>NC_085937.1:15000-5015000 GCF_963556715.1 Cydia fagiglandana
CCTACTACTAAGAGATATTAATTTAAATTGTTTAAGTCTTGTATTATATCCTTGGCGGCCTGTTCCAAAGCGATACGCAAGATGTCTAGTAAATCGTTTTTGCAGTCGTTCAATCCTTTCAATATGTACTTTGTAACTAGGATTCCAGATAATGCTACAATACTCTAGTTTACTTCTTACAAAACAGTTAAAGAGGGTCACCATTGTTGAACATTCTTTAAACTCCCTAGCACATCTTAACACAAACCCTAGAGATTTAAAGGCAGCATTTATTGTTTTATCTACATGACTCACAAAACGTAATTTGCTGTCCATTGTGACACCCAAGTCTCTTATTTCATTGACTTCCTGCAAAGCCTTGTTGAGAATGAAGTATTTTGAAGGTATAGGATTTTGTTTCCGATTAAATTTTATGTGGTAACATTTACTAGGGTTCAGAACCATTTTGTTAGTCCTACACCACTTTACTAATACGTCCACGTCCTCTTGTAACAGATGGACGTTTCATTTTCGTTTACGTTTCGTTTCATAAAAACTTTGTGGGACATCTTGGGAAATATGGTGGAAGTTGTTGTGACTCGATTTTACTACGGTTAGTACTTACAAGAAATAACATGAATTGCCCTTCTATTTATTTATTTTTCTTTCCAAGTAATAGTAGGTAAATAAATATCATTGATATCCAAATAATAATGCCGTAACATACGGACATTATAAAAAAAAAAAAAAAAAACTTGAGCCAGCCTAGCCTTATATAATCTCATACAATCCATCTACTAATACTATCTCCATCCGACGACGAGAAGAAGAGCTAGTTATTCAATTAATATATTATGTGTATGTGTCGTTATTTGGTTAACTGAGGGAGTGGATCAGTAAAAAGTTATTACGGTCACGTTGGAATATAATGAAGCTGAGTTGGGTTATGTTAAGTAAGTAAAACGTCACATTAATTGTTAATTTTCAGCTCCAATCTTATAACAATAAAAAAAAAATATATCAAAGGCCCCTTGGCATAGCTGCAGTGCTTATTGTTAATATAGTATTGAATTGCATCAATTTTTCCAGTATGTTCATATCTCATGCTTGAAGAAAGTCTTTCAAGAAAACCTGGCAGTTTATCTACATCTAGAGGCATCTAGTGTCGAGTAGAGAAAATAAAAGCACGTGCGCTCATAGATGGCGGTAGTAACCCGTTTTCCAAATGCTGTAATCGTTTGTGGTTTTCAAGCAGCCTCAGCCGCTAGCGGGTGTGAAGCGTAGATTCATGCAGTGACCTTATTGTATCGCATTCTCAAATGACAAATTATTATGGAATGTGGGCCCATAATTTCCGAAAATTATTTTTTCTTCGAGGCAATTACTCCGTTCTCATATTTTGCGTTACCCATAATTTCCCGAAATCATCCATTCTCGGTGGCAACTACTCAGTTCCCATATTTTCCCAATGGTTTATTTCCGCATCGCCTATTTTTAATATTTTAAAATTATTCTTTTCCTTATAATTTTTGTTTTTTTAAATATCTAGGATAATATTTTCTTGTTACTGCATGTTAATAGTGTAGTGATTATATTAGTTACTAGTAGGTATTTCACATACAACAAATATCAAAAGCACTAAAGTTAAAACATAATCTAAAAAAACTACAAGTAAAAAATTGCTCCAAACTCTGTCAGCCAATAACCCTAACCTACCTATGTCTGGGAGGGGGAGCAGTTTAGTTTTTAGGAGAAAATATGGAGATAGAGAATATTTAGTTAGTGAAAAAAAAAACCTACTGGTTATTTTAACTACTGGGATTAAAATGAAAAGGGAATAAATTGAGAAAAGGTTTAGTTGATGAAAAAATGTCCACAAAAAATAAAATAAAGCGAAGTAATTACACGTACAACGGAGTAATTGTCTCGACTAAAAAAATATTTTCGGAAATTATGAGCCATACTCGTCGATTACGAACAGTTCCACGCCGCATGGTACTTGCAGCAAAGGACCCGCGTGTTATCGGCCCAACTTATTATGAGCAATTACCTGCAGAACTAAGTGAACGTTTTGACATAACTGTACAATTTATATTCTTGACATTGTCTTTGTTTATTGTTGTTATTATTTACGATCCTTTTCAATTTAAAATTTTCATATCTTGTATTATTGGGTAATGAATTAATTTATTTGGATAATCTTACTATTATTTACATTTATTATTGACGATCATAATATACATAAATTGACATTTATGTAATCTGTACTGTAATTATATGTTGTGAAATAAACAAATCTAACCTAATCTAATCATATTCTCGCTAAATTCAAACTGATTTTCTAATGTTACAGGGAATTTGAATATACGTGATGGCGCACGGCACGGCGCATACTCGTAGCATAGAAGCGGCGGGGAAAATTAAAAAGCAAATAACATCAGTCATAGTTTATTGTTCACGTTTCGGTTTACGGTCGGCGCTCGCGCGGGTGCCGCGACGTGACGTGAGGCGGCGGCGGGTATTCTGTACACCCGGTCAGTGGTCGACGCGCGGCGGGTGCCGCGACGTGACGTGAGGCGGCGGCGGGTATTCTGTACACCAGGTCAGTGGTCGACGCGCGGCGGGTGCCGCGACGTGACGTGAGGCGGCGGCGGGTATTCTGTACACCCGGTCAGTGGTCAGTGGTCGGCGGGCGGCGGGTGGCGGGCGTCGGGGGGCGCGGGCGCGTGCGCCACCACCACGTGCGGGTGCGGCGCCGCCGCGCGCGCCAGCAGCCGCGTGCCGGCCGCTGTCGTCACCTTGAAGCGACAAAGTATTAGTACGTTAGAAAAAAGTTGCGAGTTTTTCGATCAATGCAGTATGTTTTTATATTTGTAATTTATTGTAGGTAGTTTTAGTAGACCGGCATGTTGTGACCCACCTGGTGTTGCTGCGCGGCGGTGGGGGGGGGCGCGGCGGCGGCGGGCGGCAGCGCGCCGCGGCGCAGCGCCAGCTGCTGCAGCTGCAGCGTGCGCAGCGCGCTCTCGCCGGCCACGCCCGCCACGCTCGCCACTGTCACGCCGCTCCCGCCCGCAACCTGCACAATAACGTACAAAATAAGGCGGGCGATCTACACGAATGAGCAACGGCATAAATGTGTCGTATGAAGAAGATAAAAAGAAACCGGCCAAGTGCGAGTCGGACTCGCGTTCCTAGGGTTCCGTATATTACCCAATTATTAACAATGTATTTTTTATATGTGAAACGCGAGTGTATTGCCTTTAAAAACCCGTAGGGGTCGGATCAAAAACTAAGTAATCAGTCCGACTCCCGCTTGACTGCACATTTCTAATAGATTTTCCTGTCATCTGTAGGTAAAGAGTTATTTTGTTTTTCTTGAATTACTCCTAAACTGTGTACCCTAAAAACATAAAAATATATATTGGAGATGTTCATAATGAGCTCTTTCATTTGATATGTAGCACGATAGTTTAAAAAACTTCTTTAACAGCTCGAGTTATTACGGCACTAGCGGAAGCAGTTATGAAGTTGACCCAAAAAAAATTTATTAAGCTATGAGCTTCATCACATATATTCTTTGAGTAATTCTAAGCATTTCAAGCCGAAGGCAATTAGAAATGTGCGTCTAGTCGGGGAGGGCGGGGTACAAAAAGGGCCGCCACCCGTCATCATTAAAAAAAATCTATTCTGGTCCTGGTGGCCACTAGGGTAAGTTTGGTCAAGTTTGGTATAATTTTCGTATAAACCGAAGACGTAGAATTCATTGCCGGCATTAGTTCTTTTTTCAGTTTCATAGCAACTTTACAAGAAAAACGTCAAAAGATGAAAATTTTTGTTGGACATTTTTGCTTTGAGAGCTAATTACTTTTGTATAGTGACCAAAAATACCACAGAGTTATGTCCGTGTACCGGAAACTGCGGACATTAAATTATTTTATAAAAATATATAGAAAGTATTTTATTTTTGCATCATAAAATTTAACACTTAAACTCTCGCATTATGTACACATATATACTCAAAGATCATATGTGAGGAAGCTCATAGCTTAATAAAAAAAATTTGGGTCATGTATGGCAGCGATGCATAACCGCTTCCAGTACACTAGTCGACGGGGAAACGTCGTGATACGTCTCATACCTGTGCCGTGGTCGCATTGGCGTGGTGCAGGATCTTGAGGTGGTGTCGGGCCTGCAGCGGCTGGTGGCGGTACAGCAGCTGCTGCGGCTGCGCGGCCGCGCCGGCCACGGCGGCCGCGCGCGCGCGCCGCGCCGCCTCCGCCTTGCCGGCCGCCGCGTGCGCCGCCACCACCACGCGCGCGCCCGCCGCCGGCGCCGGCGCGGCCGCGGGCGCGGGCGCGGGCGCGGGCGGCGCGGCGGCGGGCGGCGCGGCCGGCGCCGGCGCGCCGCAAGGGCCCGCGCCGGCCGCCTTCGACTTCTCCTTGGCGATGCGGTCGGCGCGGCGCGACGCCACCTCCATGGGCGTCGGCGGGCGGTCGTAGTCGAGGCCGTGGTCGGCGAGCAGCTGCGCGTGCTTGGGGTTGTGGTGCTGCGCGTCGTCGAGGCGGCGCTTGGGCGCGGCGCGGCGGCGCTCGGCCGCCTCGCGCATGGCGTCGAGGCGCGCGAGCGGCGGGCGCGGCGCGTCGTCGTCGACGCGGCGGCGCGCGCCCGGCTTGCGCTGCTTGCGGCGCTGGTGGCGGTCCTGGCGGTCGCGCTCGCGGTCCGGGCGGTCGCGGTCGCGGTCGTCGGGCGCGGCGAGGCGCTCGTGGCGGTCGCGGCAGGCGCGCGGCGCGCGGTAGGCGCGGGCGACGTCGGCGACGAGCTCGGCGGCCCACTCCCAGTTGGGCGCGCGCGCGGGCGGCGCGTCGGGCGGCAGGCGCTGCAGGCGCAGCGCGCGGCGCAGGGCGGCGTCCTCGGCGGGCGCCCAGTCGGGCGCGGGCGCGTCCTTGTGCTTGTCGGCGGGCGCGCGGGGCCGCACGCGCACCCGGGCGCCTCGCTCGAACAGCGAGGGCGGCGCGCGCGGCGGGCGCGGCGGGCGCGGGTGGGCGTGGGGGAGGGGCGGCGCGGGCGGGCCGGCGCGGGCCGCCCCTCCCCCGGCGCGCGCGCGGGGCAGCGCGGGCAGCGCGTGCTCGGGCGCGGGCCCGGCGCGGTAGAGCGCGCGCGCCCAAGGGGGCCGGTACAGCTCGCCGTCGCCGTCGCTGGCGGGCGGGGAGGGCGGACACCAGATCTGCGAGCGCCCGAAACCGATCGTTACACAATTTTTAACAATGTATTTTATTATGTGAAACGCGAGTGAAATGTCTTTAAAAAATCCGTAGGGGTCGGATCAAAAACTAAGTAATTAAGTCCGACTCACGCTTGCCTATTTAATTTTTTTTTTTTTCAAAATTTTAAAAGCAGTAGTTTCGGAAATAAAGGGTAGAGGAAATAGTAAATTTTTGCCTATGTACGTGAATTTCTTCTAAACTGTTTATTCTAAAATTATACAAAAATATATTTAAGATTCTCACAATGAGCTCTTGCATTTGATATGTAACGCGATATGGTTAGAAAAACTTTAATTTTAATTTTCTCATTTACCCCCCAAAAGTGGCTCCCATGTTTAAAATACATATTTTGTTTAAGTTACATGTCTGTCTTTGGGTCACAAACTTACATGACATGTGTGTACCAAATTTCAACTTAATTGGTCCAATAGTTTCGGAAAGATTAGGCTATGACAGACAGACAGATCGACGCACGAGTGATCCTATAAGGGTTCCGTTTTTTCCTGTTGAGGTACGGAACCCTAAAAATGGACGCTTACCCCCATATTCATAAAACTTTACAGGCCTGTTTTAGTTAAATTATATTTTACCCCTTTCTTACAAATACATAAGTCAACATGACAGATAAGGACAATCGATTATTAATTGACTAATTCAGGTTTGTAGCGCGTTTATGAATAAGGGGGGTTTAGAATGTACTGCGGTGCGTAAGTTTATATCGAGAATGATGTCACGAGTTTAAAATCTCCCGATGTTAATTAGGGTTAATCCACGTTCCTCGATATGTTGTGTAATCATGAATGGTCGACCCCCTTATAACATAGAGCCACTCACCGGCATCCGCTCGGCACGCGCGCCGCCTCGCGCCGGCCCGCCGCTCAGCCACACCTGCGGGGAACCATCACATTTGGTACACTACACCGTACTATTACGATCACTGTACGATATGGCTAAAATAATTACTTTTAAATATTGGTCTAAGATCCCACACGTGAGGCCGACCTTCACTTCACCTATCTGCCTACCAGCAGCAGCAGCTAATTTAAAAAAGCATTGACCATATTTTATAGGCAAAGGCAAACCTATTTATAAATGTTCAGGACAGGAACATATTTTATATCATAAATCATAAAATATAGATAAGTTTCATCCCCTAGGTAGAGCGATGAGAGTTGAACCTGTTACGGGATTTAAGTCCTAGCAACATACCTACTTCATAGACAATTATCATCGATTAATTAGTGGAGAATCTTTTGTTCATATTGGCAGCTTTGTTATAATTTGAACCGTTTTTCGAAAACCAAAGCGAAATTGCGGAATGAGACACACGGAATGAGACAAAAGTGGGGCAGCATCCACTTGACAACTTGCTTCTTCTATTATTTCATTCCTACATTTTAACCTACATGCCTGCCATTTGTTAGAGAAATTAGCCGTACCAGAGTGATGTATTAACCCTACACTAGGCTAAGGGATATATATTTCCCACATACGGCACTTCAAGCATGCGTTTTATTTTCGAGATGATTGACATTCTATTGTCATTTCTGAAATGTCGGCCTGGTAAAGGTTTAAGGTGGTTCGCCTAGGTTACTCAAAACTTAACTAGCGCTAGATGGCACCACTTTTGCAAAATTTAAGATTTTATTTTTTTGTGAAATGGTCTTGGTATTTGTATACTTAAAAGTATGTTTCGCGCACTCTTTAAGTAAATATTGAACTATTAAAATAAACATTGAATACTTCATTGTGCAAAAACCACCTTTTTAATTCGACGGAGTGTTGCTGTCACGCTTTTTCCTACTATTACTCACACATGCAAACAGTGTTTCCGTGATCCTTGTAGAAGACAATTTCACACAACGTAAGTATGTTGCAATAGCGTAACGGTATGTTCGTGGAAATACGTGCAAGAGGATTGGGGTTCAAGACTGGTGCGAGTAGGTAATTTCTTTTTGTTTCTCCTTTGTGTTATCTTACCTTTAAACGAGCAATTATTAGATATATAATTATTTATTTATATATTTGGATGGTATCAGAAACGGCTCTAACGATTTCGATGAAATTTGCTATAAGGGGTTTGATCTCTTCATTCATTTTTGAGTTTTTATGTTTTGTAAGCTTTGGTCGGTCTCCCAGATATTCAAACTCCGCTTGGCAACTAATCCCAGAATTGGCATGCGCACTAGTTTTTACGAAAGCGACTGCCCTGACCTTCCAACCCAGAGAGTAAACTTATTTGGATTAGTCCGGTTTCCTCACATTGTTTTCTTTCACCGAAAAATAGGTATCGGTGTATAAATAGGTAGGTATCAAATGCTATTTCGTACAAAAGTTCGAAAAATCATTGGTACGAGCCGGGGTTAGAACCCGCGATCTCCGAATTGCTTTCCGCTAGGCCAGCAGCGCTTCCCCCACATACTCAGTGTTATCAGGTTTTTTAAAAATCAAAAACGATTACTTATGAAAGCAGAAGAATATAAATGATCGTATTAGATTTATAATTGTTACATATTTGCCGTAACTTATTTTTAAAATGTGTTTTTCAATTAAAAGACACGTCAAGATTGTTTACCTTATTTCTAATGCTAAAAAAAACAAACTATAGTAATAATTGTGTTTTTCATTCATAGACAAAATCCATTATTTTTAACCACAGGAAATTTTATACACTTCTTTTTAGGGTTCCGTACCCAAAGGGTAAAACGGGACCCTATTACTAAGACTTCGCTGTCCGTCCGTCCGTCCGTCCGTCTGTCACCAGGCTATATCTCGCGAACCGTAATAGCTAGACAGTTGAAATTTTCACAGATGATGTATTTCTGTTGCCGCTATAACAACAAATACTAAAAACAGAATAAAATAAAGATTTGAATGGGGCTCCCATACAACAAACGTGATTTTTGACCAAAGTTAAGCAACGTCGGGAGTGGTCAGTACTTGGATGGGTGACCGTTTTTTTTTGCTTTTTTTTTTGTTTTTTTTTGCATTATGGCACGGAACCCTTCGTGCGCGAGTCCGACTCGCACTTGTCCGGTTTTTATTGCAGTGAGGATGTCCTGATTGTAAAAATCAGAGAGATTAGGAAGAGTATAATTTCTAATTATCTTTGTAAAAATAAAAGAATACGTGTAGCCCATACTTAATAATCGATTTATGATAATAAGAAGAATTAAATAAAAATTAAAAAACAATACGAAATTTAGGTGTAACAAAAATACAAAAAGTTATGTTCCAGCATACAATGACTGGGGATCGAACCGGGAATCTTCCGTTTGCAAGCAAAAAAGTGACTGTTTGCATAACACGCCATGATAGTTCTTAGCTAAGCTGACGAACTTCTCGCTTAGGTCAATTAACTACCTGTCAAATATCAGTGTCAACAAAATTGCACTAAACATGACGGCACTCCAAATTCGAACCGTGGTCAGCCCGGCAACGTCGGAAATGGTATGGCAACGTCGCAAATGTATCTGTACACGACATTTGTGACACACACATACGTAAAATTGATGAAAAGTTAACTATGATTTTTGCATGATTTCTGTATGAAACATTGTTTTCCTGTTAATTTCGCGCAAACGAATATTCGAAAGAAGATAAATGCGGAAATATTTGTGTACTAATAGTGTGTAGTTACTTAATGAGCTTTGATTGAATTTTGTATGAAAAGCGAACCACCTTAAACAAATTAAGTAGGTACAGTCGCCATCAGATATATCGGAGCAGCCAAAGTGTTCACAAATATCTGAACACGCCTCTATTGTCAGGGCGTTAGAGTGCGTGTTCAGATATTGTGAACACCTTGGCCGCTCCGATATATCTGATGGCGACTGTACCTACATTATTCTTCATCCAATATAGGCGTATTTAAGGTGGTTCGATTTTCATACAAAATTCAATCAAAGCTCATTAAGTAACTACACACTATTAGTACATAAATATTTCCGCATTTATCTTCCTTCGAATATTCGTTTGCGCGAAATTAACAGGAAAACAATGTTTCATACAGAAATCATGCAAAAATCATAGTTAAATTTTCATCAATTTTACGTATGTGTGTGTCACAAATGTCGTGTACAGATACATTTGCGACGTTGCCATACCATTTCCGACGTTGCCGGGCTGACCACGGCGCGAATTTGGAGTGCCGTCATGTTTAGTGCAATTTTGTTGACACTGACGTTTGACAGGTACTTAATTGACCTAAGCGAGAATAAGTACCCGAAGTTCGTCAGCTTAGCTAAGAACTATCATGGCGTGTTATGCAAACAGTCGCTTTTTTGCTTACAAACGGAAGATTCCCGGTTCGATCCCCAGTCAATTGTATGCTGGAACATAACTTTTTGTATTTTTGTTACATCTAAATTTCGTATTGTTTTTTTATTTTTATTTAATTTTTCTTATTATCATAAATCGATTGATTAAGTATGGTATGGGCTACACGTATTCGTTTATTTTTGACAAAGAAAATTAGAAATTATACTCTACCTAATCTCTCTTATTTTTACAATCAGGACATCCTCACTGCAATAAAAAAGAGATATATAAAATTTCCTGTGGATAAAATAATGGATTTTGTCTATGAATGAAAAACACAATTATTACTATAGTTTGTTTTTTTTAGCATTAGAAATAAGGTAAACAATCTTGACGTGTCTTTTAATTGAAAAACACATTTTAAAAATAAGTTACGGCAAATATGTAACAATTATAAATCAAATACGATCATTTATATTCTTCTGCTTTCATAAGTAATAGTTTTTTGATTTTTAAAAAGCGTTTAAATCTGTGTGCCTAGCCAAGATGCCAGTCGTTCGCTCCGTAGCGAACGTTAGGGTAATACCTGTCTCTATCACTCTGCCATATTAATGCGACAGACACGGCTGCGCTTCGGTCGCTACGGAGCGTAAACCATTGGCACCTTGGCTAGGCACCCTGGTCATCTGGAAAGCGAAACACATACGGAACGCGTTTCTATTACTCAATACAGTGGCCAGTTGCAGATTCGGCGGTAAACTTAACTATACCTAAATCTGGGTGCCTAGCCAAGATGCCAGTCGTTCGCTCCGTAGCGAACGTTAGGGTAATACCTCTCTCTATCACTCTGTCATATTAATGCGACAGACACGGTTGCGCTTCGTTCGCTACGGAGCGTACACCATTGGCACCTTGGCTAGGCACCCTGGTCATCTGGAAAGCGAAACACATACGGAACGCGTTTCTATTACTCAATAAAGTGGCCAGCTGCAGATTCGGTTTTAAAGTTAACTATACCTAAACCTGGGTGCCTAGCCACGATGCAGGCTAGTAGAGTTCTCTTTCACCTTCAGCAGAACCGGGAGATCCAAACCTACCTACTTTTCATCTAATAATCTCAAGAATCAGTGCATGATTCAAACTTTACCGGTTGCCGTGGTAAGACCTAGGATTTACCATATCGGTGTTGGTAAAAGCCCGAAGTAAACTAGTAAGATTTAACATTTCGGGCTTTTACCGATCGGCATCGGTAAAACCTAGGTTTTACCGGTAAATCCTAGGTTTTGCCGTACTTCGGGCTTTTACAGTAACATATATATAATAATTGCTCGTTTAAAGGTAAGATAACACAAAGGAGAAACAAAAAGAAATTACCTACTCGCACCAGTCTTGAACCCCAATCCTCTTGCACGTAGTTATTTCCACGAACATACCGTTACGCTATTGCAATGCAACATACTTACGTTGTGTGAAATTGTCTACTACAAGGATCACGGAAACACTGTTTGCATGTGTGAGTAATACTAGGAAAAAGCGTGACAGCAACACTCCGTCGAATTAAAAAGGTGGTTTTTGCACAATGAAGTATTCAATGTTTACTTTAATTGTTCAATATTTATTTAAAGAGTGCGCGAAACATACTTTTAAGTATACAAATACCATGACCATTTCACAAAAAAATAAAACCTGAAATTTTGCAAAAGTGGTGCCATCTAGCGAGAGTTAAGTTTTGAGTAACCTAGGCGAACCACCTTAAGTATAAATTTCATTTTTACTTACCAGACACAAACTTTTTTTTGTTAACCTGGACAGTGTGTTAGCCAAGTTCGCAAAATATCAAGTTATGAATAGAATCAGGCGATACTTTCCGGGAATTTTAATACCAAAATATTACTTTGCTTATCCGCGAAAAAATAACGTGCTAGTCAATCAGTGCTAACCCGTTATAATCAGTACCGTCTTAACCATAAGGGCACACGGGGCCCGTGCCCAGGGCCCCCATCCCCAGGGGGCCCCGGAGGACAGACATTAACAGTATATTTGATTACACATAATAAGTAGAAGATCATAGTAGAAAAATGTTACTTTAATTCGCTTTCTTTACTTTCCAAAAGGGCCCCATATTCTTATGTGCCCAAGGCCCCAGCATAGTTTAAAACGGCCCTGGTTATAATTACTTGGGTATTTTTTACATGCAATTAATGCTCCCACCCTCCCACCGGAAAATACTCGACACGTGTTTCGCCTCTCTACGAGGCATCCTCAGGAGATGCTGACGGTCTGGCCGCGTGTTTATCCTTGTACAGTTATATATAGTTAGGTCAACCACCTGTATCACCAGAAAGTAGCCTCGACACTCGTTCTTTTTCTAACGCTAAGGGGTGTGTGATAGTTCACCAACAAATTTATCATTTATTATACTGAGCAGAGAAGTGTGCAAACAAAATCACAATGAGGGTTTCCGCGATCGAGATATTCACTAGATGGCAGCACCGTGACGAGAGGTATTTTTGACAGGTGCTATCAAAATCCACTAATAAATAAACATGGATATAAACGATTGGTGGATTATGACAACACCTCTCGCCTCGGTGCAGTCATCTAGTAAACAACTCTATCGCGGAAACCCTCCTCTCCTTCCTTATGATTAAGATAAAAAAATATATTATGAAAAAATATTCACAGAGTCTAAGATGGTCATCGTCGAGCAGATGCGCTGAATCTTTTTTCTATTTTAATTTATAAAAATCATAAAATGCTAACTACTTTGCTAGTAATACGGATGACTGGTTACTTTCTTTTGACTTGGGTTACCACGGCTGCTCCCGTTTGCGACACCGAATTTGATGTAGTTGTAAAAAAACGCAGTACAGTTCTGAAGGGAGAGACCGTCGTAGCTCGGAGCGCGCAGAGTGCACGTCCGCTGTTACTTGCTTTAGCTGGTTTTTTAAAACGCTTCCTCAATAATACTTGTTGGCAACGTACTTTGAACTCCCGTTTGTATACTCTGTTAAATAGAGTCTGGCTAGCCAAAAATTGTCGACAGATATTTCGTTGTTGTATCACCAATTGTCTATGATTTCAAAAAAGCTAAAAGTCAGTTGTCAATTTATGACATTCATTCAAATTGTTTGCGGTTTATAAGGGGTTTATTTTAAATAATATTAATAATGTCTATACTGAGTGAGGTTCGCAAACTATCATTTAAGCTCGTAAATAATACATTAGGAGGTTGGTGCTCTATAAATATTTTGATACTTAGCATTTAGCATATTTGGCATAAGTAGTACTTTTGTAATGGATTAATATAACGGTATTATCGAGCTAGGTCTTATTTACACTACATGTCCTTTTTCGCCTTGTTACAAAGGTATATGGTGAGAAAGTGTTATCATATGTATTTATCGTTGACTGTACTTTACATAGTAGTAGAAATTATGTAAGCTGACTATGAGTGCACGCCAACGTATATTTAACTTATATCCTTAGGTACCTTATGTGTGCACAGAAAATCAAAAATATTGTCTAGTATCAAAACTATAATTCCTACTACACAAAGTGTGGCCAACCCAACATTTTTTTAATTTCCCGCCAAAAATTTGTGTAATATTTCAGTAGCCAGACTCTATATTGCCAGTAAATAAACTAATAATCACCAATCTGAATAAAAACGCAAAGTGAAATATTTCAGTATCCTTTACCGAAACGATCAAGAGTACTGCCTAATTCAGTTTCTAATAGTTATATCAAAAAGATTAGATTATTTTAAATTTTTTCACCACACCAGCTCGGAAAGGCTTACTTTGCACTTCAAAAACTGATAGCATTTTATTCACATGTGAGGCAAAGTAATCAATTGCAAATTTTGAGATGTTTTCTTATGTTTGCTGGTAGAGGACTTTTGAATGATAAATATTTAATACCATTCATTTGTATTTGATTTTGTTTGATATTTTCCATTTAATATTAAATTTGCTTCAGGTTGGTGTGGCGAAAAATTTTGTTTCACTCGGGGGCAAATTTTGTTTAACCCTCGTAGTGCTTTGAAACCCTCGCAACGCTCAAGATTTCATTTTTCGAATCACACGCTATGCTCGTGGTTCAATTTTGGAATCATTCGCTTGCTCAGGTATCAATATTAGCACGAGCGTTTAAACAACTGCCTCCTTGTAAAACAAATAATTATTGTAGCGTTGCAAAGAGAACAGTAATTAGTAGGGAAGCGTCTCGTGTAGGCGGTCAGCAGGCGAGCACGGTGCGGGGGTGTCTCTCGTGCTGGCCGCCCGCTCGGAGGGTGGACAGGTCGGCCGGCCCGCCCGCCCGTAAATGCTTGCGAGTTGCATCCCTGACGTCGCGGTTTTGGTGACTCGGGGCCCTGACGCCCGACGGGGCGGCGGGCGCGGACACAAGCATTCACGGACGGCCGAGCGGCACCAAAACGGCAACGTCAGGAATATAAAACGCGGGCTCGTATCAAATCATTTATTATGCGGTCAGGGGTCGGGCGGGCGCGGCTTGGCCAGCCACGCGTCCAGCGTGCCGTTGCGGAGCGCGGGCCGCTCCGCGCGGTCGGACCGGCGGCCGCGGCGCGCGTCCAGCCGCCACAGGTCGATCTGCACTCCTCCCCGCGACCGCGTGGCGCGAGTGCCCGCCTTCGCGGCCGCACTCTCTTTCGCGTCCGTCTTCTCTTTCGCGTCTAGCGTGTCCTTAGTGTCCTTCGTGTCGTCGCCCGCGGCTCGGGCGGGCCGGGGGGAGGGCGGCGGCGAGGGCGGCGGCGCGGCGCGGCGGCGGGGGCGCACCTTGGTGTCGGCGTCGCGGCGCGAGTAGGTGAGCTCGGGCTCGGCGTCGGCGGGCTCGGGCTCGGGCTCGGGCTCGGGCTCGGCGTCGCGGCGGCGGCGGCGCTCCCAGTCGCCGAGCGAGCGTCGGACGGCGCTCAGCGCCTCCCGCTCCGCCTCGCATCCGGCTTCGCTGCTCTCGACGCACCGCATGGCGTATTTCTCGATCGGCGTCAGCTGAAATTTTACGTGAACGTTAATAAAATGTACAATGTTATGATTAAAACAGTCGGTTATATTTTGTTTCAGAAATTCAGGAATATAAAAAAAAAAAAAATCTGCATTTTCATAGCATAGAGCGGCCATACTCTAAGTGTGATCCGCGGAACCTTAGGGTTCCGCGACACCCTTGCAGGGGTTCCGCAAGAATTTAGAGCACTATGCTTTAGAATTTAAAACACACTTCTAAAAACTATTGTTTTATTGTAGGGTTCCATCAAGTATTTTGCTTCCCAAAAGGGTTCCGTCAAAAAAAAGATTGAGAACCGCTGGCATAGAGTAATACAAGTAAAGAAAGAGTGGTAACTCCATACATCAGTTTTCTTACCAAAACGCGCGCTATTTCGTGGTCGACATCTAGCGCCGTGTAGCGGAACTATCAGTACCCCTACTCGACCCCAGACGTCACAAGTGTAGCTTACGACGAAAAATGTACTATGAAAACAATTTACAACTAATATTATAAGCAGAAGGGGTTGAAAATAGACTGCCAGTCTTCGAGCAACACCGGCTTCCGACACGTCGCGTCGGAAGGGAGGGGCCCAAGCGATATCTAACCGTACAAATCTTTCTGCCATTTTTCGCGGGGGGAAGGTGCACACAGTCGCACTTCTCACACACTTACATACAAAATCCAATCAGAGGCCCTACCGCGAACCACGTTCGACGTGATGCCTCTCTATGGCACTTGTAAATTCATACGTAAGTGTGACAGGGAGGCAACACGTCAAACGTGGTTCGCGGTAGGCCCTCTGTAATGACGACACAAATACATAGAAAATGACACACGTCAAAGACAAATCTTGCAAACCTCGTTCTCTTTTTGTGTACGGACGAGTGACTAGTGTCACAACACGCACACTAACACATTTTCGTTGAAGTATGTCATTGTATTCTGAGAGATGAGAAGTCGGATTTGTCGCTCGACCGATCCGCAATTTGTACTGAGCGAGCAAAAACGATAAATCCAACAAATACTTGAGACTAAACTATAATAATTGTATTTAAATGTAATTAAACGTATGATATGTAAAAAAAAATATTACATGTGAAATGTAACACTTTCTTTTTGTAAATTTGATGTCCCCGACCTCTTTTTATAGCAAAAAACCGAGCAAACAGGCATTTTTGTGCAGCAGTGTTCACGCGCGCGTCTGGACTCGGTCTAGTGAAAAATCCAATTGCAACTAGTCTTATTACCCGCGCTAGATTAAATTGACGCACGAATCTTGTACCTCGGCAGAGGGGAAATAGTGCGAATGCCGCCTCCCTTCCGTGTTGCTCGAAGCTGCCAGTTAATCCGGTTGTAATATTAGCTGAAAATTGTTGAGCATTACTTAGAGTTTTCGTTCGCCGAGACATCTATTGTCAACTAGCAGTACTGATAAATTCCGCTACATGACGCTAGATGTCGACTACGAAATAACGCGTGTTTTGGTAAGAAAGCTAATGTATGGAGTTACCACTCTTTCTTTACTTATTATACTCTATGTTCACAGGGAACAGTCACATACAAATATGTTTAAACTTGTAGATTTACAATGAGAGGTATAGTTCCATTGTTTGTGTGCGTGTGTACCTGGCTCATGAGCGTGGCGAGCTCGTCCTTGTGGTCGGGGTGGTCGTCGTCGCGGAGCGGCACGGCCTCGTCGAACTCGGCCAGCTCGCCCTGCTGCTCGGCGCGGGGGGTGTGTACCTGGCTCATGAGCGTGGCGAGCTCGTCCTTGTGGTCGGGGTGGTCGTCGTCGCGGAGCGGCACGGCCTCGTCGAACTCGGCCAGCTCGCCCTGCTGCTCGGCGCGGGGGGTGTGTACCTGGCTCATGAGCGTGGCGAGCTCGTCCTTGTGGTCGGGGTGGTCGTCGTCGCGCAGCGGCACGGCCTCGTCGAACTCGGCCAGCTCGCCCTGCTGCTCGGCGCGGGGCGGGGCGGGGGGTGTGTACCTGGCTCATGAGCGTGGCGAGCTCGTCCTTGTGGTCGGGGTGGTCGTCGTCGCGCAGCGGCACGGCCTCGTCGAACTCGGCCAGCTCGCCCTGCTGCTCGGCGCGGGGCGGGGCGGGGCGGGGCGGGGGGTGTGTACCTGGCTCATGAGCGTGGCGAGCTCGTCCTTGTGGTCGGGGTGGTCGTCGTCGCGCAGCGGCACGGCCTCGTCGAACTCGGCCAGCTCGCCCTGCTGCTCGGCGCGGGGCGGGGCGGGGCGGGGCGGGGGGTGTGTACCTGGCTCATGAGCGTGGCGAGCTCGTCCTTGTGGTCGGGGTGGTCGTCGTCGCGCAGCGGCACGGCCTCGTCGAACTCGGCCAGCTCGCCCTGCTGCTCGGCGCGGCGCGGGGCGGGGCGGGGCGGGGGGTGTGTACCTGGCTCATGAGCGTGGCGAGCTCGTCCTTGTGGTCGGGGTGGTCGTCGTCGCGGAGCGGCACGGCCTCGTCGAACTCGGCCAGCTCGCCCTGCTGCTCGGCGCGGGGCGGGGCGGGGCGGGGCGGGGGGTGTGTACCTGGCTCATGAGCGTGGCGAGCTCGTCCTTGTGGTCGGGGTGGTCGTCGTCGCGCAGCGGCACGGCCTCGTCGAACTCGGCCAGCTCGCCCTGCTGCTCGGCGCGGGGCGGGGCGGGGCGGGGCGGGGGGTGTGTACCTGGCTCATGAGCGTGGCGAGCTCGTCCTTGTGGTCGGGGTGGTCGTCGTCGCGCAGCGGCACGGCCTCGTCGAACTCGGCCAGCTCGCCCTGCTGCTCGGCGCGGGGCGGGGCGGGGCGGGGCGGGGGGTGTGTACCTGGCTCATGAGCGTGGCGAGCTCGTCCTTGTGGTCGGGGTGGTCGTCGTCGCGCAGCGGCACGGCCTCGTCGAACTCGGCCAGCTCGCCCTGCTGCTCGGCGCGGGGCGGGGCGGGGCGGGGGGTGTGTACCTGGCTCATGAGCGTGGCGAGCTCGTCCTTGTGGTCGGGGTGGTCGTCGTCGCGCAGCGGCACGGCCTCGTCGAACTCGGCCAGCTCGCCCTGCTGCTCGGCGCGGGGCGGGGCGGGGCGGGGGGTGTGTACCTGGCTCATGAGCGTGGCGAGCTCGTCCTTGTGGTCGGGGTGGTCGTCGTCGCGCAGCGGCACGGCCTCGTCGAACTCGGCCAGCTCGCCCTGCTGCTCGGCGCGGGGCGGGGCGGGGCGGGGGGTGTGTACCTGGCTCATGAGCGTGGCGAGCTCGTCCTTGTGGTCGGGGTGGTCGTCGTCGCGCAGCGGCACGGCCTCGTCGAACTCGGCCAGCTCGCCCTGCTGCTCGGCGCGGGCGGCGCGCGCGGCCGCGGCGTCCTGCTCGTCCTCGGCGGCCGCCAGCGCGCTCTCCACGTCGCCGCCCGCCGCCACGTCCGCGCCCGACCCGAACAGCTCCTTGATGCTCGCCTGCACAAAACATTTATGTTGAACAATGGCTAGGCGCTTGCAGCAGAATTGCTACTCCGCGAGCCGCTATTTGAAATCTGGGAAAAAATGCAAAAAATATGGGCGAGGTAAATTCAACAAAAAAATTATCACTTGTATTTAAACATTCTCGAAAGCGCAGATAACTAGTAGCCTTCGTAATGATGTTCCTTCTCTCCCCTCCCCTCCCTTCCACACCGGGCGGGGCGACACTCACCTCGCGCAGGTAGGAGGTGGTGAAGTGGCCGTCGTCGATGGCCAGCTCGCCGAGGCGCCGCTTCTCGGTGGCCTTGCGCAGGATGTTCTCCTCCACCGTGGCCTGCGTCACCAGCCGGAACACGTGCACGTCGCGCGTCTGCCCGATGCGGTGACAGCGGTCCTACACAGACACAAGTATCGTTAACCACTATGCCGTCGGACCGACAGAGATGATGTGTGTGTGTGTGTGTGTGTGTGTGTGTGTGTGTGTGTGTGTGTGTGTGTGTGTGTGTGTGTGTGTGTGTGTGTGTGTGTGTAGGTAGGTACCTGGGCCTGCGCGTCCATGGTGGGGTTCCAGTCGGAGTCGTAGAAGATGACGCAGTCGGCGCCGGTGAGGTTGAGGCCGACGCCGCCGGAGCGCGTGGACAGGATGAAGGCGAACAGGCGCGCGTCCGCGTTGAACCGCTCCACCAGCGCCTGGCGCCGCTCCACCTTGGTGGCGCCGTCGAGCCGCGCGTACGCGTGCCCGTGCAGGCTGAGGAACGCCTCGAGCACGTCGAGCACGCGCGTCATCTGCGTGAAGATGAGCACGCGGTGCCCGCCGGCCTTGAGGCGGCGCAGCAGCGGGGCGAGCGCCTGCAGCTTGCCGCAGTCGAACTGCAGCAGGCGCGGGTGCGGGAACGCGACGGTCTGCCGGCTGGCGGCGGCGTGCAGCAGCGCCAGCGCCGCCCTGGCCGGCGCCGCGGCGGCGCGCTCGGCCGCCCGCGCCGCGCGCCGCCAGTCGCGAGCGCCGCGGCCCGCGCCCGCCTCCAGCGTCGGCGTCGTCGCCACGCACGAGCGCCAGCACACGCTGAACCTGTGTTCATATTCACATCAATATACCTACAATCGATATGTCCTTTTTACATTTATTTACATTTTTTTTTTTATTTAGAAACAAACAGTCTCGTATTGCTACATTGGATACAATTGCATTTTAGTAATATTGTAGATTATGTAGATGTAATAACAATTATAATGCCTGCTGAATACATTGTAAAGATAACCGTTTGAAATTAGGTAGTGTTTCATGAAAAATATCTACATTTTGAAACTTTTCATCATAAAGCCTGCACGCTCTCCTAATGAAACCATGTTTTGCATATGAAGTACGACTACGGGGATATGTTTTTTCTTTGTCTCAGTGTAGGTACTAACAAAGTAATTTAAGTCTATTCGTAAGTTTGTCACTAACAACTATGGATCGAAACGTCCGATTTATTAAAAATCAGTTTCATAGTTTCTGAAATCGGACACCGTTCAAAAACAGTATACGCAATCGCGGATCGTTTCAGCGAAAATATGGTAGAGTCGAATAACCGGGGTCACCTGTCGACGAGGTCGTGCATCCGCTCGAGCAGCTCGGCCAGACGGGGCGGGCGCAGGCGCTCGGGCGGCGGCGACGGCGGCGCGCGCACGGCGCGGCGCAGGTCGGCGCCCAGCAGCGGCAGGCGCCAGCAGCGGCGCTCGTTGGCCGCGGCCAGGCGCCGCAGGCACGCCAGGCGCCGCGCCTCCAGCCGCGCCGCCGCGCCCGCCCCCGCCCCCGGGGGCGCCGGCGCGCGCGCCGCGGCCGCGCCCCGCCCGCGCCGCGCCGTCCGCACGCGCAGCGGGGGCGCCGTGGCGGCACCTGGTGACCGATCGATCAATTTTTTATTTAAAAGTAGGATATACTCAATTCTGGGACATATAAAAGAGATTTAAGTGAAGATGAGAAGTGAAAAAAATGGCCGATTAATTAGCGATTCTAGTGTGAGGAGTGTTATTTACACCGGTCTACATAGTGACTAGCGTCAGGTGGCGTATATACCTCCTCCTCCGGCGACTAGTCTATATACTGACCCAGCGCGGCGGGCGGCAGCGCGCGCGGCACGAGCCGCAGGTGTATCCGCAGCTTGGCCTCGGGCGGGCGCGGCGCGGCGGGCGGCGGCGCGGCGCACAGCTCCTCCACCATGCGGCGCGGCGGCGCCAGGTGGCGTGCTCGGTGCGCCGCGAAGGCGCCCGCCTCGCTCGCCTCGAGGGTCGCGAGGTCGCCGCCGAGACGCGCCGCGCACGCTATCCGCTCCCGAACCTGCATACGAGGTGAAGGTTACGTTTCGAAAATAATAAGTACCATGGGAAAATACCACACGACTACGAGACGCGACTGTTTATATGATGATAGTAGAATAAAATAGAAAAGGGTATGGTCTGCAAAAAGAGAGCATTAAAGCATTAAAATGATTCACAATACCCACCTCCTCCAGTAGTACGACGGCGGGCACGTGTATCCGCAGCGCGTCCATGTGGAAGGGCGAGGCGATGGCGCGCGGCTCGAACAGGTCGGGGTGTTGTACAGAATACCCACCTCCTCCAGCAGTACGACGGCGGGCACGTGTATCCGCAGCGCGTCCATGTGGAAGGGCGAGGCGACGGCGCGCGGCTCGAACAGGTCGGGGTGTTGTACAGAATACCCACCTCCTCCAGCAGTACGACGGCGGGCACGTGTATCCGCAGCGCGTCCATGTGGAAGGGCGAGGCGACGGCGCGCGGCTCGAACAGGTCGGGGTGTTGTACAGAATACCCACCTCCTCCAGTAGTACGACGGCGGGCACGTGTATCCGCAGCGCGTCCATGTGGAAGGGCGAGGCGACGGCGCGCGGCTCGAACAGGTCGGGGTGTTGTACAGAATACCCACCTCCTCCAGTAGTACGACGGCGGGCACGTGTATCCGCAGCGCGTCCATGTGGAAGGGCGAGGCGACGGCGCGCGGCTCGAACAGGTCGGGGTGTTGTACAGAATACCCACCTCCTCCAGCAGTACGACGGCGGGCACGTGTATCCGCAGCGCGTCCATGTGGAAGGGCGAGGCGACGGCGCGCGGCTCGAACAGGTCGGGGTGTTGTACAGAATACCCACCTCCTCCAGTAGTACGACGGCGGGCACGTGTATCCGCAGCGCGTCCATGTGGAAGGGCGAGGCGACGGCGCGCGGCTCGAACAGGTCGGGGTGGTTGCACACTTTCCGCAGCTGCATGAGAACGTTGATCACGCTCAGCAGGTTGCCGGATGCCAGGCTCTCTTTCGTCCTGCGCATTAAACAAACGTGAAACATTTATTAGGCCCACAAATAAAATATTTAAAAGTATAGGTAAACCAGAACTTTGGGAGTATTGTCAAGAGGGCGCTCGTTATGAATTTTATATAGCAACAATTTGTATAGTGGGGACAATGGAAATTGGCAGATGATTTTTGTTTTATTCCGACAACTTTAATAAGTGCAAAGTTTGATGTTTGGATATTTCTTCGGTTTTTACGCTTAAATGGCTGACTCGATTTAGATAAAATGAATAGCGTAAAGACAATAAGTAACGCAAGAGTTATAAGTAAGAATTTATATAGATAATTTTACAAATAAAATTATTTAACGTACCAAATATGTTCTATTCAGCATAGTTGAAATCGGGATCTAAATATTCTTCAGTCATCAAGGAATTTGACTCGTTCTCAACATTATACTCAAAATCGGGATCTAAATATTCTTCAGTCATTAAGACATCTGAATCGTATTCTGACTCTGACTGACTAGACTCGCTGCTAGAATCAGACCCAACCTCAATAACATTTTTTTCTATAAAGGAATCAATTGCATGATCTGACTTCCTGTAGTCATTTTCGACTTTTATTACATGATCGCAACATTTTTTCCATGTTTCAGCAGTTATTAAAAAGAAAAGCACTTTTAAAAGTTATTAAGGATGCGAAACAATCGTGCAGTTAAAAAAGTCATTAGGTGCGTCTAAAAGAGACAGCGGACGGACGTCTGGCAGACAAATCCGTGCTCAATTCTCGCCACATATGGACGGATGTGTCCGCCGGACAGATCTGTCGGACACATCTGGCGGACAAATCCGTGCGTGTATGGCTAGCTATCATCTCCCGATTACTAAGCTAGCATAGTAAGTACTTAATGCCTACATTTAAATTTATGTCTTCTTTTAAAACAGTCCACAATTTTTTTATTGTTGGTATTTCTTTTTTTACGCTAATTCGTGAATTTTACGACGTATGATACATAAATCAAAATCATCCAAATCTATTTTCTTTTTTTTTTAGGTTTGGTCGTTTAATTCCGCCCTTACGCCCTTCGCTAGCAATCCGTGATACCGATGCATGCGATACACCTAATACACAAATCAAATTATTACAAGACATTGGGGTTTCTGGTTTCTCGACCTTTTTAATTTCTCGAGGCACGGGAATTCTCGACCAAGATTTCTCGAGTTTCTCGAGTATCTCGAGAAATTTTAAAAGCTCCATAAAACACAATGTTTTTATTTTTTGCTTTTTTACAAATCAGACTCGTAGGTGAGATCAATAATCAAACATGTGGTACATTTTTAGTCACCATAAATTGCACTTAATAATCAAAAATACAACAACAAAAAAAACTATAAGTAGGTGCAGGCGTGCCCACCGGCGATGTGTTATGCTACAGTGTATTTCTTTAGGTATTCAACAAAGTGTAAACAAACCACAATATGGTATTTTATTAGGCAGCAATATTCAAGTCAATAAATTTAACTCGATTTTTAAAAAAATCATATTATAAAAACACAAGCCTAAGAAGAATGATGAATAAAAGAAAAGCTGCTAAAATTGTAATGTTTTGCTAATAGAAATATATCAGGATGATTCGATTTATCAATAGTAATTTAGTTTTGTAATATTTGTTATTACACTTAAACAAAAAATGTTAAAGTTGTTTTTCAATAAAAATACACTACATGATAGTTCAAAAGTTTCAAAACATGAAAATCGGTTAAAGCTAGAATGTGAGGGGACGGATCAAGGTAGTTTTTTATTTGGTTGGTATAGCCTGACAAGTTCTTTTTTAGCCCTGATATAATGTCGCTACAAACAGCTTACATATAGCAACAATACGTGTACGTCATGAATAGTCGGGACAGTGTGTATTGGCATCGTGCAAGAGCGAGTGAGGTATACAATTATGTACATGTGAGTTGTAGAAGTATGTTTCCCAATCGAAACCCAATCGAAAGAGCATGTTTAGTTGATAATTAAGTATGAATAATTTACCTATCCGCCATAATTTGATTCTAAATATTCGACCTCCGTATATATATTTACCAGATTCAGTCACTCGTGGTGGTAATGGCTCATTCTTATAATAAATATTTTTGATTATAGCACTAAAGACGCCTTAAATGAGAAAAATAATAATTTAATAATTAATATTCATATTTAGTACAAAACTAACCAGTTTATTACAAACTCACTATGAAAATCAGTACCCGTCATGTCAACAAATAATTTCACAACATTGTTTAATGGAATGCTACTGAATCCCGTATCCTTTTTCTGTCGCAAGTATTTTAATGTATTTAAAATTATTTGTTTAGCATCGGTGTGAATTTTTTTGGGCATTTTGATTGCAAAATCTATTATTATCCTGAAATATTTACAATCATTTTCGATTTGTTTACATCGGTGACATTCAATGACTTTCAATGTCGGATGTCAAACAAAATAATTGCCATTAAAATAAATTAGTTCCATCGAAAATCCGCAACGTGGCGAGGGCTAAAAAGGAACTTGTTAGGCTTTAATAAATGTTTTATGTAGGTTCCTACCTGAAAATGTAAAAAAAAAAACATTGTTCATATTTATTTAATTACCTAAAAAAATACATTATAGACACATCATGTGTTATACGCGTGTTTTCTTTTTACTTATCACAAGAGATTTATTTCTCGAGTTCTCGAGGCATTGAATATTTTTTTCCCGTCTCGACTTAGGACAAATTTCTCGAGATTTCTCGCCTCGGGAATTCTCGAGCAGAAACCCTACAAGACATCAACCAAATCGTGACGACCTGACTATAGTGACATTTGTCCATAAGTTTGAAACTTACCCGTCAATTCAGATGCTAATTTCGTTGTTTTCTAATGGAAGAAATTTCTCTACCGCACGTTTTTTTTTCAATAAATAACTATATACAATATTTACAACTTTTTTCTCTGTAAAATCTAAAACTTTCGGCATGATTATTGCAGTCTAATAATAATTCACACGAAACTAAACAAAGCAATGTTTACATTGTCAATATTGACAACTATCATAGAGGGTAGATGTTGTCTATTATTAAAATTGTTGCCATTGCTAGAAATAAGTACCAACAAATTTCCGTAACATGGCGCACCCTCAATAGATCCTGGTTCACCTATAATTATCATACATGAAGTAACTGTGGATTTTTTTTTCATAAATGAAGTGGTCTCACTCACTTGGCCCTCGCCATGAAGTCGTCGTAGAGGCAGCGCTGCCGCTTGGCGAGGCGGCACAGCAGCACGTGCTCGTACTTGCGCGGCATCTGCCGCTCCACGTCCGCCTTCAGCCGCCGCAGCAGGAAAGGCCGCAACACCTGCCCAGCACATATCATGATAACAATCGGTATATAATCACTATCGCCGCTGTCGTCTACAACAGATTCATAAAAGTCTATAGATTTCGATCGTGCCGCTCGGAACCGACAGACACGTGGAGGATGTAAAGGCAGCGGATTCGACACACGCGACCGACGGCGCGCCGAGCGACACATGAAGGCCGAACGATTGGTCGACTGGCGTTTACCGCTCGCCGAGCGCCAGTCGCGTGCGTCCAGTCCGCGGTACGTAACTCATACGTAACAGAAACGTCAAATTAGGGCGAGTGGTTATCGGAGGTAGATGTACCTCGTGCAGCCGCCGTACTAAGCCCGCGGTGCCGGCGCCGGCGCCGCCCTCGCCCGCGAGCGCGGCCACCGGCGCGAACCACTCGCGGAACTCGGAGTGCGACGCGAACACGTCGGGCATGAGGAAGTGCATCAGCGACCACAGCTCCAGCAAGCTGTTCTGCAGCGGCGTGCCCGTCAGCAGCAGCCGTCTGAAACATACGCCCGTGTCAACACAAGCCCCGACACAAGTGTACGGATCTCGGTGGCCAACTTGTTGTACTTGTGTGCAAGTGCTCACCTGTCCGTCTGGAAGTTGAGCAGCATCTGCCAGCGCTGGCTCTTGAAGTTCTTGATGTTCTGCGCCTCGTCGAGCACCAGGTACCGCCAGCGCTTGCGGCGGAAGGACTGGTGGTCCTGCACGACCAGCTTGTAGGAGGTGATGCACACGTGGAACGAGTTCGGCTTCGTCCACCCCACGCGCTTCAGCTTGCGCTCCTGCGCAACACATACCACGCACCACGCCATTATAAACAATCATACACATTCTTGCTCACTTCACTAAACATCGATATTTCAATGACCACATACAAAATTACACAGAAAAGATACAAGTTACAAGTCTAGGTAACAACAGGTACTCTTATAGCTAAAAAGGGATCTCTTCCATACAACCTTCGGGTAGCACTGCAGGAAAGTTAAGTATTTACTTAGAACTTAAAAGGAGATTTATTTATATTGAAAGTAATTGTTTTGTTTGGAAGGCCTTTATACCAGGAGAAGAATGGAGGGTAGCTCCCGTGTTCAAAATTCAAGAAATTACTTTATTTTATTGATTTATTTAAGAAACAGTCTTTCATAGTTATATATAACACTGGAACTTTTCTTAAAACTAGACTTTTTTTATTATCCTTTATTCAATTAATAGGGCCTTAGGTTAGGGTTTTACAATGTGAGTATAAAAGTAAAATATAAAAACACTTACAAAACATTACAAAAAATATATAAACACATTATAAAAAACCTAACCTAGGGTGCCGCCGGCAGCGGGGCAGGGCCCAAGCTGCCGGTGATCAGGGCCGCAGAGTGAGGAACCGACGTACTATACGCGCCGTGTCCATAATTACCGCCTTATGCATCTGACCCTTGATCCAACCACCCAGCGAGAGTATCTCTAGGTGTTGGTCGAGACTCTTCGCTATGAGACCGTTCACTGGCACAACTATAGGAACAATGATCGTCGAGTCAACATCCCACATGGCGGTTATCTCGTGAGCTAAGTCTAGGTACTTGCTGGACTTTTCCTTTTCGGCCTTCACGAGATTCTCATCATGGGGGATGGTGACGTCGACGAGCACGGCCCGGCGCTACGATCGATCTATCAGCACGATGTCAAGCTTACTAGCTACAATAGTCCTGTCAGTGATGATAGATCGATCCCAATAGAGCGTGGCACGACCATTTTCGAGAACTGGCGCAGGTGAGTACTTGTAGTACCTACGGCACTTCGCAGTCCACAAGGCCGTATAGAAGGGCAAGCTGCTGGTGAATAATTCTGGCTACGAGGTTATGTCTGTGCAAGTACTCGCCGTTAGCAAGATGAGAACAACCGCAGATAATATGCCTGAGTGACTCTCCGGGACGGCGACATGCCCCACAAATGTCGACCGTACCGTCCTTCAGGATATATCTCCGGTAGTTATTCGTCATGATAACTTCGACCGCAATTGCACAGGCAAAACCCTCGATTTCTCCGAAGAGGTTCCCGAATCGTAGCCAGTTCACCGACGCGGGCAGGTCTACATCGGGTCCCATGAGGGCCTTGTAGAACCGCCCGTGTAGCTGCTTATCCTTCCATACCGCCTTGCGGCCCTCGGTGCTTAGTACTACAGGTTTGCGCCAGTTCTCGTTTGCCAAGGAGAGCGGCGTGAGACCCCTGTCTGCTGCCACCGCATCACGATGCATCACGATTTGGTATTTGGTGCAAATAATTTGAGGTTATCCATGTACAGAAGGTGAGAAATAACTTAACCCTCTCTCCGAAGCCGGCAACCTAGTCCCAAATCCTTCAGCAGGGTGCTGACGGGATTTAGAGCTAGGCAGAACCACAGGGGACTCAGACTGTCGCCCTGAAAGGTTCCTCGCTCAATCCTTATAAAATCTTGCGGGCCAGGGCGGTCATCCCCGCCTCCTGGTTGACGAAGGACTGTGGTCCTCATACACGCGCTTAGAAAGGCTCTCAAAGCTGCATCAACTTTATACAGCTCTAAGACCCTCCCCAGCCATGAACGAGGCACCGAATCATAGGCCTTCTTGTAGTCAATCCAAGCGGCTGAGAGGTCCCCCTTGTTCCGCCGGATTTGTTGGCAGATGGTCATGTCAATTATTTTATTATTATTATTATAGCCTCTTTATTTCCATAACTCTTACTAGAAACTAGACTTACAGTTTCCTTAGTGAAAATATTTTAACATCATGTTTATTAAGTAGTTTCTCCATAGTAAAACAGACTATAGTTCGTTTTTTTTAGCATTAGAAATAAGGTAAACAATCTTGATGCGTCTTTTAATTGAAAAACACATTTTAAAAATAAGTTACGGCAAATATGTAACATTTATGTATCTAATACGATCATTTATATGCTTCTGCTTTCATAAGTAATAATTTTTTGATTTTTAAAATTCGTTTTTCAATTAAAAGGCATGTCAAGATCGCTTACCAACTTGCAAGTTCTTTCTAATGCTAAAAAAAACGAACTATAGACATAGTACTTTAGCCACTAGTTATGACATAAATGGGCACATCGGTAGCCAATTTGGTAGTGATTTCTTGAGAGCATTCTAGAAGCAGACATTACATACCTATTTAAGTACAGACACGGTACCTCTAAGATGATTACCTTGATGGTCCCATAGTAGGTGAGGATCTTGAAGGCGGGACACCACTTCTTGAACTCCATCTCCCAGTTGAGCACGACGGAGGTGGGCGCCACGACGAGGTGCGGGCCCCAGTCCTGGCGCTCCAGCGCGAGGTGCGCGAGCAGCGCGATGGTCTGGATGGTCTTGCCCAGCCCCATCTCGTCCGCCAGGATGCCGTTGAGCGCGCGCGCGTGCATGGTGGCCAGCCAGTGCAGCCCCACGTGCTGGTACTCGCGCAGCGGGTGCTTCAGCAGGCGCGGCACGGGCGTGGCCACGGCCGTGGACTGCAGCGTGGTGCCGGTGGGCTGCAGCGTGGCGGCGAGCGAGGCGGCCGCCTCCACGCGCCGCTCCGAGCCCGCGCCCGGGTCGTCCACCAGCGTGGCCAGCTTCTCGGACCCGCCGCTCGCCGACGACGACGCCGACGAGGAGGCGTCGCTCTCGTCCGAGTGCTCGCTCTCGCTCTCCTCGCGCTCGCTCTCCACGTGCTCGGGCGGCGGCGGCGGCGGCGCGGCCGCGTACCGCCGCCTCAGCTCCTCTATGTCGAGATCGGCCTCCTCCTGTAGCTCGTCGATCTCCTGCTTATGGTCGGTGCGCTCGCGGCGCTCCTGCTCGGCGATGGTGTCCTCGTCGTCGGCGGAGTCGGCGTCGCCGCTGTAGTCGGAGGAGCCGGGGGAGGGCGGGGGGGAGGGCGCGGCGGGGGTGTAGCCGGGGGGGAGCAGGTCGGGCAGCGCGAGCCTCGACTCGCGCCGCAGCGCCTCGATCTCGTCGCGGTGGTGCGACGCGTCATGCTAAACAACAAACGAGCGAGTGAGTATATGACATGTGTACGATAGAGAGCCTAATGGTCGTCACGCAAAGAAGGCATACCTGCGCCTCCTGTTCGGCCTGCGCGATGGTCTCCTCGTCGTCGGAGTCCGGTCCCCGGGGTGTGAACTCGTCGTCGGAGGGCGGCGTGTCAGGCTGCGGCTGCAGGCTGGCGGCCAGCTGCCTGGAGTACTGCTCCGTGCGGTCCACGATGATGGACAGCTGCTCGTCCAGCGCCTCCTTGCGCGCGCGCTCCACGCGCCGCGACCGCTTCCACTCTACCAACTGAACAACATACAACCGGTTATACCTGTCCCACTCTGAACCGATTCACTAAGGCAGGGGTCGGCAAACTTTTGGAAGGAAGAGCCAACTGCAGTAGAAATCACCAGTCTAAGGAAGTTTAAAGAGAGAGAGAATTTCGATGAAAGAACTTCCAGTTCGAAACTTTCACTTTGTAAGTACAGATTTCAAATTCATTGTTGGTTGGGGTCGGGTGACTGTTCACCCGACCCCACAGCCCGACCCCAACCAACAATTCACATTCTAGTGTAGTAAACGAAGCAAGTTGTTGTATGGAGACCCAAGCATTAATTTCTCAGTCGATGAAATTTTGCTTGGTTATTGTATAGTATGAGCCGAAACTAACATATAAATATCCAAAAAAAAAACCACTCCTAAGTTAGGTATTTATACGTAAAAATACAAATCTGTTTATATATTGAACCGAGTAATTCCTCCGTCCAAAATTATTTTACCAAATAAGTTATTTGTATCAGTATGTGATACTAGAAAAAAATCTAAAACTTTTGTCAAACATGAGAATATTTTTTTTACGATAATTCCTTTTTTGGCGCTCATTTTCATCGGAAAATTGCTCTGCTATTTTTTCCTTCATATATGATCTTAGAATATAATTTGGCGTAGTGGGTAAGAAAATCCAAAAAAAAATGCATACCCAAGTTTATGTATTTTAGAACTATAAAAAACTGAGAGTGGAAAATTTCTCAGCCTGATTTATTTTTAAATATATACTAAGTAGTCACGTATATACTTAAATCCAAAATATCCAAAAGAACTGTCATCCCTTGTACACCCCGCTCCCTATACACTGCTCCCGATATGTTTAGTTTTGAATACGCTCGTTATTTTTTTGGATGTTTTTATAGTTGAATGGAAAGAAAACTGTGAACTTAATTCAATAAATAAAATAGATAGAGAAATTTTCCACAGCGAGTAAAAAGGCAATTTCTGAAAAAAAAGTATAGTTGCATGGTAATTTTTTTAGATTTTCAATTTGTATGTATAAATCGGCAATAAAATGGCATTCGAGTGAAAAAATTAGACTGAGCAATTTTCCGGTCCAAGCCACGCCATTAAATTATATTTTGTTAATATTGGTATTTCTGCGGGGATTTTTTTTTTTGATATTTCATATATTGTTGCAATACGTTACACGAACAGAACGAGGAGAAGAAAGTTTAAACGGAGCAATTTTCCGTAAAAAGATATTAACGATTTAAGACTTTAGGTATTTACTTAAATACTATTATTATTATTCTTTGGAAATTTATACAATACTTTTTATTTAATGATACTTTATCATACTGTAAAGCTTTTTCTGGCTGAGGAATTACTGCGGGGTCCACTACCTTTATTAACTACACTATTCATTGTTCACAGAAAATCTAGAATGTAATTGTAAAGTCATGATAAATTCCAACCCTTCAGGCGGCATTAATAAGTTTAGACCTACTGGAATTGTAGCTTTCTGTCAAATAACAATTGACAAAAGGTCCATCACTGTGGGAAATTGCAACGTGAAGGAAGAGGTAATGAATAATGATTGTGAGGGCTCCATGTCTCTCACATATGATACCTATGTGTGTGTACACGCCAAGCTTACCTTTTCCACATTGAGCCAGAAGGTCCTGATCTCCTTGGCCGCGAAGGCGGCGATCCTCTTGAGCTGCAGCTCCTGCGCCTTCTCCGCCTTCTGCGCCGCGGCCGCCTTGTCTTGGAAATATTTCTGTACGGCTCGGGCACACTGTCAAGTATAAATATCATTGCGTTCATTGAGCATTTCTTATGTTATATCATACAAAATTCAACAGTACATCACATCTTCATTCCATATATTTTTCTCGAAAGAATGCGTGAGGCATTTTATTCAAAGTTGTACACTCGGAATAGAGGGCATCCAGTAGCCAGGCGTCAGAACGAGATTGTAGCCACTGCGGGCAAAGAATAGCAAACTGTAACGCGTCGCTTTTACATACAAAACGCCGCGCTCACGCCCCGCCCGGGAAACGCGCCTGTGTGACGGAACCTTTAGGAAAACAAGTACCTTTTTGGCGGCCTGTTTCTTCCACTTGCGCTCGTGCGCGAAGTCCTGCGCGAGCCAGGCCATCTCCTCGAGCAGGTAGTCCCAGTGCGTCTTGGGCCGCGGCGGCTCGCACACGCGTGGCAGCCGCCGCTCCGCCCACAGCCCGGCGCGGGCCAGCTCGGCCACGCGCGCGGCAACGTACGCTTCCTGTCGGGCCTGTACAACAACACATATATTCACTAAAACATTCAATCGTTAAGGTGCCGCGGCTTCGGCCAGCAAAGCGACTCACATGGTATGGTATCCAGCGCAAATTGACACCGGTCGGTTCAATCCAATCAGGTTTATAGTCTCGCGCCTGACGGCCAATGGAATGGGTTTGGGGAGAAAGGGAGTAGGTGTCGGCCCACCTTCTCCACCATCTCGGTGGGCGGCGGCGGGTCGGGCGCGGGCGGCTCGGGCGGCGGCACGGGCGGCGGGCGGCGCGCCTCCAGGAAGGCCGCGAGCTGCGGCGCGGGCGGCCGCTTGCGCCACGCCGCGTAGTCCATCATGTTGCCGCCGGCCTGCAGGAAGTACAGCTCGCTGAGCTGCTCCGTGTACCTGCACAGTGCACACGCGTCACTGTTACCGACACCCGCCTATTAACTGGAGATGCATAAGGAAAATAATCTTTCACAAAATGCGTTCTTTAAGAGTCCGCAGCGAGCTCAGTTCTCCATACAAACGTAGTTACGCTCTCATTTTAAAACGACTAGCTAGATTGCTCTGAAACTTAGTACTTACTAATCTTACTATAGGGTATTTGACTGTATTTAAAACAAATAATTGTACACCATGCAAGAAATAAAGCACTAGAAGATTAATCGAGATTAGCCATCCCAAGCTGCCCAGGACCGAGCCAAATGGAAGAATAAGATTCGAGCCCTACACCCCGCGAGGGGATAACAGGATGAAAAGAAGAAAAAAGTTTATGATAAATGTTGATAACATTTATCACTCAAATAGCTATAGATATGGATAGACGGCTTTTTTTTTTTTTTTATGCATGGGTTTACTCATGGCCACAGACTAGCCGAGGCGTAGACGTGGCCTACGATGGAGCGAGCTCGCCCAGAAGGTGCCTGTTCACTCTTGATTTGAAGGTTGCCGGGTTATAAGAGCACGGAAATATAGACGCCGGCAAGGAATTCCATTCCTTGGCAGTGCGCATAAGGAAAGTAGAAGCAAAGCGCTTAGTGCGAATTGGCGGAATATCTACCAAGTAAGGATGGAAACCGGCCGTGCGTCTAAAAGTCCGATGGTAGAATGGGGACGGTGGAATGAGCTCGTGTAGCTCTTGGGCACACTCCCCGAAGTGCAACCTGTAGAATACCGACAGGCTGGCGACTTTCCGCCGATGGGCCAAAGTCTGAAGCTTAGCCGTTAGCTTCTTGTCGCCAATCATCCTCCTGGCTCTGCGCTCCACTGAGTCCAAAGCGGCGAGTTGAGCCATCCCACAGGTGGCTGCAATACTCCATACACGACCGGACTTGAGCTTTGTAAAGTGTTAGAAGCTGTCCAGGTGTGAAGTATCGCTTCACCTTATTTAGGACGCCCAGCTTTCTGGCCGCAGTTTGTGCTTTAGACTCAATGAAGCTGCCGAAGCCGAGGACTGAACTCAGCTCCATGCCGAGGAGTTCCAGGCTGTCGGTAATAGGTACAGATGCACCCCGGAAAGAAGGAGTCAGGTCGAATGGACTCCGTTTAGCTCCGTCGTTAATGTGGAGCAGGAAAAGGGTTGCGGAGAGAACAGACCCCTGAGGAACACCGGCGTCAATGGCCATGAGGTCCGAAGAGCAGCCATCAATAACTACTCTGATCGGATCTAACTACGCGGCTACAAGTTTTAAGATAAATTTTCTCAGTAACTCCTCTAACCCGTGTTGTTATAGGATAATAAAAATTGGACAGAAACAAGGTACAAGTGCAGCACACCTTATGAAGACAAGGCACCTGATGAAGTGACGACCGTGCCATAGCCGTAAGCACGCATTTCCTCACATTTCTTGTCATGATTACAGGGCATTTTCTAGTTGCGGCTATTGTGCTCTGCTGAGCCTAGTACTGCAGCCAATGTGTGGAGAGGAATGGTGGAGGAACATTACCGGTCACGCAGCGTCTTGAGCCGCAGCAGCTTGTACTCGAGCACGCGCTTGCGCAACGAGGGCGCTTCATCGAGCTTGGTGCGCTTGCGCGGCGGCTCGTCGGGCGCGCGCTCCGGCGGCGCGGCGGCGCCGTTGAGCGCCTCCGCGCCGCCGCCGCCGCCCCCGCCGGCCGGCAACACGCCCACCACGCGCTCCACCCCCTGCAACAAAACGTGAAACATAGTATTCAACAGTGTACAGTTTGTGCCTCAACTTGCTCTGCTTGTAAGTGGCGCTGGTGGCCTAGCGGTAAGAGCGTGCGACATTCAATCCGGAGGTCGCGGGTTCAAACCCCGGCTCGTACCAATTTCGGAACTTATGTACGAAATATCATTTGATATTTGCCAGTAGCTTTTCGGTGAAGGAAAACATCGTGAGAAAACCGGACTAATCCCAATAAGGCCTAGTTTACACTCTGGGTTGAAAGGTGGTAGTCGCTTTCGTAAAAACTAGTGCCTACGCCAATAGGCCTGATAACAAATTTTGAAATCCCTTTTATTATTGTCACTACACTTGTATTGGTGCCGAAAAACACAATATTTCAGCTATACTACTAAGATTTTACATAAATAATTGCATTTTATTATAGCTACATAGTTTAAAACTCACGCGAAAACGCTTCACACGTCATTTGTGACGTCACCAATTAGTTGGTGGTAGGGTGATAGACATTGTTTACATACTTACAGTTATGAATTTCCCTTGAATCCGAATGATATTCATCACCATATATTACGATTAGGGATGATAAATACATTACAAAAATTTATCACAATAACTCATTTTACACAAAAAAACTCTCACACGGTTGCAATGTAAGATGAATTATTTAGATACATGTAAATTTTGAGTGAAAATCATTTTTTCTAGTTACGACAGCCAACATGGCAATGATAGGCCATTCAGCCAAATAATTAAAAAAGTTTGTTGGTGAAATATCGTATTATTTAGGATTTTATTTAGATAATAACAAATAGATATCTACTTTATATAATATTTTTTGTACGTAATAAATGTTTAGTGGCGAAATAACATTTTTTTTGCACCTTCGAACTCTTTGGTGAGGATGTACGGATTTCGGTCAATGAGGTTGTCCATGTTGCTCTAAGAAATGGATTATGGATTGATGACGTCACTGCAGTAATAATGGCCGATTGGAGAATTTTGCACTTTTATTTGGCTGCTATTTAACTGATCACCAGATTTAATAAAATTTAATACCAAAAAAATCTACTTTACCACCCTAAAATAATGAATGATCACCAAAATTATAACACCATTTTAATGTGAAATGATTACCAATTTTATTACATTTTACTATCCTATTAAAGGAAATGACACCAAATTAATCATTATTAACCCAAAAATTGTAAATAATTACCAAATTTCAAACCCCAATTTAATGTCAATTGATAACCAAATTTTTACATCGTGCTATCCTATTAAATAAAATGACACCAAAATAATCATTGTAAACCCAAAAATAGTAAATGACCACCAAAATTAGAACTCCATTTTAATGTAAAATTATAACCAAATTTTTAAATCTTGCTATCCTATTAAAGCAAAGCAAAATTTTCTAGTAGCATTTCGTTTCTGTATGGGTTGCAGTTCAAACCTAACCTAACCCACTTTTCTAGTAACATTTCGTTTCTGTAAGGTTCGCAGTTCAAACCTAACCTAACCCACTTTTCTAGTAGCATTTCTTATCTGGAAGGGTCGCAGTTCAAACCTAACCTAACCCACTTTTCTAGTAGAATTTCGTTTCTGTATGGGTCACAGTTCAAACCTAACCTAACCCACTTTTCTAGTAACATTTCGTTTCTGTAAGGTTCGCAGTTCAAACCTAACCTAACCCACTTTTCTAGTAGCATTTCTTTTCTGTAAGGGTCGCAGTTCAAACCTAACCTAACCCACTTTTCTAGTAGCAATTCGTTTCTGTAAGGGTCGCAGTGTTAACCTAGCCCACTTAACTGATAGCAGTACAAACCTAACCTAACATACTTTTCTAGTAGCATTTCAGTATGCCTACCTAAGTTATGCGGTGCGAGGTACGGGGGTTGAGCGGGAGGGGCTAGTAATTTTGGCATCATTTTACTTTATTTGGTAATATGTATAAATTTTTTGGTATCACAGTAGTTTATTTAGGTGAAAATATCGCATTTATTTGGTCTTCAAGATTTGGTGATCATTAATGATTTTTGGTAATCATTCAATATATTTGGTATTCGAATACAATTTGAAGTGCAGTCGTAATTAAAATGGTGGTACATTTGTAATTTTAGGCCTTATTTTTTTGGTGTTCAGTAATTTTTTTTGGTAAGCATGATTTTTTTATTTAGGGTACCAAAGTATTTTTTGGTGGTCATTATATTTGTAGCCCTTTTATTTTAATGACTATATTAATAATATTCTTTTCACCACACCAGCTTGGAAAGGCTAACTTTGCACTTCAAAAACTAATAGCAAAGTTGCATTTTATTCACATGTGAGGCAAAGTAATCAAATGCAAATTTTGAGTTGTATTCTTATGTTTGCTGGTAAAATTGACTTTTAAATGATGATTTTGGATAATAATTATTTAATAACATTCATTTCGATTTGATTTGGTTTGATTTTGTTTGATATTTTACATTTAATATTTGATTAGGGTTGGTATGGTAAAAAATTTTGTGTTTCACTCGGGGGCAAATTTTGTTTAACCCTCGTGCTTTGAAACCCTCGCAACGCTCAAGATTCCATTTTTCGAACCACTCGCTACGCTCGTGGTTCAATTTTGGGATCTTTCGCTTGCTCGGGTATCAATATTAGCACGAGCGGTTAAACAACAACTTTGCACCCTTGTAAAACAAATAACTATTTCTCAAACATGCACTGAAATATTGATGTTATGTTCCTTATAATAGGCTGCGAAGTATGGCGTTTCAGGTGCGGCTAGGACATAAGGTCGTTAATGGAATTTCATACAAATCTTACAGGCCTAGGCCGGCAAAGTCCTCTTTTTAGGGTTCCGTACCCAAAGGGTAAAACGGGACCCTATTACTAAGACTTCGCTGTCCGTCCGTCTGTCCGTGTGTCCGTCACCAGGCTGTATCTCACGAACCGTGATAGCTAGACAGTTGAAATTTTCACAGGTGATGTATTTCTGTTGCCGCTATAACAACAAATTTTATACTAAAAACAGTATAAAATAAAGATTTAAGTGGGGCTCCCATACAGCAAACGTGATTTTTGACCAAAGTTAAGGCTTGGCCACACACAGAGCGCGACGCAGCGCCGCGTCCGCGCCGCGTGATGCCGACGCGATGCCTGGTCAAACAGGGCGCGCGCCGATCGCGCCGGCCTCACGCTCTCAACACGCCCTCAAGGCGCGCGTGAACGCGGCGCGGCCGCGCGGGAACGCGGCGCACCGCTCGCTGCCTAAAGCCTCCTCCACACTCGTGCGCGAATCGCGGCGCGAAGCCGCGAACGCAAGTGTGGCGCCGATTTTCGCAGACAGCGAAATCGACTCCACACTCGCGTTCGCGGCTTCGCCCGCGATTCACGCGCATAGTCTGGAGGGGGCTTAACGTCCGATCCTACTGATGTGACCTTGCGGGACGCGGCGGGCCGCCGCGTTCGCTCGGCGCAGCGCTGCGCACGCGCCGCGCGGACGCAAGGGGCCGCGCGGCGCGGGGCGCGACAGAAGCGGGGCGTGATACCGGCGGGACGCAGTCTGTTTGACGTCGGTAACCTGTTAGCATGTGCCGCGGTCGCGCGGCGTGGACGCGGCGCGGACGCGGCGCTGCGTCGCGCTCTGTGTGTGGCCAAGCCTTTAAGCAACGTCGTCAGTACTTGGATAGGTGACCGTTTTCTTTTTGCATTTTTTTCCGTTTTTTTTTTGCTTTATGGTACGGAACCCTTCGTGCGCGAGTCCAACTCGCACTTGCCCGGTTTTTTTTTATTTTCATTTCACAGATATTTGTGACACACCATCGTGGCATTCAGCCATTAAAGTGGTAACACACTGTCGCACCCATGGGTGAGAGCGAGAAAGAGATATCTGTTTCGCATTCTCGCTGTCACTTATGGGTGCGACGCTCCAGGGTCGCGGTGCGATGCGATGGTGTTTTACCACTTAAAAAAAAATTAAGCCAGTATTTGGTTTATGGTACAATTTCTTTTTAGGGTTCCGTACCTTAAAAGGAAAAAACGGAACCCTTATAGGATCACTCGTGCGTCTGTCTGTCTGTCCGTCTGTCACAGCCTATTTTCTCCGAAACTATTTATTTATTATTTATTATTTAAACTTTATTGCACAGTAAAAAATATACAGTGACAAAAGGCGGACTTAATGCTACACGGCATTCTCTACCAGTCAACCTTTAGGCCAAACAGAGAAGCATAGTTGGTGCGGGGTATGTAAAAACACTAAAACTTGATGCTTAAAATTAATAGGTACAAATATAAATGTAATACGAAGATAAAATAAATATATATACAACAACGATATATACGTATATGTATAGTCTGAATCAGGCGATCTGAGCTAGTTTACTCAAAGAGTCTCAAGAATACAATACCATTGAGTGGTAAACCACAAATTAGGATAATCACCTCGTAGTAAAAGCAGATTATAACCGCCTTGAAACGTTAGTATAGATTAACGACTCTATTTCTTTAACCAATAAACTACAAAATACACTAACTAAATAATGGCTAACCCAACTTTTTTTGCATTTAACAACCATCGACACCTGTCGTGGCTAAGGTGCATGTGACTTTCCGAAAGATTGAATATGATATTATCTTTTTAGACCATTTTAACCCCATTCAACAAGAAATAAGGTTTAAAATTCAATATACATGCAATGTACTTCTAACTTATTTTGTAAGTAAATTGGTTGGCGCCTACGAGAACAAAAGCGGATAATAGGATTGTAATAGAACAATGCCATTGTTAGTACAGGTAAGTGAACAAGATCAGTTCAAAAAATTTTAACAATATACAATAATGATATATAATATATATATATATATATATATATATATATATATATATATATATATACATATATATTCAATTTCAATTTCAAACCCTTTAATTTCGAGCATACAGTTAATAATAATATTTAGTACAGTTTTCGTTATTTGTTCATGTGTTTGCAGCAACCGTCGGCTCGACGTGTCCTTTTGACACAAAGGCCTCCTCCAATGCCTTCCATGCCTCTCTGTTATACATATATATACCTGCTCCTAATTTACTATGATTTAATTATGAGACTTTTCAAAAAGATACTTGCGCAGCTTGCGCTTGAACGTTAAAGGCTTGGCCACATACAGAGCGCGACGCAGCGCCGCGTCCGCGCCGCGTCCACGCCGCGCGACCGCGGCACATGCTAACAGGTTACCGACGTCAAACAGACTGCGTCCCGCCGGTATCACGCCCCGCTTCTGTCGCGCCCCGCGCCGCGCGGCCCCTTGCGTCCGCGCGGCGCGTGCGCAGCGCTGCGCCGAGCGAACGCGGCGGCCCGCCGCGTCGCGCAAGGTCACATCAGTAGGATCGGACGTTAGGCAGCGAGCGGTGCGCCGCGTTCCCGCGCGGCCGCGCCGCGTTCACGCGCGCCTTGAGGGCGTGTTGAGAGCGTGAGGCCGGCGCGATCGGCGCGCGCCCTGTTTGACCAGGCTTCGCGTCGGCATCACGCGGCGCGGACGCGGCGCTGCGTCGCGCTCTGTGTGTGGCCAAGCCTTAACTTAGTATCGGCTTGTCGTATGCTGAGAGGCAAATCATTCCAGGGACGGATGGCTTGCACGGTGAATGATTTGGACATAGCACTAGAACGGTGATGCGGGACAGCTAAAACAAGTTTACGAGCAGTGCGAAGTTCGCATCCGGGTCGGGCAGTTACAAATTTAAATTCAGATCTCAAGTAATCTGGCGCCACTGGGTCAAATAGAATGGAGAACAGGGTGCATACACTTTTGAGACTTCTGCGCTCACGAATACGAAGCCAGTTGAGTTTATGGCGAAAGGCGGATACGTGGTCATATTTCCGGAGGCCATAAATGAACCGAATACAGTTGTTCTGTAGTCGGTCGAGCTTGTCCAGTAATTCTTGCGTCACATTAGTGCAGCACACATCACAATAATCAATGACAGGTAACACCAGTGCTTGAATAAGGAGAGTTTTGGTAGAAATCGGTAGAAAATGTTTAAACCTATATAGCGAGCGCAAGGTATACGTAACTCTTCGACACACATCGGACACTTGGGGTTCCCAGGTCAGGCCACAGTCAAACAGCAATCCTAAGTTTTTAACTTTGGTGGAAAAAGGGATGACAATATTTTCGAAGAGAATCGGTGCAACATACGTGAAGTCCTTATTTAATACCAGACGCGGATTCCCGATAATGATAGCCTGACACTTGGAGGGATTCACAGCAATTCCGAAGTCTTTGGACCAAGATGAGATGCGATTGAGGTCATCATTCAATCTCGAGATAGCCTCATCCACGTCCTCAAGCCTCGATTGGGTGTAAAGTTGTAGGTCATCAGCATATAAATGGTAGGAGCACTTAATTTTGGTTGTAATCAAGTTAATAAAAACGAAAAAAAGGAACGGAAAACTACATTGTCATCCGATTTATACATGCATGCAAAATTTCATCTTAATCGGAAACCGGGAAGTGGATCAAATTTAACTTGCAAGATTTGATTACAGACCGACAAACAGACGGACAAAGGTCAGGTGAAACTAAATAAAAGCTTGTAAAAATAGGAACCCTTATGGATTCGTCATGTCTGTCTCTCTGTCTGTCCGTCCGTATGTCACAGCCACTTTTTTCCGAAACTATAAGGACTATACTGTTGAAACTTGGTGGATAGATGTATTCTGTGAACCGCATTAAGATTTTCACACAAAAATAGAAAAAAAAAACAATGAATTCTGGGGGTCCCCCATACATAGAACTGTAACAAAAATTTTTTTTCATCAAACCCATATGTGTATAGATACCCCACACATATGGGCTTGATGAAAAAAAATTTTTGTTACAGTTCTATGTATGGGATAGATCTTCATATGATATTGAGGTTTCTAATATAATTTTTCCAAAGTGGTAAAAGAGAATGATAAAACTAAAAAAAATATATGATGTAATGTAAACTTCCATGCAAACTTCCATCGAAAATTGGTTCGAACAAGATCTATTCCAAGATTCCTCCCGCGGACGCTCCGGCTGTGGAATGAGCTCCCTCCCGAGGTTTTCCCGGGGGTCTACAGTATGGGGTTCTTCAAAAAAGGAGTGTACAGGTTTTTAAAAGGTCGGCAACGCGCATGTAACACCTCTGGAGTTGCAGGCGTTCATAGGCTACGGTGACTGCTTACCATCAGGTGGGCCGTATGCTTGCTTGCCACCGATGTGGTATAAAAAAAAAATCTAGTAAGTAGTAAAAAATTACGCATTAAAATGCGTAATTTTTTGGCTATTTTCTTAAATAACTTCGAACCTATATATTTTAACATCATAAAAAAAAACATGTGCATCTTTGGGTCACTAATTTACATATGTGTACCAAATTTCAACTTAATTGGTTTAGTAGTTTCTGAGAAAATAGGCTGTGACAGACGGAACGACACACAAGTGATTCTATAAAAAACCGGGCAAGTGCGAGTCGGACTCGCGCACGAAGGGTTCCGTACCATAATGCAAAAAAAAAAAACGGTCACCCATCCAAGTACTGACCCCTCCCGACGTTGCTTAACTTTGGTCAAAAATCACGTTTGTTGTATGGGAGCCCCACTTAAATCTTTATTTTATTCTGTTTTTTGTTGTTTTGTTGTTATAGCGGCAACAGAAATACATCATCTGTGAAAATTTCAACTGTCTAGCTATCACGGTTCGTGAGATACAGCCTGGTCACAGACAGATGGACGGACGGACGGACAGCAGTCTTAGTAATAGGGTCCCGTTTCACCCTTTGGGTACGGAACCCTAATACGGATTCGATTCCGTTTTTTTCCTTTTGAGGTATGGAACCCTAAAGGTGGCCACTGACGAGCCTTCCAACAGTCTAAATAGCGTGGCTGCAATCCAAAATCGGTCCGTGAATGTCAAAAACGTACAATGTTTAACATTAGGATGCCCTCCATTTGGATGAATCCATTGTAACGGCATCCATTTGGAAGGCTCGTCAGTGGCCTGCTTAAAACTATGCTGAATTTAGAAATTGAATATTTTTTCTGGTTGCTAATATTAAGTTGATGGCCAACTTAGTGGGCCCCAAGAGTAGCTCTTTCATATTCCTATTTCTTAGTTTGATCTTGTTGGTATCCTCCGCTCTATCTTCTAAATCTTCTTCTTAGTTGGATACTCTTGTCAGAGCAGTTGTGGTCATTAAGGTCATTGTATGGCCTTTTTCATTGTTGAAACAACAAGAAAGGCATGGGGTGTGCAGTAGTTAGTGCTCTCGGTACTGGTTTCCTATACAAACCTGTGTTAGTACAGATAATCAGTACCTGGAGCACTGTTACCGGAACAGGGAAATCAAGGTTGTCGCCATACAAACACAGTACCTACCAGGAGCATTCCCTAGTGTGCAGAAGCATACACTCTCTGCTCTAATGGTATTACTTGTTGCTGAACCTCAGAGTGAATGGTTTGCAAAAGGTTTTAAAATATGACATAATAATATAGGAATACATAGAAACAAGTGTTTTGTTATATTCTTGACCACATTAGCCATAATTTCATACTATACTATCAAAAATCACAGTTTGTTAATATTTATGATTCTGCCCAGAAAATGCTAAATAAACAGTGGAAGATTACAACTCTTCCCCACTGTGGTGGCCCTGCCCTGGGTTCTTACCTTATGCCGACTATGCTGTTGATGTTGAGTTGATGAAGCAAACCCCAAACATAAATAAATCTTTGTTTAGGATTTGCTGTTGGGAGGGTAGAAAGAGGGAGGATTTCAAATCCACTACTTTGACTAGACTAGACTAGGTTGGACTAGACTAGAGTCTGGACCCATACTTAAGTAAGAGATTTGAAAGGCATATTTCGAGGGTAGAGATGTCATACTTCAGAAGGTTCTGTTTTGTAAGGGCATGTATGGGACAATTGTTACTCAATAAGAACGAAGAATGTTCTTGAGAATGGCACAACATACTCAATATCACCCTTGAATGATAAGACAAGGTGTCTCAGGAAAATAAGTAACCATTTTGTTGCAAAAATTTAAGTTTGGTCAATCAACTTGATACTTATCACTGCCATTTTAGTGTCTGCAATATAAATAAAGGATAAGTACTACTTATCAAAGCCTGATTTCACTTCAACCATGAAGTATTTATTTTTGTTAGTCAAAGTTTACTTTAACTGAAATCATGTGTATTTATTTTGGTTAGGTGTTAACAGCAAGCCAGACTGGCAAGAGCCTTGCTAATGGTAATTGATAATTATATTATTTTGCCTGTCTATGAAACTATAGTGTATTTCAGTATGTTTATTATAATTTTCATATACCTATGGTTAGATTGGTAATGATTCTGAAAGTGGCGAAGGAGTTTACTTCTGTTAGCCGTCATAAATTGATTAGTTACAACAAAACTTGAACATTAACCCTTCCATAAAATGATTGGGGTCAGTATATAATTCTGGATTATGCAGACCGTCTGCGTGATGTTTGAGCCCCGTTTATAACCCAAAACATAACTCTACAGTAGGCAGGTTTTAAGGGCTACCTACTTTATCATTTTATCAGGTTTACTGTAATTGAATCAGCTAGCCAACTGACATATGTTCAGAGAATTGTCATAACAGCATCCAGAAGGCATGTTATTACAAGCTGTATTAACATAATATCATAAATATAAAAAATACCATGAGTGGCGGCACGGCAGCGGCGACAGCTGCAGGCGCGGCCGTGGCGCGCTCATCGCGGCTCCGACCGCTCATGCTGAGACATTGCGAGGGACGGCAAGCACTCACAAACAAATACTTGTATTCACTAAACACACACAGGGACTCGACCGGCCCATATAAATAGAAAAGAAAATTATCACTAATGCACTTATTTTAATTCAATGCACTTCTTAAAATCGAATATATTACAGGAGATCATTTAAATAATCGAATCTGCTCTAAAAAAAATAGCTAATTCACTTATGATACACTAGCACTCTTTGCCTACTATCAAAAATAACACAGCCGGACCCGCAGTAAACAAATCTGAGAAACGGTTCCAGTTCCGGCGGCCATATTGAACGATTTCGCGCCGCTGACTCCACTGCAGTAATCACTCATTAACATGACTAAGTTCATACATCGCACCAAAGAATATCACAAATAGTACTTTGAGCATTCCCCGCAAAATTAATATAATAATATTTACAGAATTGCACTGGCTTTCCGAAAAGAAAAATATTTTTTTTCTTGATATCTCCGATCTTTGTCCGGTTTGGCTGTTTGGCATTGACTGACAGTGTTGCCATTTGGTAAAAACACGTTTTTGTAGGTTTCCACCTCTTCGAGAATCGATAATGTTTGTTTTCCTTAATTATTATATAATAATAATTAATAATTTGTGTATAAATTTTGATATGCCAAATCAATTTGCAAATTTGGATGATTTTGAAACATGTTTCGTCAAATCTAATCTAATTTTATTTTTATCGTGAAGACTGGCCAGAACACTACAGACAAAGATAATATAATCCAGGGCTGCCAGTACATAAATCTTGATTATGCGATCCTGTGGCCGCAATTGGGTAGGTAAAGTTTTTTGAAGATAGGCAAATTATATTTTTTCCCGATAGTATTCATTATAGCGATCACGGAAATGCAGCTCTTTTATTTTTATATCATTTTATTGATTAAATATAATTTTTTAAATGATCGATATGACGTTTGTGAGGTGAAATGGCAGACTCGAGTAATTAATTCCTTGGCGCGTAGTAAATGGGACGAGATAGAAAAAAAATCGATGTCAACTGTCAGTGTCACTTAGCTCTCATTCCCGAAAAATAACGGACAAGCCTCATGTTACCTTGCGAATTGCTATTAATGTTATCATTGAGATTTTCGGCGACCTCAGCACGACCCACGGACTTCTGATTCCCCACGACATCTGCGCGTATTTGGACAAAGATTGAATTTACTTTCGATAACTTGGCACTGCATAAATTATTGGACAACGTTTTCTTCCCCACCCCTACACGACGGCCCCTACGCTGACCCTTGGACAGAGTTTTGCAAGAAAAATAAGCGAGTTCATACGAAATTGCGAGCAGATTCTACAAATTTGAAATTATTATCATAACAGTGATAAGCACAATGCCGTTGAATTAGAGGAGCAATGGCCGTACAGGAGTACGTATCCGTGAAATACATAGGTACAGAAAACTTTCTTCACTTGTGTTTTGATTTTTATTATTAAATTGCCATGAGCTGTTAAGTTCGTAAACAAGAAATCGGTCTAATTTTTTCTAACAATTTCAACCATCTGTTAGTTTTGTGTGGTTATCCTCATTTTATGAATGTTGTTCTTATTTTCAGGTGGATGTAAACATTCATTGGCGGTATTATACTGATTGCTAATTAGAACCATTGAGCCATGACATACTTCCTTGCAGTGTTATTCGGCTAAGCCTCGAGCATCCTGTGAATCTGAAGGATATAATTATTTCCATAAAAAAGAGCAATCGAATTAGGACCAAGATATCCCGAGAATCTAAAGACATTTTATAAAAAATGCAATAAAATGAAAATGGGAGACTCTCTTATTTTAACAATGTTACAAGATCATGACAATGTTATGGTCTATACTTATTAAAATTTTAAAACCAACATGTCTTTATCTTTGACTTGAAAATGTACAAATGATTTGGGTTAAGTTTTATGAAATGCAACTTATGCTAAAAATCTATTATTATTATATGTCAAATTATCGTGAACTCGATGTTGCTTAAGGCGTATCCAAATTAGTCAATTTTTCGCCAATCTGATTAAATTGCCCGATCGAATCGGGACGTACGGACGCAAACGCCAATTTGGCTCGCCGAATTCAACCGCCGATAATGACCAATAAAATGAGGTGCGGACACAAGAACACCAATTTGTGAGGCTAGTATTTTCGTTATGGGGCATTTTTTCAATTTAAATGGGTCTAATATCACCATAAATCTAAAATTGGAGATTGACGCCAATTTCATTTCTGATCAAATCGACCGATTTGATCAGTCCCGTCTGGATACCGCTTTAGCACCGCGAAAGGGCTCTGCGCGGTGCGCGCGGATTGACGCATGCGCGTACCGTATGCTTTGTATCTATGGTAATATAATTTAAAAAAATATGCAAATAAAAGGCGGCAAAGTTTATTCGTTGTGCAATACTCAATAAGTTACCGCTTGTTATTTTAATACTCGTAATAAACAAAATGAGTTCAAGTTCAAACGAAAACGACCTGGAATAGACGGCATGCACCGCCTCATTTTAAAGCAGAAGCAAACTTAATAATGAATAACTAGCTTCCTGCTAAGTCCTGGGACAAATACAACAGGACTTACGACATGCTCATGCTGTGGAAGGACACAAGAAGGACAGCCAAAACGCAAGAAACACCTACTCTGAAAGTGGTTTTTAGCGTATTTCTGTGACCAAGTGAAAACTAAAAAGCCATCTACATTTAATATAAACTAAGAATAGTTATGCGTTGTTTTTTTAATTGTATTCGCGTCACTTTACCCCTATTAAATACGCTTTACTAAATTGAATTTGTTTTATTTCCTCACATAATTTGAGAATAGTGCTTACTATGTATACCTCAATGGAAGCAAAAATGTAGTCTTTTTGCGAGTTGATACACTTGCTACTTGTGTATAGTGGCAAATGTATTAAACCCGCAATCAACACTAATCAATATGTAAACAGGCCCCAAACGTGAAGCACATTTACCCTACAGACATACTTATCCATATTGACCATATTTGAAGCTCTCAACTCTCTTCAAGGGCACGCCACACAGCGTGATCCTATATACTGTTGTAATGTTAATGCTTAAGGATAATAATTTGTGGATTTATAAAATAAAACGAAACGAAATTTACTGGATTTATATTATATTATTTTGGATTTATATTATAAGTTTTCTAAAGTACAGTCGCCATCAGATATATTGGTGCAGCTAGGGTGCTCATAAATATCTGAACACGCCTCTATTATCAGGGCGTGCGTGTTCAGATATTGTGAACACCTTGCCGAGCCCATATATAATAGCCAATAACGACCTAGTTATTAACACTATTACAATCTTAATCATTATGTATGTATAATACAACAATCACGTTTATATAGTCCTCACAAACGTATAAGTTACCATTTTGGCCAATATATCTTCAAAACTTGGCACCGAATCGCTGTTAAAGACTTTGGTGTGCTCAAATACGCTGAATTTGGAAAGTAACGTCTGTACTTCCTACAAGACGGTACGACGCACTTTGAGTTCATCTCTGTAATATTCTATTTCCATTCGAACGTTTCCGGGATCGTCTCCATCTATTGTGTTGATACTGAGATCCAAAATGACTCGTGTAGCAGTCCAAGAGTCGTGGTGGAGGTGTTAATGAAAATGTTCTCCAAGAAGCAGTGCCAAGTAGTCGAAAGCAATCGTTATCATTATCAAAATATCCGTGTTGATCGTGCTAGGGACGTTAAAAATACTTATTCTAGAAAGCACACCGACATCCAATTACAAGAAAACACAAATGTTTCGTCCGACCATTATTTTCCAATTATTTGCAAGTTATTTTCCAAGAATGACACTGACAGTTGACATCGATTTTTTTTCTATCTCGTCCCATTTACTACGCGCCAAGGAATTAATTACTCGAATCTGCCATTTCACATCACAAACGTCATATCGATCATTTAAAAAATTATATTTAATCAATAAAATGATATAAAAATAAAAGAGCTGCATTTCCGTGATCGCTATAATGAATACTATGGGGAAAAAATATAATTTGCCTATCTTCAAAAAACTTTACCTACCCAATTATACGAAATTCGATTGCATTATACGAGTACAAAAAAAAACTATAATTTTAAATCGATTTTTTAATAACTGGTGAATTTCGGTTTTTGCGGTAAGCCCCCAAATTGCGGGGATATTTCTCTTTTACTCCAATGACAGCGTAATAATAGTGACAGAGAAAAATGCCCGCAATTTGCGCACTTGGTTTTTCGCGGTTATAGCCCGCGTTGACGTGTATTTAAGTAGTTGCCGTTCCATTAAATCGTATAACAGTAACAGTAATCGTGTAACAGTAGTTTGTTTTTGTTTCTTTTTTTGCATTATGGTACGGAACCCTTCGTGCGCGAGTCCGACTCGCACTTGCCCGGTTTTTTGAAGCATTGACAGTAGTTTAACATCGGTGTTTTTTTTCGTATCCAATTATACCGATTGACCAACTATACGACATGTATACGAAAATAATTTCATTATACGAATTTCGTAGCCTATTATACGATCTGGCAGCCCTGATATAATCACTACGTTCACAGATTATTAATATGTAGCTAGCTAACTACGTTTTAAGAGACGGGACTTCCATACTAGCGACTTGATCAGTCTGTGTATGTTTGGTTCTCCAAATATGACCAACATGTACGACAAAGATCTGTCAAAGAACAATAGTACCAACATAACAAACTTAAATAGTGTGGTATGCTACAAGCTTGCGTATTTTATCGATATCGATCAAAATCAGATTAGAATCGAGTGCACATTCAAGTCTTATGTATATAACATACGACTTAAACGTGCATAGTGTTCTTTGAGTGGACCAATACATTACTTAAATGTGAACACGATTTTTATTTGTTAAAATAAAAATATGTAAAATGATTTTTTAAATAATTTAACGTTATCAATTTTAAATACATCCCGACGGTTCGACGGTCCACAAGTTACAGAGGAAAATGTGTGTTCACCTGAATTTTTTTTTCTATATCTTATATTCCTGAATAATAAAATTAAGTCTTCCTTTACAACTTATTTGACCAACTGCCTGCATCTGGAAACATTAAATCATTAAAACAGACACACATACATTTTCTTCTATTTTAGGTTAAAATCTTAAATAATTAATAGATTCTAAAAATAAATAATATAATGTCTATTCCACGAATGCACAAATGATAGATAATTTTCTACTAAAAATATTTGGAGGTAATTATAGTCATGTTCCATGCAAGTTATCAGGAAATTCACTTATTTTATTTTAATATTTACATTGATAAAATATTAGGCTGCAGTTATCGATACTTGTAGTACATCCCTAGTTCACAATGAAACTGGATATGAAATTTCTAATTTTCAATGTGTTTATAGCCTGCTATACCAAAATAACGTTAAAAGTGTGTAAAGCAATACTTACCGGTTTTCATCTAATGGAAATTTCGCCATAAACTTCCTTTTTTGCAATTTTCGCGAACGTATCAATTGCCATATATTTCGCACTTAAACAACTTAGTTTTCGGTGGCATTTAAACAAAATCTATTGACTCACTGTATGTTCTTATCACGTTTGACTGTTTTCGAAAATAACGATGGCTATTAAAAAAGAAATTGCAAGAAATACGTAAGTAAAACATGCGAACCGCCATGACAAGCAACAAAGCAATGTGGCTGACAGTTGACTTGACAGATAAATAGCACTGACGTTTTATTTTGTTTTTGTCTAGGTCACCAAATTCCATACAAAAGCTTTTGTTGTTCCTATTTGCGGCAGCCTGATATGGAGATGGACTAGTTAGGGTTCCGTACCCAAAGGGTAAAACGGGACCCTATTACTAAGACTTCGCTGTCCGTCCGTCCGTCCGTCCGTCTGTCACCAGGCTGTATCTCACGAACCGTGATAGCTAGACAGTTGAAATTTTCACAGATGATGTATTTCTGTTGCCGCTATAACAACAAATACTAAAAAACAGAATAAAATAAAGATTTAAGTGGGGCTCCCATAGGGTAAAACGGGACCCTATTACTAAGACTTCGCTGTCCGTCCGTCCGTCCGTCCGTCCGTCCGTACAGTTGAAATTTTCACAGATGATGTATTTCTGTTGCCGCTATAACAACAAATACTAAAAACAGCAACCTCCTCCTCCTGCTCCTTTGGCATCCAGAAATAATTTTGCCAGTTTTCGCCAGGTCGAATATGTTGAGGTTGATTTCAATTTATTTAAACTGTCCAGGTTCTCCATGATTTAAAAATACGTACGGTTACTTCAACGTCAGTTTGGTTGCTATCCTTATTTTGTCAACAACTCGGTATCTATGGTTGTGTCTACAAATATTTTTGTACGAAAGCTGAATCGTTTTCCTGAAACACTTAGAAAGACAATTTATATTTAATTTACTGGGCCCATAACCTGTAGAGCCGCTACAGGAGGTCTCTGGAAGGTTTTATTAATCACTGGAAGGCACTTTAGTTTGTAAACATCTATTTTATTTATTTAATTGTATTCACAAAAACATGACTTGTCGTTGCGGATGATTGAAGTAGAGTGAATGACAATTCTCAAGTTTGAATTCGAACATACTTCAAACTTGAGCTTTCTATATTCAAAGAGAATGTCTCAAGCCAGTTTCGATTGCTATATACAGCCTCTATAAACCAACAATATATATATATTATATATATATATATATATATATATAATATATATGTTTATGGAGTTGGAGAAGATAGTGCAGATACAGGTAAAGCCGCAAAGGCAAAATATTTTATTTTAAAATCAATTGATGAGAATATTTTACATTATGTTATTAATTGCTCAACTACAAAGGATATTTTTGATAAGTTAGATGTTGTCTTCAATTACAAAATGGAAAAAGACAGCCATCTTAAGGTAATTGAATTCTATAACTATAAATTCAGCGGAGATATACTTCAGGATATTAGCAAACTTCAAAATATGTGTTTTGAACTACAGTCTACCACAAATAAAATAAATGATGACATGCTTACACAAAAGATTTTAACAATTTTACCAGCCAATTTAAATTACTTTAGAACTGTATGGGAGGTAACTCCAAAATCTGACCAAACCATACTCACTCTCATTGAACGTATCCAAAGAGAACTTAAGCTATTTGAAAATAGTGCTTCAGAAATACACCCACAAATAGGAGAAGCCATGAAAAGTAATGAAAGGAAGTGCTTCAACTGTAACCAACCAGGTCATATTGCGAGATTCTGCGTTGATAAAAAGTGCACCATTTGCAACAAAAGTGGACACACTTCCAGTGAATGTTTTTCTACGAAAATATGTAGGAAATGTAATAGGAAGGGACACATTGAAAGATTTTGTCGCACTTTCAGCCTGGTGAGTGAACAAATAAAACACACAAATAATACTAAAGCAATAATTGATTCAGGTGCGTCCTCACACATGTTTTACAATAATAACATTATAAATTTTACAGAAAATATAAATGTAGATATAAGATGTGCCAATGCAGAGAACCTCGTCGCTCAAGCCATAGGTACAGTTAACACAAATGGCTTTGAACTGGAAGATGTACTATATGTTCCTGCAATTTCTAGAAACCTGATATCTGTAAGTTCAATCACTGATCACGGAGCATCTGTACTCTTCGCTGGAAATAAGGTATCTGTAAAGAAACATAATAATATTATTCTTACTGGTTATAAAACTAGAAACGGTCTCTATGAAACAGAATTTTCTGCTAATAACGTTCGTGAGGTATTGTTTTCCGAGAATGTCGATATCTGGCATCGCCGGCTCGGTCACGTATCGGATGTGCCGCGTCTAGCTAAATTGGTAAACGGTATTAAAATTGGGGGGTCAAATCAAGAACATTTTTGCGAAATATGTGTTAAAGCGAAAATGACTAGAAAACCTTTTAAAAATAACAGAATTAAAGCTAAATTCCCTTTGGAAATTATTCATACGGATATTTGCGGTCCAATAGAAACTCCCACTTGGGATAACAAAAAATATTTTATTACTTTCCTAGATGACTTTACACATTTTTGTGTCGTTTATTTAATTACTTTTAAAAGTGAAGCCTTTGATAAAATAAAACAGTTCGTGACTTTAGCGGAAAATCATTTCAATACAAAAGTTAGAAAAATAAGATGCGATAATGGACGCGAATACTCGAACAATAATCTAATGTCTTGGTGCAACTCTAAAGGGATAATTCTAGATTTAACAATACCCTATACGCCGCAACTGAATGGAAAAGCGGAGAGACTGAACAGAACCCTGTTAGAAAGAACTAGAGCATTAATATTCGACGGGCGTGTTCCAAACTACCTATGGGGCGAAGCACTCATAACTGCCAGCTTCCTAATAAATAGAAGCCCCACCGAAGGTAAAGACAAAACTCCAGCTGAGATGTGGTTCGGCGTCAAACCAAACGTATCGCATATACGAAGATTTGGTTCAACAGCCTTTTATAAAATAAACTCTGGTGTACGAAAGTTAGACGTTAGATGTAGTAAAGGAATTCTGATTGGCTATATCAGAAATGGAATAGAGGCGAGGTGGTGCTGTTTTTCAAAAAAGGTGATAACAGCCTATTGAAGAACTACAGACCCATCACGCTTCTGAGCCATGTCTATAAGCTGTTTTCAAGGGTCATCACGAACCGTCTCGAACACAGACTTGATGACTTCCAGCCTCCCGAACAAGCCGGGTTTCGAAAAGGCTATAGTACCATAGACCACATCCATACGCTGCGGCAAGTTATACAGAAGACCGAAGAGTATAACTTACCATTATGCTTAGCGTTTGTGGACTATGAGAAAGCCTTCGATTCGGTGGAAACATGGGCGGTGCTTGAGTCTCTTCAGCGATGCCATATTGACTATCGGTACATCGAAGTGTTGAAGTATTTGTATAGTAACGCCACCATGTCGGTCCGAGTACAGGAGCAGAGCACGAAGGCGATTCCATTGCAAAGAGGCGTAAGGCAGGGAGACGTTATCTCTCTGAAACTGTTTACTGCCGTAATGGAAGACACCTTCAAGCTCCTGGAATGGCAAGGACTTGGCATCAACATCAACGGCGAATACATCACTCACCTTCGGTTTGCCGACGATATCGTAGTCATGGCAAAGTCGATGGAGGAACTCAGCATGACGCTCGATGACCTCAACCGAGTTTCACAACGGGTGGGCTTGAAAATGAACATGGACAAGACGAAACTTATGTCAAATGCCAATGTTGTGCCCATCCCAGTCTCTGTTGGGAACTCGGTACTCGAAGTTGTTGACTCGTACATCTACCTAGGACAAGTAGTCCAATTAGGTAGGTCCAACTTCGAGAAGTCAACCGCCGAATCCAACTCGGTTGGGCAGCGTTCGGGAAACTACGTAATGTCTTTTCGTCCGACATACCTCAGTGACTCAAGACGAAAGTCTTTAATCAATGTGTGTTACCAGCGATGACTTACGGCTCCGAAACGTGGTCTTTCACTATCGGCCTCATCTCAAAATTCAAAGTCGCTCAACGAGCTATGGAGAGGGCTATGCTCGGAGTTTCTCTGCGTGATCGAATCAGAAATGAGGAGATCCGTAGACGAACTAAAGTCACCGACATAGCTCACCGGATTAGCAAGCTGAAGTGGCAATGGGCAGGCCACATTGCGCGCAGAGAAGATGGCCGATGGGGTCGAAAAGTGCTCGAGTGGAGACCACGGACTAGCAAACGCAGCGTAGGACGTCCACCCACAAGATGGACGGACGACCTTGTTAAAGCCGCCGGAAGACGCTGGATGCGGGTGGCTTCCAACCGGTACGAATGGAGGTCCAAGGGGGAGGCCTATGTTCAGCAGTGGACGTCTTATGGCTGAGATGATGATGATGATGATGATGATATCAGAAAAGAACTGACTAGTTGTTATCGCCATGTACTATTCTGATCGCCTGCCGAGCGCGGGCTAGTTAAAAGGCGCGCCCGAGCTAGCTTACTAACCATGATCTCCAATTACACATAGTCGCTACGCATCCCGCGATCTGCAGTTCTGGTTAGCCTGAGACCTCGCGCCTGCGCTCGCGCATAGCAACTAGTATAATGTTCTCGCGTACTTAGTTGTGTAAGTCGCTGCGGGCAAAATAAATAAATAAAAAATGTATACCTACCTACATATTTATTTTTGTGTCAATTTTGCAGTAATTCAATAAATTTGCACTTAATATTATATAAATATGTACTCGTCAAGATAATAAATTCTTAGTATAAGTATGTTTAACTCATGTAAGTGAATTGTAATATTCTTATGAGTAATAAAATTTCTTTAAACCTAAATGGTTACAAAATATGGGTGAAACGAGAACAATTGTAAGAGCAAGAGATGTAAGAATAAATGAAGACGAGCAAGGAATATATCAAAATGAAGAAAATGATGAAAGCATTAGAGGTCTTTGGAAGATAGATGAAGAGGTTCAAGAGACGGTTAGGGAAGGCACAACACAAAATAAAGAAGTTAATAGACAGGAAGAAAATCAAGGTGGTAGAGTCAACAATAATGAAGATCGAGAAGGTGAAATTTTAAGAAATAGAATGAGAAGTAGAAACATGGAGAGTGTTCGAGAAGGCGATATTCATTTGAGAAGGTTGAGTAGTGAAACAAATGAAGACGAAACAAATGAAGATGAAACAAATGAAGGTGAAACAAATGAAGATGAAACAAATGAAGGTGAAACATATGAAGATGAAACAAATGAAGTTGAAATAAAAGAATTCGAAACAAATGACAATGAAACAAATAACAATGAAACAAATGAAGTTGAAAGAAATGAAAGTGAAACAAACCAAGAAGTAGAAGAAGAAGAAAGTAATGAAGAATACTATGATGGGAATGAAGAACCTGTTGATACTGAACTAGTTGAAAATCGAGTTGAAAATAATCGTAATCGAAATAATGATAGTAATAATAATGAAAATAGAAGAGTTCAACCTGCCAGAGAACGTCGACTACCTGATAGATATAAAGATTATTTAATGGATTATGATACTGAAGCATCAATGTTAACCTACGAGGAGGCAATAGAATCAAAAGAAAAGGACAAATGGAAACAAGCTATAGAAGAAGAAATTAAATCACTTGAAGAAAATAAGACGTGGTCATTTGTGGATGAACAAGAAGCAAAAGGAAGGAAATTAGTTACTAGCAAGTGGATTTTTACTGTCAAGTCTGATGGTAGGTATAAAGCCAGACTAGTTGCAAGGGGCTTTCAACAAAAGTACAAAATAGATTATGATGAGACATATAGTCCTGTAGTCAATACTACTTCTTTAAGAATTCTATTATCGATTGCGGCGGCGAAAGGTCTACAAATGAAGCAGTTTGATGTGAAAACGGCCTTTTTACATGGAGACTTGAAGGAATCTATATACATGAAGGTACCTAAAGGCTACAATGACAAAGAAGGCAAAGTATGCAAACTAAACAAGAGCTTGTATGGCTTAAAACAAGCTCCACTAATGTGGAATATCAAGTTTACAGAGTTCTTAACAAAGATGGGGTTTAAACAAATGAAACTTGATCAATGCATCTTTGTCATGGAAGGTGAAAGAAAAATTATCCTTGCAGTATATGTCGATGACGGATTAGTACTCGGAGAAAGAGAAGAAGATCTATTGCATATAATAGATACAATTCAAAAGTCATTCGAACTGAGAATTTTAGATGAAGTAACTAATTATATAGGTTTGGATATAAAGCAAGATAAAAATGGGATTAAAATTTTTCAGAAGACATATAGTGAGAAAATCATTAAAAAGTTCAATCTTGAAAATGCAAAAGAGTGTAGATGTCCAACGATTATGTTATGATAGAAGAACATCCATCCGTTAAAGTTGATACAAAGTCTCATGAGCTTTACCGCGAGATGATAGGGTCATTGTTATATCTCTCTAATAAGTAATAAAACGCGACCAGACATTAGTTTTCAAGTAGGTTATTGTTCGAGGCATCAAAATTCTCCAAATTTAAATGATTTGAACAATGCTAAAACAATTTTGCGATTTCTTAAAGGTTCAGCTGAAAAAGGGATTCACTTTAGTAAGGATGATAATATATAGAGAGGGCGCTGTCAGACAGCAATACATATCAGCTCCGTAGAAAATAATACTTTAAAAATAGTTACAATGAAGTTTCTGTGGCGAAATCGTGTAATAAAGACAATGAGAGACCTGTGAAAGTGTGAAGTGTGGACAAGTAACAAACAACGTAATTAAAGTGCTGTGAAATACGTAAATAGTGAAAAACTGATAACAATAACAAAGCGACTTTTTTAAGATATTAATAACAAAGACGGATTTAAAACTTAAGTGAACGTGAATAATTGCAGTTTTACACGTGCGAACAATTTGATGGTGAAGAAAAGTGTTTAAAAGTGAATTAACCTAAAAAAATTAAGGCAAAAAATACCGTTGCAAACTGCAAACAAACACATGTTTTCAAGCGACATCTAGCAAAAACTCAAAGGAACGCATCGCTCCCATACGAACCTGAATGCAGGCGCCATCTAGCGCAAACGTCAAAAACTGGATAGTACAATAGGAGCGAGCTTGAACAACCTTTTTGCTAAGCCGCATAGAACGCCTTAGTACCCATCGAAATCATCACTGCCACTGCCGATAGAGGGCGCGCATTGTCAAAAATGGAAGAAATCAAAAACATGCTTAGAGATATGCAAGAAGAAATAAGTAAACATCGGTATCAACGTTCAAATTTCGTGGCACTTGGTAAGGGTCGCAAAAAAAGAAATACATAGGTATCATTGTTTTATTTATTAGTAATAAATAACATTTAATTTATTTTTATTCTTAATCGTACTTTGGTAAACTGTACATATATTTAAAGAGGTTTATATTCTTAATACGTCATAGAACCTCAATACTCATTTCATTATCCATTTGTAAAAAAAATTCTAAATGCCAAATAGGCAACAAATGTCAATTTAATTGTCATGCAAAATAATATGTGGTAAAATCTTCAACGATAATAGTTCTTAAAAACACTTACAACTACAATTTAGCATTGATAAATCTTTACCCAACTCCCTATCAGACTTGAGAAAATGGATTTGACGCAGTATACTGATTTTATATTCACTAACGAAGGTGCTTGCTGTACTATTTGCGAAATGAATATAAAAAAGAAAAGGTACAATATAGAGAAACATTTGAAATCAAAATCTCATCAAGATAAATTATCTGATTCACGCTGCCATTTACAGGATATAATACGAGATAATGCTGATTTCGAAATTAAAGACGATATCGTATATTGCAAATTGTGTAATTCGAAATTATTTCCCTCTAAATCTAGTATCGACCGCCATTTAAAAACAGATTTACACAACAAAATTCATAAAAATAATGCACAAGAAAAATTTAATAAAGATTTAACAGAGTTTATGATTTGTTCGAATATACCGTGGTCAAAATTAGACAATCCTAAATTTAGAAATTTTGTAGAAAACCTTTTAAATCATAAATATGGAAACGATATTACTGTGCCGAGTGAAACAAAAATACGAGTAAAATGCTTACCTGAATTGTATGAAAAGAAAAAAAATGAATTGAAAGAGAAATTACAAAATAAAATGATTTACCTCAGTGTTGATGAAACATCAGATTCCGTGGGAAAAAAAGTGGCAAATATTTTGATCGGAGCTCTAGATGGAACTAGTACCCAGCCACATTTATTTGCTTCTAAGGTATTGGAGGCGACTAACCATTCGACAATAACCAAACTCGTTGAGGAAACCCTTGAAGATCTTTGGGGCGATGAATACAAAAAAACATGGATAAATTATTATTTTTTATAACGGATGCCGGTTCCTACATGGTAAAAGCAGCTAAAAACCTTGTTCAGAAATATAAAAATATGACTCATGTAACATGCATAGCACATGGATGTAATCGAGTCGCAGAGATAATTAGAAGTCTTTACCCGACCATAAACAGTTTGATTGACTGTATCAAAAAAATATTTCGTAACGCTCCTTCAAGGACAAAATTATTTCATCAAATGTGTGTAAATATTCCTCTACGACCCCGACCCGTGATAACAAGATGGGGAACATGGTTAAATGCTGCCTCATATTATCACATGCATTATGATAAAATCAAATCTGTCATCGATGCCTTAAATCCGCGTGAAGCGAGTGCAATTTCTAAAGCAAAAAAAATTTTCCGTAACCGGAATTTAAAAACTGAGTTACTATTCGTCGATACACACTTTAGTATAGTTGCTAAGTCAATAAAATTATTGGAGGATCCAAAACTGAGTCTAGCAGAATCATTAAACATTGTTCATGGTTTGCAAAAAAAAATATCAACGTTAAGGTTATATCAAAATGCCAGAAAAGTTTATTTTAAATTAAAAAGTGTATTAAAGAAAAATCCTGGTTATAAGACTGTACAAATAATTAACCAACTATCTAAAAACAACGAGGCTGAAATACCAGAAAGTGTAAATAAAAACTGTGTACAAAATTTTCAATGCTTGACATACCTTCCTATTACCTCAGTCAGCGTGGAAAGATCTTTTAGTCATTTAAAATGGATATATTCTTACAGACGTCAAAGATTGACAGCAAAATCTATGGAACAAATTTTAGTGATCTATTCTAACTCGTAAAATATTGTATGCCACACCTGGACATAAAGTGGCTTTTTCCGCACGCTACGCGTACGGATAGAGCCGCTTTCTGGCCAAATGTGCACATATTTTTCCAACACGGGAGGTAATAAAGAAAGCCCTCGATCGCATAATTACGTCCCTCGCTTGCAGCTTGGGCCGCAACAATTGCGATTGCGCGGCCTTTCTTTGTTTTACCACCCTAATTAGGAAATGTACTATTTAGGGGCTTTTTTATTTACATATACAAAATAAAGGTTAAAAATACTAAGTGATTTGTTTGTATTTATTTTTCTGCCAACCGTACATTGCCACGAAATTTGAACGTTGATACCGATGTTTAGAAATAAGACAACAAAAGACAGACATGCAGGAAATGAAGGAAGACATTAAAAAAACGATAAATGATAATATTGATAAGAAATTTCAGCGTATGGAATTAAAACACGAGCAACTAGAACAAGATTTGAAAAAACAAAAAATTGCTTTAGATAATATGGAAAGATATAAAAGACGTAAAAACCTGATATTTTTTGGAGTGGAAGAAACTGAAAATAACTATCACAATTTAGAGAAAAAAATTCTAGATATTATAAGGAACATTTTACAAATTCGTTGTACCGAAAACTGCATAGAACACGTCAGAAGACTTGGAAAAAAAGGAGAGAAAGTTAGACCCGTTGTTGTTACACTGCTCACCATGGGGTTAAAAATAAACATACAGCAAAACAAGAAAAAATTTGAAAATACCCCTTATTACACAAAAGAAGACTACCCCCTGGAGGTACTTAACAAACGCAAAGAACTTCAAATACAAGCGGAAAAAGAAAGGGAACAAGGTCGGAAAGCAATTGTAAAATACGACAAGCTCATCATACTTCAACAACAAAAACCAGTTCACCTCAGGAAAAAGCTTATAATAAAAAGAGAAACTTATCACAATCTCCGGATGCAGCAACAAACTCACTGGATTTGGGCAACCAAAATAGAAACCAACCGAACAAAATGTACAAAACAAATAGCATGGATAAATATATCATAAAAGCTCCTACATTTACCTACCCGGAGAGTACCTCTGCCAAAACACAATCCGCCAGCCAAAACCAGAACATGTAGCAATCAACATGCCCCTCTCGGTGTCTCCCAGAACGGCTTGTCACCGCGGGAGATAAAGACTATAACCCTCCAGCACAAAAACACCAACGACTGTATATATGTACGTATAATGTGAGGTCACTATCATCACCTCAAAGAATGATACTACTTCAACATTCATTAAGTAAAATAAAGTATGATATTATTGGATTAGCGGAAGTTAGAAAGCTTGGAAGCAACATCGAGGAACTTGAGGAGGATATTTTCTGCTATACAGGACAAACAAAGGGTCGCCACGGTGTTGGCTTCCTGATAAAAAAGAAATATAAATCAAACATCGTAAACTACATAGGACTGTCTGAAAGAGTATGTATACTAAACCTTATATTTGAAACAACAAAAATATCCTTAATACAAGTATATGCACCCACTAGTGAAGCTTCGGAAGATGAAATACAATTATTTTACAAGCAATTGGAATCCGCTCAAAACCTCGCTAATGGGATATTAATTATAATGGGAGACTTAAACGCGAAAATTGGACAAAGGAACGAGGGCGAAAACATAATAATGGGACCATACGGTTACGGAGAAAGAAATCAAAGAGGCAAATATCTACTGGAATACGCCCTAAGAAACAAACTTACCATTATAAATACATTATTTAGAAAAAAAACAGAAACAACTGTGGACATGGTCCAGTCCAAGTGGAGAATACAAGAACCAAATAGATTTTATCCTCAGTAGCAACCCGACAAAATTTTCAAACATAGAAACTATTAAAAATAATATATTTTCAAGCGACCATAAGTTAATACGTAGCACGCTCAACTTAGGGAAACAAAAGAAATCTAGAGCAAAGTTCAGCAACCGTCGAGTCCTACTCCAAGGGAAAGAAACAGTAAAAACATTCATAAACTCATTAAAAAGTGAATTACAAAAAATTAGTCGCTGCGAAAATGAAGATGTAGAGTCATACTACTGTAAAATAGAGTCAGCCATAACACAAGGCATAAATAACACAAACTCTACACATGAAAAAAAGAAGATAATATCAGAAGAAACAAACTGTATGATAAAAAGGCGAATCGAATTGCAACGAAAACATCCAAAAAACAAAGAAGAGAAACAAGAACTTTCAAACTTATATAAAACCATAAACAAGAGATTAAAAAGAGACTACGAAAACTATAGAATGAAAGTAATAGAATCAAGCTTATGAAAATCAGGAAGTCAAAAACGGGCGTTTAAACAACTTAACACTAGTAAACCTTGGATTCAAAAATTGAAATCAACACATCCAGACAAAGGTGCGCAAACAAGGTCAGATATAGTAAAAACAGCTTCAGACTATTATAAGGACCTCTATAACTACCAAGACTGCAACATCAACAAAATAGAAACCCAACAAAATAAAATAGCTTCTACATCACCTAAGGCAGTATCCGTCAGAGATTTCGAAGAGACAGAAATAATAAGACAGATAGACAGACTTAAACAAGAAAAAAGCCCCGGACATGACAGCATACCAAACGAAGCTCTCAAACTAGGTAAACATTTACTGGCAGGTCCACTTACAACGCTATTCAATAAAATACTCAAAGAACAAAAAGTACCAGATAAATGGGCAGAGTCAAGAATTACCTTACTGTACAAGAAAGGAGACCCGACGGATATGAACAATTACCGCCCCATAAGTCTGCTTCCTACGATATACAAATTATTCGCAGCCTGTTTAAATAAAAGAATAGAGCCAGAAATAGAAAAACACCAACCCGTAGAGCAGGCAGGATTCCGGAAAGGTTTTTGCACAATCGATCACATCCATACGCTGGAACAAATAATCGAAAAGCATCAAGAATATCGACAACCCCTATACCTAGCATTTATTGACTATGCAAAAGCTTTTGATTCTTTGTCCCACGAAAGCCTATGGCAAGCACTAGAGACCCAAAACATCCCGGAAACTTATATAAAAATCCTGAAAGACATATATAGCAAAAGTATAAGCAGGGTGAAATTGGACAGACTAGGACCAGTGATAAAAATTTGTAGAGGTGTGAAACAGGGAGACCCGCTATCGCCTACAATCTTCATCTCAGTCCTACAACATATAATGAAAGACCTGAGCTGGAAACACAAAGGTATCAACGTAAAGGGGAAAAACCTAAGTAACCTTCGGTTCGCTGATGACATAGTACTTTTCGCAGAATCATCAAGACAATTGCAAGAAATGATATCAGAACTATGCTCAGCAAGCAAAAGGATAGGATTGGAACTAAACTCATCAAAAACAAAAGTAATGACCAATACCCTCCAAAAACCTATACTGGTAGACAACACACGAAAGTTAGAATATGTCGACAATTACATATATGTATTTAGGAAAACGTATTTCATTTAGTACCAACCGAAATAATGACGAAGTCGACAGGAGAATCAGCATGACATGGAATAAGTTCTGGAGCCTGAAAGAAATATTAAAATCGAAGCTACCACTAAAACTAAAAAAGAAAGTCATGGACGGATGCCTGGGGCCAAATTCGACACGTACAACTGTCAGATTTCGCATCCACGTCAAATCAACAGTTGATTTTATTGCATACTGAGTGTTGATTCCATCAACGGTCGATAATATAATTTGGTACAACCAAAACTCAACCCTAAACTAAGGGTGGTTCGGTTTGGTTTGCTTGTCACCCTAACTGTGGATTGTTAATGTCAAATTTTGACATTGTACGTATTCGAGAACTTATGATTTATCACACATCAACGGGAGATCAACACGATACGTCAAACGTCGCTTGTCGAATAGGGGTCCTGCTCCCCTGCATGTCGTACGGATGTCAAACTTGGATATACAACTTCTATACAAAGGACAAAATACAGAAGGCCCAGCGTGCAATGGAGAGGAGTATCCTGAACATTAGGCTGAAGGACAGACAACGATCCCAAGATATACGTAAAAAAACCAACGCCATTGATGCTCTAGAACATATGAAACGCCTGAAGTGGAAGTGGGCTGGTCATGTGGCAAGAATGACAGATGAAAGGTGGACACAACTTACTACTACATGGCCGGGCCCAAGGGCTAAGAGAGGCCAAGGACGCCCTAGAGATCGCTGGGTCAAAGATATTAAAAAAACTGCCGGAGACAACTGGATACAGAAAGCCCATTCAAGGTCAACTTGGAAACTGTTGGAGGAGGCCTTCACCCGTCAGGGGCCTTAATTACCATTAATATATTACAATTTACAAATTTATATTCATTATGTACTAGTTAAGGTAGATTAAGGATGAAAATAAAGGCTTAATTATTATTTATAATTATAAGGATGATAAAGTTCTTAGGGGTTATTGTGATTCGGATTTTGCGGGAGATCCAGACACTAGACGCAGCACTTCTGGTTTTGTGATTTGGCTGAATGGTGGAACAGTGGCATGGAGCTCAAGAAAACAATCAATAGTCGCATTAAGCAGTACAGAAGCAGAATTTATAGCAGCAGCAGAATGTTGTAAGCACGTTGTAAGGAACTACTGTTCGTAAGGGATCTGATCTATGAGATAACCAAAGAAAAACTCGAAGTTGAGATGAGAGTGGACAATCAATCTGCGATTTGGCTGATGAAGAAAGGAATCATGGGAAAAAGAAGCAAACATATAGACGTAAAATACTATTATCTAAAGGAGAAAATCGACGAGAATCAGATTACAGTAAAATACTGTCCAACTGGATCACAGCTGGCTGATATACTAACGAAAAGTTTACCAGCTGTAAAATTTGAAAAATGTCAACGAAGATTAGTGTTTTAGTGATAATGTGAGGTGTTGAGTGTAGACAATGTAGTATAAGTGCGGGCTAAAATGAACGTTAATAATTATTTCGAATAGATGTCGGGGTTTTTCTTTTATAGTATATCGTAGTATGTAAGTTTTTATAGGGTGTGTAAACTTTTATATTATAATACAGAAATATGTACTTATTGAAAGAAAACTTGAGGATCAAGGATACTAGAAACATAGTGTAGTCAAAATTGAGGGGTGCTTAATAATGATTCATTTAAGGGGGTGTAAGTGTAGTAAGAGTAACTGAATCATTATTTAACCTCATCCATCATCATCACCGAAGAAGAGTTTACTCGTTTAATAGGTACATTTTACATGGTTTCTGAAAAATATCCTTGAGTTTTTGTTTCTAAGTCTGTATTTTAATATTTTATAATTTATATTAGAATTGTTATCATGATTATTAGTGATGTGAAAGAGTTGAGTCGGTGAATAAAAATATTTATTATATTTAGTGATGTTGAAAAGTTGAGTCGGTGGATAAAAGATTTAATATATATATATGTTTTGTGGTGAAGAGTCGAGTGGAAGGATAGAGGATTTATTATATATACAATTAGTGTTGAAGAGTCGAGTGGCAGAATAGAGCTTTGATTATAGATATGTGATTAATGTTGATGAGTCGAGTGGGAGAATAAAACGTTTATTATAGATGGTTAGTGGTGAAGTATCGAGTGGAGGAATACTAGAGTATTTATTTTGTTGAATGAGAATTTACTGTAATGTATTTGTTGAATGGGGTATACAGGATGATGTAATATGTGGGAAATATACAGAATGATGTAATATATGGGAAATATACAGGATGATGTAATATGTGGGAAATATACAGGGTGATGTAATATGAGGGAATATAATAATAATAAAGCCCGCAGGGCAGCTTGTGGCGAGCTGTTGGGGAGTAACGACCCCACGGACCCGAGTGCTCCCGAGAGTCGGTCAGGGTCTCCGTCTCCGGCGTGTCTTCGTCGGTCGGAGTGGACCCCAAGGGGACCCGCAGGACTCTCAGCTCTGGCTCGCCTTCATTGGCCGTCCAGAGAGGAGTCGCTAGAGCTATATGCTCCAGGGGTGGAAGTGTTAAAGGGCATAACGCCGCGAGTAACTTCGGAGAAAGCGCAGCACCACCTCTCGACACCCCTGAGCCGCTCACGCCGGTGTTGCACCTGGCCGTCTTTACGATGGCGCATCAGGTGCCCATCTAACGAGTGGCGAGTCACCACCTGTCTCGATAACTTGTGTAAGCAATGTTATGGCAGGTGTCCGGACTCCGGACCCCCTCGAAGTGCTGCCACCTTGCCGTGGTGGGGGGGCTTGCGTGTCTCAATGATCCTCGGGGCTACGCCGGACAGGGCTACCCATACCGGACAGGCCTGGAGTGAGAGACCAGACAAAGAGCGGCACATGACGGTTCTCCCCGCGTCCCTCTGACGGAGCAGAGGGCGCAGGGGAAGTACATAGGGTGGGCGGGCCTGGCCTGAGATGTGTGTGGATCTCACGAGGCCAGGTACCCGCGACGGAGGCACGCACGGTGGTGGTGCGCGTGCACCGTGTTTGAAGGAGCCCTAATATTGGGCAGCGGCCGCCTTCGAGCGGCGTGGGATGGCGGGCCTTCAAGGCTCGCGGCGCGACGGGTCTGGCAGTTGCAGTCATGCGACTGCTGGGTGAGTTTCGGCTCCCCGTCGGGCAACCCGTAACCCGCACTGAGCCGGCCGGGGGTGCTGCTCATTGAGAGTAGCACCGCGTGGAAGAAAACCACTATAATAAATTACCCCAATCCCAAGGTGAGCAATCGCGCCGATGGGATGCGTGGCTGGAGGGAGTCCAGTCCCGAGCGTGCGGGGGAGCTCACCCCTTAAAAAAAGCTAATCATGGAGATCAGCAACTTTAAAATTCTCCGGGCGGGTACCCAATCCCGTTCACTCGCTTCGGCGGGTGAGAGCCCCGTCGTATACGGAGGGGGCAAAAGTTGCTTCGTGGGCCGGCGGGATGCCGGCTCTCGTGAACACGACACTGGCTATGAACAAACGGAACTCGATTACGCAAGCGATATGGATATTTTGCGGATGAGGGGAGGAAACTCGGAGGACGAGGAGGAAAGGGTCTTTCTTCCGCGAAGCTCCTTGGCGCGTTCGCCCGTGCAGGGGCCTGTCCCTGCACGAGAGAACGTGTCACAGCACAGTCAATGTGTGGACTATCCAAGCCCACGCATTGACCTCAGCTTGCCCGAGCTGCAGATTCCTCCGTTTGGAGGGGTTGACGTCCTAACAGCGGCAAGGGACAGGCAGGGCCGCTTTATACGGCGTGCGCCAGGTGCAACTCCGAGCACCGCCACAGAAGTAGGGGCAAGACAGGAGGAGCCACGCGCACTACTGGCGCTCGAGGGAGGCCGTGAGGCCAGGTTCGAGAGGGTCGCCAAGGTCCTCCTGACCCGAATAGACCCAGGGATTCCAGGGATTCTAGCGGGAAGTGGGGGTGACTCGGACGGCACCATGTACACGGTGCGGTCCAGCCCGTCGCCGGTGACTTCCCCCCCCCCTAGTCGCCATGGGAGCCCGACCACGGAACGTCAAGGAACCGACGTGGAGGGGAAGGCTCCAACGGGCAACCCCAAAAACCGGGGAAAGGGAAAGGGAAAGGTGCGCCCACGGATGCCGACCCCACTCAAACCCGCGGGCCTAGTGCCAATTTCGGACGTGGAGACAACGGAGGGTGAAGAGTACGGTAGGATGTGGCAGGACCGCCCAGAAAAAAGACCTCGACCATCCGACTCGGACTCTATGCCAGGCTCCAGCGGAGATGAGGGGCGCCGTTCAACCGGCAGCGGGGGCTCATCCCAAGCCTCTAAACGCCGGGGCCGCCCCCCCACGACTGGGAATTACATGGGCATGGCTAAGGCAAGAGAAGCTTATAACCGTGCCCTCCGGGAAGAGGCTCGCCTCGAGGCGGAGAAAGAGCTGGAACAAATGGAAATCCGAACGCGGCAAGGGTTCCGCAAAGACACCATTCCTCGGCCTGGGGCGAACCCCGAAGAAGAGCCCGGCATACGGGACCTGAGACGACAGGTCGCGGATAGTGTGGCTGTCATCGAAAGGGTGGCAGCCACATCAAAGAATCTGAAGGGCCCGTACATCCGCCGCCTAAAAGACGCCTCGTCGGCAATCACGGATGCGTTTGCTGAACTCAGCCAACGCACAGCCACCGAGGAAACGACGCGGCTTCAGGCCGACAACGACCGGCTGAGGGGGGAGATGGCCAGTCTCCGAAAAGAAATGGCCGAAATTAAGGCCCAAATGGAGGCGATGCGTCAGCAGGGCAGTGCTGCATCCTCCCTACCCGGACAGGATAGGAGTTCGAAGACGGTGGCCGAACAGAGCAAAACCTCGGCGCCTCTGACGAAGGAGATCTGTCGCGTGGTCATGGCCCAGGTGACGTCGTACCTGGACGCCCACATGACCACAATCAAAGACAGACTCCTCCCTCCGTCCGGCGGAGAGACTACTCAGAAGGAAAAAAGGCTCGCGGGCGCTTCCTCGAAGGCCCTGGTCCCGCCTATGGTGCCTGCAAAGGGACCTTCCTCCTCAGGCTCTGTGGGGAGGAAGAAGAAGAAGAAGCCCCGGAAGGGAAGCTCCGCCCAGGAAATCCCGGCCCCGGTAATGCCAGGCTCCGCCGCTGCTGCGCTGGCGCCTGCACCTGCCACGTCAACCTGGTCCGAGGTAGTAAAGAAGGGGAAAAAGGGAAAGCCCAAGGGTGCAAAAAAGGAGGTGAGCCCGAATACGAACAAGGCTCCACCAAAGAAAGCCCGGAAGCTTCGCCTTCCTAACACATCAGCGGTGGTGCTGACACTGATACCCCAGGCCGATAGCAGCACGAGCTACGCCGCCGTACTCAGCGAGGCTAAAAGCAAGGTCGACATTGACTCGATGGGGATCGCGGGTGTTCGGATCCGAAGGACCGCCACGGATGCCCGCGCCTTTGAGATCCCCGGAGCGGCGAGCGGCCAAAAGGCAGATGATCTGGCCGCCAAACTGCGGGAGGTGCTGGACCCTGCCCTGGTCCGTATATCTAGGCCCACCAAATGCGCGGAGATGCGCATCTCGGGCCTGGACGACTCCGTACTTTCCTCGGAAGTGGTGGCGGCGGTAGCAAAGGAAGGTGGCTGCGCAGAGGAGGACATCAAGTCCGGGGAGGTCACGCTCGGCCCTTCGGGGTTGGGTACGGTGTGGCTGCGGTGTCCTATCGCAGCTGCCAAAAAGGTGGCGCAGGGCGGACGGGTCCGCGTGGGGTGGGTGTCGGCGCAGGTCAGACTGCTCGACAGTCGGCCCACGCGATGCTTCCGATGCTTGGAAGTGGGACACGTGCGTGCGAAGTGCAAGTCGGAGGTGGATCGGAGCCCTATATGTTACCGTTGCAGTGGGACGGGCCATATCGCGCGTGACTGCAATGCCACCGCGCATTGCTCATTGTGCGCCGCTGCGGGCATCCGTGCAGACCATAGGGTGGGAAGCAAAACATGCAACCCACCCAAACGGAAGAAAAGTGCTGCAGGTGGCCCCGGAGCCTCTACGCAGCCAAGTCCCCCACGAAGGCCTGAGCCTGGGGTCGAGGAGGATCGGACAGCCAATGGCTAGGAATGGCCGTCCGGTATCTGCAGGCGAATATCAACCATTCCGCCAGAGCTCAAGACCTCCTGCTCCAAAGCATGGCGGAGTGGTTGATACATGTCGCGGTGGTGGCAGAGCCCTACTCTGTGCCCCCGAGGGACAACTGGGCTGGTGACAGGGATGGCCTAGTAGCGGTTGTCACGCAGGCCCAAGCTAATGCGCCGCGTCACCAAAACGTCACCAGAGGCCACGGCTTTGTCGCCACACTATTAGGAGACACGATGGTGGTCGGGGCGTATTTCTCGCCAAACAGGAGATTGGCCGAGTTCGAGTCATTCCTGGATGAGGTGGGCTCTCTGATCGGCAGCAGTCGCCCGGGGCTGGTGCTCGTCGCGGGAGATTTTAACGCCAAGTCCACGACATGGGGATCCCCAGCGACGGACGCGAGAGGGCAGGCCATGGAAGAATGGGCGGTCGAAGTGGGGTTGCAGATCCTCAACAGGGGGTCGACACACACGTGCGTGCGACAGCGGGGCGGGTCAATTGTGGATCTAACAATGGCCAGCCCTGCTCTCGCACGGCGCGTAATGGGGTGGGGAGTGAGGGTAGACGTGGAGACGCTGTCGGATCATCGCTACATTCGATTCGATGTCTCCACGTTCCCTGCCACTCCAAGGGGTGTCGGTCGACCCACTGCGGGGGAAGGGCCGCGCTGGAAACTGCGCAAACTCGACCGAGAAATGGCCAAAGAGGCAGCGATTGTCGAGGGGTGGCAGGCCGGGCCTAGGCCCATCGGTGAAGTCGACGCCGAGGCGAAGCGGCAGGTTGCTGCTCTCCAGCGCATATGCGATGCAGCAATGCCCCGAGCAAAGGCGACTCCGCCGCGGCGCCGGCTTTACTGGTGGCGCGAGGAGCTTCGTGAGGCACGAAGCGGATGCACAGCTGCGCGCCGCCAATACACCAGGAGCAGACGGAGAAGGATACGCGATCCGGCCAGGGAGGATGAGCTCTACGCCGCCTACCGAGCCAAATGCCACGCCCTGCAGGCAGGCATCGCACAGGCTAGGGAAGCGGCGTGGAAGGAGTGGCTGGAGACGCTGGACCGGGACCCATGGGGACGCCCTTACAAAACTGTAAGGGCAAAACTCCGGCCTTGGGCCCCTCCGCTAACCAGCAGCCTTGAGCCGGACCTCTTAGGACGAATCCTTACTGGTCTGTTCCCTGAAAGAGGTGTATGGCATCCGCCAGCGATGGGTGGGAACGCTACCAGCACTGCGGTAGAGGAGGACATACCTCCTGTCACAGAGGGGGAACTCGGGGCAGCGGTGTTAAGGCTCCGGCTGAAGAACAGCGCCCCCGGACTTGACGGTGTGCCCGGACGTGTCGTGGTGCTCGCGCTTGGTGAGCTGGAGGAGAGAGTGAGGGCCCTTTTCCACGCATGTCTCCAACAAGGTCGGTTCCCGCGAAGCTGGAAGACCGGTAAGCTCGTCCTTCTTCAGAAGGACGGGCGCCCGGCTGAGTCGCCGTCGGCCTATCGCCCCATAGTCTTGCTTGACGAGATGGGCAAGCTCCTTGAGCGAGTGCTCGCGGCCCGTCTCGTCAGACACCTCGGGGAGGTAGGACCCGACTTGCACGAGTGCCAGTACGGCTTTCGGCGGGAAAGGTCGACCATTGATGCCATAGCGCGGCTGAGGGTCCTCGCCGATGGGGCAGTCTCACGGGGTGGAGTGCTGTTGGCAGTGTCGCTAGACATAGCGAATGCCTTCAACACTTTGCCCTTTGAGACTGTCAAGGAGGCATTGAAGTACCACGGTGTGCCCCACTATCTCAGAATAGTAGTCGAGGACTACTTCAGAGACCGGGCCATCACATACCCGACTCAAGCTGGATGGGCAAGCAGGACGGTCACGTGCGGTGTCCCACAGGGGTCAGTCCTCGGACCACTCCTGTGGAACATCGGGTACGACTGGGTGCTTCGCGGTACCAACCTGCGGGGCGTCAACGTACTGTGTTACGCTGACGACACTCTCGTCACCGCAAAGGGGAGCACCCACAGGCAGGCCGTCCGGCTCGGCACAGCAGGGGTAGCTCACGTGGTGAGTCGCATTAGGGCCTTGGGACTCGAAGTGGCCCTCAACAAGTCCGAGGCTCTATGTTTTCACGGGCCTCGAAACGCACCGCCTCCTGGGCTGGAAATAGTGGTCGGGGGAACCTCCATCGCCGTCGAGTCGACGATGCGGTACCTAGGCATTGTCCTCGACGGTCGGTGGAGCTTCACTGAGCACTTTGCGCGGAAGGCGCCAAAATTGCTGGCCGCAGCTGGAGCACTCGGGGGACTGCTCCCGAACACCGGGGGACCGGGCAGCACATGCCGCCGCCTTTATCAGGGTGTTGTGCGCTCCATGGCACTCTATGGGGCCCCAATATGGGCAGAATCCCTGAACGCTCGGAACGTGGCCCTGTTGCGCAGACCCCAACGGGTTATAGCCACAAGAGCGATACGAGCGTACAGGACGGTCTCCTTTGAGGCGGCGACGTTGCTGGCCGGCAGCCCACCATGGGACCTGGAGGCTGGGGTCCTGGCGGCGGTATACTGGCAAGTTGCGGAAGAGCGGGCGGCGGGAAATCGTCCACTTCCGGAGGAGATCAAGCTTTGGAGGGAGGAGGCCAAGGATGACCTTCTCCGGAGGTGGGATGAAAGGCTAGAAGCCCCGAGCGCAAGCCGCGAGGTGGTGGGCGCAGTACGCCCAGTCCTTAGGGACTGGTTGAAGCGCGACTTCGGGCCAATGACGTACCACTTGACACAGGTACTTACTGGGCACGGTTGCTTTGGTAGGTACCTGTGGCGAGTGGCACGACGAGAGGACACAGCGGTGTGCAAGCACTGTGACAGAGGTGAGGAGGACACGGCGCATCACACCCGCGCCGTATGCCCTGCGTGGGATGAACCAAGATCGGAGATGGCGGCGGTTCTTGGAGCAGACCTATCGCTGCCGGCAATAGCCAGTGCGATGGTCCGTAATAGAGGCACCTGGGAGGCGGTCGTCGCGTTCTGCGACGCTGTCATGTCCCTAAAGGAGGCGGCGGAGAGAGAGCGAGAGGACGATCCCCTCTCGCTCCCTATCCGCCGAAAAAGGACCGGGCGGAGGCGGGCCGCGTATGACCGCCGCTTGCCGCCCTAACTGGGACCTCGGGCAGGAGATCGGGGGGTCTCCTGCCTGACGAGAGTGTCCCGAGGCGGATAAGGCGCAAAAAGTGCACACCTAGGAGGGACAATGGCAAAAGCCGCAATAGCCGAGCCCGCAAGGGCGACACGCACATGGCAGGGCCGAGGTAAGCGCCAAGCGTTCCCTTAGCCCTACCTCAGGCGGAGCGAGGGTACACCGAGGGGTTTTAGTGGGTAGGCCTCCCCCTAAGGGAGGGGAGTCCCACATAACTCCCGACCCCCCCCCCCCCCGGGGGCGGGAGTATGCGTAACGCATTTCCCCTCGTAAAAAAAAAAAAAGGTGTCCGGACTTCTTTGCAATAGCCCAGTCTTTTTTCCACCCAAACTTAAACCATAGACCAGTATTCTGACCATATTCTTTACAATAGCTTCCAATGCCTGCTGAAACCGGTTCACGGGTATTTATTGATGTACCCGTGAATGGGTTCCAGCAGGCGTTCTACATGACATCAAATCTCTCCAAACGGCCTCTACGTGTTGGATCCATATCCCCACGCACGCCTTATAAATGACCGGGCTCGAAAGACCCGAGAGTTTTAAAACGGAGATACAAATAATAATAAGCCCGCAGGGCAGGTTGTGGCGAGCTGTTGGGGAGTAACGACCCCACGGACCCGAGTGCTCCCGAGAGTCGGTCAGGGTCTCCGTCTCCGGCGTGTCTTCGTCGGTCGGAGTGGACCCCAAGGGGACCCGCAGGACTCTCAGCTCTGGCTTGCCTTCATTGGCCGTCCAGAGAGGAGTCGCTAGAGCTATATGCTCCAGGGGTGGAAGTGAAAGATGCATAAGACGCGAGTTGTCACAGTGGCTGTTAACAGTCACTGGGTAGAAAGCGGCGCACACCTCTCGACACCCCTGAGCCGCTCACACCGATGTTGCTCCTGGTCGTCTTCGCGACGGCAGTTTCAGGGGCCCATCTAGTCAGCGGCGAGTCACCGCCTGCCTCGATGACGGTGTTAACATTGTTATGGCAGGTGTCCGGACCTCTTTTACAATAGCCCAGTCTCATTGTCCACCCAAACATCAATCCATAGACCGGAATACTGTTCACTTTTTCTACAATAGTCCCAATGCCTGCTACGACCGGTTCATGGGTATCTATTGTTGCGCCTGTGAACGGGTTCCAGTAGGCGTTCTACATGACATTAAAGCTCTCCAAGGGGCCTCTACGTGTTGGATCTATATCCCCACGCAAGCCTATCAAAAGACCGGGATTTATTGGCCCGTGAAATCCAGAAGGAGACACAAAATAATAATAATAATATATTCTTTATTGTGCACCACATAATGAAAAGGAATACAGAAAAAGAACAGATATTACATTAGGTAACAACAGGCGGTCTTATCGCTCAAAAGCGATCTCTTCCAGACAACCTTTGGGTAGCAGGAAACCAATAACTTACAACAATGAACGGGTAGTGCAGATACGAGATTACGTAGAATACTAATAGAATAGCCTCACATATCAAGAATAAATATAAAAGATATATTAAAGAATTATTCTAAGTAAATACAATAAATATATAAAATACATATATATATATATATATATATATATACATATACATACATAAATAAATAAAGGCAAATTAAGGCAGTGACAGATAATGGGATTTTAAAAGGTTTTTAAATATGGAAAGCGATTTGGCGCATCTTATATCCGACGGCAAAGCATTCCACAATCGAACAGCCCGAAAAGTGAAGGAGGTATTATAAAATTTAGAAGAAGAAGAAGGAGGAGCAAGGAGATGCTTCTCCGCACACCGCGCAGAAGAGAGATATTTAAAACGTTCTTTAAGGTAAGGGGGGGTAGTGGGGTTGAAGAGAATGTTATAAAGGAGGGTGAGAATGTGAGAGTTGCGACGCAGACGAATTGGCAACCACTTGAGCTTGGTTCGAAATTCCGAGACGTGGTCAAATTTGCGCAGGCCATATATGAATCTAATACAAGCATTTTGTAGTCGTTCTAGTTTGTCTAGCTGGTCCTCCGTAATATCCAGGTAACAAATGTCGGCGTAATCTAGTATGGGAAGAAGAAGAGATTGTGCAAGCGCAATTTTGGTGGCAAGCGGTAAAAAGTTACGAACTCTACGAAGTGACCCCAAGGAAGCAAACAATTTCCTACTGATCTCACTAATCTGTGGTATCCACGAAAGTGTACGATCTATTAGAATACCAAGATTCTTTACTTGACTCGAATAAGGAACCTGGAATATACAGAGTGTGTTATGTTTTTCTGGTTATTGTATTTGAAATTTTTTATTGGAATATTGTCTTGACTAAAGTTTAGCGCTGTAAATTAATGCTTCAAGCAGAGTCGATTGAGGGGGTGTGTTGGTTTATAGAGGCTGTATATAGCAATCGACACTGGCTTGAGACATTCTCTTTGAATATAGAAAGCTCAAGTTTGAAGTATGTTCGAATTCAAACTTGAGAATTGTCATTCACTCTACTTCAATCATCCGCAACGACAAGTCATGTTTTTGTGAATACAATTAAATAAATAAAATAGATGTTTACAAACTAAAGTGCCTTCCAGTGATTAATAAAACCTTCCAGAGACCTCCTGTAGCGGCTCTATATATATATATATATATATATATTATTATATTATTATATATATATATATATATCTATATAAACGGGACTTAAAACACGTAAAATTTAATTACACGCGATTAAGTTTTAATAATGAATATTTGCTATATAATTATATATATATATATATATATATATATATATATATATATATATATATATATATATATATATATATATATATATATATATATATATATATTACATTATTATGTAAAAAATACGCGAAATTTTAAATCAGAGTTAGGAGCAATGTTGCTGTGGAAAAATGTTTTTATTTTAATTTATGTTGTAATTGTAATATGGATATCTTGTCCGAAATAAAAGCTTTTTAATTTAATTTATTTTTATTACTGGCAACTGTTTCTAGGAGGCCAAAGCACACATAGAAGCTTCGGGCGCACACATGTGCAATTATAAGAGGACATAACTGTCTTAGCGACACTTGCACCATTTCGCTAACCCGGGGTTAACCGGTTAAACCTGGAGTTACCATGGTTACCAGTACAATTTGACACTGAGTTAACGGTTCAACCGGTTAACACTGGGTTAGTGGGATGGTGCAAGTGGCGCTTAGGAAGTGAACAGGCCTTGATAACAAGCCATAATAATTATGAAAACGCTCTTACGCTATGTGTTTTGGAACATCTCTAAAAGATCTGTCAACCAACTGTCAACAGATTGGTTATGTCGTGTCACTGTCACGCATGTCAATTCCACTGTCAATGTCAGTGAGACGGCACGGCATAGCAAGAGTAGGATTCGACAGACACAGTCAAATTGGATTTAATTGAAAAAACAAAAGACTAATTTTTATTTCCCTATCTTTTTTGGTTAGAGCCGTAATTGCTAATCAAATGCTAGATTCTCGATTCGAGGCGCTTAAATACGGTCGTGGTGTGTGAGAACTGTTTTGCAAGCTTCCGAATTGCTGGCCGTTGAGCCCACTACGTGTTGTTGTGGGAGCCAGCTCAGGCGCGGGCTGCGGCGCGCCGCCGGTTACGACCAATCTTCAGTCAAATTGGATTATTCGCTCAAAGAAATGCATTCGCTACGATTAACTGTCATATTTGCATAGTTTGGATTTTTATGTAGGTGAGTACACAATCTCATTATCGACATATATATGACCAATTATCATGTTTCCTATGTTTGGGCTGAATCAACGCTACACGTGATCGACAGCCCGCTACTACATTTACTAGAATGTGCTGGTGTGTGCTGAACAAGTACTATTGAAATTTGTTTACATAGAGTCCTGAAGATGTTGCAGTTTCATTGCATAAAAGTAAAGTTGAAACCAACTCGAAATTTGCATGTTACAAGTATGACATAGTTATTAAACATAACGCACAAGTAGGTAGAGGAGATATGTATGGGGTTGATATGTGACAGAGTTTGTAGGGATATGGCACTAGTAGAAGGATATCAACTGAAATGATATGATATACCTATTCATTTCATACCTCATAACTTTAAAAGTGATAAGTATAAATAAGAAATAATATTGAATGTTTAGACTTTACTGTTTTTAAAAGCCAGGATTCGGGTCTGAACATTCTGAGCAGTAGGAAGAGAATTAATGAGGTGTTGCATTAATTAGTATTACATAGAGAGAGTGCACAGAATAAAATTAACTTAAAAAAAAATTGGCTTCACATTCACTTCAGAAGCATTAGACTAGGAATAGAGGTGGTTTATATTGGTGCCAATAACTTTGAAACTATAATGCCTAGTGCTAACAGAAATAGCTTTTTGCACTAACCAGAGATGGGCATATTTACAATCTAACAGTACCATAATCAACCATATCTGAAATCTTGTTTGTCAACCATATGATGGCATTTTTTTGTGCATCAAGGCTACACACCAGGCTAGGTACACCAAATTCCACCTGTGTAGATACCTGGCAACCCTTGTTTACTATGTGGACCCAACAGGGTTGGTGGATGTTTATGTGTAGCACCCCAACCTCCATCTACTATAGTTCGTTTTTTTAGCATTAGAAAGAAGGTAAGCAATCTTGACATGTTTTTTAATTGAAAAACGCTTTTTAAAAATCAGTGACTATTACTTATGAAAGCAGAAGAATATAAAATGATTGTATTAGATTCATAATTGTTATATATTTGCCGTGACCTATTTTTAAAACATGTTTTTCAATAAAAAGACACATCAAGATTGTTTACCATATTTCTAATGATAAAAAAAAACGCACTATAAGCCAACCCCAATGCGCTTTTCAAAATTATCTGTTCAGAAGTACTTAATAACTTGTAGTAGGGTGCTGGGTAATGGAACAGAGACGTAGTGTACCACCATCTTGCTCATGCTCCCTATGCTGCCCTACATTTATGTGATTGCCATCAGAGGCGTTTTTCAAGTGTCAGTCAAAAGAGCAGCCATATCAAGACGAAGTAGCAAGAGCAGTAAATGTTTTGGGCACTAGTTTTATTCTTCTGATAACTCCTAAGATATTAATTTAAATTGTGTGGTATGTAGTGTAATTATAATGTGCATTAAATGTGCATGAAATCTAGTTAGCTGAATTTGATAAGGATTGCTATTGTATTTGCCTAAATAACATTTCAGTTACCGCATTGTATGTAACCATTTTTTAGCATTAAAATGAGTTTGGCAAGTTATCTTAAAAAGACTTATTCTATTGCGAACTTTATTGTAGATCTATGAAATAGGAAGCTTTCCAGCACACACATCTTAAAGCAGGGTTTTTTTTTTATGAAAGTTCCAAATCGAAAAAATACATGAAGACATATTGTACACTTATAGACTGGTCATATTTTTGTAAAAATCGATTTCAACTGATGGGCAAATCATATTACTTTTTTGCAACCCGCGCTTTTAACCTAATAAGACCCCGCTGAATCGGAATTTGCCGGTTGCTTGGTCGAATTCTTGACTGAGATATGACATGACATATTTGATATTAAAGGTCCCTTTTTTTTTGTTTTTCGTAAATAATTCTAAAACGGTGGCGCATAGCAAAACATATTCTGATACATAAGTAATTAGCATAAAATTCGCACAGGCTAGGGAAGCGGCGTGGAAGGAGTGGCTGGAGACGCTGGACCGGGACCCATGGGGACGCCCTTACAAAACTGTAAGGGCAAAACTCCGGCCTTGGGCCCCTCCGCTAACCAGCAGCCTTGAGCCGGACCTCTTAGGACGAATCCTTACTGGTCTGTTCCCTGAAAGAGGTGTATGGCATCCGCCAGCGATGGGTGGGAACGCTACCAGCACTGCGGTAGAGGAGGACATACCTCCTGTCACAGAGGGGGAACTCGGGGCAGCGGTGTTAAGGCTCCGGCTGAAGAACAGCGCCCCCGGACTTGACGGTGTGCCCGGACGTGTCGTGGTGCTCGCGCTTGGTGAGCTGGAGGAGAGAGTGAGGGCCCTTTTCCACGCATGTCTCCAACAAGGTCGGTTCCCGCGAAGCTGGAAGACCGGTAAGCTCGTCCTTCTTCAGAAGGACGGGCGCCCGGCTGAGTCGCCGTCGGCCTATCGCCCCATAGTCTTGCTTGACGAGATGGGCAAGCTCCTTGAGCGAGTGCTCGCGGCCCGTCTCGTCAGACACCTCGGGGAGGTAGGACCCGACTTGCACGAGTGCCAGTACGGCTTTCGGCGGGAAAGGTCGACCATTGATGCCATAGCGCGGCTGAGGGTCCTCGCCGATGGGGCAGTCTCACGGGGTGGAGTGCTGTTGGCAGTGTCGCTAGACATAGCGAATGCCTTCAACACTTTGCCCTTTGAGACTGTCAAGGAGGCATTGAAGTACCACGGTGTGCCCCACTATCTCAGAATAGTAGTCGAGGACTACTTCAGAGACCGGGCCATCACATACCCGACTCAAGCTGGATGGGCAAGCAGGACGGTCACGTGCGGTGTCCCACAGGGGTCAGTCCTCGGACCACTCCTGTGGAACATCGGGTACGACTGGGTGCTTCGCGGTACCAACCTGCGGGGCGTCAACGTACTGTGTTACGCTGACGATACTCTCGTCACCGCAAAGGGGAGCACCCACAGGCAGGCCGTCCGGCTCGGCACAGCAGGGGTAGCTCACGTGGTGAGTCGCATTAGGGCCTTGGGACTCGAAGTGGCCCTCAACAAGTCCGAGGCTCTATGTTTTCACGGGCCTCGAAACGCACCGCCTCCTGGGCTGGAAATAGTGGTCGGGGGAACCTCCATCGCCGTCGAGTCGACGATGCGGTACCTAGGCATTGTCCTCGACGGTCGGTGGAGCTTCACTGAGCACTTTGCGCGGAAGGCGCCAAAATTGCTGGCCGCAGCTGGAGCACTCGGGGGACTGCTCCCGAACACCGGGGGACCGGGCAGCACATGCCGCCGCCTTTATCAGGGTGTTGTGCGCTCCATGGCACTCTATGGGGCCCCAATATGGGCAGAATCCCTGAACGCTCGGAACGTGGCCCTGTTGCGCAGACCCCAACGGGTTATAGCCACAAGAGCGATACGAGCGTACAGGACGGTCTCCTTTGAGGCGGCGACGTTGCTGGCCGGCAGCCCACCATGGGACCTGGAGGCTGGGGTCCTGGCGGCGGTATACTGGCAAGTTGCGGAAGAGCGGGCGGCGGGAAATCGTCCACTTCCGGAGGAGATCAAGCTTTGGAGGGAGGAGGCCAAGGATGACCTTCTCCGGAGGTGGGATGAAAGGCTAGAAGCCCCGAGCGCAAGCCGCGAGGTGGTGGGCGCAGTACGCCCAGTCCTTAGGGACTGGTTGAAGCGCGACTTCGGGCCAATGACGTACCACTTGACACAGGTACTTACTGGGCACGGTTGCTTTGGTAGGTACCTGTGGCGAGTGGCACGACGAGAGGACACAGCGGTGTGCAAGCACTGTGACAGAGGTGAGGAGGACACGGCGCATCACACCCGCGCCGTATGCCCTGCGTGGGATGAACCAAGATCGGAGATGGCGGCGGTTCTTGGAGCAGACCTATCGCTGCCGGCAATAGCCAGTGCGATGGTCCGTAATAGAGGCACCTGGGAGGCGGTCGTCGCGTTCTGCGACGCTGTCATGTCCCTAAAGGAGGCGGCGGAGAGAGAGCGAGAGGACGATCCCCTCTCGCTCCCTATCCGCCGAAAAAGGACCGGGCGGAGGCGGGCCGCGTATGACCGCCGCTTGCCGCCCTAACTGGGACCTCGGGCAGGAGATCGGGGGGTCTCCTGCCTGACGAGAGTGTCCCGAGGCGGATAAGGCGCAAAAAGTGCACACCTAGGAGGGACAATGGCAAAAGCCGCAATAGCCGAGCCCGCAAGGGCGACACGCACATGGCAGGGCCGAGGTAAGCGCCAAGCGTTCCCTTAGCCCTACCTCAGGCGGAGCGAGGGTACACCGAGGGGTTTTAGTGGGTAGGCCTCCCCCTAAGGGAGGGGAGTCCCACATAACTCCCGACCCCCCCCCCCCCCCGGGGGCGGGAGTATGCGTAACGCATTTCCCCTCGTAAAAAAAAAAAAAGGTGTCCGGACTTCTTTGCAATAGCCCAGTCTTTTTTCCACCCAAACTTAAACCATAGACCAGTATTCTGACCATATTCTTTACAATAGCTTCCAATGCCTGCTGAAACCGGTTCACGGGTATTTATTGATGTACCCGTGAATGGGTTCCAGCAGGCGTTCTACATGACATCAAATCTCTCCAAACGGCCTCTACGTGTTGGATCCATATCCCCACGCACGCCTTATAAATGACCGGGCTCGAAAGACCCGAGAGTTTTAAAACGGAGATACAAATAATAATAAGCCCGCAGGGCAGGTTGTGGCGAGCTGTTGGGGAGTAACGACCCCACGGACCCGAGTGCTCCCGAGAGTCGGTCAGGGTCTCCGTCTCCGGCGTGTCTTCGTCGGTCGGAGTGGACCCCAAGGGGACCCGCAGGACTCTCAGCTCTGGCTTGCCTTCATTGGCCGTCCAGAGAGGAGTCGCTAGAGCTATATGCTCCAGGGGTGGAAGTGAAAGATGCATAAGACGCGAGTTGTCACAGTGGCTGTTAACAGTCACTGGGTAGAAAGCGGCGCACACCTCTCGACACCCCTGAGCCGCTCACACCGATGTTGCTCCTGGTCGTCTTCGCGACGGCAGTTTCAGGGGCCCATCTAGTCAGCGGCGAGTCACCGCCTGCCTCGATGACGGTGTTAACATTGTTATGGCAGGTGTCCGGACCTCTTTTACAATAGCCCAGTCTCATTGTCCACCCAAACATCAATCCATAGACCGGAATACTGTTCACTTTTTCTACAATAGTCCCAATGCCTGCTACGACCGGTTCATGGGTATCTATTGTTGCGCCTGTGAACGGGTTCCAGTAGGCGTTCTACATGACATTAAAGCTCTCCAAGGGGCCTCTACGTGTTGGATCTATATCCCCACGCAAGCCTATCAAAAGACCGGGATTTATTGGCCCGTGAAATCCAGAAGGAGACACAAAATAATAATAATAATATATTCTTTATTGTGCACCACATAATGAAAAGGAATACAGAAAAAGAACAGATATTACATTAGGTAACAACAGGCGGTCTTATCGCTCAAAAGCGATCTCTTCCAGACAACCTTTGGGTAGCAGGAAACCAATAACTTACAACAATGAACGGGTAGTGCAGATACGAGATTACGTAGAATACTAATAGAATAGCCTCACATATCAAGAATAAATATAAAAGATATATTAAAGAATTATTCTAAGTAAATACAATAAATATATAAAATACATATATATATATATATATATATATATATATACATATACATACATAAATAAATAAAGGCAAATTAAGGCAGTGACAGATAATGGGATTTTAAAAGGTTTTTAAATATGGAAAGCGATTTGGCGCATCTTATATCCGACGGCAAAGCATTCCACAATCGAACAGCCCGAAAAGTGAAGGAGGTATTATAAAATTTAGAAGAAGAAGAAGGAGGAGCAAGGAGATGCTTCTCCGCACACCGCGCAGAAGAGAGATATTTAAAACGTTCTTTAAGGTAAGGGGGGGTAGTGGGGTTGAAGAGAATGTTATAAAGGAGGGTGAGAATGTGAGAGTTGCGACGCAGACGAATTGGCAACCACTTGAGCTTGGTTCGAAATTCCGAGACGTGGTCAAATTTGCGCAGGCCATATATGAATCTAATACAAGCATTTTGTAGTCGTTCTAGTTTGTCTAGCTGGTCCTCCGTAATATCCAGGTAACAAATGTCGGCGTAATCTAGTATGGGAAGAAGAAGAGATTGTGCAAGCGCAATTTTGGTGGCAAGCGGTAAAAAGTTACGAACTCTACGAAGTGACCCCAAGGAAGCAAACAATTTCCTACTGATCTCACTAATCTGTGGTATCCACGAAAGTGTACGATCTATTAGAATACCAAGATTCTTTACTTGACTCGAATAAGGAACCTGGAATATACAGAGTGTGTTATGTTTTTCTGGTTATTGTATTTGAAATTTTTTATTGGAATATTGTCTTGACTAAAGTTTAGCGCTGTAAATTAATGCTTCAAGCAGAGTCGATTGAGGGGGTGTGTTGGTTTATAGAGGCTGTATATAGCAATCGACACTGGCTTGAGACATTCTCTTTGAATATAGAAAGCTCAAGTTTGAAGTATGTTCGAATTCAAACTTGAGAATTGTCATTCACTCTACTTCAATCATCCGCAACGACAAGTCATGTTTTTGTGAATACAATTAAATAAATAAAATAGATGTTTACAAACTAAAGTGCCTTCCAGTGATTAATAAAACCTTCCAGAGACCTCCTGTAGCGGCTCTATATATATATATATATATATATATTATTATATTATTATATATATATATATATATCTATATAAACGGGACTTAAAACACGTAAAATTTAATTACACGCGATTAAGTTTTAATAATGAATATTTGCTATATAATTATATATATATATATATATATATATATATATATATATATATATATTACATTATTATGTAAAAAATACGCGAAATTTTAAATCAGAGTTAGGAGCAATGTTGCTGTGGAAAAATGTTTTTATTTTAATTTATGTTGTAATTGTAATATGGATATCTTGTCCGAAATAAAAGCTTTTTAATTTAATTTATTTTTATTACTGGCAACTGTTTCTAGGAGGCCAAAGCACACATAGAAGCTTCGGGCGCACACATGTGCAATTATAAGAGGACATAACTGTCTTAGCGACACTTGCACCATTTCGCTAACCCGGGGTTAACCGGTTAAACCTGGAGTTACCATGGTTACCAGTACAATTTGACACTGAGTTAACGGTTCAACCGGTTAACACTGGGTTAGTGGGATGGTGCAAGTGGCGCTTAGGAAGTGAACAGGCCTTGATAACAAGCCATAATAATTATGAAAACGCTCTTACGCTATGTGTTTTGGAACATCTCTAAAAGATCTGTCAACCAACTGTCAACAGATTGGTTATGTCGTGTCACTGTCACGCATGTCAATTCCACTGTCAATGTCAGTGAGACGGCACGGCATAGCAAGAGTAGGATTCGACAGACACAGTCAAATTGGATTTAATTGAAAAAACAAAAGACTAATTTTTATTTCCCTATCTTTTTTGGTTAGAGCCGTAATTGCTAATCAAATGCTAGATTCTCGATTCGAGGCGCTTAAATACGGTCGTGGTGTGTGAGAACTGTTTTGCAAGCTTCCGAATTGCTGGCCGTTGAGCCCACTACGTGTTGTTGTGGGAGCCAGCTCAGGCGCGGGCTGCGGCGCGCCGCCGGTTACGACCAATCTTCAGTCAAATTGGATTATTCGCTCAAAGAAATGCATTCGCTACGATTAACTGTCATATTTGCATAGTTTGGATTTTTATGTAGGTGAGTACACAATCTCATTATCGACATATATATGACCAATTATCATGTTTCCTATGTTTGGGCTGAATCAACGCTACACGTGATCGACAGCCCGCTACTACATTTACTAGAATGTGCTGGTGTGTGCTGAACAAGTACTATTGAAATTTGTTTACATAGAGTCCTGAAGATGTTGCAGTTTCATTGCATAAAAGTAAAGTTGAAACCAACTCGAAATTTGCATGTTACAAGTATGACATAGTTATTAAACATAACGCACAAGTAGGTAGAGGAGATATGTATGGGGTTGATATGTGACAGAGTTTGTAGGGATATGGCACTAGTAGAAGGATATCAACTGAAATGATATGATATACCTATTCATTTCATACCTCATAACTTTAAAAGTGATAAGTATAAATAAGAAATAATATTGAATGTTTAGACTTTACTGTTTTTAAAAGCCAGGATTCGGGTCTGAACATTCTGAGCAGTAGGAAGAGAATTAATGAGGTGTTGCATTAATTAGTATTACATAGAGAGAGTGCACAGAATAAAATTAACTTAAAAAAAAATTGGCTTCACATTCACTTCAGAAGCATTAGACTAGGAATAGAGGTGGTTTATATTGGTGCCAATAACTTTGAAACTATAATGCCTAGTGCTAACAGAAATAGCTTTTTGCACTAACCAGAGATGGGCATATTTACAATCTAACAGTACCATAATCAACCATATCTGAAATCTTGTTTGTCAACCATATGATGGCATTTTTTTGTGCATCAAGGCTACACACCAGGCTAGGTACACCAAATTCCACCTGTGTAGATACCTGGCAACCCTTGTTTACTATGTGGACCCAACAGGGTTGGTGGATGTTTATGTGTAGCACCCCAACCTCCATCTACTATAGTTCGTTTTTTTAGCATTAGAAAGAAGGTAAGCAATCTTGACATGTTTTTTAATTGAAAAACGCTTTTTAAAAATCAGTGACTATTACTTATGAAAGCAGAAGAATATAAAATGATTGTATTAGATTCATAATTGTTATATATTTGCCGTGACCTATTTTTAAAACATGTTTTTCAATAAAAAGACACATCAAGATTGTTTACCATATTTCTAATGATAAAAAAAAACGCACTATAAGCCAACCCCAATGCGCTTTTCAAAATTATCTGTTCAGAAGTACTTAATAACTTGTAGTAGGGTGCTGGGTAATGGAACAGAGACGTAGTGTACCACCATCTTGCTCATGCTCCCTATGCTGCCCTACATTTATGTGATTGCCATCAGAGGCGTTTTTCAAGTGTCAGTCAAAAGAGCAGCCATATCAAGACGAAGTAGCAAGAGCAGTAAATGTTTTGGGCACTAGTTTTATTCTTCTGATAACTCCTAAGATATTAATTTAAATTGTGTGGTATGTAGTGTAATTATAATGTGCATTAAATGTGCATGAAATCTAGTTAGCTGAATTTGATAAGGATTGCTATTGTATTTGCCTAAATAACATTTCAGTTACCGCATTGTATGTAACCATTTTTTAGCATTAAAATGAGTTTGGCAAGTTATCTTAAAAAGACTTATTCTATTGCGAACTTTATTGTAGATCTATGAAATAGGAAGCTTTCCAGCACACACATCTTAAAGCAGGGTTTTTTTTTTATGAAAGTTCCAAATCGAAAAAATACATGAAGACATATTGTACACTTATAGACTGGTCATATTTTTGTAAAAATCGATTTCAACTGATGGGCAAATCATATTACTTTTTTGCAACCCGCGCTTTTAACCTAATAAGACCCCGCTGAATCGGAATTTGCCGGTTGCTTGGTCGAATTCTTGACTGAGATATGACATGACATATTTGATATTAAAGGTCCCTTTTTTTTTGTTTTTCGTAAATAATTCTAAAACGGTGGCGCATAGCAAAACATATTCTGATACATAAGTAATTAGCATAAAATTGCCTACAAAAAAGATTCCGTACAATTTTTCGCTAGGATCAATATTCAAAGAGATATTAACGCAGGAAAGTTGATTATAATCACTTCTAAGGTCCCTTTTTTAGTTTTTCGTAAATAACTCATAAACGGAGGCCAATATAAAAAATGTTGTTAAACGTTAATAATCTACACAAAATTTTCTATAATAAAAATTCAGTACACTTTTCGCAGGGATAAATATTTAAAAGATAATAAAGAGGGAAGGTTAATTATAACAAATTCTAAGGTTCGTTGTTTTTATTTCTTCGTTAATAATTTGAAAAGTATGACTATTTTGTCTCGTCTATTATACTATTCATAGAGCTAAACCAGCTGGATACACACTCCTACCTACTCCCTACATCCACGCCTTCTCGAAAATCTTAATTAATTGGTTGAGAGCTGTGTTAGTCAATAGCTTCGACCTCGTTTTTACTATTTATTAAAACGCGTAAACAATAATAATTGTAGCAATAAACATATTTACGATCTAATAATGGCAGGTTTATTATTTGCATTTTCAATTAGTAGAAAGCAGTTGCGCAAGCGATCGCCGGTAATTAAGAATGACGTGACGTGACGAGTGCGACGGAAGAGACGTGTCGACTCGACCGTCGACTCATAAGCACGGCCGGCACCGCGAACGCGAACGACTAATATTATGAGCGGGAGATGGCTAAGCAGCGCGGACTTGGTTTTTATAAAATAGGTTTTGCAATAAATTAAAACCTTTTTACAAAAAAAGGATAAAATATTATCCTGTTTATTTATATGCTGGTACCAACTGATGATATGTTTAAAGCCAACGCGCCAGAACAGATGTTAATATTTTCGCAATAAGTACCTATATGTTATTTCTACTTTGAACGTCGTTGCAGTAATAATATCGGTAGTCTGTGTGTGTGTGTGTGTGTGTGCAGGCGGCGGCATGTGGCGCGGGCCTCGCTGGCGGTGGGCGCTCGCGCTGCTGCTGGTCGGCGCGCTGGTGTGGGCGCTGCGCGGCGGCGCGGGCGGCGCGCCACGAGCCGCGCGCCTGCGCTCCCCCGACCAGTGGGTGGAGGGCCGCGAGCTGCCGCTCATCTTTATCGGCGGCGTGCCGCGCTCCGGCACCACGCTCATGCGCGCCATGCTCGACGCGCACCCCGACGTGCGCTGCGGCCAGGAGACGCGTGTCGTCCCGCGCATCCTGCAGATGCGCCAACATTGGGCACACTCCGCGAAGGAGTCCGTCCGGCTCGAGGCCGCCGGCGTCTCTAAAGCGGTGCTGGACAACGCCATCGCGGCGTTCTGCCTGGAGGTGATCGCGGGGCACGGCGAGCCGGCGCCGCGGCTGTGCAACAAGGACCCGCTGGTGCTGAAGATGGGCGGCTACGTGCTGGAGCTGTTCCCCAACGCCAAGTTCCTGTTCATGATGCGCGACGGCCGCGCTACCGTGCACTCCATCATCAGCCGCAAGGTCAGACACTCCAACATTCAAGTTACCAAAAGTAAAACACAAATATGTAGGTACTTACAAAAGGAAATGCTTCAATTCCAATCCCCCCATGCTTTGGAGTGAAAATCGAACAAAGTTCCACATCTGTCAAATTATAAAAATACAAAGCGTGAAATGTATAACTTGCCCTAAAGTCTATTTTTTTATTCGGTAGACTAAAATAACATTTCATAGTATGAAATGTTATTTTATTTTATGTTCATACTAGGAAATGTCATTTTAGTTTATCGCATAAAAAAATAGACTTTAAGTTGCTAAGAGCGAGCAGGAAGAAATATAGCATAGATTGGAACTGGGGCCCGTTTCTCAAAAGGGCCCCAGTTCCAATCTATGCTATGCCTATAACAATTGCTGTTATTTAAAAAAATGTGAGATCTTAAAGTAGGTTAGATTTGGCTTGGCCAGTTTTTATCAGAATTACAATATATATATGTACACATATATAACTTTATAAAACTAACCAATAATCACCCTCAATCAATATGGGCCTAACCAGTTGAATAACTTTATAAAATGACTGATGTAATGAAAACTGGCCAAGTCAAATTTAAAATTAGTCTTTTAAAATTAGTCTATCTAAAATTAGTCTTTTAGGGTTATAATCGCCCAATCTAAAAGAAAACCGAAATTTTCGCTGGTTTTTCGATTTTTGACAAAGTCGTTTGGCGCTCGATGTCACAAACTTGGATTATTCATTGGGCCAACATCATCAATAAGTCTGCAAAAAATCAGAACTACCCGATTTGCCGCAAAAGAGCCAGGTTACAAAATTCGACAAAGTTACTGGATTAAATAGGTATTTACTACACAAGTGCGGAAAAAAGGAATTCGAAACGAGTGGCGAAAAATTAAAACACGCGTGTTATCCAGTAACTTTGTCGAATTTTGTAACCTGGCTCTTTTGCGGCAAATCGGGTAGTTCAGTTTTTTTAAATTAACACGAGTTGCGAATTACCCATTCGCACGTGTATCGTACAACGTTTTACAGTACACATGGCCCTTGATAAGATAAGATAAGATAGTCGTTACAGAAAAGATGCCGAGAATGTTCAAGGCGAGAAGATTTGTTTAAGAATCCGCACCCCATGGCCTTTCATCAGATTGATTATCTTCCCGCGTTGTCCGGCCATTTTTTTAAATCTTTATTTGGAAAAGAAAGGCCTTCGTCGCTGAGCGATGATGCCGGCCTCATAATAATTACATAGTATTTTGCCACGGCTCGGTTCGATTTTCTAACAATGTGTTCCTTCACCTTTAGAGTCACTGAAAATCGGCGAGTTTTGATTTAAGAGCCAACAGTAGTGGTCATTTCTCCATACAAACGTACTCGACTGTTTCCTCCGTGGGTTTTGATGCTAGAGCAATGGTTTTTTCAACACAGATTAATATTGTCAATATCTGTGTCGGACCGTTTTGCTTTTTTTGGTATTTTTGTTTTTAAAGGCGCTAGAGCCCTTCAAAAATGGCCAAAATGGCCTCAGTGACTATGCCGCAGTGAGAGGCGTAGTATTCAAAACTGATATCAATTAGCCAAAAAAGCAAAACGGTCTGACACAGATAATTTCATAATCATTTAGATTACCAAATTTAGTTACGATTGGTTAAGTTTTGGAGGAGGAAACAGTCGAGTACGAAACCTCGATTTTTGAGATTTTTACGCAGGATATTTCGCCTTGTCCTTATCGCACTAGTTTTAGGAGCCGCTTCTGTTAGCGAGACGGGTATATTTACCTAACAGCTCAGCGTCAGCTCCTGTTTCGTCTTAATAGAGACGGTTAAGTTTTTCATACGACATAGCGTGAGTGTTAAGGAACGGACGTTGGGTTCAACGGTCCGATGTGTGCGGCCCTGGTTAGCAGCCGACAAAGTAAACAAGTAGCAGTTTGCACGCACTAGACGTAGACGCGCGATAATTCCTATAGGTATAACTGTGCCGTCCAGTTTTCACTGTAGTGCGAACGCGGACTGGGTATCAGGCGCCACTGTATATAACGTGGCCTCAAGGTTCATAACAAGCCTGCCTAACCAAGTTATCCCGAATTTAAACGCGCTCGTCAAACGAGTACGTCAAGCGAGCGTGACAACTTTGAGTCAGTCATCAAAGTATTGTGGCGGTCCAGTACCCTTTATTTAGATACCAGTTAGTTCATATATGTATATCTTTAATGTTTTTTAGATAATAGTTGATTCGGTAGTTAAGAAATTCCGTGGATATCAGTCGTGCGTGCCACACGAACTTTCCCAGGACTTTTTCTATTTATGATCTATAAAAAGTAATTAAGTTAGAGGAAAATCTTTCCATATCAAGAGAAAAAATGTATTATTCATTGCGGTCAAGCATCGCAGTAAAATATGGCATAAATTGCATGCATTCGTATACCTACAGTGTTATCTTCGTTAAGTTATGTTTGTGTTCACACGCGTAACGTTGCCGGATATAAAAACCGAAGGAGTTGTGAACGTCGGTGACAATATGTCCACATTTTTGTTGAATAAATACTCGTCACCGCTGCTTTGTTTATGTTATGTTATGTTGTTATAACATGTGAAGGACTACAAGAAACAATTGGGTAGACAGGTATACTAATTACAATAAACGATGGCCCATCTCTGATCTGATCTCTGATTTGTTCGAGCATGGTTGTTAAGAATATGTGGTTTTCCGCGGATCTTATATTCGCCGTTGACGAGCGATTATGGTTCTATTCTACGGACTAGTATAGGTATTATAATAAAGAAATACCTACATATCTACCTACCTATAGTGATACTGATAATCAATGTGTTTCCGCAGGTAACAATCACTGGGTTCGACTTGACGTCGTACCGCCAGTGCCTCACCAAGTGGAACCACGCCGTGGGCCTCATGTACCAGCAGTGCAAGGTGGGACTCCTCTTTACTTATATATATACACTATCACTAGCCTACCAATCCTCTGGGACCTTAATGACCGGTCTGGCCTAGTGGGTAGGGGTTAGAGAACGAGTTTGGGAAAATATGAGCCTATACATATAATCATCCTGTTATCACAGTAAGTAGAAAGCATTAGGTATTAGTACTTATCGTCCACACTGTTGATGAACACTTTGTTAACCTTGTTTTACGGCCAGTGCAGATAAGATGAGTAATTCTCTTCGAGTGTGTCAGTCGGTCCTGACTCCTGTTCTGACATACGTCCACAGAAATGACTAGCGATTCAGCATCGCATTGATTTTACAAACCGTGCTGTATCTAAAGCACAATCGCTATATAAAATGCTATCGGAACTCGATAACTCCGCTGCGCGTATAACACGTAAGCGCAAGTGCAGCATAACCGACGCGATTATACCTATCGATTCGGAAGTAGCTATGAGAAATGATTTTCGCATTCGATCTTCATCGCCCAAAATTTCATGTAGAATGTTTTAAATCGTAATGGAATATTGTTACTCAATTGAAATGTTGCGCAAGATATCTACTTGTAGCACGCTGCAGTTGTATAATCAGAGGCTAATTTTTTTTATGATAGTCTAGCCGGAGGCAACTAAATTAGCTCAACAACCTATTTTTTTTATTTGTATGTATAAGTATAAGTTTACCTATATTTAGGTACTTATAACTATATAAGAGAGTAATACCAAAATGTGTAGTTGAACAGTGTTTGTGTGTTATACCATTAAGATTGAGTAGAGCGGTGAGGTGAGTGGTGTGTGTTGTGTTGTGTGCAGGCGCTGGGGCCTCGGCGCTGCCTGCCGGTGCGGTACGAGGCGCTGGTGCTGCGGCCGCAGGAGACGCTGCGCGCCGTGCTCGCCTTCCTCGAGCTGCCGTGGACGGACGCCGTGCTGCACCACGAGCGCTACATCAACCAGCCCAACGGCGTGGCGCTGTCAGAGTGCGTACCCCCACCCCCCGCCCCCTACACATTGTTCATTCAAACCTTGTTCAGTTACGAGTGTTGCTGGTGCTCTTTATAATTTTAACTTTATTACTGGATTATTTTTATTAGCCTTTGAGTAGGTGTAGGCCTACTTGCAAGATTCGTTAGTTGATTAGGTCTGTTAGTATTCAAAGGTCAGTATAAAAACTAAAAACACTCTGACCGACTTCGTTCGACGCCGACACTGGCTTCGCGTTTGTGTTTCACATTTATTTGGCGGCAGACGTCAAGTTTGATCAAAGGTTTTTTCCTTTAATGTAACTGTAGGTTGTAGGTACTGAGAAATTACTGCAAAATGATGCGAACCATGTCACCGCGGCCGCGGACAATCACAAAGGTTTTACAATGCGCTAGGCTAAGACCATCGGTGTAACTAGTGCGCAGTAGCTTTGACACTACACAACATAAATGACCGTCTGTCCACATATCCACGTGCCAATAAGATAATCCACTAATGGGCATCTAAATGTGTCCAGGTGTTTGTCTGTTGTCGAACTCACATTAGCCGCATACTTTACAATTAATAACGTACTATAATAGGCCTATTAGAATACAGCTATTTATATTTTATTCATCATTTTTCTTAGGCTAGGGTTTTTATTATTATTAAATTTTATTTCATTAGATAAGGCTTCTGATAGGCAAGATAAAACGACTGTGGGGCCTGTCTATAACAAGTTACAGTTCCACTATCAACGTGTAAAGTTTTTAAAAGTAAAAGGAGTTTTATCGGAGTCGGCCTCCGAAAAAAATGTAGGCAAAGCACTCCGTGCTGCTAGACTGTTTCTCATAACAAAAGGTGGGCGGATCCGCATGAAGATGGCGAAACCAGCACCTCATGTAAAATCCTTAAGGCTCCGTTATCAGAATTACAATATATATATATATATATATATATATATATACTTATATGTTGAATAACTTTATAAAATGACTGATGAAAACTGGCCAAGCCAAATCTAACCTACTTTAAGATCTCAATTTTTTTTTTAATAACAGCAATTGTTATAGGTATCCAATAAAGCAAAGAAATAGAGTTTAATACTTGTTCATAATATTATTATGTTCCTATAAATACATATTTGGATTTTGCATAGAACTTGGCACTCATTTAGATCTCCATTAATTTTGCGGCGAAGCCCACAGCCAAGCATAATTTTTGTATTGAACTTGGCTCTCCTTTTTTACATTTATGTTTTTGGTGGGATATTATTACTATTTGTCAGTGGCGGATTTACAGTCTTTGCCGCCCTAGGCCCCAAGCCTTGTAGCCTCCCCTTTCTCAGCATCAGCACCCATCATATTGACTACATTTAGATCAGGCAACGAAAAGATATATTACCTTTTTTTGAGAATTCGTTACCTGGCCTAATTTTGAGTTATTTTTTGTTATCATCAGCGAATTTTTTGTCTCAATTTGCCGCCCCTAATATCTCGCCGCCCTAGGCCCGGGCCTACTGTGCCTTATGGGAAATCCGCCACTGCTATTTGTAAAGAAAACTAGGCAGGTATTGAGATTTAATGTTTTTCCTTGCGTGTTGGCCGGTTGTTTAGCGCGTATTACAAGTTTTTTTGTATGGGGACCCCCCCTATTTTTTATATTTTTTAAATTTTAGATTTTTTCTTACGCTTACACATAATTACCGAGCGGGATTCCAAATTTCATCCTTCTAGGTCATCTGGAAGTAGGTTAGGTTTAGGTACTATATGTCAGTCACAATAAAAAAAAAATGTTGTATGGGGAATTTGAAAATAGGGGGGATTTTCAAATTCAAATTCAAATTCATATAATTTATTTCGGAATAATTTATGTCCATAGTTGTTAGTAACAAAATAAAATAACTTAGAGCTAGCGTTAGTACAATTAATTAATACACACATAACTATTATCACAGACAAAACACAATCATACATAACCTAGTGAGCAATGCAAACGGTTCCAGTGCTCCTGGAAGCGCCCCTGCCATCTCTCTGCAATGGTGTTCAGTATGCTGTTTGGGCTGCCACTCAACCTCTTCACTAAGGATGCCACTCTTTTGCGCAAAATAGCGGCGAAGCTGTCCTGTCCGTGTGAGCATCAGTAAACATCTGCGATGCACTACAAAATCGCGGCAACCCCAACAGCATCCTAAAACCATTGTTGTACTGGACTCTAAGGGCCCTGAGCGCCTTCTGCGTGTAGTTAACCCACAGGCTGCAGGTGTAAAAGGTCTGACAATGTGCTTTAAAGAGCGTCACTTTAACATTCTTAGAACACCTTGCAAACCTGCGAGCTACCATATTACATCTGACCGCCAGGGCCCTACGCTCCCGTTCTATGTCCTTATTATTATTATTATTTAACTTTTTTGTATTTTTAGATTTTTTCCTACGCTTACACATAATTACCGAGCTGGATTCCAAATTTCATCCTTCTAGGTCAGCGGTCGGCAACCCGCAGCCCGCGAACCTCCCACTTGCGGCCCGCGAGTCACCCTGGCTATTTTATTTGTAATGTAATATTGACAAAATTAAATGACAATGGCTGATAAAGTCATAAATATTAGCAAAGTGCGGCCCGCGTCCACTTCGTTAACTGCTATGTGGCCCTTGGCTGCTAAAAGGTTGCCGACCGCTGTTCTAGGTCATCTGGAAGTAGGTTAGGTTTAGGTACAGATTGGGTAGTAGTACGTATAGATTGGGCGCGGTACCGCGCAACTAATGCACAAAACGTTATGAAATACGTCACATTGCCGAAGCGCGGCGTTCTCGATAGGTAAATTAACGCGGTTGCAACGCTGGTCCGCGATCAATCCGCCGACCGCACTCAGTGTGACATCACCGCCTTGCTACCGCGCCGCTCCGCGAGCGCTCCAGAACGCTGCCGCTTCAGTGTAACGGAACCTACAATGTGACATTACCGCTTTGTTTCCGCGCCGCTCCGCGACCGCTCCAGAACGCTTCCGCGTCATTATGACGGAGCCTTCCATGTGATATCGCCGCCTTGCTACCACGCCGCTCCGCGACCGCTCCAGAACGCTGCCGCTTCAGTGTGACGGAACCTACAATGTGACATTACCGCTTTGTTTCCGCGCCGCTCCGCGACCGCTCCAGAACGCTTCCGCGTCATTATGACGGAGCCTTCAATGTGACATCGTCGCCTTGCTACCACGCCGCTCCACGACCGCTCCAGAACGCTGCCGCTTCAGTGTGACGGAACCTACAATGTGACATATACCGCTTTGCTTCCGCGCCGCTCCGCGACCGCTCCAGAACGCTTCCGCGTCATTATGACGGAGCCTTCAATGTGACATCGTCGCCTTGCTACCACGCCGCTCCGCGACCGCTCCAGAACGCTGCCGCTTCAGTGTGACGGAACCTACAATGTGACATTACCGCTTTGCTTCCGCGCCGCTCCGCGACCGCTCCAGAACGCTTCCGCGTCATTATGACGGAGCCTTTAATGTGACATCACCGCCTTGCTACCACGCCGCTCCGCGACCGCTCCGCGACCGCTCCAGAACGCTGCCGCTTCAGTGTGACGGAACCTACAATGTGACATTACCGCTTTGCTTCCGCGCCGCTCCGCGACCGCTCCAGAACGCTTCCGCGTCATTATGACGGAGCCTTCAATGTGACATCACCGCCTTGCTACCACGCCGCTCCGCGACCGCTCCGGAACGTTTCCACGACAATGTGATGGAGCCTTTACACAGAAATGTTTCCTGCAGATAATACACATATTATAGGAAGGTATATTATGACTACACCTATTTATGTTGTTGTGGAACCTCACCTTCAGCTTATCTCAAGTTAATGAAATTGCCTTTGCTTAGCTATCACAGAAAAACAAAAGATAATAACACAGTGTGCCAATATTTAATAGCTTTTCTTGTCATTAGAAGCTAACTAATAAATATAGAAGCTGGAATTTAAATGAAACATCAGTGTGTAGTACCTATACTACCTATTATCCCCTAATAGCATATTCCCACCATACAAGGAAAATTGGCAATCGAATTTGAATCAAATGTATTGAAATTGTTTTGTTTTAAAATCGAACAAAACAAAACAAAAGCGACTCTGTTCCATTTAATTAATAATTAATTTTGATTTCATTGGAGGTACATAATTTGTACTAGTATTAGGACATTGGGTTCAATGCGCGATTGGGTTCATGGGGTTCCATGAGGTTATAGGAATCCCACCAAAAACATTTTCATGTAAAATATTGCCAAACGAAACCAGTTATCAAATCTCTTGTAGAGCCAAGCTTGTAACTCTACAAGCCCTAACTTCACAGACTCTACACCTTCTAAGTCTGTGAAGGTAGGGCTTGTACAGTTAGAAGCTTGGCTCTACAAGAGATCTGTTAACTTTTTGCCAGTGCGAGCCTTATGGTTTCGTCTTGGCAACATGCATGTTGCCATGTTTTTAGTGGGATTAGTTCTTTAATTTACCACTCGTGGCACTGCTCATCAAATCTATGAAAAATGCTGGGATGTACATCAAATCTGTACGGCGCGTGGGACGGGGGAGGCTTTTGGATCTGGGTGGCCCCGGCGCTGCGAAGAGCAGCCCTGCCGCCCCGCCCTCGCGTCACAAAGCGCGGTGACTACACTCGGCTCCGCAGCAAAGAATATAATACTCACTAGGAGAAGAACGATAACTCCATACAAAAAAATTTCCCTTTCAAAAGTTCGTTTATACTACTAGCGCTCTGGTAGGATACCACTGTAATTAGAATTGACAACCCGTTTTGCCTAGCGGGTATTGGCAGTAATCCAGTTCAGGAAGCTAATGGTCCTAGGTTCGAATCCCGGAGAGGGAATTTCTTTTTGTAAGTACTTTTTCTTTTTTGTTGGGGTCAGGTTTTTAAGAGCCCATCAACGTGCACACTAGCGCCACTGCTGAATACATTAAACTAGTTTTTATGTTACTGGATTCGTCAATCTACCCGTCTATAGTTAAAACGGCCGTTTGTTTCGAGCTCATAGATCGACGAATCCAGCAACAAAAACTAGTTTGATGTATTCAAAAGGTACCTAAATATACAATACAGTCCGAAGCGGCCCCCTTTTTAAATACCTGTCGTTAAATTTAAATAATCACGATTATTTAGCAGTGGCGCTAGTGTGCGCGTTGTTGGGCTCTTCAATTAGCATATCACAAATAAGTAAAAAATACGTTAAAAGATAATGATTAGGTACTATATTTAGTAATTCGTGAAATATAAAAGGTAACAAAAAGTTACGTATTATTAAGATATAAATATTTTCATTCCTATTAGGATTACTGTATATATGTTAGGAGCAATACATATGAATACATACACTGATATGGCAAATGGTTACAAGTTGTTATTACATCTATCCGGTTATCGGACATTTTCTGCTTCACAGCTCCACTCAGCGTTCTTGGTCACCGGGAAAGTAGTTTGGATATGCGGCAGATACGTGCCCTTTGAGCTTTTTCCAAGAAATCATTTGACGGCCCAGGATTATATTATTATCTCACGCTCAAGCCATCTGCTGATTCACTTTCTAAAACAAAATAGTCACAAATTAAACAATATAATCTAACTTCTTAATTACTAACGTCGCTAATTCCTAGGGTCTAAATTTACCAGCTTAAACAATGTGGGGTTTTACATCTATGTTGAATTTTGATTATAATTTCGGAAGCGATGTAAAGCTTGAACACGCCAAAACGTGGGCACATAAAATTACAAATAAATAGAAAATAAAGGTCTAATGGAGCGAAATATATATTGAATATAATTGAAAATATTATAGTTTATCATGCTAATATACTAGACTGTCATTTCAGCCTCAGGATTTGACATGTCACAGACTTCGTGATGACCAGGACACAGGCACTTTGCACGACATGATTACTGTATGCTTAAGTAGTCCAAGCCAGAGTTATTTGCGGATAAGTTGATAATATAACTTTAACGGGTGTCTTTTTCAAATATTCATTGATATGGGCCCAGTCCATTGCCATCCGCCTTCATTTATTACCATCCGCCAAAAGTACCCTTTTGGCATTGTCAGCATGTCCATCATGTTAATACCCCTTCGTCACTGTTATAGTGTAATGACAACACGATGAATGCTACCAAAATAGTAACTGTGAGCTGTGGCTTCTTTAAAATAGGTTTAGGTCATTTTCGCAAATGTTTCTTGCATACATTTCTATAGTCAATGTCCCTTATGCGAATCAATTAACGGCGTCGCTTGATGCAATCACAAGTAGCTGGCTCAACCAATAAATAATGGGGATACTTAGCATTATTTTTATCTTGCAATCTTCGGGAATGTATTAGCAACTCATACAAGTCAAACTTTTTATTTTGTGTATTGCTTGAAGTATGTATTTCTATAGAACCATCGTCTAACACCTAACACGCTCAAATACGTTAAAAATGATCAAACGTTTTAATATCCTACATTTTGCATACAAATTTCATTTAGCACCACTATTTTGGGAGCAGATAAGCTCTTGCTAGCTCTTAATTTAACTTGACTTCTCTTTTTGTACATAAATTTGAGATATTTGTACGTTTTTTGCAACATAAGAAAAATTTGGTTTCGGTCTTTATGTAAGAACGCTGTATTTTCCTAGTTTCTTTTTTTTTCTCATTTGTATCTCGTGTTATTCTGCTTTCTGGTTGTCTTTCCATTCATTGACGTCTCCGCAACATTTCAAAAACACAAAAACTAATCGATCCTCGATATATTAACATTTTCACAAGGTTCTTTAGCCTAATCGACTTTTCAATTCTATTGGTGCAAAGTGATTTCGCTCAGTTATTGTTTAAAGCTCGTTATCATGAAAACGAATCATACAATTGACAACTATTGTGGTATCATATATTCCTCATACTATAGCGATTTTAATTTAAGTAAAGTAATAAAATTTAACCACCCTTTCCAAAATGTATAAGCAAAAATGTGTGCCCACGTTTTGGCGTGTTCAAGCTTTAGCGTCCGCGGGACTTACGGGGATAGTAAGATTAAATTATTATATTTGAATTTGGTAATTAGCACACTCATTTATATTTAAAGATTAATATATTTCTTACCGTGAAATTATCGCTGTTTCTGGTTTACTACAACGGTTTCCACACACACATTAGGGCTTTCCATAATCCGAATAAAAATTGTTGATAAAGTCGCCATAAAAAAATATATATATTTATTTTCAGATTCCTGAGATCCATAGATTGTTAGTTACAAGACACTTATGAAACTACATTAGTGAACTTAAAACATAAATAAAAAATACTTATTTTCTAGGTCGTAAGACATGTAGGTCGGTCGGTATATCGGCGGAGAATATCCGAGTCCCACCTCTCTGCTATCATTTTCAGGATGCTAATTGAGCTCCCCCTCATCCGTATCACCACAGACGCCGTCTTCTTCCTCACTATGGCATAAAAGTCCTCTACGCTAGCATCGGCAAACATCCCAGAGGCGCTGCAGAATCGAGGAAGCCCAAACAGCCTTCTGAAAATGTTATTATATTGGATACGCAGGGTATTATAGGTCTTCAGCCTGAAGCCACACGTATAAAAACTTTGACAGCAAGCTCTAAATAAAGTGAGCTTCACTTGGGCACTGCAGCGTGCGAACCTGTGCGCCAGCATCCCGCCTCGGACCGACAACGCCCTGCGCTCCCGTTCGATATCTAGATCGTCTTTCAGGTCCTCGGTCACAATATGCCCAAGATATTTGAAATGTGTAACACGATTCAAAGGGACTCCGTTCAACATTATTTTAGGCGTGTAGGCTGGACACTTTATTTTACCCCTGAAAATCCGGATACATACAGCAAGGAAGGAAGAGAGACAACGGTTTAAATTTAACTAAGTCTGTGCGTTAATAGGTAAATAAATATATTTCAAGTGAATATATCGTTTCATATGAAAATTGATATTTTTGCGTTAAATGACTTAAATGACAGCATTGACATTACAGACTTTTGTCGTGTCTATGTTCTTACCGGCCAGACCCATATCTAAGCCTATCAAAGAGACTAATTAACAAAAAATTTTTTTGAATTTACATACAGGGCGTCCCACGGCGATGCCACATGGAGGGAAAGTACCTTAAATATCATAGATAGCATATTTTGCTGAAAGAAGACTTCATTTTATTTTGAAAACTTAGTAAAGTTGCATTCATACTTTTTTAATTTTTTTTGAAAAAAATGTATGGAAAAAAATTATCGCGTCATTGGAGGAAAAGTACCTTAATTGTTGTAAATGATCATCTTAATGAAAGAAGACATTATTTCGATTTAAAAAAAATTCACATCAAATGAAAAAAATAATGGTCTTCCTTTTGTTTCCAACACTATGTTATTTGGCAAAAAAATAATTCTCACATTGAAGCCTTTCGATCGGTATGACAAAGCTACAAGGTATTTTTTTTCTCGTGTAGCGGGTTCGATTCCCGGTTTAACCATGAAATTATTTAAAATGCAATTCAACTTGTTTTTTTAAATCGAAATAATGTCTTCTTTCAGTAAGATGTTCATTTACAACAATTAAGGTACTTTTCCTCCAATGACGCGATAATTTTTTTCCATACATTTTTTTTCAAAAAAAAATAAAAAAGTATGAATGCAACTTTACTAAATTTTAAAAATAAAATGAAGTCTTCTTTCAGCAAAATATGCTATCTATGATATTTAAGGTACTTTCCCTCCATGTGGCATCGCCGTGGGACGCCCTGTATATCAAAAAATAAATAATAATTTACATATGACTACTTCATAAAATACAAATCAAAATATATTTGATAAAATAATTTGATTTATTCCTAGAAATCGTATCTAAAGCCAGTTCTAGCAATAAATAAATATTATAGGACATTTTTACACAAATTGACCAAGCCTCACGGTAAGCTCAAGAAAGCTTGTGTTGTGGGTACTCAGACAACGATATATATAATATGTCGCAGACCGTCTATAATGAATGTATGACGGCTGCGTTTGATGGAATGTCAAGTATTGAAATAGTCTATGCTTGAGTGTGTTTGACTGCTATACAGTGACTTTTATTTGAATGACCCGAAAAGCTTCTTTAATGGATTGGTTGGCCTGGCTGATTCTGAGGACAGCCCGAAATGAGATGACATCCTGAGTGGAACCGTCAGTCAGATTTGAATTGGAAAAGTAACGTGTCGCAGTCAACCTCGCTGCATTCCTATAATTAATATTTTATGAATTCTATCGTTTTAGCTGTGCCGTTCATGGAGTATCTTTAATTTATCTGCTCCCCGACAAATATATAAATACTTAAATACATAGTAAACAACCATGACTCAGGAACAAATATCTGTACCATCATACAAATAAATGCCCTTACCAGGATTCGAACCCGGGACCATCGGCTTCATAGGCAGGGTCACTACCCACTAGGCCAGACCGGTCGTCAAAAAACAATGTTGCTGTAGTAAAATATTTTTATGTTGATTACTGGCAATCTCGTCTGGGAACGGAAAACACATGTACAATTTTGAAGGGTCAGTTCGTTTGAAGGAAGTGAATAGGCCTTGCTCCGCAAGTCCGCAGCTTCGGCTTCTCATAGCGGACGAGGGCTGCTCTCCCTCCGCGCCTCCGAATTCGTATTTGCTCTCTAGGGGTAGGACAAACCAGACCATGGGGTTCACGCGGATAGTGGGGTGCACTAATTCGGTTTTGGGTGAACTTGAGATTTTGGTGGCTGTGAGGACGGTGGTGTGCTCTGGTATAAATGTACCTAATACAAATTGATAAATAAAACAGCAAACCGTGGTCACCCTCAGACAACCATCACGTTTACGTTGACCATATTGAGCGCACTAACAATTTGCCTTGGACAATTTGTAAACGTGACAACTTTTGTAAAATTACGACGCAAAATGCCGAATCTTACAATTTGCAAGCGACATCGATACTAAAGATAAGGTTCACCAATAGTAAGTGGAGTGCGCTGCTGCAGTTTGTCTAATAATAATATTGTCCATGTTGTCAGGAAGTTAAAGTTACGTCTGGCGAATTAGATTCAGCATTATCTATTGCGCATATTTTACGCAGTTGCTGCGTGCTAGACATGTTTTTTGTGATTATGCTAATTCATGATTTATAGGTTGAAGTATGCTGTTTTCAAATGTATTCTACCTACCTCCTATAGGGAGCCATTATGTTCTGCTATACATATGCTGTGTTTTTTTTTAAGAGCCAACAGGAGTGGTCATTTCTCCATACAAACGTACTCCCCGTTTTCCTCCGTGTTTTTTGAAGTTAGAGCAATGATTTTTCCAACACAGATTAACATTGTCATTGTTTGCTTTTTTTGATATTTTTGTTTTTTAAGGCGCTAGAGCCCTTCAAAAATGGCCAAAATGGCCTAATTGACTATGCCGCAATGAGAGGCGTGGCATTCAAAACTGATATCAATTAGCCAAAAAAGCAAAACGGTCCGACATAGATAATTTCATAATCATTTAGATTTCCAAATTTGGTTACGATTGGTTAAGTTTTGGAGGAGGAAACAGAGGAGTACGAAACCTCGATTTTTGAGATTTTTACGCAGGATTTTTCGCCTTGTCCTTATCGCACTACTTTTAGGTGCTGCTTCCGTTAGCGAGACGGGTATATTTACCTAAAATATTTAAAACTCAGCTCCTGTTTCGTCTTAATTCTTTAAGTTGACTCGTGAGCTAAATAAAAATGAACAGACGGACAGAGTAGCACCATAAGGGTTCCTTTTGTACCTTTTTGGCACGGAAACCTAAAAACACATTCGTTTTATTCATGGTTGAAAATAATAAAAACGATGAGTTACTGAGATTTTTTTATGGTTTTATAAAACAATAAGTAACTAACGGTAGCTTATTTGCGTATTTTTGCATACAATTAATTTTTTAACTTTCACTCAGCACAAAGAATTATGCTAATAAACGAAAACTGATAATTAAAAACCTTGGCACTGTTCTACTGATAAGGCAACGGATTGGATAAGCGTCTATATAACTCGTTCATAAACCAATTTCTTATAGTTTAAAAATATAGATTCAAATGTACCCCATTTTTCCGGTAGCCACTTTTGAAGAGTTTTGGTGTGTGTTACAGCGTGGAACGATCGTCGGACCAAGTGGTGCGGCCCGTGAACCTGGACGCGCTGGACAAGTGGGTGTCGGCCATCCCGGCCGACGTGCGCGCCGACATGGCGGAGCTGGCGCCCATGCTGTCGGTGCTGGGCTACGACCCGTGGGCCAACCCGCCCAAGTACGCCGAGCCCGAACCGGGCCGCGCGCCGCCGCCGCCGCCTCCCGCCGCGCCCGCCGCGCCCGCCGCCGCCGCGAAACACGACCCGCCCGCGCCGCAGCCGCCGTAGGGGACAATATATGGCCATGTACTTTATCAAGTCTTTTATTTATCAACAGTTTGACCTTGACAGGAATGACAAGTGCCCGACTGGTAGCGATTAGCGATAAATGAACCAGGTATATCTGCGATAGGCCAAATACCTACATCGTAGGTAATAAACCTTTTTTTACCATGGAAATATATTTGGGAACTTTGGCCGTCACCGTCTATTTGATGGTGTATAGCTCCACTTTTAACACGTTATTCACTGTCCCAATCTGAATTGTTAACCTTGTAAAAGAGGCTTGCCGTGACGTGACCCATATAGTATAAGGTTAATATGGTATTTCGGGGCACGCGGACAGTGGACGTGTTACACAGCAGCGATGAATGGAGGGTTGATAGTCTACTTGTTTACTAGCCTCTCATACAATACAGGCCACTAGGGCACAGCTATCCTCACAGATATTCATGTATGTATACACTCAGACCGTAAAAAGTCTGCAGCGATTTTGATAGCCCACGTAGTACAAGTGCCATTTTAAACGTCAAACTTCTAAGAAATTATGACGTATACATAACACTTACACTGCGTGGACTATGAAATCCGCTGCAGACTTTGTTTGGTGCGACTATATGTACAATTGTACATGTTTTGAATTAATCTTGTTAAACTTTATAGTTATACGCCACGACAGCCGTTCGATGCGTCATTGCAATAATTGGTATCAGATTGACTTTTGACCTACTCAGTATGATAGGTTGATACTTGATAGGTATTGTATTTTGCAATATTTTTTCAATGGTGCTCTTTATATTGCACATCACAAGGTTGCATTTTCTATGATAATAATTATTAGGAAAAAAAAACCGACTTCCATGGGGGCCGATGAAAGATTATTGTAGATGGTACACTATGTAGAAAAGGAGGTAAAACCACCCACTTTTCTACTAGCATTTCGCTTCTGTATAATGGCTCCTCTACAGGATGGGCCAACGCCGGCCACTCCAAGGGACGCAGCCATGCGGTAGAATGAGATAGTAATATCACTTGCTCCCTCTAACGCATAAATGCGTCCCTTGGAGTGGCCGGCGTTGGCCCATCGTGAAGAGGAGCCATGAGGGTCGTAGTTCTAGCCTAACCTAACCCACTCCTCAGATAGCAGTTCGGTTCTGTGCGGATCGCAGTTCGAACCTAATCAAACCCACTTTTTAAGTAGCATTTCGTTTCTGTAAGGCTCGCAGTTCTAACCTAACCTAATCCTTGTTCGGTTCTGTGAGGATCGCAGTTCAAACCTAACCTAACCCACTTAATGGCGCATGCCGTGCGGTGTACGGGGGTTTAAGCGGGAGGGGCTAGTAAGATTGGCATCATCGTACTTTATACCTACATTAATTTTACGGCAGGTAATCATAGTTGTTTATTTAGTTAAGGTATCATAGTGGTTTTCTGGGTCATGGTCCGGGTCCGAGTCCGGGTCCGAGTCCGGGTCCGTATCCGGGTCCGAGACCGGGTCCGAGTCCGGATCCGAGTCCGGTTCCGAGTCCGGGTCCGAATCCGGATCCGAGTCCAGGTCCGGGTCCGTACCGGATCCGGGTCCGAACCGGATCCGGGTATGACTCCGAGTCCGGGTCCCAGTCCAAGTCAAAATCGAAATTCGTAATCACCAAACGTGTACCATGCGTCATTGAAGAGTTCTGTTCTGGTCATCATCAGCAGTTTCACTTCATCAAATGCGACAGTTTTTAATGTAAATGCTTGATTTTATGATGAAAATACAAAAAAATCTATACGTATGCCTTTAATATTTGAGGAGTTCCCTCGATTCCTTATGGATCCCATCATCAGAACTCGAGCTTGACAAAAATGTGGCTTAAAAACTTAACTTGCTTAACGAACATAACGAAAAGGAAAAATCGCCAAACGTGAACTATGCGTCGTTTAAGAGTTCTGTTCTGATCATCATCAGCAGTTCCACTTCATCAAATGCAACAGTTTTTAATGAAAATGCTTAATTTTCTGATGTAAATACAAAAATCTCTATACGCATGCCTTTAAGATTTGAGGAGTTCCCTTGATTCCTCATGGATCCCATCATCAGAACTCGAGCTTGACAAAAATGTGGCTTAAAAACTTAACTTGCTTAACAAACATAACGACGAGGACAAATCGCCAACCGTGAACTATGCGTCGTTGAAGAGTTCTGTTCTGATCATCATCAGCAGTTCCACTTCATCAAATGCAACAGTTTTTAATGAAAATGCTTGATTTTCTGATGTAAATACAAAAATCTCTATACGCATGCCTTTAAGATTTGAGGAGTTCCCTTAATTCCTCATGGATCCCATCATCAGAACTTGAGCTTGACAAAAATGTGGCTTAAAAACTTAACTTGCTTAACAAACATAACGACGAGGACAAATCGCCAACCGTGAACTATGCGTCGTTGAAGAGTTCTGTTCTGATCATCATCAGCAGTTCCACTTCATCAAATGCAACAGTTTTTAATGAAAATGCTTGATTTTCTGGTGTAAATACAAAAATCTCTATACGCATGCCTTTAAGATTTGAGGAGTTCCCTTGATTCCTCATGGATCCCATCATCAGAACTCGAGCTTGACAAAAATGTGGCTTAAAAACTTAACTTATTTAACAAACATAACGAAGAGGACAAATCGCCAACCGTGAACTATGCGTCGTTAAAGAGTTCCGTTCTGATCATCATCAGCAGTTCCACTTCATCAAATGTCACTTTTTTGGGTGTATATGCTTGATTTGTTGATAAAAACCCAAAAATCACTATATGTATGCCTTTAAGATTTGAGGAGTTCCCTCGATTCCTCGTGGATCCCATCATCAGAACTGGGTTTTGACAAAAACGGGACCAATCTGTATGCATATACATTCAATCAAAAAAAGAATTTTCAAAATCGATCTAGTAATGACGGAGATATGGAGTAACAAACATATAAAAAAAAAACATTCCACCAACCGAATTGATAACCTCCTTCTTTGAGATTTGGAAGTCGGTTAAAAATAGTTTTCAAGTGGTGTTTCATTCAGTAAGAGTTATTAATGTTATTATACCTAACTGGTCAAAGGCCTGGGATTAAGCTACTTATTTCAATTTACAATTTATTTATTTATTAAAGATAACAATTTAATGATCTTATTTTTGTTAGTACATACTTCAAAATAATGTTAGTACTTAAAAGCTAAATTTGATTTGATTTTATTGTGTGAAGTATGTGGTTGGTCCTCATGCAACATCCTCTGAAACTAGGCGAATTTCAATAAAGTTTATAGGACATTTTTGTCTCTAAATATGATCAGGAATATGCTGTTAAATTTATTCGGTTTCCTCATGTTACACCGTGTATAGGCGTTGCCTGTACTTAATTGATTTTAATAGGCATGTTGACAAGTTTTTAGAACTGTATTCATTTTATAGATAGACACGTCATTATTACAAAAAAATATATTTAAAATTTTTATTCATTAATTTTAAATACTAAATAGAGCTGAATTAGTTTAGTGTTTAAAACTTGAGCCTAAACCAAGCCTAAACGCTCCAAGCTGTCACGTGACGTCACGAACAGATAAATAAACAAACTGCTGCCAAAATGTCAGTCCTAGCGTAGAACAAAAGCTGTACTTACTATTTAATTTATCTCTCTTTCTAAAAGTTTTACATGTCTTATGCAGTGCCTATGTGTAAAAGAATAACAATTAAGACCCTAGAGTATAAAACAAATATTTGTTACATGATACTTATGTTGCAGTTACGGATTTTTACTTCAATGATATTGTTACTTGCGACATAAGTAATTATACATATTACGTTCAGCGATGACAAAAGAGGTGTGTTCAGATATCTGTGAGCGCCTTGACCGCTTCGATATATCTGATGGCGACTATATACACTTAAGTGCTAACTTATAATAGAGATACTATACTATATACCATACCCTATTGTGCCTATTGTTTAATAGGACTATTGTTTAATATGAATTGTTTAATTGGACGCATGAGTGCAACGCCTGATTAACAATCGGATCTGTGACTAGAATAATTCCGCGTAAAATGCGCCAGTAATGGTATAATCGGTAATTCGTCGTGTCATCGCAGTTTTATCGCATATCGCACGCCGCTACTTCACGCAGAGCTCGTAAACCATACGTCGGTGACAAAGGCGTAAGCGCCGACATGTGCCCTGCGTGTTACACAACGCATTATGCGAACACTTTGATATCAGACCAGTTTCAATCTGACCCGCGATCACGTATATTGTTCTTACCAATACTGGTTCTATGTTTTGGACGAGCTCACTAAACAATGCACTATATGCACTGTTTGCCTACCTATAAATTGGCTGCCCTATTTTCTGAAACTCGTAACTGTCACGGATATAAATATAAATTTTAATTTCGCCACTGAAGGAACATACGAGAGTTTGTGTTTTGCCACATAATCATAAGATTATATCATAACCCTCCTTTTGCGTTGCCGTAGTCGGGTAAAAATACGGCATTGCGTCATTTGCGTCGTGTTAGCAGCGGCGGCGGCGCGGCGCGCGCGGCAGGGCTATAACCGCGAAAATCGAAGTTCGCAAATTGCGGGCATTTTTCACTGTCACTCTAATTACGCCTTCATTGGAGTAAAAGAGAAAGATCCCCGCAATTTGCGAATTTCGGTTTTCGCGGTAGCCCCAGGGCCGGCGATCGGTAGGTACTTGCGCCGAACTTCGGGATCAATTATTTACTGTACTTATGAGGATAAGTCCGAATTAAGTGTTAAAACGACCATGTACTAATTTGTTAACTTTCGACTCTTTTAAACAACTAAAAATACATGCAATAAACAAGCTGCATTCTTCTATTAAATTGGTTTGTTTAACTTACAGCAGGTGACCTTTTTTGCCACTTTTGTGTTAAGTATTACTAGTCAGGATCGCGAGCCCTTTTCATCCTTATAGAAGAAAAAAAGTGTCCTAAAATATCCATACATTTTTCAAACTTTCCTTTTTGTTACCGCCATACAAAGTAGGTGTATGGGAAAATGGTAACACAATGGGAAAAAAAAACTGAGACATTTTTTTATCCCACCAGGATCGAAAGAGCTCGTGATTATGAGTAGAAATAACACAAAAGGTAGGTATTTAAGGGTAAAAATAGCTATCTACATATAGGTAAGTACCTATAGCTCTTAAAAACGTTGTGCTAAATATCAACCAATGTGCATAAGGTCCACCAGAGCAATTGCAAATATCTACATACATATTATACCTACCTACTCCAAACGTACAACAAGTGAGTCTCGAGCTAGATTCACTTTACCATCATATTTACAATTTTACACTTTAAATCCATAAGCCCACACCACAAGCCATAAATAAAATGCCTATTATACCATTATACCTGCCTATCTTGTAATTTTCACGGCATTGGTTCTGTTATAAAGATAACGAGTGGTACTTAATATTCACCACCCAGTCCTTCCGAGGAAAGAACTACATACATAATTTATGTGTAGGTATATAGGATTAGTATTGTGAGATTTGCGGTTTAAATTCCGGGAGACGAATCCGGATTTGTGCATTGAAAACGGGAATATCTATTTGCCATATCTCGGGGTAGTATACCTACTCCATATAACTGAGGGAAACGTCTACAACATAATTAGTTAATTGAATGCTTAGTTTAAGATAAAATGCAAACTAGAGTTTAGAGATAATTTAATACGGATAAGCCACATGAACGTTTATTTTGTTTTATTTAAACATTTATGTACCTAAACATAGCTGGTTTGTTAGTGCACGACACCATGCATTTTGTGACTGCGCTAAATTTGGCACAATTGACTTAAGCTGCTCTTGAGCAGATACAGACCAGGGATGTTGCGGATATTCGCATCCGCATCCGCATCCGCGGAACATCTGCATTATGTTCAACATCCGCATCCGCATAAAATCGACGAGGGGCATCCGCATGATGCGGATGTCGACTAAGTCGGTAACAGAAACGTATTAGCGGCGGTGCTGGCGGCGTAAGTGCTAGGTAATAACGCACCTATATTCTTGCTCAAATACTAAAAGTTTCGTTTTTTTAAAATAATAAATGCTAAAAATATAATATTTGACGTTTCTTAAGTACCAAATCTTGACATCCGCATCCGCTTCCGCGGATGTGAGGTTTTAAATATCCGCATCCGCGGACGTCAAAAAATCTGCATCCGCAACATGCATCTGCAATACAGACCGGGAGCCGTCGAGAGCCACCTCTCATTTAGAGGGGGGAGGGGGGAAGTTCGACGCTGCCGCGCTTCACTTGGAGCTACATTTCTCTAAAACTATACCCATTAGGGCATGTGATATATCATTTTCGGATAAATTAAGGACGAGGAATCTATTTTTAGAACTAATACAATTCACTTTCTAAAAAAACTATGGGAGGGTTTGAATTTAATTTTTGGGATATTTCTGCTTTTATTTTAAAATATGTAGTTATTAATGTAATTTTACTCATTGGGTAACGCACTTTCGATATCAATTTGAAGTTTTCTAATATCTGTTGTATTTACGGAATGATCGCCTCCCTGTATACAAACCATGAGATTAGAAGTTTAATAAGGTTTAGTTCGTGCAAAGATTATACATAACTAGGCAGGCCCGCGGCTCCGCTCGCGTAAATGGAATAAAGAGTTTGTCTTATGTTTAGTTAAATATCGACATTAAATATTATGTATTCAACCGTGCCAGGGTTCATAACTCTGTGATAGGGACTTCTTATTTGTAACCGTTATTTGGATAACTTAATTCGCATATTTCTCAATAAATAATGTCATTTGTGAAAGGGAAGATTGTATTTTTTTAACTTATTATTTATTTTTATAAGCTCATATCAGTCCAGTCAGCAAAAACGTTCATTAGATTAATTTGCGCCTTAAGATGAATGTGGACGACCACCGCCCATAAATCGCCTTTCATACAAACGTAGGTAGTCCCCATTTTCCTTTCCGGATATTAATAATACAGTGAAACCTGGTTAAGTGGGACCTGGATAAGTGAGAAACCTCTATAGCTGGGACTCATGGTGCGGTCCCGACACTTTAGCACTGAATTACCTCTGTTACTGAGAAAAAACGAACCTCTATAACTGGGATTCGTTATTGTGATTTTATAGTCACATTTACCTCTATAAGTGAGACAGAGAGTGTATTTTACCTCTTTTACTGGGACTATATTTATAAGATTACATTTTCCTAATTGTTTTTTGGAATTTTATAGGGAATTGACTTCTGTATCTGAGATAACGTCAATCTATGACCTCTCTAACTTGGACTTCATTGAACAATTTCCGTATTCTTACTAACTCTTAGTCAATCCACAAATTCCGCATTTGCCTAATTGTGTCTAAACAACTCAAGTTTGATTTAGTTAATTTCTGTAAGTAGTTAAAACTATCGAAACGAAAGCTGAAATTTTGATAAGTAACACGAAAAAATAAATTTTCATTTATTAAATTTCTAATACGCATTGAAGTCCGTATCAAATTTAATTTAATTTTGAAATATCTATCCTTTGGAGAATCATTCAAAATTAATTCAAAGAAATATTTAAAGAGACAAAAAAATATTTAGGGACAAGGATTATTTTACCTTATTTATTTTTAAAGATAATTACTAAATACCCTATTAACCACCTCTATAACTGAAATATACTCTATTCTCACCTCTATTAATGGAACCCTCTGTAAATGAGACAGAAATTTATTTGTACCTGGCTAACTGAGAGCCTGGGTAAGTGGAAAACCTCTTTAAGTGAGACAAATTTGCTCGCCCCTTGAGATCTCACTTATCCAGGTTTCACTGTACTTACTACGGTGACGCAACGACCCAAAAAGAGTCCTGGCCTCTGACACCAGATCACGCCATGTTTCTCGGTCTTGCAATAGCTCTCGCCAGTCGCTATGGCCGAGGTTGAGCAGGTCTTGAGCAACGACGTCGTTTCTGCGGTACCTAGGACGTCCAATCGGGTGTCTCTCATTTCGTTGTCCCAAGTACGCTCTCTTCACGGTACGATCCTCTCCCATTCTCTCTGTGTCCGAGCCACGGAAGCTCAGCCGCTTTGGTCTCTCCAATACCCAAATATATCGCCAAATATATCGGAACACATCCTTATTTCTATGGCAACAAAGTTATATTACGATATATTTGGCTACTTTAGCCGTCACTATCTATTTCATACTGACTGTACATTTGCTTTATGAATGTGTAGTCGCCATTAGATATATATCGTAGCCACCAAGGTCGCTCAAAAATATCTGAACATGCGCTTTAATTACATTATACATAATTTACATGGTTCAGATATTTGTGAATACCTAGCTCATCCGCTCCGATATATCTGATGGTGACTTTCAGCAAGAAGCAAAATCTTACCTGGTCGAGTCGTATCGTATTACGCGAGAAAACAGTTCCCGAATTGATTATATCTCTAAAGTCATCCCTTGAACTGATGGACTTCATATTAACGTATCAACTTTTTATTTTTTGGGCTTTCTCGGCAGCCCGTTCCCCGGGCGAATGGCAATGGTTGCCGAAGCCGTAAAAGTCATTCTGAATAATATAACTGGAAAAGAAATTTAAAACAACGAAATGCAAATTATTAGTAATATATCAATACAATACAAATATGATGTCATAAATATGACAGAAGTCACTCGTATACCAAGGTTGCCATTGACAGCAGCGATAGTTTTTATGCTCTAGTTATATTCTCATATTTAGATAATAGATTAGAACAGTTTTTTCTTATCATACGTGCGTAGAGATGGGTCGCGGGTATTTACCCAATTTACCCATCCAGGTAAATACCCGGTAAATACCCATCTACCCGGTATTTACCCGTATCTACCCAAATGGACGGGTAGATTCATTTCTTGTTGCACATGTCGATTTGTGTTAAAATGGAGATATAAATCGAGTTAAATACCCGATAATTACCTACCCGCGGGTAAATACGCGGGTATTTTCGTTTTTCTTCTAAATTTGATGTATTTAATGGTATGTGATTATAAATAAGATTAATTTATGTATTTTTTTATAATGTTACAAAAAATGTATGTTCAAACTAATTACGAAAAGGTTGCTATGAGGTGCAGTTCGATTTTAACATATCAGTCCAATTATGAAAATCGTGTAAAATCATACCCTGGCTAACCTGGCTTCCGGAAATGTTTTGAAATGCTTTTAATATACATTAGAAAGATGAAAATAAATACTATACTTATAAATGATAATAAAAAAAATTGTGCAGTACCACAACTTGGGAAGCTCATAAGTCAAATACAGTTAGTTTTAGGACAAAAATGTATATAACCTTTTTTGTAGGAAATTCTGTCTACTTTAGTTTATACATACAACACTTTTCGATATTAATGCCAGATTCCAAGAAATATGAAAAAGTTTACTTTTACCCCCCTCCCGCAACCGCACCCCCCGCGCCCGAAGTTCGAATGTGTATTATCAACGTATAAGTACGATAATTCACTCAAATCCTTAAAAAATACACTTATGACGGCATTTTTTATTATTTATCAAAATGATACTAAAACTTCCTTAGTTACAACTACAGGTTTCACTAAACCATTTCATTTGAAATGACACACAATAATTACAACCATTAACTCGATTTATATCTCCACTTTAACACAAATCGACATGTGCAACAAGAAATGAATCTACCCGTCCAGTTGGGTAGATACGGGTAAATACCGGGTAGATGGGTATTTACCGGGTATTTACCTGGATGGGTAAATTGGGTAAATACCCGCGACCCATCTCTAGTAAGGCGCCATCTCTCTTCTTCCCTCGTTTTTTATCCCGTTCTGGGTTTTCGATTTTATATATATGATGATGATGATGATATGTAGCTATGTATTTGTGTTTTGAATATAGAGTGGAAACAAAAAATACTTACGGAAATTTTAACGCCATCTACCGTTGAATAGTAACTTGGAGTAGAAAGAGAGTATGGAACCATTGGTGACGTTAGACCTAACGCGTAACGTTAGCTAACGGAACCGAGTCTTTTGTGGCCGTGTCGATAGATGTCGCTAGCAGTCTCATATGCAAAATATGCACGACATTAACTTCACGACAAGCCCCCTCCAGACTATGCGCGTAAATTGCGGGCGAAGCCGCGAACGCGAGTGTGGAGTCGATTTCGCAGGTCTGCGTTCAGGACTCCACACTCGCGTTCGCGGCTTTGCGCCGCGATTCGCACACGAGTGAGGAGGAGGCTACAGAAAACTTTGTGAAGTTGCGTTGTTGTGATTTTTCTGTCTCACACAAGTGTCAAAATCCATATTTATATTCTACACTTCTTATCAGTGGCGGATTTGCCCTAAGGCAAAGTAGGCCCGGGCCTAGGGCGGCAAGATTTTTGGGGGCGGCAAATTGTGACAAATAATTCGTGGATGATAACAAGAAATAATTAACTCAAAATGTAGTCAATATGATGGGTGCTGAGAAAGGGGCGGCTACAGGGCCTGGGGCCTAGGGCGGCAAAGACTGCAAATCCGCCACTGCTTCTTATTGTAACCGGTGGGGAGACACTCCTGAGCGGCTACCGCGAAAACCGAAATTAGCAAATTGCGGGATCTTTCTCTTTTACTCCAGTGAAGGCGTAATTAGAGTGACAGAGAAAAATCCCCGCTATTTGCGAACTTCGATTTTCGCGTTTATAGCCCTGAGGGCCTACCGCGAACCACGTTCGACGTGTTGCCTCTCAGTCGCACTTGTCAATTCGCAAGTAAGTGTAACAGAGAGGTAATACGTCGAAAGTGGTTTGCGGTAGGCCCTCTGACTTCGGGCAAACTCGGCTCAGTATCGCTCCGACATAGATCACATAGATATATATAATATATGTACTTAAAGACGGGGTCTAAGCGAGCTGTCACTGTTACCACTTTTGATTTATGTACGATTAACAATGTAAATCCACCTGGCTGTGGCCATGTTGATAAAGTCATATCGATAAACTATCGAGATTGCTTGCAATTTTAATTTTACTTCAAAAGTTTAACGATACCATACGATACGATACCTAAAATGAACAAAATCGCTTTTATTCTTTATTGTGGTTATCAGATCACAATTTTATCGTCACGCCCCATCAGTGGCCCATTTTATAAAGCTACAAGTTCCAATTTACAAGCGGAAGTCTCTTTCTAACCCTATGTGTTAGAACGTGACTTCCGCTTGTAAATTGTAACTTGTAGCTTTATAAAATAGGCCACAGGGAACGTTCAGATTTTTAATTACAATACATAAATACCTACTGAAATATGTGTTCCTCAATAATTAAATTATTTTTCTCAAAAATGGACGGCAAAGTCGACTTTGCCGTCTAAAAAATAGGTCGCGAAGCGCGTAGTTTATGGTCAGTCAAAAATTAAAAAGTTAAAAACATTGCAGTCTCGATTTTGGGACTGCAATGTTGCATACAAATTCCATTATTTGTCGAGTTCCAAACTTTTTAAAAGTTGAAATGACCATACCAAATGAAGGCACAGGTCCATTAAACAGCCAAACAGATGATTAGTACCGCGACTATTTAGATGTCTCAAATAGGTTGGCGTATTTTTGGCAGAAAAATACACTTCTATTTTTTTATTAAAAAAAGTAAAAAGGCGGAAAGGGCTTTTTTTGTCAAAATATATATGTACGAACGTTGCTTTTGTAAAATATTTCTATGATATTTATATTTCTTGCACCATTTTTGAGAAAAGCACTATATATGACTCGGCTGGAAGGCTACTTGCTGGCTTCGGATTCAATTAAACGGACTCCCAAGGTCGTCCGTTTAAAACGAATCCGAAGCCAGCAAGTAGCTACTTCCGAGCCTCGACAATAATGTACTATTTTTATATTATAATATATTCATTATCCATTAGCATTTCAATTATGTTTATTTTTAACGAAGATATTGAAGCATCAATAATTAATCGCCATTTCGTTCCGCTCCGCTACATAGGTAGCGTTTATAGATATACGTGGGCCATACTGAAAGTTTCTGGATTCTGATATATGAGACGACTTATTTTTTCTAAGTAGCCAGTCCCGGAATTTTCAGTATGCCCTAAGTATAACATGATAAAAATCGACTTTTCACATCCCTAAAAGAGCACACATATACGTTTTTACGCACCCATGCACAAATTAACACCACCAAACACGGTAACACTTTGCTTTGAAGTTCATCTTGTCAACAGTATAGTTGTCCTTTTTTGACAAATTACATTTTTGAAAGAGCGAGGAGAGAGAAGTGATACTAGTTGCTGCGCCGTCAAAGAGAACAGACAACGTTGGGGCCCTGGTCGAAAGGAATCGTGCCATTCATTAGCAAGGGATAGCATGATTCGTCCCTGAATCACAGAATAAATAATAGTGCTAATGTACAGAAAGGAAACTTCCTACAAAACTGAAGTTTGGAAGCGGTTCAGGGTCGAATCATGCTATCCCTTTCTAGTATATGGCACTATCCCTTTCGGCTATTTAGGGTTGTCAAAATTCAAGTGATTATCTTATCTGTGGTCGTGCACGCAAAAGTAAGTCAAGTGGTGCCAACTGCCAACCCTAATAATTGCTCGGAGCAATGCTGAGCCGAGCGGAGCCGAGTTTGACCGAAGTCAGGAGTTTCGTACCCCTGCCTGAATCGCTATCAAACTTCGGTTTTGTAGGAAGCGTAATAGCAAGTTCTCATTATAACTTATGAATTATGATGGATGTTGTGTTTTGTTTTGATTATGACACGATGTCCCGAAGGTATGTTTGTTGTGGTCGCGTGCGCGGCGGGGCGGTGGGTACGGCAGGGGGCGATGAGTCGAGCGGAGTGGCTGCGAGCCGAGCTTGCAATTGCAACCGACCGTCGACCGAGAATCGAGCCGACCCGAGTCAGTGTCAACCGCGCGCTCGAGGCGGGAGCACGCGTTTACGCCGAGCCGAGCCCCACTACACGTGCTACTGCGATCGACTTCTGAACATGTTCCTGCATCCACCTTTGAAATATGATGACAGTTCTGTTATCGACTATCTTGCTTTTCTCTGGATTGACATAGTGTGAAACTTAGTGCTAGGACGATAATGTGCCAGTGTGTGCGATGTGCGTGCGACTCGATCCCGCGATAACCACCATGATGCTGTCGCTGCTGGCGGCGGCGTTGCTGGCGCTGGCGGGCGCGGACGGCGTGCGGCCGGCGCCGGTGGCCGTGCCGCGGTGCTGCACGGCCGGGCGCACGCTGGCGGCCGACGCGCTGCAGGCGCCCGTGCTCACGCGCGCCGCCGCCGCCGCCTCCTGCGTCGAGGACGCCGAGGCCCGGCCCTGGGCGCCCCGTGTGTACGCGCCCGCGCGCAACTCCTTCCTCAAGCCGGGGCAGCTGCCGCCGCACTGGCGGCTGGCGGATGGCGCGCTGCCGGCCTGTGCCGACCTACGCGTGCTGCCCGCCGACGCGGCGCCGTACGCGCTGCTCGCCAACAACGGCTCCATCATGCTGCGGAGTCCGCCGCGCGTGCTGCCGACGACGCGGTACTGCGCCGACCACGCGGCCGCGCTCGTGTGCCTGGAGGACGACGATCGGCCGCCGTCCAAGTGTTGCGGGACCGGGAAAGTGTACGACGGCGCAGGCTGCGTGCCGGACGACGTGCGGGCGGCGGCGGCGTGGCGGGAGCTGAGGACGTTCGCCGGCGAAGCGGACGTGAGCATCGGCTGGCCGGCGTGCCCGCCTGGGATGCAGTACTCGGTGTCGGGGGAGTTGGCGAAGGCGACGCTGGAAGGCGACGGGTCCCTGCGACTGGAGAGCGGTGTGCTGGTGGCGGGCGGCGCGTGGTGCGCGGAGGCGGTGGAGGGTTCGTCGGGCGCGCGCGTGCTGGCGTGCGCGGCGGAGGCGCAGGAGAGCCCGCGCTCGCCGCGCCACCTGCTGTACGGGTGCGGGCTGGCGGTGGGCGCGGCGTTCCTGGCGGCGACGCTGGCTGCCGGCTGCGCGCTGCCGGCGGCGCACCACGCGCTGCACTGGCGCTGCCAGACGCAGTACGTGGCGTCGCTGATGCTGGCCGATATCTTGCTGGCGGGCACGCAGCTCGCCGCCGACCAGGTGCCGCCCACGCTGTGCCGAGCACTAGGTGAGTCTCTAAACTTAATCCTCAATTTCTGGATACACTGCTAGGGCGCTAGGGTGTATATTTACATATAAGTAGATAAAGCGTTTCCACCTGCAAGTCTCTTTTTACATCCTCGCTGCCATGCTGCAGCCACCGTACTAGGTGCATCCCGTCCTGTTGGTTGTCAACTCAAACATACATTTTCTACTTTTATTAACATGAATGTACCTAAGCTAAGTTCTATCGAGACTAATATCTGATTTCCAAACTTAGGGTAAGTAATAGGTATCTGGATTTAAAATTGTAAAAAAGTACTTTTAACGTAGAAGCTAGATGAAACTGGTTATCTTTCCAACTTTTATCGTTACCTATACCTATTAGGTATACAATATACATACTTACCTATACTTATTTAGTCACTGTTCCTAGACTACGGACAGCAAAATTTGCAGCTCTTTGGGATTCCTAAAACTGGTGATTATTACTGCCATTATTGAGGTAGGTACTTCTCAAAATTCACTGTTACCGCTACCCAAAGGTTGTCTGGAAGAGATAGCTCTTTAGCGCGGTCGCTTGTTTGCCTCTACCTTTAATCAATTGTTTTTAGGGGTTCGAAGTGTCCGAACCTCAAAAGCAAAAAAAACGGAGCCCTTAAAGCATCACTCCTGCGTCTGTGTCTGTACGCCTGTCTATCCGTCTGTCACAGCCTGTCTGTCATTTTCTCCAAAAGTACTGGACCAATAAAGTCGAAATTTGGTACACATATGTAAATTTGTGACCCAAATACGGACATCTTACGTAAATAAATGACTTTTACTAGGTAAATAAGAAAATTAAAAAAATAATGTTTTTTAATCTATATCGTGTTACATATCAAATGAAAGAGCTCAATTTGAGAATGTAAAAAATATATTTTTTTGTAATTTTAAAATAAATAGATAGGAGTTATTTAATTAAGCAAAAACATGACCATCCCCTTCCCCTTTATCTCCGAAACTACTGGGACTAAAATTAAAAAACATATACATATATACAAAATAGTTCTTTACCTATAGTTCGTTTTTTTAGCATTACGCTACGTCTTACGTAGGCGAACAACGCGCGAACGCGGCGCGGCGCGGCGCGGCGAAAGCGGCCGCCGCCGCGCCGCGCCGCGCCGCGCCGCCTGACATTCGCGTGCAAATCGCGCCGCACCGCGTTCGCAACGAGATCGCTTACGTAGGACACTTCTATGGGCATCAAAGGATTGATTTCGCCGCGCAGCGCCGCGCCGCGTTCGCGCGTTGTTCGCCTACGTAAGACGTAGCGTTAGAACATAGACTTATGATATATAGAGACGTAAGGCTTGGCCACACACAGAGCGCGACGCAGCGCCGCGTCCGCGCCGCGTGATGCTTGTTCAAACAGGGCGCGCGCGGATCGCGCCGGCCTGACGCTCTCAACACGCCCTCATCGCGCGCGCGAACGCGGCGCGGCCGCGCGGGAACGCGGCGCACCGCTCGCTGCCTAACGTCCGATCCGACTGATGTGACCTTGCGAGACGCAGCGGGCCGCCGCGTCCGCGCGGCGCAGCGCTGCGCACGCGCCGCGTGGACGCTAGGGGCCGCGCGGCGCGGGGCGCGACAGAAGCGGGGCGTGATACCGGCGGGACGCAGTCTGTTTGACGTCGGTAACCTGTTAGCATGTGCCGCGGTCGCGCGGCGTGGACGCGGCGCGGACGCGGCGCTGCGTCGCGCTCTGTGTGTGGCCAAGCCTGTAGTCTCAGCCAGCTGTCACTGTTGCCACTTTTGTTTAGTGTACGATTAACAATGAGGCCCACGTTGCTGTAGCCATGTCGATAAAGTCATATCGATAAACTATCGACATTTCTTGCAATTTTAATTTTACTTCAAAGGCTTAACGATACCTAAAATGACCAAAAACGCTTTTATTCTTTATTGTGGTTATCAGATTACAATTTTATAGTCAGGCCCCAGCAGGGAACCAAGGGAAAGTTCAGATATTTAATTAAAATACATAAATACCTCCTAAAATATGTGTTCCGCAATAATTGAATTATATTATTATATTATAATATATTCATTATCCATTAGCATTTCAATTATGTTTATGTTTAACGAAGATATTGAAGCTTCAATTAATCGCTATTTTGTTCCGCTGTGTAGCGTTTATCGATATATAACATGATTAAAATCGACTTTTCGCATCCCTAAAAGAGCACACATATACGCTTTTACGCACACATATACAGACTGGGCGCATCAAGAAAGGCAACACTTGATTTGAAGTCCACCTTGTCAACAGTATGGTTGTCCTTTTTTGACAAACGGCATTTTTAACGAGCGAGGAGAGAGAAATGATACTAGTTGCTGCGCCTTGAAAGAGAACAGAAAAGGTTGGGCCCTTGGTCCTCGTCCATAGACTTATGATATATAGAGACGTAGTCTCAGCCAGCTGTCACTGTTGCCACTTTTGTTTAGTGTACGATTAACAATGAGGCCCACGTTGCTGTAGCCATGTCGATAAAGTCATATCGATAAACTATCGACATTTCTTGCAATTTTAATTTTACTTCAAAGGCTTAACGATACCTAAAATGACCAAAAACGCTTTTATTCTTTATTGTGGTTATCAGATTACAATTTTATAGTCACGCCCCAGCAGGGAACCAAGGGAAAGTTCAGATATTTAATTAAAATACATAAATACCTCCTAAAATATGTGTTCCGCAATAATTGAATTATATTATTATATTATAATATATTCATTATCCATTAGCATTTCAATTATGTTTATGTTTAACGAAGATATTGAAGCTTCAATTAATCGCTATTTTGTTCCGCTGTGTAGCGTTTATCGATATATAACATGATTAAAATCGACTTTTCGCATCCCTAAAAGAGCACACATATACGCTTTTACGCACACATATACAGACTGGGCGCATCAAGAAAGGCAACACTTGATTTGAAGTCCACCTTGTCAACAGTATGGTTGTCCTTTTTTGACAAACGGCATTTTTAACGAGCGAGGAGAGAGAAATGATACTAGTTGCTGCGCCTTGAAAGAGAACAGAAAAGGTTGGGCCCTTGCGTTAGAAAGAACTTGCAAGAAGGTAAGCGATCTTGACATGTCTTTTAATTGAAAAACGCTTTTTAAAAATCAGTAATCAGTATTACTTATGAAAGCATAAGAATATAAATAATCGTATTAGATTCATAAATGTTACATATTTGCCATAACTTATTTTTATAAAGTGTTTTTCAATTAAAAGACACATCAAGATTGTTTACCTTATTTCTAATGCTAAAAAAAACGAACTATATTAGATGACAGGAAATAGTAGACTGGCCTTCAAAAGTGCATGTATATGTTTCAACCGTAATATTAAGGCATTAAGGTCGACATCTATCCATGCAGTTTTGAACGCCACTTGTGCAACATGGGGCGTAAGTTGAATATTGCAAACGAGAGTAAGTTAAATTGCGACGGCTTGCCGGAGCGTGTTGAGATTTAAAATTGCCGCATAAAGGCTTCGTCACACAGGCACGTTACCGAGCGGGCCGTGAGCGGGGCGCGCCACTGTTACATAAAAAACGCTAACGCTGCGCTCACGCCCCGACCGTAAAACGCGCCTGTGTTTAGGAACCTTAAATGTATGTACATACTGTTAATTAAGTAATTACAATTGATCGCTAGATGTCTCTTTTTAAAATGCAGACTAGCTAACAGTGTGTTTTCCAAAGACAATAGAGTCAAACAGTTTCCATGGTCAAGACCGTAACCAAAAATAAAGTGACAGAGATAGAGTTAAGTATATAGTAGTAAAAGTACCTAACAGTGCTTAGTGATAGGAAAGTGAACTTTAAAGTGCAGTGTTTAAATGAGGATTTACAACAGCCAGGTGCGGACAGAGCGCTTTATAGTCTCGAGTTTGCAATATTATTACGCCCCGAGTTTACACACAATGTTTTTCATCACACTTGCTATACAAAAATGAAGTATACAACAAAAAACTCTATACTTTGTAACTCTGTTCTCGTGAAAGTGACTTGTATGTCTTTTATGAGAATAAATATCTTTAAACCTAAAACTGTTAATTATGGCACTATTAGAAACTTCATAACTCCCTAGGGAAAACGATTTTTCTATAACTCTCGCTACGCCTGCGGCATGCGTGCAAGTCCACATTTACTGAGCGAGTGTGATGAAAACCTGTTAGAAATATGCAGTCAAGCGTGAGTCGGACTAATTAGTTAGTTTTTGATCCGACCCCTACGGGTCTTTTAAAGGCAATTCACTCGCGTTTCACATATAAAAAATACATGTTAAAAATTGGGTAATGTACGGAACCCTTGGAACGCGAGTCCGACTCGCACTTGGCCGGTTTTTTCCTTAACTTTTATTTTTACTGATAAAGAGTATTGTATCATCTGATCTATCCATGTACAATGTACATGTGTGGCTGGGGCTGGAACATAACGGTGTGTGTGTGTTGTCGGCAGCGGTGTGCATGCACTTCCTGTTCCTGGCGGCCTTCTTCTGGCTCAACACCATGTGCTTCAACATCTGGTGGACCTTCCGGTGAGTACCCACTGCCCATGCTCTTGCCCTTCCTAACATCATCCTAACCTTTCTGACTAATCAATATACATAAACATAAACTGAACAAAAGATAATATGTAGTTTGATCCTAGGGTTAATTAGGGTGAATCCTTAACTGTCAGAAACAACAGATACAAATTAATAAATTTAATCGTTTAAAAACCTCTCATAAAATAAAATTATAGCGCCGCTTACTGATGCCGAATTAAAAACCATAACAACTGGCAGAACCGTCGCCGATATGTCATCCGTTCCAGAAATCCGTTACAGCAAACTGCGACGAAATCCCTGGAAGTATTTATTCGATGTGTTGCTGTAGACAGTGTAGACCATGTCCTCGGCGCAGCTGCAGCACATCTCGTATTGATTAAGCCCATTCGTCGACTAAACTACCATCACCATTATTATTAACAGGTCGGTACCGGTATACAAGGGCATGCTCCCGGGAGTTCCCGGTTTTCAAATTCCCGGGAATTCGATAGTGTCGAAAGAACCGGTACTGAAGACTGTATCGGTACTTCCCGGTTCTAATCAGTATGCGTATGTATTTCATAGAAGGTAGGATCGTATAGAAGTGGTATACGCGTGCCTCCGTGAGGGACAAAACAATGCGACACTATAATTGGTCGAATTCATTTGTGGCCCACCATAATCCATACCAAATTTATGGTGGGGAACAAATAAAATGGGAGAATGTGACAAGGACAAACAATAATATAGCTCTTTCGCTTCTACTCCTACTGAAAGATAAATAAGACTATCCTGTTCGGTCACTTCTCCCCACCCTCATGCCAGATCCAGTTTTAATACTAGATTCATGATTTATTTCCATTTTAATAGTTAGTAGTAAATTTATATTAATAAATGTTTCAGTAATGTTTTAGTAAGTACTTTAACTCGGGACATTAAATTAAATAACATTTAATAATGGTGCTATGAAACGGGGGACCCAAATAACTCGACAAACTAACCTGTATTTAGGCATTCCAATCGATATTATTAGAAATACTGGTAAATTGTAAATATTTACCCAATTTTCTATTTTAATTTGACTATACATATGTGAAGCATCGTTCAGTACGAGTACTTTTATGCCGGTTGCATATTAGTAATCTATGTATGTTTGTGTCGTATGTCCCAATGAAGCTTTAAAGCTATTAAATTACAATTATTGAGATGAATTAGGTCTAACTATGAATTTTAACTTGCGCGGGTAAATTAAGCTATTTATATCTTTAAAGCCGACCACTGACTAACAGTCCGCCGGACGGTATCTGCCTGTCAGTTGTTCGGAACTGTAAATTTTTTGTTCTAACTGACAGGCCGATATCGTCCGGCGGACTGTTAGTCAGTGGTCGGGTTGTTTCGTTTTGAAATCATACGTAGTTTTTTTAGTATTATATTCGAATATTATTCTTCTAGGAAGTTGGTTTTTTTCTTCAAATTCTTGGTACCGGTGCCGGTACTGCATGCTCTATTTTACAACACTTACACCCAATATCCGCACAAATTACTTGCACACATTAAGTTATAACGACCCTAGTTAAGGGCCGAAGTTAAGTTTGACAGGGGATACATGATTAAAACCTAAGCAGAAATCCTCAGGCATAAACAGTATAGAAACACAGCGTATAATTGCACAAGTTGTCAAAACCGTTCCAAGCAGTCCTGTAACCCGCCCTCGCCATACATTCGTATATTACGAGTATATGTATATATGTATACCGCTCACGACTCCAATTCTCGTTTGATTGATCGTAATTGTATCGGCGGAATAGACGGCTATTAACACTGACCTTTTAAGCAGCAGTCACCGAGAGACAGCTATGTTGATGGATGTTGTCATGTTATTCCGGGCAGGAAGGGTTCACTTGTTACCACTATTTAGTGGTAAAGAGGCTTCTTAGAGAATCGAGAAAGTTAGCTTTCTCACTACTACACAAACTTTGCTTTAACTCACAACACTTAGTTCTATCCATAACCATCCCCTAAGGCGGCAATGTGACGAGACTGTCGAGGAATTTATTTGCGATATTGTGGTCATGCCGTACTCATCGTGGAATGCGTTATTTACGACCTTTGCTTCTATGAATTACTAATGGGTAATGGCTTATTAACAAGCTTTTATTAGGTCGACCTGTATGTAACTAACTATGTAATGGAATCTAAGGTAACTAATTTAACCATCTTCCAAGGATCGTAGCGTCATGAAAATTGGCAGCTGTATGTAGTTTTGATGACAATACAATAATATGGTACTGTCGAACTGATCTGATGATGGAGACAGGAGGTGGCCATGAACTCTCGACCTGTATGTAACTAACTATGTAATGGAATCTAAGGAAACTAATTTAACCATCTTCCAAGGATCGTAGCGTCATGAAAATTGGCAGCTGGATGTAGTTCTGGTGACAATACAATAATATGGTACTGTCGAACTGATCTGATGATGGAGACAGGAGGTGGCCATAGAAACTCTGTGATGAAACAACGCAACCTAATTGTGTTAGGGGTTTTTAGAATTGTCTCGATGAGTATTAGTTGTCTGTCGTAAGAAAAGTACCAAAAATGAAATTTTTGTCAAAAACTTATTTATTGATTTTAGAGATAGGCTAGGCTGGTGCATTTTTAAGGACACTGGGACATGGAATGTATATTTCATTTACTACACAATCATATACAATTATAATTATTATGTTGTATTGTATAGGTAGGTACGATGTATTACAAAAAAAATTGCACGGAATCTCAACGGCATAGAGAGCTACCTACAAGGCATGTATACTCAAGACCTCATAAGTTAATAAAAACTTATTTTTTTGGGTTTAGGCTGTCCCGCAATATAGACGCCGGCAAGGAATTATATTCCTTGGCAGTGCGCATAAGGAAAGAAGAAGCAAAGCGCTTCGTGGGAATTGATGGAATAACGACCAAGTAAGGATGGAAACCGGCCGTGCGTCTAAAAATTCGATGGTAGAATGTGGACGGTGGAATAAGCTCGTGTTGCTCTTGAGCACACTCCCCGAAGTATGCTCCTATCACTGCTTTAATACACCCACCTCACCATTTACCGAATCAACAAACAAATTAGGTTACACACTAACAATTTTGTCACCTGTCGGTTCTGACGGTCTCATTTCCTCAGGGACTTCCGTCCGACGAGTCTCGAGCGCGGGCAGGAGTCGTGGCGCCTTCGCGTGTACACGGTGTACGCGTGGGGCGGCCCGCTCTGCATCGCCGGCATCGCGGCGCTGCTCGACGCCCTCCCCCCGCCCCCCGAGGGCCCTGACCTTCTCCGCCCGAGGTTCGGCGACCAGCGCTGTTGGTTCTACGGCGACGCGGAGATTCTGGTGTACTTCTTCGGGCCGGTGGGCGTGCTGCTGCTGGTCAACCTGGCGCTGTTCGTGTCCACCACCAGGCAGCTCACCTGTGGCCTCTGGCGACGCGACGAAGTCAAGTCGACGAGCGAACGGTGAGTCTCTCTGAGTGTGTTATAACTAATTGTTCCTCCCCGGTGTAAGGTCGGATACATGGTGCGCGCACTTTCATGCAAGTTTTGTTACAGTACGGAATAAATAATTCAATCGACAAATAACTTTCTGCAACGTGATGCAATTAGTTTGAGTTCTAGCGCCTTAGTAATAAATAAACCTTTATTGACATTTTAATAATTACCTAACTTTTTATCGATAGTCACTGCTGACGATACTTAATTAAGATAACTTCCGCATAGATTACTTAAGAAGAATAGTTGAATAACTGACCCAGATCTTGCTACGCGAGTATTTTATGTATAATAGGGTAATTCTGGCGTAACTGGCCGGCTTTAGTAATTGGAATTGGATATATATAGTGGCAATCGATCGGTACGTTGGCTATAATTAAAGCTAACCAGTATAATGTTGTATAGGGCCGCTCTGGGGCGCGTATGCGCCAAGCTGGTGGTGGTGATGGGCGTGACGTGGGGTGCGGACGTGGTGTCTTGGGTGGCGGGCGGGCCCGAGTACGTGTGGTACGGCACGGACCTGCTGAACGCGCTGCAGGGCGTGCTCATCTTCCTGGTGGTGGGCGCGCAGCCGGCCGCGCTGGCGGCGCTGCGCGACGCGCTGGCGCGCTGCTGCCGCGCGCCCGCGCCGCCCGCGCGCCGCCGCCCCGACCGCGCCACGCACTCCTCCACGCACCTGCCCTCCTGCGGCGAGTCGCTCACCAACACCACGGCCGCGCCGCCCTCCAGCGCTGCTCCCGCCGCGCCCGCCAAGCTCCCCATGGAGACCGTCTGTTGAGCGCCTGTCGGCCCACCCACGCATGTGGTTTTACAAGACTTCTGCACGCCTCCTCTCTGTGCTATATTTGTACCCGCGTGGATGTAAGTGGTAACTAGTGACAACCAAATGACAAATGCGCGAATCTGTGTTTCGTGTCACGCTCGTATGACACTAGTGACGTGACAGTGTGTGCTGTGACGAACGCCAGTGAAGGCGACAACCGAGCTTTAATGTACTTCTTCTTGTACTCGATATTTATTGTAATCTACAGTATTATTTTTGTATTTTTGTTAACGATTACGATTTGTATGTTGTATGATCCTGTATCGTGCCCGTAGTTCGGCCGGTGTTGTAAATGTTATGTTCGTTTGTAAATATTAAAATTGAATGTCTACTTCGTCCCGCGGAAGTAGTGTTTGATGTCGTTGGTAAATCTTGCCCCGATCGATTGACTGTTATATAATAAATATTAAAAACAATATTTTACTAGTACTTATTTTTCATCACATTTCCAGAGGTAGTGCATAATCATTTTCCATCGTATTTTCACGGAAACGTAACACCGTGTCTTGCTATTTCAGTCAGTCTCGGTACAAAAAGTACTGTGAGGTTGACGGAAGTAGCATGACATAAGTATACGAACGTTTCCGAGAAAATACGATGAAAAACAATGATGCACTATGTCTGTACGCTACACTATTATTTTCTGGCAACCTGGAATACAAACCTGTAACAACGATTGTGACTCTCATTCATCACATCATCCTCAACATCACTGGTGTATCTGTCACGCCGATCAGTCACGCGTCTGTCAATAACATTCAAGCTTCCTAGCGTGATAACAGTGATAGTAGTGACTTATAAATTACATATTCATTAATTTATAATTAATGATAATAAGCTAAGTGTGTAGTGTGTGTAGTTTGGTGTACAATAGTGTAGTGGTGCCAGTTCCTCTGTGTCCGGAGTCGGCGGCCTTCGGAGGAAAACCCGTAGTGCAGCGAGAATTAATATTGGTGAGTTACTTTTAAGTCTTATGGGCCTTATGGATGACGATACCTACATTTTTATCGCATATATTAATTCAGTAGCTTTCACGTGGGTGGGGAAACAGGTCGTCGACTGACATAATAGGTATGTATATACATAGGTATCGATCCATAGAAAACAACTTATATTACATGTTCTCGACTATATTGGAACAAAGATTGATATAGAATCTTCCCAACATATGTGGATCGTGCCTGTGGGTGGGCTGGCTCCCCACTTCAGTGACTGGACGCAATAATTGTGAAGGTTTGCCAGGCGACCGCCCCAGCCCCGCGTACCGCACGCGTGTTGCGCCGCTCGCGCGCTCGTTTAGATCTATTGTTCGCGGCCGCGCCACAAGCTTGCCTCCACCAACTCAACATTCATTTAGGTACATTTTCTACAAGCAGGTACTAAACTACTGTGCCGTGTTTAAACATACAAGTGCACTTATTACCACATCAAATAAACGCTAGGGCAAACGAGGCTTTAACTTTTTCTGACGAACTATTGCAATAGTAATTTAGGGTAGGCACAAGAATTTGTGTTTATGTGCGTGGCCTTTGCAGTACTCAGGTACATTTAAAAAGTCATAATTATAGAATTTGCTGCTGCCCAGTTCCTGTTTGCTATTGCGGTTGTATATAGTGAACGGAGAAGAATTTGGAAGGCTTATACTATTACAAAAGGTATTTTATTATATATTATGTTCCACTGTGGAACAAAAAATACCTTTCTAATAATCTGAGGTTATTATTAGGTACAAGCAAACAAATTCTCCGCCGCGTTCCACATTGAAGGCGCATTACGTAAATACATATGTCCTGCATAGAAGGCCTTGACTGTTAACTATGTAGACGAAGGTAAACTACTCGTACCGATCATTGGAAACTTTGACAGCGGGACCAATCACTAAATATACCTACACGTTTTGGCAACAGCATAATAGAAAATGATGAAAGTTGGATTCAATTTTGATGGTCAATTACCTATACATATTCCTCCTGTGTTGAAAATTGATGTCAAACAACTGAACTGGTTTTTTACAGTAAAATGATAGGTAACCTTAACAATAAAGTCGCTACGTGTGTGCTAAGTTTACATTCCGTTGATCACAGTCCACCGCGCTGTGTTATAATACTTATTGTCTGCCATTATGTTACTGCTATATCATTTACTTTAAGTGCATTTAACAGCCAGATGTAACGTGTACTTTACTGCGGGAGAGTAAGATAGACAGTTGAGTGCGTTTTCAAATGACGTTCGGTGAATACTTGACTAAGCTGTTCGGCTCTCAGCGAAATATGGCGTGGTCACCGCGGCACGCAGCGCGGCATGCAATCGTAAATGCACCGGCCATTATTAAAGTGCCGCGTTACTTACCTTCAGAATACGGTTTCCGTCTTGTACGTTGTTCTATACTTCTAATTGTTTATATGCATTACTTGGAACAATCAAAATCAAAAAAAAATCAAAATATACTTTATTCATGTAGGCCTAGCAACAAGCTCTTATGAATCGTAATTAATCTTAATCTAATTATCAGAGCAATTTATTGAGGTTAATATTATTCCATAATAAAATTGGATTATTATACATGTCAAATTTAACACTAAGAATTTCACAAAAGGATCGTAAAACATTTAAAAAAAAATTGTATAAAAAAATACTAGTCTAGAATTTCTAGAATAAAATCTAAATGTCAAAAAAAAAAGCATAAGTAACAAACAAGTAGATAATATTACATCGGAATATCCATTTCCTCATCAATAATCAAATATACCTAATAAATAAATAATCATTTCGAATAACAATTAATCCCACGTTGTATTATCATTCATGTAGTCCTGTGTGGTATAATAAGCTTTGGAAATAAGTTTACGCTTTACATAATTCTTAAATTTATTAATAGATAATTCAGTAATATGGTTTGGAAGTTTATTATAAAATCTTACACAATTACCCATGAATGATTTTTTACTTTTATGGAGCCGAGTGAAGGGCACTGGAATAGGAAGAATAGGTACTTTATTGGGAGTTATTTCAAGTGCATAGGAATGTCGTGTTTTACGAATGTATTGCGATGTCTACGTATATTAGGAACAAGAAGCACTTATTGATCAATTAAAAGTGGCCTCGAGGCGTGTTTCTACGGCTAGCCGCTAATTGCAAGGAATGCAGCAGATCTATCTACAATATGTTCTACTGCACACTGTAGGTTCATGGTATGTATGTGGGATTTACGTTACTCCACAGTAAGACTCATGTAGATTAAAGAATCAAACGCCTTAGTTGTACAAGGCCCGTTCACTACGGTGTCCGTGTCCACTATCATCTGTTACAGCCCGTTCACACAGGGTCTCCGTTTTACTGTTCAGTTTTATCGTATACGTTTTTTTTCATTGATGGCGTATGGAGTTGTATGAGCGACTTCACGTATGACACAGTATTCAGTATACAGTAAAAAATGTCGGTCCGTTAAATTATGACATTCCGTTTTGTCATCGAATACTGGATGAACGGAATACGTATCCGTCATACTACGGTGTTCGCTGTCCAAACAGCACGGAAAAAACAAATGAACAATAAAATGACGATTCATTAAATGAATCGCTGCTCTAAAATATTTCAACTGCAACTGCTGCGGCGATTGTTCCCGCCGCTGTACCTGTCAATTTCTTTGATAGTGACTGACATTACTGCCGCGATTTAAGACGTTCTTTCCCTAACTCATATTATCAGTAAATTTACAGACAGCGGTGGTATGTATATAACTACGATGCCGCTGCTGCAGTTGACATCCGAACGTTAATTATAGTGTATATAGTTGTCAATGAGCAATTTAATAAAATACATAAAATTGCCGAAAAGGTGTAGTGAATAGAGAACGCCAGCTGTAAGTACCTGCCGACCTCGGGCTACACCGGCGTGAGAAAGTACAACTACGGCGGAGCCGGCCACACTTTCCTCACACGCCCCCTTCACTGGCAACTGCTGACCTCTCACGTAGTTACTTGCTTCTAGCTCGGCTCGGGGAACAGCGAGTTGCAAGCCGCTGGCACTCTACCAAAAAAGGTGCAGACCGTCCTGTCTGGATGTATGTTCAAACCGGAGGTCCAGAGCGTTTGAGTCAACACTTTAAGGGGCTACCCCACGCCAATGACCTTCAATCTGAATCCCTTAGTTTTCTAATGTTTTATGTAGCTTATTATTATTAATGTTAACAGCAACGGCTTTAAGCAATATACTATCCCATATTTACTTCAAAGTTCGTTGTCCTCGAGGTCTTTGGCATCAAAGTTAAACAATTTCAGGCTAAAAACTGGTTTTTCACTTTTGTGTTAATTAGTTTAAAATTAGAACCCTAGACACGTTTTTCGAGACGTCAAAGACGAACCCAAATACATATGTAGATTTCGTACATGTAAGATCCTTCACAGCAAGCTAGATACGAAAAAAGTGTTTTAATTAGACAATGTTTAAAAAATTCACAAAAAAATTAAGTATTCATTTCTTTCAAAATCCGGTACACAAAACGAAGATAAAAGATTGAAGAACCGATAACCGTTTGTCTTCTAATTCTATCTGTAGTGCAAAAAAAGGAGATACGATTGAAAACTTGTCAAAAAACGACGACTTGGGTAATTTATTAATGGTTGCTTTTCGGTGTAGGAAAACGTGAAAAACGCAGAGTATTTAAATCGTAGACGGTCAGATTGCACTTAATCGCTTTTAAAAAAACTTCATCTCTGTGCGAGCCCATCCAAATGCATTTTTTACATTGCTAATTGTGACGAGGCTCTAAAAACCATTGTATTACTCTGCAGTCGAGCGTTAGATTATTTTATTAATATCCCTGCAATACTTTGCACTTATCCACCTACCACGTGGGCAGTGCAGAGTAGTGCAGCACAAAGTGCAAGTCCCTCAGTGTCCCTGTTTCCCGTTCCCATTAAGTTGGAACTCTGGCCGCTTCCGCCCGGCGTTTCCTTATTAGATGCTTTTTATTTCATCTTCAATTGGCGAAGAGCCATTTAAGAGCTAATGGGCCTATTACTGGCCGTTCACATCTCCGTGTGTTGAATAGCCGCGGGGAATTAGTGCATGGTAATCCTTTCTGTTACGTAACTTACATACCTACTACTTACAATCTACAATTATGCTATTATGATAAAGTCCTAATTTGTCTTTCCTGCCTTAAGGAAATTGAGACGAATAAAAGGAAATCTTATTTTAATTTTAATTACGAAAGGTCAAAACTTTGTCGGAAGTTGTGTAATTTAACAATATGGTCATGGCCAGCCACCATTTTCTTATATATTTATATGTTATGTTATTTTATACCTATTCGTTTTTCAGTGTAGACTAGGTACTTAAAAAGTTAAACACAAGTTGCCAAACAGCTGCTGTTTTACAACGTGTTGTCCAGTTTAGAGTGTTTATGTTTGTTAATAGTTAAATATGAAATGCGCTGTTGAGAATTTATGTGTTGATGTTGGTCCGCGAGTCGCGAGCGCTTTCTCTACCCGTACCGTAACCATTGGCACGGGAAAGAGCTCTGACATAGCATGGAGCGTTATACTAGCTTAGTGTGTTTCTCGTGTGTTGTGTATACCTAGTGGCTCGCGGCAGTCGCAGTGCAGTGTGTGCGTCGCATTCCGGACGCATTGTTTTGAGAAAGTTTCGCGGAACCACGACAGGCGGCGAGACGTGAGACGCGGCCACTTGCTGGACACGCGGTTATGTAACCACGACTGACCGTTTCAATTAAACGTTATTACGGCTATCCACTCGGTGTCTCGTCAAGAGACAGCAACTAACTAATCCACTAACTAAGAAAACACTAGCGAATCTTAAATTAAATATCAACGTAGGTTAACGAGTATGTATAATGTCGGCTGTACATGTACACGCTCGGCGAGACCCTCGCGCCGAGAGTGTCGGTACCGCTCCGACCCGATCCAATTGGCGAAGCGCGAGACGAGCATTGAGAAAAAAAACATGAAATTGCATTAACGTTTAATGCTTTAAACAGTTCCATATAAGCATATGGATATTATTTTTAAGACTACTTACTTGCATTGTGTTTTTTATTGTTCTTAATGTTTTTATTTCTAAATTTAAGGATTATTAGTTTTAAGTTTAAGGAACCACTGAAAATCAGCGTCGTTGCACTATGTGCTCCGACACATGCTGAGTGGTATCCTCTTTGAGACAACAAGTTACAAAACCATGTCTTAGATATTTAATATCTGTTAATCTTAAGATTGTTGTGTCAAATAAATTCTTTTCATTTCATTTCATTTCATATCGAACAAAGCAGTAAATTTTACTGTTCGTACGTTACGAACGTAGGTACGTACATTTGTATATACCTACACGATGATTTTTAATCGGTAATCAGGAACATTTTTTTCTAACTCGGTAATTGATGTAAGTAGTAGAGGTGCGCGCCGGTCGAAAAAAATCGGGCGGCGGCGCGCCACGAAAAAACCCACGGCGGCGGCGTAACGCCGGCGGCGTGGGATTTTCAACTTTTCAATATACGTGTAATGAGAAACCAAGATGAAATCTTAAATCAACACGGGGAAAATCGCAAAAAAACTATGTTATATCGTTTTTTTGGTTTATTGTAGAAATATCATGAAAAAGTATGTATGTTGTATGTATGTTGTATGTATGTTGAACGTTGCCAGGATCGGTGTAAATAAAAAGATACGGCGCGTAATGAAAAGACGTCCAGTATTTTGGACGTTGCCGAGTACCTATAGACTACCTACTTTATGTGCATAAGGTTTTTTTTAGTCCAATTCATGTTTTTTAAAATAAATATAGAATAATTGCATTTTTTAATTAGAAATACTCTTACTGATAATGTCAACTTACGTAATGAATTGAAGTAAAACCTATTATTTTCATATTTTTGGAATAACTTTATAGCTCGTAGGTGGTAGAATTTTACCAGTCATTGACGTCATTTATTTAACATTAAATCAAACAGCGGGTTATCCTAGGAAGCAGTAACATCTAAGCAATGGTTTTTACAATAATGCATGCACTTTTATCAAAATTTTCCTTACAAATTTCTCAAATGAAATCGGGTCTGTCTCTTGATGAAAACAAATCCATAAAAATATTTTTACAGTACATATGGTCCTATTTTCCCGCACTAGTGCGTAAAATAGCACTTTTCGTGCGATGTCAAAAGTTTAAAGGGCCATATGTACTGTAAAACGTTGTACGATACACGTGCGAATAGGTAATTCGCAACTCGTGTCGATTTAAAACACTCGGTCGTGTTTTAATTTATCGCGTCGCCACTCGTTTCGAATTTCCTCTTTTCCGCACTTGTATCGTAAATAACTATTTTTATCTATTTGGTACATTATGTAATACGGCAAGTAATGACTTTTTAAAATGTTTTGAAACATCTAACATCCCTCTATTTAATTTATTTACCACAAAAACTACCAGAAATTTTAATAATTTTACTCTTCGCATACTAGGCAACGTCTAACATATTGGACTTAGCAAAAGTGCCGTGTTGTCGATTACAATGGGCAAAATACTGGATATTACACTTTTTACACTTGTTTTACCCATAAACAAAAAACATTTTTATGTAAATCATATTGCCACGTAATAAACAGACCAGTCAGTAACCTATTAGACGTTTTATTTTAACGCTGCTTAATACTGTCATATAAATAAATATTAAATATGGGTAAAATATTAGTGTGTAGGATGCTCCTTGCAAGTTCTGCGTTTTGTAGGACTTTGACAGAAAGATTATGTTCACACTGGTTCCCAATATTTTCTTATACTCAAAAATAACATATTTATCATTCAAGTAGTATTAGTAGTAGTAGTATTTTCCTGGTAGTGTAAGTACGTTACCAGAAGAAAGTAACGTTATGCTTTAATATTTGGTGCAGAATTTTTTTCTTGGGATGTCCATTATAGTGGACGTTATCGATTTAAGGGTTAAAATAAATCAAGCAATGAATTAAAAAAAAAACGGAACAGACGGAACGCTAAAGCTAGGCACGTCGCACGCGCTTTATGTCCATTGATTTTAAATTTTTACTCTAGCGGGCTTTGTCTCGGCGCGAATTTTAAACTACCGGCGGCGGCGGCGGCGCGCTGACTCCTTATGGCGGCGGCGCGCCGCGGCGGCGCGCACGTCTAGTAAGTAGATCAAGTTGAAGTAGTAATTACATGAAAAGGAACTTGTTGTTTTTTATCATAATTTTAATTTTGAGATCGATTTTATCCTAAAATCCATGTCACTCTACTAATCGGTATCTATGAGTTATCGCCTCTTTACAAACTTAATGGCTTTTATTCTATCGCGCTTGGCGTCAAGCTCTAAGCGCCGCCGAGACTCATAATCTGATCGGCTACATCAGCCACTTGCGAGCACACCAACGACATCAACGGAGTTGACAGCAGTCGCCGTGGCCGAAGTCGGCCGTGGAGTTATATGTACATGTATGTACAAACTTAATGGTAATTGATAATGTATGAGTAATAACTTGACGTTGTCATTGTCATATGCATAGACAAAGTCATAGATCCGTCAAATTTCCCGCCATATCGATGGCACTTGACGTATCGTAGTTACTTCATGTAGGATAACCATGTATTTAGTAGTTATTAGCTTCATTATTTTTATTTTACTGTAAGCCGTATTATTTCTCCCACAGGACAGGCTATGCCTAGTGTAGTCAGCATAACTGTAACACTGCTATTGTTCTATTTCAGAAATAAAGAATTTGTATTTGTATTTGTTGTATTTGTAATTAATTAAACAATGAGATAATTGCGTGAGACCTAGCCTAATAAGTTTAATTTGGGCTAGATATGAATATTTTTCTACTCCTGATCGCCGATTAATCTTAATCATATTTCATAATTATTTTTTTCAGTGACGTCTCACTCTCTCAGGAAGACTACGAAGAGTTAGACGACAAAGGAGCAGTATGTACACACTCGCTCTCAGTCTGTCTCGGGGTCTCTCGACGAGTGTGTTGTACAATACAGCCCGCTAATGCGCTTAATAGCTCCGCTTATAGTTCGTTATTTTTAGCATTAGAAAGAACTTGAGAGAAGGCAAGCGATCTTGACATGTCTTTTAATTGAAACACGCTTTTTAAAAATCAAGAACTATCATTTTTGAGAGCAGAAGGATATAAATGATCGTATTAGATTCATAGCTGTTACATATTTGCCGTAACTTATTTTTAAAATGTGTTTGTTTACCTGCAAGATTGTTTACCTTATTTCTAATGCTAAAAAAACGAACTAAATATAGTTGGACAATTTTGTTGTTGACTAATATATATAGCTGCACCATTGTAATTAAAAATTAGGAATAAAGGAGTAGATGACTAACGAAGCAAAAAATGTTAGGTACGTGTCCATCATCAGCCCAGATCAGTTCGGATCATACAAGCATTGTGATATTATGCTCAGGTACGATATGAATCACCAGTGTGTAAAGTTGCGTGCTCTGTTTTCGACTCAAACCCAGATCCAAATCCAAACCGGTTTAAATTAAGTCGCACAAAAAAGTGAAATTCTTCGGCATATTGAAGTTATTGTAGCCTCCGATCGCCGCAGGGGAGCAGGTGCCCCTCCCCGGCTCGAAGGCCTGTGGAATGTCAATGCGCCTCCTTCTCCCGCTGCCTTCACCCGCGCCCGCGCCCGCGCACGCCATACGCGGCTCGGGTGCTCCGAGTACCTATGCGAAACAATGCCGATCGCCGTGGCCCACCAACCATTCACAACACATCGCAGGTACTCGACTGTGCCTCCAGTATAACTTGGCCATCAGATTCATGAGAGCTATGCGTTATCAGAGGTTGGACTTGGAATGGCCTTCCAGTGATTAACTGGTCGATAAGCGTTGTAAAACTAGTGAATGGATCCTCGCACTTGCTAAATGAACCGGCCTTGATGTGAGCGCGATGGTCGTGGTGTCGACTTGCTCACACGAATGGGATCAGCGGCCGTACGGAGAATTTGCTTACGTTGATGTATCTATATAAGTATAACATATCTTGTTTTTTTTAAATAGACTGTAGGTAAGTGGCGAGATGAGATAAAGCGGAGATAATGTGTGCACTGCACACTGTTTCCAATAATAGAAACAGTATAATTTTTTCATCATCATCACAGCCATATAGACGTCCACTGCTGAACATAGGCCTCCCCCTTGGACCTCCAATATTTTTTTTTTAATTTTTATTATTATGACAAGTTACGAAGTGGCACAGAAATCAAATGCGTTGGTCATTATCATTATGATATTTCTCGTCTCGCGTTGCCCTTGTGTAAGTAATTTATGTCAAAATAATGTTTAGACAAATCCAGCGCAACAGGTAATTACGCAACGCCCCAAGCCAACAGCAGCCATCTACGGAGTGACCCTTCGCAAATGGCGACGCATCGCGCATTCAATGCGAGTTAGCGTTTCTTGTTAGGTCTTCTCGCTTCAGCTAGTATACTTTATCAGATATGGCGTTATCATATTATTGCGTACAGATGGGTTGGCCCGCAAAGTTTTTGAGGTATATTGATTATTCTGTGATGAGATATTACTACCTATACTTATAGAGAAATGACAATTCGTTACTTTCCGACAAAAATTCAAGATGAGTTATTGCGTATGATTCGTATGAACTTATGCGTCTTATAAATACGAATAAGTAAATCTCGCTTTCTATCTTTAGTTATGGGAATAAAGGAGAGTTACGGATCTGTTTTATATACATGTTTTTATGCACAGGGGTTACCAATTGCAGTTAATTTTAAAGAGATTCAAAGAAAGAGATCGATAGGACCGCGTATCCCTAAGACTGGAAGTTAATCGCTCTATTAGTGTTATTGCTCTGGTCTATTCTTCGTCCCAAGTGAACATTTATTGTCAATCACATGAATATTCTCGCCTCGCCTCGTCTCGCCTCGCCTCGTCTCGCCTCGCCTCGTCTCGCCTCCGGTGGAAAACCCCTTTCGTCACGGCAGGATGCATGGCCGCGGGCGCTTGCGAAATTCCGGCCATATGTTCCAACCCGCCAATTTAAACATTTCGTGCTACTTGACTCGTCTCGTGAAACTGTTATTTTGGCCGAGGCCATATGGTTGCAAATTATTGGAAAGTATGTAGCAATCACGCTCACATATACGCTCAGATAACATAAGTGGTATTTAACTCATTTTACCTTTTACATATTACGTATAACGAAACGTATTCAATTCAGTAGGTCGTATAAAGGTAGAAGATAAACATCCGGGTATCAAATCCGGAGCAAATGCTCTACCAACCGCCCCATCACGTATTTTCACATACTCATGCGGTAAATGTAATCGAAACATGCTCGGAAAATAATTATTCTATTATTAGTAGGCATTTAGTAGGTGCCACCCACAAGATGGACGGACGACCTTGTTAAAGCCGCCGGAAGACGCTGGATGCGGGTGGCTTCCAACCGGTACGAATGGAGGTCCAAGGGGGAGGCCTATGTTCAGCAGTGGACGTCTTATGGCTGAGATGATGATGATGATGATTTAGTAGGTAACCAACGCCAAACGAAAACCAAAAATTTCCCATCGGCGGAAATAATTCGTGTTTACGCGTATTTTAGCTTAGTTATAGAGAATAGTGTAGGCACCTACTCGTATTAAAGAACATAATACTAAAAGTACCGGAGGGTGGGGGTACTGGGGGTGAAGCTAACTTTGGGTCGTAAATAAATAATTCGTAAACGGTGGGCCGTAGCAAAAAATGTTCTTTTACATACAAAATATACATAAAATTATCTACAAAAGAGATCTTGCACCTACGCTTTCTACTAGGACCCATATTTAAAAAGATCTTAAAGCGGAAAAATTACTTATATATAAGCAATCCTAATATTGATCTTTTTAGTCTTTCGTACATAACTCGTAAACGGTAGCCTATAGCAAAAATTATTCTTTTACGTAAATACATGATAGGTACAGGTTGACCCAAAAATATCACGCCAAACTGACATTGGAGGTAGGGCCCTAGGGGGTCATCCATTAATTACATCACACGTTTAGGGGGAGGGAGGGGGTCAAGAAAATGTGACATATTGTGACATGGGGGAGGGGGGAGACATAAACTTTGTGACGTCACTTTAACTTCATCAGTAACCGAAAATTTATTTAAATTATTTTATTCGCTGTACATTTAAATAACAAGTTTTTAAAACGATAATCGTTTTTATTCGTTTAATTTTCTTTCCTAAGCAGTTTTAGGTTATAAGATTACTAATATTTATATCGTCAAAAATATTTTGATAATATATTAATAATACTTAGGTACTTACTTAATTCGATTTGGCGATTTCGTAGAAAAAATGTGACGTCACACTAGGGGGGAGGGGTTTGCCAAATGTAAGCCTGCATACCTCGTGAATGTTAACTCTCAAATTACTTTGAGGGCTTTCGAAATGAATACCGGCACCGTCACTCAAGCGTCAGTGATAAAAAAAAGCAAAATTATTAAAAACGGTTTACCCTCAGGTACTTTTAGTAGGTATGTTGTTTAACACACCATTCCCTACAACTACGCCTTTCTAAATACTTATATGATAAATACCACATATTATTTCCCCCGTTTTTTCCTTCGTTTGGTGGCCTATATAGGTGTATTAGACAAGTACGTGCTTTTACTCTAAGGACAATAAATAATTTGGATTGATAGAGGTTGCGAGAGGTCAGCAGGCGGCGCACGCGCGGCCACAATATCCTTCCAAACAAAGGCATCGGCCAGGGTCCCGCGCACCGGAAGCGACGCGACACGGCAGCCCGAGACTCCGGGACGTCTTGGCCAAACCAAGGAAGCGTAAAAGTGCTAGAGCGATCGATACTTTATGAGACCTTTTGGAAGCGACCGCGAGAAGTGCGTCTGCAAAAAGAAAGTGCTTGTGTTCGCGCTCGCGGTCTGGGTTCAGCGCGAGGGGAATCTACTATAATGCGACATTGTTCGCTTGAACGGCGATTAGGTACTTAGCCGGCATTGTGAACGCACAATACCGTTGTTTTCACGTCTCCAGGATGCGATTACATCAACCGAGGGTTGACGCTCCGGCCGGGCGCGACCTTCCACAACATGACAATGATTTGTGTAATGTGATATGACTGCAGTGGTGCTAGAAATAGTAGTGACCGCTCGTTTGATAAGCAGTTATTTGCGGTTTGTCGTCTTGTTCTAGCTAGGGTGATAGCTTGGGTCAGCAGTTCCGTTGGACTATTGCGAAAATTGCACCTCGAATTTGATAAATATTGTATAGGTCCTCTACCTATACTGACCCCAGTTAACTTACTAGAAGCAGGAATTTATAGGTAATAAGCAGACATCGTACATTTTCAAGCATTATTGGTGCAGCAGAGTGGTGTTAACGGAATTGGTATAGATAATTTCATCTGAAATGGTAAATTAAAGTTAATACTCGTATTAACATAATTAACGCTAATTATTCATTAAATTATTTATATCGATTCCGTTAAAGCTAAAGATAACTAAAGCTAAAAATTAAAAATACCTATCAACATTTTGCGCCATTGGTAAGGTGCCTATCACGCAGGCAGCGTTCCCGCGCCGGATTGCTAAAGTTAATACTCTACAATTATTTCAAGCTATGGTTGAAATTGGTTTGAACTTTACCGTAAGATACTTAACAGGTTTCTAACTTGTATGCTTCAAGTGACATATTACTCTTCGCTGTCATTCTTATAAAGTAGGTGTGATTTTAGACGTATGTAGGACGCGTCGATCACGATTCATCTCAAAGCAGCGGCTGTTAGAGCAAATATAGGTTGCAAAATCGGACATGTGGTTACTTGACGGTTTATGTTTTCTATTTGGAGAGCTATGAAGAAACGGTGGCGCTGTGAAGTGGTTCTGCGGCCTCATTCCTGCAGGCGCCGGCAGCGCACGTCGCGGCCGCGGCCGGCGCGAATAGCTGGCTCTTTGTGCGTCGTGCTGCGCCTGCGACGCTTGCAGCCAGGGCTGCCACTATTGGCAAAAGGTGTGTGCTTGCTCCTGGCACGTGGGGCGAAGACAGATGGGAATACCTGCAAAGAAGGAATGTGTAGCATAACCTAATGTTTTCTGCTGTATATAACGTAAACACAGACATATATGTACCGTAAAACTTAAGTATAAGCAAGCAGGTCATTTGAATTAGTTATTCTTGGTATCAGTAGATCTGTCACAGAATATTGTATACTTAAGATCAGGGTCGTGTATAATACCTACCTCTTACCGCAAGCCTTACTCGTCTGTGACGTGAGAATTGTTTAATTCTCAATTGAACTGAACCCTGCTCGGTTATCTGCACGATGTCGCTATGATAACTGCTTTCGACCATTACTACACCCTGCTCCAGTGATAAAGGCACTAAGCACAGACAAGTTTGTACATTCTTACAACGTTTAAGTTCTATATATTAGGTACTGTCCTCCGCACAGATGTATGCATGCACTTGTAGCTAGGGTTCTAAGTGACAAAAAAAGGTCGAACCTTTTTTTTCTTGATTAAAGCATGAAACTTGGCACAGTTGTTCCTTATATCAAACCAAGCCGATTTCGATCGGTAGCCCGAAGGAGCCCCCCCTCTGGGGCCGGAGAGGGGGGGGGTCAAAGTACCGCTCGCCCGGCTTCATTCTTAAAATTCTAACAGGCCCCGTTTAGCTAATAGGTCATATTTGGTATCAATTTCGGATAAATCAATAACGTAGAATTCATTTCTGGTATAAAAAATTAGCAATTTGTAGAAAAAAATAAAAAAAACCTCAAAATATCTAATTTTTTAAGTTTAATTTTTGTTTCTTATTTATTGTCAGAATTAAACTGCCTGGTTTTTCTACATTGAAAAAATATGATGATAAAGCCTATTTAATGCAGATTTTAAAAACATAACTTTTACATATCTTCATTAAGAGGAAATTGCATAAAAAAAAACTTATATCGTCTCGCGCCGGTGAATATCTTTTTACCGACATCGGAATCGATATAGACAACATCCGAAGTACACACTCTGGAGACCGATTAAAAGTATTGTTTATTGTTGTAGATAGATAAATATAGAAAAGCGTACAAATATTTTCTTATGTGTCGTTCAGTGAAAAAAGGGACCTTGGAAAAAATTATCACAGAGCCTCGCGTTTGTATAGAAGCATACTCGTAGGTATTTAGTTAGTGCCAACCACTCCATGGACTCCATGGTCGCTGTTCTCAATAGGGGATATTACTGCAATGTTCTGCCGCCAAAGTGCAGCACTACCGACTCTAGTAAATTCATAAACTAACTTATACATACTGTACCTTAAACTGTTTTTTGACAAGTTTTCACAGACAATAAAATATGACATTGATGCATCAAGGCGGTTTGTTAACCAGGGCCTATCGGTAAAAGCGAAAATCGAAATTAAGTTATCTGCCTCTTCATCGAATATGCAAGAGTGATAGAGGGATTAGACAACGAAACTTCGATTTTCTTGTTTCGCGGCAGACCCCCAGATTGTTAGTGATTGACAGATAGTGCTAGTGGCGCTACCTACGCAGAGTTTTGCGTAATATTCCCTATTAATAAGAAGTAAACTATAAGTATTATTTAATCTGCTTACTTATTACATTATACCACACTTTAATGTTGCGTCTTGTGTATTAATGCAATTCCTTCCCCCGACACATGAATGGATACATTTCATAATTCACGTATATATGTCAGTTTCAACCATATTCTGGCCACAGCAGGGTTGTCAGAACAGTTTGGAAACAGTCATCTGCTCCTTGCTTCCATTCCCAAGAAGACGGACTGAGCAACTTTAAAGAGGAACTAACGACTGACCCCCAAGCCGCAAACATATAATTCTATCCTGATAAGGCTGCTTCTCTGTCAACGGGCTTTGCGATCGAAGTGTATAACTGTCCATAGAATCTCTCGATCTCACCTAAAACCTCCGCTTTGCTCGACGCTATGCTGCCATCTTCCCGTTTCAACTTTGTCAGCTGGCTTTGCCCAATAGACTTGTCCTTTGCGAACACTTTGGAGCCTTGGTTTCGCTCAATAGTCTCTTTAATACGGTTAGTATTAAAGAGACGCAGATCATGTCGCAAGGACTTAGATATACGTCTATTGAGCTGCCTATATGACTCCGCGTCATCGGGAGACTGCAACTGTAGCGAGCGTCGTTCAGCCATGAGGTTTAAGGTTTGCTCGGTCAATTTCTGAGGTCTATCTTTACGGCGGGGTCTAAAAAACTTAGACCCTACTGTGTGGACAGTTTCCACTAGCCCGTCGTTGATTTCGTCCACTGAAGCCAAGTTCTCTAGGCAAGCAAAGCGGTTAGAGAGCTCGAGTTGAAAGCTTTCGGGGTTTTGAACATGGGCTCGAGTAGGTCGGAGCGTAGACTTCATCAGGCTGGACCTTTCAAGTTTAATATTGATATTCAGTGTGCCTCTTACGATTCGGTGATCACTACCGGTCTTTACCCTGTTGATCACAGAGACATCACTGAATATCCGTTTCTTGTCGGTCATGATGAAGTCTATCTCGTTTCTCTTCGATCGCAAAGCCCGTTGACAGCTTGGTAGGAGATCCAAGAGCCAAGCTGTCCCGACATTATACCGAAGATATCCCGGACATCAGTCTGTACGAGATTAGGATGGCCCTGAAGCAGCTTAAGAACAACAAGGCGCCGGGCAAAGACGGAATCACTTCAGAGCTTCTGAGAGCGGGTGGAACACCGGTACTTAAAGTCCTCCAGAAGCTCTTTAATTCCGTCTTGTCCGAGGGCATAACGCCTGAAACATGGAATAGAGGCGAAGTGGTGCTGTTCTTCAAAAAAGGTGATAACAACCTATTGAAGAACTACAGACCCATCACGCTTCTGAGCCATGTCTATACGCTGTTTTCAAGGGTCATCACGAACCGTCTCGAACACAGACTTGATGACTTCCAGCCTCCCGAACAAGCCGGTTTCCGAAAAGGCTATAGTACCATAGACCACATCCATACGCTGCGGCAAGTTATACAGAAGACCGAAGAGTATAACTTGCCATTATGCTTAGCGTTTGTGGACTATGAGAAAGCCTTCGATTCGGTGGAAACATGGGCGGTGCTTGAGTCTCTTCAGCGATGCCATATTGACTATCGGTACATCGAAGTGTTGAAGTGTTTGTATAGTAACGCCACCATGTCGGTCCGAGTACAGGAGCAGAGCACGAGGGCGATTCCATTGCGAAGAGGCGTAAGGCAGGGAGACGTTATCTCTCCGAAACTGTTTACTGCCGTAATGGAAGACGCCTTCAAGCTCCTGGAATGGGAAGGACTTGGCATCAACATCAACGGCGAATACATCACTCACCTTCGGTTTGCCGACGATATCGTAGTCATGGCAAAGTCGATGGAGGAACTCAGCATGATGCTCGATGACCTCAACCGAGTTTCACAACGGGTGGGCTTGAAAATGAACATGGACAAGACGAAACTTATGTCAAATGCCAATGTTGTGCCCATCCCAGTCTCTGTTGGGAACTCGGTACTCGAAGTTGTTGACTCGTACATCTACCTAGGACAAGTAGTCCAATTAGGTAGGTCCAACTTCGAGAAAGAGGTCAACCGCCGAATCCAACTCGGTTGGGCAATGGGCAGCGTTCGGGAAACTGCGTAATGTCTTTTCGTCCGACATACCTCAGTGCCTCAAGACGAAAGTCTTTAATCAATGTGTGTTACCAGTGATGACTTACGGCTCCGAAACGTGGTCTTTCACTATCGGCCTCATCTCAAAACTCAAAGTCGCTCAACGAGCTATGGAGAGGGCTATGCTCGGAGTTTCTCTACGTGATCGAATCAGAAATGAGGAGATCCGTAGACGAACTAAAGTCACCGACATAGCCCACCGGATTAGCAAGCTGAAGTGGCAATGGGCAGGCCACATTGCACGCAGAGAAGATGGCCGATGGGGTCGAAAAGTGCTCGAGTGGAGACCACGGACTAGCAAGCGCAGCGTAGGACGTCCACCCACAAGATGGACAGACGATCTTGTTAAGGTCGCCGGAAGACGCTGGATGCGGGTCGCTTCCAACCGGCACGTATGGAGGTCCAAGGGGGAGGCCTATGTTCAGCAGTGGACGTCTTATGGCTGAGATGATGATGATGATGATAATGTAATAAAAATATTTAATAATACTTACAGTTTACTTCTTATTCATTGAGAATAGCGACCATGGAGTCCATGGAGTGGTTTACACTAATTAAATACGAGTATGCTTCTATACAAACGCGAGGCTCTATGATAATTTATTCCTAGGTCCCTTTTTTTACTGAACGACACATAAAAAATAGTATTTGTACACTTTTCTATCTTTATAATAGGATCTATAAAGGATCTACAACAACAAACAATACATTTAATCGGTCTCCAGAGTGTGTACTTCGGATGTTGTCCATAACGATGCCGATGTCGGTAAAAAGATATTCACCGCGCGAGACGATATAAGATTTTTTTAATGCAATTTTCTTTTAATAAAGGTAAGGAAAAGTTACGTTTTTAAAATCTGCATTAAATAGGCTTTATTGTCATATTTTTTATATGTAGAAAAACCAGGCAGTTTAATTTTGATACTAAATAAAAAATAAATATTACACTTGAAAAATTAGATTTTTTAATTTTTTTTAAATTGGTTTCTACAAATTGCAATTTTTTTATATCCGAAATGAATTCTACGTTATTGATTTATCCGAAATTGATACCAAATATGACCTATTAGCTTAACGGGGCCTGTTAGAATTTTAAGAATGAAGCCGGGCGGAGCGGTACTTTGACCCCCCCTCTAGGGCCCCAGAGGGGGGGCTCCTTCGGGCTACCGATCGAAATCGGCTTTATTTGATATAAGGAACAACTGTGCCAAGTTTCATGCTTTAATCAAGAAAAAAAAGGTGTTTGCACTTAACATCCTCACTATTGTGCGTCGGTTCTGCGCCGAGGCGCCCGCCGGCGCCGATAACTCACTGGTACCTATTTATGATAACGACCATTTAGTTGCAGCACTTACTCTTATCTTTGGCACTCTCCTGTTATCTGACTTCCTTAAAAGCAACGAAATTAGATGCCATTTGCTCTTTAAAGCAGATAATTATTTGGACACGAGTGTGAACGTTTTGGAATACAATGGTGCAATGGAGTAACGTGTTGTAATTGATGAATCACAGATTGGAAAGTACATCTTCGCTAAATATGCACGTACAGCGCGTCAGCGGTCGCTTGCGCAACACGGCAACATCAGGCGATAATGCGCCTAATGTGGAGTGCACAAGGTCTCGGGTGAGGGTTGTGAGTTTATAGACGCGGCCGCAGACGCCGAACTACAATAACGCCGACGCACGGAGGTGCGCCGGAACCGCCCAGGTGGCTGATGTTCTCAGTTTCGCAACGTTGTAGTCTTAAACAGGCCAAAGATGATCCGTAATCCGTTTGTTCACTGCATTTACGTCAATAAATTGCGGCCTTCTCTGTCATCTACTTATGCTTAATGGTTATGTAATAGGCAATACTTTATATATGTAGTTATTTACGTTTTTGGTCAAGCATCTACTTACCTACAATAATCTTATTTGCATGTTACGAATAGTGTCCCAAAATGCAAGAAATTAGATGAAAATAAAATGTTCTTATTGATGGAAGATGTACTTGTAAGCGTAGTGGGCAAGCGGAACGCCGTGCTAAGGAGGTCAGGTCAAGTCAAGCGCATAATAAAGGTCGTGCTCTTGCGCATCTTCCGGAACGCGCAGCCGCGCAGGCGCAGACAATGCACAACGGCGCGCGCAGCTGAAGCCGGTCACACACTCGAGCTGTGACTCGTAGTACCTACAGTCAGCTGCTATAATTGTTACTATTGCTGCTAGTATTATTCTCTAATATCTATGTGATACCTAATACATGCTACATGTGTCTTTGAGCAATTCTCAAAATGTTTGTACATTTTGATCACATCTTAGATTTCTATGAAAATTGGTATGCTGGTAAAGTATATGAATCTGAACAAATTCCACCACATTTCCCAAAATGTTCCAGAAATTTTCTAAGAAATATTCCTTTTTTTTACCAAATGTGTTAGGAAATTGGTAAACCGTACCCAATCCCTGAGACGGCTTTGTGGTTAGATTTCGCGAACACGTTTAGCAGGTTTATCTGCTGGTAAGTCGATGAAAGCGCTATTAGTGTTGTTGGCGTGTTGCCCTTTTCTTGTTCCTTGTCTAATAGTCACTAGTACTATCAGATTGCTTGATTATGAATAGTTATAGGAAGCGTCCGCCTCGTCTTTAGTCTTGTAAGTCGTAGGCGTGCCCCGTGTGCTTGTTTCGCTCGCCGGGACTCGGTGAAAGCGTTATCAAGTGTCGTTGCCCTTTGCTTCTGTTTCTTGTACTAGCAGTAGTAGATAGCCGCTAGAGCAAATAGCGCGCCCTTATCGCTGGATAAATATCACTCGTATGTTCATTTACAATTGCCAGTGCCTTTTATACGGCCTTCTTTTGTACGTCCTTAATAACAAAGTCTCAAATAAAGAGAGCTGTGCTTTTCATGGTGTAGGTTTGGCAATTTCGGTCGTGTTCCGGCTCAATGTTATCCAATAGTTACTCTACTCTACTCAGTTATACCTATACGGATGCCAAATACTTGTTTCATCATTGGATTTTTAAACTCCAAGTAACAAGTTCAAACCAAAGAAGGAACAATTGGCAAGTATATCGAATTATGTAAGCACGATACTACGATACTGGAAAGAAGTAACGGCAATTACGAAAGTGGCTCGAAGGGTTTCTCTTAAAATACGAACACCGCAGTCTAACGGTATATTCTTCGAACTTGGCCGGATACACTGCCCTGTACCGCCCATATAACCATTCCAGTCGCAGAATCATCAAAGTGGTAACTAAATGTCAGATGTGTCGTAACAGAGTCCACACAATGTGTCTAGAATTGTTTCGAAACAAAGTGTCGTCGCCGTGTGTACACTTTTCCGTAACAAGGTGTCGACACATTTGTGTGCACTTTGCGTGCGGTTTGCGACTAAATCTGACAGAAAATTTGTGACAGCAAATGTCAATATAAAATACCTCTTGAAAACCAAGGTTTGTCAAACTACTATTAGTGTCTCGTGTGCTCGTAAGTAATTCTAGTAAGTCATCATGGGCGATGCAAATGAAAACCATATAAACACCCAACACCCGTCAACCTTTTACAGAAAAGTTTTTAAAGAAATGCAATAAGCTACTTAGGTCAGCCAACGAATGCTCCAAAACGTTGTAGAGGGAAATGCTCGGAACACAATTTTTGACTCTGTAACTTGGTTTGGACAAGTTAGGAGGTGAACATATCAAAAGTCCCCGGCCGTAGCCCTTGAGTGGGGGGAAGAGAGGGGGCTTTGAAGGTCCCATTTTCCGGTTTTTCGATTATATCTCGGAAACTATGCATCTTAGCGACATGGCCACTTATACAAAATGAAAGTTAATTTAATTTGTTACAAGTTTATTCAGTCAATTTTTTCGATATGTTGAATAGTTTTTGAGATATCCGCTCTTGAAAGTTTATTTAGGGCTCTCAATATTATCTTGATATATCTACATCAGTGAAGGTGCTAGGCCGTGTATGGTATCGTTTTCGTATAAATCTGGGTTGCTGAATCCATTTAAGGTATCACATTGACACCATTCCACAAAATTAAAAAAAATCTTTTTAGGGTTCCGTACCTCAAAAGCAAAAAACGGAATCCTTATAGGATCACTCGTGCGTCTGTATGTCTGTCCGTCTGAATACACAAAATAGTTCTTTACCTATAGATGACAGGAAAACCTATTAGACATGTGCAGTCAAGCGCGCGTCGGACTTAATGTACGGAATCCTTAATACGCGAGTCCGACTCGCACTTGGCCGGTTTTTTTTAAACTCCTCTTGACGCTTAACCGCTGAACCGATTTCGTTGAAATTTGGTATAGAAATAGTTTGCGTCCCGGAACAGGACATAGGATAGATCTTATAACCAAGCAACCTTTTGAAGGTGTGAAAAGTGGCGTGGAAATTTGTACGGGAAATCAATAACCGCTGAACCGATTTATATTAAATTTGGGATGGTCTACATCTTTGATTTAGTTAAAAATGATAAAAAAACATGACTTCAAACCTAAACTTAAACAGTATTAACTTCAAGAAGTCAATTCTGAATTCCCCCCTACACCTCATTTCACACCTTTAAAGGATGATTTTTGAGATAACTTATTATGTCCTGTCTCGGGACTCAAAATATATGTGTACTAAATTTAAATTAAAACTGTTCAGCAGTTTCAGCGTGAAGAGGAGTTTAAAAGAAAGTAAGTTTATATGTTTTTACTTTGGAATGGTGTCAATGTGATACCATAACTAAATTTGGTACTGCGCATTTATACGAAAACGATACCAAACATGGCCTCGTAGCTTTACTGTTGTAGAAGTCAAAATAAAATTGAGAGCCCTAAATTCTTATTACTTGACCAAACTTGTGTAGAAGGAAAAGGAAAAATAAAAGTCTTCGGCAGGAATATAAACACAAATATAATATTTTTTTTTGCGTTACTATTTCAATCATCAAATATAAACATACCTTGATTATATTATTCTAGTGAGATCCTCATAGATAAACAAAAACATTTACTTAAAAAATTACATGGTCGAAATGTCACGGAACTTGTGAGAGTAATATGTGAAAAATAAAAACTTTTATGACAAAAAAATCTGGACACAATTTAAGAAGCATCCAATTGCGTCGAGGAATCATCTGTATTTTTGCTTGTTTCATTACCTCCTCGCTTCTTTTTTTGTCCTTTGTATTCTGTAGCAATTTGTTAGATCTGAAAATAAAGATAACTTGCGTCGTCACGGATGTCGATTTATAGGTTTTAGGGAGTGCAGAATTCGAAAACTATGATCATTTTATATTCCAAGATGGCGGCTACGTATTTTGTCATAAAAGTCGTCATGGATATCGTTTTTTAGGTTTTAGGGAGTGCAGAATTCGAAAATGATGACCATTTTGGATTCCAAGATGTCTGCCGTGCACTTTGTCATATAAGCCGTCATAGGTGTTGGTGTGTAGGAAGAGCAGATTTCGAAAATAATTACCATGACCAACAAAACGACATCCATATCGACTTTTAACATAGTGCATGGCCGCCATCTTGGATTCCAAAATAGTCATCATTTTCTAAATCTGCGCCCCCCAAAACCTATAAAACGACACCCATGACGACTTTTATGACATAGTGCATGGCCGCCATTTTGGATTTCAAAATGGTCATCATTTTCTAAATCAGGGCCCCCTAAAACCTATAAAACGACACCCATGCCAACTTTTATGACATAGTGCATGGCCGCCATTTTGGATTCCAAAATGGTCATCATTTTCGAAATCAGGGCCCCCTAAAACCTATAAAACGACACCCATGACAACTTTTATGACATAGTGCATGGCCGCCATTTTGGATTCCAAAATGGCCATCATTTTCGAAATCTGCGTCCCCTAAAACCTATAAAACGACATCCATGACGACTTTTATGACATAGTGCATGGCCGCCATCTTGGAATCCAAAATGGTCATCGTTTTCGAAATCTGCGCCCCCTAAAACCTATAAAACGACACCCATGTATTAAAGGTCATCTGCTTCCAGAAATATATACAGCCTTTGATTTGTAAATCAATGTATTCTGCTTTTCCAATTAATTAAACTTATATTATTTTAACAAAGAACCAGCCGTTACATCTCGATCATCTTTTTTTCTCTAGAATACCCGCCTGTTATTTTTTTATTAAAAATCAATTCTTACCTACATTTTATTTGTTTTATTTTTAAAGATCGCCAGTGTTGCTAACAGACGGCCATTCTGTTGTAGGAATGTCCCCATTCCGGTTAATGCTCGGCCATTCTACACAAGGCGTATGGCCTCATACAATTATTTTATATCTGTTAACAATCAAGAATTTATTTACAATAAACACGTTAACAAAACTAGTATTCCAAAATGTAACTTTAATCTTATACAATACATCATTAATAAGCATATAAAAAAACTAAAATGAAATAAAACTTTCTATGGCAATGTATCACTTTGATATAACATAACGTTCATTATGCAAGCAATTATTTCAGAAATTGCACTCAATTTAATCACACAATTCTTCAGCGTAGACGTCGCTTCTTTGCGAGTGTGCACGTCACCGTCGACGAGATCACGCACTCCTTATGTGTACACGTCACCGTAGACGAGATCACACACTCCTTATGTGTACACGTCACCGTAGACGAGATCACACACTCCTTCTTATGTGTACACGTCACCGTAGACGAGATCACACACTCCTTATCTCATGTGTATCCGTCACCGTAGACAAGATCACACATACCTTCTTTGTTTTTAATGTGTATCCGTCACCGTAGACAAGATTACACATACCTTCTTTTTTTTAATGTGTGTCCGTCACCGTAGACAAGATCACACATACCTTCTTTTTTTTTTTTTTTATGTGTATCCGTCACCGTAGACAAGATCACACATTCCTTCTTACTCACGTCACCGTAGACGAGATCACACATTCCGTCTTATGTGTACACGTCGCCGTAGACGTGAGGACACACTCCAAACACTGAAAATAAACTCATGTCAGTTACAACTGGTAATACAATTAGTAGCAGACAACTAACAATTTCTTTTTCGTCACTTCTTCACTCAAAAGTAAATAATTATTTCATACCGAACAATAAAAATGAGGATAAGGTTATGATTCCACATTTAGCGTCAAACTTCTACTTTAATTTGCCTCACTAAACCTTTTTCATTTTCATTTTTAAATGTTGCGGCATTGATACAACTAGCATTTACTGCATAACAATTACAATTTATAGAATACCATAAAAACTCAGTCCCATTACTGTGTTTTTCCTCACAAGCTTGATAATAATTTACTTCAATTTTTAACACTCAAATAGAGAAATATTGTTGTTTATGGTGATCGGAATATAGACACTCTAAAAGATAATTCATCTACAAAGGAGCTATCAAGTATAATGAGAAGTTTTAACATGGCAATGCACATAAAAGCACCAACTAGGATTTATGTATTAATGTGTGCGTAATGCTAACTGACACCCACCAACTTGAATTATCAGATTATGACCTGTCACCTTAAACATTAATGAAATCAAGACTGGTACGACCTGGATTGAACTGAAAAGGATTTATTGTTGATTTAACATTCGAAAGTTTCATGATAGTATAAAGGCTCTGAGGCTCTCTTCTTTTGTGAAGTTATTAGCTCGAACAACGCTCAGGAAGCGTTTAATTATCCTGTGTCTTATTCAGACTTTTTTCGATCTGTGTTTTCCCATCATTATCATCATCATCATCATCGACAAAAGGGAATTAAGAGATTATCTGCCAAACAATAAACTCTTCAAAATTATGGTAAGATATTTAAAAAAGGTATACACAAATTGCAATAGCAAATATATATGTATCTTCTAATAATAATATATAAATGTAAAGCAACCTGGAATGTCATATACCCACGCAGGTACCAAATTTAGATCAGACAACAGATATAATTACTTTAAAAATGAATTATAAGATCTACCAATAATAATTAGTAAGATATAGGTAATGTACTATCCTACATTAATCATTTTATCGATTAAGTAATTTTAATAAGTTAACAACCAAACTAAATGTTGAGAATAGTCCATAATACGATGTTCTTAATGCCAACAGTAGTTGAGTAATAGTAAAACTTTTGGTATTGACGATATTTCAAGCGAACTAGTGAAGTTAAGTAGGTTATTTTTAAGCAGACCTCTTGCTCATGTACATTTATCCTTCAGTCAAGGCTTTTTCCCAGAACAGCTTAAAGCTTCGTTTGACGACCTTAAAGTAACGATCCCAATAATTACAGATCGTAGTTTTACAGTGTAATTACAGCACAATAGTGATTGTCCCAATAATATCAAAATTAATAGAAAAAGCTTTTTATTAACAAAAGACAATAATAACTTCCTTACTAAACATGATATTTTACACCCTGACCAATTTGGGTTCCGTAAAGGACTAAATCCAGAATTGGCTTATTTTGAATGTGTCAAATTTGTGACTCAAAACTTTAATAAGTCACCGATTATGGAAATTTTCCTCGACATGACAAAAGTATTTGACTTAATTGATCATGCCGAGCATCTCAATAAATTATATGCTAATGAAATTTAGAGGCCAGGCAAATGATTGACTTAAATCTTACTTAGCCAACAGAATGCAGTGTACGCAAATCAGTAAATTTGTTAAAACTAACAACCAAATTAATTACTAAAGTAGGTGCTACACTTATTTATTACTTAAGGGGGGAAGGGGATTTTTTTTCATTAATGATATTCAGATGGCGATACAACTATAATTTCAGTTAGTGGTCAAGATCAAAGTATGTATAAAACAGATATTTATAATGCCTTATCTGATACTAAATATTGGATAGAAAAATTAATAAGCTTCTTATTTAGCTCAGAAAACACAATTTATGCAATTCACTCATATGGAACAATACCTCGACAGCTCAACATTCATATAAATGACTATGCATTTCATAAAACAGGTAACATAAATTAAGTTCTTTGGTTTAAATTTCGATTCATTTTTAAATTGGAAGGACCATAACCACTCTGTCATAATGTTCAAGAATTGACCATTTCGTCTTGGCCTGCAAAAATTACGACTATCTGTTTCCTACGAAGCAGTCCTTATGGCTTATCACGGCTACGTCTCATCATACTTTAGCAAATGCTCCTATGGGGATCAGTTGTAAACCACTATTTAAATATTACTGTAAATCTGGCTTGTATGTATGTATATACTCAAAATCTGTAAGTATCAAAAATCATATCCAAAACATTTCCAAGACCTTATGATATGTGCTCCGTCAACCCAAGAGCACAATATCTTACACCATCCACGCTGTATGACAGACATGCAGAAAAAATGCTTATATAAAGATATACAATAACTATACCTGTTCACATAATCACTTGGGGCCATAAGTTTAACAAACTTCCATTGGACTGGCTTCTAGATCACTGCTTTTATAATACTCGTAACATTACCTACTGATTATGTTGCTCATAAGGAGCGAACCAATTTTTTTTTTTTTTTACTATTTGTAGGTACTCGCTGTGTGATATCTAAATGTTACTTTGTTTTAATTACTGTTGTCTATGATATACCTTGGTGGTATAGTTATTAAGTATACCTATTCTTTAATGTTCATTTATGTTTGCCATTTTGGCTCATGTACCTCGTAGTTTTATAAATGTAACTATGTTAATTTCTTATTAACGGTGTACTGCATGCTGCTTATAAACAGCTGAAGAAGGTGAAACGATTACACACTTAACCCAAGACACTTATTGTACCCTTTTTCTGCTAATAAATCATTTCTATTTGTACTCTCTTTTACTACTACGTTCGAACGTCTCATTTAACCTGTCAGCGTCATTTCGATAAGTAGTATGATGGGAAGATCATGAGTATTTTATTTTCCATTTTTGTATTATCGTTCGTAAGGCTACCCTGTGACAGCTTGAAGCGAAATCCAATGGAGAAATAAAAAGAAACATTATAGTGCTCATCAGCGTCATCAGCAGACTTATGATATCGGAACCAATCATACCGTCAATAACTAGATACATACATGTACCATTAACAAAACTTTACAGGACCTGATACTGGACCATACTGGGCATATCTATCCAAAAAAATAACAGTCTTCTAATTGTGGTCCACCGCATGTAATTTCCGAAAATCAAATTACATTCGTGAAGTTCGGTTTTAAGTACTTATGGTGCTAACATTCGTTCAAAATTGAGTAAAGCTATGCATTTTTATTCAGTATTTACGTCCTAATTTACATGGCGCTATAGGTTCAGCTTGTAAGTTAGTCTCTAATAACATATAAGGTGTACTAAGGTACTGGACTGGACAGCGCTCGTCCGCGACTACGTGACCCACAACCGCGACTAACAACTTCTCTATTCAACTGCAAGTGACACAAAGGAGCCAAGCAACGATTGCAATACAAGGAGCTACAAAAGACTTTTTATCGCCCGCTCAGAAGCCAAAGTGCAAATTGCAGCCGCCTACAACTCACTTAGAGCCACAACACCAGCTGCCCAACACGCATTATACGAGTAGCAGCAAAAACAGCTACTGTAAGTTAAAGCTATAGCTGAACCTCTTAACCAGTTTTATGTCACCTCAGCCTGGCTAAGCTAAGACTATGCAACCATTTTACAGCCATTCTATGTCTAAAGGTTATAAAGTAGGTGCTGAGTGTCGCCTGATTGTCTGCTGGGTTTGTATTTACACATTTGATCCTCAAAACAAACCTGGCCGCGTAGCCAAGACGCCGATCGCTTACGCTCCGTAGCGATCGAAACGCAACTGTCACTGTCGTACTTATATGGAAGAGTGATAGAGAGACATAATGCTTTTCGTTATCGAAGCGATAGCGATTGTAACCTTGGCTAGGCCGGCTGATCGACTGATACATTAATTAAAAATTGTCATCCCCATTACTAAATTATTCATTGAAATATCAGCTTTATTGTGCAGACAAACGATGCAAGTTGTAATGAACTTACTGTATAAGATGTAACGTTAGTCTACCATACATTTCTATATTAATCAAGCTCACCGATCGCTGCATCACGGAAAACCCAAATAATGCTGATCCTCATTCACGTGTAATGGCCGTATATCACATGGGGTCAATTAACATTGGACCGGGCGTGAAAGCGAAAACAAGCGTTTCGTAAATTGCTAATATCTTGTAGTCTGCACTTGATATTTAGTGGGTAGTTTTCTTTTTAGCTTACTCGTAAATAATCTTACTAAAATCACTGAATGATATAAACAATCTATAATAGTCTATATACCTATCTTAAAACTTAGTCGTGTTTGTTATATTACAACACATAACTCGAGAACAGCTGACCCATTTTCATGGTTTTACTGTTTGATTTGTCTCCATCGGAATATCAGATAAACTATTTAAACAGTTAGAAATATTAGAACAAATTAAATTATTTTACTGAAAATATTTTAATTTGTTTTTATGTAGGCCTTGGTAACTTTCTCAGTATATGACATTTATTTCAGTTAATACCTATTAAAATAGACGTAAACAAAATTATAAAAGTAATTCATTGCCATAAGATTGCTCCTAGGGTAGTCCGACACGAAATTGTAGAAAATGATTGAGGGCGCCACTGCGCTTTAACAGACAACACATGATGCAACACGGGTCCATCCATCTCCTTTTGCCGCATAAGTTCGTCCTTCTTGTTGTTTGACGTTGACATATATAACTTTACATCGTAATTCAAACATGTACAATAGATAAATTTGATCATAAAATCACGTATTTCATTAATTGTACATCATCTCTGCGTGATTTATCAATATAAAATTATTTATTAAGAAATACTTTTCCAAAAATATCTTGAATTCAGATCACAATCCATCAACATGCAATTTCGGGCCAATCGCCTATAAAACATGTTTAATGTTATCTTCCGAGTTTAATTACATTTTGTTTTATTGAATTTGATGCTTACTATTTCTTTTCTTCATTTAATTAACTAAGTTGACACAGAAATATTTTAAAATAAAAATAATTATTTACACTGTTAGTCGGTGCGAAGTTTGCCGGGTCAGCTATAAAAGCCGAAACTAAGTTCACCTGAAAGGTAGCACGAACAGTCGAACACGACATTCACTGACAACGACATACGAAGTCGCCGGGTCAGCTAGTTAAATCATATTGTGGTACTTTATGCTGATAAAAGAAATACTTACCCATAACACCATCATCATTATAAAATGAATACTTACTTTTAATAAAATCAGGATAGCCAAGGGGGAACCTTAAATGATTTTATAATAACATAATTATGTACCTATTGCAAAATGTACCAGTTATCTGTTTAAGTGAAGAAATCCCAAATCATTTGAGCCCATTTTACAGAAGTATTTACTGGATAAGAGTTACCGTTCACTGCAAGAGTTTTTTTTTTGGTGATCCTCCCGGAATAAACAGTACTTGAAACTGCATAATTATTAACTCTTTTTTTTATATACATAGTTTATTAAAATGTCTGTACAGTGTAGTTTATAAGGATAATACTTAATACTTATGTATAATTATGTAAAAGACAAATTGCTGTGCCCTTACAGGGTACTTAAGTCATATAACTATTGGCAATAAAATTGTTTGAAGTTGAAGTTAATCGCTTATCAAAAACGTCAATTCGTAAAATAGGTAACAAATATTAATCAGAAACACCTTTATTCCTTTATTTTTGTAATCTCAATACTTGTACCCTGTACAATGATTGTATATATTTTTTTATAATTTACTGGCACTACTTACATATGCCACTAATATTGTATTAGTGTATAGTTATTTTACACTACTCCAATATTATTTAATACAAGTGATATTCCTAATTGTAGGCGTGTAGTTGTTAAAATTTGTATGTAATCAAAATTAACACATACCTGAGGTTGTCTAAACGTTCTTACCACTTCGGATATATTAAAGGTCATCTGCTTCCAGAAATATATACAGCCTTTGATTTGTAAATCAATGTATTCTGCTTTTCCAATTAATTAAACTTATATTATTTTAACAAAGAACCAGCCGTTACATCTCGATCATCTTTTTTTCTCTAGAATACCCGCCTGTTATTTTTTTATTAAAAATCAATTCTTACCTACATTTTATTTGTTTTATTTTTAAAGATCGCCAGTGTTGCTAACACATGACGACTTATATGACATAGTGCATGGCCACCATTTTGGAATCCAAAATGGTCATCGTTTTCTAAATCTGCGCCCCCCAAAACCTATAAAACGACACCCATGACGACTTTTATGGCATAGTGCATGGCCGCCATTTTGGATTCCAAAATGGTCATCATTTTCAAAATTGGAGCCCCCCAAAACCTATAAAACGACATCCATGACGACTTTTATGACATAGTGCATGGCCGCCATTTTGGATTCCAAAATGGTCATCATTTTCGAAATCTGCGCCCCCCAAAACCTATAAAACGACACCCATGACGACTTTTATGGCATAGTGCATGGCCGCCATTTTGGACTCCAAAATGGTCATCATTTTCAAAATTGGGGCCCCCTAAAACGTATAAAACGACATCCATGACGACTTTTATGACACAGTGCATGGCGGCCATTTTGGATTCCTAAATGGTCATCATTTTCGAAATCGGCACTCCCTAGAAGCTATAAATCGACACCCATCTCGACTTTTATGACAAAGTGTTTGGCTACCATCTGCATGCAAGACATTTCTATTATTTTTACGTACATGCCCCCTGTCAACTTCCAACCGAGATTTAATCGATAATTTATTCGATTAATGTTCAGATTAATTCAATTTCAATCTATGTTAGGTCGACTAAACTAATCGTGATTAAAATTTGAGGATTAACTTTTTTTATTCCATTAATTAGTCGAATAAACAGTTAATCTATTAAGTCCCATCTCTGACCACGGCATTTTTACACTTTGAGAATATCTGAAAACAAATGAACACAAGGAGCCATTTTGCAAATCCAATAACTTTGTTATTACTTTTGACAGCGCGTGTCATGTGTCTACACAGAGTCGACACAAAGTCGAAACATTTGCGACTACTTTGTGACTGCAATATTTCTCAGCCTTAAACCATATTTATACATCATAATTAACAAGTTTCGTAGTATGTAAAGCGTTATTTCTGTTATTTAAGTATAGTATACGCATCGAAGTACTAAAAATGCATCAAATAATATATTTATGAACACAGGCACTGAGAAGTAAACAATTTCATTTCCGGCTAAACTAAAACAATTTGGTGGCGCGTTGATTATATTACACTTAGTTTATCAAATCACTCGAGCAGTTTAATTCCCCATAATAATTTAAGTCCTATTGTAATATAAATGCAAACAATATATAATTACGTCTTGTAATCCGTTTTAGAGATGGCGTATTAATGTCACTTATTTTTATTTAACTATTTTTCCATCTGACAGTTTCCATTTGACAGGAACAAAATGAACGAATGAACGAATGATTTTGGCATAAAGTAGTCGCAAACTAGTAACAATGTGTGCACACGGCGACCACACTTTATGTCACTTTGTGTCATGTGTCGACCCTTCCCCATTTCTGGTAACTGTGTCGACACGGCGACGACTCTGCGACTGGAATTGTGACCGAAACAGACGGTGTCGACACAAGATGTGTCTACACCGCGTCGTAACGGCGACTGGAAATGGTTGTATGGGCGGAGGATAAAATAGCCTTTTTTAATCATAGGTATAAATAAGACTAATAAGTCACAAAAACCATGCGCATTTAGAAAAAGAAACGGGGATTATAACTATTATTACCTACTCGTTCGACCTCTGGTGTGCAGTCGGTGTGAAATGAGCCGCTTACGGTGTTACGATCACGAGCTAACAGCGCGCCCCGATTGTCTGAATATTGTGAGAAATCATAAGCAGAAGCTGTCGGTGACTCCGACGCGTTCACTAAGCTCACGGATCTATAACTTAGTCAAGGCAGTACAAGACAAGTGCCAGTCCATTACACAAAATATTAAAGTTGGTCTCGGGGTCAAAATATACTGGAAGCGAACTGAATGAAGATGGAATGATTAGTGAATAGGTTGATCGTGTAACAAAACGCTGAGCAACGAGGTCTCGGGTTCATGTCGCGGGAACCCGACACCGGCGCGGCGGCGCGGCGTGGCGGTGCGAAACGGCGTATGTTCAGAGCCCATGCGGTGGCGCTTATGTTGTTGTGGTGGGTCCTGCGCATGTGCACGCGCAGCGCAGCCCCGGCGACTCCGCCGGCCACATCCCGTCCTTACCGCACCTCACCTTGTTTATGGCTGCTTTGGTTCACTCACATAGTTACTTATATTTGTCTGTTTTAGATAAAACGTCTCCTAAACAAAATGATTTATGATATTTATGATTCCATCAATAAACCATATAAGATAAAATTCAGCGCGGGAACGCTGCCTGCGTGATGGGCACCCTACCAAGGGCACAAAGTTTTCATAGGTCAATTTAATTTTTTAGCTTTAATTATCTTAATTCTAGTTAATCACGGGTTACAGAACTAAAAAACGTGAAACACACCACTACATACTACTTTTTTCTTTTTTCAAAGATGTTTAGTACTGAGTTGAACGTTCCCTATACCTAAAAACATAAAAAAACAGCTCACATTACTACGTAGGTACGTCACGTCAGACCTTGAAAACCAAGGCGGTTTTGTATGGGACATGAACACATAAAGGGCAGTTTGGCCTCAGCCGATTCTCGTATTTTAATTGATTTATAATTCGAGCACTGTAAGTAAATTAGTGGAGCCCAAATGCCGGTGCGTCTTCGAGGCCCTTCGAGTGCTATTCATGATGTAATTGGTTTATCCCTTAGAAAATATCAATTTCGGCTGCTGTAAAGGAAACTCGTCAAGTTCAGCCAATTGACAATTAAAATTAACATTATTTATTAGAATGGCTCGCGACAGACCAAGGGCACCGTAATACGTAATACATTTACAAACAATCGCAGAATCTATGTTTAAATCTGTTTGTATATATGTATATATATTGTCCCTGCCGCATAAGCGTTTTGGCATCCTTAGCTGTAAGTTTATGCATCATGTGACTTAAAATAAAGAAATAAAATTTCCTAATTCCATGAAGTGAAACCGCACAACACAACACCTTAACTAGGGCCAGGTCAGTAGGTACTCGTAATGTATTACAACTATTACAGGAACATCAATTATTAAAATGATGACTGATGAATGCACGATAATAATATATATATACCTATATTTTCTATGATTGAGCAGTTTCGTTACGAATTTTATATTCGGATAATAATCCATCAAAGACAAAAATGTGAAATGTGAGCCAAGTTCACCATTACTTAAATAAGAATATATTCGTGTTGTTGACTTCGCCAGAAAAAGAATGAGATCTATACGGGTGCCAAGTTCTTGTTTGCTTGGGATGTGATAAGTTCAGGATTTGACTTGGCTAGTTTTTACGTAAGTACCTACACGCTATATATTTGTCTATATTACCTACTTTTCTAAAATTTAGTTTGTTGGTTTAAAAACTAACCAAGACATATCCTAAACTTTAATTACATCTTAAGCAAACAATTAATAACTTGGCACCCATATAGATCTCATTCTTTTTCTGGCGATGTTAACAACGACGAATATTTTTTATATTGAACTTGGTTCTCATTTCTCATTTATGTATGTTTATGATGGAATAAATATCATTATTTTTGTACCTACGGAAATTATTGGTAAATTGGTATTCATCATAGTTAATTTCGAAACTATTTTTTTTTCTAGCTATTACAAAATCGTTAGTCGCTTAGTGTGTAAATAAAAACAGTTTTTTTGTAAATTATACAAATCGCAAAAAAAACACTGTAATCTTTATCTCAGTTTTGTAACCGCACAATGATGAAATTTGGGGTTCTAGTTAGTTTTAAGGGTCTTAATAAATTAACTAAATTTCATATTTATTTATTTATTTATTTTATTTTAGTACATGGAAAACCAACAGCGCTATATATATATCCAGAAATTACAATAGAATCACATAAATGTAGAATATGTTTATGTTAAATAGATTTTGAGTTACGTTGGAGTCAAAAGTGGCCCTAATGGTTCGTGTACAGTCAACGGTAAAAATATGGGTGTATTAGACAACTTACTCAAAAATATGTCCCATAGTTCTTAATTCACTGACATAAGAGTTATGGGACATATTTTTGAAATGATTTGTACACCCATATTTTTACCGTTGACTGTAATATAACACACGGCCGCTGGCGTCCCCAGTTCTCTTCTTTTGAACTTGACTTGACACGCTCCCGCGTTTCTAGATTATGAAGACACTGCGCAAGGATACTGTTGTCTATCGCGATGCTACGTGACGATCAGCTCGTGGCTAATTGCCGTTCCACGAGTGCCATCGTTGCCACAGGTAATGGACTACTCGTAACCCTTACTGCAACGGTAATAAAGTCTGTCATAAGAGTGTCGGTGTTTCTGTTTAATGGCCGCCGCCGCCGCTGCGCCTAATGTCATTGCACTGCGGCGAGAATGCTGAAGTGGTGCAGCAAACGAGCGGAACTTTACCTGTCCCACACCAGATACGCTAATGACGATGGCTGCCTGCAATTAATGCTACTCTTTGTGCCATACTTTAAACTATCCGATGTATAAATGCACCTACGTAAGGCACAGGCAATGTTGTAGCGTTAATTTCAAAGTTAGGGAATCTCTAGAAATGTTGATGGCAGGCTAATAGTATGCCACACAGATCTTACATTTTTAAATCTGAAAATCCTTGGGATCTGATTATCGTCTTTAGTTTCAGTTCAATTACAACTAGTATTTACCAGAACATTCAGATTCTTCATTATGATCCGTGTGTGACACTAAGAGACACCACCCACCGCATAGCGTGTTTAAAATAAATATATTCCCCAGTAATCAATATTGATGGTAATGAATTCAGGGGTAGCTCCTGTCCGCCGCTGGTATGCGAACGCACACATAGCTTAGCTTAAGTGTCCGCGGTTCTAGCTGCCGACCAAAAGAGCCCAACATAAAAGACAACTAGACTGCACATATGACTTATTGGAAATGACCACGTCAGCCCCACTAGGCCCACTAGCTGCGCTGCGTCCACGCAGGAACCGGTCGCGCCCGCGGCCAAGTCTATCGGTCAAGCCGAGCACAGCAATATCGAATAAGTAGATGCTATCGCACCCAGCCATTTTAAAATAAAGCGTTTACAATCTGGATGGCTGAGATACGCGTCATACTCGTGAACGGGTGCTGTTTGTGGAGACTGGTCTGTTAAGCTAACACGAGCTATTATACTTAGTAACTTTTATTAATTAATTACAGTGAGACGCCTCATTCTGTTCTCGTATGTTTCTTTTCTTTTAATGAATGTATTAATTATACAGGATATTGACTCTTGGAGACCCTATACATCTCTAAGGATAACTTGATAAACTATATAATCTTATAGTTCTGACACCTAGAGACATTTACACCTCTAAATATTATAGATTTTTTGTGTGTGTTTTTTTATCTGTATTTTGTATGTAATTCGACATTAAGAGACCATATACATCTCTTAGTAATTGTAATACGTTAGATTGAATTGTTAGTTTTAATTTATAAAATTGTTGATGTTATTATTTTTGCTTTTATGTAAATTCAATGTTGACGTGTAAAAGTGCCCTTGTGGCCTATTTGCTGAATAAATGTTGATATTTGATATTTGATATTTGATAATCGGTTAAGGAAGATAAATTTTACCTGTGCTGTGTAAGATATTGTATTGTCGTGTCTGTATTTACTAAACCTACCTACTGCAGTACCATGGTAACAGATGTTTCTGTAGTTCAATGCGTGCATGAATTTGATAAAATTTTCCAAATTTTAAAACTGTGTTTTTTCTGGTAGGTAATCAGAATCACCTAATTTTCATTCACGTATAGTAGTGGACCCTATAATGGACGTGGAACCAGTAATGGGACAAAAAAACATAATTCCTCTAAAATAAGTATCTAAAAGTAGTTTAAATTTAAACACTGGCTGTATATTATCATAAATAAGAGTCCTAGAGCTGTTTCAGTTTGAAGTTTTATTAAATTTGGTTGTTTTTTAAGAAATTGGCGCAAACCTAAAAGTTGTCGTGTCACTGAAAAAAAATACCACTACGAATTCTTAACAACTTCGCTAAGAGAGGTGAGTTAATTTATTAAATTTAAATTAATTAATACTTGATGAAAACTAGAATGTGTTTTGTTAATTGCATTTACCATGAGATAAGGTATACAACACACTATGTTGTGACTCCACAGATGTAAAAAAATAGTGGTATTTGGCCCAATCCCATTATAGGAGCTGTAAAACTGCGTACCTCCTATGATGGGACAAATGACAGAATGATGCTTGCTATGCCATAATTTCATGTTTAAACAATACAGAAATAAAATGTAGTTAAGAAATATGTCAATCAGGAGGTATTCTCGGACTTCGGATAAATTAATATCGTTTTTCCAAACTTTTATTTAACTTTTATTTAACTGGTAGTTAGTGTGGGTCCAATCTTGGTAGCTGAATTTGAGCCACTTTTCGATTTCCGATTCAGTTGAAATTTTGTGTAAGTACGTAATTAAGTATCCAAATCGGATGATAATGCAATATTATGATAACATGGACCTGATCTGATGATGGGGACAGGAGGTGGCCATGGGAACTTTATCGCATTAAACCCTAACTAATTGTGTTAGGGTATATTAGAATTGTCTCGATGGATCTAATACAATAATAATTGGCTGTGGAAAGAAAAATACCTTCAGCGATAAAAGCTTATAATACCAAAAATTGTTTTATTTTGCCGTAATTTATTCCCCATTTCAATATTTTATACTGATAGAGCAATGTCCATTATAGGGGGCCCATTACTGGATCCACGTCCATTACCGGGGGCCCATTACTGGAACTTTGGTGTCCATGACTGGAGAAAATAAGCATAGTTTTAATTTGTTAAATATGTGGAAACTAATTGCAGTATCTTTGATACAACACGCCTAAAACATGAAAGACGGATAGGACTTTCATCTTTTAACACGCTAAGCGGTAGACCATTTACATGTATAAGGGAAATATCATAAATACTCCTAATTTCCTCTTAAATGTCCCATGACTGGTGCTGTTACTATATATGAATTGTATTTATTCCTCTAAAGGTGACGTTTGTTACAGTTGCCTTCCCCATTCATAACGTCTGCAATAAGGCCTATGTATATATATATATATGGTCAGCTAATATAATGTTAAATATGGTGCTGATGATTATTCGCAATGTCCTCGCATTGCAGTCATTATTAAATAGCTTTTGCTAATCTTACGGAATCCTGGCAAATACTTATGCATGCTCTACTCGTACATTAATAAAAGCCTTTTATTCCTCGCCAATATAACGTACAAACACATACAATTTAAATAATATAAACACAAAGTATAAGTATAAGTTGCCTTCCCCATTGTAACGTCATATATATATATATATATATAGGCCTTATTGCAGACGTTACAATGGGGAAGGCAACTTATACTTATACTTTGTGTTTATATTATTTAAATTGTATTTAAATAATATAAACACAAAAAGACATGCTTCGTAGAAAGTCGCAGTACATTTCCAAATGTCCCTATTCTATCATGCTATTTTTGATGAATTCCTTATTATTATTTATTAATTACTCATTAGGTTTGACACATTTAACTAAATTGAATATTTTCATGTCATTTCATTTCAAAGACAATTTTTAATATCAATCAAAATTTACAAGGAAATAATAATATAATAGAGTCAACAAAATGCAGATAATAATTTAAATGTCAATAGTCCATACTCTTACAATAATTAAGTATAAATATAAATAGCAATGTCAATAATAAAGTTAACAAAATAAAGATTATAATTTAAATGTCAAATATTAATAGGTATAATTATTTAGTATAAATAGCGATGTCAAGCGAGAACCCCTCTTAGCTGAGGGTAAAGGCCTCCTCCAGCGATGACCAATGGTCTCTATAGTATCTGTGGCTTGTGTCATCCATAGTTTGCCAGCCGTATGTGTGATGTCGTCTTCCCATCTGGCTCTTGGTTTTCCTCGTTTTCTTTTGCCTAGCAGTAGAAAGTATTCCCCGATTCTGGCCCCGCCTCTCAGTGGTCCCCGATCCTGACCCCAAGGCCGAGCCACCGCCCCTGCTGAACCTAAAAAAAAAAAAAAAAAAACAAATAGCCCCCCATTTGAATTGATTGCGCTAGGTCTCAGCAGTGCCCGGCGCCTCCTTCAGGGACTTACGAAATACGCTAATTAAACAATACACCTTGTTCACCACGGTAACAATAGGCTTATCGACCCTTTTCTATTGTTCGATCTCGACTCGGGCGCGCTATTGTGTTACCGAGCATACTACCTGCCTGGACCCTTTCCTTAACCCACCGACGTCTCCATTCATGCCTTCTTTATGTGTGTATACTGTAGGTGTTTGTGATAGGTATTTTGCAATAGGTATTAGCGACAGCTATTTGCAATAGGTATTAGCGATAGGTACTTATTTGTGATGCATAGGTACTCTAACTATCAACTCTAATAACCCGCATTATCTTATTACCTCTTGGAGCTATTTCGATTTATAAGGAATACAGTTCTAACCTTCTTCTGACGTAGAATTTACACTAGTAATCCTTTGGCAGCCTAAACTAACCTTAACCTTTTACCAAACCTAACTTATTCTTCGAAAACCTAACCTAAACCTAACTTGACCAAACCTAACTAAAATCAACCTAACTCATTTCAAACTAACCTGCTTTCACCTAGTCTTCCGATATAAAGTAAACTCGTAGTTACTTGTTTCTTTCTATTATTTAAAAAAATAACGAGGCGTGTGAGGCATTTCTTGTGCACTTGTGTTCATTGTTATAATAGCTTAATTGTTTTATTGATAGACGTCTATTATATTTTATACTGACAATGGATTTATTGTTTCCTATACCTATTCTTTTATAATTTGGGTTTGAGTAAAGAGAACGTCTGTTTAGATGAACTTGTTGATACATGTTACTTTGTGTGATTTAAAAAAAAGAACGAGACATGTCAACTGGTTTCAACATGATTTAGTCTAATACATCAACATTTCTTGTGCGTTGCTATTCATTGTTATAACAGCATAATTGCTTTATTAATAGACGTCTATTATATTTTATGCTGACAATGGATTTATTGTTTCCTATACCTATTCTTTTATAATTTGGGTTTGAGTAAAGAGAACGTCTGTTTAGATGAACTTGTTGAGACATGTTACTTTGTGTGATTAAAAAAAGGAACGAGACGTGTCAACTGGTTTCAACATGATTTAGTCTAATACGTCAACATTTCTTGTGCGTTGCTATTCATTGTTATAACAGCATAATTGCTTTATTGGTAGACATCTATTATATTTTATACCGACAATGGATTTATTGTTTCCTATTATGCTTTTGAATTTGGGTTTTAGTAAAGAGAGCGTATGTATTAGATGAACTTGTTGAGACATGATTTTAACGGTACTGTACCCTGGTCATAGTGACACAGTATAAAAGCCGAAGAGAAATGAGTTTGAGTAAGTATTACCGTCGTGGCAGTCCACTGTATCAGAGCTCCTTGTATCTATTGCAGTATATAGAAATATAGTGTTAATTCAACAGTGAAGTGTTTAAGTGTTTATAGAAAGACCCAACAATGGATGTAAGTATGTCTTTTATTACCGTAACTTACTTTGTTTTGTTTTCACTTGTGTTCTTTGTGTTTTAATTATCAAGATTGTAGACAGTGTGTAAATTATTGTTTTATATTGTTTCAGTTCACTGAAAATACTTTCAAGAACTATTACTACCCGGATAATAATAAAGACGAATCAAGCCATGAAGAGGGTACGCTTGGTTTCAAAGTTAAACAAGCCATCGCAAAGAAACGTTCAGGAAACAATATCGATAGTTTCTTTGAACGACCTAAAAAGCAACCCAAAATTGTGAAACGGTCTTCGAATGTGAGCAAAAGTTCACCAGACGGTGTTGCAAACTTATCATCCGGACAAGACGACGGGGCGTATGCATCACATTTGATTAAAATCGAGATATATGATATGCAAACAATTAAAAACGTCCCACCCATGGAACACTGGAAGCATGCGGACTTCAGATTGAAATATTTTGCGTTGGAAGACGATTTGGAGCTACAAAATACGCGAAATATTATTTATAACATAACAAAGCAATTAGCTTCTAAGGACAGTAGTGTGAAATATTTTATAGATAATAAGAAACAGTGATAGTTATAATTATTAATGATAGTAGTAGCTTAATGATTGTGTTAACGTATTTCTCATTTTTTACCTCTCCTTAAGTACATTTTCCATGTAACAGATTTTTTTGTGTCGTCTCGTTTTTAAGTAACAAAGAATGTTAAGAAATATTTTGTAAATAATAAAATTAAAAAAAAAAGTATAGTTTAGAATGGTCTTTGTATTATATGAAAAAATAAAAAATCTTATTTAAGTACACGTATTATTTTATTTCACAAAAAATGTTTTAAACATATTCCTTAATATAAGGTCATTACATACAGAATTATCAGAAAACAAACTTAGCATATCTTTCATAGTTTTTCCATGATATTTAAAATACAAATAAACTAAACAATATTCACCACAAACTGAAGTAAAATGGTTTTGAAGAGGTTTATTGTTATAAAACCACTGTCTGGTGTTTCTTTTTAAAAATAAGTTATGGTAACCTGAAGGCTTCTTTCCGAAGGAATCAAAATATTCTCCTATACCAGTAACATCAATGTGTATGGCAACCCAGTGGGAGCCTGGTTTCGTGTCAGGGTCCAAATTACTAACAATAAAGACAGGTAGATCGACCCAAATAGGTATTTTGTTAGCAGCAAAAACATTTGTTTCAAAAAGTGGGTAAAGTTTCTTCATACAAAATTGTATCTCATTAGTATCCATAATTACTTAATTAATAACAATTTTGTCTTGATGATGCTGCAAACAATGTCTACAACAAAATAAAGTAAACGAAAGAAAACATTGTATTTATATAATTATGTTTTTCAACTATTATAATCTACAGATACATCACGGTTTTTGTTTATTTCAATAATGTTATCAAATTCTGCATAAACGATACAATTAATGGTGCTAGTTAGAGCCGAATCAAAGCGTACTTCTATCCGAACACTTCCATGTCTAACAAGATTCCAATGTGAAGTTGAACTAGCAGATAAATCTGGGGTTAAATCAAAACATAACAAACAATAACCTCCACCATAATCTGTTCTACTTATTCCATTACCTTCGTTGTGAAAATGAATACCAGTTCCGGAAAATAAGGTGTGATATGCCGCCGCTATTAAACCAGAACTAAATGACGGTTGTAATGTTTTAGAAGGAATTTCATGACCATCTACAAACAAACTAAATGAATTCATATTATAGTTTTGAAAATTAAATGGATTCAAAGCTAAATTTCCATTAAAACCTGAATTTGATACAAATCCAATAATACACCGTTTAGGAATTTGTCCGAGAAATATATTATCCAATGTTTTACCCTGGACCCCTGATGGTATTGTGAGAACCTTAACTTCTGCTCTCGTAATGGGGTACTTCGCAGTCGTTGTTGCCAATACTTTTTGATGGGCTAACAAAACGCTAGGATTAATTTTTGTTCTTCTAACAATGAGACTAGCATCTGTTATTTGTACTTTAAATTTTTTATCTTGATGACAAATTAAATTAAACGATTCTTTTGATCGGACTAACTTAATACGCAATTCAACGCCATTTATCAAGAATTTCTCTTGGTTAAATATATCGCCATGCAAATGTCCAATCATTTCCACTTGCTTACTCTCTTTGATAAATTCTAGTCTTTTCTGAAATCCTTTGTTGTTGGCGTCAACGGTATCCGTAAAATCTGGGGTATCCTCATACCATAACCCACAAGTAAGATGGGTTTTTTTGGCTGCCGGTCCATAGTTGAGAAGATTTTCCATATAAGCACGGTAAGCATATGTATTGTTTGGGGGTGATATGAGTTTTTGATTTAAATATACATCAAGTTGGTTGAAAAGGGAATGTAGCCAGTTATTGGTGGGTCCAACTCCGGCATCTGCTTTTAATTTTGTCCCATCTTGATTCAACACTTTAGCAGTAATATGTAACATTGTGTGTGATAGATCAATGTAGTCATCTCCTGATCCAGGTACTTGAAATTCAATGGGGCCATCATCACTTAAAGATGAAATTGGTTTGTAATGAATCCAATGTCCGCTTTCAATACTTGTTTGAGTTGATGGAAGGGCAAATATATCTAATTCTGATTTTGCACATTCACATGAATGACTGTGTAGAAATGACATTATTTAACTTGAAAATATATCGTTATTTTTATTATTATTTTTACTTCCTCTTCGTCGCGATGCTTTTCGAGTAATGAGCGGTTCTCTTCTTTTATTCGACATTTTATACCCAGATCCTGACATGAGAGAATCAATTTTTTCATCAGCCTTTCTTTTTAGGTTAGCGCTCGCTTCCTTAAATCGTGATCGAATGGAACTATCCATAGGACGAGAATTTACCATATCAGATAACAGACCAACCCCTGCCCCTAAGGTTTCTTTTCCAATGGTTTTTAAACCGCTAGATAACAAAGGGAGCACTGATCTAAATAGTCCACCCAAAAAACTGCCTATACCATGTCCTCGTTGGTATGGAACTCCCTTATAGACAATACCTATCCCAGAGCCGGCTTGGTGTGAATAATAATGTTCGTAAGGACAAGAGACTGACGATCTGTTGTAAATCATTTTACTCGTTGAAAGTGTAGCTTCACGCAAGAAGATCCAAATTGAAATGGTACTCTGACACCAGTCGTTGTTCTTATATCTATTTCAATTGTATCGAACTCTCTTCGTAAAACTGGTACATAATGAGCGGGTGAGAAGATGTGAGTTTTATAAGCTCCATAAATGAACTTAGTTGGATCTAAAGGTATTATTCTGAGTAATGAAGTAATAACATCTCCGACTACTTGTGGATGTATTATATCAGTATAAACAAATATTTGAGATGGTAAACCTAAATATAAATTTGCGGGGTTTTTTCCTAATGTATTTTGTTTTAAATTTGTTCTCGGTTTAAAACCCAATTGCAGACTTAGTATCGGAGTTGTTATGATAGATGTTATTTCTTTATTTGTTGTTGCTATTCCAACCAGTTTTGTTAATCCATCATATCGAAATTTTACGTTATTTTTTAACTGTGGGTTTTCATTAAACGCTTGAAGAAAATGATCTATATTATCACATGTAGTGGCTGGTATATGAGTTTTTATATCCACTATTTTTGTAGTTTTATCGGTGGGTGATAACACCGTTTTCTTTAAATAAATGATGTTTTCGTGCTCTTGAACATTATACATGGAACAAGGGTATTGAAATTCCACTAACCCAACTACCCATTCTCCATCCAATTTAATGGTCTTTGGTAATTTAGTTAAGAAATGTGCAGTTGTGTTATCCGTGTAGTAATCTGATGAACTATTACTTAACAAAGTTAGATAAAAACTATTTTCACTCATATTTTCTTTAAGTTTGATTCAGGTATCCAAGAATTAAATTTATTAGGATAACCTTGCCACTTAACTAGTATTTCCTTTCTGCCAGCAACTCGACGCGAGCGTATTATTTTATCAATTTTATACTCGTTGGAGGGGAGGTAAGTTACTTTTTGTAATTCTTTAGAATAAAATGTACCAATGATGGGTTCACCTTCTAAATCCTTTATTGTATAAACAACTCGTGGCGATCTGTTAATAATCGAATCAATAATAAATATTTCATCACTCCAATTACTTTCATAACCTTTTTGAAACACATGCTTATATTTAGTGATTCTAACATGATCACCTACATTTAGTTTTTTAGTTTCTGATGAAATTTGCCTATCTTTTTTGCGATCATATAAATTACACCAAACAGTCATAATATTATTAGAGCTAACATCAACTGGGCGCATTTTAATGCTAGAATGATAGCTATGGTTGTAAGAATGTAAAAGATCTTGTAATATATTTGTGTAGTTATATGTATTCTTATGAGTGAAGTAACGCCATATTTTCATTTTAAGTGTTCTTTGAAACCTTTCTACTATACTTGCTTTAATGTCGGGGTTATTAGTGGTATAATAATTAATATTTTTGCTCTTAAAGTAATCTCTAACCGCCCTTGAAACAAATTCTGTACCTTTATCAGATTGGATGTGACGGGGAACAGAGTTGGCTTCAGTAAATATGCTTTCAAAACATTGTTTAACAGTTGCTGAATCCTTCTTCTTCATGGCTCTTGCAAAAGCATATTTACTGAATACATCAATAACACAAAGAATATATTTGTACCCATCATTATATTGACTATAAGTACTCATATCACTTAAATCGGCTTGCCAAAGTTCATTAATGTTCGAGAGAATGTATTTATTTCTAGTAAATCGTCTATGAGTAGGTTTATGCAGCGTGTACGTATCTTGAGATTGTAACCATTTTTTCACTTCCTCTTTGTTCATTTGACCTTTCATTTCCTTTGATAAATTATTTAAACTGCTATAGCCAGCTGGATTAGAGACATCATAGTAGATTCTGTTAATGTCTAATAAGGAGTCCATCTTTCCCACTCTATTTTCTTTCCGGATCTCTTTTGCTCCCGTGTAGCAAGAGGTGTAGAAGTATTATTATCTTTATCTGTTGAGGCTCTCGTCTTCACAGATGTGGAGGGGGTAAAGGGTTCAATCAAAGGAGTACCTTTAATAAATGCTAAATTAGTAGGATTACCTATGCATGACCTAGGAACTTCGATATCTTTTAAAAGTAAAGCAAACACTTCCCATCCAATTGGCTTAGGACGTTTAAGACATCTAACGGTGTCGCTTACCAAATCAGTAATATTACTATTTTGAATGGTTTGGTTATTTATAACAACTTCACCAGTCTGTTTCCACCAAATTTTCGGTTTACTTGAAACAATGTAATCTAACAACGTTCGAGCTTTTCTTTCATAAGATTTAGGTAATATGTTTATAATTTTTGATGGACTGATTGGCATTAGTTCTTGATTTGGGTCTCTATTGTTTCCCAAATAGTTTTAAGTCATAATGTATTGTTTGTCCGAATTTTCGTTAGTCATAATTGGTTTTTCTCAGAAACGCGTAACTTTTCAGGATTGCCATAAAACAAACCTAACCTAACCTAACCCATCTACAGCATAACCTTACGAAAATCCTGAAAAGTTAACGGTTTCAGTTTTATGACTAACGATAATATGGCAAACAATACATTATGACTTAAAACTTTATGGGAAACAAAAGGACCCCTCTTGATTTATTTCACCAGGTGGTGTATTAAACGATGACGGTGTGGCTGCTTCAGTTATATTATCTGTAACTGACTCATTATTTTCATTCTCCTCCTTTTTGTTCACTTTTGTTTTTATAATATCATTACTTTCGTTGATGACTTGATCTAGCCCCTCCATCACGATGGGTATTCTAAACGGTTTTCGATCTGTTTCAATAAAATGTAGAAATCTTTGTAATGCTTGAGAATATAACGTCCACTTTTCGCGATCATTCATTTTACTTTTAAGGATCTTTTGCATCTCTCCATCTAGCCGAGATGAGGAATTTTCGGGTGGACTCTCATTCCGTTTCAGTCTTTCAATAAAATCTGATTCTACTAATAACATTTTTTTTGTGTTTTCCATTTTGCTTATGATAAAGAGTTCACTAAAGCACTTAAAACTGCACCTAAAATAATAGGTAGAAATGCGCCTCCTTTTTGAACTATAACAGTTTTTCTTATTTTATGTTTCCCTTTCGAAACTAATTTTCTTAAAATATCTTTATATTTTTTTAGTTTCGTCTTTTATTTTCCCATTTAGGACGTTATAAATACACTCACAAATAATGTTGATCTCTTCATCGTCACAAGATTTAAGTAACGCAGTACGATATTTGGGTTTAAGCAACTGCAATGCTTCAAGTAAATGTTTATATGTGTTTACTCTTGCATGCATCATGTAGAACTGACTAAAATATGCTGATTTTTATCATATTTAAACCCCTTTTTAGGTACATACACTGTGCAATGCCCATCGAACGGAAATATTTTTGTTTTGAAACGGCATATGTCATTTGTATTTTGTTTCAGGTCAATCATGAGGTAACCATGAGCCTCCTTTGTAGCATCTTTGTAGGCTTCGTCCACAAACTTTGAGTTTTCTGGGTAAACTTGTCGTGACAGGTAGCGTATTTGAGTTTTATCCCTGGGATTTTTAAAAAATACAATGTAGCTTGTATTCAATGAAATATCACGTTGACCTCGACCTTGATGAAATATGTTTTGTGTAATATAAAAAACACTTAAGTTTCTATGATGACTACCTTTCGTAAAAATGTCAACGATTCGTCCATCTGATTCTCTCATCAAATCATCTATAATAAGAAGTTTAGGTTTCTTCCCATCAAAAATTGAAAAATCTGGTATTCCTTGACTATAATTTACATTTTCCAGATTGTAGAGAGGTTGCATTTCATCATAACACCAAATAATTTCATCAAATTCAACATTACATATCTCTTTGGAGTTATTCAAAAAGTTTGTGACAAATTGAGTTTTACCACAGCCACTAGGACCTGCGACAATGGTGGTGAAAGGATGATAAAAGTGAATCATTATTAAATATCGTAATCTATGTGTATGTGTGTGTGTGTGGGTGAGTGTTGATATGTAACGGATGGACTTTAAATGGTAATATTCAGAAAGAAGATTACTATTTAAACAACTCAGATATAGTAGAAAAAAACAAAAGGATTACGTAAAAAAATAAATTTATTATATATGATCACACTTTTAACATTAATTTTTTTGTTTCTTATTTACAAAACTTCCTTAAAAGATATAATAAAATAAAATTCATACATTTTTTTTTTACATGTTTACAAGTAATATCTTAAAAATATACAATGTACAAACAATAATTTGGAATTCGAATGTTCTGTGTGATTAAATTACAACTTAAAAAACTTTTTAATTATTGCGGTATTTTATAATGACCCCACGCAAGAGTGTCAGAAGAGTTTTCTAATAAGTATCGTTTTGTATCTTCATGCGATAATGATATTTTATTTATTTTTTGAGTGAATATTATATGTTTTATAGACTTAAATCTTAGCATTTGAGCGCGTTGCAAATTTTTATTAAATAAACACGTTTTGTAATTGTCAAGAGTAAATTTTTTTGTAACACATTTATTGACTCCTTTGGCTTTTGATAAAACACCGTATTTTTCAGTTTTCTCATCATTCTCGTCATATTTTTCAACATCTAAGGTATACATTTTAGATCTCAGACCTACGAATTCTTTTAAAATTCTACCATTATTTTCATCTTTGAAAAACCCTAATCGCTTTTTATTAATTAACGGCAAATCATATTTATTGTTAGGAGGATAGTCAGATGTATCAAAATATAAATTAAGGTCTGATTTTATATCTGCGTAATAATTTTCCGTGGAAATTTGATATACTAAGCTATCAGTATCTGTATAAAGAAGCTTAAGATTGTCTGGATATTTGGTTTTCATGTAGCTGTAGTGAAAGTCATACATCAAAGTTTTTGATATATCTAATACACAAAATCCCAAATAAATCGGTTTATTATAAAATATTCTAGTTTTATTCAACTGAACGGCCACTAAATTCTCAGAGAATATGGATAAACTATGGAACTCGGGTTTCGCTATCAAAGATTGAACCCCCTGCGTTTTTCCTCGATTTTCCCAGTTATTTAATAATTTGACATTTACACGTTTTGCAACATTTTCCATGGTCTTACCGAACACTGAATTATTCATTAGTTTAAAGAAATCTTTTTCAAAATCGGATGATGCCTGTGATCGCATGTGGGTGTTCAAATCTATGTAACTTTTTAACCACATAGACTGCTGAAATTTAAGAATGCGATGGATTTTACTCAATTTCAAACCATTTTTTAAACACTGTTTTAGATTTCTATAGTGAATGACATAATTCGTTTTTTTATTTAAATTAGGAATTAATTTTTTTTCTTTGGAATTACCCAAACAAACGTTTTCAGGACAGAATGGCAAATCTGAATGAGAGTCATGCAACTCGTTAGGGTATTCGAGATCAACTTCTAAAATTAAACCATGATCAGCGTCATCAGATATATTAAAGTCAGTATCTGTATTTACCCATTCAAATTTACCGGTAGGAAGACATTGAGACATAGCCCACCCGTAAAGGTTATTTGCATCAAAGTACATAAGAAATGACGATGGGATATTTTGATTATAATCTGACAAAAAAATATTATTAGCCTTCGCATATCTATTACTACATTGTGATATGCCACCTCGAATATTTTTCGCTATAAAAGCTATTTTATCGATATCAGTTAGGAGTTCTAGTTTTATTTTTGTAGTTCTTAACATTGCATCCCAACTTAATCCCGGAGCAGTATAATAATGAGCGGGGTCTAATCCATACGTCTTAAGACAAAGGTTTCTAAAATTTTCAAATATATCAGTTAGTAATAAAACATCAGTTTTTAAATATAAATCAGAATAATCACCCATATTTTTGCATTGAAAATGAGACCAAACATCTTTTGCGTGATCATAATCCTCCTCTGAGATGTGACTATCAGACAAGGAACTAAAGAAATCATCTTTAGAGGGAAGAGCTGTTAAGTTTAAAGAATCGTATGATGACATGTGTTCATAGGGATATACACCCTTTCGTAATAAGCGTTTAAAATCCTCTTCGCATGAAAAATTCAATTTTAATTCATGAAATTGTTCAGGCAACAAGTTTTTTGCCAATTTGTCAAGACTACTGGACATAAATTTAAGTGAATCAACAAATCTCAATTTAACTGTGCGATTATTTATTTGCAAGTTCTTAGAAAATGAAATGTATTTCTCTTTGTTCTCTGGAATCAGTTCAATGTCGCCTTCCATCAAACCAAGCCCATGCACTATAAAATGACTATCATAGTTACACAAATTATGGAAAAATACAGGTACAAAATTAGGTGCCCTGTATTTTTCAGAACAAAATTTATGTGCCACTCCTTCATAAAGACCAGTATGGTAATTATAGGAAATGACTGAATCCTCGTTTAAATTTTTATCACAAATATAACATGTACTACTCTGAGAAATATGCACATTATTTGCATTAGATAAAGGCAATGGAGTTTTTACAAAAGTATTTCTCCTACAAATGGCCTTTAAGTCTTGTTCCATATACTTCATAAATTCCTGGGTGCAATTTTTGCCTTTATATGTTCTGTACACTGACAATTTATCATTATAAGAACATTTAATATAGTATCCAAAACTATATACCTCATGTTTTTGTATATTTGTTGTTGAGGATGTAGTAGGATTAATTTTACCTGTTTGAATCGGGTTTAGAAAGGCCTCGAAATCAGCATAAATAACAAAAGGTACCCTTAATTTACGTTCATAATTATCGAAAGTAAGTATATTGGAGGAAACGTTTTCATTGAACCAGTTTTTCTTTTTATCCTGTTCTGAAGGTAAATGTGTACAAACATGGAAACAATCGTTTCTTTGATGATTCATTAAATTGTCACGAGTTGTAAAGTTCGACAAACAACCATCACAAATATGTGCGGCATGCTGTGTATTTGATAATTGTTTGGATACTAACCTAGATAAATTTTTGATATAGCAATAATGCCCCTTACTGTCTTTGGATATGTACAATAAGTTCAAGTGGGTAGCTTTTTTGCACTTTGTTAAGTGTAATGGGCCTACTACATCATGTATTTTACTTTTCGAATTGTATTCAAGACCAAAAACGTTTATACTTATATCATTCATTTTTTCAAATTTCTGAATATCTCCAACTCTAAGTGGGAAAGTTAAATTTCCAAAATTTAATTTATTTTTATGCGCTATATACGATTTCGTAGTGTTTGAACGATGACTTGTAGGTGGATACAAGCCTGACAATACAGCCCATCTAAAACATTCATGATCACTATTTTTTACATTAATAACTGCTTTTCTGTTCTGAATATCACGTGGTAATTCGATATAGGAAGAACCACGCAATGGATTAAATTTGTTTACATTGACATCTAGATAGTTAAATTTTACTAAACTCCATCCACTATCTTTTCTCTCAAAGTTAAATAATTTTGTTAATATATCTTTAACAACTGACTCGAAAATCTCATCTTTGTCGCTGCTAACATCAACTACATTGTTACATAATTGGAAATCAAATGTATTATTTACTTGTTTGCTCTCTTGAGTAAAATCCGCATTTAAAATAAAGTTTACTTTTAAAGCATGGTGATCAGTGAGGGAACGATCCAATAATGCAAAGATTTTATCTTTATTTCGTAGTAAAATAGATTCGGGAGTAAATGGTTGGTGAACATTTTCATTTAATAGTATTCTGTAAGTGGCCACCCTATTCTTAAAAGCATTTTCAATTAACTGAACATTAACCCATTCAATGTCAGCCCTTAAAACATTATTTTTGTGAAGATTACTATTTAAATGATTTTTAAAATATCTTTTAGAGACAAACTTATTACACACAGAACATTCAATTTCATGATTATTATTTGTACTCACAATGACATCGGGAACTGGTTCGGGTGATGTTGATGTGACAGGTTCAGCAGCTGCTGGACGGTTTTTCTTCAACAAGAATTCTTCAGTCTCCAAAACTGCAGCTGTCCTTTTTACTCCCCGTCCTATTTGAGAAGATCTATAACAATACAAAATAAACATAAATATCTTAATGTGAGATAAAATAAAAATAATTACTAAAATGGTTGGTTGTATATACTAACGTAAGTCTTTTCGACACTGCTGACAATAGGCCTGCATCATCAAAACTCCATCAATCACATCTGATGACTCAGTATTCCCCTTGGAATTTTTTATATGCCCATCACATGGTGTATAATACGGTATAATATCAGAATCTTCCAGTAACGTGTGAGGTAATTTGTTTGAAATGTACCACATTCGAATATTTCTATGAAAATATGAAACAATAAATTCTTTACTTAATTCCTCAATCTTATCACGAGGTAAGGTGAGACCAATATGATAATAAGTAAACACCATTATGGAAAAGGATATCACAATACAAGCACGGCACCAAAACACTGAATGATATGAACTCGAGATACCCCGCTTATATAACCAGTCCTCTCCCACCCCACGTTTATCCTAACAATTAGTTCAGGTCACAACAAGTTACGGACCCATCCTTTGTTAAACAGGTACCGGTTAAGAGTTATAAACATGTATGAACAGGAATATTTTTACTTACGCCTCTCGATGAAGTTGGCTCACAAGACGGGCAGCCTCGCATAGATCTTCATTTTCTTCTATTTCTTCACAGAGTCTGATAAGTTCAAGATCGTAGACATCACAGCTCAAAGAGTCCATTATGAAATGAGAAATCATACAGTGCTTTCTTTCATTTAAATAGTTGACTACACGTATAAGATTTCTAAGAGTGGGGACTGTGACCTTTACAAGTGAGAAGTTTAAATTAAAACTTGTTGTAATGTTATACAATAAAAATAATCTGTTACATGGAAAATGTACTTAAGGAGAGGTAAAAAATGAGAAATACGTTAACACAATCATTAAGCTACTACTATCATTAATAATTATAACTATCACTGTTTCTTATTATCTATAAAATATTTCACACTACTGTCCTTAGAAGCTAATTGCTTTGTTATGTTATAAATAATATTTCGCGTATTTTGTAGCTCCAAATCGTCTTCCAACGCAAAATATTTCAATCTGAAGTCCGCATGCTTCCAGTGTTCCATGGGTGGGACGTTTTTAATTGTTTGCATATCATATATCTCGATTTTAATCAAATGTGATGCATACGCCCCGTCGTCTTGTCCGGATGATAAGTTTGCAACACCGTCTGGTGAACTTTTGCTCACATTCGAAGACCGTTTCACAATTTTGGGTTGCTTTTTAGGTCGTTCAAAGAAACTATCGATATTGTTTCCTGAACGTTTCTTTGCGATGGCTTGTTTAACTTTGAAACCAAGCGTACCCTCTTCATGGCTTGATTCGTCTTTATTATTATCCGGGTAGTAATAGTTCTTGAAAGTATTTTCAGTGAACTGAAACAATATAAAACAATAATTTACACACTGTCTACAATCTTGATAATTAAAACACAAAGAACACAAGTGAAAACAAAACAAAGTAAGTTACGGTAATAAAAGACATACTTACATCCATTGTTGGGTCTTTCTATAAACACTTAAACACTTCACTGTTGAATTAACACTATATTTCTATATACTGCAATAGATACAAGGAGCTCTGATACAGTGGACTGCCACGACGGTAATACTTACTCAAACTCATTTCTCTTCGGCTTTTATACTGTGTCACTATGACCAGGGTACAGTACCGTTAAAATCATGTCTCAACAAGTTCATCTAATACATACGCTCTCTTTACTAAAACCCAAATTCAAAAGCATAATAGGAAACAATAAATCCATTGTCGGTATAAAATATAATCGATGTCTACCAATAAAGCAATTATGCTGTTATAACAATGAATAGCAACGCACAAGAAATGTTGACGTATTAGACTAAATCATGTTGAAACCAGTTGACACGTCTCGTTCCTTTTTTTAATCACACAAAGTAACATGTCTCAACAAGTTCATCTAAACAGACGTTCTCTTTACTCAAACCCAAATTATAAAAGAATAGGTATAGGAAACAATAAATCCATTGTCAGCATAAAATATAATAGACGTCTATTAATAAAGCAATTATGCTGTTATAACAATGAATAGCAACGCACAAGAAATGTTGATGTATTAGACTAAATCATGTTGAAACCAGTTGACATGTCTCGTTCTTTTTTTTAAATCACACAAAGTAACATGTATCAACAAGTTCATCTAAACAGACGTTCTCTTTACTCAAACCCAAATTATAAAAGAATAGGTATAGGAAACAATAAATCCATTGTCAGTATAAAATATAATAGACGTCTATCAATAAAACAATTAAGCTATTATAACAATGAACACAAGTGCACAAGAAATGCCTCACACGCCTCGTTATTTTTTTAAATAATAGAAAGAAACAAGTAACTACGAGTTTACTTTATATCGGAAGACTAGGTGAAAGCAGGTTAGTTTGAAATGAGTTAGGTTGATTTTAGTTAGGTTTGGTCAAGTTAGGTTTAGGTTAGGTTTTCGAAGAATAAGTTAGGTTTGGTAAAAGGTTAAGGTTAGTTTAGGCTGCCAAAGGATTACTAGTGTAAATTCTACGTCAGAAGAAGGTTAGAACTGTATTCCTTATAAATCGAAATAGCTCCAAGAGGTAATAAGATAATGCGGGTTATTAGAGTTGATAGTTAGAGTACCTATGCATCACAAATAAGTACCTATCGCTAATACCTATTGCAAATAGCTGTCGCTAATACCTATTGCAAAATACCTATCACAAACACCTACAGTATACACACATAAAGAAGGCATGAATGGAGACGTCGGTGGGTTAAGGAAAGGGTCCAGGCAGGTAGTATGCTCGGTAACACAATAGCGCGCCCGAGTCGAGATCGAACAATAGAAAAGGGTCGATAAGCCTATTGTTACCGTGGTGAACAAGGTGTATTGTTTAATTAGCGTATTTCGTTAAGTCCCTGAAGGAGGCGCCGGGCACTGCTGAGACCTAGCGCAATCAATTCAAATGGGGGGCTATTTGTTTTTTTTTTTTTTTTAGGTTCAGCAGGGGCGGTGGCTCGGCCTTGGGGTCAGGATCGGGGACCACTGAGAGGCGGGGCCAGAATCGGGGAATACTTTCTACTCCTAGCGGGCCTGGCCATTTAGTTAGCACCGCTGTCCAGCGACCGTCGCTCACTCCTACATTAAATACACATTAATACGTTGGTATTATTCATTGTTATAATTGCACACCGTTAAATATCATGAGTAATCCCGATGAAACTCCCTCCACACACCCACGTGTTGGCGTTGCCGGTCGAATAGGATAGGATCATGCGCTTAATGAGTATTCATTTGCATATTTCCTGTATGCGCATATGTTTATGTAATCCTAGAGGTGTGTACTTACATTCAACTTATGAACAATGTAAAGCAACTGAAGCAACTTCCTCGAAGAATCTCATCATTTTCAGTTGAGAACTGGAGAATTCAGTCTTGAAGGTTAAAACAAAATCAACTGAGAAAATCAGCCAAAAGTTGTTTTAAATTAAATTACAACTTGTAATGGCATAGACTTGTAATTTACAAGTCTTAAATCTGCTTGTGATTTATTATCGCCAACGACTCGGGCCTTTAGAGGCCCCCATGACATTTTTAGAGATAAACAATACCTACATAGGTAATACTCACTGTTATCTCTACAAAGCCGCTTAGTGGCAGAGATCCACAATGGTTACGATTAATTATCAACAAACATCTACCAGAGCCAAAAGAGCGTAAGTTCACATGGACGTGCATCAGGATGTGTCTTTGTGTGCGTTAGCAGCAGGATTGGGGCCGCGGCTAACGAGTACACACTGTTAGTTGAACATTCCTCAACCTTGCTGCAATGGGATAAGGTCCACCATTAGCCAGTTAAATGTGCGACTGTTAGTATTTACATAACAGCGCATTATCGTGGGCCATTAGCTGCACTCCTCATTAGAGTGAGTGGTGAGTGCTAGGTATGTATATAACGGACACACTCGAATGACCATAATCGGACAAAGGGTTTATCCAGAAGGATTCTTATAAAATAACTTCGCAGCGGAATAGACTTATTAACCCTTGTATGCCTAGATCTAGTTTTTGACGACACTAACCCAATGGCCGTATGGGCTAAATTATTACTTGGGTAAAATTTTATTTCCACTGACCTCGCCGTACCGTACCCGAGTCGCCAGGGAGAGCATGCATCTGTTGAGGCTCCTGCCGTCCGTCGGCTGCACAGCGGGCTTTGGTTAATGCACTTTGGTAGCACTATAGACGCTATTGGTAAAGAAGATTTTACTGTTAAGCACTACACTAGAGGATGTCGGTTTTATACAGCCTGATGCTAAATTCAAAAATGCGAAATTTACGAGCACGAGAAGAAAAAACGATGTCGATCGTCTTGTCCTCGTTCGTTTCTAGTCTCCAGTTGCTAATAACTGCTGGCTCGAGCAATTATCTTTCACGCGACTACACAAACGGGCCAAGGATTGACTTTTATTACTGTTTTATTCGAATAATGATGAGGGTTTTCACCGGGGTTCAACGTTTCCATTTACTATCTCAGCTTGCCACTGAAGTTCAAAGTGTCCATTCGCCGTGTCAACTCGTGTCACCATAGGTATCTGTTCGTTGCGAGATTCCACGTTTTCATTAGCCAATTTGTCACGAATAACTCGTCTCTATTAGCCATGAATCGTGTTAGTTTGTCGCTATGCATGTGATGTGATGCGTAAACGTGGACTTGTCGGTGATTTATAAATCTTGTGATGGTACGACGAGCGACTAAGATTAAATCTGAGCATAAGTACACTTCAGAAATAACACTATAGTACCTAACAAACAAGTTTACATAGTTTAAGTCGATTAAATAATGAATGCTTTGTGTTGTTGTATCTGTGGCCTAGACCGCGGCCGAGGACCACAACTGGTCATTAATAATTATAATTACTCACTATCTAACATTCAATGAATTCATTCAATGCTTTGGTTCAAATCATTCCTAATGATGTATTTAGTTACATATAATAACGTAATGTATGAGGTAGGAAGCTGGTGGGGATGGAGTTCTTCTTGAGCACTTTCTGTTCGCATCGCAACTGAGCTGCTAATTGTCTGATCCGTGCTAAGAACGTTTTGTTTGACAGTTAAAATGATTACATCAAATTTTGAAATGCTAATGTTCGAGGCATTCGTTTGAAAACAAACTGTTATTATAACGGACGTTTGGGCGGTGGGCGAGCCCGGGGGTGAGGAGCAGGGGGCGGGGAGGGGGAGGTGTGTTTTGGCGCCGGGTCTGCGCGGGCTCACGTGGCGCAACCGTGTGGTGCATCCTGAGACCCTGATGATCACCACGTGTAGCTGTGGGGTACACCCCTCACGGTTTTTATTGTATAGGTACATAATTTACATATTCATCATGTCATGAATCGAAGAACCCAATGAAAAGTGAAGCGCAATCGTTTCATTGTGACATGTCTTTTATCAGCAGCAAAACGCGACTATGTTAGTTCATATGACAGGTACCTAATACAGTCTCCATCAGATAAGTATTTTTGAGCACGATATTGACCGCTCCGATCCGCTCCTCAACGGCAGGTTATAGCCGATTATTCGACGATCACGAAATTCACGATCTAAAGTAGATTTGAGCAGCTCCATTTCCCTCAGAGCCACGAAATTCCTCGATGGTATTTAGAGATAAGTAAGTAATGTTTGACCGCGGTCACCTGCCGCGAGCGCAGGCGCGGGTGACGACCTCGCGTCATAACTGTTCCGCGCAGACGAATGCCCACTCACGCGCAGCTCGCTACGCGCCGCGACCAACTGTCTGGAGAGACAGCAGTCAGTCCGTTTAGATAACATACAAGGTATTATAGTACAGGTGCTTAATATTATTTATCCTGACATTCCTCAACACCTGATTGCACCAGCCAGTCCGTGATACGACTTGATTCAAAACAACCAGTGGCCTATTTTATAAAGCTACAAGTTACAATTTACAAGCGGAAGTCTCGTTCTAACACATAGGGTTAGAAAGAGACTTCCGCTTGTAAATTGTAACTTGTAGCTTTATAAAATAGGCCACAGGGCAAACAATGCTTATTATATGTTTGACATCCCAATTCCAATATTCGATAGCTTAACTGACACGTCTTTATTGTATTTAATTAAGATTAAAAGAGACTCTGTCGTGCATTTAGGTATTTATAAGTTCACTGGATGGAAAAAAGTGATAACTGCCAATAAGGTAAATAAAACATCACTTAGGTATCTACTCACCTACTTATTAAGTTATTACAAATGTGTTAGTGTAGGTAGGTACCCAAAATGTTAAAATGTTATGGCTCCTCTACACGATAGGCCATCAACCATCATACTGGCGCACTAAGATGGGCCTGCGTGTAGAGAGGGGAGTCGTGTCGGATGGCTTATGAATGAATGAAAACATTTATTTTCAGGCAACTATTGGCTTATGGTGCGGCGTCACGTCATGGTGATGGGATGGGCACGGTGTCGGTTTTTCAGCCAGCGATGATGCGTATGTATCTACACGTGGCCCATTCTATAGTGCGTGCTCTCAACCATCGCATTGGCCACCGCACTGGCCCAGCGTTGTGTCTATTGTCTTGCGGCTCCTCTACACGAGGGGCCAACGCCGGCCACTCCAAGGGACGCAGCCATGCGGTAGAATAAGATAGCAATATCACTTGCTCCCTCTAACGCATAAATGCGTCCCTTGGAGTGGCCGGCGTTGGCCCATCGTGTAGAGGAGCCATATGATAAGCCATAACCATCGCATGGCCCTCACGCTGGTCCAGCGCTGGGCCATCGTAGCCACAGCCATTAGGATATTACCTTCAATTAATTATATTCCGAATAAATGAGATAAACGCGTGGTTTGTTGGTAATAAATCACCGAATTCATGTCATGTTTATAGTTATTTTGTAATGAGTCACGAGAGTCACGAGCCACTGCCACGATAAGCCGTAAGCGGACGTCAGCGAGTTGTATCTTCCTCTTCTTATTCCAGTAGTATTTATGTGGAGTTATGGGAACAAAGTTCAGACCGGGCAAGCTGTAGATACAGATATATACTATTAATTAGTTTGTTGTTGGGTATGGTAGTACTTACTTACTGCCGTGGCGCAGCGACCCGAAGTGAATCTTGGCCTCTGACACTAAGGAACGCCATGCTTCTCTGTCTAGCGCCGTTTCTGTCCCATCGACGGCACCGAGCTCGTTCAGATCTTTCACGACCCCATCGCACCAGCGATACCTAGGACGCCCAACCGGTCATCGATCATCCGGACGGCCCGAGTACGCTCTCAAAATCGCTCGATTTTCACCCATACGGACCACGTGCCCGAGCCATCGGAGTCTTGAGGCTTGGGTATGGTAGTGGGACTCCAAAACTGATGGGAGACAGTGACGTAGAAAACCATCTTCCCGTAGGTAATGACGTCATGAAAACGCCAGTCGCCTCGTTACAAAAGCAGTACTCAGCCCTTCTTCCACTTTCACCTTCTTCCTTCTTCTTGTTTGAATTGAGAACTCAGCTCCGAGAGTCAGAAGTTTATCACAAAACAGTGCTTATTCTTACTGCTTAGTTATGAGACTTATGAGATGCGCAGTTGACGTATCTCTGTGCGTCACATAAGCTGGTAAAAGGTACATTGAAGTTTGAAAATTATAGAATACAACTCGTTTTTGCAAGATACCTCTGTTATCTATTCCAACATCGCTGGAGTTTCCGGAAGTGGCGCGTGGAGCCAGCGCGAACGGCACGGCAGGACACGCCGTATCTCAGTTCCGTCGCATTGTCCCGCTCGTCCTTATCCACCCCTCCCCCCCCCCAACCCTGCGATGCAGTTGTGTCTGCAATAACACAATTACTCATTAGCGTACCGATTTTGGCTCTTAGATTTAGAACCAGCGTCTCTAAATAAAATACGTAAGATAATCTAGGTATAAATAAATATATGTTTGGTGAAATAATTCAATCTAAATTTAGGTAAGTAGTTGAATTTTAACTTTAGTAAAGATGCTTGTTACTAACCAAAATTGTTCTTAAAATGATGAAAACATTCCCTTTCGTGTTTTGGGAAGTGCTATTTGAAAGATTTTTATTTTAGAACACAACCGAATAACATTTACCTAATATGGGCCCCAATTTCCTAATTCAAAAAGGCACTATGAATATAATTCCTGCAAAATAAAATCTAGTTCTGTCTCTTCGTCAGTACCTACTATTTCCTGGCCAACAATGCTGGGTAGCGTAGTGAACAGCTCCGCTGCACTTGACTACGTTTGTTTGTCGTTAGTTGCACATTCGTGGCCGGCGCGCTGCACTTCCGCATAGCTCCAGGGGCGATATTACCATCACTCAGCGAGCCCAACGTCTGTCTTGGCAGCACTGTCATTCACATGCCTTAGAAGGCAAAGACGAATCCGATTCACCATTGATTGCACGTCACGATAACACACATTGTAGTTATTGTTACAAAATTATTAATTTGAGGGTACTATGATGTTAATATTTATGATGGCTGCTCCAACACAGCACACAACAGGGTGTTCTTCAGCATGGACCCGAATGATAGGACGACTAAAGCGTGATCGACTATGTTTGCTTTAACTCACCGACAAAGCTTAAAACCTAAAAATGTGATACAAATGTTACTAAGTACACCTCTGTGAGTTCTAATATAGTCAGACCAGACATTAGACGCTTTCGTAATGATTAGTGGGACTTTTAAAATCAAGAGAAGGGTTTAGGATCTTGAGGTCATATTACACTAGTTCCTCTGGCTTTGCTTATTATGCTCGTGTAACGCGAATGTCCGGCGCACTCAAGCGTGCTGACGCTGGCGCTGGCTCAGCAATATTACACGCTAGCTGCTCTTATCAGTGGCATTCAGCCGCGCCGCGCCGTGCCGGCGACAGTGCCGGCTCCACCTGTCAGCATTGTAACAATCCTACGTACTGTTATCGTATTGAAAGGATGTCTGCAATGCGCGCCTATACATTACGACAATGCACCTACGAGCTACGACTTGGCAAGAATGCAAAAGCATTCTTTATCATGCGCTTGTGTCCGGGTTGATATATTTTCTTATTTTAAAATAATTGGCTGTGCTTAGTCGATTTTTGGTTTTTCGTGGTAGGAAGTTGCAAGTCTAACTACATGACTAGATACTAATGCTTTATTAGGAGTTTTGGTCTTGTGCCTGACTTACACCGATCGTACATAAGAGTACCTACATATTAAAGGGCATGTAAGAAATTCACTATCGACCTTCTGACACTGCAAAGTCTATTAAAGAGGTGTAAACGCGACACGAGGGATCTCCATGATCCCATCATATTTTCGCAAAGAAAATGAGATTCACATCACACGTCGCAGGCGCCTCGATCGCTTATCATACGCATTTCGCACGAAATCCGCATACGAAGAAATTCACCGAGACGACGAGATCGTGACTCGTGTGGTAATCTCGTGAGGCGATACCGGGCCGTTTCTTTAAATATCTTAGGTAATCTGTTGTGTTTATCCTTACACTATGCGGCATAATTACATATATGTATACTTGTAGACTGTATTTCCAGCATAATATGCGAGATGTGAGTGACGAAAGTCGAAGGAAATGAGCTGTCACGCTGTCAGTACGATGTGATTGATTGGTTTGATAAAGTCCACTTAGTGAATACAAATCAATCTTAGTCCGCCTTCTGCAGAATAGGATACTGAGTATCGACGAAGCGAGAATAGTTAGATAATGTTGACAATTATAAACGTCTCTCACTGTGATAATTGTGATATTCATATTTATTGGCTTTCTAAGGCCTATTTTAACAGTCATATGATTTTTGGTAGTTTTTCGGTAAGTACCGGTAATAATATCCCGTTGTTGTTTAAATTTTGATCAACCAATTGAGGAGGAATGTTAGAATATTCTATTAGGAAATATTAAAAAAAGTTCCTTAATCGCAGAAAGGGGATACGCGATAGATCCGAATTTATTTTATTACCTTTATTTACCGACGTTTCGACACAATCCCAGTCGACAGTGTCCAGTGAAACCTGTGCCGAAACGTCGGTACCGTAAAATGGTCCTACTTTGCTCCAAAATTGGCTCCACTCTAAGGAAATTTTGAAGATTTTTAAAACTGTTCATTTTTTAAATATTTAGACAAATTGAATATGAAGAAGAACATAATATGAGACTTATTTTATAGGTAAATCAACTTTATGAAATGTTGTTTCATATAAAACGAAGCTCTGAATAATGGGCACAAGATACCCATTGTTGGGGGTACTTTTGCTCCTACCTATAGTTCACTCAGGGGTGCAAAGTTACCCCATTGTGCGCAAAATTATAATAGGTCCCGCCAAGAAAAGAGACATTATTTTTATGACTAAAGTAGTAATTCTATATACAATTTCGTTTGTCTGAGTATACAAATAATAAATATAGATATATTATGTTTGGATATATTAGACGTTAAGTATTTTTTTTAATTGGAGCATAGTTACCCACAAAGGAGCAAAGTAGGACCATTTTACGGTAAATGTACTTGTAAGAAACGGACAAAACATAATTTGCAGTACATATGGTCCTATTTTCCCGCAATAGTGCTTAAAATAGCACATGTCAAAAGTTTAAAGGGCCATATGTACTGTAAAACTTTGTACGATACACGTGCGAATAGGTAATTCGCAATTCGTGTCGTGCGGTACTTAATTCCATTTTTAGGTAAATAAACCTCCTTTTAAATGAGTAATCCTGAAAGCTACTTTAAATGTACTCTTATTGCATATGAGGTTAGATCAAAATAAATAAGTAGACCGACCTAAAATATCTATACTAGGAAAAAATTAATTTTGATGAATACGCTCATCTATTCACGAGTCATCATCCATCAAGACATACACGAGCAATCTCAATCAGGCGGCTTCATATAAATTCATACGCTCTCACCGTAATGATAAACAACATAAACGGGTTAGTAATTACCCGGGCTCCGGAGCGCACGTACCTACTTACACGATTCCCGGAACGTATTTTTATCCCAAACGAGCTATTTTCGTCGCGCGGACGGATTTAACTTTACTGTTATTTGGTATAAAGTGAAACAAGTGCGATTTGGTGGCAAGTGGTATGTACCAGATACAGGCGTAGGCGTAGCGTGGGAGGGGGGGGGAGGGGTAGGATCGGAGAGGTTTAATTGCATTCCGCGCTTCGAGCTGTCTTGGAGGCGAGCAATCGAATCGACGTGAGAGTGCTCCAGTACGGTCTAGGTTGTAAATATGGTTATATATATATAATATTTATTACTAAATTTAATAAAAAATAATTTAATAATAATTTAATTTAAGGCTTAAAATTATTTAATGTTTAAGTATTTATACAAATAATTACATAGATGTTATTAAAGAAAATGCTGTTTTATTTATTTCAGGGAATTATGAGTCCACGTTTACAATAGAACAACTATATATTCGTTTCCTGAAATTCCTTGGTTATAGGTAGCTCGATTGAGCAAAAGATCTGCCTGTATGGAATATAGAAATAACAATAAGTATGTTCACTCACGCACATTGCCTGTGTCGTCGGCGGCTAGTGGAGCATTACTTACATATTATTACCAACAATTGAGCTAATGAACACATCAGACATGAATGAGCCCTGTGCACGCGCGGTGGACTGTAAATACTGGCATTTGTTGTAGGTACATTCTCTGCTTTCTGTCATGGCTATTCATTTTTGATCATTTTTAGGGTTCCCTACCCAAAGGGTAAAAACCGGACCCTATTACTAAGACTCTGTCCGTCTATCACTAGGCTCTATCTCATGAACAGTGATATTAGCTAGGCAGTTGAAATTTTCACAGATGATATATATTTCTTTAGGCGCTATAAGAAAAAAATAAATATTAAGTTTGGCTCCCATACAAAATACGTGATATTATTTCCTGTTTTTTGCGTTATGGTACCATTCATGCGCGGCTCGCACTTGGTCGGTTTTTATTCATCATTCATTAATTTCTTCTGTTAAGTATATCGATAGGTATTGTGCACTTGAACCCATGAATTTGGGACATTTGGCTGATATACCTACAAATGTCCCAAATTCGCGCCTTCTCTTGATCGCTCGCAGACGGACGATTAGGGACTTCAGAGGGCCTATATACCGTGAAAATCTATAATAGAGATTTCGTTTAAGACTGCGTCGTGCAAAATCAGCGAAAAAGGCAGTCACCGTTTAGTCGCTAGCGTCCACATCGCTTGATAAAAAAAATTATAATAAATATCATTATTATCCCAAAGAGTGTGTTTACAACGAATCACCCTTGAAAATTTGAAATCTTTTACAATATAATAAATACACTCATGCAAAGTTGTACCTAAAACGTGATGAACGAGTGTCAGCGTTTAGTAAAATTTGTATAAAAAAATCGATGCTCATGCTACAAAATCGAGTGATTTCGAAAGCCAGATAACTAGACTACAACGAATCAGGCTTTTCCTATTTTTCCTCTTAAAGGCTACAGAGAAATTCAATCGTAAACGTAAACTTTCGTAAAATTTCCATACATCCGCCATATCTGTCAAATTCTCCTTCTCCTCAGATGCCCGCTGTGGGCCGTTGGAAGCGGACGCGTACATGCTTTTTCCAAATTGACTTTTCAATTTGGCATATATATTGACAGAAATTCATGTCCGTATACGAATGATGATACCAGTGAAAAACTGTGTTCAAAATAAATAGGGTAAATGAATAATGTCACACGGAGATCCAGAGTCATTAAAATTTTGATTTGTTTTTATTCATAAGTCATAATACTTTAAAAATATAACAAATTATTTAAAATATATACGAACACAACCAAATCAGCGTAATTAGTTTCTTCCTAATTCACTAAAAATTAAAAAAGTTTGAAGATTTGTTTTATCTTATTGGAATAAATTTTCATTGTGCTGGCATTCATATTACGTCATTTTAAAAACATATATGACATAATGTCAATATACTAGATAGACAATTTATCAACAAATTTCTTCACATTTTAACGTAAACAATATAAATTATTAAAATTTTATTTATGAAGACGAAGCAATGTTGTTCACATAATATCAGCAATAAAATTTTTAGTTTCAACCAGTTTTGTTGCTATTCTGAGAGCTATCACGTGCTTTGAAAGTTAATTCAATGATATATCATCAAGAAATTGAAACCAAGACTCGACCTGCAGTCTCAGCGTGTTTTTGTGGCTATATTATCAGTTGAAAGAACGATATTTCCATCGCAGTGGTATGGTTTACGAGTACCTATATTGGTTTCATGTGACGATGTTTATATAAATGTATCTATCAAATAACAACGTGCTTTTATTTCATTGATATTCGGTGCAAAACGATAACTCAGTAGGTAACGAAAAATAATTACTTATCAAAAATGCCTTAAAGTTTTTTCAGTGAACGTTTATTTATAGGTATTTATGAGGTCTTATGTCTTATCAGCGTGGCTTTGGCCTTTGGACATTTTTGTAATGCTTTGTAATAAGGTAGGTGAGGTATCTATATCCCTCATTTAATAACCTTTTTTTGAATGAATTACAATTTAATTATTTAAATAAATAAGTGGTCTACAAACATACATATCCGCTCGGTCCGCTAAAATAATTTAAGTGCCCTACATAATAGGTATATTTAAGATTAACAATCAGTAAACATCATTAATTACGCTTAAATGCTTGTTTCAGTACAAATTGGCTGAAATACTTCCGACATAAAACCTAAAGGTATAAAAGTACAATTTGCTAAGTAAACTGTCAATCTACATAAATTATAATAGATAGACTCTTAGAAGTCAGCTTACTGAAGATTATGAACAGCATATAAGTACTTTCTAAATAAAATACAATTTGTTTTTCCATGACTCATGTAGGCCGTATTTTACTATAGACCATTTTAAATTGAAGATGAAATTAATTCATGATAAAAGCTAATAAGGCCCGGTAATATTTTCTGTTATTCTTGAACTTCTGTTCAAGTCAGTGTTCAACTGTCAGTGCAAGTAACAAGGCCCGGTTCCGAACCAACATGGTATGGTTTTTAGGGTTCCGTACCCAAAGGTTTACCCTTTTACTAAGGGACCCTATTACTAAGACTTCGCTGTCCGTCCGTCCGTCCGTCCGTCCGTCCGTCTGTCTGTCACCAGGCTGTATCTCACGAACCGTGATAGCTAGACAGTTGAAATTTTCACAGATGATATATTTCTGTTGCCGCTATAACAACAAATACTAAAAACAGAATAAAATAAAGATTTAAATGGGGCTCCCATACAACAAACGTGATTTTAGACCAAAGTTATGCAACGTCGGGAGTGGTCAGTACTTGGATGGGTGACCGTTTTTTTTTTGCTTTTTTTTTGCATTATGGTACGGAACCCTTCGTGCGCGAGTCCGACTCGCACTTGCCCGGTTTTTTTTATAAAACGTGTATTTTTCAAAAGCGCTGGAATATTTATATAACTATTTTGGTATGTGAAGAAACATGAACAAATGAGAAATCTATATTGAATTGATTTGTTAATAATATCCTGATTATTAATAGAACTATTTCAGTTAAAATAAAGGTGGGCCTTATATGCTTCACCTGACCTTATTCGTCCACATTTAGATCCTATAGCTATATTTGGCCACTTTGGCCGTCACTATCTATTTGATGCCGATTGTACTAACAATTAAAAGTACAGCTCATATGAAAACCTGTACTGAAACTTAAGCATTTGAGCGTAATTAAAGATGTTCACTGATTATTAACATTACGTGTTAAAGAACCGTGTCCCGATGGTGCGTCCATTAATGAATCGCATACTAACGGATAGAGGTTTACGAGTAAATTCACGGAAAAATGATTATAGGCAACCCAATACTAGTGGCTTAGTTGCCGTTTATAAATCGTTTGTGTCGAGCAAAATCAGCGGAAAAGGCAGTCACCGTTTAGTCGCTAGCGTTCACATCTCTTGATAAAAAAAATTATAATAAATGTCATTATTATCCCAAAGAGTGTGTTTACAACGAATCACCCTTGAAAATCTGAAATCTTTTACAATATAATAAATACACTTATGCAAAGTTGTACCTAAAATGAGATGAACGAGTGTCAGCGTTTAGTAAAATTTATATAAAAAAATCGATGCTCAAGCTATAAAACCGAGTGATTTCGAAAGCCAGATAACTGGACTACAACGAATCAGGCTTTTCCTATTTTTCCTCTTAAAGGCAACAGAGAAATTTAAGGTTAAAGTTAGGTGAGGAATATAAGGCCCGACGGGTAACAAGGCCCAGCATTCAAGAATAGTAGTTAAAATAACAATTAAATAGCTGTAAGCAGTACTGTAAAATACTGATAAGTGTTTGAGGCCTCCTCACTGAGGAGATTTTGTAATGTCATGACGGAACTGGACCAAACGTTGGCATGTTATGATAAGTCTTGTCATTCATGATAGTGTCGGGCCCGTATAAAGTAGTATGAACGACAGCCTTACTGGATCGTATTTTATATTTTTCTTAATTCTAATATGTCAATGCGGTTACCAACTTTTTCTGTCACGTGTGATTATATGCTCTTTGTCTGTCACACGTGTCTTAGAATAAATTTGCACGTTCTTTGTTCGGTTTTATATTTTGTTTGAAAATAACTTATTTAACATTATGCTACGCTAACATCGGTGCACGTAGAGAGATCATATTCAACACATACATGGATTTTTCATAAATTGTGAATCCGTATAACTCCAGCTAATAAGGAACAGATTGCTATTATATAGTATAGGCTTTCCATAATATTGACAACCGTATGACATCATATGAAGTAATAATACGCAAGATTTTGAATTGTTGATTCCAATCGCAAGTTGTTCAAGACATGAAAATTTTAGCAATATTATTTATTTTTTACTTTTATGAATCATTCATTAATTTATTTCATCAAAAAATGGTTGTCTGTAAAGTCAGTATACGGACGATAATTTTGCGTGATAACGTCATAAGAAAACGTGGCCGTAACGTTACCATGGAAATCTGTCCACAACGTTATCATGGACATTTGGCCACAACGTGACCGGTGTTCATCGATTTATAATAGCTAGGGTTCTAAGTGACAAAAAAAGGTCGAACCTTTTTTTTCTTGATTAAAGCATGAAACTTGGCACAGTTGTTCCTTATATCAAACCAAGCCGATTTCGATCGGTAGCCCGAAGGAGCCCCCCCTCTGGGGCCGGAGAGGGGGGGGGTCAAAGTACCGCTCGCCCGGCTTCATTCTTAAAATTCTAACAGGCCCCGTTTAGCTAATAGGTCATATTTGGTATCAATTTCGGATAAATCAATAACGTAGAATTCATTTCTGGTATAAAAAATTAGCAATTTGTAGAAAAAAATAAAAAAAACCTCAAAATATCTAATTTTTTAAGTTTAATTTTTGTTTCTTATTTATTGTCAGAATTAAACTGCCTGGTTTTTCTACATTGAAAAAATATGATGATAAAGCCTATTTAATGCAGATTTTAAAAACATAACTTTTACATATCTTCATTAAGAGGAAATTGCATAAAAAAAAACTTATATCGTCTCGCGCCGGTGAATATCTTTTTACCGACATCGGAATCGATATAGACAACATCCGAAGTACACACTCTGGAGACCGATTAAAAGTATTGTTTATTGTTGTAGATAGATAAATATAGAAAAGCGTACAAATATTTTCTTATGTGTCGTTCAGTGAAAAAAGGGACCTTGGAAAAAATTATCACAGAGCCTCGCGTTTGTATAGAAGCATACTCGTAGGTATTTAGTTAGTGCCAACCACTCCATGGACTCCATGGTCGCTGTTCTCAATAGGGGATATTACTGCAATGTTCTGCCGCCAAAGTGCAGCACTACCGACTCTAGTAAATTCATAAACTAACTTATACATACTGTACCTTAAACTGTTTTTTGACAAGTTTTCACAGACAATAAAATATGACATTGATGCATCAAGGCGGTTTGTTAACCAGGGCCTATCGGTAAAAGCGAAAATCGAAATTAAGTTATCTGCCTCTTCATCGAATATGCAAGAGTGATAGAGGGATTAGACAACGAAACTTCGATTTTCTTGTTTCGCGGCAGACCCCCAGATTGTTAGTGATTGACAGATAGTGCTAGTGGCGCTACCTACGCAGAGTTTTGCGTAATATTCCCTATTAATAAGAAGTAAACTATAAGTATTATTTAATCTGCTTACTTATTACATTATACCACACTTTAATGTTGCGTCTTGTGTATTAATGCAATTCCTTCCCCCGACACATGAATGGATACATTTCATAATTCACGTATATATGTCAGTTTCAACCATATTCTGGCCACAGCAGGGTTGTCAGAACAGTTTGGAAACAGTCATCTGCTCCTTGCTTCCATTCCCAAGAAGACGGACTGAGCAACTTTAAAGAGGAACTAACGACTGACCCCCAAGCCGCAAACATATAATTCTATCCTGATAAGGCTGCTTCTCTGTCAACGGGCTTTGCGATCGAAGTGTATAACTGTCCATAGAATCTCTCGATCTCACCTAAAACCTCCGCTTTGCTCGACGCTATGCTGCCATCTTCCCGTTTCAACTTTGTCAGCTGGCTTTGCCCAATAGACTTGTCCTTTGCGAACACTTTGGAGCCTTGGTTTCGCTCAATAGTCTCTTTAATACGGTTAGTATTAAAGAGACGCAGATCATGTCGCAAGGACTTAGATATACGTCTATTGAGCTGCCTATATGACTCCGCGTCATCGGGAGACTGCAACTGTAGCGAGCGTCGTTCAGCCATGAGGTTTAAGGTTTGCTCGGTCAATTTCTGAGGTCTATCTTTACGGCGGGGTCTAAAAAACTTAGACCCTACTGTGTGGACAGTTTCCACTAGCCCGTCGTTGATTTCGTCCACTGAAGCCAAGTTCTCTAGGCAAGCAAAGCGGTTAGAGAGCTCGAGTTGAAAGCTTTCGGGGTTTTGAACATGGGCTCGAGTAGGTCGGAGCGTAGACTTCATCAGGCTGGACCTTTCAAGTTTAATATTGATATTCAGTGTGCCTCTTACGATTCGGTGATCACTACCGGTCTTTACCCTGTTGATCACAGAGACATCACTGAATATCCGTTTCTTGTCGGTCATGATGAAGTCTATCTCGTTTCTCTTCGATCGCAAAGCCCGTTGACAGCTTGGTAGGAGATCCAAGAGCCAAGCTGTCCCGACATTATACCGAAGATATCCCGGACATCAGTCTGTACGAGATTAGGATGGCCCTGAAGCAGCTTAAGAACAACAAGGCGCCGGGCAAAGACGGAATCACTTCAGAGCTTCTGAGAGCGGGTGGAACACCGGTACTTAAAGTCCTCCAGAAGCTCTTTAATTCCGTCTTGTCCGAGGGCATAACGCCTGAAACATGGAATAGAGGCGAAGTGGTGCTGTTCTTCAAAAAAGGTGATAACAACCTATTGAAGAACTACAGACCCATCACGCTTCTGAGCCATGTCTATACGCTGTTTTCAAGGGTCATCACGAACCGTCTCGAACACAGACTTGATGACTTCCAGCCTCCCGAACAAGCCGGTTTCCGAAAAGGCTATAGTACCATAGACCACATCCATACGCTGCGGCAAGTTATACAGAAGACCGAAGAGTATAACTTGCCATTATGCTTAGCGTTTGTGGACTATGAGAAAGCCTTCGATTCGGTGGAAACATGGGCGGTGCTTGAGTCTCTTCAGCGATGCCATATTGACTATCGGTACATCGAAGTGTTGAAGTGTTTGTATAGTAACGCCACCATGTCGGTCCGAGTACAGGAGCAGAGCACGAGGGCGATTCCATTGCGAAGAGGCGTAAGGCAGGGAGACGTTATCTCTCCGAAACTGTTTACTGCCGTAATGGAAGACGCCTTCAAGCTCCTGGAATGGGAAGGACTTGGCATCAACATCAACGGCGAATACATCACTCACCTTCGGTTTGCCGACGATATCGTAGTCATGGCAAAGTCGATGGAGGAACTCAGCATGATGCTCGATGACCTCAACCGAGTTTCACAACGGGTGGGCTTGAAAATGAACATGGACAAGACGAAACTTATGTCAAATGCCAATGTTGTGCCCATCCCAGTCTCTGTTGGGAACTCGGTACTCGAAGTTGTTGACTCGTACATCTACCTAGGACAAGTAGTCCAATTAGGTAGGTCCAACTTCGAGAAAGAGGTCAACCGCCGAATCCAACTCGGTTGGGCAATGGGCAGCGTTCGGGAAACTGCGTAATGTCTTTTCGTCCGACATACCTCAGTGCCTCAAGACGAAAGTCTTTAATCAATGTGTGTTACCAGTGATGACTTACGGCTCCGAAACGTGGTCTTTCACTATCGGCCTCATCTCAAAACTCAAAGTCGCTCAACGAGCTATGGAGAGGGCTATGCTCGGAGTTTCTCTACGTGATCGAATCAGAAATGAGGAGATCCGTAGACGAACTAAAGTCACCGACATAGCCCACCGGATTAGCAAGCTGAAGTGGCAATGGGCAGGCCACATTGCACGCAGAGAAGATGGCCGATGGGGTCGAAAAGTGCTCGAGTGGAGACCACGGACTAGCAAGCGCAGCGTAGGACGTCCACCCACAAGATGGACAGACGATCTTGTTAAGGTCGCCGGAAGACGCTGGATGCGGGTCGCTTCCAACCGGCACGTATGGAGGTCCAAGGGGGAGGCCTATGTTCAGCAGTGGACGTCTTATGGCTGAGATGATGATGATGATGATAATGTAATAAAAATATTTAATAATACTTACAGTTTACTTCTTATTCATTGAGAATAGCGACCATGGAGTCCATGGAGTGGTTTACACTAATTAAATACGAGTATGCTTCTATACAAACGCGAGGCTCTATGATAATTTATTCCTAGGTCCCTTTTTTTACTGAACGACACATAAAAAATAGTATTTGTACACTTTTCTATCTTTATAATAGGATCTATAAAGGATCTACAACAACAAACAATACATTTAATCGGTCTCCAGAGTGTGTACTTCGGATGTTGTCCATAACGATGCCGATGTCGGTAAAAAGATATTCACCGCGCGAGACGATATAAGATTTTTTTAATGCAATTTTCTTTTAATAAAGGTAAGGAAAAGTTACGTTTTTAAAATCTGCATTAAATAGGCTTTATTGTCATATTTTTTATATGTAGAAAAACCAGGCAGTTTAATTTTGATACTAAATAAAAAATAAATATTACACTTGAAAAATTAGATTTTTTAATTTTTTTTAAATTGGTTTCTACAAATTGCAATTTTTTTATATCCGAAATGAATTCTACGTTATTGATTTATCCGAAATTGATACCAAATATGACCTATTAGCTTAACGGGGCCTGTTAGAATTTTAAGAATGAAGCCGGGCGGAGCGGTACTTTGACCCCCCCTCTAGGGCCCCAGAGGGGGGGCTCCTTCGGGCTACCGATCGAAATCGGCTTTATTTGATATAAGGAACAACTGTGCCAAGTTTCATGCTTTAATCAAGAAAAAAAAGGTGTTTGCACTTAACATCCTCACTATAAGACGTTATCACGCCAAAAATATTTACAACAACAAATCCACTGCTTCATTGTTCACCCTAATGCCACTAAACATCCCAACTCTGTAGGTTTATAACATTAAAAATGTTTATCAGATCGTTTTCGTGGGAGACTGTACATTTTCAAAAGTTACAACGATAACAAAAGGCAGTGGTATTAAAAGATGCAGGAGTTTGCGGAGCATCGTAAGGTAGGTAAGGTATTAACACAATTATCGTTACGAAACACAAACTAAGCTTTTGCGATGTAGTACAATTTAAATCAATTCTAAAAGTGAAGTTTGTATAGGTATGTATATTCTTCTGAGAATAAATTGTCTTATACCTGGAATCGATTGTTTTAGTAAGTTAGGTAACAAACACTCTATATTACAATCTTGTACCTATTACAAATGCAAAGTATAGATCGTGTCATTCACGAAAACGCGTGCCTTGACTTGTATTGCCATGTTATTAAAGGTTAGATTTACCAAAGCAGCGCGTCATCGTGGATCACATGAAACTATAAAACAAAATGCCAACAATCAAATGAATCTAGGCCTTAATTTACTATACAGGGTGGAAAGATAAGTCGGGCCCTGGAGGGAAATTACCTTAATTATACCTTATTTTTAAAAAGAAACAAATCTGCATTCAAAGATTTTCTAAAAACTCGCTTGCCTCGCCCGGGACTCGAACCGACTAAAAATTCCAAAAAATAAAAACTCGCAAGTTTATTCTACTAGTCGATACAGTTAATGTTAATGATAACATTTCTCCAAGAAACATTAGGTCTTACACTCGTCTGTTGTACAAAATATCCATAAAATCTAATATTTAGTACTTAAGATTTCGTTTGACAAGCCAGATTGAATAAAAAAAGAAAAATACTTTTAATGCAGTTTTGTTTCTTTTTAAAAATAAAGGAATGTCTCTTTTAAGTAAAATGAGCCAGCTTAAGGATTTAAGGCTCCCTCCAGGGCCCGACTTATCTTTCCACCCTGTATACCATTTTAAATTTAAGGCGTAATTAATTCCAGATAAAGGATAATAAGGCCTAAAGGGAAATTTTGTAGGCCTTATTACCCACGAACAATGTATGTGAACTGAATAGGATAAAAATGAACTAGATTATAACATATTGTTCTCATGTTTAGCACAGTGTAATAAATAAATATTTTTTTATGACAAAAACGATCGTTATATGATAAGTACCTACAAGCTGAAATGTATGTACATTTTACCTGTGTGAAAATTGTATAATTGAGATAAATAAACTAAATTATACTTACTATATTCTCTGTTATTCTTGAACTTGTACTTGGGCTAAAAAGGCCCTCTGTCTGTGCGGGTGACAAGGCCCGGCCCCGGGCCTTATTGAACGTGAGACGAAATAGTAAATTTAATTATTTTTATATAGGTAATTATGAGATCTTTGATTTCCCGATAAGCATCACTTACTGACTTACAAAAGTATAAATGTAGTACATATGTAGTACCTGAATTTTATTAGAGGTTTTTAAAGCCTTATTATCAATTAAGTTATAAGTGAAATATAATAAGCGTCTTTAGTTGTAAAAAAATATTACAAGCCCTATAACTAATGAGGGGATCATTTTAGATATAGTCCACTTTTTTCGAGTAGGTAAATTCGGACTATGTTTACAAACCGCATACCATCGCCCATGACCACACTGTTAACTGACAGTTCGTAAACCTTATTACAAAAGGCATAAGGTCCACCGATGGACAGTTAAGAGCATCGCCGTTTGTACCTATCTTAATACAAATAAAAGTCAACAACGAAAATAATTAATTACCTAATACGTCACATACCTATGACATGACATGAACAAACAAGGAAAGCTATATATAAAAAGTGATTTTTCTCTGTCTTCTCACAAAGGAAAGCTTTGACAGTTTAAATTCCTGAAAGAAGGTCCGTAGTTAACACTAAACTCGAAACAGCACCTTTAAAAAAACATTAGGGGTCACTGACCTGTCCCAGTAAATTGAGGTAGTGTGTGTGAGCTGCGTTTGTGTGTGAAATGGGGTAATTTGACAGAATCTGAAAATTTACCCTCCTCGACGCCCTCTTAAGGCGCTTTGCTTTAAATGGATTAAGTTATTGCTTTTTAAACACGAATTATGTAAAGCGTCTGGTATTTATAAATTTTAAAAGTACAATTTAAAGTAATGCGAGTAATTGATGGTTTGCTCAAATATTTTTAGTAAAATGCTGTACTAAATACATACTGGAAAAGAATTATGAACCAGCAAGAAGTGAGACTTGCCTATATTTCCCTCAGACATAAATAGCCTTTTAACTGTTGTAGGTTATACACATGTTTGCTCTGAGTACTCATAAGCCATGGCCAGAGTAAACTCCGAGCACGCATAGCATAGGTAAGACAATAGAAAACTTATATAGCCTGACTGCATTGCGTTTGCTTTACGACACACATAAATATTATCTACTATCACTGGCGAAGCTGGCACAGACAGACTACACTACTAGATACATGCTAACAATCTGGATTGAAAGGCACGTTAATTCCACGTTTCTGGAAATAGACATTTGAAATTACAAAGTGAGTGCTAGAAATAGGTCTAGACTAGACAGGTCTGTTATTTGGCAGTCTCTGTGTGGGAACTCGCGGGGCTCCATCGTGGGCCTGCGACGGGCCATGAATAATTAAGGGTGCCGCCGCCGCTGCAAAGGCCAGGGAGCGTGTTTCGAAACGTCTATATATATATATACCGTTGAATTCAAAGCTGATATCGAGCTATCAAACCTTATCGTGCCAAATGTTTAAAAAATAGCGTCTCGGACCCGACACTGTTCTGGAATGCTTCCCGTTTCAGTGGTTCACGCTCGTGCTCTTGTACTTCTAGCACTGAAAGCATAGTGATGCACATAATAATATTGATATAAAATTGTCTCTCTCAAAAATGATTCCAAATTTAGTTAACTCACTTGTCGCTCAAAGTCCCCCGTCATTTTAGGATAGTTACCGGGATTACTATAAAGTTATAGTTATATAGTAAAGTTATAAGTGAACTAGCGGTGATCGTACATCTGACAAACGCCAATACGGATTCAATGCTGCAAGTTTAAAAGAGAACCGTTTGTATAATCAATAGATTCGTGATTATCCAGGAATTTACGCGTCAGTGTCAGGTGTTTTGTGTCGGCATGTCGACACTCTAATACCAGAGGAATATTCCTTAATCACGCCGGCATTCTTAAGCAGAGACGAAAATTCCTGTAAAGTAGGGATTAGGGAAGATCAACCGCGGTAGTACGTTTGAAGGAAAAATAATTATCCTTGCTTTAGAGTTAAAAGTACCATGGTAAGTGATCCTGTTGATCATAGTGTACCTATGGCAACATATTCGTTTTAAAGTGAGGTAATCTATGTAACAACACTATCCATATACATAATTATTTGTATTTGTGGCGAAATTGAATTTATTACATCATTGACGAAATTCTCCGTTGACCGTTAGGTAGCTTTGCGGGCCAAAAATAGCATGTTCCAGTAAATGACACACATAGATAACGCGCGGTTAAAGAATTCCTTGTATAATAGTAATTTCATTGTTCTACCTAAAGGGCATCAGAATCGCAGAGGTCATTACCGAATGCCTGAGATAAGGGTTCGTCGGAATATGACTCCGATTAACAATGACTCAACTGGTAACAAACTTAGCACAGCAGTTATTCTCAAATGAGGTAAATTGAGGTGTAATGAGTAATTAATCCATGTTATTGTTATTACCAGGGGTCGGACAAAAAGTGCGGATGACGTAAAAATGACGTAATCTTGCACACAGGATGATGTTTGAGTTTGTATTTAAACTTCCGTGTGACATGTAGTAACAAAGTAGTATTAATGAAGTAACAAAATAATCGTAAATAAATTCATGGAATTAATAATACAGGTGGTAGGGTGACGTAGTGAAATTTCACGAATAAATGTCTTTTAACATTGCTTACCTTCGCTGGTATATCTTGATTACAGCAAGAGCAGTATACGTGTTTGTCACGTACCTCCAAAAACGGAAAATTGCCACAATATTCGAGTAAAGATGACATTTTAGAGCGTTTTCTTATACATTAGTAAATATAAATTTTAGCTAAATATAATCGTGAAGATACAATAGCTAAACAATAACGAAGTCAATTTATTGTTCATCTGATTGACAATGTGTCAGTCAAAAACGTACTTACTCATTTCAAGTGGCGATATCGTTTAATAAAGAGGTTGATAAATGATAAGTGATAATTGTTTATGAAAATCAAAAATACTATTTGAAATCATCCTATAAGTGGTTTGACGTCATCCGCACTTTTTGTCCGACCCCTGGTTATTACAGTTTGCTGTGAATACTAAATATAGTATTTTAGTACGACATTTTAATTTTATACGAAGAAATTGTTTTTTTTTTTATGTATATGTAGTACGAGTCTGTATTATGTCGAATGTTTATAAAATTATGAAACAAAACAATGTAGGTACAGTCCCCATAAAATAAACAGTGACGGCCAAAGTGGAAAAATGTATCCTTGGCCCTTTGTTACTGTAAATAGTTAGTTAGAAATAATATATCGTTAGCCCTTTATTACTGGTATATAGTTAGTTAGAAATAATATATCGTTAGCCCTTTATTACTGGTATATAGTTAGTTAGAAATAATATATCGTTAGCCCTTTATTACTGGTAAATAGTTAGTTAGAAATAATATATCGTTAGGCCTTTGTTACTTTAATTAGTTAGTTAGAAATAATATATCGTTGGCTCTTTGTTACTGTAAATAATAGTTAGTTAAGTAGAAACAAGGATTACAAAAGTTAATTTGATTAAGTAAGCCTGCTTATTTAAAGTGGGTATCTATATTACCTGCATGCAAATGCCAGGGTTTTCCTATTTATATTAACTGTAAATTGGTTAATGACCACCAGATGAGCATCACAGGCGTGAGCATAAACCAATACCTAACCAATACTTGAAAAACTTATGATGTGCTGTGCCTGTTCCTAACTAATCCATATAGAATATTTCTGTTTGTTCTACATAAATTTTAATGTAGCTACGTTGCACATCAAATGTACATGTACTAAAACTTGATTCAGGCACGTAGATATAGTGGGCACTATTTGCTGACTGCTCCATACACGGCGACGGTAAAGCGGATGTGCTCGGCCCAGGTAGGTACTTACTGACTGCAATAAAGTGGTCCGGAGCTATCGGCGCAGCATTCCGCGGATATCTCCGCTCGCCCACCGCCGCCGCCGCCGCCGACCTCGCCTGTCTTCAACTATTTTATCGCCCGAAAGAGAAAGGCAGTAAAAGCGAACATTGTCATATAAATCCAGTAACTATATTCTTTCATTTTGTGAATAGTATTCTCTTATCGCGCCGCGCCGGTATCAACTAATGGACAAAGTTGAACGAGTCAAACTATGTGGGATTACAATGTTCACATATCTTGCGTTATATTGTGCGCAGTATTAGTGCAGGAGGCAAGATTTAATTAAACAGAACTTGATTGTTATAATTGAATATTGATGGAGCGTTAATCACAAGTTAATGAGATCAGTTAAAACTACATTTGTAATACACGTCTCTACAATGTTTTATCTACTTAGTAAAATCTCGTAACTGTGATATTTTAATATCTATTGATTACGATATAAGTGGAAAATACCGAAGCTAACACACACTGTTGTGAAATTCTTGCTTGGAAACGTTACCACAAGGTCATACATTTGATGATCATGTAAAGAAGCGGTGTAGAAATTAGTCACAATTATTTTAGCTTTATTTGTGCTCCTAATTAATCATCTGTAATAGCTTAGGTAGGTATACCCACTAAGCTATTTACAGATGTATTATTTATAGAAACTACCAAAGCAAAAGATGGTATAGGTCCAGATATTTGCTATTAGGCTATGAAGACCTTTAAAAACTGGAATAGTGTTAGAGTAAGCTTTGTGTTTGGTTGTAGGTACTTGAACTGAACATTAGGTAAAGGCAGTGCTGCAGGGTTCTTTCTTATCTTTACCTCCTCTATCTTTATTATGGTCAGTAACGAGCATGCCATTCCGCCGGATTGCATTAGATAGACATGCTTGGCTTAGCGCATAACTACGCGTACGCCAACTCTGTAAAGAGCACAATAACAATTCTAAACTTCAATAGATTTGTCGTATTAATAGCGGCTGAGTCAGCCATGATGAATGGTTGTGGATGAAGATCGTTGCTCACTCCTCCTATTATTATTCGATTTCAGAAGTGAACAATGGTATAAAATACCACAAGCCTGGCATAAATCATAACGCTTCGCGGAATACGTAAATACCGGAATAATGGAAGCGAGATTAAACGATCGGCACCTAGCCAGCAGAGTGGTGCTTTCCTGACTACAGGGAATTAACGAACGATTTACTTCTTAAAAAATCGTATCTAAATAGGTAAAATCTTAGTTTAAAAAGAATTATTCGTCGTACTGATACTTTTGAGTTGTACATTGCATTGTATTTTGTCAGTAGCCCTGAAGCTTGAATTATATTTGACAGATTACAATATCTACCTACTTGTCAGCACTATTGAAGAACTGGTATTGAATATTGAAGATATTATGTATAATAAAAGTCAGCCAGGCGTTAAATATTTAATTCAATCGTATCTTTCACATAATATAAGATCTTTATGGGCCGATTGAGTTGTGATCAATTGATTAGAACGTGGAAAATTTACGTCCCAGAGCAGAAAATTAAAAAAAAATGAGAGTTAGGTAAGTACACTACTTATTTGAAATTTAAACATGCAATTCTGTGTATTTTTTAATCAATCATTTATCATACCTTTAATAAATAGCGTAGATTAATTTAATTGGGATTCCTAACATTAGATTAAGGGTTCAGGCACTCGAGATAGGCACCGGTTATTGGTCGGCAACGATAATGGTTATAATTTAACGTTTTCATTTAGTTGAGTTCGTCTAAGAATAGAGAAATAATACTTTTTACGAGTTACTTTGGAGGTACGAGTATATTTAGTAGGTGAACCGTATTATTATGTAATACCTAACTACTTCTTAAGTTAAAATTGTATTATTTTTATTACAAATCAGTTTTTTGCAAAGTTCGTTTCGGCAGCGACAAAGTAGATATGTACATTTATACCGACATATACGACGTGCCTACCTAACTCTATCGCTTGCCAGTGCAGAGCTAGCTTAGATAGACTTTAATCACCCCAATGTGGGGCTCTCGGGCCAACCGTGCAGCCGTTCCAGGCATGCCGAGTGGTTTAGTTAAGATAAAACACTTAGCGGGTGGCGATAACTTGTCAATGCATTTGTACTGCCGGGGCCATATGTGCGGTGAGAAGATTCACATGGTGTTTATCTTGTACGGACTGAGGGCCAGTTGCCCCAACCAGTCAGTATCAAATAGAATGTGCTGGCTGAAATGGCTGAACACCTTTTTTAGGTAATACCATAGGAAGAAGGATGTGTGCTGATATAAGTATTTGACCACTTTGCCGTCGTTCTCCATTTGATGCTGACTGTACATCATTCTGTACCTACAAATCCTACAATACAGTTTTGTGACAGACGGTTTTGTGCAACCAAGACCAGCGCTGACTTAAATCATTTATTTTGAGCTGGATTGTCTATTCAGTACCTACACCAAACACCAACCCACATTCTTAAGGGGCTTCCAGTAGTCTTTTTTTCGTGCTAATAAACATTGGACCTAGCTAAGACGGTAATCGTTAATCGACAAAAGTCAAACGAAAAGTAAAACGTATCGCCGGCGCCATACATTCGGTTTTATGTAGGGGTACCGGCCAGCCTCAATATTAGTAACCGTCACCTATTCAAATGTTACCAACTCTATTATTATGTAGCATCATATCATAATTGAGTTGCCGTCGATTGACACTAAAGTATTGGGTTATCGCGGCCGTCAGCGCCTCCGTTCCCAGAAAGCGCGCACCCGATCCGCGCCGCGCTCGCGCAGCGTGCTCTACCGCATACCATAAGGACATATATGTACCCTTAACGTCTATACACATACGCTGTTGTAGATCTAAAGCCAACTGGATACCTTCACAATTTCTTTGTTCACTTACTTGGAAACATGGTTCTAATCGTGTCGTGTTTTTAACAGTTTCGAGCTAAAATTTCACAACATCGCTAAGTTGCTGCGTTAGTTTAGTAGAAATGTTATAGGAGCTAAAGCTATTTAAATTACAATTGGTTAGGTACATTTAATTAATATACAATAAAGTAGATTAGAAAACTACTCACGATAATAGAATCTATTTTCTAGGATACTCAGGAGTTAATAAAGAAGTGGATAATGCTGCACCAGAATTTCTGAAACCATCATTATATTTTGCCCAAAAAAAAAATCTAATAATTATATGTCGTACTACGTAGTTCTACATATGTGCCATCTTAAGTAAATATACATATACATATTATATTTTAGACATCATAAAGGATAAAATACTGCAGCAGACACAAATTGTTTTCAGAGCCAATACATTGAGGTTTTATTTTTAGAACTATAATATTTTGTAGTTGCGTTTTCCTCGCATTATTATTAACAAAAAAAAAACGTAGATTTTGTGCAGGAAAACGAAAGTGAAAGGAAATGACGCGCTGTGGGAACATCGCAACTATGAGGCGGTTTCCTAGAATCTGTTGAAAAATACGAGACCCAATAATCTGGAAACAATCGGTCTGTGCCCGGGCTTTCCCACGCGTCATTACTTATCATCATTTTTGACAAACATTCCTGTCGGTGTTACCTCTCTCTGCGGGAATGTTGTAACGGAAACTTTTGGTGTAACCTATCCTAAGCGTCACATTAATGCCACCAGCGACTCCAGTGGGCCTAATTTCTTTTTTATTTATTATCTGACACTATCAGGGAAAATGGTAGTGACATTGACATCGCCCAGCACATAATACCGCTATCGTAACGCTGCATCAGCATCACTTTAGCAGTAGGTACCCATCTGAAGTGACCGTTAATGAGCAACCATCATGCAGGTTATCCAGGAAGGAGAGTATTAAGTAGGCAGATCGCCGCGCCGGTGCGACACTTGTCGTCTGTGGTATAATTACCGACACGACACGCATGCCGCGCGCGCTCAGACTTCAGCTAAACCTAGCGCAGCCGACATCAAGCACGTCTGCGTGCCTAGGTATCTGCAAACATTTGTCGTTGCCGGCCGGGAGGCTAATTACGGAGCTATTCGTACTATAAACGGTGCGGTTTGGCAACGATTATTAAACTCTGAAAATAACTTAAATAGTTCAAAACGTTTGACGTTCTTGTCAGTCTCTTATGCAGCGGTAAATAAGTATACATGAAAGGTTTTGCAAAATCCTGAATAATAACGCGTTTTTGTTCTACTATCCCTCTTGGCGTAGGTAGTTAATACCTTCTTATTCTTAGGGCCCAAACCCAATATCAATGAGTTTTTCGGTACTTTTGTACGAAATATCATTTGATAGTTACCAGTTGCTTTTCGGTGAAGGAAAACATCTTCAATCCGGACTATTCCTAATAAGGACAGATGTGGCTCACTCCGCGATTTCGTCGCTTTGCTACAGGTAGCTATCCGTTCCACCCCAATTTTGGGGAAAGCCATAAGCCGCGCGTGGCGCTGTCGCCACCTAGCCCGCCCGTAAGTATTTTTAACTTTGATCCTTAACCATGAATTCTTATATTTATTTACAAATAAATAAAGTAAACATTCTCAGGAATGACACATATTAGAAAAGCGGTTGAAACCAAATCTTTAGTGGCTAGCAGAAACTATATCATGGCCCATGAACAGCACGTCCGTTAGTGTTTCAACGGTCGCTGATGGAAGCCGCATCTCCTCAGCCAGCTCGTAACTGGCATATTTTTATCGCCTGTTAGACGTTTATTAATTAGCCGCTAGACGACGACACGACGTGCTGCGTGTTACAGCCGTGGCGATGGACGCGATGGCTAGACACTCCTCGTCTACGCGAGCCGTTTCTCTGCACTTCATAACAACCGTCAAATAAATTTTACTCATAGAATTTCTGCATTAAACACATAAGATAGAAGCCTAAAGAAGCACCGACTCTTTTGAAAATAGCTGGCTCATCTCAAGAGAATCAAATGTTCCCTAAAATGTTATTTTATACTCAAGTTCCACTTTATTTATTTGACGTAACTGGTGACCGAAGAGCTGGCGGCTACCTCGCACAACGTATCAGCATTGCGATACAGCGAGGAAATGTCGCCAGAATCCTTGGTACAATGCCTCGGGGGCCTATTTTAGATTTAAGCTAAATAGTTGCTAATTTCGTTTAGTAGTACGTATCACTGTATATATATTATACGTAAATAAATGATTTTTAATTACTTTATTTATGAACTTCTTGCAATCACCTTAACTGAAACGATGGTGAAAATCTAAACTAGTCGCGTTAACTATTATGGGACCTTTTTTCTTACGGGATCGTATTGTTGGCGCGTGTTTTTTTAATTGTCATCTCATTAGAATACATTCCAAAAAGTAAAAAAAACTGCCGCTCAGAGAGTTTCTGAGTTCAAAACCCGAATAAAGATTCGACTTGAAGTTCGTAGGGCCTATAATTGACACATCTTCCGCCGCCATGATTGCGTCGGCGCGGCTGAACGGCGGTGATGGAGCCGCTGGAAATACTCCCGACGATAAATCAACGACGGACACTGCGCAACCGAAACCAAACACCGACCTGGATGGGTTACAATCCTGGAAAAGCGTGGGTCTATTCAAAGCGTGGGTCGTATTACAATTTTCAGGAATTCTTGGACTACCAAAACATTACCAGTCACAACCGTTGGCGCTCGGGTTCACTTTTGTATACGGCAGTCTGTAGGGCTGTGCTTAACTTAAAGGTCTAAAAAACATGGTGCTATCGACAGTTGAAGGTGATAGACGCAAACACACACGCGCCCTCAAGGGCGGCTAAACTTACATCATTCAACGGCCGAAATGCACGCCAAAATACAAACACGCGTTGTCGATGCTATGAGAAATATAACGCTCGGTAGTTCGGTTCAGAATAAATCAGTTTTATGAAGCGTTGGAACGACTGGGCCGATGTTTAATGCAGCAGCCCTCGTAAATATATTTAGTGTTTGGTTAGGGCGTGTTCACTAGGGCGGCGTGACGATTCCGACGGGCCAGTCTGACTGACAGCTTATGGCTTATTTGACTGTTACCTTTGAATGTAGCGCGTTGCCTTACAGTTGCCCCGTGTGATGGTTTTAGTTTACAAAGTATTGAGTGGATTGTGACTGAAATAAAATTCTAAGAATCGAGGCCTAATTGGTAACGTGCATGCTCAAGAAGGAAGGTAACAAAATAAAGAATTCATGCAATAGTTATGTATGTAGGTTATACATTGTACTTGTTTGGAGGTACGAGAAAGAATTAATTGCAATATTGTTATGTTTGTACATTGCGTTAGATGCCTTTGCATAACACTGCAATCACCTTTATGATATAGATTCAATAGTCGAGACGCAGGGTGCATGGTAGGTACTTAAAAACAGAATGGAGAATTCATGAATGTGTGAGTATGTTTGCACATGCCACGGCAGACATAATCTGGTTTGAGTGCTTAAATTATAGCGGCTTATTTGCAAATGCAACAGTGCGACTACAAAGGCAGTTAGCTAAATTGTCGTTATTAATGTATTATGGAGAGATGAACAAGTTACTAGAGGGAGACGGGGTGTCTGCGACACAAGTTGAACTATGTATTAATGAAAACTATAAATAGCTGAGCCAAACGCAGGATATTCGGGCAGGAATGTTTACGTGAGTGAAGCGACGTGCGCGGGATCAGTGACCACATGCAACGCACGGTTTATACAAACGTTTGAATGGATGTTTAAAATAAAACATCGTGTCTCAATCTGTATAATATGGGTCATTCATAATGCATGTGGAGATGGTGTTAAGTAATCGGGGATGGTTTAATAAAACGCATCGATGGACACAAGTAACATAACATATGATACGCCGAAGTGCCAATTTGAATATTTTATCACTTTATAAATGAGGTTTCCGAATTGTCAGTTGTCACGATGATAGTAAAATTTTAAGAACTATTATCAATAGCTATAACTATAACTTATCAATGGCTTTGTATACGGTACGTATGGTATGGTTCTCAGTGTACGAGTATAGTGAAATATCATCACGTTCTTTACTAGTATCCTAGTATCTGAAATATAATACAAATTATTATATGAAAATGTATACATTTTAGAGTTTTATCATGTTTGAGCCTCCAATTCAGACCACCTTGTTTTATTTACTTAATATATACCTACCCATCCCTGTCATATCAAAGGGTGCTGTAAGTTGCTGCTGTTGACGCGGCGCGCGGGGGCAACCGGCCCTTTTATTTTATCAGTATTTGCACACGTTTAACCGCTGCGATGATCATAATGCTAAAGTGGCTTCAGGATATGCGGACCAGTATAAAGCTGACCTTCGATCACGAATAGTTGTTATGAATTTCAGAGTTCTATGTCTATAAGCAGAGCTCAAAGTCGAAACAAAATATATTGTGAAAAACGCAGCTTTTCTCCCTCGGCAGGGAAGTGCGCTAACAATAGGTACCCAGAGGGAAATGTATACTTGTCGCCCTTCTGTTTGCATACAGCGGCGGTGAACACGAGTACATAATATAACATTCCGAGTGAAAGTAGCGCCGCGAGAGTGCCAGGACCCTTCAAGTGTTGTTGAGATCTTCAACTGAAAGTGATCACATGCAATGCAAATGCAATAGCCATAAGTGCATAAGTGCAGGTTGAGACTAAAAGATAGTGTTGTGAGCTCTCTAAAGCGCTTTAAAAAAATTCAGGCCTCCGTTGGGAGTAACTATATATTTAGTTATCAATCATTTTGAGATCGAGAATAGGCGACAAAACTTGGCATATATTTTGCCAAAAACCCCAAATAATTCCAAAAACTCTTTTAAATAATGAAGTCGGTTAATGTGTCAACACCATTCAAACTACTTATGTATGTACTTTAAATGAATTAGTACCTACACATTATGAGCGAGTAAAGAAAAAACAATAGAAATTGCATATATTATTAAATCAAAATGGGTAATTTAATTTGGGATGATTAATGCAAGCTAAAATAATTTCCTACACCAAGGTCAGCATTGAGCATTAATGTACTGAAGCATAACGTCATTATTCCCCGAATTAGAAGTTTAATGTGTACACTTTCGCCGGCGCTTACGCTTGTGCCACTTGTGGCGGTACTCATGCGCATCGCCTAAAAACTGGTGTTGTTTGACCTGTCATTACATATATTATATTCTGTTTGAATTCTTCATGAGGCTAAAGTTAATTGACAATTGTTTACAGAAAATGCCAATGAACAATCAAAAGTTAAGTAATGTAGGGTAATGATCAAGTATATTTTCTAGGCATCTTTCACCCACAATCCCAGGAAAAGCGATTTTTTAGGGTTCCGTAGCCAAATGGCAAAAAACGGAACCCTTATGGATTTCTCATGTCTGTCTGTCTGTCTGTCCGTCCGTATGTCACAGCCACTTTTTTCCGAAACTATAAGAACTATGTGTTGTAGATGTATTCTGTGAACCGCATTAAGATTTTCACAGAAAAATAGAAAAACAACAATAAATTTTGGGGGTTCCCCATACTTAGAACTGAAACTCAAAAAAAAATATTTTATCAAATAGGATAGGTCAAAAATGATATTGAGATTTCTAATATATTTTTTTTCTAAACTGCATAGTTTGCCCGAGAGACACTTCTAAAGTGGTAAAATGTGCCCCCCCCCTTGTAACTTCTAAAATAAGAGAATGATAAAAGTAAAAAAAATATTATGATGTATATTACTATGCATCCACCGAAAATTTGGTTTGAACGATAAAGATAAAGATAAGATAAAAAATAGTTTATTCAAGTAGGCATATTACAATGCGCTTATGAACGTCAAATAAACCTTTACCGGCTCCAACCGTACACCTCTGCCCCGAGAAGATTTAAATCCCCCCTCAATTGGAGGAGGGTATCCCAATCTGGGACCGGCAACAAACTCGGCGGGACACATCTTTTCAAAACATTATTACATCTTATAATTAACATGCATTACGAGTAATTAAGAAAAATACAATTTCAATTACTATAGAATTCATGCAATTATACTCAGTGAGTACATAACTTTATAGAATTTGATATAAAAAATAAACATATATGTACATGAAATCACAAATACGTAGCTCTTTCAGAAAACATATCAAATCTTACAAAAGGAAAAGAAATTAAAATCAATAAAAGAAATGAGAATACATATTATATGAATCTGACTGATTGTTATGAGATGCTTTCATACAATTTGATGTGCTTTCTTACCTGAGCTGAGTCACCTTTAACTCTACACATAATACAATATTTTTAATTGCTAGTTGCTACTTGTCGTTGTTACAGTTTCTGGTTTGGACCATGCATGTTTGTCTGTCAAGTAGTCCTCGACTCTGTAATAAGCCTTCAACATCAATGACTTTTTTAAGTAATTCTTAAGAGCTGGAAAGGGTAATCTTAAAGCATCCTCAGGTAACTTGTTATAAAAATGAATGCATTGCCCAACGAATGACTTCTGTACTTTACGAACACGAAACTTTCTGATAGCAAGCTTATTTTTATTTCTAGTATTATAGTTATGGACATCAGAATTCTTAGTGAAGGAGTCTAGATTCTTAACAACATAAATAATACTATCATATATGTATTGGGAAGCTACAGTTAAAATATTAATTTCTTTAAAAAGTTCTCTTAATGATTCACGCACCCTTAAATTATATATATAGTCTGTATGTCAGCTGCTTTGCCCCAAACCAGAATACCATATGACATTACACTATGAAAATAACTATAATAAACAAGGCGAGCTGTCTCAACATTAGTCAATTGTCTAATTCTCCTCACAGCGTAAGCGGCCGAACTTAATTACGAGATATAGTAAGTAGTTTTTTTAATACGTCATAAATCGTATATATAATTCTATTATGTTGCTTGCTGCTACGGAACCCTTCAAATATCAAATATCAAATATCTTTATTTTGCATAAAATATGGTACAAAAGATGGATTAGCAATTAAGATGCACATGCATACTTCACCAGCAACTGGCATGCAAAAACACAAACCCTAGATATGCTACATCTATTAATAATGCTAATAAATCTAATATTATACATGTCCCTTCTTATAATTACAATGTCAAAACAGATGTCATACTTAATCTAATTACAATGTCTGTATCTAGTCATATTTGAAGAAGTCGAAAAATTCATCAATTGAGTAAAAACATCATGCCTTCATGGGCGAGTCCGACTCGCACTTGGCCGCTTTTTTACTTTTCGATTCGATTAACGTTTATCGATAAACAATGGTCATTTCATCTTGGTTATGCCGCAGGTCAGATTATACTAGTGATACAGTCGCGTACAAAATGTTTGTTGGTAAAGGCGCGCGCGGCGAGGCCCAATTTTCAATTTCGTGCGTTGACCGCTGAGTCAGCGCTGATTTCACTAATTTGTATGCAAGCAGGATCATTTATAGCCGCTACATTGCTCACGTCATCGTCACATGCTAGCGGCGCAATCGCTGTAATGATTTAGGACCATTTATTATGATTATGTAATGCGTTCTACAGTTTAGCGAAGATTCAGGATCAAAACCAAAATTCCATAATTAGGTATACAGTTAGCAGCAGAAGTTGATAAGCGGATGTGGTGTTAAACATTGTCTTCTGTGCAAAGAGCTTATTGAACACCTTACCGCTTCTACTGCTCACTATATCTACCTATAGACTAAGAGGATTAAATGCACACTAAGAAAGTGGATTTAATTTGTTGTTTTTGCTACGTTTAGTTGGAGGCAGGGAAAGTATTAATCGTACTAGACTTACAAGATGTTGTCTCGAGATTACAATCGACTCTTAATGTGACCCCGTCTCGATGCTTGAAGATTAAACCAAATTACACGGCTGATACAAAACTCGATTGTTGTTTTAGAACTTTGGCCTAAAGTTGCTCCTCCACGTCTCGAGATAGTGCAGGCGCTACGTAACAGCCGCCATCAAGTCCATCAACACATCATTATTTACAATCAAGGACGTTCCACAATATCTGATCGCGCTTTAGATATTGCGAAAATTTTATATATCTAATCATATCACAGAAATGTAAGAGTTGTAAATGGAGATATTACGAGTACCTCTATTTACCTATAGTAATATTTAACCTATCACAATGCGATATTATTAAAATATTTTTGTCAAACTGAAAATACAAAACAGAAGGCCACAATTTTAAGAAGAAAAATGAATAAAGAAAATTATGATTACTTCCACTATTTAATTAATAATGATGAACAATTAATGACAGAAATTATGTTACATACAGACCCAAATAAAAAGATGAATACATTTCAAAATGCAGTGCAACATTATTTTAATGTAGCATTTCCTGAGCGCAAAATAACTATCTTAAAGAAAAAAGAAGAAAAATTATACTCCAAAGGAATAGAAATTTCTAAAAATAACTTAAATAAATTGTTACTGATTCAAGATTTAGCTCCATGTCCTGTTAGGAGCTAGAAAATAAGAATTTACAGGAATATTTTTCGAAAGGTTTTGAACAATGCTAAAAAGATTAGATACTCTGCGAGAATAAATAAAGCTGAAAATAAGACCAAAGAAGCATAGAACATAATTAAGGAGCAAACAAGCAAACATAACAAGCGAAAACAAACACAGATAGAAGCTATAAAACTAAGTGAGGGACAAATTACAACAAACAAGAATGAAATTGCGGAAACATTTAATAAATTCTTTTCTACAGTTGCTCACAGGTTAACAGGTCACATGCCCACTAATATTCAAATATGTTTAAATTTCCTTTACTTAACCAAACAACCAGAGAGGAAAATTAACTTTGTGTTACCTACTGTAAATCAATTAAGAAAAACAATAAAAAATCTGAAAAGTAAGCGATCCAAAGATGTGTTTAATCTGGATACAGTTTATGTGAAGAAAATTTTATTGGAGAATGATTATTTAATGGAGTTCATGTTACATATAATCAACAGCTGCCTTCTAGATGGCGTTTTCCCAAGTTGCTTAAAAATAGGAAAAGTTATTCCATTATACAAAAAAGATGCCAAAGAAGACCCCAATAACTATAGACCTGTGTGTATACTTACTACCAGAATTATCAAAGATATTGGAATCCGTTGTAAAAACTCAGATAGTAGAGTATTTCGAAACAAATAAGATTTTTGCGGATAACCAGTTCGGATTCAGGAAAAATCGGTCGACGGTGCAGGCACTCCGTAAAGTTGTTGACTTTGTCTTAAACGCATTAGATGAGTCGCAAAAATGTTCCAGCTTTTTCTGTGATCTGTCGAAAGCGTTCGACTGCTTAAGACATGACATCCTTCTGGAGAAACTATCATTCTATCGATCGGATCGGAATATCAGCTTGTTAAAAATTACCTAGAAAACCGAAACCAATTAGTAAACGTGAATGGCACGACCTCTAAATGTACACAAATAGATACAGGCGTACCTCAAGGATCAATACTGGGACCTGTTTTATTTCTCATATATATCAACGACCTGCCAGCATGTCTACCAAACGATGCAATGGTTACTCTTTTTGCGGATGAGACGCACGTTGGGATAAAAGGAAACGACACAAGTGACAATAAGGACAAAATTCAAAAGGTTTTGATTATTCTTAAAAACTGGTTTGAGGCAAATGGTATAATACTTAACACAAACAAAACCACCGTATTGAACTACAATGGCAACAAGAAAAATGAATCCAGAACGACATTTTTGGGATATGAAATAGACAGTAAAATTGGTCATAAATACCACATCGACAAAATTTGCAAGAAGATTTCTAAAGGAAATTATGCACTGTTGAAACTTAAACCATTACTAAATAAACACAAACAGTCATTATTATCTGTATATTACGCATATATTCAAGCAAATATAAATTATGCAATTAGTATATGGGGAAATGGAGGAGATATTGAGAGAGTATGAAAATTACAAAAACGATCAATTAGAATATTAAATAACTTACGCAAGCGTCAATCTGCTAAAATATATTATGCAAAAGACCGGATACTGACCGTTATCTCACTTTTTATATACAATAGTCTTCTAGAAATTACACAAAGATAAGAATAATTTTAAACAAAAGAAAGATATTCATAGATACAATACGAGGAATAAAGAACAGTTATGTATGCCTAAATCGAGAACAAAGATATTATACAAGCAAGGAAATTCTATCAAAATTTATCTATACAACATACTACCTACAGATATAACTGCTTTGCCAGAGGAGGACTTTAAGAAAAAAAACAAGAGATTATTGGAACAAAACCCTGTGTACTCTATAAAAAAGAGTTTAGTGAATTCATTTTGAAAAAGAAGTGTCTGACATATTATTAATACATATAATTTTAATATAATTTTTAAATCTAATGTAATGTATGACGTGCTAAATGTAATGTATATTACATGGTCAATAAATTATCTTATCTTATCTTATCTTATCTATATACGACCCGGTAAATATACAAAGCCTGAGTACTTACGCGTGTCAGATCCCAGAATTTTTAATTAAAGTACCTCAGTATTCGGGATTACGAATACGTAAAGGTCCATTACCCATTATGGGCCCGGCGCGGCGTGTCACGTCCACGTCCAGCGATAACTGGAGAATGTCCGTCCGTATCGCGTTATGCGGAATGTCGACCAAACCCGAAGGTCGGGTGGCTGGGATGCTTCCGGCAGGAACGGGTTGACTTATTTATTTAAATATACTCAGACGCATCATTAATTATAGTGGCATTTGCCTTGACTTTGAACGGTTAAATAGTTGAAGACAAACGTTTTACTTGTACGTTTATTGTAATTAAGTAGTTAAGTTGGTAGTAGAGTACGCGGCTGTACTCTTTTTATGATATAGAAGCGTAACGAGCAGAGGAATCACCTGATGGTAAGCGATTACCGTCGCCCATGGACACCCGCAACACCAGAGGGGTTGTAAGTTGCTTTGCGAGTAGGTAATACGCTCTTTTCTTAAAGGTTTGAAGGTCGTATCGGTCCGGAAATACCAACAGGTCATGACAGAGTATAGCTGTGTGAGTGTGTTGTATCATCATATATATAAAATCGAAAAACCAGAACGGGATAAAAAACGAGGGAAGAAGAGAGATGGCGCCTTACAAATTTCTAAAAAAGTTTTTGACACGTTTCACGAATAAGACGCACGTATGATAAGAAAAAACTGTTCTAATCTATTATCTAAATATGAGAATATAACTAGAGCATAAAAACTATCGCTTTCGATGCGTATTTAATTTACCATAAGCAAAAGAAATTTTCATAACATTCTTCATTTTAAGACTATCGCCCATTTTCGGAAACTCTCGGTTGTTTTCGTTTGGCGGTGCTACAGACTAGACCAAATTATCCGTAAGTTAAAGTAACCTAAAAACCGGGCAAGTGCGTGTCTGACTCGCGCACGAAGGGTTCCGTACCATAAAGCAAAAAAAAACAAAAACAAAAAAAAGCAAACAAAAAAAACGGTCACCCATCCAAGTACTGACCCCTCCCGACGTTGCTTAACTTTGGTCAAAAATCACGTTTGTTGTATGGGAGCCCCATTTAAATCTTTATTTTATTCTGTTTTTAGTATTTGTTCTTATAGCGGCAACAGAAATACATCATCTGTGAAAATTTCAACTGTCTAGCTATCACGGTTCGTGAGATACAGCCTGGTGACAGACGGACGGACGGACGGACGGACGGACGGACGGACGGAACCCTAATTATGTTTACATGTTGGTATACAGGTATTTCTGAGTTTTTTTTACACGAAGTAAAATAAAAAGTGCTGCCAACCTCAACCTTAGTCCATAGCCCATACGAGTGCCTTATGCCATTTATGACATATCAATCAAATTAATATTATCGTATGATTATCGTGTTAATAATTTGTATTTTATTGTTTTAAATTTCTTTTTCAGTTATATTATCCAGATTTGACTTTCACGGCTTCGGCAAACATTGCCATTCGTCCGGGGAACGGGCTGCCGAGATGGGCCAAAAATACAAAGTTGATAGCAAGTTACAATGTAGATAAAGTGCATGTTCAGATATTTTTGAGCGAAACGACCTGGTGAAAATAAGCAAATGTACAGTCAGCAGTCAGCCAAATATCGCAATATAACTTTATTGCCATAGAAATAAGGATGTGTTCCGATATAGTGGCGGAATATGGAGAGACAAAAGTGGCTAAGCTTACATTGGCTCGGACACTTAGAGAGAATGGGAGAGGATCGTGCCGTGACGAGAGCGTACTTGGGACAACGAAATATTAGGAGACGCCCAATTGGACGTCATAGGTACCTACCGCTGGAACGACGTAGGTGCTCAAGATCTAATTATCCTCGGCCATGACGACTGGCGAGAGCTATCGCAAGACCGAGAAACATGGTGTGATCTGGTCTCGGAGGCTAGGACTCACATAACTGTAGTAAGTAATGTTAGTATTCAGAAAGGGAAATGGGGGTTACGTACGTTTGTATTAAAAGGCGATTTATGGGCGGTGGTCGTCCATATTCGTCTTAAGGCGGAAATTAATCTAATGAACGTTTTTGCATTTAGGCTTATAAAAATAAATAATGATATTATATTGAAGCGATTTTTAAATAAATAAATATATATATAACTAGGTAGATGAAAAAATACAATCTTGCCTTTTATCAAATCACATCATCTTTTTCAGATATTTTGCGAATTAAGTTATCTAAATAACGGCTACAAATAAGAAATTCCTATCACAGTTATGATTATGAACCCTGGCAGGGTTAAATTGACACACTCTTTATTTCATTTACGCGAGCGGAGCTGCGGGCCCGGCTAGTAATAAGATAAGAGGCAACACTCGCGTTAGGGTCGCCTTCATCGATATCGATGTGGAAGACTAGGATAAATATGTATTTAGTATCAGGAAGAAGGACCAGAATAGTGGGTCGGATGTTAACTACTTATTATTTTTGCTGTATTGAATAAAATACACAAATAAAAACATACCTTTGATTAATATTGTACCAGTTAAAAGCGTTATAATTTTTTCAATATTAGAATTTTCATAACGAGGTGATAGCAATACGATCTGCATCGGTTAGGCAATCAGTTAAAAGCTTTAGTCTTTGTGTTTTCCGACAGTTTGGCAGCTTTGTCGGCCATTAAAGTGGGTTAAACGGCCGCGGCTTCATAAATAGATTATGAATATTTATTTACCAAGTAAACTGGGCCGTTACGAAACAAATACCGCCCAAATCTAGCGTAAACACGGACACGGACGGACGGATCCGAGAACCGCATGTTGATTTAGACGACCGATGTTTTTATCGCGGTTTGATAGCAGATGTATTTCGTTAAGATTCGTCGATAAACTAAATCAGACAGGATACAGGATGTTTTTTGCGGAATCTAGGTTTATTTTATTTTATTTATTTATTTATACTTTATTGCACAGTAAAAATTGTACAAAAGACGAACTTAATGCCAGAAGGCATTCTCTACCAGTTAACCCACGGGCCAAACAGAGAACAATTAGTAATAGGTGTATGATGTAGATTTGTAGGTTTATGTCGACTGCACATACTTATTAACTCACATTATAGACGGGTCTAACGCGAATTATATTCAATTACCTTTATTTACCGACGTTTCGACACAGGTTTCACTGGTCGTGGTCGCGGCTGACTGATTGTCCCAGCAAAATGTCAAAACAGAGATTTGTGCATCTACCCGACGAAAAGTGTATGGAAAAGTTTGGGGTAGACATTACATTTTCAAACCACCCACCACACATAATGTTAATTATTGTCAATAGTCCGACACGCAACACTCACAATATCCACGCACCCGTCCGAAGATAGATCCTTTGGCTTTAGCTTCTGTATCACTGGTTCCCAAGTTGGCGATAAGTTGAAACCATCCTCCCTATTAAAATTTCTATAATGTGAGTTAATATGTATTCAAAACGCGAAAGTTTAAAATATTATATTGCACATACTTATTATCATAATCATAATTTCTGCTAGAAGCGTCTATCCAAGTATCCAGTGATTATTAATGGAAGACAGCTGATTTTTAACAAGTGGGAATATATGTTAATCTTCGCTTCAATTTGGTGTCGTGTCTAAATATAAAGCTATAAGAATTATTGATATACATATATAATCATAACGCCTAAATTGTTAGTTTTTTTGCCCAATTACACTCCTATTGGAGTTAAGTTATAAGCGCGTATCTTCATGTCGGGCTGTCATGTCAAATCACACATTTGACATGTCTGGCAGCTGGCGCGGCGCAGCGCCGGCGTCTGCGTGCGCGCCGCTCTTGATCGCGGGCGCAGGGTCGATGACCATGCTGGAGTTGCTATACATACTGACTTTGCTAAATTCATACTTTCAGTACTTAGTTTCTGCTAGTTAGGTTGGTATGTAAACATAAAATGTTGTATGGAATATATATGTATTAAGCTATCACCTTTTTTACATTATTCAGTTCGTTTAATTTAGTATAAAAACATAATAACAATAGATGTGAAAAACTGATTAAATGTACGGTGGTCGAGCAGGGTCTGAAGCTTCTCCGATGATCAAGGTATCTTAGTACTTTAGAATAAAGATTGCATTCTGAATAAGTAAGGCTTAGCTGGAGAAATACCGAGCGGAGCGCGAACGATGTAAATAAAAAACTTTATTATCAAATTCTTCATATTGAGCTGGAGTTTTTCAATCATCAAACTTTCATGACCCCAACCCGACGAAAAGTGTATGGAAAAGTTTGGGGTAGACATTACATTTTCAAACCACCCACCACACATAATGTTAATTATTGTCAATAGTCCGACACGCAACACTCACAATATCCACGCACCCGTCCGAAGATAGATCCTTTGGCTTTAGCTTCTGTATCACTGGTTCCCAAGTTGGCGATAAGTTGAAACCATCCTCCCTATTAAAATTTCTATAATGTGAGTTAATATGTATTCAAAACGCGAAAGTTTAAAATATTATATTGCACATACTTATTATCATAATCATAATTTCTGCTAGAAGCGTCTATCCAAGTATCCAGTGATTATTAATGGAAGACAGCTGATTTTTAACAAGCGGGAATATATGTTAATCTTCGCTTCAATTTGGTGTCGTGTCTAAATATAAAGCTATAAGAATTATTGATATACATATATAATCATAACGCCTAAATTGTTAGTTTTTTTGCCCAATTACACTCCTATTGGAGTTAAGTTATAAGCGCGTATCTTCATGTCGGGCTGTCATGTCAAATCACACATTTGACATGTCTGGCAGCTGGCGCGGCGCAGCGCCGGCGTCTGCGTGCGCGCCGCTCTTGATCGCGGGCGCAGGGTCGATGACCATGCTGGAGTTGCTATACATACTGACTTTGCTAAATTCATACTTTCAGTACTTAGTTTCTGCTAGTTAGGTTGGTATGTAAACATAAAATGTTGTATGGAATATATATGTATTAAGCTATCACCTTTTTTACATTATTCAGTTCGTTTAATTTAGTATAAAAACATAATAACAATAGATGTGAAAAACTGATTAAATGTACGGTGGTCGAGCAGGGTCTGAAGCTTCTCCGATGATCAAGGTATCTTAGTACTTTAGAATAAAGATTGCATTCTGAATAAGTAAGGCTTAGCTGGAGAAATACCGAGCGGAGCGCGAACGATGTAAATAAAAAACTTTATTATCAAATTCTTCATATTGAGCTGGAGTTTTTCAATCATCAAACTTTCATGAGTCCACGGCTATTCTTAAGTCGCATGAAGATTAAGAACGGGGTATAAGTAGGTATCTAAATATTGTGAGAAAGTATCTATTTTTAAATGCAGCTTTTGTTTCTAATCTTGATGCAAAAATGTAAAATTTTGTGAGAGCTCAATCCGATTTGGTCAAAAGTTTAAAACATAAGTTTTTGCATTTTGGATCTACAGATAAATTGTGCAAGCAAATCCTATTAGTTTCTCCCCGATATCATGTTAATGACATAAATTGCTTACCTAAAAAATATTTACCTCACTCACATATTTTAACACGAAAAACGCTCGATATGTTTCACTCCGTACCGAGGAGTGTCATCAGGAACTTGCGTTTACGGTGACGGAGAGCAGACTGCGGGCCACAGCCCTCCGCGCCCAATAACTCGGCGCAGGCGCTGGTGGCGGCAGGGTGAGCGAGAAACTACCCTGGTTTATGGCATTATTGTCAAATGATGGGTTTCACACAACCCTCACTACTTCATTCGCTAATTAAGTACCTACTTATTTATATTAAACGTCATCCTTCCAATATCCATAAGTATTACGCCATTAATGTGCCTTTTTTCAAATATTTTGATAAATCTTTACAATTTACATCTATTCCTAATAACACTTAACTGTATAAGCCTATAGAGCAAAAGGGTGTTGTCGAATGCTTTTATAAGACAGGCGGTCACCTCTGGAACCATATGACGTCTATACAAGCTTTTAGCGATAAAAACCCACATGATAGGACTAAAATTTTCTTGGGTAACATTCCATTCCAAACCTGGTGAGCAGGACATTTTTCCAGGAATTTGTGAAAAAGCTCCCGCGTTTACATACCACTGACCACTGACCGACGCGTGAAAATATCTCACATTTAATGTATAGCTAAGTTACAGCAATGAGCTTTGAATATATTATGTCACGTGCGATTCATTAGTGTCCGCGCGGAATGCGTGGACACGGACAGCTCTCAGCCGGAGCGGGAGTGAACGACCGCGGCGCAGTGTCGCGTCTCGCCTTCATTTGTTGCTGAAACTGTTCTTAAACGTTTCTTAAATGTCGAACGTTGGCGATTTATTGGTAAACAAGTTTGACAGTTAAGTCAGTTAACAAAATAGTTAGAATGGGTTGTTGAACTTACCGTCGAGACACGAAATCGTGGCAAATGACGATCCGGAAGTAGTTCAGAAAACAGGACACGGAAAAGACTTCAGCGAGAATGAATTTAATTGATTCATTAAGATGTCTGTGAGGATGCTGTGGGGACGCCATCAATGAATAACACACGGTGTTTATTGCGAAATTACTTTGCTTTCTGTGCCTTTCTGTTCCTAATGGAAACTCCTGCCTTTGCATTTATTTTTACTTGAAAGCAGCAGCCTGTGTAATTGAGTAACAATCCCATGTGTCATCGGTTCAATTTAATCCATATCCAGTTTATTACAGATGATCGGCTTCTCATCATGGTAACAGACGGATCGATCTCGGTCGAATCGTTTGCCTGCAGCTGCATGCGGCTACAATCGCTCAAATGTATACAGATTACGTATACGATAGAGTCCGTCTAAGGTGTGACCGACCGAAACTCAGCCTCCTTGCGGATCATACGTGGTCCAAAAGGAGCCGGTCACAAGCCCGGATAAATGAGGAGTGCACTGGTCGTGTTGTCATCTTGGGGGAAACCCCATCATGGCAACACGCCCCAAAACCCCCAGGGTCAAGGTGGGAGGACGTGCCGAGGGCCCTCACAGCCGGCTGTGGGCAGCGGGGGGTTGGTGCTGATTGGGCTCGCAAGCGGACGAGGGGAGGGGGAGCAGGGCCTGTGGTGTGTCTAGTGGAAGGGGAGGGGCGGTTGTCGGGGAACCCCGGGGTATCGCGGAGAGATGCCCTTGGGGTGAACCACTTCTGCTCCGAACCGGAAGCTGGAGTGGTGGGAAACATGTGCACAAGTGTTAGCCCCGGGAGGTCATGAGCGACTTCCTTGGGGTAAACCAGCGTGCACATTCCCATCACAACGAAGCAACACAGGAGCTGTTCTTCCATGCTTGCGAGCTCACTCAGCATAATCGCTGTCGCGAACGACTATGCGTAGGAGAGTGGCGTCACTGCGTAGGAGTAAATGTTGCTGGGTGCAGGCAAGGGAGCACTGCTGACCACCCTAATTTTATTTCTTCCCATTTAATCAAATAGTGTATGGAGAATTTAAAGAAAAACAAACAAACTACCAAAACCAACACCGCGCAAGCGGCGAAGCGACCCGTCAGGGTAGAAGAATGTGAGGGCGGGAGATCAGCTGGTGGACCCCCGACCGTAGCACGGGAGGGGGAAAAACCAGAGGATGGACCCCCAAACATTGAAGAGGGTGGAACTCTGAGCTCCGACGAGGAGACCGGAGGAGCACGACGAGAAGCAAGGGAGGGTACTCCAGATGTCCTACAGCTGGGGGGCCTCACGCTGCAAGAAGAGGAGCTGCTGCGTTCGCCAAAGGGAAGGGAAACCGAAAGGGAAGCTACACCGGTGGTGAACGAGCCGTTCCACAAGTATGAGTCCAAGGCGCAGAAGAGGAAAGCCAAGGAACTAAGGAGAAAGGCTGCCATTGCTGGGGAAAGGGGTGGCGTTCCAGGGGGTAACACCAAAGGGGATGCCAAACCTGGCCCGAGCAAACGTGGCCTGAAGATGAAAAGGCAGAGTACTGATGAGGGTCGCTCGGAGCGTCCTCCGGCGAAGCGCCAGAATCAAGGCAAGGCTGCTGCAGAGGGACCACGGAACGTCGCGAAGGCGAACCGTGGTCTGGCTGTGGCGGTGTGTCGCGAGGATGGCGTTTCGGTGGACGAGGCTCTAGCGAAGCTCATCAGGAAGAAGCTTACGCAGCTGATCGAGGTGGTCGTCCTCAAGGTTGTAAGGGGGGAGCCTGGCTTAGTAGCACCTAGATTCGCTACGTCGGGGTTGGTGTCGGAAGGATTCTTCCTTGTGACACCAAAATCGACGGAGTCGAGGGAGTGGCTGCTAAGTCAGGACTTCGGAGAGCTGGACGGGCACAAGATCAGCGTGCGTAAGCTGGAGCAGACCAGGGTGCAGGTCTGGGTTCCGGGCGATGCGGAGACGGAGTATGTAAAGGAGTTCCTTTACGCTCAGAACCCGGATCGACCGGAGCTCAGGATCCTGGAATGGAAGGCGGCTGGAAGGGACGCTTTGGAGCTAGGAACCCGACTAACCTTCTTGGTTCCGGAAGGAGTTGAGGAGAACTGGGGTGAGGAGAAGACCAAAGTGCTGGACTTCTCAGCTACCAGCGTAAGAGTTAGGATCTTGAGGGCAAACACAAATCAACAACCCTCAGAACCTAAAAACGAAGAACCCGAGCTGAAGCAGGAGAGTGCTGTACCGGGCGATATCCATACGGAGGGGACGGAGAGTATGGATGTCGTCGACGGAAGTGAACTCTCCGGGTAGCAGCTAGGGGACAGCGACACTATACACCAAACAACACAATGAACACACAAAGAACACTACACAAACACCAACACACAAAAACACACATAAACATATGCCAAGTAAACCTCCAACACTGCAAGGATGCAATGTCCGAGCTAGGACAATTCGTTAGGAGGGCCGAAGTTGATATAGCACTGCTGCAAGAACCTTATGCATGGAAGAATCAGGTGGCAGGCCTGGGACATCTGGGGGGTGCTCTCCACTACGAAGGGAATGGTGAGCTGCCTCCAAGAGCATGCATATATGTGAGCAATGATATAAGAAACATGGGTTGTGTCATGACCATATGTTACAGAGACCTTGTGGTGGTGGAGACACACTTCACGACGAAAGAAGGGAGAAGATACAAGGTGGCGCTGGCGTCCTGTTACATGCCGGGCGACGGAGCGGCACCGACAAAAGAACTAGAAGAAACGGTACTTAGGTACACAGGTAAGGGAATACCCCTGATTGTTGGTGGCGATGCTAACGCACATCACGAGGTGTGGGGTAGCACCGACACCAATGACAGGGGAGAATCATTAATAGAATTTATAATTAGCAACGACCTAGAAATTATGAACACAGGTAACACACCAACGTTTGTAACGAGGGCAAGGAGAGAAGTGCTTGATATCACTATAGTAACGAAAGAGATGGGCGACAAGGTTAAGAGCTGGAGGGTGGATGAGGGGGATAGCATGTCTGACCACCGCAGGATACTCTACAGCATCGATTGTCGCTTAGAAAAGATGAAGGTAAGAAATCCACGTAAAACAGACTGGATGAAGTACGAAGAGGAGCTAAGGGAAGCAACTGCTTCGGGAGTCAGGTATGAGAATGTGAATGACCTAGAACATGGGGCACTCAGACTGAATGAGATCATAATAGGAGCATACCACAAGGCATGCCCGGAGAAACTGGTGCAAACAGGGAAAGGGCAACCTTGGTGGAATAGAGAAATGCAGAAGGTAAGGAAAAAGGTGCGCCGGGCAATGAGATTAGCAACCAAAAGGGATGACTCTCAGAGCTGGGACGCGTACAGAGAGATCAGGAACAAATACACCAGACTGAGAGAGAAAGCTAGACTAGAGGGCTGGAGGAGGTTTACGGGAGACATAAACAGCTATTCAGAGGGGGCGCGAGTGGTAAAACTGCTAGCAGGAGACCGAGCGTGCCAACTGGGTAGTTTGAGAATAAATGGAGACCTGGTTACGGAACCGGAAGAGATATTAAGCGTCATGCTGAAATCACATTTTCCGAACTGTGTAGAGGTGACAGAAATAAGTAAACAGGAAGGGCAGGAGGAGTCCGACTGGGCGGCGGCATTGGAGGTGGTGGAGGAGGAGAGGGTTGAATGGGCGATCAACTCCTTTGCGTCCTTCAAGGCTGCGGGCCCTGACGGAATCCTACCGGCACTACTGCAGAAAGGATATAGATACATAAAGGAGAATCTGGTGGAATTATACAGGGCAAGTATAGCCCTAAGCTATATTCCAAGGGTATGGAGAGAGGTAAGGGCGGTCTTCCTGCCTAAACCGGGGAAGAAATCGTACCAAGAGGCGAAATCATTTAGAAGCATAAGTCTGTCGTCGTTTGTGCTAAAGGCTTTAGAGAAGGTAATAGATAAGCACATAAGAGAGAAAGTGGAAAGCAGCGGATGCCCCCTACACGGGAATCAGCACGCTTACATGGCAGGAAAATCAACGGAGACAGCCCTACACAACCTAACGGTAAGGGTGGAAAGAGCATTAGACACAAAACAATATGCACTAGGCTGCTTCTTCGACGTAGAGGGGGCCTTTGATAAGGCTACTTTCGACGCCGTAGAAGAAAGCCTGAGGAGAGAGGGCATCCGACCGACAATAGCAAAATGGATAGGAAAAATGCTAAAAGGCAGATCCATAACGGCGGAGCTAGGAGGAGTATCAAAGAAGATTAGTCCAAGAAGAGGCTTCCCACAAGGGGGATGTCTGTCCCCCCTGATGTGGTGCCTACTTCTTGACTCAATGGTGAAGGAGCTCAACAGAGGGGGTATGTATATGCAGGCCTACTCTGATGACGGAGTGCTACTAGTGAGAGGGGCGGTTCTTAGCGTCATAAGAGATATAATGGCAAAAGGCCTCAGACAGGTACTGAGGTGGTGTAGAGAGAGAGGACTGGATCTCAATCCGTCGAAAACAAAGCTAGTGCTATTCACTAATAAGAGAATAAAGGAGATGAGACCCTTAGAGATACAAGGCATAGAAATAGAAATGGTGAACGAGCTGAAATATCTGGGAGTGACTCTAGACAGTACACTCAGATACAAAACTCACATCAAAGAACAGACGGCAAAAGCCATAAGAACACTGTGTCAATGCAAAAGGGCAGTGGGGAAGAACTGGGGACTGAAGCCAGGTATGATCCACTGGATCTACAAGGCGGTGATACTTCCCAGGGTGCTATACGGGGCAGTGATATGGTGGCACAGGGCCCGTATTAAAGAATACCAAAAAGACCTAACCAAAGTACAGAGATTAGCGTGCCTCATGATGACAGGGGCCATGAGAACGACCCCGACACATGCATTGGAGGTAATGCTAGGCCTGAAGCCACTCTGGATAGAGGTAGAGAAAAGAGCCACCGAACAGTGGTATAGAATGAAAGCATGCAAGGAATGGAGAGGAAGCTGTGTGGACAAGAGACACGCGCTGATACAAAAAGAGGCGCTATCAAAATTTGAGATGCTGATGGCCAATAACGACCTTATAAAAAGGCAGGAGATATTTGACAAGAAGTACAGGATACATATAGGAGAGAGAGACAACTGGAAGGTAGAAGTCAGTCACCCGACGACTATCTGTTTTACGGATGGCTCTAGAAGAAGCTCAACGAAACTAGCAGGAGCAGGCATAGTAATCCCTAAACTGGGAGAGAAGGTATCAATACCGTTGGGTAGGTATGCTAGCGTATTTCAAGCAGAGGTATGTGCAATAGCGCGCTGTGCACACATAATTAAAGAGAGTGTGCAGCAAGAAGGTGCTGTTGTAATATATACCGATAGCCAAGCAGCACTGAAGGCACTAAAGAAAACATCGGTTACCTCCTCCCTTGTGAGAGAATGTCGGGAGGAGCTCAACTCGATAGGCAAACGAAGAAGCGTCACGGTGGCATGGGTACCAGGACACCAAGGAGTGACGGGTAACGAGAAAGCGGACGAGATGGCAAGGATGGGGGCGGAAACGGAACACATTGGTCCGGAACCGGCTCTACCTATGTCAGCGGACGTCACGAAGGGAGTCATAGAGAAGGTAAAAGAGATGGAAGCACAAAGAGAATGGGAAGAAGAAACTGAATGTAGACAGTCGAAGATGATGATCAAAGGCATAGATCACAGGAGAACCAGGTATCTTCTGAAACTAGGTAAGAGCAGTCTGAGACTTCTGACAGGTATCATTACAGGTCATAACACTCTCAATAGACACCTTAAGATAATGGAGATAAGCAGAGATGCCTCCTGTCCACACTGTGGTAAGGAGGAGACTAGCTTACACCTACTAGCGGAATGTATTATGTATGCGGCACCGCGATATAATACATTCGGCAAAGACACACTAAAAGAGAACGAACTAAAGGACGTCGAACTCAAAGATGTCCTTCTGTTCTGCAGGAAAACAAGAAGATTTGAGGAGAATGGTGAGGGAATGCCGCCGGGACAGTAACCTGAAGCTCCGACTCCAGGGAATCGGGCTGAATGAACGCGGCACGCGATCGACAGCCCGCCTGCTTCCGGCCAGGCGTCCCTACACTACATCTACATCTACATCTACAAGGTGTGACCGACCTTCCTCAGAAAAAAGTGTGGAGGAAAAAAGGTTCATAGAAATGTGACATTAATGATGCCATCGTTACACTTTGTCATTGCAATTACCATGCAGAGTAAGGTTCGTACGACTCTTACTACTAATATGAAGCGCAAAATGTAATATAGCGAACATGGCTGGATGTCGTTGGTGCCACCACTGCCACCCCTTACCCTGCGTAGCAGCAAAGTGGCTTTAATAAGGCTTAGATAACTTGCTAATGAAATAACTGTTTATCAGTGGACGCCAGCCTAGCCCATTATCCTGGCTCCGGAGATTGGAAATCGCTATGTTAATAGGTATCGCTTAACTTGCTCTAACTCTGCCGGCCGATTCCCTTTGCTGTCGCGAGTTGAGATCTCTAGCCCCAATACATATAACGTGGCCTTCATCCATGGCAATTATGTGTATTTGGCAAAGACTCTTATACTGGTTCATTTGAGATTTTTTTAAAGTAGTTACTGGTAACGGAGAAAATGAGGAGTACTAGGTTAGCGTGGTATGGGCATGTAATGCGGAGGGATGAATGCCATATAGCCATTGCAAAAGAATGTTAGGAATGAATGTTGATGGACGGAGAGGGTATGGTAGACCCAAAAAACGATGGATGGATTGTGTGAAAGAGGATATGAGAAAGAAAGGAGTGAGTGCTGAGGACACGAAAGACAGAGGAGACTGGAAGAGAAAAACATGTTGTGCCGACCCCACATAACGTGGGATAAGGGCAGGGGAAAGAAGTAGTGCTCTGGGTCTTGAAGCGATTGGAAGGAATTAAGCCACTGTAATGGCGTCTCTGGCGGCTGAAAACTGATTATTGCAATTATTGGCCTTTTTGAACTGCCTATTCGAGACTCGAGGTTACCTTAAGGAATGCCTTTAATCGATAAATATCATCCTTATATATATAAATTACCAGCTTTAGAAATCTCAAAGAGCCGCGAACGGTGTTTTCAGTGGTCTAAAACTGCCAAGTGTTATTTCTACATTAACTCCAAATAGTCTTATGTGTCTCGCGTGCCGCGGCTATCAACTTCTGAGCTTTAGCTTGCCTTTTCACTGAGGCGGAGATGAGCGGAGATGAAGGGAGACTAACAGGAATAAGCTAGTAGCATTCGTTGCTACCCAAGCGTAGCGGAGAAGAGATGTGAATTAAGGTGACAGTCCATTTCCAACGACAGCTGCATTACTGTTCATTTTACTATGGAAATTGACAATAACACCGACGCGTTCAGTACCAGTAGTGCAGCTGCGGTCAGAAATGGAATGTTACCATTACCTACAACCTACAACCGATGCTACTCGTATTGTTGATTCCCGCACATCTCATCTCCGCTTCTGCCTCAGTGAAAAAAAAACCTTAGTCTAGTAGTAAAAAAACTAGTCCAGTCCAGGAGACAGTACCTTATCTATTCTAGTTTTTAGGCAAGGGACACCCATTTAAATGAACTAGGATTTAGGCGGCCGTTTGTCGTTTATCGTCTTACGGCGGCCACGGCGCGGGCTCGAATGATTCGTCTCACCTTGGCTCGTCTCGTAATAGTCGAATACCTAAATCTAAATAGAAATGGAACGAATAGCCCCTCCGACAGGATTGGAATACCTAATGAATTGAAGATATAGCTGGAATATTTTAATTAAAGTTGAGTTTTTATAAAGATGATAATTACTTTTATGTACCTAATATATTTCTACTTTCTAGGATAAAAAAGTGTTCCAACATATTTATTGGACACTTTTTTTTTTTTTTTTTTTTTTTTTTTTTTTTTTTTTTTTTTTTTTTTTTTTTTTTTTTTTTTTTTTTTTTTTTTTTTTTTTCAGAACACATACAGTCATATAAGATTATAGTTTTTTCCCATTATGATCAAAAGGGTTCGTAATTATGAGTCAGAAATACTCGTGACAAAAATTTCAAATCTAAAAAAAGTGTGCCTACTTAGGGCCACTTGCACCATCTCAATAACCCGGGGCTAACCGTTTAAACCTGGAGTTACCATGGTTACCGGTACAATTTGATACTGGGTTAACGGTTTAACCGTTTAACCCCGGCTGGCTACTTTAAACAAAATGACCAAGCTACAGCGGTGCGTTAAGTAAGCAATATAGCGATATAAATATCCTCCTACCCGTGTACTCGTATTATACAGACGGATATTTTATTATAGACGAACTTTGAAGTGAGTACTTTCTATATGAGAAAGTCACAAAGTTCGGAAAACAGTGTCGACCTAAATTTAGAATAACTGAGAGCTCGCAGCTAATCTTTTACATTGTAAAATTTACAATATCATTAAAATTTGGAGTTCAGTAAGTAAGAATTAAAGTCTTTTATAAGAATTCATCAAAATTTTGTCGTACATGAATAATAATCTCTTGTAGGAGAAAACTACTGGTAAATAAACAAGCAAATGTTGGTACCTTCGGGTTCATTCATAGGTACTCGCAAGTAAAATATTCACGGGCAAAAACGGGGGTAAAAGTTACTAGTTACTAATATTAAATTTAGTTAGCATTTTAAAGAACTGACAGACAGGGCGAAGCGAGACAGGCTCAGTAGGTAATGCGGTCTTTTTGGCAGTCTGTACCCTCACAGAATTATCTTACCCTCATTCGCTTCCAAGTGTTCTTAATTTAATGTGTTGTATTAATCAATCAAGCCGTCTCCTCCACCGCCTCCGGGAGCTTACAGTTCGACAGCCGTTCTTTTAATTTTAACGCTTCGGTACGACAATAATATAATACCGTAATATTTAAGTACCGTAAAGTCGGGTTACATTAGCCCTGGAGGGTAACTTTGGCCATCGAGATTTACTCGGTCCAGGGTATATTATTGCACTATAATTATGGAAATATATGCCATGAGCTTGGTTTTAGCTAACTTTTGACGTTTTTATGTTTTTTTATTAGACCCTTTTAAATGAGGTGTTCATGTGGGTCAAAGTTACCCTCCCTTGGATCAAAGTAACCCAGGTTTACGGTTTACGGTAATCGTCAATGCTAGTAAGATTGACTGAAAAGTTGTCTTATTCTAAGAGTACAAATATTAAAGTATTTATTAATCTGGCCAATCATTTTCATCCAAAAAGTGCGGAATATTAGAAAATGAAGGCAAAGGAAAGAATACATGGAATTAAAAAAAATGCGCATTTTAATTGACAGACCATACCTATGGAATTAAAAAAAAATGCGCATTTTAATTGACAGACAGATTGACAATCAATTTGCCTTACATCGGCTTTATTTAAATTTGTTCGTTATTTAAATAAACGATTGACTGTAATAGTTAATAGTCAATGTTGGCATTTTTATAACACTGTGTAATTTTGTCGCGGAGCTGCTGTATGTAGAGGGCCTTATGGCCTGCAATATGCCCGGGTCCCTTGAGAAGTTGCAGCTAATTCAATCTTCCTGCCATAACCCGCCTCTTTGCCGTCCTTTGTGCCGCGTATTTAGCGCTCTACACTTTTAAACAAGTTGTCCTTTCTATCTAGTCTAGGCGTTAAAGGCTCAGAGTTGAAATTGATTTAAGACATCCTGACCCACTTTGCTAAAATAATAGTCATAAAGTTCCAACAACAATACCTATAATAAGTAGGTAGAAAAATGTATACGTCCAATTTTTTATTGTTTATAAATCCCGGTAAGGGAATTTACTGTTTATCCATTATAATTATATGACACCATGTTTCATATATGTACATGTAACAAGGCTTCGGGACTTTAAATTAAATATAAGATTATTTACGATGATCATGAAATGTATTCATAGACGCCATCTTAGAGAGTAATGGTGTCGCCGCAGATAATCATATTTATGACACATATGTCACACTTGTCTAAGTAGCCACACTTAAACTAATAACGCATAGACAGATAGTCCCCATACGGTGAACCTGCCAAAAGTGAAGCCGAAACACGATGGATGTGTGCGTGCGACGCTCGTGTTTTACGCTCAGCAAACACACACATATATACAAAATATGTTGCCAGTATTCATTTACATCTCTCAAAGTAGGGGTTTTTAACAACATCCACACTTGGTTATTAATAATTTGGAAGTGTTTAGATTCGATTTTGTAGCAAAAGCTTTTTGTTTGGTTTTGGTTGTAAAGTTTTCAAATAACACTGGATTTCCAATAGTTACTGGAATAGTTCTGAGTTAAGTCTGAGTTGATATTTACCTTGCAGATGGAGAATGTAATCTTGAACGAAAATTTATTCTTCGAGATGCTCCTTATCACAGGTAGGTACAGTAAACCTGATCTCTCTCGCCACTTGATTCGACGTACATATTTTATAGGTGTTTTATCGTCCACGTGGAGTACTGCTGTGGTGACATTCCGACTGCCTGCCGACTGCATGAGTGCATTCGTCTTGTAAAAATTACTATCTGTGACTGTCTTGCTATTATTGCTAGACTGTTGTGACTAACCTGTACTTCAGGATAACGTAATTGCGTCTAAGAAGGCCCATAGTTTTTATTATATTTACCAATATGAACTTGCAGTTTTGTCTATGATATTAGGTAGAGAACATAGGCGCAAAAGTGGCGCAAAATGTAAACCCATCGCAGACAGGGAAGCGGTGGCGGACTATAAAAAGATGAATGAACTTAATAACGGTTTTATCAGTAGGTATGTAAGTAACTAACCGACGGTTAGGCCTAGTACTTAGGCCTATGTATAGCACTGTTTAGTACAACAGCACTCTTGCTAATTGACCCGAGGCCAGGTCTCAATTGGCGCTTGCTCGCGCGTCTGCTGATAATACTTACTCTGTACGATATCTGAGCGCTCGGCAAGTCCATAAGGCACACCTCGGCAACACCATTCCCCAGATGCATAAGACGCAGACAATGTTTTTCGCTTTCTGATTCGAGGAGAAATGTTGCATTGTTAATACTTTCAGCTCCTCGAGTGTTCAACACAAAATTAATTCGTCTAGAGGGATAGAATGCTTGGCAGGAAAATTGTAAATCTTTAGCAAGACTACTGTAAAACTGACATGAAGACACAATCTAAAGCAAAAGAGAGAAATATTTAATGCAGTTTTAGTTTGCTTGTATACGATTCGGCAGTCCGACGAGGATAGCAAAAGGTTGTTTATGTACCAATACTTTTGAGCTCTTATGCAGACAAAGGTAATATTATAAACTAAAATCTTTTATTCCTTAACTACCTTTTAATGTTAACCCTTTGTACGCCAAGGATCATTAAAGATGTCAAGAGTTAGTTATTGTTACAGTCGTTCAGCACACTCCACGATATTAAAGGTGCCTCCATCAGTTTTATATAAATACGACAAATACCAACGCTCCCAAGGTTGGTTCTAAAAGCATTTTATTGTTTAAGCCCATTCCGATGGTTTCCATTTAACGGGATTACAATTCGCAGACGCCCCGGCCGCAAAAATTAGAATGGTCGGGTTAATTAAGAAAAGCAAATATTATTAAAGTTATAATCTACGAAGGATATTCAACTGAGCCCAAATTTAAATAAAGCTCAAATGATTTTACGAATCGATTATTTTGTGTGTCGATTACGTTAAATATGTGTAAATTATATTGAAATAAAAGGTACCAAATAGGTATTGTTCATGATATCAACTTAATTGATTATTATGACTCTTCAGGCAAATCCCATTGATACATATTTATTACTTAATACACTTACAGCTACTTGCCTTTCGTAATCCTTATTCCAATGCTACAAGATCTACAAATGGTCAGGTTATTGGGGTTCGGGCGGCTGATAGGTCGTTTTGTAGCTCCAGTAGCGAGTGCAACGCTTTCTCGCGATAGCATCGCAGCTCCGGGCGAGGCGGCGAAAGCTGCACTTCCTTACCGGTCTCATTGGGGCAACTAAGTTGCAGATGTGAAGCCATTGCATGCATGTTTTCAGTTGCATGCTTTTTACATTTTACTTCGCTTACGTTTACACTATTTTTTGAAAGTTACGTATGTAGGTATAATCATAAATACAATATTCATATATGTACTCGTATATACCTATCTATCTAGCCCCTTTGTTCTAAGTTAGAGTATATCTCTAAGCTCAGTGTGCCGCTTGGCAAAGGCCTCCTCTAGCTCTTTCCATTGAGGTCTGTCGAGGGCCACTCTTCTCCAGTTCGGGCCCGTATATATACCTACGTTCTCATAAGAAACGCACCATTCGTATGCCGATGATAATTTTGATATATACCCACATATCATAGTATAGCCATAAGAGTCTGTGTGATATAATACAAGAACATCAGTTGTACCATGGTTGCCATAAATCGCCATGATTATGATAGATATAGTTCGCTGGTAATATTCGGGGTAACGGTCCATACTCGAACGAAGTGCAGTAAAACTTGTAGATTGTGAGGACAGTAACAGCATAATAAATCTCGTAAGGTGTTACACCCTTATTCTTCTGAGAAGATTCATAATGTACCCTTATCGAGACGTTCGCAGACAAAGCCCTTACATTGTAACTCTATCATAAGGGGTGGAACCCGATCAACTACGGCGCGCGAAGTCGACGGGGCATTTGATTATTCCGCCTGATATATAGTTTGAGTAGTCTAATATATAAATGGCTATAAAGTTTGAAACCTAAGCACTATTAGTCTATTATATTGATAGGTGACTACCAAAACATACTGAATATAAAAATTAGACAAAAATTAACCCTATCTTGGTACTAGCACGGTTCACAGTGACTTTTACAAGCTAAATTGTACCCAGTATTTATACCCACTTCCTTATTCCATTGAGCTGAAACTTCACAATCTTCACATACTTAGGTACGAGTATGTGAGATGATCTGATGATGGATACCGGAGGTGGCCATCGGAACACGCATACTAATTGTGTTTATGGTTTCATAGAATTGCCTCGATTGGTATTTCATAGCTGCCTGTTGAAAGAAAAGAAAAACTTGTATCAAAACTATATATTGTATTGTATTGTATATTGTATAATCATAGTCCAGGCCTGTCTTCGTTAGAAAGAGTCAGCTTACGGCAGGCATTGTAAGTAATTAACTTAACAAATATTTTTCACAAGTTTAAATGTACTTTCAAAAACATACTGATGTGAGATCCTTAAGATATAAAAAATGTAACGAATATTGTGTCGCTAGGAGAAGAATCTACACGTGTCGTGGGGGCGGGCGCTGCCCTCGCCTGGATTAGAAGCTCCTAAATTATGCAAATCACATTTCATACCAGTATTTCACTTGAGAATTCTCTCTGTATGTTTACATTAAACCGTCCACTGGACAACATTACCATTATAATATTTGATATTATTATTAAGGTGATATTATTTACCATTATCTTGATTATCACCGTCAAGATTTCTATTACATAGCTCGACTAAGTAGGCTACACGATAGTAATAAGTATTGTACGTATAACATAAAGTAATCACTCTTTTATTTTAATTATGTAAATGAATACGTACCTACCTAATAAGAGTTTCAAGTAACAATTAAATATATGTATTTATTTTTACTCGTGTGTGTTTGTATTATGGCACGTCAAATTAAAAGTGTACCAACCAGCCCGCCAGCCAGCTGCTCGTAACAAAAAACACTCTCCCATTCAAGGAAGTCTTAACTGAATTAAATCTTATTATTCGATCTGTGTCGCTGCATTTGTTAGTGGGCTTACTCAATTGGGCATTGAATCAATAGTAGTTCCATTGAAGTCGGCAGGATGTGCCGCCGTATTGGTGGACAATGGAGTTGCCCCGCGCGGGGAAAGTGCCCTGATTGAATTTCCCTACGGTGCGGGCGCGGGCGGCGGCGCGTGGGTCGCCTCGGGCACGAAATACATAGTTGATTGTTTACTTATTGCCGCTTCACTTCCCTTAACTGAAACGTTCGAAATAATAACATTTTGGACATGTTCAACTTTGGACTAACGTATAGCAAGCTGGAACATTGCACGGGTACAATATACACTTTAACAGCTCACTATACATGCAAGTAGGAAGATGTCTATCAAGATGAATATCGAAAAATTGTTTCGAAAACTTCGAAGTCTTTAGAATCGCACCTTAATATTTCTTCCTTAATAGTGTACCGATGGTACCTAGTGCTTATCTTTACATCGAACGACAACTTCTTTCAAAGTACGTACATTAAGTTTTAGCAAGTGACCCAATACTGGTGGATTAAAAAAACCGGGCAAGTGCGAGTCGGACTCGCGCACGAAGGGTTCCGTGCCATAATGCAAAAAAAAACAAAAAAAAGCAAAAAGAAAACGGTCACCCATCCAAGTACCGACCCCTCCCGACGTTGCTTAACTTTGGTCAAAAATCACGTTTGTTGTATGGGAGCCCCATTTAAATCTTTATTTTATTCTGTTTTTAGTATTTGTTGTTATAGCGGCAACAGAAATACATCATCTGTGAAAATTTCAACTGTCTAGCTATCACGGTTCGTGAGATACAGCCTGGTGACAGACGGACGGACGGACGGACGGACGGACGGACAGCGAAGTCTTAGTAATAGGGTCCCGTTTTACCCTTTGGGTACGGAACCCTAAAAACGACTAACTCACGTAAAAAATACCTGACGATTCACAAAGTTTGTATATTTGACACAAACCATAATTATTGTTAAGAGTAGTACGAGTAAAGGAACCCGATGGAACTGGTTTTGATACGACATCGCTCGCGCTGATTGGTGGAAATGAAGTAACAGTATTGTCACATCTGAATCGCGTTGGCAGTTAAGTGTGGTGCTGTGGCTGTGTAGGTATACTATGCTTATTACGAACATGACAATACATAAGTAATCTACATAAACGTGTGTCTATATAAAGTTCGCAGCATAGTTACTAAGTACAACCTAAACTCTAGATCGTTTTAGTGTAACATTCTTAGTCATCTCATTTATAACTTTCTTAATTAACAACTCGTTTTAACACTTTCTATTGCTACTTTTCCTTGACGAAATTCCGTAATCTCGCTTTGAATAATATTAGCAATGAGCAGTTGATACAACCCTCGGCGTCAAGGCGCCTGCATAATTATCCGAAGTTAACTCATTAAAGTTGGTAAGTGGCGTCGCTTGTCGCAGAGTGAATAATAAGTGATGTTAGCGCGGTGATGGCTTCGGGAACTATACGTCAGTTGTACATGTAGGTATCTAGGGTTACCAAGCTTCATCCATTGACATTAAAGATGAATCGAGATCGTTAATACAATTTTGCGACTTTCGAGGGGTCGTCCATTAATTCATCACACAAAATTTAGATTTTTAAGAAACTCCCTGTCACACTTTTTCATAGGAATAAGATAGGTCTTTAACACGCGCTATCACACTTGGCATGCCCTCCCCCTCCCCCTTTTTCTGTGACGTATTTTGTGGATGAACCCCGACTAGAATATTACCTTTATACCTGACTTTTTACTTTTAGGTACTACTTAACAGAACTCATCAGGAACAAATATTTGTGATGAACACATAAATACGCTTAAGGTAAACCCGGGACCTCTTGCTTCGTACCTAATGAAAATGAAAAGTGTTGACAAACTGGAACGAATCTCGGCTAACCCTATGTGTTCCGGACAGAGGGTGGGTAAGGGAGCAGATTGCGTTCGCGCCGCGCCGCGGTCCCCGCGCGGGTGAAGCGATGCAACAATCGTCGCCCGACCGACACTTCAACGTTAAATATGTTGTGGTGCTTGAGCTTGCATATTAAATCGGATTTGTACGAGTACGGCGTCAAACCCTTACCAGCTGTTGAGGGACGCAATGTTCTCCGAGTGGGCTTTAATGTTCTCTACGTTTAAAGTAGATACACTCGGAGAACATTGCTTCTGGATTGGAGTAGAGTAGGCACTGTACGTGTTTAATTAGGTTTAATTTCATCGTTTCAATTATGCGAAATAGTATAGTAGTATTAACTAGATGTAAAAAAAATGAATGAACTTGTTGGTGAATAGAAAGTTCTCACGACTGAACCAGGCTTTGCTAAACGTTTTTCTGTATCTTCCCTGGAAGGGGATAAACTATTCGCTTCACAGGAAGTCCTGTCAAGTTCTGAGGGCCTACCGCAAACCACGTTCGACGTGTTGCCTCTCTGTCACACTTGTAAATACATACGTAAGGCCCTCAGATCCGTCATCAATGCGATAAGCGCATCTCGATACGATACCGAAGCCATATTGCTCCGGGCAAAGTCCCACAAGTCCTGCAGAAAATAAAGAAGATGTTGTTAATTTAGTACCTACTGTACCTAACTGCGATAAACACAAAGAGGGGGATACATTTCTTTAAAAGGTATGACGTCGGCAAATACTCGTAATCTTCAAGCATTGCATAGCGCAAATAACTGGATTCGGGCGTGTAAAACAACAGCCCCATTTGCGATCGTGCTTGCGAAATAAATATGTGATTTTAACCATCCATGCGTGGGATCGTTGCCAGGTGAAAATAAAGCGTTTTAAACACTTTCGGTTCGGTTATTAAATGTAAAAAACGTCGTTAAAAGCATTCCCGTCATGTTCAGTGACGTTGATAAAACCTGACCTTGTGGGCCCATTTGTGCGGAATTGTTCAGGGAAAAGTCTGCGACTTTTAATAATTTAACTGTTGTTGCCACTTTGCATTAATCTTGGAGCGAGCTTTGTCCATTACTGTAATGACGTACCTTAATTATTTTTTATTGCTTGCAAAAAATATAAAAGAATAATCTATTTTGGAATTACAGGGCAGAAGTGGATAAAATTTTCTTAAGATTATAGATTGAAATTGATTATAACTCTGTTATCCACCCCTGTTACATTCAAAACGAGGAAAATATGTTGACACATTATGGTATATGTTGTCGGTAGTTGGGATTTGTACCACCTACCCTCAGGCAGTCTGTAATTATAGATTAAACTGTTAACGTGAGCTCCGCCGTGTTTCTATATCGATTCCTAGCCTAAATACCACACACATATGTAAATGTTTTTGTTAATTTCAGTCGCAACTTGTAGAATGTATTTAGATTGTTGTATTTTGGCAATAAATAAATAAAGAAAGTGCGTATTTATACACTACAGTGGAAAAGGGTCCTGGAACTTTGTCTTGAAATATGAAATAATAGCCATTATTCATTTGATTCATTTCTAACTCTTTCTAGAAAAATAATTGCTTTTTAAATTATGTTCTAAGATAAGAAAATAATTACTGATTGACCAAGTATGATTTACTGCATTGCACTCAAGGTAATTACAAAATTGAAAATCATTTTTTTTTAATAACCTACCTACCTACTAAAGAAAAACCAAGAGTAGTTTGGTAAAGTACCTAATCTTAACCGACCTCGAGCGTTTGGTAAAGATGGGAAGAACATACCATCGTGCCCAATCCGCGCCAATATAACATAACTAAAACATCATATCAGTTTCCAAACCTGAAGTAATCCTAGCCGTTTCAACTACTCAGGTCACACACGGCCGCATTTGCATGGAAACTATTAATTATATCGCCCTCGCGTAATTTGAGATGAGCGCCGGCGCAGGCAGCGCAGCGGTTCCGCTCGCCGCGCCAATGTTTTTTACGAGTAAATTTACAATTAAATGGGGATGTTGCATTCTATTAAGCGGAACTTTAGGGTGAGGGTGCATGCGCATGCTGCACCAGCAAGAACCTAACAATGAACTAAGACGTTAATAATAGGTAGCTGTAATATAATAAAAAGTAATCGGTCCGGTAGGTTCGGTAAGTACGTCTCAAAATGTGTAAATACACTTTTGTTTGAGTTTGAGTTTAGTACTGTTTAACATGTTTGAGACTTAAACAAAAGCTCGGCTGCCCTAAGCAGAAAACAAGTAACTCGGTTTTGACAAATTTTTGAGGAGAGCAAAAAAACGTAATTTGTCAGTTTTGTTAGGTATTTGATCTAAAATGTAACATCTGTTTATACCATTATGTTAAGGGCGATAAAATTAAGCTTATACAGACTTTATTTTTTGTTATTCTTGTATATTAAACTTTGTAGAGGCATAAAATGTTTTCTGTGTAGTTTACTGCCCGAAAATCTCAGAACCATTCTACACAAATTCAAGTATCTCGTGTTTAGCTTGGACTTAGCAAGCACTTTAGCTTCTTAAATACTAAACATATTGGGCTCTCCGCTCAATAACTTTTCCAATTTTCATGCAATTCTGAAGGAAATGGTCTCAAATGAAAGCTAATAACATAAGCTACCGAAAACTTATTTTTATTTCATTCAGGTTTATGGACTTCAAAATCTCTGTTAGATAATAAAACGCTCGAAAAAAATTTTTTTTTTATTATACGTGTTTAAGTTGTGTTCTATTGGAAAATAGACTTTTTTTTAATTAGTAGTTGATGTTGCCATCCTCGGACCTTCTGACACATGGATGTTGCTATTTATTTCATCGATTTTATTTATTTGCAGAGATTATTTTGTGATACGATGTCCCATTCCTTCAACAAATCCTCTGTCTTCGTGGATGGGTGGTACCTACAGGATCCTTCTTCCGTACTTTTCTGTTTTAGGGTTCCATAGCTGATAAGGAAAAAACGGAACCCTTATAAAATCACTTTGTTATCCGTCCGTCCTCAGTCCATTTGTCTGCAAGATCCTTTATCTCGGAAACGCGTGGAGGTATCGAGTTGAAATTAAAACCATATATTCAGGAGCTGTGAAAAAAAATCAAACATCTAGACTAACGTAAAAAAAAGATACGGTCGTTTATGCCCAAATACGTAAGTATATTTCGACTTTCTCAAGGGATTCAAAATTAAAAGGGTACCTAAGTAGGTAGGTAGGTTGGTAGCTAGGTCAACGGGAAGTCCCGTTGACCTAGAACTATGAAATTTGGCAAGTAATATTGTATTATTACACTATAAGTACAGGGAATAATCTGAAAACTATAAAAAGGAAAAAAAAACTATATTTGTAAGGAACGCTCGGTGGGCGAGTCCAACTTGCATTTTTTATAGTCCTATTAGAAAGATATTTGACAATATTTGGGGACAATCTTACACTGGTTGACCTAGCCCCGAATTAAATAAAAAAATACATACCTTGGTACCTACACAGGTATTTTATTTACTATTTAAATTTACTTGTAACAAAGTAAAAATCTAAATCTATTAATGTGGTAAGTAATTGGTGGATCTCTTTAGTGGCTAGAGTTAAGCCAAGAAAAGTCTGTAGACATTTTGACAGCACACGCAGTGCAGGTGTTATTTTAAACGTCAAACTTCTATTAAATTATGACATAAATAACACTGGCACTGGTGTGGTCTCAACATCTCTGCAGACTTTTCGTGGTCTAACTCTACCAATAGACTTCTCGAGATTGACCTCAGATGATTCACTTTACCACATAATAAGTGTCTTTATAAAAATTCAAATCTTTGCATCATTCCTAGATTAAATTTAATATTTTTCCCTTTTGGTCAATTGAATCCAGTCAGTTGTTGTTTGTTTCTATTTTGTTCCAAAACCTTTGACACGGATACGGCATAATTATGATTTCCTCTTTCTTTGGCGTATTCTAGTGTTCTGTTTTCATTACTGTAGAGCCTATAGTGTAGACAATACAGATAATTTATTGTTATAACAACACTTTTTCTTTAAACTTAAATCCCACAGACTCTTCACCTTTGACACGAATATTGCTAAGCAAATTTGTCTTTGTATGTCTTTAAACAAGGTACCTTCTGTATAACTATGTAACTAATTTCTAACCTAAATCGCAGATTGTGTTGGGAGATACTTGTTTTACCATTGTAATAAACTTATTCGCAGTTACGAACATCCACGCTAAACTCAAGTATCTCGGTCATCTATATGAATTACAAGTATCTCTGTTCAGTTACTTGACTTTAGCGTAGAAATGGGAGATATACTTGAATTCAGCGTAGAAATACAGGGTCGAAAAAGATACTCGGATTTTAAAAACATGAATATTTTGAAAACTACTCATTATTTTTCGATAATTTTTTTGGTGAAAGATGCGCCTGAAATTGTAGATTCCGAAAATCCAAAAAACCCGTTTTTTAAAATTTTCGAGTTACTTGTTTTCTGCATAGGGCAGCCGAGCTTCGATGGGAACTTTCACGGAGTTAAATATACATATTAAAACGGGTCATTCAAGTTTTTAAGACGAAAATCGTAATCCGTGAGTGACCCGTTTAAATATATTTAATACATATTTATGGCTGTGTCTCACAAAAGTTTTGTGAAGAGTTAAAGTTTCTAAAGTCAAATAGAAGAATACCATAAAATAAATGAACTTTTCTCTCAAAGGCAACAAGGCAGATTTAGAATAATATTTTTCGTTTGAAATTGCTTGTTAGGATCTGATGATAGGATCCTAGAAAAATCGAGGAGACTCGTCAAATATTACAGCAGGCCGTTTTGACCGTTGATTTGGCTATTTTTATGTAGCAACTCGTTCATTTCCTTATGGTAAGCGACTTGTGATAAAAGTTGAACTTTTTGAAAAAACCATGAAATGATCGGATACTGGTTTTTGAAGTTGGTTCATTATTTTAAAGATTATTAAGTGTTGCGGTCGCCCCATAAACGTCGGGATTTGGTTCAATTGTTTGTAAAAACAGTCCAATTAGAAGGGTTTGTGTCATAATTCCCAGAGTTTCGATGCTTTTAGAGCAATGGAGATAAGTGGTGATAATTATAACAGTTATTTTTTATGGAAAACAACGACCATAGCTATACCATACTTGGAGCCACTCTCAAGCCAAAATACTGGTACCTGTGGTGTTTAGCTGTCTGTTTGTTTGTCAGCTGTACATAGTACACTGCCTGGTGGACTACGTCACAATAATGCACCGTGTGCAGGTTCTGCTCCGATGGGACTCGCTAGAATGTGGCGCCTGCGCGGCCGGGACGTACCTTCCATAATGTAAGCTTATATATATAACATAATAATGTCAGCCTCAAGCGTCGCTCGACATCAACATGCTAATTAATGTCACGCCTGAGTACACTTGTAATTCGCATCTATTATTTATGCTCAATAGTGTGGCGGGTAAACACATTATAATTGTATGAGTGGGCAATAAAGACGCATTTTCAATCTGATTCAAGTGGAGGTTTCCATGCCAACTTTGTTTTCAACAAGTACCCGAAAAAGAACATATTAACGATTTAGGGTTCATTGAGGATTTATCCTGTGTTCCGTTATACATATATATAAAAAAATCGTTCATATGAATACACAGAAACGTCTGCCAATGGTATAGAGTGGCAAAATTATGAGTTCTTATGGCAAAAATATGAGATAGAGGTATAAGAGTGTAAATAAAATAAGTAAATGTAGTCATGATGTAGTACAAGGTACTTACGAATTAAAATTGAGTCACAACTGCTATGGCAATCGTACACATACCCTAGCTAGTAACCATACAAATCTTAACTTCAGAAATAAAGACAAGTATACATTTGAGATAATTAAGTCAGTATTTTTTTTTATACAAATATGCCAGATTGTCGTCGGATATTGGGATCGAGATTAAGTGGACGTAAACGACGTCAAACGAAATGAGAAGAATGTTTAATCTGACAGTGGGGTGTGAAAGCTATGCCTTTGTGTGGCGATGGCACCGTTTTAAATAAATAAGGACCGCGGGTCGCGTCCGGGCAGGCCACCTTCCACTGATGCTGCAGTAGCAAAGCGAAACGTAAGCGATAAAATAAATACTTTTGTGTATCTACTTACTCATAATAATGGGTCTGCAATGAATAAGTCGAGACCGCAGGGGGGCGTTTGTTCTAGGCTCCTTGTTCACTCGAGGAGCAGCAGTGAAAATGTACAGTATATACGAGCTAAAAGGAGATTCCATTCAGGAAATATGTTTTTGGATAAACACTGAATCAAAGCTTTTATTAGGTATCGGTTCTGGGGGATTAGCCAAGATGAAAAAGTAGAGATGCTACGAAACGTCACGTGACTGTTTCAATACATTATTCAGATTTCGATTGGCGTTGCTTTTCATCAACAACTGGCATCTTGGCTAAGGCCCCCTGAGGCCCTATTGGAATAACCAAAATTCTGCTTACTACATTACAGTTTCTACATTAAGTCTAAGTGTTAAACTTTGGTGGTCTGAGTGATGTCACAGTTATTAAATGTTGAAGCAAGATGCTTGCAGTGTACACTGCTTGCATAATATACTGCACCTATTATTTATATGTGTGAAAAAAAAACGAAGAAAATTTTCTGCAGCTCAACTTTAATGTAACTATCGCTGGTGGGCGGCCGCCCTTCGCCGCGGCGCCGAGATTAGTTAAATCTGCCGTCGCCACGCGCCACCCCTGATGCACAATCAATTCCCACACACACACACACATACACACGTAAGTACACCCACAGTACCCTCACGATATACACTCACACGCAGCTAGGACCCTCGTTACACAGCAACTCGCCATTGTTAGACCTTATCTCTTGGTACTAAAGTTCATAATTGGTTTATGTATAAAGTCGACGCTGCCAGCACCCTCGTCGGATGCAAATCGGCGCGGGCGCTGGCTGCATCACAAATCACAATATTACGTGAGCGCCATGCATTGATTGTGATTCTCATTACTAGGGATGGGCTCTGGCATGGCTCTGGCGCGGTAATAATCGGTATTAAATTTTCATATTCAATTTAAGTTTTTAGATACGTATTGGGATGGTCGGCATGGAATCATCTTCTTTAAGATTTTTTTCGTAAACTGGGGCCAAATTCGACATGCACAACTGTCAGATTTCGCATCCACGTCAAATCAACAGTTGATTTTATCGCATACTGAGTGTTGATTCCATCAACGGTGGAATATCATTTGGTACAACCAAAACTCCACTCTAAACTAAAGGTGGTTCGGTTTGGTTTGCTTGTCACCCTAACTGTGGATTGTTAATGTCAAATTTTGACATTGTACGTATTCGAGAACTTATGATTTTTCCCACATCAACGGGAGATCAACACGATACGTCAAACGTCGCTTGTCGAATAGGGGTCCTGTTCATAATTTAAATTTCATTGGAGGTTATTTTTACAAGTATAGTATTGAACTATGGTACGCAATTATAGTTCGTTTTTTTTAGCATTAGAAAGAACTTGCAAGAAGGTAAGCGATCTTGACATGTCTCTTAATTGAGAAACGCTTTTTAAAAATCAAAAACTATTAATTATGAAAGCAGAAGAGAATAAATGATCGTATACGATTCATAATTGTTACATATTTGCCGTAACTTATTTTTAAAATGTGTTTTTCAATTAATAGACACATCAAGATTGTTTACCTTATTTATAATGCTAAAAAAAACGAACGAGGTGGGGCGATAGTTCAAGAAAAGTTAGTTGCTCAACCCTGAGATCAACCATAGGTATACGACGTCGACCTACCCCTCTCTCACGAAGGCCTTCGCCGACAAAGGTCACGCGTGCCTTTACGCTGAAAGCTGGTGTTGATGCGACTCCCGCCTCAGCCTGTCTGTTCACCACTCTTTATAAAACAGAAAGCTACTTCCCAGTATAACTCGCTGACGCGAGTCATAGTAACTTTGGGTTGTAGAAGCTCAGGCTACATTTGTTTTTTCTTTACGCACGGGTAGGTTATCTTAATGAATGAGGGCAGACTATAATGGCGCGCATACCGTGAGTTCTCCGATGTTTCTTTATTTAATAAAGTAAGCTCAGTACAGCCCAATAAATTGATATTTTTTAATGCGTTGAGATTTAACCAATATTATTGAGTAAACGAGATTTAATGTAATACCTACGAATGTATAAGCAATAAAGAATGTAATTATCTAATTATATGTATAGGATTTCATAATCTAATTAATAATTAATGGGTGCAGTCAGTATCAATAGCAGTGGATGAAACAACGCGTCAGAAGTATCTTCGGTAGTCTTGCTCTTTTTTTAAGAGATAGATGCTGACCGTACCTAATATCTTGCACATTATACCTATCTAGTCCATCCCCCAAAAAATATGTGACGTGCTCTTAAAGCTCTACAAAAGTAAGATTGTGTCTGACGAATACGTTTGCGCGCATTGTTACGCAAGATATTGCAGATTGCAGGTGCCTTTACCGACTGCAACTGCATGGCTACGGGCGGGACGCTCGCTACGGTACACGCATTACAAAAAGCCTATCTTTTTGCATCCGTTGATACAATACAGGGCTTCACCAAGCATGACTGCACGCAGTTTACCATACCATGTTATATGCAAACCACGCCTCATCGGCTTCTGAATAATATATACGAAATCAATGATATACGGAACTGTTGTTTAGCCACGCATTTATAAGTAGCGCTTTTTATTATCGTAATTACTTTGTACTTCGCACGCACTCTGATCTACATAATGAGCTTGAATTTACATAAATGTGTAAGCATATAAGCTTCTAGAAATTGAACAGAATCTACTCGTACTTAGATTTAATTATGTTCAATACGAGGTTTTTATTTCGCATTGAATCGCAAGCTACAAGGACTCTTAAACAGGTTTCAGTAAAGGTTTCAGAGGGAATTCCTTCCACCAACGTTCAATGTGTGGAACAAGATCATCGCCGAACTCTCTCAACTCTCTCAAGTAAAGTTGCCATACGTCAGGAGTTCACATTTTTAAGATTGCAGTTTTTTTTAAACCTCAACTAATTATAAGCTAATAGCTTATAGTTAGTTGAGGTTTAAAAAAAAACTATAAGCTACCTAAAGTTGGAGTAGGGCAGAGGTTAATATAGTGGGAGGTGCAAAAGTATTTGTAAACCAGACAAAAAACACTAATTAAAGAAGAACTTAAATCTTCCATCTCCGCTCATCTCCACCTCGCTGGAAAGGCAGCCAACGTGTTTATGCTTGCTGGAGTTGTACGAATTATTTACAAGCATCCTATATCCGTAGAGTACCTACGCTACGATCCGTAATCGTAGGTCATTTTACCACGTATTTTGATGCATCATACTAGTTGATTGAATCCCTAAATGTTTATGAATCATAAGCTCTTAAAACGAAATCGATTCCCGATAGCGAACGCTGTTAATGTTTCTGGAGAGGCGTTTGTGGGTCGCGCCTAGTCATAGATCCAGGGACAAGTGCGCACGTGGCGTCAAGAGTGCAGGCGCCGGCGCCACGGCTGGATCCCGAATGATTTATATAAATCCTAATCCATATCACTTACTATGAAACGGCACGGCAGCGTACTTGTGATTCAGACCACCACTAAACAAACATGAGCACAGATTATAATGATGTAATATTAGTTCTTTTGTATATCGTCCGTCGTCCTGTGTTAGATGATTGCGGTTGCCAAGTCAAAATTAGAAATAACATGAAAACCTACTAATTCTAAACTATCGTAGGTGCGACTCGAACTCTACGCACTTATCCGCTAAGTGCTATCTTCTAATATTCTCGTCGTTCAACACCCTTTTCCCTCCGCGTGGGCGAGGATTATAGTAAGCCTGGCCGTAGTATTTAGTACAGATTGAAAACTTTTATATGTTTATTTCCGTCGTTAAATTGCCGCAGGATAGAGATCAGTTATAATAATGACTTGTAGTCTCAATAGAATGATGTTTAATTTATCCTGTTCTGCACTTACAGTGTCGCTGTCTACTGACAGCCATATTTTAAATAAAGTTTTCAATGACTAGGATTACCATATGTGCAACTCTTTTTCCATATGGAAATATTGCGCGATCGCACTACTACGTGCACTTCAACTGTTTGGGGTGCGCGTGCCGCGAGCGCTGCAGTGGGTGGACCATCGAGTTCGCCGACTTCTGGCGGCAGGGTGTCGTTGTTGTGTTTCGAAGGTTTCGGGGCAAACTGCCGAATCCGTCACAAGAGCAGACGATTCAACGAAGCTACGCTGTTTTTTCGCCTAAATAGTGTTTAGTTTTAAGTTTATAAATTGTATATGTATGTTAATCTATAAGGTATTTGTAACATGGGCGGTGTTGCGTGATTTAAAGTTTAAATAAAAAATAAATGAACAGTTTATATTAAAAAAGGCAGTCTTAGTATTACCCTGTCTCTGGCTGCAGGAAAATCTCCTTTAATCTTGTTTAGAGTCAGTTCCTAGCGGCGAGTGTTAATGAGAAGATGACGTCACTAAAGGTCAATCGCCAGTAATTAACACTGGCTCTATAGGGATGTCCTTCCGGCTTCCGGCCGACGTGCTCGCCATTGAGCCAGTTGGATTAATTTCCGATGCGAAGTTTATGGGTGTATAAAGATGTATAGAAAAGTTAAATCTAGAGTGCTGCTAAGTAATAGCCCAGCGGTGAGCCTGCGACTTATAATCTGGACTTCGGAGGTTGTGGATTCACACCCCGTATATCATAGTTATTTACATTATTTACCATTGCTTTTCGGTGAAGGAAAACATCGTGACGGAACCCCACTGATCCTATTACGGCCCAGTTTCCCCACTGGGTTGGGAGGTTTGATGGCAGCCGTTTTCGTAAAAAATAGTGCATATTAGTTATTTACGATACAAGTGCAAAAAATAAGAAATTCGCTACGAGTGACGAATTGTGTAATGTGTTTATAATAGCGCCGGTGTCGTAATGTAGCACCAGTGTACTGTAAAATAGTTTACCATTGGTTTAGTGCTACGCGGATTTTATGATTTTATGCATAAAATCCGCGTAGCACAGAGAGCCATGGAGCGCGCCATGCTCGGTATCAAGCTTCAAGATCGAGTAAGGAATGTCGAGATCCGTCGCCGCACCAAGGTGAATGACGTGGGTTTCGTCATTACCAAACTAAAATGGAATTGGGCAGGACATGTTGCTAGGCAGAGTGATGGCAGGTGGACTAAAATGTTAACAGAATGGTGGCCGCTTTCAAATGACAGAAGCGCCTGGCGTCCGTTGGCTCGTTGGGTGGACGACATCCGCAAAATTGCGGGTCACTGCTGGATGAGATTAGCTCAGGACCGGGACAAGTGGCGTACTAGAAGAGAGGCCTATGCTCAGCAGTGGGCGATAAAGGGCTGATATGATGATGATGATGATTAGTGCTATTACTTAAACTGCGCTTTCATCTTGTACGCCGGCGTCACTGAAAGGTCAGGCGTTGTTTGCCAGTAATTAGCATTGCGATGGGATTCATGGGGTGTCCTTCGGGCCGCGACGTGCGGCAATGAACAAGGATTCCACCAGCTTTATTATACTTACTGTTTAGGCCGTGAACCTCTCGTAATTTGTGTCAATAGCATTAATAATATCCTTGGCGTAACTGGCCGATGCAAACACTAGTAAAATTATAATAATAGGATCCGTTATAATTCGCCAGTACTGCCATTATTTACCCTCTTATTCAAACTAAACTTTAATTACTCCTACCTATATTTCATATTAATTGAAAATGATACACCTACAGGTATTAATAACAGCGGTTCGTTTCGGTTGTTAAAGTTTGAATCGGCCTCGTACGCTCCCGGTAGCTCCGATAGCTGGCACTCCATCACTCGTCAAAGTTCTTTGATCACGCGCAGCCCAATAACTCTAGCTCCGGCGCTCATCCTGCTGATTCTAGTAAGAGTGTTCTCAAAGTACGCATGGTTATTAACAGGCCCCCGTTTTATCAGGCTGGCAATTGTCGGCTGACTTTGATAACTCATCACTGCACATTATTGTAATCTAACAAGTAAACATTGACGCTATATGTAAGTACTGACCCAGAAATGTACAGGAAATTGTCCGGATAAATTTTCAAGTCGGAGAAAAGGCGCCAGGCCAAGCTACATTTTGGTTATCCGGCGATCTTAATTCGCTTACGCTCGCGCAGCAATGCGAACACGAACCCCGCTCATTTGTCCGCTGCCGGACACGCGCCAACTAAAATGATTTGTCTCCTCTAAATCCGAAATTAGCTGTTTTTGCGTATGTGTTACATTTTTACGTTTACGAGACGGATTGAGGTCTGGTATTCGCGCCCACGCTCTGCTTGCCATATTAGAAATTGGTTTATTGTCGAAAACACTTCATTCATTATAACCAATAAAATAAAATATTTAATAACAAAGAGCTGACGTATGTAAACAATTATAAATATACGAGTATGTATATTTAACATGCCTTAATTTTAAGGTGTTTAGTAGCAGTTCCACTTCACAAAGTGGTGCTTTTTTTGAGCAAAAACTGCACAATGACTGCCTATATCGATGTACCTAATAACATCAGAATAGCTCTTTCTCCAACCAGGATCCCATCTTCAGATTCTGGTTAACAATGGCCAACTGTAAAAATCTTTAAGTAAAACAAAAAATATTTTTTGTAATTGGTCCAGCTGTGTTAGAGAATACGGGAACATATGTAGGTACGTCATCATTAGATATATCGGAGCGGCCAAGGTGCTTACAAATATCGGAATGCGCCTCTATTGTCACGGCTTTAGCTGCGTGTTAAATTTTTTTTGACCTCCGATACATTTGATGGTATTAACTGTACATATATATTACTAGCTGTGCCCGCGGCTCCGCCCGCGTGGAATTCGGTTTGTGTCAGTAAGCTGCTAAATATATAAAAAATAGTAAATTACATTACGCTGTATTTTTTTATTCAAAAAATTATAACATTTATAATTTCCTGCATGATATTTTTTTTAAATAATTCTATCTTATTGTTTCATACTTTTTAGAGCGCGATTTGTAGTAGTCCGACTACGCCCAGCTCTTTTTTAGTACCTATGAGAAAGTCGAAGTCGCCTAGCTTTGGACCGCGTGCAGTGCGCCACATACGTCGGGCAATTCCCGACTCTTTTAGTATGAGGGCGCCGAAGGAGCCCGACTTTGGAACGCATTCAGCGCGCCACGCGCCCCCCGGCTTAGCCCGACGCTTTGAGTACGAGGGTGCCTTTGGGTCCCAACTTTGGCAAGCGTACAGCGTGTCACGTACGTCGGGTTACGCCCGCCGCTTTGAGTATGAGGGTGCCTTCGGCGCCCAACTTTGGCAAGCGTACAGCGTGTCACGTACGTCGGTCTACGCCCGACTCTTTTAGTATGAGGGCGCCGAAGACGCCCAGCTTTGAAACGTGTACGTTACGCCCGACGCTCTGAGTATGAGGGCGCCGGAGGCGCCCGGCTTTGGAATGCGTACAGCGTGTCACGTACGTCGGTCTACGCCTTACTTTTAGTATGAGGGCGCCGAAGGCTGCTTTGGAACGCGTATGCTCTTTGGTATGAGGGTGCTTTGGAACGCGTACAGCGTGTCACGTACGTCCGACACTGTTAGTATGAGGGTGCCGAAGGCGCCCGGCTTTGGAACACGCACAGTGTGTCCCGTACATCGGTCTACGCCCGACTCTTTGAGTATGAGGGCGCCGAAGGCGCCCGGCTTTGGTAACCATACAGCGTGTCACGTACGTCTCTTTTAGTATGAGAAAGTCGAAGTCGCCTGGCTTTGGACCGCGTGCAGCGCGCCACGTTGTTGAGCTACGCCAGATTCTTTTAGTATGAGGGCGCCGAAGGCGCCCGGCTTTGGAACGCGTACAGCGCGACACGTACGTCGGGTTAAGTCCGAAGCAGTGACGGATTAAGATATTTTGATGCCCTAAGCATTTCTAGACCATGATGCCCCCTCTCCCTAGGGTCATTAAGATTACATTATTTCTTTTAGGTAAATTGAGTGAAGTTCATTTTTCGATATAAAAACGCAATTTGATAGACAGTTGTACATTTTTATTTTCAGTCACATCATTTTATCACGAAAATTGATAGTGCTGCAGCAGTAACGTTGTAACAGAGTAATGCTGCTGCAGTCGCCACCCGAATGTCACCTTTAACATACCTTAGAAAGTGATTGAAAACGCGAGCGAAGCAAGCACGAAAATTTTTCGATATAAAAACGCAATATGATAGACAGTTGTACATTTTTACTTTTAGTATGGAAATCAGTCACATCATTTTATGACGAAAATTGACAGTAACGTTGCAACAGAGTAATGCTGCTGCAGTCGCCACCCGAATGTCACCTTTATCATACCTTAGAAAGTTATTATAAACGCGAGCGAAGCGAGCGCGAATATTTTTCGATATAAAAAACGCAATATTACTTTTAGTCCCAACCAGGCGCGAATCCAGGATTTCATACAAAGAAGGGATGGGACAGTTTTCTATCAGCCTAGCTTCGCATAGGGCTCGATATTTAAGGGTTTCAGCGGGGTTGTTTTCATGCATAAAAGATGCAAGAAAGCAGAGCTTGGAATTCACCAACTGAATTGAATTGGCGAAGTGTGAGCAAGGCAGTAGGCCCAGCTGCGAAAGAGGAAAGCTTGGATTTGGAACCACGCCCAAGTGTATTTAAGGCAGAAGATCAACTTTGCCGTAAGGCAGAAGGCCTCGCATAAGACCTAACGCCGAACCGCAAAAGAGTGGGTTGAAATCGAATCTATGCATGTAATCACGACTCTTCTACTGCTACCGATTGTTTCCCAAAGAATCACGCGCCATTATTTTTGCAAATTAGCTTTTGGACAGCTAAAAAAATCGTGTGGTAAAAACGATGTGTCTGTCCCTAATTTTAAAATTTGTTCTACTTTTTCAACCTTTTATTTTGCTGCCCCCCATGGCCATGCCATGCATGGTGGTGGTGGTAATTGGTTAATCCGGCACTGGTCCGAAGGTTTGACTATGAGGGCGCCTTCGGCGCCCGGCTTTGGGTAAGCGTACAGCGTGGCACGTACGTCGAGCTAAAGTTAAGGCATTCAGAAGTTAAGGTGTAATAAAGAAACTCAGATAAATAAATATATACCTACATACAAACACGAACGCTGAAAACACAATACACTCTCTCTCTCTCTTTTTTTTTTGGGTAGTCGTGAAAAAGATGTCACTTTGCAATGAGGGGTAATTAATTTACTGTCGTTTAATTTTGTTGTATATTATTAAATCGACATAATTATTCAATTAAATTTGTTGATGTCCGTACCCCCTCATCTAAACTTAATTTAGCAAAAACCTTCCTCGGTGGCTATTCATGTCACTAAGTATTAAATTCAGCGCCATCTATTAGTTTACCAGGGTACTCAATAGTGGTAGCACACATTTGAAAAAAGTTTGCCACTCCTTCCTAAGTAGCGCCATAATATTCAGGGGCAAACTTAAATCAAGCGAGTGTTGTAGCTACCCCCCCTTTTAAGGGTTGAATTTTTATAGCCTATAACCTGGCCGGAGATTTTCTCGACAGATTAGTAAAGTTTGCATCAAAATCCGTTCAGCCGTTTTCACGTGATGCGCGTTCAAATAAACAGACAAACAGATAAACAGATAAACAGATAAACAGATAAACAGACAAACAGACAAAAATTCTAAAAACTGTTGGAACGTGTTCTGTTATCGATTCTAAGTATCCCCAGCCAACTTTTTTTCAAATATCTTCCATGTACAGACTTTCGACCCTCTACAGCTTTATTATATGTATAGATAGAGACACCCAGAACATCACGAAATACCTACAAGAGACCCTCTTCAATGTGGATAGACAGCGGCGATAATCAATGGATACATTCTTTGAATAAGTGATTGTAGAGATAGAATAAACTTTCACATTTTATGTGAGAACTAGCTGTGCCCGCGGCTCCGCCCGCGTGGAATTCGGTTTGTGTCAGTAAGCTGCTAAATATATAAAAAATAGTAAATTACATTACGCTGTATTTTTTTATTCAAAAAATTATAACATTTATAATTTCCTGCATGATATTTTTTTTAAATAATTCTATCTTATTGTTTCATACTTTTTAGAGCGCGATTTGTAGTAGTCCGACTACGCCCAGCTCTTTTTTAGTACCTATGAGAAAGTCGAAGTCGCCTAGCTTTGGACCGCGTGCAGTGCGCCACATACGTCGGGCAATTCCCGACTCTTTTAGTATGAGGGCGCCGAAGGAGCCCGACTTTGGAACGCATTCAGCGCGCCACGCGCCCCCCGGCTTAGCCCGACGCTTTGAGTACGAGGGTGCCTTTGGGTCCCAACTTTGGCAAGCGTACAGCGTGTCACGTACGTCGGGTTACGCCCGCCGCTTTGAGTATGAGGGTGCCTTCGGCGCCCAACTTTGGCAAGCGTACAGCGTGTCACGTACGTCGGTCTACGCCCGACTCTTTTAGTATGAGGGCGCCGAAGACGCCCAGCTTTGAAACGTGTACGTTACGCCCGACGCTCTGAGTATGAGGGCGCCGGAGGCGCCCGGCTTTGGAATGCGTACAGCGTGTCACGTACGTCGGTCTACGCCTTACTTTTAGTATGAGGGCGCCGAAGGCTGCTTTGGAACGCGTATGCTCTTTGGTATGAGGGTGCTTTGGAACGCGTACAGCGTGTCACGTACGTCCGACACTGTTAGTATGAGGGTGCCGAAGGCGCCCGGCTTTGGAACACGCACAGTGTGTCCCGTACATCGGTCTACGCCCGACTCTTTGAGTATGAGGGCGCCGAAGGCGCCCGGCTTTGGTAACCATACAGCGTGTCACGTACGTCTCTTTTAGTATGAGAAAGTCGAAGTCGCCTGGCTTTGGACCGCGTGCAGCGCGCCACGTTGTTGAGCTACGCCAGATTCTTTTAGTATGAGGGCGCCGAAGGCGCCCGGCTTTGGAACGCGTACAGCGCGACACGTACGTCGGGTTAAGTCCGAAGCAGTGACGGATTAAGATATTTTGATGCCCTAAGCATTTCTAGACCATGATGCCCCCTCTCCCTAGGGTCATTAAGATTACATTATTTCTTTTAGGTAAATTGAGTGAAGTTCATTTTTCGATATAAAAACGCAATTTGATAGACAGTTGTACATTTTTATTTTCAGTCACATCATTTTATCACGAAAATTGATAGTGCTGCAGCAGTAACGTTGTAACAGAGTAATGCTGCTGCAGTCGCCACCCGAATGTCACCTTTAACATACCTTAGAAAGTGATTGAAAACGCGAGCGAAGCAAGCACGAAAATTTTTCGATATAAAAACGCAATATGATAGACAGTTGTACATTTTTACTTTTAGTATGGAAATCAGTCACATCATTTTATGACGAAAATTGACAGTAACGTTGCAACAGAGTAATGCTGCTGCAGTCGCCACCCGAATGTCACCTTTATCATACCTTAGAAAGTTATTATAAACGCGAGCGAAGCGAGCGCGAATATTTTTCGATATAAAAAACGCAATATTACTTTTAGTCCCAACCAGGCGCGAATCCAGGATTTCATACAAAGAAGGGATGGGACAGTTTTCTATCAGCCTAGCTTCGCATAGGGCTCGATATTTAAGGGTTTCAGCGGGGTTGTTTTCATGCATAAAAGATGCAAGAAAGCAGAGCTTGGAATTCACCAACTGAATTGAATTGGCGAAGTGTGAGCAAGGCAGTAGGCCCAGCTGCGAAAGAGGAAAGCTTGGATTTGGAACCACGCCCAAGTGTATTTAAGGCAGAAGATCAACTTTGCCGTAAGGCAGAAGGCCTCGCATAAGACCTAACGCCGAACCGCAAAAGAGTGGGTTGAAATCGAATCTATGCATGTAATCACGACTCTTCTACTGCTACCGATTGTTTCCCAAAGAATCACGCGCCATTATTTTTGCAAATTAGCTTTTGGACAGCTAAAAAAATCGTGTGGTAAAAACGATGTGTCTGTCCCTAATTTTAAAATTTGTTCTACTTTTTCAACCTTTTATTTTGCTGCCCCCCATGGCCATGCCATGCATGGTGGTGGTGGTAATTGGTTAATCCGGCACTGGTCCGAAGGTTTGACTATGAGGGCGCCTTCGGCGCCCGGCTTTGGGTAAGCGTACAGCGTGGCACGTACGTCGAGCTAAAGTTAAGGCATTCAGAAGTTAAGGTGTAATAAAGAAACTCAGATAAATAAATATATACCTACATACAAACACGAACGCTGAAAACACAATACACTCTCTCTCTCTCTTTTTTTTTTGGGTAGTCGTGAAAAAGATGTCACTTTGCAATGAGGGGTAATTAATTTACTGTCGTTTAATTTTGTTGTATATTATTAAATCGACATAATTATTCAATTAAATTTGTTGATGTCCGTACCCCCTCATCTAAACTTAATTTAGCAAAAACCTTCCTCGGTGGCTATTCATGTCACTAAGTATTAAATTCAGCGCCATCTATTAGTTTACCAGGGTACTCAATAGTGGTAGCACACATTTGAAAAAAGTTTGCCACTCCTTCCTAAGTAGCGCCATAATATTCAGGGGCAAACTTAAATCAAGCGAGTGTTGTAGCTACCCCCCCTTTTAAGGGTTGAATTTTTATAGCCTATAACCTGGCCGGAGATTTTCTCGACAGATTAGTAAAGTTTGCATCAAAATCCGTTCAGCCGTTTTCACGTGATGCGCGTTCAAATAAACAGACAAACAGATAAACAGATAAACAGATAAACAGACAAACAGACAAAAATTCTAAAAACTGTTGGAACGTGTTCTGTTATCGATTCTAAGTATCCCCAGCCAACTTTTTTTCAAATATCTTCCATGTACAGACTTTCGACCCTCTACAGCTTTATTATATGTATAGATTATATATAAGTACAGAAAAAATCAGAGAACCCGACCAATTAAATAAGTAACTCAAATTTGCCTTTAATATTGTTAATGTTCTCCCGTTTACAAAACAAAATATCAGTGAAATTTGTTCGCATCTTTAAGCTTCCAGTCGGCACGTCCCCGCGGGGCGCTGAAGGAATATTGTGATATTCCTTGATTTTCTAACAGCGACACTAAACTGACCGCCAGAGAATCTCATGCCTTTACCATAAGGTTTACAATCGCAGTTAACAGTTAGGACGGCGGTTCCTTGGCGTAGCAAAGAAAGTAATTCTTATGGCGCAGTTTATTATAAAGCCCGCAGCGCCGACGCTGTAAAACGTAGACTTTCAGGCTGTATTAAGTTACCGTAGCCTTTCATACAGGCTTTGATATTTAGAAATCCATGGTACATACATATTACCCGTATACCTATATTTTAAAATGAATATGAACATAAAATTTACAATGGTTTAGCCTGCTAAGGTAGTACGATCAATTCTATCGACAAATCACTCCCTATACATATTTTCTCGACAATTTTTTAGACAACAAGATTATTTAAAATAGTACTCCATCCTTGTATCGTAGGCCCCATGGTCAGAGTAAGACCCGATGAACTTCCCACAGATGTACTTACGTCACAGTTGGCAATTAATATTAAACTGTACATAATTGTTCTGTCTGATCCACGAATCGTGTTATAAATTGGTCAAATTGATTTTGCGGTAGTTAAATACAATTTTTAACTGTCGTATGTTCTTTAACAGAACTCAATCGATCGGTGTACCTTTTTGTCTTTGGGATAAGGTTAGAGAATCATCAGTTAGCATAATAGAAAAATAAGTCGGTTCAGAGTGCTCACTCCGTACAAAGATAAAACCCCATTTTTATTAAAAAACTAGAAGGTAATACTAAGTAGGTAGGTACTTAAGTTTTAAATCAAGCCTTGCGAAAACTAAGATTCGAATAAAGATACAAGTCCTAATAAGTATCGGTATTTTACTTCATTTTAGTCAGTGTTGAGCTACCAATGGCGGCTCTGAGTGCGTCCGGTCGTCAGCATCTCTTGCCCGTGACGTCAGGGTACTCTGGTCCCGCGACGTCAGACGGCCAGCTCCCGTGACGTCACAGGTCGACGGTCGCGACGATGACTTATTAAATTCCCGTTTTGCGTTAGGGCCTGATTAACGGCGACAGTGTGGGCGGGCTTTACAACTCTTCAAGTAGTCGGACGCCAGAGATAACTCGCAAAAAATCCTTACAGCCACAAATATACATATTATATCTTGCCTGATATTTTATAATATAATGACTCGTACTGCTTGTACTGCGTTCAGAGTAGAATTGACAACGTTCAATATAATGTCATTCTCTCAATTCTTAGTGTCATTGAGTGTTTGTTGTCAATTGTCTTGTACTTGTAGCCACAAAACGCTTGTTAACAGCTTCTTTGTCGTTTGCTGACGTCGGTATCCGATAACACGAGGATGTTAGCAACGAGAGTGAAAAGGCATGCCGATGTCGCGCGCGAAACAAGTGTGACACATGACACATGGTATCCTATACCGTGGGACACAGACTGCGATAACGGTCTTCATTAGCACACATCGTTAGCGTGTAATATCGATGTCAAAATTAAGGCCTGTGCACACCCGGTGCGCGTGCGTAGACGTGCGTTGTAATATACGAGTATGTTCCTTATGCTTATGAAAGACGACACACCACTTGCGTGAGGTGTGTGTGCGGCTCCAACATTTTAGCGGACGCGCACGTGCACTTCTTCGCACACGCAGCCGGTGTGGCCTGGCCTTTACCTATAGTAAACAGATTGATATGATTCATATGATAATGTTAAATTTTTTTACTTTCTACGCGAGTGAGTTTAGAATATTAGGTACCTACCTAAGAAGGTAAGTAAATTTGTGGTTCATGTTTACGCAAAGAATTTCTCGGAGCTTAAATATTAGCGTACGGCGTGTGATGGTTTTTGGTAATAACCAAACGCCACAAAGAAACAAGACCTATAAATCTCAACAAGGTCTACGCAGTGCCTACGTCAAGAGCTAAATAAATTGGTAGCCTAGGTTCAAAAGTCCACAAAAATCATACAAAATATTGCAAGAAAATAGCCCAGAAAACCTAATTCTTTTAGAATAATTTGGAAAAATTGTTACCGACATATGAGGAGTCCTTAGATTTGTTTGGGAACGAAGCGCGTCGCCAACTCGCCACTACTAAATCCGCTAAACCACATGCATATTTATTTTAAATAATAAACTCATAGCTTTTTGCATACAATTCAGGCTTGCTTAAAATTACAGAAGTGAAACTGAATAGGTGCGCCTGTATTGTGATCGTAATAAATAACAGGTCATGAATTAGAACTGGATTTGTTCAAATTCATAACACATTTTAAAATCAGAATACACGCCTTCTGGCCGTAATATTTGCGTCAAACGATGGAAACATATTTAATGTATCCACGAAAATAAACAGAAAGAAGCCAATGAAGTAAGTCTAAAATAACGTGCAGCGTGCCGGTAATACAACGGAAGTTATATCAAATACGCAAAACTGGCAAATAAAGAAATAATATATTCTTTCATCGCTTTAATAAAACATATTCTGAGCCAAGTCATTTGTGTTGAACAGCACAATAACTTTCTAACAATAACAATAAGTAATATTCGAGTAAAATTCTAAAATTAGGTACCTACTTTAAGATATTCTTGTGTTGTGAATAATTGTAGGCTGTGTGCTGTACAATAGTCTTACGCCGAGCAAGACATTTGACATATTATATAATTTTATTTTAGCCAATAGAACTATTTATTGGGTAATATTCAAAGCTGCAAGCGGAGTATCTATAAAACATATAAACATATTTATTTATTCATCTTTACAATTTCAAGTTGATGCTTACACATAATAAAGAACTAGGTATACAAGCGCAGGGTACAGAATTTGAAAAAACAGGGTTCTGAACAGGTGCCTTTACTAATTAATATAAAAGTGGCCACTGACGAGCCTTCCAACAGTCCAAATACTTAGCGCGACTGCAATCCAAAATCGGTCCGTGAATGTTAAAAACGTACCATGTTTAATATTAGGATGCCGTCCATTTGGATGAATCCATTGTAACGGCATCCATTTGGAAGGCTCGTCAGTGGCCTGCTTAATAAAAAATACCCAAGTCACTGTACGTGTCATACAATCATTTTGTGAAATTTAATAGCAATTTACGGTCAGATATAAAATTGGAGAAAATAAATTTTTAATAATTCTAAGATCAAATTATGAAGCAGCATTTAAGCGAACATATTTTTAGAATTTTCTAACCACTCCCTTGATGTTTTTCAGTGAACTGGACGCTAACGATTTTCAGAAAATTATAAGTTTACCCTGAAATATATTTTCTTTACCTTTTGTATATTATTATTCATAGTTTCACGTGGGACCTCTGACAGAAAAAATATTTGTCCACGCCTCTTCACATAAGTATTTGACATTGGAGTCAATAATAAACGACCTGTTTTCCAAGAAAAACGCTGGTATTATATTCTTTGGTTATGTGGCCTAATCCTGCTCTTGACATGTCAATACGCCGTCGGTCAAAATAGAACGACGAGACGTATTCCGAATTTAAAATCTCTATTTGGTTTGATACCTATTAGATTAGACTCACAGTGCATCTCGCTCGTATGAATCGTAGGTATTTGTGTTATTATTGGCCATTTGCGAAGTGCACGGTGGGGGGAAATGAAAACGACGACAGCATAAAAGGTATGCGAAAAACGAAAAAATTCAGTGGCCAAGATATGAAACCGTGCACTGGAATCGTGAGTGCACTGGAATCGAACCAGCGTCCTCTGCAATCGCGGCAGATGCCTAAAACCGCTCGGTCGTTTGGGTCACAGCGGCATAGGTCAAATTTTCCCAAATACATATTATATGTAACTCCTTGAGGGCTTACAAACAATATTTTGATGCTATGATGGACGATGGATCATCAAGCGTCAGACATCTAATTTGTTCCAGACCCACCAGGAAAGGAACCACATTCACTCGTGCACTGGAAGTAGGCAATGTCAAGTATCAAATCAATTTTAGTTTTGTATACTTCGAATGTGGATTAAGTAACTTCTCGCCGAAAAATATTTGAGATTGAATGCCAATTCTATTTGATAGGAATCAAAGGCGATGGTATCGATCGGCGATTGAAAGCGTACCTAGTTTACTTTGAGAGCTCCCAAAAGATCGTAAATACTCATAATACTTATTCAACCTAAATGTTTTCACGTATTATTTATTATTATTTATTATTTATTAGTCAAATAAGTAACACAGCATTACAGTAAAACCAAGGCACTGTGAAACTACAAAATAAAATACAATAAGTACAAAGAAACTACAAATAAAAACCAAAGACAAATTAAACATTAGATATTAAATATTAGATTATTAGACGTATACTACTCTACTTTACACGCTTCTCATACTTTGATGAGATAGTACCTCATGTTGCTTTGGTTAACATTTAATTGTATTACCCATATGTTTCTCCGGTGTTACACCATATGTCGGCTGAAATAGACGAAAAGGTCTATTTGTTAAGTAGTTTCATAGACCCACAATTTTATTTCTAGTTTCAAAACGATTCTCTTACAGATCAGCGTGATCTAAGCCAACCGAAAGAGCCAAAACCCTAACCGAGCCTAGCAATGTACAAATTGCAGAACATTCCCAAAAAGCGGAAACGTTCTCGAGAATGTTCTCAGAACATTCCTGCAACTTGGAAATTATTGTTTAAACAAGAGAATATACTTAAAATAAAGATTAAATAGGCATAACTTAAAACTAAATGTTATTATGCATATATTATTGTCTATTACAGTTAGCTATTTTGTTGATGTGATAAGTTTCCCAATAAATTGCTTAAATTCTCACTGTATTTCAGAGAACATTTCGACTTTCGACAATTTTTACCAAAAAATTTTTTTTATTTCATTAGAATCTAGAGGCCTCTATCTCCCGCCATGCCAAATATCAGCGCGCTCGGACCAACTTGAAAAAATTAATAAAAAAAAGTTGGCCATTTTGATTTTTTTTAATGCAGTTTGTTTTGTCTCGGGGCCCTCTATGACATTTGGTCGAGCACCTCCCACCTATCACGCACCGTTTAAAAGTTGCCATACAAAATAAAAGTGGTCAGTTTTCCCGCAATTGTAGCATTTTTCCAAAAAAAAAAATTTCATAGGTATCTAGGGGACCCCGACATTCCGTGACCAAAATTTTAGCGCGCTAGGATAAAATTAAAAAAGTTAAAAAAAAGTCGTCCATATTGAAAAAAAAAATGGCGGCGTCAAAAACTGCCAGGGTCCCTCTATGACATTTGGTCGAGCACCCCCCACCTAAGTCTGACCGTTTGGCCGGGCCGTCATACATTTTTCTGACCGGAAGCGGACGACCAAAAGTCGGAATTTTCTGGGGGTAAGGACTACACCTAAACTATCGTGAATATTCATGGTATAAACTACGATAAATAAATAAATTCTCGTTCTCGAGAACATTCTCAGAAGTTACCGAGAAATTCTTATGTGGAAAGTTTCGCAACTTTGGAAAGTTCTCGTGCGTGCATTTCTAACCGAGCCGCCGCTGTACATTCCAAGTTATGCTCCTTTTTTAGAACATTCCCAAAAATCAATGAATTTTTGGAAGAACATTCTAGTAATTATAAGTGTATAAGTAGGTATATCTATGGCTAGTATTAGTTTTCAATAAAAATTGTAACATAAAGCAAATAGAGCGAGTAATATGATAAACAAGAAAACCTAGGTAAATTACTAATACTACACATACATATAACTAAGTATGTTACTTGTCTGTATGTCCACTGTCCATACCAAGTTGTATATACCTACCTAATTTCAGCACGTCGTTTTAAAATGAGACCGTAACTTTTATTTATTGTACGGGAGCAGCTTTTAGGCGGCGAGCGGGTTCCTGTGACTCTTAAATCGATTCTCGGAAATCAGTATCGGTGCAATAATTGAACAATGTAAACACCGGTAGCGGACTCACCGGCCGGTCAGCTGTGTTCAATCACTGAATCCAGACTTTTGATCTGTCGGACGTGCCAATCGGTATGTATTAGCATACATACCGATTGGCACGTCCGACAATATCTAGCGATAGATAGATAGTTTCGCCAAATCAAACAAGTTCGCCAGTTCCCGAAACTGGAGCAGTAATAGTGGAGCTGTCAGCCGTAAACACGAGTCACGCTCCGTGTGATCCTGGCCGGTTGAACACGTCTGTTAGGCCGATTCGAGTTTTAGCTGTGGGGAGACTCTCCTGACTTCGGGCAAATACGGCTCGGTTCTGCTCAGCATTGCTCCGAGCACTTGACGTCCTTTTGCGTGCACGACCACAGATAAGGATAATCACTTGAATTTTGACAACCCTAAATAGCCGAAAGGGATAGTGGCATACATTAGAAAGGGATAGCATGATTCGTCCCTGAATCGCTGTCAAACTTCGGTTTTGTAGGAAGTGTCCTTTCTGTACGGTGGTACTATTATTTATTCTGTGGTTTTAGTTATTCGATATGTATCCATTTCCAATAAGCTACTTATCTGTCAGTGTCAAAAGTGATATTTCTTGAATCAAAAACGTCACTTGACAAGTTGACACTGACAACTGCAAAAACAGATCGAATAACGAAAACTCGAATTGGCCTGTATGACTGGAAGTTTCGCGGAACTCGCACGATAGTTGGTCATTAGAGACTTGCTGTGTATACGTTGTTAGACATTGCATAAATACGTCCTCATGATCAATCGATTATTATATCTCACATAACATAAAAATAAAATTAGATTCATAAAAAAAACGTATATTCTTTTGAAAAGCGAGACAGTTTGGAAATGTCGTGACCATCACCCTAACAGGCATTGAAAGCAAAGTTTCCAAACTTCCCAACTTTGACCAATGATCCTTCCATACCCAAAAGTTAGACAATGCCTCCAAAACTGTCTGTCGAACTAAACATTAGAAACACCATTAACTATTTCATGTTGAGAATTTGAGAACACTACGGACGTAGTTAGACATGACAACCCTTTAGTTTATACAAAAATGGCGGTTTGAGATTCGAGCTTTGGAAAAAAAAAATTCCTAAGTCTTTATGAAATCTTATAGAATCATAACTAAGTTCGTGAATAGGCCAACATTTACAAATAAGTATAATACAATACTACAATTGTATTTACAATAGGTACAATTGTATTTACATTATACCAAAACCATGAAATTATCAAGGGAAATGTCAGGGTCTCATCAAGGAACTTGAAAATGCTTCTTTGCAACAACTTTAAATATTTAATCGATTTTTGTACTAAATGAATAAAACCACCCAGATTGCTGAAAAATATAGTTTGTATATTTGTATATTTTACCGAAAATGGTTTAATAAGAAGCCATATTAAACCAAAAATTCGAAGCCTAATTATGAGGTCGTCTGGAGACAGCGGGGCCTTATCATCTTCTAATTTATGTGTCTTAATTTGCCTAGTTTGTACCTACTGTAACCTGTTACCAAGTGGCAACATAATCATAGATAAAATGTTATGTAGTAAACAAATAATCTGATATTAAAACAACAATAAACTAAATAATATAATAATATATTTAGTCACCTGCAATAATAATATGTTACTCTTCGAAGGTCGCAAAAATATGTGACGCGCTGTTATAACTCTACAAATAAGACCGTGTCAGATATTTTTGCGGCCTTCATTGAGTAAAATACTGTTGCAGGTACAGTCACCTGCAATAATTAATATGTTGCTTTACCTAGGATAGCTAAGTAGGTACCTAGCTTGTAAATTTAAAGCTAAAAGATACTCAACCTGTGTGGCCCAACGCTGCGCCGTCTCCAGATGGCAATAAAACCCGAGCCGTGGGATTAGGCTTCGCGGCCGGCCTCGTAAACTCGATGATAGCGTAACGTAAGCTCGCGATAAGGTGACCACCTGACAGTTAGGACAGTGACGCCGTTCTTGTTCAGTTGACCAGTATTTACAGTACAGTTTATATGGTGCAATTAGAGCATTGCCTCTCAATCGTAAACCCAGGGCTATAAGTTGGACATTGATAGCTTGCGATAGCCAGCCCACCTAAGGCGCAAGATCATGTACTTAGATGCGATTTACTAGAAGCTCGATTCAAATCTAATAAATAGTTATGGTTTGAACTGTTTTGAATGGTTTTGACATGTGCATCTCGCACACGACTCTTACTTCGTTTTGCGTGCACCAATCAGGGTGAGCGATCTTCAGGGTCGTATCCAAATAAGCTAAAACAATAACAAGTTGCTAAATCAGAATCGGGCTCTAAGCGTAGATCGCAGTTCGCTCGCCATTCAGGTCGTAATGGGTGATGTGATGGCCCTGATGGCAAATATGTATGTACTTACTACGAAATACACCTGTGACTGGCCATATGCCTATTACATAGTATTAAGCTTAATTATCAATATAAAACTTACATTTTAGCGGTGAAGGAAAGCTTTCGGGAGTTTTCTTGTCGGCCGTGTGTTTACGTTCGCGATTTTGAAAGCTTAATTATCAATATAAAACTTACATTTTAGCGGTGAAGGAAAGCTTTCGGGAGCTTTCTTGTCGGCCGTGTGTTTACGTTCGCGATTTTGATTGAACTTCTAAACAACTTAGGTAACTAAAAGCACTTGATTTCATAGTCCAGTCTTTATCACATGTATCCACAATAAAATTAATAGCTAATTGATTTAGTAAAAACAAAATAACGACAAGGATTTGTTTACGAAAACATTTGACAGTAAGAGAGGTTGTTTACGTTGACTTTGACAGGTATGGGCGAGGAGCCATTTAGGTATTGTTTTAAACCGTAAACTCAAAAAGCGTGAGGTAGATAAAAGGTTACAATAATTAAATAATTATTTTCTTATATATGTTTAAAAAACATTATTATAAAGGTAAACATGAAATACTTCAGTATGAACGCAATATTTAGAATCATAAAGGGAAAAATGTTGACTCAAACATACTTTTGGTTGCTTTATTTGTGCATTCGCGTGCGTAAATACAATTTAAAACTACCCTCATCAGCATTTTATTATTAGAATATGGACCTTAACATGTAGGATATAAGGTTTAAGTAGTTACGTAAGAGATTCATAGGTGGCTCAGATTAAAATCATCATGGTTAATCAAGAGTAAATCTTAAAGTATAAGGCATAGGGACTACATGCGAAGCATGTCAAGAATCGGCATTAAACGGCTTTATTAAATTATCCAACCAAAAATAAGCTTTAAGTAAAGTATGTAAGACTTATGTTTCGGTAAAGTAAGTGGGTATAATATGGGACGATGGTTTGTCTTCACTGACGACAAATGGAATGTCTGAGGACAATGGGTTGCGCTCGCCAAGGTCAATTTTGTCTTCACTGACGACAAAAGGAATGTCTGAGGTCAATGGGTTGCGCTCGCCAAGGTCAATTTTGTCTTCACTGACGACAGATGGAATGTCCGAGAACAATGGGATGTCTTCAGTGACGACATGGGTAAAAGTATAAAAGGATTGATGGGGAAGGACGCGAGGTAGTCTTTTACTAGCGTCCGGACCGACAACTGACTTTGGTTTTTGTATAGTACGCGGAGATTATTGGTGAGGGGTGGGGATACTCTGTCCAATTTTTCTGAGTCGCTGGGCTTTATCGAGATTAAGACGCAAGTCCCAAATCTCATAGAGTAGCACTTGGAATTGTGTCTTTGTTTTGGCATGGCGGAAATATGTTTCCGTTTTGTTGAAACTTAAGCATCTTTGGTTAGAGTGTGCCCATTTTACTAATAGTTTTCTATAGGAGATTTTCAATAGAAATGTAGTTGTTTGGAAAGTGTTTACTAGACGATTACGAGGCCAAATATTAGGAGTATTTATTAAGGGGATATTTATTTATATTTATATGAGGGGGAGGGTACACACCCAAGCTGGCTACTCTTTCGAAATAGCTTCCTGCCTCGCACAGCTAAACTGTGGAATGAACTGTCGCCTGTAGCATTTCGGGGCCGACACGACCTTCAAACCTTCAAGAAAAGACCGCACTCCTTACCATCAGGCGAATCGTCTGCTCGTTTGCATCGAGTTTATTAAAAAAGAGCTTGGCGGTTAGAAACAGGCACACGCACCTCTTATAATGGATGCCGACGAGAATAAAATATGAGCCGCGGGATTACAGCCTCGCAGCTTGAACCATAAACCCGGGATGATAATGCTTGCGATAAAGCGCCCACCTGGGAGGAAGCATCGCATACGATATACTGAAGTGCGGTTGATTGAGTACAATACTTTTTTATCACACTCACGTGTGATGGCTCGTGAAGTGGCTTGAAGCTCGGAAGTTCGTGGTATTTCAAGCAGATTTAACGGAAGTAATAGCTAAAAAGGCGGCGGCCTAGGCGGTAATGGGTTTAAAATTATGTCACTTAAGTAATATCATGTCATATAAAGCAAGAAGGCTAATAACTCAAATAAGTCATACATGTAAGTATTTAAAATCAAGCTATAAATTTATAAGTTAGTAAAGCAACATTTGGTTAAGTGTAACAGCTGATGAAAACCATGAAATGTTGGGATTGGAATATTTAGTCAATTTTATTTTCTTAAAGGTCATTTCCGACTATAATTTTAAGATGATCTGTTAGAGCTCTAGTAGATTGCCTATAGCGCTAACCTAACGGTGCCCGGCCGTGACTGCACTACTGGGCCGAATGTCACGGTCACGGTCTGTCCCAGTATCACAGCCGTCAGCGTCACGTCACGGGCGCACGGGTGTCACGCCTTGCGTCGCACACGAGTGCCGATTCCGTTAGGTAATTCAGCTAAGATTGAGGTTCGCATGATGGGATTGTGACAATTGCTACAAAACAGTACCTTCGGCAAAAGTTACTTTGCTAAGCGGGGGAGGTAAATCAGAACACAACTTTATTAATAAGAGAATACCTATAGATGCGTTAGGCATATTAACATCACTTGTAACAATTTAATAACATCTTGCAAGTCGATTTTAACCTGCTTCTAATATCTTTATCTGCATTCTATTTTCAGCGGTTAATAGCGAAAGTAATTCATCTATTGCATAATAGTCACAACATTTATCTATAGTTTGTATAAGATCTCTAATTTCCCAAATACGCAAGGGAGGCAGCCACCAGAGAAGAATGGCGGCGTGTTGTGAAATTCGTCACCGATTCGTTGACGATAATATTCTGCCTTTAAAGTCAGGAGCGAAACGAAAAACAAAAACTATTAACTACTCACTTGTTTTCCCAGAACCTAGGTACAAAACACAAAATGTCAGAAAATCATGTCATGAAATACATTCTTCATACTGCATAAGCACATAGTAATACTGTTCTCCTGTGGTGTTTATGATTGTGACCGTAATTGTAGAAGCTGCCGATTTAAATCATAAAAGGAAATAACCATGTGTCGTGGTAGAGAACTGGCGCTAGCACAGCCAAATGATACGGCAAGCCACATCGCTGATATTCTGCCAGGACCTTACTAACTAAGCCGAGGTCAAACTACACTAGATTTGAACTAACATTCAAGTAGAAACCCATTGTGAATAGCTCAGCTTGTCGCCGAACTTCCACAATGGCGCAAGTTTGAGCCTTAACTAAGTGGTCTGTTTGACTTGCTCTTATTGCTCTAATGGCTGTCGATGATAGGCAGTTAGGCATGGCTTTTAAGTTTGTTAGGTACACAAGCTCTATATGGCAATAAGTCTGCGTATATGTATACTCTTCGTAGTCTTCGTCTAGTAAGTTATATTATGTAAATAATAAAATCTCTAAAGTGATGAATTTGTTCTGAAAATATAAAATTGGCGACAGCCGCAATAATGGACCGAGCGCAGCGAATGTCTTCGTTTCAGTTTGGACAAAATGCTTTTGAGGTCTACAGCTCTCAGAGCCACTAGGAAAGTCCCACTTTGTCGAAAGAATGAGACCGGATCTTGAAAGTGCATCAAGTGATAGTGTAACTACATCATCTGGTTTCATATATCACGAAGACCAACTAATGAGCAGATATTATTTACGAGTACGGGGAGCGATGATTTCGTCCGTCGGCGTCGGCCGGTGCGCGTGCGCTGCCAAGTCGCAGTCTGGTCCAAGATAAATGGTTCCTTGACGACTGCCACACATTGCGACGCGGAAGCGGCCGAGTAGCCAACCCAAAACGACTGCACACTGCCTAATGGCGCTTAAACTCTATTTTGGTTAAATTCATGGACTTTTTTGTATTTATTTAAAACGGTACTGTTGTTGTATACGGTTGGAACAACACAATCAAGTTAGTAATTAATACTTATCATTATCACATAGCTAACGGCTCGATTCGGAAAATGAATTAGATCTCTACTAGACTTCAACAAGTTACGATATGGATAATTTAAAGATATTCGTAAGATAGATATGTCAAATTTGACGTTTCCGCGATTTTGGAGGTCCTCTTGAACGATTTCGACAAGTTATGACTTAAATATCCAAGTCACATCTAGTCGATATCTAATGTAGATCTAGTTGATCTGTAAATCGTCTCTAGATCTTGTGATTATCTCGAAATCCGAATAGGCCTGATTGATGGCCGGCCAGACAAGTCGAAAATCCTTCAATTTGCAACTTGTGTCTTGTGTCCCTTCGGTCGTGTTTTAAATGTTTTAATTTACGGCACTTATAGCAATTTTCCTACTTTCCGCCCTTGTATTAATTCCGCCCTTGTATGTAATGGCTATTCTTTTTCAATGAACTTAAGTGGTAATGTAATAATTTGTGTTATAGATATTAGCTGCGTGCGCGTGCGACACCAAGAAATCTTGTTATAATAAAGATCGTGGCATTAAACGTCATTTTAAATGCTGAAAGTTTTTTAAAGGATCAACTAAGATAAAATCATAAATCAAAACTAAACAACAACCGCAACAACATAATAAATCAAATCATGCATCGGCCTTCTCACGGTCAGGGATATATTTAGGTAACATTTATGATTATGAATCACATTTTTGAACTAGACGGCGACTCTAAATAATTATATGCCTAAAAGTAATCTTTAGGTATATATAGTAGTATACCCTATAATGGACGTGGAACCAGTAATGGGATAAAAAAACATAATTCCTCTAAAATAAGTATCTAAAAGTAGTTTATAAACACTGGCTGTATATTATCATAAATAAGAGTCCTAGAGCTGTTTCAGTTTGAAGTTTCATTAAATTTGGTTGCTTTTTAAGAAATTGGCGTCAACCCAAAAGTTGTCGTGTCACTGAAAAAAAATACCACTACGACTTCTTAACAACTTCGCTAAGAGAGGTGAGTTAATTTATTAAATTTCAATTAATTAATACTTGATGAAAACTAGAATGTGTTTTGTTAATTGCATTTACCATGAGATAAGGTATACAACACACTATGTTGTGACTCCACAGATGTAAAAAAATAGTGGTATTTCGCCCAATCCCATTATAGGAGCTGTAAAACTGCGTACCTCCTATGATGAGACAATTGACAGAATGATGCTTGCCATGCCATAATTTCATGTTTAAACAATACAGAAGTAAAATGTAGTTACGAAATATGTCAATCAGGAGGTATTCTCGGACTTCGGATAAATGAATATCATTTTTCCAAACTTTTATTTAACTTGCCCTGTTAGTTAGTGTGGGTCAAATCTTGGTAGCTGAATTTGAGCCACTTTTCGATTTCCGATTCAGTTGAATTTTGTGTAAGTAGGTACGTAATTAAGTATGCAAATCAGATGATAATGCAATATTATGATAACATGGACCTAATCTGATGATGGAGACAGGAGGTGGCCATGGGAACTTTATTGCAATAAACCCTAACTAATTGTGTTTGGGTATATTAGAATTGTCTCGATGGATCTAATACAATAATAATTGGCTGTGGAAAGAAAAATACATTCAGCGATAAAAGCTTATACCAAAAATTGTTTTTTTTGCCGTAACTTATTCCCCATTTCAATATTTTATACTGATAGAGCAATGTCCATTATAGGGGGCCCATTACTGGATCCACGTCCATTACCGGGGGCCCATTACTGGAGATTTGGTGTCCATGACTGGAGAAAAAAAGCATAGTTTTAATTTGTTAAATATGTGGAAACTAATTGCTGTATCTTTGATACAACACGCCTAAAACATGAAAGACGGATAGGACTTTCATCTTTTAACACGCTAAGCGGTAGACCATTTACATGTATACGGGAAATATCATAAATACTCCAAATTTCCTCTTAAATGTCCCATGACTGGTGCTGTTACTATATAGCAAAACAATAAATAAAAGTAATCCGCACAAGCGTCGTCATGATCCTGTTCTATGTATAGTATATGTATGAACAATACCACAAACCATAATTTCTGCAACAAGCTTCGTCAAAACTTCTAAAACTAAAATAGTCAAAAGGAACGCTAGGAACACCGCGTGTGAGTTTGTTCGTCTTGAATATTTACTAGTCTCTGCTCTTAGCAAGTTATCTACTTACATAATTGATCTCCCAACTTGGCACTCGGCTAGATTAGCGAGCAGCTGTCTGTCTGTCCAACCTGTCTTCCAAACCGCCGTCACACCATCCATCATCACTACAACGGGGGCCGTCGCTCTTCATTAGTATGTTTTGTTTACATCTTATTTTGTCTATGGCATACTTATTAAACTGGTGCCTCTGTGTGTTCCGCCATTTTATCTAGACACGCGGCAGCGTGTCAAGCCAAGTTCAAGCAAAGGAACTGGCTAGCCAGCGCCGAGTGTAATATTACACGAACCACTTGGTGCCACTTTTGACCCTTCTATAACTCAAAACATCTTTGACGTAAACACATAAAACTACGTGTGTTTAATTATATCCATAAGGATACCTAGAAGCCCAAATTTCATGAAGCTAGCTCAAACGGTTATAAAGGTATGAAGGTCAAAAAGTCTGACTTATGACTTATAGTACCTAAACCTAACCTACTTCCAGATGACCTAGAAGGATGAAATTTGGAATCCAGCTTGGTTATTGTGTGTAACCGTAGGAAAAAATCTAAAAATAAAATAAAGTTAAAAAATAGGGGGGGTCCCCATACAAAAAAACCACTTTTTATTGGGACTGACATATAAGTACCTAAACCTAACCTACTTCCATATGACCTAGAAGGATGAAATTTGGAATCCAGCTCGGTTATTGTGTGTAACCGTAGGAAAAAATCTAAAAATAAAATAAAGTTTAAAAATAGGGGGGGTCCCCATACAAAAAAACCATTTTTTATTGGGACTGATATAAGTACCTAAACCTAACCTACTTCCAGATGACCTAGAAGGATGAAATTTGGAATCCAGCTCGGTTATTGTGTGTAACCGTAGGAAAAAATCTAAAAATAAAATAAAGTTTAAAAATAGGGGGGGTCCCCATACAAAAAAACCATTTTTTATTGGGACTGATATAAGTACCTAAACCTAACCTACTTCCAGATGACCTAGAAGGATGAAATTTGGAATCCAGCTCGGTTATTGTGTGTAAGCGTAGGAAAAAATCTAAAAATAAAAAAAAGTTAAAAAATAGGGGGGGTCCCCATACAAAAAAATATTTTTTTATTGTAGCGTTGGAACCGTTACAAGCAGATATTTGAAACTACCCCAATATATGTATTATTATATTTGCTATATTAAAATAAAGTTTAGTCAAAAAATAAGTGGTGTCCCCATACAAAAAACTTTTAATACGCTCTAAACAACCGGCCAACGGTGTGTCGTCGGCGGCGCGCGGTACCACATAATTATACAAAGAACAGAAGTAAAGGTGGCCACTGACGAGCCTTCCAACAGTCCAAATAGCGTGGCTGCAATCCAAAATCGGTCCGTGAATGTCAAAAACGTACAATGTTTAATATTAGGATGCCTTCCATTTGGATGAATCCATTGTAACGGTATCCATTTGGAAGGCTCGTCAGTGGCCTGCTTAAAAACCATACAGCGGAAACACAAGAAAAAACATTAAATCTCAATACCTGCCTAGTTTTCTTTACAAAAAGTATTGATATCCCACCAAAAACATAAATGTGAAAAAGGAGAGCCAAGTTCAATACAAAAATTATGCTTGGCTGTGGGGCTCGCCGCAAAAAGAATGGAGATCTAAATGAGTGGTCTGCCAAGTTCTATGCAAAATCCAAATATGTATTTATAGGAACAAAATAACATTATAAACAAGTATTAAACTCTATTTCTTTGCTTTATTGGATACCTATAACAATTGCTGTTATTTAAAAAAATGTGAGATCTTAAAGTAGGTTAGATTTGGCTTGGCCAGGTTTTATCAGAATTACAATATATATAAAATGATTGATATAATGAAAACTGGTCAAGTCAAATCTAACCTACTTTAAGATCTCACATTTTTTTAAATAACAGCAATTGTTATAGGTATCCAATAAAGCAAAGAAATAGAGTTTAATACTTGTTTATAATGTTATTTTGTTCCTATAAATACATATTTGGATTTTGCATAGAACTTGGCAGACCACTCATTTAGATCTCCATTCTTTTTGCGGCGAGCCCCACAGCCAAGCATAATTTTTGTATTGAACTTGGCTCTCCTTTTTCACATTTATGTTTTTGGTGGGATTAATTTTTACGTGAATCGGTTGAGAATTGCGATTCGGACACACGAAAGCATTTTTCCCAAACTAAAATGGAGACCTTCGCTTTCGCTCAGTCAATAGATCAATATTATGGCACTATCTTACATCGATATGTACCTTCCCACAGTAAGCTCAAAGAGGTTTGTGTTGTTGGGATTGGAATTATATAAGAGATAAATTATTTTTATAATAGGAATTATGTATATAAAAGATTATAACTGTGATACACACTCATAGGTACATGTCCTTACTTAGACTCTATTGAATGAAGATTGTAAGAAAATAAATTACCGTTGAAAGGTGTCATCTATGTAGACTTTAACGCTTTAATTCTTACTTTCTAGAACCTGTGTCAATATGAAAATAATAATGTAATTTGTATATTCAAAAGGAGTTACCAAAAATTGTTTAACGTGTATACAAATGACACATATGCTAATTAATAATTAGCGTGTAAAATATGTATTACAAACTTGTGTCTGGCTACAAACTTAAAGGTGACAGACGGTTGTGTATTTAACTAATGACATATGTGAGGTACGATATTAAAAAATACCATCTCGACCTATTAAATAATTTTGCTACACTTAAATTGAAACATGATGGGTGAGTTGTTCCTCAAGGTTTCATAACAAAAAGCTCCTGTATATTTTAAAACTTAGGTTGTTTTTCCAACTCCGACCGTTATCAGTATAAAACCAAAATATCTCGACGTGTCCGGCGGCTAGGTACCCTCCTAAAATAAACTGGCGTAATTGACTACAACACACGAAATATCGCAGATTTCCTGCTTTATATACATATATAATGCATGTACGCCGAGTATTTTCACGGGCTTTTAACGATTCCGCCTTTTTCCCTTTTTCGCGAGGGATTTACCTATCGAACCGATGTTCGATATATGCTATTAGTATTTAGCTGTTAGACTAGTTCGACCAATCAAGTAGTAACTCTATTCCGAAATATGCTCGAACACATATACGAGTATGTGTAATGTAAAATATTATATATAATGTTTCTCCGAGGATGATAGGCCGATAATGTGTCGAATTGATATGACCCTGACATACGAGTACATCTTTCGCTTCACTTGCTTTATGAACATTATTCGCACATGGCTGTCGATTAAAGGCCAGCGCAAACCGGCGGAGCGTAGCGCAGATCACCGAGGAGCATTTACGCCGCGCAGCGCACACCGGCGTGGTAAAATCCCCCGACATACCGTGAGCGCCCGCACAGTCCGGCGCTCGCGGTCGGCGCACCACGGAGCACTTCTGCGCAGGCCGGGGGATGCCGCGGCATGTACTCTATCACAAGGGATTAGTGACTAGTATGCACGAGTTCTCCCCCGTCGTCCCGGCGCTACTCCGGCTCACTCGGGAGGCCTCGGCGCATGCCGTGGGATGCCGCGGCATGCCGCCGCCTACCGCCGCGGTATCCTCTGGCGTAACTCCTCGATGCCGCGGAGTAACAATCCTCCGTGATGCTCCGAGGTCGGTCTCAAAGCATTTAAATTTATACCTGAAGGTAATGGAAATTGGGAAGAAAATAAATTGATAATTTTAAAGTGATCTGCGCTGCGCTCCGCCGGTTTGCGTTGGCCTTAAGTAGCACTTGAAAATAGTTATCTAGACACGCGGCAGCGTGTCAAGCCAAGTTCAAGCAAAGGAACTGGCTAGCCAGCGCCAAGTGTAATATTACACGAACCACTTGGTGCCACTTTTGACCCTTCTATAACTCAAAACATCTTTAACGTAAACACATAAAACTACGTGTGTTTAATTATATCCCATCAAAAACATAAATGTAAAAAAGGAGAGCCAAATCTAACCTACTTTAAGATCTCACATTTTTTTTTTAAATAACAGTAATTGTTATAGGTATCCAATAAAGCAAAGATAGAGTTTAATACTTGTTTATAATGTTATTTTGTTCCTATAAATACATATTTGGATTTTACATAGAACTTGGCACTCATTTAGATCTCCATTCTTTTTGCGGCGAACCCCACAGCCAAGCATAATTTTTGTATTGAACTTGGCTCTCCTTTTTTACATTTATGTTTTTGATGGGATATCAATACTTTTTGTAAAGAAAACTAGGCAGGTATTGAGATTTAATGTTTTTTCTTGTGTTTCCGCTGCATGTTTTTTACTTCTGTTCTTTGTATGAATTATGTGGTGCCGCGCGCCGCCAACGACACACCGTTGGCCGGTTGTTTAGCGCGTATTACAGGTTTTTTGTATGGGGACCCCCCCTTTTTTTATTTTTAGATTTTTTCCTACGCTTACACACAATTACCGAGCTGGATTCCAAATTTCATCCTTCTAGGTCATCTGGAAGTAGGTTAGGTTTAGGTACTTATATGTCAGTCACAATAAAAAATGTTTTTTTTGTATGGGGACCCCCCCTATTTTATAACTATTTTTTATTTTTAGATTTTTTCCTACGCTTTCACACAATAACTGAGCTGGATTCCAAATTTCATTCTTCTAGGTCATCTGGAAGTAGGTTAGGTTTAGGTACTTATATGTCAGTCACAATAAAAAATGGTTTTTTTTGTATGGGGACCCCCCCTATTTTATAACTTTTTTTATTTTTAGATTTTTTCCTACGCTTTCACACAATAACTGAGCTGGATTCCAAATTTCATCCTTCTAGGTCATCTGGAAGTAAGTTAGGTTTAGGTACTATAGGTATGTCAGTCAGTCTTAAAATTTACGACTTTTTGACCTTCATATCTTTATAACCGTTTGAGCTAGCTTCATGAAATTTGGGCTTCTAGATGTCCTTATGGATATAATTAAACACACGTAGTTTTATGTGTTTACGTTAAAGATGTTTTGAGTTATAGAAGGGTCAAAAGTGGCACCAAGTGGTTCGTGTAATATTACACTTGGCGCTGGCTAGCCAGTTCCTTTGCTTGAACTTGGCTTGACACGCTGCCGCGTGTCTAGATCCATAAGGACATCTAGAAGCCCAAATTTCATGAAGCTAGCTCAAACGGTTATAAAGATATGAAGGTCAAAAAGTCGTAAATTTTAAGACTGACTGACATACCTATAGTACCTAAACCTAACTTACTTCCAGATGACCTAGAAGGATGAAATTTGGAATCCAGCTCAGTTATTGTGTGAAAGCGTAGGAAAAAATCTAAAAATAAAAAAAAGTTATAAAATAGGGGGGGTCCCCATACAAAAAAAACCATTTTTTATTGTGACTGACATATAAGTACCTAAACCTAACCTACTTCCAGATGACCTAGAAGAATGAAATTTGGAATCCAGCTCAGTTATTGTGTGAAAGCGTAGGAAAAAATCTAAAAATAAAAAATAGTTATAAAATAGGGGGGGTCCCCATACAAAAAAAACATTTTTTATTGTGACTGACATATAAGTACCTAAACCTAACCTACTTCCAGATGACCTAGAAGGATGAAATTTGGAATCCAGCTCGGTTATTGTGTGTAAGCGTAGGAAAAAATCTAAAAACAAAAAAAAGTTTATAAATAGGGGGGGTCCCCATACAAATTTCTTTTTTATTGTGACTGACATATAGTACCTAAACCTAACCTACTTCCAGATGACCTAGAAGGATGAAATTTGGAATCCAGCTCGGTAATTGTGTGTAAGCGTAGGAAAAAATCTAAAAATAAAAAAAGGGGGGGTCCCCATACAAAAAACCTGTAATACGCGCTAAACAACCGGCCAACGGTGTGTCGTTGGCGGCGCGCGGCACCACATAATTCATACAAAGAACAGAAGTAAAAAACATGCAGCGGAAACACAAGAAAAAACATTAAATCTCAATACCTGCCTAGTTTTCTTTACAAAAAGTATTGATATCCCATCAAAACATAAATGTAAAAAAGGAGAGCCAAGTTCAATACAAAAATTATGCTTGGCTGTGGGGTTCGCCGCAAAAAGAATGGAGATCTAAATGAGTGCCAAGTTCTATGTAAAATCCAAATATGTATTTATAGGAACAAAATAACATTATAAACAAGTATTAAACTCTATCTTTGCTTTATTGGATACCTATAACAATTTCTGTTATTTAAAAAAAAAATGTGAGATCTTAAAGTAGGTTAGATTTGGCTTGGTCAGTTTTTATCAGAATTACAAAATATATATGTTGAATAACTTTATAAAATGACTGGTGTAATGAAAACTGGCCAAGTCAAATCTAACCTGCTTTAAGATCTCGCATTTTTTTTTAAATAACAGTAATTGTTATAGGTATCCAATAAAGCAAAGATAGAGTTTAATACTTGTTTATAATGTTATTTTGTTCCTATAAATACATATTTGGATTTTACATAGAACTTGGCACTCATTTAGATCTCCATTCTTTTTGCGGCGAACCCCACAGCCAAGCATAATTTTTGTATTGAACTTGGCTCTCCTTTTTTACATTTATGTTTTTGATCGTTATTTACATAATTATGTTTACAAGTTTTGGGGTGAATAAGGAGTAAATGATGGAATAGAAAATGAGCAAGAGAAAATAACACAAAAACAGTATCATATTTACAAATAAAAGTAAATAAAAGTAAGTAGTTCTATCCTCAGAAAGTGATATCTAAGTACCATAAATAATCTTTTGGATTGCAGAGTAATCAAATATTTCGGTAGAATTTTATATTATTAAACTTTTATCATCCCTATTTCCGTATTTATTATTATGAGAACTTTGACGTTTTTGGGGGAGTAAATATAGTTATAATCCTCATTGCTTAGAGTAGAGTGCATGTGTTGTGCGCCACTGGAGCGTGAGGCTGATAATGATAAGGAACAAAGAGCATTCTGCGAGTGCAGTGCATCGGTGCATGAGTGCAGCGCGCCGCTCGGAACGCATTGCGGAGCTGCCACGCCACGCCTGCATGCAGCTCATTCAAACAAGATTGCTATTTTTCTGCGAGGGAGAGGAGTAGGAAATTATGTACTAAGGGTTATGAACAGAACGGTAGATACCACGTAGATACAAACCGAATCTATTAGCAAGCATTCATCTGTCCATGCAGAAGTCAGCGGACTGTGTAGCTCGTGAACCATTATTACCGAGTTTGTTATTACGGAATTTGCATAGGAAATGAAATAATATGGTAAATAACCCTCCCCGTGCCGCAAACTAGGTGGGTAAAGTCTTTTTTGCATTATTTCGTAATCCTTAACACACTTGGGTTCGGATGAGGCCGAACGAAAAAATATACTTACCTACGAAAAAATATAGTTTTTCTTATATTTTCTACCCGGCTAAATGACACGTCGCGCCGCTAATAAATCCGTATTCAAGAACTCGCACCTGTAAATTATTACTAATTATAAATTCAATATGAATTTATTAATGTAATAAAACTCATAATGGCCCTATTACTTAGATTCCGCTAACACTCTGGGATCAGTCTCTCAATTGCTCAAAGATGGACTGGAAGAGATCCCTTATAGGGATAAGTTCGCCTTTGTACATTGTATACTGTCTTTTAATCGTATCTTAACCTATCTCAGGTACAATAAAGTGTTTACATACATACATTACATGAGTCAGTATACAAGTAGATAATATTGCACAGTCATTTCTCTTAGATAAGTGGGTACACTAAATTCTTTCTACAATTGGCATTCATTGAGTAGTCAACTGGATTGTTCTCTCAAAGTGTAAGTAATGAAATCCAGTCAATAGAAAAGTTCAATCGGGTGCATAGTTCTAATATGCATTAAGATAAGTGATTAAAAAATGAAATTGATACAATTGAAATATTAATACTAGGTAGAATTCCTTTTGTAATATCTAATGTATTTATATAAAATAGATGAGCACACAAATAAATACCTTTATCAGGATTCAAACCCGGCACGTTTTGCATCTTCCTAGGCGTCATGGTCTGACTGTTGTTTGCTATATTAATAATGCAAATGTAAAGTACCTAATGTTTAAGCATTTAGGTAAATTCCAAGTGTGTGTCATTTAACTTGTCCTAGACTAAGCTTTAGGTACTAGTTAGGCAAACAAGCAAGTTCAGCTTAGTCTTAGCTTAGACATGACGCATGCATGTACCTATTGTACCTATTATAAACAGCCAGTGTTGACATTGTACCAACGAGTGTGACCAGTATTGACGCAAATCATAATATATATGTTTGTCCATGCACCGCCGTCAGATACATAATGACGTCAGATCAGTGAGAGGTCAGATTCACAGTTTTACTTTTTATCGGCTATTTTCAGCGATTTCTATTAGGAATGAAGTGTAGTGATATCACTCTTTAATTTAGGCACATTACCCACACTATAACATTACTATTGCAGTTTTTTTTTGTATTTTAAGTTACCTATTCTGCATTTTCAGTTACATAACTTAAGTATGAATGTAAAAAACTGCCATTGGTTGTAACCTACACCACCCAGCCAAGAAGACAACCGCTGATAGCAAACGCTAATCGAATTTAAGAAGTGTCTGGAAATAGTGACGTGAGTTTTCGTAGCATCTGTCACCGCGATACATTTTGGTTCTTTTCGTTTGGCGTTTGTCAATGTACTTACGATTGTCATGTGAGGCCAAACAGATACCGATATCTGGTAGAGAATGCCTGTACCGGCATTAAGTCCGCCAGTTGTGCTTTTTGTATGTGCAATAAAGTTTAAAATAAATAAATACCGCAAGGGACTAGTTTTATCATATAAGTATAGGTAGGTATTGTTCTGGTATTGTTTCCTATAATTTCTACAATGTGAAATGTCAGTCTAACCCTAAATGGCCTAACGATTAAAGTTCTTAACTGTGCGTAAGTATTTATTAAAAAAATGCGGTTTATTAAAATTTAATAGGTGTTTAACCATTAGCTAATGAGCGGCAGTAGGTAATGGTCTAAACTAAATATTAACTTGACGTCAGCTCGTTACGGTTGCGGGGTGCAATTAAACTCGAATTATTCTTCATTAACAATCCTGTCTCGTTGTCGCACTTCAAGTAACATCTCATCCATCCGCGTATCCTTCGGCGGATAATTGGATTGGATTGAAATACGAGGTTGTTTCGGGCCCGATAATTATGATGGTATATCTAAATTATATACCTACCCGATTTTAGATGTAAATGTGTATGTACCTATAGGTGCATACTTTTAATCCTTAGCTAAGGTTATAGGTATACCGTAAATCCACCCACCATGTATTAAATAATTACTTTTAATATCTTCGTTCAGGTGTAACTAATTGTATAAATGTCGTAATTATAAGGCTAAATATTTTTATAAATTAAAGTAAACGTAAACAAAATAAAAAAGTACGTTGGTATTGATAACCTACTTTTATGTTGAAACCGTGGGCGTGGACCATGGTTGTAATAGTGGACTATTGTTTTACGGTATTAGGTATCCAAATAAGAGATTAGTTTCACTATAATGTCAAGTTACAACATCAGCAGACAATTGATGTCATTATAATGTGGTGACTATGGCGTATCTAAAATTTCATCTTAACTTTCTACTTAATGCATTTCAAATTGCAATATTGTACACTATCTGCAAGTGATATCCTCTCTTTCAATAAACGTCGAATATAAATTTTTTAATCACAGCCGTAGGTACCCATAAACTTATTTTTGCTCGCTCTTTTAGCTACTGCATGCCATTTAAGTTTATTTTAATAAAAACTAAATGCTCTAAATTCCGCATTTTAACATTTTAACATAGCAACAAAGTTAGTAGCTTCCTCTTCTGTTATCATAACATTTGGCAGCCATACAATTATCCCAAGTTCCGGATGTTGATGTATTTGCTGATCTGAACATTCACCGCGGGTAAACAAGAAAGCAGGCAATTAGAAGGTCGAGGCAGATTATACGACAAGTCAGGCACACTTACGTCGTTTTAGATAAGTCAGGCTAATTTGACCTTTTGCTTTAAATATGAGTGACTGAGCTGAGTTTCATTGCCTAAGTTTTGGGTGAACAATTCAATAACTTTTGAAAGCAATATAAAATACACTCATAAAATGGTATCTCAATCAACTAACTGAAATATTTTGTAGCAGGCACAGATTTTTTGTCGAATTTAATTTCGCTTGAAAGTGAATAATTCTAATCGTCTATAGAAACACAAAGCAGTATTCAAAATATATTTTTAATTAGAAGGTTGACTACAAGTGACTTATAGGTATTTTCAATAAGTAGTTCGCATTATTATTAAGTATGCGATTAACAAACCAAGAAAATAAATACTTAACGCTACTTAACTTAAAATATTGAATGAATGTAGTTTACGGAGATTGGAGACTAAATAATATTAATAAGAAATGAAAATATCTCGTATAATAGTGGTCGTTTAACTTTTAAACGACCTCTATTGTTTAGGTATTGGTATTGTTTATGTTGTTTTTAGGGTTCCGTACCCAAAGGGTAAAACGGGACCCTATTACTAAGACTTCGCTGTCCGTCCGTCCGTCTGTCACCAGGCTGTATCTCACGAACCGTGATAGCTAGACAGTCGAAATTTTCACAGATGATGTATTTCTGTTGCCGCTATAACAAAAAATACTAAAAACAGAATAAAATAAAGATTGCAATGGGGCTCCCATACAACAAACGTGATTTTTGACCAAAGTTAAGCAACGTCGGGCGTGGTCAGTACTTGGATTGGTGACCGTTTTCTTTTTGCAATTTTTTTCCGTTTCTTTTTTGCTTTATGGTACGGAACCCTTCGTGCGCGAGTCCGACTCGCACTTGCCCGGTTTTTTGTTTAGGTATGTCCCGGTTTGCAGTACTTATTTTAGTATTTAGTAAGAATCTTAGCACATATTTGTCTGTTGTTTGTATTTTTTAGGTGCCTAGTTCTTTTGTGTTTCCGATATTAGGATAAGTACTGTATACATTTCTAATAAACTAGCTAATATTTCATTGACTTTTTATTTGTAATCGTATTTTGTTGTATAATTTATGGTTATTTTTATTGCTTGTAAAAATTTGTCATGTGTGCCCACAGGGGCACAAATATTTATTCAGCAAATAGGCCACAGGGCCTATTTGCTGAATAAATATTTGATGTTTGCAGAGTTAGATTAGATTTACTATTAATTGATAACTTTTTCTTCTGTTTTTATAAGCTACTTGCATGCAGAGTTTTATGTTGTATTCCGGATAGCTACTTATATTTTAAAGTACTATATCAGGTGAATCTCCAATTTGCGCGAAGGCGGGCCTCTTAAACGTGCTCCTTTAGTTTACTTTTCCAACAGATCGGGACCATTATTCTCCATCTACGGCAACTAAATAACCGTCCGAGGGATCCTGAGACATATAAGTAAATAATACAGAATGGCAGTCTCAGTACACGTTTACATAAGCACTTTCTTCATAATTATTTTTAGTACCTAATATAAAATGGATAAATTTGATAGGAAAAATGCCCTGTACTTAATACTGCATACTGCATACTGCAGTTAAAATAATTTTAACTGTCTATGTAACTTGCAAAGTGGGATTTTAATAATAGTATAATAATTAAATTCTTGGTATTACAACCGGACTATGTATGTACAGTCAGCGGCAAACGTAGCGGATCAGACTACGCGTGAAACATAAGTAGATCTGTTTTTAGGGTTCCGTACCCAAAGGGTAAAACGGGACCCTATTACTAAGACTTCGCTGTCCGTCCGTCCGTCCGTCCGTCCGTCCGTCTGTCACCAGGCTGTATCTCACGAACCGTGATAGCTAGACAGTTGAAATTTTCACAGATGATGTATTTCTGTTGCCGCTATAACAACAAATACTAAAAACAGAATAAAATAAAGATTTAAATGGGGCTCCCATACAACAAACGTAATTTTTGACCGAAGTTAAGCAACGTCGGGCGGGGTCAGTACTTGGATGGGTGACCGTTTTTTTTTTTTGCTTTTTTTGTTTTTTTTTTTACATTATGGTACGGAACCCTTCGTGCGCGAGTTCGACTCGCATTTGCCCGGTTTTTATTATCTATGTAGTACTCGTAACTTGACAAAAAGAGATATGTATATGTAGAACAAATAGAACGTGATAGATAATTTTGACTGCGAACTGAAGACATTCTAATTTGGAAAAGTATTCCAGGGTGGCAAATACATCTAAATCTAATATTGTATATGCGTTGGGTATTGATGCTGAGTGTACCTGTCTTGTTTATGTAAAGAACAGAAGCCGTGCTCAGGAAGTCAAAGCGCTATCCAATATACCACCACCACCACCAGTACTTACTTGGTGGTACCTTCAGCAACAACGAGGAACTGCAGAATGACAATTCAGTAGTCTTTGTTCATGACGTGTCTGTGGTGAAATCGGACCGAACGACCTTTATTTACAGGTCTGCGTGGCGTGGGGCGTGGGTAAGGTAACAATGTACGATTCATCCTCCCGCCGAGACGCGTTCACACTGCAAATTGTATTTTTGTGCGAATATGTGAGTCCTTACAATATATACCGGATTTCTATTTAACCTTTAGCTAATATGAGATTTACTGCAATTAGCAATTACTCAGTAAACTTTGAAAGAGTTTGAAGATGGATCGGCAGAGTAAAGAAATGTACTGCCCTCTAAGAAAGATCGCATGTGTTTGCTCTGGTTTACGTTTAAATATGCTGTCAATGCTCGCGCCCTCTCTGGAACGAGCTAAAATTAGACGACATTGGAGGCAGGTAAGAGATCAGGAGGATCAAGAGATCTACTCGTACAATGTAAAAGATTACCTGTCAAATATCGAAAATGCGACCAAAATGTCGATCAAGTGTCATTGGAGGGTTCTATTTCTATTCTACGTGTACTCCTATTAGTATCTTTGAAAAAAAAAATGCCACTGCACACACAACTCAAAAGGGAAAGCAACTTTGCAGTGCTTACCTTCGGCGAGGTGGGCCCTTTGATGAATATTCCACAACAGACCGCCAAGTCAAACAACACTTCATCAATTGTTGCTGGATGCCTAATTTATTCATATTGCGGCAACTGCAAGCTAACATTGGGGTATTTGATTTAAATTCACTTTTGCTTACTTTAAAATGTAAGTATAATACTTGTATTTGGTATTTGCGAGTTGGTTTTCAATGAAAGAACATCCTATAGTTATGCCAGAGGGTTAGTCTGGAGATTAAAGGCAAACCCATTTTGAATTAATTGTGTATTAAGTAGAAACGACTACAAACGATACCATATATGAAGGAAAAGTGGCGAGACGGGCGAGACGCAAAATCATGACTCCGGGATACCAGCTCGCCACTCTACCACTCTATGTTAACAGCGAATATTTCTCTTATAGAATGGAGGTGAGTTAGTTCCACTTTTCTTTTACATTTTTCATTTAAATAAAAATGTTTTTATACTTACTATGTAGGCATGCCTGTACCTGTACCCACTGCCCAGCAAGTACCTACATATATTCGTTATCACGATATTTATTAAGTAATTACTTATCCTTATCAACATAAACATGTCATCATAATTATCGCCATTGTCGAGCGTACGCCTCTGTTTGAGAACGCCACTTGGCGCAGTCCTGAGAAAATCTCAACAAAAAGTCACCCGCAACTTCCGAATGTCAGCGACTCAACCTAACTTATAAAAAACATTATTATACGTGGAGGTTGGTGAGGTACCTAATTAGTTAAAAAAAAATCATCTCCGCGAAATCTTATTCTTGTTCTGAATACTATTATAACAGACTGCTCGAGAAACCGAAAACGGTGAAAAATAGAGATACTACTCCTAAAATTACGTGTGATATCTACCTCATTAGATTCGTCATGATGCCTAGAGAAATGTATTCGAAGCGTGTATTAGCACACAACAAATATCGGAATAAAAAATATCCATTTTCCCCCCACTTTTTTGTTTATAACTTTTGATATTTTTTGTGTACTAATACACGCTTCGAATACATTTTTCTAGGCATTATAACAAATCTAATGAGATATCACACGTATTTTTAGGAGTAGTATCTCTATTTTTCACCGTTTTCAGTTTCTCGAGTAGTCTATAATGTGCACTGAAAAGTTTTAATGCATTTCTGCACTTTTATTATCTGACATGAGCAGTCGCTTTATACCGTACCTAGTGTGTTTGTCTTAGTATTAAAATAAAACTGGGTACTAGATAAAAATCCATGAACTGGTAATGTGGGACACTGACGTACCTATATATTTCTTATATTCGGCTTGAGTAGGTGCATATACATATACCTACATTTATCAAATTAGGTGTGGGTACCCTATTTTTTGGTCTGCTTTATTTTTCTGCCCGCAACTACGTCCGTGTAGAAACTCTAGAAAAGCATTAAACTGCCCCCATCCGTCCCTCTAGTTAGTGTTTTTATTTTTATACTTAACTTGTACGTACTTTCTATCAATCTCCATTTCACTCTTTATTTTGTAAACGAGTTTGCACGTGAACAGCAAAATATAAAACTATGTAGTAAAACATTCTAACATAGAGTTTTTCACTTTTAAAGTACTTAGTTATTAATAGGACATTCAAATTACTTGCTATTAATAATGTCATAATATCATACTATAAATAGGTATTAGTGGAATTGTATCATTTCCGGCATTGAGTTTGCGAACAATAATAACGAACTTTCAGGAATCGCTTAAACCTCCGTTCCAGTTATATTTTAAACTAAACTTTACGAGTAATATAATAAGGGCTAAATTTAAAAATAGAAATAGCGTATGTTGCAAGTATCGCAATTCAGAAAACTCTTGTTCATCTCTATCACTCTTACAGCTTGCTATATTCGAATGACAGGAACGCAAACAGATAGACAATCTATGAATTTCGATATTAACGTTACTTATTAGTCTCCTAGGATTTCTCAAATTAATGTGTTCGTGGGCGGTGCTCGTGCCATGATTGTATTAATAAGTTATTTATGTCATAGTGCTTCGTATTAAGCTGTTCTATAGTTAACTCGTAAACGGTTAGAATTAGTATTATTCGTAGTTCGTAGTATCGCATTAGCAAGCTGACGTGCAGCACCGTTAATAAGGCGATATCACTATCAATGATGATGATGATGATGACTATCAATAGTCTTCTTGATGAAATAAGTGATGGCTTAGTTATTGAATGTTCTGACGACTAAGCTACGCGGCAACGAAAGCAAAGTAATTTATTAAGCAAATTCTCATCCACTGCTGTTGCAACGTTGCACCAGATGCTATCGATATTGCCCGCGTTTTCATCTGCCCTAAAGCTCAACCCGCGCTTATTCATTCATAAAACTTTACAGGCCTGATTTAGTTAAATTGTGATCCCATTCTTACAAATACAGAAGTCAAAATGACCGATAAAGACAAACGATTCATAGCTAATTCAGGACAGTAGCCAATTTATGAATAACATTATTTTTATCTATTTATAACCTTATTTTCAAGACTCGAGATGTCAAATTCTCTTACACGCACAGTTTTAAGTAAATACGGTAGGTACATAATGTAGCACCTAAACACTAAATGCAAAATAGCTGAGTCAGCAGTATATTAGAGAAAGTCATCACGCGTCCGGAGTGGTCATACAATAAAGGTCGAGCCACGAGAGAACAATGACCAGAACTGATTTTATGGGGAGCGCTACGCCATGACTACACGGTTTCGCGGATTCGTTTGATGGACGTTAATTATTGTAAATCTTATTGCGAGATTGAAGTGGACGGGTCAAAATATATTTTACCATGGTTTGGAGTGACCTCGATAACTGTGTAAATTTGAAAACCGCTAATATCTACTAAACTAGAAGCACTTTCTATTAAAGTAAAATACCTTAGTAAGCGTTGCAGTCGCATAATTGTTGCCAAAATATGAAGTGCTTCTAGCTAAGTAGATATTAGCGATATTATCTTTGGTGAGGAGTATTCTTAGGATTTTTAAAATAACCAATAGGTAAAATTTTGGAGTCAAAAGAGTGCCAGATTGATAAGACTCCTGCCGGGTGCAACCGGCTGATGTAAAATCTTATTTACCCGATACCTAAAGTAACCTAAACTGCAGTTGTGCCGATTACTGGCGCATGGCAACTACTACCTGGTGTCATCAACAGGTGCACCGGAGTTCAACTAAGTGCAGTCATTAGCCGACGACATATCGCTACTATTAACTTGCGCACACGCATCCACGTTACGTTGCCACAGTTTAAACATACTTATGTTAAAATAAACGGGTCAAAAACGTTCGGAAAAGTTGGCGTCTTTTCTGTGGACATAACAAAAGTTAACGATTTAACGAATAAAGTAAGAAAACTAGTATTTATGTAACTATAGTCCGTTTATTTAATGATGTCCACAGGAATGACGAATATACCTCTGAAAAGTTATGAACTCATTTTAACTGTTTATATACCTGTTAAATAGGATTGAGTCCTTAAAGCACGATCTTGGATTCATATGAGCCTACATTCAAACGGCATAGAAATTATGCTCTTGAAAGGATTCTATTGAATATATATATATAGCTTGATTAAACATGTTAGACCTCTTAGATGCCCACCCAGCCTAGGCCGCAGTGACCCACAGCAAGGGCATTTACCTATTTGTGTGTTCATTTTATCATAATTTGTTCCTGAGTTATGATGCTTGCAATGTATTTCTATGTAGTCATGATACTGATGGTCGTATCATTTTTAGTTCATTTACTGTCTATAAGTACATTGACTGTTAGGTCCCTGCATCTAACGGGATACACCTGCACAGTCACACAACGACACTTAACATTACCGTACAATATCCATTAATTGCTTGGCACTAGTAAGTGCACTAAGAATCCATAGTCAAGAAGCATTGGATGCTGCTTAATAGAAGCGCTCGCTCGAAGGGTCGTTAAAGGAAATGATACATAGTCATTAGAAGATACGGTATCTTTAACGGGCCTATACTAGGTGTCATTTCAAACGCTGAACGGGCACTGAGTGTGCTGTGTTCTCCAATTATTTATTTATTATTGCTGGGCAAAGGCTTCACCTTTCCACGTATCCGGGTCTTTATCCGTCTCCCACCAATTCCTATCAAACGCTACACGTTTCGCTGGTGGATGATGTCACGGATGCCGAACATTTCCCTCGTCCCTTGATTCCCGCACGTCCCCTCTTATCTGCGCCTCAGTAGAAAGGCAACCTTAAACTGGCTCACCCGAGCCCCTGACTCATCTAGCAGTTGGAATACAAGTTCTGGCCCGGCTTCCTGCTCGCCCCGTCGCCCCACATGGAGCCGGTAACTTTAATGATTATAGTGGACTTAATTAACCAGTCCTGCCATACTGATTTTACAATTATGGTAAAGATTCAATAAAAAATAAGTTAATTGGTATTGAAAATGGTAGTGTTTTTAAAAGCCTTATTAAATCAGTAGATTATTTCCATTTGCAGCAGTGTTTTGGAGCTGTACATGTCACCAGACCCTTAATAATTACTATGTGCAGTATACGTGTTATAACTTATAACTAGTCACGCAAGTTGGAAGAACACTGTTTTTACCTGGGTTTGATGCTGTTAAAATATAGTACTATTAAGCAGGCCACTGAAGAGCCTTCCAAATGGATGCCGTTACCATGGATTCATCCAAATGGACGGCATCCTAATATTAAACATTGTACGTTTTTGACATTCACGGACCAATTTGGGATTGCAGCCACGCAATTTGGACTGTTGGAAGGCTCGTCAGTGGCCACCTTTAGTACTTAGTTTAGTTAGCTTAGCTTAGTTTAGTGTTGACAATTATATGTATACTTAATAACGTGAAACTTATAAACCTAAATTAGAATCACTTGGTTTCGCAAGTCTTTGTGAGTATATGCTCTTAAACTCTTAAGTCATAAAAGGAATCGAGGCCCTGTAAAAGCCATTGATATACGAACCCGGGTTCAAACCCCCGACCTTCGTTTCAAAGGTCGATGCGTACAAACCACTTGGCTAGCGTTATCCATTTATTTGCTTCCGCTATACTCGTAAGAAATAAAACCCAATTTACATGACCATTGTGTAAAGTCCCTCCAAAACGAATGATATTTACCCGCGACATCAAAGGGTCCTATTTCACGGTGGGAGAGTCATGACGCGACGCTTTGCGCTTTCACTTTGGGGTGTTAATTCACAATGGGGACATCTGTTTAAAATAAGGACCGCTATTTAATTTATAAAGTTATGCACATGAGTAAATCCCATAATTATAGTGATTAAAGTAATTCAGATGCCTACTTAACTAACATATGTATTTATTTTTACATGTTTTTACCTATATTTAGTCACACTTTTTTTAAATATGAATTCAATATGTCGGATCTATCGGACCCGCGAACGTCTCGGACGGCTGGATTATAAGGTCAGTGGGTTTTTTTAGCTCTCGTAAATTATGTGACACGGGATGCACTCCTTTTCTGTTTGCCCTTTTCTGTTTGCCTGCACCACTGGGACTGAAAATCATTGGCCTTCTTTTGATCCGTACTGATTTCAACCCTTCCTTCGACACCGTGAATATTTCTTGATAAATCTCATTGGCAATATCCCTGATCAATTTCACAATTCAAGTAGCCTGACTGACAGTTTCGTACACAACGATCTTGTTTTGAAAACCGTGCCGTCCACTGTAAACCAAAACCTGCGTTGTACCGTCAGTGATCGGACATGCTTGATCTACTACAGTCCAAAAAGACTTACAAGTGACCGGATAACAGTAGTCATGTGCCTTATTGAGTTATCAAAGAGACAACCTTGTTTGAAACGCGCGCGCATTGACAGCAGTGCGTGTCGAATAGAGCCTGTGCTATTGTTACAATATTTGACGCGCTTGGTGCCGTGAATGGAGTCGATTTGTTTTCACGGCGAGACTATGGTTCGCTTTGTAAACTTAAATCTGTTTATGTGGTAGTTACACGTACGTCACCTATTGATGCTCATTTGTTATACTTGTGTTGTGCACCTAAACCGAGTTATAAAAGTGCGTGGCCATGCATTTCCATCATAATGTGTCCGTGCAATTTTACATTTATAGCTTAATACTGAATGCTGCTCTTTACACAAATACGTTTTTTTAAGAATTTGTAGCGTACAACAACATACATGAAACGTATTCTTGTAGTGGCGTTATTATGTACCATAAGTAAGAACCGCCGCACAGGAACTTATAGCAAATTTTACGGTTCCATTCAGGTGTTTTAGTATGTCTCACAATACCTAGTTTAAATTCGAACAAATGAGGTGTTGGTGTTACTTGTGGGGTGTATTAACTAGTAGGTATCGATTGAAATATTTCTATGTCCTTAATTGTTTTGGTTTGGGTGAGTCATTTATAGTATGGTGCAGTATTGCAATAGGTATACGCATTCAGGATCGCTGCGCCCGGCTGTGAGCGGACATTTAGTTTGGTTTGACCGAATCCTCATAAACCAGTTCTGAGTCAAAGTCCCGCAATTTTTAGACTAAACTCTTATCAAGATCTGGGGCCTTATTTACTTCGAATTATCTGATGACAAATAGGATAAAGAAGCGCAGCTTGAAGTAGTGTGTAGGTAATGTCAGTATCAATCAAAAGTAGCGGATTCTTCAATAGCTTAACATAAATATTATGTCATATATGTGTCTTATATGTAGCACAGTTAAACCATCGCAAATACATTTGAACACCTGTAGGTACAGATTTACGAGTAGGTATCTCTCTCTCTCTATTTGGTTTCATCCGCTGCTATTGATGTTGACTGTATTACCTACGTATATTTTCTCTTAAATATATTTTGCAGCTCTTACAGCGTCATCATTTTCTTGAGCATCCTTTAATTTTATTGAATCCTCGATTTACTATTATTGGGCTTCGACTGGCTCCGAGCTCCGAGTACCTACCAACGGTCTCGTTTGATGTGCTGGCGTGTCGCGGCGTGCGTTGGCGTCTGCTGTCGGCTTACGTTTACTGCTCGTTAATGCTGGCAGACGTCCATGCCGCTGATTGATAGGCCGAGACACCATCGCACTTTTTTCATGTAGTTGACTATCGAACCAAACAGTGTCCTATTTATTTACGGTAATGTCGCAAGTACCAATTTTATATTTAAAGGTAAAACTCCTTCTTTAGTTTTTTTTTAGTTTTGTGCTACTACAGATCGTGCAAATTAAATAGGATATTATTACATCCACTTTAAAAGTAGATAATAAAGTGTAAGATTCTTTTTTTTTTACAATATAGGAGCAGTCGAATCGCGTAATGGTAAGGAATCACCTTCGATTATAGATACCTGCAATACCAGATGGGTTGCAAATGAGTTGTTGGAATGTAAAATTTCTCAAAGTATCGGTCCAGAAATACCGTGGGCGACAGCACATTGCACAGATTACCTGTGCAAGAAAGTTTCTAGCAAAGTTAGTTTATTAGCAATAACGGGATCTCGCTAAGCTGCCGCGACGATGTGATTGTTATATCAAGCAGATATTATATATTCAATGGCAGTAAGATTGAATAGCTGTTTCCTAGCCTATCTCGATAAACTAATAAAGAATGGGTCGGTTTATTTGCGATGGGATCTCGCTAAGTGGCCGGCGATGCGGTCGATTTCTGAGTGATGTCTTGATCTCTTGCCACACTAAAGACTTCGAAATCGTTAGCAGTCTGTAGGAATACATCTTTCAGATAATTGAACACGACACAGTCTTCTGCTACTTTTACAAAACCATGCTAACTACCTATGCTTTCTAAAGTGAATAGGAATTAGTTACTGACTGACCAGAAAATAAATTATACAAAACGCTATGTATAACCCTGTAATCGGGTAATTTCGACTACTTACTTCAAAATGTAGATTTTTCCAGAAGTCACCCATAATTCCAGTCTGTTTTTGGAATCACCCGTTCTGAACTATTCGGGTGTACCAAGTACATTCTACGAGTTTTAAACACATAGTTACATAGTGGGTACATAGCTGGCCTCAAAATTCACGAAGTTGTTAAAACATTGTGTGGTTCATGTTGTGACTGGCATGTTTCTTAAAAAGAATCTAAAACAAGGAAGATACATTATTTCGAGAAAATATATTGTATTTTCGCGAATAATAATTACTCCCTGCTTTTTCTAATATGTATTACACGTTCTCTGTATTTTTATGACTCTATTTTTGCTTGCTCCCACAATTCCCAGGGATGTTTAATTTTAATGATTTCCCTTTTTTCCGGCCGTCGTCGTTGGTTATTTTTACCCTTGCTATATTTCATTTCAGGAGAAATCTTTGAAAATAATTATTATTATAGCGAATATAGCGACATTTGGGTTTTCATTATATTAAATATATTACGTTCTGAATCAAAACTCAAAATAGCAGGTACTTACTTCCGTATCGGAATAACAACAAAATCTTTTAAAGGTATACATATAACATTTCTATACGAGTACCTGGTACAAATTTTCGTTAATAAAACATAGAGCTAGTAAAAGTTTTTTTACGTATTTATACGATTACGTATTTATACGATTACGTATTTATACGATTTAAAGTTAATAAATAATATATATTTAAAATTTGCAAAATGTCTCAGAAAGTTTGATTCATACGTATAGAATATTAAAAAATGCCCGAATTGGAAAACTAATTTATTACGTGATCGTGACGTTAAATGTTGAATGATTTACTTTATGTAGTTTAATTTGTCACGACCGCGGTGATTGAAAATCTTATTGCATTTTAAATAAAATCTATTACTAAAGTTTTGATTAGGCACTTACTCTATAAAATAGTAAAGATTTGTTATTCTGGACTATAGCTTATACATATTATACTTGAAATTATGACTACAAGAAATACACATTACCTGAAGCTGGAATAGATCCCTCCAAGGGTTATATGTTCGCCTTCGTACACATGGATTCGTGGATTTTTTAGTTTGCGATGCACTTGTGTTATGCAATACAAGTATAGTGTCTTACTATTAATTTTTGTCTATTTTCGGAACACCGGACCGGTCGCTCTGGACTAACTGAGCTACCGAAGCTGCTGCGAAGAAGCGTTTGAATTTCTCCATTCCTTCCTTTTTGTATTCACGCCTTAGGGAGGCCGCAAATTTAGAAGCGGTGTATTTTTCTATTTTTGCTTTTATTAAAAAAAAATACAATATCGCTCCCAGACGTATTCTGCTTGATAAAAAATGTTTTGCTGTTTATCATTATTACCAAAATGATTCCGTCTTGTACAAGGACATTCATTACATTAGCAATAGTCATGAAGCTGTTTGAAATACGACTACAACTAATTTAACGAACGAGTCGGGCGGTGATCCAGGTGCAACAAGTGCGAGTGCCCTGGTGTGTGCACTGCATAATGAGGGACGTTGCAACGCGCTTTCATTAAACTGTGATACCTCGCTGCGCTGACAACAGTGGAAAAGGAACACCTTACCTTACTACTGGAGCAGATGTGTACCTACCAAACCAATCCACTCTAGGTACTATGAGTCAAAACTTAGCCACACGCTGCCAAAAATTGAGAAAACAACATTTAATTATACTAATATGTCGTCACACAAAATATACTTTTACGTTGATTTAAATTTAAGGAAAAATAATCACGTATAAAAGTGGTCAGATGTAACAATTTGAATTTCTCCCCTACCTTGTGTGAGACGACACGAGTGTCTGCGCTAATTTAATTTGATTGCCAACTGACCCCGGGCTTGGATGGCAAGATGAGGAAAAGAAACATACATACCTATTTATCACATAACTGAGCTATCAAAAAAATCAGGTGAATGAAATCTTAAAATAGTAGTCTAGTGGGTAAATAATGTAAATAGCTGTGGGTATAAATCAGGCGGGCAGCGACGCGCGTAAATCCATCGGCGCCGTGCTGGACATTTCCTACAGTTTCTTCAAATGGCGACATTTGACAAGTGTGTATGATTATATTTAATCCTACGTGCGTCATTACGCATAAAATGAGGCGCGGAGGGCTGGGTTCGGCGTTGAATAAAAGGTATTAATAAAGGAGAGTTCTGATTTCGGCACTTTTATATTGGAAATTCCCTCTTCTCTAATAATGGTTTATCACAAAAAGTATTCATATTTCTTAAATATTAATACTTTTTGAGATGTTGGCGTAAAAACAAATATCTTCTTTTTTCCTCCTTTTTACGTCTATAATTATTGAATTTTTATGTGTGCTAATAAACGCTTCGAATTCATTTTTCCATACATCATTCCAAATCCAATGAGGTTTCACACGTATTTTTAAGAGTAGTATCTCTATTTTCACCGTTTTCAGTTTGCCGAATAGACTATAAGCCATATGGACAATGGTGAATCCATCGATCAAAGGATAGCCCAAAACGTGCAGCCCAAACACAGTGCAAAACATTTCCGAGACCGGTTTTGCCCTTAAATTTCGGGAAAAGGACGCTTAAGTTTTGTTTTCTGCTTTTGTACCTATGAATGGCCCATTCATTATTGTTTGCCCATGCGCTACGCGACGGAGCGCGACGCATCGGACGCGTTTAACCCGAATGTCACTTTTGATTGTGACCCGATCAAGGACAGCGTGTGTCCGGTGCGAAAGGGAAAGTCGTTGGTGGCCTTTTGGGAGTTGCTTATGACGGAGCTGGAAGGATTTTGTAATTGAAAATTCAAGTCCAAACCCGTTAAATTTAGGCTCGTAAGAATCATCGCAATGTTGAAAAGTTTAGTCACGGGTCTGGATCCAGATCACATACTTGCGTGTGTTTATTTGATTGTATTCAGCAGAATTGTGTCTACTATCTTTGGACATAATTATATGCATTATTTATGTCATGTTTTGTAAGTTTTGATAAGAACAAAGTGAAATGTAAAGTGTTGATGATGGCCTTTTGGTTGTTGAGTGCTGAACTGATGGTGGGGCCAAAAAGTGGACGCAGGAACTCAGGCAGGTTTAGGTCCTTAATTAGTTTCACTGATCTGGATTCGTGATGGCTTACCATTTTTGCTATCAATACTATTGATTGGGTCCAGGCCCCAAACGTACGTGTATATATTACATCCTATTCATTGTCTGCGTACACGCCGCGCAGCAAAGCGCGACACTGTCCGTTTCACCTGATTACGTGTCATTTGATTGTACTGTGACCTGCCGACCGCGGCAAGGACGCAGCGTTCGCATTGGTGCGTGTGCGCAATTGAGTCATATGCTCGATCTAACCAATGTAGTATGAACTTTCTGCGGGCTAGACACACAACCGTCCTCGAAACGACGGCGGTGACGACAAATTTGTCATTAATCCGCACACTCTAGAACCTTAACAGCGTAAGTACTAATTGTGCGGTTCCAGAAAAATTCTCTCACATGAAAGCTCTACATGCATTCCATTATAAATATATGCTTGTTTGCCACTGATGTCTACTCTACTTACACTGGATCCATTTATTCGACTCGTGCTTGTTCGATGAGAATAATATTGGCTGACGTGTGCGTGTGTCCGGTGTTTGAAATGGAAAGCTGTTGATTTCGGCGTTGCGTGGAACTCCGCAATTTCAGCGAAAGTGTATTACAAAAGCATTATATGCAACGACGCGTGGTGCTGTTACCGTTTTACGAATGTGGAGCAAGTCTATTGTTACACTATTTTGTCCAGTTTAAATCTATAGGTGCTTGATAAATAATAAGCGCTAATTTAACCTCTAGCGGCCCACCATACAAGGAAAATTGGCAATCAAATTTGAATCAACGGTATTAGAAAATAGAGTTGAATTTGTTTTGTTTTAAAATCGAACGAAACGAAATAAAAGAAACTCTATTCCATTTCATTAAGATTTAAATTTAATTGGAGGTAATTTGTACTAGTATTAGGACATTGAACCCCAAGAGGTTAAGGTTGTGTACCTATGTGATTGTACCTAACCATAATCGAAGCAGTTAAATTACTTTTAAACAACAAATGTTAGTCACTCTCTGTAGATTTCGAAGTCCGCTTAAGTTAAAGAGAAGTAAGATCTTTCTTCTGTGTTTTGTAGAAATACAGTTAAATAACTTATTCTTGTCATTTGTTGCCATGGTTCTAGTTGCCTGGGTCAGTCTTAAAACCCTTGTTTTATGGTATTAACATTTTATGGTAGTTATAAGCCCTTTCCATAAGGGGTCACCGACTTAGCATATTAGATAGTAGAAAGTATGTAATATATAATATTTCTTCTAACAAACTATGCTACTATCATAGCTTGGCTGACGGGACAGAATAACAACATAAACTTGACCCACATAAATAAATTATTCTTAAACAAAAGCAGCAACAACTGTAAGTCGTCGCTTATATTAAATGCAATAAAATGATGGTTGAGTTTTTTAAGACCTGCGAGCATTGACTTTATGCATTTAGGTATTATAAGAGTTCAATGCCTGCGAATCAATATGAATGAGTATTAAAAGTTTCATCGTCTGAAACTATATTTGCAACCAAAAAATTTTTACCATTCGTAGATTTTATTGCAACGAAATAAAGTCTAATATTTATTGTTTTATTTTAGGCACCCCGTAATCGCTTTGCTATTTTAGACGCTGATAATCGATAAATTCGGAGCTCATCGGTCAAGTCAATTACAGTACCAAACGATCGTATAAACAGAGCGATTGGATAGGCTGTCCGAAATAGCTTCTAATGTGTTAGGCCATTGGCAATGCCCAACGTTCTGAAAGAAAAGGGAAGTATAAATGTAACAATTTATACATAGTTACGATGTTTATCGGTTAGAAGGAAGTTCTCAGTTTATGGAAAAGTCCAGGGAACTCGGATTCCGTTCTCGCGGCGGTAATCCTTGGTCATAACTTCAGCTCAGCCGCGCTGGGACGAGCTTTAGGCGATACTTAATGTACGATTTTATATATTTTTAAATGACAAATGTTGTAACGTTTGTCTGCCTTTATTCTATGTAGAACTTGTTAATACAACAGTCATTCAAATCCCAACGCAAATAACGCTCCTTTAGGATATGATTTATGCATGATAAAAAAATTAAACATTAATGTAGGATCTATTCTAAGATACGAGTGCCTAATTAAAACCGTTGACTATTTTTACGTTATTGAACATGATTATTGAAACATACTAAAAATCACATTTAATATAAAAATTTGACGATTCAATCAAGAATGGGCTAGTACCTATAAATAAAACGTTCTAGAGTGCGTAACGCACATGCTAGCCAGAATGAAAGAACGTGTACCTTCGAGTGATTAAATCATAACCATGAATAGATGTGCTAGTTCGTTCGTGGCACGAATTGTGTTCTAATTGAGTTGTGAAGTGCACGCTGGTATTCACAAAGCTAACTTACCGTTTCCATTTAGGCTGACCACTCTGACCAGTATTACCACGGGTTGCATCTAGTAGTCATGCCAGTAGTTATCACCCGTTCCACAAGTTCCGTTTAAGCTAAGCTTTGTTTTTGTATCGTCACTCATTAAAAATGTTTATCGTCACCAAAATGACAGTTCGAATGCCCCAATTTGTTTACCTGACCTGTCACTTTAGTTAATACAAGTAATTGATAGAAAAGCAGGAAATGAGGGTAGAAAATTGGCTAATCAAACTGTCATTTTTAGTGTCCCACCGAAGTCAGATTTTTATACCGATACCGAAACTTTTGGTCGGAACCGAAAATACAGTTTGGGCATGGCTGAAAGGTTTGCCGGGTTTTTGGCCGAAGACGAGCCTTCGGTCCGAACATGATTTTTATGTCAAAACCTAGAACCGAAAATGTGGTCGGACACTAGTTATTTGATTCTATAAATATAAAGGCTGCTATTTAACTGATCACCAGATTTAATAAAATTTAATACCAAAAAAATCTACTTTACCACCCTAAAATCATAAATGATCACCAAAATTATAACACCATTTTAATGTGAAATGATTACCTATTTTATTACATTTTACTATCCTATTAAAGGAAATTACACCAAAGTAATCATTATTAACCCAAAAATTATAAATGATTACCAAATTTCAAACCCCATTTTAATGTCAATTGATAACCAAATTTTTACATCTTGCTATCCTATTAAATAAAATGACACCAAAATAATCATTGTAAACCCAAAAATAGTAAATGACCACTAAAATTAGAACTCCATTTTAATGTAAAATTATAACCAATTTTTTAAATATTGCTATCCTATTAAAGCAAATGACTCCAAAATAATCATTGTAAACCCGAAAATAGTATATAAATGACCAACAAAATTGTAACCACAATGGTTTCTGTATGGATCACAGTTCAAACCTAACCTAACCCACTTTTCTATTAGAATTTCGTTTCTGTAAGGGTCGCAGTTCAAACCTAACCTAACCCTCTTTTCTAGTAGCATTTCTTTTCTGTAAGGGTTGCAGTTCAAACCTAACCTAACCGACTTTTCTAGTACCATTTTGTTTCTGTAAGGGTCGCAGTTCAAACCTAACCTAACCCACTTTTCTAGTAGCATTTCGTTTTTGTAAGGGTCGCAGTTCAAACCTAACCTAACCCACTTTTCTATTCGCATTTCGTTTCTGTAAGGGTCGCTGTGCTAACCTAGCCCACTTAACTGATAGGAGTTCAAACCTAACCTAACCTACTTTTCTAGTAGCATATCAGTATGCTATTAGAAAAGTAGGTGAGGTTAGGTAGGTATGCGGTGTGGGGTACGGGGGGTTGAGCGGGAGGGGCTAGTAATTTTGACATCATTTTACTTTATTTGGTAATATGTATACATTTTTTGGTAATCATAGTGGTTTATTTAGGTGAACATATCGTATTAATTTGGTCTTCAAGATTTGGTGATCATTAATGATTTTTGGTAATCATTCAATATATTTGGTATTCGAATACAATTTGAAGTGCAGTCGTAATTAAAATGGTGGTACTTTTGTAATTTTAGGGCTTATTTTTTTGGTGTTTAGTATTTTTTTTTGGTAAGCATGATTTTTTTATTTAGGGTACCAAAGTATTTTTTGGTGGTCATTATATTTGTAGCCAAATATAAATGCGATATATAAATATACTCAGTTTCTAATACGAGCATATTCGTAGTCGAGTAGCTGTCTTGTGAATGGACAGGCGGCAGTCAGCTGGCCGCCTTGCTGGCCTACTGTGCTACAGGTTTTGATGCGCCAGCAACGGAAATAGCTAACACATACGAGTCAAGATGTGCCACTATACCTTGCCACAGTGACAATCAATATGAACACGCCTTCACGCCTATTTTTGTTAATTTGAACAAACTTAAATAAGACAAAGAAATAGAAAGAGAATAAGAAATAGAAGTTGTCGACGTCATGCCGTCCTCGAAACGTCGGAGGTAATCTTAACGCTGAAGTACACGCGATTAAGTCCCATTAAAGTAGGTAAATAATAATGTGTGAAAATGTGTGTTAATGTTTGAATAAGTGGAAAATAACAGGTACATATGAATCTATAGTCTCTTAGAATACATATAAATTATACGTAGGTACTAAGGGTTCTAGGACATCCTAATTTAGCCCGTATAGTTAAAACACTGCAAATCGAAAAAGTTTGGAAAACTCGTTTAGGTTTGTAGCGTTCTGCATTTTCTGCAATTCTCTTTTATTTGACGACATGCGCGGTTATTTTCAGAACTCATTAATTTCTCAGAATTGTCAAAAAGTTTCCCTATGTTGTTCAACCTTTCATAAAATAATTTTATGATCATACTTGAGGTCTAATTAATCTTTCGCGAAATGAATAAGTAAGTAGTATTTTAGATAATTTGTCGGCTCAGTAGCAATATTATTAAAAAAAATTAGCTCCTGTGGAATCGTCTTCTCCAGAGAGCGTATTGTCATTTCACTCAAGCTGATTCATCGCTGTAAATGAAGCCAATTTAAAAAACTTCTGTAACTACATGCCACTTTTTGTATAAATTGTAGCGTGCAAATTGGGTTCCTCTGTCGACTTAAATAGGAGTTTTTGTGACTGTAACGTCTGATTACTCCAAGAGCAAAAAACCGTAATGATAACAAAAACTACGCTTTATGATAATGATAGGTACATCTACAGTCAGCTGCAAGTATAGATACATTTTAACCAATGTTACATGTAATTTCATTGTGATGTGTATTTACTTATATAGGAATTTAGGACGTGTAAGTATACTTTACGTATGTATAACAAGACTATATTTCCTTCTCGGAATGCGATCACATCCAATAGTGGTGCCAGTGCCGCGGCCGTGTCTGGTGATAGTTGTAATAAATCGCCGGCATGTTATCGCCGTGCTGCATTCACTCTAATGGGTGCATTTCAATCCAGGGATTTATTTTAGAGCCTAGCGATTACGAATAAAATAACACTTTCGCCGGAGACGTGTATATTATACAGACTGACAATCTCCATACATATTATGAGGATAATATTGTATACTGCAAAACGTAATTCAAGACCAAAAAAAGTAAGAAATGTTGCCACTTTTTTACTAGCGCGTCTTGTATTTATGTACAAATAAATAAATAAAAGTACTTTTTTAAATAGTAGGAGTAAAATTACTAATGAATAAATTATCTTAGCGTGATTATTTATCAAAAGGAATTTACAATTTTAGAAACAAATTATTGCAATGGCAACATTGTCTCACTTTTTATGGTCTTGAATTACATTTTGCAGTATACAATATGGCATATTCGAAACCCCTACACAGTTAACGCGAATGAAATGAAACCTCCTAACATGATACCTGTAAATCTGATACAAGATTTTTTTAATGTTCATTAATTCTTTGACCGTCAAAAACGTTACCTTACGCGCGTGGCTACAGCTCAATATCAACCTTCGTGCATGCGGCCACGTTTCACAACTTCGCCCCTCGTAGTCTCTTCTTCCTAGTCCTTGTTGCAGGAACTGCTGGCTGGAGCTACCCCAAGTACCAGTATCAGTGTATTGATACGCATATCATAGACGTGGCGTTCAAAGGGTTTAGCCCTTTTGAACGGGTTTTTCATTAACTCTTCTCTGGTTTATCGTTCGGAGCTTTAGCAATGTCCCTGCCTCCCTGGCGACAATCCTAGCCGTGTCCAATCAGAACACGAAGGTCTTACGGCCTGACGTAAGCGGCTTACGATTTACTCAATTGTATAATAGAGCTTAAAAAAGGCTACAAAAACTTTTAGCTACCTACGTGACGCAATTCTACATTTGGAGTGGGACGGTTTAATGACGTATTCATTTAGACTGTATTAAACTGTGGTATGCACGCATATTTTAAACTAGCTGTTGCCCGCGACTTCGTCCGCGTGGAATCTTATCTTCAACATTTTACATCTTTAGTACCTATAATTTTCATATCCAAGCAATGTTGAAATTAAGTACTTTTCTTTTTTAGCACGTTGTATGAAGTTTTAAGTCAAGTGGATTTTGATGTTGGTTGCAGAAATTACTTTTTTTGTATTCTCATAATAGGTACCTATGCCCTTATACAAAGATTCAAGTTCCGCACTCACAAAATATCTGATCTCCATACAAACTTTCAACCCCTTTCTAACCACCTTGGGGGATGATTTTCAAAAATACTTGAATTAGTTTTCATGTCTTTTATTTAATACCTATTTTTGCAAAATTTCATGTTCCTAGCTTAAAATTAAATTTACACCCCAAGATGAATTTCATCCCCTTATTAACCCCCTGGGTAGACTTTCCAAAAACGTTGCAATTACTTTTTTTTATAATAGGCTATTATGCCTTTCTAAGAAGTTTCAAAGCATTTGTAATGGATTCAAACTTTGAAACCCATTTTAAACCTGTTAGGGGATGCATTTTACAAAACGCTGAAATTACGTATATTGTCTTCTAATAGTATTCCCAAATACAAAGATTCAAGTCCCGCGCTCGAAAAAATGTTTGATATCCATACAAACTTTCAACCCCTTTTTCACCACCTTAGGGGATGAATTTTCAAAAACGCTGAAATTAGTTTTCTTGTACTTTAATTTAAAACGTTTTTACAAAGTTTCAAGTTCCTTGCTTGAAATAAAATTTGCACCCGCAGACGAATTCTCATCCCCTTTTTAAGCCCCTTAGGGGTTGAAATTCCAAAAACGTCGCAATTACTTTTTTTATAATTGGCTATTATGCCTTTCTAAGTTTCAAAACCATTTGTAATGGATTCAAACTTTCAACCCCTTTTTAACCCTGTTAGAGGATGAATTTTACAAAACGCTGAAATTACTTTTCCTGTCTTCTAATAATATCCCTAAATACAAAGATTCAAGTCCCACACTCGAAAAAATGTTTGATATCCATACAAACTTTCAACCTCGTTTTCACCACCTTAGGGGATGAATTTTCAAAAACGCTGAAACTAGTTTTCTTGTATTTTAATAATATATCTTTAAACGAAGTTTCAAATTCCTAGCTCAAAAGAAAACTTTAACCCCATACAAACTTTCATCCCCTTTTTAACCCTGTTAGGGGATGAATTTTACAAAACGCTGAAATTACTTTTATTGTCTTCTAATAATATACCCAAATACAAAGATTCAAGTCCCGTGCTCAAAAGAATTTTTGATATCCATACAAACTTTCAACCCCTTTTTCACCACCTTGGGGGATGAATTTTCTAAAACGCTGAAATTATTTATTTATTTATTTAAACTTTATTGCACAAGCACAGGAAAAATGTACAAATGGCGGACTTAATGCCTAAAGGCATTCTCTACCAGTCAACCATTGGGTCAAACAGAGACAAATGTTGGTGCAGGAGATACATAATTTATAAAGAGAAATGTAACCGAGAAGTCAAATATTATATATAAACATAATAACATAAACCTACAAAATTATGATAAAATACTAATACTTATATGATGTACAAAGATAAACTAATAAATATAAATTATATATATATATATATATATATATATATATATATATATATATATTGTATAATATGAAGACGGAGAACATTATTTAAATTCTTCTGACAGAAGATGCTTGCGGAGTAGTCGTTTAAAGACAGGTTTGCTTGGGGCTTGTCGAATAGAGAGAGGGAGGGAGTTCCTGAGACGGATTGCCTCAACAGCGAAAGAGTTGGACATAAAACCAGTACGGTGAGAAGGAATCGAAAGTTTGAGAGAACGGGAGGAACGAAGTTCACATCCTGGACGGGGGGTGATGAAAGTGAATTTACATTTAAGATATCCAGGAGAGGCAGGCTCGAACAAGATGGAGAATAAAATACACAGGATTCTAAGGGACCTACGACGACGGATGGAGAGCCAATTAAGCTGACGGCGATAAAAAGAAACATGGTCGTATTTGCGCAGGCCGAAAATGAAACGTATGCCATTATTAATGAGACGGTCTAGCTTATTGAGGTACTCCTGAGAGATATTAGTCATGCACGCGTCCGCATAGTCAATAACTGGCAAAATAAGAGCCTGAACTAATAATTTCTTGGTACCTACTGGGAGAAAATTCTTAAATTTATAGAGATAACGCAATGTACCACAAACCTTCCGACTTATTTCAGAGACTTGGTCGTTCCAGGTAAGGCTAGAGTCTAATACAAGGCCGAGATCTTTCACTTGTTTTGTTACTGGAATGACGGTGCCATCAAACAAAATCGGCGCGAAAGAAACCGCACTAAGTTTTACTTGCTGATGATGGCTTCCTAGAATAATAGCCTGACATTTCGCCGGATTAACACTGATGCCAAAGCTGGTGGACCATTCAGCTATGTGGACTAGGTCATCGTTGATGAGGGAAATGGCAGAATCTATGTTTTCCACAGAAGCCTGGGCGTATAGTTGCAAATCATCTGCATACAAATGGTAAGAGCTGCGGATTTTGGAGGTGATTTGGTCAATAAAGATGGAGAATAAAAGAGGAGAAAGAATCCCACCTTGTGGTACCCCCGTGTTTAGGTCACACCAGGCAGATAAGCAACGACTGGCTTTAACTGCCTGCACGCGGTCAGAAAGGTAGGACGCGAACCACTCAGTCACTTTTGACGAGACCCTTAGATGTGTGAGAGTCGCAACAAGTAGGTCATGATCAACCACATTAAAAGCGTTGGAGAAATCAATTAGCACCAACACCGTTACTCTAGAATTCTCCATGCCGATGCCGTTTCTTACATCTTCCACAACATTGAGAAGTGCAGTGGTGGTGCTGTGTCCCGATCGAAATCCCGATTGAAACGGAGAGAGCAGGTTGTTGCTGTGTATAAATTTGGAAAACTGTTTATGAGCTGCTGCCTCAAGGATTTTTGAGAGAAAAGGAAGAATGGAGATGGGCCGAAAATGGTTGAGAGAACTAGGGTTTGATATTTTAGGAAGTGGGATGACAAAGGCCTTACGCCAACATAAAGGAAAGACCCCAGTGAGTAACGAAGAGTTTACAATATGGGTGACTATGGGCAAGATACTGTCGAGGATAAGGGTGATCATGACTCTACTCACATTGTCGTATGAAATTAGTTTTCTTGTATTTAAATTTGATACTTTTTTACAAAGTTTCAAGTTCCTAGCTTAAAATAAAATTTACACCCGAAGACGAACTTTCATCCCCTTTTTAACCCCCTTAAGGGTTGAATTTCCAAAAACGTTGCAATCACTTTTTTTTGTAATCGGCTATTATGCCTTTCTAAGAAGTTTCAAAGCATTTGTAATGAATTAAAATTTTCAACCCCTTTTTAACCCTGTTAGGGGATGAATTTTACAAAACGCTGAAATTACTTTTCTTATCTTTTAATAATATCTCCAAATACAAAGATTCAAGTCCACCACTCGAAAATTTTTTTGATATCCATACAAATTTTCAACCCCTTTTTCACCACCTTAGGGGATGAATTTTCAAAAACGCTGAAATTAGTTTTCTTGTATTTTAATAATACATCTTTTTACGAAGTTTCAAATTCCTAGCTTGAAAGAAAACTTTAACCCCATACAAACTTTCATCCTCTTTTTAACCCCCTTAGGGGTTGAATTTCTCAAAATCGCTTCTTATCTCTTGTACAGTTTATAAATGCAATCTGGTGTGCAGATTTCAACTTTCTGGCTTTTGTAGTTTCGGCTGTGTGTTGATGAATCAGTCAGTCAGGACACATGCATTTATATATATATAGATAAAAAACTAAAATTAGTTTTTAAAACTAATAAATGAAATTGTACAGAGTTTACATTCGAACTTCGCAGACGCACACACTATTCTGTTCTTATATTAATTAGTTAAATTATGTTACATCCTTTTCTTACAAATACATAAGTCGGAATAGTGACATATTTGGATGTCAACTGCACTAACTGCAGCAACATTACCTACTATTGCGACATTACTGCAGGCGTTAACGCTGTATCTGTCAATATCCTTGATAAAAATAAATGAGTGACGAAATTGAACATCAGAATCGCGGCAATAATGCGGCGGCGTACTAAAGTGATACTTCAATTGGACAACGTACTCTATCGAATTAGATTGGCTATTTTAGCTGTCATTTTGTTAGCATCAAGAGGATTGAAAGAACAGAGCTTAAATCCACTGGTGTGTCTGTTATTTTGTGATCCGTGGTTCCAGTGTGTCGTCTGTCGCGAACGATTTATGTCTACCATCTCAATTGTCTCGGCCTTGGTGCGGGCTCAAGTGCAACGCGTGGGCTATGTTGTGAGACCGAATCGTCTGATGCGACAATTTATTCTCAATTTCCTAATTGCTATTGCCTATTACCTCAGCCTCTGTCTGTTACTTTTTGTTTCATGTTAACTTCTCAAACAACATGAAATGTAGTGACTCGACAAATACACCTACGTTGCATTTTTGATTTCATTAAAGGTGACAGTTGCTTGCAGTTGCAGCTGCACTACCGTTCATTTTACTATGGAAATTGACAATAACACCGACGCGTTCAGTACTAGTAGTGCAGCTGCAGTCAGAAATGGTATGTTACCATAAAGTACACCTTAATATAGTTTCTTATAATTTATCTTATAGTTTCTGCCATTTTGGCTACGGAACCCTAAAAAGAGAAGATAGAACGAGGCGTGGCTCAATCTTAAGCAGCCTATAAGCACAACCTATTACCAATCTAAAAGTGTCTAATCTGTCTGGCCCTGGTGTGGGTTCAAGTGCACCGCGCGCGTGGGTTCAACAAATCGATGCGACGATTTATTTCCAGTTTCCTCATTCCTGCCGTCGCGGGCCTTGAAAAAGTGCTATTTTTAGAACATTACACTACTATTTAAAACTGAAGAAATATGGTTGTTGATCTTGTGCATTTTTTACGAGCCGGGTAGATATTATGTAGTAAAGAAGGCTTGCTAGGCTATACAATCAGTTACGCTCTCATTTTAAGACAACATTCTGAGTTTCATGTAATTTGTGCATGTTGTTTTAAAAGCGTAACTTCGATTGTATGGGAGCGGTTTGTTGGCGGCGGGTTCCTGTGACTCTTAAAGACGGTATAATACCAACTTTTGTCTTTATAGGTAAGTATATGGAGACGCGTTATGTGCAAAACATTTCTCAACAGCATACAACATTATTATATGTATGATCACAGGTTTACTTTATCAAGAGTGAATATGTATGTGTGTGTGCGCGGTACTCGCGACGCGACGTTAGCTACATTTCCAATATGCAACGCGTTATCTCCCCTAACTTCCACTTCGGCTCCCAAACTTTGACTCGCCCGGTACGACGTACGAGGAACTACATTTCGGCCCGGTAACTGTGTTTCGATGTGCCTAATGTTGCCGCCTGGCACTTGATATTAACTACGACTGCATTATACCGTTTGGCCTGGCCAGCCACATAAGAGCTCATAAGAGGAAAATCCCTTGATTGCTGAGGTCGCCGTCATCGAAATCGATGTGGAGGGCTATATATATACATATATATATATTATACCGCCCTGCAATCGTACTTTAACGTTCGCTAAAAGGGAGTTGCATTAGATGTTTCACATTTCTCTGTTATATGCGAAAGGGTAAACATGGTATAAACGATTCTTTAATATATATTTTTAGCAATACTTTGTTACATGACGTGCCCATGCAAAAAAATACCTTATAAAGTTTGTAATGTAAAACAATGAAGCTTTCATATAACCGCTGAACGAAAGGATCGTAGCTCTAATTAGGTTATAGATATCTATCTACGTTATACCACTAGTAGTTTATGCTCTATTAGCTCTAAAGTTATCGATGAACATAGACAAAGAAACCGTGATAAAATTAAGAGGCTTCCATCTCCGGCTAATGGAATGCTAATGCAGATCTCGTCTGCATAGAAAGCGTCCATTTGCGAGGCCAACAGTGCCGGGATTTATACGCCATTTGTCTTGCATAAGCTAAAAACTAAGGTACAGGATACAGCCTTAAAGGCGTGTACACAACTGCACACCGGTTACGTGTGCACATGCGTAGATGTACCTATATCTTTCTCTGCAGTTTACCTGCACGTGCGCGTTGTAATATACAGATTCGTATAAGAGAAGGCACGTACATCCGCTTGCGCGACGTGTGCACGCACGGCGCTAATATTTTTACTTCTTTTTCTATATTTTAGTTCTGTGACATGAATCCCCATGGCTCCGGCTATTAAAAAAAAACTAAAATATAAAAAAAAAACACGGTACAAAAAACGACCATGTGCAACTAGCCTAGCGTCAAGCTACTTATTCTTTCCGTTCAGTATAAGTAGTATGTACTTTGTCAGTTTATTTGACTCAATGTATTCAAACTAGCGGAGCATTGTTACTTTGCAGGGAATAGATTACAAAGTTAACTGGTAGTAGGGCTCCTTTCCCTAGCAAGTTTCAAAAGTACGGTCGCGTCCGGAACAAAGAAATGCAAAACTTTGGATTACCATGTTATGTAGGTATGACTGCGTAAAAGCGACGTTTGGATGTTAATTGCTGCTTTTATCGTCATTATACCATTTAATTTGCTCATTTCACTTAAATAATAAAGTATAGTTAGTTGATTGACAGTCCCCCAGATAGGTACCCCCAGTCACAGTAGAACGGCGATGGCGTCAGATGAAGGGACGCCACGCTCCGTCTGCCGCTGGTCGGACCTGTCAACTGTCACCTGTCAATAACTTTGATGTACACAGAGTAGATAATAAAGAGTACTTTCTCTTTAAACAAAAGAACGCCTAGAACGACCCGTATCAGCGACGAAAAATGAGTTTTGCTGGCCTGCGACGCGAAAGAACACGTATTATTTCCTACTAATTCTACCTTCTCTGATCCATCACCAAACGGCGAAAACGTAGGTACAGAGGCGTGGGGTGCGAATGCATCCTTACGTTGTTTGTTGTTGACATTTTAATTCTGACAGTCATCGCGCAAAATGAAAATCGCTCTCGATTGTTCTCAATAGCGATAGAGAGGCGTAAAAAGAAATTTAGATTTTCGTTTTTCGCGGCAGTTTCTCAGATTCGCGCGTAACGATTTGCTTGGACTGCTTAAGAATGGAATTCAGTCTCGATGTCTACATTCCCTGACAAATATGAGGCTGAAAAAGCTATTACTGAAAGTAAGATTTATCTTATACTAAGGTCAAACGGTCAAAAAACTGCCTGTAAAAGAATTGTCGTTACGTCGGAGATTTAAACGTGATTAGTCATTTCCTAAATCTTCCGAAATAGCTTACTCTTTGTACTAAATAGTCCCTAATTTAGTTACAACGGGACCAACCTGTGCCCTCCCCAAACAGCCAACTGTCCCCTGGCCGACGAGACATTGGGGTAACATAGTTGTCACGTCAACTGTCGAATAACCGTGACATTGCATGAGTGGCGCAAAGTGTATTGGACAGGGGTCGAGACTCGAGAGGAATCACACGAACGTAACAGCCACCATACAATCGAAGTTACGGGCTCTACTATTTTAAAACAATATTCTGAAATATAACATGAAATTTTACATGAATATTCAAGTAACGTAATACCTATCAAGTTGGAAGAAATTATAACTAAAAAAAACGTGTAGAAGTTTAACGTATAGACAATTTCTACTCACTCTAATTTGTATGTATTTTTAGCAACGAAAACTGGTCCGAGACTCAGGCCTCGATATTGTTAAGTACAATTGTATGGGAGCGGCTTTTTGGTTCGTGTGACTCTGAATCATTTTTGAAATAAAACAAACATTCCTCAATATTGGATGTCCAATTTTCCGAAGCTCTAGTAAAGCTAGAGTTATACGATTTCCCCTGGGCTTACACAGTAAGATTCAATACTTTAGTAGTTTTGATTTTAATTTCATCTTTGTGTACGGTTACCAGTAGAATTCTAAACGGGCCAAGTGTTCAAAATGTGATATATATTTTAGGATGAAATCCATCCTCTGCAGATTATTTTAAAACACTGCTCCTCTGCAACTTCTCTGAGTGAAAAGCATTAGAATAAAACACATTATAAACTAGCGTAGCTACACACATTATGAACATAATTTTAAATTGTTTGGTCTGTTTGCCACGAGTTTAATTAAAACACAATTAGTTAAACAGGTACAATTGTTTTTTTTTCATAATGCGAGGCAAACTGGCATTTAACATTTGGAACTGAAATATTCAAGTGGTCTGCCTCAAATTTCATGCCTGGTAACAACGAAATTAATGAGGCTGTGTTTTCAGCCGTGTATAAAATGGGACGTTGTTGTAAGTAAATTTTAACAAACCGCCTAGCTCTGTTGTCACGCAACGTCTAGTTATGTAAGTATATTTTATATTGTTGTATGCTATGTCGGCGGCAAACGAGCGTATTAGGTATTACGTGGACTAAACATAACTAGGTAGAGTAGAAGTCAGTTACGTTTCGGCATAGGGCGGACACGCCATACATCGAAAATCATTTGCATTTATATGTGTGCACGGCACGTCTGTACACGCGTCATTGTGTGAGTAAGTGGCTTAGGGCTGACTCGTGCGGCGCGCGGGGAAGGCGAAGCCGAGGTTTACCGAGGCCGGCCGAAGGACACGACGAGCGGCCCGCTGCGTTGCATAATTCGACCGAAATACGTAAAAAACAAAATATAGGTTTATGTTTAACAAAATATAAGTTTATGTTTTATTTCGCTCCAATTGTTGAATTGGCTTTGTCAGTTTATAGTCCTGCACGTACTTGGACTTTCAACACGCCATTATTAAATGTACCTTATTGTTGATGCCTATTGATTATTTTATATAACATACTTACATAATTATTTCCTAAATTCTTAAAATTAAATTAAAAATCAAACGCGAATGTCCCGCGACCAACAAGTTCTTTTTTGTGAAAAGAGTGTTAAACTAAAAATAAAACATTTACGAGGAATATCTGTGTAGAAGGTCTAGTTACCTTAGGTACTTTAAATATTAAATGTTGGCTTAACATTCACAAATTCAACGAACGGGTTTTAATTCATATGATATTATTATTTTTACGCAAAAGTATAGCCTTATTTACTGATACATATTTCGTCTCTTTGGAAAACTAGGTATATTATTATTCATTTCTACAATAAATAGGTATCCGTACTACCCGTACATCGCACAATACACCGGCATTTTGAACGTTGCGTCATCGCGTCGCGGCGTCGCTAGCCGAACTGAGCGTACGTCAGGAGTCCGTCAGAACTCAGTCGCGGGGCGAGGTAATCCGAGTCGGGGCGGGGCGGTGCGTGTCCGTTCTGTATGATAATACTATTACTTCTTCTGTGGTTTCGGTTTAAATTTTATTACAGTTACATCACTAATATGAGCCAGACATTCACTGCTGAACATGAAACTTTTCCTAATGATCATCAGTATATTTTGATTCTTTATCTAGTAATCGCGGGCCACCGGTGGTGTCGTACTCACTCACTCGTCTCACGTGATGTGTCGTCGTATAGTTCCCAAACCTGCGAAATTTCCACTTGTCTTAGAATAATTTCGGATATTTCTCATATTTTTGTAAAGGAATCGAAATTTTCCATTTTCAAAATGGAAGTTTCCTTTATTTTTGTGCATTTTTCCTGAAACTTCCATAACTTTTTTTCTTTTGGAAAGTTCCTGCAACTTGCACATCTATACTTGGTACTCATCGTATTCTGAAATTTACAAAAGTATGTAAATATTTTAAAATGAGTACCCTACATAACCCGCCGGCCCTCGATCCCACCATAAATCAACTTATTTCTGTCTTGTTTATTCCCGACGTATTTATTTCAATAACTGGTATTTGTTCCGCCGCATTCATCACACCAGTGACGCAGGCGTCGCTCGCGGAAACTTGACGCCAATTCAAACTTACGCTCTGATATCAAAATGATGTCATTCTGTTACTCGCGTCATTCGCGCGTACATTTCGCTTGTAGGTACCTACTTAGTTAGTTTTGCTGGGCCTTTGCTCAAATCGACAACCATTGTGCCTTTTTTGCGTGAAACGAGGTAACGAACCCACTTCCTCCATGAAATCTTAGCTTAGCAACGTCTGCTGCTGACTGTACATGTATTGCTGCGAGCAAGATTCTTGGGCGAATGATATCAAAATGGCATCATTTTAACATCGGAAAGTAAGTTTGAATCGACCTCTTTATTAAATGGAGTCGGCGACGGAAAAAACCCAAGTTAATTTATTATATAGTCGATTCCTATTTCTGCGGAGAACTGGGTAACGGCATGGTAACACGATTGAACTAGAGTATGGGCTAAAATTATCACGGTACGTAGGTATACATTTGTGTAGGTGTAATAGTGAGAATTAAAACAAACTCTCGATAGTCGAACGAGGCATACTCGTAGGTATTTGGCTCGATAGAAAAAATCACGAAAACATGTTTAAATCACAAAAACATGTTTAAATCACGAAAACATGTTTAATTAACTTTAAACTGCATTCCATAGCAGTATAATTTTATAAAATTTAATCAGAAGTTTATTTTCAGCACTGTACGCTCTTTCTTAAGAGGTTATCTGTTTATTTGTGATCGTTTAATTTCACGCAGATGGTCCATGAGCTGAGTACTCAGATGCCTAACCTTCGCTCGTGATAAAAACGATCAAAAGTTTCCAATGTCCACGATTAGATTCTGTTTAACCACAATATTTTTACAGCGATCTGTTTACATCCAATAACCTGTTAAATGTGTTTCATCTGAATTCTGAGTAAACGCAGAAATCGCCGCCGTGTAAACAAAGTGTTTTCCGTTATTCCAGAATTAAAGATCCGAGAGGCCGGTTCACATTTAATTTCATATATTATGTTTTCGTCTCATTTTGATACGGACTTAGGTAAGTCTTATCATCAGGCATCTCAAGCGCAACAACTAATATAATAATAGGATAATGTGTTTCGATTTTGTCACCATCTCTGTATTCCTACTTCCTAGCATGTAAGTAAATTCAATAAATAAAATGAAAAATAAAACCATCAGATAGCTTGAGTAAGTACAAAAATCTGCTCTTGGGCGCTGAGGCAGATTGGTACACACGTCACGGTCAAAGTCGTATCAAAATAACAACCATATCAACTTTTTTAAATATAATCAACCTCCGGATTTTCGTGGGACTGTTGATAAAACTGAAAATATCCAAATGACAGTGACCGCGAATGTTATATTTAAACTGTCGTCGCCTTCCACAATGTTTTCATACGCTTCGTTGAGTTTTGAGAACGTTACTGCATTCTCTCTCACACGCGACATTGACAGCTTCATTCTATGCGGATTTGTGCGGTAAAACCTTGATAATTAGAATTTTGAGATCCAATGACTTCGTGTTTGGTTTCGACTTACGGAGAGACGATTATAGTTTAAAGCAAATTAAATTCATAAAATGGCAAACCTAAAGTCATTAACATCTAAAACCTAGCATCGATAGAAAAATATTGTTTACTGATTGCACTGAAATACCAAGTATCTTGGTAATTCGAGTATGTAACGAAGATTTATGAGCTCATTTATTTTAAACTCAGATCACACTCTGTTTTATATTCACAGACAATGCCTCCCTCCTATTTTAATAATAATTTTATTAATTTCTGAAAAAGTTCATCACCTTTCGTCGACAGCAGGAGGCATGATAAAAAACCTTAAATGAAGTTTTTCAACCCGGTACATTTTATTTCACGTTAACAATGATTTTACCTTGACAACATCTTGATAAGATTTATCGAGGTTCCACTCCAATAAGATATCTGTCGTTCTGTCGTCGCACTACGCGCGGAGTCTCCAGAGCATATCATTATTTCCGAGCTGCAATTTCCTTCAAATCCTACTCTTTGATGTCGTAGATTCGCCAAAATAATAGCTCTCGGACGCGTCAAAGCCTCAAAGATTCGCCAATGTTAAAATATAGCTATATACAGGGTGTAATCGTCAAGTGTAGCCAGGCGATAATTCCGTAAATACAACAGATATCAGAAAACTTCAAATTGATATCGAAAGTGCGGTACCCAATGAGTACTTACTTACTTACTTACTGCTGTGGCGCAACGACCCGAAGTGGATCTTGGCCTCCGACACCAAAGACCGCCATGCTACTCTGTCCAAAGCCGTTTCTGTCCAGTCGACGGCGCCGAGTTCGCTAAGGTCTTTCTGCACTTCGTCTCTCCAGCGGTACCTAGGGCCACGAACCCCAATACCCACCCCACGCAATGAGTAAAATTACATTAATAACTTTTTTTTTTAAATAAAAGCAGAAATATCCCAAACATTAACTTCAAACCCTCCCATACATTTAGTACGACGAGTCACCCCTTAAATAACGTCGGTGTCGTAAGAGATGAAACTGCTCGAAAACCATTATTTGCGATAATAAATTGTAATAAAATAATAAAACTACCGTTTATGAAATAATAAATCTAACATTAATTTTTTAACTACACCGCAAATTTTAAGAAAAGTTCATTTAGAAACATTTAAGAGGGCTCGCCAATGTATCGCACAAGAAGGGCGTCACTTCGAGCAACTATTGTAAATAATAAATGTACTCCCCTAAAAAAAAATTAGATTTATTATTTCATAAACGGTAGTTTAGAGTTTAAACTCTAAAAAAAATCTAAACTCAAGGTTTGCCAGCGTGCGATGGAGCGTAGTATATTAGGTGTTCGCAGAACTGATCGGATCAGAAACACGGAACTACGCTCCAGAACTAGAGTTGTAGATGTAGGCGTCAAGACCGCTAAGCTTAAGTGGGACTGGGCCGGACATGTCTGCCGCATGCACCCAGAAAGGTGGGTCAAAATGGTTACTGAGTGGGACCCACGGAATACAGTAGACGGTGCAGGCCGGAGTTTAGGCAGACCGAAAAGGAGATGGCGGGACGACTTGGACACATTCTACCCCAAATGGTGGGAAAATGCCGATGACAGGGTCGAGTGGAAAAAACGAGGGGAGGCCTTTGCCCTGCAGTGGGACACCAAGTAGGCTAGAAAAAAAAAAACGGTAGTTTTATTATTTTATTACAGTTTATATGAATATGAATGATATGAATCTCAAGCAGTTTTATCTCTTACGACACCGACGTTCTTTGAGGGGTGACTCGTCGTACTAAATGTATGGGAGGGTTTTAAGTTTAATAATGTTTGGGATATATTTCTGCTTTTATTTAAACAAAGTTATTAATGTAATTTTACTCATTGGGTAACGCACTTTCGATATCAATTTGAAGTTTCCTGATATCTGTTATATTTATGGAATTATCGCCTGGCTACCCTTAACGATTACACTCTGTATAGGTACTAATATAGCTATATCAATAAGCGAAATGCAAACTTCACTTTAGGCTAACATGAACGAACTTTATATTTGCTGAAATACAACAATATGCAATGCAAGCAATTCTTTCATCCTGTTCTGTTTGCGAACTTATACAGATTTGTTTTTAAGTAAACAATCGGTTCTTTTTCAGATAAAATCAAAACAATTTATTTCCAATGTTGTATTTGGATACCAAACCTTTGTTGATTTTAATCAGTCAGTGTTTAGACAAGGAACATCGTCGGTATTTTGAACAAGATATTCGGTTTCTTGTTGTGTTGGAGGCGGATCAATGTGTGATTATTTCCACGTCGCTGGTCGCAACCGCAACTATTAAAAGACTGTGGTAAAATATGTTTGTTTATCGGTCTCTAACAATATGAACACAACATACTGTTATGATAAGAAATATATTAAGAACGGGTCACTCACGTATTACAACACGTATTACGTACGGAGTGAAACATGTCGAGCGTTTTTCGACTTAAAATACGTGAGTGACCTGTTCTTAATATATTTAATACAACATACTGTTCTACGATAGCTGCCAAAGTCTAATGAAAAATCTTTCTATTTACAATGGTAAAGTATAGGGTAGTTTACCATACTATTTTTTGTCATCTCTCTTTAGCTGGACTCTAATAGTTTCATATTTTATTTATGTATCTACCTCAAGCTTGGTTATGTACATGCCATTGCACATCAAAACAAAATACGAAACACAAACAACCTAGCTCGCTACTGTTCCACCTTCTCAACATTCTCACAACTTCAGTACCATATGTCTTGCAATTGATATTTGATATTTGATATTTATTGAAATCAAATTTTACAGCATTACAGCTAACACCAATGCACTGTAAAATCAAGTAGTAAAATTAAGTACCTAAGTAAAGTAAATAATAAAGCAATTAATAAGCTACTAAGATATTACATGTTTGATTCGCAAAAACGTAAAAAATCTTTAAAAAGTTTATGACTTTCGTCGGCAAACAAGTCGGAGTTAGGTGCAAAAGATAAGAAATTATTAAGGAGTGTCCGGCAACGGACAATTGGAGAGTACTGGTGTGCAGTCGTGTGAATGGTTCCATTATCTAGGAGGTGATGGCTACGACAACGTAGGTAGTTGTCGGGAACAAAAAAGGTAGTCGTTTTCGTCACCAAGTCTAGGCAGTCTGATTCTCCCCTTAATATTTTAGATGTAGTAGACATTAGATTGACATTACGCCTTATCTCGAGGGAGTTAAAGCGTAGCATGCCCAGCAAAAATTTGGTTGGGTATAAAAAGGGGTAATACCCGTAAGTTTTTTTATATAAGAAACGGAGAAAAGCTTTCTGTACCTTTTCTAAAAGCAAGGTGTAGGATTTTTCATGCGGGTTCCAGATTAAAGAGCCAGATTCAATTTTACTTCTAACTAAAGCAATGTATAATAGCTGAACTACTTTGGGATCATTAAAGTTTTTTGAATTACGGATGATAAAGCCGAGTTTTTTATAACAATCTTTAGCGAGAGATGTTATATGCTCGTTGAAAGTAAGTTTAGAGTCAAACATTATGCCAAGATCTTTAACTGTGTTAACCCGGGTGAGTGGTATATGGTCTAGCAAATAATCATTATGAAATGGAGAGTGAGCACGGCTAAAAGTCATGACACTGCACTTAGATAGATTAAAGAGTAATTTGTTTTTCTTACTCCAACAGACCAGTGCATCAATATCTTGCTGAAGTAGGTCACAGTCCGTGGAGTTATTTATACAACGAATGAGCTTCAGGTCGTCGGCGTAGAGTAATGTGCGAGAGTGGTGAACTACATCTTCGAGATCGTTTATCATTAAAATAAAAAACAAAGGACCAAGAATCGAGCCTTGGCTTACTCCAGAACGGGTATGATATGGAGGTGAATCGTAACATCCGTGACGAATAAACTGTTGTCGATCTTTAAAATAGTCAGCAATGAGCTTAAGTAGTTGCGGAGTGAAGCCAAACGCGGTGAGTTTCTCCAAAAGGATGTCGTTGTCGACACGATCAAATGCTTTTTGAAAATCAAAATATATTATATCTATCTGTAAACCTAAATCAAGGTGATGGGAAATAAAATCTGTTAGTGATAATAAATTTGTGTTAATCGAACGTTTAGGGCGAAATCCATGTTGACTGTCGCTAAGGTATGGGCTGATCTGGACAGAGATTTTTTGATGTAGAATAGATTCAAAAACTTTGGCTAAAGAAGAGAGAATAGCAATAGGTCGGTAGTTTTCGACTTTTGAAGAGTCTTTAGTTTTCGGAATGGGTTTTACACGAGAGATTTTCCATGCAGTAGGATATGTACCGGTGGTTATGCAAAGTTTAAAAATGTAGTGGATAGGATGAAGCAAAAATTTCTTGCCAGCTTTAATGATATACGGAGGCACATTATCTGGACCAATCGCGGATTTGGGTTTTAATTTATTAATTGCTTTATTTATATCATCCAAAGATATATCTTTAACGTCAATTCGATTAGCTGAGCAGGACGAATCATTTTTTATGGTAAGAGCGGAGTCTAAAAGTGGGATATCTGGTAAAAAGACACTAGAGAAAAAGTGGGAGAAAGCTAACGCAGTGTCAACACCCTTACACTCTTCGCCTTTGTATGAGACAGAGGTTTCAAATCCGCCCGTTGTTTTCAAACTGCGGATATGATTCCAGAATTGTTGAGGATTAACTCTGATGTTTTTTTGAAGAAGTTGCATGTGATCTTTGTAAGCTTTATCTGAGAGCACCTTTACGCGAGTTCTTAGCTGGCTAAATGAATGATAAAACTTTAAATCATTTGTAGACTTCCATATTTTGTGTTGGTAACTTTTTTTGGAAATGAGTTTAATAATTTCAGATGTATACCAAACAGGATAACATCTATTATTTTTTTGCGATCGTACCTTCTTAGGGATGCATTCATCAAATATACTGTAAATTAAACGATAAAAAGCAGTAACAGCACTATCGACATCTGAGGATTGATAGACAAGAGACCAATTGTTATTTTGGAGCCTTTGGTAGAGTAAATCGTAATCCGCTTTCGCAAAATTCCAGTCTCTCGAGGTGTCGAAATTACTGGGGTAAAGACAGGACTCTTGCCTAGAGCGAGATAGAGCATGTTTAATTGAGATTTCAAGAGGTGGATGGTAAGCATCAGAGTGGGGGACCAGACCGTCACCAGTTAGTTTATGAACATTTGCTGTGAAAGAATTTTGCACCAAAACTACGTCAAGTTTGCTCCCGGAGAGATTTAAAACATTATTTCGATCAGAAATGTCACAATAATTTAAAAAGTAATGATAGTAGTTACATATGTTTACAGATGCGCTATTTAAATTTAAATCTCCCAGTATCACAAAAGGTTTGGCGAGGTTTTCAACTTTAGTTTCAATTGTATGAAATAAATTCATATAAGCACAGTCCGTAGAGTGTGGAGGCATGTAAACAACAGCTATATAAAATTTAAAGTTGTTTAGAGAGAAAGAGCACCACAGATCTTCGCCGCCTTTTGTCTCAAGATCGATGTGTCTCTGTAGTGTGACGCCAGGTCGGGCAGAGAGCAATACTCCTCCTCCACGTCGAAAGGGGCGGTCACGAAAACGGAATGGAAAACTATAGGTAGAGTATAGATGTCGTCTTATTTATTAGTTTTGATCATAATATTTATTTGGCCCGATTCTGATATTATTAAAAGTAAAGTATGCTGCGCTACGTGTATTTACACAGCGCAGCCAAATACAAAATATAAAGATATTAATATCGCCAGCAATATTTATATCTCTTAATAAATTTGTCATTTTCTCGTTGGCATCTGTAGGATCATAAAAGCTTGTATAAAACGCTCAGGATTGATTGCAAGAGGAAATGGCAATCTTAACCCTTAAAACACGATGCCTATCGTGCGTGGCGGCGAGTCATCGTGAACCTTATCGTAATTCTCGAAGGCTGATATTGGGTTGTAGCAGCGCGCGTCAGTTAATGACTTCTTGAGCAGTCAAAGGGTTAATGTTATAATTTGGGAGCCGACATTGCTGTCCTCACTCGGTGAAGGTACGGGTGATGTCCCAAATATTAAGACATCTGTATTTATTGTTTCCTGTTTACCGAGTGTTCATAAAACGCGATGACAAAAAACTGAGGATTAATCAAAGGTAAAATAAACTACTACTTCGTACCCTAGAGTAGAGGAAAATCTCAAGATTATATAGCAGAAAGAAACTTATCATACATCAAGTAACCGTGCTGAACAATTGCTTGAATTCCGTAAGTACTTCAGATGATAATGAAGCAGAGAAATAAATAATCTCTTCTTCTCCGTCGAATTACTCTTGATAGAGCAGTCGTGGTCAAATAAATAATGCACCTACTTAAATGTAGAAATGACGCAAAAAGGCTTAGGACTTTTTTTATTTCAATATCACTTAAGATCATGTTCTCGGTTAGATTAGAATATAAGAGATCGATGGAAAAGGATCGGTAAATCGACTCTAAATAGGTAGGTATATATATGTGACTAAGTAATAACACTAGGTATAAAGAGTAAACAACTAAAATTAACACATAATGATTATCATAAGCAAGAAAATCACAAATTTCCTCCAAAGATATTTCATAAAACTGGTCTGAAGTTGTACCGTTTAAAAATATATGTAGGCTGGCTTCCTCCTGCTATAGTTGCTATACGCAGCGCCCTTTTCACTGCGTACGCGCAGAAGCAAGTCTTGGCGTACGTCCAGACGCACTTGTTCCGCATGCGTGTGAACTTCGGCTAAACTATTCAACAAGTCATAATAGACTTCAAATTCTTTCAAGGTTCTTGATTCGCCAACATTTTTGTAATTATTTCACAATTTCACAAAGACGCCCGGGCTCTATAAAACGAATCAATTCCAACACATCAGTCATTAAAATCTTTGGAGTACCTAGGTTAAGACTTGGATACCAACATACTCGTACATGTATTTACATTGTTATCTTATAGACTTCTTGCTAGAATCATCATCCTTCCCTATCATCGCATTTTAAGACATAGACATAGCCTTAACCAAGATGACAATCGTTTTTATTCGACGACGATACGATATTCGCCAGTCGAAAAGTGAAAATTCACCACACAATATCTCCGTGCATTATTTAAGTTTCGATTGGAATTTTCTTAAAAGGATTGTCGCCTGGCTAGGCCCTCTGGTCCGCCTGTACCCGAGTCGGTCGAGTTTTGTTGAATAGCTGCGTATGCGACGATAAAACTTTCACAACAGGATTACGAGTCAATCCGCGCTGACTTACGAGACGCAAATGCCCGCATATACTACGAGTGGTGCATAAACGTAAGTCAGGTTACTTGTAGCGTGGTATTTACGACCGTTGCACATGACCACTTGAGCTGTTTTTAGGTTAAAAAAAGCTATGAACACAGAGCTAGGGAAACCATCTTATTAAAACAAGTGAAAAAATAGGAAAATTTGTGAAGGTGTGTGAATGTAATCATAATAAAAGTATAGTTGTTGTTTAAAATACACCACACTTTCACAGCTTCTTCATGAAATAATAAATCCAATAAAATTATACATAACCTCTACATACCTCCGTCTAGAAACAGTGAAGTTGGTATCGTACACGTGAGGTACACAGATAACTTTCATTAAATAAAAAGGTAATTCTGACACACGAATAATCTTATTTTCTACGAATTTATCACTTCCCATGACCTGTAGCATGTTTATCTCAAAGTTTTCGTCCGAGAGTCCGAGGTTGTTTGTCCACTTTACGAACTAACTTCCCTACTCTCTATCGAATGATACGTCAATATACCTACATATAGTCAACGTCAATAGTACCTACCTAGATTGTTAGCCAAATTATGAAAGGTACTCATTTCAGTCAAGGTAGTTTAGTCTGAAACTGAAATGGCGCCTTTCACACATACAATCTTAATAACGATTTTAGTAACGAAAACCAGTGCCAGGTATACTCGTAGATATAATTATGATACGTAAATATTCGTGGTCAGTTTCATGTAATATACTAAGCACGTAGTTTTAAAATGAGACGATAATTTCAGCAATTTTCAGCGTGTGCCTTTTAAGGCAGTCTTGCATGTATTATCACGGAATAAATAATAGTACTAGGTACAGAAGACTCACTCTCTAACAAAACGCGTCTGTCACGATCAGCACAGATATGGCGACAGCGCCACGCGCGGCTTATGGCAAACCCCAAAATTGGGGTCGAAGGGATGGAGTTTTAGCTACCTGTAGCAAAGCGACGAAATCGCGGAGTGAGCCACGCCTGTATTATACAGTTTAAGTAGGTACATTAAATAAATAAAAACCTAGCTACTACTTAGCTAATAGTTACACGGAGAATACCATTAATCTACAATGTAGGTAGTCAACTATCATTATCACAACCATATTCAACAGCTCGTTATCATCATTTACTGTCATCCCCACAATACCACTAACTCAACAGCACTCAAATAGTCACAGAAACTATCCAATTAGCGAACTATTCTGTATTTAATTGGTCGCTGCCATTTGTTGCAAGACAAAGACGTCTCGAGCATCCGCAAGTTCCGCGACACACTTCCACCACAACGGAACTATTTATACGCGGAGTCCGCAGAGGGCCTAGAACAGGATTAGCGCGACAGTATCTAGCCCGCGAGATAGGCAATTCGTCCATTTCTAATTAATTTAACTAGTGAGATAATGATGGATAGTCTCTATCTCGCGGGCGAGATACTGTCGCGCCTTTCCTGTCACCTGCAGAGCTAGCTAGTCACAATAACATTCACTGCTGCAATGCAGGTACAATCCTTATTCAGATCCAGTATACTAAGTTTTCCTTGCTAGAAAATTGTAATGCAAAAAAGGCGAGTCTTACATACAAAACTTTCTTACTTATTTTAACAATTTTTAGCAACGAAAACTTTTTAATGTAAAATGTTCATGCCAAGTTTATCTCAGCGTCAAGGTCGCACGTAGAAGTTACTGTGCTCCCCAGGTACCGGAACTTATCTACCTGTTTCAGCAAATCCTCCCCAAGTCTGACAGTCAGTGTCTCGCGACCATGGATGTCTAATGACATTACTTCCGTCTTTTTGACACTGATTTTCAGTCCAAACTTGCAGCAGGAATCGTGAAAGTCGGTCAAAAGTTGCTGTAGGTCACCAGAGGATTCCGCAATGAAGCACATTACAAGTCATCCGCATACATGATCTCGGTGATCACAGCGTACGAGACCTTAGTGCGAGCCTTAAATCTGGCCAAGTTGAAAAGACTACCGTCAGTGCGGAAACGGATGCGAATTCCATTCGACGAGCTCTGCCTCTGCAAGACTTCTCGGACAGCCACAGCAAAGTAGAGAGCAAAGAGTGTTGGCGCTAGGACGCAGCCTTGCTTCACCGCACAGCTAACGGGGAAGAAGCTAGACTCTTCGCCATCCACAGCAACGCAGCATTCCATATTGTCATGCAGAAGTCGAACTTATCTGTGCACCCTAACTTTCTTAGTACTATCCACAGAACTTCACGGGGGACACTGTCGAACGCCTTCTTTTTTCCTGCAGTTGCCGCAACGAGAAGATGGCTTCACAGGTACCCCGATTAGGACGGAAGCCAAACTGTGTTTCCGGCAGGATCTCTTCAGAGAGCTTTATAAGGCGGTTCAAGAGAACTCTGGCAAAGACTTTTCCAGGAACTGAGAGAAGCGAAATACCACGGTATGAGTTGCAGTCCGCACGGTCACCTCTGTTCTTGTAGAGGGCCTTAATTCGTGAAAGTTTAAAACTAGAGGGAACATGTTCTTCCTCCCACATACGAACAAAAAGTGCCCAAACTGACGAGTGCAACTTCTCACCTCCGTACTTCAGCAATTCACCTGGTATAGAGTCGTATTTATGAATAATGTATATAAGTAATTAAGTATGCCTCGCCATAACCAAAGTTAAGTAAACAAGAATTCCTTAGCGTTATATTACTAAGGCAATGCATCCTTTTCCAGCGCCAACGGTTTCAGCAATAAATTACACTATAATTGCCTCTTGCCTTAAACGACTGGACCTGTTTCAGCTTCGACTATTTAGTGTCAATCGTGTTGCCGCCTCCTCCCACATATGAGATAGTCCATAAGCGTGAGGGGGATAGAGACATGGCCCTAGATGTCCAGGATTGATTTAATGCATGCTACCGGTCAGTTTATGAGATATTCGTGTAGCGGTGCAACAGGTTTGGAGTAACTGTCCCTAGTATTAGCCGCTCCTACGCAATTTACTACTTATTCATAATAGAGTAGAGATTGATTCAATCATGAATCGAAATATAAGCAGGTGAATTATTTATTTGATATTATCGATATAACGGTGCATTTATTCAGAAAGTTCCTGCTTCTAATCTCCAACAATTTATATTTCGTTTGTGAGAATTTAATTGTTCGCCGTTGGCAGTCGGCAAGGTTTTTTGTGCTTGTCAATGCAAATTCCTAGCCCATTAAAGATTTAGGGTAGTTGGATCCTTAAAGCCTGTAGCAAATTTTACTTCTGCTGAATTACAATTATGTAGTTAACGTAGGTTGGCAAGATTATTTTTTATAAAATATTTCTAAATCTCGATGGCCAAGAAATGCTTAGGTTCATTTTTTGCTTTATTAAAGGAGTAAGGTAATACATCTTTGACGTCACTGATATGTTTGAAGTCGGTGCCAAGCCGGATCTTAAAAGCGACATCACCCTGTCGAGCCGAATGCCGACACTAGTGTGTCAGATTTACTTTAGTATTATCGTTCATAAAATAGGAAATAAGGATGTAAGGCAGTATTTAATTAAGACTAGTTAATTATTGCTCAAAGTAATGTATTTATTATAGCGACAACTACAAGGTTTAGAATATGAAAAATGGTAGACATTATTTAAGTAATATATTTACCTATATAAGCAGATTGTAAGTAAAAGTATATTGTAGATTTACGGAACAATTAATCGGCTTTATTATCACATCATTCACAAAAATATTATTTTATGCGTAATAAATATTGGTGGCTTAATAGTTAGTACTGGCTACCTTAACGTACACACTTGGCATAGTTTAAAATAGTAATAAAGATCGAGCAATAAGCCACATGATGTATTACACCGTAATCAGTTGGAATATACGTTACATAGTAACTATTAAAAACTCATCAAAGGGTTATATTCACATTAAAGATTGTAACGTACATACCATCAGACTATAACACAAAGAAAACATACAGAAATTTATAACAAGTCATAAAATCACAATTAAATAAAATTGACACTTAACTTCGTTCGTCATCGTAGCTCTCCAACTGAGAAGTGACCCACAACTGTCAGACACCCGCTTATATTCGATTAGACTTCACCCCTTCTACCACTTCTTGGTGGGAATAACAAGTAAGATGTTTCCTGCACATCCAGTTATTATAATAATTCAATTCAACAAATGTATTTGCTGCATTTAGTTTAATTGATTATAGAATAATTAACGCAAACTACTTAATACAAATTTAATATCATGGCTTATTATTATAAAATACTTTATTTACCTTACTTATGTTCTGACAGTTATGGTCAAGAAATATACATGGAGGGTAGTTGTGTTATTGAACAGCAGTTCTAACTTATTATTTCGATATAAGTACGTATTAGCTTAGCAAAAGTGAACCATCTCGTAAAAATGTAAGTGTGATCTTTGTTTTTATACTACGTATCTCACACGGCCATACTGACAGGTGCTTCGTTCTCGAAGTACCTTATTTATATATTTATTATTATTTATTTATTATATTAAACTTAGTATATGCAATGACTATTTTTTATTAGTCAGATACTATATCACATATCACATTAATCAAGTGAGAGCTCGAAGGCTCGGCAGCAATTATCCTACTTACAATCACCATACTACTGTTTCATTTATCACATCAAGTGAGCCTCAGTAGCATGTATCACCCTAGGTTGGCTACTGGTCCACTTATAACATCAAGTGGGGCACACAGGCTCTGCAGCAGGTCCCTATATTGCTACTTTTTCACTTACATCAAGCGAGAGCTCGCAGGCTCGGCAGCAATTATCCTACTTACAATCACCATGCTACGGGCACTTATCACATCAAGTCAGCCTCGGTAGCATGTATCGCCCTGAATTGGCTACTGGTCCACCTATAACATCAAGTGGGGCACACAGGCTCTGCAGCAGGTCCCTATATTGCTACTTTTTCACTTACATCAAGCGAGAGCTCGCAGGCTCGGCAGCAATTATCCTACTTACAATCACCATGCTACGGGCACTTATCACATCAAGTCAGCCTCGGTAGCATGTATCGCCTCGGTAGCATGAGTTGGCTACTGGTCCACCTATAACATCAAGTGGGGCACACAGGCTCTGCAGCAGGTCCCTATATTGCTACTTTTTCACTTACATCAAGTGAGAGCTCACAGGCTCGGCAGCAATTATTAATCGGTTATTATTTTGTCAGATAAGCTTTTTAACTACACTGGAATGATGTACACTGGAAGTTCTCAATCGATCGATAATCAACTCATGTCTCATTCACATAAGTAAACTTTATAAACTTTTCTTTTTTTCTTTTTTTCTTTTTTAATACATAAATTACCTTAAGTATATAAAACTTCTTAATCCCATAGTCCAACTAGCTTATGTTTTGAACACTAGAAGATGATAGACATGTATAAATATATTTATGCATATGTACATAATAATATGTTACATATTCATACTTACATACATAAAAATCATTCACGGTTAAGGAACAAATCCTTCCGATGAACACACAGATGTACCCACTGGATATCGAACCCGGGACCTCCAGTTTGGTATGCAGAGATTTCTCTTTTTTTTTGACAAATAAAAACGCCAACACATGAAGTTTACTAATCCAAGACCTCAAATCTTCGTAAATTTACTAAGTTCTTGTGCACTATAGGTTTACAACCACAATAAATAATGAATTTTAAAGAGAGAAAAAAAAAAGCTAAATTTTATAGTATCATTCGCAAACGTTTCTGTTTAATACAAAATTAATTTGGCATTCAGCTGGCAGTAGACGGTCGGGAAGGCATCATGGAGGTGGTCAGTTAAGAAGGAGGCTTGCTCAACTGGACTCGACTGATAGCTGGAAGTAACCGCTTAAGATCGCGACAAATGGAAAATAAATCTGGGAACCCTATGTCTCAAATTAATTTACAATAATTAATGTTTCTAAACTATTCTCCTGCCACAGGTAATGTCTATACCTACTAGGAGTTCTTAACTTTTATAAATTAACCTGAATCGTTTAACAGAAATAAACATTTTTCATTTTTTTTTTCGTTTTTTTTTTCATTCCATTAGAACTTCCTACGTTGGTCACTCCCATGAATTATATAAACCTAATGTAACAGAATTTTAAACTCCGTTCGGCCATCCCACAAAACAACTATTTTAAAAGTCAGTGATCAGTATTATCTATAATGTATTCAATATGTATAGATCTATCTTTTATTTAGCTGAAGCTTCGGTGGCAAAATAAAAATGTGGTTACAAATAATAGGCAACTTATTTCTTTTTATGAAATGGTATTTTGGAGCTTCCATCGTAACTGTCCTTAAACCGCAGGAGATAACGCGATATTCCTAGTTGAATCTTAACTTATCGTACAAAGGCGGATTCATCTTACAGAAGTCGTTCTCTAGGATGGGTCTAGGATGTTTTGGGCTTCTGGGTAGGACACAATTAATTCGAAGACATATTATTTATATCAGTCATGCTTCATTATGGCAAAAATTTATGTTTGCTAAATACTATAGAATCAGGATTACACGATTTGTTTTATTCCTGAACAGCTCACTCATAGCAACAAGTGGCACCAAAAGGTTAATTCACCTATCTACCTTCCACTTGGCTTTATCAGTATTCCGGTGGTCTTATGTTTTCTTGTATGTACCAAAATTAAAACAAACATTAAAATGAACCAGAAGATCATAGGTACAAAATTGCCATTGTTATAGGCATTTTATTACCGCAGCATATTTAATTACCGCCAGACCAGGTAAATGGTGGTACATATACCCAAGGGCTTATGCGAGTTTACTACGAGAACTGGTAAAGTATATAACAGTTTAAAATATCGTATATACATGGTGTTCACAAGGAATGCGAAAGACCTTAACCACGCATTTCTGAGGTCAAAAGAGAGAAAATAATGTAATATGTGTATATGTCAAATTCGCCCAAAAAAAAAAATTTTTTTTTTATGTACTTGTACATAAAAAGTATATGTTATTGGTAAACATGTCACTTAAAATACATTTTTACAAATTTTTTTTTTCGTAAATCATAGATGTTGCAAAGTGTTACTTGTTACTTTTTGACATCTATCGATAAGGATATTTAGACTACGTCCCATAGTAGTAACATCGTCATCAAAAAGTTAAGGCGTTTTGCACTACGTAACAATAAAAACTAGTTTTTATTTTAATTTTTTTTTTCTGTATTTGTATTAAATGAACTCTGAAACTAGGCGAATTTCAAAAAGGTTTAAAGGACTTTGTCTCTAAATATAATCAGGAATACGCTGCTAAAACTATTCGGCCCCCTCATGTTACACCGTGTATATATTTTTTATATTCCTTACAGGTAGGGTTGCCAACCGTACTATATTATATAGTATTGTACTATATTTTGGCTCTTTGTACTATATACTTTTGGAAAAATATATAGTACGCTAAAATACTATATTTCCGATTAAAAGTATATTACACTCATGTTTAGTATTTTATCTAAAAGTACTATTTTTTTTTTAAATGTACTATATTTTTGATGCCTTATTCTGGAAAATACTATATTCCACCAAAAAAAAGTTGGCAACCCAGTTACAGGTCACCTAGATGAATTGTCCTAAAGGAATACGTTTACTTTGTACACATTTATTGTACTCTATGTTGTATATTTACCCCTTTTTTTTTGTAAAGTATTTTTATTACCAAGAGAATATGTGCTTTTTATTTACTGACTAATTTGCATGTGCAAAAATCTTTCAACTTCACGGTTTCAAAACATAATTTACGGGACTTGAATTACCTCTGATTACCACAAGAACAATACTGACTAGTCTACTATTTTGTATGACGTAATTGTCTAAGGTTGTCACTGAGATATCCTTTTTTTTGTTTTTTTTTGTAGTCATTTAATATCCATCAATCAGTAAATTTATCAAATTGGAAGCATACTTTCAAAAACGCTTTTATGCCAAACACGTATTACTATCTGTACACAGAACTCGCAATAAGCACTGTAGGTGCAAAATTGTAAATAGCCGTTATTACTATTTATGAAAGTATCACGACTACCACCAACTGTTTTAATATCGATAAGCTTACGAGGGGCTTGTAACTGAAAACTAAAAGCGTGTTGACTTTATCCTTTACAGTTTTAAAACGACCTGACAGTTTAATATTGTTTACTGTTTTATACTTATTGAAATAGTTCCTCGATAAGATCCTGATCGGTGAGATAGAATCTTTAAGATATGTGCCTTCGATATCAGACTATTGAACCTAAGTAACTGGTGTTATATAAATATTTATTCGTATCAATCGTAACAAAAATAAGAAATAATGTGACTAATAAAATACAAAGGACGTATAAGGGTATTTCCACTTAACTGTATACCGTTAACGGCCGGTTAGGAAAAGTCACAAATCTGACGACAAATATCATAACCGCGACAATTAAATTAAGTATCAAATTCGTAACTAAACCGACAGCTGAACGTGACTTGATAAACGTACCTAACGTAAGTAACTTAAGACACGCGGTAAGTTACAATTAAAATGCCCATTGTTATTAACCGCCTAAAATTTCCAACGTAGTCTTTAATGCAGACCTCAAAATCTTATAATGAGATTCGAGTTGTAGCTAACTGATCACGATTAAAATATTTATCCAGGCCATAAATAACGTTATTCCAACGTTTGGAAACTTATTCAAACCAAACTGCTTTTCTAAAATCCAATTTCACAAATAGCTTCTTTTTTTTTATTATTATTCGATTCAGTCATTAACTAAGTCGTCATTTAGAATAGTATAGATTAGAAAATATTTATTTATGCGTCATTATGGTTACATAACAGGTTATGAAAAGGACAGACGTTTACGTTTATCTAACCCGGTAACTATTCGATGTGATTCGATATCTAAACATACCTATACAGTCCTATTTTTAAGTGTAACCAAATTTTAACATACCAGAAACAACATCATTCATCAGTCATCCTTCCAGACAGGCGCCACTCCGCAGCGTCCCACAGGTGCGGCAGTTTCTGTTTCGCGAAGTACTTTTGAGCTGCTTGCTGCGGTTCTCCATAAAAAGCATCATGCTTAGTATACCAAATATCTTGTTTCACCTGGGGTTTTCACTGAAAGTGAAACACCAGTGTCCTTGTGTCCAGGATAGCGCGGCTTACAGTGTCTGTTTGGAGTTGGATGGCGTCCCGCTGTTGACTAGCATAAGCAGTCCTTATACTCGTACTGCTCCTGAAACATTAGTTTTGTAGGCATTGTAACAACAAAATTTTAATTCTTCATTTTTCAATACTGTTTAGTTTGGGACCCATCTTCGTTTGATACCTTTATCGCCATCTAGTGAGCGCAGGCGTATTCACCCAGCGCCCTATCGAACTAAGCATGGTCCGGGTTGCTAGATTAAAAATAATTTCGGTGTCTTCCTGCATCTTTGGTTTTTTTTTAATCGAAAGGGGTTTGTAAATTAAAATTGTCTTCAAATATTGTTTTTCCTTTCTATTTAATATTAGTCCAAATAAAGTAAAGAAGAAAGGTAATGTTTTCTTTTCAAAATCACCTAGGATCGCACGAATCCAGTTCGGGCTGTGGCAACTCTGTCATTTGGTCTGTCATATCCTGCCAAAATGAAGGTCAGACATTTTCTTTGGAGTTGTTCCGCAAAGAACAAGCCTTTTCAGGCGATTTCTAAATTAATCGGGAGAAATCTCCCTTTTGAGTGAGTATTTTAGTGATTTTTGCGACGGGTTTTGTGTGTAAGATTCAGTTTAATAGTGTGGTGATTTTTATTTTCAGCCCAGGCGAAAAAGTGGGGCACATGCAGCTCCAAATTTAAGGGCCTTTGTGGCCGTGTTTTATAGACCTCGCTTGTGTCGACATATGTTGCAGAGCACCCTTTGCGGGCCATTTTTCCACAGCGAGTAAGTTATTATTTGTTTTTTTTTAAGAGTAACCTTCCGCCGCGCTGGTCAAATGTTAACCTTGACCTGACGCGTGCCGTTCCAAATTCGAAATTATGTATGTCTGGACTCCATTTTGTTGCAAAGTTATTTAGGTTCCAGCGTTGATAAAAGCGTTGTGTACTCTTGTCTTACTATTTGAAAACCTTTCCAGGGTCTACAATTTTACCTGTAAATCCGCCTGGCGCGGGTTCTACCTACGTGTGTGCTCGGTGAACCGCGTTGACCGGTGATCGGCGGGTGCTGCCTTGGCCTGTACCGAGAAGGTGACGACGTGGCGGTGTTGTTAGTACCCTAAACCCTGCGGATCAGGTCAGCTCCTTCCAATCTTTAATTTACCTCTACGGCGCCCAACAATATTCTAGTTAAATTGTAAATTTTCGACTAAAAGTGTTCAACCATAATATTTTAGCCGCTAACCCACATTCGCTCTCTCTCGTCCCTAGTGTAGTCTCAATTTAGATAAAATTAAGAGCTAGTCTAAGATAACTGCAGTGTTTGCAAGGCCCTTAAGGCCCGGGTAATACTTTCCTTGGTTCTTTAATCGAATAAACGTTGTAATTACAGTGGTTGTATTTCTTTTCTTTCCTTAAAATTTTTAGAATAACCCCCCATAAAATAATTTTGGTAACAGTGTCACCCATCGCGGGGCCTTCATAGCGAGCTACCTTTAGTCACATAGAAGTTAGCTAAAGGAATTTATGGTTGAACATTTTTTTTTTAGTGTACCTACTTGTTGTAGCATTAATTCTACTTACTGTCATAACCTTTAGTGATAACAGCACATGTGTCAATTGAATACTTATTATATAAATTGAATAGTGTTAGCGATAAGAGTTAATATTAATAGTCTAAACTTTAAATATACATTCTTGCTGGTATTTAAATTCCAGATATATTAAAAATAAATAACTTACCTCTTAGGTTTATTTTTTGGGTACTATTGTGAACAATAGTAGGTTGATAATTTTATTTAGTAGAAGTGTACTGCCCAAGTAGCATGGAAGTGTCGGCAACATCAATATACCAGCCAATTTAGAACTTAGAGTGATTTAAGAGACGTATAAGAGTGTCAGAAAAGATTTAAGCTGTATAAAAGGTATTTTACAGACATTATACAGCTCAAGCTGTATAAAATCATTATAAAGGATTCTGCGGAATCATGGGGTGCTTTATCAGAATATAGAAAATCTACTATAAAACTAAAAGTGTTGTGAAACACTACAAGCTAATTCTATCGTAAAAGCTGTATACAGGCTGTATTGTAGTAACACTTGGCACTTTTAGCTGTATAAAAGTATCTGTCAACTCCGTTTTAAAACTTTAAGTGTTGTGAAACACTACAAGCTAATTTTATCGTAAGAGCTGTATACAGGCTGTATTGTAGTATCACTTGGCACTTGTAGCTGTACAAATGTATCTGTCAACCCCGTTTTAAAGCTATTTCTTATGGCGTAATTTTACTCTCCTATAAGAATAGTAGTTGTATAACTTCTGTCTGTAAGGGTATTATAAAACTAAACGAATAAATGGCAGCTATAGTACAGCTTTTTTCTGTATTACTGACAGAGTCGCTTATTTCGGCGTAATTTTACACTCGTATAAGTATATATTTCGACCACGAAAATAAAAAATTGTAATGAACAAAATTAATAATTTAGAAAATTATGAAATGGAACGAAGAATAGACCAAATACATTTGGACCTAAGGGTTTTTTTATTTGTTATACGGATCTCTAAAGAGACTTATAACTTATGTACGGAGAACCGAAATACAGCCAAACGAATACAAATCTTCTATTCTAAAGCTGTTTTAATTACAAAAGCTGTAAATGACACTCCATTTATTACGCAGCACAGCTACTAAGATTATAATGCTCTCCAACTATCCTGTAAGCTGTTTAAAAATTGTCGCCATTTTCCAATGAAAAAAAAAAGTATTTGTAAATATAATTAAGGAAATACTTGCAAATATTAAGCAGACTAACATCGTGTTATGATTACCAGCTAAAATAAATTAACTTTAGCCTTAGAATTAATATTTATAAAACTTTTTGTTAAAAACAAACACTAACTTTACCGATTTTTGATATTTTCCTTATGGTTTCTCTTTGTTATTTTGCAGGCGCGTGAATATTTTGCCAGAAAAGATACATAGGTTCACAATAAATAATAATCGGCACTTACAAATAGTATAATATTCCACTTAAGTCCTCTATAATATTTACTTTTACTTTTACCATCCACTATAACACTTTATTGTCGCCATTACTATATTACGAATGAACAAGATTAAGACATTTTAGTTTCCTAAATGACTATTATTCTCTTGTAATCATTTTTAAAAACTCATTTAAAACTCATATTCTAATATCGTACTTATAAGAGATTATCTGTAGTGTTAAGGTTTCCTGTTACACCGAAATATAGCTGTAATGCAGCTATTATGCAGCTATGTATTGCTTATACAGCTACTCTACAGCTCTAATAACGCGAAAGGCTGTATAATTTGGGCCCTTTTTTTACTTATAATGGCTGTATAAGCGCTTATACAGCCTTTGTACAGCCTAACTGTACAGCTTATAGTATACAAATAAACTTCAATACAGCTTATATACAGCTTGCAATGCTACTTGGGTGTTGTATCGGGCCGAGCACACAAGGTCAATTTTATTGTTTCAAATCTTTATTTACATTGTTTTTGCATGCATTACTGTGTCCCGAATAGGGGTATTGTCATAGGGTTATTAGCGTCAACATAAAAAAAAATCTTTTGTGTTAAATTAATTGTAATTGTACAATAAGTTTAAATTTTTTAAAATGGAGGACCGCCCCATTAACTTTAATTTATTGCATAAAGATGAACTAGAGTATGAAGTGAAGGTACGAGATGCCACTCCGGCAGATGATGTAAAGGGATTGAGGGAGCAAATTAGGAAGTTAGCGAGGGACTTACCATCAGATGATATCGAAGAGTATGTTGGGCACATTTCGCCGGAGCTTGCTATAATTCAAAATAAATTAACTGAATTGGAAAACTTGACCACGGCCGCCAAGACTCCAATAACTTTAAAGTCTCTTAACCGGGTACAGGCTTTAGGGCATCACTTGTATCATCGTTTAACACGGATTAACCCGGAGGAGTCCGCTGATGTCACCTTGCACTCGGGATTAACGGATCGACTCATGCGAATCCTTTCAAAGTTAGATAATATGCTATCGGTGTTTGTGTCGACTCGTTCCAATGCTGGGTTCGATGATGCGATGGAAGGTTCGGGGAGCCCTGCCCAACCTGAAACTTCATCGACAGCCCCTGCTACCTCGTGCTTTAATAAATATCAAACAGTTAGTTCTTTAAATCTTAAATTTAATGGTCGGACGTGTGTTAAGGCCTTTTTACAGCGGGTTGAGGAGTTGGCAGCTTCGCGTCGTATTACGGAAGCCAGGCTTTTAGCTTCAGCCGTAGAATTATTTGATGGGGACGCACTAATGTGGTATCGCGGTATACGCACTGAGGTGTCCACTTGGGACCAATTGAAGGCTGTCTTAATAGATGAATTTTTGCCATTCGATTATGACAGGCGCTTATTGAAAGAAATTAGAAATCGTACTCAGGGTTCTAATGAGAACATTTCTACATACATTAGCATTATGCAGAATTATTTCAGTCGTTTGAATACGGAATTGTCGGATCAGGAGAAATTTGACATAGTTTCCATTAATGTTCGCCCGGAGTATACGGTACCTTTGGCCATTCAGTCGGTTACTACCTTAAAGGATTTGAAGAGGGTGTGTCGCGTGCTTGAGGACAGCTGGCAGCGGGCTAATGCTTTTGTGGAGCCTCCCAGACCTTCATCGTCTACCTTGGCCGCAGACTTGAGTTGTAAAACCTCTTCGCGTCCTAAAGTTGAGGCAGCCAATCCGCTGGAGAAGCCGTTCTGTGTTCGTTGTCGTGTAGATACGCACAGTCTGAGGGAGTGTAAGTCTAAACGGGTAGTTTGTTTCAAATGTGGTAGGGCGGGAGTGTCTTACCCAGATTGTCCCAATTGTTTTCCTAGAGCTTCTACTTCTACTTCGCCAGATGCAGGTGCTGTGCCTGGTGTTTCAAAAAACTAATTATTCCGGACCGCCGAATGTCGAGTCCCTACGATTTGGAGCGTGGGAACTCATGTAATTTGGTCGATTTTGGTGAAGATATTATGGGGGACATTGGGGTTAATCCAGACTGTCCTGATTACCCACTTATAGTTAGTACTTTAATGTCTCTTCCCGTTTCGGTGGTTCGGAGTCGGTTCATTTTGAATAAAGACGAGCGACCTCACATGTCGGTGGGAATTTTAGGTCGTTCTTTTCGTGGTCTTTTGGATACTGGGGCAGGGATCAGTATTATAGGTTCGAACTCGCATAGGGAATTTTTGTCATTAGGAGCTCAGTTGGTTTCTGCCACGGATAATACTCATATTATAGCAGCAAATAAAACTCGTTCGAGAATAATCGGGTGTATGTACTTGGTTGTTAAAGCTAAAAATTTAACACGCGAAATTAAATTTTATGTAATACCGGACGTGGGTACGCGTATGATCTTCGGTGTTAATTTTTTTAAGGCGTTCAATATCGCACCGGAATTGTTTAGTCAGTATGGGAACCAGGAACCGGACACTACCGTGAATGAGGTCGTGCCCGAAAAACACTTGTGCTCCTTACAAGAGTTGACACCTGATCAACGTGCCATAGCGGACGGGATTATTTGTAATTTCAAGGACATTTCGTTTGAGAAGAAAGGTTTGGGGCGTACGCACTTGCTCACCCATACCATAGATACCGGTGATAGTCCTCCGATTAAACAACGTTATTATCCGATCTCGCCACACCGTCTGGTAGAGCTTAACCGTCAATTAGATGAGATGCTAGAGCAGGACGTAGTTGAACCTAGTACTAGTGCTTGGAATAATCCTACCCTTTTTACAGCTAAGTCTAATGGGGAGCTACGTTTTTGCTTGGATAGTCGCAAATTGAATTCGGTTAGTAAACGCGATGCATATCCGTTACCGTATATATCACGTATTCTGGACCAGTTGAGGGACGCGAAATTCCTGTCCTCAATTGACTTAAAAAGCGCGTTTTGGCAGATTCCGTTAGATGAGGCGTCGCGCGAACGAACGGCCTTTACGGTGCCTAAACGTGGCTTATTTCAATTTAAGGTCATGTGTTTCGGGTTGACCGGAGCACCTGGTACCCAGCAGCGTCTAATGGATAAGTTGTTTGGACCCGAATTTAATGACAGGCTTTTTGTGTACTTAGATGATATAATAATAGTTAGTCAGACGTTTGAAGAACATATTGCGTTATTAACTAGGGTATTAGACCGTTTGTCGGCCGCTAACTTAACTATTAATTTTTCGAAGTCACAGTTCTTTCGAAAAGAACTTAAATACCTTGGTTATGTAGTAGACGAGCGTGGACTGCATACCGATCCTTCCAAAATTCAAGCTATTGTAGATTACCCCGTTCCTACTAACCGTAAGGAAGTTAAAATGTTTGTAAGTACTGCATCTTATTACCGTAGATTCATTAAAAATTTCAGTGACCTCGCAGCCCCCTTAAATGCTTTGACGAGTACTCGGAAGAATGCTCCTCCTTTCGCGTGGTCGAGGGAAGCTCAGGAGTCCTTTCAACAACTTAAGTCGGCTTTAGTTTCGGCACCGATATTATCGTGCCCAGATTTCTCGAAGCCGTTCCTTCTACATTGTGATGCGTCCGGGTATGGCGTGGCCGGAACTTTGACCCAAGTAATGCAGGACGGGCTGGAGCATCCGATAGCGTACGCGAGCCGCTCGTTAAACCGCGCCGAACGCAATTATTCCGCGACCGAGCGCGAGGCACTTGCCGTTGTTTTCAGTATCGAGCATTTTCGGCCATACTTAGAGGGTGGCCCACGATTTAAGGTAATTACCGATCACTCCAGTTTAAAGTGGTTTTTTAATTTAACCAATCCGACGGGCCGGTTAGCACGTTGGGGTTGTAGGTTATCCCCTTATGACTTCGAAATCGTACATCGTAAAGGTAAAGAACATGTAGTTCCGGACGCTTTATCTCGTAGTGTACCCGTGTTGGAAATTCATACTTGTGAGTGGTATGATAAGCTTTTTGAACGTTGCCGGGTATCCCCAGGCTCGTGTCCGAATTACGCGATTCAAAATAATAAACTTATGCGTTACTGTAAAAGTAAATTCAAGCTTTCAGGGGAATTTGATTGGAAGGTCGTGATACCATCGAGTCAACGACAGGAATTAATTAAAACTTGTCATAACGAGGAGCTTTCCCATTTAGGAGTTTTTAAAACTTATAAAAGATTATCGTTACATTATTACTGGCCTTCAATGTACCAAGATGTAGCTAATTTTATTCGAGGGTGTGAGGTTTGCGCTGCGTATAAAAATTCACAGCAGCCCCCTATAGGTATCATGGGACACCCTAAGAACTGTTCGCGTCCATTCGACACGCTCAGTATCGATTTAGTGGGCCCACTACCACGTTCCAGGGCAGGTTATACTTACATTCTGTCAGTATTATGTTGCTTTTCTAAGTACGTGTTGTTTTTCCCACTTAGGCGAGCCGTAGGGAAGACTATCGCTCAGCGTCTAGAGGATGAGGTGTTTCTTAAGCACGGCGTGCCGCGCACAGTGATTGCGGATAATGCTACGCAATTCACTGGTAGTGAGCTTAAAGCTTTGTTTCAGAAATACTTCATTCCCCAAATTCATTATACCCCGCGTTATTGCCCTCAGGTTAACACCGTAGAACGCTATCATAAGACCCTGATGACGTCCGTCTCTATCATGGTCCAGAACGATCATCGAGCTTGGGACGTAGCTTTGCCGAAGGTACAGTTCGCCATGAATTCCACCACCAGCGAAACGGTTCGTTATTCTCCATTCTTTCTGGTTCATGGTAGGGAGGCTGTTGCTTGCGGTAAAGTCTATGGAGATTGCCAGACTTCGAAACTAGACCTATCAATTGACTCTCCAGATCGGTACGCGGAATCTTTAGGCGGCTTAAAGGAAGTTTTCGATAGGGTTAAGTTATCATTAATAAAAGCTCATGATAGAGGGGCGCGTTATTATAATAGGGGCCGACAGTCGGTTGAGTTTAGTGAGGGCGAGGTTGTTATGAAAAAGACTTTTCCTTTGAGTGACGCCAGTAAATTCTTTATGGCTAAGCTTGCTCCTAAATACGTGAAGTGCCGCATAGTTCGTAAACTCTCGAATTTAGTATATGAGTTGGAAGATTTTTATACGGGTAAGAATTTAGGGTCCTGGCATGCCCGGAATCTTAAAAGGTTTGATCCGTGATCAATTTCATTGGCTATAAGCCGTCTATCCACAGTGAGCGTTGGCAGTGCAGGGCGAAATCCCTGATTTCGCACTGCAGGGCCAGTGTTCCTGTGAAGAGTGTCGACTGGTAGCTCAGTGGCTCTTTAGCCGAGCTATCGGACACTGTCCTTGACTCACTTGGGTAATTGACTGTACTCAGTCATTACCACAGATTATTGAATAATCTGTTACCTTACGCACATTCCGCCATATAACTTGGACGTGCAGCCCGCGACCCAGGTCGCTCGCTGCGCCGCCAAGATATACAGCGATGCAGTGCGTAGGTAGGGAGCTTTTCAGCTTCGCTTATTAGCGTTAGTTTCGTTAGGTTAATATACGCTTAGGGTATCATAGTGTATATTACAGTACAGTAATATTATAGTTTGTAGGTGGTAACTTGTGCACAGCTCGGCTGTGCTTATTTTTTTACTATAGTTTAATGCGTGGGTTCGAATTGGGTGGTCGTTGCTTTCCTTTATGCCTTTGGCGTCGATTTTTTTTTTTGGGACTTCGTCTAGAAAATAAGAGGGTGGTTTTGCGAGCTGGGGGCCAGCTCAAAATTTTGCCGTTGTCAAAATTTTCTTCGGGTAGGGGAGCACTGTAACAACAAAATTTTAATTCTTCATTTTTCAATACTGTTTAGTTTGGGACCCATCTTCGTTTGATACCTTTATCGCCATCTAGTGAGCGCAGGCGTATTCACCCAGCGCCCTATCGAACTAAGCATGGTCCGGGTTGCTAGATTAAAAATAATTTCGGTGTCTTCCTGCATCTTTGGTTTTTTTTTAATCGAAAGGGGTTTGTAAATTAAAATTGTCTTCAAATATTGTTTTTCCTTTCTATTTAATATTAGTCCAAATAAAGTAAAGAAGAAAGGTAATGTTTTCTTTTCAAAATCACCTAGGATCGCACGAATCCAGTTCGGGCTGTGGCAACTCTGTCATTTGGTCTGTCATATCCTGCCAAAATGAAGGTCAGACATTTTCTTTGGAGTTGTTCCGCAAAGAACAAGCCTTTTCAGGCGATTTCTAAATTAATCGGGAGAAATCTCCCTTTTGAGTGAGTATTTTAGTGATTTTTGCGACGGGTTTTGTGTGTAAGATTCAGTTTAATAGTGTGGTGATTTTTATTTTCAGCCCAGGCGAAAAAGTGGGGCACATGCAGCTCCAAATTTAAGGGCCTTTGTGGCCGTGTTTTATAGACCTCGCTTGTGTCGACATATGTTGCAGAGCACCCTTTGCGGGCCATTTTTCCACAGCGAGTAAGTTATTATTTGTTTTTTTTTAAGAGTAACCTTCCGCCGCGCTGGTCAAATGTTAACCTTGACCTGACGCGTGCCGTTCCAAATTCGAAATTATGTATGTCTGGACTCCATTTTGTTGCAAAGTTATTTAGGTTCCAGCGTTGATAAAAGCGTTGTGTACTCTTGTCTTACTATTTGAAAACCTTTCCAGGGTCTACAATTTTACCTGTAAATCCGCCTGGCGCGGGTTCTACCTACGTGTGTGCTCGGTGAACCGCGTTGACCGGTGATCGGCGGGTGCTGCCTTGGCCTGTACCGAGAAGGTGACGACGTGGCGGTGTTGTTAGTACCCTAAACCCTGCGGATCAGGTCAGCTCCTTCCAATCTTTAATTTACCTCTACGGCGCCCAACAATATTCTAGTTAAATTGTAAATTTTCGACTAAAAGTGTTCAACCATAATATTTTAGCCGCTAACCCACATTCGCTCTCTCTCGTCCCTAGTGTAGTCTCAATTTAGATAAAATTAAGAGCTAGTCTAAGATAACTGCAGTGTTTGCAAGGCCCTTAAGGCCCGGGTAATACTTTCCTTGGTTCTTTAATCGAATAAACGTTGTAATTACAGTGGTTGTATTTCTTTTCTTTCCTTAAAATTTTTAGAATAACCCCCCATAAAATAATTTTGGTAACAGCATAGAATGTGTGTAATATCATCCCACTTCTGATGTCAGATTTACTTTAGTATTATCGTTCATAAAATAGGAAATAAGGATGTAAGGCAGTATTTAATTAAGACTAGTTAATTATTGCTCAAAGTAATGTATTTATTATAGCGACAACTACAAGGTTTAGAATATGAAAAATGGTAGACATTATTTAAGTAATATATTTATATAAGCAGATTGTAAGTAAAAGTATATTGTAGATTTACGGAACAATTAATCGGCTTTATTATCACATCATTCACAAAAATATTATTTTATGCGTAATAAATATTGGTGGCTTAATAGTTAGTACTGGCTACCTTAACGTACACACTTGGCATAGTTTAAAATAGTAATAAAGATCGAGCAATAAGCTACATGATGTATTACACCGTAATCAGTTGGAATATACGTTACATAGTAACTATTAAAAACTCATCAAAGGGTTATATTCACATTAAAGATTGTAACGTACATACCATCAGACTATAACACAAAGAAAACATACAGAAATTTATAACAAGTCATAAAATCACAATTAAATAAAATTGACACTTAACTTCGTTCGTCGTCGTAGCTCTCCAACTGAGAAGTGACCCACAACTGTCAGACACCCGCTTATATTCGATTAGACTTCACCCCTTCTACCACTTCTTGGTGGGAATAACAAGTAAGATGTTTCCTGCACATCCGGTTATTATAATAATTCAATTCAACAAATGTATTTGCTGCATTTAGTTTAATTGATTATAGAATAATTAACGCAAACTAATACAAATTTAATATCATGGCTTATTATTATAAAATACTTTATTTACCTTACTTATGTTCTGACAGTTATGGTCAAGAAATATACATGGAGGGTAAGTTGTGTTATTGAACAGCAGTTCTAACTTATTATTTCGATATAAGTACGTATTAGCTTAGCAAAAGTGAACCATCTCGTAAAAATGTAAGTGTGATCTTTGTTTTTATACTACGTATCTCACAAGTTCAGTTCGATAAGAAGGAAATAAAGCTGTCCATTAGTTACCTTGTTAGATTAGATGGGGGTATTATTGACCAGTATTGTAACTATTTCACTATTTGGCTTGGCACTTCACATGACTTAAAAACGGTCGGATAGAAATAAAAAACGGTCGTTATAAATTCAGTTAAAAATGGGTTTGGCTTTTACCAATCATGATCGAGGAGATGATCCACCGTGCAGAGATTACAGCATCCGCCAATATTCGAAAGCTGCTGGTTCGATTAAATTCCCTATCAACCAATTTCCGATCCCCAAAATTGATACAGCTCCAAATATAGGCGACTCTTTAGGTCGTGAGCTGTTTAAAAAACAACATCACCAACTTAATTGGTAAGCATCGACAGGAAGCGCTTTAGCTTTTTAAGGTTCCGTAGCCACATTGCCAAAAACAGAACCCTTATATTTTCGCCACGACCGTCCGTCCGTCTGACTGTGTATATCACAGCAGTTTCACTCGAAAATTATAAGACATATTTTAAAAAAATTCTGCGAATAAAAAACACAGCTTTAAGCCCAATTCAGCGTTATCAATATGTTACGCTTTTGATCTTGTTTTGATACGACCTTGACAATCGCTCACACTGATTGGTGTATGCTAAATAAAGTGAAAGTCTTACGTGAGATGCGCGTCAATCATCAAGAAAATCGTCAAAGTCGTATCAAAATTAATCCAAAACCTTAACAAGTTGTCAATTCTGAACCGAGCCCTGTGTTCAAAGATTCAGTCCCAACTCTTTACTTGTCAGCTACATAGGTACACATTTGCAGTGGACCTGAGTGGTCCTATTTACATGTAAGCCTGTTTTGCGGCGGCCCGCCCGCGGCGCGGCGACCTGCCTTCACCTTTGCGTGTGCTAAATAGCCTGCTCCACCAGTGTCCAGAACGATATACAAGATTTTAATAGGTATGTTCCTTACGACTTTTGTTTATTAAGTCTGTGAGCGGCGGTTAAAATTAAACATCTTACGGGTAAACATTACAGCGCACCTTAAGGGTAATGGTTACGGGTCACTTACCATACAAATAATGGACTTTATTACAGTTACATCGTCAGGGAAAATAAAATTACGTTTAGTGCAAGAATAAAACATGGTACACTGTTGTTATTACCAAGTAGGTAAAAACAAGACAGAGCTCTAACGGCATTCTTAAAGTCATTGTGGAAAAATACGACAGCCCTATATTCCGTTCCTGCACTCACTAAGTCAAAGGGGTAGCGTATTTCTTTGCTTTTTTTTTGTATTTTGGATAAACATTTCCCGTTTAAGGCGATATGATTCGACTCATCAACGAATCTGAGGGGGTGAGGTGCGCGGCAAACCGTGAAGCCCCGCCCGCGCGTCCCGCGACCCGCTTGCGAGCTAGCGAGATAGTGAAACGTATCTGCCAGATCCTTAAGTATAAGATATATTTTTATCACAATTTTAAAACATTGTTTCTTATATTTCCGATGGATTCAAAAAACTGGTTCGCTTAGCTCCTACGGAAAAAGCACGCCTTAAATTGTTTATAAACTAGATTTAAGTATGTAACTACGTATCACCCTTTTGGAGTCCTGGTACTCTGAAATAACGAAATTGAATTGAATTGAATAATTTTAGAAAACATGACCTAAAAAAATAATCTTCTTCTTCTTCTACCTAGCGTTATCCCGGCCTTTGCCAGGGTCCGCTTTCCTACTTGCTTTCCTCCACTTTGCACGATCCTGGGCGTCGTCTCGTGTGAGCCCGTTCACGCTCATATCTGCTTTGCTCATATTTGCTGCTAAAAAATAATATCACATTTTTTTTTGCCATGTCCATTATATTGGCTTCGACTAAATCAAGCAATATAAAAACGAAAAGGTACTTTTGTATGGAAACACGTGTAAAACCCAAAATGTTTCCCCTTAACTGAATAAATGCGTCATACGCTCACAATAACGACTTTTCACTTAGAAGGTCGTTCTATAATAAGGTATTCAAGATTCAATGTATTCAAACCACGGGATGCTTGGAATTTGTTTATGGAGTACATTTAGAAATAGACTCAAATTAAGATTGTTATAAACTGACGAGTGTTTATTTAATCATACCCTTGTCACGCATGACTCTCGAACTTTATAAGTAGGGTAAAGGCACAAATAGGTAGAGCTCTGTAGTATATTTTTCTCTTTTTACTACAAAAACACAGTGAGTGTAGGTGGATCTGAAGAAAACAAGTGAGAGTCGGACTCGCGTTCCAACGGTTCCGTACTTTTAGAGAAAATAGGCTGTACAGATGGACAGACAGACAGACAAACAGACCGACAGACAGACAGACGCACGAGTGATCCTGTAAGGGTTTCGATTTTCCCTTTAAGGAACGGAAACCAAAAACACACTTTAATTATGCTTTATATTAAATCTTCAGTAATTCAGTAAGTAAAATAGCGGAAGCAGTTATAAAGTTGACCCAAATTTTTTTTATTAAGATATGAGCTTCATCACATATGTTCCTTGAGTAATTCTAAGCATTTCATGCCTGGCAGGCAATAAGAAATGTGTGTCTAGTCGGATTTGTAATGGATTCAAACTTTCAACCCCTTTTTAACCCTGTTAGGGGATGAATTTTACAAAACGCTGAAATTACTTTTCCTGTCTTTTAATAATATCCCCAAATACAAAGATTCAAGTCACGCGTTCGAAATTTTTTTTGATATCCATATAAACTTTCAACCCCTTTTTCACCACTTTAGGGGATGTATTTTCAAAAACGCTGAAATTAGTTTTCTTGTATTTTAATAATATATCGTTTTACGAAGTTTCAAATTTCTAGCTTAAAATAAAACTTGAACCCCATACAAACTTTCATCCCCTTTTTAACCCCCTTAGGGGTTGAATTTTTCAAAATTGCTTCTTATCTTTTGTACACTTTATAAATGTAATCTAGTGTGCAAATTTCAACTTTCTATCTTTTGTAGTTTCGGCTCCGCGTAGCAAAAATCTTCAACCAAATTTTTCACCTTTTTACGTTTTTCTTGTAAAATTACTATGAAACTGAAAAAAAAAAACAAATATCAGCAATGAATTCTACGTCTTTGGTTTATACGAAAATGATACCAAACTTGCCCTAGTACCCACCAGGATCAGAATAGATTTTTTTTAAAGATGACGGGTGGCGGCCGTCTGTGTACCCCAACAGGCTAGAAATGCTTAGAATTACTCAAATATCAGATGTGATGAAACTCATAGCTTAATAAAAAAATTTTGGGTCATGTATGGCAGCGTTATATAACTGATTCCAGTAAAAGCGCTGGTGGCCTAGCGGTGAGAGCGTGCGAGTTGCAATCTGGAGGTCGCGGGTTCAAACCCCGGCTCGTACCAATGAGTTTTTCGGAACTTATGTACGAAATATCATTTGATATTTACCAGCCGCTTTTCGGTGGAGGAAAACATCGTGAGGAAACCGGACTAATCCCAATAAGGCATAGTTTACCCTCTGGAAGGTCAGATGGCAGTCGCTTTCGTAAAAACTAGTGCCTACGTCAAACCATGGGATTAGTTGTCAAGCGGACCCCAGGCTCACATGAGCCGTGGCGAAATGCCGGGATAACGCGAGGAAGAAGAAGATTAAATCTTCAGTAATAACACTATCAATCCTCTGGGGCCTCTAGTCTAGGCCATATAAATTTGCTTCTTAAATTAAGCAGATTCCTCTTAAACATTCTAAAATGATATTACCTGATGCAAGTATGCAGACCACGTACCTACCTGGAACTTTGGCTTCAACGAACTAGTCTCTATTTGATACAGTTAATACAACAAGAGGTGATCTATTCCGCGCGCGAGATAACGTTGCGATGCATTCTTGCTAAGATCGTTGGGTTACCTACTAGGACACTTACCCTATCGTAGTAGGCGTAGTGAAAAGCCCGCCTTGGGCGTAAGCAAAGGTTAGCGTGGAGTGCTGACAGGCGGCCGTTCATAAACCACAATAACATGCACACTACCTGTCCAGTTTAATAGCCACGTCAAATTAAGTCAAGCTGCGGAAATAATTCGTGTAGTTTTGAAAATTGGTACAGGCATACCTTGTGGTGTCTAGATAAACATACTAAAAGTCCTCGAGGGTAGGGGGTGTGCTGGGGGTGTAGAGGGGGGTTGAAGGTACCTTTTTTCATATTTTTGCTCATATCTCGAAAATGTGTACGAATTGCATTATAATTACTTCGGACAAAAGTTTTAACATAAAATTTACTACAAATTTGGTTATGTTTATTTTTACTCTGCGATCAATACTTTAGGAGCTACAGGCTGTTAAAGTTAAATAAGAGATAAAAAAGAGACGGTTTAAAAAAACGTCGTATTTTCATAATTGTTCATAATAAATATTTTTTTTAATTAAGAATAAGCAAGCTAAATGACCTGCTGATAAAATATAAAAAAACCGGCCAAGAGCATGTCGGGTCATGCTCAGTGTAGGGTTCCGTAGTTACCCGTCCGTCAAAATAGACTATTTGCAAAAACTCAAAAACTGCTTAATCGATTAGGTTTGCTATATTTTTCTCTGAAAGTCTTTATTAAGCTTTACTTTCACGATTTTTTTCATATTTTTTGGACCCATGGTTCAAATGTTAGGGGAACTAAAGTGGAAAACACAACTTTTTTTCTTTCAGATCGATTATTTCCGAAAATATTAAGCAGATCAAAAAATGGTTCTCGAAGACCCGTATTCGTTTTAAAAGACCTATCCAACGACACCCCACACGGAAGCGAAAAAAAATTTCATCCCCTTTTTAATGTACGGCAGCCACCCTAAAAAAATATTTTTGCTAATTTATATTTTACAACTTTGTCAGCGTAACTGATTTATATATTCGTGTCAAATGTAAACATGAAAACTAGAAAAAAAAAAATTATGGTGGTTGCCCTACATTAAAGTGGGGATGAAATTTTTTTTCGCTTCCACCCTATAGTGTGGGGTGTCGTTGGATAGGTCTTTTAAAACGAATAAGGGTCTTCAAGAACCATTTTTTGATCAACTTAATATTTTCGGAAATAATCGATCTGAAAGAAAAAAAGTTGTGATTTACCCCTTAGTTCCCCTAACTTTTGAACCATGGGTCCAAAAAATATGAAAAAAATCGTGAAAACATAACTTAGTAAATACTTTCAAGGAAAAATATAGCGAACCTAATCGGTACAGCTGTTTTTGAGTTATAGCAAATAGTCTATTTTGACAGACGGGTAACTACGGAACCCTACACTGAGCATGGCCCGACATGCATATGGCCTATTTTTTTATATTTTATCAGCAGGTTGCTTATCTTGCTTATTCTAAGCTAATTTTTTTATTTGTGATGAACAATTACAAAAAAACGACGTTTTCTTAAACCGTCTATTTTTAATTACTTATTTAACTTTAACAGCCTGTAGCCGTAAAGTATTGATCGCAGAGTAAAAATAAACATAACCAAATTTGTAGTAAATTTTATATTAAAACTTTTGTCTTAAGTAATTATAATGCTATTCGTACAGATATTCGAGATATGAGCAAAAATATGAAAAAAAGTACCTTCAACCCCCCTCTACACCCCCAGCACACCCCCTACCCTCGAGGACTTTTAGTATGTTTATCTGGACACCACAAGGTATACCTGTACCAATTTTCAAAACTACACGAATTAATTCCGCAGATTTTTCTAATTTGCTTAGGCTATAAGTTGGATCTTTGAGGCTTTGACCTCCTCATTTCAGTTTCCGTTTTTTCCCGGAAACCTAAAAGCGCCCTAACCCCATGACTTTAAACAAATTAAATCTTTTATGCGCTTATGACTGTGTCGGGTTTTTCTAATTTAAACTCACATCACTTATTCTTATCTCGCATAGTTATGCTAGAAATCTGTGTTAAATTACACCAAACAGATGTGTATTCCCATCTGTCCCCCGTCGGGCACTGAGGGAATAGGCGCTACATACAAATCATTCCAATTTTGTGCCCTCCACTTGTATGGCGGTGGGCACGTGGGGCGGGCACAGATGGAAATTACGCCAGATAAGAGAGTGTTTTGTGAATGTACTAGTATACCATCGACGATAGAAACCAGTGGGCTAATTGCCCTATTGTAATCGCCTTTGGGCGGACAAGGCACTAATCACAGGTACAGTCAGGTCTATTATATATATAGGCTTTATAGCTATTGCATCGTAACGTTTTAAGCCCACTTGCACCATTCCACTAACCCGGAGTTAATCGGTTAAACCTGGAGTTACCATGGTTACCAGTACAATTTGACACTGGGTTGACGGTTAAACCGCTTAACCCCGGGTTAGTGGGATGGTGCAAGTGGGCCTTAGAAACATAATAAAGGGTTAAGTCTGCAGCACGTCTATCACAATTCTGCCTCGGCTCGGGCGTCGCCCTTCCTGCAGTATCCCTTGGGCCAGCCTTCCGGACTCCGCCTAACGTTAAATACATTAATAATTATATCACTAACAATTTACGTAAAATACCCGCTTTTAATTATTTGACAGGCACAAAATGCGTAATAAAGTAAATTAAATTAGGTACGTACTCTTACTAATTTTACTTTAACTCGAACTAATTATGTTTTGCGACAGAAAATGAGCAGGAATAATCTTAATATTCTTCAATTAAGCATAATTCTGCAACAAGGAACGGGCGCTTCATCTAATTATACGCAGAATTGCCAGGAACTAGAGTAACTAGTTACACAGAGTAGCCCATCTTCATACAACAGTTACACGCTCAGCCTGCACGACAATACACTGTGAATGTTTTAATTACTAATCTAGGACAATTAGGATAGTTACAATGCACGTTGCACCATTTAAAAACCTGTATACTCCTTGAGCTCTTTCCCCAGCCGGAAGCCGGAGCGTCCGCGGGAGAAAATTCCTCTAAACCAAACGGTGCGCGACGCGACCTTTTTTTTATCTTCTTGATCGCAGTAAGACTTACTTTATCTTATTCTTGGATTTAGTTTTCTAATGATAAGCATACCCCGGCCGGCGAGAGCAAAAATGCGTCTGCTCCTAGTGCTTAATTAAATATCGACTATTCTATCGACATATTTTGAATGACCTTAAAAAATGGATAAATAATTCTATTTCAATAATACCTAATACAATAAAACAATTACAAAATCAAAATTTAAGTCTCGAAGCCAGTTTAAATATAGTTCACAAGTTGAAAGTGCACTTGTCAAAATTACGGTTACATCCTCAAGGTAAAGTTATTCACAATAAGTATCAGAATGTGTTGAAGAAGAACGTTGGCATTTTAACTTTAAACAATTTAAATAAATTGATATCTGGCAGAGAAGTGGAACTACCTAATACAGAACAAATTCATAATCACTATGAATTATTTCGTTTTGCTCCGATTACTACAGTAGATTTAGAACGGTCCTTTAGTTGGATGAAATGGATTTTATCGGCAAGGCGAAGGAGTTTAAGATCAGAAAATTTAGAAAAAATGCTAATTGTATATTACGAAAATTACATAAAATACTGAATAAATACAAACACTTGGTTTTAATTTTGTTTACAACAATAATTAATACTTCTGCATATCATAACGGTGGTCCAGTACATCGTGTTGTTTTTATCGACATCGACCAAAGTGTGTGTCCTCGCACTATTAAGCTGTCAACGCATTTTTGCTCTCGCCGTCCGGGGTATGAATTGATAAGACAATAGTAATGCCCATTTTAAACGTCAAGAAAATGAATAAGTGAAACTTTAGGTAATAAATAAGCCAACTGTTTTGTTAATATGATCAGCTGTCATTGCGTCCAAGATTTAAACGTGGAGTGTGGATTACTTTATTTGTTCCTATATTATGGCTGACTCCTGCCACTTAGGAGAGAAAGATAGTAAAATAATATGAGTAATAATAATAGAGGTTGAATATAGATAACTACATGTTCATTCTGTGAGGGGTATCACATGGTAATTGTTAATTGTCGCGACGGACTTTGCCACTTCACGACCGTAGCGTCACCAACCTGTAGGTACAAATGTGTGAGTTAATCGGAGGCAATTTAAAGTTATCAAAACTTTAGACGTAGTCTATTTTGATTAACAATTAATTATCTACTTAATTGAATAGTACTAAATCGCACGTGCATCACGTTTTTGAACTGAAATAAACCGATCAATATTATATCGTGCTTCGTGAGCTAGGGTTGACAGCGGCTATTTCCGAAACCATTAGCCCTGACAAGTGCTTGAGGAGTCAGGAAGGCCTGCCAACCCTGGGATTGGATACGGACTATAAACGGACTGGAAATTAACCTATAAGTATATATGTCGGCGGCCAATCGTAAGATCAGGCATATCGTGAAATTCCTAGGCATATCGAGAAACGTGAAAATCTTTGACTTGTCCCTAAGTCGATGGAGCCCCGCTACGCGGGGCTCCTATTTCTAGGCAGTTTGCACTTCGGGCATCTGAAGCAACCTAACGAACCTATCCTATCTATATATTGGTTTAATGTGACTATCGTCAAAACATTACACAGGAACATTACGATCTTCCTGATCTTACGATCGGCCGCCGACATATGTATACATGTTAGGTCGTTTTCGACCCACATGATAAAACTCGCTTCTACTCATTAAAATTATTAAGCTAGAATGCCAGAGTTCAAACCAAGCAATAGGAAATAGGGGTAAGATTGAAATAAAAGCTCTTCGAGACAGTGTGTTGGCATGCCGGAAGGCTTCTTTATCAGATAGGTGCGTGGGAGTAAAAGGGGAGAGTGGGGTACAGTGGTTATTTCTTAAGAGCTGTAGTTCTGCCATTTTCTCTTACAATTATATCATTTTCTTATCTTAGCCTTGAGTAAATATCTATCTCTTAAACCCAATAAGAAAACATCTGTAAGGAAACCTATAAGATGGTGTTTTAAAAAAGGTGGAGAGAGGTCCACTATTCCCCACACAGGGATTGTCCTTTGTTGTGGACGATGTGTCAGAGAATTAAATAAATCACTTTTGTATACATTAATATTTAGAAACCAAAAAACAATATTTTAATACATTTTTATTTAATTTACCAACCCTGTATCCATTTCTGCAACTGGAACGAACGCCGAAATATATAATGAGTCTAAAATCGGAGCGGGCACTAATAAAAGCTCTTAGCTAAGCAAGTTTTAATTTGAGTATCCAAAAAGCACAGGCTAAAACTAGCTTAAATATATCTCTATGCCTCAGTTGGAACTAACTGCCTTGTTTGCGTCTATATGTATCTGCCTATATATTGCCTTTGACATTTAAAATATCGTTGTGAACTTTTGTACCCTAAACAAAAAAAATACTTTGATAATAGGTGCAGAAAAGTGTGCAATAAGTAAATATTTGGCCGGAGTAGGTACGGCACAATGGCGCCCGCATCAACATACATCATACGATCCTGGCCTGTCATTGCTAGCGCCGGCGCAGCGATACCTGTGCCTTTCCGTTCCAGTATAATGTGGTCTCGAGAGTAACAACGTTAAAAAAAACCGGGCAAGTGCGAGTCGGACTCGCGCACGAAGGGTTCCGTACCATAATGCAAAAAAAAAACAAAAAAAGCAAAAATAAACGGTCACCCATCCAAGTACTGACCCCTCCCGACGTTGCTTAACTTTGGTCAAAAATCACGTTTGTTGTATGGGAGCCCCATTTAAATCTTTATTTTATTCTGTTTTTAGTATTTGTTGTTATAGCGGCAACAGAAATACATCATCTGTGAAAATTTCAACTCTTTAGCTATCACGGTTCGTGAGATACAGCCTGGTGACAGACGGACGGACGGACGGACGGACGGACAGCGAAGTCTTAGTAATAGGGTCCCGTTTTACCTTTTGGGTACGGAACCCTAAAAACACCGATTGTAAGATAACTTAAATAATCCTCTTCTTCTTTATCTGAGTGTTCTTATGTTGTTACTCTCAATTCATTCCGATAAAGTACACGTTACAGAACATAACTAATTTATTTATAGATGTATGTGTAATATGTGATGAACCAAAAAGATATCTGAGCTGATTTTTATTTATCATGACTTTTTTTCGTTAGGGATAGCAAAAATTTAGCGGAAATTCTGGGGGGATAAATACGAAATCTCTAAATGGGATCAAAAATATATTTATTTTTCGTTGTTCCGTTGAGATACGAAAACACTATACGTTTTAACAGTTTTGAATGATTCACGGTTAGTTTCACTACACTTACTTACGTGATCATAGGTTTTCATTAATCAAAGGAAGAAGGAAGATTCTTTAGGACACGGGTGAAAATTGGGTTAAGTACATATTGTACAGAATGGGGAACCATCCAACTACTAAACTATAATTTTACTTTTTTTTAATCGGCCCTCCTTTGCATTATTTAGAGACAACTTACTAGTCCGGCTAAGCCCCAATAGCTCGCTTTGCGATTACAACGACATCGCTGCGTATGCGCGGAATAAATTGATCGACTCACTTATGCAGAGCTTGTTACCGATCTTCCACACGCCATTTTCGACCTTACACCTATGTCAATAAGCTCTAAAGCTAACATTAATTAAACATGACTGTATAATGAACATTTATAGCATTTCGTTTAGATAACGCGAACAAAGAAACCACAGTCGCCACTTAGTCACTGCGCATGTGGTTGGTTTAGCGCCAAGTTTAGGTTCTGTGTGCGCCTAATGCAGAATACATGTCTAAATTAATATATAATATGGTTCAAGCTTACTTATTTAATCATCCTAGGACCAAAATCGTTCAAATCTAACTTTGCACCGACTTGAATAGAACAAGGTGAAGGAGTATAAAATTTCAAATACTTAAATTGGATTTTGTACGACATTGCCAAACAGCCATTGCAAATGACAAAGTTTCACTCGATCACACCATTTTATTTACAATTTTGTAGTATTATACGTAAATCATGACAGTTTGACAGAAAAATGTATGGCGTAGTACCTTATACTTCATAAAAACAGACTAAAGTCATTATTATTGGCTACGGAGCCACGCCGTTACGTCGTCGCCCAAATCTAATGTTTAGTTAATTTCATTTTTATGTGTATTGTTTTTCTTTGTCTTTTCTTTTACTCTGTAGTTTCACAGTGCCTTGGTTTTATACTGTAATGCTGTGTTACTTATTTGATCAATAAATAAATAATAAATAAATAAATTAGGTTAGTATACTGACAGTCAAGCATCGTCCACAGTATAATTTTAGCGAGCATATTGACTATAACCGACGGTTAATGCAACCGGCGCTTAATCCCACATTAGTGATAATGCCGTCACCTCTAATCGATGAAGCGATCCCTTTTGATGGATGTGATCATGTCGTGGGAGGGTTGTACCTACCTAGCCCTTATAACACCATCATCGATCAATGACGGGCTCTTAAAAACTCTGACGTGAGGAAGATTTAATGCGTCTCACTCTAGGGAAGGAGGAGCATGTGTGGCATGACAAAGTTGTTTGGTTTCACTATTTTTAAAGATCTATTATTCAAAAAAATATTTTCAACGCTTTTACAGTCTAAACGACGACGAGAGACGAAGTGCACAATGACCTTAGCGAACGCGGCGTCCAAAGTCGACTGGACAGAAACGACTTTGGACAAAGAAGCATTGCGGTCTTTGGTGTAAGATGCTCTTTGGGTCGTTGCGCCACAACAGTAAGTACAAGTGCGTATGTATGACAGTCTAGATCACCTACCGGTGAGATTGTCAAAGCATTTTTTATTTTGTCGTATTTAAAATTCGCAATGTTTAACTTTAAAACTCCTTTGAGACACGAATCAGTTAAAATATTATTTTAAAAGGGTTTCTTATATATTTGTCAGTAGCGACTAATAAATACATGTGCTGTCGATGCTCCAGTGTAAGATCCTCAAGTATGGATCGAAACATGTTGAGCGTTTATTTTACTTAACTATACGTCGGTAGCCCGTTTATAATAATTTTAATATACTTTCTTTGACTTCAAAGGATGACGACGACTGGCCGGAGAACCTAAAGCAGAAACGTCTTCGTCGTGCTCTACTACCTCCAGCAGACTCGCGTTTTTGTGCGATCGATGTGGCAAGAAATGCCGCGCTGCTATAGAACTCTATAGCTATCAACAGCGATGCGGGACCCCGTAGTCCCACAAGCGCCGCAGAAACATCTATAATACATTAGATACTGTGGCTAATGATGATGAAAGGTCATACTTTCATGGTCCTTGCGATTACATGACATTTAAATTGGGCGTTGGGTCGGCGATCCAAAGATGTTGGTTCGAATCCCACGTAGGCCAGAGTTGATCACAGCTCATTTCTTCATTGTGATAGACATATGTATAATTATACAATTTATTTTGTTTAACCCTCGTGCTTTGAAACCCTCGCAACGCTCAAGATTTCATTTTTCGAACCACTCGCTACCCTCGTGGTTAAATTTTGGAATCTTTCGCTTGTTCGGGTATCAATATTAGCACGAGCGGCTAAACAACAACTTTGCCCCCTTGTAAAACAAATAACTATTGACGTATACTCATCCGGTGCTCTTGATTCTAACTGATAAAATATTTTTTTAAAGCAAAACTTGTAGTTGACCGAGGAGGTCCATTGGGTCAAAATCAGCAAGAATCGTTCAGTTTATTATTAACGAACCTTACTTTGCGGACCAGGTCACAATATATTATTTAACCCCAATCACATCCCTTGAGGCTAAACATTTAGGTTAGCTCAAATCGCAGCTGAGAAGCAAAGTTTGACTTTAACTATTTGGATATTTTCAATAACAACAGTCATATTATTATTATTACTCAAACTACGAGATTGAGCCGCAAAACTTCTAAATTGCGATGAAATTGCTTTAGAAACTCCAAATTATTCTACTTTTCAATTCTAAGGTTAGGTAAATACTAAGGTCATACAAGATATTATAAATGACTAATATTATCTTTCGTGTCTGTAGATTTATCTAAAGTTGAATAACTGCGTGCAAATTTCAGTTTATCGAGGCATACGAAGTTCGTATTGGGTATACATATACATAACATATTTAGTAAGAATGGTTGGATGTCCATGTCTATACATACATACTTGCAAACTTTCATGTTTGGGACGACGAATATGAAACATTATCGTACTCGTACCGTGGGTACGCGGCGTACCTACTTTACTTACGTGTGTTTACGAAGTTCGGCGTAAATGTGACTATTCTTTATCAATCTATAATGATCTTTGGATGCCAGTGTAGCTCCCTGGGGCAACCAAGTATTCATTGTCTCGTCCCCTTGAGCCTCCGTACCCGGATCCCTCCATCCACACTACATTCCGTTCTAAACTGTTTCCATTGCTGGCTGGACAGGCAAGCTACAGATTGTAGATGGTATACAGCAGGCGTTGTATGTTGAAGTTGGCAGTACTCACAAGTGGGTAGGGGTGTGATGTGATAGTGTGGTGTAGACGATAGTAGTGATATTAAAGGCGCCTGCGACATAATCCGGCCCATTTGGTTGCGTTCGCAAATTGGATTTCTATTAGGCTACTTGTCAACACGGCGGAAGACCTGAACTGCTTTCGTCTTTGTCATAAAACACTCACCTACTTGTATCGCTGTAGCTGTGTAGGTAGGTTCCTATCTATTTAATGTAATATATGCGATTGCATTAGCCATCTTAACGTTGGCATTAATAAATATGAACATTATCCACACATTAAGTTTGATATGTTCATAGTTTAAGACGTGGGTACAACTTTGTTGATCTTGTAAAGTTGTAACGCAACCTTGGTAATCCCAACTCATGAGATCAGACAAACTTAGTACTATCGCTGTGGTGTATAACGTGTAGGTAGTTCAGTTGCAAGCCTAGCATTAGCGAGCTATAGCAAGAATATATGTAGCGAAGCTCATTACCAGTTACATAAACATTATAAGAACGGTGTATTAATGTTTTTTTAGACCTATCCCTTCAGCTTGACTTACCAGTCAAGCCTTCTAAGTTAACATATGATAACGATTTATATGTATACATACGATCCCGTCCATTTCGTCAAATCTTCAAAAATGTGATTTTGGGCAAACTATAATTTGGGTAAAGTAGTTAAACGTATATTTAATGTAGTTAAGAGCTGACCAGGAACCTGCATCTGCATCCTGCAGAGCATCCTAGGAATATGCAACATCGACATTATGAAAGTTCGTAAGTTAGGGCTTCATGAACACTAATAGCACCGTATTGGAAAACTATTAAACTTACTCCAAACTGCGCAGTTGAGTTACTAGGAGGACGATCCTGATTTAACGATTTGTTATGGTTTTGATACGATCATGACTGTTGTCATGGCGATTGGTAAGCATATATCTGTCGCGCGACCTTTACTTCAATTCGCATGCATCAATCAACGTGAGCAAACTTCAAAATCGTATAAAATTAGGATCAAAACCTTAACAAGTTTTTCTATTTGAATCGAGTTTAATATGGGTAGGTAATTCAATTTAAAACATATTTTTCTAATTTAAATGGAATTTTTCTAGGTTTCTACTTGAAACACTTAACACAAATGAAAATGTTTTAATGAAATATGATGTTTCCTAAATATTATGAACACATTTCATGAAAAACAGTTTTTCCTACTGGCCCTGGTATCTAAATACGCCATTCCTTATATTTGATTTATACGTCCCGACGCTTTTACATACACAATACCCCATTGATCACCGGATATTGAATGAGCCACTTTACCTGTCGCTCGTGAAATATTCTCACAACATACGAAAATTGCTGGACGGCGGAAAGTTTATTGGAACGGGAAATGTCTGCATACTTTAAATAGTTTAAATGTTTAAAAATAAAAATTGCGGACTAAATGTCGAACTACTCGGGATGCAAAATCCAGCAAGGTCTGGCTGATGCGGCGATTGTAAATGTACTATTTGATAACGGTAGTGTGTCTAATGTGTTCCATGGCATATTAGCCACTGTGTCCGAGTTTTTAAGAAACCTTAACTCGCTCACTAGGACTACAATTTTAGAGTTGGCCAGAGGAAAAACAAAAAAAAATAAACAAGAAGGGATAATGAGCGTTTAACGGAGTAGGTTAATAACTTCTTAGCGATAAGACCGCCCGTTTGTTACCTAGCTTTTAACTGTATTTCATTTTCTGTGTATTTTTAACTGTATGGTGCACGATAAAGAATATTACTTTCTTATTTACATATTAAGTAGGTAATGTTTAACGTGGATAATACGTCCGCGATAGTAGAAAAGCGACTGCATACCCTAATAGGTAGAGACCAGGCCCATAACCAATAAAACACATCATATAATTACAATAAAAAATGTTTTAGGTAGCTGAAATTTACTCTGAGTAAACCTACAAATGAATCATACAATACAAACGTTTATTCATACATCGTAACATTTTACTAAGAAATATAGATGCCAAAGGCTTGCACAAATCAGCTGTCTGAACGGCGGCGAGAAGATGACTAGCAATCGATTATTTAACTTTCTAGTGTTATTTTTGATCGAACTATTACATGACATTTAAATTCAATAACCATGATATCCGCTATGCCGGGCACGCTCGTCTGTCCGCTCAGTGCTCAGCGAGGTGCGTTCGGAGAGGAACCTTAACTAACTGCACCTTAAAAGAGATACGAGTATTAACGAATGACCGTTGACTATAAACAGTGCAGGTGAATGTTTTCCCGAGAAATCTCTCGCCAGCTTGGGTTACCTTCCATACAAAAGTCGTTAACTTCATTTAAAAAACTTGCTTGTTGCTATTCGCTGATGTCCGTCTGTCGGACACCAGACTAAAAGATCGAAATCTTTTCTAATGGCCCTCCGCTGTGCCGTAGTTTAAACCTAACCCATTAATATCCGTCAACACCTACGAATGAGGTCGGTGAACCTTATTATAAAAGGCATAAGGTCTATTCAGTTAACAATATGGGCGATGGTACCATTTAAGCCTGGTTTGGGTAGCCTTCAATATAAAAGTTGAATGCGATTAAGTTACAAATGATTGTTATGGCTTTATTCTATCAATTTTTAATAAGAAGGGGTCGTGAGGGTAACCCCCTTCTGACACAGTCGGCTAGTAAGATTTTGTAATAAATACTCTATCTGGTATTACCTAAGTGAAATAACTATATACTTATTTTCATGGATAAATTGATATATGTACTTACTATAACTGTACAAGTAAGTAAAGACCTTTATAAAAAGGCTTCCGACCACACGTTTTAATCGCCCACGTCTTTGTTTCATATGACCCTCAACATGAGTCATTTTCGGAGGTCATATCGGTTAATTACGAAACATTGATTTACCGAAAGTCATGTTGTTTACGTAGTTTGATAACCAAGAGCTTATATAGTTTAGAAAACATTCCAATTGACCCCAGTCTCCCGTACCTACAAATGGACATACTTACAACGTTTGACATTCGAAATTACAAGCAACGACCTTTCAAGAGTTTCAAGATCATGAGTTATATATTATTTGGAGTAATTAACAAGCAATCGGGTGAAATGAACGCCCCCTGGCCTGACTTTATTTCGGTTACAGGTGACACGACTGGTCTGTTGGGATGTTGTTACCTAATGTTGCCCTTGGTAGACCAAGGGCGGCATTATGATTGTCCGATGTAACGAGAAGGCGATTTTTTTTTGTACAATCAACGTATGCCACATCATTTTATAGGTATTTAAATATTACATTCTACTACAATTACAAAGAGGCGTTTAAATTATTTGAATTTTAATTCTGAAAATAAAACTTAATAAATGTATTGAAACTTAATAAATGCTTGAAGCAGTGGTGGCCGAGTGGATATGACGTCTGACTTTCAATCCGGAGGTCGCGGGTTCAAATCCTGGCTCGTACCAATGCGTTTTTCGGAACTTGTGTACGAAATATCATTTGATATTTACCACTAGCTTTTCGGTGAAGGAAAACATCGTGAGGAAACCTGCATACATCTGCGAAGAAATTCGTAGGTGTATGTGAAGTCCCCAATCCGCATTGGGCTAGCGTGGGGACTATTGTATTGTATTGTAGTGCGGGCGATTTTCCGCAACTCGACGTCTTGCGCCTATTTTGCGTGATAGGGGGTGGGCTAGTCTTGCCAGCCCAGCTCCTCGAGGAATCCTATCAAACCTTTGATGTTGAGTAGGACCTCGGGGAGGTCTCTCGGGGATCCGAGATGTTTTGCCCTGTATGGGGCCAATCCGCTGCACTCCAGCACCACGTGAGAGGCTGTTTCTTCTTTCTCCATGCACCCACGGCATAGGGGACTGTCTGTGACACCTGTTATAAAAAGATGTTTGTTAAAAAGTCCATGACCTGTTATGACAGCGTGGGGACTATAGCCCAAGCCCTCTCGCGCATGACAGGAGGCCCGTGCTCAGTAGTGGGACGTATATAGGCTGAAATGATGATGAATGATGAATAAATGTATACTTTCCACAATTTTTTTGGAATACGATTAAATCTTCTTATTAAAAGGACATAAGTGCCGCAATGGCATTTACAAACAAAAGGCTTGTTGTATTGTATGAAAGTACGGAACTCTCCATTATGTGTGGCCCGACACGCACTTGGCCGTTTTATATTTACGAGCCTCTAGTGTTAATGAAGGCTTTGACATATACAAACATCTAGACAATGCAGTCAGGGACAGGTTTGTAAGTTTCGTAGGACATAAAGACGGGAACAAAAGGGAACGGTTCCCCCTCCCACGCCCAACGCTGGGCATCCCACAGAGACGCCTGCGCAAGTCGATATCTACTGGCTGCGTAGCCAATATGCCAATCGTTTACGCTCCGTGGCGATCGAAACGCAACAGTCACTGTCGCATTAATATGAAAGAGTGCATGATACAGAGACAAAGCGTTTCGTTATCGCAGCGCAAACGGTTGTCACCGTGGCTAGACAACTTCTACTGGTAACGATTCTTGCGATATTCAAGTCTCATCTTATAAATAAAACCAAAACTGTCCGACATAATGAGCGATTCGTGACTTTTCGCACGCCGGAAAGGGACCGGTTTACCCCCTAGGTTTTAATGTAACGACCACTTTGTCCTTTCGATGTCTCTGAAGTTTAATAATTAATTCATGTTCATAAGTATTTTTGTTGGGTTCATGTTCTTGATTTTATTCCTAAAGAGATTATTTCCACTCGAAATCAAGGACATTATTGACTTTTTTAGGAGAAAAAGCGTTCTTTGTTCTTACTTTTTTCGATTTTCCATTACGCTTCTTTCTAGTGCTCAAAGAAAAGTAGCGTAAGTGATGTACAAAAAATTTAAACACATTTTTTTTAGTTATTAGAACTAATAATGTTCAAGCTCCTGAGTAGTAAATATTAACTAAAGAATGTCTTATAGTCGTAAAACAGGCGCGTCAACTTACTACACACAGTTGAGAAGCATGAGAAGATGCACATAGATAGATGTACAATTGTACATAAGTACAACAACAATAACAGTAGGTATACAGTCAACATTTTTCACCTCAATTTATGGAAATACGATGTGTTATCTAACGCGCATGTACCATACACTCTTGGAGTTGCAGGCGTCCATTTACTACGCTGACAGCTTGCCATCAAGCGGGCCGTGGCCGTGTGCTTATTTATGACCAGGACCATATATGAATGAGAAACTGAGGCAGTAAAAAAAATAATGTTGAAATACACGAATGGAGGTTGAAGATGTGAAATGGCTTCAGTATTTATTTGCTAAAATCCAAGTGAAATCCACAGAATGTACTTACCTATCTCTCCTACGCATCTTTTTACTTTTGTTTCACAGATACCTGCAGAATGCAGCATTTTTCCGTCTTAATTTTATTTTGCAAAAACGCTTGCGTACGGCTGGCGGCGCGGCGTTCCACGTACATCAGGAATACATTTATTTTTGTACTTTTTTGTCTCATTACAGAAGGCAACGACTTTGGCGACGGCCTTGCTGTGTCACAGACTTGTACTCTATAGAGGGAGCATAAGATTATTGACTTTCCTCTGTTGTCATCGTGGTAGGTAACGCCGGCATTACGTGGCGTTAGGCTGAGTGACATGATTTGATTTTAGAGCTGTAATTTAATTGTGTTTAATTATTTTCCTATTTATTATCTTACTTAAGTTTATTTAGGTATTACATAAGAGAACAACCGCTTGATTTTGCCGGAGTTTCTACAAAAGTCGTATCTAGTCGAAAGCTGCAAGAAGCGCTGAATAACATCAGCAGCCTATAATCCTATATTAGTTCTGCTTACTTTGTGGACCACGGATGCTAAATCTGCACGAGGTAGTCCGTGTGTACTGCACTCAATGCAGAAATCGATCCTTATACGGCGGCCTGGCTTCGCAATATGGGTGTTCGGTTTTACTTTTTTATACGGGGATTCCTTTTTTATTCTCATAGTAAAAACGAAGGTTATTTAAATAATGTGTACTTCTGAAGACCCTGCATTCTCTTTAATAGTTTCCAGTAGGTGGCTCAGTGTTCACATAATTATCGTGCAAAATGGTATTACCATTCCACGTTCCGCTTTAAACTCCAATCGTATTGCCGACCTTTTAAATAACCTTACGTTAAATGAATACCTAGTAAAAAATAGAATTTAAAAGTAAAACCCCTAAAGTAAATACGAAGGTAATTGATATTTGAATTATTTAGGCTTCATTTGCTTTAGCTTGCTTTAATTACATTTTTGATTCGATTTGTATGAAATATTTTTGCATATTGAAAGATCTATGCGTGCAATGAACTTTAGACTTTCTATTTTAATTTGTGCCCTTGACGGTGTAGCTCAAACTACACCTCTCAGTCCTATTGCAACTTTGTATTTTGTATTTATGTTATTGATAGAGGTAAAACCTAGTCTACTAGGATAAGCTTTCAAGGGATAATCCTATCATTTCTACCTAAGTAGTCGGCCCTCGTCGAGGCAGCGTTTGATTCAAACCCAAGACCATCACTTTTGTAGGCGTTTCCACTTTTTTTATTAGAGTCATTGATTCAAGTCAATCGGTCCTCGCTAGAATTACGGGCGGGTTTGCTCTTTGTTCCAATAAGTGATGTATTGGTAGTGGATTGCGGTGACCAGAAACCAAAATTACTAGATTTCTAAAACTGAGAAGTTTAAAAAAAGCCGAGTTAGGATTATCGCCATTTTGGGAATTTTCTGGCGGACGGACTATCCAATGGCGGTGGTTTAGTTCGTGTGACTCTAATTTCTACTAGAGACCCCCAGAACATCACGAAATACCTACAAGAGACCCTCTTCAATGTGGATAGACAGCGGCGATAATCAATGGATACATTCTTTGAATAAGTGATTGTAGAGATATTAGAATAAACTTTCACATTTTATGTGAGAATTCTTGTGGATTAAGATTTTAGGAACGACTCCGGGATGTAAAGCACCAGAGAGCGTTGACAAGTTGACAATCATTGATATAAAACGCCAATTGAAACTTAAATAGGTAATGTATGGAAATAGTCGCGTGATTTTTGATACCGCCGATACCGGTCATCCCAAAATATTTACTTCTCGTTCGGCTTTGTCGTAATATTGTCATCTTGGCTAGGCCCATGATTTTAACCAATAAAATTGTACTACACAACAATTTTTTAAAAAGAAAATATAATAAAAGTTTCCAAGCGTGAGTTGGACATGAAGAAAAGAATAAAAAGTTATTGTGATGGTCGAGATGCGAATCCGCGGCGACCCGCACTTGGCAGGTTTTTAACACACATTTTTCATATATCACCAGAATTTATGTGTGTTCGGTGCAGTTTAGGGTTTCAGCATTTCCAAATAAAATTCCCTCGGAACTTCATAAATCACAAAAAGCTCGGATTTGCGCATATTTAACAAACGTGGAAGAAAAATTCCTCTTCTTAAGGCAGTGAACTTGGCAAAGAATGCCACCTTAAAGTTACCTAGTGAATATGCAAAATGTTTAAATATGTCCTTAGGTATCTTTATGTACAGTCAGTAGTGTTTTAAAATGGTTTATACTCGTTCCTCTTTTCTTTACAAAGTTGCGTTATTAGGGAAAATATACTTTTACGGAACAATTAAATCTGAGTGCAACTTTTAAAATTTGTTGAAAAATGTCACCTTGAAATAATTGCTTTTCTACGTTTCAGTTTTCAAGGCCCTAACTTTTAAAAATTATAAACAGAAACTACGTATATTAGAAGCTCGTTTTGACGACATTTTGAGTAGTGCAAGAGACACTCAAAACTATCGGTCAATATGTTGATTCGCCCATTAATCGATTGGAACACTTCACCCTTCAAATTAATACTTTCATAACAATTGAAAATTTAAACATTTCTAATTTCCTAAGAGCACTTAATCCAAAGTATTCAAACAGAGCTAATCGGAAACTATGTAGACATGAGTTAATACTCGGAGATGAATGAAAGTTCTTTGTTTGACTTGAGAACGCTTTAGTTCCGCTCTCAATTGGATAATTGCTTTATTAGTCTGGGACAGAGACCTTTTAAGAAAAAGACAATTAATTAGGCATTCGGTGTTACAGCAGCATATACAATGGGTATATTTTAATAGTGCTTTCTGGATCGAATTCTATCGGGTGATCTTTATTAATTAATTAATTAATTTTCAAAACCTGCACCTCAGAGAACCTAGAATATGATATCCCTGATGGCTTCTATGAAATGCTAAATGTTCCTATATTTTTGCGACATTTTTCGCAGATTTTCCGATATTTTAATAGCTTTTCGACTAATAGGGGCACGGCACAGACGAATCCAACGGACCCAAAATCATTATGGCAGTCGTTTTCGTAAAAACTACGGTAAGTAAACTAAGTACTCGCTAATTCTTGGGATTAGTTGCCAAGCGGACCGTCCGTCGTGGTCAGGTCATAATTCGCGGCAAAAACGCTGAAACAAATCTAAGGAGGATAAACTTTGTGATCGTGTCTAATTTTATTAAAAATATTTCCTCGTACTTGCTGGAGTTATTTTCTTACCTTAAAAGGTATCTAATTACACGCTAAGTTAAGTTTAATGAATTTAATGAACTGGGAGTGAGACTGGAAGCTATATTAAGAAACGTAAATAAGATAATTAAGGAGCTCTACAATTAAGGATATTTCCACGAAAACGTGTAATACATGTGTAATTTGATTCACGTAGATTTTGCTGTGATCCCTCACCGTGTGGGCCACACGGGACTGTGTTCATTATCTGAGATATAAAAATACAGCCGAGAAAGCAAGAAATATCGCAGAAACTTACCTAGTCGGCTATACTGTAACCTCCGAGCAGTGGCGTATTTCGCCTGGAGGCTAAACCTAGCTGTTACGAACAACGAGGCAATGCGGCCAGTGTTTTGGGGACAATGTCTCGGGTTACGTCAGGTGTTATCTATGTTAGGTATGTTATTTAATTAATACTTAGTATCTGTTACAAAAAAAACCTTTAATGTTTTTAACCCTTATCTTGGCATCGTAACACCCGTGATACATGGAACTTAAAAAAATCTAACAGGTTCATTTTATTACCTAACACAATAATTCTGCCATCAATATGTCGAGCTACCCTCCTTACTTATAAAAAAAATAATTGACACGAGTGTCATTGTAAATTAATTAGTAATAATCAACATGGCGCCGCGGAAACAATAGATTTCGGTCCGTACTGGAAGTTTTGCATTTATTTCTTATGTTAGTATATATTTTTCCATAATCTACATTTTGATATCTTTACTGTCTCTTAGTGCATACATATTTACAATGCCTTCGAATTTAAAAACATTTAATACACAGAACCTTACATGAAACTGTTATGTATTATATTTGATACACTGCCAAGAACTCAGAAATGTACATATCGAAAGGATTGTATTACATTTAATACATTGCCAAGTTATCGTCAAAATATTTTTACATGATTTTTATTTTTTTTATTTTTGTGGGATTACATAACATGCTTCAATTATTTAATATTAGTTGTCGTATTATTTAGTTATTAAACTTTGATTTTTTTAAGTACTAGATGTTATTTAACTATATATTCGTACGCTGTAGCATTATTGCTATGCCGTAGCCCGTAGCACGAAAAAATATGTGTATGGCAAAAAATGGCCCCAAAGTAAAAAAAAAAATATTTTTTTTTAGTTTTAATTATTTGTTTACTTTTCATATTTTACTCAACTTTTTGCTGACGACTTTTTTGAAACTTTACGGGATCTAATTTTCCGCTCATGTGATCAGGTATTCACAGATATAATTTATTTTTATAGGTTTAATAGTCATCTGATGCTTTAGATTGCGTTTAATTAGCAGTAAATGCTAATTTCTGTTGCATTACATGTTTTATTTTTATTAAAATCTTCATTTTTCTTCTAAAAAGTAGGTAACTATTTTGTCGAGTTATTGGCATTGTATCAAATATGATACATATGATTTTCCGAAACTGGAAAATCCTGGATTTTTTTTTCTTATTTTTTAATAGTCTAGTATGCTCAATAGGTGACAAAAAACTAAAAAAATGTTTATATTTAAGATATTTTGAGCCTTGCCAAGATAAGGGTTAAAGAAAAGGCAAAATAGAACTTGCCTTAAATTTAAATAATCTTGTATCGTTTGCAGATAAAAACTTCTTTTTATCTGTGTGTCATTAAATATGTTTGACGAAGCTAATATGTTAAATATGTTCAGTTGAGAGTGTACTCTCTATTTACAACATCCGTCTCTGGTCCCGTCAAATTCGTATCGAACACATGTCGGCCTACAACAATGAAGGATGAACTTACTCAATATATTACTTTCTTTTGTTGCCTTCAATCATCATCAATCCGCAAAACCTTGAGGAAAAACGCCAAAACGAGAGAATACAGACATGATCATCATGTCATGTATTCATGATGCGTGTACAACTGTACATTAGTTTATACACGGTGGATCAGAGGTAACAAAAAAACTATGATAAATCTAAAAATAAACTAATAAACAATCTTTTGTTAACCAGATCGCCTTTGTTGAATAAGCCTGGCCATCCAAAGAGATTCCACATAATATTTATTTAATAAAAACCTAATTAATAAACAATGTTACCAAAATAGTAGTAATTTATGAAGTAAGTACAAAAACATAGACCTGCAGATGAATTCTGTAAATATTTTTTGAGATTTGCATCTGGTAAATATGCAAAAAATTACATAGTATAAATAATTATCCCTTCTTCATTTTATTGCTGGTATGTAATAACATTTGACATAGAAAATGTCTAAAATGTATATAAGTAGGTAAAGTTTTTATACAGAATTGAATAAAGTCGAATACATGTGGCCCACGGTGTATGCCGAGGCCAGTCACCCAGCATCAGCAAATAATGGATCCTCCTAAAACAAACGTATCGAGAAAGCAAACATCAGCCTTCACGTAGGTATTTCATCGGGTAAAAACATCCTTTCACTCCCTTCGTCCAACTCCGTCTGTTCATATTTGATGTTAGGGACGTGACTTTACCTGTAACTTAATTTTATAAGTAAGTAAAGTGTTCGCGTCATTTAATCCTAAAAAAACTACTTTAGTTTAGGGACTTGTATATAATTTTGTTTGAATAATACTGGTACTAGATATTATTATTTTTATTTAATTTAACTCACAAATTAATGGCAATTTCATCTTATTTATCAATAACACGCACGATTTTGTGTTCTAACCTTAAGCCGCCACCTCACCTATGATGATCGCTTACAGGCGTAATTTGAAAAAACGCGCACAATTTCATATTAGAATAATCGGAACAGGAGGGGTTCCGTATACAATACAATACAATACAAATACTCTTTATTGCACACCTCATTACAGAAAACAATACAAATAATACAGGAAGTATACAGAATGAAGACAGTAGCTTATTTATAAGCATTTATTCTAGAGTTATATATATATATATATATTTTTAGTTAGGTACATTAAATATCTAAGACGATATTTAGGAACAGCATTTTGGCAGCAGTAGCAGTGTTTTTTATCAGTACCTAATGCGTAAATTAAATAATGTATGCAGGGAGGCATCTTTTTTCTGCAGCTGACTCTACTTTCCTAGTGTGGTTCTTATTTAATGCCTCTCTTACGCTTTATTTTAAGTTTGAAGATAGACTAAAACGGGTCTGAATAACAACAAAAAAAGTTAATCCATCCCATAGTATATCTATATTTTTATTACATACCTAATTAATGTTAATAACTTGTTGATTACCAAATAACTATGTTTTTCTTTCACTTCATCTATCCCAGAGAGACCAAGAAGCCAAGCTAACAGGTCAATTCGAACTTACACTAACATCTGTATTATATTTGAATCATGTTATTTAGTTATCGTGCGCCTTGCCCGCGCTAATACGAACCAAATACTCGAACACGGTAACAGAACAACATGATCCAAATACCATTCTGATGTTAGTGTGCGTTCAAATTGGCCTGTTTTTCTAATAAATTACCCATCAATCTGATCGCTAGTCCCTTGAGCTGGCCTTTCTAATTATTTGGAATCTGATTTGCTGTAGTTTCGTTGCTTCGCTAGTTTATTTGTTATTGGTGCATTAAGCTTGTCACAGGTAATCAAAGTTTGAAGTGTTTTTTTCTATATAACTATGTAAGATGTGCAGAATTAACAAAGCAATCCAGTATTCAAAGTATAGGTAAGTACTTATTTACTCGTTTACACATTTTATACATATATTAAGTACGAGTATCATCTCCTCCTAGCCGTTTTTGGCTACAGCGACTGCTATGCTACAGCTGAGAATAGCTGGATCGTAGTGATTCAAACCAACTGTTAAATATGAATAATACCGATATGAAATAAGCATTAAACTATGATAATACAAATCTACGATATCGCCATCTACCGACTGCGCCAGTAAGTTTTTTTAGTTAGGCAAATGAGATTTGCTGTATTTGTAAAATAGTAATCTGTGTAAAAAGTATCGATACTCCTCCCTGTTCTTCCTGAAATTATGTTTCATAATACCTACGTGGCGTGTATGTAGGACATGTAGGTATATATATTTTTTTTTTAAAAGGAATATAAATAAACATTTATTTACCAATAACAAATAAAGTGATAATAAAAACAACATTAAAATTAAAACTAAAATTTAACACAACTTATAAATAAAAAATGCTCCCCAGGTCACCTTCGTTTGTTATGGTGCCCAGGAGGCTGGCAGCGTTTCCTTTTTGGATGGCCAGGCTTATTCTCTGGCCGAGGTAGCTGCCAGCCCTCTGGTCACCTGTGGTGTCGATGAGACGCTGGGACATAGGTAGGTATATGAATATCGTTGACCGCTGCTCGTGTTTTATCATCTCCGTTTGGACAAATGCTTAAAAGCCGGTGTAAGGTTTGTATTTATGCTACAATAAACAAGACTACGCCGCTAATAGTTTTTTTTTAGGAAATTCGAAACGGACGTGAGAAGCAGATCAAAGCAGTCGATAGGCCTGTGTGTCTTCAAACAATATAGATGGTTGGTTAGTGAGGGCCCGTAAAGGGGCCCACTGATTAACAGTCCGCCGGACGGTATCGGCCTGTCAGTTAGAACAAATTTTTGACAGTTCCGAACAACTGACAGGCCGATACCGTCCGGCGGACTGTTAATCAGTGGGCCCCTAAAATAGTCCATCGAAACATTGCATTTTAAATAAATAAATAATATAGGGACATTCAGAACACAAATTGACTAAGTCCCACTGTACGCTTAAGAAAATTTGTGTTGTGGGTACTCAGACACCGATATATATATAATATGTATACAAATACTCAAATAGGTACATAAAAAACATAGGTACCTACATCTAGTTTAACCGTCGACTAAACTGGTCCGAAGGTATAACTGTACGCCTAACATGGCCTAACTAGATACACTGCTCTGGGTCCTTTAACCTGCCATGTAGAGTAGTCGGGACTAGCGTCGCGTCCCACGACACTGAAGACCAGTTTCTGTTCCGGGTACCTGAAAGAAGTCGCTGTTTCCGCTCACCGAGATAACATATAACGACTATGACTAGTATATATTTAACTTAAGCCTTATTTGGGTTAAAAACGTACGTAAAAAACCAGCCTTTATACAAAAAATTTACCTACCGGGATTAACTCTACTACGAAAAGTCATATTTTTTTTTTATTAACTCTGCTACGAAAAGTCATATTATGACTAATTCCAATTTTCCATAGGTACCTACATTATTTAAGTTTCGATTAGAGTTTCTTTCAACTACTTATTGTCATCTTGGCTTAGTTCGTGTTTTGTTATTGTTTTGTGTGTCGTCGTTGGTGTTAGCGGTGTGAGATAAACGGGTAAGTAAATTGTGTGTGATTGTTATCTTTATATGTTGCTTGCTAAAACTTAGTAGTGACCGGCAGTTTTGCCAGTTATTCTATAATAATATTCATTTCGAGTAAAACGTGCCTAATTTAAGAACGGCATAACCTCCCGCCTAAATAAAATTGTGACTAGATTTTATTTATCTGAGTATTTATTTGTTACTATTTTCTATTCATTAAAATATATTTTGAATTTTGAGTAAGAAATATACTGCGCAAAGTAACTTTTGAGGGACTAATTGCAAAAAATTGTTTAGAATCTTCACATAAACGAACACATTTTTATTGCTCTAGATATAATTTTAAAAATGTCCAAAACAGATCAACTAGAAAGTCAAATAAAATACATTTAAATAAATGTTGTCATAACGCATCAATAGCGCCCATTTAATCCCAAATCAAAATCTCATCTCTGCTCACTATCTGGCCCACATTTAATGGACCATTTTACCAGGATTAAATCCACATCAAAGAAACCTTTGATATTCCACGTACGGATCTTAATTTATGCATTGGATTTATCTAAACAATAAACAACAGATATCGGTTCTCTAACAGAAGAAAAGCACTTAGGTTTAGCATTAAAATATTTCAAACAACTTATCATTGGATACATCTGTGGGCTGAAAGATACCAGCAAAAAATTGATAATCATAACAAAAAGAAATTCGCGATATTTTTGTAAATATTTATGCTGATGCTGGAATTGCTGGATTAATTTTCGTACGTTCGTCTTACGTAGGTTCATTAAGCTCGTAGAATACTTGTACTTATCAAATATATATAGGGCAAGAGTGGCATGACCTTGATTGGATCGCTGACCCATTTCAGTTATCAAATAAATAATATAAATCTTAAGAAAAAAATAAAAGCTACACTCCGTTACATTTTTGAGGGATAAACGAAACGACAAGCCAACGGAGTTCGTTTTGACCCAAGTAATATAGCTAACATTTTTCAAGACACTAGAGGTACTTCCCACACAAACGCTTCAATGTTGCACTATATACGCATTTCCGCCCATTATCTTGAATGGATAGCACTAAACGCCTCGAGTATATAGCCAGTCTCTCTTCATTAAGACTCTTTCTGCCAACGTAAATGGATCCTCGTCAGACAAGTGAATAATACAGACTGCAGTCTCAACGGTCACAGAGTAAAGTTGGCAACACATTGGCTTTTTTACATTTGCACATGGCACTTTTAATTAATCCAATAGTACTTACCTAACTTTGACGATCTGTTTGTTACCTTTTCACGACTAAACTACTTACTAGAAACTCTTTTTAATATTATTTAGAGCAGGTAGAAATGTTAACTTAGGTATCTTATTGTGTTTTTTGCCCTTGGGGAATATAAGGGGAAAATATATAGAAAACATCATTGTCTTTTTGTATGTATTACAGAATCCTTACATAAGTAATTTATAAAATAAAATATGTCAACTCTATAAAGCTGTAGGTAATTGTTTATTATGTCTCATTTGAACAATGATATTTTGTTAAAAAGAAACAAAATTACGAGTATACAAAGGTTTGCTATGTTTTATGAATAGGGCAGTGAGGCTTAGTAATATTTAACTCGATATCAAGAGGAATAATAGTGATATGAGTATGCCGAGTATGTTCTGAAGATTGACAGTCTTTCCCTTCATTACTTATCTCTTCTTAGCTATATAAACAACATATGTATATTGACGCTTTTAACGACGTCTCTACCAATAAATGTACAGTCGGCGCCGAATCACGCAGAAAATGAGTTCTCGCCGAACATGAAAGCTGAATAATCCAATAATACACACACCAGGTTTTCTTGTACCTTAATATAAGGCCCGGTTTACCAAGAAAGGGCGCAGGGATAGTGGTTATTAGATGACACGACCCGTGTCGCGTGGGACTGTCGGTAGTAAAATATCTATTTAGTATTTTGATTTGCTGACCAGTAATAACTCTATATCTAGAGTGTCGGCGGAAGGTTTGTCGAGTATGATTTGGACGCCCTCTAACGATTGATTTTTGGGTATTTTCCTGGGGATTAGATGTTTATTATTTGGTGTTAATCAAATGGGAATTAAATTACTGTCCTTTCACACAAAATAAAGACTAACCCGAAGGAGAAAAACATAAACCTCGAAATTAGAAACGATATATACAGGATGGAAAGATAAGTCGGGCCCTGGAGGGAATCTACCTTAAATCCTTAAGCTGGCTCATTTTAATTAAAAGAGACATTCCTTTATTTTTAAAAAGAAACAAAACTGCATTCAAAGATTTTCTAAAACTCGCTTTCCTCGCCCGGGACTCGAGCCGACTAAATATTCAAAAAAATAAAAACTCGCAATTTTATTCTACTAGTCGATACAGTTAATGTTAATGATAACATTTCTCCAAGAAACATTAGATCTTAACCTCGTCTGTCGTACAAAATATCCCAAAAATCTAATAAATAGTACTTACTTAAGATTTTTTTAGACAAGCCAAATTTAAGAAATAAACAAAAATACTTTGAATGCAGTTTTGTTTCTTTTTAAAAATAAAGGAATGTCTCCTTTAAGTAAAATGAGCCAGCTTAAGGAATTAAGGTAGTTTCCCTCCAGGGCCCGACTTATCTTTCCACCCTGTATAGTAGAATTATTAACAAAATTTTAGTAAAGTTCTACTAAGAAATTATCTTTAAAATCCCGTGTTTTTATATTTAGGTCAGGAAATGAATGCTCAAAAAACGTTGTAGAGGGAAATGCTAGGAACACAATTTTTGACTCCGTAACTTTGTTTAGACTAGTTAGGAGGTAAACATATCAAAAGTCCCCGGCTGTAGCCCCGGTGCTGCGGGGTAGAGGGGGGTAAGAAGGTCGAATTTTTCGGTTTTTCATTGATATCTTGGAAACTTTGCATCTTAGCGACATGACTACTAAGACAAACCGAAAGCTCATAAAATTAGTTACAAGTTTTATCCAGTCAAGTTTTTCGATATCTTGAATAGTTTTTGAGATAGACGCTCTTGAAAGTTTATTTAGGGATTTTAATGTTATCTTGATATCTACATCAGTGATGCTGTTAGGCCATGTTTGGCATCATTTTCGTATAAATCGGGGGTGCTGAATTCATTTATGGTATCACATTGACACTATTCCGAAGTAAAAACAAAATTAAAAAAATATATATTTTTTAAAATCCCTCTTCACGCTTAAACCGCTGAACCAATTTCGTTGAAATTTGGTACAGAAATAGTTTCAGTCTCGACACAGGACATAGGATAGTTTTTATAACCAAAAGCATCTTTTGAGGATGTGAAAAGTGGGGTGGAAGTTTGTATGGGGAGTCAGTAACCGCTGAACCGGTTTAGGTGAAATTTAGGATGGTATACATCTGTGATTTAAATGAAAATGATACCTAACATAACTTCAAACCTTACCTTAAGCATTATGAACCTCAGGAATTCAGTTTCGTCGATGAAGTTGAATTCCCCCCATACTCCATTTCACAACTTTAAAGGATGATTATTGAGATAAAAAGTATCTTATGTCCTGTCTTGGGACTCGAAATATCTGTATACCAAATTACAATTAAATCGGTTGAGCGGTTTAAGCGTGAAGAGGAATTAAAAAAAAAAGTTATTTGTTTAAAGTTTATATGTTTTTTCTTAGAAATGGTGTCAATGTGATACCAAAAATGAATTCAGCATCCCCGATTTATACGAAAATGATACCAAACACGGCCTAGCAGCTTCACTAATGTAGATATCAAGATAAAATTTAAAGCCCTAAATTAACTTTCAAGAGCGGATATCTCAAAAACTATTCAAGATATCGAAAAACTTGACTGAATAAAACTTGTAACAATTTTTATCAGCTTTTGGTTTGTCTCAGTAGTCATGTCGCTAAGACGCATAGTTTCCAAGATATTAGTGAAAAACCGAAAAATGAGACCTTCTTTCCCCCCTCTCCCCCCCAGCACCGGGGCTACGGCCGGGGACTTTTGATATGTTCACCTCCTAACTAGTCCAAACAAAGTTACGGAGTCAAAAATTGTGTTCCTAGCATTTCCCTCTATAACTTCTTATTTCTTGGCCTAATTAAGAAGCATGTGTCGTGTAAAATATATTTTATATCTCACTTCTAAAAACTATTTTTTACACGACACATGCTTCTTAATATAAAAACACGGGATTTTAAAGATAATTTCTTAGTAGAACTTTACTAAAATTTTGTAAAAATTCTACTATATATAGAATAACTAGAGTAATAAAAATGCGATTATATTATTTTAAATAAAGAATTTCTCGGTTTTACATGTCGGTACATGTACCTTGAAGCATTGGAACTAATAAGCCTTGGTAACAAAAGAAAGCTGAAGGACATGTAGTACCTACCTAATAAGGTTTGGCCTACCCACCCTTGGTAGCGTCGGGTTCGTATAGTCATATATGATTCTGAAGCGTATATTAAATGAAGTAAATTAGGTAAAGGTTAAGATAAGCCGTATAACCGTATATTGGACGTTCAGTTTGGCTCTAGTGCAGCAGACGGCGTACTGATATGAATATTTGATCAGCAATGTACGACAGCTATTCTCGCACGCGTGGAATTATTTTGTAGGTAGGTACGTATACACGCAGAACTAAAAAACACTCTGAAGAACTGAAAATTGATCGCAAACACACCATTTGCGGGAATATAGCAACTTAGTAGCTTTTATTTTTAGGGTTTCGTACCCAAAGGGTGAAAACGGGACCCTATTACTAAGACTCCGCTCTCCGTCCGTCTGTCTGTCTGTCACCAACTCACCAGGCTGTAACTCATGAACCGTGCTATCACGGTTCTAGCTATCTAGACAGTTGAAATTTCACAGATGAATATTTAAGTGGGGCTCCCATATAGCAATCGTGATTTTTTTGCTGCTTTTTGCGTAATGGTACTAAACCCTTTGTACGCGAGTCCTACTCGCACTTTGCCGGTTTTTTTGCCTACCCAGTGTCAAATCTCTGTGAACGCCACACATCAGCACGAGCCAGACACACTGTCAATCACACTGTGCTGTCAATATGTCATCAAATTGTCAGGGGACCGATTTTTGAATTTCGATCACTCGATTTCGTCACTCGAAAATCGGTAAAAAACGGCGAAATGCTAATTTTTGAAATACGAGCGATCAAAATTTGGAAACTAGTGGTATTGACCACTCGATTTCAATTCTATTAGTAGAATTTAAACGCCTAATAGTAGTGGAGATATAATTTAACGAAATACACGAAATCGAGTGGTCGAATTTCAAAAATCGGCCCCCAGGCGCCTTTGGAACGGCATTACTCCTTATTAAATCCAACCCATGCAACGATGCCACGGAGCCACGCTGTTTTGTCGACTAAATAGTGTTTAGTTTTAAGTTTATAAAATACATTATGTATGTTAGTCTGTAAGGTATTTGTAATATGGGCCTTGTTGCCTGAATTAAATTTCTAAATAAATAAATAAATCTGTAGGTGGGCTTTTGAAGCTGACTATACCTTGCTATTTTAAATACGATAGTGTACCTATTAAACGTTAACATGTTGGAAATTGTAAGAAAGTTTTTGTTTTCAGAATCTTGGTTTTATATTAGTTTAGGTAGTTAGTATGTATATATTCGCAGTCGCTCCAACTTCAGCCTGCGTTGACTTTATGTTCTCTTTTAGGTACCCTTATTGGTATTAAGACCTTACAAGAACAATATAATGCTTATACCTACTTTATATTGTTAAATCTCAGTTTGGGTTCTGAAAATAAACATGAACAAGTAATATGTATAAAACTTTGCTGAAATACGTTTTCTTCACATGTTAAACTTGTTTATTGTAGAATTCAGGTGAGCGACATCCTAAATCTGTTGTGCAAACATTCGTCTTCAGTTCGAAGTCTTGTATATGAAAGTAAGTAATATAGGTATCTAACGACTACTTAAGTAAGTATATCGGTCCAATTGAGGATATAAAAGTCAAGAAAAACAAACGCAATCAACAACGCGTTTAATTCTCTCGTAGCTACCTATTGTTATCGTATTATAAAGCTTTTAAGGTAATTGCCCATAAATTCGAATTATACTACGAGTATGTACTTTCGGTTTGTACGCAAAGTTGTGCCTATTTGACAGCTTGATCTGTTAATCCACTTGGTAATTGAAACAAACAACGAGATCTTTCTTCTTTCCAAGATTTAGATCTTTCATTTCGTAGAAATTAAAGTCAACGATGAGCATTTCCGTGAAAGGAATAAAGTTTATAGTTCGTTTTTTTAGCATTAGAAAGAACTTGAAAGAAGGTAAGCGATCTTGACATGTCTTTTAATTGAAAGACGCTTTTTAAAAATCAATAACTATTACTTATGAAACAGAAGCGTATAAATGATCGTATTAGATTCATAATTGTTACATATGTGCCGTAACTTATTTTTAAAATGTTATTTTCAATTAAAAGACACATCAAGATTGTTTACCTTATTTCTAATGCTAAAAAAAACGAACTATGGTATACGAGGGCGGGATGATAAGTTTCCGAAACGGCACAGAAATAAGACAATATATATAAATGTTATATTTTATTTTTCAACGTAGGTCCCTTCTGAGTCCACGCACTTGGCCCAACGTTTCTCCAAGGCTATTATCCCATTTCTAAAAAACGATTCTTCGAGTCCCTCAAAATACCTATTAACAGCTTCTATGACTTCAGAGTTCGACGAAAATTTTTGTCCGCCTAGCCACTTTTTGAGATTTGGGAACAAATGGAAGTCGCAAGGGGCCAAATCTGGTGAATACGGGGGATGAGGTAACAATTCGTAGTGCAAATCTTCGATTTTAGCCATTGCAATTTTAGCCGTGTGAACAGGGGCGTTATCCTGATGGAGTAAAATTTTTTTCTTATTTAAATGAGGCCTTTTCTCTTTGATTGCGTTATCGAGGTTTTGTAGCAGATCAGCATAATATTGGGCGTTAATGGTTCTTCCCTTTTGAAGGTAATCCACGAAAACCAGTCCTTTGGAATCCCAAAATACGGTTGCCATTACTTTACCGGCTGACAAAACCACTTTTGCTTTCTTAGGGGCAGGTTCACCCCGATTTGTCCACTGCCTAGACTGTTCTTTTGTCTCAGGCGTGTAGTGGTGGATCCACGTCTCGTCAACCGTTATGTAGCGACGTAAAAACTCGTTAGGATTATGCCTGTACTTCTTCAAACACTCCGTCGAAACATCCTTGCGGGTTAGTTTTTGCTCGTCTGTTAAGAGACGCGGCACCCAACGAGCACAGAGCTTGTTCATTTCCAAGTGTTGGTGCAAAATGTTAAAAACACGTTCTTTTGAAATGTTTACCATCTCTGCTATTTCCACCAACTTCACACGGCGATCATCCAATACAATTTTTTTTACTTTGTTGATAATTTCCGGAGTCGTTACCTCATTGGGCCGTCCGCTGCGGGGAGCATCTGTACAGCTCTGCCGACCACGTCTGAAGTCGACAACCCAAGTGTGAACTGTGCTTAAAGAAGGCGAAGAAGATCCTAAAACGCGATCCAGTTTGGTTTTAATTTGTGTTGCAGTTTTGCCTTTCAAAACATAAAACTTAATTACCGCACGCACTTCCGATTTTTCCATTTTCACGAAAATGAATACAGTTTTTCTTTAGGTCGCTTTAATATATTATTATTTATATTATAAAAACTTGATATTGCTTCCGCATTAACGTAAAAGCCAAGAGGTTAGAATGACATTATTACTTTTTTAATTATATTTTTTTTAATCTTTCATTTCGGAGACTTACCAGCCAGCCCTCGTACTTGGTCAAGCAGATCTTGTCAGTAGAAAAAGGCGGCAAATTTGAAAAATGTAGGCGCGAAGGGTTATCGTCTCATAGAAAACTTGAATTTCGCGCCTTTTTCTACTGACAAGATTTGCTTGACCGTCTATAATTAATTTAATTTTCAGCTTGATACTTATAGCGCCACCTATTGAAAAACTACGACATCATTTTGTCAATACGTTACCCTGTGGTTTACAGATAGTTCTTGCGTTATTTAGATAGTTTTACTACTCAACACAAGATGGCGCTGTCTATTCTAAATTCGTTTTTGTGGTCGTTCGCTAGGTGTCGCTAAGACACAAATATTTGTTTAGGCGACTTCAAAAAGTTTTAAATTTGTTGAGATCTTTGTTTTTTTGTTGTAATACTTGTAATTTGGGTAGGTTCTCTGATTTTCTTAATTCATAATATAATATAAAATAAAACCTGACATAACGTCTGCATGCATTTGCAACTTTAAACTTAAATTAAATTTAGTTTTAATGAACACATATATGTAAATACGCCTAATACAAAATCTGAAATCCCCAAGTAAATGGGTTCCTTAGATGTATGATGTTTCTTGGTGTTGTAGTTCTAATACCTCGAAACATTGAGGTTTCCTTTTACCAACAATCTAACCACGAATCCTTTCAACTCTGGTAACCCAATAAGTTTTCGGGCATCAAAGGGTTTCCCTCACAGAGGTGAGTTAACTAGTGATTATTTATCCTTTAACCAGAAATTTTCTAAATAACGGGTAATGATTGTGGGGGACAACTTTACTGGAGCGTGTACAATGTGTGCAAAACTGCAAAGTGGAAGCCTTGACCGACCGTTCATTTCAATCTTTTTTTGGCAGCGGGGTTTGGTATTCGTAATACAATTTTTTTTAGATACAGATAGGTACTTTTCTACGTCCATACAAACCTCTTACGTTAGGTCATAATATTATTAAAAATCAAAGAATGAGTGACAATGTCAGTTCTGAAAAAATGTGTCATCGTAATTTTTATTCAATAACCGCAGTATCATCAAAACAATAATATGTATGTCAATATAAAATGTGCCACTTTACCGTAAGAGCGATCTCATAATCCGCGTATCATACTTCCGTCAACTTATCATCATCCGCTAACCCTCTGACTGCAGGTGCAGCGGTTGCCATGGCGACGTTCATCGACCCCGCCCGCCCACCGGCGCCGCCCGCCCCGTCCAGTTTGTAAACACCTCTTAACCAGTACACATAATATGATCGCGAAACTTACGTCACTGTTGTGATAGTGCCGTGATAATAGTGTTAGTTTAGTGATTATAGTGTTTGTGTGTGTTTAAATATGACAGTGGAAAGGAAAGGGATGTGCAAGCTGAGCGATTTACGCACGTAGCAGGCCTAGCAGGTCAGTTACACAGCTATACATATTGTGTAGAAATCAATTTACATACGAAGATTTCCATTTCTGTTATCAATATGCTCACAATAGTATCGAATGTCAAGGACATCGATCAATAACGGTGCTGCTGCACTCAGATGCAGTTTCCAGGACAAGCTGCTGACTGATGAGCGGTCGTTACTCGTGTGGTTAATCGAACGTTTAGATATGACCAATCAATAATATGTAAACCTCGGATTTTGGACCCCCTTGTAAATATATTTCTTCTAAATTCGTATAGATTTCAGTAAGCTTTAATGTGATTAGTTGATTACGGTTACTGTACCCTAGTATCCTGGATATTTTTACCCAGTCACTGTACCCCCATGTCCCGGTTATTTTTACCTTCTCGGCGTGACTCGGTTATTTTCACTTCATCCTTGAGTGTGACAGGGTCGCGGCTACGCTAGACGAAAAACCCCATTCAAATGTAACAATTTGATACGGTTTTGATACATCTTGAAGACCCTGAGTATATGCCATCGCCAGCCGATCGTCAAGGTCATATCAAAACCAGTTCAAACCCATAACAAATTGATAAATCAGAATTGATCTCTAGTGTGTAGAGTAAGAAAGTCGTGGTACCTGGTAGTAGAGAATGTTTTTTGGCATGAAGTCTGCCTTTTGTACGATAAGTAAGTTTAGTTTTGTTTCAGACAGAAAATGTTTGACCTTTAGAATCATATGTTGAACTCTACTAAGTATGTACTTAGTGTATTTTTTTATCCAGAAATAGTGCAAGGCATAGATTTTTACATTAGAGAGGTGTATTTGGCATCCATAACAGAATAATAACAATGATGTCAAAATTTTACTGAAAACTAGCAACTCAAATACATTTAGTAAAATAAACTCGCCCCACTAGAGTCGCCAGTAACCCTGTGACTGAGAATATGGGGTGAGAGGGCACCCTAGTTTCTTGTTTGTTTTCGCTGCATTTTTCAGTAGCGAGCAGAAACGCGGACGGCTGTGTGCTGACTAGTGGATTTCATAAAACTAGTGTGTGTAGTGTGTAGTGTAGTGTACCTATAATTTTAAAGAACTAAAAGTGTATTTAATATCCCGATTTTCGCTTTATCCGAGTTACTTTTAAACAAAATAAAACGCTTAGTTTATTTATAGAATAGACAGAGCGTTTATTCGTGACAAAAAAAATAAAAGAAGACGACAAGTAACAACAACATTTACCGAACTACTTGTTGTGCACTGCTGCATTCAAACATTAATAAATTTAGCAAGAAGGTAATATGTAAATAATATGGACAAGATGTGAAACGCTCATAAAATATTATCGCGACGGTAAAATGCGTAACAGGCCAACAGCGACAAAACCCATCACCCCTCGGGCTCGATTGACAAGTGGGGTGTCAACTTGAACCGCAGATAAATAGAAGCGTCAACAGGTCGTTAAACGATGGTCGTGTCTGCGAGCCGCGTTCTGCTCTTCATGTAGTTTATTAACTAATCAGTATCAGGGGTTGGCCAGGGTTGTAATTAATATGTACTTAGTACTGTGGAATAGGGCAAAGATAGGTACCGATGTCAATTCGCTCAAATCAATAGCAACCCGAATGAGGAAGTAGGCCTTTTCCCATTTTACTGGGGGTGGGTGCTTCATAGCTCTCTGTTGGTCGTCTCCCTCACACAGCACAGTCCATCCACCTTTTCCTTGGTTTTCCTTTCCTCTGACAACCCTCCAAATGAATTTCTAATTAATACCTACATTTCGTGTCACATGACTTTCGTCCCTACGCATCATACTACTACTAAATGACCTGCCTAGTGTCATACACGAAGCAGAAATTTATATGTATGCCGACGACGTGGCCGCCGTTGTGACTGCGCCAACGGCACAAGAGCTGGAGAGGAAATTAAATTCAGTAGTTCGGCGGCTCGAGTGGTGGTTCCAATTAAATGGTCTGGCATTAAACAAGGAAAAAACCATGTTTCTCGTATTCCAGCTTAATGGCACATCACCGCCACCCTGCCGGGTCACCACCGAACAGCAAACCGCGCTGCAGATGGTCCAAACGACAAAGCTGCTAGGCTTCCATGTCGATAGGGGCCTAAAGTGGGACCACCACATAGAAGAGCTCTGCTCCAAGTTGGGCCGCTCATGCTTCGCGCTTCGTCGTCTAGCGAGCACGGCTTCTCGCGACGTAGTATTGTCATGCTACTACGCGACTGTCCACAGTCTCATTACCTACGGCGTGGAACTGTGGGCACGCGCAGCAGACGCCGGGCGAGCTTTTAGGATGCAAAAGCGGGCTGTGCGCGCCATTGCCGGGGTGCCCGAGGATGCATCGTGCAGAGAGCTATTTAAGGAATTAAAGATTATGCCCCTTCCCTGCGAGTTCATCTACAGGGTAGCTCTCTTCACGTACAACAACTTGGGTACGTTCCGTCAACGTGGTGTGAACCCATCCCGCGAGTTGCGCAGCAACAAGCTCGCCCACCTCCTCGTCACCCCAGCACACAAACTGCGCAAATCCGAAAGGTTGGTGTACGTCGTCGGCCCGTCAGTGTACAACAGACTGCCGGACGAAATAAAAAATACTGCGGCTTCTGCGGTGGCCTTTAAGTCAAGATTGCGAAAGTGGCTTCTTAGACATACATTTTATTCCATAGACGAGTTCTTTGAGCTCCCTAACATATAAATATAACTTATGATAGCATAAGTATACTGTATATTATAAATCAAATGTACTAATTATTATTATTATTTTTTGATCGAATGTGTAAATATTAAAATGAATGTACCAACCTAATGACTGGATGTACCTACTAATTAAAATGTAAAACCATCATGACATGTAACTTGGCGTTATAAATAAAGTATTTGTATTTGTATTTGTATTTGTATTTGTATTTGTATTTGTATTTGTATTTGTATTTGTATTTGTATTTGTATTTGTATTTGTATTTGTATTTGTATTTGTATTTGTATTTGTATTTGTATTTGTATTTGTATTTGTATTTGTATTTGTATTTGTATTTGTATTTGTATTTGCATATGCCCATATATCACGCTTGAATTTGCTCTTAACCTTTTGTCTGTGTATGATAAGGATCCTGAGATCCTGACCGAGTTTTTAGTCATCTTTGGCATAATATTTTTTAGAACGATTTATTCTGCTATATACCTACATTACAACCGAGGTTTGAACCCACGATTTTTGAACACCACACACTTAAGAAAGGCTACGTACCTATAATAGGTAATCCCTTTATAACCAATTCAACAACTTTAACGAGGACAAAGTCACCGGCAGAGGCTAATGGTCTTGCGGTCCTAAGTCGTTACTAGCTGCTATAGGTTTTTATTATTCAATGTAAGATTTATGCTTCTGATGAAGCTAAGTTTGGTGCGTGTGACTGTGTAACATCAGTAGTTGAGTCACTAGGTGACATTTAAAATTCAGTAGGATCAAAACCTATATAAGTAAGTGTGCCTGGTTAGGTAGCTCAGCCCGTCGATATTTAATTTATGTACTTACAATTTAGGTCAGAGCGAATTTCACTCTTCACAATACAATTCTATTAGGTACGGAACCTCGACACTGAGAATCCCCTTATTATCCTTAATTCCTTACAGAAACAGCATGACCCCGACAGTTCTCAGTTTATCACGGTCGCAAAAATATTCAACCTCTATCGTCCATATTGCAAAATAAAAGTGAATTTTATTACAATGATATACAGCACATCTGTAGTCAGTGGTGTATGAGGTAAATGCGTGTTTTGAGGCAGTGAGCTTATCGGAGCTTTGCGTCACGCACTGCCGTAATTAAGTTACCTACTTAGGTACCTCAAACCGGCAGTGACGCAGGCACGGCCTGGATTCAACAAGGAATAGAGAGATCTCGGACAGTAGTGGATTACATGCTAAGGTTGTCAAGTTGTCATGAATATCGATATCTGAAAACTTCATTGTTAATGCGTCTTTGTTAATGCGTGGCTTTGCTGTTTTTCTTTGAAATATCAGGAACATGATTCAAACAATACAACTAGAAAACAAACCACGAAGAAACAATTATTCGCAAATATTAGAATGTGACGAATAAATAGTTATTTGAGTAGTAGTGCCTAGTAGCAGTAGTCGCAAACGCAAAACGTGCCAAAAACGCGCCCGAAAGTTATGTTATTGATTGTGATTGGAGTTCGATGCAAATCATGCCGAGCCTGTCTGGCAGGCGGCAAGCGACTCGGTGCATTTGGAAGTCCATCGATCGGCTCAATTATTCAGCGAAGCTCAGCGCTGCAGCTCTCAGACCGCGTGCTTCTCATTGGCGACGCGATTGTGTATACGATTCTTTGAGGCTGCCGCAAACATCTATATTAGAAGTAAGTATCGTTGTCAATGTCACCCTTCTACCTAAGACGATGTATTAGTTCTAGGATGTTACCTCAATAAAAATCGAAAATCGTGCATCTTCGTCGCGTAAGCTTTAGTGTAAACTTCGCTTCGCACGGGTTAACATATTATAGACCGAAATCTTCCTCAAGAATCGCTATTGATAGGTGAAAACTGTATGAAAATTCGTTCAGTAAGTAGTTTTAGAGTTTATATATCGCGAACATACAAACAGACTACGCGGCAGCGGACTTTGTCTTAGAAATAGAAATAGAAATGTTTATTTGCCAGAATACGTTACAATTAGGTTTGAATACAGTTTTAGTTTCAGTATTCAGTCGACATGAAGCCAACATGCAAAATGCATGTAAATTACATTTACTAGTAGGGTACATCATCAGGTACATGCATAAAATGTCAATAATCTTAATAAAACAATGTCAATTCATTACAAATAAAATTAAAAATAGAAATACTTAAAATTGCACATATAAAAATTAAAAATTAAATAATAAGCTAAAATAAAATGGTTTGGTATGTCAGAGTTATGTCTTGAATGAATTTACTTATATCACAATTTGAAATTTAAATAGTCCTTAATAGTATAAAAACAATGATCTTGTAGCCACTTAGTCAGTTCTTTCTTAAATTCATTTCCATGCAATATTCTCAATTCATGAGGAAGGTTATTGAACAAAACAATACACATGTTATACGCATTTTTCCTATAGATATCAGATTTACAAGCTGGCTGGTATATCATATTTTTATACTGGGCTCGTAGCTCCCTTGCAAACATGTCTTCTCTGTTTTAAAAATATTCTGGGTGGCTTTTAATAAATAGACATGCCTTTAAAATGTACATAGAAGCTAAGGGGAGAATCTTAAATTTTTGGAATAGAGGTCTGCAGCTATCGTCAAATCGAACTCCCCCTATTTCTCTTAAACATTTTTTCTGTATTATGAATGCCCTCTGAACGTAGTCGCCGTCCTTATAAGGTGTACCAGTGATTATTTGCGCTTACATGTATCTATAGATACCTACTCCTACATATTATGGCTTACATAAGGTACATCAAGGTATAGGAATTGCAGACTGTTCCGAGCTCGGTAAGCGCGATTGCATGTAGACCTGAACCTGACTTAATATTAGACATAACAAGCGTCTACCTATATGTATATGCATATATTCCATTGAATCTGAGTTTTTAAGAAACATTCCTCGATGAAGAGAACAAACAAGTGTCAAGGAATCACAAACATAATCAGACGCATGCGTCACTCTCGATTAGTAAATGTCCCAACAATTGACATTTACAAAAGATTGACTCACTCACAATTAACATTCCAGGCAAAGGCGATACGGCGATAGGATGGAGAAGAAAGTGATTTGCGACATATTCCACATTTCTAAGGTATAATATATACATACCTACCATATCATCATAAAGGTATTCAGATACCTGATTTACACGCCCGCTTCCGTATATTTACGAAAAAACAAGGTATAGGAGGATATTATCGATAATTTAATAATGTTATATAGGGTCTGCTATCCCAACCTCGAACAATTTTCGTTTTACACGAATGATGATCTCAATTTTACCGAGGTTGCATTCGCTAACCGATAAAAAAATCTTGTAGCCAATTCAGAAAATCAAACTGTTTTTTTTTTTAATACGAGTTTAATGAAATGAAACCACGGAGAATAAGAACAAAGACTGTATAATACTTACAGATAAACGAGTAAACAGTGACTAACATTGATATTTTTGCGATAAAAAAAAAACTAACTAACTAACTATTTTGGCTCAGCGATCCAAAGAGAATCTTGGCCTCCGAAACGAGAGCGTGCCACCTGTCCCGATCCTGCGCAACTTCCTGCCAGTTACTGACGCGAAGCTGAAGCAGATCCGCCGCCACACTGTCTTCCCAGCGATACCTGGGCCGACCCACTGGACGGCTACCAGTCGGTCGTCCCAAGAACGCCTTCTTGACAGCCCGATCCTCTCGCATTCTGAGTAGGTGACCGAACCAGCGAAGTCTGTGCGCTTTCGTTTCGCCGATGATATTGGGTTCGGCCACTAACTCCTCGATCTCGGCATTTTTCCGGATCCTCCAGGTGCCGTCATCTCTCTGAATAGGTCCCAGGATCTTGCGAAAAACTTTTCTCTCTGCTACCAGGAGCTGACCTTCTTCTTTTAGTGTTAGGGACCAAGCCTCACAGCCATACATTAGGATAGGCCGTATAACGGTTTTATATATCCGTAACTTTGTAAATAAAAAATAACTCTTGATAAGAGTTAGTATCAAGAGTTATTTTTTATTTACAAACTCTCTTAACTTTGTGATAAAAAAGAACTCTTTTTAGAATTCTATCTTAGCAGTCAATTTATTTACGTTGCTTGTGAATTTCGAAATAAGATTTTTAGCGTTAGGAAAGCATATAATAACCAAGCGAAAGCGATGGTCTCCCTTTCGCTTGGGCATATATTATTTGGTAATTATTATGTACGTACTTATAACGTAAACAAACGGAGCTTAGAAGTTTTAGATAAGTAAACAATGAAAAATTTATACGATAACGATCAAATAAGAACGAGATTATTTTAGAGAAGAAGGCCACCATCGATAACACGTGCTGCAATTTGCCGTCAACTAATTTTAGATCTGAACTAACATTGTTACATTACCCGTACTGGCACTAAATCTCTCAGTTGTAATAATCATAACACATAAACACTTCCACGCCTCAAAACCCATGGTCTGCACATGCATCTAACCCACACAAACAAATAGTAACTTTAGTGGGTTGACCTAGAATACATATTTGCTTAAGCGAGCGGTAGTTCGAAGCTCGTAGCGTAGTCAGCTGGGCGTTATCAAGGCGGGTAAACGCGTCTGATTACTTATCTCACAGATAAACTTTAATTGCTTGTCTAGTATTAGTAGTCTGTTAATCGACTGTTTATGCGCGAATGGATTGTACGTACTCTGTGTAAATGAAAAAAGGAAATAAAGAAACATGCGGCGTATTTCAAAGTAGATAAATCTATCTAAGTGAAGTTGAAACAAATAGTCACGGTTTTTAGTGATTGTGAACAGTGCCGTCAAAATGTGTGGTGTTAAGATTGAATTTTGTGTTGAATGATAAATAAATAAAAAAATTCTGTTTTGTTGCTACTTATGCTGATATCTACCTACTCCAGACATTTATTTTTAGTGAACAAGTATACGATTAAATATGTGAATAGGTAATACATATCAATATGCGGCCACCATTCGACTAAGTGGAGAGGTAATTATAATAATTTCAATTAGTTATCTGTTTGAATGAGTAATTGATTTATTTATTATTCGTAGATAACGTGCCATTGAACCCTTTTACATTAAAAACGTATCAAAAACAATATTATAAAGTAATAATGGTTCTAATATTCTTGTATTTTCTTAAGCATTTTGGTGATTAGTGATTACTAGTTTTATAGTTCCGGCGTATAAAACGGCCACTAATGTTTGGGTTAGCCTAATAAAATAGTCAGTGAAGGTATGTTAGATAAGGTTATCTAATCTCAACGTCCTTTCAACGATTACCTTCTGGGTTAATTAGGTACATTTTCTTTTTTGTGTTCATACGTAGGTAATTATTACCTATTAATTATTTATTATGGTTTCGACCGGAGGGTCAGAAATCGTCATCTTTCGACCCGCTGCGTTCAACTGTCGCTTTCCGGCTCAGTCGAACACAAAAACAGCATTGAGTTCGCCTTTTGAACACTATTTTTTCTTATGATATTATGTTGCCACACTAAATGCGAATTGCTGATATTGAAAGTACCCTCATAAATATGTAGTTATCAACACAAATATGCACTCGACCTCTCTATATTTCGTGTATGTTTTAATGATGATAAAGTAGACTTGACACAAAGGAACTGAATGTAGGTAAAGATAACGTTAATGAACTAGGTTTGTGTACCAAGTCAGTGCTTGTTGTAAGGTCGGCGACTTCAATAGCTTAGGCTAGTGACCTATTTTTGAAGTCGGTCAGGTCGGGACTTGAGGCACTACGACCCGTGTTGCTAATTCAACTGGTTACCTAGGAAGGGCGCGCCGAAGGCTTTGACTAACCAGTTTAAAATCGAGACCGAGAGGAAACGCGACCAGAGTTTATGATTCAGCCTATGGACTAAAAAACACCAATACGATCGCTAAATGCTCTGCAATGCAGCTGACGCGGTCACTCATTGGTTAATTGACAGTTCGTAAGCCTTATTACAAATAGCATAAGGTCCACCGTTGGATAGTTAAGAGTGTTGCTGTTTGTAATGTAATCCAGGAGAGCCGTGATTGAATCCCGGATTACAACCAGTATCATTGGTTGATTCCAGCGCGTCCTCTCTCATCTCCGCTTCAGTGGAAAAGCAGCAGAAGATGAGGCTACGAATCTTGATCATAATAATTATTATGTGGATCATCCGAAATCACTCACCCGCGCTTGCCAATGGCAATATTAAGGTCTGGATGTAAGCCAGTCTCTCGCCGACTTTGAGACGACTTCACACAAGTGTCCGGGACTCGGAACTAGACAGCCTTTGGAAGGTACTTACTTAACTAATTTTAACTTAGGTGGCTTAAAAATATAAGATAAACACGACATGCATTTGTGCCTAATCGATAACCTGCTTAAAAATAAAATTAAATCGGTCAGATCGGATATCAAAAAATAAAGAAAATACTCAATGTATCTCGTTAATTTTATAACATAATAACATTATGTTTATAAATTTTATATATATCATGAGTTGTAATGACATGACTTATTATTCGTAATCAGTGCAGAATTATTATTTCATCATTACTTTGTTTATCGTTATTTACGCGGGTGGTAAGTATACATAAATAAATAAATCTCAACAATTTACGTGAGAAACACACATCAACATCACACACATAATCATCTGGTTTTATTTTATAACCAACCGGCCCAAAAATACGAGCAGAAAGAACGTAAAAGAAGACTAGAACAAAAAAGAACGTGCAGAATGTGGAATTACTTTAACTCCTCAGGTATTTATGACCTTCGCGCTACGACATGGGGTTCTTCAAGCAGCGGGTGGTGGCCTGGTGGCGGAGTGCAACGCGTGGCTTATCCGATGTTGGTTATGTCACAGATTATACAGGGTGTGGCCTATAACATGAGCAAATAATTAAAACATAGATTGTACTCCTCAAACGGTGACACTTTTGTTCAACAACTTTTAAAAATTATGAAGTATTTAGACTCCCTATTTTTCATACAAAATAAATATTATCTTCAATGGACGCCATCGCCATGCCATATCATTGTGATTGACGTTGCTTGTCATGCCTTAAACATAACAAAATTCACAATACATTGCGTCTTAGAATAAACTTGAAAGTTTATTAAAAATCAAACCACAAGTTATTTTTAAAAGTTGCTGAACAAATGTTGGTCAGTATGAGGAGTACAGCCTACAGTTTAATTTTTTGCTCGTATTACAGGCCACACCCGTATAATAGTTCTTACGAACAGATACTTATCTCTCAAACAAAACGCAAATACCTACCGTTTTGATACCTACACAAAAATACAATGGAGTGACCTTCAACGCGCCGCTCCCCGCACCGCGCGCACCGGCACAACGCTAGGGTTGCTGACGCTTAGAAATGATAAATAAATACCTACTTAAACAGCGGAGTGAAATAAAAGGAAAGCTAAATCATAAATTATACCTAATATTCCGATTATGCGTGTTTGCGAAATAGTCATTTTAAAAGGTCATATGTTCCTGCAGTAACCGCAGTGTTTACGCCGTTTTATAAACCGCGCAATAATCCCAGCAAGAATTAGTTTTAAAACTTCGTGTAATTTATAACCAGATAGAGATTAATGTTATACAATAAAGAAAAATAATAGAAACCCCTTGAATACAGGTAATTAATTATAAGTTAACCAGAGCAAAAATGAGTTGGCACTTTCCGGTGTAAAGTTAACTTACTGTCGTTAAAATAAACATTTACCAAAATAAATTAAAAATTTGCTTCCTATTTCAAATAGATAGATATCTAAAACTATACATTTGCCATACACAATAAACATTACATGTTTAATTAAAGAAATTCAATAGTATGTAGGTACCTACCTACTACGTAGATTGTAACTATCGTAAAAATTGACAGTGCGGCGCGCGGTGACGTGCGTACGTGAGCGCGCGTGGCAACCAACTGGCTTGCTTTTCTACCGTGAACGGGAGCAGATTCGTAGGTATTAATCCGAGCTCGCGCGGAGAGTTCCATAGGCCTGGTTATGTCCTTGGGCGAAGGTGACCGCTTTCCATCAGGCGGCTCGTTTGCTGATTATCACATAAAAAACTAGTTGGGATTACGTCTTATGACCTGCTGGTCATTGTTGGTGAAATTGGGTGAATTATTCAGGTCTTTTACAACTTATTCTGATGTATATAGACGTAGACGTATACGTACGTAAACTAGGCGTGTTCTTGACCTCATGATAAGGGACTCGTGCAAGTGCCAAGTTCAGTAACAACAGTGATTCACACGCAACTCACTACAATGTTACCACAATCACAATAATATGCTTTGATAGTATACATTGTGTCGTATTACATAATAAACAATATTGGTTTCCTCCTTTTATCGCGCTATAAATACAGTATTCTGTTATGGCATTATAGTTTTGTTGGCTATTTTTTATTTAAGATAAATTGAACCTTAAGTTATTATTAAATTTTCCATGTTCACCACCTAGAGGTAGATTGGCAGGTTGGCAGTCCTCAACTGTGCGTTTCTTCAAAAAAATTCCAGTCTCACACATCTAAACTGTAGAGTGAACTCTCGCCATGGTATTTCCGGACCGATAACCTTCAAACCTTCAAGAAAAGAGCTTAAGTACTACCATCAGTCCCCTCCCCCCTCCCTCCCTCTGGTTTTGCAGGTGTCCATGGGCAACGGAAATTCCCTACCATTGAGCGATCCGTTTGCTCATTTAATTGGTGGTTTACGAAGACTGTAGGTAAAATTACCTACTGTAATTCGGTAAACTCTACCAATATGTACCTATTGTACCTACCATAGTCATTTACCCAACTTATACCTAAAAATACTGTATTTGTAAACAATGCTTTATTTGCCTACTTTATTTTATTGTTTCCTTGTTTTTTACTATGGCTAAATTTGTTTACTTAAGTGTAATTTGGAGTTCGTTACTGTCTCATTTTGACATTGTTTGTCGGTCTGTCATCATCATTGGTCATCATCATTGGTGTGAAACTACTGTGTACGAGTATTACTGTCATTGACATAATTATCGCAATATTTTTTGTATGGAAAGCGAACCACCTTAAACATAAATCTTATCTCGCATATTCTTTATATTGACATTCCGTAATGAATGGCATGATGATGGAATGACATTTATATTGACATTCCATGGGTCAAAGGAGTCCCCCTTTTATTAGCACGAAATGTTCATTATCAGAATTAGGTTCCGATTTGGGTCGTATGGCAAAGCTTTCAACGGGCTTGTTCCATCTGTGAAGAAATTCTTAAGTCTGTATTCAAACATCAACAAACATAAACATTTATTCAGAAATAGTTATTTGTTTTACAAGGGGGCAAAGTTGTTGTTTAACCGCTCGTGCTAATATTGATACCCGAGCAAGCGAAAGATTCCAAAATTGAACCACGAGCGTAGCGAGTGGTTCGTAAAATGGAATCTTGAGCGTTGCGAGGGCTTCAAAGCACAAGGGTTAAACAAAATTTGCCCACGAGTGAAACACAAAATTTTTCACCACACCAACCCGAAGCAAATATTAAATGTAAAATATCAAACCAAATCAAACCAAATCAAATCCAAATGAATGTTATTAAATATTTATCATCCATAATCATCATTTAAAAGTCAATTCTACCAGCAAACATAAGAAAACAACTCAAAATTTGCATTTGATTACTTTGCCTCACATGTGGATAAAATGCAACTTTGCTATTCGTTTTTGAAGTGCAAAGTAATTCTTTCCGAGCTAGTGTGGTGAAAATACACTTTTACACATCAACATTGAATTTACATTTTAAGTCCAAGTTAAGTTCCCGTCCCCATTAAGCAGTGTAATACTGCATCGTCCGTCCAGTGGCGCTCTCATTGGGGAATTGTATCTTCTAATAAACTATGTAAAGTCATACTGCTGATTCCCTAACTTTTGGTCTTTTGAATAAGCTACATGCATGCAGGTATGCCTACTAAGAGTACCTACTAAGGACTTACGGCATACTTGCATATGAACTGATGAGCTTTGTTTAGGCGGTGTTTCAGACTACTATTTTACACGCACGTATAAGCTCATTTTTAAAAACGCAAGTAGGCGCGTCTTTTCTCTCCAAATGTAAGCACGCGTAACAAGAGAATTTCCTTAAAAGTACAAACAAATATACAATTTCCTTAGAAGGAAGTGTATAAACAAGTAACCACAGTCGGCGCCGCCGAGGATAAATGTCAGAAATCGGAAAATAGAACAGGCTTCCGGGGAACCCCGAGACCCGACTGCATATTATTAGTATTTTAACCATTTTAATATACAGGTAATTAGAAATAATTAATATAACATTGAATATCTCAATCGAAAATGTATGTTTACTTTTTTACATATTTTTTTTTTACATATTACTGTTACATTCCGTAAAAAAAATGTCTATCTATAATTTTGTAAGTTTTATTATGTTTGTTTATTTCTTTCTTTGTTTTTATCAATAAAGAATGAGTAGGTAAGTATATTCAATTATCACATAAAATATTTTACTACCGACGTTGTGCGTCAGCGGCTACTTTGCTTCTTATCTTTCTATTACTTCTATCAATTTAATGACATAATAGATAGAATAGCTATTATACGCAGTTTTTAAGAATTTGCCACAACAACAACAACTTTTAGATATCAATCAAATAAAGATATCATCTAAGGTCGATGGGGCAATAACATTATTGGTGAGTATCATTTTGATCGACCATAATAAAATTAGATGCCTCATTCTCATTACAGGCAGCATGTTTAGCTTACAACCGGCAAAGTAAGTGTTGTATACTTACAGGTGTGCAAAATCGGAAATTAAATAAGTACCTACAGGAAACAAAGAGAACGTTCATTTTGGAAATAGCAAACTCGGTTCCTATTCAAATATATGTATAAGTTTCCGAGATTTTTTCAAGTAGTAACTTCGCAATTTTAGAATCTCCGACGGCACATAGACGGCTATAGATTTGTAAGTAGGTAGGTAATACCTAATATAAGTACTAACGAGTCCACATGATATCATAGGTTAGTGTTATAAGCTGGCTGTTAACTGATGTAGTGATGTAACAAACTGATTTGGTTGATGATGATGAAACAAGCCGCTGTATCAACGTGTCTTTTTAGATTTTTAGATAAATATCTACATGGTATCGGAGGCCAGGCTTGTAAGCAAGTTATTCTGTAAACATTGTGAACCGATTTGGCCTGCGATTACCCGCAGTAGGCCGCGGTATCGACGCGCCTTTTTATAGAATAACTAGCACAAGTAATCGGGTAAATGGGTGGCTATTTTAAAGTACACAAAAGCTTTAACGTTCACCCACAGGTGAACACAATTTATTGAACTTCCACCATATTTCAACGAGTATCTTATATTGGGCGACTGACATTTAAAATATAACGTTATCATGGCCTTTCATAATTTAAATCAAAAAATTGTTAAAAAAACTTGTAGAAGTCATAGTCATTTGGGATTTTACGCACCTAACATCAAGCATAACTATCAAGCATGACACATATGTTTGTCGAGGTTCGATCCTCTTTCGAATCAAATGTTTCCTCTACTATAAATAGGTCACGGTGTTTTTCAAAATACTTCCCTCTCTGCTTTCCATGTTTTTCCTCACACATAACCATTAAAGCTATAGTGCTAACCATAAATCGTATAGAAATAAAGTAACCACAACTCGCACAAGTGCCCATATATTGGCAGTTATATTACCAACGCAATTCTAACAAGACATTAAACTCCATCTCGAGTGCTCGAGTCTCGAGCCGCTCGTAAATCGAGCAGGAATACATTTTGTAGCTATTCCTGGCCTTGGCCTTCACCTGCCCGTTTCCGGGCGTATGCCCGTGATTCGAACGGATGTTGCATCTGTAGCACATTTGCATTTTTGTGTGCATTGTGTTTACAGCTTTTCGGTGAATGTATGTAAGTATGTATAGGTATATGGAACGAATTATGCGAACGTGTACATATTTTTAAATATTTGTTGACAGTTTAGTATTCCGTACAAACCATTGTTCACGGAACACTTATGGGATCACTTCGGTCTTGCAAATCAGTTAAATGCGTTTTTTAAATTAAGTACATCCTTTTTTTTATAATTTGATGGGAGGGAATACCTAGTGGAATTAAGTCCGATTTTTGAACATTAAGTTTTTCTTATATGTATTGTATTTTTTTACACTATTTATTAACGCATCAATGGACCTTAATATCTTTTGCAATAAGGAATTGTCAGTTAACAGTGTGAATGATGGAGATGGAACTAATATTAACAGAAAATGATATAGAAATAAAATTGTACTCAAATCATGAGAAAAAAACGCCCGCTGAGACATTTTGCTGCTGACTGTCTTAAATCTTAATACATTTATTTTGACCTTTAAAAAAATTATACCCTAAGGAATATTATAATATATCAAAGGCACTGAGGCTTTTATTACTTTTTAGCGCCATCATATTCGTCATCTCCAAATTCAATGCTTTTAAGAGTATCACCAAGCATTCGCTCCAAAAAAACCTTACACATGCGAGCTATGTTTAAAACATAAAGCTTTGCTGTTCTCGGTCTTGGGTTCAGATTATACAAGTCAGCATTGTCAAGACGTTTTTTTGTGAAATGGCAGGTGCGCTCGCGCCGGGTGTTGATCCCAGGATTATTCCAAACTATTACCGAGGCGGGGTCTCGGGTTGACCTGACTTGTATCACATATGTTTTGGAGACGGTGTGCATGAATTGCATTGTAAGACGTAAGACCTTTTTCGTTCCGAAATCTACTGTCTTAACTTGGTTATAAGTGTTATAACTGTTAATAAGCCTCGTGTAAAGTGTATGTATCAGGATAACAGTTCTCAAGGTAGAGTTCGTCTAAGCTACTTTGCACCATTTTGAAAAGAACAGAGTTTATATGAATAGGTATAGTTTATAACGTCATATTCCTAATCAGAATCAGAATTGTTTATTGTTTATTTACATAGAAATTTGACATTAATGATGACAGTGCCACACTTTGTCATTGCAAATGCCATGTAGAGTTAGGTAGGTCTGACTCACGCTACGCTGGTTCCGTCACCTTAGCTACCTGCGTGCCTCAACCTATTAGCAATGCGATGCGTGGCCAGATAAGATAGGTACTTACTCGTATGTTACCTATCAAGTGCAACTGGCGCCAACCTGCAGGCTTCGATTTCATTTATTCAAAATACGAGTAAGCCAGTTCATTTTAATGTAACTAGGTACCTAACCTTTAACTCTAACCTAAACTGTGTATCAGGATTACAGTCCTAAAGGTCACGCTACACTAGGACCACTGCACTGGAACCAGTGGGTTCCGAAATGTTAGCTACCTGCGTCGACGCATAGCAACGCGGCCAGATGTTACTTATCGAGTGCACCTGGCGCCAACCTGCAGGCTTCGATTTATCGAAAATATTTTTTTGGTTACGCATCTGGCGTGAGCCTTAACTAATAAATGTATTATTCGGTGACTGAGACAAAGCTTACATTTTATAAACTAATATACATAGAACCTAATATGTAAACTGAAGAATACAGATTGACAAAACTATTAGATGCGTAGTTACTGGAAAATATAAAAGAGACCGAGATTAAAAGATGGTCATTAGTTTTATTCGTAACTAGTTTCTACTCGCGTCTTCGTCAGATAAAAACTACCCTATATGTCCTTTCCCGAGCCTCAAACTATCTCAGTATCAAATTTCAACGGTTAAAAATTCAGCCTTATTTCAGAACATTTTAATTTAATTTACTATTGAATGTATGCAGCATCCGTCGTACAAATTCGTCGTTGATTTTACGCAGTCGTAGAAGATACATAAACAAATTAAGCTATTTACGTCACGCTCACGGTGCCCCGGCGTCGGCATCGACTCCCGCGCATCTGACTTCACACGCACGGGCACTTGTACAGTTGTAAAATTACCTTAAAAATGTGTAGATCAGTATCGTTTCTATGGCAACACAATCCGCAGCATCTGTGCAGATGATGTGACGTCACGGGGTGCAGGTAGCGCCCGCGCCGCGCCGGTATGCTCGCGCGCATCTCATTTTAACCATCTGTCTCGTATCACGCGCCGCGCGATCCGCACGTACAGCTAAAAGCTTATCTGCTAGGTGTAGGTGTATTTAATGAGATGCACATGTATGTAATAATATACAAAGTTTGATATTTTGTGTAAAAAATCTAGAAATTTTATTATTTGTGTTAAAAAGAATTTGGATTTTGTTAGTAGTGATAAGTGTTATTGATAATAAAATGGTGAGTTTATTTTGGTTTTTAAACATATTATAATGTCAGTAAATACTTGATTAATCCAACTGACAATGGTATAGTCGCCATCAGATATATCGGAGCGGCCAAGGCCCTCATAAATATCTGAACACTCCTCTATTGTCAAGGCGTTAAAGTGCTTGCACAGAGATATTTTTGAGCACCCTGGCCGCTCCGATATATTGATGGCAACTGTACTCGGCTAGTCTGTGGTCATGAGTAAGCCCATTCATAATAAAAAAAAAAACATTGAATAAAAACAATTTCTTATTTACGATAGGAATGTAATGAAAAAATTTGGTGAAGGAGAATTTAATTATATCATAAATTAATATTCAAATGTAAAAATTAACACCATTATAAATTACATTGCTACAAACTAGTTATCATTAAAAGAAGCTGCCGGTAATTAAGTGCATACCCACTCATTATGATCAAACGAAGTATACTGCATGCCAATCAACATTTCATTATTTATGCAGTAGCATTATACTAATTACATATTAATTTATTTTATCGAGCTTGAGATGACTAATTATATTTATTATGCTGTCGATATGTATGATATGCATACTGAATATCATACAGTATTTATATTATTCAAAATGGTGTAGTAACAGCTTGTGACATTGCTAATTTTATGATTATTTACGACGATATTAATTAGGATATTATATCTGTTGTTGTTACTATGCATAAATAAAATAAGATCAAAGCTCGAAAATGTACTTAGCCGCTCAATGTATAACCTCCAATCGTCTATATGGATTTTAAATTCACTTATTTTGCCGACCGACATTGTATTTGCACTTTTTTCGTTTGTTTATTAATTACAACTACACACAGCACGCACGGATTTTGGAAATCGTCGTCGCCAGTAAAATATTTGGGAAATATCAAGGCACTGGTAATAAAACACGTCTTCCATAACAAGGTATATTCGCAACTAAAAACTACCTACATATATGACAATATTTTTATCTTTAGGGTTATATTTCTAGGTACTTATGTTATAAAACTTATGAGGTTATAATAACGCACCCCGAGAAGTACCATCCACGATAATACTAAATAAATTTATAACGTCTGTCACAGAATAGTTATTAAAATATAAATAATTAGACCAATAAGTTTAAATCAAGGTATTTATATAGTTGTTTACTTAGGTATATTTGTTTTGCATGCGGTGTTTACCTGTAAGTGATTGTAACATTTGTGACACCACGATGTCAACAATTGTTGGTAAACCTTAAATAAATAAAATAAAAATAATATAAGCATTTTCTAAAAGCTTATGTCACCCTGTGTAGTTAATTTTCATGATTATTATTGAGATATCACTATGCCAGAGATATCTCTAACTGTCGTTAAAACTTCTCGAATAGATCCACATCAACTTGACAGAACATATGATGTTCCTGGCCTCTGCTTATCGGAGGGCAATCTTGTCTGTATCAATTGAATTGACACAGCCTTCGACAGTTGCCAGACAGACGGACAGACACTTCCTTGTGTGGCTCTTTGTTTAGCCAAATCGGTTTGTTGTTATACTATGAATGTGTCATTCATAGGTATATATAATTTAATATATTGTAACATTCTGCAAGAATACCAAGTTACAGGTTATTATTGTTTAGATACACCTACACTGGGAATAGGTGCATTGAAATGAATCATTTCCACCTGTCCTCGTCTCATGTGTGGCAGTGGACACATGGGGCGGAGACAAATGGGAATACACCTGTCAAATACTTCCATACCGGAGATAGCGGGATCGAACCAAGGGTTATAGTAATTTGTTGAAAATGATGTACGAAATACTGCAGTATGCAGTGTAGATGCAGGATAAATAATATCGAGCGGAAACTGGACGAATCCCTGTAAGGCCTAGTTTCCGCTCAGGGGGCCGATTTTTGAAATTCGACCACTCGATTTCGTGTATTTCATTAAATGATATCTCCACTACTAGGCGTTCAAATTTTACTAATGGAATTGAGATCGAGTGGTCAATACCACTAGATTCCAAATTTCGATCGCTCGTATTTCAAAAATTAGCATTTCGCCGTTTTCCACCGAGTTTCGAGTGGCGAAATCGAGCGATCGAAATTCAAAAATCGGCCCCCTGGATGGGAAGTTTAGATGACAGTTGCTTTAGTGTTTACTGTATGTTCTTCTTTAATAAAAAGGGAGTATTTGTTGTATTCTTATCGTATAGATATAAATAATATAATCCTGGGGTTAGCAGAAACTTCCTTTCTGTTTGAATCATGTTCGAATGTAGAGTAGGTAAGTACAACCTTAGTGTGTGCATGATAAAGGATAATGATTTGTAGTGATTTGTAGATTACATACTTAGGCACTACATATCTTATACAAAGAGTACGGTCAACATCAAATATTTACTGACTGTATAGGTCATTGGCCTCAAATGACACTAACAATTACTACTTAACTAATAGAACAATCTGTGGTAACTTAACTACCGAACATTTCCACAAAATATTACGACATCGACTATCGTGGTTAGAATTCCAGGTGCGCTGGATTATGTTTCGGACCAGCAGTTCGATGAAAATAAACTTGATAAAGTGTGTTGGGGTAAGATAGATTTTAAACAGTTCGATAAGCCTTCCGGATTTGGTATTCGCTTAACTTTTGGGACCATTATGTATTTGTGCGAATTTGCATAATGCATTGGGATGTGCTGACTATTTGTGCGAACCAATTAGGTTTATATTTAACATAATTCTATCGACCGGAGTTTATCCTAAGTGCTGGAAACAGTCTCGAGTCACGCCTATCCCAAAATCGGGGCCCAAGACCCAAGTTGAAAATTATAGACCGGTAGCTATATTATGCTCACTCGCTAAAGTATATGAGATGACACTACATGCGCTTATATTACCTCAATGCTTACCGCACATCACGAGCGCGCAGCACGCATTCCTTCCTAGGCGGTCTGTTGCTACCAATCTGGTCAGTTTACTCAGTTTAATGTCTTTCGAAATTGACAAAAGAAACCAAGTGGACGTCATATACTTGGACTTTCAAAAGGCATTTGACAGAGTGGATAACGATGTCTTGCTAACTAAATTGGGTTCTATGGGTTTTGTACCTAGATTGCTACGATTTTTCTCAAGTTATCTCAGTGACAGAACGCAATTTGTGAAGTACGGACCATTTCTATCAGATGCATACGCAACGCTGTCGGGTATAAGTCAAGGGTCCAATTTGGGCCCGCTGCTTTTTAATATTCTAATAAATGATTTACCAACAGTAGCGCGTCATAGCAAAGTTCTCATGTTTGCAGATGATGTTAAAATCGTAAAAGTAATAAAGAATTCAGCAGACTGTGAGGAGTTACAAAACGACATCAACGCGATATATGCATGGAGTGTGCAAAATAAATTAACATTTAATTTAAAAAAATGTGAAGTAATGTCATTCACACGTTCTTCCCAGCCAATTATATGCCGATATTCTTTGAGCGACAGCGCTATTACACGCGTAAGCTCGGTGAGAGACCTGGGGGTATTGTTTGATCAACAATTAACGTTTCGCGAACATGCGATAAATGTTGCTAAGAGGGCGGCTCAAAAACTGGGATTCGTACTGCGTAACTCTCAGCCATTTTCGCCCATAGCTCTGCGCGCTCTATATTCGGCTCTCGTTCGTAGTGTATTGGAAACGAGTGCAACAGTTTGGACACCTCATGAAAATTCTTATATACTCTTGCTCGAAAGGGTTCAGAAAAGGTATTTACGTCACTTATACAAAAAACAATTTACTTATTATCCATACATGTACCGGCGCGTTTTCTGCTAGGCATGCTAGGGTACGAATCACTAGAAACCAGACGACACCTAGCAGTAGCGAAGCTCGCCCTAGGCGTCATCCATAATAGGGTGGACTGTGTAGAGCTGGTGTGTGAGGTAGTAAGACTGTATGCACCTGATGCGCGCGGGCGACTGCGCAGCGCGCGGCTGCTGGCTGCGCCGCCCGCGCGCAGCGGCCTGCTGCGCCAAGCGCCGCTACACACCGCACTCACGCTGCTCAACTCTGTACTTAATATGGCACCACACATTGATGTGTTCGCATCCAAGTGGTCACTACTTGTAGAACAATGTAAACGAATATTTGAATCGCTGTATTAATTAAGTAGTGTAGTGTAGTGAATTAAAAATTAGGTTAAGTAATGTTGGTTAAATAGTATTTAAGATTGTAATGTATTGGCGAACGCTGTAATTACAATTTTTTTAATAATAAACAATAAACGTCGGGAGTGGTCAGTACTTGGATGGGTGACCGTTTTTTTTTTGCTTCTTTTTTGTTTTTTTTTTGCATTATGGTACGGAACCCTTCGTGCGCGAGTCCGACTCGCATTTGCCCGGTTTTTAGTTTCAACATAAACAATAAAATCGATAAAATTCAGTAATAGACCGGGAGATAGTGACACATTTTACTGGGTCATTTGTACCAGTATGGCGGTTCGTCAGGGGTCTAAGTACGTAATGAACGAAATAAAAATGATGGTCATAGCGCTGGTACCGGCGGCCCAATCGCGTGGGCGTTAGTCGAACGTGTCGGATAAAATACGAGTGTCGAACGATTTGTTCCACAAAAATCCTCGTATTATTCGATAGTCCATAAAAAAGAAGTAGACGGTAGCGTAATGCCATACTTCTCCGGTGTGACTTACAGCCCGCCATACTGAGGCGAACACATTAATTAAAAAAAAACAATTCAATCATTTGTGCCAAGCTAATTTTTGCACAGGTGATCATCGTCGAGCAGCCATTCATGGACATCACCATGCCATACTTTTCGGATGGTTCCAAATGGCCGCCATACCGCCGCAAAGGAGTTAATTTTTTTTTATTGCTAAACGATTTGTACCAACTTGTAATTTTTTTTCAAGACTTTCTGTGTGATCATAAATGGAAATCTCATAATGCCATACCTGTAGGAGGTGGCAAATGTGTACAATATTTTTTTTTTTATTTCAAGTATGGTGCCCCTTTTTCCCCCTATTAGAAGTATGGCAAATATAATAATGGTCACATTGCATCACATAATTTCCAAAAATCCAAATGCCATACTGGTACAAATCGTCAAAAAATTGTTTTTTGTTTTAAGTCTTGGCTTAAGTCTCACAGTCGTCCGCCCCGTAGTTATAATCTGAAATATATTTTTTTAGGTACAATTGTATCCAAACAAACAGAATATGATGATGCCATGCTGTAAAAAATTATTTTACGTATACATAGTCGTATTTTTGAAACGTGTCGATTAAATAAGTTTTTCAAGTATGGCAGCACTTTTTCCCCCTACTATAAGTATGGCAATTATAATAACGGTCACATTTTATCAAATACTTTCCAAAAATTTAAATGCAATACTGGTACAAATCGTTTAGCAAAAAAAAAATTAACTCCCTTGTGACGGTATGGCGCCATTTGGAACCGTCCGAAGAGTATGGCATGGTGATGTCCATGAATGGCTGCTCGACGATGATTACCTGTGCAAAAATTAGCTTGGTACAAATGGTTGAATTGTTTTTTTTTTATTAATGTGTTCGCCTCAGTATGGCGGGCTGTAAGTCACACCGGAGAAGTATGGCATTACGCTACCGCCTACTTCTTTTTTATGGACTATCGGAAAATACGAGGATTTTTGTGGAACAAATCGTTCGACACTCGTATTTTATCCGACACGTTCGACTAACGCCCACGCGATTCGGCCGCCGGTACCAGCGCTATGACCATCATTTTTCTTTCCTTCATTACATGCTTAGACCCCTGACGAACCGCCATACTGGTACAAATGACCCAGTAAAATGTGTCACTATCTCCCGGTCTATAATCTTTTGTTGCCGGGTGGTACTTTGTTACCTAGTTTTAAACTTGTATTTCGTTTTCTGTGTATTTTTAACCAAATGGTGCCAGATGTAAAATATTAACATACTCACATAAAGATTGAATCTTCCTCGATTTACATCGAATGTAATACCTATTTTATCTTTACTCTTGGTATTGATTGATTGTATGCATACAATAAGAACTAAATCTAATCTTTTCCTCTTACTTATGCCAACACCGTCTTTAAATAACCCTGTCTCTTTAAATTGACGTGATTGGCATGTTATTTGGCAGTAACCGAACATTACGAATGACTACTTAGTAGGTAGCAATTTCATTAATTTAATAATATTTTCTACCCTCGGGTCGGAAATCGTCAACTTTCGGCATACTTGCGCTAAACGAAGTTACCGCATTCTCCGTCGAGCAGAAAAATAATGTACACACCTCGGCCAGATACCCCCAACATACCTTTTGAACGTAGTATATTTTGTTTCATGAAACTTAACTGATCGCACCAATAACAATGCAATGCATTGCGTTGCACGTGTTGTGAACGCATTAGTCTGGTGTTGCATCTCCACTTTAGGCATAGGGATGCATATTGAGCAGCACTATTCGACACGCACCGAAAACATACGGTTACCGTTTATGCTACGCATGTACATAGCATGTGCATTCCAATGCACTTAGTGCATTCCAAACACATATGCTTCTTGTTGTATACTTAAGTATTAATGAGGTCAACATAGCAGTAGCCTACCAAATGCTACGTCGTATTTTGTTTACTACTTTAAAAGGTAGTAAAGAAACTTATAAGATCGCTTGTATATAGTCTGTAAATGCCCTTTTTAAAAAACCCGCGGAATTACTTTTTTGGTATTTATTTTCAAGTTCAGTATATTACTAAAAAATATACAGAACTGTCGGTGTCTTATTCGACTCGCACTAAGATCGTCTAAAAATATCATAGGTATTCAATACACCGTAAATGCTTAAAAGTTAAAATTTCGCCGAGCGGCTCAAGTTATACATTATACCTATTATAATGCAGTCGGTGCCCTAACATAATTACATATTTAGCCACATTTCTGTAGCAAACTGCTAGTATGGCAACGTGGGTAACTACATTTTATTCGTCAATACCATAAGTGACTTATGTCAACAAAACATTAATATCGTATCCTTTCTTATCTGCTTCCTAATAAAGAAAATAGACCATTATCAAGTTCCAATCACTTCATTGTCTACTGAACCACCACGGCGATTCAACATTGACACTCCCACTGAGCTTTATAGTCTGTTGTCATTAGGTATAAATACACAGTACAACAGCTCAGCTGATCTTTGGTAGTCTTTATCTCGTCGCAACAAGGGTCACGATTTATCAGTTAATTTTGTCAAAGATGGTAAGAAAAGCTAGCCATTTGTGTGTTTTATGACGTCGCAATAAAGTTTACGAAAGGTAACCTTTAGGCTGGTAACCCTGTATGTTCGGCAGATAGGAATCGAGCTGGCTATGCGAAACAATGGTGTGATATTGTAAATTGTACGTACACGTGTCTAGATTTATTAACATGCAGGAGGTTCGTCCTAGATCGAAAAATAAACCTTCGGTCTGTTATAGATCGGCAAAATATATAATATTATACTCTCATGAATAGGCACGAATAAATAAATAAAAGATGAGCATAAAAATTAAATACCTTAGATTAAATGATATCTAATAAATTAACATTTTTATCTTTATCGTTGGGAAAGCATTACTTTCCCGTATGAATCAGCACGTATTTTAGGAGCAGTAAGAGTCTCTATTTTTTACTAGGTATTTTGTACTTGTCAAGTAGACTAGTACACCAAATCACTCTTAGAAAAAATAATGTATATAGGTATGTAACTACTATATACAAACAAGAAAATTTTTTTTTAAGTTGTCTCCTCTAAGCATAACCAGTTAAAATCTTGTAACTAAAAACAACAATGACCTCCTAAAAACTAAAATTTTACATCACAAATGTATTTAAATCATATTCCTTCAAAACAATAACATTCCTTACGTTACTCCACTACGCATTCTTCGAAATTCATTCAAAATATAAACAATACTCGCGTCACAATTAGGAAAACGCTTTAAACGTAAATCTCTTTAGGGGTTTCTATGAAAACCCAATTAGCGAATATAGTCCGTGCGCCCGCGCAAACCACAAGATTGTTTCACGCGCCCACAAAATGGCGTAAGCGTCCACCAACGTTGAACATTTTCAGACATATAAGTACTGCCTAGTATTAGTAATTGTCTTAGGATACAAATAATAAACAAGGGCCTTGTTTGTGGGAAACCCGACGGTACATATTAGGGATAAGTGGTATTTGCATTTAATTATTTTATAATTTATTACGTTTAATGTTGTATAAATAAAATGTATCAACTTATTTATGTACTTAGTACCTACGCTAAGTACTTACCTGTCTACAATACCAAGTGAAACTGACGTGTAGTGTAACTAAGCTATTTATAGTATTTATACAATTTAGGATAAAAACGTTAGGTTTATAACATCAACTCAATAATGGTAGGTTTTCGTAATGGAAGTAACACAATAAGTGTATTGCAATAATAACAGATCAGTCACATCGCATAGGTATCTACATAGACCCCATACCAGACAATTCGAATTTGGATATCACCTCTAGAAGTACCTCTTTCTCTGATAATGAGCAGCATTTTTAAATGGTCTGTTTTCCGTTTTGTTGTAATAAATAGATAACTAATAAGTTTATAGCGTATTTTAAAATCTCTGGCTTCTTCTTCTTAAAGGCTCTCATAAGCCGTGGCAAAAGCCGGGACAACGCGGGGAATATGATGATGATATACTAATAATATGTACCATAAACATTTTTCATAAAATTAATACAATGGTACCTTTTACGAAGCTCTTCAATGTGAAGTAAAAAATTTGACGTAGGTACATAAATCAATATTTTATTATTATGTTATTTTATGTGGTAACTCGTGATGATGACAAAACACTGCAACCACGGTTTGTAAAATAAATAATTAGTTATTTATAAAATACAATACAGTAGGTGAAAACGTGGCATTGGACCTTTTTCCCTGAGCCACGGTTTGATCGACATGAGTAATGGTGTAAAGTATATTAATAGAATAACTGCATTTACTAGTAAACTAAAATAAAATACTCAAGTTTATTTTCTAGCGCAGACAAACCGCAAGCAAATTACCCATCAATTTCCCGTTGCAATTATAGGAATATACTTACATATTTATTTCTATTGTATTGTAAGTAATATATTGATTTATGTATTTCTATTTTTCCTCCTGAAACGCGTATATATATCGCGGCGCTACAATATAACGTTACTTGTTTACAGACGCACGCGAGAGGTTGACGGAAAATGGTAGTAGGTCGCGATGGCGCCCGATGCCGACGTCGAGCACCGAGCGGGCTACCGACCAGTGCCAGTGCATGTGCCACGAGGCCCACGGGATACTCCACGCCGCGTGGCACCCTCCCGGCCCCCAGCGACCCGAGCGTGGCTGGAGCGGGAGACCAGAAGCCCCGGCGAGCACCGCCGTCTCCTCGACTCCCCGCCGAGCCCGAAACTCCAAGCCGGCCTCACGCTCGGAGTGTGGGATGTTCTCAAGAAACAGAAGCAAGACAAGCCGATAGAAGAAAAGCCGAAAGTTAAAACGAAGTTTCAGAAGAGATCGGAGAAGTTGTACGCTGTTCTCAAACCGCCTTATTTTATACTCACCGTTATTATTATAATCGTAAGTTTCTTTCACTTTTACTATTTCAACATTTTTTTATTACATTTTTATTGTATTTATATAAGAATTAAGTATAGAAATGAGTAGATAGGTAAATGTTAAGTTAATAACATACCTACAAAAAACTGCAAAATCACACATACCTATATTTTTACAGTAGTTTCATGAAGCTAAATAAATTTAATAGTGTCTAAATAAATTTAGAAGCGTAATTCTATTACTTACGTCTTTACAATATTTAGACGCTATTATCTTAAAGACCGGATATCATTCCACATTTCAATAAATTACTGGTTAAAAAGTATATTACGTCAATTACGCATATTGATACTTAAAAAATATTTTCCTGGTCCACAATCAGTAGGTACCTACGTAATACCCGCGATTTCTGGGAAACTCGCGCTTTGGGGACTAAATATGATAAATTCTGAAATAGATTTACCTAATTGAGATTATTTTATGGTTTTATACTGCAATAATTTAACGAAAAATCCCAAGTTTACAAGAGTGGTTTTTTAACAGACTTCCAAATCTCAAAAGGAGGAGGTTATTTAACTGCTGTAACGAATTTCGTTATTCTGAGTTATATTTGACCGACATCTAATTTCAAAATTGAACTGGATATAAAAATATGATTATATGACTCATATTATTATAATATGATTATGGACTTTATGTGAATGATTTTTGGAGTGGGGTGACCCGAGAGTTACGCATCTTACTGCTAAATTTTATTCAACTACTAAATTATATTAGAAGCCTCGCATCTAATTCTGACTTATAGTTAATATTTTTAAATTCAATGATATATTTGCGCAGGTGTCAATGTACCTGTGGGGCTCGGAGCGCGCGCGCACGCGCCTGGAGTGGTCGCCGGGCGCGTGGTGGCGGGAGCCCTGGAGGCTGCTGTCCTACGGCGTCATACACGCCTCGGCCACGCACTTGGCTACCAACGCCATCGTTGCCCTTGCGGTAAGTTCAAAAAAACTTACTAGAGTTGTAAAAAAAAATATTCTATCAATTTCCCGTTATTAGCAAAATCATATAAACAGTTGACATTAAAAAATGCGGCGTTAAATAGATGAGAGATGCAACTAGATCTAATGCACCGCTCTCGGATTATTGCAAGATGCTCTCTCGCTGCACATCATGAAATGTACGCTATTACGGCAACGTTATGCAAATTGTCCGCAAATTAAGCGCTAGCCAGCAGCCACGCATTACCCAAAACTAAAGTTTGCACTCCTTGGATTAACATACCCGCCATATATCTTTTTTTAAATTTACGCGTATCTTCTCCGTTGCAGGTGGGCTGGGTGCTAGAGCGTGAGCAGGGCCGCGGCCGTGTCTGCGCGATATGGGCGGCGGGGCTGGCGGCGGGCGCGCTAGGCGCCGGAGCATTACAACCGCGAGTACGCGTCGTTGGGGCGTCCGCTGCCGTCTATGCGTTGTTGACAGCACATCTGCCTAACGTCTGCCTTAGGTGAGTTTTAACAAGATATCATACACTTGTTTTTTCGTCGTAACTCGAAATATTTTTAAGTACTCGTAATAATAAGTATACTTTCTTTTTTTTAAATTAATTTATACTTAATTATCTTTCTTAGATTCGGCCACATCCCGCTCTGGTGGTTCCGGCCTCTAAGCGTGGTGGTGCTAGCAACATCAGAGACGCTAAGCTGGGTGCTGCTGCGCACGCCAGCAGCCGCCTGGGACACGGCCCCAGTGGCCTGGTCGGCCCACGCTCTGGGAGCCGCCGTGGGCATTCCTGTTGGCTTCCTCGTCTTCTCAGGAGAAAACTCCAATAAAACACCTATTTTAATCGCCAGGTTCATCTCTGCCTTAGCATTAATAGGAGGGACAACCCTAGCTACAATCCATTATGTGTTCTGGCATGAGTTGGATACATGACGCACAATTAACAGCCTTAAAGAGGCGACTTAAAGTGCAATTTCCTCCGTCCGCTATTACATTAGCTTCCGATGGAATTTATACCTTAGTTTGAGAACCAAAGGAATGATGCAGATGATTGCGCCAAGTCTTCCTTAACGTATTGTTATTGTTAAATTTTTCTAGTTTATTTTCATGTTAGTAAACATGAGAATATTTGTTGCTGAAAATGTATGACTTTTTATACAGGCCGTAGGTATAAATTGTACTAGAAGTGATTGTTTGTTGGCACAGCTTTTTGTGTTGGATATTGTGATGTGATGCTTTTAAATCACGCGTGGCCATACTCCCTTTACTTACTTACATACGTTTCATGGAGCTGAAAAAATTAGTTTTAGAAAGAGAAAAAGTTAAAGTAAGACTCTTCAGTCGGGTGTTGTGCCTGGTGGCCAACGTTTTTGGCCTTTTATCAGACTTGCGACTGATTTTCAGTTCTATGAAACGAATGGGAAGTATTATTCTCGGCTCAGTACTTAGTAATAAGTCTTGATTTCTATGAAATCGAATATTTAAGATTGTTTTGCATCAAAACATTGGGTTCAAATGGCTTGTGATTACACGTTACTCGTATATATGTAAGTTTATTATAAGCATTATTATAAATATTTAAGAATATTTGTATGGTTACGGAGAAGCGACTTATTTTTAATTTGACGTATATTTACCAAAAAATGCAAACAATTATTAACGTATTTTTCAAATTGTTTGATGCACACTAAAATGCAGATATTTGGTGCCTAGTTAACTGTATTGCTCAGAAATTTGTGCCATAATTCAATGATTGAGATCCCATTTAATTTCTGTTATTATTTTTATTACTTTGGGCTAAAGGTAAGCTTTATGGAGACCTGTTTTACTGGTTATGGATAGATAATAATAAGTGTAGATATCATGTGTAATATAACTTTTATCAAGCAGGATATTACTATGATATGATACTACAATGTATGTGATATCACGTTGTTACTGGCGAATTCTCAATAAAACTTGGACAACAATATAGAATATTCATACGGCCGATGTCTCCCTAAGGCGTGTAAACAAAAAAAGAAAGGAATGGAAAGAGTAGCACGCTTCTGGTAAGCTTCGGTAGCTCAATTGATTAGAAGCGATCGGACCGATGTTCCAAAAGGTCGCAAGTTCGTGTCTTGCCGGAAGTGGTTCATTTTTCCATTTTTGTTTAAAATAGTTGGCAGATAGCTGGGTCCTCGTCACGGGTATTTTTACCTGCTTTTCAAAACTAATCAACTATCTACTTGTATTCATGTCTGTGACCTTATAGTCCAAAGTATTTTTTGTTAAAATCTGGCTTGTGATGTTCATAAGTGCCTATTAGCGTCATTATTTTTATGTTTACGTTCTGGAACCTTCGAGATTACACTGTTCTAGTCTGGTAACTTTAAGCGCACTTGTAGTATAGTCAAATGATGTTTAAGTATTATTTTCTAAAGACGTACAGAATCGTACCCGCTGTATGAATACTGACTTAACCCTTTGACCGCCTCCGTGCATTCCGACAAGCTTCACGATGACGCTGACATGACGATGACATGATAGGTTAACTATGAGATTATACCTCAGAATCAGAATCAGAATCAGAATTTTATTGGTAAAAGTCACAGAATTTTACATGTTAACCTAAAACTTTATTACTTTTATTAGATATCCCTACCTACCAATAATAATTCCACTAGCTCCACTCTATAATTTCGATATACGTATCACAGTAATCTGCAAATTCTATAAGAAAAAACATTTGTCTATACTTTATATGGATAAGGTGTCTCTTGTGCCATAACTGGAGCCTAGCCAAGATGACGATCGTTGATAGAAAACGCCAATCGATACTTAAATAGGCTAGTCACGTGACTTTTCGTAGCATCTGTCATTCGGACACATGTGTCGCTTAACTTCAAACTCGGGTAAATCCATTCGACCCTCTCAGCAGATACCCTATTACCTTTTCTTAAGACAAAACTCGCATAATCTGACAGATGGATTTACCCGAATTTGTAGAAGCGACTCACATTTAGACTTTTCGATTTGTGTTTGTCTTGGCTAGGGCCCGTGATCGTATATCGTGACGTCACGAGTCGTCACTTTGTTGAAAAAGAGGCAACAAGTTAACTGTGACGTCTTTTCTGGTCTCAGTTTTTTTTTTAATATTTTGTTACTGAAAACTGAAGACTTTATTAGACGACGCATGGTGCCTCTGTATTGGTTCTTACCACTTGTTTGTATGCTACCTACATATCAAAAGTGATATAAGTGATAATTATTTGTAATAAATATTTGATTACATTATCTTAAGAATTAAGTTTCATTTACAAACCCTTAAAAATGATGATAATCATCCTTGAATATAATGAAATAGAAACCTTAAAACTGTAAAACCGATGTCGAAAAATAATTACTATTCAATTATAGTTGGGTAGTTATTTGGTAGTTATACAGATTTTTTTATTTAAGTATATTATAACTACAATTTAGCTTTCTCATGAGCATATTAGCCATATAATAGAAAAGAGAAATACGCCACTTTTGGATATAACATAACGGTAATGTTAAAATTAGCGCCATCTGCTGACGAGTAGCGGAACACAGTACCATAACTCATCAATAGAGGGCGTTAATAATGTGTAAGAAGTGAAACTTTAAAAAAAGAGGCATTAAAAATACTTGAACGGTTTTATATTTTTATTTAAACCACTAAGCTATTATTAAAATACTCACTAACTTATTTTGCTTAGGTATTAATTTACAGTAGGTCATTATCAGTATAGTTAATCTCAGCACATTTATTTATATTTTATAATATTATTCTAGCATTTAGATTCAGAAAAATGATCTTGTATGGTTAAATATTTAAGAATAAAATAATGGTGAACTATTTGTTACTGTACTTTTTATGCTTTTAGCACACAGTTATAATTTCATTATTAATTATGACATCTAGGCCGCACTTTACATGTATGAAAGCTACTGAGTCTATTTACGTATGAGATCATTGCCGGAGGCTATAAATGCAATAATGTTCGCTAAATAAATAAAACTTCACTATCAACTACAGCTGGTCACTGTCGACCGTACTCTCTGTACAAAAATGCCCGCCTTCCCATTTAAAGAATGCAGTTCCCAACTGCTATAGACGTTATAGGTATAATTACTGGTCGAAATTTAACAGCTTGTATCTTATATTCCCAATAGAATTAAACACCCATCGTTTACTGTTGAGACCAAAACAACGTCGGAGACGGTCAATGCTTATCAGCATATGTACCTACATCTATTTTCAAGATGATAAGAGCCAAAATTGTATTGTAGGTAATTCCGTACTAAAAGGCTTAAGCTAAAAACCAAAAAACATAGTAAAAATCGACTTACTATGCCTTTCAAGTACGAATATTCTTCTATTCTTTTTTTTTTAGTTGGGGACAGCAGTTGAAAACATCGCTAGATTCTTAACAAGCGAGTGGTCGACACTGCACACCGAGCTCCGTGCAACGACACTCCTGGCAAGGCGTGGACAGCTCTGCTATGATCCTGCCCACGCGGTACATGCGTCCATAGATATTACATCCAGCCAGTTTCAAACCTCCTACTCCTGGCAACACATTCGCTGGAGCTCGTTCCGGAGATGATGTTTGAATCTCTTTTCTTGTAGTAGTTGTGGGTTTCTGTGTCGTTAGCTTTGGGGATACCGGTTTGAAGGGTATAGGGCGTGGTGACGGTTTTCTGATGGCAGTCGCTTCTCCAAGCACGAGGTGGTCTATCCTGTTCACAGTGTTTTGCTGGAAGGTCTTCTTCGGCGGCGGGTATGGGTAAGGATAGTGGTGAGGCATAGGGACGAATGGAGCTATGGCCGGCTTAGGTGGTTCTATGGAGCTGGTTGGTTGCGGAGTGTTGGTTATCTTAAACGTGGAGGTTCTAGTGGTAGAGGTCGTTCTAATGGGAGGTGGGATTATTTTTGTAGGACTTGGAGGATTTCTAGTAGGCGGTACTTTAGTCGTTGTAATAACAGGTTTCTTTTTCTGAGGTGCAGCCGTAGTTGCATCGTAACTATCGCTAAGTAGAAGTTTCAGAACACTGCCAAAGGAAAATCCTTCGTCATCATCCTCTTCTTCGTAATCTTGAGAAGGGAAGTGTGTTTGATTGACCTCATATTCAGGTGCTGCAGTCGATGTTGTTGGGGTATTGAATATTGCTTCAGTTGATGTCGGTGCGTTTACCGTCACTGGCGTAGTGCTCGTGTTTTGTTTATCGTTATTAACTTTTTCACTTACAACTGTTGTAGCTACTTCATTTGTAGAATTGTCGCTTTCCAGTTTAGAAACCAATTCGGCTCCTATTACTGTCTTATTTTGTGTAATAATTTTGTCAACTGATTTGTTTGCATTGTGATTTGTATTTTCAGTAGGTTTTATTGAAATCTTTTCGGTAGTTGTTGTGGATGTTGTAGTCGTTGTACTTTCTTTTTCTACAACAAAAAAAGATTCAATTACCTCCCATTTATTCATCACGTTTTCAGTATTAGTAATATGGCACTACCTCTTATCAACATAAAAAATTAAGACTTAAAAAAAATTGAATTTACAGAAATTCTAGAGACAGCTCTAGAAACGTGTAAGTGGTATCTCGCTTAAAATTGATTATATACACTTACCCTCAACGCAAACGAGTTCACCGCAGCAGACATCTGCCGTGGAAGAGTGTAGTTCAGGGTTGTAGTAGCAGCCATCAGGCGCGAGGCAGGCGCGGGGGCTGCAGTGGATCTTCCCCCAGGTGCAAGAGCACACGGAGCACATCAGGTCCATGGTCGTACCTTCGGGCACGCGGTGCCCGTCGGCCGTTAAGCAATCTAGAAAATTTTATGCATGAAGTTGGCGGGAAACGTAGAGTAATTTTTTTTTAAGAAACATAAAATGAATAGAAATAGGTACCTTTTCCAGTATCCAGTTGCATTGAAGTGGTCAGATGCGGCACAGAAGGCGCGGAAGGTGTGCTAGGATATACTGCATAGTACTCGTCGATAATTCCTGGTCCTTTTGGTATAAATCCACCTGAAACCAAGAAATACTTTATGTCAGGCTTGGACTTTTTTATTTACTTTATCAAAGAGCTGAATTGCTTAGAGATTATGTCGCTCCATATAAATCAACATACAATCATACTTATTTATTTATTTAAACTTCATTGCACAAAATTCAAATAAAATATACAAATGGCGGACTTAATGCCTAAAGGCATTCTCTACCAGTCAACCATATCATACCACTTATATACGATATGTAATTATGTACTAAGACCTATATTTACTACCTTGAAGTGTGCTCTGGCCTGGTCCAACAATAGAAAAGCAAGCGCTGTAAAAGTGAGGTGCTGAAAGAAAAAAAATCTGGTGGTGTACCTTCAGTCTCAACGGGAGGCGAAAATAAGTTGATAGACGGTGTTTCCAGCTTGAACGTGGTGCTTGTACTTGGTATTTTGGTGACAGCTTTGTTAAGTTCCAATGCTTGCGATCCCAAAGACGCAGATACCGTGTGTTCATGCAGCAAGTTATTATTGGCAGAGGAGTAGTCAGAACTAGTTATGTCAACTTCGTGACTTAGAGCGGGGTATTGTGACGTGTCCACCTTCTCTGAGGTGAAAACTGGGTATTGCGTAGGATGGTAAATGTCTTCTCGTCTTGTGGCAAATGGAATATCTTTGCCTTCTAGGGTTGGGTAATATACGGGGTATTTGTCCTCTCTCTCGAGTACTGGATATGTGAGCACTTCTTTTGGGGACTCTTCGTCCACAACAGCATCCGCTGCTACAAATGGAATGATCCTGAAAACAGATCAGAATAATTTGAGAGTTGAATAATTTGTAAACTTGACTTTAAAGGCAGTGGCGATTAATGTTATACTTACTTTAAATTAGGTAGAGATGGAGGCAATGTGGGCTCAGCATAATCAAAATCAAATTCATTAGTTTTCTTTGACATATTTGAAATCGAAGGTAGGTCAGTTGGTGCTGCTATTTTTGACACTGTCGAAATTGAGGGTCCTGTAGTAACACGGGAAGAATTGGTAGATAGAGAACTAGTCACGTTGATGGTAAACATCTCATTGTCATCAAATTCTCCATTTACACTTCTGTCAGTTATAATATCGTTAGGGTTGAAGGTGTGGCTCTCTGTATTCCCTATCGTTAGGATTGGTATTCGAGGTTGCGCTTCCATCTTAATTCGTTCAGTATCATTGACTGTCAAATTTAATGGCAATGATGTCGAAGACAGTTCTGCTGTACAGTTGATGGTACCATTAATAACAATCCTGACTGAGCCTTCTGGTTGTTCTGTTGATGTAGTTTCGGGTAAATCTTCATGCTCAGAAAAATATTCTGGTTCTGGTAAATCCATTGTTGAAGTTTCAAAATTAGATCGGACTAGCTTTTCAGTGGTACTGACAAATGTCGTAGAAGGCAATTCAGTTGTTGATGTTATATTTTGGACTGAGTTCTTAGTGGTGTTTGCTTGTAGTTCATCAGTTTTTCTTTTTACTTTGCTTGTGCTGACAGGTGCTTTTTCGGTAGCTAAAGTCGTGGGAGAATTCGTTGTAGTATTTGTAGTACTTGTTGTAATACTTGTAGAATTTGCTTTTGTCGATGTACTAGTAGAGGTTGTTGATGATTCAACTTTATTTGACTCGGATGTGTGAAGTGAGCGGTCGTCATTCCGCACTGATATTAGTGAATTGCTGGATAGCAACGGATGAGATTCTGAAACAAAAATAGATATCCTGATAGCGACTATAATAAGATTTGATCAGATTGTAATTATAACAAATACCTAATACGGAGTCAGTTATGTAACGCTGCCATACATGACCCAAAAATTTTTTATTAAGCTATGAGCTTCATCACATCTGATATTTGAGTAATTCTAAGCATTTCTAGCCTGAAGTGGGGGGGAGGGTGGGGTACAAAGACGGCCGCCATCCGTCATCTTTAAAAAAAATCTACTCTGATCCTGGTGGGTACTAGGGCAAGTTTGGTATCATTTTCGTATAAACCAAAGACGTAGAATTCATTGCTGATATTTGTTTTTTCAATTTCATAGTAATTTTACAAGAAAAACGTAAAAAGGTGAAAAATTTGGTTGGAGATTTTTGCTACGCGGAGCCGAAACTACAAAAGATAGAAAGTTGAAATTTGCACACTAAATTACATTTATAAAGTGTACAAGAGATAAGAAGCGATTTTGAGAAATTCAACCCCTAAGGGGGTTAAAAAGGGGATGAAAGTTTGTATGGGGTTCAAGTTTTATTTTAAGCTAGGAATTTGAAACTTCGTAAAACGATATATTATTAAAATACAAGAAAACTAATTTCAGCGTTTTTGAAAATTCATCCCCTAAGGTGGTGAAAAAGGAGTTGAAAGTTTGTATGGATATCAAAAAAATTTTCGAACGCGGGACTTGAATCTTTGTATTTGGAGGTATTATTAAAAGACAGGAAAAGTAATTTCAGCGTTTTGTAAAATTCATCCCCTAACAGGGTTAAAAAGGGGTTGAAAGTTTGAATCCATTACAAATCCGAGTAGACACACATTTCTTATTGCCTCCCAGGCTTGAAATGCTTAGAATTACTCAAGGAACATATGTGATGAAGCTCATAGCTTAATAAAAAATTTTTGGGTCAACTTTATAACTGCTTCCGCTACTAAGGCATCTAACTCAGAATACGCTGAAGTCTCACAATTATAAATATGAAAATATATTTGCGTAATTTAAAATGTAAGTGTTATTACCATGTGCACAGTGGTATTGATGAGGGCAGCACTCGCCAGGCCGGAGGAGTGGCTTGCAGCCTAGTAAAGGCGGTGCACATGACAGAGGCTGGCAGCGCACTGCACCGCGCAGGCAGAAACATTGGGTGCAGGCGCGTTCGGCTGACGTTATGCGCTCGCCTTCTTTGTACCAAGCGTCTTCTACCTTGCAGTCTGAAATTAGAGGTTACTGAAGTCAAAACAAGAAGCTAACCTTAATGTAAGGCTTTGAATTGCTAATTTCGCCAACTATTCCTTGAAGAGACGCGTGCGTTTCAGGTACACAGATACCAGTAATAATGTACGTTTCCATGTAAATTTAGCTTAAGTGCCTAAAGATTACCCACATCTTTGGACTTCAGACTTCTTCAACTATCTTGAAGGGGCCAAAGGTTTGCTTAAAACTTTTAACAGTCTAAGTTTTTGTGGATCCTGGGGCCCTGAGTACCCCAAAGACAGAAGAATGATCCCAAATATCTCAACAATGTAAACCATTAATTTACCGTGTGTTCCATGCGCTGGTGGTTCATGTGAGCAGTAGTATCTCTGAGGGCAGCACGCTCCTGGGGCAGGCCGCGCGACGCATCCTCGCGGTGGTGGTAAGCACGTAGGCCTCACGCAACGCCGCGCGCCGCCCAGACAGAAGCACTGCTCGCACGCCACGCCCGGCGCGAGCGCTGACCCCGCGCCGAACACGGAGCCGCCCTCCACGCACGCTGGAAACCGAGCTTGACGGTCAGGGCACAATTAAACTGGTGGTACAAGGTACAGTCATCTGCAATAATATTTTACACAACGAAGACCGCAAAAACATCTGACACGATCTTATTTGTAGAGCCATAAGAGTGTGTCACATATTTTTGCAGCCTTCGAAGAGTAATATATTATTGCAGGTGACTGCGATATGTACTTTAGCGTCTCGCCCATAATAACGCTCTAGTGCATGGAAAATGAAAATTCTCTAGCTCAAAATACTGATCGTAGTAAAGTAGGTAAATAAGACTCATCACCAGGTTAGTGCAACGAGAATGAACTGTCGATTTTATACTTATTCCTAAAACCGAGCAGAATTGGTAAGAAGTGGAAAGTAGATTACAGACAGATAATGTAACGTTACTTACCATGTCCGACTGACGAGATGGAAGTTGTCTCCGAGAAGTCTTCGTCTTCGAACCGCGCTGATGCGCCAAGCTCCATCAACTTCACCCCATCTGGAATTCACAAAATATCTCATTAGGCAAACAGAGCTCTGGATAATAACTATAACTATGATTAATTGTAACTAGATAAATACCTAACAGATAGAAGTATTAGTAGGTGGAATATGTCCTAGTCCTAACACAACACCATAACGTCCATAACTTAATACGGCCAAACAAAACCTTTCACATCGTGCTTGCGGACGTCTCTTAGGTTATGGAAAAATAATAATAATAAATCTTTTGCATGGGACTAGCCGATGAGCTACTAACCCAAACCCTCTAGTAAATGGAATCCTATGCTCAGCAGAGGCACGTATAATGGACTGAAAATGATAACATATACCTGGACAATGCAATTCTGGACAGCAAGACCCCTTCCTATGCAGCACATGGCACCTTGGTGGCGGGTCCGGCAGCAGCGCGCACGCTCTGCGCGCGCACGCAAGCACGCCGCGCACGCACGTGCAGCGCAGGCACGCAGCGCGCGTGCGAACGGGCGCGCCGGCGGCGTGCCAGCGGCCCTCGTGGTAGCAGCCCCCGGGGTCTAGTGGATCTGGAATTTAAATTTCAAAAAGATAGGAAATTCATCTTAAATACGAGTATATAATATTACCAGCAATGTTGGTCAAGCCTATATTTAGGAAGAGTTCAATGACACACACAAGATACATTCGCTTCGCCAAAAACACACAGTAAAATTATACTTATCTGACTGCTAGCCAGAAGCTAGCTAAGAGAAGACATGAGATATAAGATACAAATACATACCTATAGCTCGGATGCTGCGGTCGGTATAGTTAAATCTAGCAGCATAAACTTGAAATAATTCTGAAATATAGAAATACATCATATTAGAAACCGGCAGTACCTGTACCGGTAAAGCTAATTATAAATGGGTACAACAAGCTTGCATAAAATGGTAGTTAAATATGCTAGAGGAATCTAGCTAGATCTAGAAGACCGGAAGCAATTTGTTTATTTTATAGGTTGCTTTATACTCTTTTTATTTTTTTGCGTTTGCGTTTATTAAAATACATTTCCCGTCAGAACTTCTTAGCAAAAGCCTTCACTTGGCATAAAATAAGAAAAATATCGATAAACGCCAGGTTCGGATTTATCTAATCAATACGTTTACATTACAAAAGCCAATTAATTATTAAATAAACTCAGCCAAAATACAATAATTTTATTTGACTACAACAAAATCATCAACGAGCGGCAAAAAGGTAACTACTTCTGAGTGTTCATAATCTTTTTAATAGTTATGCCTAAATATATTCGTTAGATACTTACTACCTTAGCTAGTACCTACCTTCGATAATCATTATATGCAGATTTTTGAAATTCAATAATTGCTGAAAATTGCAAAAAACATCCCTTCATCTTTTCCGTGTATGTATGCTTATAAACTTAATTTAAAACTCCAGTTAATTCCCCAGCAAGAAAGCATTGAACCCGCAGAAGTGTCCCGTTCCCGTGTTTTCCTCGGGCGCGTGGGAACGCCGTGAATGGACCGTAACAGTACCCGCCGTGCGCCCATTGACCAGACGATACACACTAAGACAGACACATTCTTACATTACAAATCTGATCTCGATTTTATATTGCTCGTTGATCACGCAAACACTTGTTATAATATCGCGAATACCTACATAGGTATTAACCCGAGCAACACTGACAGTACTGAGAGTACCTACAAAATATTTTTAAAAACGTTTAAACGTTTAAAAAGTGCGAGGACAAGTAAGTGAAATTAAAGTATATATGTCGGCGGCCGATCGTAAGATCAGGCAGATCGTAATATTCCTGTGTATTGTTTTTAGGATAGTCACATTAAGCCAATATATAGGTAAGATAGGTTCATTAGGTTGCTTCAGATGCCCGAAGGGCAAACTGCCCAGAAATAGGAGCCCCGCGTAGCGGGGCTCCGTCGACTCAGGGAACGCGTCAAAGATTTTCACGTTTCACGATATGCCTGATCTTACGATCGGCCGCCGACATATACACATTCATTAATATACAGATATGTCGTGTAACTCGTGTACAAACGGGTATATCTCAATAGTGATAGATTTCCATAGTAGAGTCTGTGCAGAAAGCTAAGACCTTCTCTCTAATTCATGTGGTCTTCATAAATGTCTGGTAAGTTTCACAATCTCTCTGTAATGTTGACAGTTGTGTTTGTTAGAAAGAGACAAAATTGAACAGAGGTTTGCTAAATTTTATTAAACCATCCTACTAACCCGTGGCTAACCATTTTATCCGATAACCCAGTGTCAATTTGTACTGGTAACCAACTCCAGGTTTTATCGGTTAATCCCGGGTTAGTGAATGGTGCAAGTGGCTCTAAGGGGTTAAATGAATAGTAATGTCACGTTAAGATCAGATGAGTAAAGTTGGAACGCTGCTGATGGTCGCAGGACTGGCTCGGCTGGTTTAGTCGCTGGGATTTGTCAGCGGTAACTTATGCTTGTACGAGAGTTGTTTGCTAAAGCTTGTAATGAATGTGCCATTTTATGGATTATCAATATTGGCAGGGTTTTATGGGTGTTTAATATCAAGTAAGGCTTTAGAACCTGAATCCTACAGCTCTGGGCCTTATTAAACGAAACTAAATCTTTTCCACATGTATAAAGTACCAACATGTTTGAATAGAAATTATGTAGAATACATCCAGTTACCAAAGTAATATCTCGATCTATGCCCATGGATGGCACTTTCGCTAGATTATGTAGATTTTTTTAAACACTTTTGTACAAAAAGAAACATAAAACATGAAAGATCACACATCATTAGTACAAAGGCGAACTTATCCCTTTCAGGGATCTCTTCCAGTTAACCTTTGTTATTGTTTTATACTTCATCCGATTTAATAGTAAAGAGCCATAAAAAGATAAAGTTAAGCTACTTAATAGTTATATTGTAAAAAGAGCGTAAATTATTTCTTATACCTAATACACATAAAACGCTAGCGTAATAATACGTTACTCTTATTTGCGCCCTGCCGGCAATTCTCATATTCTGCAATAACATAAGTAGACCCTAGGATACAGATGATTGATTGTCGTCCAACCAGTTTGACACCGACCCATGCGCGATGATTTGATCAGATTATTGGACAGAAAATTACGCCTCGCGGCTGGAGACAAAGGCCTGGGAACTGTCAGGCAAAATACATTGCAGTCATGGGTTCTTGGGCTGGAGGAATGATGATTAGAGCCTAATTGACTGATTGTTACAAGTGTTGCAAATAACTAGGCAACACAGAGCTTAGATAGTTGAGCATCAAGTTGAGGTTTAAAGTTATCCTAAACCTATATATATATATATATATATATATATATATATATATATATATAGATATTTACTTTCTTTTTGGTGATCATAATATTTATAGATTTATTTATGACGATTTGCCGCACTCTCTTTTAATTATTTCGACTGATTATAAGTATTTTGCACTGTATTTTCATGAAATACCTATAGTAAATATATAGGTACCGGGTGTGGCCTGTAACATGAGTAAATAATGAAAACATAGATTGAACTCCTCAAACGGTGACACTTTTGTTCAACAACTATTAAAAATTATGAAGTATTTAGACTCCCTATTTTTCATACAAAATAAATATTATTTTCAATGGACGCCATTGACGTTGCTTGTCACGCCTTAAACATAACAAAATTCGCAATACAGCGTCTTGGAATAAACTTTAAAGATATACGATTTGTCTGCCTTTAATAAATGGACTACCAACGGTGCGCTGGCGTATTCACTAGTCATGAATTTTCAATATTTTCATAGTCGTAGCTATAATTTCAGTGTAACACCAGCCAGTAGTCAGGCTAAAAACCAGCTCTAAAACACGCTGCAGATATCTGCAGTAGGTATCTATGATTGTCACTTTACCACAGCTCTGTAATGATTAGATATTATTATAGTAAGTTACCACAAAAATATTTTTTCATGAATATTTTCGTGGCAATAATGTTTATCTTATTTTATGAATATGCAGGTGCAGCACTGGCAGGCCGAGCTGCAGGAGCGGTTAGAGGGAGGACTGAGGGTCAAAGGCAAATATTAAGCTTGATATCAAGTCATCTGTAATCACAGTTAGTCCTATTATCACCATTTCAGGATCTGGTGATGGTTAAGTATGGAGAAATCGAGGGAACAATTGTCTTTATACTATTTTCCACCGCATCCATTGTCCACAGTGTTTTGCTGTCCTTATCCCCGCGTGTGTGGTCCTGCACTGTCTCGCGACGCGACCTCAAAATGCGCGTGTGGGCTGCGACGGTGCGCCGGCGCGTCGGCCGATTGTCTGCGAAAAATAACTACGGTACGCAATTTACTGCCTGTTTTTAGACTGTATACAAAAGAAAAAACATATTTAGCCTTTTAAAAACTGCGCTTTTCGGCTATCGGCTATCAGTCCACTGTTTAACAACTGAGCTACGGAAGTTTAAACCATTAGGGCGAATCACTAGGCGAACCATTAGGCCATCCGCTGTTTATACCTAAGCAACATCTACGGTAAAAGTGCTAGAATGTTTGCGATGTCTACAGGAAAGACGCGGACGAGGCAAGTACAATAAATTGTGTATAATCCACCCGCGCTACTTAAGGCTGCGGTTCTATCAGAGATGTGATGTGTGCTTGTCAATAAAATATTGTCCATTAGAGCTGCGCTAAGCGAGGACAGGTAAAGAAAAACAAGGTAACCACATCCCTCGCTACGTATCCTCGCACATCCTTGGTGGAAACGCAGCCTAATACACAACTCAGAAAATCACACCTCCCACTCAAACGGCCAACAATCAAGATTGACCCTGGTTGTGAGGCGCGTGAATATAATATATTGTTCACATTTCCCGGCCGGATAACTGTTCCGTTCCCATGCCGGCCTGGGAACGGAGAACAAAGCCCGGGGCGGTTGACCACTGGCTTGGGCAGAGAACTTCTTAATACAGTTGAGCATAGACTTGAATTATGGAATATTGCAAAAAAACGTAGTTTGAATCTTGATCCTATACTGGAAGGTATCGACTTGAGGTTTGACGTTTAATCTATGCTTTAAAATTAACGTAATACTTATGTATATGTTAACGCATTTTTTTTTAACAGGCGATAAAAACGGACGGAAGCAGCGTTGCAGCTGCAGTGTTGATTCGGGGGATATTCCTTCCTACACCCATTAGGGCGGCCACATTAGGCCACATTCACGCATGGAGCGAATAATGTTCAATCCGTCACTTATTTTATCAATGAAACGAAAAGTGACATCATCATTGCCAATGCTGCAACAGCAACGCTACTGCACTCTGCAGTCACCCTCCGAATATAACCTTAATATTATGGTAAGCAGTTATATACGTAATATTGGTTCAAAACTCAAAATTTGCCGTCATTAGTAATTAAGACAGCGGAAGCGAAAAAACGCTCACTCCATTGTTTGTAGAACATTTGCACTTTTGGTAACAACCTAACTGTTTGTGACCGCTCTGTAGAAGTTGAGGAAAATGATGCTTTTACGTAAATATAGAAGGGGATAATGAGAAGTTACATATAGGTTTACTTAAAGTGGCAACTTATTTCCAGTGCGCTGAAGTGCCTTAAGGTTTTAGGTACATGTAACTACATTTCATAGTATGCTCAACCTATTCACGTCTTTCCTACAGACATCGTAAATTTAAGAGAATATTTACGTGTACCAGAGTTAACTTTGATTTTATTGTCCACAGAAGTGAGCTTTTTCTAAAACGTGTTCTGAGCCCTTATCTTCTTGTCTACAGTGGGTCAAACAGATCACTGTGTTACGTTCTTTCCTGTAGACATACACAAAGTTAAGGGCTATAAAGATTAATTTTCTTATTTAACCCTTATCCACGTAAAAAGGTCCTCCTTTTATTTACAGAACTATGATAAAATCATTACTTACATGCCCACAAGCTGTTAACTATTGCCCACAGGAGAGAAAACCAGCGTGTTCGCGCGAACTGTACATTTTTCTCTTCTGTGGGCCATAGTTAACAGCTTGTGGGCATGTAAATAATGATTTTATCATAGTTCTGTAAATAAAAGGAGGACCTTTTTAAGTGGGTAAGGGTTAAATAAGAAAATTAACCTTTATAGCCCTTAACTCTTGTGTATGTCTACAGGAAAGAACGTAACACAGTGATCTGTTTGACCCCTGTATGATATGTATCCTGATCGAGTTATTAGTCATTATAATGCAAAAAGATGACTCGACTATATCGTTACCCTGCATGACCTATGCAGCGAAAAGATATACAACTGAAAATACATGAAAAAGTCGTGTTACCGAGAGTTTATTCTATTAAGCCAACTTTAACCTTTTAAGTTTTTGGTTTGAGTCTAGTTTCAGTGGGAATTTTTAATGGCATTTTTAATTGATAGGTAAGACGTATTATAAATGTTATAATTCAATATAAAGCCTCCTCCTAACTAGTCCGACTCGCACATGGCCGGTTTTTTTTATTTCCTTGGGCATATTACTATTAACATAGAATGGTCTTTTGCCGCTTGCCGCCATTGTAGTAAGTAATATTCATTTTGTTATTAATGTGTTCGAACAGAGTAACTGAAATTAACCTATGCGTAGAGCGTAACGATCAAAACAAGATCATATTATATCATATTATATTAGTACGGCTATTACTTACAATATTACAATTTATTTCAAACGCGTTCTATGGGAATACTTTGTGAATGTTAAATGTTTCACGTAGTTACATATTACAGTTGCAGAAATACTAATTAAATTAAATCATAAACGTATTTAATATTATAATATATTATTAGATAATAATATAAATAAAGAAATAGGCTGTGAATTTTAGTAAAACGTAAATCTAAGTTAAATTCGTCTCAATTATAACATTTGCTTTTTTGTAACCTCTTGTCTATACCTACATTATAATATGGATCATGACCGAATTTTGAGTTACCTTTTTAAATTTTTTCGACAACGTTTTTTTCTGCTTTATACACGTTTTCTGCTATATTAACCGAGGTTCAAACCTCCCATCCCATTACTTTGGACGACCACGCACATTACCACCATAACAATAAAGATTCGCATTTGGTATTTTTAAGTTTTTTGTAATGTATTAAATATCTTATGTCATTCTCTAAACATGAATATCGTGAATTCATATCATATTACTAGACTATCAACCTACACGTACGAAAATTAGTATGCCGTATTCCGGTCGGACAGACGGACAAACATTTACACTTGTCCACCCAGACCCCAGCTGCCGCGCCGAAAATAATGTAACGTTCTTATTCCAACTACTTAACTACTAATTTGGAATAATTTCTGGTTGATTAGATGACTAGGTAAGTTGGTTATGGAATAGCGGGTCATGGTATTAGCATACGGAATGAAAAGTGACGGTTTTGTATGGGATTCGTGCCCCATTGGTTGACGCAATGGGCTTTACTTGGTAACAATCATCTCAGGGGGCCTAGTCAAGATGACAATCGCTGAGATGATGAGATAGAAAATTGGAACTTAAACAAGGGATGGAAATAGTCATGTGACTTTTCGTAGCATCTGTCATCCCGATACGTTAGTTTTAAGTGTCAAATATCTGTTTCAAGAGGAATTTGCATTAAAAAGTTGATTATTAGATTAGGACATTTTATAAGTGTCCTTTTGTCATCATCTTAAATCTTAGAATAGGTCGCAGTTTCCTCGTTGAGCTTGTAAGGCCCTCGGTATACGGTAGCCCGATATTCGAGCTAGTCGACTCAATTGTCCAATGATCTCTATTTTCCTGCAGCTCGGCCTTTAGCTTATAATAAGAAAACTCGTCTCTCTAGGACACTTTGAATTTGACAAGATAATTTGAAACATTCGTTTGCAAACTAATACTATACATGATTACAGTATTATGGCCAAGGTTTAACACACCTGTCGAAATATCGTACTTATAGGTAGACACATTGTAATATTATTCAAAGTCGGCCTAAATAGCCAAACGCCGGTATTGTCAGTTGCGTAGCGAGAGGCATAATTATGCGGCTCACAGTGAATAGGTTCGACCCGCATCGAGTGTCATTGCTTTACTTTACTGCCTATGTTTGAGCCCACAAGTCCTGCTACTTGCCTAGATGAGCTGACTCACTGTTTAACACTACATATACAGTTGCTCAGTGTTATGGCAAATATGTGGGAAAACTAGGTTATTATTAGCGCTTAAAAGTTGGTTTTTACTTTGCACAATATTGTGAATATTTTAAAAATAATTTACAAGTCTATAAATGCGTAACTTTTTAAAATAATGTACAAAAAAATATAAGAATTATTGTATTGTACAAAGGCCAGTATTGTGCCTAAACCTACTGATGCCATTTTATTTTACAATAGGTCCAGAACAAAATTAGGTATTCGATCACTAAACAAAAGATAAGCACCGCCGTCCGTCAAGTTCAAAGTTAAAGAGCCGAAGCTTTATCGGCTGGATCTCCGACGGCAAAACGAAATAAACTTACATTTTGTTGGGTCAGATATTATCAGTTACAGATTGACGAAAACTGTCGGTTACGGAGTGTGGTTACAGAAACTTTATCTTGAGATTTACTTCATAATAAATTAAAAAAATAATTTATTTTGTAACTATGACTAAAAAAAGGCCGTGCGTTTGTATAGGAAAATTAACTTTTAGGTTAGGTTAGTCACATCATATCTCAGATTTTACAATTTAATTACTTTAATTTTTTTTACAATGATTATTTTTGCGTAGTTGAACTAAATCCTTCACTTTTTAATGCATAGTTTAATCCAATTTCTGCAACATGTCCACTGCATAAAGCAGTTGTATTTAATATTAATACAGTAGGTAATTCAATCGTTTTTTTATATATTCTAATGTATATTAATGTGTTCATAAAAGCTTTGCAAAATAGTTGACATTCCCAGTTTGACCAATCCAAAACTTCATTTAAGTACCTACCTATTCAGCTGCTGACACAACTTCCCACGAATTATGTATATTTTATAACCCGTTTATTTAAGCTCTGATTTAAGTAAACGATGTTTTATTCATCACCCGGTTAAGTATGAATATTAAGTTAATTTGTTACGCGTATTATGCAGATGGCGAATAAAAGGCGCGGGCGCAGCGCGCGTTGAACTCTTTGCTGCGCGGGAGATGATCGCGCGGTTAGATTAGACTTGGGACCGCTCACGATAAGGGAAGTACCAAATTTATATAGGTAGCTCCGCACAAAACCTTTTTCATGGGATCACTTCGGTTTTGCCGATCGGTTAAACGTAACCTGAAAACGCATTTAAGGATGGCTCACGCTAGACCGGGCCGAGCCCGGGCCGAGGCGTCCGCCATGTCATTTTTTATGATGGCTGATCGGTGATCACGTGGTGCTTTCCATAGAAAACGAAGTGCCGGAAGCTCCAGCGACCCCGGCCCAGTCTAGCGTGAGTCATCCTTTATGCGTTTTTCTCAGAGATCGTTTAACGTAGAAAGCTAAAATTTGGAACTTTTATAGAAATTACTAGGCACAATTAATACTGAGATAAAGCCATAACCGTTTATTAATTATGGTTTAAAAAATGCAATATATTAGAGTAAAAAAACCGGGCAAGTGCGAGTCTGACTCGCGCACGAAGGGTTCCGTACCATAAAGCAAAAAAAACAAAAACAAAAAAAAGCAAAAAAAAACGGTCACCCATCCAAGTACTGACCCCTCCCGACGTTGCTTAACTTTGGTCAAAAATCACGTTTGTTGTATGGGAGCCCCATTTAAATCTTTATTTTATTCTGTTTTTAGTATTTGTTGTTATAGCGGCAACAGAAATACATCATCTGTGAAAATTTCAACTGTCTAGCTATCACGGTTCGTGAGATACAGCCTGGTGACAGACGGACGGACGGACGGACGGACGGACGGACGGACAGCGAAGTCTTAGTAATAGGGTCCCCTTTTACCCTTTGGGTACGGAACCCTAAAAAGCAACAAGTGACAAAAAAAAAACGAGTTACACTCCGGCAGTGCCGACAGAAGTGAAAACTCAATGACTAGTCCAAAATATCTGCAGCACTATCATATGACACATCCTCCTTTCTATCGAAAAACTTTAGTTCCGAAATTGCTGGCTAGTGAGCTTAAATTTGTAGCGTTAATTGTTTAAAATTCGTATAAAAATTGTAAAGTTACCTAGAAGACCTCGTATCTAAATATATTTGGTCATGATATTTTGAGTTTTATTCACCTGCAGTACTAGAGTTCACTTTTATTAGCGATTTCATCAAGATGTAGCTTTATTGAATTATATTTGAGTGATATAAAGTTAGAATGTAACTGTGAGATCCTCGTATTTCAGTCCGTACAAGATTAGAACATTAAGCTTTATTGCTTAATATAAAAGTCCAGTTTTAAATAATTGACCTGATTATGATACGTTATGACTTCTTTGGTGAATAACATTGTCCGTGACACATGACGTCAGCGTTACGTTACGCGTTACGCTGAATCGAATTTATCATTTTTTTCCCACCTCAAAAAGTGCTCAGCGCCTTAAAGGAGTTATTATTTGTATGTTTTTCTTTAATTTGCTTCATTATTACCATCAAAAGTGCGGACATTTTTGAGTAGGATTACGTTTACGCTATCTTGTTACGATTTTTAATTTTGTTCCTGAGTTATACTTACGAGTATGGTGATATTGTTATTTTATTTTATATAATTGCTGCGAAGAGCGAAAATAAAAGTTTTGTCTGTTAATTATAAGTTATTAGTAATTGCGAGGTAAACCTGGCATAATAAGCAAAAACGTTTACTAGTAATATCAGATATTTACCCACTTATCTAAACGTATTTATATAGATCTCTCAAGAACTTTAAATTCAATGTGCAGTTAGATGTACCTATGTAAGTAAAGAGCTAACTACTCATTGAAGTCTGCCTAAAGAAACTCTCATATATCAGTAAAATAATAACAAGAATATATACAATACCTAACCCGTAAAGGATACCTAATAACTCAACACTTTAATTTCGTTTCACCAAAAGAACATACCAACGAGGACCGCCATAAAGCTCATCTTAAACACGCAACACAAACAAATCAGCAAAACCTGGCGTTTATCGATATTTCAAGCCGATCGATATTTTATCCATTCGATATTTCAACCATAAATCGCGGCAATAAAAATGGGCCTTGCATCCTTCGCGTATATCACAGGGTCATTGACCGAAGGATCGAAGCATATTCAGAAACAATAATATAATACCAATACCAACATCACGCTCGCACTTATGTAACCAGCATAAAAATATAAAACAAATTTGACAATTCGTTTTTGAATATGCCTCGGTATGAAAAGGAATTGATATGTCCTGCTACCTGCGCAGACGATGATCGCGAGTAGCATGGCGGCACGACCGTCGCGTCTCGCGCACGCGCGTTTACTGACGCGGTCTGCGAAACTTTCATGAAAACTTTGAAGCTTACAACTTACAATCAATGTTGCGAATTTGTGGCGTTTATCGCCTGATGGATCGATTTATAGGGTTGACGCTGGACAGATTAGATCGATTCAGAATGGTTTTGTTGAATAATGTACAAATTGAGTTATGATACAAGATATAGGTAAGCCCGTCGGCTACACATGTACATACTATTGTTTTATGTTTAAGCACTAACCTCCCGAACGCTTCTTATCGAAGCATCCGCAACCATTACGAAAAATATCCCTAGCCTGGGGCCCGTACCTATCTCAAAAGCTTGTAACTTGTAATACAAGCGGATGTGTCTTTTTGACGGCGTTTTCTTAGAAAGGGACTTCCACTTGTTTTACCAGTTACAATAAGCTTTTAAGAAACGGACTCCGATAACAAATTTAGACAACCGGTCTGGCCTAGTTGGTAGCATAATTTCCGCTTATGAAACCGATGGTCCCGGGTCCAAATCCCGGTAAGGACATTTGTGTGATGAGCACATATATTTTGTTCCTGGGTCATGGATGTTTTCTACGTACCAGCCTTCTTGAGCTTAGTCGGTTTAGTCGGTTTGTTTCAGGATGTCCTATGAAAAAAGTTGGGAACACGTGAGAATTAACCCTCAGTACGTCAAAACGCTGCGTATTGACTGTGCACAAAAACGGTTACAACTATGTTGCTCCCAACGGTACGGAGCTGCGATAAAATGACATAGCAGCACACACGTCGGATGCGCAGCTTAATATTACAGCAGTAATGCGACTTCATTAGAAATCCATATTAATTTTATTATAATAAATGAAAAACTAACTCTCTGTCTGTCTGTCTTCTGGCTGGTAAGTACCTCTTCATGCTAAAACTGCTTAACCGATACTTACTTAGACCTTGTGATGGCCTCTACAAAATGCAAGAAAGATCAGTGGCGGCCTTAGGGGAGTGACGAGCAAGGTAATCGCTCGGAGCTTTGCCCAACAGACCAAGCAGTTTTTTTGTACAAAAGACAAGGACCTCGAGGCAAAGATCTCCGTTAGGAGCCTCGCAATGGTTAAGGTCAATATGCAGCAGAGGAAATGCTCATTCTTAGCTAATTTCTTTGTTAAGATACTTGCTTCTTTACGTACACTGCGTCGGAAGGGCTGCGCGTGCGGCGGCGGGCGGACAAACGGCCCATTACAGCTAATCACCTGAGTAATTGGAGTGCGATATTCGCACTAGCCCTTCCCGGAACATCGGCAGACCACTAATCTGTGGATGAGAAGGTTATTTCATTTGTTTTCATTATTTTTGAAAATCTGACGATCAAGTGACACGAGTGAACAAGACGATTGAGTGCTAGGGGGAATAGTTCGGATTTCATCCTTGCCGCTTCTTGCCGCGGTCACTATAAGCGACAGCATTTCCATCTTCACCACTTAGATGGTTGTCAGTCCTAAATTGTGAGTGTCTCCATGCAGATTTCCTCACACAGCTAAGCTGTGAAATGAGCTGTGGGTAGCCTGTGGTATTTCCGAACCAATACAACCTTCAATATTTCAAGAAAAAAGCCTAATCTCATCTTAAATGCAGGTAATAACGCACCTACAATCCCTCAGGTGGCCATTACCATCAGGGAATTCATTTGCTCGTTTGCGTCGTATATCATACATATAAAATAATAGCAATAATATTTTATTTAAAATATCGCCAATCAACGGCGTTATTAGGTACGAGTACGACTTTATTATGAAAAACTCAAATCAGCTAGAGTATTAAAATGCCAGATTTTAAACCAATATATCCTAACTTAGACTAAGCGCCACAGCAGTTTCAAAGTTGCACGGTCAAAGTAGGTAAGTACTCTACTTGCGCTACAAGGAAAATTTTACCAAAAACCTTTTTAAAACTTTAAACTTATTCCAGTGACCAGAAAATCTGCAGTCTTCTTCATACCTTGTCGTTTAATGAAATGAAGCCAATGTTTATTTAATTAACGCTCTTAGAACATAGTGGAGCTCGGCCCCTCGGCCGGAATGTAACGGCGTCCTGTAATTAAAACAAAAACTATTGTCTAATGAGTCCCACGCAGTGATGTACAAGAGTCTTGTGAGGCTCAATTTGACAAACTTGATACAGTTTGAGAAGACGCGATTTGCTCATACGCATTTTTATAGTAACTACCTATGCTTAACTGTAAACATCGCAAAGTTAAGGGAATCTAAAGCTATTTTATAAGCTAAGCTGCAGTCTTGCGCGGGATGCATTTTACACAGATATAAGATATAGAGAAATTCGATTCGATGAAGTTTTTTTTATTTTTCCTTTAATTTAAAAATTTATAGTATCACTTGCCGACGTATTTGCTTGATAAAAATAGTTTAGATCAACAGTGGGCAAACTTTCTTCATGGGGCAAACTTTCACCAGAAATTTTAAACAAATTTAGTGTAGGGCCAGAATTGGGTACATTCCTCTACTTAAAATAAATTATTTCACACTGTGCACGAAATAAAACACCAGATAATTATTAGAAAAACATATAGTGAACCACATATATATACCAGATATATTAACCATAGAGATATTTTTAACCACAAATTATATTTATTAAATCGGATTAAAATATATTCTAAAAAGTAGGTGAGTAGACCGTGACGTCATTACACTCGTTTTCATATAATTTCCATATTAGCAAATCGTTTTGACAGTTCTAAAAAAGAAGCTGATTTGACTAGCAGGAAAGTAGCCAATTGCAGCATAAATGCAAATTTATTATTTCGCCGCTCATATACTAAATACTAGCTGTTGCCCGCGACTTCGTCCGCGTGGAATCTTATCTTCAACATTTTACATCTTTAGTACCCAAGCAATGTTGAAATTAAGTACTTTTCTTTTTTAGCAAGTTGTATGAAGTTTTAAGTCAAGTGGATTTTGATGTTGGTTGCTGAAGTTACTTTTTTTGTATTCTCGATCATAATAGGTACATATGCCCTTATACAAAGATTCAAATTCGGCACTCACAAAATATCTGATCTCCATACAAACTTTCAACCCCTTTCTCACCACCTTGGGGGATGATTTTCAAAAATGCTTGAATTAGTTTTCATGTATTTTATTTTTATACCTTTTTTTGCAAAAGTTCAAGTTCCTAGCTTAAAATTAAATTTACACCCCAAGATGAACTTTCATCCCCTTTTTAACCCCCTTAGGGCTTGAATTTCCAAAAACGTTGCAATTACTTTTTTTTGTAATCGGCTATTATGCCTTTCTAAGAAGTTTGAAAACCATTTGTAATGGATTCAAACTTTCAACCCCTTTTTAACCATGTTAGGGGATGAAATTTACAAAACGCTGAAATCACTTTTCCTGTCTTCTAATAATATCCCTAAATACAAAGATTCAAGTCCCACACTCGAAAAAATGTTTGATATCCATACAAACTTTCAACCCCTTTTTCACCACCTTAGGGGATAAATTTTCAAAAACGCTGAAATTAGTTTTCTTGAATTTTAATAATATATCTTTTAACGAAGTTTCAAATTCCTAGCTCAAAAGAAAACTTTAACCCCATACAAACTTTCATCCCCTTTTTAAGCCTGTTAAGGGATGAATTTTACAAAACGCTGAAATTACTTTTATTGTCTTCTAATAATATCCCCAAATACAAAGATTTAAGTCCCGCGCTCGAAAATTTTTTTGATATCCATACAAACTTTCAACCCCTTTTTCACCACCTTGGGGGATGAATTTTCTAAAACACTGAAATTAGTTTTCTTGTTTTTGAATTTGATACGTTTTTACAAAGTTTCAAGTTCCTAGCTTAAAATAAAATTTGCACCCGAAGACGAACTTTCATCCCCTTTTTAACCCCCTTAGGGGTTGAATTTCCAAAAACGTTGCAATTACTTTTTTTGTAATCGGCTATTATGCCTTTCTACGAAGTTTTAAAGCATTTGTAATGGATTAAACTTTTCAACCCCTTTTTAACCCTGTTAGGGGATGAATTTTACAAAACGCTGAAATTACTTTTCCTGTTTTTTAATAATATCCCTAAATACAAAGATTCAAGTCCACCACTCGGAAAAATTTTTGATATCCATACAAACTTTGAACCCCTTTTTCACCACCTCAGGGGATGAATTTTCAAAAACGCTGAATTTAGTTTTCTTGTATTTTAATAATATATCTTTTTACGAAGTTTCAAATTCCTAGCTTAAAAGAAAACTTTAACCCCATACTAACTTTCATCCCCTTTTTAACCCCCTTAGGGGTTGAATTTCTCAAAATCGCTTCTTATCTCTTGTACACTTTATAAATGCAATCTAGTGTGCAAATTTCAACTTTCTGGCTTTTGTAGTTTCGGCTCTGCGTTGATGAATCAGTCAGTCAGTCAGTCAGTCAGTCAGGACACTTGCATTTATATATATAGATAGATTTCGAAGGACCGGCGGCGGGACGGGTAGAATCCCTTCGCGGGCCTTTTTTTGCCCAACACTGGTTTAGATTCTTAGTCTTATAGATGTCCAAGCGGCGGAATTATCCGCTTGTCTTTGGTGGACCAAAGCAAAGACTCCCATGACCATCACTAGTCCAAGAGGTGTCGGCATCTTTCATCCGCTTTCTAGAATTAAGGTGAAATTAATTAATTTATCGCCCTATCGCTTACAGTTACATGGTTTTTGTTCCCGCCAAAGTGAGGCACCATTAGCATTGCTGGTACAGTTAGAGGTGTCCGCTTGCTCGCCAGTACACTCAGGAGCAATGAAAACAGGTTAATTGGATTAGATTTGCAAGTGATGTTGCGATGTATTTGAGTGTATCGATTAGTAGGTGAAACTTAACCTGAAGTTCTTAGATAGGTGTCTTTATAGGGTGCCCCTTAATACGCCTAAGATTAATTGTCATAATATGAATTCGCATATCAGATTTGGCATAAAATAATTGTTCATAACATTGAACAGACATAATAATAAAAAAACATAACACTTATTGCGCATAATAATGACTACGCATAATTTAAATATCCATAACATTATTAACTATAACTTTAACTGTCATAAAATGAATTAGCATAATTTTATAAAGCGAGCGTATTAAATGGATCAGGGCAAAACCAACTTACCCAACTCGGTTAGGTTAGGTTCAGAAGGCCTTAGCCTTCGATGTTTCGATAGGTTTTTTTATAACAGCCCGATAATAGATATACAAATACAAATACAACTACAAATTATTTATTGTTTGAATGTGAGTGGTTATAAATGGTGGTAGGGTTAGTATTTGGTTACATCACAATCAGCCAGAATTTGGCGTACAATACTTTGACTCTCAATATGCATGTCATCAAAACCAATTAAAAATAAAATTATAGCAATGTCAGATTAAACAATTAATAATAATATAAAAAAATTAAAATAACGGATCAATGTCATGCATATAGAAAAGTGGCAAACACAAGATTTTAATTCATAATATTTACATGCCAAACTAATACAGTACAGTAATTATAATAATAAAATAGAAGGTCTCATAGCGAAGAGTCTCGACCAACACCTAGAGAGACTCTCGCTAGGTGGTTGGATCAAGGGTCAGATGCAGAAGGCGGTAATTTTGGACACGGCGCGTATATTACGTCGATTCCTCACTCTGCGGCCCTGACCACCGGCAGCTTGGGCCCTGCCCCGCTGCCGGCGGCACCCTAGGTTAGGTTTTTTATAATGTGTTTATAATTTTTTTTTATTGTTTTGTAAGTGTTTTTATATTTTACTTTTATATTCATATTATAATTAACCTAACTTAAGAAGAAAAATAAATAAAGAAAAAATAGAATAAAAAATAAAAAGAAAATTAGGCATTGGTAGAAAAAAAGTGTTCATTAACCGAGTAGAACATTTTTTGCAAACACCACTTAAATAATTTATTTTAAAACCTTGACAATCCAAGGATCCTGAGTAACTCCTCAGATCTATTAAATATATTCACATCCTGATTAACTCCTCAGATCTATTAAATAAATAAAATAATATATACAATCAAAATTACATTTGTCAGTACCTCTAACTGGTAAATAGAACCTATACCTATAAAACGGTAGGATGGAAAAAACCATCCAAATTAAATTTTAATTGAAATATACCGCTTTTTGGTGACGTAACAATCTGTTTTCTTCCTTTTATATTTATACCTACCATTTAATAATTATGCAAAGTAACGTTATGCTTATTACATTTATCCTAAGTCATTGTTATGACAATATACGTTATGCGCATTAACATTATGCGTACTCAGTTATGCGAAATAATGTTATGCGATTTAAAAGTTATGCGTAATCTATGTTATGTCAATTTGAATTAGGAGTTTTACGTTATGCGAATTAATATACCTAGACCCGTCTTTATATTCCACGGCGCGTCATTCGTCATTACAAATGGCATGTAGAGTTAGCTTGGTCAATCCTAACATGCAACTAGTTAGCTTACATTGTAAATATGTAATACAAAGTAAAGAGCACTCGGAGAACCGTTACCAGCCGGAAATGGCAATAGGCATCACGCCTCGCATACGGGTGATGGAGTGATGACAATTCTCTTATCTGTGCACTTTCTCACAACATTGTTATTATGTCGTTATACGTCTTGCGTCAAATGATGGTCCCTGTGATAGTTCACTTTTATATGGAGTTCCTGACATGTAAACTTTAGTAGGCACTGAAATCATCAGTATGATAATACTACTATTTATTATGTGTCATCAGTACGAGTAATTGGCCAGCTTTTTTACTTGGGTTGAAATTTCTGTGTACACACTGTATTTTGTTAAGAAGCAGACGAATCACTGGTAAGCAATTACCGTCGCCCATGGCCCTGCAGACAACACCAGAGGCTGCCGGATTGCAACTGCATTGTCTGCCTTTAAGATGTAATGGCGTACGCGTTTTCTTAAAGGTCATATCGGCCTCAAAATAACGCGGGCGACATACAATGTGAGGTAAGAAGTTTATAGATAAATGCACAGGTGAGGACTGCCAGCCATTCAATTGGTGGAGATAGAAATAATGTTGTCACGTAGAGCGATGCATGGCCGAAAGAAGCTAGGTATATAAAAAACCCAAACTGAATAAGATTAATACCTACCACAGAATTTATAAAGTCTGGCACCAGCAAGTCTCGTAAAACATACCGGTTATTTCAATTGTCCATCCCTATCAACTAAAATAGTAATCTAAATGTTGCGGATTAAGGTTCAAATTTATAAAATGGGAATTAATAAATGATCGAGTCCAGCCAAAAACCCTACCTAATCAGGTTTTGCAAAAGGATGAGCCGCGCGGACAACGCGTGTATTCAGAAACGGCGAATGTGATATCAATTTACTCAATCATTGTTCAGAGATTATTTAGATCAACTGTTTAAATATTCGGTTCCACAGTGTAACGTAAATAGATAAGCATTAATAAATTGTACATGTATTGTACGACAACTCTACAATATAAGTGTAAAATTGAGGACTGTCAACCATGTCAGTGGAGATTATGGAAATGTCACGTAGGGCGATGGCGGAGAAGAAGCTGCAGGGATTATATTTCTAAAATAAAAGTTTTCTTTAATTCCTGTGGATAATCTTCTGTTTGAAAAAAAAAACTATGCACATATCTAATTGTAATTGCCTTAATTAACAACCGGTTGATGACAATTAGACGTGTAACTTACCAGTAATACACTTCAGGAGTCAAGAGTCTACGAGATAATATTCAGAGGCAACGACCGCACGTGAGTGCTGCCTCGCCGGAAAATCTGTTTTAATTTGGAACTTATCGCGCGGCAATACGGTAGACAATAATAAAATTGAATGACATTTCCAATGGCTATTAAGGTTAGACCAAAAAAAGCCTGCAGCGATTTTGATAGCCCCCGCAGTGCAAGTGTTATCTCTACGTCATAATTTCAGAGACGTTTGACGTTCAACATATTCGCTGCAGACTTTTCTTGGTCTAAATCTAAGACTGTTATGCATGTGAAAGAGTGACGCAACGTGACATTCGATATGCACCTTGACATGGCTTACTCAAAACATTGTTAACATAATAAACATTATCATAAAATTGTGAGACTAGAGGGATCTCCAGAATAAATCAGATCAATCAATCAATCAAAAATATATAAGGGTACAATGGGTGGTATACAAAGTTTTCATTCTCATTCCTTATTTTACCATAATATGGCGTACAAATATCCAATACATTACCCATAGAGCTATATTCTGGCTATATGTACATACATGCATTCTTATAATCTAAGTACATGGCACAAGTATATGGCCAAAGTAAAAAAAATAATAATTTAAAATTAAATTGATAGTTAATGTCTTACTTGGTAATATGTATAATATATTTAAAATAAATAATTTCATAATCAATAAATACTTTATCATGCTTACAAATTACAATTTCCCAAAAACTCATCGATCGAATAAAAGCAATTATCAATTAAATGTGTATATAATTTTCTTTTAAATAAATTATATGGCTGTTCCTTAAAACTATCAGTATCAGTTTCTTTTATTAAATATTTGTATTGCCATTCCATAGATATTCTTCTTAGGTAGAGAAAGATTTGTTGTCTGAAAAGTTTATTCCTACAAGCACCTCGTTTTGATGTCATAGTAATAGTTCTAAAGCAAGACGGGTTTTCCCTAACCAAAATACGTGTAAGTATGTACAGAACGGGTAATGTCAATATTTTTTTGCTTTTTAACAGTGATGTACTTACGATACAGGGCTCTCTGAAGTCGGCTCCACATGCTCCAGATTATTAACTCAGTTTATTGACAGCTAAAGTAGATGTCATTTGGAATTTATGCGATAAAATTTTGATTACCACTACCTACCACTTCAGATAACAGCGCCATCTATGAATAAGTTTGGTTAGACCGTACTCGTAAGGCTTTCACTCTGCACAACTTGTAAGATCGAGGCCCATACCATACATAGTAGCCTGTGCTACGGTGCTGTAAAACCCCATACGCAGCACAGATGGCGTTGCTATCGAGCTATGTACGTTACGTATGATTCCGTGTACAGTCACCTGCAATAATTTGTTACTCTTCGAAGGCCGCAATAATATGTGACTCGCTCTTATGGCTCTACAAATAAGATCGTGTCAGATATTTTTGCGGCCTTCGTTGTGTCACATATCATTGCAGATGACTGTACTACAGTCGAGTTCACAAACATTTTTAAAAGCCATCCAAATTTACACGCATCTAAGCCACTAACAATAAGATCGTACAAATATATGTACCTATTGTTGGAACGTTAGCTGTTAAAATAGGTACTATATTTGTGAACACGACTGTACAATTGCCATCAGTAATCTCGGTGCGGCCAAGGGTGTTAACAAATATCTGAACAGATCTGAATTTTATCACCATGATCGATCCCTTTTAACAACAAGGAAATTAAAAGCGACGTTCGCGCTCGACGTGGGAGAAATGTGAACTTTCATGTGAAATCGTCTATAGCGCCCTCCAGACTATGCGCGTGAATCGCGGGCGAAGCCGCGAACGCGAGTGTGGAGTCTAGTTCGCTGATATGCGAAATCGACTCCAGACTCGCGTTCGCGGCTTCGCGCCGCGATTCGCGCACGAGTGTGGAGCGGGCTTATCAAGTAACTAAATGTAGAGGTAACAACGACTAGACACTGCTATCGTGCACATAGCCAATAGATTATGGAGGATTATTCAAGAATACAGAGAGGTAACGCAGCCAGCGTTATGGGCTCAATGCCGCAGGCAGAGATTTTAGAAGGTGTATTCTCTTTATAACTTCTTTTTATTTTCATATATTTTATTAGTATATTTTAGTTTTTATATAATATTATAAGTATTAGTTTAATTTTTAAGTAGTTATATTTTAATTTTAGTTTAGTTTTTAAATCTTTAATTTATAGTTAGTTTTAATGATATTGTAAATTATTAGTTTTTAATCTGCAATAAATAGAACTAAAGATCTATACTAGTTTAATTTCAATGCCAATCCGCTCATCTAATTTGTTATTCCAATAATAATGTTAACGTTAAATGTCATATGCAGCAGTTTAGAAAGACTAGCTCTAACCTCGTGCCTGTGGATAATTTTAGTTATCTCTCCATTTTTGTTTCGAGAGGATTTTTTCTGCTCCCTATGATGGTACCGACGACGTGACGACCAACTCAAATTCGCTGTTATAATAATGACGTAACCTTAATCTTGGTCATATTAACATGCTCAAAGCCTACCAATATTAGCCATAACACCACTTTCACCGAGCGACTTATCATTTCATATGCGGCGCCATCGAGCGTGGCGCAACTCTTTGTGCATATGATACATACTCGTACAGATCGTGACCAATCAAATGTAAATACAACAGTCATTAGTCTAAGTGGATGTTTCCTTCGCGGTATATATTTACTATACAGGGGGCCGATTTTTTAATTTCGACCACACGATTTTGTGTATTTCGTTAAATAACATCTCCAATACGAGGCACTTAAAATCTACTGATAGAATTGAAATCGAGTGGTTAATGCCACTAGATTCCAAATTTCGATGGCTCGTTTTTCAAAAATCAGCATTTCGCCGATTTTCACCGACTTTCTATTTCTAGTGACGAAATCGAGCGATCCAAATTCAAAAATCGGCCCCCAGGGTGTTTGGTACCTACATCGTTTGCCAAATTAAAACGGCAGATAGGTTGAGTCATTTGCTATCTTCTCAGGCCTAAATTTTTTTAATTTGGTGCACATATTTTTTCACTTCTATGCCAGTTTTTCGTAATTTTTAAATTTTTACTTGCGTAGTAGTAAAAAAACCATGGCTAATTTTGTTTTTCTAGGCATGAGAAGATAGCAAATGACTCAACCTATCTGCAGTTTTAATTTGGCAAACGATGTACCAAACACCCTGTATATACATAATCAATCACGGTATATCATAATTTTCGTTTTTATTCGTACACTTATGTATAGGGAAATTGTTTCTTCTATTTAGTGTACGCCTTTGCAAATACACCCCGCAGGGGCCCGACATTGTGGATGTAGGATCCTACCTATATATCGTATGAACAATGTGAAAACGCTCTTACCTTGCATTACAGTGACAAACGGACTGCCTGTGATTGGTGTATTTATTAAATAATTAGTCGTAGTACGCTAACAAGCCAGCGAACTCATTTTAAGGTAGCTCAACCGCAAACTCCCTTCAATCACAAGGTTCAACAATACCCATGAAATTGAGACGAGATAAAACTTGACGTAGCAACAATCAGAACTAATGATGTAAGTAGATACTTGTTCTTCAGACACAAAGAACTCTTGAAGAGGACGAAACTTTCAAGTTTTCCTTTATACGAGTCGTCTTGCGCCCTTCACCCGAGCTACCCCAGGGCAGCGTTCTTGGACCATTTCATTTCATTATCTGCCTCTCTATCGAATATGCAAGAGCGATAGGGAAGCAGACTCTGCAGACTACACAGTTTCAAATATCGATGTTTGCTGTATGCTTGTACGGTAGGTATCATACTGATTGACGAACTTTGTAGATGGCACTAGGATGTCTTGTTAACAACTCTTGAGTGCTGCTCGGACCTCGAGCGAGTGCTTGGGAAAAGGGTCTTATTGGATTGTAGGACTGTAGAATTTTTAGTTTTACATCGATATCAATAATAGGTTACAATTTTGCACTATTTTACATTTTACTCATATTTAACTACAAATTGCTAGTGTAGTAAGTATATTTGAGATCAACACCTAGGCAACTATGTAATGATTGGCAATATTACCTAAGTACATTAAGTACCCACAAACTTCTAAAACTTTTAACAAATTTCACATTCATGATGAATTTCCGATGCATACTAATATACGATGATGCAGTTCATTATGTTCATAGATTGGTTTAGCCTCGATTGATATTTGTTACCGCTCTATTTTTATGCATCACCACGCATAACTTAGCAGTTAGTCTGATTTGCTTCCCAAATACGTGATATTCAATATATAAGGGGGACCTAAGGCAGGTGGGTAAGTTTTATTTATTTATTTTATTAGTTTTAGTTTTAATTTACGTATTTTTATTTTTTTATTTTTTTTATTATGAATGGGCTTACTCATGGCCACAGACTAGCCGAGGCGTAGACGTGGCCTACGATGGAGCGATTAGTTTATACTTAATTTTAATAATAGTTTGTATAACTTTTGTTATTGAATAAAGTTGATATATAAGCAATGTTTTAGAAATGGTTAAACGTCATCTCGTCGTTATCTTTAGATTAAAATAAAATAAATACCATTAATTTTAAAGAGTGCGTGCCCCTTACAAAAACATACTTATGTACACTTAGGTACAGCTAAAGACACGAAGCACAAAAATATGTACCTTAAAACAAGAATGAGGTAATATTTAAATGTGAAAGCAAACACGAATTGCTATTTGATGGTAACAAAGTTTGCGAAATAACTATGAGATCACGCTGCCAGCGGGTTTAGGCCCTCTGCTAGTAGAGTTTGACCAAGAAAAGTCTACAGCAATTTTGATAGCCCACGCTGTGGAAGTGTTATTTACACGTCATAATTTCATAGAAGTTTCACGTTTAAAATGATACCAGCCCTGCGTGGGCTATCAAAATCGCTGCAGACTTTTCTCGGCCTGACTATAGCCTATAGCTATGGAACCTCTGGGACCTGATTCTGATTTAGTAATTTATATGGTTTTGTGGTGATGAGACGATGTTCGCATTCACCGATCAGCGTGAGCGATCTTTTAACGTCGTATCAAAATGAGATCGAAACCTTAAAAAAATTGTTCTATCTGAATCGGGTTGCTGGTGATATCTTCACATATAACCTAATCGAGATACTTTATTTTAAGTTACTTAAATCTTTCAAGAGTTTCGGTTCTGAACTTGTTTTTCCTTGTGCAAACATCGGCTAAGGGTGAAGAGACAGACAGAGTTACTATCGCATTTGTAATATTACTTAGTACCCGAGGATCTGAGAGCAACAGACACCTCACCTCTGTCGAAACTGTATTTCACAAACTGAACAATTTAGCTAGATATTATTAATTTGTAAATGTAAGCATTCTGACTCAACAAGGATGTTTTCGCTTTTCTTGACATCTTGGCAGGGTCGCGCCATTACTAAAAGTTAGACGGAATATTCATCGTCAAAACCAATAAAATATTCAAATATTCAAGTAGGTATCCATTTTCAAATTTACCGTTATACGAGAGGTTTGACAGGCCTAAAAGGATGCCAATTTCCATTGTATTAATATTCATTACATTAGAAAGAAATCTTATTTTGTAAAGTTACAATAGGTCATGATTACTATACATGTACAAAAATTATAAACTTGTCTAGTTTGTAATGAAGTTATTCAATTTTGTATGCATATTAGAAAAGGCTTCCGGGCTAAAATTATATGCCTACTTACTCCATTCCGTAGTGTATGCAAGCATATATGCAGAAACAAGACTAAAATAAGTGCATTTTTGTCCTACACTTGTAGTCTAACTCAGACATTTGATTAAAAAAATCCCCTAACAGGCCTATTCGGATTTCGAGATAATCACAAGATCTAGAGACGATTTAGAGATCAACTAGATCTACATTAGATATCGACTAGATGTGACTTGGATATCTGAGTGATAACTTGTCGAAAACGTTCAAGAGGACCTCCAGAATCGCGGAAACGTCAAATTTGATACATCTATCTTACAAAAATATTTAATATCTTTAAATTATCCATATCTTTTTTGAAGTCTAGTAGAAATCTAATTCATTTTTCGAATCGAGCGGAAACTGGCGGTCGCTAAAAGCTTACCATCACCACCCAACACTTGTGCAAGTCAATCCAGTAGCTATAAACCTATCTATCTTAGCAAGATTTTTTATACATGGCGTAAGTGCGTGTATTTGACACGCGCCCGACTTAATAATGTCCTATGTGATCTAGTCAGGGCCGGTTTGTGAGCTTTGTGCTTGCAAGGTCGCTCCACGTCTTCCCAAATTTTCCAATAGTCTTCGCCCCTGCAATAATAGTCCCTCGCCAGGTCTGCTATGGACGGCAGCGTTTTGACACGCGCATAAAGGCCCTAATGATGGTAGCTCATCAGTTCAATGTCACATCGCATGGCGCAAGCGTTGGGCAAGCTGCTGCGTTTTCCACTCGCGCGCATCCATGGCGTACCTAACACTTTTAACTGACAATATTAACTAACAACAAGGTCATATAGCCCGGTAAAATTTCTAGTACAATCTCTGATATGCTCGTCTCGTCAGGTAGTTCTCAGATACATACTTAATAATATAATCAAATTTATTCTTTCCAATAATAAAATATTAATTGTACAAAATACAGCAATAACGAGAGCTAAGTTTAGTTTTTTCTATTAATTTCTAAGACCATTTTCTTTTATCTTGGCATATGATTTAGAAAAAACTGTTTCGTTCTAGTGTGTTGCTCCTATGTAACAAAAAGGTAAAACATTGCATAATCAATAATACCTAGGTATTAGCCACAATGTAACATTCACTTCAGCATGGCACGTTGCTAAACTGTGAAATGAAAGTAACAGGTACCTACTAACTACCTGCTTGTTAGCCTCCTTGAAAGATCATAAAATGTTTTTTTGAAACTTAGAGTTGTGCCATCGCATGGATTGCTAAACTTTGTTTTTTATCTCAGTGCCAAACATGGTTCATGGAATTCATGGGATCACTTTGTTGTTTCTGACTGTCTGTTAGTCTACTCTTAGCTCTCATATAAACCTAAAGTTAAAACCACTTATCTGTCAGTCATCGAACTCACAGACCATTGCAATTTTGAGTTCGGTGTAATAATGACTAATGACTCAAAGTATTTTGTATTTTTATGTTTCTTACTTAAGCTTATCGCGAAGTCTACTGCTCACAGAGCCACCATTATGTATACCCAAATTCTTCTCGTTACTATACAGGGTGTATTTTTTTACGTGATACAAAATATGTTTATCTAACTCCATAAACAACTAGCAGTTAAATGCTCCTACTCTCGTTGAAATCAGACAATTTTTTTTTTTTTTTTTTTTTTTCGTGATATTTTTTGTACTTTTAAAGGATATTATGATATTAAAACAGCTTTATAAGATATTTAAAATGTAAAGTGAACTAAATTACTTTTCAAAGTAGCATAAATCACAAAAAATGTTTAATGACTTGTGATTTACGCTACTTTGAAAAGTAATTTAGTTCACTTTACATTTTAAAGCTGTTTTAATATCATAATATCCTTTAAAAGTACAAAAAATATCACGAAAAAAAATAAAAAAATTAAAAATAAAATTGTCTGATTTCAACGAGAGTAGGAGCATTCAATTGCTAGTTGTTTATGGAGTTAGAAAAACATATTTTGTATCACGTAAAAAATTACACCCTGTATGTATGAAAGAAAACTGTTTCAAAAATAAAACGGTTTCTGAACCCTGGTCGCAACAGCCATCCGGACATTACCTTTAGAACAGAAACAAACTGCTCTAAATCAAGTTTATTTATTTATTTATTTACTTAAGTGATATTACGACTGAGGCTTATGAGTTATGACAGCCACGAATAAGTGCGGCCATTACTCTCTCTTCTGGTTCACGATGTGTGTTGCTAACGCTAAACGAGTGCACAAGAGTCGTGGTCGCGCGGAACATGACTTGAGGTTTCGCCATTTACTTAAGAGGCGAATGAACGAGAAAATATAAAATTTAAGAAAATATGTAATACGGTACGTTTTTATTACTAATATAATATTATCATATTACCGAAAGTGGGAATCTATTGCTAGAGAATATATTCATATTCATATTCATATTCATTTATTCATAAAATTACAAACTTTACATGTCAAAAGGGTTATTCATTAATTAGGTCCATAACAACTTTAAGTGACATTTGAATGATTTCAAACGTCTCACGTAGGTACTTGAGTAGTGAGGAAGAGGAACTGCAATGGTTTAATAAAGCGTTCGTTAGAGACCACGACATCACCATATATAAGGGTTCTTTTACTTATAAAATAAAATACTACTGACACCGTATTCGAAATACAAAATATGAACGTAACTGAAATTAAATGGTCGCACTCATGGTCACAGAATCGCACACACGCCGTGAGAAAACCGAAATAATCCCAATAAGGTCAAGTTAACCCTCTGGGTTGGAAAGACAGATGGCAATCGCTTTCGTAAAAACTAGTGCCAATGCCAATTCTCAGGATTAGTTGTCATGCGGACCCCAGGCTCCCATGAGCCGGGACAACGCGAGGAAGTTGACTCATGGACACAGAATGTGTGGTGATCACGACATTCGCGACTCATCTTGTGTGCTCTATAATATCTAGGGTAGAGGGTAGATAAATATGTTTTATGTAGGTATGGCTTGAGCCGTCAAAGCACACATGCTAGGCAAGCATTTAGAATGTCATGTGAACGCATTAGATGCTCGGACACGGATGTGTATTTGATAAGTGTCGGTTTCGCGGCGACGTATCGTTATAGCGACGTTTGATCCTATGCCTGTGGGGCCATAAGGGCAGCGGAGCCTATCCATGGATTAATCTAGAATCCAAACAAATGCTTTCTTACAACAATTTAAAAAAAAATACTGTACCCAACCTATTTAAAAAATACACAACAAAATACAAAGATTCTGTAATTATCGCATGGAACAGACAAATAAAATTACAGGCACAAGTAATTATTATGAATTCTAAATTTTTATAATAAGTGCTAACAATATTCTTTGCTCCAGCAGATGCAGCTAAGCTTTTTTGTGCGAGGTGTCACCTGACAGTGCAATACTAATTAAAGCTCAATTAGCACATGCTTTCTCACACTTAAATGTGCTCGACAAGTTTTATATTAGGGATAATCGGTATCCTCGTAGCTAACCTTAACCAAATTAGACCCTAAACTCAATCAATGTCTCAATTCATAGGCTAACACTACTCGATCAATCGTTTTAGTCACAAGTCTACAACAAAAGCAAACACAAAAGTGAACTGTCAAACAACAAAACACCTTTCAACTTTGACGTGCACATCTTCAATCAAAGTTGACATTTGACCCGCCGGGATGAGCGCACGTTATGGCCCCTCAGGAGTTGCGCAGCGGTGAAAGTGGCCGAGCGGGGCGTCACTATATCAGGCGTGCAGAGCCGCGCGCGCCACACTCCTGCGCACAAGGCAGGTGAGACCTTAGATCTTAATATTGGGACGAGCAATAGCCCATTTTTATGTAATTTGCATACATTGACAATTTTAATTGCTTTGTGAATGTGAAGTGTTGTGTTATGTGTGTGTTAATTGCGGAACATGATCATCACGTTTTCTGTATTTTCGTTTCCTCTTGAGAAATATTCATGAGATGTTTATCGGTGTGTCGTAAGATGCAGTCACGAATTTCTGTAACATCTTTAAAGTGGAGAACGTGGAATGTGGATAATCAAAAGTAGAATCAATCTTGAAAACGTTTAAATTTATGTCATGTATAAGAATACAGTCCTCATTCTCAGTTGTGATTATCTTAAATTTTGATATTTATGACAAATTTTATTCCCACTATTATTCTAAACTCTAAAAAAAACTTAAAAGTAAAAGGGTTTTGGAAATTTCAGGAGAACTTCATACAGAATTGAGGAAATATTGAGATTCGTAACAAAAACAAGTTTTAGTTATTTTTGTAATTATTATGTATATGGACTGTTTGTCTGAAATAAACGTTACATTACATTACATTACATTACAAAAAATTATGATCCCGAAGTTTCCAAAAATTTTTTATGTAGAAATTTTCCAATTTTGCTCACTTTCCGAACACTTCGGAAGTTCTAAGTGTTAATCACCATTTTAAACAACTATTCTATGTATTGTAATCGTAAACGCATTTAACATAACATAACTTTAAACATCTCTTACTTAAATAGGTACATCATCATTAACTCATTCTAATCTTTAGTTCTGATCCACGCCGAACATCTTGCACAATTCTGCAAGCAAGGACTGACGTTTATCGAACATAGCTATTTGTACGTTACGTACAAAATACATTTGACATTTGACGTGCCCCTCGCCCGCAAAAATCGGCCGACTATTTTGTAAAGAAAATGACAGCTAAGGCGTCTCCACTTACTATTTAGTAACTATAAGATTCCAGTATATGTACAGTATATACTCGTATAAAATCCAACTGATAGTAAAGATAATCTTCCCCAATTCGCAGAATTACCATATCCCAACCAACATGCAGTCCTTCGTAGTGTGCCTGCTGGTGCTCGTAGCCTGCGCTGCGGCTGCGCCCCAGAGGGAAGGAGCGGCCTTCTCCAAAGAAGCCATCAAGCAGGCACAAAACACATTCCTCATCCCTAAGGATGCTGAGATCCAGAAGGTAATCTAGCAGTTCCAACATGCAGTCCTTTGAAGGATGTCTGCTGATGCTCGTGACCCGCGCTGCGGCTGCGCCCCAGAGGGAAGGAGCGGCCTTCTCCAAAGAAGCCATCAAGCAGGCACAAAACACATTCCTCATACCTAAGGATGCTGAGATCCAGAAGGTAATCTAGCAGTTCCAACATGCAGTCCTTTGAAGGATGTCTGCTGATGCTCGTGACCCGCGCTGCGGCTGCGCCCCAGAGGGAAGGAGCGGCCTTCTCCAAAGAAGCCATCAAGCAGGCACAAAACACATTCCTCATACCTAAGGATGCTGAGATCCAGAAGGTAATCTAGCAGTTCCAACATGCAGTCCTTTGAAGGATGTCTGCTGATGCTCGTGACCCGCGCTGCGGCTGCGCCCCAGAGGGAAGGAGCGGCCTTCTCCAAAGAAGCCATCAAGCAGGCACAAAACACATTCCTCATACCTAAGGATGCTGAGATCCAGAAGGTAATCTAGCAGTTCCAACATGCAGTCCTTTGAAGGATGTCTGCTGATGCTCGTGACCCGCGCTGCGGCTGCGCCCCAGAGGGAAGGAGCGGCCTTCTCCAAAGAAGCCATCAAGCAGGCACAAAACACATTCCTCATACCTAAGGATGCTGAGATCCAGAAGGTAATCTAGCAGTTCAAACATGCAGTCCTTTGAAGGATGTCTGCTGATGCTCGTGACCCGCGCTGCGGCTGCGCCCCAGAGGGAAGGAGCGGCCTTCTCCAAAGAAGCCATCAAGCAGGCACAAAACACATTCCTCATACCTAAGGATGCTGAGATCCAGAAGGTAATCTAGCAGTTCCAACATGCAGTCCTTTGTAGGATGTCTGCTGATGCTCGTGACCCGCGCTGCGGCTGCGCCCCAGAGAGAAGGAGCAGCCTTCTCCAAGGATGCTGAGATTCAGAAGGTAATTTACCGGTTCCAACATCCAGTTCTTTGTAGGATGTCTGCTGATTCTCGTGACCTGCGCCGCGGTTGTGCCCCAGAGGGAAGGAGCTGCCTCCAATGAAGCTACCAAGCAGGCACAAAACACATTCCTCATCCCTAAGGATGCTGAGATCCATGTTGGCAGGGTAATATTAGCCTGCCAACATGTAATCTGTAGCCTGCACGACCACAACCCAGAGGGAAGGAGTTACCAGATGGTAACCTAATAGAAACTTACCAGCATGTAGTCGGTAGTATGCCAAAGTAATGCTACTAACCTAAGGAAAGGAGTTGTCCCCTCTAACACCAGGGATGCTGAAATCTAGAAGGTAATAAGGTAAAGGTAACCTTCTAACATATATACAGCCGTATTCGAACAATGAGATACGTCAAATACTAGATATTGAAACGATATGGATTAGATATGTCAGTGTCAAACAAGTGTCAAAATTGACATTTCTTCAAACAAAAACGTCACTTTTGACACTTGTTTGACACTGACATATCTAATCCATATCGGTTCAATATCTAGTATTTGACGTATCTCATTGTTCGAATACGGCTGATACTGTCTGTAGCGTGCTTTCTGTTCCATATTGAATCAAAATAACATTAACTTGAAATCGGAATGAAGTATAGACGAACCTCTTGAATAGGCAGAAATAAAAGGAGAAATCTAGAATAGATTTGTCAAATAGTTAAACTGATCAATTTTAATGTTTAACGTATCTACTGACTCATACATTATTAGAAGAATAGGACCAGTCAAATAATTTAAAAGTCCATACAGTTAGGTACATAATTTTATGCCAATCTTGCATTTTTCATGATTTATTTGACTCGGATTAATTCTAATGACTTATTTATGAAATTACAAAATGTTACCCAAAACGATGTCTGAATTCTAGTGCTAATTAAATATTTAATAGCATTTAAAGGCCATTGCGTCTTTTAAACCACCGCTGCAGATTAAGATTTGCGAAACACTGACCCTGGGCCCTGCTATAAGCTATAGCATCATTTAGTTACCACACCACACTATTAATTTGATAGCTCATGCTATTACTGACTTAATAGCATATTAAGTACCCAAAGACATATTTCACAAGGTTTACTGTAACTTTTATCCCATCGAAAACATAAATGTGAAATGAGAGCCAAGTTCAGTATTAATTATTAGTCTACAAACCAATTTTAAAGCTTTTTCTCGCCAACTAAAGTTGAATGCTAACTATTTAAAGTATGTACCTACTTTACCCATTCACTAAACAAAACGATAAAAAGCATTTAAAATTGAAACCATAAAGAATTCAGGTGGGTATCTAAAGTATTCCTCATTGATCCGGCAAAATTAGTCCAGTTTAAAAAATATATATTTTCTTCCTTTAGGTCCAAGAAGGTATCGAGCTAGCAGCGTACGAGTCGATCCCCGGCAACCAGAGAATCAACCTCTTCGAGATCCTCGGCGACCAGGTCCCCTCAGAGGTCATCAACAACCTCCAGGGCCAAATCGACCAGGTCGGACGCAACTAACTCCAAACTACTACCAGTACGGCTAAGATGGTCGCCACTTTATCGTCTGTCACCATGCCTGTCATGTTCTAACAACTATGTAAGTGACGCATGACACGACATGCGAGAAAAATGCGGCCATGCTACCGCTGCAGTAACGGAAAAAATTAAAGAAGATTCATCCGTGCTGGTTTCAACACGAAGACGTTATTTATTGGTGACGCAAGTACAATACAGTGAATGTGATATTGTGCAACATCTTTTATACATTTGTACATAAATTATATTTAAATAAAGTGGTCGTGCGACGTCCAACCTGCTTGTTTTGCTTACATAACTTCATAGGAGTATCATCGAGCGTCCAGTAACTATAAGTGTCGTCTCCGTTTACATATTATTGTTACGGACCTCGAGTTCCGGGTTAAATGGTGTTCGATAACTGTTTGCATGCGCTCGCGCAAATTGTGTAGCCAATGGTAATACACGGCCATTTACTCGATAATCAATTAGTGGTGAGAAGACAACTGACGTTTAATTGGGATCAGGTTTCCGAATCTGTAGATATTATCTTGTTTTTGATCCGGCTTTAATTGAATGGTTGTTAAAACAGGGTTGACTGGATTTTGTTTTGCTCAAAAATGGGGACAATCTTACACAGTTCGCTAAAGACTCAATGCAGTTGCGCCATTACTGAGAATAATCGTGAAAACGCATAAATAAATGCCCTCACCCGGATTGGAAGCCAGGATCTCCAGTTTTGAAAGCAGGGTCACCACCGACTAGGCTAGGAAGCTGACACACGAATCTAACCGAAACATGAAATTTGACATAAACATTCAAGTAACATATATACATTTTATCATTCACTAACATGTGTGACCGGGGTCTGGGACTAGTTTCCGTTGCAGAACATTGATATACAAAGAAAATAGGATGAGTAGAAGTTTCGTAAAAAACTTCACAAAATCAAAACCAGGTAGCAAATAGGTACCAGACTTTTTTGTCTAGGTTGAATCCTGATGATAAACTCCACGGACAATTAGGGGAACTCCTCAAATCTGATCATGTAAAATCCAAGCATTTGAATTTATACGCACAGTGTTATTTTTTAAAATAGAACCTGCTCATGAAGACCAGAATGGAACTCCTCTACGACAAGAATTTTACGTGGGGTTAATTGTAATTGTCCAACTGTTTTCTGAAGTCGATTTTTATCTATTAAAGGTTATTTTGGACTACTAAGGAGTTTGTAGCAACCTATTATATTTACAAGGGTAAGAGGATTTTGCTCGGGGCAAGAGAAACATTGTAAGAAATCTTCACACTCACAAATGTTTCTTATTCGTACCCCATCTAACCTTATCTAAATTTCTAATGTAGCAGCAAAGTAGAACAAACTACGAGGTGAATCGCTATGTGTTTTGATCGAGGCATCGATGACATAACGGCTGTAACCCGCTCAATATGCATGCGCAAGAGTTCTCACCTTACATATTAAACATTTAGCAGCGCCTGACGAATTAAACAATTGAAAAAGAAGTAGGATTCTTTGATATCATGCCGGCGGCTGATTTATATCCACAGTTTTTCTATGTTGTGTTAGCCATGCAGGTATACGCGGCGCGATTCGGGAAATGAATTAGAGATGCAATAGATAAGATATAGTAAAGATATGTGACGTTCCACGGCGAAAGGTACCATTACCCCGACTGAATATTGGAGCGGTGTTAATAATAAGCGTAAGCGCCAGCTGCCATAAGGTACCTTTTGCCGTGGAACGTCACATATCTTTACTATTTCATATCTAGTGAATGTCTAACGGCGCGATATCTTAAAGTTCGAATCGCGCCGACGATTAAAAAAGTGACGTACATACATACTTAGAAAGGGGCACTCAGAAAATGACGTCCTCAGAAAGTGACGTTCTAAGAAAGTGACCTACACAGAAAGTGATGTCATAGTCCGCCGAAAGTGATGTCTTTCACAGAAAGTGGTGTCTTTCATGGAAAGGATGTACTAATGCAAAGTTTGAAATAAAAGAAAAATTGAAAAATTTCATGAGCAACTGTGAACTCCGGAACCTACCATCCCTCCGCTCCAGCATTGAAAAATAAGTTATCTTCCAGTGCTCACTCCATAAGTGGGTCAAACACAAAACTGTATTCACGTCTTTACTGTAGACAAAAAGTTAACGGCTTGTTTAAAACCCTTATCCGCATGAAAAGGTACTCCTTTTATTTGGATAAGTATGATAATATCATTACCTACATGCCCACAAGCTGTTAACTCTTGTCCGCAGGAGAGAACTTATTTAGGCTTTCAATGTATTAATAAGTTCCTGCCGGTTTATACGCCGCAATTTGTTGCTAGTTTGTATGTTTTACATGTATAGTAACAGCACCAGTCATGGGACATTTAAGAGGAAATTTGGAGTATTTATGATATCTCCCTTATACATGTAAATGGTCTACCGCTTAGCGTGTTAAAAGATGAAAGTCCTATCCGTCTTTCATGTTTTAGGCGTGTTGTATTAAAGATACTGCAATGAGTTTCCACATACTTAACAAATTGAAACTATGTTTTTTTTCTCCAGTCATGGACACCAAAACTCCAGTAATGGGCCCCCGGTAATGGACGTGCATCCAGTAATGGGCCCCCTATAATGGACATTGTTCTATCAGTATAAAATATTGAAATGGGGAATAAGTTAAGGCAAAAAAATCAATTTTTTGTATAAGCTTTTATCGCTGAATGTATTTTTCTTTCCACGGCCACTTATTATTGTATTAGATCCATCGAGACAATTCTAATATTCTAAACACAATTAGTTAGGGTTTATTGCGATAAAGTTCCCATGGCCACCTCCTGTCTCCATCATCAGATCAGGTCCATGTTATCATACTTAATATTGCATTATCATCCGATTTGCATACTTAATTACGTACTTACACAAAATTTCAACTGAATCGGAAATCGAAAAGTGGCTCAAATTCAGCTACCAAGATTTGACCCACACTAACTAACAGGGCAAGTTAAATAAAAGTTTGGAAAAACGATTTTAATTTATCCGAAGTCCGAGAATACCTCCTGGTTGACATATTTCGTAATTACATTTTACTTCTGTATTGTTTAAACATGAAATTATGGCATGGCAAGCATCATTATGTCAATTGTCCTATCATAGGATGTATGCAGTTTTACAGCTCCTATAACGGGATTGGGCCAAATACCACTATTTTTTTTCATCTGTGGAATCACAACATAGTGTGTTGTATACCTTATCTCATGGTAAATGTAATGAACAAAACACATTCTAGTTTTCATTAAGTATTAATTAATTAAAATTTAATAAATTAACTCACCTCTCTTAGCGAAGTTGTTAAGAATTCTTAGTGATATTTTTTTTCAGTGGCACGACAACTTTTGGGTTGACGCACATTTCTTAAAAAATAACCGAATTTAATAAACAGCTCTAGGACTCTTATTTATGATAAAAATATATCCAGTATTTTGAACTACTTTTAGATACTTATTTTAGAGGAATTTTGGTTTTTTGTCCCATTACTGGTTCCACGTCCATTAAGGGTATGCTACTATATACCTAGTGGTACGGCTTCTCGGCCAACAAAAGTTACTCAAAATATGATAGTAGATCTTTGCTTGGGGTTGAGTCATGTACTCAGTAGACATGGAAATTAGATTTTCAGCCAGGGACGATTTTACTATGGAAATAGAAGAGCTGGGCCGAAACTTATCAGACTGGAACAATAAGGGGTTTTAATTTTTGTAAAGCTTTAGGTATGTACAGTTGTGTGCGTAATAATAAGTCCATGAATACTTAAATACTTTGTACGATTTCACAAGCTTGCATTTTTGGGGAAACGAAATTTTTCGTTTTCTTATGTAATTAATGCAACTAACTTGTATAATAAATATATTATGTAACTTATTACCTAGGTCTAGGCAGCGTTATAATAACAGCCAATTAAATTTATGAAAAACTTATTTAATAGGGGGTATTACTGCAATGTTCTGCCGCCAGAGTGCAGCACTAAGCTAGCTAGTAAACAATAGCCTCGTAAGACTCAAGTCAATTTTTGCGCTTTTGAATTTGGAACTTTTGTAATTTCTATAAGAGTTCAAAACTCGAATTTAATTTGTACTCGTACACGTACTCTCGAGGACACTTACGAGGATAGAGTAACTTATACATAGGTACTGTGCCTAAAACGGCTAAAACTGTTATTGACAAGTTTTCACAGACAATAAAATATGACATTGATGCATCATATCATTTCAAGGCGATTTGTTTGTTAACAAGGGCCTACCGGGAGACGCGAAAATCGAAATTTAGTTATCTGCCTCTTTATCGCTCGAATACCTATGCTATAGAGAGGTTCTTGTTTCGCGGTAGACCCCCCCCAGTTTGTGATGGATAGTAGTAGTGGCGCCCCCTACGCAGGTTTTAGGATATGGTGATGCTCATGTGATGCTCAACTAAATTCAAACTGTTTTACAGCTGCTTTACTTCTCTATAAAGGTAAGTCGATGATACTAAAAAAACAACGGATTCAGTCTGTTTCTTTTATTTGTAAAAAAAAAACAATAATTATAAATAATACAGTCACCACGTGCTTATTGCTCGGGAAAAGGCGACGTCTTCCGGAGCAAGAAGCGACGCCCGCGCACGCCGACGATCATAAACGTACCTACACATCGCTGCACCTTAGTCCGTGGACATAAGGAGCAAATTTGTGTACATGTTTGCGGTCTGCGCCTGCGCGGGCAGAACATGATCGGTCTCCCGCTCGCCGAAACATTGTGAAAGATCGAATCTAGAGAGTATTTGTTTAAGAAAACGTTTTATCTTTCTTCGAGTTGATAAGAGTTTAAATCGATGAGTAAAGGTTTCTCGAATCGGATAGTTATTGAAATATATATATATATATCCTATAGCAAAAAAGCATTCGATTCGAGTTAGTCCTCAAAAAATTAGGCAAAAGTATTTCACTGTTGTGTTAACCAAATTTGAGGCAACATATTGTTGATGTTTCATTTTTATTACGTTATGTACTCAATTTCCATAGATCGGTCTGACACGATGAAACTACACCTTACACTAGCATTGAGCCATCTTTCCAGCAATCCCACTTCGACACCGACACAGAGTGCATTAAATAAAAACTATGTGCAATCACATTCATTCTAAACCATCTAGGTCTTACAATATCTCATAAGGTTGATTATATAATATCAAATTCGATTTGTACCAAATATAGTTCCGTGTCGCCTCGCTCTACTGGCTTTCCACCGAGGGAACTAAAACTAAGCCCGGAATGTCCATTCGAGGTTTGTCATGTTCTTTAATGCTAGCAGTAATGGCAACGTGGCGCGATGCCGCGCAGTCACAGGTTGACTAGCTTGGTTGCTTACCTATCATCACTTACTAACTCGCTCTCACTAACAAATAAATAACTTACGCTAACGAAGAGCTAGACTACAGCCCTCACGTTTGACACATCGCCGCGCCCTCGCGCCCTAACTCTACGTTATAAATAATTTGTCCAGCTAATACACATAAAATTCGGCCGGATACCCCGGCCGTCTACTTACATACGACTCGGCGGAAATTGTTCCCGCCCGAGAGAATTGACAAAGAATAATTAATCCTTCTGACAAGGTTTTCGTATATAGTCCTATTAACCTAGTAGTCTCTACATTAACTTAGAGTTTCAAGAACGAAACTTACTCTAGAAATGCTGATAAGCTGAGGTTCCATCGATCGACGTGCGTGCAGCTCACTGCGCCGCGGTAGTGGACGCGTCTGCCCCCAAAGTCACATCGGCTGCCGTAGCCGACTCTTCAGATGACAAAGCACTCTCTGTGTATGCAACTGCTGAAGAAGGCCTCGTTTCCCCAGAAGATGTCACAACATCTGAAGAAGCAGTAGCAAGAGTTTGTTCAGTTGAAGATTCAGAGAGGGGCTTGTCGTTATTCTTCTTCATCACGACTTTCGTCGGTCGCCTATTAATCGTTGGAACGTAGGACTGCGAGATAATTTCAATGTCTTTCTTGTCAGTTTCGTTCTTATTAGGCATAGAGTCAGACACATTGTCGATGATGGGCCTACGCGTAGTCGGCTCCACCTTGTCATGCGGCGGCGGCGCGTCAGCAATGCTGTCTGTATCTTCACCCTCTATTTCCACCACTTTCTGCTTATTAACTGGAAGCTGACTCTTAGTTTTCAAGGGGATCTCCGTGATCGAGTTAAGGTTGAAGTTACTATTTTTGCTCTTGTATCCAGCGTTGACTGGGATCAATTCCTCTGAGTCGGAGAAGCTGTTAGTTGTAGTGGTTCGGAGCAATATACTCGGCTCGTCGGTGTGGCTGCTGATGGAAGCCACATCTCCTACCAAGTCTCGCAAATCAGTTAGTACATTGCCCTGTTTTCTGTGCGATGAGTCAATGATAGCTGCATTCTTTACTTTTTGCGTTGGAGAAATTTTAATAGGTTCTACAGAATCAGTACTACTTTCTGAAGATTCGAACGAAGTAAAAACGAATTCCGTGGTCTCAATATTCTCAAACGAGTTTCCTGGGGTAGAGGGAGTGGTCGGAGTCGTCTTTGCAACGGTAACCTTCTCGGTCTCAGTTGTTGCCTTGGCTGTTGTTATTTCAACTATAAATGGAGTTTCAGTTGAAGGGCTTTTGTCTTTTAAGGCGCTTTCCGAGGAGTCATGGGGGTTTTGGTCACTGGTCTCAATCGGCAATGAGCTGAACTCAGTCTGAGCAGTGATCTCAGTCGGAATGTTGGATTTAATAACAGTACCCGTAGTTAATTCTACTGGGGCTTTTAGTGTGCTGGTGATTATTTCTGAAGCATCTGTTATTCTCTGAGTAGTTTGAGACGTTGTATCGAAGGGAGTGTTCGTTACCTCACTTGATCTGGGTACAACTTTATTCTTTAACGTGGAAAGTGGTGAAACGGTAGTCTCCGCTACTATTTTAAATGCTGGTTCAGTTGTAGTAGAGGTCGCGATTTGAATAGATTGAGTAATTGATGGTTGAGTTTTAGTAGATGCCACAGCCTGAGTAGATTGAGTAGTATCAAAAGGAGCATTTGTTACTTCGCCAGACCTAGGTATAATTATCTCGTTTGAAACAGTAGCAGCAGTAGTTTCATCTACTATTTTACTAACTGGTCCATTGGTAGTGGAGGCATCAGTTTGAGTATTTTGAGTGGTATCGATTGAAGTGGTCGTTACCTCACTAGATCTAAGGAGGTATTTATTTTTTAATACTTTTTGAGGAGTAGCAGTAGTCTCATCTAGTTTTATTAGTGGATCAGTGGTAGACGACGTGACTCTTTGAGTAGTATCGAACGGTGCACTAGTTTCTTCATCAGGCTTTGGTGTCTCCTTTACGATTTGTGAACCAACAGTAGTCTCATCTACTAACTTAGCTCCAGTAGTAGTTGAAGTAGCGATATAAAGAGGTTCTTCAAAAGCTGTTACTGGCTCTTCAGGGTCATCTAATTCACCGCTTATATCTTCTGGCACTGAGGATGGCACATTCAATATTTCAGGCGGAATGGCTGACCAAGGGTTAAGCATCGGACTACCTTTTATTAAGGATTCACTTTGCGGTGTAGATGATGTTAATACATATGCTGTAGTTTCAATTTCTGGAGTCTTCGTAGTTATAGTACTTGTTTCAGTCGCTGGTTTTTTAGTGGTTGTAGTGGTAGAAGTGTCTAGTATATACCTTACTGTAGTCGTGGGAGAGTCTTTCGGTACAAGAGTCGTGGATGTAGGTGGTAGTGTACTGGCTACATGTTGTTCTCCGTGCACGTTTGTGTGATCACCATCCGCACTCTGTTCAGATATTTCGTCTTCATGAGTTCCTACTGGGGATAAGTCATCAGGAATAGGAGGGAAAGCGGGGTTGTGATCGAAAAGAGACGTGTCTTCTTCTTCGATGATAGCAACTCTGGTTGTGCTGGCTGCTGGAATAGTATCAGGTGTAATCGGAGGCACTCCCATAGTAGCAATGATCGTGGGGATATGCGATGGATAAATTTCGCTGTTTATAGAATCCTGCGTCGACAGGCTAATTTTTGATGGAAGCAAATCTTCTGTAGTCTTAGCCTCAATGATCTTTTCCACTGGTTTTGAAGGCTGTTCTGTAGGCAGTGGTGAAATTAATTCGATGGCAGCAGATTCCTTCGGTTTAGGTGATAATTCAGCGCTGCTAGTCACGATTTTGTCCGGAATGGCTTCCCGTGGAATGAGTGGTGACTTGGATGAAGGGTACTCTGGCACCTCAATGCTTGTCGAGGGCAGAATTTCCTTGATCTTTACGTCGGTAATAACGGGAATCTCTGACACTGGCGTGATTTCCTTAATAGTGATTTCCTGCTTGATGTTTTCCTTCGGTGGAGTTGGGGCGGCGTTAGAAGCGTCCGTCGTAGCCATGCTTGAAACTGATGGTAGTAGTCCAGGAATAGCAGTGACTCCTGAAAAGAAAAAAATAAATTATATTTCTACAGCCAATTAATATTAGGCCCAACGCTGGGCATAGTCCTACTCTAACAAGAAAGAATGGGGAAAGCCTTGATTGATTGGAAACTTCTTGAGTGAATTTCTCATCTGGATATATGGAAGGTTAAACTAGCTCTAACCTACATTATCTTACTCGTATAAATGAAGGCACCTTGTCCTATATTTCTATTCATTGACGACTAACCGTCAAGGATAGAAAAAGTATATTATTTAATGTTTATTTGGGCACAAATGGTACATGTTTAATAATGGCTCATTAAAGAATAGTATAAATGGCTCACTAAAGAAAAACATAAATGATAATACATAAACATTGAGTCTGTTGTATTAAGTTACAATTAACGTTGTTTACCTCTTAGCGGACAGTTGTCGTACTCGGGACAGCACCGGCCAGGTACCAGCCTCGGCTGGCAGTCATCTCGCACGAAGCAGGCGATGCGGCGACACACCACCTCCCCTCCCTGGCAGTAGCACACGCGGCATGGGTCCTCAGGATCCACCAGCTTCTCGCCGTTGCCGTACACGCGGCCCTCTTGCTCGCATTCTGAAAAACGATGGAGATATCGATGAAGATTATTGAGTTTCTGTATTTTGTATATCGTACAGGGTACAGGGCACTGTATTTTATGAGAGGAGTTGAGTTTGTTATTAAATTTTTATCTAGATTATTAAGGAGGTTGAACTAGTTTTTGTACAGGATAGTACAAAAACTAGTTCAACTTGTTTAATAATCTATGGTAATGCGTTCTCTCGTCTTAATGAATAATGAGTAACACAAGTAGAGTTTATAAGAGGGTCGAAAACGCTTCACTAGCTGTAGGATAAGATTACGGCAGGTTTTGGAGTTTTACTTACTTTTCTTTCATTAATTTTACTTAATATTCACCAATAACTACATTTTTAACTCTGATAAAACATCTGTGCCTACTTTCGTCTCACAAACTTGCATTAGGTACCTGCTAAATGTACTGCCAACGACCTCGGTTGTTATTTATCTAATTTTTTATGTTACCAACAAGATGCATAGGAGCAGATGAATCGCCTGATGGTATAAACGATCACCATCGCCCAGGGCCACCCGCACCACCAGAGGGGTTGTAAATGCGTTGATAGCTTAAAAGGTACTCATAATCGAAGCGACATGTCTTACGGTCGCTGTCATGACGTAGTCAAAGCAAGTGCAAAGCATTTAAGGATACTGCAGTCACATGGGCCCGCCATGGCCACTCAGTTTTCACATGAATACTAACCGCACTGATAGGTAGGACAGCAGTGATCCGGTCGGTGCAGCGCTTTGCAGCCCGGGCGCGGCTCGCAGCGCTCCTGCGCGCACTGCACGCTGCCCGCGGCGCACGCGCAGCGCTCGCACGGCGTCGCGCCCGTGAACGTGTCTCCCGGCATGTACACTACGTCGCCGAGGACGCAACTGCCTGGAACACCAACAATGCACGGTTACAGACGAAGCAAAGAACAAATCAAGGATGCATTGATCAAGTAAATGAAAAAACCAACAAAGGCAGAGTAGATAGAGAAAGTGCAAGTAAATAACTCTTTTAACTCTCCAGGTCTTAAACGCCGCTAACCGTACATATTCGTACTTATTGATTCACCGACTCATCATTTCAGTACTGACGTAAAATATTTCGTAATATGGTTTCCCTCCTCTTCATAACAATTTTTGTGATCGGTACTTAATGTACTTGTGTTAAAAACGTAATTACCTAACACAAAAAAAGAATTGTAATGACAGCTCCCTAAACCAAATTTTCATACTATTACCACTGTAAAATCAAACGTAATCTCCACTCACCTTCCTTCAATCCGACGTCCTCGCTGGTCACATTCGGAAGCGGCCCCAGCGGACCTGCAACAATAATGAATTCGTCAGCCATTGCCCCTAAATACCTCCGAGATTACCTTCCCCCCACCCCCCCTCGGTCAATCGGGCTGATGGAGGGCTAATCCTGTTTATTGGTATGGTCGAACATTGTAGAAACGCGAGCGAGGGAGGGGACCAAAATAACATGATCTCCATATTCATAAAAGCCATAAGTCTATAACGGCTTTCAATCAATCTCAATCCTCAATATGATGTACATAAAATAGTTGTTTCAATCATCAATTAAATATTCTGTCAATCGTCTTAAATCAATCGGGGTTGCAAACGATCACTCGTAATTATCAATCTCAAGAAATAGTCATAGTTAGAGTGACATTCCATTTCCAACTGCAGATGCAATACTGTTCATTTTACTATGGAAACGCGTCGCTGTCATTGTCAATTTCCATAGAAAATGAACAGTATTGCAGCTGCAGTTGGAAATGGAATGTCACTTTTAATCTTCGACTCCTATTCGTAGTCCATAAGCGATTGGAAGAATATCCCTGAGCCTCCAATTTGCATTGGATTTAATCAAATGCCTAAACGATTCGCGTTGATTGAACTCATTAGCGTCATTAGACCTTTTTGCGAGTTTTCGTAGCTTTAGAAAATGGGCCTTAAGCGGCTAAAATGCGAAAAGTTTTAGCAATTTAATACTGCCCCAAAAGAACGAAGAAAAAATAAAAGTATACTTGTTAGTATAGATAATTTTCAAAGACGTAAAAGGGGTTTTAAAAATTATTTACACTCCCAGGCGTCTAGATATAACTGGTATTAAGCACCTCATACGAGCTCATTCCTCATAAAGCCCTTTGTTCTATACAGAAATAAAACAATTATATGTCTTAACTTTTTATTTCAATAACATGAATACTTTCTACTCTGCTAGTAAATATACTCGTAAACATATTATTCCAAAGACGTAAAATGAACAATTACTATTTTTTACACTCCCAACAGTCTACCGCACGTCTGTTTAAACTTTCAAAGCCGCGCAATAAAATTTCTAAAGATGTCTATGACCTTACGATTACTATGATAATATCAGAAACAGCTGCAAGCTGCGCACATCGCAAATAATATCACAACAACACAAACACCTTCAACCTAGTTTCGATGTTTTGTTGTATTGATTATATCAACAATTAACAGTGAGAATTATAAAATGCTCCTGTTTTTACATCAGAGCCTTTCATGGCGTAATACGTTCCAATGTTTGACTCCTTAAGGACGACTCAAGCTAGAACGAGGCGCCCGCGACAGTTTAATTTTCGATAGAGAGCACACGTGATCGATCACCGATCACTCGACAGAAAACGAAGTGTCGATCGGACGCCTCGGACCGGGGCTATAACCGCGAAAATCGAAGTTCGCAAATTGCGGAGATTTTTCTCTGTCACTCTAATTACGCCTTCATTGGAGTAAAAGAGAAAGATCCCCGCAATTTGCGAATTTCGGTTTTCGCGGCAGCCGCTCGGACCACTCTAGCGTAGGTATGACTCATGCTCTTTAATGTAGGAAGGTAATAATTATTTTTAAACAATGGTTTTTTGTTTTAGGATATATAATTTAAGATTCCTTGTAGTCATATGCCTTATGGGAATATAGTTCAGAGCCGGAAACCGCTACCAACTTTTAGTATGTTGTTGGGCATGGCATTGGGTCTCCAAAACTGCCGGGAGACGGCGGCGCCGGCCATCTACTTCAGCGGAATGACGTCATCAAAATGACTCCCGTTTCGTTGCGAATATTGCATATTGTACCCAAACTATGCATGGCACATAATTGTGTGGGGTATTGAATGAAAGCCAGTTAAATATGCTATATTTCATTTATACAGTGTGTATCAAAATATTCAGCCGTTTAAGAGCCATTTGCAAAAGAATCAAAATGATGTAAAAAAATATTCAATTATTTGGGTTTTACAACCAAACCAAAAGTCGGACGTTAAAGCAATGTACTACAAAATTAAAGACGACGTCTGACGCCATACGTTGATATCAATCAAGTCAAAATTGGGCCAAATGTGTGGAAATTATGCATCAAAATATAGATATTTGCCCATACAAATGCATTAAAGTTAAAAAAATCCAAATTGGTCATTTTCAGGATAATCCGCGTAAGCTTCTAGTATGTTATTAGCAATATGACCTGGGTCCTAAAACTGCCGGGAGACCATCTTTATTGTCCCCCAGTCACGAATAATGACGTCATACAAATAATCACTGCCGAATTTCGTAAAATGTAAATTATAGCTATACTATGAGTCACACATACATGTGTCTTACATGTAATAAAAGGTTATTAAATTTAGTATGATTCACCTAAACATTGTTTGTAAAAAAAATGTACGGTTTAAGAGCTAGAAACAAAGAAATACCACTTTTTATGGAAAAAGTAGATATATATCAATTTTATAGCTAAACTAAAATCGTCAATAAAATGTTGCGTATAATATTTAAAAAACCAGTTATTCAACTATATATCACAATTTAAATTTTACATTTCCGACAAAAACTGTGGAAGTTCTGGAAAAAAAACTAAAGCGCCCCAACAATTCTACCTTAATGCGCTCATATTATGCAAAGAATAGTTCTAATCATCGAGTATTAAATGAATGAACGTTACATAAAATACATGAAAACGACATTTTCGAATGGAACCATAATTAAAATAATAATAATTTACTTGATAAGTAAGCAAAATACTGTTTCTTTAAGTACCTAATCTCCTCCTTTCAAAGTCGGTTAAAATGTGGCTTTTGTGACCTGGGCTACAAAGACAAATAAATTGACACCTCATTTATCAAAATCAGTTCAGTTGTTTCATGTAAAAAATACATAATTACTTATATATTTAAGCCTCGATTAGCCTTATACATACATACATACATACATCACTGGCTCAGTGACCCAAAGAGGACCTTGACCTCTGACACAAAAGAGCGTCACTCTGCCCTATTCTGCGCCACTTCGCGCCAGTTGGGTATTCTTATAAAAGTGGAATCTTGAGTGGTGCAAGGGTTTCAAGGCTGAGCTGAGAAGGCTGGCAGAATTTTCCCTCTGATCCTCCGAAATACAGGTCACCCCTCTGGTCTGCTAACATCTACGGCCTGAGGGTTTCAACGTTAGATGCCAAGCCACGCCAGGCCATAATAGTAAAGGTCTAATTATTGAATTTTATTTTTTTGTCCGACTACGGCAGAATTTGCTATCTATGCGTGCATGTGTAGGTACAGTTTGCATGAAAGTACTGAACTGATTTTGATAAATTAGGTGTCAATTTATTTGTCTTTGTAGCCCAGGTCACAAAAGCTACATTTTAACCGACTTTGAAAGGAGGCGATTAGGTACTTAAAGAAACAGTATTTTGCTTACTTATCTAGTAAATTATTATTTTTTTAATTATGGTTCCATTCGAAAATGTCGTTTTTATGTATTTTATGTAATGTTCATCCATTTAATACTCGATAATTAGAACTATTATTTGCATAATATGAGCGCATTAAGGTAGAATTGTTGGGGCGCTTTAGTTTTTTTTCCAGAACTTCCACAGTTTTTGTCGGAAATGTAAAATTTTAATTGTGATATATAGTTTAATAACTAGTTTTTCAAATATTATACGCAAATTTTTTTTGACGATAATAGTTTAGCTATAAAATTGATACATATCTACTTTTTCCATAAAAAGTGGTATTTCGTTGTTTCTAGCTCTGAAACCGTACATTTTTTTTACAAATAATGTTTAGGTGAATCATAATACATTTAATAATCTTTCATTACATGTAACACATGTGTATGTGAGACTCGTGGTATAGCTATAATTTACATTTTGCGAAATTCGGCAGTGATTATTTATATGACGTCATTATTTGTAACTGAGGAACAACAGAGATGGTCTCCCGGCAGTTTTAGAATCCAGGTCATATTGCTAATAACATACTAGAAGCTTATGCGGATTATCCTGAAAATGACCAATTTGGATTTTTTTAACTTTTATGCATTTGTATGGGCAAATATCTACATTTTTATGCATAATTTCCACATTTTTGGTCCAATTTTGATTTTATTAATATCAGTGTATGGCTTGAGACGTCATCTTTAATGTTGTAGTACATTGCTTTATCGTCAGACTTTTGGTTTGGTTGTAAAACCCAAATAATCGAATATTTTTTTACGTAATTTTTATTTATTTGTAAATTTCTCTTGAACTGTTGCATATTTTGGTACACTTTGTATAAATAAAATAAAGTTTATTTAATTGGCTTTCATTTAATACCCCACACGTGTATGTGCTATGCATAGTTTGGGTGCAGTATGCAATATTCGCAACGAAGCGGGAGTCATTTTGATGACGTCATTCCGCTGAAGTAGATGGCCGGCGCCACCGTCTCCCGGCAGTTTTGGAGACCCAATGCCATGCCCAACAACATACTAAAAGTTGGTAGCGGTTTCCGGCTCTGAACTATCTCTGCGACCGTTTCCCATAAGGCATGGCACTATTGTGCAAACGAACGGGCAATTGAGCAAATAATTGGAAAATTTACATTAGTTCTTAAACCAACAAGCTCTTATTCATAGAGGCGCAAGTTAAAAGCCATGCTCTGTATAGCGTAGAGTACTTTGGATTTGGCCAGAGACTATCGGCCCGATTCTAACTTTAAGATACGTCAACTAATAGATTTAGAAACGATCTTCTTCTTCTTCTTCTTCCTCGCGTTATCCCGGCATTTCGCCACGGCTCATGGGAGCCTGGGGTCCGCTTGACAACTAATCCCATGATTTGACGTAGGCACTAGTTTTTACGAAAGCGACTGCCATCTGACCTTCCAACCCAGAGGGTATACTAGGCCTTATTGGGACTAGGCCGGTTTCCTCACGATGATTTCCTTCACCGAAAAGCGACTGGTAAATATCAAATGATATTTCGTACATAAGTTCCGAAAAACTCATTGGTACGAGCCGGGGTTTGAACCCGCGACCTCCAGATTGCAAGTCGCACGCTCTCACCGCTAGGCCACCAGCGCTTTTCTCAGAGTTCTCAGATACATACTTAATAATATAATAAAATTAATTATATGCAATGAATAAAATATTAATTAAACAAAATACAGCAATAACGAGAGCTAAGTTTAGTAAAAAAACAAAAAAAAAAATAGATTTAGAAACGATATGGATTAGATATGTCAGTGTCAAATGTGACGTTTCTTCAAACAAATACATCACTTTTGACATTGACACATCTAATCCATATCGTTTCCAGATCTATTAATTGACGTATCTTAAAGTTCAAATCCGGCAGTATATCGTCACCTAGCAGTTGATCTTAAGGTCCTAGCTACCTTAGCACTTGAATCGGACACTAATGCATTCAAAAGTATACCTTTTGATTCAAAAACTGTACCGGCTATATGAATACGTCATGGTACCTAACGACCACAGTACCTGCGACAACAAATGCCATCAAAAATGTATCTCGATTCTCGCAAATTAACCACCTTGCCGGTGCGATATATGTATACCTAATCATAATCGTTTATTGCAACCCTGGTATTACAAGATTTTAATTGAATTAATGTAAATTAAATCAACTATCACAAGTTATTAAAACCCCAACACGTCCAGAATGATTGAACAGCTTACCGTAATTCTAACCTCAGTCGCGTTTATCGGCAATTTGTCAAATCGCTTGAAAGTGTCTGCGCAAACCACACTAAGCATAAACGTAGAAGTAAAATATTTAAAACACTATTCTATTATCTACCTTATGTGATTAGAAGAAGGTATAATTCTGAATGGGAGTTTGCATGTGGTTAGTGCAGATTATGCATAGTGGAGGAATCGCTAGCGCAATGCGAATGCGCGTTATGTCACCGGCGCACGCGCCGGCGCCGCCGCGCGCCCCGAATTTCAGTCGACCATGTTATACTACATGCTAATGCAGCACGGAAGCGTTACAAAAGCTGGTCCCTTACGGACGCAATTTTATAGACTTCTGAAAAAGTGAATATTCTGATTAAATGTCTTGGCTTAAAAAAATTACAACGTCAAGAAATTACTGTTGGTGAAATAAACATATTCTGAAAAACTACCGAATGTAGAGTTTCTTTACAACATTTCTAGACTTGTAATAAAATCACAGATTAAAGGACGGTGTTCAAATCAAAATAGGTTAATTCATTAGTTAACAGTGGTTACTATAAAGTAGTAACTAGCAAGGCGAAAGGGACCGTAACCGCTTTCAGTGTGCCACCAGCCGCTTTACTTGCACTTGGTATGCCAACGATAAACCACCTACTTTATTTGCAAATTACGCGCCGTACAAAGTAAAAGTAAAGTACCGCCGAAACTCGAGCCTTGGATCCTCGCGCTTGGCATTGTTGATGAACAATAAATAACTTTACATAAATTAACGTTACATTTCATAACTTCACTAAGTTCATCAAAGCATGCCGGTGTAAAACTTAGCTATAGCGTTTGGTCAAACATTTACTTTTACAAGTAGTAGTATTAATTGGTGATAAAATTAAATGTTTAAAATTTATTTTATTATAACTTCATACCTATCAGTGGCGGCATCTTCATAAAAGCCGATTCCCACCGGCTTGCCTGTTTTTGGACGTTTGAGCAGAATTAGCCCAAATTAGGCGGCTTGCCTATAGATATGTTTGACGCGTCGCCACTGATACCTACCTATATATTAACTCAGACTCGGAATATAAAATTGGCTTAGATCTGTGTAGACTAAGGTTCCTGCTTTCATTTCCGCCAATTATGACATGAGGGAAGTAAAGTTATAAATTTAATGGTCATGCAAGTTGAAGGTAGCCTTAAACACTAGTACTGATACTATTTACTCATAGTATCACTGCGTAAATTATCTATTTCTATGTATAGACAGAGATGTAGCGCGTCTTTTCATTCCCCGTTTTTACGCATACTAATTGCCATCTCCCTAAGTAACCGTTTGAAAGCGAAATGGTATTCATTCATCAAAAATCACGGAGGAGAAAAAACAGGAAATTTGCCAGCAACATCAATCAGGGTGGAACAATGAAAGCTCCCTGGGGAACCCGATACGCGTGTCATCGTGATAAGTGCTTATTGCTTTGTTTAAAGCAAAATTCTTACGTTAGAAAAGAATCATAAATAAATAAATTTTATTAGACAATTTTTCACAAACTGTCCTACTCCCACAGTAAGTAAAGCACAATAAGGATTGTGGTTTGAGTAATAACCAGGGTCATACACATTTTTTAGCAAGTTCATTCGCGTCTTTCCTGTAGACATCGCAAATTTAAGGCAATCTAAAGCGAATTTTTATGCGGCACATTTACATGCGGGATATTTTTTTTCAGCACTGGAGACAGAAGAGAAACGGGATATCTATGTACCAGAGTCGTTAGCTTTGATTGTATTGTCCACAGAAGTAACCTTTTCTGATCCTCTTGTGTTTGACCTACTAGCGAATATGGATGCGAAATTTGAACCCATTCACATTTATAAAGCGCAAGTACCTTATCAGCGATAGTAATCAACTTTTTACTCCACAAGTGCGCAAAGTCCCGGCATTTCATAATATTTTATCGGAAAATATGACTCCACGCTATAAGCGCACAAACAACGAGCGAACCCTTCGGGAGCAAAAACACTTGGGTTTTTATCAAAAGACTTGAATTAGCAGTCGTCCCGAAGCGGAGCGAGAAAGGAAAAATATTCTTTTGAGAGTGTCAAAAATGTTACATTTTGTAACAACTTATACAAACTGTAATAACGAGGGTTCTAAACGATTGGGTTCTTTCATGCTATTACTTTTCCAAACTGTCACATTATTGGCACATTGTTGGCTTGTAGGAAAAAGTTAAGATCAATTTTTTTCTCTGACTATATAGGTCAAGAAATGGATGCTCAAAAAACGTTGTAGAGGGAAATGCTAGGAACACAATTTTTGACTCCGTAACTTTGTTTGGACTAGTTAGGAGGTGAACATATCAAAAGTCCCCGGCTGTAGCCCCGCTGCTGGGGGGTAGAGGGGGGTAAGAAGGTCGAGTTTTTCGGTTTTTCATTGATATCTTGGAAACTTTGCGTCTTAGCGACATGACTACTAAGACAAATCGAAAGCTGATAAAATTAGTTACAAGTTTTATCCTGTCAAGTTTTTCGATATCATGAATAGTTTTTGAGATACCCGCTCTTGAAAGTTTATTTAGGGATTTTAATTTTATCTTGATATCTACGTCAGTGAAGCTGTTAGGCCATGTTTGGTATCATTTTCGTATAAATCGGGGGTGCTGAATTCATTTATGGTATCACATTGACACCATTCCGAAGTAAAACCAAAATTTAAAAATAAATATTTTTTTAAATCCCTCTTCACGCTTAAACCGCTGAACCAATTTCGTTGAAATTTGGTATAGAAATAGTTTAAATCTTGACACATGACATAGGATAGTTTTTATAACCAAAAGCATCTTTTGAGGGTGTGAAAAGTGGGGTGGAAGTTTGTATGGGGAGTCAATAACCGCTGAACCGGTTTAGATGAAATTTAGGACGGAATACATCTGTGATTTAGATGAAAGTGATACCAAACATGACTTCAAACCTTACCTTGAGCAGTATTAACCTCAGGAATTCAGTTTCGTCGACGAATTTGAATTCCCCCCATACTCCATTTCACAACTTTAAAGGATGATTATTGAGATAAAAAGTATCTTATGTCCTGTCTTGGGACTCGAAATCTCTGTATACCAAATTTCAATTAAATCGGTTGAGCGGATTAAGCGTGAACAGGAATTTAAAAAAAAAGGTATTTGTTTAAAGTTTATATGTTTTTTCTTAGGAATGGTGTCAATGTGATACCAAAACTGAATTCAGCACCCCCGATTTATACGAAAATGATACCAAACACGGTCTAGCAGCGTCACTAATGTAGATATCAAGATAAAATTGAAAGCCCTAAATAAACATTCAAGAGCGGATATCTCAAAAACTATTCAAGATATCGAAAAACTTGAATGAATAAAACTTGTAACAAATTTTATCAGCTTTTGGTTTGCCTTAGTAGTCATGTCGCTAGGAGGCAAAATTTCCAAGATATAAGTGAAAAACCGAAAAATTAGACCTTCTTTCCCCCCTCTACCCCCCAGCACCGGGGCTACGGCCGGGGACTTTTGATATGTTCACCTCCTAACTAGTCCAAATAAAGTTACGTAGTCAAAAATTGTGTTCCTAGCATTTCCCTCTATAACTTCTTATTGCTTGGCCTAATAGTAAATTTTTTGTCAAAGTTGTAAAAGTGTCATTCTATGGAGCTTGCTATGTATTTAAAATATTGAAATTTTCTCTGAATGATGAATTTACTAGTGACTTTTGTTTACATAGTTAGCAAGTTCCATAGAATGACACTTTAATAACAACATTGTCAGATAGTATGTACTCGTACTAAGTGAAAGTAAGTGCAAGATATTAATAACAAATGAAACACTGCATAAGGTTCTTCAAAAGAAACAAGGACCCACATCTGAGCAAAAGCGACCCAAATATTGAAAACGTAATATTCCTTTATTGCAAGTTATCCCAAAGGACCAAAGCGAGCACTTTGGCTCGATGCTCAACAACGATGAATATTTTACGAGGCTCATGGGAGCAAAGTTGGATTTAACATGTTAACACGGTTGAGTCTGTTTTAAAAATTGATAGTAGATAGGCACGTAGTAAATGGCAGAGATAAAGAGAAAATAAAAGTGCAGCTGACGAATACGTTTTTCAACCATATGGAATCTAGTAATTGGTGAATGTAAGCAGCAACGAATATCTACAGTTGAAATACCGAATATTTGCGTGTCAACCGAGTGACACCCTTAATTTGCAAAACGTTCAAGTTGACAAACAAGATAAAGAGCTCAAACAGCTATAAGATGTTGATGTTAACTTTAGCTAGTCCTTCCTTCTCCGAGACTACGGGACGTTTTTATATAAAAACTTAATTATATGCAACAAAGTCCCGTTTTCGTATTAAAAATATCTTCATAGCGCCATACAACGTAATCCCGTTTCTGGTAGTTATACTACTAATCCAAGAACAGTATACCTACTTTGAGTGGCTATTAGTAGCCTATCTATTGCCTAGATTAAGACTATAAAAAAGCCACTGAATAGTGCCTTCGTTACTCGTACATCTAACTTAATTAAGATGGATTGAGCTTCTCTAGTTAAAACATGGCTTAGCAGACGGCTATCTATTCACTAAACATTATCTATAGACCTTGTCACTGGTATAGTTTGATCCCTAGATCTGCACAAATTATACGTTGTCAGAGGTCTGAATTATTCTGCTAAAATAATAAGTCATTGTAAATAATAGGGCTAAGAGTGGATCTACATCTTTGAAGATAGCACAGCGCTAAGTAATTACTTACATAAAATAGACCTACTAGATAAGATTTCAGGCAGTCGGCTTTACCTAATATGATAATAAAGCCTGACATAACTAGGCCCAGAGATAGTGTCGCTAAAAGTAGCTTAATTACATATGGCATTATTTATGTTTGGAAATTTTTCCTGGGTGATAAAATCGTTTATAATTGCAAAAATATTTGTATCGGTGACGGGACTCCGTGCCAGTAAAATAAATTAGTACCTACTACTGAAATTCCGCAACATGGCAAAAGCTATATAGAATCTTGCCAAGCCTTACCTACGAAGGTTCCTTTTATAGGAAACGATTTTCTGCCTTAATATATTAGAAAGTTGAATCATAAAGGTTTTATGAGTCTTATTTAAGCTTAATGGGAATAATGGGCCTTTATCGTTTCCATTTAAGTACATTTATTTCTCCTGCCGTTTCGAATGGGATGCTACTTCTTAGAAGCAGGAAGACCGACGGGTTTTCACGAGTAAATTGTAAGTAGTGGACCAAGTTATGAACATATTAATTGTAATAAAAAGGAGGACATTTTAATAAGAACAGGTTACACCAGCTTATAGTTCAGGAAAAAGCAAGACCGGAAAATTGTCGGTGAAAAGGCATCTTAAAAAATGATAAAATTTTAATAATCTGTAATAATATTCCAAAAAGCATGATCTCAGTTACATAAATGTGAAAACTGTATTGCAGCTATGTCGAACTAAGAAAATGAATCACAAATTATGTATATACAGTACTTAGTTAAATTAAATTAATATTTTTAGTTACCCCAGGAGTACTTTATCAAATTAGGTACCTGAGGTTCGTTCGTTCTAATAATAAGTCTAAACTAATATGCCAATTGCATTATCACAGCCTTTCCTCCCTTTTTTTATTCTCACGACTCTTCATAAAACGGCAGTTAAAATTAATATCCACATCAAAGAACTGAGACCAACGAAGGACTTAGCGAGGATTATAAACAGCCCGAGGAGAGTAAATACTTTAAAGGTTCTCGCTTTCAGACCCCGACAAAGAGGATTGCTTAATTAGAGGCCCTAAATTAACAGGGACGGATAATGTCTAGTGATGTGCGGCTCCTGCCATCGATTAGGTGCCGTTTTATTGAGACCGGAATTTTTTTCAGTATCAATATTTTACAAGTAAGTAGCGGATAAGTTTTAAAATGATTACTGTAAATTATTAGGGGAAATAGTTGTCATATACTTACTAAAGAAAACTATAAGAGTTAGATCTATTTGAAATCATTTCGTTTGACTAAGTAGGTAAATAATTGTTATAAGTAATATTTAGAAAAACGTTTAAGTAGAGAAATCGATTTCCTCGTTTTGTACCTGGAAAACGGTACTTAATAATGTTAGGTGCTATACTCGTAGTTTTATATCTATGTTATAGATACGTTCAGTATAAATACTTACATCCGGGAAGTTTATACAAGTAACTGTAAACTACAAATGAGTTTGTAAATAAATAGCATCAACGCCGTGAGATTGAACGATGAGTCAAGACTGTCGAGTCGAGACAACTCTACGTATTCATAACTAAGACAATTCAACATCAACATCAACATTTATTCAGCAAATAGGCCACAAGGGCACTTTTACACGTCAACATTGAATTTACATAAAAGCAAAAATAATAACATCAACAATTTTATAAAATAAAACTAACAATTCAATCTAACGTATTACAATTACTAAGAGATGTATATGGTCTCTTAATGTCGAATTACATACAAAATACAGATAAAAAAACACACACAAAAAAAATCTATAATATTTCGAGGTGTAAATGTCTCTAGGTGTCAGAACTATAAGATTATATAGTTTATCAAGTTATCCTTAGAGATGTATAAGGTCTCCAAGAGTCAATATCCTGTATAATTAATACATTCATTAAAAGAAAAGAAACATACGAGAACAGAATGAGGCGTCTCACTGTAATTAATTAATAAAAGTTACTAAGTATAATAGCTCGTGTTAGCTTAACAGACCAGTCTCCACAAACAGCACCCGTTCACGAGTATGACGCGTATCTCAGCCATCGCCTCCCTCAACCTTCATTCGGGAAAGTGGCGACCCGATCAACAACGCCACCGTAATTGGGTAATATAGACAATCAATTGCTAAAAAAACTGCGTAGGTATATCGTTAGTACCATTTAGTGTGCTTGTTATGGCTTGTTGTTTGTTCATAGGTGCAGAGGGGTTTTAAAACTAGTACTTAACGCCTTCCTACCCTGTACTATATATTTGGTCTCACTTCAGGAGGCCAATTCGTATTTACATAATAAATGTTAATTATGTATTTCACTTTGACATTATACTCTCTTACATCTCCCTCGTATTCAATTTCATTTATTTAATGATAATAATTTAGTTTTAATTAGCAATTATAATTATGAATTATTAAAGTGTAACTTGATGTCAGCGCATCGGTGTTGAGAAAGGAATTAAAATGATTACCAACTATGGATATTGCTAGTCTTTACTGCGTACGTATCTCTTACTTGAGATAAGTAATCAACGACACCTCACCTCACATTGTTTCACATAATTGTCGTTTACACGTTTAAACTAGAAATTACCATAATTAAGGACACCCTAGAACAAATGACGATTCAATCTATCTACGAGGGGTCTTGTAATATAGACATACTGTATTTTTTGAAGAAAAAAAATGTAGACACAGCATAGGTGTTCAATAGGACCAACTTTAATGTTTTTTTGAATTTGGTCAGGGTATATTATGTAGATTCAACATCAATGGTGTATTAACATTAATTGGCATCTGTTTCCTTTGCAATAACTCCATACGTACCTACGTACCTACACATTTACGTATGGAGTTATTGCAATGGAAACAGATGCCAAATGTAAAATACACCATTAATGTTGAACCTTTGAACCTTTCGCTATTGTAATAAGATTACAGGTAAATATAATAGTATCTATGTAACGTACATACCATGCTCTAAAAACTTAACAAACAGAGATATGGATATCTCTATGTGACAGACACATTCGAATGGGAACAGTAGAGGCAACTCTCTATTTGGCAATATTTACTCCAGGCACAGAGTAAATAATAGCACTAGGTACATAAGACTCACTCTCTAACAAAACGCGTCTCTCACGATCAGCACAGATATGGCCGCTAGGTGGCGCCAGCGCCAGGCGCGGCTTATGGCAAATCCCAAAATTGGGGTCGAACGAATGTACTTTTAGCTACCTGTGGCAAAGCGACGAAATCGCGGAGTGAGCCACGCCTGCCTCCAGGCAGATACTTTTGGCGCGTTGTTTCATCCACTACTATTGATGCTGACTGTACATGGCTGATAGTAGAGCTGAGCCAGCGTGATGGGAAACGTGACTGAATGCGGGAAACCAGTTTCATTGATAACACCGGTTTGATAAATCGCGTGACATAGCTAAACTGAGTGTACGTATAGCTATTAGCTACTCGTACCTATATAGAAAAAGGAGTAGAGTAATCCTTTTTCCAATAGAAGTTTATCGTTTTTGGCATTCATTAAACAAACAGAGTCAATCGGAAAATTCAGTTTCCCCAGATTGTTAAACCATATCTTAAAATATCATTTACATACTTAATATATCCATTATAATACGAAATTAACGTTGGATACTTGAATGGAAAAAGTATGACTCACTTTTCTTAGACCAAATATTTACTTTGGAACATAATTTTATTTAGTCTAAATATTATCTGAGAACAGTCCAGTTCAATTTGATTGTCAATAAGTGTATGTAGTGTATAATCATGGATGCTGTAATTCTTTTATTGAGATATTGTCGTATTGTATGTAAATTGCGTAATTGTTGTGGTTACTTATTAGTATGGTATGGAATGGAATTCGTTTTCTCTAGGATTATTATCAAAAACATTTCAACTTAGGTACATGATCAATTACTAAAAATTCAGGATATATAATAAATCCCAAATATGGAAAAAATTCCCGTTTTCAATTTTACCTGACTTTAGTCACAACCATAACTATTTCCAGGCACATAGCAACCGACGGGAGCGGTCCCGCATGTCACCATGTTTAGTTATTCGGCCTACGCGATCAATAGCCATAGCCACGCCTGTCTTGCCTCTGTGTAATGTAATGTGTTCCCCGCGGGCCTTTGTCGATATCTGTGAAGCCACATTGCTAAAATTGATCTTAAAACTACAGCCCGAGACGCGACCTACCAAATATCAAAACTCTACCATCAACGTTTGTCGATCGGTCGATACGTATCTAAAATACAAGTGCAAAATACAGTACAAATTTTCCTTGTTTCTCTTTTACAAAGTTTTCTTTCGAAAGTCAATTTCAATAGACTTACATTACAAATCCGTTTAATAAGAAAATTTACAGTCTTATTTATAATCAAAGCAATAAGTTTAAGACTTAAACCACCATAGAAACCTCTCTGGTATACTTAACTCATGTTTTGGTAATTTTGTGGATTGGATCTTTTACCTGAAACTACGTCCAAGTGTACCTCATATTAAACAAGCTGTGACTAAAACCTAGAACTTGCGCGCCTATACATTTGAAACATTTTTGTAACGAATGTATCTTCTTCGGGTCAAGTGACTCCGTCAAAGTGTTTACTCTTTGTTGTACTAACCCCACTTTACCCTTCTGTCAGAGTACATTTATAAAAAGTAGTCCATCTTAAAATAAAGGATAGGTACGCAGCCAAGTACAAAAAACAAGTGAAGAGACGGGCACAACCGGATTAGCCTGGATTACTTTCAGGGTTGAGTTTTATAAAAGGTATTGCCAAAAGGATGAAACGGGACAGTGATTTAGACAAGGGAGAACGAAGTCAGAGGCAAAGGCTGAAGCTTCACTCCACATCCCTATTTGAATTGTGGAATAAGTTATAAGTATACAGTAACCCATCAAGGAACCGCCGTAATAGTAGGAAGCGGTGCCGGTAATGGCCGAAACGTGTCAGCGGGCTCCATTCGCTATCTGCATCTCGGAACACAACGCGACGGAGTGGCGTTCAGATTTTCAAGTCTCCTAGTTTTGTTATTTTCTATTTGTCTTTTACGAGAAAAAATTGTTTATTAAAATAATTGGTAAATACATATTGTTCAATAATAAGAAAGTTAAACAATAAGTGATGTTTAACATTATTTTAGCTGACATAAATAAACAGTTAAGCCAGAAACTAAATACTCCGTTACCTTGGCACACCATGTTTATTTAACAAGATGTTCGATATCCGCGACTCATATATTCCAAGAAAACGAAAATAAGGTCACTGGAAGTTCGCCCTAGTCCTAATTTACGGCCCAGGGGAATAGCAACTTTATAGCCAAGAGTTTAAGAGTTATAGTCGGTTAAAGGCGGTATTACACTGGATGCGATTCGCACGTCGAGCGAGATGTTGTCGCTATAATACGCGCATAGCGTTGTCCCGCTCAAACATGAGAGCCAAACCAAACCGCTAAACTAAGCCGCCAAAGGCAGTATAGTTGGCATGTCACGTATGCTGTGCTCCCTAGAGGTGTCTGCCTTAATAATGTACGAGTAGGTACATATACCATACGTGAGTTTATGTTGTCTTAAGGGGTCCTTTGGGATGTAGTGTGTGATATTTAAGAGGTTAATGTGATAGTTTCTATTTATTAATTTTCTAATTGAAACCATCAAAATGGCGTATAGTAACGGTACCAATTATGGGACATTTAAAAGAAAAAATAAGACCCTCGATAAGAACCTCGATGCGGATCCTCAATGCACTTTTATTTGTCACAAATGTGGGCGACTGTGCCGTTCAAGGATCGGGTTATATAGCCACGAGCGACGCTGTCGCTAGTTAATAAGTCATAGATGCTGCTTAAATCATCTGTAAAGATGCACAAGGCCTAATGATGATGAAAAGAAAAAAATCAGTATTGATATTTCACTGTTAAATTTCTAACGCTTTGCGGGTCAAACGTTTACGTTACGTTAATGGTTAGTGATATATTTTTTCATAAGAACTTGATACTTTTTAAGAAAAACTGGAAATATAGGTACTTATACCAGATGTAACAAAGATAGTGGGTATCCGTTTAGGTAAGGGCATAATCGGTATCAATCGGTATCGTGTTCTGATTAGGAAAAGAGTAGTAGAAAAAGCTTTCTTTCGGGAAATTATTTGGCCTACATATGTATGTATAGCATGTACCGTCAAGTGGGGTAACTGGTACCAGCGTCGTTATCTTTTATTGTATTGTCCAGTGAATTAACCATTTTCTAAAATACGTTTGAGCCCCACTTAACCATCTTAATATTTTAATTTATCCCCAACATAATTATAGTGTAGGTAGATCCATTTTACGATGATACTTTTATCCGTGAACAGACTATAGAAGCAATAATGTCTGACGCAATGGGCTCTCCGTATCATGAGAGGACAAAAAGTGCATAGCATCGATTGCACTGGCATGCACCTGCGATGGAATTCCAAGGGGTCGCCAACCCACACCGATGCAGCGTGCTCACTTTTTTACTTTTGCACTTTTTTGTTCTAATACATATAAGTATACTTTTACATACTTTTTCTGCTCCCGTACTTTTATTTGTCATTTAAAGGGTCGTGCACGCACCTTTAAAACCCTACCTTATAGTTGTCAAGACAAGTCTTTAGCCTACTCCCCAAAAAAGAATTTGTGCATACACGCAGTATCTTTTTGGCGATAATACGATACTTCGTGTAATGAACACTTAAAAAATATTGAATGAAATACAGTGTTGCCAACCTTATTTTAAATGTCATCTCTGACAAATAAGTGAACCACAGACATGATTTTTTTAATTTATTCATTCTTTTCCCGCCCGTACCCTCAATTTTTGCTACCTACTTCGTGAATTAAAAAGATTTGTTTTTTTCAATTTTATTTCAAAGTAAGTGCTTGGTCGTAGAAAAAGTATTGTATGAAACGTTGTTTAAGTGAGTCAAAAAATACTTCGGCTTCGCCTCAAATTGTTACTAACGCCACTCGCCTTTTTTGACCTCTCTTAAACAACGGTTGCATAAAATACTACAACTGCACCCAGTAACTAGATGGTCAGATGTGGTCCAAAACATTACCCAGACTTCGCTCCAGGCAACGATGCAGATGGCCGAAGATCGAGAGGCCTGGAGAGCAGTGGTAGGAAGAATAACCCATAGGAGTCACGTCCCTCAGACAGGTCACGACCACGAAGAAGAAGAAATAACAGCCGCTGTAGGTAAGCGCTACTATTACTTTAACTACCTATATTAATAATTTAACATATGTTACACTACAACCATTTTGGCCCCTTCCAATGATTAATTAGCTTGTTCAACCTTATTGTAAGGCAGTAGAAGTTACCTTCCTACAACAATAGGAGCCTATAACTATAGTTTTCCCTAATGGGTATTTATTAGTAGTCACTTTGGCATTCATTATTGAACACCATTATTCATTATCAATATGACAATAATGTGCGAAATGTATGCCGTTTGTAGGTATGTGTACCGACGGATAGGCCATTCCTGAGATGCGCGGTCATCGGCCGCGCTGCGTATGTAGCTGTCTTATCTTAATAGTACCTACCTTACCATAATATTTCAAAAGCCTTCCTTACTTTAGAACGAGATCGTTGCCTAAAGTATTTTAACTAAAAGCTTATGTGAGAAAATACATAGAGCAATAACATTTTTATATTGCTCTATGTATTTCCTCACATAAGTGAGATGTGAGAAGTCACATCTCAATTTTAATCATGTATTATCATGGTACCTACTTTTTATTCTTACTTAAACAGTGTCCTTGAATTATTCATAGTCCGGTTTGTTAGCATATTTTTCTAAGACACATCGTACAATTCGTACATTTTAGTGCTGCAGAAATGTCAAAGAGATCTTAATTTAATCCTCAATGTAGATTTTTTACCGAAGTGCAAATTCTGCATGTCTGTTTCTAAGTCATAACACTGCTATCATGTACCATGGATGCCAGCCTCTCGAATTAAACTAATAGCCAGTAATAGTAAAGTGTGACCGGCTACGTACGTCCCCGCGTCCGGAGTGAGTCACGCGAGGAATGCCGTCCGGCCGCTCGCCCCGCCCGCCGCGGCTAGCTGAGGACGAGTGCCAAAAAGGTCAGCCCGCTAGGACCCACTAGCCAGGGGAAAAAACAAGAATGGACATAGATGCTTAAAGGTATTTAAAAAACTAGTACCTACAACATAAGGGTAAGTAATGTTTTTAGTCTACGCACTGTCAAATAATATTAGTCGAATGCCATTCGGGAAATAGGTCAATGTAAATTTTTCAAGCATATACATATTACTTACAGGTCACTCACGTAATTTAAGTTCACTCGGCTTACTTCGATCTGTTTCTATGTAGAATCGTTAACAGAAGGGATATCTTAAGGTCAATTCGAACTTGCATTTCGACATCAAAATGATGTATAAATGATGTAATTTTGTTCTCATTCGCGCACATCTCTCTCCCGCTAATAACAACTAAATGTCATCATTTTGATTTCAAAGTGGGCTCCTTATTATGGGCGCAAGATTAAGTAAAATATCGTGTTTTTCTCAAGACTGGCAATTACTTAACAGTGAATTACTTCAGCTCGACAACAGACTCGCTTTTCAAAAGATAGTCTAGACAACGTAATTGCCTTTTTCTGGGCATTATTAAGTTTTCGGTGACATAAATGGAGGAAAATAACTGCGCAATAAGGTTTCAGAGTATGACTTTGATTTGCCCTTAATAAGTACTAAGGTCAGGCGGGGTATAGTTGATTTTTTAAGCTGACCGTTTAGGACTATGAGAGCTCATAAGAGACACATTGTTTTTTTTTTGCTCGGGGAAGATAAAACGTATGAAGAACGTCCGTCTACTATTGTGTAATTCTATTCAGGTGTCCATGTAATTTTTCCAGCTCGCTGTACATTTTTTTAAATATATATTTTATTGCACAAAAAAGAAACAGATCGAATTATATTAAGCGATAATCGATTAAATTACGTAAGTAAATAACCTGAATTAAATCTTAAAGCGGTTTCACATTTCCCGATCCGATGTCGGATGATCGTTGGAGAAAAACAGCTGCTGGTAAATGCCCTAGGGCGTCAAGTCCCTTCATTTTTGCATTAAGGTGACAGTCCATTTCCAACGACAGCTGCATTACCTACTGTTTATTTTACTATGGAAATTGACAATGACAGCGACGCGTTCAGTACCGGTAGTGCAGCTGCGGCTAGAAATGGAATGTTACCAGAGCCACCCCACTGTTAGCGTCTCCCGAACGTCGGCGTCTAGTCAAGTCTATGGCTGCTGCTTGGCTTGACGCAACGTTGGCGCACCTGCGCGCGCAGCGACGCCATTTGCCATGCTGCTAGACGCCAACGACTCTCATGACGCTAGTGTATGGTGACTTTAACGCTTCTTTTGAACAACACACAATAATTAAATGTTTAAATAATGTAAAAAGGCACTTTTTACTTTTAGTTTCGTTGTAGTCGAATCCGACATCCGATATGGAATCGGGCAATGTGAAAATGCTCTTAAAATAAATGCATCGAATTTCCAGTATAGTTAGTGATAAATCTCGCATCATCCATAAAGCAGCCGGACAAGCCCGGCCGGCCGGCGGAAGTGCCGGCGCCGCCGGATGCGCGCAGCACTCCCGCGCGGGTGTCGCTAATATTGTGCCTACATTCATCTCTACCGAGAATCACTGGCAGGGCAGATTAGAGTGAAGTTTGTATGAATGACCTGCGTACTGTGTATGGCGACATTTTTATGAGACGCTAAACAGAGACTAATGAGTAGTGCAAATAGAAAGGCAGAAACAATTATTCTTAATTGTTCCTTAGTTGAGATTTTTTTTATTTGGGCCATGACATACAATTTTAACACTGACCAGAAGCTAAGAAGTTCTAATTTGTAAGTTTTATTATAGCAGGAAATTAAAGTCAATAATGGTGCATTTATCTATGTTATTACACGAGATAAGAATATAAATTATTCAAGGAATTTTAATTAAAAGACAATGATCACGTAAAGTAGGCAACAATATAGAGTGAACGTACAAAATTGATAACAATATTTAAATTGATGCCGGAGCGGATTTGCATAACTGTGTAAAAGGATAGTTTTGACTCTTACGATTTACGAAATTAAAAATCATTATAACTAAGAATTAGACCTTAAATAACAAAACGATGATGCTCAAACATTTAAAAAATATTGAACGGTCACTTACATATTTTAAATCTAAATTAGCTCGAGCCAGAACATGAGTGACTCGTTTTAATATATTTGATATAACTTAGGCTTATTTATTATAAGTGATATATGTATACACTTTGTGAATAAATTCAATCATATTGCATTTGTGTCCATGTAATTTGCTTAAGAAACCGAAGTAACCGAACTAAGACAAAGAAAAGAATTCGTCGAATAAATAAATGAATCACTCAAGCCGTAAGTACCTATTTAAATACCCAAACTTTAAGGAAAATTTCCTGAATTTCGAAATTGCGTGAAAGTACACAGAAGTGGCCTTCGCTTACCCAATGACTCAGTAGCGTATTTATACGCCCTTCATTCATTGGTTGACATTTCCATGCGCAGACGACTCAACAAAACAGTTCAAGGCCGTTGCATTCAATTAAATCATTCATTCATTCATTCAGTTGGTTCGAAGGCTACGATTGTCGATAATTGTATTATTTAGCGACGGGTCTAGTTAAAATTTACATCATTAAATTAAATAATTTAACCATTATTTTGCTATGCGAAGTAGAAATTGAGATGTACTTAAAAACCATCTATTACACAAGTTATTCATATTATTTAAAGAAAGAATGACACTTTTATCGCTTTTTAGTAAAACATGAATGAAACAATCAACACACTACATGAACCGACACCGGGATATTTTTTTCAAAACCAAAACCGGAGGTTCTGTTTTGGCAGACTATGAAATAACGCTTCAATTGTAACCGAACCTTGCGCCTTGGGAAACATTATTTTTATGCCAAAACCGGAACTTAACCCTAAACTTTGGTCAGACACCAGAAGTTACATAACACTTAGGTCTTGCCCAGATAGTTTACTCACAGCAATTACAACGACATAAACGCGCGCGCTTTAGCTACAGGTAAACGTACTAGTGCTCGACATGCTAATGCCCAATAGATGATACCTTGCTGTCAACTCTATTGACAATGACATAAGTTTCAAGTTGACATGTACTTGAACGGCGTCGAGCACCAGTACGTTTACCTTATGTTTGTTTTGTATAATTATATAAACTTACCGGCATTGCTTAAAGCAACCAAGCTAAGAACGGTCAGGATTGCGCCTGAACACGGCGCCATCACACGGTCGCCTCTCATTCTGAAACAAAGAAATCAAAATTATAATATTTAGGGAGTAAATCTGAAAAGTACACAAAATACAAGGTAACAAAGATATATGTACTCAAAAAGTACAGTTAAGTGACTAAAAAAATACAGTGTCCTTCTTTAACTCCGACAATTCAAGTGTTATTAAAACGTTTTAAATCGAATCTGTTTTAATCGCAGCTCTCCAAAGAAATTGAGGTACATACCCTAGTAGCATTTTCGTTGGGGCCCACGGTGCCAACGGTAGGGAAAACGTTGGGATGAGGTTCGTTCCGTAGCCAACGTTAATTTTGTATTGGCCCACCATCGCATTTACCAACATTCGCTGTGGCACAGATGCCCAACAATGGGCCTTTGTGTATTTTGGTACCGTTGGCTAAACAACGATAATATTCGTAGGCCCAATGATGACATATATCGCATTTACCAACATTGGCAGTGGCAGTGATGCCCAACAATGGGCCTTTGTGTATTTTGCTACCGTTCGCTAAACAACGATAACATTCGTTGGCCCAATGGTGACGAATACCGCATTTACCAACATTGGCTGTGGCACGGATGCCCAACAATGGGCCTTTGTGTATTTTGGTAACGTTGGCTAATCAACGATATCATCCGATGGCCCAATGATGACGAAAATCGCATTTACCAACATTGGCTGTGGCACTGATGCCCAACAATGGGCCTTTGTGTATTTTGGTAACGTTGGCTAATCAACGATATCATCCGATGGCCCAATGACGACAAATATCGCATTTACCAACATTGGCTGTAGCATTGATGCCCAACAACGGGCCTTTGTTTATTTTGGTAACGTTGGCTAATCAACGATATCATCCGATGGCCCAATGACGACAAATATCGCATTTACCAACATTGGCTGTAGCATTGATGCCCAACAACGGGCCTTTGTTTATTTGGTAACGTTGGCTAATCAACGATATCATCCGATGGCCCAATGACGACAAATATCGCATTTACCAACATTGGCTGTGGCACTGATGCCCAACAATGGGCCTTTGTTTATTTTGGTAACGTTGGCTAATCGACGATATCATCCGATGGCCCAATGACGACAAATATCGCATTTACCAACATTGGCTGTAGCATTGATGCCCAACAATGGGCCTTTGTGTATTTTGGTAACGTTGGCTAATCAACGATATCATCCGATGGCCCAATGATGACAAAAATCGCATTTACCAACATTGGCTGTGGCACTGATGCCCAACAATGGGCCTTTGTTTATTTTGGTAACGTTGGGTAATCAACGATATCATCCGATGGCCCAATGACGACAAATATCGCATTTACCAACATTGGCTGTAGCATTGATGCCCAACAACGGGCCTTTGTTTATTTTGGTAACGTTGGCTAATCAACGAAATCATCCGATGGCCCAATGACGACAAATATCGCATTTACCAACATTGGCTGTAGCATTGATGCCCAACAACGGGCCTTTGTTTATTTGGTAACGTTGGCTAATCAACGATATCATCCGATGGCCCAATGACGACAAATATCGCATTTACCAACATTGACTGTAGCATTGATGCCCAACAATGGGCCTTTGTGTATTTTGGTAACGTTGGCTAATCAACAATATCATCCGATGGCCCAATGATGACAAATATCGCATTTACCAACATTGGCTGTGGCACTGATGCCCAACAATGGGCCTTTGTTTATTTTGGTAACGTTGGCTAATCAACGGTATCATACGATGGCCCAATGACGACAAATATCGCATTTTCCAACATTGGCTGTAGCATTGAGGCCCAAAAATGGGCCTTTGTGTATTTTGCTACCGTTCGCTAAACAACGATAACATTCGTTGGCCCAATGGTGACGAATACCGCATTTACCAACATTGGCTGTGGCACGGATGCCCAACAATGGGCCTTTGTGTATTTTGGTAACGTTGGCTAAACAACGATAACATTCGTTGGCCCAGTGAGCACAAATATCGCATTTACCAACATTGGCTGTGGTACTGATGCCCAACAATACCAGTTGAGTTTGCTTGTGGCGTCACTAGATGGCGTTACTGTCTCCAAACATAGAAGTTATAGTTATTTTCTCGATTATTCCGGATATAATCATAATATTTTTTAAAAGTAACTTATAAATCTAATAGCTATAACTATAAAATTTATACATAAATTTAAAAAATTGTATTTTACCAACATTTTCTCAATTTAAATCTCAAAAAACATAAATCTCGCTTACGAAGTTTCGAAGTGCGGTTAGTATATATACAAATTAGAGTGTATAGTAAGTGTACTTGCTTCGGCAGTACATATACTAAAATTGGAACGATACAGAGAAGATTAACAACAACTGCTGCCTAGGGCCTTCATGTGGATACAACCAATGCCTACCGTAGTGTAATTGTAATATTTATCAGGAAAGGCCCAACGTCGTATTACACAACCACTTACCTAACGTAGGGTAACTGTAGGACTCGTAAACAAAAGCCCATTACATAATTAGACTGTAGGCAGGTAGGCACACTATAAATTACACAACTATTTACCTACGGTAGTATTGTAAGAATCCTACACAAGGCCCAACGTTAAAGTTACAATGTTGGCCCTTTGTGGGACAAGCTGTGTTGGGCCTTCAATCTGGTGCACGACTACCTACCGACCTACCTGACTTGCCGTTGGGTAATTGTTTGCCCTTTTTTATTTTTTTGCAGATGGCCCTACAGCAAGCCATACGGCCAAATGTAACAATTAACCAACCATCAAACAAATGAGTATAGGCCCAACCACGGCCCAACCAAAACCACCACCGTTGAATAATTGTATGATTTATTTAAATAGGCCCAACGAAAAAATTACTCTAATGGGCCTCTGTTGGGAATCTTCGGGAGGGCCTTTGTCGAGGGCCCTCCAGCAAATCGTACGGCCAAATGTAACAATTAACCAACCATCAAACAAATGTGTATAGGCCCACCCACGGCCCAACCAAAACCACCACCGTTGAATAATTGTATGATTTATTTAAATAGGCCCAACGAAAAAATTACTCTAATGGCCCTCTGTTGGGAATCTTCGGGAGGGCCTTTGTCGAGGGCCCTCCAGCAAATCGTACGGCCAAATATAACGGTTGCCCAACTAATACGTAAACAAAGGCCCAACAAAATCCCTACAAGAAAATGCTATTAGGGTAAGTGCATTACTTATATGTATATAGCGCGTGGATTTCGCTCCGTTTAATCTACCGACGCAAGCGTCCTGGGCGAATGAAACATTTAGATATCATATTGATTTCCAAACTTAAGCTTGAATTGGCCTCCTAGGAAGGCTAATTCGTCATTCAGGTAAATAAATTAATCACAAATCAATCATTTCACAATGTCGTGACACATTATTGACATTCCTGGGAATTGGGGTTTACTTAGCTGGCTCTCCACTTATGTTTACATATTTAAATACACGGAGTAATGTTTACAAATACTATAGTCATTTGTTTACACGGTGATTCATTACGTTTATACCTGAGAATGATGACATGATTGAAACTCGAAATACTGTACTATCGAAGAATCATCTCGAGAATCATTAAAATATATTGGTATCGAGTCACTCACGCAATTTGGTCGAATTTCGCCCTATATGTTTCGATCCGTGTGTCTATACTGAAACAACCGTCCACAACACAGGACGAAATTCGAGTTTTGCGAGAGTGACTCATTATAAATATATTTAAACACTTATAGATTTCTAAATGTATACGATAGATCGACACCACAAAAAAATAATTGAACATACGAATTGCACTTGTTAGCAAAAAGGCAGGTGCGAGCAGTCACTGACCCGACTCCAGCGCAACCAGATCTGTCATCGCCATAACTCTCCAGTATAAGGTTGATCTTCATTTGCTCACAGTTTTATGGGACCCGGGGCCATGTAATGCTGGTCTTAAACTTGCAGTTGGTATTCGATTGGACGTTCAGCATCCTGATAACGGGATCAGCGCGTAAAGAGAGTAAATTAGTAAATATGTGTACTGAGTAAGGTTTGCACTAAGTCATTAGAGGTTTAGAATTGAATAAGAAAGACATTCAACTGATTTTGGTAAAGCGATTTATATCATATAGCGAAAGAGCATTTTCTGAAACTCACTCTTTCATGTTTAAATATAAGAGATTTGTTATTTAAAGAGTCATACCTAAATACATATTAAAAGGCCCTTCCTTTACAAAGTTTACAAAATAAAATGCTTCATAATATCAATAATCAAATCACCAAATAAATTGCTCGAAGAGAGTACCTGGTGATATCCAGGTTACGACCGACCATCGAATATAGTTAGGTACGACCGCACAATAGTGACACTTATTAAATTAGTACTTATAAATAAATCGCTAGTTTATTTAAGTTTACACATAAATTGGTACCGATGACCCGTTTCCGTCCGTCAGCCTCGTCAGTTAGAAAGTTGTCCAATCAATCAATTGAAGTAATTGACAATGGACACCCATTTCGCTTTCAGATTGAGATGGACGCTATCTGCCTACGACCCCGATACGTCGCGCTGACAAAAATAAATGCGAATCATTCTAAAAGGCTTAATCGGGCAAACCAGCACAAACCTTTGTGACATTTTTTTCTCTTTAAGAAGTCGCACTAACTACTATTGTAGCTACCTATAAATTATAATCGACGCGAAGCACGACGAGTTAAAGGCCCGACCACCTGCGGTCATCAATTACAATTTTGTCGGAGGGGTGCTGACATGCAGTGAATGTGGCCGTACATTTACTGCTAAGATCGGTTATGTCAGCCACCTGAGAGCTCACGAACGTCGCTCTCAGTAATCAGTACTATACAGTCGCCGTGGTCGAAACCGGCCAGGAAGGTATGATATGATGGAAATTATAATGTACGAGTATATGTCACATACTAAAGAAGAAATCTATAAATCACAACCTGGACAGTTACTGCGAAATTTTAAGAAAGTCTATGTTCATTTTTATCGCTTTTGAGTTACTCAGTTAACATAAACCCAGTTGATAAACAGATCTCGATCCCCCCTAGTTTACTTTGTGGCAAAATTCGTGTGGTATAAATTTCGTTGTGGCAAAATCCATGTGGTTGCGCATGTTACCGCTGAACTAAAGGAAAGACTACGATCCCACCGTGCAGACGGATTCTTTTAAAACTTCGCTTCGCGATGTCACGTCCAAAAACCTTAGTTCTCTTCCTCCTCAGACCTAGAGGCCACATTCCATTGGTCTGTCCGTTAGACTTGCGCTCGCGCATCGATATCAATGGTAAAACAGAGTGAAGTGTCAGAAGTCATGATAATTTGATGTCATTCCGTTCGGCTATTTTCCAATCGCGGCGGTCTCAATAGGATAATCTGGTCTGTGGGATCCGTGTGAAAGTCCGTAGTCGACAGGGTTAGGTATGGGTAGCTCATCCGATAGTCACTTTAGTCCAAGAAAGCGTTAAAAGTTCCACTAATGAGGATATACATGTATCTTCGAGAAAGAAGGGCAAAACTGAACCAAAAATAATTCATGACAGCGAGGCCCTCAAAATGTTGAATTTAGAGCCTTACTAATATCCAATAATAATCGGATACAACGAATGAGAGCTGCAACGCGATAAGCTCCAGTTAATTGACTTAGTTCATATAAATCCGTAAAATGATAATAATGACCAGATTATGGGTATCATCCCAATGTTCCCAAATTGGGAATCCCAATGCACTTATTCCGAGCACCTGGCAAGTATACGATGAACTAGTGCGTTGCGTTGAATCAAACGTTAATTCTTCTGAAATAGGCAATAAAAAATGGTCAGGTGTGCTGAAAACTCAACAGCATAGTATATAACGTGTGACCCAAAAATAGAGATCAAGATAACACAGACCAGATCGCAAAACAATCCCAGCGTGGTCAACGGCCAACGTCAACGGCCGGCACGGGCGCCGGCGCCGCGCGAGGAATGCGCCCAATCAGCTTTTTTACTTTCCGCAATCACATTACATTACGGCGTTTTTGCTCAGCTGAGATGTTGTTTACGTTGCTTTGAGATCAGTGCTTGGGGAAGAGAAACTAATGTAGGCCGTACTGATGATTGTATGATTGCGTTGCGTATCTAAATTGACAGATAGATAGGTACGTTTTGTCACTTCCATATTTTTTTATATTTCACGAAATCAACTACATTTACCACTGCATGACAATTTGTTGGCGAACTTGACTTACTTCCTCATATACTGTGAACGGTACGGTGTAGGAACTAACAGACTCAAAAGCTTTGTAGTTTGTAGACCAAAAACTCAGTAAGCGGGTGCCAAAACTCGCATGCAAGTTACGTTATACAAGTTTTCAGTTCATTGCAGCATTGCGGCATTTGATCGATAGGTTGAATCAGTTTGACTCTATAGTTAGCAGTGAAACTGAACTAGCCCTTAAATAATCGAAAGACCAAGTTAAACCAGGCACGGGTAGTTGTCGTTAGCTAATAGCTTCTGAGATTGATTCACATCACCTGATTCATTCGTGAATCACGTTCGGAGGCATGTGTACGCGTACGCACGTTTGGGGCGTTTTTACTACAAAAAAGTACGCCAGGTACTTCAAAAAAGAAGGAAGGTATAAATTCGACAGATTTTTTATGTTTCTCAGGCACTACAGAACTCCGTCATGTGTAAACCGATTTGGAAATATATTTGGTTTAGTTCCAAAGTGGTCCCATTTTGGCACCGACTTAAAACTATATCAGTTGTTAGCGCTTATAAACGGGTTAATATTTTATTTTGTCCTCTTTGAAATCGATTTTCGTTTTAGCGCAACTCCCGATGTAAAAAGAGGGGGTGTTATAAGGTTAAGTGACACTTTTATCAGTGTGTCTGTGGTATCGTGGCTCCCAAACGGATGAATATCGTCAGGGTTTTTTATTGTTATGAAGAATTCGGTACGCCGGGTTCGGCAAACTTTTGAAAAGAAGAGCCAACCAGTACATACTAAATATGCTTATTCAACCTATCCCATTTATATAACTTTGTTACTGTTAAAATACATATCCAGGTTCTGCCACCATTAGGATAAGTTATCCTTAATGGATAACAGATCTCTATAAACCTCACGGACTACAAGAATTTAAGAAGTGTCGTCGCATCAGTTCCGGTGTTATACAATGGAATTATCGGCACATCGAGGTCGAGGCCACAGGCTAGGCCGCCCGCGGGCCGCGGTAAACACAGTTGTTTCTACGACAAACTTGTGTTTCACACTTTTTGCCATTTGCGACCTTTAAGACGCGTTTGGTTTGTTGTATTTACTTAGTCTGCAGAAAGACGCGGAAGAATGCGAAATTGTGGTAAAGGGTTTGAAAATGTAAATACGTAAAGAAGTCCTTGGCAGCCTGATAAGTTTGTGGCTGCAAGTTAGGACGTTTTTACACATTTGTGACCCTTTCGCGATTTCCATAATTTGCTCATTCATGCATTTATCTTAGTCCAAGAAATATTATTTTAACTCCGAAATCCGTAAATAAAACGGATGTATTTTAATTAAATTAAATAAATAAATTACAGGACATTTTTACACAAATTGACTGAGCCCCACGGTAAGCTCAAGAAAGCTTGTGTTGTGGGTACTCAGACAACGATATATATAATATATAAATACTTAAATACATAGAAAACAACCATGACTCAGGAACAAATATCTGTATCATCATACAAATAAATGCCCTTACCAGGAATTTTTATTTAGTTTTAGTTTTTAGTTTTATTTTATAGATAAGTTAGTTTTCCGGAAGGTTTTTCCGGAATTCAATTAGTCAAAAATTGCAAATCATAGGCAACTTGACATAAAATTACAGTCAAAAATACCACGCTCTATGTTTACTAAGTCAAACAATCGACAAGCAGGTTTTTTGAAACACATACATAGTAAAAACGGGGCCAAGCCTGAGACGGGCACAGGCACAACCGGAGTAGGTTAAGTTAATGAAAGCACATAAACTTAGAACTGGGGCAGCGAAAGTGCCCCGAAAAACCACTAGAGTGTAGTCTTTACTTATTACCTAAAATCTGCCTAAAATAACTAAACGACTAAGAGTACCTAGTTCTAAACATATTAGAATAATTATGCCTATTAAAATGCAAACATACTTCGTGATTGCTCGTCGATTATTTTATCAATCTAACGTCGATGTTTACTCGGAGTCGTGGAAATGGACTTTTATACCACGCCGGTAATGATAAGCGGTTACCGCAGCCTACGGATGCTACTCTAGGATGTCACCTCCGTGTTTCGAACTTATTTTAAATAACTTGATATAGAAACCCTCCTTTTGAAGAACCCCATACTATTATTTCCCGAAAAGATCTCCTTCTTGAATACCTATACCTACTACGAAATGTTACCGTGTGCTGTTTTATTGAATGAAGGTTCTTACGACGATCGGCGTTACTCAATTGTTATTAAGGATGCAAATGGATGATTTATTAATCGATGAGTCGATCGTCGAATCATCTACAGTTCAACAAAGCGAGGTCGACAATAGCTGTACTAAGACAGAAAGTAGAATATGTCCTAAGTATGTATTCAGCCTCAGTGATAGATACCATTGATTCATTATGACTCACGATATGTTATAAACTATTGTAAACATGACATTTGTAAATAAGTTATTCACACGTTATTATACTTTACTAAATCTATAATAGCTATTCAGAAAATATTAAAATCTAGATTTCATGGGTACATATTGTGGAGTGCTTTCGCCATATTTTTATGCATGTCAATTAGAACTAAGCGTTATCTTCAAATAAACAATATGTAGTTTTAGAATATTTCTCGATGTGACAGAGGTGGACGAACGGACGCACAGAGTCACATCATAAGGGTATCTAGCTTTTTACCTTTTTTTGGTACGGAACCCTAACAAGCGTTGTCTTCTAAGTAATAGTTATCTTTGTATTTTTATGTGTTTAGGAAGTTGTAAAAAACATATAAACTAATACTTACTCAACAAAACTATTATTTGTAAAAAAAATTTAAAAAAATATATAGTAAGTGGTTGCTGTTACTGGTTTTAGACCGGGAGATAGTGACACATTTTACTGGGTCATTTGTACCAGTATGGCGGTTCGTCAGGGGTCTAAGTACGTAATGAACGAAATAAAAATGATGGTCATAGCGCTGGTACCGGCGGCCCAATCGCGTGGGGGTTAGTCGAACGTGTCGGATAAAATACGAGTGTCGAACGATTTGTTCCACAAAAATCCTCGTATTTTTCGATAGTCCATAAAAAAGAAGTAGACGGTAGCGTAATGCCATACTTCTCCGGTGTGACTTACAGCCCGCCATACTGAGGCGAACACATTAATAAAAAAAAAAACCAATTCAATCATTTGTGCCAAGTTAATTTTTGCACAGGTGATCATCGTCGAGCAGCCATTCATGGACATCACCATGCCATACTTTTCGGGTGGTTCCAAATGGCCGCCATACCGCCGCAAAGGAGTTAATTTTTTTTTATTACTAAACGATTTGTACCATCTTTGCAATTTTTTTTCAAGACTTTCTGTGTGATCATAAATGGAAATCTCATAATGCCATACTTGTAGGAGGTGGCAAATGTGTACAATATTTTTATCAAATACTTTCCAAAAATTTAAATGCAATACTGGTACAAATCTTTTAGCAAATAAAAAAAAATTAACTCCTTTGCGGCGGTATGGCGGCCATTTGGAACCGTCCGAAAAGTATGGCATGGTGATGTCCATGAATGGCTGCTTGACGATGATCACCTGTGAAAAAATTAGCTTGGCACAAATGGTTGAATTGTTTTTTTTTTAATTAATGTGTTCGCCTCAGTATGGCGGGCTGTAAGTCACACCGGAGAAGTATGGCATTAAGCTACCGCCTTCTTCTTTTTTATGGACTATCGGAAAATACGAGGATTTATGTGGAACAAATCGTTCGACACTCGTATTTTATCCGACACGTTCGACTAACGCCCACGCGATTGGGCCGCCGGTACCAGCTCTATGACCATCATTTTTCTTTCCTTCATTACGTGCTTAGACCCCTGACGAACCGCCATACTGGTACAAATGACCCAGTAAAATGTGTCACTATCTCCCGGTCTATTACTAATCTAAATCTAAATAATAATGATGATTAGTCTATCTATTGTATACCTAAATTTTAAAGGTTATATTAGGGGTGCAAAAAGATTCTAAGCAATTCTAGGTCGTTGACTTCTTGTTTATATAGACCTATCTTCAAACAAAGGTACAGCGGTCAGTGACCTCTAGTTCTCGCGCAAGCAGGTCATTGGCAAGCGTTCCCGACACTCGAGTCCTGCAGAAATTGCAGGATGTCTGCGAGGGGCCACAGTGAGTGATCACCGCGTGGCCGCGTGCTGGCCTACTGGCACTGACGTGACGGCATACCGGTACATTTGGTTAGAATATTCCATCTTCAAACAGAGTAAGTCATTGACCTCTAGTTCAAGTGGGTCATTGGCAAGTGTCGGATCCTGCAGAAGTCGCAGGGTCACAGCGCCTGCTGCTTTCTGGACGCCTGCCAGATAGGGTAACTACCTACCTACCGCCTCGTCTTTCTCAAGTAGGTTCCGTTTATAACCAAATCTCTACGGACGCTTGTAGAAGACTACTTAGTGATTTGTTTGCATATTTTTTCTACAACTCAGGTGATCGTTACTTTAGGTATTACCAGTGGAAACTTTATAAAACTGGGCTATAAAATAGGGCTTCGGTAAAGTAGGTGGATTTGTTATTTCCGCTCTTTCTATAACTTCCGACGGTCAAAGCGTCTGAAGTAGCTTGCTGTTTAGGCCTGCGTAGGCCAGGAATATTTCTCAACTTATTCCTGTTACAAACGTGTATGTCGAAGAGCTTTATCAAACGCGATTAAACTGAAACCTTGGAAACAACCATTTGTTACAGGAGACAAGGAACAATAGACTGTTTGGCTTGGACACTGTCTTGCCTCGGTAACCCTACACGACAATATATTAAACACGTATGAGCCACCGCTCTGGCAGTTTTGTAAATCGGTGACTCACGATAGGAAATTATATTGCGCTGACTGCATCCGTATGTAACTATGCTTCAGAACCCAAATCGATGTGAATCAAAAGGCCATGTGTTAAATAGGTAAGTACACTAGCTGCCAAAAAATTCGCGGGCAAAATAACTACGGAAATAATTTATATGAACGTAGAGTAGATCTCTACAACCATGGCGGGATGAGCTGGACTCTTAAAGGAGTTAATAGCCTGATGCCTTCGATCGTGGAATAATAAAAAAAAATGTTTAATTTAAGGTACATGTGGAAGGCAAACCACAGTTCCACTAATAACCGACCGTTCCGACTTTTAAACGACAACGACTCTGTCCAAGCTTTTAATGCATACATACTGTACATCTATGACACATATGCTCCAATTAGAAAATCCCTAATTAAAAAACAAGGATACCCATGGATAACACCTACAGTAAGGGAAATGATGAAACTGAGAGATGAAGCCCACTCTAAATTTCGCACGTCTAAACTAGATTCCCATAAACTGTATTACAAGCAACTAAAAGGTGTCGTAAATGAGGCTTTGTGGTCTGAAAAAAGGGCATACTTCCAACATAATATTAATAATAGTTCAAAAAATCCTCGGCAACTATGGAAAAATATTAAACGTGATATTGTTAGCTTCAATTCAAAACAGTATAATCTTCCTCCCAATTTAAATGACCCAAATTTAATCAATGCTCATTTCCTTACTCTCCCAGGAAATGATAGTGTCGCGATCTCTGAACTTACCTTTTATGAATTTAACCGCTTCGGCGCGTCTTCATTTAGCCTAAAACCGGTGAATGAAACTATTGTTTCCAAAATTATCATGAAAATCAAGTCAAATGCCCAAGGTGCAGATGGAATATCACGTGACATGATCATACTGACACTACCACATACCCTGAAAATTATTACAGCTTTAGTCAATAAGTCTATCCAAACTGGAGTTTTTCCGGATATGTGGAAGGAAGCACGAATCAAACCAATTCCTAAAAATAATAACCCGGCTGATTACAAGGATCTCAGACCGATCAGCATTTTACCATTTCTGTCCAAAGTAGTTGAAAAAATCGTTTGTCAACAAGTAACGGAGTATCTTAATGCTAATGGGATCTTGCCTGAAAAACAATCCGGGTTTAGAGCAGGTCGTAGTACAGCGACAGCACTTTTAGATGTCGTCGACGACATTTTGTCTGAGGCAGACCTTGGAAACGGAACTTTATTGGCTTTACTGGACTTTTCGCGTGCATTTGATACAATTAATCACAACCTACTTATATCCAAGCTTGCTTACTATGGATTCGACTCTGTGGCCCTGAAATGGTTTTCCAGTTATTTAGAAGACCGTTCTCAAAAGGTGGAACTGTGCAGTGAAAGTGGTACCTATAGCTGTTCTGTGGCCTCACCTGTTCCTCGGGGAGTTCCACAAGGCTCAATATTAGGGCCAATATTATTCATTCTGTATAGCGCGGATATAGTACACTGTTTAAAGAATTGTAGCTATCATATCTACGCCGACGATCTACAAGTATATTTGCCATGTCAACCCAGTGAAACCTTAGTTGCGGTAGACGCCATTAATCGGGACCTGAATCGCATAGCCGATTGGTGCTTACGTAATAACCTAGTTTTAAATCCAAATAAATCTAAATTTATGGTTATTGGCACTAATAAACAAAGGCAAAAAATTAATGAGTTTGTACCACAATTGAAAATAAGAGATAATAATATTGAACAAGTTACAGAAGCTAAAAATCTGGGAGTGATCATGGATGAAAACTTAAGATTCCACAATCATGTTTGCGATGTTGCTAAAAACTGCTTCTATAGGCTCAAGATTCTGTACCAAGTTCGGAATTACTTATCCATAGACCTCAGAATTACTCTATGCGAATCACTGATATTATCAAAACTTAACTATGCTGACACAGTTGTAGGTCCCTGCCTCTTATCTCACACAAAGAAAGTGATTCAGAGAGTCCAAAATGCCTGTGCACGTTACTGTTTTATAATTCCACCAAGAACTCACATAACTCCATATCTTAACCGAAGTGATCTCATGAATCTAGGCGCTCTCTCCACTTTGCTTGCCTACTGTTCGGGATTGTGAAATCTCAAGCACCTCGATACCTGCATGAGAAACTCCGGTTTTTGCAGCGCCAAAGGTTATCTACACTTCTCATGTGTCCCAAACACAAAACTGCAGCATTTCGTGGCAGTTTTAAGTACACCGTCACAAAATGCTGGAACAACCTACCGCCACCTTTCAAGCAATTAACTTCCTTGCAAGCTTTTAAAGTAAAACTAAAAAGTTATCTTCTACCTAAGCAGAAAGTAGTGTCAGAGTAAACAAGACAAGTAATTTCGAATTTTAGGTAGGTACTGTTACTATTTATAGTTTGTCAAAGGTCTGTTTCATTTCAATCATAGACAGAGAGAATCATACTATCTTTGTCTTACACTAGTACTAGCACCCAAAAGAAAAGGATGAGTATATATTATTTATTTGTATTATGTATATAAGAAACACTTTGTAGGCCATGCTAGTCATACTATCCCTTGATGTCAACTGCTTCATTGTCGCTTCGCTATTTATTGTCGTAATTATTAGTTACCTATAGTTTTATCTTAATAACTCTACTGTAGCCGGTAGCTGCGCCCAACTACGCTCCCTACAGGTGTTCACGGAAGACCAGCGTCAGGTACTACTTTAGTAGGACCCGGCATTATGCTGAGTGTTCACCTTTTTCAGTGTAGGTATAGTTACAGTGTACAAGTTAGTTATAAGTGTTATTTTTTATTTTCCTTTCTTTCTGTGTATGTATTGTATAACTGTGTACTTATACTGAAATAAATGATATTCTATTCTATTCTATTCTATTCTAATAATAATTAGAGTGGAAGTACGCTGCAAATTCAAACAATTTAATATGTAGCAGAAATGAAATAAATTGAGTCTGGTAATTAAATTAATTTCTAAATCGATCGCGGTTCGTGCAAAAAAATAATAATTTATAAATAAAGCCTATTTATAAATTATTAAGTAGGAATAAATTAAAATTGAGTTAAACTGTCTAAATAAGCGTTACGCACTACACTACCTTGGTTTATTTAAATGACAGATCAAATTGTCGCTAAAGAAATCTATTTCCTTTTTTTGCCAATCATATGAGCATTGAAAGTAGTGTCACTGCAAGTTTTTGCGAGCTCCAACTCGCCAATATCCGCCATGGCTATCTAAGTATATGTAATTTGTCTCCGGCTGTCCCAACGCTCGTCAATCATAATTCGTTTGCCGCAAAAAGTTTATGAATAACATCTCGATGGTATTTTTCCAACGACTTAATCGATGAGTTTGTTTGAGTAATTATATTTATTATTTGTCATAAAGAGTCACACATGAATTGGCTTTTCTGTCAGTCGTTCGATCAATACGAGAATGAATATGTTCCGTGTCCTGTTTAATTGAGATGATTTGGTTCCCCACTAAAGAAACTTTCAAGAACCAAGAATCATTTATTTATGGCAAACTACATTTCATACAAGCGATTTGTGTTACAAATAAAAATGTATAATGCTAACCCTAAAGTCACCGCTGATCTTCCAGCGACTTTCTAGCCGAAGTTTTTGACGCACATATATTTAGTTAGATCTTTATTGCGTGTGATATTTTAATACTAAGTAAATGCGAGTTCTCTCTGATTAGGAATCTCTAGCGATTCTCCCCAGTTTATATGTTATTTACTAACTAAAAGGAATACGTACTCTCCCTATATTTAGATGACTAAATAAGTAAAATAGTCTCGCTAAACTACGTCCAGATTGTATCCAACTAATATTATTATAATCTCCAAAACTACCGCTTTTAGTTAAGGCCAAATAATATTAAGTATTAAATCATGAACCATGAACCGTTTAGTCTGTAATTGATCTGGGTCTGCGCCCCTCGGGAGCAGTTCCCATTACTGAATGCTCATGATTGATGTCCACTATACCCGGTTGTGATTTATGTCGCTTTGACTCACGAGATTATACAAGTAGGTATACTTATAGGTGTACAGCTTTCATCCTGTTTTCCTTTATAAAACGTAGATGGTAAGCCAAGCGACGAAAAGCGTTTAAAGCTTTTATAGTATATGGCAAATTACAGGAGATATAATATATATTTCCGAATTCACTTAAGTAGTTACTACCTGAAATATGAATGTTCATAGATATAAGAAAGTGTAAACAAAATACTTAAGAAACAAACAATAATATATTTTTAATCTAAATAATTCATATTTCATCAATTTTGTTTGAGTGAGACATGCGCGTATTATCGCGATATCCCGCTCGGCCATCGGAGCGACGTGCGTGCAGTTATCGTTATCACGCCTTGATATGGACAACGTATAAGCGAGGCCTCAGAGCACTAATAAAAAGAAACCACAAATAATTATGATGATGTAAAAATCGAGATTCTTATGAATGTTCTAGGTATTGTAGGCGTTCATCATTTTCCCATGATTTAAATGTGTTAGGTATTTGTTCAGTGACGATGTTCATTTATGACAATGTCTTGTTTGAGCAGATTCAATATTGTTTCTGTGTTAGAGCAATAGCCATATAGCAAAGTTTGCTTTTCTCGTGCAAATATATTACGTTCAGTACTTAAAATATGCTAGAGTTAAATGTAAACTATGCTTATCAACTTCTTTTACTAGACCATTAGGTATAAGTCTGAACTACGCTTGCTTTAAGCTGTTACGAACCTAATGTTGTGTGAATACATTGGGCACAAGTGCGAGACTGCGAGTCAATATTAGCATGGCGAGCGAACGGGCGAAATATGTACCTATTCTTTAAAGATCTACTATATATCATATGCGAATAAGTTTGTAGGAGAGAAGTTAAGAATATGATCAAAATCAAATATCTTCAACCACAACGTAGTTACAAATGGATTTTCAAAGTAGAGAAAGAAAACATTGTTATTAAAATTAAGAGAAATATATAGTAACAGCACCAGTCATGGGACATTTAAGAGGGAATTTGGAGTATTTGTGATATTTCCCTAATACATGTGAATGGTCTACCGCTTAGCGTATTGAAAGATGAAAGTCCTACCCGTCTTTCATGTTTCAGGCGTGTTGTATCAAAGATACTGCAATGAGTTTCCACATACTTAACAAATTAAAACTATGCTATTTTTCTCCAGTCATGGACACCAAAGCTCCAGTAATGGGCCCCCAGTAATGGACACTACTCTATCAGTATAAAATATTGAAATAGGTCATCAGATCTGGTCCATGTTATCATAATATTGCATTATCATCCGATTTGCATATTTAATTACGAATACAAAATTTCAACTCAATCGGAAAACGGGAAAGTGGCTCAAACTCGGCTACCAAGATTTGACCCACACTAAAAAACGATATTAATTTATCCGAAGTCCGAGCATATCTCCTGGTTGACATATTTCGTAACTACATTTTACTTCTGTATTGTTTAAACATGAAATGATGGCATGGCAAGCATCATTATGTAAATTTCCCATTATAGGAGGTATGCAGTTTTACAGCTCCTATAATGGGATTGGGCCAAATACCACTATTTTTTTACATCTGTGGACTCACAACATAGTATGTTGTATACCTTATCTCATGGTAAATGCAATTAACAAAACACATTTTAGTTTTCATCAAGTATTAATTAATTAAAATTTAATAAATTAACTCACCTCTCTTAGCGAAGTTGTTAAGAATTCGTAGTGGTATTTTTTTTTCAGTGACACGACAACTTTTGGGTTGACGCCAATTTCTTAAAAAACAACCAAATTTAATAAAAATTCAAACTGAAACAGCTCTAGGACTCTTATTTATGATAATATACAGGCAGTGTTTATAAACTACTTTTAGACACTTATTTTACAGGATTTGTGGTTTTTTGTCCCATTACTGGTTCCACGCCCATCATAGGGTACACTACTATAGGTACCTCGTGTTCATTCGTCATCGTGGACGTCATGGGAACAGAATCGCGGTCAAACAGAATTCGTTGAAGTGCTTATCGATTTCTAATGAATCCATGCTATTTACATTATTAACATTCAGTACTGCGATGATCAAGACATGAGTAAAGTGGGAAGTTAATGACACACTCCACGAAATTGCTTTTATAATCGTTTGTACTGATGATTATCAATATGATAGATGAAACTTAATGGTTACCTACTTATTGACTTACTGGCTGACTCAGTGACCCTAAAGGATGACATCTGACATATGAGAATGCCACTCTGTCCTATTTCTGCTACTCCGAGGGCGGTCAGGTCTTTTAGAGCTTCGTCATTTCAGTAGTATCTTAGGTCTCCTGGACGGACGTTTTCCACCCGAGTACATCACATAATAAAATATGAATAAATTAGTAACAAAAATAATTATATAACTAGCAAGTTCCAAAATATATCTGCAAGATTTCAAACTGATTAAAATGATGCATGTGTTGATGTGGGTACATACCAATACAACACAACAAAACACAATTATAAGTGTGCTTTTAGAGTTACTAGAGAGTTTTAGAGGCACACTTTGCCCTGTTAAAGTCGGTGCAAAATTAGCTTATTTTTAGACAGACTCTAACAATTTTTATATGCTATTACATTACTTAGATGTACTGCATTTTTCTTTAAAGAAACTTCATACTCATAGATGCATATGTATTGTTTGACGTTTTATAATGATAATAGGTTGTACCTATGACTGACTGATTGGGATTATTTTAGCGTATTCGCCTGGAAACTACACATACTACCTTTTTCTATTAAGGCCACTTATGTTTGCACCGGATATTATCACAATAAGGAGCCGCGTCCACTGTCGATACATACAGTGTCGACAACTATTTCCCAATAGAAATTCCGACTCTAAGCCTTTGTGTTACGGGATAAACTAGCTTGTCAACCGGGATACAAGCAGCTACAAATATTAATATACATTTTTGACACTTAATAGCTTGTACATAAGGTTCTAAATCGAATAGGCGTTTATGATGTTAGGTGTATGCCCGCATAACTGCGATCATCTCATTACGCCTCAGGTTTTATTTTAAACAACGAAGGCTGGTGCGGGCTAAAAATAACTCGTGCATAGTAACTACTATTTCAGACTTTATAATTAGAATAAAAAAAAGCGCTGGTGACCTAGCGGTAAGAGCGTGCGACTTGCAATCCGGAGGTCGCGGGTTCAAACCCCGGCTCGTACCAATGAGTTTTTCGGAACTTATGTACGAAATATCATTTGATATTTACTAGTCGCTTTTCGGTGAAGCAAAACATCGTGAGGAAACCGAACTAATCCCAATAAGGCCTAGTTTCCCCTCTGGGTTGGAAGGTCAGATGGCAGTCGCTTTCGTAAAAACTAGTGCCTACGTCAAATCATGGGGTTAGTTGTCAAGCGGACCCCAGGCTCCAATGTGAGCCGTGGCAAAATGCCGGGATAACGCGAGGAAGAAGATTAAAAACAAGGGTAGAAAACTTTCACGCACTTTGCTTTTTGCGATGATAAATTTGTCTCGAGGCTTATTTAGATTATACTAGCTGTTGCCCGCGACTTCGTCCGCGTGGAATCTTATCTTCAACATTTTACATCTTTAGTACCGTAAAATGGGGTGAGTTGGGTGAAATTTGACTTTCAAACCTCGATAAAATTTTATTTTTACATGTGAAAACTGAATGGTGTATATAATAAGTGGTTCGGACGTTTGTATTTTAGTTTGTATTTTATTTTGGGTAGTTCCATTTAATAACTTTGACGATAAAGAGGAAAACCCACCTCACCCCGTAGTGCCTCGTATTTGGGGTGAGAGGGTTTTTCATACAAAGGTGATTTTGGAAGATTGTCGGATCGATTTTTTTTTTATTATGCGTATTACTATAGCCCCATTTTAAATTGGAATACATTATTTTTGTAGCAGGAGCCTTAAAATCCCTTCTCACCCCCCTCTCAAATCTTCTCTCCCCATTCATAACCCAACTCTCCCCGCGAAACCTACTCACCCCGTTTTACGGTACCTATAATTTTCGGGGTCCCTTTGTTTCCCATAAAGTTTTAAATCATAATGTATTGTTTGTCATATTATCGTTAGTCATAAAACTGAAACCGTTATGCTGTAGATAGGTTAGGTTAGGTTTGTTTTTTCTGAGGCCATTTGTTTCTTCGGCCCGCGAAAAGCGCCTCCAGGCGGCGCAGAAATTATTGTGGGAGGCGTTCCAATTGCTGTCAGGCCGACGTTACTCTACCTCGGCGTCTTGCTTGACAGCAAGTGGAACTTTAAGGCTCACTTTGAGCGCTTAGCACCCAAATTACTGCGCGCGGCGGCGGCCTTTGGGCGTATACTGCCCAACCTGGGAGGGCCCAGGGCCTCATGCCGCCGCTTATACACGGGTGTGTTGCGCTCAATGGCACTTTACGGTGCCCCAGTATGGGCGGATTCCCTCAACAGCCACAACATTGCCCAACTGCGACGACCGCAGAGGGTAATGGCGCTGAGGGTAATCAGAGGATACCGGACAGTGAGCGCGGCAGCCGCGTGCGTGCTGGCCGGTTCTCTGCCCTGGGACCTGGACGCGAGGGCGTTCGCGGCGCTGTACCAGTGGCGCGGAGAGGCGCGAGCCCGGGGTGACCCGAAAGCACCTCAGGAGGTGGCGAAGCGGCGCACCGAGCTGCTAAAAGACGCGACGGAGATATGGGTGCAGCGGCTCGAACGGCCGAGGGCTGGCACCCGCACTGTAGAGGCGGTGCGCCCTGTCCTTCGGGACTGGGTTGAAAGACGCTCCGGTGTCCTTACTTTCAGACTAACGCAGGTACTGTCGGGGCATGGCTGCTTCGGCAGCTACCTGCACAAGGTTGCCCAGAGGGAACCGACACCGGAGTGTCACCAATGCGGAGCCGACGTAGACTCGGCCCAACACACACTGGCTGAGTGCCCAGTTGCCCCAGTTTTTGGCGAGGAACGGGAGGCGTTGGTCGCCCAGGTAGGTCAAGACCTTTCGCTGCCAGCCGTAGTTCAGGCCATGCTGGGCAGCGAAAGTGCGTGGGAGACTGTGCTCACGTTCTGCGAGCACGTCATGGGAGACAAGGAGGCGGCCGAGCGCGAACGGGAAGTCCGGGCCGAGGCTGACCCAATGCGCCGCCGCCGCATAGGCCGCAGACGTGCCGCTCACGAGCGGAACCTGCCGCCCTGATGAGAGCCAGCGGGCGGCGGACATGGGGGCGTCCCCGCCCATGACGCTGGCTCCCGAGATGGTATGCGCAACCTCGTGTTCCGGAAGCGCTTCCACAGGGAAGATCACTAAAAAAATAGGGGTATGGATCCTAGTCAGGATAGCCGCTGCGGGGTCGCGGACGCATTGCGCGAGCTTCCCCGTAACCCCGCAACCATAGCGGCGAGAGGACACCATGGGGTTTAGTGGGTAGTGGGGCCTCTTTACAGCCCTGAGTCCCACATAATCGTCCGGGTTTCTCCCAGGCCCGGCGGTATGCGTAGACGCATTCCCCATGTAAAAAAAAAAAAAGGTTTGTTTTTTCTAGAGCGTATCGCGATAACTCGCACGCAGCAGCCGGCCTGCTAGCCGGGAGCCCGCCTTGGGACCTTGAAGCCAAGGTTCAGTCTGCGGTCTATTGGCGGGTGCTAGCAGCAAGGAGGGAGGAAAACTGGCCCGCCCCTCAAGAAGTTCGCAAGTGGCGGGAAGAAGCACGAGAGGTGCTCTATGAAAAGTGGTCGGAGCGTCTGAAGATCCCGGGAGCTAGCCGGGACCTGGTGGCCGCTGTCCGGCCTGTTCTGAAAGAATGGGTCGAATGCAAGCACGGTGTACCCTCCTTCCACCTCACACAGCTCCTGACGGGGCACGGCTGCTTCGGCTGGTACCTGTGTAAGAGGGTGGGAAGAGAGCCGACGACAGTGTGCCACCATTGTGATGGAAGAGCCGTGGACACGGCCCAACACACGCGCGAGATATGCCGTGCGTGGGCGGAGCCTCGCGCTGCTCTGGCCGCGGCTGTGGGAGGAGACCTCTCACTGCCGGCGCTAATACGCCGTATGATCAGCAGTGAGGAGGCATGGGCGGCAGTGGCTTCCTTTAGCGTCACCGTTCTGACGCAAAAGGAAGCCGCAGAACGATTGCGCGAGGACGACGCGAACTCGCTTCCTAAGCGCCGAAGGAGGCCAGGTAGGCGGAGAAGAGCCTTCGCAGCTAGGATAATGCCGCCTTAACGGGAACCTGCGGGTGATGGGTCGGGAGTTCCATCACTCGCCTGAAGAGGTTTCGAGCTGGAAGGCCCTCAAGTGTTCCGAGGTGCCTTCAGCGGAGAACGCTGCTAGAGCAGCCCCAAATGATGGGCTCGCATGAGCAACGCCGATGGGGTATCGGAGGTCTACAATCGAGTTCCCGAAACCCCGTCAACAAAGCGCGCGGCGGAACACCCCAGGGGGTTTAGTCCGTGGAAGTCGGACATACCCACTGAGCTTCTCCCGGGCCAGTGGGATCCATAAGGATTCCCCCTGGGTCATCAAAAAAAAAAAAGGTTAGGTTTGTTTTATGGCAATCCTGAAAAGTTACGAAATTATGACTAACGAAAATTCGGACAAACAATACATTATGACTTAAAACTATTTGGGAAACAATAGAGACCCATAATTTTCATATCCAAGCAATGTTGAAATTAAGTACTTTTCTTTTTTAGCAAGTTGTATGAAGTTTTAAGTCAAGTGGATTTTGATGTTGGTTGCTTTTCTAAATTACTTTTCTTGTATTCTCATAATAGGTACCTCTACCTACTCGTATGCCCTTATACAAAGATTCAGGTTCCGCACTCACAGAATATCTGATCTCCATACAAACTTTCAACCCCTTTCTCACCACCTTGGGGGATGATTTTCAAAAATGCTTGAATTAGTTAGTTTTCATGTTTTTTAATTTAATACCCTTTTTTTGCACAAAGTTCAAGTTCCTAGCTAAAAATTAAATTTACACCCCAAGACGAACTTTCAACCCCTTAGGGGTTGAATTTCCAAAAACGTTGCAATTATGTACTTTTTTTGTAATCGGCTATTATGTCTTTCTAAGAAGTTTCAAAGCATTTGTAATGGATTCAAACTTTGAACCCCATTTTAACCCTATTAGGGGATGAATTTTACAAATCGCTGAAATCACTTTGATTGTCTTCTAATAATATCCCCAAATACAAAGATTCAAATCCCGCGCTTGAAAAAATGTATGATATCCATACAAACTTTCAACCCCTTTTCCACCAGCTTAGGGGATGAATTTTCAAAACCGCTGAAATTAGTTTTCTTGTATTTTAATTTAAAACGTTTTTACAAAGTTTCAAGTTCCTTGCTTAAAATAAAATTTGCTCCCACAGACGAACTTTCATCCCCCTTTTAACCCCCTTAAGGGTTGAAATTCCAAAAACAATGCAATTTTTTTTTTGTAATCGGCTATTATGCCTTTCTAAGAAGTTTCAAAACCATTTGTAATGGATTCAAACTTTCAACCCCTTTTTAACCCTGTTAGGGGATGAAATTTACAAAACGCTGAAATTACTTTTCCTGTCTTCTAATAATATCCCTAAATACAAAGATTCAAGTCCCAAACTCGAAAAAATGTTTGATATCCATACAAACTTTCAACCCCTTTTTCACCACCTTAGGGGATGAATTTTCAAAAACGCTGAAATTTGTTTTCTTGTATTTTAATAATATATCTTTTAACGAAGTTTCAAATTCCTAACTCAAAAGAAAACTTTAACCCATACAAACTTTCATCCCCTTTTTAATCCTGTTAGGGGATGAATTTTACAAAACGCTGAAATTACTTTTATTGTCTCCTAATAATATCCCCAAATACAAAGATTCAAGTCCCGCGCTCGAAAAAAAATTTGATATCCATACAAACTTTCAACCCCTTTTTCACCACCTTGAGGGATGAATTTTCTAAAACGCTGAAATTAGTTTTCTTGCATTTGAATTTGATACTTTTTTACAAAGTTTCAAGTTCCTAGCTTAAAATAAAATTTGCACCCGAAGACGAACTTTCATCCCCTTTTTAACCCCCTTAGGGGTTGAATTTCCAAAAACGTTGCAATCACTTTTTTTGTAATCAGCTATTATGCCTTTTTAAGAAGTTTCAAAGCATTGGTAATGGATTAAAATTTTCAACCCCTTTTTAACCCTGTTAGGGGATGAATTTTACAAAACGCTGAAATTACTTTTCCTGTCGTCTAATAATATCCCTAAATACAAAGATTCAAATCCACCACTCGAAAAAAATTTTGATATCCATACAAACTTTCAACCCCTTTTTCACCACCTTAGGGGATGAATTTTCAAAAACGCTGAAATTAGTTTTCTTGTATTTTAATAATATATCTTTTTACGACGTTTCAAATTCCTAGCTTAAAAGAAAACTTTAACCCCATACATACTTTCATCCCCTTTTTAACCCCCTTAGGGATTGAATTTCTCAAAATCGCTTCTTATCTCTTGTACACTTTATGAATGCAACTTGGTGTGCAAATTTCAACTTTCTGGCTTTTGTAGTTTCGGCTCTGCGTTGATGAATCAGTCAGTCAGTCAGTCAGTCAGGACACTTGGGTCAAACTTCTATGAATTTATGACGTATACATAACACTTACACTGCTGGGCTATCAAATCCGCTGCAGACTTTGTTTGGCGCAGATGTAATAATGAGAATACTACGCCTCGTCTAGTAAACACGGAAGCTGAAATTAGTCCCATGTCGCTATTTTTTCCTCAAATACTTCATCTTCAAACTCATAAACACTAATAAGGTATTCAAACCATTTTCCCGTCAATAGAAATAACAATATGGCCTAATGTGCAACGTTTGTGTCGGAAAAAGGAAAACCTTGCTCGATGCTCGCGTGCTACGTGGACGGGTTGCTCATGCACATAGTTCCTAATTTATACATATGAAACTAGGTAGCTTTTGCCCGTGAATTCATCTAAACTAAATGATGATGATTGATTAAAAAACTATCATTATGTCCTTTAAGTATTAGTAGGAATTAGTACAGAGGGGCTACCGCTAAAACCGAAATTCGCAAATTGCGGGAATCTTTCTCTTTTACTCCAATGAAGGCGTAATTAGAGTGACAGAGAAAAATGCCCGCAATATGCGAACTTCGATTTTCGCGGTTATAGCCCTGATATTTATTTGTAATTCATGAAAATTAATCGTAACATAAGCAGGGCAATCTCAATTGAGGGTCAGGATAGCTCTAGTATCCCTAACATTTTTAACATTTTTTTTTTATTTTGGATTATTTATGTTAGTGTTAAATCGGAAGAAGGAAAACTAAAGACCTTGCGCGCGCGCATTGTGCGCTACGTGGACGGATTGCTTATGGACTTAGTTTAAATTAATATTAATGGAGGAAAATCCCTTTAGGAAATACCATTTAGGAAGCACTAGTTTGAGACGCACCGTCCATGCAAATTAGATTTTTGTTTTGGTTTCTAAACAATAAACAAATCGCTCTAAACAACCGCAGGAGCCCACTTCAGATTTAACAATTGATTATTGTTTTGATACAACTGTAAAGATCGTTCATAATTCATAATCATCACGATCGTCGATCGTCAAGGTCGTTTCAAAACCATAACAAATTGTTAAATTAGAATCTATCACCCTTGGTCATTTTCGTCTTTATCATTTCAAAAATTTGTTTGATATTGATACTTATATTATGATATTATTCTCGACTTAAACCCCGCATAGCACGTTTGCTTGTTTGAAGAGCATGGATTTTTGTCCAAGTCACATAAAGTTTCCTATGATTCGTTTTAGAATTTAATATTTATTTTATGTTATTTGTAGGAATATTGTCAGCTACCACTGATCCTGTGCTACACAGTCCTCAAAATACATTTAAAATAAGCATCATATCATTACTTGCCCTGATTTTTTCTTCGAGTTCATTTGTTTAAATAACTTCACACTTCCAAATACGTACCTGAAAAGAAAAATAATAAACATTAATTTATATTATGTAATATAAGTAATTCATTCATTATGAACGAATGAATAGTATTGATAAACATCGTAAACAATAGAAAAACGAAACATGAAACCACAAATAAAAATAGGTAATGTAGGTTTATATCTATCTACAAAAATAAACCAAAATAGTTATCGCAAAGGTGTTTTTTACTTAGTTTAAACTTCGCATGTAACTTGTTATGGAAATATCTCGACAACTTTTTGATTTGTTGACAGCAAAATAATTGCATAATAAAGTATGATTCAATCTCGGAAGTTACTTTTGATAGATCATGACAGAAAGACTGTACAAAAATGACAGTGCTGTAAATGGATTCTGACATGTAGAAAAATTAATTACACAATATGGCAGCAGGATCTGTGCCACTCCTAAATAAGATCCTACTATTATCAGCCAGTCTATAAAATACGTCTAATTTTCTTTTGTTTTCTTAAAACCATAGAAGTAAATTTTTGTTTGAATAGCAAGTCATAAAACCGAGGGAGATAACTTCCTTGACAGATGTCAAGTTAACTTTTAAACAGAAATACATTTTCAGAATTATTGACATAAATGTTAAGAATCCACGCGACGGCCATATCTTCCGTCGGAAGTTTATATTGCCACATCTTTTGTTTTCTTCTAATTTCCTGGCTTTAAGCCCCCTCTACATAAAAAACCGTCCGTACCGAACCGTAGTTCAAAAGCTACTTTTATAACTCCTGTTCTTGAGGTCACAAAAAACTGCTACAACTTCAACAGCAATTTTAACATCGAGCATAAAGGGGAGAAACCGAATAACCCGGCAAGTTCCCGTTTGCCTCTAACGGCAGAAGTTGCTTGTAATTACATCCGTCCGGGCTCCACAAATATTGTTCCTGGGTTCCTATGAGGTCGGCTATTGGATTAACTGACGGGAAAATTACCTTTGTTGAGTTATAGCTAGTTAATATAGCCACTCACTTGCTTGATATTTTTCAGTGACCTCTATTATTATAATAAAATAAGGGTGACAGCTGGTAGCTACAGTTACCAAAAGCAAGAGAGCTCATGAAAATATGACATTAATGAATTGAATTCAATCATTAATTAATTAATCTATACACGCACGCACGGAAGTGTTTACTACGAAATTTCAGACTTTTTCAACTAAGGATATTTTTAGAACATGAATAAATACTCTATATAATCTAAAATATTTTTTAAATGAATAAAGACTGAAAACCACTCTTATTAATTATGCTGATTCTGCATGTCAGTAAATGCTCGCATTTTGAAAACATACCTATTTTCTAACCAAAATTTAGAACCCATGTATGAATCCAAAATGTTCGTTCATAGTCTACGGACGTCATTGGGGTGATGATCATGTCATTATGACGTTGGCATTTGGTATAAGGAAGTCTCTGTTGTACGGAACAGGGGTATGTTTTGAAGAATGAGACGTGCGTTCCGAGCCTTGTACAATACTGTCCAAAAACTTGTGAAGATACCTACATAAACGAACCTAGATTTACCTTCGTCGGGTTGAGCGACCCCTAAACTACGGCTAAACGTGGGAGGATGCAAAATCTCAAAAAAAATAGAAATCAGGAGCAATATTTGCGACTTTTCAAGGCAAATGAATCAAATAATGATATACAAACGAAACACGTATTCTCAAATAACGTAAAAGAAGAATAATCTAACTTTTTTTTTTCGGCAAGGAAATAAAATTTCCCAAGCTTCATTTTATTTTCTGAGAATGCCTTGTGAGAATGTTGCAGTCCGGATCTTAGACATTTGCGGCAGCAATGCAGTAGGCAGTAATGTTGCGCTACGATACTGCTGCACAGTAATGCTGGTGTCATCTAAACTCAAAGGTACCTTAAAGCATAATTATATTCTCTGACTTATCTCCAAGCAGGCTGTACTTTTTGCCAACGTCATGAAAAATGGCATAAATATTAACAGATCACCTTTGCTCCGTGTGAAGGTTCAGTGAAACCACACAATGACAGATAATTATCATACTACAATGGGCCGCTGCTTCCTGGCTCGGCTTGCTAATGTTTTGCTATACTTAGTTAATTGTTACTAATGGCTCCAAATCAGTAACATACAAAACAAATGCGCTAATACGGACGAATTTAAATTTATCAATCACGCATGATAAATTTAGACTCACTAATATTTGAATCTGAGTTATGGATATTTTTCATGTATTTTATCTTTATTTATTTGTCATTGTTTCTATTGTAGTTAACCTATCATATGACGAAAAAGACATACTTATACAGGCAATTAATTCGAATCAATTCAAATCAAAACATTTTTTATTCAAGTACCTAGGCTTAGCAACAAGCACTTTTAATGTATATTTTGAAATTATGCTTGTCTCACGAGAATAATGTAAAGAACTAATTTAGCAACAATAATCCAGTGCTAATAAGTAGGTAAGAACCTAAACTATCAAGCAAAAGAACGTCAACAGCCTTGGTCGTTAAATACATGTCACATGTAATTTTCCTTGTAGAGTGTCCTCAATGAAATATTATCGGAGGGTCATCGCAGCTGTGCATTGGTTCCAAATCGTAACGACTAGAAAGTCTCGTTGTTACATTGCCGTAGGTATTAATAATCATACCCGTAGCAAACCAACATGCCTGGCTGGTGGTAAACTGGGGCCTCTATATCAACTAGTACTCACAACACAAGCCCTCTTGAGCTTACTGTCTTCGAAAATTACATTGTTCGTCCTTAATATGTGAAGATAAACTACACTTTTAATTTATTTTAATCATCATTCATGTAATGACGTAAACTAATAACGACTAAAACCACACGGGTCAGGTCACTCCATACAGTTCTAAAATCTGTGTGGGTGCTTTAAGGAAAACCGGGCATTTCCGCGAAGGCACTAATGGTCCTAACACTCCTAATTGACTGCTGGTCGCCAAATGGCCTTGTGAGACATCAAGCTGAATTACCGCCGACATAACGCCTGCACTGTTTGCTAATGAGCCTAATGACCGTTAAGCTTCGTCACATTTTATATTCACCCAAAGATTTAAAATTACGATGGAGAAATGACACAGAGGTGCTCCTTTACCAATTTAGGATCACAAACTAAATAGCCATTTATAAGGAAACACATAAACATATATAAGTACAACTTACAAAACCTCTCCATAGATTACATTCATTCCTAATGACCTCATTTCACTTGTATCTTATGGTCCGAAAATATTTTCACCTAGCTAAATTTTTAAAGAGAGAGAGATATATCTGTATTAGACAATGGAGTCTTTCATACCTGAATATAACACATATATGCCACTCAAGATAGAATACAACGTCCGTAGTCCGGACGGATGTTGAGGCTCTTTCTTCAACTTTTTTAAACGGGACTGTAAAAAATAATGTAGAGTAGGGCTGTGCCCGGCGTGACCTCGCGAGCGGAAGGCTTTGTAGGACAGCTATTAGGGTTGCTTTTTATCTAGTGTTAGCTCTATAGGCTCCATTCGGAACACATGACCCAATCAAATGACCAAGTCACGTCTTTCTTTTATTTTAATTATTTTAAGAATGACGTCCGATCACCCGTCATAAAAAACGTATGGTTTATCATGTCTTAGAGAGGTCGCTCCAATACTTTTAAAATACATACAGTAAAGTCATCTTTCATTATTTTTGGAACTAGTGGCTCTGTGAACCGTAGACCTTGCCAACTAATGGCTACAATTTAAAATTTCCAAAAACTGAAAGGACAAAAATATATATATATTTAGTTATGTATTTACATTTAATTTTCACGAGAATCGGTACAGAAATGTGTCCTACTGTTAGACCAAGCTAACTCTGGAACGACTTTAATAACACAGAGCATGGAAGTGATATCATAAACATCAAATGTCTATGAAATTATGACTTTTAAAACGACACTTCCACAGTATCTGCTATCAAACACACTGCAGAGTTAAGTTGGACTAACTCCAGAAGAACATCCAGACAGACGTTGGGACAGACAAGCGAAAAGATACATTTATGCTGTAGCTGAAACCAAAGACTTCACTCTCGCTCATTTTTATTTCAATCCTAGTCTGTTTTAGGTATTTAACTTTTGGAAACTGCTAACAATACTCGAAGGCAAATCTCACACATCTGTGACGTGTGCTTGCACGGCTTGCCTCGTCTTGGCAATTGCCTACGTCTAAACACTGACTCACCCACGGAATGTCGCGGCTATAATCACCAGAGGATATTTATACTAAACTTCTCTTGCTAGCCTTTGTGATGTTAGGATTGTAATAGTCTTGTATTGGGCATCCAATATCGAACGATTTCAATACCGGTATTGAAATCCGATATTGGCCCGGAATCCCGAAATTATTAGGTTCCGGTATTGAATACCTTATAATATAATAAAAATAAAAAAACATTTTAAGGTAAAATTAGTCTGTAGGTATGTAATTTAATATCACAATCTATTCATTTTCTGTAAATACATGTGATATTACTGATAGGCTGCTTACTTATTAACTGACTAAAATAGTTAACCTAAGCTCTATCTCCATAAATATCGACACTTCAAAAACTTGCATGCGATTTTCGTTAAATTGTGGTGTTTTTTTCGATTCAACTGAATTCATTGTACTCTGGACTAGCTACAGAGTAGGTAGGTACAATGTATCGAATATTGCATACAAGTTCTTGAACCGTCTAAATGGGGCGCCGTAAAAAGTTAAGTTCTTGGTAACCAACAATGTAAAGCCTAACGGCTCGATTCGAACTTTAAGATACGTCAATTAATAGATCTACAAACGATATGGATTAGATAATTATGTCAGTGTCAAATATTCTTCAAACAAAAACGTCACTTTTGACACTGACACGTCTAATCCATATCGTTTCTACATATCTATTAATTGACGTAGGTATCTTAGAGTTCGAATCGGGCATTAAATTAATGATATGATGCTCAATATTTGATTGAATGTACAGCGATTCGTGTCAGATAATGCAGCCGAGTGTACCCAATGTTTTGCCGTTACTCTGATTCACGCAGGCGCTTTACGACACACTTTTACTTGTCACCTGACTCACATGTTCACTCTCCCTACTCATTGTACATGTATTATTTATAAGTGTACATATTTAAATAACATACAGTCATAATGTTTGCTTGGTAGACCCGCTACCAAGCTTATTTATTGAATCTATATAGGTATACAGACAAAATACCAATAATCTATACAAAAAAAAGACACAACACAGAATAAACACAATAATAATATACAGAAAAAAGGCGGACTTAATGCTCTACCAGTCAACCATCAGGCCAACACGATATACTTACACCAGAGATCTTTGACATTTGCGGCAGCAATGCAGCCGCCAGTAATATCGCGCTGCAGTAAGGCGCAGTCTGAATACGAACGGTACCTTAACGCAGTAACATCAACGCTGCCGCTGTCGTCATTGAAATGTTACCTTAAGTCACGATAAATGTAATATTCAGTAGTGTTTTGTAAAATTATTCATGCAACAGCGCGAAATAAATTTGAAAATTGAATACTCTCATAGAATGTTAAGACGCGGGATGGTATAATAAGTATGGAACAAATATCTCCCGTCCTCATAACTTATTCATCCTTCTTATCTGCATAAAAGAGTCGCACAAGGAGCTACAATTTTCATACCCGATAAAGGAAGGGATATGCATAAGAATGACTCGCGCTAGAACGGTCCGGGTCTGGGCCGGGCCGGGGCGTCCGGAAAATGTTCGTATGTTTCAGTATAATATGAATATCTACCTATATTTTATTTTAGTCTGAAATTAGAAATTTATCATAAACTAAAAGTTGACGTGGCGCGACTTGACTTTAGTTCAACTGTACCTACTTTACAGGTTAAAATGAAATGTAAGTGTGAAGTGGAAAGTGAAAGTGAATGATGCTACGAAACAATTATTTATCACCATTCATTGATTTAAAAACATTTTTTAACTTAATATTCAATGGGAATATTCCTGGGATATAATTATTCTCGGGGTAGGCACATCACTAGTACTCATATGCAAAGGGTGTCATATTTACCGTGAATGCCAGATAAAATGGAAGCTGTGTAACGAAGTCGACACTAAACTACAATTGACATGAATACATATTTACGATGCGATTCGGGAAATGAATTAGAGATGCATTAGATATGAAATAGTAAAGATATGTGACGTTCCACGACAAAAGGTACCTTATGGCAGCTGGCGCTTACGCTATTATTAACGGCGCTCCACCTCCAATATTCAGCCGGGGCAATGGCACCTTTTGCCGTGGAACGTCATATATCTTTACTATTTCATATCTAGTGCATCTCTAATTCATTTCCCGAATCGCGCCGTTAGTCTTTTTTTGCACTCAGAAGATGGTATAAGTACCTTTAAAATTATTATTTTGCAAACAAGTGTAGCTTTTGAGACAAGGCTATTGAATTTGGAAATAAAGTTAGTTACTTCGAACCGTGTATATTTGATGAGCCCTTAATGTGACTAATTGGGCTCCATTGTCCTCAACTTTTCGACAGAAAGACAATTTATTTAATTAGAAATTACTGCTTCAGAATCTTAGGAAGCCGTGCAATGAATATTAAATAGAACCGTTTAAATTTCGTTATATATAGGTAGGTGCTTACCTAAATACGGGGTGATAAGTTAATAGGTAAAGTGTCTTTATATCGGTTTTCATTATTGTGATATTTGAAAAATGGTATGCTTGTATATTATTCTATAGTGCTATAATAAGCTATACTACTAACTGTAGGAATTTGATTTATTAGAAGCAGATTACACTGTTATAAACTGAAGTCAATGTGATACGAAATAATAGATGAACCAAGGCCTCCAGTGCCCGGGGCTCGAATCGAACCAGCGTCCTTTGCATTCGCGGCAGATGTTTATAGCCTATACCACTCGGTGCCATTTAAGCCCTGAGCAATGGAGGCGATTGGTCAACCTTTTCTTTCACGTACTTAGGTATGACATCTACTGCAGTTTATAACTTATAGAGTAGTATTTCTTGTTGGAATAACCCAAATTAAAATATTAGCATAAAATAATTTGATTTGTTTCCTAATAAGATTAGCCTGTTATTTTTTGTTGGACGTATTGTAATGTACTTACAGTAAAAAGCCGAGGTAAAAAGACATGAGAATATGTAAAAACATTTACAATGGTTTTAATACAATCACTGAACACACCATCAACAATGATTAAGGCGGTGCAGTGTTGCAAGACCTCAGCAACAGAGCTGGATATCTAGATTTTGATCGGTGACGTAACGGACTTTCTCTAAACATTCCAGAATTTAGGTAACCACGGCCTTACAAAATACCGCAGGCATATTTACCTGCTTCACAAAAAAGTTTTAGTAGAAGTTTGTCTCATATGCATTCATACACACGAAGATAAGTTTTCCCGCGTTTTTAATACCATCGTGATTTTCGATTTTATTAGTGCAATTTTTGTATTTCATCGAAACGAAAGCGAGCATGTAATGTTATATACTTAAATGTCTTTAGAAACTTCAGTCATATCATTAACAATTAGATAGATAGATAGATAGATAAAACGTTTATTTGTATGCTGCAAAAACACACAATTTACAAATAGGTACATTACAAACAGAACAAAACTAAAAATATCTACAGAGTTTAATTAACAATAAAAAATACTTAAACACGGAAAGATGGGTTTACTTGCTGTACTCTGTGTGCATTGCAGCAAAAACAAAAGAGTTCCGACTCAGCTATAGGTACGCTTCGCTCTTTTGAGCAAAGCACTGATATTCTGCCGGAACCCAGATCACGTTACACTTGGGTAAATGTGATGATAAAAAGTGTGTAGTTAAATGGTGTTAAAATGTTCCGAAATAAAAATACATAAATAAAACAAAAATAAGAATATTAAGTGGCCATAAAATAAAATAAAAGTGAGTGAGTGCATAGGGTTTGGTTCTAGTTCTCCTGGAAATCCTCCGAATTACCGATTAGATCCTGAAATCCGCAACCAAAAAGCCATATGGTATACCTGTTTTTTGTTTTTCAAGCAGTATCCTTTTAAACTGGTGTTTAAAAGTTAGCTTATTTTTGAGCTGTCTTACAGGTGGAGGGATATCATTCCAGCATTTGGTCGCGAGATATCGGAAACAACCGGTAAATGCAATTGTTCTATGAGGGTACATTTCTAAGAGACAACGCCGAGTTGACCTAGTGCCATGACGATTGTGAAATGTTGAAAAATTAATTTTGGAGAAGAGATATTCCGGAGTTTTATTGTTTAAGACGCCAAAGAGGAGACATGCAAGATGTAGATGTCGCCGAGAAGACATATTCAGCATGGACGATTTGTTCAAATACGGTGTAATGTGGCTTCTAGGGGGTATTGAGTAACAAAATCTGTAACACGCATTTTGTACTCTTTGTATTAAGCGACGAGTTTTATGTTGCAGGCGTGGTCCATAAACTATATCACCATAATTCAATTTTGAAAGAATCAGCGATTCACATAAAGTAATGCGGACGTTCTCACTCAAAAGATTTCGGATCTGGTATAAAACCTTGAGGCGAAAGAAACATGACCTAACCAATTCACCTACGTGTTTCTCAAACCTCAACTGACTATCAAGTACTACACCTAAGTTTCTAGCCTCTTCTACACGATCGATTGCAGAGCCTCTGATGCTTAATTGAGGATCACAGTCCAAAATACGAGTAATCTGTGTTTTAGTGCCCATAATCATGTACTTCGTTTTAAGAGGATTTAATAACAAACAGTTTCTTTCAGCCCAGGATGATATGTTTTCGAGGTCTTCGTTAATTTTAACGATTAAATTGGCAAAGTCATTACAGTGATCCGAGTAATACAATTGAACGTCATCTGCGTATAAATGATATTTACAGTGCTTGATAACATTAGTTATATCGGCGCTATAAATTATGAATAGTAAAGGACCTAGTATCGAGCCTTGAGGGACGCCACGAGTTACCGGTCTAGCATCAGATACCAAAAAAGTGCCGTCTTCTTTACATATTTTGACTGACTGAGTACGCCCATCAAGGTAACTTTTGAACCACGAGAGTGACTTTGTATCTACGCCATAGTATTTTAATTTTGAAAGCATTAAATCAATATTAATGCAGTCGAAAGCACGAGAAAAATCCAATAGCACTAAACAAGTCCCTTTCCCTGAGTCTTGTTCTGTAATAATATTATCCACAACGTCTGTCAAGGCAGTCACAGTCCCCATACCTTTGCGAAAACCTGACTGTAATTGAGGCAGAATATTGTTACCCTCTACATATTTATATAACTGGTCATAAACAGCTTTTTCTAGTATCTTTGAGAGAAAAGGCAATATACTTATAGGTCTAAGGTCTTTGAGTTCTCGCGCGTTATCCATTTTAGGTATAGGTGTAACTAAGGCATATTTCCACAAAGCAGGCACCTCGCCTGTCAGTATAGACCGATTAATGATTGCCGTAATCACTTGCAAGGTGCGCGGAAGGGTGAGTAGCACCATATCTCGACTAATTGCATCTACACCAACTGAATTGGTAGAAATTACAAAGATTTTACGATATAAAGAATATGACAGGCAGATACACGCCAAATACATAACCCTGTTTAAACCGCGTGCAGTCGGGTAACAAAGGCCGGATGTTAATAGAACGACCCAGTGGCATGGATCATAAGCACTCGATGATGCACAAACTATTTGAATTTATCAAAGTCAAAACCATCTCCACAATTATGTACTTTATTCCGTTGTGTTAAGGTGAATTGTGTATAAATATTATTGACAACAAAATGTCACATATCGGTACCGTTTGGCAGCGGTATTTGGAGTGAACGAACTGTCTTAGTATTTGCTAGTGGTCCGCAGTTACCGGAGATTAAGAACTTCATACTTTGGAGTAGACATTTTTGGAAATTCTGCATCTTGGTTGGCAAGAACTAATTGCAAATGATTGTTTAATAGTTTAATACCCATCCGCTTGATACCCGATCACACTTATTTATTTTAAGTGCTCGTATTACAAACATACAAATTGACTTTATTACAAATATATTTAAACTCAAGATTAAAGCCTACTACTGAAACATAATTTACTAATTTAATTATAGCATCAATATATAGGATAGCTGGCAGGTCTTGTGTGACGCATGCAACTGATATTATATTCATTATATAAAGATGGACCCTAAAACGATTATGTAAAGGCAGGTAATCTCCAGGCGGCAGTCACATACACTCACGAGCAAATTAAACGGGGCACATTATATGATAATTTAAGTAGGTACACTAGGTATTACGATCCGGAATGAAGTTATAGGACCTTTTCTCACACGATGCAATTTTCTGACGTAAATTAGTAAAACGATGATATCAAAAGGTTGAATCACTTCATTAGCATTCATCTCGACTCAAGCATTCAATTTTTTTGTAATAAGTCCTGTCAAGGTCCTGGATTCACCGATGACTGTATTTACATATATAAACTGGCCAGTTTTGGTATGCGGATCAAAGGTGCTACTGTGAGACTGTGACAGAATTTTAATAAATTCTGAATCATGGTGATCAATACGTATAGACTTTTTATTTTTTAGAGATTTTATAATATATAAGAGATTTATTTGTGGGATTCTATAAGGTGTAATAAAACGGATAAGTACTGGGCATATTCGATATTAGGTTCTAATTTAAAAAAAATATTTATTTGACACAACGTGGTTATTTCTTGAAAAAAATCTTCCGATTTTGATGTCGTCACACATCATACTTTTAACTGCGGTTAAGAAAACATGCGCACGGAATAATTACTACTTCAAATTGCCTTTATTTGTTTACATAATGAATAGCTCTGATTCACTTAATAATTGGAAAATTACAGTTATTAAAAAAATCGTGGATGAGTAATTGAGTATTTCCTAAAAAATGTGAATGTCGAAACTTACTGTTGCCATTGGATATATGGAAGCGGCCAAGCTTTTAAAAAATATCTGAACATGCACTTTAACGTCTTGATAATAGAGGCTTTGTTCAGATATTTGTGAAGATATTGACAGCTCTGAACTTTATTATGTAGTCTTTCGATTTTCCATTTAATGTGTAGGTAGGTAGTATAGGGGTCTACACGTAGATACGGGAGTAAAAGACAACACCTTTGCTCTTAAAGGAATGGTGATTTTGAGTAATATTAACATAAAATAAACAAAGCAGAAAATAAGCTGAAAATCTAATTTACATGGGTGATACATGAGTCATGATATAAAAAAATAAAAGATTTTTCTATGAAATTTATGGATGACGATGCATTTAAAAAAATATGTTTTATAGCCACGTTCATAATATATTAACAGGACAACATACACTAACCCTTGCTGAATTATTAAATCGCATACTAAATAAACCTGCATTTAAAAAGCAATCATAACTCATCACTATAAGGTCGTAAATGAAAGTAGAACTAATATCGGTCTATATTAGTGTGCGTAGCACTAGAATGCTAGCACTCGCCGGAATCTTGCGCAAGCGCCGAATTGCTAATTTGACAGATTTTAATTTAAAAAGGTATTATGCACCTTATTCGGTTTTAATTCGGATGATTTCCTATTTTTAATTTATTCACATTAAAAATAGGAAAATATTGTATTGGTAGGACTTAAGTGGCTATATTAGTAATGATAGTTAGTACTACAAGTAATTGTCTGGGATCTGACACAGAACAGGGTTCAGAAAGACCTAGCTTATAAGTTTATCACCTGTACAACTACTTTGTGAATTTGCAATAAAATATTGTGTATTGCATTTTGCTATGCACATCGCACAGATTACAGAAGAGCAGTAAAGGAGGTGTGCAATTGAACGAAATAGGAACCACAACGAGCGTTACACAACACGCGGAGGTTATTAACACTTATCAAGTATTCGTTAAACCGTTAATGGATATTAATGGACGCTCCTTGATTATTTGAGACCATGCGAAAGGTAGGGTTAAACTTTATATAACTTATTTTCAGACTACGGTAAAGGCAAAGAAAGGTATATGATTTTAAATACAAAACTTCCGTGAGACACAGACATATGAAAAATCAAAACGGATCACTTACGTAATTTAAGTCGAAGCGCATCGGAGCAGCCAGGGTGCTCACATATATATGAGCACGCCTCTATTGTCAAGGCGCTAGAGTGCGTGTTCAGATATTTTTGGCACCTCGGCGGCTCCGATACATCTGATGGCAACTGTGCATTACATCGTAGCATGTGCTTGAACGGTGTGCTTTAAAGTAATTATAGTTCGTTTTTTCAACATTATAAAGAACTTGAAAGAAGGTAAGCGATCTTGACATGTCTTTTAATTGAAATACGCGTTTTAAAAATCAGTAACTATTACTTATGAAAGCAGAAGAATATAAATGATTGTATTAGATTCATAATTGTTACATATTTGCCGTAACTTATTTTAAAAATGTGTTTTTCAATTAAAAGACAAAAAGATTGTTTGTTTACCTTATTTCTAATGCTAAAAAACGAACTACTCGTATAGGTCAAGAATATTTCTATATTTACAGTGTACATAATCCATCCTTCTTACTTCTATATTAACATTAAATATTATTAGGTATAAAAAAAACCGGGCAAGTGCGAGTCGGACTCGCGCACGAAGGGTTCCGTAACATAATGCAAAAAAAAAAAAAACTAAAAAAAAGCAAAAAAAAACGGTCACCCATCCAAGTACTGACCACTCCCGACGTTGCTTAACTTTGGTCAAAAATCACGTTTTTTGTATGGGAACCCCATTTAAATCTTTATTTTATTCTGTTTTAACAGAAATACATCATCTGTGAAAATTTCAACTGTCTAGCTATCACGGTTCGTGAGATACAGCCTGGTGACAGACGGACGGACGGACGGACGGACGGACAGCGAAGTCTTAGTAATAGGGTCCCGTTTTACCCTTTGGGTACGGAACCCTAAAAAACACTCAATATTACTGGTTCACGTATTTGGTGCAGTCTTTCCCTGGCTATTCTCCAGAACTTGTTATGCTTGGTACCGTCTTTCTTGTTCCATTACAGACGTGTGCGGCGCGCCGGCGCGCCGCCGCCGCCGGGCTTTTTGACCACGCCGCCGCCGCCGATAAATGATCGGCGTGACCTTGAGTGTTGTTAATTAGCTATTCCAAGTACGTTTTTGGATTACAATATGGATTTTTCTGTATTATTTATGTTACAGTTGCCAAATATACATCAATTATTAATTAAATGAAACAGAATAGCCAGTTGCAGAAACTACTCGTATTTGACACACCAATTAAAGTAACTGATTAATCCTAAGTATTCACCGTAAACTGTTAACGAACGAACGAAGACTGCTGCTAGTGCTGCTTATACCTTCGACAGCTAGAAGAACAAACCCCTCCATTCTCAAAGAGCTCTATATCGCCACTCATCTCTTCCCAACATGCCATGGGTGAGCCCTTAGATTCTTCGAACATATTATTCAATGCATGATGTGGAGAAACACATGAATTTAAGCCGAATGAATGGCAAACGTGCTCGAATTGGAGCATGTGTGAGATGGTCGAACGCTATGAAGAGGTCGGCGGCTTGCGGCAGTCTGCACCGTGCAGTCCATACGGCTTATGACCGCACGAAATGGAGACAAATTACATGTGGTCGCGAGCAGCAGTGAGAAAGCGAGAATGAACATATGTACGTCTCAGTGAGCGTGGTCCTTGTAAAGGCGCGTCTCGATATTGCGCGGCGGCCGCGCGAGTAATGTTCGACCGCGGCACACCTGTATTTTGGCGCGCGCGCCAATTTCAACGCCATCTAGAACTTATGCGCGGCGGCCGCGCGCGGCAGGCGATCCGAAGATCGACCACATTATATTACAAAAATTAATTATTCGGAACGAAGTATAGCCAAATATAAAAATGATCTGTTGCGATAATCACTACATACACTGTTCCATAGAAACTGTTTAGTGCCGTATAATTTAATTAAAGTACGACACTTTTCATTATCCATGTATGCTGCCGCGCGAGCCAACTGAAATATATACACACCCGTCCCAACTACGCGCGAACATTCCTTTGCCGCGCGTCGAAACTAGGGAATGCAAATCGGTTATTTTCGGTTATTTTTTGTATGGAAATAATCTGTTATTAACCGAAACCGCGGTTATTTCCATACAAAAAATAACCGATTTGCATTCCCTAGTCGAAACGCCGACAATGAATGGTTCGTCGCGCGGCTGCCGCGCGCGCCAATGTTCGATAGCTTGCCGCGCAATATGGAGACGCGGCTGAAGACAAGAAAACCATTAAAAAGAAGCCATAGCAGTGCACTATGTCTAGCAAATGTCAAGGATATGTGGAGTTCTGTTTTGTTAAAGTACGTTATTTTTAATAGGATAAGCCATGAAAAGCATGAGAAAACGGACAGATCAGATCGAAGGCTATTGGGACCAGGTAACCTCTGAATGCAAGGCAGTTACTAGGGAAATCAAGTTATTATACCTATACTATATTAATTTACAAACCCTATTTTAGGTACTCACAGCTTATTTAAACTATACGTAGTTCACTAACCAGCAACCTGCATTGATCAAATTTTCAAGAAAAACAAGAAATTAATGATATTTCTTAAGAAACCTGAAAGTCAAGGTCACGCCGATTTCACGCCGAAAACACGCCGCCGCCGCCGATTTTTTGGCAAACGCCGCCGCCGATCATTATTTAATCGGCGCACACGTCTATTCCATTACTACCTACTTTTCTCTACATTTTATCTTTTCTTTAATTTCAAATAAGTCATCTGTTATCCCTTACTTAAAGCAACAATTACGACTTAAGAATTATCTTACTTAACGAGGAGAATAGTGGGTTAACGTTTCAACAAATCATTAAAATCTATGCCTACCTAAAAGGAAACTGTCTTCTTGTAATACGTGTTAACTTCTATTATGCGAATTAGACTGATTAACAATACAAATTTCGTACAAAACGTGTCCTAGTAACCCAAAACTCCCCTGAAATTGTTCGTGCATTGCACCGACAGGTTTTATTAGGGAACGCACGACAAGGAATGGTACCAAGCAACACACAGTATATTTAAAAGTATGATCTTCAATCTTTGAACCGAGTTGAATACGACTAAAACAAAGTTGAGGGCGTGTTTTTATCATTTTCGTAGAAATTTGACATTAATGAGTACATTGCCACACTCGCCGATCTGATGATGGAGACCGGAGTTGGCCATATTAGGAACTCTGTTAAACTCTGTAGAATTGTCTTGATGTATACTAGGTGACTGTTGAAAGTCAGTGATAAAAACTTGTATCAAAATTGAAATTTTCGACAAAAAACTCATTTGCAATTAGTACTTTATGAAATTATGTACCTAGCTCTGTGTAATCAATCATTGACCTCAACTTTTCTGCCAGCCAACATGATTATATTAAATGTAGACTTACTGCGTTTTACGTTTGTTTGTCTATCGCGTGATAGATGGCTATAGCGGAGCGGGGCCTGTTTGCGGCTGTCATTAACTGATCTGCATACAATACAATGACAGTGAACGTTGACTTGACTGGCTAGAAAGGCTGAAGTACACTAAAGGCAGGTAGACGGGCCAGAGGTGTGGCTTTAATGGGTTCAAGTCCACGAAATTAGATACAAATAACAAGTTAACATTCTAAAAAAATACGTGTGACTATGTCAGGGATAGAACGGACCCACCCTATCATCTCGTGGCAAATAGAAAGTAATTCAGACAATAGGTGCCTCTATTAGAGACCTCACACTAGTGTTTTGAGTCTAGTCAGCACTATGGAAAATGGTGTCACTGTGCATTTGCGCGAATGTTGCGTCAAACCGCAGCCAGAGTTGACTAGACGCCGCCGACGCTCGGGAGACGTTAGAATGAGGTATCTCTATGACAGACTTTTGCAAGCCATTCTAGCTAAGGACTCGCTCCCAGTAGAGCTCAACCTTTATAAAACTGGATAAACTTGAACTATTTGATATTTGACATACATTAGTTAACTGTAACTTTGTTCTACTTGTACTTTCACTGTGGTATTCAGAATAAAATGTAGGGATTTTTTAATGGTCACAGGTCCAGACGTACCTATAAATTATATTGTATGAGGGTATAAGATACTTAGGGGTCATCCATTATTTACGTCACACGTTTAGGGGGAGGGAGGGGGTCAAGAAAATGTGACATATTGTGACATGGGGGAGGGGGGAGACACAAACTTTGTGACGTCACTTTAACTTCATCAGTAACCGAAAATTTATTTAAATTATTTAGTTCGCTGTACATTTAAATAACAAGTTTTTAAAACGAAAATAGTTTTTAATCGTTTAATTTTCTTTCCTAAGCAGTTTTGGGTTATAAAATTACTAATATTTATATCGTCAAAAATATTTTGATAAAATATTAATAATACTTAGGTACTTACTTAATTCGATTTGGCGATTTCGTAGCAAAAATGTGACGTCACACTAGGGGGGGAGGGGTTTGCTAAATGTGACCAAGTGTGACAAGGGGGGGGAGGGGTCAAAAAACCTAGAAATTGGTGTGACGTAATTAATGGATGACCCCTTACTAATTAGGTATATGGGTCTTGTGCACATTTCTTAGTAAAAAAAATTAACCCGACTAAATTGTTAACTATTATGGCGTTATTCATAAAAACGTTACTGGCCTGAATTAGTTATGAATCGTTTGTCTTTATCTGTCATGTTGACTTACGTATTTGTAAGAAAAGGATAACATATAATCTAACTAAATCATGCCCATAAAGTTTTAGGAATAAGGGGGCTAGTGTTTACGAATTGAGGTTTCTTTATAATATCGTAGACTTTCCTGAACTTTAAACTCACTAATTAGATAATTCGATTCTCGACGTTCATGACGCTTAATGAATGCCTTATTTAGCTGCACAAATAACGTCATCGTATATACCGTTAATAGCAAAAATGTCTATATATACTTACCTAAGATAATATACTGGGTGAGTTCTGGACCACGACCCGGACTGACAAAAAATTATAATAAACAACTTTTCCCATGCGACAAATGGTGAAAAAAAGAATTTAAAGAATAGCAGTAATATCAATTCAAGATAATAACATCCGAGGCGTAAACATGAGGGGAGTGATTGCAAGACTCATCTCGAGCGAAGATTCTGTGACGCAGCTTGAGAGGGATAGGGCCGATAATTATCCCAGTGAGTGCCAGTGGAAATTGAAATGTCGGGTGTCTTGGCCCGACCCGGATCAATATAGCATAAGCGTAAGTCGTCTGTAATACGAGTAAGTTTCATTTAACAGGCAATTTAATTGAATCCAATTATATGTATAAATACTGGTATTTTAATCCGACATCTAAATCGTCACCCAATGAAAACTGGCGTGAGTCACAACAGTTTTTGCGTCTGCGGCTGTGACCGGTTATTGCATTGTTTTTAGACGTTATGCAAAAAATCCGATGAGGTCGTTGCGTCAGTGATGAACTGATGAACATAAAACGCGCCGGCGCACATGGAGACGCCGCTGACTTATTAAGCCTTTGGCGATCTCGTGCAAAATAGAATGCCACGTCGCTGTGCTGACACATATTGTAAAGAAAAAATAATATTATATATAATAATAATATATTATATTCAATATTTTTAGTGGTCTATTTATTTATTTTCAGAACCTGCTGCCTGCATTGCCAGAATCTGCAGATTTTTGAAGTGAAAACTTCTTTAGCGGCGCTGAGCACTTTTTGAGGTGGGGAAAAAATTATAAACTCGATTTAGCGTAACGCGTAACGTAACGCTGACGTCATGTGTCACAGACAGTGTTATTCACCAAAGAACTTTAATCATAACGTATCATAATCAGGTCAATTCTTTAAAACTGGACTTTTATATTAAGCAATAAAGCTCAATGTTCTAATCTTGTACGGGCTGAAATACGAGGATCTCACAGTTACATTCTAACTTTATATCACTCAAATATAATTCAATAAAGCTACATCTTGATGAAATAGCTACTAAAAGTGAACTCTAGTACTGGTGAATAACTCAAAATATCATGACATGAATATATTTAGATGCGAGGTCTGCAAGGTAACTTTACAATTTCTATTCGAATTTTAAACAATGAACGTGACTCGATTTGTAAGCAAAGAAAACCGCTAGAAAAACTATCTGTCAAGTCAAGACAGAATCAATATCATTTTCGTGAAAAATTGCCAATCCGTCCCTCTATCTTTCTCTTCCTCCTAGTCATCACACCTCTATGACTGCCAATGATGTGATGACCTGATGAATTACTACCTTATATGTACCGTATCCTGTTTATACCTACTGCGTCTACCCTCACGTTCCGCTGGCATCCTAAACTAGCCCAGGGCCCAGCCACCCAGGTTTTCCGGTCATCAGTCAGCTTATTCAGCTGGTGCAGGGTCAGCATTTTACGAGCGGCCTCGGCGCGAACATGCCGATCACGTACGACACAACAGCAACGCTGGCCAGTGGTGGTCTTTGAGACAACCTTACCGTATAAAACAGAGTCCCCCGCCGCGTCTGCCTATTTGTATTTTCGCGATAAACTCAAAAACCACTGAATGAATTTTCAGGGGTTTCACCTATATATCAAGAGTATGATTCTTGAGGAAGGTTTAGATGTACCTATCGTTTGTTAGCCCGTGCGAAGCCGGGGCGGGTCGTGAGTAATTATTAATTAATAAATATTGTAGGACAAATTTTACACAGATATACCTATTTATATATATTTCAGTATGACAGAAAAGATCCATAACTCAAGAACAAATATTTGTTCTAAACATAATAAGAATGCGTTTATCAGGAGTCGAACCCGTGATCTCCTACTTCGTTGGCAGGGGGTGAGTCTCGAGCGGTTGGTGAAAATGTTGCGTGGTGATTCTTTAGTAGATATTGTTTTGGGACTAATTACATTTATAACTAGTTTATATTACGATAAGCGTAAATCAGTTTTATGCAGACAAGCCTGCAACCAGACCGTAGTTATATATTCTTACCAGTCACCTTATTTAAACGGTGGAATTGTTCTAATTTTGGTGTACTTTCAACTAAAGTCCGAAAGACTTTTTCCGAGACATAATCTAGAAAAATAACTCTGCGCTCAAATACCTAATCCTAAATGACGTCTATTGAACCAAAAGTGAATAACATCAAGCGTTAGGGTGCGCTCGGAACGGATTGAAAGAAAATGAATAATCGAAGGGGATGGGGTCGGTATGGGGTGCGTCGCGTGGAAATTCGTGCGGAAAGAGGCGGCGGTGATTTTTGACACGTAACATTTGTCATTGTTGTGTCGAGTTCTGTGTGTGTGTCGAGTTTATTAGACCGTGTGCAGTTTGGTTATGGTCGCTGGTAGTTTACAACAATGGAGCCAATTACACGATGGTGAAAGAGATGAGAGATTCGGTGATAGAAGAGATATTATAGACTTGAATTTATATAGGTATATAAATATAGGTATAGTGTTTCTACTTATAACCGCCCATGAGTGTATATTATAAAGGTAAATCTAAATAAAAACTGTAAATACCGTGGCTGTGAGGAATACTTAAGCAAAAATGAAAAATATGAATACAATATACATTATTTTTAATATAATAATTAATTGGTCATTAACCTAACCTAACTATTCATTTCAATAGTTTTGAATAAAAGGGAGAGATTAGACGTCATTTGTTATTATTATGTTAAGTTTAATAATTTGTGCAACGTAAAATTAAATTAAATACCCGACATTCAGACAAACCCGTTATATATAGATAATGTAGAGCCGAAATAATATTCCTAATATTTATAAATTGCCATTAGTGGCAGGTACAAATATTTATACTCCGCGTATTTTCAGTTACCAAATAAATACAAATCTACCAAAAATTACACACGTGCGATTAAAAATATTAAAACCACGGATCGCAACGCAACTGGCAGACGACGCAACAATATGGATCCTCGTATAACATATCCAATTATTTGGAAACGCGCATTTAATTGGCACACTCCGTTTCATGTAAATTACTTAATTACAATGAAAAATTCGCTAATTTTCGGAAAATCCGGTGAAAATCGCCCGAATCGACCCCGAGGCCCCACCGCGCCGCGCCGGTCGCTTGGAAAACTTAGTAAAATACTGTTTCCTTAATTCTAGGACTTACATTTAGAATTCCTTAGATATCTCCACGTCACACTGCAGTTGTATTCACAGCACAGACACGTTATGTTAGAACAGCGATTACCGCGCGTCGGCCATTGCGTGCGATCTCAGCGGAGCGCAGAACGCGAGTGTGGCGCTCCGGGGCGCGCGCTCCGCGCCGAGCGGCGGCGCCGTGTGCCATTCTAGAACCAAAACGATACAAGCGTTAATACACCCCTTATAGTTTACAACGTTTCTAGATTGGTGGGAAGTGGTAGAGGCCTTCGCTGCGGAGTTTTGCAGGCGATGCCGCTTTCGCAGTCAGGATCTTGGCTGCCGGTGCTGCCTCAGCGGTTTCGACGCTGAATTTGCAGCGTTTTAGCATACGGTGCTACCTACTTAGATTTAAGACTTAATTATTTTACTACTAGATGAAAACCCGGCTTCGCTCGGGTAAAATAAATTATAATAATAGGTACTAATTTTGAATTGAGTAATTATTTACTTTAAGACTTCAAACCTTCATCAAGGCAGTTACATACCTATCTCATCTCCGATAACTTTAAATCCATAACATACAGTTTAACTGGTTTACTAATATGTGGCCGAAAATTGTATGGCAAATTATCACTTCCCAAACTATTTTTCCCATAGTATCATTTGGCAAAACTATCAGATGGCAAACCAATGTTTCGCATATATAACATGTCGCAAATGATTATTTACAATATTATTGTATGGCAAAATATTTAGTTGGTCATGTTTCAAAATGTCTTTTATTGTTATGTCGAATGTATTGATAGGCATAAATTATTTTTCGCCTAATATTGTGATGCATACTACTAAATACCCTAATAATATAGTACTCAACTACTCATGGTACAAATTACAGTAGCATTTTATTTCGTTACGTAGGTAGTTTTTTCGAGATGTGCAGTTCAATGATGGAGGTAGTAATTTTGTTTACTACATTTCTGGCAACAGTTTGTTTTCGTGGGGTCGCAATTCTTACCTAACCTAACCCACTTTTCTGGCAACAGTTCGTTTTCTTGGGGGTCGCAGTTCTAACCTAACCTAACCCACCTTTCAGGCAACAGTTTGTTTTCGTGGGGTCGCAGTTCTGACCTAACCTAACCCACTTTTCTGGCAACAGCTCGTTTTCTTGGGGGTTGCTGTTCTAACCTAACCTAACCCACTTTTCTGGCAACAGTTCGTTTTCTTGGGGGTTGCAGTTCTAATCTAACCTAACCCACTTTTCTGGCAACAGTTCGTTTTCTTGGGGGTGGTAGTTCTAACCTAACCTAACCCACATTTCAGGCAACAGTTTGTTTTCGTAGGGTCGCAGTTCTAACCTAACCTAACCCACTTTTCTGCCAACAGTTCGTTTTCTTGGGGGTCGCAGTTCTAATCTAACCTAACCCACCTTTCAGGCAACAGTTTGTTTTCGTGGGGACGCAGTTCTAACCTAACCTAAGCCACTTTTCTGGCAACAGTTCGTTTTCTTCGGGGTTGCAGTTCTAACCTAACCTAACCCACTTTTCTGGCAACAGTTCGTTTTCTTGGGGGTCGCAGTTCTAACCTAACCCACCTTTCAGGCAACAGTTTGTTTTCGTGGGGTCGCAGTTCTAACCTAACCTAACCCACTTTTCTGGCAACAGTTCGTTTTCTCGGGGGTCGCAGTTCTAACCTAACCTAACCCACCTTTCAGGTAACAATTTGTTTTCGTGGGGTCGCAGTTCTAACCTAACCTAACCCACTTTTCTGGCAACAGTTTGTTTTCGTGGGATCGCAGTTCTACCGTAACCTAACCCACTTTTCTGGCAACAGTTCGTTTTCTCGGGGGTCGCAGTTCTAACTTAACCCACCTTTGAGGCAACAGTTTGTTTTCGTGGGGTCGCAGTTCTAACCTAACCTAACCCACTTTTCTGGCAACAGTTCGTTTTCTTGGGGATTGCAGTCATCTAACCTAAAACATGTTGGTACAGTCATCAAATCTATTAGCGTAGTGGCACCCGTCCATGGAAATATGTAGATACGTTTGTTAAAAAAAAAGCCACCAACAGGTCAAATAGCCATCAAAATATATTATGAAAAGTAAGTATAAATAAAGCAAACGTTTTTTGACAATTAAGAGTTAGCTAAGTTGAAACATTTGCTCAGTGACTATTTGTCTTAATGAATTTTGGTAAAATGAACATCTACTAAATAAAATTGTGATCAAATAAAAAGTATGCGAAGTTTCAATTTTGGCAAACGTTATGTAACAATAAATAGTTAGGTATAATAAAACATTTGCTTAGTGACTATTTTTCTAAATAAATCGTGGTAAAATGAACATCTGCTAAATAAAATTGTGGTCAAATAAAAATTATGCTAAATAATAATATGCTAAGCATTGGTTTGCCAACTAAAAGTACTGCAACAAGTTGGTTGGGAAGTGAAATTAGGCGAAAAATATTTCGGCGAGATGGCAGTACACCAGTTTAACTCTAAACGTACTATTCCGATATATCTTAAAACAAATATGTATGTAATAAAAAACCGGGCAAGTGCGAGTCGGACTCGCGCACGAAGGGTTCCGTGCCATAATGCAAAAAAAAAAACAAAAAAAAGCTAAATAAAAAACGGTCACCCATCCAAGTACTGACCACTCCCGACGTTGCTTAACTTTGGTCAAAAATCACGTTTGTTGTATGGGAGCCCCATTTAAATCTTTATGTTATTTTGTTTTTAGTATTTGTTGTTATAGCGGCAACAGAAATAAAACATCTGTGAAAATTTCAACTGTCTAGCTATCACGGTTCGTGAGATACAGCCTGGTGACAGACAGACGGACAGACGGACGGACGGACGGACGTTTTACCCTTTGGGTACGGAACCCTAAAAAACCTAATCTAACCCACGTTAGGTTTTTTAGGGTTCCGTACCCAAAGGGTAAAACGGGACCCTATTACTAAGACTTCGCTGTCCGTCCGTCCGTCCGTCTGTCACCAGGCTGTATCTCACGAACCGTGATAGCTAGACAGTTGAAATTTTCACAGATTATGTATTTCTGTTGCTACTTACATATCACGGTTCATGAGATACAGCCTGGTGACAGACAGACAGACGAACAGTGAAGTAAACTGAAATAAATGTCATATACCTACTAAGAAAGACCGGCCAAGTGCGAGTCGGACTCGCGCACGAAAGGTTTCGTGCCATTACGCACAAAACGGCAAAAAAATACGTTTGTTGCATGGGAGCCCCACTTTATTTATTTTATTCCGTTTTTAGTACTTATTTGTTCATGAGATACAACCTACAGACAGACGGATAGAGGAGTCTTAGTAATAGTAGGGTCTTGTTTTTACCCTTCGGGTACGGAACCCTAATAAAGTGTATAGATTTGTAACACAGCAGAGATCTAGTCTTTCTAGTGACTAATAGCCTTGTATGCTTGTTTGCCACCAACATGGCATTTAAAACATATTAATAAAAACTTACTCATTTCATCGGCCATATACAGCCTAGTATTGGCTTTAATATATATTGGGTCTGAAATATTTTTTTTATTTAATTTTTTAGTATGTATAGCGGCAACAGAAATACATCATTTGTGAAAATTTCAACTGTCTAGTTATCACGGTTCATAAGATCATGAAATACAGACAGACGGACGGACAGACGGACAGCGGAGTCTTAGTAATAGGGTCCCGTTTTTACCCTTTGGGTATGGAACCCTAAAAAGTGACCAAGAGCTCCAGTGCCCCAGGCTGGAATCGAAACAGCATCCTCTGCTATAGCCGCTGGTGCCTGTGCCATTTGGCCACCGGACCCCAGCGGCATAGGTCGAATTTTTCCAAGTATATGCACTTCTTACTGAAGGCCCAGCGTTCCACCTGGCCACCCCTAAGGTAAAATTGAAATTATGTAGAATTGGGATTATGTAGAATTAAGCTTCTGTAAAATTGAAATTATGTAGATTTGGGAATCTGTAAAATTGAAAATCTGTAGAATTGGTAATCTGTGATAGGAATCTGTAGAAATGAGACGAAACCCTTAGTAATGTGGTAATAGGGGTCCCGTTTTTAGCCTTTGGGTGCAGAATCTAAAAATCAACCTTGTTTTGGTACTATGTACTAAGCTTCACTATGACTCTGAAATTGTAGCAGTAATTAATTTTGTTTTAGTTGTCACCTGACGATTTATTTAAGTCAAACTCTGAAGTTATTATTTTACACTTTTATTTGAATCAGCATAAAATATATCTTTTTATATATACTATATATATATTCAACTTACATTGACTCCAGAGATTACTTCTTCTTAAACCTTGTGTTTTCCCGGCCTAGCACCGGGGTCTGCTTTCCTGCTCAGTCTTCTCCATTTTGCCCAGTCTTCGGCATCCACTCACATCACTCAGATCACTTATTATTAAAAAATTAGCTTCATTCAATTCACTGATAAGCCTAAAGTTTGATTCTTTGAAGTTAGTCTAAAACACAAATATCAAATATGTCCACCATACACTGTAGTTGTTCGCACTGGTTCACACTGGATCATATAATCAGAGTGGAGTCAACTGGTTCTTAAACTCAAGAGTTTCTTTGAATTACTTTTGTGACTTAACTTCACTTTCATCTCGCTTTAGTTTGTCAAGCACATTCCTTCAAGGTTCTTCCTTCCATTCTGAAATGTATAAATACAACTGAGTATACTGTATATAAAATTTGTGTCCCGTCTGGTCTAGTGGGTGGTGACCTTACCTATAAAGCCAAAGGTCTTGGGTTTGAATCCTGGTAAGGGCATTTATTTGTGTGATGAGCCGAGATATTTGTTACCGAGTCATGGATGTTTTCTATGTATTTAAGTACTTCCAAAGAGACGTTCAGCGCTATCAGCTATGAACTTTGTAACATGTAATGGGTCTCACATATGGAATACAATGGGAACTATTGTCATAAACCAACAATTGTGGCAAGGTTTGTCCAAGTAACAAAATTATGTGAGAAATTATGTATCAACAACAAAACAATAATGAAAGTTGAAACAATTATGTGGTTTGAAGATACTCACGATTTTCGGCATAGGTTTATATATTTGTTTTACGCGTTGGTGCCGTGTCATCGTCTAGTTAATCTAGTTATCATGGTTCATGAGATCTTGAGATACAGCCTGGTGACAGACAGACGGACAGCAGAGTCTTAGTATTTAATAGGGTCCCGTTTTTACCCTTTGGGTATGGAACCCTAAAAAGTGACCAAGGCCTCCAGTGCCCCAGGCTGGAATCAAAGCAGCGTCCTCTGCTATCGCAGCAGGTGCCTGTGCCATTCTTCCACCGGGCCACGGCGGCATAGGTCGAATTTTTGAATACTAAACACAATACTCCCATGGAACGCTTTGAAGTTCAAATCTCGTTACGTTACGATGGCGTTTGCACTTTGCACTATGTTCGGTGACTATTTTTTATTGTTAACACACACAATACACTATTTAACAGGTTTTTATCACGTATTTTCGAATAAATTAGTAATTCAAAACACCTCAAAGTCGAATGGTTTGACGTCTAGGCAGTGTTGCAATCGTCTTAAAAGCCGTAACAGACTATCGCACGTTCTGGCTTAAAAAAAATTTATGTAATAAATATACCGGTATCCATATGAAACGAAACTTAATGCAAATAATAACCATTAAACAACTGTACCGCTATTCGGAACCTAATAATAATATTGAGAATGGCAACATTGCGTTGTTGGTCGTATTGTCCTTTTCTAGCATATACGTCCCTCTCTCTCCCACGCTCCCACCACACAGCAGTTTGCTTTTTGGCGGTTGTCGCAAAAAACAAATTTCCAACTCATTGGCTTGCTGTTTTTCCATCTGGAAGGTCGTGAAGCTAAACTGCTGGTGAGTTTTTGAATTTGTACCCCAGTTTAGCTGACTATATTGAAAAACAGTTTCTAACGGCTTTTGCCGTTCGAAATAAATATTTAAATTTAGTGTCCGTTAAACTATCTAGCAAATAAAAACGATCCGGAATAGTAATGTGTAAGTTTTCAAAGGCTGCCTGCGCGCACCGTGGCTATGCTAATGAAAATACTAAAACACATAATGTTATTAGAAAACACATCGAGCTGGTAAAGCATGCACTTGTCACCATTAGAATTTAATTAATTTTATACCTACATTAAGTCTCTCCTGAGCCTTAATTATTACTCATTACCTTAAATCTTTGTGTGTCTATAATAACGGTTAAAATTATAACACTTAAATGGTGATGTGTGGAGGCATACCCTTCAGTTTTCAAGTGATTTGTGTTTTCGAATACGAAAGGATCGGATAGTTAATACGTGTTACGTAGAACCTACGTATTAAGGTAGAAGCTTATAGACGTGTAGGGTTTATCTGTCTAAGTATGTTGACGAAGACGCACAGCAACTTTCGTTTTATCCCGTTCCGGGTTAAATATAATATTGCAAAATGATTTTTTTGGTAATCAACTTGCTGATAAATAACGTGTACCCGCTTAGGAGTCGACGAAGCCCCGCTTCGCGGGGCTTCTATTTCCGCTCTGAGGGACACAAGGTAACGAACAAACCTACATCGCAAGCATTGCATTAATTTTTTTTGGAAAGTGAGTACTTTGGCAGTACGTAAATTTAAATCTGACTAGACAAAGAGAGAGATTAGCATGGCTCTGCGCAAGAATTACATGGAAATCCTTAAGTATTTCACTCCTTATCTTCCAACTTATATCTCTCTAACTAGATCTCTGATTTTGAAAAAAAAAAAAAAAAAAGGAATGTAGGTAGATATTATAGGTATCTTTTTAAATAAATAACAGGTAGCTTAAAAGGTCAACGAAAAGAACTCTTGCATGTAGTTGCTATATGTGCTGGTATTATTTTGGATTTGAATAACTTGATTATTCATGCTATATGTAACTACATACAAGAGGGTCAATCTTTAAGCCTACCTACCTACCTACATAAATAGTACCTACACTGGTAAACGTTTTAAATAAAATCGGAAGCCTGTGACTTGAAAGGGCATTAACAATATGGGAATCTGTAGATTGATTCATTGACGAAGACGCATGGTTTGTTTCATATTGTCAAATTATATTCGCTAACCTAACTGTAGAGTTAAAGTTTAGTTATGGCAAATCTGCGCGTCACCGTGAATGACACTTTCTAAAAGTGCCTATTAAAGTAAATCCTTTCCCCTTGTCGAGCGAAGAACTCGCAACTAAGGGAATATTACCCATAAACTTCATTTGAATGATATTCTTATGCCTATGTCTGTTACGGTTCCACTAAGAGAATCTTTTATTCAGTCACAAACTAACGTCAAGTTATTTGTGATGAAACCAATATGTTGTGTACCTATCTAAGCCTGCGCAAGGCTGCCATGTTTCCACCTGCGTAAGGTGTGCCAAAGAATCTTTGATTCATTCACGAACTGATGTCAAGTTATTGATGATGATATTACAACCTATGTAAGCCTGCGCAAGGCATGTCAGAAATTAAATGATATGGTCATAACACAGGCGACCGAGTAGGCCACAATCATAAAAATGAATCACAAAGAATAATCACAAAGATGAATATGTAAATACCTCCTTTTAGACAAAGTGAAAAGGGTTCTAACAAAATAATGTTCTTGGTAAAAATCAGTCGAAATAGGCAAGGCTTCATTATTCGAGGTTTCATTTTTGTTTACCAATCTATTTTAAGGGTCCCGAACACCCTATTGGCTAAACCCAAATTTGAACATTTCTAAAATTATAATATAATAGGTATAAAATAACCTAAGATTCCGGGCCTATCTCGACTCATTTTTATTTTAAAGAAGAAAAATATAAAATTGTGGTCTGGAGACGCTAAGCCTCATAACGTGGGTGGCATAGATAATAGTAAGAGATTTAGTCACCTAAATTCGACCATAAGCCCAGGCAGAATATTGATAATTAGAATAAGATGTGGTCAATCCTCCAAGGTCCAGATAACCTGTGGACTCTTAATTAAATCGGGCTCACTTAGCTCACGACACGACATAGCTTACGGTTCAATTCTGAAATAAGCTATGGTTAATATCACCCATGGTGTGAAAATAAAATTACAAGAGCACAAACAGCCTGCTCAAGGTGTACAAAGGGTTCCGTTTAGCGGCCCTATGAATATCTAAAAACCTTTGAAGTCTATGCCTGCTATGGCAGATTAGAAATTAATATAAATTATATTTGCCTCGAGAGCACTAGTCTTACAGTTACCATGTTTACGAGTACCTACCTATGTAGGTACACGACATAACCAAGGTTACCTATTTAATTATTATATCCCTGACTGGCATGGTATAGAAAAATTGTCATGTGCTGCACAAGCATGTTGGAAATAAAAATTTACAAAACTGACCTAACGGGGCGATTATGAATGATTTATTCTACACCCTTATGTCTGCCTTGTGACCCTTGAGGATTCGAACCACCTTGATCGTAAGTGCTCCTATGCACAGATTAAGTTTATTTTAAACTACCCATGCTTTAATCTCAAGGGCACGTGCTTCTATGCACGGACCAAATATTGTTAAGTATCACTTAATTCACTTGTCATTATTCGTCATAGTTTGATACTATACGTTTAACAAATGTACCCACCGTGGAATGTAATGTACCCACTACAAGGCTTTTAAGAAACAGTGACTTAACGGTTTGCACGACCGGTTCTAGTATAACTTCTGGGCGGTCACGTCTAGAGCATGACCCTCTAGTTCTCAATTTATACAAAATTATAGCATTGTGATACTATTTGCTTTGCACAATGTGAAACAGAAGCAAGCCTTGCGAAAAGGCGACGCTATTTTGAAACGCGAGTACTTTTCAAAAATACATTGTAATACATATAAATATGTCTTTGTCGTGGAACAAGTACACCCAAACAAATGCAGTCATTTATTATAATATGTTGGCAAAACTCTGCCAAAGAGTTATATAGTCTGTATGTACAGTGTAGCCTAAAGGCATCAATGCACATGAATCTCTTGAAATATGGTGGATCAAATAATTTACACCCCGTCTGTGTCTTGCTCCTATTACCAAATCTACAAGTTAAGGACCTCAACCTATATATAGGTACCCTTCTTGCTCGAAACCTGTAAAAAATGAACACTATAACTTCATGCAGTCACGTGTCGGAAAACTAGGTCCACACACTTAGCGCTATCGTGAATATTATCCAAGAACTCTGTATATTGCCTCCCAGAAGGCGGGATGTTATTAGACTAACCTATATAGTAGGCCAGAGATATAGTATACAAAAGTACACTGGCCCAAATTAAGTAATATTATATTTCAGATCTTGCTATTATTGAAATATAAACAAGTAACAATTATCCTTAGTTCATAAGGAGGATAAGTATACCTAAATATCTAATAGATTCGACAAAGTGTTGATTCTAGCGTTGGATGAAATAGGTCCCTCTTAAAGGGCCTCTGCGCTGTTGGCTTTGGGCGCCCGGCAAAGGTCGGGGACCCCCTGGTTTCCCACAGCAAATAACGTAAAATCACGAAATAAGCACATAAATTTGTATTTCGGTTAAAAGCACCTATGCGATGAGCTAGGGTTTCGAATTAAGTATCTTATTCCTTATAATTTACACACTGAATAGAGAAAACTGAATATTCAGAATTAAGCAATGTTTATGAATAGTTTACAGAAATTAAGCCACTTTAGCGGTCAGAACCAATAAAGTTTTAAGGCTTATGTCTACCAGTAGGCACCAGATAAAGTAAACCACTGAGAAACTACTCTAACTACATATATACAAATTAATGAGTAAAATTAAGGTTATGATAGCTAAACATTAATTTAATTAGAATGACTCGGCAAATATTATTGATAAAGTTCTGTGGCAATTCTACATTAACCATTTGAACGCCAAGAACACCAAAAAAGCGTCATAACTAGTGCCACAGTGCAGTGAACACATTGAGTGTTGTGGCTTAAGCTCTCAAAGTAACCTTCATACTTTTAAGTAAGGTTTATTTAGGTTGACTCGCGTTCTCGTTAGTAAAGCGTTTAAAAGGGTTAAATGCATTTTATAGCTATAACTATAACCTATAACCAAGTATATGGCTTACAGTCATTAAAGAAATTTAGTGATTCCCTATGACATTTCAACAAGTACCTATATAATTTTATTAACTTTGTTTGTGGTGATAGTGATATAACGAATAATTAAAATATTCGTCTATTTAATCCCGAGGGATTCTGGAAATAGGAAAGGTCCTGTCCTTGTTATATTCCTGCAACTGCTTACTTTACTATTATAGATAATTATTATCAAATTTGATAATAATTGCTACTGATAAATAAAAACTACTCTAGTACTTTGTTATTTTTATCTTTTCACACTTTAATTACATTACTCCTTAATAACAGATGTTGTATGCTCCTTGAAGAGTAGACTGACTTATCACATCTTGTTTTACCTAGTTTTCACATACATGTAATTAAGTACCCTTGTTGCGACTCACTTATTCTTTTTGAACATTTATAAGTACATTAAGTACGTATATAAAATGTTAAGTTAGTATCATAATATAATGTATGTGTACATTACTAATAATAAAAATGAATATGAAATATGAAATATGAATATCAAATTGTATGCTTTACTAAATACCTCTCTCCTCACAGGTATTAAAATAAAAGGTGTACTGCATAATTAATTAAACACTCATAATATAATAATATTACATAATATACATAATAAGTACATGTATATAATCACATTGGCTTGGCGTCTTCCCACCACCAGGCGATAACAAACACGTCTCAATATTATTATTAGGTTCCGAATAGCGGTACAGTTGTTTAATGACAGCGTTTTACACAAAAATAAAACGCTAATTAAATAACTTACCCTATTCGGAACCTAAAGTTTTAATCCTGCCTGGTGTAAATATGTATAATTTTGAGACAATGAGTTGGAAATTTGTTTTTTGCGACAACCGCCAAAAAGCAAACTGCTGTGTGGTGGGAGCGTGGGAGAGAGAGGGACGTATATGCTAGAAAAGGACAATACGACCAACAACGCAATGTTGCCATTCTCAATATTATTATTAGGTTCCGAATAGGGTAAGTTATTTAATTAGCGTTTTATTTTTGTGTAAAACGCTGTCATTATACATACCGGAGTCATCAAATAAACAGTAATATTCGTCTTGCTTTTTATTTAAAAAAAAACGACCAACCTAACTTGTAAGCATGTTTGCAGTTTCTAAACGCAACAAACGCTGTCAAATGACAATCAACAAATTGAACATTTGCATTCTTTGTCGAAATTTTTTCACTTTTAAATGCAAAATACTCGATAATACGAATTTTGCGGATACATGTTCTCGATTCAAAAGTGATATTTTTTCAAGCTCTTTCGATTGAGCATAATTTCATTTAGGTCTACCGTTAAACCGGCTCGCGTTTATATATAAAGATTATTTTAATTTATATTTACCTGCAAGGTTGCAATAATACATGTAAGTAATACGTGAAGAACTAATTACGTAAGTAATAATATTATTGTAAATTGTGCATTAATTTCATGATAAAATTGTAACAATAGATAAATTCAACCAAATAAATCCAATCCAATCAAATAAAGTCTATATCAGAACAATCAGTCAATCGAATTTTATTTGCTATAAGTAAACACAACAATCAACAACAATCTCACTTGCTTACGATAAAGCCTTTAGAAAAAAAGTCAAATTCATTAGAATTTCATACACCATTTTGAACCCTTTATCAAGCGGTTAGGTTACCATCCTAGAGGATTGAATTTCCAAAAATCCATTGCTATTGTATGTCTTTTGAAGAATATTTGTTTTAATATTTCAAGAACCTCTTTTATAATGATTTAGGCTGAGCGTTGTCAGTCGGAATATCTATTTAATGCGACAATTTAATATTTTTAGTTTTATTTGAAAATGCCCGCATGAGCTTCAAGGTTGAGTAGGCCCGAATCATCTGAAAAACTTTAGCTTTACCAATATGAGTCAGGTCTAAATTTCACGGTAGATTATTGTTCCATAAGGTGATTAATACGACTAATTAGCGCTACTAGAAAATAACCATAACAGCAATAAAAGACAAAAATCACACTAATGAACACGTGGTAAAATTACTGCAATTAGGCTTACTGAGGGAATCGCGTACCTTAGCTAATCGTTACTTAGTGAAAATGAAAATGAAAATGAAAAATTATTTATTTAGGTATCAAAGATGCAGCTTATTACATTGTAGAAGGGTATTACATTTTTAAAAGTATTCTATTGTTAGACAGCCTAGGAATAGTGTCCTGAGCCCTAAACTAGGTAAACCTGTCTTATAGGGATCAGGGATTAAACCACCGCTAGTTCTAGCAATGCAGCAAACGTTGGTTGGGAAGTATACACAATTTAAAAATTTATACCGAAGGTCTGATCGCTTACATATAGAACTAAACATATACAATGCAACATTTATGGCAACAATTTTTATAATTTAACACGGATGATAGAAATATGACATTGCCCTTAGACCAGTAACAACTATATATATACTCATCTGTTTATACATTTATATTTACCGTTAGACTATTACTATTATTTATTATACCTACTGCTAAGATAATTACGTAAGTGTGTTGTGTGAGTGTATGTGTGTGTGTGTGTGTGTTTATGTGTTGTGTGTGTGTGCTTGTATGATGAACTATACCTAACTATGATATATTATATTATTACACATATATTGCTGGTTTTTGAACAACATAAGCCCTTACTTACATAATACTATGACTGTTTCGGTTTCAATAATTGGAAGGATGTTAGGAATATGTACTTTTCCATCGAAAGAACAACTGTTAATTTTACTTTTGGTACAATAAAGAAGAGTTACTTATCGACATGCTTATCTTACGCAATTATTACAGTCAAATCACCTAATAATTTCAAGGAGTTTTTCAGATTCAGCGTAGTTTAAGGTCAATAACCAATTGCGGATGTTTTTTATCAAGTAGTGTTTATTATTATTATGTATGTCTAACCGTTCATTGGCTTTGTTATAAAGAAAGGGTGCAAGGAAGTTAAATTGACGACGATAAAAAGCTGTGTTGTGTGCAACTGAGTCGAACACTTTATGTTTTCTACGTCCACCTAGGCGACGTGCGCTTTGAGTAGAGAGGTATTTGTGCTGTTTTAGACATACTCGTTCAATATAAAGTTGACGAACTGTTAGGACCCGAGCTATGGAATAAAGTGTTCCGGTGCAGAATCTAATTGGTTTAAAGAACATAACTTTTAGGATCGCTCTTTGTACACGTTCTAAGGGAAGCAGGTGTGATTTGGCAGCACCGCCCCACACCGGTATGCAATAAGTAAGCAACGATTGTGTTAATGCTATATAGACCGATTTAAGAAAGTGTGGGTCTGAAACACGCCTTATTTTTTTGAAAATGAATATTAGTTTACGAATACGGTCCGATAGATAGCGAATATGCTTTGACCAAGAAAGATGGCGGTCAACTATTACTCCTAAATATTTGGTTTGATCTACATTTTCTAGCAATTCGCAATTACAAATAGCAGGGTTAGTTGCATCACCTTGGAAATCACCAATGGAGCATCCATGAATTTTAAGTGTAAAAGGAAATTTCGGCTGATTAGAACTAGTGATAGAGAAGTTAATATATTTCGTTTTAGATATGTTTAATGTTAGCAGGTTTTTACTAAGCCAGTTCGCGACTAATTTCAAGCCAGATTCTGCAGCTGACTTTACCTCCAACCAGCTGTCCCCAACAAATAGGATGGCAGTGTCATCAGCAAAGGTTGTAATTTGGGCATTAGGAATGTTTAGGTCGCATAAATTGTTGATGTAGATTAAGAAGAGGGTTGGCCCCAGGATGCTCCCTTGCGGGACACCGAAGCATATTGGAGAGAACTGGCTGGTGGTATCGCCTATGCGCACACATTGTTTACGACAAGCGGGATAGTTTTCAAAGAGCTGAAGGGGCAGACCTCTTATTCCAAGGCATTCCATTTTAGCAAGCAGAATGGGAACAGAGACGGTGTCGAAGGCCTTTGCGAGGTCAAGAAAGACTGCGGTGCACTTCTTATTCTTATCTAAATATTGAGTTATCTTACTGGTTATGGAGTTCACCGCGTCTTCCGTGGACCTACCCTTGCGAAACCCATATTGGTTTGGTGAGAGGATATTGTTACTTTCTAGATATTTTACCAGGCGAGTGTTCATGAGTCTCTCCAAGAGCTTAGAGAGGGCCGGCAAAATCGAGATAGGTCGATAGTTATTTACATCGTCTCTGTTCCCATCCTTGTATATAGGTGATATTACTGCCTGTTTAAAAGCACTTGGAAATACTCCCGATGATAGACTCAAGTTAAGAATGTGAGTTAGCGGGGCTAGAGTAAATTCTTTGGTTCTCTTAATAAAATACGTCGATATACCGTCCCATCCAATGGCACATTCAGATTTGAGTTGGTCAATGCAGTGAGAGACCTCATTTATGTCAGTGGGAAGTAGGACCATTGATTTGAGGCGACTACTACAACTCCTTTCCTTTAATAACTTTGATGCTAGCTCTTTTTCAGTTATATTCAATTTCAACAGTGTCCTTTGCGCTAAATTGGCTCCTATTTCCGCGAAAAACCTATTGACGTAATTGATGGAGTCTTCATTGTTTCTATGTGTCTGTAATAATTCATTAGGGGGCTTAGGGTCTTTTTTTAGAAAGCAAATATTTTTAACGGATTTCCATATACCTTTGGGATTGTGTTTGTTCCTACTTAAGTCTTGCTTATCATGAATTGTTTTGAGCTGCTTTAAGATGTTGTTACATGTATTCCTATAGTTTTTATATTTGTGTAACAGGTCTAGATCCTCAGGGCGTTTACGAACTCTCAAGTGTAGCCTATCTCTTTTCATTATACATCGGATTAGACCGGGGGTGATCCAGCTTCTAAATTTTATTTGAGATCTTGGGACAGTAAATTTCTTAGTATTTTTTGAAATGACTTTTTGTAATGTGCTAATGAACAGGTTTGTTGCATGTTCAGTATCTGTACATTCTAAAACGGGCTCCCAGTCAAGCTCATTCAAGTCTGAACAAACTGAATTATAGTCCAAACGAGTGATCGTGTGGTGTCGTGAAGTTGTTGTGTCAAAACAGTTGTTTGATGTTAAGAGAACAGGTCTGTGATCGGTTATTAAAGTATTTAGGACAAAAGCGGTAGTTGGATTATTGGATTTTATTATGAAATGATCCAGACAGTTATTTTCACGTGTTTCTATAGTGTGCGCAGGTATTAGTCCATGGTATGCTAAGGTATTTAAATATTCATCATAATGAGGGTCAGCGCTGCCAGGCTTAATATCAATATTTACATCTCCAGTGATGATAACATTTTGAAAACGTGCTAATGATTCAAGAGTAGTGTTCAATGAGGATGTAAAATTACACAAATTTCTGAATGAAGGAGAGCGGTAAATAGCGACTATAGCAATGGTATGCCCCAACTTGAGGACAAGGCAGTTGGCATCATTAAAGTAAGGCTCTATTGAGGACACGTGTATATTATTCCTTATGTAAATCACTATACCACTATTTTGGTTCATGTTTTTATTTGTATGTATTTCATAGTAGTTAGGTAGAACTGGTAAGTAAGGGTTTGCGCTGAGCCAGCATTCAGTCAAAACTATTATATCCACTCGAGTATTTATTCTATGTAACAACAGGTTCAGTTCATCAATATTTCGTGATATACTTCGTATATTTTGTGTCATTATGGTAAGAGTTTTGTTATTACATATGATTTCCTTTGCGCAGTCTTCTGGATCACAAAAATAGGAACGCGACACATTGACTGTGTCAATATCAGCGAACACATCAATTATTGTGTTAGCCGCCATTGTGCAAGATATGTAAGTATGTGAGGAGCCAAGAGCTCAGATTTGTGTAAATAGTTTCGTGATCCAGAGTCTGCAAAATTAGGTATTTGTATATTAAACCAGTATATGTGTAGTTTAAGTAATGGTGTGTTGTGTGATTTGTGAGTGGCATGGGAGCGTGTGTGTAATATTGTGTGTGTAATAGTGAATACCAACTATTTACATTTTACATTATTATTTACGTGTTTTTGGGTAGTATTTATATATTTCTTATGGTAGCACATGGACCCTGAACAGGGTGTAGCAGATACAAATAATTTAAGTAAGTTGCTCAACATAATTTCGGGTTAAAGAATTTTTTATTTTCTCAAAAAGAAATTTACATTTCACTTATATGAGAATCATTTTTATATAACATTTGATGAATAGGAACATAAAATTCATATTATTTATACATATAATATAGGTACCTAATTAGTGGTTCTTACAAACTTAATATAAAAATAAGTGCAAGCTGTTACCATGCCATATTTTAATGTTACTTATTTTGTATTGTAGCTATAGATAGAGGACCCTCGTTACAGTACAGTTATGCAAATTATGCTCGAACTATTCCTGGAATGTTAACGCGTTCCCGCAACGTCATCCGAGACATAATCATCATCGGACGGGTTATGTGTGGCGCATTCCTGGCGCGTTCCGATTGGTGCGCGAGCGCAGGTAGTTCGGGCGGACCAATCAACCGTGACCTCTGGACATCATGCCTGTCATGCCAATATCGAAAAACATTATCTGCCTATCGGTCGCTGGAGCAATAGAGGGGTAGATAATAATGATTTTGGAATTTTCGGCGGTAGATAAGTAGGTCCTCTCAGGTCACAGCTCAGGTCTCGGTCCGGGAAACGCGAGAAATATGATGATTTTGTTTATAATCATCATCAAACGGTGATTAAGATGTGATTGGGGCGTATTATCTCTGTTGAAATCGTAACATCATCTAACACATAGTTTGACAAGAGAGATCATATCCATAATCAATCCAGATCAAACTCATTATTAATCACAAATAACCCTCTCGGTCGGTATTTGTTTACTTTAGTGTCGCACCTACAAGGTTATTTCAAAGTTAAAATAAGTTCAAAGTTAAAATGTTTTTTGAAATTTGAGGAAAGTTCTTAGGAAATTAAAGAAACATTCATTTTGAATGAAAATGGAAAATGTTCATCCCCATACAAAAATATAAAAAATATATACTATATATCGTCGTCTAGTACCCACAACACAAGCCTTAATGAGCTTACTGTGGGACTAGGTCGATCTGTGTAAAATTGTCCTATAATATTTATTTATTCCGAGAAATTAAAAAAAATTCAATGTGGAAATTTTGCAATTTCGGTAACTTACCGATGGCAATAGTACCTACTCGCCAAAGCCCTCGACTCTGTCCGGTCCGGACACCAACCGTAACCACACCGCTGTCCGAGCTTGGTTGATGGCTTTCTAGCTAATAGGACCATTACCCTTCCTTAATCGCTTTGGGAAGTCGGCTTATGAAGTGGCTGTTATCTCTGGATGACTACGCGAAACGCCAGGTACGCTCAACTTATTAAAAAGCTTAATAGTAAGCTTAACTTACCTGCATTATTCTGAAATAACGCTTTGGAGAAGATGTAATAGAACAACTTAGCAAAAATGCTTAGAGGCGGACCACGCGAAGTTTTCATGCTAAGTCCAGTATTCAGCTTAAAATGGGATATGAATTCATTTTTACGTCTAAATTGTGGAAAGTTAGCGTGGTCATAGTCTAACGCCCTTCACACAAGGATGAGACCAAAAACATATCGAACTCCTAACGCACTATCCGATCAGACAATTCAGTAATGCATCTCTGAGCATTTTGAACCGCTTTTAATATGGTCCCTTAGTTAAAGGCCAGTAATATGAATGTGTGCTGTGATGTGATGACTATTATGAGTATGAGTTATGAGGTATATAAGGTATTCGCTTAAGTACCTAATGAATTTTCGGAATGACCAACTATAAAAAAATTACCACCGTGCTTGTTAGGCGGTGTGCTTTTTTAAATGTAACTAAAAGTTTCGCGGAAACGATCTATGTGAGTGACCCATTTTAATTTTAATCGTCCATATTCCAATGGTAATATTTATTCAAAAATGCAAGGGTTATTGTTTTTCATGGTACATAATAACATGAATAACTTACAACCTTATGTAGGTTATTCTCCTGACACAGCTTGGCTCACAAATGCCATAAAATTTCAGAAGAGGGTAATAAAGCTCGAGTTTAGCGCATGAAAGCAAATTTATCTTTCGAGAGCTAGAGGTGGCAACTTGAACATTCATAACTTAGGTAGATTCATCTAGCGTGTTCAAATAAAAAAAATAATTAAACATGCATAAAGGATGACTCACTTTAGACCAGGCCGTGTCCGGGCCGGAGCTTCCGGCGCATTGTGTCACCTGTCATGTCATAAAAAATAAGCAAGCCCTGGAATCTCCGGCCCGGGCCCGGCCCGGTCTAACGTGATTCATTCTTGATAATATTAGAAAATGTGCCCTTCGGCTATTTCCGGGTAAAAAAATTTGCCTAATTTATTTAATCACTAATAACTTCTGCCCGCGACTGTCTGCGTGGAATAATGGTTACGATGATAGATAAACACAAACAGATGATAGATATAAAATAAGTAAATACAAGTGTGTAGAAATTTCAGGCATTTTCATTCTGATACTATTTTAATATTTTAGTTGCTCGGTTAATAATAAGCCTTTTCCTAATACACGCTCAAACAAACACACCTACTTTAAATATATCCCAAAAACCCTTCAGTTATTTTTTTATATATAGGTATTAAATATTTCATAGATCTTGCTTTCAAAAACAGCTATCCTAGTTATTACGGTTGCTGAGTATAAAATGGACGGCTCGCCGTACTAATCTCTCCATCCTAAAAGAGTTAAATGTTAAGCAAAGACTTTCGTCGATTGTGCAAGTGCGAATACTGAAAATGTTTGGACATATCATCCGCAACGAAAAGTCGATGGAGCGGTTGGTAGTGCAGGGTAGAGTGGAAGGTCAACGTTCTCGTGGCCGATCTCCTACAAGGTGGACGGATCTCATAAAGTCCACGACGAAATGTTCCCTGACTGAGGCTGCTCGGAGTGCCACAAACAGAGAGAGATGGAGGAGTATCGCAACAGCCACAATAAACATAGAAAAGGACAACCCATAACCACGACCCTCTGACAAGAGTGTACGACTAAGGAGGAGGAGGATCCTAGTTATCATTTCCTAATGTTGACTTACCTCAAATTAGTCAAATGAGTAAGCAGTCGGCGCCAATACAAAAACAGTCGATTGCAATTAACTGTTCTCACTATCACTAAACGGTTCTTAACGACACATTAATCACCTTTCGAACCTTCTACGGAATCTTTCCTGCTTCCTTTCCTCTTACTGACACTGTTTGCTTACCTTTCATCGACCTTATTGCACCGAGTAAAGGTCTACTGATGGTCAGCTAAGTGTTGTTTGTATAATTGCTGATGACACGCAACTCAAGCATCGCTCGAAGGTAGCTACTGTTTTTGGTAATTACCGTGCCAAATCTACAGTCACAATATATGTTTACACAGTTACTTGAGTTCTCTTGATGCCTAAGATACGACAAAATCGTATGAGGTCTGGTCAACCACACAAATGAAATTATTATCATTGAATAATTTTATATTACTTTAGCACCTATAGGCATTGTCAAGTAATAATGAGGGACTATATTAAATGTTTTCTTGAGAATAATAAAGTGTATGGGGATTTATTTTGTTATTTAGCAAACAAAAACAAGTAGAAACAATAAAGTCAGTGAATCAAAAGAGGAAATACATAAATTTCAGTATGAGTGCTAGTGTAAATGCATGCCAATTCAAAGACACACACACAAATAAAAACTATTTATAGCTTCTACGTAGAGCAGATCGCCCATTTTTGGATTCCCAATATTAATGTGTTCACCGCGTATTTATTACTCATACTCATTTATTTGTAAAATCATTTTACATGTATTACGTGATTATACGTGTGAGCATGTGACCGATCGGCATAAAGTTAAGATAATGTTTATATTTATATATGTAAGATAATGTTAGCTCCAAAGCTTTTGTTTCAGTCAAGCATGTCACCGAACATTGTCATAGATTAATTCATGACATGACGGATACGTATAACTCTCACAGGTACAAAGTACATATACTCGTACTGTTCATACTTATACTGTTGAGTCCGAAGGCTCGTCACAGTCACGCGTGTCACCGCCCATTGTCGTCGATTGACTGCTAACTAGCCGTGTAACAACATAAACCAACTAACAATCATTATATTGTTTAGCATTACCTTGAATAATTGAGAAAGCAAAATTTTTCATGCATTGCGTAAACTTGTATGTAAATACATAGTTAATGTACGACGACGTATTAGTAACAAAGGGATAAAACATAATTTAACTAAATCAGGCCTGTAATTTTTTATGAATAAGCGAAAAACTCAGCATCAGTAGAAGCGGAATGAAACATCGCGCCAGTACCTGCCACCTTCTTATACTTTTACAAATAGAGATTAATCTCTAGTGCAAAATTATTTGCTAAGGGCCCGATTCGGATTTTGAATTAGACATCTATTAGACATCACCAAGATACTATAACGATATGTTTAAGATCTACCCTGTCAAATTTGACATTTGCGCGATTCTGGAGATACTCTTGAACGATTTCCACAGGATGACTTAGAGATCCAATTCACATCTAATAGATATCTTAAGTACTCTATCTAACGTAAAAGTGACATTGGTTGCCCGAATTGCGCTGCAAAAGAAAACTAGTTTGAATACGGCAGTATGTCTTATTGTTCTACACATAGAGACATGTCCCTTTTGTTGAGCTATCAGAGAATCGATGCTTTCCTTTTGGCGGGTAGTCTGATCCGCTTGGTTCGACGATGACTGTACAATATTTATAAATACCTATAAACGATGTAACGAACAGACGAGTGGACAATAAAGGTCCACCAACCAGGCGTATTTATTTAATATCGCCATCAAGCATTCGCGAGCAGACGACTCAGTTGGCCTAGCCAAGGTGACAATCGTTATCGTTTCGCCATCGAATTTTTTTGTGTCTCTCTATCACTCTTCCATATTTGTGAGACAGTGACAATTGCGTTTCGATCGCTACGGAGCGTAAGCGATTGGCATGTTGGCTATGCGGCCAAGTGGGCTACTTTACTGCAAACTTCGAATTAGTTCACGCGATAGTCCGTGGGTAAAAACTGTACATAATGGGAGATTATATAGGTACTCAGGGCCGGCTCCGCCAAACCGTATATAGGTATACCTACCTAATAATATGTGCATGTTATGTTTTTCCTGAAACGAATACTTGCACGGAAAACAAGCAAAGCATAAGCTATCTTATGGTAATTTTTATTATTAACACGAACTTTTAGTTTTGTCTATGTTATAGCCTGCTTGGACGCAAAATTTTGACCCATTCACACTTGTTAAAGTATGAAATTTCGAAAGTAGGCAAGTTTAAGAACCGGGTCATCATAGGTGCACTTTTGCAGCTGCGTGTAGCTTTGTTGGAGAACTATATATTTACTGGTTTAGTTGAGCAATCGCCCGAGTTCTGTGAGCAATTGTAATAGCTTGTAGTAGGCCCGAGGTCCACGTTTCACGCTCCCCGCTCCACACGGGTCACCAGCATTGCCTTTATTGTGTACTTCTAAATCTGTTGCCCGCCCTTCTGTGACCTATGTCACAACCTAATTGACGCAGCTAAAGGAAGTCATCTATAAAATTCTATATGAAGAGGCACTGAGACCTCGCTAAGCCTCATTGGCTCTATAAAATATTCAAAAATGTTATGAAAATCGGTTGAGAATGCGACCTGTAGAGGAAAACATATATACCAAAGCTATTATGCTAAACTGAAGGAGACATTTGGTCTCGCTTGGTAAATGATTACTTTTACCTACTCGGTACTTGTGTATGGTACTCAATTGACATAACAAAACTATTTACTAAAAGCTGAAAATGTAAAATTAGATGAACAAACAAACCCGAAAAGAATAAGAATTAACAAACTTAATAACAAAATAAAATAAATAAATGCCTAAATAGAAGATGTCCTAAAACCTAGATATGCATCGTACGATGTTTTGTGCGTTGTTGCATTTTACATTCGTCTCGTATTTCACGCTACTTCATATTTGATTCAATATCGCACGAGCTCAAAGTGCTGAGGTGTGAATGGTGTGATTCATTGAATGTAACTAGTATGGATCTACTGAGACCTATAGATTTTACTTTGGTTATTTTATAAACACAAAAACCATATTAGTACACTCTTTAAAAAATACACAAGTAAATTTTAACGAAGGCAATTTCGATGTCATTATTAGTATTTTGTGCTAGGCCCTTTTGTCTAGATGCTTTGAACTACACTAGGTTCAATCTGCAATTAAAATTTAATTAAATACTTATTTTTCATCTCCCAGCACACCTTTTCAAAGCTTCAAATCTGCCTCAGCTACTTATATCATATTAAATCATGAATGAACAAAAAATCTTGAAGAAAATTCCTCGCTATAACCATCTACATCATTTTAACAATTACAGCAAGGTAAGGTCCATGAACAGATACCTACACAACGATGAATCGCAATTAGAGTAAAGATATGTAGATTCTGAATTAATAATTTGTAAAAGTTTTCATCTTATTTTGATAAGACCTGAAGTCAAGTGGTCACTTAATGGTGCGATTCATGCGCGTGAGGTGCCTTTTGGGATGAAACCAGAGGGCCTAGCCGAGATTACAACCAATCGAAAAGAAAAAATGTAAGAGCCCAGGTCACATAACTATTTTCATACATTATTGAAGTTCCAATTGGCGATTTTTAACAACAATTGTCACTTTTCCCGGGAGGCTTATTCTGATAGTTATAACAGTTTATAAACAGGATCGGGATTGGTTATGGATATGATCTGTAAGCCGCCGCCCTTCACTGACGCTCATTCGTCAAAGTCGTGCCGAATTAAGATGAAAACCACATCAACTTGTCAAAACAGAATTGGCCTAAGTCATGTCATAGTGTTCGCGTCGCGTGCTAGCTGCGCCTGCGCTGAGTCAGGGCCACAGTTGGATGCACCTGACCTGATCACCGAGCCAGCGGTGTAGTAGCCAGGTGCAGGCGTTTCATGAAATGGTGTCATGTTTTGATAATTATTGGCATATTTAAATTTTATTGACTTAATTGTATTGTGTTGTCACAGAATAAGTAATAGTGCTACCGTACAAAAAAGAAACTTCGTACATAACCGAATGTTGACACCGATTCAGGGACGAATCATGCCGGACGAACCCTTAGAGTTGTCAAAATTACATCATTATCTTATCTGTGGTTGTGCACGCAAAGGAGCAAGTTATGCCAACCCTAATAATTGCTCGTAGCTATAGCCGACCGGAGCCGAAAATTCCCGAAGGGATCTGTTTCGCCCCACTGGTAAAGTGCACATTATATGTTTTAATAGCTTCTGTCCGCAACTTCCTGGGATGATGATAATAATTGACTTGGGGTCTCAAACTACCTAAAATCCATACCAAATTTTATCTAAATCGGGTTGAGCGGCTTAAGCGCGAAAAGGCAGACAGACATCGGCACACAGACAGACAAATTTATATATTTTTGAAGCGGCGCTGTGCACTTTTTGAGTAGGTAAGTGCGTAAGTGCACCCCGTTGTTTTTTAGGGTTCCGTACCCAAAGGGTAAAACGGGACCCTATTACTAAGACTTCGCTGTCCGTCCGTCCGTCCGTCCATCCGTCCGTCCGTCCGTCCGTCTGTCACCAGGCTGTATCTCACGAACCGTGATAGCTAGACAGTTGAAATTTTCACAGATGATGTATTTCTGTTGCCGCTATAACAACAAATACTAAAAACAGAATAAAATAAAGATTTGAATGGGGCTCCCATACAACAAACGTGATTTTTGACCAAAGTTAAGCAACGTCGGGAGTGGTCAGTACTTGGATGGGTGACCGTTTTTTTTGCTTTTTTTTGTTTTTTTTTGCATTATGGTACGGAACCCTTCGTGCGCGAGTCCGACTCGCACTTGCCCGGTTTTTTATTATCACTGGTTTGAACCCCGCGTGTATTTATCTAATGAGTTCTTCGGAACTTATGTTCGTAATACTATTTGACATTTACAAGTTATTTCTCAGTGAACAAAAACAGCTGTAGATACCGAGTATTGCCATCGGTTTGGTGTAAATGTTGGCTACTGGTAATGTCGCCTCCCTCAACACTCGTAGCTGGTTGTATTTTAGCCCTAGCCCGAAGAAAGACCGACTTTTCCGAGACCACGGGGACAACGCCGTCCTCGAAACTTTAAATTTTTAAAAGCTTGATAAAATTATACGCTATTATATCCTGTCTTACTAAATAATAGTGAGTCAAAACAGTGAAAGTTTAAATCAGTGTATTACCGTACATGTCGATACCGTCATTAATATGGACAGAAAATTGTCAGGTGATGTCAGTGTGGTGAAACAGGCCCCTGGACCGACCATACCCTGAGGAATCACAGTGTGATCCATCATGTTATGATTTGGCAAGTGTTATGCAAGTGTAACAATGGCATCAGTTTCATGCGCGTGCGCGTGACGCACTGCAATAGAATGCAATGCCTACAATATTTACACTGGGATTTATTTTTTGCGCGTTATCTTTGATAAAAAGGCTTCCAAACACAATAAAGGTTTTATTTTTCAAATATAAAAAATAACAATTAGACTGTTGGAAACGACGGGTGACGGGCTGGCTCATTCTTAGGCCAAAGAATAGGCATAGCTATTCAGCGTGGGAATGTAGCCAGCCTTATGGGCACACTTCCGCAGGGGACAGATCTGGGGGATCTAAGGTAGGTGGGTAAGTTTTATTTATTTATTTTATTAGTTTTAGTTTTAATTTATTTAGTCTATACTTAATTTTAATAATAGTTTGTATAAGTTTTGTTATTGAATAAATTTTTTCCTACAATTAGGTATAAAAAAAACAATCAGTAGTATTTTTTTAATTGTTACGATTTAAATGTAAAATGTCCCAAATTTTACCTGAGGACCTAAATATGTTCAAAAATGTCCAATAACATAAAAATCTGTCGAATAAAGTTGTTTTTACTCTAGCGTTGTCCTCAACAGTATAATCTGAAACTAATAATTTTTAACCCAAAAATTGTTTTTGACCACCAACATTTTAATTTAAAATATTATGCAAATCATTTTCATCGTTATTCTGTTACTTTATTTTATAATCTTTTATTATCTTTGTTAGAATAGATAGTTAAACGCAAACTATAGCAACACAGTTTTGACATGTATGTGTCACATCTCTATTTTTAAAAAATAAATTTCTTCTTGTCTATGTCTTACATCCGATGGTTTCATTTCGCATTTTCCTAAGCCCTTAAATATTAATTAAAACATTAATCTGCTTATTATTAGAGGTTTCTAAGTGATGACTCTGGGCTCAGTAGAAAAGTAGGTTTATTACGAGATCTGATTTCAGCCAAGTTGGAGGACAGCTCTGGTATTGAAGAGTATGTAAATAAAGTAATGACAACAGCTCATAAGCTTAGAAATATTAAATTTGTAGTCGAAGACGAGTGGCTTGGTACTTTGCTGCTCGCTGGTCTTCCTGATGTCTACAAACCGATGATAATGGCTATTGAGAGCTCAGGTGTGTCCATTACAGCTGATTTTGTAAAAACAAAGCTGCTCCAGGAGGTGAAAACTTCAGATTCTGCAGCGTTATATGTAAACCATAATAAAACTAAAAATATACCTAAGTCTCAGAAAGGTTCACATGGTAATCAACAAAAGAAGGGGCCAAGATGCTATAATTGCAATAAATATGGCCATTTTAGCAGTAACTGTCACTTCCAGAAGAAAAGTAAAACAAATACCCAAAATAATGGTTATTTTGCCGCTTTTTCTGTTGCAGACAATTTGGATGAGAACCGCTGGTATATCGATTCTGGCTGTTCTTACCACATGTGTAGGGACAGAAACTGGATGTACAATGTTACTTCGTCAACAATAAGTAGCATTAAGGTGGCAGATAAGGAGACTTTAAAAGTGGAAGGATGCGGCAATGTGAACTTACAAATAAAAGACTCCGAAGGCAAACCTCAGACAATTCAGGTTAGAAATGTGTTGTATGTACCTACTCTGGCTACTAACTTACTTTCTGTAAGTGAGATGACAAATAATGGCTGTGTGCTTCATTTTGAAAAAAATGTGTGTAAAGTTTATCAAAATAAAAGACTGATCATGACAGCTTATAAATGCAGTAACATGTATCTTTTAAAAGAAATTTCTGTAGCACCGGCATTTTTATCAACCGTTGAAGAACAAGATATAAATGTTTGGCATCTTCGAATGGCTCATCTGAACTTCACAGATTTACAAAAAATAGTTGATTGTACAGAGGGTGTTAAATTATCAAAGAAAGGTAGCCAAGTCTGTACAACCTGTATGGCAGGTAAAATGAAACGACAACCATTTAAAAATGTTGGAACCAGGGCTACTGAACCTTTGCAACTAATCCACACAGATGTTTGTGGACCGATGGAAACTAGCTCTATAGGGGGTTCCAAATATTATGTCAATTTTATTGACGATTATAGTAGGAAAGTTTATGTTTATTTTATGAAAAACAAGTCTGAAACTTTACAGAGCTTTAAGGATTTTAAGAATCTAGTGGAAAATGAGACTGGAAAAAAAATAAAAATGATCCGTTCTGACAATGGAACAGAATACATTAATAAGGAATTTAAATTATTTTTGAATAAATTCGGCATACAACATCAAACAAGTAATCCTTACTGCAGTGAACAGAATGGGATGGCCGAAAGGATGCACCAAAATCTGGTGCAAAAAGCTAAATGTTTGATTCTGAATTCCAGGTTAGAAAAAGCATTTTGGGCCGAGGCAGTATCTACAGCTGCTTACATAATTAATCGGTCACCAACCAAAGCTCTGGACTACAAGACGCCATATGAAATGTGGTCTGGTAAGAAGCCTAATATTGATAATTTAAGAATATTTGGTTGTCAAGCCATGGTTCATGTGCCTAAAGAAAAAAGACAAAAATGGGACCCTAAGGCGGTCAAAATGTTATTTGTTGGATACTGTGAATACACCAAGGGATACAGATTTTATGATTTAAAGCAGAGAAGAATATACAAAAGCAGGGATGCTGTTTTTCTTGAGCACACAGTTCAAAATAATAGCATTATTGTACCATTATCAGAACTGCAGGAAGAGGAAACTGAAGTCTTGTCTCAAACAGCTGATACTTCTAGTGAACCTTCTGACACATCTGAGCCTCAAAATTCAGCCGATACAACTCTAAATGGGAGCCTTAAAAAAGAATTATCTGAAGATGAGGATACTTACTTTACTGATAATGCCGATGAGGAGTACATACCAGATGAAACATTAAGTGATGAATTATCTCGTAAAATGACGCTAAGGCCAAGAAATAATAAGCCTGTTACCTACTTATGTCGAGAAAGCACAAGTGGTTCAAACCAAGCAGTAGCTTTTTTTGCAAAAGAGCCAGAAACACTAAAGGAAGCTCTTTCAGGTCCAAATGCAAAAGAATGGAAAAATGCCATGAGTAATGAATATGAGTCACTCCTGCAAAATAATACATGGACGTTAGTACCCTTACCAGAAGGCAAAAGAGCCATTCCGTGTAAATGGGTCTTTAAAATAAAGACTGATGCCAAGGGTGAGATTGTACGATACAAAGCAAGACTGGTCATTAAAGGTTTCATTCAGAGAAAAGGAATGGAATATAATGAAATATTTGCTCCGGTTGTTCGTCATACTTCAATCAGATATTTATTAGCATTGGCAGTCAAGTACAATTTATTCATTGAACAAATGGATGCAGTTACGGCCTTCTTACAAGGGGATATAGATACAGAAATATACATGTACCAACCACCGTCTTATGAACATGGAGAAGAAGTATGCAAGTTGAATAAATCAATTTATGGCCTGAAGCAGGCGAGTCGACAATGGAACTTGAAGCTTACATCTGTGTTAAAGGAATTGGGACTGAAAAGTTCATCAGTGGATCCTTGTATATTTTACAAAACATTTGAAGGAAATATTTTAATTGTACTCATTTATGTTGATGACATATTGATATTTTATAACAATGAACACATGGGTCAAGAAATAAAAAAACAATTAAAAAGCAAATTTGATATGAAGGAGCTTGGTTACATACATCATTTTGTTGGTTGGAGAATTGAACAAAACTCTTCTAGAAGTGAAATTTGTATTGATCAGACTGCTTACATAGAGAAAATTCTGCAAAGATTCAAGATGACAGATTGTAATCCGGTACATTCACCATGTGACCCTAGCATTAAATTGATCAGCACAGAAGATGAAAAAAATATACTTACAAACATACCTTACCAAGAAGCAATAGGAAGCCTGTTGTACTTATCCCAAGGGACCAGGCCGGATATATGTTTTATAGTAAACAAATTAAGTAGCTTTAATAACAGGCCCGAACAGCAGCACTGGCTAGCTTTGAAAAGAGTGCTGCGATACATTAAAGGTACTAAGGAAATGAAATTAATATATAGCCAAAATACTGAAGAAAAAAGAACAACTGGCTACTGTGACTCTGACTGGGCTTCAGACATTAACAGCCGAAGATCTTGCTCCGGCTACACTTTTTTGTTTCAGGGTGCAGCAATATCATGGCGTTCTAAACGCCAAAACACCATTGCGCTTTCAACCATGGAAGCAGAATTTATGTCGCTTGCTGCTGCCATACAAGAAGCAATGTGGCTCCGACACTTGGAGTCCGAATTACATCATGATGTTGGAACATCATCGACTGTTATATATTGTGATAATCAAAGTGCCATTAAATTTGCAGGTACAGAATCCTATTGTGCCCGCAGCAAACATATAGACATCAGATACCACTTTGTCCGAGAGAAAGTAGCTAAAAAGGAAATAGAAGTCATCTATCTTGGAACTGAGGACATGGTGGCTGATATCCTGACCAAATCCACTTCACAAGTGAAAATTCAAAAATGTTCCAGTGCCATGGGTTTGCGCTTAAAGGGAGGATGTTAAAATAGATAGTTAAACGCAAACTATAGCAACACAGTTTTGACATGTATGTGTCACATCTCTATTTTTAAAAAATAAATTTCTTCTTGTCTATGTCTTACATCCGATGGTTTCATTTCGCATTTTCCTAAGCCCTTAAATATTAATTAAAACATTAATCTGCTTATTATTAGAGGTTTCTAAGAATCTTCCTATGAGACCTGACAAATTGAGTCTTTTTGGGTCAGTACAGTACCTACCCATGTGTTTTCCGAGACCTCTAAAACACTTAAACACCTCTCCAGGAAATATGCGCAATAATAAATAAGAATAACATTATTAGCCAGACTTATTTTATCGCGCGTGAAAGCGTTTGGCGCCGACTGGCATAAAATCGTTTACGATAATTCGGAAATAAAATACAACAGTACATAATTAATTGACATGACCTGCCTATACGATAACTGGTTCCATCTGAGTTGTTATTTGTCCTTAAAAATATACTAAAATACGTCAAGTACCGTAAAACCATTCAACTATGTACATATAAGCCAAATTCTCACAACTATGGGCCAACATTTTATTAACTCGAATATTTTCAGATAGTAAACTCGTATTTCAATGGCAAAATATAGTTATAAATCGAAGACAAAACCCAGACAACACCATTAATTAATTGGTAGAGGTATTGAACTTTTGGGTCACAGTTGACTACAACTACTTGATTGGTCTTTACCTGAGATGATTTTACTGGAATGCAAAATAATACAGATAGAGGACTCTAAAGTACTCTCGGTTTTTTTATTCTATTGTCCGCCTACTTACAGTATTTTTTAGAGAACTTTGCAAATAACTATGGCATCATTTCAATACCATATCGATCGGTATTTTTTGAGAATCATCGTTTTAAAAGGTCAAATGATGTAACTGATGATTTTAAATATTATCTTAATTGTGTCATTCGGCCGTGTTGCGCAATGCGAGATTTATGTAAGCTAAATTGAAATCTAGTCTAGGTAGTAACAAAAGACACTTAAGGCGGGCTTCTTCAAGTGCCAAAGAGAGAGAAAGAAAATACGAAGTAATTTTATCAAGTCGTTTATGATTGAAATAAGAAGAGTTTTGAAGTATAAAAATGTTTAGATTTTTTATCCAGCGAAGTTTATCGTAATCGAAACATATAGTAGTGAGTAGTTAGACATTTACCAAAAAGAAACGAATTACAAAATCAGATAATTATTGTAGCCGAACCTAGCCTTATGTTTTGTGTGTTGCTGTCTGCATGCGAGATGTATTACAGAGAGGTCAAGAAGTCTTCTAGCTTATCGAATTACGAAAACAGTAAACCAATATTTTATAAACTTATATAAATACAGAAGTTCTCAACCAAGGGCGCGAAGAAAGACGGCAATGGGAACGTAACATGCCGTAAGAAGAAAGGCCTGTTTGCTGTTATATTTTTAATAGAACCGCATATTGAAACAAGGCGTAAGTTTTAGGTATAGAACGATCTTAAAACTAATTTTTAATTTTGTCTGTAACTAACAGAGTGTAATTTTTTTGAAGCAGCTATGTATTGCGTATTATTTATTACATAGGCATCACATGTGTGATGTCGCGTCAGTGCGACGGTTTGAATAAAAGCAATGTATTTATATTTATACCTACATTGCGTGCTGAATTATTTTATAAGAAAAGTAGTAAATATTTAGTAAAACTCATAAAAGATAATTTATTACGGCCTATGTTAACTACCCATGTTAAATAAATAACTGCTTCATTTGGGGATGAGAATATTATCAGCTTAAAACGTTGTGAACCCCTGGTTTAAGAATTAAGACATTCAATATAATATTTATCAGATTTGCTACATTGTTTTCGTAGTCCACTTTCAAGCGTGTCAGATCAATGAACAATAATTTTATGATGATTTTTAGGTATATAATTTCACTATGACAACTGGACACGGTAAATATACTTGATGATGAATATGAATTAATAGGTATTGATCTTTATAGATAACAGAACCTTGTAATGTATGTATGTACAGTCAGCATCGTAAGTAGCGAGCAACTCTACACGTCAAAAATACCTACTCAAGCCCAAAACAAGCGGATATATTTTATTGGCACATGAATAAAATAATAAATAACCCACTCGTATCGTGTTGCGGGCGCGGTCGCTCCGTACATGAAGCAATTGTGTATAAAAGTGGTTTTGTTAAATGGGTATGGGAGGAATTGTTAACAATTCTGCGGTTTGCTGAATAAATTATAAATATTTTTGTTATTTTATGATACGAATATTACGAATGGAATAAATACTCATCGATACACTATACTGAGCTTCCGAGCTCGCGAGCTCGAACCATGCGTAAGATTACTTTTGTACCAAGCTGTCAATGTCTCTTACGTCACTTAGCTTCTGTTAGTTGCTATTTACGTTACCAATCGTTTATAGTGATGTAGTTATAACATGCTTTATGTAGGCTCCAGCTAATAAGTACCGTTACCTAGTTTGCGTCGTGTACAACGTCATCTCTGGGATAATTCGAACAACAAACTAAACACCCACGAAAGGCTACGAAACGTGTGTTCTGAGGTTCTTTATTTTTCAATTTAAAATTGGATCTGAGACTAGTAGGCCCTCTATGCTGGAAGCGGGGCTTTAGGTAAATTTTTTGTAGGTACCTATCCTATTTCAATTAATACGCGTGACCGACGTCAGCGTAGGAGTAATTAAATCAGGACTTAGTTTTAGTTTATTGTCTAATTATATTTAGTTTTCAGTTTACTTTTTTACGATAATATAATACTTTGAGTAAAATTTTGAATTAAATGCGATTTATTTCAAAGAAATTCTAATAATTATTCAACATTAACTTGACCCCTGTTCCACATCGCTAAAAGCCCACGAGGGGCTTACAGCGCAATAACCGATGCTCAAAGGTTTTTGCCGCATCAAGGCGGATTCAATATCGTTTGTTTGAGTTGGAAATACTATCACGTGGGACATGATCGGAGTTTCAAGTACAAGACGATGCCAGAGTAATTAGAAGTAAGTTATATAGTATGATTAGTAAGTAAATGATATACATAATTATATATAGCCGGGACAACTAAATAAGCTTGTATCGCATATAAAGACTCATTGCAAAATGATCGAGGATTTAACACTTTAACATAACTTAACAAAAAGTGAGTCAAGGGAAAATTTACGCTTTATTCATTTCTAATGTTTATTGAACCTGTATACATTTTAATTAAAAGATGTCTTATTTTCACTAAAAATAGACACAACCCTTCCACACACCTTTTGATTAAAAATCTCATTAAAATCGGTTCACCCGTTTGAGATCTAAGTCGCCACAGCCACCTACATGGGTGTCTAGGTAACATCTTCTAAACTAACACCCTTCTTTTTGCGTGGAAGTTCTTAATTTTAAATTTTATAAGCAGATCCCTCTAAAAAGATGCATTACTTGTTTCCGTGAACTCTGCCCCGCCCATCGATCAATCCCGCCCGCCCTAGGACGTGCTCCGGGAAACATACGTCCACTCACGCTTCTATCCTTCCTAAAAACTAGCAGACAAAGCACATATTCGTCACGCCTAATTTTGACCGAACGAAACGAAGGGCTCCCTTTCAACTTGGCCAATAATGCTTTTGTAGCTAAGTATGTCCGGCAGTACTCCTCTACAGGTCATATTTCTTGACAGATTTTCGGGAAATTGTAAGCAGGTTCGATATTATTGAATCAGTTTTTGGAAAATTTAAAAATGTCAGGGCCATGGTGGTTCAAGAGGTATTCAACTCACAGAGTCACTTTGTACATATACTTACTTAGACCAATTGAATAGAAAAAATGATAGTCAAAATAAATGGTATTACTTGGTAGAAAATAAAATCGAATTTGTTTCTTTTTGAAAGGCGCCTTATACAATACACTTCGTAGCAGGTAGGTAACGGTTAAAAAGTTATACCTAAAGAGATTATCCGTTAATTAGCAAGCTAGACCAACTCACATTTAGCGTGTTTTTCTTAACGGTTTTCCCACAAGTTCTGTAAGTTTCATGCTCGAACTTGAACAAGTCGAATATCCATTAATTACAAAGTTTCCTCGAATATTGTTTCACTGGAAAAGGCTTTTTGCTCTAAATGGGAAATGTGAGACGGTTGAGCCCGACCTTTTGACATCGGTGTTTGAATACAGCTAGTGAATTCATGGCTTTTACCTCAAAGTAACAAGTGGGTTGGGGAATGTCAATTATTACTCTTAGCGAAATTTCTTTTGATTTTGTAAACAGTTTTATTTCGAGATAGGTACTAACCGTACGATCCAGGTTCCTCGGGTGCCCGTTACATAATTATAGGGAACTGATTCGTATCCGTTTTATAGTTTTATAAGTAGGACGATTGGGTAGTCAGTATCTAAATTGGCCAATCAGTATTAGTATTTGGAGTATAAATACATTTACTGATATTTGCGCGAGCGCAGCTGTTTTAACACGTGCCGTACAAGTCATACAACCTACATTCAACATGCGATGGTCACTGCTGACCTAAGGCCGAACAAGGCATAGGCATAGGTAGGTGCATCAACTCTCAATCGTCCACCCGCACACACTGGTGGGTCCGCCCGGTGCACTAGCTCCTTAATCTCATTATTAAATATCAAACGCCATTGTTTCATGATGGGTAAAACATGTTATATATGTAGTTAAATTATAATCAATCATGTTATTTACACAATGCCGCGGGTCGTTAACCTGCCAATTTGCCAAATCAACGCTCGGGGATTCCCCGACAAGTGCAACTAAAGCTAGACTGTATGTAGGCCGTGCATTCCGTGCAAGTATCATTCTTATTAAATTTTTAAGTGTCGTATTTAATTTTATTATTTTATTCAAATAATGTCTGACTGTATGTCTACTCTGCAATTTAATTCCTGTCATGCAATCATCATCATCATCATCATCATTTCAGCCTATATACGTCCCACTGCTGAGCACAGGCCTCCTCTCATGCGCGAGAGGGCTTGGGCTATAGTCCCCACGCTAGCCCTATGCGGATTGGGGACTTCACATACACCTTTGAATTTCTTCGCAGATGTATGTAGGTTTCCTCACGATGTTTTCCTTCACCGAAAAGCTAGTGGTAAATATCAAATGATATTTCGTACATAAAAGTTCCATGCAATACAATATAGTTAATACTATTAACTTAATAGGGTGATTGCTATAGTCATTTGCCACTACACTCCATATAGCAATTGGCCACCACTAACAAATCAGAGAGGAACAGACCAAATGTAGCGGCCAATAACTACAGCAGTCACCCTAGTAGGTACATACATAGAAGAGAGAAGAGAAGAGACTTATTACGGCTACACACATTCTTCTCTCAGTCAAAGTCACAGTCTTACTACCTGTCAGTACCTATACATTTTTTTCTCTACTTTTTAAACCCAAAGAATGTTTCAAAACAAGCATAAAATGTAATATAAACTTTTCTTTTAAGGAAAGCATTGTATTTAATACATTTTTCATCACCTTTTCTCCCACTTTCCCTCACTTGGTACCTGATTTAAATAGCCCATAGATTAGCAAAGCAGCTCACGTGCATTTTTTTTTATATTTTTGTTTAAATAACGAAGTCTTGGTCAGTCCTTTAGTCTTGAAGTACTATAAAATGACTGCTTAAAACTAAAAATCTACCTATCAAAAATGAATAAAAAGCGGTTGCTCCAAAAAATATGTTTTCTGTCTGATTACAGCCATTACAAATAAAACAAACCGGTTTTTTTAACCGCAACACAAAGCTCATCTTAATTATGCGACCTCACTGAAACCGCCACCGAGCTTACGTCGCCTTACCGCGAAAAATACCGCCTGCTTAACCCACTTAACCTTTACAAACAAATCTTAACCTTATACCATTCACTTTAAGCACATTTTGCTAAATCTGACAAGTTTACCGTTGTAAAACCTTTACGTAAACCGATTTTAGACTGTATTTGCACTCTTCGAAAGTAGCTTTCAGCTTGTAGAGTTTGAGAAAAACTGTAAAACATTTCGTCCAAAAAAGAGGTCAACAACACCGAAAGTTTTCAGAGAGTAATATATTAACACGTTTGGATATACTTAACTAAGGCTTATAGAAATAAGGAGAAAGTATTTTGCACTAAGATACAACATGAACACACATTTTCTTATTCGAAAACGTAAATCGTGGATTCAAAACGTGAAAATTACTTGCTTTTCAACCACCAGTAAACTGAGAAAGAAGCCCTTTTTTGAGTTTTCAATTTCAAGAGCAAAAGCAGTCATCAAAGGTACCTACCTACAAAATTTGGAAACCCTATATAACTATATAGATTGTAGGATGTGGTGTAGTGTAGGAAGAATGGATTTGGCAAATGCAGAATTAGCTCGAGGACAACAGACAACTATGTAGGTGATTACTAGACGTTTTTGGCGTCGCCTGATGTGGGCTATGATCTTATACCATATTTTATGTAAAACAAACAGGATTCTTTAGTTTTAAAATGTTACAACAATGTGTTTCGATAACTTTCGATCCACAGATAACAAATAAGATAAGTAAACACGTATTAAATTCTAGTTAGAATTAATTGACAAATGAATTAAGTATTTGCCGAAAACCGGTACGCCATATAACTTCACAGTTTACAGTCCAAGTTTCTAAACCACAGAAGATATTAATTAGTAGGACGATTCTAAATCGTTCATTTGCACTGGTTTTGATACTATCGTCTTGGCTTGACAAGTTGATAATCTCAGAAATGTCATGATATTTAGGCAATATATTGGCAAATTCAACTGTCATTATAGACCCAATTTTTTTGATGATGAACTCCTCATTATGAGTGGAATAAATACTAAATCAAAACTTATCCCATTACCTATACCTACGTTTGTGTAACTCAGACTCAGCTCAGACTCACTCAGGATCTTTTAGGATAAAAGGTGAAATGTCGCTTATATTGTAAAATAAATATACAACAAAATAAAAATCACCCCTTTAGCACCTGGAATCAACCTGTACTTAAACCACGGCTACCATAAACTAACTTCTTGGAATCTGATTCATAACTGTAGAATTTTTCTCAATAATTCCTAGAACGTTGGCATTTTAACTGGTTTCATTCTGTGTTTTCCTTATATTATGCAGTAAAAAAAATTATAATATGGCTTTTTGTGGATCTTGTGTCGCTGAAATAGTTTTTATTAGTTAGTGGGTCAAAAACTTTTGGAGAAACCAGCGTCTTCATATTCCGTTTATAAAATAAACTACCTACTACTGATCTACTGGAAAGACTTATAACTCGTCATACTAAAAAAGTTTTTGACCTAAATACTTAATATTCTATTAAGATTGTCCGCAAGAAGCAATTTTTTCACTGAGATGGTAAATATTACTCATGTTTTTTTTTTATACTAAAATTTATAATGCGTATTGTATTGGTACAACTCACGATATCCCACCCTATCACTGGATACTCAGAAAAAAAATAAAAACTTATCGCTGAGGACAGGATTCGAACCTGCGCGGGTATAACCCATTGGATTTCAAGTCCAACTCCTTAACCACTCGGACACCTCAGCTGTGGCGGGGCTGTCGAAATAGCAAGTCACCTTCTACCGCCGATGACGTCACTATAACAGCTAGGTTATTGACAAATTTATCGTATATCGAGTCAAGTGTATTACTATTATAACTTGATCTTATGACCCGTAGCGTATATACGTAATCGAAGGTCTGAGTTTATAGTGCTAATTGGCTAGTGTTGTTAATAAATAGCGCTGCTGTATGATAAGCGACGTCATAAGCTGATAACATACTCGTAGAGCTGAATAAATGGTATTTGTACTGAAATTAATTGGATTCAGTACGAGTATTGTCGTCATTTATTTGCTGTTTTACGTTATAACTGGGACTTTTATTTATTAAGGTTTTAGTTTCTTGGTTGTGAGTTGAGAGAGAGACTACAAATTATAGTACGCTATTTACAAAAATAAAAGAACTAGAACAGTCTATAACCCTCTTTTGCGCATATCAATTGGAAACAACTCTGAGATTGTATTTAATCGAATCTTGGTCATAGACTCGTATGTTTTTTTTTGTTTTTTATGATATATAGTAGGCCTGCGCTCTTTTCTTGAAAGTGTTCGATTATATTAGATTTAGATCTAATGAAACTGAACATTGAGCACTTTGATAATGACAAATATCAAGTAAATTATCAAAACCGCCGGTCTGACATTGCATATTCGATCACTGCTGAGCTGAGTATTGACTCGGGTACGGGTTGTCTGAGAGAAGCTGGTGCGAATATACCACTTTATTTATTAATCAATTCATACTCGTAATGTGTCTGTATCTACACCACTCTACGCAACGCTAATCCTATTATTGGCATGAAAATTTGGCTTGGTCCGACTCTAGACAATTTCGTAAAGTCCTATTACGTAAATATATTACGTTAATTATTTTATTATAATAGTTTTACTACAGACATACGTAAGCCACTTTACACACAATCTATTGTATACTTTGCTTATTAATAATAACCTCTCGGTACATTCGACGTACACGCAGCTGCGACAATAGACCAGTGTGACGTAGTTTAGCAGGTAAACAGACAAACACACTTTGGTTCGGTCCTGTCCGCTTTGGTACGGAAAGACCGCAGGCGACGGTTCATTCTACTGTTTAGCCTATTGTCAACTAGCAGTTACTGATACATTCCGCTACTTGACGCTAGATGTCTACTACGAAATAACTCGCGTTTTGGTAAGAAAACTCATGGAGTTACCACCCTTTCTTGACTTATATTACTCTGTGGTTTGACGGTTCGAGGCAGGACGATTCTGGAGAAACGCATAGTTGAGGACCGCTCATCATCTACCTAAGTAGTGAAGATGGAAATGTTTTCGTGTAGATTCCTATGCCGTATCTGTTTCATGTCAGCATATCAAACACCACGTACCTACATACCTCGGATAGAATGAAAGAAAATCATCAAGAGTGTTTTCATGTCCTTTTCAACAGCCATCCCCAATTCGTATTTCATCTCGAATTCCGTATGCAAGCGATATGCACAAATATCCTAAACAAGACAATAGTGAACAAGTGAACGAGCTCGGCACGGCGGCGCTAGCATTTGCCATTCAGCTCCGGAACGTGTGAAACGAACGCGGTGGAGCGTGAAGAGCATTGCACCCTTACCAATGGCTTTTTTTAATAAGTTTATATTATGTAGCACGACAAACAGAGATTAATAATATGAGAAATATCATAATTATTAATGTTACAAACGCGATGGGTCCTAAGTGGCACCAGGGGCCTTGTTCGACATGTACTTACAACTGTCGAATTTCGCGTCAACTTCAATTCAACAGTTGAAGTTCATCAAGTGCGGATAGTTCATTTGGTACAACCAATAATTTAACAAAAAACAACTTTGTTTTATATTATTACTTTAAGGTTTATAATGGTTTGGTTGTCACCTGACTGTGGATTGCTAATGTCAAATTTTGACAAGTAATGATTCGATTCAACGGAAGTTCAACATGCTACGTCAAAAGTGGCATGTCGAATAAGGCCCCTGAATATTATGAATAGCAAACGATGTTTAAATGCCAACTTGTGAAATGGTCGCTTTTTTTCTACTTAATTTCGTTAAGAATATTAAATACTTAAATACAGTGTGAATGAAGTAAGTAAGTGATATAGGGGTCTCGGCCCCGAATACTATTTCGTACCCTTCGGTGTCGAGACCCTTGGCCCGTGGGGTCCGACCGCGTCTACACTTTTTAAGGATTTATCCAAAAGGATAGCAGACGCCACTGGTGATCGTAGAGCTGGCAGCTTCCTCGCACAAAGAATAAGTATTGCGATACAGCGGGGAAATGCTGCCAGCATCTACGGCACCATTCCGCAGGATAGTTTGTAATTATTTATTTTTAGATTAGTTTTATTTATTTTTAGATTTAGTTTTTAAGTTTTGTAGGTTAGTTATTTAATTATGTTTTAAGTATCATTTTTGTTTGTAGGTATTAAGTTTGTATACACTAATAAAGTAAGTAAGTAAATACTCTTTATTGCACCACAAAGAAAAATAAAATAACAGATTTACAGTGTAAATAATGGTAGCAACAGGCGGTCTTATCGCTGTATGCTGTTATGTGGAAATTAAATTGAATGTAAGAAAAGCGTTTGTATTTTCCACGCGTGCCAGCGTGTGTAAGTATTAATGAAATGTTAGCTTAAAAACTCACAAGAGTATAAAATGGAAGAAAACGAGTTGTTTGTGAGAAAAACTTAGTCTATAGTAGCGAGTAGGCTCGCGACTCTCGTGAGTGCATAATGTTCAGCTCAGCCTTTGTGAGCAAATGCATCGCTCGAGCGCCTGATCCCGCGCCCTCGCTTCGGCTTTGTCGCTTTGCTCAGGCGTTTCTAACACGCGAATGCAAATTATCATTATTATCAAACCTAAAATGGAGTTTTTGTGCGGAATTAATGTGAAAGTAGAAGTAGAAGTCGAATCGAGAATGATTATTGTACGTGTTATTTTTCCTTTATTCATCATTTTTCTTAGGCTAGGTTTTTATAATATGTATATAAAAGTAAAATATAAAACCACTTACAAAACAATAAAAAATACATATAAACACATTATAAAAAACCTAACCTAGGGTGCCGCCAGCAGCCGGGCAAGGCCCAAGCTATCGGTGGTCAGGGCTGCAGAGAGAGGAACCGGCGGACTATCCGCGCCGTGTCCAAGATCACCGCCTTCTGCATCTGTCCCTTGATCCAACCACCTAGCGAGAGTCTCTCAAGATGTTGGTCCAGAATCTTTGCTATTAAACCGTTCACTGAAACGACTATCGGGACAATGATTGTCGAATCAACATCCCACATGGCGGTTATCTCGTGAGCCAAGTCTTGTACGTGTTATTATTATTATTACCAACATACCAACACGTCTTCGTGATACGCTTGTACCCATTCAAAAGCTGATGCTCTCACATTGGGCGCGAGTTTTTAATCGTAATTAGATTCCAAAAAAACTTGCCATTGCAATAATTTGTTTGTAAAATAGTAAATTCATTTTTATAAATAAACACGCTAAGATAATTTATTTATTGGTAATTTTACTCCTACGATTTAAAAAAGTACTATTATTTACTACATAAATACAAGACGCGCTAGTAAAAAGTGGCAACATTGTCTTACTCTTTTTGGAATCTAATTAATCAATTATGATTTTCAGTATAGACGCACGGCTAGCACATCTTTCTGCAACTAGCGCGATGAAGAGACAGGTTGGCGTCACTTGTCACAAGTAACAATCAAGTAACAATGCTATTCTGACTGTGCATGGTCTTCCATGTGCTGGGGCACTTCCCCATTTGGGCCGCATTTCAATATTTCATTCAGCATTAGCCCAACTTGTACCTACTTGTACTGTGACTTGGCATGAAAACTTACCGTGGTCGGTCTGTATTTAGTAATAGTAAGAAATTAAGGCAATCGTGCTTATCTCTAATTTGTAAATCGTACTTAAAATCTAACGGCTATACTCGCGCGAAAACCTGCTCTGCCGGTCGTTCTAGCCCCGCAATGTAGGTACGAGTATCCTTATATTCAGTGACTCAAACACTCGAACTTGGCTCAAGAGAGTCAAGAGGGAAGTAGCGAGGGGCAGATTTAATTTCGGCAGGTCCCAGTAATATGACCGAGGAGTAAACAAGGGGACTTTATTTGATGACACGGGGATTGCACAATTTTATTGACGTCGTTGTATAGGTACCTACTTATCTGCGGTGTGACTAACGAGATATGAGGCATACAACAATTTATGAGATGATTTTGTACCTACTCATACTTTACTGATTCACGCGAATGGACGGAACGAACAGATTTTAAAGGAGGAGCTAAAATTAAAACCTTCCTTTGACATAATAAATATCAAAATATATTAAAAAAACAAAATCATAAAACTTAGTAGGTACGTACAACAAGATAATTACTATTTTACATGGTATTATTTTATTTACTTTTATATGAAGGAGGGAATAATCGAGCGACGACAGGAAAAAAATACTACTCCGCTAACCTTATCAAGTCTAACAAATCATTCAATATATTTTCGTTAGTTTGAATTGGGCGACGACGCAACTGTGTTGGCTCCGTCGTGTGACCCGGCGTAGAATTCGGCCCCATTGCCCCGGAACCGCCGAAACGCGACAACCTTCGGCCACAAGTCATAAATTAGTCAATACGAGTAAGACCTCAGTCATAAGTTTGGTTTGCGGATAGTATAGTGTGGTATATCTTTAGTCGCGGCCCATGGTGTGAGTGACGGTAGGCGCGTCAATGCGCACAACGCTGGAAGCGACGGTGAAGTAGCCCTCGTACTCGACAGTGTCGGGCGTCGTGTCGTAGTGGTAGTGACCGCCGTCGCCGTGCGGGCCCCAGCCGTGGAAGTGCTGCACGCGCAAGTCCAGGTCCTGTTCACGACGAATATAGTTATAAATGCAGTGATGATAAAGATTGAGGCAACCTTAAAGAACTAGATGTTCCGAGTAGATTAGCTGCTAGACAACAGTTAGGTAAAAATTGTAATACTTAACAAGATTGGTCTATCTTTTTAGTTGTCACCGTCTACCGGAATTAAAATTGGATATGGTCATGTGGGATCAAGGTGGTAGGAGAAACATAGTTTATTTTACTAGGTACAAGAAAAACAGAAGCGCTGGTGGCCTAGCGGTGAGGGCGTGCGACTTGCAATCTGGAGGTCGCGGGTTCAAACCCCGGCTCGTACCAATGAGTTTTTCGGAACTTATGTACGAAATATCATTTGATATTTACCAGTCGCTTTTCGGTGAAGGAAAATATCGTGAGGAAACCGGACTAGTCCTAATAAGGCCTAGTTTACCCTCTGAGTTGGAAGGTCAGATGGCAGTCGCTTTCGTAAAAACTAGTTGCCTACGTCAAATCATGGGATTAGTTGACAAGCGGACCCCAGGCTCTCATGAGCCGTGGCGAAATGCCGGGATAACGCGAGGAAGAAGAAGAGTACAAGAAAAACAGGTATGTGGATTCCCTACAATTAAGTGTTTCTCTTGCACCAATATTTCCCTTACCCCATCTAACCTTACTACCGTTTTATTATGCAGGCGTCCGGTTTTTGTATTCCAAAGCCCAGTATTTAGTCCATCGCTTTAACACAATTTAGCCTGGTTTATATTAGATTTCTTCCACGCTTGCGTGCGTCCCATGACACGGGTAAGGGCAGCCGCTGCCGGAACATATTAATGTACTCGTCTGGCCGTAAACTGATGGCCAGGGAAAAACGGTCTATTTGAAAGTAATCGGCGTAGACCGGCTAGAATGTATTTATGTACTTTATGTAGCTACGTATGTCTGTGTGTACCGCGTACGTACCAAGTCCCCAGTAACCATGGTGCCCACATGAGTGATGGGGGCCCGCATCTCGAAGTAGTGCAGCCAGTTGTCCACGTCAGAGTCGGAACATAGGGGACTCTTGGAGAAGTCTGGCATCACGTGGTGCTTCACCTTGCCCGCGCGGAGGAGGAACATGCCGCCGAGGCCTGATGAAAGGAATGTCAAAACAATGGTTTCTAAATAATTCTTACGTTTTTCATGATATCTAGAATTTTTTTTAAAAAGTGATATTATTAGTAATAAATTCGTCATTAGATAATGTAGATACATAATACCAATACAGGCGAGACTAATAAATGAAAGTTGCACGTCAGTTCTTGAAAGAAGGTTAATGGGCTTATTTATTAAAAAAATAACCAAGCTACCTATGGTCCATTATAATCGAGCTATACCAGTTTACAGTCCTTAAAAAGACCCTTTATCCTATTTGTTACGTCATGGAAAATGTGACTTACCAACGACTTTGTCCCCGTAGTGCTGCTTAAGAGCCTCACGGATTGAGGTGATGAAGTTGGCCTGTCCAATACGTTTCTTAGCCACCACTTTTATGACCTGCAACGTAAAATCAAGGCCATTAAAATATAAAGAACCCACTTCTGTTTACGTGCCGCGTGTGCACAAAAGATATTGAGTGTTTCATAAATTAAAAACAGATGAGCTTGAGAAAAAATGGGCGAGAATTGCATTGCCTAAGGGCCCCGACATGATTAGTCTGGCCCTGGCTGCTTCTCACGGCAAGTAGCTCAATAGCAACGGATGCGGCTTCATACGTTGCCAAAGCAAGTCTTACACAACTCTTAAGTCACGTACCTTGCCGGGGCTTCCATCTGATAGGAGGTAGTTGCCTAGGAGTGCAGTTCTGGTTTCATTGTTGGGGAGCCTCCTCTGCTGGTAGCCGCTGCTGCCCTTGGCTGCCCCCACAGGGTGGACGGAAACTATCCTCGTGCCTTGATCTACGGAGCCATCGCGGATGGACAGGTTGATTATACCCTGCAACATCACGTTAGTTGTATTGACATATTATGTATTGTTTATATTTTCATTTGTTTCTACTGGCACACTACGAAAATTGCTGTCTGCTAAAACTTTTACCATAACTTGGTCAGTTCAGCTAAGTCGTAGCCCTTGTCTCTAATGTGTAGGCCCCTGCTCTATTGTCACTAGAGTCCTCACCTCACAATTAACCCCGATGTAGGGCCACGGTCCCGCGCCAGCCCCGGCCAGGAAGGCTGGGTCCCGGCGCTGCTGTTTGGTCAGTTCAGTTAGGCCGTAGACCTTGTCTCTAATTTGTAGGCGCCTGCTCTACCGTCACTGGAGTCTTTTCACCTCACAATTAACCCCGATGTAGGGCCACGGTCCCGCGCCAGCACCGGCCAGGAAGGCTGGGTCCCGGCGCTGCTGTTTGGTCAGTTCAGTTAGGCCGTAGACCTTGTCTCTAATTTGTAGGCGCCTGCTCTATTGTCACTAGAGTCCTCACCTCACAATTAACCCCTATGTAGGGCCACGGTCCCGCGCCCGCCCCGGCCAGGAAGGCCGGGTCGCGGCGCTGCTGTCTGGCCAGGTCAGCCAGGTCGTAGACCTTGTCGCGCTGCACTAGAGGCACGAGGTACGGGGGCCCGCCGAGCTCTATCAGCTTCTCGTTGCCGCATAGACCTGGAACATTGCCCATCTGACTCTTAGCACGTTTTGCAACTTTCCTGACTGGTACATGATCGGGAACAAAGAATTAACTTTTTTTACGATACGAAGGCAAACGAGCAGACAAATCGCTCAAGGACGGGCCTGAGGGGTTACATAACTACTTTGCCGGCCAGTGCGCTCTTTTCTTGAAGATCTGGAAAAGTATCGCGGGCGACTGTTCATTCCACAGTTTAGCTGTGCGAGGCAGGAAGCTTCTGGAGAATCACACTTGGGTGACTTGGGGACTGTCAACCGTTTTATGCTTGGAAATAATAAAAAAACTGGAAAAAGTAATTGGCTCGGGCGAGATTCAAACTCAAACCAACCATCTAGGTTAGGTAGGTGGTCGAGATGGAAATGTAGGTACCTACTCGTACTGTAGAAGAGGTTTAATGTCATCTAATGGGAACAATCAAAGAATCTTTGGTCGGAAATATCAACTTAAACATATTGGCTAACGTAAGAGGGTCGACCTTCAATTAGATAAAAAACGTCGCTCTTCTCAGAGTATACCACGTACATCTTGACGAGAGAGTAATATCATATTTATATATTACGCAACGATAATTATATTAACCAGAGAATAATATTAACATACCTACTTGGCTACCATTAACGCCAGTTATCAGAATCTCAGAATAGTATTATTAAGTAAACAATGCGCAGATACGATAAAAATAATTCCATGGGTTTGTTATCAACTCTCTTTCACTTTATTAACCGACTTCCAAATCTCAAAGGAGGAGGTTATCAATTCGGTTGTATGTTTTTTTAAATAACTATTTACATTAGAACAATAAATACTTCTGTCAAGCAAATATTGGGCCCGTCTTAACGCTATTTGGCATACCTAAGTATGGACGTTTACAACTCCATAGCGTATAATTCTAAGCATTTAAGAGACTCTTTAGGGACCTATCGGTGCACCTCCAAGGGAAGCCTGTTCGTGAATATGGAAGAGGGCCAGCCGCAGCCGGCTGTTGAAATTACGGATTCCAAATTGTTGAAAACCACTAACCCCCTTATTCATAAACGCGCTACAAACCTCATCATCATCATTCTCTTGCCCTTGTCCCATTCACTTGGGGTCGGCGCAGCATGTCTTTCTCTTCCACACCTCTCTGTCGCCCGTCATTTCATCATTCACTTGCATTCGTTTCATATCATCTCTCACACAGTCCATCCACCTTTTCCTCGGTTTTCCTTTCCTCGTACTTCCCTCCACATTCATTCGTAATACCTTTCTCGTCACATGACTTTCATCCCTCCGCATCACATGCCCGTACCACGCTAGACGATTTGCCCTTACTTTATCTGTTATGGGTGCAACTTTCACGCGCTACAAACCTCAATTAGCTAATAATAGTAATAATCGTTTGTGTTAATTAGTAATGATGCAAAAATTGATGTGGATGTGACAAATAGAACCAACTCTGGCTGGCTCAAATGGCGACAACTTACAGGGGTTCTGTGTGACACCAAAATTCCAATAAAAACGAAAGGTCATGTGTATAAAACCGCTGTACGTCCCGCAATGCTGTATGGGTCCGAATGTTGGGCTACAACTAAACAGCACCTCAACAAACTACACACAACAGAGATGCGGATGCTTCGCTGGTCTGCGGGTGTCACCAGGTTAGACAAAATCCGGAATGAGTTTGTCAGGGGAAGCTTTAAGGTTCTACCTATCACAGAAAAAGTCAAAGAAAACCGCCTCCGCTGGTACGGGCATATCCAAAGACGGCCAGAGGACCATATAGTAAGGCTAGCCCAAGATTTGCCAACGACGAAACGAGGACGTGGAAGGCCACCCGCCACTTGGCTTACGACGGTCGAGAAAGACCTAAAACAATTAGGATTGGACGCCAGCACAGCTCAAGACCGAGCACAGTGGAAGAGAAGGATAAGGAGGGCCGACCCCAAGTAGATGGGAAAAGGTCGCGATAAAAGAAGAAGAAGAGTAATAATCGTTTGTCCTTATCTGTCATTTGACTTATGTATTTGTAAGAAAGAGATAAAATATAATTTAACTAAATCAGGCCCGTAAAGCTTTATGAATAAGGGGGTAAAGCATTACTATCAATACTTTAACTTTTAGTTTTACTAATATCTACGTGGAATATGCTAGTGTGCTAGTGCATTTTTGTGTTAATTAAGTAAGATATACGGTACATATACGGTCATACTTTTACTTATGTCAGTGAGCTTTTCGTACCTGGCGAGGTAAGGCCGTAAGGCTCCTGTCTGAGGTCGGGGCTGACCTCCGCCGACACAGCCACCGACTCGAAGTTGGACTTGAGAGCGCGGGACAGTACTGAAAAAAAAACAGGAGGTAACAGTCAGCATCAAACAAAACAGATAATGACGGCCAAAAGACTGTCTCAATTCAAACATGACATAGATGATCATACTGTCTGTGTCTTACGCTAGTAGGTACTAGCAACCAAAATAACCTACACTGCTTTTAAACTCCAGACATGTAAGTAAATGGAAACTATAAGGGCAGTGTCTATCTGCACGGGGATATCTACTTATTTACATTCTACACTACGGTAGAATTTTTAATGTATCGCCTGATATCTAAATATTAGTACAATTACATACTACCTACTTACTTTTTTTTATGAACTTACCGTCGACAATCTCCTCCAAAGGCGGCTTATGAAGAGCCTTTTCCAGGATCGGAACCTTAGCGTAGTCTACGGACGTCATGCTGAAATACCACAACGATTTCAACGTCTTTAGGCAGACCATAAACCAATAAGGAAAATAAGGATAATAAAAAAAAACAATGTATAAACCTACTCCAATTTTAATAAAGTAGCCGTAATATTATTCAGTATTGGTAATATCATTATATTCATTACAGACTCACCTTGTGTCACGGCCGTTCAAGGCCGCTCCATTCACAAGAGCGAAAAACGTAACCATTAAACTTACTTGCATTTTAAACTAGATAATTTGACTCAGTTGTAGGTTAAGGTCACTGACCCTTTCAAAAAATATACTTGATATAAAAATACATACGTTACAAGCCGGTGTTGACGGGTGACTGTAGATTTGGTGACCCCTGGCTTGATTTATCAGTTATATTATAAATATAATATTGCTTCACGCGGCTGCGCGTGGCGACGGCCGGGAGGTTTGTGACAGAGCGCGGGCGCAGATCTCTGTTATCTGTTACTGCAACACTCTTAATAGATCATTGTTGATAGACCTTAATGTCTTTGTGATAAGGTTTACGATACGTCAGTCGACGACTTTTGTCAACCAGCAAGACGATTAATGTCAGTGCAATTTATTTGGTAAAAGTACCAGGGGCGTAATGATTTGATATTAATCTCAGTGGCGGATTTGCAGTCTTTGCCGCCCTAGGCCCCAAGCCTTGTAGCCGCCCCTTTCTAAGCATCAGCACCCATCATATTGACTACATTTAGATCAGGCAACGGAAAGATATATTATAGAGGGAAATGCTTGGCACACATTTTTTACTTAGTAACTTTTTTGGACTCGTTAGGAGGTGAACATATCAAAAGTTGGGGGCTTTGGTTTGAAAGTCACATTTTTCGGTTTTTCGCTTATTATATCTTAGAAACTATACGTCCTTGTGACATGATGATAGGAACATAGGTTTTATGAAAAAAATAAGCAAATACTTATTCATTTTAGGTAAGTGACAGTTTTACCAATAACATTGATAGTGCCATGCCTTATGGGAAACGGTCGCAGAGATAGTTCAGAGCCGGAAACCGCTACCAACTTTTAGTATGTTGTTAGGCATGGCATTGGGTCTCCAAAACTGCCGGGAGACGGCGGCACCGGCCATCTACTTCAGCGGAATGATGTCATCAAAATGACTCCCGCTTCGTTGCGAATATTGCATACTGCGCCCAAACTGTGCATAGCACATACACTTGTGGGAGATTAAATGAAAGCCAATTAAATAAACTTTATTTTATTTATACAAAGTGTACCAAAATATGCAACAGTTTAAGAGAAATTTACAAATAAATAAAAATTACGTAAAAAAATATTCGATTATTTGGGTTTTACAACCATACCAAAAGTCGGACGATAAAGCAATGTACTACAACTTTAAAGATGATGTCTCAAGCCATACACTGATATCAATAAAATCAAAATTGGACCAAATATATGGAAATTATGCATCAAAATGTAGATATTTTCCCATACAAATGTATAAAAGTTAAAAAAATCCAAATTGGTCATTTTCAGGATAATCCGCATAAGCTTCTAGTATGTTATTAGCAATATTACCTGGATTCTAAAACTGCCGGGAGACCATCTTTGTTGTTCCTCAGTTACAAATAATGACGTCATATAAATAATCACTGCCGAATTTCGCAAAATGTAAATTATAGCTATACCACGAGTCTCACATACACGTGAGTTACATGTAATGAAAGGTTATTAAATGTATTATGATTCACCTAAACATTGTTTGTAAAAAAAATGTACGGTTTCAGAGCTAGAAACAACGAAATACCACTTTTTATGGAAAAAGTAGATATGTATCAATTTTATAGCTAAACTAAAATCGTCAAAAAAATTTTGCGTATAATATTTGAAAAACCAGTTATTCAACTATATATCACAATTTAAATTTTACATTTCCGACAAAAACTGTGGAAGTTGTGGAAAAAAAACTAAAGCGCCCCAACAATTCTACCTTAATGCGCTCATATTATGCAAAGAATAGTTCTAATTATCGAGTATTAAATGGATGAACATTACATAAAATACATGAAATAGACATTTTCGAATGGAACCATAATTAAAAAAATAATAATTTACTTGATAAGTAAGCAAAATACTGTTTCTTTAAGTACCCAATCTCCTCCTTTCAAAGTCGGTTAAAATGTAGCTTTTGTGACCTGGGCTACAAAGACAAATAAATTTACACCTAATTTATCAAAATCAGTTCAGTAGTTTCATGCAAACGGTACCTACACATGCACGCATAGATAGCAAATTCTGCCGTAGTCGGACAAAAAATTAAAATTCAATAATTAGACCTTTACTATTATGGCCTGGCGTGGCTTGGCATCTAACGTTGAAACCCTCAGGCCGTAGATGTTAGCAGACCAGAGGGGTGACCTGTATTTCGGAGGATCAGAGGGAAAATTCTGCCAGCCTTCTCAGCTCAGCCTTGAAACCCTTGCACCACCCAAGATTCCACTTTTATAAGAATACCCAACTGGCGCGAAGTGGCGCAGAATAGGGCAGAGTGACGCTCTTTTGTGTCAGAGGTCAAGATCCTCTTTGGGTCACTGAGCCAGTGATTTATGTATGACTGTATGTATGTATGTATAAGGCTAATCGAGGCTTAAATATATAATTATGTATCGCATTAAGTGAACTGATATGGCATTTACCGAGATAAGGCATTTTGTATTAGGCATGTACCTACTTACTGGCATGTAACTTTACATTTCTCTAATAATGTAGCGTTAGGCCATGACAATAAGTGTCTATTTGATATTAATATTTACCGCGACTACAGCAGGAACTGCTTTCTACGTATGTAATTATGTATTTTTTACATGAAACAACTGAACTGATTTTGATAAATGAGGTGTCAATTTATTTGTCTTTGTAGACCAGGTCACAAAAGCCACATTTTAACCGACTTTGAAAGGAGGAGATTAGGTACTTAAAGAAACAGTATTTTGCTTACTTATCAAGTAAATTATAATTTTTTTAATTATGGTTCCATTCGAAAATGTCGTTTACATGTATTTTATGTAATATTCATTCATTTAATACTCGATAATTAGAACTATTCTTTGCATAATATGAGCGCATTAAGGTAGAATTGTTGGGGCGCTTTCGTTTTTTTCCACTACTTCCACAGTTTTTATCGGAAATGTAAAATTTAATCTGTGATGTATAGTTGAATAACTGGTTTTTTAAATATTATACGCAACATTTTATTGACGATTTTAGTTTAGCTATAAAATTGATATACATCTACTTTTTCCATAAAAAGTGGTATTTCTTTGTTTCTAGCTCTTAAACCGTACATTTTTTTTACAAACAATGTTTAAGTGAATTATATTAAATTTAATAACCTTTCATTACATGTAACACACATGTATGTGTGACTCATAGTATAGCTATAATTTACATTTTACGAAATTCGGCAGTGATTATTTGTATGACGTCATTATTCGTGACTGGGGGACAAAAAAGATGGTCTCCCGGCAGTTTTAGGATCCAGGTCATATTGCTAATAACATACTAGAAGCTTACGCGGATTATCCTGAAAATTACCAATTTGGATTTTTTTAACTTTAATGCATTTGTATGGGCAAATATCTACATTTTGATGCATAATTTCCACATATTTGGCCCAATTTTGACTTGATTGATATCAAGGTATGGCGTCAGATGTCGTCTTTAATTTTGTAGTACATTGCTTTAACGTCCGACTTTTGGTTTGGTTGTAAAACCCAAATAATTGAATATTTTTTTACATCATTTTGATTCTTTTGCAAATGGCTCTTAAATGACTGAATATTTTGGTACACACTGTATAAATGAAATATAGCATATTTAACTGGCTTTCATTCAATACCACACACAATTATGTGCCATGCATAGTTTGGGTACAATATGCAATATTCGCAACGAAACGGGAGTCATTTTGATGACGTCATTCCGCTGAAGTAGATGGCCGGCGCCGCTGTCTCCCGGCAGTTTTGGAGACCCAATGCCATGCCCAACAACATACTAAAAGTTGGTAGCGGTTTCCGGCTCTGAACTATATTCCCATAAGGCATATGACTATGACTTTCATGTACCTACAAAAACATTAAAAACTATTTTCTTGAATAACTGCTAAACTATTTATCCTAAAATTATTAAAAAAATCTGAGATTCTTACAATGAGCTCTTTGATTTGATATGTAACACGATATAGTTTGAAAAACTTTATTTTTAAATTTTCTCATTTACCCCCCAAAATATGGAGGCCATATTTAAAATTCATTTTCATCACACTCGCTCAGTAAATGTGGAATTGCACGTAGGCGTAGCGGGAGTTATAGAAATTTCGTTTTCCCTAGGGAGTTATCAAGTTTCTAGTGCCATAATTAACAGTTTTTTGTCTTTATACTTATTTTTTGTATCGCAAGTGTGATGAAAAACATTGTGTGTATCTCGGGGCGTAATAATATTGCAAAATCGAGCCTATAAATCGCTCCGGCAAGCCGTCGCGATTTAACTTACTCTCGTTTGCAGTATTCAACTTACGCCCCATGTTGCACAATGTACTATTATTTAGGTTACACTTCTATCTTTGGGTCACAAACTTACATATGTGAGCCAAATTTCAACTTAATTGGTCCGGCAGTTTCGGAGACCTCTCTCTTCCCCTGGCTCAAGGTCTACGGCCGGGGACTTTTGATATGTTCACCTCCTAGATAATTCAAATAAAAATAGGTACAAAGTCAAAAATTGTGTTGCAAGCATTTCCCTCTATAGGTACTTTTTTGAGAATTTGTTGCCTGGTCTAATTTTGAGTTATTTTTTGTTATCATCAGCGAATTTTTTGTTACAATTTGCCGCCCCTAATATCTTGCCGCCCTAAGCCCGGGCCTACTGTGCCTTATGGGAAATCCGCCACTGATTAATCTACGTGTTCCTCTGACACCAATACAGTAGTAGGCATCAGTATCACAAAACGACGAGTCTGACGTCATTCCGCTGAAGTAGATGGCCGGCGCCGCTGTCTCCCGGCAGTTTTGGAGATCCAATACCATGCCCAACAACATACTAAAAGGTGGGACTTAGCTGTTTTAGCCCTGAACTTACTATCTTTAAATATAGTTTTAATTACAAATTTTATAAAAGTATAGGTATAAATACAAGAATAACAAAAATAATATTTAGTAGCTGTTACGTTTAATTACGCTCTTGAGTAGGTATTTGCATAGATTACTATTATGTAATGTGTGTAGGTAAGTACTTAAATCACAACACCTACATAAGTAAACAGTGTTAAGTGTTATCATTATCAGCGATAAGGTCAAGTGTATGGGAACATTAAAACTCTTTTGTTCAAGGATAGAGTTTATTGTTATCAACTTATAAATAAACTTACAACCATTCAATAAATAAGCGTGTACGATGCAAACAACCAGCGGCTGAACCAAACTTTGGCAACGAGGTAGGTTTACAGTTCGAGCACGAAGCTCGAGGAAGTGAACACCATTTTATCGTGTTCGAACTGTAGGTTCGCACAAAAGGAGCTGGTACATACGTTTAAATATGCGACTACACTCGCGAATTAACATGCGAATGATTCAAGACATTCGTGGATTTTCAAGTTATAGAGGTTTTTTGACGCACCTAAAAAGCGCCTAGAGCCCTCGGGTAGAACACATTTCTGCGACCATACAATAAATCTATCACAACGCATTCGCTAACCTCTTCAGGAACATGTTTCACAAAAAAAAATCTGTCAGCCCGCAAACTTTCGCACAGTTCATAAATGGAATCTTTGGGGATTAATAATGTTTTTTCATATTATTAGTTGTCAACAAATATTTCTATCGATTTGATTATAATACATAATTTTATGACATAATTACATGATCACTCAGTTATATTTTATTGGATCGTATGTGTGTAGGAAATATCAGTTCCTTCGGTGCGAACAAGCGTTAAAATTAACAATATACCTACTTAAAAATATAAGAAGTAAATAAATACCCTCTGCCGCTAAGACTAGGAAAACCATACAGACACAAGAACGCGCTTGGAACCGAAAATGAAGAAAATTAAGTCCGTTTTTATTTAGATAATTAAAAGCAAATGAGTTAAGGTTATACACACACTGCTGCATAAAGTAATCATTACAAAAAAAAGGTAATTTTTTTTAACGAAATGTGATATTTTAAACTAAATACATTAAATACACTTTTTGGCGTATCCTGCAGTTGGCTGTGTACTTTATATCGATATGAAAAGAACACTTTTAAAATGGCATTATATGATAGTCTTGTTGTCGTATGTGTATGTGTAACCTCAACTCTGGATGCTGATACCTATACATTATTACATGATACAGATTACAACACAATGTACCTTTAGTATTTTCGTTATTTTTTACCATTTCAGACAACCATAACAAGTATTGCTAAAAACTATACGTAGGTACAAGGTTATTACCGTAATTGGAAAATAAATAAAGAGAAATATTATTAAATACTATGAAGCCGTTTTAGTACTTTTTAATATTTCGAAGCTTTACGTAAATGGGCATAGTCCACACTGTTAACTGACAAGTCGTAAACCTTATGGCAAAGACATTAAGGTTCACCGAGGGTCACTTAAAAGTCTCACTGGTTAATAATTATGATTGTGAGCTAAATAAAATTGACATACTTATTTTGTCCATTCCACAGAAAGCATAGCTCCATAGCTACATTTTGTGATCATATTACACCCTAGAGGCACATAAAGTCGAGAAGAAAGTCAATAACTAATTAGGAAGTACCTAGTAAAGTAGAAAATATGAAGCACTGCCTCCGTCGGGTCAACAAAACGAAACATAAACGAAAAATAAATGAGCGTTAGTCATTGTTTATCACAGCCTAAAGCTTTTCGCTTTATACTCCAACCACGGATAAAGAATTATTATGACATGTAAAATAGTACAAAATATTGCAGCTTCAATTTTGAGAGCTGAAATATATATCTCTGTACAACGCCATTTGTTTTATGGCAAAATAAGAACGCTGAACACGAAGAATTTCGTACATTGACACGCCATTTCTTATATTGCTGTCCCCCTCGCACATTGGCATTGACCGATGGCAGCATTTGCGGGAAAGAAATATAATTATGCGCGTGCGATAGAGATGGAAATGGCGGGTCTATGTACGAGATTTTTCGTGCTTAGCGTCCTTAGTGTAACTGGATTATCGAATGTTGTCTATACAGTGTCATCTACTTCAGATGTCAATTTTGCAAATATAATATTGTGCACTAGTTTACCCGTCTAAGGGCCCCTTGCACCATTCACTAACCCGGGGTCAACCGGTTAAACCTGGAGTTATAATGGTTGCCAGTACAATTTGCCACCGGGTTAACGGTTTAACCGCTTAACCCCGGGTTAGTGGGATGATGCAAGTGGCGCTAAGTATTTCTTTGTCTATGAAATACCGTCTCATAGTTGACATGCAACCAAAAATCTACTCATTACCATCTTTCCTTTCACGCCTACACAAAATATAATTCTTTCTTTATTCAAAATATTCGAACAATTACGTCACTCATCCGCAAAGAATTCACATCAGGGGCCCATTTCTCGAACGGTATTAGACGGCGTGCTAGCTCGCATTCGAATTTAGTTACATTGCGGACTGTTGGTTACGTCCAATTCAACTAACCGATCAAAAACCGCAACGTAATGAAACTCGCATGCGAGTTCACACGCCGTCTAAATCAGCCCTTAGAGTCAGAACATTTTTTTCTTGTCTCGAAAATGCCGATTTACCATTTTTTTTTAACACTATCATTTCACAACACGACATACACACTTTTATACAATGAAATCACGCATCGTTTTCGTGAATCAAAGCTGTACAGTTGTAACTGAGATATCTACATTTTGTAATACATGTTCCACCTAGTACTAACATATCAACAGGGTCCCTATTTGACTCGAAAAACTGACATGAGATGTCGCTACCATATGGCTAGTTTTATTATAAGTAGCTATGTCAATGCCGAAACGTCAAGCTTTGCAAAAGGACATGTCGTTAAATCAGTTGTGATATCAAAACTATATCCACATGTTAACCATACGTATAACGTCACCTCCTGACATTCTCGAGTCGAACCTGAAACGTCAACGTCAAAACGTCAAAAATGCATTTCGATACGAAATGGAAAACAAAAACTTATAGGGTTTAGTCACTAATGTCGTAATGCCTGTATTCTTTGTTTTTAAAGCAAAAGTGGAGTCTTTCCTACGAAAACCAGTACCTACTTTAAAGGGCCAGGCATGATTTTACCCTACTACTTAACATGTCACGACATTGTTCAATAATCAGCTATCCTATCACATCGATATATCAGTAAATACAAATATAATACAAAGGTCTATAATCTAGTTCCCTATAGGCACTAAAGTATATTAACAATTTACATAAAGGTAGGCACTAGGTCCACTCCAATTTTAAAAATAGACAAAAAATACTAAAACACGTTTGAGAAACCAATTACAACAAGGGCGCCATCTACTACAGATGTCAGTGGTTTCAGTTTTTTACTTTACGCGTTATAGTATTAATTTATCTATATTTAAACATACCCATCTAGTTACTTACATAAATGTTTGATATTAATACATTTGATAAACTGTATTATTCATTATTCTTTCTGTATTCTTCAGGGGAAATGCATTATTTGCAATTTGCATTAAATATCGCTGCACACTGAGTAAGTTTGCGTTGTAATGTAAGGATCCTCACAAATGCGTCATACTGCAACGCACGAATATACCGCGGATTTTTACATTACGACGCACTCATGCACTTTTGAGCATTTAGTGGCTGCATCTCATAAAAAATACAATCCCTCATTCTAAAATACATACTGGGTTCTACGTTTTAAGCCCACTGCAGCACACGGCTCTATCGATATTGAACGACGTTCCCACATCGGCATACATTGGATCGGCAGTTCGCTTTCATGCTTTGGGTGTGCCACAGAGTTTTAGCCTTTATGTCTAAATATGATCTATAAGATTGATTTTAGCCTAGGTTATAATCTAATAGGTCTGTGATGTCTCGTTGTATAGATGTGAGTTGTGATGGCAGTAGCGTCAATACAGACGTTTTGTCTTGATACAAAATAAGCTTACAGTTTTCGCCAAGTCGCTTATAAAGGGATTTAAGGTCAATATGGATAAGTGAGATAATACGTAAAATGGTGTCAGTCGTTTTTCGAGCGTGTAGGTAATATATTTAATGAAACATTAATGTCGTTTATACAGTGTCATTTTTGAACCGTTAGCCATATTGTGCGAGGTGATTAGGTAGGTCATACTGAACAACTTTTTCTATGGGGCCAACCCCGATATCAAAAAAAAATTTGCCTCCCCATAGAAAATGTCGACATCCACTCGACCAAAATGTATGAAACGGCCAAAAAAAATTTGTGATTTCGGAGTTGGTCCCATAGAAAAAGGTGTTCAGTATGGCCTACCTAATCACCTCGCACAATACGGCTAACGGTCCAAAAATGACCCTGTATATTAAAATCAAATCTATCTTTCAAAGTAGTCATTTAATTTTTTATATTTCTCTCAAAAACAAGTATCAAAAAGTTACACTTGACACGTTTCGATTACGTGAAATAAAAGGTGCAAGTGTCAGCGTAGGGCATCGTCGTCATCGTCATGTATTCGTATTTCATGATATTTAGGTTGTGTTTAAGGCTTGTCAAGTTTAGCTAGTAGTAGGTAATAATGATGTCAGTCAATATTTCGCGCACGTAAGTAATTTAAAAAACAGTAATGTCGTTTCTATCGTAACGACGAGTCCCTCTTTTATTGAAAGGAGTATTTTACGTTTTATTTCGCGTAAATACTAGCTTTTATGGTGTCAGTCCATTATTTTGTTCATAAAACATTAAAGTCGTCGTCGTCGTCATTATGTCGAGTCTGTGTGATCGTGTTAGGTTAGACAGGGCTGGTCGGGCGGCAGCGTGTGCTTGGCCTCGGTGTGCAGGCGGCGCGCGTAGGCGGCGTGGCTGGCGAGCCAGGCGGCCAGCGCCGCCGAGTCGCACTGCACGCGCGGGCGGCGCAGCGCCTCGCCGCCGCCGCCGCCGCCGCCGCGCACGCCCAGCTCCACGAAGTGCGCGCCGCCGATGGTCACCGCCGCGCACGATACCAGGTTACTGCGACACAAAAACGGATTTGTTTATACACTTCAATAGACGCCAGCTCAATTAATATAGGGCCTTGCCCTCCGGTTGACGCCGTATGCTGCATACTACGTTACGTTGTAAAAGCAGTAGGCTTAGCAAGAGAGCACCGCGAAAGCTCTCGCGAGCGATAGAGAAAAACTAGTCGTCTATCTCACCCGCGAGATAGTCACGATGCTCTAGCCGAGCCTACAGACCACAAGCATTTCTGAGATTGTACAAATAAATATAAAAAGTAAGCGCAACTGCACTTAAATGTTGGAACGTTGGATTGTTCAACTGATCTGCTAATATGATTCTAAACCTACCTGAGGTGCGTCTCCATGACGATCTGCGGCTGCGTGTGCTTGCACGTGAATATCCGTAGATGCGTGGTCGACAGTAACGCTCGTATGTCATGCGGCGTGTCGCGGACCACACGATAAGCGAGGAAACCCTCGGCCGGGTCTGTGGTCAGTCGGTGGAGGAGCGCCGCGCCGGCCGCTTGCGACGCGTCGTAGCGAGGGAGCAGGCCGCCCGGGCCGGCCGCGCAGCGCGGCTCGCGCGCTCGACTTGGCACCTAAACATTGAATATAGTAATTTATCCTTTCAACAGCGTTTATAACAAAAAGACGCATCAAGATTATTTACCTTATTTCTAAGGCTAAAAACGAAGTATAAAATTGTAGATCATTTACAATTTGGTGCCGTGACCAGGATATTCCTTTTCAAACATTCTCGGGAAGTTTAGAGATGTCACTTGGAGATGATACAACACCAAACAATGGAAATGATAAAGATTATATGACGGCACTAACCCACTTGTCGGCGCGGCGCGCGGAGTCCCGGAGCGCGGAGGCGGTCTCGGCGGCGAGGTCCAGCACGCCGATGACCGGCTTGGTGACGGTGCCCACGAGCCCCTTGCCCACGCCGGCCAGCAGCCCCGGCAGGCCTTCCGCTGCGGCGCCTTCGTAGCTGTGCTTCACTAGAGATGTCATGCCACCTGTATAATATAAGAGATTATATTACAACAGGTTATAAAAATACAAAGATACAAATTAATTTTACCGCCTTGATATCTATTGCAATGAATCCTGGTTTTTCAAACCAATATTTGTACAAATCTAACACAAAGCAAGGAATCTGTAGTCTACTTCACATATCTTGGGTAACGTGATGCCTATCCAGTTACTTACCGAGTATCCCGAGTCCGAGTCCGCGCAGGCCTGCAGAGAGATGAGCACCAGCGGCAGAACTTCGGATGCGACGGCGCGTCTCTTCGTGTGCTTCATCACCTACTACTCGTTCTAGACCATCGCCCAAGGATTCTGTCACAAACACAACATAAAAAAGATACTTCCCTCCCCTCTCAATACCATTTTCATCGCGAAATTATAGAAAGAATAGCTTTCTATTACGAGCTGGTAAAAATCTAAATTAACTATCGAAAGAGCGTGATATTGACGTTTTTAATAGCAACATCACAACTATAAGACGTATTCTGACAGACAAATTATTTAAGTGAGCGAGTCGTATGCGATAGCATATTACTGTATCGATAGATGTATATTATTAATAAGTTTTGTTTTCCTAGTTCAGTAGGTACATAAAGAGTATTGCTTTGTATTGTAGAATAATATAATAAGTATACGTATTTTAGAATATTAGTGGTAACACGTTGTAAAATTTAGTGCTAACCACCATTTGTTTGTTAACCTGTTGCTAGTGGCGGGAACCTATAATTGGCTATATACATAACCATACGTCGGACTCCAGCGGGCATTTTCGTGGCATGTCAGAATGATGGTAAGGTTCGCAAATCAATCAATACACTTTGGAGTATTTGTACTTAGTATTTGGTACCTAGTATTTATAATGTAACAAATAAAGCAAATCTTTCTATTGATTAGACGGCACTCTACCAACAAATATAAGTATGAACAACAGTCATAATGACGCATGTCAGCTATTTATTTGTTTTTTAAGTGGCCACTTCAGTGGGCTATCAGTCGTCACTTCAAAGAGTATTTACATATTAAAGATGAATAAATGATAACGGGTAACTAAATTTAATTAACTATGTTACAAATACTAGGTACATTATAATACTCGTAAGTTAAGATTTTTTTGTAAACCTTACCTTGCCCTCAAACTGCCCCCTACAGTCCGACGTTTGTACATAACTATTGTACAATTGATAGCTGTTGGTTCTCCGAATCATAAATAAATAAATAAATAAATAAAAAATAAGATAATAACATACTATAGCGACATACAGACTTCTGTAGCTTGCTACTTAGCAAGCCTGGAGTATCCACAATTTCCCAATAAGGCAACACGACGGTTTGGACGAGCTATCTTGGCAGTGACAGATGTTCTAACCAAAAGTGGAGTCGCGTAGAAAATGAGCAGTTTGTCTATAAAAATTAAGACTCACCAGTGACTTTCGCGGCCGAGTTAGAGATGCCGTGGGTCACATTCTTGAGTAAAGCCCCGACGTTGCCCTCGTATATAAGTCCGGATACGCCCTCCGAGACATCCGCCACGAAGCCCAGCGGATTGCCCAGGAAATCCACGGAACCGAGGATCTTCGCTGCTTGCCATTTTAGTTCCTGGGATACAAAGATGATGGTGAATATTGTAGTATAAGGTGACGGTAAAAACCGACGCGTGCACACTTGATTTCGATAAGCTGTTAAGAAGTTACTTGAGATGTTTTAGAAAGTAAAAAACACAAATACGATCTCTGAGGCATTTTAGAGTAGGTTATCACCCTTACCTTTAAAGAGCAATTCGTACACCATGACAACTTTTGGTAAGTAGTAAACAGTATCAGAAGAAATAAATCAATAGTATATTTAATCTTGATCTCTCGTCCCATTAGGTGCGACCATCAACCAAGGTCAGTTTCTGTTAGGTTTGTAACGAAAAAAATCGAGGGTAGAACAGACCTGATTCCTTAAAGTATTTAAGCACCTTCCTGGCGATGTGCGGTATGTTGACAAACTGAGACTACGTTTCTAAACCGATTTTGAAGGTTTGATCACTACGTATATGAGAATAGCATATTAGACAACGTCCTGTGTGTTTCGCTTTATTTCTGAAGAAGGCAAGACAGCCCGATTAGCGTGACCCACGAGTGACCGATGCGTGACCGTCACTTGAGCGACACACGCTTAAACTCCAGGTGGGCGGCGCACGCGTACCCGATACGTGACCTACATACATATAGTACATATACATACTTACATCTTTGAAATGCTTGAGCATCTGCCGTGCCAGATACGGCGCCGGCTCGAAGACATGCGCGCGCGCAAACGGCTCGAGCTCCACGCACGCATCCTCGAACTTGATCATCGTGAGTCCGAGCCGACGTTTGAGTGCGCCGAGCTCGCGCTCCAACTTGCTCGCCGTTGTCATGGATAAGCGGATCTGTGGGAAGTAATAGTATATTTATTAGGGACTAAACTAAAGTCATTATTAAGTGTATGTATGGTATTTATGGACATTTGCAAGACATATCGATTGCTAGCATACTCGTACGTGAATTACATGAATCAAGCGGTAGCCTTGTTGTCAATGTTTTGTATTAGCCTGAACATTTATATAGTAATATCGTATGTATATGCATCAACTAGCCTAACCTTTTTGTACTTTGGTAACTGATTGCATTTGAGAAAAAATAAACAGAAATTAACTTAAACAAACCCAAAAAAAAAATACTCACACCAAATGGAAAAAGAAATACAAATTTCTTTAAGATACATATGGGTCGCTTAACTTCAAACTCGGGTAAATCCGTCTGTCAGATTATGCGATTTTGGTATTAAGAAAACGTAATAGGGTACATATTTGCTGAGAGGGTCCAATGGATTTACCCGAGTTTGAAGTTAAGCGACACATATTTATCTATGGGCCAACACATACCTGGCTCGGTATGATCTTGATGAGCGCGAAGTAGTACCGCCTGGCGTGCAGCGCGGTCACTTCGTCGAGCATGCGCCGAGTCTCGTAGTCGGCCTCGTCGATCTCCTCGCGCGCCTCGTCGTCCGGCGGCGCCGCCCACCACCATAGCTTCAGGATCAGTCTGCCAAATATATCATATTACATATTAGGACTCCAACGAAACACGTAAAGTTACATGTTTCCTTTTTCAAATCTTGTCCCTACCATGTCTCGTTATATCTCAGACATAATTCATCGAAGTCCGTGATCCTTATATTTAGTCTACTTTCGAATCCATGACCACGATATCTTTATTGAACTGTTTATTTCTGTTAGGATAGAAACAGCTTGTGGTTTTAGTACATAGAATTAGTAAAAAACATAGTATTTTATTTTAAAGAAAAGCTTGGAAAATGATCATAAATGAAATGTTGCTGTCCTCCTCCGGGCCGTGCGTGCCTGGCGTAGAGCAGCACGGCAGGCAGAGCAGCCGAGCAACTGTTTACAATCACACAATATGTAACTCACCTCTCCTCCAGTCGGATGGCGAGCGGCCGCAAAGCGACTACTAGGTGCTTGAAGAAGAGCGCGTTATACCGGCGCGCCGGCGCCTGCATGAGCTCGGCGGCCGCGTGCAGCGCCGGCGTGCCGGCCGAGCCGGCCGAGCCGGGCGTGCCGGGCAGGCAGTACAGCAGGACGGGGCTCGGCGTGCCCAGCAGCTGTTTACAATCACATAATTTTATTAAACAAACTAAAAAATCAAATACAATGTACACGATTTAAAACGGAATCTTTTATAAATTTGCGGGGTTAGCATGGTCGCGTTTTGTCACGTTCTAACAAGTATGTAAGTGCGAAGTATAATGCGTGTTACGACAGGCGATAAAAATGCAACCATGCAGCATACATGCATGTGAGCAGGTCGACTGATTACGGTGTTTAACTTTTTTTATTACGTATTCAAGCAAATACATATTTTATATTCTATTCTATTCGGTATTGCCTGGTCTGTCACACAGTATGCACCTGGTTGTCCCACTGCATGTCCTGCACGGAGAGCGCGAGCACGGCGGCGCGCGCGGCGGCGACGCGCAGCAGCACGCCGCTCAGCAGCGCGTGCACGAGCTCCTGCGCCGGCGACCGCGCTATCAGCGACACCGACAGGCCCGCCAGCGCGACCTGCACCTCCCACTCGCGGCGCGGCGGCTCCTCAGCCTCAGAGTCCGTCTCCACGCCCTCGATCCAACCGGACTCCTGTACGACAAATATACATTTCAATTAACTGTGTACTACACTTATTTTCAACAACTAGTCTTATAATTTTTCAGGAAATACCTCACGTGCAAGGGGGTTGAAAACTTTTGAGAAGAGCCAAACACAGTAGAAATCACTAGTTCTAGTTCTAACAATATAAAATAGCCGAAAAAAAATCAAAGGTCTAAGAACTCTAGAGCGGTCTTCACATTTAATGTGGATTCATACGCGGTGTGCAAACGGGACATCGCTATTTACGCTGATACACCAGAGCGAAATGCGAACCAGTGCGGCCGCGTAACGTAAGTGAGACTTGAAGATCCGCAATCGTACCTCCAGAGAGCCCTATGAGCCCATTTCGGACACCTGAATGATATAATGTATCGCAAAGCATACTCGTATTTATTACGCGTGCACAAGTCGTACATTCAACCATACAATTGGCGATGCCCATCCTAAAGAGGAGTCCGGCAGTCCTACACGGGGCTGTGGCACTCACCGGGTCCTGCGGGTCCCTGATGCTGACGATGCGCGTGGGTCCGGCGCACGAGAGCGCCACGGACAGCCGGCCCGAGCCGGGCCGCAGGGTGTGCCACGCCACCGCTTGTTCCGGTGGTAACGGTACTCGTCCGCGGGAGGAGTCCGGCAGACCTAACACCACTCGGCTCCCTGCGATGTAAAAATTGTTTTAGATAACACTGAAATAGTTGGATTAATTAGGTCTCTAAAGGGTAACACACATGTAACACATGTGTAGTTTCTGGCGCGCATAGGATACGCTTATCATTCGGTGAACCTTTATGCTTGTTTACCGCGGACTCGGTTAAAGAGAAACAGATCGTCGCCTCTAGCCGCCCAGAGATATAAAAAGGTCTCCTATTTCATTCTATTCCGATTTTTCTTGGCAAGTTTGGATTTGTGAGTGATATATCGCACTTTCACCCATGGAAAGAATATTCTTCCGATTTCCTCTTGATGAGTGGCATACCCTGTGTGAGCGCCATAAGGCCGCCGTCAGGCTGCACGCACAGGTTGGCGTGCGCGCACGCCATGCGGCCGCCGACCAGCCGCCACGCCTGCGTGGAGGCGCGGCGCGGGTCGGCGCGGCGCAGCACGAGCGGCGCGGCGCGGCCCGGACGCGGTGCCGGGCCCTCTATGTCCAGCACCTGCAATGTATAATGTGTATAGTCTAAGTATTAAGCTATCCGAACATGCACCCTCTATATTGCGTCAAAAGGCTAAATTTTTTTCGGCACCGAACTACCGGTATAAATATCCTGGTCACGGCACCAAATTGTAAACTGTATAATACATTTGTTAAAGACTTTATACACTACCGAATTTATCCCAGCGTGCTGACAGAGTATTAAAACTTGAACTGTCTAACTGCCTACTTCAACTTTGAAGGAAAAAAACTCAAATTATGTTGTCGATGTACGTTTGTGGAATACCAAAATTGTGAAAGTTTTACCATTGCGTGTGGCGATAAGGTGGGTTCATCCGTTAGCAACGCATCTGTAGGTTGCGGTGGCGAGCTGCCTTCGTGGATCAGCTGGTCGTTGGGACCGCGCCGCCACAATTGGCCTCTAAAACAAGGTATAGAAATATTAGAACAGTTACAATTCAATTTTATATTATTAAAAGTACTTACATGCAATGGAGGTTTACATTGGATGTAAACCTCCATTGCATTGTTTAGTTTTTACATGCAATGGATGTTTATAATAAAAATGTAATTTCAATACCCCTTTGGTCACCACGATACATTTTATACATAAATTACACAATATAGTTTATCATTAAGACTGCATCGAGCAAAATCAGCGAAAAAGGCAGTCACCGTTTAGTCGCTAGCGTTCACATCTCTTGATAAAAAAAATTATAATAAATGTCATTATTATCCCAAAGAGTGTGTTTCCAACGAATCACCCTTGAAAATCTGAAATATTTTACAATATAATAAATACACTTATGCAAAGTTGTACCTAAAACGAGATGAACGAGTGTCAGCGTTTAGTAAAATTTGTATAAAAAAATCGATGCTCATGCTATAAAATCGAGTGATTTCGAAAGCCAGATAACTGGACTACAACGAATCAGGCTTTTCCTATTTTTCCTCTTAAAGGCTACAGAGAAATTCAATCGTAAACGTAAACTTTCGTAAAATTTCCATACATCCGCCATATCTGTCAAATTCTCCTTTCAATCAGATGCCCGCTGGGCTTGGTTCGAAGCGGACGCATACCAGGATCTCCCAGTTTGACATTTCGTTTTGGAATATATATTGACAGAAATTCATATCCGTATACGAATGATGATACCAGTGAAAAACTGTGTTCAAAATAAATAGGGTCAATAAATAACGTCACACGGAGATCTAGAGTCATTAAAATTTCGATTTCTTTTTATTCACAAGTCATAATACTTAAAAAATATAACAAATTATTTAATAAAATATATGAATACAACCAAATCAGTGTAATTAGCTTCTTCCTAATTCACTTAAAATGAAAAAAGTTTGAAGATATGTTATTTCTTATTGGAATAAATTTTCATTGTGCTGGTATTCATGTTACGTCATTTTAAAAACATATATGACATAATGTCAATATACTAGATAAACAATTTATCAACAAAATTCTTCACATTTTAGCCTAAGCAATATAAATTATTAAAATTTTATTTATGAAGACGGAGCAATGTTGTTCACATAATTTCAGCAATAAAATTCTTAGTTTCAACTAGTTCTGTTGCTATTCTAAGAGCTATCACGAGCTCTGAAAGTTAATTCAATGATATATCATCAAGAAATTGAAATCAAGACTCGACCTGCAGTCTCAGCGAGTTTTTGTGGCTATGTTATCAGTTGAAAGAACGATATTTAAAGCCAATACCAGCAGTGGTCTGGTTTACGAGTACCTATATTGGTTTCATGTGACGATGTTTATATAAATGTATCTATCAAACAACAACGTGCTTTTATTTCATTGATATTCGGTGCAAAACGATAACTCAGTAACGAAATAAAATTATGAGAAATGCCTTTGGTTTTTTTCAGTGAACGTTTATATTTATGAGGTCGTTTATAAGGTCTTATGTCTTATCAGCGTGGCTTTCGCCTTTGGACATTTTTGTAATGCTTTGTAATAAGATAGGTGAGGTATCTACTTATATCCCTAATTGTAATAACCTTTTTTGAAATGAATTACAATTTAATTATTTAAATAAAAAAGTGGTCCACAAAAATATACATCCGCTCGGTCCGCTAAAATAATATAAGTGCCCTTCATAATATTAAGTAGGTATATTTAAGATTAACAATCAGTAAACATCATTAATTACGCTCAAATGCTTATGTTTCAGTACAAATTGGGTGAGATATTTCTGACATAAAACCTAAAGGTAAAAGTACAATTTGCTAAGTAAACTGTCAATCTATGTACATTAACCCTTTAACCGCCAGAGTCTGATATATAAGACATTACATATCCAGCTCATTACGCCACAGTCTGATAAATAAGACAAAGATCTGATTTGGTTTTTACAGCACATTTATAACTCCCGTAACTATGCCAACCTTACTTTGCGTGGTACAATTACTGCCGGTGGCGACACGAGCACGCTCGTTAAAAAATTTCTGGCGGTTAAAAGGTTTTATTATAAATATTATAATAGATAGACTCTTAGAGGTCAGCTTACTGAAGATTATGAACAACATATAGGTACTTTCTAAATAAAATACAATTTGTTTTTCCATGACTCATGTAGGCCTTATTTTACTAGACCATTTAAATTGAAGATGAAATTAATTCATGATAAAAGGTAATAAGGCCCGGTAATATTCTCTGTTATTCTTGAACTTGTACTATGACTAAGAAGGCCCACTGACAGTGCAAGTAACAAGGCCCGGTTCCGAACCAACATGGTATGGTTTTTTTATAAAACGTGTATTTTTCAAAAGCGCCGGAATATTTTTATAACTATTTTGATATATGAAGAAACATGAACAAATGAGAAATCTATATTGAATTGAATTGGTAATAATATCCTGATTATTACCAATATACCTGATTATAATAGCCTTATATGCCTCACCTAACCCTATTCGTTCACATTTAGATCCTATAGCTATATTTGGTCACTTTGGCCGTCACTATCTATTTGATACCGATTGTACTAACAATTAAAATTACAGCTCATATGTACTTTTTCCTGTACTGAAACTTATAAGGTATGCCCACCAAATACGCTCATAAGAACGATATATTCTATAGATATAGGCTATGAACTATCTAATGATATACAGGGTGTAATCGTTAAGTGTAGCCAGTCTATAATTCCGTAAATATAACAGATATCAGAAAACTTCAAATTGATATCGAAAGTGCGTTACCCAATGAGTAAAATTACATTAATAACTTTTTTTTAAAATAAAAACAGAAATATCCCAGACATTAACTCTACTCTAAGCCATTAACTCACAAACCCTCCCATACATTTAGTACGACGACTCACCCTTCAAAGAACGTTGGTGTCGTAAGAGATAAAACTGCTTGAGATTTATTATTTACGATGATAAACTGTAATAAAATAATAAAACTACCGTTTATGAAATAATAGATTTATTGTTTCATAAACGGTAGTTTTATTATTTTATTACAGTGAGGGGTGAGTCATCGTACTAAATGTATGGGAGGGTTTGAAGTTAATGTTTGGGATATTTCTGCTTTTATTTAAAAAAGTTATTAGGGATCATCCATTAATTACGTCACATGAATTTCTAGGTTTTTTGACCCCTCCCCCCCTCCTTGTCACACTTGATCACATTTTGCAACTCCTTCCCCACCTGGTGCGACGTCACATTTTAGGTAATTTTGTTTTCAACGAAATCGGCAGTACTAACTCGGCATTATTTAAAAAAAAAAATATTTTTGGGAAAATAAATACAGGGTGATTCATGAGACGTGAGCAGGACTAATCCTGCACACTCAGTAACTGATAATTGATCGATCACCGTCGTATTTAGGCGAAACAATCACAGTTTTTCCTATTTTTTTACTTTTTAGTGAGGGCTAGTTTAACTCTCTACAATCATGGTCACCCTACAAGACCTAATCACGGAACATAAAAACTCTTTAACCGTAATGACAGCGTTATGATTACGAAGAAAATAACTGTCAAACTTGAGTGAGATACGAGTTTTCAAAAGTAACCAGACAGTGATGACATTAAATTTGACACAGAGTATCGGTAGTTTAGTATTGTAATTTTAGGGTGACCATGCATGTCGTAAATAAATCAATAACTTTTTTTTTCAACATGACTAAAAAATTAACGTTAATCTCAGTAATACTGATACGAAACAGTTGTTTATAATTTACGAAATGCCCAGTGTTAGTCCTGCTCACGTCTCCTGAATCACCCTGTATATATAATTTTATAACACAAAACCAATTAGGAACGAAAATTACCTACACATACTTCCAAAACCTCATTATTTAAATGTACTGCGAATAAAAAAATATAAATTAATTTTCGGTTACTGATGAATAGTGATGAAGTTAAAGTGACGTCACAGTGTTTGTGACTCCCCCTCCCCATGTCACAACATGTCACATTTTCTTGACCCCCTCCCCCCCCAAACGTGTGACGTAATTAATGGATGACCCCTTAATGTAATTTTACTCATTGGGTAACGCACTTTCGATAACAATTTGAAGTTTTCTGATATCTGTTATATTTACGAAATTATAGCCTGGCTACACTTAACGATTACGCCCTGTATAAGTTACTTCGGGACTTGTCATGGTCATGGCCCAGAACCCATACTATCCGGGACACAGTTCTTTAATATTATGTGGGGCTAAAAAGGCCCTCTGTCAGTGCAGGTGACAAGGCCCGGTCCCGGGCCTTATTGAACGTATGAGAGGGAATAGTAAATTTAAATATTTTAATATAGGTAATTATGAGTTTTTTGATTTCCCGATAAGTTTTAAGTAAGCATCACTTACTGACTTACAAAAGTATAAGCGTAGTACCTGCATTCTATTAGATGTTTTTAAAGCCTTATTATCAATAGAGCTTTAAAAATTAAGTTATAAGTAAAATATAATAAGCGTGTTTAGTTGTAAAAAATATGTTACAAGACCTATATATAACTAATGAAGGGATAATTTTAGATATAAGTAGTTCACTTCGAGTAGGTAAAATAGACGATTTCTTATATCTTTAATAATAAAACTCCTAGTTTTAATTTGGTCTATGTCTACAAACCGCATACCTACCATCGCACACCACCACACTGTTAACTGACAGTTCGTAAACCTTATTACAAAAGGCATAAGGTCTACCGATGGACAGTTAAGAGCGTCGCCGTTTGTACCTATCTTAATACAAAAGTCAACAACGAAAATAAATAATTACCTAATACGTCACATACCTATGACATGACATGAACAAACAAGGAAAGCTATATATAAAAAGTGTTTTTTCTCTGTCTTCTCACAAAGGAAAGTTTGACAGTTTTAATTCCTCAAAGTAGGTCAGTAGTTAACACTAAACTCGAAACAGCACCTTTAAAAAAACATTAGGGGTCACTGACCTGTCCCAGTAAATTGAGGTAGTGTGCGTGAGCTGCGTTTGTGCGTGAAATGGGGTAATTTGACAGAATCTGAAAATTTACCCTCCTCTACGCCCTCTTAATATGAATGTAGTCGGCTATCGCCACTTTTTCTTTTTGGCAAAAGGGCATATTATAAGGACATTTTTGTTGATTAAGTACTTTTTGTATCCAATCATAGGCGAGAAATAAATCTATTTATATTTTGGTACACACAAAAACTTACCTGTCACCATATCGTTTCCGTGCAAGAATCACTCGCGTAGAGTTCAACGGCACTTCCAAGACTAGAATAGAATCATCATTCGACGAACCACTCTTATCGAAAGCCACGTATATAAAGTTCTGATACGCCAGGATGACATTCGTGCCAAGTGCGTCAAGGGGCAAGGTCGCCCGCGGGCCGCCCGGCGCTCGGAGCGCTAAGGCGGATTGTCCCTCGGGTTCTGGTAAAGCCCATTGGACGGAGCCGTGAGCGCCCACCACGCATTCTTCTCCACATCCCACCTAAACAGAATGAAAACTTGTTGTGAGAAGCGATTTTTGTGACCTCGAGAAACTATAAATAAGAAGTGCTAGTAGATCGCAGTGTCGGTCATTTCTCCTGTTCTATACACGCCTTCAGTCTGTGCGGAAAGAGATGAGTCCTGAAATATAGGAGTCCTGTAATGTGAAATGTAGCCCATACATTCTACGACTCTTTTCTTTCCGCACAGACCCTATCTATTTTCAACGCGATCGGGACATTAACATAAAACTCAAAATGGCGGAGTATTTTTAAAACTCTAGCCACCATACATAATACAACAAGTAAAAGTAAAACAAATAGAAGTACATTTTGTTTAACCATATTCATTAATCGTGTGGTTCCGAGCTCACCTGGTGGAACATGATGGCGACGGGCGAGTGGTTGTCGACCCGGAGAGGCGGCGGCGCGCTGTCGGCGTGCGTCAGTACTACGAACAGAGTAGCGCCCTGTGCTACTACCTCTACTCGTAGGAACACGTAGCCGCCACCACCGGTGTTTTCCCTGCAAATTATGTTTTATTAGTACTTCTTGAAGAATGTTATTTAAAGAATGGGAAATGAATTCGATTTGACCAATGACAAGCGTGTTTGTAAGTTGTTTGTTTGTGCGACATTTTTCTTAATTTTTTGCAGTAATCCCATCCGCGTGTTTATCCGCGACAGATGCATTGAGACACAACCATTTTGACCTGGATGTAGAGTTGTCCCGTTCGCGTTCTCGAGGACGTTTTCTGTTGACTATTAGAAACATTCTCGAGCGAGAACGTTTGCGCCCAGTGCCACGGCAGGTAGCAGCCCGCCACCGCCGACACGTGCGTCGCTGCATATACCTGCAGGCGATGTGCACGGCGCGCGTGGAGTCGACGCGCAGGCCGCCCGACCAGGCGGTGCGCGGCGCGGCGCCGGCGCCCAGCACGCGCACGCACAGCAGCTGCGCGCGCTCCCAGCGCGCCCAGTGCCACGGCAGGTAGCAGCCCGCCACCGCCGACACGTGCGTCGCCAGCGCACCCGGGTCGTTCTGCAATACAATACAATACAATACAGCCAAACGATCGTTTAATACGCGACCATCATTCATATAGTAAGATGGTCAATTACACCAACCACAATTAGGACTGCACAATTATCAACGTTACTCAGAAGTAAACTATGAATATTTTTTTTACCCTTATCTTGGCAAGCCTCAAAATATCGTAAATATAAAAAAAAAATTATTTTTTTGTCACCTATTAAAAAATAAGGAAAAAAATCCTGGATTTTCCAGTTTCGAACAATCATATGTATCATATTTGATACAATGCCAATCCCTCGACAAACCAGTTACCTAATTTTTAGAAGAAAAATGTGGATTTTAATAAAAATAAAACATGTAATGCAACAGAAATCATCATTTATTGCTAATTAAACGCTATCTATCGCATCAGATGACTACTACACCTGTAAAAATAAATTATATCTATGAATACCTGATCACATCAAAGAAAAAATTGATCCCGTAGAGTTTCAAAAATGTTGTCAACAAAAAGTTGTGTAAAACGGGATAAGTAAACAAATACGTCGAAGTTAAAAAATATCTTATTTTTATACTTAGGGGGCATTTTTTGCCATAAACATATTTTACCGTGCTACGGGCTACGACGTAGCAATAATGCAACACCGTACGAATATACGTAGACAACATCAAGTACTTAAAAAAAATAACAAAGTTTAATAACTAAATAATACGAAAACTAATATTACATATTTGAAACCTGTTTTGTAACCCCACAAATATAAAAAAATAAAAAAATCATGTAAAGCTATTTTGACGACTACTTGGCAATATATTAAATGTAATACAATCCTTTTGTTATGTAGATTTCTGAGTTCTTGGCAATGTATCAAATATAATACATAACAGTTTCATGTAAATATTCTGTGTATTAAATGTTTTTAAATTCGACCGCAATGTAAATATTTATGCTCTAACAGATAGTAAATGCATCAAAATGTAGGTTGTAGAAAAATGTATACTAATCTATAAAATAAGTGCCAAAATTCCAGTACGAAACGAAGTCTGTGGTTTCTGCGGCGCGATGTTGATTATTACTAATTAATTTACAATGACACTTGTGTCCATTATATTTTTCTATAATAAAGGAGGGTAGCTCGACATATTGATGGCAGAATTATTTTGTTAGGTAATAAAGTGAACCTGCTAGATTTTTCAAAGTTGCATGTATCATGTATCATGGGTGTTACAATGCCAAGATAAGGGTTAAATATACTACTGCTGGGCAAAGGCTTCCCCTCGTTTTCTTCACTCGACCCTATAATCGGCATTTTCCCACCATTTGGGGTAGAACTATGAAACTTATTACTATATAATAAAATTTACCTAAATGATTAAAAATATAAATATGAATCTAAACTGTGAACCTTGTCCACTGTATATGCTGTGTTAATACCCACCAACGTAGTCGCGGTGCACTTCTGCGCGAACTGTAGATGGTAGGGCGTGTTGTTATGCAGCTGGTATCTCGGTGTGAGTGTGGCTATGTTGGTGTGCCGGTAGCGGCCGCGGCCGGCGCGCACGGACACGCCCACGGCGTACACCTTGTCGCCGGCCGTCAGCTTCTTCACCGCCGTGCCGGGGCCGAGCCCGAATGGGGAACACCACTGCGGAATAACAGTCAAGTTAAGACATCACATTTACAAAGTATAAATCAAATATCATTTAATTTCAGGCAAAAGGTACCTTACAAACTAACATATATGTGACATTCCACGGTAAAAGGTACCTTATGGCGGCTGGCGCTTACGTCGCATAGCGCCGCAATAATATTGCAGCGGCGTTAATAATAGCGTAAGCGCCAATTAGGTACCTTCACCCGTGGGACGTCACATATAGATTCAGAAGATTTTTAAGCGCCGAGTCTCGTAAAAACAAGCCGATTTCTTCAAATTCCGACTCTACAAAATATACAATAATAATCTTATAAACTAAAAAATCAAATCGGTGACACAGTTTTCTGCTGCAGTGTAGGATTCGGCAGATTCCCACGGAGCCACAGAATAAATAATAGTACTAGGTACAGAAGACTCACTCTCTAACAAAACGCGTCTGTCATGATCAGCACAGATATGGCCGCTAGGTGGCGATAGCGCCACGCGCGGCTTATGGCAAACCCCAAAATTGGGGTCGAACGGATGTAGTTTTAGCTACCTGTAGCAAAGCGACGAAATCGCGGAGTGAGCCACGCCTGACGGAGCCGACATCTCGTGGACGTTTAGTTACCTCCTGGTTGAGCGCGACGCCGGTGCCGAGCCGCGCGGTGACGGTGGGGCCGCCGTCGGCCTCCGCGAAGGCGAACAGCAGCGGCGCCACCATGCGCGCCACCTCGTGCTCGTCGCCCTGCCCCGCCGCCGGCGCCGTCGCGCCCTCCGCGCGGAACACCAGCGGCAGCCCGGTCCGGTTCACCAGCCAGTACGCTGCGCTGATCGATATCTGTACATGAAAAGTATGTTTTGAAAATTGATACTGTAATTTTTTGTCTCTCAGCTAATCCTAGTCTAGTATAGTAAAATGGTTTCTTGTGCAAAAGAAAAAGTTCGAAGGTACGTAACGTATTAGAAGTAAATAATAAGCCAAAAATGTTTTAAATGCGTCGGGTAATATTCATTCAGCGCAATTTGAAGTGGTTACGGAATTTTCCAATTAAAGTACTAAATCAATGTCCATGACTCCATTTTGGTTTTACATCAACTAGCCCTCGAGAGAAAGATATACCCTAGAAGTTTTAGAGCGCAATGTGCCCGGTAAAAGAGTTGGCTCAAAGAAAATGTCAAAGAACGGACCTTGATTCCATCTGTAGGTTTGACAGCGACTCTTGCGTTGAGGTACAACCGTCTGCCCCACGAGTCTTTAAGCTTGAGGCGCGCTGTAAAGGAGTTTCCTCCCGCGCCCCCCACGGACAGGGTCGAAGACCAACCGAAGCCTTCTATCTTCACGCTAAGCTCTACGCCTTCTTCAACGTTTACCTGAGAGGACAAAAACTGTTGAATCAAGTGTTTCGAAATGGCGATTAAAAGTTCAGTTCTGTAGTTTTGTATTGTTTTTACAACAATTTATTTGGCATTAGAAAGAAGGTAAGTGATCTTGACATGTCTTTTAATTGAAAAACGCTTTTTATAAATCAGTAACTATTACTTATGAAAGCAGAAGAATATAAATAATCGTCTTAGATTCATAATTGTTACATAGGTATTTGCCGTGACTTATTTTTAAAACGTGTTTTTCAATTAAAAGATACATCAAGATTGCTTATCTTTTTTCTAATGCTAAAAAAACGAACTATAGTGTTCGCCATGATAAGATTATTAATTTCACAAAAACTTATTGTACAAAAGCATTTTCTACCATTACCCATTATGTCAAGGATTATGGCGGAGGGTATCCTACAATTTTCGGGGCAAACGCCGTCGTAATTGCTGAGAAACGTTTTATAACACCTAAGTATTCTACTGGCACATGTGTTGGTTTATATGTCGCGTACTAATATGTCCGGCCGGGGGCGACTGGTCTCAGGCAGGGCACAGACACACTCACCTCGTGGAAGGGCCGCGTGACGGCGGGCGGCAACGCACCACTAACGTTCTGCACATCCAACCCTGAACATCTGAACTGCAGCTCCAGCGGTAGCAGGTTCTCTAGTCGGAGAGCTGGCACGAGGGTTAGGGCGTGCCCGGCCGCGTTCGGGTCGCGGGTCGGCGGGAAACGCTCGCGGACTACCACGCAGCAGAATCTGTGTAATGTAAACACTTTTGTAATTACTGAGTACAGTAAGATAAAAAAACCGGGCAAGTGCGAGTCGGACTCGCGCACGAAGGGTTCCGTACCATAATGCAAAAAAAAAAAAGCAAAAAAAAAAAGCAAAAAAAAAAACGGTCACCCATCCAAGTACTGACCACCCCCGACGTTGCTTAACTTTGGTCATAAATCACGTGTGTTGTATGGGAGCTCCATTTAAATCTTTATTTTATTCTGTTTTTAGTATTTATTGTTATAGCGGCAACAGAAATACATCATCTGTGAAAATTTCAACTCTCTAGCTATCACGGTTCGTTAGATACGGCCTGGTGACAGACAGACGGACGGACGGACAGCGAAGTCTTAGTAATAGGGTCCCGTTTTACCCTTTGGGTACGGAACCCTAAAAAGTGCAAAAGAGACGGAAAGCAAGCTGAAGTAATTCTGGAAGATAAGTACGAATTTTTATTATATAACGCACCAGGGTTTCGTATCTAACGCAAGGAGTGAACATTTTGCAACGGCACGGGTGAAAATTGTGAACCTTGTGTGTATGTCGCAATGTAATACAGCGAGTCATTAGCCGCCGCTTTGACAGTTTTTAGTTCCCATTTTTTACACTCGTGGCGCTGCCTGACAAACGCTGGGGTGTCCATCAAATCTGGAGTTTGTCGGAGTGTTTCTTTTCAAAAAAAAATTTCCTTCGCAACTTAACTAGACGGAGCCCCGCTTCACGGGGCTCCTATTTCTGAGCGGTTTGCCCTTCGGGCATCTGAAGCTACCTAACGAACCTAACCTACCTACCTATTGATTAAGTGAGACGTCCGTGAAAACATTACACTTTGGGGAAAAAAGCGTAGGTAGGTAATTAGGTTAGGTTCGTTAGGTAACTTCAGATGCCCGAAGGGCAAACCGCCCAGAAATAGGAGCCCCGCTTGCGGGGCTCCGTCTATTTAAGTTGTGAAGGAAATGTTTTGGAAAAGAAACACATGTAGTGCGGTGGGACCATGGTAGAAATAAATTAAATTGCAAACATTGTCAAACTCCGGTTACGTAGGCGACCGAAAGAACTGGTCACTCTACAATGTACGAAGCGGCTAAACGTGGGCCGCCTTATTGAAGAACGTATCGCAGTGACAATCCGGCTAATCGTCGAACCGCCGCATTTCAAAACGCCCCTGTTTTTGAAAACGGCTAGCCGTAATGTAATACGGCGGATTATACGATCTGACTACGACATGTACATGACCGACCTGTAAACGTCAAGCGGCGGCGCGCGGCACTCCACGTGCAGCAGCGACCGCTCGTGCACGCGCCAGTCCACGTGCGCAGGCGCGGGCGGGCAGGCGCCGCGCAGCGCGGGCCGCGCCGCCACGCCCCCGGGCTGCGGCGACAGCGGCGCGGCCCACAGCCCGCCGGCGGCCACCGACGTCCAGCGCCCGCTGCCGCCCGACCATTGACCTGCCGAAGAATGCAAACTGTAAAAGAGGGAAAGAGACGGAAGACACAAAGGGTCGGAGATTCGGTCTGTGACATAAAAACCGAATCGCGGGAGCTGTATGAAGCCAGGTGGGTAAAACCATGGTGTAGGGTCTAATAGGTAGGTAGGATCTGTAGAACAATTACTATATACCTACTTAAACGTAATGGCTGTAAAATGTAAGCTTTCCCGCTACAGGTAATTTTCAGACATCAAACGACAACAGATTAAATACTTTATATCGTGTTAAAACGAAGTCATACTATAAGCTTACTCATTATTACAACGTTTACTTAATATTAGTACTCAACAAATAAATACACCACAAGTAATTACATGATGATTATACGAAGGGTACACGGAAAGAACATGACTAATATTTTTTTTTGAAAAATTAGATTTTAGTCTCAAAATGCAGAGCTCTCTATAAACTATTATTTACACCTTCTATTACCTCTGTAATCATAAATATAACTACTTTTTTTCTCACTTTAAAGACACCTAAGTACCTGTACACGAAAATAATATGGTTAATTATATACATCGTTCCTTTCAAACCGCGATAACTCAAAATATTGTCAGAATTACTAGACATGTTCTTTTCGTGTACCCTTCAAATACAATGCGTTTATACTCTACCGTTACACCCTGTTTCTGCTATTAAGTACCACTGGAACTATGAGGTACAGATGGGACTACTTCTCTTAACTTTTACACTACCTATTTCAATTATAATTTAACTAAAGTTATCAAATACATTGAACAAATCAACAGTAAATCAATAACACAATGTAATTAGTTTAGGACGTAGTAAGCGTTTAAATAAGCTTCAACCAGAAGCAATCGGATTAAGTCGGAGGAGGCCTTCACCCAAAGATGGGTTCAACACTCAGCAGAAGAAAATTAATATGTAAACACCTCAAATGTAAACCAAACTTAGTATGGACAAATGGCTTTATTGTTATTATAAGCGTTTAAGTAAAGTGCGCTAAAGTGATGGACAATGTACCGCAGAGCGAGACAGGGTGTAACGCGAGCACTTCACGCGTGCGCGGCGGCGGCAGCGCGGGCGCCCGCGCCGCGCGCGCGCGCTGCAGCGCCGCGCAGTGCGCGCGCACGCGCTGCGGCCCGCTCGGCCAGCACAGCACCGGGCCCGCTATAAATACATGACCCTAATGATCGGTATGAACAATTCCATCGCGCCACGGAAGCTCCTGTTGCGTAGGATGTCCGGTAGATGGCGCCACACACACGAACAACTACGCTAGTGCGTGTGTGTTACGCGGGAAAATCCACATAATACCTACTCGTACGTCCTACTAGTGTCTAAGACGAATCATGTATAAGTGGAAAAATAGGACGAGGAAGCCGACAAAAGATGTATTCCACATAGTCCGGGCATTATGAGTTTAGAAAGATACCGACAGGTCTAAATATTGCTTCAAATGTGAGTTCGGTTTAGCATAACATAACATTTTTTATTTTATTTCCATATTTAAGTGAAAGAGATTGACATATGGTCTAAGATCCCACATATATGGTCGACCTTCACCAATCTGTCTGACGGATGAAACTATGAAAATATGGAAGAAAATATGTTCCAGAACATAAATAAATAGGGTTGCCTAAAGAAATATGGCCAAGGCCATTTTAAAAAAAAATTGAAAAAAAAATTTTTTCGGCAAGTTTCACCGATTTGTCTGACGAACGAAATACGTTTCAATGGAAAGTATACAACTTGTACAAAATAAATCATCTAGGTTGCCTATCTTTTTCCGGTCACTATCATGAGGTTGCCGTGTTTAAAGAGGTGATTTTATATCGATTATTGCACTCATCTGTCTGACGCTTGCATTATACATCAAAATGATGGTAATTTTATTGCAAATACAATGGTAAAGGGTTGCCTGCGAAAATCCGGTCAAAAATAAGGGTTGCCAGGCTTTTAATCAAAGTAAGAAGAGAAGACTTTTAGCGATAACTCATAAACGGCTTAACTGATCAAGTTTGTTTTAATTTTATTTGATTGAGTTTTTTAAGCACTATTTTCTTGATTTTTTTTCATATTTTTTGGACAGATGGTTCAAAAGTTAGAAGGAAAAACCTTTTTTTTTTCTTCCTAAATGATTATTCCAGAAATGATTCACTTTATCAAGAAATGTTGTTTAAAGACCCCTATTTATTTTGAAAGGCCTATCTAACGACACCCCACACTATAAGGTTGAAAAAATAAAAAAATTGTCACACACATTTTGTTTCTTTCAAAGCGATTATTTCCGAAAATATTCACTTTATCAAAAAATGTTCTTCTATAACCCCTATCTATTTTGAAAGACCTTTCCAACAACATCCCACACCATGGGGTTGACACGAAAAAAAAATCCTCACATACATTTTGTTTCTTTCGAGGCGATTATTTCCTAAAATATTCATTTTATCAAAAAATATTTTTTGAAAAACCCTATTTATTTTGACCATATTTCTTTAGGCAACCCTATTTATTTATGTTCTGGAACATATTTTCTTTCATATTTTCATAGTTTCATCCGTCAGACAGATTGGTGAAGGTCCCATATACGTGGGATCTCCTACTAATAGGAGTCATAGGACATTTAATATCCAACCAAATATATTGTAAGAATTCTAGTGAATTACCAGGAGCGGGTTCCAGCCGAACATCAACAGGTACAGTCAGCCGGTTGAGCAGCGTGAGCGCCGAGCGCACCGTCACCAGCTTGCGCGCCGAGCCTTCTAGCGACACTTCCAGCACGAGCCGGGCTTCTGCGCCCGTTTTCTGACAACAAAATACAAGAGAATAGTGACTAGCTCCAACCAATTTTTTTTGGAGTCAAATAAAAGCACGCTATCTCAACTTAGAAAATACTTAAAAATTATTCTACCACAACATAGTGTCAGGGAGAAGATCCCAGCTTTAAGACAAGCTGAAGCGGTACGGTCGGGAAAGACGTCCTCTGTTTTCAAGTCTGTTAAAACGTAGTCTCAACTTACCGAATGAGTGAGAGTTCTGAAGAACACCCCGACTCGGTCCACACACACAGGATCCGGCGGGCCCCAGGCGTCGAGCCGCAGCGCCAGCTGGTGCAGCACGGCGGGGCCGGCGCGCGCGCCGCGCCCGCGCCGCGCGCCGAACGAGAACGGCTCCGTGTCGCCGCCGCGCACCGCCACCCACGAGTCGTCCGGCCCGCTCCACCCCGTCGTCTCCGTCAACCTGTGTATAATTAAATCTCAACATCCATATAGAAAAAAAACCCCAATAGTGGCGAACGATAAAAGAACCGCTTTTTCCTACCTCCACACAATCATTCGCATTCACTAATCGCCTCGACTAGTCACATGTTTAAATGCGGCATTACAAAAAAAGAACAGACTGTTTAAACCAGTTTAACACTCCATAATTTTCTGAGGATCCCTCGGTACCTAAACCTTAAGTCGAATGACAACAAAGAAATGAAAACAAATCTTTCAATCTCAAGTTGTAAGTCAACTCACACATCACAGGTAGTTAGTAGCGTAGTAAACCATAGCTTATGCCCAGTGTGGTTCCGTAGAGCGTAGGGCACGAACGGTGAACGCCGCCGATGCCCCGCCGGGCTGCCTTTCGGCGATGCATCCAGGGATACCGGCTGAAAATGGTGTCAAAACTTTATAATACGTACTGAAATGTCGGAGCGTGACTCCAGGAGGACGTATTGCAGCGTTACAGTTCATAGTTAAAGACGCCTGTATAAAGTCGATTAGCAATGTTTGGCTACGTATTACTGGGTTGTAACGAAATTCATAATGTTGCGTAGAGAGTAACGCCATCTATTGGCGTGTTGTTGAACTAAGATGACAGGTAGAAGGCTTTGGAACGTCAAGAGGTTTCTCTTGGGTGAACGTAGGCACGAGTTGGCAGTTTTGTCGTTATGTTGGTAGACCAGTCGAGCAGGTTTGCCAACTTGACTTCGAGGCGGGAGCGGTGAGGCTCCGCCAGCAGAGTTGATCAGACCGCGCTAGAGATCGGACGTTAGCCAACCTCGTGCCTAATTCGCCACGTTCCTGAAGGCTTATACCTGAAGGATTCTTCTGAAAGCTTATAGAATCCAACGTTCTTTAACCATTTAGCTAAATGATTTATTCCAAGTTTTATTTAGATTTCTTACGTGTGATTAGAAGTAAAATAAAGAGAAGAAATGTTGTTTTGAAAAGATGTGTCCCGCCGAGTTTGTTGCCGGTCCCATATTGGGATACCCTTCTCCAATCGAGAAGGAATTAAATCTTCTCGGGTCAGAGGTGTACGGTTGGAGCCGATTGAAGGTCTAACTGCTGTCTATGACTGCATTCCTGTTACATGTGTTGGTGTGTAGACTCAAAAACATCAGAGCTAATACGTAACACTTTGACACTACAGCGAATAACACTAAATAAAACACAGTTCGGACATTACGAATGTATAATAACGTATGCGGAGTGAAATTTGGACAAAGTTCAATTTTGTTTTAAATAGAAAAAACACCATTCTTTTTTAAAATAATTATGTTCTTATAATAATGTATATATACCAGATACCAGATGTATGTAGATTTGATATTTACCAGTCGCTTTTCGGTGAAGGAAAACATCGTGAGGAAACCTGCATACATCTGCGAAGAAATTCTAAGGTGTATGTGAAGTCCCCAATCCGCATTGGGCTAGCGTGGGGACTATAGCCCAAGCCCTCTCGCGCTCGAGAGGAGGCCTGTGCCCAGCAGTGGGACGTATATAGGCTGAGATGATGATGATGAATAATGTATATATCAAGGCTTAATGCAAAAAATAGTTTACTCCCATGCGAGATGCTTTACGGCAGTTCTGTGGTACTTTGTCCATCGCTGTCGAAAACACAGATGTCGGCATTTTATTCAGCTCCGATTTTATTTTTCGAATCAAACTCTGTACATTTTTGGGACGAAAATTATTGTAATATACTTGCCTCTTTAGATTTGCCCAAAAATCTTCTATAGGGCGAAGTTGCGGAACATTAGGTGGATTTGATGTCTTCGGTACGTATGGGATGTTTAACTCCGCCATTTTGCTAAGGGTTTTTTTTGGAATAATGGCTTGAGGCTAAGTCTGGCCAAAACACTACATTTTCTCCTCTATGACTCGTATTTATGAAATCCCGCACTAATGGCAAACATCGCTCTATGTAGCGGTCGGCGTTCACAGCTAAACGTGACTCAAAGAATACAGGCTTAGACATTCCGCGTCGCCTGATGGCAAGCCATAGCAAAACTTTTTTAGGAAATTTTGTATGCTCAACATATTTCACGTTCTCATCGGTTGGACCATTGGTGTTCTCTAAATATTAATTGCCTTGCCACTCGTTTCCATCTAACGTGAAATATGACTCGTCATCCATAACGCAAGTGACATTGTTTATAGCGTAAAATATTTCTTTGACTAATTTACGCAGCCGTTCTTTCTGAGTGTCCAAATTTCACTCCGCATACGTTACTGCCATTCGGTCTAAGGATGGTATTCCATCTGTCCAATATCTTGGTCCAATGTGTATTTGCATCTCAAATTTTGCTTAATGAGAGAGCGAGACGCAATGCACATTGGACAGATTGAATACCACCCTTAAGAACACTCCAGCTCCATTGCCTGAAGATATATTGCGATAAGTAAGGCAAGAAATGCATTGCTCACCTGCGTGTAGTAATCGGCGGTCCAGTTGGCGCGCACCAGCTGCGTCAGCTCCACCAGCGACGACGTGATGTTCGTGTTGAGCACCTCCGTCGAGCGCACGGACACCGCCAGCCGGCCCAGCGCCAGTCCGCTTGTTAGCGTGTACTCCCATGATGTCTCGAATCTGAACATCGTTATTAAATTATATTTGAACGTCATCAAATACAAACCCACACAAAATTATCTACAAGTTTTTATTAATTTTTTGCAACGTCTAATTCAAACTTTTAAAAATCGTGTGAGTTTAAACCATACATACTGCAGCGTTACGCTTTGGTAGAAACCTTTTTTTTATGAGTCCTTTCCCGACGGCTGGTTTGACAAGTGACAAAAAGAAAAATAAAAGAACGGGACGTCAACGTAAGAGGATATTTTATGCATAATTTCAAAAGCTTTTCATGAAATAGAATTAATTTGGCTTATATCGATGGCAAAAGTTTTAAACGGCCACTAAGTATTGCTTTAGTAATTGGGAAAACCGCTTTTTGTCGCGGGTAAGTCCGTTCGCATCTTTTATTTTATTATCTTATTTGTTTTCATATCTTTACTTTAGCGTGGCTCTTCTCTTCGTTCGCAGTTTTCTTATTCGGGGAATATTTTTAGTTTTTTGGCAGGTACCTTATTTTTTAAACTATCTAGGCAAGGTGTTTATCCTTTTAAATTGTAAATAAAACGTTTTATCTCGTGGCAATCTTGGTATATTTTATTTAGTACTAATTATGCTACAGTTTTTTTATTAGTTTATAAGGTAGATTTCGGTGACAGTGCTTATTAAAAATTACTTACCTATATTGTTACTTAGTTGATTTCGGTGGCACGGTGCTTTTAAAAAATACACACACACACACACACACACACACACACACACACACACACACATACACACACACACACACACACACACACACACACACACACACACACATTAACCATTTGCATTTGACGCTTAAAAAATTACGTCTACGAACTTGAACTTCTAATGGGTTTAATTGATTTAAAATATAGTGTAAATGTCAATACAGAGATCAATCTACATTTTTAAAAGAAAACAAACTCAAACGATGCTTCTGTTTTGCCATATATCTAAAACAATACCAAGATTGCGATCTGCAGGACATCATCATCACTCACCTCCAGGGCTCGATGGCGGGCTCCCAGCCGGACAGCATGCGGTTATAGTAGTGCACGCTCAGCGCGCCGCCCAGCCGGCCCGCGCCCGCGCCGGTAGCGCCCGGGGCCCCGGAGCTCGCGCACGGAGTAGACACCAGCACGGGGTCCGAAAATGACTCTTCAACCTTACGCAGGTCCTAAGAGAAAAGCAACCGGTTTTACATACCCGACACACGCACAGAAACTACGGTCGAATGAAAAATATCAATACGCAAGAAACATGTCTGAGTGTCAAAAAACATACTTGTTCCACGTTAAGGTCAGCTAAAGAGACCTCCAGTAGCGGCACGTCCGAGTCCAGACAGTCGTCGATCACACAGAGCGTCACGCACTCAGCGGTCACCTGTAGGAAAGTTTAAAATTACTACATACAAGTTGTTCGTTTAGAACGATTCAATTAAATAACCGGTTACTCATTTCACCTATCCGATTGTCCAGTTTAAAAGTCAATCTCCGTCCAATCAAATATCGTTTTACGATCCTGATATATACAGCCTGCAATGTCCACAAATCCCAAAGAAGTAGAAGTCATAAACACTAAATAAACGTACACAGTTATCAAGAATTCTTAAGATACCTTTTGGGTGAGCATACACATCGTTATCTGACATTTCGTAAACCTTATTCCAAAGGCATTAGGTCCACTGATGTTACTCGTAGTACCTGCACGGCCCGCAGAGGCCACACCGCGGAGGGCTGCGGCGGCGGCGCGCGCAGCGGCAGCCAGCGCGGCGGCAGCAGGCGCGCCCCGGCCCGCATGTGTAAACTGTTCGCCGGTGCGTCTGCATCTACTGTTTCCTCTTCTGTTTTGCCTGGGAAATATCATCATTCTTCTAGTAGACATATGCCTTCGCATATGAATGAGACAAAATTATAAATAATTACCGATTACATAAATACTAAGAAAAACGTAAACTATTTTTTCTGGTCTATCAATTTTCAAAATAATATATGATTCTTCAAACAGGTAAATTATGAGGTACCTGAGAGTGCAGCGCGGACTTGCGCGGGTAGCGACTGTATCATCGACGCGAACATGCGCATGTCGTGGTACGACAATCGCAGGTTCAACGTGCCCGTTGATATCTGAAATTAAAGGTATTTTAGGGAATGTATGGCAAGAATTACTGTATTGGTAAGTATAAAAATCCGGAAATATAGAATACCGGAGGGGTATACTTCAACTTTTTTCTCTGCCACACTATATGGTAGGCTTTGTTGAACTGCCGCAAGTTATGCCATGATTCAGTGACATGATGACAAACGTAAAAATATGTAAAATAGTTACGTGTAGCGAGCGGTCCTTGTGCAGCGCGACCGTGACCGCGGCGGGGTCGACGATGGCCAGCGCGGTCTCTTCCTCCAGCCCTAGCACACACGAGAACACTTCTAGCTCATTCAGCTCGCAAGATACTGGCTTCGCTGCGTCTGCGACGCGGTATGTGATCACCGTCGTACTCTGAACAAGAAAATCAAGACATCAGGACCTTCAGGTATTATTTCAATAAAGTGAAAATTATTCAAAATAGATATCCTACCGACTGCGCCATGTAGTATTTCGTCACTACTTTGAAAAAATCTCGTATCTCGCACTGCTACTGGTACCACATTTTTCTTTTTACTGACATAACAGTTACGAGTTTTTTTCAAATTAGTCACGATTTTGTATTTTAATTGACCTCAGGTTGGAGAGAAATAACTGTTTAATACAATTGAAAAATGATTACAGCAAGAACATATTGTGATGAACTGATGAACGCTTGAGTCAAACAAGGCGTTATCGTATATTTCACAATACATATCATTTAAAAATGCGCTCCGAAACGCCTATACTGTTAAAAATGTTGTAATTTGGTTCGAATACAATTACCACAGATACGTATAAAAGGCAACGGTTATTTGAAGTGTACTGACCTTGAGTATCACAGCGTTGGTGTCCCATATGGAGGCGTCCTCAACCAGTACGAGCTGCGAGTCGGTGACGTTCAGCTTGAGTTCCACTTGCCCGTCGTGGCCTGCTCCGGCTGAGACTGCGCCCATCTGTCCTAGCGATGCGGACAGAGCCTCTTCCCTGAGAAAACATGAAAAAAACATAAAACGAAACTCATTAAAATGATAACAGAACTGACGAAGCTAATGAAGGCGAGTCAAAGAATATGCCTGAGTTTTTTGATTAGTTGACGCCTATTCTAATTACAAAATTAACTTTTACTTGGATACTTTGGCACATCACGGGCAAGACAGATTTTTTTTCCTTATGGTCGCAAAATATCCGTTGACCGTTCGTTTGGAAGAATCTTTTGGGTATAATAAAAGGAGATTGTAGTAATTTCAGTAAAGATTGTGGTACGACTAGTTAGCATAGGCACTTACAAATGCTGCTGGTCAGGGTCGCAGGGCGGCAATGGTAGTTGCATGATGAACTGGTTCGCCGCTTCCCACCAATCCAAAATGGCCATCAGCCGCATGTTGTTAACTAATATCGTGTACGCCGAAGAATCGCCGCGTTTTCTAAAAAATAAATAACAAATCGATTGCAAGCAAGGTGAACGATGGGCAAAGGTGGCCTCTGCGTCATCTAGAGAGCAACAGATATCACAGACTCTCAAATAATTATGAAACTGCAGACCACAATTCCCTAGTTAAGAACGTTTTACGTTTCCATCAAAATCCCCTTAGCAGTGATCCATTACACCCAATATATCTGCTCAATCTGCTGTCTTCATATGATAAGCGAACTTTTCGAAGGAAAGGTAAGAAGAGTCGTTATACCTCGCGTGAACTTCTGCCTGCACGCTGTGCCGATGGTCCGCCATGGGCTGCACGATGTGCGTGAACACGTTCCCTCGCCTGTTGGCAGGCTCGTTCACGTAGCGCGTGTCGCTCACGAGAATCTCCTAGAAGAACAAACAGTAACAACGGTTACACAGATACCGTATTCCGTACATCTTTTAATCAACTCTCGCTGAAGAGGCGAGGAAATGTTCCCGTGCAGAATTTGCTTGGTGAGAGCCAGGAATTCCCAGCCCCAGGACGGATATTGTATAGAAAACCAGTCACGGGAGCGCACCCTACTCCCAACCTCTAAACCTATCAGTGGTAACCATGGTCGTAATTTCAGTTGTTGGAAACACACACGCGCCACCATTCTTCTAGGGCAGCGGTCGGCAACCAGCGGCCCGCGAGCCTCCCTGCCTATTTTGTATGTAATATTTGTCAATATACAATAACGACATGTCTGATAAAGTCATAAATATTAACAAAGTGCGGCCCACGTCCACTTCGTTAACTGCTATGTGGCCCTTGGCTACTAAAAGGTTGCCGACCGCTGTTCTAGGGCGTCTAATCAATTTCGAAACACCTAGATCAGGGGTCACCAATTAGTTTCTACAGAGGTCCGATTTTTAAAAATAATATGACCATTGCGGTCCGTTTCTACTTGAGTTTATTAAATGAGTATTAAAATTACATAGGTCGGCGGTCCGGACCCGGACCGCGGTCCGCCATTTGGTGACCCCTGACCTAGATGTAAAGGCTCGAGAGTTACCTGCGAAACCAGGTCGATATCCTGGCTCAGGTCGGAGTAGGTCTCGAGCAGCAGACGGGACTTGATGAAGTTGATGCAAGCCAGCGAGGAGACGCCATGCTCCGGCTCCAGTTCCACAGTAACATCGAGGAGGTCCAGTTTGATGGATGATGTTGTCCACACCTGAGGACCAGTAAAACATAAGACAACGTTGTATTTACTTTTTAATAGGGATATTATTGCAATGTTCTGCCGCCAGAGTGCAGCACTAAGCTAGCTAATAAACCATAGAGTAACTTATACATACTGTGCCTTAAACTGTTTTTTGACAAGTATCAACAGACAGTAAAATATTACATTGATGCATCAAGGCGGTTTGTGCTATTGGGAAACGCGATAATCGAAATTAAAATGTAGTCATCTGCTTCTTTATCGCTCGAATATGCAAGAGTGATAGAGAGGTTAGATAATGAAATTTCGATTTTATTGTTTCGCGGTAGTCCTCCAGATGATGAATTGTGATGGATAGTGGTAGTGGCGCCCCTTGCGCAGAGTTTTGCGTAATATTCCCTATTCTAAAATGTAAAAAAATGTCTTAGAGAGAACTCGCCCAATAGAAGATTTACACAATGTCGGTTTATTTACACAAGTGTTAAAGGTGAGGTCTTGAAAGACTGTACTGAACCTGTTCATGGTGCGGCGCCGTCGTGGCTGGGAGTGGCACGTGCGGGGGCAGGTCGGCCACACACTCGCCCAGGTTGTGTGCTAACACGCCGCGTACCAGCCGGTACTGCGCCGGGTCTAACGCGCATTGTAGAGTGGCCAGCGTGCCTTGCACCGTCATGTCCGGTACTGCAAGAAAATAATCAGCTATAGAAAAACTATTAAGTGCATGTTGAACCTATTTAATTCAACTACGACCAGATTGTATCTGATGTAATTTTACGCAACAGTTGCTGCTACAAAGGAGTGCTTATCAAGTTTTCTAATGTTCATATTTTAATATTAGAAGTTTTAAAGAACTGCCAGACAAAAAATGTAATAGTACTCTAAAAATCATCCCATATCACGGCGCCCGCGAAGCGGATTGCCGGGGCCACATAATGATCAATACAGTAGTGTACGGCACTCGTGGCCAGCAGGTGGCGCCAGTACCGTTGTGCGTGTCGCCGAGGTTGCGCTCCACCTGCAGCAGCAGGCGCGCGGGCGCGGGCAGCAGCGGCGCGCCGGCGCGGCGCACGCGCAGCCCGCGCCCGCCGCGCGCGCACCACACGCTCAGCTGCTCCAGCCGGATCGTGCGCACGTCCAGTAGCTCGTAGTAACCTGGAACCAAAATCTCGCTTACTAATGTGACTACAGAAAATAAACAAAAGTTGGATTTTGGATTCCCACGTGGCAAAAAATCTCACTTTAACTAGTAAAAGAAAAAAAATTTTTTCAATGAATACGGTCATCCAAATCGGCCAAGAACACGATATCGAATATGCTCTTAAACAGATTTCCCAGAATGCTTTTGAACTTCATTTCAAAGTGATACGGTTCAATTTTGCGTATATTATGATACCCTAATACCCGTCAATAGGCCTGATGACAAATTTTGAAATCCCTTTTATTATTGTCGGTACACCTGTATTGGTTCCGAAAAACACAATATTTCAGCTATACTCATAAGATTTAACATAGATAATTGCATTTTATTATAGATAGTTTAAACTTCGCGCGAAAACGCCTCGCATGCCATTTGTGACGTCATAATTTAGTTGGTGGTAGGGTGGTAGGCAATGTTTACATACTTACAGTTACGAATTTCCCTTGAATCCGAATGATATTGTTAATTCAGCACCATATATTACGATTAGGGATGATAAATACATTACAATAATTTATCACAATAACTCATTTTTCTCAAACATGCAATGAAATATTGATGTTATGTTCCTTATAATAGGCTGCGAAGTATGACGTTTCAGGTGCGGCTAGGACAAAAGGTCGTTAATGGAATTTCATACAAGTCTTGCAGGCCTAGGCCGGCAAAGTCCTCTTTTTTAATTTTCATTTCACAGATATTTGTGACACAGCATCGTGGCATTCATCCATTAAAAAAAACTAGAGGCAGTATTTGCTTTATGGTTCGTAATGACACTCTGCCACTACGCCAATAAAAAAAAAACAAAAAACAATGTTTGCTATAATTTGCAGTTTTATTTGTATGAAATCAACATGAACTTAATAAATAATAGATTATTAACCAAATTCTATAATTTTAAATTATAAATTTAACTACGCAAATAAAAACATTTAAAATATTTCATCTAAACGTTAGCGGTAAAAAGGTCTACTCAAACACGCGAAAGTTATTTTTTTTAAATTGTTATGGAGGTAAAGATGAAAAATTTTAATTCTGTTTTATTGTATTTATGGTGCGTTGTTGATTTTTGTACTTTAATATGAGTTCCGACGAAATAATGAAATTAATATTAATTGTAATCGTAGGTGTTGGAATTGGCAGCGTAAGCAGAATTGATTTTAAATAACTTGCTGCCTCTGCCGCCAAGTCAAAGACGAAGTATGTATATGGTTGCTTATGGCAATTTTATTATTTGAGAAACTAAGAAAAATGGCTTACAGTTTATTAGAAACAGTTTTGTGGCATATTTTAAATGAATGTAACTACAAATTCGTCAACACTGTGGAAATTATACTTATTTACTCCATGCATAAAGCAAAGATGTATGTGAAACATGATATCAACATGAAAGACTATGTAAACTTATGTGACGAAAACGACAGTCAGACGGATACAAGGCGAAAAAATCAAAGATATATGAAAATATACGGGTAGTAAAAATACACGACTCGTGTAAAACATACGCGTGATAATGATATAGGTAAGTGTTGGTTATATTTTGGCTGTAGTTTACTTTTAGTTTTTAATATAAATAAAACTCGGGTTTCGTGGATTTTTTATTTTATTTATTTCATTGCATGTTTGAGAAAAGCACTATACATACCTCGGCGGGAAATGGGGTTGCCCGCGCTCAGACCTATCCGGCCTCGCTTCGCTCGGCCGTCTATATGTCTTCGGCCGGCAACCCCTTTTGTCCCGGCCTCTGTAGTAATGTACTATTACACAAAAACTCTCACACGGTTGCAGTTTAATAGTACATTACTACAGAGGCCGGGACAAAAGGGGTTGCCGGCCGAAGACATATAGACGGCCGAGCGAAGCGAGGCCGGATAGGTCTGAGCGCGGGCAACCCCATTTCCCGCCGAGGTATGTATAGTGCTTTTCTCAAACATGCAATGAAATAAATAAAATAAAAAATCCACGAAACCCAAGTTTTATTTATAGAAAAAACTAAAAGTAAACTACACCCAAAATATAACTAAACACGTACCTATATCTTTATCACGCGTATGTTTTACACGAGTCGTGTATTTTTACTACCCGTATATTTTCATGTATCTTTGGTTTTTTCGCCTTGTATCCGTCTGACTGTCGTTTTCGCCACATAAGTTTACATAGTATTTCATGTTGATATCATGTTTCACATACATCGTTGCTTTATGCATGGAGAAAATTAGTATAATTTCCACAGTGTTCACGATTTTGTAGTTACTTTCATTTCTTTAAAATATGCCACGAAACTGTTTCTAATAAACTGTAAGCCATTTTTCTTAGATTCTAAAATAATAAAATTGCCATAAGCAACCATATAGATACTTCGTCTTTGACTTGGCGGCAGATGCAGCAAGTTATTTAAAATCAATTCTGGTTACGCTGCCAATTCCAACTCCTACGATTACAATTAAAATTAATTTCATTATTTTGTCGGGACTCATATTAAAGTAAAAAAATCAACAACGCACCATAAATCCAATAAAACAGAAATACAGAATGAAAATTTTTCAACTTTGCCTCCATAACAATTTAAAAAAAATAACTACGCGTGTTTGAGTAGACCTTTTTACCGCTAACGTTTAGATGAAATATTTTAAATGCATTTATTTGAGTAGTTAAATTTATAATTTAAAATTACAGAATTTGGTTAATAATGTATTATTTATTAAGTTCATGTTGATTTTATACAAATAAAACTGCAAATTGTAGCAAACATTGTTTTTTGTTTTTTTTTTTATAAGCGTAGTGGCAGAGTGTCATTACGAACCATAAAGCAAATACTGCCTCTAGTTTTTTTTATGGCTGAATGCCACGATGCTGTGTCACAAATATCTGTGAAATGGAAATTAAAAAAGAGGACTTTGCCGGCCTAGGCCTGCAAGATTTGTATGAAATTCCATTAAATACCTCTTGTCCTAGCCGAACCTGAAACGTCATACTTCGCAGCCTATTATAAGGAACATAACATCAATATTTCATTGCATGTTTGAGAAAAATAAATTATTTAGATACATATAAATTTTGAGTGAAAATCACCGAGCGGCGGTTTACTTTTTAATTTTTCACTTTTTCTAGTTACGACAGCCAACATGGCAATGATAGTTCCATTCAGCCAAATAATTAAAAAAGTTTGTTGTTGAAATATCGTATTATTTAGCATTTTATTTAAATAATAACAAATAGATATCTACTTTATATCGTGTAATAATATTTTTTGGACGTAATAAATGTTTAGTGGCGAAATAATATTTTTTTGCACCTTTCGAACTCTTTGGTGAGGACGTATAGATTTCGGTCAATGAGGTTGTCTATGTTGCTCTAAGAAATATGTTATGGATTGATGACGTCACTGTTTAGAACGCTTCTGATTGGCGTTTCAGTAATAATGGCCGATTGGAGAATTTTGCACTTTTATTTTATTGAATATCTCTTAATAATCCTTCAGTTTATACTGAGATTGGGCCATTTTTTAGAATCATATTAACATATATGTTTCTTTGAAACCATTATTTCCATGATTCTTTGTTACTTGCAACAGGCCTATTGCTTAACACTCACCAGCGTCAGGGTCTGTCCTCGTGCTGACAGTGTCAGCATCCCCCGCCTTCCTAAAGCAGTTGTCTATGGTGAGCTCCGTCAGCTCGGCGCGGAGAGCGCCGCGGCTTCGGCCGGACACGGGTAGCACTATGACAGGGGACAGGCAGCGCACGGACAGACGTTGACGGCTTGTTGGTGACACGCCCACTGATACTGACACCTGACAACAGTATTTTAAATTTTTAATCGCATCATATTGTTACATATGTGTTATATTGAAAGACAGATTTAGATGCATACGATGAGGTGCTTGACCCTTATAGCTAAGCATGCGATCAGACAGTTCAGAATAATTTATGTTATAATTTATTATTATGAAATAAATAAATAAATTTTATCTACACAAACGGCTTCGCGTGCCATTTTAAAAAAAATCTGTGCATTAAAGTCAGATAGTGTTTTCAATTTTCAATACATTTTTCTGTGTATTCCGTTTTTATTGTCTCATTAGACAAATTATTTTGTCACAGTTATAGTTGACACGTCGAATGCTACACCGCGCTGGGTCTTACTGTGCCTTCAAGAGCAGTGCGGTGCTTCCCCGAATTGCGATGTCATGAGCCGTTAGGACTATAAGGGGTCATCCATTAATTACGTCACACGAATTTCTAGGTTTTTTGACCCCTCCCCCCCTCCTTGTCACACTTAGTCACATTTGGCAAACCCCTCCCCCTTAGTGTGACGTCACATTTTTTCTACAAAATCGCCAAATCGAATTAAGTAAGTACCTAAGTATTATTAATATTTTATCAAAATAATTTTGACGATATAAATATTAGTAATTTTATAACCCAAAACTGCTTAGGAAAGAAAATTAAACGAATAAAAACGATTATCGTTTTAAAAACTTGTTATTTAAATGTACAGCGAATAAAATAATTTAAATAAATTTTCGGTTACTCATGGCGTTAAAGTGACGTCACAAAGTTTGTGTCTCCCCCCTCCCCCATGTCACAATATGTCACATTTTCTTGACCCCCTCCCTCCCCCTAAACGTGTGATGTAATTAATGGATAACCCCTAATAGGCAGTGGCAAACTTTTGAAGAAGAGCCAACCCCAGTAGAAATCACAATAGTTAGGAATCTCAAAAAGTCACAAAAGTTATTTTGAATAAGTGTTGCGGTCCGCGATTTGCCGACGCTCGATCTAGGCCTTAGGGCATAAGGACGACATTGGTGCCATACCTTCTGTCTCGCTTGCACGATGACGCGCCGCAGCTGTCTGAAGTCGTGCGCGAACGCGTATAGCTCGTGTATGAAGCGTTTTGTGTGGACGTATGTGGCTGGACCGAGGGCGACGGTGAGGGACGTTTCGTAGCCGGCCTCCGCCGCTTCTGTGGCGCTGAGTCTGTAGACATGAGTGTTTTGTGCAATAGAGTTCAAAAAAGAGGTTTTGTAAATATTATAGACAAAAATTGTATCGTCAGTTATCACTGCCCTTATAACTTCATTTGGGCAGACATCAAAGAGCATTTACCTAGCAAACAAATAATCACTAAAAGTAAACGCACCTCGTATACAGTATTTCGAGGGCTTTATCTCCATGCGTCCTCAGTCTATCCCTCCACAGCGGCGCACGTGGCGTCAAATCCGCCAAGTGCAACCCGCCCACAGCTACGCGTAACGACCGCGTGTGCGCGGAAGCGTGCGCTTGCGCGTTAGCGCGGAGCCGGAGAGCGCGCGCTGAGCACACTTCCCCGCGCGCGCCGACTAAGACCACGCTTAGAGAGCGAATGGACATTTCGGTTTGCGTTGTGCCTTCTTCGGGTGATTGTTCGGATGGGGATACGCTGGTTTCTGGAGGGAATAAAATGTCACTTGAGTAATTGAAAAATACACATCAAATTTAAATAATTATTTGCACAGCCCAAACGGCCAACTAGAATAAACGTTGTTAGCAGTAGGTACATCACAGAGTCGAAACGAAACTTGTGGCTGTCTCGGGTTCACCTTGCTCTCCAGCCACCCCGAAGAGTCTACGAGATAATCAACCTTATTGTAATTTATATAAAGTTTCTAATAGGCTGCGCTCCACTAATACATACATCAAGCAGATACTCCGACTACTCTGAAGATCAAAGCCACAATTCACCTGCACTATTAATCATCTCCCTTTTCATCCACTTCGAATAAATCCCGCACAGGTAACACCCAGTCACTACTAAGCTAAATAAAATAAACCTTATAAACTGAAATAAATGTCATATACTAAGAAAAAGTGACCAAGGCCTCCAGTGCCCCAGGCTGGTTCGATTCCAGCCTGGGGCACTGGAGGCCTTGGTCACTTTTTCTTAGTATATGACATTTATTTCAGTTTATAATTTATATAGTAGTGTTTCTACTTGATAAAAACAAATTAAAATATTTCCTGGAAATAATTTAATTTGTTCAAATACTTCAAAATAAACCTTATATGCATTACAATAGAGTTTGAAACTCTCCTGCTCTGATCAGTCAGAAATTCCAAATTCAATTTCCAAAGCTTCAGAGCTTCACCTCCTCAACCCACTCACCCAGTTACCGTTCTAACTTAGAATGAACCTTATTGCCATTAATATAGAATGTAAAGTCACCTGCACTAGGCTGAGGCTCCGATATTTCGTCCGCGTCTTCCCCGGCCACTCCAAAGAAGTCCAACACCGCTACCCAACTATCGATGCTGACTACTAACTTTAGGCAGTTGAAGCGGACTCGAGTATGGCGAGATACCTGTGGGAACGAGACGAAATAAGGATTGTTATTCAAATTCAAAGTATTGTTTGAGAAAGCACATTTTATTCTCTACACAATATTCCACATACTCGATTATACAGATCGTGAAAGTTCTGATGCTGCGGGTCTCGTATCCGCACGGTCACGTTGACAAGCCCGTCGCCGGCGCCCTCTTCCGCGTCCGCCTCCGCTTCAGCGTCCGCTGTCTCCGTCTCAACTGTGACGCCGAGCTCCGGCGAGCAGGGCGGGGTCGGGCCGCATTTACTGTCACGTTTGCTGCGGTGATACTGCATAGAAATAACGTCATGAAATTGATTAAATTTAGCGATTTGGAGTGAAACAAAGAACGAATTGAATCTAAAATAAGCGTGCTTTTCTAGTCAGACCACCAGTAACCATTCCTGTTAGGGAATGACAAAAAAACCATCCTCGCCTGCATTTTTTAGGGTTCCGTACCCAGAGGGTAAAACGGGACCCTATTATTAAGACTCCGCTGTCTGACCGTCCGTCCATCCGTCTGTCGCCAGGCTGTATCTCACGAACCGTTGAAATTTTCACAGATGATGTATTTTTGTTGCCCCTATAACAACAAATACTAAAAAGTACGGAACCCTCGGTGGGCGAGTCCGACTCGCACTTGTCCGGTTTTTTAATTTAGCGCCAGTTTTAGCAACATTTAGGGATTCTGCAATCTGTGATACCTCTCTGTCTACATTGAGGCCGCTCGGCAGCGACACGGTGCGCGCGGCGCGCGGCGCGCGGCCGAAGTCGGGGCACGACTTGGACACGAACACGGCCTTGGCGGGCACGTGCGGCGCGTGCGACACCAGCAGCATGCGGTGCTTGGATTCCGGATCTTGTGTCAAGTCCTCCATTGTTACAGAGTGGAGAGATACCTGTAGAAATGATAAATATAATAAGTATTGGATTTAATATCAAATTCAAAGAAGTTTTTAATTACATACCACCTGTACAAGTAAATTGCACATGCATCATATTGTTCATTTGCCCCATCAGCATTTAGTTTTATATAAAAGTTTCATAATTAGTCAATAAGTACCTATTCATTCAAAACATATTCACGTTCGCTATTCTATAAGTGTGCACACCTATCAAGTTATAATAAATCAAGTTTATCTCAAGAAATCGTCTTTCGTGTTCCAAATTACTATCAAGATATTCATCAAGTAAATGTTAGAGTTAGCAAGGACTCTAACATTATTGGTCCTTCGAAATCCATCTTCTGTGCTCCTTTCGTTTGAGGCCAGTTCGACTCAGTTGGCTTCCCACAAGCGGGTTCCACCGACTGGGTTGAGAAGGCAGAACTAGCGGAGCGCGAAGAATATTGAACCAGCAAGTGAGCAAGCAGTCATCAAGGTATCAAGTAAGACAACAAGGTCAACTAAGCAACAAGGCAGTTATACATACGCGAACAATCAAGAAAGCAAGAAAAGTGAACACGACTTATCAAGAGAGGTGATCAAGCAAGTCTACCACCATTCATTATCAAGTTCTTTTTTTTTATTCATATTACTAATTATCAAGAAATTGTAATATGGAGGATCTGTATCAAAATCAGGTTCAACTGCAAGCTGCAATCAAGCAAGTGAAAATCAACTTTAAAAAAGATAGCCAAGATCGTAAGACAGAAGATTACATTAAGAGGAAGCTATATTCTCTCGACTTACACTGGGAGGAGTTCAACAGCAATGACGAAAAGCTACGTGAGTTTGACAATCCTAATCACATCTACTTCTGCAACAAGCTTTATGATGATACATATGATAACTACATACAAACAAGAGAATTAATTCAAAAGTCAACCCCTTCAACGTCCACGCCCACGGAAATAGCCAAGCCCAACCCTCTCAACATTAAACCGACCCCAAGACAGCAATCTGGAGCAACCAACCCGACATTGCAAGCACCCGGAAGCGAGACAATTCAGCCCGAACCCACATTTACCTCGCAAGGGAATAACAGCAAGCTAGATGAAATGTTACGCAAGCAAAGTAGCAATTTCAAGGCGTTAGCTCGAACGCTGGCTAATATCAAGCTAGACAGCGTCGCAGAGAAATGGGAGCTTGAAGATATCATAAAATCTCTGGACTCTCGCTGGGCTGCCATCGATTCGCTGCACTGGGAAATAGATAGTGAACTCGGGGGAACGGATGAAGACTACGAAAATACCTTTACCAAATACGAAAACGAGCATGCAGCAATGAAGAAGCAAATTAACAGCAAGTTGTGGTCAACATCGCACAGAGAAAAGTCTACCCCACGCCTAGACATCCCCGTATTTCACGGTCACTATCAACAATGGGTTTCGTTTAAAGATTTATTCACCGAAGCTATCCACAGTAACCCATGTTTATCTAACGCTCAAAAGATGCAATTTCTGAAGAGCAAAATCAAGGGCGAACCAGAAAGACTCATACAGCACTTACCCATCAGTTCAGAAAATTATACTACATGTTGGGAAATACTAAACCATCGATATAACAACAAGAAACTGATATTTACAACTCACATAAACAACGTCATAAGCCTTCCAGTGATGCAACAAGCTACGTCAAGCCACGTTAAACGACTCCATGACGTCACAATAGAAAGTTTAAACGGTATAAAAAACTTAGGAGTCAACATTGACACCTGGGATCCAATTTTAGTCCATTTATTACAACAGAAATTGGACACCGAAACTCATAACGAATATATGACGGCTCTAAAACAGCCCAGGAAGAATACCTCGAAATCCAGAACATCGTGAATCCAGAGTGTCTAGGTGCGATATCCGACATGGGAATCTCCTGGCACTTCAATGCACCGGCATGGCCAACAGCCGGAGGCTTGTGGGAAAGCTGCGTCAAAGCGTTCAAATACCATCTAAAACGGGTCATCGGAGATCAAAAACTTACTTATGAAGAATTCAGCAGTTTATTAGCACAGATCGAAGGCTGTATGAACTCGAGACCACTGTGCGCTATATCAGAAGATCCTGATGACATCAACTATTTGACTCCTTCTCACTTTCTAAGCAGCGGACCAACTCTAACATTGATAGAGACAGAAAGAGACTTGCGTACAAGATGGCAACTCACTCAGAAAATATTTCAAGACTTATGGAAAAGATGGCGTTCTGAGTACCTAGCACTATTAAACTCTAGAAGTAAATGGAAAAAGCCTCTAGCCAACATCAGCCTTAATGACGTCGTGCTCATTCATGATGATAACCTGCCGCCGGGAAAATGGGCAATGGGCAGAGTTATAGATCTACATCCGGGACAAGACGGATACGTAAGGGTTGTGACCCTTAAAACGAAAAACGGCACATTAAAGCGTCCAGTCCTCAAGCTCTCTATTTTATTGGAACACCCCGAAGAAGAACTACCTAAGATGCATCAAGAACTCGATAAGCAAAACTCAACAAGGAGTCCTCAAAAACCAAAGGCAAACAAGGCCAGGTTTTCACTGTCATCAATGTTCGCAGCACTGTTATTATTTTTATCATGCCTCTCAACCGGTCAGTGCGATGTCAACATAATACCATTCCGCGAAACACAAGGGCTATACTTCGATAAATTAGCAGACATGATGCTAATTCGAGATGAATGGAAGCTAGTCGTAGTCGTGTATTATAACATGGAGCCTTATTGGGACGCAACGAACGCACTACAAAAATACACCCGATTCTTAAAAGATACCTGCGAAACTATCAAGACACAAGTCCATTGTGACATAATATCGTTACAACTACGTCATGGATTCTCCGAACTCGAGTACTATAATCAGATATTACTCAGTCAGCATTCGAGCACGCGACAAACCTCACTACGAGTACTACGAACCCGACGCGGCCTTGTCGACGGTGTCGGTTACGTCGCTAATAGTCTATTCGGCGTATTGGACGAAAGGTTCGCCGAACAATACAAAAAAGATATTACACTTATACGAGACAACGCAAAACATATGGCCTCCCTTTGGAAAAATCAAACATCCATAGTTGAAGCGGAATATAATTTATTGAAACGTACCGAAAACACTATGAATCAGCAACATAAAATGATACATCAACATATGAACTATTTGGATGAAGCTTTCAAGAAGTTGCAACAAAAAGTAGAAACTAACAACATTATAAACGACTTCAACTTAGGAGCCACTATAGCAAGTAATATGCTCCACAACCTAAAAGGAATGCAAGACATGTTATTAGACACCATCACCGATATTTATCAAGGACGTTTTAACTTACACATGCTGACTCCAGAACAACTTATTAATGAGTTAAGCACCATAGCAAGCACCCTACCAAGAGATGTTTCCCTGCCAATCGACAACTTACACACCGATCTCCGCAAAATATACAACTTACTGAAAGTAAAGACAAGGATGATGGAAGACGTCCTTATTTTCGAAATAAGGCTGCCTCTCGTCAGCAGAGATGTTTATGAACTTCTAAAGGTCATTCCGATACCCAAAAAAGCTGGAAACAGGACAACCGCTGTAATACCTGTATCAGATTATGTCTCCATAAACATGAAAAAAGATATGTATATTCCTATCTCAGAAAATGATATTAGAGCATGTACAATATCATCAGACTCTTATTTTTGCTACATCAAGAAACCAGTCTATCAACTGAAAGGCGACAACAGTTTTTGTGAATCAGACAAATCGGGATGTAAGATTGTCACAACAACATGCGTAAATGACTGGATAGAGAGCAATGCACTAAATACCTATATCTACTTTTGTTGTGAGCAGTGTCAAGTTCGAACACTGTGCGCGGATCAAGTAACCGCGCACCAGCTGACGAATGCCGGGCTTATAAATGTAGGTCATGGCTGCATTATTAAGACCGATAATTTCTTTTTGTTTTTCGCAGGTCACGCAGCGCCGAATAAATTGCTTAGTGACGCTGTTGCCTCCGACGATCCAATATTTGTTTCTTATGAAATTAAGGGTTAGTCGCGTACCGCCATGAAGAGCCATTTTATGTGCGTTATCAATGATAAGGCTAGTCAAGCTATGCTTGTGTGGTAAAATGATTGGGTGTTTCGTGTCATACGCAATGTACGCGTTTCTCAATCTCCCCTTGACTCGTAGGATGCCCTCTTCATCTACGAATGGGCACAAATCTAGTATGTTGCTTTTAGTCGAAATAGGTCGACCCTTCTTCAAATCTTGATATTCTTCTTGAAATTCTGTTTTTTGGACCCGCTTGATAATTAAGGCCTTCGATTCTCTTATTTCCGATAAATGAAGATAATTGTCAGTTTTTCTGTCTTGTTTCTTCGTGATGAATCTTCGGACCCAGGCTAGCACGTGCACTAATTTTGATAACGAACTATATTTGCCGATTAACTGGTCGATGATGTTGTCTTCTGGTTCAGGATTTACGGCGACGTTAGCTTGTATAATTTTTTGGTCTTCGTTCGTAGTGTAATGAATGGTTTTATCTTCACTTTCCGCTTGAAACGTCGGTAGCCAGGTGGGGCCTTGCCACCATAAAGTATGTTGTTTCAATTGTGACGCGGTAAGTCCTCTGCTTGCGCAATCTGATGGATTCTCTGCCGATTTAACGTAGCGCCAGCACTCGGGAGGGATGACTTCTGTGATTTGTCGCACCCTGTTGGCGACGAATGTATTCCAGCGGTTAGGATCACCTTGCAGCCACCCTAAGACGGCGGTCGAATCCACCCAACCATAGATCTTGATATTATGGTTGTTTAAACATTGTTTTACCTTGATCGTCAGTTTTGCAAGAAGATGGGCTCCACACAATTCTGCTCTTGGTAGCGAGATAGTTTTACTATTCGGCACCAATCTTGATTTTCCGGCTAGTAATACGATTTTCGGTTGGCCTTCTATATTTATTTTGCAATAGATAACGCACGCGTAAGCTCGCGGCGTCGCGTCGCTGAATGCATGTAACTCGATATCGCTGACAACGCCGGTGCCGATCCATCGTTGTATTTTAAATGTGTCTATATTATTGTTTATATCTTGTTTCATAATTGACCATTCCTTATGCATATCAGCTGGTATCTTGTCATCCCATTTCAGAGGGGTTTTCCACAAAAGTTGAAAAAGCAGCTTCAAGTTAGTGGATATGGGGGTGAGCCAACCCAAGGGGTCGAACAATTTGGAGATTTCGGACAATAAGTAGTTGACGTTTGGTGGTGTGTTGCGGGACGTCCGAAACTATTTCCATTTTTGATTCAAAATGAAATATATCTTGAGAAGTGTCCCATTGGAGTCCCAATGTTTTTCTTGACTTTATAATGTAGGTCATGGCTGCATTATTAAGACCGATAATTTCTCGGTATTCCCGCATAAACCTCACTGGTCCGAAATCAAAATGAAACCAGATTTATACAACCCAGTTATGGCACCGATAAATCACGTCATCAACATCACCATACCTCACCTACAGCGCAAGAACGAATCTGAAGATCTACAAAGAGAAGCTAACAATCTCGGAGAAAAGATCAAGCAGTTGAAGAACACCGAAGTTAACTCCGAGAGCATATCATATCACGATATTCATCACTACGCTATGATATACGTGATCCTCGGATTAATCGGAACTACGGCATTGATTATCATAATACGACGAGTTCAATGGAGAGTGCCGTCAACGCCGTCCCGAGCCAGCGTCGAGGAGCCACCCGCCGCCACGCCGACCCCGCCCCGGGCGTCTCCGCGCTCCGCCGTAGTCAGCGAGACTCGCCAACACAGCGACGAAGATCACAGCGAGACGACAAATCTTTCGCGCGTAGATAAAGCGACATCCCCTTCGTTTAAAGTAGTTACTTTTAATTAGATTTAATGTATGATCAAGTTTTCACACAGCATCTTTCTCTCATCTCAACCGCCCCCCGGAATATGTACAAGTAAATTGCACATGCATCATATTGTTCATTTGCCCCATCAGCATTTAGTTTTATATAAAAGTTTCGTAATTAGTCAATAAGTACCTATTCATTCAAAACATATTCACGTTCGCTATTCTATAAGTGTGCACACCTATCAAGTTATAATAAATCAAGTTTATCTCAAGAAATCGTCTTTCGTGTTCCAAATTACTATCAAGATATTCATCAAGTAAATGTTAGAGTTAGCAAGGACTCTAACACCACCAATTGTTTTTGTTAATCTGTATTTACTGGTGAGAACCTGTAATTGGCTTTTTGTATCACATTTATAAAACCTATTAATATGTTAACAGCTGTTGGATCTCCGAATAGTAATAAATAAATAATAAATAAATAAATAAAGTAGTAAGAGCATTTTAGTCATCGGCATATACTAATTAGTCCTTCGAGTATGATTTTCTTGCAAGCACTATTACCGCAAAATATACAGTCACCGTTTGAGAAATGTATACCTTTAGCAATATATGGGCGACCTGAAGTCTGTCGAGGCAATCTGTCTCTGACAAAAAAACGCTATTTCTGTGTACAGTGAGCTGCGAAACTGAATGGAGACATTACGAATAAATTAATCGATAAAGTCGCCATGGACTATTGCGGCTGATGGTACAAGTTGTTGAACCTTCTAGATTTGTAGTTGGTTTGTACTCACGTGTAGGTCTGATTCGTGCGGGCGTGGTCGTCGCAGGCGCACGGCGAACTCTCGGAACGCCAGTTGTACTAAACTACGCTCGCCGCGGCCGAGGTCGGCACGCAGCTCCACCGTGAATGATGACAGCTCAAAATGCACTGGTAACAGTCATATTGCATAATTAGCTTGTTTTCAATCTTCGCGTTATTAAAGAAGTGAAAGTATAAAACTTATGAGTTTTATATCGAATGAATTAAGTTACTGTGTAACTGTAAAGTTCTGATCTAATTGACGATTGAGAAATAATTTTAAAATTTCACTGTCTGCTTTGCGTTGTCTTCGGCAATCGGATATCGGATTCGGGTATCGGATTTTTCAAGCGGATAAAATGTACTTAACACAAGTTTAGAATTCAGGTGGCGATTATATTTAATTTTACTACCGTAAAATTCGTAACGAGTCGTTTTCAAGGTTTTCGGAGATGTAGAATGAAGCTAGCTCCACATTTCTCTACATGTATGCATGTGTGTACAATCGCGGCGCGTAGTGCGGGATCTAATCGTATTGTTGGTAGTAGCTCTAGATATGACTCTACACTAGCTATACAACACCTATGTGTCTCTGTGTGTGTGTGTGTACCTGAGAGCGGCACGTGCTGCGCGCGCGGGTGGGGGGGCTGCGGCGCGGCGCGCGGGGGCGGCACGGCGAGCACGGCGGCGCGCAGAGCGGGGTCCAGCCGCAGCGTCGGCACTGCCGGCTCCATCTCTACCTGTGTGTGTGTGTGTGTGTGTGTGTACCTGAGAGCGGCACGTGCTGCGCGCGCGGGTGGGGGGGCTGCGGCGCGGCGCGCGGGGGCGGCACGGCGAGCACGGCGGCGCGCAGCGCGGGGTCCAGCCGCAGCGTCGGCACTGCCGGCTCCATCTCTACCTGTGTGTGTGTGTGTGTGTGTGTGTACCTGAGAGCGGCACGTGCTGCGCGCGCGGGTGGGGGGGCTGCGACGCGGCGCGCGGGGGCGGCACGGCGAGCACGGCGGCGCGCAGCGCGGGGTCCAGCCGCAGTGTCGGCACTGCCGGCTCCATCTCTACCTGTGTGTGTGTGTGTGTGTGTGTGTACCTGAGAGCGGCACGTGCTGCGCGCGCGGGTGGGGGGGCTGCGACGCGGCGCGCGGGGGCGGCACGGCGAGCACGGCGGCGCGCAGCGCGGGGTCCAGCCGCAGCGTCGGCACTGCCGGCTCCATCTCTACCTGTGTGTGTGTGTGTGTGTGTGTGTGTACCTGAGAGCGGCACGTGCTGCGCGCGCGGGTGGGGGGGCTGCGACGCGGCGCGCGGGGGCGGCACGGCGAGCACGGCGGCGCGCAGCGCGGGGTCCAGCCGCAGCGTCGGCACTGCCGGCTCCATCTCTACCTGTGTGTGTGTGTGTGTGTGTGTGTGTACCTGAGAGCGGCACGTGCTGCGCGCGCGGGTGGGGGGGCTGCGACGCGGCGCGCGGGGGCGGCACGGCGAGCACGGCGGCGCGCAGCGCGGGGTCCAGCCGCAGTGTCGGCACTGCCGGCTCCATCTCTACCTGTGTGTGTGTGTGTGTGTACCTGAGAGCGGCACGTGCTGCGCGCGCGGGTGGGGGGGCTGCGGCGCGGCGCGCGGGGGCGGCACGGCGAGCACGGCGGCGCGCAGCGCGGGGTCCAGCCGCAGCGTCGGCACTGCCGGCTCCATCTCGCGTACCGACATCGACTCCTGCACACACAGTACAGACGAGATATCGATACAATCATAATGAGGAAACCGACCACAGTTAGCGAACGAATGTCTTCGGCCGGCAACCCCATATTCCCGCCGAGGTATGTATAGTGCTTTTCTCAAACATGCAATGAAATAATAATAAAAATGGATGATGATGATTGTTTCATGTCCTAATGTGATAGGTTGTTCAGTGCGTGGGATTCCTAGGGGAACGAAAATATTATTATTTTTGCGCTACGACGCACGGTTTAGGAGATACAGCCCTATAAATATTTTTCTTTCTTTTTTGTGTTTTTTAAATATGACTTAGGAGTTTCATAAAGGGGAACGAAAACTTGATTATTTTTGCGCTACGACGCACGTTTTAGGAGATACAGCCCTATAAATATTTTTCTTTCTTTTTGTTTTTTTTTTTAATATGACGGGGTTTCATAAAGGGGAACGAAAATTTGGTTATTTTTGCGCTACGACGTACGGTTTAGGAGATAACAGCCTTATAAAGTTTTTATTGTTATTTTTTTCTCTTTTTTGTTTTTTTTTTTTATATTAATTAAGGGTTTCTTACAGAGGAACGAACATTTTATTATTTTTGCGCTACGACGCACGGTTTAGGAGATACAACCCTGTAAATATTTTTCTTCTTTTTTTTCTTTTTTGTGTTTTTTAGGGGTTTCATAAACGAAAATTTGATTATTTTTGCGCTACGGCGTACGGTTTAGGATATACAGCATTATAAAGGTTTTTTTGTTTTTTTTTCCTTGTTTTAAAATATTTATTAGGGATTTCTTATAGAGGAACGATAAAAAATAAGTTCAAAAACTAAAACCCGACTACTGCAAATCGCGCTCTAAAAAGTATGAAACAAGATAGAATTCTTATCTGAAATTATCAAGCAGGAAATATTATAAACATTACCATTTTTTTTATATAAAAAATACAACGTAAAATAATTTACTAAATTTTTTATATATTTACAGAGGTTCAGAGGATAGCCGTGGTCGTATGCCATATAGCGGAAGCAGTTATAAAGTTGACCCAAAAAATTTTTATTAAGCTATGAGCTTCATCACATATGTTCCTTGAGTAATTCTAAGCATTTCAAGCCTGGGAGCCAATAAGAAATGTGTGTCTACTCGGATTTGTAATGGATTCAAACTTTCAACCCCTTTTTAACCCTGTTAGGGGATGAATTTTACAAAACGCTGAAATTACTTTTCCTGTCTTTTAATAATATCCCCAAATACAAAGATTCAAGTCCCGCGTTCGAAAATTTTTTTGATATCCATACAAACTTTCAACTCCTTTTTCACCACCTTAGGGGATGAATTTTCAAAAACGCTGAAATTAGTTTTCTTGTATTTTAATAATATATCGTTTTACGAAGTTTCAAATTCCTAGCTTAAAATAAAACTTGAACCCCATACAAACTTTCATCCCCTTTTTAACCCCCTTAGGGGTTGAATTTCTCAAAATCGCTTCTTATCTCTTGTACACTTTATAAATGTAATCAAGTGTGCAAATTTCAACTTTCTATCTTTTGTAGTTTCGGCTCCGCGTAGCAAAAATCTCCAACCAAATTTTTCACCTTTTTACGTTTTTCTTGTAAAATTACTATGAAATTGAAAAAACAAATATCAGCAATGAATTCTACGTCTTTGGTTTATACGAAAATGATACCAAACTTGCCCTAGTACCCACCAGGATCAGAGTAGATTTTTTTTAAAGATGACGGATGGCGGCCGTCTTTGTACCCCACCCTCCCCCCCACTTCACGCTAGAAATGCTTAGAATTACTCAAATATCAGATGTGATGAAGCTCATAGCTTAATAAAAATTTTTTGGGTCATGTATGGCAGCGTTACATAACTGACTCCAGTAATATTAGTTTTAAGTTTATAATCGTGGCATACGACCACGGCGATCCTCTGATTGTCTGTAAATATGTATATAAAAAAATTAGTAAATTATATTACGTTGTATTTTTTATATAAAAAAAATGGTAACATTTATAATATTTCCTGCTTGATAATTTCAGATAAGAATTCTATCTTGTTTCATACTTTTTAGAGCGCGATTTGCAGTAGTCGGGTTTTAGTTTTGAACTTATTTTTTATTTTATTTATTTTGGGGTCATGATTTCGTTACTAACTTTTTGAACTCACTTGATATTACTTTTGCGAAGGCGTACTCAGTAAATGCCATGAAGTTATATTGTTTAAACTGGAGCGATTTGTCACTTTTTTTGCCACACTAATTTGAACCTTATCACCGAGACAGAAAGTTGTTCGTACCAGACTAGAGAAAACGGTCCACATGAGATAGAAAACCCGAGCCCTGTGTCTCACTCGCACATGTTGCCAATGTTAAAAAGATACCATTGTGGTAGAAATTATATCAATATACTACTGAAATTCATTATCTTCTTATAATATTTTAGTGCTATATTCCGATTACAGTTCTGATATCTTTTAAGTAATTTGTTAATTATTATGATGTTAATATTATTAACTGATTAAACCAAGCATGTGCATAACAAAAAAAAACATTAGATTGAATATGGTAGAAATTGTAGTAACTTTGGATATTAATTGGTATCCCCAACTTGATGACATATTTTTCGTGTACACACACACACACTTGTACAATACAAGAAAACATTGTCAAACTCATTAGGGTGACTATGATATCGGTACGATTTGGATCGGTCTTACAGAATTGTTATTACGTACATACTTAATGTAAAAATAAGTTTACCTAAATAGTATACTAATAAATAAATAAAGATAAACTTATTTCGGCATGTTTAACTATTCGATTCATGTTATGAGAGCTATATAATTGCCAAAAATTAAATACTAAGTCCTTAGACATTACAGACTTATATTTATACTTACTTACATAATATTTAATTACTGAAACGTTAATTCTAACTATTTATATATATGTAATCGATTCTATATAGGTTGGACACACATTTCCGTCAGTATACAAAGGCGGCAAATTTGAAAATTTTGTTACAATCACAGATCTACGATGACGCTTACGCTTAAAGAATAGCTTAAGTATGCAAAAGGGAAGTCATCACGTATATGAACACACCATGAGTATGATATTGATAGTGATAGGTATTTTGTTAAATTATGAGGAGCATAAATAGTGTAAGATGCCGGTTTACACAGTTAAATGTAAGTTTTTATTTCGTTGTGTGCTAATATTTTATTATTTTAGTCAATACTCAAGATAATTTCGTGTATAAACATAAATTGTTACGCCACGCTACGCTAGGGCTTGAGAAAATGACTAGTATCGATAACTAGTCGCTATAGTATTAATATAAAGTAATTTGCGATACAAGTGTTGAAAGTAGGAATTAAATTCGTAGAGTGGTGATAAATTAAAATACGACCGAGGGCAGTGTTTTTAATCTACACGATTTGCGAATTACCTAGTTACGTAGTACAACGTTTTACCCCATCCTGGATATCTGTCTCGCTCTCTTATAGCTGTGTTTTTGATGTACGTACGGCGGACCACACCTTCCTCACCATCGACCATGATCGCGATTACGCCCATCCACAGTAACAGCTTTTATAACGACTAAATTAAGTAAGGTTGTGTGAAGCGTTTTACAGGAGAGAAAAAAACTATATCCATCTCTTTTCTGGGACAATTATACTAGCATAGGGAAAATACAGTATGATTTTCTCTGATTATGCACGAATGAGAAAAGATCCTGGCCTGGATTATGCTAATATCCCACATATATATGACTTATGGTCACCCTAATTAGAAAGAGATGGAGGGCTCAGGTTTGGTGTCTCATGTGGACACACTTTTTGGCCAGAGTACACTATCCCGATTACTCTCTACGTCCGTGGTAAATGCACGCAGTAGTATAAGGGCGCCGAAGGCGCCCGGCTTCGGAACGCGTACGTCGGGCTACGCCCGACTCTTTTAGTATGAGGGCGCCGAAGGCGCCCGGCTTCGGAACGCCTACGTCGGGCTCCGCCCGGCTCTTTCAGTATGAGGGCGCCGAAGTCGCCCGGCTTTGGAACGTGTACGTCGGGCTCTGCCCGACTCTTTTAGTATGAGGGCGCCGAAGGCGCCCGGCATTGGAACGCGTACGTCGGGCTACGCCCGAGACTTTTAGTATGAGGGCGCCGAAGGCGCCCGGCTTTGGAACGCGTGCGTCGGGCTACGCCCACCTCTTTTAGTATGAGGGCGCCGAAGGCGCCCGGCTTTGGAACGCGTACGTTGGGCTACGCCCGACTCTTTTAGTATGAGGGCGCCGAAGGCGCCCGGATTTGGAACGCATACGTCGGGCTACGTCCGACACTTTTAGTATGAGGGCGCCGAAGGCGCTCGACTTTGGAACGCTTACGTCGGGCTACGCCCGACACTTTTAGTATGAGGGCGCCGAAGGCGCCCGGCATTGGAACGCCTACGTCGGGCTACGCCCGACACTTTTAGTATGAGGGCGCTGAAGGCGCCCGGCTTTGGAACGCGTACGTCGGGCTACGCCCGACGCTTTTAGAATGAGGGCGCCGAAGGCGCCCGGCTTTGGAACGCGTACGTCGGGCTACGCCCGACTCTTTTAGTATGAGGGCGCCGAAGGCGCCCGGCTTTGGAACGCGTACGTCGGGCTATGCCCGACTCTTTTAGTATGAGGGCGCCGAAGGCGCCCGACTTTGGAACGCGTACGTCGGGCTACGCCCGACACTTTTAGTATGAGTATTTTTTATTTTATTTATTTTGGGGTCATGATTTCGTTACTAACTTTTTGAACTCACTTGATATTACTTTTGCGAAGGCGTCCTCAGTAAATGCACGCAGTAGTATAAGGGCGCCGAAGGCGCCCGGCTTCGGAACGCGTACGTCGGGCTACGCCCGACTCTTTTAGTATGAGGGCGCCGAAGGCGCCCGGCTTCGGAACGCCTACGTCGGGCTCCGCCCGGCTCTTTCAGTATGAGGGCGCCGAAGTCGCCCGGCTTTGGAACGTGTACGTCGGGCTCTGCCCGACTCTTTTAGTATGAGGGCGCCGAAGGCGCCCGGCTTTGGAACGCGTGCGTCGGGCTACGCCCACCTCTTTTAGTATGAGGGCGCCGAAGGCGCCCGGCTTTGGAACGCGTACGTTGGGCTACGCCCGACTCTTTTAGTATGAGGGCGCCGAAGGCGCCCGGATTTGGAACGCATACGTCGGGCTACGTCCGACACTTTTAGTATGAGGGCGCCGAAGGCGCTCGACTTTGGAACGCTTACGTCGGGCTACGCCCGACACTTTTAGTATGAGGGCGCCGAAGGCGCCCGGCATTGGAACGCCTACGTCGGGCTACGCCCGACACTTTTAGTATGAGGGCGCTGAAGGCGCCCGGCTTTGGAACGCGTACGTCGGGCTACGCCCGACGCTTTTAGAATGAGGGCGCCGAAGGCGCCCGGCTTTGGAACGCGTACGTCGGGCTACGCCCGACTCTTTTAGTATGAGGGCGCCGAAGGCGCCCGGCTTTGGAACGCGTACGTCGGGCTATGCCCGACTCTTTTAGTATGAGGGCGCCGAAGGCGCCCGACTTTGGAACGCGTACGTCGGGCTACGCCCGACACTTTTAGTATGAGGGGGCCGAAGGCGCCCGGCTTTGGAACGCGTACGTCGGGCTCCGCCCGACTCTTATAGTATGAGGGCGCCGAAGGCGCCCGGCTTTGGAACGCGTACGTCGGGCTACGCCCGACTCTTTTAGTATGAGGGCGCCGAAGGCGCCCGGCTTTGGAACGCGTACGTCGGGCTATGCCCGACTCTTTTAGTATGAGGGCGCCGAAGGCGCCCGACTTTGGAACGCGTACGTCGGGCTACGCCCGACACTTTTAGTATGAGGGGGCCGAAGGCGCCCGGCTTTGGAACGCGTACGTCGGGCTCCGCCCGACTCTTATAGTATGAGGGCGCCGAAGGCGCCCGGCTTTGGAACGCGTACGTCGGGCTACGCCCGACACTTTTAATACGAGGGCGCCAAAGGCGCCCGTCTTTGGAGCGCGTACGTATCTTGTAAAAAAATTGACTGTTTCATACATTTTGGCTGATCAGGACTTCTATACCTATTCACGTTATAAACTGTTGCAGGACATTAAAAAAACACCATGTATAGCGGCCAAACAAATTTCTTTTGCAAAAACCTTCTTGTATCGCCGTAGTCGCGTAACATGCGGATATAATCCAGAGCGCTTGTAGATTCATAGTTCGAATTACCTAACCGATAAATTAATGTTTTATATGGCGCATGCAAGCAAAGCCGGGTGCAAAACCTAACAATATTTATATATTTGAAATGTGCTAATTGAGCTCTTTCAAATGATGTATAACACGTCATCATTACTTAATTTTATTTTTTTGGTTCGTGACTTTATGACCTCTAGAGGGCGCCGTGTTCATTTTTTTGTGAAACCATATAGCCTATAACCAGCGGACGATTAAGACGATTCGAATGACACATCGTTTGTTAAATTATAATAAGTACTTTAGAAGTTATGAGGGAACAGATGAACATACATACATACATACATACATACATACCCACATACATACCTGTCAAAATCATAACCCTCCTTTTGCGTTGCCGTAGTCGGGTAAAAATTTTATTATTTATGCGCTACGACGCACGGTTTAGGAGATACAGCCCTATAAATATTTTTCTTTCTTTTTTTGTGTTTTTTTAAATATGACTTAGGGGTTCTATAAAGGGGAACGAAAATTTTATTATTTTTGCGCTACGACGTACGGTTTAGGAGATACCACCCTATAAAGATGAAAAAAAAAGAAATCGCGCCATCAACCAAATACTGCCTATATTTTTTTTTTAAGTGGTAACATACCATCGCACCGCACCGCGACCCTGGAGCGTCGCACCCATAAGTGACAGCGACAATCTTGGGTGAGAAAAAGAGATATCTGTTTCTCTTTGTCGCTCTCACTTATGGGTGCGACGCTCCGAGGCTGCGGCGCGGTGCGACAGTGTGTTACCACTTTAATGGCTGAATGCCACGATGCTGTGTCACAAATATCTGCGAAATAGAAATTAGAAAAGAGGACTTTGCCGGCCTAAGCCTGCAAGATTTGTATGAAATTCCATTAACGACCTCATGTCCTAGCCGCACCTGAAACGTCATACTTCGCAGCCTATTATAAGGAACATAACATCAATATTTCATTGCATGTTTGAGAAAAAATCGCTTTATCGGTGACAGGCGATTTGTTGCAACTGACCCTAAGTACCTAGACCGATTTGCAGCGAAGCTATCCGTTAAGGTGCATTATATTTTGAAACGTACTCCATTTCGTTAAGATGCATTCTTGCGTAGCCGATGGTAGAATTGTGTTGGTATAGGTGCAGGTATAAGTATCTAATAACTGCTCGCAGTGACAACCGAAATTGACTCTTATTTCACACTGTTTAAGTGCATTATGAAATACCTGATGGTACTGTTGGGTCGGCATAGGCGCGGGTGCATGCTCGTCGGCGGCGCTGAGATATCTTATAGTGTCCAACAGCTGCTCGTATTGTTCGCGACGCGCCGAGACGTGGAGACCGCCCACCACATGACCAGTCACTTCGCACTGCAACAAATCAACAAATTATATTTTATGACCAATATTTTTCAGGGATCTTTATTTGTTAATGCATTGGAAAAACATATTTTATAACAAAACGAGTTTTTAACCTAATTTGGTGTGCCACTGCTGCCAGATGACGAAATTTCAAAAGTAACTTACAACCGGTACAAAAATTTCTTTAACAACCTTCTAAGGAAGCTAAAGCACGAATACGAACAAAGCCTTCTCTTGACCCATAACAAAAACCCCAAGAAGCTGTGGAGCACGATAAGAAACATATGCAACATCCCAAAAAAACCGACTCAACACGCTGACTTAATTGATCCTAGTGACCCCAAGCAGTCCTTGAATAGGTGCAATAACTTTTTTTCGTCGGCGTTTAAAAAGCTTGCAGATACATCTTTTGCTCAAACTGGGGATTGTGAGAAGTCTTTGGCCGCCAAGGTAAACATAACAGAAAGTCCCGCCGAATCCTTCTTCATGCACCCTACAAATGTCAATGAAATCAGGAATATTATCTCGCAGCTTAAAAATAATAGAGCGCCGGGCCTGGATGGTATCAGCGGCGATCTGATCAAATCTGTTGGCCACTTATTATTGCAACCATTAGTACATATGTATTTATAACCTAAGTTTAAGTACGGGTCACTTTCCAGAACAGTGGAAAATAGCATCTATCACCCCCATATATAAGGACGGACCTAAGAATGAACCTTGCAACTATAGACCTATATCCCTACTCAGTGTACTCTCGAAGATTCTGGAAAAACTGGTCAATAACAGACTCATCAGGTTCCTAGAAAGGAGTGGAGCACTGTCTGAGAGACAATTTGGCTTTAGGGCACATAGGTCCACTGAGGATGCCATCTCGCTCTTGGCCAATCTAATTTCTGCCAACTTGGACAATAACATAAATTGCATCGGCGTCTTCTTGGACCTGGCCAAGGCCTTTGACACTGTGTCTAGACCAATACTCCTTAAAAAGCTTGAAAAATTGGGGATACGGGGCGTGTCACTGGACTGGTTCGAAAGTTATCTATTGAACAGGAGACAACTGGTTAGAGTGGATTGCCACAAGAGCGAGCTGGATAAAGTGGAATTTGGGGTCCCGCAGGGGAGCGTGCTTGGTCCTACATTATTCTTAATCTACATCAATGACATTCACAACATTTCCCTTTCCCACGCTGAAATAATCTGCTATGCTGATGACACAGTGATCCTGTTTAAAGGTGATACTTGGGAGAGTGTCTTTGCTGCAGCAGAAAAGGGTATGAGTAACGTCGCCTGCTGGCTACGAAATAACCTTCTAACCCTAAATAGCAAAAAGACTAAATTCCTGTGTTTTCATAAATCTGCCGCTTCCAGTCCCTCGAAATCTAAACAATTAATCAAAATTCATAACTGTATAATAATTTCAATAGCTTACTATCATGTTCTTGTGAAGTAATATGTCGTACCGACTCTATCAAATATCGCGGCTTACTCATAGACGAAAACTTAAATTTCAAAGCCCATATAAAATGTCTCTCTAACAGAATTAGAAAAACGATGTACATATTTAAGAAACTTAGACACTCCGCAGACTTGATACTCTTAAAAAATATATATATATCCCTATGTCAGTCTCTACTCACATACGCCATCTCAGTATGGGGCAGTGCCGCCAAGACGTCAATCTTAATGGCTGAAAGAGCTCAACGTTCGGTCTTAAAGGTAATGCTCAAAAAGCCCTTCCGATATTCGACAAGCAGTCTCTACCAAGAAGCTAAAGTACTCACAGTCCGCCAGCTCTACATACATAAAGTCTGTCTTTCGATACATAGAAACGCTGTTAAGTCTGAAAATTATGCGGAATTACTTTCTAAACGCGTATTTAAATTACCTATCCCGAGGGTAAATACCGCTTTTGGGAGACGATTTGGCGACGTCCTTAGCTCTTTAATCTATAATACGGCCGTAAAGTTCCAGAGCGAATTAATTAATTGCACTGTGCATGTAGCTAAAAGGTTACTTTTTAATTGGTTATTATCACTTGATTATAATGAGACTGAGACATTACTTCTAAAAATTGTTTAAAACAATTCTGGAATAAATATAAAACTAACTAAACTAGACTAAAATTTGATAACTCTAAAAATTGTTTAACTCAAGACTTTAATAGATATAGGTAAACAAAAATTAATAGTAATGTTATAACAGATTACATAGTTTTAAAAATGTTATAATTAAAATTATTTTACTTATCTTAAGTTGACTTGCATGACATACAATGTACATCTGGTCTCCCGCGATACAGGCCTAGCCTAGTGCGGGGACTCCTGGAATCTCTGAATGTCAAGTTGGTTATGCACAACTCTTATCAGTAACTCGTGTTGTTATGTTACCACTGTATTCTTTCTGTGCAATAAAAATATTTTAGTAGTAGTAGTAGTAGTAAGTAAGTAGTAAGTAGTTTACTTTTTACTTTACTTTTACTGCTGGGCAAAGGCCTCCCCTCGTTTTCGCCATCCTGTCATCGGCATGTGTTATGATCTTATGATATACAACTCCCCGAAACAAAGCGATATTTGGATAAAGTCAGCACACTTGATGGTCTCAATCTACAGACATGATGAAGAAGACCCGTAACCAAAAACCGATGTACTGTGATTACATTTTTCGTGAATGCTTGCAATACGTACAAAAACCATAACTCTAATGTAAATTCAAATGGACTTTAGTGAACTTATTAAACATGTACCTGTGGCTCAGCGTTCGGCTCGAGGTGCCCATAATGCACGGCTAGCTGTAGCGCCGTGTTGTGTAAGACAGGCTTGCCGCCGCTGGCGTCGTAGATGGACGGCATGCTTTCGGCGCTCAGCGTCGTCTGCTTCAGTTTGGAGCTCACGTCCACCTGGGAATAATGTAATATATTAATTATGAAAAGAACAAACATCAAGCATATTTTCATACACACATTACACACATACACACCGGGGACACTAGTACATACTCAGGAACGCGAGCGAGATGTCGGTGACGCGCACGCGGTAGCCGGCTCGGTGCCCGCGCGGCCGGTTGGCGAGGCTCATGCGGCCGCGGTGGGCCACCAGCACTAGCGGGGACATTACACACATACACACCGGGGACACTAGTAGTCACGGACGCGAGCGAGATGTCGGCGACGCGCACGCGGTAGGCGGCTCGGTGCCCGCGCGGCCGGTTGGCGAGGCTCATGCGGCCGCGGTGGGCCACCAGTACTAGCGGGGACATTACACACATACACACCGGGGACACTAGTACTCACGGACGCGAGCGAGATGTCGGTGACGCGCACGCGGTAGGCGGCTCGGTGCCCGCGCGGCCGGTTGACGAGGCTCATGCGGCCGAGGTGGGCCACCAGCACTAGCGGGGACATTACACACATACACACCGGGGACACTAGTAGTCACGGACGCGAGCGAGATGTCGGCGACGCGCACGCGGTAGGCGGCTCGGTGCCCGCGCGGCCGGTTGACGAGGCTCATGCGGCCGAGGTGGGCCACCAGCACTAGCGGGGACATTACACACATACACACCGGGGACACTAGTACTCACGGACGCGAGCGAGATGTCGGTGACGCGCACGCGGTAGGCGGCTCGGTGCCCGCGCGGCCGGTTGGCGAGGCTCATGCGGCCGAGGTGGGCCACCAGCACTAGCGGGGACATTACACACATACACACCGGGGACACTAGTAGTCACGGACGCGAGCGAGATGTCGGCGACGCGCACGCGGTAGGCGGCTCGGTGCCCGCGCGGCCGGTTGACGAGGCTCATGCGGCCGAGGTGGGCCACCAGCACTAGCGGGGACATTACACACATACACACCGGGGACACTAGTACTCACGGACGCGAGCGAGATGTCGGTGACGCGCACGCGGTAGGCGGCTCGGTGCCCGCGCGGCCGGTTGGCGAGGCTCATGCGGCCGAGGTGGGCCACAAATACTTGCGGCGATAACGCTGAACGGGGTACCACCACCACTGGCGATTCCAGTTCGATGTTTACTCTACAAAAAAAAAATCATTTAAACATTAATTTCGTTCGCACACCTTAGAAATCTCGTATCAAATTAGTTATACTTGGTTAATGGTCTTACGTGAGATTGATTTCCTCGGCAGGCTCGTCAATAGAGTACCCTACACTCGTGGTGCGACGCCGCGGCGATACACCCTCCATTGACGTTGAAATCTTCGGGTTTGCATAAAGCGTGTCACCCCTGAAACAAACGCCTTTTATAATATTTGCACTTGACTCCGCTACTGAATTACTCAGGGTTTCTATCTCACAATAATGTGTGTAAATAAAGTATTTACACATACAAACATACATTATTAGAATCCGTTACTAAAATTACCAACGAATCAAACTGTATAATGCAATGGTGTTTGGAGTAACAAAAAGTATTATCTTGTAACAGTGGTGTATAAACTGCAACATTCTTAACTGTCCATGAGTGGACTTTATGCCTTTTGTAATAAGGTTTACGAACTGTCAGTTAACAGTATGGGCGATGGTACCACTCAATTTCCGGGTGCGCTTGGCTCGCTATTGCAGGGAGATACAGCTGGTTCATTCCTCTTTAAGACAGGAATAATTCTGTATTTACGCAATCTATTATGTGGTATTTTTGGTTGTATTAAGTAAATGTTAGTATTTAGTGAGGATGTTAAGTGCAACAACCTTTTTTTGTTTGATTAAAGCATGAAAATTGGCACAGCAGTTCCTTATATCAAAATAAGCCGATTTAGATCGGTAGCCCGAAGGACCCCCCCCCTCTGGGGCCAGGGAGGGGGGGTCGAAGAACCGCTCCGCCCGGCTTCATTCTAAAAAATCTAACAGGCCCCGTTTAGCTAATAGGTCATATTTGGTATCAATTTCGGATAAATCAATAACGTAGAATTCATTTCTGTTATTAAAAAACTGCAATTTGTCGAACAAAATTAAAAAAAATTAAAAATAATCTAATTTTTCAAGTGTAATTTTTATGTTTTATTTGGTGTCAAAATTAAACTGCCTGGTTTTTCTACATACAAAAAATATGACAATAAAGCCTATTTAATACAGATTTTAAAAACATAACTTGTATTTACCTTTATTAAAAGAAAATTGCATAAAAAAACTTATACCGTCTCGCGCCGGTGAATATCTTTTTACCGACATCGGCATCGTTATAGACAACATCCGAAGTACACACTCTGGAGACCGATTAAATGTATTGTTTATTGTTGTAGATCCTATTATAAAGATAGAAAAGCGTACATATATTATTATTTATGTGTCGTTCAGTGAAAAAAGGGACCTAGGAAAAAATTATCACAGAGCCTCGCGTTTGTATAGAAGCATACTCGTATTTAATTAGTGCCAACCACTCCAAGGACTCCATGGTCGCCGTTCTCAATGAATAAGAAGTAAACTGTAAGTATATATGTCAATTTCAATCATATTCTGGCCACAGTAGGGTTGTCAGAACAGTTTGGAAACAGTCATTTGCTTTTTGCTTCCATTCCCAAGAAGACAGACTGAGCGTTGAGGGGGCTTTTGACACAGCAACCTTCGAGGCCGTGGAGGAAAGTCTGAAGAGTGAGGGCATCTGACCGGCAATAGCGCAATGGATAGGGAAAATGCTAAAAGGTAGATCCATTACGGCGGAGCTGGGAGGAGTAACAAAGACGATTAGTCCAAGAAGAGGGTTCCCACAAGGGGGATGCCTGTCCCCCCTGATGTGGTGCCCACTTCTAAACTCAATGGTAAAAGAGCTCAACAGAGGAGGCATGTACATGCAGGCTTACTCTGATGATGGAGTGCTGTTAGAGAGAGGAATGGTTGTCACTGCGATAAGAGATATAATGATAAGAAGTCTCAGACAGGTACTGAGATGGTGTAGAGAGAGAGGGTTGGATCTCAATCCATCGAAAAAAAAGCTGGTGCTATTCACTAATAGAAGAATAAAGGAGATGAAACCCATAAAGATACAAGGTATAGAACTAGACATGGTGGAGGAGTTGAAATATCTGGGCGTTACTTTAGACAGTAAACTCAGGTACAAAACTTACATCAAGGAGCAGACGGCTAAAGCTATAAGAACACTGTTCCAATGCAAAAGGGCAATAGGAAAGAACTGGGGACTGAAGCCAGGAATGATCCACTGGATCTACAAGGCGATAATACTACCCAGGGTGCTATATGGAGCCGTGACATGGTGGTATAGAGCACATATTAAAGAAAACCAAAGAGACCACCTAACCAAAGTCCAGAGATTAGCGTGCCTCATGATGACGGGGGCTATGAGAATGACCCCGACACACGCAATGGAGGTAATGCTAGGCTTGAAGCCACTCTGGATTGAGGTAGAGAAAAGAGCCACCGAACAGTGGTACAGAATGAAAGCATGCAACGAATGGAGAGGAAGCTGCGTAGACAAGAGACACGCGCTGATACAAAGAGAGGCACTATCAAAACTTGAAATGTTGATGGCCAATAATGACCTTATAAAGAGGCAGGAGATATTTGACAAGAAATATAGAATACACATAGGAGACAGAGATAACTGGAAGGTGGAAGTCGGACACCCGACGACCATCTGCTTCACGGATGGCTCAAGAAGAAGCTCGATGAAACTAGCAGGAGCGGGCATAGTGATCCTCAAACTGGGAGAGAATCAGTACCACTGGGTAGATATGCTAGCGTGTTCCAAGCCGAGGTATGTGCTATAACGCGCTGCGCAAGCATAATCAAGAAGAGCGTAAAACAAGAGGGCGCTGTCGTAATATACACAGACAGCCAGGCAGCACTAAAGGCACTAAAGAAAATATCAGTTACCTCCTCTCTCGTGAGAGAATGTCGAGAGGAGCTCAACTTGATAGGCAAGCAAAGAAGTGTCACGGTGGCATGGGTTCCAGGACACCAGGGAGTAACGGGAAACGAGAAAGCTGACGAGCTGGCGAGGATAAGGGCGGAGACGGAATACATAGGTCCGGAACCGGCTCCGCCTATGTCAGCGGATGTCACGAAGGGAGTCATAGAGAAGGTAAAAGAGATGGAAGCACAGAGAGAATGGGAAGAAGAGACTGGATGCAGACAGTCGAAGATGATGATCAAAGGTATAGACCACAGGAGAACCAGGTATCTTCTGAAACTAGGTAAGAGCAGTCTGAGACTATTGACAGGTATCATTACAGGTCACAATACTCTCAACAGACACCTCAAGATAATGGAAATTAGTAGAGACGCCTCCTATCCACATTGTGGTAAGGAGGAGACTAGCTTACACTTACTAGCAGAATGTACTATGTACGCGGCACCGCGATATAATACATTCGGTCGAGACACACTAAAAGAAAACGAACTAAAGGACGTCGAACTCAAAGATGTCCTTTTATTCTGCAGGAAAACAAGAAGATTTGAGGAGAATAGTGTGGGAATGCCGCCGGGACAGTAACCTGAAGCTCCAACTCCAGGGAACTGGGCTGAATGAACGCGACAAGCGATCGACAGCCCGCCTGCTTCTGACCGGGCGTCCCTACACTACATGTACATCTACATGTATAAGTTAGTCTATGAATTTACTAGAGTCGGTAGTGCTGCACTCTGGCGGCAGAACATTGCAGTAATATCCCATATTGAGAACAGCGACCATGGAGTCCATGGAGTGGTTGGCACTAACTAAATACGAGTATGCTTCTATACAAACGCGAGGCTCTGTGATAATTTGTTCCAAGGTCCCTTTTTTCACTGAACGACACATAAAAAATATTTGTACGCTTTTCTATCTTTATAATAGGATCTACAACAATAAACAATACTTTTAATCGGTCTCCAGAGTGTGTACTTCGGATGTTGTCTATATCGATGCCGATGTCAGTAAAAAGATATTCACCGGCGCGAGACGATAAAAGTTTTTTTTATGCGATTTTATTCTAAATAAAGGTATGTAAAAGTTATGTTTTTAAAATCTGCATTAAATAGGCTTTATCATCATATTTTTTTAATGTAGAAAAACCAGGCAGTTTAATTTTGACAATAAATAAGAAACAAAAATTACACTTGAAAAATTAGATACTATGAGTTTTTTTTTAATTTTTTCTACAAATTGCTTGATTTTTATACCAGAAATGAATTCTACGTTATTGATTTATCCGAAATTGATACCAAATATGACCTATTAGCTAAACGGGGCCTGTTAGAATTTTAAGAATGAAGCCGGGCGGAGCGGTACTTTGACCCCCCCCTCTCGGGCCCCAGAGGGGAGGCTCCTTCGGGCTACCGATCGAAATCGGCTTGTTTTGATATAAGGAACAACTGTGCCAAGTTTCATGCTTTAATCAAGAAAAAAAAGGTTCGACCTTTTTTTGTCACTTAGAACCCTAGCTAATTACCTGGCCACGAGTCCCACGGCCATGTCGTGGGCGGCGGCGCGGATCGAGCGAGCCAGGTTAGCGAGGTACTGCTTGAACTCCGTGAGGCAGGAGCGGAGCTCTCGGAGTAAGGCACTGGAGTGCGTCACCCACACGCTGGCGACATGGAGGGCTACTGAGGCTTCCACACCTGTTGTAAAAAGATACATTTACAGTACATATTTTCCCGTACTAGTGCGTAATTATTTCTCACTTGATGGTCTAATCGGAAGATCAGCGCTGGAAGTCGCCAGCAACATGCTGAGATGGGACCATTTCGTGACACTTTATTTTTCACTATGTTTTTTCTATGTATGTCTGTTGTCTGTGTGTTTACGAATAAAAAACTATTCTATTCTATTCTAAAATAGCACTTTTCGTGCGTATGTCAAAAGTTTAAAGGGCTATATGTACTGTAAAGCGTTGTACGATACACGTGCGAATAGGTAATTCGCAACTCTTGTCGATTTAAAACACTCCCTTCGGTCGTGTTTTAATTTATTACCACTCGTTTCGAATTTCCTCTTTTCCGCACTTGTATCGTTAATAACTATTTTGTAAACTTTATTTGGAACTGTTTGTTTGTAAAAATATTAAAGATAGCGAGAAGTTTATGCTTAAACTTATCGGAACCGCAACGGCAGAAGCCGGGACGTAATACTTGAAGTAATTTACAACGTGGACTATGACACGTGATATGTAGCCTCACCGTCTGCCGTGACCCGTCGCGTAATAGTAAATAGCAGCGCGCGCTGGTCGGGCATGGCTGCGGGCGCGGGCGCGCGGCCGGCGCTCAGCACGCGCGTGTGCAGCCCCGCGCCCTCGCACAGCGACACCACCTGCACGCCGCCGAGCGACCCGTCTACTTCCACGCGGGACGCATCTGCAAAAGAAAGGTCACTAGAGTTACACCAAGATAAGTCTACACCGATTTTGATAGCACACGCAGGGCGAGTGTTATTTTAAACGTCAAACTTATATGAAATTATGACGTATAAATAACACTTGCCCTGCGTGTGCTGTCAAAATCGTTGCAGACTTGTCTTGGTCTAGCTCTACATTGCATGAGCTTTGAGGAATCGTAGGGAAAGACAAAAACATCCGCGAGCTAGGTTTACGGCTCGATACGACCCGTCCCGTTTCCTCAGTTGAATTAATTACTACGAATTGCTGAAATTATATTATAGCACAATTTTTTCGTGAATAATTTCCAGTCCCATCGTTATGGCAGTAGCTTCTCGTAACACAAAGGGTTGCCTACCTATAATGTTATACCTGAAAACGTCAAGTAATATATATCCTTATATTGATAAAGCCAAGTAACACTTATGCCCTTTTACACGTAAGCTGCGCGAGGATTGTACCCTTATTCACTAGGGCCAGAGAAGCGTTAGCGATGGTATAATGTATATGCATACGGCATACAGGTCATGCCTGATTGACGGTGGCAATCTCGTTGTGTCCCGGGCCCTATTTCACCAACGTGACAGGTCCGACAATTATCGACATCACTGTTACTGACGTCAGAGACCTCAATAGGCTACGGTAACCGCTTACCATCAGACAGGCGATGTGGTTGTTTGCCACCAACATGTTAATTAAAAAAAACTCCACTATATCGCCAGTTAATAAGTACTTATTTTGCGAAGCTAATGACAATTGTCACAAGAAATACGAAAATTGTCACGAAATTCCGACACAGAACTCATTTGCTGTCAAGAATTACCGAAAGTTCTTTGTAATCTTGTGACAATTGTCATCATTATCATCATAAACATCGCAAGAGAAATACCTGTTTTTGCCAATATAATAAAGTTTTTTTTTAAATAATACAATGATGGTGACAAACAGGTATACGGCCCGCCCGATGGTAAGCAATAACCGTAGCCCATGGATGCCTGTGACGTCAGCAACAATGAGAGTTGTCGAATTGTCGCACCTGTCACGTTGGTGAAATAGGGGCCTGCTCGCAGCAATAACAAACTGACACACACACACATAATGTGTCAGTGCTTGCAGTAAGCGTGTACTCACCGACGGTGGCCTGTATGCGCGCCTCGCTGACGGTGGCCGTGGCGATCTTCTTGGCGACCACGGCGCCATCATGTACCGCCGCCCGCAGCAGCAGCACGCCCAGGCGGTGGAAGTCGAACGTGATTTCTGTTCGCACCTCCTACAAATACACGGGTGGGTGAGCTCTTTCTCAGGATTTTTGGTCAGTGACAAACGGAACTTTTCAAAATTAAGCAAGCACAATTGAGTCGCTTAACTTCAAACTCGGGTAAATCCATCTGTCAGATTATGCGATTTTGGCATTAAGAAAACGTAATAGGGTAGATATTTGCTGAGAGGGGCAAATGGATTTACCCGAGTTTGAAGTTAAGCGACACAATTAAAGGCCACCCATACTATCCCACTAACTCGGAGTTAAGCAGTTAAACCGTTAACCCAGTGTCAAATTGTACTGGTAACCAAGGTAACTTCAGGTTTAACCGGTTAACCCCGGGTTAGTGGAATGGTGCAAGTGGCGCTAAGCAATATAAATGGAATTAAACTCCCTATAGGGTTCTTCAACAAAGTGTTCCTACAGTTTTTGGGCCAGCAACGTGTAGGTCTACCTCTTAAATTTGCAAGCGTCTACAGGTTTTATGGATCAATCAATCAATTAATCAATCAATCAAGCATTTTATTCGTGGTAAACTTAAAGCTAAGATTACATACAAAAGTATAACTAAAAACTACAGATGGATATGAATGGATATGAATGTTACCTTGACTTCATCTTCAGTGGAGGGCGTAGGCTTGGGGGGCTCCGCGGGCTCAGGTTTCTTCGCCCCACTGCTGCCAAACACCCGCTGCGTAAAGCCGATCAACTCCACTATAGTTTCCTGGTTCGCTGCAAGAATAACAATAACTTTAGTTGTAAAACTAAGTTGTTTATTTTAATACTTTTAGAATCCGACCACGCTACGTCGCCCGCCAAGTTTTACATTAAAAGTATCACATACATTGTCACTACTAAGAGTGCCAAGTCGGTGCAAACTTAGCGTGGTCGGAATTAATCTAGTGTCGTTACAAGTCTTCAATAAATCTGACTTTGCCAGGCTGTAAAAAATTCGGTAGCTGAAGCCCCAGTGTTAAGCCATATTAATATTGCAAGATTTGGAAGCCCAGACAAAATTCGCAACTATTGAAGGGAGTCTATACTTACCAATGATATCCAAATTGTTGAACAATATATTCGCTATCCTCAAGTCCTCGGAGCCATTCTCCCCCTTCACCAGCGTCAGCTCCACCGCTATCAGCGCCTCGGAGTCCACCGCGCCGCCCCAGTTCCCGCTCCAGTTACTTGTTCCAGTATTGTTCCAAGGCTGCGAGTTGCTGGAGTTCCAGTTGCTGGTGGAACCCCACGCGGTGTTGTAGCTAGTGTTCCAGCTGGTGTTGGGCCAGGTCGGGCCAGGGCTGGTGCGGTCTGCTTCCGCGGGATCTACGGTACAGAAACCATAGATTTAGGTTCGGGAAGTCGGGGTGGATACCAAATAGCCTAAATTGTGAATGAATAGGGAGTTTTTGAGATGAGGTAATGCACATTACAGGGAGTCATACAGGGAGCCGCGAAAGGGAAGGATCTGAATTTTTACAGACCGCAAGAAACTTGAAGGTTATCCAAAACAATGCTAATATTTTCAAAATAGTTAAATCTTAGTGATTAATTTTAAAACGAGTCACATTTCCCGCAAGTCTAATTATATTAGAGTCTTACATAGATATTCTACTAATACTTGTGATGGATAAATCGTATTTTGCCTAGGATAGGGGTAAAAATCAGATGGATGCTTACTCCTGCCGGTAAGTGAATAAAGCGCGGCCTGCAGCGCATGCGGCGGCGGCGCTCGTGCGTCAGGCGACGATGGTGACGTGGGCGACGTGGGCTCCGAGCCGCGGATGCTGCCCGATGCCGTGTCCATCCTGTATATACAATGGAAATATTTCAAAAAGCTTCCAATCCCACAGGTTCTGAAATCCCAATACCCCTTATCGTGAGGTTTCATTTTTTCATTAGATGCCGTCTGTTTGACATCGTCATAACATTTTTTTTCCACCGACACAGAAATTTGAAAACGTAACAATTCTCTTACCCAATATACTTTTGTTCCTTCGTGACTTCTACTTATTTTTTTCTATATAATCAACAGCGGCGGTAGGCCTAAGAAACGTTGGCTGGACGTCGTGATAGCGGACATGGAAGAGTACAATCTCACACCTGAGGATGCCGAAGACCAGGCAAAGTGGAGAAGATTGAGCAAGAAAGCGGGCCCTGGCGCTAGGCCGGTAAAACGCTAGGTTAAAGAAGAGAAGAAGGATCAACAGCACGGGCTTGTGATATAAGGTTACGCAAATATTTTATAGATTGTGCGGATAGCGCCAGCATCACTTGGTCTGGACGGACACACTCAGATCTCATATACTGACCCCACGTGCTTGTGGCTGGCGACCAGCAGCTCGAAGTCTGGCCCGTAAGTCTGCAGCGCGTCCACCAGCAGCAGCGAATGTACGGATAGCGCCAGCGCCAGCTCTGAAGGTCGCGCCGTGGCTGTTGCTTTGACCCCACATACTTGGACCTCGGCGATGCTGCGGCCGCGAGATTGCACCTGAATGAAGGTAAAGAAGAATGAATGATGGATTGAAAAGAAATGGGGTATCTTTTACAATTGGCTGCCGTGACCAGGATTTTCCTATAGATATTTTTTTATTATTATTTTTTATTAATATTTTAGTAATTACGTAATCAAATTACTTGTTTTGGAACGTCAAAGTTAGTACGAGGAATTTTTAATTAGCTCTACACACCTCGAGCGACATCTGGTCGATGGCAAACTGCACCATGAAGAGCGTAGCATGTTTGTGCGAGGAGTGCGACGAAGGTTCCGTGTCGGAACTCTCGCTGCTCTCAGATACACCGTCGGGTTCATCGGCGCCTGCGCCTTCGGCTTTGTCAGTGCGGGACCTGCATATAGAACATGTTTAAGGATTACCATAAACTTAACTCGTCAATACAAGTGTCCAATAGAATACGTTAGTCTACAATAAAAAACATTGACTATTGTATACAAATATCTAAGAAAAGAAAACTGATGATTAATTTACTTTAAAAAATGTCTTGTGCTTACGCATCAGTGGCAAACAGTGGTGAGCTCGCGATGACGGACCTCACAGCAAACACCTTCTGTTCACTGAGATGCACCACCAATGCGGGCAGGGTGCCACAGAGGGTGGCCGTCGGGTATTGAGGGTCCGTTGTATGGACCACACGCCGCTCCGCCTATGAAACACATGCTCAAATCAAACACTCAAGCGAACATAAAGCCCTTATGAATTTAACTTTTAAGTAGTAAAGATAAATTTATATCGCTCTAGCACTTGTTTCCGAAAAATGTTTGCGTCTCTTGTTGTCGCGACTCGAAATTTCATTTCATAGGCACCAAGCGCAAGAACGTGGCTACCCCACCTTTTGTCCTAAATCGAAAACTTTAACATTTACCCGCCAATATACAGTTGCTGCAAGTTATATACAGTCCTACAATTCTCGGAATCTTCCTTGCGCGTAGTGGCCTAAAACGGAAACTCATTTTCTGCCCCCTACACCTTGCACGCTTAAAATAATCATCATCATCTCAGCCATAAGACGTCCACTGCTGAATATAGGCCTCCCCCTTGGACCTCCATTCGTACCGGTTGGAAGCGACCCGCATCCAGCCTTAATATAATAGTTCTTTCTAATTGTGAGTATTAGTATTAAAAGGAATACTTACTTGAAGCGATATGCTAAACCTGTCCAGCAGATGCAGCGACGACGTAGTCTTTGCGTGCGCGTATTTCCAGTTGTCCCGCGCGCGCCCCACCAAGATCTGGAGGTCGCTGAACTCTATCGTATATCTGCATAAACAGTGTTTTTATATGTAATGTTGCATTTTGATAATATATCCTGGTCAAGGCACCAATTGTGTAAACGATTCCGGGATGTAGTGTTTTATCGTTAGTGTATGTGTCGCCACTAATTCGTTGTTTTAATTGATATAATAAATGGCCATCACTGAAAGTAAGCCCCACGGATTGTCGCGGCATTATGCCGAGTGGGGATCCTACGAGGATTTTTGCGACCAATGTTTTTTTTAAACTGAAATAAATGTCATATACTAAGAAAAAGTGACCAAGCACCTCAGAGGACGCTGGTTCGATTCCAGCCTCGGGCACTGGAGGCCTTGGTCACTTTTTCTTAGTATATGACATTTATTTCAGTTTATAATTTATATAGTAGTGTTTCTACTTGATATAAACAAATTAAAATATTTTCTGAAAATAATTTAATTTGTTCAAATACTTCATAGTAATGTTTTTTTATTTGTTTTTATGTTTTCTATTTTCTTAAAGTACCTATCATGTTGGGGCGTTAAATAAATGTATGTTTTTCTTGAGTTAGACTCCTTCTTTTTAGAGTAAAGTTTTTATCATTCTGTGTTTATATGTTTGTTTTACAAGTTTAAATTAAATGTCATCCCGGGTCCCTATTCAACTTCAGATACTCGTAACGTACAGACATACGTACCTATCGTACAATCGATTGTGTAGACGCATGGCTAGTAATCCAGGCTGTGCCGGTGTCACCGCCGGAGGCTCGGGCGGCGACCCGGGCGACAGTAGGCTGCCCGGCGGCGTAGAACATGGGGTCATGAACATTTCTGAAAGAACACTTTTAATAATACTAACAATTCTTCAATAATGGAAAGATTGGGATAACTATATAGAACGATACGAAGTATGATTTTTTTCAGTTCAAACAAAAGTAACACTCTCATCTTAACGAATCGACGAATAGGATCTGGGGTGCTGAGATGTCCAATTCCACCTGCCAGGATCTTTGCATGCCCGACATGGCAATTTCCACCTTATCTCGTAGACATAAAGTCCTTACCCTCGTCATCCACGCTACCGCTATCCGGCACATGGTCAATCGCGTCTGCGTTCGCCAGCCGAAGCCGACCGAAATCCAATACAAGCACCGACGAATCTCGATCAGTCAGGGATTCAACGAATAATATCTGAGGGGCTGAGATGTCTAATTCCACCTGCCAGGATCTTCGCTCGCCCTAAGAAACAAAAGTTCAGTCAAAATATGAAAATATGATGAAAAGAGTGTAGGGGAGTTTATTGTATGTTGTAGAAAATTGTTTAGAACTCAAATGTCTTTCTCAAACGTAATATAGTCGCACCAAAAAAAGTCTGCAGCAAATTTGATAGCCCACGCAGTGTAAGTGTTATTTATACGTCATAATTTCATAGAAGTTTGACGTTTAAAATGACACTCGCACCGCGTGGGCTATCAAAATCGCTGCGGACTTTTCACGGTCCGACGTTAGATACAAATGCAGTGAAGTGAATAATCCTTTCCCATCGTATTTTATCGGAAACGTTGATAATTGTCATGCCACTTCAGTCAATTACATTACAAAAAATAAACATGGTGTACTGACCACGCCGGGGTGCAGCATGTGCTCCCACTGCGTGATGAGCTTGGCGCGCGTGTGGTCGCGCACGGCCGCGTAGGGCCGCGCGGCGCCGGCGCCGTGCCCCCACGGCTCGGCCGCCCACTGCTGCGCCCAGCGCGCCGCCGCCAGGCAGTACACCACCTCCAGCGGCGCCGACTTCACCCACAACCTGCACCGACATTGCCAACCGAGCGTTAATCAGGGGTTCACCAACTATGTGTCGCGACTGCGTCGCTTCGGAGAGTTGTCGGGAACTTATCGTCGGGTGACAAGCAAAAGTCACTAAGTACTATCATAAAATTAAAGTAACGATGCACTTTATTACACTTGTAACACGGTTTATCGTCCAACAATTTCAATGGTGTTAGTTAGTGACTTTTTCAAAAAACATATTAAGAATAGATTAATTTGTAAAGCCTTTTATAATATCAAGGATTATGTAAATGACAAAAATGCCTGGGACTGAGTTGACTTACGCACTCCTATTATTTTATATTGTTTCCGCTGACTTTTAATTTTTTTTTTTTGTGTTTGATATTGTCTTTTTATCTATTGTTAATTGTTACCAATTGTATTGTTTTTTATTATTATTATTAGTGTTTTAAACAATGATTGTAATATTTACGTATACTTTGTATGACATGTCAAAAGTGCTTATTAATTTATTATTAAGCCTACTTGAATAAATTATTTTTGAAGTTGAAGTTGAAGTTTTGCTTATCACCCGACGTTATATGCTCTCTTTGCCTGTTCTACATTTTAGTCTAGAACTACACACGGGTGGCTTTATCAAAAAGGGAGGCAAATAAAAATGGGTAAATGTAAAAAGAGTCGTACTACACGTAGTGACACTCCATCGATAATCTAACAACTGTTCAAGAAATACTTACTTGTAGTTTGAACATTCCACGAAACTCTAGTCTGGGCATCGACACCTCTATTTAATGGGTGCAACCTTAGATTTCGCTCACTTACTTGTAATCCGCGTTCAATCCGAACGGCCTCTTTTCATACAGCAGTTGGAAGAGCGGCTCCTGTTCCGTCTGTCGGCCGACGCTGCTTCTCGTACCGAGCGGTGCCGGCGCGACCAGCACGGGGAACAGAGACCCCGGTGTGATGCGTTCTCGCAGCGACACTCCGCCTAGAGATACGTGGAGCGCGTGGGAGCCGGCGCGCACGCGGGACTCTAGACCGACGGCGACGGCGCTGAATTGGAGCTCGAGCCCCACGGCCGCTTCTGAACCGGGTGATGATGGCTCTCTGTGGAATAAAGGTATGGGTACAAGATCGTTCCTACAATAGTTATTTGTACAACAAGAGATCAAAGTTTGATATTTCTTCGAGTGCTTATTTTGAGTCTCGTGCAAGCGAAAGATTCTATAATAGATTCACGAGCGTAGCGAGTGAATCTAATTTAGAATCTTGAGCATAGTAAGGGATTCAAAAGCGCACGAGATGTAAATAACTTTGATCTCGTGTAGTACACAAAATTTTTCACCCTAAGCAGTGAGAACATACCTAGAGGGACAGAGATAATAGAACCCAAGTATATCGAACTTGTATTAGACCCCGCATGTTGAAATGACATTTGACTATAAAGGTCACTTGAATGTCATTTTGTCTCACTCAGTGAGCAAAATCGCATTTTGCTCACTGAGTGAGAGACACTCGGTGAGCAAAATACGATTTTGCTCACTGAGTGAGACAAAATGACTCAGCTCGAACAAGGGTACTTTGCTTCTTAAAAACAGTGAGCAAAATGTGATTTTGCTCACTGTTTTTAAGAAGCAAAGTACCCTTGTTCGAGCTGCTGAGGTGAAAAAATATTTTTCGCTCTAAGGACATAAAGCTTTTATATGGACTGCCTATATGTAAATGGGAAGTGGATGGTTTTTGGTGTGATGAAAACAACCAAACTCCTCTTGAAATTCCTCTTAGTTGGGAAATGAAAATTGAAATTTCACATTTGAGACCATACTTAGATGATAAAGTTCCGTATGAATTAGATTAAACTTCAAAAAACCTTTGCCCTCCCTCCAAATACATAAAAAGAAATAGGAATCGCTCTCACTTGTTTTCCACCTCCGGTTCCATACACAAATTCAAGCACCCCTTATTCAGCACGAACTCGAACTTGCCAAACACGGTGTCCCTCTTCAACATGGTGTTATTCTCCAGCGAGTCCGCGATCACGTCCAATATCTCCTCCTCCAAATCTGGCGGGGCGGCCGGCGGGGCGGCCGGCGCGGCGCCGGGCTCCGGCGCGCCGTACCAGCCCCACCACTGCGGGAACCACTGCACCAGCATGGAGCGCCCGGGCGCGCCGGCCCGCGAGGGCGTGGACACCGGCGTTGCGAGGGGGACTCTTCGCATTGCGATCTGTGATACGTACCGACAACTTAATGTTTTGTTATTTTGCTATCTTCGAAAACTTAAGAGCTGGACCTACCCGCAAACGGAAACGGGGGCGAAACGAGTCGGGTAGTGCTGTAAGTTGACTACAAAAAAGTCCATTTTGATTCCCAAAAAAGCAGATGACGGGGTCGCCTTAAATAAAACCGTACGAGTGCGAGTCGGACTCGCCCCCCGAGGTTCCGTACTTTTTAGTATTTGTTGTTAGCGGAATACGTCATCTGTCATACAAAACTGTCTAGCTATTACGATTCATGAGTTACGACCTGGTGACGGACAGAAAGATGGACAGATAGACAGACGAACAGAGGAGTATTTGTGATAAGCTGTTTCTACCCTTTAGGCAAACCCCATGAAGCAAAGAAATCGAGAACTCATTCCGAAGCAAAATGTACCGCGAAGTGAAGTTCCTTTTATCTTTTACCTCTCTCAGCGGCTTCAGTAAATGCAGAGGGGTCTTCCACTCGAACTCGTCCTTCGCCGCCTTTTTATCTGGCGGTAGTGTGGCAGCGGGGTTGGATAGCAGACTGAGACAGATTTCCACGTATTGCCGCGCTGCTCGCGCTTGCGCTAAGCAGGATCCCCACGTCGGCGCTGGCTCCATCCCTTAAAGAAGATGCTTATATCATCGTTGAGATTATACAACACTTAATCTTATGATCAGTTAGCTGATTATAAACCTTATTGTTTCAAAATAAAGTCTGCAATAGTCAGTTCATTAGAAGTGTCACGGAAAAAATAACATGAATATGAGACCGTTACAATTTGGTGCCGTGACCAGGATTAAAAGTTTTACTTTATATGTGCAATTTAATTTTTTTTATTTAATGTCAATATTTCAAAACTATTTTTTGATAGACCGACACGAAGGTTCAAAAGTACCAATATTACAGTACTCACAGGTGTGGTCGGGGTAGTGGCACCGGAGCGCGTACAGCCACCAGAGTCGCGCCCCCTGCCGCACGGGGACGGCGGGGCGGAGGGAGCGGAACTCACGCAGGCGCGCTATGCGTTCCAGGCCTAGGGAGCAGCCCACCGCTTCGCTGTACTGCCTCTGCATAAAAACACAACGGGTTTACGTCCAGAAAATATGAGATGGTCGCAATACAGCACCCGTCTGAATGTTCCATTTCGGTAAAATCGCGAAAAGTGTTGCATCCCTGAAATCTCTGGAATTAGCACATTCGACGATCCTTTCGGGCGGGTGTGCGAGCGCAGCGGCTGCTCGGTCCGACCCCTTAATCCTAACTGAACCTTATGTCTGTGTGGTAAGGTGTATAGTCAGACAGGACGGTACCTGTGTCAGGTTGAGCAGCACGGTGTCGAGCGTGAGGTGCGCGGTGAGCCGGGGCCGCGTGCGCGAGCGCAGCGGCTGCTCGGTCCGCTCGCGGCGCACCCGCGCCGTCGCTGTCGCCGGCGCCAGCAGCCACTGGTGGATGCCGAGCCAGGTTTGTGACATGCGTTCCTGGATATAAAAACACATTTAAAAAAAAGACAAGGTGCAATAGTCTGTTCATTAGAAGTGTCACGTCAGTTAAATTGCAGGTTAGTATTAGTAAAGCCTTAACCCTGATATTCCTAAAAAACAGTATTCACTATTTACTCCAACTACGGATATAAAATGACAAATTTACGAATAGTCGAAAATTCTAACTACTTCAAGATTCTACGTCGACAAACCGTAAGTGCGATGTAGAATGCGGCACCGCTTGCACAGCGATATCTAGCGAACAATTGCGCCTTACCGTGAGCTCGCTCATAGAGCAGTCCGCCATCATCTCGTTGGGCGGCATGACGTCCCAGTACACCGCCAACCGCTGCAGCTCCAGCAACTTGAACGAACAGCCGTCGCCTGTAGTTGGTAGTAATGTAAAGCCGCGCTTCCAGCTCGCGTCGCAGGACTCAGCGGAGAGGGCGGCGGCGGTGAGGCCGCACGCGAAGGCGTGGGGGGAACAGGTGACGGCGTCCTCGTAGCGGATGTGGACGTCGTTGAGCTTCAACTGCGAACGAGAAAATAGATTAGATCATTATATCAATATTAAGGTAAGATGAGCGCAATAGGCACTTTAAATGATAATATATTAGCAATAAAAACTTTGATCCAATGTTGCTGCTATTCGAGTGCCTGAATGCGTCCAGTATAGCTTCCAGCTCTATCTTATCAAGGCACGTACCTGCAAGTTCTCCACGATATTGGCCAGGAACCCAGTGCCGTAGCTAAGCCACGATGAATAAGACGCCGCGTAGTACGACGCGTCTGCCGCCATGGCTTCTTGCGCCGCGCGCCATTGCGCTTCCAGCGCGTCCAGTAGCGCCACCTTGCGCTCGTGCGCATAATGCGCTTCGGTTGCGCTGTCCCACTGCACAAACAATTGCTTATGTAATTTAAACCTTATAAATAAGTGAATAAGGGTTACGTGTAAATGTAATTCGATTTATGACTAGTATTTACTAATGGACTGTGCACTTTTTAAAGAGTTAAATAGGTGATGATGCATCAAGGTTGGATATTTTAGTTTTCCGTAACTGTACTCTGAGCAATCAGCGTGGCCTGACTTGCTTATGTCCGGTTTCAAAGTGTGAAATTTTTCTCTCATAGAATCATCTATTTTTAAAGTTGAATGAAACCAGTTTTACAATCAGTATCCGAATTCGGCATAAGTAATTATGTAAATGATAACACATTAAACAAATCGTTGCTTTCAGGGACATTTATAAAGATAACATGAGTCATGTACACGTTTTACATCCCAAAACAAACAATCAGTGATGTAATCACAATCATGTAAGATTTAAATTTTACCATTATCAGACGTAATCTTATCAAGCTCGCTGAGAATGTATAGTTTCAAGCAAAATAGTGCTATTCCAAATTTTATATTAAAGGAAAATAGCGCTTATAATAGTGGAGTGGTAGTTAATAACGCAAAAATTTAATTATAAATCAATTTGATCGACAATATGGTAAATTTAGTCTAAAAATGAAAACATCAAAAATGGTGAATGTAAAGAGTTCACACTTATCTTTGTACAATACATTGTGACCAAATCTTTTATCTAGGTTTTTGTGATATATTGATAACAATTCTAGAAGTTATCAAACTGTGGCATTTTCTAGGAAATAAAGGTCAGGTTTCAAAGTCACATTCTACATGAAACTATTAACTCTTCAGCAAAATGGACAGTTCAACCAATCTGCGATATTGCGTGGGGGCAGCAAGTAGCAGTAGCGAGCGGCGACTGGTCATAAGTTAGAGTTCTCACTCATATTTGGCTTCTCAGCCGCGATATGATTCCTCGTTCCAAGATGGCAATTCGTCGCTCACCAATGCTGTTTTGGGATATCCTTCCAAAACATTCTTTAGATTAGAAACAGAAACACTCCTTATTGGTACACATTATAAATATTGCAATAAGGTTTAGGAAAAGTCAGATCCCAGCACCTCCACCATCTTTCAGGGGTTCAAAGCCAAACAGTGTCAACAAATTGAACACTACACCTATCGTGTGTGACGTGTCATTGTAAACTTTATCAGAATGAATAAGTAGTGGTCGCGCGGTTGACGTTTTGGGGGTCAACTGGTTAATGGATCATTTGTGACCCTATACCTCGTTTTTTTAGCATTAGAAAAAAGGTAAACTATCTTGATGTGTCTTTTAATTGAAAAACACATTTTAAAAATAAGTTACGGCAAATATGTAACAATTATGAATCTAATACGATCATTTATATTCTTCTGCTTTCATAAGTAATAGTTTTTGGTTTTTAAAAAGCGTTTTTCAATTAAAAGACATGTCAAGATCCCTTACCTTCTTGCAAGTTCTTTCTAATGCTAAAATAACGAACTATAATGCCCTTGCAATACAATACATACCTCATCCAAATTGACAGGTGCCGCAACAAGATACAGCTTTTCGATAGCAATCAGCCATGGTGCAGAGCGGATCTGTCGCACTGGAACCTGCAGTTGCACCTTGCCGATGAAGCCTGCTCGGACTTCCACCGGCAGTCCAAGGTGGCGGAGGGCATCCTTCTTTAGGGGGAGGTTCTCCAGTTCCACCTTCCCTGAATTTTGGAATACACAGTGAATACTTGATTGACATACATTTTATTACAGCTTTTCCTATGACATAATACAGAATACTACTTATATCTAAATCATTGTCCCCGAGGCTACTATCTATTTAAACATAATTTAAGAAATAAATACATATTTACAAACTTTTTGAATAAACGTCTTTTATTTATTTAATTATTTACTTATCTACTTGTTCAACTTGTTTTGCACATTATTCTGAGTTCTTGCTAAAACATTTCATTAGTAAACCAACCTTACAAGTTTAGCTGATTTATGCACATAATACAAATTGAATGCAGCATATAATTAATGGCTACCAATTGTCTTCAACTGCCAATGTTTGGAGGTCAACTCAATTGTTATTGATCTCTAAACAATACTGCAGCCCACATAAATCATAGGTACGATATTTCCTTCAGGATTAGTTTGGCTTGTGCAAATGTTTACTTAATTACTTAATTTATGCAGAAATGCCACAAAATATCTATTGTCCTGATTGGAACATTTGCGACTTATTTATAGTATTCTCAGTAGAAAAAATCAAAGCAGGATTTTACAGCATTAACGTAATTTAATTGCATGTTTTTACTTGTTTACTTTTATATCTGGTTGGTGTCTAAAGTTGTAAATAAACAAAGACAAACCTGAGAGCAGCGCAACACTGAGCTGGTCTGTATTGAGATTCTCCACATATTTCCCCAAGTAATTGTTCAAGACCCATGCCACCAGCCCCTCCAACATCGTGCATGATCGCTCCTACCCCCTTTGCACTGCACTCCTACTCTCAGATCACTTTCTATCCCAAAATCACTGACACAAATTCAATAACATACACTTCGAGTCCTATAAACCGTTATTAACATCGCGCTATTACACATCTAGTTTATTTGCTAATTGCGCAATTGAGCCATGCTTTCGGCGTGTAATGGTTTAAATTTATCTATGTTTTCATTATATTTTTATGAAATCCTATTGAAAAAAATTGACAGCACGGGATGAATGACTTAACTTGACAGCTGTTCAACTTGACATTTGAACTTGCGTTCAAAAATGTATTTACTTATTACAACAAATATTTATTCAAATTAAATTACATTAAAGAACATTAGAATTAAAAATTAAATAAATTAGTACCTACCTATAAATACACTATAGAAAAACACCGAAGTCTAGTCACATCTTATATACATATTCTAACAAGTTATTTGTTAGAAAGAGACACAGATGGCGATTATAGATGGCCGATTATAAAACGCTACCCAGATGTTTTTAGGTGTTTCTGAACGAAAACACGTTCCGTTGGGGTCATGTTGAGTTTTTCCACGATGACATCATGTTTTGACAGCTGATTACCATCAACAATCGTGAAATGAAACGTGTGGAAAAGGAATAGGAATTTTTGGGATTCCAGTATTATTTTAGGTTTTGTTTAACTTAAATCATTATACAAATCTAAATAAATATGACGGCAGTACACGTTATAAGAAGGTTTGGTGTTCCATTAGCTAACATGTGTTGTCATAAAAAGCCGACAAAATTACAAGTGCGATATAGTGCTACTTTAGGATTAACTGCGAAGAGATTTGCTCCAGTGCTTATAAAAGCTCGCCACCTGGGGCTAGGACCCACGTCGAAGGATTTCGAGGAGCCCACACAAATAACAGGACCAATAACGAAACTACATGCGGCTGAGCTCGTTCTACACTTAAAAGCTGATGAGAGGAAATTGTTGTTCACGGCGCTACAGGAATATGAATCTAATAGGATTAAAGAGGAGTTCGAAGGTAAGACTGCTTGTGGTTATAATGTATTGGACAGCCGTAAACGATATCTCTTCAGAAGGCTGTAAAATAATATATTCTTTCAGACAAACTAGCAGGCCAGAGATGGAGGACTAAGCTAGGTAGGCCCAGCAAAGTGCCCACACTCGGCGATGTAGACCCTACAGGCACCTACTGTCCGGTCCCCGAAGACTGGCTGAAGAAAAAGTATGGTAAATACCTAAACTTTTTTTTTAAACCATGAGATGAACCAGTTAATTCTGGTTTTTACCAGTCATTGACATTGTTTTTCTTATACCATGCTTACTGATTATGCTTATGACTTGTTATTTTTGCATCTTACAGTATTTAAATTTTCTAATAAATGTTTGCAATTTTACATTGATGTTAATCAAAGGTCTTTCTTGTTATTATGCTTTCAATTTGGATCCATCTATTGGGTATGTTATTATTTTTTATGGTCCCTCTCATGTAATATTTATATTGTTATCTATAGCTCATAGCTATAAGTTTTCCTATTTTCATATTTTTTTAAATATTATATAAGTTTACATGAAAAATTAAATTTTCCAAAAAAACTTAAGGAACTTATTTACATTAACTAAAATAGACCAGCTTAGTACTTCAAAATGTTTTGTATTATAATAAGAATAAAACACCTGTTTGGGCTAGAATTTTCATCATCTTAACATGATCAATGAATTACTATTTGTTTACATTGCAGCGGCCACAGTACCCAAGCCTACGACCAGGGAGTTAGTCCACTGTAAGTTATTACTGTATTTAATGTACAATTTATTGTCTATTACTACTATCATTTTATTTAATTCTTCAAAGACAATTTCACATATCTCCTCCCTATGATTTTTTGATATATCAGATTTTGCTAGCCTTTGTTTCGTCACTCAGGTTGTCTTGACTCACAACTACTACAACCACTATTATGATACAGTCTGCGTCATGCAATAGGGAATATATGGTTGTGATCTTCCTCTAGTTCCTGTGTTTATTTGGTTGTTCGGTTTTTAATGTATTGCTTTTTTTGATAAAGAGAGAATTCTGTTTGCTCTATTGTCTATTCTGCGACTACAGTACTAGATATCGTTGTTAATGTGTAACAGAAGAAGGAGAAGACAAAGCAAAACAGTTTGTTCAGATAAAGCACATATTAAGTTAAGTTCAGATAAAGCACATATTGTGTTGGGATTCCATTAGACTTGCTAAACATGTCATTGCAGACAAACCTATAATATAAAACAAGTTGAACGTGTTAGTTAATTTATGTATTTCAGATAATCCTAATAAAATTAAATATGTACTTGTCTTATTTTTGTTATGTTGCGACAACGAAAATAGATGTAAATATGTATTTTTAAATATGTTCTCATGTCAGTGATGTATTGTCTTTATGAGAATAAATGTCTTTAAACCTTAAACCTTAGTGTGTGGCATGAGCATTTTTGCCCCACACTGGTGGAATCTCACCTTTACAGAACATAAGATGTTTGCACCTAAATAAAACATGGAGCAAGGGGCACTTTGGGTTCATCAATGTCTGCAATAGGGCTACAACTCGCCAGGTGCTAATACATACCATACATATTATTTTTTTGTAACAAATTGTAACCTAATTATCTTAATGTTGTTTACAGTGTCATTAGCAAATTCAGTGCCATTCATCGGTTTTGGCTTCTTGGATAACTTCGTAATGATAGTTGCGGTAAGTATTATCGTTTATATACGTATCTAGTTATTTCACTGGCTAAGTGATCCCAAAATCTTGGCCTCTGACACATGAGAACGCCACTATGCCCTATTCTGCGCCATTTCGCGCCTACGCTACGCAAGAAATTCTACTTTATTTGGTCTGGAAAAGACTCTAATTAGATTGAAACGGAGTGTACATTATGATGCACCTGAGCCACGTGAAGTTACAGGGATAAGGAAGAAATAGTTACCAAATAAATCTTTCTTAACTTAAATCCCAATTTAATTAAAAAGTTATAAATACTATATTTTATTTCTGTTTAAAAAATACGTATAATGGCCAGTCTTATGATTTTAAGAACGATTGAGCCCTCTTTTGGTTTGGTGCTATAATTTATAATAAGTTAATCTATGAAATATCTTCAGATTGGGCTTGAAAAATATTAATTCCAAACTTTTTTCAGGGCGACAGCATCGAAAGCAGCATGAGCGCGTTCATCACAATCTCGACGATGGCGGCGGCCGCGCTCGGCAACACGTTCAGCGACGTGATCGGCATCGGCTCCTCGTACTACGTGGAGCGCGCCGCCGCCATGCTGGGCATGGCGCCGCCCCCGCTCGCGCCCGTGCAGCTCGACATGCCCGTGTGCCGCCGCGTCTCCAACCTGGTCAGTCACACATACACTCATTTTTATCAAGCAGATCATTGACATAATATATTTAAGGATTGGCCTTACGGGCACTAAAAATCGTACTAGTACAGCGGTGTCACTCACGAATTCGAGCCAACCGTGCCGTCTAACGCAACTAGTTGCGACCAATCGCGCGCGTGACGTGCGGTCTCACCGCTGTGCTGGCCCCTGTCATGCCTCATTATTCTCTCTCTCTCTCTATCTACGTCAATGAAGCAGATACGTCTGCGGTAAGTCTTTATATTAAAGGAAAAATTTGAAAAATTCACAGCTTCCGGCAAAACTCGTCGCAAGTTCTAAGGATTTTTTCCTTTAATTTTAATACAAAGATTCACACACGAACGTAACTTTAAGCGGCCGCAAATCCCCAAATGATGAAGCCGTAGTGCACGACAAATTAAACATGAGCGAAGTAACAGCAAAATATTTACTTCAATTGGTTTTCCGATTTCCTTAGCCAACAAGGAGTAGCTTTGTAGTTTCACTTTGTCCGTCTGTCTGCGCGTCTTAATTCGTCTATCCGTAGTCTACGTCTAAACATTGTTTCTCAAGGTACCTACCCTTAACACATAAAGTACGAGTGAAATTTTTATGTTGTAGTATTGTATGGTATTTTTGTGGGTGTTTTTAATTAAGGATTTTTTCATACTTTTCGACACATTCTCACCTTATTGCTTGTCCTCAGGGCCGCGTTCTAGGTATCACATTAGGCTGCTTCCTCGGCATGACGCCGCTCCTCTTCAAGGACGACAAGGATGACAAGGAGAAAGACAAGGACGGCAAGAAAGATAAACAAGAACCTAAAGCGGAAGTGAAGGCGGAAACGAAAGCGGATTTGAAGAAGAGTTAATTCTGGAAAGTGTTAGGAGGGGCGGATAGACCAGTATGGTACTAATCTACTTATATTTTACTGTTGTGGAATGTGCTAAGAAAATAAAATGTATTTGACTTGGCGCAAAGCATTATCTCCGACATCGATTACGAGTGTAAAGTTTTATAGCACGGCGTGCCATTCACACCATGAATATTTTAAGGCAGAGGGAATATATTTCCCATTATGATGTTGAACTTTATTTTCAAAGTGATAGGGTTTAATTTTGCACAATTTCTATCGCCCTTATGTCCGTTAACTGACAATTCGTAAACTTTATTGCGAAGACATAAGGTCCACCGATGGTCAATTAAGTGTTAGCAGTGTTGCTGTTAGTAATCTGTCAAAGTAACATTTACGCTTTCAAATATGGTTTATATTCGCTAACTTTCGTGAGGAAACCTGCATATATATGCGAAGAAATTCAAAGGTGTATGTGAAGTCCCCAATCCGCATTGGGCTAGCGTGGGGACTATAGCCCAAGTCCTCTCGCGCATGAGAGGAGGCCTGTGCTCAGCAGTGGGACGTATATAGGCTGAAATGATGATGATGATTCGCTAACTTTTACTAATGGTGCGTTATGTTTTTGTATATAATTTAAACAGCTTATACATGATTCTGCAACAGTAAACATAAGAAGTTCGCGCTGAAACAATTATATCCGCCCCTGAACGCAATACATTAATGTACTTAGCATCACATTTTAAAGACACCATTTTTGAAATCTCATCTTCTTAGAATGTGATTAAAGCACTGTTTGAAAACAAAATATCGGCCTAACTGGAGCACTTGTAGTGTAATTAGGAACTTATTGCTAAAGAAATAGGGTCTAAATTAAAACGACCGTTTATATATAGCGTCTTTGCTCTTGGTCGTTTTAGAGACAAGTTAAAAAAATAGGGGTACAACTCACGTGTAGAATTATGTCTGCTATTAGTTAAAAAATGCAGGATATTTTAATGAATGTAGGCTTAAAGTTTTCTATGCGACGTATACTGTGACTTTGGACTTCATGTAGTCTATTTGACTTATATTGCATATAATGCGCGCTGTGTAAGTTGTAAGGTAATAGATATTCGGTGTTGTGCATTTAGTTCTGAATATTACCTACACTAATATTGACTTGAAATGTCACACTTCAAAATTACTTAACTATGGTCCTTATTCTGTAATAAGGTACAAATAAGTTTAATCTCACGAGTATATTTCTTGTGAGACCTGTCTTCCATGTACGCTGCAATATTTGATATAATTTGAGGTAAAAGTTTACAAAAAGCCTAATGTGCATTACATGTACAGTCACCTGCAATAATATGTTACTCTTCGAACGCCGCAAAAATATGTGACACGCACGTATGGCTCTACAAATAAGATCGTGTTAGATATTTTTGCAGCCTTCGTTGTGTAACATATTATTGCAGGTGACTGTACTACAATGTACGCTTACAAATTAATCTAATTAGAACCTTTTATATAACTATAAAGAAGCATTTTTTTCTTTTTATTCATTGATTTTTAAAGTTTTTAAACAACCGATATTCATCCTAATTTAATGTGAAACAAGGTTCAAATTCAAAATAGGATTTCTTTATAGTGAGCCTTAAAGGCAGAGTTAAGGTCGATATTTCAATGTGTCATTATGTTTTATGTTAAGACTCGTTTACCTCAAATAATTTCAAACTCAACTAAGTTGTTGATCACACGAATATTAAGAGAAAATTTGCTTATAATATTAGTCATTGTATTAAGTGTTTGTTATATTTTAATACCTAGGTAATTTTTTATCGGGTTATTTTGAAAGTTTTTTTTACGAATTTAAATATTTTTATCTTGCCAATGGCAGCTCTCTGGCATTGATAGTGAAATAAAAATGTGGCCAGTAGCGGGACAAGATATTATTTTAAATATATACATAGACAACCCCAATCGCTGCCTAACAGTTTTTTGGCATCACATGTCAAATCTCATACAAACCTGTATTGAATCGGATTGTTACTTTAGTAAGCCTCGTTTACACTTTCGAGTATAACTAGCTCAGTACCAGGCCTAGGTGAGTGTTCTATGCAGAGTGACTCGCAATATTTACAGTATTTGAAAGCCGGAAGGTTGTAACTACTGTAACTTTTCCACGCCGCACCAATCTACAAGATTTTCCCAAAAAATCCAAATATATTCCAGTTAATCCAGCTTTGATTAACTATGATTAATAATTATGATTAATAATTTGAAGACAAGTCGCGTTTCCCGTAAGCGCTATCTAATTTGAACCTTAAATCGGAATGCAAAAGTTGAAATTCTATTGGCGCGCGTCTGGTTGATAAATCATACACTGAGAGAAAAGTACACCAAAAACACACTTAGAATTACAAAAATAAACTTAATCCGGGGACAAGGAGAGTTAACTAATAGGAACAAATTGACTTTTGCAATTTCTATTAGTTCTTGCAATTTCTATTATCTGTTTGTTGAAATTATATTTGGGGTTACTGAGCTGTTTGTAGAAATAAATAAACTTTACAGAAATAGTGAAACGTCCATAATTATTACTAAAACTTCATTTTTTCCCCCAGTACAGAACTGTTTTTTAATTCCTGGTGATGATTTTTCTCTCAGTGTACTATGCCTGGAAAAGAGTTATATAGTGCGAATGCCGACTCCCTTCCCTGTTGCTCGAAGACGGACTCTCTTACGCTACGTCTTACGTAGGCGAACAACGCGCGAACGCGGCGCGGCGCGGCGCGGCGAAATCAATCCTTTGATGCCCATAGAAGTGTCCTACGTAAGCGATCTCGTTGCGAACGCGGTGCGGCGCGATTTGCACGCGAATGTCAGGCGGCGCGGCGCGGCGCGGCGCGGCGCGGCGGCGGCCGCTTTCGCCGCGCCGCGCCGCGCCGCGTTCGCGCGTTGTTCGCCTACGTAAGACGTAGCGTTAGAATAGTAAAAAAATACTTTTGGCTGAGGAACGCTGTACAAGTACTGACTGGAAGAGACACTCGCCAAGTGTAAACGGGGCTTTAGTTATACGCTTGTTGCTGCTGTTGTCCCATAGAAGAATACGTAGTATGTATATGTTATTTACTCGTTTGTCGTAACGTGTAAGGTAAGCTGCACCCACTGCATTGCGAATATAGTGTAAGGTCAGATAGGTAAAAGGAATACACAAGGTAGAAGTACTAAGTGCTCGACGCTACACTAATATTCGACATGGGCACTTTATGTCAAAGTAATATAGGTTGAATTTGAACGGCGAAGATTTTTCTGCATTCAAATTTAATCCTTGTCACTTTGACATAAAGTGCCCATGTCGAATACTAGTGCAGCGTCGAGCACTAGTACTTCTACCTTACCTATATGTAAAATATATTACACACACATAAGTATACATTTTTTCTTTCATAAACAGCGCTATTAAAAGTTTCTGAAAGACATTTTTAGTTTAATCTTAACCACAAGAGCAATAATAATTTTTGAAATTATATGAGTGGCAATGTATTTTGGGTATTGTCGTTTCAGCACTTAGTATACTTCATTTAGAAAAGCAAATATACGCAATCATATTTATTTTATTGTAGTTCTTTCCTTGCTATTCCTTATTAACCTGTCTGACATTTGTCTAAGATTTTTGTATATAAATGTTGTAAAGTTTAGTACAAAAGAGTATTGAAATCTCAACAGTTATGAAGTTCCTGTGTAGATATTTTATTGTAAATAGTCTCACTCGGCAATAATATTCAATTTTACATCTTATGTGCAAAGTAATAGAGCTCACTTCTTTGTTGCTTAAGTATTTTTTGCAATGTAAGTATTCTAAAGCATTTAACTATTAACATGGAGTCTTTGGAGTGACAGTGGGGAAATTTTTCATATATCAAATTATATAATGTTACCTTTATTCAGATCAAAGTTTTCTATTTATTGTTCGATGGATGTTTTATAATATGACTTTGTGATTATTATTTAGATGAATATAATTATATTTAATGCAATCCTTCCGTGTATTCTTTCCTTTGAAACTAAATACCTAAAGTTTCTTTTTATTTACAGATAAAGGCGAATTTCTTTTAAAACCTTTGAATATGTCAGTAGGTATGTCTAAACCAAGTCAGATAGCGGCAGAGTCGCAGCCAAAAAGGCGTTTATTTTTCTGAGTAGGTAATTGCAGAAACGAATTCTCACAAGAATTGTCATTACCTCTAAAACTAGACCCATTTCAGAAGACTTTGTATGACATTTTAGTCTTTCAAACCGGTCAAGAATACACTTTTAAAATCTGTGAGGTTTTATGGGTCCACAAATTACGTAGTCTTTCTTGGAGACTACATGGACAATTCCCTACTCCATACGGCGGAAATAATATTTTAATATTACGAGTTCGAGTTATATATTTAAGTCCCATAAATAATAATTAAAAAAATCGTTCAACTGTTTTACTTATTCCTGCAAAAAAAATCGAATTTAAACAGTATTTCAATAACTGTTACATTATAGTAGTCACGGCTGTTACATTATAGTGGTTATTTATAACATATGGTGTAAAAGGTCCAAGACAAATAAAACCATGAATTCATTCATCATAATCATTTAATCATACTTTAATAAATAACTATCACTGTCCATTGATATCTTATGCGTAGGTACAATATATAAAACTTCAAGACCAGAGCCAAATGACATGTAATTTCAAAATATATGGCATCGACAAGATAATTAGATATACAGCTTGAAATATATAATATCTCAGCAAATATAGGTAGTTATGCGAAACAGCGTAACATACATTGTAGGTCACAATGGTAATATTTTAGTGAGTAAAACCCACTTAATATGATACCTACTATATTTTTTATTACAAACAGACCTCCAAGGTGAATTTCGCTGGTTCAATAATAGTCTATTCACTTTAATACCTACCACATTAAACCGTAGGTGGAAAAATGTTTAAATGCAACCCTAAGCAGAGTGCCGTCTCACATAAGGATCTGTACTTTACAACGCGCATGTGAATATCTACGCACAAGCATCGTGTGCACAAAACTTAACACTGAGCCAGTGAACTCTATAATGAACTAGAAACTGTAGTTCTTTCCATTTTATTGGGTGGCAAATGTTGAATTGTAATAAATTATTAAGCAGGTTTTACAATGTAGTAAGTAATATTGCAATATTAACTCTATGCGATGGGCAAAAAGTCACACGAACCTCAATAACTTTAGCTTAAGCTCTTTACTATGTACATATTCTGTTATTATGCATTATGCATTAATATTTAAATTGTAAATATGATACAGCAGTCCGCGCGACTTAAACGTAAGTGCATTACAATATGGCTATAATAAATACAATATTTTTCTCAAACAAGATAATTATTCTTTAGATTATTAAGTACAGCGAGACTAAACAATAAAAGACGCATTTCTTTATGCTGTTCTTCTTTTATTAAATGTCACTATTTGGTCATTGATGCTGAAAAATCGATTAAAATTGACAGTTTTCCTAACATTTATCGTTTCGTGCCGTTTCCAAGCAAATTGAACAAGAATCGATGTTGTCGACAACACGATACATTTCCTACAGAAATGTTATATGTTCATTACACAATTATTGTACATCGTCTGGTGAGCCTGTTTTAACTAAAGCAAGACGAGCGAGCTGCAAAATTGCATGGACACATGTCTTTATTAAGGTCCAATTAGTTTTCCAGCGTGTACCATCGTCCACACTGTTACCTGACAATTCGTAATCCTTATTACAAAGACATAAGATCCACGGATGGACAGTAACAACACAAAAGATCTTATCCCTTTACTTTTAAGGTTCAGAATTGCATCTTTGGTTGACGATGGCAATTTTCCGTATCCTGTCTAGCCATCAGTCCAAACTATATCCTAGTAGACATGAACTATGTTTAAACTGCGCGCATATCATATAGGTACCTACAGTAAAAGAAGACCAAAGTATGTATGAACACTATTAATAGTACTCGGCCGTTTATTGCTGTCCCACGCGCACCTAAAGCGACCCGCGAAGATTACAGACTACTGTTGATTTATTATTCTTGTATCACTTTAATCTTATAGAAGTAACGCACACAAACACGGTTAAAGTACTGGTTATTGCATTGTAAGTAGTGTTTGTGTGCATGAGTCCAGATTACTTTAGATGTGAATGTAGCTTGCGAGGGCCCGCAGTTTAAATAAGGTTTATGTCTATAATGTACAAGCTCGCATGCTTACAAGTACTAGCTGCCATTACTTATTGCTATCGTCGTCAGATGCGCGTGCGGTTTTTTAATTGACATAAAATACTTCCTACACTAGCAAAACAGAAAAAGATTTAGTGTTAATAATTTCAGTTATGTACATACTCACAGAGTACCTAATTTTTCATAAATATCGCTGCCTTTCCTTCAGGAGTGTAATATAGGGTATATTCGGTGCCACATTTTCGTTGGTTTTCCTAAAATGTACGGCCATTTCTGACGGCACCATTATGTGTTATCATTATAAAAGAGATCTTAATGCCACGCTAAATTGAACTCAATTATCCTAACATTAGTGAGGATAATCGCCGCGCGCGCACCTGACAGCGTCCACTTATTTGGTACTAAAGACTAGATCTCATAAACTTTACAATACGCCGTAACATCTATTATATTATACTTATGGCGGACCGAGGCGGGTTGCGATCAATGTACATTGTACAACTATTGATTTAGGCCAGGGGTTTGGTATAGTAGTTTGTGTTACAAGGGATCAAAATGATATATTTGCGTCAAGGAATCCTGAATGAAGTGATGGATTCTACAATTCTAAAGTTGAATCCTGAGCGTAGTGAGGGATTCAAGTGTTAACGCCTAAGACGAAATAATTTTGATTCCGTGTGACACATACTGCTTTTCACATCAACTACGAGGAAAATAAAAAAATCTTAGTGTTGACACAATCTGGTGCTTAAACAGATTATTTAAGCTAAAATAATGTGCAAAAAATGTAAAAATAGTGTGCTAGAACAGAAAAGTGCTACTTTGATCCCTCCTAGCAGGGAAGAAAAGTGCCACTTTGATCCCTCCTAGCAGGGAAGAAAAATCCTTTTTCCGGATAGGTGATGTGAAAAAAAATCATGTTTCCTTTAAACTTTAAAGTAGTGAAAATTAGAGAAGTGTTTTTATTACTGATAAAAAGGCTTTCCTGCTCGCCTAGTTATCACGCTAGGTCAAAGGTTCAGAAACGCCTGACTTTGGGTAAAATTGGACACCCAAAATAAGATTTTTATACAAATATTTCTAGGAATAGAATATGCTTTTTATTACCAATTTTAATTTGACCGAATACATTTTTTACCAAAAACCATTAAAGCATATTCTTACTATTTTTAAAAGGCATTGTGAAGGCGCCTTCAGAAAAAGCGATAACAAATGCTTTTGACAGCATCTGGGAAAATATTGTTCGGAATTATGAAACATTTATGTCTAAATCTCACTAAAAACATTATTTTATTCGCCAAGTGTGTAAAAAAAAACTTAACTATAAGTATAATGGTCAGGCGGTAAAAGGTTAATACAAATGTCAAAGAGTGCAAGGTTATAAAAGCTTACATGACACTAGATGAGATCTCTTTACAGCACAGGCAAAATTGGTTCGGACTCAAAAATATCTCGAAAAATATAAAAATTGAGGTACAAACGTACAAATACTCAAAATATTAGACCTGTTCATCCCGATACAATGGCGATGTCAGTATGTAAAACAATATTTGACATATTAAAAATTGTACTAACGACAGCTTAATTTATCAAAGAATATGAGCATTATCCACAAAATGAACCTTATGTTAACAGATTGGGTTACTATCAAATGTACCTTATCGCTTAAGGACAATATAGCTGAAATGTCTGGATTGTGTTATGTCTTTGTGACAACATAGACATGAATGCGAAATGCCTCTTTAGCAAAACGTCTGGATCTTAAAATGTTACAATTTAAAATGACCTAGCAGCAAAAATTCTTTATCTTCGAATGTCTTTATTACTTAATAGACATAAACACTAAATAGTCTGTATTGTGTAATGTCTTTTTTACTAAATGGAATATTCGCAAGCGTCAAAACGTCTTGATTTTGATATGACACATGATAATTAAAAACTTCCCGCGCATACTTTGTATTGTAAACACATTGACAGATTACATTTCCAGACGTTTTGCTACTAACTCGTTCTGTGTTCACGTCAATCAAATAATTTTTTTTTTTTTTTATTATGAATGGGCTTACTCATGGCCACAGACTAGCCGAGGCGTAGACGTGGCCTACGATGGAGCGAGCTCGCCCAGAAGGTGCCTGTTCACTCTTGATTTGAATTTTACTTTCGGCTTATTAGGTATTCTAATCATACGGACCATTTATATTTCCAGACGTTTTAGTCATTCTACTTTCATGTCGTCCAGCTCAATTGACTCTATGCTGACTGTGTATTTTACTTGTATGTCATCTAGCTGAAATGGTCGTTTAGCGATAAGGTAATTTTGATAGTAACCCAACAGTTTTACTCTTGAGTTTCCATTGCATTACATGTGTTCTAGTCAAGTACCATGCCATAGTGCCACTATAAAAAGGAACCATCAAAATACAAAACGTAAATGTTTAACCAAATGTATATTTTAGAATTTTCCGGCTTTTTCTAGTGACACCGATTGGCCAGACTATAATAATTTATATAAGCAACAGTGGTTGTAATACTAAAACATTGTGCGACAAGATAATTATTAGACTATACATAAACACTTAAGGTTGTTCTATACATTTTTACACAATTATACACTATTCAGTATTTGCGAATATAATAAAAGCGTTCGATTGTTCGTTCGCTATCATTAAGTAGGTACAGTGACGCAAAGTATCGGACATAATATTGTGTCATATATTTTTGCGCCCTCCGTTCTACAAGATATTGCTGGTGCTTACTACTTTCAGCAATATAAATATTTATACACTTTAGAATCTTATCACTAAGGATTAAACTACAAAATTGTATACATATTTAGATGTTGACTGCACTGACACTGAACTTGCTTAATAAAAAAACTCAGAATGCGGTTTCCATCAAAAACGTAAAGGAAACAAAGGTGTGTCAATTTTCAACTCTATTTCAATGTGATCACGGCGATCGCTCTCTGCAAAGGAAGTTCTTATCTCACCGAGAACCAACTTGTTATTTCTGAAGAAACACTGAGTCACATCACAACCCTGATCGCTGTACTAATAGCAACATTCTTAACTATGTGTGTACCTTATATCTTTGCAATAAGGCTTACTATTGTGAGTTGACAGTGTGGACGATGGTATGTCATATGTTGCATTAACAAGTTCGTAAGGTTTCGATTCGAATAACCATAACCTAACAAATTGTATTTTATGTAGTCAAGTGTAAAAATGTAACTAATATTCAAAAATATGTCTCTTATGTCAGCGAATTAAGAAGAATAGGAGATATTTTTGAATAAGTTGTATGTTTACACCTGACTGTACCTAAAAGAAAAACATTGATAGGGTTTGCTGTTTGTAAGTTTTGTAACTGACTTGTCAATGCTGCATTAAGGTCGGTGATATACGCGTAACATTTGAAAAAATTAATGTCCTAATGATAATCACAATAAAAAAAATATACATATGTATCACGCTTTTTTTAATATACTTACATTTCACGATTTTTAACGCCTGGCCAAGAGAAAGAGCCAGTTACGCAAGGGCTCCAAAAAATTATATAATTTAAATTCACTTACATTAGCGATACAGTAATTTATAGGGTTCCGTACCCAAAGGGTAAATAAAACGGGACCCTATTACTAAGACTTCGCTGTCCGTCCATCCGTCCGTCTGTCACCAGGCTGTATCTCGTGTTCTGTGATAGCTAAACAGCTGAAATTTTCACGTCGGGCGGGATCAGTACTTGGATGGGTGACCGTTTTTATAGATAATGGTATGGAACCCTTCATGTGCGAGTCCGACTCGCACTTGGCCGGTTTTTAGGGTTCCGTACCCAAAGGGTAAAACGGGACCCTATTACTAAGACTTCGCTGTCCGTCCGTCTGTCTGTCACCAGGCTGTATCTCACGAACCGTGATAGCTAGACAGTTGAAATTTTCAGAGATGATGTATTTCTGTTGCCGCTATAACAACAAATACTAAAAACAGAATAAAATAAAGATTTAAGTGGGGCTCCCATACAGCAAACGTGATTTTTGACCAAAGTTAAGCAACGTCGGGCGTGGTCAGTACTTGGATGGGTGACCGTTTTCTTTTTGCATTTTTTTCCGTTTTTTTTTTGCTTTATGGTACGGAACCCTTCGTGCGCGAGTCCGACTCGCACTTGGCCGGTTTTTTTTAGACTTTTACAACACGATTTTATTTTAACAATTCGCAGTTTATATTTCTAAGGCTACCAGCGCTTTTTGTATGGGTGCCTGTCATTGGAGCGCGATTATACTAAAGTAACAGTGTCAATAAGTAAGATAATAGATAGAACTCACAACAATGAAGCTAGAACAATACTTACTGAATATATTTACTGACTAAAGCAACGCGGAATTTGCATCAAACATTGCATTTAATTTACAATTTACACGTATTTACATTTCTAGTAAATACAATAGGGTCGCGAACTAACCAATCAAATTTTCAAGTGACATGAGTATGAGAAACAAAGACGGTGATTGTTTCAATAAATCCATTTCATAAATAGATTATTATAAACAATTGAATGTGCAAAATCATGTTTGATTTTATTTTATCTACATACGTGACACTCGCTGTCAGCTCGTTTCATAAACCCACACTTTTATTATGTAGCAGTCACATAAACTACCTATTGTGTATAAGAAACAACCCTATTAAGTGAGTCTGGGCTGATATGACAGGGCCGTATAGAGCCATCTAAGTACTCCAGCTGACAAATTGTCGTCAACAGCATTTTGCACTACTGTACACATCTTAGTATTGCTTTACCTATGCTACAAATATAATTATGTAGGTACTCATAGTACAGTCATTACTCATTATATCCAAAAAACCGACCCTACCCGTGAATAATTAGTTCTTGGATTTTTTTTTCGTAGGTCCCTCGGGGGGGTCACTGGGAGTGTAAATTCAAAAAGTAGGCTTAATCAGGCTCCTGCGTATATTCGAAAAATGGTTTTTTTCCAAAGAAACGGTTTTTCTTCAATAACTCGGCCATTTTTGATTTTACAGTAAAACCGTGAGAACAAAAACTGTAGGAAATTTGATTCTCTACAAGTTAGTCCAGTAATTATATCCAAAAAACCGACCCTTCTCATGAATAATCAGTTCTTGGATTTTTTTTCGTACGTCCCTCGGGGAAATCCCTGGGAGTGTAAATTCAAAAAGTAGACTGAATCAGGGTCCTGTGTATATTCGAAAAACGGTTTTTCTTGAATAACTCGGTCATTTTTGATTTTACAGTAAAACCGTGAGAACAAAAATTGTTCAGAATTTGATTCTATACAACTTTGTTTCCCTTCATTTATGCCGTAAAGCGTGGAACATAGGAGATAATGATAATATTTTGAATTTGTCGAGTTTTTCAGGTTTAATTTCTAAAATATCGATTTTAGGGGAAAGAAGGTGGGAACCAAAATTGTTCAGAATTTGATTCTCTACAAGTTTAGTCCTCTTCATTTATGTCGTAAAGTTGAAAATAAACGAGATGTTGAAAATATTTTGAATTTGTCGCTTTTTACAAATTTTATTTCCAAACTATCGATCCTAGAAGAAAAATTGTGAGGACCAAACTTGTAGAGAATCAAATTTTCTAAAATTTTTGTCCTCACGGTTTTACTGTAAAATAAAAAATGACCGAGTTATTCAAGAAAAACCGTTTTTGGAATATACACAGGACCCTGATTCAGTTTACTTTTTGAATTTACACTCCCAGTGATTCCCCCGAGGGACGTACAAAAAAAAATCCAAGAACTTATTATTCACGGGAAGGGTCGGTTTTTTGGATATAATGACTGGACTAACTTATAGAGAATCAAATTTCCTACAATTTTTGTCCTTACGGTTTTACTGTAAAATCAAAAATGGCCGAGTTATTGAAGAAAAACCGTTTTTTTGGAAAAAAAAACCATTTTTTGAATATACGCAGGAGCCTGATTAAGCCTACTTTTTGAATTTACACTCCCAGTGACCCCCCCGAGGGACCTACGAAAAAAAAATCCAAGAACTAATTATTCACGGGTCAAAATCTATAATGACTGTACTATCATATCAATTTCAAAATTTGAGAGTCGAATTTACAGCCTTGGAAACAGGTATCTGCCGCGGAAACTTGAAAACGCCAATAAATTTTCTAATGTATACAGCGCGCTCAAAAATCCATATGAAACAGACGAAGAAAAGAAACATGTACGTTTAAGTTTTCCGTAGCTATTCCGTCACAGCCTTATGCGTCAGGTGTATTTGACCGCCTGATGTTTTTCAATAGAAATTCCCTGACCGTAGTTTTAACTCCCTACAATATTTTATTTTCCCGATTAGTGTTGCATCGTTCCCACAGTTAACTAACCTTTCGAGCACCTTATTGCGACGAGATAAGGTGCACTTTATTGCAACCAAAGGTCAGTTAAGAATGTTGCTGTTAGTACAAAAAATAACTAATAAAGATTATCACTTCAAGAATAAACGCCAGGTTTAGAGAAAGCTCCATTTAGTCTGCGTTTCCACCAGAGATGTGCGAGGGTGCGTAGCGTCACTAGATCTGCTCTGAGCGAGGATATAGGAATTGAAGTGATTCAATTGGCTCTTAACCTTTTGGCCGCCGGACCTAGTCCGCAAAGACGCTCACTCACACGCCAGAGTAAATTCTAAGTAAACAACTAATAAAAAGTTTAGGGATTGCAAAATGTGATATCGATATTTACAATTTATAGTAAAAATCTTCTCAATTTGGCTTTGTTCTTAACCAACTGTAATTTATTTCGAGAATGCCAAAAATTTACATATTTTTTACACACGACAATGTTAAAAATAAAGGTCTTTATCATTAAAAACAACCACTAAACAATATCGATTCATGACGGAATATCACCGCACTAGGCTCTACGAGAAGTCTTGTATACATGACAACGGCGCGCATGGACTGCCCGCAGTGCAGACCGACAAGGACCGTTTCCGCGCGGATTAAGTAATAATAGTCTCTAGGTCAACGGCGTAAGCGCTTGTCGGTACGTAAACTTTATAAGCGTATGGTTAGAGCCGCGCATCGTGTGTCGATAATATAAATGTACCGGAACTGCATTGGGGAAAATGACACGTGGGTTTAATTGTCAATGAGTGAAGAATAATAATATTGGAAAAGGGTGGGGATCAGAAATGTTCGGGAATGCATGTTTCACATTCGACATGTTCCTTAGAAGAGCTTGTCAGTTCCCGTATTACACCCTCCCATACCCCCTCCCATCCCTACCATAATAATTTTTCGTCAATTTCAAATACATAACATTCTCATAGTTAGGCGACACTGACTAGTCCGAGCGTCCGCCTGTAGAAGCGAAGCGAAGCGAAGCGGTCACTGCAGGGTATCACTCCCCACTACACTATCATCTCAAAATGAATCATTTGTTCTGCAAATAGACCACAAGGACAGATTTACTTGTCTGACTCTACTATGGACAGCTGAACAAGTTCCCTGAACTCCAGCTATAGTTATGCCTGTCTCTCTCTCGTTTAACGTATTCTAGTTACTAGTTATCACCAATTGGCATTTAACAGGTGTTCAAATCAAATGCTTAAATAAAACCAGATTGGACACTTGATATTTATTTTGAATATTCTCTAGAGATGCACCGGATATTCGGTTACTATCCGGTATCCGCCCTATCCGGCCAGTATTTTAATATCCGGCCGGATACCGGATAGTGCCCTACTTCCGGCCGAATACCGGATAGTACCATTGCTTGATTTCGGAGTAAACAAATTGGATTTAAGAAACAGTCACGGTCATAATCGTACATGTTTATTATTTTAAAACAATTTAGAGATTCAACTGACTTGCACGCGCACTGATTTCGAACCTAGAAATGTGTCCGCGCGAACGTTCACTTAGAAACAGGTCAAAACTGCAGAATGCGCACCTGAAAAACCGAAATGTAGGTGCAGCTCTGCTGGCCGATATTCGGCGGCCGGATACCGGATATTCGGCCGATGGTCAGGCCAAATATCCAGTATCCGGCCAAACAACTATCCGTTGCATCTCTAATATTCTCATATCGAGTTAACATTCCCATCCCTAGCTGTCTTGTATACAAGACAACGGCGACGAGGAACATGAAAAACGTTGAAATCTGGAGCAATTTTTTTGATTGCCTTATTATAAAAGAATGGATTTATTTATCTGCTTTAAATGCAATTATTTTAAAAATCAAAGACCTAAAACATTAACACGAGTGTAAAAAAATACTACAATTGATGTTTTTTCACATTTACCGAGCGGTTGAATTTGTGTCTTGTATACAAGACAGCGGCGCCAGTGTATCGTTCTATCGTTGTCTTGTATACATGCCAACGGCGGTCAAAGGGTTAACAAACACATCCCTCGCTACGCATCCTCGCACATCTCTGGTGGAAACGCAGTCTAAAAGGAGTTTTCACTAACCCTCCCGTTGACGCCGTACGCTGTGTAGAGAGATAATATTGCTAATATTTCGATTATAATATGATAAATTAATAATGTGATGTTACATGCACAGTATAGCGTCAAGAGGAGAATTTTAAAGAAAGTTTATATGGACATCCTTGAGATCCTATGTATTAGAAGTCTTAAATAATTCACTGTTAAGCTACGGTCGTAGCCGTCCCTAGCACGGATTTCCCGGTATGTAGCGAAAACGCTTCATACCGCGACGCGACTTCATAGCATTTTTCAGTAACATTAGCAGCTCCGATGGGGTTCTTTACTAAAGCATTGATAAACTCTAGCATGTAAGTTTCTAGTGTGGTTACATAGCAAACGTCATATGTACGAGCATTAGCGTGTTTCTGCTTCAGGCCACAGCTCTAAATTATTAGGGTTTTAAACTAAATTCCTAGTACAGTCGCGGTGAGCTAACTTGCCTCTCACTATAATCAGTTCTTGCATTTTCCATAGCATTCTTCTGGAGCGCCAACGGCCCGCGTTAGCTTCTTCCTATCCAGGCCACAGCTTCAATATAAACTAAGCATTGATAATTGCATTGACGTACATAAATTCCCTACTGTTGTGGCAAGCTAACCTGCCTCTCACTACGGTCCGTCCTCGCTTCTTCTGTGGCATTTTTCTGTAGCGCAGCCAGCGCCCTGCTCGCGTTCGCCTGCTCCTCCCGCCTCCAGGCCACGGTCCCTCGCGGGGCGTACGAGCTCTCCTCGAAGCCCGAGCGGAGTCCTAGGATGATGCTGAGGGCCGAGGCGTCTTGTCCGTGGCAGCCCGAGTAGCGGTATTGCGGCTTCTTGTCGAAACGGCAACCGCCTGCTGCTTGAGCACCTGTGACAAATTCTATTGTTATGAAATAATGTAAGCACGAAGTCGTATTGGCAGGGTCGCCATGTGATGTAAAATCGTCAGAGTCAAATGACTTTGAGTATAGATGTGTTCTGTTGAAATTTACAAAATGGGCTTCTTAAACTACCTAAGTAGGGACGTGAGTGTTCTTGCCACTTACGTTACAATGGTTTATTATAATTAACGACTGACATTATAATACTGACATTTAAAACAAGATTGATCACTATAACGTTACATGACTGAAAGGCCAAACGGCGTGTTTGGGCCACTGTAGGTGCTCCCGTTACTCGATGCCTAAACAATAACAGTACCAAAACTGGGAATTCCCTAATTGTAGGCCTTATATTGTTACAGTAATGTTCACGTTCAGATAACAGTCAACGTATATGTACCTATAGGCATGATGCAGTCCTGCGTGAGTGCGCACTGCACCCACGGCCGCATCACCTCCTTCACCGCAGGCGTGTCTGCTACCAACAACCTACAAACAACGAAAATTGATTCAGTTAGCTGTTGAAAAGCCTGTCTGTGAAGAAAATGAGCACATTTTTTGTACAATCAGCAAATAAAAAGGTCTACAAATTACCTACATGTCGGTGCCGTGACCAGGATATCTGGTTCGAGTGTCTTTAAAAATTATAAAAAGTAGAAGGTGGGCATATTATAAGCAGCAAAGATGACAGATACTAGATGATGAGTGGGATATGATATTAGTTTAAGCATCTCCACAAAAAGAAAATCTTCTAGAGCTGCATTCAGGTAGTGTGACATTCGCGGATTAGTAAATGACCGCACTGCTGCACGTCGAGGGTACGCCAGCACGCCAGAGTATAATGGAGGCCTAATTGGAGGAGTTCTAATTGGATGAGACGAAGATAACAACTACTAGATGTCATATGACATAATTTGCACAAACCTTGTGAGCTCTAACATCTGCACAAAGAGGAAGTCATCAAGCGCCGCGTTTAAGTAATGAAACATGCGCGGATGAGTGAATGACGTCACAGCGGCGCGTCTAGGGTACGCCAGGACGCCAGAGTGCGCCGCTCGCGTCCACAATGCAGTGAGAGAGGCTGGGGAGCCCGTCCAACGTTGGTTAGGTTCCGCGTAGATGACGCCGCCTACGCGGGATAAGGCATGCTGTGGATAAAAAAAAAACTGTTAGAAATGGCAATCATATATTATGTGGCGGTCAATCATCAAGGGCTCAAACCTCGGTTGTGCGGTATATGAAGATTAGAAAAATCGTTTTCGAATAAAATGCAGAAGGATGACTAAGTATACGGTCATGCATGATCCTTATTATACACAGACAAAACGACAAGAGGTCATATTCATGTCATCATCAATAAATAAAATAAAAAATTGAAAATCAAATATTAGGTCGATTTCTCATATATGTAAATTAATAGTACTTATGCAGTTTTATTTTTAAATCCTAAATAACACTACAGATAAAAATTGCAGCGCATATGCAAGATTACTGATGACGTTGACGATGACGACTATAGTGTTTTAACGTTTATTTACAATGTGTTGGCATTCCTGTGTGGGCGAATCAACTCTGAGAGCGACATTAATCTGGCAACGACATTTAAATTTCATTTATAAATAATACGATAATAATTTATATATTATTTGATCTTATAAGTTCAACTAAGCCATTTTCTCTCTGGTAGACCTAAAATATAGACAAATATTAAATTGGAAACGAATTCTTGGTAACTCCAGAGACATTTTTGGTAACGCCACAGACGGAAAAGTCTCGGTATAAATGTCGATTCGCCCGTGTACAAGTGTAAACTTAAATCAATAATACTGGTCGAATTAATACTTAATTTTCCAAACAAAGATTACCACTACAGGATTACCTCAGTTCGATGAACACCATACAAGCGACTAGCTTCCTATTACAAATTGGATTACCAGAAATGTGACTTCAATAGTCAATAAAACAAGATTTTTACCAGAAGTGATGAAAAATAAAAGACTGTGTTTAAGTAGATAATTAAGATATACTCATTTTTTTTTAGAATAACAGTTTAATTTTTCTTACGCACAGCAGAGTACTTTTACTTAGTAAACTGATGCAAATAAAATAATCCTTGCAACCTGCAATTTACATGAACTTGAAGGTTGGCTCGTTGCAACTACAAAGACTATATTGATTTCTAATTCCACTTAGACCAGGTACCTACAACTACTGAGACATTTCTGATCTGTGGCATCGTAGCTCTCCAACGGGTGGACCGATTTCGATGCGGTTTTTTTTAGGTGAAAGCGACTTTCCTTGCGGTAGTTCTTAGCTGTGTTTGATTATAAATACATAGATCCAGTAGTAAGAAGAGTATTAGCTCTTTTCCAAAATGATGTAAGGCGTTTTTGGCATAAAATTGAGTTTTTTGGCATATAGAGTAGATGGTTTTTTTGTTGAATAGTTATTCGTGGCGTATTGGAACCCGGTCCCAAATGACCCTTAGTCCATTCCTTAAAAGGTTTTTGAGTTAAATGAATACGATGCAACCCCAAAATATCCCCTTGACAATGTCTGTTTTACGTACGTGGGTCGTATTACTTAAGTATTTGCAACAAGACTGATAGAAACTGACGTCACACGGCTTAAAAGTAAACAGTGTCGTCTCGCCGTCTATCGCCCGTCTGCCAGCCTTGGGCGCTCCGATTAATGAGCGGAACGATAAAACGAAGCGCGATAGTTACGACGTCGACCTTTGGTGACTAGGTATTAAGCTGTTAAAAAATATGCAAAGGACATTTAGGGCTCATTTAGCCGTCTAAATGAGCCCTAAATGTCCTTTGCATATTTTTTGCAAGTTTCATTATATACATATTGCGGTATTTGATCGGTGGGCGGGATCGGGCTAAACCATGGTCAATCTCGAGGACTCGGAAGTGTCGGAAGTTATTCAGCGTTACTAAATAGTGCATCAAGAATTAAGAATTGAAGTATAATATTTTTTTCAATAAGTATGTCATCAGCGTAGACAATAGAGGCCGGCAACTCCAGGGGTGTTACATGCAACCAATGCAGGGGTGTCACCAATTACGAGTAATTTTGTGTTTCATTGCAGAACCGTCCAATACGGTATCGTGAGGCCTACTAAGGCGACCTAAACTATTACATTTATAACCGATTACTACTTAATATACACTAAAACAATATGATCTATCGAGCACACATTAAAATGATTCCAATAAGAGTAACTGCTATATATACAACACAACTAATGTGCGTACGTACGTCACGTTACGAACAGTAAACTTTACTGTTAGGTTCGATAGGCTCATATGGAACTGTTTAAAGCATTAAACATTAATACAATTTCAAATGTGCAAATGTTTTCTCAGTGTAAATATGTAGAAGAAGTTGTACGTAAAAACTAGAGAATCTGTTTAAAGTTTTTCAAACGTTTACAAAATTTCAGTTACCTTCCATTAAACTTCATTAAAGGCAGTGACGCTGACGTGCCGATAATAACATAGCACAACCATGCAGTTATGCGCACTCCACTTTGGTTTACATGAACCTATACTTTGAAACAAAAGAGCAATCGTGTTCTCCTACTTTAGACCGAAGATAGACGAGTTTAGGTTCAAAATTGTTAAGCTTCTGTAGATAGATTTACAGCTATTGGCTTATAAAGTTGTTTGCGTCAAATGTCATTACTGCAGTGGGAATTCATGTCGATAATTATTAGGTAAGAATCGTGCCGAGTTTCGGGCGTATCGACTGCCCTAGTTACATGGCACGTGACAAAACTTTACCCACGACGACGTGACGAAGACATGTGCTTCTAAGGCACAGACTGATACATCTGCATGTTTAGCAATTTTTCGAGGCACCAGAAGCACTAACGTTTGTCCTTATCATAGTCTCACAAGTTCTAAGTACCAGGTCAAAACGGTAAGCGACTTGTTGTTCCCACCAAAGCTTGGTGGGCAACAAAGAACCCGATTAATTACGTAGGTAATTTTTGGTGTGTTATCACTAATGTTAAATTTCGTCGCATTGCGTATGTCTTGTCCCTCGTGGACGCACAGGGTGTATTTTATCAACATGATAAGTGTAATAAAATAACGGGGTGCTGATGCCGCTCCTTCTAGCTAGAGTTTGATTTTTTTCCATACAATCGTAAACCACCCTAGCGCACACGTGTTGCATCACTATGATACGTGCTTTTAGGTGATGCTTCACCAGAACAGGTATTTATGTAACGATGGTGAGGTGACAAGTTTCACGTAGACATAGTAGATAGTTGATACCAGCGAATAGTTAGAAACGTTATCTTTAGTACGTAAACGCGTATAATCTGTGTAATCTCTATACACACTAATGACACAAGTATTTGTTTAGGTCTTATCTCTTTACAGTGGGATTTATATGTAAGGACTATACGGACTAGAGGTAATATGTATGGGTGTGGCCTATCTATGTTTGAAAACCTTACAGCCACGCCTATGTGTAAAATATTTATTGACTCAACCTATGTGTCAGTGTATTTACCTTACGCCATTTGTCATAAGACATCGTTTCGTAATTGTAAATTGTTGGTGTAGCCACTAGTTTCTGTAAAAGCTATTTTACATCCATTTTTTAGATTTTATAATAAGTGAGCAGCTTTCTCATTCTACCCATGCCGGGCCAATTCGAACGTACACTGATATCAGAATGGCGTCTAACTGATGTCAATCAGTTATCCTGCACTGCGCTCGTACTTGTCCGTACATGGATAGCGCAGGTGAGACGCGCGGCAAGGGTGGTATTCCACCTGTTCAATTTCTTTCTCCAACGTATATTTTGTCTCACATTTTACTTAATGAGAGCATGAGACGCAATGCACAGTAGACAAAGAAATTGGACGGGTGGAATACCCACCTTAACTAAATAACATGATTGAAATAACATTCTGATGTCAGTGTACGTTCGAAGTTAAATACCAACGGTACCTACACATATAAGATTATAATGAATTTGGGACAATGATTATGTAAGCACACAGTATCACAGATTATATCATAGTTCTACATGTTCAGAAATAGGTATAGGTATACCCAAAACATAGGGGACATAACTGAAATGCGTTTCTAAATATTTACACACAACAGCTATATCAGCTCCATAATAAGCCAAATATTTTGAACAACAATGCCTAAGAGGCCAGTTTGAAATGGAAGTAGTTTAGTTAGCAATTCTCAATACTTATCGCGTCATTACAGTTAGACCAGTGTGGCACCGACATAAACGCTAGCGTGAACGTAATTTACGCGCGTTTTCTGTCTGAAGGCCTACCGTAACGTGAACATCTAAAAAAACCGGACAAGTGCGAGTCGGACTCGCCCACCGAGGGTTCCGTATTTTTTAGTATTTGTTGTTATAGCGGCAACAGAAATACATCATATGTGAAAATTTCAACTGTCTAGCTATCACGGTTCGTGAGATACAGCCTGGTGACAGACGGACGGACGGACGGACGTTTACCCTTTGGGTACGGAACCCTAAAAAGAAAATTTCGTTAAATGCCTCTCTATGGCTCGAATATGCAAGAGCGATAGAGGCAGAGATTCTCGATAGTAGTCGATAGGTTACATATTTAGAGGTAGTTTTGTGAATAGACAATCTGCCACGCGAAGGTCGTAATGTAATTAAGGAGACCAAAACGGAACCTAATAATTGTCAATGCGTGACACCCAACCGTAGAATCTTCGCGGTAGACGATAACGGACCTTATTCCAAAGCAACAAGGGAGACATTAGTACTGGAAGTATGTGCGCAGACGACAGTCAACGTTATTTTATTATTAAAATTTCAGTTATTTGTAAATGAAAGTTTAGGACTGAAATAGGGTATTCGCTCAGCCTAAATGGGCTTGACCAGAATGATTGTTCCATAGTTCAAACTTCAAACGTCTTATATCACCGTCCAAAGAAGATATTCTTTTATTTTGATGACACCAGAGGGCTCGGAGTAATTAACAATGGAGGCGCCATTAACAGGCGTTCCCCACTGTCGAAAATAGGCGGCCAATGGTCAACCACATGTCAACCATATGTATGGACTGACGTTTATCTGACATGACGTACCTATACATTTGACGTGCCCCTCCCCCGCAAAAAACGGCAGACTATTATGTACCGAAAATTTTAGACATGGCGTCTCCGTTGGTTATATCCTCTAAGCCAGAGGGCCTGCCGCCGAGATCGTAACAACTCCACTCCAACCAATCTCTATCGTTCATTGACATGCTTAAGTTAAATGTAGGGCAGGCGTGTCTCACTCCGCGATTTCGTCGCTTTGCTACAGGTAGCTAAAAGTACATCCGCTCGACCCCAAATTTGGGGTTCGCCATAAGCCGCGCGTGGCGCTGTCGCCACCTAGCGGCCATATCTGTCATGGTCGTAACAGACGCGTTTTGTTAGAGAGCGAGTCTTCTGTACCTAGTACTATTATTTATTCTGTGTGTAGGGATGCACCGAAAGTGCCAATTAATACATACCAAAGGTTAAGCGTGGCCCGACACGCACTTGACCGGTTTTTATCATTCCATACTTTTTGCCGCGAGCTAAGTCTGATCCCATGACCTCGTTTCCGGTGGCATCAAATAATAAACCATTTTGAATCTTGTTACCAACGAGTAGGTTCCAAAAATATTCGCAATATTAGGAACTATAGTGTCAGTCAAGGCCAGCTAGCAAAATATAATTTGCTTGTGTGAGTTTTCTTGTACCGAAAATATTTCCGAGGGCATTAACATTGATAGGCCTTAAATGAATACATGTCTTAAATCGTGGTTGTGTGAGCTGTACACCTCGCGAGAGGATACATAAGCATATTACAATGCGCGTATGATTCTTGTGAACGTAAAATAAAGCTATTAAATGACACTTGGTTATTAATCGTGAGATTATCACAGAGATAAGGTGCGTTTGTCAATTAATGGCGTTGTATTTGTTGTCTTTATGCAGTGTAAAAAAGACTACAATCAAAAGTTTACTGGCCTGGTGGAAACAACATCACGAGCTCGCAATGTTATTGAATAGATACAGAAAAGGCGTGGAAATGCCGGGCTAAGGATACTTAGGTATTTTATTACATTAGAGCAGCGGTCGGCAACCTGCGGCCCGCGGGCCGCATGCGGCTTGTGAACCTGTCGCTTGCGGGCCGGGAGCCGCCTTGGCTATTTTGTATAAAAGTACGGTCCGCGTCACCTCCGTTAACTACTATTATTTGGCCCTTAGCTGCTAAAAGGTTGCCGACCGCTGCATTAAAGTAATAAACAAACATTCATCATTTATTTTAGTTTATAAGAATTATAAGGTAAATAAGCGTTGATGTAATTACAATCAGTCTAGTAGCCCGACATTTAGAATAGCTACAAAACAATTTAACATTTTTGAAAAGTGAACTTTAAACTCTCTGTCTCAAGGTTGCTTTTGCAAAAATTTCAAAAATTTGTCAAGGCGTCATTTTTGAAAAATGAACTTTACGCACTATGTGTCAAGGTTGCTTTTGCAAAAATACTAAGTTTAGAGTCAGTCGTGGTGTGAAGGTCATTTGGTTACAATGGATTTTATAAATGTGCCCTGCCTACACACACTCGCAACAACATTGAACTAATCATCGATGGACCTTACGTACTTCCAATAAAGTTCACGTATTGTCACTCAACAATGTGAAAGAGGGTTTTTACCCAATTGACGAATTTAATGAAGAACAACAGATAATGATACAAGTACCATCACGCTCTGCGATTGTTGAGCAATTTAGGGTCCCTGCTAGATTGGTTGTTCAATGTTCAATACTTACGCTATGGAAATTCCAATTTAGCTAGAACAATAAAAGGCTCAACAATCGCGGAGCGTGACTGTAGGTACGTGTGTATTTAATATCACCATCATCATCATCTCAGCCATAAGACGTCCACTGCTGAACATAGGCCTCCCCCTTGGACCTCCATACGTGCCGGTTGGAAGCGACCCGCATCCAGCGTCTTCCGGCGACCTTAACAAGGTCGTCTGTCCACCTTGTGGGTGGACGTCCTACGCTGCGCTTGCTAGTCCGTGGTCTCCACTCGACCACTTTTCGACCCCATCGGCCATATTTAGTATTTAATATGTTGAGGTAAATTAGCTAAAAGGGTCCGTAGCAAGTTTCGCAGTTCGAAGGAATCAGTAAAAGACCAGTATGTCTTTATATAAGTAAATACATTTTATAATAAGGAAATTTTACCTGTGTGGTTAACCACACTGATATGGGTTGTAATGAATCCGTTAAACGATTGTAAACTAACCACTTGTTATTTTATAGCGTTGATAACAACGACAGATAGGTACACAATGCACTTCATATGGCATAAACACTTAATGGCATAAGTACTTTTTTAATACAATATAACACAAATAAATATGACTTCATAAGTACATATTTGACCTACCTAATGCAAACGTCTTCCGAAAACCGGAAAATTACTTGGGTAGTGCCCATCTAAGCTAACTTTGCACTGATTTGAATAGAACAACGTGAGGTGCTCTTTAAACGTCATATTTTCATATAAATTGTCATTTTTTTTGTTTATTTTATACATACCAGCACTTACAGATAAAACTTACGTGCTAATAGTGTTTAGGTATTATTTTCATGTGAATATACATTTTAATATTAGGTATAGTATTCTACATATTATTCTCTCTGTGATTATACAATTCTATCCTATTATTGATGACATAGAGCAGGTTAAGAGCCAGACCAAGATAACTCTGTCACTGCAAATGCGATGACGAGTTAACAAATGTCTGACTATGTAAGTGTAAAGCCCTGAAGGCATTGGCTTGACACTGCAAGTCATATCAGCGTAATGTCACGCTGAATGTGCGATGTCAAGGTCGGAAAGCGAACTCCGAGGCGTAGCGAAAGTCGATTTAGTTGAACTATGTTCCATCCCATTCTTTCAAATACATACGTCAAAATGTCAGATAAAGACAATCAATTCATAGCTAATTCAGGCCAGGAACGCGTTCATGAATAACGCCATTAGATGAGAGAGAGAAATGTTGTCTAATGTAAACAATTAAAGATCCTGTATTCTCATAAGAGTGAGTGAGTTAATATAGACTAACCTGTATGATGAGCGGGCGATATGCTGTGATGCTCTCGTCGCTGACGTGGGAAGGGAAAGCCTCCAGGTCGAAGTCGATGACTGCACAGCGTGAGGAATTGCAGTAGCTCGACACCTGCAGACGATCATATATTTAGATAGGTTACAATTGGAAAAGAAATAATGAAATTACACACACAAGCGAGAAAGAGATATAACTTTAAGCATGTTTGGCTCACATAAAGCGCGCAATCTGCAGTAAATGAGCTTGCACCCTCACAGTGCTTAATCACTTGATCTGGAAGCACCTTTAGCTATTTAATTGACCATGTGAAGCAAGGGATTGACTACATTTCAACCCAGTAAATTAGGGATACACTTTTGACTTCATGACCCAAACCAAATCTTACTTAGATAATATTTTGAGTATGTTGATCCAATTTTGATGAAATTTCACAGGAACTTGAGGGTGGGTTTCTCAAGAGACTCATATTAACATTGGTTGTTCAAAGAAATATTCAAATATTCTGTAATTAAGTAAGCCAGATCAGTACAAAAGTTACTCACCACAGCCAATGAGTTGGGTTTTAATCCTAAATTGTACAGCAGTATAGTGTAGGGCAGCCTCGCCGCTGCCCTCACGAAGCTCACAGCCATGGCAGGGTCGTCCCGGACATGTGTCACTATTACCGGCACTGTTGTGTTGTGCCAGGTTTCCACATGCCCCGAGAGACCCAGGATCTTGAGGTAGCGCTCCTCTTCAACCAAGTGGTTCTCTTCCACATCTCGAAGGTTGTCCTGTGGGGAAACAACCTGCTGCATTATAAGAGAGTTCTCTGTAGGTAATAAAGAAAGTGTCAAAATCTTTGTATTGTAGCAATATTCACATGAGGGCTTAAGCAGCAACTTTGCTACTTTATCATTCTTATAAAACCAACAGCTATTATTTTTTCTTTGTTTTTATTTCAAGTTTTCATAAAATCCAATAAAGTAATAAATGTAAAGTACACCTACATTGATATATTTTTTGTATAAACTACATGCATTTATTGTGATAAGACTTTAGCATGAGATTAAAACTAATTGATATAAGTACCTACTACCACATATAATATGTTACCTTGTATACTTAGAATGTTGTACATAATGTACATGATTGCAATGATTAAATATATTAGGAAACAGGCAAGAGTTATTGAGTTACATGTTACATGTAGTACCTGGAAGTCCTTGATGTGCTGGTGCGTTTGCGACACGATATTCTGGATGGACTGCGGCTGCTGCGAGTGGAACACTATCAGGAACAGACTGGTCGCGAACACCGAGGTCGAGAACAGCAGGAAACTCTTAGTCTTCATCTTGGCCGCTCATTCTACCACTCCCCGGCATTTCCACGAGATCCTTCCCTTCACGAGCGACCGCCCACTCATCACACGCACCCCTTCATCCTCAAACCACTACTCAAGTTTGAACTTTGAAAAATAAATCAATATCACTGACAGCCGCTTCCCCGCTCATTTATTTGACAAACTACACACAATATCCACCTCGTATTAAAAGCCAAGATTGGAAACATTTAAACCATTCACAGCCATAACCGACTATATATCGTATTGCATATCATATTATATTTTTAAAATATATTTTTTGCAATAGGCAGACGACTCCTTCATAGACTCCTTCCGCAACGGCAAAAAAAGATGACTGATTGATTTGATTTGATTGAGTGAATGAATGAAGGAATGATATTTTATATCCATGCTCAAACGTATATTGGAACAGAAATTACAAAAGAATTTTAACCGAAAAACTCATTGCTTAATTATATTAATACATTTTGGATAGCGTATAAACGTGAGACTCAAAAAAAGGGATTTAGTATGATACGATACGATTTTAAGTTCCGATTCCAACTAATCATCAGTTTGCTTCTAAACGCATTTTGCAATAATCGGATTGCGCATATCTGTCACATGGCTATCAATGTCATAGTAATCATTCATTCATTCCATTTTCATTCACATATCATTGTTTCTGTTGTGTAGGTGCGTACCGCTGATTTCCTGCATATTTTCATAATATTACGTGTTTGATTCATGTTGTTACCCTATTTATTCTAACCATTTAAGGTCAGCAGTTGCGAGAACATTATGTCCAACATATCCAAGAGGAGGCGAGAAGGATCGCGGTCCAAGATCAAGGTGAGACAATGAGGTCACATCGTGGCCGATTCATGCTCCTTGTATGTACTTATCAAAATCGCACAGGCAACGTGTTTTCTATCATTGACCTCTGTTTCACTAACGTAGTAAACAGGATAATAATAAACAGGACAGGTCTGGGTTGTTTACAAAAGCAGTAATGGTGCGTCTACGTGGGTACTTTAAAATAATTGAAACGTGTTAAATTGATTTCATTATCGCCGCCGGTAAACGAGTCGTAACTTCCTTGAAGCGTGACGCGTTAACTGCAAATTTGCTAATAACTTGATAAATACAATCGCATGACTGTTTTCTTCATTTCTAAACATTTTATTGACATGATCTCGTGTGTAAATAACAAGTTGCTCTATACAGAGTATGGGAGACCACAAAGAGTTTCTGAACCGCATCACAAAAACCCTCTACTACGGTGAACTGCCCTTGCACCCCTGTCTGAGTCTCCCCGTCACTGGTATGTTGGTGAAAACATTATTATTATGAAGATAGTAACAGCAACATAGTTAAATGACTATTAGTAGATCTTATTTAGTTGCAATAATGTTGTGTTTATGATGTTACAATACAATACTCTTTATTGCATGTTTCACACAGTTTATTTACAATATATGTAGAGAAACATAAACAACAATGCAATTGTGTCAAATTTAAGTATAAATATTGCAATGATGCCCAACTTACAAAATAAATGTAGATGAAGTTTCAGCCCAATCAAATAAGGCTTGTGGGTACTAGATGACAATATATATCGACGCTTATCATGAATAGTGGCACAACTCAAAATGAAATGCTATTGCATTTAATATTCTATCTTTTACTGGTAAGATTTAAAATCGAACGGCATTTCATTTTGTTTTATGCCACTATTCATGATAAGCGTCGATATGGAAATTGAAAGTCTTTATTCAGGTCCATGGGCCCATATTCTGTTAGTTTACATTACACTGTGCTTAAAATATGTTAGTTGAGTACCTACATAAATTGTAAAATCAATAAAATCAATACAAATACTTATATAGGGGTCATTCATTAATTACATCACACGTTTAGGGGGAGGGAGGGGGTCAAGAAAATGTGACATATTGTGACATGGGGGAGGGGGGAGACACAAACTTTGTGACGTCACTTTAACTTCATCAGTAACCGAAAATTTATTTAAATTATTTTATTCACTGTACATTTAAATAACAAGTTTTTAGAACGATAATCGTTTTTATTCGTTTAATTTTCTTTCCTAAGCAGTCTTGGGTTGTAAAATTACTAATATTTATATCGTCAAAAATATTTTGATAAAATATTAATAATACTTAGGTACTTACTGAATTCGATTTGGCGATTTTGTAGAAAAAATGTGACGTCACACTAGGGGGGAGGGGTTTGCCAAATGTGACCAAGTGTGACAAGGAGGGGGGAGGGGTCAAAAAACCTAAAAATTCGTGTGACGTAATTAATGGATGACCCCATACATAGAAAAAATCCATAACTCTGGAACAAATATTTGTGAAGAACACACAAATAAATGCCCTTACCAGGATTCAAACCCAGGACCTCCTGTTTCAGAGTCACTATCGAGTAGGCTAGGAGGCCTTTAAAGGAATATGAAGGAAAATTTTGTTCTCCTATTATTTGTTTATAAAACATTATTTTATTTCAATTATCATTTGAAAAACAGGATACATAATTGACTTTGGCTAATGTGGGATTCAAACCCACATCTCACAGTAAATTTTTTCAGTGTGATTGACATCAGTAGATGCAAGTATATGTATACAATTTGTAGGAAACATAATTGTTTTTTTCTTCTAACAATAATAATGCAATGAATATACTCATGGTCATTATTGCAGGTGTTCCTATCAGCAACACACTTAACTCTATTAAGACCTTATTTCTTTGTATTAAGGTTTACATATTGCTGGCTCAATATTACACAGTTGTATGTTACATTTTCAAGATTGTTTTGTTGTTACCATTGTGGTGCCGTGACCAGAATTATGAGCAATTGATAACAATTTATTTGTAACACAAATTTTACATTTTTTATCTGTGTTTCAGAGGTATCGTGCGCGTTGTGGTCGGCCGCACAGCAGGGTCGGTCGCTGAGACGATTACACGGCGACGCGGCCGCGCGGCTCGCGTACGACGCGCGCGTGTCCCCGTGCGCGCTCGTGCTGGCCCTGCTATACTTGGAGAGGCTGCGACACCGCAACCCCGCGTATGTCGCCGCCGCCGCGCCCGCTGACCTCTTCCTCGTGTCGCTGGTGAGTGTCCTGTGTGTCGCTTGTACGTGTAGTCTACGACGCACGTCTCTGTGTACACTTTTGCTGGCTTTCTTATACTGGAGAGGTTAGCATCAATTAGTTAATTTATGTTTTATGACTTTCTTATTAACATAAGTCAAAATTACAGCTTAAGACCAACAATTAATAGGTAATTAAGGCTTGTACTGCGTTTAGTGGCGGATTTGGAGTCTTTGCCGCCCTAGGCCCCAGGCCCTGTAGCCGCCCCTTTCTCAGCACCCATCATATTGACTACATTTTGAGTTATTTTTTGTTATCATCAGCGAATTTTTTGTCACAATTTGCCGCCTCTAAATATCTTGCCGCCCTATAGTTCGTTTTTTTTAGCATTAGAAATTAGGTAAACAATCTTGATGTGTCTTTTAATTGAAAAACACATTTTAAAAATAAGTTACGGCAAATATGTAACAATTATGAATCTAATACGATCATTTATATTCTTCTGCTTTCATCAGTAATAGTTTTTGAATTTTAAAAAGCGTTTTTCAATTAAAAGACATGTCAAAATCGCTTACCTTCTTGCAAGTTCTTTCTAATGCTAAAAAAAACGAACTATAGGCCCGGGCCTACTGGGCCTTAGGGCAAATCCGCTACTGACTGCGTTTATGAATAACGCCATAAATCCTTTTCCAAGACTGTCAGTAACGTTCTTTACATTCGTTAGAGCACATAAAAACAAACAACCATTCAACACATATTCTACAATCTAAACAACTTTGAAACATTCTAAACACATTGTCTTCCATTGAGGCCAATATACATATGCAAGAAGCCACATATTTTGACTATAAGGTGTAGAATTTGTGAAGTTAGGGCTTGTAGAGTTAGAAGCTTGGCTCTACAAGAGATCTGATAACTTTTTGTCAGTGCAAGCCTTATGGTTTCGTCTTGGCAACATTTTACATAAAAATGTTTTTGGTGGGATTATTCATTCCACCAAAAAGTTTAGTAATGAGGATGATTTAGATATTTTAGATTAATCGAATTTAAACTATCGTGAGACATAACTAACATTAAACTAATTTTACGGTTTAAGTCACGTGTTTTTAGTCACTCGCGCGACGTGTTTCGGAGGGCCTAGGTGACACGTGAGTTTAACCGTAAAATTAGCTTAATATTATTTAGATAAAGACGAGGAGGACAAAGGGATTAATCAGAAAAAATATTATTAGCTAGCCACAGGCAAGGAAGATAGGAGTAGAATCAGCTGTAACAATGATTATGTTGTGTTACAGATGGTTGGCAACAAGTTCCTTCAAGACGACGGCGAGGACGCAGAGACGTTAGTGGCGGAGTGGGCGGCCGCCGGCGGGCTCACACCCGCGGACCTCAAGCGGCTCGAGATAGACTTCCTAAATGCTATTGTAAGTATGACTATAAATTTTGTTCCAAATGTAAGGTCCAGTGATGGTCAGTTTTAGACTCCTAGCTAAATTGGTTGTTCATACTTACGCTATGGAATGTCCAATTTAGCTAGAGCCCTAAACGGCGTAACAATATCAGAGCGTCTCTGTACTAGAATACTGGTAATTTAGATACTCAAAAATGCTTAATATCTGACTTGTGCTATGAACTGAGGCAAGTGAAGCAGAGTACATAAAATGTATGTACCCATTTAGTCTATGTCTGAGGGAGCTGTCCAAAAAGCTATTAACGATCAACTGTGTATAACGAAATGTAATGTGTGGATAAGAGTTTACTTGAGCCTTAAGAAACTGTACACCCTGGGGATGGGTGGGAAACAAAACATTGCCCGGGATCACCAAATTCGTTCATAGCAATCATAGCCTCCTAAGGCCCAATGTCCTACCTATAGTACTTATTCAGTTCAATGAAATTTAAATCATATTCAATTGGAACAGAGTCGCATTTGTTTTGTTTCGTTTAATTTTCAAACAGAACCAAAATCAACTCTATTCCCTGCACTAAAGGTTCAAATTTCAGTGGCAAATTTTGGATTTTTCATTTGTATGGCTGGGCCTTAGGAGGATTGCTATACTCGCTTCTCGATCTCCGCCTGTAGTAGGTACACCTTTCTATTGCCCTTCTGTTAATTTTCCTTGGGTCAGGAAAGGGCTACTGTAATAATATAATTGTATATTTTTCAGGAATGGAACGTATACGTAAACAACGAGAGCTTCGAATCGGGCCTATCCTGGCTTGAAAGTCAAGTGGCGTTAAAGCAAGCGAAAGAACGGGGGTTCTTCACGTATAGCGACTTAGCGGCCGCAGGGGGAGGTAAAGATGAACATTTTTTATTATGTTTTTTTTTTTAAATAGAATAAACCACAGACGGACGGACTAGGGTTCCGTATATTACCTTCTAATACATAAATATAATTTATTTAAAACACAGGGCTGATTTATACTCCAATAATAAAGAAGCATAGAATGGCCACTTCACTTATATAAAGTTTAGAAAGATCGTGCGTTATCCATTGTGCGTGCGATTTTATATTCCGAGATAGCTGAAATAAAAAAAAGTGAATGAATTGGAATTCAACATCTGTTTTCCTAATTCTAAAGTACGTTTACTAGTGGCACTTTTTACGTGTGCATGAACTAGGTGTTCCTGTTCCAGACGCAGGTGTGGCGGTGGCGGGTGCCGCGGCGGCCGCCGTAGCCCTCGCCTACGTGGCCGCCCTCAGCGCCCTCGTCACCTCCGCTCTCCTGGTCTCATACACCCTACCTCTCCTGCAGCTCACGCGCGCCACATTATTGTCCACCCCGCACACTCTAGAACCGTCTCTAAACGCGACCGTCGACTTTGCTGACCCGCCTCGCTGCTGCACCGACTGGCTCGACTATCGTTCCGCTATAAATGCCCCCCCGGTTTATACCCCCAATTTACATGAACCGTGGTTTAAAATAGAGACCGATTTCACTTGGTACCGCAGCTCTTTAGTAGACCCGCTTCAAAAATGGCTGAAAAAGCTGGACGAATATGCTGATGAATATATTTTTCAATCTAGAGAGTGCTCGGGTTATCAGCCCGCGATGCAACCGCGCTGCGTGCGCCAATGGCTCAATCTTAGCAAGCTAGGGGGTCTTGTGGTCATATCGGACCGATAATATTTTAATATTTAAAGCTCAGTCACAGAAAACACTATGATTACTGTCTCTTTCTGGTTTACCAAAATAAAGTGACCGTAGTAACCTTTTGAACGCCACAAGTCTGAAACAAAAATGTCATTCACACGCTAACATTACTTAAATAAAGTCATGAAGGTTGTATTTATAACGTACGTCATACCGCTCGTTAAGCGTTCTTGGCGTCTAAAAGGTTTGCGTGTTTCTGCGATTGAGCAAACTAATCGCTCACGCTTCTGTCCTTTACATTATTTATAATAAGAAATCGCTCAATAGCTTATTTTCGTTGTTGAACAAAGCAATAATTGTTTTCGGTTTAATTTTAGTTTGTCTGTGTGAGCCTCCGTTTACGTTTGACGTCGCCCCATGGTATAATAATATACTCCGCCTGGTACTCTCTTCCGACAACGTGACTGACACAACGACACAAGCCTACGTCATCATGCGACAGCGCTATACCTATAATAGTATGCAATAGCGCTATACAAAGTGGCAATGTTATTGTGACGTAGGCTTGTGTCACGCTGGGAAGAGAAGACCATGTTTTATTAGACTATGACGTGGCCCGTATTTGTTAATACACTATTAGGTCGTGTTCAGAAAGAATGCGATTAATGTTGATACCCATATCTCATACATAGCTAATGTATAGATTGATCAATTTACAAGTTTTGACGTTAGAAGTCTATGAAAATATTGGTACAAATCTCATGAAAACTCACATGAATCGAATTAGCTTATGACAGATACTGCGTACAGTACACTCACTGTTTGACAAAACTAATGTTTGACAGCTGAAGGTCACGAATGTAGCTGTCCCTTTCTAACGTATAGGTTCTACGGCTGTCTAGGGTTGCCAAATGTGCAAAATTCGGCTCTTTGTGATTACATAAAATAAATACAAACATAAAGTTGCTAAGTAATCGTAATATTGTGTCCGTTTCATTAGTTACCAAATTGCATTAGATATTTTGTAAGAAGGGTTTTTGAGATTGTAGATAATCTTGTCAAATTGTAAATAAAACGTAATATTTTTGTATGTCGTTCTTGGTGGTGTAACTGCAAACTAAAAAATAAACTACTTCTGCAATATAAGCTGTTTCCTTTATTATTTCCAAGCGAAAAATAATAAAAACTTCTCTAGTCTGTGACAACTGCTATGCAAACGTATGCAGTTTGATTTCGCACCATATTGTAATAATTGTAAAGCCTTACAAAAATGATACTCGCGGCTGGTGTATTTTTATTAAAATATGAACTTTATCCTGTTTATGTTAAGGTAGAAAATCAAATAGACCCTTACATATAACTAAAATAAAACAACTATATGAGGCTTCACCATGTATTTTATTGAAGCATATCATTTACTTATATGCGAACACTGAGCGCTGTCTCGATTTTTATAACATTTTCACGAATAACCATTAAGAATATCAAGACTCGGTCCATACAACAATTTAGGTGTCACAATAAAATAAATTTAACACGGAATTCATTGGTATGTACATCGGTTACATTTAACTAAACTACGCGCGATATAAAACTACTTTGCTTACATCGCCCACGCTATTTATACTTTACTACATACAAAAATACCAAATGACTATTATGTACACGAAAAAAGTGTAGTATGCGGTAGAATATGCTTTTTCCGAAGTGATTTGAAATACTTGAACAATGATTTTGGTATGTCTACTTAAATTTCATAACATAGGTTTTAAAAAATATATATAGATTTGTAAGTACATTTATGTATTTCGAAAGAGGAAATATTTTACCGTAAATATACACAGTAGTTCAATTTTATACACTAATACAAGGAGTAAATATGCAGAATATATTTTCACTAAAACTGCCGCCATACCGTCTACTACTTGCTAAGACAAATATGCAATTTTGATTTCTAAAACTAAAAATACAAAGTAGTATGAAAAGGGAGAACTTTTTATAGGACACTGGGCGGCTAGAGGACAAATATGTAATTTATTGAGCGATATTTATAGGGCTCACGATTCACACACTTGGGCGCTAAGACACTCAAAGATAGTTCCTAATAAATAAGTTCGAGCGTACGACTTTTTCTATTCAGTACTAGATTCCCATTGTAGATGCATTTACTCGTATAGGGAATTAGGAACGAGCGAGCGTGACCTAACTTCAAAAGATGTAACAAATCTATCTACTTCCACTCATTTATTGATATATATATATATGTATATATGTGGCAGGTAGTTTGAGAAGGTAATTATGTATGTCATGTAACTATTGCTATATTAAGTGTAATTACAATGTGAATATCTTTATGTCCGTGTTATAAAATCTATACAACATGCTACGAAAGAACATAATTACGAGTACCTAATAACAACACAGCCCTGTGGTTGCTAGCGATCTAACGAATGCCTAATCAAACTATCATGATACGCACTAACATTACTAACACTGTTTTAACATTACGTCACGTGTTATCAGTTACAAAATATTTTTATTGATGGCAACAAGCAAAAAGTTTGTCTTATGTTGACAGTGGCGTAGCTAGAGGATATGGCGCCCGGGGCAGGCACCAAATTTGCAGGAGGGCCAGATTACCATCCGCATTTCACACTTCACAGTGGTGGTAAATACGACTGACGAAAGTATCCCTGCTGTGCCTTTGGCAAGGCGGAGAGGTAGTATTTTGCCCATTTTGGCGCCCCCCGTAGGACGGCGCCCGGGGCACGTGCCCCCTCCAACCCCCCCCTAGTTACGCCACTGTATGTTGAACGGTTACTTCATGATGTCAAATGCGTCGTCCTATCATGTGTGACGCGTCAACATGAACCTTATCGGAATGCACGAAGGTTGATATTGGAGTGTAGCCGCGCGCGTCAGATGACGTCTGTGGCGGTTAACAACCTGTGCACAGTTTATTTAAAACACGCCATAGGTACTGTAGTCAGAGATAATCTCGGAATGTAGTTCATTCTACAGCCGAAGCCGTAATGTTACAACAGTGAATGCTCTACCAAACTAGCGACAAACTTATTAACCGGAGGATTGGAACACATGTGGAGCTTCTAACGATATCACTCTTAATCGGTGGACCTTATGACATTGCAATAAGGTTTACTTTGCCAGTGAAAAGTGTCGACGATGGTAAGTAATAACGCAAGCTAGTATATAGCAGTCCAACGAAACGAGATGACTAATGTTAACAACCTTTTAGGGATTCGAATTTTCCCCTTATTTATAAAACTTTACGACTCTGAATTACTTAAATTATGTTTTATCCCTTTCTGATAAATACATAAGTTAAAATGACAGATAAAGACAAACGAGTTACACCTAATTCAGTAATTTGTAATGCGTTTATGAATCATCATCATTCATTTAAGAGTTAGACTCTTGTCGGTGGAGCGATTTCCATGTATGTCGGTCCTCTGCCTTCTCCTTGACAGCCTGATACGACACGACGTTGAGCTTTTCCTTTACTTGATCTATGTACGTTCTCCTTGGTCTCCCCCTCCGTCTTGTTGCCTCAACTTTCCCTTCAATGATATTTTTGATAAATTCGTCGTGTCGTAGCAGGTGACCAAGCATCTTTCCTCTTCTGTTTTCGTTTATGAATAACGCCATCTATATACATATGTTAGCCATAGCTACTAAACACTACATCATCACGTCAACAGAGACAGCTTGTTCACAAAGCAGCGGCTCAAATGTTGATATCATCTGTTAGTTCTGTGACATCTTCCTTGTATGTATAAACAGCAACACTCCTAAATGTACATCGGTGGATCTTGGATCTTATTACAGAAGGCATAAGGTCCACCGATGTACAGATGTGTGGGCGATGGTACAGTCGACGTCAAAGATATGGTTACACTTTTTTGCACCTTACCCCTTTGTGATAAGGCAAAAATTGTAAACATATCTTTGACGTCGGCTGTAGTACGAAACACGCAACAACAGCTTTCGTCAAGCAATGTAACTCAGTAATGGCACAGAATAAATAATAGTACTAGGTACAGAAGACTCACTCTCTAACAAAACGCGTCTGTCACGATCAGCACAGATATGGCCGCTAGGTGGCGACAGCGCCACGCGCGGCTTATGGCAAACCCCAAAACTGGGGTCGAACAGATGTATTTTTAGCTACCTGTAGCAAAGCGACGAAATCGCGGAGTGAGCCACGCCTGGTAATGGTCAGATTATTTACATTATTTACCTCGTTTCGTTTAGTTGGCCTAACTATTCTGCGTGTCTATGGAATAAGAAATCTGTTTCTGTATGCGACACGCTGGTCATATGCTATTATTGTCTAAACAAAGTGATGGAAGACTGCAAACTTTAAGTTCTGGTGTTTCAGGTTCCAAATGTCACATTTATAGTTCGTTTTTATAGCATTAGAAATAAGGTAAACTCTTGATGTATCTTTTAAATGAAAAACACATTTTTGAATTATGAATCTGAATCTAATACGATCATTTATATTCTTCTACTTTCATAAGTAATAGTTATTGATTTTTAAAAAGCGCTTTTCAATTAAATATATATGTCAAGATCGCTTACCTTCTTGCAAGTTCTTTCTAATGCTAAAAAAAAACAAACTATATGTCAACTATTTGTAAAAACTAGCATTATTGTCGAATTCTGGCTAGCTTACATACAAAACTTATTATATTCAAATATAATGAGCTGAAACAATTTGTTTGGAACAGTTTTCTATATTGCTGGTATTAGTGGTATTTATAAAATTTTGTGAAACCATATTGAAAAAAAGGACGCTTAACACAAGTATTGCAGTCGCGCTTGCACAATGTAATTGACCGCCGGCATCATGGACGGGACGACAGCAATGTAATTAATCGCGTACGACAGAGATAGGAACAGTCGGGTCAATGTTCGCAATTTCTCGTGGTAAGCGTCCTTTCTTTACTTTGAATAACTTTTCATAGACGTCAAAGTCGAAAGATTAAATACAGAAACATTAGATTATTGCTAAACGTGAAAATATTATTTAGTAAAATTAAGTGGAAGTGTAAACAACGTAGTTTGTTTATATTTTATTTTATACTGTTACCTAATATCTTGCAAAATGAATACCGCGAAAATATCTTACACAATATATTTAGGCGCTTCGTTGTGCAAGATATTAAATAAAATTGTAGGTGCCTTTTCTAAATGGACACTGAATTTTTTATACAAATATTTAGTCCATCACGAAAGAAATAAGTATACACATTTTTTCATGTATTTCCAATCAAATACAGAATGTACGGATCTTTTACTTCGACGATTAATTTTGTGACGTGACTACACATATAGGTAATTCAAAACAGGTTACTACTTTTAATATTATTTACTAATAAACAAATACCTGCTAAATTTAGAACACTTTGAGCACAAATAATGATACGACCGTCTATGATACCTGTAAGACCAATATCAAATACTAATAAATTAAATCAACAAACACAATTTGTTTGTAGGTATACCAATGTAAGTGTATATAGTTATGTATGGTGAACGCATAAAGATATGTCAGGACAAAAACCTTTCAATCTCATTATGCGATCAGTACGGTTACCATCAGTTTGTCACTGACATAAACGCCGTCGAGAACGTAATTTACTTTCTATACATCTCGCTCGCACTCGCATATTAGTGCAAACGGGATGTATAGAAAGTAAATTACGTTCTCGACGGCGTTTATGTCAGTGCCAAACTGATGGTAACCGTACAGTGGGCCAATCACCGTCGCGTCGCGTTTATTTCATGATAAGTATAGATAACATAGACTGGACGAAAGTTTCCATCTCATATATTTTAATTACAAATTGCAATGAATCAACACAAATTAATTACATTTTGAAATAATGTTTAATACGATTTTTTTGTCCTTAACCTTGTGTACATTAAATTTAAACCTAAATAACAATTTATACCATGAACTCACTAATAGAATGGATTCAAGCGAACGAGTAAAAATAAAACAAATAATTTTGGAATCCTATAAAAATAACTATAATAAGAATAACCATCACATGTTTCAAATTATTCATAGCACATGCTACATATTTGGGACATTTTACTATGAGTAGAAAAATCCCAAGAAAATCTGAATTTTGAAGAAAGTATGCACTATTTTACGAAAACGAATGAACGTATACTTACATTTTAAAACTCATCGCAGTCATACTCAAAACTAAATTTCTAGCGAAACTTTGAAGCACTAAAATAACAAGTAGCTAAGCGTGAACGTTCAAAATATAAATAGATAAATAAGCAAACATATAAGTACATATTTACAATTTAGACCATTCATTTGTTCAGTTACAGTTACGTGGGAACTTTTGCAACAATACATGAGCGAAATGAAAAGTGAACAGTATTTCCAATTTTACAACAAGCTAAATATAATAGTAGTAATAAAAAATAATTACTTCTAGCCCAAGGTCTCTCATTGGCTAAGTGCGCCTCAATGGCGACCACAAAAATAAAGTTATAAGTTATGTACAAATAGCAGATTGATAAATGAGTATATCATAAAAAACATCATTGTATGTGAGTTTAAATTCATTTTAGATGGCAGATGTGGGTGATGGTAATATTATTTGTATTTAAAATATTTGCGTAGTAGAAATTACATAATGATAATGCGTATAAACTGATCTTAACTTCGTAAGGCCCACGGTCCTACCTATAGTACAGTCCAAAGTTTTAATTTATGACCCGTTTCGTACCTTGTTACGATGACAATCAATATGAACGTCGCTAGAGACCTCATACTACTTACTGTCAAAAGGTACAAAATGGGTAACAAATTGAAACTTTCGACCGTACTTACACATTAAGTTCGATGAAGTTTTAATAATTTTCAATCGGAATAGAGTTGCATTTGTTTTATCTCATTCAATTTATATAGTGATATCAACTCTTATTTCCTACACTATAACTCAAATTTCACGGCAAATCGGTTTTTTTTTTCTTGTATGACTAGGCCTAAGGAGGTTAACGCAACTATCAGCTATTTATTTTTATTTCTGTTTGGAGTAACTTGTTATAACTTATAAATTGTAATTAATTTATACGACCTATTGGACTTCTTCTTTAAACGGAATGCAGTCGGAATTATAACCATAACTTGTCTTTAAAAAATTCAGCTCTTTTAAAATAATAATATACCTATATAGTTGTTTTCGCTAGCTGAGTCGCATATAACTAACTATAGATTTAAACATCGCTTATTATATAAATAACATTTAAGTATGGATTTATAATTCATACGAGTATAATGTATTATTTACAACCGTTATCCTATTGGAATCAGGACTAAATCGGCACTAAATAACTATTTCCATTTTTTTGGTCATTAATCGTGTGAACTATGTTTATTTCATTTTATGATACTTATTAACAATTTCTTACGTACCCTATGTACAATCGCGTACTTACAGTAATAAAATAACGATTAAAATTTTATAATTCATAGTTAGAAAAGTGAATCGGAACGTATGAGATATCATAATTATATTAACAGCAACACAACTGACCATATGTAGGCTTTGATACGATGAAATAAGATTCCCAAATAGTTAACTGTGTCATTGATGGTACATGTTTGGAGTTTACTCTTTAAGAATCGATTTCCATAAATAAACCCGGGGTATGAATATTTATGGGGAGTAAAATCAAACGTTACATTACGTTACGCGTTACGTTATGTTTTGTGCGCAACTTATCTTTTGCGTCCCCTAGCAACGGCTGCATGGAAACACTTTCAATGTTAACGAATAGCAACTTCCAATTTGCTGAGTTTTACGTCTGAAATTCCAACAGAAATTCTCATAGAATGGTTCTTAATATCACAATTCTATAATGTATTTTGTAATCGTGCGAAAGGAGTGCAATGAAGTCGGAGCTGACACATACACATACTTTTTAGTGTTCCGTACAAAACTTTGTTCACGGAACACTTTTTTTGTTTTATTGGAACCTACGCGGTTACCGCTACATAACTAACAGCAAGAAGGAATGTTTTATACAATTCTGCGGCGGTAGTACGGTCGCATTTTGATGCCAAGTGCCAAGGTGACAGGCGATAAAAATGGAACCATGCTGCGCCCGCTGGTGCAGGGCCGTGTGATAAGTACTATAATTGCATGTTAAATATTCGGTCACTCTGGATTTTAAGTAGCAATTTAAAGCCTTGAGTCCCACGATGAGATATCAGGTCAGCAATGAATGATATTTATAATTGATTTCTAAACTTAAAACCCCAGGGTCGTGTTTTGGCAGGCGATGTAGATCCCTCAGACTCGAGGACTTACGAAATATTCAAAGACAATTTGAATTGATTTGTTTGATTGAATAAATTGAATTGAAATTAGATAAGATTATTTTAGCATAAAAAATTGAATAAAAAGCCCCTGATCTATCACATTTCACTATTTAATTCCGAAGCTACTACGCTTTTAAACATATAGCTAATGGCAAGACATTTCTGTCCCTAGAATTATAACGTAAATAGATGATGTTCCGAACACATGTCAGGTTCAATTGTTTTTAAGACGAAACATAGTATATGAGTATAAACGATCATATAAGCTGTCATATCTTACGCCACTTTTGTTATTTTTAACCTCAAAAATCCATTTTTAAAGTCTATATTTTGGGTAGGCGCGGATTGCATACCTTCCCAAAAACCTAGAAAATGACTACTGATTGTTTATTGATGTTCAGGCATATACCTAAGTATTATCATAGTGAGTGACGCTTAGAATGAAAATATCAGGCCGTGACGCTTAGGAGCGTGTCGTTCTGGACGTCACATTCCAGAAGTGACGTAATTGATAATATATGTTCCGTACGGCGATTTGGACATCACGTTCCGGTTGTAACGCGGCGGAAGTGATGTTCCGGATGTGTCATTCCGGAAGCGACATTGTGGACGTCCCATTCCGTCACGTCACGTTTTGGAAACGATGTTCCCGATAAAACGTCCCGATTGTATGTTGTCATACCAGACGTGACGTTCAGGACGCGTCGTTCCGTAGCGACATTCAGGAGCGGAAGAAGCGCACGGCGCGCACGACGTACTGCCGGCAGATGGGGCACTCGGCGAGCTGCTTGGCGCAGCGCGTGCACGCGGCGATGTGCCCGCACTCCAGCAGCACGCACTCCAGCGGCGCCGCCATGCAGATCTTGCAGCACTCTTCTAGCGGGAGCGCTTCTAGTTCTGTCAACAAACAATTAGCACTTTAATACAAAGGGCTCATACGCATACACAATTACCGCGGCGGCGAATCGCGTGTTAGATTGCTACTAATTGCTAAAGGGCAACCTTGAGCGCGGGCAACTAACTTACAACCGCAAATGAGTATGCCCCTTATGTACAGTCAACAACAGAGCTATGAATACAGGCAAAGTGCCAAATATATGCATACACGACCTTAATGTACAGGCAATAAAGTACTGTATACATATTTTTGACACTTTGCCTGTATTCATAGGTCAGTTGTTGACTGTACCTGAGAGGTTCAAAGGTCACGGACCGCACACCGTAGTAACCAATTTATGGCGGTCAACTTCACAACGTGCACACTCGGGTGTGCGTCTCCTTTTATGGCCTTTAGACTGTCTAGGGCCGACAAACCGTTTGTCTTCAAATGTTATCAACTGTCAAGTTATCTTACCGTCTTTATATCTCGCATGGTCCTGCCATAGCCGCTGTGCACGCACTAGTAGTTCCTGTCGCTCGACGCAGCCGCGGAACTCGACGCGGTTCCGGACGAGCAGCTCCTTGAGCTGACGGACGGTTAGGGCGTCCAGCGCTGATAGCTCTTTCAGGTCGTCGAGGGTTATTGTCTGAGATCCGCCTGGAAATATTATATTTAATGTGGAAATAAGTGAAATAGATGTGCCAACTTGTAAAAAACGAATAATCTTAATATTACATAAGTATTATTTTGTTGTGTTTATTTGTATGACCCCAGATGGTCGAAATAAATGATAATTTAATTTTTGATTTTATTTTAACAGGCGAGCGAAATTATTGGATTGGAAATTTTGTACACAACTTTGGTTTTATTCGCAGGTGTAGGTTTTTTTACAGTGATTTCCTTCGGTGAAACGTAAGTGGTTGCTAAGTATAAAATAATATCTCCTCTTGTATAAAGAAAATAGTCAGAAATACATCTTTATAATTTACGATCACTGTTAACTCGAAGCGTTCATAATTTATCTAAGAAAATTTTGATTGTAGCGTCTAGATGAACGTTCGAATTGTACACAAAATATAAATTATCGGAAATTGCATCTAACAAATCCCTTTCACATATTATAGCGTGAATAGATGTGTGAAATCCTTATGGCTATACCTATCTTCTCTCAGCTTTGTGTCCGTTGTAGCTCGTCTTATACATTAGCGACATTAGCGACGCATTATCGGGATTAAAGGGTCAAACAATCATATTCTCATTGAATTACCTGTGTTAGAGTCGGACTCATTCCCATCTTGCTTCGGCGGTACTAAGTGTGTCGGTGTCTGCGGTGTCGAATTATCTCTTTGTGGAGGAGACGGGGCTCTCCTTGGAGGAGACGCGAGTGGTGGGGAGGGTGGTCTCTGTGTCCGTTCTATCGGCTCGTCCTGTAGCGACGTGCTGTCGGCGTCGCGCGAGGTGGCGGACGGGGAACGGAGTTCTAGCGATGAAGCTGCTCGGAGAGGAGTGGCGGGGCCGGAGAAGGCGCCCGGGGATGCGAGGAGCACTTCCGAATCTGAGGATATATTTTTTAATAAATTTTTATGTTACATAGACTAGATTTTCCAAACCAAACTTCAAGTGTGACAACAAAACTTCGTCAAAACCCAAAACCATCAGTATACATAGATAATGGAACCCGGGACATAAAACAATGTTATCAAACAAACATATTACCATAGTAACAATCTGCTGTTTACAATATGTTTCAGATACTCCGCCGAATCAAACGGTGGTACTGGTATGGATGCACTTACTTTCCTGCCTCTTCTGTATTGCTAGGAGCCTATAGTAGTGCTTATTTACCGTATAAGAACCTGAAGTATGGCATGTCTACATACATATACAGCTTCAACTAATGATTTATTGTTATGCACATACACTCCTGCTTACGAATATATTATGTTACGACAAACTCCTGACCAGTTCCCATTTTTCCGTTAAGGTTTTTAACCTCGAGACAGTCTGCCTTGTTCACATGAGCGAGTTCTGCCGCGGCCGCAGGAGTAATTGCTGACGGTACTGGTACAGATGCACTCCTACCTCGCCTACACTGTTAACTGACAGTTCGTAAACCTTATTACAAAAGGCATAAGGTCCACCGATGGACAGATAAAGAGTGTTGCTGTTTGTACAAACGACCAGGTATGTTAGTTTCTTACCATTGGGTAGAGGATCGGCGGGTCGACGGACAAATTCCCAGCCTGAGTCATCTAAGTCTTCAACCTCGAGACAGTCTGCCGTGTCCACATGAGCGGTCTCAGCCGCGGCCCCAGGAGTAGTTGCCGGTGGCACTGGTACGGAGATGCGCTCCTGACCGCCTGCGTTCATATACAACACAATAAGCAACATATACCCCGAATGAAGCGAAAAATGGATGACGATAACCAAGTGCGAAAATAAACGTCGCGATTAAATGAGACAAATGTTACCATAAATATTATCCACGTCACAGACCTGCTAGGTGTTCCCCATACCTAACTCTGCTGGTTAGCCCAACGTATGATCTCACCGTAAGCAGGCGTGGCTGACTCCGCGATTTCGTCGCTTTGCTACAGGTAGCTAAAAGTCCATCCGTTCGACCCCAATTTTGGGGTTTGCCATAAGCCGCGCGTGGCGCTGTCGCCACCTAGCGGCCATATCTGTGCTGATCGTGACAGACGCGTTTTGTTAGAGAGTGAGTCTTCTGTACCTAGTACTATTATTTATTCTGTGCCGTAAGTCTTCGTTTAGCGGTATAGTTAACGTAACGTAATCTACAAGACGTGAAATACAAAATGGCGATACCAATATGACAATTAATGGTAAAGATACAGTGAATTTCGTACATAAAGGTAAAGGCAAAAATTCCGTAACTGACCCATAATATTTAGTTAGCTTGACTTTAGTCTTTTATTTGCATGTTTACAATGATAGATAAAACATTCAATCAAAAACAAATATCTTATCTATAATTTCAAATCATCTTTACAGTAAACTGTATCATACCGATACAGTTATCAAATATCATGAATGACATAATAACGCGATTTATTTTTATACTATAATATACCTAGTATCCACATAGTCAGTTACTCATATTTTTAATATCCGTAATAAAAGCAACTAGGCTTTCCCGGAACTCTACCGAAGAATACTTATTCTTTTTTTTCTCAACCTATAGTCTAATAAAACAATGGTGTAAAAAACCCGCAAATTTAAAAGTGCCTTAGCTGTCTAAGATTAAACAAGGTGTTTCTTTAGTCAATAGTTTACTTGTTTAGTCGGTTTAGCATATCTATAGTTTTTTTTATACAAACATTAAACCGGGCCGTAATTGCCACAAAGACTTTGCCTCACTTTGATAATATAATCTCAGTCAATAGCAAAGGTCACTGACCTGGTGTGGGAGTAAAGCGTTCGTGCCGCGGCGCTTGTGCGGGGGTAGGGTTCTGCGCGTGCTGGTGTGCCGCGTTGTAGCACCCGCCTGCAACAATATTTATTAAATTATAAATCTGGTAATAAGGCAAGGTGCTTCGTTAGTTATCGCATCCCAGGTATTAATTCGAAAAGCGGTTAAGAGTGATGTGTAATGAACCCTCGTGGACGTCAGCTGCCGTGCTGTTGGTGGGTTAAGGAACAGCAGCTACGAGCTACCTACATAAAAAAAAAAAACATTATTACAAACAATAATGTTGCATCCCAATTGAAACTTTAGATATGCTATTAATTTAGTTTAAAAATTTTTGCAGTTTAAATAGTTGCACAGCTTAATGTTTCCCCAGAATACTATTCCACACTGCTGTTACGAGTGTGCATAAACATAGTAGACATAAGTCAAATCATTATTTTAGTCTGTTCTAATTTTACCTCCATTGGTGTTAGGCTGTGGCCTCTGTTGCTGTGGTCTCGGTGGTGGTCGCAGGTCAAAGGTGGAGTTGATGAAGTTGTTGATGTTGCTGGTGATGCCCTTGAGGGACGGGAAGGGCTCCGCGCGGGGCGCCCGCCTTCTGTACGCCGTGCTGTTCACGTGTGACACGCAGAGTGATACTAACTCTTCTTTTTCTGAAACATGAACAGTTGATCAGGCGTTGCAACCGGTATTTCCAGTTTTTGGTTCGGTTTTCAAATTGTTGCTTAACTTTGTTGTGATCTTAAAAGACAATTTTTTTTTTGTTCTGTTTTGAACTGCCATCAGTCGGTATCGACTATAATCAGTTTTGCTGTATACAGGTATTGTTAAAAGACCATTTTTATTTTTATTTTTTTTGTTTGGGCCATTGCCCAAACAAAAGACGAAAAATTGTCATCATTTGTTATTTCTATTTGAGTATGATGATACCACTTTAATTTTTAGTTTTGTTTATTTGGACAGCAAACATAAGTACTGAGGTTGGTATCATATTTAAATTATTAACAAGATAATGATTATATTCTTATCAGCTCTCACAAAGCATACAGAATATATAAATGACATTTTACATAGAAGTAGACATTGTATATATTATTCGCATACAGCCAAAATATTTATAGATCTCTTATTTGTTATTCTTAGAATTATGCATTATGCCTAAGGGGTTTTCCCAACATGTCAAAAGCGTGATGTAAACATGACGTCGAACTGCCTATCTTTAGCGAGTTTTCTAGAAGACTTACCCGCAAGCTGCCGCACCAAGTTTTGTCAGGGTACTCACCGACGCAACCGCGAGTGGACACGTTCTGGCGCTGCAAGAAGCACTGCAGGTCCCGGACCTTGAGATGAGCTATGGCTGGTCGCGCCAGCGGGCGCGTCGAGAGCGCCCGGCAAGGAGCGCACATGGCGCCGCCGCCGCGCCGCAGGCAGCCCGCGCAGTAGTACCGCTCGCACTCCGAACATGCCCGCTTGCGGCGGAACACGCTGAATTGCACCGCACAACTCTCGCACGGCATCTTACTACCGCGTCCTCGCACTATCATTTGACATGCTCAATAGCTCGCGCTCCACTACCGATACGTTTCTAATTATCACAGTTTCATGACCAGAGTTTTAGATAAGCTATTTACGGTTTTCTTCAAGATTTGAAAGGGCATTTGATAATTTTATATAAAAAAAATAAACATTCACACAACATCTGCCATCATGGAAGGTTGCGTTTCGTTACACGAATATTAATTATAGACGTCGCTTTGTTGACAACAGCAGCACTGTTGAGTCTCTTGTACTTTCCTCTGCGTGTACAGGAGCGCATTGTATGAATGCGTTCAGAATAATAATTATAATGAAAAAAAGAAACTTAGGGGCTCTACATCGATTAGGACAGCTGGAATCAAGCTGGAATGATGCTGGAAGCATGGTTGACAGTCGTGTAGAGTTAAGTGATATCCAGACGGGACTGACCTAATCGGTCGATTTGATCAGAAATGAAACTGGCGTCAATCTCCAATTTTAGATTTATGGTGGTAATGATAATAGAGCCCTCTAAATTGAAAAAATGCCCCAGAATGAAAATACTGACCTTACAAATTGGTATTTTTGCGTCCGCACCTCATTTTATGGGTAATATCGGTCATTATCGGCGGTTGAATTCGGCGTTTGAATGAATTTTGCCTCCGTACCTACTGATTCGATCGGGCAATTGAATCAGATTGGCGAAAAATTGACTAATCTGGATACGCCTTAAATCAAATGACAACCCTATGTGACAACCATATGACAATTTTGACAAAATAACCTATAAAAGTATACAAACAAATACCAATTCGTGTGTTTATGGAAAAATAAATAATTAATGATTTCAAATGCACCTAAAATCCACTGAAAACATGGAACTAACTATCCAGGAGATCTACACATCAGTAGCATGTAACCGTACACCTGAAATAGCAGACTGGAATAATGAGGGAATCATCTGTTACGGAGCAACAAACGCTGTTGTTATTTATAATACGGTAATTTTACTATTATATTAGTAGTAGTAGCTGCTATAAGTAAAAATGGCTATCACTATCACTATTTATTATTATGGCCTACAGTTGCTAAGAATATGCAGCATAATAATGCGAAATATGTTAGAACAGCTGATTGTGATGAGATTGATAAATCGTATACACTGGGCCAAGACTTTAAAATCATAAGTACCTATCTTTTATTTTCAGAATCTAAAAGGCACCAATCCAATAAAAGTTCTCAGCCACCACAAGTCCAAATTAAACTCAGTGAAATGGCTCCACAAGCCAGACGGCTCTTGCACAGAGCTACTATCATGCTCTGCAGACAAAACCGCAGCCATTTGGACCAATGTGGATGGGGTTTGGAAAGTGACAAGTGTGTTGTCGGGGCACACAGATGGGGTGGCTTGTGTGAATGGGCTGTATACTAAGGATGATGATTTGTTGGTGTTTACTGGGTCTATTGATTCTACTATTAGAGTTTGGGAAAGGAAAGATGGTGAGTTACTCATTTTTAGGGTTCCGTACCTCAAAAGGAAAAAACGGAACCCTTATAGGATCACTCATGCGTCTGTCTGTCTGTCCGTCTGTCACAGCCGATTTTATCCGGAACTACTGGACCAATCAAGTTGAAATTTGGTACACGTGTGTAAGTTTGTGACCCAAATACGGACATGTAACGTAAACAAATGAATTTTAAACATGGGGGCCACTTTTGGGGGGTAAATGAAAAAATGAAAAAATTAAATTTTTCAAACTATATCATGTTACATATCAAATGAAAGAGCTTATTGTAAGGATCTCAAATATATTTTTTTTATAATTTTCGAATAAACAGTTTAGAAGTTATTCAAGAAAATAGGCAAAAAATGACCATTCCCCCCCCTTTATCTCCGAAACTAGTAGGTCTAAAATTTTGAAAAAAATACATAAAATAGGTCTATACCTATAGATGACAGGAAAACCTATTAGAAATGTACAGTCAAGCGTGAGTCTGACTTAATTACAGTTTTTGGTCCGACACCTACGGATTTTTTAAAGAGATTTCAGATTCACGTTTCACATAAAAAATACATTGTTAAATTTGTTAAAAATTGTGTAATATACGGAACCATTGGAACGCGAGTCCGACTCGCACTTGGCCGGTTTTTTATAAAGATGACTAGCCTAAGACCCAGCCACACAAATGAATCTAAAATTTGCTAATGAAATTAGAACCTATTACTGTAAGAAATAGGGTTGATATTGTTTTGTTTGAAAATTTAATATCTATAAGCAATCTCCTGCAAATCGCTTCACAATAAAAATGTCTCATTTGTTTCCAAAGGTTTAACAAACCACAAGCAAACAATCTTGCTCAACTCGGGCCTGTGCCTCACACTGCGACCGCACCATCTCGGAGACCAGCCTGTGTTGTTCTGTGCACTAGATGACCACAAGATACATGTGTTCGCTGGAGATGAGTTCCATAGAGTGCACACTCTAGTGGGGCATGAGGACTGGGTGCGAGGGCTGGATGTTATGGACATTGGTAAATGTGTTTTTATATCCTAATTGTGAATACTATTCCTGACCTTTAATTACGATTTTTATTTTATTCTCAGCATGGAGCAGGGGAGCTGCCCTCAGTACCTCATTGAAATGATCTAACCTAACATTTGGCCCCAGTTTTTGTAACTCAATCTACATTTTACTAAAAGAAAAACATGTCTTAAACTTACAGATTCCAATACCATACTGTTAGCATCCGCCTCCCAAGACACATACATCCGTTTATGGCGTATTCAGCTTCACGTGGAACAACCCACAGTCGGCATAAAAGTGGAACAGAAGGTGTTCCAAGCTTGTGGGACAGAGTGGGCGGTGAAGCTTGAAGCAGTGCTGGCTGGACATGAGGGATGGGTGTATGGGGTCCAATGGCATCCGAGTGTCAAAACAGGTAGGTGGACATGGAACAACTCACAGTTAGCATCAGGGTGGAACAGAAGGAAAAATTTACCACCTCATGCGAGATTTTAATTCGCCAATATTTACGATCCCGGTTCACTCGCCATTAATAACGACCGTGTTGATGAAGCTTTACTCGATCCTGGTGAATCATTTCATCGGTTTCTTTTTTGCTTACACTTGTAATTGAAACACGGAACACCATCTACTGTAAGATTATTTCACTTTTTAATGGGCCAGAAATCATATAGAGAAGAAGTCATTGGTAACATTCCGGTATCCTGTATTTTATACAGTAAAATTTACAAGACAGATCAGATCACACAAAAAATTTACATTAACATTTGTTGCAGATGGCACCACCACCCCAGTCCACCGCCTCCTTTCATCCTCCCTGGACAAAACCCTGATTGTGTGGGCCCCAGACGAAACAGGCGCGTGGGTGGAGCGCGTCCGAGTAGGCGAGGTGGGGGGAAATGGACTAGGATTCTATGGTAGCCGGTTCGGACCCGGAGGTGGCTCCTTCTTGGGACACGGCTACAATGGATCATTCCATATCTGGGAACTTAATAAGGTTAGTAAACACTTTTGAAGACCCCATGTTGTAATGCCACATTACAATCTCCAGTGACCTTCATATTCATATTCTTATTCATATTTATTGCGATCAGTATAGTACGTGCAAGCGTTTTTTATTCATACCTGAAATTAGAATGCTATAGCTATTTCAAGTGAAAATAAACGTAGAAAGTCATCTGGGTCATGCAAATATTTAAGTACGGGAGATCAATTAAAGGATTAGGCAGAATATCTTTTATTTGTTTCATTACCCTTCCATAGTTCTACCCCCACAGTACCCTGCCATAGTTCTGCTGCGATTGCACACTAGCGTAATACAGAGGAAGGAAATTAATGAAATTATGAAGTTCAGAATTACATCGTCTTATTTGGATTAGTGCCACTTGCACCATCCCACTAACCCGGGGTTAACCGGTTAAACCGTTAACCCAGTGTAAAATTGTACCGGACACCATGGCAACTCCAGGTTTAACCGGTTAACCCCGGGATAGTGGGATGGTGCAAGTGGCCCTTAGTGATTAGTTGAGAATATAGGCCATATTTTAATATTTTTTCAGGAGACTCGTCAATGGGAGCCCCGTGTTGTCTGCGGGGGGCACTTTGGAAGAGTAGAGGACATAGCCTGGGCGCCAGCTAGGTACCTCATCAGCGTCTCCGCCGACCAGACGACGAGGCTGCACGCGCCATGGACACGACCCGACGGTATTACGAAACAAAGTCTCTTATGCACTTGCCACTTGACCTCTTAACGTTTCCTATGTCTAACTTCTATAGGGCCGGCGAGCTGAGCCTGGCTGCTATCTATAGAACTAATGTATCATTGATTACTCTCACTTTGTTGTCCAGGCTCAGTGGAGTGGCACGAACTAGCGCGGCCACAAGTGCACGGCTACGACCTCGCCGCCATAGCTCCTATATCTTCGCGCACGTTCGCGTCGGCGGCCGAGGAGAAGGTCATCCGCGTGTTCGACGCGCCCTCCAACTTCGCGTACAACTACCACACTATCGTTGGCGAGCCTCTAGGAGGGGAAGATGCTGGTACGTTCTTCTATTTTTTTTTTACCTAATATAATAGATACTATAGCAGAATTTGAGTAATACACGACAGGCTTTCTGGCAAACCCACTATTGATTACACAAAAATTACATGTGATATAAGGATCAAAATCGCTGATGGGTTGTTTTTATTAATCCAACTTATAGTAAACTATTCACACATATACACATCCAGACAAATTTCCGATCTGGTTCCAAGGGAACTAAGTTATGTCAGTACAGGAATAATTATTCGTCCACTGTTGTGTCATAGCACTTTGAACCTTATACCATTCGAATTAAACATAAATCCTGTTGCGTGATCCAGTGCTGTGGTTGCATCGCTCAAGCTGTCCAATAATATGTCATGTTTCAATTTTATTACTTATGTACGTAGTACGTAGTATACGTAGTATGAGTATGAGTATGAGTATTACTTCTTAACCTATTGTTTAATACATTATGAACCTAACGCCGACTTAATAGAGTATATATTTAAATGCGGACGCGTTAGTGTCTTTGCTTAGGCTTCAATTCAAATGTCGTGCATCTACTGTTCTCCATTTCGCAGGTCGCTACTGTGCCGTTGATGGCAATGTGTCACGCTTCAGCTATTCTCTTCTCCATTCTATTATAAGCCTTAAAGCCAACTAAACAGAGTGTATATTCAGGTGCGGAGGGTGCCTCGGTGCCGTCGCTGGGCTTGTCCAACAAGGCGGTGTTCGCGGGAGACGTGGCCGATGACGACGGATACTTCGTGCCTGTCAATCTAACAGGTACGTTGTCGGCTTCTTAGCCAATTGAGTCATAGATTAGTCTCTGATTATTCCTTTGTGTAACTTTTCCTTGTTTAACCCTTTGACCGGTAATGAGTTCACTGCGCTAACCGACGCGCGCGGCTATAACTAAAGTATTTATTTTTGTTGATTGGAACTCTAATATTGGTCCACTCTATAATGTAAAATAGATGTGAATCTGAAATGTTGCGCCACTTGGAAAGAGGCTGCACACTGATTGTGATTTCAACTTTCAACATTTTAAATTACGAAAACGGGACTTAATAGTGTATAATTAAGGACTTTACCTTCCATGGGTTGTTTTATGGGTTGGGATATTAAAATAAACGTGTTGTTTTTGTAGAACCTCCTACTGAAGAAACTCTAATGCAAAACACACTCTGGCCGGAGCGCCACAAGCTGTACGGGCACGGGTACGAAGTGTTCGCGCTGGCCGCCTCTCCCGACGGCACCCTGCTGGCGTCAGCCTGCAAGGCTAACGTGCCCGAACACGCGGCAGTCAGACTCTGGTGAGATATTACTAAACACACTCTGGCCGGAGCGCCACAAGCTGTACGGGCACGGGTACGAAGTGTTCGCGCTGGCCGCCTCTCCCGACGGCACCCTGCTGGCGTCAGCCTGCAAGGCTAACGTGCCCGAACACGCGGCAGTCAGACTCTGGTGAGATATTACTAAACACACTCTGGCCGGAGCGCCACAAGCTGTACGGGCACGGGTACGAAGTGTTCGCGCTGGCCGCCTCTCCCGACGGCACCCTGCTGGCGTCAGCCTGCAAGGCTAACGTGCCCGAACACGCGGCAGTCAGACTCTGGTGAGATAATACTAAAGGTTATTTTTAAAGTGCATTGCGAAATATATTTTGAAACACAAGATTTTAAAGATAACTTCAAATGTTCTCATAAAAGTCAAGACCGACAAGCTTTGATCCAGATTTTATCGAAATTTAAAACTTCTCCACAGGGAAACTCAAAACTGGCAGCAGATCCAAACCCTGGTCTCCCACCAGCTCACCGTCACCCAACTCTCCTTCAGTCCTGACTCCCAACACCTTCTGTCCGTCTCCCGCGACCGACGCTGGACCTTATGCAGCAGGCAACAGGGCTCAAACTCGTTTGAGCAGGTCGCCTGTACAGACAAGACGAACGGCGTGCATACGAGGATAATTTGGTGCTGCGCGTGGACGGTCGATTCTAACATGTTTGGAACTGGCTCTAGGGAAGGCAAGGTTAGTAGTATTTGTATAGCCTGTGGTATATTTCCCTGCAAACAACGTTGCACTTTATACAGCAGGCAACAGGGCTCAAACTCGTTTGTGCAGGCCGCCTCGGCCACTGTTACTTAGGTGTACGTTGAAGACGTTTTTAAAACTTGAATCACCAAACGTCAATAAATTTTGTTTCTTAATGTTTATTTTTTATTTCCCAGGTTTGCCTGTGGACCAAATCTACCCCTACCAACACCTCCCTCGGCTCCTACGCGCTAGTCAGCACCCTAGACCTCCCAAAGGATTCTGTGACGGCCTTAGCTTTTGCACCAACGGTACAGCACCTGGCGGCGGTAGGGCTGGACTCGGGCATCATAAAGTTCTACACGTTCGGCAAGGAGTGGACGTTGCTGAAGGAACTAGATCACAGGTTGGTTCACTGTTGACTATGGTACAAAGTCAGTCCCACACGGACGTCACAAAGTTGCTTTACCGCGAGGATATCGTCGTCACGAATTTTTAGACACTGTTGTTTTTTGTTAAAAAAAATCCTTCCTCCCGTCACTACAAATGAACTAGGTCCTAGGTACTCGGTGCATGTTTTATGGTAAGTGAATTGCTACTGCATAAAGTCCATAATATTTGGGGACGTCCAGAAACATTTACTTCAGGTGTCAAATTATAAGAGAATAAAAAATAAACAGTGTATTTTTTTTTCAGTGCGGCACATCACTTGACCGTCCGAAGGCTGGCGTTCAAGCAAGAGGAAAATGCACTGCTACTAGCTAGCGGTGGCGCGGACCATGTTGTCAGGGTCTACCAAGTCTCTGTGTCATAATAAAAAATGTATTTAACGAGAATTTATTAACAAATAAATGTTTATACTTTAAAGTTAAGTTCAAACGATTAACCCTCAAGTCAAAATTTTGCAGGTAAAAAGTGGGCCAAATAAATAAGCAATCGCGTAAAAAATAATAAATTACTTCTATATGAATCTGAAAACTTTTATAAGGTTGATTTCTTACTGTATGGTACATTGCCACAGCTTACACATTACTTAGTAGCTTATGGTCGAAATCGGCCGGGAGGACCGTCATCATCAGCTTGGCCGATTTGTATAAAATCGTAAATACTAGTGTTTTATTACCATACTTTGTGTGACGCATGTTGTGGTTGCGATTTGAATACTTATTGCTGTGAAAAGCTCACCCGACACCATCGACACCGTGTGTTTTACACGTTAAGAGCCAACATGGTAATTTTTCCATGCAAACGTACTCGACTGTTTCCTCCGTGGATTTTGATGCTAGAGCAATGATTTTTTTCAACACAGATTAATATTGTGAATATCTGTGTCGAACCGTTCTGCTTTGTTTGATATTTTTGTTTTTTAAGACGCTATAGCCCTTCATAAATGGCCAAAATGGCCTCATTGACTATGCCGCAATGAGAGGCGTAGTATTCAAAACTGATATCAATTAGCCAAAAAAGCAAAACGGTCCGACACAGATAATTTCATAATCATTTAGATTTCCAAATTTGGTTACGATTGGTTAAGTTTTGGAGGAGGAAACAGTCGAGTACGAAACCTCGATTTTTGAGATTTTTACGCAGGATTTTTCGCCTTGTCCTTATCGCACTAGTTTTAGGAGCCGCTTCCGTTAGCGAGACGTATATTTACCTAAAATATTTTAAACTCAGCTCCTGTTTCGTCTTAAGCTTTTCGATGCCGTGTCATATACAAAAGCTGTCACTCCGACGCCACGTCACCGAAGTGTCAAAACTGAAATTGAACTTTATGCATATGCACGCAGGTCTATACAATACAATACAATACAATACCATTTATTTCTCTCATATAAGCTTACAGTAGTTTACCAATTCGCTTACACGGTAAAATAGAAGATAAGACACATTAACGAATTATAAATTCAAAGAAGTAAAAACTCAAATACAGTGAAAACAAAACAAATAGAATTAGGAAGCAGATAGGAAAACAAATACAAATAGTGGCATAGCCTTAAACAAAGGTAAATATTTTTATATTAACTACCAAGTTCGGTAAGGTTTAGAGCAGACATGGTGGCAATGATAAATTTCCCCAACCTGTCAGAGAATAAGTCGGCATCCGGGACCTGGGTGAGTATATTATTTATTAGAGAGATGGCTCGGGCGGTGGGCGCGTTTGCGGCATGCACAGTGCGTGTCTCAGGGGTCGCCAGGAGGCGCCGGCAACGCCGCGCGGGGCGCGCGCCGCCAGTACTCGCACCTTCCAAACGGAAGCTCGGCGGGGGAACTGCTAGACCCACCCGGCCCAAAACAGTGGGATTGTCGCTATGTTGCTCTGTGGTCTGTGACGGATTAATCGCGTTTTTGGCGTTGGACCTGCGGTGCGGATATATCGGTCATTGGCATCATATTGGCATCTAGAAGGTTAAGTGATTAAATTGTGACCATAAATCATAACTGTGAGGGTATAATATCCTAAAACATTCCATAAATTTTTAACTTTTTTTTTAATTTAGAGGGCAATAAAACAATCAATTAATAATAAAAAATATTTAATTCGAAACATCAATCAAAATATCTCAATTTCATAAGGCATTAACATCACAATTTCATTGTTCAAATTCTCACTGTATGGTAACATTTTATACAAATATACTTTATACAAAAAATATCGATTCTATTAGTCTCTGAACGTCCATTACAATTTATTTATACGATGTTGGAGGCAAACAAGCACACGGACATTAACGAGCAATATACGCAATAGCACCAAAACCGGTCACATAAACTTCATTCTTTTTGGTTTTTAGGGTTCCGTACCCAAAGGGTAAAAGGGACCCTATTACTAAGACTTCGCTGTCCGTCCGTCGGTCCGTCCGTCCGTCCGTCCGTCTGTCACCAGGCTGTATCTCACGAACCGTGATAGCTAGACAGTTGAAATTTTCACAGATTATGTATTTCTGTTGCCGCTATAACAACAAATACTAAAAACAGAATAAAATAAAGATTTAAATGGGGCTCCCATACAACAAACGTGATTTTTGACCAAAGTTAAGCAACGTCGGGAGTGATCAGTACTTGGATGGGTGACCGTTTTTTTTTTTTTGCTTTTTTTTTTGTTTTTTTGCATTGTGGTACGGAACCCTTCGTACGCGAGTCCGACTCGCACTTGCCCGGTTTTTTTTTGGAATAAATGACTATACTCACTCGTTTGGATTGTTAAAGTTTAGGTACATACTGAATTAGAGCCATAAAAGCAGCAGCACTATATTGTATATACAATAATCAAATATATATACACTCATTTATACATACGAGAACATGCTAAGACACAGTCGTTAGCTCTGGACATTTTAGCATAAACTCCAAAATGTAGGTCTAAAATCCCTGGAATCATACAATTATCACAATTTGCACGACGCATTGCACATTATTTAAAACTTAAACTATGACTAAAATTGTATCTTAAAAATATCGACATCTACATATAATAAAAAATATTTGAAAAAGACTATTTTACAAGCTTTCATTTAGTTTCACCTGACCGTTGTCTGTCTGTTTATCTGTCTGTGTGTAATCAAATCTTGCAAGTTAAATTTGATCCACTTCCCGGTTTCCGATTGAGCTGAAATTTTGCATGCATGTATAAATCGGGTGACAATGCAATATTATGGTACCATCGAGCTGATCTGATGATGGAGACAGGACGTGGCCCTAGGAACTCTGTGATGAAACAACGTAACCTAATAGTGTTAGGGGTTTTTAGAATTGTCTCGATGAGTATTAGTTGTCTGTCGTAAGAAAAGTACAGTCAGCGATAAAAGCTTGTACCAAAAATGAAATTTTTGCCAAAAACTTATTATTTATAAAAGTACAATACAAAGTCCTGTTTGATAAAAAAGTCTTGTGATGTAATTTCAATATAAAAAATACGTTCTAGAAGAACTATAAAAATATGGAAGAATTAGGCAAGAAGATTAAAATATAAAATTGTGCGTCATAAGGTGTGATGTTATAACATTCTTTAAAAATAGCACCCGAATCCTCATCTTACTAAATCTAATAAATGGATCGTACATACAGATTTTACAACATAAGTAAAGTTGTCATTAAGGAATGCAAATCTGTTATTTTTTATATGGAAATAACCGCGGTTTCGGTTAAAAACCGATTATTTCCATACAAAAAATAACCGATTTGCATTCCCTAGTTGTCATTCCTGTGAATCCTGTGTATGGCGGTCAGCAAAATATAATCAGCGCGTGTCGATAACCTAGTATAGATCTAGGTTGAGATAATGTATGTGTGTCGCCGCAGATTAGAGATGTGATGTTAAGATAACATGATGTATAAAACGCTTAGTTATGATGGAATAAATTAGTCTAAGATTACCAGTCAACGGTGTCTTTACTCACTCAACCCAGTTCCTCTAAACTGTGGACAATAGTTACCAACTTGTGTGCAAAAAAAACACACACACACAGGTTTAATATAAAAGAAGTACCTACCCATTTAAACGGATAAGGGTTCAAACCAGACAGAAGTTTTTGTGACAAAATAAAGTGATTGACAAAATAAAATATCGACATGTCTGTTATAGATGTTACCTACCTTAACGTTTACTTAGATATTTATTACATTTTATAAGAAGACAGCTACCGCGAAATACACAACACGTTCGATATCATCTTCTCTTTTGATATATTGGTATACTACAGTTTACGTTTTAATTTTTAAGTGCTTACATATATGTAATAAAGAAATTATGTACAGTTTTGTAATTGATTTGCATAATTGAAATTTCTCGGTAACTTACCTTCAGCAACCTACAGCAAGTAAAAGTTACATATTTTAAATATTAATGTACCTATGATTTATCGATAACAGATTTATCAATGTTTCATTTTCTCAAACACTCGTTTTTGCCACAAAAACTTCTAATTCTGGTTCAAACAGAAGGCATCTTAACTTTGAGTCACAAATGTCCACACGAGATTTGAACTTAATTGCTGTGGAATCCCTAACTGCACTGGCAGGCATCCAAAAATGGACATTGGTACCTTGTGAGTCCGAGATGATGTAAGGTGAACTACCCTATTGAATCACACGAATGATGCCCTTCAGTTGAGCCGAGGTTTCAGTGGACGTAACTGTTTTCTCTCATAGTGTTTAAAGTTAAAGGCACTTTAATTGTATAAAAATAATACAAATTGATAACCTTTTGTTGTTTAGTCTGAAAAAGTCATCGTATATTTTCCAAACAGCGACATGACATAGATGCCGACAAAATTTTAACCTAACACAGAGTCTTATCACTCAATTCGTAGTGAGCAACACTTCTTTCTTCTTCTTCGGAAACTTTAACAACTTCTTTAAAAAACTCTTCTTCTTTTTCTTTGTGCTTAAATCGTTGAGAGAGGCACTTTCCGTTCTCCGCGAGTCCAGCGAAGTCAGAGATGTCACAGAAACAGATAGGCTAGTTGACGGTACATCTGGTAAAGCTATAGTAGTAGTAGTATGTTGTGACACACACCCTTCTGATGGGATACTAGCTTGAGTATGGCTGCTAGGTTGAGTTACATACTGGCTAGGCTGACCGTTGACCTGGATGGCGGGTGCTCCGTTGGGTATCTGACCGTTGGGGACGGGACCGTTGGTGATCTTCAGCTGGCTGCCGTTGAGCCTGAGTTGGCTGCCGCTGGTCACCTCCTGGATTCGCACTGAGTTTGTGGGGAGTAGCCTGTTAAAGAAATTTGTATAATTCATACCTAGTTCATTATCATTGGGCCGCAGCTAAAATGGCAATTGTTTGTCCACTAACAAACCACTAACGCCAATCGAAAACTAAAAAAAAAAAGTGGTGAGTGTCGTGGAACACTCGGTTGGAACGAAGTTACAAAAGGCTGGTGACATGTTCATGCTCATGCTCTTTTGTTCTGTTCTCATTACACATTTCGCAGTAGTATGGCTTGTGACGGCAAAATTTGACACATCTATCGCACTATGTAGTATGGCTTGTGACGGCAAAAATTTTCACTTTTTTCGCTTAGTCCCATCCGCAAACCGTCTGAAAAGGAACTTCGTTCCGAAATGTATCAGAACATATTGTCAACTTCGTGTAACCTTCCCAAAGAGCTCACTAGTTGACGTCATTAAATATACATATGACCAGAGCTCGGATAGGGTGAGCTATTTGCCTTATATATGACATAAGACATGTCAAATTATAAGGCAAATAGCTCACCCTATCCGAGCTCTGCATATGACTGAAAACCTATTATTGTACTTTAAGGTCTAAGAAAGCGGCCGGGCAAGGACAAGTTTATGTTTAGAAGTCACAAATAACAGTTTTCATACGCAATAAAGTAAAACAGATAAATTGTGTCATCATCATCAACAGCTCATTGCTATTGCTAGAGGCATGCGGTGCAAGATATAGTACTTACAGTTTGGCAAAAAAGAGTAGTAATTAAAAAGTGGCAACACCGTGATGTCGTCCCGTTTTCTTATATAAATTGGTTTGAAAGAGACGACACTACAGTGTTGCCACTTTTTGATTTCTACTCTTTTTTGCCAAGCTGTAAATCATAGTGTGAACATACCTAGGCGTGCGGCCGGCGTCGACCGACCGGGCGAGGCGGTCCCAGAAGTTGTACGCCGTGGAGGAGACGTACAGCGCGAATATGTAGCGGAACTGCGGCGGCAGCGTGCACTCGCGGTACACGCAAGGGATCAGGGTGTGTTTCTTCTCTGAAAACACAATTATAATATGTAGTCAGAAATTTATAATGATAATACGAGACGAATCGTTCCACGAAAAAGTAATAATGTGTATTTGGATAATATAGGGCAGCGGTCGGCAACCCGCGGCCCGCGAACCTCTCACTTGTGCCCGCGAGCCTCCCGCCCTGGCTATTTTGTATGTAATATTGACAAATGATAATGTCTGATAAAGTCATAAATATTAGCAAAGTGCGGCCCGCGTCCACTTCGTTAACTGCTTTGTGGCCCTTGGCTTCCAAAAGGTTGCCGATCGCTGATATAGGGTATTGGGTAATCCCGATTTAATAATCACACATACTCCGTTGTAATAAGAGTCTCTTTTCGGAATTGTTCGTTCCTTTTTTCTTATTTGATTGATTGATTAATTTTTTTGGCATCATGTAACGGGCCATTAGCTAAGACGACAATGGTTTACCGACCAATCGCAAAGGAAATATGTCTCAGTATGACAAATGCATATCAAAAGTCACTTGACGTTATCCATGGATTATTTAAATTTTATGTGACCTATTCTATTACTTGGCTAAGGCCCCAAGGTCACAACGCTCAAAGATATACATAATTAGTAAAGAGTCACCTATGTTCCTGGCGTGGACGTACTCCGTGTAGAAGCGATCGTCGAGACTCTTGAAGAAGGCGGGCGAGTAGACGAGGATGGTGTGGCGACATCGGGAGCTGATCAGTTCCGTCATGGGCCCGTAGGGGATCGCGCCTGGCCTCAGGCTGTGCTTTGTGAACAACTGCAACAATATACACAAATGGTTATAGTGAAATAAGTTAAGATATAACTAAAAGTATAATCCTAGCGTTTTCCAGACTTAATAGCATATCAAAGGACCCAAGGAATAAAGCAGCATTAAAGGTGCATTCACACCACAGCTAACTTTTGGAGTTGGAAGAGAGATTGAAGGAACTGTGGTGCAACATTGTGCAACAGTAAGTAATTTTTTTCTCAACTTAAATCTGCAAGCGCTGTTCTAGCCATAGTCAGATGGTTTGGTTTCTTTTTAAAGTTACTATTTAGGGTGGTGTTCCACCGAGCACCATCACCAGTTTACGTGGGGGCTTATTGTCTCTGGTCTAGCCCTAGAATGTGCCATCTTTTTAGCCTTGGCATGTAGTCTTGTTCGTTTAACAGGTTTCTGGCTAATTCATTGCAGTGGTTTTGAATTTGAAGTCTTTCCTTGTACTTTTTGCAGTATTCGTTTACCTCTTATTCTATAGTTGGTATTTCTGTGTATTCATGTATTTCACTATTTCTAACTAATAATTTATAAACTGAAATAAATGTCATATACTAAGAATAATTTAATTTAAGAATAATTTAATTTGTTCAAATACTTCATTGTTCTAACTAATAATTTATTTATTTATTAATTTAATCTTTATTGCACAAAAGAAAAATCTTATAGTACAAAAGGCGGACTTAATGCCATAAGGCATTCTCTACCAGTCAACCTTAAGGCTAAGCAGAGAGATTGTGAGCGGTGCTATAATTACAACAGCAAAAACGAACAATAAATTACGTATAACATATTAATTACCTATACAAATATACTATACACATATAATTATGGTGCAATAAGTGTAAGTTATCTAATGAATGTTACCCTGTTGCACAGTGTTGCTCCACAAAAGTTAACTGCGGTGTGGATGCACCCTAATGAGGATGCTATCTATCTATGCCCGAAGGGTATGTCTACTATTTCATTATCCCGAAGGGCATAGTTCGTCGCAGCGTGTCAGAGCGAGAGAGCGATAGAGCCATGCTCTATACAGAGAGACAGCTAAACTAGTGCTTCCAAGACTGCGCTATATATGCGCTTCGGCAGCATATCTATGCTTTCGTAGCGTGATAGAGAGAGAGATAGGGCCATGAAACATACGTACTTTGAACCCAATCTCGGACATATTACTGATCATGACATCCACAAAGTCTTGGTCGTCAGCAGCGTACAGCACCAGCGCGTCGTACTCCACCGGGGCGCCCTGGTCCACGTCGTCCATAGTCAACAGCTGGTCGTTCTCTTGGACAGGACAGTGGAGCACCATTTGGCGCTCTATGGTCCATTTTTGTTCTGTTGATATAAAAAGTATCAGCATTTTATTTTATTTTTATTTTTATAAGGGTTATTGACTGTATTAGACAAGTCCAAGGTAAAAATTTGCGAAGTTTGCCAGCTGAAGTAGACATCGAAGTGATTCCGGGACTTAATTGTGTATTTAAGTTTTAAGATTTACCTCCGACGTTTCGAGGACGGCGTTGTCTCCGTGGTCTCGGAGAAGACTGGCTAAAGTTGACATCAACATCTTCTAGCCGCGCCAGATTTTCGAACTACCCGCACTTGGTCTTGTTTATCAGTTTGAACGTTTTACATACGTTTGAAATACGCGATTAAGTCCCGTTGTGCAATTTAATGCTTAAAAATTGTAAACACTAGCCTTCTTAATTGTATGTGCGAATCACGAATTAGTAATGACAATGTGTGACGTAGTTTGCGGTTTCACTTTATTTACTAATAACACCTTAGTTATTGTCCTAAAGTTCCTCAATTGTTATATACATAGTTATCATGTTTAGTCACCCTTGAGTTTTGTGTGACATATGTATGAAATCCAAAAGAATCCAAAGATAGTAAGCCTCGTCTCCATATCGCCAATGAGCCAATGTTCGATGGTTTGCCGCGCGATATGGAGACGGGGCTGTACATAAATTGCCTCAGGATACCTATTAATATTAGTAAACAAGGTTCTTTTCATCTAAATGGCATTCACAATTAATTGAGAATAAATGACAAAGTTGGGAAATATAATGATCAATGTCAAATTTCTAACAAAGTATGATATTTATACCTAATGACACCACATTTTTTATTTATTTTATTTATTAGAGCTTTCAATTATTCCACAGAGAATTGTATTAAATTATTTATAATTCTTATTTGATATAAAAGTTTTTTATTTTATGTTTTCTACTGTAGACCCCTTCTGGGTAAAAGCCTCCTCCAGCTGTTTCCATTTGGATTTATCTAGCGCTACACTATGCCATTCTTTGCCTGCAGTGGCAACAATCTCATCCTGCCACCTGGCTAGTGGATGTCCTCTCTTTCTTGAACACCACATACTCCACATAGAACATGTTAAAGTCAGCTATTATTGACTCTACTACTTTTTATTTCATTAAATGTAAGTTTACCAGTGTTGACAAGCCTGTTAGCATTGGCCAGGTCCTGCAGGTCGTCCCTGATGTCGTATCTGTCGATGGTCTCCAGGTGCCGCAGCAGCTGGTGCACCAGCGCCGCCTCCCCCGCGTTCTGGACCCACGTCTCCAGAATCCACTTCACCATGTTCTCGTGTCTGCTTTCTGCATCTTGGGCTGTTATTCCTATTAGATTGGCTAAGCCTCTCCAATCCCTGCAAATACAAAAGCTCTGTTTTAATCCTTGAGTTCCTTGGATGTGATAATTATTGTGTCAGCAATGACAATAACAATAAAAACCTAAGGGTTGTCTTTGGGTTTTTTGTTGTATTTTTTATACCACATTGGTGGCACACAAGCATATGGCCCGCCTAATGTTTAAGTAGTTGCTATAGATAATGGATGCTGTAATGTATATTGCAAACTCGGGTCTTGAATTCCTTTCAGCCTGTGGCTGTTGGGAATTACCACCCTCGTTACCAAAATTTCACTTACCCTCCTCATGGCACAATGTACTATTATAAATCTTAACATATAATCTAATAACAGGGTAAGTAATATACGACATATTACATATTATTCTGTTATTAGAAAAGCCAGTCACAGCTCACAACATCCAAAATTGGGAACTTCACATAGACTTTTTTTTTAGAATTACTGTAAGCAGGCAGGCAGTTACGACAACTGATATTGCCTGTATCCAGTAATCATTTATAGTAATCATTGACAAGTAGATGTATAGATGTGTTTGTCTAATTTATTTTTAAATTGGTTCACATTTTGTGCTGAAACCACATCTTCGGGGAGTTTGTTCCAAGCCTTATCAGCAAGTGTCGGTACAGTAGACGTCAAAGGGATGTATATTTTTTTTTCCTTATTACAAAGAGGTAAGGTGCAAAAATGTAAACATATCCTTGACGTCTACTATACAGTGAGCTCTAAAATGTCATATCATAACATCAAAACAGTATACTGCCACACACAAAGATAATCAAAGAATAACATACCTGGGCAGTTTACCCGGTCCAGTACTGGGGAATAATCTCCTTGTATTCAGACGATTCAGTATGTTTAAAGCGTCACTCGTGAAATGGCAAACCGACACATAAGACACGTCTTCGGACATTTTACTTTAAAGAGAAGTACATACACTCTTAAGAATAAAAAATGACACCTTCCACTAATAAACAAAGACGAGTAAACACTTTTCTTTTCACTAATTTCACTATAATAGAGACATTACACGACATTACTCATTCAGAAATAAAATAAAATAGTGCTATTGGCTCAACAAGTGAATAGTATTGCCAGCCCACTTTAGGTTATTCGCGAATATATTTAAAAATTTCGGTAATATACTAAACATTACGCCATTTCAACTATATTCATTGATTAACCACAAGAATGTAACTCTGCAGAGAAATTTATCTTGTAGCAAAAACTTAATCAAAAGATGTTTTATATACTTTTAGTTTTGCTTAGGCCTTAATGAATATTTTGAAATAACACAAAACTTTCTCACATAGCTACACTGGCACTGACTGTCATAGTGACACTTCAGTCACATCACAGTGACAGTAGATATGTTTATGAAACTAGCTTTCGAATGATCCATGGAACATGGCGAATCGTGCTCCAGACATTTTTATAATTTTTTTTTTCATTCTGCTGTTTAATGTATAATTTATACTTGGTCAAGCAGATCTTGTCAGTAGAAAAAGGCGGCAAATTTGAAAAATGTAGGCGCGAAGGGATATCGTCTCATATAAAATTTGAATTTCGCGCCATTTTCTACTGTCAAGATTTGCTTGACCATCTATAGATAGCACATTATTATTATGCAGTGAATGGCAAACCGGACGGGTGCAGTTGAATCCTTGGACATCATTCGGCGGTTCGTGGTCTCGGCCGCCATTATGTAAAATCTTCGAGCAACACCGGCTTCCGATGTAAAATGTTTTACTTGTAATTTACGCTTACTGTATTTCGGCAAGGGCCCATGAGGCTGCCACTTCTCCAATAAATAATAATAACTATATACCTCACGTAGTCCCTCCTCTTCCACTGCCCACTCGTTCCGTTCATGTAGTGACGCAAATGGAGATAGATATGTTTCTAAGTTTTCGTTCATGTTTCGACATGGGGAAACAAAATGGTAAAAATGTGCGCGGAAGTGCCGCCCGCTGGCGGTTATGATATCCTGACTTGTTTCTATAATCAATATCTCAGTAAAAATATAAAAATGCTAAGAGAGATCGAACTTTCGCGCCTACATTTTGTTAGGTCATAAGGCAAAACTTACACGAATCGAGTAGGTGATAATGATAACAGTAAGATCCGTCATAATAACGGTTGCAGTTATGATTTAAATTTTAACTTTAAAGTGTAAGCAAATCTGAACTTTAATTTATAAGCCACAAGTTTCAATTTCCTGTAACGCGTTTCCGGGGATTCCCCGATGACTTAATAGGTGAATTGATAATATGTTTACTTATTTTACTGAATTATCAAAATATTAATGTAAGTATATATATTATATTGTTGCTAGTCTACAACTATTGAGTTTACTTTGTCTACGTCTAAATTTTATATTGTTTGTTTTAAGGTAGAAAATCAACGGACAAAAAGTGGAATACAAAAAACAAACCAAGATGAATGTTTGAGACGCTTTATTGTCATTCACAAGTGCATTCACTACCTCCTACACCGCGGGTATACATCATACAGACCTTACGCTATTCATACATACAATCATAATGTAGGTAACCAATAGATAGAAAGTCGAACATAATGCTGGCAATATTTTCCTTACAGCTATTATTAAAACAATAAAAACATACCGACATATTATTTGTATTTTGTATTATATTTGTAAGTCGATGGCAAACAACTTATGCAGCAGGCGTATTGTGGACCGCTTTATTGACTTCATCGACGGTGGAGGCAAACCAGCAGACGATTCGCCGGATCGTAAGCGATTAGATGGTAATACCAAAGGGATTGGAAGTACGTTGGCGGCCTTTGAGATGGGAGTACGTAATAACGCTAATAACGTACCAAATATACATATAATATGTCGGCGGCCGATCGTAATGTTTCCGTGTAATGTTTTGACTATAGTCACATTAGTTGGACATTTAAGACTTGGAACCACGTGGCATAGAGCGTAGTGGAGTATAGCACTTAAAAATATTACCAGCATTATACACATGGACAAACATAGAGAAACGCAAAAAAAAGGGTTAATTACTAATTTTGTTATTATTTTAGGTTTATCCAGTAATCAAACCATTTTTGTAATTACTTTAGGTTTATCCAGTAATCAAACCATTTTTGTAATTACTTTAGGTTTATCCAGTAATCAAACCATTTTTGTAATTACTTTAGGTTTATCCAGTAATCAAACCTTTTTTGTAATTACTTTAGGTTTATCCAGTAATCAAACCTTTTTTGTAATTACTTCAGGTTTATCCAGTAATCAAACCATTTTTGTAATTACTTTAGGTTTATCCAGTAATCAAACCTTTTTTGGCGTTCCACTAAATTTATCCATTAGTATTGTTAAATAATAAATGAAAAACAATTCAACGAAACTGTTATCATACAGCGCCTATAAAAGATAACCAAATATCAACAGAAACGAATAACAAACACTATTTACAGTGACTATTATAATAAGCTCTTTATACATTGGAATGTGTCTAATAGCGATACAATACTATACTACCTTTAGAAAAGTTGCATTGATTGTATAAAATGTGAAAGTAGGTATAAGAAAAAATGATGAACCAAGTTTGATAGCTGAAATAGATAATGCTGTTTGGCGCCATATGCTTTGCGGTAACTGAATAATTTATGGGACTGTACACGTACAGCGCCATCTACATCAGCTGTCAAATCCGCAGCACGAATTATTTGAGACTTACATATATGTATATAGAATTAATGAATCTTTAGTTTGCGATTGACAGATGGTTTAATATGATTTAAAATTGCGAAGTTATCTATGAAAAAGGAACCTTATTGTCGATGGCGCTTACGCTATTATTAACGGTGCTCCGATATAAATACGATGCCGCGCGACGCTGTGCGGCGTAACCGCCATCGACAATAAGGTCCCTTTTCATAGATAATGTCCCGATTGATTTTATACTTTGATGTAATAATCATAACAATATATCAAGCATCATACAGTTGTGCAGAATATTTTAGATTTTAGACTTTATTTATGTATGCGTTAAGGTAGAAAATAAAATGGAAGGAAATCATCTGTCAATAACATATTATCTTTAAAACATTTTTAGTTACGATTGCATTGACTCTTCCGCCTCAAATACTAAAAGGAAATGAATCACGCCACACGTACGGTGTAATAGATAAGTAAATAATATAAATTACCAAGAACCTCAAATAAAATTAGGAGGCGTATATAGCTGGCAATAATATTATTTCGATTTGATATAAATATAGGTACATTTCACTCAAGCATAACAATGTGATTTCTTTAGAAGTTTGTCAGAAATAATTGTGGTGTTTTATGTCCATACATTTGTCACATCGGCTTAAACTTGAAACCCCACTAAATATTTATAATAAACGGAACTTAAATGCATTTTCACCTCAACGTTTCGACCGTGTCGGAACACCTGAAGTCCTAATACACACTCATGATACCTGATCCGTAGGCGCTGTGACACGTCCGAATCATTGAGTTAAATAAAAATATATTATGCTGTGGCCGTTCAAAGCAATAGACCTTTAATATTGCTAGAATACAAATGACCACTAAATATGAAATCAAAATCAGTACTTATTTTCTCGCGTAGCGTGAATTTCATACAGTATTTATGAGATAGTGGACCGAGTATTGAGATACATATTTGTTATTTTCTTAGCAGGAGTACCTAGTATTTTATGTACATTTTTCAATTGACCTAAATATTTTATTGTACAATATTATTGTTGACCACAGCCGACCAACAACCTACGAAGTTAAAGTAAATAAAAAAAATGTGACGTTTTACGTAAAAGGTACCACATTGTCAGTTGTCCATAAAGTAAATTCTTAATCGAATCTGTAAGCCTTTAGCTCCACATTAACTTTCGTCAATGTGGTACGTTTTATCTGAAAATGACATTCACGTCTTTTATACATAATTATATTAATTATATAAAAATGACATTGGCAAGAAATATTTTAAATAAAATACTTGGTGCATATCTTAGCAGCGTATTAATAAATTAAATTAATCACTAAAAACTATGAAAACACAAATATACTGTACTTTTTATTTTAATAATGAATTAATAGCAATTGAAATAAATATACGTCTATAAGATTTTGAATCTATCTGCTGCCATATAAAAAAAAAATATGTTTTTCTAAATTCTTAGATACAGTCTGACAGCATTTTACATTTTGGCATGTAAGTATTTCTATTTCTACGAAAACGATTTGTGGTACAAACAAATATTTATCTTTTGAACACAGAAAAAAGAAGGTTTGGCTACTTATATGCTAATTTTTTAAAACGCGGTAAGAGTTTTCTGCTACGACTGACGGTAAATTATTACGTGTTAGGTATAACAAATTTTAATACATATTTAATACACTTCACTAGATATTCGATATATATTATATTTTGAATATTTCCTACATTACAAATTCAGATAGTTCACTAATAGATATGGTTACATGTTACAATAATTATTTGTCATTAATATAAGACATTTTTGAAATATTTCGAGGCATTGGGAGTGTTTATAATTCTAACAATTTGACAACCCAGCTGTCATTTTTCTTAACATCTATTAAGTAGTGTTAGTAAGTTCTTAAGACTTGTTTAACATAAATAGTGTTTTAAATTAAATTAACAATAAATAATTAGGCAAGAACAGGAAATGACTTTTATAAGATTTTTTTAAGCTGTCCATTTTAATTCAGATAACAAAACATAAACTTTAATATTGAATCAAAACGTATTTATGTTTGTTAGAAATTCAAAGGTGACATTTTAAGTGTTTTTTATTTACGAATTATGTTGAGCGGACAGCAAATTGACATTTCTTTGACATGTTAAATTAAATATGGCTTAATAATCTCTAAGATAAAATAAATAAACTATCGTTATTTGATATGCACAATTGTTACTTAAATAATATTAATTACAATGTTAGTTGAATTAAATCTAATTAAGTACATTCAAATTCATCAACTATGTCTAAATTGCGACCTTTATGGTTAACGACATGTGTGGTTCCATATAAAAATACAGCTTAGGGTATGAGTTTACAGAATTTTGATCGTTATCAATGAACGTGTGGCTCGCAGCAATCACCCTAAGATCCATTCTGACACGGAACGACACACATGTAAGACATATAGTAGCAAAGTCAGCAACATCCACTTCAACTAAAACTTTTTTATTACACTTCTTATTAAGTATACACTTAAGATTGTTATTTCTTCAGTTGAAGTGAATGTTGCTGATTTTGTTTCTATACGACTTGTTACTCTAAATCCGCGTTTACATACTCGTGAGAGTGACAAGCCGAATAGCGAAAACAAAAGCGCGAGTTCACCACCTAATATCATAAGGGTTGCCATTTGCCATATGAAAAATTGGCACATCCTGACAAAAATCCGGGTATCACTCTAAAAATTGTGACATTTCCTAGACGGTCGGATCTCCAATTTTTTTTCCTATGCCCTACTCCACTTATACCTAAATTGTGGTGGTTAGTTGAGGGCAAATAATCCTGACATGTCAGGGGAAAGCCTGACGAGTATGTAAGTGCGGATTGACAAAAAAAAAACAAACATACATACAAGTCAAACATCAGTCTTACAGTAATGTTTTTTGGGTCAAAAACGTTCCTGCGTCTTTCCTGTGAGCAATACAATACTAAACGATTTGGGTACACACTTCTAAGTTTTTCACTTTACAGCGAAGGTTGCGACGTCACGTGACCGTTACTATTATACAATAACGTTACTATAATAGAAACGTAGTTCCCATTTTCCTCTCTGGATATGAACATTATAAAAAACATGTTTACGCAACGTCCGCTTTCATCTTAATTCAGGCCATTTGTACATTTTTGTTTATTTGTGCAATAAAGTTTTAATAAATAAATATAAAGTCATCATCATCAATGTTCACAGGAAGGGCGCATAACGCAAAATCATAATAATAAGATTTATGACCCTTTTAATTGATAGCAGTGCCTTTAAAATGCTTTGTGTTCGACCTTAGATCAATAAGCGGGGTAAATAAGTCACAACAACATGAGGTAAAATATGTGCGTTCGTTAGAGGAGGCCTTATAATACGGCCATATGGAAATAGTTGCCTTCAAATAGTACTGACATATTCAAACCTCGTTACCAATTGCAGTTCATTCAAAATAAAGGTTGGCAAGTAGGGTCATAACTATTATTCGTTGAATTCACGATACAAAAATCTGCGTGACAATAGCATAAAGCAATTGCTACACGGTCGCCGACAAGCCTTCTAACCGTCTGACCTTGGTCAGTTTTGGTCAAATTTTGTTGGTAACAACTGTCTACACGGTGCGGGACCGGCCAAGGCCACGCGGTCTGGGGCTCGTCGGCGACCGTGTAGCAAGGGCTTACAAGTAAAAAAATATGAATATTAAAATAACCTATCTTTGCAACCAATCCCCAACTTGTTATGAAAATTATTAAGTACCAAATTCTAAATGTTGAATACGGCCATGGATCCCACGATACAATTTATAGTGGAATTATGATTTAATGCTCAAAGCGAAGGACAAGTAATGAACAAACAGCAACACTCGTAACTGTATCGGTGGCCCTTATTACAAAAGGCATAAGGTCCACCGATGTACAGTTAATGTGGGCAAAATGGGGGACATTTGGGGTACACGTATTCTTGCGCACCCTTAGGGCCCTTACAGACGAGCGACAGCACACCAGCGCCCGCGCCCTTATTTTCAATGAATTGCAACATTGATAACAAGGTTTGATAAATACAAAGATCTGATATTTGATATATTATTTAGACATTTCGCGATTCCTAGGGGCCACTCGCTACCACGACTAAATACCTACACCAACGCTACACCGTTACGTTTATTAGAAAATCCTACTTAAAGATATGTCTTTTATACACAACTGTATATGTATAGTTATACGAAGATAGGAAAAAAATTACTTTTTTCCGCCAGTTGATTTAGACAAGATTGTAAACAAACGAATTTACGTACTGTACTATAATTAAAAAAGCCATCCGGTCTGACGACTCAAGCTAAGTCAAAGAAATACTTTTTATACTACAAATTTGTTTGCTATAAAGGTACACCAGCGATTCCCAGCGGACAGTGTTATGCAGAAAACAACCAATAACATTCACATTCATTTCGTGCATAACACCATCCACAACCTAATACAACTCTTTTGGCATCTTCATTTCTAAAATACTATTCATAAGTTTCAGAACAGTCCTCAATGGCGCGTCACGCACTCTAACGCTTTGACAATACAAAGGTTGTTCAGATATTTGTGAGCGCTTTGACGCTCCAATATATCTGATAGCGACTGTACCGAAGTCGCCGAATATAAAAGTATGAGATATATTCAAATTCAACACTAAGATATGTTGAAAATTGAGTATACAAATATCAACTCTAAACTGACTTTAATAGAATTGCATTTCATTCTAAATATTTGTCGATATATCTTTATTGAATAGCAGCTATTTATTATTACAAGTACTAGTCTTTCGCATTTGTTCAGCGTATATACATAAACTTCTTAATAATGTGCATACATATTACCTGTATTTATATATAGAAATCGTTCAATAATGTTCCCGATTCAAAACCAAAATCGATGATTCGATTATGAGCTTTATTTATTTCAAGATAACACACAATTTCCATTAGCAAGAGTTGGCTCGGTCAACAGAGCGTTCAAGTTTTCGTTGACCATAAGATTTTTTACAAATCTGCTTTAACCTCTAGCATCCCAGTCCTAATACTAGTACAAATTTCCAATTTCCTCTATTTATTTTAAAACCATAATAATGGTAAAGACTTTTTTTTATTTATTTGCAATATTTAGGACTTACGCCTGACGTGGAATGCCAATCGTCATAGAAACCAATTTCAATGGAAAATATTTCTTATTACAACCCAATAATATTCATTTTGGCTCAATTGTGAGCCGCTCTTTTTCTCGGCATATTCCCATCTCTTATTATCCCTATCAAAGTTGGGTCATCAATCATCATCTAACCCCGCTAGTGATTCACATGAGTGTCATGATAATCCCATCGTGCAATATTAGGACTTACGCCAAGCGTAAAATACCCTAAGGTCATAGAAACCAGTTTCAATAGTAAACAGCTCTTATTGCAACGCAATAAAATTCAATTTGACTCAATTATGCGCTGCCCGTTTCCCCTGCATATACCCCTCCCATCTTTTAGCCGTATTTATCAATATTGGGTCATCATCTAACCCCGCTAGTAAGTACAATTGATTCACATGAGTAGCGTGGTAATCCCATCGTGCAATATTAGGACTTACGCCTAGCGTGAAATGCCTAAGATCATAAAAGCTGCCGCTGCCTGTGTCAAACAATGGGAGTAATGTTTTAAGTGACGTCATGCCGTCATCGAACATCTTCTTGGCGAGGGAGATGGAGTTCTCACCTTCGATGACGTGGAGGTCGTAGAGGCCGAGCAGCGTGTATATGAACCCGTTTAGGACGAACAGCGGCGGTTTTGTGGGGTATTCCTCGTACCTGGAATTGTTAAATGATTATTTATTTATTTAATCGTTAATGCACAGGGAATAAAGTACAAAAGGCGAATTTAATGACTAAACTGGCATTTTTAGCCGCTTGCTGGTATGCAGCGTCTCCGTTACGGTAATACTACACTTACCAGACATGCTTATCCATCCACATAGCTTTAACGCCGCCTGCGTGGCTCGGTACATCCAGTAGATAAAGGGCTTTTTTAGCCGCTCGCAGGTACGCAGCGTCGCCGCTGCGGTGGAACGCCCTGGCCAGGAGCGAGATGCCGTGCCCTTGGCTCATTGCCGAGTGCCTGTGGAAACAAGAGGGCATATTATTCACAAAAACATAAAAAAAAATTGGTCTTAATATAGTCTTTCTAGCGTCAAGCAAGCGCTCCATAGTTACGTCCTTTAAAAATATATGTTTTTAGGGTTCAGTAGCCAAAATGGCAGCGATAAACTTTTACAATAACGAACATCTGTCCGTTCGTCGAACAAAAAAACAATTGCTCCGTGAACATGGCGCTTGCAATAGTGCCGAAAAATCGAGACCACACACAAGAATCTTCAAATCAGTTTGTCACAAAAATCTTACATACCTAGTATGTTCGCATTCCAACTCTAGTTTTTAACTACAAAAACTGTTCGCCCGTTTCGACATAGAAAACACAGCCTTACCGCAACTAGTTAAGGTTCAAATTCAATCAAGGTTAAAAGATGTGCACACGCAGCGCAGCGAGTGACATTTGCCGATCTATAATTATCTCGTCCAATTGCATGTGCAGACTATTTGCGCCGGCGCCGATCTGATTAGGTTGTTTTATTGTTTATTACTCGTAAGAGTATACGTTTCGTAGTGATATTGGAAAATGAGGAATATCTTGCGGTAACTAAGTGTGTTTTGCCAACACATTATATACCTAACAATATATTTTTTTAATTTATTTAGAACACAAATAGTCATAATAAACATATTACATATGTTGTACACAGTGTACAGAAACGGAGAGGTGATACAAAGAGACCTGGAGCTTCATTAAACACAATATTAATAAAATAAAAAGGTAGGTAAGAACAACGTAGTAATTTAAAAATACATAACTATAAGCATACAATCTCAAGGAACAATGAAAACAAGTTAGGAATTAGTTACTAAAAGAGTTTACGTCTCAGAAGTATTTTTAGACTAGACAAGGAATTATTAATATTTACTTCTACCATTTCTTCTTTAGTTATCTTTATAGCAATGAGATACTTTAAATCATTTTAATGTACAGCGGCTAGCTTTGTTCACAAGTAGTCTGATCAGTTCATGGTTTATCAGCAAAATGCAACAAATTATACATTCAGATAGTATGACTGGCGCCCTCAAGTAAATCACTCTCTCTCTGTATAATGTATATTGTTTTTAGTATCAAATAAAGTCTGATACATACATCAGAAAGCATGAAAATTGACACGGATGTACCTTTAAAGTTATTGTCCTATAGAGTCACAATCATAGTTGGTGATATGATTGGATATTAGCGGGCTAGCGTAAGCGAGGTAGTTTAGTAATATAAGGCAGCTGGCAGGCACTCCCAGTTCTGTCCGACCAATTTACTGGGGCCCATTGGAATTGGGGTCTATTTTTGAAGATGTCGCTATAATCTAAATCGTGTTTCTGAAACACGATATGTCATAATTTTAAAATACAGCCAAATAAAAACAAATGAAATAAATTGATACTCCTGCCGAATTTGCGTCTACAATATTTTCACTACTTTACGTGTCTTTTAATGTTCCTCTGTCAGTTACGAACATATCTGACATTCCATGCCTAAAGGATCCCCATGCTCTATGTGCAGAAAGACCCTTCTCTGATGGAAAGCCACATAATTACGAGTATAAATGTATCGCAACTGTTAAATGAAAGTAGCAGGACAATCTTAGACATGTTAATTGATGAATAGCTCCATCCATCATTCCGCTCGCGCGATCAAATGTGATTTAAATAGAATGACGGGTGGACGGGCAACAATCGCTTCTTACTGTCACAACTGCCGCTCGGAACTTTAACTGTACAATTGATATGAACATAAATAGTACTTAACTCTTATCAATAAGGTCTGACGCCGATTCAGAGGGTTAATAGGCTAATAAAACAACTTTATAGCACTTAAGTAAGTTTTCTTGAAAGTACCCAGTCATTAAGTACTTGGAGTAGTTGGAGTCAATTTCAGATTTCTTAATTTTTCCGTAGTTTGTATGTAAATCCTCGGTTCCATGTAAAATTTCAGCTTTCTAGGACATCGGGAAGTAAGAGTATAAGTGAGTGAGTGAGTGAGGGGCCAATTCGTCATGTTTTAGGTATTGATAAAATCTAAAGTATTAAAGCTAGATTGACGAAACTTAATGAATGTCATATGTTCCTTAACTACATCTTATCGTGTGAATAATGTGAATTTGAGCTCTCCGGTGTTATTCAGGACGAAGCTATAACGGTTTAAAAATGAGACGAAGCCGCTTTTTATTGCTCGTCTTGGTGAAGTTATCGTAAAGAACTCTTACCAGACAGGCCGCAGGTCAGTGACCCCTGCGGCCACTCGGCGCCGCACGGGTATGGGCCAGCCTCCTGAGCCTCCGCTTCGGGCCCATTGTCGACGCACCAGCCACGACGCCGCGGCGTAGAACTGCTCCATATGTGCGCTGTGTATGTTCAGGTTGTCTCGCTCTACAAGTGTTGTCTCACTCACCAGCCAGGCCGCAGGTCAGTGACCCCTGCAGCCACCCGGCGCCGCACGGGTATGGGCCAGCCTCCTGAGCCTCCGCTACGGGCCCGTTGTCGCCGCACCAGCCATGAGGCGGCCGCGTAGAATTGGTCCATGTGTGCGCTGTATGTTCAGGTTGTCTCGCTCTAAAAGTGTTGTCTCACTCACCAGCCAGGCCGCAGGTCAGTGACCCCTGCAGCCACCCGGCGCCGCACGGGTATGGGCCAGCCTCCGCTCCGGGCCCGTTGTCGCCGCACCAACCATGAGGCGGCTGCGTAGAATTGGTCCATGTGTACGCTGTACGTTCAGGTTGTCTTGCTCTATAAGTGTTATCTCACTCACCAGCCAGGCCGCAGGTCAGTGACCCCTGCAGCCACCCGGCGCCGCACGGGTATGGGCCAGCCTCCGCTCCGGGCCCGTTGTCGCCGCACCAACCATGAGGCGGCTGCGTAGAATTGGTCCATGTGTACGCTGTACGTTCAGGTTGTCTTGCTCTATAAGTGTTATCTCACTCACCAGCCAGGCCGCAGGTCAGTGACCCCTGCAGCCACCCGGCGCCGCACGGGTATGGGCCAGCCTCCGCTCCGGGCCCGTTGTCGCCGCACCAGCCACGTGGCGGCCGCGTAGAATTGCTCCATGTGTGCGCTGGTGCTTATAGTCAGGTTGTCGAGGGAACCGTTGCCGCTTAGGATTATGCTGGAGATCTGTGGCGAAATGAACAACATTTTTAGTATAACTCCATCAATGGTTTTTAAAACCTGCGTTGTGGTCACAGTCAAAATGAATGAACGAGTTTGGAGGCTCAGATACGGCTTTTTAATTACTTCTTTGATACAAGACACTGTATCAAAGAACTAGTTTAAAAGCCGAGTGTTAATCAGCCGCCTTTAATTTATAACAAAGAAGTAGATCTACCTTGAACTTGGTTCGTGGCGACTTCCGCTTGGGCCGGTCCAACAAGGCCCAGCCTTTTTGCATGTCGACGATTAGGTCGCGCGTCAGCCGCCGCCATATTGCTTCTGCCCCGATGCCGTAGTATATATGCTCCTCCTGTACAACATGCATCAAAATATTGAAATAGAAGCCAAGGAACTGTAAGGTTAGTTGAAAACATATAGTTTTCCTAGGCGCAATTGTTCTACTGAGCTCATATTTCGGATAAGAGTGCCAAGCAGGGTTGTCAGCAATGTCTTTGTTATGGCGTTTATAGCTACAGATTTACCTCCTTGATAAATAAAACAAAGCAAACTTTGTCTCTTTCTAACACCTATGTTAGTCCGTGACAAACGATAATCAAAGGAATTTCGACGACCGGTCTGGCCTAGTGGGTAGTGACCCTGCCTGCGAAGCCGATGGTCCTGGGTTCGAATCCCAGTAAGGGCAGTTATTTGTATGATGATACAGATATTTGTTCCTGAGTCATGGGTGTTTTCTATGTAAGTATTTAAGTATTTGTATATTATATATATCGTTGTCTGAGTACCCATAACACAAGCCTTCTTGAGCTTACCGTGGGACTTAGTCAATCTGTGTAAGAATGTCCTATAATATTTATTATTTATTTATTATTTATTATTTTAGATTCGACAAATGTTTATGAATTATGTGAAACAGTTCATCAAGTTAAAAAAAATATTCACAGAATTTAAAAAGTTAATCTTCTTCTTCCTCGCGTTATCCCGGCATATTGCCACGGCTCATGGGAGCCTGGGGTCCGCTTGACAACTAATCCCATGATTTGACGTAGGCACTAGTTTTTACGAAAGCGACTGCCATCTGACCTTCCAACCCAGAGGGGAAACTAGGCTTTATTGGGATTAGTCCGGTTTCCTCACGATGTTTTCCTTCACCGATTTAAAAAGTTAATCAAACCAACTAATTAATTAAGTCCACTCACCTGAGCATAAATCATCTGTGTATTGGTAACATAATGCAAATAAGCAGTCTCTTTCCTCTCCTTGTTCTGCAGCACCACCGTCACCGAGGAGTTCGGCCTCAGCAGCACATCCGCGCTCAACACGAAGTCCTGGCTAATATTCACCTTCAACCACACCTGGCTCGACGCCAACTCCGTCGTCGAAAACTTTAAAACATTCGAACGCACTTTCTCATCAAATACCCTTGACAATGCCGCGTCTTTACTGACAATCCAGTTCTCTAAATACTTCTCGCTGTCATCTAACACCCTTATTCTTGGTTCAGGCTCTGTAATATTCTTGCTGTAATGTGACAAGCCAAATTGAGCTATCTGCGTTGGGTAATAGAAGCCTCTGGGCTCCCATTGCGTGGAGACGGGAACACCTTCCGTCCCGCTCACGCATTTGACGCGGTCGCGAACTTCGACGTTGTAGTTCTCGAAGGTAACGAAGGTGCCGCGCGGATCGTACTTTTTCTTCGGGTGGTAGATTTTACTGTAGCTGTGAGACCATTCGAATTTCTCGACGCCATCCACTGATGTTACTTTCCCATATATCTAAGGAAAAATAAAAACATGTAATAAAGTGTTTTGAGTAATTTTTGTAATAGGTTTAAGATAAATATATCCTGAAAAACGTACAGATCCTGGTCACGGCACCGATCGAAAAACATCACCGAAAAACGGTATTCCAAGTTAGCCATCAAAGCACAACAGTTTATAAATTACGTGGAAACAAATAATTTCATATTTAGGGTCGAGTTTTTTTTTAATTAGGACTTATACTATTAAGTTTTTTCATATATATCAAGATAAAGTCAAAGCAACACGGTCTTACCTCGAATTATTTCCTTCAGTGGAACACGGCACGTACAATACGTGTGTCTTCTGATCTCATGCGGCAAGCAATGGAATATTCGCCGTTGATCGAACATTCGCTCTCATCGCGTACTTTTCTCTCGTTCTTCTCGTTCGACTACAAGTTAATTCAACTCCATGTCGCGCGATAAATTCAAGTGTAAATCAATAAGAACTCACCTCAAAATATTTCCTTATGAAATTAAACGGCACGTACACGTCGTCCCGGTCCCTGCGACAAGCGATCGAATATTCGCCGTTGATCGAACATTCGATCTGATCGCGCGCTGTTCGCTCGGTCAACGCGTTTGACAGCATCGAACCGACTGTGGACAATATAACATGGTCAGAAAATTAACGATTCGTTGTTTTGTTCGCTTATGAACGCGGTACTAGAAAAAAACCGTAAGTATATAAGCAATTCATCCAAAATGACAATCCATAAAACTCCCGGGAGCCTCGAACAATATGATCCGACCCGTTGACCCGTATGAGATCATTTCCATGCATTATTTAATACGATTTTCTATATACGATTGTCACTTGGCCTGACTTCCCACACTTAAAAAATGCAATATCCTTGCTTGTAAAATCCTATAGCTGTTAAAGCGTAAATGTTACAAATAGTGGACCAAACTCCTGGTCAAGATTATATATAGAAACCCTTAGGAAAAGGCGGTGCGTGTACTGATCGACTATGTCCAGAAGTGGCTATTATTTTGGGTGATATGATTATAAGTATTATAACATCAGAATTATTGTACCTGGCGGCCGGCTGAGCTCCCCGCAACGCGCCCAGAACAGCGTGAGCGCGACCACGGCGCAGCACAGCGCGCCGAGCGCCACGCGCAGGTTCAACCGCACCACCATCATACCCGCGCGCTGTCACAACCAAAAAATTACTTTAGTTTTAGTATTTAGATTAGTAGCTGAAAATAGCTTCAGTCAGAGGCAGCGTTAAGAACTGGTCTCCAGGCGGCTCTCTTGCGTACGCCACACATTGTATAGGAGCATTCCATGAAATTGTCTACCATTTGTCCTGTACAAACGCGATTTTCTGAAGATTTGCAACTACAAGATTTTCCTTTTCTATGACAAATGGTCAAAATTATGCGCAGAAAAATAATTGGCTACTTTAAATGCCGAAAAAAAAGTCGCAACACAGGAAATAAAATGCGTTTGTACGGGACAGCCCGTGGAATGCTCCTATAAATGTTTAGTTTAGGTACATTGACACTGTAACAAATAAGAAGTATCGCATGGAGTTGTTCACCGTTGGGAGGGTGTAAAGGCCTGTCTCCATATTGCGCGGCATATTGGCTCGCGAGCCAACCCAGAATCCATTATTGCGCGCGGCTGCCCCGCGAGGGTTACATATCAGAATACCGAAAATCGATTTACCTAATGTTGAATCACCTATGCTCGTTTCACCTATTTTTTTAAATACCTAATGATCAATTAACCTAAGCTCATAACACCTAATGAACGAATTACCTATTGCACGTTTCACCTACAATTGGTTTACCTAAGCTCAGAATACCTATGCACGATTTACCTAAAGTTGAAACACCTAATACTCGAAATACCTAAAGCTAATATACCTAATACACGAAACACCTAATGTTGATATACCTAATGCACGAAATACCTAAACTCGGTATACCTAATGATCGAATTGCCTAAAGTTAATATACCTACTGCACGAATTACCTAAAGTCGGTATACCTAATGATCGAATTACCTAAAGTTAACATACCTAATGAACGAAATACCTAAATTCGATACACCTAATGCACGAAATACCTGAAGTCGATGCACTTAATGAACGAAATATGTACCTAAAATCAAAAATATATCTAATTATTGCATAGTAGAATATTATTAGGACATACAACATTTGATATAATTTTTTTAGCCAAATCATTCAATTGGCTTACTATTTTTTATTATAATATAAGGTCTAGTCATTTGCCAGAGTCGAGATAGGTGCGACGACGAGCAAAGCGAGGAGAAGCGTGTTAGGTTAACTGCGACCAAACAGTGCCAAAACCGACTTTTATTTCATCGTCATGGGGGTAACTTACAAAAGTAAGTTTTTGATAAGATAAGATAAGATAACTAATTTTGTATTAGACTTAGAAAATCATTGTAGTACTTAAAAAGTAAGTTGTTATCCAAACAAACAGTTTCTACTGTAAGGATGGGAAATCATACGATTTATTGGGTGGAGTTGCCACTTGATCATTCGGCAAAATGATATGAATTTTGTACTAGGTATATAGACTTTAGGTATTCCGTGCATTAGGCATATCGACATAAGGTAATTCGTTCAGGAAGTATATCAACTTTAGGTATTTCGTGCGATAGGTTTAACAGTTTTAGGTATTTCGTCCATTAGGTAAATCAAGTTTAGGTACATCGTTCATTAGGTATATCAACTTTAGGTGGATCGTCCATTAGGTGTATCAGTTATAGGTGATTCGTGCATTAGGTATAATAGTTTTAGGTGAAACGTGCAGTAGATAAAACGTGCATTAGGTATATCGTGCATTAGGTGTTTCGTCCATTAGGTTATTTGAGCTTAGGTATTATAAACTTAGGTCAGTTAATGTTTAGGTAAAATGATCTATAGGTAATTTAAAAATAGGTGAATCAAGCATAGGTGATTCAACATTAGGTAAATCAGTTTTCGGTATTCTGATATGTAACCCCCGCGAGCCAATGTTCGATAGTTTGCCGCGCAATATGGAGACAGACCTTTATAATTATAAGGTTGTCTATATACTTAGCTAAGTTTAGAAAGATTGAATTATAAAACATTATATACTCAATTTCGTGTTGATAAATGGGATAACGCTAAATTGTCTATCACCTATGGCAGTTGAGTTGAGAGTGCAATACTAAAAGCTTGATGCTGTCGACATACAGTGACAGACAACTGGTATAATACACAATGCAGTATCCACTATCTAGTCTACATGCCCCACCTACTGGGTGAAAATTAGTTTGAATCATAGGTCACATGTCAGTCAAAGCAATGAGATGATGAATAGACTATTTGTGCTGGAGTTAGAATGACTCACTAGCTTCTGTGAAGTTATTAATTATATTCCATTGGATATCTAAAGTGACCCAATTTGAGGATGCATCTCTTAAATGACTTCACTTAAGTGTTAAATAATTCTTCAATTAGGCAATTTATTGTACAGTACTGTATCAATAAGGGGGAGGCCTATGTTCAGCAGTGGACGTCTTATGGCTGAGATGATGATGATGATGATGACTGTATCAATAGTAGAGGATAAAATAACCTGCCAAAAGTATCTACCACCCTAGAATACTTTTCTGAATAGAGATAATCTCTAGATTTTGCATTCAAAAGTCTAATTATTTTACGTAATAACAGTATAGACTTATCATATGAGAGTACCACATGAATGACATAACATGATGCAGAAGAATTTTAACCAAGTTCCTAATGTAATTATTTCTAAACACAGACAAGTGATATTAATTGAGACATTGCACAATAACCCGAATAATTAGACCAATTAACACTATAAACTGGAACCAAAGCAAATCTCTCGATGCACTAACAACACTGACTGACCAAAAATGGACCTTATATCTTTGCTTTTAGGTTTGAAATAGCATTTCAACAGTGTGAATGGTACTTGCAGTCAGAAATCAGGGTAATGAGGTCAATGGTTTAAAATTAGAATCAAATTAACTGTCTGGAGTGGAGACAGTTATAAGATAAATATTTAATGCATAATGTGATTTATGCTTAGGAGTCTGCTGTGCAGTGAAATAAGAGGTCACAACCTTAAGCATGCATGAAGGCATTAGAACTTTGTTCAATAAATAAATATTGTAGGACTTTATTACACAAATTGAAGAAGTCCCATAGTATTTAAGCTCAATAAGGGTTGTGTTGCGGGTACTTCGACAATGATATGATTTTTTTTTTATATAATACTGGTGACCTGCCCTGGCTTCATAAGGGTTACATAAAACCTTAACAAATTGTACACCTGCTCCTACCTCAAGAATCACTCTATTGATAGGTGAAAACAGCATGAAAATCCATTCATTAGTTTTTGAGTTTATCACAAGCAAACAAACAGACAGGGGCCTTGTTTTATAAGGTGTAGTGATATAAATATTTATAAATACTTAAATACATAGAAAACACCCATGCTCAGGAACAAATATGTTTATTTATTTGCTTATTACACAAATAAATGCCCTTACCAGGATTTTAACCCAGCTGCATTATTCCATCCTCTGCAAAGGCAGGGTCACTATCCACTAAGCCAAACAGGTCATCAAGTATGAAGTTTTCTACTATTATTGTAGTTCAGTCAGTAACTAGCAATTTGTAAACCTAAATTCAAAGATATATGATCCACCAATGGTCAGGTCAGTTTAGCAAAAATATAATACACCTAGCCCAAGTAATTTTTGGAAATAAATTTAAAAAAGAGTGTGGTTTTATAATATACATTCAAAAAATATTCTATAGAAATATGTATGATTATTTAAGATTAATTTCCCATATAACCATTCCAGTCGCAGAATCATCAAAGTGGTAACTAAATGTCAGATGTGTCGTAACAGAGTCCACACAATGTGTCTAGAATTGTTTCGAAACAAAGTGTCGTCGCCGTGTGTACACTTTTCCGTAACAAGGTGTCGACACATTTGTGTGCACTTTGCGTGCGGTTTGCGACTAAATCTGACAGCAAATTTGTGACAGCAAATGTCAATATAAAATACCTCTTGAAAACCAAGGTTTGTCAAACTACTATTAGTGTCTCGTGTGCTCGTAAGTAATTCTAGTAAGTCATCATGGGCAATGCAAATGATAATAATAGACCAAAACCATAATTATAAACACCCAACACCCGTCAACCTTTTACAGAAAAGTTTTTAAAGAAATGCAATAAGCTACTTAGGTCAGCCAACGAATGCTCCAAAAAGTTGTAGAGGGAAATGCTCGGAACACAATTTTTGACTCTGTGACTTGGTTTGGACAAGTTAGGAGGTGAACATATCAAAAGTCCCCGGCCGTAGCCCTTGAGCGGGGGGAAGAGAGGGGGCTTTGAAGGTCCCATTTTCCGGTTTTTCGATTATATCTCGGAAACTATGCATCTTAGCGACATGGCCACTTATACAAAATGAAAGTTAATTTAATTTGTTACAAGTTTATTCGTCAATTTTTTCGATATGTTGAATAGTTTTTGAGATATTCGCTCTTGAAAGTTTATTTAGGGCTCTCAATTTTATCTTGATATATCTACATCAGTGAAGGTGCTAGGCCGTGTATGGTATCGTTTTCGTATAAATCTGGGTTGCTGAATCCATTTAAGGTATCACATTGACACCATTCCACAAAATTAAAAAAATCTTTTTAGGGTTCCGTACCTCCAAAGCAAAGATCGGAATCCTTATAGGATCACTCGTGCGTCTGTATGTCTGTCCGTCTGAATACACAAAATAGTTCTTTACCTATAGATGACAGGAAAACCTATTAGAAATGTGCAGTCAAGCGCGAGTCGGACTTAATGTACGGAACCCTTAATATGCGAGTCCGACTCGCACTTGGCCGGTTTTTTTTAAACTCCTCTTGACGCTTAACCGCAGAAATAGTTTGCGTCCCGGAACAGGACATAGGATATATCTTATAACCAAAATCATCTTTTGAAGGTGTGAAAAGTGGCGTGGAAATTTGTACGGGAAATCAATAACCGCTGAACCGATTTATATTAAATTTGGGATGGTCTACATCTTTGATTTAGTTAAAAATGATAAAAAAACATGACTTCAAACCTATACTTAAACAGTATTAACTTCAAGAAGTGAATTCTGAATTCCCCCCTACACCTCATTTCACACCTTTAAAGGATGATTTTTGAGATAACTTATTATGTCCTGTCTCGGGACTCAAAATATATGTGTACTAAATTTAAATTAAAACTGTTCAGCAGTTTAAGCGTGAAGAGGAGTTTAAAAGAAAGTATTTTAATTAGTTTATATGTTTTTCTTTGGAATGGTGTCAATGTGATACCATAACTAAATTTGGTACTGCGAATTTATACGAAAACGATACCAAACATGGCCTCGTAGCTTTACTGTTGTAGAAGTCAAAATAAAATTGAGAGTCCTAAATTCTTATTACTTGGCCAAACTTGTGTAGAAGGAAAAGGAAAAATAAAAGTCTTCGGCAGGAATATAAGACACAAATATAATTTTTTTTTGCGTTACTATTTCAATCATCAAATATAAACATACCTTGATTATATTATTCTAGTGAGATCCTCATAGATAAACAAAAACATTTACTTAAAAAATTACAAGGTCGAAATGTCACGGAACTTGTGAGAGTAATATGTGTAAAATAAAAACTTTTATGACAAAAAAATCTGGACACAATTTAAGAAGCATCCAATTGCGTCGAGGAATCATCTGTATTTTTGCTTGTTTCATTACCTCCTCGCTTCTTTTTTTGTCCTTTGTATTCTGTAGCAATTTGTTAGATCTGAAAATAAAGATAACTTGCGTCGTCACGGATATCGATTTATAGGTTTTAGGGAGTGCAGAATTCGAAAACGATGATCATTTTATAATCCAAGATGGCGGCTACGTATTTTGTCATAAAAGTCGTCATGTATATCGTTTTATGGGTTTTAGGAAGTGCCGATTTCGAAAATGATGACCAGTTTGGAATCCAAGATGTGTGCCGTGCACTTTGTCATATAAGTCGTCATGGATATCGTTTTATAGGTTTTAGGGAGTGCAGAATTCGAAAAAGATGACCATTTTGGATTCCAAGATGTCTGCCGTGCACTTTGTCATATAAGCCGTCATAGATGTTGATTTACAGGTGTCAGGAAGAGCAGATTTCGAAAATGATGACCATGACCAATAAAACGACATCCATGTCGACTTTTAACATAGTGCATGGCCGCCATCTTGGATTCCAAAATAGTTATTATTTTCGAAATCTGCGCTCCCTAAAACCTATAAAACGACAGCCATGACGACTTTTATGACATACTGCATGGCCGCCATTTTGGATTCCAAAATTGTCATCATTTTCGAAATCAGGGCCCCCTAAAACCTATAAAACGACACCCATGACAACTTTTATGACATAGTGCATGGCCGCCATTTTGGATTCCAAAATGGTCATCATTTTCGAAATCAGGGCCCCCTAAAACCTATAAAACGACACCCATGACAACTTTTATGACATAGTGCATGGCCGCCATTTTGGATTCCAAAATGGCCATCATTTTCGAAATCTGCGTCCCCTAAAACCTATAAAACGACATTCATGACGACTTTTGTGACATAGTGCATGGCCGCCATCTTGAAATCCAAAATGGTCATCGTTTTCAAAATCTGCGCCCCCTAAAACCCATAAAACGACACCCATGACGACTTTTATGACATAGTGCATGGCCACCATTTTGGAATCCAAAATGGTCATCATTTTCTAAATCTGCGCCCCCCAAAAGCTATAAAACGACACCCATGACAACTTTTATGACATAGTGCATGGACGCCATTTTGGAATCGAAAATGGTTATCATTTTCGAAATCTGCGTCCCCTAAAACCTATAAAACGACATTCATGACGACTTTTGTGACATAGTGCATGGCCGCCATCTTGGAATCCAAAATGGTCATCATTTTCGAAATCTGCGCCCCCTAAAACCTATAAAACGACACCCATGACGACTTTTATGACATAGTGCATGGCCGCCATCTTGGAATCCAAAATGGTCATCGTTTTCGAAATCTGCGCCCCCTAAAACCTATAAAACGACACCCATGACGACTTTTATGACATAGTGCATGGCCACCATCTTGGAATCCAAAATGGTCATCGTTTTCGAAATCTGCGCCCCCTAAAACCTATAAAACGACACCCATGACGACTTTTATGACATAGTGCATGGCCACCATCTTGGAATCCAAAATGGTCATCGTTTTCGAAATCTGCGCCCCCTAAAACCTATAAAACGACACCCATGACGACTTTTATGACATAGTGCATGGCCGCCATTTTGGATTTCAAAATGGTCATCATTTTCTAAATCGGGGCCCCCTAAAACCTATAAAACGACATCCATGACGACTTTTATGACGTAGTGCATGGCCGCCATCTTGGAATCCGTCATCATTTTTGAAATCTGCGCCTCCTAAAACCTATAAAACGACACCCATGACGACTTTTATGGCATAGTGCATGGCCGCCATTTTGGATTCCAAAATGGTCATCATTTTCAAAATTGGGGCCCCCTAAAACGTATAAAACGACATCCATGACGACTTTTATAACACAGTGCATGGCCGCCATTTTGGATTCCAAAATGGTCATCATTTTCGAAATCGGCACTCCCTAAAACCTATAAATCGACACCCATCTCGACTTTTATGACAAAGTGTTTGGCTACCATCTGCATGCAAGACATTTCTATTATTTTTACGTACAAAAATGGCCCCCTGTCAACTTCCAACTAGACGTGCGCGCCGCCGCGGCGCGCCGCCGCCATAAGGAGTCAGCGCGCCGCCGCCGCCGCCGGTAGTTTAAAATTCGCGCCGAGACAAAGCCCGCAAGAGTACAAATTTAAAATCAATGGACATAAAGCGCGTGCGACGTGCCTAGCTTTAGCGTTCCGACTGTTTCGTTTTTTTTTCAAATTCATTGCTTGATTTATTTTAACCCTTAAATCGATAACGTCCACTATAATGGACATCCCAAGAAAAATTTCTGCACCAAATATTAAAGCATAGCGTTACTTTCCTCTGGTAGCGTACTTACACTACCAGGAAACTACTACTAATACTACTTGAATGATATTTTATTTTTAAGTATGAGTGTATAAGAAAATATTGGGAACCAGTGTGAACATAATCTTTTTGTCAAAGTCCCACAGAACGCAGAACTTGCAAGGAAGCATCCGACAGACTGACATTTTACCCATATTTCATTCTTTTTTGTATATGGCAGTATTAAGCAGCGTTAAAATAAAACGTGTAGATAGGTTACTAACTGGTCTGTTTATTACTTGGCAATATGATTTACATAAAAATATTTTTGTTTATCAGTATTTTGCCCATTGTAATCGACAACACGGCACTTTTGCTAAGTCCATTATGTTAGACGTTGCCAAGTATGCGAAGAGTAAAATTATTAAATTTTCTGGTAGTTTTTGTGGTAAATAAATTAAATAGAGGGATGTTAGGTGTTTGAAAACATTTTAAAAAGTCATTACTTGCCGTATTATGTAATGAACCAAATAGATAAAAAAAATTTTTTTATGGATTTTTCCCTGTGGATGTGGTGTGTGTGTGTGTGTGTTTGTTTCCTGTTTGTGTGTGGATTTGTTTTCATCAAGAGACAGACCCGATTTCATTTGAGAAATTTGTTAGGAAAATTTGATAAAAGTGCATGCATTATTGTAAAAACCATTGCTTAGATGTTACAGCTTCCTAGGATAACCTGCTGTTTGATTTAATGTTAAATAAATGACGTCAATCACTGATAAAATTTTACCACCTACGAGCTATAAAGTTATTCCAAAAATATAAAAATATGTAATAGGTTTTACTTCAATTCATTACATAAGTTGACATTATCGGTAAGTGTATTTCTAATTAAAAATGCAATTATTCTATATTTATTTTAAAATACATGAATTGGACTAAAAAAACCTTATGCATTATGCACATGAAATAGGTAGTCTATACTCGGCAACGTCCAAAATACTGGACGACTTTTAATTACGCGGCGTATCTTTTTACAAGCTTTTATTTATTTTCACCTGACCGTTGGCTGTCTGTCTGTCTGTCTGTGTGTAATCAAATCTTGCAAGTTAAATTTTATCCACTTCCCGGTTTCCGATTGAGCTGAAATTTTGCATACATACGTAAGTGGGGTGACAATGCAATATTATGGTGTCATCGAGCTGATCTGATGATGGAGACCGGAGGTGGCCATAGGAACTCAGTGATAAAACAACGAAACCTAATTGTGTTTGGGGTTTTTAGAATTGTCTCCATGAGTATTAGTTGCCTGTGGAAATAAAAGTACAGTCGGCGATAAAAGCTTGTACCAAAAATGAAATTTTTGCTAAAAACTTATTATTTACACCGATCTTGGCAACGTCCAACATAGTGACATATATTTTACACCAAAAAGATTTTTCCAGTGTTGATTTAAGAGTTAATCTTGGTTTCTCATTATACGTATATTGAAAAGTTGAAAATTCCACGCCGCCGGCGTTACGCCGCCGCCGTGGATTTTTTTGTGGCGCGCCGCCGCCCGATTTTTTTCGACCGGCGCGCACGTCTACTTCCAACCGAGATTTAATCGATAATTTATTCGATTAATATTCAGATTAATTCAATTTCAATCTATGTTAGGTCGACTAAACTAATCGCGATTAAAATTTGAGGATTAACTTTTTTTATTCCATTAATTAGTCGAATAAACAGTTAATCTATTAAGTCCCATCTCTGACCACGGCATTTTTACACTTTGAGAATATCTGAAAACAAATGAACACAAGGAGCCATTTTGCAAATCCAGTAACTTTGTTATTACTTTTGACAGCGCGTGTCATGTGTCTACACAGAGTCGACACAAAGTCGAAACATTTGCGAGTTCTACTTTAAATGTAAGTCAACAGTCCAGTAAAAGCAATGCAAATTAATTAACTGCATGAATAAATTAACTGCACAATTGCAAACAAATGTATCACATAATAAAATGTATACACTACTATTTGTAGCATAACAGTAAATATTTACAGTGAAAGTCAAAACAAACTTTAATGTTTTGTAAAGTTTCAAGTTTTACTACACAAACATGATTTTAATCAATACCACTTATTTCTTCAACTCTCAGATTACACTGATTACCTTAAATAGATGTCACAGCGATCTTAGTAATTTGGTTTCTAATTATAGACGTAGGACGATCGGGCCCTTTAAATACATGCGTCGGAATCTTTGCGTAGGCGGTGGATACAAACACGACGCTCATGACATGACACTAAATCAACTAACTATTAACAGACACCATACCTACACGCACTATGTTTACAATCACACGTTGACAAAGTAAAAAACCTAATAGCTACTACATTTTCATGTAATTATACTCACTCTGCACAAGCCAGGGACATTCCATCCGTGCCGATAATGTTTGTTCAGCGATAAACTGCCACTTCTCATATAACTAACACAAGATCACATCTTATTTAGCTTTGGGAACGCTGTTTTAATTGAATTATTGTTTTAGTTTAGTCTTTATTTATTAGGAGAGCGATTTAGATAGCCGCAAGACACGGCTCCGACCGTTCCGCAGGTTTTTATGATATTTTCGATGTCGCTGCAGCTGTGGGTGTTTGACAGTAGACGTCAAAAGCGTTTCGTTTCGTTGCAAGATTGTGTATTAGAACCACGTTCGATTTCAACTTTATTGCATATATTTTAAAAATATATCGGTGACGCACAGCGTCAAATTAAGAATTATTGTGCTATTATTTTATTTTAGTATTAAAGCTCATAAATGAATAATTGCCTGAAATGAAAGTTTTGTCCAGGAATAATTATATACATGCAAACGGTCGTGTCCAGAAGTAAGCTATTATCATTAATATTATACCTATCTAATTTTTATAGTAGGTATAAATTAGTAATCGGATTACTTTCCTCTATTTATCAACCACGCAGCCTTTATCAAGGTTTTAATTAGTACGGCTTCTCATAAACAGATTTGCCGCGAATGAGATTACAGGCGCGAAGCCGATCGTGCGTATCGAGCAATTTTTAGAGCACAGTACAAAACTTTGTTCACGGTGCTCTTATGGGATCACTTCGGTCTTGCAAATCGGTTAAATGCATTTTTTAGGGTTCCGTACCCAAAGGGTAAAACGGGACCCTATTACTAAGACTCTGCTGTCCGTCCGTCCGTCTGTCTCCAGGGTGTATCTCACGAACCGTGATAGCTAGACAGTTGAAATTTTCACAGATGATGTATTTCTGTTGTTGTTTGGTCTTGCTCGCTCCATCGTAGGCCACGTCTACGCCTCGGCTAGTCTGTGGCCATGAGTAAGCCCATTCATAATTTAAAAAAAAAAAAAAAAATCGGTTAAATGCATTTTTAGGGTTTCGTACCCAAAGGGTAAAACGGGACCCTATTACTAAGACTTCGCTGTCCGTCCGTCCGTCTGTCTGTCACCAGGCTGTAACTCACGAACCGTGATAGCTAGACAGTTGAAATTTTCACAGATGATGTATTTCTGTTGCCGCTATAACAACAAATACTAAAACCAGAATAAAATAAAGATTTAAGTGGGGCTCCCATACAGCAAACGTGATTTTTGACTAAAGTTAAGCAACGTCGGGCGTGGTCAGTACTTGGATGGGTGACCGTTTTCTTTTTGCATTTTTTTCCGTTTTTTTTTGCTTTATGGTACGGAACCCTTCGTGCGCGAGTCCGACTCGCACTTGCCCGGTTTTTTAGGGTTCCGTACCCAAAGGGTAAAACGGGACCCTATTACTAAGACTGCTGTCCGTCCGTCCGTCCGTCTGTCTCCAGGCTGTATCTTACGAACCCAGTGACGGATTTCCCATAAGGCACAGTAGGCCCGGGCCTAGGGCGGCGAGATATTAGGGGCGGCAAATTGTGACAAAAATTCGCTGAAGATAACAAAAAGTAACTCAAAATTAGACCAGGCAACGAATTCAATAAAAGGTACTTATAGAGGGAAATGCTTGAAAGACAATTTTTGACTTTGTACCTAACTTTATTTGGACTATCTAGGAGGTGAACATATCAAAAGTCCCCGGCCGTAGCCCTTGAGCCGGGGGAAGAGAGAGGTTTGAAGGTCACATTTTTCAGTTTTTCGCTTATATCTCGGAAACTATGCGTTCTAACGACATTTTTTTTTTTTGATTTATTTAGAACACAAACAGTCACATAATACAAATGGATTTTTAGTACAATGTAGTGTACGTAACATACTTAAGAAACAGACCTGGAGGTTCATTAATGAGTAGGTACATATATAATGTTAATTAACATACATAATAACCGCAGAAAGAAAAAATAAAATTGTAATTATGACCGTGATAGCTAGACAGTTGATATTTTCACAGATGATGTATTTCTGTTGCCGTTATAACAACAAATACTAAAAACAGAATACTTAAAATAAAGATTTAAGTGGGACTCCCATACAACAAACGTGATTTTTGACCGAAGTTAAGCAACGTCGGGCGGAGTCAGTACTTGGATGGGTGACCGTTTTTTTTACCTTGTTTTGCATTATGGTACGGAACCCTTCGTGCGCGAGTCTGACTCGCACTTGCCCGGTTTTTTTTACTTAATAAACCCAATATACCGAATCCGTACCGAATGTTGACAATTTTTTACTCGACTACGACCAGACTACGACATTAAAGCATTATATTATTACTAGAGTTGTGACTGGAAGGTAAATTATGATTAATGAAGTAGGAACAGTAACGACAACTGTGAGGACTAGGTAACTTAATTCCATTGTTATATTCTCAAAAACGCCTTCTAAAGATAGCTACACTCAGCAGCTAAGTTTCTAAGCGAGCGAGACATTCAAAATGATAGGCAGCTCAACTTTACTGTTACAAAAATCATGTGCAGATCATTTTGGCCACCTTAACCGCTTAGCTATGTATATAGTTTTGTTGCTGACTGTACAATTACGCGAGCCAAGACAGAATACCTAGGTATATACCTATGTTAGTTACTGAATAAAACAGACTGCACTTTGACTTTGAGTTTGGACTGCTGCCAAATACCATCGTCCACACTGTCAACGGACTAGTTGTAAACCTTATTGTAAGGACATAAGGTCCTCCGATGGTCAGTTTCTGTTAAGACTACTTGCTCTGTAATCTCTGTAGGTATAATGTTTTTACATGTTGTCTACCTACATAGCTAGTTTTCATAAACCTTCAGAGGTTTTAACATCGTAATTTTAGGAGTTGCAAGCGTTCTTTGATGGTGCTAAGTGATATACAAATTAGTTTTCCATCGTCTTCTTCTTTCTTGTACTTAAATTAATTACCACAATAACCGACACTTACGACTATATTATTAATTTGTCTTCGTTTGGGCAGTCATAACCAATGTGGACTGCAAGGTGCGGTAGTTTGCGGTAATTGTAGTTTATAAAAATAATTCCATACGGCTGTTTTGTCCTATATAATAAGATAATAACACAGTTTATAGTTAGTTTTGTATGCTCAATCATTATTTAGGTTATTCAACCTGTATCGCGTTTCATAAAACTACAAATTTGTAGATTTTCAAATCTGTAGCAGCAACAGTAAATGTTCAACATTAAAGGGCCAGTTGCACCAACCACAATCGTTGGGATGAAACTTCACACAAATATGGTAAACGTATTAACAGTGACAGAGGGTTTCGTGCACCCAAGGAGAATTGGTGCAACCGACCCTTAGCTGAGCGTCGGCACTAATGAGTCGAGTTTGGGCCCTCTCGAGCCGAGTGCCCGCTTAGCGGCATGCTGCGTTGCTGTTGCCGTTGCATGCGTGGGCGCACGTAAGGGAAGCTCTATTTTAGTAGCTTATTTAACTGGCAATGTTGGTATGTATGTATTTATGTTTTAACAAGTGACACGCGGTTTGGCTCAACGGACCCTTAGATGAGCGTAGGCACTTTTTTTTTGCTTTATATGTATTGCATAGCACAGCTGAGGTTTGAACCTATACTTCGTTTTTTTTAATTTTAATAAACAATCTTGATGTGTCTTTTAATTGAAAAACACATTTTAAAAATAAGTTACGACAAATACGTAACAATTATGAATCTAATACGATCATTAATATTCTCCTGCTTTCATAAGTAATAGTTATTGATTTTTAAAAAGCGTTTTTCAATTAAAAGACATGCCAAGATCGCTTACCTTCTTTGAAGTTCTTTCTAATGCTAAAAAAACGAACTATACACAACTATGAAAGGTTAATTAACCGGGTCATTTAATAAAAGTCAAAACCTGACTTTATATTATAAGACAGAGTTAAGGGGTCCACTGATTAACAGTCCGCCGGACGGTAATATCGGCCTGTCAATTGTTCGGAACTGTCAAAATTTTGTTCTAACTGACAGGCCGATACCGTCCGGCGGACTGTTAATCAGTGGGCCCCTTTAAAGAAGACAAACAATGCAAGGGCGGTTAAAGAAGACAGACAAGTAAAGTAGAGGGAATTTCGATAGCTAAAGTGGAAAATAATCAATAAACCAGGCAGTCGACTAGTTGTGATGGGTTTATTTTGCGAACTGACGTACAAAAATATAAACAGTCAAAATAACATTAGAATTTAAATATGGAATTAAAAAAGAACTTAAGACTAGACATAGATAATAGTGTAAACGTATCAAAACCTATTTACATATACACCCTTAACATCCCACCCCCTTGTGTGCGAAAGCACACAAAACTAGCCAGACTAGATATAAACTGAGACTTTATGCCTCTAATCTGACCAATTTTTTAGAAGGTCGACGAAGAATTCCACCTGATGTGGCTACGTCCACCACCCTGACCACTCCGTCTCTGCCAGGGAATGTAGCAACGACGCGGCCGCGTGGCCAGGTTCCTCGGGGTAGGTTCTGGTCTACAATGATGACTAAGTCGCCAACAGTCAAGTCGTGCTCTCTGTTCTCCGCTATCTGGCGAGGTTGCATGGTTGGCAGAATTTCTTTTACCCATCGGTTCCAAAAGTGGTCGGCCAATCTCAACGCCTTCCTCCAGTCAGCACGTCTTAAAAGGTCTCGGTCGTCAAGGGTTGCAGGCAGAACCTGGTTAGAAGATGAGCCAATTAGAAAGTGGAAGGGCGTTAGGGTTTCCTGGTCTTCAGGGCCAATAGGGACATGGGTCAGAGGTCGAGAATTTACAATTGCCTCAGCTTCTAGAAGGAGAGTTACTAGGACTTCGGGATTAGGTTCTCTTTCTCGTAATGTGGCATTCAGCGCGACTTTGACGGTGCGAATCAGTCTCTCCCAGCATCCGCCGAAAAAAGGAGCAGCGGCAGGGATAAAGCTCCACTTTATTCCTCTATTGGCAGCAAAATCGTAGACCTCGTGCTGATAAAATTCGCGTAGAATTCGGTCTGCACCAACAAAACATGTACCGTTGTCAGAATATACAGTATTGGGAGCACCTCTTCTAGCAATAAACCGTCGCAGGCTCATTATTGCGGAGTCAGCAGAAAGGGAATGTACAAGCTCCAGGTGAACGGCTCTGGATGTCATGCAGGTGTACAGGGCCACATAACGTTTCTCTTGTCTTCGACCGATCTTGGTATTTAACGGGCCGAAATAATCCAAGCCAGTGTACGTGAATGGGCGGCGGTGGTGGGCAAGCCGCTGAGGAGGAAGGTTACCGGTCATCGGATTCATTGGCTTTGCTCTTTTGATGCGACAGAACAAACATTTGCTGGTGACGCTTCGAACAGTACTGCGCAGATGAAGAAGCCAATATTTTTGTCGAACCTCATTGACCACCATTTCATTGTTTGCATGTCCAGCCTTGCGATGGTAGAAATTGACCAATAAGCGCACTACTGGGTGTCGTCCATCTAGAATGATTGGAAACTTGATCTCGGAACCGACGTCTTGTACAGCAACGATTCTGCCAGCTAGGTGCAACAAGTTGTCTGGCCCCATTCTGGGAGAAAGCTTTGCCAGGCGACTACTCTTTGGTATCAATTCTCCACGTTCTATTATTGGGATTTCGTCACTAAATGACTCAGATTGTACTTTCTTCAGGACGTGCCTTTCTGCGGCTTCCATAAGTTCCGCTGTCAGGGGGATTAGAGTGGTGGACGTAGGTGTATTCGTACGTTGACGAAGCCTAACATCGGTGCTAGGAGCAACGCGACCTACGCGATCTAAAGCCGAGCGAAATTTAGACGCAGCTTGCAAAACGCGAGCAGTAGCACGAAGTAATCGTAGCCAGTCACTAAAACGACTGAAATCCGCGGTAATTGTCAGATGACCAACCACAAGTCCAGAAGTCTGCTTCCGCTCTTCCTGGACTATAGGCTGACCAGCTGGTTCAACAGGCCAGTTCTCCGGAGGATCGAGGAGGAACGAGGGGCCTGTAAACCATCGGTGGTTTGGATTAAGATGAAGCGGCTTAATCCTAGTGGCATCGTCCGCAACGTTCAAATCAGTTGGGACCCATTTCCAATCTTGCACGCGCGTATTTTCTGTAATTTCTCCTACGCGATGGGCCACAAAGGGTTTGTACGTTCGTGCGTCACTTCTGAGCCAACCGAGGACAGTTCTTGAATCTGTCCACAAGAAAGTTCGTAAAGGTTTTTTCTTATGAAACTCTTTAATAGTGACAGCAAGGCGAGAAGCTATCAAAGCGCCCTGCAATTCTAGACGAGGAATTGAAGTGGGCTTCAAAGGTGAGACTCTCGTCTTACTGGTGATGAGTGCGAGCTTGACTGTACCATCTGCATACAATAAGCGCCAATAAGCGACGGTGGCAAAGGCAAGCTCGCTTGCGTCCGCGAAAATGTGTAGCTCCCTGTGTAGAGGTTCTCCATTGAGCTTGGCGTACCATCGTGGAATCCTAATTGTAGATACGTCAGACAGTTCCTTAAACCACTCGTTCCACTTTAAAATCTGTGATGGTGGAAATGGTGTGTCCCAGTCAATATTGGATCTCCACGCCTCCTGAAGCAGTATACGCCCTTTGACCACTATTGGGCCCAACAAACCTAGTGGGTCGTATACTTTCATGAGGTGGGACAACACTTTGCGTTTATTAAAACTGCCCTGTAGTATGAGACCTTCTAAACCGGTCCTAAATCCGATAGTGTCTGATATAGGATCCCATGAAACACCTAAGGCTCTGACGCTACTTGACTCACTACCAAGTGACATCTCACTAGGCTGGGCGGCGCGCAGTTCAGTCGGTACAAGACGCAATGCTCCTTGATCGTTAGAAATCCAGCCACACATTTCGAAACATGCGTTACGATGAATAGTCACAACATCGGATGCCATCTGTGCAGCTTCGTCAACATCGTCCAGGCTATCCAGGAAATCGTCCATATAAGAACTATGGATACTTGCGTTGGCTGCCGCTGGATACGAATCTTGGTGAGACATAGCGTTTTTATGTTTAATGTACAACGCAGTAAAAGGACTGGACGATGCTCCAAAAATGACAGCTGTCATCCGATATTCTTTTAGAGGCGTTGTTTTCCTTGACTGAACGTCGCGCCATAAAAAACGTAGTGCGTCACGATCTTGTTCACGGATTTTTATTTGAGGAAACATTTCCTTAATATCAGCTGTTATGGCAACAGCGCCCTCTCTGAACCGAAATAAAATACCTAATAAATTTTCTAAAAGATCAGGTCCTTGAAGCAGCAACGAGTTTAATGAAACACCCTGATTAGTCGCGGCTGCGTCGTGGACAACACGAAGTTTACGTTTTTGTGGATGGTACACGCCAAAATGAGGCAAATACCACCTTATTCTTGCGTTAATGTCACTTTTATTAGGTTCAGATTCGGTTTTTAATTTATTTTTATTGTTATTCACACTTGACAGCTCAATGTCAAAATTTGTTTCTGCTTTATTCGGACTGACTGTACTAGGTTGTAAGTTATCAGATAAGGTGTGAATTTTATTTGAATAATCGCTTAAAGTGGTATCGCGTTTGAGATCAATGCTGGTGTTGACGCTTTTAGTGATAAGATGATTATAATAAGTGCCGGGATTGCACTCTTCAGCGTAATTTTTGGCAATCATGTTATCAATAAACTTTTTATACGCGTCAGCGAAGGCGGGCTCACGAATCATTCGCCTTTCGAGGCTTAGAAATCTTGATAAAGCTTGCGGGTAGCTATCGGGAACACACTGTATGTTGTCACGCCACGGAAGACCTACTTCATATCTACCGGTCGGTAAGCGTGTGGTGGTAGCATCAAGAATCTCGACGGCACGGGAGTCTAGCTTGCTAAATAGAGTCTCGCGCTTAGAGATACCGAGCGAGTCGAGTTTGTATTGCTCCTTTATCAGTGACTCCAGGCGTTCATTTTCAGAAGGTTCAGTGCGGTCTAACTGACAATGGTTGACGAACTCGACTGGCTTGGTTTTGCTACTCGTTGGTCCATACAAAGTCCACCCAAGCAAAGTGCGACAAGCGGCGGGCTCGTTACGTCTGCCTTCACAAACCTCGCGACATATTGACAGATGCCAATGCTCAGCACCAATAAGTACGGTTGGTGTAGCGTCAGCATATGTCAAGTATTCGGCTAGGTCTTTTAAGTGAGCATAAGATTCAATAGTCTCTCTAGATAGAGTTTGTTCGTTCAAGCCTAACGATTGTACAGCCTTAGCATGATTTACCAAATGGATGTCAGATTCATATTTACCTCTTATGTAAAAGTCAACGTATCTTACCTTTGTAGTTTTTTGTAAACCCATGATACCATTGACAGTTATGATCTCTTCAGGCCCTATTAAACCTATGCGAGCAGCCACTTTACAATCGATCATAGTCGCAGTACTGCCATCATCGAGAAACGCGAAGGTTTCATAGCTGCCATTTGGCCCTGACAGTGTCACTGGTAAAACCTTCAACATTGTAATATTTGAACATATTTCATTAGACGTTTTATGTTGGTTACACGATATACCTATATTAGACACAGTCACATTATTGTCTGACACCTTATTATCGGCTGGCGAGGAACTCGACGTATGCTGGGTATCACTTTCAGCCGCAGGAACGCAAATGACGTTATTAATCCGTGTATCGGGTGTAGGCGGTGATCTAAACGTATCCTGCCTGCCGTGCAAAAGAGGGTTGTGTCGAAAAGTACAACCATCGACCCCGCAAGGGTTGCTTTTGCATAATTTCCATAGGTGTGAGTTGTCTTTTAGACATTTATAACAAACTTTGTGTTCACGTAACCAACGCCACCTATCGTCAACAGATAACGACGTAAATTCAGTACATTTTTTTATATTGTGGGATTTTTTACAATAAACACACTCTATCTTACCAATCGTTTTATTTTTGTCATGAGTGACGGAATGTATATTTTCACGTTTAAATGGTTTATTCATTGGAAGATGTACTCGTGATTGTTGCGGTATAGACATAGAAAGCCCTACTTCTGGCGATAAAGCGAATTTAATATAGCGTTCGTGTTCGCGTGTTAGAAAGTCAGATAAAAGTTCTAACTTTGACTTGAGATGGTTTGACGTTTCTGACAAATCTGACGCATAATCAGACCATCTCATTTTCATTAAAGGGTTAAATTTTCCTAGAATATTATGAAACAGCTCCGGCGATTGTAAATATTCTCGTAGGCCGAGTAATTTCATAGTAGACAAAGAATTGCGTACCTTATTAGCGAAAATACCTATCTCCTTTAGGTCAGGCCCGAGCCGAGGCAGCGTTTTCAAAATCTGAACTTCGCCGAAGACAATCATTTCGGGACAAGCAAATGTACGTTCGAGTGCTGCCATGATATCTTCGGAAGCTGCCGCGGTGTTGAGTAAAGAGGCGACGGCCTCCCGGGCGGGCCCGCGGAGTGCGTTATGTAGACGCGCCGTATTTTCTGCGGGGGAATAAGAAGTTTTAGTACTATCAAATAAGTATTTAAATTGAAGCCATTGTGACGAGTTGCCATAGAAAGTTGGAAGCTCAATTTTAGCTTTTCTTGGCACGTCTCGTGCGGCGAGCGCTTTAGCTGCGGCAGCCGTATCGGCAATAGCTTGTAAAAGCGTGGCAGAGCCGGTTATTGGCTCGGTTTGATCTTGACGGCGGCACTCTTCATTTACATGATCATTGTTAAAATCAATCAGTGCATTATCGTGGCCGTTTTGACGTTTGACGTCTTCACGCAATAAAGGTGAATTAATACGGTTATTTACTACATTACACTCTACAGTAGGTTCTGGCCGTAAATTTATAGGGGGATCGGCGGTCATGGTGGTAACTACCGCTATATGTGGCGGAATAGTTACACCCACTTCGGCCCGTGTGTCTACGGGTTGCCTTTCCTGATTTACGTCACGAACCCAAGATGCTGTACGAGAATATGCATTACTAACCGTGTGATTGGAACGCTCCTCGGCTTCTAAGGCGGCTATTTTCGCTTCAAGTTCAAGCTGTTCTACCTGTTTAACCTGCTCAAGGAGTTTCCGTTCGCGTTGAAAGAGCTCTTGTTCCCTTTCTATGCTCTTGCGGGCCAAGTGGGCCTCCGCGGTCAGTCGTCGTGCCCTAATCGTGGCCGATGATCGCGTAGAGCCCGAAGCGCGAGACCTGCAACTGAGGGGAACATTAACTTGTTCGGCGCTGGTGCCGGTTGTGAGGCACTCGCGAGACGTCCCGGGGATTTGCGGGTCGGAAGCCGCGGGTGGTACGGTGGCGTCGGCCGCACCGTGATCCAACTTTTTGGACTGGCCGAGCCTACCCGTGGCAGGGGTACCCGTTTCCGAGCGCGTCATTTTTGCGCTTTTAGCCGACTGCTTGGTTTTAGATCGCAAGATCATGAGTGAGGAAGAAGGACCAAAATAAAGAAGACAGAATTTACCATTTGCGAGCCCGAGCACGCAGAACGTTGGTGGTTGAGAGCCACGGACGGTAGCGTCGACGAAGAATGAGGTCGGCCATTGCGGCCTGTGGACCTTGCAGAGCCCACCCGTAGCAACCACCGGTACATTGCAGTGCGTGTCTAATATTTTTACGCGCTTTATTTTGGCTTTTCCATCTGCTTTATTCGGACTGAACTTTCTTTTTTATTTTCAAACAATAATTATGTAGGTATATTAAATAATTTCTAAATAAATTTGTAAAAATAAAAATAATTAAAAAATTTGTGTAAATTGCCGACCAAGCAATCGACTGTTTCGATGGATTTTATTAGCGAACTGACGTACAAAAATATAAACAGTCAAAATAACATTAGAATTTAAATATGGAATTAAAAAAGAACTTAAGACTAGACATAGATAATAGTGTAAACGTATCAAAACCTATTTACATATACACCCTTAACAGCGGTACTCAGATAAAATCTATTTAATTATGGTGTTGATTCGATACGACCACTTGCACTTATTGGTGTGCACGAAACGCACAGCGAATTGTTCCATAAGGAAGCTGCGAGTCGTTTCAAGGTTGAACCTAATAGGTATAATAGATTCAAATTTAACAAATCGTTATGATTTTGAACTGGTTTTGATATGATTGACGATCGTCTTTCCGTGGCTAGCTCTCCGGCTATTTCACTTGAGACATGACATGAGAAATGTCATGCACCAATCAGCGTGATGGATATTGACTCGCCGCCATCAAGTTTTTTTTATACTTGGCTTCACCTCAGTGATCAGCTCGCTAACGCTTTGCGAGCGTTTGGAACCACGCCCCTCGAGCTGATTGCTACGACGCCTACGACGAACTGTAGCACTTGCTACGACGATTTCCTAGGACTTTTGTACGTAACTATACAGGGTGTTTTTTAAACTCTTAGCCATCTTTTGTAAGGTTAATATATAGGATATAGGTCATACTGAAAAACTTAAAATGGGAACGTCTCCGAAATCACGAAAAAAATGTTGTTGACTCACGTCGTTTTGGCTGATATCGATATTTTGAATATTTATATACTTATAGCATATAATGCGAAGGTATTGAAATTAGTTTATTTTGCAGGAGTATGCATGCATAGTACAGTCACCTGCAATAATATGTTACACAACGAACGAAGGCCGCAATAAATATCTGACACGATCTTAAGTATTTGTAGAGCACTATGAACGTGTCACATATTTTTGTGGCCTTCGAAGAGAAACATATTATATTATTGCAGGTGACTGTACTTCACGATAATTTAATCAACGAAAGACCACAATAACGAAATAAAAAAATCTCGCCATCTTTCTTCTAAGTACAATCTTTAATTGTTATTTCATGTTTCTTCCAGAGCATCTATGGATACGTCAACCTTGCACGCATACCGCATCCTTACCCGTTCCTAGCTCATTGGCCCTAAGGAGGTCAGTGTGCATGGGAACTGGGTCAGCAGTGAGCCATGGCGCGGTGCAGCAACACCACATCTTCAAAAACATCGTACATTTACACTTGAAACTTCTTAAGATAAGACGTTGGGAAAACAAGTGAGTAGTGACATTTAAAAAGTTGTATATCAACGTGAGGCGCGTAGAGAGACGCGAGGTTGGGTAAGTAAGTGGCGCGCGCTCGGTAAGTGTCGGCTAACTTCGGTCGCTCTCGGTAGATGTCGTTGGCGCATGCGCCTGGCCGCCATCGATCCCCGCCCACGCGTGTGGAGGAGCAGAGTGCACGAGCCCGGTCGGACCGGCATGGCGACGTGAACGCCACCAGCGGCCTCCGGCGATGCCGCGATGGCCAGAGAGGTAACGCCGAGCGCCCCGTCGCTTGCGTAACGATGGTTAATATCTATTACCCTTGGACTTTAGTGAGTGAAGTGAAGTGTGCATCCATGCAGTGGACTGTCATATCGATCAGGTTTAGGATAAGGAGTATAAGAACCATGACAATAGCCTAATAACTAACTGTCCATGGCCATGGCTGTATGCAAGGTTGTAGCCTTTTTGTAGCTCGTAACGGTCTAGAGTAGCGCACCATGCGTACACTACCGCAACACACACACAAACACACAGATACATCTCAACTTTAGTACAATCGTTAAACTATCCATACAGGGTGTATTTTCAACGTCTAGCTATACCTACAATGGTAGGTGAATATCTAGTTCATATTAAACTACTTTTTCTATGAGTAAGATATTGATGTTTTCTGTGGGTTACACAATTTTTCGTGATTTTAGGTATGGTCCAATAGCAAATTAAGTTATTCCATATGACCTACATATTCACCTCGACTCATGTCTAAATGTTGAAATAGTAACTCCTTATATATCCAAAACATGATTTCATTTTTATACCCAATTTCATATAAGTACATGTATAATAATCCATCTTATATACAAAGTGTATTCATTAAATAAATCAAAATGTTAAGTTTTATGAGTGGTGAGTGATTCTGATTTGAAAATGTTAATTTTAATTGAATATCAACATAAGAAGTTTTGGTACCTATACCTACATGAACGTAAGTACGTATATTACAAGTATATATTGGCCGAAACCGTTAACATAATTAAGAATATTTGGTAATAAGTATATATTATTAAATTAACCGCGACTAGTGCTGCTGTGCTAGTTATAATTTGACAGGTGTACAGTGCATTAAAGTACAGTGATGCAATACAGATGGCGCTGATTGTCTATGAATATGTTGACAGATGAAATAGCACATTCTGTGCAAACCTACTTTTGAGGGCAATTTTTGGTTCAACCGATCAGAAATCCGTAGTCAACTAGGAAACCTTAAATCGTTTGATGCTTTGCGCCGTGATGGTTAGTCATAGAAAGCTGCAATTTGTCATAAATATATAATTAAAAATCATGTGAAGTCCCCAATCCGCATTGGGCTAGCGTGGGGACTATAGCCCAACCCCTCTCGCGCATGAGAGGAGGCCTGTGCTCAGCAGTGGGACATATATAGGCTGAAATAATGATGATGATGATATATAAAAATCAATCATGCCAACAAAGTGGTAAAGTAAAAAATAGAAAAATAATTTAAGGTACCGCCCCTAATACACGTAAAGTGGTGACAATTTTTTTTTTCGCTTTAACCCAATGATGTTGGGTGTCATTGGATAGGACTTTCAAAATGAATAGGGGCCTTCAAAAACCATATTTTAGTAAAATGATATTTTTTGCAAATGATTGCTCTGAAAAAAAAGCCATACTTAACTTAACTAACTTTTAAACTATGGGTCTAAAAAATAAAATAAAACTGAATAAAGACTTTCAATTAAAACTACTTATAACGAATTCGATATTAAGCCGTTTTTGAATTATCACAAAAAGTCATCACCTCTAAGCGCTGTAAAGGTACTCTTTTTGATGAATTACTTAGGTACATTAGGGACTATTAGTCTCGGTTTACGGCAAGTGCAACTACGGAACCCCTACATTGAGCATGGCCCGACATGCTCTTGGCCGGTTTTTATTATTAGTGTAAATTATACATGACCTAAATATTATAAGTAGATGACCCAAAAAACTAGATTAGCAACTGCTAAGTTATTTTTAGGGACATCTCGAAAAAGCATGAAGGTTACTCTTAAAAAAATAGATTTGTTGCCACAACTACATTACAAAATTATTAGATTATTCATTATTAATTCAAAAAGTTGCACGAAAAAAAAACATTGCACAAAAATATTATACAAAACATGCACAAAAAATGCATATATATCTTACGTAGAAATCTAGGTCATTCGGTTAGCCGCATAGTCTGCTCATGAAATATTCTTAATTTCCCTTTGGAAATTGCGGGACAAAAGGTCTAAAATAATCTAGAAGTTCTAGATAAGCTAGTTCATTATGCTAACAAATAAAAAGGGCATTCTTTAAAATCCTTTTACGGTATGCTACGTGCCTCTGTTTGACGTAAAACAAGGTGATATGGCTATTGTATTGCTCGCTTGCATCTAAAGGGGCCCACAGATTACCACTGTTCGCCAGACGACAGATTGTCAGTTAATCGCAAAAGGTGACAGTCCCGAACAACTGACAGGCTGATATCGTCCGGCGAACTGGTAATCTCTTCTCCTTCTCTTCTTTTTAGTCTCTTTCAATTTTTGAAATGTACTTAGGCCTCCTTAAATTTTTGCCATTCTGTTCTATTTTGTGCTCATTGTACCCATTTTGATCCAGCTGTTCTTTTGCTGTTTTTTTGTCATACCAATGCATTTTTGGTTTTGACTTTGACGTGAGTCTCCCTAATGTCTCCACTCTACCAGCCTCTTACACCACGTGCCGTCTTTCCAGGCGACATGTCCAGCCTGGTAATCTGTGGCCCCCTTAATGTTTATAGGTATATACACCCCGATAAAAACATAAATGTGAAATGAGAGACAAGTTCAAGTGTCGTTGTTGACTCTGCGATAAAAGAATTCAGATTTATATAATATGTGTCCCAAGTTCTGTGCTGTGTAGAATATCCTGAACTTATAATGGATTTGACTTGGCTTTTACCAAAAACCAAATTTAAGAAAAGTAACAAACAATAAGTACGTAAAAACTAGCCAAGACGAATCCTTTATACTTAATTTCAAAATTTCCTACTATTTTTTTTTCAATATTAGTACCTACATTTAAACGCTGTCAGTCATTTAATTGACACATTTTAGTTAAAGCTTGAATAAAAATAAAAGTTTGTTTCGATAAAGCTCAAGTAACCTACTCAACAAAATGAGCTGCAATTTCCTAAATTTCTCCCATGGAATCGAATACAAAACAAACTGGGCCGTATCGATTGCAATAATTCCCTCAAAACGAACCAGCGATCCTATTAACTTCGCTTACAGACTATTCGGCTCATCTAATACCAGCTAATATGGCCCAAGGAAATCTAAGATGTGTTCCAGAATATTTTTATTCAATATCTAGCTTAGGTAGGATGGTGGTAGCCTAGCGGTACTTTCATCCGGTGCGGGTTCAAACCCTCGCTCGTATGAATAAGATTTCGAATCTTATGTACGAAATAGTATTTGATATTTATCGTTTTTCGGTGAAGTAAAACATTGTGAGAAAACCAGACTAATCCCAATTAGTCCATACTGACTGAGTTGGAAAATCAGATAGCAGTCGCTTTCGTTAAAAACTAGTGCCATCAAAACGATAGTCAAAGTCGTATCAAAACCAGTTGTAAGCAATAATAAATTGTTAAATTAAAATTGACTTTGACTTCTTCTTCTTCTTCGTTACACTCTTGACAGAGTGGTCGTGGCCATTATGTAGACTTTTGAGCGACTTGTTTAACGACACGTCGCCATTCCTCCCGTAGAGCTGCTTTCCGTGAGCTTTCGCTTACTGTGGACTGTGGCTTTGAATTGGTCAGTCCATCTCATTGGCGATCTTCCTCTAGCTCTGTCACCTCCCACTCTTCCTTGCATAACTAGGCGTTCTATGGATGTTCCAGTTCGCCGAGACACGTGTGTCCAAAGAAGTTGAGGATCCAAGTTTTGACCGTCGAAATCGAAAGCAACCGACTTGGACTAGATAGACAGTGTTAAGAAATTAGAGACAGATATCTACAATAACGGTAAAAAACCGCAGCACAATTTGTAATTTTATTACTTAATGTTAATAAATTTTAAAATTCAGTAAATTATACCTACCGTAAAACGGGGCGAGTAGGTTTCGCGGGGAGAGGTGGGTTATGAATGGGGAGAGAAGGTTTGAGAGGGGGGTGAGAAGGGTTTTTAAGGCTACTACTAGGTATTCCAATTTAAAATGGGCTATAGTAATACGCATAATAAAAAAAATCGATCCAACAATCTTCCAAAATCACCTTTGTATGAAAACCCTCTCACCCCAAATACGAGGCACTACGGGGTGAGGTGGGTTTTCCTCTTTATCGTCAAAGTTATGAAATGGAACTACCCAAAATAAAATACAAACGTCCAAACCACTTATTATATACACTATTCAGTTTTCGCATGTAAAAATAAAATTTTATCGAGGTTTGAAAGTCAAATTTCACCCAACTCACCCCATTTTACGGTATAGGATCTCAAACTAGCATAGGGGGCACGATTTTTATTAGAACTTACATCAATTTTACCATCAAATCCCTACCAAGAGTGCCCGGCGATCTTCGGATGATTCGGACGAATCGAAAATGATGAATTAAAAGCACTTAGTAAGGTTCTACGGTGCGGATTTTAAATTGTTTGACAGTTTACCTGTCATATTCTCTTTATTTATTTTTCTTCTTAAGTTAGGTTAATTATAATATGAATATAAAAGTAAAATAAAAACACTTACAAAACAATAAAAAGGCAGGGCCCAAGCTGCCGGTGGTCAGGGCCGCAGAGTGAGGAATCGACGTACTATACGCGCCGTGTCCAAAATTACCGCCTTCTGCATCTGACCCTTGATATTTTTATTACACTAGATACTCGTAGCTCGCGTGAGACAAATGGTCGGTAAGCTTTCGGAATCAATCCGGAGATAAGAGCCGAAAGAGGGGAAAAATTTAATTTCTCTTATCGCGCCGCCGACGCGACGCTCTATCGGTTATCTTTCAAATGCCATTTCACGACCAAATTGATGTTTTTTATTTAATTTATTTTGTCATTTTTTGTACAGTTACATCAGTAAACGGTTTATATACTTGGTCAAGTAGATCTTGTCAGTAGAAAAAGGCGGCAAATTTGAAAAATGTAGACACAAAGGGATATCGTCCCATAGAAAATTTGAATTTCGCGCCTTTTTTTACTGACAAGATTTGCTTGACCAGCTATATGTATTTAATGGTAACTTCATGTTTAAATACATAGGTTAGGTATTAGTTAATGAATTGGAGTAAAAAGAAATAAAATAGGGTTTGACACTAAATGCAATACCTATATACTTACATAAAAGTGTAAAAATCCGTAAAAAGACCAATGAATTGTAATAAAATATTCTGTGGATTAATTTTAATTTATTACAATTTTCCGAAAATATAATCCATGCTCGTATTGGATGGGATGTGTAATAAAACTCCTAAGTAGGTATTAGATTTTTTGTACGCATCCTGTATAAGATATCGTTGCAAATGTCAAATGGCAGTAGGTTCAGTCGACGTCAAAGATATGTATGTGTACACTTTTGCACCTTACTCCTTTGTAATAAGGCGAAAAATGTTAGCATATCTTTGACTTCGATTGTACCTACATAATTTTAACGTTAGTCCAAAGAATAAAAAACAGTAGAAACACGTTGTAATCACGCTAGCCTGTCCTTATCTAACATCATCCCTCTCCGTCCCTCCTGTCAGCGTCCGTTTTAATTCCCCCCACCATTAATCCGCCCATAAAGACCCCATAAACGCCTCCAAGGATTTTTGCAGGCGCAAGAATTATTGAAAATCAATGACTTCCCAATCAGACCTCTGTCTTAGTGGCCAAATACTTAGATATTTTTTGGTAACGCCAGGAATGTGGCTTACTTAAGATTATCAAGCGTGTTGAGAAATACCTTAAATAAAATATACCATAAAATATACCATAAGTATGTTCTTCCCCGGGCCTCATATTATATCCATACCTTTAATCCATGTCCAGCAGTTCAAGCGTGAAGAGTAATAGACAGACAGACTTACTTTAGTAATAATAAGTAATATTAGTAGTATATTAGTTTTTAAGTAATATTAGTAGGGATAAAACAAAGGGGAAAATCATGTTAAAATTTGGCACTTTTAGGTTTGTAACGTCAGCATATTGTAAACAGTTGAATAATAACAATAACCCTAAAAGAAGGTGCAATGATAAGGAAAAGGACAAACAAATCAGGAAATATTATACTCTAGATGGGGATTCTACCTACACGTGACCCTTAATTTATGGCCCCATTTGCCTGTCACCCCGTATCAAATCCGAAATTAAATTTTATCTCACTTACCGGGTGGAGTGCCGCCTACAATTAATAGGTACCTACTAATATTAAGGTGCAGTAAGTATAAGTAGGTTTTACTCACTAGACTTTTTGAAAAAACTTAGTGATTTTTCAGATCATACTTAATACCAAAAAGAATAGATAGTATAGAGGGGTCCTGTCATTGTCAATTTTGTAGTCACGGTTTATTTACTGCCATCTATCGACACACGATTAAAACTTAAAATAAAATCGAAAATGTATAAATTAATCAAAATATGTTTACGGATAAATGATTCTTAATTTTTATTGTTCCATACTGACCCATGTTCTTTCACTGATATGTGTTAAAATTGTTAAATACCAAACGGTCTCGTTAACGCCATCTAGCCGAGAATAGGCCAAAGGTAATGGCGCCATCTATTCGAAAATGACTTTTTCTTGGCCGTCCGAGGCACGTTTTTTTCTTAGACTTTATTTATCTTATACGGAGTTATATATATCTCTGTTAATACGGTTGCCAAAAAATATGATGAATAACAATCTTGAGCCCTTTCTTTAGTAACTTCATCGTTTCGAAACCTGATTTCTTGATAGGAGAAAATAAGCCGCATCTTAAAAATTTGTAACAATTTTTGCATAAAAGCTAAAATTGAGAAATTGCTTCAAACTCATCGATTACTTTTTATTTATTTAACTAAAAATAACAATTCAAAATATGATATCCGCGATCCCGGGCCCGCACAGCCGTCTCGCTCGCGGTTACGCTCAGTGAGAGTAGAACCTGAACCCACGGGACCTTAAACGATCTAACGAATAGACATGCGCGAAACAGTGCTTCGAAAAGTGATGCTATATCACATCACTTTTCCGAACACGTAATGGTACACTGAGATATCACATCACTCATCACTCGAAACATGACCCGACCGTGAAACAGCGCTCGGGCGCGCGCGAGATGGCCATATTACAGCTATCTCTTACATTACACAGCGCATCTACAGCACTCTAGTGATTCTAGGCGTCTCGGATCCGTATCGGCGATCGATCTATTTATTACGCGTTGCGTTTTGTCACCTTTATGTGAAAGATTTTTTGTTAGTTCTTATAAATTATAAAATAATGTAATTATGTAATATGTATGTAAGTTTCGGAGGTAGATAATTGCCTATGGAGCTTCCCGATATGACGAGTATTCTATAACAATGCGTATATTTTGCTCGCTTTGGTTCTGTCTCCGTAAAGTGGTTCGTTTATAGCCATTTTTTTTAATAGGTTAATCAAGTTAAAGTCACCAATAGTCCGTAAAAAAACGATTACTCACCAGCACTAATACATTATCAGAATATTGCCATAACGAAACCATTATTTACACCTTTCATAATTTAATTTAAAAATATTTGCAATTTAGTTCACTCAGTCTTTATAAACAACTCGAATTTCTAGAGTCAGTCTCGATATGCACTAATTAACAATTAAATTAAAGGATAAACAAGTATTAACTCGTACTTAGTTTGCCGCGAACCGCGAAAGTCAAGCAAACTATCAAACATTTCACAACAATAATAATAAACGGTTTTCTTTCGTCAAATTCAAAATCGCAAATAAATTACTCCATTTGACCGCGTCCTTCTTGTATTATAAGAAAACATTTTAAGCTCTACGCGGACGCATTAGAGTTTTAAATCTATTGCAGAAAATCATATTCGTAAAAATATTAGTGAGTGACAACTTAAACCGCGCCGAGCGGACCTATCCGAATGGTTCCGAAGATAGCCGAAAGCATCGCAGAGCGAGCGAGCACTGAGTGCGAGTGCGAGCGAGATAACAAAGCAATGATGGCATATATGGCATGGCGAACAAACATGACACTATCACAAGTGACATTACACATTACGCGCTCCGTGCGTAGACTTGAACTGACCGTTCATATCGGCGAGTCAATGTATTTGGAATTGAATCCATTTCGCGCGCTTCGGCCGGTCGTTGGCGCTCGCGCGCTCGGTGCGGCTCGCGTGATGCGTGATGTTTGAAGTACTGGTTGATTTCGCGGAGAGATACGTAATGCCATATTACGTGTTCGAGAGATATCTCATTTGTGATATTACGAGCATTACTTACACATGTCTACTAACGAACACATTGCGCTTTGCTGAGTTACCTATTTATTTTTTTATTTTTTTAGAAAAGTACTTATGGTACATTTTAAACTTATATTAGGTTTTAATAACAAAACTTCCGTGAGACACAGACATATTAAATATATTAAGAACGGGTCACTCACGTATTTTAAGTCGAAAAACGCTCGACATGTTTCACTCCGTACCGAGGAGTGTCATCAGGAGCTTGCGTGGAGGACTTAAAATACGTGAGTGACCCGTTCTTAATATATTTATATTAGATTCGCCAAATAATTATTTTATAAATTGTTAAATATAACCAATATCTGAGGAAAAAAATTACGGGCCAATACATGTACGAACAAAGTACGAGCAAAATGCACGATAACTAAATAACATGATTTAAATAGGTATCATTCTGATGTCAGTGTACATTCGAATTAACCTGTCAGTCAATTTGTGTAAGAATGTCCTATGATATTTATAGTGTTAAAATCATTTATTTACAAACAAGATATATCAGTGGTCAGTGGCGGATTTGCAGTCTTTGCCGCCCTAGGCCCCAAGCCTTGTAGCCGCCCCTTTCTCAGCATCAGCACCCATCATATTGACTACATTTAGATCAGGCAACGAAAAGATATATTATAGAGGGAAATGCTTGGGAACTTTAAGTAACTTTTTTGGACTCGTTAGGTGGTGAACATATCAAATATAAAAAAAAAGGGGTTTGGTTTGAAGGTCACATTTTTCGGTTTTTCGCTTATTATATCTCAGAAACTATAATATGTCCTTGTGACATGATCATAGGAACATAGGTTTTACAAAAAAAATAAGCAATACTTATGCACTTTAAGTGACAGTTTTACCAATAACATTGACTTTTATGTACCTACAACAAAAACATTCAAAAATTCTAAAAAAGAAACATAAGAAAAACATATTTTTTTTGCCTATTTTCTTGAATAACTGCTAATGCTAAACTATTTATCCTAAAATTATTAAAAAAAAATATTTGAGATTCTTACAATGAGCTCTTTGATTTGATATGTAACACCCATATATGTAGTTTGAAAAACTTTATTTTCAAATTTTCTCATTTACCCCCCAAAAATGGCCTCCATATTTAAAATTCATTTATTTACGTTACAGGTCCATCTTTGGGTCACAAACTTACATATGTGTGCCAAATTTAATCTTAATTAGTCCAGCAGTTTCGGAGAAAATACGCTGTGACAGACGGACAGCCAGACGCACGAGTATAAGGGTTCCGAATTTTCCTTTTAAGGTACAGAACCCTATAAACGGGGAACAAGGCGCGAAGGCGTCAACCATTATGCGAAATCGCGCCACAGTCGCGTTCGCGGCTTCGCGCCGCGATTCGCGCATAAGTGTGGAGGGCCCTCCAGATATCGTAAAAATTTAACCAACTTTCACTCTGTATAATGATCATGTCGTTAGAACGCATAGTTTTCGAGATATAAGCGAGATAAAAACTGAAAAATGTGACCTTCAAACCTCTCTCTTCCCCCGGCTCAAGGGCTACGGCCGGGGACTTTTGATATGTTCACCTCCTAGATAGTCCAAATAAAGTTAGGTACAAAGTCGAAAATTGTGTTTCAAGCATTCCCCTCTATAGGTACCTTTTTTTGAGAATTCGATGCCTGGCCTAATTTTGAGTTATTTTTTGTTATCATCAGCGAATTTTTTGTCACAATTTGCCGCCCCTAATATCTCGCCGCCCTAGGCCCGGGCCTACTGTGCCTTATGGGAAATCCGCCACTGTCAGTGGTATTACTAAAAGTGGACCCGGGTATGTCCTTAAACTACGTCCGAGACCACCGGTGGACGGGCAGCAGCGTCCCTCAAATTCGGTGTACTCGACTGCGATCGCCAACCCGCCTGCCAAGCGTGGCGATTATGGCATTCACCCCCCATAACAAGGGGGAGGCCTATGTTCAGCAGTGGACGTTTTATGGCTGAGATGATGACGATGATGATTACTAAAAGAAATTAATAACTAGCTTAGATCTAAAATAGGCCCTTGAGGCATTGTAGCAAGGATGCTGGCGGCATTTCCTCGCTGTATCGCATTGCTGAATACGTTGTGCGAGGTAGCCGCCAGCTCTTCGGTCACCAGTTACGTCAACCAGACTCTTCGCGATTTCTGCGAACAATAGTTATATTTATTTATTATAATTTGTGCTCCAAATGTGTGTGGCATTTTACCCTGTGCATGGGCATGGCACATCAGCCCAAAATACCCGCGCTGCGCTGGCCGGAGCATTTCAGATGCCCAATAAAACAGGGTTAATGCAATTCTATTCCCGGTCCGCATTTATTAACACTTTGAGTGCCGCCGTGTCTGCTTTATTTGCTATTTGCTGCAATGGTAATTTTTTTAGATATTTATTTGGATTTACGGGATTTACCTACTGAGTTTTTCGGAACTTATAAATGAAATATAATTTGATATTGACCAGTTGCTTTTCGGTGAAGGAAAATATCGTGAGGAAACCGGACTAAGTAATCCCAATAAGGCCTAGTTTCCCCTCTGGGTTTGGAAGGTCAGATGGCAGCTTTAGTAAAAGCTAGTGGCTACGCCAATTCTTAGGATTAGTTGACAAAAGTGGACACAAGGCTCCCATGAGCTGTAGCAAAACGCCGGGATAACGTGAGAAAGATGATGATACCATTGATATCTACTTTACTGTGTATTGTATTGTATCTTCAAATAAGTTTTTTGCAAAAAAAAACATTTTTGGTAAAAGCTTTTATCGCTGACTGTACTTTTCTTTCCACAGGCAATTAATACTCATCGAGACAATTCTAAAAACCCCAAACACAATTAGGTTTCGTTGTTTTATCACAGAGTTCCTATGGCCACCTCTGGCCTGGGCTTAATTATCAGATCAGCTCGATGACACCATAATATTGCATTGCCACCCGACTTACGTATGTATACAAAATATCAGCTCAATCTGAAATCGGGAAGTGGATCAAATTTAACTTGCAAGATTTGATTACAGACAACGGTCAGGTGAAACTAAATATAAGTTTTTGGCAAAAATGACATTTTTGGTACAAGCTTTTATCGCTGACTGTACTTTTCTTCCCGCAGGCAACTAATACTCATCGAGACAATTCTAAAAACCCTAAACACAATAAGGTTTCGTTGTTTTATCACAGAGTTTTTATGACCACCTCCGGTCTCCATCATCAGGTCAGCTCAATGACACCATAATATTGCATTATTGTCACCCAACCCAACTTACGTATGTATTTCAGCTCAATCGGAAACCGGGAAGTGGATCAAATTTAACTTGCAAGATTTGATTACAGTCAGACAGACAGACAGACAACGGTCAGGTGAAAGTAAATAAAAGCTTGTAAAATACTTTAATTTTGGATACCTAAACACTTTGCACAAGTCACTTGGCGTCTTGTGGCTTACAAGAGTGCCACTAATGTAAATACTTGTAGGCAAGTATAGTAACAGCACCAGTCATGGGACATTTAAGAGGAAATTTGGAGTATTTATGATATTTCTCTTATACATGTAAATGGTCTACCGCTTAGCGTGTTAAAAGATGAAAGTCCTATCCGTCTTTCATGTTTTAGGCCTGTTGTATCAAAGATACTGCAATTAGTTTCCACATATTTAACAAATTAAAACTATGCTTTTTTTTCCAGTCATGGACACCAAAGCTCCAGTTATGGGCCCCCGGTAAAATGGACGTGGATCCAGTAATGGGCGCCCTATAATGGACATTGCTCTATCAGTATAAAATATTGAAATGGGGAATATGTTATGGCAAAAAAATCAATTTTTGGTATAAGCTTTTATGGCTGAATGTATTTTTCATTCCACAGCCAATTCTAATATACCCAAACACAATTAGTTAGGGTTTATTGCGATAAAGTTCCCATGGCCACCTCCTGTCTCCATCATCAGATCAGGTCCATGTTATCATAATATTGCATTATCATCCGTTTGCATACTTAATTACGTACTTACACAAAATTTCAACTGAATCGGAAATCGAAAAGTGGCTCAAATTCAGCTACCAAGATTGGACCCACACTAACTAACAGGGCAGGTTAAATAAAAGTATGGAAAAACGATATTAATTTATACGAAGTCCGAGAATATCTCCTGATTGACATATTTCGTAACTACATTTTACTTCTGTATTGTTTAAACATGAAATTATGGCATCATTATGTAAATTGCCCCATCATAGGAGGTACGCAGTTTTACAGCTCCTATAATGGGATTGGGCCAAATACCACAATTTTTTTTATATCTCTGGAGTCACAACATAGTGTGTTGTATACCTTATCTCATGGTAAATGCAATTAACACAACACATTCTAGTTTTCATCAAGTATTAATAAATTATCTCACCTTTCTTAGCGAAGTTGTTAAGAATTCGCAGTGGTTTTTTTTTCAGTGACACGACAACTTTTGGGTTGACGCCAATTTCTTAAAAAACAACCAAATTTAATGATACTTCAAACTGAAACAGCTCTAGGACTCTTATTTATGATAATATACAGCCAGTGTTTATAAACTACTTTTAGATACTTATATTAGAGGAATTATGTTTTTTTGTCCCATTACTGGTTCCACGCCCATTATAGGGTATACTACTATAGGTACTTACTTACTTACACACGTATTCTGATTGTAATAACAGGTTAAGAATTAGATCTAATTCAAAATGGATCCAGATCTAATTTAATCCTCCTGTTATTAAAATCAGAATAAGTTTGCTAGTTTAGAAGATATGTTCGATTATGAACGTATGTAAAATACGTTTCTGAAATTACCTCAATGCACCTTAATCAGACTTCAACCACGCATGTCTTACGCATACATTTAGACTTAAAATTTTACTTAAAATGTGTCTTCTAATCGCTCGACATTTTGCCTTATTGAATCTGATCGTGATTTTAATTGTACATACACTACTCGTACGGCGCGATTCAGGAAATGCATTAGAGATTCACTAGATATGAAACAGTACAGATATGTGACGTTCCACGGCAAAAGGTACCATATGGCGGTTGGCGCTTACGCTATTATTAACGCCGCTCCAATATTATTGCGGCCACCATAAGTACCTTTTGCCGTGGAACTTTACATATCTTTACTATTTCATATCTAGTGAATCTCTAATGCATTTCCTGAATCGCGCCGTACGAGTAGTGTACAATTAAAATCACGATCAGATTCAATAAGGCAAAATGTCGAGCGATTAGAAGACACATTTTAAGTAAAATTTTAAGTCTAAATGTATGCGTAAGACATGCGTGCGTGGTTGAAGTCTGATTAAGGTGCATTGAGGTAATTTCAGAAACGTATTTTACATACGTTCATAATCGAACATATCTTCTAAACTAGCAAACTTATTCTGATTTTAATAACAGGAGGATTAAATTAGATCTGGATCCATTTTAAATTAGATCTAATTCTTAACCTTTTATTACAATCAAATATTACAATCTGTGTAAGTAAGTAAGTACCTACTTGCCTACAAGTATTTACATTGGTGGCACTCTTGTAAGCCACAAGACGCCAAGTGACTTGTGCAAAGTGCACTACCATAGTGCCAGTATATAGTGTCAAAACAAAAACAGATTTGAAATAATATATGTGAATGCTGTTCCTCGCTTTAATGACAACTCGTGATAACTTTGATAAGTGATATAATGATTTGCTACCGTATACAGGTTGATAAAACTGCCTTTTGACTATACATCATCTTTAACTACACCAGATAAAGCGAAAAATTCGCATTCTTATCACTATAATGTACTTTAACGAACAATCTCAAAATCAACTTCACGTCCCTCAAAATAAAGTTCACATTTCAATAACCAGATTTCAAAGTCGACTTGTTTATTGCCACGCCGTAGCACCCGTAGACCCGCTACGCGTCGTAGAGAAATTGATATTGCTCGTAGCTTCGCTGGGACGTAGTGCAATATAGCATATTGGAAATATTTCACACGTAATATTGAGAAGTTTTAGCCGTTAGTAGACTTTAAGGATGCTTAAGCCGGTGGAACGTCTAAAATACCTGATCTTTATGATTATGACCTTCTTGACCTAATCTTCTTCTTCTTAGTCGTGCACTCTTGACAGAGTGGTCGTGGTCATGTCACGGTCGATTTCTGCGCCACCGCAGCTCTTGCGATCCGTCGCCATGTGGCTCTGTTTTTAGTGGAGTGGGAGCAATCGTTGGCTGAATGCCCTGTGATGGACTTAATGAGGTCTGTCCATCGTGTTGGGGAGCGACCACGAGATCTTTTGCCTTCGACTCTCCCTTGCACCACCAAGCGTTCCATGGAGTCCTCGTTACGAGTGATGTGTCCAAAGAATTTGAGGATTCTTGACCTAATAATGTTTCGTATACTTGTAGGTGAGACTTCATAGTCCGGAGAAATGCTACTAGAATGGCCTACTTTTTACTTTAGTCTGTGCTAATGGTATACATTTATATTGACAAACATATTTTATAGACATTTCCTTAACATATTCATTGCTACTAAGTGCTACGGGTTACGCTCGTAGCGCGTAGCTACGGTTTCGCCGTATGTAGCACGTAGTCGCTACGAATAGTGTACCCGACAGTCGGGTTCTTGGCCCTAAATGGAGTAACTGTCTAAAGCTAGCTAATAGTTTTTAGTACACCCGCGCTGCTAATGGTTTAAAAGGTCCCGTTCAGAAAATGGGATGAACATGTTAATGATTGACCGATGATTGCCAATGAAATAAAACAAATCATCATTAAAAATCTTTATATTTAAGAGCTGTGCTCTTGTCGGTGGAGCAATCTCCAACTCGTCCGGTGCTCTGCCAACTCCTTCTGGTATGACACGTATGATGATTGAATACCTTTGATAATAATCGCAAGGAAAGTCCATAGTAAAGGATGACTCACGTTAGACCGGGCCGTGTCCGGGCCGGAGCTTCCGGCACGTCGTTTTCTATGGAAAGCGTCACGTGATCGCTTGGCACGTCATAGAAAAGTAAGTGCCGGAAGCTCCGGCCCGGACACGGCCCGGTCTAACGTGAGTCATTCTTAATGGGCACATTAACTCTAACTTTTGAACGGGGCATATAAAATATAGTTTTTTTAGAAAATATAGTAACACATTCAGGGCCAAAAACCCGACTGTCTACGAGCGTATAACCCGTAGCACTTAGTGGCAATGAATGTATTGCATTGTGGCTTTTTATATTGTATAAAGGTGCAGAACCCTTTATTTTACGTGGTCTGACATGTACAAGGCCGGTTTTTATACACTATAGCGTCACTTATACTCGTAAACCAAGGTTATGGGCACAAGCGAGCAAACATAAACCTTATTCAAAAGTATGAAAGTTGCATTTTCAACGTACGTCGTAAGGGTTGTAACTGTTTTTCGCGCTACACGGCTACTCACTATGACTTTCTTGGCGTCCGAATTGTTAAATAATGGTTTTTGTGTCAGGTTCATTTGCCATAACATGTAATTACTACACAACATGTGATCGTATATTAATATATTTGAACAAACTGGTTATTCTTTATCTAATACATGTTTCCACTGCACACTACATCTTTCACCTACTGACCTACATTACTAATCGTTAGAATACATCATGACTCATGACTCACACCCAAATCGAATAAGATGACACAACAGCTGACTCAAAGAAAGCCTTCTAACAACTAATAGCACCAAAAGTGCATCATAGGGTCGCTAATATCAAGAACTAACGGCATCACGAGATTACGAGCGAGCTGCAGTGCGGGGCTGCGCGGGACAAGGGGGGCCCGGGGGCAGGGGGGGGGGGTGAGTCGCGACCGGGTCACGAGCGCGCCCAGTGCGGCCGCGGCGCTCCGCCGGCGCGGACACGCCGCGATGCTTACCCAAAACCTGTGAAAATGATAGTCGAAATTCAGGAGGTAGTAAACAATTTGCAAAGACCGCATTCAGCACTGTAATATGGCCTTTTTGAGTTGGGGTGCATGGTGGTGTCAGTAGGTCATCGCACGTTGCGTGAGGCGTGGCGGGGCGGGGCGGGGCGGGGGTGGGGTGGGGTGCAACGGTGCAGTTGCGCTCGCTGGGCGTAGCGACTCACCTGATGATACCGTTGAATTACACATTGAAATGAATACGGTTGTTTTAAATCTCATATCACTCATTTGCGGTACATGTTTATGAATTTAATTTACCTTTATTAAATTAATTTGAAAAAAGATAGACATTGCAGTGATTTAATAAGTGTCTTATTGCAAGTATTAACATCAATTTATGATATGGTACCCGAAGCGAATCAGATCATAAGATAAATTGGATCAAACTAATAAAATCTGTTGATATTTAAAACATTGCCTTGTTTCGCGTTGTAGGGTAAGAGAAAAGACGTATACGGTGCAATGTCAGCATTACACTCATATTAACACAAATTATATTAGGAAAACCAACGGATTTTTCAACTCGATTTACCCTGTGATCCGATTTTCCTCGGTCTACCCTATTATTAAACTGTTTTCACCTTTCTAATTTCCAAGAATTAAAAAAAGACAAACAAAATAATTCTACAGCTATTCCCTTTAATAAATAGTAAAACAATACCTTCTAAGAATAACTCAGTTATATAAAATTTACGATCATCGCCGGTCACCTCATCTACACTAAGTGATCAAAGTGAATTAATGTGTGTGTGTGATTGTGTATTAACTGTGTGTGTGTCTGTGCAGGAAGTTAGAGGAAAGAGGCCTTTCAAGATATGGGACAGCTCTCGCAACGTGAGGAAGGGACTGGTGGTCACTAGTTTCGAGGAGCTTATACACAGAGGTATTACTCATCTATTCACTAACTGAAGATGGCCAAGGTGACAATCATACATCGACAAATGCCAACCGAAAAGAAAAACAATATCGTCACTACTTTGAAAAAATCTCGTATTTCGCACTGCTATAGTTCGTTTTTTTAGCATTAGAAATAAGGTAAACAATCTTGATGTGTCTTTTAATTGAAAAACACATTTTAAAAATAAATTATGGCAAATATGAAACAATTATGAATCAAATACGATCATTTATATTCTTCTTTCTTCTGCTTTCATAAGTAATACGTAAGTATTGACTGATTTTTAAAAAGCGTTTTTCAATTAAACGACATGTCAAGATCGCTTACCTTCTTGCAAGTTCTTTCTAATGCTAAAAAAACGAACTATACTCAAAGTTTAAATGCTGTAACTCTGTATGCATCCCACACAAAGTTACCACATTTTTCTTTTTAGTCACGATATCGGATGACAGATGTTACGCAAAGTCATGTGACATTGTTTAAGTTACCGTTAGTTTATGTGGCGTTTTCTATTAACGATTGTCATGTTGGCCATGCCCCCCGTAACTACAGGGGTTACAATCGAGTTCATAACTAACCCGTCGAACGACGACCATATGTCCAATTGTACAGTGGCGTTCAAAAGTGCATGGATAGATGTCGACCGTATAATGCCTTAATATTACGGTTGAAATATCTCCATGCACTTTTGAACGCCAGTGTGTACAACAAATTGATGCAAAGCAATTTGAGCCATATTGATCTGTAGTAACACGTCTGATACTGACTCGCTACGACCGAAATTGAGTTAGTATCTCACGTGTGATGTGATATTAGGGCGCTCCACGGGTTAAGTATACATTATTTCGCCCTGTTGCAATGGATTAAGGTGAAGAGATGTATACATATCATTAAACTCGACTGTAATACTCGTACCACCCAACTATGCTGTATAGTCCAATACTGCAACTATGGTCCAAAGGTTCAAGACGTAATTAAGTTGTATGAACACCAATGTTCAATGTTTCGTCTGCGTTTTGTATTTCAAATAATAATTACACGTTACCTTGAAAATTTCAAATGAAGAATATGGTCATAGAAAATGGACCAGCCAAAATGTATGAAAGAGGCAATTTTTTTTAACCTGCACCTCGAAATCTCAACTCGCCATAACGTCTTCATTTTCCGTTCCCTTTTGAAAATTTGGGGTATCTACTTGAAGTAGTAAAACATATTTATCGTTCTTAAAAGTAAAAAAAAAATACAAAAATTTTTTTCGGTAACTTTAACCAGTCGATGCCACTTTTTTGAGAATCATTGGTAACTGAAATGTTAACTAAATATAAAGTGGTATATTTTATAAAATAAACTATCATTGAGGACCTCAGATATCGTTTTATTAAAGAATAATACATGGCGCAGTCGGTAGGATACGAACCTACGCTCCCACAGGGAACACCAGAATTTGAAATTAAAAAGTGCGAAGATGAGGCATAAAAACGGTTTTTCAATAGTTTTTACGGCTATTATATTTCGCCTTTAATTTTACTTAAAGTTGTGTTAAATGTCTTTCAAACGGGGTCATTTTCCAAAACTAAATGACGTGATAGGAATCTTATAGTGCGAGTAGGTATTAAGTATACTATTTTTTTTTAAAGATAATGATTACATTCAAAGTTAACTAGAACACTAATCAAAAAATAAAAAGCATTAAAAAGTTAGTGAATGAATGGATAAGAGAATGTGATTTAATAAGAATTTTTTTGGTCAATCTCACATTGGCTGTTGAACTTGATAGCTAAAAACACTCGTATCAAAATCCCGTTGCCATTCCTCAACTAATTGTTGTACCTCTAAGTTTGTTCTCAACTTTGATGGCGATACCTATGGGTCAAAGGGTCACGTGCGAAAGAGACAACTAATTAAATAAACATAGTCTCAAGCTCAATCACGCATACCCGATGTCCCCTAGCACAAATAACTAATTACCCGTAAGCCCCTCCGTCTAAAAAGCCTGTGTCCGATATACAGTTTGAGTAACCCTAAGTCTTACTACAACGTAATAAAGTCGATCTATGATTAGCGAATGTTGCTTTACCGTAGACTACATTGTCAATTGACAATTCTTAAACCTTATTTCAAAGAAATAAGATCTATTAATGGTCAGGGAGTTAATGCTGTGTATCCAGATGAGCCAGGTCAGATTTGTCGGGTTAATGCACTGACCTGCTTTAGTCCAGTCTGCTTTGAGCTCTTTTGTTGGCACGCCGTGTCTGCTAAAAGTGTATACATAAAAAAGGATTTATTATAATTGATAGAATCCAGAAAAATAGAGCCGACTTAACAATTTATTTTTAAATTAAACTATTGAGTATCTAATTGGTAAAGGTTTTATATGTGTCGTTTCAAAATGTTTGATCCATTTGCCGAGTGTTCCACTAAGGTGTATAAATAAACTAGAGTGAGGTGATAGATAAATTTCTAGTACTCTTACTCTTCACTAGTATGTTTTGGGTCTCCGTTACCTCAAAAACGTTTAGTCTAGTCAGGGGTAACAAATATCGCAGGTTTAAAGGCACCCAGTTCACTAATTAATAATTAACCAATATCTGAGTGCCATTACAACTAACTGACGAGTGCAGATTATCGAGGCATTGAAGCTGGTTAACTAGTCAGTATAATTTATAATCAATTTATCAAATTTAGCTGTTAGATGCTACTTAAGTGTTCCACATACTTATTTCTTTTTACGTCGAGCTTATTGAAGATGTGCGAATTATATTTACTCCCTACAAAATCGACGAAATCAGGCACGTTACATGCAGTCGGGTCAATCCTCCTAAAAATATCCCAATCCCAATAACGTTTCACTTTCACAAGACTGTGAAATCATTGACAAGATTGTGAAAATTTATAGTTTTTTTAACCCCACCTTCAAGACAGCTCTCTAAAACACTCACCTCTCTCTTCCACAGGAAAAGAGAAGCTCTCAGTATCAGCGTCAGAGCCGGTGCGACTGGTCCTCGAGAGCGACGGCACGCAAGTAGAGGACGGGGACTACTGGAGAACACTACCCCCCAACACCGTCTTACTCCTGCTCAGGCCGGGCGAGAGGTGGTACCCCACCGGCGTCGACGTCATCAAGGCTGGTGAGTACAGGACACTCCCTCCTAACACCGTCTTACTCCTGCTCAGGCCGGGCGAGAGGTGGTACCCCACCGGCGTCGACGTCATCAAGGCTCAGAGTACAGGACACTCCCTCCTAACACCGTCTTACTCCTGCTCAGGCCGGGCGAGAGGTGGTACCCCACCGGCGTCGACGTCATCAAGGCTGGTGAGTACAGGACACTCCCTCCTAACACCGTCTTACTCCTGCTCAGGCCGGGCGAGAGGTGGTACCCCACCGGCGTCGACGTCATCAAGGCTGGTGAGTACAGGACACTCCCTCCTAACACCGTCTTACTCCTGCTCAGGCCGGGCGAGAGGTGGTACCCCACCGGCGTCGACGTCATCAAGGCTGGTGAGTACAGGACACTCCCTCCTAACACCGTCTTACTCCTGCTCAGGCCGGGCGAGAGGTGGTACCTCACCGGCGTCGACGTCATCAAGGCTGTAGAGTGACTACAAGACACTAACTACTACACAGTTGTAGTGACGAACAACACCTCTCAATACCGTCTTACTTCTACTCAGGCCGGGCGAGAGGTGGTAGCACTGGTAGCCCACCGGCGTAAACGCAATATTTTAATTTAGAGGTAGTAGTTTTTTTCACACATATCTACTTAAAATATTTATTTATCGGGTCGCTAGTAGTTAATAATAATATATCTATTTACTAACTAATTTTAAACATTTTCAGCGATATCAGCGATCCCAAAGATAGTATGCGAGACAATCCACGCCCTCGAGCTACACGATGAGACGCCCTCATGGAAGATCATGGACAACAAGGGGCGCGTCACGGTGGTGCTGCACTGGGACCAGCGGCCGCAGGCCTCGCCGGCCGCGCGCTCGCCCTCGCGCCAGGCCAAGCCGGACCGCCGGCCCTCGCTCGTCATCCAGACCTCGCTGGACCGCGCGCAGCCGCCGCCGCCGCACATCACCGTCGTCAACCACGACGAGCCCGGGCCGGCGCGCGCGCGCCTGGCGCGCTCCGGCGGCTCGCTGGAGCACGCGCCGCCCGGCGCCGTGCACGTGCACACCGCCGAGTGCTCCGCGCCCGGGCCCCCGCCGCACCACGCGCACGGCCCGCACTCCCCTCGCCCGCCGCCCGACGAGTGTGACTTCCACTGCTGCGCTCTTCACGAGGAAGGCCGCCGTATAGCCGTGCACAAGAGCGTAGCCACCTCCCCCATCCAGGACGCCCAACCCCGAGCCTCCCCCCAGGGCCGCCCTAAAGGTCACGTGCGATTTCTCGACGCGGAGTCCGCCCGCCGCGGCGAGCGCGACTCCAGTGAAAGCGAAACCGAGAATACTCTAGTCGAGGACGAGGCCGTCACCTCCGAGAAGTTCCTCCTCCTCATAGACCAGCTCAGCGTCGACCAAAAACGCCATCTCACCATCAAAGACATAGGTATCATCCTAGAGCGGCTCAGCTCGAAGATCCTCGACGTGGAGCGGCTCGACCGCGAGTCCGAGTCCGACGACTGCTACAACTGGACGATCAAGGCGACGATACGCGGCGACGCGCTGCGCGAGCTCGGGGTCATCTACAACGGCAACTACTACGCGATCAGCGAGCACCCGGGCTACCGGGACGAGAACGAGGAGGCGGGAGACGAGGCGGAGGAGGAGGAGGAGGAGGACCGGCTCTGATCGGGCCTGTGCGGCGCCGCCGTGCCCGCCGCCGCCGCCGCCGTGCGGCTCGTCTGCCGCATCGCCGCGCGCTGACCGCGCACCGCGCCGCCGCACGCCGCCCCTGGCCCTCTAGAGACAGAGCTGCCGGACGCCTCGTCAGGAGCTCAGAACGAAGCGCCCGTCGCGCTGTGAATATTTAGAGACTTATTATGAAATTGCCGCCCGCCCCGAGCGGCGAGTACTATATTAATAATAGCTGAAATTACATATTGTAAGTAAAACTGACTTCCTATCGATTTCTAAGGTGATTACTGATTACTTAAGTGTAGCGGTCGCACCGCGCGCGCACAAAATATTGGTTATCCGAGTGTCAGTAGTTGTATTCTTAGGTAAATAACAAATTATACACGTGTTAGCGAGGGTTCCGTTCGTCCGGCGCCGTGTTCACGAGCAAGGCCTAAAGTGAGCGTTGCGTGTACGTTATATCAAGAGCATCCTGGTTTTATTAGGATGTGTACGCATCTGTGTGAATTATATATGTATGAATGCGGTGCACTACAGGTCGATCGATTAGCACGAGGGTCAAATACGAACGAATGTTTGTAAATTCAAATGTATGTGAAACGGTTTGAAAGCAATCTGTTGTTACTATAAATGAGGGAAAGATTAGAAAAGGGACTAGTATCTAGAAACCGACGCTTTAGGAGTGAGTCACAAGCGAGGGCTATGTTTCAGAGAGAATTAAATAAAGAAAGCACATTTAACACTATAACTACAATAGATATATGAAATTATAATTAATAAATGACGTTTAAAGGTTGTACTTAACGATACGAATATACCGTCGAGCAAATACATCGTGCCAAAGAGGTATTGGTAGTCGTAAGTTGATTCTTGTATTTATTAGCCGTATGGTACAGTAGTATATTATTGTATAATGTTTTTAATTTTTGTATAGAACCGACGTGAAGCATTCACTAATGTACATGATATTGATAACTATAATGTGGTTCAATGAGTACCCACCGCGGTGTAACTTAAATTGTATAGCTATTTAAGATGTAATGTTAACAATTACTATTATTATTAAATTATTATGATTATCGGGTACGTTTGCGGCGTGAGTGGGCGCCGGGTGGAGAAGAATGCGAGCGGTGAACAGACTATCCTATTTATATTCAACAAATACCTTCTGACTTCGCAGTCGAGACTTAATGCCGAGTTTACATTGAGCTTAATAACGAATTCTCAGTACAAGTTTTTTTATGAAACCTTAATATGACTAAATATACCGTAATCGTAGACCATTGTATTGTAAAAATGCGTACCTATGCATCATCATGCGAATATAGTGTCTACGTTATGCCTCGGCTACGAAATAACTCTCCGAGCGATCCATGCAGCGTCGAGCGCCATAAGTAAAATATAAACGTATCGTATTTGACGCTGCACGCATAAGCGTTGAGCGTATTAGCTCGAAGCGTAGTTTTCTTAGGATAGAAATCGCTACTCGCGCCTTATCCGCCCGTAGTTGAGTGATCGTGCGTTTTTTATTGATATTTTGTTATCGAAATTCTGTGGAACAATAATTTGATCTAAAATTCTCGCTAATTTATTATCTGCAGAGTAACATTTGGTTAGAACTATTGGAGTTAACATTACCTATGTCTAACGTGTTAGAGTATTGTAGAATAGTACGCGGTACTTTCATTTTCATAATATTTTGGATGGATTTATAGGAACTCTTGAGTTTTATTTAAGGTTTGATATTGTGATTGTCTTAAATTATTTCAAAGTAAGTATTACTCTTTCGGAAGTAAGATAGAAAAGGAAGAATATAAATTATAATTTCTCCCAAATATCTACTGCTCCCAGTCTAATCGCAGTCAAATAAAATGCCGTCGGCGGATGACGTCATTATTTTGCTCAAACTAATAAATTCAGTTGTTGAGAAGCATTTAAATGGCATAAGCATATATTTGCAGCCAGGGTCTTTTCTTGCCCCATGTTAAAGTCCAGTACCAACAACAAGACACTAATTGTCCACCGTTGGACTTTACCTCTTTGAAATAAGGTTCACGATATGTCACTTAATACGACGATGGTACATAATGTAACCTCCCTGCTGGGACAAGGTCATTACTATTTTCAGAAGCCAGATAAATTTATTTTGTATTATATTTAGAGTATACATTCCATGCAGAAACGTTTGCTGCTTTACTTACTGCTCTACCTCTCACCTCCTTCCTTTCGATAGCTTTTATTATCGTGGCATGAATGCTCAGTATAATGTAAGTGTGCGCCGGAGAGTCGCTTTCAACGAAGTTAAAAACTAGAAAGTAAGGGCTTAACGCAGATGACGCCGTTGATAACATGTTTTATTGACTTATCAGACAACAACTAGCGCGTGTAAAGGCAAGTGTTACAATTTTAGAGTGCCCGATTTTTGGTAATGGGCGTAATGGCCAATGGGAAATGATGTACCACAGACTAACCCAGTTGTCTGATGGTTTCTTAGATACCACTGTATTAATCTGTCAAAGGAACGTTTTCGCCAGCGTCATCTGTAGTAAGTAAATGACAGTTTTAACTTCTGACGCTCTCAAACGGCGTTTCTCGCTCGTGACTGTGTGGTAAGCAACTTGTTTGCGAGTTACTCGCATCGTAACCATGTCGGAAGCGAGATGCGTCTCGGCCACCGTTAGAGTAGGTGCGGTGAAGTTTACGATCATGCGTTATTCCTATTTCGATTTGAATGTTTAAGAGGTTCTAGTCGTAGACATGTAATTCAAGCTTACCACAGATGCGACGTAATTCAGGGCGAAATGTCTATGGTGATGCACATCTGTCAGATATAAGAAGAGAAATACTGCGTGAGATAGAGCTGACAAATTTCCACCCAGAATTCCATCGCGTCTGAGGCTGGCCTTAATTTTTTGTTCTGTAGAAGGGGGTTTACTAACAACCTCATCTACAGACGCACTAATTTGTCGGTTTACAAGTTGATGATTGAATCGATACGTCTATAGAGCCCATTATGCAATTAGTTTGTACAGCTAATAAGTCTATGGTGTTACGGTCCGTTACGCACATTTTTAATCTAGTTAAAACATTTCGTTATATTATAAATATTTTTATGTGTATAGGAGTAATAATTATGAATTGTAAATGGTTTGATTCTCGCGTTTCTCATTTACGGCGAGAGCGACTGAGAAATTAAATGGCATGTGGTTGATTGATTATCATTATTGTGAGAATACTTATAGATGACATTCGTTAGTTTTGATTGCGGAGTTTGATTAACTTTTGTCTGTGAGATTGCAATGCGCCTGCACTGATAGTGCGATCAGGTTAAAGTCCGAGATAAAGCGTTTGTCCCTCTCGTATTAACTATTCTAGTTAGGGACGAAAACTTTTAGTGGACATAAAAGCGATCGTGCTAGCAAGTCTAGTGGTTTTCTTTAATGACATGACATGACACTCGGTTGTCGTTGGGGGCCGTGCGCGATGTGTATAGCGTTACCCAAAGGAAAAGCAAAAGTTTCGAGTACAAGTGTTAGCGTCAAGCGTAAAAAACAAATGTAAGACTTCCATTATAATGGTTACAAAGTTGTTTTGCGGCCGACGCTCATTCTCTATTAATAGCTTCAATCGTCGTACATTTTTCATAGGTGTATGGCGTTCAGTGTAAACGACAAACTTTACTCGGAGCGTTTTTGTGACCCTCAGTTCATATACCTATGTATACATAGCAATAGCACTGCCCTCCGGCAAAACCTTGTAAATTGGGAGCCGTAACATAACGCATACATAAGTAACACGTTATTAATATACATAACGTTTAGAAGTAATAGCTAATGTAATACATTTCATAAGAGACTTTCTGTTTTTACATCGTATTAGGCGGATCGGATATGGTAAAGAATTCTGTTCGGTTGTAGACAAAGTAACATTTAATTGTTGATCACACATAAAGTACTTACTAGTTAATATTATTTAAATACTTTTAAGGATTTAGTGATTTAGCATTGTAAACATCACATGCCAACATCATTTCAAGCAAATATATTTTTTACTTAAAGCTATGTTTTCCTAGGATAGCGGTTCCGTCATATAGCGGCCGTCTCCATACAAAATAATACGGCTTAATATGGAGTAGTATTTTGTATGGATACGGCCGCTACATGACTGCACCGCTATCCTAGGAAACCAAAGCTTAAGGGTTGTTAACATGGAAATCATATAAAGATCTCAACAAAATCAAATGTTGGTTTGTCTGCAAGATTGTTGCCAAACCCCTACGAATAACACATACGTAATATATTGAATGTTACTAGTACATAATGACCATATAACCAATAGGCCGTCTAGCACTTAAGTAGGGGAACCTACCTTTGTCAAACCTACGTGCCAAATCCATTTTTATAATACATTTGTGAGTTTGATGTGTGTTTGGCAAACAGTAGCAGCTGTAGCCCGTAGCGTGTAAGACTCTTTGATTGGATGGGGCGGGCCTGTAGCCCGTAGCGTGTAAGACTCTTTGATTGGATGGGGCGGGCCTTACGACATTCACGTAAAACGAACGCAAGCGTAAATGTACCACAAATATGCGGGTTTCCTCAGTACATGCTGCCCGAGGCATTTTGCCGTTTGTCGCTACGCTGCCCGCTCCGCTGGACGCTTACCACTCGAGCTGTAGACTAACAGGCTACGGGCTACGACGTACGTAGCGCTAGGCTCGTAGCTTATTAACCCATTCGCATTGTATAGCTGCACATTTGTCGTTACGCCACGAAACATTTTCGCTAACTAGGTAAATACAAGAAAACTATTCTAGAGGCTACGGCATAGCGCTACAAGTTAAGATTAGCAACGAATTTAACAATAAATATCTCTTATGATTATGAATATCGCCTTGTTTGCCAAAACACACAGCAAAAGGTGTATGTTTGAGTGCCAATTACTTTAAAAATCGAGAGATAACTCCTACAACCTAATCAAATGAGTACAATCCTGTATTAATATCTTGACAACGAAGCGCGCAAAAACTCCCTTGTGGCTTTACAAAACAGTCGCTGTTTAATTTGTTGTTGACTTTTCTTTTTCGTCAGATTTTGATAACATTTGGTGGATAGTGAATAGAATCAGGCGTTACCTACTTTGCGGAAATCCATATTAATTAAAACCAAAAATATTACTTTGCTAATCCGCGAAAAGATAACGTGCTAGTTATCAGTTAGTCGTGTTAGTGCGGGCTAGCACTGATTGACTAGCACGTTATCTTTTCGCGGATTAGCAAATTAATATTTTTGGTTTTAATTTGGTGGATAGGTGCAGTTCCTTATTCTATACAATATACTTAAGACAAATTATAACATTATTAAAATCTTTATCTAAGTTACGAAAACATATATGGTATGTTCGTAACACAACGGAAAAATTTATATTCATTTTTAACAAGTTGTGATTTCGTATTTATTCTGCTCAGAATGAAGAGCTCTTAAAACCAGCCAAATATCCGTATAAAATAAAAATAAAAGACAACAAATATGGATCGGCTCAAATAAGGTTGTCAACAGGGATCGGAACCGGTATTTTGCAAAAACTTCGAAATAACCATATACCTATTCCGAATTATTTTATACTCAGTTGTGTATTTTGTATTATTAGATTGGCCAATTAGAAATGAAATAATTAACAAAGAAAGGAAAAATACCGGTTTCATTCCCATACAAAAAATACCGGTATCCGATCCCGTTGTCAGTATTGCGTGCTTTGTTGAATGATATTTAACAGTGATATCTCATGTTTCAGGGCGTTATCTTTCGAAAATTACGCTCCAAAGAAATTGTTCCATTTTAAATTTTAATGTTGCCCTTTGTATGATCTGTTTTGGAGGGTGTGAACATTTGGGATTATTGATGTAATTAACATTAATGTAAGTTTTTTATGGGAAGCACGCGGAGAGCGATGACAACTATGATATATAAATAACAAAATGCCTTGTGGCTGCTCAAAAAATTGCAGACAAGACGTTTATTTTATTTTAAAATGTCTAATTGGATACTTGAAAATCATGAAAGTTTGAAAGTACACCAGTGGTCCAGTATTTAATTTTTCTTTCCCAGTAATACAATTAATAATAAAAATTAAATAAAACAGTTAAGTGCGCATGGAACATCCCTAGAGTTGCAGGAGTCCATAGGCTATGGTCCGCTTACCATCAGACGGGCCGTATGCTTGTTTTATTTGCCATCGATGTAATATAAAGAAAACTCTACAGATCCCCTTAAACTAATAGATGAAAAACGTTTGTCATGTCGCCTTTGAAAGACATTTTGTTGTCATTTATGTATCATAGTACAAAATAGTGATGGCCAGTTCCAAGCGCCTTGTGACCAGATCCAGATATTGGTGCCGGTACTAGTACCGGTTTAGCTGGGCAATATCGGTTTTCCCTGTTCAGCAGTACCGGTTTCGGCTAGGGAGTACCGGTTTCGCTGATTAACATTACGCGAAAGCTCATTAATCAATGCCAGTTTTCGTTAGTCAGCAGTACCGGTTTTCGCTGAGCAGTACCGGTTTCCGCTGGGCAGTACCGGTTTCCTGGCGTTTGTGTTACCGGGCAGGCGGAGGCGCGCTGCCCCACCTATTTTTGTACCGGATACCACGACCGAGGCAGTACCGGTTTTTGTTTGAATTAAATCGACGTATTCGAGAGAACTTCACTGCCACTAATTTAAAATAAAAATATTGGAAACGAATATAGATTTTTATTTTATACAACAGTACAAAAGTGCCATGGAGTAACCTGAAGCAGGCGTAGCACTCCGCGATTTCGTCGCTTTGCTACAGGTAAACAGGCGTACAGGTGTACAGGCGGAAAGTCGCCAGCCTGTCGGTATTCTACAGGTTGCACTTCGGGGAGTGTGCCCAAGAGCTACACGAGCTCATTCCACCGTCCCCATTTTACCATCGGACTTTTAGACGCACGGCCGGTTTCCATCCTTACTTGGTAGATATTCCGCCAATTCGCACGAAGCGCTTTGCTTCTACTTTCCTTATGCGCACTGCCAAGGAGTGGAATTCCTTGCCGGCGTCTATATTTCCGTGCTCTTATAACCCGGCAACCTTCAAATCAAGAGTGAACAGGCACCTTCTGGGCGAGCTCGCTCCATCGTAGGCCACGTCTACGCCTCGGCTAGTCTGTGGCCATGAGTAAACCCATGCATAATAAAAAAAAAAAAAAGGTAGCTAAAAGTACATCCGTTCGTCCCCAATTTAGGGGTTTGCCATAAGCCGCGCGTGGCGCTGTCGATCGCCATCTGTGCTGATAGTAATAGTAACAGACGCGCTTTGTTAGAGAGTGAGTCTTCTGTACTTAGTACTATTATTTAATCTGTGCCTGGAGGAGGTTTACCTAAGTACCTACTTATAAATAATAATAAATATTATGAGACAAATTTTATACAAATCGATCTAGCCCAACAAGGCTTGTGTTGTGGGTACTAGACGATGATATTATATATCCATAATGGATAGATATAGATAAATACTTAAATACATAGAAAACATCCATAACCCAGGAACAAATATCTGTAATGAACACACAAATAAATGCCCTTACCAGGATTTGAACCCGGGACCTCCTGCTTTGTAGGCAGGGTCACAACCGACTAGGAGGCAGGCGCGGATCCAGCCCTCAAAAAAGGTTGTGGTCACAGCCACTCCAAAATCGGCCAAGTGCGAGTCGAGGGTACCTGATGATTCCCCGACCAATAAATTCATACGATTTTTTGTAAGTTCTATGGAGACCTTTCCATACTCATATAGACCTGTAGCCTATTTTATAAAGCTACAGTTACAATTTACAAGCGGAAGTCTCTTTCTAACCCTAATAGGAGGCCGCTCAAAGTAAGCTTGTCAAAACACAAGACGACCCTGGGGACCTAGCCTTGATGCCAATCGTTTGCGCTGTAGTGAACAAAACGCTAATGTCTCTATGGTGCAAACGATTGACATGTTGACTGGGCCCGGCAACTGGGCCACTTTTTAGAGTTGCAATTGCGGATTGCGGCTCTCCAAGACACCCAAACTACTTAGGCTTAGACCACTCAAATCAAATTTCATTATTTCATGCCTAAAACTGACGATTTCTTTCAATAAAGAGAAGAGCTCCCGCGCTTCTCTTCAGGCGTTGGCGTTTCTCGGGTAAGGAACGACGAATCTCTGGTAAGGTAAAAAGTATATATTAAGAGTCGAGTTCAATGCGCGCAGCGACGTAGACGCGTTGATGAGTAATTAAATTAATAAATTGCGAAATTAGCGCGGCTCGGCCGCCGCTAGTAAATATACGCGATGAGTCTCTCCGAACCGAGTCAACCCATCGTGAATGAGTTCCTCGCATTCCTGCAACTAAAAAACAAGCTGGTGCAGGAAGGAGCGATGGATGCGGCGACTGCTGTCCAGATGAATTCGCGTGCGTCGAGTTTCACCGTCGAAGACATCTGCGAAGCGAAGCAAGTGCTGTGCAAGTCCATCGGGATCGTCGGCACCTATGTACCTCACCGGAGAGGGGATGAAGCCGGGAAGAAGTCCCTCGAGGATATACAGAAAATCCTGAGGGAGAATAAAGACCGGATTCCGGAGTTTATGGCGACGGGTACTTCTATCCAGCCGTCGTGTGATCCGGACCAGGTTGACGTTCGCTGCTTGTCAAAGGAAATCGTGGCCCTAAAGACAAGATTAGCGGAAGTTATCTCTAAGTTTGAAGCCAGCCTAGTCACTATTGCCGAATTGCGCAACGAAATCACAAGTTTGCGGAATGCTCCAACTCGGTCGGCGGCTTCAAATTTCAAGAACGATCATCGACCTGACACTCATGTTGAGTCGGTTAGTTTGTGTGTTGCTGACACGGTAAAATGTGCCGCACGCGCCGCTGCACCGCCCGCGCGCCCCCCGCGCGTGCGACCGCCCCCTGTCACCTCGAAGTCACGTCAGCGTGCATATGCTGACGTCGCCGGTCAGCCTGTCGCAGCTAACCGGGTCAACTTGCCTGTTAAGGTGAATGAAGCACGGGCTCCACTTAAGGAGAAGTCCTCCCGCACCGATGTGGATAAGGAGGGATTCACACTGGTGGAAAGGAAACGCAAGGCGCGCAGGGCGCCTCGTAAGACTCTGTGTGGCACTGCGGAGCCGGTTAATTCTGGCCTACGAGTTGCGACACCGAGTAAGGCGCTATACGTGTCACGCTTACATTACTCCGCCGTGGCCGACGAGGTGGTGGAGTACGTCCGCCGGAAGACTGGCTTCACGCTGAGGGTGCACCAGCTACAGTCGCGTCACTATGTGCACTTCAGTTCATTTGTGGTGCGCGTGCCGCGGTCGCTGCAGGACACCATCGCAAGCGCGGACTTCTGGCCGAAGGGTGTGGTGTTTCGGCGGTTCCGGGGCAACCTGCCGAACCCTACGTCGAGTCAGACGACGCTACGGAGCCACGCCGTTACGTCGTCGCCCAAATCTAATGTTTAGTTAATTTAATTTTTTATGTGTATTGTTTTTCTTTGTCTTTTCTTTTACTTTGTAGTTTCACAGTGCCTTGGTTTTATACTGTAATGCTGTGTTACTTATTTGATCAATAAAATAAAAAAAATAAAAAAAAAAAAATTAATGTCCTCCTCCCGCTTGATCCCTCTCTCGTCCAGTAGGTAGCTATAGCTATACTCTGTATCTTTATAAACAAAATCTTGCTTATATAAGCAGACTTAACGAGCGAGAGGGTAGATGAAAATGAAAACATTATACGATCAAAATAATATAGGTTAAAGTCAGGTCGTTCAGTGACTGATCCAGGCGGTTTTGTAATTGGTCGGTTAATGAATAACTGTTGTAACTACCCGAAAATGTACAAATTGTTTGTCTACTTTTATCTAATTACCTAAAGATACAGGCTAGGGCTGTAGGTACTAAGGGTGGGTAAAGCTTAGAGCCACATATGTATAAAGCAGGCCACTAACGAGCCTTCCAAATGGACGCCGTTACCATGGATTCATCCAAATGGACAGATTCCTAATATTAAACATTGTACGTTTTTGACATTCACGGACCGATTTTGGATTGCAGCCACGCAATTTGGACTGTTGGAAGGCTCGTCAGTGGCCACCTTTACATATTATCTTTTTTTTACGATGGGAAATGCGCTTACACATGCCACCTTGTCCGGCGGAACCAGGGGGGATGACGGACTAACCAGTGAAGGACTAATACTGTCTAAAATCACCAACGAGTGCCGCCTCCGCCTCAGATAGGGTGCCGCAGGGTCGCTATCAGCATTCGACCGCGTGCATGTACAGTGGAACCTGGATAATTGCAATCTGAAGGCACCGGCCAGTTTTTGTCAATTAACCAGGTTTTTCATTTAAGCAGGTCGTGTCAATTAACGAGGTTCCAAAAATCGTTGTGTCAATTATAGAGGTTTTCATTAATAGAGGTTGCGTTCTGACAAATTTCTTTTATGGAGGTGCAAATAACCATTTAAAGTAGATTTACATTGATTTACATGCTTACGTTCTGGGTTTCTGGTCTATATATTGCTTCTGTCTATACTTGCATTTTTACACTACATTAATTACCACTTTATTTTCTTAACATTTGGGTTTAAAATTTTCCCTTGAATTGTAAAAGAAAGTGTTTTTTATTGATCAAAACTATTTCACCTACTACAGGCTGTTTATAGATACCCAATAAATAAATTGAATTCTGGATGGAGATATAAATAAAATGATCATAGCTATTAAAATATTGTTTCTGCTGTCTACAACTACATTATTTCAATTACAGAGGTAATAAGTAAGACTTGCTTCAATAATAGAGGTAAAAACAAGAGCAAAAATAACGTTTTTTTTTTAGCACAGTGTCAATTATAGAGGTCTTAAGTTGCGATGTGGTCAATTACAGAGGCAAAATTACGAAAAGCACAAACATCTAGATTGCAATTATAGAGCTTCCAAAATTTCAATTATAGAGGCCTTTTGGTCTCAAGGGACCGGGACCGGACTTTTGGTTGCAATTATTGAGGTTTTCCATTTATCCAGGTGCCAATTAACCAGGTTTCACTGTATAATATATTATCTAAGTATATACATAATATCTGTGTCTCCATCTTGAGACAGCACGCTTGGCGTCTCCCCCTGCTGTCGCTTACGCAATGTAAGCGTAAAGTAGCCGTCTACGAGCTGAAGTGTCTGGCGTCTCAGTTACGCTTACCTACGCGCGTACGCTAGCTTTTCTGTGACTATAGCTATTGGCCGGTATATAATAATGGGCTACTCTTAATAATAAGGCTTTGGCTTGTTTCTTTCTGATTTGTAAGGAGTGGCCAATTGCCAAGTCTGGTAGCTAATACAGCTCCGTAATACTAATAGAGTTAAGCCACGAAAAGCCTGCAGCGATTTTGATAGCCCTCGCAGTGCCAGTGTTATTGATACGTCATAATTTCATAGAAGTTAGACGCCTAAAATAATACTTGCACTGCGTGGACTATCAAATCCGCTGCAGACTTTTCTTGGTCTGAGTCTACTTATTAAGAATGAAACATTTAAATAATAATTTAAATTAAAGCAAGCAAAGAGAAGAAAAACCGAACTGCATTATCCCAGCTTAATATCGGAGATCGGAGGGGCATTAAAATAGAAAATCCGAAACTGCGCGCCGTCAAAGGCCGGGAATTCTTTTAGGACATGGACTACCGCCCACTGGATCCTGTATTTCAATGTAATTTCTACTAGTAGTAGTAGTATCTAATCACTTTATTGTACACAACACGGGTTGACACTAATATTCTACAAATATTTAAATGCGAAAATAACTCTGTCTGTCTGCCTATGTTACATCTTCACGCTTAAACCGCAGAACCGATTTAAGTACCTAGATGAAATTTGGTATGGAAATAGTTCAAGGCCCAAGGAAGGACTAACACGCGTATTCGGGAAACGAGATAATCACAAGATCTAGAGACGATATAGAGGTCAACTAGATTTACATTAGATATCGACTAGATGTGGCTTGGATATCTAAGTCATAACTTGTCGAAATCGTTCAAGAGGACCTCCAGAATCGCGGAAACGTCAAATTTGACATATCTATCTTACAAATATCTTTAAATTATCCATATTGTAACTTGTTGATGTCTAGTAGAGATCTAATTCATTTCCGGAATCGAGCCGATAGGATAGTTTTTATCAACTATCATCATAATCATCATTCCACGCAGACGAAGTCGCGGGCAGGAGCTAATGTAATATAAATTATTTACTTATTATGGCCACAATAAAGGGCCAAATGTTAATGGGTGAATCGACCCTTGCTCCATTAACACACGACACTTGCTAGAGCGGACTAAGCAACTCTACATGGCATTTTCACTGTGAAAGTGTAGCAAAGTCATCATTTTATGTCACGTTTTTAATGACACATCTCATTTTGCTATATTCAACTCGGTGCAAATTTAGCTTAGACGGACTCTATACATATATTGTGAAATGTGTAATAAGTCGGACTACAACGCTCCACCCAGTGTGAGGTAGTCTGTGTTAGAATATCCGCTGCACGGTAATCACGGCTGCAATCGAGGGAGCCCATACAACCATTTCCAGTCGCCGTTACGACGCGGTGTAGACACATCTTGTGTCGACACCGTTTGTTTCGGTCACAATTCCAGTCGCAGAGTCGTCGCCGTGTCGACACAGTTACCAGAAATGGGGAAGGGTCGACACATGACACAAAGTGACATAAAGTGTGGTCGCCGTGTGCACACATTGTTACTAGTTTGCGACTACTTTATGCCAAAATCATTCGTTCATTCGTTCATTTTGTTCCTGTCAAATGGAAACTGTCAGATGGAAAAATAGTTAAATAAAAATAAGTGACATTAATACGCCATCTCTAAAACGGATTACAAGACGTAATTATATATTGTTTGCATTTATATTACAATAGGACTTAAATTATTATGGGGAATTAAACTGCTCGAGTGATTTGATAAACTAAGTGTAATATAATCAACGCGCCACCACATTGTTTTAGTTTAGCCGGAAATGAAATTGTTTACTTCTCAGTGCCTGTGTTCATAAATATATTATTAGATGCATTTTTAGTACTTCGATGCGTATACTATACTTAAATAACAGAAATAACGCTTTACATACTACGAAACTTGTTAATTATGATGTATAAATATGGTTTAAGGCTGAGAAATATTGCAGTCACAAAGTAGTCGCAAATGTTTCGACTTTGTGTCGACTCTGTGTAGACACATGACACGCGCTGTCAAAAGTAATAACAAAGTTACTGGATTTGCAAAATGGCTCCTTGTGTTCATTTGTTTTCAGATATTCTCAAAGTGTAAAAATGCCGTGGTCAGAGATGGGACTTAATAGATTAACAACTGTTTATTCGACTAATTAAAGGAATAAAAAAAGTTAATCCTCAAATTTTAATCGCGGTTAGTTTAGTCGACCTCGACGATAGATTGAAATTGAATTAATCTGAATATTAATCGAATAAATTATCGATTAAATCTCGGTTGGAAGTTGACAGGGGGCCATTTTTGTACGTAAAAATAATAGAAATGTCTTGCATGCAGATGGTAGCCAAACACTTTGTCATAAAAGTCGAGATGGGTCGGATGGGATGGGTCGGGATGGGTGGGGCTAAAAGTCGTCATGGATGTCGTTTTATAGGTTTTAGGGGGCCCCGATTTAGAAAATGATGACCATTTTGAAATCCAGAATGGCGGCCATGCACTATGTCATAAAAGTCGTCATGGGTGTCGTTTTATAGGTTTTAGGGGGCGCAGATTTCGAAAACGATGACCATTTTGGATTCCAAGATGGCGGCCATGCACTATGTCATAAAAGTCGTCATGGATGTCGTTTTATAGGTTTTAGGGGGCCCCGCTTTCGAAAATGATGACCATTTTGGAATCCAGAATGGCGGCCATGCACTATGTCATAAAAGTCGTCATGGGTGTCGTTTTATAGGTTTTAGGAGGCGCAGATTTCGAAAACGATGACCATTTTGGATTCCAAGATGGCGGCCATGCACTATGTCATAAAATTCGTCATGGATGTCGTTTTATAGGTTTTAGGGGGCCCCGCTTTCGAAAATGATGACCATTTTGGAATCCAGAATGGCGGCCATGCACTATGTCATAAAAGTCGTCATGGGTGTCGTTTTATAGGTTTTAGGGGGCCCCGCTTTCGAAAATGATGACCATTTTGGAATCCAGAATGGCGGCCATGCACAATGTCATAAAAGTCGTCATGGGTGTCGTTTTATAGGTTTTAGGGGGCGCAGATTTCGAAAACGATGACCATTTTGGATTCCAAGATGGCGGCCATGCACTATGTCATAAAAGTCGTCATGGATGTCGTTTTATAGGTTTTAGGGGGCCCCGCTTTCGAAAATGATGACCATTTTGGAATCCAGAATGGCGGCCATGCACTATGTCATAAAAGTCGTCATGGGTGTCGTTTTATAGGTTTTGGGGGGCGCAGATTTCGAAAATGATAACCATTTTCGATTCCAAAATGGCGGCCATGCACTATGTCATAAAAGTCGTCATGGGTGTCGTTTTATAGGTTTTAGGAGGCGCAGATTTCGAAAACGATGACCATTTTGGATTCCAAGATGGCGGCCATGCACTATGTCATAAAAGTCGTCATGGATGTCGTTTTATAGGTTTTAGGGGGCCCCGCTTTCGAAAATGATGACCATTTCGGAATCCAGAATGGCGGCCATGCACTATGTCATAAAAGTCGTCATGGGTGTCGTTTTATAGATTTTAGGGGGCCCCGCTTTCGAAAATAATGACCATTTTGAAATCCAAAATGGCGGCCATGCACTATGTCATAAAAGTTGTCATGGGTGTCGTTTTATAGGTTTTGGGGGGCGCAGATTTAGAAAATGATGACCATTTTGGATTCCAAAATGGCGGCCATGCACTATGTCATAAAAGTCGTCATGGATGTCGTTTTATAGGTTTTAGGGGACGCAGATTTAGAAAATGATGGCCATTTTGGAATCCAAAATGGCGGCCATGCACTATGTCATAAAAGTTGTCATGGGTGTCGTTTTATAGGTTTTAGGAGGCCCTGATTTCGAAAATGATGACCATTTTGGAATCCAAAATTGCGGCCATGCACTATGTCATAAAAGTTGTCATGGGTGTCGTTTTATAGGTTTTAGGGGGCCCTGATTTCGAAAATGATGACCATTTTGGAATCCAAAATGGCGGCCATGCAGTATGTCATAAAGGTCGTCATGGCTGTCGTTTTATAGGTTTTAGGGAGCGCAGATTTCGAAAATAATAACTATTTTGGAATCCAAGATGGCGGCCATGCACTATGTTAAAAGTCGACATGGATGTCGTTTTATTGGTCATGGTCATCATTTTCGAAATCTGCTCTTCCTAACACCTATAAATCAACATCTATGACGGCTTATATGACAAAGTGCACGGCAGACATCTTGGAATCCAAAATGGTCATCATTTTCGAATTCTGCACTCCCTAAAACCTATAAAACGATATCCATGACGACTTTTATGACAAAGTGCACGGCACACATCTTGGATTCCAAACTGGTCATCATTTTCGAAATCGGCATTCATGACGACTTTTATGACAAAATACGTAGCCGCCATCTTGGATTATAAAATGATCATCGTTTTCGAATTCTGCACTCCCTAAAACCTATAAATGGACATCCGTGACGACGCAAGTTATCTTTATTTTCAGATCTAACAAATTGCTACAGAATACAAAGGACAAAAAAAGAAGCGAGGAGGTAATGAAACAAGCAAAAATACAGATAATTCATCGACGCAATTGGATGCTTCTTAAATTGTGTCCTGATTTTTTTGTCATAAAAGTTTTTTTTTTCACATATTACTCTCACAAGTTCCGTGACATTTCGACCTTGTAATTTTTTAAGTAAATGTTTTTGTTTATCTATGAGGATCTCACTAGAATAATATAATCAAGGTATGTTTATATTTGATGATTGAAATAGTAATGCAAAAAATAAAATATATTTGTGTCTTATATTCCTGCCGAAGACTTTTATTTTTCCTTTTCCTTCTACACAAGTTTGGCCAAGTAATAAGAATTTAGGGCTCTCAATTTTATTTTGACTTCTACAACAGTAAAGCTACGAGGCCATGTTTGGTATCGTTTTCGTATAAATTCGCAGTACCAAATTTAGTTATGGTATCACATTGACACCATTCCAAAGTAAAAACATATAAATTTATTAAAATACTTTCTTTTAAACTCCTCTTCACGCTTAAACTGCTGAACAGTTTTAATTTAAATTTAGTACACATATATTTTGAGACATAATAAGTTATCTCAAAAATCATCCTTTAAAGGTGTGAAATGAGGTGTAGGGGGGAATTCAGAATTGACTTCTTGAAGTTAATACTGTTTAAGTTTAGGTTTGAAGTCATGTTTTTTTATCATTTTTAACTAAATCAAACATGTAGACCATCCCAAATTTAATATAAATCGGTTCAGCGGTTATTGATTTCCCGTACAAATTTCCACGCCACTTTTCACACCTTCAAAAGATGATTTTGCTTAGAAGATCTATCCTATGTCCTGTTCTGGGACGCAAACTATTTCTATACCAAATTTCAACGAAATCGGTTCAGCGGTTAAGCGTCAAGAGGAGTTTAAAAAAAAACCGGCCAAATGCGAGTCGGACTCGCGTATTAAGGGTTCCGTACATTAAGTCCGACTCGCGCTTGACTGCACATTTCTAATAGGTTTTCCTGGCATCTATAGGTAAAGAACTATTTTGTGTATTCAGACGGACAGACATACAGACGCACGAGTGATCCTATAAGGATTCCGTTTTTTGCTTTTGAGGTACGGAACCCTAAAAAGATTTTTTTTAATTTTGTGGAATGGTGTCAATGTGATACCTTAAATGGATTCAGCTACCCAGATTTATACGAAAACGATACCATACACGGCCTAGCACCTTCACTGATTTAGATATATCAAGATAAAATTGAGAGCCCTAAATAAAGTTTCAAGAGCGGATATCTCAAAAACTATTCAACATATCGAAAAAATTTACTGAATAAACTTGTAACAAATTTCTTTCAACTTTCATTTTGTATAAGTGGCCATGTCGCTAAGATGCATAGTTTCCGAGATATAATCGAAAAACCGGAAAATGGGACCTTCAAAGCCCCCTCTCTTCCCCCCGCTCAAGGGCTACGGCCGGGGAATTTTGATATGTTCACCTCCTAACTTGTCCAAACCAAGTTACGGAGTCAAAAATTGTGTTCCGAGCATTTCCCTCTACAACTTTTTGGAGCATTCGTTGGTTGACCTAAGTAGCTTATTGCATTTCTTTAAAAACTTTTCTGTAAAAGGTAGGTAGGTAGGTAAAAGGTTGACGGGTGTTGGGTGTTTATATGGTTTTGGTCGATTATTATCATTTGCATCGCCCATGATGACTTACTAGAATTACGAGCACACGAGACACTAATAGTAGTTTGACAAACCTTGGTTTTCAAGAGCTATTTTATACTGACATTTGCTGTCACAAATTTGCTGTCAGATTTAGTCGCAAACCGCACGCAAAGTGCACACAAATGTGTCGACACCTTGTTACGGAAATGTGTACACACGGCGACGACACTTTGTTTCGAAACAATTCTAGACACATTGTGTGGACTCTGTTACGACACATCTGACATTTAGTTACCACTTTGATGATTCTGCGACTGGAATGGTTATATGGGAGGGCAAACACGGCACCTTCGGCACCTTCCATTTGGATTGCCCCTGCCCCCGGAGGACAATTCCAACTACAACAATATTAACTTGATTTGTTATTGATATAATGAACTTGACACGATCGACGCGCACGCACGCACACACGCCACCGGTAACACATCATTCAGCGGTGCTGAGCTGCGGTCGTAGCGCTACGTCGTAGCCGATAACATGATTTCACGGTATGTAGCGGAAATGCTTAGTAGAGGCAAAACGACTACCGGCGCGATTCGGGAAATGATTTAGAGTGTCACTAGATATGAAATAGTAAAGACATGTGACGTTCCACGGAAAAAGGTACCTTATGGCGGCTGGCGCTTACTCTATTATTAACACCGCTCCAATATTAAGCCGGGGCAATGGTACCTTTTGCCGTGGAACTTCACATATCTTTACTATTTCATATCTAGTGAATCTCTAATTCATTTCCCGAATCGCGCCGTACGTGTCGTGATTAGCGCTCAATGGGTTAAGACCTATGGCAACCGCGCCACTTGCACTAACCCGGAGTTAACCGGTTAAACCTGGAGTTACCATGGTTACCATTACAATTTGACACTGGGTTCACGGTTTAACCGGATAAACCCGGGTTAGAGGATGGTGCAAGTGAATGAATGTGTTATCCCTTGAGGTAAGTATGATAATTTCAATAAATCAGGTTGAGATCTCTAATATCACATAGCACTGCCCGTGTCCCCAGTCTGAAGCTCTATAAGTCTATATATACACTTTCAATTCGCCAGCGTTTGCTTTATTTGCGTCTGTGGATTTTTGTGAATGTTTCAGTTTGAAATCTATTTTATGGTTTCCGTGACTCTATGCACATGCACCTCGCATGAGGCAAGACATCTTGGTGATAATGCTTTTTTTAACCAATTTCAAAAGTTTGAAGATAAAGCTTTCAGTTTTTTAAACACGATGTTTTTAGGGTTCCGTACCCAAAGGGTAAAAACGGGACCATATTACTAAGACTTCGCAGTAAGTCTGTCTGTCATCACTGTCATCAGGCTGTAACTCATGAACCGTGATAGCTTAGACAGTTGAAAATTTGGCAGATGACATACATATCTCTGGTCCAATATTACAGAGATGATCAGCAAGCAAACGTGTTCGTTCTGTAATAATTTACCTTTATGCATGGACCTAGAATATATAACTCTATGGGGTTATGTTATATTTTCAAAATAGTTGAAATTCGACTTAAAATGTCACTATGACAATATTAAAATTTCAGTTCGATAAAAGTGAAACATAGAACTTGCATAGAACCCTGTAATATTGGGCCAGCGATATGTATTATACAGGGTGATTCATGAGACGTGAGCAGGACTAATCCTGCACACTCAGTAACTGATAATTGATCGATCACCGTCGTATTTAGGTGAAACAACCACACTTTTTCCTATTTTTTTATTTTTTGGTGAGGGCAAATTTAATTCTCTACAATCATAGTCACCCTACAAGACGTAATTAATAAACATAAAACCTCTTTTACCGTAATGACAGCATTTTGATTACGAAGAAAATAAACTGTCAAATTTGACTGAGATACGACTTTTCAAAAGTAACCAGACCGTGATGACATTTAATTTGACACAGAATATCGGTAGTTTAGTATTCTAATTTTAGGGTGACCATGCATGTTGTAAATAAATGAATAACTTTTTTTTTTCAACGTGACTAGAAAATTATACTGATACGAAGCAGTTGCTTATAATTTACGAAATGCGCAGTGTTAATCCTGCTCATGTCTCCTGAATCACCCTGTATTTCACACATATTTCTGTTGCCGCTATAACAATAAATACCTACTACGTACTAGTTAAAAACAAAATAAAATAAATATTTAAAGCGGGGCTCCCAAACAACACACGTGATTTCCGTAATGGTACGGAACCCTTTATACAGGGCGTCCCACGGCGATGCCACATGGAGGGAAAGTACCTTAAATATCATAGATAGCATATTTTGCTGAAAGAAGACTTCATTTTATTTTTAAAACTTAGTAAAGTTGCATTCATACTTTTTTAATTTTTTTTGAAAAAAAATGTATGGAAAAAAAATATCGCGTCATTGGAGGAAAAGTACCTTAATTATTGTAAATGAACATCTTACTGAAAGAAGACATTATTTCGATTTAAAAAAACAAGTTGAATTGCATTTTAAATAATTTCATGGTTAAACCGGGAATCGAACCCGCTACACGAGAAAAAAAAATACCTTGTACCAAAAAAATAATTCTCACATTGAAGCCTTTCGATCGGTATGACAAAGCTACAAGGTATTTTTTTTTCTCGTGTAGCGGGTTCGATTCCCGGTTTAACCATGAAATTATTTAAAATGCAATTCAACTTGTTTTTTTAAATCGAAATAATGTCTTCTTTCAGTAAGATGTTCATTTACAATAATTAAGGTACTTTTCCTCCAATGACGCGATAATTTTTTTCCATACATTTTTTTTCAAAAAAAATTAAAAAAGTATGAATGCAACTTTACTAAGTTTTAAAAATAAAATGAAGTCTTCTTTCAGCAAAATATGCTATCTATGATATTTAAGGTACTTTCCCTCCATGTGGCATCGCCGTGGGACGCCCTGTATATTAGACATGCTAGTACAAAGAGGTAAGAATATTATTATACCTTCCACCAAAGAATATAGAGTTGGACCAAAAAAAGTCTGCAGCGGATTTGATAGCCCACGCAGTGCAAGTGTCATTTTTACGTCATAATTTCATAGAAGTTTGACGTTTTAAATAACACTTCCGCAGCGTGGGCTATCAAATCCGCTGCAGACTATTCATGGTCTGACTCTAATGCCTTCCACATGAGTAAAGTACAGTCAGCAGCAGAAGTAGCTAAGCGGGTCAGTTAATTGACATGATGCCGTCGCTTTTACATCATTTTAAAATACCTCGTCCGCTTATATTTTTGTTGCAGATCGTACCATTAGGTAGGGATTTCAGTGTAGACTTAACGGACACAAACATTGCACGGTTATATATAGATCAGGCGTATTATGGATGGCTTTATCCATCTTCATCCACGTGATAAAAAAACAATACACTCTTTTTGTTTGGGCAGTCGTGTAATAACTGTCACTTTTTAACACCTTGGGATAGAAAGTGACGGAAACCGTTTTATCACGCTGTCATGTAGACAAGAACGACCATCATATCCGTATCATAAGCTAATGGCATTTGCCAGGACAAAGTGTGAGAATATCATCAATATCATCATAAATGTAAAATTTCTATGTAAATACCTATGGCGTTTATATTGACACTCTCTCCTCTAACTTTTGTTCTGTTCTCTCACACTAAACTAGCACTAAATTAAAAAAACAAAACAGAATATTGATGAAGTCTCACTTGGTAACCATCGCCGCATGCGATTAAATACAGTTATATTGAGTCATTAAAACATATTTTAATAACGTTCGTAACAGGGAATATTAGGCAAAGCTCTGCGTAGGTGGCACCTTTGTGGCACATACAGGTAAACAAACCAAAGAGTAAAGTAAGTGAAACAAACCATATTGACACATCACACGTCACGTCAATCACATGGCCTACCGCGCAACAAGAAAATCGAAATTTCTTTATCTAATCTCTCTATCACTCTTACGTATTCGAGCGATAAAGAGGTAGATAACTAAATTTCGATTTTCGCGTTTCCCGGTAGGCCCTTGTTAACAAACCGCCTTGATGCATTAATGTCATATTGTATTGTCTGTGAAAACTTGTCAATAACCAGTTTTTCTACTCGTCGACTTTAATTCTTGAATTAAGGTTTCGTATACAAAACTTCTTTGGGTACTTTTAATGTATGGGCTCTCAACTCAACTATAATATTCATTACGATACAGTTTAGTCAACTATAATGAAATTGACCAATCACAGCTCGCCGCGGTCAAGAGGACGAAACAAAACCATAGCTCAAATTAATTATTTATTTTAGGTTGTATTGTAGGAACAATTGCTTCATAAGTGATATAATCAAGCTTTTCAATCGTTGCCTAAACACGGTACTCGACTGAAAAGCTCTGTATTATATTATATCACTATTGTATAAAATACTATTAAGGCACAGTATGTATACGAGTAAGTTATAGTCTATAAATTTACTATGTCGGTAGTGCTGCACTCTGGCGGCAGAATATTGCAGTAATATCCCTTATTAATAAAACCATATGTTCGTAAATATAATATTTTTATTCCAAAAGAACAGGTTATTTTAAAATCCTCATTTTCCTCGATTCCTCAGAGCACAAGGCTTGGCTTCCTTATCAGCCATCTTATCAAGAACATCCTGCATCTCAGGCCAGGGCTCGTAATCCTGGTTGCGGACTAGGAGCTTGTGTACGGTTGGCTCGTGCAGGTTCATGCGGCGAGAGATACAGTTCCAGCTGTGCTCTGTCAGCTGGATATCCACCTGAAAACATGGATGTACTAACGCTGCGTCTCACGTAAGCGAACAACTCGCGAACGCGACGCGGCGCGGCGCGGCGGGCCCAAGGCGTTCGCGTTCGTAACGAGATCGCCCACGTAGGACACTTCTATAAGTATCAAAGGATTGATTCACCCCGCGCCGCATCGCTTCGCGTTCGCGTGTTGTTCGCCTACGTAGTACGCTGCGTATGCTCACTAGTTTTTTTTAACGCTAACTACATAATCACTCTTGTATTGAAGATGCCTATATCATATTCGATAACTGTTATAGGTAGATTCTACAATTTTTACGTACCCTGTTTGCTAAGCTGTTATACGTAGCTATACCAATGAGAAACACATCGAAGACTACACACGCTAGCAACGGAGTTAGCTCCCAGTGGTACCGTACAAGGTGGAAGGGACTTCGGAAGTTCTTGGAACCTGGCTGCTTGTACTGTTTGGGGAACCCGAATGATAGTTGACGGATTTGGAAGAGCGCTTGGGACTTAAGGAAACGTGGTACTGTCCGGGCCAGAAGGGCAGGCAAAGGACGATATAATTTAGATGCCATAGTTATGGTACTCATTAGTAAATTGTTTGTATAAAACCAAAGTTATACCTGCTCGTGGCCATATAGATTATGTTGTCAATTTTCAGTTCGTTTCATTATATGCTCACAATCTACTGGAGATAAGTAATTGTTTTCTTCTACAATTCTTTGCTGACGCTACTTAGCGTAACGTTCAAACGTTTCTGAAAATGTTTCACCAAAAAGATAGGTAATGTTGTAACTAACTACACCTCACTGGCTGGTGGACAAAAGTCACACGATGAGCACAAGACTCGAATGACAACTTTTTTATAAATGAAATTCAAAAGTCAAACAATCCAAATAAAATTTAGTTTAAGCGCAATCTGGAATATTTTCTCAATTTAGAAAAAATGAATTTTATAAGGTCTTTTCTTCTACAACTTTCTTAAAAAATAAATAGGTGAAGTTGTAGAGACATGAGTCTTCGTACACCGAGGCGACGCATCTCGCCGCGGGCCCGGCGGCGATATAGGGCTATAAGGAACTTCTTTCGAAGGACTCTTAGTGAGCAATTTTTTTATTACCTTATCTTATCAATAGATTACTTTTTTTAATTAACATTCACTAACACTCAAAGAGTAGGTACCGTAAAACACTTTTAGAACCTCTAAGATACTCAAAACAAGTGTCAGGATCAATAAAAATTTATATACTTACAAATAATAATGAATCTAAGATCGACACCAGTGGGTCAAAGACGTTTAAAGGGTTGAAACTTGAATTTGATAATTTCGCTACACGCTTGCCAGATACGTACTTGCCCTGGGTGTCATTCTGAATCCCTAACAACGTTTGTCCTAAAGTCACTTGCTCTAACTGGTTTGTCCTAATGGGCACATGCCCTAACGATCAATTGTCATAACGATTATTTTCCATAATGTAATGGTTAGCCTAAGAATCATTTGACCTAAGCATTTATACCATAACTATCAAGATCCCTAAAGTTTTTTACCATATTTTCGAAATCCCTAACAATGTTTGGCATAAAATAACATGCTCTAACTGTTTTGACCTAATGGCTATTGCCCTAATGATCTATTATCATAACAGTTACTTTTCCTATTGATGAATTATCATAACAATTACTTTCCATAATGAATGGTAATGAACTGTTGCCACAAAAGTGGGTTAGGTTAGGTTAGTACTGTGACCCTCGAAAAAACGAACTGCTGCCACAAAAGTGGGTTAGGTTAGGTTAGAACTGTGACCCTCAAAAAAACGAACTGCTGCCATAAAAGTGGGTTAGGTTAGGTTAGAACTGTGACCCTCGAAAAAACGAACTGCTGTCACAAAAGTGGGTTAGGTTAGGTTAGAACTGCGATCCTCGCAAAAATGAAGTGCTGCCATTGGTTAGGTTAGGAGGGAAATTTAAATTAGGACATACGAGTATTAGGTCAAGAAACGATAGGCTAAGTAAAATTAGGTAACATGATGGTTAGGATATACAATATTTAGGCCTAACAATAATTAGGCAAAAAAAGAATTATGCTACATAACATTAGGATAAATACCGAATATGGAAAGTGCCATTAGGGAAAAACATATTAGGACAAAAAAAAATCGGCCAGTCGATAATAGGGAAACCAAAATTAGGGTATACGAGTGTTAGGACAACTGATCATTATGACAAACAATATTAGGGAATGCAAAGATAGGAGAAAAGACTTTAGGGATTCAGATATAGATCCACTTGCTCTATATTCTCTTGTGTGATAACATGAAATCTTATCTACTGCGTCTTGTTTTCAGGTTCTCTAACTTCACTGTCTGGCAACAAAATTAATTCTAGCACAACAGAGAACGTGAACAATTTGAACAGGTCAGACGTGATGGGCCACCAGCTACACGCAGCTCCCCGGAACTGCCATGGCCTTCATAGCGTGGGGAATATTTACAGGCACACTGAGGATTTTTCCCCAAGAGAGGGAAATGGTGCGTGCAGCCCAAAACAACGAAGACGACCATATTCTGAACAAGAATTCATTCCCAACGGGTTTGGGACTAAAGTACTTTATAAGACAGCTGATAATCTTTTTAGAAATTCTCATGAATGCGGTTTAAGGTTTTATAATGACTATAGCGATAGGGAACAACATTCATCGGATATAATGAATTGTGGACAGTGCTCCTCAAGTCATGATGTTCCCAATCAGAAACATAAAAAGAATAAACAAAACTCTCAAGAAAAGTTTAATAGACGTGGATCGCGATTAAGAAAACGTGGCGCTCCCATAATTATAGAGAACTCCGGCGTCTCTGGCTTTGACAGTGACTACTCCCTGACCACACCTATACATACGAATCCTTGGCCTGTTTACCGAGAGCCAATTCCGCAAAACAGTGCGTGGTACAGCCGGCAGCAAAAATACGCTCGAGAGGTTCAACCCGATGTGGCAAAGATAAAAAGACGCAGAGACAAACCTAAACGACACAAATCAAAGAGCCCGCACACGCAGGAAAGACGGAAAAGGAAGAAAAATGAACCACTAGCGAATGAGGAACAGCAATTTATTGCGGACATCATTAATCGGCAGTATAAGCCTTTAAGCTTTTTAGGCAGAAAAGCGTCTGATATCAGTCAAATTTCTACTCCCGTGTGTCGTGACCACCGGTATTCAGCGCGTGAGATGATTATACCGGACAGTGAAGTGTCCTCGTTCAGCCGAGGTCCTACAATGGGTTGTCGGCACGGTTGTGCAGCCAATGTAAGCGATATGCGCAGCCTCTGCGACACGCGCCTCTGCTCCGCGCCCCGGCCTCCTCGCCAGCGTCGTCGCCGTGCCGAAAACTATAATGACTGTAACCTCTACGATGTTGTCCCAGTCAAGGAAAAGACTAGTCCCAAATCCAGAAGAAAATTCATAGAGGATAATCTGATGATGAACGAAGTGCCTCCATCGCCTAGAACTCACAGGCCTCGGCTGATTCTAGAGACACAAAATTTTAGCGAATACGAAGATTACGAACAGCGTGAAAACGAAATGCTAAGGAGACGATCACCAAGTAGGAAACCTGAGTACATCCAAACTTTTAGACACGATGTGTCAACAGAGGAGTCTCCTCCAACCTCGTACGAAATGAGTCCAAAATTTGTAAGGCGTCCAAATAATACTGTCAGGTTACACGATGATATGGGCACGACCATGAGTAGTCAACAATGCATTACGTGTCAGAATAACACCGCAAATAATACTTTCAACAACAGTAACCAGGATAGAGACGATACTATTGTTGTCGATAAGACTGATAAAGCGTTAGGTGAAATAAAAGATATACTTCAAAGTTTTCTGCAAGAACTAAAAAAAGATTCATCGACGTCTCAATGCGATCGGGTGAGCGGATCTGACAAGCATAGTGGAAAACAACTTGACGGGACACTGCGAGGAAGCGACAATGAGACGAGTAACGCGATGAAGAACAGCGCTGGATCTTCGTTTAACTGCGGCCTCGGGCAAGGCTGTACGCCGGCCATGCCGCCGCCGTTCCTGCCTGGCTTTGCAAACCCATGCTACTACCCGCAGATGATACCCATGTACGGAGCACACGGAATGCCTTACGTCGTCGCCAGCCCCAGCTGCGTCTGCGCAAACGTTGCCCGCGGACACAGCCACCCGCAACCACAAACACACACCCGTGACACTCAATGCCGAACTTGTTCAAAAGTGAACTGCACTGATGAACCAGAGATAACTAAATCGAATTGCGAGACTGACGTGTTGATCAGAGAAATATACAACTACGTGGCGCGAAATCCGACAATTTGTAAGTCTTCTCAAGATCAAGGGCAAAGTCCCAAACGGAAGCCAAGCGTGGGTAAGAGTATGCACACGCTGCACCAGGACGCGAACGTCGGGACACCTCCGCTCCGATGCTACTCCAAGAGCTGCGAGGCCATCGTCTCGCGGCAGCAATTTGACACCTACTACGCCACGTATCCCAGCTACTCGGACTCGTTGCTCGAAGAAAAGATAAGCCGTGAAGCGGTCATGGATTGTCAGATGCCACGTGAAACCAATGAATATAATTTTAAAGATAAGGTAACTGTTATTTTTAGATTGGGTTCTTAGAGTAGGTACTAAGGTACTACAAAACAATTATTCTCTAGCAACAAATAATGTAACACATAATAAGCATTTAATTTTTTTACAGAGTGCATCAAACAATCTTCCTAAGCAACACTCTCAAGATAGCAAATTTACCAGCGCTTTGCGACTCTTGCGAAAAAACAGCAAGAAGACCAGAAAAGAAAACATCCATGAAGTGTGTCACAGTGAGCAGTCAATTGAAGTGGACGTGATACCAAAGGGAAATAATTTTAAGCAGGAGTTCGCAACGTATTCGATGCATGAGCAGGAGTTTTTGCGGCCTCCACCGCTTCTTCACGATCCGCGCTTTCCCCCCACGTACGAGTACTCCCCGTACCATTCCCCAATGACCGACTATTCAAGCCCAAGGCCGGTTCACAACAGATACAACCGTTACGACTGTATGCCTCCTGAAGGTCCAGTAATGTACGATAACTCTTACGAACGGTGCAGTCATACTAAGCAGCCGCAAGTTCCTCTATGTCTAAAAGAAGTCGAAGTCAGGAGTATCGGAACCCAGAGTGAGAAAAAAACGACTTTCCGAATATTTTCTCAGAAAAAGGAAAGAAAGGACGATGCCGTGTCATCGCTGCCACGCCCTCTAGTTAGCATTTTACGCGACGACCGTAAAACCGATACAAAACTCCCAGATACAAAACCCGAGAATCCACGCAAGCTATTCAATTTAAAGGCCAAGGCGGCTGCTAGTAAATCAGAGCCTTTGGCAACTCTGACTGAAAAGATTCAAAAGGATCTCACTAAGAATGACAAAACTATGACCAATGCGATGTTAAGAAAACTGTTTTATAAGAGAAACCCGTTCTCTCCTCAGAATAGATTCGTGCGAACGATTATGGAGAAGGACGCTCCGGTGTATACGTGGCGTCCGCGTTTGTTCGTCTGATTGTCCTGTGTCAGGCCTGTGATGTGTAGTGTAAATTAAAATGTATTAAGTGAAATTGTACTTCAAGATTATTTATTTTGGTAACTGAATTGAATTGTAAGATTATTTAGGATACCAGTGATACGTTGTTTTATTTATTGACACATTCATACATAGGTATTGAGCCAAGAAATCAGGTAAATACAGACTAAATCGCAATCTTTTCTAAATAATGTCCCTCGGAAGGTTTGACAGTCAGGAAACACGTAAGTGTCAGGAAACACGAGACTCCACAGTCAAACTAAATGTAGTTTTGTGGAGTATGTAACAAAAAAAGTTGTAACTTGTAGTAAAATAATTAACTAAATAACTAAATGATTAAATCGCCAAACGTATTAAGGTTCTACTAACGACCCGCCCCGGCTTCGCACGGGTTAACAAATTATACACATTCACAGGTGAAAACCGCATGAAAATCCGTTCTGTAGTTTTTGAGTTTATCGCGAACAAACACATCACAAACAGACAAACGCGGCGGGGGACTTTGTTAGAAGATATATTAGTGATAACTGAGTCCCGGAAAAGGGACATCATCGCGTAAGGGGCTGAAAAGTTGGGAGGGAGGAGTTTACTATGGAAGTAGGCTATTTGAACCAAACTGAACCAAATCAACATAAATTCTAAACATACCTATCCGAGTACCTATCCCAATAGTGAGCCCGATAAATCGGCCAAACAATACGCTTTGGTTGTTCTGTAAAATTTATTTATCCAATTCCTGGCACATTCCTATTCTTCACAAAATTCTCAACACACCAAAGAGAATATATTGAATATAATCACTAAAATACACTTTCAAAAGTGTCAAATTGTCATTTTCAAGATGCTATCCACATTGCAATAAAAAAATTAATGTGTTTTCAAACAAAGATTTAGTACTTAATATTCGTTCGGAATCATTACACCATCAATGTTTTGGAGCTTTTAAATTAATATTTGTAAGTGAATACCGTGAGAAAAACCCTTTCAGGTAAATGCTCATTATCACCACCCTGTACCTACACACTGCTGGGCACTGTCCTCTCGTCAAGAGTTTGCGTTATGGTCACCACGCTAGCCCAATGATGAATTTCTTCGTCATTTCCTTACGATGTTTTCCTTCACCGAAAAGCAAGTGTTCATTTTAACATTACATTTAGTAAATAAGTCCCGAGTAATTAATTGGTACGAGCTAGGGTTTGATCCCACGACCAGGTTTGGAAGCCGCACCTTATCCTCATCAACAGCAGGTAAGCATTTTTATCTATTACTGTTAGTGGCTCGATGCACAGCGATTCTTGGTTGTAGGTGTTCGACGGAATGGTGCCGTCAACATGTTCGTGTTCGAAGGTAAACGACTGCAAGCCAAGGACTAATCGGTACAAGGGCATCGAGAACTTCCTGCGGCGAATAGCCTTCAATTTAGGTAAAATTGTCTCAAAGCCTAAATATGATTTTAGTAGTGTTGATTCCTCAAAAACATGACATTGACGCAATAGTATCTACTTATGGCATAAGCCTGAAATAGATAAAAGGAACGTTAAGAAGGACTAGCCCCCTAATCTTTTATCTTATTTGTCTCATACCTCTATACATCTGTATATCTTAATTGTATCATATTTCTTTAATCAGTTTTATCACCATTATTTATTTTTAGGAAATACACCATCCCAAACCGAAGTGAAGGTCATATCGTGCATACCCATCGACGTAACGGATCTACAACAAAAGATAATTTGTCTCGAGAGACAACTAGAGAACCGAGAGGTATCCGACAATAATCAAAGTGCGCCTGCGCCCGTCATTGTGAACAGAGTCAGTGCAGACTCCATAAAGCCTAAATCAAGACAGTCTCAACTGCTACTTTTCGACACCCCAAACTATCGACCTCACAGGCACAAACATAAAACACCAGACTTGACTTGCTATCTACAAGATTTCACACAGTCTAAACCTAAAAAATCCTCGTTAAAACAAGCTGTTAACACCGAATCTCGGAATGTCTTCGGACGCGTGATCCCGGAAAAAGAACGCACGCGGATGGTCTACTATGCTGAAACGTCCGGAAGCCCGTTCACTTACTATAAAAAAGCTAATGATACAAGTAAAGAGAACCCTGACGAACCGATGGATAGGGAGTATATATCATCGCTTGTAAAACGTCAACACTTGGTGAAGATGTACAAGGATGACGACGCGTTGGGGAGTCAAGGGTCGATGCCCGTGTGCCGCGACGTGCCCCGCTACTCCGGTACCTCCGACGACATGTGCTCGTGCTGCCACGGAAACTTCCTCGACGTGGATTGTAAAATTCGCAGGCGCTCATTTTACGACCCTAACATCGACCATGGAAACATTTATTACGACTCCAGTGCATATGATGCTAAGCCAGTAAAGGAAAAACCTGTTAAAAATGATGACCTAATCAGAAAGGATTTGGGGTTTTTACCCGAGTATTACCGATTTAAGCCAGAATATAGTTTAAATATGGAGCCAATGCCCCACAATCACTGTAGTAGGAAACCCATTCAAAAGAGGGAACGTCGTGTAAAACCAGTTTATCTTCCGAATGAATCGTCTGCAACCGAGGGTCTAGTCGAATTTAGCCACGTTTACCCAAGGCGATTATCACCAAAGCAAGAACTTAGGCATAAAAATGTGCCAAGAAATGCGGAGTGCACTGCACGAAGTGACAACACTGAATTCGACTTGAGATCCCCTAAACTCATTCAGACGTTGCACCCAACTATTGACTCCATATCCACCTCTAATAATCTCAGCAAACCCTTATCCGGGAATGCTGAATGCACCCAGGCTATAGACAATAGTCTTATAGGACACATGAAAGCTCTCCAGACATCCTTGTCAAAGTTGGGATCTACCCATAACGGTATAAAAGCAAAGTTAATAAACGCAGCCTGCCTGGCCCACCCTGTGAACGAGACAGAATGCCAAACTGATCCTTTACAGAACGCTCAATCTGATTCCTCCAGTCCTCCTGATAAAACGGAATGTACCCTGAATCAGATCAAGACTATGTTGGAGACAGTCCTGGTAGAAGTTAAGACAAACAGCGGAGTCCGGACTATCATTAGCGAAAAACAGACAAAAGATGCGACTGTGCAGAATGAAACTGGACAAACATCAGAATGCGAGCGTCTCCTACATAGTATCACATATAGTCCTTACGCCATAATTAATCCGTACATGGCATCCTGCTCTCGTACTCTACCGTCGTACTGCAGCTCCATGATGCGTCAAACCTTGATGCATGAACCCCCGCGCGACCTCGTGCCCCCACCAGATTTGAATTACATGCCACAATTCCCTGAAATGGTTCACCAAACAGTCGCCGCCAACTCTTGCTTTCCCGACAGAAATGCTATGCATCCCAAGCTGACCTCGACGTGCGGAACTAACACGTTGCAAGATCCGCCGAAGAGGCGAAACACAGAAACGGAAGATCTTATAAAAGAAATTTATAAATCAATAAAATTAGATGTGGATTATCCATTAAAGATAACGTCTCGCGACGCTATCCATAAAAGCCAGGCGATCGACGTTTCTAAAAAACCTGAGATGAAAACAGCGCTGGGTCGTGAAGAGATAGTGTTCAGAGGAGATGTGGGCACGTCTAGAGCGGCAAGATTACGAAGTCCTAGCAGCCACTCAAGTCTGACCAAACCCCACCGTCGGGGCTCGTTACACCAGCAACCGAAACATGCGACCAGCGCGCAGAGACGCCAATGCTTCTCCAAAGGAACGAATAACTCGCTAGCATCAGATTCTGATAGCGAAAGTGATAATGACGTTGTCCAGCCTTCGGCGTCACCTGTAAAGAATGCGTCGGTAAGACTTTTCTTAACTATAGTAGAATTTATAAGTCAAATATTATTGTTGTTCATAGTTGCCATCTGACCTCATCTTACTCATCGAACTGTTCCCTGCTAACTATCTTCAAACCATTCACCTTGTTCGAAGAGGAAGCTGCGTATCCAGGCTCCAGTTAGTGATGACCACTTAAAAAAAATCTGGGCCTGATTATATTGTTCCCCTTATTCTTAAAAACCAATTTAGGTATAAACTAGGTACTTTGTTCCAGATACCCGCTAAGAGCTTCTTCGGTAAAGTAATGTCTTCAGTCGTTAATAGGATGCGCAGAAAAGAACTGCCACAGCCGCTTGGAAAGCGTACTGCCGCAGCCACACAAGACTCTGAATCATCCGACTTGGAGACTCCTATCGTGCCAAAAGAGCGGCCTGTCAAACGCGTGTCTTACGCGCCTGCTGCCCAAACGTGGGGGGAATGTAGTCCTCGCCCGTTGATTACGTCGTCAAGGACGCGTCGCTTAGGGCATGCGCCACAAAGGCGCCCCACGCACCAAAATCATCGCATGCCAAGATACGTGACTCCCCGACCGCGCAGCGTACTCCGCCCTCAATCAGGCAGCTCTCAAATCCGCCGCACCATCCACAGACCACCACCACCAGCCCAACCAAGAACACCGCCCGAATATATGAAGCGGGTCCCTCACAACCAATACGATTGGCGAACCACGCCCGATCCGATTAGGCCCGATCATCGTATGGCGCCGACGAATGATTACAAACCCAGGATCCCGACTAAAAGCCCGGGGCTTAAAATAACTAATAAGACTTGGATGAGGAAACCGGTGTACCATTTAGGGTTCGCTTGTGGTCCGGAGAAGGAAAAAATTATGATGAATTATTGAATCAAGTGAACGTTTAGGTTTATCGAAATTGTTAGTGGTGTCTTTTTTAAATTGTCTATAGTGAGTGTCTTGTTATAATTTAGCGAATTATTAAAATTGTGAAAGTTTTATTTTAATTGTAGTTTTAATTCTCAATTAAGACGAGACGTGAGCGTGCGCTAAAATGTTGGAGCCGCGCACACGCACACGTCACGCAAGCGGTGCGCCGTCTCTCGGATCTGTATAGGTACTACAACGCACGCGCACGTCACGCACACGCAGCTGGTGTGCACAGACCTTAGGCTAACTTTGCACCGTCTTAAACAGAACAATGTGAGAGAGCGTCTTTATTAAACGTCATATTATTTTCACTTTGTCATTGCAAATGCAATGCAGAGTTATCTTGGTCCGACTTTTTTTTATTTTATTGTATTGCGAATGAAAAATGTCTTGTTGTAATATTGACTTATGTTTATTCAATAACACTTAATTTATTATCATTTTGTTCTGAAATTGCATAGGTCTCCTAATCTGCTAAGAACTTAGTCAATTTGATATTATCACGGAATTTATGAGAGCTTGACATCAAGTTTTTCGGATTGTTTTTCATTCTGCAAATATTTCAAATCTTCAATGACGAATCTGCAACAAAAGATGACTTAGAGCAATGTAGTTTAAACTGCCTATTACTTACTACAGAGGGCGCTTTGGGGAAAGAGTCCAGATAGGATGTTCTGTGTAGGCTATTCCGTTAGTCTTGAGTGACGTCACACTCATATTGTCATCCCCTCGGCCTCGTCTCTATTTGCAGGACGATTATCTTTAAAGTAGCTCATCAAATGTTGCAGTTACTGTCCGTGTCAGCCAGCGGTCGGCATACTTTTAGCAGCCAAGGGCCAGAAATAGTTGTTAACGAAGTTGAAGCGGGCCGCACTTTGTTAATATTTGTGACTTTATCGGACATTGTCATTTTTCAACGTTACATACAAAATAGCCAGGGGGGCTCGCGGGCCGCAAGTTAGAGGCCCGCCTGTTGCCTACCGCTGTTGGTGTAAGCTAACTCTGCACCGGCTATGAATACTTATATCAAAGTGAGAGAGTGTCATTAATGTTATTATAAACGTCATATTTTCATAAAAAATTACTTTTATAATGACATTGCCACACCTTGTCATTGCAGAGTTAGCTCGGTCCGACTCTACTTTCAAGAGGTACTAGTCGAAGAAAAAGGTAGGAATTACCTACAGGAATTACAGATATAATATTACGTAATAATATTTTATATCAACGAAATAGCCTCCACGAAACATCCAGTTTGAATGTAACCTCCTTGGACTGTATTCACAATTGACAGACATACCTGTAGAACAGTAGAGGCAGCGGCGCCGTAGCCAAGTGCCACAGGGCGTGCGCGTCCCAGCCGGCCCTCGGCGGGAACTCCAGCAGCTCCAGGCCCAGCGCGGCGCCCGACCACGCGCAGAACAGCAGCACGAGGCGCGCGTGCCGGCGACCGCGGAGCAGCTGTATGCACGCCCAGAGCGTCCAGAGCAGGCCGCCTGACACACCTGTCATATTTACTACTTTAGACTGACCAGTGAAACGTTTCACAAGCTCGTTATAGTTTTTTATTCTATATCTATGTTGTTATATAGCAACAATTTTTCCTGTCATTCAAGCCGTCATTTCGTAGTAATTTTATTGCAAGGTAAAGCTATATTATACTTATCTTATCACATATTACTAAGCTTTCGCTGTCCATCCGTTTGTCTGTCTATCTGTCCTGTGTCTGCCAGCGGACGTTATCTCAAGAATCGTAATACATAAATCTTACCTTATGTAAGTTAAAATGTTGACAACATTAAGCTACGACAACAAGGCTATGGCCCGGTCATCACTCTTTAACGCTTTTCTAGGCATACTACGATTTACCGACCACATACCCGCCAATAGAATTTCAACCTTAGGAACCCGATTTAAGGTACAAATTAGATTTAAGCTACAAGTCTTAAAAAGAATTATCAAAGATGGATTAATTGGCATGTACTTATTTGGATATTTTGGAAAGACGTTGTAGATTAAGTGTGGCCTAGAAAAGGGATACTTACTTGAACAAACTATGAACTCACCACAAACAACGTTGACTAGCATGTTGTACCCGTAGTCGATACGGCCCGCGTAGAGGTAGCGCACGTGCATGGCGTAATAGCAAAACAGCATAAGCAGCAACGTCAGCGGACCCTGCTTCTTGCGCCCGTGGAACACTCTGGAATACGAAATCAGATATCATTCCGATTATAAAGCCGACCACTGACTAACAGTCCGCCGGACGATATCGACCCGTCAGTTGTTCGGAGCTGTCAAATTTTTGTTCTAATTGACAGGCCGATATCGTCCGGCGGCCTGTTAGTCATTGGTCGGCTTTACATTCTTCAGCGTTTTGAATACATAATAACCAATCGTTTTTTACATGAAGTCGAGTTCACAAACATCTTTACAAGACAACGTCCCAAAACTGACACTGACCATGAGGCCGTGTAAATATATTTTTGGAATCTTGGCTTGTAAAGATATTTGTTAACTCGACTGTACATAATATCGATCTGGCATTGATTCCGACATTACGACGTTATCCGCGACCACAAGCGGTGAAGCCTACGTCGAAATAAAGGGCACCATATAAATGGAACTTAATTCTAACTGCATTCTAAACCTGAAGTAGATGGCAGTGCAAGGCACCAGATGTTTTAGAAATCTGTTTGTCTAACATTAGCTCGACAACAGTTACCGTCGACTACGCGTGTCGTATTCGTTTGTCTGTGTCCAAACTCACAGTTACCGTCGACTACGCGTGTCGTATTCGTTTGTCTGTGCCCAAACTCACAGTTACCGTCGACTACGCGTGTCGTATTCGTTTGTCTGTGCCCAAACTCACAGTTACCGTCGACTACGCGTGTCGTATTCGTTTGTCTGTGCCCAAACTCACAGTTACCGTCGACTACGCGTGTCGTATTCGTTTGTCTGTGCCCAAACTCACAGGTACCGTCGACTACGCGTGTCGTATTCGTTTGTCTGTGCCCAAACTCACAGTTACCGTCGACTACGCGTGTCGTATTCGTTTGTCTGTGCCCAAACTCACAGTTACCGTCGACTACGCGTGTCGTATTCGTTTGTCTATGTCCAAACTCACAGTTACCGTCGACTACGCGTGTCGTATTCGTTTGTTTGTGCCCAAACTCACAGTTACCGTCGACTACGCGTGTCGTATTCGTTTGTCTGTGCCCAAACTCACAGTTACCGTCGACTACGCGTGTCGTATTCGTTTGTCTGTGCCCAAACTCACAGTTACCGTCGACTACGCGTGTCGTATTCGTTTGTCTGTGCCCAAACTCACAGTTACCGTCGACTACGCGTGTCGTATTCGTTTGTCTGTGCCCAGACTCACCTGACGACAGCGGCGGCCAACAGCGCCATGACCATAGACAAGGCACACGCGTAGTCCATAAATTCTGTGAACAGCGTGTCGCGAGTGTGGAAGATTATTGACCACATCCACGCGTTCTCGCACACCTAGAACAAAGGTAATGTTGATTAGGGAGACTGAGGTTTAGAAAGACTACTGACATTTGGGAATTCCCCAGGAGACCTTAGATTGTAAACTTTTTAATTATTTATTAATTGAATACATACTACAATCCGACAAAGGTAACTCTGCAAGCCATTTGCAATGACAAAGTGCAACAATGTCATTGATTGTATTCCAAATTTAACCTTATTCCATTGCATTAAAGTGCAATTGCTGTGACACAATAATTATACTCACCAAGGCAAACCCATGCCAGAAAGGCAGCAGTGGTGTACTCTTCACTGAGAACTGTGTTGCCAGCTCATAATGCATGTATAGATGACCAGCGAGGTTTAGCAGGGATGCGAATGCTGAGGCTGGCTCCTGCACACCTAGTAGGCGGGTGAATGGCCACTGTAATGCAGAGTAGTTTTTTTTTATTTGAAATAATGGCTTCTCTTTTTTTTCTTTTTTTTATTTAAAACTAAGCTGACAGATGCCCTTCAACATGCACTATCCCAGAAATGGAAATGGGCAGGACATTTGGCGAGATACCGAGACAAGAGATGGACTCTCCATGCAACCAGATGGCCAGGCCCCACGGGAAAAAGAAAGGCAGGAAAACCACGAAAAAGATGGGCTGACGACATTGTGGAGGCAGCGGGAAGGGACTGGATGGATACCGCACAAAATAGATTAAAATGGCAAAGCTTGGAGGAGGCCTTTACCCAAACAGGGACCACAAAAAATTAAAGAAATATATATAGTTTGAAAGGAAAAAATGTAAATTGTGGAAAAGAAAAGGCTATATAATATAATAATTATAATAATGGCTTCTCAGCTTCCAGAGATGCAGAGTAGTTAGTCTACAGAGTTAATTATTTAACAAGTGTAAATCTAAAAATATAAAAAATTGCCATAAAACACAAAGTAAATCACAACCCTGTGTCTTGAACTGGAAAACCCAGCCTTTTTAAAGACTATAATTTTACATATTAAAGTTTATATCGTTATGATTATTGATTATTTATGAATCTACTTACTTTCCCATGAAATTTGGGGTAGTCATAGCCTCTCTCTACAAATGCATCTACCGTCCGCCACATGCAGTGGTAGCGGCACTCGTCCTGGCAGCCCCACTGTAGCAACCAGCTCCAGAAACCCTGCTGCTTGGTGGCTTCATTCGTAAAATTATCATCTGAAATTTGAAATTACAGCTAGTCATACATTTAAGGTTTTTATTAGGTCTAGGGGTCTACCGTGATATAATTTCATTGTTTTTACCTTAAATTCTGACGCACAAACGCGACGCTTATGTGTACAAAACCCGAGATTTTAAAGTGTTATATACATTTAAGGTATTTAAACTAATGTCAGTCTTTTTATGGTTAGTGGATATCTATATAGAAAGAAACTGCTACTTTTTAATTGCAAAATGAGTGGGTTTTCCATGCTATAAGGAAAATGCATAAATATCTAGCAAATATAGGATAATTATTACAGCAGACCATAAGATCATATTAAAATTCAAACTTACCTTGTGTACAGTTGGTATTCTTGCACCTTTTAACACAGGTTTGGTAAAACGGTGAGCGGTCACCGTCGCTTGCCAGAACTAAGCCGACATTTAAAGAGATGAATGAAATTGCTAGTAGAGTAAGTTTAGCCCTCATTTTCTAAAGAATTCATTTATATAACGTTACATTTTCATTGCCTGATTTCTTATTACACCGGCACCGCTATTGACGTATTTATTTTTATTATTTATTATGGTATTCCTTTCCTAATCTCACAAAAAATGACATTGACAAATAAATGTCAAAAACAGCTGAGTTTATTATTGCCATGTACAAACGTTTTACTTTACAGCACGACTAATTTCAGACGTCTAATCTACTGTCTTAAATAACTTTTTTTATTTAAGATTGGCAATGGTGTCCACCAGATGTCAAAAAAGTAAATAAATTATAACCTATAATACCTTGTAAACGAGATTATTTATTTTGCATAAGATTCAAAATGGTGTTTATACTTAGGCCATTACTGGCCAAGGAAATTAAACGACCACGCAATTATCTCCGCAGTCGATTCGTCGACTCTATAAGGCTTCATGTGAAAGGCGGCACTGGCGGCACCGGCCTTCCCAAGTTCGGGGGCCTCGGAGGTCAGGGTGGCTGTGTTTACTGTATCGGTAAAGAGAAGGCGAATCTACTAAGTATCTCCAATAAGTACCGGATGAAAACTATAAGCGCAGGGCACGGAGAAGACAGCAGGAAGACGAAAATTGTTGGCAATCCCGGCTCCGACATCCAACTTGAGGTCCCCCTCGGCGTAACGATTTACCGAGAGGATGGAAAGGTCCTAGGTTCCATTGATAGGGAAGATGAAACCATAATACTTGCTAGAGGAGGCCCTGGAGGCAACCCACAGAACAATTTCTTAGGACATTTCGGTCAGATATATCACATAAGATTAGATCTTAAATTAATTGCTGATATAGGACTTGTTGGGTTCCCCAATGCAGGCAAAAGCTCTTTGTTAAAAGCTATATCAAGAGCTAAACCTAAGATAGCTAACTATCCATTCACAACAATCAAGCCAAATAAAGGAGTGATACAATATGAAGATTTGAGACAGATTTCAATAGCGGACCTGCCAGGGCTTATTGAAGGAGCTCATAACAATATAGGGCTTGGACACAAGTTCTTAAAGCATGTAGAAAGAACGAAATTACTACTTTTCATAGCTGATGTACAGGGCTTCCAACTTAGCCCTAAATATCCTAAAAGGACATGTCTTGAAACTGTGCTGCTGCTTAACAAGGAGTTGGAACTCTACGACCCAGAGTTGTTAGAGAAGCCAGCAATCTTAGCTGTAAATAAAATGGACTTGGAGGGTGCTGAAGACATATTTGAAGAAGTCAAGGATTCCCTTAAGAATTTAGACAGAGTTATAGGATCCGTGCCTACAGAAATAAGGCCAGAGAAAATAATAGAATTTGAAGATGTTATTGGTATATCTGCTTTAAATAACAGCGATAGTATACAGGATTTGAAACAGCTGCTGCGGAAACGGCTGGATGAGTATGCAGATGAGAATAATCCTGATATTGTGGATGCCAGTGACATGCTTAGGAGAACAAGGGCCACAATGACTGAGAGAGGGCCCAAAGTCACTTAGAGCTTATATTTATGTACCCATGTCTCTTTATTTTGTCCAATATGAAAACAAGAACATTGTAAATATAAGATAGTATAGATTTACTTCAAAATTGAATATATCTTAAGTATCAAAATAAAAAACTATATTACCATAAGTACATTTTTTTTCGTAATTCATTTCTATCAGCAACTTGATGATGATGAAACCTCTTGTCTGTATATGTAGAAATAAGGGATCCTGATCAAATTAGTAAATCTCTGGCATTTTTTTTTTCAGAAAGAGCTTGTTCTCCTCTATACAGCACAACACACCCAATTTAACTTTTAAGAGGCCATCAACGTGCACACTAGCGCCACTGCTAAATAATCGTGATTATTTAAATTTAACCAAAGCAGTGAACGCATATATTTAGTATGCAAACCGCCTTTAGGAACATTACCGTTCAAATTATCGGGCCAAATTAGCACACATACAAAATTACGCCTACATTTAAATAAGACGACGAGTTTACAGAGCCTGTAATCAAAGCTGGTAAACAAAATAATAGTCATCTTTATTACACTAATGGTACATAGCTAAGTGTAGATGAAATGCATATAATGTCAATAACTACCAATCAGCGACATTAATCCGCTAATAACCTTCTTGCTGTACGTACTGGCCGCTGAGAGTTTGCGGTTCATATTTGATTAGAATATGACTTGGACAGGGATAGGTTTATGCCATACAGTGAAGAACCAGTCAAATAATTCACGTATAATAATTTAATGCAGATTAAAAGATAACTAGTTAAAATGTTGTTATGACATGACAGGCTAACTCATCATAAGTAAATATATCATTGTTGTATAAATGTATTCCGCTATAATAAGTATTTTGTATATTTTATTATCAATCTGCATGGCAGTGCGAAGTCACGTTCAGGTATAGTCTGTCCGTTTTTCTAAGATCAAGTACGCCATTGTAAATGTATGGTAAACTTGATCTTAGAATTCGGACTGGCTATACACGAATCGGGTCAAAAATATTTGAATAGGCGGAGTCACAATAAATCCCCACTTTCAGTTCCAATGGAATTATTTTATATGTATAAAGCCGGTTAAGCAAGTTTGTCAGTAAAAAAAGGTGCAAAATTAAAATTTTGTATGGGACCACACCCGTTCGCGCGCTTACATTTTCTAAATTTGCTGCTCTTTTCTACTGACGGAAATGGCTTGAGAGAGAACCTACATATTATGTGACGGTAGAGGGTGGATTCGAATGATCAACATTTTCAGATAATGTCTGTACCTATTTGTTAAATTAATTCAGTGGAAGTGTATCTACATATAGGAGACCGGGTATATGATTATCTCACGAGTTATATCTCATTAATAGAACATATTCTAGATATCTTTCCAGGCATCCACTTAATTTCATGTCTCTCTAATTGGACAGCTTTTTTCCATAGTTCTCTGCGAATAGCATCTTGTGGGAATCTGAATGGAAAGTAATGTAAAATGATAATATCAAATTTGATTATTAATTTGAAATAATTAGGTAGTTTTTTTACAGCTCCATCTCATGAAATAAAAAGGAAAATCCAAATCTGTAAGAAAGAATTCATTACTACATTTATAGCACAAGTTAATAAAATAGTCTACTTCATTTTGGCATAACACCATCCCTATTATTCTCGCAATTTAAAAAGTCGTATGTTGTTATGAAAGTCGTATGCAGTTGTTACGTTTTACCTTAGCACGGTAGTATTGAAAACAAATCGTCATGTTTATTCCAAATTTTACTGAAGTTATCTGTTTACTACAAGTGAAAAGTGATTCCACTATCCTTGGTATGAACTAAAATAACTTCTGCACCACTTCACGACACATGAAGACATTTTTAATTACAAAAAACGTTGTTTTTATAAATCAATTTAGCCATCCGTCACTGACTGTCATCTCGGACGAACTGAAGTTGCGAATCGAATAGTTTGTAAGCACTGCCTACAATCGAATAGTTTACGTTGGGTCATAACTGAGCGGACAGAATACTTCCATGTATAACAGTTCGCTGAACCAAAGGTATTTAAAAAAGGGGGCTACTACATACTGTATTTTGTTGTATTTAAGTACCTTTTGAATACATTAAACTAGTTTTTATGTTGCTGGATTCGTCAATCTATTGAATCTATGTGTCCTGAGTTAAAACGACCGTTTTTGTGTTGAGTTCATAGATAGCAGTGGCGCTAGTGTGCACGTTAATGGACTCTGAACCCAAGATTGTAGATCATCACACACATGGAAGGTTAAAAATCAATAAATGAAACACCGATATCACTTAATTTTTATTAAAACATATTAAAAGCTCTACAATATTATATCTCTGCCTTAAAACTACAAGGATAATGAATGTAGCTACACCCACCCCAGCATTCACAACTGGTTCCAATTTTATCACAGTAAAAGACGGGCTTTCCGTCTGTGACGCGCTAAGGTCTAACGCCCCTATGTAATGCGACATTCAGGATTCTTAATTTAACCTCTTCTCTATCATAAGGATTCTGACTAAATATTTGTGACGTTCCACAGAAAAAGGTACCTTATGGGCCTTATGGCGGCCGGCGCTTACGTCGCATAGCGCCGCAATAATATTGGAGCGGCGTTAATAATAGCGTAAGCGCCACCCGCCGTAAGGTACCTCTACCCGTGGGACGTCACATTTAGTCATCTTTTTTCTTTTATTTAGTTATTTTTCTGCTCTATCTAAACCATCGCCCACACTGTGTACATCGGTGGACCTTATGCCTTTTTAATAAGGTCCACCGATGTACAGGAGTGTTGCAGTTACAGCACAACCAAGATTTGAAACCACAAGACACAATTGATAGGTTAATCCTGAATATCACATAATACGTCAATCCTTATTCCAACTTCCACTTCTCGGAAACTTAGCAAATCAAACCCCAATATTGAACAACAGTAGTAACTAACATGCACTATGGTAAATAGAAAATGCTAGTAATAAAGGAGTTTTCATTTAGGTTCCAACACTCAAATCTAATACAATAGTAAAATAACTTTACTAATTTCCGCAAAGGATAGCGAATTCATAATGTACAGTAAACGGTAAAAATATGGGTGTACAAATCATTTCAAAAATATGTCCCATAAATCTTATGTCAATGAATTAAGAACTATGGGACATATTTTTGAGTAAGTTGTCTACACCCATATTTTTACCGTTGACTGTATCATCGTCCTATGTTTTAAAATCCACCATCGCGTTGTGCAATATATTTCCTATACTCTAACATTTACGTTCTGATTGAGATTACAAACGATATTTGTAACTAAATTTGCATCCAAATCAAAATAAACCTTACCTGCTGAAAAGTGTGAACTGAAAATCTGCTGAAACTCTAGTTTCAGCAGTTTTTCACTTCACAAACCATAATGGTGGCAAACAACCAAGTGGACAAAAACCTAGCTTATGAGCAAGTGTAACTCCACAGGCGCTTGATTTTCTGATCATTTATAAGTAAAACGCATTGAGATGATAGCTTCTGGGAACGCCTTGTTGACGGTGCAACATCGGTAGCTTTAATTGTAGCTGGAGTTGATTGTTATATTTGTATTTTTGTAACCACAAAAAAAAACAAGTGACTTGTAACGATTGGAATACTTTGGTTTGGATCACAAAATATAATTATGATGGGAGTTAACAGCAGTCAATATTATAATAAACGTTTAGTACTTACTTGAAAACAGATAAATAAGATTTAACATAATTATAAACACGACACGATAATCCATTTTAAACGAAGACCACCAATAAATTAATTCAAAGAATATTCCACCTTAACCTGAAACGCATATGATATAAAATCCAACAGATGTGGTCTTCAATTATAACTAAAGACTTAACTTAGAGTAAAACGATACAACATTAAGGAATAAGTTATGGGAAATGTCTTAGGAAAAGTTAAAGCACTAGGTTACAAAATACACAATTATATGTGAGACATTACAGGAAATACCCAATTTTTTTATGTTTTTTTTCAGTGCGAAGGCGGCATGGCCTGCCTGCGATATACAAATATGATTATTTGCATTATTTTATCATCCTGTGATATTTCACAAACAGGCCTCTGATAGAAGGCATTGCTAGAAATTAAGACCTTCCTCATTGTAATAAAGTTCAAGATCCTATGTACTATCGACAACTCAGTTGACGGACTATTTTGTAAACATTGCAACGAGTTAGGCTGCCTTTCCACTGAAGCGGAGCATTGGTTTTAATTGTAATCTAGCGGAGCGAAGAAGACAACCAATGCTATTGGTTAATCCCCGTAAGTCTCCTCTCACCTTCACTCATCTCCGCCTCAGTGGAAAGACAGCTTTAAGGTCTATAAATATTTTGCCAAGTTTGTTGCTGTTAATTGTACAATCACGCTCAGTGATTGTTACATCATTTAGGGTTCTAGCTAAATTGGACATTCCACAGTGTTAGTATGGAACAACCAATTTAGCTAGGACTCTAAATGGTGTAACATTCGCGGAGCCTGACGGTACAAAAGATTTTGTTCCAAAGATTTATGCCAAACAAACCATCCAAATAAGCAAATATCAACCGAAGCCAGCCAAGAGATAAAGACTAGAAAACATCTTAAGGACTAAATAACTAAATTGACGGTCGTAACTACTCTAACATGGAATAACTTAAGCATATCAACATTATCATTATCACGAACTACGTCCAATCTGAACGATTGACAATTTCACAATCAAAACAGTGGTTAGGCGAGTCACACTAACATCGATTTAACAATGTGCCAGTAGGATAATTAGCCAGTAACTGGCCACCTCAAACCAAAAATGAATTCTATTTACCTTCAAGGTGGCCAGTTATTGAAAGGGTCAGTTATTGAAACCTTATACTGAAATAAATTCTGTTTAATTCTATTCGAATTCGTTTTTAGTTTAGGGCGGCCAGTTACTGGCGAATTATCCTACATACAATTTTTTTTTAAACACGCACGCAAGAGTGAAATTTTGAAACGTAAGGGTGCGTTGCCGACATGCCAAACGTTTACGCTCCGTAGCGAACGACACGCAACTGTCACTGTCTCACTAATATGGAAAAGTGATAGAGACAAAGCGTTTCGTTATCGTAGCGCAAACGGTTGTCACCTTGGCTAGGCACCCAGTAGTTTGTACGATGTTTAAGGTGGTTCGCCTAGGTTACTCAAAACTTAACTCTCGCTAGATGGCACCACTTCAGCAAAATTTCAGATTTTATTTTTTTGTGAAATGGTCTTGGTATTTGTATACTTAAAAGTATGTTTCGCGCACTCTTTAAGTAAATATTGAACTATTAAATAAAACATTGAATACTTCATTGTGCAAAAACCACCTTTTTAATTTGACGGAGTGTTGCTGTCACGCTTTTTCCTACTATTACTCACACATGCAAACAGTGTTTCCGTGATCCTTGTAGTAGACAATTTCACACAACGTAAGTATGTTGCAATAGCGTAACGGTATGTTCGTGGAAATACGTGCAAGAGGATTGGGGTTCAAGACTGGTGCGAGTAGGTAATTTCTTTTTGTTTCTCCTTTGTGTTATCTTACCTTTAAACGAGCAATTATTAGATATATAATTATTTATTTATATATTTGGATGGTATCAGAAACGGCTCTAACGATTTCGATGAAATTTGCTATAAGGGGTTTGATCTCTTAGCTAGGTCTATGAGAAAACGCGCATTTTTGAGTTTTTATGTTTTGTAAGCTTTGGTCGGTCTCCCAGATATTGAATCTCCGCTTGGCAACTAATCCCAGAATTGGCATGCGCACTAGTTTTTACGAAAGCGACTGCCCTGACCTTCCAACCCAGAGAGTAAACTTATTTGGATTAGTCCGGTTTCCTCACATTGTTTTCTTTCACCGAAAAATAGGTATCGGTGTATAAATAGGTAGGTATCAAATGCTATTTCGTACAAAAGTTCGAAAAATCATTGGTACGAGCCGGGGTTAGAACCCGCGACCTCCGAATTGCTTTCCGCTAGGCCAGCAGCGCTTCCCCCACATACTCAGTGTTATCAGGTTTTTCAAAATCAAAAACGATTACTTATGAAAGCAGAAGAATATAAATGATCGTATTAGATTTATAATTGTTACATATTTGCCGTAACTTATTTTTAAAATGTGTTTTTCAATTAAAAGACACGTCAAGATTGTTTACCTTATTTCTAATGCTAAAAAAAACAAACTATAGTAATAATTGTGTTTTTCATTTATAGACAAAATCCATTATTTTTAACCACAGGAAATTTTATACACTTCTTTTTAGGGTTTCGTACCCAAAGGGTAAAACGGGACCCTATTACTAAGACTTCGCTGTCCGGCCGTCCGTCCGTCCGTCTGTCTGTCACCAGGCTGTATCTCACGAACCGTAATAGCTAGACAGTTGAAATTTTCACAGATGATGTATTTCTGTTGCCGCTATAACAACAAATACTAAAAACAGAATAAAATAAAGATTTGAATGGGGCTCCCGTGATACAACAAACGTGATTTTTGACCAAAGTTAAGCAACGTCGGGAGTGGTCAGTACTTGGATGGGTGACCGTTTTTTTTTTGCTTTTTTTGTTTTTTTTTTGCATTATGGCACGGAACCCTTCGTGCGCGAGTCCGACTCGCACTTGCCCGGTTTTTATTGCAGTGAGGATGTCCTGATTGTAAAAATCAGAGAGATTAGGAAGAGTATAATTTCTAATTATCTTTGTAAAAATTAAAGAATACGTGTAGCCTATACTTAATAATCGATTTATGATAATAAGAAAAATTAAATAAAAATAAAAAACAATACGAAATGTAGGTGTAACAAAAATACAAAAAGTTATGTTCCAGCATACAATGACTGGGGATCGAACCGGGAATCTTCCGTTTGCAAGCAAAAAAGCGACTGTTTGCATAACACGCCATGATAGTTCTTAGCTAAGCTGACGAACTTCTCGCTTAGGTCAATTAACTACCTGTCAAATATCAGTGTCAACAAAATTGCACTAAACATGACGGCACTCCAAATTCGAGCCGTGGTCAGCCCGGCAACGTCGGAAATGGTATGGCAACGTCGCAAATGTATCTGTACACGACATTTGTGACACACACATACGTAAAATTGATGAAAAGTTAACTATGATTTTTGCATGATTTCTGTATGAAACATTGTTTTCCTGTTAATTTCGCGCAAACGAATATTCGAAAGAAGATAAATGCGGAAATATTTGTGTACTAATACTGTGTAGTTACTTAATGAGATTTGATTGAATTTTGTATGAAAAGCGAACCACCTTAAGAAAAATATGTAAAATATATGATAGTTAATTTGCCTTATACTATGCTTGTGGTACACCATAATTTATTTGATGATACTATATATGTTGAGTCTAGTAGGTACTTATACTTAATTTGATTTTATTAATGATATTTCAGTTGTATTTTTATTTTTCAAATCATTTATGTGACTGTTTATAAAAGGGTGCCGAGAATCTATGGTCAGGCGACAATTCCCACTCGATTATGAACTCTATCCCTATGGTATAGAATTTAAAATCACTTAGCAATTATCTTCACATGAATCGCAAGTACGTCAGCATGTATCTCTTTCACACTAACCAGCTTTGCGGGTTAGAAAAGGATGGATGATGACTGATTACTACTAATCAACAGAGGCTCTGTCATTTAAAATTAGTACAGTCAAAGAATTTAATTTCATTACCATTTCGTACCTTGTCACAGTGATAATATGAAAGACGCTAGGGACCTCATATGTGACGTCCCACGGCAAAAGGTGCCTTATGGCGGTTGGCGCTTACGCTATTACTAACGTCGCTCCAATATTATTGCGGCGCTATGCGACGTAAGCGCCAGCGGCCGTAAGGTACCTTTTGCCGTGGAACGTCAAATATTATTGTCACTGTGACAAGGTACGAAATGGTACTGACATTAAATTCCTTGACCGTACTATGACAATTTTAATATGGTATCAATCGATTGTATTTATTAAGGATCAAATGTTAATATGGGACCACAGACTTTACTGATTTTCGCGCTTTTCGAGGCATGAAATATTGGTCTTCAAGACAGCCTACTCGTTTTGCATTCTTTTGTGTTTGGTAATTCTCTTAAAAGTAACTTAGCAGCTCCTTTCATGGGTAGGTATACATGTATAACGTTCAACTTTCAAAAGACTCACCTGTAGAAATACAAATGATTTTGCATTCAAATGAATGGAATCGATTGATACCATTTAATTTCAACATAATTAACCTACATAATATAAAATAGTTTCTCGATATTGCATGATTATTAAATTACATGTTCATGATTTATCAAAGTGATTTCCAAGTATTTCTCTAGCTAGTGATGTCTGTAAAACAGGGCTGCCCAATGTTTTTGCGTTGAGACACACAAACATTTAATGTCTCTTTATTCTTTATAAGTAATCCATTTTGTTTTCTTGTAGTTTCGACACTATTTTCTCATCAGGTCATCCTAATGGTTGGGAACTCCTGCCATTACTTACCTATACTAATGGTATAAAGCTCTTAAAGCGAGTCTTACGCTAGCTAAGAAGGCGTTTTAGTCCAATGCGATAATCTCTACAATTCGTCGGAAATTTTAAAAGTGAGATATACTTATGTATTATAACATATTTTTACATTTCAGGACCTTTACAATCTTTAGTGCGCTTTTGATATGCTTATTAAGTAAACTGAACTGACAATTGTGTACGCTATTGAAAGTAATTGATAAACTTATTACGACGTCTCGATGTGACAATAGAAATAGGATCGAAGATTGTAAACCCCTGGCTTGATATCTTTTTGATCGTAACAATATATTTTAATGCTGCTAAAGAATACAATTTAAATAGCGAAACTGTCTCTATCCCCGTATTCCTCGTACAGTCACCTGCAATAATATGTTATACAATGAAGGCCGCAAAAATATCTGACGCGATCTTATTTGTAGAGCCGTAAGGGCGTGTCACATATTTTTGCGTCCTTCGAAGAGTAACATATGATTGCAGGTGCCTGTACATAATACATATAGTTATCCAACCAACACAGGAAATCAAGGTAATTTTTGTTATAAATTCAACATTACGCAAAATCATTCAATCACCTGTGTTAGAACCTTCATATTCAGATATTTAAAAGTACATAGACTGATACATATATCTCAACAAAATCTGGTTTTGTACTTCTGTTTATGTACAGAGAAATTTAGCACTTCCAGCCAGAGGTACACAACCATCGGTCCAATATTTATCTTTGTTTCGTTGTATTCAGTGCGCACTCGTAAACTGAAACATATTAAATGTTAGTTGTGAATCGTTCCATACCGGTAGTGTTCATTCGTCGTCGTAGCGCTCCTCGGCCTCGGTGGCGGTCTCGGCGGGCGGCAGCGGCGGCGCGGGCGCCGGCGCGGGCGGGGAGGGCGGAGGGGGGGACGCGGCGCGGGGGACGGCGCCGGCGCCGGCGGCGGGCGCTGAACATGGACATTACATAGACATGGACATTATTAACAACATATCTTTTCTCCAATATGCTCGGAAATGTTCACCTTACTGTAGCAAAAATAGTACGGGAAGTTCTTCGTTAATGTCAAACTCTAACTAAAAAACATCAAACTATTGCTGTCCTGTTCTAGCGGACGGGAAGTAAAAAAACACTACAGTAATAACTTATTACTGTAGTGTTTTTTACTTTTTAATAATAAAAAACGCAAACAGCCAACTATTATTGCCGCGAGCCGCTTCTACACGACCCGATCAGCTATCATTTCACGTGTATGATCGTGCCAATACTGCTTAATAAAATCAAAGTTTTTTTTTTTAAATCTCATCCGTGTTCATAAAGCTTACATAGTTTGTCAAAGGACTTTCTCATTTCAAACATAGACAAAGAGAATCATACTATCTTTGTCTTACACTAGTACTAGCACCCAAAAGATAAGGATGGGTATAGATTTCCTTGTTCTTACTGACTGAAAAGTTGGTTTGACAAACTATATTGCGCAATTATATTGAATGAACGAATATTGAATGGTACTGAATGGCAGAATAAGTTTGTGCCTTTAACTTTTAAAAATTAATTAAAGAGGGAAATTGTTTTTGACATTTTGGATGTGAAGGTTTGATTTGAGTGATGCTTGATGCTTAAATAATAATTATTTTAGCTTATTTCCTCGCATGTTTGGAGAAAAGCACTATATATGCCTCGGCAGGAATAGCAATTCGTGGATTCGTCTTCTTTGTCGGACTCCGCTTCGCGTCGTCCGACAAAATCGAAACTCATCCACGAATTGCCCTTTCCCGGCCTCTGCAATAATGTACTATTAACAGCTTGAAACGGAAATGAGTAACAAAAAGCTACGGAAATGAGGCTCAAGGTGATGACTGCACTGATGAGGCCATTACGCCACGCCGCACCGGCCGTCTAGATAACGGCCAAAATAACTCTGCACGGCATTTGTGATGACAAAATATAGCAATTACATTATTAATGTCAAATTCCTTTAAAAATACGACGTTTATAATAAGGTTTTCTCAATTTGCTCTATTCAAATCGGTACAAAATTAGCTTCGATCCGATCGCAATATATTATTAATTAAAATTTTATTTCACACAAATTTCAAAGGATGACAAATTGTCACAATAAAGTTCCGATTTGCTTAGTAAAGACAATTTTCTCAAAAATGGACGTCAAAGTCGACTTTGCCGTGTAAAAAATAGGTCGCGAAGCGCGGAGTTTATGGTCAGTCAAAAATTTAAAAGTTAAAAACATTGCAGTCTGGATTTTAGGACTGCAATGTTGCATACAAATTCCATTATTTGTCGAGTTCCAAACTTTTTAAAAGTTGAAATGGCCATATCAAATGAAGGCACAGGCCCATTAAACAGCCAAACAGATGATTAGTACCGCGACTATTTAGCTGTCTCAAATAGGTTGGCGTATTTTCGGCAGAAAAATACACTTCTATTTTTTTATTAAAAAAAATAAAAAGGCGGCAAGGGCTTTGTTCTGCGAAAATATATACGAAAGAATGTTGCTTTTGTAAAATATTTCTATGATATTTATATTTCTTGCACCATTTTTGAGAAAAGCACTATATATGACTCGGCTGGAAGTCTACTTGCTGGCTTCGGATTCAATTAAACGGACTCCCAAGGTCGTCCGTTTAAAACGAATCCTCAGCCTGCAAGTAGCTACTTCCGAGCCTCGACAATAATGTACTATTAAACTTACCGGCGACGGCGTTACTGTTGTTGCCAACAGGCGTGGGCGTCTGACTGTCGGCACGGGGCTTCTTGGCGGCCGGGTCGCCGGACGCCTCCTCCACCTGCGCCGGGCACTCCAAGTGCACCATGTGAAATACCTTCCAAATAAGACATTATTACATATAAAACTAGTAGTTTACTCTAAACAAAAAGAGTAGGGGCTGTTCATAAATTACGTCATCCATTTTTAACGATTTTTGACCCCCCCCACCCCCTCCTAAAATCATCCAAAAAATCATGCTTCGAATGACCCCGTTTCCTCATACCTCATGCTACCATCATCCGAACCGCCCCACCCCATTCATGAATAGTATGTCACCATTTATGAATAGCCCCTTACGCATTAATAAATAACACCATTAACTAGTATGACGGTGAACGCACATGTGCGTCGGGGGCAGTGAATGTGTTAAGATCTCACTCAGCCGTTGAAATTGTGGAAAAAATACAAAACAAATTGAGAACCTCTTAAACAAAGAAATCTAGAAGTCAAAACACTGTAATAAAACATAAATAAGTACCTCGTTAACTGAATTGTTGGTTCCGACGACGCGAATAATGGATACCGGCCGCGGAGAGAAGTAGATCACCTGCCACGATCTGTAAAAAATTAATACACATATAGATCGAACTGTCTATAATTCAATGCATACTTACAACAGTTTCGGTTCAACTTGTCTCACCGGTCTGTGATTTTAGTAAAAATTTGTACAAACAAAAGCAAGATGATCTCCTAGTAAACCTAGTAAATTGGCTATTCAAACTATCATTTTAGTTTAAGTGTGTTTCAATGAGTTTAGGTACAAGTTGCCAAAAGGTACGAGAACGCGAGAGAGAGGTAGAGAAGACTACGGTGTCCACTTATTATCAGATGAGCTGTATGCTTGTTTCTGACAAGTACGGTATAACAAATCCAGCATACCTAGCGGCGTCTCTGGTGCGGTCACAGACGGTCTCCCAGTCCCAGTAGTTGACGCTGGTCTCCACGTAGTACGAGTAGTGGCGGTAGTCGCAGTCCCACAGCAGCAGCCGGATGGAGGAGAGCAGGTACGGCTGGGCCAGCTGCACCACGATGGCTTGCTCGTACTACACGCTCTTGTAAACATGGGTACATACCTAGCGGCGTCTCTGGTGCGGTCACAGACGGTCTCCCAGTCCCAGTAGTTGACGCTGGTCTCCACGTAGTACGAGTAGTGGCGGTAGTCGCAGTCCCACAGCAGCAGCCGGATGGAGGAGAGCAGGTACGGCTGCGCCAGCTGCACCACGATGGCGCCGGAGCCGAGCTGGTGGCACGTGTAGCCCTGCTCCCAGTCGTAGTGCTCCGTGTCGCCGTTTAGGAGCGCGTTGCGGGAGCGACTGGGAATCAAAAAGCTTTCGTAAGTAAAACCTCAATTAAATCAATTAGAAATGGGCCTCTACAAAGACAACATTGATGAACAAAACATACATTTAGGACCAAGTAATATCAATAATTTTAGGGTGGTATTCCACCTGTCCAATGTCTTCCCTTTCCCTTAGTAGCGTCAGGCGTGGCTCACTCCGCGATTTCGTCGCGTCGCTACGAGTACATGCGGCCCACACCAATTTTGAAGTCTAGCCATAGTAGTTGCGCCCCGCTGCGGAACGGACTCCTGCTCGCGCTTGCGCCACCCGGCAGTCATATCTGTCGTAGTAGACTCGTTTTGTTAGAGAGTGACCTTCTGTGTCTAGTACTATTATTAATTCTGTGGTCGCGTGCGAAAAGCGACTGCCTTGCCTTCTTGGTAGTGACCCTGTCTACGATACGTCTACTTGGCACTTATTTTCTTTTGATCTTTGGGTAGTTCCATGTAAAATCACATATGAACAACTTTTTGATCTTTGGGTAGTTCCATGTAAAATCACGTTCCGTATCGTCTTCTATATATGTTCCTAAGTTATAAATGATGATAGTATTCGACTGACCTGATGCCCTCAATGACGACGGCGGACAGCTCGACAGTAGCCACGTTGTGTAGAGGCCGCACGAGGCCATTGCTTAATGGAGGCACGCGCGCTGTGTGCATTGCTTCTAGGGCCACTGCGTGGAAAACCTAAAAAAAAACATGTGGTAGGGTGGTATTCCACCTGTCCAATGTTATTGCGTCTCACTCTCGCATCAAGCAAAATGTGAGATGCAACACACATTGTACAAAGAATTTGGATAGGTGGGATACCACCTGTAATCATTTTGTCTGTAATAAACAACACGGTTTCTTTTCAAAATGAAAGTGTCGTATCCTAGTGACCCATTAAATAAATTATAACACCGTTCTTTCTAATTACTTGTAAGTATTACTTCTTGATAACTATTTTGTAACAATAAATTTTAATCTAAGTGTAACACAAATATTTTACACCTCGTAAAAGATTCCTGAGTGGCAGTGGCGCAGCCGGTAGGATATAAACCAATATTCTAAGGTACTCTTCTGTTAATATAAACCTACCTTGTTGACAGTATTGCTGGTGCCCACTATCTTGATATACTGGACCACTCGGGCCGGGAAGTACAGGTTCTGCCACGAGCGACAGTAGTACTTGCTGTGGTCGATCACTCGCACCCAGTCTCTCTACTACCTAACCTATCTTGTTGACAGTATTGCTGGTGCCCACTATCTTGATGTACTGGACCACTCGGGCCGGGAAGTACAGGTTCTGCCACGAGCGACAGTAGTACTTGCTGTGGTCGATCACTCGCACCCAGTCTCTCTACTACCTAACCTACCTTGTTGACAGTATTGCTGGTGCCCACTATCTTGATGTACTGGACCACTCGGGCCGGGAAGTACAGGTTCTGCCACGAGCGACAGTAGTACTTGCTGTGGTCGATCACTCGCACCCAGTCTCTCTACTACCTAACCTACCTTGTTGACAGTATTGCTGGTGCCCACTATCTTGATGTACTGGACCACTCGGGCCGGGAAGTACAGGTTCTGCCACGAGCGACAGTAGTACTTGCTGTGGTCGATCACTCGCACCCAGTCTCTCTACTACTTAACCTACCTTGTTGACAGTATTGCTGGTGCCCACTATCTTGATGTACTGGACCACTCGGGCCGGGAAGTACAGGTTCTGCCACGAGCGACAGTAGTACTTGCTGTGGTCGATCACTCGCACCCAGTCTCTCTACTACCTAACCTACCTTGTTGACAGTATTGCTGGTGCCCACTATCTTGATGTACTGGACCACTCGGGCCGGGAAGTACAGGTTCTGCCACGAGCGACAGTAGTACTTGCTGTGGTCGATCACTCGCACCCAGTCTCTCTACTACCTAACCTACCTTGTTGACAGTATTGCTGGTGCCCACTATCTTGATGTACTGGACCACTCGGGCCGGGAAGTACAGGTTCTGCCACGAGCGACAGTAGTACTTGCTGTGGTCGATCACTCGCACCCAGTCTCTCTACTACCTAACCTACCTTGTTGACAGTATTGCTGGTGCCCACTATCTTGATGTACTGGACCACTCGGGCCGGGAAGTACAGGTTCTGCCACGAGCGACAGTAGTACTTGCTGTGGTCGATCACTCGCACCCAGTCTCTCTACTACCTAACCTACCTTGTTGACAGTATTGCTGGTGCCCACTATCTTGATGTACTGGACCACTCGGGCCGGGAAGTACAGGTTCTGCCACGAGCGACAGTAGTACTTGCTGTGGTCGATCACTCGCACCCAGTCTCTCTACTACCTAACCTACCTTGTTGACAGTATTGCTGGTGCCCACTATCTTGATGTACTGGACCACTCGGGCCGGGAAGTACAGGTTCTGCCACGAGCGACAGTAGTACTTGCTGTGGTCGATCACTCGCACCCAGTCTCTCTACTACCTAACCTACCTTGTTGACAGTATTGCTGGTGCCCACTATCTTGATGTACTGGACCACTCGGGCCGGGAAGTACAGGTTCTGCCACGAGCGACAGTAGTACTTGCTGTGGTCGATCACTCGCACCCAGTCTTTCTGGTCCACTGATACTTCTATGAAGTATGCGTATGATCTGCGAAAAAAGACAGGATATTGTATTTTTTTCTGTTAATGTTCACATGCACCAAATTTTATATTTTCTTCTCTCAACAGGCGTCTGTAATCGTCGAACAAGATAACTATGTAAAACTAACTGAAAATCGTAGTTCAAGACCAAAAAAGGTAAGACAATGTTGCCACTTTTTACTAGCGCGCCTTGTATTTATGTAAAAATAAGTAAATAAATGTACTTTTTTACATCGTAGGAGTAAAATTACATACAAAACAACTTACATATACAAAAGGAATTTGCTATTTTACAAACAATTTATTGCAGTGGCAACATTGTCTTACTTTTTTGGTCTTGAACTACGATTTTCAGTTTAGTAAGTAATACAAGAATAAGCCTGATTGAGACGTACTGACCTGTTGTCTCTGTCCCACAGTAACAGCCTCAAATGGTTCAAGATGGTCGGGGCCGGGAGTCGAACTAGTATCCCCGGGTTGTTGGGGTCATCGCTGATAGTATGGCGGGTGTATCCGCGCTCCATATCGTAGTTTTCGCAGTCGCCATCTAGGAGCGCTGAGCGCATATCGCCGGCGATGACGCGAGCCCCTCGTTTTAGTGTTGCCACGTTTTCTTCGGGAACTGTAAGAAAAAACATTGATGCATCCTACCTATATACCGTAGGCCACCAGGGGCTGTTCATAAATTACGTCATCTGTTTTTGACGATTTTTGCCCCCCCCCCTAAAATCATCCGAAAATTATGCTTCGAATGACCCCGTTCCCTCCTACGTCATGCTACCAGCATCCGATGTCCAGACCTCCCCCTCCCCCCAATTTGAAATGACGTAATTTATGAATAGCCCCTTGGAACGTAAGTTAGCAATAGATTTGTATAATAACGTTCTTGAGAAAACGCGGAAAGTGGCTAAACGGGATGTAGTTATAGTGAAACCTCGTGAAAGTCAGCTGCCGGTCGTCGGTGGACTACAGATTTGTGCCCACCCAAAAACACGTTGAAAAAAGACATTTCTTACCGACTGAAGTTAGGCCTTATATAAGGACTTACGTAATAATCCACGGTGACGTAGGTCTGTGCTGCGGGTTCGAGTCTTATCGTGGATGGCGTCAAGTAACATGTCGGGGGTAACGGGCGCAAATGGTCGAACAACTCGCAGTAGTTCTTCAAGACTCATCAGCGTAAGACGCACGCATTTTAGGATCTTCTCCTGTTGGGAATAGAAACTAATTTAGAATGTTATTCATTTTTCGAATATAAATATATAATCCTAATTTTGGTGTCTAGTACTAGTAGTCGCCGCGCACCGCCACGGAACGGATGCCTGCTCGTGCTTGCGCCACCTTGCGGTCATATCTGTCGTAATAGACCCGTTTCGTTAGAGTGAACCTTCTGTACCTAGTACTATTATTTATTCTGTGATTGTGCTCTGCTTGATTGAAAAAATTGCCATTGGGGCATACGTAGGGACCACTGCAAGGTTATTGTCTCGCAAGCGTGGTTCGTTGCGGTATCTGGCAGTTTACTCGTATAGACCGACCACTTAAATGCGCCGTACGCCTGCCGCCCGCACCTTCCCCGCCGACCTTAGGGCCAGTTGCACCAACCACATTTGACAGACTGATCAACGTCAGCCGGCCGGTTGCACCAAACTGTTCGTATCGTTAAAGAATTCGCAAAATTTTATGTATGGAAAGTTTCATAGTAAAGCGCCGGGGCGCGCCGGCTGACGATGATCAGTCTGTCAAATGTGTTTGGTGCAACTGGCCCTTAGTCGTCCTCCCCCCGCGCCACCGTACCGCGCAGGCGAGGACTCATTTAAGCGGTCGGTCTATAATTTAGGGAAGTAACATGGCAAGTATTTTTTTAATTACCACTTGCGCCTGTCCGCTCTCAGACTTGACCCACTGCTGGTTGGCCTCGAACCACTTGCAGACCGCCTTGAAGATGTCCACCTCTGGTGCGAAGAATGAGTCTCGCTCTAGAAGACCTTGTAGTGCCTCCTGTTTATAAATAATACATATATTATGTTACGCCATAATCTTGCTCACATTTTGCTTAGTGAGAGAGTGAGACGCAATGCACATTGGATCAATATTGGACAGGACAATAAGTCATAACTAAAGGTTTTGATTAACAAAAACATAGCAGTGGTGGTATCTTAGAAACTGTTAAAAACCCGGCCAAGCGCGAGTCGGACTCGCACACGAAGGACTCCGTACTATTACACGAAAAAACGGCAAAAAAATCACGTTTGTTGTATGGGAGCCCCACTTAAATATTTATTATATTCTGTTCTAAGTATTTGTTATTATAGCGACAACAGAATTACGTCACCTGTGAAAATTTCAACTGCCTACTTGCCTAGCTATCACGGTTCATGAGATACAGCCTGGTGACAGACAGACAGACGAGCGGAGTCTTAAGTAATAGGGTCCCGATTTACGCTTTGGGTACGGAATGCTAAAAAGAGTTAGGGGGTTAGTTGCTCCAATGTTGTTCGTTGTTCCTCTAATTAATTGTTTGAAAAAAGTACAGTTAGCCATAATAGCTCTTATCAAAATGAAGTTTTTGACAGAAAAAATATGAATACTTACAACAGATAACTGTAAGAAGGAGTCATGTTGAAGGACCTCTGTGGCATTTCTGTCTAGGAAGTTGTAACAGTAGTCCATTAACGCGTCAAGGCCGTACAATCTGCAACAGATTTAACATTCAAGTAATTTTTCGGTTAGTTAGCCTTACAGACGAGCGTACCTTAAATATCAGGATTATACTTTTTATAGTAGGTAATTAGGCTACATGTCAAGGGCAATTTGTCGGTAGAATTATTAAAATTAAATAATTATTACAACAGCCATGAAGTAATTTGAGTTTGTTCGCCGATGAATGCTTTCCTTACGATAAGTTCCTTCATCGAAGTGTAATTAATCAATTTTGGTATATAATTTCCGATAAAATCATTGGTACGAGTCTCGCGCATTTCCGCTAAACCACCAGTGCTAATTTAGCTAGCTGGTAGCTCACTTCAACCTTCAAAAATATTATTTTCATCTGACCCGCTCATTGATGCAAACAACTTTTACGTCGTCAACAGAAGACAGTTTAGGAGTCTACCTCTACCTACCTGGCGGCATCCAGTACGGAGCATACGTTGCGCAGCGCTAACACTTGTCGCAAGTAGTCGGATATGGCGGCCTCTAACTCTTGGAAGTCGAACTGGTGGGCCAGTCCTAACATGTCGAGCACTGTGTCTTCACGGAGGTTTGAGAGTCCCATGTGGCCTAAAATAATAAGGTTATAAGAAATATGAAATCGTCATAAGTCTTTAAACTTATCGGTAAAAGAATTAACCCCATACTTTGGTTCGAAGACTGCGTTAGATGAACGACCCAGTGGGTGTAAAGTGTACCCTTAAAGAGCTAAAAGAACCGGTATATTTAAGTCCGAATATGGGAAACATATGCCTGAAGGTTCTATAGTTAGAGGCATCAAAATAAATGTAAGATTCGCAAAGTTTCTATTTGGGGCGAATTATTATTAATAATAATAACTAATAACATTTTAATACTTGCATACCGTTTTATTAGGCAGGCGTCCGGTTTTTTACCCCATAGCTCAGTACTTAGTCCATCGCTTTCACCCAATAACCTAGTTCATTTTAGATTTCATCAACTCTCAATAGCCCTTACACCCTGGCGGGTGCTGCCTCTGCGTGCGTCCCATGACACGGGTAAGGGCAGCACCCGCTCGGTGTAAAAGTGTCAAAAGGGCCTCTGCGTGTTGGCTTCGGCTCCGCGCACGCCTCCCAAAGGTCCGGAACACCATTGTTCCGTGATGGGAAAGACATTTGAATACCATTCACTAACCTGAGTAGACATAGCGAAGTAGTGCCTTAAAGGCCTGAAGGGGTGCTTGTAGCTCAACCTCGGCCTGAAAAATAATTAATAGATAAGTATTTAAATTTGTATTTGAAGGGGAGGGGAATATTTGTCGAGTTACATGACCATAAGCAGGCGTGGCTCATTCCGCGATTTCGTCGCGTCCCTACAAGTAAATGCGGCCCACACCAATTTTGGTGTCTAGCCATAGTAGTTGCCGCGCACCGCTACGGAAAGGACGCCTGCTCGCGCTTGCGCCACCTAGCAGTCATATCTATCGTAAAGCCCCGTCTCAGTATTGCGCGGCAAGCTAACGAACATTGGCGCGCGCGGCAGCCGCGCGCAATGGATACCGGGCTGCCGCGCGCGCCAACTCGGACATTGGCGCGGTCGAACCATTCATTGTCGGTGTTTCGACGCGCGGTAAAGGAATGTTCGCGCGCAGTTGGGACGGGTGTGTATACATTTCAGTTGGCTCGCGCGGCAGCATACATGGATAATTTTTTTTTTTTTTTGATTTATTTAGAACGCAAACAGTCACATAATACAAATGGATTTTTAGTACAATGTAGTGTACGTAACATACTTAAGAAACAGACCTGGAGGTTCATTAATGAGTAGGTATATAATGTTAACATACATAATAACCGCAGAAAGAAAAAATAAAATTGTAATTATGAGCCATATCTACTTAAACTGTATTTACCAGTCTTCCAAACAAAATCAATATTGTTTTAGATTATAGTAGGGTAGGTAAGTAGAAAATTGGTAAATAAGTTCAAGATCAATATCTATTTTAGTATTATCGGATAAGTTGTCATCAATTTATTTTACTAGTTGGTAGGTAGGACAATCTGAAAGTTACATTTATACATTTTGTCATTTAAAACGATTTTTAATACTTAAAACTAAAACAATTTACGCTTAAGTTCAATTTTGAGACTAGACAAGGAAGAGTGAAAAGGATCAATGTCATGTAAGTGCCTATTAACATAACTAGGGACTCGTCTGAAAAAAGTGTGCCGAGAGTAATTCTTACGAGCAAAGCTGATATGAAATAGAGATCTGGAACGTAGGGGGAGGTGCGGACAACTAAAAGTGACTAATTCTAAGAGATTCGGACATTTTATTATTCCATTAAGAATTTTAAATAAGAACATTACATCTAAATAGTGTCTTCGTTTATAAAGGGAAGGAACACAAAAATGCCTCGCTGCTAACGAAGTACGTTCGAAATAATTGCCCGTTCTGTAACAGAGAGATTTTAGAAAAATATTTTGGATCCTTTCCAGGCGATCAATATGAACTTGATACTGAGGTGTCCACACAACACAACCAAATTCAAGTATACTCCTAACAAAGGAATAGAATAATAGTTTATAAGTATTAGGGCGCCTAAAAGGCTGTCCGATCCTGAGAATCATCCCTAACTTCTTATAAGCCCGCTTACATATATTATCAATATGTAAACTAAAATTTAATTGTGAGTCTAAAGTAACACCTAAGTCCCTAATGGAAGATACCCGGGCTATATTTTTCCCAGCTAAGGTGTAATTGAAAATTAACGGATCATTTTTACGATTAAAGCTGATTATGAAACATTTTTCATTATTCAAGAAAAGATGATTATCTGAACAATAGAGGGAAAAGTTATCCAAATCATGCTGTAATGCACGACAATCTGCTTCCGATGACACAGCTTTGTAGATTTTAGTGTCATCTGCATAGACGAGGTGCTCAGAGTTTCGAAAACAGGTTGCCATGTCATTGACATATAAGATAAATAGTAAGGGACCAAGATGTGATCCTTGGGGTACTCCGGAAGGTATAGGAAGAAAGCAAGAAGTATAACCCTTCAAGGCAACCGCCTGACTGCGATTTGACAGGTAAGACTTTATCCATCTAAGGAGGTCGCCGTGTATACCGAGCTCAAAGAGTTTCTTGATTAAATTATTATGGTTAATTTTGTCAAAACATTTCGAAAAATCGGTATACACGACGTCCACCTGACAGCCAGAAGATATCCTATTGATAATAAAATCGGTAAAGGTCAGGAGATTTGTATCCACGCTACGACCTTGACAAAAACCGTGTTGGCTAGGGGCAATGTGCTGAGAGAAAGCAGAAGTAATCTTGTTGTAAACGATCTTCTCAAAGATTTTAGCAAATATGTTCAATTTACTAATGGGCCTGTAATTAGTGACTAGGTTCGCATCACCACTTTTGTAAATTGGTGTTATCAAGGCTTTTTTCCAAGAAGAGGGAAACTGACCATGAGAAAAGGACTTAATAAAGATTCGAGTTAAAGGCACTGTCAATTCACGGGCGCACATTTTGATGAAAAGGGGATGAATCAAATCGGCACCACTACCCTTCTTAATATCTACTTTCTCTAAAAACTTAAAAACGCAATCCTCGGAGATTTCAACGGTATTAAGATCAATCAAGGAGTCATTAGCTACATGCAAATAATCGGGTAAGGTAGAAGAATCAGTAACAAACACAGAGTTAAAATATCTATTAAAAAAATTACTAATTATGTTACCGTCTTTAGAAACTTCCCCAAGGTAAGACATTTGGTCGGGTACACAATTACTACGGAATTTTGACTTCATAAACGACCAAAAATAAGTAGGATCACTGTGTATTCTATCCTCAGCCAACGAAATAAAATTGTTATAGCACTCGGTGGCTAATTTGTGTTCTCTTTTTCTCAGTAAATTAAACTCCGCCCTATCCAGGGGATTACCATATATTTTCCACCTTTTATGGACAGATAGTTTTTGTTTGCGAACTTTTATTAGTGCACGAGAAAACCAAGGAGGGTATCCAGTATTACTACTAACGCTTTTATGTGGAACATGCCTGAGAATAAGTGTTCTAAGAACCGAATAAAAATACGTAACTGACTCCTCAACATTCATGTTATTCATACACGACCAATCGGTCTCAGATAATTCCTTGCGGATAAGGTCATAGTTGCCGCGGTAAAAAATCGGCCTAGTACATTGATTGGGCAGTAAGCGCGGCAAATAACTCATTAAGTTTAGCGCTAGTGAAATATTCAACGCTTTGTGCTGCGGATCCTCTTGCGTAAGCGGTGACGAGCAGGCACCAACCGTGCAATCTACATTGGCCATTACTAAATCCAACACACGTCCATTTATATTAGAACAATTGTTATATTGGCTAACACCAGTTAGAGCGACGAAATCGGAAAGAACTATAGCTGTTGGATCTCCATTAGTCTCAATATTGAGGCGATTTGAAACCTCACACGGGGACCATGAGGCATAAGATACGTTAAAATCACCTACTAAAACGAAAATATCATCTGGGTAGGTATTCATTATCCTAGCAGCATTATCAAAAAAGCAACGCAGAGAATTCATATGACTGTCATTATGTGGAAAGTAAACACAAGCAATATGCAAGAGCGGCCCATGCGCCCGCGGTCGGTCGGCCGGCTGGCGGGGCGAGGCGCGCGGGGAGTGGGGCGCGGCGCCGGCGCAGGCCCGCGGCTCCACGGTGAGCCACAGCTCCTCGTGCCGCTGCGCCGCGCACCACTCGTCCCGGCGCGACACACCGAGACCGCGCCGCACCGCCACAAGCACGCCTCCTCCGCGCTGTGCGGTTCGCCCCGCTCGATCCCGTCTATACACCTCATACCTGCTATCAAAATACTCACTACTATAAAAGTCAGGGTTGAGCCATGTTTCAGATAAGCAAATGAGGTCATAGCTCGAGTTAATTATGCTAGATAAAAAAGAATGTGACTTTGTTCGCAATCCCCTAACGTTCTGATAATAGATTGAGATGCTATTATCTATTATAGAAGAATAAATTACTACAATTATACGACAATATTACTTTATTATTTTTATTCAGACGAGTCAATTCCGGTATTAAAACTAGAAATGAGATCCTGTGAAATTCTGAACTATTATCCTTTCCATAGGGTTTACAATCTAACAAATGGTCTAGTACACGAACACGACTTACGTAATTACTTTTAAGTACACATATCAACACTAACATTGAAAATCTATAACGAAAGTTATTGTTATGCCAGTTATCAAACTTTAATAGTCATTTTAATTTCTTTAGGTCAGCTTCGCTAGTTACGACATAAACTTTAGAGCTATCACTCTTTCGCATGTGTATTTTGCACTGCTTAACCCATAGGTAACTGTAATTCAACTCTGCTTTCCTATCGCGGGCTTGCCTAAGTAGTATCTTGTTTACAGCCGTGAGATGTTCGTTCACGTAGACAGGAACCGCCGGGCCCGGGAGACCGGCATCGGCGCTGGTGAGGCCACGGCGCGCGCGCGCGGCAGCCACCAGCTCGTCCTTGCGACGTCGCTGGCAGAAACGCACGATGATCGCCGGGGGCCTGGGGTCCGCGCGGTTGCCGCTACCCACGGATAAAGGGAAACGGCGAACGCGATGTATTGAGTCGACATCAGTTTCAAGCAGACCAAAACCAACCTTCAAACATATATTATTTAAAATCGACATTAAATTTTCGTTATCTTTTTGAGGAACGCCACTAATTTCGACATTGTTCAGCCGGCAAAACTGGTCTCTGTCACGTTCATTCGCCTTTAAAGTAACAAACTCAGCCTCCAGCTGCTTCAGATTGGCTTCAATAGATGGGAGGCGGTCAACTTTACTCTCTGTGAGGGTAAGCCGCACATCGAAATCCTCTAATCGATTTTCAATCAAGTCGAACTTCCCCTCGAGATTGGCAATTCCCTGATTTGCTTGATCAAGCCCGCTTTGCACATTTTGCATTTGCACCTTAAAACCTTTGAACTCCTTCACAAGTTCAGACAGCGAGTCATTGTTATCTGACTGACGGCATGGGATGCACCTCCAATTGGATTTCTTCTCTGCAGTCATCCTCTTATAAGTGTTTTCGAGCATTCCGGAGCACCTATAGTGATAGTATCCTCCGCAACAGGAGCACGGTACATCACCCTCACCAACAAAATTATCACCGCACTTATTACACGAAGACATTTTGGACTCAACCGTAACAGGTCGCAAATACGGCTTAGATTTCAATGACACAAATTAATTATGCAGTTAAACGTGTAAGTTAACAATAACACATAACCGGTCGCTGGCGCGCTCGATCGCTAACTGTAATGAAAAGTGTCGTACTTTAATTAAATTATACGGCACTAAACAGTTTCTATGGAACAGTAAATGTAGTGATTATCGCCACAGATCATTTTTTGGCTACACTTCGTTCCGAATAATTAATATTTATTTTGTGATATAATGTGGTCGATCGTCGGATCGCCTGCCGCGCGCGGCCGCCGCGCATAAGTTCTAGATGGTGTCGAAATTGGCGCGCGCGCCAAAATGCAGGTGTGCCGCGGTCGAACATTGCTCGCGCGGCCGCCGCGCAATATCGAGACGCACCTTAATAGACGCGTTTTGTTAGAGAGAGCGCCTTCTGTACCTAGTACTATTATTTATTCTGTGCCATAACGCATATTTTTAAACCTTGAGGATAGTGTGTAAGGTGGCTCAGTGTACCTGGTTGGCCTCCCTCATGCCGCCGTACAGCAGGGCTCGGAAGTAGTCGCTGCTGGCAGCCAGGATGACCTTGTGAGCGGGGATCCTCTGACCTTCCACGATCAGGGTCACGTCCGAGTACTCGGAGGAGAGGCATAGTGAGCCAATGTGTTCCGAGAGGTGACCTAAAAGTATCAATGGTATGTGGGATGTTAAAATCTAGCATAAGACATTCACAACATAAGAGATGTGGTATTACTGATTCGTAAAAGTTTTTGGCAAAAATTTTACTTTTGGTACTAGTTTTTATAGCTGACTGTACTTTTCTTACGACAGACAACTAATACTCATCGAAACAATTCTAAAAACCCCTACAACCAATAGATAATGGAGCATATTTTAAAAAGAAAAGAAAAATTGTGTTGCTCACAAGTCATCAAGTTCGAGTCTTGCCAAAAACAGTGAATTTTTCCATTTTTCCTTTAATTGAGAAAAATGTAGTTAACTTGCTAGAAATTAGTGAAATACTGTTCTACATACTCAATCACTCACATCACCCTTTCACACACTAGTTGTTTTATTTCATTAATAACTATTGTAAAATGTTTAAACAACAATGGTGTCACTCACTTGAATTTATTCGCTATTGGCGACATGTTTAGGGCCTGTCGGGGGTCCTTCCTCAGGTTCAAGAGAGTGAAACCGTTGTAGTATAAACATTTTTAAATATGTCTCACGAAAGTTTAATATCGAATAACTATTGTGGTAATCATAATAATATTTCCTTACTGATATGTTCAATGTCCCCAACCCGCGTGCTGGGTGTGTTGTTCACAGTCATGTACTGGTGCTGGCTACTCATCTTCTCTCTCTAACCGCCAACTGTTAGAGCTACAAACAAACAAAAATTATACTGCTGACCTTCATCTCTACTAAAAAAAAACTAGACAAGTGCGAGTCGGATTCGCCCACCGAGGGTTCCGTACTCTTTGTTGTTGTAGCGGCAACAAAAGATCATCCGTGAATATTTCAAATATGACGCAGACGTATGGACAGACAGACAGACGGACAGTGGAGTCTTAGTATATAGGGTCTCGTTTTTACCCTTTGGGTATGGAACCCTAAAAACCTAATAAGGTGTATCTAAAAGTAATTTTGAAACACATCTGAATGACAAATAATTCTTAAAATGGAATCTGATATGATTATAATGTGTTCTTTGCATTATCTGACATTGAGGAGTGTTTTGGAACTACGCAAGAACAGTCAGCAGCAGAAGTTGCTAAGCGGGCGAGGTGTTCAAAATTACCTTGACATGCTCTTATTCCCTTAACAATAAAATCGCGTGAAGATCATTTTGAACACCTTGCTCGCTAAGCAACTTCTGCTGCTGACTGTACACCTTGTTTTTTTATAAAACAGCTAGATATATACAGGGCAAAGAACTACATGACTACTCTTTGAATGTTTTGGTCTACATATTTCAGGTTGTATCAGTGGGGCAACACTCTTCCTTTCAGGCATTCTCGGGTCCGTTTGGCTCGGCATTCACATGCCGCTCTGAACAATTATTCAGGTTGGCATAACTTGACGTCCCTTTGTGTGCATGACCACAGATAAGATAATGACTTGAATTTAGACAACCCTAAATAGCTGAAAGGGATGGTGCCATACATTAGAAAGGAACAGCATGATTTGTCCCTGAATCACTATCAAATATCATGCTAATTTCCAATAATAATTGGTTATTAAAAAGAACCATGGAGAAATTGGAGAATATAAGATTTTGGGTAAAAAAAATTATTACAACAACAGCACCTATATTGTATAACGAATTATTAAAATCCATCAAATATAAACCTTGTTTACCTAAAATTAATACCTCTTAAACTCGTAAATATCATAAGGCGGTAAAAACTCAATTAACAATTATTTGAAGCACATATTCAAGCAATAAAGGCAATAAAAACATTAAGTAAGAAGATTGTATGAATTTGAATTATGCATATAAAAATAATAACTACCAATAGACCAATACTATCACAATTCTAACATCAAATGTAGAATAGAAAATTAATAGACTTTAGTCATTTACGAGGATATTGCAAAGGTAAGCTAGATAGTTGAATTGAATTAGTGTTTGCTATGTAGAAATAATATTGCACTCACAAATGATGTCACGGTATTCCTTGGGGCTATTAGAAAGTTTTACTTCTTTTAACACTAGGTTTATTGCATTTACGTTTTAACATGCACGGAATACATATATGTATTTCATTTAACTGTAACGAAAACTATTTTCCTCATTACAAAAAAATATTGCAGAAAAACGCAAACAGCGCAGTTGACATTTCTGACAATTTTGACATTCAACTCAACTGCACAGCTGTTTAAGCAACTGGTGGCCTGGTGGAGGACGATATGGTTGATGCGGTGATTGCTTTCAACGCAAGGCGTTTTAAAACATTACTCAAACGGGTCTGTATTAAAGCAAAATTTAATTTTACAATAAAAACATTCACAATAATTTGTTTGCATCTATTTATTAATCCGCGTATCAGAAACATAATATCGCAAAAAAGCAATAACAAGAACTTTTCTTTCTTCTTTTTATTTTCACCTACTACAGCGGGAAAAGGAAAGGCATGGTGGAAATCGGATATCCGGTCATTGATGTACCAAAAATATTAATTTAATTCTGAGGAAATTATATTTAAACACTAATTGTTGACAATAATATCTTAAGTTTTTTGTATCAATTAAAGGAAAGTTACAGTTTAAACTTTAACAGAATATTTTTCTATACTTCAAGTCTATAAATAGCATAGCAACAACATTGAAACGAACTTTCGGTTAATATTATTTTATTTATTTACAAAATTTAACACCAATTACTATAACAACGTGCCTGTTAAGATACTATTACTTCAAATTGTCGTATATTCATTGAAATAATGACAGCGTTTTACACAAAAATAAAACGCTAATTAAATAACTTACCCTATTCGGAACCTAATAATAATATTGAGAATGGCAACCCTGTTGTCGGTCGTATTGTCCTTTTCTAGCATATACGTCCCTCTCTCTCCCACACTCCCACCACACAGCAGTTTGCTTTTTGGCGGTTGTCGCAAAAACAAATTTCCAACTCATTGTCTCAAAATTACACCAGGCAGGATTAAAACTTTAGGTTCCGAATAGGGTAAGTTATTTAATTAGCGTTTTATTTTTGTGTAAAACGCTGTCATTAAACAACTGTACCGCTATTCGGAACCTAATAATAATATTGAGACGTGTTTGTTATCGCCTGGTGGTGGGAAGACGCCAAGCCAATGTGATTATACATGTACTTATTATGTATATGTAATATTATTATATTATGAGTGTTTAATTAATTATGCAGTACACCCTTTATTTTAACACCTGTGAGGAGAGAGGTATTTAGTAAAGCATACAATTTGATATTCCATTATATTATGATTATGATACTAACTTAACATTTTGTATACGTACTTAATGTACTTATAAATGTTCAAAAAGAATAAGTGAGTCACCACAAGGGTGCTATACTTAATTACTTAAATGTAGGTATGTGAAAACTAGGTAAAAGAAGATGTGATAAGTCAGTTTACTCTTCAAAGAGCATACAACATCTGTTATAAGGAGTAATGTAATTCAAGTATGAAAAGATAAAAATAATAACGTACTAGAGTAGTTTTTATTTATAAGTCGCAATTCTTATCAAATTTGATAATAATTATCTATAATAGTAAAGTAAGCAGTTGCAGGAATATAACAAGGACAGGACCTTTCTTATTTCCAGAATCCCTCGGGATTAGGTAGACGAATATTTTAATTATTCGTTATATCACTATCACCACAAACAGAGTTAATAAAATTAGGTACTTATTCAAATGTCATAGGGAATCACTAAATTTATTTAATGACTGTAAGCCATATACTTGGTTATAGGTTATAGTTATAGCTATAAAATGCATTTAACCCTTTTATATGCTTTACTAACGAGAACGCAAGTCACTGTACATACATAAATAAACCTTACTTAAAAGTGTGAAGGTTAGGTACTATGAGAGCTTAAGCCACAACACTCATTGTTCACTGCGCTGTGGCACTAGTTATGACGCTTTGTGGTGTTCTTGTGTAGAATTGCCACAGAACTTTATCAATAATATTTGCAGAGTCATTCTAATTAAATTCATGTTTAGCTATCATAACCTTAATTTTACTCAATAATTTGTATATATGTAGTAAGAGTAGTTTCTTAGTGGTTTACTTTATCTGGTGCCTACTGGTAGACATAAGCCTTAAAACTTTATTGGTTCTGACCGCTAAAGTGGCTTAATTTCTGTAAACTATTCATAGACATTGCTTAATTCTGAATATTCAGTTTTCTCTATTCAGTGTGTAAATTATAAGGAATCAGATACTTAATTCGAAACCCTAGCTCATCGCATAGGTGCTTTTAACCGAAATACAAATTTATGTGCTTATTTCGTGATTTTACATTATTTGCTGTGGGAAACCAGGGGGTTCCCGACCATTTGCCGGGCGCCTGTGGCCCCAAAGCCACAGCGCAGAGGCCCTTTAAGAGGGACCTATTTTATCCAATGCTAGAATCAACACTTTGTCAAATCTATTAGATATTTAGGTATACTTATCCTCCTTATGAACTAAGGATAATTGTTACTTGTTTATATTTCAATAATAGCAAGATTGTAAATTATTTTATATTCTGAAATATAATATTACTTAATTTGGGCCAGTGTACTTTTGTATACTATATCTCTGGCCTACTACCTACTATATAGGTTAGTCTAATAACATCCCGCCTCCTGGGAGGCAATATACAGAGTTCTTGGATATATATTCACGATATCGCTAAGTGTGTGGATCTAGTTTTCCGACACTTGACTGCATGAAATTATTGTGTACATTTTTTACAGGTCTCGAGCAAGAAGGGTACCTATATATAGGTTGAGGTCCTTAACTTGTGGATTTGGTAATAGGAGCAAGACACAGACGGGGTGTAAATTAATTGATCCACCATGTTTCAAGAGATTCATGTGCATTGATGCCTTCAAGTTACACTGTACAGACAGACTATATAACTCTTTTGCAGAGTTTTGCCAACATATTATAATAAATGACTGCATTTGTTTGGGTGTACTTGTTCCACGACAAAAACATATTTATATATATTACAATGTATTTTTGAAAAGTACTCGCCTTTCAAAATAGCTTCGCCTTTTCGCAAGGCTTGCTGCTGTTTCACATTGTGCAAAGCAAACAGTATCGCAATGCTATAATTTTGTATAAATTGAGAACTAGAGGGTCATGCCCTAGACGTGACCGCCCAGAAGTTATACTAGAATCGTTCGTGCAAACTATTAAGTCACTGTTTATTAAAAACCTTATGACTGGGTACATTACATTCCACGGTGGGTACATTTGTTAAACGTATAGTATCAAACTATGACGAATAATGTTAAGTGAATTAAGTGATAACAATATTTGGTCCGTGCATAGAAGCACGTGCCTTTGAGATTAGTGCATGGGTAGTTTAAAATAAACTTAATCTGTGCATAGGAGCACTTACGATCAAGGTGGTTCGAATCCTCAAGGTTCACAAGGCAGACATAAGGGTGTAAAATAAATCATTCATAAACGCCCCGTTAGGTCAGTTTTGTACATTTTTATTTCCAACATGCTTGTGCAGCACATGACAATTTTCCTATACCATGCCAGTCAGGGATATAATAATTAAATAGGTACCTAACCTTGGTTATGTCGTGTACCTACATAAGTAGGTACTCGTAAAAATGTTAACTGAAAGACTAGTGCTCTCGAGGCAAATATAATTTATATTAATTTCTAGTCTGTCATAGCAGGCATAGACTTCAAAGGTTTTTAGATATTCATAGGGCCGCTAAACGGAACCCTTTGTACACCTTGAGCAGGCTGTTTGTGCTCTTGTAATTTTATTTTCACACCATCAGTGATATTAAACATAGCTTATTTCAGAATTGAACCGTAAGCTATGTTGTGTCGTGAGCTTAAGTGAGCCTGATTTAATTAGAGTCCACAGATTATCTGGACCTTGGAGGATTGACCACACCTTATTCTAAATATCAATATTCTGTCTGGGCTTATGGTCGAATTTAGGTGACTAAATCTCTTAGTATTATCTATGCCACCAACGTTATGAGGCTTAGCGTCTCTAGACCACAATTTTATATTAGGGTGCAAAGATTTTTTCATCTTTAAAATAAAAATGAGTCGAGATAGGCCTGGAATCTTAGGTTATTTCATATCTATTATATTATAATTTTAGAAATGTTAATTATTCCAATTTTGAGTTTAGCCAATAGGGTGTCCGGGACCCTTAAAATAGATTGGTAAACAAAAATGAAACCTCGAATAACGAAGCCTATTTCGACTGATTTTTACCCAGAACATTATTTTGTTAGAACCCTTTTCACTTGTCCTTTGTCCAAAAGGAGGTATTTACATATTCATCTTTGTTATATTTTTATGATTGTGGCCTACTCGCTCGCCTGTGTTATGACCATATCATTTAATTTCTGACATGCCTTGCGCAGGCTTATATAGGTTGTAATATCATCATCAGTAACTTGACATCAGTTTGTGAATGAATCAAAGATTCTTTGGCACACCTTACGCAGGTGGAAACATGGCAGCCTTGCGCAGGCTTAAATAGGTACACAACATATTGGTATCATCACAAATAACTTGACGTTAGTTTGTGACTGAATAAAAGATTCTCTTAGGCACACCTTACGCAGGTGGAACCATAACAGACATAGCTTAAGAATATCATTCAAATGAAGTTTATGTTTATGGGTAATATTCCCTTATTTGCGAGTTCTTCGCTCGACAAGGGGAAAGGATTTACTTTAATAGGCACTTTTAGAAAGTGTCATTCACGGTGACGAGATTTGCCATGACTAAACTTTAACTCTACAGTTAGCGAATATAATTTGAAATTATGAAGCAAACCATGCGTCTTCGTCAATGAATCAATCTAAACATTCCCATATTGTTAATGCCCTTTCAAGTCACAGGCTTCCGATTTTATTTAAAACGTTTACAAGTGTAGGTACTATTTATGTAGGTAGGTAGGTAGGCTTAAAGAACCGTCTTGTATGTACCTATAGTTACATATAGAATGAATAATCAAGTTATTCAAATCCAAAATAATACAAGCACATATAGCAACTACATGCAAGAGTTCTTTTAAGCTGTTAGTACCTGTTATTTATTTAAAGAGATACCTATCTACCTACATTTTAACCATATTTTTTTTTTTTTTTTTTTCAAAATCTAAGATCTAGTTGGAGAGATGTAAATTGATAAGGAGTGAAATACTTAAGGATTTCCATGTCATTCTTGCGCAGAGCCATGCTAATATATCTCTTTATCTAGTCAGACTTAAGTTTACGTACTGCCGAAGTACTCACTTTCCACAAAAATAAATGCAATTCTTGCGATGTAGGTTTGTTCGTTACCTTGTGTCCCTCAGAGCGGAAATAGAAGCCCCGCGAAGCGGGGCTTCGTCGACTCCTAAGCGGGTACACGTTATTTATCAGCAAGTTTATTACCAAAAATGCAATATTATATTTAACCCGGAACGGGATAAACCGACAAGTTGCTGATAGATACTTGGACAGATAAACCTTACACGTCTAGTCTATAAGCTTCTACCTTAATACGTAGGTTCTACGTAACACGTATTAACTATCCGATCCTTTCGTATTCGAAAACACAAATCACTTGAAAACTGAAGGGTATGCCTCCACACATCACCATTTAAGTGTTATATTAATTTCAACAGTTATTATAGACACACAAAGATTTAAAGTAATAAGTAATAAGACTCTGAAGAGACTTAATGTAGGTATAATATTAATTAAATTCTAATGGTGACAAGTGCACACTTTACCAGCTCGATGTGTTTTCTACCATTATGTGTTTTAGTATTTTCATTAGCATAGCCACGGTGCGCGCAGGCAGCCTTTGAAAACTTACACATTACTATTCCGGATCGTTTTTATTTGCTAGATAGTTTAACGGACACTAAATTTAATTATTTATTTCGAACGGCAAAAGCCGTTAGAAACTGTTTTTCAATATAGTCAGCTAAACTGGGGTACAATTCAAAAACTCACCAGCAGTTTAGCTTCACGACCTTCCAGATGGAAAAACAGCAAGCCAATGTGTTGGAAATTTGTTTTTGCGACAACCGCCAAAAAGCAAACTGCTGTGTGGTGGGAGTGTGGGAGAGAGAGGGACGTATATGCTAGAAAAGGACAATACGACCGACAACAGGGTTGCCATTCTCAATATTATTATTAGGTTCCGAATAGCGGTACAGTTGTTTAATGATTACGTTTATTTTATATGATAATACCTATCGAGTGAATGTTCGATAATCTGTTGATTTTTTTTTAGAACAATCGGGCGCGAAAGCTTCGTCATGGAAATGCCTCCTTGTTATTGGTCGAACATTTTGCAAATACCAACCTAACGAATTTAGTAATTTTGGCTATGTTGTCAGAAATATTACTTCTCACCAGTTGTGTGCCAGGCAGGTAAATATCGTCGCTTCGTTCTACATTATTTATTTATATTTAATTGTTTTCAATACGATAATGATGTTGTAATAGTTAGAATAATCCTAATAATTGTAGTCTTTATATTGCAAGATTTATCATTGAGTAACAAACTGTCGCTTCAATATTTGGTGAACTTTTCTGAGGAAGGTTGTGGATCTGCAAAAGTAGCTGCACAATTGATATAGTGCGATACTCGCGAAAGAAAAATTCGTGTTTACGAATAAAGTGTAACACGTTGTTGGTGTTTATTTATTTAATTGTGCATATTTTACTTTACCAATTTTCACAAATAACTTTGTCGTCACACGTTTTTAGCCTTCGAAGTCGGTGGAGCGTCGAGATGATTTTTTACCTAACAATATTTTATTTTTATGTACGTTGCAGGTCGTCAATAATGAATCGTAAAAGATAGCCGAACGTCTGTAATGCGTTCGCAAACAATCTCGATGCCGAGAAATGGAGAGACAGCAGTGTAATCCACTTCAAAACTTTGACGATTCAAAAAGTGAGATTTTGAAAAAAAGATTACTTAAATCGAGCAGCGCTCCCGCCTGCAACAATCTAGCTCCGACCGCTTCGCAGCACAATGTGCTGCTGAATACTTTGCGCGTGAGTGGTGTTATTCTTGTCGAAAGTGATAAATAAATTTGTGATTGATGACGTTTGTGACGTAGTGTTTTTATTTGTAGACGCCGATATCGAGCAGCATGATCGTGTCTTCGGTGGGTAGCGGGCAGGGCTCGCTGCCGCTGCAGCACGGGCTGATGACGCACTCGCTGGCGCCGGTGAAGCTGCACCCGAACCCCGCGCCATACCCCCTCCAGCTGTCCACGGTGCACGTCCCGGTACAGATCCCCGGCACGAGCGCCAACATCAACGTGCCCGTCCAGCTGTCTGGACCAAGCAGTAGTGTACCTTTGCAAATAGCCCCCGTCAGTCTTCCAATACAAGTGTCCGGGACTACCAGTGTGCCAGTTCAGTTGCCAGCGGGAGACACTATCAATGTTCCTCTGCAGATCCCTGGCGCTAGTCAGAACATACAGCTTGGGGCTCCGGGAATGCAATCCATGCCAATTTTGCAAAGCTCTAGTCAGCCAATGAGTTCTATTATACATGTGCATATGGGGTCTAATCCTAGGGCTAACAATATGGATAATGGTAGTGATATGACAGTGACAAGTACTTCGCAGTTACAAACTGTAACTTCAGGAGCTCAAGTGCAAATGGGGAACAATTCTACAGTTGTGCAGATACCGAGTTCAGTTAATAACTCAATACAGTTAGCGCTTCCTAGTTCGGTCAGTTCGGGAGCTGTGCAGCTGAGAGGGGCCACGAGGAATGTGCCTCATGTGGTTTACATTCAGACTCCGCAAGGTCTGAAGCCAGTCACGAGCACTGATGTCATCAGCCAAGCCAGCACCAGTGGAAATCCTCCACAGATCATAGTCAGGAGACCTGTAAGTAATTTATTTATAGTAACTGTATGGCTATCATAACAATGTTTTATTCAAGGCAAAGAGAAATATCTATGCCATAAATAAAATTCCACTGTATTCTTAGGGTAAATATTATTCATGATATTTACCCTGAAACCTACCTGTTTTTGAAATTTGTTATTCCTGTTGATTCATGAAATTCATACCTTTTTCATGGTAAGTATTTGATACATACATAAAATAATTTATAATTTTAAATACAGCAAAAGTGAAGGTAAAGGTGAAGGCAGCAGAGTAATTAGAATTCATTAGTTTTAATGAGATAATAAAAAAAATTGCATTTTAAGATATAGATTTTTTGGAAACTACTTTCTTTATAGTTTTATTTTATTAACAAGTTGAAATTAGTTTTAACAATTCAGGTGTGATTAAACATACCTATAATCTGATTTGACAGTATCATAACATAATTATTTAAAAAATTAGGAATAATAAAGGACTACCAATTACTAAATCAAGGAACTACTTAAGATTGATGCCCTTTTTTGGGCCAAACAAGCCATAAATACTGGCAGCTGACCGTGAATGTGTATCTATAGGTATCGGTATGGGCATGAGAGACGAAGTCACGCACACAATAACAAAATCATGTAATGAGGAGGAGATTTTGAAATATGTTTCATACCTTTGTGTGGAAAGAGAAGAGTCGAGGAATGTATGGGGTCCAATACATTCCACAACTCTTTCCTAACAGTCTTAACAGACTCTAGCAAGTTGAACCCATTGCAAGATGGAGTTTCATCAAGTTATTTTTTTAGCTTAATCTGCGTTTAAGTGACCTTCATTCATTCAATATTATTGTAATCATTCAACTCAACTCTCCTGGCGATACCTATATGTGTAATTACATCACATAATATTACTAAGTGTTTATATTTGTCCAAGATTGACCTAAATTTGTCCTCATTATTTCAGGTCACCAGCAACTCCAACATACATTTAATATCAAATGTAAACAACAAGCCAAATATTGCGCCAAAAATAGCCCAGGGCAAGACTGTTTTGGCCCCAGCGGCTACCCCGCCAATAGTTATCCAGAAACCTAAAAGCAATGAGAAGATGATAGTCCCAGTGACCATTGCCCCCGGGAATGCGGGGAAGCAAGCCATAGCCTACCTCAGTTCAGTCAAGAAACCTAACACTAAAAATATGGCTGATAACCAGTCCATCCTAATCTCAAATAACCAGACAACAGTTAACTCTAACAACCAGAAACTATTTCTAACACCAATGACCATGCCGAAAATCCAAAACACAAAGTTTATCCTGCCAGTAACTCTGCCAGCCACTATGGCTTCTAAAGGACCTATCATTAATCTGCAAATAGCTAATGGACAAATACAGAACGATCCTCAAGGCAATATTACTGTGATGAGAGACAGTGCTGGCTTAGAATCAGCAGATATGCCACCGTTACAACCCCTGGCAAAGATGGGTAATGTAAACGGGAACAGTAAGGAAGCTAATCCGGTGCCACAGAGTCCTAACAAATGTGAAACATACACAATATCCATTCCTGGGTCACGAGCGGAGCCTACAGATGAACAAGGCACTTATACACTTTCAATACCAGAAACGAATGCATCTATGAATGATGATATTTACACAGTCTCAATAGCCGATGATGAGGATCAGAGTCGGGAAAAGTCCTTCACTCTAGCCATACCAGAAAAGGGAAAGAGTTTGCTAAATAGAAACATGATAGAAAGGAATGAAGTTGGTTCCCATGTCACGATAGCGGCTCCTGCTATTTTAAGGCGCTCAAACTCCGATAACAGCGAAAGAAAAGCTTCCAACGCTAATCTAAAGAGGCGGGTATCGCTCTGCAATGAAAATTTATCCAGTAAACACATGAAATTTACGCAACCGCTGCCAAAACCGGCGGAAAAATCCGAGGAGCCCCCAGATTCTGACAATAACGACGATCATCGCGTGCCTTCTCTATTCTGCGACGAAAAGTTAGACAAGGACTTAGAATGTAAAGTCACTCTCGGCGATTCCGACGAGGAATACAAGGAGAAGAAAGAACCAGAAACTAAAAGCTTACTATACTATCAAAAAGACATGAAGAATGAGAGAATGAAAAGGGAAAGCGTAGATAGCGCATTAGAGGAAGATCCTCCTGGATTATTCTGGAATAATGGAATAGCGCAGCTGCAAGGCAGCACGCTACAGTTCCAAACAAATGAATTCGGGCTTATAGATCTCATAGACGCCTCTGACCCTGAAGAATTACCGCTCCCACCGAGCGCGAAATACCACACGCCTTTAAAACAGCGTTTAGAACGTCCACGTGAAAAGAAACCAACATCACCCGAGGACCTATACCGATGTGACGGCTGCGGCTGCCACGGGATGGCAGCAGAGTTCATAACGCCGAACTTCTGCAGTCTGACTTGCCAAAGCGATGTACAAAAAGTGACTCAAAAGAAGCGAGATCGTGAGCGTGCGGAACTAACTCGCCGGAGAAACAAAATGAAGAAACTCCTCATGAGGAAACAGCATGATGAACCGATGGATGAACCGGCTAAACCAGATGATGAAAAGCTATCTGATGATGTGATAGATGAGAAATACCCATGGATGTGCGGAAAGAACGGTTTCTCGTGGATGCGGTATTTGGACTACTGTAAAGCGAAGGCAGCTCCAGTGAAGTTGTTTAAGGATCCGTTCCCGTACAACCGGAACGGGTTTAAGGTCGGCATGAGGATGGAAGCGATAGACCCGCAGCGCGCGTCCGTCTGGGCCGTGGTTTCAGTGGCTGAAGTGCAGGTAAGTTGTAGTTTTTACTCAATGTTTCGCTTATTGTTTTTTACCAATAGTTCGATCTTAGCTCTCCCAATATTTGCGCGTCAATGTTGAAAAAGTAAGAGGAAAAAAAAAATAACCACCCCGGCGCCGCTAAAGGTCCTAGCAGTGTCTTTTTGTATTTATCACTATATTGTTTTCGCGTGATGACTGTCTCGAGTGGAAAACTGGATGAACTTTTAATTGTCTCAACAAGAAACAGTTTAAAAATATCCTTTGATTATCCTATATAGTCTACTCTAGGGGCCCACCAACAAGAAAAAAATCAATCAAATTTGGATCAATGTTAGTATTAAAGAATTAGGCCGCTAACTCGACGTACGCAAAACTTATACACTCAAATGAAGCTGTTTTGGACGACAGCGGCGGCGGCATGCACGCGCGTTTCAGTGGGCGGCTTTAGATTGAATTTGCAACTAAACAAATGTTACATTTATACCTTACAATTCTACCTCTATATCTTTCAACTCTGTGGTTATAAAGGCTTGTAAATTCCATGGTTTTAATATGTAATGTTTCCTCCAGGGCTACCGCCTCCGCCTCCACTTCGACTCGTACCCCGAGATCCACGACTACTGGGTGAACGCGGACTGCCCCGACGTGTTCCCGGCGGGCTGGTGCGAGCGCAACCAGCGCGCGCTGCGGCCGCCCGCCGCGCACGCGCACGGCTTCAGCTGGCCGCTCTACCTCAAGCAGGTGCGCGCCATCGCGGCGCCGCGCCACCTGTTCCCGCACATCACCACCACGGTAACGTTTAACGCATCAACCGACTCGATACCTTCAGCTGCTCTAGTATAAGTTGCGTTCTCGCGCGCGAGTCCATACTTGAAGTCGCGCTTGATTTATGGAGTCGCGTGCGAGAACGCAAGAAATTAATTCTTGAAAAAAATTTAAGGGCAAGTTTAGCTGCCAAATTTAGACTCCTGAAAAGAGTACATTTTTCTGTCTTCGGAATTTTACTCTACTAACTTGAAACTCATTGCATACCATCACCCACACTGTTAACTGACAGTTCGTAAACCTTATTACAAAAGGCATAAGGCCCAACGATGGACAGTTAAGAGTGTCACTGTTTGTACTTCATGAGTATATTGGCGTCTGCTTTCCTACCGCGAATCACTTTTTTCGACGGTTCGTCTATTAACCTGTCTATCCGCTCAAATATTTTAGGAACGACAGAGAGGCAGATTGTAATAGGGGAGGGTGAGCTCTGGGTAAGTGGTCCAGAACCCCCAAGATCTACCTACTTAAAAATTCAAAAATGCTTACGGCTAACTACGAGCATAGATAGGGTCGTGGTTTCTGCCACTATGGAGTGAGAATAGATATCCAAATATTTAAAGTAGGACGCCAGGATACTATACTCATCAAACGTATGACATATCCAAATGAAAATACAAATTTATTTACTAAATACTTTTATTCACTTTACATCACTATAAGACCTGCTGCGGCCTCGAGACTTAACATTTAAATTACGTACCGTAACTATTACTAATTAAATTTAACTTAAGTACATCTCAGGCATATTTGGGCCTGTAATACACACAAAATCCTACATAGGAATTGCAGGTTTCATATTAATAATAGAATTTACCATGTAGAAAGTTCACGTTAAAAAGAAATTCAGACTTAAATATTGTTTATCCTTTCCAGCAAAGGAACACAGTCATTAATGTAAATATAAGTTTTTAACTCACAGTTTTATCGTATAAACACTTCACCTCGAGTCCAAAAATTAAGTGGAGAAGACGGCTTCTCAACTAGCATGGTGCGACACCACCCTAGATCTTCCAAAAGCCATAGGGCCAAGAAGATGAAGAAGGCAAGCCAAGGGACAGGCCAAGCCAAGAAGTAGGCCTAGCCAAAGGACAGGCCTAGCCAAAAGGACCCTAGAAACAAAGAGAATGTTCTAGGTTTTAGAGAGGTTATGTTATAAAAAGTTATATTTATATTTAATTGGGACAACGCGCGATTTAGCTTGCGGAAATAATGAGATTAAAAAATCCTTACCGGTTTCTAAGCCGAGTCCCTTATATTAGACACCAGACGTGGCGACGTATGCGCACGCGGTGAAACAAAATGATGCCTCATATTTGTAAAGGGATTGCTGGAAAATCACACCAAAACACGACATTAGCTAATTGCAATTGACAATAAACAACTTCGTCTTTCCTTCCGTATATTTAGAAAGTGGGGACAACTCACCAAGTTGGTTTAAAAGAGGTGAAAAGGTTATGCCGCCATTACCGGCGCATAGGAAGCTAGGTTAATCATATTTTGGGCCAAGCTGGAACAAAATATATCAACGATTAAAACATTGAACACCGAATTTAACCGAGTTTTAGGAAATACAATCTTTAAATAAAATACATACCCCATGAATTAATTGCCGACCTGATGTCGAAATTACGTCTTACATCTTGTCACGGAATATCCCAGTGATCAAGCGAAAACTCAAATGGCAAAAACCACAGACAAAGTGGTGAATGGAAAACTTCCCATTCAATGACATCGCAACTGACCGGATCCAATTTACAGAAAACCGAAGTCACCAAAAATAAAAAGAATTACTAATTTCGAAAGCTAAAAATAAGGACATTATTTATAACTACGAATTGCAAAATATAAAAGAACACATACTAAATGTTTATTCATAAATACTCTTTATGTATGACTGATTGTCTGTGCAAAACCACAGACAACAAACCAACTGTCATTGACGTACGTCAATGTTTATTACGACAATAACAACACCGATTCAACCCGTATTACCAAGTCAAAGCTATTTATATGTAGTGTAACCATGTACAAATGTATTTCAATTGTGAAATGTGTAAACTCCAAAGAAAACAAGGTATTTATGTCCCAGCACAATGCAGGAACGAACAATGGATGCGCTAAATGCGACGATTTATAGATGATTGATGACCTACCATTCCGGTAAGTTTTATCCTCTAAATATAGCCAAAAGCGTATATGTGAGGATTAAAAACAACATTTCTGGTCTCCGACCTTGACCTATCTACTCTAATACCTGTGTAGAACGTATATTAACCACCAAATTCTTACCAAACAAACATCTACTTTTCTAACCTATAAAGTGTCTATCTACAATAACATTCAGACGTTTATAACACTGGGTGCCTACCCTAAAGTGTTACAGTTCATCTTTAGTTGGGTTAAAAAAAAATTTTTTTTGAAAAAAAAAATTTTTTTTTTTTTTTAATTTATATGTCTAATATGAAGTTACACCTTAACCAACCAAACTTAACCACGAGAACACAGCTAATCCGTAAAGAAAACAAACCTTATGACAAAACTTATACCTATGACTTGGTGAATGGCCAATTCAACCAAGGAAATCTAACAACTAATTTTGATCCGGATCTACTTATTCCTAGTGAATACTTACCTAAATCTAGAAGAGGATGTCAAAGACGGCAACCCGAGAAAAAAAAACTTTCCCTTTATTAAAGAAATTGCCTATCACCGACAAAGGTGGAACTAAGTAAAGAGCTGCATCATCTAGCCAATACACAATTCCTAAATCGACAAACAAAAGTTTGGTCATAGTACAGAGTTTATTGAGAACGTAGTCTCGTTTCACGATTTAATAATGTTTTATAGAGTAGTCCCACTTAAGGGTTTATAAGTAAAGTAAGTTTCTGTAGTTTATTCAGATTATTTACTGTTTTATGTCTTTATAAGGACATATCAAAGATTAAGATTGGTCCGTATGCATCCGGTACCAATATATATAGAATCAAATACATGGAACAATTACCCGGTCTGATGAAAACAAGCTTGCGCCAGGCTGCATTCAGTTCAGTAGGTAAGTTCAGTATTTTGTATCATATAGGATATTTCAAATTTAAATATTGAGCCAACAAGTGAAAAGACGAGTACCGCTACGAAGACGGCTCGGCTTCACCAGGACGTACAATATCTTTTATATGAAAGTTACCTAGAAGTTTTCCTTCTAAGGATTTTAAAGAGTATACAAGAGGACTTAATTTTTTATGAATGACACACTTGTCATAACGGGGCGCTAATTTAGCGGAGAAATGTTTTGCTGCATTTGACAATGGGAAACATCTTTTATAAACGATTTGTCCTTCTTCTAGTTCTACGTGACGCTTCCTCATGTTGTAATACCTAGCGTTACGTTCATGGGAGGCGATCAACGAGTTACGCACTTTTTGAAATATAGTTTTGAGCTCTTTAAGTTTTTCAGAAAAAGCACCACTGGTATCTAATTCGAGCGCGTTTTGATCTATAGGACCTTCACTATTATAAAGAGAACCATCTAGAATCATCTGACGACCATGTGTTAGAAAATACGGTGTATCTTTAGTTACTTCGTGACGAGCTGTATTTAATGCACATTGTATTTCCGATATGTTCTTATCCCAGTTACGGTGATCAGAACGCACGTATGAAGCAATAGTTCTTACAAGTTCACGGTTCACTCGTTCCGTTTGATTCGTCTGAGGATGATATCTAGGGTTATAGAAAATATGAGGGACATTATATTTGGACATTAAGTCTCGAAAGTCTTTTGAAGTAAATTGAACACCATTGTCGCAGAATATATATTTAGGAACCCCATGTATAAGAAATATCCCTTTTTCCATACACTTAACTATAGCTTTCGCAGTTATGTTGCGTAGTGGAAACAAAGTCACATACTTACTGAAATAATCAGCACATACAAAGAGATACTGATTTCTCAAATAAGACGGAGGAAAGGGACCAAGAATATCACAAGATATGGCTTCGCCTGGTGACGATATACGTCGGGGATTACCCATCAAGCCAGGACGAGCTAAATTAACAGGTTTATAAGTTTTACATATTTCACAAGAATCGACGTATTCTTTCACGTCTTGAAACAACGTAGGCCAATAATATAAGTCCGCTATTTTGGAATGGGTTTTAGCCACGCCAAAATGACCGGCAGTAGGATCATCATGATACTTATTTAAGATTTCATTTCGGTGCTCATAAGGGAGTACCAGCTTCCAGTCAAATTGAGCTGTCAGACGATACTTATTCTTAGAGTAACGGAAAAGTTTATCATTTTCAATTTTAAAGTTTGGAAAGAGAGAAGGTTTTTCAGATACCTTTTTATATATATCAAGATACCAAGGGTCTTGAATAGTAACAGAATTTATAGAACTGACATGAATACGAGAAAGACAGTCAGGTATGACATGTTCTTTGCCCTTCCGATGAATAATTTCAAAGTTAAATTGACTTAATCTACACGCCCATCGATTTAATCGTCCAGTAGGGTTTTTCAAGTTTTGGAACCATTTTAAAGATGCATGATCAGTTATAATATAGCATTTTCTCCCTTCTACATATGCACGAAATTGCTCGAGACCATAAATCACAGCTAAGAGTTCGCGCTCAGTAGCCGAATAGTTCGTCTCTGGTTGGTTAAGTGTACGGCTGCAGTATGCGATCGGATGATCGATCCCATTATAAGACTGAGTCAAGACCGCGCCTACGGCGTAAGAAGATGCATCCGCATGTATATAGAAGCTTTCATTAAAGTTAGGGCATTTAAGAATAGGAGAAGAAACTAAGGCAGATTTAAGTATGTTAAAAGAATCGTTAACTTCATTTGTCCATTCAAATTTTACTTTCTTACTCGTTAAGCGAGATAAGGGACGAGCTATCTTTGCGAAATTATTAATGAAACGACGGTACCAACCGCACATTCCAAGAAAACGTTTAATATCCTTAGCATCTTTAGGCGTAGGAAAATTTAAAATTACATCAATTTTAGATGGATCGGTTCGCAGACCGTATCTATCAACTAAATATCCTAGATATTTCAGTTCACTCCTACAGAAGGATGACTTTTTCATATTAATAGTTAAATTTGCTGATTTTAATTTTTCAAAAACCGCTTTAAGTAATCTTATGTGTTCATCGAAATCGGATGTACAAATAATTATGTCATCAATATAACAGAAAACCTTGTGATCAAAATGGGAAGTAAAGAGGTTATCCATGAGACGTTGCATAGTCGCAGAAGCGCCTACCAAACCAAAACACATTCTATTATAGTGGAATAACCCTTTTCCTGGTACAGTAAAACTAGTTTTCTCCTTGGAGTCTTCACTAAGAGGAATCTGATGATATGCCGCACTCAAATCAAGAGAGGTAAGGAATTTCGCATCGCGTAAATTATCCAGTATGTATTGAACATGTGGTACGGGATACGCATCAGATTTTGAAACTGCGTTTACTTTTCTACTATCTAAACAAAGTCTTAAGTCTCCGTTAGGTTTTTCCACCATAACGACAGGAGAATTCCATGGGGAATGAGAAGGTTCGACAATTCCTTCTTTCAGCATACGATCTACTTCTTTAGCTAGTGCAGCTTGTTTAAAAGGACTAAGTCGATAATATTTTTGTTTTATCGGAGGAGTATCTCCGGTATTTATAACATGTTCCATTAAGTGAGTCTTTCCCAAACCAACCTTATCAGTATCAATTTGATCAAAAAGAGATTTAGTAGCCTCAAGTCGAGACTTTTGTTCAGAAGATAAAGAGTCATAAGTAGTAAGTCCTGTCTCTGACGGTAAAGCGTCAAGACTAGCAATATAATGAGAATCAGTTTTTTCTATATCAGTAATGAGGCCTGGAGCTAATCCATAGGCTCTCCAAAAGTTTAAACCAAGTACCATTGGAGTGGCAATCTCCGGTTGAATATTAAAGTGTATAAGTTTAACTTGACCTTTATAATTTACTGGTAAAACCATATATTCAGTAGATACGATTCGATGATCGTCAGCTACGTTCACCATAACAGGTTTCGTATGTTTTTGAATAGGAATCCCACCTGTGGCGAATACTAAATGGCTGTTGTGGCCCAGGAAACTAACACTGGCACCACAATCTAACAATGCCTTGAAATTCAAGTTAAGTATATTCAATAGCGCATATACCCTATTGTCTCCCTTAGGAGGATTAAAGAAAATCGTCTTTTCTGCGCGATAGGGAGCAGAAGATCGACATTTATTATTAGCAGAAAAGACCTTATTTAGTTTTTTGTCTTGGAGTTACATTTGACACATTCGGGAGTTTTCACCCCTTTTTCTCCACATTTAAAGCAAACGATATCTCTAGAGCTCTTGCACTCTTTAGTGTTATGGTTGGACCTACCACATCTAAAACATTTTAGTTGAGAAGAGCTTTGTGCTGCCGCAGCAACAAAGTTTCTGGAAGAATTAGGAAAACGAGACTGGAAGGACCTATTCCTAGGTTCAACGTTCTTTGGTGGATGTTCTGATGAAGAATTATTTGACTGGTTTGATAAAACCGGTTCACGAAATTGTTTAGCCTTAACCTGAGCTAGTTCTATGCGTTTACACAACGACTTCAACTGCTCAATCGATCCTATGTCATGTAAAGCTAAATCTTTGGAATACTCCGGACGAATGTTTCTCATCATAGTATCCAGCTTTTCTTGTTCAGGAACCTCTTTTGCAAGACGCTCATACATTCCTAGAATGGTCGATACGAAATAAACAATAGTTTCAGACTTGGCTTGAGTCCTAGCCCGTATTTCCTGTAACAACTGATGATCCAAATCAGGTATATCAAATTCATCTTGTAAAGCCGCGGTGACTTCTTTATAAGTAGTAAGTTTCGTACGTTGCGACCGGAACCACGACAACGCAGGACCTTCGAGAATCTCAGGAAAACCTCTATATATTCGGCTTTCGGAAATTCTTCTAGCATCTCGCAACTCTTCGAGGCGAGACAGGAAAGTACGAACACAAGTGTCACCTTTAAATTTCAAATTTAAAGAATTTATATTAAAAGTCTTATCCGTTTTGTAAATAATCTCCCTAACAATACGAGATTCGTTAGGAGATTGAAAGTCATCATCCGAACCAGACGACGCAGAAGAGCCTTGCTCATTTAACCGATCCAATAAAGAGGTAATTAACGTTTTCAACAGAAGTACCGCTTCGGTCTCCTGAGGCAACCGTGAAATACGACACAATAGATATTTGCAACGCGAGGATAGCCTGTCGATCGCCGCTGCTGATAATTCTCCTTTTGCTTCTAACTCTATCTCCTCTACCTTATGCTGACAGAGTTCTAATTCAGAAGCTTCATTACTTATTACCAAGTCCTGGAACTTTAGACTACCCTTTTTGGCTAAATCTGCCGTCTGTTTCAAAGCTTGACACAGACTGGATCTACGTGAGATGGGATTAACCGGAAGTCTGCGAATCGCTAATTCATGTGACATTTCGTCTTTATGTAAATGGGTGATTTTACAACCAGCTTTTATGAAATCCATTTTTCAAGATTGATATGTAATATCAGAAGTAAGTCAGTATAGAGTTATAATATTTTAAAGATAAGTTAAAATTTTATAAGATTTTAACCCTTTTAAAGTATTTTAAAATATTGAGAAAATCTCTTTAAGTATAGCTAATTATTTAGCGTATAAAGTATAGCTTTATTTATAAGTTGGTTAAATTAATAAGTTTAACCTCCAACACAAACAACACTTTCAAACAATAACTTGCAATTCCCTTTACATATAAAAACCTTAATACTAAAATATTTCTAAAATGTTTCACTTGGAAATGTCATACTCCATAGGCCATACGTTGGGCACGCCACTGTAATAGGGGAGGGTGAGCTCTGGGTAAGTGGTCCAGAACCCCCAAGATCTACCTACTTAAAAATTCAAAAATGCTTACGGATAACTACGAGCATAGATAGGGTCGTGGTTTCTGCCACTATGGAGTGAGAATAGATATCCAAATATTTAAAGTAGGACGCCAGGATACTATACTCATCAAACGTATGACATATCCAAATGAAAATACAAATTTATTTACTAAATACTTTTATTCACTTTACATCACTATAAGACCTGCTGCGGCCTCGAGACTTAACATTTAAATTACGTACCGTAACTATTACTAATTAAATTTAACTTAAGTACATCTCAGGCATATTTGGGCCTGTAATACACACAAAATCCTACATAGGAATTGCAGGTTTCATATTAATAATAGAATTTACCATGTAGAAAGTTCACGTTAAAAAGAAATTCAGACTTAAATATTGTTTATCCTTTCCAGCAAAGGAACACAGTCATTAATGTAAATATAAGTTTTTAACTCACAGTTTTATCGTATAAACACTTCACCTCGAGTCCAAAAATTAAGTGGAGAAGACGGCTTCTCAACTAGCATGGTGCGACACCACCCTAGATCTTCCAAAAGCCATAGGGCCAAGAAGATGAAGAAGGCAAGCCAAGGGACAGGCCAAGCCAAGAAGTAGGCCTAGCCAAAGGACAGGCCTAGCCAAAAGGACCCTAGAAACAAAGAGAATGTTCTAGGTTTTAGAGAGGTTATGTTATAAAAAGTTATATTTATATTTAATTGGGACAACGCGCGATTTAGCTTGCGGAAATAATGAGATTAAAAAATCCTTACCGGTTTCTAAGCCGAGTCCCTTATATTAGACACCAGACGTGGCGACGTATGCGCACGCGGTGAAACAAAATGATGCCTCATATTTGTAAAGGGATTGCTGGAAAATCACACCAAAACACGACATTAGCTAATTGCAATTGACAATAAACAACTTCGTCTTTCCTTCCGTATATTTAGAAAGTGGGGACAACTCACCAAGTTGGTTTAAAAGAGGTGAAAAGGTTATGCCGCCATTACCGGCGCATAGGAAGCTAGGTTAATCATATTTTGGGCCAAGCTGGAACAAAATATATCAACGATTAAAACATTGAACACCGAATTTAACCGAGTTTTAGGAAATACAATCTTTAAATAAAATACATACCCCATGAATTAATTGCCGACCTGATGTCGAAATTACGTCTTACATCTTGTCACGGAATATCCCAGTGATCAAGCGAAAACTCAAATGGCAAAAACCACAGACAAAGTGGTGAATGGAAAACTTCCCATTCAATGACATCGCAACTGACCGGATCCAATTTACAGAAAACCGAAGTCACCAAAAATAAAAAGAATTACTAATTTCGAAAGCTAAAAATAAGGACATTATTTATAACTACGAATTGCAAAATATAAAAGAACACATACTAAATGTTTATTCATAAATACTCTTTATGTATGACTGATTGTCTGTGCAAAACCACAGACAACAAACCAACTGTCATTGACGTACGTCAATGTTTATTACGACAATAACAACACCGATTCAACCCGTATTACCAAGTCAAAGCTATTTATATGTAGTGTAACCATGTACAAATGTATTTCAATTGTGAAATGTGTAAACTCCAAAGAAAACAAGGTATTTATGTCCCAGCACAATGCAGGAACGAACAATGGATGCGCTAAATGCGACGATTTATAGATGATTGATGACCTACCATTCCGGTAAGTTTTATCCTCTAAATATAGCCAAAAGCGTATATGTGAGGATTAAAAACAACATTTCTGGTCTCCGACCTTGACCTATCTACTCTAATACCTGTGTAGAACGTATATTAACCACCAAATTCTTACCAAACAAACATCTACTTTTCTAACCTATAAAGTGTCTATCTACAATAACATTCAGACGTTTATAACACTGGGTGCCTACCCTAAAGTGTTACAAGATTACAAGATTTCGATCTTCGCGGTACGTCCTCTGGTCTGCAACATACACCCTATACAATCAATCTATCGCTCACTGTAGCCTAATAATTCGTAAACTTTATTGCAATGATATAAGATCCACCAGTGTCAATGCTCTGTACAAACAGCAGCACTCCTAACTTTACATCGGCGGACCATATGCCTTTTGTAATAAGGTCCATCGATGTACAGTTACCAGTGTGGGCGATGGTATTAAGTTTATCTACTCACCTGTTGACAGCAGAACACAAATATCTTTATTTACGTTTGGTATACGTATAAAATGATATTTTGTCAACAGACTGTAAAACCCAACGGGTTCCGTATCGGCATGAAGCTGGAGGCCGAGGACCGCAAGAACGACATGGTGTGCGTCGCTACCGTCGCCGACATGCTCGACGCGCGGCTGTTGATCAACTTCGACTCGTGGGACGACATGTACGACGTGTGGCTGGATCCCACGTCGCCATACATACACCCAGTCGGCTGGGCAGAGGAGAACGATATCGCGCTTACACCTCCTAATTGTGAGTATTGGACATGTCAGAGTCGCCGACATGCTCGACGCGCGGCTGTTGATCAACTTCGACTCGTGGGACGACATGTACGACGTGTGGCTGGATCCCACGTCGCCATACATACACCCAGTCGGCTGGGCAGAGGAGAACGATATCGCGCTCACGCCGCCCAACTGTGAGTATTGAAAATAAATATAAGAAAACTTCACCGAAAGGACAAAACTCGATACGTGTTTCGCCTACCTACGGGGCATCATCAGGAGACGTCGATGTCATCTGGTGTCCGGCAACGGAATGAGGTGACCGGTCGGCCATATTGATTACTTGATCGACTTCGACTCATAGGACGATATGTACGATGTATGGCTGGAACCTACTTCCACATATATGCATAAAGTTGGTTGGGCTGAGGAAAATGACATCGCACTCACGCCGCCCAACTGTGAGTATTAAAAACCGGTCAAACGCTCAAATTTGAAACATTTAAGTAGGTCCGACACGTGTCACACGTGTAGGCAGAAGTATTGTTAAATTTCATAGAAGTACATGTATAAATTAAAAGTAAGTTGAGATTAGGGGATTCCCCAGGCCAATGATTGAATGCATGGTATTACATTGTAATATGAGTGCACTTTAAGTTATTAGGTAAGTCCTGGTGTACGTACACAGTATATAGAATAGACGTTAACATTTAACTTCTTGGCCACCCCTAGAAATAATTGTACAGTAAAAAATCATTCGTCGTTTATTTTGAAACAATGGATATGCAAATTGACAGAAGTTTTCATTCCTTGTTGAAAACCATGTATTATTTTACACTTTACACCTTATAAGCAAAGTCCCCTGCCGCGTCTTGTCTGTTTGTGTGTTTGATCGCGATAAACTCAAAAAACTACTGAAGGGATTTTCATGCGATTTTCATCTTCTATCAACAAGACAAGAGTGATTCTTGAGGAAGGTTGTAGTGTATAATTTGTTAATGCGTGCGAAGCCGGGGCGGGTCGCTAGTATATGTGTAATTGTGCGTTTTAAACTGGAAATAATAGTAGTACTTGCACATCCATTATTATTCTTACTTAGGAAATACTTTCACTAGCCTGTTCCGCTTACATTGTTAAAACGATGTTTAATTCATAACCGAGAATAATTGAATTATTATCCTTGCTCTGAATAACACTAATTATAATTACTTCTTTACGGAGTCCCATTTTTTAAAAGGAATCAGGGTAACTCCGAATACTTCGGATCGTCGGGTTATTCCGAAAATCGTCCATAATTCCTTCAAATTAGTGTCTTTTTTCAAAATTATCCTAATACACCTTATGTTATATCTTGTAGTACTATCGCTCAAGGTTTTTCTTATCTCTTCATATAAAAATATCGCAATGTCATAAGAATCACGAAATATACAAAGCGGCGGCCATTCTCAATAATTTTCAACTTTAAATAGAATGAAAACAAGCACATTAACAATCCTTCGAGTCAATCGAGGACAAAGTCAAAGAAATATATTATCAGTGTTATATGTGAGAAGTCAGTCGGCGGCCGACCGTCGTGGGTGACGGACGCGTCGCGCCAGCCATGTTGTAACGATAATATACTTGCGATATCGTTGACCACTCGCTCATGTCACTTAGAAGAGGTAAACATACTTTAATACTATATTCGTTTTGTGTTTTGGACGAAACCTGCTGTGTGAATATCATGGGTAAAGTAGAAGCGAAAAATGTATTTGATAAGTCGAAGTATGAATTATATGTGTTTACAGTATATAAGTATCATAATGAATTGGATATGTGTATTATGATATTCATATTATATTACCTTTAATTATAATGAACAATTTAACTTGTTTGAAGCAGTTATGCTAAAGTAATGGTTGTGTTGACTTCATTTTAGGACACTGCCAAAATATTATTGTAATGTCACACTGGTTTTACAATGCATTCGTGTATGTGTTACTCGAGTCATAATAATTATATACTTGGTAATAATTTCAAATTGTGTAAGACTTAAATTAACACTGCACTCAAATAGGTAATACATGTGTACTATTTCATCTATATATTTATATTTCTTCATGTAGGTACCGCGTTTTATTTGTTTGTTTACTACAAAAAATACAGACACAGTTGTTTTATTAAACTAGTCTCCTACCACGACATACCGCGTAGCAGTTATATAAAAACGTTCCAATATACACATCGTTTGTATCTGATCTATCCCATCATGTTGATTCGCATGTTTCCTTCCTTAATAAGTGGTAAACAATTGGTTAATCCAATGTTTGGTGCATATATGTTTTAATTGGGATTGTTAACTAACAAGCCAAATCAGCTCCATTTTTCGAACTATTACAACGGTAGCCAGCTACGGAGTTTACATAAAACACTTGAATTTCAAGTCAATTACCTACTCTGAGTTCTTTCCAATTTATTAAATACAAATTTTATCATTTAAAGAATTCAATGCTTGGTACATTTGAGAAAATTTAAACTTTAAAATGTATCTGTAATTGAAGACACATTTAAGTTAGCATTAGTCGCCTTATCTCGTTTACTAATGGGTATTTAACTGTCTTCGTATATAACGTTTCGTAATTAAATAAAAGACGAGTCAAACAGCAAAATATTGTACCCGTAAATTTAAACCCTGAGTCAGAGGGCGCTGTGGTGGGAGACAATCCCTTTCGTAGAAATTGGTATTTACGCTAAATCTTAAGATAACCAATTGACTCTCAAGCTCTTTTAGGTAACTTACGTGCTAAGTTAGGGTTTTTCAAAATTAACCCGTCCTTATAACAGGGTAAATACTGTAAATAGACCCCAGATGTCTGCGAACCTCTTTCTCAAACAATTCTCTTTAAAGACTGAGTATATAACGCTCAACCGATTAATCACTGTTACCTGGCAAATGCCTCGATGCGAACTTCTGAGGGTTTAGCGTATCCTATTTTCTATACCTCGTTTTTTTTAGCATTAGAAAAAAGGTAAACAATCTTGATGTGTCTTTTAATTGAAAAACACATTTTAAAAATAAGTTACTGCAAATATGTGCAATTATGAATCTAATATGATCATTTATATTCTTCTACTTTCATAAGTACAGTGAAACCTGGTTAAGTGGGACCTGGATAAGTGAGAAACCTCTATAGCTGGGACTCATGGTGCGGTCCCGACACTTTAGCACTGAATTACCTCTGTTACTGAGAAAAAACGAACCTCTATAACTGGGATTCGTTGTTGTGATTTTATAGTCACATTTACCTCTATAAGTGAGACGGAGAGTGTATTTTACCTCTTTTACTGATACTATATTTATAAGATTACATTTTCCTAATTGTTTTTTAGAATTTTATAGGGAATTGACTTCTGTATCTGAGATAACGTCAATCTATGACCTCTCTAACTTGGACTTCATTGAACGATTTCCGTATTCTTACTAACTTTTAGTCTATCCACAAATTCCGCATTTGCCTAATTGTGTCTGAACAACTTCAAACTTTGATTTAGTTAATTTATCTAAGTAGCTAAAACTACCGAAACGAAAGCTGAAATTTTGATAAGTAACACGAAAAAATTAATTTTCATTTATTAAATTTCTAATACGCAATGAAGTCCGTATCAAATTTAATTTAATTTTGATATATCTATCCATTGGAGAATCATTCAAAATAAATTCAAAGAAATATTTAAACAGGCTTAAAACATATTTAGGGACAAGGATTATTTTACCTTATTTAGTTTTAAAGATATTAATTATTAAATACCTTATTAACCACCTCTATAACTGAAATATACTCTATTCTCACCTCTATTAATGGAAGCCTCTGTAAATGAGACAGAAATTTATCTGTACCTGGCTAACTGGGAACCTGGGTAAGTGGAAAACCTCTTTAAGTGAGACAAATTTGCTCGTCCCTTGAGATCTCACTTATCCAGGTTTCACTGTAATAGTTTTTGGTTTTTAAAAAGCGTTTTTCAATTAAAAGACATGTCAAGATCGCTTACCTTCTTGCAAGTTCTTTCTAATGCTAAAAAAACGAACTATAAATAGGTTACGCTAAGTTATCCATATTTGAATAATATGATTCTTCTAGCTGATTCTTCTCAACGCATAGGTCTCCGGATGAATTTGGACAAAACGAAAGTTATGTTCAACGAACGTGTTGCTCCGGGACCTATTGCAGTACAAGGGGCTGTTCTCGAGGTTGTTCAGGAATACGTCTACCTCGGGCAAATACTGCAGTTAGGACGGAACAACTTCGAGAAAGAGTCGAATAGAAGGATACAGCTGGGCTGGGCAGCATATGGGAAGCTGCGTCGAGTCTTCACGTCGTCAATCCCACAGAGTCTGAAGACAAAAGTCTTCAATCAGTGCGTCCTGCCCGTGATGACATACGGAGCCGAAACGTGGACACTCACGGTAGGACTGGTTCATAAATTCAAAGTCGCTCAGCGAGCTATGGAAAGGGCTATGCTCGGAGTCTCTCTGAGGGATCGTATTCGAAATGAAGTCATCCGTCAGAGAACTAAAGTCGTCGACATAGCCCACCGGATTAGCAAGCTGAAGTGGCAGTGGGCCGGTCATATTAGCCGTAGAACCGATAACCGTTGGGGTAGACGAGTTCTCGAGTGGAGACCGCGCATCGGAAAGCGTAGCGTAGGACGCCCTCAGACTAGATGGAGCGATGACCTTCGCAAGGCGGCTGGCAAGAGCTGGATCAGAGTTGCCGCAAATCGTGCTCAATGGCGTGCAATAGGAGAGGCCTATGTCCAGCAGTGGACGAGAGTAGGCTGATGATGATGATGATGATGATGAATAATATGATTGTTTCCAGTCTACAAGGACCCGGACTCGTTCTCTTGGGACAGCTACCTGGCGGAGACGGGCGCCGCGGCGGCGCCGCCGCGCGCCTTCAAGACGCGCCCGCCGCAGGGCTTCAAGCCCGGCATGAAGCTGGAGGTCGTCGACAAGAGGGTACCTGTTAACATTGCACCTTGAATGAAACTAACCAAAAGCACAGAATAAATAATAGTACTAAGTACAGAAGACTCACTCTCTAACAAAACGCGTCCGTTACGATCAGCACAGATATGGCCGCTAGGTGACGACAGCGCCACGCGCGGCTTATGGCAAACCACAAAATTAGGGCCGAACGGATGTACTTTTAGCTACCTGTAGCAAAGCGACGAAATCGCGGAGTGAGACACGCCTGCCAAAAGTCAAAACCCTGTAGCAGCAGATCACATAATTGAAGTACAGCGAGCCACTATGAGTTTTTATCTTAAATTGAACACCATCAGGCCACGTGGGCCGCTGGCACTGAGAGTGTTAAAAAAATTGCAATTTGCGCCTATTATGTAGGAAAGTATGGTTATAAAGGAGCTATATGTATAATAATAATTTTGCCTTGAAACGTCCCACTGCTAGGCACAGGCCTCATACGCGTGAGGGAGAGCTAATATAGTTTACCCTATATTATGTTTATTGTTCTTGCGTTTCTTGATTCTTTGAACTTGATATTTGGCTTATTGTATGATGTTATTTTATGAACAGGTGCCGTTCCTGATCCGCGTAGCCAGCATAAGCGAAGTGAAGGGCCACCAGGTCCGCGTCTCGTTCGACGGCTGGCCGGACGAGCTCTCGTATTGGCTGGACGATGATTCGCCGGATATCCATCCCGTTGGTTGGTGCTTGAAGACCGGACATCCGCTTGAGCCGCCATTAAGTAAGTACATGCTGTTATATGAATGTTTGATTTACGCTGAATTGAATAACTTTAGTATTGGTCTAGAATTGAGGTCATAAATTATAGTGTAATTAAATTAATTATTGACGAGCGGAAACGTCTGCGAACGATGCTATTGAGCTCTTACTATAGATGTCCCTAGGGTTCCCTAGACCCATATGGTGGATAGATTCGCTGGCTATGAATGAAATCTTGGTGGCTTAGTTGGCAGAGCGTTGTAGTATCTATCCAGAGGCCGTGAGTTCAAGTCTACCATTTTTTTTATTTTTAAATTTGTCCTAAGCTTTATAATGTAATTGAATTAGCCACTCTTTATGAAATGTCAAATCGAATTTACGCTAATGTCAAGTGCCACACATTAGCTAAAACAAATATATGGTCCGCGTCAGCGTCGAGCGTGCTAAATGTTGGACTACATACAGCGCTACAAACGCTCTCCAAAGTTTTAGCCAAAGTTAACCGTTGTATATGTGTCGTCAGCTGCGGAGGAAGCGGTGGTGCTGGGCCCTTGCGGGGTGGGCGGGTGCCGCGGGCTGGGCTCGCTGCGCGGCGGCGCGCACAAGCAGCACGTGGCCGCCTCCGCCTGCCCCTACCGCGAGCCCGCCTCGCCGGCCCCGCCCGACCGCCTCGCCGCTGAACGACCCACGAGGTACAAAAAAAAACTTTAAAAAAATGTTACCCTTTCGAGATGGCCAAGCCAGCGGAGACGATGCGCTTTGGTCTCACCGAAATCTCTCAAAAGGATGGGTGAAGATCGGGCAGCCAAAAGGGCCTACTTGGGTCGACCAACTGGGCACCGTCCTGTTGGTCGTCCTAAATACCGTTGGGCAGATAGAGTGGAGGCAGATCTCCGTAAGCTCGGCGTCGGCGAAAGCTGGCGGGATACCGCTCTGGACCGATCAAAGTGGCGTGCTCTTGTGTTGGAGGCCAAGACTCATTTTGGGTCACCGCGCCAACCAAGTAAGTAAGTAAAAAATGTTATACATTTATTTGTTTTAAGAATTTCACCAACGCCCATTGGTCCGTGACACACCTAATAAGAGGAGACCTATCCCTGTGATTCAAACGTAGGCTCTATCGGTTCAGACTTGGTCTTTAACGGAAGCTCAGAGGCTGGGCTCGAAACCGGTTTTTTGTAAACCAGAAGTAACCCAATATTTTTAATTCTTTATGCTCTTTACGTAGGACTGAATCATGTATTTAGGTAACAACTTTATATTATTAGATTCATTTAACGTAATAATTCCGTTATTTTTTGTACGAAGAAAAAACCGGTTCTGGGCTCTGCTCAAAAGTCCAAAAAGCAATCGAAGCACTGGACTAATCATGGATGCCGCGTGCCGTGCTTGTGAATCAAAATAACTATACATTATTTGTCCCAATAGTTCAAACTGGGAACTCGGCAAACCTCGTCGACGATGGCGGGATAAATAACAAAAAAGTTCACATTTTTTATATTGAAAGGGAGAGGAGAATTAAAAGGGGAACCCCGTAAAATTTAAGGGATAACCCCGGAAAATTGTATGCAATTTATGGAACAACATAAACTTGAACTGATACTGATATCTAAATATCATCTGAATTATTGCTACCAATAACTACAAACAATCTAATAGGACTCGTTTCAAAACATATTAATGTCAAGGTGAAATCTCGAAACCATGTATTTATAACTTGACCTTCAACCGCAGCATGACTAGCGAATAATTAGTACTAATTATGTAATTATTGTTGCAGGCCCCTCGGGCGCCCTCCGAAAACGGCTGAAACACTCACTCCCACCAGCGACACGCACACACCTAAAGAGAAGTATGTCATCTAATTATATTTGATTTAATTAAAAAAATATTTACCCAACATGAGCCTATGTTGTCCCACTGTTGGGCAACGGCCTCCCTCTTATTCTTCCACGTATCCCTATCCTCAGAGGTCTCCCACCAGTCTTCTCCGACGAGGTCTACCATGACGCCTTACAATTTGTGGGATCCAAATTAAAAAATACATAAACATACAATATTGTATAAACATATACAGGGTATTTGGTACGTCGTTTGCCAAATTAAAACGGCAGAGTCATTTGCTATCTTCCCAGGCCTAGAATTTTTTAAATTTGCGCTCATTTTTTTTTAGTTCTATGGCAGTTTTTCGTAAATTTCAAATTTTTACTTGAGCAGTAGTAAAAAAAAACATGGCCAATTTTTTTTCTAGACATGAGCAGATAGCAAATGATTCAACCTATCTGCCGTTTTAATTTGGCAAACGATGTACCAAACACCCTGTATATTGTATATGTTATAATGAAAGTGTATATTTGTTACTTATTGATTTGTTCTTGTTTTAGACCTACAAGAGGAAGACCTCCAAAACATAAGAGAGTGGAAGAAGTCTCGAAAGCTGATCCAGTAAGTTGATTATTTTGAATACTTTTTATGTATTTTACTTGATTTAAGATTTATATACCAGATATTAAAATATGTTCTGTCGTCACGTACAGTCAGGAAATCTATTAGAGCACCCCTGCATACAAATGTGTAAGCAGAGGTGCCAAACTAATAGCTGCATATAAATGTGTATGCAGGGGTGCTAAATTAATTGCTGTGCTGACTATATATTAAATTACGTTCGGTTGCATAAACTATTATACAATCATCCTGTTTTTGTACTAATTTTATACTAAAATGACAGATCGTTCAAATATTGGCCGGCAAATGGGGTTGGTCGGACGAAGTATTAAGCAGATGGCGCCATCATAGCTTGCCCTGTCAATCCCTAGAATTGTGTCAAATTTTTGTTTTTTTAATGCCCTGGATGCCAGCTTTTAAAGCCAAATCTCATAGAAAAAGGGGCAAGCTATGATGGCGCCATCTATGCAAACCTTTGACAGTTGCCAACTTCATTAGGGCAGACAAGTTTTGGAGTCAGCGAGGTTGTCTAAGCTTTGTGTTAGGTGGCAGGTCGCGTGCTAAAATTGTACATGAACTTGTAGGCCTCCGATGAGGAGTCAATATCGAGCAGCACCGCCGCCAGCAGCCGGCGCTGGCGCGCGCGCCGCCGCGAGCCGCGCGCGCCGCGCGAGCTGCGCCCCGACGTGCACCGCCACGTCGCCGCGCTGCAGCTGCCCAGCCGCCCCGATATATGGACGCAGGTATGTTCTATGGTGACTCTTAGGTGCGTATAATGAAACGTTACACTATCAACCTTCATACTATTTCAGTTCGATCCAAAACTTCGATCGATAAACATAGTTTTATTTTAATGGACTGTACTTCCTATCCAACATAGTTTTCTAAAGTTTATTTTATTGTAATTGTGATCTAAATAGTTTATACAATATGAAAAGTGCAGTGAATAGTGTCCACGATTACCTAATACTCCGGATTTATACCCACATCTCAAAGGCACATTAATTGTAAGTTTTTAGTAATGTCTAACCCCCTTATTCATAAACGTTTACTAAAGTTAACAAGCCGATAATAATCATTTGTCCCTTTTTCCATCATACCAATACGTCGGAAAGGGACAAACGATTATTATCGGCTTGTCAACTTTAGTAAACGTTTATGAATAAGGGGGTAAGTATTTACGAGAAAGTGCTTTTATACATATGTGTAACTGCCTCCTTGACCTGTATTGTTAGAGGTGCCTTTTTATTTAAATAAACAAGTACCCACCGTCGTCCTGGATCCTGCGTTTAATTTCCACCATCCCATGTGAGGTTCCATCATCTGCCCCCTCACAGTAACTAGATAGCACTTTAACCCGGCGGGCGGCAACCTTTTAGCGGTCAAGGGCCACACAGTAGGTAAGGAAGTTGGCGCAGGTCGCATTTTGTTATTGTGTGTGACTTTGTCAGACATTGTCGTTTCGTTTGACAGTATTACATACAAAATAGCCAGAAGGGCTCGCGCGTCACAAGCGAGAGGTTCGCGGGCCGCCTGTTGCCGACCGCTGCTTTAACTCTTTGAGGGTCGGTTGCACCAAACTGTTGGTATCGTTAAAGAGTTCGCTAAATTTTTATGTATGGAAAGCTTCATAGTAAAGCGCCGGGGCGCGCCAGCTGACGTTGATCAGTCTGTCAAATGTGGTTGGTGCAACTGGCACTGAGTGATGAATGATTGCATCAGTACAACATCGTGTTCGGTTAATAGGAGGAGGTGGGCATGCTGGTGGCGCGCGTGGGTGGAGCGGCGGCCGGGGCGGCTGCTCGGGCGGCGCGGCTGGCCGGGAGGGAGCTGCTGATGGCGTCGTGCGAGGAGCTGGTCGCCTGCCTGCACATACGGCTGGGACCCGCCGTCAAGGTACATACAGGAGGAGGTGGGCATGCTGGTGGCGCGCGTGGGTGGAGCGGCGGCCGGGGCGGCTGCTCGGGCGGCGCGGCTGGCGGGGCGCGAGCTGCTGATGGCGTCGTGCGAGGAGCTGGTCGCCTGCCTGCACATACGGCTGGGACCCGCCGTCAAGGTACGTACACTTTTCTAATGAGCGTTGCCAACACATACACGTTTTTTTGGGTTCCGTACCTCAAAAGGAAAAAACGGAACCCTTATAAGATCACTCGTGCGTCTGTCCGTCTGTCACAGCCTATTTTCTCGGAAACTACTGGACCAATAAAGTTGGAATTTGGTACACATATGTAAATTGGTGACCCAAAGATGGACATATTTATTTTATAATTTTAAGATACTTAGGTTCGAAGTTATTTAAGAAAATAACCGAAAAATTTATTTATTTATTTAATAATGACCATTCCCCCCTTTATCTCCGAAACTACTGGGTCTAAAATTTTGAAAAAAATACACAAAATAGTTCTTTACCTATAGATGACAGGAAAACCTATTAGAAATGTGCAGTCAAGCGTGAGTCGGACTTATGTACGGAACCCTAGAAACGTGAGTCTGACTCGCATTTGGCCGGTTTTTTTTGCTAGCCTATAATGGTGTCCCCCTGCTGGACGAAGGCCTCTCCCCTTATCTTCCCCGACTCCCGACGTGGCGCCCGCTCCGGTCCTCCCGCCATCTCCGTCTGGACCTACCGCGTCCGCGCTCTTCTAGCATCCGCTCGGTGGCTACCCTAACCCATTCAGTTAAATAAAAAATATTTCTTATTTATTTATATCACTATTGACAATTCATACATTTTTAATGTTTTTACAGGTCTACGGCGCCGTTCGGCAGTTACGGCGCGCCATCACATGAAAAAGACCCTACGCTTCCTTAACAATGTAAGGACGTCAGGCCGACCCGCCACACGTACTCACGGTAAATCTATTAAAGTGCATAAATGGACGCCGTGACGTGACATTCATGCTGAACCACACTGATATGGTTTCATACAACGCTCACTCGCCAGTATGAAATCCTCTTTGCTCCTATTCAATATCCAGGAATGAAACATTTACGTGACACAGGGACAACTTGTGGCACACTTAAGGGAATTTTTGTTAACCTTTGGACCTTGGCCACAGAGAAATTTTTGGTCATACTGAACGAAATTTACTAAAACCAACCCCAAAATCGCGTAAAAAGTTAACAGTATTATACATTTGGCCAAATTACATTTGTATAGGGCAAGATTTTTTTTCGACTTTAGGGTCTGAAATAAACCTACAGTGATTAATTTGTGAACCTTTATTTCATTTCATGATGTATGGCCAAGAGTTGTTTCCCTGCCATATGTGTACAGTCACCTGCAATAATATCTTACTCTTCGAACGCCGCAAAAATATGTGACACGCTCTTATGGCTCTACAAATAAGATCGTGTCAGATATTTATGCTGCCTTCGTTGTGTAAGATATTATTGCAGGTGACTGTACATACCTCAGAATGGACTATTAACTGATGAAATACTTAAGTTATTTGTAGGTACTCAAAGAAGTATGATACTTCATATTTTGCTTCGATGAAGTAAAATGAAATGTCTCGAAATTTAATCGTGTTATTTTTCAAAGTATTAGAAAAGTACTAAAATTGTGTTCGTTGTTGAATATGTACTTGGAAAATAACACGATTTTTGAAAACCCGTCTGAGACTGGTATTGTCTGATATTCATTGTACATACTATGTAAGTTATTAAGAAAGTTCACTTTTATTTTTGTATTTAATAATGGATTTCGAAAGGGACAATATTGTTCGTAAGGGTAGTATTCCGTCTGTCCAATATCTTTATCCAATGCAATCCAATGTGTATTTGTGTCTCACATTTTGCTTAGTGAGAGAATGAGACGCAGTGCATATTGGACTAAGAAATTGTACAAACGGAATACGACTCTAAGCTTGTTATTGGTAGCGCAAATGGATTCATTGGCTTTAAAATTTGAGGTTGTGAGCTGTATAAATTTAACGCTTACGTAGCTTTTGTCTCGTTCTTGCATCTTAATCTAGAACGGGATGAATGCTAACGGCGATAAATGCAACCATGTTAGGACTGCGGCGATCCTGAGGGGCTACCGCGAAAACAGAAATTCGTAAATAGCGGGGATCTTTCTCATTTAGTCCAATGAAGGCGTAATTAGAGTGACAGAGAAAAATGCCCGCAATTTACGAACTTCGATTTTCGCGGTTATAGCCCTGCCCTGTCGATGTTCGAAATAGTCTATGTCTATCTCTTTCGCTTGCATTAAATTCGAACTTTCAAACGAAAGAGATGCAGATAAGGGCTCTACAGGTAAGTGTGGCTGGCCTTCACATTGGGCCTGTTTGTTTACACATTGATTAGTGTTAGTACGAGTGCGAGTTCATACATTTATCACTCAATTAAAGTTGCAAGTCGCGGTGTGAAGGCCAGCCTCACTTATCCGTATAGACCTTAGCTGATTTCGCTTTTCGATGTTAGGTCTATTGGACCTGCTGGATCAAGCGTAGTTCAATAAAAATCAATGTTCTGTAAAAGATGTAATCAACGTTTATTTTTATGAAATTATCTAAAAAAATCCACGGAAAGTGAGAGCAAGTTTAATATTTTAAATTATGAACTTATTATTTTTTATTCCTATAAGAAATACTAATGTGCAATTTATGATTTAGGTATGTTCTCAATAGAAATAAATAATGTTTTAGTTGCTGACAGTTTTCTGTTTTAGAATTAATTATAGAGATTCGTATCAGTCAACTGTAGGTTTAATAATGCATGATTTTAGTTGTTTTAATAATTTATATTATAGAATATTTCTTAGGTTAAGTTTCTGCAGGGTATATTATTTTTGAGCGTACCTATGTACTATAATCACTGTTTTATGTATTTTAGTGTTCATCTCTCTCGTGTTTACGCAATATCTGCGGGTCAGAAAGGGACGAGCGCTATATATTGGCGAAAACATACACCCCTGGTTTAAGAGCCACACAAACCCGCCGTTATTAGCCGCTCCCATACAATCTGTCGAGTTTTTGTGGGATACATTTCACTTATTAAAGGTATGCTCAAAAGTTTTGCCTTTTCCTTATATTCAGCTTAATAAAACATTTGTATACTAGTTTGCATACAATGGACAAATCTTAATATTTTATATATATGAAAGGAGTATTATATATTTTGTTCGTACATTCACTATTTTCCTTTTGGAAATGATGGAGATCATTTTATATCAATGTAAATAAATATGTCATTAAGTGTAGTTTCTAATATTTCATCTAAAATATTTTTTGGTATTGTCCCTGTTTTTATCGATGTCTCAAAACTGTATGTATTTTACACATGCATTCAGATAACTGTATGATTGATTAACAAATGATTGTTGACATTTTGTTAAATCTGTAAAAAGTAAATTAATCTTGCTATTTGTACCGGTGGCCATGTACAAAGTTACATTAAATAGTGTAATGTTTTTACAGAAAACAGTGTAGTGTTAAGGAAGGTGCCATTTCCGGTGGCATACGCTATTCTAAACTGTTGTTCAACAATAAAATGTGAAAGAAAAGTGTTGTTTTACTGTATTCACAAGTAATCGGCGACCGCAGATGAAAGATATGTCCCAATATTACGGTAAGTGACCGGTGACCAATTTAAATTATAGTGGCAAAACTAAACCTTATCTAGGTTTTTTTTTATTATATTTTTGGACTCTCAAGTCAGACAGCAAGTTCAGCAAACACAGTTGTGTCATTAAAGCGGGACTTATATTACGAAATTAGTGTCATGCATGTTGAAATCAATAAGGATTCAGCTATTTATAAAACGCGATTTTGAATGATAAGTTTACCGTGCATAAACATCGATCTAACTGAGCATTTGAAGCAAAGAGTAAAATAAAGGATAATAAACTTGAAAAAGAATATAAAGATTTTAACAAATACATTTTAAAGTAACTTTTTATTCAGACTGATTCAGATCCTGACCTTCGCCCTTCCACCATTATAGACGTAACAGACTAACACACCGCACCAAGGTCGCGGTGCGGTGCGTTTGTCTGTTATGGCTTTTCCACATTATTTGAGCCAATGGTATAACTGCTGCTATAAAGGATAACCTTGACCTAAATTACTATGTTGTCTGTGGGTCGACACGCTTTTTTTCGTTGTGCGTCGAGCTGTCAAATTTAGTGGTTCCGGTATAGTTCCGGTGGTTCTTTTCTTTCGTCAAATAGTAGGACGCGAATCAACGAAATTGAAATAAAAAGTACCTAGGAGTTCTACAATTACCGTGTCGTGGTGCTTCACGATCTTGTGTTTGTGTAGCCCAAAACGGAAATAAAATGGCGTTATACTGTGCAAGTAAGTGTTCTAGGCAACAGCGTACCGGGTGACGCTTTAATTTTTCACTTCTCTTAAGCAAATTAAATACGTAATTATTGTTAATTAATGAATAATAATTACTGATTTTATACATTTCTTGCAAATTCGCCGCTTGGTTGTTATATCAGGTATATTTTTTGTAAGTTTATAACCTAACTTTCGTTCATAGTATCGAATGAGGTGCCTGAGGTCCCGGTGGTTTCTCCGTCGTCGGGCTCCGTGTTCGAGAAGCGCATCATCGAGAAGTACATCATAGAAAATGGTGTCGATCCCATCAGTGGCAAGGAGCTGCGAGTTGAAGATCTTATTGAAATCAAAAGTAAACTTAATTTATTTTATAGTATATTCACTGACCTCTACTAATTTCTAAATTTAAATGCACCATAATGTACAAACCAATTTGCAGTATGGTTTTTTTACTGTAAAATACTGTCCAAAGAGGATGGTATGGAACACTCATTTGTTTCTTGCCTAGAAAATGTATGGAATATAGATGGTCAAGCAAATTTGTCAGTAGAAAAAAGCGCGAAATTCAAATTGTCTATGAGACAATATTCCTTTGCGCCTACATTTTTCAAGTAATGCCGCCTTTTTCTACTGACATGATTTGCTTGACCAACTATAGTACTTTATTAAAAAAACAGACTACTGTTTAATATCTGTTTACTAAATGGCTTGACCACCCTGTAAGACCAATATTACATTCTTTCCTTCACTATTAAAAACCTGTAACTTGACAAATACATAATAACTATGGTTATGGCACTAACAAACTGAAATATTTATAAAAATGAAAATCCATTACTTAAAAAGTATTTCAATCTAAAAGAATCATAGCATTCATATTACATACTATTTTAAAACCATGAACTTAATAGATTTTAATTTATTTTTTGAGAAACAAACAGTCTTGTCATAAATATGTGATATTGAACTTATTTCAGTACTTTAAAAACATGTGATTACTTGATAGCCCCTCCGATTGTGAAACCAAAGCCTCCGAGTGCCACATCTATCCCGGCCACACTGAAGAGCATGCAAGACGAGTGGGATGCCCTCATGCTGCATGCCTTCACGCAGCGCCAGCAGCTGCAGACAGCTAGACAGGTATGTTGGAATTTTATGTCTGTGACTTATACACAAGAATGAGAACAGAGACTATTTAAGGATATTTCAATGTCTGTGTAATGGCAAATTTTGAACCTAATTTCTTATACAGGTGGTCTAAAAAAATAAATACACAAAAAAATTTTAGGAATACTTTTCTTACTCACAAATTGGATACCCAAAAAAATTTTTAATATATTTTTGGACCACCTGCATATCGTCGGGTGACAAGCAAAAGTCAACTAAGTATTATCAAAAAAATTAAGTAACAATGCACTTTATTACACTTGTAACACGGTTTATTGTCCAATAATTTCAATGGTGTTAGTTAGTGACTTTTGCTTGTCACCCGACGTATGTATGTCTATCATATAAACATCCTAATTATTGTTTCCCATTTCTCTCTCTATCAATTATTTTTTACTTTTTGTTATTGGTTTATCCATTTCCAGCTGTGTACCTATACATTGAACATTGCTCATTACAATTAACTTTTCAAAGGTAGAGATAAACCACTTTTAATGTATTTACAACATACCACTTCTGTGGTGGTTTTTCTCACTTTATTAATGGAGCATTCCACGGGCTGTCCTGTACAGTCAAGGAATTTAAATTCCGACCCATTTCGTACTTTGTCACAGTGACAACCGTATGAGGTCTCTAGCGGCTTTCATATTGATTGTCACTGTGACAAAGTACGAAATGGGTCGGAATTTAAATTCCTTGACTGTACAAACGCATTTTATTTCCTGTGTTGCGACTTTTTTTCGGCATTTAAAACAGGCAATTATTTTTCTGTGCATGTTTTTGACCATTTATCATAGAAAAGGAAACTGTTATAACTACAAATCTTCAGAAAATTCGCATTTGTACGGGACAAATGGTAGACAATTTCATGGAATGCTCCTAATGTAACTTTGTAGGAGCTGTCTCACGCCCTGTACCAGCACGATGCAGCTTGTCGTGTAATAGCACGTCTTACCAAGGAGGTGACGGCGGCCCGAGAAGCCCTCGCCACGCTCAAGCCGCAGGCCGGCATTGCTCAGCAACCTCAACACCCGGTATGTGTATTTTAGACCTTATCTCGATGGTATAAGGCTAACACGTAACAGTTGTCATTTTTAGTGATCGCAATTGAAAGAGCCTATTTCATGTCCTAGAACACTAGTTAGGCTGCTTTTCTACTGATGCGGAGATGATAGGAGACATGCAGGAATCCACCAATAGCGTTGGTTGCGTTCTCTGCTCCACTGTCTCCCGCATGCCTCAACTTATCTCTGCTCATCTCCACCTCACTGGAAAGGCAGCTTTAGTTCCAGGTCCCAAATTAAGTTGATTTAAGATCTCAGGCAGTCATTTTGTTATACCATTCACATATGTTGAATTGAACATGAAAACGTTAAGTATTTATTCCCTTTTGTCCCATACACGGTTGACTAACACCCTAAACATTTACAGGCGGAGGCAGCAGCACCAGGCGGCGGCGCCACCCCCGTGGGCATGTCCGCGGAGGTGGTGGCGCGGCTGCAGGAGCGCGCTACAGCGCTGACGCAGGAGCGCAAGCGGCGCGGCCGCACCGTGCCCGAGGGGCTCGTGGGGCCCGACCAGATCCGAGCCTTCCTCACTGTGGCCAGCCATCCTGTAAGTATAACCCTTACTGTGCGGCAACACACTCGACGAGTGGTATGGGAAGTGGGCGGAGACGTAGTGTGGCCACGTTACTCGTCATCGGCTGCCATACTGCCCTGCCATACCACTCGTGTGTAGCCAGAGTGTGGCCGCGCCATTAAAGAAAGAAGTGATTGTGAACAACATCACCTGCCTTACAGCAGTTCCAGCCAATGGGATGCTAATGTGCCGCGAGAAACCTTTGCCAAATTAGTGTGCTGGCGTAAATACCGGTTAACATGGCATTTGTCCATACTCTAAACTTTACCTTTTGTAAATATCAATTTTGACAATTTATTTTTTGCACAGGGTCTCCACTCGGCCAGTGTACCAGGTATCCTGGCCCTGGACATCAACCCGACGGATCACAGTCGCATCCTGACGGGCGGAAACGATCGCAACGCCACCGTCTTCAACAAGGACACCGAGCAAGTGGTGGCCATCCTCAAGGGACACACCAAGAAGGTGAGTTCTTATTTATTTATTTCAAGGCGAGGTAACAAAATGTAAATTGGATACATGTGTCTTAATATTATGCTAAACTTATAGTACTAAATTTACATTTCAATAACTACCAAGCACAACATTCATTAGAAATTATATTAGAAATTATGGTTCCTGCTGTTGTATTAAAACCCCTACTCCCAGAGGGTCCAGAGGTCCTAAGGACTAAATTTGCCAGCCAAAAAACGACAGGATTTAAGAATTTTTGTCATTTCGGATGCGCTATAGGGTCCGTGGAATTCAAGATGTTGAAGATTCATTTCCACAACCAACCTATAGGAGAAATTAGACTTTCATTTCCTCCTTTAACATTCCTTGGACAGGCCTTGCATGAGTTTCGAGTATGGTACTAAGTTGTATTTTTGTCTTTCTCCAGGTCACTCGGGTGATCTACCATCCCGACGAAGACACCGTTATTACGGCCTCGCCTGATCACACTATCCGTGTATGGAATGTGCCGACGTAAGTACAATTGCCTAAAGTCTCTTGATGGATCTCTTGTTTAACACTGAATAGACGTTGTTTACATGATGTGAACATCAAAAGTGTGTATAATAATAAAGCCTAGCCTAATGTCTAGTTCTGCGACTATTGATGTTTTGAGTTCAGCCTTGTTTGAGACTTAAAAATTAGACTGTTTAGCATTGGCGGCGCGTCAAACATATCCATAGGCAAGCCGGGGCTAATTTGGCTTAACTATTTCCTCTACAACTCTGCTCAAACGGCCAAATACAGGCAAGCTGCTGGGAATCGGCTTTTATGGACACACCGCCACTGCGACTTAAATGTAAAACACCCACCAAAACTTCTTGGTGACACTGTAAAAAAACTAAATACATGTCTCATTTCCTTTCCAGATCTCAGACAACGGTGATCCTGCGCTCTCACGACGGCCCCGTGACCGGTCTCTCCCTGCATCCCACCGGCGACTACGTGCTGTCCACCTCCACGGACCAGCACTGGGCCTTCTCCGACATACGCACCGGCGCGTTGCTCACCAAGGTACGTATGCGCCAACGCCCATATCCAAAGTAATCTTGAAGATTAGGGGTTCCTATACTGTGTGTTCCTGGGGAGTCGGCCTGTTTACATCGGCAACTCTATAATATGGAGCAGCGGTCGGCCGGGCCGCATGCGGCTCGTGGACCTGTCACTTGCGACCCGAGAGCCGCCTTGGCTTTTTTATATGTAATAGTGACAAACGACAATGTCTCATAAAGTCATAAATATTAACAAAGTACGGCCCGCGTCACCTCCGTTAACTACTATGTGGCCCTTGGCTGCTAAAAGATTGCCGACCGCTGATATAGAGCTACACGCACATATCGTAATTTACGTTAGAGTAAAAAATAACATGTAAAGTGAGTCTCACCACAAAGAGGTTTGGGTATCTCTGTTATAGACGCACGCAAAAATACAGACTTGCGTGCGGGCATTTGTGTGCGTGCGTCTATGGTTGTTTATAATTGGTTTGTCTTTATTACCCATTCTAAAAACATTTATTTTAATTCTAAAATCTTTATTTTATGAAACATACGTTTTGATGCAAGGGATGGGGCCTAGGACCTGTTTCTCAAAAGCTTGTAATTTGTAATATAAGTGGAAGTCCCTTTCTAACAAAAGCTGTCAAAAAGTGACATCCGCTTGTATTACAAGTTACAAGCTTTTGAGAAACGGACCCCTGGCAGTAAGCAAAATAATTCTTGTGTCAGGAGGATTATATAATTTATGTTTTTCCAGGTGGGTGACTCCTCCGGCGTCAGCCTAACCACAGCCCAGTTCCATCCTGACGGCCTTATCTTCGGCACCGGCACAGAGAACTCCCAAGTCAAGATCTGGGACCTGAAGGAGCAGAGCAACGTGGCCAACTTCCCCGGCCACGTCGGCCCGGTCACCTCCATCTCCTTCTCCGAGAACGGTTACTACTTGGCCACCGCCGCTGAAGACGCTTGCGTTAAACTATGGGATTTGCGTAAGCTTAAGAACTTTAAAACTATACAGCTGGATGAAGGCTATGCTATTAAGGAGTTATGCTTTGACCAGAGTGGAACTTACCTGGCGGTTGCCGGGTCGGATGTGCGCGTGTACTTGTGTAGGCAGTGGCAGGAGCTGAAGGTGTTTAATGAGCACACGGCGGCGGCGACGGGAGTCCGGTTTGGTCGGCACGCGCAGTGTCTGGCGTCCACTAGTATGGATCGTACGCTTAAGTTGTATGGTATTGAGTAAGTTTATTGTGGTAAAATTTAGTAGGGTATTGTTTAGCATTGAAGATTACAGTTGGCGCCAAGTTTTTATAGGATAGCTACAAGTAATTGTTGGAAATAAGTAAATTTAAGCTCGATTGGCTAGTATACTACTCAGTCTATCAGATTTTTTTACTAAAATGCGACAGCTCCGAGAATACTATTATTATTACTGTAACAGGACAGCGAGAGGGTTTATACGCGCCTATTTTCCTCTCCATCCAAATTAAATGGTATTCGTTCTGTGTAAAGAAGTAGGTAATGAGTGGCCACTTAGAATAAGATTTATTTAGTTTAGGATTTATTTCCAAATCCTTAACATTGATGTCATGGATGTCAAATTGTTGACCAGTCGGTATATTTGGGTAACTCTTATTTTTATATTATGTTAGAGTTTAAATTATTTTGTAAAGCCAACTTAACTACACATTATAAAACAAAGTCCCCTGTCGCGTCAGTCTGTCTGTGTGCATGTTCGCGATAAGCTCAAAAACTACTGAACGGATTTTCAAGCGGTTTTCAGCAATTAATAGTGATTCTTGAGGAAGGTTTAGGTATATAATTTGTTAAGATTTTGTGTAACCCGTGCGAAGCCGGGGCGGGTCGCTAGTCTTGAAATAAAATGCAACATTGCAAGTTGACATCATATTATGTGTGTATGTATAAGCTATCCAATTTCGACTATACTGCAAAACGTAATTCAAGACCAAAAAAAGTAAGAAAATGTTGCCACTTTTTACTAGTGTCTTGTATTTATGTACTTTTTTTTAATTGTAGGAGTAAAATTACTAATAAATAAATTATCTTTTATTTATCAAAAGGAATTTACTATTTTACAAACAAATGATTGCAGTGGCAACATTGCCTTACTTTTTTTGGTCTTGAATTACGTTTTGCAGTTTAGATAGTAAGATGATAGATGATATTATAATAACAACCTATTCTTGGGCATCCTGGCAACTTTGACTGTGGAAAATGCCACATATTGTATAGCGCGATGAATAAGAGAGAAATTAAATTGATGTAGATAAAAAAAATAAACGAAGTATCAAGAAAAGGGGATGATTCTTAACTGCCACAACTATTTTACTCACATTCACTAATGCGAATGAACATCCTTATTAGAATGACTGTAAGGTCTATCTAAAAATCTAATCTAATTTCAAGTATTTGACTTGATTTTCTTGATAGCTTAAGTATGAAAGTATGCGAAATTAATAGTTGTGTGTTTGAAATTATTAGCCATTCTTAGGAAAGTGTTGATCAATTCCTTAAATGTTATAAATATTAATATAATTTTCACAGTCCAACTGTTAATTTCTTTACTCTGTCCTTGAAAATAAATATATTAATTTCCAACAACCAGTGTTTTATTACCAATAGATTCAAATGAAAACATTCCTTTCAGTGTTTAAGTATTTTTATTTTTATAAATTACATTAAACAATAAAATTTCCTTCCCTTCAAATCTTTAAAATATAATAATTATATACACTTAACTTACAGGAATATTAACATAAACAATATCTAACAAATACAAGTTTCGTGGTCTCTTCTACGCGATTTGATATATATATATTTGCTTATAGTATCGCGAAGTGTTTGACCGATTGGGAAATAGTAAAAGATGTACGTAATGTTGTTTCAAGCCTTAGGTTAGCATTCCACTTGTCCAATATCTTGGTACAGTGGGCATTGCGTCTCACTCTTCCACGAAGCAAAATGTGAGATGCAAATACACATTGGACAAAGAAATTGGACAGGTGAAAAAAAAAATGTTCTGCTGTGGATTTTTTTATCTATACTACTCACTATGAGACTAACCGTAAATTTTTTTTACGTAAATAAGGCTGATTCCGCAGTAACAGTCGCACAGTACGAGCTCCACAGCAGCTATAGTTCGTTTTTTTAGCGTTAGAAAGAACTTGCAAGAAGGTAAGCGATCTTGACATGTCTTTTAATTGAAAAAAGCTATTTAAAAATCAGTAACTATTACTTATGAAAGCAGAAGAATATAAATGATCGTATTAGATTCATAATTGTTACATATTTGCCGTGACTTATTTTTAGGGTTCCGTACCCAAAGGGTAAAACGGGACCCTATTACTAAGACTTCGCTGTCCGTCCGTCCGTTCGTCTGTCACCAGGCTGTATCTCACGAACCGTGATAGCTAGACAGTTGAAATTTTCACAGATTATGTATTTCTGTTGCCGCTATAACAACAAATACTAAAAACAGAATAAAATAAAGATTTAAATGGGGCTCCCATACAACAAACGTGATTTTTGACCAAAGTTAAGCAACGTCGGGCGGGGTCAGTACTTGGAGGGGTGACCGTTCTTTTTTTGCTTTTTTTTTGTTTTTTTTTTTTGCATTGTGGTGCGGAACCCTTCGTGCGCGAGTCCGACTCGCACTTGCCTGGTTTTTTTAAACGTCTTTTTCAATAAAAAGACATCAAGATTGTTTACCTTATTTCTAATGCTAAAAAAAACGAAGTATAAACATGAGCGGCTTCAGACTAACTAGCGTACGCATACGCTCGTATAGACCAAATGTAGGGAAAAGTAACGTGCGCATATAAGCACGTAAAAACCAAATGTAGGGGTGTTTAACGCGCGTCTAGGCTCGTAACGCCCAAACGACCGTATTAGCCAGAAAAATACGCTAGTGTGTAACCGCCCTAAATAAACGTCTTCTACATCTACAACTTCGGAGTGATCACGACAACTCATTGTCGGATGAATAACATTATCGTCGGGTGACAAGCAAAAGTTACTAAGTACTATCAAAAAATTCAAGTAGCAATGCACTTTATTACACTTGTAACACGGTTTATTGTCCCATAATTTCAATGGTGTCAGTTAATGACTTTTGCTTGTCACCCGACGATATGTGGTTGACTGTACATTTCTGACTACTAAAGCAAACTATCAGAAAAAACACCAACTGATATTAACAGTTGCAAACATGCATATAGATACCAAAAAGTTAGTTGAGATACAAAAAAACTTTGTACAAACAATTTGAATTATCAACATAGTGATTTGTATTATGAATGTCAGTTGATTTGAAAATTCACAATTGCTTGTTACTAACACTGGATATAATGATAAACCACTTATGAGTCGCTTAACTTCAAACTCTGATAAATCCATCTATCAGATTATGCGATTTTATTATTAATGGCTCATTTAGAAGATGAGCCATGCGAGTTCCATTACATTGCGGGTTTTGATTGGTCTGTTGAACTGGACGTAACCAACAGTCCGCAATGTAACTATAATCGCATGCGAGTTCGCGCGCCGTCTAAATCAGCCCTAAGAAAAGGTAATACTAGGTAGATATTTGCTGAGAGGGTCGACTGGATTTACCCGAGTTTGAAGTTAACCGACACTTATTTGCTATAAGCCTAAAGCTAAAAAAGGACATGTTAGGCCTTGGTCTCCTTTTGACGCCATACGCTTGCTAAAGCGTCCCGTATAGAAATGCCCCATACAACGTGGCAGCGTACGGCGTCAACAGGGAACCAAGGTTATGGAACTGTACAAAGGCCCCTGCGTATTTGCGAGTGAAACTGTGTCCCCACGAAATGATTTCTAACGTCTTTATATCGAATCGATCTGTTAGCCAAAAGTTCTAAGGAACTTTATATGAAAATGGTCTGGGGCTAAAGTCCTTGAAAGCGCCCATTATAATTTCAGTCTTCTTGCATAGCTCTTAAGATCGATTTTTTAATACCAGATCTTGAGAACATTCCGCTCTTTCCAATATAAAGACAATAACAACTCTTCAGAGTGAGGAATGATTAAATTCATAATTTGCATTGACAGACCCTACATAAAGCGAGACCCAAATGCGTTTAAAAATATTTATACAAAACTATCATTAAATTAAATTAGTTAAACATGCGTATTTTTACCCATGCGACTTATTTCGGAGACCCGCGTTTTCGGCAAGCTGTCATGCTAACCAGTTGCGAACTTATAGCGCTTCAAAATGGGGACATAGGGCTCGTTTCTCATAAGCTTGTAACTAGTAGGCTCTTCGAAACAGCGCGATAGACTAAAAATACGTGACTTTAACGTTATAAATAATTTAATGTTTATAGTTGGTCCAAAAAAAGTCTGCAGCGGATTTGATAGCCCACGCAGTGCAAGTGTCATTCATACGTCATAATTTTATAGAAGTTTGACGTTTAAAATAACACTTTCACTGCGTGGGCTATCAAATCCGCTGCAGACTATTCATGGTCTGACTCTAGTAACTCAGTTGAAATTCGATTAAAAACTGGCAGTTTACATAAAGATAAATATTCGTATAGAGATTACAGCACAAGAAGCTTTTTCAGCATAGTATTTTACAGTATTATAGGTCAAAGGTATAAACATTAACAATTCATAAGTTGAAAGTTTATAAAATAATCTTATTGATTGATTTTTTACATCAAATCCTTAAATACAAGTGTTTTAAAAATATCTGAACATGATGTGCCCAAATGTTCAGAGCAAACATAAGTGACGCAGCCATACAACGCGATAACAAACCACGAAGGGAATACATACATTCATAACGATCAAGCTAGATACTACAAAGTCATGTTTAGATATTTATAAGCATCTTGTTCGCTCACATGTAACTAGTGGCGACTATACATAGAAATGTGATAGCGACTATAGTTCGTTTATTTTAGCATTAGAAAGAACTTGCAAGAAGGTAAGCGATCTTGACAAGTCTTTTAAATGAAAAACGCTTTTTAAAACTCAAAAACTATTACTTATTTAAGCAGAAGAATATAAATGATCGTATTAGATTCATAATTGTTACATATTTGCCGTAACTTATTTTTTAAATGTGTTTTTCAATTAAAAGACACATCAAGATTGTTTACCTTATTTCTAATGCTAAAAAAAACGAACTATAATCTGTACAATATAGCTACATTGTGATAGATTGTTAGGAGAAAGAATACATAAATTATAAGTCTACTGTTTAACCCAGACGGAAGTGGAGTTTTGCCTGCGTGCGATATTTTTGATTTAAATTAAAATTTCACTTTTAGCTACTTTTCTATAAATTATCCATCATGATGATGACAGTGGAAACCAAGCTATTAATAAAATATGTTCATTATATTTAATGCTGCCTTACATCACTCTCTATTAGGCTGGCTTACAACATCTAAACTTTTAAACCATCTGAAAATCATTCTCTTATAGTTCCGGTCTCATCAGAGCAATTCATAAGACATAAATGTTTAATTTCGTATTCGGAATGAATACAATAATATCTGCGCATTCGTAAGGTTTGGGGCGAGTGCGCCACGGGGCATCTGTGTTTACGATACGTACATCACTAAACAAAGGCATAGATGCTTGTATGGGCGCACTTACCTTGCTTGCTATGACTGATTTTATTTCGTGAGCATATATATTATTTCGTATAAATCTTATGATTTTTATAAATTAAAGTTACTTTTATTTACGTGGTTTCAATCCTTATCATATTTTTCAATAAGTAAATGGGTGAATCAATTATTCTTGTCACCCAACCGCTTTTGGGTCATTCCTTGAAACCCGGATTTTATAAGTAAATCTATATTTTGGTTTTGGGACTATCTTACACAAATTGTCTTAGCCCCACAGTAAGTACAGGCTTGTGTTAAGGATTAACAAACATTCCTCATAAGTCATAAACACGCAAATAAATGCCTTTACCGGGATCCGAACCCAGGACTTCCAGTTTCGTAGGCAAGTTCAAATACTGCAAAGCTAAGTCTACAAATTTTATGGCATTTATAATAACCAAACATTAATGGATCGTGGTACAGTCACCTGCAATATGTTGCTCTTCGAAGGCCGCAAAAATATGTGACACGCTTGGCTCTACAAATAAGATCGTGTCAGATATTGTTGCGGCCTTCTTTGTATAATATATTGTTGCAAGAGTCTGTATAACAGTTCTTTAAACCTTTCAACGCACGTGTACCGTGTGTGACGCGCATTGTAAGCCTTGTTGAAGGCACATATAGGTTGATATTGGGCTGCAGGCGTCCGCGCCTGTCTACGTCTCAGTTTAGGGGTCAATAACTGTGCAACTATAACCTTGGCTGACGGGACAGAACAAGAAACAATTGATCCACCCATAAAATATAAAACAATCAAACAGCAATCAGTTTACCTTCCGGATATGAGTGTACCGCGGGTATGTGAGACCCAGAGGGGCAGAGGGTCGGTCAGGCGAAGATGAGCCACAGCACGAACAGGATGGCCACCCACAGGAATATCTTCGAGAGGAACTGCTCCTCTTCGTACTGCGCCGTGCCGCGCGGGGCTGTCATACAAATATTTAACTGAATAGGGTATGGAATTGAGTAGTCAAATCAGATGCCTACTTTTAAACAAAATGTTAAAACGATACGTAAGTATGAAGTTTGCATGCCGAGTGTCACGTAGGGGATTAATCTGATTAAAACATTAAAAAAACCGGACAAGTGCGAGTCGGACTCGCCCACCGAGGGTTCCATGCTTTTTAGTATTTGTTGTTATAGCGGCAACAGAAATACATCATCTGTGATAATTTCAACTGTCTAGCTATCACGGTTCGTGAGATACAGCCTGGTGACAGACGGACGGACGGACAGCGAAATCTTAGTAATAGGGTCCCGTTTTACCCTTTGGGTACCGAACCCTAAAAACGAAGTTGTAATGTTGTGTTATGTTTAGTATGAAGGAACCAACATTAACGAGCCTATAAAGTGTCCCACTGCTGGGCAAAGGCCTCCCCCCTGGACTTCCAATCCTCACGATCCAGCATCCGTCCCACTTTAGCCTGGCGGTTTTGAGATTTCCAAATATGCGCCGAAAAAAGAACCGAAGCCCATTGTAATTTGTATTAATACACGACCTCGCGTATTTACATGGCGACCTTGCCAGATGGAATTTGTACTAAACTTAGCATACTACATAGGCCAGTTATCTTAAGCCTAAAAAGGGGGTCAACCTCGGAATGAGAGATATAAAGCTGGAAACTCGTATACACCTTTGTTACTAAATTTTATACGAGTTTCCAGCTTTATATCTCTCATTCCGAGGTGAAACCCTTAATTTAACTGGGCCAACAGTTAAAATAGTCAGATAAATGTGTAGCTAAATCAAACGCCGAAAGGTACGGTCCCAATGCCGAAAGACATGTGGTAGCCCTTGCCGAAGCCCTATAGTTAGCCCTAAACTACACAACATACCAGCGCTAGGCCTCGGGTCGCCGAAGTTGAACGTGGAGGTGAACACGCCGAAGGGGAAGGCGCCGATGCCGAAGGACATGTGGAAGCCCTCGCCGAAGCCGAAGCCCGGGAAGCCGCTGTTGTTCTCGGGCTCCGTACGCTGCCCCGCTGGCCGCGGTGGCACCTAGAATTGTATTTTTTTATTGAATGAGTTCTAAAGCCAAGGTCACCTTGGCCGGAAGCTTGGTCAGAAAGGCGGTGTACACATTGGATACGGATTCGCATCCGGCGTCCGAGCGTGACAACGCTTATACAGGGTGGCTAAAAAAAAAGGGCATTCCCGTTGCCAGGGAGCTTTTGGGATTATACTGAGTAACTTTTACTATGGGACCAAAACCGAATTCGCGAAAAAAAATTTGGCTATTTCATACATTTTGGCTGGTCCATTTTCTATGGGAGGGTAATTTATATATTCGCGATTTCGGGGTTGGTCCCATAATAAAAGTTGCTCAGTATAATCCCAAAACCTCCCTAGCAACGGGAATGCAGTTATTTTTTAGCCACCGTGTATACGTACATAGCGCTGTCTCGCTTAGATACAGGAGTGGCGCGTGGTTCAGCATCAGTGTGATAGTCGCGTAACCATGTGGAAGACACGTGTACAGCTTTTAATGGCCATAATATTTTATTTTGTTAATTTATTCATTTCGAGATCCAACAGCTATGACATTAACATAGAAATTATAGTAGATACAGGAGGCCAATTTTAGGGACTCACATTTTTTTAACATAAGTACAGTCGATGGCATAATAATTTACATACATGAATTTTAAATTTCGACCCTCTTAATATTTAAATAATAAAATTGTGCGTCTGTTTCGTCCAAATATAATTGCGCATACGATACGTCACACAACTAGTTCTAAAACAACACAACAACAACAAGGATCGTACAAAAACAAAAATTAACACCTATATATATATATATATATACGTATATATATATATATATATATATATACGTATATATATATATATATATATATATATATATATATATATATATATATATATATATATATATATATATATATATATACGCTTGTTTGAAGCAAATAAACATTCATTCATTCATTCATTAAATAAGACCTTTTGTGATGAGTAAATTTGGACACCCAGTCTAAATGTGAAAAACGACTAAATTGTAGTAATGACCTTTCACAACTCGATATTTGATATTTGAATGTTAGTTTTTGTGATTGATACATTGTTTAAATTTGATTTTCTATCCTAATACAAACTAAATACAGTCAACATATTTGAAACATGCATCCAATCTTATGATCTTCTTGCAAACTTGCAATATTTATTGACTCACCATACAAACCTCGTGCCAATCACATAAAGGCAATATTTTCAATAAACAATGTAGGTAATATGTTGTAAACTTACACATTAAAAAGAGCAAAAGTTCGAAAGTAAATAAGTAAGTATTTTAAAGTCAATTCGGCCATGATTGGAAGGTCTTTGGACAAGGCGTAATTTGCGGAAGGTTATTGCGAATGTCACACTTATAATTTAGACGCAAACTTTATGAATATAATCAATTGCGTCTCAGAAAAAAAATCGGCAAATTGCGAGATTGGCTCGCGGGCTAACATGAAGTTTTTTTTCGAGGTTTTTTTAAGTCTTTTCCCTAAGTTCCGCTTATTTATACTTATATTTATTGTTATGCAGCTTAGTATACCTATCATCAAGTTGAGGTGTATATTATTATGTTTGACCATTACCTAATGCCATTATAGAAACAAAATAAAATGATATGATGATATGAACCCTCTAACGAGCAAGATTCCTATCAAACGGTATTTTTTTAGTATTTGGGATACAAAATAGTCAAGGGGTTTCAGTTTCACTCATACGAATAATCAAGAACACCCACACATACCTTCAGTGGCGAAGAGTGAACTAATCTAGCCGTGGGCGAAGTCGCTCCCCTTAGTACAGTCGCCATCAGATATATCGGAGCGGCTAAGGCGCTCACAAATATCTGCACGCCTCTATTGTCAGGGCGTTAGAGTGCGTGTTCAGATATTGTGAACACCTTGGTCGCTCAGATATATCTGATGGCGTCTGTACGAAGCCGAGGGCGAGGGGCGTTAATTCACGCCTAGCTAGCTAGGCTACTGAGGGCCTACCGCGAACCACGTTCGACGTCTCTCTGTCGCACTTGTAAATTCGTATGTAAGCGGGACAGGGAGGCAACACGTCGAACGTAGTTTGCGGTACTTCCTCTACATACCTTGTTCCTGGGGTCTTCCTGCTTGGTGTTCCCCCGGCCGTAGAGCGGGATGACCTTGTCTCTGCTGATGGCGGCCTTGCATACGGGGCACACTTGTCGGCTCGGCCGCGTCTCCAGCCATTGGTGAAGGCAGGGCCAGCTGTGAACACATTCAATATTGTTCAAGATGCGCAAGATATGGAATAGAGATGCCACGAATATTCGGCCTATTCGGCCACTTTGCCGAATATTCGGTATTCGGCCGAATGTTGCCTACTATTCGAATACATTTTAGATATTAAATATACCTATTTTTGGTTATTTATTTGTGAAATTTTTCTTTTTAGGTAGGTGTAACCTTCCTTCTTGGTCGCATCCATCATGACTGATGATCGTGGTTGGTGGGTTTTGTTCGGGCACGAACACACTCTCGCTATCGATTCCGGTCCATCGCTTTCCTCACCACGTCATAGAATTTCTGAGAGATGGTTCCTCGCCTTTGAGTTGGTCAGTCCATCGTGCTGGTGAACGGCCCCGTGACCTTTTGCCATCAGTATTACCAACAACGATTAACCTTTCCAAACTTTCGTCTCCCCTTCTCATTGTAGGTGTAACAGATATTCGGTATTCGGCCGAATGTTGCCTACTATTCGGCCGAATACCGAATATCTGTTACACCTACCTAAAAAGAAAAATTTTACAAAAAAATAACCAAAAATAGGTATATTTAATATCTAAAATGTATTCTTGGAAAGTGGTTAAATAAGAAGGCAAGTTTTTGAGCATTTGTTGATTCCAAAATATTTTATTTTTTGTCTGATTTGATTGACTCTAACTACATTCATTAATTCTGTTCAACAAAAACATATACATTAGCAAACATTGTGCTTTGTTGGCGAACAGTTTTCGTAATAATTGTGACTCAAAATGTTCACATGTTATGCCGAGTATTCGGCCGAGAGAGGGGGCCGAATATTCAGTATTCGGCCAAATTTACTATTCGGGGCATCTCTAATATGGAAGGTTATCAGAAAGTACAGACAGAGAGAGCTTTGATTGAATTCCGTTTACTTTGGGGTATGGTTAAGTAAGTACATTTCATAGTTGCGCTTTACAAAGCTGATATGTGTTCGATTTTTGATTGTCAAATAATTACCTAGCAACAAAATACATAAGGTATTAATTCATCTGATTAAGATCTCGCACATATAAGATTTGGTAAGCGCAACGACGATTTAAGAAAATTAAATGGCATAGTTAATTATAAAAAATTGTTAATTTTAAATTTATTTTTATTAAAAGCAATTAATTGTGGATATTTGCGTTGTTGTAACACGGGCATTACATTTAACTCGACCAAACAATTGAAAATTGTGACATACCAATGTCATTTCAAACATTGTTTGTCGGAGATAGAACTCAAGTTTAGTAGCAAATGTATGAACTCATAGTAAGCACTAATGAATATGTAAACAGGCCCTAAAGCAAGTGTACATGCTCGTAAGGCCTGTATAAGAAAAAAAAATTGATCATCTCCTAAATGGATGGAGTTAATTAGAATACTGGTGTCTTTGAGAAAGTTACTTGGTTTAAGCTCGGGAATACCCTTGAAATTAACAGATATAAAAAAAACATGGTGTATTTTACATGACACATCAACAAAATGGCAAACCAATATTTTGACCTTATTATTATTTAGCTCAAATTGTATTTAGTTTGTCATATTCAAGTATGGTGAAAAATATTTGGCTACAAAAAAAAAACATGGGATAAATAAAAATTGTGAAGTAGTCATAAAAACCCTCTGAAGTCTCAATGTCTTCAATATCAAACTTTGATTCGACTTTTCTTAGTAATTTTACATATAGGTAATTGTAGACATAAGTAAGTGATGGTTAATTACCCATTAGAAGTTTCTAGTTTTGAAACTAATTAGTAAGTTATTCAGTGTCTGTCTATCAAATAACCTCCTGTTTTGACCTCAAAATAAAATAAATTTTACTAAATTTGGCAGAATGAATAGTAAAACAGAATGTAACATTGAATTTAATATTGCTGTTTATCTTTAATACAGTCCATAAATGTATAAAATTAAAACCTAAACCAGTTTCTTGTTTCATTATAAAACCAATTTATGATGAAGTACATTGAAACCAGTTGTTTTTAACTTGCTTATTATTTAGCACTGCAAATACACTACAGCTACAGCAAGTACGATAGTTAATGTTGTTTAAACGAATGCATATTCATTAAAGTAACAGACAAAATAACAACGACGCTCATTTGCATACTTGCATACTGGACATGACCTTGTTAGAATATCTTTAGGTCTTAACACGTGTCCAACGTAATTTCAAGGCTACGGGAAAGGAAAGCTCACCAGAAGAGATGTCCACACATGGATACGACGGCATCCCGCGCTGTGTCCAGGCAAATGTTGCATTCCAGCATCCGCTCGTCTCGCTTCTCGTCATCTCCTCCCGCGTCGCCGCCCGGCGCCGACGCACTCGCCTGCGCCTCGCTCGTCTCCGCCATCGCAACCCTCACAGGACGATCACTACACCATCAACCCCGACCTGACGCTTATCACGGACGTCGCTGATCGTGACGTCCGACTATGACGTGACAATTCTTCTATTATAAAACATCCATATAACTATCGATGTCCACTTCAGAGGGCTGTTGGTGATCAGCTTCTACTGTGAAATTTTAAGAATGGCCAGCGGAATTTCACAAAAAATTAGGAAAACAAATCACCTCATCCTAACCCGTGGTTCGATGACTTTTGATCTGTCAAAATTGGCTATAGACTATAGACTCGAAAGAAAGAGTATGCTATATTCACGAGATCCACGTATGCATTGTAAAATTTAATAATAATATTGGGATTGAATTAAACTTATTTGAAGAAATTATGAATTAAAACTGATAGTTTTAATAGTGAGGCTTCCAAATCAAAACAATGCACGTAACAACAATCCACAAAACGTTACAAAACAAATCATAAACAAATCAATCGATTTCACTTTCCGATTTTTTGACTTTGTTTATGCTGAATTATGATTGGCGAGTCGTTCTCCCTTTCTTATCTAGACCAATCAGTGATCGGCTCTTTTTGACAGTCAAGAGAAAACAAAAATAAAAATACCTACTACAATTTTCTTCATGTGAGCTACTCTGCCTTGTTCGATTTCTTGGTTTTTAACGAAATTGATCGCGTTTTCTTCTAAAAACAATTGATTCAAAGGCTTCTTTCTGTACATGGTGCATCATTATCGTCAGATCGTGGTGAACGTGACATATTGGCGACGAATTATGTTGAAAAACAAGTGTGACGTCACAATTTTTATCAGCTGAGGAGTCGGGTAGTGCAAGGAAGGGTCGGAACAAAACAAACAATATGGGAGGCGCCGTGAGCTCGGGCAGGGATAACAACGAGTTGATCGACAACTTAGTGAGCAGCAACTACATCCGGTCACGGGATGTGGAGCGAGTGTTCAGGGCGCTGGACCGCGCGGATTACATGACGCGGGATGCTCGGGACCAGGCCTACAAAGACCTGGCGTGGCGGCACGGCCCGCTGCACCTCTCCGCGCCCTGCATCTACAGGTAAGCGCCGCTAACGACATCCTCACAAACAAAAGTTAACGTAAACATTTGGCCTGTGATAATAATCGCCATTCATAATCACTTGTTTGTCATTTTACGTGAACTCTCTGAAACTTGACCCCTTTGTCCACTGTAGCAACAACAGTTGAAAAGTGGACCTTACATGTATATGAAATACAGTAAATATTCCCATGTCTTTACACATCTAGATCCTATATTCTCATTTTGTTAAACATATTATAGGTGTTCTATACAAATGCTTGACGGGTGAAATCTTTGCCCGACAGTGAAGTGATGGAAGGCCTGGAGCTGTCCCCGGGGCTGTCGTTCCTGAATGTTGGCTCGGGTACAGGCTACCTCAGCACCCTGGTGGGGTTGATCCTGGGCTCCAGCGGCATCAGCCATGGGGTGGAAGTGCATCCCACGGTGGTTGAATACGCTAATAAAAGGCTCGGACAGTTCATAGAGAACTCTCCAGTTCTGGATGAATTTGATTTTTGTGAACCTAAATATTATCAGGGTAAGTCAAATTAAAACTTAAATTATGACTTTTCTTGGTGTAACTATTAAAACTACCAGTATACGCCACCCAGAGGCCTAAATAAATATTCTTCTGTTCCAAATCAAAATCTTTATTTTGACAAATCCAAATTGCATTTGTCTTGGCAAATTATGAGATCTGGCTGGCTAGACAGTATAATTATTGCCAAATTTGCAGAGGCATACATATTTTACATAATTTCTATCCATGATTCAATATAATAGATTCCCTATGTAACTTCTAGCTGCTCACATAACAAAACTTGCCAAGACAATTCGCAATAGGTACAATCCGTACAATGGAATGGGAATTCTGTTTATAGGTCTCTGGATATATAAAAGATTTCTTTAAAATGTTAGTTGGTTTTTAGGGTTCCGTACCCAAAGGGTAAAACGGGACCCTATTACTAAGACTTCGCTGTCCGTCCGTCCGTCCGTCCGTCTGTCACCAGGCTGTATCTCACGAACCGTGATAGCTAGACAGTTGAAATTTTCACAGATGATGTATTTTTGTTGCCACTATAACAACAAACACGGGCTTCCGGTTGCGACTGTCATGGTAGCTATACGCGTTCGTCAACTGCTCGTAAAATAAATTCGAAACAAGTGCTAAAAGACGCGGAGCGAACGATACGAATACGTCACAACGAAGACAAAGTGTCAGTGTCACTAAATTAGTGCGGAAAGTGAATAAATGATAAGGATCACAACGAAAACTGCAATAAAAGTGAATTGTCGTTAGCAATAAACATAAGTATAACTACACGAAGATAACCTAAAACTACGTCAACTTCCGGCAACAAGTGACAAGTGACAGCTGACATTTCAAGTCGAGGTTGCCAGCCCAAAATCAGCAAAACTACCATGGATGAACAAACAACATCTTTATGGAACCAAATGTTGGAGCAACTACGTATACAAACAGACTCTATAAACGCAACGGTACAAAAAACAATCAGCTCAACAATAGACGAGAAATTAGAAAAAATATCTTGCGATACTGAACAATTAAAAACAGAGAACCAATCATTAAAGTCAAAAATACAGACCTTAGAAGCAGACTCGAGGAAAAATAATATAATAATCCACGGGGTTGAAGAAAGTGAAAGGAATAGCAGTGAGTTAATGGATCTAGTAGTGAAAACTTTAAACATCGTCAATGAAGGTATACAATCCCAAGAATGGGACGTTTGGGAGATTAGTAACATGGAAAGACTAGGGAAGAAACCTGTTAATAATAGCAAAATACGTCCAATAAAAGTTACGCTAACACTAAGATGGCGAAAATTAGAACTTTTAAAGAACAAGAAACATATCCCAAAACATATCAAAATCACGGACGACTTCACCAAAGAAGTTATAGAGGCGAGGAACGCCCTATTCCCAAAAATGATAGAGGCTAGAAAAGCAGGTAAATTTGCTATTATAAAATACGATAAACTAATCATCAAGGAAAATACTGACAACAAACAAGAAAAAAGAAAGAGGACACCATCAACACCGCCACAAACACCACCAAACAACTTTAGCGCAAGCCAAGGCAGAACTACGTCCTCGCAGCCAGCTAAACAATCTAAGAAAAATAATTTTGTAGGAATCTTGCCTACTAACGCATCAAACAGCTCTCCAAAAAACTAAAAGCTACAGGCAACCGGAATACTACTAAAACTACAAAGAAGTTAAAACCAACAACTCAAAATATACAGACAAATAAATGTAATAAAACATACCCAGAATTAATTTTATCAAAACACAAACAAACAGAACAACTTCCAAGCCGGCTGGTCACCGAGGAAGTTTTAGACCGAAACCCTCCAAAGAATTCAACATGGACAGACCCCAACGAAAGAAATGAAAAACAATTACACTTAATAACATATAATGTTAGAACCCTGTCGACACACGAAAGGCTAATAGAACTTGAAGAATCCATAAAGTCAATTAAATATGACATAATAGGAATTGCTGAAGTAAGGAGAATTGGAAACAATATGGAAGAATATGAAAACTTTATTCTATGTTATATAGGAAGCACCCCTGGCCAATATGGAGTGGGCTTCCTTGTAAAGAAATCCCTAAAAAACTACATAGAGTGCTTCCTTGGAATATCAGAACGCGTAGCATTACTAAATATGAACATACAAGGGTACAAAATATCTATTTTACAAGTTTACGCCCCAACACAATCTTCAAATGACAAGGAAGTAGAAGACTTCTACAGTACAATCAACTCGGCACTTAACAAAACACACAAACACATAGTAATAATGGGAGACTTTAATGCTAAAATTGGCATCCCCACTACAGAAGAGCACTTAATTATGAAGCAACATGGATATGGCGAACGAAATGACAGGGGACAGAGACTAGTCAACTTTGCACTTGAGCACAAATTAACAATTATGAATACATGCTTCAAAAAAAAGGCTACCCGAAGGTGGACTTGGAGATCCCCAGACGGTAGGTTTAGAAACGAGATAGACTACATGCTGTCTAACCAACCAAAGATGTTCACTGACACAGGTACATTAAACCTGAACTACTCTTCAGATCATAGACCACTCCGAGCTACAGTTAAACTTACAAAGCAAAAACAATGTAGAGCAAAATTTACAAGCAACCAACTGAGCCAACTTAGAAACGAAGTCGAGAAAGAAAAGTTCTTGGAATGCTTACAAACAAACTTACCAGTCTCGACTGACTCCCAAAATAACATGACAGTGCAGACCTATCATGACACAATCAAAAACGCAATTACTTATAGCTTAAAACAATGTCAAGTAAAACCAGAAGAAACAAAGCAACATAAAATACTAACAGAACGCACAATGCAACTATTAAAAAGAAGAAAGGAATTACAAAAAACCAAGAACAAAACAAGAGCCATGAAAAATGAACTCTCGGCACTGTATAAATTAGTAAACAAATATATACGTAATGACTATAAAAAATACAGACAAGAATCTACATTAAAACATCTACTACATTCGGGCAGCACAAAGAAGGCTAACAAAGAACTAAGAGTCTACAAATCCTGGATAGGCGAACTGAAAAAACAGGACAAAAATCTTAGCAATAGATCAGATATCATCAACATGGCAACAGAATTTTATAGAAACCTGTACAGCGATAAAGAGGTAGGGTCTAATAACAACCAAAGCAAAAATAATAACATAAATAACATTAAACCTATAGATGAGATTGAAATTTTGGAAGCAATAAAGAAGCTAAAGCTAGAAAAGAGCCCAGGGTCAGACAACATCACCAACGAAGCACTAAAACTAGCAAACAATATCCTGGCAACACCGTTGGCTGTACTGTTCAATTTAATACTACAAAGTTCAGAGACACCCTCAGACTGGTCTGAATCAAACATTATACTAATCTATAAGAAAGGCGACCCAAAGGATATCAACAACTACCGACCAATAAGCCTGCTACCCAGCCTCTACAAGCTGTTTTCATCAATAATCAACTCAAGAATAAGCACAGTATTAGAAGCCAAACAACCGGTGGAACAAGCAGGTTTTAGGAAAGGATATTCGACGATAGACCACATACACACACTTGAATTAATCATAGAAAAATACCAAGAGCAGAGGAGACCCTTGTATCTAGCCTTCATCGACTACCGAAAAGCCTTCGATACCGTAACCCACACAAGTATATGGGAAAGCTTAAATGAACAAGGAGTGGATGATGTATACATAGAGGTCATCAAAAGTATATACAGAAGAAACTCAGGAAGAATCAAGTTAGAGTCACTTGGCCAAACCTTTCCCATAGAAAGGGGAGTAAGGCAAGGAGACCCACTGTCTCCTAAGATATTCATCGCCATTCTAGAAACCATCTTCAGCAAGCTAAAATGGAGTAAATTAGGAATATACATACAAGGTACTTACTTAAATCATTTAAGATTTGCAGATGACCTAGTGTTGATAGCGGAGTCATGTACGCAACTACATCACATGACGGAATCCCTACACATAGAGAGTATCAAAGTAGGACTAGAAATGAACCTAAGTAAGACAAAGGCAATGACAAATAGCTGGAAAAGACCACTAAGTATAAATGGAAACACGCTGGAATATGTAGAAAAATATACCTACCTAGGAAAGAACATTAGCTTCAATAAAGACAATAATGAAACGGAAATAGAAAGGCGAATACAACAAACATGGAACAAGTACTGGAGCCTAAAAGGTATATTTAAAAGTAACATGCCAATAGCCATTAAAACTAAAGTCCTAAACTCAAGTGTCTTGCCATGTATGACATACGGAAGCCAAACTTGGAAATTCACGGCAAAAGCTCAAAGAAAAATCATTACATGTCAACGGGCGCTAGAAAGGAGCATGCTCAATATAAGAAAAATAGATAAAATAAGACACTCAAAAATAAGAGAAAAAACAGGAGCAACAGATGCCTTGAGCTATGCAAAAAGACTAAAATGGAAGTGGGCAGGCCATACAGCAAGGCTTACAGATAAGAGATGGACATTAATAGTCACCAAATGGAGAGGTCCACTTGGCAAAAGAGGCCGGGGCAGACCACAAATGCGTTGGGAGGAAGACTTAAAAAGAACGGCCGGCACAGACTGGATGGCGACAGCACAAGACAGGGACAAATGGGCAGCAATGGAGGAGGCCTTTACCCACTAGGGATTCATTAGTAATAACACATATTATAAGTCATAGTTTTATTTTCAATTTTTTTATGTAAACACGTTACAATGAATAAAGGGCTTTTTTATTTTATTTTATTATTATAACAACAAATACTAAAAACAGAATAAAATAAAGATTTAAATGGGGCTCCCATACAACAAACGTGATTTTTGACCAAAGTTAAGCAACGTCGGGAGGGGTCAGTACTTGGATGGGTGACCGTTTTCTTTTTGCTTTTTTTTGTTTTTTTTTTTGCATTATGGTACGGAACCCATCGTGCGCGAGTCCGACTCGCACTTGCCCGGTTTTTATTATCATCCTTACTAATGCTATAATTTTAAAAGTAACTCTGTTACTTTTTCTTATCTAAACTGCTTTGTGCATTTTATATAGGCAATGGACTGTGCATAGCACCATTGGGAGCACCCTATGACCGGGTTTACTGCGGTGCCGGATGCCCAGAGGAGTACCAGAATTACTTCAAACAGCTCATCAAGGTATGTGTTGTTTTCCAGACAGACATAACATTTTGATTGATCAATCTACTACTCAATCTAACTGACATACACTTAGTAGTACAAACTACAAACCAAACAGATTGGGGAGTTTATTAGTATCTCAATTTTAAAATATGGTGCTCTTTAGTTATTTATAGAATGTCATTAATGGTTTTTTGTAATATGTAATACCTATTTCATCATTCACATTTTTAATACAGTGTAATAGGCAGTTGTTATTGTGCAATAAAACTTGGAAAACCTACAATCAGTTCATTAAAGTTTACTTAGGATATTTAACTAATGTTGGGGGAATACCTAGACTTGACTTATGTATGTATTTATTTTTGTGTATACATCATGAGGTGGGTCCAGATAGAACGAGTCATCTCGCCAGAGCTGTTGCAGCCTCAATTTCCTTGAGAAACAACTCATTCTGTGTGGACCCGCCTTTACCATTTTTAAAGGTTGTTAAGCCGCATATTCAGGGTTATATTTGGTGTTGGAACCAATACTTATTTATTAATAATTTCCAGGTGGGTGGTATTCTAGTGATGCCCCTGAACGACAACCTTGTTCAGGTGAAGAGAGTTGGCGAGTCGGAGTGGACATCGCGCAGCGTCCTTAACGTTTCGTTCGCGACGCTGCGCGTGCCCACGAAGGAGGAGGCAGGGGATCTTATTAGATTGGGTGAGTTATACTCTTCCATTAGTGGTTCTCTGCCTTAGTACTAAACCCCGTTATTTTGTGGAGGCCTAGGCAATGGCTATTACAACTACTCGTCCTGAATTCTATACAATTTCCAGCAACGAAAACTAGTACCAGACATAGATATACATATGTTTAATATGTTACTTGAATATTTATGTCAAATTTTATGTTATTTTAAAATGTCGTTTTAAAATAAGACTGTAAGTTCAATTCATGACGGCGGCCAGCAGGTTCTTGTGACTCTTGAGGCTGAGACGTTGATTTTAGGTGGTGTGGTGGACGCTTTGTGCGTTAATATTCCGCTTTGTTCAGAAAATCTTAGGGTGGAATCACATCTCTCAGCATCGAGCCGCATTTTATATATGAGAAATCGCTCGTTATTATGAAGATACGTACGCATCGGAAAGCTGAAAGCATGCGTACGCATCATCTCGCATTCCACCTTTAGTAGATTAGGTTATATTTTGGCATGACACTCATATCATTCGCTTGCCCTTGTTCCGTTCACTTGGGGTCGGTGCAGCATGTCTTTTTCTTCCATAACTCTCTGTTGCCCATTTCATCATTCATCGTTCATTTTAATGTATTTTGAATATTATCGTAGAAGAACAGTGCCCCGCGCGTCTCCAAACCCTCTGCCGCGGCATGGTCCGCTCGGCGCTCCGCGGCGGCGTGTGGCGGCGCCACCCCGAGCTGCGCGCGCCGCCGCCGCGCCCGCCGCCCGCCAAGAAGCCGTGCCCGAGGCGGATCTGTATACCTATTGAGGACGAGAGTGACGTCGGTGAGTGTAACCAGGGTTTTTAAGTCCTATTTAGACGATGCGAGAACTCGCATGCGAGTTTCATTACATTGCGGGTTTTGTTCGGTCAGTTGAATTGGACGTAACCGACCGTCCGCAATGTAACTAAAATCGCATGCGAGTTCTCCCCCGTCTAAATCAGCCCTTACTTTTATGTTGCAGAGACTGAAATGACAGTTTGATTGGTTAATTTACTAGACAATTTTCTAGTACTATGACGGATCAGTCTTACCAACTGGGATAATCAAACGAGTATAAAAACCCATAGTCCAAGATTTGGTTCACTATCGGAGTAAAGTTCGCAAAATATCGAGTAAAGCATGCAAATGTCGGTTTTAAACACTAAGGTTAATATTCTAAAGCGTATTTTATATTTTAAACTGTATATTTAGCCATTTTTCATACTATATACCTCTACAGAGGGCCTAAACGCACTACACGACCTAGACCGCAACGGCGGCGCGGGCGAGATGAACGCATTACTGTCCCTGGTGTTGAGCATGGGCCCGTCCCGTGTCGCCGGCGCCTTAAGGTTCGACGCGCCCTCGGACGACACCTCAGACGACAATCCTGATGACTCCACCGATCAGGTAATCTAATAATTAATTATGTATTGTCATAGTGACTTTACCCCATACCACAATGCCGTAGCGACTTTTAAATTGTACATAATCATGGTACGTTTTTAAGAGCCTATGTGGCACGACACGAGTATTAGCGACATATTCTCTGATGATAACCCTGATGACTCCATGGACCAGGTAATTTGATAATAAATTACGTTTTTTTTTTTCGTGAGTGACGTCACTGTAGCAGAAAAAAAGTGTTAAATTTGTAACAACAACGGCCAAAAGTTTGCACCGCATATTTGATGTTTCTTCTCATAGTTTTTTTGTTATCGCTATTATGACGTCTTGATAATGGCGGCCATTAAAACTACAACTACATATTATAGAATGTACAAATCCTTAAACCATATTAAATTCCAGCGGGCGGACGACGCCACCCCGCCGCGCTCCCCCGGCTCGCCGCGCGGCGCCTCCGAGCCGGGCGCGGGCGGGGCGGGGGGAGGGGCGGGGACGGGGGGAGGGGCGGCGGCGGGGGGAGGCGCGCGCGCGCGCTCGTGGGGCCGCGCCGAGCGCCGCCCCTGCCGCGGCATGCTCACCTTCGAGCTGCGCGACGACGAGAGGCCCAGGGCGCAGGCCGATGACGCTGGCGCTCAACCGGGTAAGACCCGCCCCACCCTAGCGTCTGTCGACCTAGCGACGTTGGCTCAACTGCGTAGCGACGTCATATTCCATGAGGTGAACGCTCGGGAGACGCTGTAGTGTCCCAAGGTTTTGTACAAATACTTATACCGATAGGTTAATATCCTTGTACCGAACACTGTTAATGAAGTACTTAGTATGAGCGACACCCGACTATATTTCATTGTTGTAGGTACAGATTTTTGAGTTTTTGTTGATAAACGTATTTCCGTTGTGAATTGAGAAATTTGGGTTATTTATTATCTATAGTAAATATTTAACTTCTTACCTTCGATAGTGAAATTTTTACATACGCAGCCAGTGTGCTCTGACTTTATACTTTTTTTTTTCAATCTATAGAACCAGTCCCATCAGCCAGCAGAACACAGTCCACCCCGGCAGACGCCGCTGACAAACCCCTCGACGAAGACGGCACGCCCGAACGCGACACGAGAAGCGACGGCGACATAGACAGGACGCGCGACAGGAGCCAGACGCGCGACAGCGACAGGACTTCTCAGTCACAGACGGACAGACAGGACAGGCCAGGACAGGGGAGGGACAGGCGCAGGCGGCGCAGGGACCCACACAGCGACGATGACCAGGATGAGATGCCGGCTGAGGTCGAGATATACTTGGGGAAGGTGAGTGGAGAATAAATCGAACAAGTGCAACTCGGAATCGCCCACCGAGGGCTCCGTACTGTTTAGTATTTGTTATATCGGCAGCAGAAATAAATACATCATTTGTGAAAATTCCAACTGTCACGGCTTATGAGATACAGCCTGGTGACAGACGGACGAACAGTGGAGTCTTAGTAATAGGGTCCCGTTTTTACCCTTTGGATACGGAACCCTAAATAGGACGTATTTTAGCGTAAAATATCCATCCTCTATAGCCGGGTCTCCACCAAGCGCACGCGCTCGCGAGGCAGCCTCGGATGCGTGGCTCGCGAGCCTGGCCTCGCGAGCCAGCCTCGAGGTTAGCCCGGAGACACTGAGGCGAGCCTCGCGAGGCAGACCGAGCCATCAGAAGCCCGAGGCAATTCACGATGGAAAGTTGTGTATTTTATTTTCTGCTGCTGTGATTTTTCTAGTGGCTTATTGTATAAAAAAGAGGAAAAAATCACGTTTTAAGAAAATACCAACAAGACGCTGCTGGTGGATAAAAAAAACTTTATGAGGGTCGCAATAAACACGCAAATACATTATTTCAAGAATTGTAACTTGAAAAAACCGTAAGTATAGAATTTTACATGCACTGAAGAATTTTAAAATTTGAGGTCATTGTTGACCGATAAAGTTAAAAAGTGCAACACAAGTTATAGAGAAGCAAAACTGTGAGAAAACGAATTTTAATAATTTTAAGATTTTTACCAGACGGAGACTCTATACCAGTTGGCAATTCTTATTTCGAGTATCGAAACAGAGTATTTCAAAAATACATTTTGTTAGACATTTCCCTCCAACAGTCTTTTCCCTCGTAAAATTATTTAAAGGTTTTGGATCTTTGGTATCCCACAACACCTTATAGTTGAATCAAATGGATCGACTGCTCTTGAGAGTTCATAATTATTTAAACTATATTCGCGCTCGCGAGCCAAAGCCACCACCAGTCCACACCGAAAAAGCAGCGCACACCGAGGCACCTTTGAGCATGTCGCATTTACCGACAGCGGATGGCTCGACCCCGAGGCACGCTCGGCCGAGCCAACGTGCGCCCGAACGGCCCCGAGGCACGTCCACACAGACCGAGCATTTGGCTCGCAAGGGTGCCTCGCGGGCGCGTGCGCTTGGTGGAGACGCGGCTTAAAATTTGTCATTTAAATGAACGACTTTTCCGTTTGACAGAAATTTTTGTGGATTGGATCTTTTACCCTAAACTACGTCCAATAATGATTGCCATTATCAAACGCTAAGCTAATGTGATATAGTCTTTTGTACGATTCGCAAAAGAAGTCGCTAAGCGCCTGTTCAAAATGAACTAAGCACAACTTTATTGTTAAGAAGATAAGAGCGTCTGCAGATTATTTAAACACCAAACCCGGGAACAAACTTGTACTGCTTACTGCCGGCGTATTATGGATAGCTTTATCCATGTATTATGGATAGCTTTATCCATCTTTATCCACGTGATAAAATAACTGTCACTTTTTAACACTGTGGGATAGAAAGCGACGGACAACGTTTTTATGACGCTGTCACGTAGACAAGAACGACCATCATATCCGTACTCATCGATACAAACATACATATGCCATGTTTTTGGTTTACAATAACCTATGACCCACGACGCAATACGAGGGTCATGATTATTATTAGGCGTATCAGGCCTAATAATCATCTTATTTGCGTCTATCTGGCAATCAGTTCCCCAATATAGAGAACCATTTTGATTACTTTTTCAAAGGCACTAACCCTTTGTACGCCACGCTTATCATGCCCGGCGCGTCATCCTGAACTTTGTCGGAATGCGCGAAGGTTCATATTGGGCTGTAGCCGCGCGCGACGCGCGTTAGTTGATTCTGATAGTTAGGGCCAGTTGCACCAACCACAGTTAACAGACTCATCAACGTCACGCAGCAGAGATCTGTGAAACTTCCCATACAATAAAATTTTGGGAACGCTTTATCGGTGGCAGACGGCTTGGTGCAACCGACCCTTAGTGTCTGCTGTTCCGAAGAATAGTACACTGTTAATGGACTGAAATTGTTCAGAACCAGTTTATTTGATTGTTCTCTTTTTTACCAGATGGGCGGTGGCGAAGCCACGACGTCCCGGGAGATGGACTGGGACGCGGACGAGGAGGAAGTCGAGGACGACGAACCGGAGGAGGACACCGAGACCGAGCAAGCGAGCCTCGAGGCCGACGGCGAGGCCGAGGCCGGCTCCTCGGCCAGCGCCGACAAACCGCCGCGGCAGAAGCTAGATAGTGGTAAGCGTTTGTAGTGATACTCAAGTGAGTGAGACTAATAGACAAGAAAGCCAAGCAAGCTAGTCTCGAGGCCGACGGCGAGGCCGAGGCCGGCTCGTCGACTAGCGCCGACAAGCCGCCGAGGCAGAAGCTGGACAGCGGTAAGCGTTTGTAGTGAGACTTCTTGAGGCTGTACCGACTTCTTGAAATTATGATGCCGAAAGTAGTGTACTTCATTATTTTTTATTACAGGCATAGGTGAAATGACGCCTTCAGCGGATTCCTCCCCGATCAGCACGGGCTACGAGGCCGGCAGCTCTCGCCGCTCCGGTCAGGATTCTGACACCGGCTCCAGGACTAGTAAGTCTATTCTTTATTCAAACAAACTAAAGATGCGAAGTTTAAAACGTCCAAACGGCTAAATAGTTTCACTTTTTCCGTTTTTTTTTCTACTGGCAAGTTGGTTTACCAGACTGTTTTTATCTCCCTACTTAATTCTATGTAAGTAACCGGGTGGAAAATGGCTTTTTAAACTCTAAACTTTAGCTTTCAAATGTGTTTTTCATCGTGACGTTAGCCACGAAAATTGGCTTAGTAATAGTTTTGTTAAAAGCTGAATATTTATACATTAACTTCTGATTGCATAAATAACGAAAGCTGTTCCCTCAATATTTTTATAAAATATACCTAGAAGTTTAAGCAAACGTAGAAGACGTCGGTTCGCAGTCCTAGTCTCTGATCACTTTCTTTCGTATAGTGACATCTATATCAGTATAAATATGACCAAAACATAATTTCCTCAGCAGGCCGCCGCCGCCGCCAAAAGCGCCACTTCACCCGGCGCTCCTCGGGCTCCGGGGACTCCGGCACGTCGGACTCGTCCACCGGCCGCCGCCACAAGCGACGCGCGTCCGACGGCGGCGACGCGAGGCGCGTACGACTCTCTATACTTATGAAAAGATCGGTCAAAGAGCTGCCGTTACCTTACGCCCTTAAAAAGTACGTTAATCTTGGCCGTTGCTTCGAATTTTAAGTATAAATTTACCGAAAACACGCTCGATCTACTAAATGTTATATGCTAAGAAAGTTATCAGCAGCTGTTTTGAGTTAAGGCACTACTAAATACATACCACCATCTTCGAGAAAAGTACTAAAACAGAGCGATATGCCTCGTAATATTGTTAGCGGCGTATACAGCTTCGTGAAAGTCAGCTGTCGCTTCGTCGACGGGTGGTCGCCACAAGGGACGCGCGTCGGATAGAGGCGACGCGAGGCGCATACGACTCCTAAGCGTCAGGCCTGAGTGGACGCTCGGAGCGGAGCGTTCGGCGGGGCGTGCAGCGTGGCGTCGGACTCATAAGTGATTTGATCAGCGTGCACTAAGGCCGCTACTGTACGTTTGCATTTGTTTAACATGCACGCCGCACGCCCCGCCCCGCTGCACGCCCAACTCGAGCGTCCACTTAGGCCTTACCTCTGGCCTATGCGTTTAAGAAATATATCAATCTTGAGCGTTGCTTTGAGTTTTAGGTCTACTGAAAATACGCTCGATCCATTAGATGTTACGTTAAGAAAGTTCTCAGACGCTATTTTAAGTCACTACTAAAAGAATACCACTATCTCCAGAAAAAGAACTAAATCATGAGTTTTTCTCGTGCGATATAAATTATAAAGTTAAGTGTGTATAATGCAGCCACGTGAAAGTCAGCTGCCGTTTCGGTAGATTATTTCTCTCGATGCTGCAATTTTTTTAAATCTAAGTAACGTTTTGTAAAAAATTATATAATCGAGTAACTAAACTAATATGTGTTTAAACAGTAAAAATAGCTCAGTAGAGTAATAATCTTTCGTTAACGTGATCATGTCGCAACTAGAAATGCCTGTATAAAGTGACTGTACTGCTTATGTTTCTATTATGCCAGTACTGTCTGGTAGTTCCGGACGCTCCATACGGCATACGACTTTAAAGGCTTGGCCACACACAGAGCGCGACGCAGCGCCGCGTCCGCGCCGCGTCCACGCCGCGCGACCGCGGCACATGCTAACAGGTTACCGACGTCAAACAGACTGCGTCCCGCCGGTATCACGCCCCGCTTCTGTCGCGCCCCGCGCCGCGCGGCCCCTTGCGTCCGCGCGGCGCGTGCGCAGCGCTGCGCCGAGCGAACGCGGCGGCCCGCCGCGTCCCGCAAGGTCACATCAGTAGGATCGGACGTTAGGCAGCGAGCGGTGCGCCGCGTTCCCGCGCGGCCGCGCCGCGTTCACGCGCGCCTTGAGGGCGTGTTGAGAGCGTGAGGCCGGCGCGATCGGCGCGCGCCCTGTTTGACCAGGCATCGCGTCGGCATCACGCGGCGCGGACGCGGCGCTGCGTCGCGCTCTGTGTGTGGCCAAGCCTTAAATCCTTGTAACAAAGTTTAATTTTGCTTGGAGCGTCTGAAGCTCAATTTTAGGCGGTTATCTCACTGGCTGCGATTCGCACGTTGGTCCGATGTTTGAGCGAGACAACGCTATGCGCGTATTATAGCGACATCCCGCTCGCACATCGGAGCGACGTACGAGTCCAGTGTGATACGTAACCGTCTTAGTCATTTATTTTTGATTTAGCGTTTAGCGTTTTAGTCGTATTAAATTGAACGTTATTACATAACTAATAAGGTCTGTTTTTCAAGGCTAACGAAGAAAAATGTTATAAAAATCAACTAATTGAATGTGGCCGTTGTAATTATAATTTTGTATATTATTTTTATATTTTGGTTTGTGTCAAAATTGAGAGTTAGGGATGGTTTAGTGTCTAGATAAGTTGTGAAGGTCTTTCTAAAGCTAATGAAATGGCAAAGCTTAAGCTAATTTTACGGTTTAACTCACGTATATCACGTATTATGGTAAGCCTAGGTGTTCATTTTCAAGCACTAACAGCCTACCCCGACCCCCGTGCCGGCCTAAAACGACCGCGCAGGCTCACCCTTAACCGGTTATCTTGCGAGCGACAGTACGCGGCGCGCAGCTATCGTGAACGCTACTCATGCACTGTTAGTGCTTGAAAATGGAGGCTTAGACTCTCCGGAACATGTCGCGCGAGTGACTAAAAATATGTGAGTTAAATCGTAAAATTAGCTTAGTGTAAGTATGACTCACGACAATTTAAATGGCAAATGTTCTCTAGGTAAAATAATTATTTTGAAATCTTTCAAAGTTCAGACCATCTTATATGGTGACTTTTCGCAACTATACAGCATGGTGACGTATGTTTCACGAAAACGAGGTTGCCAAACGTTAACGTACATAGCGCCATCTATTTCAATAAACTTAAACGATGTCGAATCGTACCTTTATATAATACCCATCGTGTGTGTATTGGTGCCATTCCGTACTCGTAGAAAGACTTAGGCTAACTGTCAGTGGCGGCGCGTCAAACATATCCATAGGCAAGCCGGGGCTAATTTTGGCTTACATATGTGTCGCTTAACTTCAAACTCGGGTACATCCATTGGACCCTCTCAGCAAATATCTACCCTATTACGTTTTCTTAATACCAAAATCGCATAATCTGAAAGATGGATTTACCCGAGTTTGAAGTTAAGCGACTCATACATATTTCCTTTACAACTTGCTCTTCAAACGACAATTAATTTGACGACGACGAATTTCAATTTGACATTTTATATTTATTTAAATTTATAATTATAATGATGAATTTGCACGCTTGCATGCAAGCTAGGTACATGATCTGTAACACCATATTGTAACATCCCCATACTGTATCAATGCAAATAAATAATTTCTGATTTCTGAACGTCCAAAAACAGGCAAGCGGGTGGAAGTCGGCTTATATGGACGCGCCGCCACTGCTAACTGTACATCATATATGCGTGTTTACATTAGCCATAGATTTTCATAGTCGTTAAACATATATGGTGTACAGTCAGCCTTCGCCCGCGCGGTGACTGTACATACTTAATATTGCTGTAAATATCAACTGTCAATACTGTCATATCTCTTCCATGTAATGGGGTTGGCAACTGTCAAAGGTTTGCATAGATGCCGCCATCATAGCTTGCCCCTTTTTCTATGAGATTTGTCTTAAAGGGCTGACATCCAGGGTATTAAAAAAACAAAAATTTGACATAATTCTAGGGATTGAAGGGGCAAGCTATGATGGCGCCATCTGTTAAAAACTTCCATCGGCCAACCCCATTAAAGGTGAGTTGTGGGAAAGAAAACTCTTGTATTTGTATTTTCTATCGCTATACAGTGAAGTCATCGCTGGTAAGCCCTGGATATGAATAAATCGTGGTGTGTAGCAGGCTTTACGAGTATATTACAGGTGCAAGCTACACTTCGTTTTTCATGCATTAGTAAAAGGTGTCTTTTTTATTGAAAAACCCTCTCTCTCTCAATCTCAACGGTAACAGATGGGAATACCCCTACAGTATGACAGTTTTCTTTGCCCATATTGATCATAATAATTATATCTTCCTGTTGTCGCTTTAATTTGATATCACGTATGTAATGAATTGAACTATTGTGTTATTGTTTATAAAGCTTTAATGTTCCCATTCTAGCCGACTTAGGTCCCCGAAAATATTTGATTTGAAAGAAAGAACAAGTTTAAATACCTAATGTTCTTAAGCCCGATTTACACATTAGTGCTAAGTTCGAGTTCATACATTTGCTACTTACGTTTATTAGCAAATATATGAACTTACACTTAACATCAATGTGTAAAGCAGGTCTTACAGAAATTAGGGGCTTTTACTCTCACACTCTGTGCCACTGAACCGTAAGTCTTATAAATAAAGTTCAAAATCATACAACATTTTTTTCCTGTTTTGACGGCGGTTGTATCTGACGACTCGTCTAAAGAAAGGGCGCGTAGCCCGAGGAATTTAGTGCATTGACCCGTCCTTTCTTTAGTAAAACAAGTCATAAGAATTGATAATAACGTACATTACATAGTGCCTCGATTTACTAATTTTCATTTGAAGTTACAATGGCGTGCCATAGCACGGTGTACAGACAGAAGTCCATTGCATCGATCGTTGTACAGATCAGATATATCGGAGCGGCCAAGGTGTTCACAATATCTGAACATGCACTCTAACGCCCTGACAATATAGGCGTGTTATACAGATATTTGTGAGCGCCTTAGCCGCTTCGATTTATCTGATGGCGAGTGTACTCGTGTAAACACTGTTTTGTACCTACGTCTTTTTAATAGTATCCGAGTATAAATATACCACATGTTTGATGAATAACGGTAACATATATCATACATATATCCGGATACATTATGACGGAACTGTTATGTTTTTTTTTTCTAAAAATATTACATAATTATTATTCTTATTTTTGTAAGTCATAGCTAATGTCATAAATCATAATAAGGTCAGACCAAGAATAGTCTGCAGCGGATTTGATAGCCCACGCAGTGATAGTTTTATTTTAAACGTCAAACTTCTATGAAATTATGACGTATAAATGACACTTGTACTGCGTGGGCTGTCAAATCCGCTGCAGACTTTTTTTGGTCCGACTCTAAATAATATTGTAATAATTTAATCACAAGCTTCAATTCGTTAGTCACTGACATTTATGTTAGAAACTGACAACATATTTACATTAAAAAAGGGATTTTTATGATACTTTTAATTTAAATGCAGAATGTTGCAACGGAATTTCACAACTAGGTAGGTGGTAGGTACAGTCACCTGCAATAATGTTACACAACGAGGGCCGCAAAAATATGTGACACGTTCTTATCGCTCTTCATTAATTAGATCGTGTCAGATATTTTTGCGGCCTTCGTTGTGTAACATATTATTGCAGGTGACTGTACATTGTATTTTTCGCGAAGATATTATTTATTGGATATCATATTTCTCTCATACTAATAAGGAACTATCTCATAAGCTGTTCACTTCATGCTCTCACACCTAAATCATATGTATTAGATCGAGATGCAAGATGATTTTACTTGGAGTCACATATTTGATTGTATTTGTCACGGGCTAGGCGAAATCTGCTATCCTCTTCTGACGTGATAGTAAAGATCTAGTAAAGAAAGAGATGTTTAACCTAAGACGAGGTAGCCAAGAGATTATTATTTGTTTTATATAAATGACATACTCAAGAAATATTAGAATACTTAGGCCAAATATAGCTAATCAAAGGATTTTTTTAAATAATTTTTTGACGGATGTCATTAAATATTACGAATAATAATCGCTTTTTCAGGTTCAATTTAGCACGAAAGAGATGCAGCTATATGATTGAATGAGACAGTCGTATTAATTTAATTTTATCATATAGCTGCGTGTTTGTCTGCTATGAAAAAGGCCTTTTAGACTGAATGTGTTATAATTATAATTATATCGAGGTTTTATACTTATGTCCAGAGAGTTGTTAATAGTATAAGAACTGTGAAATGTAAGATAATATCTCACAACAAATTTGGCAGCTGAAATAGATGTCGCTATACGCAGTGGCGTAGCTAGGGGGGGGGGGGGGCGGGGACCGTGAACATCAGTAGTGCCACCTATTAAAATTCGTAAAATCATGTAAAATGAAAGCGATAGAGTCAATCCTGAGCTATTTAACATAAATTACAATTACTCTTTTTAAATATATTTTTCAATTTTGATTGAATTTTGGGGTGACACCCACAATTTCCGCACCGGGTGCCACCCATGCTAGCTTCGCCACTGGCTATACGGCCTTGTGGTAACTTTAGTTGTTCATTAAAACTTGACGGACAATCCAGCTACCGCCGTACAGTCCCATCTAAACTCTGTATCTTTAGGTATTCAAATAAAAGTAAACAAAATCTACCCTCAAATGGCTCCGTAAACTAGTTGAGGGTAGATAAAACATTACATGATCAAATAATGTAGGACGCAGGTCGCTCAGTGACTGATCCGGCCGGTTTTGTAATTGGTCGGTTAACCAATAAATGTTATAACTACCCGAAAATTTACATATAAATGTTTTACTTTTTTATTTAAATGCCTAAAGATACAGACTATAGTTCGGCTGTCAAAGTCGAGTTCTTTTTCTCAGATTTTACACTTCTTATACTGTCAATAACTTTTTTTGTCTGCGCGCGAGCGTTATAATGTTGAATTTATTTCTATAATTGTAAGGTTTAATAAAAAATAAAAAGTTCCAATTTCATTATTATCTTTATATTTACCTTATTATATTTTCGTATATAAATACAAGGTACCTAAGTGAGTATTAACGCGGTGGGTGCCGTATATACTTATGTACAATATACACTGTGCGGGGACTTAAGTATATCTAGCTTATTTCTAATTAAAACCTTTTGCAGTCATGTTCAAATTATTGTCAGATATTTAAAGCGGGGCGTCATAGTTTTTCTTATTTGGCAAGTGGATCTGTCTCTTAAAATGTTAGAACCTCTGAACGAAGTTACCGCTGTTATGTCTACCAAATGCCAAAAACAGGTGAACTACGTCACCAGTCTTATGATGACAGTACTACAATAATACGTTGCAGATCGAAGAGCTCTAAATTTACGAAACTCTTATAATCTTCAGTGTCAGATATTTCTGCGCGCTTTTTTGTACAAGATGTTCTTGCAAGTTACTACAACTTAGCTTTCTAACTGAATAAAATTAGCCTCTTGGCTTTAGATGTGCATACTTTTTACAACAATCTATCAATCTAAATATAATTATTATCTTACGAATAGGTACGAATGTAGGTACATTTATAAATCCCACGCTGTCAATTTTACTAGAGGAGTAGATAATATTATACGAGTATCCAGAATGAAGATGATGTCATACTAGTTGAAATCTTATTTTTTCAAATATATTAAAAATTATCCAAATATATATATATATATATTATCTATTTAATGTACAAACATTCCTGACAAACGATGGCCCTACAAGAGTTAATGTGCACTTGTTCTCTGTATCTGCTGGCCATTTGTACTCGAGAACACACTGTTCCCGCTCGCCAGCTGTTAGCACCACTTGCCGGGACTGATCGCGCTCATAGCCCGCAGCGGCGTATGCGTTTCAGGATACAAATCATCAGCCGCCGGCGTCTCGCAAGAGCTCAACCCCGCGTGTCTCCTGATAGGACGTGGAGTCGCCCGTCCACCCTCACTCCGTCTCTCGCGGCCCCATTTGTCACTGGCGTGCGTTCTCTTCACTGGCTTCTTACAGGACTCCTCGCCGTTCATATCTGAAGGCGGTCTGCTTGGTGTTTCTGATTCGCTTCCATTCATTAGCGAATGCGCGCTCCTTGCTTTATGCAGCGACAGGCGTAGAGGCTTCCGAGGCGGCGTTGGTCTACTTTTCACCTCACTTCTATCATCGTTCTTCTTGTAGTGACTCAACCTTGTTGAGCAGGTTTCAGATCCGTAGTCGATCCGTGGCGAGCTGGAGTAGATATCCCCGTTCGGGTAATCTGATTCCGACTCGAACTCCGAAGATTTGGCGCTCCGGGAGTGCAGTTTTGACGTTCTTCTGCTAGATTTGTGCGCGTTTTCTAGAACTTTCCCGTCTATCCTGTGGTACATGTAGTGCCTCTCTGATTCTACATGCACATCTTCAGCGCTATCGTTTTTCTTTAACTTTCTTAAGCGTTGCGAGCGCTTCAGCTGTTCAATAATGGACAGCGTCTTTCGCTCCGCCCAGTTGGTCTTTTTAATACTCTCTTCTATCCTGTCGGCAGCCTTTTTGATCTCATAATGGCGATCAGGTGGCGCGCTCGCACGTGAATTCATCTCCAAATCACTGTCAGAGCGGAAGTGATCTTCTTTAGAACGGTTAAGCTTCTCCGCTTTGAGCCGCTGCTTCTCCATGTGTCTTTGGTTGCGCTCGATCATGCGTATAGCTGCGTCAGTTTCCGCGCTGTAATCAGCTGCGTGGATGCAGTGGTGGGAGAGGGAGTGTCTCATACGGGAGCGTGGTTCCATGCTGTGTGCGGAATGCGCGCGGGACGCGGGGGGTGCAGGTGACGCTCGGGGGGAAATCGCAGCGCGACTGGACGCACCAGATGCATTAGACCTCGGTCGCATCAGCGGCAAACTCGCCTCTGCCCCATCAAGCCCAGGTAGTTTTGCTACAATCGCTGTGATATCTGGACCCTTCTGGAAGACTTGGACTTCGGACTTGGGGCTCTTGGCGTGCGGCTCGGAGCTGATGCTGATGTTGGTCACGTTCTTCTTGGTCTTGTTGACGGTTATGCAACTGTCGCTGCTGCTGACCGGCTGGAGCTGAAAACAGATGTTCAAAGTGTTACAAGTGGAGCGCAGATATAGTCGAACATTAGAACAAGAAACGTGGCAGATTTGCATTGAAGTCAGATTTCTAAGCCTTATTATTGATCATATTGATAGTATCATGTTCTGAGTCCATTTACCTGTGGATGCCTCGCTAGCAGCTCGGCCACCTGTTCTTCAAGGTACGAGATGCGGTGTGTAAGGCGCGTGTTGTCAGCGCGAAGGCCCTCCTTGGCTTTCTGGGCTTGCTCGGCCGCTGACCGCAACGCGCCGAGCTCAGCACGTAATGATGCTGCTTCGTTCTGAAGAAGATAATTTACCAGAGTTAAACAAATGTTATCAAGAGAGCTAGACGTTGCGATTTTAACAATGCAGAGGTACACTCCTGAGTAAAAGGTGCTGACATCACAGTATCACATAAGTATTAAACGTAAATAGTAGGTACCTACAAAGAGAATTTAGTATATCTTTTCTTTAGCTGAGCGGCAACCCCAGCTCCGAAAATTATGAAGGTCATAATTTTCCTTAATAATCGAGACTTTTGTACTTACCTGTGTGAAAGTGTTGGGAGTAGCCGGAACTGGCGCCGGGCTTGTATTGCTGGTATTGGGATGGTTCGGACTGGAAGGCGGGGAGCCCTGCGCACGCAGCAGCACGAGCCGCGCCGGCGCCGCCGCGCTCGCTGCACGCTGCAGCTCTTCAACGTTACGACATGATAGGACGTTTGTGCCGTTTACTTCCACCAATCTGTTGAACAAAAAGTATGTTTAGGGATTTTTGATAGTTCCATATAGAAGCTGACTATGCACTCAACCATTTGGCTGCGATAAATTCTTCAATCTTTAGTAATTATAAAGGAACATCTTAACTTCATAAAATGTTAATGTGTAAGGTGGCGCTACCACACACGGTTACTTGCCGAATTGGTGCAGAGTTAGCTTAGGCTCTCATGTGATTTTGTCAGAAACACACAACAGGAATTGGCCAAAATAAGGTAAAGGGCCCCTGTTTCGGCAGGTTAAGGCTCTTGAGAGTGAGTTGAGAGTTTGTGTATTTTTTTTAAATATTGCTAAGCATATCAATACCTTGAAAGCTTTTGAATATGTTATATTAGTTCTTTGTTAATAATTTAATGAATAAACTGTAGGGTTTTAGTTGAAACTTTTTTTTATATGAATTTTTTTGTGAACCTCTTATATGGCTCCCATTTCGTGATACAAATTTAGGTCAGCTCCTAAATTCGTGAATTCGTGTCCCCTGTTTCGGCATAAAGTTTTCTTAGAGTAATTGGTGATAAATTGATAATTTGCTGATAATCATTTTAAATATTTAACCTACTTACGAATAATTGTAAGGTCAAATTAAAAATAATAATTAAAAAAATGTTAAATTGAGAGCTAGCTTAAGTTTTTTGTACTCGTCGACGTTAATGGTTGAATTAAGACTTAGGTAAACCATATGGGTACTTTAATACTTGATTAAAAGTCAAACTATTTAATTTAAATAAAAAAAAATTTAAAAAAAAAATATTTACAAAAAATCATTTACTATCTTATACGTTAAATATAAACATGCACAAAAATAAATCAAATTTCAATAATAAATAAAATTGTGCATCGATATATTTATTTACCAATAACAAATAAAGTGATAATAAAAACAACATTAAAATTAAAACTAAAATTTAACAGAACTTATAAATAAAAAATGCTCCCCAGGTCACCTTCGTTTGTTATGGTGCCCAGGAGGCTGGCAGCGTTTCCTTTTTGGATGGCCAGGCTTATTCTCTGGCCGAGGTAGCTGCTAATTGTGCTAGTAGTTAATATGAGAATATACGTGGAACATACCTTAAAATTTTTAACTTGGGTCACATTCAAACTCGTTTTATGAGAATTCTAGTGAAAAAAACATATACCGAATTTCGCTCATACGAAACTTCATGAAATACATTCATTGTTTTCTAATTTATTTTTTTAATTATCTTTGTTGTTATATTTAAAAACAAGCACTCAAAATGTATCTAGAAAATCCTTGATTCGTTAGTGGCACGAAATAGGAGACACACGAAAGATAAAATGACCGCTATTTCGTGAGTCGATTTATTGCAATTTTAAGTTATTTCTATGCATATATTCAATCTTTTTTCTTATCAAATCAATTACTAAGGAACCCACAGAAACACTCCCAAAAACTTTTATTCGAATGGGTTTAGCTTTTCCTTCCTATAAGCTTAACAAGTGAGAGCGCGCATCTTACGCCTAAAAAAAGTGCACGCATACAAGACAGCTGTTCGCGGCCGTCTGACAGTTTCGACCGTCGTATTACTCTTAGTTTAATCACTAAAATATTGGTTATTATTTTATTGAAGAGATTAAATAATACAGATTTTTTTCATATGTATAATTTGAATAAAAGATATTTTAATTCCTTATTATTTGCGCCAGAAAAAAAACTAACGAAATAACGTACTAACACGAACTTGGGGCCGTTTACCTTATTTGTAAAGGATTACCTACTCTTCTGAAATATTCCAGTCTCGGTACTGACTAGATACGATAAATATGATAAAAGAAAAGAGAAAAACATTAAAGAACCTGACAATCCTGGAAAATTATGAACAGTCACGAATAAACCTGGTATCTCTCGTATGTATGTGTAACGACTTCCAGGCATACCTACTTATAAAGTGTACAGCATACTCCGAGTCAAACAAAAACAATGCATCTTCATTACTGATGGCGTGCTCCCGGCGTTTTTGCCATGAGCGAAATTCTACCGACAACTCGCGTGCGTGTGAAAGAGAGCGTACTAAGAATACTAACCATTCGTAGACCTTACATCTTTGGAATAAGGCTTAAAAACTATCAGCTTGTCAGTTACCATGTGTAGTTGATGCGTGCAAGCTATGCACGTGTTTGAATTAAGAAACGTACTATCTCCTTATGAGCTCCATAGACGTTTACGACTTTTCTTTTGGCGTGAATATCTTATCATTTTATCTTTATCAAGATTACAGACTCCTTTGTGAAAGTTCCTAATCCGGGTCGCATCTTCACGACTATTAACGCTTGCGTAATGAAGTTTAAATTATGTGCATAAAAATAAATTGAGGGTAATAAATACATGATACAGCTGACATAGACTAATGTGATAGTAGACACAGTACATTTGGCCAGTATTTTAACTCCATAACTTCATTTCGTCATTAACAGTATGACGTATGTCCACAGAGCAAATGAGAGGGTGACACTGAAAACCGGGCAAGTGCGAGTCGGACTCGCGCACGAAGGGTTCCGTACCATAAAGCAAAAAAAAAAACGGAAAAATATGCAAAAAGAAAATGGTCACCCATCCCAAGTACTGACCACGCCCGACGTTGCTTAACTTTGGTCAAAAATCACGTTTGCTGTATGGGAGCCCCACTTAAATCTTTATCTTATTCTGTTTTTAGTATTTGTTGTTATAGCGGCAACAGAAATACATCATCTGTGAAAATTTCAACTGACAGACAGACGGATGGACGGACGGACGGACGGACGGACAGCAAAGTCTTAGTAATAGGGTCCCGTTTTACCCTTTGGGTACGGAACCCTAAAAACCAACTTGTTGCGCAGTATATTAACGCTTCTGGGGAGTCGCAATCCTAACGGTATCTTATGGATGTATTTATCTATTTATATGACCTCGCCTATTAGTACATATAGAATAAGCTTTAATTATTTTGGGACTAGGTCGATCTGCGAAAAAGCTATAAGTTAATGCGTAGGTCAGATGTCCTACCATTAGGCCTATCCGCTGCGCCGGCGTTGACAGATTAAGCGACCTAATGGCGACACGTTTGTTGGGCAACCAACTTAGCATTTAATTGCTGGGAACTGCATGTAGTTTGAATTAATCTGTGCTCCAGGGCAAAGGAGGGTAATCATTGTTACGTATAAGGCTAGAGATTAAGCATCTATCAAAGGTGGTACGTATGTAAGTGTGACAGAGATGAATGCGATGAAATGTGTCAGTAATACGGCTGGCTTCTTCCCATTTGTTCCCACATTAGTTTTCAGTTTTCACCCGCGAGTCAAACCTGAGAAAAATGGAACAGTCAGTCCCAACAGTTAATACCACTGGAGATATCGAAACGAAAGAAAAACGTATCATGTATAATTAGGGACTTTTGGTGAGGAATTATATACATATATACCCCATTCACAATTTCAGAAATTACAGGTAGTAGAGTGCCAATTATACTTGTACAAAAATTCAGGATTCACCCCCCAATTAACACGCACCTTCCTCCTCCCATTAAGGTGCGTGCCCTGCATGCATTACTCGTCTTATCCGTTAAATCTTATCCGTCGATGACCCTACATACGTTCTTAAAAAAACTTGCCCTTCTCGCTACATCTCAGTCTGATCTGCTAGCGTGTAAATCAGCAGCTAAACATTTCCCGAACGATCCCACTACTGACTCCACTTATCCTATCATCCCACACAAACATTCAATACACCTGGCTCATTACTTGTCCGCAATCGCAATAATTTGTCCAGTAATAACTGACCGCGCGATTGACTGTGTAGCGGGCGCTGGTTCTCGGGTAAACCAATGTAAGACGACCTTCGAAACCTTGGGATATGTAACCAGTACCGTCTTTACCATAAGGGCACATGTGGCCCCCATCCTCAGGGGGCCCCGAAAGACAGACGGTAACAGTACCTATATTTGATTACCCATAATAAATAGAAGATCATAGTAGAAACGTTCCATAGTTTAAGACGGCCCTGTACGTGACGGAATAGACAGACTGTGGAAGAATATGCCGCGTGATTTGATTAAGGGCCAGTTGCACCAACCACATTTGACAGACTGATCAACGTCAGCCGGCGCGCCCCGCGCCTTTACTATGAAACTTCCCATACATAAAAATTTAGCGAAGTCTTTAACGATGCGAACAGTTTGGTGCAACCGACCCTAAATTGACTAAACTAAACTTAGGTAAATAACGGACAGCTAAACTGTGGAATGAACTATGAACAGCTATACACACACACACATTTATACACAGCTAAACTGTGGAATGAACTATCACCTGCAGTACCTACTCGTACGGCGCGATTCGGGCAATGAATTAGAGATTAACTAGATACGATATAGTAAAGATATGTGACGTCCCACGGGTAAAGGTTCCTATGGCGGTTGGCACTTACGCTGTTATTAACGCCGCTTAATATTATTGCGGCGCTATGCGACGTAAGCCCCGGTCGTCATAAGGTACCTTTTTCCGTGGAACGTCACAATTATCTTCACTATTTCATATCTAATGGATTTCTAATTCATTTCCCGAATCCCATAAGGTACCTTTTGCAGTGGAACGTCACATATCTTTACTATTTCATATCTAGTGAGTCTCTAATTCATTTCCCGAATCGAGCCGGTAATCTGGGCTATAACCGCGAAAATCGAAGTTCGCAAATTGCGGGGATCTTTCTCTTTTACTCCAATGACGGCGTAATTAGAGTGACAGAGAAAAATCCCCGCAATTTCGGTTTTCGTGGTAGCCCCTCTGGATCTGCGCTGAGCTTTAGAGCGAAGTTTTTCGATCGCCCGTGCTCGTGAAGTGAATGTAATTGCCATGGGCGGCTGAAGGCGCCCGCACATTCAAATGAGACGGCGACAAATGGCACCCCGCCGGCCATCTACTCGTTTACATTGCATTTACATAATTTACTTACTTATACTGTAATGATATGAAATTTGTAAGGTCTCGTTTTGAATCGAAAACTGTTAACTAAATACAGTGAAACCTGGATAAGTGAAATCTCAAGGGACGAGCAAATTTGTCTCACTTAAAGAGGTTTTCCACTTACACAGGCTCCCAGTTAGCCAGGTACAAATAAATTTCTGTCTCATTTACAGAGGGTTCCATTAATAGAGGTGAGAATAGAGTATATTTCAGTTATAGAGGTGGTTAATAAGGTATTTATTAATTATCTTTAGAAATAAATAAGGTAAAATGATCCTTGTCCCTAAATATTTTTTAAGTCTGTTTAAATATTTCTTTGAATTTATTTTGAATGATTCTCCAAAGGATAGATATTTCAAAATTAAATTAAATTTGATACGGACTTCATTGCGTATTAGAAATTTAATAAATGAAAATTTATTTTTTCGTGTTACTTATCAAAATTTCAGCTTTCGTTTCGATAGTTTTAACTGCTTATATAAATTAACTAAATCAAACTTGAAGTTGTTTGGACACAATTAGGCAAATGCGGAATTTGTGGATAAACTAAGAGTTAGTAAGAATACGGAAATTGTTCAATGAAGTCCAAGTTAGAGAGGTCATAGATTGACGTTATCTCAGATACAGAAGTCAATTCCCTATAACAATTAGGAAAATGTAATCTTATAAATATAGTCTCAGTAAAAGAGGTAAAATACACTCTCTGTCTCAATTATAGAGGTAAATGTTACTATAAAATCACAACAACGAATCCCAGTTATAGAGGTTCGTTTTTTCTCAGTAACAGAGGTAATTCAGTGCTAAAGTGTCGGGACCGCACCATGAGTCCCAGCTATAGAGGTTTCTCACTTATCCAGGTCCCACTTAACCAGGTTTCACTGTAGTTTCAATACAGCACAAGTAAGTTCTGTGCAGATATGCTGATAAACAGATGTGTCGACAGAAAAAAAAATCGAAATCCACATAAAATTTTTATTTAATCTTTATTGCACGAAAAAAATCCTTACAGTACAAAAGTCGGATTTAATTCCATAGGACATTCTCTACCAGTCTCTCTCTACCATATAAGTACCTACATAATAGAAAAGTTTCGCATACATCTCACGTTTTTGAATGGAGAACGAAGTTGGAAAACTTTTTTCCAAAACTTTTTTTATTTCTTGTGTAATTTTCCAGAATTTATCGAAAGCTTTTCGAACTTTTTAGAACGTGATGTGAAGCACAGCTTTTGACTAAACCATACCCTGCACTACTAATTTAATTTAATTTATTTATTTCAAAAAAATATACTTATGTCTAGGTATACAAAAGTTACCTACTACTACTACAAGTGGTGCTACTAGTGGTGGTAGTGTGCTGGTGTACTAGTTGGTGCTAGCGGTAATTGCCACACGCTGGGGAGGTAGGCTGGGGTAGTCAACGTTCATTTGACAAGTCCATTTACCTATTCCCGATTCCTACTTTATTCGGCTCAAGTGAGTGGAGCTTTATATAAAAATACTTAAGTAACATTGAACTCTACAATACTCTACAATCTCTGCATCCGTAACAACTATGTACTAGAGTGCATTTATGGTCTGATCCTTATTCTACCGATTCGGAAAGACACCACAGTAAGGCCCATCATTAATTCAGACAACGGTCCATAGTCGCGCCAATATGACCATTTTATATAAATGTAAGTAATATAAATGTATACAGAACCATAGATATCTTGACTGAATACATGCCTGTGCTAGTCTTCAAGCTCAGTATGCGCAAATTGTGCGCATACGCCGAGGTCGATCCCACAATCAGCGCATCGTGATGGTATCGCACACGCTCGGCGCCACATGATTGGCCCCCGACACACTCAACTCAAAAACGCCATAAGTAGTAAAGAACCTAACCACTCTTACATCGTTTTAGAGCCAGACTGCTCAAGTGCCTATTTTCAACCGATACAAGCTTCAGCGAATCGATAATAGACAGGTTTTTTCGATTGACGTACCTAAGTATGCGTGAAACATAAATTTATCCTGACTAGCTGTATAAGGAGATGGTATTTTCCGCGGTTTACATTTATCACTTGATTAGCATAGCTAAATTCCATGAGATAATTGACGTGAATATATCTTTGTATCCCTAAGAGATATTTTCATAGTCATGTGACATACTCGTAACTTTAATACTCGTAAAACTACAAGGTACCTACATAATTTGCCAAAGGGTCATTCCATAATAAACGCTACCAAGGGTTATAAAATGAAAATTGGTTTAAGAAGTCAACACTAACCTATTTCCATAGAAAACATACCAAACCTTCATGTCAGAAAAAATACCCGAAAAAAAACCATGGTTTACATGTTTTCCATGTACTTGATAGCAACGTTTAAATGATAGGCGTAAAACTAAATTTATACAGCGATATTGGCAAGACTAATTAAAAAGAAAATAACTGTAAACTGTTACAAATTTCTCGCAGTTATTTCAGGTAAAATATTGTAATTTTATAATTTGTCTTTAAAAATATTAAAAATCATGGATTAATTGGTTTTTAGAAGAGTATTCTAGACTGTGGTCTCAAAGTAACACCCGAAACGAAAAAGAGATAAAAGTATGTGTAACTTTTCCCGTAATAAACTATAGCCAAACATGTTTTGCCAAAGAAAGGGTATGATGTGAACCTATTCAAATGTGTAATAATTATTGTTTTAGCGTCTCCTTTAGTCGTATGTTTTAAAGTTTGAAGTTGTGTAACACCCGAAACGTGTTGATCGTCCGCCTGTCCGTCCCCGGCTTTTCTCCGTGGTGGTTAGTGCTAGAAAGCTGCAATTTGGCATGGATACAAAAATCAATCATGGCGACAAAGTAGTAACACAAATATTGCAAAAAAAAAATTTTTTTAGAGTAGCTTCAGTACAAAATATTTTTTTTTTTTTTGCCTTTAATCCTGTGGTGTGGGGTGTCGTTGGATAGATCTTTCAAAATGAATAGGTGTCACTATCAACCATTTTTTGATTGAGTGAATATTTTCGGAAATATTCGCATCGAAAGAAAAATAATAATGATATCCCCGAGAAACAGTTTTTGTTGTTAAGATTAGTGTATTTAATACTAATTCAACATTTATTACTTATGATTTTAATCGAATTTATTAAAAAGACAATAATTTTAATAAAATGAGCCATAATTTCGTATAAATCTGTCTTAATTTCGTACTCGTAACACCCGAAACGAACCATGAGTAACACCCGAAACAGGTAATTTATTTTATTAAAATTAAACAAAAAGTGATACTAAGTTGTTACTTCAGTGTTTCAGTAGACTATACTAACTTTTATTACTTGACAAAAATAAAACTGAAGGTTACTTGACAAAATTCGCTAAAATATGCATTTTGGTACTGACAGTCAGAAGGTATAGGCCAATTCGCGTAACGCCCGAAACAGCTACTTTTTAACCGACTTCCAAATCTCAAAGAAGGAGGTTATCAATTCGGTTGTATGTTTTTTTTTATTTTTTTTATTTTTTTTTATTTTTTTTTATGTTTGTTACTCCATATCTCCGTCATTACTAGATCGATTTTGAAAATTCTTTTTTTGATTGAATGTATATGCATACAGATTGGTCCCGTTTTTGTCAAAACCCAGTTCTGATGATGGGATCCATGAGGAATCGAGGGAACTCCTCAAATCTTAAAGGCATACATATAGTGATTTTTGGGTTTTTATAAACAAATCAAGCATATACACCCAAAAAAGTGACATTTGATGAAGTGGAACTGCTGATGATGATCAGAACGGAACTCTTTAACGACGCATAGTTCACGGTTGGCGATTTGTCCTCTTCGTTATGTTTGTTAAGCAAGTTAAGTTTTTAAGCCACATTTTTGTCAAGCTCGAGTTCTGATGATGGGATCCATGAGGAATCAAGGGAACTACTCAAATCTTAAAGGCATGCGTATAGAGATTTTTGTATTTACATCAGAAAATCAAGCATTTTCATTAAAAACTGTTGCATTTGATGAAGTGGAACTGCTGATGATGATCAGAACGGAACTCTTTAACGACGCATAGTTCACGGTTGGCGATTTTTCCTTTTCGTTATGTTCGTTAAGCAAGTTAAGTTTTTAAGCCACATTTTTGTCAAGCTCGAGTTCTGATGATGGGATCCATGAGGAATCAAGGGAACTCCTCAAATCTTAAAGGCATGCGTATAGAGATTTTTGTATTTACATCAGAAAATTAAGCATTTTCATTAAAAACTGTTGCATTTGATGAAGTGGAACTGCTGATGATGATCAGAACAGAACTCTTCAACGACGCATAGTTCACGGTTGGCGATTTGTCCTCGTCGTTATGTTCGTTCAGCAAGTTAAGTTTTTAAGCCACATTTTTGTCAAGATCGAGTTCTGATGATGGGATCCATAAGGAATCGAGGGAACTCCTCAAATATTAAAGGCATACGTATAGATTTTTTTGTATTTTCATCATAAAATCAAGCATTTACATTAAAAACTGTCGCATTTGATGAAGTGGAACTGCTGATGATGACCAGAACAGAACTCTTCAATGACGCATGGTACACGTTTGGTGATTACGAATTTCGATTTTGACTTGGACTGGGACCCGGACTCGGACTCATACCCGGATCCGGTTCGGACCCGGATCCGGTTCGGACCCGGACTCGGATCCGGATTCGGACCCGGACTCGGAACCGGACTCGGACCCGGACTCGGATCCGGACTTGGACCCGGTCTCGGACCCGGACTCGGACCCGGACTCGGACCCGGACTCGGACCCGGATTCGGACCCGGACCTTGACCCAGAAAACCACTATGATACCTTAACTAAATAAACAACTATGATTACCTATCATAAAATTAATGTAGGTATAAAGTACGATGATGCCAATCTTACTAGTCCCTCCCGCTTAAACCCCCGTACACCGCACGGCATGCGCCATTAAGTGGGTTAGGTTAGGTTTGAACTGCGATCCTCACAGAACCGAACAAGGATTAGGTTAGGTTAGAACTGCGAGCCTTACAGAAACGAAATACTACTTGAAAAGTGGGTTTGATTAGGTTCGAACTGCGATCCGCACAGAACCGAACTGCTATCTGAGGAGTGGGTTAGGTTAGGCTAGAACTACGACCCTTTTATGGCTCCTCTTCACGATGGGCCAACGCCGGCCACTCCAAGGGACGCATTTATGCGTTAGAGGGAGCAAGTGATATTGCTATCTCATTCTACCGCATGGCTGCGTCCCTTGGAGTGGCCGGCGTTGGCCCATCCTGTAGAGGAGCCATTATACAGAAGCGAAATGCTAGTAGAAAAGTGGGTGGTTTTACCTCCTTTTCTACATAGTGTACCATCTACAATAATCTTTCATCGGCCCCCATGGAAGTCGGTTTTTTTTTCTTAAAAATTATTAGTGATTCTCTCGTTATTGGTCTTATACTTTAATTACCTATGTGTGTACAGGAAAAGAAAATATTATCAAAGTAGTAGATGAATCAATAGTTATAACCTCCTAGTTCCTATTACAATATCGAATAAAACCTTATTTTATGAGTTCAAGTGTAACACCCGAAACGGTGGAATGACCCCAAACTAAATAAATACTTTTTCTGATAACGCATTTACTGCCAGGGGGGTGGCCTAGGAACAAACTTGTATGACGGTGGACGCACATGTGCTTCCGGGGCAGTAAATGTGATAACAAACCAAAATCGGAAGACATTAGGACCACAAGGTACCTACTGCTGGGTGCCTACCCTAGTAAGTTAGTTTGTCATGTCAAATCCTGGATGTTAGTGCAGACAAACTATATCAGAGCAATTAAACTATTAAGCTAATAGGCTTTTGAAAAAACGACTAACCTGTCTCCAACCCTCAGGGTATTATCACGCGACCAGTCTATACTCAGTCCCGTTCCACGAGGGGCGGCGCCCCAGGTCCCGTCCCTGGCTTCAGCTGCTACCAGCAAGGCGCTGCCACCGCAGTCCCGCAACGTGCTGTAACAAACAACATTTTATGATAGCCGCAACAATTTTGCAAGTTTAGAATACTTAACATGTGGAGGTATTACTTAAAGACCCTTTAATTAACCCTGACATACACATGACATCGCACGTCCTAACTCCAGGATCACCTATCCCAGTAGCTTCGTGACTTTGTCTTATATACTATCCGAGAAACCTTACACGGTAGGTAGGTATACATCCTTACATTGTATCTCGTACTTTGAAAATAAACGACATTCACACGGCGCGTTGAAGGCAAAGTTCTGCCGATATGCAAAAAGAGGACTCGAAATAATCCGCGTCGGGCACGCTTGGGTGCGCACTTTACCGCGGGGTGTACATACATTACCTATACGAGTAGGTAGGTATAAAACCATGTGCCAGTGCCAGAAATATAGTGCCACCTAACTATAGTCCAAAAGCTATAAAAGTAATATATATTCATTTAGGTGGGACTATCATTTTGAATGTAGTTAGGTTCTATGCGTAAATATTTTTATACCTAAGTGGAATAAAAAACTCAGACAAAACCAAATAGAACATAGAGTACCTATAGGGGATAGAGTAGAATAGAGTATAGAGTTAGACCAAGAAAAGTTTGCAGCGAATTTGATAGGCCACGCAGTGCAAGTGTTATTTACACGTCATAATTTCATAGAAGATAGCAGGGCTCGGAAACCGGTATTTGCTCCATACAAAAATACCGGTATTATTACGTTCTTTTTCGTTCTTTGGTTTATTATTTCTTTTTTAATCAAAACAATCTGATAACACATATTCGTTACCTAAATACATGATCCAGTCTTACGTAAAAAGCATAAAATAATTCAAAATATTGGTCTATTTCGGGGTTTTTAAAAAATACCGGTTCCGAGCCCTGGAAGATAGACGTTTAAAATTACACTTGCACTGCGTGGGCTATCAAAATCGCTGCAGAGTTTTCTCTGTCTGACTCTAGGTGCCTATTATTTAAAACTAGGTCTCTTCCAGACTTGCTTTACAGCATTTTAGCCTCCATACTCGTATTAGTTATAAAGAGGGCTAGACATTGAAATAAAAAAATATTAATTCGCCAAAAAAACCTGAGCTACCAAACGATTGATTGTTTGGTCGAAATGTCGTATCATTGCAGGATGATACCTAGGTACCTACCTACTTTTGTACATCTGTGCCAAGTTGTAGATATGTTTAAAGGCGTATATATGTATATAGGTCCTTGCAGGCAGGAGTCACGGCTGAGGGCACGCGGAGCACTGACCGCAACTGCCTCCATCATTTCGGTGAATACCGAGGATAATAATATTAATGCCAAGGCGTAGGCCGGAAAAGGGGGATATATACAGGGTGATTCAGGAGACGTGAGCAGGACTAATACTGCGCATTTCGTAATTAATAAGCAACTGTTTCGTATCAGTATTAGTGAGGTTAACGTTAATTTTCTAGTCGTGTTGAAAAAAAAGTTATTAATTTATTTACGACATTAATGGTCATCCTACAATTAGAATACTAAACTACCGATTTCTGTGTCAAATTGAATGTCATCACGGTCTGGTTACTTTTGAAAACTCGTATCTCACTCAAGTTTGACAGTTTATTTTCTTTGTAATCATAATGCTGTCATTACGGTTAAAGAGGTTTTATGTTTATTAATTAGGTCTTGTAGGGTGACCATGATTGTAGAGAATTAAATTTGCGCTCACCAAAAAGTTAAAAAACAGGAAAAAGTGTGGTTGTTTTACCTAAATACGACGGTGATCGATCAATTATCAGTTACTGGGTGTGCAGGATTAGTCCTGCTCACGTCTCATGAATCACCCTGTATAGACGGTTAGTGCATTATCCGTGCCGCATTTTTTTATAATGTCAGCAACTTGGCCATATTTTGCACAAATAGGTATACATTTTGTGTATCTAAGTACATATAGGTATCAAAGAGGGATCAAGAAAAAATTATAGCTATTTACGAAATAAGAACCAATGACAGTTCTTAACTATCATGTCTGTATGATGAGTATCCTGAACGAAGTTTTAGTTATCTTTTTGCATATTTTTAGAAAATGTCTTTTTCTGTTCTGTACAGTACCTACAACCGGGTTTTAAATCCACGATTTTTGACCACCACGGATATATGAAACGTTAAAGCACTAATAGCAGAATAACTAATAGCTATAGCTAGCTGCTGATAGTACTGTTAAAGCTAAAAGCCCTAAATATATTTGAAGAAATACAATGCTGTAAAACATAGCATATACTTGATATACTTACCTGGTCTACAGTAATTATAGTTGCCCTTACCTTACCAGGCTTAAAAAACAGCTACTGAAAACTCATTCTATTGTTTTATCGTATTCTCTTGCATCAAATTCCAAATTCAAGCAGGTTTTCCAAAGGTTGTTACGGCTGTTATGCTTGATGACGGTATATAGGACTTCACATACTTAAAACCGGTTCTAGAGAGCGTTAAATTGCCAAATTTACTCGGAAACAGAAGCAATTTCCTCGTCGTTAGCATCTCCCGACTGTTAATGTCAATATAATCACCGCTCTCTCTGTTTCGTGCCTTGTTACGGCAGATTGAAAAGGGACGGCCATTTACGAGGATGCAAGCCGCTTAGTCTACTTGGTAGGGACTGATATCGGTACCGTGGCTATACCGTCGTAGTAATGTAAAATGAATCTCAGTAGGTACTTACAGTTTCTGCGAGAATAACAAGGGAAAACGATAAATTCTTGCTTATAAAATACCTTTGACAAATAGAAACATTACTTAACCTAATTCTTAAATTTTCATCGTCATCTTCATTTTTGATTCAGCCGATAAAGTCCCGACACCTCGCTTTTTTTCCCTTACACTGATAGTTACCTTGCTTAATATGCTCATGTACATGTGCAATATACATCACACAGACATATTGGTCACAATCCTAAGTCATGTGACGAAGCTGTCCCTTCTCATCACAGGACAGTCTAAACACAACGCGGAACACCAAGATTCTGACACCCGACACTTCGGCCTTTGACACTCACACCTAATCCTTGCTGTATGCTTGTGTGAGTACTCGCCTACATACGTGGACAGACTTGTCACAATCCTGTTATGAGATGAAGCTATCCCTTCTCATCGCACAGGACAGTCTCCCTACAACGCCGAACACGAAGGTCCCGACACCTCAGTCTTTGTTCCTCACGCCGACACCGACAGTACCGATACCTTGCATTACTCGTATATTATGCTTGTGTGAGTAAATCAAATGATTTCTCTCAATATTACTCTCAACATGTCTGTGGACAATAATATTGGCTTTGAGATGGTAAAATGTAAATATTTTCAGCTCACATGGGGTAGGGGTATTATTTACCGTATTTAATTAGTACTGTAAGTAATGATGTGTCGAGTAATTCAAAATATAACCCATAAACCCATAATTCTTATATACTATCGTAACGGAACTACCCGGCATCAGGAGTTTTTCTCGAGGGGCTACATTGGTTCTTCAAAAAAAGACAGGTTTTTAAAGGGTCGGCAACTCGCATGTATTGCCCCTGGAGTTGCAGTCGTCCAATCAGGCGGACTGTATGCATGTTTGTAAACTGTTGTAAACAATTTGAACTAGTACTCGGAATTACTCAAATACACCTTAAGGATGACTCTCGTTAGACCGGGCTGTGTCCGGGCCGGAGCTTCCGGCGCATCATTTTCTATAGAAAACATCACGTGATCACCTGTCATGTCATAGAAAAGTAAGCCCTGGGAGCTCCGGCCCGGATACGGCCCGGTCTAACGAGAGTCATCCTTTATACCTACACTTTTGCGGTTTATATAGTCTGTGGTATGGTAAGTGTACCTAAGTACCTGTGAGCATGGTAATCCCTGAGCGTTTCCCTAGTTTTCATACGCACCGGTGCACTCACGTCCCGTTTATGCGTGGGAACCAATATATAGCGTTGTACACTAATACAGACAGAAAACTACGTACAGTCGCCATCAGATATATCGGAGCGCCCAAGGTGCTCACAAATATCTGAACACGCCTCTATTGTCAAGGCGTTACGAGTAAGAGTGCGTGTTCAGATATTGTGAACACCTTGGCCGCTCCGATATATCTGATGGCGACTGTACAATGAAAGAGTTTTAAGTCACTGACACGTTATTTTTGTTTCTGGCTTATTTCGAATCGTCAAATATTAGGTACTTACATTATGTACTTCAGTTTGTTTTCAATATAAATGTGCGATATCGGCTTAGTAGCCTCTCTTGTTAATATCCCGTCATTCCACAGCTGGACACAAGCCACTGCTCATTGTAAATACAAGATGGTTTGGGTACAGTTTGCGCTATAGTGCCCATATGGATTGTGGGTTTTGGATATTCCCGTATTAATATTGGGACTCTTGGGTCTTAACAAAATGATTGCTTATTACCTCTCCTGCTAACCGTACGTACTTACATAGTGTCTAAATTGCAATTCAACTGTATCTTATAAATCTAGGGCAGCGGTCGGCAACCTTTTAGCAGCCAAGGGCCACATAGCAGTTAACGAAGTGGACGCGGGCCGCACTTTGTTAATATTTATGACTATCAGACATTGTCATTTGTCAATATTACATACAAAATACTTAAAATAGCCATCAGGGAGGCTTGCGGGCCGCAAGTGAGAGGTTCGCGGGCCGCTGGTTGCCGGCCGCTGATCTAGGGCAACAAATTTTAAACAATACGCACAGAAAAATAGCTTAATTAGGTAATTACCACATTATGCCGTTAATAGTGTGTAAATGTACCCTAATGAGCAGATATCGTGCTAATATATCGGCGCGAGCAAAAACGGCAATAAACTCGTAAAGTCGTGTGAAAACTGCGGTTTCGCGTACATACTTGTAGTCACTAACTATAAGTAGGTACTATACGAGTAAGTACCTATGTACCTTTTTTTAAGAAAGAGGAGATTAGAACAAAACAGCACCCCTACATAGCTAAGTTAATACGCCATCTTATTAATATTAGGAAAATATTATCGTTTTGTAGAATGTATTTTAAGTAAGTAGATACTTATTATTGTATGATTTGTATGATTACAACGCTTTTTTTACCCAACTACGGCAAGGCAAAAGGAGGGTTATGATTTTTTTAAGAAGTAAGAAACAGCAATTAAACAACTCAATAGGATTAGGATTTTTTTCAGAGTCAGAGGCGGATTTACTTTAATAAGTACCTATGCAAAAGTAGACCAGACTAAACCAGAGCACATAAGTAATATTAGTAGATACGGATCATTAAAACGTGGGTCAGTTTTCTTCTTACCTACCACTCAATGAGACAAAACAATCAGCGACCAATCTCTCTGTTACTGATCGAGTGAGTAGTTCTAAATTTTTGTCCTTCTCACCATTTTTTTCCCAATCTCCCCTAAATGTCTGAATTTAAGGTTGTGTATAATAAAACAATAAGGCAACACACGAGCTTGGGAAACAAAAGCTCGTGATTAGTGTGCGAAGGGACCGCGCAAAAACCAACGAGTGCTCGTAACGGTTTCTAATTATCGACACAGTGCTTATGTGGCGCAGTGTAATGAGGGACACCAGTATATTATCCCTTCGGGTGGCAGCACCTTCGGTTGAACGGCAGGAGAAATGGCGCGGCCATTTTTTTAAATATGCCTTTGCGTGGCAGAGGCCTCGAGAAGGTTCGGTCATAACAAGCCCGTAATTGGCAGAGACCGTCTCGCGGCATCTGTGCGACGCAACATTTCGCGCCTAAAATAAAACCGTTAAAACTATGCCTTGCTTGCTCACTCTTGCAAGATGCATTCGTCAATAAACAAGGACAGTATTCCCTAACGGTCGAATTCCCGCGTAAAACAAAGTCACGCGCCAAATTCGCGATAATCACCCGTTGAGGCCCCGCCACTTGACGTATATTTTTCCAAAATGGCTGCGCCACTCAACCGGCTTGTTATGTCTGTCCTTCTCGCGGCCTCCGCCACTTACCGTAGAGACCTCGAGGAGGACAATGCCACTCGAAGGGTTAATTTAGGAATTAAAAAATATATACATTTATATTTTTTAATTCGTATAATTCGTTTAATTTATACTTCAAAGATGGACAGGCAGGACGGGTTCCGAGGTCAATGGATTGAGTGTACTTAATAGGACCAAATGAGAAATAATATTGTAAATAAGACCTACACCAACATTCTAAACACCACTCGTATAAACGAATCTACAATATAATTACAAATGTATCATGCCAATGATGTGTGTATAGTATACACTGTATACACATGTTCCCAGTAATTATTTTAAATTTTCCATTTGCATGAAGACTAAAGGATGACTCAAGCTAGATCGGGTCGTGCCCGAGGCGTCTGACATGTCATTTCCTATGACGGCTGATCGGTGATCACGTGGTGCTTTCCATAGAAAACAAAGCGCCAGAAGCTCCGGCTGAGTCAACCTTAAAACGGTAAAAATTGGATGGGATAATGTTTATGTTTCTGACGCCTCAGGTAGAATACTGGTTGCAATATTTTTCCTATACACCTTTATGAGATAATAAACGGCGTTTCTTTTTGAAAGCTCGGTCCTTGGCGGATTCTTTCTATTGCTTTCGCTTCCTATCCAATACCAACTAACTAATTACATAGAAACGTAGGACATTCATTAATAGTACATCGTAGTAGAGCTTACTTCGATTTAAATCTAATTGATTGGATAATTGACCTATTGATTACTTTTTTCTGGGTGGTCCAGACAACTGAAGGGGTTTTACTAGTAGGTTATTTTTGTCCTGAGTCTAGTGAAGTTGAAATCTCGACATAATGCGAATTCTTATTATTTTGTGGTGAGCGTTACGAATGTGGCGATTGAACCTCTAGCGACCTTCACCAAGTAGGAGTTTTGGCCGAAGGGTGTCCGAAGTTCCGGTGGTTCCGCGGCGGGCCTCCTGGCCCTGCCGGGTTGCGTAATAGATCACAGCCATAACATTTTGTAAGTATGTATTGCCATTTGTGTCTTTCCATTTCGTTGAAAAATGTTTCATATGAAATGAAAATGCTACGAAATATGTTATACTCGTACCTGTGAAATTAATTTCTATAAAAATATTGATAACGGTTGATTCAAAATGAAAACATGTCTTTTATTTCTATTCGCATTTTTTCATAAACGAATACATTAACGTATTTTATAGTTCCATAATGGAGGATAAAATGTAACTACAGCAGGTATTAGTGCGTGATGTCTCGCCGTCGGTCAAACTTGCGTGTGCGCAGATGATATTACAATAGCTTCATGAGCGCGGTGGCTGCGACTAGGGTCCTTAGCTGTAGTAATGTACTTATTAGGGTATCCAAGGCTTCTTTTAATAAAGAATAAGTATAATAAAATATTGCGTATTCTTCAGATATACTGGCCCAAGAATGATTCCAATGAAGGAACACAGAAGGGGTCCAGACCACATCTTCGCACTATGATGCATTTAGGACAAGGATGGGGTCACTGATGACTCAGTGCTAGAAGGAAGTACCTACATACTAACCACTAGATTAGTTGACGAAGGTAATCAGTAGCATCCAAGCGGAAGGTGAACACTGAACAGTCAGAACCATTGTCACTCAATCGGTTCGCGACTATAATATGCGACTAGGGGCTATGGGCCATCTATCGAATATTTTGTATGGATTTATGGCAATGATGAGGTCACATTTGTCATCCCGGTAATTTTTTACTTTTCGATTGGTGTTTGTCATAATCGATTGGCCCAGGACTTCAAGTACCTAAGTATATTGTGAGTAGTGTCTAGGATAGCGTTTGAAACAACTCTCGCGTGCCATGTTGATTGCAGGCTTCAAGATATTCATAACCGGAGCATTATTATTATAACTATATACTTTTATCTGGAAATTACGAGTATGGCTTCCAATGATAATGACTTACTTATTCATATAATTACTGATATTACTGTCGTTTGGAGATAGGGAGAATATGAGGTGTTTAATCGTTTTGTTTTCATTTAAGGTAGTAGGTATTGAGATAGAACATATATAGGTTCATTTCACAGTAGGTATTTAAGTAAGTAAATATTCTATATTGTGCACCATAAAGTTAAAAAAATACGTAGTACACAGTACATTATTGACCGGTAAGTACAGACAGTACCTACAGTTAATCTGTCAGAATATTTTCACGCCGAAACTCGCAGGAATATCTGATAAAATCTTATTTTTAGAGCCACCATGAGTCTTACGTGTTTTTAGGCGATTTACTGTGAAAGTACAGCTGTATATGAAATATCCGCAGTGTCCAGATTTACTCCGATACCTAACTCGGCAGCAATGTAAAACGTCAGAATTTCAATTTTATCAAGCACAGAATCATATCTCAGCGAACCTTATCGGGTATCGGATAAATCAATGATAGATAGGGTTGCCTCTCTGGCTTAAATATAAGGCATTTTATCAGCATTCGGAGCTATCGCGAACATGAAAGTTCGACGATAGACTGTCCGTATTTCTTTGCAAGTTTGGGGTGAAAGCGGAGATATTTTTGAATTTGTAGGCCTCCTGCTCCAGCTAATGCAAGAACTAGGTATATAGAATAGACTTTATAGTTTATACATGTGCATTTTACAAAAAACTGCGCTCTAAAAACATTTGTGCGCTGAAAAAGAGTTATTATAGAACCAAGCTTAAACCAATAGTTTATCCTAAACACCAAATGTAGTATAAAAATTTGACGTCTGTACCTAAAAGCTTTATTTCTGGCAACTAGTAGCCCATAGATAAATACCTTAAAACTAGCATACAGCTACATATTACAATATTTTTATAGAAATATTACGTTAAAACTAAATAAAATATTGTAATTTGTAATAGCAATTCAATCATAGAGTCTGGCCAGCGAATCGTGGCACAAAAAAAGCGGGAGTTTTAATAAAAACCGTACCTGGCAATAAAGCTACTATGAAATTAAATGACAGCTTGAAAAACTGACAGATTATTTAATAGGAAAAAAGTTGCCTTATAAAAAAATAAAAAAAAAAGCTTGTGACATGATTCGCTGGCCAGACTCTACACCTCAATGCTCGACTTTGTTGTTTAATTTGTCAAATAAGTTCACAATAAATCTGGCAACCCTGCTGCCATCTGTCGCTGTAGATGTGCAAGCGCATGTTTTATGCATCGCGCCGACTCGGGCCCCAAATGTATGCGCATCGATCGGCTATCACACGCTAGCCCAATGCCTTTTATTTTATTTGATTTATTGCCGCAAAAACGATGCTGACGGTGACGACATAGAAGGTATACATCGCCTGGAACAGTAACTTGACTAAGGTAACGGTTTAGAGAGACCCCTGCACTCTAGCGTTTTTCAGCGTCTGCGTCTCACCAGCGCTATGGAACAGGGTCGCTACGCGTTTGCGCTAACGTTGCGTCGAGCAGCAACCTTAGAGTTGAGTTACACGCCGACGCTTGGGAGACGCTAGTGTGGGGGTTCCCTTAGAAGCGGAAAATATGATATTTGAGTAAACCTGATTGAATTATTTTTCAAGCAGATACATCTGCGAGTGATACTATATTTTTTATACAAAGATATATAAAAATGCAAAATACTCAATATAACTAGGAACTCTGGTACCGTTAAGATAGAATCTTACAGTAGATGTTGCTACGCCCCTATCTAAGGCGTGTAAGCAAAAAGCAAAGAATGGACATATTCATTCGTACGCTTCTGGTAAGTTTTGCAAGCTCAGTTCCGAAAGGCCGCAAGTTCGAGTCTTGCCCGAAGCAGTGAATTTTTCAATTTTTCCTAAAATATATATTTTTAGGGTTCCGTACCTCAAAAGGAAAAAACGGAACCCTTATAGGATCACTCGTGCGTCTGTCTGTCCGTCTGTCCGTCTGTCACAGCCAATTTGCTCCGAAAGTACCGGACCAATTAAGTTGAAATTTGGTACACATATGTAAGTCTGTGACCCAAAGATGGATATGTAACGTCAACAAATGAATTTTAAACATAGGGGCTACTTTTGGGGGGTAAACGATAAAATTAAAAAACAAAGTTTTGAAAACTATATCGTGTTACATATCAAACGAAAGAGCTCATTTTAAGAATCTCAAATATATTTTTGTTATAAATTTAGGATAAAAAGTTTAGAAGTTATTCAAGAAAATAGACAAAAAATGACCATTCCCCCCCCCTCTATCCGAAACTACTGGGTCTAAAATTCTGAAAAAAATACGCAAAATAGTCCTTTACCTAAAGATGACAGGAAAACCTATTAGAAATCTAGAGTCAAGCGTGAGTCGGATTTAAGAACATAAATGCGGTTAACGTTTTTTTAGGGACACAACCGCAATGGTTTAAGTGAAACGTGATGTAGACAGCTATTGCAAAGGCCATAGGCCGATATCCGCATAAGGCCGAAGTCCCGAAGCGTCCCAAAGTGGCGTGCCTTTAGCTTCAAGCGTGAGTCGGACTGAAGACAAAAAATGCGACTAAGCTGCAACTAGCGCATAGCCGCAATGGTACTTGTAGTACAGTCAACAGCAGAAGTTGCTAAGCGGGCGAGGTGTTCAAAATTACCTTGACATGCTCTTATTGTCTTAACTATAAAGTCGCGTCCAGATCATTTTAAACCACTCACCCGCTTAGCAACTTCTGTTGCTGACTGTACTGATTGATTAGGTTACTATTGTTACGTGTTTTAAAAAGTACTAGGTATACAGGGTGGCTAAAAAATAAACTAAGTGTATTCCCGTTGCCAACGTGCAACGCTGAAATCGCGAGGAAAAATTTGGCTGTTTCATACATTTAGGCTGGTCCGTTTTCTATGGGAGGATACTTCTTTTTTCGCGATTTCGGGGTTGGTCCCATACTAAAAGTTGCTCAGTATAATCCCAAAACCTCCCTGGCTACGGAAATACACTTTTATTTTTGGCCATCCTGTAGGTATTATCTCTCTGTACGAGCACCTGATGGCCACGAAGGGTTGCGGGGTGCGGGACGCAGCACACGGCTAGAAGAGCGCGGCCGATCGGCCGCTCCAACCAGTCGGCGAGTCACCTCTGAAGCACGCGCACGTCGCTCAGAGTCAATTTTTATAATTTTTATAATTTCGTAATTTTAGTAATAAATATATAAAAGTATTGCTGGAGTTCTTATTGTCCGCCTGGACAATAGTGGCGACCGTGACAGGACAGTTTTGAGTCGATGATACATAACAACAACAATATTCCGCTGATTAATAAATTTCATTATTTACGCTCATCCTTGGAAGGGAGTGCGAGTACAGTTATTAAGTCAATCGAGTTCAGTGCAAATAACTACAATCTTGCGTGGGATCTTTTATGCGAACGGTACAACAACAAAAACATTTTAATTAATAACCATTTAAAGGCACTATTTAATTTTGAATGTATGTCAAAGGAGTCTTACAAAGCTCTCAGGTTTGTTGTCGACCATTTTTCTAAACACTTGCGAGCTCTCGAAACACTAGGGCAGCCTACTGACAAGTGGGATGCGCTCATTATATTTATGGTATCTGTGAAATTGGATGTAACAACAAGTAAAAAATGGGAGGAACTTAAATGTAGTCTTAAAGATTTGCCCACTCTAAATGAATTCTATTCGTTTTTGCGGAGCCGTGCTGATGTTTTAGAAACGGCTTCCCTTTATCTTGCATAATAACGATTGTCCGAAATACACTTCGCATAGCAGGTTTCGCAGAAACATTTTTAACCGAATGATACTTTTGCATAATTGTATAATTAGCATAACTGTCATGTCGCATAACATTCATTTGGCAGAATTTTGAATAGCAGAATACTACTATCGTCGATTTTACATACGCAGAATTGTATGTAGCATAAATTACATTCCACCGAATTTCTTATGGCATATTGCTCATATTGTAGACTTGAATTTCGCAGAATGTTAAGGAATTGCTGCCAGAACTACAGGTTAAGTTAGGTTAGAACTGCGACCTCTACATAAAAGGAATTGCTGCCAGAACTATAGGTTAGGTTAGGTTACAATTGCGACCCCTACACAAAAGAAATTGTTGCCAGAACTGTAGGTTAGGTTAGGTTAGAACTGCGACCCCTACTCAAAAGAGGGTGCGTAACGGTCCATATAACAACTTTTGATATATTTTTAGTCGATATAACGATTGAGGGACATAATGCACTTTTGCTATAACAATACATGGTATATTCTTAAAGAGTCTAACTATCGTCAAGTATAATGAACTTGTAATATAACAACTTCTAATCTAACATTAACAGCGTATATAATTAAGTTCGATATAACGCTCAGTTGGCATAATGTAGTACTGGTATAATTTGTAATATTTACTACTATTATAACAACCTACGTATTCGAACTTAAGGCAGATCTCAGTTAGGTACGACGACGAGCGAAGCGAGGAGGAGTGTTAGGTAGAACTGCGACCCTACAGCGCGCGAGCCGAGCGAGCGAAGCGAGCGTGCCGCGGTAGCGGCCGGCGAAGCGCCAGAACCGACTTTTTTTATTATAACCTCAACTTATTATTATACATTTGAATACATTATACCATAAATACTTATAACAAATATTCATTATATCCAGTAAACGTTATATCGAATAGCTTTTATATCGATTAAACATTATATCCCATGAAAATAGTTATTTTGTTGTTATATCAAAAGTTCATTATACCGCTTAAGTGATTATACACCATGAAATTATATCAAAAGTTGTTATATATTTTGAAAATATATCAAAAATTGTTATACGGATCATTACACACCCCTCAAAAGAAACTGCTTCCAGAACTGTAGGTTAGGTTAGGTTAGAACTGCGACCCCTACTCAAAAGAAACTGCTTCCAGAACTGTAGGTTAGGTTAGGTTAGAACTGCGACCCCTACTCAAAAGAAACTGCTTCCAGAAGTGTAGGTTAGGTTAGGTTAGAACTGCGACCCCTGCTCAAAAGAAACTGCTTCCAGAAGTGTAGGTTAGGTTAGGTTAGAACTGCGACCCCTGCTCAAAAGAAACTGCTTCCAGAAGTGTAGGTTAGGTTAGAACTGCGACCCCTGCTCAATAGGTACTGTTGGAGTAGGTATTCATTGGTGTAGTAGGGTACCTATTTCGGCGAGAAACTAACTATCCATCAAAATATTATTCTCATCAACAGTATGCCAATGAATTATTCTGCCTAAGGAAATTGTGCGAAAAGACAGTATGCCAAGTACATATTATGCGACGCAATTTTCGGCAAAACAATTATTCGATTATAGTATTATTCTTCAAATTGAGATTATGCCATTGCATTATTCTGCTTTACAAAATTGTGCGAAACAACAGTATGCCATGAAACTTATGCAAAAAGTAATTCTGCGAAATGATGATTCTGCCAAGGGTTGCTATGCGAAAGTAAAATATGGCAATAAATTTTATGCAACATATTAGTAATCCTTTAGAAACATCATACAATAATCACTCTGACAAGGGTGACCATAAATTTGGGTCGCGGGAACAAAAACCTAAAGGGCAACCTGTTCAATATAAAAGTTTTGCGACTACAGTAGACGAGAAATCAAACCTCACGTGTGATATGTGTAGCCAGGCTCATCGGTTATATGACTGTCCCAAATTAAAAGAAATGAATATTGAAGAACGATTTGATGAGGTTTCTAAGCTTCGAGTATGCAAAAATTGTTTTCGTAAAGGTCACAATGCATTCCAATGTAACTTGCGAGGTTGTTGTCGCATTTGTAAAAAGAAGCATAATACGTTGTTACATAAACAAAACGTGGAAGTAGAGAAATCGACGCCTAGTACCTCTGCTGCGCCGGTGGTGTTGTCGGCGGTGGTATCTGAGGAATCTGAAGGTCAGGCCTTGCTATGTACCGCTTTAGTAAAGGTAGTTTGCAATGGTAAAGCATATACAGCGCGTGCATTTTTGGACCCCGGGAGTCAGTCTTCGTTTATTACGAATGCGTTTAAAAAGCGGTTACGCATAGATACAGACACAAAGTTCGTAAATATTACTGGAATAAACAAAAATGTAACTCGTATTTCGGAAGAATGTCGGCTTCAAATAAGCTCTCGGGTTCGAACGTATGACATAAATGTCAAATGTTTGGTAATCCCAGATATTACCAGTGTATTGCCTGAGTTTCCAATAGACACAACTGAATTTGAGATACCGAGTGACCTTGAGCTTGCGGACCCGAGATTTTATTCTCCTTCAGAGGTAGACATTCTGTTGGGATCGAAAGTGTATTGGGCCATGGTCATACCTGAGATGATAAACTTAGGCAAAGATAAACCGGTTTTGCAGAATACTCAATTAGGGTGGTTAGTTGCGGGATCTACGCCCAATTATCATACAACATCAAACGTTGTTTGCAACTTTAGTCAAGAGATTCGTGACTCACTAGAAAGGTTTTGGTTAATTGATGATTTACCTTCTGAAAAAACCTATTCTCCGGAGGAGCAGCTCTGTGAGCAGCATTTTGTAGAAACCTTTTCTCGATTACCTAATGGGAGGTTTTCTGTTCAAATTCCTCTGAAGGAGGCGCCTGAGGAGGCGCTAGGGCATAATTTCAACACAGCAAAAAAGTGTTTAGAAAATTTAGAAAAAAAGTTTGCTAGACAGCCTAACCTAAAACAAAAATATAAAGAGTTTTTGCAAGAATATAGTGATTTAGGTCATTTAACTAAAATTGAGCGTCCTAAATTCGGTGTGTACCTACCACATCATGCTGTGGTGCGCGAAAATCGCGAAACTACGAAATTGCGGGTAGTTTATAATGCGTCATGCAAAACGTCATCTGGAAAGTCTTTAAATGACATCCAGCGTGTTGGTCCCATCGTACAGAGTGATTTGATGTCTCTTTTATTGCGTTTTCGACAGCACAAGTTTGTTTTAATTGCTGATATAGAGAAAATGTACCGCCAAATTGAAGTAGACCCATCGCAGCGTTATTTGCAGTTAATTTTATGGCGCGACAGTGAAAATCAACCCATACAAGTTTTTCAACTTAATACAGTAACATATGGGACTTCGTCAGCCCCATTTTTAAGTACACGCTGTCTTTTGCAGTTGTCATTAGAGTGTCCAGACGCCGTGGTCTCAAACGTGATAAAAAACGATTTTTATGTAGACGACCTAAATACGGGAGCTGATTCTGTAGAAGAACTAAAACATATTGCTTACGGCGTAGTAAAAGTCTTAGATTCTGCCTGTTTGCCTTTGCGTAAATTTCGTACGAACTGCGTAGAATTGTTTGAAGGCAACGAAAACGCGTCAACGTCTCTCGACTTGTCTAAAGAGTCTAGTGTTCTAGGTCTTAACTATTCGCCAGTATCGGATACGTTGCAATTTTCAAGGGATCAAGAACCCGCGGCTGTATGTACAAAAAGGTCAGTTATTTCCACTACAAGCAAAACCTTTGATCCGCTGGGACTGATGTGTCCATGCATAGTCACTGCTAAGATTCTACTTCAGCGCCTATGGAGCGAAAAACTTGATTGGGACCAGCCTGTTCCTGACGAGTTTGCAAAGAGTTGGTCGAAGCTGGTGAAAGATTTTGCTCTTCTGTCACAAATCAAAGTACCTAGGCGTGTGTTGGGGGGGTGGAGGGAGTAGGTACGCTCAGGTATGCGACGCTGGGCTATTGGCCGACACCTCAAGTCCACCATACACGTCCCCGTCGTCCCTGTATCTGCCGCCGCGGATCAGGGCCGAACCCACCCAGGGTCTCATTGGTGGGTGGGTCGTCCCTCCTGGGCAATGCTAGTGGTCGGATCGGGCGTCGCTATATTTACCAACATACCCCGGACCACTAGTAGCAAAGTATGGGGGCACCGCCTGACGTGGGCCACGCCAAGTGATGTGGCATCCCCACCCGCCAGGTGTTCCTTTCCTCACCCTAAAATCCCGTCTTTAATCCTATGATCCAAAACATCACTTCCTGTCTTTATTCCCGTCTCAACCTTCCTTCTCCTGGGGTTTGCAGTCCGGAGCTTGAATGTGCGGAATAACTTTTCCGCACATTTGGGCTCCGGAATGCAAACCCCAGACTTCCCTTACACACCAACAATCCTACTCCACTCCAAGAGGAGACAACCTCTACTAAAAAACCCCAATCTAAGGTGGACCAATCGTGCCGAGAGATGCGTGGCTGAGGGGGAGCTCAGTCGCTAACGATGACCCTCGATACCGGGCAACCTCGAGGTGTATTTTGCCTTGTTCCGGCAAGCGGGGCTCTGCTGGAAACTGACAACATTTTTCCCTAGCTTCTCGTGGGATTTGTATGGAGAACGCAAAAAACAAAAAAACTGAAGGTACCCTGGAAGACCTATGCCAGGAACTAATGCCCCTGATGGTAGGTGCGGAAGATTCTGCCCATACATCGGAGCAAGCCATGGAGGGAGTGGAGAGCGCCGACACGGTTGAAAGGAGCGATACTCATTGCCCAAACAACCCAACGGAGGCTCCCAACCCTGAAACACGTAAGTCCGTCAAGAAATTGACGGGCTCTGCGAAGGGCCGCTACAAAGCTCTTAGAGGACTGGGAGTTGCGCATGAGGAGGCGCTACAACTGTCCGCAAAGAGCTTCGCGGAACTCAAAAAAATGGGGCACAAGTTCGGGTCCACACACTCCAGACCCGAGCCAAAATCGGCCAAACGGCCGCGCTCGGAGGAGAAGTCACCGCAGGGTAACATCTGCAAGAACCCAAGGGTGACGGTGACCCCCCCAACCCAACCCCAACCCTCACAACCCTACAACGAGGTCCTCAGCCAAGTCCGAGTCGGAATCAAGGACTCCAAGCCGATGAGTGTCGCGCAATTGGAGACCCTCTGCAACACCATCTTGCAAAAGATTGCGACTCTGGAGATGGACGAGGGACCAAAGTTCAAGGGTTACGCATACAAGCCAGGCTGGTTACTCATCACCTGTAGTGACCAAAGATCAAAAGCCTGGCTTGAACAAATAACACCGTCCCTAAAACCATGGCCGGAAGCCAACCTCGGGGTCATCCCTGAAAATGAGCTTCCCAAGCCTAATATAGGGATGGTGTTTATCCCAGAGATAGACGACTCTAAGGTAAGACAGTCGCTATCTCTACTCTATGCACAGAACCAGGGGCTGTACACAGAGTATTGGAAGATTCTCCACACCAAAGTCGAGAAGAGTGGGGTTATGGTAACCCTATCTCTAGACGACGTGTCGGTGGAGAATCTACAAAAAAAGGGCCTAAAGGCAAACTTAGGTTTCCGGGAGGTCCAGTTTCGGCTAAAGGGCCAACCAAAGACCCATCAGCCAGAAACTCAACCTTCCCAAGACCCACCACCGCAGGATGCAAACCCTACCCCTCCTACCACCTTATCCCAAAAGCCCGCCCGAAAGGTGCCTTCAGGTCCAAAACGGGCGGATTCCCAAACACCCAATCCCAAACCAGGACCATCGGGCTTGCAGCGGTTTCTCGCCAACCGGGGAGGATCCAGGGGCAACAACCGCCCAAGGGTTAAAGGGGATAGAGGGGGCCACCAAGGGCGCACCAGTGCCCACCGCGGTGGCAAATAACAAAGACGCATTCGGGGGCAGGGGGGTGATGTTCCTCCAGGCCAATCTCCACCACGCCATAGCGGCCACAGCGGTCATGGAAAAACTTTTTGGCGAAAATGGCCTGGACATCGCCCTCATACAAGAACCATGGATCAACACCAAGTCCATGGCATCAGGACTGAACAGAGCAGGAAAGGTACTAATCTACGAAAAAGGAACCAAACCGAGAGCCTGCATCGTATTTAACAAAAATATTAACTTCTTGCCTGTTACAGAACTATGCAGCGAAGATCAAGTAGCTGCCTACGTCGATCTCAAAGGGAGAGGAGCACTCAAGGTAATAGTCTGCTCCGCCTACCTGCCCGGAGAGAAGCAAGATCCCACAGAAGAACTGACTAAAGTGCTAGAGTACGCTCAGGCACAAAAGGCAGAACTTATTGTGGGATGTGACGCCAACGCCCACCACACCATCTGGGGGAGCACTGGAATTAACAAAAGGGGTGAGTTACTATCCCAATTCATCTTTACCAATTGTCTGCACTTGTTGAATAAGGGCAACACGCCCACCTTCGTAACTAGAGCTAGGCAAGAAGTATTAGATATAACCTTCGCGACTGAAAAGGCGGCAAACTGCCTAGCCGACTGGCGGGTCAGTAGCGAAAACTCAATGTCGGACCACAGACATATTTTGTTCAGTGTTAAAGGCTCTCTAGGTAGGGAACCACTTACACGCAGAAATCCAAAAGAAACGTCATGGGAAGCCTATAAGGCAGACCTCGAAAACCGTCTAAAGGATGTCCCAAAATATGTAAAAACACAAGACTCTCTCAACATGGCAGTTAACTTAATATCAGAAGGCATACGTAGGGCCTACGAACAAGCCTGCCCGCTGAAAGAGGCAAAAACTACTAACACAACGACGTGGTGGAATAAAAAGCTAGAAAACCTTCGCAGGTCCACACGTCGCATATTCAATCACTCGACCACGCCGAATGGGTGGGAAAGGTATGGTAAAGCGTTGACTGAATATAATAAACAAATCAGGAAAGCAAAAAGAAGGTCATGGAGAAGGTTCTGTGAAGAGATTGCCCAAACTCATAAAGGTGCGAGAATTCACAAAATACTCTCCAAGACACCAACCAACTATCTTGGTCTTCTCAAAAGACCAGATGGCTCATTTACGAACACAGAAGAGGAAACTCTGGACTTGCTCAGAGGCACCCACTTCCCCGGTTCGTACTCAACCAGTAATACACAACTTTGCGCCCAAAGGAACCCTCAAATCCATAGGGTACGCAATACCGACTGGAATTTGGCAACTAACATCTTTAGACCAAACAAAATTAAATGGGCATTAGGAAAATTCAAACCATTTAAATCAGCGGGAGAAGATGGAGTGTTTCCGGCGCTTTTACAGCAGGGACAAGACCTCCTCCTCCCGCATCTGGCCAGAATATTCCGAGCAAGCTTCGCGTGGGGAATTATACCAGATAAATGGACTCGGGTCAAGGTACGCTTTATACCAAAGGCAGGGAAAAAGGACTACTCACAGCCTAAATCCTTCAGACCTATCAGTCTAACATCGTTCTTACTTAAAACGATGGAAAGAATCATTGATCAGCACATTAGAGCCAATTACCTTGTGGAAAGACCACTAAGTGTAAACCAACATGCTTACCAAAAGGGAAAATCTACGGAGACTGCCCTACTTGACCTGGTTGACAAGGTGCAGAAAACCCTAGAGGATAAGCAAACCGCTCTATGTGCGTTCCTTGATGTCGAGGGTGCTTTCGACAATACGCCCACAGAGACCATACTCAATGGTATGAAATCAAAGGGAGTAGACGAAACCACCACCAGATGGGTACATAGCATGCTCTCGAATAGAGTAGCCACTCTAACCCTCAATACTGTAGAGCATGAATTTTATACCACAAAAGGGTGCCCACAAGGAGGCGTTCTATCCCCACTCTTATGGACCCTAGCAGTGGACCAACTTCTTGCAATTATGTCAGGCCAAGACTATGACACACAAGGATATGCCGACGACCTTGTAGTCATCATCAAAGGCCCATGCCTCCACACGATATCCAACCTAATGCAAGGAGCTCTAAACACCATATTCAAATGGTGTCGAGAAAATGACTTGTCCATTAATCCGAGCAAGACCGTGATAGTACCATTCACACGAAAACGCAAGCTCGAAAAGCTCACAGAACCAAGACTTAATGGACAAATAATATCATTCTCAGACGAGGTCAAGTACCTGGGGGTCACCTTCGACCAAAAGTTAACTTGGAACCCTCACCTGAGGAACATCACACAAAAAGCAAAAATGGCCATGTGGTCATGCTGTCGCATGGCAGGAGCAAGATGGGGCATAAGACCCAAAATTGCTATGTGGTTATACACAGCTGTAGTGAGGCCAATTATCACCTACGCTTCCGCAGTCTGGTGTAACAAAACCAACCAAAAGACGGCAATAGACACATTAAACAGCCTGCAACGCACGGCTTGTTTAACAGCAACAGGCGCCTTCTCCTCGACACCGGGAGCGGCCCTAGATGCACTGCTGGATATTATACCACTCCACTTGCAGGTGCAAAAGGAGGCCAAGCAGTGCGTCTACAGAATCTGCACGCTAAATAGGCCAAAATGGCGCTCTCAAGCATTAACCAAACTAAAGGCCTGGGTTTTTGCAAATAGAACCCTTAGCATGCCCACAGATGACACGCACACTCAATGTCACTTTACTAAACTGTACACAGTAGAAATACCTCCTAGAGACAAATGGACTAACGACCAAATGTTCGTCGAAGAGGGAAGCCTTATTTGGTATACGGATGGTTCCAAGAAAGGCAATGATGTAGGATGTGGGATCTATGGTGAGAGACCTAAGTTCAGAGCTAGCGTCAGCATGGGCACACAGGCCTCAATCTTCCAGGCAGAAGTCTTCGCCATCAACAAATGTGCGGAGATCAACCTGGATAGAAACCTAAGACACCACCATATCTACATCAACTCAGACAGCCAGGCTGCTCTGCTGGCACTAGAATCTCTTGAGTCAAACTCAAAACTAGTCCAGAACTGTAAATCAAACCTAAATGCACTGGCTTATTCCAACAAAGTTATACTTAGATGGGTACCAGGGCACTCCGACATTAACGGAAACGAAGAAGCGGATGAACTTGCTAGAAAGGGCGCAGACACACCCCTGGTCGGCCCAGAACCGTTTTGTGGAACCACAAAACGGGATGCATATTCTCTGCTCAACAACATAGAAAAAACGAGAGCAATCGATTGGTGGAAGTTCGTAAAAGGACAAGAACACTCGAAAGCTCTAATCAAAGGGTTCAACAGCAAAACTGCTAAGGAGCTTCTAGGGCTCAAAAGACACAAAACTTGTGCGGTGACTAGAATTTTGACTGGACACTGCAAGTTGAACAAACACATGTTTCAAATAGGGAAAAAACAAGATGCGACATGCAGGTTCTGCCAAGAGTCAGAGGAGACTGCTATGCACATTCTCTGCTCCTGCGGACCACTAATGTCCAAAAGAAGTACCTACCTAGGGCGACATATACTGGAACCCTATGAGGTACAGAGCATTACGGCCCAAAGAATCTGGAACTTCCTGGATTCAACGGGCATTAGTAATGAACTTTAAAGGGCCGTCACAATAGATCACAGCTTGGTCGAGGCGACACTCATAGGCCCATATAAACATAATAATAAATAATAATAGGCGTGTGTTAGGTGATAACCCAAAATATATCGAATTGCATTGCTGTGTTGACGCTTCTCAGAATGCATACGCCGCATGTGTCTATTTGCGTTCAGTGGATTATAATAACGAAGTTAACGTTAGATTATTGTGTGCAAAGACGCGGTTGGCCCCAATTAAACAGGTCACTATCCCGAGGCTTGAATTATGTGGAATGCTCTTAGGAGCGAGGCTATGTGACAAGGTTTGTAAGTCACTACGTTGTGACATACAAAAGAAGTTCATTTGGACCGATAGTACTGTCGTGTTAGGATGGCTTAAAGCTCATACTCAAGACTTAAAGGCCTTTGTATGCAACCGCGTAAATGAAATACACGAGTTGACGCCAGGCTATACTTTTAATCATATACCTACCGACAAAAACTCTGCAGACATTGCGTCCAGAGGTACTGATCCTAAATCCTTAATCTCTTGTTCGCTTTGGTGGTTCGGGCCACCATTTCTAAAGTCCGAGCCTTGTGACTGGCCTATTCAAACCCATGCACGTATACTTACTGTCGATTTGCCAGAGACAAAACCTTCTAAGGAAAGCAGTGACATAAAGTGCCATGTAGGAGTCACGAGTGATGGGGTCATACAGTTTGATAGGTTTTCCGAATTTAACAAAATGAAGCGAACTTACGCATATGTACGCTTCATAAATAATTGTAAGGTTCATAAGCCAAAATTATCTGGACAGCTAGATATTACCGAATTAGACCATTCGTTGCAATGTCTCGTAAAGGCATGTCAGTCTGAATGCTTTGATAGTGAAATCAAAGATATTGCTCAAAATAAGTCAGTAAATCGTAGGTCAAAATTGCTGTCATTAAATCCGTTCATTGACTCTGATGGAGTCCTGCGAGTAGGGGGTCGACTCCAAAACTCGCAATTTGAATACGATAAAAAACATCCTATCATATTGGATGCTAAGCATCGACTGACCAGACTGATAATGAGACACGAACACTTGCGCTTATTTCATGCCGGTCCTCAACTTCTCTTAGCTTCAATTAAGGAATTATTTTGGCCCGTAGGAGGCAGGAACTTGGCCCGTAGCATAGTGCAAAAGTGCGTAGTCTGTATCCGGTTTAGAGGAAACCCTGTGCAACCAATAATGGGTAATGTACCACTTGAACGAGTAAGCTCCCCGTACGCCTTTTATACATGTGGTGTCGATATGGCAGGTCCGTTTATGATTGCTAGTAAGAAAGGGAAAGGAAGCCGCACTTCCAAATGTTACTTATGCATATTTGTATGCCTAGCGTCTAAAGCGGTGCACCTTGAGCTGGTAAGCGACCTTAGTACGGAAGCATTTATTTTAGCCCTGCGACGGTTTGTGTCTCGCAGAGGTAAGCCATCTGTAATATTTTGTGATAATGGGTCAAATTTTAAGGGTGCTAACAATGAACTGAGTAAATTAATTAAGTCTAGTCGTCAGTCGGTCACTGAGTTTGCTAATGAGGAAGGAATTAAATTCATGTTCAGTCCAGCCTACTCTCCCAACTTTGGTGGCATTTGGGAAGCTGGAGTTAAATCAGCTAAATATCATCTTCGACGTATTGCCGGTAGGGCTTCCCTGACGTTTGAGGAATTAGGATCTCTGTTCTCGCAAATTGAAGCAATTTTAAATTCTCGTCCTTTAACCCCTCTCTCGTCGGATCCCACAGACCCATCTCCTCTCACTCCTGGGCACTTTCTAATCGGACGGCCTCTCACTTCAGTGCCGTCCCGAACCGTCACTACTAAGTACCCCAACAGATACGAGCGCATAGAGCAACTGAGACAGCACTTCTGGGACCGGTGGCGGCGAGAGTACATCGCAGAGCTTCAGCAACGCACAAAATGGAAGACCAGGCAGCAGGAGCTTCGAGTCGGGGACCTCGTCATACTAAAGGAAGATCAGCTACCTCCTCTACAATGGCGACTTGCGCGGATAAGTCGTCTGTATCCTGGTGTAGACGGAGTCAATCGTGTCGCTGATGTAATCACAAATCGAGGAACAATAAGAAGAGCCATCAACAAGATGTGTGTTATCCCAACTACAGACGTTGTCGAAGGGAAGAATGGTTTACCTACCCATTAAGGGCAACAAAAACTGAATTCTGTAGAAGGGACTTTGTCACACTACCAAAAACGACCTAAAGAAGATACAGTTTAAGAACAAACTACTGTTTTCATCTTCAAGCGAAAGCAATCAAGCACATTATGCACATTATAAGCATGGGGTTGCAGGTTGTCGAAGGGTTGACTAGACCTCCATTCTAGACCCGCGAAAGGCAACATAAAGAATTTCTGCAATTTTTTGGATCTAGCTAAACGCGTTGCAGGTTGTCGAAAGGTTGACTAGATCGCCATTCTAGACCTGTGAAAGGCAACTTAAAGAATTGCAACTGTTTAGTTGAAAGCCAGGCTTTCAACGCCGGGAGGATGTACGAGCACCTGATGGCCACGAAGGGTTGCGGGGTGCGGGACGCAGCACACGGCTAGAAGAGCGCGGCCGATCGGCCGCTCCAACCAGTCGGCGAGTCACCTCTGAAGCACGCGCACGTCGCTCAGAGTCAATTTTTATAATTTTTATAATTTCGTAATTTTAGTAATAAATATATAAAAGTATTGCTGGAGTTCTTATTGTCCGCCTGGACACTCTCTTCGGCCTTCGCTTTTAAAACACTTTCGGAAGTTGTAGGAAGCGCGACCCGTCGGACGCTCGAGTTTTTACTGTTTTCAGCTCTACGCATTTGGACACTTGTACTATTGTTCGGCATTTAATCTTCAGAGATGTAAAGATATAAGCCACCACGCCAGAAAACTTCATGTTACATCTGGTTTTTGATTGACCCATTCACGTACAAAAAAAATGTTGAAAATTGTGTGATGTACGGAACCCTTGAAAGGCGAGTCCGACTCGCACTTGACCAGTTTTTTAAGTAGATAACGTACAGTGAGTGAATAAGATCAGTTAGACGTCATTCTGATATCAGAGTAGGTACCTACGTTCTAATTGGCCTGTGACTTTATTACGCAGTTAGATTACTGACTGCGAATATACTGTTTCAACAGGAATACATCAAGCGGCGGCGCTGTACTATCCCCAACAAATTTAACTAACCGTTCTTAAACCTTATTCCAACGACCTAAAGTCTATTACTGGTCAGCTCATTGAGTTTCTGTTACGTACAAAACGTATTATCCTCTTTATAAATCCTTAGCGCTTATGACCTTATGAAACTGCTTGAAAGGTTACCCCGTGAAGCGGTGGTTGTAATTGTCGGATAAGTTAAAGTGAATTGCTTTAAGTGCGGAGTTTATATGTAGGATTGCATTATGAACTTTAAAATATGTAGATTAAGGTCGACTTTTATGTATTTGGCCATATGAGATGTATAGGCAGTTTTTATTCTAATCTTAATCATACCTTCCTCTTTCCAACGCGTATTTCTATTCTAGAAGAAAACAATCTGTCATGTGAAATTACTTTTTCGACCAAAATCGCGTTTGAGTCATCTCCGTATAAAGATTTCTAGTAGGAATCCCGCGGCGTAGCACCAAGTTTGCCGAACACTGGTCATGTCACAATGAATTCACCTCTTCTAATGAGTTATTTGCTGATCACCGTAAAACAATTTCGTTTATTCATATCATACGGAACAATCCCATTCAACTCTTGAATAACGGTGGGTATGTATACACAATCAACATTAAATATAAATACTTAAAGCAATTCATGTCTGGTATGAAGTGTGAGAAATCTGAACTGAACATGGGTTTGTAATCGACACTTCTCAGGCCTTACAATTCCTATAAAGTTGTAACAATCAAAGCCTAATAATACGCAACGCTGGCTGGAAGCGGTTTCCATCTTTTGTCAGTTACCGCGGACACTATTGTTATACACTTTCACTGCTTCGTGTAAAGAAAATTCTTACTTTTATTTAGTCCATTCATCTTCTGTCTCATTCCTATCGCTAACCAAGCATAGGCGAGTCTAAGGCTCAAACAGACCAGTAGGGAAAACAAGCCCTTCTAAGGCTGACATAAATACAATCTCGAAAAAATTACCAAATAACTATTATCTCCTCCTAACCTAAATTGTGTAAAATTCTAGCCTTAGGTACTTAATTGTGTCGTAGAAACGAATATTTACATTTTAAATACAAAATATCGTTCGAATATTTGTTATAAGGAAAGAAATACGCAAATAAATGTCCTTACCAGGATTCGAACTCGGGACTTCCTGCTTTGTAGGGTTATTACGAACTACTTAGGCTAAGCATTTAAAGGAAGCCGTTAAATGTATAAATAATAAACATCTAAACGCCACAATACACTGGTTATGGGATCGCATGAGTCTTGCGCCCGCTCAAGCAATGGCAACATAAATAAATAATGGTGGTCAGATGAAATGAAGAGTTATGTCAGACTTGGTCATCGGGGGACAAAAACTGTTGATTGACTTGATCGTCAGTTTTTTGGTTGTCAAGTGGAACGAGATAATTACCGCGTCTGTTTTTATAAGTTCAATTTTAATTTATTCGTTCTGTAATTTGATGACGAAGTTAGTAAAAAAGTTTATTGGTACATGCTCACTTTACTTGCTAATTAAGCGTCTCTCCGACTTTGCAGAGTCGAAGTATGGTTGCGCCACACTATTTAAAAACGTATATTTTTAGAGAAAATTGGTTACACACGTTTCACATGCACCCTGTTAGCTTCCCCGTTAGTTACGATGGACTCTAGAACGCTATCAATATACTCAACACGAGTACACATGCATACTATGTAATGTAATACATCTCTGCTGAAATGATAAGTATCTTTAAGGTGATCTTATATGTGTATTTACAACTAATCGCTACGTCTTAATACAATAGCTTGCAATGCATACAAAAGTACAGTTTTCACAGAGTTTTCACGCTTTTACAACAATTACTACACATTTCGTAACTATTTTATAATTAGATATCTTACGTATTTGACAACGTTTCTCACAAAATTATCTTATGGCAGAGATTGATGTGTTTACATTATTTATTTTATGTGTAAGATTAGTCGAAAAGTTGAATTAAGTATTCGAAACAAGGAGCCTTTTTTTTGTAAGAGCACAATAAAAATACACACACATATATAATAGACACATAATATTATATTATCAATCTAAAGCAGAAATCAGACTAGGTACCTACATATAAAATTTTGTACCCAAGCGGTGTAAATAAGATTATATTCTAAAAATCTTTGCTAAAATGTTTATATCACAAAACAGCAATTTGAACCAAAGATTATTTTCTCTCCCTTTTTTTGCATACCCTAGCATAAATTAGGTACAGCGAAGACTAATAAAAGGAGTGCGTAATAGTTTCACTCACTCATCGTTTTAGTGCATTTTTCAGGTATTTTGTAGTTACAACGAAAGATGATTATCTTTTTTTACTATAGGCTTAAAGGTCCCACTTTAGGGCTAAGGCCATTAATCTCCACGACTCCTGATTATTATCGTAGCGTTTTAATTAATCACATTGACTATTTAATATCTACAGTAATTCAATATATACTTCCTTAAATGAGGATCAGTATTAAGTGTGCAATAAAGGGGAATAAAATAGTTAATTCCATTTAACCTGATAAATGCGACTACGCCGGGTGAGGGATGACTTCTAGTTTGTAACGATGCTACAGGAATACCTACTTTATATGCTAATTTATATAAATATCCAACATGAAATATTTTACAAGCTGACACTAATAAACTGAGCAGGATTCAGAAGTGCGACTTCCGGTTTGAACCCTTGTTCATATTACCTATCAATTAATGTGTATGTTGTATATACCAGACTATAGGTACTATAGATAGATAGATAGATAGATAGATAGATAAAAACTTTATTCGTTTCCACAACATACATGGTACATAGATGAAAGAAGACATGCAGCTTAAAATTATCATAAAAATTAATTTACAAATCTTAAAGTAGAAGAAAAATAAAACAAATGCAAAACCATGTGTCGTGGCAGAGAATAGGCGCTGGCTCAGCATGGTGATGCGGCAAGCCACATCGCTGATATTCTGCCAGGACCTTTTACAATAATGAAAAGACTGTACAACGCTTAATTCTTATAAATCTAACTTAACTAAGGTAATGATGCTCATGTTGTGTGTTGTGTGTCTACTGTCACGTGCTTCTGTGTATGAGATGTGGTAATATCCGTTCCCGGTCTTGTTTTATATTATTATTGAAATTAAATTTAGATGTTACCCTAAGATTTTACTAAAATTTGAAATTGAACATAAATATAAAAGAGACTACATCATCTATAGGTACAGGTATGTGACAATGAATGCGATATATATGTGTACAGTCACGGACTTTAATTGTAGAGCCATTTAGGGTCCAAGCTAATTTGGTTGTCAATACTAAGGGTATGAAATGCCCAATGTAAAGTAAACCCTAAATAAGGGTTCAACAATTAAAGTCCGTGACTGTACGTATCATATCGTCGTACCTAAGCTCTAAGGCCCATGGACCTACCCATAGTACTAATTACATACTTCAAATTTAAACCATTTTAAATTGGAACAAAGTTGCATTTATTTTGTTTCGTTCGATTACATTTACAAATCGAAATAAAAACAATTATATTTCAAATGGCATTTTTATGTACGGTGGGCCTTAGGAGATTATGTGAGGTAACGTAAAATTAAAAGGCGCCTTCACGAATCGTAATAAAGTAGAAAATTGCTTAAGCATCCAGCATAAAACTCTCCACAACTAGACATGATACATGAACCCATAAAATTGCGATATCAATATCGGAAAAAACCCCATTTACATTTCATCCGTTGTTCTCACCCTCTGTAGTGCCATCTAGTGTCATACATATTAACGTTATCGTCTCGTGAATCGTTTATACAATAAAACGACATGTTGACACGATATGTCGTGTGAAACATGTCTAGCACCTTTTTTAGGGTTCCGTACCCGAAGGGTAAAACGGGACCCTATTACTAAGACTTCGCTGTCCGTCCGTCCGTCCGTCCGTCCGTCTGTCTGTCACCGGGCTGTATCTCACGAACCGTGATAGCTAGACAGTTGAAATTTTCACAGATGATGTATTTCTGTTGCCGCTATAACAACAAATACTAAAAACAGAATAAAATAAAGAATTGAATGGGGCTCCCATACAGCAAACGTGATTTTTGACCAAAGTTAAGCAACGTCGGGAGTGGTCAGTACTTGGATGGGTGACCGTTTCTTTTTTTGTTTTTTTTTTGCATTATGGTACGGAACCCTTTGTGCGCGAGTCCGACTCGCACTTGCCCGGTTTATTATACAAAATGACATATGGAGTTATTGTTTAAAACATTACGACCTTACCTTACCGTATATTTGTATGGCGTGTGTATGTACCAAATTACTGGAATACTTTGGATGCTACCTACTATACGACGCTGACTGTATTAAGCCCTTCACATAGCTAACGTAAATCCAGCCTTAACAACCGAGTAGCTCTACCATTGTGCTTGTTTCTGCGAAGTCTAGTACGGTTATGATATGAGTGCGGAATCTAGATCGTACGCTCTATAAGGGTCCCCCCACATCTGGCGTCTTTCGAGCGTCGTCGGCGTCTACAATTCTATGGCTGACGTCGACGCAACGTCGACGCAGTGTCAACGCAACTGCGCAGCGACGTCATTTTCCATAGCGCTGAACCGACGCCGACAAACGCCGACGCTCGAAAGACGCCAGATGTGGGGCCCTAACGCGTGACGTGCGCATGAGTACAACGATGTGTAATGAAATGAGATGACATGTGACACTCGTCGTTACTTTGTGTCTGTGAATTTGAGGAAAACATAAAGAGTAAAAAAAAATCGATGTTCATTCCTGACGATACATTTCTTTAAAAAATGCATCCAAGAGGCGTATTCTGATTGTAATAATAAGTTAAGAATTCGATCTGAATTTGATATGGATATGATCTGTCAGTATCAAAAGTGACATTTCTTTAAACAAAAACGTTACTATTGACACTGACAGAAAAAATGTAACTATACCTACCTATAGAGTCTAGTACAGTCGCCATCAGATATATCGGAGCGACCGAGGTGCACAAAAATATCGAACACGCACTCTAACGCCTTAACAATAGAGGCGTGTTCAGATATTTGTGAGCACTTTGGCCGCTCCGATGTACAAGATAAGATAAGAAAAAGCCTTGTAAACGGAGCCTGTGACATTCCAGCCAGGCGCCCGCCGCAGACGCCGTGGGAAACCGATAGCGTCAAAATCAAACAACCAACCACACGTAATAGAGCAATCGAGTAATTGCGGCCGTATTTACGCGCCTTATGCGGCGACGGCCATGCGGATTAGCTATGCAAACAACACTGAATTATGGAAAAACCTCTAGTTATTTATCTCAACCAAAACCAGAAGAGGTAATAAGGGAAAAATCGTGCTCCGAAATTTGGCAGCTGAAGTAGATGACGCTTTTAGAATTAAACTATTTTGTCTTATACCTCTACAATCAACTCTTTGTCGACTGTGACGAGAAAATTATTAGACCCGTCCGACACACTAGAGTTTTTTTTTCTACAGATAGAAATGACAACGAAAGTAAGTAATATGGGTATCGTCTTGGGTCGTCCCATTCGTTTTTCGTCAAGTTCGTAAATTAGTCCTATTCTGCTTTGGTCGCGCATTCTACATTGAAAGCCACCGACGATTGTGATGAATGTAGAATGAGTGACGAAAGCAGAATAGGACTAATTTAAGAACTTGACGAAAAACTAATGACACGACCCAAGACGATACCGTAATAAGGGTTAGGTACCGAGGGCCAAATTCGACAAGTAGGTACAACTGTCAGATTTCGCATCCACGTCAAATTAACAGTTGATTTTATTGCATGTTGATTCTATTAGGTAAGTGTTGATTCGAACCCCGGGTTGTTCGGTTTGGCTTGGTTGTCACCTAACTGTGGATTGCTAATGTCAAATTTTCACATTGTACGTATTCAAGAACTTGTGATTTTTCCCACATCAACGGGAGATCAACACGATAAGCCAAACGTCGTTTGTCGAATAGGGATCCTGATTAACAAAAGAATATTTCAATATTTTAGATTAACCGGGCCGGATTAACCCTAAGTCAAAGTAGGCAACTGCCTAGGGGCCCCGCCTCGGCTTGGGGGCCCCGCCTCGGCTAGGGGGCCCCGGCGGCACAGCGCGCACCAAATAAAATTCTCAAAAGGCTCAGAATTCATGAATAAATTTTTTTATGTTATAATAATGAATATGCTTTGTTATTGTTTTTTTTTTTCGATCCATTCTTTAAATTAATGAAATACTGTAATAAAATTGAACCGATACGTAAAAGTTTACGAGACGCATTCTGCGTAGGTACCTGTTGTAAAGTTGTAATAATAGAGGTTTTCTTTATTGTGTTCCACATCTCCTCTACTTCAGCTTAGCCTTTGGCGTCGCTGCGCCAAGCTCGACCTGCGGTCTCACTTTTTAATACAAAGGACATTGGTTCGTGTCTGTGCTGAACTATTTATCCTGAAGCCTGATGAAGCACGGCTTTGACTTCGCATGAAAGCTCGCCTCACTGGGGCACTTCGGACTTTTAGGCCCAGATGAAGATCGATACCCGGCCTTTTAACACGGTTTCACAATTTGCGATATTGTCAAAAAAATTCGCGCTCGCTGCGCTCGCCTTTATTTTTGGCTCTTTAATTGACTCTGTATCTACATGTTAGCTTGACTGGTAAATTAATAGAGGTACCTAGACCAAGAAAAGTCTGCAATGATTTTGATAGCATACGCAGTGCAAGTGTTATTTATACGTCATAATTTCATAGAAGTTTTGACGTTTAACATAACACTTACACTGCGAGTGCTATCAATATTATTGCAGGCTTATGGTCGGACAATGGCTGTTCAGCTTCTCAAAATATTAACTATTGAGAAAATCAACTTTGCGGCACTAGTGAGCTTAGCTTTTAGCCTCGCTTAAAATTGGCCATTAGAGGTAGACAAGAAAGTGACGCTGAAGCTCTCATCTTTGGTATTCCATTGGGAATTGGAAGCCTCAAGGGCTCTCCCCACACTTGACGCGAAGCGGAATCGGCAAAAACCGATAGAATAAAGCTTTATGTCTACGCAATAAGAGCGAAAAAGACATCGTTCGATTTGGATCGGCTCGGCCGACGCCTGAAGATTGAAATTAAAAACGCAAACTTTTATTTCCCTGTACTGAATGAATGTGCTGTGTGCAGAATAGACTGTAGGGGGCCCCGAACTTCGCACTGCCTAGGGGCCCCGACATCCTTAATCCGGCCCTGTCTATAACCACTCAGATGATTGATATTTTTAAATGCACAGGTAGTGCGATGTTACGCATAGACCTTGATCATCATCAGAAAGTAGGAACTTCAAGGCCCCTACGCTTTCTGTTCTCTTTGACGGCGCAGCAACTAGTATAATTTCTCTCTCCTCGCTATTTTAAAAATGCCATTTGTCAAAAAAGGACAACCATACTGTTGACAAGGTGAACTTCAAATCAAGTGTTGCCTTTTTTGATGCATCCAGGCTGTGTATGTGTGCGTAAAAACGTGTATGTGTGCTCTTTTAGGGATGTGAAAAGTCGATTTTAATCATGTTATATATCGATAAACGCTACACAGCGGAAAGAAATATCTATTAATTGAAGCTTCAATATCTTCGTTAAACATATACATAATTGAAATGCTAATGAATAATAAATATATTAGAATATAATAAAATATTTCAATTATTGCGGAACACATATCTTAGTAGGTAAATACCTACTAAGATATGTGTTCCGCAATAATTAAAATACATAAATATGTATTTTAATTAAATATCTGAACTTTCCCTTGGTTCCTTGCTGGGGCGTGACGATAAAATTGTGATCTGATAACCACAATAAAGAATAAAAGCGTTTTTGTTCATTTTAGATATCGTCAAACCTTTGAAGTAAAATTAAAATTGTAAGAAATGTCGATAGTTTATCGATATGACTTTATCGACATGGCTACAGCAATGTGGTGTTAAATTGTTAATCGTACACTAAACAAAAGTGGCAACAGTGACAGCTCGCTGAGACACCGTCTCTATATATTATAAGTCTATAAGGAACTTACAAATTGCAGATCGCTGTGGGATCGACTTTCTCCAGTTTTATTGAGGACATTCCCTAGACAATTCAACGCAGAGAAAGACGTAAAAGACATTCGGCTCGTTTCGGGAAATGAATCAGAGACTCACTAGATATGAAATAGTAAAGATATGTGACGTTCCACTGCAAAAGGTACCTTATGGCGGCTGGCGCCGCGATTCGGGAAATGAATTAGAGAGTCACTAGATATGAAATAGTGAAGATATGTGACGTTCCACGGAAAAAGGTACCTTATGGTGGCTGGCGCTTACGTCACATAGCGCTGCAATAATATTGGAGCGGCGTTAATAATAGCGTTAGCGCCAACCGCCATAAGGTCCCTTTACCCGTGGGACGTCACATATCTTTACTATATCGTATCTAGTTAATCTCTAATTCATTTCCAGGCGCTATTGCGCCGATGGTCTCTCAGGTATCATACAGTCAGCAGCAGAAGTTGCTTAGCGGGCGAGGTGTTCATAATTACCTTGACACGCTCTAATTCTCTTAACGATAAAGTCGCTTCAAGATCATTTTGAACACCTAGGCCACTTAGCAACTTCTGCTGCTGAATGTACATTAGTGCGAACGCGAAAGAACAATAGCCGTGTCGTAATAACCGTAACTATTACACACTATTTGGCTATCGCCGCATCTTCCTGACTGTATGGTTCAGACAAGTCCAAAACATAGTCAAACCAGTGTCACTCGACCTCTTGCTCTTGCTCTGTAATAAATCTTTGGAACATGAATATTTTTATACTGGACATAAATATTCAATTGACTTCGTTCGGTAAGTGCGGAGTACCTAACACATCACGTCAGTTCTGCGGCACGATTTACACGACCCTGATTGTGTTAAGCTTGTGAGATAGTAAATCTAGCCGCTCACATGGTGTCTAAAAACTGCTAGAACGTCCGTGCTATGCCTGGTAGCTATGTACCACATTACATACATAGTTAATAACTGTCAGACAAGCCAATATTCGGCACCGGGCACACGCAATTTTTACCGTGGCGAGTGGTCCTCCGTCGCGCACAGGACTTTAACCGCGAAAATCGAAGTTCGCAAATTGCGGGGATTTTTCTCTGTCACTCTAATTACGCCTTCATTAGAGTAAAAGAGAAAGATCCCTGCAATTAGGATTGTTCATTTTTTTACAAATGTTCTATTTCGAAAACCATTTCGAGATATAAGGTTTTTAAACAGTTTCCGACATTTGCTGCGATATAATAATTGAGGATTGAAGATATTTCAACAAATATCCTTATGACCTTAGTTTGACCTTCTCCTGGGCTGAATGTAAAGTCATTGCATAATAAAAGTTATCGAACCATAGTAAATAAATCCGTCACTCACGTATTGTCAAAGTTATCATTGTCATCGATTGTCATGGATTGTCATAACAAAATTTTTCAGTTAAACCGCTGCGCTTGTTTGTTACAATTTGATTTATAATTAATACCTAAACAGTAGACTTCATTGCTTAATAATATATCAAAAACCTTGTTCCTATGTGTGGGAATGATTCACAAAAATAATAGTTCGAATCCACGAAGACCTACGACGTGAAAGATGGTGCCGTGAATTAAACTTGGAATACCTACCTACTTCACGTGTTACACACAGTATTGCTGTGAGAATCACGTCGATGTAAGTATAAAATTAATATTAATTTACTACAATTAAGTATTTAAAAGCTCACTTTATTGGTAGGGTCGTGGTATCTATTTATTTTCTGTGGTAATGTAGCCAGAGTATCTAAAGGCAAACCGTTAAACAGAGATGGTGCCTACTAGAAAGAAGGAATATACATACAAGAATACATAGCCATACTCAAAATTCAGCCTGAAACTGCTTTAAAAAGATATAATTTCTAATTTCCAGGTACATGTTGCAGTTCAAGCTGCTGATATCATGGTGGACAAGACTTAATAAAGAGTTGTGAATAATAAAACATGTTTTTGTTTACCTACTTTTTTATTAATTTTGGAAATATGTTATATATGTTTCCAAAAAAAATAGTAACTTTACATTAAATGTATGTTTATCATGTTCTGCACGAGCATCTGACAATGATGGCTTCTTGTTGACCATCCAGAAGAGAAGTGTATGGTTTGTTATTTACTCTGTTCCCAGGCATTATTTACGGTCGTAAAGTATTACGACGATTAATAATTAATATGACGTTCGTTTCAATACAAAATGCTCTGGGCCCTTCTGGGCCCAAGTGCAGTTACATATCTCACAGGTGTATCTAAATAGGAATCACGATGACCTGAAATAATAGGATATAATTAGCAAAATTGGCATGTTCCTAATATAGTAGTATAAGTATGTAGTACAAAATCCAAACAATGGTGACAAGCCGGTAGAAAGCACCCACTGGGTGCTAAGCTACCTTTAGCAATGGACGCTTGTAACGATTTTATGAATCCAATCTTCTTACAAATCGAATCAGTTAAAATATGTATATATGATGTAGGTAACTTACATTTGTATTTTTGCTCCCTTGATTTCAGCCAAGTTATGGTTGGAGTTGGATGCTATATGGATACATACTCCAATAAAACTAAGTTATATTATATAACTTAGGCAGATTTCTGGAATCAGCTTTCTCAAATTTAGAGCGTCGGTATTTTGAAATTAATGATTCAAAATAAACGAGTTTTCCATTCCAGATGATTGTTATTTATAGAAACACGTGACACTGACATTGTCGACAGGTGACATTACAATCAATTGACAATGACAACTATTTTTTTAATGCTTGTTGTTGCTTGTGCATTATCCTAATCAGCCGACGACATGTAATTTACGAGAAGTTGTATCTCATATTTTCAATAAATTATAAATATTCAACCGAGCCACGAATTACTAAATCATTCAAATTGGTATCTTAAATTAACCTATATTTTCAGAAAATAAAATGAAAATGGGGGTCTAAAAAAAATTAACAATCCTAATTTGCGAATTTCGGTTTTCGCGGTAGCCGCTCTGATCCATTCACCTAAGTCACTGTACAGCAGTGGCGGCGCGTCCATAAAAGCCGATTTCCACCGGCTTGCCTGTATTTGGACGTTTGAGCAGAGTTGTAAAGGAAATATGTAAGCCAAATTAGCCCCGGCTTACCTATGGATATGTTTGATGCGCCGCCACTGCTGTACAGGTACCTACACATCATATTTTCATACGAATTTGATATGTAGTCGTAAGGTGGTGCAGTCAGAGTTGGCTTAGATGGCATTGATGGAACAAACAAAGATGAAGAAACTTTTAGCCTCATCTTCTAAAGAGGTAGCGATTTTCACAAAAAAGCCGAAAAACAAAACTCTTTAGACAACAACCATATAGCCTCACACATCTATTAAGTATACAGACGAGACGTGAGCTATCTAGATGGATTTATCAATTCCAAAACACCCTGTTCAGCCGCTAACAATATAAATTACGAATATTTCCCAAGAGCGGGAACACAGAAACGCCACAATAGTTAATTCGCGTTAAAGGAGACGACATGGGCGTAAACACGATAAGCAATCTAGAGTACAGCCAACAGCAGAAGTTTTACATTTTTTCATCTTTTCTTGGCCGGATTCGGGCATGGTGACTGAATTCATGATGCTAATGTGAATCATACCTGTAGTAGGTGGCGTCGGCGCGCGCGGCGGCGTCGGCGTGGTCGATCAGCTGCGCGAGCGCGCGCGCCTGCTCGCTCAGAGTCAGTAGCTCTAGCTCTTCTCGCCCCAGCTTGTACTGCAGCTCTGCTTGCTGAATCCGCGTGTCGATGTTGCTGAAATATATGTCAGTTTAGTAATTTACAAAAGAGACACATGAATTTATATTTTATTTGCACTCCAATGAGGGTGCAATTTAACCAAAAGTAGGGAAAGGGTGTCTTTATTTTATTAGACATATTCAAAGTGCCTTAAAATTCTCTATTTATTTGCCATTAGAACTTACTCAGTAACATGTGTTTTTTCAAGCCGCCGCCTCAACTCCTGTATGTTGGCCCGGCGCGCGTCCAGGTCGGCGCGCACGGCGGCGGCGCGCTCGTCTAACGCGCGCCGTTCCTCCGGCGATAACGCCGTTGGCGTTTCACGCCGACCGCCAGGCGAACCGGGTGCTAACCGCGCCGCAGCTAGTGACGCGCTTAGCTGCTTCTTTAGACTGTAGAAGATATAATTTTACTATTAAGGCTAAACTTAGACAACATATTTTACATACCTACATTGGGTATATTCAGGTCACAGACTAATTGGTCTCATTATGTACTTATTGTATAAAGAGATTAGGTACTTTAGATGGACTTTTCCGATTGGGCTGGTGGAGTGAAAAAAGTTCACATGACATTAGCTCGACTATATTAAGATACTCGACAGCACACATACGTTCAATTTTACGTGCAAAATGCTACGCTAGCATCGCTAACTTATTTCTATATCGCCTTTAAAGTACATAAACAAAATACAGTCGAAGATGGTCGAGACAGATTATATCTTTTAGGTAGAGAAACGAGATCGTGTGAATGGGAACTCTATTAGCATAGAAATGATTCTAAAGAGTGTATCGATTCACTAATTTTAACTAATAACCTAAACCTTGTCTTTACATCTACATATCACTACGTATGAAAACTTCTAAATAAAGTGACAGATCTTGTATTTTATTTTATTTTATTTATTAATTTCACATGTGAGATTTTATTATACAAATTGCAACGAACATCATTTTCGGCATTATGTATCGTTACGTGAATTTCTACCTGCGGTTACCTACCATTTTAACCCTATGAGTACTTACTTGTTATACAAATGATAATTCTGTAAAACTTTCTCTAAGGGCTTTATATAAATTATAATACTAGGCAACAATACTGTAGAAATCGTGCGGTATATGGAAAGCACGTTTCCGGCCAGATCTGGCCATATTAGGCTGACACTAATTGACTTTTCTCGGGTCCAGTGAGATTCAAGCAAGTCACAACACAAACAGAACATTTCGATGCTTTAAGCATTTCTAGAATATGGTGCTTTCCTTTCTCCTTCCGTAAATTTTGGTACCTCTACTCTTGACGTACCTACCTACTAAACGTAGAGAGCATGTGCTCGATTTGCTTGTCGGTTAATCCTTCTGATAAGTTGAACATACGGTGCAAAGAACGCTAACGCTACGTCTTACGTAGGCGAACAACGCGCGAACGCGGCGCGGCGCGGCGCGGCGAAAGCGGCCGCCGCCGCGCCGCGCCGCGCCGCGCCGCGCCGCCTGACATTCGCGTGCAAATCGCGCCGCACCGCGTTCGCAACGAGATCGCTTACGTAGGACACTTCTATGGGCATCAAAGGATTGATTTCGCCGCGCCGCGCCGCGCCGCGTTCGCGCGTTGTTCGCCTACGTAAGACGTAGCGTAAGAAAAGATTTATGGCGACAGTCACCGCCAACTTATGAAACTTACTATATGAAAAGAGAAATATGTGTCAAAATCTTGTTGTACTATTTTCACTTTCATACAGTTCTAGTTGATTATATTTAGAAAGATTACCTGTGTATAAGCGCATCCTTGTCATTAAGCGTGGTGCGCAGCGCATCTAGCTCACGGGAGTCGCGTCCGCCCGCGCTGCGCCGGCGACCCGCCAGCGACACTTCTATGCTGGCCATCTGAAACAAACAGGCCATTTATCACCCATATTAATCACAACTCCGTTATTGGAGGGGCGTTCAATCTACAAATAATGGCTCCTCTACACGATGGGCCAGCGCCGGACACTCCAAGGGACGCAGCCATGCGGTAGAATGAGATGAGATGCGGTAGAGAGACTTGCTCCCTCTAACGCAATGCGTCCCTTGGAGCGGCCGGCGCTGGCCCATCGTGTAGAGGAGCCATCAAAGATCGTTATATCTTTGGTGTGTAGGTATTCTACCAATTCACTGCCTACATAACCTCCTGTGCACTATGAGTACATTAGCGTCAAAGATACCCTAATGCTAATACAAACTCACAAGCCTTCGACATTGGCAAATAAACTCTTGCGCATGATAAATGCCCGCACCGATAAAACAATAAGGAACATTTGTGGATCAGACAACATCAGTCTTTATTGCAATGGTACAAGGATAATGGTGAAAGCATTTGTATTGTGGTGGTGGTGGTTTCGAACCATCGAAAACACCTACGCCTTGATCACAATGCCCCATAACGAATACGTGACAACTACGAGTATAGAAATAGATATAGGTAGAGTATAGTGATACATATAGGTATGTATCACAACTGTCTCATTTTGATCTTTCAGCTTTATATACGGTTTTGTAGCTTTTCTTAGCTTTTAATAGAGTAAAGCGAAATGAATGACGTGCTGTCCGGAACTGGGTAATTTATTTGCACTTCTACTATACGCAATTCATTGCACAGTAAATTAGAAATACTTGAAATAAGTACTTTAGAAGAATCTAATAAACGTTTATAGTTAGACCAAGATAAATCTGCAACGATTTGGATAGCCCTCGCAGTGCTAGTGTTATTTATACGTCATAATTTCATCGAAGTTTGACGTCTAAAATAACACTAGCACTACCGTTTGCTATCAAAATTGTTCCAGATTTTTCTTGGTCTAATTTTAATATGGCTCGTATAATACAACTTGTTTTTTATATTGAATAGTGTTGGGAAAGTGATATGATTTTTATTAACTCCACGAAAACGATATCGAGGCAGCCGGTATGAAATCCTCTCATTGATTTGATGAAAGTCCTGAGGGTAAGAATACCTTAAATAAGAAAATAATGAACGTATCATTGAAGGCACTTAGCGCCGAGCATAAACAAAAAGTAAGCACTGTATCTACAAAGCGTGAAAGCAGTACCTCGACTACACATGTTCATGATTATTGACTCGCGTGTTCCAAACTGCTACTATAAGAAACGGAAACCGAGGAAGGCTTAGAATATTTTACACGTATTTTATTTCATTTCAGGTATTTACAAAGCTGTGAATTTACACCTTATACAAAGTTCATATAGAAAGATGTAGTGGATTATGAAGGCTGTGAATGAATACCATTCAAAAAGTGGGTATGCACTTTTGGTAACACATAGCATTATACTCGAGTATCATGTCATGTACATATCTAAAAACATGTTTCGCAGATGTGTAAATGCAAATATATATACATGATCAGCACCTTATTTTGTTTCATGGATAATAGTTTGATGAAAGTGTTTATGGAGTTGAATTACTGATATAAACCTTCTGTTCCGAGAAGCGAGTGCTGCTCGACGCTCGTTACGCAAATGATGCGGCCATTTTCTTATTAACTATAACTACACCGTTTTCCTATACATCAAGAAGCAAACTACAAAATTATGGCACCCATCAATGTCGTTATTGCAATGAAATAAAGTCGAATATAGGTACTGTGTGTAGTGTGTATGTGCGGATTGGTAAATATTTATATTGGTATAGTTTCGTATTTAGAACGCGCGAAGTGTAAAAAGGATAACCATTTCGTGATAAAAAATAGACTGATAATTACGTTTTAGTTATGATATGATGATATTGATGATACTGGCGGCAGTTATGAAGTTGACTCAAAAATTATGATAAATTATGGAGAATAAATTACAATGTATTAATGACGATATGTGCCTTCGTTTTAAAATTTCTAATCATACTTAAAGATCATATTTTCTTAGAAATGTTACATATATGATGATATTTCCACACTTTGTCATTACAAGTGCCATGTAGCAACACGTTGGTAGTGTTGGTACCTAACTCAATTTAAAGCCGATACTGTAGGTATGTTTTCACTACCATTTTGCTGAACATGTTGAACAAAAACCCGATCGTTCTTTCAATAACATTAAGCCGGTAATCTGAAAGCATATTTCAACGTCTCAATTAACGGCACAAGCCGTTGTTGCCATCTTACTGCGGAAACACGATCATAGTTACTTTTGCAGTACTTTGTTTTCACAAGGACTTTAAAATATTGGAAAATAAAGTAGCCTTAAATAATAATATGTAGGACAAGTAACCGTCAAAAATACTTTTTGATACACACTTTTATTGCCAACTGTACTTTCTCTCCTTTTCATGTCTATCAAAAGTACTTCTCGAGCCCTTACAAATGAGCCTAAACTCAATGTGTTTAGGTATATTTTTCCATCGCAGAGTTCCTTTGGCTACCTTCCAACTGCATCATCTGATCAGCTCCATGTTAGCATATACAGTGAAACCTGGTTAATTGGCACCTGGATAAATGAAAAACCTCAATAATTGCAACGAAAAGCCCGGTCCCGGTCCCTTGAGACCAAAGGGCCTCTATAATTGAAATTTTGGAACCTCTATAATTGCAATTTAGATTTTAGTGCTTTTCGTAATTTTGCCTCTGTAATTGACCACATCGCAACTAAGACCTCTATAATTGACACTGTGCTAAAAAAAACTGTTATTTTTTACCTCTATTATTGAAATGAGTCTTACTTTTTACCTCTGTAATTGAAATACATAATGTAGTTGTAGACAGCAGAAACAATATTTTAATAGCAATGATCATTTTATTTATATCTCCATCCAGAATTCAATTTATTTATTGGGTATCTATCACAGCCTGTAGTAGGTGAAATAGTTTAGATTAAATCAAAAACAAAGTATGCTTTTTACATTGTAATAAAACTTTATTCTACAATTCAAGGGATTTTTTTAAACCCAAATGAGAAGAAAATAAAGTAGTAATTAATGTAGTGTAAAAGTGCAAGTATAGTTAGAAGCAATATATAGACCAGAAAACCAGAACGTAAGCGTCTAAATCTACTTTCAATGGTTATTTGCACCTCCATAAAAGAAATTTGTCAGAACGCAACCTCTATTAATGAAAACCTCTATAATTGACACAACGATTTTTTGAACCTTGTTAATTGACACGACCTGCTTAAATGAAAAACCTGGTTAATTGACAAAAAATGGCCGGTCCCTTGAGATTGCAATTATCCAGGTTCCACTGTATTGGTGTATTGTCATCGGAAATATGGAAGTATGCGAAATTTCAGTTATATCAGACCAGAAGAGGTTCAAATTTAAGTAACAAGATTTGAAGCACCATAGTTACAAATATATATAGGTATATACACAGTGAAGCTAAATAAAAGTGTGTAATAATATGCTATATCTTAGACTTCGCTTTCATCTAATCTACAGGCGTCCAGCGGGGGCCCTAGCCAAGATGACAATTGTTGATAGAAAACGCCAATCGAAATAGTCTCATAGCATCTGTCATCCTGTTACATTATTTCTTTTAATTTGGTGTTTGTGGATTGGCTAGGTCTTTAGCGAGGTCTTTATTGGCATGAATTCAAAATACTGTTTATAACACTCGTATCTTCACTGTGCTAAAAACAGGCACACGCATTAGTATGCATTCCGCGGTCATATATATATCATCCCGATGCAGTCTCGTGCGTTACCTTTATTGGGGATGATTGGGAACCAGTTCCACGGCTATTCCAATCGTTTGTCGACGAGAACCTGGATAAGAAAGCTTTTTTTTCGGAAGACGTCAATCGATTCTATTTACCGTGAGATTCATATCTCTACATAATCTTTGCATCCCAGCCAGAAATTTTCGTAACGCGAAAATAGATCAAGCGAGGCGAGGCGAGGTGACTGCGAGTAAAAACGGCCCAAACAAAATAGTGTCACACGTGAATTTTACTATTTCATCACACTTTATTTTGTTCAAAAAACATACATATTATAAGTAGAAATATTTATTGTGTTCCGAATTAGGTACCTACGTGTAAATTGTAACCTACGTTAGTCGAAGTCAAGTTTAGATCGGTTGTTTGAAGAGCTGAAATCTGCGCGCCGTTGTGAATTCCTCGGTCGCGCTCAAACAAGAAAATAAAAGCAACCGCTTTATTCAATAAGTTTATGCAAATGTTTTTATACGCTTTTAAAAGTCCTTTGCAAACGGTAAATATCGTAAATGAAGTTTGCTGTAAATTGTGTTTGTTTGTTTGTATGTGTGTGTAGCAAAAATCATCATCTTCATCATATATTTAAGAGTATGAGTATATTGAGTATAACTCTTGTCGGTGGAGCAATTTCCATGTTTGGCGGTCCCCTGCCTTCTCTTTGACAGCCTGAAGAAAATATACAGAGTCGATTTTCATGAATCGAGATATTTTGTCAATATTATTATAGCGCAGATAACATAATTATCTTACCTTTTTTTAGGGTTCCGTACCTCAAAAGGAAAAAACGGAACCCTTATAGGATCACTCGTGCGTCTGTCTGTCCGTCCGTCTGTCACAGCCAATTTGCTCCGAAACTACTGGACCAATTAAGTTTAAATTCGGTACACATATGTAAGTCTGTGACCCAAAGACGAATATGTAACGTCATCTAATGAATTGTAAACGTAAGGGCTACTTTTGGGGGGTAAAAGATAAAACATAAAAACAAAGTTTTGCAAACTATATCGTGTTACATATCAAACGAAAGAGCTCATTGTGGGAATCTCAAATATTTTTTTTTTATAAATTTACGATAAATAGTTTAGAAGTTATTCAAGAAAATAGACAAAAAATGACCATTCCCCCCCCTCTATCTCCGAAACTACAGGGTCTAAAATTCTGAAAAAAATACACAAAATAGTCCTTTACCTAAAGATGACAGGAAAACCTATTAGAAATCTACAGTCAAGCGTGAGTCGGATTTAAGAACAAAAATGCGGTTTAGGTTTTTTAGGGACACAGCCGCAATGGTTTAAGTGAAACGTGATGTAGACAGCTATTGCGAAGGCCCTAGGCCGATATCCGCATAAGGCCGAAGGCCCGAAGCATCCCGAAGAGGCCTGCTTTTAGCTTCAAGCATGAGTCGGAATGACGACAAAAAATGCGACTATAATTAAACCGTAACAAGTCTGCAGCGATTTTGATAGCCCACGCACGCAGTGCAAGTGTCATATTAAACGTCAAACTTCTATGAAATTATGACGTATTAACAACACTTACACTGCGTGGGCTATCAAATCCGCTGCAGACTTTTATTGGTGTGACTATAGGCTGTATCTGGCACACAGCCGCATTGGTACAAGTGTAGTACTGATTGATTAGGTTACTATTGTTACGTGTTTTAAAAAGCACTATACAGGTTGGCCAAAAAAATAACTAAGTGTATTCCCGTTGCCAACGTGCAACCCCGAAATTGCGAGGAAAAATTTGGCTGTTTCATACATTTTGGGTGGTTCGTTTTCTATGGTAGGATAAATTTTTTTTTCGCGATTTCGTGGTTGGTCCCATAGTAAAAGTTGTAAAGCTCAGTATAATCTGAAAACCTCCCCGGCTACGGGAATGCACTTATTTTTTGGCCACCCTGTAGGTATTATCTCTGTTCGGCCTTCGCTTTTAAAACACTTGTTGAAGTTGTAGGAAGCGCGACCCGTCGGACGCGAGCTATTAGCCCTAGGCGGAGCTCGGTCTTCAGTCTTCGTATTTGGACACTTGTACTACTATTCGGCATTTAATCTTCCTATGTAAGCTACTTTGCATAGTTGCAGAGATACCTATAAGCCACCACGCCAGAAAACTTCATGTTACATCTGGTTTGTAATTGACCCAATCGGGTTTTTCAAGACGTTTCACTCACGTCACGTTACATGTACAAAAAAATTGTTGAAAATTGTGTGATGTACGGAACCCTTGAAACGCGAGTCCGAACTCGCACTTGACCAGTTTTTTACTTTCATCAGGAATTTATATAGTTGTTAGATTACGGGTGCAAGTTTGTCGTAACAGTAATATCAAAATGTAAGACACCATGCCTGTTTTTCCGACTCAATGTAAGAATGTCAAGGTCCCTATTGTAATGGAAACAATATGGCACAACGAGTCAGCCCCTGGCAGGCGGTCTAAACAATGCTATTAGTAAATCACCGTGCGTTAATCATGATCGCGCATGCGCCCACCAACTCACCCGCCCACACGTAGGTATTTTGAATACGATTTGTACCTCAAAAACTATGTAATCAAACCTAGAGTCCTATTCATAAATAATTGGGAGCTATTTCTGGGAAGATTTTTAGTGGATCTCGACAGTTTCATGTAGGGCTACTTTGCGTCGGGCAGTCGGCCAGAAAATTATTTAATGAAATCAATGATTTCAAATCATACTTAGGGCCAGTTGAACAGTAGCGTCATGGCCGCCCTTGTGGTTGGAGACTGCATATGGCATATGGAGACCCCCACCACCAACTTCGCCAATAAAAAGGTCCAAATAAAACAATAAAGGGTAAACAGTACTTAGGCAGTACTTCAAGCGGGGTAGTAGTATAGGCAAAGAGTTGGATGTTCCAGCCGAATAGCTAAGGTTTCCGTCCCATTGTTCAACGGACTGTTGTTTATGGCATTTCCTTTCCTTGGTAATTAGCCACTAATTAAGCTAAGCGTCCGATGCCCTCGACACAGTTCAGTTCATTTATGTGCGAACTACGACAATTTTTAGATCTCGTCTCTTTAAAATAAAGTTCATAAAGGGGCAGTAAATCGCTACGATGGTATACCTATCGCAAGTTTAAATATTAAGGTCACTTTTCTCAAACTCTTTATTAATAAAAAATATAATAAAAACGCTTTGGCAACCCAAAATCAAAACTGCACTCGGTTCTAAAAATTCCACACGCCATCATATCTATCAATAGTTTTTATATAGGTACTACATATGTAGTCCATTTACATGTTACGAGTATGTAATTAGGGGTTTGAAATTTCGATTTTTTTCAGTCATATCAAAACCATAACAGATTTAAAACTCTGAATACACATCTTTTAAATTTGCCGTGTTGTGCGGAACCTCGCGCATATTTATTTATTTTAAAAACGAAACAGAGATACATCAACATTTTGATAAATTACCATACGTATAATCGAGCACTTAACTCCCATTTAATTGTAGGCTAACTGTACCATAAATACCAGTATTTAGAGAAAGTGTACCAGCGATTAGTGTCGTGGTAAACGGAACATTCGTTTGTTTTAGATAATTCGTATGGTGGAGATTACAGGCTGCATTGTATGTGATCGGTAGATTGTAGCGCTGGCAGAATTGAGGCCGTCTTCATGACGTTTTAATTACAGGCCGCGTAGCTAAGATGTCAATCGCTTACGCTCCGTAGCGATCGAAACGCAACTGTCACTGTCGAAGAGTGATAGAGAGATATAATGCTTTTCGATGTCGAAGCGATAGCGATTGTAACCTTGGCTAGGCCGGCAGTTCGTAACATCTCGACTACTTAACAGAGGTCCTAGCCACGGTAAGAATCGTTGTCGAAAACGCAAATCGAAACTTAAATAATGTATGGAAATATTCCGGTGACTTTTCGTAGCATCCGTCACTTATTTTTTTGTTCGTTTGGGTTTTTATCGATTGTTTTTAATTTTTTTTTTATGTTAAGAATGTGAGACACATAGCCAGAAAGAGAAATGACAACCTGGAGACGCTTCTGGTAACGGGAAAAGTCCAAGGAAGGCACCCACGTGGAAGAATAAGCCCAATGCTATGGACAGATCAGATCCGCGAAGGCACTAAATCCAAACTCCACGATGCACTGCACACTGCTGAAGATCGCAACAAGTGGAAGGAGTTAGTCCACAAAATAATTCGTGGAGGCCACGACCCTCAGAGTGAATACGACACAAGGAGGAGGAAGAATGTGAGACATAAAGTACATTTTGGGTATTTCCATTTTAATAGTTGTACAATTTTAAATGCAATATTCTACGGATCGCCATATCACAAGCCTCACGATATCGCAAGCTACAATTAAAATATCTGACACGCCCCTTATCGGCAAATTGCAGGGTGAAACATAATACCATTTACGCATGTGTAATTGTTGTTGTATGCAACGTTTGAGAGATGAATGTGCTTGAGCCGTCCACACTGTTAACGGACAAAGTATACCATATTGCAAATGTGTAAGATACACAGAAAGTAATTGCAAAGGGGCCATTAAAGCCTGGGGCTTGAGTTTAATAATAGCTGAGGTATTGGCAGAAGACTTCAGCTGAATAATTATATATATACAGTGAAACCTGGTTAATTGGCACCTGGATAAATGAAAAACCTCAATAATTGCAACGAAAAGCCCGGTCCCGGTCCCTTGAGACCAAAGGGCCTCTATAATTGAAATTTTGGAACCTCTATAATTGCAATTTAGATTTTAGTGCTTTTCGTAATTTTGCCTCTGTAATTGACCACATCGCAACTAAGACCTCTATAATTGACACTGTGCTAAAAAAAACTGTTATTTTTTACCTCTATTATTGAAATGAGTCTTACTTTTTACCTCTGTAATTGAAATACATAATGTAGTTGTAGACAGCAGAAACAATATTTTAATAGCAATGATCATTTTATTTATATCTCCATCCAGAATTCAATTTATTTATTGGGTATCTATCACAGCCTGTAGTAGGTGAAATAGTTTAGATTAAATCAAAAACAAAGTATGCTTTTTACATTGTAATAAAACTTTATTCTACAATTCAAGGGATTTTTTTAAACCCAAATGAGAAGAAAATAAAGTAGTAATTAATGTAGTGTAAAAGTGCAAGTATAGTTAGAAGCAATATATAGACCAGAAAACCAGAACGTAAGCGTCTAAATCTACTTTCAATGGTTATTTGCACCTCCATAAAAGAAATTTGTCAGAACGCAACCTCTATTAATGAAAACCTCTATAATTGACACAACGATTTTTTGAACCTTGTTAATTGACACGACCTGCTTAAATGAAAAACCTGGTTAATTGACAAAAAATGGCCGGTCCCTTGAGATTGCAATTATCCAGGTTCCACTGTAGTTCGTTTTTTTTAGCATTAGAAAGAACTTGCAAGAAGGTAAGCGATCATGACATATCTTTTAATTGAAAAACGCTTTTTAAAAATCAATAACTATATTACTGAAAGCAGAAGAATATAAAAGATCGTATTAGATTCATACTCGTAATTGTTACATATTTGCCGTAACTTATTTTTAAAATGTGTTTTTCAATTAAAAGACACATAAAGATTGTTTACCTTATTTCTAATGCTAAAATAAACGAACTATAGGTACCTACAGCTGTAGAGTATAGACGATTTGCAAAAACTAAAGTGAGTCAATGCAATTTAGGAACACGATATTTACGTAAAGCTAAATATCTGAATAGATTCGAGTATTTGAAGACCGTCTTTGAGCGCCAAAGAGTAGAAAGAAATCTTCTAGGCTCAATTGCCTCTTAAACTGACCTTATGAATAGCGCGTTGAAGTCGTTTGTATGAATAAATCGTCAAAATTACAATTCGTGTACAAAAATTACAATTTAACTGTGGACATATTCATACAAACCTCATCTCAGCATAGCAATGTGGCATATTTAGATAGATGGATATGGATTTCTTCAATCTGAAATACTACGAATGTTGACAGTAGGCAAATCATATCCACAACCGTCTCTTAACAAGAAATTACTATCTGAATAGGCCTGCATTTCATCATTTCATGAACGGAGCGTGCCGATGTCGACCAGGGGGCCAATATTTGAATTTCGACCACTCGATTTCGTGTACTTCTTTAAATATTATCTCCACTACTAGACGTTTAAATTCTACTAATAGAATTGAAATCGAGTGGTCAATACCAATAGATACCAAATTTCGATCGCTCGTATTTCAAAAATTGGCATTTCAGCGTTATCCACCGATTTTCGAGTGACGAAATCGAGCGATCGAAATTAAAAAATCGACCCCCAGATATGACGGGTTACAATTACAAGCGAAAACACGCAGTAACCAAACTTCGACCTTATCTCTTTACAACAAGGTTGATGAAAGGTCAGCTGTGCTGTGGTACCGACCTTGGCCTCCAGGCTCTCGAGGTTGACGACCCCGCCCGCTTCGAGGGTTTGCTGAAACAAATAAACAATCCTTTGTTAACTCCATGGTATAATAAATAATAATAATATACTCCGCCTGGTACTATCTCCTATCTCTTCCCGTCTTTTCTAGGTCACCTGACTGACACAAGCCTACGTCATCATGCGACAGCTAGCGCTATATGATAATATGCGATAGCGGTATATATAGCGGCCATGTTATTGTGACGTAGGCTTGTGTCACTCTGGGAAGAGAATACCATGTTTTATTAGACTATGGTTAACTCATACAGGATAATTACGCTTTTTGGAAGGGTAAAGTTACCATCAATAGTTGCGGATGAAACGTGGTAAGAGTATCTGCCACCATAGAACCTCACGACTTTGTATGCATGTTACCTATCTCACTAGTATATATAGTCTATAATAAATACTTAAACTGTGAAAGTTTCATTGCTTATAATAACTAATATTGTTTATATCTTCACTACAACGCACACGCAATAAAAGTAAATTAGATAGTAAAAGTAAACTATAAAGTTAGCAATTCCTTATACAATTTATAGTAATAAAGCGTGTCGGAATTTCCTGTATAGCTGCCAGGGCTCGGAAACCGTTCTCAACGCTCAAACCGGTTTCGTTCATTTGCCCGGGAACGAAATGGATTTCGTTTCCGTTTGCGGTTACCGGTTAAAGAACTGTTCTTTTGAAATAACGGTTTACACCAATTACGTTCTCGTTTCGTTCTTGAGGAACGAAATAAACCGGTTAAATTGAAAACGTCGCAGCAAGATAAAATGAGTATTATTATTTGTAACCGGCAGAATATCAGTGCTTTCCTCGAAATAGCGAAGCGTATCGCTGCGTAGGAATCATTTTGCGTTCTGCAGTACGCTGTGTGCGCCGAAATATGTTTTTTTTTGTTTATTGTTTTTTTATTACTTTTCTACTTATTAATTAATTAGTGTATGTTTGTTACATGTTTTTTCCTGTTTGTTAATAAATAGTTTTCGATGTTTTATTTTATAATTTTAATTTAATATTTTTTTATAGCAGCTTTAGAATGACCATAGAAGAAGGTATTATTAATTATTTTTATTATTTATTAAAATCAACCAATTATTTATTTATACAAGAAAACGAATCAGTTTGTATTTGCCACCATCAATTAGCCCATCTGCTTGAAAATTAAAAAAAAACCGGCCAAGTGCGAGTCAGACTCGCGTTGCAAGGGTTCCGTTCGTACATTAGAAATGTAACATTACACAATTTTTAACAATGTATTTTTATGTGAAACGTGTGTGAAAAACCCGTAGGGTCGGATCAAAAACGAAGTAATTAAGTCCGACTCATGCTTGACTGCACATTTCTAAAATGTTTATCCTAAAATTATAAAAAAATTATATTTGAATTCTCACAATGTGCTCTTTTATTTGATACATATCGACGCCCGAAAGCAAACACGTAGTAACTCACAGAAGGTCAAAAAAAAATTATTGCATACTTGGAATCTTCAATTTTTTCTGCGTCGAGAGGCCGAATCCACGTGCCAATACGATGAAAAATGGGGAAAATAGGAACACAAAAAGTTCTCGTTTTTCTTGAAATGTACTCAGCAAACACGCAGTAATAGCAAAAACACTCAATAATTTAAATCATTGTATTTACAGCATTTTTAATTCCATATAATTTATACTTTTGTCATTTACAACCTCCGTTGGTCTGACGCAAGTGTAGGTTACTACGTGTTTGCCGCTCATGAATGTGAATGTCTTGCAGTTACGCTATTTGGTGGGAAATAATGTTTAGTCGAGTAGTGGTTTAACACAAATTCACACACTATTAAAATATGAGAGACATGTCTTTTACTACGTTTAGAAGGATCAAGTAAAACTAACCACATAATAATTACTTCACTGTTGTAGGGCGTAAGGTTTAAACTTCTGCGCCTTATTTCGTTTGGCTTATTATTAACCGGGCAACTAAAATATTAAACAGGAACTTTCATTGGGCATATAATAATATAATTTGGCTGTGCATTAATATTTTAGCGCCAAATAAAATATATTAGCCTCAAATATAAGCATCATATTATTTAAAAAACTGGCAGCAAAAACAAGCCACCCAAAAAATTATAGGGAACTTAAAGTGTTAGGTTGGCGCCTAAAACAATAAATTGGCAACTAATATTGTAAAGCGATCATAAAATTTAGTTGTCATCTAGTTGTTCACACCTAAGTAATCAACTATAGTCATAACTGAGCATGTCGTTTCAGCTAGGTAGTATTTTAACACAAAAGCAGTAAAATTTTATGGATATTGGTCACTTTTTACACAAAACACCTCAAATTAATTTACCAATACGTAATGGTCAGTATAGTTATAGTCGAAATTTCTAATCATGAAACGGCTAATGGCCATTATACCATTAAATCTTTAAATTTTTAATTACTAATTTCAATAGTTACCACTGTGTTCTGCTAGAGTCAACAGATAGGTGCGACGACGAGCAAAGCGAGGAGGAGCGTGTTAGGTTGACCGCGTAATGACCAAACAAACTATTTTAAAAGAACTTTATTTTTGAACTAATAGATAGCCGTTTTCTTTTTAAAATGTGCTTCATAAATGGTCTCCAATATAATAATTCAGTTGCCAAATAAATACTTGGTACCTGCCTATAAATAATCAAAAGCTGTAACGGCATTAAAATACAACTCATATTGATATATTTTTAGGCTCCGTTTTTGTTGCCAAACTATTAATTTTAGTACCCATTTCTATTTTTTTAAACTACCCAATTTCGATTAATTAGTTGACCGGTTAAATACGTGCCATTTCGTTTTAACGCGGCTATCGCGGCCATTAATTGAACGTTTACGCCGTCGCTCAGTGTGGTTCGGGGGGTGAAAGTGAGTCGACGTGTTTGTAACGAAGTAAAAGATTACGGGGATTTTGGATAAAGTGATTATTTTTATTTAAGAAAGGATTTTTTTTCAATTGTAAGCATGTAAAATTGCAATATTTACGGTGTGTGTATCGATTTTATGCTTTTATGGGACTTAAATAAAATTTGGTCTTATGGTATCTGATGAAAGTTTGTTTTGTCTAAAGTGGACTTTTATTTTATAAGAGGATGTAGAAACCACTTTTTTTAATCAAACGTCGTTGTTCTACTTTGGTTAGATTTTGATCTTCCATTACGTTATGTCTTTTCCAAGGTGGACTTCTTATTTTTTAGTTGGTTATAATAACATTATAACTATTATAAGATTTAATTATGTTCTTGAAAATTAAACAAAATTTATGTGTTTTGTTTAGTCTTAAGAATGCTTATATTGATTTTAATAGTTCAAATCATCATAATAGATGTGTTATGTTCGTTTATGAATCTCGAAAACATCTTCACATTTTATAAATATACTTTTGAAATGTCGTGCAATTTACTTAGATGCCATTAAAGTCATTTTTAAGGGTGTGGTAAAATTTTTGGCAATACATTTAATGCATTCTAAATTGCTTACAAAAAGAAAAAAAAATACTGTTACAGCATTTTGTTCACCCAAAATTTCTAAACCACAACGTTTACGACTTTATTACGGATATCTTTTGTCATATTCAGGAGGATTACTGTGTTTTTTCTGTCCATACAAATTTTAAGGAAATGCTATCCCATACTGTACTGGTACTGGCATTTACTACGAGTTTGCGCACTGTGTAAAAAAGATCAAAACGTAGTAACCCACAAAATATGGTCTTGTAACAACTTGCGGCTAAATTAATTAAATTAATTTTTCAAAAAATTTAGAATGTTGTATCCAATTTTGAGTTAGCTATGATAATAAACAACGTAGTTATGATTTTTTTTTCAAAACTCGAATAGTTTTTCGTCTCTGGTGAACAATTTGGTTTTTGTGGGTTACTACGTGTTTGCTTTCGGGCGTCGATATCAACACGATTTAGTTTGAACTTTTTTATTTTTAAATTTTCTCATTGACCCCCTAAAAGTGGCCCCATGTTTAAAATTCGTTTGTTTACGGTACATGTCCGTCTTTGGGTCACAAAATGATCTTCCATTTTTCTTTTCAATGGAACATCTGGAATTTATAATATAAATCTATCCTAATTGGTCATATAAAAGGATTAACAAAATTCAAAATAAATATCTATAGACAATAAATAATTTGCACGCCAGCGGGTCAGCATTGTTTGCTTAATGACGTCCACCAACATTTAATATTCTTTTTTATTTGCATACAAAATGCAAGCTGCTAATACAATTCAGAGCGTTATATCCTTTCAGACTAGGATTATCAAAAAAAAATGTGTACCCACTTATTTTACTTACAGTTGTAAGAATCGAAATTATCGGTCTCTTCTTCATTGAAAAATGGTTGACTGTCCGGAACATATTTACAACTTTGTGAAACCATTTTAAATGTAACAAAACACCACCAACACCAACAGTCAAAACTCACACGCCCAAAAAGTATAAAAAATAAACAATTCAGTCAGCAAGCAGCACCGTCAAGTCAACATCGAGATCGAGTACTTAGAGCGGGTAGCCGGGTAATGTATTAATATTGTAGACGGCTGAGATTAAACGGTATTATATCGTTCCTCGAGAACGAAAACATTTCGTTCTCTCAACTAACCGGTTAGAAGAGAGAACTAAATTTTAAAGTTCGCGTTCCATCAATTAACCGGTTTATTAATGAACGAAATAATATAACGGTTTATGAACGATATTAACCGGTATATCAATACCGGTTCCGAGCCCTGATAGCTGCCATAGCTGGGCCTCTTATCTGCTGTGCTAATAGTGATAGTGCTCTTATTCACGCGTATCAACTACTTATGTAGTTGATTAGACTATATTTTATATTAGACGCAAAATTAATTGGCAAAAAATATTTTGATACGTTATTAGAATAATAGATTAGAGGTTTTAGAAGGTTTTAGAAGGGGTATTCTTTTTATAATTTTTTTTTATTTTCATCTATTTTATTAGTATATTTTATTTTTTATATAATATTATAAGTATTAGTTTAATTTTTAAGTAGGTTTATTTTAATTTTAGTCTAGTTTTTAAATCTTTGATTCATAGTTAGTTTTAATGTTTTTTTTATTATTACCAATTATTGTTAACTAATAAATACAAAAAATATATCTTTATCAACCAATAAATAGATTATTAGAAAAATTAAACGAAGCGAACGAACGAACGAAAGCGTTTCATCCTATTCATGGCACTGACATTTCCATTATATTTTTATTAAACACTTTTGTAATTTCTAGCCTTAATAAGTTATCGCGTTAAACAAATCAACATTTAAACAATTTCTTAGCCAGTTTGACTACAAGCATTTGCGGCCTAATCGCCCTACTTCTGCGGTTAAGACGGACCGGATTCGCCCGGAAGAGAAGTCGCATAGACTTACACGAGATACTCGGGAAGCGACGAATTAACTCGTACACGTAGATACATCCGTGCCCTTAAGAAAGTCATCCCATTTAATGTACCTACACACCTACTATTTTCTCGAATGTTTTAACCACAAACTGTATGATTTTGTGTAGAGAAACTGACTGCGATATGCGACATTATACTGTAGTTTCCACATTTGATTTATTTACTTTAAATAAATAACGCAATTTAAATCATCTAGGATCTAGTAGGACAGTGAGTATTATAAATATCTTGGTGATAGATACAATGAAGGCAAACATTATGGATTATTTTGTAATTTTTATCAATGCTACAAATCGTACAATATTGTACAACCAAAACAGCGAGGGTACCATTCCATTTCTGACCGCAGCTGCACTACTAGTACGAACGCGTTGGTGTTGTTGTCAATTTCCATAGTAAAATGAATGGTAGTGCTGCGTTGGAAATGGACTGTCACCTTAAAGGTGACCACCAACACTACCATTCATTTTACTATTTAAGTTGACAATAACACCGACGCGTTCGTACTAGTAGTGCAGCTGCGGTCAGAAATGGAATGTTACCCTATAGTTTATTTTTTTGGCATTAGAAATAAGGTAAACAATCTTGATGTGTCTTTTAATTGAAAAACACATTTTAAAAATAAGTCACGGCAAATATGCTAAAAATTATGAATCTAATACGATCATTTATATTTTTCTGCATTCATAAGTAATAGTTATTGATTTTTAAAAAGCGTTTTTCAATTAAAAGACATGTCAAGATCGTTTACCTTCTTTGAAGTTCTTTCTAATGCTAAAAAAAAACGAACTATAAGGTCCCTAAGGTTACATTCGGCGGCCTGCAGCACCGTTGCTATTGCAGTAGCGGGAAATGAGTAATTTACTTGTTTTTGTTTAGTTTTAATTGTATGTGTAAAATGTATTTTCTAACACAATCCTGTATTGTTTATGAATAAAATACTATGACTATGACTAATGTTACTGTCATTGCTGTCTTCGCGCAAAAGGTCATTATTTTAAGTACCTACGTCGACCGGAAGCCATTGCATCTCCCTGACTAATGCGTCAACAATCAATGGCATTGTTTAGAAAATCGCGTGACCAGAGTGACCAGACGAGGTGACAATGGAGCATTCGTCAAAGGCGCGTGCGCGTGGTAACTATACTGGACAGTTTGACACTTTAAACATTAGCTCTATTATGGACATACAGCAGGAGTCATGCAGGAGTATTCCACGGGCTGTCCCCTACAAACGCATTTTGTTTCGTGTATTTGAACTTTTTTTTCGGCATTTAAATCAGATGATTATTTTTCTGTGTATATTTTTGACCATTTGACCAAATCTCCAGAAAATTGGCGTTCGTACGGGGCAGCGGTAGACAATTTCATGGAATGCTCCAGCAGATGTACAGGATTGCTGGAAGTCTGTATTAGATTCCGTTTAAGTTTAAGCTAACTTTGCATTGACTTGAACAGAACAAAGTGAAGGACTGTCATCATAAAACGTCATATTTTCATAGAAATTTGACATTAATTAAGACATAATTATTCTCGGTATTTAATTTGCATCTAAATCTCATAATACGTATATTTCTCATAATGAATTACATCTATTTATTTTTATTTACATCATATTGATCAGATACAATGTTGTATACCTACTGAAATAAGATTTTTTATGCTTTTTGTCCTCAAATTCATCCCCTAAGATTGAAAGTGACTTTTCGCGGCATCTGTCATCCCGATACTTTATTTTCTTTGCGTTTGGAAAGTTTCGATGTAGGTACGATTGTCTTCTTGTCTTGGCCCTCTGTTTTCATAACTAGCCCATATGTGCTATAATTGCCTGATTCTCATGGTAATAATGCGGAAATAGCCATATCCCGTTCCACATCCCACTACGGAGCATTGTGAGAGCTCAGACGTCAATTAGAGAGAGGAACACAGGAGCGGCGTCTTGTCAGAGATGGTATTGGGGTGCGAGGACTTATGTGCTGCAGGAAATTTTCCGAAATCGCGAAATTTCCACACGGAAAATTTCTGGAAACTATATTTGTATGGAAATCCTAATTATCCATTTACTAAATGAAAGATTCCTTTGTTTCCTGTGAAATATAGCTGATGTTCCTATAAATTACATAAATATACACACAGTCAACTGTCTTTATTGTACGGCCACATTTGTACGATACATATTATTGATACTTACAGATATCTTTATACGTTTATAAGTAGGAGGAAGATATGTTGTAGGTAACTATATTATCATTTAACCCACCTAAGCATAACCCCTATGTATAATTATTGGTGCAATAAAGAATATGTACTTACTTACTTACTACGCAATTTGTGGTAGGTAGGAATATAGGTAATATTAATCCTAACAGTTTTAGTGCCATGCACCCCTTTTCCAATACAAAATAAACACACCTAGCATGTTCAGAGATAAAAACAATAATTCGTTACTACATACAAGCTACGAGAAATTAAGTATCAGCTCTAAAATGCATGGAGCTAGTGCTCAGAATGACACTAAGGTTGCCTCCAGAATCTCGCGAACTAAATTGACAGGTCAATGTGCACAAATGATACCACAGTTTGGCCAGTGCTGTTCATATCGATATTTTCAAAAAAGTTTGAATTAGAGAATATCGCGAGAATTCACCGCTATCGGCGCTACTGTTGCGAGGTCAGTTAAAATGTATCTTTAAGTAATTTAAATGATTTTACAAATGTTACTTGGTATTTCGAAAATTGTGCAATTTTATAGTAATCGATACAAGGATATTGGATAAACATATTGTAGGTAATTAAATAAATATTTTATTATATTTATTTAATTTTATTTGTTAGGAAAACTTACAGCTAGAGTAACAAGTTGTAGGTGATAACATAGAAACATTGATTTGGGCTCAAAATACACATAAGGCTGACCCAGACGGGGAAATAAGATAAGATTTTTCATTCAAAATGGCCTCATTGACTATGCCGCAATGACAGGCGTAGTATTCAAAACTGATATCAATTAGCCAAAAAAGCAAACCGTCCGGCATAGATAATTTCATAATCATTTAGATTTCCAAATTTGGTTACGATTGGTTAAGTTTTGGAGGAGGAAACAGTCGAGTACGAAACCTCGATTTTTGAGATTTTTACGCAGGATTTTTCGCATTGTCCTTATTGCACTAGTTTTAGGAGCCGCTTCCGTAACCGAGATGGGTATATTTACCTAAAATATTTAAAACTCAGCTCCTGTTTCGTCTTAACATTGAAATTTGTCAGTTTCACATCTGCACCTCCTGATTTGATTGGTAACGTCACAATCTTACAATCGAATCAACCACTTTTCTCGTCACATTCATACAAATCGAAATCGTTTGTGACCCCTTTATAATTATCACATGGGTATAGTAAGTGCATCTTACTTATCGATATCATTTTATCGACATATACCCCTGCCTATTTTTTCTTTGCTATTCCTGGTATCATTTTATTTGTCAAACTCATGTCAATTTAGTTCGCGAGTTTCTGGAGGCAACTGTAAATATCACTGCACTTTTTAATAATGCTATTATTGGTTTTGATATCTAAATTATGTCCGTACATGTATTGACGTGTACATGTGCCAGATGCAAGGGTGACTGACATAATTTTGATATCGTTTTGATGTCACAATGTAAGTTAGAATTGGTCTTTTGGTGCTAATACTTTGTGTGTAACTGAGGCTTTACTCCTAATGCCACGGTGGAAGCCTGCAGCGCGCACGATCATTAACGTGATAAATGGGTGTAGTCATTAAAGACCAGATTCTGTAGTAATTAGTGGAATGAAGACACAACGCTGCGGGGAGCCGGGCAGCCATCTTAGATCAAATGCAACGATGTAAGCGCACTTCGGGAATTAAGTACCTACCTCTAAGTACGGCACCAATTAAAAAACCGGGCAAGTGCGAGTCGGACTCGCGCACGAAGGGTTCCGTACCATAATGCAAAAAAAAACAAAAAAAACAAAAAAGAAAACGGTCACCCATCCAAGTACTGACCACTCCCGACGTTGCTTAACTTTGGTCAAAAATCACGTTTGTTGTGTGGGAGCCCCATTTAAATCCTTATTTTATTCTGTTTTTAGTATTTGTTGTCATAGCGGCAACAAAAATACATCATCTGTGAAAATTTCAACTGTCTAGCTATCACGGTTCGTGAGATACAGCCTGGTGACAGACGGACGGACAGCGAAGTCTTAGTAATAGGGTCCCGTTTTACCCTTTGGGTACGGAACCCTAAAAACGGAGGATAACACGATGTTTTTCTATGTTTATTACGTGATTACTCCGCAAATACTGAATAGTTGTTGATACTTTTATTAATTAAAAGGACACATCTTCCTCGCGTTGTCCAGGCTTCTTGACATGGCTCATGGGAGCTTGGGGTCCACTTGCCAACTAATCCCAAGAAATGGTATTTACGAAAGCGAGTGCCATCTGACCTTCCAACCGAGAGCTTTATTCTATCATGATCAATTTAAGTATATTTATAACGGATCACTCACGTATTTTAATTATTCACGAATAATAAGTACTGATTCTCTCTTATGAAATTCGTGCTATGTGGATGTTCTAGCTAACCAGATGTGAAACTATGCATGCCCGAACGCTATGTTCATACCTATATCTTGTAAGGATTGAGATTTCAAACAAACAACTTTCCGTTTCTACGTAAAGTTAAGATATCTTCTCAGAATGTTTTTTTGTAAAAATACTTCAAACAATTTATTTTTTACAACCTTCAATACAGAATACACGTAAAACAAGCGCGCTGCGCTGCATGCGAGTCACGTAGCAGTCGCGATGGTATATGTAATCTGATCATCGCGGCTAATTGCTGGTACCGATGCCGTCATGATAGCATGGAGTTATTGTGAGTGATCTGCTACGGTACTGCTACATACTGGGATAATCTTTTATGTAGGTCTAGTACTTAATGTGTATAATTATGATAGGGAGAAAAGTAAGTTATACACAAAAACATAAAATAAGCTGTAATAATATACGCATAACCGGGAGTCCTCCGAGGAATTGTTCGGATTAATCCCTGCGGCTTCTTTCCGCCATCGCTACGCGAACATTTCCATCTTCATTACTTAGATGCCTGGCAGTCCTCAACTGTACGTTTCTCCAGAAACTTCCTGCCACACAGCTAAACTGTGGAATGAACAGTCGCTTGCGGTATTTCCGCAGCGATAAGATCTTTCTGTACTCCCGATCCTAAACGCCAGCAACGCACTTGCAAACCTCTGGTGTTGCAGTTGTCCATAGGTGACAGTAATTGCTTAGCCTCGGGCGATTCGTCTGCTCGTTAGCCTCCCAAGTATATCATAGAAAAACTTCACTATTGAAACCGACCGAAAACGAATACAAACATACATATAATCACGCCTATTACCCGAAGGGGTAGGCAGAGACCACGGAAGAAAACCGTAGGAAGCGAAAGAAGTATGTCAGGATCGTAGCAAGTGGAAATCCGTGGTCTCTGCCTGCCCCTCCGGACACGAATACCGTATTCATCGGTCATTTTGAATCAGAATCAGAATTGTTTATTGCACTCATATTAGTATACAGTTCTTAAAAACTACTAGTACAGTTCCACATGAACCCTGTAAGGGTATAGCAATATACTTAACACTAACTTATGAGATAACATGCATCATAGGCTTAAGTAAATTCCTAACTGAATATATACCGGGTGTGGCCTGTAACACGAGCAAATAATTAAAACATAGATTGTACTCCTCAAACGGTGACACTTTTGTTCTACAACTTTTAAAAATTATGAAGTATTTTGACTCTCATACAAAATAAATATTATCTTCAATGGACGCCATCGCCACGCCATATCATTGTGATTGACGTTGCTTGTCGCGCCTTAAACATAACAAACTTTAGAACGTATTAAAAATCAAACCACAAGTTATTTTTAAAAGTCGCTGAACAAATGTTGGTCAGTATGAGGACTACAGCCTACAGTTTAATTTTTTGGTCATATTACAGGCCACACCCGGTATTATTTATCATTTGCAAAGCTCGTGCTCCTTCATGTGAGTATTTCATCCACCCCATCTGTGAATTCGATAGCAACTATTCAGGTATTGGTAGACGGTAGACACTCACCAGAGAAGCGGAGCGCTGCTGCTTGGTGAGGTCGTGGTGGCGGCGGCGGTCCTCGCCCGCGTCCGACAGCTGCCCCGACTTGCGCCCGCTGACAAACAAAACAAACAATACAATAAGCAGTTTTGACTTATTTACAATATGAGGGGTGGTAATTGCTATAACTGTTCCAAATTTTAGGTATCTACGTCAAACGGTCTCTGAGAAAAATGCATTTAACTGATTTGCAAGACCGAAGTGATCCCATAAGTGTTCCGTGAACAAAGTTTTGTACGGAACACTAAAAATGATTACATATTAGTTATTTGTTTTACAATGGGGCATAGTTGATCGCACTTAAGTGAAATAGAAAATGTTTCAACACACCAACGCGAGGAAAATACTAATAGTGAAACATTACAAATCCATTACGAATAGGTGCAAGTGAACGTTTTTAAATTTTTATCATTCAAAATCATCACCTTAAAGTTAATTCTACCATGCAGCCAACATGAGGAAACAACTCAAAAATTGCATTAGCTTACTTTGCCATTCCTGTGGATAAAATGAACATCATCAGTTTTTAACGAATAAAGTGAGCCTTTACAAGCTAATATGGTAAATTACTTTTGATGATGATGAAGTATACTCGTAATTAGAACGTGCTATTTCGTAAAACCTGCTCAAATAGTAAGTTAAGGCGATACTATCTGCTGTCAATAGAAACTAAAGAATATAGAATTTTCACAACGTTAGCCTTGAGATGTTGCTCGAGTTTCTGCCACAATCCGGGTTTTATGTTACATTAACTTTAGATTTCTCTGACAGATAATGGGCCAAATTCGACATGTACAACTGTCAAATTTCGCATCCACGTCAAATCAACCGTTGATTTTATTGCATACTGAGTGTTGATTCCATCAACGGTGGATAATATCATTTGGTACAACCAAAACCCCACTCTAAACTAAGGGTGGTTTGGTTTGGTTTGCTTGTCACCCTAACTGTGGATTGTTAATGTCAAATGTTGACATTGTACGTATTCGAGAACTTATGATTTATCCCACATCAACGGGAGATCAACACGATACGTCAAACGTCGCTTGTCGGATAGGGGTCAATGTTGTTACATTACAATATGTTTTTTGCATTTGTAGGTACCTATATGTTTATTGGCATTATAAGAGTGGGTTAAATGCACTGAGTTTTTTTAAGCTTAAATGCATCGCAAACCACCTAACCTAAACTAACCAATAAAAAGCTTTCATAATACTCAGAGGGGCTACTGCAAAAACCGAAATTCGCAAATTTCGGGGATCTTTCTCTTTTACTCCAATGAAGGCGTAATTAGAGTGACAGAGAAAAATGCCCGCAATTTGAGAACTTCGATTTTCGTGGTTATAGCCCAGGAGCCCAATAACTCTTAATATCGTTGACATCATTATACCTATAACAATTTACGATAGTTTGATAACATCGACATCGAGTATCATAACAACCACGAACCTTGGTAAGTTTACCCAGATACCACAATCTGATACGATGGGAACATGTTAACAGATATATCGATAGCATTCTCTTGAACAAGGAACAATACTGCAATAAAATATTTACACTTATCGCGATGTATCTTTGGTTGGCAAGTGGGAACGTCATGGTCGTAAAAACTTTGCAGATAGTTTTGTTTTAAAGTTGTTTTATAGTCCTGTTATAAAAATGCTAGACAATCTTGACATACATGGCAGGTTAATAGCGTTGTTTCATAAACATAAATTGTTTTATACCGGTCCTGAAATCTATCATATCAATCTGTGTATGATTGTCCTAAAATATTTAATATTTGAATATATTTAGCAGTGCCGCTGCCAATGACCATCCTTTGAAGAAAATAAAGCACGTTCAATTTTAATTCCGTTGGTATAAATTCAATTAAGCGCTGTTAATGCCCACCAGTGCGCAAGAGCGCTCTGTTAATCCCATAGCTTTATCATATCACTGAGGACCAGTATACACTGATCTTTTACATGTATCGTTATTCAACGTATTAGCTTAGCAATACAGCGGGGAAATGCTGCCAGCGTCCTCGGCACCATGCCAAAGGGGCCCAATTACTTAGATATATTTTAATTTTATCTTATTTTATTTAGTATTAGTTTTTAGTTTTAATTTAGTTTTATTTTATAGATAAGTTAGTTTATTTTCATTTTTAATATTTGTATCTACCTTATCAATAAACCAGTGTTTATCGTTATTTATTACTTATGATATATGTAGATAGATTCGTTGATAATGAGAATTTCGTGAAAGCCGAGAAGGACAAATGTATCTATGTTATGTACCTGCATAGACTTGGCTTACGAGATAACTACCATGTGGGTTTTTTTTTTTTTTTTTAACTATTATTGTAGTTGTAGGTCCTCGCTTTCAATACGGGCGGCCTATAACTATTAGTACTTCGTTTCATTAGTTTTTATGAATGTATTATTATGCAGTTTATGTAGGTATATCAAATATTATATATAATTATATATGTATATATATTGGGCACTTTATTTACGTATATAACATATTATATATGTTTATGTATTATTAAATTTTTTAAGTGTGTTTATTATTTTACTTATAAATTTTTCGAACGATGTTTTTGTTACTTCTTTTTCTATTATTTTAGATATATCATACCATGTGGGTAGTTATTGGTCTCATAGCGAAGAGTCTTCGCTACCAACACCTAGAATGACTCTCGCTAGATGGCCGGATCAAAACAAAAAGCGTAATTTAAACAAACTAAGGTAATGTTAAGATCTTCCCTAAGGTGCAGTTATACTGGGCAGTCTTGAGCAATCAGTGAGAATCGTAGCCTTACTCATTAGCCAGCTCTTCTAGCCTTGACTATTAAAATGTCCTAAAGAACTTACTAAGTGTAGCGATCATACGACTATTTGATTTAGTAGAGTTATATGGCTATCTTATCTTAGAGCACGCTGGCCTCAAAAAGCATAATTGAGCTGGGTTTAGTAGACTTATGCCGCTTTAGATTCCGGTGTATTGGTCCGGAAGACACGACGCAATTATTGGCATTTCTATTAGTAATTTAATTTATGCAAGATTATCTGATTACAATATTGTATCATGAACTATATTGATTATCTTGGATTCAACTACACCTATTATTGTTTAGTCGAATCGTCATTTTAATTCTGAGTAAAAAAATAATCTGCTCTCGCAGTCAGTCATGGGAGATACCGCAGCGTTTCTCAACGAACTAGTTTCTTTTATTACAAATGATAAACATAATTTTCCAATTAGCTTGGTGATTTTACGATGATGTCGAAACACCATAATAATAGATGATTAACACAGCGGGATAGCTAGTGAATGAAGAACATGATATGCTCGGATTTCATTGATTTTTTTTAAATGATGACGATTTCTGATGTTCAAATTTAATTGATATATGATAACTACAGTAAATTATTACAAACTATTATGAATTTATGAGCTTCTTTTTTATCTATTGTTTTCATTGCAGTGTTTGTATTTCCATTTACCTACTTCCCACGTAAAAGAAATGGAATATTATGAATAATGTGTGCCTACAAACCATAGGGTAATAAATAATAATATCTCTGTTATAGCATAATACAGTTTTTCACACCGAGTACCTAATTACTGGCGGCCTCGGTTAGAATTATTGTGTTTTAGGTACCTACCTACTGCTACCTATTTGCAAGCCAAAAAAATGACCTCGTAGTTTCAAATTTAGTTTTGAATTTTGATACTCTTTGCTAACTTGATATCGTCTGTCAACTGTTTATTTCCCAAATATTAAGGGGACTGAGGTTCTTTTATGAATACGTTACCTTGAGCTGGCCAGCTTGCGATGCGCGCGGCGGCCGCCGCTGATCATTGACAGCGTGGACATCACCGCCGACATGGCGCCGTCTCATGTGACCTGCAACAACAACATATCTCACATTAATACAAGCTTTATACTTTTCGGCACTGGCAGTGAGCAATAAATAGGTACTGAGCCTTCTTGTTCAATGCTCCTGACGCTGCCCGAGGTTGCCATCACGGGCGATTATTTACACACGACCGCTGAGAACACCAATTGCGATGATGAGAAGTGGTCGAGGTGTTGAAACGTGCTATTTTATTGGGGTTAAATAATATTGCAAAGCTCCGGCTTGTTCAAAGAAAGCTATAGCACGTTAGCACAAAAAAAAATGAAATTAAATCTTAATAAAAAATGTGGTGTCTAAATTGCTTGCTATAGGAACCTATTTTGGGAGATGAAAAAGGTGAACACAAATTATATTATAGAAACTTTATTTAAGCCTAAATATCTTGCCTATGGAATGTTAGTTGATAAATCTAAACTTGTTGACTTCTATGTGAACCTTTAACTTGATTTGACGACACCTAATTTCAGAACTTAGCTCAGTGGAAAGCTGGGCCGCTTAACAGGTCCAGGATAAAGCTTCACACAGAATTCTACTTATTTAAGAACTAATTTATTTTATACTAAATACTATGTACCAGGATTTTCAAATGTCTTTATCTTACTTTAGTGGTTGCTCAAAATTCCAAATTTACTCTAAACTTTGCAGCTGGCGCTGATGCCCTACTAAATTAAATCATGGAAAGGACCGACCTCAGAATTTAAACGTTCCTCAGATGCAGCGGGGTGACAGGCTGCTTTCCCCGGTGAAGCTAGATGCTGAGCGGAGACGTAGAGCTCAGGGGCCGCGCACGTGGTACCAAAATGACGTGGCAGAGGTAGATGGCGTGTTTAAATTCTTCGCTCCAGGAGGTCTCCAAAACTAAATTGACTTCTAGGATTTTTGAAGCTTTTGAGATAAATTACTCAACGAATGAAATAAATGAATGAATAAATCAGTAAATCCCGGCTCCTGAAAACCGAGAAAAGGTTATATTAGCCTACGCCCTTTATGGCCGCTAGAAAAGAGATGAAACCATTGGAAATTTGGCTCACCGCACTGGTAGCTGCTAAGCCTTCTGGCGGAGCGCTCCCTTCCCTCGAGCAGGAGTCTCTCTGCAAAGAACCAAAATTTGGTTAAGAACAAACCCACAACGTTTCGCGCCATTGTGGAGTCGATCACCACGAAATTAATTTCTACTCACTCAGTGGAGCTTCCGAAGGACTCAAGCCGTTTCCATCTTTCAGACCACCATGCCGAAAGTGTGGCCTTCCCACAAATTGGGCTCTTGCGAGCGAGTGTCCCCAGAGGGGGTCCCGAATCAAATGTGCATATCATTCTCGAATGATCTCCAATATGGAGTCCCTGAGAGCCCTAACAAAAGGTAATAGGGTGGCAGTCCCTTGAAGACACAAATCCCACGAAAATTCTGTCTGAATTATTTAGACAATATCACTCCTGAGCCTAAGAAATATATTTTTACCATTTAATCTAATATTGTTTCATTCCAGAGCCACTTTGTAAGTCTGTAATTTCTATGTTTTGTTTTACATCAAAATTGTTTTTTATCTAATAAATCATATTTACTTCATACAAAGTTTTCCTGAAGTGACAACATAAATATCTCAAGTTTTAATTATTTTTAGTCATATGACAACCCCGACAACAGATAAGCATCGAGAGGTGCATCTGAATGCAACAGATTATGCATAGAAATGCAATCAATGAGGTTTGTTTTGGACACCGTTAAAAACGTTGAAATAAGAAGAGGTATTTTTCTTTTAATTATCAATCGACCCAAAATATTTATTTCAAATTTAGAAAAATGTACTACGTTACAATACCCCCCTCCCCGATTTTAAGGTTCAACGTAGGTGAACCGCTCGCTGTCCTCAGCGACTCGGATCCTACAAATTTGTTTATTGGACCAGACCAACAACACACCAAAGGCAAGAAAACTAACCTAATAAACAAGCTATTCAAATTTGAACAAAAATCTAACGCGGCTTCGAGATTTTGTCCCACAGGAGTATAAGGACTCTACTCTATATATCTTGAAAACAAATCTACCGTTTCCACAAACATGGAACAACCGAATCTAAAAAACCAACGACCAAATATAAAATCTCGAACCCACGTTAACATACGGAAGGTGAAAAAAAAACTATGCGGCCATCTGCGCAACACATAGAAAAAAACCTCCGTTATACCTTACAAACCAGTGAACAAACCGTTGGCCTTCTCAGCACAACGCGGAAAAAGCTTGTTGTACTGAGAAAGCCAATTCCAACCGCCAGGACCGATGTTCAGCATTCATCAATATAATCTCTCCTTGTCCGGGCAAAATGATGAAGTCTGGGCAATAAACCATCACCCGACTCCAACAACCATAAATCCAAACCGGAAAACAATCCAACAAAATCTAAGTTTCAAACCATCAAAGTTGCTAAATTGAGTTTTAATCTCTACCTAAAAGATTTGTCCCCGACTGACTTGTCGGAGGAAACGAAACGTCCCAAATCATGTTGCACAACACCCCCAAAAAAATACGGTATACCTAAACAAAATGAGGTACGGCAACATGCGAAATAGTACTATAAAAATCATTAGGACTTACGCCTAACGACACGTGAATTACAAAAATACGCTAAGTTAAAAAAACAAAATAAAGTACTATTTCGATATTTGTCGGGTATGGTAAGTACCGGACAAAGCGTAACAATGCGTTACCATTTGGTCATATTAAAGATAGCTCCGATGTTGGGGTTGAGAGGTACTTAGCAGGTGAGTGGTTTGTCGTCCTTGGCGGCACGACGACTGGTACAAGACGAGGGATCGTGCGTCCAAGGATAACTCTTCCAAACTCTGAAACCATACTAAGTCCTATAGTCCAAATCGCTCCGAGACTGAGCACAGCTTCGATCGCACCGCACATACATCACGCACTAACAGATTCAAACATTCATCGCCCATGCAAAAATAATAACGTAACAGTTTTACTGTTCGCCACGTTCCGAACAAAATTCGTGAATTAAATATTTACCGAATATTTAACACTACTAACGATCTCAACCGTTTTTGTTATGTTATGAGAGGTAGGTGATAGTGGTTGTCAACTCTGGCGGCAAGACGACGAGCCAAAAGAGACTCGGGGTCTTGCGTCCAGAGATAACTTCCACCTCAAAACCTAACTTCCATTTCCTACTTAAAATCTTTAATATGCCACGACCCAATTGGGTGACCATCCAGCCTTTCAAGCTCATAAACTAAAGGAGATAAAACCTTTTTAACTCTGCACGGTTCATACTTAGGTGCGAGTTTTGACATAACAAACTTAGAGGCGTCACTTTGTGTATAAGTACGCTTGTGAACAATATCCCCTACTGAAAACTTCGCCTCTCGGCGTCTCAAATTATAATATTTGGCATTTGTTTCATGTGCTTGCAGCATACGTAACCTAACCTGCTCAAAAATGTCTCTCATACAACCAAATTCGCCTGCATACTCCTCTCTAGGCATACCCACATCGTACTGTTTATCAGTATCTTTATAAAACGAGCCGTTAATGACGGGTTCCCTAGCGTGCACTAAAAAGAAAGGAGAATACCCGGTGGTCTCACTTACTGCACTGTTTATCGCAAACCTGATTTGGTGCAGCTTTTCGTCCCATGTACGGTGATTGTCCTTTACGTAAGACGCTACGGCGGTCATCACTACCTTATTATAACGCTCGACTAAATTTACCTGCGGAGTATAGCGCGGGCCATAAAAAATGTTAGGTACGTTGTAGCGTTTCAATAACTGCTTAAACTCTGATCCCGTGAATTGCGTTCCATTGTCTGCAATCACGGTTTCAGGCACGCCATGTTCCAACATGACATGGTTTTCAAAATTCTTCGCCACCAAAGCGCTAGTAGCGCGGCGAAGTGGAAATAGCAGTGTGTGTTTCGAAAAGCAACATGTAACAACAAATAAAAATGTATAACCTGCGCGAGAGCGCGGCAGTGGACCGACGAGATCTATACTAACTACCAACCATGGTCGTCGACATACCTTTGGCTGTCCCATGAGGCCTGCAGTCGGTTTCTGCGAGTGCTTGTACGCTGCACAAACATCGCACGCTTTTACGAACTCGACTACATCCTTATACATACCGGGCCAAAAGTAAGTCAACGCCAACCGGCGATGAGTTTTAAAAACACCTAAATGCGCAGCAGTTGCTTCGCAATGATTTTGCTGCAAAACTCTCTTACGATCACACTTCTTCACCACTTCCTTCCAATCGAACTCTCGCAACAAATTATACTTTGACTTTGAAAGTCTAAAAAGTTTCCCGTCTTTTAAACAAAAATTTGGAAAATTTGCGGGAAAAGATCTACAACCATTTAAAATCTTATCATACCATTCATCTGGCTCAACGTCATCATTTGTCACGTTTATTGCATCTATTTGCATGAGTCTTGACAGTGCGTCAGGCACAACGTTAAGCGATCCCTTTCTGTGCTCAATCTCAAAGTCGAATTGAGACAGTCTGCAACCCCAACGAGCTAACCTCCCTGACGGGTTTTCAAGATTCATGAACCATTTGAGTGACGCGTGATCCGTGATCACTTTAAACTTACGTGAGCCTAAATATGCCTGAAATTTCTCCACTGAAAATATGACCGCAAGAGCTTCCCTTTCAGTGGCGCTGTAATTCCGCTCACTTTTGTTTAGGGCGCGGCTAACGTATGCGATCGGATGCTCAACCCCCTGGATGGTCTGGGAAAGCATTCCACCGATTCCGTATGAAGACGCATCACAATGTACTGAAAATTCTTTTTTAAAATCCGGTACCGCCAAAATGGGTGCCGTCACTAGAGCGTTCTTCAAAATTTTAAATGCTTCCTCTGCTTCCGCAGACCACTCGAAAGGTGGCGCCTTCTTGCCCTGTGACGTAAGTTTATTCAAAGGAGCGGCTATCGATGCGAAATTTCGGATAAACCGTCGATACCAGGAACACGTTCCTAAGAATGCCCTTACGTCACGCGCATTCGTGGGTGTGGGGAAGTTTAGAACGGCAGAAACCTTGTCAGGATCAGTACGCAACCCGAACTCGTCCACGACGTAACCGAGGTACTTTATGGACTGCCTGAAAAACTTAGACTTCTCAAAATTAATTGTTAAATTCGCCTTTTCCAACTTCGCCAACACACGATTTAGCAAAAGCAAGTGCGTCTGAAAATCTGATGAGCAAATAACGATGTCATCGATGTAACAAAAAGCTAAACCGGTTTCGATGTCACCTGTCAAATTGTGATCAATAAGGCTGTCCATCAGCCTCTGCTGACGCGCCGATGCGCCGCAGAGACCAAAAGGCATGACCTTGAACTTAAACATTCCACGACCGGGTACGCAAAAACTTGTCTTTTCCTGTGAGGTTTCAGCTAACGGGATTTGCCAGAATGAGGAACTTAAATCGATCGAGGTCAGGTATTTCGCTTCCTTCAAACTATCCAAAATCTGGGGTATATACGGAATGGAATACGAATCTCCCTTTGTGACCGCATTTAATTTCCTGCAATCTAAACAAAATCGCCAATCACCGTTAGGTTTTCTAACTAAAAGAGCCGGGTTATTCCACGGACTCTCACAGGGTGTAACTACGTCCAATTTTAACATACGGTCCAATTCGGAGGCTAAAGCAGCGCGTTTTTCCGGCGATAACGGGTACTGTTTCGTTTTGATGGGCGTGGCATCACCAGTATCGATAACATGCTCCGTCAAGCTGGTTCTGCCAAGCCCCTTCTCCTCGAACGAAATGTTTCTAAATTTCCCTACGACGGTGTCCGCGAGTTCCCTCTCGGCCGCAGTTAAATGCTCGTAAGACCGAATCGTGTGTACTTGTTCTGCACTTAAACCGTTACAACTAAAATAATTTTCAGGTGGAGTCATGTGTTCCGCATTTTTTAAACATTCAGGCAATAAATCAAAAGCTTTCCAAAAATCATACCCTAAAATAACGTAATTTACGATCGAGGGTATTACTACAAACTTTATTACTTTCGTAGTATTTTCAAACGTAACCGGGACAAAACTGTACCCAATCGACTCGCAATTTACTCCATTTGCGACCCTACACGAACTAGAGTACGCTTCCTGAAATGTAAAACCAAATTTGACAAAATCCAAATGTGCATTGTTCCCTAAAACTGACAATGCTGAACCGCTATCGGCCAATCCATAAATCTCAAAATCATTCGCTTTAAATTTTAAATATGGTCTAATATCGTCTTTATTTGGAGCAAACAGAATCGTAGCAATCGAACTAGCATTTGTATTTTGTTCAATCGATTTAAACTCTAATCGATTCGATTGACACTTGCTACGATTCAACCTTAGGCGTTTTTTGACTGTTGTTGCATTGGTTTTGTAACGTTACCCTTTTGACAGATCTCACATTCCGATCGTATTGTATTTGCTTTCCCACAACCAAAACAGCTATACGAATTTAATTTAGGCTTTTCTTTACACAATTTAAAATTATGATCCGGTTTACCACATTTGTAACAAACTCCACGATGTGGTTTCGAAAACTTCGCGTCTGAAAACCTTGGTTGCTGTTTTCGCTGTGAAAAGGAACTATCCGACTTGGTCGCGAAGCTTGAGCTTTGTTTAGCAGCGATGGCATTCACCTGAGGTTGCTTGGCACTGGAGCCTTTATAAACATGATCACGACAAAGTGTATGCTCGCTGACCTTGGGCGGTTCTACAAATAATTTCGCCCTTTGCTGTGAAAACTCAACCTTGCGACAATAAGCCTTCAGTTCGGCGACCGAACTAATATCTACCAATGCCAACTGCTGAGTAAAATGTGGGCGAATGTTGTGCAACAAGATGTCCAGTTTCGCCTCCTCCGGTAAGTCTGATTTCAACCTAGCAAACATGCCAGACATTACCGCAAAATACAAGTGGATGGGTTCGTTTTCCCCCTGCGTTCTAGCTTGAATTTCCTGTCTCAGCCTAAAATCATAGTCACCGGGGACAAACTCATCCAACAAAAGTGACTTTAAATCCTGCCAACTTGAAACCGAACCCTTGACACCTCTGAACCACAACAATGCCGAGTCTACAAATAAATGTGGTGCCGCCCTAAATAGTTTGGCATCTGAAACCCCGTTTGCTTCCTTAAGCTCTTCCACACGCTCCAAAAATGAGCGCGGGTCTGTTAAACCATTAAATTTAACCTGCCATTTTGAAATATTCAAATCACTAGAGCACTGAACCTGCACTTCCCTAATACCGCTTGTTAACATTTCAGAATTATTGCCGGAGACCAAAGGATTTGGATTTGAAACCTCTGCGCTGCCGCTGGGTGCTGCTGGACTTGAACCTGGACCCTCAATCTTCGCCAATAAACTCTCAAGCTTGGATTGCAAACTAGTCTTCAGTTCTAGCAATGTCTGGTTGCGTTCCGGCTGAACCCTAGCCAGACGATGATAAATATGGTACCCGAGGGCTTTAACGCGACTTAAAGAATACCTCTCCTTTGTCTCACAATATTTGTCAACAATGGAAGCCAAATCGATCACTTTCTCCGAGACAATGCCTAGCTCCGACTCCGCTGACAGTTCAGTCTCCACTATGTCCTCGCTAGGCGCTTCTAAAATAAGAGACCTAAGTTGCTTTCTCAAAGCGTCAACCGTGGTTGCAGGAGTTTCCGACCGAATTTGAACCTCATAAATCAACTCATCCTTCAAAAGACTGTGAAATTGAATGCTGCGCTCCATTTTTAACTAGTGTATAAACTACTGTATTGAAAATTCTGGTATTAACAATATGTATTGTATGTATGACTGTATCACTATGTTGTTTTCTAACAAGATTAAATAATATTAAATAGTGTACTATTTTCTTTAAACCAATCTTAATCTACAAATAATGTAACTGTAATCCTTAATGAGTAAAGTATTTTTTCTACCGAAAATAATTTCTAACTGACAGGTGTACACTTTCAAACGTCAACTTTCTTTTTAAATTTGCAAAGTGAAAGCTACTATGAAATTGGTTCCAAACAATACCACAAACTTCCAAGAAAGTAATATTTCCAACGAAATTCAATACTTTTTACTTTAAATATGTAACAATGAGCTGACACTAACGAAATTTAAGGGAAATGTAAGCAAGTACTCGAAATTAATTGTTATTTCTCAAATTCGAATATCTTTGTAATAAGTCCGTACTACAAAAGAATGCACAAAAACCTTTTTAAATTTCAATTTTACGCTTAAAAGCAACACAAATCTAAAACAAATGTTGAAATTAAATCTTAGTATCTAAAATGAGTGAAATTTCCTAGCATGTACTTGGTGCAAAGTACAAAACCACGTTATTTTTTACGGTTGGCAATAACCTCAAAAATCAAAAAATTGCTTGTCACTTTCTCTTCCAAAAAACATCAAATAAATTGCAGCAAACCAGCAAGATTGCAATCAAATCTTCAAATTACTATATCTAAAGACTATTTAATGAATAAAGAGCAACCAAGACTAAACAAAAAGGTGATTAACACAGTAAATATTTCACAACTTTCCTGGTACATGAAATTTCACAAGATTCCTTTAGCAAGTTTATACCCAGGGCGCCAGTGAAACGTGCTATTTTATTGGGGTTAAATAATATTGCAAAGCTCCGGCTTGTTCAAAGAAAGCTATAGCACGTTAGCACAAAAAAAAATGAAATTAAATCTTAATAAAAAATGTGGTGTCTAAATTGCTTGCTATAGGAACCTATTTTGGGAGATGAAAAAGGTGAACACAAATTATATTATAGAAACTTTATTTAAGCCTAAATATCTTGCCTATGGAATGTTAGTTGATAAATCTAAACTTGTTGACTTCTATGTGAACCTTTAACTTGATTTGACGACACCTAATTTCAGAACTTAGCTCAGTGGAAAGCTGGGCCGCTTAACAGGTCCAGGATAAAGCTTCACACAGAATTCTACTTATTTAAGAACTAATTTATTTTATACTAAATACTATGTACCAGGATTTTCAAATGTCTTTATCTTACTTTAGTGGTTGCTCAAAATTCCAAATTTACTCTAAACTTTGCAGCTGGCGCTGATGCCCTACTAAATTAAATCATGGAAAGGACCGACCTCAGAATTTAAACGTTCCTCAGATGCAGCGGGGTGACAGGCTGCTTTCCCCGGTGAAGCTAGATGCTGAGCGGAGACGTAGAGCTCAGGGGCCGCGCACGTGGTACCAAAATGACGTGGCAGAGGTAGATGGCGTGTTTAAATTCTTCGCTCCAGGAGGTCTCCAAAACTAAATTGACTTCTAGGATTTTTGAAGCTTTTGAGATAAATTACTCAACGAATGAAATAAATGAATGAATAAATCAGTAAATCCCGGCTCCTGAAAACCGAGAAAAGGTTATATTAGCCTACGCCCTTTATGGCCGCTAGAAAAGAGATGAAACCATTGGAAATTTGGCTCACCGCACTGGTAGCTGCTAAGCCTTCTGGCGGAGCGCTCCCTTCCCTCGAGCAGGAGTCTCTCTGCAAAGAACCAAAATTTGGTTAAGAACAAACCCACAACGTTTCGCGCCATTGTGGAGTCGATCACCACGAAATTAATTTCTACTCACTCAGTGGAGCTTCCGAAGGACTCAAGCCGTTTCCATCTTTCAGACCACCATGCCGAAAGTGTGGCCTTCCCACAAATTGGGCTCTTGCGAGCGAGTGTCCCCAGAGGGGGTCCCGAATCAAATGTGCATATCATTCTCGAATGATCTCCAATATGGAGTCCCTGAGAGCCCTAACAAAAGGTAATAGGGTGGCAGTCCCTTGAAGACACAAATCCCACGAAAATTCTGTCTGAATTATTTAGACAATATCACTCCTGAGCCTAAGAAATATATTTTTACCATTTAATCTAATATTGTTTCATTCCAGAGCCACTTTGTAAGTCTGTAATTTCTATGTTTTGTTTTACATCAAAATTGTTTTTTATCTAATAAATCATATTTACTTCATACAAAGTTTTCCTGAAGTGACAACATAAATATCTCAAGTTTTAATTATTTTTAGTCATATGACAACCCCGACAACAGATAAGCATCGAGAGGTGCATCTGAATGCAACAGATTATGCATAGAAATGCAATCAATGAGGTTTGTTTTGGACACCGTTAAAAACGTTGAAATAAGAAGAGGTATTTTTCTTTTAATTATCAATCGACCCAAAATATTTATTTCAAATTTAGAAAAATGTACTACGTTACAATGTATATCCACAGATTGTAATGTGGTACTAGTGCTCGACATGCTAATGCCCAATAGATGACACCCTGCTGTCACCTCTATTGACAATGACTTAAGTTTCAAGATGACATACCTACTGGGACCGCGTCGGGCACCAGTACCACCACCTTATTGTGCCACGTTCAGAAATGGGTTCCCATATCAGCAACGTCCCTCAGAAGTTAAGTTAAAGACGATCAAGTAGAAAAAAACTGAATTTAAGAGAAGTGGCCAATTTCATTCAGCCTTAGCATATCTTGTCTGGATTAATATCAGATGGTATTCTACTTCTACAGCTACGAGTAATTCACGGCAACTCGCTATGAAATAATACGATTAGGTACCGATGGTGAGCAACACTTGCAACAGGTCCATAGACTAATACATTATGAAAATAGAGAAGCTCCCTGGAGTATTTAAATCAGCTACCTAGGTACCTACGCAATCCATTATGATAAAACGTTTGCCCCACTTAGCTTTATTGAGCAATACTCACAGGAGGCCACATGAGACGTACGAGTAACAATCTACATCCCAATAATTTTGCAAAGTGAAAAAAATAGGGCGGAATAACCCGATTAACTTTCGCCAGATACCTGACTTAATTTGGGTAAAACAACTTAATAGGTACCTACTTAAACAAAATGTACCTACTGGTCTTTATAGGATGCCTTGTCTAGCACTTCTAATTCATTTTGAACAGAAGTAGATGACGTAAAAACTATAATAATTGTAGTTATATTTCATAGAATAAAACCATTTCACAGAATGTGTTCGACTTAAGTTCTTAAACTTTTCTCTTTCCATTCACGCGGCTAGATAATATATGGTAATGAGGAGGTGGTGATTATTCAAGAGATATACAACGAAATTATTATGTCAGTTTATTAATGTATGCAATTTTTTGTAATTAAAAAAAACCATCTGAGTTAATAATTACTGCTAAGCTCATAATTATCGGTCATTTGAATACAAGCGATTAGTTTTAGAATCACAATTTTATGGTTTTATGTTTTTAAATTGCCGTTATAGTGGTTTCATCAGTTTGCTTTTATAACTTTCTTTTTACTCTAAATAGAGGAATTATCTTATTATTATCTTTGTAGATGTTTTTTTTTGTTTAATTAGTTAATTACTAAATTTAGAGAAAGTTCTTTGATTTTGGACCACTTTTTTTGTGCCTAAATTGATATGTCTGTCTACCAGTGGCGGCGCGTCAAACATATCAGTAGGCAAGCCGGTGCTAATTTGGCTTACATATTTCCTTTCCAACTCTGCTCAATCGTCTAAAACTAGGCAAACCGGTGGGAATCGGCTTTTATGGACGCGCCGCCACTGCTGCCTACAAAATAAAAATTTAAAAATTTTAAATATTCATCATAAATAGTGTTGATAATATTCTCAACCTTTAAACAGACATTATAATCCAACAGAAAAACATTATTTTAATCAAATTGTCTTGTTCTAATGACGGCCAAGTTCAATTATAATTTTTTGTACACAAGCTACAACTGATTATTTACGAACAATAGATTGCCGTTTCAAATAATCGACTAAACTTGTAATTATGTAAGTTTCTGTGTCCTTCTCCTTGGCCCACCGCAAAGGTTGTTTGTGGCGAGTCGAAGGGCGTTGCAAGCTCGCCAGGTGGTCTGTAACACCGATATATTGTAACAAGCATAATGCTAGGTTTACACGAGCTAGGCATTTGTCAGTACCATTGTCGACAATGCTAACTGGCCATAATTGCAACAAGATATGGCTTGCGCATGCCAACATGCCGAGTGGGTAACTTGTTTGACGTCTTTGTGTTGATTTATATTTAATACCTGATTATTGATAATTTGTATAATAAATTAATTTGTACTTAGTGTGAATAATTTATATATATGTGAATGCACAGGCAGCTTGAAGCTGATACGTGCACATCAATGTCTACTTGTGTTTATTAGTCTTCGATAGTGTTCATCGAATTTGTTTTTAAAAGAGTTTACCGAATAGTATCTATTTACTATGTAAGGTCGGTTAAATTGGTACTTTTGGTGACACCTGTCGTTTGTAGCATGGTATGATATGACGCTCTGCCAAACTTATTTTAAGGAAGAAATTAAAAAATTATTAAGAAATTAATTAAATTAAAATTAGACAATGCGACTCCTGTACCTGCAATAATATGTTACTCTTCGAATGCCGCAAAAATATGTGACACGCTCTTATGCCTCTACAAATAAGGTCGTGTCAGATATTTTTGTGGCTTTCGAAGAGTAACATATTATTGCAGGTGACTGTACAAAGTACGGATACTAAACATTAAACCACTAAGTTCGTGTAAACCGCACATAATGTGTGGTATTGTTTGTCACATAATATTGATGTGCGGTCGATGACGGCCATTACAGAGGTATGTCGAACATGTTTGTTAACGAGTTGTTTATGAGAGGATTATCTCAAATTCCTTTTAATGTAACATTACGTAACGTTAATTAGTGTCCCAGTTTTCAATAGTTCAATGAACCTAAAAGATTCAATATAGTCACTTATTACATTAACCGGCCTGTACCATTCATCAAAGTTCATCAATGGCTTATGATGTGTCTTAACGGACGCGTCTTTAATTTTTACCGCTATGTAGAGTTTCATAATTTGTCAGATCAGAACGCGACGGATAAGACACCGCAGGAAAAAAAGATCAAAATGCAACCAGTACCTATACTTATTGTCTCTTGATCATTTTTAGCTACAGCTATTCGAAGTGACCGATCATCTTTAAATCTGCAGTGGTCTATCAGATCGCTTGTCATGTTATTGTGTGGAATGTTACTACATTTTTGCTACTCATTCGTTTTAATATACTTAAATGCATTATACTAAGATAAATATTGAAATCTGATAGCAATCTACACGCTAAAACAAGTACGTGAGTGTTGCGATGATATTTCATGAGTAACCTGTTCGCTATTCATGTCTTAAGAAGTTAAGCATCTAGATTCGCTCGACGTCGTGTTTTACCTAAATAGCTACAAAAATCTTTCGAAATTCACCTTATATTATACATATGGAATCTCTATGTATCATAAATATGTTATAAATATTGTTAACGCGAGTCTTGGCGTTAACTATTTATTTCTTGTCTTTGTTGTAGACTTATTAAAACTAGTGTTTAGTAATACTTAAATTAGTAATATTTATTGTACTTTTACATTGAGATGTTGACATTAATTGTGCTGTTTTTTCTTGTCGTTGACAATTTCAAATTTAGAATCCGCGCCGCATAGTAGATTCTTCCGGCGGCGCTAATGTATAAAGGTTGGATCATTGACAATATTAATTACCTATACACATTATAATTTACCTTAAAGGGTCCTAATCACGTATGTATAAGCTTTAAAATTACCTCCGAAATTCCGAGTAAAGCATCTTGAAGAAAAACAGCAAAAATTCAATTGAATTGGGAAAGATTGTATTACTTCGTTGTTAAATCTTGAAGTTTTCTAGACCGCAAATATTTACAAACAAGCAAACAAATATTTCTTAGTTTATGTTTATGTAGTTTAAAAACATTTTAATTCGAAGATTCGTGTGAAATGCCGAAATGCGTGACGCAATCCGACCAGAATTCTGATTGCCTAAACCAATTACTATTTTACAACCTTTTCCGAGTTTCGAAATGCTCATTTCACTTTCGCGATCCCACGGGCTTTTTCGATATGAATTGAATTAGTCTCTTTTAAAACTCTTACTTTATAACCGCGAAATAATTAACAAGTCATTTTTGAACTGGTGAACAATGAGCAATTTTTCTACAATTAAATTAAAGTTGTAAATAATCTGCTAACGAAGCTTAGCGCTGTGGGTTGAAACCCGTGGGCTAGTGGTAGAACAGACAATATGTAAATTAACGAATTAACCAATGGACTTTTACTGCATGCGTGGGAATAGATGAGTAAAGGAGCATCCACACGAGAAATCGACGAAGCGCATCGACATACAGGTTGATGACTCAAAGTTGCGTTTTAAATCATCTCAGTCAAAAATGTCTATTGCTGGACAAATGCTCCCCAAGGGATGATCCCATTGGTCAGTCGAACGCATGCGGGGCTCTCTACACAACCTTGACCAAATCATTGGTCCGAGCATGTCCGAGATACCTTACCAAAGAAATTCCATTGCGTTACTTCAAACGGTATCATCAGGCTAGGGGTCGTGGGGTTGGGTAACAATCGGTAGCGAAGAGCTGGCTCACACCAACGCGGTAGGGAGCGACCCGCTACAGCCGTCGCAGCCGGAAGGCGGACACGGCCTCTCATACCTTCCTTAAGGGAGGTATCGAATGACATCCAGTCAGTTCCATTGCGTTGCGTCTTTTAATCTTATACTTAATATCAGCATTTTTAACTGATCATTTCTTTGAATTAAGGTAAGGTCAATCACTTACCGTTGACTATAGCGCGTGATTGCCAAGAAAAGTTAACTCACTGTTTTAAATCAAATACAACACCATAATTAGTCTAACAGCGGGATGTGAAAACTATCATTTAATTAAAATACAACCAACTTGTGACTGCATTCCGCGGCGCGTGCTACACTTGTCATTACAATCGTCATTACATATCATTACGCTCATTACACTACCGTACCGTTACGGCCCATTACATGGCCGTATATCACGGCCGGTTAAACCATAGGTCAAGGCATCATTATGGAGCCAACAAATCTTTACGGATACAGTTGGTACCAGTCAGTACCATGTTAATCTTGTCTGCCTGAAAGCCTGTTGCGGATAACTTTATTGTTTGTGTGTAATGACGACGACTGTTTCTGATTTATGCCAAAAATATGTATACACGATCTTATTACGAATACACTACCGATATGTTATATACGTATAGCATTATTCATACTAGCTTTTGCCCGCGACTTCGTTTGCGTGGAATTCGTGACAGCAGCTGAAGTAGGTATAGCGCCTGGATAATGCAAATAGCAATCATTCAATTCGCGCATTGCTTACTTCAATTATTAGGCAATAATGAATTGCTCAACTCAAACTTTCAATTCCACTCCTTTGCACTCTCTTCAGGGATGATTTCCGACATAAAAACTATCCTATGTCCTTACCCGGGACACGAACTATTTCTATATCAAATTTCAACTAAATCGGTTCAGCGGTTTAACCGTAAAGAGATAACAGACAGACAGACACACTTTCGCCTTTATAATATCACATCAGTATGGATATGGATTTAATAGGTAGCCAACAATGTCGAAAAATCAGTCAACGGGAATTTGACTCGTAATTTTGACATAACTTCACATACTCATACTCATACTTATACTCATTCTTTATTGGTAATAGGTAATTACATGTCAGCTTACATAACTAGTACAAATAACATTAAAAAATTAAAATTAAATACATTAGCTACTTGCGTAGATTTCTATTTTTATCATTAATATTTCGAAGTCAGAAATTCTTCTATATTATAGAACGACCGCTCAACAAGCCAAGCTTTAAGTTTATTTTTAAAAATTAACAAATTAGGTGCGTCTGTTATTACTGCTGGTAGATTATTATACACAGAGGGGCCCATGACATGTATAGTTTTTGCCGTCTTTGCTAAGCTACGGGGCACTGCTGCTAGTTTATGCCCGTATCGTGTAATACGGTCGCTATTGTCACCCCGCCTGTGGTATTTATCTAAATTCTCTCGCGTGTATGAGGCTATTTGCAGTATCAAGAGACCTGGCAACGTGATAATCCCTAGGTTAGTGAAGTGAGGCCTTGCAGACTCGTACCATGGAACTCGGGCAATAGCCCTTATAGCTCGTTTTTGGAGCCTAAAGACACGTAGCCAATCGGCCGCACGTCCCCATAGCTCAAGCCCGTATTGAACGATGGACTGTATGCTGGCGAAGTAACAGCTGCGGCCTGCCTGAAGCGGAAGTACTGTCATCAGCCTGCCAAGGGCGAAACATGCCTTTCCCAATTTGCCGCACAGGGAATTAATATGACTCTCCCATGTTAGGCTTTGGTCCATGTGGAAGCCCAAAAAGGAGGTACTTTTAACCTGGTCTATGGTGCCGCCGGCGAGGCCTACATGCAACGGACGGCGCTTGCGCCCAGACAAATCAAACTGGATGAAATGCGTTTTGGTTAGGTTTAGTATGAGACCGTTTTGTTCAAACCAGTTCGACAGTTGTCCAGCTACTAGGTTTAGCTTCGATTCTAGTTGATCGATGCTTGGGGCGGTTACAATTGCCGCAACGTCGTCCGCATACATATAGACCTCACCTTCACTGACTGCCATAGGTAGATCATTAAGTAAGATGGAGAATACCACATTTGACAGGGACGATCCCTGGGGGACGCCGATGGCGACCGACAGGCCGTGTGAGTTCAAGGTGCCTCTTTGTCCCGTTACATACTGCGTCCTTTTATTCATGAAATCTGACATGAGGGCTTGCGCAGGTCCTCGAATACCGTAGTGATGGAGCTTCGAACTCAGCAACCCATGGTCGACCACGTCGAAGGCTTTCGAGAGGTCACAGAAAAGAACTGCGACCTCAAGCTTGCCCTCTCGCGCCTCAAGTACACGACGCACCACCTCGCGCGCCATCATTGTGGTTGATCGTCCCGGTCTGTATGCATACTGGCGTTCCGATAGATAGTTGTTATTTAGAAGGAACTGAGATAGACGGGTAGTTAGCCCATTTTCAAAAACCTTCGCGACCGCAGGTATGATACATATGGGACGATAACAACTTGGATCGTCTTGCTTCCCCTTCCCCTTGTACAGCGGGCTAACCTTTATTTCCTTAAGTGATTTCGGATATTTCGGGCATTCATTGAAAAGAAAAGACAAAGGTTGAATGAGGGAAGTGGCTGAGAATCGTAAGAGTTCCACCGAAATGCCATATAAATCTTGGGTGGGTTTATTAGCAATATACTTTATTATAATTGTATACACCTCTGCCGGTGAAAAGGGTTTAAATCGTATTGAGCGATCAGCAGCGGAGCGCGCGTGCGAGAGCGAGGCAAGGGCGCACGCTGGCTGAGCAGGCGGGGCCCCGCACCGCGTCGCAGCGGAAACGAATTGTTCGTTCATAGCATTTAATAAATTTAATCCCATCAAAAACATAAATGTAAAAAAGGAGAGCCAAGTTCAATACAAAAATTATGCTTGGCTGTGGGGTTCGCCGCAAAAAGAATGGAGATTTAAATGAGTGCCAAGTTCTATGCAAAATCCAAATATGTATTTATAGGAACAAAATAACATTATAAACAAGTATTAAACTCTATTTCTTTGCTTTATTGGATACCTATAACAATTGCTGTTATTTAAAAAAAATGCGAGATCTTAAAGCAGGTTAGATTTGACTAGGCCAGTTTTCATTACATCAGTCATTTTATAAAGTTATTCAACATATATATTTTGTAATTCTGATAAAAACTGGCCAAGCCAAATCTAACCTACTTTAAGATCTCACATTTTTTTTAAATAACAGCAATTGTTATAGGTATCCAATAAAGCAAAGAAATAGAGTTTAATACTTGTTTATAATGTTATTTTGTTCCTATAAATACATATTTGGATTTTGCATAGAACTTGGCACTCATTTAAATCTCCATTCTTTTTGCGGCGAACCCCACAGCCAAGCATAATTTTTGTATTGAACTTGGCTCTCCTTTTTTACATTTATGTTTTTGATGGGATATCAATACTTTTTGTAAAGAAAACTAGGCAGGTATTGAGATTTAATGTTTTTTCTTGTGTTTCCGCTGCATGTTTTTTACTTCTGTTCTTTGTATTAATTATGTGGTGCCGCGCGCCGCCAACGACACACCGTTGGCCGGTTGTTTAGCGCGTATTACAGGTTTTTTGTATGGGGACCCCCCCCTATTTTTTAACTTTTTTTATTTTTAGATTTTTTCCTACGCTTACACACAATTACCGAGCTGGATTCCAAATTTCATCCTTCTAGGTCATCTGGAAGTAGGTTAGGTTTAGGTACTATATGTCAGTCACAATAAAAAAGAAATTTGTATGGGAACCCCCCCCCTATTTATTAACTTTTTTTTGTTTTTAGATTTTTTCCTACGCTTACACACAATAACTGAGCTGGATTCCAAATTTCATCCTTCTAGGTCATCTGGAAGTAGGTTAGGTTTAGGTACTTATATGTCAGTCACAATAAAAAATGGTTTTTTTGTATGGGGACCCCCCCTATTTTATAACTTTTTTTAATTTTTAGATTTTTTCCTACGCTTTCACACAATAACTGAGCTGGATTCCAAATTTCATCCTTCTAGGTCATCTGGAAGTAGGTTAGGTTTAGGTACTATAGGTATGTCAGTCAGTCTTAAAATTTACGACTTTTTGACCTTCATATCTTTATAACCGTTTGAGCTAGCTTCATGAAATTTGGGCTTCTAGATGTCCTTATGGATATAATTAAACACACGTAGTTTTATGTGTTTACGTTAAAGATGTTTTGAGTTATAGAAGGGCCAAAAGTGGCACCAAGTGGTTCGTGTAATATTACACTTGGCGCTGGCTAGCCAGTTCCTTTGCTTGAACTTGGCTTGACACGCTGCCGCGTGTCTAGATTTGCTAGAGTATTGCGAGCCATCTGGTTTTTTGATGACATCTGTATAGTCAAAAGCGGAAGATTTGGTTTTATTTGTCTCTGTGTTGACTATATTCCACATGGCTTTGATCTTATTGTCGCTATTATTGATTTTACTAGCATAGAAGTCTGCTTTGGTATTACACGTAAGCTTATCATACCTACTCTTAAGATCAGCGATTTTTTGCACTATCTCCGCTTTATCGGGAAACTTGTTTTTGAGTTGAACAAGATCAAACAGTAGTCGTTTTGTGTTGTAAATATCCTCTGTAATCCAAGTGGAATATTTAGAAACGCTTGGTTTAAGTTTAAATGGGAAACAGATTTCTATTTTATTCATAATAACGTTGATTATTGCAAGGGCGAGATCATCAACGGTGGTTTTGTTATTATACAATTCGTTCCAGTCTACGCTGTCTACGGCTCGCGCGAAGGCGAGTCTGGAAGCAGCTGTGTAGTCGCGGACACGGCGGGTACGTGCAGGCGCCGGTGGCACTGACATGCGCCCGCGCTCAATCACGGCGCGGACACCGTAGTGGTCGCTAATATTTGTTATTGCTGGAAGTGCGGTTACAAGGGTGTTGTCGTTTAGGTTTATATAAACGTGATCTAGGGAGGAAGATGTTGTCCTAGTTTCTCGAGTTGGAAAGTTCACAATATTTTTAAAGTTGTATGAGGACAGAATATCTACCAAGGATTTATGGTTAAGGTCAAACAGTCTATATTAGTATCACCTACTATAACGCAATCATATTTTAATTCATTAATCTTGTTGAGCAGTCGCTCCAGTACATCTAAAAAGTCTGACGCTCTAATTAGATTTGTTCGGTATAAACAAACTACTATCATATTAAAATCTAAAATCTCTATGGCAGCAATCTCACAGTATCTTTCAACCGATAAGGCGGTTAATACGTCTAACTCTTTTACTCTCAGTGAGTTTTTTACATAAATACATGCGCCACCGTGTTCACGCGAATTACGACAGAACTGGGAGACTAGTCTAAAATTATTTATATAAATACTTTCCAATTGATCACTTGTAATATTACACGTGTACAAGGTACACGTGTAATATTACATTAGCGTGATATCGTTGCAATGGAACCATCCGCCAATCGGCCATGTAACGAGCTGTCATTAAAGCGTCCCGAACAGGGCCTCAGTGCAGTGTGCAAGGCCTCAGGCCGTCACGAGACAGGCTTCACTCTATGTAATAATAAAGCTGCAAGCTCTGACATTATCTACGCACTTAATTTATATTGTTTAGAGTTATGTACATGAAAAATATAATAGCACACCTAAAGAATCTTAATTGTCTCTTTTGATAGAATCACCTAGTTATTATTCTTGAGTAGGCAATTCTACATAGTTCATGAAAATACCTCTGTGGGATGTATTAAGATTAACAAAATGTCATTTCGATCAAACATTTCATTTCACTGGTTAATGCCTACTATATCGAAAGCAAACAAGCATACGATGAATCTTATGACAAGCGGTTACCGTGTCTTATGGAAGCTTGGAACATCAGAGACATCATATGGACGCTGCTGAGGGCCTACTGTGAACCACGTTCGATGTATTGCCTACCTGTCAGACTTACGTACGAATTTACAACACGTCGAACGTGGTTCGCGGTAGGCCGTCTGATTCTCTAGAAACGCAGCAGAGTTTGGCTTGAAGAAACTTTTTCATTCATAGTTTTATCTGTAGTTTTGTACAATGCTAACAACCTTGTGATTTTTATACTTTCCTTTTGATGAGCTCACTCATTGACAGTTTTTTTTAGTCCAACATTAAACCTACACATTCGCTTTTTAACACGGACGCACTGACTTACAAGAAATGAACTGAATATAAAAAGCTTGAGGTAGTTATTCGGTTGCGATTCAAAAGATTGTTCCATAAAAAATATCTAACTTTGAATCACAGTTTTGAAGTATCACGGAGCTTTTTATATGATGTTTCATTTGTATTTGAAAAAACCAGTTTTGCAAAAGTATTTACAATACAAATCTACGTAAAACTTAACCTAATGGTTTCTACAGGCTTACATAAAAACAGGACAAAATGAATTGTCGCGTGAAAAAATATTTTATTATGTCAGTTTTTTCGTATCTAATTACTCTGGTCACTCCAGCCCACACATACCTAACTATAGTTCGTTTTTTTTAGCATTAGAAAGAACTTCACAGAAGCAAGCGTACAGTTTTTATCAGGCTCTTTAATTGTTAATAATTATTGAATTATCCAATGTAGCACGGTCAATAGATATAATTTACTTCAAATTATTACCGCTAAAAGTGCCGGATTTGGAACCACAAGCTTACTTCTGCGAAGTTCTTTCTAATGCTAAAAAAAACGAACTATAGTAAATGTTTAAAAATATTACATATCGTATTTTTAGAAACTCCGACGATATCAACTGAGATACGCTCCATTATGCACGAGCATGCTATGGCGCTAGCTTCCTTTTTTGGTCATTTCGCCGGCTACATGACTTCGTGCCATCACTTTGTTTACCGTTCGTCTCGCATTTAACGCTCCGTGTCCATCACAGATCACAGACAACCACTAGATGTCGCATTTAAGATTGTCTTAAAATCTGCAATTCAATTTTATTTTACACGTTTTTTTTGGAAAATATTTATTTATCTCTAAACTAAATACACTTAAAATAAAAAGCCTATAAATAAAAAACGTCCCCCAAGTCACTGCCGATGGGCAGTGTGCCCAGAAGGCTGGCCGCATTGCCACGTTGTATGGCGCTTGGCCCCCACGGCCCCAGCGTTTCGACCCCAAACGCCTCAAAAATATAACTACTGCCAAGGGTGGCATATTTGCGGCGTTTGAGGTCTTCTGCCATGGACGCGGCATGACCAGCATCTCTGCTGGTGCCCGGAAGGTGGGACGGCGCGAGGGTGTCAACACATGTGGTATCCCAGACTAGAGGCCGTGCTCATTGTGTGCATCGATGTTATAGGTATGTATTATGTGGATGTAACTGACTAGGTACAGCTAGTTTTAGCTGGCAGTATGACATTATTTTGAGGCCCATTATTTCATATAGTTTTTCGTACATAATTATATACCTACTATCTACATTCTACACGACTTTATCGACGAGCTGAATTCTAGCTTTATAGAATTCAGCTTTATAGAATTTAATCGGATTATGCTTACTATGTAAGGATTATTAATTTTTCCGTATATTTTTAAATTTGTATTCAGACTGACATATAAATTAGCTTTACGAATAAAATTATTATGATTATGATTATTTACGATGTGTTTCAACTAATAGCTTTAGCAACAGCCGTTGCAAACTCATTCAATTTCTTACCGTATTTTGTTAATTGCTGCAACGTTTCTTATGTGTGTGGGGCTTCGATGCAAGTATAATTTCATTTTATGGTGTCACTGTCGGTGTCTATTCCTAAACCATACATTTTCCTTATAAGGTCCCCTATCATTGGCCTTGACGTTTGAACCGTACTAAACGTGGCACCTTTTATTAGTTGTATTTAATAATGCGGCATGTAGCGGCAGATAATCTATGGTATTCACTAATACGGACCGCTGACCGGTTCGTGTTAATCTGTAAACTCCAGTTTGTCCAACAGTTTAGCTGAGTGAGAAACATGCGGTTGTTTGGTGAGTCAATGTTTACAGTGGAACAACATGAAACTCCTTGTAAGTCAAGAAAGCAATATTTTTGGATGTGGAATGGGAGAACAATAGGGTAATCAGAATCAGCCACTCTAATAGGCAAGACATTAAACAGTTTTATACTGTGAGAAAGTGACCCCAGGAATTAATGCGTTACTTCCAGGCAGCCAGGAAATAACCATGATAAAGACTACCGGCACAGCGCATCAAACAAAGCTCACTAAGGCGGTTTTGCACTTTGGACGCGGATCCGTACGCCGCGCCGGTGTGCAAACAAGACGTCGCTATATACGTGCATAGCGCTGTTTCGCTCATAAACCGGAGCGTCGTGCGGATCCGCTGTAATAACCGCTTAAGTGTGTTAATAAACATTTTATGTTCGTTACGATCGTTAACCGTTTTCAATTAGTTAAGCAGTCGTCATTTTCTCTTCTTGTCTGGTTCCACTTTCATATAATTCATTATGTGGAGAAGACGAATAATGATGACGTTACAAGGATTTTCTGACAGGTTATGTTAGTAGATGGCAGTTCCAATCTGAGGTGTTATCTTATCTTATCTTATCTTAATATTTAGCCAAAATCGTTCTTGCACAAACGTCAAACACGTACTAAGTATATTTAGCTAGAATTAGAAAGAGTGAACTTTTTTAGTTACGACGTCGGTGGCAAAAAAGCATGCGACCTGCCTTGTGGTAAGCAGTCACCGTAGCCTATGGACGCCGGCAACTACAGGGGTGCTACATGCGCGTTGTCGACCCTGCAACCTTGCATGTTGCGTTGCTGACAGTAGTTTGAAAAACATTTTCTGATTCTTCTAACATATTTAAAACGATTACATTCAAATGCTGCATACCTAATCTGAAATGTCGCGTCTTTCGATATCTATCACATTTCATACTTTACGAGTATGTAACCTTTTGGTCAGAGCAAGCATTGTCAGTCCATACGCGCCACTGCTGATCGTATCAGTCACAATCACTCAATCACTGCCAATCACTTTGTACAAATAACCACATGATATTTCAGTACATATATGATTATGAAGTTTACTTTAATACATACTTACGAATTAGATGAAATTTCGTATGGAGATACATAGTTAGTGGCCCGAGATACACGGGGCAGTTTTTTTAGAAATCATGCATAATCATTATTATACGGAGACGAAATCGCGGGCTAAATAATAATTTAATTCAGTGGCAATTTATTTTAGTAGGTAAGTATATCTTTAATTATAGCATGGTCTAACGTCTAACTATTATTTATGTTTAATTTATACCTACTTATAATAGAAGAAAGGCGACGGTAGTAATGATGTAAATATTTAGCATAATGATTGTTACTTATTACTGCAAAAAATGGTTAACTAATTAGTATAATGATCCATAGGTAATAAAATAACTATAGTATAATCTAACACACATATCGGAAATTATTGACGGGGAATTGCCCATAGACAATAACTAACGGTATGTCAAGCAACACTCTGATTTATCGTTTCCTATCCGTAATAGGTAGCTTTGTAACGTTCTCTTTGTTAGTCTATAATGACAGGTTTATAAAATATCGGTAGTTTCTTTGTATTACTATACATCGCGCGTCAAATGGTAGCCCCTATGACAGTTCCATCAAGTCTCATTAATTTGGGCTTAGTTTAAAAAATATGGATATAAAAAGGTTCTTCGAAAAATGTCACGCGATTGGCTAAAAAGAAGTAGTTAAACCGTAAACGTATCTTAATCAACGTAACGTTGTAGAACACAAAAAGAGCATGTATAAATCATTTTGGAAACCGGACTCGCTTAGTAGCTTTTGCTGCTGATTGTACAATATATTAAAACATCGTAACAGACCAGTTTTAAATTATTTCTCGCCCGTATAAGGTATTTATCACTTTCATTCCGATAAACTTAACAAAGCGACAGCGCTTAAAATAATCACGAGACATTCTACAACATTTATATCGATACCAAAGGCTAATTACGACATTTAAGTTACGATATTGTCAAATATATCTGTCTTACGAGACATTTTGCATAAATTAACACTTTGCAATAACGGTATCTCAGTTAAAAACAACTGACAGTCGAATAAATGTTACAACTTAAGAAACCTTAACCGGAGTCCATTAAGCTTACGTCATCAGTTCTCAGCAGTCAGATAATCCGAGTGATACATGGTGGTGTAGAAAACCATTTGGCAACGCGCCCATTAGCAGATGCCATCGCCGAACATACGAAATAACTAAAACTAGGAGCCTATTCGAACTTTAAAAATCACTTGATTTGATACGACACTGTACAAGTGTACACGTTTCGCGCACAGCAACGTAGTATGATGTACTTACAATTTTAACATAGGTATTTTTATTACCCACATTAGTGTATAAAACTATTTTAACAGATTTTTTTATGCTATAACGAGAAAATATAACAACTATATATATACAGATAAGGGTACCTATTGTGTTTGTCTAGCTTTGGTTTATTTAAGTAATCAGCTTCAGAAATGTGAATGTGGGTACGTTTCCGCCCATGTGAAATTTATTTGGTTGTATCCGTTTTATCAAAAAACTTTCTCGACCAGCCGATCAATAACGATTAATTCGGTGACAAGATATAACTTACACTCCATTTCGGGAAGATAATAAGGAAATATATAAGGATATTGGCTATAATTTTGATTGCGTTCTGGCACGAGTTACGGTATAAAAGTTGTGTATAAAAAGGAGAGCAAAACTGGTTCTCAGATATATGTATAATCTAAGTGCCTTATTTAATTTAAAATTAACATTATTTTATTCATTATATTCCACCTTAAAAAACCAAAATTAATCCTTCATTTTAACCAGTTACCTAGATTTTCATATTAACACGCCGTCGAACCGTACATTCTTTTGAACATCAATACCTATCTATGTTCCTTAAAAAAGAGTGAACAGCCTGCATTAGGCTACGAAGATCGCACCCAAGCAGTCAACATAAACTGCCGTCTCACAAGCAAGATAGCTTTATAATAGTATCCCAAACTGCCGCGTCATGTGCGCGAGATTGATGATCCGACGGCACATGGCGCCTTTCCTGAACATATTTAATAACAGTAGACCTTAATACAATACCGTTTAGAGCGTTTATCCCGTGGCAAACCGAGAAACCGCTACCTAAGTGGCAAAACCTTAATATAGTAGCATTTGGAGCTATTATCGGCCAGCTGTTATTGGAAAAAGACGTAATTCTTATTGATTGAGTGAGTGCAAGTTGGTGGGCAACCATTGTAAAGTGGCTTCGAAATTCAAAATTTCTAACTACAAAACTAGGTCTACTACTAGATACAAATGTGGGCTATTTATATGTATTTGTACATATAGACCACGCGAACGCTGCTGGCCGCCATTTTTAAAAAAATCCGAAAACTACATCCAAAAAAATCTATAAAGTATCAAAACCTCTTCACCAAATTTCACGAGAATCGGACAGCCGCACTTATGAAAGCATTTTTGGCCAAGCTGAAACGGAGATCATCGCTAGAGCATTCCTATGCTGGTTCCTCTAACGTTTGAATCAATCATGCTCGTTAACAATTGGAATGATACGAGTAGGAACATAGTTTTGAAAGGATTTGTGCAACAGTTACGAGAGAAGCGTGAAGGAGAGAGATAAATGTGTTAAGAAACGTTAGAGAAGACCGTTCCTTATCTCTTACGCTTGGCTGCCACGCCGCTAAGAAACGGAGGTGCCAACTGTTATGGCCCATAATATGTATTTAGCGGCTTACTGCGACTGATATTAGCGACATTGATGGTTTGAGAGTTTTATCTTATTGAAGGATCATAAATAAACCTAGAGATATCATCTGTGGCACATTTGAAGTAAATACTTATAAAAGGTGCAGGAGGTGCATGTCTTTGTGAGTAAAAATAACAAATCGTCTGTTACGAAATTAATACACGTAGGTACCAACGCTAAGGTGACCTTTTAAATTATACGATGCAGTGGTCAAGCTTCATATTCCCATGCCGATAAAAACCCCAGGACAAAGTTCAGGTAGAAAAAACCGGCCAAGTGCGAGTCGGACTCGCGTTCCAAGGGTTTCGTACATTACTAAATTTTTAACAATATTTTTTTTATATACTTATATGTGAAACGCGAGTGAATTGCCTTTAAAAAACCCGTAGGGGTCGGATCAAAAACTAAGTAATTGGTCCGACTCACGCTTGACTACATATTTCTAATAGATTTTCCTGTCATCTATAGGTAAAGACCTATTTTATGTATTTTTTTCATAATTTTAGACCCAGTAGTTTCGGAGATAAAGGGGGGGAATGGTCATTTTTTGCCTATTTTCTTGAATTATTTCTAAACTGTTTATTCTAAAATTATAAAAAAAATATGTTTGAGATTCTCACATTGAGCTCTTTCATTTGATATGTAACACAATATAGTTTGAAAGCCTTTTTTTTTTATTTTCTCATTTACCCCCCAAAAGTGGCCCCCATGTTTAAAATTCATTTGTTTACGTTACATGTTCGTCTTTGGGTCACAAACTTACATATATATACCAAATTTCAACTTAATTGGTCCAGTAGTTTCGGAGAAAATAGGTTGTGACAGACGGACAGACAGACAGACAGACGCACGAGTGATCCTATAAGGGTTCCGTTTTTTTCCTTTTGAGGTACGGAACCCTAAAAAGAGACTCAATCATTCCTTCTTTTATTTACCATGAGGAACCGAGGTTTCTAAACCAACAGGAAAAGCGTGGTGTACCCTTGTTTAATATATAAAAGCGTATTTAATAGAGAGGAGATTGTAATATTTCTAATGTTTGTGTTATGTTGTTTAGAAGTCCATTCAACACGGCAGTGTGGGAGTGTCCTAACAATAAATCCGCGAGAGTCGATCCACACTTTAAATGCAAATTCAAACGCGCCATAACTCGCGTGATGACAGAGCTTTATTAAAAGGGACCTTTAGTTGTTTATAGAAAGCGGGGACATGTTCCATTCGTTTACCGAGCACTCACATCAGAGCAGGGCCTAGGGCTCGTTTAGGCTGCCTTTCCACTGAAACGGAGAAGTGGAGTAGAAATCAACCAATAACATTAATTGGTAATCTATATGATTACATTGATTACTCCGCTCCGCTGGTTTACAACCAATGCTATTGGTTAATACCCGCACGTCTTCTTTCATCTCCGCTCATCTGCGCCTCAGTGGAAAGCCTTATGAGACGGCCATAATTTTTCTAGTATTGTCACGGCTTTTTGCTATCAAAAATCACAAAAATTCGCGTAAGCACTAGTTTTTACAAAAGCTACTGCCACCTGACTTTCAAACCATGAGTGGAAACTAGGCCTTTATTGGGTTTAGCCCACGGTGTCCTCACCACGTTTTCCTTCACCGAATAGCGACTGGTATTATCAAATGATATTTCGTACACAAGTAAGTTAGGTACCTACCTACTTATACTTACAAAAAACTCACTGGAATCCGCGTTAAAACGATATTATTAAATTTAATGTTAAATTCTAAAGTTCTAACTATTCTAAAACAAACCTAAAAAAGTAAGTATTCAGTTGAAAAGTATTTTCGTTAATATGGCTTGGGACTCACAAAGTCTGGTTTACGTGAGCAGAGTATTAGATACTCTGTAAGCGAAGAGATTAGCAACCCAGATGGACGCTAGGGTTGTAATATATACATACTCGTAGATGTTGTCTTATGAATGTGAAAGTTAGTTTTATGCTGATGCGGTTCTAGGATATTGCCCTGTCTACCTATAAAATAATTTAAAATATAAGTTACTCTATGGTATCTTAAATTATCAAACCGCATATAGCCTGTCATCGGATTTACCATAGATTATTAATAACTGTTTACCCATATTTTATCCGTTAGTGCGTACATTCAAGCAGCTACTTTCTAAAGAGCCTTCTTTATAAAAAAAACTTAAGTGTGTGAAAATCTTATTTGGAAAAGTCTGCGAGCGGGTTCAACTTTATTTTACGCAAGAATAATTTAAACCCGCTGGCAGACTTTTTCAAATTAGATTTTTAAACATTTACCTAAGTTATTTCTTTATCATATTTTAAATCCCTCCACCTCACTCGATATGCTTAGGAGATAAATTGCTTTTTTTAATATAGGTGTTTAATGTAGGTATTTTTACGATTTTTAATTATTTTTTGGGAAGTAAAGAGACAAAACTGTACATAACATTTCCTAAAAAGTAATAACTGCAGGTACAGTTAATTGCTTTTAATTCAATACTTTATAAAGGCCTGTAAAACCAAATTAAGTAAGATTGACTAAAAAACCTTTATTTTACGACCAATTACCGTTTAGTTCGTAATCATGTAATCTGAGAACATAAAGTTGGTTCACGAATACGAGAGGAATGAAAGAAATGGCTCCAAATTGAGGCGGAACCGGTTCCTGGCGCGGGCGGCGCAAGAAAGTTATTTTTTTACTTTTTGTGGAGATTACCCTTGAACCTCCTTCGTTATTATACGAGTAGTACTTATAGTATAGTAGGTACCTATAGCACAGTGCGAATATATTTAAAAGACAAGGTATTTATGATCTGCATGTTTTTAACTAAATTGGTACAGTAGTTTTAGGAGCACGTTTTCATCATAATGTCGGGCTGACACAGACATAACTATAGAAGATGGAAGACCCCAGACGCATAAAGCATAAAATATCTACATATGTATATCAAAAACTTCCCAGGGAATGTAATTAAGATAATCGTTGGTCGACAAACGCCAAATAAAAAGTAATAATGTATTCGTAATCGGACAGATGTGAACGAAAAATCACGTAGGTAATAAATAGTTTCTTAAGTTTTGTGACACTTGGCTAGGCCCCCAGGTGTAGATCAGTGCATCATTTTCCAATTTTAACTTACTTAATGTTTCTTAAGATCTCCAATAGCTAATCTCTCTCCTGAATTTTCCGCGTCTCTACACATCGATTGATTTGATCGACTTTCACTGAAAGACTTCGCGGAAGCAACTCGATGTAAGTCATGCACATGTCGACTACTAGGTAGGTAGTGTAAGGTGGAATTAGCACTTCTTTAGATCTTGTAAGAGAAATACGCAGTACTAACTCACGAGTTACAGAATATTTTTTTTTAATTTAGAATTTGAATTATGAACCAAGATCATTGACATTACTCTAACATTTGCCGGAATTAAGGGGCAGTGAGCTGGACTAGCTCGTAGAACTTGGCCATAGTAAAGCCAGTATCGGAGGATTAACAAAAAGACCTCCAAAGGTACAGCGACTATTTGGTCGAAATTGCACGTAATCATTGGGCGAGGGCTGCGCACTGGCCACTACGGAGATTTGGCTGATATTATAATGATATTGATTAAATATTCTATACCGGCTTCAAAGAAGGAAGTAAACTGTACGTTGTATACTTCTGGTATAGTTAATCGATCAGGATGCGACCAGTTTGTTGCGCATGATTAGTTTCTCGAGCAGATAGCTGGCTCGAAGGAATCGACGGAAAACCGCTGATTATCGACCGTTCCGCACAATAACTGCCAATTTAGGTTTTAAAAACTCTGTGTTTACCAGGCGAGTATTCGCATTGGTAACGCGAACGCTTTCATGAGTTTTTAGCGAGCTGGTTCGAAGTGATACTACCTATACTTAGTCGATACATCTTAGAAAAATACACTTTAGAATTTAACTAAGTACCTACTTTTTATATCACCGCAGGTTCAGGCGTCGGAAGCAAATGCAATCTTAACTTGTCAACATACGACTACCATTCCATTTTTCACAATATGTCATTCGTCTCGACTTTCATAATCATAACTTAAAACTTAAATTGCTAATGAATGGAATTTGCTCTTGTCCGTATTCCCTGATTTTTAAATGTCATTTAACTAAGTAGGTCTTTTAAAATCAAGAGTGATTCGCTGTTGCTGAACCTAAGTGTGTCTTAAATTTATGAAATGCTTAATTGGAGAGATCTTTTTAAAGCGGTCAGCCTGAAAAATCTAATCACGCGTGTTCGGCTAGTAGTTGGAACAATTTTGCTTGACAGTGCTTTAACAGGCACGCGAAGTTTTTGTTAGAATTAGAACGCGATAACATGACACTTGTCGACACCTTTTCGGTGTAGTTTGTAGAGTGAATATTCAGCTATGGTAATTTGCAATTAGTCAAATTAGAAGCAAACATCTAAATAAACACTTTTTATCGTTGGACCTATGCCGCAAGTACTGGATCTAAATTATATTAGTAAAACAGTTACGTTATGTTATTACTTATAACTAATAGAAAACCAATTGCCAGAATGTGTTGAAAAGGTAAAAGCTGGAATGTTTGCAACAGTTTTTAATGACGCTAATCACTACTAAGGAAGGAAGGATTCGAAATTAAAGAGAAGTAAAATTTAGGTCGGAAGTTTTTAACAATTTCTACCTTACTTACGCATAAGTCGCGGGCGAAGCTTACTCTCCGTTAAATAGTATAGGTTAATAATAAGTACATGAGTAATTTAGTAGTTTAATACTGAATACTAAATATCAGATATCTTATTAAATTAGATCTTATTAAATGCCTATCTCGTGCCTCAATCAATTAAAGTTCCACTCACCGTAGCTACCTTTAATTTAATATCGTTAATGAACCACTAGGTATTTATACGATAAAGATCAAATGAGTTAAACGGGCAACGGTTTAATTATTTTAATCCAGGATCATATCTACTAACGAAGCTTCACTGGCAAATTACTACTATTCGCTACCGACTACGACTTAAAAAATAGATCTATTCATGAGGGAGAGAAAGAGAGAAACGAGTGAAATGCGCAGGCGGACAATAACATCAGTTTGACGTGTTACAACTTTACTACACTAATCACGCCCTCTATATGTATTTATTTAATCAAGCGCGTGTCAAAGACCGTTTCACACCCGTAAATGTAACTTGTTGCTTTATAATATCGGGTCCAGGTCAACACAGAATGTAAAAAAACCGGGCAAGTGCGAGTCGGGCTCGCGCACGAAGGGTTCCGTACCATAATGCAAAAAAAGGCAAAAAAAACAAAACGGTCACCCATCCAAGTACTGACCACGCCCGACGTTGCTTAACTTCGGTCAAAAATCACGTTTGTTGTATGGGAGCACCACTTAAATCTTTATTTTATTCTGTTTTTAGTATTTGTTGTTATAGCGGCAACAGAAATACCTCATCTGTGAAAATTTCAATTGTCTAGCTATCACCGTTCGCGAGATACAGCCTGGTGACGGACGGACGGACAGCAGAGTCTTAGTAATAGGGTCCCGTTTTACCCTTTGGGTACGGAACCCTAAAAACGCTCACTGATAACTATCTTATTGACCACAAAACGATTAAAATACAATAATAGGTTTAAAAGATGCAAGAAATTGGTTTAGGCCCCGCTGCGAAGTCGATCTGCTCTCTGCCGTTAGGTGCCATGTTCCAAATTGGTCACTGACAACTTTGAAACCTTAATGCATATAATGTGATTGTTGATATGATTCAGGAAATTCTCAATTTACTTGTATACGAGGTTAATTCACCGTATTATGGGGCAGAAACAGTTTGTCTAAAACGGACGATACTGACGCACGGGCGAATGATAACAAAATGAAATCATTTCCATATGAAAAGGTACTAATAAATGGCCTCCGAAACAACAAATACAAATACAATTTTTATTACGTTAGGAGCATTCCATGAAATTGTCTACCGTTTGTCCCGGACAAACGCGAATTTTCTGAAGATTTTCAGGTATAAGAATTTCCTTTTCAATGACAAATGGTCAAAAATATGGGCAGAAAAATAATCGCCTGCTTTAAATGCCCAAAAAAAAGTCGCAACACAGGAAATAGAATGCGTTTGTACGGGACAGTCCGTGGAATGCTCCGTCTATCAAGCTGAGATACAGATAAATAGACCACTTGCGATTACACCCTACGCTATATGGACATCATAATAAATAATAATATGCACTTAATGCAATGCGTATTTTTTATTGACTCAGAGCGGCGGGATCTAAGGCAGCTTGCAGCTAGTTTATAAACAATTATGAGCTTTAATCGCCAGATACGTTCTACAATTTGCACAAATTATTAGACTTAGTCGAAGATTAAAGACGCCGCGCTCCCACACTAATACGCATTTTTGTAGGTACCGTCAGCGGCAAAAGCATTGCAATGCAAACTAAACAACAAGCTAAAAATGAGTTACACAAGCCAAGGGCTCATTTATGCGATGCGAGAAATCGCATGCGAGTTTCATTACATTGCGGTTTTTGATCGGTCGGTTGAATTGGACGTAACCAACAGTCCGCAATGTAACTAAATTGGCATGCGAGTTCGTGCGCCGTCTAAATCAGCCTTAAGACTCTTAAGGGTCATACTATAGTGTATACAACATTATTTGCGGTATTTGACGTCTGTCACTCACAACAGCAATACTACGTAAAATGTCTTGCACATCGAAATCACAAAGGAAAACAACTGCACTGCAAACGTTTACGTTCTACGTCTTTTTTTTTAATTTTAGGGTTGGCCGGTCACCATCGTTATGAATCGGTAGTCGTCTAAGTAAATCGATATGAATTTTTCATTTTTCTTTTAATAAAAGTAAGGAAAAGGTGGATAATTAACTGTAAATATGGATATATTTATCGTCACCTAACAGACAACAAATTTGACACAGAAATAACATAAATAAACTTTAAAATAGATCCCCAGTTAGTTTAGATTTTGACGATGGGTGCGACCTACTCGGTCGGTGTATTAAATGCATTTACCTTGCGGGAAAACCATATAATTCTAGCTTTATTTAAATCTCAAATAAAAATTCATTATACGTCACATTCGATACCTCAGTCTACGTGCCATCCAATCGTAATCGCTTGCTGTGACAATCGATTTGGGTTAGTTACATCTCTATATACGTCAGTCACAATGTGTCAAATAACGCAAATAATATTGCATACAGTATAATCTAGCCACCGCCATACAAACGAAGTTACGCTCTCATTAAAAACGATGACATCAGAGCGAGTAGAAGTTTCAAATCGAAAATGACTGTTTTTTCTTTTTTTAATATTATTATTACGAAACAAAATATATAACAGCATCTGAAGACGTTTCTATAATGCTCAGGTTTCCGGTCGTTATCGGTCAAGTGCGAGCGGCCAAGCGTGGCGACAGGTGCGGGCACGGGATGCTCCTCTTGCTACCAGAGACGTTCTTTCTAGTAAAAGAAGTGTTGTCTAAGAAAACTTCAATAGCTAAAGTAGGTATATGTAAGTATATTCCAATTCTATTGCATCCAATGACCAAAGGGTGTCTGGATGAGATCCCTCTTAAGCGATAAGACCGCTTGTTGTTACTTTTATCTAATTTTCTTTATTTATGTTACTCTTACTGTACATTAATTGTAAAATACCGTTAAAATACCGTTGAAGGTCCTCGTTATGGAGCATAGAGACAAACTAAACTATATATTATATGAGTTACCCGTTTTACCCGAAATTTTGTTATTAAAAGAATGAGTGTTGGTGTTAGTAGAAGTAGAAACTACATAAAAGTAGCATCCGCAGCTTTACAGGCTATTTATTGTTCGGTCCCAAGAGGAATATCCGTCTGTCGGTGTCGTAGGGCGCAGGGCGCATGCGCGGCGGCGCGTGACGCACTGCCGCGCTCCCACGCGCTTCGCTAGCGCAATGGAACTTATACGAGTGTAACACTTTATAAACTTTGAACTTGTCTTACTCGTATAAATCCTAATTAGAAAATTATACTGCATACTGAAATTACTCACTTTGGTCATAAAATGGTCGTACTATTTATATAGTACCTGTACCCAAAGGTATCCGAAAGAGACAACTGCTTTTTGGCCATAAGGCAGCCTGTCATTACCTAAATTTTGTGTAATTTCTACACTATTTAGATTTTACTTATTGATTGCATTAAATAATATTTACTTACTATTATACTAACACAACGGTAACGGGGGAAATTGATGGTTATATACGTAGGACCATTAAACTTCTATCATAATACGCTGTCCTTTCTCAGAACTTCAAGTAACGCTAAAGTAACGAGTAGGACATACCGACGCGTTCTCTTTCCGCATTTGCGGGCGCTTGTCTCTAGAACTGAACTGCCAATAATTAGACACATTCCTGAGTCGATCTCGACGCGTGCGGCTGACAGAAAAGACATTTCCGTCACAGTACAAACATTCAAGCAGTTGCTTAACTGCATCTAATACTGTTAGCATTAAAAAGTAAGAACGCTAAGCACGAAGAATTTCGTACATTGACCCGCCATTTTCTATCTCTATCGCACGCGCTTCATTATATTGCTGTTCCGCTCGCACAACGGCATTGACCGCCGACATCATGGGCATTAGATGGTGACGGCCAAAGTGGCCAAATATATCTAACGCCCCTTTGCCATCATACTATACATAACTAAGCTATCTATTTGATGATGACATCGGATGATGACTGTTTCCTACTCGTTACCTAAGGAGCTGCCCATAAATTAATTTGACCCCCCCCCCCCCCCACCTATAATCATCCAAAAATCATGCTCCGAATGACCCCGTTTTCTCTAACGTAATGCTACCATCCGATTTCCGATCCGACCTCCCCCGCCCTTAATTTGAAATGACGTAATTTGCCCCTAAGCTCTCTTGTCAGAGTCAGGCTTGTGAAAAATCTCAGGAAAATACCTACTATATGAGTATTGGAAATATAAATGTATTCTTTACTTTATTGGACATTTAAATGAATACTATTAAGTCTCCTGTTATTATAGGAACAGAGTATTAATGTTGATGTTGTTGAAGTACTGCTATAAATAATCTGGACTGCGTCTCTATATCTGACAATAATTAAATAAACCCCATTTAAGTCTCGCCTCGGCGCGTGCGCTTAAGAAAGGATACTTCCGTCAAGTGACATTTCATCACCGCTCAACTCAAAAAGATCCTAACAGCCTTAGAAATCCCAGTTACATAATACATTCTAGTATAGACTATCCCTAAAATGGTAGCAATTCTAAACCAGAAGTTCTAAGTAAGCAATTCACGCTTTACATAAATTACATTTTAAATTAATTAGCGATACAGGAAAGTGTTAACGTGTAACTGGTACAAATTGAACCCAGTTTTTACAGTAAGGCACAAGTCTAATGAAAACATGGACTTCTATATTCGTATTCCTGATGGACTGCAGATTTGCATTTACTTCTAATGGACTGTATTTGCATACTTTGTGGTAGTAAATTACTAGATTATATAATAACAGCTTCGCTATTTACATAAGCAGTCATTCACACAGTTTTTGAAAAACGGTAACAGTAGCCTAGCTAACTAAGTAGGTACACATACATATAGGTACCTACTTCTATTCATCGCCTTCATTAGTGTTTACTGTTTAGTTCTAAGTTTCTACGAAATGTAGGTATAGTACATTATTCGATAAGGTATTCGTAATGTGGGCCTTGTTGCCTGAGTCACAATATTTTAAATCTCTGTTAAACGTTTTGTCTGGGTAGTCTGTGCCAAAAGTAAGTGCTCTTGGGCCGGATTTTGTACAGGTCGTAGTTTGGAGATCCTTGGACTATTAAATTAAGTTATATGAAAAATTTAAAATATTAACGTCAATAAATTAAAACGCTTCAAATGTTTTAAGTTTTTAAATTTGAACCTTATTCTATAAGTAAATTAGAACGAATTTCGTTTGTTTTCGGATTATTAGTTTAAGCAACAGATTCAGAACACAAATAATTTGAATAACCATTGCAAGCCCTTCGAATTAGCAGCATCATTTAATATGAATAATAAACATTAATAATCTTATTTATCGGTCGGTAGCGGTCGGTTTGTGTCGGTCCGGCTAATAGGTGTCTCGGGCGACCACAGAGCAGGCTCCTTCTTTGCCCAGCGTTTAAGTCTGGCGGTGCAAAGGGGCAACGCCGCCAGCATCCTTGGCACCATTCCAGAGGCAGGAGACTTTGGTGAGGTTTTTTATATTTAATTCGTGGTTTAGTTTAGTTTTAGTATAAGTTAGTCAGTAAGCTAGATTAGTTAGTAGTTTTATGTTAATATTGTAGTGAAAATTATAATTTATTAGTTATTTAGATTATTATTGTGAGATAAATGAATAAATATATGTGTTCAAAATGCGAAATCTTATTTAAACGCACCTCTCTTTATGAATACTATTCAATTTTACTTGTTTATACTGTCGGCGTCAAACAATTTTGAACGTTATGCTAATGTAATAAGGCAAAAAATATATATTTATCATGCATGAAGGAGCCGAATTTAAATTAGCTCTTGCACCTGGTTAAACGTTTCCATACAAATTGCATCCTACCGGCTGAGACGTTCTCGTCAATAATAATATGATCTTGATTCATCAAGATTATTAAATTAATCGACCATGCTTTTTTTGTCCTTCTTTGTTAATTTTGTTATTTATCTATCTAATACCTTTAAACGAGCAATTCTTGTTAATTTATTTATTTATATGTATATATATTTCGGCGATCTCGGAAACGGCTCTAACGACTTCGATAAAATTTGCTATATGGGGGTTTTCGGGGGCGGAAAGTCGATCTAGCTAGGTCTCATCTCTGGGAAAACGCGCATTTTTGAGTTTTTATATATTTTCCGAGCAAAGCTCGGTCTTCCAGATATTTAGAATAATAGAAGCACTTAACTAGTACACTCACCTGGAATAATAAGTTACTCTTCGAAGAGCGCAAAAATATGTAACATAATTAATTATCTTGTGGCTCTACAAATAAGATCGTTACAGATATTTTTGCGGCCTTCGTTGTGTTACATATTATTGCAGGTGACTGTAGGTTGAGAAGACCTATTGCCAAAGTATGAAGTGCTTCTAGTTAAGGGTCTCCCCTGATATATCGACGCGCATTCGGCAAAAGCCGATAGGAAAAAGCTTTATGTCCACGCAATAAGAGCGAAAAAGCCGTCGACGCGTCGGCAGGCGCCGGCCGATGCGAGCCGAGCCGAACGACGACTTTTTCGCTCTTATTGCGTAGACATAAAGCTTTTTCCTATCGGCTTTTGCCGAATGCGCGTCGATATATCAGGGGAGACCCTTAGTAGACATTAGTGATTTTGAAAATTACCCCTATTTTCGAAGTTATCCCAATGTACTTTAAACAGTTTAAAATTATTTCAATATGTTAGCCGTATTCAGTAAATTAAAATCAGCATCAGCACGCGAGGGGACATCATTCGGGACAAATTTTGTCAAATAGTATAAATTCAAGTAGGTACTCGTATTATTATCTGTATTGTGTGTGTAACTGTCAATCCACCCTCCACCAAACATTTTATGTCATTTTGATTTGCTCTACGTAATAAACATATCCGTGTCACGTTACATTCACTTAAAAACGCCGTATGTTACATGTATATTCAATGGAGATACGCCGTTTTCGAGTTTAGTTTGTCAGACAAAAGTCAACCGACAAAGCACCGGTGTGCCCCCGTGTGACAATGACATCAAATTGACGTATACAGCTTCATATAAATTAAGCAGTGGCAGTCGAGTGTGTGTGCTGGCGTAAGGGAAAAGAGGAAGCGAGAACAAAACGAACCACAGGATATAGTGACGAAAGCTGACAATTTTAATGACCATGGCATTGTCAAATTTCCTACAAAAAAGCATCCAAAAATCATTGGGAGCGTAAGATTTTACCGTCACCAGTTTAAATCATAACAGGTAGCATTTCATTTAAATAGTAGGTACTTAAGTACAATTTAAATTTAGATTTATTTATGCCGGTAAGAGATTTAATTTAGTTTAATACACAGGTATATTTAGTTTATAATAAGTCATTTGTTCGTTTATTACACTGCCATTTTGTTAAAACTATATAAAATAACAATAAACAGCGACGTTTAATTAAATTAAATTTCAATTACATGTTTACCGCCGATCGATTTTCGTCGCTTGTGCGCGCACAGTGGGATACCGAGCCGATTCCGCTGTTCGATCAATAGCAGAGTCATCTAGAGCACTCATAGCTGACCCCACGCCATTGCCACCCCAATACGATCGGCTCTTACGGCCTTACTGACACTAACCACATACAAACACCGTATAAAAGCAAACACTTGAGACGTAAGCGCCAATTATATTAGACCTTTTTTACTGTAGCGGAAAATGAGCGCAACAGAACAATGGATAGAACTACCGGTTCCAGAGGTATTCCTTAACAAAAGGGCAAACTTAAAGGGGGTTTATAGTGATTTACCCCTTGGGTTTATAGTGATAACCTTTAGGTTCTGTGAAAATATGATGTAATACCGGCTAACAAAAGATTAGGGGATGATTTCAATGCGAATGTGCAGTGGATTTCAATGGTGTGATGAGTTTATGAAAACAAACATGGCGTTATTGGTGTTAGATAGGGTAGGCACCTATGTGGAATATAACTGTAATTTTAATTGGATTTAAGGATTTAGTTGCACGCAGAACAGATTGGATTGGACTAAGATCTATTTGGACTCTGAAAGAAGTGGCCTTATTTATTTACATTTTTTTAACTATTGCATTGCTGTATGCATTACTCTATGTATGTATTTTATTATGAATTTCTACCAAAAACACGCACTTGAATATCTTATTAACTTGCGATCATAATCTTAACACACTCAATAAGCTACTACTACTTAAATCACCCACGTGTAAAGTAAAATTAAGATACAAAATAAATTCTTGAAAATTTACCAAGAGAAAACTCGAAACTCGTTCCCCAGTGCTATCCTACTAGCACTAATCATTTAAAGACAAAATATAAACAAATTCCTGTATTTGTATTGTCTAGATTTACTTAAAAACTCGGTATTTTCCTCACATTAGTGGACAAAACACCGTGGGATTAACTCCAAATATTTATCCATCTCGTCGGATTACGGCTGTTTTTATGCGGAATTTAAACAAACACAATTGAGTAACTTATTCCAACAACACATTTCAGAAGCCCATTATTCACGCGCTTATCTCACAAACTGCCTGTTTTTAAACTACATTACTAAAACTGCTCATCTTGAATGCAAATTCGTCCAAAACAGTGACGTATCAAGATAGTTACTTTCTATTCAGAACCAGTTTAGTTCCCACAATGAAAGGAGCTTTGTCTAAAGGGGACTGAACTTGGAAAGGGGTCACAAATACATATTTTGTACACTTATCATTCTAATTTCAAATACGGTTTTGTGTATGTATTAAATTTCAAAACGTTTTTTGCTTGGTCGAATAAGGATGGGCATTGGCACAGTGTTGTTATGAATCGTTGTTATTTATCTATTGTAACGGGAGACCTCGCTGTCGACACGGTTTTTGCGATATCGCAATTGTTGTTATGTATGTAAATTATTTAAAAATGTCAGATTGAAAAAGAAATGTTCAATGTGCTTGCATCGTCGGGTTGTCTTTTATATGACTTTCACGAATGCGTTCATTTAATTACCTACATTACATTTTGTTTTGACATATGTATTTCAGATTTTGATATTCCTCATCTTTTAATGTAACCAAAACTTACAGTTGAGTCACAAAATTGGTTAAAGAGCAGAATGTTTGGGTTGTAAATTTGACAGTCGAACTGTTATTTTACAGTGCCTGAAAAAAAACCAGAAATTAATTAAATAAATATGACACAACACGGACGATACATAAATTTATACGTCTCGATATCGAGGCTTTGGAATGTTATCAAAACTTTAATTAACGTTGTCGAGACCAATAAGCTTTGACTAATTAATAATGTTTTTTTTTTATTAATAATGTTTAGAGGAATAAAAAAAACCGCACGTTTATGGACTTATTGTTCTTAACTGTGAATAGCTTGCATTTTGTTTTGACGAAGCGGTCTCAAACAAATACTCAGTAATCGGATCTCGACTATTGTGAGCTTGAAACGAATGGTCACATGTCAAGAGAAATCTTTACGAAAATATGGCGTTTTTGTAACAGGGTATTAAGAGTATCGGGTGACCATTGTGCAAAAAATTAACTAATTTCGTAAAAAGTAACAAGGTAGGTTTGCGGTGATGTTTAGGGTTCCGTCAATCAAAAGGAGAAAAGAAACCTTCATATTTATGATCACTTTTCGGGTATACCTTTTTTTTTAAATTACCTACACAGTTTGGTCGACATAGTGACCAGCGACAGCTTTTTTTGTGAGAAGATTGCCCTTTCGGCCCAAGGGCCCAACCTTTTCTGTTCTCTTTCACGACGCAGCAACTAGTATCATTTCTCTCTCCTCGCTCTTTTAAAATGCCGTTTGTCAAAAAAGGACAACCATACTGTTGACAAGGTGGACTTCAAATCAAGTGTTGCCTTTCTTGATGCGCCCAGGCTGTGTATGTGTGCGTAATAGCGTGTATGTGTGCTCTTTTAGGGATGTGAAATGTCGATTTTAATCATGTTATATATCGATAAACGCTACACAGCGGAACGAAATAGCGATTAAGTGAAGCTTCAATATCTTCGTTAAACATAAATATTAATAATAATAATTAATTGAATTGTTAATTGTGTGTCAATAATTGAAATGCTAATGGATAATGAATATATTATAATATAATAATATAATTCAATTATTGCGGGACACCTATTTTAGGAGGTATTTATGTATTTTAATTAAATATCTGAACTTTCCCTTGGTTCCCTGCTGGGGCGTGACTATAAAATTGTGATCTGATAACCACAATAAAGAATAAAAGCGTTTTTGGTCATTTTAGGTATCGTTAAGCCTTTGAAGTAAAATTAAAATTGCAAGAAATGTCGATAGTTTATCGATATGACTTTATCGACATGGCTACAGCAACGTGGGCCTCATTGTTAATCGTACACTAAACAAAAGTGGCAACAGTGACAGCTAGCTCGCTGAGACTACGTCTTTATATATTATAAGTCTATGTTTCGGCCACGTCACAAACTCACCGCCAAAGACGAAAAGGAAAGGAAATTTACAGAAAAAAGGATAGAGAAAGGCAAGAATAAAGAAGAGAAGTTAACGTGCAGATTTGAGCTATACCAGTGTCGATTACGTGACGCAATTTTTGTAACACACGATGGTATTATGCAAGAAAGTTTGAAGAACTTTAGTGACAGAATCTTTATTTTTATCTTAACCCTTACTTGCCCCTGGCATACCATCACCATCAATGGAACGTCCGCCTAGCGCCGAAACTCGCGGCATTTCTCCCTTCCTTATAATACAAAGGATTTGGAATGCAACTTAATATCCAAGCCAATATATACCCTCTTGACTAAGTCATTAAGTCCAGTTTGGAACAAAATAGTAAATATAATTATACCGGTTGTCTGACTCGATATAATCAAGTTTTTTTGAAGTAATTAGGACCCTTGGTGTCTAACGGCTTTTTTGACCCTTTTCGTGAAAGGGCGTAAGGTGATGGTGTTTGTTAGAGAAATATTCTTTTGTGAAGTGTTCGGTAGCAGAAGGGTTTTTATTTGGGATTAGGGGCTTTTAATGGCGTAATGAAATCATGGGGTTCGTGTCTTGAGATTTATGGGTTAGTATTAGGACGAGTAATTTTTATTTCTAATTGCACATACGTTATATTACAGTGTTATTTTATATAGTGGGCTGATATTAAGCAATTTATATATTAAAATAAAATGATTAACACATACATTCGATTACCTTAATCAAAAACAGTATTAGAATACTGTCTAATTAGGTAGTAATTAAAATTACTCTTACATACCCAAAATACCCCAAATGTTTACATATATTATAATTATTGTACTTTTATTATTAATTTCACCTAAAACACGAAATACCTACGTTTATATTCTAACTACGCTTACGCTAATAGACTACGAACAAAAGACTTAAACGCGTGCACTTGAATCAATAATATAATATCAAACATTATTCACCGAACCGAATCACGATCATCTGTGAAAATAGTTCTTAACTTAATAGAACTTAAGTATCTTTTGTGTACAAAATATAGATAACAATATATTTTCAAGCTAATTTTCATTTAATCCTCCTCCCTCCATGTGTCGTATTCTTCATTGCTGAGGGTCGTGGCCTCCACGAATTATTTTGTGGACTAACTCCTTCCACTTGTTGCGATCTTCAGCAGTGTGCAGTGCATCGTGGATTTTAGATTTAGTGCCTTCGCGGATCTGATCTATCCATCGCATTGGGCTTCTTCCACGTGGTCGCCTTCATTTAATACTACATATTTAATTAAGTTAAATTTGGGCATGTTGAGATTGTTGAGTCGATATCCTATAAAGTTTATAGTGTACGAAACAAATGATTGCAGCAGTTTTTCACGGACAAAAACCAAACGAACCAAATGCGGAAACGTATTGTTTACATTACAAACAATCACTCTAGGAAAGTGGTCGTTCAACCGTCGAACAATGGCCGTCATAAGACCACTTATTTGTGAAATATTTCCAATCGCAACCACAATACTTCGTGTCAATGATACACGTCATTAAATCATTATTGTGTACACAATGGAACTAATTTGGGATAAAAACGGAATATCTAAGTGAATGAGACTAAGTTTTATGGTGTAGTGCTGTGGTATAATTATAGCAATGTGGCATTTTTATAACGCCAGAAAAACCATTGGAGTAAAATTTATAAATGAACAATGAACATTTGTACCTATCTTAATTTAGAGCATCCCTAAAATTATTTTGTAGGTATACAATAATTGTGTTATTTAAGTTTTCATTACACTACACCAAACTGGCTACACTATTCGCAAAATGTTATTGTATGGTAAGTTTTTTCACTGCAAAGTATAGTCGTGCCGTTCTAGAGAACGTTCTCCGTTTAAGGCCTGATTTAGACGATGCGAGAACTCGCATGCGAGTTTCATACCATTGCGGGTTTTGACCGGTTGGTTGAATTAGACGTAACCAACAGACCGCAATGTATCTAAAATCGCATGCGAGTTCGCGCGCCGTCTAAATCAGCCCTAATATGGGGAATGTTCTCGCACGAGAATGTTCCTTACCTATACAAACCGGAGAGTGTTCTCGAGAACAGCACAACTATACTGCGGAGTGACGTTGCTCAGTCCGTCAAATTGTGGTTGATTGGATCTCTAATGCAAGCACTGTTTGCATGCCCTCATAATTTGTGCGATCTGTGAAGCACAGATGAAGTCACAGTATTTAGTTTAAAATATAATATAACAAACCCAGCCCGAGTATAACGAGCGCTGCACGCGATCCATTATGGCGGCCGACAAGTTTCAGGAAACATACTCTTTGTTTCCAAACCATTAGCCTCGCTTGTTAGCTTTTTACCGTCTGTCATAACCAAGAAAGCTGTCTTGAAATGACATGTACATACATGTAAGATACTTGTTACACATTTGATAATAATAGACGTTGCTTTCAAGAAACGCTTATTGTTTTTCTGAAGATACAGTTAGGGCGAAAATAGTTAACAATAGCAATGGTACTGTCACGATAGTGTGCATGAATGTAAATTAATAAAGACTCTCTTAATAACTTTTGCGTTTCCCCATAACAGAAGACCGTATCTAATAACTGAAGCCACAAGCATTTTTATTTTATTTTTCTTAAGCTGAATGTCTGCCACAAGCATTTTACAAGTAGAGTCTTATCGATGATTTTCATTTTTAGATTTATCCTGAAACATATATGTGCCAACAAAAATATATAAATTGAAAAAATTCTCACATACAAAAAACTATGAGATTACAAAAAAACTGTTGGTAATTTTCTAAAATAAAAACTTCCTTGAACTCCTGTAAAACTTTTAATATCTGCTGAATAGGTACTATTCTCACTTTCTAGAAATATGCTGCAACTTGCACATTTACAAGTATTATTTGGACTATTGCGTAACTGTCTAAGTACTCGTAGGTACTAAGTATGTACATACCGCGCTTCACATCGTGCGCTCGCGCACTCTATGCGCTTGCGTCGAGCTTTTTGCCGCGCGACATAAGCCCCTCCATCACGCAAGTCTTAAACGTCACATCGTCATATTATTCTGACAGTTACATGTGCCCCTTTTCCTCTACGCTGCGTAATATAAGGCACTACTTATTCCGTGTACGCAAGACTTTTTTGGCTGACACCGTGTGATCGCTCTAAAGTTGTTCTTAGATTAGTGCAAGATGTGATTAATAGTACATCTTAGCTTAGACACTGACAAAGTACTTCCTACACTTGTAAATTACTACCGTGTCGCACCGAGTAGGTAGTTATTGTAATAGAATTTCACAAATATCCGTTACATATATGTTACGTTATTTTCAAATACGTTAGTAGACCCCGCCGACAAAGTAGGTGGTCCTAGATTCTATTCCCGGTATACGTCATTTATTTTTGTGAAAAGAGCGGATAGTTCCTAAATTGTTTTCCTAAGTTATGAATGCTTTCTAAGTACATATTTAATATAAGTATACTTTGGAATTGGATTGAATTGCTAATAAGTTATACACAATTTTACACGATAATCTTACACAAAAAAATGGTTACAATTAGTGATTGTTTACAAAAATATTCAATGTTGATAAAAATTTGTGGAGCTTTTTTACAGCAGCACCATTTAAAAAAAACTATTACTAACAAGATATACATATACAGTGGTATTACTTAAATAAATTAATAACTAGCTTAAATCTAAAATAGGCCCTTGAGACATTACTTATAACTCTTATAAGAGTTATAATACAAGTGCTACTTCGAAGCCTTAAGTTACTACGCTAAAAAAAGTATAATACATGAACGTACTTTAAATGCAAGACTCACAAAGTGCTAATTTAAACAAAAGGCTCATGCAATCGAGAGCTATACTTAATATGCAAATCTCACCTGCAAGAGGCCAGTCGGCCGATATTTACGGCTTATGAGCCATCTTATCAGTGGCGATTAATTTCTCGCTTCGCCAACTCCGATCTACGCGGCCAGCAATGATATCTAGTTACTGCCAATCCAATAAATAATAATATGTAGGCCTGTATATGGAAATGATAGCGTTTCATTTCGTTTTCTGAAAACGATTGTCATTTCGGCAAGGCCCCCAAGATTCTGAAGACATTAAGTCCTAGAATGCTATGCAAATAATGAGTCACTTTTACCTAAATATCTATAGAAATATTTAGTAGACTCGCTCCTACGGACTCGAATCCCAACTATAATTGTAATTACCACAATAGGAATGGAATTACATTCAGGCTCCAGTCAGATAAATGATACGATACGCTTTAATGATAATAGCATAGCATCGGCATGACTCCGAGGCGCGCTCAGAGTATTCTTTTATTGAAACATTTATAATAGGTCTAGGTAGGTTAGGGAGTAGGTTAAATATCCAAAGAATTGAAAAACAAAATAACTTAACCAACTGCAAGTTATAATATAACTTTTTATTTTATATATAGTTATAAAATAAAAAGTTAAAGAATCTAAATCAATCTTCCTTTCCAAATGATATCAATCAAATCGTAGCGTGATCTAAATAAAATAACGGCAGTTAATTATAATGAAACAATCGACACGCGATGCGCACGCGCTTTCGCGCTTATTTAAATGTTTTATCGCCAATCAGTGATCATGGAGACGAGATCACTATTATCTACTTAACGTCCCATGTTTAATTTCATTCCCGCTGTTAAGCAACATAATTATAAGCAAATTAGGTATTAATAGATTTAGTACTTACTAGTTTTCGCACGCACGCATGTATTTTACGCAGTTTCTTCCACATGCAGGCTTTTAATTGGCTAACTGTTTCTATGTCACTTTCTTTCTTGTTACAGTAGCTGTAAGTTTTCCTATAAGATAAAATAAAATAAACAGAACTATCGTGGGGTAGAATGGCTTAAATATATCGTGTAACTTAATAAGTGACCCCCGGAGAAAAGTAAAAAACGTAACCATGACAACAAGAGACAAGAAAGAAAAATAACCACATAAATTACTATACCAACCCTATCTTATGTCAATTCTTGGGATTGTCAAGCGGAGCCCAGGCTCCCGACCAGTGCCAATATACCGGATAACGCGAGGAAGACTATATTTAACAAGTGAACAATTTTCCATTCGCTCCTGCATTTACTCCTATTATTGTAGTCAATGCAAGTAATCTTCATGCATGCTCATGAATATTACGGTGGAATGAAAGTATATCGTGTTCTAAGCAATTACAACCTTAATTAGGTAGGTACAAAAACATACAAGCGGGGAAAGTCGTAATACAAAAAGGTATTATGCTCTTTGATTTATGTCAAATACCAATAAAACTACAATTTTAATTAATTAAGGTGGTTCGATTTTCATACAAAATTCAATCAAAGCTCATTAAGTAACTACACACTATTAGTACATAAATATTTTCGCATTTATCTTCCTTCGAATATTCGTTTGCGCGAAATTAACAGGAAAACAATGATTCGGCGGTAATCTTAACTATACCTAAATCTGGGTGCCTAGCCATGATGCCAGTCGTTCGCTCCGTAGCGAACGTTAGGGTAATACCTCTCTCTATCACTCTGCCATATTAATGCGACAGACACGGCTGCGCTTCGGTCCCTACGGAGCGTAAACCATTGGCGCCTTGGCTAGGCACCCTGGTCATCTGGAAAGCGAAACACATACGGAACGCGTTTCTATTACTCAATACAGTGGCCAGTTGCAGATTCGGCGGTAATGTTAACTATACCTAAATCTGGGTGCCTAGCCAAGATGCCAGTCGTTCGCTCCGTAGCGAACGTTAGGGTAATACCTCTCTCTATCACTCTGTCATATTAATGCGACAGACACGGTTGCGCTTCGTTCGCTACGGCGAGCGTACACCATTGGCATCTTGGCTAGGCAACCTGGTCATCTGGAATGCGAAACACATACGGAACGCGTTTCTATTACCCAATACAGTGGCCAGCTGCAGATTCGGTTTTAAAGTTAACTATACTTAAACCTGGGTGCCTAGCCACGATGCAGGCTAGTAGGGTTCTCTTTCACCTTCAGCAGAACCGGGAGATCCAAACCTACCTACTTTTCATCTAATAATCTCAAGAATCAGTGCAAGATTCAAACTTTACCGGTCGCCGTGGTAAGACCTAGGATTTACCATATCGGTGTTGGTAAAAGCCCGAAGTAAACTAGTAAGATTTAACATTTCGGGCTTTTACCGATCGGCATCGGTAAAACCTAGGTTTTACCGGTAAATCCTAGGTTTTGCCGTACTTCGGGCTTTAACAGTAACATATATATATACAGGGTGTCCCAGAATTCGACGTCAAGCCGTAAACGGATGATAGACCAAGTCATAACAGTTATCATAAAAATCCAAAAAAAAAAATCCAACTCATGTTTTTTAAAAATTATGGTCACTTTAAAAATTCACTAAAAAATCCACACCTGTAATGGTTCTTTAACTCTTGTTACTACAAATTCCATAATTTATTGTATTTTTTTTATTATTGTGTAATCTTGAATAATTACAGGGTGTGGATTTTTTTGTGAATTTTTAAAGTGACCATAATTTTTAAAGAACATGAGTTGGATATTTTTTTGTATTTTTATGATAACTGTTATGACTTGGTCTATCATCCGATTACGGCTTGACGTCGAATTCTGGGACACCCTGTATAATAATTGCTCGTTTAAAGGTAAGATAACACAAAGGAGAAACAAAAAGAAATTACCTACTCGCACCAGTCTTGAACCCCAATCCTCTTGCACGTATTTCCACGAACATACCGTTACGCTATTGCAACATACTAACGTTGTGTGAAATTGTCTACTACAAGGATCACGGCAACACTGTTTGCATGTGTGAGTAATAGTAGGAAAAAGCGTGACAGCAACACTCCGTCGAATTAAAAAGGTGGTTTTTGCACAATGAAGTATTCAATGTTTATTTTAATAGTTCAATATTTATTTAAAGAGTGCGCGAAACATACTTTTTAATACAGTTGCTCAAAAAGTGCTACTTTACGTAGCTGTTTAGCGTGCGGAAAGTTGGTTATCTCGAACTAGTGCTTTTTACTTTTCCAATTTTTTTAAATTTATACTTGTTCCAATTCACGACTACTTATTGATGAGTGTTAATATTAGTTTCCTTTAAACGTCGTAAGCAGCATAAAAACCTACCGTTAATGTAAGAATACGAAAAATATTACATATTTCATATTTAATTACTTACCTCTACATCATTATAACACGTTTATTTTTTAATATTCAATATTGAAAATTCCGTTCTTAATAAGTTGACTGAATGGAACGGAATAGCTGCCAAACGCCCATAGATATAATATACTTAAAGACGACGTCTAAGCGAGCTGTCACTGTTACCACTTTTGTTTAGTGTACGATTAACAATGTTTTTCTTATTTTTTCGCAACTGTATTAAAAAACGTCGTTCGATACACGTGCGGAAATGTCATTCTTCACTCGTCCTGCGGCTCGTGGCAAGATATCTCGGTACTCGTGAAGTAATGACATACCTTCCGCACTAGCATCGAAATGTACTATTTAAGTATACAAATACCATGACCATTTCACAAAAAAATAAAACCTGAAATTTTGCAAAAGTGGTGCCATCTAGCGAGAGTTAAGTTTTGAGTAACCTAGGCGAACCACCTTAAGCGCTTATTTTCAATTTGTATTAAATTATGTAGTAGCAACTAGCAAGTTTTAGCGATATTATTTGCTGGAATTAGAGTAACTTAGTAAGTATATCTATTTAAAATTGTGGAGTGGCAATTAAAGCAAACTGCCTTCATGATTCTCCTATGCATCACATTAACAACATACATCAACAATATACTAACAGTCAAAACATGTCTAAAATAATAGAGAGCAAGGTAGCCGATGGTGACATTAGGGGAGCCGCTCGCATCATATTCTCCAACGACGTAATAGCACCTAACAGTACAGACACGCTTTCAGCACTATCTAATAAGCATCCATCTCCAGCAGCCAGCTCCGTCCTGCCCGACGCTCCCCAATTAAGTGACATTCCGCTTAAGGCTACAGCAGAAGACGTCCTAGGAGCCGTCATGTCGTTCCCGAATGGATCGGCTGGCGGCCTAGATGGTCTCACACCGCAACACCTAAAGGATGTTTTAAGTAGTGAATGCAATGGAACGCGTGACGAGCTCCTTTTACAGTTAACGTCACTCGTTAACCTTATGCTTACAGGAAAAGTACCCGAGGACGTTATCGATATCCTGTACGGCGCAAACCTATGCGCCCTTCAAAAAAAAGACGGCGGTATCCGACCAATCGCTGTTGGATGCACTTTTCGTCGCCTCACTGCGAAAATAGCCTGCCGTGCCATTCTCGAAAAATTCGGCCGAGAATTTAGCCCTTTTCAACTCGGTTTTGGATCCAAAAGCGGTTGTGAAGCCGCCGTCCACGCCGTGCGTACTTACGTGGAGCGTCGGGCCGGCGAGGTGCTGCTGAAGGTGGATGTAACTAACGCTTTCAACTCCGTGGACCGAGGCGCCCTGCTGACCCAAATCAAAGAAAAAATCCCGGAAACCTACAATTTCCTATGGCAATGTTACAGCTCACCTACGAAACTTTTATATAAATCAAACCTTTTGGCCTCCTCCGTTGGTTGTCAGCAGGGTGATCCTTTAGGCCCAGCCATTTTCAGTCTCGCCATCCATTCTATCATAAAAAATCTAAATTCAAAATTAAATATCTGGTACCTGGACGACGGAACCCTTGGAGGTGAAGCCGATACTGTTTTAGACGATTTAAAAAAACTAACATCAGAGTTAAAATCTATCGGCCTTACTCTGAACTTTTCGAAATGCGAACTCTTTGTTTTGAACCCTTCCTCCGATTGCAAAATTATAGAGGACAGCTTTGCTATGATAGCCCCCGGAATCAAAATTATCAGTGACAATCAGCTTCACCTTCTTGGCTGCCCTATTTTAGACCAATCTTTCGACGAATATGTCAATGCCAAAATCCAAAATTTCAATTCTGTTTCGGAACGCCTACTAAAAATTAATATGCATACCGCCTTTTCCATCATTCGATATTGCCTTTTCGTACCCAAATTTACATATGTTCTCCGCTGTAGTCACCTTTGGAAGCATCCCACCCTACTTTTAAAACTTGACTCCTTAATTCAGGATACTCTCTCATCTGTTCTCAACATACGTTTTGAAGAAAAGTCCTGGACCCAGGCCTCTCTGCCTATTCGGCACGGTGGCCTGGGTATCCGCAAAATTTCCAGTGTGTCGCTGCCTGCCTTCTTGTCCTCGGTGCATAGTGCTCAAAACCTAATTGGAGGCATTTTATCTCGCTCTCTCGGGGCCATAGAGGCAGCACATTGCACCGAGGCCAAGAATGTTTGGTCACTAACCTGCAGCAACACGGACCCGCCTGCCAATCCTTGCTCGCAGAGGCAATGGGACGAGCCGCTCTGCCGTCTAGTACGGAATAATCTCGTTGATACGTCAACTAGTACGGCGGAGCGAGCTCGTCTCCTTGCCACTGCGGAGTGGGAGTCGGGTCTGTGGCTACAAGCCCTACCCTCTCCATCCATAGGGACCCTATTGGACAACACCACCTTCAGACTGGCGACTTGTTTGCGCATAGGGACTGTAACAAACGTCCCCCATCACTGCCGTTGTGGTGCCATGGTGGACAAATTTGGACATCATGGACTTTCCTGCGGCAGAAGCGCCGGACGCATACCCAGACACGCCAGCATAAACGACGTCATCCGAAGGGCCTTTGTCAGCGTCAAAGTCCCGGCCATACTCGAGCCCGTCGGTTTGGCTAGGGACGATGGCAAGAGGCCCGACGGTATGACGTTGGTGCCTTGGAAGATGGGACGGCCTCTAGTCTGGGATGCCACATGTGTTGACACCCTCGCGCCGTCCCACCTTCCAGGCACCAGCAGAGATGCTGGTCATGCCGCGTCCATGGCAGAAGACCTCAAACGCCGCAAATATGCCACCCTTGGCAGTAGTTATATTTTTGAGGCGTTTGGGGTCGAAACGCTGGGGCCGTGGGGGCCAAGCGCGCGCCGTATATACAGGGCCTTAGCGGAGCGCCTTATAGATGCCGCAGGAGACCAGAGGGCTGGCCAGTATTTTGCTCAACGCATAAGTATTGCCATACAACGTGGCAATGCGGCCAGCCTTCTGGGCACACTGCCCATCGACAGTGACTTGGGGGACGTTTTTTATTTATAGGCTTTTTATTTTAAGTTTATTTAGTTTAGAGATAGTTTGTATTATTATTTGTAAGCTAATTTAATGTTTTATATTTACTTAGTAGTGAATAAATATTTAATCAGTTTAAAATTGTTAATAAGACTAGTTTTCTTATTATACCTAAATTACTTTTTTTGTTACATAGCAAATTAGCCATTTGATGGGAAACGGTGTTTATCGTATATGGAGCTATTTGTTCAGAGTCATAAGTTATTTAAATAATTACACCTATTTACAATTAAGTCATAGATAAGTACTTTACTTAACTAGGTAACGCTGGAGTACCAATTTAAATATTTACGACCTTCTATCAATGATATTGACTTATCTACATATAAACAAGGCTTAAAAAACTATTTACATTTAGGGAAATACCTACTTATGTGTCTATGTTACTATTAATTGACCAAGGCGTTAGCGAAGGTCTCTGTTTTGACTCGAGCAAACTGCTTTCGTATAATGTTCTCCTCTACAAGTCGCTATTCTCAACCGATTCTCTTGAAATTTTGTGAGCAGGTTCAGTAGTTGAATAATTTTTCTGCCGTTTCGTTTTTTTGGAAAATATTCTGGTTGGTGGAAATCTTTCACGTGAGAACCTCCGTATGGCATATTACGCGTATGTGAACTCAATCCTTGTGTACGGTATTGACCTTTGGGGGCTGGCAGCCGACAGGGATAGAGTTTTCATACTGCAGAAGAGGGCTGTTAGAATGTTGGCTGGGGTGCCGCCATTCACTCCAACAAAAGAGTATTTCCGGGAATTAAAAATTCTAACAGTGCCGTGTTTATACATTTTTGAGGTAGCAAAATATATGTTTAAGCACAAGAGTGATTTTGTTACGCGTCGACCTGATCAAAGGCAAACTGATCGCGATATTAAATCTGTCCTTGTCAGGCTCGTAAAATCATCCAACTCGCTGGGGGTAGTTGGCATTAAAATTTATAACAGCCTGAGGGTGTACTGCCATCTCGCCGAAATATTTTTCGCCTAATTTCACTTCCCAACCAACTTATTGCAGTACTTTTAGTTGGCAAACCAATGCTTAGCATATTATTATTTAGCATAATTTTTATTTGACTACAATTTTATTTAGCAGATGTTCATTTTACCACGATTTATTTAGAAAAATAGTCACTAAGCAAATGTTTTATTATACCTAACTATTTATTGTTACATAACGTTTGCCAAAATTGAAACTTCGCATACTTTTTATTTGATCACAATTTTATTTAGTAGATGTTCATTTTACCAAAATTCATTAAGACAAATAGTCACTGAGCAAATGTTTCAACTTAGCTAACTCTTAATTGTCAAAAAACGTTTGCTTTATTTATACTTACTTTTCATAATATATTTTGATGGCTATTTGACCTGTTGGTGGCTTTTTTTTTAACAAACGTATCTACATATTTCCATGGACAGGTGCCACTACGCTAATAGATTTGATGACTGTACCAACATGTTTTAGGTTAGATGACTGCAATCCCCAAGAAAACGAACTGTTGCCAGAAAAGTGGGTTAGGTTAGGTTAGAACTGCGACCCCACGAAAACAAACTGTTGCCTCAAAGGTGGGTTAGGTTAGAACTGCGACCCCCGAGAAAACGAACTGTTGCCAGAAAAGTGGGTTAGGTTACGTTAGAACTGCGATCCCACGAAAACAAACTGTTGCCAGAAAAGTGGTTTAGGTTAGGTTAGAACTGCGACCCCACGAAAACAAACTGTTACCTGAAAGGTGGGTTAGGTTAGGTTAGAACTGCGACCCCCGAGAAAACGAACTGTTGCCAGAAAAGTGGGTTAGGTTAGGTTAGAACTGCGACCCCACGAAAACAAACTGTTGCCTGAAAGGTGGGTTAGGTTAGAACTGCGACCCCCAAGAAAACGAACTGTTGCCAGAAAAGTGGGTTAGGTTAGGTTAGAACTGCAACCCCGAAGAAAACGAACTGTTGCCAGAAAAGTGGCTTAGGTTAGGTTAGAACTGCGTCCCCACGAAAACAAACTGTTGCCTGAAAGGTGGGTTAGGTTATATTAGAACTGCGACCCCCAAGAAAACGAACTGTTGGCAGAAAAGTGGGTTAGGTTAGGTTAGAACTGCGACCCTATGAAAACAAACTGTTGCCTGAAAGGTGGGTTAGGTTAGGTTAGAACTGCCACCCCCAAGAAAACGAACTGTTGCCAGAAAAGTGGGTTAGGTTAGATTAGAACTGCAACCCCCAAGAAAACGAACTGTTGCCAGAAAAGTGGGTTAGGTTAGGTTAGAACAGCAACCCCCAAGAAAACGAGCTGTTGCCAGAAAAGTGGGTTAGGTTAGGTCAGAACTGCGACCCCACGAAAACAAACTGTTGCCTGAAAGGTGGGTTAGGTTAGGTTAGAACTGCGACCCCCAAGAAAACGAACTGTTGCCAGAAAAGTGGGTTAGGTTAGGTAAGAATTGCGACCCCACGAAAACAAACTGTTGCCAGAAATGTAGTAAACAAAATTACTACCTCCATCATTGAACTGCACATCTCGAAAAAACTACCTACGTAACGAAATAAAATGCTACTGTAATTTGTACCATGAGTAGTTGAGTACTATATTATTAGGGTATTTAGTAGTATGCATCACAATATTAGGCGAAAAATAATTTATGCCTATCAATACATTCGACATAACAATAAAAGACATTTTGAAACATGACCAACTAAATATTTTGCCATACAATAATAATGTAAATAATCATTTGCGACATGTTATATATGCGAAACATTGGTTTGCCATCTGTTAGTTTTGCCAAATGATACTATGGGAAAAATAGTTTGGGAAGTGATAATTTGCCATACAATTTTCGGCCACATATTAGTAAACCCAGCCTGAGCCGTGAAATAAAAGAGGCGGCTTCTTATGAGCTATTTGTTAAAAAGTTAAAAGATTTTTTGATTGACCAGGCTTTTTACACGGTGAAAGAATTTTATTGTAAATTTAATGTAAAATGAATCTAGTAATATTTTTTGACATTTGTATTTTTATTATTATTTTATTTTTTGTTAGTTTTATTGACGTTTGTCATTTGCTATTTTTGACATTATATATATTATGTACTCTGACATTTGTATATATTCTTTTTTAATTTGTGTGGATTATGTATTTTTAATTTTATTGTGTAGTTACCTATTGTATATTTTGACATGTGTTTTTTGACATTAAAGATATTGAATTGAATTGAATTGAATTCGCATTAATAACTTAAGTGCCATTAGCGTCTACGGCACCATTAGTCCGATAGCAATAACTTTTCAAGTTATAAGATTATTAATGTTGCCTATTTTTTACATATAGTTTTCAGACCATATACTAAACCTAATAATAATAATTTGTGTCATCCTAGGTATTTGCTTAGGTAGAAATTTAGGTATTTCTTTTTTTAAACAGCATTCGGTAAAAAGAATATTCGAGATGAAATTCTTTGTTTCCCTGTAAAAGCAAAGTGGCTTCTGACGTACACACGCATTTTGTGTCATTTTCATCCACGGATATAATGACATTTAATAAATACCTAATAGTGAACCTAAAATGCCTAAAATAAAATTATAGTCGGTAAGTGAAGTGTTGTACTTCACAGGATATTAAAATATGTTATTCAAACAAATGTGTGTCAAATTCATCCACCGCTTTTATTTTTAATCTTTTTTTTTCTTATAAACTTCATGTATCTGCCACAAAAAAAAAATCATGTTATTAAGTTTATGTCTACATTATTATAATGCCACATCGAGACAACATTCATAATTTGGGTCATTTTCAACAACGGTTTTTTACTATTTGGCAAAATAAAACTTTGCATGAACGGCGTACGCGGGGAAGGCTACCTACGCGGGTAGCGAGTACCTACTTGCTCCCTTGGAGTGGCCGGCGTTGGCCCATCGTGTAGAGGAGCCATTACAGTGTATTTATTTCATTCGGAGGCATAATTATTATATTAAGTCTTTTCATAGTGTGGGAGTAGGTATGTTGTAAGTATATTTAAAAATAAAATGTAGGCTCCTCATACTGACCAACATTCGTGACGTTCGCAATCAAAAGGTACCACTTTATCCTTGCCATAAGGACTCTCTGACAGGTTATTTGTATAAAGATACAATAAAATTTCGTCTTTATGGTAAAGGACAAAGTGGTCCCTACCTTTTGAATGAGAATGTTACATCAGCAACTTTTAAAAATAACTTTTATTCGATATTTAGTACACTTTTTAAGATTATATTAAGATGCAATGTATTGCTAATTTTGTGATGTATAAAGCGTGGCAAGCAACCCCAATTACAATGATGATGGTGTACATTGAATACAAAACTTCATAAATTTTAAAAGTTATTGAAAAAAATATGTTCCTTTGAGGAGCAGAATATTTTCTGTTAGAACGATTATGAAACAATTGAATGAATGAATGATTTTATAGGACATTCTTACACAGATTGGCTTAGTCGATAAACAACGATATTATAGAATATAAGAAATTATGTATATATATAATATACTATAAGAAATTCCACTGCGAGTAAAACGATGATAGTTGCTGAAAAACACCGAGCTGAGGTTTTTAATTTGAAGAGAAATGTAAGTCCGTTTCGCTAAGTCCATGTTACTTGTTTTAAATTTAGAGTTTAGAAAGTAATTCGTGGTAGTAAACGATACAAATATTAGAAAAGTCCTTTACAACCTAGTTCGCTTCATATACTTATGGTAAAATCATTTTAGGGCGGGTCATAAAGGGCAAGTAAAATAAAAATTGTCAATAGTAAAATATGTCCTTTACGACCATATTGACCATACGAGATACAATATGAAAAATCATCAAGACAAATGAAGGGCTTAAAGGACGACAAAATACATGTAAGTCATTTACAATCATATTTATATTTAGCGGTAACCTTAACGATAATATCTAGGAATTTCTAATTTATAACTGGTCATTTACGCCCCTTTAGATAAGCTGTTTTTACAAGCTCATAGTGCAAAAATTTGGTCGTAAAGGCAACTTTTTAAGAGATATAAAAAATTTCACTATACAGAACGAAAGCGCTTGGAATTCTGAACAAAACCGACTACCGTATAACGACTGCCGTAGGCTCAAAGGGCGTAAGGGACAAAATTGCAAAAATGCTGTTATACTCAGTATTTTTTTCTCTATCGAATAGTATATTTAACGTATTGATAACTTGAAAAAAATGTCCGTTAAGCCCTATGAAAAATCAATGCTTGAACACAGTTTTCCAACGCATTTGGCCGTATCAATTCAAAAAAATGTTGTGAGACATTTTGGCGTAACTCCCAACTTTGTGTAGGATACGCCCTTTTGCATCGGAAATTTTTGAGTGCTAAATGTACGTTACGCCCACAACTAATGTAAAAAATATATATAACTATTGTATATTTATGCGAGAGAGAGATTCAATGTAAGAGATACGCCTGCGCCCCCATACTGTGTATAATTTCGGGTTTATAATTGTTGCTTTTTTGTGTTTACGTGGGATGACCTAGTTATACCTACCTACTTTCCTTGTCAATTTTTTTGTTAAGTAGGTACTTGCATTACCTGCTCATGTGCTCATTGCTTTATTTATAGGGTTACTAAATTTTGACAATTTAAACTGAACTAGTGGGTACTTTTTAGAGATGCACCGGATATCCGGTTACTATCCGGTATTGACCTATCCGGCTATTATTTTACTATCCGGCCGGATACCGGATAGTAACATTGCTTGATTTCGGAGTAATAAAATTGGATTTAAGAAACAGACACGGTCATAATCGTACTTATTTATTATTTTAAAACAATTTAATCATTCCACTGACTTGTACGCGCACTCATTTCGAACCTAGAAATGAGTGTGCGCGAACTTTTACTAGGAAACAGGTCAAACCTGCAGAATGCGCACCTGAAAAACCCAAACGTAGGTATAGTTCCTCTGACCGGATATTCGGCGGCCGGATACTGGATATTCGGCCGATGGTCAGGCCGAATATCCGGTATCCGGTATCCGGCCAAACAACTATCCCTTGCATCTCTAGTACTTTTTCATCAGTTTTATAAAAATAATAAAACATGACTATATTCAAATGATAATTATGGCGTTTAATTAAGTTTAAACTGATAACTATTAGTTTTGTTTGTGACTGGGTCATTGGTAATATTGATTAAGACGTCATATAAATATTTTTTTGTTTAAACCCTAATTTACAGGATTAACCTTATGAAAGTTACTGTCTAGGTATAACGTTTGCATTTAAATCCATAGAAGTACTAATTAGTTTCTACTCTAATATAATGTCATAAATATGCGATCATATTCAATAAGTTTTACTGAATAGACATACGAAATTTCAAAACCACTACTGTACCTAATAGTACTTTAGTATGTATAAAAGTAAAATTTATAATCCAATTAACATTACAAACAGAAATAACGCGTAATACTTTCTATAGTAAAATTAATTTGTTACAAATTGTTGTATATCAATATATACAGGGTGTCCAGTAATTAATGAACAACCTTCTAACCATCGACAGGGCACCTCAGGCTGGTCCAGAGAATGCACTTATAGGTCTAGTAAAAGTTTCGTGGTTTTCGAGATAATCGCACTTTTATGTCTTTTTACTAGTTAGCACCATACTTCACTTTAACCACCATCTAGGCCATAATCTTTGTTTGTAGAAATGTAAATAGCATGTGTGATACCATTTTAGAATCAGTATTAGATAAACTATTTAAAAAAAAGTTGGCCACTCTGTTCTCCATACGTTTTTTTTTTTCACCACAAGCGATCAGACTTCTTAAAAATGTTAGAGTCCAATGTATTTTTTTGGATTAAGGTCTTCTAAAAATATACCTTGGCTATGGAAAAACTGTATTGCCTATCGGTTCGGTTAGCAGGCCTATTTGAGAATATTTTTCAAAAAACAGAAGGTAAAAATCTTTTCATTTATGTCCTAAGCGATCATTACAGTGAAACAAGGAACCAAAATTAGAAAAGTGCGATTATCTCGAAAACCACGAAACTTTTACTAAACCTATAAGTGCATTTTCTGGACCAGCCTAAGGTGCCCTGTCGATGGTTAGAAGGTTGTCCATTAATTACTGGACACCCTGTATAAATGGTAGGACAGCAGTGATTATGTTGAAGTAATCATCATCATCATTGTTCTTAAGAGCCTAGCTCTTGTCGGTGGAGTATTCGCCATTCCGTTCTTTTCTCTGCCACTGTTTTGAGCTCATGGTACGTCACTACATTAATTTTCTCTTTGGCCTGGTCAATATATGCACGTCTCGGTCTTCCTCTGCCTCTCTGTTCTTCTATTCTGCCTTCAATTATAGATTTTATGTAAGTATCGTGACGTATCAGGTGCCCCAACATGTTTCCCCTTCGGTTTTCGATTGTTTTTAGCAGAGATCTCTTCTCACCTACCAAATTTAATTTAATTAATATACTTGAAGTAATATAAACAAATAAAAAAAAACATTGTTTTTGTAGTGTGTAAAAAAACATTGTTTTTTTAAAAACGACCTTTTCCACGTTTAAGTATCCAAAATAAAAAAAAGGGGAAAACTTGACAGTAAATACATACATCTCTATAATTTTTCAGATAAAAAATGGAAATTATAGTACTTAGAAGTACAGTGTTCCCTAAATGCAAGTTGCGAATATTGCCATGAAATTGTTGAATTTACGCCAAATGGTACTAAAACAGTTTAATTTTTAGTATATTACGCTCTGTTTCTGATAAGATAAACATTAAAGAAGAGGCGTAAGGGACGCCTTTTTAACAATAGTCGTGTTTTTTGGCGTAACGGACATGCTATTTTTGTAAATAAGCATTGTATTCAAGAAATCAGTTTAAAAGACCTCAAAAAGTTAGGAATAAGCCACATACAGGCATCAGTTAATTCAAACAAACAAAAAAGGTCTGATTTTTTTCTCAAAACAAAACTGATTTTTGGCTCTCCTGGAAAGATATCCTGGCGTTTTGTCAGTTAAACCCTTTGAGGCTACGGTAGTGGATATAACTCATTTTCGCCAAAATGTCCTTTACGCCAATTGAACCCAAAGGTAATTATTATCCAAGAACCTTGAACTATCAAAAGTGTTGGTAATTATTATTTAAGGTAAATGTATTCAAAACATCAGAATAAACAGGCATTAAATAACCTCAATACGTGTACATAATTAATAATATCTATTATAAAAAAATGCTAAGAACAAAAAATACATAAAAAAAATAATGTGCATAATTTACGTTAAGTATGGAAAGACTGGTTTGTGCTATTTATAATGAAAAAAAAAAGATTATATTAAAATTTATTAGTCCATATAATTAAGATATATTGAAGTTAGACTTGATTAGATATAGAAATCAAAATTTTGAGAACATTAATATAAATTAAGTTCAAGAAGTAATATTTTTATCAAAGAATGAAAGTTACCTCAAGTCACGGTATTAATAAGCAAATTTTACTCAAGTGGTACCTATTCCCTGTCATTGTCACAAGTATATGATGCGTAACCATAATGTGTATAGATTTATAAACAGACCTTAATTCTCGCAATAAGATGTTCTTTACAGTTACAGATACAGATACAGTTCTTTTGATAAATGGTGACATTGTACAATATTTATAAGTTCTCTTTGTAGTAGTATAACTTTGCATAAGTTGCGTTAATTTGGCGCGCAGGCGAAGTAAACATGCGTTGCGTACGCAACGTGTGGTTTTTAGAGAGAGGCCCTTACCCGCCGCCACGCCAAGGTCGCGCCGCGCCCGCCGCGCCCGCTCCCCGTGCATGGCCCGCGTTGCCCTTTAAGAGCCACCCGCTAGCGTCGTATGAACGCGAACATTATTTTTGTATTATTTGTTTATGCAATGGATGAAACTGACACAAATTCATATTTCTTATTTATCCCGCCTTTTATATTAATAAGGTGTGAACTCTAGTAACCTTAATATTCTTTTGTTATGGTAATAGCTTGTTAGAACAAAATTATCAAAAATCTTATGAAGCTGTGCCTCAATAAGACACAAAAACATGTAATGTCCATATTGACACGATTAAATGCGACGTCAGCATTTTTTTTTTAACTTTAATTATTTTTTGAGTAATTTTGAATAGTATGACATAGTATCCGATTGCAATGGACGTAATTGACACAAACTATGTTTTCACATTAAAAAAACTATCCTAAATGCGACACAGTTACATGTTTTCTCTCGAATATTCTTTTCTCCAAAATAATTCAAAATAAAAATAATTACCACAAATTATTAAATAACTTAAAAAGCAAATAATATCTGTGACACAAAACAAAATGTAAGATTAACAGCTTAAAACAGCATTCGTAAGCGAAACAAAATTTGACTTTAATAATACTTTAAGTTAGGGCTCAAAATATAGCCAGCGCTGCAGGACTACATTGCGAGTACGCTGTGATAATGATTTAAAGAAGTAAGTAAGTATTTTTTGTTTTATATTTTTAAGCTTATTAATTTTAACGCGAGGTCTACCTACAGCTCACAGTGCAACTAATAGTGTATGTATAGGTAATCCGAGAGTAGTTCATTAAGCTCCTCAGCCCGCGGGTCTCTTCTCTTGTACCAGAGAGAAAGTAGCAACTTGATGAATTATATAAACTGACCGCAGGGCCTGAACTAGCGACCCGCGAGATAGGCCGCGCCGTGAGCGCATGGTTACTTGACCCTACAGACTACGTCGCGGAGACTCCGTATTACGAATATAAGGTCAGATGGGGTAAGACAAACATAGTTTATTTTACTTGCGGAAAGAGTAAGGATTCCCTACTAGTGTTAGCCTTATTCCATGTTATATCGCAAAATTAACTTGTACAAATTTTGTACTAAAAAGACAAGTGTGTAGATTAAAAACCAAGATTTTTATGGGTATATACAAAACATGTAGGTACTACACATACTTACTTATTTAGAGGAGCGATATCAAGTTCGAATAGAATTTAAATACTTAAATAAGAAATAAACTGGTTTGAATAATTTATAGTATTAGTGGTAGTGTTACTACTAGGTATAACTGTTCCAAATTTTAGGTATCTGCGTCAAACGCTCTCCGAGAAATAACCGATATGTAAGACCGAAGGAATTCCATAAATGCTCCGTGAACCGTGAACAAAGTTTAGTACGGATAGGAGCACTAAAAAGCCGCCTGGTCATGAACTCAATGCTAAATTGGGAGCGTTCATGCATGGTGATAATTTTGGAAACTTTGCGACGGAACCGTCAGTGGTTTTCCGTGATCCGTCTATTGTAAGTGGTCTGCGTTTGAACCGTAGTGGAACTATCAAGATACAAGTTTCTGGTTGGTTAGCTCGCCAAGATGCTTCCATGGACATTAGGACTTCCACGTTTCCAGTTTAATAAAAACGGGTCTTACATAAATGTCTATAAACAACGACATATTTTATAACCATTAACCGCTTATCGCGATAGTAAATAATTTTTAACTCTGGTATTAAACCGATTAACATTTAATACATATTTAAGATTCAATGTAGTTATGTAAAAGCCCTATATGTTTTTAAGCTTAGAATAAATTTAAAGGTGGAAAAATTACTGTCTTGGGTGAACTCACGGCCTCTGGATCGATACTCCAGCACTCTGCCAACTGAACCACCAAGACCTCATCCATAGGCAGCAAATCTTTCCACCATATTATAGGTCAAGGGGACCCTCTATATATATTAGGTATATTTGTATGTCTGTATGGTATAATGTTATTAGGTATAATATATTTTGTTGTTGTTGTTAAAGTAGCACCGCCCACCATCTCTCTGCTTTGCGTAAAGGTTTGTACTGTAAGGTTTTCTTTTGAGCAATAAAAGTTGAATAAATAAATACCTAATAATATATTCATTCATCGTCGTAGTGCTCAAGTCGCGGGCGGAAACCAGTTTTTTTAATAACAAACAACTACTTAGTTCCGATTTAGATCACGACTTAGTGCTTTAGTACAAGACTCAGGTAATGCTCTTAAATTATAGGATTACAGCTACGTAAATACGTAACTAGGTTTAAAACTATAATAGAACCACAAGCCAGTGAACTATAATTTGGGAACCCAAAGTATAAGCTATAGTATAACCGTATTTTACTGTCTGCCTGTACAGAGTCGTGACAAAGTATATTGTCTTCATTAATGTAAATTTTCTATTAAAATAATTATTATGACGTTTATAAGCATCAAATCATATATAAGTAATAAATACTTATTAAAGTTATTAACAGACATAGTACATTTTCCAACATTTTTGGTGCAGGGGAGTGGTGTTAATGGAATTGGTATAAATAATCTGAAATTTCAACCCTAATGATTAATTAGCGTTAATAACGTTAATATTAACCTTAATTTACCATTTCAGTTGAAATTATCTATACCAATTCCGTTAACACCACTCTGCTGTACCAAAAATGGTGGAAAATGTACGATGTCTGCTTATTAAATATGTTAATTTAGGTCCCAATCTAAGAGCACTTAGGTACCTAACTATAAATAACTTTAGCATCCATTAAAGTTATCCAAGTCCTTGACTTGGGCCCTAGAAGCCTAGAACTTTACCTGTAAAGCAGTCTAGTCTAAAACTCTAAACTAAACTTGCAACACAGTTCAGACCGCCTAAAACAGAGATCGTGAACCCATGGCAATCGTGCAAAATAATTCTGTAATGTTAATTTTTTCTGTGAGTTGTGCCCTTAACACTAAGTATGTTTATCGGTGTTTGTGTAAAATAATTTGACAGTTACGGTCTTGTATTTCAATAAGATTACCGTGCTATCGTATAAATCCAATAATTTAAGGATACCTACTTTTATGTACGTGGCTCCACACATTTTGACACGAATACGGCTAAACAAAACAAAACCATTTTCACAACGAAAGATTTTCCAGCTTTTAAAAAACTTTTCGTAACTTGCACAGTACCTGTAAAAAGGTTCACTACTCCTGACCTAGACTAAGTACTCCTAACATGGCAGATCAACAGTCACCTCCTGGTGTCGTACGTTGTACCAACATTACACTAAACCCTTTAACGGTTTTGACGTTTCTATTTAAACGGGACGTAAGTATTAGACGCGTATTTGCTTGACATTCCATGTGCCGATAAATAGGTATATATATAGTCTGTATTTTTTTGTAAGCATAGGTATATTTTAACACACGGAGAGGACACTAACAGTAAGAATGATATTTTTAACTAACTTTAACGAAATGCAACCGGTGGAAAGAGGAAGGAGAGACAGATTCCATAACTCGAGAAGAAAAGTTGTGTGTCACCCGAAACAGTTCATCATCAATCAACGCTCATGATTCTAAGAATTTGACGCTCGCGCTAAAATTTTTGTTCTTTATTTATACAAATACAGCGACTGCATGTCTCTATAACGATACCCACTATTTAACTGACCCATTTGCCCTGGATAGTTGCCAAAATACTTCGAAAGTTACTCAACTCAAGTCTAATAATGTTAGCAAAAACAAACTAGACTTGCTATGTGTACTCGTACAACCAGCAAATTAATTTTGCTGTTACTTTTCTCTGCAGCTGACTGTACCTGGTTATTTCTTACAAGAGTTTAAAAATAAAAAATAATTACCCGCCATTACCCCGGCTTAAATTCTGTCCCATCTAAAATAAAAAAAGAAAAAAAAATGTACTTACAAAAACTAAATCAAAATTATCCTCCTCAGAATCCTAAACATACACAAACATAAATCCACATTGTCACAATCACATCACAAATCCCACTAAAACAAAATCGTTAAGTCCAGTTGGAAACCATACACGAGTTACGGAAAGTTTAAAACTATAAAAACGCGTTCACGAGACGTGCGTTCGTACGCGGGTACGCGAGAGGACTGAAGTTTCGAGTTGGACTCGACCGTTGGGCCCATGGCGAAGAGACGCGCTCTACCGTATTGGGACTAAGGTCCTAAGTCCGGGACACTTGGACTTCCATAAGGGCCCAGCGTCAAGTCTTAAATATAAAATTTAATAACTTATTGTTAGTGTTAAAGAAAGCAGTTAGAGTTGAGTATAAAACCGTAGGTACCTACTTACTTAAGTACTTAAAAGTACTTAGCCATTAAGAGAGAAGAGAAGTGTAGGCTTTAATGCAGTGGGTGCTACCCCGATGCAATCAATCAGTGTCTAACTAAAGACTTCACTTGCAATTAACCGCGGGTCTAATAGCTAAAATATACTTACACCCCTATTCATAAGATCAATTATAAATCTATATATGCTATCTAATGTTCCCAAGCTAAACAATCGCATTTTTGTATAAAACCAAAGCTCGCGCTTAAAATAGAATTATCGACTATCACTTTTGAGAGCTAAAATAATATCTATTACAAATTGATAACAAGTAATTAAGTATTATTTAAATAAATTCGCTCACAAAAGTAGGTTTTAATATGCATGAATTTAAAAATATAAAAGTCGGCGATCCTACAGCTCTACCAAGTAACTTACAAAGAATAATAATAATTAATAAGTTAAAGCACCTATTTTTCATAACAAGGAAGTTAAAGAAATACAGAAATCCTAAATCTTATAATAGGTTGGTAGGTAGGTACTTAGTTTAATCTGATAACCTTGCTTGTCAACGTATAAACAGCATTTTCCGCTAGCTAACCATCGCATCTACTTTCCGCTCGTAATTCGTAACCATCGCACCTCATACTTATTTAAGCACTTAACTAAGCATAGGTACCTATAATGATATAAATGCTCCGGTTATTGTGCAATCAAAACCAAACCCATGTTATATTTAAATGAATATCCCGATTAAACAATGTAATAACTCCTCGCATGTTTCAGTAACAACTACGCAATGTAATGTAATGACAGCCTATCAAATTCAGAAGGTAATAAATGCGTATAATTGTAATGGATATGTAAGACGTTTTAGTTTTGACTATTACAATGCGTTTTACCGGTTATGATGATAATTACGCATAGAAATCGCGGTGTCAATCAAGAGGGATCGGAAACGGTACACCGCTTACGAACTCAATTATCGGTTCAATCATTTTAAATTGACTGCTTGATGATACGTTTATGCATTGGTATGATTACTGGGATTTACTTGGATTGTAAGATATTTAGTAAATATATATGGAGTCGCTTAATTTAGGCGAAACGCAGGCCAATTTCGGACGATATTCGGAGTCACCAAACCTTGTCGGCACTGCTGCCGTACAATCGACGCTATCATACCTATGTATAAAAGGGACTAGAATGTTCAATATGTTCATGTCAAATTTCATGTTCATTTAAAAATTACAGCGTAATAACTTCTAATATATAACGGCGTCTAGATTCGTGTGACTCCAATACAAACTGTTATAATCGTTAATCCGGTAGAATTCCGGCTCTTCATTCTAGATCACAACATAATAAACGGTGTACTCTTGCGAATGTCGTCAACACTTAGGTAACTGACGATTCGTATACCTTATTGCAAAGAAATAAGGTTCACAGACGGTCAGTTAAGAGTGCGTCTAGTACTACCCATATAACCATTCCAGTCGCAGAATCATCAAAGTGGTAACTAAATGTCAGATGTGTCGTAACAGAGTCCACACAATGTGTCTAGAATTGTTTCGAAACAAAGTGTCGTCGCCGTGTCTACACTTTTCCGTAACAAGGTGTCGACACATTTGTGTGCACTTTGCGTGCGGTTTGCGACTAAATCTGACAGCAAATTTGTGACAGCAAATGTCAATATAAAATACCTCTTGAAAACCAAGGTTTGTCAAACTACTATTAGTGTCTCGTGTGCTCGTAATTCTAGTAAGTCATCATGGGCGATGCTAATGATAAAAATCGACCAAAACCATATAAACACCCAACACCCGTCAACCTTTTACAGAAAAGTTTTTAAAGAAATGCAATACGCTACTAGGTCAGGCAACGAATGCTCAATAAAGTTGTAGAGGGAAATGCTCGGAACACAATTTTTGGCTCCTTAACTTGGTTTGGACAAGTTAGGGGGTGAACATATCAAAAATCCTCGGCCGTAGCCTTTGAGCGGGGGGGAGAGAGGGGGCTTTGAAGGTCCCATTTTCCGGTTTTTCGATTATATCTCGGAAACTATGCATCGTAGCGACATGGCCACTTATAGAAAATGAAAGTTAATTTAATTTGTTACAAGTTTATTTAGTCAAGTTTTTCCATATATTGAATAGTTTTTGAGATATCCGCTCTTGAAACTTTATTTAGGGCTCTCAATTTTATCTTGATCTCTACATCAGTGAAGGTGCTAGGCCGTGTTCCACAAAATTTAAAAACAATTTTTTTAGGGTTCCGTACCTCAAAAGGAAAAAATGGAACCCTTATAGGATCACTCGTGCGTCTGTATGTCTGTCCGTCTGTCACTGCCTATTTTCTCGGAAACTACTGGACCAATTAAGTTGAAATTTGGTACATATATGTAAATTAGGGACCCAAAGACGGACATATAACGTAAACAAATTGATTTTATACCCAAAAAATGACCATTGCCTCCCTTCCCCTTTATCTCCGAAACTACTAGGTCTTAAATTTTGAAAAAAATACACAAAATAGTCCTTTACCTATCACGATTATTAAGATGACAGGAAAACCTATTAGAAATGTGCAGCCAAGCGCGAGGCGGACTTAATGTACGGAACCCTTAATACGCGAGTCCGGCTCGCACTTGGCCGGTATTTTTTAAACTCCTCTTGACGCTTAACCGCTGAACCGATTTCGTTGAAATTTGGTATAGAAATAGTTTGCGTCCCGGAACAGGACATAGGATAGATCTTATAACCAAAATCATCTTTTGAAGGTGTGAAAAGTGGCGTGAAAATTTGTACGGACAATCAATAACCGCTGAACCGATTTATATGAAATTTGGGATGGTCTACAATTCTACATCTTTGATTTAGTTGAAAATGATAAAAAACATGACTTCAAACCTAAACTTAAACAGTAAGTATTAACTTCAAGAATTCAATTCTGAATTCCCCCCTGCACCACATTTCACACCTTTAAAAGATGATTTTTGAGATAACTTATTATGTCCTGTCTCGGGACTCAAAATATATGTGTACCTTTAAATTAAAACTGTTCAGCAGTTTAAGCGTGAAGAGGAGTTTAAAAGAAAGTATTTTAATAAGTTTATATGTTTTTACTTCGGAATGGTGTCAATGTGATACCATAACTAAATTTGGTACTGTGAATTTATACGAAAACGATACCAAACATGGCCTCGTAGCTTTACTGATGTAGAAGTCAAGATAAAATTGAGAGCCCTAAATTCTTATTACTTGGCCTAACTTGTGTAGAAGGAAAAGGAAAAATAAAAGTCTTCGGCAGGAATATAAGACACAAATATAATTTTTAGAGTTACTATTTCAACCATCAAACATAAACATACCTTGATGATATTATTCTAGTGAGATACGCATATATAAACAAAAACATAAATAAAATTACAAGGTCGAAATGTCACGGAGCTTGTGTGAGTTATATGTGAAAAATAAAAACTTTTATGACAAGAAAATCTGGACACAATTTAAGAATCATCCAATTGCGTCGAGGAATCATCAGTATTTTTGCTTGTTTCATTACCTCCTTGCTTCTTTTTTTGTCCTTTGTATTCTGTAGCAATTGGTTAGATCTGAAAATAAAGATAACTTGCGTCGTCACGGATGTCGATTTATAGGTTTTAGGGAGTGCAGAATTCGAAAATGATGACCATTTTATAATCCAAGATGGCGGCTACGCATGTTGTCATAAAACTTGTCATGAATATTGTTTTATAGGTTTTAGGACGTGACAGGTCCAACAACAGGGTATATTACTGCAATGTTCTGCCGCCAGAGTGCAGCACTACCGACTCAGTAAATTCATAGACTAACTTATACATACTGTGCCTTAAACTGTTTTTTGACAAGTTTTCAAAGACAAGTTTTTTTGTATGTGTACTACTAGTGCCACCTACGCAGAGCTTTGCCTAATATTCCCTATTGTCTACATCACTGTAATTGAAGTCACAGGCCTCCATGGGCTACGGTAATCGCTTACCATCAGACGGGCGGTGTGGTTGTTTGCCACCAACATGTTAATTAAAAAAAACTCCACTATATCGCCAGTTAATAAGTACTTATTTTGCGAAGCTAATGACATTTGTCACAAGAAATACGACAATTGTCACGAAATTCCGACACAGAACTCAAGAATTACCGAAAGTTCTTTGAAATCTTGTGACAATTTCCATCATTATCATCATAAACATCGCAAAAGAAATACCTATTTTTGCCGATATAATAAAGTTTTAAAAAATAATACAATGATGGTGACAAACAGGAATACGGCCCGCCCGATGGTAAGCGATAACCGTAGCCCATGGATGCCTGTGACGTCAGCAACAATGAGACTTGTCGAAATGTCGCACCTGTCACGTTACGTCACATTGTCACGCCAGGGAGTACATCTGAAAATTGTGTGTTCCCATTTGTCCCCACCCCGAAAAGGTGGGAAAATTGGGAAATATTTACATGCAAATCCTATTCCATCTGTTCCCTACGGGGATAAATGGGAATACATCCGAAAATTGTGTGTTCCCATTTGTCCCCACCCCGATAAGGTGGAAAAAATGGGAAATATTTACATGCAAATCCTATTCCATCTGTTCCCTACGGGGATAAATGGGAATACATCCGAAAATTGTGTGTTCCCATTTGTCCCCACCCTGATATGGTGGAAAAATGGGAAATATTTACATGCAAATCCTATTCCATCTGTTCCCTGCGAGGATAAATGGGATTACATCCGAAAATTGTGTGTTCCCATTTGTCCCCACCCCGATAAGCTGGGAAAAAATGGGAAATATTTACATGCAAATACTATTCCATCTGTTCCCTGCGGGGATAAATGGGAATACATCCGAAAATTGTGTGTTCCCATTTGTCCCCACCCTGATAAGGTGGAAAAAATGGGAAATATTTACATGCGAATCCTATTCCATCTGTTCCCTGCGAGGATAAATGGGATTACATCCGAAAATTGTGTGTTCCCATTTGTCCCCACCCCGATAAGGTGGGAAAAAATGGGAAATATTTACATGCAAATATTATTCCATCTGTTCCCTGCGTGGATAAATGGGATTACATCTGAAAATTGTATGTTCCCATTTGTCCCCACCCCGAAAAGGTGGGAAAATTGGGAAATATTTACATGCAAATCCTATTCCATCTGTTCCCTACGGGGATAAATGGTAATACATTGAAAATTGTGTGTTCCCATTTGTCCCCACCCCGATAAGGTGGAAAAAATGGGAAATATTTACATGCAAGTCTTATTCCATCTGTTCCCTGCGAGGATAAATGATAAATGGGATTACGTCCGAAAATTGTGTGTTCCCATTTGTCCCCAGCCCGATAAGGGGGGAAAAAATGGGAAATATTTACTCTCAAATCCTATTCCATCTGTTCCCTGCGGGAATAAATGGGAATACATCCAAAAATTGTGTGTTCCCATTTGTCCCCGCCCCGAAAAGGTGGGAAATATTTACATGCAAATCCTATTCCATTTACGTACAAAAATGTCCCCCTGTCAACTTTCAATCGAGATTTAATCGATAATTTATTCGATTAATATTCAGATTAATGCAATTTCAATCTATGTTAGGTCGACTAAATTAATCGCGATTAAAATATGAGGATTAACTTTTTTTTATTCCACGGCATGGCTCCTACACTTTGAGAATATCTGAAAACGAATGAACACAAGGAGCCATTTTGCAAATCCAGTAACTTTGTTATTACTTTTGACAGCGCGTGTCATGTGTCAACACAGAGTCGACACAAAGTCGAAACATTGCGACTACTTTGTGACTGCAATATTTCTCAGCCTTAAACCATATTTATACATCATAATTAACAAGTTTCGTAGTATGTAAAGCGTTATTTCTGTTATTTAAGTATAGTATACGCATCGAAGTACTAAAAATGCATCAAATAATATAGTTATGAACACAGGGAGTCCGGTTAATACACGACCAAATAATGTACAGCCCAATAATAGGCGTCCACTTTTTTGGATGCGTATTATTGGGTTGTACACTACTGCCCTGTTCAAAGAGTGGCTTCGTATTATTGGCACGGACCGAGCTTGTACACCCTGATAACGCTCAACCCAATAATACACGACCCAATAATACGAATCCATTTAGTGGACGCCGAATATTGGTCGCATATTATTGGCCCGTACCGATAATGTTCGACCCGGGATTGCTCAACCCAAGAATGTACAGCCCAATAATTGGCGTCCACTTTTCGCTCCACACCACAGACTATAAATATTTGACACATAGAGTGATATTCTAGGGATGGGGCGACGATTTTTAAGTTTACGATTCAGTAATGTTGCCATGCGCAAAAAATAAGCAGATAATGGTAAGGTTAAGTAGCTAACATATTATCGCACCGCACCGCGATCTTGGTGCGTCGCGCCCATAAGTAAGAGCGAGAAAGAGATATATTTTTCTTCAGCCCGCTCCAGACTATGCGCGTGAATCGCGGGCGAAGCCGCGAACGCGAGTGTGGAGTCGATTTCGCTGTCTGCGAACATCGACGCCACACTTGCGTTCGTGGCTTCGCGCCGCAATTCGCGCACGAGTGTGGAGGGGGCTTTCCAGACGGAAACAATTGTTCGATCCATGAAATGTATACTTGGTCAAGCAGATCTGGTCAGTAGAAAAAGGCGGCAAATTTGAAAAATTTAGGCGCGTAGGGATCTCTTCCCATAGAAAATTTGAATTTCGCGCCTTTTTTTATTGATAAGATTTGCAAAACCAGCTATAATTAGAATAGAATGACAGAGAAAGGTGCCTGCAATTTGCACGCACCGCGACCCTTCGCACCGGTAAGTGAGGGCGAGAAAAAGATATCTGTTTCTCGCTCTCATTCATGAGTGCGACGCACCAGGGTCGCGGTGCGGTGCGATAGTGTGTTAGCTACTTTAAATGAGTATAGTTTTCCTGGTTCTTAGGCCCCGTTCGCACGACAGCTTTTTCAACGCGCGTTAAAAAAAGCGTTTGAATGACACAAATGGATAACCATTTATGTATTCACACGACAACGGTGACGCTTTTATTCAGTGTTGTTGGATTTTAGACTTTAAGCTTTGGTCGTTAAGTCGAATTTAGAGTGCACCCAGATTCAAGCGCTTTTTTAACGCGCGTTGAAAAAGCTGTCGTGCGAATGGGGGCTTACTGACTGTCAAATTGGTTTGACCAGAGATACATATGTTTGACGAACTATAATTAAGTCTTCGTCACACAGGCGCGTTTTACGGGTGGCGCGCGAGCGGGGCGTGAGCGTTTTATATGTAAAGTAGCTATAGGTGGTCAAGCAAATCTTGTCAGTAAAAAAAGGCGTGAAATTAAAATTTTCTATGGGACGATATCCCTTCGCGCCTACATTTTTCCAATTTGCCGCCTTTTTCTACTAACAAAGAAAAGAGATATACGTTTCTCGCTCTCACTTATGGGTGCGACACTCCAAGGTCACGGTGCGGTGCGATAGTCTGTTAAGCCCCCCATTCACACTCTACCTTGTAGTTCGCCTCGTAATCCGCCTCGTTGGGTAGGATCGTGTATGGGGGTTGCGGACTACGAGCCGTCCTACAAACTCAAGTAGGATGCCATAGTACTGGTGATGGACGGCAAAACAGAGGGCCTACCGCGAACCACGTTCGACGTGTTGCCCCTCCGTCGCGCGTGTAAATTCGTACGTAAGTGTGACAGGGCAGGGGTGCTGCCTAGCACGTCCAACGTGGTTCGCGGTAGGCCCTTAGTACCGTGTGTAAGCTATTTCTTGCTCCGTAGTCCTGTGAGGCGGACTACAAAGTAGGATGGTGTGTGAGCTATATCTTACACCGTAGTCCTGCGAGGCGGACGACAAGGTAGGAGTGTGAATGAGGGGCTTTAGTTACGCGGCGCGTCCCGCTCACGCGCCGCCCGGAAAACGCGCCTGTGTGACGAAGCCTTTACAGAGAATTCTTATTAATAGTTTTTAACAGAAGTAGACCGTTGGATCTGACCTAAGTTTCTGAGTTACACACTCTCTTTTTGTATTATTTAACGAAGACTTCCTTATTCCTTCGGGACTGATCGAATCGGTCGATTTGATCAGTAATGAAATTGGCGTCAATCTCCAATTTTAGATTTATGGTGATATTAGAGCCCTCTTAATTGAATAAACGGGTATGTCCTTAAACCACGTCCAAGACCACCGGTGGACAGGCAGCAGCGTCCCTCAAATTCGGTGTACTCGACTGCGATCGCCAACCCGCCTGCCAAGCGTGGCGATTATGGCATTCACCCCCCAAAAAAGGGGGAGGCCTATGTTCAGCAGTGGACGTCTTATGGCTGAGATGACGATGATGATGATGAAATTGAATAAATGCCCCAGAACGAAAATACTAACCTCACAAATTGGTATTCTTGCGTCCGCACCTCATTTTATCGGTAATATCGGTCATTATCGGTGGTTGAATTCGGTGAGCCAAATTGGTATTTGCGTCCGCACCTCCTGATTCGATCGGGCAATTGAATCAGATTGGCGAAAAATTGACTAATCTGGATATGCCTTTAATTGACAAGAGTTTAAAGGATATCATACAAATACGACGGAATTAAAATAAAAGGTAACTTGCTTATACTGTTGTGTATTGCTATTGAATATAGTTCGTTTTTTTTAGCATTAGAAAGAACTCCACAGAAGCAAGCGTGCAGTCTTTATCGGGCTCTTTAATTGTTAATAATTATTGAATTATCTAATGTAGCATGGTCAATACATATAATTTACTTCAAATTATTACCGCTGAAAGTGCCGGATTTGGAACCAGAAGCTTACTTCTGCGAAGTTCTTTCTAATGCTAAAAAAACGGACTATAGCTTGGATTGCTCACGATAAAATTAATCTTGATTGAATTTCTTTCAGATCAAAAATCAAGCCTCAACATCGCAATCCCTCAACTCAAAAAAAAGATTCCGATTGTTGACGCCAGAGATATAATTATTTCCAAAAAGCGTGCACAAATAACAGATGCACGTGAAATATTAGCTGAACTAGCTCACAAGCGCCCTCCAGACTATGCGCGTGAATCGCGGGCGAAGCCGCGAACGCGAGTGTGGAGTCTAGTTCGCTGATATGCGAAATCGACTCCAGACTCGCGTTCGCGGCTTCGCGCCGCGATTCGCGCACGAGTGTGGAGCGGGCTACAGATTAATAATATGTGTCTACAGATTAGTATAGCCGCCCGTCATACTTTTTTTTTCTATTTATTTTTAGAGCTTGTCACTGAGGTGAACATGTCGCTCCATAAAAAACTACAAATTTATACATTCTTACAACTAACTTATTCTATATACCTACTAAAGCCTTTCGTACAAGCTGCAATAGCATCCGACGAAGGAGCAGCCAGGACACTATTGCAGCCCCCAACATAGCATTATGGCTTACGCCCGTCATACTGGGTCATACTGAACAACTTTTTCTATCGGACCAACCCCGAAATCCCAAAAAAAATATTGGCCTTCCCATAGAAAACGTCGACATCCACTCGATCAAAATGTATGAAACGGCCAAAAAAGCTTAAGTGATTACGAAGTTGGTCCCATTATAAATGTCATAACTGAAAAATTTGAATTTGATTAGCCTAGTAGCCAATCAGGTAGCGGTGATTGCTAAAGGGGCTTATACATAGAACACGGACCTAATGTAAAGCGCCCTCCAGACTATGCGCGTGAATCGCGGGCGAAGCCGCGAACGCGAGTGTGGAGTCTAGTTTGCTGATATGCGAAATCGACTCCAGACTCGGCTTCGCGCCGCGATTCGCGCACGAGTGTGGAGCGGACTTAACGATGCATTTTTACAAATCGGTCGTTACAGCCGGTCGCAACGACGGACTCTAAGCCCCCATTCGCACGAGAGCTTTTTCAACGCGCGTTAAAAAGCGCTTGAATCTGTCCGCACTCTAAATTCGATTTAATGACCAAGGCTTAGGTAAGTCGAAAATCTAACAACGCGTGATAAAAGACCGTAGTTCTGTAGAAAGCGACCAACTTTTTATATTTGTCAAAGTGACTTACACCCTAACTCAGTAGCTTTGGTCTCTTTCTGCATTGATAAAAAAATTGAGTTGGTCGTTTTCTGCATAACTACGGTCATTTATTTAGCGCCACCGCTGTCGTGTGAATAAATACACATGTATCTATTGGTGTCATTCAAACGCTTTTTTAACGCGCGTTGTAAAAGCGCCCGTGGGAATGGGGGCTAAAGGCGTATCCTGACCAGATCCTGACTAGTAAATTTTTCGCCAATCTGATTAAATTGCCCAATCGAATCAGGAGGTGCGGATGCAAACACCAACTTGGTTCGCCGAATTCAACCGCCGATATTGACCGATATTACCGATAAAATGAGGTGCGGACGGTTGAATACCAATTTGTGAGGACTGACGCCACACTGTGGGCACTGTGGGCTGAAATTAGGCTGTCATTGACATAGAAACCGAAGTTATTTTTATGTTTTCTTGATTGAAATCGGTTTTGCTAGGCATTGTTATAGTAACCTATGAATTTTAGACGATTAGGTATGAAAGTTGTGGAATGAGAGTTACGAATTAAAAAAAAAATCGGGGTGCACTCCTGGGGGCCGATTTTTTAAATTCGACTACTCGATTTCGTGTATTAAATTTCGTTCAATAATATCTCTACTACTAGGCATTTAAATTCTACTAATAGAATTGAAAACGAGTGGTCAATACCACTCGATTCCCAATTTCTATCGCTAGTATTTCAAAAATTAGCATTTCGCCGTTTTCCACAGATTTCCGAACGATCGAACGATCGAATTTCAAAAATAGGCCCCCTGGAGTGCCGACAGAAGTGAAAACTCAATGACTAGTCCAAAATGTCTGCAGCACTACCTATAGTCCGTTTTTTTTAGCATTAGAAAGAACTTCGCAGAAGTAAGCTTGTGGTTCCAAATCCGGCACTTTTAGCGGTAATAATTTGAAGTAAATTATATGTATTGACCATGCTACGTAAGATAATTCAATAATTATTAATCATTAACGAGCTTGATAAAAACTGCACGCTTGCTTCTGTGGAGTTCTTTCTAATGCTAAAAAAAACGAACTATATGTATAATTGACCCATCCTCCTTACTATTGAAAAACTTTAGTTCCGAAATTGCTGGCTAGTGAGCTTAAATTTGTAGCGTTAATTGTTTAAAATTCGAATAGAAATTGTAAAGTTACCTTGCAGACCTCGCATCTAAATATATTTGGTCATGATATTCTGAGTTTTCACTTTTATTAGCGATTTTATCAAGATGCAGCTTTATTGAATTATATTTGAATACCTAAAGTTAGAATGTAACTGAGATTCTCGTATTTCAGCCCGTACAAGATTAGAACATTGAGCTTTATTGCTTAAATAATATAAAAGTTCCAGTTTTAAATAATTCACCTGATTATGATACGTTATGACCTGGTTATGACTAAAGTTCTTTGGTGAATAACATTGTGCGTGACACATGACGTCAGCCGTCGTCGTCGTCGTTACGCGTTATGTGTTATACTGGAGTCAGTTATGTAACGCTGCCATACATGACCCAAAAAAATTTTTTTTAAGCTATGAGCTTCATCACATCTGATATTTGAGTAATTCTAAGCATTTCTAGCGTGAAGTGGGGGGGAGGGTGGGGTACAAAGACGGCCGCCATCCGTCATCTTTAAAAAAAATCTACTCTGATCCTGGTGGGTACTAGGGCAAGTTTGGTATCATTTTCGTATAAACCAAAGACGTAGAATTCATTGCTGATATTTGTTTTTTCAATTTCATAGTAATTTTACAAGAAAAACGTAAAAAGGTGAAAAATTTGGTTGGAGATTTTTGCTACGCGGAGCCGAAACTACAAAAGATAGAAAGTTGAAATTTGCACACTAGATTACATTTATAAAGTGTACAAGAGATAAGAAGCGATTTTGAGAAATTCAACCCCTAAGGGGGTTAAAAAGGGGATGAAAGTTTGTATGGGGTTCAAGTTTTATTTTAAGCTAGGAATTTGAAACTTCGTAAAACGATATATTATTAAAATACAAGAAAACTAATTTCAGCGTTTTTGAAAATTCATCCCCTAAGGTGGTGAAAAAGGAGTTGAAAGTTTGTATGGATATCAAAAAAATTTTCGAACGCGGGACTTGAATCTTTGTATTTGGGGATATTATTAAAAGACAGGAAAAGTAATTTCAGCGTTTTGTAAAATTCATCCCCTAACAGGGTTAAAAAGGGGTTGAAAGTTTGAATCCATTACAAATCCGAGTAGACACACATTTCTTATTGGCTCCCAGGCTTGAAATGCTTAGAATTACTCAAGGAACATATGTGATGAAGCTCATAGCTTAATAAAAAATTTTTGGGTCAACTTTATAACTGCTTCCGCTATTACGCTGTATCGAGTTTATCATTTTTTCCCCACCTCAAAAAGTGCTCAGCGCCGCTAAAGAAGTTTTCACTTCAAAAAAATGTATGGAGCAGGAACAAAAAATCATTATTACTTAGTCAAGAAACAAAACAAACCGTAATATCTTCGCAGGTGGTTATACTACGAATTATTTGTGATTTTTTGGCATACTACATATTATTATATCCGTCACGGGTGCGGCTTTTTTTAAAATCATTAATTGTTTCTATGGGAAAAGCACAAAAACCAAAGTCAACATAATATATATTAAGATTTTTTTTGACTGAAATGGGTCTTGCCCAGTATGTTTATGCTAAGTTGTAAGTTTCAGACGATTTGAGTCGAAAATACTAGTTATGATTTTTTTTCAAACAAAATGTATTTAGCCGGTACAAAAAATCAAAATATCTCACAACAGTTGACTTTGGTTTTCGTGCTTTTTCCATAGAAACAATTAATGTTTTTTTTTAAAAAGCTGCACCCGTGACGGATATATGTAATATGCCAAAAAATCACAAATAATTCGTAGTATAACCATCTGCGAGAATATTACGGTTTGTTTTGCGTTTCTTGAGTAGGTACTTAATAATGATTTCTTGTTTCTGCACCATACATTTTTTTGAAAAAAATTCGTAACTCGACAATTTTCATTCCAAAGCGTGTAAAATTCATAGAGTCGGACCAAAAAAAGTCTGCAGCGGATTTGATAGCCCACGCAGTGCAAGTGTCATTTAAACGTCATAATTTCATAGAAGTTTGACGTTTAAAATAACACTTTCACTGCGTGGGCTATCAAATCCGCTGCAGACTTGTATAGTACGATAGCTGCCTTTTAGGACAGTAAAAAAAAAAGTGGTCGGCCAAATCCTGTGTCGGCAGGTTAATGTGTCCGACCAATTTTGTGGTACCACGTAAGAGCTACAATTTACCTCATCGAAAAATAGAATGAAACAAACGGATTATAATAGCTTAATAAGCCTGTTGACTTATGGCTTAGTCGGCCTCACCTTAGCCGGGCAGTTTTTGCAGTCCGACCACATTTATAAAGAATAATAATTTCTTTATTGAAAATATGGTTTCTTCGCAGCTTGAACTTAACTTAATAATGCTAACTGAAAAAAGTCATAAGTAAATGAGTCCATGGAGGTCTTAGAGGGCTTTAAAAAAAAAGAAAACATTCAGTTCAAATTTTATTCATAAATCTATCTACTTAATATCTAAATAACGTTTTCTAACTACCGACGTGGTTTCAGAGTAACACTTACGTTGAGATGATGTCTCACAGATGTCAAAAATAAAAAGGTTTTCATCGATTTTTGACAAGTTTTGAATCGTATATCCTACTTTTCCACTACAGATAGAATGAGGAGGCATAACTGACATTTTATCACGCCAGGTGGCGCCTCCATAGTGGAGTTGCTGTCACTGTCAAATCACATACATTGTTTCCAATAAATTGTAAACATTCTCCTTTTTTAACCGACTTCCAAATCCCAAAGGAAGAGGTTATCAATGCGGTTGTATGTTTTTTTTTCTCCACAATACTGCAATATACCTATAGGATCTCCCTTTTTTCCCAAGGACCCGATATGCATAAATCGGTGAGAAAAAGCTTTGAGTACCAAAAACTAAGGCAAATGACAAAGACCGTTTGTGTAGGCTGCAATTTAAGGAAGATAAATATTTTGGAAAGAGTAAATACACAGGTAAGCTAAGTTTTAACGAAGTAGTACATAATTTAGGGCATAATGGCTTGGCTACACATGCTGTATTCCATACGCATCATGACTTTGTGTACCTATCTGATGGGCGGGCGTATATGAAACGCCTTCTTGTACATGCAGGTGATCTAGGTATACACCAAAGCTTAGTTTTCAATCGAACACTTGTAATATAACAGGAAAAACTGCACGTGAGCCTTCCAAAATTTTAATAAATGGTAAAATACACAAGATAACCTCACATATATTAAGTGATTATCTTTGTATCAAATCAGCCTTTTTTCCATCAACTGTAGCATTTCTCCTTCGAAGCTCGGTTAGTAGAAAAAAAATTCCCACCTTTTACCAGTGGTAACTACTGGGAATAAAAATTCCCAGTAGGTACCACCAAACCGAGTTGGTGGTAACTACTAGGATTTTTTTTTCTCAGTAGTTACCAGTGGTAAAAGGTGGGAACTAGTGGAAATAACCCTTTTATTGTTAATAATTACTGTTAATCATAATCATCTTGTTATTTCTTCGACTCGCAAAGGCGTTATGTGCCCTTCAAACCATTTTATCTTATACATTTCATCTCTTAATGTCCAGTCACAATGTGTGGCATCAAATTTGATGCAAGTGGATTCTGCCGCACACCGCCACATTGAATTTGTGAAAGCCATCCGTAACAAGCCATACGTCAACAGGTTTATTTTAGCTATTATAATCCGTTTGTTTCATTCTATTTTTCGATGAGGTAAATTGTAGCTCTCACGTGGTACCACAAAATTGGTCGGACACAGGAACCTGCCAACACAGGATTTGGCCGACCACTTTTTTTTTACTGTCCTCAAAGGCAGCTATCGTACCATACAAGTTTCATACGATTTTTCGATAAAAAATTTTTGATGATTTTTTAATAAATTTGGTCGGACTGCAAAAACTGCCAGGTTAAGGTGAGGCCGACCAAGACATACGTCAACAGGCTTATTTTAGCTATTATAATCCGTTTGTTTCATTCTATTTTTCGATGAGGTAAATTGTAGCTCTCACGTGACCCAATAAATTTGGTCGGACTGCAAAAACTGCCAGGCTAAGGTGAGGCCGACCACTTTTTTTTTACTGTCCTCAAGGTCAGGTATCCTACCATACAAGTTTCATTCTATTTTTCGATGAGGTTTTTTTTGATGAATTTTTGTCCAACGTTTTTGCCATTTGTACAAAATCTGCCAGGTTAAGCCTAGGCCGACCAAGTGCGTTGGAAGCTACTAAATGTCAGGTACCTCTACAGGTAGGGTTGCCAGATCGAAAGGCGCTATTATCGGGAAACAATATTCATTTTTCGGGATTTTGGGACTTAAGCCGGGAAAAAAAATACATTCACACTAAAGTAATTGTATTAAAAACAATGATATTTCACATTATTGGCACTACGTCAGCTCGCTCGCTCGAGGGCAGGTTGGAACATGAAATTATTGTTTTTCGGGACAGTTTACACCTTGTCGGGAATCGGGAACACATGCCAAAAATCGGGAGAATCCCGCCAAATCCCGACCATCTGGCAACCCTATCTACAGGGTAGGTATATTCTATTTTTTGATGAGGTTTGTTTCATGCAGCCGGCCACCTGACTATTATTAAACGTCAAAACTTCTATGAAATTATGACGTATAAATAACATTTGCACTAGTTGCACTGCACTGCTTATAATGCTATCAAAATCATTGCAGAATTTTCTTGGTCTAACTCTATTCATTCACCAGTCAAGCTAACATGTAGATACAGGGTCAACCAAAACAGCCAAAAACGCGAGCGCAGCGAGCCCCAAATTTTTTGTTGACAATATCGCAAGGCTGGGTATCGATCTTCACCTGGGCCTAAAAGTCTGAAGTGCCCCCGTGAGGGGAACTTTCATGTGGAGTCAAAGCCGTGCTTCAGGCTTCAGGATAAGTAGTTGAGCACAGACTCCAACCTTCGGTCGGACACTAGTTTTGTGTGAGGAGAGAGATTAAACAACGATGCTGGCGGAACCGACGCTTCTATGACGTTACAAATACAAACCCGTAACGGTTCTTGCGGCCCTCAATTTACCGGATTTTTCTTTGATTTACCGGTATTATTGATTGACATTTCGGGCTTTTACCGATCAGCATCGGTAAAACTTGGGGTTTTCCGGTAAATCCTAGGTTTTACCGTACTTCGGGCTTATGTACAATTAAACGACGCATTAACACGGCAGGTGCACTTCGCCCCCCTCATCTTGGCAATGGCCGCGTAAAGCATCATCATCAGGCCTTTTATATATTTACAGATGATTAAAATAATTAAGCAGCATCTGTGATCTAGCGACAGGACCGCTCGTGGCTATATATATATATGACACAATTTTTGAACGGCATAATCGTCCACATTTCTGTCAAGTAATACGGGGGTCCGCACCAGGGATGTTGCGAATATTCGCATCCGCATCCGCGGAACATCCGCATTATTTTCAACATCCGCATTCGCATAAAATCGATGCGGAGCATCCGCATGATGCGGATGTCGACCAATAAGTAGGTACCTAACAGGAACGTCCCTAATAGCATTTTCTTGTAGGGATTTTGTTGGGCCTTTGTTTACGTACGATTTGCTGGAGGACCCTCGACAAAGGCCCTCCCGAAGATTCCCAACAGAGGGCCATAAGAGTAATTTTTTCGTTGGGCCTATTTAAATAAATTGTGGCGTGTTAACACCTAGCTTAAACAGCTTACCTAAGCCTGGCAACACCACCCCCTACACGCCATCTTGTCGATTCTAGCTAGCACCGGCGTACACGCCGCTCTGTAATCTTTAGTTACATTAAATACTATAACGTAATTTTATTATGTAAATTGTGCAAAGCCATCTATTACACAACGTATACAAAGTGACTGCATCTCATTTCAAATCCCTCGTCATCCCTGCCCGGTGACGGGAAATTGGTGACTCCGAAGAAAGAACGCCGACTTCTTCAAACGTCCGCGTCCATACGTGAATCAAAGTTCGTATCGTAGACGTCGATCGATCAACAAAGAAGATCTACAAAGCGCAGCCTGGATGGAGTTAAAGAAAAAAGTGCATCAAGAAAATCAAAGGCGTGATCATAACCTTGTATAACCTTGGCACCTGTTGAAGCTCGTCCATAAAGGTGCCCACAGACGGACGGATTGTCTTACAAGCACTCACTGTCAACTCGCCGTCAATCGCCGAGATCGCATCATTCTCATCGGCCAGTGCGGATCGCTCTACGAAACGTCATACGTCAAACTTGACATACGTCATCCAGCGACTTCCCGCCCGCCAGTGTCAGCGATGTCACGCAAGTAAAACCTAAACTTTTACTGTTTTCACGGAACTTTTCAGTGTTTTTCGTCCGATAATTTATTTCAAAGAACAAAAGTGTGTGTGCTACGCTATATACAGTGCCTAAATAATAACAAACTAACCAATAGCTACATATACAAATTGAAATACGTCCCGGTTTTGGAAATTTACTAACTGTTTGGTGTGTGCGGTGCTGATTAATTAACAATACTAACTGGACATTTATTGCTCCTGTTGCTGCCTGTCAATATACAATTTGCTAGATTTAACCCTGATTTTGCCACTGATTTTCTTACTGTTTTGGAAACATTTCATCTTAATTTCTGAATTTATGTGCATTTTTATTGTCTTGTTTTGCCTGTGTGTTTCGTTCTGATTGTGTGTGTGTAACATTTGGTTGTGGTATCAAACTTTAAAAATGTCTCTTGAGGAGTTGCGGACTGAGTTGGAGGCCCTAAAGGTGCAAAATGCGGCTCTACAAGCCCAGCAGAACCAGCCTTCAACATATGACACACCTACATCCGACACCACGGCACCAACAAAAGGCATATGCGGTGTTACAGTCAAACTGCCTCCGTTCTGGGCCGACCGACCAGCGGTATGGTTCGCCCAGGCAGAGGCACAATTTCATTTGGCAGGAATTAAGGCAGACATGACTAAATTCAGTCATGTCATCAGCATAATTGACCAACGACTAATCGGAGAGATTGAAGACATTATCATGAGCCCGCCGGAACATGATAAGTATAAAATATTAAAAGAAGAACTGATCCGGCGGCTCTCTGTGTCGGAGCAGCAGCGGGTCGAGCGACTGTTAAGCAGCGAGGAGCTCGGAACCCGCAAGCCGTCAGCTTTCCTCCGCCACCTACAGTCTCTTGCAGGCTCATCTAAAGATGACAGCATCTTAAGGCAGTTATGGATGAGATGGCTACCAGGGCAAGTTCAAGCGATTTTGACTGCTCAGTCTGACATCAGCTTAGACAAACTTGCAGAGCTGGCTGACAAAATAATGGAAGTCACTCCTGGTCCACAACAAGCATGTCAGGTAACTAATAATTCGGGACAGCCTGATCTCAACGCTGTAATGGCCCGCCTCGAGCAGCTCACACAGCAGGTTGCTGCCATGACTACAAGAGGGCAGCGTGGCAGATCCCGGAACAGGTCATCATCGCGCAGCAGAAGCCGAACCAACTCCCCGGCCAGCGGCGCGACTCGGCTGTGCTGGTACCATAAAAAGTTTAATACAAGAGCTACCAAATGCAACCCGCCTTGCAACTGGAACAACTCGGAAAACTCGAACAGCAGTCAGTAATGGCGGGGTCTGACTGCTCCACGGAATCGCTCAGCCGCCGCCTTTTCGTCACCGATAAGGTAACGAAACACCAGTTCCTGATTGACACAGGGTCAGATTTGTGCTGCTATCCATACCGCTGGCTCAGGGAGCAGCGGAGACCTACAGAGTGGGATCTTAGAGCAGCAAATGGCAGTACAATTTTGACCTATGGAACAGTCCACCTTAGACTTGATTTTGGACTGCGGCGCGACTTCACCTGGCAGTTTGTGGTGGCAGAAGTTAATTCAGCCATCATCGGTTCAGATTTTTTGGCCCATTACCATCTTCTACCAGATTGCTACACTCAACGCCTGGTGGATGGTAAGACTGGACTTAAGGCCATTTGCTCAACTGCTACTGTCACGCAGCCTAGCATCAAATCTATCAGTCTACGGGACTCTCCTTTTGCACAAGTGCTCGCTGAGTTCCCTGACATCACTAAGCCTCCTGGATTCCAGCGGTTAGTCAAACACAACACTGTGCACCATATTAGGACCACCGAAGGCCCACCCATCTCCTGCCGTCCCCGACGCTTGGCACCTCAGAAGCTATCTGCTGCCAAGACCGAACTAGAGGACATGGTGCGGACTGGGGTGGCTCGGCCATCCGAGAGTGCTTGGTCCTCTCCCTTGCACATGACAACTAAGAAAGACCAGTCTTGGCGCCCCTGCGGGGACTATCGCGCCCTGAACGCCAGGACCATTCCCGACCGCTATCCAGTGCGCCACATCAACGACTACGCGAATAACCTCGCTGGTGCTACCATCTTTAGCACCCTTGATCTGGTGAAGGCCTATCACCAGATCCCAGTAGCTGAGGACGACATACCCAAGACCGCCATCGTTACCCCGTTTGGCCTCTTCGAATTCCCTTTCATGACATTTGGGTTACGAAATGCCGGTCAAACCTTTCAAAGGTTCATCGATGAGGTCACACGGGGTCTCGATTTTGTTTTTCCATATATAGATGACATCCTCGTCTACTCAGCTGACGAGACTCTACACAAGGAACATCTGCGTATCCTGTTCAAGCGTTTGCAGGAGTATGGGCTCGTTCTTAACCCTTCCAAGTGTGTCTTAGGGGCAAAGGAAGTAGTGTTCCTGGGATACCACGTGAGTGCTGAAGGCACTCGCCCTCCTCAGGACCGCATTCAAGTTCTCATTGACTTTCCTCCTCCAAAGGACGTCCAAGGCGTGCGTCGTTTCCTCGGCATGATGAATTACTATCGCCGTTTTATTCCCCACGCCGCGAAATGTCAAGCGCCTCTCGTAGATGCAGTAGTCGCCATCAATGGTAAGGGTGCCAAACCATTTCCATGGACACCCGAGCTTCTGGCGCACTTTGAGGCATGCAAGTCAAGCTTGTCCCACGCGACCCTACTCCAACACCCAGTCAACGACGCACCTCTGGGACTTTTCACGGATGCCTCCAGCGTCCACGTCGGATCCTGCATCCAGCAGTTCGTGAACAACCAATGGTGCCCTCTTGCCTTCTTCAGCAAAAAGTTGACCCCCCAGCAAACTGAGTGGCCAGCATACTACCGAGAACTCTTCGCGGTGTACGAAAGCGTACAACACTTCCGCCATATTCTCGAGGTCCAACATGTGACCATCTATACTGACCACAAGCCGCTGTTGTACGCTTTCGTACAACGCAGAGAAAAACTCCCGCCATCGCAACTGAACCAGCTATCGTTTATTGGTCAGTTTACAACGGACATCCGCTACATAAAAGGAGAGGACAACGTTGTAGCCGATGCGATGTCGCGGATCGAGGCCGTCTCGTTAGAAGAAGATTACGAGGCCCTCGCTAAAGCACAACTAGAGGACCAAGAGCTTGCCGACCTACGTCAAGGTAACTCCAGCCTTCAGCTCTCACGCATCGCTGTACCTGGCACAGACGTCTACATCTTTTGCGACGTCTCCACTGGTAAGCCTCGCCCTTATCTGACCCCTTCTTTTCGTCGTGCGGTGTTTGACAAGTTGCACAACTTGAGTCACCCCGGCGTCAGAGCCACCACTCGACTGTTGGTAAGTCGTTATGTGTGGCCCTCCATGCGGAAGGACTGTCGTAGATGGGCCCAGTCTTGCCTTGCGTGTCAGCGCAGTAAGGTTTCAAGGCATACCTCGTCACCTCTAGGTACGTTCGAGCAACCATCTGGACGTTTTATGCATGTCCACATCGATATCGTTGGTCCCCTTCCTGTTTGTGATGACTATCGTTATTGTCTCACAGCCATCGACAGGGTTTCCAGGTGGCCAGAGGTGTGGCCGATGCGTTCCATTACTGCCGATGAGGTGGCCGATACTTTCGTCCAGGGATGGATATCTCGCTTTGGTGTCCCTACTACAATAACTACTGACCAGGGCACCCAGTTTGAGTCTGATCTTTTCAGACGGTTAATGCAGACCTGCGCCACCAAGCGCATTCGTACAACCGCGTATCATCCCTGCGCGAACGGAATGATCGAGCGCGTGCACCGCCAGCTCAAGGCCGCACTTATGTGCCACTCTGGCTCCTGGACGCGCGCTCTACCACTCGTCCTACTCGGCATGCGTACCGCCTACAAGGAAGACTTGAAGGCCACAGCTGCTGAGATGGTATATGGCGAATCTCTCCGCCTACCCGGTGAGATGTTAGTCTCCGCGCCGGACGAAAGCAGACTCGACGATCCCGCTGATTTCGTCGTCCAGCTGCGACGCAAAATGTCGTCTTTTCGCCCAGCTCCAGTTTCTCGCCACTCGACTCGTCCCATCTTTATCTCTAAAAATTTGCCTACAGCAACACACGTGTTCCTACGTGACGACACCGTACGACGCCCATTGCAACCTCCTTATACAGGTCCTTTTGCCGTAGTGAGGCGTTCCACGGACGGGAAAACCCTGACCCTGGACATTAAGAACAAAGAGGTTGTAGTGAGCGTCGATCGTGTCAAACCAGCTTTCGTGGACTCAGATGAGACTCATAGTTCTGGTACACCTGCTCCAGCGGCTCTGCAGCCTCAGGACGTACCTCGGGCGCAGCCGGCTGAGCCCGCTCCTCCTATTACTATACCTGCGGATACCACAAGCAATTCACGACCTTACACCACGCGGTCAGGTCGTAACGTTAGGTTTAAGGACAGCGACGAATACTGTTATTTTTAAATTGTAATTTTACTAATGTCATTGTTTGTTATCTTTCTCCGGGGGGGGGGTGGTGTGGCGTGTTAACACCTAGCTTAAACAGCTTACCTAAGCCTGGCAACACCACCCCCTACACGCCATCTTGTCGATTCTAGCTAGCACCGGCGTACACGCCGCTCTGTAATCTTTAGTTACATTAAATACTATAACGTAATTTTATTATGTAAATTGTGCAAAGCCATCTATTACACAACGTATACAAAGTGACTGCATCTCATTTCAAATCCCTCGTCATCCCTGCCCGGTGACGGGAAAAAATCATACAATTATTCAACGGTGGTGGTTTTGGTTGGGCCGTGGTTGGGCCAATACACATTTGTTTGATGGTTGGTTAATTGTTATATTTGGCCGTACGATTTGCTGGAGGGCCCTCGACAAAGGCCCTCCCGAAGATTCCCAACAGAGGGCCATTAGAGTAATTTTTTTCGTTGGGCCTATTTAAATAAATCATACAATTATTCAACGGTGGTGGTTTTGGTTGGGCCGTGGTTGGGCCTATACACATTTGTTTGATGGTTGGTTAATTGTTACATTTGGCCGTATGGCTTGCTGTAGGGCCAACTGCAAAAAATTAAAAAAGGGCAATTTTTTCGTTGTGCTTGTTTGCAAATTCAACAATTACCCAACGGCAAGTCAGGTAGGTCGGTAGGTAGTCGTGCACCAGGTTGAAGGCCCAACACAGCTTGTCCCACAAAGGGCCAACATTGTAACTTTAACGTTGGGCCTTGTGGAGGATTCTTACAATTGAGAAAATGTTGGTAAAATACAAATTTTTAAATTTATGTATAAATTTTATAGTTGTAGCTATTAGATTTATAAGTTACTTGTAAAAAATATTATGATTATATCCGGAATAATCGAGAAAATAACTATAACTTCGATGTTTGGAGACAGTAACGCCATCTAGTGACGCCACAAGCAAACTCAACTGGTAGCTATTTTGATGACGTCACGCAGCCCCTGGCCTCTGTTAAAATGCTCGTGTGATATTTATTTATTTGTTTATGGTGTTACACTCTGTCAAGCCATTTCCGTCATTAGAAAAGAGCGACAAATTTAAAAAATGTAGGCGTGAAGGGTTGTCGTCCCATAGAAAATTTGAATTTCGCGACCTTTTCTAGTGACAAACTTGCTTGACCGGCTATAGTTATAAATGCGACATTTGGCCTCACTGGGCCATCGAATGATATCGTTGGTTAGCCAACGTTACTAAAATACACAAAGGCCCATTGTTGGGCTTCAGTGCCACTGCCAATGTTGGTAAATGCGATATATGTCATCATTGGGCCAAAGAATATTATCGTTGTTTAGCCACCGATACCAAAATACACACAGGCCCATTGTTGGGCATCAGTACCACAGCCAATGTTGGTAAATGCGATATTTGTGCTCACTGGGCCAACGAATGTTATCGTTGTTTAGCCACCGGTACCAAAATACACAAAGGCCCATTGTTAGGCGTCAGTGCCACAGCCAATGTTGGTAAATGCGATATTTGTCATCATTGGGCCATCGGATGATATCGTTAACTAGCCAACGTTACCAAAATACACAAAGGCCCATTGTTGGGCATCCGTGCCACAGCCAATGTTGGTAAATGCGGTATTCGTCACCATTGGGCCAACGAATGTTATCGTTGTTTAGCGAACGGTAGCAAAATACACAAAGGCCCTTTGTTGGGCATCAATGCTACAGCCAATGTTGGTAAATGCGATATTTGTCGTCATTGGGCCATCGTATGATATTGTTGATTAGCCAACGTTACCAAAATAAACAAAGGCCCATTGTTGGGCATCAGTGCCACAGCCAATGTTGGTAAATGCGATATTTGTCATCGTTGGGCCATCGGATGATATCGTTGATTAGCCAACGTTACCAAAACACACAAAGGCCCATTTTTGGGCATCAATGCTACAGCCAATGTTGGTAAATGCGATATTTGTCGTCATTGGGCCATCGGATGATGTCGTTGATTAGCCAACGTAACCAAAATAAACAAAGGCCCGTTGTTGGGCATCAATGCTACAGCCAATGTTGGTAAATGCGATATTTGTCGTCATTGGGCCATCGGATGATATCGTTGATTAGCCAACGTTACCAAAATAAACAAAGGCCCATTGTTGGGCATCAGTGCCACAGCCAATGTTGGTAAATGCGGTATTCGTCACCATTGGGCCAACGAATGTTATCGTTGTTTAGCGAACGGTAGCAAAATACACAAAGGCCCATTGTTGGGCATCACTGCCACTGCCAATGTTGGTAAATGCGATATATGTCATCATTGGGCCAACGAATATTATCGTTGTTTAGCCAACGTTACCAAAATACACAAAGGCCCATTGCTGGGCATCTGTGCCACAGCGAATGTTGGTAAATGCGATGGTGGGCCAATACAAAATTAATGTTGGCTACGGAACGAACCTCATCCCAACGTTTTCCCTACCGTTGGCACCGTGGGCCCCAACGAAAATGCTACTAGGGGTATTAGAGACGGCACCGCTGGCGTAAGTGTAAAGGCTCCAGTACACAGTGGTCAAGGATGGTCCATGCCAAGCCATGCTTTGCAATGCGCAACAGTAGGCCTATATCACGTAGGTGTTCACACAATGGTGCATCAAAAAAAAAAAAATTGCAGGCTCTGATTCATATAAATCTATAATAAACTGATAAGTCTCTTCATTGCTCCACAATGATGACATTTTGTGCTATTAACATTGAATCAAGCGGTCAAAAATTCAAGAAACTAAACAAACAATGGCGACTGTGTGAACACCACAGGCCACGGTACGCCACGATTCCTTTGAAGTGTGCCAAAAAACCGACAACTCCCCGATTGCTCACCACGGCTGATACAACTGACGGCAGTCGTCCGCCATTGCATACCATAGCATAGCCCCCTGTACACAATGGCCAGGGTGTGGCATGGCCCATCCTTCACTGTGTACTGGGGCCTTTAGGTAATTTCGTCATTATATATAACGAAATCGTCTAGATCCCGAAAAACCGGCCAAGTTATTGTTTATTAAATAAAACACACCTATGTGACGTCCCACAGGTAAAGGTACCTTATGGCGGTTGGCGCTTACGCTATTATTAACGCCGCTCCAATATTATTGCGGCGCCATGCGACGTAAGCGCCAGCCGCCATAAGGTACCTTTTGCCGTGGAACGTCACCTATATTCTTGTTCAAATACTAAACGGTTCGTTTTTTTTTAAATAAAAAATACTAAATATGTAACATTTGACGTTTTTTGAGTACCAAATCTTGACATCCGCATCCGCATCCGCGGATGTGAGGCTTTAAATATCCGCATCCGCGGATGTCATAAAAAATCTGCATCCGCAACATACCTGGTTCGCATTAAGGCGACCCTCATCGCACATATATGTCTTATTGCTCGTTTTCGGGCCAAGTCTTGAAACCAGGACCTAACATTGGTTACGCGACCTCTTAAAAGGTGTTCTTCCACTCAACGCGGTGTGTTGCTAGGTCTTTCCATGAGTTGCAGTGCTTTATTGTTAAACGCAATCATATTACGCTTTACGCAGTCTTTAAAGCGGAGTAATGACGTCTTACGTTGCACTTGCCTAATAGCATGCACTGTCCATTCGTTAAACATGCCCTAGCCGCCGCAAACGTCTCTGTTTGAGTAGCGCGGTCTCAGATTATAAGCGCGGTGATACTAGGAAGCTTAGCAAACTCCAGCGCACTTTCGTTGGTAACCAGTAACCCTGTCTTTCCATGTTATGTTTAGTATACCATACCTACCTACTCCGAAGGCAGCGCACGTGGAAGGTGTTAATTAAGTCTTCGTTCCTGATTAGCTTACGACGTCCAGGTTTCGGCCCCCTACAAGAGTATTCTCTAAAGACACAAGTTTGGTAGACAGTTATTATGGTCTTTGTCGTAAGGTGTTTGTTATTCCATACGAGTACTCTTGCATATAGCCCTTCGGTTTGCATTATAAGAATTCAGCTGTGACCCAGTTACACCTATACAAACTCTTTAGATAGAAATAGGTTTTTTTACCTTTTATTTTAGCATAGGTTTTTTTTAACGTAGTAGTTCCCTACGGTAAGTACCCTAAAAAGGGCAGCAAAATTAAGCCTACCAAAAATAAACGAAGTATTAAACACATTGGCTGCCCACCATCCTTCACCTAAAGTGTATCTCCCACGCCCCTTACAAATTTAGTGATCCCAGCATCTGACTATACATTTATTACTGAGGTCAATAAAGAGGTAACGAGCTTTCGATTCTACTGGTGATGCTCATGGGCACACAGAGAAGATTACGTGATCCCAACGGTGATGTTCAATGTTCATGGCAGCCAACGTGTTAAAAGATTAGCCTGCCAGGCTTTCCAGTTATATTAGGCTATATTGGTGTGCATATAAGTGAAACAACGACATATGTGCAACGTCTTGTAATATATTGATAATGATAGTAAATATTATATTTATGGAAGCATAGATTAAGTACATTTAATGTAGGCAATGACTAATGACATTCATTTATACAAATTAATAATAAAAATATCATTTAAAGTATATAATTATGGTCCTATTTTCCCGCACTAGTGCGTAAAATAGCACTTTTCGTGCGTATGTCAAAAGCTTAAAGGGCCATGTACTGTAAAACGTTGTACGACGATACACGTGCGAATAGGTAATTTGCAAATCGTGTGGATTTAAAACACTCCCTTCGGTCGTGTTTTAATTTATCGCCACTCGTTCGAATTTCCTCTTTTCCGCACTTGTATCGTAAATAACTATTCGCCGCCCTAGGCCCCAGGCCCTGTATAGCCGCCTCTTTCAATAGCAGCGGGGGGCGGCTGCTCCCGCGGCGGGCGGGGGCCTGGCGACAGGGCTGTTGACATGAATCGCGAATATATAACATGTTATATGTTTACCATACCATAATATTAGAATGCTGCAAGTGTATATTTGCAAGTGTAAATATGCTTAACAAATTATTTAAAAATATTAATCAATAATTATCATGATAGTATTAAGGTTCAGATCTATGTAACGGCTCATACGAGTTAACATGTTTTGGTAATGTATTTAGGACGATCGACCACCTCGATGTAGACGAGTTGAATCTTAATACTATCACGATACGGGATACGGATTTAAAGGACATTGTTGCTTTAGCACGTGGCTAGGTATAATAGAGGTAGGTACGGGAGCTAAACCGCCCGTAGGTATAAAAGAAATAATGGTTTTTGTTAAAAGCTTAGGGTCTTAGGCGTAAAAATAAGGCATAGGTATATACTATAATAGTAGATGCAAATAATCCAATTAGCTCCAGGATGGTAGTGTAATATGTGGTTCGTATACTTCGTATGCGTGCATGTGCCTCCATCAATTGGTTGAACAAGACAGATTCGAACTGTCGACCTCCGTCTGTGGTGATGTGAAGAGCATCAAGCATGCCAAACCGAGAAATCTACCAAAACCAAACCAATCTACTAAAAGTTTGCAAAGCTCACCGTTTCTACTACTGTTTTAACATTGTTCTATTGATAAATTACTTGGCTATCGGCTACCATAGTATTTGCGGATTCCTGAATTCGACGCCACTTTTATTCTACACGTCGTGAAAAATATTGCGGCGTCGATTTTGGCGTCCTTTGTGTGACGTAACACAAAAAAAACACATACATTTTCTTCATTTTGTGTTACATTCTTTCATATTTTTGTGAATATTCCATTGTGTTACCTACACTTTTTTGCAATTCACTCGTTTACGGGTTTTACTAGTGCTGCACTCTGGCAACAGAACATTGTATTCTCTATCGCCATAATTTGTGACGTTTTCAACCAAAAGGTTAACATTGTCGGTTGTCGACGAGGCTGATTTCAAATTGAAGCTTTATGGAAATAGCGCCTTATTGACAACAGATAATAAGAACCCATTTGGTTGAAAATGATACATTTGTCCCTATTAACATAATTTAGCCATAATTTCATGAAAGCATTTTTCAGCTTTAGATGTGCATATGCAGTCATGCACATCTAAAGCTGTAAAATACAGACTTATAATTCGAAATGTAATAAGTGACTTAGGAACATATTCCGATTGATCAAACTTTAATTATTCTATGTGCGGCAATTAGCACTGTACGTAAATACATACCTATTTCGAAAATTTAACCGGCCATATGTAAGTACTTACTGCAACTACAAAACGTTGTGCGAATAGTTAAGGTGGTTCGCTTTCCATACAAAAAACAATTGCGTTATATTAAGTAATTACACACTATTAGGTACTTATGTAATTGTTTTTTTTTTGTATGGAAAGCGAACCACCTTAATTGCCAACGAGAGGCGATAAATTGAAACACGATCTATAGGTCAGGAAATGAATGCTCAAAAAACGTTGTAGAGGGAAATGCTAGGAACACAGTTTTTGACTCCGTAACTTTGTTTGGACTATAACTAGTCTACCCCCCAGTACCGGGGCTACAGCCGGGGACTTTTGATATGTTCACCTCCTAACTAGTCCAAACAAAGTTACGTAGTCAAAAATTGTGTTCCTAGCATTTCCCTCTATAACTTCTTATTGCTTGGCCTACTAAGGGAGTTCTACTTTTCGAACATGTATGTTTGGGACTGCTTCTAACTCGACCTAGCAGAGATACTATTTTCTTGCGCATGATTGCCAGAAAACTTCTAGCTTCGCAAAACATGCCAGATGCACTACATCTACGAGGTAAGCCCAACAGCATTCTGAATGCATTGTTATACTGCACTTTTAATGCATCGTAGGCTCGCTTCGTATAGTTAACCCACAGGCCACTCGAGTAAAAGGAATGGCAATATGCTCTAAAGAGCGTTGTACCTTGACATTACTGATATTATTAACATAAAAGGTTTACATTTGCTCCATGTGAAGCTGTTGGAGGAAAGAAAATAATAAAACTCATGAACTTTCCTTTTCAATATCTTACTGACAGGTGAATAGGTTCTAAAAATGTAGTGCAATTTCCTTTACCTTCGTATTTTCACGGATACGTCCGAACGTCTCATATATGCTACTTGTATTTCAGTCAATACAAACAGTACTGAGGCGAGGTTGACTAAAGTAGCTTTTATACCTAACTATTCGTATCTTCCCCTGCAATTGGCGACTCACACGAAGACGTCAGTCGCCCGAGGCGCGCGACGCACGTCCGGCGCCGGCGACTCAGCAGAGACTCATTCTGGCTGCTTGTATCAGCTCCTGAAATTTGAGAATAATTATATTTAGAATATTTGTTTAAAATGATTTTATCAGTGCAACATGAACTTTAATTCACTTTCATAACTTTCCTGGCTTATTTTATATAGGCCCTACATACATAGATGTCGCTAGAAATAGGTACGTAACTTTTCTGAAAACCTAAATATTAAATGTTTTAAAATTATGCCTGCTTATATGACCTTGTATTATCGTAGTTTATATAAACTGATATGTCGTTTTTACAAACACTCCCTCAGTGGACTTGTTGTACAAAGTAGCAACAAAGGTCTTTCAAATTCTGAAAGTGTCATTACGGGATTGTCCATATGAGTATGACACCAACGAAACGGCCAAGCCGTACTGTTTGACCAAGATGTTGGCTTTATACTGTTAGAGCTTATAAAGTTAGGAATGACAGAGTAAAAGTCTTGGTACCTACTACGGGATCTCATAACTTTTTTAGTGTAAAAGCTTTATGCAACTAGTCTTGACAACACTTTACATTAAATGTTTTCGTGGGTTGTTCTAACCTCAAAAGTAGTAAGGTTGTCTGGAAGAGATCGCTTTTTAGCGATAAGACCGCCTGTTGTTTAATCTCTTCTTCCTGTATTATTTGTATTGTTTTCTGTAATGAGGTGTGCAATAAAGAGTATTTGAATTGTATTGTAGTATACTGTAATTGAGGTAATCTGAAAAAAAAACCGGCCAAGTGCGAGTCGGGCTCGCGTTCCAAGGGTTCCGTATATTACACAATTTTTAACAATCAGTGCCGGATTAAGATATTTTGATGCTTTAAGCATTTCTAGACCATGGTGCCCCCTCTCCCTAGGGTCATCAAGATTACATTGATTTTTTTTGGTAAATTGAGAGAAGTTCAATGCCGCATTACAGCTGAGAATGGAAATCAGTCACATCATTTTATCACGAAAATTGACAGTGCCGTTGCAGTAATGTTGCAACAGATTACCTAATACTGCTGCAGTCGCCACCCGAATGTCACCTTTATCATATCTAAGAAAGTGATTGAAACGCGAGCGAAGCGAGCGCGAAAATTTTTCGATATAAAAACGCAATATGATAGACAGTTGTACATTTTTACTTTTAGTATGGAAATCAGCCACATCATTTTATCACGGAAGTTTTAATCATTTTTTATCATTTTATTTGCGATAAAAAAGGTTATATACAAGTTGTTTCTGTAAAATTATACATTTTTAAGTCCCATCTTTCTTAACTGACTATGCAGCATGCAAATTTTAGTGTAATATATACCTAACTTAACCTACTTAAACTAGTTTAATACAAATTAATTATCAACAACAATAGAAATAAAAATACACTGTCAATTATGAAATAATAATATATCTATCTCAAACAAAACCACTTCAATTAACATAATTTAAAAACTAGATTGTTGATTTACAAGGTATTCATTAATAGAATAAAATGTCGAAGACAGCAGCCATTGAAAAAGTGCTCTTTTAAATTTACTATTGGGCAATTCTCTTATGTTGTTGGGTAACTTATTAAATATATTGACACACATAGCATAACAATTTTTCTTAAAAGTGGCAGTTCTTTGCATTTTATTTATGACCAGCCTGTTAGTGTTCCTAGTATTTCTTAGGAATACTTCGTTGGCTGTTTTAAACAGGTCTATATTTAACTTAACTAAGTTGACAGTACTTTGCAACAGAGTAATGTTGCTGCAGTCGTCACCCGAATGTCACCTTTGTCATACCTTAGAAAGTTATTGAAAAGGCGAGCGAAGCGAGCGCGAAAATGTTTCGATATAAAAAACGCAATTTTACTTTTAGGCCGAACCAGGCCCGAATCCTGGCATTTTGGTGCTCCCCCCTGAACGTGGTGCCCTAAGCACGTGCTTGTTTTGCTTATTGGTTAATCCGGCACTGTTAACAATGTATTTTTTATGTGAAACGTGAGTGAAATGTAACACTTTAAACTCTCGCGTTTTGTACATATATTTAATTACACAAACGGGTCTACCGCGTTTGGACGCGCGTTTGGTTGGCGTTTGTGGGTTTGTTGGGACGTCAGTCTTTCCGTGACCACAGCTAGTGCAACTCAGCTGAAACGTCGGAATTAAAGGTAAAAACAATGAAATTATATCGCGGTAGACCCGTTTGTGTAATTAAATATGTGATTGAAATCTCTTTAAAAAATCCGTAGGGGTCGGATCTAAAACTGTAATTAAGTCCGACTCACGCTTGACTGTACATTTATAATAGGTTTTCCTGTCATCTATAGCTATAGACCTATTTTATGTATTTTTTTCAAAATTTTAGACTTAGTAGTTTCGGAGATAAAGGGGGGGGGGAATGGTCATTTTTTGCCTATTTTCTTGAATAACTTCTAAACTGTTTATTCGAAAATTATAAAAAAAATATATTTGAGATCCTTACAATAAGCTCTTTAATTTGATATGTAACATGATATAATTTGAAATTTTTTTTTTAATTTTTTCATTTACCCCCCAAAAGTGGCCCCCATGTTTAAAATTAATTTGTTTACGTTACATGTCCATATTTGGGTCACAAACTTACATATGTGTACCAAATTTCAACTTGATTGGTCCAGTAGTTCCGGAGAAAATCGGCTGTGACAGACGGACAGACAGACAGACAGACAGACAGACTGACAGACAGACGCATGAGTGATCCTATAAGGGTTCCGTTTTTTCCTTTTGAGGTACGGAACCCTAAAAAGGACTATAATTATTAAAATCATTTAAATTAATTAAGGTAAATGTGTGGAAGACTGTCAGGTAAGACGACAAGCTCTTTCAATCCTTCAACTCTTGCACTTGTGCATTCTCTACTTACAGAAGTTTTGTAGAGCAGAATAAGCGAATCCATGTAGATGTAGTGTAGGGACGCTCGGCAGGAAGCAGGTGGGCTGTCGATCACGTGTTGCGTTCATTCAGCCCAATTCCCTAGAGTTGGAGCTGCAGCTAGGTTACTGTCCCGGCGGCATTAAGTGCCACACCATTCTCCTCGAATCTTCTTGTTTTCCTGCAGAACAGAAGAACATCTTTAAGTTCGTTTTCTTTCAGTGTGTCTTTACCGAATGTATTATATCGCGGTGCCGCATACATGAATTACATGATAAGTTCGCCTTTGTACTAATGATGTGTGTTCTTTCATGTTGTTCCGTTCTTAACGTTTAGTTTTTAAGTAATCAATCAAATTTCCGCGCGCTTCTACCGTTTATCGATGCAAAGCCAATACGCACTTCATAACGATACAATATTGACATTTTAGCCAATAGGATCGTCCGAAACTCTCGGGCGGCACGCTCAGGACGAGCCTCAGCAGCGCCTCTGTTGGCGAAAACGAGAACTACCGAGACGCCGCGCCATGCGGATCGACCGCTATCGATTTAAAGTCATATTATATGTATTAAGCCTCCAAAACTAAGTGTTTTAGTGTTATATCGTGCGTGACAAAAGACCTAAGACTGTTTAACGTACCGCCGGCCGGTGTGTGATAGAAGAAAAGGTGCTGAACGTAAAAAAAAGAAGAACCAGTCGTATCCAGAGGATTCCGCCATTGCTGCAGTATCAGGTCAGTCCAGTGCGTGATATCCTTTGGTTATTTTATCGTGTTGTACCGTTTATTACCGGCGAGTATAGATATTTATGCTCGATCCTGAATGTTGTGAATTGGCATAGCATCTCATTCGAAAACCGCGTCATTTTGCAACATCTTTTTGGTGCCGAAACACCCGGAACGACCTTTTGACCTCTATTCACACTCGGCCTACCAAGTACCAATTTCACTTCGTAACCTTTCTAACATTGTCGTTAATACTCGTTTAATATCCTTACCTACCGTGTAAACGAATTGCAACGTCAATCTATCGCGTAATTACGAAGTTAAAATCAAAGTCTTTGGTTCATGTTGTCTCGCTTACTCCACCGCCTACCGAATTTAAAAATTGCTTAATCATTTCACTAAAACTATCGAAATAAACCTAATCATTGTTGTCTAGTTAACAAAATCATTTAGCGTTTTATCATAAATAACCTAATTATTAAGTAATCCTATAATTTTGTAACGAAAACTACAACCTACAATATTTCATACCTACGGGTATTCTGAGAATTAAGTTCCCAGTGTAACGAGACCTCCGTCTTACGGAGTTTGTACGTAGTTTGATCACGCGTTTCGTTGGCCTTCTCCCTTTGTTCAAAGAACCACATAACTTGACCCCTCGTCCGAGGCGTAGCATACGGCGACTCGGGTCTTGAGCGTGTTTTGTACACAGGTGTTCGAAATTCGTATAACTCATTTCTTTATTTTGACCGCTCGACTTATCGTATTAAAAATTGTCATTATATTTTAAATTTTGAAATCCAACTTATCGTATTAAAGGGAGATAGGTATTGTAAACGTTTTAATTAGATTCATTTTGTTAGTTCCGGATTTCTCGAATTTATTTCGTGTTAAAAATTTTAATACTGGACTTTCTTTCATTTTTATTTTCTATCGACTTTACCGATTATCGATAACCGTACCGAGTGCCATTTGAGTTCATTTTCGTATAAATTGACTAAATTGATAAATTTTACTACATTAATTCCGCGAACTCGGGGTGCCGGTTTTAATAGTTGCCGCGTTATACAAACATCGAAGCTGTTTTTATTTGTGCTATCACTGATATCGTATAGTGTTTTTAAATACGAGCTTGTTGTTTTAGTGCATATTATTTGCGTATTAGTAAACATTGTTTTCTAACCTGACACAATGTCTTACCTAACAAGGCGTAAATCTAAATCCAGTGTAGGTAAAAAAGGTACCGATACAGCTTACACTGTCAGCAACTTACCGAGTTTACGACGTAAACGTACTATAGCGTATAACCGTATAGCGAAGGCTTTGGAAATAGGGACCTTAGCCAATACCGATGATTCACAAGTTGAGTTGTTTCTTTCATATTGTCAGGAGATAAAAAATATCGCTGATAGTTTTCAAGAGTCGCATCTTATCATTTCGGATCTATTAGGGGATGATGTCGACGACAGTGAGAACGAGATTCAGGAACGATTCGACGAAGCGTATTTTAACGTAGTTGCCCTACAGCGTAAATTTTTACCGTGTTCGTCTCAACAACCGGGTATTTCGAGACAGGACACAACACCGGGTTCGCATAGTAGTAATATGCGGCTTCCAAAAATTACGCTACCGACTTTTTCGGGTACTATCAAGGAGTGGCCCGAGTTCATCGCGACTTATAATGCGCTTATTCACGAATCGACCCTTTTGAGTGAAATTGAGAAATTTCATTATTTAGTGTCCGTTTTACGCGGTGACCCTTTGTCGTTAATAAGAACGTTTCCTGTTGCAAGTGAACATTATCTAAGTGCATACGATGCTCTCAAGTCCCGTTACGAGGACAAACGCGACTTAGCTTTTACGTGTTGGCGTGACATTTTGGATGTCAGTTTTAAAACGGCTAGCGCTCAAGATTTTCGACACGCGCTCGATACAATCGATGAAAATCTAACTATTTTAAAACAGTTGAAGTTACCGACCGAACATTGGGACTTTGTCCTGTGTTATAATATTCTAGCCAAGTTAGATACAAAGCTACGACGCGAGTTTGAAGAGAAACATACCAACGTGGAGATGCCTCAGTACAAGCAGATTAGGGCATTTTTACATGCGAAAAGCGAAGCTTTGTTGCGCGATACGCACTTTACCGGCGTTACTTCTAAAAACGCGAACACTTCTAAAGAGGCAACGGGAACCATACAGAAACCGAAGCGACATAACGTCACTCATACACTACTCTCTCCTACCGTGAACCCCCTTCCAAAGGGTGGTGACAAACAAGAGGTGAAACCGAAAGTTTCGGGAACTCCAAAAGTTTCGGGAACTCCGACAGTTTCGGGAACTCCGAAAGTTGTCCGAAAATGTTCCTTCTGTGGTGAAGAGCACAACATATCAGCCTGCAAGGACTTTATAGCTAAATCGGTGGATGAACGAATGGCTATTACCACGGAGAGGAAATGGTGCTATAACTGTCTTAACGCGTCTCATTCAGTGCGACAATGCACATCGATATTTTCTTGTCAGAAATGCAAGCGGAAGCACCACACTCTGTTACACCGAGAGCAAGCTGCCAGCAATCCTGAACCTTCTGGTGAAAAATCAAGCTCAGTCGTCTTACTGGCTAAAGAACCGTTGACTCCGTCCAATTCACCTTCGAATACGACCGTGCTACTGGCAACTGCGCTCGTCCAAATTCGTGATGCTTCAGGCGAGTTTCAGACATTCCGGGCGTTATTGGACGCCGGAAGTCAAAACAATCTTCTCACTACACAAGCGGCTCAACGGCTCAAGTTGGAGCCTACACCGACTAGTGAAGGGCCATGCGGCCTAGGAGGTGCACCCGCAACAGTGACTGGCAAGGTCACATGCGATATAGGTGCCAAGGACACCGTACATTTCCGCCTGGAAATGTTCGTTTCACCACACATTTGTGATGAACAACCAATCGGAAGACTCAATACGAGTGGATGGGATGAACTCAAAACATTACCGTTAGCTGATCCTGGTTTTGATATTCCTGGTCCAATTGATGTCTTGCTCGCTGCCGATGTCTTTGCTGAGTCACTTCTCGACCAACGTTTGAAACGCTGCGTCAATAAACCGCGTGCTCTCAACTCTGTCTTCGGATGGCTGATTGTCGGTAGAATCCGACTAGCATCGTCGTCTTTATTAAGTGTACCTTCACCTAATAAAGATGAAAGCTTAAACAATATCGTTCAACGCTTCTGGGAAATCGATACCGTTCCACATTCTTCCCGATTAACCCCAGATGAACAGCTCTGTGAAAATAGTTTCACAAACGAGCATTACCGTGACGAGACTGGTAGGTACGTCGTCTGTCTCCCCTTCAAAGATAACGCTGAGCCTGTGTTTGAAGGCTCTCGGGAGATAGCGTTACGACGCTTCCATGCTATCGAAAAGCGCCTTTCTCGTGATCCAGACTTGAAACAACAATATGTTGATTTCATGACCGACTACATCGAAAGTGGTCACATGACTTTGGTGCCTGCTAAGCACATGGGTCAAGGCAAGTTTTATGTGCCGCATCACTGCATTTTGCGCCCTGACAGCGCCACAACGAAGCTTCGCGTTGTCTTTGATGCGTCAGCTAGAGATGCGCATTCCAAATCGCTTAACGACTCGCTATTAACAGGCCCAAAGTTACAATCCAACATTGCGGAGATTCTTCTTCACTACCGGGAGCACGAAGTGGTCTTTATGGCCGACGTGCGCCAAATGTACCGTCAAATTAACGTTGCTCCGCATCACCGGGATTACCAGCGTATTCTCTGGCGAGCTCACCCAGATGAGCCTCTTCAGGAATACGTATTGAACACCGTAACGTACGGGGTCTCCTCGGCTCCGTTTCTTGCTTGCCGAACGATCCAGCAATTGGCCAACGATGAAGGTCATAAGTACCCGAAGGCCAAAACCGTTCTAACTTCCGATATTTACGTCGATGACGTCGTTACCGGAAGTTCTTCGCTGGATGACGCTTGTGACATCAAGTCACAGGTTATCGCACTTTTCAAGCTCGGCGCTTTCGAGCTAAGAAAATGGGTAAGCAACCGACCCGAACTTCTTAGGGATTTGCCCTCAGAAATGTGTCTTTCGGACGCCATCGCATTTACCGAGGCCGAAGACACCACCGTTAAGGTCCTTGGCCTTAAATGGGAACCCGCTTCCGATTCGTTCGTTTTTAACGTCCAACCGTCCAATCAACCGTGTACCAAACGAACGATTCTAAGTGAGGTCGCCAGAATCTTCGACCCTTTGGGTTTTTTGTCTCCATTGACAATCCAAGCCAAAGCCTTGATCCAAAAACTTTGGATTCTCGGCTCTTCGTGGGATGAAACTCCTCCCCCGGAAATTGTGTCCCAATGGAGCAATTTCTCTCAGCAACTTCCTCAAGTTAGAGATCTGAAAATCCCTCGCAAATTCACCATCGAAGGTGCTCAATCGTATCAGTTGCACGGGTTTTGTGACAGTTCTGAGGTAGCGTATGGCGCCGTCATATATCTACGTGTCACCGAGTCTGATGGCTCCGTTCGCGTCCACCTCGTTTGCGCAAAGGCGAGAGTTTGTCCACTTCGGAAACAATCTTTGCCCAGATTAGAATTGTGCGCAGCAATGCTGCTTGCTGACCTCATCAAGTTCGTCAAGGACACGCTACGGCTGCCTGTCGACGAAACCTACCTTTGGTGCGACTCAACCGTTACATTGGCTTGGTTGCGCGCTCCGTCCTCTCGTTGGGTGACATTCGTCGCAAATCGTGTTAGCCACGTGCAGGACATCGTTCCTACCGCTTGCTGGAGACACGTTCCCTCTGGAACGAATCCCGCAGATATCTGTTCACGAGGGCAGTTTCCTCAGGAACTTTTAACCAATACGCTATGGTGGGCGGGCCCAGCGTGGCTCTCTCAATCGCCGTCCGAATGGCCAACAGATCTATCGAAAGATCGCAACACCGATAACGTCGTACTTTCCGAACAGCGTCGTGTAACTCTCGTAACAAGCCAAACCGAACCAACCACACAAACGTCAATAATCGATCAGCTGTTAGAGAGATATTCGTCGTTGGACAAGGTCTGTCGCATTCTAGCTTACGTTCGTAGGTTTTGTACCAACGCGCGTGGCAGCGCTTCACGATCTGAAAGCCTGCTCATAACGGACATCGAGCGCCATCGCGCGCTACTAGAAATCGTCAAGCATTTCCAAGATCGACATTTTTCCGATGTCATATCGAAACTTAGGTTGCGAAAACAGCTACCTCGTAGTCTTCGCAAACTAAATCCGTTCCTAGACGACCAAGGCATTCTCAGGGTGGGCGGGCGACTCGCGCGCTCCGGCTTAGAATTCGAACATAAGCACCCTGCCTTGTTGCCTAGAAAGTGTGTACTTACGACACGCGTAATCGAATCCGTCCATCGGAAAACCTTTCACCCTGGTCTAAATACGACTCATTATTTAGTCCTGCAACAATTCTGGATCCTCGCGGCTAGGCGAGCGATACGCCACCAGCTTTCGAAATGCATCCGTTGCTATCGTCTTCATCCGCAGCCTCTGCAACCGTTCATGAGCGACCTTCCTGCCTTTCGAGTCAATCAGGCTAAACCGTTTTCTGAGGTCGGCGTTGATTTCGGTGGTCCATTTCGCATCAAACTCGGATCCCATCGCGGTGCGAAAATCGATAAGGCTTACTTATGCCTGTTTGTGTGCCTAAGCACAAAGGCCGTGCACTTGGAGGTAGTGTCAACGCTATCAACCGATGGCTTCATCGCAGCCTTACGTCGTTTCGTTTCCCGTCGTGGCCGTTGTAACGTCATACACTCGGATTGTGGTACAAATTTTGTCGGCGCGAGCTCACAACTAGCAGAATGTATGGAACGAGCCTCGCACGCAGAACATATCACTTTCAAACGCAACCCCCCGTCCGCTCCACACTTTGGAGGGATATGGGAGATCCAGATTAAGGCCGCCAAGACACATTTATATCGCATCGTTGGCGACCAGGTCTTAACTTTCGAACAATTATCGACATGTTTCACCCAAATAGAATCGATTATGAACTCGAGGCCTTTGTGTCCATTAAGTTCTGACCCTAACGACCTGAACGTCCTCACACCCGGTCACTTTCTGACATTAGAACCCCTGACAGCAGTCCCAGACTCTGACTATACGGACGTTAAACTTAATCGACTAAACCGGTGGCAACTCATCCAAGCGTTCCAACAGCAGTTCTGGAAACGCTGGCAAAATGAGTACCTACACGCATTAACTCTGCGGGCAAGATGGACCAAAGACTCTACACCGTTAACCGTAAACTCAATCGTACTTATCAAAGATGAGAACCGACCTCCTCTTCATTGGCCGTTAGGACGAGTTGTCTCTCTCCATAACGGACCTGACGGAGTAGTTCGGGTGGCTACCGTGCGAACCGCGAAGGATAATTTAGTTAAAAGGCCCCTGGTCAAACTATGTCCCCTTCCATCCGAATAATCGCTCCCATTATCAGCGTTCCTTAGTTTTAAGATTAGTTTCGTAAATCGTAGTTTACTAATAATTAAGTAACATTTTCTTTTTCATTCGGGAAAATCCCATTGGTATTTTGGTGGGCGGAATGTTCCGTTCTTAACGTTTAGTTTTTAAGTAATCAATCAAATTTCCGCGCGCTTCTACCGTTTATCGATGCAAAGCCAATACGCACTTCATAACGATACAATATTGACATTTTAGCCAATAGGATCGTCCGAAACTCTCGGGCGGCACGCTCAGGACGAGCCTCAGCAGCGCCTCTGTTGGCGAAAACGAGAACTACCGAGACGCCGCGCCATGCGGATCGACCGCTATCGATTTAAAGTCATATTATATGTATTAAGCCTCCAAAACTAAGTGTTTTAGTGTTATATCGTGCGTGACAAAAGACCTAAGACTGTTTAACGTACCGCCGGCCGGTGTGTGATAGAAGAAAAGGTGCTGAACGTAAAAAAAAGAAGAACCAGTCGTATCCAGAGGATTCCGCCATTGCTGCAGTATCAGGTCAGTCCAGTGCGTGATATCCTTTGGTTATTTTATCGTGTTGTACCGTTTATTACCGGCGAGTATAGATATTTATGCTCGATCCTGAATGTTGTGAATTGGCATAGCATCTCATTCGAAAACCGCGTCATTTTGCAACACATGTTTTATGTTTCTTTTTGTACAAGGACTATACCAAACAAATTTAAGAATATCCACAGATGGCTCAAAAACAAATGAAGGGACCGGATGTGGTGTCTTCTCGGAGGACCTGAACATATACATCTCAAAACCCCTGGGTTACACTGGGAACACAATACGGGATTCCAAGCTGAATGTGTAGGAATAATGGAAGCTTGCAAAGCGATAAAAAGACGAGAAGTAAAACAAGAAAATATACTAATACTGTCAGACAGTAAATCAGTACTGCAAGCACTAGGTAGCTACAAACTTACATCGGAACTCATACTTGAATGACATCGAGGCCTCACTGAAGTGAGCAAAGAAGGCAACAAAGTAACAGTATAATGGATAAAGGGGCATAGTGGATCAAGAGGAAACGATGCAGCGGATGAACTGGCCAGGAAAGGTTCAGAAACCAGCTTCACAATAAGTTGTTGTTGTCCTAAGGCACCCCAGAGGTGCAAAGGGCCTTCACAAGCTCGCGCCACGCCTTCCTATCTTCAGCGACCACTCTGGCCTCGCTCCAGCTCAACCCGACCGCTCGTAGTTCATTTGTGACGGACTGCTGCCAAGAGTGTCACAATAAGTACTGGACTAAAATGAACACCTGTAGGCAGACCAAAGAACAAAACTACAAGCTTACACCAAAATATTACTAAAAACACCCAGACACGTTTTACGATTACAGTGAGTTTTTTAATATTCCACTAGTAATTTAATAATTAATACAGGCGTGACATTTGTATAGTACCGATATAAATTACATTCTCATTGTTAATAATAATTTCGATATATTGCAAATTTTAACGATTAATTTTATTTATATAATTTGGATTATGTTTACAGGCATATGCACATAGAATACTAGACCAATACTAGTACTTATATGGAAAAAAAGACATGTAACAAATTGTTATCAATAATTTTTTTATTTCATTTCATTTCATTCATTTCATTTCATTTCACACCAACTACGCAAAATAGTAGGATTAATCACAGGTCATAACAGACTAATCCAGCGGTCGGCAACCTTTTAGCAGCCAAGGACCAAATAGTAGTTACCGAAGTTGATGCGGGCCGCACTTTGTTAATATTTATGACTTTATCAGACATTGTTGTTTGTCAATATTACATACAAAATAGCCTAGGAGGCACGCGGGGTGCAAGTGAGAGGTTCGCGGGCTGCTTGTTGCCGACCGCTGCACTAATCAAACACCTACATAATATGGGTAAAACAGACAGCCCCATGTGCAGAGTGTGCATGGAAGAAGAAGAAACAGTAAAGCATATTCTCCTACACTGTAGGTAGAAGGTAGAAGTATACAGGAACCAATACCTAGGGACTCCGTGCACATTGAAGGAGGCAGTTAGCGACCTGAAGACACTGCTAGGTGTCATGGAGGAGCTGGGGCCACCCCATAAACACAACTTTTTTGCTCTTAAGTAGTAGTTTTTGATGGTGTTTGACCCATTGATCAGTGACCCAGTCTCAGTTTTTCTGATAAACAGCTGTCTTAATGGACTCACCAATATGTTTTGCAGAAACCTCCACCTTGTAGCATACACCTTGTTTTCTCAGTCAATCTCAATATAAATAAATATATTGGGACATTTTTACACAAATTGACCAAGTCCCACGGTAAGCTCAAGAAGGCTTGTGTTGTGGGCACCCAGACAACAATATAATTATTCAATATACAAATATCTGTCTCATCAACAGAGCTCGGATAGGGTGAGCTATTTGCCTTATAATTTGACATGTCTTATGTCATATATAAGGCAAATAGCTCACCCTATCCGAGCTCTGCTCATCAAACAAATAAATTCCCTAACCAGGATTTGAACCCAGAACCATCAGCTTCACCGGCAGGGTCACTAGGCTAGGCACCCACTAGGCCAGACTGGTTGTCAAATATAACCAAGATATTCTTTTGAACAAACTGCCATGTCACTGCTGGTTTCAATCTGTGCCCTTCATAATCTACATACTTACTGCTGTCTGTCTCTCATGCAGTCTAAAAAAATTAAGTGTGGGGTACAAACTTTGTGTCGGTCGAAAGTCGAAACCCTCTTGCCTTATCTCCTGATCCACCTTTCAATACTGGTCATCACTCAAGTAATTTTCCAAATTTCTGGGAATACTTCTAGCTCGAGACAGAGGTTAAATATGTGCCATAGCGGCTCCGCCAGCACCATGCTGTACAGTCCATACGCACGAGGGAATACCATGCGGACACGAAGATTTTTTTAGCTTAAGTTGTTGAATTGCGGCACTTACCTCCAACTTTGGCTTCTCCATTAATTAATATTTTTTCAGTACCTCGTACCTCTACTGAGTCTACTGTTTCTTTTATTAGAATTCATTTTATTGTATTTGTAAACCAACAAGTGTCAATACAATACTGTCAATGTCACTGAAAGATGGCACTAGAAAAAACCGATTATTTTTAAATTGTCAAGAGCTAATGTCAGAACGTCCCTACTAATTTTGACAGCTCCCTTAAAAAAAAGAATCTCTCTGGTTTTTGGCTTCCTATTATTGGGTCGTACATTATTGGGTCGGGCTTTCTCGACCTGTACCAATAATGCGCAGCCCAATAATTGAAAGCCAAGGGACTCAAATTATTGGACGCGAATTATGGGGTCGTACATTATTGCCCTGTGAAAAGAGTGGCTTCGTATTATCGCCCCGGACCAATATTGCGCGGCCCGAGAATGCTCAACCCAGGAATGTACAGCCCAATAATACGCGTCCACCATGGACGCCTATTATTGGGCTGTACATTCTTGGGTTGAGCATTATTTGGTTGTACATTAGTGGCTCCCAACACAGGCACTGAGAAGTAAACAATTTCATTTCCGGCTAAACTAAAGCAATGTGGTGGCGCGTTGATTATATTACACTTAGTTTATCAAATCACTCGAGCAGTTTAATTCCCCATAATAATTTAAGTCCTATAATATAAATGCAAACAATATATAATTACGTCTTGTAATCCGTTTTAGAGATGGCGTATTAATGTCACTTATTTTTATTTAAGCATTTTTCCATCTGACAGTTTCCATTTGACAGGAACAAAATGAACGAATGAACGAATGATTTTGGCATAAAGTAGTCGCAAACCCGAAACAATGTGTGCACACGGCGACCACACTTTATGTCACTTTGTGTCATGTGTCGACCCTTCCCCATTTCTGGTAACTGTGTCGACACGGCGACGACTCTGCGACTGGAATTGTGACCGAAACAGACGGTGTCGACACAAGATGTGTCAACACCGCGTCATAACGGCGACTAGAAATGGTTGTATGGGTATAGTCCTACCACTTATCTCAGTCGGCTAGTAAGAAGTTGAGCGGTGATTTTCTATTATAGTCGCCATCAGATATATCATAGCGGCCAAGGTGCTCACAAATATCTCAACACGTCTTTTTTGTCAAGGCGTTAGAGTGCGTGTTCAGATATTTTTGAACACCTCGGCCGCTCCGATATATCTGAAGGCGACTGTACAAATTGGAACCAAAACGAATCTATACATTCATGTATGTTTAATACATATTTCACATTTTTACTGAGAATAAAACAAAACAAATCACTAACTATATAATCAGCTTCATGCAGCCAAGCTCAGTCCGGAGGTGATCATAATAACATCTTACTAACCTGAGTTAAATGGTAGAGCTATAGTATAGTCTAGATTCGAGCAATTAGTGTCATAATTAGAGCCGTCACACTCCCATTGAGCGCCGCGCCGCCTAGCCGGCGCGGGCGCACTTTTTGCGCCCTCTCACTACGCTTTCGAAGCATTTGGGTTTTAATTATCATTTAACTCGTTAATTTAAAATGATCTTGAGTTCCGGGCGGGAATTTTATATTTATTAGTTTTTTGTGCTAACGCAAACTCTGTTGTTTAATATAGTCAGGAAATCATTAATATTTTTGTCACTGACCTCGTGACCAGTGGAGAGGAAAGTAGATACGAGTAAGCTAGATAACTTACCCATCAACATAAAAAAATATGTACCTATAAGAAGTGCCTCAAATGCCCTTTATAGTTGTGTTACATATCAGTCTACAGTCAAAGAGAATTTAGAGTAGAGGAATATTGTCAAAGTAAATTTTGTATAGTCAGTATGTACAAATGTACATTTATTAGGTACTGCCATCTTTCGACACAAATGATTACAACTTTTAGAACGCCATTTGACTTTGATCCTTAACTAAAGTTAAGCCACGAAAAGTCTGCAGCGATTTTAATTCTTTCGCAGTGCCAGTGTCATTTATGCGTCATAATTTCATAGAAGTTTGACGTTTAAAATAATACTTGCACTGCGTGGGCTATCGAATCCGCTGCAGACTTTTCTTGGTCTGACTCTATAGATTCTTTCATATGTGTTAAATTTGTTATACTTAAATGTCAAAAAGTATCGCCGTCATTTGAGGATAGGCCAAAGGTATGGTGCCATATTTTCGGACCCATTTCGTACCTTGTCACAGTGACAATCAAAATGAAAGTCGCTAGAGACTTCATACTATAGGTACATACACGTGCTGCAAAATCTAAGTAGATAGGTACCTAAGTTATAGAACTCAACTTGTATATCCAGGGTGCGTAACCGACATGCGAATCGTTTACTTACGCTTCGTAGCGAAAGAAAACTAAATAGTTAAATTACAAAGTTAATTGAAATGAAGAACTAAATGGAATAAAACCCATTTTTTTTTAAATTGGCTTAACGATCATTATCCATAGGTATTACGTACAAAGACAAGTAGATCTAATCCGTGGACGTGATACGATGCATATCTACAAGATCTTGAATATTTGCATGTGCATGTCGATAATTTGTTTCTTGTCGAGTACCTAAGTGCTCAAGCCGATCGGATCAAGCTGTGTTCATGATGAATGCGAATCGAAATCGCGGAAGAACCAATGTAATATGACCTGGAGATCTGCGTACATGTTACCTAATCAGTAATAAATAACAGCCACATGGCTCCAAGCTCAAGAAGTAAGTACATATGTATATAGTATTTGCTAGAGTCAGAAAGTAATATACCTAACTTGTCTATGCCAATGTGCGACGGTGTGTATTACAATGTGACTAGCAGATTACTGCCGCCCAATCTTGCAGGATAACAAGCAGGACGACATTTAGGTAAAAGGAACGCCCCAGGCCGGAGCCACATTCGGACATGACAACAGCAACTAGGTACATAACTAAACAAATAATAACGAATAGGTACATGTAACTATCTTTTTGATACACCTCGCCATAGGTACACCTAACTCACGTCACATCTCGCTTACAAGAACAATAGGTACCTAATACCTTAATAGGAGCGAGTTGTACCACGTGTGATACCCAAATTATTTAGACAAAATTTTCAAGTTCAAAATAATCGTTGGAGACCTTCCACTCCTCTGTCGACCAATGAATAGCGGCCAGGTGTCTGGATTAGGTAAATAGGTACCTACTGCAAATTGTAAAGCTTAACCCAGTGGTTCTGGTTCTCTCGAACATTCGTCTAGCTCGCGGTTTTGTATGGAGTTGAACACGATGCAGTTTCTCCGCGCATTAGACAATTAACTATGGCCAATCGAGGCCATTTGCATGGGACAGTTTACTTTTTGCACGCGTCGCCGTCGAGATGGAGCGGATTGTTGCCATGAAATTAGTACATTACGAGCTGATTATTCTGAGTAAGCGCGAAGTGAACTTTGCAACTTATTGTTATTAGTATGTATTAGGTAAGCGGACAGTCTGAATGAATGAATGATCTTCTACAGCTATGTAGCTGTAGAACCCGGCGTTTCGAACCCTTTACAACGTTCGCAGCGTGGTGGTCTCCCGTTTACATTTTTTTTATTTATTTCATGTGTAACTATCGCGGTAACCAAAGACAATATTAAACCGCGGTAAAGGAACAGGACCTACTACTTACGCAATCCGAGACGTTATTGTAGCTACTCGAGCAAATAATCAGCCCCAATATGCAAACAACATAATTATCGAGTTACATTCTGGTCGGTAATGGCTCTGTTTACTCATAATGTGGGCACGCATGTCGTGAAACGCAGTAGCTGGCAGTAGGTACCTATTGAAGTTTTTTTATCAGAGCCCACAGCCGAAAGGATCTCATAATTTGTGACGTCCCACGGGTAAAGGAACCTTATGGCGGTTGGCGCTTACGCTATTATTAACGCCGCTCCAATATTAATGCGGCACTATGCGACGTAAGCGCCAGCCGCCATAAGGTACCTTTTTCCGTGGAACGTCACATTTTACGCGTCACGCAATGGGTTGGTATCGCATAAGTCATACACAGAAAACATGGCACTTCAGTAGCCTGTGTCGGTACCTGAAAGATAAGTTACCCACTGAAGCCTTCTGACTCTCTATCGATACCTACATAAGGGTTTTAATAGCTGCTTGTTGATATAAGTTACGACTGAAAGTAAAATTATTAAATTATTGTTTAGTTACTTTAATCGGATTTTTAAACCTATTTAAGTAAATATCCTTTATTGCACCATAAAGTTAAAAAAAAATACAAAAAGGGAAATACAAGGCTATTTAGTTATGTATACGCGATAAAGTCCCGTTTCACTAACGCTGGGTTAAATTTAATCACAAGTAGGTATAGTTTAATTACACGAATTATCTGTAGGTACGTGCCATTCGGTGGTGGAACAGTCACGGCGCGCGCACCGTGGATAGCGGATTTAACAAATTATAATGTGGTTCGATGCACTCAATTTATTTAATACCTACAATTTAAGCGAGGCGCTCTTGTCTACCATCAGATTACCAGTCCATATATTATATACTAACGATTTTTAGTAAGCCAAGGACAAAAATTGGATGATGGCATGGTTAGATGCCGTGTTGGTTAAGACTCGAGTTCTATGAGCAGAGCATTTAAATATTGACTCATGCAGTTTTCCAGAATCGTTTTCTGTTCAACTTTTGTAGACTAGAATATTTTCAGAGAACTTTCTTATTAAAAATAAGAATTTCATATAAATGGGTTAGGAATAAAAGTCATACAAGTACTTACTAAGCCTTTTTTACTGTTATTTTGAGAGTTCACTGCGAACAAAGAATCCTCAAATTGTGGGCACCTTTCTCTCTCACTATAACTATGTCTTAATTGGAGTAAAAGACAAAGATGCCCGATGCCCGCAATTTGGGAACTTCGGTGTTCACGTTACGCCCTCAGATTAAGTAAAATGCGAAATAAAACGAAAATTATCTTAAACAATAAAATTTATTCGGTCTTTCTCTTGTTTTATACGTTTATTGGCCAAATCATACTCTTGCTTATAATCGTAATACCTCTTATGTTTCTCTTCTTTATACTTTTCATGTGTATCTTTGTATCTTCGTTCACTATTCCTTGATGGCTTGTAATCTTTGTAGTTTCTTTTTGAATCGCTATATTTATCGTTAGTTCTATATTCACTTCTATCTCTGCTTCTGTCTTTAGAAGAGCTTGAGTGCCTATCTCTGTCATTTTTATGTCTCCTGTCATCTCTGTCTCTTCTGTAATCATCATATTGTTCCCTTTCTGTATATTTGTCTCTTCTGTCCGAATGACGTTCGTCTCTGTAGTTCTCTTTAGGATAACGAGTTTCGTCTTTATATTTCTCTCTACGATGATCTTTGGATTTCTCTCTCGTTTCGCCTGTGATTTTGTCTCGATAGTGATCATATTCTCTAGAAGACATTCGTCTTTTTTCCTTTTCCGAGGCATATGCTTGGTCTGATTCCAAAGGTTCCTTCTTAACTTGTACTTCTCTAAAATCTTTTGACCTTTCTATGTTGGATTTGTTGATATCATTGGTTTTAGTGCTAGCACCCAGTGCTTCCGAGTAGTGTTCCATCTGAAATATAAACGTTTATTTCGTAGATTTGTACTCATTATATAGCACAAAAATAGGCAGTAACAACTTTTCTTAATTTCACTGATCGAATTATTTGAATTAAGAAAAAAGTAAAAGAATTCTCTAGATCCAGGATACCAGCCACCTTTACCAACTGAATGCGAAAAACGATCCCTTTACCTAATACGCCGTTAAGGTCCACACAGAACTCAACATCGCGAAGAAATTGTCGCGCGAAGCAAACGGTCCGCCCTCGCGCGACTCGAGTAAATTTGCCTCGCGAGGAAAGTCCGAGGCAATTTGCTGGGCAAAATGGCGTCGCTCAGTCAGGTTACACTTATTAGGACATTTTGACAAACCGTCTCAATTGAGTATAGACTGTACCTGGGTGGCGATAACGCTGCGCAGTTCGTCAGAATAGTTTCTCGTTTTGACCGCTCCGCGGTACTTGGCGCGCCGGCGCTTCATGTCGCGCAGCTCGGCTATGATCTCGGCACGAGACTTAGCCTTGGTGTTCTGAGTCTCGCCGTCTCCACTGCAACAAATATACGAAATCAGAGTGAGTTCATGAAAAAATGTGATTGCTTATGAGGTTTTCAATTATTATCATAACTGTTATCAACAATTTTGTATTATGCAGAAATGAAATTATTTTTAATTTGCTCCTCTATTCATTCTTAAAATTTCTCTCTAAAGTTATACAGTGTTTTGAATTATATATATTATTTAGCCTTTTATTTCCACAAATTTACATTTTTCATTTCAAAAGTACTTAAATATTTTTCTTTTAATTTTTTGTGGTCCCTGTTTGGGTAAAGGTGATTTGAATTAGCACATTATAAAATTATACAAAGTAAATTGTAACTTAACCAAACTAATATATTTTAACCTTTTGAACGCCAAACGGCTCATCCATTTGCCGTGCCACTGACGCCACGGGGGTAAAATTTAGTTTTGTGAATGAATAATGCGAACAAAAAGTGGGGTGTTTTTCAGTAGATTTTCATCAAAAAACGATCGACGTCAAATGCCGTCTTTGGCGTCGTTGTCACGATTTTTCGTTGACGTCAATTGCCGTCTGTGGCGTTCAAAAGGTTAAAGAGATACCAAGAGAGCTACCTAGGTAATGCCAGTTCACTAAGGTCGTGGCAGGAGGGTGCTGCGCTGACCACGGCGTCGTGGATGGCGCGGCGCTCGTCCGCGCTGTAGGTGCGCTGCAGGCGCTCCAGGGACAGCTCGCTGGGGTCTTTGCTGCCTCTGCCTTTTATTGTGTTAAGGAAACTTCCTAATTAGTATACTGAATTAATTTATAAAAATGCTTGCGCCAAAAACATGTTAATATCGCAAGTTGTATATGTATTTGAAAGCAATACTTATGTATTATTAATCCAACTATAAAAATTTATAAATAATTGACAGCAAGAGTGGGGGATGGGTAAATTAATAATGTTGCCTATTTTCTATAGTTACTTAGGTTAATAAGCAGTATCTTATAAAAGCAACTTTAAAGACTTTAGATTATAGGCCCAAATGCTTAAAATAAGCAACACTTAAGTCATTATAAAGGATACATTTCTCAAATATCAGCAGCAAATAAAATTTACTGCAAGATGACCATCAATTAGTAAATGTACAGGAAAATATACACTTCTAATAGAATATTTATGGTCCTGGTCAGTTTACCTTTTTTGAATGTTGGATCAACTTTCGCCGCATATTCAATAATATTTTGAACATCATTTTTACCTGAAAAATAAACAAACATCTTAAGTATATTAAAATAAAACTAGATTCAGATACTCAACATGGATTTTTAAAAGTTGCAAGTACACAAACTACTTTTCTCAGACATACATAAATCACTAACATGTCTGAGAGAAAAAGTTAATGATCATACTTAGTGTAACCAAAGTTTTGGCATTGACATCAAGTGGTTCAGGCAACAACAGGTCTTCCTTGGAGTAGCCCAGGCTTCTCAAATAACATTCCTTCTCATGGGCTTCCATTTTATCCTGTGGTACTCTGTGATTTCTGTCATATTTACAAGAAATCAATGGTGCAGCCTGAAAGTAAAATATGGAAAATAGTCTTTCGTGTTATATACTCATACTGGAATTTCCAGCCTTAAAAGGTAAATAATTATTCTAGCATTATGCTGCGAATACCTCGATTAAGTGTCGACGATCCCATTGCAAACTTTGCAGTATCATAGTTACATCATTATCTACTGTTTGTATGTACGAACTTAGTTCTAAAAGTTCGGTACGGCGTTTGTCGATGTCGATCACAGACATGCCTGAATTGCACTGCATTTCTAGCCATTAATAATGTATTATAAAAACAAGGAAAACCTATCCAACATATCAACAAAAGTGACTTTAGGTTTAGGATTTTTAGGTTATGTTTACTTTTTTTAAGATTTGACAACTAGCATGACATGGCATCTAGGAGATTTTAGCCAAAGCTGTTCAAGTTATATGTAAAAACGTGTGATGTGCCTATAATGTTGCTATAATGTGACAAACTTTCCAAGTTTCCATTCGCCATTTCCAGGCCATAATTGTTTAAAAAAAAAAAACCATTCGCCATTCATCGGTCACTCACTTCACTTCGCATTAATTAAACGTCAATGTCACTAGCTGTCATATCATATTTGTCAATTTGTCACTGTTACTCAGTGTTGCCAACTTGGCATAATTGATGCCAGATCTGGCATAATTTCACTCGCTTTGGCACCAAAATTTTCCATGTAGCATCTGGCATAATTTTTAGCATAATTTATAGTCCGTTTTTTTTAGCATTAGAAAGAACTTCGCAGAAGTAAGCGTGTGGTTCCAAATCCAGCACTTTTAGCGGTAGTAATTTGAAGTAAATTATATGTATTGACCGTGTTACATTAGATAATTCAATAATTATTAACAATTAAAGAGCCTGATAATAACTGCACGCTTGCTTCTGTGGAGTTCTTTCTAATGCTAAAAAAAACGAACTATAGTCTAAACCAATTTTTTACCAACTTGGCAACAACAATATGCGCCATCGTCTTATGTAGTTCATATTTTCATATGAATATTGACTTTTGTGGGCGGATGGACGTCGACGGACTATACTTGGTCAAGCAGATCTTGTCAGTAGAAAAAGGCAGCAAATTTTCAAAAATGTAGGCGCGAAGGGATATCGTCTCATAGAAAATTTGAATTACGCGCCTTTTTCTACTGACAAGATTTGCTTGCCCATCTGTATAAATGTATATTTTATTTAATATATTGCCAAACAATAGCAGACTCGTAACCATCGTAACTATAGTCTGTTAAGCCATTTCCGTTAGTGAACAAACGCGGCAAATTTTAATAAAAGTAGGTGTAGGTGTTACCAATTTATCATCCCATAGAAAATTTGAATTTTGCGCCTTTTTCTATTGACAAAGTACGGTGTTTTAATGACAGCGTTTTACACAAAAATAAAACGCTAATTAAATAACTTACCCTATTCGGAACCTAATAATAATATTGAGAATGGCAACCCTGTTGTCGGTCGTATTGTCCTTTTCTAGCATATGCGTCCCTCTCTCTCCCACACTCCCACCACACAGCAGTTTGTTTTTTGGCGGTTGTCGCAAAAAACAAATTTCCAACTCATTGTCTCAAAATTATACATATTTACACCAGGCAGGATTAAAACTTTAGGTTCCGAATAGGGTAAGTTATTTAATTAGCGTTTTATTTTTGTGTAAAACGCTGTCATTAAACAACTGTACCGCTATTCGGAACCTAATAATAATATTGAGACGTGTTTGTTATCGCCTGGTGGTGGGAAGACGCCAAGCCAATGTGATTATACATGTACTTATTATGTATATGTAATATTATTATATTACGAGTGTTTAATTAATTATGCAGTACACCCTTTATTTTAACACCTGTGAGGAGAGAGGTATTTAGTAAAGCATACAATTTGATATTCCATTATATTATGATTATGATACTAACTTAACATTTTATATACGTACTTAATGTACTTATAAATGTTCAAAAAGAATAAGTGAGTCACCACAAGAGTGCTATACTTAATTACTTAAATGTAGGTATGTGAAAACTAGGTAAAAGAAGATGTGATAAGTCAGTCTACTCTTCAAAGAGCATACAACATCTGTTATAAGGAGTAATGTAATTCAAGTATGAAAAGATAAAAATAATAACGTACTAGAGTAGTTTTTATTTATAAGTCGCAATTCTTATCAAATTTGATAATAATTATCTATAATAGTAAAGTAAGCAGTTGCAGGAATATAACAAGGACAGGACCTTTCTTATTTCCAGAATCCCTCGGGATTAGGTAGACGAATATTTTAATTATTCGTTATATGTATCACTATCACCACAAACAGAGTTAATAAAATTAGGTACTTATTCAAATGTCATAGGGAATCACTAAATTTATTTAATGACTGTAAGCCATATACTTGGTTATAGGTTATAGTTATAGCTATAAAATGCATTTAACCCTTTTATATGCTTTACTAACGAGAACGCAAGTCACTGTACATACATAAATAAACCTTACTTAAAAGTGTGAAGGTTAGGTACTATGAGAGCTTAAGCCACAACACTCATTGTTCACTGCGCTGTGGCACTAGTTATGAGTCATAACTTATGACGCTTTGTGGTGTTCTTGTGTAGAATTGCCACAGAACTTTATCAATAATATTTGCAGAGTCATTCTAATTAAATTCATGTTTAGCTATCATAACCTTAATTTTACTCAATAATTTGTATATATGTAGTAAGAGTAGTTTCTTAGTGGTTTACTTTATCTGGTGCCTACTGGTAGACATAAGCCTTAAAACTTTATTGGTTCTGACCGCTAAAGTGGCTTAATTTCTGTAAACTATTCATAGACATTGCTTAATTCTGAATATTCAGTTTTCTCTATTCAGTGTGTAAATTATAAGGAATCAGATACTTACTTAATTCGAAACCCTAGCTCATCGCATAGGTGCTTTTAACCGAAATACAAATTTATGTGCTTATTTCGTGATTTTACATTATTTGCTGTGGGAAACCAGGGGGTTCCCGACCATTTGCCGGACGCCTGTGGCCCCAAAGCCACAGCGCAGAGGCCCTTTAAGAGGGACCTATTTTATCCAATGCTAGAATCAACACTTTGTCGAATCTATTAGATATTTAGGTATACTTATCCTCCTTATGAACTAAGGATAATTGTTACTTGTTTATATTTCAATAATAGCAAGATTGTAAATTATTTTATATTCTGAAATATAATATTACTTAATTTGGGCCAGTGTACTTTTGTATACTATATCTCTGGCCTACTACCTACTATATAGGTTAGTCTAATAACATCCCGCCTCCTGGGAGGCAATATACAGAGTTCTTGGATATATATTCACGATATCGCTAAGTGTGTGGATCTAGTTTTCCGACACTTGACTGCATGAAATTATTGTGTACATTTTTTACAGGTCTCGAGCAAGAAGGGTACCTATATATAGGTTGAGGTCCTTAACTTGTGGATTTGGTAATAGGAGCAAGACACAGACGGGGTGTAAATTAATTGATCCACCATGTTTCAAGAGATTCATGTGCCAATGCACATGCCTTCAAGTTACACTGTACAGACAGACTATATAACTCTTTTGCAGAGTTTTGCCAACATATTATAATAAATGACTGCATTTGTTTGGGTGTACTTGTTCCACGACAAAAACATATTTATATATATTACAATGTATTTTTGAAAAGTACTCGCCTTTCAAAATAGCTTCGCCTTTTCGCAAGGCTTGCTGCTGTTTCACATTGTGCAAAGCAAACAGTATCGCAATGCTATAATTTTGTATAAATTGAGAACTAGAGGGTCATGCCCTAGACGTGACCGCCCAGAAGTTATACTAGAATCGTTCGTGCAAACCATTAAGTCACTGTTTATTAAAAACCTTATGACTGGGTACATTACATTCCACGGTGGGTACATTTGTTAAACGTATAGTATCAAACTATGACGAATAATGATAAGTGAATTATATAAGTGATAACAATATTTGGTCCGTGCATAGAAGCACGTGCCTTTGAGATTAGTGCATGGGTAGTTTAAAATAAACTTAATCTGTGCATAGGAGCACTTACGATCAAGGTGGTTCGAATCCTCAAGGTTCACAAGGCAGACATAAGGGTGTAAAATAAATCATTCATAAACGCCCCGTTAGGTCAGTTTTGTACATTTTTATTTCCAACATGCTTGTGCAGCACATGACAATTTTCCTATACCATGCCAGTCAGGGATATAATAATTAAATAGGTACCTAACCTTGGTTATGTCGTGTACCTACATAGGTAGGTACTCGTAAAAATGTTAACTGAAAGACTAGTGCTCTCGAGGCAAATATAATTTATATTAATTTCTAGTCTGTCATAGCAGGCATAGACTTCAAAGGTTTTTAGATATTCATAGGGCCGCTAAACGGAACCCTTTGTACACCTTGAGCAGGCTATTTGTGCTCTTGTAATTTTATTTTCACACCATCAGTGATATTAAACATAGCTTATTTCAGAATTGAACCGTAAGCTATGTTGTGTCGTGAGCTTAAGTGAGCCTGATTTAATTAGAGTCCACAGATTATCTGGACCTTGGAGGATTGACCACACCTTATTCTAAATATCAATATTCTGTCTGGGCTTATGGTCGAATTTAGGTGACTAAATCTCTTAGTATTATCTATGCCACCAACGTTATGAGGCTTAGCGTCTCTAGACCACAATTTTATATTAGGGTGCAAAGATTTTTTCATCTTTAAAATAAAAATGAGTCGAGATAGGCCTGGAATCTTAGGTTATTTCATATCTATTATATTATAATTTTAGAAATGTTAATTATTCCAATTTTGAGTTTAGCCAATAGGGTGTCCGGGACCCTTAAAATAGATTGGTAAACAAAAATGAAACCTCGAATAACGAAGCCTATTTCGACTGATTTTTACCCAGAACATTATTTTGTTAGAACCCTTTTCACTTGTCCTTTGTCCAAAAGGAGGTATTTACATATTCATCTTTGTTATATTTTTATGATTGTGGCCTACTCGCTCGCCTGTGTTATGACCATATCATTTAATTTCTGACATGCCTTGCGCAGGCTTATATAGGTTGTAATATCATCATCAGTAACTTGACATCAGTTTGTGAATGAATCAAAGATTCTTTGGCACACCTTACGCAGGTGGAAACATGGCAGCCTTGCGCAGGCTTAAATAGGTACACAACATATTGGTATCATCACAAATAACTTGACGTTAGTTTGTGACTGAATAAAAGATTCTCTTAGGCACACCTTACGCAGGTGGAACCATAACAGACATAGCTTAAGAATATCATTCAAATGAAGTTTATGTTTATGGGTAATATTCCCTTAGTTGCGAGTTCTTCGCTCGACAAGGGGAAAGGATTTACTTTAATAGGCACTTTTAGAAAGTGTCATTCACGGTGACGAGATTTGCCATGACTAAACTTTAACTCTACAGTTAGCGAATATAATTTGAAATTATGAAGCAAACCATGCGTCTTCGTCAATGAATCAATCTAAACATTCCCATATTGTTAATGCCCTTTCAAGTCACAGGCTTCCGATTTTATTTAAAACGTTTACAAGTGTAGGTACTATTTATGTAGGTAGGTAGGTAGGCTTAAAGAACCGTCTTGTATGTACCTATAGTTACATATAGAATGAATAATCAAGTTATTCAAATCCAAAATAATACAAGCACATATAGCAACTACATGCAAGAGTTCTTTTAAGCTGTTAGTACCTGTTATTTATTTAAAGAGATACCTATCTACCTACATTTTAACCATTTTTTTTTCTTTTTTTTCAAAATCTAAGATCTAGTTGGAGAGATGTAAATTGATAAGGAGTGAAATACTTAAGGATTTCCATGTCATTCTTGCGCAGAGCCAGCTAATATATCTCTTTATCTAGTCAGACTTAAGTTTACGTACTGCCGAAGTACTCACTTTCCACAAAAATAAATGCAATTCTTGCGATGTAGGTTTGTTCGTTACCTTGTGTCCCTCAGAGCGGAAATAGAAGCCCCGCGAAGCGGGGCTTCGTCGACTCCTAAGCGGGTACACGTTATTTATCAGCAAGTTTATTACCAAAAAATTCATTTTGCAATATTATATTTAACCCGGAACGGGATAAACCGACAAGTTGCTGATAGATACTTGGACAGATAAACCCTACACGTCTATAAGCTTCTACCTTAATACGTAGGTTCTACGTAACACGTATTAACTATCCGATCCTTTCGTATTCGAAAACACAAATCACTTGAAAACTGAAGGGTATGCCTCCACACATCACCATTTAAGTGTTATACCTAATTTCAACAGTTATTATAGACACACAAAGATTTAAAGTAATAAGTAATAAGACTCTGAAGAGACTTAATGTAGGTATAATATTAATTAAATTCTAATGGTGACAAGTGCACGCTTTACCAGCTCGATGTGTTTTCTACCATTATGTGTTTTAGTATTTTCATTAGCATAGCCACGGTGCGCGCAGGCAGCCTTTGAAAACTTACACATTACTATTCCGGATCGTTTTTATTTGCTAGATAGTTTAACGGACACTAAATTTTAATTATTTATTTCGAACGGCAAAAGCCGTTAGAAACTGTTTTTCAATATAGTCAGCTAAACTGGGGTACAATTCAAAAACTCACCAGCAGTTTAGCTTCACGACCTTCCAGATGGAAAAACAGCAAGCCAATGAGTTGGAAATTTGTTTTTTGCGACAACCGCCAAAAAACAAACTGCTGTGTGGTGGGAGTGTGGGAGAGAGAGGGACGCATATGCTAGAAAAGGACAATACGACCGACAACAGGGTTGCCATTCTCAATATTATTATTAGGTTCCGAATAGCGGTACAGTTGTTTAATGAATATTTTTAGACATCACATTATATTAAATGTTGTAAGTGTGTATTTTCAAGTGACATTTTAGCATTTTTTTAGCATATTTCAACAAACTTTGGCATAATTTTGGCATAATCTAGACATTAGTCTAGCATCTTTTCAAAATCCGAGTTGGCAACACTGCTGTTACTTGAATCACTTTGAAGAGAACTCGTTAAGTGTTCCCCGCCTCGTTCAAGATTTATTATCTAACCCAGTTTATTTTATACCAGTATTTAATTTTATTTTAAATACTGTAAAAGAAATTTAATTTAAATGTATATACTTGATTGTCATGTAAGATATAAATTACTTGTATATTAAGTTTCAAAAGAGTTAATGTTATATAAGTTGTGTTTGCTAATTGATACTAAAATTGTTATTCTTTGTGTACTAGTTTATCTCATGTTGTTATGGCTATTATTGTGGTTTTTTATGGTTTTTATGTAATGTTTATGAATACGACTGAAGGACTTGTATCCATGGTCATGTAATAAATTAAAAAAAAAAATTGAATCACTTCAACTCAGTCCGAGTTAGCAGGTCGAGGGGTAATTTAGCTTGCTAGTGTTTAAAACTTATTTATCCGCCGTAATTTAATCGGTGTATATTGCGTCAACTGCAAAAGTTATCCTATCACAATGAAAACACTAGCAGTATTCTGTGCAGTACTAGCATTAGCATCTGCTTACGACCAATCGAACATCATAGGGGCCAGAATAGAGGTAAACGCCTCCTAATATGTAGTTATTACATGATGCAGTGTATTTGGAGGGGTATTGACGGGTGTTTTTTTTGCAGACGTGTCGTGGATGCTCGTTGAACCGACTTCCCCAAGTGAAGCAGTTCGTGATGGAAGACGCGCCCCTGTATGAACAAGTAGAAGTGAAGTTCATCACTGGCGCGGCGCCTGAGGTGGTGCTACTTGGCAAGAACGACCACGAACTGGAGAGGCTGCCGCTCTCCCACCTGGATCGCAAGGAGTGCAACCAGTTACTTGAGGAAAGAGGGTTTGTAAAGAAACAAAAGAAATCGGAGTTCTAGTTTGTTATTTAGACCCACATGGGTGTAAAAAAAGTTATGATCGCTTAAAAAATGGATTCATAATTAATACCCAAATATATCAGGTTCATCATGAACTATATAGTACTGAACACTGTGTGACATAGGCTCATCAGCTAAATAGCTGCTCACCTATAATGATATAATAATAAACGAATAAGGTAAAAAGCTGGATTGTAATATACCTATGCTGTAAGTTTTACTACATTCCATGTGTGAAAATGGTAGGTATATGAAGCAATATTTAGTATTAACTTGTAGCTAATTTTGCCTATTATGATGAAAATAGGCTTCTACTACTAGTACAAATTTGTGTTTATTTTATATTAAGTGTAATAATGTCTGTAATAAAGAGGAGTCTTGTCTGCCGTTACAATGTTTCAAGGCCTCTGACAAAGCTAGAATTGTTAAATAATAAACAGCTTTTCACAATATTTCAAAGTATTTCATTTTATTGTTTTGTATAGGTAGATGCCAATTCTGGTAATAAATTAGAATTGCTTGAATTGCTGTGGACAAATGTTATCTTATCATGTAACATGACACTACGAGTGTTATGGAGTGCATAGATAAGGCATCCAAACAATTTTCAGGCCTGTAATTGGAGATTTTTAAATAGCTGATGTCATTTGTATGCTTGAATTATGGTAATGTTACATATCATTTACATGCATGAAAGATTTTGAATTGTCAATATTAGGAACCGATATTAGGGGTAAATTAATGATTACTCCCATTAACAAAACCGTGACAAATCCAAACCAACAAAAATGATTTAAGTTGAAATTGCATTGACCATTAATTTATGAATGATTAAAGTATTGGTATATTAGTAATCCAAATATTCTACCAACTTAAGTTTGAGGAATAATTTCAATATTTTCCTTAAGGAGAACTTCATTTACGTTTTGCTTGTATTAGTCATGGCATGGCATGGTTTGTTCTTGACAATTTTGAACCAAGTTTTTTTACAATTACTATTCACAATAATCAGTAGGTAGGTACTATTATAATGTATTAATGTAACATATTTATTACCATAACTGTTATTCTCAGCAACATATTAGGGTCACATATATGTATAGGTAGGTATAGCAAGTTACTACATAGGACAGTTATAAATATCTATATAAAAATATTGATACAAAGTGCCAAAATATGTACACAACCTTATTGCCCATATATTAAGGGGTCATCCATTAATTACATCACATGTTTGGGGGGAGGGAGGGGGTCAAGAAAATGTGACATATTGTGACATGGGGGAGGGGGGAGACAAAAAGTTTGTGACGTCACTTTAACTTCATCAGTAACCGAAAATTTATTTAAATTATTTTATTCGCTGTACATTTAAATAACAAGTTTTTAAAACCATTAATCGTTTTTATTCGTTTAATTTTCTTTCCTAAGCAGTTTTGGGTTATAAAATTACTAATATTTATATAGTCAAAAATATTTTGATACAATATTAATAATATTTAGGTACTTACTTAATTCGATTTGGCGATTTCGTAGAAAAAATGTGACGTCACACTAGGGGGGAGGGGTTTGCCAAATGTGACCAAGTGTGACAAGGAGGGGGGGAGGGGTCAAAAAACCTAGAAATTCGTGTGACGTAATTAATGGATGACCCCTAAGGTAGTGTATACATATTTTTGGCATTCCGCCCGTATCGATATTTTAGACGTGACCGTACAGATGTCACGCTCAGTTACCATAATAGGTATGTAATTTGTTTTCGTTTTAAGCCATGAAACTATCAACGCTACGCTTAACATAAAATTAAGTAAGTACCTATGTATACATTGATAAGCCGTATAATGTTGTAGGTATGTATTAGAAAATATTCGTTTGACGTAATATCTACTTTTTTTTTTATAGGAACGGGACTTGTTTACAGTGGACAGCCTGTGGGCACACGCCTGTGAAAGTAATATCACGTTCGAAACGTCGGGCCAAATAATAAAAGTTTAAAGCCTAAACAGCGTATTAGTTAATATGCTGATCATTCCTCATTTAAGGATTTCTTATGAATACGGCTGTAAGTGCACGCAATTAAGTCCCGTTTCAGTTTAAAGTAGTAAAAATCGAGTTTGTTTAAATCAGTGCCCTTATAAAAATAATGATGAATTTTCATATTTACCACTCAAATGAATTTATTATCTATCTTTAATAGGCTAGACCAGCGGTCGGCAACCTCTCACTTCCGGCCCGCGAGCCTCCCTGGCTACTTTGTACGTAATATTGACAAATGACAATGTCTGATAAAGTCATAAATATTAACAAAGTAAGGCCCGCGTCCACATCGTTAACTGCTATGTGGCCCTTGGCTGCTAAAAGGTTGCCGAACGCTGGGCTAGGCTATAGCCATAAAAAATATTTACCACTTTCCATCTCATCAATATTACCTACGAAATAGAGTACAATGAAAAATTTATTGATTTCATTCATAACGTAGCGTAGCGGGTGTCGTGGGACCCTTAAGGGTCAATCTACTTATATAGGTAGGTACTTACCAATCTGATTTAGTTAAACTCGCATCCGTTATTGCTTGCCCTCGGGTTAAAGTATGTAATGGTCCTTCCGGTACCTACACAAGGAGGGACAGGGCAATCGGTGACCTATATTAAGTATAAAGCAGTGATCTAAATCGACAGATTCGTCGTGACTGTAAACCCTCATAGTGTACTTTGTATATGCGTGCGAGTGGCTAGGCTAATAGGGACAGGTCCGAACGTGTCAAGGTTAGTAAATGAAAGTCCTCGTGGTAGATACAGTATATTAGAGTATGAGAGATACAGCGGTGCTCAGGTGAGCAGCGTGACGTCGAGGTCTTCATCCCGGCCGTATTGCAGCGCGCGGCGCAGCACGCGGGCTACCACGTCGCTGAGCGCCTCGCGGGCGCCTTCGTCGAGGAGGGACAGGCATTGCTGTAAAAAATAAATGTTTTAGTAGGTAATTACATGGGCGTACCCAGCATTTTTTAAGGGGTCGGGCAGAAGTAGAGGAGGCTGGGTACGTTGTAAACAGGGTTCGGTTAATCTGCCCAAAAATTCTTAGCTTCTGCTCAGAGACCAGGGTAGGGCAACTGCCCCCCCCCCCACCTTGCCCTTAGTTAAGTGTATTGATTTCTTGGCATTACTGACAAATGACGTAAATAACGTAGTCAAATCGAGTTATATTCCTTTTAACCTTTTGAAAGCCAGGCGGCGAAGGAATCTGATGTGCCCGGGACGCCTGGCGTTCGCGATTATTTAAGCGAAATTGAACTTTACGGAGTCCCGCGTAAGTCTATTGCATTGGCGAAGCTCTTTAGCAAGACTTTCCGATGACGGCCCCAGCCGTCTGTGGGGGTCTAAAGGTTAAATGATACGACGGTTAATATAACACCCACCTTGTGGAAGGTGTCGTCGTTCTGCAGACACAGCACGGCGCGCAGCGCAAGCTCGGCGTTGGCGCGGACATAGGTGTTCTTCTCCTTGGTGCCGTTGACGAGCGCGGGCAGCAGCGGCCGCAGCGCGTCGGGGCCGCGCGCGCCGCGCAGCGCGCCGGAGCGCCCGAGCATGGTGCTGGCGCGCGCCATCAGCTGCTTCACCTCGTTGTTGCTGTGGTTCATGCTCTGCGCAGACAACACGAGATTATTACATTTAAAGCGGCACACGCTCGGGCTCATATAATTATTGGATATACGGGGTCATTTTTGAACCGTTAACCATATTGTGCGAGGTCATTAGGTAGGTCATACTGAATAACTTTTTCTATGGGACCAACCCCGTAATCCCAAAAAAAATTTGGCCTTCCCATAGAAAACGTGGACATCCACTCGACCAAAATGTATGAAACGGCAAAAAAAAATTTCACCTCAGCAGCTCGAACAAGGGTACTTTGCTTCTTAAAAACAGTGAGCAAAATGCGATTTTGCTCACTGAGTCATTAATACGATTTTGCTCACTGACATTCAAGTGACCTCTATAGTCAAATGTCATTTCAACATGCGGGGTCTAACACAAGTCCCTCTAGATATGTTCTCACTGCTTAGGGTGAAAAATTTTGTGTATTACACGAGATCAAAGTTATTTACATCTCGTGCGCTTTTGAATCCCTTACTACGCTCAAGATTCTAAATTAGATTCACTCGCTACGCTCGTGAATCTATTATAGAATCTTTCACTTGCACGGGACTCAAAATAAGCACTCGAAGAAATATCAAACTTTGATCTCTTGTTGTACAAATAACTATTGTGATTTCGGAGTTGGTCCCATAGAAAATGTTGTTCAGTATGGCCTACCTCCACACCTCGCACAATATGGCTAACGGTCCAATAATTACCCTGTATGTATACATTGAAAATTTGAAATAACATAAAAGGGACACCTATTTAATTTTTTACAGTTTTCGTAAAATGTAGTTAATATTAAAGTTAACTTTACCAGGCTGACATTTCAAAAATAACAATCGAATGTGTATTACTCATCGAAAATAGTTAGAACACATTTTTGAAGTGCCGTAGGTATGTGTGAAATATATCCTATAGCCTGGTAAAGGGTTAAATAGATGTCCTATGCCAATCATCATACCGCATACGAAGACAGTTGCTATAGGAACTTACTCGCATCAAAAACAACTCGTACTTACCCTGACGAACTGTGTGAGTATGACTTGTGGTGGTGCGCGATCCTGTTCTAGTAGATGCTTCATCAGGTACCCCATCCCGCGGAGACCGTTGCATGCGATGGGTACTTTGTCACTGGCTAGGTATCCTAGGAGGGCTTTTTCTATCTTCTCTTCGAACTGTTCTGTGTAAACTACCTGTGAATATAGCAGTGCGTTAATATAGTCGTCGATGAAGATGTTTCGATGTGGTTAGACAAGTTATCTGCCGTTTTGTGAAATATCAGCCTGTCTAAGAGTTATTCGAAAGATGTAATTGGGCCATTGGGCAGACGCCTTATATCACATGATTTAATATAAACTCATGATCATATTTAATAGTTAAAAAAAAAAAACACATTGTCTTAGAAGTCTTCTTTAATCTACCTCTACTTGGGTTATTGTGTGGCCCCCATGGACATATTAAATTAGGTAATTAATATATTGGAAATAAGACTACGATATTACGAACTTAAGGCGCTTGAAAGCGATGAAAGGCGCACATCCAAATCGCTTCCTACATATTTGTATTCCTTCCAGCTAACACATGAATCACATGATGCTATATGTTAAACTGGCATACAATGCGAAGTATGACTTCGATTACTACGAACCTCAGGCGTCTCTTTTAAGGCGACGAAAAGCGCACAAGACCTCCCATGAGCTAGCATCCAATCCGCTTCCGTGATCGTAGTATTCCCTCCAGCTAACACGTGATGCAATAAGGCCGCATCTCTATGTGTGGGAGGGAGACAGTGCAGCAGCGCGCCGAGACAGCCGCCGACCGCGCCGCGGGGCGGGTCATCAGGGTGGGCCAATAGGGCCGGGCTTGTTAGGGTTGCTAGGACGCTTAGTGCTAGTTGCTCGGACATCTTGTCGCCTCCACCTGAAAATGAATAATAAATTAGTTTTTGTTGTAAATATATAAGTAACTGTGAAATTCATAATCATTTATTAGTATAAAACAAGACAAAAGTGGCATTCTCTTCTGTCACAAAAATCACAATGATCGGGAGACGTTTAACCATAAATTAAATTTATTTTAAAATTTAGATATGCTTGAGAAATAATTCTCCGTATCAATTTGCATATAGATAAAAAAAAGTGGTATCGGCTACTTTAAACACCTGTAATAATGCTCCTAAGAGCTTGATGCCATTGTGCATCTTTATAAAAAGCGTAATCGTTGAACTCGCGAGCCAAGTCGTGTACCGGACGCGATTGAGTGCCTTTAGGAAGATCTTTAGATAACCCACCTGTAATGATGCTCCTTAGAGCCTGCAGCATAGTTTCTCTAATAGCGGGGTCGTCGGCATTTTTGATGCCGTTGTGCATCTCAACGAAGAGCGGATCAGCGCGTGTGTGTATCCGTACTAGTTGAGCGAGCGCAAGGCCGGCCTTTATACGGACTGGGCGCGATTGGTCGTTCAGCGCCTTTAGGAAGGTCGTTTGGAGTTGTGGTAAGAACTGCTTCAGCATGACGCCAACCTAAAAACAGAATAACATTAACACTCCGCATCGATGCAATTTATTTTTTTGTTACAGATGTAGTGCAAACTTATTTTCCATCGTATTTTCAGGGAAACGTACGAACGTGTCTTGCTATTTCAGTCAGTCTCTGTACAAAAAGTTTGACTACGAACGTTTCCGAGAAAATACGATAGAAAACGATTATGCACAACATCTGTAATATTTTTTTGTTACAACGCAATGTGTCAAGTGCTTATTTGATGACATATAATGCCTGTGATACGTGAGTGTACGGTACGTGATGCATGTGTGTGGGTGTTTACAGTATTTGTATTGTATAGTGATAGCATACCTTTGAGAGTAACGAAGCGAGAGTCTCAAGTACAGCTGCCTTGACACTGGCATTGAACCTGTCACCCAGGATACGAATGAGCGGTCCAGTGATATGCACGACGGAGGGCTGGATAGCGGCCGCTGAGGTTAACGTGATGACTTCTCCCAACATGAGCGCGGCGGCTTCCTTGTCTTCCGGTAGACCGTTGAGGATGGACTCGCGGAAGAGCGGCAGAATTGGTGCTATGCCCTGTAAAGTATGGTGGTATATGGTTTTTATTGGTATTATTGTTAAATTAGAGCTTTGGTAAGCGAATAAAGCCCTTGAGGGCTATGAATTTTGTCCCATTAATCTTTTGACCGCTAAAACCGTCAATTGAAGCGCGCGGTTACCGCTCAATATCAAGCTTCATGCTTTGCGGTTCACGATTACGCGCCGAAAGTAATAGGGACGGCGTTCGAAGGATTAAAATATTTTAGTGTGACTCATAAAGTGGTGTTTAATTGTGATGTTTTTAATAAAGCAAAAGAACCACATGACAGGACACGGGCCTTAGCTATTTCGCTGAAACATATCTAATAATACAGTACAGATATGCGCTATCTGTCTCTCTGCCCCAAAGTCTTTGTGAATGCCTCTCAGGGCATTTGGTTTTTGGCGAAGAGTGATGAGTCTTTGAAGTAGTTGTAAGGCTAGCGGATTGCCTTTTAAGGCCTGTATGTATAGTCAAACTAGAATATTTACCTTAGGTAAGCAGAAGCCTGGCAGCAGCTCTCCCTTCAGATCCGAAGCGGCATATCTCACAGCCTGCCTTATATCCGCCACATGCGCTATCTGTCTCTCCGCGTCCAACGTTTTAGTTAGCGCCGTGAGCGCCTCCCAGGCCATTTGCAGGACGTCCCGATCAGTTTCAGCGAAGAGTAGGATGAGTCCTCGTAGTTGAGGTACGTATGGCTAGAGGACCGCCTTTTGAGGCCTGTATGTATTGTCAAACTAGAATATTTACCTTAGGTAAGCAGAAGCCTGGCAGCAGCTCTCCCTTCAGATCCGAAGCGGCATATCTCACAGCCTGCCTTATATCCGCCACATGCGCTATCTGTCTCTCCGCGTCCAACGTTTTAGTCAGCGCCGTGAGCGCCTCCCAGGCCATTTGCAGGACGTCTCGGTCAGTTTCAGCGAAGAGTAGGATGAGTCCTCGGAGTAGTTGTGGTACGTATGGCGTGAGGTCTGCGCGTGTGTGCGTGACGTAGGCGCAGAGGAGGGAGGCGGCTGCGCGGCGCTTGTCGCCCTCGCTGGTGCGGATGGCTTCGAGAAGCATGTCGATTATGCTGCGAAGTGGTTTAGTTAGTTGTAGAGGAAATTTAAGCATCATTGAGTGAACCTAGGCTACTCGGGGAACGCATACTTATAATTAAAGTAATATGTCAGACGCAAACAGACGAGTTTTAAGTATCAGTTTTAAAAACCTTTCTCCAAATTTTTTTAGAGGATTCGGAGGATAAATATTTGAGGGCGGAAGATCAAAAACAAAATTATCAGTTTTAGCATATCGATGTAAACGCAAAAATTATCGGAGCAACCAGAGTTTAATCGAGTATCTTAGCGTCTAGGCGGCGTGGCGAATAGATATTACGATCGGGTTTTGATTTCCGGTTAGCGCCATTCGCTTCGTAGGTTGCGTTATATGAACAAATTGTATACATAGTGACATCGTATGCCGTCTTTGGCACGAACAAGGCTATATCGTATCAGCTTACCATCTGACGCCCTGCGCGTCGGTGACGGGCAGCAGCGCGTTCCTGCAGTGGTCGAGCTCCCGGGCCTCGGCGGGCGTGCCTCTGGCGGCGGCCAGCGCGGCGAGCAGCGCGGGCAGCACGCGCGGCAGGTGCCGCGCCAGCGCGCCGCCCGCCGCCGCCGCCAGCGCCGACAGCGCGCGCGTGTCCGCCGCGCCCGACGTGAGCACCGGCACGAGGTACGGCAGCACCGCGCGGGATTTTATCGCCATCACCTAAACAAAAGTCGTCAAGGTTCATTTTTTTTTAATAACACATGCAACTTATTTTAAATCAATCTGTTACTTTTTTTCTTTCTTGTAGTACAATGTACCATCACGCTTCGCGATTGTTGCGCCGTTTAGGGTCCTAGGCCCTAGGCCTAGCTAAATTGATTGTTCAGTACTTACGCTATAGAATTTCCAATTTACCAAGAACCCTAAAATGCATAACAAATTAACGATCCCATGTGGTGACTCTACAAATCGTCATTAATATAATAAAAAAAAAGAATACATTTCAAAATTTTGTACCTGCTTCAAGCCGTCTAGGGTGGCCTCTGCGACCGCCGGGTCGGGGTCATTGAGCCCTTCCAACATTTGAGGCAAAATGTCGTCTAGTGCCTTGTTACCGATCGTCGCGTGTAAACTGAAAAAAAAAAGAAATAAAATTTCCTTAAATACACGCAGCGTCGATGCGAGAATCTAAGCCGATACCGACGTGTGCCAAGCAGGATGGCCGAGTCGAAGTAATGTTATTTTTATTTTAGCGGCTGCTAGAACTTATGACAGAGTAGTTCTGTCATAAATTCTAGCAGCCACTAATCGCATTACAGGTAGCGAGTCTTAGCGCTGCTCGCAGAGTAGGAACAAATCCATTACCCAGGCAGTACGGCATCTCTTGATATGGAACAAAAGTTGAGAAACCAATCCGATGCGTAGGTGTGTGTGACAAGCAGGATTACGACTCAGGATAGCCGCTAATCGCACTTCCAGTGACGGGTTCCTTGGAGCAGTTCTCACAGTAGGCACAGTCCTTCAGCGAACTATATTATAGTATCATGTGACGTATTGGCCAGGATCTCTACCAAACCTATGAAGACGTGTGCAAAGCAGGATGGCAAAGTTGAAGTGCAGTTTTTTTAAGTACTAATCTGTCGAAAGTTCTAGCAGCCGCTAGTCGCACTTCTGGTAGCTTTAGCATCAGCAAATATCAGGGCGTCACGTGATGAAGACGCTACAATCTCTGATTAATGGGGGCGTGTATCAAGCAAGATGGCCGAACTTTATTAAACTTATTTTTTTAATACTAACCTGTCAAAAGTCCTAGCAGCCGCTAATCGCACTTCAGGCAGCGGGTCCCTTAGAGCAGTTCTCACGGTAGGCACTAATCCATCGGCGAATGACAGTACAGCGTCCCTTGATGTGGAAGCCAAGATTTCTCCTAAGCCAATGCAAACGCCCTGGCGCTGGTCGGGGCGATCGGATTTGAGGCCCCGTTCGAGGATAGGCACGATCTCGGGGAGGACGCGTTCACCCAACTGCAAAAATGGTCTCGTAAAATATTGAATGTAATAACCTCTAGCCGGCCATACGTCAAACCCTGCCAAGCAAAATGAAATTTTATTTTGTCAACACAAAGTTCAAATTAAAATGGAACAGGAGACCTTTTTATAGGTCTCTGGGCGGCTAGAGGTTAATAATACGATATAACGCTATCTCCAATTTCGATGTGTGGAACTCGTACAGTCAACTGTAAAACATCAAAACTGCAAAAATCATCTCAAAAATATGTCGCATAGCTCGTATGTCAGCGAATTAAGAACTATGGGACATATTTTTGAATAAGTTGGCTACACCCATATTTTTACAGTTGACTGTACTCATAGAAATACGATTGCTGCCCCATCCGCGTCCAGATTTGTGCTTAAATCCAAATTTAAACTCCACTATTTTTACTAACCTGTGTTATTTCATTTGTTCATCATTCGTCATTCTCAAAAATTTGAAAAAGTATACCTACTGAGCTTACGACGAAAAGTAGAAGACAAGGAAGGCATACCCACGATCAGATGGGGATTGGGGATGATTGCAAGGAAGAGAGAGAGAAGCATTACTGATCTTACCTTGCGCACAAGGTCTCCTAAAGTCCTGGCGGCGACCTGACGCTTGTCGTAGCTGGTGGAAGCGAGGCAGCCCAGCAGTAGCCCGAACAGGGTCGGGAGGATCTCGCGCAGCGTCTTCGGTGTGTTGGTCACAACCACCTGCAAAACGTAAAGGATTAATCTGACAATCTGTAGTTATTCCAAGGAATTCAAATTCTAGAAAGCGGGTTCTAGAAAAAAAGGGTATAGGTTTTTAAAGAGTCGGTGATGATGCTGATGTCTTCAGAACTGAACAGGTCTATTAATAAACCCGTGAGGTTCATATTAGTAATAAAATACACCTTTAACCTTATTATGAAAGTTGAATTTTCTAATAAACTTCTAAATCACTATCAACTCCGCGTACCGTCCGCTCCTGTCCATATATAACCGCGCTGATATCCAATTCTCTTACTGCCATAGGCCGACAATGCGACCGCACTGTACAGAAATTATCATCAAAAAATAACACATAACACCTTGTTATTAAAGTTCAATTTCCAACTAACCTTCCACACATGCAGCGCCGCCTGTCGGACCATCAACGCGACATCACTCCTGCCCATATACAACCCGGCCAATACTCTATTCCTTCTCTCGTTGCCAAGGGCAGACATAATCGCCTTATGAGACTGCTCCGTACCGAAGTTATCGTCCTCCGACGCCGTTTCCGTACTCATCTTACCACTGACACCAGATATACGGTATAACAAGTCTCCTAGTAGTTGTACTGAGCTGTATCTAATACGCCAATTGTCGTCGAATAGGCCTTTTTCTAGCTCAGGTAACAGTAAAGTTATAGCACTTTCAGCGTATAGGTTAACAATTCTTTGTCCAGCCTTTAAGGCTGTTTCTCGCACGTATTCGTTTTCGTCGGCTAAGGCTTTGAGTATGGGGTTGATGATTTGGCCGATGTAGGGGGTGAATTCGTCGGTGAAGGCGCCTGGCATGTAGATGAACATCATGATGTAGCCGTCTTTCACGTGCGGGGCGATGTCGGTGCGCTCCGCTGTTGCGATTATGTCTGTGGGGGGCATCGAAAATTTTAATTTATGGCCAGATATGTGAGCTTATGCCCAAAATGGCCCGTGCACCGCAGTATATTGGATTGTTAATTTTATGGCTTCAATATTAACACTAATGTACTTATACAACAATTAAATAGCAGCGCCAACAAAAAAACATATCACTGCGAAAGCTGCAATAGTATCATAATACTAGACTAGACATACAAGGACGCTAAGCCCTTGCCCGACGCCTCTGCATCCATTGAGGTGGTCTCCAAGGTTCAGCAGTTCCTCGAGCCTGGATACTAACCCGGCATGATCTTGTGCAGCTTGTGGACCCCCAGGCCGGCCACCACCTCGCTGAGCCCCTGGGCGGCGCCGCTGCGGTCCACCGAGCTGGACTCCGAGGTGAGGGTGTGCATCAGCCAAGGGAGGAGCTCCTCGAAGCTGCTCTCGCCCATGCCCTTCACCATGGCGCCTAGTGCGCGCGCGGATACGGAACGGACCTGGAAATATATCGTTGGGAATAGTATCTAAGCTGGATGACGCCTAAAGAGGATATACCTTGTGATTAGCCAGGTAAAATATCCTATTTCCCCATTCATAAACATAACACAGCTTATAACATTTCTATAAAAATATATTTTCAGAGGCTTTCAAACTATGACTGTCAGTATCAGGCTTTCAGACCAGCCGTATAATGTGGCGAGGACGTAACCTTGGATTTATAGTATAGCGAAAGATTCAAGATCAATATTTCCTGCAGTTCCTTTATGCTCCCGCCATTTTTCATTTTTCTTGCTTGTGTGCGTCTTTTTAAGAAAGCCCGTTGGACGACCGACATGATGAGAGTTAGGGCTTAAACATTGTTATTGACAATACTGACCTCCGGCACAGGATCCAACAGTGAACTCTTCAATCCAGGTATAATATTAGGCAGATACGGCATCAGATCCTTCTGATCCGTCAGCGAGTACATATTTCCAATAATCTGCGCCGCCATTTTCCTAGTCTCCGTGCTTCGGTCGAGGAACGCTCGTTGGACGACCGGCATGATCAGAGCGAGGGAAGGCGCGTCGATGAAGTGCACGAATTTGGTGTCGAGGAGAGTTTGGAGGCAGGCCGATGTCTTGTTTGAGGGATCTTGGAGCGCTTGTAACAGAACCGGTACGATCGCTGGAAGAAAAACGAACAGTTGAGTGAGGTGGTTGGCTTGCCCTGTCTATTCCCAGTACTTCGAAATGTCCCAGTTCCTCCCAAGCGTTTTTGATCGTAATAAAACGCGTGATGCGATATTTCGACTTTGGGAGGCGGAAGTGTTTTTGTGCCGACGCGAATTCCTGACTGAGAGTAGTCAGCCATGGAAACAAAGTATTGTGCGCGACACCCGTCGTGATGAATAAAAATAGCTTTGATCAGTCTTGAGATGATAGATGGTAAGCATGACAGATGATAAATGAAAAATAAAAACTAGCGCACGAAGGGTTCCGTACCATTAACCAAAAAACGACAAAAAAAATCACGTTTGTTGTATGGGAGCCCCACTTAAATATTTATTGTATTCTGTTTTTAGTATTTGTTGTTTCGCGGCAACAGAAAAACATCTTCTGTGAAAATGTCAACTGCCTAGCTATCACGGTTCATGAGATGCAGCCTGGTGACAGACAGACAGACAGACGGACTGCAGAGTCTTAGTAATAGGGACCCGTTTGTACCGTTTGGGTACGGAATTCCAAAAAAATACAGTAGTTTCGCGTTACCTTGGATCTCAGGATTCCTGATGACAGATCCGATGACCTTGAGCGCCTCCGCGCCTGCGCCCTGCACCCTCATATGCGAATCTGATAACACCTCTATCAGTCTCGGCACGATGGAAGGCAAGCATGAGGATAGCTGTTTCGGCGCGCAGTACGCCATAGCGCCGAGCAGTTCGATTGATCCTGCAAATAATATAAATTAATAGAAAAAAAATAAAATTTTTAAGGCTGCACTAATGCATCAATAAAATTCCTATGAAAATGCTTGTCTTTGATAAACAATTCTATAATTGAGTCGCTTAACTTCAAGCTCGGGTAAATCCATCTGTCAGATTATGCGATTTTGGTATTAAGAAAAGGTAATAGGGTAGATATCTGCTGAGAGGGTTGATTTACCCGAGTTTGAAGTTAAGCGACTCAATTACAATTAAATTATTAAGCTATGGTTTATTTTTCCTGTTTCAAATTGACGAAAAGTCGACCACGAAAGCGTTGGTATGAAGCAGCAGAAGTTATACAGGTGCTTACAATACAACAACACACTTAATTGCTCGAAAAACGGTTGAGTTTGCCGAGAGGATGACAGACGAAGAAATTCACTTACCGGCCTTAGTCCGCCAGTTATCATCATTCAGCGCTTGAAACAGCGACGGCAACACCAACTTGACGCCGTGAGCGCTCAGTTTGCTCATGATCAGTTTCGCTGTGTCGTCGGCGGCGGCGCGGACGTATTGCGAGCTATCGTCAAAGCAGAGCAGCAGGTGACTATGCAAGGCTCGAAGAGGCACCAGAGTTTGATAAAACATTACTTACCGGCCTTAGTCCGCCAGTTATCATCATTCAGCGCTTGCAACAGCGACGGCAACACCAACTTGACGCCGTGAGCGCTCAGTTTGCTCATGATCAGTTTCGCTGTGTCGTCGGCGGCGGCGCGGACGTATTGCGAGCTATCGCCGAAGCAGAGCAACAGGTGGGGTAGAACGTGGACTATGTACGGTTCGAAGACGCACCAGAGTTTGATAAAACACTACTTACCGGCCTTAGTCCGCCAGTTATCATCATTCAGCGCTTGCAACAGCGACGGCAACACCAACTTGACGCCGTGAGCGCTCAGTTTGCTCATGATCAGTTTCGCTGTGTCGTCGGCGGCGGCGCGGACGTATTGCGAGCTATCGCCGAAGCAGAGCAACAGGTGGGGTAGGACGTGGACTATGTACGGCTCGAAAAGACGCCCCAGTTTGTAGCAGAGCATTTCGAAGCCGAATAGAGCGCCTGTGGACAAGTTTCAAGTTATTCATTGATGATTTTCTAAAAGCCGTGTATTTTCATTATTATTTATTAAATACACAATACACTTCATTCCTACCTTCCCTGTACTTGTAATTTTTCTTCTCCTGAATGGCCTCGGTAAGTTTCCCCATCACATCGAGCTGCTTCAGCGAGAGAATGCCGAGGCCTTTGATGATGCCGGCGATACCGTATGCTGCTCCCTGTACAAATAAAATAAACATAACAAATATTACATTTTCGGCACAATTTATCGCTGTCTGTACTTTTCTTTCCACAGACTCATCACTCATCAGGACAATTGCAACAACACAAAACTCAAATCGTTTGCTTTGTAACGTCTTACCACATAGTCCTCATGGCCACGGTTCAAGTCGTTCAGTGATAGAGAGCTCATGATTCACAGTAAAAAAATTACATAAATTTCCCATATAAAAAGTGGTTTGGCCAACTTCTCAGTTAATCAGTTCTGAAGAGAAAATACACTTGGTAACGTTTGCCTAAAACAAAGCAGACTCCATTCCTCATGGGTCCCATAATTAGGTCTAATTAATTTAAAATTATCCATTTACATGGTTCAAATTTTTGACATAACCCAAGCTTACTAGATATCGTATATTAAGAACGTATTTCACATGTGTGTGTATAACGTGAAACGTTTGTAACAATATCAAAAATAAAGTAAAACTTTTCTAGGTACCCCTGTCTATGAAACCCTAATACGGTATCAAAGAATGGTTCTCTGTAACAATAATAAGTCGAACATACCTTCCTGTCTCCATACTTCTCGGCGGTGAGGAGTTGCTTCATGAGTTTGTTCATGATGGCGGGTATTTCTCCCTCGAGCGCGGGCGAGCACACCAGGTGGGGGAGACAGTTGCTCACTGACTCTTGGACCTGAGAACATGGAATAGGGCTATAATCTTCTTCGTGGCGTTATCCCGGCATTTTGCCACGGCTCATGGGAGCCTGGGGTCCGCTTGACAACTAATCCCATGATTTGACGTAGGCACTAGTTTTTACGAAAGCGACTGCCATCTGACCTTCCAACCCAGACGGGAAACTAGGCCTTATTGGGATTAGTCCGGTTTCCTCACGATGTTTTCCTTCACCGAAAAGCGACTGGCAAATATCAAATGATATTTCTTACATAAGTTTCGAAAAACTCATTGGTACGAGCCGGGGTTTGAACCCGCGACCTCCAGATTGAAAGTCGCACGCTCTTACCGCTAGGCCACCAGCGCTTCCGCTAGGCCACCAGCGCTTGGAATAGGGCTATAATATTTTTTATTTATACAAAAAAATCTAAGTGACTAAACTCTGGTAAATTTCAATGCCATATTCGCTAAACCAAGTAAGCACACACACATTGCACTTCTCCAAAAACATATTAAATACATGATGAGCTACGCATTTTCCGAGGGCTATCATGACCTCTTCCTCTCTAGTTGCACTCCACACAAAAGAAGTTTTTAGCAAATCAACTTACCCTTTTTTTTTTTTATTATTTAATAGGACCTTTATACATTTGTACATATCGGCCCTATAAAGCCGCTTCTTATATCTTCAGAAATAAGTGTACATAAGTGGACATTTAAAATAAAAATAATTAGAATCTATTTGTTAAGCATAAACTTACCCCTTTACTAAGGCATTTATCAAAGTTTGAAGTGATCTTTCTTAGCAATTATGCGGTCTCAAACTAGTAATCCTAAACTGGGTGTGGATTGCGTGATGGACTTGATTGTGTGCCGTGTACAAGATTATAAGAACCATGGTATAATAGTATACTCCGCCTGGTACTCTCTTCCCGTCTTTTCTAGGTCACCTGAATGACACAAGCCTACGTCATCATGCGACAACGCTATATGATAGTATGCGATAGCGCTATATATAGCGGCCATATTATTGTGACGTAAGCTTGTGTCACTCTGGGAAGAGAAGACCATGTTTTATTAGACTATGATAAGAACCATTTGGTCATCAGTAAAAAGCATAAATGAAGCCCACCCAATTTCCACTCAACTACATACTCTCACCTTACATGGCGACCCTGCCGCCGGTAAGTAATAATCTTGTGACATGCTTTGCGCCACAAGTTCAAAATCCTCACCTGCTGGCTTGGGGTAGACAGTGCGGCTATGAGTCTCAACGTGATAGGCTTGATCCGTGCATCATCAGGCTCGAGGTGGCGCGCCAGCGAGCCGACCAGCAGCACCACACTTTGCCGCACCGCATCGTAGCCGCCAGACTTTGGAGCCTTGTCCAAGAAGTTCTCGAACACGGGGAGCTGACTGCCGAGTGTTTCCTGCAGACAAACAACAACTGTCAATGTCACTCGTCTTGTGATTTGGAAGCGAGTACCGAGTCTACATTCTACATTAAATCCTCTGTGAATCCCTTTAAGATTTTTCTGAACAATAAATAATGTTCTTTCACTGACGGTATGTCTAAGTGGTAATAAGTGGCTCATTATATAAGTTTTCACTATTACCCAATTATTTCGACAAATTACTATAGTTTTATTTTGATCAAAAATACTTTAGCACAGTCTACCCGAGCGAGCACGAGCACGCGCGCACCCGAGCCGCATACATCGCTGTCATCGCCATTGTTAGTAGCTCGGTACACGCCAAAGGCCCACTGTGACTTTAGTATGATTAAGGATCCTGAGCGAAGTTTTACTCATCTTTTAGCATTTTTTTCGAGAAAGATTTTTTCTGCTCTATACAGCAGAACCGAAGTTTTAGGTTCAAACCTATTTTACACACACACACACACACACACATGAAAGATTCGTACTTTATTCTTATCGGCATGTTAAAACCATCTAAATTTCTATAATGAGTCTTAGAAAAATGTACCTATCCAAATCTTGACGATTTGTAATGTCCACAGAAAATATTAACGTTTATAAATGCTGAAGTAGTTTGTCAAATATGTGCGTTTGTTTGTTAGGGGACATTGTTTGTGTTGTTGAATAATTTTACGACATGACATGACATGTTATGTTATATTAAACAAGTGAGCCTGAACCGTAAAATTATTCAATGTTAGTATGTCTCACAACAGTTTAAATTCGATTGTTTGTGTTGTGTTCGTCTAAATCGGTTCAGCCTAGCTAGCGGTTTAAACGTAAAGAGGTAGCTAGCAGACAGAGTTATAATATAAGTAGGGATATATGCATAGGTGGCAGAGATGTTGCGAATATTCGCATCCGCATCCGCAACTTCCTCTTTATTTTCCAATTCCGCATCCGCACAAGATCGATGCGGAGCTTAATGCGAATGTCGAACAAGTCGGTACAAGAACGTCTTAGCGGCGGCGTAAGTGCTAGGTAATTTCGTCATTACCTATCTTCCGGTTCGTGCACGAAATCGTCTAAATCCAGAAAAGTTGGCCAAGTTAGTGTTTATTAAATATAACGCACCTATATTCTCAAATACTATAGTCGTACGGTTTTAAAATGTCGAAATCCACTTGAGAGATTACCTGCCGATGAATGGCATTGTTATCTTTTGTTAAACCAAACCGCTAATTACGCGTGCGCAATAAAAAGCAATAACAACAAATTATTCCATACAGATAACAACAAAATATTCCATACGAAAAAATACAAATATTGATGATTCATATAAAAAAATATATATAAGTATACATATATATATTTATTTGGGGACAATCTTACACAAATCGACCTAGCCCCAAACTAAGCGAAGCTTGTACCATGGGTACTAGACGACGATATACATACGTATATAGATATATACATACTTATATACATAGAAAACAGCCATGACTCAGGAACAAATATCTATGTTTATCACACAAATAAATGCCCTTACCGAGATTCGAACCCGGCACCATCAGCTTCATAGGCAGGGTCACTACCCACTAGGCCAGACTGGTCGTCAATATTAAGTTATGTCCAGAAAGTGCAATCTAATTTGAACCTTAAATTGGAATGCTAAAGTTGAAATTCTATTGGCGCGTATGTGGTTCATAAATCGTACTGTGCCCGGTTTCTTTAGCTAAACTTTTTAGCATTACGGGTAAGTTTTCGCTTAACAACAATAGAAAACTCATTACGAACAGAAAAATATTATGAGGTAAAGGTAACCTAAAATGAATACTACCTATAAAACTAAAACTAATACCTAAAAAATTAATAAAACATAACATGGGTGACCTAGCCCCATATGTATGTATGTAAATTATACGACAACTTGATAACATATAAAATATGATAATAAGATCGGTATCATGCTCGGGACATCCGTTTCCTAAGATATGATACTGTCAATTAAAGATTTATGTTAGATTAGGTATTAGAGGGCGTTATCAACCCACAATGACTTATGATGACGAAAAACTCATTAATAGATATCAAAGAAAATAGAGTCTATAGAGACGGATTGTCAAAGTAAATTATGTAGCCACTGTAAATTTACTGCCATCTTTCGACCCAACATAAAAAATGTTAAATGTTAGGTGTTAACTTTTTAAATATTCATATTAAGGCCATCTATTCGACATTGGGTCAAATGTATAGTGCAATCTTTTCGAGATCTGATCTGAGAGACTGTCGAGTAGATGGCGTTATTTCAATATTTAACAAATTAACACATATCAGTGAAAGGATAAGGATCAAAGACAAATGGCGTTCTAATAGTTTTAATATTCTGTCGAAAGATGGCAGTGAATATAATGTGGCTACCTAATTTACAGTTACAGTTACAGTAACGCTCTATACACTTATTCTCTTTGCTTTGTGTGACTCTTAACGCATTCACTGCCAGGGGGCGTGGCCTAGGAACAAACTTGTATGGCGGTGAACGCACATGTGCGTCGGGGGCAGTGAATGTGTTAATAATAAATAATGTTTGTCGGTGGGAGGTATAAAAATGCAAGGTTCCCAAGTAACAATTTGTGGTACTATAGTGGTCAATAGAACGTTTCCTAAATACCACCTAAGGTCCTATAAAAGACCTAAGAAGGTTGTATAAAGCCGAAATGGCGCATCTTATGTGCCATTCAGTGATATAGTAGACCTATAGCAGTGTCAGTCGTGACGTTTTAGGTCTATAAAAGTGATATAATGATGACTCTTGTGCTAATTTGTTGTCAGTAACGCCATTATAGTGTTAATTTATACTATAGTAGCATTAGAGATTCCATTATAGTGCTTGTTTTATACTATAGTAGTATTTGAAATTCTATTATAGTACTTTTTTATACTATCGCAGAATTCATAGTTCCTTTACAACGCAATTTGCTACCAAGTTTTCCATCAACTATTGTGAGTGGTTTTGATGTGTGTTTACTTTACAAAAACGATATTAAGTAAAATGGTGATAAGAGAGATGGTGACTTTATATTAATATGCGTTATTTAGATGTCGAATAATTCGGTCCTTAGTGCAAAAAGTATATGGGACGGAAGTTTTACCGTTAGAATAGTATAAGGTTTAATAAAATAATTTAATAAAATATTATGATATTCACCATAGTTACTACTATGCAGCCAAGAAGTAAATCCGACGCTTTTATAGGCTAACTATAGAACTTACGACGAAATATTCACCGCCATCATGATTAAAATTAGGGTTCCAAAAGAATTTTGCTGTGACCCAGTTACACTTACAAACTCTTTAGAAAGACATATGTTTTTTTTTAAATTTAGATGTAGTTAATTACTGTTGTTATCTTTTTCAGTGTGATTGGTAAAAAAAAATTTGCTAATAATGGATGTCGATAAATATCTAAACTGCCACGATTTTATGCTTGTATTAAATCATTGATGATAAATCTGAACTACAATCACTAATATCACTGGGGTATTTTTTATCAATTCATTAATATTAAAATATTTTGTACGGAACCACATTATGTGGCTTAGGCCTGAACTTATATAAGCAAGATATAAGTAGCCATTACAAATCAAATTTATCATTTACAAGTAGTCGTTTTCTACCTTTATGTATCTAACTCGGTTTATAAAAGACATAAAAACTCAGCTATAACGCTGTTGTCTTTTAAAAGAAAAAAACAAAACCACTATACAACAGTTTTGTGATATAAAATAGTCATTGTGACGTTTACAGCGATGATATATAATAGAGATTTGAAAACTACTAAAGTGCTTTTTAACGCTATAAATATGTCCCAAAAACGCTACTATAGAGCAAAACAGTTCTATAATAGTGTTCATATGACTACTAAAGTATTATGTATTATAGCAGCGATCTCTAAAGCTACTATATCCTGAAATCGTTGTATATTTGGGGTTTTGTCACTGTTAAAAGACAAAACTATAGCGGCTAGCAGGGAACCTTAATAGCGCAAACTACTAAATTATTATGTACTATAGCAGTGATCTCTAAAGCCACTATATCCTAAAATCGTTGTATAGTTGGGTTTTTGTCACTGTCATAACACAAAACTATAGCGGCTTCCAGGGAACCTTAATAGCGCAAACTACTAAAGAATTATGTACTATAGCAGTGATCTCTAAAGCCACTTTATCCTAAAATCGTTGTATAGTTGGGTTTTTGTCACTGTTAAAACACAAAACTATAGCGGCTGGCAGGGAACCTTAATAGCGCAAACTACTAAAGTATTATGTACTATAGCAGTGATCTCTAAAGCCACTATATCCTAAAATCGTTGTATAGTTGGGTTTATGTCACTGTAAAAACACAAAACTATAGCGGCTAGCAGGGAACCTTAATAGCACAAACTACTAAAGTATTGCGTACTATAGCAGTGATCTCTAAAGCCACTATATCCTAAAATCGTTGTATAGTTGGGTTTTTGTCACTGTTACAACACAAAACTATAGCGGCTTCCAGGGAACCTTAATAGCGCAAACTACTAAAGAATTATGTACTATAGCAGTGATCTCTAAAGCCACTTTATCCTAAAATCGTTGTATAGTTGGGTTTTTGTCACTGTTAAAACACAAAACTATAGCGGCTTGCAGGGAACCTTAATAGCACAAACTACTAAAGTATTGCGTACTATAGCAGTGATCTCTAAAGCCACTATATCCTAAAATCGTTGTATAGTTGGGTTTTTGTCACTGTTAAAACACAAAACTATAGCGGCTTGCAGGGAACCTTAATAGTGCAAACTACTAAAGTATTATGTACTATAGCAGTGATCTCTAAAGCCTCTATATCGTAAAATCGTTGTATAGTTGGGTTTTTGTCACTGTTAAAACACTAAAACTATAGTTGCTTGCAGAGAACCTTAATAGCGCAAATTAGTTGCATAAAAGTGATTCCAAATACTATTATACAGTAATATTGCTCTATAGTGGTTATATTTGACGCTATTATAGTACACGCCTATAACGGCTCTATAAAATGGTGAAGTAAACCTTTACATCAATTGCTTATAGAATACATTAGCTGTATAAGCCTATAGAGCAAAAAGGTGTTGCCAAACGCTTTTATACAACAGGTGGTCACCTCGGAAACCTTAATACGACGTCTATACAAGCTTTTAGCGATAAAAACTAAAATTATAGGACTAAAATGTTACTTGGGTTCGATTAGGTTAGTAAATAAATAACCCATCGGGAAAAGATATGTAAGTATATTCATTAAATTAAAGATACCTACCAACAATAAAATTATACATATTATCTGTAGGTACTCAGTCACAGATCTGTCAAGATTAAAATAAAACATAATAATAGTAAATTTAGAAGACCCTGACATTCATCAGTATATTCAAACCCAATTAAAAATTTACTTATTTTTAAACAGACATTAACAACACAAATCCTACTCTAAGAGTTTAATCGCCGATACAATCAATGCATCTTTGCGCATTGTAACAATATTTTTTTTAAATAAAGTTTTATTTTTATATTTACACAGGTCAATCTACGAGTAGTCCCACGGTAAGCTCAATAAGGCTTATGTTGTGGGTACTAGACGACGATATATATAATATATAATCATATATAAATACTTATATACATGGAAAACATCCATAACTCAGGAACAAATATTTGTGATAAACACACAAATAAATGCCCTTACCAGGATTCGAACCCGAGACCTCCTGCTTCGTAGGCAGGGTCACTACCGACTAGGCTAGGAAGCCACAGCCACTACATAGGAAGCCGTCAAGTCCGTCAAGCCTTTAATTCCCTCTAAAGCGTAGCCTGATGCGTCCGCGGTACAACTCTCAAAGGCAGCCCGTGCTTCGACCTCAAGACGAATCGGTCGGGATCAAACTCCAGCCGTCTTCGTGTGAGCGCGCACGGCTCCACGCGGTATCGCTGCAGCAGCTTCACTAGGCACACCTTCGACTGCACTTGCGCGAAACGCATACCTGGATAAATGTAGTAGGATTAGTAAGGAGATAGGTTTATACAAAAAATAAGTGCATTCCCATTGCCGGGATGGTTTTGGGATTATACTAAGCAACTTTTACTATGAGACCAACCCCGAAATCGTGAAAAAAAAATTTGGCTGTTTCATCATTTTGGCATCCATTTTCTATAGGAGGGTAAAGTTTTTTCGCGATTTCGGTCGCAACGGTGGCAACGGTAGTTAACTTCTATTGTTTTGTTCACAACGTCAAACGCGATGACGCGATTAATAGCGTTAGTTTATATAAAGAGTGTTTGAATATTTACGCAAATAATTAAAAAATATAATATGTAAATAAAATGGAACTCACCTATACAATTTCTCGGTCCAAGTCCGAAAGGTAGAAATGCGCACGGATGTCTATCCATTGAGTTTTCTGGCAAAAACCGATCAGGGTTGAAATCTGTAGGATTGGACCAGTATTTAGGGTCATAATGGATACCACTCACGGACACCAGGACACCCATACCCTTCTCCACTGTCACTCCCGTATCAGGGAGTTCTACGCGACCCATCGCGAGCCGAGGGATAGGGTCCACTACTGGATACATCCGCAGTGTCTCATTGAACACCTGTTCCAAGTAAGTCATATCTTTGATGCAGTCGTATGTAACTTTTTCACCGTGCTTTTTAAGAACCTGGTTGATTTCGGCGACAACTCGGTCTTGTATCTCAGGATGCATGGCCAGTTCATGTAGTAGAAAGCCCATGGTGGTTGCGCTGGTTTCATAACCGGCCGCGTAGAAGACAAACGCCTGCGCAGCCATAACATCATCAGTGATCTGAAGTTTCCTGTCCTTGTCGTCTTCATGTCGCTTCACTCCATGAATCTCGCCCGCGTTTCTCAGCTCCAACATCAAGTCCATAAAATCTTTCCTGTTGGACGCCTGACCATTGCGCTCGCGTAGTATATCATTCACAAGTCCGTAAAAGAAGTCCTTGATGGCTTTAGGCCAGAAGGACATGTCGAACTTCTTTAGAATGCCGGGATACATAGTTTCCAATTCGATAGTGTAGTTGGTAGTGAATATGAGATTGTCTAAAGTATCGAAGACGTTGTCGACGTCGTTTATGTCGATGTCGATGCCGAACGCGCAGGCACCTATGTTGCCGATAGTGAATCTTTGTACTAGGGTGTGGACGTTCTGTTCTGGGGATTTCTCGACAGCCGGGCCGAGGAAGTCCAGAAACTTGTCGGCGCGTTCAGTGATCAAGTAGAGCATGTTCTTGAGTTTACCAGTAGTGAACATGGGGGAGAGCCGAGTGCGGAGTACCCGCCAGTCGTCGCTTTCGGCGTTGAAGAGGTTGAAGCCGAGACCCTTGTTGCTGAAGCTGAAGCCACGGTCTGAGAAGTTGTCGAACTCCCTGATCATCACGTGCTTGAGTACGTCCAAGTCCCTGACGACGATGGTGGGGTGCCAGGCGCGGTAGATCCCGACCACTTTACTTTCAGGGTAGGAGTCGTAAAAGTTTTTAAAAAGCTCATTGAAGGTAGTTCTTCTCAGTGCCGTGTCTTTTAAGTTACCGAAAACTGGCACCGGCTTAGGACCGGCTATGCCACGCTTCTTCCAATAAGAATAGTTCCGGGTCAAATATAGATAGACCAGTAGAACCAAACTGGTAATGCCGAGTGTAATGGCAGCCGCGATTTCAAGAGCCATCGTCCTTTGCTTGGGGTCGTGTGAGAGGCAATAGATTCAGTCAGAAGCAGCGGATCTATATATATAGATAGCGGCAATCATTTAGCACCTCATTCTACAGATAAATTAGTAATCACGGTACAGTTGTCTTATCACACGATCGGAATAATCGGAATGCGGGTCACCTTTCATATAATATTAGAGATATGCAACTCGAATAGCCCACTGCACCCAGAATCAACCGCTGAACCAATTTAGATGAAATTAGATGTGCAGGTAGGGTAGGTAGGTTTGAGACCAGGGGAAGGACATAGGATAGTGTTTATCAATTACATATTATAATCATTCTGCAGACGAACACGGAGGCAGGAGATATAGGTAATAGAATCTTTTGCTTGCATGGGACTTAAAATAAGCACTCGAAAAAATATCAAACTAAAGAAAGACTATATTAAAAAATTGCGTGATGGTACGGAACATTCAGGACTCGCATTTGGCCAGTTTTATTCCGCTCAGTCATCATGTACCAGTACGAATCAAGTGCGCATGCATCGAATAATCAGGCATTGATCGATCGATAATAACAGCAATAACAATAAGCATATCAGTAATCACTGCACCTCGACAAACAAAACACGTCGAAACGCAAGACGGAAGGACATTTAGGTTTGCACCGTCCAAGGACGGTTTATGTAAACACCTTCTCTAGCCCTCTTATTCATAAACGCGCTACAAACCCCAATTAGCTAATATTGTTTGTCCTTATCTGTCATTTTGACTTATATAGTTGTCTTCTTCTTCCAGTGCTATCTCCTACCGGAGGTCGGCTATCATGAGGGTTATACGAACTTTAGACACAGCTGCGCGGAATAATGAGCGTGTGCTCTGTTTGAACCATGTTCGCAGGTTTTTGAGTCATGAGTTACTGAGGATTTAAAACGTATGTTGCATTAAATTGATATTAATCGGCATTTCCGTCATTACTGATTAATGTGACAAATTCAAATTATTAATTGTTTTCGAAGATAAAATACTAATTTATTGCGTATATGTTTTTATATTCGCATTATGATTTAGTGTAGTGATTGGAAAATTTATTTCAAGTAGATTTATTTCCTGTCACGCCGATAGTATACAGAAACTGGTCTAATTCAGATACAAGACTGCTTGTTCTTGTTCACATACAGTTTTAGAATCTATGTAGGACCGAAATCCAAGACGTTTATATTATACCTTAAGTTTTTTCTAGCAAAATCAGGATTTACAAAATGAAACATCGATAAGCAAAGCAAGTCAAAGATAAATGATTCATTCGAAAGGGAAACGGCATAAAGGGGTTTAATGGCTAAAATAAGAGCCCCCCCCACATCTGGCGTCTTTCGAGCGTCGGCGTCTACAATTCTATGGCCGCTACTCGACGCAACGTCGACGCAGCGTCGACGCAACTGCGCAGCGACGTCATTTACTTAGCGCTGACCAGACGCCGACAGACGCCGACGATCGAAAGACGCTAGATGTGGGGGGGCCCTAAGTCGTTCAAAATGGAAGGGTCATATAGAGGTTTAACTTTTTTTCCAGGCCGTACGAATCTACAAGGTTTACCCAAATACATTCCCATTAATCCAGTTTTGATGATTCATTTAAGGCCACCATCCCACTAACACGGGGTTAAGTGGTTAAACCGTAAAACTAGTGTCATATTGTACTGGTAACCATGGTAACTCCAGGTTTAATCGGTTAACCCCGGAGTAGTTGAATGGTGCAAGTGGCACTTAAAGACAAGTCACATTTGCCGGATGTCAAATTTAATTTAAACTTTCGGACTGCTAAGGTTGAAATTATATTGGCGCATATATATCGTACTATTGCCGGAAAAGGGTTAATTGCTCAAAATAATCGTTAGGGACGCGTCACAAAGGTGTTTAAGCGGTTATACCCCGTCCGAAACTTTCGAAAGGGAGCGTCATAAAGGGGTCTACGCGCTTAAAAAGTCGTTCGAAAGGGAAGCGTCTTAAAGGGGTTTAAGCGCTTAATGCATATATAGTTTACTTTTGTATAGCCAATAAAGCCATTCAAAATCTCTACCTATTCCGATTTGTTTATTAAATCGTTGGCTTACTGTAGATAAGTATTATAGATATCGATAAGTTAATAATAGCGTATATTATCGTAATGCTTAATCGAATCCGTGTTGTGCTTTTGATTACACTAAATTAGCAATGTTGGTCAAAACAAGATGGCAAAATACGTGCGGTACTCAATGGTAAACCGTTGTTCTTTGTTTATTGACCTTAATTTAATTAACAATACAATGTCAATATACAATTAATGATTTCAATCATCTCGACGATAGCAGACAACATTATTTATTTATTTTGTTTATATCATTTTATTGAAATCTTGGCTTCAAGCCTTTGCGCCTAATAGAGCGAAACAAATACAAAATGACGGTAAAACATTTTGTATCTCGTAAGATTAACAAAAAAAGGGTTATAATTGACTAACCTGGCCATTATAAACTGAAATAGATGTCATACATTAAAAAAAAGTGACTAAGTGGTGAAAGCCGGATCCATCCTTCACAAAAAACATTTGATAAAAATGGTTTAACATATTCCCAAATTTGTGTAACCTTGCCATGTAGTTAAACAAACGATATAGCAGCATTAATCTACTCTGCTCTCACTTTCTCCGCTCGTCTCAGTAAGTGTGCCCCGGCTCCCGAGTGCTGTACCGTAGCCCTAATGTCGGCAAAGCAAGTCTGACGCTGATTGAAAATTGTTCAGTGCACTAACCTTGCCATGTAGTTCAACAATAGCCATAGCAGCGTTGAGCATCTCGGCTCGAACCTTCTCCGCCCTGTCGCCGAGCCCGCGTTCGACGAAGAAGCGCATAGCGTCCGGGACGTCGTGGGCCCGGAGGTGCGGCGCCAGCGCGAGCAGCGCGAGGCCGATGCCGCGGCGGGCGCCCCACTCGTCCACCGCTTCTTCCACCACGTGACCGAACTGGTCGAGTTTGGCGGGGATCATCTGTGACACATCGATGGGGTTAGATCAAATTAAGCGGATTAAAAAAGGAAAGGAAAAAAATTGTCGGAAATTTTGTTAGTTTTTTCTAGATATGATATCGGTTTTTGTGATGACAGGTTCAGTCTGTAGAAATCAAGGGAACTCTTTATAATAGGCACAAGATTAAGGTGTCTTTATAATTGCTGATGTGGTTGTCTTTATAATTTTAAATCCATAAAAAAATCTTATTAGGTTCGTTTCTCGGGATAGGTTCGCTTTTGATGTCCCATTGTTTAATGCTTGTCATCTGGCGTGTAAAAGCAACGTTATGGCATTAATATTGCTAATAAGTTTCTTAAAAAACCGGGCAAGTGCGAGTCGGACTCGCGCACGAAGGGTTCCGTACCATAATGCAAAAAAAACAAAAAAATGCAAAAAAAAAACGGTCACCCATCCAAGTACTGACCCCTCCCGACGTTGCTTAACTTTGGTCAAAAATCACGTTTGTTGTATGGGAGCCCCATTTAAATCTTTATTTTATTCTGTTCTTAGTATTTGTTGTTATAGCGGCAACAGAAATACATCATCTGTGAAAATTTCAACTGTCTAGCTATCACGGTTCGTGAGATACAGCCTGGTGACAGACGGACGGACGGACGGACGGACGGACGGACAGCGAAGTCTTAGTAATAGGGTCCCGTTTTACCCTTTGGGTACGGAACCCTAAAAACGTACCGGTAACTTCTCAGAGTAAATGTCCTGGAGCGCGCGCAACACCTCTGCGCGTGTCATGGGCTGCATCTGGTGTCCTACAACAGAAATGCGGAATTAGCTAGATGCATAATTTTTTTGGAAGATGTCAATTGATTTTACTATCCATGAGATACAAACAAACGTTCCTAATAATCCTGCTATCTATGTTACAAAAATATGAGTATTTCACATTTATGGAGTACTTTCATTTGCTGTTTAATTTAAAACAACTGACACTAACAAATATTACGAATATGTTTATTGAACGAACAATAGAAAATAAAGATGGGAACATTTTTAACATCTATTCCCCCTCATGGGCCACCAAATTATAACTTGTTTTAAACTTTGGCCCTTCGGCAATATTTTCCGATGTCTTGCAAGTGTATAGTACCTGTATCTTTCTCTTTCTGCTCCGATGCTCCGTCCTCTTTTGACGCGGACACACTAACAAGATGAGCTAAGGCAGCGGCGGCGGCACGCTGCACGGGCTCGGCGGGATGTTGGACTTCGACTAATAATAGTGGGAACATTTCTCCTCGAGTGCTCCATTCTTGTGCTTCCGGGACGGCGGCCCATAGGTCTTCAGCTAGCTTCCTGTTGATATGATATTACTTGAATTATTAAAGTTCTAACTACAACCTTTATGTTAGTTACAACCAGAATCCTAGTATAAAAAGAGAATCGCGCGTTTCTACCATATGTTAGTGAATATTTGAAGTTTTCCTATTATTCAAAAAGCTCATATTCATAGTACCTTTAATGACTTTATATTAATTATATTAAGATAGAAAATCGAATGCATTAATGTTAGCCATATAAGAGCTAACTAAGATATAACTTGTTCAACTTACTTATTGTCTTCAGCGATGTCAAAAGTAGCGACCAGTAGCCGTTTGCTAATTTCTAGAGCTTGATCCTTGTCCTCAAATAGTGGAGGTAAGCGCGTCGCTACACGGAGGAGCGTTCTTAGCGCTGCGTCACGGACAACCTGCGAAAAAGAATCTTATTCAGATGCGATAAAACATAGTATTTTATGTCAGATGTTAATATAAACCTTGGAGATTTGAAAAACGTATTTGAATGGTCACCTCAAGCGGGCTCTGTAAACCTGCCAGTAAACAAACGACATCTTCGAAGAATCTTATTCAGATGCGATAAAGCATAGTATTTTATGACGAATGTTAATATAAACCTTGGAGATTTGAAAAACGTATTTGAATTTGTATGCTCACCTCAAGCGGGCTCTGTAAACCTGCCAGTAAACAAACGACATCTTCGTGCGTGATCGGTGCTCGTGACGCCATGTCACCAGTTTCTAATAACGCTACAGTGCACGCTGTTTGGACGCGTCCGCTTGTGCTTCCTGAAATGTATAAAGATTTTAAGTGTGACACAATTTATTGGGCCTCGATCCTCAATGGGAGGCTTTACAGCAGGAGTACCTGGCATCCATTGGCTCGTTGGGTGGACGACATTCGAAAGATGGCGAGTCACTTCTGGATGAGATTGGCTCAGGACCGGGATAAGAGGCGTACTCTAATAGAGGTCTATGCTCAGTAGTGGGCGATAAAAGGCTGATATGATGATGATGATGAAAGTTATTCTAGTTAATTTCTTACCGACAAGCTCCACTAGCGTCCTGAACATGTGATCGGTGGGGAACAGGGCGGGCTGCAGCAGCGGCGAGGTACCGCGCAACGCCGCGTGCGTGGTCACTATCGCCAGCCCCGCTAGCATCGCTTTTTCATTGACTCTGACTGCGTGTACCGACATTCCTGCAACAATAGCATAAGAACATTACAATACAATAAACAACATGGTGCTTATGTCGGAGTCATTTAGGGAGGTAAACCAATGAGGATGGTTAGTAATTGAAGCACGGCCGTTTAGTAGCGCAAAGCTGGCAATTCCCACTTCGGCCGATGTATGTATAATGTATAGTGTTATGCTCAACAAATTACGTGAAAATACAATTTAACAATAATTAGTAAAAACCAGAAGCCTGATTTTAAGTAAATAGATAAATTAACCTCCTAAGGCCTGGGCCTTGTATAGCTGGCCATACAAGAATAAAGTCAAGAATTTGCCATTACAATTTGAACTTATATTATAAGAAATAGAGTACAAAAATTCTGTTTTACTGTAAATAATGATATAACTCACCAATTTTAAGCAGCGGGAACACATAACAGAAGCCCGGTGCGTTGAGCGGTTTTCCCGGCTGTTCCTTGGTTCCTACGGTGATCTCGTGTATCAAGTTTATAGTTCGGATTGTCGCCTTGTCCAAGTCTTCTTCCTCCCACGCTGGGTCCAGGTCGCATTGAGGTTTGTGGAGTCTGGAAATGATTTATTAAATTTTTATTTATTAATGATACGGTGATCAAACAGAATTTTGCACTTTTGTAGTTACTATTTGAAAAAGATAAGGTACGCAGAATATAACATTTTTATAGTCAAGTAAGTCGAACTAACTTGTAATTAAGTTCTATTGACAATAACAATACTTTTTTATTTAATTAAAAATAAACAGTTCATTCGAATTTTACCAATAATCACCAATGAATAGAAAATCAAAGATTAGCAGCATGTAGCGTTCATACATCTCAACGAGTTTAATCTATCTATACGCACTCACTGGCATCTACTTAGTCCGAGGTCTGTTAATGTTGTTCGCGGCTGGTGACGGCTGGTCGCTACTGTAGCCTTTGGTGTACTATATGTGTCATACCCTGTTGGGCCGGCGCGGCGCCCAGTAAGGCGGGTATTATGTACACACGACGTATCCGATCCTCTAGTGTCGTACCTGACGGTGAGCGCGTGCACTTGGTCCTTGAGCGCGGGCGGCAGCAGCGGCAGCGCGCGGTGCGCCCGCAGCGCCGGCGCGGCGCCCAGCGGCGAGCGCAGCGCGCCCAGCAGCGCGGGTATTATGTACACACGACGTATCCGATCCTCTAGTGTCGTACCTGACGGTGAGCGCGTGCACTTGGTCCTTGAGCGCGGGCGGCAGCAGCGGCAGCGCGCGGTGCGCCCGCAGCGCCGGCGCGGCGCCCAGCGGCGAGCGCAGCGCGCCCAGCAGCGCGGGTATTATGTACACACGACGTATCCGATCCTCTAGTGTCGTACCTGACGGTGAGCGCGTGCACTTGGTCCTTGAGCGCGGGCGGCAGCAGCGGCAGCGCGCGGTGCGCCCGCAGCGCCGGCGCGGCGCCCAGCGGCGAGCGCAGCGCGCCCAGCAGCGCGGGTATTATGTACACACGACGTATCCGATCCTCTAGTGTCGTACCTGACGGTGAGCGCGTGCACTTGGTCCTTGAGCGCGGGCGGCAGCAGCGGCAGCGCGCGGTGCGCCCGCAGCGCCGGCGCGGCGCCCAGCGGCGAGCGCAGCGCGCCCAGCAGCGCGGGTATTATGTACACACGACGTATCCGATCCTCTAGTGTCGTACCTGACGGTGAGCGCGTGCACTTGGTCCTTGAGCGCGGGCGGCAGCAGCGGCAGCGCGCGGTGCGCCCGCAGCGCCGGCGCGGCGCCCAGCGGCGAGCGCAGCGCGCCCAGCAGCGCGGGTATTATGTACACACGACGTATCCGATCCTCTAGTGTCGTACCTGACGGTGAGCGCGTGCACTTGGTCCTTGAGCGCGGGCGGCAGCAGCGGCAGCGCGCGGTGCGCCCGCAGCGCCGGCGCGGCGCCCAGCGGCGAGCGCAGCGCGCCCAGCAGCGCGGGTATTATGTACACACGACGTATCCGATCCTCTAGTGTCGTACCTGACGGTGAGCGCGTGCACTTGGTCCTTGAGCGCGGGCGGCAGCAGCGGCAGCGCGCGGTGCGCCCGCAGCGCCGGCGCGGCGCCCAGCGGCGAGCGCAGCGCGCCCAGCAGCGCGGGTATTATGTACACACGACGTATCCGATCCTCTAGTGTCGTACCTGACGGTGAGCGCGTGCACTTGGTCCTTGAGCGCGGGCGGCAGCAGCGGCAGCGCGCGGTGCGCCCGCAGCGCCGGCGCGGCGCCCAGCGGCGAGCGCAGCGCGCCCAGCAGCGCGGGTATTATGTACACACGACGTATCCGATCCTCTAGTGTCGTACCTGACGGTGAGCGCGTGCACTTGGTCCTTGAGCGCGGGCGGCAGCAGCGGCAGCGCGCGGTGCGCCCGCAGCGCCGGCGCGGCGCCCAGCGGCGAGCGCAGCGCGCCCAGCAGCGCGGGTATTATGTACACACGACGTATCCGATCCTCTAGTGTCGTACCTGACGGTGAGCGCGTGCACTTGGTCCTTGAGCGCGGGCGGCAGCAGCGGCAGCGCGCGGTGCGCCCGCAGCGCCGGCGCGGCGCCCAGCGGCGAGCGCAGCGCGCCCAGCAGCGCGGGTATTATGTACACACGACGTATCCGATCCTCTAGTGTCGTACCTGACGGTGAGCGCGTGCACTTGGTCCTTGAGCGCGGGCGGCAGCAGCGGCAGCGCGCGGTGCGCCCGCAGCGCCGGCGCGGCGCCCAGCGGCGAGCGCAGCGCGCCCAGCAGCGCGGGTATTATGTACACACGACGTATCCGATCCTCTAGTGTCGTACCTGACGGTGAGCGCGTGCACTTGGTCCTTGAGCGCGGGCGGCAGCAGCGGCAGCGCGCGGTGCGCCCGCAGCGCCGGCGCGGCGCCCAGCGGCGAGCGCAGCGCGCCCAGCAGCGCGGGTATTATGTACACACGACGTATCCGATCCTCTAGTGTCGTACCTGACGGTGAGCGCGTGCACTTGGTCCTTGAGCGCGGGCGGCAGCAGCGGCAGCGCGCGGTGCGCCCGCAGCGCCGGCGCGGCGCCCAGCGGCGAGCGCAGCGCGCCCAGCAGCGCGGGTATTATGTACACACGACGTATCCGATCCTCTAGTGTCGTACCTGACGGTGAGCGCGTGCACTTGGTCCTTGAGCGCGGGCGGCAGCAGCGGCAGCGCGCGGTGCGCCCGCAGCGCCGGCGCGGCGCCCAGCGGCGAGCGCAGCGCGCCCAGCAGCGCGGGTATTATGTACACACGACGTATCCGATCCTCTAGTGTCGTACCTGACGGTGAGCGCGTGCACTTGGTCCTTGAGCGCGGGCGGCAGCAGCGGCAGCGCGCGGTGCGCCCGCAGCGCCGGCGCGGCGCCCAGCGGCGAGCGCAGCGCGCCCAGCAGCGCGGGTATTATGTACACACGACGTATCCGATCCTCTAGTGTCGTACCTGACGGTGAGCGCGTGCACTTGGTCCTTGAGCGCGGGCGGCAGCAGCGGCAGCGCGCGGTGCGCCCGCAGCGCCGGCGCGGCGCCCAGCGGCGAGCGCAGCGCGCCCAGCAGCGCGGGTATTATGTACACACGACGTATCCGATCCTCTAGTGTCGTACCTGACGGTGAGCGCGTGCACTTGGTCCTTGAGCGCGGGCGGCAGCAGCGGCAGCGCGCGGTGCGCCCGCAGCGCCGGCGCGGCGCCCAGCGGCGAGCGCAGCGCGCCCAGCAGCGCGGGTATTATGTACACACGACGTATCCGATCCTCTAGTGTCGTACCTGACGGTGAGCGCGTGCACTTGGTCCTTGAGCGCGGGCGGCAGCAGCGGCAGCGCGCGGTGCGCCCGCAGCGCCGGCGCGGCGCCCAGCGGCGAGCGCAGCGCGCCCAGCAGCGCGGGTATTATGTACACACGACGTATCCGATCCTCTAGTGTCGTACCTGACGGTGAGCGCGTGCACTTGGTCCTTGAGCGCGGGCGGCAGCAGCGGCAGCGCGCGGTGCGCCCGCAGCGCCGGCGCGGCGCCCAGCGGCGAGCGCAGCGCGCCCAGCAGCGCGGGTATTATGTACACACGACGTATCCGATCCTCTAGTGTCGTACCTGACGGTGAGCGCGTGCACTTGGTCCTTGAGCGCGGGCGGCAGCAGCGGCAGCGCGCGGTGCGCCCGCAGCGCCGGCGCGGCGCCCAGCGGCGAGCGCAGCGCGCCCAGCAGCGCGGGTATTATGTACACACGACGTATCCGATCCTCTAGTGTCGTACCTGACGGTGAGCGCGTGCACTTGGTCCTTGAGCGCGGGCGGCAGCAGCGGCAGCGCGCGGTGCGCCCGCAGCGCCGGCGCGGCGCCCAGCGGCGAGCGCAGCGCGCCCAGCAGCGCGGGTATTATGTACACACGACGTATCCGATCCTCTAGTGTCGTACCTGACGGTGAGCGCGTGCACTTGGTCCTTGAGCGCGGGCGGCAGCAGCGGCAGCGCGCGGTGCGCCCGCAGCGCCGGCGCGGCGCCCAGCGGCGAGCGCAGCGCGCCCAGCAGCGCGGGTATTATGTACACACGACGTATCCGATCCTCTAGTGTCGTACCTGACGGTGAGCGCGTGCACTTGGTCCTTGAGCGCGGGCGGCAGCAGCGGCAGCGCGCGGTGCGCCCGCAGCGCCGGCGCGGCGCCCAGCGGCGAGCGCAGCGCGCCCAGCAGCGCGGGTATTATGTACACACGACGTATCCGATCCTCTAGTGTCGTACCTGACGGTGAGCGCGTGCACTTGGTCCTTGAGCGCGGGCGGCAGCAGCGGCAGCGCGCGGTGCGCCCGCAGCGCCGGCGCGGCGCCCAGCGGCGAGCGCAGCGCGCCCAGCAGCGCGGGTATTATGTACACACGACGTATCCGATCCTCTAGTGTCGTACCTGACGGTGAGCGCGTGCACTTGGTCCTTGAGCGCGGGCGGCAGCAGCGGCAGCGCGCGGTGCGCCCGCAGCGCCGGCGCGGCGCCCAGCGGCGAGCGCAGCGCGCCCAGCAGCGCGGGTATTATGTACACACGACGTATCCGATCCTCTAGTGTCGTACCTGACGGTGAGCGCGTGCACTTGGTCCTTGAGCGCGGGCGGCAGCAGCGGCAGCGCGCGGTGCGCCCGCAGCGCCGGCGCGGCGCCCAGCGGCGAGCGCAGCGCGCCCAGCAGCGCGGGTATTATGTACACACGACGTATCCGATCCTCTAGTGTCGTACCTGACGGTGAGCGCGTGCACTTGGTCCTTGAGCGCGGGCGGCAGCAGCGGCAGCGCGCGGTGCGCCCGCAGCGCCGGCGCGGCGCCCAGCGGCGAGCGCAGCGCGCCCAGCAGCGCGGGTATTATGTACACACGACGTATCCGATCCTCTAGTGTCGTACCTGACGGTGAGCGCGTGCACTTGGTCCTTGAGCGCGGGCGGCAGCAGCGGCAGCGCGCGGTGCGCCCGCAGCGCCGGCGCGGCGCCCAGCGGCGAGCGCAGCGCGCCCAGCAGCGCGGGTATTATGTACACACGACGTATCCGATCCTCTAGTGTCGTACCTGACGGTGAGCGCGTGCACTTGGTCCTTGAGCGCGGGCGGCAGCAGCGGCAGCGCGCGGTGCGCCCGCAGCGCCGGCGCGGCGCCCAGCGGCGAGCGCAGCGCGCCCAGCAGCGCGGGTATTATGTACACACGACGTATCCGATCCTCTAGTGTCGTACCTGACGGTGAGCGCGTGCACTTGGTCCTTGAGCGCGGGCGGCAGCAGCGGCAGCGCGCGGTGCGCCCGCAGCGCCGGCGCGGCGCCCAGCGGCGAGCGCAGCGCGCCCAGCAGCGCGGGTATTATGTACACACGACGTATCCGATCCTCTAGTGTCGTACCTGACGGTGAGCGCGTGCACTTGGTCCTTGAGCGCGGGCGGCAGCAGCGGCAGCGCGCGGTGCGCCCGCAGCGCCGGCGCGGCGCCCAGCGGCGAGCGCAGCGCGCCCAGCAGCGCGGGTATTATGTACACACGACGTATCCGATCCTCTAGTGTCGTACCTGACGGTGAGCGCGTGCACTTGGTCCTTGAGCGCGGGCGGCAGCAGCGGCAGCGCGCGGTGCGCCCGCAGCGCCGGCGCGGCGCCCAGCGGCGAGCGCAGCGCGCCCAGCAGCGCGGGTATTATGTACACACGACGTATCCGATCCTCTAGTGTCGTACCTGACGGTGAGCGCGTGCACTTGGTCCTTGAGCGCGGGCGGCAGCAGCGGCAGCGCGCGGTGCGCCCGCAGCGCCGGCGCGGCGCCCAGCGGCGAGCGCAGCGCGCCCAGCAGCGCGGGTATTATGTACACACGACGTATCCGATCCTCTAGTGTCGTACCTGACGGTGAGCGCGTGCACTTGGTCCTTGAGCGCGGGCGGCAGCAGCGGCAGCGCGCGGTGCGCCCGCAGCGCCGGCGCGGCGCCCAGCGGCGAGCGCAGCGCGCCCAGCAGCGCGGGTATTATGTACACACGACGTATCCGATCCTCTAGTGTCGTACCTGACGGTGAGCGCGTGCACTTGGTCCTTGAGCGCGGGCGGCAGCAGCGGCAGCGCGCGGTGCGCCCGCAGCGCCGGCGCGGCGCCCAGCGGCGAGCGCAGCGCGCCCAGCAGCGCGGGTATTATGTACACACGACGTATCCGATCCTCTAGTGTCGTACCTGACGGTGAGCGCGTGCACTTGGTCCTTGAGCGCGGGCGGCAGCAGCGGCAGCGCGCGGTGCGCCCGCAGCGCCGGCGCGGCGCCCAGCGGCGAGCGCAGCGCGCCCAGCAGCGCGGGTATTATGTACACACGACGTATCCGATCCTCTAGTGTCGTACCTGACGGTGAGCGCGTGCACTTGGTCCTTGAGCGCGGGCGGCAGCAGCGGCAGCGCGCGGTGCGCCCGCAGCGCCGGCGCGGCGCCCAGCGGCGAGCGCAGCGCGCCCAGCAGCGCGGGTATTATGTACACACGACGTATCCGATCCTCTAGTGTCGTACCTGACGGTGAGCGCGTGCACTTGGTCCTTGAGCGCGGGCGGCAGCAGCGGCAGCGCGCGGTGCGCCCGCAGCGCCGGCGCGGCGCCCAGCGGCGAGCGCAGCGCGCCCAGCAGCGCGGGTATTATGTACACACGACGTATCCGATCCTCTAGTGTCGTACCTGACGGTGAGCGCGTGCACTTGGTCCTTGAGCGCGGGCGGCAGCAGCGGCAGCGCGCGGTGCGCCCGCAGCGCCGGCGCGGCGCCCAGCGGCGAGCGCAGCGCGCCCAGCAGCGCGGGTATTATGTACACACGACGTATCCGATCCTCTAGTGTCGTACCTGACGGTGAGCGCGTGCACTTGGTCCTTGAGCGCGGGCGGCAGCAGCGGCAGCGCGCGGTGCGCCCGCAGCGCCGGCGCGGCGCCCAGCGGCGAGCGCAGCGCGCCCAGCAGCGCGGGTATTATGTACACACGACGTATCCGATCCTCTAGTGTCGTACCTGACGGTGAGCGCGTGCACTTGGTCCTTGAGCGCGGGCGGCAGCAGCGGCAGCGCGCGGTGCGCCCGCAGCGCCGGCGCGGCGCCCAGCGGCGAGCGCAGCGCGCCCAGCAGCGCGGGTATTATGTACACACGACGTATCCGATCCTCTAGTGTCGTACCTGACGGTGAGCGCGTGCACTTGGTCCTTGAGCGCGGGCGGCAGCAGCGGCAGCGCGCGGTGCGCCCGCAGCGCCGGCGCGGCGCCCAGCGGCGAGCGCAGCGCGCCCAGCAGCGCGGGTATTATGTACACACGACGTATCCGATCCTCTAGTGTCGTACCTGACGGTGAGCGCGTGCACTTGGTCCTTGAGCGCGGGCGGCAGCAGCGGCAGCGCGCGGTGCGCCCGCAGCGCCGGCGCGGCGCCCAGCGGCGAGCGCAGCGCGCCCAGCAGCGCGGGTATTATGTACACACGACGTATCCGATCCTCTAGTGTCGTACCTGACGGTGAGCGCGTGCACTTGGTCCTTGAGCGCGGGCGGCAGCAGCGGCAGCGCGCGGTGCGCCCGCAGCGCCGGCGCGGCGCCCAGCGGCGAGCGCAGCGCGCCCAGCAGCGCGGGTATTATGTACACACGACGTATCCGATCCTCTAGTGTCGTACCTGACGGTGAGCGCGTGCACTTGGTCCTTGAGCGCGGGCGGCAGCAGCGGCAGCGCGCGGTGCGCCCGCAGCGCCGGCGCGGCGCCCAGCGGCGAGCGCAGCGCGCCCAGCAGCGCGGGTATTATGTACACACGACGTATCCGATCCTCTAGTGTCGTACCTGACGGTGAGCGCGTGCACTTGGTCCTTGAGCGCGGGCGGCAGCAGCGGCAGCGCGCGGTGCGCCCGCAGCGCCGGCGCGGCGCCCAGCGGCGAGCGCAGCGCGCCCAGCAGCGCGGGTATTATGTACACACGACGTATCCGATCCTCTAGTGTCGTACCTGACGGTGAGCGCGTGCACTTGGTCCTTGAGCGCGGGCGGCAGCAGCGGCAGCGCGCGGTGCGCCCGCAGCGCCGGCGCGGCGCCCAGCGGCGAGCGCAGCGCGCCCAGCAGCGCGGGTATTATGTACACACGACGTATCCGATCCTCTAGTGTCGTACCTGACGGTGAGCGCGTGCACTTGGTCCTTGAGCGCGGGCGGCAGCAGCGGCAGCGCGCGGTGCGCCCGCAGCGCCGGCGCGGCGCCCAGCGGCGAGCGCAGCGCGCCCAGCAGCGCGGGTATTATGTACACACGACGTATCCGATCCTCTAGTGTCGTACCTGACGGTGAGCGCGTGCACTTGGTCCTTGAGCGCGGGCGGCAGCAGCGGCAGCGCGCGGTGCGCCCGCAGCGCCGGCGCGGCGCCCAGCGGCGAGCGCAGCGCGCCCAGCAGCGCGGGCACCACGCGCCGCGCGTGCAGGCACAAGGCGTGCACCGACCCGGCGCCTACGGCTTCCAGTAGACGGACGGCGATTTCTACTTGACTATTAAGCTAAAAAAAATACAAGTAAATACATTAGATGCTTGTACAGACAAAGTCAAAGGCATATTTGTACTTTTGCACCTTACTCCTTTGTAATAAGGCTAAAAGTGTAAACATAATCTTTGACGTCGACTGTGCAAAGTTTCAATGTATCAAATAAGTACGTTATTCAAATATGTTTATTTAATAAACATTTTAAAGCAAATCTGAAAAACTTTTAGTCTATTATAATCTAGATATACTGAATTTTAAGAGCCAACAGGAGTGGTCTTTCCTCCATACAAACGTACTCGAGTGTTTCCTCCTAGGGTTTTGATGCTAGAGCAATGATTTTTTCAACACAGATTAGGGGTCATCCATTAATTACATCACACGTTTAGGGGGAGGGAGGGGGTCAAGAAAATGTGACATATTGTGACATGGGGAAGGGGGTGACACAAACTTTGTGACGTCACTTTAACTTCATCAGTAACCGAAATTTTATTTAAATTATTTTATTTGCTGTACATTTAAATAACAAGATTTTAAAACGATAATCGTTTTTATTCGTTTAATTTTCTTTCCTAAGCAGTTTTGGGTTATAAAATTACTAATATTTATATCGTCAAAAATAGTTTTGATAAAATATGAACATACCCCGGCCGGCGAGAGCAAAAATGCGTTGACAGCTTAATAGTGCGAGGACACACACTTTGGTCGATGTCGATAAAAACAACACGATGTACTGGACCACCGTTATGATATGCAGAAGTATTAATTATTGTTGTAAACAAAATTAAAACCAAGTGTTTGTATTTATTCAGTATTTTATGTAATTTTCGTAATATACAATTAGCATTTTTTCTAAATTTTCTGATTTTAAACTCCTTCGCCTTGCCGATAAAATCTATTTCATCCAACTAAAGGACCGTTCTAAATCTACTGTAGTAATCGGAGCAGAACGAAATAATTCATAGTGATTATGAATTTGTTCTGTATTAGGTAGTTCCACTTCTCTGCCAGATATCAATTTATTTAAATTGTTTAAAGTTAAAATGCCAACGTTCTTCTTCAACACATTCTGATACTTATTGTGAATAACTTTATAATAATAATAATTTTATGTTGATAGAAAATTGTTTTAGGGTTATTCTTAGAAACGCGTGGAGGTATCAAGTTGAAATAAATAACAAATACTAATGGCTCAGTTTAAAAAAAAAAATGTGCTTAATTAAAAGTCGACTATTCTATCGACATCCATATGTCGATAGAATAGTCGATATTTAATTAAGCACTAGGAGCAAACGCATTTTTGCTCTCGCCGGCCGGGGTATGAATATGAATAATACTTAGGTACTTACTTAATTTGATTAGGCGATTTCGTAGAAAAAATGTCACGTCACACTAGGGGGGAGGGGTTTGCCAAATGTGACCAAGTGTGACAAGGAGGGGGGAGGGGTCAAAAACCTAGAAATCGTGTGACGTAATTAATGGATGACCCCTTAATATTAGGTGTATAACTTAATTTTTACAGATTCTTAAGTAGTTTTTTTTATTATAAAAAAATAGTGAATAATGAACTTAATCTTGAAAATATTGTCCATCGTGCTCTATGGCCTTGCGCCATCTATCAGGCAGCATTCGGATGCCGTCGCGAAAGAAACTTGCAGGCTTCGAGGCGATAAAATCATCGACGAATTTACGCACATCATCCAGCGTTTTGAACTGTTTACCCTCTAAGCCATGCCGCATTGACCGGAACAAATGAAAATCAGACGGGGCCAAGTCTGGCAAATATGCCGCGTGTTTAAAATGACGTAATATGAATGCCAGCACAATAAAAATTTATTCCAATAAGAAATAACAAATCTTCAATCTTCTTTCATTTTGAGTGAATTAGGAAGAAACTAATTACACTGATTTGGTTGTGTTCGTATATTTTTTAAATGATTTGTTATATTTTTAGGGTTCCATACCCAAAGGGTAAAACGGGACCCTATTTCTAAGACTCTGCTGTCCGTCCGTCCGTCCGTCTGTCACGAGGCTGTATCTCACGAACCGTGATAGCTAGACAGTTGAATTTTCACAGATGATGTATTTCTGTTGCCGCTATAACAACAAATACTAAAAACAGAATAAAATAAACATTTAAGTGGGGCTCCCATACAACAAACGTGATTTTTGACCGAAGTTAAGCAACGTCTTGACCGTTTTTTGGTACTTGGATGGGTGACCGTTTTTTTTTTGCTTTATGGTACGGAACCCTTCGTGCGCGAGTCCGACTCACACTTGCCCGGTTTTTTTAGTATTATGACTTGTGAATAAAATCAAATCAAAATTTTAATCACTCTAGATCTCCGTGTGACATTATTTATTTACCCTATTTATTGTGAACACTGTTTTCACTGGTATCATTATTGGTATACGGACATGAATTTCTGTCAATATATCTGCCAAAACGAAATGTCAAAATGGGACGCGCAGGTACGCGTCCGCTCCGGACCAGCCCCAACGGGCATCTGAATCAAAGGAGAATTTTGACAGATATGGCGGTTGTATGGAAATTTTACGAAAGTTTACATTTACGATTGAATTTCTCTGCTGCCTTTAAGAGGAAAAATCGGAAAAGGCTGATTCGTTGCAGTCCAGTTATCTGGCTTTCAAAATCACTCGATATTATAGCTTGAGCATCGATTTTGTTATACAAATTTTACTAAACGATGACACAGGCGACGAGAGATGTGAACGCTAGCGACTAAACGGTGACTGCCTTTTTCGCTGATTTTGCTCGAGTCTTAAGTTTTGGAGGAGGAAACAGTCGAGAACGAAACCTAGATTTTTGAGATTTTTACGCAGGATTTTTCGCCTTATCCTTATCGCACTAGTTTTAGGAGCCGCTTCCGTTAGCGAGACGGGGTATATTTACCTAAAATGTTTAAAACTCAGCTCCTGTTTCGTCTTAAGACTGTTTAAAACAGTAAGATTTTATAGAAATGTTTTAAAAAATTCACATTTTAAATCTATCACATTTTATACACAATCACAAAAAAAAAATAGGCACAATCTAAAGACATAACACTAAACATTTACTTACAGAAGTTAATCTCTCCCGTATAGCACTCTCCTTAGCCAGCTGTGCTTTTATAGCCTCCTTCTGTTTCGCCGATAGAGGAGCCTATAAAAGAAAATTAAATATGACTTATTATGTACCTTTTAGTTTAAATTTTAATCTCGCTTTCAAGCATTGACTCAAACAAAAAAGCAAAATGGCTTCAAAAGTGGACCTTAAGTCTTTGCCCTAAGGTCGATATTATAAGAAAATTTAATATGACTTATTATGTACCTTTTAGTTTAAATTTTAATCTCGCTTCCAAGCGTTGACTTAAACAAAATAGCAAAATGGCTTCAAAAGTGGAGCTTAAGTCTTTGCCCTAAGGTTGATATTACCTCTTTGAGCTTGCCCTCTTTCCTGCGTTTGTCCTCTAGCTCGCGCCGCAACTGCAGTTCTTCGAGCTGCTCTTTATAACTGTACGCTTTGCTTTCACGCTTCAGGTTCATGGCGTTGTTGTCTTCGTTTCTGCAAATATATTCCAATTAAAACAGTGCAGTTAGCTAACTGCGAAGACCATCAGAGTTTAGCTACATTATACCAGTCTTTCTGTTCACCTTAGCGATTAGATTGCGAAAAAGAAATTGGATTCTGCAAAATGGAAGCCATCACGTTTATGTATGTATGTATGTATGTCACTTTATTGCACATAAACAGGTTTACATAAAATGGTCAAAATACAAAACAAAAATAAAAATGTTATGTACAAAGGCGAACTTATCCCTAAAAGGGATCTCTTCCAGCTAACCTTTGAAAAAGCGAAGCTAAGCTTTATGGATATTTAAAGAGTGCCAAAAGCACCAGTCTTGGGTGTCCATCGGTGAACCTTATGCCTTTTGTAATGAGGTTTACGACCAGTGTGGGCGATGGTACGCCTACGAAAGAGTAGCTCGAATCATTCCGACCTTCGTCCTGCTTTTGACAGTGAAATCTTTTTCGTATTCCACCTATCCAATTTCTTTGTCCAATGTGTATTGCGTCTCACATTTTGCTTTAATGAGGACAGGTGGAATACCACCCTTACCCGGGTACGCAGCTCTTGTCATACAGCTCGCCCTCCCTCGTCAGATAGGTGAAGTACTCGTGTCGGGTCACTCGCAGTAGTGCGGGGTCTTGCAAAGCTCTGAGCGCTGTCGACACTGCCGCGCCGGCCACCTCAGTGCTCCATGATGATAGTGTAGAGACCACGTTTGACAGAGTCTGGGGGAAAATGTGTTGATGGTATTTCTATAATTACTATATCTTTAGTAAAAAAAGTCAAGTTCACTTTATAAGAATAAATTGGAAAAAGATTCATTTTTGGCACCAATCTTTTATCGTTGACTGTACTCTTCTTTCCACGGGCAACTAATACTCATCGAGATAATTCTAGCAACCCTACACACAATTAGTTTGCGTTGTTTTATGTCCTCTTGACCACCTCCTGTCTCCTCCTCCTCCTGTCATCATCAGATCAGCTCCATGTCATCATAATATTGAATTGTCATCTGATTTACATAGCCCACGCAGTGCAAGTGTTATTTATACATCATCATAATTTCATAGAAGTTTGACGTTTAAAATAACACTTGCACTGCGTGGGCTATCAAAACCACTGCAGAATTTTCTTGGTCTAACTCTAACATAGATACTCACAGGGCAAGTTAAATAAAAGCAGGTAAATATCAAGCAAACAAAAATGTACAATACTAACCTCGCTCGGCGTGTATCCGCAAACATAAGAATTCTTCAGATTATTAGCATACAATCCGACCAACGCCTTGGGGTCCAGTTTCAAATATCGAACGGTGCGCGCCCAGGCGCGCTTGTTAACGGCCACGGCGAGGGGGTGGTGGCTGGCGCGTAGCGCGTCGATGGCGAGTAGTTGCGCGTCTTGCTCCGAGTAACCTGCGATTTATGTGACATTAAGGGCCAGTTGCACCAACCACATTTGACAAACTGATCAACGTCAGCCGGCGCGCCCTGGTGATTTACTATGAAACTTTCCATACATACAAATTTAGCGAACTCTTTAACAATACGAACAGTGTGGTGCAACTGACCCTATAAAATGGGGTTGGCCGGTGGAAGTTTTTAGCAAATGGCGCCATCATAGCTTGCCCCGTCAATCCCTAGAATTATGTAAAATTTTTGTTTTTTTTTATACCCTGGATACCAGCCCTTTAAGACAAATCTCATAGAAATAGGGGCAAGCTATGCAAACCTTTGAGAGTTGCCAACCCCATTATAATGGCGTTATTCATAAACACGTTACTGGTCTGAATTAGCTATGATTCGTTTGTTTTTATCTGTCATTTTGACTTATGTATTTGTAAGAAAGGGATGAAACATAATTTAACTAAATCAGGCGCCTAAGTTTTATGAATAACCCCTTATTCATAAAACTATAGCAAGCCAGCTTTGTTAGTAGATAAAGGCGGTAAATTTGAAAAATGTACGCGCGAAGAATCTCTCTCCCATACAAATCCTGCCAGTCATAATTCAAGATTTTTGTCATGATTCGCCGCACTCTTAATTGGAACTGTTATAGTATAGGGAGTATTATTGCAATGTTCTGCTACCAAAGTGCACCTCCCCCTTCGGAGAGTTTTGCGTTTTATTCCCTATTGATAAAAGATATAACCGCACAGCAGTGTCACTAGCTCTACACATTTCAAATTGGACTGTTTACCTTTAACATTATGGTTCAATCTCGAATGCGGCTAACGTTTAATTATAATACAATTCACTAGACAATGTCACTCACCTCTAAACGAACAAAGCGCCTGCACCGCATCCAAAACCATCTTCCCCGTAACATCCGTCCCTTTCTCCTCCGGCGACTTCTCTTTCCCACCAAACTTCCCCTCCTCCAACACTTCAGTTAGCTTCAACACCAAATATCTCGCCATCAGCGCCCTGTCTTCTTTAGCCAGTAGACTTTTCACTTCTTCCAAAGCGAGTGTACGGACTGATTTGATGGGTGAGAGCAGCATGATGGTTAAGGCGCGGTAGATGGGAGAGTGCTGGTCGGTTGAGATAGTGGGGTAGTGCTCCAATACGGTCCTGCATAGCAGCACCACCTGCATTAGGACTATAAAGGGGTAAATGTTATAGCGGAATTATGTAGCACACTGTACGGTTTAATAAGATTAAAATTAAAACACTAAACCATTTGATCGCCAAAGACTTAAAAAAATCTAAATCTAAAAATCTAATCTAAATCTATAACCAAACGGAGTAGCCATTAACAGGCGTTCCCCTCTGTCGAAAATAGGCGGATAATGGTCATACACATTGTATGGACTGACGTTTATCTGACATTGCTATTTTTACGTTACTTATACATTTGACGTGCCCGTCCCCCGCAAAAATCGGCAGACTATTTTGTACCGACATGGCGTCTCCGTTTGGTATCCTTTAAGGCCAAAAACGTCATCGCAATCGGCTACAGCCCAATATCAATTTTCAGCATTCCAGCAAGGTTCTCGATGACGCGCCGCGCACGATAGGCGTCAACGGGTGAAAACAACACACAAGCTATCTAAACCTAGTTTCTATATCCGAGATACTAAAAGAACATTTATAAAGGCTTTGTTTCTAAAAGGATTGTAGATAGGATTGTATAGCTTGTATGATGCTTGGAAAATGGCAAATGTTAGTGAAAATAATATTATTTTTCAAGAATTTCTCCTATTTTTAACATGTAAGTATATCTAAAAAGTACATAGCGGGTTGTTTATGAAATATCAATGAAATTGTTTCACAACACAGCAGTGTACTTTTACGAAAATAGACCGAAAAAAAAACAAGAACAATCATGATTTTGAGCTTAATTTCAACTATTATAAAATCAACGAAAAACAATAAAATGTCGATTCATTGTGAGGTCACAGAATGGGTACTTTATTTCACAGTAACAAATCTTTTTGACATGTTATAAAGAGTAGCTGATTTTATTGCCTGGATAAATGTGATACACTCAGAACAAAGTCTGGAGCTTCCAAGTTTACCGTGGAGCTAGATCGTTTAGTGTAAGACTTTACTTTACCATAACATTTAGTACGCCTTTGTACCTTTATTTCAGTAAATGTTATGTAAACCAGTGTTGTATTTGTATACAATAATCACTTACTCCTACTACTACAAGTTTCTAACGAAGTAAATGTGCTTACCGTCATCAGTGGCAGCGGCGAGCGCTCGGTCATGTAGTAGGACGTGTTTGTCTGGATGTGTGAGCGCCACCCACGATGGTTGTGAAGGAAGCTCACGCGCCGAGTCCAGGAGGACTAGCGCCAGCATCGCGCATGCGCCCTCGTGGACTACCGGGTGCTGGAACAATAATTAATCCTCCTCCTCAGTCGTTCACTCTTGACAGAGGGTCGTGGTTGTATGATGAGACGTATCTATCGTGGATAACGCAGCCCTCGCAATGCGCCTCCATTTGCCACGGTCTTCGGCGTTACGGGAACATTGGACAATAATACATGATACCAAAAAGAATACATAGTATAGAGGGGTCCTGTCATAGTAAATGTTGTAGTCGCTGTAAATTTACTGCCATCTATCGACACACGACTATAACTCAAAATAATCACGTATAAAATCGTGCACCGTTTCACACGTGGACTTCTTAAATGTCAGGATGGCTATTATTAATAAAATACGTGCATGTTAACCGAAGACTATTTATTGTGTGACAGAACGACATGACAGCAATTCATATCAAAAACATATTTGGAACACCACAGTTCCATATTTAAATCAACACTGTAGATGGCGCTGCTGGATATCATAAAACTACACCCCCACTATATCTAAGCATAGCCATCAGCATCATCAGCATTAAAAAAAACAGCTTTAAAAAAAACTACACATACCTACTACTTAGGCACAAGTCCTAACTTCTCGAGAAATCTAAAGTGCTTGACAAACCCTAGACTCTTCGTTAATAAGTCAGCTGGCATCTCAGCTGTTGCTAAGTATTTTGCTTCTACCACACCTTTAGCAATTATATCCCTACTAAAGTGGTAACGAATGTCAACGTGCTTCGACCTATTGTGAAACACAGGGTTGGCCAATAACTTCAGGGCACTTTGGTTGTCATTATAAATTGTAATTAATGACATCTTATTTGTAATTTCATGGTACAATGACCTTAAGTACATAGCTTCTTTAATACATTCAGAAATGCTAATATATTCCGATTCACAACTGCTCAATGACACGCTATTCTGCTTTTTACTGCACCATGAAACTACACTGCCAGACAAAGTGAAACAAAATCCTGAATAGGACCTCCTATCAAGAACATTACTGCCCCAGTCAGCGTCAACAAACCCGGTAAGCTTTGAATCAGACTCACTACTATACCTGAGGCAATAGTGTTTTGTTTTCTTGAGATAACGCAAAACACGTTTGGCATGAGCCCAGTGTTCTCTACCATGACAGTTATTAAACTGGCTCAGATACCCTACGCTAAAAGCAATGTCAGGCCGCGTCAAAACCGCTAGGTACATGAGACTACCAATGAGTTGTTGATAAGGTAATTCAGTATCACAGCTCTCACCTTTATCTAAGTTCAATCTCTCCTCCATAGGAGTTTGAGCACTGTTACAGTCTGTCATATTGAACTTATGCAACAACTTGTTAACATAATCCTCCTGATCTAAAGTTATCACATTATGTTCTTTATCAACACACACATTCATACCTAAACACTGTTTGACCTGACCAAGATCTTTTAATTTAAAATGTGAAGACAGCACCTGCTTCAAACTTTTGGTTTCCTCTTCATTATTAGAAAACACAAAGAAATCATCGACATATAGAGCTACTACAGTCAAACCATTATCATTTTTCACATATAAACAAGGTTCAAGTTTAGACCTAGTATAACCATACTCAGTTAAGCAATCATCTACCCTCCTGTACCACGCCCTTGAGGATTGTTTGAGACCATATATGGCTCGCTTCAACTTAAGCACCTGCCCTTTACCTTCAGATGAAGGAAAACCTTCTGGCTTCTCCATATAAATATCCTCCTCAAGATAGCCATTCAGGAAAGCAGTAGTCACGTCTAAATGAGAAATATCTAAATTTAATTGAACCGACAAAGCAAATAAAAGTCTGAGAGTTGTATGCCTTACCACGGGCGCGAAGGTTTCCTCATAGTCCACTCCGTACTTCTGAGTATAGCCCTTGGCTACTAACCTGGCTCGGAACCGCACATTGCCCTCACTATCATACTTCTTCTTAAGTACCCACTTGCACTTTACGACACTAGAGTCTTTTGGAACGCTGACAAGCTCCCAGGCCTGGTTGTCTTCGAAACTTTTCAACTCTTCTGCCATAGCTTGTCTCCATTGCTCTTTCTCTGGTCCGCGCAAAGCCTCTGATAGTGTAAGACCACTGGCATCATCCATCCTGCTAGCATCTGAACATAGATTTGAAATGCCATACCTTTCAGGCGCTTTTCTTTGTTCTGCTGTTCTCAGGACTGGTCCGATCCTCTCAGGAGCAGGAACATTTTCAGGAACTGAAACACTCTCAGTTGTGGTATCTGCATCCTCATACTCACTAGGGTTCATCGACTCAAAAGATGAATCAGTCAAAGTTCTGGAGATATCTGGATTCTCATCCCCCACTGAACTTTGACACCCTACTTCAGCTTTTTGTATTGTTGGTTGTTGAACTTCAATTTGGCAATACTCTTGTTTTTCAAAAACTTTTACATCCCTCGCTGTGAAAAATGTTCTCTTTTCAGGATCGAAAAGTCTATATCCTTTGACCCCTTCTGGGTAACCCATTAGGATAGCTTCCTTAGACTTTTTCTGCCACTTCAACCTTTTCTCTTTGGGAATGTGGACCATGACAGTACTGCCGAAGATTCTTAGGTGACTTAGGTCTGGCTTTGTTCCTGTCCACATTTCAAAAGGTGTTTTGTTGTTCAATCCTGAAGCTACTGTCCTGTTCCGTAGGTAAACTGCACAACTACATGCTTCTGCCCAGAATTCTGTGGGAAGCTCAGCATCGAATAACAAGCATCTGGCCTTCTCACACACCACACGATTCTGGCGCTCGCACAACCCATTTTGTTCAGGCGTATAAGGGTTCGTCCGTTGATGCAGTATCCCATTTACCTTCAGGAACTCGCTGAACTTCTTGCTGCAAAATTCAAGACCATTATCACTCCTTATAATCTTGATCTTTTTGTCAAGTTCATTTTCAACTTTAGCTTTAAATTCTTTGAAACAATCCAGAGCTTGACTTTTCTCTTTCAAAAAATATATAAATGCCATACGACTATAGTCATCCACAAATAGCAAATAATATCGTGATCCTCCAAGAGATGTCACTTCCATTGGACCAGCTATATCCATGTGAATAACATTCAGTAAATTGTCACTTCTATTGCAATTATTAGGAAATGGCAGTCTGCATTGTTTGCCTTCACAACATACCTTGCATTTACTGATGTCAATCTTGTCACTAATACTGAAACCTTCCACTGCATCCTTCATTTTCGCCATGTATGAGCTATTAACATGGGCGAGGCGACGATGCCAAGTCTCGGCAGACACTGCCATAGCAACGTTGGTCGTATTTTCTGGCATATTCAATTTGTAAACGCCGTTTGTCAAAGCAGCCGTAGCAACAAGCTGTCCACTTCTGTTGTAAATCTTACAACCTTTCTTAGTGAAGTCTACTTTGTTACCTTTCTTTATCAGTTGGCTTACAGATAACAGGTTCGTAGTTAAACTCGGTACACATAAAACATCTTCAACAGTTATGTCGAATTCACTGTCGGGAGTCACAGTCGTAATCTGTACGTTTCCGGAGCACACCACTGGCATACATGCCTTATTTGCTGCAACTATCTCGCGAGTAGCCGGCTCGTACGATGCATTCATAACCCAACTTTCATTAGCCGTAAGATGAGTACTAGCGCCACTATCAATGTAGTAATCGTTTTTCTTGAAATCGGTACTTAAAAACACAGCACTGAATGCATTCGACTGTTTACGTGTACTATTCTTTTCAATATTTGGGCACTGATTTCGATAATGCCCCGGGACCTTGCATCGAAAACATATCACTTTGACATTTCTGACTTTTGACATTTCGCCGCCATCCTGTTTACCACAGACAATCTTGGTTTTATTCTTCTTGTTATGTTGGTAACTTGACGTACTCGCGAACGCAGTCTCAGTCTCGTTCCCATTCCTTGTCAAATTTGAATTTTTCTCTTCCATGTCTAAAAGTTTTGTTTTGATGGCATCTGTCGTGATAGAAATGCCGGAATGCTCTATTGCCATGATCATCGGGGAATATTTCTCAGGCAAACCTGCTAATAATAGCGAGCCAATCCATTCATCACTAATGGCAAAACCCGTACCACTCAATTTCTGACCATTTTCAACCATTTTCGTTACGTATTCTGTCATCGAAGTCGAATTTTCGAGTCTTATGGAAATTAAATTTCGCAACAACGTAATTTTTCTGGCGAAACCAGAGTCATCAAATAAGCTTTTGAGTTTAGTCCATAATTCAAACGTAGTTTTGATGCCTTTTACATGGACATACAAGGAAGGGTCGATTGTCAAAATCAATTTCGCACGGGCTTTTTCGTCATCTGCAACTTCTGTACCCGTAGCTTCTGGCTTACGCGCAATAAACTTTTGCGTGCCCTCTAGGATAAGAAAATTCTCTGCAGCGAAAACCCATTCACAATAGTTTTCTCGGCCACGTAACTTGGGCACATTCGTCACATAGTTTGGTGACGACATCTTCGGATTTCTGTCACAGATCGCACTCACAATATATCACACACGATACACTATAAACTAGCAATCTAATACTGGACTAACCCCCCGTATTTATCAATTTAAATCGCCCATAACCTATTATTAATAAAATACGTGCATGTTAACCGAAGACTATTTATTGTGTGACAGAACGACATGACAGCAATTCATATCAAAAACATATTTGGAACACCACAGTTCCATATTTAAATCAACACTGTAGATGGCGCTGCTGGATATCATAAAACTACAATGGCCGTGTCGCAAAAAAGACCAATCTATACTTGGTTAAGCAGATCTTGTCAGTAGAAAAAGGCGGCAAATTTGAAAAATGTAGGCGCGAAGGGATATCGTCTCATAGAAAATTTGAATTTCGCGCCTTTTTCTACTGACAAGATTTGCTTGACCGTCTATATGTATTTTCCGACACGGCCAACCTAAAATTACATTTCTAAATCATCAAGTTAAAACATACCTGTAGCGGTTGATGACTTGCCTGCCACTGCCTGTACTAGCGGTGGTCGTAAAGCTTGTTCTTACGCAATTGAAGCTGCACCGCGGCGTAGTCGCGTTCTTACAATAGTTGACCAGACTTTTTTTACCAACATTGAGATATGCCGGTTCACACGCGGACGAGTCAAATATCAGGATGCCCGTGTCGGAGAGCCCATAGACGAATTCAGCAGTTTTTTTTTTTTAGTTTCATAATAGATGTGTGTCCAGGTGTTATCTATACCTGTAACGGTTGCTGAGCTGCCTTAGCGACAGCCTGAACTAGCGGTGGTCGTAGAGTCTGCTCCTGCGCAGGTGAAGCCGCGGCGCAGCGCAATGCGCGCGCCAGTAGACACAGACTAGCTACTCGCACGCCTACTGTCGCGTTCTTGGATGACTGGATTTTCTGAATACAAAAAATAAATTTCAATTCAAACGGAAAATACAAATCAAAGAAGCGATGTTTGCTTATTTTAGATGTACTCCAAGAAAAGTCTGCAGCGATTTTGATAGACCCCGCAGTGAAAGTGTTATTTATACTTACGTCATAATTCTGGTCAGTCTGGCCTAGTGGGTAGTGACCCTGCCTATGAGCCGATGGTCCCGGGTTCGAATCCCGGTAAGGGCATATATTTGTGTGATGAACATATATATTTGTTCCTGAGTCATGGCTGTTTTCTATATATACAAGTATGTATTTATCTATATACGTTTGTATATCGTCGTCTAGTACCCATAGTACAAGCTTTGCTTAGTTTAGTTTGGGGTAGGTCGATTTGTGTAAGATTGTCCCCAAATATTTATTTATTTATAATTTCATAGAAGTTTGACGTTTACAATGCCACTTGTACTGCGTGGGCTATTAAAATCGCTGCAGGCTTTTCTCGGTCTGACTCTATCCAAGTATGCCAACCCTAGAGCGCCAAGATAAAGGGCGCCAAATTGTGACAAAAAATTCGCTGATGATAACAAGAAATAACACAAAATGCAGTCAATATGATGGGTGCTGAGAAAGAGACGGCTACAGGGCCTAGGGCGGCGAGGACTGCAAATCCGCCACTGATTTTTATAAAACGTGCGTTGCAATACATTTGGCCACAATTTCTGTCACTTTAGCACCTGACTGGGCCATTATTGACACAGTTCAACCATCATAAACCATATTGTAACGTCAGATTTTTTTTTAATGTAGGACAAGTACCGTGTATAGGTCCAACAGCGGTACAGGTAGCGGCGGCTCTGCGCTCCGCGCCCAAGCTTGTGCTGCGTCCAGCGCGGCTACCAGCGTCCTCTCATGAGATTCGCTCTCTAACACGCGCGCTAGACCGGCACAAGCTGACTTTAGCAGGGTGCTTCGTGTGGCCGCGGGCACGTTGAGCGCCGTTAGTGTGGACACGCCCTGAAAACAAATGAACACAGTTGTACGCAAAAGGCCTGTGCACACCGGGTGCGTGTGTGTCGACGTGCGTATAGATCGAGCATCGAGAATAATACCCGTACAAATAAAGCATTCTCAATTATAGCAGAATTTTTATCTTAACTCACATTGAGTACTGCAATTTTGTCCTCGCTAGAAGTCAATTTTCCGCTGGCCCCGTGATACTCCGCAAAAGCATGTTTGAGCAGGTCTTCAGCAGCTTTCGGATCGGAGCAGCGTTGTGCGAGACGCTCGAGCGCGCGTAGGGCTTCGCCGCGCACCCACTCATCCTTTGAGTGCACATTCACTGGGGAAATAATGTAAAATATTGAATTTTGATATGGATAAATATAAATTACATATAATTTAAGACTGTGACTGAAGCTTCAAATCCCCAAGCTTAACTCAGAGGTCGTACAGTCGCCATCAGATATATCAGAGCGGCCAAGGTGTTCACAATATCTAAACACGCACTCTAACGCCTTGACAATAGAGGCATGCTCAGATATTTGTGAGCACCATAGTTCATATAATTCAATATACATGAATGTGCACTTACCAATCAAATTCTTCCCAATATCAACAGCGATCCCATCCAAATCCACATTCAGATTAGCAAAAACCTCGCCTACAGCCTCTATAATAGTCTCTGGGCTTCGCAGCATGGCTTTATGAAGAGCTGGTAGGAGTGTTTCATAGACTTCCGAGCGATCCAATAGGTGAAGTAGGTCGGTGCAGCCAGCGATGTAGGCGGCGTTGGGGCGGGCTTTTACGCTGATCAGGCTTTTGGTGAAGCTTTCTAGCATTTTGGCCTGGGGAAAAAGTTTACACTTAGGCTCAGTTGCACCAACCACATTTAATAGACTGATTAACATCAAACAGCAGTGAGTATGAAATCTCCCATACAAATAAATTTAGAGAGCGCTTTAACGGTGACAAGACGGTTTGGTGCAACCGACCCTTATTCTACTAAGATGGATCAGGATCATACAATAGTAAGCAATTTTATTTAGGCTGTGGTGTAGTATAAGGGGAGCCTTAGCCGAACATGAAACGGACTTTAGGTACTTTTTTAGAAAAATGTCGCCAAGTTGAACAAAAAAAGGCAGGGCACAGGCACCTACCTTTTTTCGGACAGTTTCGTCTCATTTTGAAACTGTGTCGTGATTGTCATAGGATTAGTAAAGTCAGGTCTTAGGGGTAAAAGCTAATGAATCTTGGCCGCCAATTTTACATGGGTGGGTGTTGACAATGGCAGCCAATTTTCGAACCCAAACTTGCCACTTTCAAATAATGTGTTTTAGTGTTCCTAATCAGTGGCATACTGAAACGACTTGTCTCACTGAAATGCTTGAATTAAAAAAAAAAGAAAAAAAATATTATAGGACATTATTACACAAATTGACTAAGCCCCACGGTAAGCTCAAGAAGGCTTGTGTTGTGAGTAGTCAGACAACGATATATGTAATATATAAATACTTAAATACATAGAAAACAACCATGACTCAGGAACAAATGTCTGTATCATCATACAAATAAGTGCCCTTACCAGGATTCGAACCCGGGACCATCGGCTTCATAGGCAGGGTCACTACCCACTAGGCCAGACCAGTCGTCGAAACGTGAATTATATTCGAAATTTTGCTATGCAAATATACCTTATGTGGTGTGACAAGCGTGGTGTCCCCAGTGAGCGCGGCATGGTGGCAAAGGGCTGAGAAGGCCACAGTGATGTGTGGGCCACTTTCCGGCGCTTGAGATAACAGGACCTCAGGCCACTTGGCTAGCTTGCTGCCAATGGCCAACCAGGATGTATGCAGCTGTGGAAAGAAGTATTCGTTAACCTTAAAGTGCTCTTGCTGTGAACATTATAGCGCCCGTGGCGAAAAACTGTGATTACTTGAACACATTACAGTTTCTTACTATACTTAATTTTTTTTAGCATTAGAAAGAAGGTAAGTGACAGTTTGACCTAACTTTTTATTGTAAAACACTTTAAAAAAATAAATAGCAGCTAATATGTAAGTAAAAGAGATTTGAAGGAACTGTCATAGGAACCATCATAAGAAACTCTCTAGTATACATTTTTTTTTCTAATGAGAGAGCTTTTTATCCAATAGATACGTTATCGTGCGTGATACGTCTTAAAACGTCCTGCGTAAAGCATCCCGCCAATACACAAAAGAGGGAAAAACCAGAAAAAAAATACCTTAGAGAAAGCCTTGTCATTCTGCCTCTTATCTCCGCCAGCGATGACAACGGCCAGCAGGTTGGCCTGCGCTAGCACCAGGGAAGGGTAGTCCACTCCGTCCTCTTCTGTGCCTTTGAGCGCCCCTTCCACTAGTACAGTGGACCAGCGCAGTGCATACAGCCCACTCTGACATGTGCTTTTACTACAAAATAAAAGGTTCATGTTTAAAAATTTAGGTAATTTAAGATTAAACCCAGGTTGATGTTTCTGATTATAACCTCCTTGACAACAGGGCATTAAAATTTGCTAGTAAAAATTTAACTCTGTCATGTTAACAAAATATTCAAAGTTGATTGGGGCATATGTGTAAGGCTCACAAATATCACTTCTTTGAGCTAATTAAAAATATTCCTCCACTATAACAACCTACTATTTACCTCACTAGGTATCAGAGGAGTTACTAGGTTAGAATTTCAAGAAATCATCTTTATTACCATTGGTCAAGTTTACTAGATACCATTAAGCTCTAATGAAATGTGAATTATACCTAATAAGGGTAGTGAAACTGCTTACTTCATACAAAATATAATACTGTAGGTAATAATTATAATAACAACACAACTTACGATGAAGCAGTATTCCTCAGTTGCTCCGAGACCTCCAGGAGCACAGGCAGCAAGCTTCTCAGAGTCCATTCCCGGTGATTGGAAGCCAGGTAGGCGAGCAAACTCTTCACATATGACTGGGAGGTGGAATCTTGGTACCGGTGTAGCGTGAGCATGAGCACTCGGCAGACATAGCGGACTGCTGGCTCTGTGATGCCTAATTACCAAGAAAAAAGTGGAAAAATATTTTTAAACACAACTGAACAAATAAACATCAAATTAACATAAAAATGATTCCAGCCACTTGTTGCTTATTGCATAACAACATCTGCGAGCTTAGTGCATGCAAGTTATTGACATATACTGCGTTAAGTTCCAACTTACAAGTTACGAAAATAGAATACTAGGTAGATCAATAAGCTCCAACAACCACAACCTAAAACGTCAATACTTTAAGATGTTTTTAAATAAGTAATTTATGAATGTGGTGTTTGAGGATGTTAAGAATGTGGTATGTTGTTTCTACAAACCTTCAGTTGATAAAACATCCTGAATTTCCTTCACTACCTCACGTCGACCCTTCAAACTTGCGGTCTGGATTTTAAAGGATATGTCCTTCAATTTCTTTTGAACCTGTTAACAAAATTATAGGTGAAGATTCGAAGTATTGCATTACTTGATTAATAAGCACATGTAAATTGAAATTACCTCGGAATCTGCCATTTTCTATGCACATTCAGTAAAATTCACACACGTCTTCATGCGGTGAAAATGGGTAGAACTGTCAAACGGTGTACCACAGAGTATCAAAAATATTTTTTTTTTCAAAGTAAAGGTGGCTACACACTGCTTTAATTAAAAACGATATTTACTTTAATTTTATTTTGTAAATTTATCCTGAAAGTGGAGATGTTACAATTTCTCTCTATCTATTTATTTCTATCTAGTTGATAGTTTTACGAAAATGTATAAAATATACATCAAAATGGACATAAAGAACTGGCAGTGTCCGGAATATATAATTATCAAGCGCCTTTACTTATGACTGGAACAGCCTTACTGGCAAAAAATCCAAGATGGTCTATAGGTCTATTTTTTTTATGTTGAAAAATTTAAATATCGAAGCTGCGAACGCGAGTGTGAAGTCGAGTTCGCAGATCTACGTCCGCACGGCCTGATTTGATCGGACAATTTAATCAGATTAGCGAATAATTGTCCCCGTCTGGACAGGCCTATAGCAATAGAGGCGTATTGTCAAAGTAAATTTTGTAGTCACAGTAAATTTACTGCTACTTGTCGACACAGAATTAAAACTTTTAGACTTTGATCCTTGTTCTTTCACCGATATGTGTTAAATTTGACAAATATTAAAAGGTGTCGCCATCTCGCCGATCACAGGCCGGAGGTATGGCGCTAACGCTCGAAAGGATTGCCTTGACCTTACAAACAACGGCGTCGTCATTTTACAAACGTGAAATCAAAGGTTATATAGCAGAAGTTCTAAGGTCCTGTTTTCTAAGGGGACCTTGCATTTTGGAGACAAAGCAAACCGCTTGGAACAGGTGTTTCTGGGGGTGATCTGAGCCGATTAAGCCCGGTTGCCAAGAGGTTCCACCCAGCAGGTGGGCAGGGGAGGGGGGGCAAATGTGGCTCCGGCGCGCCTCACTCTAAGCTATATATCTGCATACATCTAGCAACTATATCAAGTTTGGTGTCTTTTTCGTGTAATTCGAGGATGAAGAATTCATTTCTGTGACTAAATTTTCCCTCTTCCATACAAAAAAATCGAGAAATCAAAAATTCCAAAAAAATCTTTTCACTTCTTTTTTCGAAAATCTTCTACAAAATTAAAACTATGAGGATTTGCTCTAGAAAAAAAATACCTGTGAATAGCCCAGTTATCCTACTATATAGAATAGTAAACTTGTTAAACATTTTTTTTTCATAACTCTGATAAAAAAAATGTTTTGTGTCGCGCGGCGTACCTGCATTGTAAGAGCGGTATGCAGCGTTTAGGATTTTTAAGTATGTTTCGATGGTTTCTGATAAGTTGTTATTCTTCTGGTTGTAGAAAATTACTTCTGGACGTGATATATATACAAATATAAATTAAACGTATAAATATAGATGTTGGGAAAACTTTCGCCAATAGAGTTATTATAAATGTGATAAAATTAACAAAGCAGATGTTTGATTAAAATGCGGGTTAAAATACGAGTAAGATATATATTGTTCGCAATTGCCACTACATGCCCATGGGTCCGTGCATTTTAGTTTTTTCTTAACGCAGTGGCACCTTCCTGCCCATTTTGTTTTGCAGCGGCAACGAATAAGCTCTAAACAAGCAGCAGCCGCCGCAGGTAGGCTTGTACATATGGGCTCCCAATAACCATTTTGTTTGGACCAGCTCCAGTCAGCAGGACATGGAAGCTGTTGCTGAGGGGCTATAATCTGTCCCCAAACATAGCCTCCTTGGTAAACTGCACGGAGAAATATGTTTACGTGGGTAGGGCATCTTCCATTGGATGCAGATTCTCTAACTGAAGATTTTTTTTTTGTAAAAAGTACTTTTCGGCACTCTTTTGCACTCGTACTTGTACCTGATGTACTCGTAAAATCAGTAACAAAATACTATGCATTTTGTTAAAATAACGTCTAGGGGCCAATTCACACCTCGTAATTCAAATCTGTCCATACTTACTATTGTAAGACTCTTACTTGCCATACAAGACAATAACAATTTTTATCAATATTGGCAATGCCTGCTCAATATTGCCTTGTTTGCCGTATTTAAACCCCTCCGTTACGGCAGGATATGCGCTCCAAGCTTGAAATACGCTTTTTTCCCTGTCCATACAAAAAAGAAACAGTGTCGCAACCTGAAAAGGTGTGGAAGAATGACAAGACTTCTGACCTTTCTGGTCCTGTAAAATAAATTATATATCTATGCGTTACAAATAAAATCATATATTTAAAGAAAGTTTGCAGCACTTGACCAATTGCCCTGGTGAGCTGTCTCGTATACTGCGGTGACATATTTATTTTATTTACAATTAATGGAGGATTGGCACAGGAAAGAATCACCTGTTCCTCTCGTGCCATGTTATTGCATTTTCTTAAGCTAACGTTTGTAGTTCTTCCATTAATTGTAAATAAAATAAATAAATATGTCACCGCAATAAGAGACAGGTCAACTGGGCTAATGGTCACGTGCTGCAAACTTTCTTTAAATATGTGATTTTATTTGTAACTCATAGATATATGATTTATTTTACAGGACCAGAAAGGATAGTAGTCTTGCCATTCTTCCACGCCTTTTCAGGTTACAACACAGTTTCTTTTGTGTGTGGAAAGGGAAAAAAAGCGTATTTCAAGCTTAAAGCGCATATCCTGCTGTAACGGAGGGCCTTCTTCTTCGTTACACTCTTGATAGAGTGGTCGTGGCCATTATGAAAACTTTTGAGCGACTCATTTAACGACACGTCGCCCTGCTTTCCGTAAGCATTCGCTTACTGTGACCGACACACTGATTTGGTTTGGTCAGTACATCTCATTAGAGATCTTCCCCTAGCCCTGTCACCTCCTACTCTTTCTTGCACAACTAGACGTTCTGTAGAGGTTCCGTCTCGACGAGACACGTGTCGAAAGAAGTTGAGTACCGAGTTTTGCCCGTAGAAAGCAACCGCTCTTTAATGCCAAGCTCCTCAATAATTGATGCTCAGTCCATGATATGCCCAGCATTCGTCTCCAGCACCACATCTCTAGTGCATTCACTTTCTGTTTTTCGGATGCCCTTAGTGTCCATGTGAGACATACAGCATACAGAAAAGTGGGAAATATGAGGGATCTGACAATCCTGGTTTTAGTGGTCCTTGTAATGTTCCGGAGGGATTTAAATACGGTAAACAAAACAACATTGAGCAGCCAATTTTGGAAAAAAATGTTATTGTCTTGTATGACAAGTAAGAGTCTTACAATATTAAATCTGAACAGATTTGAATTACGAGATGTGAATTGGTCCTTAGACATTATTTTGATACTATGCATTGTGTTACAGTGTTCGGATCAGGTACAAGTACAAGTGTAAAAGAGTGCCGAAAAGTACTTTTTACAAAAAATAATCTTCAGTTAGAGAATCTGCCTCCAATGGAAGATGCGCTACCTACGTAAACATATTCTCCGTGCAGTTTACCAAGGAGGCTATGTTTGGGGACAGATTATAGCCCCTCAGCAACAGCTTCCATGTCCTGCTGACTGGAGCTGGTCCAAACAAAATGGTTATTGGGAGCCCATATGTACAAGCCTACCTGCGGCGGCTGCTGCTTGTTTAGAGCTTATTCGTTGCCGCTGCAAAACAAAATGGGCAGGAAGGTGCAACTGCGTTAAGAAAAAACTAAAATGCACGGACCCATGGGCATGTAGTGGCAATTGCGAACAATATATATCTTACTTGTATTTTAACCCGCATTTTAATCAAACATCTGCTTTGTTAATTTTATCACATTTATAATAACTCTATTGGCGAAAGTTTTCCCAACATCTATATTTATACGTTTAATTTATATTTGTATATATATCACGTCCAGAAGTAATTTTCTACAACCAGAAGAATAACAACTTATCAGAAACCATCGAAACATACTTAAAAATCCTAAACGCTGCATACCGCTCTTACAATGCAGGTACGCCGCGCGACACAAAACATTTTTTTTTATCAGAGTTATGAAAAAAAAATGTTTAACAAGTTTACTATTCTATATAGTAGGATAACTGGGCTATTCACAGGTATTTTTTTTCTAGAGCAAATCCTCATAGTTTTAATTTTGTAGAGGATTTTCGAAAAAAAAAGTGAAAAGATTTTTTTGGAATTTTTAATTTCTCGATTTTTTTGTATGGAAGAGTGAAAATTTAGTCACAGAAATGAATTCTTCATCCTCGAATTACACGAAAAAGACACCAAACTTGATATAGTTGCTAGATGTATGCAGATATATAGCTTAGAGTGAGGCGCGCCGGAGCCACTTTTGCCCCCCCTCCCCTGCCCACCTGCTGGGTGGAACCTCTTGGCAACCGGGCTTAATCGGCTCAGATCATCCCCAGGAACACCTGTTCCAAGCGGTTTGCTTTGTCTCCAAAATGCAAGGTGGTGGACCTTAGAACCCCAGCTAATACAAATTGCCGAAGCCAAATTGTAAAAAGTCCGCATTTTGTAATATAACTATAATAACTTATGATTATCCCACTTCCCCACTTATATATTGACCTACAAAAAGTGCATAGGTACCTACCTGAGATACAAGTAAATGTTTTTCTTAGTTTAGATAGGTACCTATTGTTATCAAATTTCCATTAGCGACAGAAAATACACATTTGTTCGGCATTAAAGTGCTTAACTTGATATTTACCTATTTTAAGTTGAAAGTTGAATTCATGAATGTACTCGTACTAAATAATATTTAAGTAGAAATTGTATAATTACTGGTGATGGTAGGCTGTTTCAATCAAATTAGCATAAGTTTTAAATGAATACAATATTATCTTATCTTAATATGACATTAACAGCGCCGTTTGCAATTTGCCGCGGAATTTTAGTGGAATTAGTTATTTTATTTATCATCGGTGATCAGCCTCAGCCACTCGCCTCGCTCGTAGCTCACGAAGAAGCTATTTGTAATCATTCTGTGTGGTTTTACGTCATCAGCACTAAAATGTCGCACTGAGCGGCTACCGCGAAAACCGAAATTCGCACATTGCGGGATCTTTCTCTTTTACTCCAATGAAGGCGTAATTAGAGTGACAGAGAAAAATGCCCGCAATTTGCGAACTTCGATTTTCGCGGTTATAGCCCGGATCTTAGGAAGCATCGTCACACATCGTTGTCTAAACTAGACAATTTGCTAGTAAATGCTGTTAAGTGTCCCTGCTCAACCTGCGAGTAGGAAATTTGACGCGACACGCCACGCCACGCGTGACCGTCACGTTATCTAGTCCAGTCAGTGAGGATCATTTCTCGAGAGAGAGGTTTACTATAGTTCGCTTTTTTTTTGCATTAGAAATAAGGTAAACAATCTTGATGTGTCTTTTAATTGAAAAACACATTTTAAAAATAAGTTATGGCCAATATGTAACAGTTATGAACTTAATACGATCATTTATATACTTCTGCTTTCATAAATAATAGTTATTGATTTTTAAAAAGCGTTTTTCAATTAAAAGATATGTCAAGATCGCTTACCTATTTTTTTTTTAAAGTTATCTCTAATGCTAAAAATAACGAACTATAGCATTTGCTAGCAGTCTGTTATTTTTCTATGTAAAGCTAAAAATCAAAGAACAATAGTCACAATATACTTAAAATGAACGTGCTTGTTGGAAATTAAAGCCAGACAAGATTATAATATGTGGCTTCCCAACGTAGAGGGGTCCTTATGTTTCATCTGCAATAAGGACGTTTCTAAACTTTCGTGAGACATATTTTAAATTGTTTATACGACAACGGTTTCACTCACTTGAATTTTTAGTCGCTATTGGCGACATGTTTCGGGCCCGTCGGGGGTCCTTCCTCAGGCTCGAGTGCTCGCGGCGGCTGCAACTCGTGCACTGGACATGTCGCCAATAGCGACTAAAAATTCAAGTGAGTGAAACCGTTGTCGTATAAACAATTTAAAGACGTTTCTATCTATCAGTATTTCTGTTGATATTTCCTTTCCTTAATTAATGGACCCTTATAAATGAAACGCCACATATTTGGCTTTGAAGTAGTTTAAAAGTCGTCTTTAAATGCGAAGTTTTTTCTTTTTGTTCACATATGGTATGACGCGTATCTCAGCCATCGCCTCCCTCAACCTTCATTCGGGAAAGTGTGTACCGTGTTAAAAGTGTCATCATCTATGGAACTTGCTAACAAATATATGTAAACAAACTACCATATTGAAATTATCTCTGAATAATGAATTTACTAGTGACTTTTGTTTAAATGTTAGCAAGTTCCATAGAATGACACTTTAGTTATGTGGTTGTGTCATTCACATCGTCGACCATAACACGTCACGTCACGTTCACGTCGTAATTGACTGGAGTAACTTCAGATTACCACGAATCGCGTGCGCAAAGACATGCGCGTGCGGCGACAGTTTACACAATGGACGGAACTATTTACAAAAGCTATAGCGGGTATTACTCGTACATCTACGCGGTCGCCGGACACTTTCGGCGCGATTCGGGAAATTACATTCACTAGATATGAAATAGTAAAGATATGTGACGTTCCACGGCAAAAGGTACCATTGCCCCGACTGAATATTTTTCAATTTCAATTTCAATTTATTAACGCAAAATGCAATTTTACAGGACTAGCCTAAGTCATTACATTTCTTATACCTAAGTTCAATTATAAATTAACTAATAATAATACAAATAAAACAAAACGATTACATACAGATCATGTCATACAATACATCGAATTTAAACATTTAAATCATTTGGTTAGTAACTCGCATATTTTCAAACAATCTTTCTCAATAACCGTCCAGCCGTCCGCAAACAAATCGCAGGAGTGTTGCACAGCACCGAGCTTATTGAGCGTGTTCAGCGCTCGGCAAACGGGCGAGTTGCGCCGCGAGACCGTGCGGGCAGGCGGGACCGCGAAGAGACGCAGCCGGTCAGCACGAAACCGGGTACGCTCGTCCGGGACAAATAGTCGACATGCCTCGCCAACTAACTCGGGGCAGTCGCAGGATACGAAGCACGGTTATCAGCTGGTCGAACAGTCTGCGCGTCACTAGTGCGTTGTATCCTAGCGTGCCCTGCAGGTAGGCTGTCGGATACATAAAAGGATAGTACCCGTACAGTTTCCTGAAGAGAGTACGCAGAAAACGTTTCTGAACCTTCTCCAGCATTAGCATGTAGGTTGTCTCGTAAGGACTCCACACGCACGAGCTTGCTTCCAGTTTGGATCGTACCAGAGCAGAGTACAAAACTTTAAAGACCCCTACATGCGTAAAGTCTTTGCAGATACGTGTAACAAACCCCAAGCGCTTAAACCCTTCCGTAACCAGAGACCCGCATACCCTAATAGCATTTTCTTGTAGGGATTTGGTTGGGCCTTTGATTACGTATTAGTTGGGCAACCGTTATATTTGGCCGTACGATTTGCTGGAGGGCCCTCGACAAAGGCCCTCCCGAACATTCCCAACAGAGGGCCATAAGGGTAATTTTTTCGTTGGGCCTATTTAAATAAATCATACAATTATTCAACGGTGGTGATTTTGGTTGGGCCGTGGTTGGGCCTATACACATTTGTTTGATGGTTGGTTAATTGTTACATTTGGCCGTACGATTTGCTGGAGGGCCCCCGACAAAGGCCCTCCCGAAGATTGCCAACAGAGGGCCATTAGAGTAATTTGTTTCGTTGGGCCTATTTAAATAAATCATACAATTATTCAACGGTGGTGGTTTTGGTTGGGCCGTGGTTGGGCCAATACACATTTGTTTGATAGTTGGTTAATTGTTACATTTGGCCGTATGGCTTGCTGTAGGGCCAACTGCAAAAAAATAAAAAAGGGCAATTGTTTTGTTGTGCTTCTGTTTGCAAATTCAACAATTACCCAACGGCAAGCCAGGTAGGTCAGTAGGTAGTCGTGCACCAGGTTGAAGGCCCAACACAGCTTGTCCCACAAAGGGCCAACATTGTAACTTTAACGTTGGGCCTTGTGTAGGATTCTTACAATATTACCGTAGGTAAATAGTTGTGTAATTTATAGTGGGCCTACAGTCTAATTATGTAATGGGCTTTTGTTTACGAGTCCTACAGTTACCCTACGTTAGGTAAGTGGTTGTGTAATACGACGTTGGGCCTTTGCTGATAAATATTACAATTACACTACGGTAGAGGCATTGGTTGTATACCCACATGAAGGCCCTAGGCAGCAGTTGTTGTTAATCTTCTCTGTATCGTTCCAAGTTTAGTATATATACTGCCGAAGCAAGTACACTTACTATACACTCTAATTTGTATATATACTAACCGCACTTCGAAACTTCGTAAGCGAGATTTATGTTTTTTGAGATTTAAATTGAGAAAATGTTGGTAAAATACAATTTATTTAATTTATGTATAAATTTTATAGTTATAGCTATTTGATTTATAAGTTACTTTTAAAAAATATTATGATTATATCCGGAATAATCGAGAAAATAACTATAACTGCGATGTTTGGAGACAGTAACGCCATCTAGTGACGCCACAAGCAAACTCAACTGGTAGCTATTTTGATGACGTCACGCAGCCCCTGGCCTCTGTTAAAATGCTCGTGTGATATTTAGTTATTTGTTTATGGTGTTATACTCTCTCAAGCCATTTCCGTCATTAGAAAAGAGCGACAAATTTAAAAAATGTAGGCGTGAAGGGAAGGGAATTTAGAAAATCTGAATTTCGCGACTTTTTCTACTGACAAACTTGCTTGACCTGATAGTTATAAATGCGATAACGATCGAATGATATCGTTGATTAGCCAACGTTACCAAAATACACAAAGGCCCATTGTTGGGCTTCAGTGCCACTGCCAATGTTGGTAAATGCGATATATGTCATCATTGGGCCAAAGAATGTTATCGTTGTTTAGCCAACGGTACCAAAATACACACAGGCCCATTGTTGGGCGTCAGTCCCACAGCCAATGTTGGTAAATGCGATATTTGTGCTCACTGGGCCAACAAATGTTATCGTTGTTTAATGAACGTTAGCAAAATACACAAAGGCCCATTGTTGGGCGTCACTGCCACAGCCAATGTTGGTAAATGCGATATTTGTCATCATTGGGCCATCGGATGATATCGTTGTTTAGCCAACGTTACCAAAATACACAAAGGCCCATTGTTGGGCATCAATGCTACAGCCAATGTTGGAAATGCGATATTTGTCGTCATTGGGCCATCGGATGATATCGTTGATTAGCCAACGTTACCAAAATACACAAAGGCCCATTGTTGGGCATCAATGCTACAGCCAATGTTGGAAATGCGATATTTGTCGTCATTGGGCCATCGGATGATATCGTTGATTAGCCAACGTTACCAAAATACACAAAGGCCCATTGTTGGGCATCAATGCTACAGCCAATGTTGGTAAATGCTATATTTGTCATCATTGGACCATCGGATGATATCGTTGATTAGCCAACGTTACCAAAATACACAAAGGCCCATTGTTGGGCATCAATGCTACAGCCAATGTTAGTAAATGCGATATTTGTCGTCATTGGGCCATCGGATGATATCGTTGATTAGCCAACGTTACCAAAATACACAAAGGCCCATTGTTGGGCATCAATGCTACAGCCAATGTTGGTAAATGCGATATTTGTCGTCATTGGGCTATTGGATGATATCGTTGATTAGCCAACGTTACCAAAATACACAAAGGCCCATTGTTGGGCATCCGTGCCACAGCCAATGTTGGTAAATGCGATATTTGTCATCATTGGGCCATCGGATGATATCGTTGATTAGCCAACGTTACCAAAATACACAAAGACCCATTATTGGGCATCAATGCTACAGCCAATGTTGGTAAATGCGATATTTGTCGTCATTGGGCCATCGGATGATATCGTTGATTAGCCAACGTTACCAAAATAAACAAAGGCCCGTTGTTGGGCATCAGGGCCACAGCCAATGTTGGTAAATGCGATATTTGTCATCATTGGGCCATCGGATGATATCGTTGATTAGCCAACGTTACCAAAATACACAAAGGCCCATTGTTGGGCATCAATGCTACAGCCAATGTTGGTAAATGCGGTATTTGTCACCATTGGGCCAACGAATGTTATCGTTGTTTAGCGAACGGTAGCAAAATACACAAAGGCCCATTGTTGGGCATCAATGCTACAGCCAATGTTAGTAAATGCGATATTTGTCGTCATTGGGCCATCGGATGATATCGTTGATTAGCCAACGTTACCAAAATACACAAAGGCCCATTGTTGGGCATCAATGCTACAGCCAATGTTGGTAAATGCGATATTTGTCGTCATTGGGCTATTGGATGATATCGTTGATTAGCCAACGTTACCAAAATACACAAAGGCCCATTGTTGGGCATCCGTGCCACAGCCAATGTTGGTAAATGCGATATTTGTCATCATTGGGCCATCGGATGATATCGTTGATTAGCCAACGTTACCAAAATACACAAAGACCCATTATTGGGCATCAATCAATGCTACAGCCAATGTTGGTAAATGCGATATTTGTCGTCATTGGGCCATCGGATGATATCGTTGATTAGCCAACGTTACCAAAATAAACAAAGGCCCGTTGTTGGGCATCAGGGCCACAGCCAATGTTGGTAAATGCGATATTTGTCATCATTGGGCCATCGGATGATATCGTTGATTAGCCAACGTTACCAAAATACACAAAGGCCCATTGTTGGGCATCAATGCTACAGCCAATGTTGGTAAATGCGGTATTTGTCACCATTGGGCCAACGAATGTTATCGTTGTTTAGCGAACGGTAGCAAAATACACAAAGGCCCATTGTTGGGCATCACTGCCACTGCCAATGTTGGTAAATGCGATATATGTCATCATTGGGCCAACGAATATTATCGTTGTTTAGCCAACGGTACCAAAATACACAAAGGCCCATTGTTGGGCATCTGTGCCACAGCGAATGTTGGTAAATGCGATGGTGGGCCAATACCAATTTTAATGTTGGCTACGGAACGAACCTCATCCCAACGTTTTCTCTACCGTTGGCACCGTGGGCCCCAACAAAAATGCTACTAGGGTATGGTCATGAAAAGTAAGACCTGGATCAAAGAGCACCCCCAGGTCCTTCATAGAATGGGTGCGGGGTAGAGACTCGCAATCAATGAGGTAGTTCGACAGTATTCCTTGCTTAGCCCTAGTGAAACTCATGACATGGCACTTAGCCACATTAAGAGAAAGGCGGTTTTTAACACTCCACCGATATATCGCATCCAGGTTACGCTGCATGTATTGGCAATCTGACGGGGTTTTGATATCAACCACGACTTTTATGTCGTCAGCATATATTAGAAGTTTACCATCAACCAGACAGCTCGAAAGATCATTCACCATAATAGAGAAGAGAAAGGGCCCTAGCAAGGATCCCTGACTAACACCAGATCTCGTTGGGTACGGATCGGAGTCGAAGCAACCAAGCCTGACAAATTGTTTGCGACCTTTCAGGTAGCTGGCAAATAATTTTAGGAGCAATGGGTCAAAACCTATCGCGGAGAGCTTCTCTAAAAGGATATCGTTGTCAACCTGGTCAAACGCTTTTCTGAAATCAAGGTATGCAACGTCAACTTGGCATCCTTCGTCCAGTTTATCCGAGACGTGGTTGACGAGCGAGAGAAGGTTTGTGTTGAGAGAGCGGCCTTTTCTGAACCCATGCTGCGCATCACTTAAATAAGGATCCACCAAAGTGTACAGTTTAGAGTGCAAAAAACTCTCGAAAACCTTAGCGAAAGAGCTCAGGATGGCAATGGGACGGTAGTTTTCGGCTCGTGACTTTTCACCCGACTTTAGGATTGGTGTCACTCTCGAAGTCTTCCAACTATGAGGATAAGTGCCAGACTTGAGCGCTAGATTGAATACATGGGCTAGAGGACCCGAAAGTTGGGATTTAAAGGCTTTAATTATAAAAGCGGGCACATTGTCCGGTCCAAGCGCACATTTCGGTTTAAGTTTATCAACTCCGAGTTCCACCTCACACTCAGAAAACCCAGAAATGCTTATGTGACGATCACTGCCAATAGCTCCTGCTAATTCGGCACTTAGCTTTGGCTCGCAGGAGAGGAAAACACTACTGAAGTAGTCCGCAAAGGCCCCCGCCGCTGCTTGTTCACTGAACATTGGAGCGGCGTTAATAATAAGCGTAAGCGCCAGCCGCCATAAGGTACCTTTTTCCGTGGAACGTCACATATCTTTACTATTTCATATCTTGTGAATGTCTAACGGTGCGATATCTTAAAGTTCGAATCGCGCCGTTTGTCTTACTTCATTACGATACAAGTGATACTACGACCGAAGGGAATGTTATAAAATCGATACGTGTTGCGAATTACCTATTCGCACGTGTATCGGTACAACATTTTACAGTAGGTAGGTACCTACATATGGCTCTTAAAATTTTGAATGATCTCATCTTTCATGGCTCCTCTTCACGTTGGGCCAACGCCAACGCCAACGAGGGATGCAGCCATGTGGTAGAATGAGATAGCAATATCACTTGTTCCCTCTAACGCATAAATGCGTCCCTCGTTGGCGTTGGCGTTGGCCCAACGTGAAGAGGAGCCATCAGACACGTCTGAGGTACAGGTGTAGTGCATAATTGTTTTCACCACACCAGCTCGGAAAGGCTTACTTTGCCCATCAAAAACTAATAAGTAACAACTAAAAACTAATAGCAAAGTTGCATTTTGTTCACATGTGAGGCAAAGTAATCAAATGCAAATTTTGAGTCTTCTTATGTTTGCTGGTAGAATTGATTTTAAAATGATGATTTTGGATGATAAATATTTAATAACATTCATTTGGATTTGATTTTGTTTGATATTTTTTTTATATTTTACATTTAATATTTGCTTCGGGTTGGTGTGGTGAAAAATTTTGTGTTTCACTCGGGGGCAAATTTTGTTTGACCCTCGTGCTTCGAAACTCTCGCAACGCTCAAGATTCCGTTTTTCGAACCACTCGCTATGCTCGTGGTTCAATTATTAAGCGGTTAAACAACAACTTTGCCCCCTTGTAAAACAAATAACTATTTCCATCGTATTTTCTCAGAAATGTTCGTACCGTAAAATGGGGTGAGTTGGGTGAAATTTGACTTTGAAACCTCGATAAAATTTTATTTTTCCATGTGTAAACTGAATGGTGTACCTATATAATAAGTGGTTCGGACGTCTGTATTTTAGTTTGTATTTTATTTTGGGTAGTTCCATTTCATAACTTTGACGATAAAGAGGAAAACCCACCTTACCCCGTCCGTAGTGCCTCGTATTTGGGGTGAGAGGGTTTTTCATACAAAGGTGATTTTGGAAGATTGTTGGATCGATTTTTTTTTATTATGCGTATTACTATAGCCCCATTTTAAATTATAATACATTATTTTTGTAGCAGTAGCCTTAAAATCCCTTCCCGTCCCCCTCTCAAACCTTCTCTCCCCATTCATAATCCAACTCTCCTCGCGAAACCTACTCACCCCGTTTTACGGTATTCAGTCAACCTCAGTTCTTTTTGTACTTACTACAAGATCACTGGCTGAAATAGCAAGCCACGATCGTATACCTACGTTTCCATGAAAATACGATGGAAAATAATTATTTCATCTCTCCTGTTCGGAAAGTTCACCTTTCATAGGCTGATAACCGGGTGGAAAATTGCATTTCCCACCCTATAGTCCGTTTTTTTAGCATTAGAAAGAACTTCGCAGAAGTTCGCTTGTGGTTCTAAATCTGGCACTTTTAGCGGTAACAATTTGAAGTAAATTATATGTATTGACCATGCTACATTAGCCGGAATAGATGGATTCCATGCCATCATGCGAAAGAGGTGTGCTTCAACCCTGAGCAGGATACGGGACAGCCCCAATGGAATCCTGGGCATTGTCTCAGAAACGTGGGACAGCCCCCTAATGAGGCACTGGCTCGGTCTGCATGCGCCAGTTCCGTATGTACCGGGTCATAGGTTAAGTTAGTTTTGTTTTATTTTTAAATTTTAATGTATTGTTTAGTTTTATATGATATTAACCCTAATTTTAAGTTTAGTAATAATGATACTAACCCCAATGGACCTAAAGTCTGAAATAAATTATTTTTATTTATTTTTTATTTATTTATTTTATTAGATAATTCCATATATATTAACAATTAACGAGCCTGATAAAAACTGCACGCTTGCTTCTGCGGAGTTCTTTCTAATGCTAAAAAAAACGAACTATATTAGGGTGGAAAGTATTTTCTTTTTTAATTTTTACTTCGAGCAACGGCTAACAGCCATATATTATTATGATATATTATTCAGTTAAAAGATACGTCAGTTAATAGATCTAGAAAAGATATGGATTAGATATGTCAGTGTCAAACAAGTGTCAAAAGCGACGTTTCTTCAAACAAAAACGTCGAATATAGCTGCTTATTGTGTGATCATTATCTTTTATCAATGGTAACTCGATACCCCGCGACGTTTTGTCAAATTACCTTATAGTTAAGGTAGAGGCAGATTACCTACAGGTTTAAGGTAGGATTATATTATTATAGACCTTCTTGTATTACGTAAGCCGCCTTTAAATTAGTTAAAGCCAGATAGAATATTAAGCTATTAGAGAATAGTATACAGGGTGATTCAGGAGACATGAGCAGGATTAACACTGCGCATTTCGTAAATTATAAGCAACTGCTTCGTATCAGTATTAGTGAGGTTAACGTGAATTTTCAAGTCGCGTTGAAAAAAAAGTTATTAATTTATTTACGACATGCATGGTCACCCTAAAATTAGAATAAATACTAAACTACCGATATTCTGTGTCAAATTAAATGTCATCACGGTCTGGTTACTTTTGAAAAGTCGTATCTCACTCAAATTTGACAGTTTATTTTCTTCATAATCAAAATGCTGTCATTACGGTTAGAGGTTTTATGTTTATTAATTAGGTCTTGTAGGGCGACTATGATTGTAGAGAATTAAATTTGCACTCACCAAAAAGTAAAAAAATAGGAAAAGTGTGGTTGTTTCACCTCAAACCGACGGTGATCGATCAATTATCAGTTACTGAGTGTGCAGGATTAGTCCTGCTCACGTCTCATGAATCACCCTGTATAAGTAGTTACTTTTGACGCGAAGTCTGAGTAGTTACTTTTGATGTTGACTGTACTATACAACATTCTACAAACTTAAAAACAACAAAGATGTCGGGAGTGAAGTTATTGTCACACCGATAATTTTAGACGATGACTTATCAGTTTATCAATTTCAAATATTTTTATCACGGGAAGGTATATATATGAGAAAAGTAACTAACAACATCACAAACCAGTGTTGCCAACTTGGCATAAATGATGCCAGATCTGGCATATTTTCACTCGCTTTGGCACCAAAATTTTCCATTTAGCATCTGGCATATTTTTTAGCATAATTTAGTCTAAGCCAAGTTTGCACCAACTTGGCAGCAAAAATATGCGCAGTCGCCTTATGTGGTTCATATTTTCATATGAATTTTGACTTTTGTGGACGGATGGACGTCAGCGGACTATATAAAGTTGGTCAAGCACATCTTGTCAGTAGAAAAAGGCGGTAAATTTGAAAAATGTATGTGTTTTAAGTGTCTAATTTCAAGTGATATTTTAGCATTTTTTTAGCATAGGTGTTTAAAAATTTTTGGCATAATTTTGGCATAATCTAGACATTAGTATAGCATTTTTTCAAAATCCGAGTTGGCAACACTGTCACAAACTGTATTTGCCAACTGTTATGCGTTTATCAACAGATGCTATTGAGAGTATGTAGATAGCGGGTATTTCACGCAAGCAGCGAATAAGATAGTTCTTGAGATTCCAAGAATGTGACGATGATATGATAAGCATTTGGAGAAGTACTTAAAATCTAGGTCTTATTGCAATACCGTGGTAGACATTACCTACCTAAGACAACTAGAATGTTCTCTGCGTATTACAAATTAAACGAAATTGTATTATAGTTAGACCAAGCTAAGCTGGTAGCGATTTTGATAGCACAGACTGCACAAGTGTTATTTACCTAAACATCATAATTTTATAGAAGTTTGGCACAGTCTGGGCTATCAAAATTGCTGTCGACTTGGCTTGGTTTTACTCTACAAAGAAATTACAGCGAATATAAATTTTACATACCTACTTACAAAACTCCTACTCGCTCTATTTTTTTTGTTTATACAAATTATAGCAACGAAAGCTAGTTCCAGACATGGACATTACGTAAATGTTCATTTTAATTTACATTTAACTAATTTGAGCATGTTGTAGCCATATATTATAGTTTTAATGTTTAAAACTGAGAGCGTAACTTCGATCGTATGGGACTTATGGGAGCGGCTATATGGAGGTGGGTCCGTGTAACTCTTAATAAGCATTTTGTATTCACTACACCACCACAAATATTTTGACATCATGTTATGTTAACACGACATTAATAACAGCTTCTAATCAAACAAAACAATGCCTGTGTTAACAAATCGAGTAATCATACGCATTATTACACAACCTAGTGAAAACGTTCGCTATATTCTACAAACTTCTTGGCTGTATGTGCTACCGCTTTCGGCCGGCTTATGTTCCCGCGCAAAAAGTTTAATACCTAGTTTGTGGTACGCGCCGTCTTGAGCGCACGTCACCTATGCGCTTGGCGCGAAAATAAATAACAAATTTCGATATTTAAAAGTTTTCGCAAAGTGTAGCTGTGTGATACGGTGCTAAGTTTTGGGGATATTTTGTGTTATTGTATGGTTTAAGGAGTGTATATGTGTGTAATCGACAGTGAAATTTACGGTAAGAAAACATTTAAACTATTTTTTTTGTAACCTTGTTAGTAAAACTGATTGTTTCTTAAATAAATAAATGAACTGATATACCTAACTATTTTGAGAGAATCGTGTCAAATTATATAATGCTTCCTTTATGACCCTCTATAGTTATAGGTATAACTTGATTCAAATAATTTAAAGTGTAGTAAAATGAAACCACAGTATGAATTATTTATTATATAAAAAACTGAGTAAGTATACTCAACAAGATAAAACGAACAGCGATACATACCTAATCTTAAATCTAGGTACTTAACTATCACAAAAATCTTAACCTAAATTTTAAACTAAACCCAAAAATAACTAACAAGCACAAAAACTATTCACAAAATACACCCCGCGGCGGCGCGCCCCTCTAGATGCAAAGGCGCCCACCACGCTCGCCGCGCGACAGTAAAATGTGTGTTCTTGAAATATAATTGAGGAAATGAACTACTTTTACTATTAGACCAATACCTAAATTTAGAAAAAAATGCCAACCCTATAGAAGCTCAACAAGGCTTGAGTTGTGGTTACTAGACGGCAATATACCGGGTGGGCCCTGAATAGATATGAGCGCCGATGGGCATTTTGCCGATGGCGGCGCGCCGGTCAAAATCGGTCGGCGGCGGCGGCGAATCGGCGGCATGGCCTTGAAACACTTGATTTATATAAAAGCAATTCTAACCAAAATTTTACCGAAATAAACATGTTTATGCCATAATCACGCTACAAAATAAGAGCATTTTTTAATTTCAAGGATAATTTATCGAATACTTGCATGAAAAAAGTTTCATATCGCATAATAAACTGTAGATAACCAGCAATGCCGCGGCATCAGAGACGGTCTTAAACTTGGTGAGGCCTTTTGTCCAGTCTTTTGTGCTAAGTAAAAAATAGCGGATAGACTATATCAGGGAAACGTCTTGTCAACAGTCGAAAAAAAACCAGAGCGAGAAAAATCGAGCTCAGTCATTGTCATTAACCAACATCGATACAATAATACTGATGTCAAAAAACGATGCCCAAAGTCGAGCTCCACCTAACACTGAAGACCCTATTCCGACGCCTCGCGCGCAAGACAGAAGACAGAAAGTTTGCATTTACCATCGATATTTTTGAGTTATATGCACCTAAAATACCTTTTGAATGCCCATAAACTATTCAGATTGGCGCATCTAAACTGGACAAAATATATATTATCTTATCTTATTCTGAACGTAGTAGTATCTAACAAGGTCACGCCGATGCCACGCCGATAGCGCAGCGTCGGCGGCGGCGGCGCGAAAATTTTGTCGGCGGCGGCGGCGCGCCGGCGCGGCGCTCATATCTAGCCCTGTAACACGAGAAATAAAGATAAACTGTAAGCTATGTACTCCGATAATTAACTGACCAACATTTGTTTAACTATGTATTTAAAAAAATAAGTGTTTTGATTTTTAGTACTCTTTACCTAAAGTTTATTCTACGACGCAATGTATTGCGAATTTTGTTATATGTATAAACCGTGACAAGCAGCGTCAACTACAATGACGACAGCGTACACTGAAGATAATATTTAATAAACACAACTTCATAAAATATTTTAATATTTAGATATATCTAAGTTACTTTTGTATGATTATTTATGTACCATTAACCTTTTGTATAATAAATTTTAATTTTTACTTCATAATAATAAAAAAAATAAGTTTTATAAATTTTGTATTCATTCGAAACGCGAGCGTCTGCGTAATATGGTGCGATATATGGTGGAAATATTCACTGTATTCGATAAGGTCTTGATAGCTCAGATGGCAAAGCACTGGGCTAGCGAATTATCGATCCAGTGGTCGTGGGTTCATGTTCTACCTGAGACAGTAATTTTTCCACTTTTAATTTTATTTCTACGCTAAAAGTTTTATCGTTTGAGGAGTAACATGACATCCTTCACGATGATATTATACAGGATGTTTTGTACATCGTTCGCTAAATTAAAACGGCAGATAGCTTGAGTCATTTGCTATCTTCTCAGGCCTAGAAATGTTTAATTTGGCGCACATTTTTTTTTCACTTCTATGCCAGTTTTTCGTAAATTTCAAATTTTTACTTGCGTAGTAGTAAAAAAAAACCGTGGCCAATTTTGTTTTTCTAGGCATGAGTAAATAGCTTTTGACTAACCTATCTGCCGTTTTAATTTGGCAAACGATGTACCAAACACCCTGTATAATATTATTATTGGGGTGTTGCGGGCCAACATCGCGAGGATAAGCAAAATTAGGTAAGCCGGAGGAAGCCGAGTTCTATTGACGCCCAGCCGCTACCTATATCTACGTTCGCGATTGCCCACGTAGCCGTGACGTGTCTGCAATAAACCTTATCGTTATCAAATGGTTATTTAGTTTGTTTGTTAACACTAGAGAGTTAATTAGAGGGGAGCATATATAGGCATAATGCGTACTGTATGGGTATTCAAGTCTATAATAAGTTACCGAGCGATTTAAGAAATTGCACGCCTAACCAGTTTAAAAAATTACTATCTAAATGGCTATTAAATAAATGCTTTTACTCCATAAGTGAATTCTTGAATATGAATAATGACGAATACGAGTATGATGTTGACTAATTGTATGTAATTTTAAATGTCTCAGAATAATTTATCCAGCTTGATTGACTTAATGATTTGTAATTTATTTTATTGTGGTTTCTGCTATTTCAATTATTTAATTTGATCGCATGACATTATGTACCTATTATAAGTTTTGCATGCTCAATTGTGAGTAGAGTACACTGTACTACTAATTTTAAGTCACCATCTACATATTCACTGTATTCTGGCAAATAAAGAATTTGTATTTGTATTTGTATTTGTAGCAATCTGAACAAATCGCGGTGGAAAACGTATGTCTGCGTCTAGCATTAATTTCGTCCAACTCTAAGCCTATCAATGTGCCGAAGATAGGTTTCAAAAATTGCAATCCCCGTGAAATGCACCCGGTATTTTTGCCTGTACGTGTATTGTCAGACCTTGTTTCGAGTTTCGAATTTTCGATTTCTATGGCACTTCAAATAGACGCCAATGAATGACGTTTAAGTAATCTCTTAAATCTGGACGGGAATCTTCTAATTGGAAACTAGAAGAATTGTAGACTGACACGTGTATCCGTTTATATTTATCGGTTTTATTGGAAACTTGCATGAGAATTTTCTTATGGAACTTTTCAGTAAAAGCCATAAATCATTACATTCCTCTCTCTGATGTACCGTAAAACGGGGTGAGTAGGTTTTGCTTGGAGAGTTGGGTTATGAATGGGGAGAGAAGGTTTGAGAGGGGGGTGAGAAGGGATTATAAGGCTACTGCTACAAAAATAATGTATTCCAATTTAAAATGGGGCTATAGTAATACGCATAATAAAAAAAAATCGATCCAACTATCTTCCAAAATCACCTTTGTACTTATGAAAATCCCTCTCACCCCAAATACGAGGCACTACGGGGTGAGGTGGGTTTTCCTCTTTATCGTCAAAGTTATGAAATGGAACTACCCAAAATAAAATACAAACTAAAATACAAACGTCCGAACCACTTATTATATACACCATTCAGTTTTCACATGTAAAAATAAAATTTTATCGAGGTTTGAAAGTCAAATTTCATCCAACTCACTTCGTTTCTCTAGGGTTTTGAAAGTACTTCATAAACGTCGTCATCATGTTCAGTAATACAGCGCTCATTGGGATGCTCTGGACGATTAGAGCTGTAGATAGTCCAGAATCTAGACTATAATTACCTATACATAGAGCTCTGATCTAGACGATAAAGCCGAGGGCGGCTGATCAGCCGTCTGTGTCTTTAAAAATGACAATACCTAAGATACAAAGAATGAGGCTTACAAAGTCGATACACTAACACAACTATATTTATGAATAACAGTATTTTGTTTGTTTATACCTACTCATTTGTCTGTGAGCTTCCGTGTTACGTTCTCATAATTAGTATAGCCGCATAAAAGTTCACAAGCCTTTTCCAAACGCAAAAAGACTTAAATAACAGCGATATCTAACTAAAATTTGCTCTTTTTTCTATAAATGTTTGAAGACGGAACTTATGACCGTTAGAGCATGACCCGTAGCTTGTTTAATTGGCCCATTGCCATTATAATTGTGAATTATTGTGTGAAAATGAAAACAGAGTAGCTGGGATTATAGATGAGCTCTATCTCCCTGTGACCCTACGTACAACATTTTGTACATGTTCCACAATTTATTCTGAACTTTTATTGTTTAACTAATGGTTCCAGATTCTAAAACAAAATAATTGCTTCTGGGTCTCAGGGGGCTATGATGTTGTGGAAATATAATATACATGTATAGAATAGGTACTTTCCATCTATGGCCTAATAAGTCTATTAATTATATCGTTGTGTCGTGTCGGACTGTAGAGCAATAAATACATCCCAATTTCTCAATTTTACCAAATCTCAAAACTTCTTTAAAATTACATTTCTGTGGTCTTTATCACGCTACATTTGACTCGTATCTACCTTATATCAGTGTCTTAGAGGCGTGTAAATATATTTTTCATATCTCATGCTCTGAAAGTGGGTCGTTGTGGTTCTAAAAGGTGCGCAGAAAGTGATACGTTTATGCTCTAGTGCAGAAAAGTGGTGTACTCCTCTGCGTCCCCGTCTCACGAACAACTGGGTGGAAACAAAATGGAAAAATAGTGTCTTTATTTCCTCGCCTGGAAAAATTGGTAATTGTTTAATTTTACTTATCCCACGTTGATCCTTTTTTTATGAAAAATGATGTAAGTGAATTGTTAAAAACAAATTGTTGTTGATTTCTTTCGTTGAATTCTATTTACTCGATTTCATCAGGCGGGAACCAAAAGGAATACACCAAAAATATTTTTTAAACCTTACACTTGCGTAAATGAGCAAAGGCAGAATCTTATACAGCCACAGTTAAACGTTTGTACGATATTAAATTGATTTTTAAAGTTATTTAGCACTATAATATTTATGAAAATAAAATAAAATACAAGATAAAAATTACTTATATTATTAAATAATTGTTATTTAATATTTAAAATACTTTTATTATGTTATTACGTGGTGCGGCGCACCAAGGTCGCGGTGCGGTCCGGTAGTCTGTTGCGGCTTTTAGAACGAAAAAGTATAAAATTAAAAAGTAAGAGGCAATCCCGCTGATTTTCATACTGTAATGAACAAATCATTTTAAAATGACTGCAGTTTGTTAAAAAATTTGTGCAAATATTGCAATCTAAATTATTTTCGCTAGAGGCTATTAATCTTCACACATGTAAAGTCTCCGATTGCAAGTAAGTCCCAAGGAAAATAAATCATGGCCGTAGATCTATTAGGTACTTCTATTACTGATTTTGCGAAATTGCCTTGTCTTGTTTGGTTTCCTCGCATTCGATATGAAAAGTAGAGTGTTTAACTCGGGTGAAAGACACCATTTCTGTCTCGGACTATTGGCGCTCTCACTGCGTTCGAGCGCCAAACTACCTCGACAGAAATGGGTGCCTTTCAACCCTTGGTTAACAATCTACTATTACAGTACATATATGGTGCTACTTTACCACCCTAGGGCAGGATTAAGGGCCATACGTGCTTATGTCAAAAATTTAAAGGCCCATCTGTAACTGTAAAACGTTGTACAATACACGCGCGAAATGCTAATTCGCAACTCGTGTCGATTTAAAACACTCCCTTCGGTCGTGTGTCAATTTATCGCCACTCGTTGCGATTTTTTTATTTTTCACACTTGTACCGTAATGTACAGTCGCCATCAGATATATCGGAGCGGCCAAGGTGTTCACAATATCTGAACAACGCCTTGACAATAGAGGCGTGCTCAGATATTTGTGAGCACCTTGGCCGCTCCGATATATCTGATGGCGACTGTATTATTTTGGAACGTTGGCTCGTAAAGATGTTTGTGAACTCAACCACACTCGTATACGAGTCAAATGTTTCGTGCTAAAGACCACAGAATGTAATTTTAAGGAGGATTCATTAGATTTGGTAAATTGTTATAAATCCAGTGGCCGTGAGCGCGCCCAGCCCATTACGGACACTCATTTGTTAAATGGCCAGCTTTGTTAGGGTTCCCATTGAAACAAAAAAGCACATATTATGTATGTAGACGATTTATTTCTTGTTTTGCCTCAAGGGCCTATTTTAGATTTAAGCTAGTTATTAATTTAGATTAGTAGAACCACTGTATATATTTTAATAAAAAAAATAAAATAAATAAAGCGTTTATTCACAAGCTTACTTACATCTAGATACAATACATTCTACTGCCAAACCACAGAGCGGTTTGTTGGTAATGTTCTGATATGTTTATTAAAACAGATATTAAATAACAAAATAAATAAATCATAAATCTAGCTAGACTGTATATTTGTATAAATCTTTTATATAATTCAATATAATATGTAATATGTATAATATTGTCCAATTGGTTGTTTTTATATTCCGTGGTCATGTTGGTATTTGTATTATGCCCTAAATGAAAGTTCGATTGTCCCATTCTAAGGTGACGTTCAGATTCAGACTGTTATTCATTACTGTCATCTGCTGCAGTGTTGCAAGCTCGACGTTATTGTCGACAGCATTACTGCAGTAAGCGTCAAAATCTGGGCTTTAACATCGATTTTGACATTAGCGGCAGTGGTGTCCTCCTGAAATACTGCAGTAGTCGACTGTATTAATGTAGGGATCGTCAAATTTCGTATACATTTCTCGATAAAATTACCTTTTTGACAGTGCCGTCGCTCTCTAAATGGCGAGATCTATACGCTTGTTTACCACCTTCTATACTGCTACAGTGAGCCGTAAGGTTGATTTCATTGGGTAAAATATCATGGCGGCTCATTCGGTACTGGGTTTAATTGTTTTATAGCTTGAATGCGTGTCAAATTGTGGCGAGAAGGGTTAGCACGCACCGAATTAAAAACGATGGAGTAATAGTTAAATATTAGGTAGCATGTAAAGAATACACGATTTTAGAAATACTGTTGTGTTCTTTGTCCAAATCAAAAACTTTCAATGAAGATAAAATAACCATCTCATTTTCAAGTTATGATTATGATTAAGTAAATGGATAATGCTTCATATAATAGTCGGATACGTATAAAATGAACCCTCTCAAAAACCTTATAAATATCTACTTACATATGTGAACAATGGTCATCTTACTATATTTTAAAATGAAAACGGACCGAATGTCGGATAATTCCGAAATTCAGATGAAAATCGCCCTTAATTCCATCATAATAAAAGTCTCATTTCGGAATTATCCGACAGTTTTCGACGTTCGGAATTACCCGAGTAAACCTTACCTATATAAATTTAGTAGTCGCGGTTAGTTAATCTCTGTAAAAAATCTTAATTTCCTCGCGTGGCCGTGAGGCTTGACAATATTTAGTAGGTACAGTTCAAAGCAATAAGGGGTCGGTAAACTTTTGAGACGAAAAATACTTTTTTATTATTTTGATTATAAGACTTAAGAGGGAAAAACTAATTCCATACAATAAAATATAATTGGCTATGCTTAATACAACTATATCTACATCAAATTGTGTAAAATATTTTCCATAAGGTTAATCCAAAGAGGAAAATGGGAACTAGGTTCGTATGCAGAAGCGGCCCTCCAATATATCGTCCTTAGTTATGTAACTGTGAATGACTGTACTCAGTGGTATTATGTTCGCGCTCGGAATTTTAGATGTGGGAAACATTGCTAATTAATTGAATTTAGGAAGGAAGTAGGTACTATTAACTGTGACCTTCCTTGTTTATGTTAAATATAAAGATCCGTTTGGATAAGATTTACCATTGGATTGCTGTGCCAAGTTTGAATTTTGTAGGAGGTTCTCATTACGTCGGGAATTCGGGATCTATGTTTTTTTAATGTATTTTTTTATTCCATCTCTCGAAGATCGCTGGACCAATCTTCAAGTATTATAGGCACACATTTAGTGATCTGGGTATTATATCTTTTATAGTTCCTTGTACATTGTTCTAGTAAAGTGTCATTTGATGAGCTGGAACTTTCTTTGAAAACTAAAATTGTGGTATTTCAAACTATTTCGTTAAGTTTTTTCTATTAATAAGATACTTTTTTATTGACAAAATTTTTCAATTAATGCAATTGTGTTATACACAAATAATAAAAGCATGTTTACGACAATACGACATGACAAAATATTCAGTAGTAATTAATTTCCTTTCTCCATGTGTCATGTTAAATATACAACATAATAATTATTTAGGTTTCACCGGAAACGGATTGTTTTCTTAGTGACGCCGACCGTAAAATTAATTCTGATAACAAACTGATAAGAGAAAATATAAACTTATTCTATTTATCAGCATAAAAATAAACGTATACATAAAAGTGACGTATGGTTGCGTCTGTTTATGCTAATTCATTATGGTTCAGCTGTTCCATTCCACCAAAATATATGCAAATACTTTGTTTTTAGATGAAAACATATAATCGCTATAAGAATGCTTATAAGATTTGATGAGTTCCCTCAAATTCTCGTGGAACATATTACCAGCACTCGACTTTGACAAAAATGTTGATTACTAGACACCTAAAAATACATACCTATGGAATGGATATTTATAATTATCCAATTTATTGTGAAACATTGTGCATTTTCGATCAATTTTACAAGATCTTGAAATAAAATTCAACATATGCCATCATCCCTATTAGTTGCTATTGGTAACAACACCATCTATAATTATATTTTAGTTACTCGTACATACTATAACTACATACATACTATACATTTATTTTAGTTTCTGATTTTCCTTTACTGTTCCATTTTGATTGTACAACATACCATGCCACCTATTAAGTTTCGTAACATGATTAATATAATTGACACTCCTTATTAGGTACATGTTACTCTACAGTATACGTTTTTCCCTTATACATCATACTCATATCCATTGTTTGTTTTCCTGAATCTCGGCTTTCAGGCACTAAATATATATATAAAGTATATATTCATTGAAATTCAGTTCTTACGTCACTCTTTATTTATAACTTTTATTTTATTCTTCTAATGAAAAATCTTCAGACATATTTCCACCCAGTGGAATTTCGAGAAGATAGTTTGTCGGGTGATTCAATATATCACGTATAATTACAACGCTCATAATGACTGTCTCTCTAAGTATTGACGAAGCATACACTTTTTGCTTTTAAACCAGTCACGCGTGTACATAAATATGCATTTGCTTTTACTTTGTCTTAGGAATTCGTTGGAATTTCATTGTGGAAATTAATTAAGCGTGTAAGAGGCCGATTCAAACTTACATTGTGACATTAAAATGATGTCAGTGGCGCTCGCATTTCGCTCGTATTGTCCGTATAGTCTGTCAAAAAAGAGTAGAAATTAAAAAGTGGAAATACTGTAGTGTCGTCCTTTTCAAATCAGTCTATAGAAAACGGTACTACAGTATTGCCATTTCTACTCTTTTTTGTCAGACTACATGACAATGTATTGGTGCGAGCGAGTCACACGGGCGACTGACATCATTTACGCTACGTCTTACGTAGGCGAACAACGCGCGAACGCGGCGCGGCGCGGCGCGGCGAAAGCGGCCGCCGCCGCGCCGCGCCGCGCCGCGCCGCCTGACATTCGCGTGCAAATCGCGCCGCACCGCGTTCGCAACGAGATCGCTTACGTAGGACACTTCTATGGGCATCAAAGGATTGATTTCGCCGCGCCGCGCCGCGCCGCGTTCGCGCGTTGTTCGCCTACGTAAGACGTAGCGTTAGACATCATTCTGATGTAACAATGTAAGTTTTACTCACTCATGCACTGCTTGATAATGGAGACCTAGGCTCTCCGAAACATGTCGTGCGTGCGACTAACTAAAAACACATGTCTCACAAATCTCACAATAGTTTAAACTCGAGTCATTTTCATGTAGTTAAAGCGAAATACAAAACATCCGTCAGCCCCATTTTTAATCAAAGCTCCCTTCGAGTCTGGTTCTTGCTAAATTGTCAATAAAATCCCGCTAACCGTCTTATCACCTGATTGGCGTGTTGCCCACGCGTATCCGTCTGCTATAAAAATTAAACATGCTATCGATTTTCTTGGGTGGCCCGTTTGGTATTTAATTGAAAATAAAATTATCTCTCGCAAACAGCTTTCGCGGATTATTTTCATAATACCTACATTAAAAAGCTAGTTGGTTAGACGAATGATGATGTTGATATTTGTATGTACATTTGCAGAAATAAATATTGAACAAAACCATACGGTGAATTTGTGATTCTCTGTATTGACTTTTTAGAGTTGTGTTATATTACGTTAAACGCAATTGTAAAGCAAATGAAGATTTGCAAGATTTAAGCAATTGTATAAACTGAAATATATGTTATATACGAAAGAAAAAGTTATCAAGGCCTCCAGAGCCCAGTGCTGGGATTAAACCAGCGTCCTCTGCATTCGCAGATACGTCAACCTGGCCACCCGAATCACGGCGGCGGTATGGGTTAAACTCTGGTATACTTATGCAATCCAGCCATTTATTAGTATTATTACACACGGAATATTATAATAATTATGATTTGTATAGCCCAGTCTCATAGTCCACCCAAACTTCAATCCATAGACCGGTATACTATTCACTTTTGCTACAATAGTCCCAATGCCTGCTGAGACCGGTTCATGGGTGTCTATTGTTGCACCTGTGAACGGGTTCCAGCAGGCGTTCTACATGACATTAAAGCTCTCCAAGGGGCCTCTACGTGTTGGATCTGTGTCCCCACGCAAGCCTATCAAAAAACCGGGATTATAGGCCCGTGATATCAAAAAAAAAATGATTTGTATCTGAGTACCTAATTATATTTATTACGATAATGCCAATAGAACTTCAACACAATACACTTATCGTTTCTACGATACTTCTGACTTCTGTCTTGTGGCTTCAATAAAGATAAATTTATGAGTAGGTATATCTTAGGTTTTCTCAAGTGTTCTCATGACATAGGTAGAGTGTAAGAGTGTTGACTCAAATACGTTTCAAGTGTTTTCTAAAAGCCACGTGTGAGCGAATATGAATAAAATTTAAAATCTTAGCCACGTCATACAGTAAGTACATTTAAGTTATAAAACTATTTAATTGCTTTAGACACTGCACATGCAAGCATCTATTTAATATAAGCTGATATTTTTACCTAATTCATCATCATCATTTCAGCCTATATACGTCCCACTGCTGAGCACAGGCCTCCTCTCATGCGCGAGAGGGCTTGGGCTATAGTCTCCACGCTAGCCCAATGCGGATTGGGGACTTCACATACACCTTTGAATTTCTTCGCAGATGTATGCAGGTTTCCTCACGATGTTTTCCTTCACCGAAAAGCTAGTGGTAAATATCAAATGATATTTCGTACATAAGTTCCGAAAAACTCATTGGTACGAGCCAGGATTTGAACCCGCGACCTCCGGATTGAAAGTCAGACGTCATATCCACTCGGCCACCACTGCTTTTTAGCTTAAAACTTTTATAAAATAGCTTAAAGTCGCAGGTCATCAGATCAGTTTTGCTACACATGAGGCATTTATACCCGTGAATACGAGCAAAGTTTCATTTCAATCAGAGGCTCTTTTAAAGGATGACTCACGTTAGACCGGGCCGTGTCCGGGTCGGAGCTTCCGGCGCATCGTTTCCTATGGAAAGCATCACGTGATCGCCTGTCAGTCTATAGAAAAGTAAGCACCGGAAGCTTCGGCCCGGATGCAGCCTGGCCCCAATTTCACCACGGCTACAATTGTCAGTGACATATGTCGAGCGACAATTGTCAAGCGACAGGTGACATATTACAATTTTATAAAATATTTTCTATAGAAATACTTACAAACATGACAGGCATTTTGCTACAATTGTATGTATTACAATTATGTTGTGAAACAAGAATAATTTTTTTCTAGTCGACATATTTGTAGAATTGTTGGTGAATCTTGACAGGAAATTAGTTATATGTCGGAATTTCGTGACAATTGTCATAAACTTAGCAAGAGAAATATCTGTTTTTTTCCGATATAATAAAGTTTTATTTAATAATACAATGATGGGGCAAACAGGAATACTTCCCGCCCGATGGTAAGCGGTAACCGTAGCCCATAGATGCCTGTGACGTCAGCAACAGTGATGTTTTACAATTGTCGCACCTGTCACCTTGGTGAAATTGGGGCCTGGTCTAACGTGAGTCATCCTTAATCCTTCTACAATACCGATGTTGTTTTCACACGACTTCTACAATACCGATATTCAAATGAAGCTTACTCCGATGTTTTGTATCATTCGATCGGAGGTTACGATTCGCGCCAACATAAATAAAAGTCGGCGTTGGCGCCTATGATCTATTCTTATCACACGGACATGCATATCGATGTACTAGTGCTTGTATATTTTCTAATCAACACAAATATTTACGAGCAATAATTCAATTATATGCTATCATTAATTTTGATAATATTTACGAGTATAAATAAATAAATCCGCTGGGGAACAGAAGTAGAGCAAATCTAATTTATTATTTTGCTTTTATTTATAAATACAACAATAGGTAAAACATAATAAAATCACTTAAATTAAAAATTAATTAATAAAAAAAATATCTAAGTCGTGGTGGCTCGGTTCTTTTTAAATACTACTCCTGATGGTAAATATGACAATAGTCAAAGTCAAAGTCAAAGTCAAAAATACTTTATTCATGTAGGCCTAGTAACAAGCACTTATGAACGTTTTACATAATAATATATGATCTTAAGCTAATTATCAATATTTCAGGAAGTAAGTTTTTATACACGAAACCAGTGGCTATTGTCTATGTATTATATATCATTAAAGTTATGAGCTTATGAGAAAACACAATAGTAGTAGGTACTTAAAGGAAGTATATTTCCTAATAAACGTAACGTGTGAACCAGCCTGGGAAACTAAGTTTTATTTTACGTATACCTACTATTAAAAACATGTTCACACCAAATTGTTTTGCTTTGTTACCTCTATGTATAATATTTGTTATCGCTTCAGGAAGTGAAAGCTCGAAAATACGATAGCACGCCATGAATTTTTCTACAGTCTATGAACAGATGTTTATTAGATATTTTATCCTGACAATTTTAATATGTATAAACATGGTAACGGTTTATGCACAATTGAAACTTTCAAAATCAACTCAAAATTCTTTAAATATATTTTTATAAAATGCATATAATTTTTTAAATAAAGCATTGCCAGCGAGCAAAGCCATAGTACGTTCAAGTATAAGGTGTTATATTAATGTTTTCGTTTACATCTGACATTGACCAAAACATGAGGAACCATAGGAGAGCCAATGCCAGGTCAGTATCCAAAGATAATTATATTATCGTAAAAAAACATTTTAAAAAGGGCTCTTTGAAAGAAAGAACTAGATTCCTATATCCGTGGGAATACTCGATCGCCAACATGAGTTCATAAGATTCGAAATGACTGAGTGAGTTTCAAAGAATCCATTCACAGACATACAATTAAAATAGTACAAAGTTCAATTATTTGCAAATTGAAGTTTTTTCTTCCATGATTGACGGCAACCCATAATTATAAGTGGACAATGCCAGGCCAGACAATGATTTCTTGCTCCATTGACAACGTGATTGTTACAAAGCAAAGCTAGGAATTCCGTGAATTCAGAGAAAGATCTAGACTTGATTATACTATAGTAGAACGAAATACTGGGAACCTATAAGACTAAACTTATTGTGCCAATAATTTTAGTTGCTTTCGTACAGTAGTGTAGGTTATTTCATTCGATAGCGTGACGTCACGTACGCGTTTACGTAAAGTGTCACGACATTGTAATTAATTTCATATTTTAGAAACGGAACAAATATAACAGCCTCGGTAGAGAGTACCATTTTGTACCATTTGGAGTTGAAACTCTAGGTTCATGGGGTCCCAGCGCGCATAAGTTGTTCGCAGAAATCGCGAAGCGTCTGGTTGACGAAACTGGTGACCGAAGAGCTGGCGGCTACCTCGCACAACGTATCAGTATTGCGATACAGCGGGGAAATGCCGCCAGCATCCTTGGTACAATGCCTCAGGGGCCTATTTTAGATTTAAGCTAGTTATTAATTTCGTTTAGTTGTACCACCGTATATGTACATATATACATATGTACCTACATATATTGTTTTTAGAAACTAATTGGATTATTTTAAACTAGCTGTTGCCCGCGACTTCGTCCGCGTGGAATCTTATCTTCAACATTTTACATCTTTAGTACCTATAATTTTCATATCCAAGCAATGTTGAAATTAAGTACTTTTCTTTTTTAGCAAGTTGTATGAAGTTTTAAGTCAAGTGGATTTTGATGTTGGTTGCCGAAATTACTTTTCTTGTATTCTCATAATAGGTAGGTAACCTATGCCCTTATATAAAGATTCAAGTTCCGCATTCCGCACTCACAAAATATCTGATATCCATACAAACTTTCAACCCCTTTCTCACCACCTTGGGGGATGATTTTCAATAATGCTTGAATTAGTTTTCATGTTTTTTTAATTTATTACCTTTTTTTCCAAAAAGTTAAAGTTCCTAGCTTAAAATTAAATTTACACCCCAAGACGAATTTTCATCCCCTTTTTTGGAATGAAGGGATTGAATTTCCAAAAACGTTGCAAATACTTTTTTTTGTTATCGGCTATTATGCCTTTCTAAGTAGTTTCAAAACCATTTGTAATGGATTCAAACTTTCAACCCCTTTTTAACCCTGTTAGGGGATGAATTTTACAAAACGCTGAACTTACTTTTCCTGTCTTCTAATAATATCCCTAAATACAAAGATTCAAGTCCCACACTCGAAAAAATGTTTGATATCCATACAAACTTTCAACCCCTTTTTCACCACCTTAGGGGTTGAATTTTCAAAAACGCTGAAATTAGTTTTCTTGTATTTTAATGATATATCTTTTAACGAAATTTCAAATTCGTAGCTCAAAAGAAAACTTTAACCCCATACAAACTTTCATCCCCTTTTTAACCCTGTTAGGGGATGAATTTTACAAAACGCTGAAATTACTTTTATTGTCTTTTAATAATATCCCCAAATACAAAGATTCAAGTCCCGCGCTCGAAAATTTTTTTGATATCCATACAAACTTTTAACCTCTTTTTCACCACCTTGGGGGATGAATTTTCTAAAACACTGAAATTAGTTTTCTTGTCTTTGAATTTGATACTTTTTTACAAAGTTTCAAGTTCCTAACTTAAAATAAAATTTGCACCCGAAGACGAACTTTCATCCCCTTTTTAACCCCCTTAGGGGTTGAATTTCCAAAAACGTTGCAATCACTTTTTTTTGTAATCGTCTATTATGCCTTTCTACGAAGTTTCAAAGCATTTGTAATGGATTAAAATTTTCAACCCCTTTTTAACCCTGTTAGGGGATGAATTTTACAAAACGCTGAAATTACTTTTCTTGTCTTCTAATAATATCCCTAAATACAAAGATTCAAGTCCACCACTTGAATTTTTTTTTGATATCCATACAAACTTTCAACCCCTTTTTCACCACCTTAGGGGATGAATTTTCAAAAACGCTGAAATTACTTTTCTTGTGTTTTATTAATATATCTTTTTACGAAGTTTCAAATTCCTAGCTTAAAAGAAAACTTTAACCCCATACAAACTTTCATCCCCTTTTTAACCCCCTTAGGGGTTGAATTTCTCAAAATCGCTTCTTATCTCTTGTACACTTTATAAATGCAATCTGGTGTGCAAATTTCAACTTTCTGGCTTTTGTAGTTTCGGCTCTGCGTTGATGAATCAGTCAGTCAGTCAGTCAGGACACTTGCATTTATATATATAGATTTTAATAAACACACAGTTAAGAAACACCAAAGTACAGAATACGAACGTTCAGTAACAGTAGTACGTAGTTAACCTTCTATCAATAAATTTACGGAGCGTAACCACAGAAAAAGATCACGAGAAAAACCAATGTCGTTGAAACTATAAAATGTACTGTTCTGCGTTTTATCAACAGGTCGGGTTTATACGAATCTAATGACGTACCGCGATTGGATTGTAAAATTTGTAAAATGTGTTGGGTGTTGATATTCGCAGTAAGGAAGTTTTTTTATCTTGTGACAAGTAGGATGTTGGTAAACAACTTTAAATATGGGGACCAACTCACAAACGCGAGGTAAACCTATCAATCATCCTAAACAATACATTAAATGTGATATGAGGATATAGTGATCTATTCGTCGTAGTGATCTATAGTTATTACTAGGTAATTTGTCGGCGCACACCATGTACCTTGTATGTTGTATAAGAATCTCTAGAACTATTTCTAAAAGTGTTTTATTTTTTTAAACCATAAACATAATTAATAATAACCTTAGAATAAAAAGTAACCTAAAATTAAAACTACCTACAAAACTAAAACTAAAAAAAATATATTAACATAATGTGGGTGATCTAGCCGAATATGTATATATTAGGCTAGATCACCCAGGTCCGAATTAACCCTGTGGAAGGGTTCCCATAAGGCTGGCTGCCTTCCCCCTTTGGATGGGTATGCCGATCCGTTGGGCGAGGAACGAGCCAGCCCTGCGGTCCCCGGTGACCTCGAATATTTTTTTTGAGAGTTGCCGAACTAGTTTATGGGCTCCTGGGCACCACGGTCCCAGAGTTTCGGCTGCAAATGCCGCAAATATATGCCGGTCAGTGAGAGCTATGTATATTTCTAAAATAGTTTTTTAGTGTAACTGAAAAGTGTCCACTCTGTTTTTTGTCAAGGTACGCTGATCTGCTCTGGAAACTCATACAAAAGAGTGCGACTGTAGTGTACAATACAAACACAACATTTAAGTCAGAAAATTATTATCCTCCTACTAAATGAGATCAGCTTCAGACAATTGATAGCGTAGCGATATATATAACGAATTGCCTTGTTTATCGGTGCAAGTGTCTAGACATAATGCCACTGGTACAATTTCGAAAGGCCTAAAGCCGTCGTGTACATGGCCTATCCAGTTTTATACCTATACATACTCGTAGTGTGCATTGATAGCGTTCGATAACAACATACAATGCGTTAACTATGCCACAACAATGTTAAGTGAGACTGAAAATGCACTTCCTATGCTTCAACACGAACACTTTGTGGTGAAGTTCTGATAATTGAATGGTCTTTGAAGCTGTTTCCTTGATTATTAGACGTTTACTTCAATACGACAATTATTCAGCCGAGTTCACGAAAATCTTTACAAACCAATGTTCCAAAAGTACCTATACGAGTATGGTCAGTATCTTAAGAGGCTTATAGAGACCTATATTTTAAATATAAAATACGATGTATTCGGTTCTTTTAAGAAGATATAACAAAGCCAGCCTCGATAGGCTAATTAGAACTCACTTATCACTATAGGAAACTAGCCAAGCGCGATCCGAAAGTACGGGACATATCGGAGCGGCCAAGGTGATCACAAATATTTGAACACGCCCCTATTGTTAAGGAGTTCGAGTGCGTGATCAGATATTTTTGAGTACCTCGGCCGCTCCAATATATCAGGTGACGTACAATTTTATTCATTGTTGCTGAATAAATCACAGTGGATTAAACTCTCCTTATCAACTCAATAGCACAATTCAATACTAATAGAACATAAGCATAAAACAAGGGCAGTAACTGCGCGAAAATTTGAAGTCCCCCGGGTTAGCAACTATTTTGGTGATAGAACTCTTAGGAAAAGAGTTCCGTATCTCCTGAATAGTCTACCCGAGAACATTCGGCATGAGCCAAATAAAAATAAATTTAAAAGTGCCCTAAAACTGTACCTATTGCAAACACTTAAGTGACAGTTGCACATGTGCAAGTGCCACTAAGTGTTTAGATTTAATAATAATTTAAAATTAGTGCTCACTTAAATACATGTGTATGTAGAGACTCTTACCTGCAGGCAAACTGTAAATACAGTTTTGCAGGGACCTGTTCAATTATATGTTCTGTACTGTGTGTTAATAATAATAAATAATAAATAAATAAACCGTCGATCTCAAGCAGATTAAATAGTACTTGTATTAATAGATGTTATATTAATCATTGAAGTGTTTTCAGAATGGAAAAAATATACAAAAGAATACTTGCTTTTTACCGATAAGACCGCCAGTTGTTTACCTCTCCATGAGCTGATATACATTGTATTGTTTTCTGCATTAAGATGTGCAATAAAGAGTAATTGTATTGTATTGTAATACACAAATGAACACGTCCAAAAATGGATTGTATAAATAAATTTCTAATTCCGTAATATATTTTTATACATTATACGTTCTGTAATAGACGTTTAAGTAGATAAAGACATAATCTTAAAAAGGCTCGATATTACCTGTTTCCTACGTGCTTCTTGAATAAAACATGAGCTGTATCCTTTTTTGGTTGAATGCCTAGAGATGTTATACCCATTTACGCCCCTAATACATATTCACGTACCCGACATAAGTATATAAATACTCCTCGAGTTTAATTAAGTCACTAAAAGGTGATCATTGTCAAACTATTCAAATATGTATGTACACGCTATGAGTAATCCAAAACTGACACCTACAATTACTTTGACCTTAGTATTGCTCAATGCACTCTACCTATGCCCACTGTCTGTAGTGAGATGAATATGTATGCGCAGTATGCTAAATGCTTGTTCGATGGCGTCAACTCATTTAGAAATTATACTGAGTATAGAGATAGTCCTACAGATTCATCATCTTGCTCACGTTGCTCCGACTTTTTGCCACAGCTTATGTAAACCTGGAGTCAGCTTAGTAAATAATTCCACGATTTTACTTAGACCCCATTCGCACGGCAGCTTTTTCAACGCGCGTTAAAAAAGCGTTTGAATGACACAATTAAATGGATAACCATGTATGTATTCACACGACAGCGGTGGCGCTTTCTATCAAGCGTTGTTGGATTTTCGACTTTAAGTCTTGGTCGTTAAGTCGAATTTAGAGTGTGGACAGATTCAAGCGCTTTTTTAACGCGCGTTGAAAAAGCTGTCGTGCGAATGGGGGCTTAGGGACTAAAGTGTCATTCTATGGAACTTGCTACCTATGTAAACAAAAGTCACTAGTAAATCGTTGACATTGAAATTTTCAATATGGCGATTTGTTTACATATTCAGCAAGATCCATAGAATGACACTTTAGTTTCTACCAAACCGACTGCCTACCTACCTGACTAAGGGTAGTAAAGGCTGAGCGAATAGCAGCGAATACTTTAGTGTAAGAGTTTAGTAATGGGCACAGTAGGTATCTAATCGTAATCGTAAGCTATGGAAAAAAACTACTTAAATCTATTACATCAAAATAACCCTTCCATTCCTTATAAGTACTGCACAATAGTACCTAGAACTATCATTACATGTTGTCAACTACAGAACGTGACGCCAAGCAAACATGGGGTCGCCTGATAAACGCTGTGTTTACTCTGAATTACCCACTTATTTGATAAACAATTTCGCTATGGTATGAATCATCAAATAGCAAACAATGCAGACATACCTATGTATGTGAGCATGATTTCACTGACAATTTGCTTAGTGAATGGTAATAATAGTATAATCTGAAACATTTTCTTGAATAATATTTAATGTGACTTTACATGAACATGTTTATATTTATATACATAGATATTTCTTACATTCTGCATAAAAACAAGAGACAACGAAAATCCAGCTTAGTCGAATTTGCGCCTTTGTAAGCTATTTATATTGTGAATTTAATTTGTGAATATAATTTCACAATTTTGTTTTACGTTGTTCAAATGCTCAATCTTACTATACTCGAAGCAAAACTTATCTAGTTGTGATACATATTTAATAGTGTGTGTGTTAAAAAGTTGGTAACTACCATTACACCACCAAGTACACTCCTTATTTGAAAGAACCTCATACTGTAGCCCCTCGAGAAACCTCCGACGGAAGCTCATTCCACAGCCGGAGCGTCCATAAAATTTCATTAAATTGTCGAAATTTACTCCACGTTGTAGACTACACGATATCCTTATTGATAAGATGACTGCGACAGATAGTAACGCAGCCGCATCACATAACCGTAAAACTGAGTAGACGGGCAAGTTAATTGGCGATGAGTTCGTCATTCGCTGCACCCAGCTGACGCGCCTAGAAAAAGGCAATGCCCCTGTAGATAACAATCAATGATTAAATGAGTCTGAGACATGTATGGAGGTATCAAGTGTGTATTCTTTATACTACAGTTCTAATATGAATTAAACACTATTGCCTAATAAATGGCGCTCCTGCGCTCTGCCGCAGGGTAAATCAATAAGGCCCCCCCCCACATCTGGCGTCTTTCGAGCGTCGGCGTCTAAAATTCTATGGCCGACGTCGACCCAACGTCGACGCAGCGTCGACGCAACTGCGCAGCGACGTCATTTTCCATAGCGCTGGCTAGACGCCGACAGACGCCGACGCTCGAAAGACGCTAGATGTGGGGGGGCCCTAAATAAATATTTGGGGACAACCTTACACAGATCGATCTAGCCCCAAACTAAGCAAAGCTTGTACTATGGGCTCTAGGCGACCGACGATATACATACGTGTATAGATTAATACATAGAAAACACCCATGACTCATGAACAGATATCTGTACCTATTCATCAATCATCACACAAATAAATGCCCTTACCGGGATTCGAACCCGGGACCATCGGCTTAACAGGCAGGATCACTACCCACGGCCAGACCGGTCGTCTTTAAGAAATATCCCGGCTTGCTAGCTGATATAAACTACAGGCCAAGGAATAACCATAAAGATAAAATGATGAAGTGGTAGTATGGTACTTAGTATTAGTAACTGTAAAGTCATCTTTAACCTCACACGGATGCTATTGACACAGTTGTGTAACTAAATAGTACCTATTGGCGAACGAGCACGCGCGGACAAAAACCTACAAGATGCGACATTTCGAGTTAGAGAGACTAATTTAATTTTATACAACTTGCAGTGCATCTCGGTCACACCAATAAATTTATGACGAAAGTGACGGCCGCGCCAAATCGCCTTTTTATACAAACGTAGTCCTCTCAGGATATTAATGACGGTATCGAAAATATTTTGACGCCACAGCTATGCTCCTTCGTTTGATTTATTATTATATTATTATTGTATTCATCATTTTTCTTAGGCTAGGGTTTTTATAATATGAATATAAAAGTAAAATATAAAAACACTTACAAAACAATAAAAAATACATATAAACACATTATAAAAAAACCTAACCTAGGGTGCCGCCAGCAGCGGGGCACGGCCCAAGCTACCGGTGGTCAGGGCTGCAGAGAGAGGAACCGACGTACTATCCTTATTATATTTATTATTATTCGTTGGTTAATTAATTACAACTTAGGAGCATCTAAAATTTCGTATGGATTTTGTTTTTCGCTCCTAATTTTAATAATAATCAAAAGATCTAAAAAACACAATCGAAAACATTTCTCTTCATTTGACTTCTTTTGAATTTTGTCAATATACATGAAATTATGCAAAAATATTTTTCATAACGACAATATCCATAGAGGAAAATGGGGACAACGTTTGTATGGAGAAGCGGTCGTCCTCTTTCCTCTTTATAAGTATAGAGTGATATGCACTGCGAGTAATATCAAATCAAAATCAGATTTTTAAAGATCAAGTTTAAGTACCTATACAAAATGGACTTCTTAGTGCGCTACAAGATATTCTAGTTGGTGCTAGATATCTCCAGATAATTTATCACAGCGAAAAACTGTTACTGTATGTTTTGACGCAAATTTAAACCCTATTCCCTTGACATAGGTTCCGAAAAAGAAACATACCTAATTGGAAATACAGAAAATATTTGTCACGAACGATCTCGCTTACTTCTTGGAATGTGCTGGGAATGCAATTGATGGTTGACGGATTAGCGATAGACACGCTATAATGTTGCGATACTTGCGATGCCTTCAAAGTCCGTCACAATGACATTGGGTTTCTATTGCTACTATTGCTCGCTTGTTGCCGGTCTTATATTAGGGATACTCTCCTACAATTGAGGGGGGATTTAAATCTTCTCGAGGCAGAGGTGAAGGGTTGGAGCCGGTGTAGCTTTATTTGACGTTCATAAGCGCATTGTAATATGCCTACATAAATAATAAACTATCTTTAGCTTAAGTCTAAAAAGATATCGATTGTATGATCTGTACCTTATTAGTAAAGGATAAAAGAAATGTATTATGTACCTACTCGTATCGCCCTACTAATATTATACTCGTAAATGCGAAAGTAACTCATTCTATCTGTTAACTCTTCACGCTTATAAACCGCTGTTCAGATTTAGTATGGGTATAGTTTAGATAGCTTCTACCCGCGACTTCGTCTGCGTGGGATCATGATGATGATGATTGGTAATAACTATTCCATTCCTTCCTCGAAACTCAAACTATTTCCATGCCAATTTCGTCTAAATCGGTTTAGGGGTTTAAGAATGAAGAGGCAACAGACAGACATATAGTTACTATCGCATTTATAGTCTTAGTAGAGATAATAATTAGGATTGTTCATTTTTTTTAGACCCCCATTTTTATTTTATTTTCTGAAAATATAGGTTAATTTAAGATACCAATTTGAATGATTTAGTAATTCGTGGCTCGGTTGAATATTTATAATTTATTGAAAATATGAGATACGACTTCTCGTAAATTACATGTCGTCGGCTGATTAGGATAATGCACAAGCAACAACAAGCATTAAAAAAATAGTTGTCATTGTCAATTGATTGTAATGTCACCTGTCGACAATGTCAGTGTCACGTGTTTCTATAAATAACAATCGTCTGGAATGGAAAACTCGTTTGTTTTGAATCATTAATTTCAAAATACCTACGCTATAAATTTGAGAAAGCTGATTCCAGAAATCTGCCTAAGTTATATAATATAACTTAGTTTTATTGGAGTATGTATCCATATAGCATCCAACTCCAACCATAACTTGGCTGAAATCAAGGGAGCAAAAATACAAATGTAAGTTACCTACATCATATATATTTTAACTGATTCGATTTGTAAGAAGATTGGATTCATAAAATCGTTACAAGCGTCCATTGCTAAAGGTAGCTTAGCACCCAGTGGGTGCTTTCTACCGGCTTGTCACCATTGTTTGGATATTGTACTACATACTTATATTACTATATTAGGAGCATGCCAATTTTGCTAATTATATCCTATTATTTCAGGTCATCGTGATTCCTATTTAGATACAGCTGTGAGATATGTAACTGCACTTGGGCCCAGAACAAAGTTGAGCATTTTGTATTGAAACAAACGTCATATTAATTATTAATCGTCGTAATACTTTACGACCGTAAATAATGCCTGGGAACAGAGTAAATAACAAACCATACACTTCTCTTCTGGATGGTCAACAAGAAGCCATCATTGTCAGATGCTCGTGCAGAACATGATAAACATACATTTAATGTAAAGTTACTATTTTTTTTGGAAACATATATAACATATTTCCCAAATTAATAAAAAAGTAGGTAAACAAAAACATGTTTTATTATTCACAACTCTTTATTAAGTCCTGTCCACCATGATATCAGCAGCTTGAACTGCAACATGTACCTGGAAATTAGAAATTATATCTTTTTAAAACAGTTTCAGGCTGAATATTGAGTATGGCTATGTATTCTTGTATATTCCTTCTTTCTAGTAGGCACCATCTCTGTTTAACGGTTTGCCTTTTGATACTCTGGCTACATTACCACAGAAAATAAATAGATACCACGACCCTACCAATAAAGTGAGCTTTTAAATACTTAATTGTAGTAAATTAATATTAATTTTATACTTACATCGACGTGATTCTCACAGCAATACTGTGTGTAACACGTGAAGTAGGTAGGTATTCCAAGTTTAATTCACGGCACCATCTTTCACGTCGTAGGTCTTCGTGGATTCGAACTATTATTTTTGTGAATTATTCCCACACATAGGAACAAGGTTTTTGATATATTATTAAGCAATGAAATCTACTGTTTAGGTATTAATTATAAATCAAATTGTAACAAACAAGCGCAGCGGTTTAACTGAAAAATTTTGTTATGACAATCGATGACAATGATAACTTTGACAATACGTGAGTGACGGATTTATTTACTATGGTTCGATAACTTTTATTATGCAATGACTTTACATTCAGCCCAGGAGAAGGTCAAACTAAGGTCATAAGGATATTTGTTGAAATATCTTCAATCCTCAATTATTATATCGCAGCAAATGTCGGAAACTGTTTAAAAACCTTATATCTCGAAATGGTTTTCGAAATAGAACATTTGAAAAAAAATGAACAATCCTAATTCTAATAGTTAGGATAGCGCTCATGAACCCAGGTAGTTTATATTGTTGTGAGAAATATTTAAAAACGTCGAACAGCAATCGCGAAAACCGAGGTGTAACATATTTCCAACAATCTTTTGTTTTCTTATCGTATGTGACTCAACAGGCGATAAGATAGTGTCAGTTATTCTAATTTAATCATATCTCGATTGCTGTGGGCTCTGAGAAGAAACGTTTATTTAAAATAAAACAAAAATCTTTTGAAACACATGAAAACATTAATAAAAAAATACGACATATTTCATATTAAAGGTCCTGGAACTAACTTTCATTTCAACGCCTGTTTTTCGATCTAAACCAATTTCGATTGAAATATGTATAATTTAGATAGGAGTTCCTTTGTAATGAAAAGTTACATGTAAACGTTTTTTTATGAAAACCTTTTGTGTAGTCGACGTAACTTAATAGCTTGTATAATTTAATTGCTTTATAAGTGTAGGTAGCAATGATCGTTGCTGATTGTTACAGATCGATTGCACTTGATCACGCCATGATTAATCGTTTCATCTGAACTTCTTTACTACCGGGTTTATTTACCTTAATTTGTAGGTAAAATTCTATACAAAACGAGTCTTTTAATTGCTCTTTCTAAATATTAATCCAAATAAAATAAAAAATTTGGAAATGAAACGTAGATACCTACGACAGTATTGTTTCTTTATTGTGAACTTAACTTGTCAATATCATACATTATTATCTTATTTATTAGTCGTATTTATGGACTAGGTAATATATTTCATGCGTTCCATCCTAATACCAAGAATATAAATTAGACTATTTTTGCAGTTTCAAAGGCACGCATTATCATTAACTAACTCTACTGGGTAGTGCTAATTGAATAACAATAAGTGCTCTGTTTTTCACAATCTCAGAACACGGGTTTAGTATTTTATCTTTATGTCTGGGTAACAGTATAATTTATATGTACATACATTTGCACCTGCGGAATTTTCCGTATGACGGATTTGGCCGCGTTGACCTTATTTACACTTTTTAGTATCACCACATTCTTGTCCTCCTGCCCTGTTCATTATTTCCTAATTGATTCCAACAATTTTTGTCAGTTACATACGTCAACAAATACCAAGAACAGCTTAATAAGAACGTACATTTCCAATAACTGATGGTGATGTATGATTGACAGCATTCCGCGGCTCCCGACTACTTGTAAACAGCCGGTTTTATCCGTCTGTGTATCCGTCTGTCACTCGTTTGAAGTATGCGTATCCTTTGTACGGTCAACACTAAAAATACCTAACATTCACGTTCCTGATATACCTATCTTAAAAAATCGTATTTGGTAAAATACCTTTCGCTAAAAAGTACGAGAAGCGAAAGCCGGTACAGAAAACGGGAGTTTACAATTAAGGAATGCAAATCGGTTATTTTTTGTATGGAAATAACCGCGGTTTCGGTTAAAAACCGATTATTTCCATACAAAAAATAACCGATTTGCATTCCCTATTTACAATATCCTATAAAGTTACCTTAAAAGTTCAAATATACTTACCTAGTCAACTTCAAAGGCCATAGTCGGATTTCCATAACTTAAAGCGAGGGAGTGTCGTAATAAAACGATTAATAATGAATTGTTACACTTTGTTATTATGCCATTGGAGTGGAATTGAACCAAGCTATGGTTCAACTCTAGTAACCCTCGGCCCCTAATTAACTTTGTTTTTTAGGGTTTATAATTAAGAGATCACACCTTTTAAAACAAAGTTTCCGCCGCGTCTGTCTGTTTATGTGTATGTATGTTCGCGATTAACTCAAAAACTACTGAACGGATTGTCACGCGATTTTCACATATCAATAGAGTGATTCTTGACGAAGATTTAAATGTAAGCTGGGCGAAGCCGGGGCGGGTCGCTAGTGTTATAGTGTTATTAAAGTGAATTGCTTAAAATTTTGAGCTAAAAGGTTGCGAAGATGTGTCGGATCTCAATAATTACATTTAACTATTCGCAACACTTAATCAATTTTGCTTTTCCTTATCCGGCAAGCCTAACAAAGTTTTCTTTTTTACAGATCCAAACCCAAGGCTCGTCACACCCAGCTGAACTGGCCCGGCACACGCGATAATAAACTTTATGCCCACGGGGCAGAGTCGTAAATAGACATGGTCGCAGTCAAACCGCTGGACTGGCGTTTCATGCATTGTTTAGTAACGTGAACGTGAAAAAGGTAAAGGTTTTGTGATGCTAATTGATTCATATAATCGACTCTTTTTTTGGATATTCGACATTGGTTAAAATGGTTAATATTTTATCCTTACTTGGTTGGCGCGGTGACCCAAAATGAGTCTTGGCCTCCAACACAAGAGCACGCCAATTTGATCGGTCCAGAGCGGTATCCCGCCAGCTTTCGCCGACGCCGAGCTCACGGAGATCTGCCTCCACTCTACTAATCTGCCCAACGGTATTTAGGACGACCAACAGGACGGCACCCAGTTCGCCCAATATTTTATCCTACATAATAAAGAAAAAAGGTAGTGAGAAAATATGATACCTAGTCCTGCAGTAAGCTCATTTAAAGGCTCGTGATTTGGGTACGAGACGAGGATTCATACCAATTCATAGCCGGAATTCATACCCCGGATCTCCAGCTTCTTAGGCAAATCCGCAGTCACAGGAAAAAACACTATTGCAAGTACAAAATATTGCACTAGGAAGTGAAAAACCTAAAGGCGTTTTTAAAATGTCACACGGTTATTAAGTTGTTAATATAGAAAAGTAAGTATGCATTTAGGACTCAGATTTTGTAAGAATTTATAGGTAACTATGTTCGCTATAAGCTGTATTCGGTTCGGCTAGTACCGAATCACATCATCATCATCAGCTGAGGTCTTGCCGGGATAGCAATTTCCATTTATTCACGAATCACGTCTGAATGTTTTCAATAATTGCCGAATCACAATATTCGACAGTGATTACTCGAATACACCTGTGGCCTATCCCACAAAACTTACAATTACAATTTTACAAGTGTCAAGTTACAAGTTTGTAATAATACAAATGTGCGTACCACAAGTAACAAATTTGTAGTGGAAAATTCTTACAAATATGTAAATTGTATCACAAGTCTACAATTTGTTGTATCACAAAACTTTACATACGCTACATATCTTTTCCGGAAAATGTACAAATTTGTAGCTGACAATTGTTTTGTGCTACAATAAATTGTAGTAATAATTATACATATATGTAGAATTGTACCTACAATTTAACAATTCTCTAAACGTGTGTCGCACCCTCTTGCTACAATTGCTACTATACGAATACTAGTAATTGCAGTAGTATCTTTATCATATTTAGCGATTCCAACTCTACCTACTACCTACTACGAAATATTTAGTTCAAGTAGCAGTGATAGTGATCCTAGGTGTCATGAATTTCATATATACCTACATATATAATCCCAATTTTACTTAGCTTTAATTTAATTTACGAAATACTCATATATACTTGACAAAAAAATGCATATACTCAAATTGAACTTATCTTCGTACGCCTTTTCCAATTTTGCCACAGAGTGTCCCTTAAGTATTTCCAATCTTTCTCCATTAAAATTTTGCGCTTTTTCCTTCCATTTGTTTTACATAGTGTGCGACAATTTATCACTAAATTTTAACTACTAACTACTACTAACTACTAACACTAAAGTTTTTGTTTTCATTTATGAGGTTTATAATATAATGGTCAGTTTAGCTTGCAAATCCATTGTAATGTCAGTTGGTATGTAAATGCTCGTAGATAGATCAAGATCACTATACATATAAATATAATTGATGTAATTCTTGCGTATTGCGTATAAAGTGAAACTACCTTCAACATTAAGGAAGCAAAATAAATTGTTAAGTAAGACATATTTTTAGTTGTAACATTACAATTTTTCGCTTGTATATTTACAAATCAACAATTCTACAATTATGTAGCTGTCGTGACATACCTTTATTCTTTGTGATACGCTTTAGCAAAAATGACATATTTGTATACTGCAGACTTGTAATGAATACATATTTGTAATTATTGTGGTACATTTTTTTGTTTACTATTTAACAATTTTGTCGAATTGTACACTTGTAAAGTTTTGTGGGATAGGGCACTGACGTCACACCAAAGTAATCTATTATAAACATATAAATAAACTAGAAAGAAACTAATTAGACCATTGCCAATCACTAACCCCGAGCAAGGTCGGACTTTTTAGCAGCTATTTTGACAATGGTTTGGCTCTAATTTGTTCACTCGGTCGGCTCCTCACCGATATAGCGCAATTGTTGAACTATGTGTTAAACTCAAAACATCTTCTTTTCCCACTCACACAGATCGTAATAAAAAAAAGATCTTGAAACAAGCAATTTTATTCGTTTCAATTAGCTTGGCCTGGAGTAGCAATGTACAAGTTGCAGAACATTCTCAAAAATTCAGTAACATTCTCGGGAATCACTGATTTAAACTTTCACGATTATTAAACATTATCAAACTGCACAACGGGACTTAATCGCGTATTTAAGTTTTAAGATTTACCTCCGACGTTTCGAGGACGGCGTTGTCCCCGTGGTCTCGGAGAAGACTCTTCTCCGAGACCACGGGGACAACGCCGTCCTCGAAACGTCGGAGGTAAATCTTAAAACTTAAATACGCGATTAAGTCCCGTTGTGCAGTTTGATAATATTCTCGGGAATTTCCGGAAACTTACACGAGAATTTAAATTAAATTTCCAATGAGAACATTCCCTATGGGAATTATCAAAAAAATGTACTATTAGTATTATTTTAATAAACTCGTAAATAAGACAGTCAGTTAAAATAATTGATAACGGCGGTGTCCAGCGACTTCCTGAATATTTTTTATGGTACGTAAAATTTAAGTTCCGAGAACATTCCGTATGGAAAATTTCGCAACTTTGGAAACTTCTCCTTGGTGCATTGCTAGTCTGGAGGGAGGGTCATAAGTTAACAATTTAATAAATATTCGATTTTAGCGCTTGTGAAATCTATTCTATCGTGACCGAATATCGCGCGAATATAATGATTGTACGAGAATCGCGGGAATTGCGAGTTCTACGAAATATATCACGTTTCTGAATAGTGAATAGTAAAATGATGATGACAACGTATCGCCTCTCCTTTGTTACTTATAGCAAATGAGTACAATGTTTGATAAATATTGATTCAACTGAATTCTGTCCTGCAGAGGTATCATGGTCGCAATTTTATCACCTGTCATGCCATGTGCCACTTACGCACTTACATATTTGTTAGAACGTGACAGGCATGGTGACAAATGATAAAGAGCCGACCATCTTAGTCCTACTGCAATTAAGTAAGGTCAAATGGATATTGGCCAATAACTTTAATATTTGAAAGATCATGAATGTTTTTCGAAATTACCCTTGATATACTAGATTTTCGTATGAAGTCTAAAAACATATCTTCTCACCTGATTATTATATTGTTAAAAAATACGAGGAAACATTAAAAATGTTATTTAAACAATGCTAAAGTTAGTTAAGTGGTATACAGATCTGTGACTGAGAGTCCAGATGTTCTTTGCTTATATTATTTTACTTATATGCTAAAGCACCATTATGATTCTCAAATAATACATAGAGCACAGCAACTTTTGGAAAATAAGGGTGCAATTAGCTACATATGCATGAATATTTTGGAAGATGTCAATCGAATATACCTAGCTACTTGTTATGGTCGCCGAATCAAAGGATAGGTTTGCTAGGCAACAAACATTATCTGATGCGATGAAAACCTAGAAAGGTCGAAGCTTAATTGCGCCATAACAAACATTCCGTTTTCCCATAATCAAAACAAATTACTGGAATACGTTAAGTGCTTGATTGCAGATATCTGTCCTCGTTAACACGATTAGATAACGCGGGAACATCAAACATTCGCTATTTTGTTGTTTCAGATGCCGCCGCCGCATCGGGACACCGTTTTAGCCATATCTCTCTTAATATGCTTAAGTATAATCTTAGGAGAAGCGAAAAAAGACACATATACACCCATCTGCCCAATAGGCTTTGACCTGGCTTACACAGGTTATGAAAAGCCGATCTGTTACCGACTGAAAGGCTCCGAAGCTTTTAAAGATATCTTCGAAGACTGCGCAGGAAACCTCTACACATCAGAGCTATACCATAGTCTTAACATCACAAAACCTAACGTAGAACTATGGTCCGGGCACAAATCGCTATATCCGGGGGGTCCTTTCATAGATTGGTCTTTCTCTCCGTCAATCGGAAAAGTTCTAACCAGTACTTATGACGTGAAGTATAACCCTTCTTTAGGTATAGACGAAGAGCTGTGTGTAGTGATACATCCTGTCAACAATTTCACAGCTGTAAGATGCACTGAGAAGCATTATAGATACTGCATGGTAGAACCCTATGAAGATACGTTATCAAAATGCGAAGAACTGACTGATTATTATAGGTTTTGGAGTCCAAAGGCTACTTGCCTGACTCCCGTTACAGTGAAAGGTGGGAAGGTTAGAGCAAGTTGGAGCCAAGCTCAATTATTATGTTCTAAGCGTGGAGGGTCGCTTCTACATCGAGGGTGGCGGTATGCCAATAATCCTTTGCTCCACATTAACAAGACAGACTGGATTGATCCTTTGGGCGTGGAGGCGACGGCGGGGGATGAGTTGAGATGGGTTATCGATGAAGATGGTAATGATAAAGTAAGTAGCCGTTTAAGAAGTATAACGCTCTTAAGATAGATGTCGCCAGGATTCCCTAAACCCATATGGTGGAAGGATTTGGTGGCTGGTTGAGGTCTTGGTGGCACAGATGGCAGCTTGGAGTATACATCCAGAAGCCGTGAGTTCAAGTGTCACCCAAGGCAGTAATTTTTCCACTTTCAAAATTATTCTAAGCTTGATAAAGTAGGTGTTCATGAAATATATGTAAGGCTAACCTATTCAAATATTGACAAATTTCTAGGAAACTGCCTCATCTAACTCTATTAGACTTATAATGGAGTTAGTGTTATACTTAGGTTATAGGGCATAGACTTTTAAAGGATACTATCCACACGGCCTATTTTAAGTACAGTCACCACACGGTATTGTTATGTTTTGTTATGTGTTGGAAATTTTAAAGCGTATCTAAGTATTGAACAACCAAATTTAGCTAGGACCCTAAATGGCGCAACAAACGCGGGCGTGATGATACATTAGACATTAACACAGTTTCCTGGCAGATATATGTGGATTTCCTTAAATTTATAATAATTTTCAAATTATTTCTTTTTTGCATTCAGTGCATTTACTTGAAAAAATCGTCATTTTTTCAGGTACCTGACTCAGAAAGTCTGAGTTTAGAGGTGGATGAATATTTGAGTAACAATTCATTGTTGGCGTTACGAGACAACGCCTGGCATCTAGTCAACAGCACTTACATATTCATGGATGTCATCTGCGAGAGGTCAATACATCTGAGGAATGTCAGTTTAAACCTTACTGTTGAAGGGTAAGTTAAATGTATATCATCCGTATCATCTGTGTATACTGGGCTAGAACCGCGAAAATCGAAGTTCGCAAATTGCGGGCATTTTTCTCTGTCACTCTAATTACGCCTTCATTGGAGTAAACGAGAAAGATCCCCGCAATTTACAAATTTCGGTTTTCGCGGTAGCCCCTCTGAACTTTAGTATTATTATTTTTTAACTGAGTATATGTACCTGTTTAAATAAATGTAGGTAGCTGTTAGAAAACGTGTAGACGATAATCGAATTTAAACTGTCGTGAGTCATACTAATACTAATTACTAACATTAAGTTAATTTTATTCACGTATTTTTAGTCACTCGTGCAACATGTATCGAAGAGCTTAGGTCTTCGTAGACGTACGCGGTGCCAGGCTATCTTGACCGCTGCTCACTCACTAGAGCAAGAGACCTAGGCTCTCCGAAGCATGTTGCACAAGTGATTAAAAATACGAGAGCTAAACAGTAAATATAGCTTCATGGTAAACGATAATTGTGACAACTTGTTTTAAGTCACTCGCGCGACATGTTTCGGAGAGCCTAGTTCTCCTTTCTCAAGCACTTACACTGCGAGCAACGTTCACGGCGGCCGTGTATCGCCCGTCGTCTTTCGGAGACCTAGGCTCTCCGAAACATGTCGGGCGAGTGACTTAAATTAAGTGAGTCTAAACCGTAAAATTATTCAATGATTAAAGTATGTCTCACAAAAGTTTAAATTCGATAATTGTAACTTTTCATATACGAAACAATGAAGGACTAGGTAGAAATTGATAAACTATACTACAAATTACCATACATTTCATAAGCCAGGAAACATTACATCAGTGATATTACAGCACTCCAGTGATACGTTAATCACAATATCGTGTAGGGTTCAGATGGCTTACGATCGATCACCTGTTATCTCTTTATTACCTTTCCCATGCTGGGGAAATGTGCATGGACATTTATAAATCACTGTTTACCAGAGTACGAGGAATTTCATACATTGGCACGTCATTTCTTATTTCTATCGCACAATCCTGTCCCGTCGATGATGGCTTCGGTCAATGCACACAAGAAAGCCAATAGCAATAGCTTGTCTATGTGCCAAGAGAGGGGGAAACGGAGCAAGCAGCATTTATTTAGGTACCACAAATTATAAGTTATTTATTATTTCAGAGACCATGTTATCCTTTCCGTAAACGACTCGGTCGACGAGTCCAACATCCACTGCTACACCGACGCCATCTTATATTCCCCGACCAACATCAGTAAGATAGCCCTCGACGACAACAAGTACAGACTGAAGACCGTGTCTGACGGCATGTACTGGTGCATTCACAGGGATTCCAGAAACTTCCGGGTGTCCCAGTCCAATAAGGTACCTAATCTAATAAAATATGGTTGCTAAACTATAGTCAGACCGTGAAAAGTCTGCAGCGGATTTGATAGCCCACGCAGTGCAAGTGTCATTTTAAACGTCAAACTTCTATGAAATTATGACGTATAAATAACACTTACACTGCGTGAGCTATCAAATCCGCTGCAGACTTTTCTTGGTGCGACTATAATAGGATAGTGTGGACGAATCAAACAAGTACTATGATATCAAAATAAAGAGCTTTGAAGGAAAACTAACAATGATATGCCACTATAAGGTCTTATTTTAGTGATAATAGTGATGCAAGAATTTCTAAGTGCACTGCAGCAGGTGTATTTTTAGTTATTTATTTAAAAGGTTATGTAAATATGTCTAATTTCGAAATTTACTTTCATTATTTCTTTGTACTTTTCGTTGTCAGGTCCTCTTCGTCCGCGAGAAACACGTTGAAAACCTCTACGCTATCAAAATAAGACTGAGAGGAAGATACAGATTCGAAAACATCGACAAGCAATACAGAATCTGGGAGAGAAAAGTCAAAGAATACATCTATTATAGAACAAAGTACGTGGAAAGATTCGGAGAGATCACCACCACTAATGGCCATGAGGCTGAGGGACTCCTTCAAAGTTACAAAAGATCTACTGGAGATGACTCTGGTGAAGGGTCTTTTAAAGAGACTGATGTTATATACATGGTGAAGATAAAGAGATTGTTTCTGGATGGAAGGACTGTACTACTCCATGTGCAGTTGAATCCGACGATGAAGGTCGTGCCTCCAGGGTACTGGGAGGGTTTGGAGGTGATGTACATGAGACCGGCGTTCTTTTGTGCTGGTGATGGGTTGCCGGGGATTAAACGAGTGGCGTTAGGTAAGATATCATTCTATAGTATTTTATGCAATCGTGATATAATGATAAGATTGAAACATGAATTGTTGACTGCAATGTAAACGAAACTTGGTTAAAAATTTACTGTTAGGTACTTATCTCAAATCATATCGAACTATTTATTGGGTACTTAATATTATGTTTTCTTAGTTTATCGGCTATAGATAAGATCGTCTTTTGACAGAGCTAACTTTTAAATTGTACTAGATACTTAAATTCTTTGCATCTTGGAATTTACCTACTACGACATGAGTAATATTTTTTAAAACAATGGTGAAAGGCACGGCACAGTTGATTGGCTTTTTCTGTAAATATGTATAGTACATCATTTTGATGAATCTATGAGTATGGTACTTGCGCCTAATAAGGCCCACTATTAATTTAATTTTTTATTTTTTTCATTTTTGATATGAACTTGCAATTTTGTCTATGGTACTAACCAAACATGGGCGAGAAATTTAAACTCATTTACACTTATAAAAGTATGAAATTTTGAAATTGAGCAAGCTTTAAAACTGGGCCTTATTAGGTGCAAGTACCTTATATTATGGCGTTCACGCGGAACATTTGAAAGATAGGTCTAATGGCACATTGTGTATTAAGCAAACAAACAAGAATTGTTGTCTAAACAAGAATTTATGAACGAGTGTGAAATTAACAGGAAAAAAGGGAAATAAATAAAAATTCCGCCTAATTCCCTACGTAGCTACATCGTACATTACAGCCCTAGATCAAAATTTAGGATATACGGACCGGGTCGCCTACGTGTAAAAATGTAATACTTAACATCATTTACGAGCAAGTGTGATGAAAAATAATATTTGTGTTGCAAACATGAAACTCATCCAATTATATATTATAATAACTGCAGCATGGATTAATTGCGCCAAATTATCTCATTGAGTTCCGAGTATCAAGTTCAGAGCAGCAAGGGTCAGATGCCGCGCAAAATTATATTACCTACCTCTCTATCACTTTTAAGGCGCAGTAGCTTCAGGCCAGCAGAGTTTTTAAAAATCATAGCGCTTTTTGCATCACATACGGTTGCTAAAGATTTAATTAGCAATTTTGTAGGCCCTAATTTTTTGACTTCCGCTCGATAGCAAAAAATAACGAAAACAGATTTTTATTTTTTTATTTTATTCATTTGGAGATCCAACAGCTATGACATTAACATAGAAATTATAGTGGATACAGGAGGCCTATTATAGGAACTCACAGGTATTGACATAATACTAAGCTATAACCCGTTACCCCCTAAAACCCTAAAATTTATCATAAAATTGAGCCTAAAAGCAACTTCTCATTTAATCCATTTCACCATAGGTATAGTTTGATCATCCCATACATAATAAAATAGCTGACAAAGTGAAATATAATGCCACCTTAAGCGCACGTAATCGTGCTCATTACTTACGGCCCGATTCTATCTTTAAGATACGTCAGTTAATAGATCTAGAAAAGATATGGATTAGATATGTCAGTGTCAAAAGTGACGTTTCTTCAAACAAAACGACCGGTCTGGCCTAATGGGTAGTGACCCTGCCTATGAAGCCGATGGTCCCGGGTTCGATTCCTGGTAAGGGCATTTATTTGTATGATGATACAGATATTTGTTCCTGAGTCATGGTTGTTTTCTATGTATTTAAGTATTTATATATTATATATATCGTTGTTTGAGTACCCACAACACAAGCTTTCTTGAGCTTACCGTGGGGCTCAGTCAATTTGTGTAAAAATGTCCTGTAATATTTATTTATTTATTATTTTATTTTTATTTACTTTTGACACTGTCACATCTAATCCATATCGTTTCGAGATCTATTAATTGACGTATCTTAAAGTTCGAATAGGGCAGTAACTTGTTTTGTTTAGTCGTCAATTAACGCTCTAGATCTTGATTACTTATACCTAGGTATGGCTAAGTGGAGAGAGATCAGCGCTTAAATCTAATTTGTTTATATCTTTCAAGAGTCTCAAGCTAAATGAGCATAAATGGAATATTTTAGTATAAGAGCGTTCATAATCATCATAATCATAATTTATTTGATTCTTGAATGCAGCACAATAAAGATGTAATAAAACAATTCTTTTTCAGCAAATCCTGTCCTTATGGGCATAGAAATGACTTATAACTACGACTAGATTCTTATGGCCTATAACCATCATCATCATCATCTCAGCCTATATACGTCCCACTGGCTGGGCACAGGCCTCCTCTCATGTGCGAGAGGCCTATAATGCAGCATGCAAAAATAATATGCGGCATGTAGTTTAAATATTATTTCAACGAGTAAAAAGCATTTTGTACCAAAAATCACAACAAATATTTAACGTTAAATGTTGTATACACATTTAACATTGGACAATCTAAATATAAGTCTAAAGATTACACTCTAAACTAGGGCCTATAATAGGGTAGGTACCTACTTAAACTGCAAAACGTAATTCAAGACCAAAAAAAGTAAGAAATGTTGCCACTTTTTTACTAGCGCGTCTTGTATTTACCTACGTACAAATAAGTAAATAAAAGTACTTTTTTAAATAGTAGGAGTAAAATTACTAATTAATAAATTATCTTAGCGTGATTATTTATCAAAATGAATTTACTATTTTACAAACAAGTTATTGCAGTGGCAACATTTTCATACTTTTTTTGGTCTTGAATTACGTTTTGCAGTATAGTTTATAAATATCAATATATCTATTGAAAGGATAATTAATCTATAGTAGGCAAGTTTAACCCATATTCAAAGAACTTCGTAATAAGTTTCCCATTTTCAGTTTCCCATAATTAGGTTTAATGACTATAGGCACCATTCATATTCTTTTTACAACACTTTTTTGCTTTGCATACTAATTTGTCATTCCCGCTGTGTTTTAATCACCTTTAGGCAGTAACTTTTTTATTCCTCACTTACCACGCAAATGATATACGTGTATGATCTCATGGAAATATTGACTTTTAAATGAACCTGTATCATCATGGTTTACTCTTAGACCTTGAACTCATTACAAGCCTTGTACGTAAAGGACTACTCACGTGCGACGTTGGTCGGTCACGTAAAAAAATATCCACAGTTTACTATTAATAGCAAAAAAAAAACAACTATGTTATACTTAATAATATGTCTTTGATCCGTGTGCGAATGCCTTCCCTTATTAGAGTTAGACCAAGAAAAGTCTGCAGGCTTTTGATAGCCCACGCAGTGCAAGTGTTATTTTAAACGACAAACTTCTATGAAATGATGACGTATAAATAAAATCGCTGCAGACTTTTCTTGGCCTAACTCTATCTATGTCAGGTGCCACGCTCGAACTTACATAACTAAGTTCATGTTGGCGACCACGATGACAGATGGTAAATTCTTGACCATTTTAGGCTGGCTGCCTTGTAATGTATTAACTTGTAGAATGTAATGGAGTTTTTTCAATCGTTAGCTAAGTTTTGCGGGGTGAATAGGTCATACCTACCTGACCAACTTTTACTATGGATCCAATCCCGAAAACTCGAAAAAATTGTAGGCTCTCCGTCTCCTGACATCAGCCAGAATCTCTAAGGCTATTATTTTTCCATGATAATTTCTCATTGTATGAAAATAAAAGGCTTAGTTAGTTTTTGTATGCACTTAATTTTAGGCACTCTGTGTTTTCAAAAACCAAAGATAATTCATGCCTGACTGTCTATCTATCGCTTTCCAGGCCAGTCCGTGATCACCACCGGCTGCCGGAACCACACCTGCACGGGAGACTTCAACACCGGCGTCTCATTTGTCATCACCCAAGCCGACGACTGCTCCATGCCGTCAAAGACCGTCACCACCAAGGATACTAACATTACTGTTTTCATGCCGACAGCTGAGCCGAAAACTACTACAGTTGTGAGTATTATTCTAGACCAGTGCACCCGCACACACAAGTGTGTTACTTACCCGCTCAGTTTTAAGATGCTCAGTCCGAAGTAGTGTTGGTTAAGACTCGAACCCTTTGAGGCCTCTGCTTCAAGACTCGACTCAGTTTTAGAGACTCTTATAATTAAGTCTAAACTCGAGTTATTTTTAACTTGTTAGACGCCCGAGTCTTTTGTAGAGACTTGAGTCCTTTTCAGAGAACTCTTGATTATTATTACAAAAAAAAATCAAAATGCAATGTCTTTACTTTATGCAAAATTCGTGAATTCGGTACACAAATCATACAATAACGCCTAATTTCGTTACTGTTATTTAGGAAAAACCTATAAAATTGTTGACGGAGTCTTTATTCGGAGACTCGAGTCCTTTTGAGTTGCTCTTAAAAAAGACTCAACAAAGGACTCGACTCGGGACTTTAAAGACTCAGAAGTTTTTTTAAGTGCCGAACCTCGTAAAAACGGGCTCAGTTGACTCGAGTTCTTACCAACACTAGTCCGAAGACGTTCAGTTTGTCATCGCCCAATACAAGCCGCCTGTGATTGTCACCAACCTGCCTGTGATCTACGATGTAGCAGTCGACAGGCCCACGCCATTCTGACGCTACATTGCTGTGAGTTAATTAATTAACGTATGTATACTTGGCACCAAACACAATCGATGAAGTGATTGTTACACAGTTATATAAACATGATAGTCGCTATTTGGTTACCTACCTATGATTAACTTATAACTAACGCATGCTTCGTAAATCAATCATATCGGTTTAAAATAAAAATGAAACTGCCATAACGCCCATAACAAATATTAATATTAGAATAGAATAGAGTAGAAATATTTTTATTTGTGAGCACAAACACAAGAAACAATATTCTTATCAATATTGCTTTGCATGGCAAACTCACTTCCAAAACATTACAATGCAGGATACATGCTATTAACAAAATGCCTTTTAATACTTCAGGAGTGTTTTAGACAGTTCGTTACAAAACCAAAAGGGCCTGTCACCAAGGGCAGATTTTTTAAAACATAATTATTGTAGAATTTTGATCAAATATAAATTTGGGCCTTATTGAATACAAGTATACAACCCAAAATTTTGTCTTATTTTCTTGGATAGTCCCTACACAAAGATTGTTTTAAACATGTGTTGCATCGGATTATACATGTCTATAAAATATGGCTTTAAGATATTATTTCTACAACACTCCAGTTTTATTAAAAGTCTGCCATTATTTATCATGCCCACTAACAATAACCAAACAATTATAGCTTAGCGATGGCATGGAGAGAAATCAGGATGACAGTCTCGAATCCACTCAAAGCACCCGGTGTACCGAAGAAGTCACAACCGCCGAACCTACAGAATTAACCACATCATATAGTAATGAAGTGACTACGGAAGAAGTGGCTACTACAGAACAGGTGTCTACGGCCAGACCTATCATTCCAACGTTCATCCCACGGCCACCCTCCACTACACCTGAACCGCCGACACCTGAACCGACTACTACTACTACTGAGCGACCTCTTCTACCGGTAAGACAAAGGAGTCAATTCGAACGTATAGTTTACATCAAAATGATATCTGAATTATAGCATTTAGTTATCACTCGCGCATGCGTTTCACTCGTACCGTGTGTAAACGGGCGAATGATGACAAATAGACATCATTTAGATATCATTTTGATGTCATAATGTAAGTTTGAATTAGCCTCAAAGGTGAACCAGCTTTCTCAGATGTACTGAAAATGATTGATCTAAAGATTTGCATTCAAGACAAAAAAACGGTATTTTATAAATCTACCTACAAAAAATCGGATCAGACAATAAGTATAGAGAAGATAAAAATAATGCAATGAAATAAATCCAATAACAATAACATTATCCAGATTTGAAGAGTTGCCATCAGATACATCGGCGCGGCCGGTGGCGGCGGCAAAATATCTGAACAAGCACTTTAACGCCTTGTAACCTACCTATACCCATACTACTACTACCTTAGCACCTACCTACCATGCACCTAGCCGTGTTGGTATACTATTGACCTATACGCGTTGGCAGATATTTGTGAGCGCCTTAGCCACTCCCATATAACTGATGGCGACTGCACCATCATAATTATACAAAGACATATTAGGTTACCTGCAGCTGAATTCACCTACTCAATAGTTCTCTTACATTTCATTCATGTCAGTCGTGGTGAATAGATTTTAATTTTAATATATCAACCATAATCATAGGAGTGTTTTCTTTTTGATTTTTTTGGTTTACATGTTCTACATTCGCCTCTCTTGCATGATCAAATTGCATGTAAAACATAACTATATACATCGCTCTGCAAAGCTTATTAAATAAATAAAAAAATCTAAAAATATCATATCTAATTAAAACTATTTTGGTAAGGGTATACTTATTAAATGTTGAAGTTTTTCAAGGTACATAGTGTGCATAACGAAATACTCGCAAAAAGTACCAAATTGCGAAATTACGTATGCACTATAGTTAGACCTGATTAGACGAAAGAAAAGTCTGCAACGTTTTTGATAGCACATAACTTTAAGAACTAACTTCTATTGAGTAAGTCCTCCCTTTCGGTTTTAGAGAAGGGACTGGGAAAGGACAAAGTGACATTTAAGGAACGGTGCCTTAATGCGCCCTAACTAACTAATGTGTTTAATCATAAAGAAGATAATGCCTTAAACGCTGGTAGAGAATGCCTTAAGGCATTAAGTCCGCCATTTGTACTTATTTATATAGTGCAATAAAGTTTAAATAAATAAATAAATAAAGAATACCTTTAATTGTAATTGAAATAACATATAATTGACGTTTCTAATGCCAAAATGTTTTCTATACGATTTTCAGGAAGAACAGTTACAGCAAGTGTTGCACGACTTGGAAGCAATAATCAATAATGACACCATTTCCATTATGATGGACACCGCCAGCGACGCTGTTGAGCAGGTAATTTCAATTGTCTAGTAACTTACTGAAGCCTATCTGTCGTTTGACATTTTAGATGATGTCTTTTATAAGATAATAAAATAAGAACCCTAAATCACAACAACAAAACTAAAAAACAAATAATAAAAGAACAATACAAAAATACTTAAACAAAACATCAAAATATAAAAAAGTACCTACCCTTTGGGTCACATAATAATAGGTGGTACATTTTTTGTCAGGATTTAAATGAAAAAGACATCAAACTCATATTTCTGATTTAAACATTGACGGGTTATATGCTTTTCGTTCATTTACATACTGTATAAATGAAGCCCACTTTTGTTTTCTTGTAATATTCACTGGAATCAAAGTCATTAGAAGTTTTTAAAACTATATTTTTTAAGTATCTTTATATTTCAGGTGGATGCACTCCTGGATATGGAAGATGAATTAGAGATCCCCGGTCAACTGCTTCACCTGGTCGACGAACTGGCCGCCAGAGTCGACCTGAACGGTTCCCATCAAGCGCAGGCCATCGCCAACAACATAGCCATGCTTATGGCTGACTCGAGTCCGGAGAGTCCGGTGAAAGGACTCAGGATAGCTGCCCAGGGTACTGGGGATGAGGTGTTCTCTGCTGATGCCTTTGAGATTATTTCCGGTAAGTTTTTTTCCAAGCCTTGCCAACCACATCCCCATGTTAATGGCCTATGTGAATCTAGTAAAGGGACTGAAGATTGGAATGAGGTGTTTTGTACTGAGATTGTTTTAAGTGAGTTTATGCAGAAGCCATTAGCTAGTCAATGCCATAGTAGTAGCATATCAGCAGTTGTAGCAAATTTCTGTCATATTTGCCGCCAAAACAAAATGGTGACAAAAAAGTTGAATACTTCCAAGTTGCTCACACTGTGATGCTATTTTCTGTTATTTATCGAACTGTAAATCAAAATGAATGAGAATTGAATACCTGTGTCCTCGCTATTTGAACATATGTGATCTACACGTTATACCAAAAAATATTAAGCTATAAGTAGATTCTCTAGGATTGGAACTTGCTCAATTTTGTCTTTTTTCAAATTACAGAAGAAGTGAATGCCACCCACCTATACGTCGATGAGAGCGAAGCAGTCGTTCACCTTCCAGAATCAGTCACCAACTCATCCCGTCGCATTAGCTTCGTTGTGTTCCGAAATGACCGCGCCTTCATGTCTAGTCATGGGCTCTATTCTGTCAATAGCAGAGTCCTTAGCATCAAGATTGAAGATCTCACCCAGTTTGCTGATGGGGAAGTAAGTTATCTTCTATCTCTCAATCTCTCTAAGATCATACTTATCACTCCTTTTTGAACTTTCGATTTCTGTTTCTCATTTTCTTCTCCCCAATGAAGAGTACAGCCTACAGTTTAATTTTTTGCTCATATTACAGGCCACACCCGGTATATCTCTTACTTCCTCACTTTACCTGTCTAATTTTTTATTTTGGGCTTATTTTACTATATAATATTCTTGCTCATAGTCACTACAATACAAAAACCTTTACTGTTTCTAATTCTCATTTCAGGTAATAGATATCCATCTCCGACCATTAGCAGGCGACCTTGAACGTAACCAAACCCGCAGCTGCGCCTACTGGCACTTCCTCGACGACAACTCCGGCTACTGGTCACAAGATGGCTGCACTTTCATCCCGTCCTCCCAATCCGGCCAGCTGGACACCTGCCGCTGCGACCACCTCACCCACTTCGCTGAGGTCCTGGTACCTAAGACTGTCTTCTCAGAGCGAAACGAAGCGGTTTTAGAAGTACTTTCCATCATAGGATGTGTTCTATCTATCTTTGGGCTACTTTGCGTTGGTATAACAGCAGCTATATTCAGGTCCTGGAGAAGAGACTTCAGTAATAAGATTTGGTTGCAACTCTGTATTGCAATCTTCATTCTAATAGTCTGTTTCTTAGTTGTAGTGTTCGCCCATTTCGATCACTACGACGTTACATGTTTGTTAGTTGGTGTCCTATTGCATTATTCCGTTCTAGCATCGTTTTGCTGGATGCTTGTGGCAGCTGTTTTGTCATACAGGAGACTAGTTTTAGTTTTCACTAGGGATGCGTCTCATAAGTTGTTGAGAGCTTCGGCATTTTCTTGGGGGACTCCATGCGCTATAGTAGGGATACTTCTTGCCGCTAGTCCACATGCCTATTCAGGTCAGTTTGAGGAGATGTCTCCCAGTTCAAGCTTCTGCTATCCATCCGGACTTGGACTTTGGTTGACGGTCTACGCGCCTATAGCTATCATGTTACTCGCAAACTGGATGCTATTTGTTCTAATAGTTCGTTCCGTGTTTGCTTCTAGAAGGATCCAAAGACACGGCGATTCTAATGAAGCCTTAAGATGTGCTTCGGTCAGCTGTCTCTTGGTCTTCCTATTCGGTTTACCCTGGATTTTCGGTCTATTTGCTTCAAACATTGTCGCGGCGTATCTTTTCACGTTGACTGCGACTTTCCAAGGTTTCGTTCTCTTTATTTTCTTCGTGTTGGGGAATAAAAAGACTAGAGATTTGTGGTTGAACAAGCTGAAAATCAAGCAGACCCAGAAGATACCGGTCACGTCGTCAACTTATACTAATAATAAGAGCCAGAACTCTGGCTCGGAGTGGAGGAAAGGACGGTCAACTCCTGCCACTATTGAAGCTAACGCCTCCAAGCCTAGGTCACTCTCTTCTCCTGATGAATCCAGGTTTTCTTGACAGAGATGAGAAATCAAAAAGTTCACAGAAGTTATCTTTAGAGGACCTTGCCAGTTCCTGTCCTACCTCTGCGTATCCAAAATCTTCTTTTGGTAACTTTTTCCTTTGAAAGTTAACTATAAGATGTATCGTCTCGAAAAATTAACTCGATCGACTTGTATTCGTGTAAATTCTAGATTGTAAGTGACTTCAGTATTAATCTTATTTCGTTGGCTTTATGTTATTCGCCTTAAAGAAGTGTGATTGAAACCATTAGCCAATCAATGGACATATAGGTAAACACAAAGTTAATTAAACACGGCCATCTCTTAACGAAATTAGTTTTTTGATAAAGCGAAAATTGAAGCATAAACTTCCTATAACAATTTTTAACTCGCAGCAGTCGCAACCGTGTGGAATACGGGTAAATACTGTTTTTGACAACGGGCTGGGGTGGAAGTGTTTTTTTTCAAAAAGAGACTGCAAAGAGTCAAAGAGAGACTGGAAACGTTGCGAGTTCGAATTTCGGTAGCAACGGTTTTTTTCCGGTTTTCACAGACACGCTCGACACGCGTAATTACATTCATGTACGACAAGAAAACCTTGCACAACCTTAATTGTTTGGATGTATTATGTATTGTATGTAGGATGTAGAAATATTTCATAAGTCTTTATCTAGTCTGAAAATGGTTTTAGCTGTTTCATTTTCGTAACTTTCACTTGTTTTAAATTTTCTTCGTTCGCAGCAAAGAGTTACCAAATATTAAACTATTTATAATTAAAATTCGTATTAGTTGTTAGGTATTAAATGCAATTACCTATTCAGTATTTTTATCAATATTAAGGGGAAAAGTTTCTTGTAAATACACATTTTTGTAAACATTAGTTTTAAACATTTAAATGTAAGAGAAATGGACTGTACAGACAGAACAAACTATTAGAATATACGGAAATATTTATTTAAACTATAAAGTTAATGGTTAGATGTAAGAATTGAGGCATTTAATGTTGTAATTGGAATAAAGTTGTACCATTTACTTTAATAGTGTTTTATTTATTAAATCCTACCTAATTATACCTAGTCCCTATACCCTGTAGTAGCGTATCTATTACAGATTTTACCAGTGGCGGATTTGCCCTAAGACCTATATAGGGGCGGCCAATCGTGACAAAAAAATGAGAAAGGGCCGGCTGGTACTTCAAGGCCTGGGGTGGCAGACTGCAAATCGGCCACTGTTATTTATGTATAATTGCATATCGTAGTCTTGTAGTCCAAGTCTCTCTTGAATACATGCAGTTGAAGGATGATTCTTTAAGGGGCAATAGGGAATATTACGCAAAACTCTGCTACTACCACTATCCATTCCAATATGGGGGTACTGCCGCGATACAAAATCGAAATTTCGAAATCTAACCTCTCTGTCACTTTTGTATATTCGAGCGATAAAGATGCAGAAAATTAATGTCATATTTTATTGTGTGAAAACTTATCAAAAAACAGTTTAAGGCACAGAATACAAAAAAGTGAAGGAGTCAGTGTAGTAAAATAGCATGTGACGTACCTATTTTGGGAATAACCATTGTAACAGTACGAATAGAGTAGGGTACCTTTTTCTGACCGCAAAAACGCGTACATGCGGGATGACTCAAGTTAGTAATTGCACCTTAAATGTAATTTAAAAACTTACTCGTACTTACAAATATTGTTTAAAATGTATACGATTTGAAAATTCGATAAGACCTACGAGTATAAAATTTTTAGAATCTATCACGTTGTTTTCTTTATACTATACTGTAGGTATAGTGTGTAGGCTTAACCCTGCACGTAATACATATTATTATTTTTTATAAAGTTCCGTGGTTAATTTTAAGTGAACCCTAACGAACACTGATTATGTCGACTACGAATTAGATAAGACCAGATAACTGACAGTGTTCGAAGGTGATAGCAAGAAGTGGGTGTGCGAAGAACAAATGATTCACAGTAAGTATTTAGTTAATAACAGTTATTTATTCTGTTAATAGCATAATAATTACTTTGGCTATTTAATGTAATTTATCAGGCGTGATAGGTATTTCACCTTGTTTCGTAAATGTCATTGGAATATTGTCGGTATATGAATGAGTTAGTGCGTCAGACTTAGCTTGAAAGATGAGTTAGCAAGTGGAAACCAAAGGTGTAAGAATGGATTTTACTATTAAGTTGTGTTTGGTGTTTGTGCACGTGTAGACTGCGTTATAAAATAATTTTTAATTGAAATTCTATATTGTGTTTCTTGTGATATAACATTGGAATCAACTGTAAGTGTTGTTCTTTTAAATTAATGCCGAACTACTGGCGTAAAGTATTTATAATCGACTATGGTAAAGCCATGCTTATGATTTAAGCATGTTGATGGATATATTGGATATGTAATTTTATTTACATTTCTGTTGGTCGACTGTATTATCGACACTATAGCATCCATCGTCAAGGTGATGACTGATGACAATAGGTACATCATTTCATTTCGAATAGGTAATACCTATCGCTAAATTAGTGCCAATATATAAAGCTATAATAATATTAAATCGTAAATAGTACCATATTGATCCCACTTCAATCTTCATACTTTATTTAATTTGTGTGATTCAACATCAAACCTAGACAAAACGCAAACCGGGCCGGGCCCGTGCCGAGGCGTCCGACATATCATTTTCTATAACGGCTGATTGGTGATCACGTGGTGCTTTCCATAGAAAACGAAGCGCCGGAAGCTCCGGCCCGGCCCCGGCCCGGTCTAGTGTGAGTCATCCTTTAGACATTCATACTAAGCGGTGGTAAGCGGTTTTCCCCTTTCATTAATTATCATGTTGGTAATGTATTTTAATAATCATGTTGGTAATGTATTTTCCCTTTAATAATAATGTTGGTAATGTATTTTACTAATCCTATAAATATTTAACGTAACTATAATTTATGTTAATCTGCGGCATAAGCGAGGAGATAACAAGATACACTAATGGATCGAATTATCCACTTCACTTGATCGGTCACTGATAAGTATAAATCCGTTGTTATATTGGACCACGCTAACTCAGCACAGACTTCGAAGTAACAGAATATGGAAGTGTCACCATAAACGTCATATTCTTATATAACCTCCTCCTTTGGGATTTGGAAGTCGGTTAAAAATGATGACGTTCATAGCGGCACTTCACTCTACAAAGTCCGTGCAGTGAGCTTAGACGGACTTTTATATTGGCTTGAGTGTTGATAAAATTCGATCACATTGACATTAATTTGTTTTTTTCTTACCAAAATAAATTCCGAAAACAAAGAAATTACCTACGTTTATTGAGATACTAGTTCTTATGCAAATACACACAAACAGAATAACTAATATTGAGGATATTATATAGTCATTTCTCTTTTTTAGGGTTCCGTACCTCAAAAGGAAAAAACGGAACCCTTATAGGATCACTCGTGCGTCTGTCTGTCCGTCCGTCTGTCACAGCCAATTTGCTCCGAAACTACTGGACCAATTAGGTTGAAATTTGGTACACATATGTAAGTCTGTGACCCAAAGACGGATATGTAACGTCAACAAATGAATTTTAAACATAAGGGCTACTTTTAGGGGGTTAAAGATAAAATTTAAAAACCTAGTTTTGCAAACTATATCATGTTACATATCAAACGAAAGAGCTCATTGTGAGAATTTCAAATATATTTTTTTTATAAATTTATGATAAAAAGTTTAGAAGTTATTCAAGAAAATAGACAAAAAATGACCATTCCCCCCCCTCTATCTCCGAAACTACAGGGTCTAAAATTCGGAAAAAAATACACAAAATAGTCCTTTACATAAAGATGATAGGAAAACCTATTAGAAATCTACAGTCAAGCGTGAGTCGGATTTAAGAACAAAAATGCGGTTTAGGTTTTTTAGGGACACAGCCGCAATGGTTTAAGTGAAACGTGATGTAGACAGCTATTGCGAAGGCCCTAGGCCGATATCCACATAAGGCCGAAAGCCTGAAGCGTCCCGAAGAAGCGCGCTTTTAGCTTCAAGCGTGAGTCGGAATGACGACAAGAAATGCGACTATAGGCTGTATCTGGCACACAGCCGCATTGGTACTTGTAGTACTGATTGATTAGGCTACTATTGTTACGTGTTTTAAAAAAAGCACTATACACGCTGGCCAAAAAATTAACTAAGTGTATTCCCGTTGCCAACGTGCAACTCCGAAATCGCGAGGAAAAATTTGGCTGTTTCATACATTTTGGCTGGTCTTTTTTCTATGGGAGGATACACTTTTTTTTTCGCTATTTCGGGGTTGGTCCCATAATAAAAGTTGTAAAGCTCAGTATAATCCTAAAACCGCCCCGGCTACGGGAATGTACTTATTTTTTGGCCATCCTGTAGGTATTATCTCTCTTCGACCCGTCGGACGCTCTGAGTTATAGCTCCTAGGCGGAGCTCGGTCTTCAGTCTTCGCATTTGGACACTTGTACTTTGTACTACTGTTCGGCATTTAATCTTCCTGTCTAAGCTACTTTAAATCTTCTCGGGGCAGAGGTGTACGGTTGGAGCCGGTAAAGGTTTATTTGATGTTCATAAGTGCATTGTAATATGCCTACTTGAATAAACTATTTTTTATCTTTTCATCTTTATCTTTTTACTTTGCATAGTTGCAGAGATATAAGCCACCACGCCAGAAAACTTCATGTTACATCTGGTTTTTGATTGAGCCATTCGGGTTATTCAAGACGTTTCACTCACGTCACGTTTCATATACTTACAAAAAAAAAAGTTGAAAATTGTGTGATGTACGGAACCCTTGAAACGCGAGTCCGAACTCGCACTTGACCAGTTTTATAAGTTAAGTAACCATTAGAGCCTGCGCGGAAAGAGATTAGTAATATTATCGGTTCCCTTAAGTTTTTGTATTATAAGTTTGACATAAAATCATATTTTACAATTTCAGATACTGTCCAGGAAGAACAGATTCTATTCGGTCACAATGCACTACTCACATCAGCCCAAGAGAAACAAAACTTTGCCCAAGAGAAACCAATGCCACCAATTGAACACTACCATAGTTATCTTATATATCATAGCAGCTGTACTAAGTGTAGACGCTGATGATAGATACCGACCCCACCGGCCACCATGGAAAGGACCACCGCCTTTTAAACCACCACCAGAATCTGTAAAGGGTGGTGACGTGTCTGATGATGCTGTCCACATAGAAGATATGTCTACAATAAGGCCTGAAGTAGACGGAGATAATAGTTCAATAATTGATACGGAATATACAATACCAAGGGATACAGAAGTGAGTTTCATATTAGGGGGTTTTCAGAAAGATTTGTAGTTGTATCATATTTGGCTACGACTATTGGGCTATTTCGACTTAAACAGTCTATACAAAATGTATGTAAAAGTGTGTCAACAAATCTTAATTTATAGGAAACCCTTTTCTTCTTTTTTTAATCAATTAATTCTGAGTAGAAAAAACCTAAAAATGGTAAACTTTTTTACTGAAAACGTCAATTGTGATATTTAGGGTTATTATTCTTAAAAAATACTTGTAGGTAATTCCTTTATTTAATTATATGATCAAACCTCTATACTGAAGAGTATTTAAACTGACATAATTACTGATAATGCTAGATGTGGTTTGGGGGTAACTACCATTAATTAGCCAAGTTGCAGGGCCAATTAAAACTTAATTACTTTACTTTTGTAATTAGACGAGGAATTGGTCAAGTAATATACATTTTTACATAAAGAGTTGAGAAAATATTTAATTATTTATTGTTATTCATAGAGAGTCAACCATCAACTTTTGATTAATCTTTTTTAAGTAGGATGGATCATTCGATCCTGTGGATGGCTGCACTAACTGTGACGATGATATCACTGATGATGTGATAAATGACGTAAACGATACAGACAAGAAGGGAGGAAGCATTAATGAAGACTATTACCAGAATGATTCAGAAATTAAACTACCAGAAACTCCTAAAACGGTAAGTAATATTACATATAAGAAGTTTTTGTTTCTTCGTTGGGTACCTACTCTATGTTGAAACCTAGGGTTAAAACCTAACTTTTCTCAATTTTGTCTTTCCTATTTGTTTTTTTTTTTACTTCTTATTTTTGCACTATACTCATATTGTGTTTTTTATTATTTTACAGCCAGAAGAGGAATTAGTAGAAATGATCGAGGGTCTGGACAAATTATTGAGTAACGAATCTGCCGTTGTAACCATGAAGGATGTGTCGGATGCTTTTGATCAGGTATAATTTTTTGATAATTTTCCAGTTTAATGTTGCGTTGTCAAGAAATTTATGCGCTTGTGGAAATTCCTTTAAACACAATCAGCCTAAAATTCAATGAATCTTTATAGGCTGTTGTTAAATAATTATAAACATGATTTAAAAATAAATTTGTAAGACGGACGATTTTTTTTGGCTTTTTGTTGGGATGAAGCGTTATGGGGATAATAATAAGTATATCTATGTCTTTGTGATGAAATTCAAAGATTTTCCCATGAAAAAAATACAAAATGCACATAAGACTGGATGTAAATCCTGACTTTTCAGTAGGTAGAAAATACTTTACGTTATGGCCTTTATTAATCCTATAAATTTACTTTCCAGATGGACGTTCTTCTAGCAACAGACGACACATCTCTAGAATTCCCCTGCACCGTGCTAACCGCCCTCGACACCCTCGGCGCACGCGCCGATCTCAACGGCTCGGCGGCCGTTGCGACGGCGCGCCATAACGTGGCCGTGGTTATGGCTGATTCTGCGCCTGAGCAACCTGTTCGGGGGCTCAAGATAGTCGATGGTTCTACTGATGAAGGGTTCCAAGTTCTACATGGTACTGCATCTTACCATTATTTTCAAACCTAAAATCATTGCCTCGGTCTGCCCAGCGTCACATTGTTTTGGAAAATAACATTATTAAAACGTGGCGCTTTAGATACGTGGAGGGAGACCAATCTACTAATTTTATTTGGCCTAAGAACGTTTGGGTCAAGGGAGTTAATAGATATGAGAACTTCATTAAGATCTTTCCAAAGCCTAACGTTAGGTAACTTGCAAAAAAGTGCTCACTTTCCAAACAAACACCGCTTTTAAACCACACGTCTGAACTAGCAAGTTAAAAATGATTACTCTATTTTCCAGATGAACTGGATCCATCCACTCTCACCGGCGACGATACTGAAGCAGCAGTAAATCTTCCAGCATCTCTGGCGGATTCTTCCCGTCGCATCAGCTTCGTGGTGTTCCGCTCAGATCGCGCGTTTGTACGGCATGATCGCGAGCAATATGTCGTCAATAGCAAGATTATCAGTGTCAGCGTGGAGAATTTCACGCGGATGGCAGATGGAGAGGTAAGAGCATACACTGGTGTAGTTTTTAGGCAAAAGATCTCGTGGCCGCTCCCTAACACGATGGACAGACCTCATTAAGTCCATCACAGGAAATTCAGTCAACAATTCGTCGGTGCGAATTTAAAAAAATCGCCATGTATTTTTAAGCTACTTTTCAGGAGACAAAAATAACTGTTTATTTTCCTGTTTGTAATATATTTGTTGCGCCTGTATTTTTTTTCTGATAGATCAATGATTTTTACATGATACTCATGTAGAAAATAAACAGATTTATATGTAATTTTTTGCAATATTATTATTTTAACCAAATTTTGCTACATAGCGATTTAAGTTTGGTTCATTAAAATCGTCATGTGTGAAGTTTGTACACATAGCGATTTGTTGCCAAAGTAACAGTACGAGAGATGATACATAGCGGATTTTAGGGTCTATGTCGGGTAATCCATTCTACGGGCCCCCCCACATCTGGCGTCTTTCGAGCGTCGGCGTCTGTCGGCGTCGGTCCAGCGCTATGGAAAATGACGTCGCTGCGCAGTTGCGTCGACGCTGCGTCAACGTTGCGTCGACGTCGGCCATAGAATTGTAGACGCCGACGCTCGAAAGACGCCAGATGTGGGGGGGCCCTTAGGGTCTATATCGGGTAATCCATTCTACAATAAATCGCCATGTGCAACATTATCGCCATCACCCTCGACGGAAAACAAGGCATTTAATATCGTTATGTGCTAAAAATTCACATAGCTATTTTTTTGTTTCAATTCTGTTATTTTTTGGACAAATCGTCGGTGCGAATAAAAAAAACGCCATGTATTTTTAAGCTACTTTTCAGGAGACAAAAATAACTGTTTATTTTCCTGTTTGTAATATATTTGTTGCGCCTGTATTTTCTTTCTGATAGATCAATTATTTTTACATGATACTCATGAAGAAAATAAACAGATTTATATGTAATTTTTTACAATATTATTATTCTAACCAAATTTTGCTACATAGCGACTTAAATTTGGTTCATTAAAATCGTAATGTGTGAAGTTTGTACACATAGCGATTTGTTGCCAAAGTAACATAGTACGAGACATGATACATAGCGGATTTTAGGGTCTATGTCGGGTAATCCATTCTACAATAGATGATACATAGCGGATTTTAGGGTCTATGTCGGGTAATCCATTTCACAATAAATCGCCATGTGCAACATTATCGCCATCACCCTCGACGGAAAACAAGGCATTTAATATCGTTATGTGCTAAAAATCACATAGCTATTTTTTGTTTCTGTTCTGTTATTTTTTTGGACAAATGTTGTCTGCACATAGCGGATTTTTTATTTTCAAAATTAATAAAGATATAACAAAAATATTTATGTGGGTCGACGGGAAATTTAAAAAGGAATTCAAATATGCCAAAATCGAAAAATCGTAAAAAAAACACATAGCGATTTTTTTATTCGCACCGACGAAATGTTGTTCTGAGTTCACATAGCGGAATTTTTATTTTCAAAACTAATAAAGGTATAACAAAAATGTTTATGTGGGTCGACGGAAAATTTAAAAAGGAATTCAAATATGCCAAAATCAAAAAATCGTATAAAAACACATAGCGATTTTTTTATTCGCACCGACGAATTGCTCCCACTCCACCAAAAACAGAGCCACACGGCGACGGATCGCAAGAGCTGCGGTGGCGCAGAAATCGACCGTGACATGACCACGACCACTCTGTCAAGAGTGCATGACTAAGAAGAAGTTTTCAGTTGTATCAGTCACATATTTTTATTGGAAAAGTACAAATAAGATAAAAGTGTGGCTTTATTTTTCTATTTCGGTTGTAATATGCCCCACTTATATGGGAATGGTTCTGGTTCTTAATATTAGTAAATTGTGGGTACAAAAAAAAGACAAATAAAAATTTAAGCAGTAAATCTGAGTACGTATCATAACATTTCACCAAATTTTGAATGATAAATTATAATGTATAAAAGGTTTCATACCAACATAATCAGACAATGAAATCTTTTTTAGTTATTTATTATTCTAATTATAATTTTCAGGTGATAGACATCCATTTGAAACCATCAATATACAAACCGGCTCGGAACATGTCCCGCACTTGCGCCTACTGGCACTTCGCTGAAAACGACACTGGTTACTGGTCACAGGAGGGCTGCACCTTCATCAAGTCCCCAACCGGCTTGCTGGATACCTGTCGCTGTACACATCTCACCCACTTTGCCGAGGTCCTCATCCCGAAAGAAGTTTTTTCAGAAGAAAATGAAACAATTTTGGAAATACTTTCCCTAATAGGTTGTTTCTTGTCACTCTTCGGACTGCTTATGATTGTTCTAACTGCTATAATGTTTCGATCGTGGAGAAGCGATTTTAATAATAAGATCTGGATACAATTAACTGTAGCCCTGTTAATAAACGTCATCAGTTTTCTTATTATTGTCTTCTCTAAATTTGAAGATTACAACTTGTTTTGTATGACAGTGGGAATTATTTTGCATTATGCTGTTTTAGCATCGTTTTGTTGGATGTTAGTAGCCGCTGTTATTTCTTATAGAAAATTAGTTTTAATATTCGCGACAGACCCTAGACGAAGATTGTTGAAAGCTTCAGCTTTCTCGTGGTTTTTCCCTTTAATTATAGTGGTTATGCTTTTAATTGTGGCGCCACAGTCTTACACAAAAAGATTTGAAGATCATACACCTACAGGAGCATTTTGTTACCCATCAGGCTTAGCTCTGTGGTTGACAGTCTACGCTCCAATCGCTATAGTAGTGATATCAAATTGGATCCTTTTTGCTTTGATACTTCGTTCTGTATTTGGAACAAAAAAGGTACAAAAACATGGCGATTCAAGCGAAATGCTTCGACGTGCATCTGTAAGTTGTTTACTAGTATTTCTATTTGGATTACCTTGGGTTTTCGGCTTGTTTGCCTCCAATATTGTTGCTGCATATCTTTTTACACTAACAACAAGTTATCAAGGATTTGTATTGTTTATATTTTTCATAATAATTAATACCAAAACTAGAGGTATGTGGCTCAATAAAATATGTATAAAGAAAAAGATTAAGGCACAAGTTAGCTCTTCATTGATAACTAGTAGAAATGCCCATATCAGTAATGAACCTGAACAGGCTCCATTTATAGAACCCAACTCATCACGGACTAACGTTACTTCTTTAATAAGTGGTTCAAGTGACGGTAAAGCAGTGGCGTATAATGCGGCATCTGGTTCAGCAGCTATTGAAGATTCGCATTATAATAGTAAGGATAGCATAGATTCATTTATTACTGCAAAATCGCATGATAATTTTAGTGAAGATGAAATATTTAAGAGTGTAGAAGGCATATTTGATATAATAGACGATAATGACGAAAAAAATACCAACCAAAAATCAATATCTGGTACTACTTCGAGAAACTCCTTGTATTCCAACAAATCGTTACTGAAAGATGAAGAAGTACAAAGAAATGATGAAGACACCAATAATAAAGATGGTTTAAGCGATAGTTCTAGTCAAAAAAGTAGTATATGACGCGGATTTTATCTGTCCAGAGATAACGGTATACAACGTACCAACGCAAAACGCATCGTTGATAAGCTGATAATTTAATAAAACAGTTTTATAGGTAGCTTAAAATAATCTACGTTAAAAATGTACATAAGGAACTGTACCTATGTACGTATGAATGTATTACTTAAGTAAAATAAGTACCTACTAAGTATTACTGATTTTTGTATTAAGCAAGAAATTGCAATTAATGTAATTTTTGAAATTATTATTAAAATAAAATTTACATGAACCTTTATTAATTTTTGAATAATTATTATTTTCTACGATCATTCGATTATGAAGTAGAGGTATGTTTACAAAATGTATATTTAAGTTGTAGAATGCTTCTCAACTGTTGGAAAAGTGTTCCTGGAATATTTCACATAAAATTAAGGAAGATTTCACTTCACTTTGATAATGTAAATACGGATGTATTACGTTCCACATACAAAAAAAAATAAATAAAAAAAAATTACTATAGGACGATTTTTGCTCAGCGCGACCTAATCCCAGACTAAGCTCAATAAGGCCTGAGTTGTGGGTACTTATTTAGACGACGGTACATAATTAATAGTTATAACTACATAATATACGGTATTATAACATAACCTTTGAATTTCTTCGCAGATGTATGCAGGTTTCCTCACTATGATTTCCTTCAGCGACAAGCTAGTAAATATTTTGATATTTCGTACATAAGTTCCGAAAAACTCATTGGTACGAATTAGGGGAGGAAAAGCGTTAGAAATTTCTGGAGTTCCTTTCTGAAAATTAAGCAATTTTGGAAATTTTCCATCGGCATATCAGTACCTAGTATTTGTAAATACCAATATTGACCCACTATTAGTTAGTTCGTAATAAGCTAAATAGGTGTAGGTAGTTATAATTTGGTGCGTCGACCTTTATTATTTATCATGCCTGTGTAATATCCTAATATCACACTTGCTTAGATAAATCAATAAACCTCATTAACTTCAAAGGTTATCTATTAATTAGTCGACTGCACTGGCCGTTGCTTGAGCGGCAACGCGTATAAATAACCTGTTGCCATGACAACCCCCTCGAAACCTGCGCTCCGTCGCCTTTTGTTGTTTACGTCGCTATGACATTGACAATATTCCTTCACCGGCAATCAAAGCAACACACGTTTACAAAGTCTCGGAAAAATGTTCTGGGGACTCAGCCCAGCGCTCGATTTGCAAGAGGAATACTTGAACCATGGAGATAAAAACGCTTACGAGCTAAATTTCTTGGTCATTGGAGGTTGCGATGCAAGACACCTCATCAAAACCATCTCTCAAGCTTACAGACATGAGCGACGCTACATGAACCTCTTTGTCGTCGACGGGTGCCCTGAGATAGTTGCCAGGCAGTTACTACTGATGTCTCTAGCTTTGGAAAAAACTACAAGATGCGGTTTACTGGAAAAAACAAGACGGTTCCTCGAAGTGTATGGGAATATGCTGCTTCGCCCACCGACTTCAAGGTACATAATCGCTAAAGCACGTCAACTGGTTGGCATGGTCACAAACCCAGAATTTATGAACTGCATACTACCATGTATTTCAATCGAGCAAATGAAATATCGTGAACGCGATTACATGGAAAACCTACTTAATTTTTGGACGACAGGCAATACAAACCAATTCAACGCTTGCGACTTATGGGAGCATCGACTGAGAAACTCTTTGGGGCTTAGATATGATAGTAGAGTGGGAGTGTACGATTGGGACTACCACATGCGTTTGAAAGAGATAGCTAGCCAAATATGTTTCCAAGAGTACAAGCATTTTAGAGAGCACGGGATAGCATTTACATGGCTGGAGACTGAAGTATGCAGACCAAATGTTACTTTGTCGGCTGGTGTTTATAAATGCGGGGATAGATATCTACATCGAGGATATCTCGGAGACATCGTGGCTTCGCCGTATATAGCTTATGGCTTAGACTGTGAAGACAAGGACATGCTGAAATCTTCCCACGGAGTTAACTACAAACGTGCAACTGACGTATCGGAGCGCAACCTCATGCGCATGTTATATGAGGTGGAGAATCGAGAGAAATTCGACGCTAGTATGATGAACCTGGATACGCAGAAAGATTTAGGAATGGTGGTGTTAAGCGAGCTGGATGCGAAGATATCTCAAGGCGGTCCTGAAGCACCTTTACTCCTCCGTGAAGATCGCGACACATACATCAATGTGGATTACGCTAAAGTGCATTTCTTGTCTCTCTCTGCTTTGGACCATTACCCTCACAAGCCGCAGTTCCAAGGTCTGTTTCATGGGGTATTTTTAGGGCACAACATGCTGCCTCGGGTGAAGCCAAGTGTATGGTCTATGGCTAGAGATGACGCAGTGGTGATTATGGAGTCGAGGAAATACATGGTGGAGTTGAAGAGAGACGACGTGAAGGCATACGGAGAACAGGTGCAGCAAGCCGCCGCGGCGGCTCAGTGCGAAAAGCTCGGCTCTTTTGACCCTGAGAAAGATGAGTTTGCTAAATTTCGTATTAGGCGATCTAGTGGCAGTTTTGATCTTGGTAATTAGTTATTATAAATAATGAACGCTTAGTAACTAGACTTCGAGTATGTATGGTTTAACTACACATTTTAAGATTTAACTATAAAATAAACCAACTTTTGCTAATTCTTGGAGTATTGTGGGTGTAATAAGCTAGTAAAGAAAATTTAACTATCTTCAGTATCTCTCCACTGAATATCCACCATAGGTACGGAGAGACTATGTCAAGGAAATCTTTGAATATCGAATGAATATGATTGTAGTTAAACTTATAACAGCAGTAGGTATTTGAAAGTTTTTGCAACTACATATGTATTTAGCTAGTAGCGTTATTACGATATCATATTCTTGTACTTTCTTTATTTTTTTGAAAGGATGCAATAAAACAATCAGAAAAATTGTTGTTTCATCTATTTTTTCTTGTTAATAATATGTTACATTCATTTAGTAAATCATATAGCAAATATATTTACAAGGACAAAACCAAACAGAAAATGACGTTTCAACGTTTTTCGTTTAAAATTCGTATTTTTATATTACATAATATCACTTAAGTTTAACATACTAATTATTTAGTTAGGGCGCGGCCTCAGGCTACGCGAACCATTGCAATCGGTACACATTTTGAGCAATTACCTCCATTTTTATTAAATTTACAATTTATAGGTAGTGCAATACATTATACAATGTTAAACTTAATTATCTGTCGCACTGTTAGGGTGGCTATAAGATGGCAATTTTCGCGACCAAATTTGTGCACATTACAATACGCTGCAGTGTGGATGAAACGATGCCATTTTTCAGAGCTCCTAACTCTAACTCTATAAACACTGAAAAATAACATTCCATTTTTTACATTACACGCTCTTACACGCATCTAGCATAACTAGTCACAATTTAAGTATGCCGCGTTCTAAGATAGTTACGGATATGAGTGAGGCTTAGCGATAGTGGTTCTTCCCGAGCCGTTGCAATGATTCGCGACGAGCAGAACACTGCCGTGAGCAATGGCGTATCTGGCGCGTCCGCAATTGACGATTAGGCCTACGCGTACAAGCTAGTCTGTGCGACTTTCGACTCTATACCGATGTAGCAAGTGCCAGGAGGATCGCATAGACTGGCTTGCAGGTTTATGAACGCGCGCTCGGGACGCCTACTGGATCGCGCACTCGCTTGTACGCTTTGCCGACGTTGAAACATTATAAAGATCGGATTGTAGCTGAAAAAAGATAAGATATTTAAAAAGGACTCCGTCTGGTTCGGCGTACATTTCACGTGCGCGGCGCGTTGTCGACGGACACGAACTAGGGTGGCCATTAGAGCATTTCTCTGGATACAATAATTGAGCATTTTCTGGTATTTATGAGTAAATGACGTCGACTCACGCCGCGCGGGCGAGTGCAACACCCAGCTACAGAGTATTGCAATAACATCTACCCTGTACGTGTTCATAGTAACTATTTAGACTAACTTAAAGTACAACAAATATTCCGTAAAGATTGGAAATCCGGCGCGGGAAGCGGCGAACCCAGGAGGACATTAACACACACGGGCTTACGTTAGGGGTTGTTGGCTTTCTGTTGTGCATTCGTAAAGCATAATTTAAAACGGACTCTCCAAAATGGCGTCCTGAGTTCGCCGCTCGAGCTCAGCCCGGTGTTTATCGAGTCGGAATGATAATAGCCGACACTCCTCGTCCATTATTATAATACTTTACTTGTAGACTACGAGTTATGTCGTGGCCGGGCCACCTAACCTAGCGTAATCGCGAATGAAACGATAACTCTCTAAATTTGTTTACAATAAAATAAACGCGAAACTATAACACATTTTATCGTACATATCTTTCAGGTTAAACTGCATAAATTCGTTTATTTAATACAATAATAATAATAGATATTTCTGATAAAATGGGATAACTTTTATAATTCACATTAAGTTTTAGAATATGCGTACGTTTATTACGTCTAGAATATGTGCACGGTACGAGATCTCTGGTTGTGATGTTTGTTTAACTAGAATTTGTTTAAATATTCTTACTTTGACAACTTAGACTATCCAAGTTCGGTTGACATGGCTAACGCATGGCGCATAACTAATTTGAGATAAATCAGTAGGTAAAACTAGTAATAAAAATCCGTCCTACTCCATATAAAGTGAATTGTCATAGGGATCATTATTATAGCATGGATAAGTTGTGGAAAATAAAGTACGCATTCCTAATTTTTGTTATTCATCTGTTTTCCCCAATATTGCGTATAACTAACTAAATATTACCTACATATTGTTCAAGCACACAATTAGGATACCAATAAACTTACATTTGGATATTTTAAAATTTCTCGTTAAAATATAATATAGGTAAGTAAAAACGAAGGAGAGAGAGCCATCCATAGGTACTAAGTTTATTTACGAATCTGCCATGTCAATTTCAACAACAGAGTATAAAAAAGGAATTTGAACTTTGATTTTGATATTGGTGTTATGTTGCTTAGTTTAAAATTCCTTAAACGCGATGTAACAAATGACGCAGTGTGAAGTGGGGCGTGTTCGGAGAGGCGTCACACCGACCACGGCATCATGGCGACCCTGCCGTGGAAAGGACTATAATGTTTTGATACTTACGTGGAATTCTGTACGCGCAGGGCTGATCAGAGAGATTAAACTGTAATGATACCGTGGCGGTGTCACACCGGGGTGACTCCGGGACGGTTGCTCTTCGCCCACTTCGATACTCGACACACGCTGAGCAAGTCTGACAAGCACTCTTCACAACTTATTTAACTTAGGCTAACCAAGAAACGCATCGCCATCGGGCCAGACGTTGAGCTCGCCTTCTGCATCGAATATCGACATCCTTCAAACTAACACACGTTACATTAAAGCTTCGCTTAATAATAAGTGTTCAATTTGTTAATAGCCTATCTAAATCAAAGCTACTTGAGCTCCGACGGTCGGAAGATCGAACGCGAGCTCCACGCCTCGCGGGACCTCGACACCGCACAGCTCTTACGCTACCATAAAACGACGACCTTACTCTAACTTACGCTTAGATCTAGCACTCGCGCCCCGCGCCCTAGCCCCGCTACAAACAGAGATAAGAGTTATAAAGCGTATCATATTAATAGAACAAATATAATTATTAAACATTTTAACGTAACAGTTACTGCGACAAAAGAGCGCGGCGCGCTTCATTCAACTTACATTCAACAGTTTAATCTAATTTTCCTATAGTCAGTCAATCATAATAAATGTGCATTTAATACTTCATACTTCAGTATATGTACACGATTTTCTAACAATAACTACATACGTATTCACAGCGGAATGGCGCTGCGCAGCGCCTCCTACATTCATTCGCTATTCATTTATTTCATTAGCTACGTGTGAAATATTATTGTGTTCTAACGGTTAACTATTCGTAACGTGATTACCCTAACAGTGCAACATGTTACATCGAATTAGCCTAAGGCGTGCGCGGGGCCGCCGCGGGCGCCTTCGCCACCCCCACCGTGGCGCCTGTGGGGTCCAAGCGCTAGGCGTCTTACCCGCGTTGTTGGAACCCAGCGCATACAATATTGGATACGCCCGGCGCCACGCCGCGGGGCTAGTACGAGAGTTGGCGATTTCGTGAAGATTAAAATAGACACACACGACTTATCCTAATCGGAGGGCTAGCAATTTATCAGTTATCTATTTTTACTCCGATTTATTTTGAGTTTGTACAGCTAGAGCTAGTAATATCAGTGCCACACAATTATTTTTACAAAGGGAGCATTTAGAAATTTTAAAACCGAATAGTGTTGGCAAGTACAATAAATACTTTTTTAGAGTAATGCGTTTATGTTCCTTGTACCCTGTGGAGCTGGTGATATTGCTTCCATTATAGACCACTTTTTATTGGTGATTTTATAAAATAGTATATTTAATATTAATAAATTTTAATTACTTACACTCATACGCGAGCTTCGGTGGCTAGTATTTTATTACAATAAAAAATAGATACAAGGCTCGAATTAACAGGAGTCTCGGATCATGAACGCCCTTCACAACTTAATATTACGTAAATTTCATAATGTTGGAATTCTAATTGTCCTCATCAGACATTAGAACTCCATTACGGAATAACGATAGATTGGGTCATTTCTGACACACATTTTCCACTTCACACATCAAATAAGTCTCACTTACTTACTGGCAGTATTGGTTGTAGTAGTATTGCGCCTACTAAATTTCAGTAAAGCTAAACGATATATGACTAAACTATAAGACTCACTTATTCACAGTATTCACGGAACATTAATCTCTCAAATTTAATATTTTTTTACATACCAAATTGTAGTGATTTAACATATCGTCTAAAACGGAACTATTAAAATCTGTACCACCCTTCTTGGCAGTCTGAATACAAAATTCCTTGGGTATCTCAAATAATGTCGCTCTTACCTACACTCACATTTGGTCATTAATATGCGTCATAAAGATAACCCTAATTATTTTCTCGAATTTAAAATGTTTTGGTCAGAGTTTTTGTCTTTTTTTATATTCAGTCGATTTATGTTCGATAGAAATAGACATTTAGTTATTATTATGATAGAGGATAGACAAGCTTTTATCAAAAAATGTGGTCTTAGATTTTGCCCTAAATTTACTCGGATGGAAGTACTTTTCCGAACATTTAAATTCAACAGGGTTATCTCATCGACGCTAAAACGCTGGGATCGAGCTTCGCGAAATCGCCAACGCTCGGGTTGGCGCCCGGGGCGCCGCGCAGGCGACTACCTCGTACCACTACGTCTAAAAGGTTTAGAATGCGTGCGCGCGGTCACAGCTCGGTGGCGCGGCAGCGGCAGCGCGCGGTCAGTGCTTGTACTCGGGGAAGGAGGACGACGCGGGTGTCGTGGACGGCGCCGGGCCGCCCGGGGCGCCCGGGGCGCCACTCGCGCCGGGCGCCAGCGGGCGCCGGATAGTCGCGTCGCTGCTGGAACTGCCGGGGGGCGACGGGAAGTATTCTCTCTCCCTGTCTCGCGCCGCCGCCGGCACCGCGTCTTCACTCGCCCACCGGGCTAACTGTTGTTGAGCTTGAATAAATTCATCACTAGAAAATGATAGAGAAGAGGAACGGAGAGTCGAGGCGTGTGTTGGCTGTGGACGCGGGCTCCGGCTCTCTTTTGTTTTAAATTGAAATTCGAGATAATCTCATTATAATTTTGGTGATAGGTTCAAAGCGTTAGTAATCACATATGATTCAGACCCTGGAGCCCGCGTGATGTCGTGTTTATGATGTGTTATTAATATGGTGTGTACAATAAAATTAGATATGCAATAAAATAACTCTATCAATATCTACTTTATTCTTTAAACTGTATTAATATTTAATTTGAATTTTAAGGCCAATCGACTCTATGAATTTACGGGGCTAAATTTTTATAATAAAATTTTTGGAATAGAAATAAAGCCAAATGCAAAGCTTGAGCGTTGTGTATTATACGAGTGTAACTCAGTTGTTTAAACTTAAGTTTCCCATAAATAGATTATACATATTGAGTTTTAAAGCTCAATATTAGGAAAAATATGTCAAAACATAATTCTAACTTATTGAATCCTCTCAGAGAGCTCACTATAGGCAATAAGTATTAAACAAGTTCAGCTTCTTAAATGCTTTTATTATGCTTTGTATATTTGTGTGTTCTTAACACCTCTCAGGAATCAACTGTTATGTTTAAAATTCCATAACTATAAATGGCAGTAAGTTTTCTTATGCAAGAATAGTAAATAGCGCCACCTATCGTATAACAATGATAAGACACGCGGCGTTGTATCGACTTTGCCATTATATTCACTGGCCTCTTGCATAAACTTTATCTATGGGAAACCTAAATTGCCCAATTTTTTATTTGCTGTCAATTTTTCCTGCAATTAAATTTAAACTAATATAAAATTAAAATTAACATAAATATTAGTTATATTTAGATAAAGTTTAGTCGGTTTGAAGATCTCATTTTCGACGGAATGAAAAGGTATGTTAGTTTGACCTACAGAAATACCATACGATTTTCTAAGTTAGAGGAAAATATACTGGTGAAATTTAGATTATATTGTACAGAATATGATATGGGCGGCAAACGAGCAGACGAATCGCTTGATGATAAGCGATTACCGTCGCCTATAGATACCCGCAACACCAGAGGGCTTGTACAGTCAGTAGCAGAAGTTGCTAAGCGGGCGGGTGTTCAAAATGATTTTGACGCAACTTTATTGTCGAGAGAATAAGGGCCGATTTAGACGGCGCGCGTACTCGCATGCGACTTTAGTTACATTGCGGACTGTTGGTCACGTCCCAACGGACCGATCAAAGCTCGCAATGTAATGAAATTATGCGAGTTTTCTCGCATCGTCTAAATGAGTCCATTAGAGCGTGTTAAGGTAATTATGAACACCCCGCCCCTTAGCTAATTCTGCTGCCGACTGTAAGTGCGTCGCCGGCATTTAAGATATAAAAAAATCGACAACAAGTAAAAAACAGCTTGAAGCGGCAAAGCGCACTCACCTCTCACTATCGGGCGCGTCCCTGAGCCGCTCCGCGTCGGCCGTCTCGTAGAGCGCGTCGTCGTCGGGCGGCGCGCGCGCGTGCGGGTGCAGGTGCGCCGGGAACAGCGGCGCGTGGTGCCGCCCGCTGCCGCGGAAGCGCGGGTAGCCGAAGCGGGACTCCTCCTCGCCGGGGATCCGCCCGCGGCAGCGGTTACTGCAATGAGTGAGTACTTAAGACTCAAATATTACATGTAGCGCGAAAAGCAGCCAAGTTAAAGTGGGACTGGGTTAGTCATGGCTCCTGCATACCGGATGACTCGTGGGTCAGGATAACCACGGCGTGGTTGCTCAGTGAGTCAAACCGGAGATCCGGCAGACTTAATTGGCGATGGCGGGATAACTTGGACTCCTTTTGAGAGACTAGCCAGATGTAGCTCAAAACAAAACTGGGATAAATGGAAGAAGAGGGGGGGGTTATTTTGCCAAGTTGTGGGACACTATAGGCTCGTAAATAATAAATAATAACTTATGTAAGAAGTTCGCCGTAGGTTGCGTAGCGGATGTCTGTTTCAAATTGATTGATATATATTTTTCTTTAGGTACACTGGCGTTCAAAAGTGCATGGAGATGTTTCAACCGTAATATTAAGGCATTACGGTCGATATCTATCCATGCACTTTTGAACACCTCTGTACATTCTACCTTACACTGTCACTGCAGCAAAGCGTCTAAAAACCCGATGCAATGTAAGTTAGCCACTAATTACCACAGTAACCGTGCTAAAATAACATAAACCCACCTTTAGGTAATTGGCGCAGTCGGTAGAATCCGAACGAAAACGATACTTATATTGAGTTCACGCGGAAAATATTGTAGTTATTTTAATGCTTTATTCATTAGAGTAGACAATAAAAAAATATTAATGGCACACAATTATTAATCTCTGAGTATTCAATTTAGAGGCGCCTAACAAGGATTTAAATTTACAGTGTAATCTACGTATTAGCCGGATGTAAAAGCCAAAACTTCGCACGTAAAAAAATAAAAAAAACTTACGCTGGCACTTCTCCAGGCTCGATTCTATAATGCCTATCGGCCTCAGTCTCCGACATCCTTATATCCTCGGAGCCCGACGGACTCATGTGCCTGCTCGAATGATGCTCCAACTGCCTAATCAAATCTTCCAAATTCCTGATCCTAATGGGCCCACAAGACGGCGCGTCGTCCTCCTCTTCTTCGCCGCCTCTCTGTCTTCTAAGTTCCGCTTCGTGGATCTTTTCCGCGCTGGATGCGCGCTCGCGCTTGTATTCGTATTCTTGTAGCGCGCGCAGGTCGCCCGAGCCGACGGCGGAGCCCCCGGCGCTGGCGCGTTGCGCGGCTGCAGTCTTCAGCGCCACGATTATACCTTCGTGGTAGCCGTTCAAATCCTGGAAACATGCGTCGTTCATGAGATTTAGAAATAGGTAACGTATCTTATATTAATTCAATTTATAGTGGTACATTACCGCATTTATGGAAAGTATTTTTTTTTAACTTTTTGATGCTTTCTTTCTTTTTTTAACCAGTTACTAGGGCAAAGTAAAAGTACAAGTAAAACTACTGAGATAATTTTATTCAATGCAGTCTGGTTGCAATCGATTAATTTTTTGATCATATAGAGATAGAGTATAGACTAGGAATAGACTAAATAAGAAAGGACTTTTACGAAAACTCAGCAGCACCGAATGCTGAGACTGCTTTGAAGGTCTTTGAGGTGGTTCGAGTGCCATGGTAAAATCACAATCAAAATTCTCAGTTACCTTAAACTTATACTCCATATCGGCCACCGCGCCAGCCGGCTCCTGGCCGTCGGACTGCGAGCCCGCCTCCAGGTGCTCGCTCTGGCTGTCGTCCCCCCACTTGTCCTTCCCGTCCACCGCCCCGTACGCGTGCTTCTTTAGTATTCCCTTCTCGGGCACCTTGGCCATCGAGTTGGTTTGCACGTCGATGAAGGCGATGTCCTCTTCGCCTGGAATGACACGGAAAGGAATGAATTAAATCTTAAGTAAAAAATACTCAATGTATACAATCTGCCATCTGGCAGTTGTTCACTTCTTCAAAGTTAATCCACAACCGTTCACTTTGATGATTCAGAGAACGTTGAATTCCCATTTCGGACGAATATGGAACGAAACATTGAGTTATTTTCAGAAAAATAAACTAAAACTACTTTCCGTCATGTCTCTTTTTAGGAACCATCGTTGAAAATGAGTTGTCGAGAGTTGCGTTCCTCAATTTAGATGTTCAATGAAAATTTATTGACAATTTATTTGTACCTGAATGCGTAGGCTCGTCCTCACTACCCGAATGAACACGTTTCATTTGTTTATGATCTCTGTAACAGACAAAATATTGCAATGTAACCGACCATCGACAAGCAGAACATATTTCACCGTAGCTACTTGCGCAGGGGTCTAGGGATTATGTTCACTCCGCCAAAACCTAGTACTATAGCTATTAAATGAATTGTCATCAATAAAATGAAAGCATGCCCCGATGGTTTGGGCATGTACGATGATGGTGACTGAAAGTCTACGCAAATAAAAGCGGGGATCATGATAAAATACTATTCACGCAGACTAAGACCCATTTTTTATTGATTTTTCTAAACTAATTCAGATTTGAATAATGCACCAAAAATCTATTTTAAGAACAGAAAGTTATAAATGACTGAAATGCTAATGTAGTCATGATATTGATTATGTTCAGATGTTAAATGGAATCAATCATGCTAAGTAAAACCGTTTCTTGACTGCGTTGTGTTTTAATTTATTTTATTGGTAGTTTGGATTTGAAGTATTTACATTAACTTTTAAAATATTTTATTATATTGATTTAGCAGAAAACTTGTATACCTCAATTAAATCGATTTGTCAGACTGTCCCATAGATTTTGAGGTGTAGATACTTACGGATATCTACTAGTATTGCCAGGCCCCGACATGTGATTCCCGTGTCTGAAGATTACTCGCTGGGAGTCACCTCGGCTAAAGAGGGCAAAAATTACAAAACTCGTGAAATTGCTTATAATTTTTATATATTTACCTTAATTTTCAAATTGGTACCCCAATAATGTTTCTCTAAATGTGCCAGAATTGTATTAGCTCTTTTGATAGCGTGGGTCACACTCTAGTCTATTCAAAACTTTTTTCGGCACTTGACGACAAGCAGGCCAAGCGCTACATGGCAGTGATGTCTATTCATAATGTGCAAAACCAAACCTTAGGTGGACTAAAATCAAACAAGGATCCAAAATCTAGAGATTGTAAAACAAATTGATCTAAATAAGGATTGGAAACAAAGCATGTCACTGAACGCCTGTGTGATTGTGCTCTATCACACTAGGAACACACGGAAAATCCATTACAGCCTTTTCGATCAGCTCTGCAGTTTTCACCAAAGCATTTTGGCACATAAGCGTATGTAATAAAAGCGATGTTTGTGCGCAAGAAAAACTTTGCAGAGCGGTGCGACGCTTTCAAGACTACCTCGCGTCAAGCTTTCGACGTACCTTAGGAGATTTCTGTTCGAGGCCAGACCCGATAAAAAGAGGAAACGAGATTTAAAAAACGTATACAAAATAATGATGAATACCAAAGTTTTCTAAAAGAAATCTCTGGTCAAATGGGATTGTAATGAAAGAGAGTTTTTAACATAATCAGAATAAACAAATATAATTTTCAACAGAACAGAAGAAGATAACCAAGGAAAGGGATTACCTGAAGGTATTGTTGAAGGAGTGCATCTTCCCGCCTTCTAAAGAGATGTCTTCCTGTGAGTTGTTGCTGGTGGTGGAGCCGGCGCCGAAGCTCTTCGCGATGGGTTTCTTCACGTAGGGCGGGTCGTACTTCGGCATGGTGCTCTTTTTCCTGATGCGGGCGCGGCGTGGAACGCACACTCAGATCAATCGATTACGTTTACAAGATACGAAGATGCAATTACGAAGTTACTGACCAAAAGCGAACGGGATTGAATCTCCGAACTTCAAATTTTGAATCGAATCGAATACAGGGAGGAACAGGAGTTGATCAGGTCGAAGGTTCCGGTTAACATCAGAATTGGTCGTATTGATTTTATGTTTGTTTGTGTGTGTATCATGTCCAGTTCCTCGCCATGTGTCTTTTATTTCTGATTTGCGCAAAACTGGTGCTTTTGGATATTTAGAATAATTGAGAATTTTTGATTTGGATTAAATTAAATTTTTCGTTTCATTCCTCATGGGAATTGATGTTTCATGGAAACAGATATTCAAGAGATTGATCTTAGCTTAGATGTATAGGTTCCTTCCAGTAAATTTAAGACTGAGTGAATGGATGAAATGCCTCATGCATGCAAACTTAGTTTTTGAATGTCTTCTTATGAGTTTAAAGATGTTTTGAAGCATTTTTACCGGAAACAGCCTATCGGTTCCTTATAGTAACATTAGGCGTTTCTAACTAGATAGACAGCTGCTTGAAAGAAGAATCCGTGCATCGCACATTCGCTTCTCGTGCAAATAGTTATAGATTTTAGTGGTAGTGGTAGTGGTTGGTGACATTGGAATCGAGCGTTCTATATCTTCGCCAATTGTTCTACAGTCCGTTTGTTAGTGACACAGACAACTCAACTTGTAGATGTGTTACGCCAAGGAGTAGATTTGCTGTGATAACAAGAGGTATTACATAGCGCGGATACGGCGCTGAATATTTTCCGGTTCTTTTGCTGGACCACAAAATATATTGTGGCGAGTAAGCGCCATCTAATACAGCCTGTTATCACTTAAGTATTCATTCCTTAAAATAACAGGTCCAATAGATGAGTTGTCTATATGTTAGTGGTTACCGAATGGTACATACTACATACCTTGCGTGGCGGTACGATAGTTACCTGCCACGTACCATCCTTCGCAGGGACGTCACGCTTGTGACCAGTCTCTGTAACTGCGGTTGTTTAACACATGAGTGAAATACGGTTAATGCGGTACTAGGTGACGGTTCTGACATAGGAAGATATAGACGCGATCGCGACCAAGAAAGGAAACGAAAACGAGTCACAGTTCACATAAGCCAATGCATACATCCAAGAGCCCAGAATCTTAAGGGTTTGAGTCGAGAAGGTGTCGCTCGAGTACAATGAGGAAAGCCTTGTCGGCATGCAGCGAGGCGGCCGGACGGCGTGGCCTCGCTCGGCGATGCATGTGTGTGTGTGTCGCGTGTGTGTGCGCGCGAGTCGGCGCGTGCGCGTGATGGACGCGGTCCGGCCGCCGGCGCGGACACAGAACCACAGATCAAATGCAGTTGTGGCGCGCCGACAGCGGCCGCGGCCGCGCCGCCTCGACGCGCCACCCGCCAACTCTAGCTCTACGACCACAACGTAAACGACATAAAAACTGTCCAAAATTAAACGAAAAAAACCTTGCCGATGTAAAAACCAACAGAAACACCAACGCTAACTTCTAAAATAAACATACAAGTATACGAAGGTGACGATTTAAATTTCTTCTTAAAGACTACCTTTGGTCTGTTTTCTGCTCACTAACCTTAGGCACAGGGAGAAGTTTTTGTGTACTACGACTGACCTGTAGCAGAGAGCGCTCAGGGCAAATACTATGAATACCCCCCCTACCACAGACATTAGCACCGCCACGAGGAACACCGTGTTCGAGCCGTGGTAGTTCTCTGCGCCCAAAGAAAAGGGAGTCAGAACCCGTTCACACAGATACTGTTTACGAGAGCGTTTTTAGCGGACCCATTTTTACTTAGTGACATCAGTGTTACACGTCAGTGTTACGGATCCGGTAAGCAATACTGATCAAACAAAAGATTTCATGATATGATATAATAACTACTTTGTTCTTGAACAGTAAAGGTTCGAACATTGCGAGTGTTCCCTAATGTCACAGCTAGTACCAACGGCTTCGCTAAAACGCCCTCCGATCCGTGCGAACGGGCCGGGCCTACGCGTGCCGGGGCGGCGCCGGCGACAACACACGAAACGACACGACAGGACAGGCACGAGCGACAGACAGTGCGACAACACCGAGTTACCGGCCGTTACCTGAAGCAGTACGCCATCCACGCGAACCCCACGAACACTGAGAGCACGACCGCGAGCAACAATATCACCATGTTCATGGTGCTCATCTTATTAGCCGCGTGCTCACCTGGAAAAGGGGTCCCGCGCGTTAGGGCGCCGGCGCCGCCCGAGGCCCTCCGAGCAGTGCTCTCAATTTTACCACACGTCATATATATATGTATATTGCGATTATGCTGACAACTCATTGTAAAGCTAAGTATGTTAGTATTTTGTTTCGTGGAGCAGCATTATTTGCTGATGTTTATGTTTTAGCGCTATAGTGGAATTAGAAAATGACCAATTTCTACCAGGGTTTGAAACTTTTTGTTCATTATATTTGTGATTCGAAATATAATGTGCAAACAATTTAAAACGCTGCTTAAAATTTCGTCATTTTGTAACCCTCGTAGCTAAGAAACGCTAAAATTGTAAATACGATTGTCATTTATACATTGTGTTTTGTCAGCTATAGCGTCATTTTATTTGACGTCACGTGATAGCGTCACAACCCGGCTCATTTCCTTTGAGGATAGAACGTGAGTTATATTTGAAATAACGTGATTTTGGATTTTGAAAGCAGTGCTCGGATTTGTGCGGCCAATTCAAGTTAACAGTAAATTATGTTAGTAGGGGGAATATTAACACATACAAAGACACCTGGAATCATAAAAGTTAGTCATACAAATTAAAGTTACTCATGAAATTGAAGATTGTCTTGGAAACATGGCTCAGTAATTTTGTATATAAATAAGATTATATTCGTATTATAATTATAACTTGTTTTTGATTGTCATGTCATGTAGATATTTGTAGGTTACCAAAACGCAAATAAACAGAACATTATTGCTAATGTAAATATGAGAGACATTTATAATAGTGTTATTTTATTTTTTATTAAACACACAAAAAAAACATAAAATTGCGTGTCGGTACCTATGAATAGTTACCTACCTTCCTAAACTGAAACAGATGTCATCATCATCACATGTACCTACGAAAGAAAAACTGACCAAGGTCTATAGGGCGCAGGGCTGAAATCGAACCATCGTCCGGTGCATTCGCGGCAAATGCCCAGATCGCTTGGCCATACGGGTCAATATTTCTCAAGTATATGCAATCCTTTCGGCGCCCTTTGGCCAAATCTAAGCTAGTCCATCTATTTCAGTTTATATAGTAGTGTTTCTAAATAGCACAAATTAAAATATTTTCATTAAATAATTTAATTAGTTTCGTAAAAGTACCTTGCTTATTCAATCTATCTTATTGTACAGCATAGAGGGACGTAGCTATTTGGTAAAATATAGACTTAGGTACGTAAGACGTTTATGGTGGTGCTTCCACAGTCTTATGCTCTGCTTTTTAATTTATAGATTTTATTATCGCTGATCTGTGCTTTTATTTCGACCGGCAGCTATTACTCATCGATACGATTCTAGATATCCGAAACACAATTAGTTTGCGTTGTTTTATCACAGAGTTCCCATCGCCACCTCCTGCCCCCATCAGCAGATCAGCTCCATGTCATCATTATATTTAATTGTTATCTGATTTACACATGACTGTCTGCAAAATTTCAGCTGAATCAGAAGTCGGGAAGTGGGTCAGATTTAGCTTCCAAGACTTGATCCACACTAAATAACAAACTAACATACATACTAACAGGGCAAGTCAAATAAAAACTTGTAAAAACAGATATAACACAGACCGTTCCTCTAAGCTGCACTTTAAGATAGATCCTAACCTAACTTCTGTCGTATCTGTAACCGGCATTGACTCACCATAAGGTGTTTCTTTCTTGGTCATGTTGTAGGCGGCCTTGGTGGCGTTGTCTGGCACCCAGGCGGTGGGGGTGGGGGGCAGGGCGTCCGGCTGCGAGCAGTCCGGGCCGGTCCAGCCGCGACTGCAGACGCACTTGTTCGCGTTCGAGCAGATCTGGAATGGAGACGAGGAGGAGTTTAGATAGGGAATGAAGTTGAAGATCTATCTTTTATTCTTGCCATTTTAGTAGGTACATGCCAATCAAATATTTGGGATCTAAACATAACGGCTGTTTGGCGTGTGTCGAAAAGAGTCAACCGTAAAACGACTCATTACTCGTATTACGTAATATTTAACGTTTTGTGATACCATAGCGTTCACTGGTTTTGATCAAAATCGTGGCCATATCTTAGAATTGGTCATTTCATGACGTGGCAAAAACTAACCTAACCATATCATGAAGTGATTAATTCTAAACGAAATAATCAAAATCTATGATCTGGCGACGGCATCAGACATCAGTACAAATGTTGTTTTTGGTATTGTCTGTGTATTTTTGTCTATATAAGTGAAAATATTTTGCGTTAGGACCGCGTTATGAAAATAATACGCTAGACAAAATAAGATACATGTATGTATGCATATGCATGCATCATTGTATTCGAGTTGGTTTTGGACCATAGCTGGAACCTTACGGTGCAACGGACATGGTTTTAAGATACCTTGCTGACCTTTAAGATGGCGTTAGCTTTTATAATTGGCTGGTATAATAAAGAAGCGAAAAGTACACAAATACCTTATGGTTAAACAAGAGATTTATATTATTCAGTAAACAGGGTAATATTACATATGTTTGAAAAACTCCCGCTTTCCTATGGGAACATAGGTAATATTACCCTGTTTACTGAATAATATAAATCTCTTGTTTAACCATAAGGTATTTGTGTACTTTTCGCTTCTTTATTATAACAGCCAATTACGTTCAATCATATGCTCCGTTCCCCTCCCGAATTAAAACGAAACTTTACGCTTAAGCAATTAAAATCGGCGCTCATATCCATCATCCGTTCACTTAAAATAGAAGCGATGAAAAACAAACTTTAATATATACGCGCTAAAGTAGGATTTGAATTGACAAAATTGGATTACATATGAGTTTAGAGAAGTTACCGATGTTTAATGGGTACATAAAAAGTTTTCGTATAGGTTGGATTTTCAATTTCCGGCAGTCTGGTTGTTATGAGTTCGTAATTCGAGGACAAACAAAGCTGTGAAGTGAAAACATACAAAGTATAATATGTTAGGGTGCTTGTTGCTTTTATCAGGCGTGGCTCACTCCGCGATTTCGTCGCTTTGCTACAGGTAGCTAAAACTACATCCGTTCGACCCCAATTTCGGGTTTGCCATAAGCCGCGCGTGGCGCTGTCGCCACCTAGCGGCCATATCTGTGCTGATCGTGACAGACGCGTTTTGTTAGAGAGTGAGTCTTCTGTACCTAGTACTATTATTTATTCTGTGCTTTTATTTATATGCACGGAAACACATGACTGTTGAAATGGTTTTTCAGGTTTAAATCATTAATATTTCTCAAGAAGATATAACAAAACTTCACTTAAATGAGAAAATTTACATAAATTGGTAATGAATTTCATGCACAATTAACATAATTATTTTTTTTTTACCAGGCCCAGGACCGGGATAAGTGGCGTACACGAAGAGAGGCCTATGGTCAGCAGTGGGCGACTGAAGGCTAGAATGATGATGATGATGATGATGATTATTTTTTTAGGCATCATGCTTAGATATCACGTTTATTGTACTTATAGTAGGTAATATTAATTAAGAAGAATTTTAAATGATTATTTTTGATATTTTTTTTTTGTAAAGTATTTTAGGAATGACATACCTATTTATTATACAACGGTGGACAACCAATGCAACCTTGTCGCTTGAAATAAATGAATTTAATTTAATTTTATTTATTAGATTATTTTTGTCATCTGGCTAGGCCGATAAAGGATTAAATAAACATACTTACCGGCAAAACGCTAGTACCTACCTACATAATATTACGATTAATCACAACTGCTAATTAGAAATAACAAAAGCAGCCAAAAACAAACATTGCCGGCCCGCAAACAGACGTACCTTATAATAAACGGCTGGAACCCTTTCAATTAAACTTTGTTTGACCACTAGGGCCGAAAGTCCATAGCGATCCGGGCGATAATCCGACAACGGGGCCTTATTTTCGATTGTCCATTTGGTCTATTGAAATTATATTAGCAGCGGTGTCCAACGATGGAGTAAGCCGTACTTCTTCCAAAGTACGCATTACGTCGCGGTAATGCCAAATTTCCATTTAAACCTTAAAACACGGCGGGGGACTTAGTTTTATAAGGTGATAGTGATTGACATTGTAATGGTGTTGAATTCTTGTTTCTGAATGGACTGCGGTTATAGATATAATTTAGATGACCCAAGTGACTTTATCTGTGTCGGGTTGGTATTGATTATCTATTTCGCCTTATTCGGGAGTTATAGGCGTTACAATACGGTTTTGTAATTTCGAATGAAGCTCCACCAGTACAGTTTCTAATCATTATTCTTGAACCAAACAGTTAATTTACCAAAGGAACTCCCTAGATTCTTCGATAGGTTAATGAGATTCTGCCCTCACTCAACGTTTCCTAAGTTCCTCCTCCTGTTTTTATTCATTTCGGATAACGCCCACACAGACCTCGGCCTAAACAATAACTCTTTAGATATTCGCCAGAGAGAATTGTATTAAGAACCTTTTATTAAGAATTTATGATTTTGCTTTCTGAATATTTGTTGAAATTGTTGATGATAACGCCACAAGATCTATAAATCTTAGAACTTGACCGCAATGTCACAAAACTGTCATTATATTATATATTAGAGATTACAGCATCATCAGTGCTCGGCGAGCTAGGACCTGAACTAGCTGCACCTTGAGGAAAGGTGACGTCCGATTCTCCATATAAACGTAGTCCCATTTTCCTCCCTGGATTCACTCGATTAGATTTCCTGGATTCTGGCTGGACTGGTGACATTATGGAAAATATTTTTATATAATAATTGGATGTATAATAACCATAACTATGCGCCAACGTTTAACTTTTTTCGATTTTTAGATTATGGTAAAAATTAGGAGGGAAAAGAGATTTCATACAAAATAAATACTCCTAACCCTTAAATAATTAGAAAATTCGATAAAAATGTGTGATGTGTCAAATCATTTTCAATAATGTTAATATCCAGATAGGAAAATGAAGACTACGTTTGTATAAAAAGGCTATTCCGGGCGGGTTGTCCACTTTCGTCCTAAGAACTTTTCGAACACAAAAAGTTAGAGGCAATAAATCCCATTTCGATTCGCTCAATTCAAGACCTAAGTTTTCCTAGCACGCCTAACTTAGCTTTTAATATCGAGAATAGAACCTAACTCTATGACATAGACACTAATCCGCTGACTGAATCGAATCGCATCAGATTAAACTATTACAAATTGAACTAGCGACGCCGCAGTGGATAGTTGAGAGACAGTATGACAAATAAGATCTTGTTAATAGCTTTGAATGAACTGTGGTGATGCAGTGAGTACTTATAGGTATCAGGAGACCTAGCCAAGATGACAATCGTTGATAGAAAACGCCAATTGAAACTTAAATGACGTACTTATGGAAATAGTAAAGTGAATTTTCGTAGTTTCTGTCATTCTGGTACATTTTTACCTTTTGTATGGCGTTTGTCAATGTTCTGTTATGGCCCCCAGTACTGTTATCAAAACTACACAGTGAACATCCTAAGCAAACCCAGAGAAAGAAGCAGAAAACCAGCAGCCTGGTGGTCCAATGTTGAAAAAGAAATGAAAACACAAAACCTGACCACAATGACAACCCAAGATAGATCACCATAGTAGCGCCGGCGTACAGGAAGGCCTGACCCCGGCTGAACTTGGAAATGGGCTGGACAAAGAAAGATGCCCCCAGTTAGGTACTTACTGTTAGAACATAACTGACTGTGGCATAGGATTATGCCGGAGAGAGTTAGGCAATTGATGGCGCGCAAGTTTAGCCAGCTCGTCAAACTATATTACTCAAACACAAAAGGCCTTAACTATCATATACGTTCATACTAAGTTCCTTCATTTTACCATAAACGGGCCCAGAGAATGGTCCACTTGTGAATGTAGTGGCAAACATGGAATATATTAATCCTGGTATTAATATTTTAAGAGGATTGTTTTTAATGAGTGATAGGTGGTCATTTTGAGGCAGGCAGTTATCAAAGTAGGTAAATATGTGGGCGTTATATAATTTCTGGGGTATGTAATATTGAGGAAAATCGGGGTTTTTCCCTAGAAATTGTAATTTTTTTCAACGGAAAAAGTAAAATCCCATATTGCAATCATAATTTAATTAAAACAAGGCATGTCAGCCCTATGAGATAGTTTTGGATAAACGTATATGACATCTACACTACAGCTGCTGTCACATTTTGCCGCTACTATTTCCTTATACTGGGAGATTAGCAATCGTATTGAAGTGAGAGTTCGTCTAACTACTATAAATGCATACGAGCGGTGCGAAGTTCTAAGTCCATACCTATGAAATGAAATAAGTTAGAATTGTCTTTAGTTTCCATGATTATATCACTGTTATGATTTAATACTATAGTTCAATAGAAGTCTTATTCAGTAGATAAATTATTAAAATAGCTTTTGATATATAAAGTATAATATGTGGCGATTTCTGCAAAAAAGTAGGTACCTACTACATTGTTGGGTGTTAATAATAAGGAACAAATAGATCCCAGAGCATGGTCAGACATAATGAAACATACTGTACCGACCTCCTAGCCTAATAGTCGGTAGTGACCCTGCCTACGAACCAGGAGGTCCCAGTTTCGAATCCTGGTAAGGGAAATTATTAATGAATAGTATAAGGCGTTACTTTGCGGAAATCTATATTAATTAAAACCTAAATATTACTTTGCTAATCCGCGAAAAGATACGTGCTAGTCAATCAGTGCTAACCCGTTATACTTACTTGCGTATTTTTTACATTAATGTTCCCAGTGTTCGAACCCTCCCACCGCAAAAATAAATACGCAAATAAATATACCAAACCACCACCAAAAGAACAATATTCGACACCTACGAGCACGAGGCATCTTCAGGAGATGTTGACGGTCTGACGCCCGGCAACGGTTACGGTTGGGGGCCGGTTTTCCGTTGCCGGGCGTCAGACCGACGTAGATCTGCGTAAAATCGTCCTATAGTATTTATTTATTACCTAACTATTATACTCACATAATAGGCGAATATCGCATTTCTGTGCAGTTTGTACTTACTACTATAGCAAAGGAAGGAGGAATGACCTAAAAAGAAATACGGTGGCGAATTAGGTCAAGTACTTTTGAAGTAAAACCACGGGCATACTTCTTAGGTGAATTGTAGGCTGATTTAAGAAACGTCATAACGGATTAATAAGACGTGGACTGAAATAGTTCATGGTGGTGATAATTGGCTAGACGTAAAGTTTTTAATAGTATCAGTCGATTCGGTTTATTTTGAAGATCATATGTCTTTATATGGGACCCATTGCATTAAATCAATACTGAATTCAGAAACGACAGTCAAAGTTTTAAAATCATACACAATGCATAAAAAACCTCTTACAAAACTAGACGTGATCATGACCTCGCGATTACACCAATTCTACAAAACAATTTAATTTTGCATAAACTTATTAAGAATGCTCTATAAGTCATAACCAATCATTTCGAAAATATAACAGAATATGAGTTTTCTACGATATGAAACATTCCACGAAATGCTTGTCTATAAATAGAAGGAATCCTTTATCCATATGCAAATAGGGTCCTTGCAATGCTAAGCCGTACCTACTATGATTCCATCAGCGTAGGATCGTAACAGAATTTGTCAAGCTCGCAATCGAGTTTGCGACCGAGAGTTACCCATCCCTGCACATGCTACACGGCTCGGCAAGTCGATTTCGCGTTCAGTTACAAAAAGGTTGACGATATGTGCTACGGGAAAAGTTTCAGTTGCCTGTAATTTGTGCTTTGACGGATAAAACAGGGGTCGGAAATCGTTGGTAGCAAGTTGTTGAGAGTTAAAGTTTTCAGGGAAGTAGGTTTCGCGACGAAGTAAAATGGGGTTTGGTATTTTCCGCTTCATTTCGCGATAGCTACAAAAAATAAATATGCTCTTGATTTTTATGTTACTAGTAGATATTTTATACAATCTATGCATCTTCAGACAGTATTTGATTAAATTACCTCTATAGAAAATATATATTTTTTTACATTTTTATTAAACATATTTTTTGTATTCTCTTCGAAATCATCATTCTCGTGTTAATGTTGATTGTTTTTACTACACAGCCCAGTAAAACTAGTCGCTCTGTGAGCTGTAGATCTCGCAAACCTCATAGCTGGTACAAGGGCCTTATTAGATAAGAACAAATTATTGATTATCTTCAAAATGAAGTTAATCGGAATATGTACCGGTGTCTTTGAGAAATTAACGTATTTTATGCTCAGAAATAAACACTTGAAATTGAATTAAAGAAAAACACCGAGTATAAAATTACAGAATTTATGCCAAACTCATATTTTCATTAAAACAAAGTTAATTAATTATTCATATTAAGGCGGCATTTGTTAGGAATTCGGTGTGCGATGCTAATTATCAAAGTGTAAGTCCGAACGGAATTAGGAGTTGATGCAAGTGACGAGAATGAGGCGAGTAATGTTTTTTTTTAATTATTTGTTGTTTTTTTTTTGTAAATTTTCATGTTACATATTAGCTACTGGTTGTTTTCTATGGGACGGATGTCGTTTAATCAGGTTTCGAATTACTGAAGTTACTAAAGAAAAGCTTCCAAATTGCTATGTATATTTTTTGCCAATCGCATTACGATCTAAGAGAGCGCTACAATTTTTCAGAAATTCTACTGGCTGAATACACTGCTCCTTAACATGAACGCTTACCCCGGCCCCGCCGAGAGTCCACATAGGCCGTACTCGCCTTGCGCCGATACATCAGTGCGAGTAATCTTACTGATGAATTCTGATCTAGTTCACGCAGTCGCCAGCGTAGACATCAAGTGTCAACTCATGGTAGCCGTGCGTGTCGCCAATTGTCTATAGTCATTACAATTTCACGTAATTCTCTGCTATTCGCACATCGCTTATGTTATGGCCCTCGACGTACAAGGAAAAAGGAAGCCGAACTTATAATTAGTGACGTACGGACAGACGTCCCAATTATACACGGGGCGGCAGGCTGCGGGGCCCGGATTATTCCGGGTTACGGGGAACGAATAGCAACGAAGTGGTCCTTGTTTATAAATGGGAATAAACCATGCGAGTTGGAGGGTCTGTCATATTATTGACACCTCAACGCCAAACCAAGTGTTGCCCTCTGCAGATGGCAGATGGGAACTGCACGCCGACTGCACGCCAACTGCAACGTCGGCTTGCAGTTCCCATACCGGTTGCAGTCGGGTCGCAGTCCGTCTTTACCGGCTCTCAGTGCCTAGTAGGTGGAAAAAGATATAAATTTATACTTTCTTAATTTCCTTATGGAGAAAGGTTGCACGTGACAGGTCCCAATGGAAAATGTTGTATGTTGTTGTATGTAGTGGAGGCCTATGCTAAGAGGGTCATACAAAACAAAGAAGGTCAGAATACTATTATTATTAATTTCCTTATATTTCTTGACGTTAACTGCTACGGTGACTTTTTACTTATTTTTAGCTTCCTTAACCCTGCACATAAACAAACATAAGTCTACGTCTATCAGTTAATGGAAGTTGTAACATGTCGCATCAAACAATGCACATCAATCGCACGGAACTTCGTTACGGAGACGTTTGGAGGCAAAAATTGAATAACACCGGCCTCCGCCGGCACTCAAACTATTAAAAAGTAAAAACTAGCTTTTTGTAACTAAAGTTTCAACTTTAGAGGAACGGAGGACAAGGTAAAATGATCTTTAGGTTAAAAGTATAAAATATAAATTTGTTAAGCGCTTTAAGAATAAAGTTTATATTTTGCCAATGAAGTGGCTATCCAATGTATTTAGGACTGATCATAGTCTTGAAACACTATGCCTCCTTTCTCATTACGATCATCTTGTTCATTTTTATTTGAACATACGTGTTTGACACGTATGCCTATGTATACCTTACTTCTACCTTATGTACGCTGACGAAATTTTCACGAAATCTGCTTAGGCTTTCAAGATTTGTAAATATTTATCTTAGTTCAAAATTAGTCGTCTTAAAGTCGCAAAACAAAAACATTATTTCTCAACAATCCCGTATTCTATCATAGTTTTATTAAAGCAAATCCCTTTGCACCCGATCATCCGGACACCCGACGTTTCGAGGAGCTTTTAATGAAAAATATTTCGAATCGTAAACAGGGAAATTTCACAATTAAATATTCCATACCGTCCGGTACCCGAGAAACAAAAGCGTTAAACAGATTCAGACGAGTGAAAACTGGAAAACCGATGCTGTTTTTATCAAATTGATACAAACTTGGGTCGTGTTATCACGTTATCAGGTATCTCACGCGCATCAATAAGTGCGAGCGAAATGTCATGAGGCAACTCCTGGCCTTGGTGACGATTGCTTGCGCTTCGTAATCGAATCGCTCTGTCTCTCTATCACTCTTCCTTATTAGTGTGACCGTGACAGTTGGGTTTCGTTCCCTACGTAGCGTTAGCGATTGGCATGCTGTCTACGGGGCCTGATTGCACTTCCGTGAGCCGCTAATGCTGATTGGTGCTCACGATCAAGGTCGTGTCAAAACAAGATGGAAATCATATCAAATTGATAAAACAGAATCTTTCTCCGGGATGAGGAAGGTTATGGATGATTAAATACGGCGTTCATATCCAGAACAAAAGTGGTTAAGGAATATTCATTTGGGATTGGAATCAACTTAATTTATTAATTATTCTGATTCCTCATATTTCCGAAAAATTTCGAAAGATCTTCTAAGTGTGGCCGTTTATAAAAGTAATAAACTAATATACAAACTAGCTCTACCTATACTTATTAAAAGCAATATATACTTGTGATTGAGAAAGGAAGCTACCAAATCTGTTGGTGACGACGACGAATCGACGGGGTGCCGTGACCAGGATTAGTACAGACAGTTAGATATGGTTGCTCTTTAAGATGAGACTTACCCCTTTCCCGGAGCATTCGTTGTTGTTATGCCCGCTGGGGCACTTGGTATGGTCGATGTACGGGAAGATGGAGGTGCAAGTCTGGTTGACGCAGACGAGGTTGTCGCCGCACGGGGTGCCATCGCTCACCAGACCTAGCGGGCTGATTTCAGGGTGGTCGGGCAGGCCGGTCGTAGCTCTGAAAGTTTTGTTTAAAAGTTACATTGGTTGATATTGCTCGAACTTGAGTTTTTAGGTAAATTATCTTGGGGATATTAATAAATATCTTAATCGGGGGGCACGGCAGTGCCCCCGCCAAGTCGAGCGCGAAGCAAACACTGCCGTACCATCCTTTATACAAGTTATAATTTTTTATACAAATCGAAGTACCTTTTTTTGCAACTTTTTAAGCATGAATCATGCCATCTACAGAAGGCACTTCGGCCAGAATGTATAATAGGTACTCACTTGCACTCATATTCAGTGCCCTTGATGGTAATAACAGTCCGTGTGTAGTACTCGTCCATGCCTGGCACCACGGGATATCGGTTTCCTAGTTGACACTGCAGTGAACCACATTTGACGTTCCTGTGTAGGAAAACGACAACCCAATCAAGTCAATTTCACAGTTTAGGTACAGGCGTATGAAGTTATTACAACTGTTTAAACATGAAAGAGTTAAGTTTCGATTCAGTTAGAAATGGTTCCGCTCCTTATCTATTAAAAATTACATAAGTAACTTTAGCCAAAATATCTCGACTTAGTCTCTAGTGACCCTGAGTCAGAAGATTTTGTTGGTCCTAAGTTCAGATCACGGTAAGGGTATTTATTTGTGCGATGAGCACGGATATTTCCTGACTCGTCATGTATTTAAATATTAAATAAATTAAATATAGGATAAGTACTGACAACAAAAATCTTATTGAGCTTATCGTAGGGCTTAGTCAATATGCGAAATAAGTAGAATGTCCTAAAATGTAATACTTATATTTTAATTTAAGTAAAATAGACTTTTCTGACTGTTGATAATAAAATGTATCGCAGATTCTCCAATTATCAATCAACTTACTCTATCTCACACTTGATGTATCCATTGGTGTCCTTCCCGCAATGCCCCGTCACGGCGCCCTTGGAGTTGAACTGCTCGAAGCACTCCTTGTCGGCGCCCGTGGTGCCCGGGCCCCAGATGGTGGCGCATTGCGTTGACAGGGTGGGGCAGGTGCCAGCGAAGCAGTAGCCCTTGCCTGGGTTAGTTGTTAGGTTAGTTAAGTGTAAGGAGAAAGCAATTACTTATTAGAATGTTAGAATTCTTGCATCATCAACATTGTCTAGTGACTCTAGTTCTCCAATTCAAACTTACAATTTGACATCAAAATTGTACCTAAATGATATCATTTTGTTCTTATTCGCCCGTGCGTCTCAATAAGTACGAGCGAAAATTATAACTAAATTACATCATTTAAAAGTGTACGTTCGAATTGGTGTCAGTACTGTCAGTATTAAAAACAAACGTTTCCATATATAATTAAAAAAAAAAAACAAACAGATGTGCTTAATGATATGTTAGTGCAGAAAGAGCTAAGAGCCATTTCATAAGTAGTAACTACCTACCAGCGTCTTTGGCTGACGATTCTCCAGTTATAATTTAATAATAGATCATTCAAAAGATATACTGGGAACTTGGTTAATTGGGACCTGGCTGTTTGGATTGTTCAATTAACGTGTACCTTCTTCGCATAGTTCTCCATTCTTCCTGTACGCATCAGGGGGACATACACCAGTCAGGCCCGTGCACGTTTCTTCCAGGTCACACTCGTTGGCGGCATCACGGCAAGTCACGCCGCGTGGTTTCAACTGTGAAAAAAATTCGATTTAATATTTAATCGCTAACGAATACTTGTATATGTGTATGAATGAGTTAGGGTCAACCGGGTTAAATGCGTCACTTGAGGTAAATGCGTCTTTTAAACTTTTCTTCTAAATGGAACATTTTAGAAACTATTTAATTGCAACCCTCCCTATTCGAAGTGCGGTCCCTGAACTTTTAGTGTAGACTATAGACGGCTATAATAGTTATAATATGTTGCGTTTGGAAGATATCTTCAAAAGACGCAATTACCACAAGAGACGCATTTAATTAACCCCGTTGACCTACACCGTAAAACTAGTTTAATATTATGACTCACAACAGTTTTAATTCGATTAAAACTCACTTGGCACTGTTCACAACACTCTCCCGAAGCGCACTGCGCCTCCTTGGTGAGTCGGCAGGTGATGGGGTCGCAACAGGGGTTGGTCTTTTGGCACTCGTCGATCGGCCCGCAGTCGCACTCTTCACCCTCGTCGAGCCGGCCGTTGCCGCATTGGCGGTGGACGATTAGCTGGTAAAAGAGAAAACAAATTGTTGTTGATTCGTCCCTTTAGGAGGAAAAGAAGCAGCCGCTACGGATAATAACAGATCATTTATCTTGTTGAAATAATCACTAGCGGAAGAAATCTTCCATTTTCTTACTTCATTAACTATATGGAATCAAAGGGGTTCCATAAATTGAAATATTATATAGTTTCGAATTCATATTATCCCTGAATGGTTTCTGATTAATTTACACAGCGTGGCAGGAAAAAAATGCTTGGTATAACTTGATTAATATATTTTGTTACATTTTAGTGCAAAAATACACAGTTTTTTTGAAGCCAATCTAAAAGTATTATCGCACCCAACCTTGACCCGCAACGTTCCAATGGAAATGGAGAAAAATAAAACCTCACCAACCGACACAATCATCTCTCGATAAATATGTAAACCTGCCAAATCGAAGCCTGAGTGGGGGCGAAGCATTATCATCGGGCGATATGTAAATTTATTCCAATAAACCACCCGGACGCGCGCTCCTGTTATTATATATTCGCAAACGAAGAGATAATTCTGTACGCCCAGTCTGTATTACCATAACTTTTATTAAAGGAGTGGGCCGCAAGGAGCGCTCAGCGACAAACAATGCCGGAGTACTGATTAATTTTCGTCGTGGAAATTCTGTTTTGCATTTGAACTATGCCGTAATGTTCGAATGGGAACATCGAACTTCGTTTCGTGCAGGTGACAAGCTGATTCTGAGCGCGCCTGAACGGAATAAATAAAACAGACACGATTTCATTCGACGACGAAGTCAATTTGGAAAGTAATTCAAGTCCTTTGATTATGTGTAAATACAAAGAATTTGTTGCGAAGTGTTCGATTACGAGATCGGAGTTTCTTTTGATGGTGATAAATTGAACACTGATATTTTACTCGGTCGCATTTAAATTAGGTAAAAATTTAACGATACTTCTATTAATACTAGTATTATAAATACAAAATTCTTTGAGCTATAGCTTAGTGGGCACATAATAATAATAAATCCGGTCAAATATACGTCGTGAGTTTTCAAACTACACGATATTCCGGATCCTAGATTGTCTTAGATTGCGACAACCCCTTGCCCAAGCAGTCGGAGAACTTGTAGGAGCTTACTGTACCATCAACCACAAGACATAATATAATTAGGTACCAATGTACCTCATTTAGGTTTATTCAGCAGACAATGTCTGCCAGACATAGCCCTTGGCCTATCTGGAACTCGTTTATGTAGTACTTTTTTCGTCGTCGGAGAACTTCTAAGACTTCACGTGATCCTAAAGCTAAGGCTTGGGCCATGACACACGTACCTCATTAGGTTTGTTCAGCAGACACAGCCCCTGGCCTATCCGGAGCTCGTTGATGTAGTCATTCTTCGAGCAGTCGGAGAACTTATAAGGCTGGACGTGGTCGAGGCCTACGATGGTCTGCGCCATGATGCAGCCGTGCCAGTCCCGGCAGAAGCACTGCTCGCGGCCGTCATCGTGACCCATTCCTGTGAAGGTAAGCGAATAATCTTTGAGAGGTGGAAGGAATAAGTGATCGTCGTTGTATTGGTAGTTAATGTAGTTAGTTTTTGATTCTGCTTGAAAGTTGAAATAGGCTTGATTACTGGATTTACTGGTAACCGTGTGGGGTATCGTTTAATTATTTAGCTGATGCTACAAATGAATAAGATAATCTGAGGAGACTCTTTTCAAAAGGGCTTATTTCTCTATGAACACCATACAAAAATAAGCCCTTTTGAAAATACACTCCTCATATATTCCTGTATCTGAGAGTGGCAACTTCGTAGGTAGGTACATGGCTATCCTTACATACCTAGCAAAAGTCAGTCGTATTTTTTAGGCTTGCTCATGGACATATATATATATTACTTTGAAAATCATTGGGCTTGCTTAAAACTTATTTTAAAGTACGTTACATACATGTAATAGCTACTTCATATGTGAGTCGGGCACGAAGAGACTTACCGATGTTATGTCCGATCATATGCGCCATCGTTCCGGCGAGCAGATGTGGCTCGTACGTGTTGGTGTCGACGGAGATACCCACGGACTTGGGTGTGCACACCGTGTCTGGTACTGAGATGCCAGACTCTCCACCGGGGAATGAGAGGCCACTGGAAAAAGAAAAATATATATCAGGCCTATTCATATCAAAACGAGACGTAGCCATTTTGCCATGGCCCTATACATTACATGGCCATAGGTCTTCATGTGTCAGATTATGTGATTGCAAATAATGATATACCGATCGACCACCTGCCGTATTCGAACTTCAAGATATTCACAAAAACGACACGTACTAGATCCATTCTAGTATAGTTATATCATAAACGGTACTGAGTACTTACAGCTAATATTCGACGGGTTATCAGTAGGTATGCAACGTATTTCACAAATGTTGTGAAGACTAACTACTCCCTCCATATCTATAATCTAAAGCCACACGAGGCCAATTTGAACGTACACTACTTACACGAACATCAAAATAATATCTAAACGACGTCACTTAATTATCATTCGTACACGCATTTCGCTCAAACTTGTCCGTGCATGTATAGAGCGAGTGAGACGCATGGGCGAGTGATAACAAAATGTCATCATTCAGATATAATTTTAATGTCAAATGTAACTTTGAATTGGCCTCCTTATCTTTCATTAGACAACCCGAACGCATGCAGTCTATACAGAACAGTGGCCATTAGAGAACTGTAAACCCCGGGAGAAATCTAAGACGAGCAATCGAACTTACGACCGACGTCCGGACTGAATTTATGCTAGGAGCAAACCTGACGAGAATATCTTGAATATCGAACAGGTAACAAGACCGAGGTAAAGTTGTATCTATAACCTAACTTTATCTTTAGAATAAAGGTTCGATTGGTGAGTTAGAACGTCAGGTCGTATTGTGGCCCTTGAATATAGAATAGATAACAAGACTAAGGTATGGTTATATCACTTATATATTTAATCTATCTTTAACATTTAAAATATTGTGGTCACTATTTATTACTTTAGTGTATGTCATAGGGACTATCATTTGACGCCAGCATGAGAAAAGTAGTGCAACTTTGAAGACGTAATTGCAAGAGCACCAAGCATCGATTGTTATCAGTCATTAACCCATTATAGACTGAGTTTTTTTGAGGTGTCCAATTTTTGTGATTTTTTAATATGTTCTTTATTAGAGCATATGTAACGAAGTTTTAGTAATAAAAAAATTTTGAGACCTTTCGTTTTGAAAAAAAACGCTGGTACCATATGGGACCGCTAGGCACGTACTGAGGTAAAAATTTGGAAATACTATGAAATTAATAAGAGTACAAATATGTTTATATTATTTATTTAATAAATCAGCCTCTTCGGTTGCAACTTAATAACACACAGTACGTATGTTTCACTATATTTATTTAATAAATGAGCTTCCGAGACGTTACAAAAAAACTTTACTTTACATGAAATTGGTAGTTGCATGCAGCACATAATCCTACATCACATGCAATAAACGTTTTTCTATTCTATTCTATTCTACATTTCGAGCATTCCAATCTCGACCGAGCCTGACAGTTCTCGTACGCACATCTTCGTTGCTTCTGAGAAGGAATGAGAAGGTGGTTTTGACCATCGTACCTTATGGCGTCACTGACACGGCTGTCAGTTCGGGAATATTTAGATGTTGGCGGACGTCCACCAGTAAGAGGTAGGTTTTGATATCTAGTTAGATACGTTTGTGTTATTTTCCGACGAAAGTCCAATTGACCAGCTGCATTTCCTGCTTTTCTTGATAAGACCCAAGCAAATTTTTTCAGCCTCAATGTCCTCATTATCCTCTAAAATTGCCAACGCCTCGTGTACACTGCATCGAAAATATGACAAAACTTTGTAAAAAACGATAAAATATGATTATTAAATAATACTTCATCTTGATCTTTCGATAAAATGTCAAATCACTATCGTGTATTACTAAAAACAATAAAACTACTTATTACATAAAAAACGAATCGTTGACGAAAATATCGCACGGAAATCGCCTAGCGATCCCGTACGGTACCAGTAACTTTAACACGCGGTAGTTATAATATTTATACCTACCGGGACTAGTTAAATAAATTAAACTAAAGCAATGTTACTAAATTAAACGATTTTGCAATAACATTCGTTATTTATCTGTTAGTAAACCAAATATTGTAACTTACTTGAACGGCGTAAAGATTATTCCGCGAAATTTGCGATGCACCTACTTCGACCTTCAATTACACGCAACTGATGTAAATAAGTACTGTTTTAGGTTAACAATCGGCAGCGTTATGTCTCCTAGATCAACATTCGCCAATAAGAGCCCGTCTTACACGTCGCAATTTGGCCAATCACGCGAAAATAAAAGTCGTAAATAAATGGTACCATATGGTACCGCTAGTCTATAATGGGTTAAAAAACCCATTCAGTTGTTATTTAGAATAATCTTTCTGGATTTGAGTTCGATTTTAACAGCCTTTGACAATCTTTGACGATGCTTACGGCACGATGAAATGTCTATTCAGTTTCAATATTGTAAAAAGTTGAAACAGACTTATATCGCGAAACCATGACGAATTCAGTTTTAAAACTTCGATTTGATAACTTATTGACGTTTCTGGCAAACACGTGGATCTGATAATGATATTACGTCGAAAATCAGCTTATTCGAATTCAGTGCAGATGGCCGTTCGTTTACTTTCAATTAATTAAGGTATATGAGCGATTTAATGAAACACACATTGTACACGTGTAAAATGGCATCCCCAAAAGCCGGCTACATTATCAGCTCCATAGGCCCATTACTCCAGCGTTAAGCTGTTTAGCCCACGTCCTTTTTAATATGGTTCGGCAAATTAAATATGGCCTTTTAATTTTTGATGGAAGTACAGGCTGGCACGAAAGTGGTTTGTTTGGCCCGCGCGGTCCCGAGGGTGTCATTAGACCCGTTTAGTGGATTCAATGGATGTTTAAAGACCGTATTTACGCCGTTTGTTGTCCCTAATTCTTGGAGTCACGGAAATGATTTGCTGAATTTTTTTCGAGTGTTTCGAGGATTGGAGTGTTTTTTAATTGTGTGTACGAATGTAGTCGGGATTTATTCAGAGAAAAATGAGAATCTTGAGTAATATTGTGTAAGTTTTTAGGGTTCCGTACCCAAAGGGTAAAACGGGACCCTATTACTAAGACTTCGCTGTCCGTCCGTCCGTCCGTCCGTCCGTCTGTATGTCACCAGGGTGTATCTCACGAACCGTGATAGCTAGACAGTTGAAATTTTCACAGATGATGTATTTCTGTTGCCGCTATAACAACAAATACTAAAAACAGAATAAAATAAAGATTTAAATGGGGCTCCCATACAACAAACGTGATTTTTGACCAAAGTTAAGCAACGTCGGGAGTGGTCAGTACTTGGATGGGTGACTGTTTTTTTTTTGCTTTTTTTTTGTTTTTTTTTGCGGTATGGTACGGAACCCTTCGTGCGCGAGTCCGACTCGCACTTGCCCGGTTTTTTCTTTATATGAATGCACAGAGATTTATATTTTGCCATAAACGACAATCAGGCCAATTCGAACGTACAAATGACCTCTAAATTATGCCATTCCGTTATCCTGCATTTCACCCTGACTTGTCGTTACATATAGGACCTATTGGCGCGAGTCAGATGCATGACACATTCAAATACTATGCTGATGTCAGTGTACGTTTACTTGGGTTCGATTAGGAGCAAGTGCCTTTGATTAGGAAATCAAACCCAATCCAAGCCAAGTCGAACGACGCCAAGCTTTTGACGATTGCAAGGCCAAATTGTCTTTAGTGGCAACACCCAATATGTGTTTACTTAGATTTTACGTTTATATCTCCGACACAAACTGGTGCTTCAGAATTTTACTTTGACATTTTCATGTAGTTAAGAATTTCCTTTTAACGCATCATTAAAGGGGTCGGCGCAGCAAGTCTTTCTCTTCCACACCTCTCTGTCGTCCGTCATTTCATCATTCTCTTTCGTTCAAAATATGAACAATTTCGTACAATTACAATACAACAATTACAATTAGTTACAATTTCGTTGTAAGAATTTCCTTTTAACTAACGAAACTATGCAAGCTATATGAATATTGCAACAATGTACCAGAACACTACTCTCGAAATAAAGTAAAGACAAAAGTTCCTTACACTTGCCATGCAACTCCGAACTTAATTAGCATACAAATACAGACTAAAACTAACAAAGTGCTGCGAACTCTGCATATGAGATCTAGGCATATCATTAGCTTCTGAACTTGTAATAATATGTACGAGTATAAGCTATAATTGTAATGAAATATGGAACAAAGGTGTAGGTGTATTTTGTAAGCCGCTACTTATTTCGTTTAAATTTTTATAAATATAATAAATTTATTTTTATTGGGGCACTCTAAACATTTTTTTTTATACATTTTTCCAGATAGTTCCCGTTCAGTTTAGGGATTATTACTGAATGTTCCTAACTGTTGACGACTGTTTCATTAAGCTTTTAGAGCACTCAATAGCGTCTATTTCAACGAGACTAATTTTAAAAAGGTTTGCCAATAAACTGAGAATGAAATGTTGGGAACTTAGTAATTTTTGAAAATTCTCTTTAGCACACTGCTAGGTGAGAAGTTAATATATCTCCCCAAAATATGAGCTAGTGCTTTATTAACTAGCAGACAAGCTCGCACACACTTAAATTACGCGATAACTTTAGACAGAGGAACGCAGAATTGACGGTAAATGAACTAACTGCGCGCAATACGGTAACGAAGCAAACAATTTTGAACTTGCACAGCGCACAATTTGAGAACAGTAAGTATGATCTATACGAAAACTTAAACGTCGACAAAAGTTAATTTTTCTTCTTTGAGAGTGTCGTTATGACTATCTCTATTATCCCTACTAAAAATAGAATCAAATTGCAAAGTAATATTTATTAGAAAGTTGATATTCAGGGAGGAAAATGCGGACGACGTTTATATAAAAAAAACGGTCACACTACTTCGTCTTACCCCATCTGTAGGTGTCTCGAAAAAAAAAACAACCTTCAATCGAATATTAAAATCTCGATCAAAATTTAATTAAAAAACATAATTTCGAAAGCACAGAACATTCAGCACCTCTGTGAAAGTTGAAAATTCGATTAAGCGTTCGACTTGATGCTCCCCTTTAACTTTCAAGGTCACTGGATGCAAACTCGCGTGTTATCCCATTGTGACTATAACGACGTCACATCAAACAAAACACACGCGAAATAAAGCAAACAAAGGGGCGTCAGCTCATGAAGAATGGCCGAAGTTTGTGACATGTCATTGTTGTGACGTCACGGGCGGGACGGGGGCGGAAGCACTTGCTTAGCAAATGTAGAAATAGATACTGACCTATAAATAAGTACAATGTTATTCTATTTTTAGATAACTTTTTTAATATATTATTGTGCCCAGCAGTAGGACACCTTATAGTCTCGTTAAAAAAATAAACGGGCTACCGCGTATTCGAGAATCTTCATCTAGGAGCAACGCCTGCACCGTAAATACTGATCGAGCGATATGAAGATCCTTGAAAATCAAAACATGCCGAGCATTTATTTACATTTATTTACTATTTGACTAAATAATACTTGAGTAGCCCGTTCAAAAATAATTTTAAATCCAACTCAGTAGTTATCAAAATTCTACTCGCATGACTTAAACAATGTTTTTTTGGCCAAGAGTTTTAGTAAAAACTTCAAAAATAACTTCCTTTCACCCATTATCGCGTATAAACTTTCCAATCCAGACAATACGAGTACAAACCGCCATGCCTGTATAGCGTCTAAGTATTTAAGAATTAGACAATACCTATACCTCGCGCAGCCATGCCATCAGTTTGTAACTAAACTCCAAACATTAACAAACTCCGTACTCCAACTAAATCACAACAGGGGTCTATTTAAAAGAGTCGACGGCGAAGTTCTCTAACAAGTAGCGACAAACGGGCGAAATTATAACAAAGATACCGAGTTCTGAACTTGCTGTTTGATATAGTACCGGGTATTGCTGATTCAGGTGCCGGCGAAGTTGTCAACACTGTTTTGATAATTATTATAAAAGCGTTTGCTATGAAATGAAATTTTATTATAACTTATAAGAAATGTATTGTTTGACTTTTTTGTCAGTTGCTGGTTTATAATCATGATATTTATGGTAATTATACTCAATGCAAGGTGAAGGTAATTTATAAAACATAATTATTTTGCATCGGATAGGACCAAATGGCGGGAAAGAGGGGAGGCCTTTGCCCAGCAGTGGGACACTCCTACAGGCTAATAATACACCAAAAATCCCTTCCAATATACCTTTAAAGAGGCCCCCAATATGTATCTATAAAAGCAATACAACACCACTATTTGAAAACGAATCCCGAAAACGCAACCTATAACTCTTCTAGAAGAGAAATGACTAAGCTTAAACATAGGATCATACGGTCCAACCGTCTCTCGATTTCTTCAGGTTGCAGAGCGCAAGATCCATCACAGCATAAACCTTAATGGCACCTGCATAAGGTTCAATTTACTACGTGAAACTTGTTGTGCTGATGGAACACATACGGTTGAGAAGAAAAAGGTTGTATGCAGATAAGTCTATCCATGTTTATTGTTCGTTTATCTTTCGAAGACTGGGAATCGTAAACGTAGAGTTCAGACGGGGGGTTAATCAGATTGTGCCGTTTATTTGCAGACTACACCGGATCGCAGCTCAGCTCTTGTTTGTATTTAGAGTTACACGTGTTTGAATACATCTCAATATTGCAGGCTGCATGCGGGGTTATGTTTGCAAGTCTAATTAAGCGGTTAACGAGTCTGATACCAGATTAACACTACAGTCCGATTTTGTTGCATTTCGGCGAAGAAAAACGTTGAGGAACAACACATACACATATGTACATACTCGAATATTGATTGACAGCGTATCTTTAAACTAGCAGTAGCACCTAGACCAACTCATAGAACTAGGTCCAAGGCAGTAATATAGTCTCTGACCTTCATTAGGATGTAGTAAATTCCCATTTACGAGACATGATCAGGAGAAATAGTTTTAATGTTTTCGAAATGTCATGCTTTAGGATATGATACAGCGCGCAATCTTAACCTTGATCTCTACAAACGTTAAAAAAGTCAGTCTTAAGAGTCGTATAGACTTGTTTTGTGTTGTATCGACGCGCAAGGGTCACAGATATCTGAATATGGAATTAAAATATAGGTACATTGTTTTGTTTAAAGTGGGAGTTAAAACAGTCCGTAAAGTTACAGCTATATAAAGACATGCTATCTTAATTTCCAACGTTGGCAACATATTGTTATCTCAAACGTGACTTTATACAGAGTCGCCAATTTAAAAAACAATCTCGAATTAACATGAGTTGTCATTTTACGAGACTCAACCCATAACTTTTCATGGCAGCAATATAGTAGTTGGGACGTGAGACACTTTCGTAGCACAACAGAAGGATTCGTTGTCACATTTATATACGGATTTGTCACACAAAAAATGTCTCCGGATTATCCGTAAAGTTTTCGTATCGACTCGGTCCGGATCGCGAGATGGATGCGACCTGAACACGCCCATCCGGACCCTCACAATACTACGACAGCGCATCTATCAGGGCACAGCTATTATTACCAGTCGCGTAATAAGCGAATTGTTTAAAAGAACCAGTATAAGGACGATTTTTCATCTCACAGTTTTGTTACGGATCCGAATGTCAGACTTTCAATGGTTCCCTTAAGTTGATTCGCTCAGTGAGCAATAGGAATAATCGTAACAGCCCAGGGTCAGGTGCCTCAGCCTGATATCGACTAAATCGTTCTAAATTATGACGCCACTTCCCCTCAGTGTCGGAAGCTTTTATCGACATCACATATCTAACTCCGAATTTGTGAAAATTAGTGCGATAAGCGTCCTGACAGCGCAGATACACGATAAATTATCCCCGATTCCCTGCCTAAAGTTTCCAATCATCTAACATTGAAATGTCGACCTTAATTTACAACTCCCTCAGTTCAAATTGCAGATGCATCCGTTTCATAATTTGTGGAACTGGCAAAGCTCCTTTCATCTGGCAAGCAGATTCGTTTATCGCCCGAATTAAACTCTACTCGTTTCGTTTTCGAGATTAATTTCGAGCTGTTTAGCGCGAGCTTGGTTCTTGTCTATCTTGCAATTTCTTTGCCTCAAAGCGAAAAGGGTTTGGTAAGCAGATTCGGGGAATAAGGTGTTCGGCGTTAAATAAATTCACGGGTATGACGCAATTTGTTCAAAAGATTTTTTCGCTCGAATGGATAGTGGTTAGATCGGCTCGCGTTTAAGGTGTGGATCAGAGAACAAATTAAATAAAGTGAAGGAATGATATGTCAATGTCGATTATCGTCAGCGACTTTCTCTCGCCGTTGAGACAAATTGTGACAGCTGCGAAAACTTATTTGGTGTTGAAACACAGAGAGACTTTTTATCTGTCGCGATTCATAAGATAAATAATGTAAGGTTAGGGATAATCTTTAGAAAGACTTACTGCTTACTGCTAGCCTTTCTCCGCAGACGTTTTGTTCCCATATCCCTCCAAGCGTCCCTGTCCAGAGCCTGTCTTCTCCTTTAGACTAGTAGCTATCAAGTTTAAGCGCTGTTGCACTCGGTTCAGACTTCAGATGCCACTTAAATTAGAAAGAATTTTCCAACCGACGAGTCGTGAAAGTTTCCGAATAACTCTATCAGCACAACGTCATAATTGCAAGGAAAAGGTTCTAAGTAAACTCGATAAGAATATTTCCTGGCGAGCGCGCCTTCTTCAAGTTTCCTTCAATAACCTCGACATGCGTACAAGTAGTCACCCCCAGTTGACGGAGTTTGAACAATTTCCAATAGAAATGAAATTGTTTGTTCTGAACTTGGAAGACGAATCAAACGTAATTAATTTTAGTTAGAAACAATTGAGGTACTGCTGTTAACAGGGAGTAAATTAATTAGAAGAGCCCATGACTCTTCGGAAGTTATTTTTGGTGTGTTCCTAACGTAAACAAGTATACTCGTGACACGTGATATAGAGACGTTTCTAATTATTTAATTGTGTACTTTGTACTTGCATATTAAAAGAAGTTCTTGTTAGCTATTGAGCGTGAGATACAACCCTTGAACTTGAGTATGATGTGCGTGATGTGTCACTTTAGTCAAAACAATCTAATACTCATAATAAAAGTACATATCATTTCAGGCTCATCTTACATACCTTGCAGACTAATTAAAAGCTAAAGCTAAAATTATCTTTGATGACACAATGGTTTTCTGTTGCGTCATCAGATTAGGTGCAGGATTTGGTAAGTTACCCCTGAACTACCGAAATACAACCCTACGATCAGAAGTCTGCAATCGGGATTACATCCTACAGGGTTAGCAGCACGCTCACCACAAACTAGCTGACTGATTTGATGGCTTTTGTGGAATATATACGAACGGTATTGAAGTCAGTGTGTAGTATCCTTCTTCTTCTTCGTATAAGAGCTTCTTCAACGTAAAGCCGTAGTTAAGTATGGCGTCTGTCAATGTCCTCTTTACGACCAATTTCCTTTATTAAAGATAACAACGATGGAATATTTATCATTATAATGGAAACTTACGTGAGAAGCTGCGTGGTGTCCTTCTCAATCTTGAAGAGCTTCCTCGACGTATAATCGTTGAACTTAAGTATGGCACGTGTGATGTCCTGCTTGCGTTCTATGTCCGCCTGGTCCCCGCCCTGCCACGACTCGATGTAGACAAGGGATACCCGCGTGTTTAGGGTCCGGAAATACTGGGGAAGAAAGAAAGACACAATATTAGGATGTGTTATCTAAATTCATCACCTATACTATACCTCTGTCCTACAGAACAAGGCTGTGCACGAACATCTAGCACATTGCATTTCATAAATACAAAATTGTTGTCCAATTCGTGCTCGAGATTATAAATATTTCATTCAGACATAGAAGTTTTTGTGGCATAAACGAGTGTTTGAGAAAATGAAACATCGATAAATCTGTTATCGATAAGTCATAGATTAATATTTAAAATATGTAACTTCTACTTGCTGTAGGTAAGTTACCGAGAAATTTCAATAATGCAAATCAATTACATAGCGCTACAGAATTTCTTTATTACATATATTTAGTACTTAAAAATTAAAACGTATACTCATAGTTAGTTTTAATGTTTTTTTTATTATTACCAATTATTGTTAATTAATTACAGCGTGTTGTGTATTTCGCGGTAGCTATCTTCTTATAAAATGTAATAAATTTCTAAGTACATAACGTTAAGTTAACATCGATAACAGACACGTCGATATTTCATTTGGTCAATCACTGTATTTTGCCAAAAAATCTTCTATGTCTGTTCATTACATTTGCCACTAAGGGGTCATCCATTAATTACGTCACACGTTTAGGGGGAGGGAGGGGGTCAAGAAAATGTGACATATTGTGACATGGGGGAGGGGGGAGACACAAACTTTGTGACGTCACTTTAACTTCATCAGTAACCGAAAATTTATTTAAATTATTTAGTTCGCTGTACATTTAAATAACAAGTTTTTAAAACGAAAATAGTTTTTAATCGTTTAATTTTCTTTCCTAAGCAGTTTTGGGTTATAAAATTACTAATATTTATATCGTCAAAAATATTTTGATAAAATATTAATAATACTTAGGTACTTACTTACTTCGATTTGGCGATTTCGTAGAAAAAATGTGACGTCACACTAGGGGGGAGGGGTTTGCCAAATGTGACCAAAATACCTAGAAATTGGTGTGACGTAATTAATGGATGACTCCTAAACACGAGTACTTAGTAAGTAGCAAATGTATGTCAATGTATAGGAAGCAGTTACACATATATGTGCCTGTGTTTTGACCTGACATCCTTAAATTAGAATCAGATAAGAGGGATATAAGTACATCTATATCAGAAAAAGCTATTCCATATCGATTGAAACCACTTTTTTACCCTACCCACATATGTATTAGAATAAACAGTTTACTTTTTGCATGAATCTAGGATATACCTGGATCTGGCATGAGTGGTGGCGGTAACTGACAAAACGAGATAGTCTTATGTATCTTTCAGTAGGAGTAGCAGAGAAAGCGGTATTATTGCTTGTCCTTGTCACAGTCTCAGTTTTTGTTTGTTCCCCACCTTTTTATTAGTATGGAGAATGGTGGGCAACAAATGAATTCGACCAATCACAGTGTCGCATTTGCGTATGTTTGTCCCTCATGGAGGCACGCGTATACCACTTCTATGCGATCCTACCTTCTATGACTTTTTGTAATTCAAGACAAATGATTTGTTATCTATGTATATGACTCGAATGAAAAATTCAAGGTGAAATAAATCATGAAAATATTGAAAAAGAAAAACCTATTCCTAAGGGCTCTCGATAATACGATACTTATGTAGGTATCAAAAAGAGAATATGAAAAAGAAACCGTAGAAAAATTGAAGAATTATAAACAAAATATTGCACGATGGTGTTTTCCTAATATATTACATTTTAAAGTTAAGAAGAGTTCATTCAAGTCAAGATCGAAATTGCCCTTGATTTTTGCGTATCGAAAAAAAAAAATAGTCAATTGATGTTCTGAATATACTTGATATGCTTTGAGTCGCTGTCGGCAATATAATTTCTTCAAGCAGCTCATTCACGTTTTGTTCTCCATTTCTTTGACCCCGCTACCTTTAATCATTCATTATTACACTCTTATTTACAATCCCTTTGATGTTGAAAATAATCTACACCTCGATTACCTACACATTTTAAGGGTATTGGGACAAAACTTTCTCAGATAACGGGCGAAATTCTGACAGGCAACCCATAATCATACGGAGATAATGTAGAAAGTTTAGCACATGTTCGGAACATCTCTAGTCAAATAAGTTGCAGTGCGTGGCATTATGGTCTTTATTGTGATCATAGAAGGAGCTATAAACGTGTGTCAGGGTGTTTGAAGACTATTAAGGATTGTGCTGCGGCAGCCCGCATCAAATGTATCCATGTTTTGGTACCTATATTTATTAAAATCTTTGAAATCTGAGCTTATAGCATGGGTCGGTAGTAACCCGCCTGCATATGAAGTCGATTACATTCCTGTCATAAAATAATTACGTAATTAAGTCAAAAGTATTGAAATAATTAGGCACCGTAAAACACTCTAGTATAACATTGCTCTTTCAACATAACTGTCGTTAAAAGTTACTTTGTAAGGGCAATGTTATAAGTTATTTCGCTTGTACTGAACTGTGACGCGGTGGGCAAAGTTATGTTGAAAGGGCAATGTTATAGTGATTTACGGAATACAAGTCACACTTGTACGGGACCTACTGAATAACGTTTGTGTTTTCCTCTTAAATATATAAGAAACTAAAGGCGTCTGGGTCGGAAATTAAGTGTTCGACGTTGGTAGAATTTATATGAAGGGCATATTTTGTCTTATTTTCTGCAAAAATAACCCTAATGAAGTTTTAGGAGAAACGATCGAGTCTTGACATCTTTATTGAATGGATTAATATTGATCGCAGTATAAGAATTTCTTCGACATATTTACATTTAATAAAGTAGAAATTCGATAACATTAATTAGATTTTACGAGATCCATAAATATAAAACTTTTCGTATATTTTCTCATAATTACGATTGAAGATACGATTACGATTACGATTGAACCTTAGAATAAGCAATTTTAGCATGTAAGTACCTTAGAGTATATTTCATAACTATATATAGGGGCCGCCCGCGCGCCCCCCGCGCGTGCGACCGCCCCCTGTCACCTTGAAGTCACGTCAGCGTGCATATGCTGACGTCGCCGGTCAGCCTGTCGCAGCTAACCGGGTCAACTTGCCTGTTAAGGTGAATGAAGCACGGGCTCCACTTAAGGAGAAGTCCTCCCGCACCGATGTGGATAAGGAGGGATTCACACTGGTGGAAAGGAAACGCAAGGCGCGCAGGGCGCCTCGTAAGACTCTGTGTGGCACTGCGGAGCCGGTTAATTCTGGCCTACGAGTTGCGACACCGAGTAAGGCGCTATACGTGTCGCGCTTACATTACTTCGCCGTGGCCGACGAGGTGGTGGAGTACGTCCGCCGGAAGACTGGCTTCACGCTGAGGGTGCACCAGCTACAGTCGCGTCACTATGTGCACTTCAGTTCATTTGTGGTGCGCGTGCCGCGGTCGCTGCAGGACACCATCGCAAGCGCGGACTTCTGGCCGAAGGGTGTGGTGTTTCGGCGGTTCCGGGGCAACCTGCCGAACCCTACGCCGAGTCAGACGACGCTACGGAGCCACGCCGTTACGTCGTCGCCCAAATCTAATGTTTAGTTAATTTAATTTTTTATGTGTATTGTTTTTCTTTGTCTTTTCTTTTACTTTGTAGTTTCACAGTGCCTTGGTTTTATACTGTAATGCTGTGTTACTTATTTGATCAATAAAATAAATAAATAAATAAATATGCATGTATTTATATCATCATCATCATCATCATCTCAGCCATAAGACGTCCAATGCTGAACATAGGCCTCCCCCTTGGACCTCCATTCGTACCGGTTGGAAGCCACCCGCATCCAGCGTATTTATATGTGAAAAGCAAATAAATAATCTGATTCTGAAGGGTTTGGACTTACGGCGCGATTCAGGAAATGAATTAGAGATGCACTAGATAAGATATAGTAAAGATATGTGACGTTCCACGGCGAAAGGTACCATTACCCCGACTGAATATTGGAGCGGCGTTAATAATAAGCGTAAGCGCAAGCTGCCATAAGGTACCTTTTGCCGTGGAACGTCACATATCTTTACTATTTCATATCTAGTGAATGTCTAACGGCGCGATATCTTAAAGTTCGAATCGCGCCGTTAGGCTGGCTGGGGACCTTACATATACCTTTAAATCTCTTCGTATGCCGTATGATGGTTTCCTCGCGATGTTTTCGTCACTTATAAGATATTTGATGACAATCTTATGCGAGTTATGCGACAAAAATAAACATTTAATCCAACCTCGTTCGATAAATTAACGCGGTTAATAGAAAACAGCAACTTGACACATTACAAAATCAACTCTAAATCTGAATCTGTAAATCTGTTATTGTATTTTTCTTTGTGGTGCAATAAAGAGTATTTACTTACTTACTCTATCCATAATATTCTTGCCTACGAGCCACACCTAAATAGTTCCATCTAACACATTTTATACTTACTTCAAAAAAGCGACCTGTTCCGTTACTCTTCCATGTATTAAGGATATAGTCCAGATAAACTACAGGGGTGGCAAAAAATGCACATTATTCGGGAAACGGAACACGCGAACTCGCCATTAGTCGACAATTCAAGGTACAGACCAGAGACGGAAGGCCTTTGCAAAGATATCTTTATTTCCCTGAGGTCCCAAGGGACTGGGGATTGTGAATAGCCTCCTTTTTAGGGCAACTTCCTTCATCTATTACAGTCTACTCTCAACCGACATAATATTTTTTCGATGTGTTTGTCAACTTATGAAATATATATTATATATATTAACTTAAGAACTTTTTGTTTCACGTACTAAGATTACATGTACATAGATTATATACGAATTTAAAGTAAAAACAGTAGAAGAAATAATAATAAAACTATGTTAAATACCTATTACCTACCCTCAACACACACATAAATGTTTTAACCCTTTAGCTCACTCAAAAAAACACGATTGAAGCTTCATCTCCCTAAAAATACCGAATAAAAAAATCATGTTAATAGATTTAAAAGTAGAGTAGAAAAAATACTGTCTTTGGCGAGACTTGAACTCACAGACGTGATGGTTCGCAGACGTTCCTACTTGTTAAAACTTAAATTATGATGTTATAAGATGGTAATTTTCGCCATCGTAAGTAGCGTGCCGTATAAAGAGTTGCCTGGGTTAATTCCCAAGCTTACCGTAACATCGGGGTACTTTAGCCCATGGGGGTTACTTTGTCCCAAAACGAAAAAAAGATTGAACTTCCCGTCACGCTGCACGTCAGGACCTATCGATGTATTTCGCGCTATTCATCGATAGATGACCGTATGGGGCGGTGGGTAGAAACAGTTTCACGTTAACAACGCTGATTGGTCAGTCCATAATTTCGGTCACAAGTTGTTACCTATAAACTACGCGATTCTATAATGTGCAAACTTTTTCTCGAAACAAAGAAAGCAAATAAGTTTAAGTGTTTGATTGTTATTAATCGTAACAGATATGTATCTAGGATCCTAATGTGATATAAATCATAGAATTTAAGACATTATTGTGAGAAGTATATGTTATTGAAAATCAAAGTATTCTTTGCCTATCGTTTTCGGGTTTCTTTGACCCATGGGAAAACATTTCCTTATAGTCTCGCTTCATCTACTGAAGCTCTCATAACGGCACGAGATCAATCTGCTAACTAAGAAGACAATTTACTATTGACGCAGGTTATAAATCGCGATCCCAGGAACAGCAGCCAGTGGTTCGTCCTGTGCTGGAGCACTGGATGAACCACAGGCTCAGGTTTCAAAGACAGATTCACTAGATTGTAATGGAATTAATGAAAACAAAGATAAAGAACATCTGCCGCATAAGTTTAATATCTTATAAAATGATTATCATATTTTAAGACTGATTAGTTACAGTCGACTGTTAACTAGGTGCCTACCTAGTAAAATAATTCTATAGGAAAACTAATTTTTCATATGATAATTATAGTTATACACGTTAACTATTTCTAACGATTATGATCGATAAGTTTAGAAGGTTTTTCTGATTGTTTTGGCAAAGTTTTTATTAAAAAAAACCATGTTTAATAGATTTATTACTTTGTGTTGATTAGTTTCCTTTTTTAGTCTAATAAAAACAAATGAATCTTACTACTATGTCCTTATTTGATATACATGTGTATTGTCTAATAAATTTAAACAGCTTTCTTTGCGCTTTTATTGCAAACCGTTACGTTGTACTCAATGAAAAATCGATGGCCAAAGAAACCCGCTTGAAAGCAACTTTGGCTCAAACTTTGCGAAAAATTAAAAAATATTTAGAGGTTGATTTATTAAGTTTTACGTATGTGCAAGAGTTGATTATACCCACAATTAAATACCTATGACTATAAAAGTGTCATAATGCAATTAAAATTGAAGTGGTCAAACGAAAAGTAAAAAGTATCTTGATTTTGGGACAAAGTACCCCGATGTTACGGTATCTACTTCAAACTAGAAAACCACTACACAACTACATCCCTAACCATAAAATTCACAGTCGAGAGACAAAATGACTGGAATTAGCATGCAATTAGCTTTTGCGCCGGAGCTTCGGGTCTGATTAACCATGCGGTTTGAGACAGACACATGATTGCCTGGCCTGTCATAACATACGACTGATTTGAAATTCGAACTGTAGAAACACTCCTATTTCACAGAGTTATAATATACCAACGTCGACGTTAAAGTTGTACCTACTAATAGTTCCGAAAATAAAACACAAGTATGTAACTATCCTTTACACCAGCGGTCGGCAACCTTTTAGCAACCAAGCCACCAAGAGCCACATAGTAGTTAACGGAGGTGACGCGGGCCGTACTTTGTTAATATTTATGATTTTTTGAGACATTGTCGTTTGTCAATATTACATACAAAATAGTCAATGCGGCTCTCGGGCCGCAAGTGACAGGTTCACGAGCCGCATGCGGCCCGCGGGCCGCAGGTTGCCGACCGCTGCTTTACACCATAAAGTATTGTATTGCACCATAAAGTTAAAAAAATACAAAATGTTAAACATTGGAGGAAAGTTCCGAAAAGGTACTCTTATTACAATTTTTTTTTATGAGTGATTGTAATTATTAGAACTCCACAAACTGACCATTTGCGGCATTTTCCTTTTTACTTTGTCTTTAGTGTTAATTGTAGAAAAAATTAACACCTGTCACATGTATTAACAATAACGGGGTAAAGTGAAATGTTTTTAAAGGACCACATATCCTACATTATATATAGCAACACTATATATAAATACACTAATCTCACGAATCCCCATTTACCACCGTCTGCTTTCATCTAAATTTACATAAAACAATTCATCATGTGCTATTGTTTTAGGTGTGCAAACATCATCCTTACACGTCAAAATAAAATGGTCCTTCGTAATGCCGAGCCGGATTAGAATAAGTCCCCGTTTGTTTGTCCCTAAGTGCCGTGCTGATGTTTTGGGTGAATTTACTTTTTTTTTATTGTAATCCCTTTTTTAAGGTTTCTGAAGTACGGTTTATGAATAATCCACAATGGAAAGAATAAATTCGAAATCATCACGAGGCATTTAACAACTTGACAGATGATTACTTTTTTACTGCAAGTGCTATTTTTCAGTATTGATCAAGTAAAAGTCTTCTCTGATGTTGAGTCTTGAATTTAGATTATGATACCAATTTTAAATCTTGAGCATGGATTATGTCCTCTCATTATGTCCGCTCAAAACACACGAAGCTTTCCTGTAGCATAATTCAACTTTTCATGCCAGCATCAAGTATCAAATTATGCACGGTTAACTATAAAATTGCAAGGTTTAACTACATTGTAACGAAGTAAAAAAGACGTAAGAGAAGTTAAATTATTAGGGTTCAAGAATAGGTACTTGTCCAAATTTTTAAGCAAACGACATCTGTATAAAGGAATGGAAAACCGCTGCCTATCCTCTCCCATTGGCAGGCACTAAACTTTTTCCATCCCATACGCAGAAGCAATTGTGACCCCGGCCTTAATGCTCATCCCGACGGTTATATGTTCACTGCAAATCGAGCGCTTACACCATAAACATCATATCTCCCCTTACAGTATTTCGAAACATCAACCCTGTTTTGTACGCGTTAAAGTTACTTTTTCGATGAGAGAATTGCGCAAGATATGACTGGAACAGCGAGAGGCTCCAATAGAGCGCTGGACATAGAATCTTGCACGTAATGTGTGCGATGACAGTTTGAGGTTGTAAAAAGTCATTTTTATAGTTTAGGTTACATTCTAGCCGTGGAATAGGAGGGCTTAATAGCATGCCTGGACAAGTTGGCTTTAGATGAACCCTTTCTAAATGGTTAAGATCTGAATTAAACTCTTAGAGACGATATTGTGTTTTTGTTCGGTAGTTAAGTAAGACAATAAGGAACCTTACTATAGCCTCCTTAAAAGGACGGTGAAAGACAGCTTCCCCGAAACGAAGTCCCCATTTTCCTCTCCGGACATTGACATTATGGAAATATTGTTGCACCATTTGATGAGTGTTAATGAGTGTTAATGCCAATCATAGATATAAATAATAGTTCAGAACTCAATTTGAATCTGTCCTTTCTAAAGTATCAGTCAATCAAGATTCCACGTGCCCTAAATCTGGCATGAAAAGAGCACTAGAAAAAGCCACTGTCACGGCACTCAAGTACCAATAACAATTCAATTGTTCGTGAACAAAGTCCACTCGAAGTCGCAAGGTCGTGGCGTCGCGCCAGCCATCGATCAAGTCTGTAACAACGGTATAAAGCCTAGGTGACGGGGTTTTTGTGAGGTGGACGAGTATAATGAGGCGCTTAGGAGTTGTAAGGTTTCTTGAGACATTCGGAAATTTAATGTGTGTTTTTCTATGATATATAGGAGGTAAACGAACAGACAAATCTTCTGATGGTAAGCAATTACCATCACCCATGAATACTAGAAACACAAGAGGAGTTTTAAGTATAATATAATACTCACTAAATCCGCGATGTTGGCGACCTGTATGGCGTCATGCACGACTTCTGAGCGCGTGCTGCCGTTCCGTCGCTCGAACATCGCGCGGTCGATCACGAGCGCCGTCTCTATGTATTTCGTTGTCTCTCGTACGTCTCTTCTGCGTCGCTTCAGCTCCCGGAGACCGGCGTCTTTCCACCACCGCCAGTCGCCCTCCTTTGAGCGGGGCGTTCTTTCTCTGCAAAATAAAAAAATAAAGAATTATAATCTCAACCAGAATTTGGACGTTGTAATGGGAAAATATTTAGATAACAAAATACTTCTATGAAGCCGGACGGGCGATTAAATCTGTGTCTCGAATAGTGTCGATGGACTGTCAAGTTGGCAGCGATTCCGTGTTGCCAGGGAGATAGGTCTGAATCCCTTCGAAACCAGTTCGATCGACAACTAGTTCTTACCAAAATAATTATTATCATTCTCCATGAACGGGTAGGAATGTATAGATTGTCGAGTCTTCCTTTCCCTTTCTTAAAAAATATCATACCGTGCTTGTCCAGCAGCGTTTACCACGCTCTGTTCTAATTTCCGTATTTAGAATTTCACGTCAGTTTTGTTAAATGCCTTGGGATTGTAACCCTGGCAACATCGAGGAGGAGGGAGAGTGATTCGGCCATTTTGGGACTTGGATTTTCTCCCCCGTCCTAGCCGGGCTCGGCTTTATATTAAATAATTGGGACAACGTTCTCATCTTTGGTAAGTAATCTTACATTCGTTTGTGAAGACCGTGAAATTCGGAATCTGTTGTTGGATTATGCGATTATTGACGTGAACCGTTTATTTCAGCCTGCCCTCAGGTGTACCTTGAGGTTAACCCGTTTCCCGAAAGGGCGAACCAGGAGCGTCCTGGGCACTTCGGAGTTGATATTCGATCACTCATAAACCCCGGCAAGACGATTTTCCTCCGACAGGTAAGGCGTCGTTCATATACTTTTGTCAGAAATTGTATGGCGTGCCATGCGGCCACATAAAAGTATCCCGCGTAGCGCCTGAATTCTATACTGTAATATAACCCCAAAGGGTTACGCATGGAAACCCTTGTTCCTATGTGAAACGGACTCTCACGTGGCACGGACCACAGATTCTTGGCGTGACCTGAGCCAGTGGAACTAATCCCGTACCCGGAATTTTCCAGGAGGTGTCTACTAGGGGCGCGGCCTTTGGTAGGCCAGATTCTGTGCCAGTCGACCTGTGCAGCTGGCCCCGCCAGAGTCGGAGCTATTGGAACCTCCGGCCATCTGGTCGAGAGAGAGAGCCGTCGACTGTCGCTACAGTGCAGCTAAGCCTTTCACTACTTTTTCCTAAACTGCGATTTTGGACTATTCACCTTTTAGTATTAACTATCCAATAGCGCAATCGACCAAGTATCACCAACAATAATTAAAACCCGGTTAGATAAATATAAATTTAGTTTACTATCAATAAGTCGTTAAGTAGTGTTTAAGCTCAAAAGTGTAAACTTAACCAGGCCGGCAATTAAATTGTACCTGTCCACTATCGGGTTGTTTGTTTTATCCCCTTTAGGACCCTTAGTTTAAAAATAAAGTATTACAACGTGTATCGCGGGGCCTACGATCATTGCACTGTGGCTACGATTCAGTTATTAGTTAGTAACCAAGACGACAAAAATTGAAATGTTTTCGGTATTTGTTTCATTCTCATAATAAACTTGACTAATCTTGAGAGTGAAACCATCATAACCGTTTCAGAGCCAGAATCATACATTCCATGGCAAAGTCTTCCCGCTTAATGCGGATGACTAGATTTCATCACAAATTTTCTCAAAATATTTTTCTAAATTATTATTGATTCACTGACAATGTATTAAAGAACAGTGGTTAATTTGAAACGCGTCCTATCCATTCAGATCTTTTGATAATCCCATATTAGCTTAGCTATTGACATTACCTATTTGAACCTCCAAAACTCCGATGTACGCGTTATTATGTATTAATTTTCAGAACAACGCACGCCCCAGTTCGCTGTCACAGAAAGAGCTATACAGCTGTAACTATTTAGTCGTTTATTGCACATATGACTATTTTCTATTGTAGCTCAATAGTGGGACCGGATTTTTGCACTAAAAGTTTTGATAATTCTAAAGTTGAAAAAGTGATACTTATCTGATATAGGACATATTTTTAAGCATATATGCTATATATGATGAAAAGTTAGAACGAGCGTTAGATATAAATTAGGTATTTATATATTTTTAGTAATGATTTTTTAATATTGAATTAAAGTGCAATGTTTAAGTTCCATTGTTTATAATATGTATGACGCTTTATAATGTAAAATTATTAGAATTTTTTTTAACGTGCTTCTTTGTCGAACTACAATTAGCTTATTATTTTGTCGATATTGAATTAAAGTTTAATAAATCCACAACAACATATCTAAATTTATAAGTTAATAGGCAAGCTAAAAAGCTAGAAGAATAAGATATATGCTTTAGAATTAATATACGTTTTTTGTCCTATAAGATCTAATATTGAATTAGAGTCTGTAAAAATAAGTCTATTACTATAAAATAATATACGCAGCCATATTATGGAAAGTAAGAAATTTCTGTGTGTAGCTTGCATTGTAATAGTAAAATCTAGTTAAAAAGGCGCGAAATTCATACATACGCCGCGCTGGTCCGTCAGTCGCCGGCGCGGCGCTCGAGAGCCTATCATAGCCTACCTATACCTCGCCCCTCGCCCCACCTCCCGCTCAGTAACACTGTCTGTCTTTTCTTATCATTCATTTGTTTGTTTACCGTGCACATATATAAATTAGATGCGGACATTACGTGAAATTAAAATATCTTATTAAGTAAAAATACCTACAGCTGGTCAATCAGATCTTGTCAGTAGAAAGAGGCGGCAAATTTGAAAAATGTAGGTGCGAAGGGATATCGTTCCATAGAAAATTTGAATTTCGCGCCTTTTTTTAGTGACAAGATTTGCTTGACCAGCTATATTTCATTATCTTGACTAATATTGTAATAAAAATGTACAAGATATTCACAACTATTTTTTACTATACATAGTTTGTCAAAGGACTGTCTCATTTCAAACATAGACAGGGAGAATCATCATACTATCTTTGACTTACACTAGTACTAGCACCCAAAAGAAAAGGATGAATATAGTTTTTTTGTTTTTATTTACTGACAAATTGGTTTGACCAACTATACCTATTTCTGGTTCCTATTGTCATGTCCTGTCCTATTCAACGTCAATATCATAATATGTATATTATAAACCAACTGATCAATATTACACGGTATACATCCTGAATATACAATAAGGTAAGTGGCCTCACTTACCTTATTGTATATTCCGTGTGGGCCGTATATGCCTATATACAGCCCACCTTAAATTAAAATGGTTTTTTTTAATAAACAGGATATGAAGTATGAAAAACTCACTCAAATAGGTTTCTCATTTATTTAAGTTTCTTCATTATACCAAAATAGTTATAAAAATATTACGATACTCTTGGAAAATATACCTTTTATAAAAGTCCTATTATGGGCCTTATTGAACACTACCAGTGTATTACTTAATCCCGCAAAAAATAATCATTTTGACAGTAGGTAATAACAGATTTTATTGTTTTTAACTTAAGACTTATACATATACAAATAACAATATTTGATACTTCATAACAGGAGGATTTATTTATAATAAGTGAAAATAATTATTTTGGGTCTTAATAACTAAAGATATAAAAATTGTCTAGTTTACGCGAAAATAGTAGGTAACTAAACATAAATCTTTATTAGTTACAGTAGTCTCATCTTTTAACATCTGGGGGCACGGCAGTGCCCCCGCCAAGACGAGAAAAGCGCAAGGGCACTATCTACCTTTTCTCGAAGCGCTTCGTCGTTTTTTGGAACCCTCATAACTTGGGGTTGGATTATACCAGATAAACAAAGTTCTCGGACTTATTAAGCATATCAATTGCATAGCTCTTATACTTTAGATTTTATTCATATCTAAAAACTTCGATTTCGTCACTGACTCACTCACTTGATGATCATCAATACCGGGTACTTCCTGAAGTCCTCTAAGAAGCTGAAATTTGGTATGTAAGATAGTTTTAGTACACAAACAACAAATAAATTCAAAAAAAAATTATCCCTAAGGGGATGAAGATGGGGTTTAATTTTGTATGGGAAATCAATAATCGCTGAACCGATTTAGTTGAAATTTGGTATGTAGATAGGTATTGTCATGGGGAAGGATATAGAATAGATTTCAACCTCAAAGTTTACCCTTACGGGGTGAAGGCAGATTTCAACCCCAAAGTTTACCCTTACGGGGTGAAGGGTTATATGGGGAATCAGTAAGAAGTACATTGTGTAACAGATGCCCCCAGATACTTATTTCAGGATTTTTAATAGTAAATCACCCCCAACCCTTTAAATTAGGGGATGGAAGATTGTCATAAACAACTTACAAAAAGAAGTGAAATCCCATCAAAAACATTTTGATGTACAATGTTGCCCAAACGAAACCATAAGGCTCGCACTGTCAAAAAGTTATCAGATCTCTTGCCAAGCTTCTAACTCTACAAGCCCTCTAACTTTACTAGCTCTACACCAAAAGTGTGTGGCTTGGCCGTTTCGTTTCTACAAGAACTATTGTATGTAAGTATAATACAAAAACCGCCCAAATGCGAGTCGCACTCGCGTTCCAAGGGTTCTGTACATTACACAATTTTTAACAATATATTTTTTTAAGAGAAAAGTGAGTAGTCTTTAAAAAACCCGTAGGTATCGGAAAACTAGGTACTTAAGTCCGACTCACGCTTGACTGCACATTTCTAATAGGTTTTCCTGTCATCTATAGGAAGAGAGCTAATATGTGTATTTTTTTCATAATTTTAGACCCAGTAGTTTCGGAGATAAGGGGGGAGGGGGGAATGGTCATTTTTTGCGTATTTTCTTAAATCACTTCTAAACTATTTATTTTAAAATTATGAAAAAATATATCTGAGATTCTTACAATGAGCCCCTTCGTTTGATATATATATATATATATATATATATATATATTTTTAATTTATTGAACAATAAGCTAAATAAAGTACATTATTATTACAAGACCCATCGTGGGCAAAACCTTGAGGAGGTTTGTATGCCGATGGGGAGTTCGAGAAAATAACATGACAATATACATATCTATCTTTCTACTAATTAAAATTCTAACAAAATTCTCTTATATTATTTCATATTCTAATTCTCTTATATTAATTATAACAAGATATAGTTTTTTTTTTTTCTATTTATCATTCATCTCAAAAGTGACCCCTTTATTTGAATTTCTATTATTTACTTTACGTGTATGTCCTTGGGCTAGAGACTTACATGTGTATACCAAATTTCAACTTATTGGTGCAGTAGTTGCGGAGCAAATAGGCTGTGACAGACGGACAGCCAGACACACGAGTGATCCTATAAGGGTTCAGTATTTTTCCTTTTGAGGTACGGAACCCTAAAAATAATGAATTTAATAAATTTTTCACCTTATGCCCATGTGGCGGTAGCGAAACAGCCAAGCCACATATTTTGACTAAGGTGTAGAGTTAGTGAAGTTAGGGCTTGTAGAGTTTGAAGCTTGGCTCGACAAGAGATCTGACAACTTTTTGACAGTGCGAGTCTTATGGTTTCGTCTTAGCAACAAAATTTACATGAAAATGTGTTTGGTGGGATATTTTTTTACAGTAAAAATATTTAGTCGTAACAGTAAGTATTATCTTTTAACATAATTTTTACAGTACATCTGGTGCTACATTACGACCGGTGCTATAATAAGCACGTTAAAACACTCCCTTTGACCGTGTTTTAAAATTTGTCACTCGTTGCAAAATATCTATTTTTCGCAATTCTATCGTAAAAGAAAAGAAAACTAACGAAGAGGTTTTACGCATACGAGGGCCGCACTGAAAGTTTTGCGTAACTTTTGAATAAAATCATTTATAACCATAATAATACATTTATTGCTTCTCAAAATGTTTCCCTTTACATTCTATGCACATATTCACTCGCTCAGACCATTTTTGGAAGCATGAGGCCCAATCACTTGACTGCATGTTTTCGACGTGGTGATGAAACGTAGTAACTGCCTTATCCGGGGTCTTAAATGTCAAACCCCAAATTAAATCCTTAATTTTGGGAAATAGATAGAAGTCACAGGGTGCAATGTCTGGATTATAATCCGTATAAGAGACATTTTCCACGTTTTCGTAATGAAAAAATGTTTTTGCCTTTATTGCGGTATCGGTGGACGCATTATTATGACGCAGGAGGATGCGGCTTCTCGGTCGTCTCTCGCGGTCTTTTTCAATGACTGCGGGCACACAAATGGTAGTGTACTACTCAGTATTTAACGTTCTTTTATTATTTAAAAGTACGGTACAAAAAAGTCGCGTTTAAAAAAACAGACGATAAAAATGTTTGGCAACGCTTTTGGCTTGTTGAACTTCTATGGGCCTCCTGTCACCTTCGAAAGACCCATTGACTGGACTAATGCCTTTTTTCCGGATCGTAGCAGTAAATCCAGATTTCATCTCCTCTAACGATGTTATATACAGCATTTGAACTTTCTTGCTTGTACTTACGCAGCATTTCTCGGCACCAGTCAAAAAGTACCTGTTTTTGGACTGAAGTTAATTCGTGAGGAATCCAAAGACAACAAGGCTTCCCGACTTTTAAATATTCTTGTAAAATCTTTTGTATTTGTCTCATACCTATCCCTAATTGTCCTCAAATTTCGTCATAGGTGATTCGTGGGTTTTCTTCAATGAGTCGTCTCACAGTAGCCACGTTTCCTTGAATGATCGCCGTGGACGGTCGACCTTCACGAAAATCATTATCTAGAATAATACTGTCTCTACTAAATTTACCATACCAACGCCTCACGATGCTCAGATGTGGTGCTTCAATCCCAAAAGCATTTTGAAGGCAAGCACTACACTCTTGCGGAGTAAGCGAACTTTTAAAATCATAACAAAATCATAGCTCTAAAAATATTTTCGCGTTAAAGCCACGTTCAACGCACTGACTTACTTTGACAAGCCATTAAAAACAAAAGACGATCGATTTGTCGCCAACATTTGTCACATTCCATAATCAAAAGCCTGTATTTTTTTTAAATATACAATTCATAATTTAAATGTTTACCAGTGGCCAGTAGTGCAAAACATTCAGTGTGGCCTATGTAGTAGGAGAGAGGAGGAGTTTGTTAAGAACTATAGACAATAGAAGAGGAAGGATGCTTGGGCACCTGATACGACACGACGAATTTATCAAAAATATCATAGAAGGGAAAGTTGAAGCAAACAGGAAGAGGGGAAGACCAAGGAGAGCGTACATGGATCAAATAAAGGAAAAGATCAAAGTCGTGTCGTATCGGGCTGTCAAAGAGAAGGCGGAGGACCGCCAAACATGGAATTTGCTCCACCGACAAGAGTCATACTCTTAAATATATGATGATGATCGTAAATACCTACCTATGTATTAACAAAAAAAAGTCACTTGTAATTAGTTACTGCCTTTAAAAAGTATAAGTGCCTCAATGTTATTAGACTTTTTGATTCTTTAAAACGTCTTTAGGTCAATAAAGCAAGTGAAAAATTATTAGAGTTAGACCAAGAAAAGTCTGCAGCAATTTTGACAGCCCACGCAGTGCAAGTGTTATTTATAAGTCATAATTTCATAGAAGTTTCTTCAAATCGACCTTATTAATAAGAGATTAAAAATATTGAAAATTATCTTAAAATATTTTAATCTAATATTTCATCTCATACGTTCAATAAGGCCCGGGACTAGACCTTTTTACCTGCACTGACAGTGGGCCTTCTTAGCAACAAGTACAAATTCAGAATAATTGGGAATAATAGGGAGCAACTGCTATTTTTGAATGCTGGGCCTTGTTACCCGCCGGGCCTCATATGCCTGCACCTCATCTACCTTATTTATTTGTTTTACAAGGGGAAAAGTTGTTGATTAACCGCTCGTGCTAATATTGATACCCAAACAAGCGAAACATTTTTTTTTATTAAATAGGAGGCAAACGAGCAGACGGATCATCTGGTGGTTAGCGATTACCGCCGCCCATGGACACCCGCAACACCAGAAGGGTTGCAAGCGCGTTGCCGACCTTTAAGATGGGGGTCTTTGAAGGTTTGAAGGTCGTATCGGACAGTTCATTCCACAGTTTGGCTGTTCGAGGCATTCACAAATTCAAACATTCTAAAATTGAACCACGAGCGTAGTTAGTGGTTCGTAAAGTTGAACCTTGAGCGTAGTGAAGGTTTCAAGGGACGAAGGTTAAATAAAATTTTCACCACATCAGCTCGTAAAGGCCCTCTTGATTGTTCGTAACGGATAAGAAAAGTGGCATTTAATTTGATGCAAATTTTGAGTTGTTACCGTAGGTAAATTGGATCAGTTGGTTGGTAATATTGACTTTAAAATGATAAATATTGAATAACGTCAGTTTGAAATTGATTTTATGATAAAGTAAATATTATCGGAGATGATCGCTCTTAAAAAATATATGTCGCTAGTCATTTATAACCTAAAAGCGCCAAATTACGCAAAATTATATTGAAATGACACCTGTGTATTGAATTTGAAGAATACTTTAACAAGGGTAGTTATCTGTATGACAATGCACCTAAAATAATTTTCAAATGTATCTATTATTTCTGTACTTAACACGATAACGAATTCTACGTAAACGAAACCGCGGGCAATCCCTAGTACATATAGAAATAAATAAGGGAAGGTAAGTTTTCATTAGTGTACTGTGTAAAATAACTATTTACCATTGATAATAATTTTATAAACGCTTTGCGTATTTTTAAGGGCACCGCGCTAACCGCTAGCCGCGACCGTCGATCACTGCCTCCTGCCACGGCGCACAGCGCGGCGCGCGCAAACGCCGCGCGTTTGAAATGTAACTTAATATAAGCTCGGAATGCATACTTACGTATCAGTATTTAGTGTCGCCGTGATTTTATATTTCTAATCTTTTGTGTGAGAAGTAAGATCTTTATTATGACCGTGTAATATTAACTCTACAAACTTTAATTCAATATTGGCTATACTGCTTAACGAGAAATCAATATCTAGACAAGCACATTGTCTACATTTCTAACTTTTTACATGTATACTAAGTTGATAGATAATATCGTAATTTTGCAATATCAGCTACTCTAATTCTGTATTTTCATAATAATTCCTGTTTTTACGTTCACCAGAAAGCAGCTGTTCCAGATTTCTAAAAACCGAATAGTGTGAATAAATTAAAGTGTTATTGAATATGTTAAAGTTTTTTGTAACTTTAATTTTATATTTACATAGTTATTTAGCAAAAATTAAAAATTTAAATATGGCCGAACGCTCCACCTAAAATTTTCTAACTTTTTACATGAATGTTATTTAACATGCTTACAATAACATATCAAAAAAGAAAAAACTTTAATGTTATCAAAACCCATTTTTGTTCCACCGCTGGTCTATTGAACTATGGTGCAGGCAAGTTGGGATTGTTCTGTTATGTCAATTGCTTATCCGAACCAACTTTACTAGTTTAACTCTGGTCTCCAATCTCCCATGGTAGTTACATGAAGTGAGGTCCGCTAATATTGGTTTGGTCGATACTATAGCGAGAATCGGGAATAATGCTAGGAACTATTTACCGACGAAACATCATGAGTTATTAAAAAAGTTTCGCGTTCCGCCAAACTATGGGTGTACAGTCGCGGTCATAAATATGTACATATATGTATAGGTACGCTTTTTTATTCATGTCATTGGGTGAAAATGGGTATTTTTATAAATGTGTGCTCCACTCCATGTGTCAGTATCATGTGGGTTGTCATTTTATTACTTGTTCAAATGTATTCAGTAATAAATTACAAAAAAACATAAAACTTTTAAATAAATTGTATGCTATCTTCTAAAGCTGTCCTTTTAGATATCCATCGAAGAAAATGTATCACAAAATAGCTTTCTCTGAGATGAAATTTCTATGAAACGATCCATTTTCTACTATATTATGTTTCGTGAAAGGAGAGTTTTATTTTAACCTTTAGAAGATATAGAGTATATTCTTCATATGGCGGTGCATGGAGGTATATGTGGCAAGTAGGACACGCAAAATTCTAAATTCAATAATGAATACAAATGCGAAACTTAAGCGGGTCAATTTTCAAATAGGCATTTTTTGCTGTCCCACGGCTAAAACTCGAAGTCCATAGGACTAAAAGACTGGGTATGTATATATTTTCATTCAGTGTATTATAAGCTTTAAAAATCATGCACAACTGTACCACAAATATTATTTGGTCCTGACAAAATCGCATTTGAAGTTCCAAAAACGGCGAAATTTGCCGTTTTTCGCGTGTCCCAGTGGCGGCATCGCGCAATAAAAAAAAATCATAACTTTGGATGTAGGCAACGTATTATAAACAACTTTGTATTTCTATAAAGAACATTTTCTAGAGAATTGATTTGATCATATTGATAAATTAATGCGTTATTTAATAAAACAAGGGAAGCCTTTTTATCGCTGTCCCGCGCGGCACCTGTTTTGTTATGACTTAAATATACCCTCTATAATCTTCTTTGTCTATTGAATAACGGTTAGATTAAATTTACAACGCAATAGTGCGGTTAGTTGGGCATCGATTGACATCAAATGTAAACCCGGAAACAGTTTAATTTATTTAAAAACAGATAAAAATCTCTTTCGATATATTTTGGTACGACTACAACGACATTTGTATGGACGCTGAATACGTTGGTACATAGTTGGAATAAAAATATTTGTTTTATAATAATAGTTGCAAATATAGTGTTAAAATATATAGTAAAATAAATAAGTGAATCTGTTGTATTGTGTAGGAAATATCGCTAAAAAATATTATTGGCGACATGTCGCAACATTTGTATGGCGACATTTATACGGCTATTTTGACCGTATAAATGTCGATTGTGACATACAAATGTCGACATAGTGCCATACAGATGTCGAGAAGGTGTTATACATATGTCGTCAGGGTCTTTTAAATGCAACAAAAATAATAAATAGTGGCATATACATGTTGATACTGGCCATATAATGTCGAAAAAATGCCGTATACATGTCAAAAGCGCCTTACAAATGGCTAAATAGTGTCATACAAATGTCGATCTTTAAACGTCCATATCTAGCTAACTATAAAAAGTACAGAGGTGCCTCCTACAGTATATTTTTTGTTGTTAAGAACCCTTCCTAAAACGATGATTATAAATCAGATTTTTCAAAAATAAAAAATTGCCATACAAATGTCGAAAAAACACCCTCTTCAAAAATTGACCCAAGCCCCATTTAGATGGTTCAAGAACTTGCTTGCGATTTTCGTTACATTCGGTATTTGGTCGATCGACTAAATTTATTGTACCTACTCTGTAGTTACTGTAGTTAGCAATGTATTGAATATTGCATTCAAGTTCTTGAACCGTCTAATGGGGCTTTATTCGTAAACTAAAGAAGATGATAAGAAGAGATTCACGAGAGTCAATCATCATCAGAAAGTCTCGTTAGACAATAGAAGGAAAACTAATTTTGAAATCAGTAACTCAAGTGTTAAGATCGAATTTGGAATGCAGCTTTAAATTAAATGAAATGACTCTCCGCGCTTCGCTCAAAGGGTTAACTCCGGTTCCAATCCAATATTCTTAGTAAGTGGGTGTTGCTTCCATCTTATACAGATAAATCGTGTCAAGCGAACCAGTCCGAGACTAATTTTTAGGACTTTAAATACCTAGTTAGATTAACTCCTCAAACTATGACCTTAGTAGGTATTATTTTACGCTTTGTATCCAAGTTTTGTGATAATTATTTCAGTTGAATTTCTTCTTTCACACAGCACAAGCTTTAAATTTTTACATTTTTATTGGCCGACTGGAGACAGAAGAAAATCCCAAATGAAATTTTCAATAATCGTCTTCTCCTTGACTGCCCAAACAGCAGCGGATTAACTAAAATCCGTTTTTCCACCGACCGATGCCACGGCACATTTGTTTAGACAATCTCGTTCGGAAAAACCAAACCCCCGGATAATTTATTCGGCAGATTTAATCCCTTTTGGGACTATTTTTGCCCGAGCGCTCCCGAGGAGCGGCGGAGGTACCCGAATCGCGTGATTCGTCGGTATTTGTCAGTATTGTTATTTTTTTTTAATTTAGTAACGAGCTATATCAAACAAATCAGTAAGTTAAGGATGAGAGGATGGTGATACCATGTTGGCTGAGGTATTTTTATTATTTCGTAAATGTGACTGTTTTGATTATTTGCCTGTTATTTTTTTAATCAATATCTGTCCTAGAAAATATCACAATGTGCGAAAACTCCAGCTCCAACAAACACATAGTAGAAGGTCAATGTAAGTAGGATCCCGTTTTGATTGTCAAGGGTTTGACGTATAATAATGGCGGCTAACGTTCTAAAAATTTTGATTTTAAGTATTCTCATCCATTCTTCTTCCTCATCATCTATTTTACTTAATATTGATCAGTTGATTGCATTTATAAAATCATTTGATCCACACACAGAGCTTGATAGACGCCCAAAAAACCTCATACGAGTTGTAATATTTTACTTAATCCCACCCGTAAAAACTATACATGATGTCGGATCACGCTTACCCTGGATTACCTGGGGCAAAGTGTATACGCAATCGAAATAACATCTGAGGAGTGACGGCAGCCAGAAGCATGTCGGAACCGCCTCTAACCTTATTTACGTGTAATTGCTCGGTTGTAAGTCACTGGGGTATTTGGGGGGGCTTCGTGTGGGGTCTATCTAAAACGCGCTCTATTATTTTCCAACATTAAAAAGGAAAATGCGTTATTTAACAAAATTTTAATGATGCGTTTTAGACCTCGTGTTTTTTTCTATTCTGCGAAAGTTGTTCAATCAGGTTTCGAATCGGTGACACAACTAGAGAAAGGTCTTAAGATTGCTGTTCATCTTTTTTAAAACGGTTATGATCCAAAATCTCTGCTGGCTGAACGAACTGCACCTTAAAAGAAGTAAAAATGTTTCTTACAATGTTTCTTGCCTTAGGGGTTAAAGCAAAAAAGAGTTGATAATGTAAAAGTTGGTAAAAATGAAATGCATAGTTCTTAAATTTGTTGTCAATTATTTTGTGAACGAACTAAATCCTTATGGACCAGTTGCAGCCATGTAATTGCAGATCCAAACAAACAAGACAAGCAGGATCGTGCGTACTAGCTTTAAAAACATTAATATACATTAATCAAATCCAGTTACATCAAACAATGGCAGAAATCCATTTATAAATTTATCCAGAATCAAAGAAAAGGAATGCCACACAATGATCCTGTCTGCTGCAGTACATTTATGAAGTCGAATAGTCACTGCCAAACCAGACACTAATGGATAAAAAACATTATTGTGTTATGTAAAATTTTACATTTCCTCCCCTGAGTTGGTTTTACAAACGTTTCCCGGTGTTAAATTACATATAATTTTTCTGTGCAAAATATCTGTAAGTATGGTTCCAAGGTTCAAGTCTAACCTTACGTTCTTTTTACTATTATTTTGAATAAAGAAGATCCTCTGTGATGGAGCTTGATAATATGCATCTAAAGAATAAGATGTAAGAGAAGAAACGACTTCAAAATTAATTTTCTACTAACAAACAGCAACACTGTTTAACTGTACATCGGTGGACCTTACTACAAAAGGCATAATGTCCACCGATGGATAGTTAACAGTGTGGGCGATGGTACTTCTAAATTAAATCTTTTTTTTAAATAAAAATGAGGCACGGTTTCGTCGCATATTTATATATACGTGTGTACAAATAACCCGAAACTATAGCATTTTAAGGGAAAAGAAGATAACGAGAATAAATTGACCCAATTCATTGTCGAACCCTTATTCGCTTAATTTTTTTATCATCCCCACAGACTAAAAATATAATAGACTTCATCTGAATCTCGACCACAATTCAACCCTTCACTAAATATTTGCCAATGCGATTAGTCGGGGACGAAAGGGCGTCTGATAATCTGTTCTAATTGAGTCTAACTTTAGAATATTTGCTTATTGGGTGATTTCTGAGAATTATTTAGCGGCGTTAAGACGAAACAGGAGCTGAGTTTTAAACATTTTAAGTAAATATACCCGTCTCGCTAACGGAAGCGGTTCCTAAAACTAGTGCGATAAGGACAAGGCGAAAAATCTAAAAAATCGAGTTTTCGTACTCAACTGTTTTCTCCTCCAAAACTTAACCAATCGTAACCAAATTTGGAAACCTAAATGATTATGAAATTACCTGTGTAGGGCCGTTTTGAATACCTTATAATTATTTCCTTTTTATGAGTATCTGGGTTTTACAGTAGTTATAATATACTTACCAGTGGACTGGCCTATATTTCGCTCAGCGGATAAGCATTGCTATAGAGGGCCAATGCGGCCAGCCGAAAGCGAGCATTACTTGCGAAATAATATGTCTTTAACCACTTGTGTTTCATAAATCAATAAAACACTATAATATAAATAATTACGATATTTATCACCTCGAACTTTGCTAGAATGGCTGAAAGCAAGTGTCCCTCATTATTAAAGGGCACCACGCCCGACCTTCTCTCCGATTATCTTTTTTAATGAACCCTACTAAAAGACGGGTTCTCATTAACGTTCCGAAATCAAATCATTAGCTTAGAACGACAGTTTCTACGTCAAAGGCGTCATTGTAATGTCCCCAGGGGGCATCAAAGTGAAATGGGAAGGATAAAGCGCTTTCTTATCTAACCGGCTCACTCTACGATCATCGTATATAATTTTCTCAAATTCCGAATTCGAACTTTATCTTGTTCTTAGAAAGGTTGCTTTTAGGATAATGTAATCATCTGATACGAGGTTGGGGAGTTAAGAGGCCGATCTGCCTGCGAGGCGATCGGTTCGTGGATTGGTTAAAAAGGAGAAATTTAACGTAATGCCGCTGAACTTTGGTGCAAGTTACGGATTGAGAGATGAGGGTTGGATCTTAGAAAAAAACCAAGATAGAAATTGCTTCGATAATATTCTATGGGATGGTAAATTGGATGTAGATTGTACCTACCTAGAATGATGCATCATATGAGACATCATCGTGATTCAACCAATTTGTATTAAATTTATGACATAAAATGTCAGCGTAAAATTAAAACTTATTTAAGTTAGGTATCTGTATCGTACCGACATGCAACATAATCGAATATTATTTTACTTTTGAAAACAAAATGAGCAATGAAATCAGGACCAAACAGAAAATTTTTCATAAGTATTCCTTTGGAAAGATATAACAATTTCGAATTCCGAAGGTGTTGATTAAGATTCCAATTAGGATTCTTCTCTATTACTTTACCTACGTTTACCAACTCCTATCTCCGCGTTCATCATCATCATCATCATCATCTCAGCCATAAGACGTCCACTGCTGAACATAGGCCTCCCCCATAGGCTGACTTACGGCCCGATTCGAACTTTAAGATACGTCAATTAATAGATCTAGAAACGATTTGGATTAGATATGTCAGTGTCAAATGTGACGTTTCTTCAAACAAAAGCGTCACTTTTTACATTGACACATCTAATCCATATCGTTTCTAGATCTATTAATTGACGTATCTTAAAGTTAGAATCGGGGTGTTAGTGAATTTTTAACACCTATATTATTATAATGTAGGTATGTATGTACAGTCGCCATCAGATATATCGGAGCGGCGAGGGTGTTCACAATATCTGAACGCGCACTCTAATGCCTTGACAATAGAGGCGTGTTCAGATATTTGTGAACACCTTGGCTGCTTCGATATATCTGATGGCGACTGTACATGAAAAGAAATGAAATGTTAACCTCAAATCAGTTTGAACACCACAAAGCTGACGGTGAAATACGAATTCTGTATATTGAGGGCCATAGGCCCCTTAAGGCCTTTTCATCAGTTCGTATCGACAAATTGGGTGCGACCGGATGATTTATGGCGAAAAACATTTTATTCCTTACAGGAATACTTTTCTTACTTATCCTTGTATCTGAAAATCGCCTCTATTTTGAGCTAGGTAAGACTGTTTTTAGCTTAAATGGTCTTTAGAGATAGGAGGTCGTGTAAGTGTAGTAGAAAGTGCCGGATTGGCCCGAGCTCGGTCGTAATGACCGGCCGGTTGTATCGCGGACGTGGATTTCTTTCCCTTGACGTTTGATTTGTGATATAAATCGCTAGAATGATTTGTTTCATAAATGGCGCAAGTGTTGATGATGATTGAACGTTGTGATGGTCGGTGACGGGAAATACATAGTTATTTGTTTTACACAGAGGCAAAGTTATTGTTTAAGTCCTCGTGCTTTGTTGCTTTGTTGTAGTTGATACTTTAGAGGGATTCAAGACATGAGAGTTAAACAAACTTTGCCAATATGAGTGAAACACGAATACGGACGTTTTTGCTTCATCTTTTCAATATAATAACATTTTTATAGTATTTATAACTGACGAGTACCTACGTTTAACAAAGTGTCCCAAAAAATTGCCATAAATTAATTAATTTTAGATTTTAAACACTATATTCAACTTTAACGCAGAACCACAGAATAAATAATAGTACTAGGTACAGAAGATTCACTCTCCAACAAAACGCGTCTGTCACGATCAGCATAGATATGGCCGCTAGGTGGCGACAGCGCCACGCGCGGCTTATGGCAAACCCCGAAATTGGGGTCGAACGGATGGACTTTTAGCTACCTGTCGCAAAGTTGCGAAATCGCGGAGTAGGCCACGCCTGGCAGAACTTAAGCGAAAATAAAGTTTTCATAGAAATCTCGGTAGGTAAGTTGAAACCAAGAATGAATACGCGTAACCACCGTATACACTTTTCCTGGAAACGTGAACACTGCACTTTATGTTGCAAACCTCTTGCAGTAAAGTATAGATTTCCTCCGATAGATTACACATTACTGAGCATTTATTGTGTTCACTCACTGGAGCGAGCTCGCCCAGAAGGTGCCTGTTCACTCTTGATTTGAAGGTTGCCGGGTTATAAGAGCACGGAAATATAGACGCCGGCAAGGAAGTCCATTCCTTGGCAGTGCGTATAAGGAAAGTAGAAGCAAAGCGCTTAGTGCGAATTGGCGGAATATCTACCAAGTAAGGATGGAAACCGGCCGTGCGTCTAAAAGTCCGATGGTAGAATGGGGACGGTGGAATGAGCTCGTGTAGCTCTTGGGCACACTCCCCGAAGTGCAACCTGTAGAATACCGACAGGCTGGCGACTTTCCGCCGATGGGCCAAAGTCTGAAGCTTAGCCGTTAGCTTCTTGTCGCCAATCATCCTCCTGGCTCTGCGCTCCACTGAGTCCAAAGCGGCGAGTTGGTATTTAGCTGAGCCATCCCACAGGTGGCTGCAATACTCCATACACGACCGGACTTGAGCTTTGTAAAGTGTTAGAAGCTGTCCAGGTGTGAAGTATCGCTTCACCTTATTTAGGACGCCCAGCTTTCTGGCCGCAGTTTGTGCTTTAGACTCAATAAAGCTGCCGAAGCCGAGGACTGAACTCAGCTCCATGCCGAGGAGTTCCAGGCTGTCGGTAATAGGTACAGATGCACCCCGGAAAGAAGGAGTCAGGTCGAATGGACTCCGTTTAGCGGAAAATAGACACGCCTGCGTTTTGGAGGCATTGAACGTGACCAGATTGTCATCACCCCACTGGGAAACGAGACTAAGGGTCAAGTTCATTCGCTCAACCATGGCCTCTCTCTGTGAACGTATATCCTCCCTGCTGTCCCTTGCACTAGCCAAATATCTCTCAACAACCGTACTGTCATCTGCATAACCTACAATGCTGGGTTGCAGCATGTCGTTAATGTGGAGCAGGAAAAGGGTTGCGGAGAGAACAGACCCCTGAGGAACACCGGCGTCAATGGCCATGAGGTCCGAAGAGCAGCCATCAATAACTACTCTGATCGACCGTTCACTCAAGAAATCAGATAGCCAGCTACAAAAATCAGCAGGGATGCCGTAAGCAGGAAGCTTGCTAAGGAGACTTGCGTGCCAAACCCTGTCAAAGGCCTTCGAGATGTCCAGTGAAACAGCAAGCGCTTCACCTTTCCTCTCGATGGCCTCGCCGCAGCAGTGCGTGACATACGCTAAAAGATCCCCAGTAGACCGACCTCGGCGAAAGCCATATTGACGGTCACTGAGCAGATCATTTGCTTCGAGGTATGCCAGCAGTTTGCCGTTAAGTACCCTTTCCATGACTTTACAGAGCATGGAGGTAATGGCGATTGGTCGGTAATTGCAGGGATCAGCACGACTACCCTTCTTGGGTACTGGCTGCACGTTTGCAAGCTTCCAGGATTTCGGCACCGTTCTTGTTTGGAGAGAGAGGCGGTACAGGCGTGTCAGTACAGGAGACAACTCAGGCGCACACTGCTTTAGTACACGTGCAGGTATACCGTCTGGTCCATTGGCCTTATTCAATAATATGTTATATAACATTGTGTTACATGGACAGCATAATAAAACAATATCATGTGTTCTGTTTCTGGTCATTAGTTTTAAGTTTTAGTTTTTAGTTTTGGGTGCCCTGAAAACCAGCGCCGTATCTTACAGACACGGCTTATGCTGAACGGCAACCTATTTGATGTATATTTCTTCATGTAACTTGATGTTGTACCTAATGTACTTATGTTTTTACACCAAATAAATATTTTCTATTTCAGTGTCAGTCGCCTGTCGTAACGTCACGGCACGCTGACCGTCGCGAGTGGCGTTCAAAGGAGGCTAGCAGGCAAATTTTGATGGCAATAGCATCTTCGAATTGGCCTCCGTTACCTTGTTATACATACAGTCGCCATCAGTTATATCGGAGCGGCCAAGGTGCTCACAAATATTTAAACACGCCTCTATTGTCAAGGCGTTAGAGTGCGTGTTCAGATATTGTGAACACCTTGACCGCTCAGATATATCTGATGGCGACTGTACATACGCGGGTGACGTTTGAAGCAGACCGTAGCCCTGTTATAGTCCCTAAAACCAATGAGGGCTTATAGAACAGCTGATAGGCTACATTCAGCAAATTTACCTAAACTTAATGAAAATCTATTTTTTTTTTAGATGGCAGTTTTATAAGAATGCTGGTTATAAAAGGTGTAAGTATACTTAATATTATTATTATAAGCCTATATGGTGTCCCACTGCTGGGCAAAGGCCTCCCCCCTGTACTTTTAAGTATACTTAAAAGTGCCGATATTTCAAAAACTATGAGATTATCATTAAGGGTTAATTTGCTTAATCTTGTAGCAGTTCTATAAGCCCTTTAAGTCTTGGCGTTGGTGTTAGGCAACCCGATATGCTACATCTAGCGTGCAAGAGATCTATGCAGTAAACTTACAACGTTCACGGCATCTCAGAATAAAACCGGACTTTTTGCCTCAAACTTACACTGCATTATTCAAAAGTTGCCGGGACAAGTCCGTGATTTAATATCGTAACTAGTCGGGTTCCAGCGCCATTTTTACGTTTTTTCCAGAAACTATTCTGATATAGTGTTTGTTTGCCGAAGTGGAAGCTACGGATACAAGTTGGGAATTGTTAAATTGTATTAAAAGTTTACTTGCTGTACTCATGCATGATTTTTTAATGGAATTTGAAATGAGCGGTTGAGATGCAGGTTTGGAGTCTTGCGAGATGGTGTGTATATTTTAAAAGGTTGGATGAAACTTTACTATTCTTAAGATACTTACACAGTTATTTATGAAAATCTTTTTATAATCATATATACTGGGGCTAATATGAGTACCTACTTGTTCAAATACGAAAACAAACACATAATACAAATATTTGTCGTCATGGTTACTGAATTTGATCGATGATTCTTCATTATGTTTGTGTAAACACATTAAAGATTTTTCTCGAAGAATACTGGACCTAGTAAAAATGCCGATGGTAAGGTTAATGTGGGTAAGACCGCCACACAATATTTTTTTTGTTAGGAATACCGTCATAGGGCAAGAACTCTCGTATTTGTACATCTACGTACTTTGCTTCCACCACCACCACGTAGCAACCACGTACCGGAAGGCGCAGCGTGAGTAGAGCCCCCACAAGGTGGACTGATGACCTGGTGAAGGTCGCGGGAGTCCGCTGGATGCGGGTGGCGCAAGATCGGTCATTGTGGCTCTCTTTGGGGGAGGCCTATGGCCAGCAGTGGACGTCCACTGGCTGATATGATGTGCTTTGCTTAGACAGATTTAGAAAAGAAGAACTTCGCCTCTTTTGTCAGTAGAGTATGTGTAGACCAGGTACATTTGTACAAACACATGAGTTAGAAGCGACGAAACATCGAGTAGACGATCTTATCTGATAGACTCCTTGATTGAGTATAAGAACGGTTTTGTGAAGTCGGTTATTTTTTGTTCATAGTTATTATGTAGGTATACTTACACGACAGCTATAGGGTCATCAGCCATCGGCGTCTCGACGAACGAGACATGTTTGGTCCGGCGACTCTTTGGGCGGTATTCGAGCTTGTTGGCGCAACCCTTGTTCGCCTTCGTTCGCGCCTCGAAGATGACATGGGGGTGCTTCTGCTGAAACAAGGCGAAACATAGTGTTAACGGGTGGAAATGGACTTTAAATCGTAGAAGATAAGGTTGTTTTTTCACTGTCTCAATTGGAGATGCAACGGATAGTTGTTTGGCCGGATACTGGATACTGGATATTCGGCCTGACCATCGGCCGAATATTCGGTATCCGGCCACCGAATATTCGACCGGCGGTACTATCCCTCTACATTTCGGTGCCTATTCTGCAGATTTTGACCGGTTTCGTAGTGAAAAAGAAGAAAAAGTGCAAGTGAGTGGAATGTTTAAATAATTTTAAAATAATAAACGGGTACGATTATGACCGTGACTGTTTCTTAGATCCAATTTGTTTACTCCGAAATCAAGCAACGTTACTATCCGGTATCCTGCCGGATAGTAGGCCACTATCCGGTATCCGTATATTAAAATAATGACCGGATAGGCCGGATACCGGATAGTAATCGAATATCCGGTGCATCTCTAGTTTCTATATAGTGACTACAAGGTTCCCCGTGGCAGATTTAGTTCGCCCCGAACTGGGAACTCGCTTCTCCAAAAACTATATTACTGCCGCAAATGTCACAAGCCCGGGCAGCGACATCGTTTTTGACAATTAAGCTAGTAATCTGCCGTGCTAACAACATATGCAGTAATCGCAGTTGAAATGTCATGCAATTGTTTATCTTGTTCTCTTTGAATAAGTTCTTTATTTAAACGATGATTTTCATGCAAGTACTGCAAATAAGTACAATAAGCAGGGCAGTAATGCAGTCGGCAGTATTGTCGCCCTGCAATCCTGTCGCAGTGCAGCTGCGTTCCGAATGCAAACGTCATCTTTACGTCCTTGATAAAGCAAAGCACCCTCACTATTGTATTCATGTTACCTGTCAAAAGAAAAGTACAGTCAGCGTTAAAAGCTTATATCAAAAAGAAACTTATGACAGAAACTTATTGTTTCGATTTTTCTTTATAGAATCGTATGTCCATTAAGTAATGTATTCACCTTAAATCGGTCTCGGCATATCACCTTAAGCAAAGGTTATACTGATTTAATTAAACCAGAGACTTGCAACTTTGCAACACTAATGGATAGAGTTGCGCCGAAACTGCAAAACTTCACGCTCATTAATTTTAAAATCCCCAAAAACTATTAAACTGTTCAGAGTGAATAAACTGTTCTTGGATTTCTTATAAAGTATCAATAGCAAAATGAATCTTACTACTATGAGACAGAGCTCAAAACCGATTGCTAATTTGCTTCAGACGACCTTGATAAGCCTAGTAGGTGGATAGTTTCAATCACAGAATACTATACAGGTAAGCCGCTAGGCAGAGAGGCTACCGCGAAAACCGAAAATCGCCAATTGCGAGGACCTTCCTCTTTTACTTCAATGAAGGCGTAAAAAGAGTGACAGAAAAAGATGCTTGCAATTTGCGAACTTCGATTTTCGCGGTTATAGCACAGGTTGCGGTTATAGGTTCTCTGTTCGTAGCCGCTTTTCGCTACATACGATACGGTTTTTCCCGTATTGTCGGCTACGCTCGTAGCGCGTAGCTCGCACAAGCAGTCAATCAGGCCAATTCGTACGTACACTGACATCAGAATGATATCTAAATGATGTCATTTAGATGTCATGTCTTTCGCTCGTCACGTACTTACTTGTTCATGTATTTGGCACGAGTGTGTAAGATTGTCTCTAATAAATTATTTATTTATTCAATTACCTAAATTACTTTTTTAATCTTTTTTAACCCTCTTATAGCAACAACTATAGAAAACGAACCATAATTAAATAATTAATACGTAGTAAAAAGCTTTATTAAACGATACAAAAGCCACATTACTGCCCTTAATCTGTTCGCATTACTTCCAGTCTACGAATCACACAAATTGACGTACTTATTCGGTTATTTACAAACGTGATAAGGTCACTAGAGGGTGCCCTCTGTATAATTGAAGGGATGTTTACAAAAACAGCATAACTGCTTAGAGCGGTTGACACTTTTTTATGAACATTGTTAATCGTTTCAGGTGTCAACCAGTGTAGTCAGTTATGTTGTTTTTGCAAACATCCCTTTAATTGTTTGTAACGAGTATCTATAGTTGCTAATTAAATAAAGGTCAAGTATCTATTTGTTATGAATGTTATGATATATGAGGCAAACCATATGATATTTATGAAACGAACGCAAGTGAATGATGAGATGACGGGCGACAGAGAGGTATGGAAGAAGAAGACACGCTCTGCCGACCCCAAGTGAATGGCAAAGGGCAAGCGAATGATGATATGTGGCAAACCAGCAGACGAATCGCCTGATAGTAAGCAATTACCATGGCCCAATGGACACCTGCAACACCGGATTGCAAATACGTTGCCTGTCCTTAAGTCGGGTGAACGTTTTCATCACGATTCCACAGGGAAATATATACGATGAGGAATGCGTGTTTCCTAAAAAAAAGCCATTTCCAATTACAGCCCGCGCAAAAGTGCCTTCGCGCTCACGTCCTATCTCACAATTCTTTAAACTTGTTTAAGCTTGTATGGACAACACGGCCAACACATTCGATTGGCTACATTGATGGACTGAGCGCGACATGTTCCGGCTTAATGATGCAATAAAATACGTCTTGAACGTGAGTTGAGAGCCAATGGGGACCATTCAGTACCTATATGTTACTTCAATTCGTAAAGCGTTGCAACCAGTAAATCTTGAGCTTCGATTTCGTATAGTTTTTTTGAGTGTAGGTGTCAAGTTATACAGGGTTTTTGAATTGATGTCCTTTTGTGTTACTAGAATGTGGATAATAATAAATATCTGGGACAATCTTGTACAAATCGACTTTGTCCCAAACTAAGCTCTACACTTTTATGGGTTAAGAAACGATACACTCTATTTACTTATACGTATTTAGGTATATTTGGATCACATTTCTGAACGCTTCCTACTGCACCCACCTTGACATTTTTCTGTTTGGCTCTATGGTTGACTGGTAGAGAATACAATGAGGCATTAAGTCTGCTATGTATGGTAAACATAGCAGACTTTTGGTGTCCAATAAAGTTTAATACATATTTGCTTTTTTTAAATTACTCGTAAAACCATAGATAGTAAATAAGACAGCTTTATTATTCGAATAAGTACCTATTTATTTTTGTAGGTGAGATGTGTTTCATGAATATATAAATAATTTAATTAACTATGTATATAAAAGTAAGCTAATACGTACATTATACTATAGTCGTCAGCAGATTAATTGTCTTTTTTGTTACTCGTACAGTACCTATTTACCCAAAAATTAAGCGTTGTAAAGTTACAACCAATAAATTAATACGTGCATGCTTTCGAAAATAATTACGGACACATTTAAACCTTTCTGACGGACACGGCTTGGATTTAATTCCTTGTCGGGTCGCACGGTTTTTTTCTAAAAAAAACCGCTGCGGTGGCAGCACTGCGCACCATGGCGGGTCGTAATAAAAAATGGCGTCAATTTAGAGGGCAAACGCGGTAAATTGGATATTTCTCACCGCTGCACCGTACGGGTCAGGGTTTTTTGTTTGAGTGTTAAAAACAGGCGGTTGGAAGATAAATTTGCTTTGTTGTCATAAAAACTAAGGCTCTAGCTGAACATTAAAAATTATAATAGTTTATTTGTTCAATAGTTAAGTTACATTATGTTACACTTTAAACTCTCGCGTTTTGTACACATATTTAATTACACAAACGGGTCTACCGCGATATAATTTCATAGTAATTATATCGCGGTAGACCCGTTTGTGTAATTAAATACAGTATGTTAAATAAATATTTCAGTCCCAGTATGTAGTGCTTATTGGCATACAAATTTTATAGATTAGATTTGGCGCAATAAATCTTAATTTGTTAATTAGAAACATACCGTATGACCGTCCCTACGATGCCTCTACGATGTTCGCTTCGGCAAGCAGTAAATTAGTACAACACAATCTCTATTGATTACTCTCACTCGACTGAAGAAGTTAACTACAATTTAATCGTAAGTACAAAATATTTTTTTTAAATACATGTACTTACGTAGTATTGTTAGTACATTTGCCAAGCAACAGGTCGCAGCTTAAAACAAAGCTATTCGAAATAAAAATTGAATAACGCTATAAAAGTTTCCGCGCTGTTAGTGCTCTCATTAATATCTGTGACGCATGAAACGGGACAGTCCTGGCCGATCGATGGCCACCCTACTGGGAGTCGGCTAGGAGCAGTATTCTGATTTTGAAAGTTTAAGTTTTGATATTGCATTGAAATGACTTTTACACGACTCGAAATTTTTCGTGCATCAAAGCTTTATTAAATCGTGAAATGTATCTACATTACCGCTATGGGCCTACAGGATTCTAATGGCACAGTCTGTTATGGTTTTAAGATTGACACTCGTATGTTACGATTGAGCACGCATATTGGTGCTTACAGCTTATATATATGGATATAGATACCATATATATATCTCTATACATTTCTGGTAGAAGAAATGTCACTTATAACACTTCCAGATCATATCCCTACTAAATGTAGATCACATTCATAACCTGTTATTACAATCAGAATAAGCCTCTAGCAGTTTTAGTTGTACATGTTTAAGCTGAAGTTTCGCAGTGCTCTCAGCGGTATGGTTTGTGTGTTCTAGACAGAGCGGTCACCGCAACCGTGAACAGACAGATGTTAATTTGACTTAAGTACCCGTACCACGAGTCACTAACATATATATATATATATATATATATATATATATATATATATATATATTACTCTAACGTTTACGTGATTTACTTTCTATACGTGTCGCCCGCACTAATATGCCAGTATAAGCGAGATGCATAGAAAGTTCACGTTAGCGTTTATGTCAGTGCCAAACTGGTGGTAGCTGTACAGTTTACGTGGGAATACGCTAGAGACTGACTGATTTCGGTTCAAAATCTCTTTTTATTTCGACTGACTTTAAGATTTTCATACTAATTAAAATCATTTATTTATTTACACTTTATAGTACAAAAGAAAAACTTAGTGTACAAAAGGCAAACTTAATGCTATGGGCATTCTCTACCAGACAACCTTAGGGCAAAGTAGAAAAGATTGTAACCCGTTTCACTCGCCAACCTACACCGTCTTGACAGTGCAAAGAGATTGCGGTGTACATCCATAGCATAATACACCCTGCTATTTAGACAGAGTCTTCACTTTGATTTTAATAGCCAACCGGGAATGACAGCCATTTTGACGTCAAGCTGAGATTGGCTGTCGAAACCAGGCGCGGTCAGGAGGGTCTTAATCGATGTAGTTGTGCTTATAATTGTAGGGGTTACGAGGTCGAAAGTAAAGTCAGCAGTAGTTTAGCGAGTGATGTGTTCAAAATTATCTAGTTCTTATTCTGTTAACAATAAAGTTTCGTTCATTTTGAATTTTAGTTACCTAAAATAGCTGTCAGTGTCAGTGTGGCTGGGGTCATTTTTAGGGTTCCGTACCCAAAGGGTGAAACGGGACCCTATTACTAAGACTCTGCTGTCCGTCCGTCCGTCCGTCCGTCCGTCCGTCCGTCCGTCCGTCCGTCCGCCTGTCACCAGGCTGTATCTCACGAACCGTGATAGCTAGATAGTTGAAATTTTCACAGATGATGTATTTCTGTTGCCGCTATAACAACTTTTTTTTTTTTTATTATGCATGGGTTTACTCATGGCCACAGACTAGCCGAGGCGTAGACGTGGCCTACGATGGAGCGAGCTCGCCCAGAAGGTGCCTGTTCACTCTTGATTTGAAGGTTGCCGGGTTATAAGAGCACGGAAATATAGACGCCGGCAAGGAATTCCATTCCTTGGCAGTGCGCATAAGGAAAGTAGAAGCAAAGCGCTTAGTGCGAATTGGCAGAATATCTACCAAGTAAGGATGGAAACCGGCCGTGCGTCTAAAAGTCCGATGGTAGAATGGGGACGGTGGAATGAGCTCGTGTAGCTCTTGGGCACACTCCCCGAAGTGCATCCTGTAGAATACCGACAGGCTGGCGACTTTCCGCCGATGGGCCAAAGTCTGAAGCTTAGCCGTTAGCTTCTTGTCGCCAATCATCCTCCTGGCTCTGCGCTCCACTGAGTCCAAAGCGGCGAGTTGGTATTTAGCTGAGCCATCCCACAGGTGGCTGCAATACTCCATACACGACCGGACTTGAGCTTTGTAAAGTGTTAGAAGCTGTCCAGGTGTGAAGTATCGCTTCACCTTATTTAGGACGCCCAGCTTATTATTAACAACAAATACTAAAAACAGAATAAAATAAAGATTTAAGTGGGGCTCCCATACAACAAACGTGATTTTTGACCAAAGTTAAGCAACGTCGGGCGGGGTCAGTACTTGGATGGGTGACCGTTTTTTTTTTTGCCTTTTTTGCATTATGGTACGGAACCCTTCGTGCGCGAGTCCGACTCGCACTTGCCCGGTTTTTGGAAGGCAATTTTCTATGGAGAGCGATGTCTATATTATATTCCGTCGCTGTACACCACCACCACCTAGATAAAATATGAACTCTAAATACTACAAAATATAAAGTAGAATTTTACTAATGCTGTAATTATGTAATGCGACTTGCTGATAGACCAAAAACATTGGGGCGATAGAATAAAAGTTTCACTTTAAATAAGTTTTTTGCAAAAATTTAATTTTTGGTAAGTACAAGCTTTTATCGCTGACTGTACTTTTCTTACGACAGACAACTAATACTCATCGAGACAATTCTAAAAACCCCTAACACAATTGTTTCATCACAGAGTTCCTATGGCCACCGCCTGTCTCCATCATCAGATAAGTTCGACAGTACCATATTAACTATTGTATTGTCATCAGAACTACATATATACAGCTGCCAATTTTCATGACGCTACGATCCTTGGAAGATGGTTAAATTAGTTACCATAGATTCCATTACATAGTTAGTTACATACAGGTCGAGAGTTCCTATGGCCACCTCCTGTCTCCATCATCAGATCAGTTCGACAGTACCATAATTATTATTGTATTATCATCAGAACTATATACAGCTGCCAATTTTCATGATGCTACGATCCTTGGAAGATGGTTAAATTAGTTACCTACCTTAGATTCCATTACATAGTTAGTTACATACAGGTCGAACTAATAAAAGCTTGTTAAAATGGCAATAAAGCGAAATTTTGGATTACATGACCGTTAGTATGCAACTAAGATATACTGAGATGAATAATTGAATATAAGAAGGAGAGAGACTAATCATTTTAACGCCACATTACAGAGCTTTTATCTCGCCTCTTATAATACGAAAACACCCTGCAACACTGCAACTATTATTTATTTTATACGACCCATTCAACCGACGGGTATGATTCATATTTTTAATACAATGCCGGTTTAGTTTCATTGGCTCCTTAACGGCACTAACGTTAGCCATCCATGGACCATACGCGTATATGAATTTACTTTTATAACCTCTAACCCCGGCACGAATGCGGTGCACCTAAGACGATTTATGAAGAAATATTATTCCCTTAATATTGTATTTCGTATAAAACGCCTCTGGTGGATGCCGCCAAAGATATATTTGCGCGTCACCTGGTTCTTACTACGTCAGGTTAGAGTTGACTTTAGGTTGATCCAGGCGTAGTGGAGGCGTGTGAAATACGTAGGATTTTCTGAAGCATTTGAAATTTGTGAGTTTCCCCGTCGCCCGAAACGTTTAAGATTTATTTCGCTGCTTATTGCTATGCTGATTGAAGAGTTATATAAAGTGCGTTGAGTGGACATTGCAGAGTTTTTCTCGTTATATTGGAATATATTTGAGAGCTACGGGAAAACGAATTTATTAAAGGTTTTCCGGTTGGGTGTTTAAGGCGTTTTTCGTGTAGATAAACAATATCTAACGACACTTTTACGTCGAGGAGTTGAAACGAAATAGAACTGAATAACTGGTATAGGTACCTACATAACACAACTTGCAAGAAATAAAAAATGGAAAAATAAAAACTTTTTACAAAAAAAAGAAAACCGACTTCAAAAAGGATGAAATAAAATATTATCCTTTTTAAGTATATGCGTTACCAACTGATATGTTTGAAGTCGGTGCCAAGCCAACTTTTGAAACATACCATGATTTGGATGCGATTCCATAAGGATGTACATTGGATTGCCTTACACGACGACAATGAACGTACTTTCTGTAGGTACAGTCGACGTTAATAATATGTTTACACTTTTCGTCTTATTACAAAGGGGTAGGGTGCAAAAGTGTAAACATATCATTGACGTCGACTGTACCTAAGAACACACGATCAAACCTTCTTGGCACAGTCCGTACCATGTTTGTCGGCACGCAAGCGTGGGATTAGGACAGAAGTTATTTCCCGTTCCTTATTCAGAGGACTACATTTCAAAATATAAAACAATTCAAGGAATTTACTTTCTTGCCAAATTTCACCTAAAGCGGTTCAGTTGTTTAGCCATGAAAAGGCGACAAATAGTAGTAGGGCTTACGGCGATATTTACATCGAAAGCTGCATTTTTGGCAGAAAGCAAGCCGCTTTGCCCAGTGATACTAGGGACCAACCTGAATGATTTCATCCGAGGAAACACAAATTTCATTCACTAGAATTCAAGATGGCGGACCTTCCCCAAAATGGCGGCTGCAATATTTAAAAAAATTATAGACACATAACGGCTGCACCGATTTTGGTGATTGATATATCGATCAATTCGTATTGACACCTGTAATCGAATAAAAAATATGGCATTTAAGAAATTAAAGATGGCGGCCGAATATTAAGAAAATTGTGTTTTTTTTCTTTAATTTTTTTCCTTTTAATAAAAATAACAACTAAATATTCTATAATATGATCACATATTCTTTAATTTAAATGAAACCTGATAATATTATCTGTAAAATAAAAAAATAATCTTAACAATCCGTTGAGTAGTTTTTGAACTATGCGCATTTCAAAAAGCGCGTAACTGCCGTACTAAACGGCCCGCTCGCGCGGCTCACGTCAAAACTGAGAACTTTAATGATTTAAAGGCAAAAAAAGAACTGAAAACATATTTACTTTATTAATTAAGCTATAAATTAATAAATAAATTGTATTTCCGCTTATTATTTGTGACCTTCACGGGAAAAGGTATGGCGGCTGGCGCTTACGTCGCTTAGCACCGGAATAGTATTGGAGCGGCGTTAATAGTAGCTTAAGCGCCCTAAGGTACCTATACCCGTGGGTTCAAATTTATTCCTCTTTATCATCTTCGTCCGATGTGTATGAACAGAAAGAAAAGAAAATTCATATAAAATCAGAACAAAATATACCTAATATAATTAAATTAAATATATAGAGATGAACTACGTCAAACTGTCCCGCCCCTCCATTACTATTTCAATGTGTGTAGTATTGTAATAGTAATGGAGGGCGGGACAGTTTGGCGTGATTTACGTATAAGTACCTTCCGTTTTTGCAGTTGCCTTTGCAAGTGCTGCATTGCACTGTGCAGGGTAGACCCACCCTCTGACACGTGCAGCGCATTGTTTCGCAGCCTTTTTTAGAGCCGCAATGGTCCAAGTATGATAATTCACGCCATATCTCCCTGGCATCAGACCATTGCGATTCCCAACTGCCATTAGATGACTTACAACCCCAAGAGGATGGCGATGACACAGAGGCATCATCAAGAATAAGGGCATATCACCCCATAAGTGGCCTGCTTGATGTGAGACGAGGCGCGTGTTTATGTAATGCTGCCGATATTGGGGGGATGCTGGTTACCAATTTATTTTTAGTAGCAAATAGCTCCTTGCGTACCAAGTTGACCGACGAATGTGCTATTTGTGGGTCATATAGGTAGCAGGTGAACTTTTCCAGCATAGCCATGATTTCTTCAGGAAGGCTTTGTAATGGCTGCGATATTTCTTTCAAAGCTGGTGTAACTTCAGGGTGTGACAACCACGTTTTGAAGCAAGACTTCTTTCCTTTAGTATGGAAGTAAGAAATAGTGTCACACCCTGTAGAGGCGTGAAAGTCACGAAGAGCGGTTGATCTGTCAGGACCCAAAGTATCGATATAACGGCGTTTATTTGCAGCCCCAGTTATTAGCCATAACTCTTGCAGGCCACTCTCAATTAAAGTTTGATTACATGATATCAATAACACCAAAACATCTGTATCGGAAGATCTAATCAAAATACGCCTAATTCCCTGTTCTTCCTGATCTTTCGCGTGAAGTACGATGCGGCCATCAGCTTCTTCCGCATGTGTTCCTATTCATAAGATCAGGCAGAACAGGGAATTAGGCGTATTTTGATTAGATCTTCCGATACAGATGTTTTGGTGTTATTGATATCATATCATCAAACTTAAATTGAGAACAGGGAATTAGGCATATTTTGATTAGATCTTCCGATACAGATGTTTTGGTGTTACAGATATCATTCATCAAACTTAAATTGAGAGTGGCCTGCAAGAGTTATGGCTATTAACTGGGACTGCAAATAAAGGCCGTTATGTCGATGTTCATAAAATAGCAAATACTTTGGGTCCTGACAGATCAACCGCTCTTCGTGACTTTCACGCCTCTACAGGGTGTGACACTATTTCTTACTTCCATACTAAAGGAAAGAAGTCTTGCTTCAAAACGTGGTTGTCACACCCTTGAGTTACACCAGCTTTGAAAGAAATATCGCAGCCATTACAAAGCCTTCCTGAAGAAATCATGGCTATGCTGGAAAAGTTCACCTGCTACCTATATGACCCACAAATAGCACATTCGTTGGTCAACTTGGTACGCAAGGAGCTATTTGCTACTAATAATAAATTGGTAACCACCATCCCACCAACATCGGCAGCATTACATAAACACGCGCTCCGTCTCACATATCAAGCAGGCTACTTATGGGGTGATATGCCCATGAAACCTGATTCTTCATTATGCCTCTGTGTCATTGCCATCCTCTTGGGGTTGGAAGTCATCTAATGGCAGTTGGGAACCGCAACGGTCTGGTGCCAGGGAGATATGGCATGAATTATCATACCTGGACCATTGCGGCTCTAAAAAAGGCTGCGAAACAATGCGCTGCACGTGTCAGAGGGTGGGTCTACCCTGCACAGTGCAATGCAGCACTTGCAAAGACAACTGCAAAAACGAAAGGTACTTATACGTAAATTACGCCAAACTGTCCCGCCCTCCATTACTATTTCAATACTACACACATTGAAATAGTAATGGAGGGGCGGGACAGTTTGGCGTAGTTCATCTCTATATATTTAATTTAATTATATTAGGTATATTTTGTTCTGATTTCATATGAATTTCTTTTCTTTCTGTTCAAACACATCGGACGAAGATGATAAAGAGGAATAAATTTGAACCCACGGGTATAGGTACCTTAGGGCGGATGGCGCTTACGCTATTATTAACGCCGCTCCAATACTATTCCGGTGCTAAGCGACGTAAGCGCCAGCCGCCATACCTTTTCCCGTGAAGGTCACAAATAATTAGCGGAAATACAATTTATTTATTTATTTATAGCTCAATAAATATAGTAAACATGTTTTCAGTTCTTTTTTTGCCTTTAAATCATCAAAGTTCACAGTTTTGACGCGAGCCGCGCGAGCGGGCCGCTTCGGACGGCAGATACGCGCTTTTTGAAATGCGTATAGTTCAAAAACTACTCAACGGATTGTTAAGATTATTTTTTTATTTTGCAGATAATATTATCAGGTTTCATTTAAATTAAAGAATATGTGATCATATAATAGAATATTTAGTTGTTATTTTTATTAGAAGGAAAAAAATTAAAGAAAAAAAACACAATTTTCTTAATATTCGGCCGCCATCTTTAATTTCTTAAATGCCATATTTTTTATTCGATTACAGGTGTCAATACGAATTGATCGATATATAAATCACCAAAATCGGTGCAGCCGTTTTGTGTCTATAATTTTTTAAAATATTGCAGCCGGCATTTTGGAAAATGTCCGCCATCTTGAATTCTAGTGAATGAAATTTGTGTTTCCTCGGATGAAATCATTCAGATTGGTCCCTAGTATCACTGGGCAAAGCGGCTTGCTTTCTGCCAAAAATGCAGTTTCTTTTCGCTAAGCTCTATCACTAAAAGAGGCAGACAGAATTACTTACACATTTACAATAGTTATAAGTACAGTTCTAATGGGATTTATAGTCATAAAGCTGATTATTTTTGACGGGTATTGTTACTACTTGGCTTGGCACCGACTTCAAACATATCAGTTGGTAACGCATATACTTAAAAAGGATAATATTTTATTTCATCCTTTTTGAAGTCGGTTTTCTTTTTTTTGTAAAAAGTTTTTATTTTTCCATTTTTAGTTTTAATTGTTAAGAGCGCGACGCATGAATGAAAAACAACATCATGATTAACACTAAATTCGTGTACCTACTTTAGTAAATATGTAATCAGGAATTTTCTCGAGTCCATCTGGGAAATTATAATTCCTGTCACTACACTAAATCCATCCTCCGCCCCGCCACTGACCCAATCCCTCTACCCCCCGATCACTCTACCTCACAGCGCATAAACCCCTAATCCACGTACCCCTCGGCCCTGAACCAGCAGCCCTTCAACCACCATTATCCGACCCCTTAATCCCCGACCCCTTAACTCCTAACCCTAACCCCCGATCAGCCTTACCAGCTTACCAAGAGTTTGACATTGATTTATTCGCTAGCGTGTATGTAACTTACTTTCTTTGCATCTCGTTCATACTGGCATATTAGTGCGAGCGAGATGCATAAAAAGTAAGTTATGGTCGTTAGCATCGCTAACTTAGCGAATATGTCAATGTCAAACTCGTGGTAAGGCTACACTTGCACTACATCAAATTGGCGGTGTTCGGAAGCAAATGCTCGAGTTACTTTAGAAAACACCGAAATCACTTTACACGTGCCTTTAAAAACTGAGGAGTTCCCTCAATTCCTCATGGATTCCATCATCAGACCAGAACCAAAAATAATACGGAAACACCTTGGAGGCAACTCCTTCCAAACAAAAAAAGAATTACTCAAATCGGATCACAGGTGCCGGAGTAATCGCTGAACATACTACATTTAAAAAATCATCATCATTATCATCAAAACAATCATCATCATCAGGTCTACTTTATCAAAGTGGCGGTTTTCGCGAGAAAATGCTCGAGTTGCTTAAGAAAACACCCAAATCACTATGCATGTGCCTTTAAAAATTGAGGAGTTCCCTCAATTCCTCATGGATCCCATCATCAGAACAGAACCAAATTAAAATGGGACCAACTCGGAGTTAGCTCCTTTCAAACAAAAAAAGAATTACTCAAATCGGACTACGGATGTCGGAGTAATCGGTGAAAGTACATAGAAAAAAAAAAATAGCCACAACCGAATACAGAACCTCCTCCTTCTATGAAATGGAAGTCGGTTAAAAAGACATTATTTTTTCTTATAAATTTTATATATTTTTTTAATGTTTTTACGTTCTCCTGTAAAATTTGGTCTAAAGCACTTACTAGGTTTTGTTATAGGACAGCCGGCACCACTATAAAATGCCTTAGAAATACGTTAGAAAAGAAAAAAAGGGCATTAGGTACCTAATGGTCTGAGTTAAGCGCAATTATAATTATTATACTGCCACAACAAAGCTTGCAAAAATAGATGACACAATGTCTAGTATTATAATTAGGAGGAAAGAACACGAAATCACGAAACCATTTCGCCATATAAACGTAATATTCGTCATTTTCCTCTCTGGATATTAAGATTATAGAAAATCCATTTACCCAATTTGATAAAAATAAACCAAGGCTATGCCTCTTCGTTTGAATTTTTAGATTATTTAATTATTACGAAAGTTATAAGAAAAAAAAAATTAGGAATGGGTTTTTGCTCCTAAAATTTTTCACTTCGAATCAGGCTGAATGTTTGGTTTGTACGGAGAAGCGTTCGACCAATATCGTCTTAAATTTGTGTGAAATATTTTACGCCCTTCTTTGTGCAAGATATTATTGCAAGCGAATGTACTAATTCTACTTGTTTTCTCGCTCTGTAGCAGCAGGCCAAAATGAGACAAGTTGAGTAACAACGCAAGTTTCTGTGATTCCAGTAAACACGTAACGTGGAACAATATCTGCGGGGCAAGTTCGAGGGCTCTGAATACAGGTGCTAGTCTAATTGCCATAGTTATCTATCTAGTTGTACTTACCAGCTCCTACCTATACAACTATTCCTCCTGTATAACTATTTATATTTACTAGTTTGAGAGTGCTTGACATTTGCCCTTTTACCTAGTCTTTAAATACCTTGCCTGAGCCAAAATATATTTTATTTAAAGCAATGCCAATCTGTTTAGAATTTTTTATACAATTTGTTAGATAAATATGGCTGATTTGCTTTGTTTCAAAGTGTTTTATTTTAAATAAAGAAAATATATGTTATTTATTTATATAAAGTGATATTTAACGAGGCATTTAACACAAATCATCTTTTCAAAATGTGTAATTAAAGACAATTTTCTGTAACTACTTACATCAGTTTGATTACGGTCTAGTTAGAGCTATACAGTGTTCATTTTTATCCTCATTTTCCAATAAAACTTTTTAGTTGAATACAACAAGTGGAACAATAAGTCATCATCATCATCTCCCTCGCATTGTTCCGACGTTTTGCTACGGCTCATGGGAGCCGTTGGCCCGATTGGAATTGACGTAGATACTAGTTTTTCCTTTACTTAGGTTTTTACTTAGGTTTTTACTTAGGTTTTTGCCATCTGATCTTCCAACCCAGAGGGGAAACTAGGCCTTATTAGATTGGATTAAAATGTGATTTTCCTTAAACCAAAAGGACCATAGGACCGGACCAGGACAATAGCTTCCCCTAACAAGTTTTAATTGCAAAATTTGAATTTTGAGTCCACTCCTCTTGTTCCGCGTTCCCGTGATCCGTGCAACTTCGAATGCAATGTAAGCAAAGTGCAGCGAATGGACACTGTGCAATTAGCATAACCACTAGTTCGCGAACTAGCTCTGAATTCAAATCGCGTATGGACGTATCATGCGAAATGTGTGACGATTAGATTAATTTCGTCGCGCGAATTTGTACTCGAATTGAATCTTGTGCGAGGTGCTTAAACAAATAGGCATCGAGTCCAAGTCAATCTTATATTGTGACATCAAAAGATTTAAATTGCCTATATGAGTCGCGCGTGCCTTCCTCTATATACAAGTAGAATGATAAGTCCTAGCTAAGAAACTGATATGGTATGATAACTTGAGACCGTTGCCTATAGATGATTGCAATACTAGCTGTGTTAACAGTTTTATCATATCATCTTAAAAAGTACCCAACGGATTTTTTGAAGTCGGTTAAAGAGAGCATTAGATTTCAAACCCGGCCCTGCTTAGCATACCTACTCGTCAGTTCCAGCAATACGCTCCTAAATTACAGACTCGCGATAATACGGAATTGCAGCATTTACTGTTCCATTCTGACGGAAAGTTGGGTTTTAGTGTCGTGAGCGTGTCAAATTCTCAAAAGAACTGTGAAAGTGACCTCGATATCCTTATAAAATTATAGTGGATGACCGTTTCTCTATATAAACATAGCCTTAATTTTTCTCTCTGGATAATATGTAGTTACCTAAAGAAAATATGTTTATACAAATTGTAAAAAAAATATTTTAACAGACATCGGATTTTAGGAGGCAAAAGTAATTGAGTTACTTCCTATATTGATAAACTCAATTATAGATGCTTTTTGACACGGCTCATGGGAGGCCCCGCTTGGTAAGAGTACCTAGCTCCGTAGCGATCAAAACGCAACTATCACTGTCGCACTAATATAGAAGAGTGATAGAGAGACACAAAGCGTTTCGTTGTCGTAGCGATAGCGATTGTCACCTTGGCTAGGCCGGCAGGACCAAACCAGAACAATAGCTTTCCCTAACAAGTTTTAATTGCAAAATTTGTATTTTGAGTCCAATCCTCTTGTTCGTGCATGCATACATACTCCCTACCCTTCATTTAATTTTGTCCCCTACCAATATCTGTACGGATATGATGGTCATTCTTGTCTACGTGACATCATGATAAAACGGCGACCGTCACTTTCTATCCCACGGTGTTAAAAAGTGACAGTTGTTTTATCACGTGGATAAAGATGGATAAAGCTATCCATACTATGCCGGCTGGTGATAAGCTATGTGCATTAACACGTGAACATGTAACCCAATAAAATACATTTAATACATTATTCATTTATACGAGAGCAGAGTTAAAAAGAGCGAATTCAATAAAAATTCAAACCAGCCATACATAACGGTCGGTCGGAGTTTAACAAATCGAGTGCAGTTTCTTTAAAGTGCGGTAATTTATGTGCTTCCAATGGGACGGTAAAAACAGAAGACAATATTGCGTCGCTTGAACCGGAGAATCCAGAGAGCGGTTGAGAGTAAATAATTATAGAAGAGAATACTAGTACCATTTTATACACTACGCTTTTATTTAATTTGGGAATAAGATGTTTTGCAGCCAGGGGCAGCACTAGTAAATTATACATAGGTACTATGCCAAACAGGTATGTGTTTAAATTGAAATGTTAAGCAGTTAAATAGAAGTGACGGCACAGCATAAGTATAAAGGGGCCCACTGATTAACAGTCCGCCGGACGGTATCGGCCTGTCAGTTAGAACAAAATTTTGACAGTTCCGAACAACTGACAGGCCGATACCGGCCGGTGCACTGTTAATCAGTGGGCTCCTTAACACATACTTACTAATAGGCATAGACTAGGAATCCTCTAGATCGAGCTTAGAGCAATTATTTCATGCAACCGATAATGCCTAAAATGCGGGGGTGCGCGGGACGAGGTGAGCAAAGTCCCGTGCCGTGATTGATCCGTTCAAAATCACGGACGTCACACAAAGACACTTTCGACTCGAACATGGAGTAAAATTACCGTATGCGTGGCAGAGAGGGTAGCGCGACTATGCTTAGTCTGGAGGATGTTTTGTCTGTGCTAACAGGTATACTCATTGTGCGCTAAAAGTTTGGTTGCTCAATATGGAAAGTTCTTACGTTCCTTATGCATTCCACACTGGGCGGGTCCGGGACTTGCGAGTCTCCAAACTTAATAAATATGTGTGGACACGTAAAATGGCTCTTGTTGTGACCCTTATGATATAGTTCCTCCTGAAGTTACTCGTGTGTGCAAAGTTGAATCTTGTCAAAGTTAGCAATTTACTGCACCAAGTAAGTTAAGAAGCTCGGCGAATGGAATTATTTACCACACTGATGTGATCACGAGTGTTGAAAAGACTAGGAAATTATATGTTTACAGCAATATTCGATATGACCTCCTAATAACATTTTTTTTTAAATGATGTGAGAGGCAATCAAGCAGACAAAGGCCTAATATTAAGCAATTGTACCTACAGTCAAAGATATGTTTATACTTTTGCACCTTACTCCTTTGTAAGTAAGGTATTAGGTAAGTAAAAACATCTTTGACGCCGACTGTACCTCAAATGTTTATATCAAGCACAACTGCTTAAAGCAGCACGCCAGAATTAACACTTAATGTAGTAACAAACCAAGCTAAGTTAGCAGCGATTTTGATTCAGTTTTTTTTGTTTCATGTTTTCAAACTCTAAAGTGGTCTCTAGTAAAAAATGGGTATTTCTACAAACATGTTTTTACAATCGCTAGATTTCACCAATTGAAATTTGAAACCATTTCCAGAGTTTGCGTTCGAAATTTCGCCAATTCTCATGATTTATCTCTGCAATCGTGAGATAGTAGATGTAATTTAGGGAGCACCAGTCTTAGCTGGGCACCTGCGGTTTATTTACGACAGTACTGAATGCATCCTAATGTGAACCATATGTGCTGAGCAACACTTAAAGAGGAGTAGAGGAGGAGATCGGTTCTCCATTCAAAATTTGTCCCTATTTTTATCCTTGGATAGATTTAGATTCAGGTAGATTGTGATTATTTTCTACCGCGCAAAAGTCAAAAAATCAGAATTCAGATCGATAAAGTTACTAGAGGTGACTCTCATGATTGCTAATTAAATTTTCAGCCATTTTGTGATTTTTCAAAAAACGCCGCTCTCTGAAGCTACGCCACCTTAACAAGTGACATCGCCTTTAATTTGATAATGCATTTATTTATTTGTCAGTTAGCATTAGGGAAGTTGGTAGGAATGGAAATGGGTGGGAAACAAAAAGTTTAATTACTGGTTCTCTGAAAAAAGGAGTACAATAGAAATAGCAAAGTGTAGAAAGACTGGTTAAAAAGTAAAAAACTTCGTTGTAATGCTTAAATGGCACGCCGGTATTGCCTTTTTTCAAATACGCTATCAGCTTTTATGCAGTACCTACTGAATTCTTTACTGCGTAAGTTTCATGTTTTTCAAATGCATCATCCTATTCCGAAAAACATAATATGTGCGTTTACGAATTTAAATTTGTTGATAGTCAAATTACATAATTTTATTATACTTATGACAAAAACATACAAAGAAAAAAGTGCAACAAAATGGCGACGTCTCAGCATGTTGCTGGCGACTTCCAGCGCTGATATGCCGATGATATAGCCACTTGGCTTAAGGCCAACTTGTACCTACCGATTGAAAATATGGACAAAACTTCAACACCACGCACCATAAAACACCTTACCTCCAGCGTTCCTTTATCCAAAACCCAAACTCCTTAAACACATCTCAAAACACCGTTTTCCTACATAAATCAGGCAACGACTCCCGAATATCTTTGACTATTCAAAATCACTTTCCTGCCATTGATGGCTATATATCTCTGGCAAGGATTACGCTCGAATGTAGACTAAATCACCTTAAAATCTAGGTGGGAACCTTCGTCCGGGACGGAATGAGGCCAATCCGTCATAGTGACAATGACAAAGCTCGGATACGTGCAAGTTGGGTTCGGGCGGGATCGGTATCTAGATCGGGATTGGCCAATCGGAACTTGTGTTTGCGATAAAGTTTGGGAGTTTTATGGCGGTTAGCGTAAAGGGTGTGTAGTGTTTAAAAGTGGATTGAGTAGTGGAATAACTTTTGAATATTTTAGTAGATGCGTCAAATGAAGTAGCTAATATAAAACTAAGTTTCTTTTAGATCCTACTGTAGGAATTTTATATTTATTTTTACTGTACAGTCGCCATCAGAAATATCGGAGGCGGCGAGGTACTCAAAAATATCTGAACACGCACTTTCACTCCTTGACAATAGAGATGTGTTCAAATATTTGTATGTCTAATATTAATATAAATATGATTACTATTAACTTTGTAAACATCAGGCGGTCTTTAAAATAATATTTATTAACAATTATCTACTTTTACTGATTATTAAAACAATATAAAAATAAGGCATTCAAACTCTTCTAAGAACAAATAGCAAGCATCTTCTATTATCATAACCTAATTGAACTTAGCAATAATAAATCATAAACATTATTTTACCATTCACGGTTTCAAAGTTATGGTTATCGAAGAGATTTGGCTGAAGGCGGTTATCGAAAGTGTATACATAAACAAGTTAGCAGCGGTTAGGTCATCCGTCGCCGGGGGCTAGCTATAATCGACCGGGCGCTCTTGGAGGGGTTCGTCGTTAGGCAAGTAACAGTGGTGGCAAGAAGTTGAGATACCATTAGTTATTTTGAAGGTTTGCTTATCAAACTCAAAACCCAAAGTTCCAAGTAGGTATTTTTCTTTAATTGTATCAAATCTAGGTAGGTTCGAGAACATCATATAGAATGATTTGAGTAAATGTAAGTATAAATGTTGTTGTTGTTAAAAAAATGTACATGTCAGTTTTGGTAAGATCTTAGGTAAATAAATATTGAAGGAAAATTTTACACAGATCGAGCTAGTCCCACAATAAACTCAATAAGGCTTGTGTTGTGGGTACTAAGTAGACGGCGATATATATAATATACACACGCAGGTGTTTTAAGTAAATATTTTTTTCTGTACTTGTTCATGCACATATATGGACATAGGTTTAACTTCTAAGAGCGTGAGAATATCTATGTAATCAATCGATTGAGCAACTGTCAATGCGATCTTACCTAACCTAACATTAAGCAACCTAGCCAGCTAAAACAAGGAATCTAGACAAGTAATAAAACGCCGGTATTTGCACCGCTGCAGCAGCATCGAATGTATTTAGCAGGCGACTCTCAGGGAATGCATAATGCACCTAATACCGGTACCAACCAGCCGGTGTCTCTCACACTACAGCGCCAAATTGTCACGGCTGTACCTACAAAAACGCATATTAATAGCCCTCGCCCTCGCCCGCTTAGCAACTTCTGCTGCTGACTGCGGAAAAGCTAGGTAAAAAGGCAAACTTACCTATCCCTTTCAAGGATCTCTTGAAAGAGAGAAAGTGAGAACAAGAAGAGAGGCATGTAATGCCATTGACGTAGTAAATGTGAAAAGGTTTCACAGTGGGTTAGGTAGTTAAAACAGTTCAATATTACCCGATGTAAGCTTAAGATGCAGCTGCGCTGACCATTCAAATAGGAAATGAATATCATATCTAATTGACCATGACTATACATATCCACCTGTCAGTAATATACTCTCTATATTCCAGACTGGCGGTAAATCATAATAATTGATTGTGATTTTGGTCACGCACAGCGCGCGGTTTAACCCTATTTCCATAGTGGATTTATTTCCATGATACAGGTGCTAAGCCTGCTCTTAATCCATGGGTTAAGCTGGATGCATTATAGACTGATGTGTTAATTTAGTTTTATGGTTTTGGGAGCTTTTAAAACTGACAAGCAAAGAATAAGATATTTAGATATTAGGACAGTTTCATTCCAAAAATACCTCCGATTTTTTAAAAACAAGAAGAATGGGCTTTGGAAATGCCATCATACAAACTTTAAGTACCCATAGGCCGGTTGAGACATTTTGATTGCCTATTAATTGTTTGATCCATTGATTTATTACCTACATTTAATACTCTTCCAAACGATATAGCAGAATCCATTGCAACCTACCTATTGCAATGCAATTATAGGTAATAATAATTAACTATGTAGTCCGTCTGGAAATTCCCCTTTAGACTCAGATTGTCCTACAATTTTCGTAAATCCAGTAAGGTACCTACTATCCACAAGAGATGTCTAGTAACGAAAATTAGTCAAGTTTAGAAAACTTTATTACCTACTTAAGTAATTTTATTTTTATAATTTTGCTGTAAAGGTAAATTAGTTTTATAACACTATTTAAACTTGCTATCCGTGCAGACTATTTCTGCTCCAAGGTCGGCGACAGATTGCCCGTCCTTATGAACCCAGGAGCCCGGGTACCAGCCATGTTAATTACATCTCGTCCCCGGGGCACCGAATAGCCTCCTTCAGATGCGGACAAGGCCACATACAGCGGAATACTGTTATATCGAGTGCTTGTTCAAATATTTCCTCGTGGCCTCTTGCCGCCCAAAGGCCTATAAAAAGGTCTCCCATTTCATTCTATTTTGGATCTTTATTTTGACAAAACAAAATTGCGTTTATCTTGGGCCTTGGCAAGTTTTGATACGGAGCGGGTAAAGGGTATATAATGTCGCTTCTAGTTTAATTAAAAGTGCATGTAGTTTTAAAGGTTTGTTTTTGTGGACTTCAGCTGATATTATATAACATTTCATTCATACTTTATTAGTATAGATTTTTCGTTTCCGAATACGCCCGGCTGTGATAATTACGTGGCGTCCCTTGGGCGCCGAATTCCCCGCACTAACTCTCGCACCAATCGACACTCAGGTCGACAGGTGCCTCGCTGGGATTTGAGTCAACTTGTTACCTTCAAATGTTACATACCATTAAACACAACAATTAACATGTAACCACTATCGCAAGACCAAGAGGCATGACGTGATCTGGTGTCAGAGGTCAAGACTCACTTTGGGTCATTGCGTCACCGTAGTAAGAAAACATATTTTCTGGCACTAGATTTAATAAATTTCCGACAGACGCGCTGTTTATCTATTAAAATATCCTTTTGCCAGCCCTACAGACAGTCATAATTTAATCACTCGCATGTAGAAACTTCTCGACTAACATAATAAAGTGCCGGTTTATTCACTAAAAGGATAATTAGATATATTAAACTATTTAAAATGTCAAGCCACCGCGGACTCTAGGGGACTAAGCAAGGTATTTACAAAACACTGTTAACTGAACATTTATAAAGCTTAATGCAAAGACATAAGGTTGCTTTTAGTACCCCGTTTTAAAGCTATTCCCCGATATAATATGACCCCGATATTCACAACTAACATATGTAAGTAAGAGTCAGGCTTAAAATGGTTAGATGCCGAATTGGTTCGTGACCGTTTTTAGTAACGCGGAGTAAGCGTGTTATTTTAATTCAATTGATGTGAAGCTGACGTTTTGGATAATTTGCTTTAGTTATTAGGCACCGGACTCAACATTAATCATGTTGTACTTACTTTAAAAAGGTTGTGTTGATATGACTAGGTATTCTGTGAAATGAGTGCATAGTCTGTTAACACTATGTTGTGCGTACCGTGTTGTGCTGACTGAACAACAGAGTAAAAAGGTAAATAATCAATTGCAAAGGGAACCAGAATATGATGATTAATGATCCTACAAGTGACAGAGGGCTGGTTCTTTCCTTGCCCAGCGAATCGACATCACCATACAGCGCGGAAATGCCACTAGCCTTTTTGGCACCTGTATGTGCAATTGTGCATGTGTATGTTATACATATTTTTAGTATTATTTCTTTCTTCTAAATATTTTTGCGTTTATTTTCAATAAAAATAAATAGTAAATAGGTGCCTGGTTAGTAAGTATTCATAAGTATGTACATATTCAGTGCAAGGTACCTTCAGTTTTAATAAAGTCCAGCAAGTTAGACAAAGTATGTTATCAAGTACATAAATTGTATAATAAAATAACAACTGTCAATATATTTTCAACTCTTTTCACTTATCATACAGTTTAAATTAAATAAACAACCAGTTGAATTTGTTATGAACCCCACTCACAACATCATAGGGCCCTGAAGGGTTGTTGTAGAAATATTTGAACGGACGAACATGCATGCAAATTATGTTGGACCGAGTTATGTTGGACCGTAAAATGTTATTGTGTTGGGCTAGTGTATGTTGGATTTTATAATTATGAGTCTGAATTTATTTGAATTCATGTTATATTTAGCATAATTTTAACAATAATAAATACCTATATGAGACCAAAATGGCGGGAAAGAGGGAAGATCTTGACCCAGGAGTGGAACGCTCTTTAAGCCAATACAAAAAATAGATGACCATTTTGACATTTTAATATTTCATCACTGTAGGTAAGTATATAAGTATCTTATAGTACCTCCCTGCCTTTAATGGAATTTCATATACAGAGTGTATAAAAACGAACTCGCTAGGATTGAGTTTGTATAAATATGAAATTCATTTATTATCACAGTACCAACGCTCACACTGTTAACTGGCAATTCGTAAATCTTATTACAAAAGGCACAAGGTCCACCATGAATGGATATTTAAAGAAATTTACTGATATTTACTTGACAAACTTGAATGCACAATTGCACACATGACATCATAAATAATGTACCTATACATACATTACTAGCATTTACATTCCTTCCCTGCACTTAAAATTGGAAAAATGTCTAACAATCACGCGTTTTTGACGGTTACTTTGTAATGCGACGGTGAGAGTTGACGAGTTAATAAACAAGATGCAACAGTAATTTTCCGACAATCATTCGGAGTAGTGGGGAAATCCCAAAACGCAAGTGCCCTCGCAATGTTTTTTATTTCCTTAAAAAGTTCCTATAAAGCTCACACTGCTTCTTAATTATAAACGAGGTAACTAGCCCCACACTGACACATCCACACAATCAAGCCACGCCCGCCGTTAACTAAGACCGGGGAAACTATCCGTTTAACTGCACAAATAGTTCTTGCTTGCATTCCGGATTAGAGTTGCCAACGTACGGACACCTATAGTAATGATGTGGTTGGACCGGAGCGGTCAGCGAAAGCGATAACGTATGGTACGCATGTACGGTCGTTGACACTGAGGCTGAACTGTCCATTTGTTAACCTTCTTTGTAACAATATACGGATAACTATAGTCAAACAGTTTTGCTGTTAGTATTTAAATCAATAGTGTATTGTAAAAATACGTTATAATTACCAAATGCACTTTAAAAACTTTGCTATCGCATCTTCAAGAACTTTATGAGAATTTGATGTTTTAGACTTAATATTCTTATGTGACTTTTATTTACCTGTCTAAATACATTCAAGTAAATGATTTTAGACTTAAGATTGAATAAAGCAACGACTGCAACAACGTCCAGCATTGGGGCATATACGTTACATTGTTTTGAGCGAACGTTGGGCGCCAAACCAAAGAAACGCTAGCCGCCCTTTCCAAAGCATGTCCTTACCCGAGTCAGGCCTGGCCAAGTTTGACCTAACATTCATTATTAGCGGCTGACCCGGGAACTAAACTAATTAGCACTAAACGAACGCTCAAATAACTTTAGCTTACCGAGCAACTTGTTTTAAGTAACCTTTTTGTGGGTGCTGCTGAGCATTCGAATTTTAACTTAAATAGTCGAAACTTAAAATATGTTGTTTACTTAAATAATTTGCAGTTTAACTGTAGCGTTTCAAAAAAACACATTTTGGAATTTCCAGATACAGGCTCTTATTTTTGTTAGCTTGCTATGTGTTAAACTACTGTTACTTTACAAATATGACATGCTGTAAAAATTACATAAGCGATTTAACACATTGTTATGTCATTTTAGATTGAAGATCACCTTTAATACTGAATTATCTCTGTCAGTTAACACTCTGCTAGACATTACTCCGGACACAATAGAAATAACACTGGGATTTTAATAGAATTATAACATTGATAACAATATAAATTCATGTGGCAGTCATTACAGGGAGAAACTAATTTAAGGTTAAAGGGTTCTCTCAAAAGAATAAATAATGTTGAAACCGCACTCAGTTATGAATTTAGCTCATTTTATTCTTAATCACAAAAAGAGCATGAATCTTGCATTTCCACAGTTAATTCACAAGATAACTGAAGAATCTTAAAACTTTAAACGAAATACTTTCTTTAAACTTTCTTTGAACTTAAAATTCTGCGCTGTTTTATTATGAAGCTGAGGTTTGGTAAGACAAAGATACACCACCCTTTATTATATTATCTTGTACGCCTTTATTTCACAAAGGATACAATTTATTGAAAATGTATTGTCTTGTATTGGATTTATGACTTTGATTATTGAAACTTTGTTGGTAAGTTCCAACTAAATATTGACTTTAGATACCTACTCAAAAGGTAAACGTGAGATGTTTTACACTGAATTAAACTAAAATGTGCCCTTTTCTTCTTTTCAACCCACAACAGTTTTCTTTCTTATTGTTTAGAAATACTTAAGATATTTTCTATTTTAATTTTGCTATAATTTCATAAAATTTATATGATTCAGTAAACACGATTTTCCTTGTTTCAAATACAGTCATATTATTAGTTATCGTTATCGTGCCAGATCTTGTATTTTATATATGTTTTTAAAATTATGATTTAATAAGAGATAAATTTTTTTGTGATAATGTCGAGTTGCAAAACAAGGCGATTGGTCATGTAAGACATGTTTTAAAAAAACAGCCAGTTTAAATTTAAACGGCACAATCCAATTTCACATCCGTTGAACTATAATGGAAAAATTGTAAAAAACGGCGTAAAAAACTCGCGGTTGATTGCATAAAGTAAAACCAGCAATATCAATAGAGCCAAGCGTTGTTGCGCATTGCTGCGCTGATATTTTGTAGCAAAACCGCACAGCATTTTTCTATCTTTTCGATCTGCATTCAAAGCAAAATTATGTTTCAATGGCCCCACGTTGGGCGCCACTTTTACGAGGCCTACGTAATCTACTACGTGTACAAAAAGGATTCTACGAATCGCATTTTGCTCGCACTAATATCGTATAATAAGTATAGTTGCCATCATATATGAATTGAAGCGGTCAAGGCGATCATAAATAACAGAACAGAATGCGTTAGAGTGCGTATTCAAATATTTTTGAGCATCTTGGCCGCTCCGATATATCTGATAGCGCCTGTACACTGACGTTCAAAAAGTGCATGGAGATGTTTCAACCGTCATATTAAGGTATTACGGTCGACGTCTATCCATGCACTTTTGCACGCCACTGTACATGCAAGATGCACTACGTGATACGTCAGAATTAATAAAGAAAGAGGATATATGTATCAAAAATATTGGAAAAAAGGAGTACGAGATATATTGCCCTATCTATTTTGTAAATTTAACCGGTCTTTGGCCACACTAAAATATTAAAAACTGGCTGGGAGACATTGTTGCGCAAATGTGAATGCTTGGCCAGTTCTTTTTACTGAATGCTGCACTGAATAACTTTTAGTTTCTCGTTGAATTCTGTAGTTACAAATAACTCTCCTAAATGGGATAAACTGCTTTCATTTCTGGCAAAACAAAACAAAAGAAGCTGCTTTAAATGCTTGCTGGCCACGCTAAATAGCTAAATGGAACTTAAAATTTTACCGGAAGCGTTTTCAGAAACTGTTCTTTTTCCGATTTCATACCGAATAAAAATTATATGCCATTTTATTAGGCCGGCGTCCGTTTTTATATTCCTTTAGCCCAGTATTTCATCCAATACGCTTTAACCCAATAGCCTAGTTCATTTTAGATTCCATCAACTCTTAATAGTCCTTAGCTAGGGTTTGCAATCCGGATCCGATATGTATGAAATTATCCAGATCTGGATTCGGATTCGTGGATATTCCCAAATATTTCGGATTCGTCGTGCAAACCCTAGTCCTTACACGCTGGCGGGTGCTGCCTCTGTGTGCGTTCCATGACACGGTCAAGGACAGCATCCGCTCGGTTTAAAAGGGCATCTACGTGTTAACTTCGGCTCCGTACACGCTTTGTAACACCATAGTTTCGGGATTGGAAATACGAAATACATACAAATAATGTCCACATTATACCGTAATCGTAGTCATTCTCTTAATTGGCAAAATGTTCGCGTGGGGATCATATGATCTATTTACCTCAATCGAAAACTGTTTCACTTGCTATGAGTTCGTTACTATGCACATTTGCCACCATCAAGTTACAAAATAATAAAAAAATGGCGTGATAAACGCTGTAGTCATTTACACTTCTCCCTCTAATTTACCGACCTTTATCATCAGTTTTAAGGCCACATTTATCACAATATTTATGAGTTAGCCACGCTTCCTTAAACGTTAAGGGACTCCCGTAATAGACTGTTTTTTTAAATTATTAATCTTTTTAAAAAGATAACCGCGAAGATATATGGGTTGGGGAGTTAGGAGAGGAAATATTGCCGCTTCTTAGACTCGTTGAGTTTCACGCGATAACAAAGAGGCTTCATACTTGTGTTATTAGCTTGTTGAATGGTTCTCATAGATGTTTTATATTATTTACGATCAGACAGATTGGATTATTGTATTTAGATTTTCCATCCAACATCGGGCAAATTTTATGTAGGTACAGTCAAGGAATTTAAATTCCGACCCATTTCGTACTTTGTCACAGTGACAATCAATATGAAAGCCGCTAGAGACCTCATACGGTTGTCACTGTGACAAAGTACGAAATGGGTCGGAATTTAAATTCCTTGACTGTACTTACTTAACTTTAAAAAGATTGTCTCTAAGTAGTTCGCAAACGTCACTCCTTTAAAGAATTTTGATAAATATCAAAACTACTCGTATGTCGCGGGAGGTTTTTGTTCCAGTGCCAATTGCACGTGTTTTTTTTTGTGATTGATATACATTACTCCGGTACGTATTGGTATTTAAATTTTTTATATTATTTTGATATAATATTAGACAAATATGAAATTATAATACCTACTTAGGTAGATGTGCCTAGTAAAAAATGTTTGGACTTCACATAAACACGAAATGTCAATGATTAAGTCAAGTCCATTAGACCTCATCGGTTTATTCAGCGTCGGAAGGGTTGAACACAAAGACCGCATTCACGTCTTACGTGAGTCTCGTAATAAATCAGGCGGAGGGTTAATATTTGATGCCCTCGGGTTAGCGGGTCATGTGGTATATTGAATACAATCCATTTACTATTATTCGTATATGTGTGAACAATAAATAAGGTAACAATAGCGTTGACAATGCATTGAGAACAAAACGGTACCAGTTTTGTAGTAAATTAATCTAAACTAAATTAAATGTTACCTAGTTGGTTTATTGGCTAGTACTTAATTATTATATATTTATATAGCAAAATTAATATAAACAAGGGCATGTTGCACACATTTGTAGATTTAATTCAGCTACTGTTTTTTTTATAAACAACATAATTATATAGGTACCTAAAAATATGTGTGTAGTATTTTTAGATTTTTTAAGAAGGATGAGTGTCATTTAGAAGAATCTTAGTATGCTTGTAGTTTATGAGGCATAAAATAGTAATATGGAAGGGTAAAACCTTAATACCGCTTATTTTTTAACCTAACTATAATACTTACTTATTAATTGCCTGCTGACCCGTATTCGAGGCTAAGAACTTTAACATAACTTCAAATGGTAGTATGGTAGGTAAACGTATTTCATAAAAATACCTTTTACAAACCTAAAAGATCCATAAAATACTAAAGTAAACCCGATACCTGTTGCTAGAATTAATTCTGGGCTTTAACCGCGAAAATCGAAGTTCGCAAATTACGGGCATTTTTCTCTGTTACTCTAATTACGCCTTCATTGGAGTAAAAGAGGAAGATCTCCGCAATTTGCGAATTTCTGTTTTCGCGGTAGCCCCTCTGATCTCGCGATCGCTCGGCTCACGGCCTCAAATTATCACGAAGCCAGAGAAGCCGTAGTTACTCAACGGGGTAATGAGATATTTTGTTCCCCGTGCTATAACATTTATTAGGTGATTACCGGAGCATTATTAGGTGGTCAAAATTATCTTCCGATTTGTATACTACTAATAACTAACAGAGATGGTGGGACAACTTGCAAGCACTTTCCGGATTGGTCGGAAAATACAAACACCAGGGTAGAACGGAGTATTAAAAAGATAAACATCTTGTAAGTGTACAACTAAATAGCTGCGTAAGTCCGTATGGTTGACGAAATTTTAATTTGCACCAATATCTCGAACAACTTGTATGTCGAATCAGTGGATATTATATTTCATCAACTATTCTGTAATAATTAGATAGTTTAGTAGTCTTTTTTTGTAAATTTGTCCAATAAAGTTTAAATAAATAATAAATAACTAATAATAGTTCCAATTATTCAACAATCGCATTCTCATTAGGGAAATTCTATGATAGCAGTAAGTACATTAAATTCGCGAACGAGTTTATTTATATAATATCCTACTCGTAAAGGTATAATCGAATACATTTTATCATATTGAACACAAACTTTGGCTATAATTCCGTTGTCAAGGGGTAACCACCACATTTCCCTGTTATAATGTATTTGATGGCGACACTCAATTTTATTGTCACAATTAAGGTGCAAGTACGCCAATAAAATTAAAACCGTTATCGTAATAAACATTTAATGCATGTATAATAAAACACCAACGTTAAAACAAGGCAGAATCAGATAGCAGGCTTCAAAACAACCGTATTTTTCCAGTCTCCAAATGAATTCGGTTATCACGACGCCTGACAAATCGAAAATGCACGTGAAAATAAAGCCACTAATCCGAACGTCAAATAAATTAGGAAGATACAGCGCGCGCTGCATACGCTGAGTCCCATTATTTTGACGCCAAATTGCCTCGATTGTACGAGAAACTTTGTTGTCAAATACCTGATGGAAATCGTTGCATCGGACATTGGTGATATTAGAAGCATAATTAAACAGAATTGATTGAAGTCAAACTTGATGTCGACATAACACAAAGCAAATTAGGTACTTAAGGTTTCGTCTACATTTTTTATTAAACCTTGTTAATGTATCATTGTGGTAGGTACACCGTTAAATTACCTACCTATCGACCATACTGGCGGAAGTATGATTGGCGCTGATAAGCATGCATGGTTTGTTGGTGTGACTTGACATCGATCGAAAGTTTATTTATGAAATACGAAGAATCACACACTTTTTGTCAGGAACGTACGAGTATAAATTATTTGAACCAGAAGTTTTCGTTCTATTTAGAGCTGCATTTTCAAAATGCTATGTCCAGCTTTCTACGAAATAATACTAGTTGCTTAGGATTTATTTTTCTTCTTTAAAAGAAGCTAGCGCACAAATTTTATTTTCAAACTCCACATATTTTATATTGCTTTAAAGATTGGCACACGTTTAGCGGTCCTTTCACACCTGGCTGTGCATCAGAATCAAAATGCACTTTGCCAGCTTAAATATAAAGTCTCATTTCGTACGGGGTATTAAACGAAGAATCCTTTCATCATTTCTCGCATGCTAAATTAAACCCTATTTTGATGCTAGCAGCGTTTAATACGCTTTGAGGAAAATCACGTGAAGGGGTCCTACTCGCTGTCAATGAAAATGGAATTTCTGTGTTGGGATTGCATTGTCAATTCGAGGAATTGTGTGGTTTATTTCAAAGATGTGTTTTCTATAAACAATAAACAACCCGTTATGGTATGGGTACGATATGTTTGCGCACAGAATGGAGTAGGTACTTAGGTGAAATGTCTCAGTATTATTGCTAGATAAATGAAGGTTGGGATAATATTGTACCTTATGCTTGTTGTTCTAATGCGAGATAGTTTCTTAACTGGACAGGTGGGGCTAAATCGGCTATGATTGAGGGTCTTACATTTAAGCAACAAAATTACTGTTTTGCTTTTCACTCAGGCACTTTTCATCACTTTTTGCATTTACCATCAATTTTATGGAGACTGTAGTAAATCAAACACCGAGCTCAGATGACAACTAGTTTATTCCAATAATAACGGGTAGATATCTATTTTACGGAACTACCTACAACATCTTTCCCTTAAAAATAATAAGCATGCATACTAACTAAGGTAGGTATACATAACTAAAGTAAAATAAGAATAACTAAAGTAAAGTAAGAATTACACAATCACTTTCCTCCTCTTTGTTGAAGGAAAAAAAAATTGAACAAAAGAGAAGAGATAATAATAAAACTATAGATAGAAGTAGCGTAGGTTTTGTCTTACACTGTATATATAATATTTGACTGTCAAATTTGGTTTGACCAACTATAACACCTATAGACTATACATATACTTATCTAAGTTATTTAAATGAATACAAGTTGATATAAGTACCTAAAACAAAGTATTGATATCAATGCCCATTTTGCGAGCTCTGTTACGAGTGAGTGTGGGCTCGTTTGGCTGAGCAGTCTGGGTAGTAACGCTCGTAGACGGGTTCGGAGGCTGCTCGACAGCAGGCGCACACTTTACATCGGGCGGACTCGAACCGTGTCCCAGCGGCTGCGAGGTCGGTGGTGGTGGCCCAACCGGCTCGCACTTAATTAAATGTCTGCGATTACGACGGTATTCCATACCTCTCCGATTTTTTATTATGTATGACCGAGGAGTACTACATGTTTTTACAATTTTCCCTCTCATTTTATTAGTCGTACTAGTGTGGTCCATTATTATTACGTCATCGCCGACATTCAATTTTGCAAGATGCCTACAACGTTTGTCATAGTTTGTTTTTGTTTTATTTTGTTGCTCAATTAGTGCCTTATGACACTGCAAGTTCATATTGACCGGTTCTAACAAACTATGATGAACGGGCAGCCTGCAATTTAACCTTCGACCCATTAACAATTGCGCGGGAGAACCTATGTTTCCACGCGGCGTATTTCTGTAACGTAATAAATCTAGATAAAAATCCGTACCACTATTTATTGATTTTGTTAAAATCTTTTTTATACTTTGAACAGCTCTTTCGCTCTTTCCGTTAGATTGAGCGTAGTGGGGAGAAGACGTTATGTGCTCAAATCCCCATTGACCTTTGAACCGATTAAAATCCCGACTTGTAAATGTAGTGGCGTTATCTGTGATTACTGTTTGCGGTATCCCGTATCTAGCAAAATTCTCTTTCATAACAGTAATTACAGACAACGATGTCATGTTTTTCAACTGAGCCACCTCAATAAATCCTGAGAAATAATCAACCATAATTAGAAAGTATTGCTTTCTATACTCAAATATATCCATTCCTACTTTACACCACGGCAATTCTGGAATAGGTACTGGCAACATAGGTTCCCTAGCGGGAGCATTCTGGCACTCCTGGCAGGCCTCACAGCGCCGCACATACAACTCAATGTCGCGGGTGATGCCCGGCCAGAACAATACCTCTCGCGCGCGGCTCTTGCAGCGGTCAATGCCCTGATGACCGTCATGAATGATTTTTAGCATCTGGCCGCGTAGCCAAGATGCCGATCGCTTACGCTCCGTAGCGATCGAAACGCAACTGTCACTGTCGCACTAATATGGAAGAGTGATAGAGAGACATAATGGTTTTCGTTGTCGAAGCGATAGCGATTGTAACCTTGGCTAGGCCGGCTGTTCCCTTAACGCGGCAGGGATGAGAACAAGCTTGTTTTTAAAAATAATATCTGTAATTATTTGTAACTCGTCTTTATATGACCAATAACATTTCAATTTTTCAATAACATCGCGTTTGTTCTGTGGCCAACCCTTATTTATATACTCTTTTAACTGACACAAGGTCTCATCTTTTTCAGTTTCATCCCTTATGAGTTTAAGTTTAGATTGTGACATCTGTATGCTGTCCAGTAATTGATTCACTTGGTAGACAACACATTTACTTATTGAGTCATCATATAAATCTGGAAGAGGCGCGCGCGATAAGGTATCGGGTATGTACATATATTTACCAGGTTTATAGTTAACTTTTAAGTCATAGCCCTGCAAACGTAACAACATTCTCTGTAAGCGTACTGGGATAGCGTCCAATGCTTTTTTAAAAATACTTTCTAATGGTTTATGGTCAGTTTCTACACTAACATTCTTTTGACCATAAATGTACTGATGGTATTTCTCACACGCGAACACAATCGCAAGCGTCTCTTTTTCTATTTGGGCATACCTCATTTGTGTGTCGGTAAGCGTGCGCGACGCGTATTCGACAGGCCGCCCGCCCTGGAGGATCGTGGCGCCCAGCGCCACCGAGCTCGCGTCTACAGAAACTACCACGGGCTGCGACGCGTCGAACAGCGTCAACACCGGCGCATTACACACCAAATCTTTTAATTTAACGAACGCCGCGTCGTGCACGGAATCCCAACACCATACGGATTCTTTTTTAAGCAATCTAGTTAATGGAAAAGTATGTTCCGAATAATTGGGGATAAATTTGGACAAAAAATTAATTGCACCTAAGAATCGCTCAAGTGATTTTTTATCCTCAGGCGCAGGCATATCTTTTATGGCCCTAATCTTCTCGGGATCGGGTCTCATACCGTTTTTATTGAATACGTGGCCTAGGTACGTTACTTCCTCTACACGTAACTTACACTTATCCTTATTAAATTTCAAATTTATTTCTGTTGCTCTTTTTAATAATTTATTTAACCTTTCGTCATGTTCTTCCTTCGTGCGACCCCAACAAATAATATCGTCAATAAACGAGTCAACCCCATCTAAATTTTCTAACAGCTGTTTAATCTTAGCATGAAATACTTCCGAAGCACAATTTATTCCATATGGCAAGCGAAGATATTGGAATCTGCCAAATGGCGTGCCAAACGTGCATAAGTCCGCACTCTCTTCATCCAATTGCACTGCCCAAAACCCCGAACTAGCATCTAAAACTGAAAAGTACCGGGCCCCGTGAAGTTTAGCAGCTATTTCGTTAATAGTCGGCAATTGGAAGTGAGCGCGCTGCACGGCACAGTTGAGCGGACGGGGATCGAGGCAAATACGAAGTGACCCATTTTTCTTAGCCACGATAACTAACGCATTTACCCATCGCGTAGGATGATTCACCTTACGTATAACTCCTAACTGTACCATTCTATCCAGCTCTTGTCGCAATTTATCATGTAAACCTATCGGTACTTTCCGTGTCCCACTAATAACCGGTTGAACAGTCTCATCCACCACTATGTGGTACAGCCCTGGAAGACATCCAAGCCCTTCAAATAAATGATTATATTTAGACAAGTCTACAGAATGGACACGTTTAATTAACCCTAACTCGGTACAACTGTCACGCCCCAGTACGCTTTCAGCCTGCTCGTCTACAGCTATTGCAAATTTTAATTTATACACTCGGTTTTTATGACGCCAATTCATAATAGAAACACCTTTAATAGGAATAACATTGCGGGAATAAGAAAACAATCTCGTGCTCGGTTCATATACAATATTTTTTGGGTCACAACCTAGTTGCAAATACCTTTGATAAGATAACATATTTATGTCGGCACCACTGTCAAGTTTAAAATTTTCTTCGCCATACTCACTTCTTAGTGTCTCATACCAGTCCTTCGACGACGAACTCACCGACGAAACATTAGCAATCACCGGCACAAAAAACGACTCGCACTCATTACCCGAGTCATCGTCACAAACCGCAATGTCGTACACCTTTTTATTTATAGATTTACTCACACACATTCGCGCAAAATGCCCATAGCCCTGACACATGAAACACTGCACTCCATTAGCCGGACACTTGCCGGGGTCACATGCCTGGCCGCACCCCGGACACGGAGCGCGCGCCGGGTCGCCGCCGCGCTGGTGGGCCGGCGGCGCCGCGCCGCTGCCCCCGGGCCGGGCGCCCCAGGCGCCGCGACTCGGCCTCCAGCGCCCGCCGCCGCCGCACACAGGCGAAAAATCAATAAAAGTCGGACAAAACCAAAAAACTTCTAAGTAGCCCCAACAGGCAAAAACCAATCTTAGCGGGTAGTCCAATAAACAGTGCACGCTACTCGCATAATCATTTTCATGTTAGAGTCATCTACGCGACACGTTCTCATTCCAAAGTTCGACTTGTTCAAAGGCGAATATTTTAGTGCTCTGCGAAGTGTTACTTATGTGCTTACTTATTTATCATTTGCTTTCAGAAAGTTGTGATTTAATGATGGATACCCTTCCAGGAGGTAATAACCTAATTACTAATAGTTACTTTTGATAGCTATGCTTGCTTGATTATTATAAAAAAAAATAAATGTAATGTCTTGTATTTTTTGCACATTGTTCAACTTCACCAAGGAGAAAAGTACAACTTCCTGATAGATCCGGTTTTGATATTATCAATTTTAGAAACTACAGAACTTGGGTTTTAACATACAACCATTATTTTATGCGACCTTACGCGACATTTTAACAAAATTTTCATTTTAATCGATGACTAGTTTAATCAAAAATGTGACTAAGCGACATTTTTTTTTAGGCAAATGGCTATGGAAGACACTTTCAAGAGACTTTCAGTGTCTTCCGATCCTTATATAACAGGACTAAGAAAATTGGGTGGTAAAAAGTCGCTTCCCAAGAAGCTTCGCTTTTAGAAGAAGATATTATGATCAAAATTTAATAAAATGTCATAATATAATTGTAATTTTGTTTTTATTAGTTGGCAAACCTGCATTAATACGATTTCCGACTTTTATTGATTTTTCGCCTGTGTGCGCCGCCACGGGCCCCGCGGCCGGCCCTGCCGCCACGAAGCTGCACGGCGTTCACTTGCGAGGGACCCGCGCTTATTTTGAGCGCGTCTAGACTCCGGGAACCGTCACTCGATACCTCATCCGCTAGGCAAATTTTTATCGCCTTATCGAGTGTTAAATCATCCGTACGAAGCAGTCGGTCTCTCACAATAGTGCTCCTTATGCCGCAGATGATACGGTCGCGAATCAAATCTTGTTCCAATGAGGAAAATGCACAGTTTTTTGTTAATAACCTAAGTGCCGTTACGTATTGGCTTATGGTTTCTCCATCTTCTTGGCTGCGAGTAAAAAACTTGTATCTCGCTAAAGTTACGTTCGGTTTCAAACCAAAATATCCATCGAACTTTTCTAGAAGAATTTTCATGTCATCACGATCACTCTCTTTGTCAAACTTGAATGTTTGATATGCATTGAACCCCTCGGGTCCAATTAAGTTGATAAGTAAACTGGCCTGAGTCGCGGAGTCTTCTTTAACGACTCCGGATGCCTTAAGAAATAAATTGAATTGTATCTTCCAACATTGCCACGCGTCAGCCCGGCTGACGGGGCTCCCGTCGGTATGGAGCTCGGGAGGCGGTCTCGCGTGTTCCATTTTAATCACACTTTAGTCCAAACACAATAACTTCTAATATTTTCACTAATAACCACTAATAACTTTACAGAAAGTATTTATTTTTTCACCGCTGCCACCATGTAGTAAATCAAACACCGAGCTCAGATGACAACTAGTTTATTCCAATAATAACGGGTAGATATCTATTTTACGGAACTACCTACAACACCCGAAACCAGACAGACCTTCTGGTAAGACATAAACCGATTAAATATACCAAAAAGAGTGTCAGCAGTCTCTGTCACGACGCACACAGGCGAAAAATCAATAAAAGTCGGACAAAACCTAAACATTCAGGATTATTATAGAAATCGTATTAATGCAGGTTTGCCAACTAATAAAAACAAAATTACAATTATATTATGACATTTTATTAAATTTTGATCATAATATCTTCTTCTAAAAGCGAAGCTTCTTGGGAAGCGACTTTTTACCACCCAATTTTCTTAGTCCTGTTATATAAGGATCGGAAGACACTGAAAGTCTCTTGAAAGTGTCTTCCATAGCCATTTGCCTAAAAAAAAATGTCGCTTAGTCACATTTTTGATTAAACTAGTCATCGATTAAAATGAAAATTTTGTTAAAATGTCGCGTAAGGTCGCATAAAATAATGGTTGTATGTTAAAACCCAAGTTCTGTAGTTTCTAAAATTGATAATATCAAAACCGGATCTATCAGGAAGTTGTACTTTTCTCCTTGGTGAAGTTGAACAATGTGCAAAAAATACAAGACATTACACTTATTTTTTTTTATAATAATCAAGCAAGCATAGCTATCAAAAGTAACTATTAGTAATTAGGTTATTACCTCCTGGAAGGGTATCCATCATTAAATCACAACTTTCTGAAAGCAAATGATAAATAAGTAAGCACATAAGTAACACTTCGCAGAGCACTAAAATATTCGCCTTTGAACAAGTCGAACTTTGGAATGAGAACGTGTCGCGTAGATGACTCTAACATGAAAATGATTATGCGAGTAGCGTGCACTGTTTATTGGACTACCCGCTAAGATTGGTTTTTGCCTGTTGGGGCTACTTAGAAGTTTTTTGGTTTTGTCCGACTTTTATTGATTTTTCGCCTGTGTGCGACGTCCAAATCATCAATCAATTGTGTTTTTATACGGTTACATTGTTAGCGCGGCATTGTTGGGTAATGCCGGCCGCTTGACAGCCTGAAATATTGTCGCCAGTGCGTTATTCTTATAGAAACGCTAGTCAAGCACAGGAGGGTCAATTTTTGAAGAGGGTGTTTTTTCGACATTTGTATGGCAATTTTTTATTTTTGAATAATCTGATTTATAATCATCGTTTTAGGAAGGGTTCTTAACAACAAAAAATATACTGTAGGAGGCACCTCTGTACTTTTTATAGTTAGCTAGATATGGACGTTTAAAGATCGACATTTGTATGACACTATTTAGCCATTTGTAAGGCGCTTTTGACATTTATACGGCATTTTTTCTACATTATATGGCAGTATCAACATGTATATGCCACTATTTATTATTTTTGTTGCATTTATAAGACCCTGACGACATATGTATAACACCTTCTCGACATCTGTATGGCACTATGTCGACATTTGTATGCCACAATCGACATTTATACGGTCAAAATAGCCGTATAAATGTCGCCATACAAATGTCGCAACATGTCGCCAATAATATTTTTTAGCGATATTTCCTACACAATACAACAGATTCACTTATTTATTTTACTATATATTTTAACACTATAGGTATTTGCAACTATTATTATAAAAGAAACATTTTTATTCCAACTATGTACCAACGTATTCAGAGTCCATACAAATGTCGTTGTAGTCGTACCAAAATATATCGAAAGAGATTTTTATCTGTTTTTAAATAAATTAAACTGTTTCCGGGTTTACATTTGATGTCAATCGATGCCCAACTAACCGCACTATTGCGTTGTAAATTTAATCTAACCATTATTCAATAAACAAAGAAGATTATAGGGGGTATATTTAAGTCATAACAAAACAGGTGCCGCGCGGGACAGCGATAAAAAGGCTTCCCTTGTTTTATTAAATAACGCATTAATTTATCAATACGATTAAATCAATTCTCTAGAAAATGCTCTTTATAGAAATACAAAGTTGTTTATAATACGTTGCCTACATCCAAAGTTATGATTTTTTTTTATTGCGCGGTTCCGCCACTGGGACACGCGAAAAACGGTTAATTTCGCCATTTTTGGAACTTCAAATGCGATTTTGTCAGGACCAAATAATATTTTTGGTACAGTTGTGCATGATTTTTAAAGCTTATAATACACTGAATGAAAATATATACATACCCAGTCTTTTAGTCCTATGGACTTCGAGTTTTAGCCGTGGGACAGCAAAAAATGCCTATTTGAAAATTGACCCAGGAGGCCATTTTAAATATTAGCTTACATGTAGATATCGGTCGGGCAGACGCAGCGCACCAGTTCCTGCCCTATGACGGTCTTCCCTACCAAACATTTTAAATTGATACTGAAATAATATTATGTGCGTAACATAAGGCGCATCCACTTTATACAATTTCACTGAGACAAGCACGTCTTTAATAACAGTTGGCCCAATGCAAGCACTTCCCATACGGTTTTATTTGACTTGTCGCTTTGTGCATCTTTGTCCGAGTTGGGAACTGCGGCCAAAATTAATGGCATCCTAGCTAAAGCTAAACGATTATAATGTATCAAGTAGGTACTTATGTATACATAAATAAATTGATTGATCGAATGGTTAGAATATACATAATAAACATTAAGACAGTTACCAGAATGCGAATAATCACAATTGTGATTATGAAGCATCTATAAATGTTGTCCTCCCCTCTAACTGCCTTCGGCTGCCATTAGGCTGACAGAGATGTATGCCCAGCGACATTTGCTTAGAATAGCATTGCAGTGGTTTATGTCTGATCGTCAGAAAGCAGTACTTTTTAGCGGTTGTGTTAAGCCCCATTTAGACGGTTCAAGAACTTGCATGCGATTTTCGTTACATTGCGGTATTTGGTCGATCGACTGAATTCATTGTAGTCTGTAGTTAGCAATGTATCAAATATTGCATGCAAGTTCTTGAACCGTCTAAATGGGGCTTTGGCCTGTAGCTAAGTGATGTTTATTCACTATGTTTAGGTACACTAAATAATACAATGTTCACTTGTTTTGTACGTAAAAAACCTGGCTCCGCTCAGCTGTTTCCACTAGAGCGAGCAGTGCCAAGATAGGTAAATGAAGTGTTTCTATCGGTTCATGATAAACACATCCCTTGTTACTTGTTACGCATCCTCGCACAGCTTGGGTGGAAACGCATCCTGACGCCTTTATTTCATGTATTCAGATTATCATGGCCGTTATCTCAAGGAGAAGATAAAAACTTTTCTCCCAAGAAGCCATAACCATTAATTAATCCAGTGACACAAACGCAGCTGAGCACACGCTTAAAAAACCGCATTAGATACCAAAATTACTCTACAAATAACCCTAAATCTTCAATAAAGATATCCTAACAAGAATTATAATCCTTCCTGACCCAATCTTTATACTGCTAAAATATTGTAGCTTTAGTGAAAAAAAGGACTTATGTAACAAGATCTTAAAAGTGAATTTGGCATAGTTCTTACGAACACATAAAGGTTCAGTAGGTATTCGTGAAATGAAGCGGGTACATCCACTATTTATTGGGGCATACTTCAAGTAAATGGGGACCTTTCATCTCGCTAAAGAACGACTTATGTCTCTTACTGACACCTTTAAAATAATACTTTATTTAGCGCGAAGAGAGCGCGTTGGGTGAAACCGTTTGAATTGTTTATTTTTTTATATGCGAAGGGACTAGGGGTTGTGTTTTGAGAACGTTTATAAGACTTCCCTGGTTGAAGACAAATGACAGTCGATTTATGATCACGCCCGTTCGTTTTGTACTTATTTTTATTGTTAGTCGGGTTTAGTCTTCTGGGTGACTACTAAGGACACATGCAATGCGTCTAGAGTTATGATTTAATAACTTCTTCGCTAGAATCTTCTAAGGATTTAGCAAAAAAGTGTACTGGGCTTGATGAGCGTAGCGTACAGTATCGCTTTTATTAAAATTATATTTTTTTCGACATAATTATACATTTATTCATCTTACACCGTTTAATGGCATGAATTCAATGTCTCATAGTTATATCGTTTTTGGAAACTATAAGTACGTACAATTTTTATGACGAATTGTGTACAGTCAGCCAAAAAAGTGCTCTACCACTTTTCGACCTTATCATCTGATTGATAGAGTCAAAAGTGGTAGACCACTTTCTTGGCTGACCGTACCTAACTAGGTATTAAATAATTCTTCCTTTTCCTAAATATTTCCGCGTCGACGTCGACAGTTTTGACAAATGGCCGCAAATAACTTATAACTTGGGTTGTTATTGCAACGTTGACCACAAATCGTATATTTATAAGGCGAAAGCAAATAAAACAAAAGAATAATTGTGTTTACTCGGCAATTGTCGAAGAAAAGCAATAATATTTTGTTAGCTATCGATCTGATAATTTATAAACAAACCAAACCAAACCTTTACCATTAAATTGTGTCTTTCTTGATAAAATATTGTTAACGCAGTTGGAATTTGACTGAGCTCCTCATTCTGGGCCGGGTTACAAAATTCCAACTTGTCCCGAAAAAATGTATATAATTTTCCGTTGAAATAATAAAATACCATAATTTTTCGTAACGCAAGGGCAGATTTTTAGGAGATACGGTGAAATTGCACTTGTAATATACAGAATAGGTACTGAACTCTATCTATCTACTAAATTAAATCGAAAACTAACGGAATAAATCGACAGAACATAAAAATCGGCTAATAGAGCCCATTTTGAGTTCTATTTCGTCTATTTTCAAAGTTATAAGTCCTCGCTTCCAGTACGGGCGGCCTACAACTCTTATTACTTTGTTTTATATTTTGCATTTTCATAAATATTTATTACTGTTATCATGGCACATCTTGAGTTTGCTCAAATACAGATACTAGTAAGTATTCTGCAAATATATTTCTAACATTCTGAATAATGTTCTGGCAACACAAGCTAACAGGACACGTGGTCAGTATTTATAGCGTTATGATTGGATAACATTGTTCTGGAGTTTGTGATTAATGGCTATTGTTTGTCCACACGTGTAAAAACATGAGTTTATCTACTGTTGGTGAAATTAGTTTCGCTGTGGGGAAAACTCGTCACATACCTAGGTGTTTTAACACTGCTTATTAGGGTTCCATAGTTAAACAGTCCGTATTTAAAATACCTTATTAAGCAGCATGTCACGTGATATTGTCATTGGCACATAATATAGGAAAGTGATCACTGTTGTCTTAAATAAGTTTGAAAGATTTGAAAGTGTCCACCACAGGTGAGATGCTGATAATAGGAACATTGCTGTGCGGTTTCACGAACTAATCGAATACAGACATAGTAAACTTTCAATTTAATTAGTATTTTAAGTTACTAAAAATATACCTGTCAGTGTATATTACGAACAAGCTCCCTGGCTAATTTGTAAAGGTAAATTAATTTATTTGCCTATTCTACAGCATATTAAAATTACTCGCAGACGTATATTGTTACAGCCAAAATTTATTTGCAAACTTGCCCCTAGGGTCGGCTTTTGTTACCCTTCGCGAAGTAAATCATTATCAAGGTATGAGGCATATGTTAGGTCCGACCTTCGGGCAAATTCACACGTATACTGACATCAGAATGATATCTGAATTATGTTATTTAAATTATGTTGTTTGGTGCAACTCAGCTGGAACGTCGGAATTAAAGGTAAAAACAATGAAATTATATCGCGATAGACCCGTTTGTGTAATTAAATATATGTTATTTAGTTATCTCGCCGCGCCAATACATGTATTGTACAGTCGCCATCAGATATATCGGAGCGGCCAAGTTGCTCACAAATATCTGAACACGCCTCTATTGTCAGGGCGCTAGAGTGCGTGTTCAGATATTGTGAACACCTTGGCCGCTCCGATATATATATCTGATGGCGACTGTACGGGCAAATAAAAGCGAAATGCAAAGTAACTAAATAATATGATTCAAACATCATTCTGATGGCAACACATAAGGACAACTATGTAACCCGTTTATCTATGAAAAAAAATGAAAAAAGGGCTGAGATCCAACGTGAAGCAATACGAGTAATTTGAGCAACGTTGAGATATATATGTTTATGTAAATATTACTAATATTTAACAAAGGTAGTTTAAATCTAACAATCCGTTGTCAATAAGCGTTTATCTCTGTCATTTTGACGTTTGTGTATGTTAGAAAGAGACAATTTAACAGAGGATTTCTAAATTTTATGATTGAGGGAGTAAGACATTAAAAAAAAAACCGGCCAGGAACGACGGCAGGAGAAACTTAAAAGTTACTTAATTCATATGTTCTAATCGACCTCCACCAAAATGACAATTTATTTTAATTCGATTTTCCTCATTAGGCTCACGCTTGGTATTGATAAAACAGGACATATTACAGCATTAGTTTTTATTATTAAACAAAATAAAAAGTAGAGCATCGATGAGATTTATCAATTCTCCTTTCTTTGCCCCGTAAATCGGTCAAATTTACTATGGCCCACCAAGGTAAAACACATGTGTCCACAATTTAACGGTTAGGAATTTGTTTCTGATTTTACGAGGTTTTATCTCGGCTATCGCAGGCGTAGTTTATGTGGGTTCCTGTGATTACGAGATGCGTCTAGTATTTTCTAGTGTGGATGAGTTGAAGTTTTGAACACACCAGTGTTATATGAGCTCGGGATCCGTGACAAATATGACTTATCGGAGAGTTCTATTATACTGGTTTGTCTGTATGTTCAACTTACTTGTTGGCAAGCGATTGTAATCCGATCTCGAGTATTTTACGATGACACTAGTCCAATCAATGGAGTCACTGACCCTTAAAATAATTCTTTCAACCGAATTTACTGCGAAGATTTCGAGATTAAGGAGGTCAATTCTAACTTAACATTTTTTTCGTGGTTTCGAATGGGTTTTGATACTACTTTAACTTCATTTCGCAAGTAATTTTTATGAAAGAAAAATAATACAAAGAAAACCAGCGTTTCCTTTTAAGAATCTTTATCAGGTTAAAACAAAAACTTGGTGTGACTTTTATTCTTTACATTAGAAAAGGCAAGCAAGACCGGTTGGCATCTGTTAGCTATCTCCAATAATCACATTGACAAACAGCGACATCTTCTGTGATCTTCGAACTTGGAGACCCACCGCGAACACCGAAGTTCGCAAAAGAGTGACAGAGGTAGTTGCTCGAAATTTAAGAACTTCGATCTTCGCCGTTATAGCCTTGTCTCAGGAACCGTTATTACCGAAAAGACTTGCATATCTTCCACCGAATTAACCGTATTTTACGGCCATCCGGCAATGGAGCGTGCGAGATAAAATTTAACAACTAAACTTTTACGGAGATTGCAACGTCGGCGCTTATGAGCTGAGAACGAGTGCTTCTGCAGATTTTTGTAATGCTGTGTCACCTTGGTAAGTATTTGTTTTGTAGCTAAACTTTATTAAAAGGGACGTGGATAAATGGTAAAATACAAATAGTCTCACCTCAATAAAGCCCCGTTTATACGGTTTAAGAACTTTCACGCGAAACGTATTTTAAAGTTCGAATCAAGCCGATGTATACAGCAAAATCCAAGCCCCGTACTTGATAGGCCTATTAATGTCATCTGAAAACTCAGCAGGTAAATCATTGGACGGATGTCTCAGGGCGTATGCATTAATTCAATCCGACGAGATTTATTGAGGAAATGAGAACCCTGCTTCCGCGCAGGTACACCGTCGGTGTGAGAATGACGTAACATGCCTAATTTGATATGAGAGTTAACACCTTTTTGACTGGGGTATACAATATGCTCCAATTTATGAGTGTTGGGACTTGCATATGTAAAGATTTACCCCCTTATTCATAAAAGTTTAAGGGCCTTATTTACGTTAAATGATGTTTTATCCCTTTCTTACAAATACATAAGTCAAAATGACAGAACAAACGGTTACAGTAAGTACAAACGATTCATAGCTAATAAAATTCAAGTATGTTTCGCGTTTTTTGCGTATCTAATTTTTAAACCGATTACAAAACTCTAAAAAGAAGAGCTTCAGAATTCAGTTAAACGTTTTCATTTATCTTTTTTTTGACATTCTAAACTACTCTGTGAAGGTTTTTTTTTCTATTAAAGTTTAAACCCAAGCCGACCTACCTATTAAACCTACTTTTGGAAAGGGTACAAAAATAGGGGGAAGTTTATTTAATGCGGTAGTGTTTTAACTGTTTTAAGCAGCTGTAAATACGCATATTTTAAATAAGAATTTCTTTTAAATAAGGTACTTACGAGTATGTATATATACGAAGGTATCGCTAGACTTTCGGCAAAGAAAGTATAAAGAAATCAACCATCTACCAATAATTTTGAAGACCGGATGGATAATTAGCTCGCTTATTCGTACCGTGTGTCTGCTCAATCATACTTCGTACTACGCAAGTATTAGTAAGGGACGTGTGGGGATACAAGATCCACTGGTAAAAAGGGCCTAATTTAGAAATCAAGCCCGCAAGGAGATCGGCATTTTTACTAACAAATATACTTTTTAGCTTCGCTCTGCCCTACAAATTCCCGACTGTTAATTGTTGAATAGCAAGACAATCTAAACGTTAGTAAATCCTCTGTCTAAACAACAGAATGCGTCCCAAACTTTCAAGAAAAAATACACCCTACTAACGACCAAGATAGGCCATATGTATTGAGAGGCCATTATGGCCTACCCGGCCATTTCAGGCCATCTCTACCCAAGTAATTGCCCGCTATCTAACTTGTTTTTCTTTTTTAAAAGATTTACGACTGCAGATATCGTGGGATAGTGCGTTGGCTCGGAATTGAATAAAGGGCGAGTAAACACATAGTTAAAGTTCTCTGGAGGGCTCTGTTTGGGAGGTAGTTAAAGCTTTGTCTATGCCTCTCGCGTCGAATGATGATCCATATGGCCGTTCCTTCAAGTATCTTTTAGAAGCTTAATTTAAAAAAATATGTAAGATATGTGACGTTCTCATTCAAAAGGTATCACTTTGTTGCTTACCATAAGGACGCTCTGACAGGTCATTCGTATAAAGATTCAAGCAAATTTCGTCTTTATGATAAGCTGTTGCTTTATGATAAGTGGTACCTTTTGATTAAGAACGTCACATAATATTGTTTTAAGAGAATCGTAATTACCTAAAGTGTGGCCCTCCGGTATAAAAGTTTGTGACCCCTGTTGTAGGAAATGAACTACCAAATTTCTATCCACATATTCTATTTATCTAACTCAAGTTACTATGTATTTTGTTAACATTGCCATTTCCCAAACGGCAGTAGTGATTATCAAAACAGTACGATAATTTATCCGCATAAGTCGAAACAAGCAACTACGAGAACACTTCTAATCCGAACACTGGCCACGGCTAGTTGTGAAACTAATTTACATTAGCTATATTCGAAGTGAGTGTTAACTAGCAGTCAGATTTGAGACAGTACGACGAGCAAATTTTATAGTTATAGCAACCTGATTAGTAATAGAATAGTTCGAGGAATACTTCATCTTATGTTTGGAGCACTTCATCGGATTTGGCACACTAACTATTAACATTACATAGGTAGGTAATTACTTTACAGTACATATTGTCCTATTTTCCCGCACTGGTGCGTAAAATAGCACTTTTCGTGCGTATGTCAAAAGGGCCATATGTACTGTAAAACATTGAACGATACACGTGCGAATAGGTAATTCGCTATTAAGTTAAATACAAAACTAACCACAATAAAACCAATCAATATAAATAATATAGGTATGTACATGTCGTTGGTACTTTAATAGTAACTTCAGCTTAGTATGTTCAAATTGGTCATAATGAAGAGGCTTTGATTTATTTCATTTAATAACTACATAATATTATGTGATACAGAGCATCAAAACAGCTGAAAAGCCTCCATTGCTAGACGTAGGCCTCTTCTACGGATAACTAAGATGGCTCATATTACGATTGCTAGGGGTCTTTTTTGCGTCATCCGGTCTATCGTATACCTACTGTTCATTATCTACCCACTATGCATCCAGTACGATATTTGAGCCCCGTTGTTTGTATTGCTAAGTGGGTAGCAAAGAGCATGCTATGCCGAGCTATATAATGCGGTTCAAGCAGGATTATGCTGCGCGCGACGAATTTAATGGATGCATGAGCTATTGCGCTGAACTGGTACTATCATGTTTCTACGGTGGAGTTAATCTTTTGGTTATATACGGATTATTGTACGTAATGACTAGAAATGTATTGTTAATTCTATGTAAGTAGTAGGTAACTAGTAATATGTAGTAGGTACAATTTACCACTCTCCCAGCTTATATCAAGCTATATGCATATATCGAGAATTAGTGACTCAAAACAAAATGGAACGCCATTAGATTTACAATCTTACCAGTAAAGACATAATAAATGGGCAGCATTTCAATTTGAGTAGAGTTAGACCAAGAAATCATCTTTGAAAAAATCATTCTATCATCTTTGGTGCAGTCTCGTATCCTCACCTTTTTTGGTCACGTATGCCGCCGAGGGGAAGTGGCTATTGAGAGACTTTTGGTCCAGGGAAAGGTCGAGGGTACCAGGCCACGAGGAAGATCGCCTATGAGGTGGACTGACCAGATAAAGGCGGCAGTAAATGGCTCATCATCACTACATGAATGCACGAGGAAGGCGGCTATTAGAGAAGATTGGCGACGTGTTGTGAAGCTTGCCACCAACACCTGAAGTGATGACCACGACCACTCTGTCAAGAGTGATACCGACGAAGAAGAGAGACCAAGAAAAGTCTGCAGTGATATTGATAGGCCACGCAGTGCAAATATTATTATACGTCATATTATAAGTTTGACGTTTAAAATAACAGTTGCACTGCGTGCGGGCTATCAAAAGCGTTGCATACTTTTCTTGGTCTAACTTTAGGACCACTATTCTCGATAAGCAGTATAGTCAAAACATAATATGCTTCTTTACAACCTCACATGTTAGGTTTGTTACGCGGTTATTAACCACAATATTATTAAAACACACTGTACCTGACGCATTTTAACAGTAAAACAAACTCGACCAATAAAAACCCAAACGAGAATTATCCAAATGAAGTTGTAAATTACCTTAGCCCGGAAAACAATCAGTCCGGGGTAAAAATTTAAACGGCTCGTTAGCCGCCAACTTTCGGGGGCTTTTGGCGAGTTTCGGGTCCGTTCGGGGTCTATTCGAAGTTGAAATCTCGACTAAGTACGATTTTGGATGTAGGTACATATATGTTCTCGTCTATTCAGACTATTTTTTGGTTCTCCTGTTTATACAAAAATCATGTTTTAGTTTAAAAAATGCAAATGGAGCGGTTAGGGTTGGAGAATTTAAATTACACACACGCTTTCAAATTATGAAATTTATTTTAAAATAGGTAATACCGAGCGGAGGCGGAGGAGGAGCGGTAGTGGTAAAGGTACTTTAGTTTTTAAAATTTTAGCCTGTCTGGTGATATTCACTAATGTTTGATGCTAATAATAACGTAGTTTATTTTTAAATGGAACTTATCCTGAAGTAATTCTATATAAAAGAAAATTTGGGATAATTTCCAGCTGTTGTGAAGCAACAACCAAATGTTTCACGATTTCGGAATGGGTTCTATATTAAAAGTTGTTGATCTATAAAGATCTATAAAGTCACTAGGTACGCAGAGTATGGCTGGTGATTATAATGTTCACTCTGGATAGTTAAATTAAAAAAAAAAACAATAGTAACAAATACAAATGTTAATATGAAATAATTCAAACGCACGTGTATACGTCAAGAAATTTATCGAGCCATTAATTACCCTAATAATTTAAACACAGAACCGAATCAACAAATCACACTTGGGGAAGCAAATTCAAATCAAATATTCGTACATTCGGCCCGATCTAATTTCCTTTTCGAATTAAATAGTTTCTCGATTCCGATCAGAGATTCGATTAACGTAACGGTAAACACGAGGCTTACCTCGCGTACGATCAGCAAGAGAAGATACTCCGAATTAAATTTAAATATAAGGCGACATCTTACGTAGACCAACCTAGCCCCAAACTAAGCAAAGCTTGTAAGGTTTACTCGGGTAATTCCAAATGTCAAAAACTGTCGGATAATTCCGAAAATTTATTATGATGGAATTTAGGGTGATTTTCATCCGAATTTCGGAATTATCCGACATTCGGTATTACCCGAATACACCTTACTATGACAGGCCTATTTGGATTTAGAGATAATCACAGGATCATGAAACGATTTAGAGATCAACTAGATCTACATTAGATATCGACTAGATGTGACTTGGATATCTAAGTCATAACTTGTCGAAATCGTTCAAGAGGACCTCCAGAATCGCGGAAACGTCAAATTTGACATATCTATCTTACAAATATCTTTAAATTATCCGTATCGTTACTTGTTGAAGTCTAGTAGAAATCTATGAGTGCTAGGCAACGATATACATACTTTTATATACATCATATACTCGGTAATAAGATTAATCGTAATACGCAGTGGTAAAGCAACTTAGTAGTAAGTGTCAACACTACCTAGAGTTTTTTTTTTTTAAATCACGGTTGGTCATTGCAGATCCTTGAGCAAATCGTATACAGCAAGTACATCTTTCGTCATGATGATTAGCTAATCCCAAAATGATTTCTCTGCCGATGGTACTATCGCGACGCACGGAGCGCGGAGTTAAAATTTGTTTAGCAAAGTGGTTACGTATTCGGAAATACATAATTTAAATGTGTTTGAAGTTATACTTAATGTATGACTATCGCCTTTAAATCTAGTAGTTTGGTTAAACTTGACGTACAAATCATGAGTGGTGATACGCTTGCCTAATGTATTAGCAATTTATTTAACCGTATGCCTACAAAACTGGCCGCTTACTAACAACTTTTTTTGGAAATATGGATATTAATTAAGGACTTTAAATTAATATCATTAGCTTCTTCACCCAACAGCAATTTGATGTTATAATAAACTAAGAAGTTGTTAAATACGTCCGACTTACCATTTTTATCGCTACAGGGGGTTTATTTTAGTTTTATATCTTTTATTGTATTTGATAATTTACTTGTATAACCAATTTGAGGTAACGCAAAATACAAATGCGATTACAGATGTAGTGCATAGTTATTTTCCATAGTATTTTCACGGAAACCTACGAACGTATCTTACTATTTCAGTCAGTCTTAGTACGAAATGTACTGAGGTTGACTGAAGTACTTAGCATGACAAATAAGAAGGTTTCCGAGAAAATACGACGGAGAACAATTATGTAGGTACACTACATCTTTGTCTTTCATTACTTTTTATAGCTGTGTCAATTGTGGTTTTTATATCGATTATTCACGTTTTACGAATTGGGTAATGGCAACTGGGTTTTCAGGTACTATACGAATACTGAACACAAGTATATCCATTGTTAAATGGCAGCACATATATCAGCATCCCATCGGATCTGTCAGCGCGTCATTACTTCGAGTGCAGGCTTAGCGGCCTACGGAACCAATTTATTTAATGTCCGCGCAGATAGTCGTACAATCAGCAACACTCCTAACTGTACATCGGTGGACCTTATTACAAAAGGCATAAGGTCCACCGATGTACAGTTAACAGTGTGGGCGGTGGTACGCTGACTTATCCGCGGGCGGGTTAGAAGATACATCTGACTGCACTTTCTACCATACAAATGGGTGAAACAAGTTTTTCTTTACACTCGTTTGCCATAGTTGCTTGGGTCAAGTTGGGTCACTCTTAAAATCCTAGTTTTTCGACTTTGAAATTTAAAATAAATGCATTATTGTGCTTCTAATTATAAGCACTTGATATGGGCTTTATCCCGAGCACAATATGTATAATGTGGTAGGTACAATATTTATTCTAGCAGCTCACTTGTAATTGCTCTGAGTCAGTGCCGGCTGTTTCATAACTATCGTATGTACTCGTGTCGTATTGGATAACGGGGTAATATCTCTCTTAGGAGTCTTAGGTTATTGTGTCATCAAATAAATTCCAATCTTAAGAACATCATTGGAATATCATTATATCACATTCGATTTAATTTTGACACCAGTTGTAGTTTTTACACGTATTTATATTGATGCGAGAAATATGCGCTGTGAGTATATTTATAATAAAATTATGAATCAAATTGAGATGAAATGTTACAGTTCTGAAGCAAGATTTTTGAGTCTTCTTAAATAAACAGTACGGTTTTCATTTCCCTTTATTTTACTTGCTGGTATTATAGCTATTTGTACTTCAAAATTAATTCCTAAAAGATTACTTTCCCCATCAAACTAATTAAAAACCATAATCCCGTAACTCTACAGATTTTTTTTAGTCTGTTAAACCCCAGATAACCAACTACTAGATCATATATAACACCTGATGGTAACTCTCCCATGCGAATTTAGTAATCACAACAGTTCATTTCAGCTGCGTTCACATTCGCGACCTGGGGCCCTCATCTCCACACACATGGAATGTTGGGTGAAAAGAAAAAAAAAAACAACTTTAAAATAAGCGTCATACCTAAAAGCTACATACCTGTTCTCGACTCTGTGTAAATGAATTGTTATTATGATTTTTAATGACTTATTTTTATTTGTTTATGTTTTATTGACTTATTGATAGTGACATTTATTTGTTCTGTGATTTCTCTGTAATTAATTGGTATATTCTGTGACTTAATTTATTTTGTGACATATTTTTTATTGTATGCTTAATTTATTCTGTGACTTGATTTTTATTTTTATTGTATGCACAACTGTTAAATTTTAAGTTTTTTTGTACTACACCGTGTAAGCGTTTTGGTGTAATACTGTCAGCTTATATGTGGGAAATAAATGAAATGAAAATGAAAGTGATGGGGTTTGCGGGGAAGGAGTTATTCGTTGAAAAACGCCTAAGTGTGGGGATGGCGCCCTCAAACCACCTCTCACATCAAATTGTGAGTTCACGTAAAACGTTTGTAGACATTTTTATGGAAGTTAAGTTAACTCATATAAAAATGCAACATTTAAGTAATAAAAATACTAAACATATTTTTTCAATTATTTTCTAAATTAAGCCCAAATGAGACAAAAGGAACTGTTATAGGGACCATCATTCTACGCGAGAGGTATAAACATTTGATAATGCAGCTTCTAGTAGGTAGTCTGTGGCACAAACCCCGTACATCGAAGAGGAAAACTCAACCGAACAAATTTGTGAAAATTGCTGGGGGACCGGGGGATTTACACGCGATGAGTTGCCATGGCTAAAAATAACTATACATTTAGAAACTTATGTCTGGGGAATAGAATTCAAAATTGTTTACCTATATTTGCACTGGATCGTGCGAAGCTAGGTAGATAGCCTGAATTCTGAACGTGCCCATATTGACAAAGTTTTATTACATACATTTTCAAATCAGACCGAATATATTGATAGTACTCCGAGAGGAATATATGCCCAATGATACGTATACATATATATCCTAGAATATATTGAGCCATCAACATTTTTAAAAAGACACTAAGAGAAGACCTACACATGAGATAAGATAATATTTTATACATATTTACTTACCTACTGCCTTGTTTATGACGTCATTGATCATTTTATCAATGAAATTGATAGATACAGCGGCGGCAATAATGACGCCGTAGCACCTTTAAATAGCAGCAAGGTTTTTCTGACAAGGAAAGGTACCCAACTGCTCCTATTTGATTTATTTTATTTAAGTTATAGAGTAGTTTGAAATAACAGACACGTATTTTTTTATTTAGCTGCCCAACCTCAACCTTTTAGGAGAAATTGTCCTTCAAAGTACTGAAAAGTGATAAAACCCTCTAACTTCTGTAGAGAGTTTTGTTGTAGCAGATTGCTAGTTAATTACTGTTATTTTAGACTATTATAACATGTAAGGTGTTCACGGGGAATGCGAAAGATTTTAACCACGCATTTCTGAGGTCAAAAGAAGGAACAAAAAATGAGTTTAGGTTAATTTCGCCAAAAAAGTTTTGTTTTGTTGACTTTTTTTAATTTTTTGAATGTATTTGTACATAACAAGTTAAATGTTATTGGTAAACATGTCACTTGAAATGGATTTTTTTTCGTAAAACCTAGTTTTTTCAAAGTGTTACTTGTCATTTTTTGACATATAACAATAAATTTTAAATAATGTTTAGTTTTAAGTTTATAAAATACATTATGTATGTTAGTCTGTAAGGTATTTGTAATATGGGCCTTGTTGCCTGAATTAAATTTCTAAATAAAAAATAAATAAGGATATTTAGACTACCACGCGTATTCGGGAAACGAGATAATCACAAGATCTAGAGACGATATAGAGATCAACTAGATTTACATTAGATATCGACTAGATGTGACTTGGATATCTAAGTCATAACTTGTCGAAATCGTTCAAGAGGACCTCCAGAATCGCGGAAACGTCAAATTTGACATATCTATCTTACAAATATCTTTAAATTATCCATATCGTAACTTGTTGAGGTCTAGTAGAGATCTAATTCATTTTCCGAATCGAGCCGTACGTCCCATAGTAGCAACATCGCCATTAAAAAGACGTTTTGCACTAGGTAACAATAAAAACTTGTTTTTTTTTCAATTGGTAATAACTTTGAAACTAGGCGAATTTCAAAAAAGTTTATAGGTCCCTTTTTGTGTCTAAATATGATCAGGAATACGCAGTTAAAATTATTCGGTTTCCTCATGTTACACCGTGTATATAAAAATAAATCAATACGAAGCCGGACAGGTGGGTACCTTTCCTTGTAAGTTACATATCGAAATTTCGTAACAGATTTTAAATGAAGATAACCGAAATCGAGCTCCAGCAATATCGTGTAACACAACGAAGGCAATTAACCGATGACAGACCGTCATTAAAAATATAACGAGTCTACAAATTAGGCATTTTTTCCCGTTAACGAGCCCCCAAAGCGTTTCAGTCACAATGGAAATCACGGATGGCAGCAAAGGGTGGATTTCAGGATTATCCTTTTTGCGGCAATTCCGTTGTCAGCTTATTGGGAAGGTTTTCGCCACTTGTTAACTGTTGGTAATTGTTTGAAAGTTTTTCTGCGAATTTTAATATTTTTGAGTTACGGCACAATGTAATCTAAGATGGTTTCTTTGGGTTCAAAAGCGTGATGATTAAATTCGATTTAAGGCGCGTTCTAGCGATTAGCTAGTCGGTCGTTGAACCTACACTGTTCCAAATTTTTTCAAATCTTGAATTATTTTGATACTCGTGAGTCTGTAATTTATAATTTAGTTTTTGTCGAACTTTAAAAGCTACAATGATTATATTGTTTATTCAAGCACTGGTTTTGACTGGACTTGTATGTCACTGGAACAGCTGTGTACCGGGCATTATAAGAAGAGGGGCCCACTGATTAACAGTCAGACTGTCAAAATTTAGTTCTAACTGACAGGCCGGTATCGTCCGGCGGACTGTTAATCAGTGGGCCCCTTAAAGTACATTGGTACTTTAAGGGGCCTAAAGTACATTGGTAATTTAAGGGGGCTATTTTATTTTCCACCCGGCAGCAACCGGAACGCAGCCTAAAGCCATGAATAAATAAGGGTAGGATCAAAAATCGATGTGTTATCGTACAAAAGGAGCGGCCGGCGTTATCAGCCACAAATCACGGAGACAACGGACGGTGGCTTATCGCGAAGAAGGCACCTAGTGAGGGGACAATACGGATGGAAGTGTCGATAACTTTGGACGATCTATCGATATCGATTCCTTAGTCGTTTTTTAGGGTCCCGTACCCAATGTGTAGAAACGGGACCCAAATACTAAGACTCCGATGTCCGTCCGTCCATCCGTCTGTCTGTCTGTCACCAGGCTGTAACTCATGAATCTGTTGCCGCCATAATACTAAAAATAAAACAAAATAAATATTTAAATGGGGTTCCCATACAACAATCGTGATTTTATTACCGTTTTGTGCGTAATGGTACGAAACCCTTCGTGCGCGAGTCTGACTCGCACTTGGCCGGTTATTATTTAATAAATTTTATATCAAGCAGAAACGTCTGTGAACGATGCAATTAAGCTTAGAAACAAATTAAAAATGAAAATATTCACTTCTTGGGTCGGACTTGAACCCACGACTACTAGATTGGCTAGCCCAGTGCTCTGCCATCCGAGCTACCACGACCTTATCTAATACAGCGAATATTTCCACTATCTATGAGCCTTAGCGAGGCCCTAGCGACATCTGCCGTAAGTTTGTTACACTTCTTATACGGCTACCGGAGTTCCAAGTGAATATTCAGAGACAGTGAATATATCCACTTTTTTTTCGTTTTTTTGGGTTCCGTACCCAAAGGGTAAAACGGGACCCTATTACTAAGACTTCGCTGTCCGTCCGTCCGTCCGTCCGTCTGTCTGTCACCAGGCTGTATCTCACGAACCGTGATAGCTAGACAATTGAAATTTTTACAGATGACGTATTTCTGTTGCCGCTATAACAACAAATACTAAAAACAGAATAAAATAAAGATTTAAGTGGGGCTCCCATACAGCAAACGTGATTTTTGACCAAAGTTAAGCAACGTCGGGCGTCGTCAGTACTTGGATGGGTGACCGTTTTCTTATTGCATTTTTTTCCGTTTTTTTTTGCTTTATAGTACGGAACCCTTCGTGCGCGAGTCCGACTCGCACTTGCCCGGTTTTTTATTTATTGATATAAGAGGAAAAGGCAATGTAGCGGAAATCGCATGTAAGTTCTTGCACCGTCTAAATGGGGCTTAAAGTCTGGGTTTAGCCTTTTTCTGACCACTCTCCATATTAAACATCGGTGGTTGCCTGGCTGCCCAAATACAGGCTTATACCGGGTGTAGCCTGTAATACGAGCAAAAAAAAGACCAGGGGCCCGATTTAGATTATAAACTTGTTACTAAAAATTCGCGTTTTTTAAAATATCACACAAAAGAGATTTGAATTTCCAAACAAGACTTATATCTCTAATAAATTCATAGACAATCAAATCCCAACAAAACTAGGTACTAATTAAGTGACGTACCTCTACAGTGTGGAATGATAAGTCGGGCCCTGGAGGGAAAATACCTTAAATCCTTAAGCTGGCTCATTTTACTTAAAGGAGACATTCCTTTATTTTTAAAAAGAAACAAAACTGCATTCAAAGAATTTTTCTTTTTTTCTTCAATTTGGCTTGTCTAAAAAATCTTGAGTACTAAATATTAGATTTTATGGATATTTTGTACGACAGACGAGCAGTGGCGTGCAGTGCATACAAAAAAAGGTAGGCACTAGGGTAGGCAGTCCATACAAAATGACCAAAAAAAAAGTTGCCGATTTTTATAGTTTGCGTTACATTCCTTCAAGAATGACTCTTCTAGAGCCCGATTTAAGTCTTATCTCCACTGCACGCCACTGCAGACGAGTGTAAGACCTAATGTTTCTTGGAGAAATGTTATCATTAACATTAACTGTATCGACTAGTAGAATAAAATTGCGAGTTTTTATTTTTTGGAATTTTTAGTCGGTTCGAGTCCCGGGCGAGGCAAGCGAGTTTTAGAAGATCTTTGAATGCAGTTCTGTTTCTTTTTAAAAATAAAGGAATGTCTCCTTTAAGTAAAATAAGCCAGCTTAAGGATTTAAGGTAGTTTCCCTCCAGGGCCCGACTTATCTTTCCACACTGTATACTCGGTTCTTAGACTCTATATATAGACTCTACGAGTATATAGAGGCATATGCTGATTGTAATCACTGGTTATGGATTCAGGTCAATGTCAAAAGTAATATTTCTTCAACGAAGTACGTCACTTTTGACACTGACATACTCGTACGTATCATATCTATAACGAATCCAGATCTTGTTATTGCCATCAGAATAGGCCTCCCAGAGAGGAGAGCCCCAAATCTGTGGCTTTATGACGTAAATTATCAATCAGAGAATATAATGTATCAAAGGAGAATCCTTGTATACTCTTGAACCTAATATTGAGTCGGCAAAACACCACATCACTACAGTAACCACCATAGCGTGATCCCTCTAACATTCTGGTTTGCCCCCTCTTTCGCCTGTATTAGGCGGGGAGGGGGGAGGGGAAGAGTCCTGTAGCTTTGGATGCGCTATCGTTGAATCTAGATAATTGATTGATAAAGATCTAAAGGCGGACAGAGAACGGGTTGGCTGCGGTGTTGTATGTAACTGGCGATGCTCATATTAGGCTTATGTTGGCATGTTATTTGTATTATTAGTAATTTTATGGAAAATTCATGCAAGAATATTTTAATTTAGAATAGAATAGAATAGAATAGAATATCATTTATTTCAGTATAAGTACACAGTTATACAATACATACACAGAAAGAAAGGAAAATAAAAAATTTAATATTTATTGTACAGTTTGAAAGGCGGACTTAATAACTAACTCACGGTATTCTCTACTAGTCAACTAAGAAACAATGTCATAACGTTATTTGAATAATTAGGTACATTTTATTTATTAAAAATATATTTTTTGTGATAATCACTGCATCGGTTACGGAATCCAAAGAACAATAAAAGTGTATAGAAATAATAATGTCATACAATCAAAACGCAGCGAAGCCGGCCATAAGACACGTTGTGTTTGCTCTGATTAAACAATGAAATAACTTGCGACATCTACTTAAATGTCAGAAAACTCGTTAAAGAAATTTAATTACATTATATTGTCAGCAAAACAAATAATAGAACGACGAAAACTGATACAGATTTGGAAGTTTAAATTGTTTTGTCCATTAATGTTTATTGTAGCTTGATTGAGCGGTGTCGCGTTTCAACAATATCAATCTAAAAGCTTGTTATCGAAAACATTTATTTACAAATAGGGATAGCAGTTCGATAATTCATGGCCCAATTCAAACAATGCTTCTAAGAGATGAATGCGGTACGATACCGATCTGTCAAAAGTGACGTTTCTGGTTGAAGAATATCATATATGTTATATATGTATATACCTATGCTATCATACCGCAGTCATCTCTTAGAAGCATTTGTGGCGACAGGTGTTTTAATTATTAGAATTTTTATAATTAATATTAACGTACTTATATTCAAATGCCATCGCGACTCCGCGCGACGCGGGCGCAGCGTACGAGTGCCTTATCGCTCGGTTCGCTTCTCCGTAGATCGGCGGCCCGAGTGCGCATTCCTGCGCGCTCGGAAATCCCAGTTAGTCGGCAAATTACCACTCTCGAGGCTGGACGCATGTGCTCGCGCCGCCCGAGCTAACGGTTAATGCTTACGCGCCGACTCGCTTTGCTTTATATTCGGTTTGCGTGCGCGCCGAATACGCTTATAGCTTTTGCTTATTATGTATACTTACTTTCTTTATGTGCTTTTTCTATCTTCTGTGCTTGCTCTGACTTTCTCTTCAAATATACTTTGCTGTGCTTTGTACTCTTGCTTCTTTCCTTTGTGTTTGTTACTCTTGTGTGCCGTTATTTGACAATATATTATTAATGTGGAACTAGCTTGTTTCTCTTATCTCGCTAGGCTAGTTCGCCACACGTTGTTTGAATACAGCCTTCAGTCTGTTTACACAAGTATAGTCCGATTATAAATTGTAGAAAAATATCAAGGGCACTACTTCCCACGTAACTGTCAATGTCAACGTTTTGACGTAACATGGCAACAATTTAGTACCTATGGATTTTTTTAGTTCCAATTTATTTAATTTCTACTTTTTTATGTCGCACTCGGATTATCAGCCGCATAATTATGGTTACTACCAACTATACCAGATAAACACTGTCCTGTCCCGCCTCTTTATTTGCATAATCCATTCGGTTATGAAATTTTATGTATGTATAAGTTGATATTATATTTTTTTTAATAAATAATAAAAATAAGTCTGCCAGCACCATACCACACTGCGCCCGCAAGCAGGATGAGTTGCCATTCCCAACTATCGATTCAGCCTGACACAGACACACTATTCATTACGCCACGGCTACGAGCCGCGTAGCGAGCTACGAGCTACGAAACTTCGCAGCCGATGTACTACTGTGAATGCGGAGCTACGAATTTAATACTAAATTAGTCATTCAATCATACCTACATTAAATGTAGGTATGATTGAATTTACCTACATTAATGTAGGTATGATTGAATTTAGATTTGATGTAATTTCATTGAATAGGAGACTTATTTGGACTTTGAAATATGAAATCTTTATGATCTCAGCAGGCATAAAAATTCAAAATACCATACTATATTTGATATCAGCTTCATTGCATTAAACATCTTTACCAATGACGGCGAGTCGTTTCTCCGTGAAGAGGATCCTCCAAAATGGATTGAAACATGTCGATCATCCATTTGACTTACGGCGCGATTCGGGAAATGGATTAGACATTCACTAGATATGAAATAGTAACGATATGTGACGTGCCAATAAAAAAGGTACCCTATGACGGTCGGTGCTTAAACGCTATTATTAAAGCCGCTCCAATATTATTGCGGCCAAAAGGTACCTTTTGCCGTGGAACGTCACATATCTTTACTATTTCGTATCCAGTGAATGTCTAATTCATTTCCTGAATCGCGCCGTGAGTCAATGTTTGCTTAATCACTATCACTGGTACGTTTTTGTCCCCAAAAACTGGGCTATGGTTATCACTTTATCATCCTGTATACTCAAAATCTTCGTCCACATACAAGTTACAATATATCTTTATCCGTATATACAGTGTGTTAGTGTTTTGTCCACAAGCAGATTACTTTGTAAGAGGATCAGTCCTGTGTCAGGGAATAAAATATTTGTGAAATTAGTTCTCCTAGACTTGCAGTAATTTGTTGCTCGGTTTCTTTATGGAATTTGCGAGGATTTTAAAATGCGGTGTATGTTGTTTTGAAACGAGATGGAAATACAGGAAAACGTTAAGTTTTGAGTGCGTTCAAATATGTTAAAAATATGAATTTTGCTGTAAGTTTTTGTACCTATTATTGTTGTAAGATCTCTCTGTAGTGTAAAAAAAAAATTAAGCTATAATATGTATTACCTACTTAATACACTAGGAAAAAACCTCAAAATTAAAATATTAAGGATTTTATTAAATATTTTGGCAGATGCATCATCATGTTTACGTTTTCATCAAAAAAATATTTTTCTTTTACAATTTAGAGATCGGTCTCATAATAATACTGGAATCAGTTATGTAACGCTGCCATACATGACCCAAAAATTTTTTATTAAGCTAAGAGCTTCATCACATCTGATATTTGAGTAATTCTAAGCATTTCTAGCCTCGGGTGGGGGGGAGGGTGGGTTACAAAGACGGCCGCCACCCGTCATCTTTAAAAAAGATCTATTCTGATCCTGGTGGGTACTAGGGCAAGTTTGGTATCATTTTCGTATAAACCAAAGACGTAGAATTCATTGCTGATATTTGTTTTTTTCAGTTTCATAGTAATTTTACAAGAAAAACGTAAAAAGGTGAAAAATTTGGTTGGAGATTTTTGCTACGCGGAGCCGAAACTACAAAAGATAGAAAGTTGAAATTTGCACACTAGATTACATTTATAAAGTGTACAAGAGATAAGAAGCGATTTTGAGAAATTCAACCCCTACGGGGGTTAAAAAGGGGATGAAAGTTTGTATGGGGTTCAAGTTTTATTTTAAGCTAGGAATTTGAAACTTCGTAAAACGATATATTATTAAAATACAAGAAAACTAATTTCAGCGTTTTTGAAAATTCATCCCCTAAGGTGGTGAAAAAGGGATTGAAAGTTTGTATGGATATCAAAAAATTTTTCGAACGCGGGACTTGAATCTTTGTATTTGGGGATATTATTAAAAGACAGGAAAAGTAATTTCAGCGTTTTGTAAAATTCATCCCCTAACAGGGTTAAAAAGGGGTTGAAAGTTTGAATCCATTACAAATCCGAGTAGACACACATTTCTTATTGCCTCCCAGGCTTGAAATGCTTAGAATTACTCAAGGAACATATGTGATGAAGCTCATAGCTTAATAAAAAAATTTTGGGTCAACTTTATAACTGCTTCCGCTATAAAAGTATTTTAGCACAATCTACATAATATTAATTTAGCATAGTTAGACTACAACGAATAATATAGGATAACACACTTAACTTAAAATATTTGTACAACAGTAAATCAAAAAACCGGACTCGCCCACCGAGGATTCCGTACTTTTTAGTATTTGTTGTTATAGCGGCAACAGAAATACATCACCTGTGAAAATTTCAACTGTCTAACTATCACGGTTCGTGACAGCCTGGTGACAGACGGACAGACGGACGGACGGACAGACAGCGGATTCTTAGTAATAGGGTCCCGTTTTACCCTTTGGGTACAGAACCCTAAAAAAGAAATAAAGATTTTATCTCCCACAATTTTTCTCACATTTATAGAATTCAATTTAGTTTATACGCGTTAAACCCAAAACCCCAAGTAGGTATTCACTTGAGCGGCTTGAGCCGAATAGTTGAAATAATCCGGCATACAATTCGATATGACACCTCTTGCGTCAGTCGCGGCACTTGATCCAATCAGGGGCTAGTTGTTATCGCACACGGCGATTCTCTTTGATAAACCAGTAATGTGTGATCCCCTACGGTTTTTTAAACTAATGGGAAAGTTACACTTACACAAATTTAGATTAAATTACCTACGAATCTCTCTCTCTTTATCTATTAATTTATCCTAAAAAGAACGAAAAGGTCCTGATCCTCAGTAGAAATAACAAGTAGTAAAAAACCTTCGGCTGCCAAACATTGACATTGTTCTTAGACAGCTGACAGGCTGACACTTAGTATTCTGTACGAAATATCTCTTTGTAAATATTACGGATCTTGTCTCAACTTCGCGGTTTTACTAGAGGCACATTTAGAGTTGAAAATCCAACTTAATTTGTTATTAAACTTATTATTTATATTTTTTGTATATTAAACCTTTATAAACTGTTCTATTATTTGTTATTGCTGTAAAATTATCCCTAAATAATTATAAATATCAATCAAATATCAATAATACGAACATCAATAAGCCAGAATGTAAGCACGAACGAGTTGCATTGAGTTATTACCATATCATACAAAACATGCTGCAATTTTAGAATTAAATTACCTCCTGGTTCGTATGAGGCGATACGCATTGTGCGTCGAAAATAATAGCCCTAATAGCTGTCGACTCGAATAGCGTTTGGAAAATTACTCAGATTCGAGAAATACTCGGGTAGATGTCGATTGTTCTCGATATGCAAATCATCGCGGTTTTCATTCGGTCCGTATTACTGAGATTTGAAGGATGAGATGTTCTTTATCTGCTTATATATATTCTGAGAGATTATGTAATGTACAATGGTATAATTCATGGTTATAGGAAAAGGGTCGGGTCATTGTCACTGATGGTGTAAGCATTTTATTGCAAGTATTTTTTCAATGAAAATACGTTAATTAGAAACTTTCTAGATAAACTGAGATAAATTAACCCTTTTCATTACTCATCCTTGTATAACCATCAAAATGAGGATATTCATTTGTATACAGATAGCTTTTCGCCACGCTTACTTAGGTATGTATACCATTGATGTGGATAAAATAAGGGGTACATTTATAAATAATGTTTGGTGTTATATTACCTATAATGTTTTTAGTAATATCAAAAATAGTTATTACAATGTTTAAAAAATATAACATAACGACCCCACCTCTTGTAATCTTCTAGACTCTAATATTAATTATCTGGGTTCGAATCCCATGAATGATAGGCAGGAAAATTAACTAAGTCATGGATATATTCCGTATTCCTTTCATGTTTATATCTTTATCTAGGTCCTAGGTCCCATAATATAAAGCAACATCGATCTTAGAATTCAACATATTCCTTTTGTGTAATATTTACGTATTTAAGTACGCGAATTTCCTATAGAACCCAAACCTTCCCAAAGTTTTGTGTAACATTTATTTAGTTGCCTACGTGATTTCCAAACCTTCCAAATCCAAAACCCATGATTAATGTTAGCAAACATGTTCGCACAGTAATTGTTCAATTCACGATTTTAGCGGGTGGCGCTAATGGCTTCGCCCCGACAAAAAGACTTTCCTACTTCTTAGATCTGCCTTTCAGCTCTAAAGCGGTAAATTGTAAAGCGAAAAACAAGCAGTGGAAGGAAAACATCGTTAAAGCTCTCTAAATACTAGAATCGTAAAATAACGAGGGGATTGTTTGTCGATACGAGATATTCAAAAGAAAACGTAGGTAAGTTAAAATTCATGCCCAATTTTATTGCGGTATACTTAAGTGCATAATTTGAATTGTAATTATGTTGGCCGTAATGGTTAATTCTAATTAACAATTAATCAATTGCATTAACCATTAATTCCGCAATTAATCAATTGCATTACGCATCAATTTAATTAAAGTTAGTTAGAATTGAATCTTGAGACGTTTAATTACATTGATTGTCAATCTAATTGCCTATTTAATGGCATTAAAGTTTCAAAAAATTAATTAGAATTACTCTCAATTGCATTAACGTTTAATGGAATTAAATATTTTTTTCATAAACTAATAATTAATGTTAATTTTGGTTGAAACTATTAAATGGGAATACACTCATTATTGGTGTATTTTTATTTGTCCCTGTCATATGTGAGTTGGAGACAAATGGGAAACGGGGACAAATGGGATTTATTCATTTATATGAAGCGCTTATTCTATCTGCTCCAGGCGGGAACAAATGGGAAAATATCGGATAATGATGTGTTCCCATTTGTCCCCACACCAATAAAGTGGGGAAAAATGGGAATAATTTATATGCAAACTGCACATATATTTCCTATTATTGCTAGTTATAATGGGTGCTCATAAAATAAATAAAATGAATAAAATAAACAAAATAAATGGTGACGCGGGCCGTACTTTGTTAATATTTATGACTTTATGAGACATTGTCGTTTGTCACTATTACATACAAAATAGCCAAGGCGGCACTCGGGCCGCAAGTGATAGGTTCACGAGCCGCATGCGGCCCGCGGGCCGCAGGTTGCCGACCGCTGCACTAGACCTTTGATCCCTTGGACGTCTTTATAAAATTACGATATTTATTCTTGTTAATTGTTAATTATCAATCACATGTTTAATTTTCATTAAAAATTGTTTTAGTTTTTAATGGTTTGTAAAGCAATACCCATTAATTCTTTTTAATTGTTAGTGGTTCGTAATAAATTAACATTAATGCAAATTGATGTTCAATGCAATTGATCATTAATTTTCCTTCAATGGTTAATGGCTAATGGCAATTAACCTTTTCAATGGTTAATTTTTAATGGTCAATTGCATTAACGTTCGGCCAACACTAATTACATTATGTACCTAAGTTTAAATGCGGTTCGTGTTTATTTGAAACTAAATTATTGATAACGTTTGCTAATTTATGTTTAAACAAATTATAACACTGTAATTAGATCAACTTTTGCTTTAAACTTAATAGGATAGGAATATATATTATATAAACTACTTTGCAGCGGGGAAGTTTTTTTTTTATGTGAACCAGTTTTTTTCAAAATTCTAACAAATTTTGAGTTATTACACTTATTACTGATTATTAAAAAAAAAGAAAAAGCTTTCCCATATGTTCATACACATTTTTTAGTGTCAGTTTGGTGACAGTCCATACAAAAAATGTGTGTGTGAAAATGCAACACACACCATCGGTCATAGGTACATAGTACTCGCGGAGAAATTAACAATTGACCCACAAATTAATAGGAAAAGCCTAATTTTAACAAGGGCCAAGGGCCATATTACACGTGTGTGTAGCTTAGTCCTAAGGCTTGGCTAATGGTTAATACACTTAAGAGCTTTAAGACACTAACATTATTGGAAAGCGCAATTAACCTAGAGAGGCAGAGGCAGACGGACCGACAAAAACACTAGTCATTATGGTTTCAATATTAATCAGCGTGCGAGTGACTGGCACTTTCAACTGCTTTTAGCTAAGTTGGTTCAGTTGGTACTGAGGTAACTCGATTGTGGTGATCGAACTCGATCGCTAATCACTTAAGTTACAGTTTCTTTAAAGATATATCACATCCGCGAAGGAGTTCAGAGATCTCTGAACATATTATGGTGTCTTCCTTTCATAATAGAAGTATGTTTAGATTTTTTTGAGCGTGACAAGAAAGGTGACATTACATTATATAGCGACAATTCTACAACAAATAGGTTTCTAGGTGGATCAAGATGAATTATAAATGCGTTGAAATTGACTCTTGGTTTTTTTTCTTGACAGCAACAGCTGGTAAAAGATCACATTACTTAGTTATCTGACAGTTGATATAAGTGAAATAATATTATGAACATTTGGGCGCACGAAAACTTAAATTTCCCCCTTTAGGAACTTAACACATGTCCAATACTAGGGAATGCAAATCGGTTATTTTTTGTATGGAAATAATCGGTTTTTAACCGAAACCGCGGTTATTTCCATACAAAAAATAACCGATTTGCATTCTTTATCCAATATCTCTCCCCTCTATGGACATCGGGCTACGAGCAGGGCTCGGAACCGATTTTTGAAAAACCCGAAATAGCCTAATATTTTTAATTATTTTATGCTCTTTACGTAGGACTGTATCATGTATTTAGGTGACAACTTCGTATTATTAGATTGTCTCATTAAAAATTTAAATAATTAACCAAAGAACGAAAAAGAACGTTATAAAACCGGTATTTTTTGTATGGAGAAAAAACCGGTTTCGAGCCTTGGCTACGAGTATATTTGTATATTTATATATATAGAGTATATTTATTATATCGACTAAATAATTCCCTTATACTAATCGTTGATCTAGAAACCTTAGTAGCATCCATGACGAGAAGTTGTAAGCGCCCATATACAGCGGAACTTATCCCAACTCCGATGGGCGTTATCTCCAAGTTGGTAGCATTGGGCGTTATTACCCCATCTACATCGTGTCTTGAGAACCTGCGTGAGTATTGCGCAAGAGATGCGTACATTCGTTATGCAAATAGGGGTCATTTTAAAATGGTTTGCCTAAAGCATTCAGAATGTATTTGGATGCCTAAAATGTTTAATCTCGTCTTCAAATGTACTCCGATTGGGTTAAATGAAAATTGAATTTGGAACTTTTTGTTGCGACTTTTTCAATTTCGGGGACTGCCTGTCTTTTTTTTCTGAAGAAAGAGTTTGAATTACTCGTAGATGGAATTATTTATTTTGAAATGTTTCGTGCAATTCGAAGTTCGATTCGAACATTGGAATTTTCTGATAAATAATTAAGGGTAACTACATGATTGCGTTCTATTTTTTAATTTTTATTTAAAATAGTTCGAATTGGTTAAACAGGGCAGTATTATTATTAGAAAAAGTTAGTATGTAGTTTTTATTGCTCTTAATTTATAACGCTCCCCTAGCCTAAAATAGTGACCCTACCTACGAATTAGGAGGTCCCGGGTTCGAACCTGGCAAGGGCATTTATTTGTGTAGATTATACATACATTTATTTCCAAATTATGGATGTTTTATATTATGTATGCAATGTGTCCCAAAATTTAACGATGGGCTGGCAGCAGAAGATGGACCTACTCATGACTACTCGAGGAAAAATAATAAAAAAAATCGAAAAATTGTAGACATGGTCGTTAAAAATACCACTAGGGGTGTCGATTTTTTTTTAAATTCCATAATAAATTATGATATTTTTTTTTCTCGACCAGGTCCATCTTCTGGTGCCAACTTATCGTTGAATTTTGGGACGAGTGGTATAAGTATTTATATACCTATGTATTATACTTATCGTCGTCTGGTACCCACAACACAAGCCTTTTGAACTTACTGTGGGACTAGCTCGATTTGTGTAAGCTTGCCCTTATAATATTAACTTATTTATTTATTTGAATTATTAACTTGAGCATATACACATCAATCTCCCAAAATCGCCAAAGTTGCTCTAACTAGAATCGGATTGAACAAAGCGCCATCTATCTTCGAAGAAATATTTACTACACGACAAACAATTAATATATCATAAGCATGTGACATGCTATAAATCTTGGCAACGCTTGCTCATACTTTATGTAAGAGTAAACGTAAGTTTTTGGGCGCCACTGACTAATATAAAACACGAATTTATTTAAAAATATACTCAAGTTAATGAAAATGGATGCAATATTTAAAACTTTAGCACTTTGATAAACTAATGAAGGTATTAAAAAAATACTAAAACGAATTAAAATGGATACAATGCGTTTACTGTAATGCTTTGGACACATACTCGTACTACTTAACATCTAACGGGGTGTATCTAAAGTCTAAGCTGACTTTGCATTCTTTGTATCGACTTCAATAGAACGAAGTGAGGGAGTGTCATTATAAACATCATATTTTCATAGAATTTGACATTAAAGATGATATTGCTGCAACTGGCATGCATGCATCAATTTTAAATCTAACATATTATACTGTGGTATAGGTATGATGTTGATGGTATAATTATATGTCTATTTAAATTAGACCATCACTACTATCATATTCAATTTTGATATAGTTTCCATATCCAATAAAAAACTGTTGGAGCACAATTAACCAGTGGGGAGAAAAATAAACACATTTTACAGTAATAAAATATTGCAAGTACCAAATTTACATTAATAAATTAAAGACGAATGATGCTGCAAGTTGCACATATTTATTCGCCCATAAAACCTCATAATATTAGTATAAATCTCACATTAGCTTCTTGCTCTGAAAATTTCTCATACATTTGTTTACATTTATGTGTCATAAATTGGCATTAAGCCGGCGAATTACAGCGATTACAGTGAATTACAGTTAATTACAGCGTGGCACGAATTGTAATTTTGTTACGCTTCGGTGTATGCAGGGACTACCTCCAATAGATACCCAATAACTCTGACACATATTAAACACTAAAGGCACCGCATGTTTCATTTGAAATAGATAGATAGAATATTCTTTATTGGCATACCTCAGTAAAAGACAATACAATTAGGTATAGCTTAAAGAAAACCATTGAAATAGCATTGTTTTATAATAGACATAAGGTTATAAACTGAAACAGATGTTATATTTTACTAAAGAAAACGTGACGAAGCCCTCCTAGTGTTGAAGCTAGGAGGAAACCTAGTGCTAACGCCATGAACCTTTAGCCCACCTCGCCACGGTGGAACCGGTCCCAATTTCTCGACTATATGCCATCTTAGAAAGACTAGGCGTCTTTGACCAACTTTAAGGGCGAACGGTAAGTGCTTCATAACTCCATCACCACTGAAGGGTTTCGTCACGTTTTCATTAATGTATGACATCAATTATAAAAAAAAATGATTTGTTCCCAAATTTGATTTGTTTACTATGAACTTAGTAAAAAATGTCTAATCTTAACCCACTGTATCCAGATATCCCATTTAATTAGACGGCACCTCATGCATGGTGAGCGCGAGTCGTAAATGCTCCATCTAGAGGGCAATTACCGCGTGATCTGTTGTTTGGAACCATGGCAAGTATGACATCAATTATAAAAAAAAAAAATATTTGTTCCCAAATTTGATTTGTTTACTATGAACTTAGTAAAAAAATGTCTAATCTTAACCCACTGCATCCAGATATCCCATTAGACGGCACCTCATGCATGGTGAGCGCGAGTCGTAAATGCTCCATCTAGAGGGCAATTACCGCGTGATCTGTTGTTTGGAACCATGGCAAGTCGTTATGGTAATGTGACGTCATATACTTCATTAGAATCCTTGATGGTGTAATCTGGTTATATTGCTGTCAAAATGTAATTTGTGTTTGTTTGGTTTTAATCTGTTAGTGAACTAGATATACAGTTCTTTTAATCATTGCTTAGAAAGTTTTTCGTCGTCTAGTACTCACAACACAAACTCTAGCCTAACTTTACTGTGGGACTAGGTTGATATGTGTAAAGCCGACCACTGACTAACAGGCCGCCGGACGACATCGGCCTGTCAGTTAGAAAAAAAATTGAGTTCCGAACAACTGGCCGGCAGATATCGTCCGGCGGACTGTAAGTCAGTGGCCGGCTTTAAATTGTCCTATAAAAATGACTAAAATTAGTTCTTTTTAATTAATACGACTTAAGGTCGTTAAGTGTGCCTGATACGGAATTATTTCAGTTTTAGCGTTTTAGATATTTCCTCCATGGAGACAAAATCTCGCGAGGCAGCAGCTAAACGAACCCATGTTACAAATTCTACAGTCACATGCCTTTTCTCTGACATAATTCGAGGTCGCGCAGGAAGTAAAGATTAGGTTACACTGTGAATTGTCATTTAAAATCACTTAGATGGTTGATGTGTAGGAAAAACAATAGTTCTAAACTTGTTTTATTGTAAATATCAACGCGTAGGAATTACGTAGGGTTTCCTTTTCTTTTTAATACATTTAGCGCTTTAGAAAAACAATTGCCAGTACACAAAAGTTTCTCTAAAATACATGTATTTGTCCAACTGCTTACGTCACATATTTTGTAGATATATGAACAAATCATTAAATTTCGGATTAAGTTGTATAACCGTCAGTGAAAAAGAAAAATTCGCATGGTTCTGGTAAGCTTCAGTAGCTCAGTTGGTGTTAAGAGCGTTTGGACCGGTGGTTGAAAAGGTCTCAAGTTCGAATCTAGCCCAATTGTTTATTTAATAATTTTCCTTTAATATAAAAATGTGTAGTATCTACTTACCTATTAGGGTGTTGCTTATTTCGTCGAAATTGAAATTTTCGATGTCGCACGCCCTTAAATTGTTCTCTTTCACTAAAAAACAAATGTGGATTTAATACAGAATTTGCTTTTATAATTTCCCGCGGTAGATGATTGTACACCTTACGGCCCATGACGTGGGTGAGTTTTTTGAACGGCTCGAGTCGCAGCAGTACATGTACATGTACAGTACATGTCTTCGCGGGGGTTCGAGAATGGGGTTCATGTCCACCTCATCACGCACACTTGTTGCCATATGCAGTATGCTTAGAAACAGATCCGTGCGTGTGAATTTAAATCTATTGTTTTAAATATCAAGGTCAGTTTTTCAATGATTATATTTGACAGGCCGCATACGAGGGGTTAAGAGTGAGGGCAGTGTTAATATGCCTAGCGACTTGAATCACAAAATGTGACAAATGTCACAGAGTGGTTTCGCAGAGCTGGTTTGCGGAACGCGCGCTATCGCACGCACAGCTCGTTTCTAGAGGCGGAAAACCCTCTCCCAGTCGGCGGCCGCTGCCACAGCATTACAATAGTAATTTAACCTGTCTTATGTACAATAAAGTGTTTCCATATATACATATACACGGTGTAACATGAGGAAACCGAATAATTTTAATCACGCATTTCTGGGGTCAAAAGAAGAAAAAAATGTAATATGAGTTTAGGTCAATTTCGCCAAAAAAAATTTTTTTTTTGTTTGGTTTTTTAAATTTTGCGAATGTATTTGTACATAAATAATAATTGTTATTGGTAAACTTGTCACATAAAATTGATTTTTAATTTTTTTTTCGTAGGACCTTCTTTTTGCAAAGTGTTACTTGTCACTTTTTGACATCTATCAATAAGGATAATTAGACTACGTCCCATAGCAGCAACACCACCATCAAAAAGGCCTTTTACACTATGCAACAATAAAAACTTGTTTTTTTTTATAATTAATAATATCTCTGAAACTAGGCGAATATCAAAAAAGTTTATAGGACATTTTTGTCTCTAAATATGATCAGGAATACGCTGTTAAAATTATTCGATTTCCTTATGTTACACCGTGTATACAAAGCATGCTTAACAAAGTCTTGAAAAGCAAAAAATTATGTACTTATAGGTACTTGTCAGTTCTTGTTTACATGTAATTTCTCCAGTGTGATTGCAGCCTAAGGGTACGCCTAGGATTATCTCGTCGGGACAAATGGCTTTACCCGTAGACGGACGGACAGACGTCGTGTTTGCTCGTTATATTCATGTATCAAGTATAATAATATACTAGGTACCTATGCCTATTCATGTATCAAGTATAATAATATTACTAGGTACCTATGCCTACGGGCATGATGTGTACTATGTGTAGGTACCTATGTATAGTCTTCTTCGTGGCGTTATCCCGGCATTTTGCCACGGCTCATGGGAGCCTGGGGTCCGCTTGATAACTAATCCCATGATTTGACGTAGGCACTAGTTTTTACGAAAGCGACTGCCATCTGACCTTCCAACCCAGAGGGGAAACTAGGCCTTATTGGGATTAGTCCGGTTTCCTCACGATGTTTTCCTACACCGAAAAGCGACTGGCAAATATCAAATGATATTTCGTACATAAGTTCCGAAAAACTCATTGGCACGAGCCGGGGTTTGAACCCGCGACCTCCGGATTGAAAGTCGCACGCTCTTACCGCTAGGCCACCAGCGCTTCCGTACCTATGTATAGTCTAAATCTAAAATGTTCTTATATGTTGTTGGACTTCAGTTTTTCAAAAATTTAAAATTGCCCGGATAATATTTTTTTATAGTTTTTTTATACTTTTAACTTGAAAGGCTGTTTCATGACACGAAAGGCTGTTTCACGATATGATATGGTGCCATAGCACCAGATGACGCTGTTATAATTTAATCAGGAGTTTACGATTTAAATTTAGGTTTTTAATAAGTACCTATAACAAACCCCGCCCGCGATATTGTGCTCGCGGTACGTATGTGTGGAATTCATGAAACCTTAAAACCCAATTTGAACCTATCTTGAAGTAAAAACAAATCTAATGGAGCCTACATTACCTACCTACCTACATACACCAGTAAACAGTCAACCAATATTGAGCTTTACTACTTGGAACCTTATCACAATATCAATAAATACGAAAACCACGAATTCACACCATAAGACATTAAAATTCCCATTCAAACTAAAACAAATTATCATTTCCACAGATAATTCACATTTTTAATCCACCCGTCTTAGTCGTACTATGGACATGGGCCCGCAAACAATACTCCTTATCTATCCTATGGGCCCCCGCAAACAAAAGGAGCCATGTATTCCAAACACAAGCGAGTCGACTGCTCAAGCTTACCACTTTACTGTGATCTCAAGATATATGAGAAATATTCATAGTCGGAGCTCATTCTCATGATGTTCTAGCGCTTAGTAAGTGTTGGCAATAACAGTCCTGGATGTCGGGTAAGATTAATAGCCATTGTCACCATTGTCTTCTCTATTTTGCCGCCGATTTGAGTGAATTTGAACCATAAACCCGTACTTATGAATGTGCGGATGAATTTGAGGTTATGTTAATATGTACTTAATTGATAATGTGTCATAACAGGTCATGGACTTTTTAACAAACATCTTTTTATAACAGGTGTCACAGACAGTCCCCTATGCCGTGGGTGCATGGAGAAAGAAGAAACAGCCTCTCACGTGGTGTTGGAATGCAGCGGATTGGCCCCATACAGGGCAAAACATCTCGGATCCCCGAGAGACCTCCCCGAGTCCTACTCAACTTTAAAGGTTTGATAGGATTCCTCGAGGAGCTGGACTGGCAAAACTAGTCCACCCCCTATCACGCAAAATAGGCGCAAGACGTCGAGTTGCGGAAAATCGCCCGTACTACAATACAATACAATACAATGTACTTAATTTTACTAACGAATCATTTGATTGTGAGCCTTAATGGGTTGCTTTAAGATTGAAGAGGATGGATTGGTTTTAGAATTAAGAGAATTGAGGGTAAATATGGTAATGTTGCCACGAACACGGACGAGTGGAGACCATGGACTAGCAAGCGCAGCGTAGGACGTCCACCCACAAGATGGACAGACAACCTTGTTAAAGTCGCCGGAATACGCTGGATGCAGGTCGCTTCCAACCGGCACGTATGGAGGTCCAAGGGGGAGGCCTGTGTTCAGCAGTGGATGTCTTATGGCTGAGATGATGATGATGATGGTAATATTATTGTTACCAGTTGCTCAAGACAACTGTTGGTAACGCGTGTACTTTCTTCCTTTCCAGACTAAGTACCGAAAGTAATGCGAAACAACTAAAATTATGTGCTTATAATGTCTAAATATAAAATAACTTGTATTTAATATGACCTATGATTGCAAACTAACACGTCAGAACTTTACATGAAATATTTTTGGTGGAATAGATTGTTGCAGGCGAAGGGTTAAATACCATAAAACCAGGGTTTCAAAAGTAACCCAGGTGACCGTAACCATGACAACGAGAGACAAGAAAAAGGTGATTCACCCAAATATAAACCTTAAGTCAGTGCCATAGATACTTTAATGAGTTAGAACCTTATTTCTACGTTATGTTATATGCAGGTAGCTAATAGCCATCTATTTCTAATTATGGCTTACATGATTAAAAGAAAATAATATAAGGACTTTGTATCTAATTGAAAATGGCAGTTTAACGTTAATTTTAATTTATTATTTGATTAAATAATAAACCAAACTTTTATTGATTTTGTGATTGAACAGGTATTGTAGATTTTATTCCAATCCAAATCCAATTATAAATCCAATTCAAATGCAATTATTTTTAGTAATTACATTACTGGGTACCTATATGCAAGTGCTGCATACCAAGCATCATTTGTACACAAGTAATAGGAGAGCAACAATGGCCGAAAGTTGACGGCCGGGAGATATTACCGATATCAACTAACTATTTTTTTTTCAGATACCTCAAAATATTTTTTGTCATTAAATAACTTGACTTTTTAACTTTTGCGATGTCGTGGGAGAAACAGTAAGAGAAAACCCACTTATTGAGGCAGTACGTTGTATACAGAGTGTACATAGAGTTAGACCAAGAAAAGTTTGCAGCGATTTTGATAGCCCACGCAGTGCAAGTGCTATTTTAAACGTCAAACTTCTATGAAATTATGACGTATAAATAACACTTGCACTACATGGGCTATCAAAACCGCTGCAAACTTTTCTTAGTCTAAATCTATGTGCATGTATTATACAAAATACTGTTTTTATACTAATGGTATACTTCGTTTTGCCATCTCTTTTATTTTCAGAATACAGGTAGGTAAGTGATGTATTTTTCTGTTTTTCGGCCGGAAAACGTCACCTTTACACCCTAAAGGCCTAAACGAAGTTGCCGCCTTCCGGCTCCGTCGAACAGAAAAATAGTATACACCTCTCGGCCATGCAATAAATAAGAAAATATCAGATCACGTTTTAGTGGAGTTTGGAGTGATCTGAAACATGTCTCACTTTACTGCTCTAGATATGTAATACGCCTAGTATTAAGACTATTTATTTTAGTTTTTAAGAATCATGTAAAAGTGCAAACAAGTATTAAACGATACATCTTTGCACTTCCTTATTTAGAAATTGTACAATAACCATCGGAAAATCGGAACATTTGGGTAGGGTAGGATTGATAGGTAGGGTTTTTAGGTAGGCTCGTAGGTAGGGCACTGTACAGTAGGCAGGCAGGGTTTATGTAAAATACCATTACTTTTACCAAATAATTTCTGATTCTGATGTTAAGTGTTATTTAATTAGCATTTATTCATAATTCTCGCTACTATTGCCGCAGCCGCTGTCTCACTCACATCGAGTGTGGCGACAGTAGGAGACTCATCCCGATTATAATTCTCGCTACTATTGCCGCAGCCGCTGTCTCACTCACAGCGAGTGTGGCGACAGTAGGAGACTCATCTCGATCATAATTCTCTCTACTATTGCCGCAGCCGCTGTCTCACTCACAGCGAGTGTGACGACAGTAGGAGACTCATCTCGATCATAATTCTCGCTACTATTGCCGCAGCCGCTGTCTCACTCACAGCGAGTGTGGCGACAGTAGGAGACTCATCGTAACAACCGTTTGCTCATAGCGTAGACAAGGGAATGCGGAACACGCAGAGTGCAAATATTGGAGCCGCTATGTACAGTCAGCAGCAGAAGTCGCTATACACTCCAGGTGCTCAAAGACAGGTAAACGTTTAAACTGTCAAAAAGTTGTTGACTGTCATGGTAGTATTTACTTGTGAGCGCTCAACGTGTCACAAATATGTTAACAGTCGCTATTCATTAATTTCTACACTTACAACAAGTCATTGATACCTTAGCTGTCAAAAAACCAATGGTATCTAAGCGGTCAACGTGTCAAATATATCTGAACAATATGGAAAAATAGACTTTAAAGCATACAAGTATGGTCGAATATTGAATAAAAGATAGCCATGCTAATTTCAGGTAAAGCGTTTTGACAATCATCGAAAGCAGTACAGTCTTGTCATCACATACATCTATCTCACGTTTTGCCCTTCAACCATTTGACAGGAGCCTCTCGGTCAACTTACTGCAAACTATTTCTTTTAACAGAATCGTCAAGACGAATGACACATAGCAAAAGCTAACTGAAGCCGAATTTAGAGCCAATTGTCAAGGCACGTCGTGGTCTCAGTAACAGGCGTTTGCTTTTCAAAGCAGAGACCGCGGGTTCAAATCTCAGTCGTACGCACCTAGAGATTACAGCATTTTTTTTTTTGGATCTCATTTCTATTATTAATTTGTGTCTTCTGGTTTTATGTTAATTTCGCATTAGTTTATATAATTTTTGAAGATAATGTCACATGTAGCGTATGTACGACTTTCTATCAGGACGTTGTAGGTTTGAACCCGCAGTGGGCGTTACTTAGATTACTCCTGTGCGGAATGCCATTTGATATTTACTACTCAAAAATCACGTTTGTTGTATGGGAGCCCCACTTAAATCTTTATTTTATTCTGTTTTTAGTATTTCTTGTTACTTATAATAGCGTCAACAGAAATACATCATTTGTGAAAATTTGAACTGTCTAGCTATCGCGGTTCCTGAGATACAGCCTGGTGACAGACGGACGGACGGACGGATGTCGATGGACAGACGGACGGACAGCAGAGTCTTAGTAATAGGGTCCCGTTTTACCCTTTGGGTACGGAACCCTAAAAATGCTGGTCTCTTCGAAAACTGACTAAATTAAATTAAAGGATATGAAAACAATGCATTTTATTAATTTCAGACATCATGTTTCATAGTAACATTTATTGCTTAAGACCTGCACAATCGATATCTAAATAGAAATAGTCTTAGTTTTATTTTTCAAAACGTTCGGGGTTCGATTCCCGAGCTGAGTACACATTTTTTTTTAATGTATGAATGCAGTTTTTCGTGTTACTAAAATCGATGACATGATTCCTAATACTGGAGTCAGTTATGTAACGCTGCCATACATGACCCAAAAAATTTTTATTAAGCTATGAGCTTCATCACATCTGATATTTGAGTAATTCTAAGCATTTCTAGCCTGAAGTGGGGGGGAGGGTGGGGTACAAAGACGGCCGCCATCCGTCATCTTTAAAAAAAATCTACTCTGATCCTGGTGGGTACTAGGGCAAGTTTGGTATCATTTTCGTATAAACCAAAGACGTAGAATTCATTGCTGATGTTTGTTTTTTCAATTTCATAGTAATTTTACAAGAAAAACGTAAAAAGGTGAAAAATTTGGTTGGAGATTTTTGCTACGCGGAGCCGAAACTACAAAAGATAGAAAGTTGAAATTTGCACACTAGATTACATTTAAAAAGTGTACAAGAGATAAGAAGCGATTTTGAGAAATTCAACCCCTAAGGGGGTTAAAAAGGAGATGAAAGTTTGTATGGGGTTCAAGTTTTATTTTAAGCTAGGAATTTGAAACTTCGTAAAACGATATATTATTAAAATACAAGAAAACTAATTTCAGCGTTTTTGAAAATTCATCCCCTAAGGTGGTGAAAAAAGAGTTGAAAGCTTGTATGGATATCAAAAAAATTTTCGAACGCGGGACTTGAATCTTTGTATTTGGGGATATTATTAAAAGACAGGAAAAGTAATTTCAGCGTTTTGTAAAATTCATCCCCTAACAGGGTTAAAAAGGGGTTGAAAGTTTGAATCCATTACAAATCCGAGTAGACACACATTTCTTATTGCCTCCCAGGCTTGAAATGCTTAGAATTACTCAAGGAACATATGTGATGAAGCTCATAGCTTAATAAAAATTTTTTGGGTCAACTTTATAACTGCTTCCGCTATAAGAAGAGATCGGTGTATATCGTATAGTATCAGATTTTCCCATACTGGCCGATCTAAATGGGCCACCCTGTATAGTATATTTTACTACAATAAGTGGGCTAAATAAATATATTAACATAGGTATATAATATGATCAACGGTTTGGAAGAACAGCTGCATATGACAGTTAAAATAAAAAAAACCGATCATTCTAGTAGAACCTACTTATTTATTGTATAAGTTTGACACTTAACGATAAAATACTTCTTTAAGAAAGGAGGTGTCAATTCGTAGTGCTACAGTATTTATTTTAAAGTTAAACAGATAAAATGTTGATGCTTAGTTACCATTGAAATAACAACTGCTTAGCAACTGGTGGCACCCTGGCTGCTGACGTACGTGATTGGCAGTGCGTGTAGGTATTAATGACAGCAGCTTGAATTTGATTGCTTAGTTACCACTGACTTTTTAACCGTTATTGTCATTGTGATTAAATAAGGGTGTATGTGTTAAAGAAAAACTCAGAAGTTAAGATATTTGTGACGAACTGAAAGCCTACGTGAAAATGACATCTTAGATGTCCTTATTTTTGTGACGATTGAACTGTATATGTTTTCTTGGACACCTTGCCCGCTCAGGTATATCTGCTGCTGACTGTACACCGCTGAAACAGGTGGCGCTTTGCGGCGCCATAATCTTGTGGTAATTGGATTGGCAAACGTAAACGCTTGTCACACTAGTCACCGCATGACATACTGTGGGCCATGCCCACCTACTTTAGCGGCCCAACTTGATAGTGCAATATTATGCACTACTTACTTCACGTGTGTGCATCGTACGGCCTTGTTTATGCGCGGAGAATGTTTGTTTAACTAACTATACAGGGTGTTTGGTACATCGTTTGCCAAATTAAAACGGCAGATAGGTTGAGTCATTTGCTATCTTCTCAGGCCTAGAAATTTTTAATTTGGCGCACATTTATTTTTCACTTCTATGCCAGTTTTTCGGAAATTTCAAATTTTTACTTGCGTAGTAGTAAAAAATATCATAGCCAATTTTGTTTTTCTAGGCATGAGAAGATAGCAAATGACTCAACCTATCTGCCGTTTTAATTCGGCAAACGATGTACCAAACACCCTGTACAATAACTAACGAAGCCAATTTCAATCTCCAGATAAAAATTACAACAGCAAATGCAACGTTACCGATAAGGAAGGTGTAGAATTTAGTAAGTATATCTTCTTCCACGCGTGCATAAACCTTAGAGTAACTATTACATTATGATACAAATGTGCTACGTTGACCGCTACACTGATGGAGGCGATATTAAATAAATAAATAAATATTATAGGACATTCTTACACAGATTGACTAAGTCCCACACACAGTAAGCTCAAGAAGGCTTGTGTTGTGGGTACCTACTCAGACAACGATATATATAATATACAAATACTTAAATACATAGAAAACACCCATGACTCAGGAACAAATACCTGTCTTCTTCTTCCTGGCGTTATCCCGGCATTTTGCCACGGCTCATAGGAGCCTGGGGTCCGCTTGACAACTAATCCCATGATTTGACGTAGGCACTAGTTTTTACGAAAGCGATTGTCATCTGACCTTCCAACCCAGAGGGGAAACTAGGCCTTATTAGGATTAGTCCGGTTTCCTCACGATGTTTTCCTTCACCGAAAAGCGACTGGCAAATATCAAATGATATTTCGTACATAAGTTCCGAAAAACTCATTGGTACGAGCCTGGATTTGAACCCGCGATCTCCGGATTGAAAGTCGCACGCTCTTACCGCTAGGCCACCAGCGCTTCCAGGAACAAGTACCTGTATCATCATACAAATAAATGCCCTTACTGGGATTCGAACCCAGGACCATCGGCTTCGCAGGCAGGGTCACTACCCACTAGGCCAGACCGGTCGTCAATATTGTGCGCAATAAGAAAGCCGATGTGTGTTAAGGGGCCCACAGATCACCAGTTTGCCAGACGATATCAGCCTGTCAGTTAAACGTAAAACGTGACAGTTCCGAAAAACTGACAGGCTGATATCGTCCGGCTAACTGGTAATCTGTGGACCCCTTAATGAACAAAGTACCTTTACATGTTTCATAAAACGTTGTTTGAACACACTTGCGAGGAAAAAAAAAACAACGGGTTGCACTCCGGGAGTGCCGACAGAAGTGAAAGCCCAATGACTAGTCCAAAATGTCTGCAGCACTATGTATAATTGACCCATCCTGCTTTCTATTGAAACACATTAGTTCCGAAATTGCTGGTCAGTGAGCTTGTTTAAAATTCGAAATTCAAATTTGTAGCGTTAATTGTTTAAAATTCGAATAGAAATTGTAAAGTTACCTAGCAGACCTCACATCTAATAGTACATTTCGATGCTAGTGCGGAAGGTATGTCATTACTTCACGAGTACCGAGATATCTTGCCACGAGCCGCAGGCGAGTGGCAAGACTCGGGACGAGTGAAGAATGACATTTCCGCACGTGTATCGAACGACGTTTTTTAATACAGTTGCGAAAAAATAAGAAAAACATTGTTAATCGTACACTAAACAAAAGTGGTAACAGTGACAGCTCGGTTAGACGTCGTCTTTAAGTATATTATATCTATGGGCGTTTGGCAGCTATTCCGTTCCATTCAGTCAACTTATTAAGAACGGAATTTTCAATATTGAATATTAAAAAATAAACGTGTTATAATGATGAAGAGGTAAGTAATTAAATATGAAATATGTAATATTTTTCGTATTCTTACATTAACGGTAGGTTTTTATGCTGATTACGACGTTTAAAGGAAACTAATATTAATACTCATCAATAAGTAGTCGTGAATTGGAACAAGTATAAATTTAAAAAAATTTGAAAAGTAAAAAGCACTAGTTCGAGATAACCAACTTTCCGCACGCTAAACAGCTACGTAAAGTAGCACTTTTTGAGCAACTGTATTAAAAATATATTTTCACCTCAGCAGCTCGAACAAGGGTACTTTGCTTCTTAAAAACAGTGAGCAAAATGCGACTTTGCTCACTGAGTCATTTTGTCGCACTCAGTGAGCAAAATCTCATTTTGCTCACTGAGTGAGACAAAATGTCATTCAAGTGACATTTATAGTCAAATGTCATTTCAACATGCGGGGTCTAATACAAGTTCGATATACTTGGGTTCTATTATCTCTGTCCCTCTAGGTATGTTCTCACTGCTTAGGGTGAAAATTTTTGTGTACTACTCGAGATCAAAGTTATTTACATCTTGTGCGCTTTTGAATCCCTTACTACGCTCAAGATTCTAAATTATAGAATCTTTCGCTTGCACGAGACTCAAAATAAGCACTCGAAGAAAAATCAAACTTTGATCTCTTGTTGTACAAATAACTATTGGTCATGATATTTTGAGTTTTATTCACCACCAGTACTAGAGTTTACTTTTATTAGCGATTTCATCAAGATGTAGCTTTATTGAATTAGATTGGAGTGATATAAGTTTGAATGTAACTATGAGATCCTCGTATTTCAGCCCGTACAAGATTAGAACATTGAGATTTTTATTGCTTAATATAAAGGTCCAGTTTTAATTAATTGACCTGATTATAATACGTTATGACTAAATTTCTTTAGTGAAAACATTGTCCGTCACACATGACGTCAGCGTTACGCGTTACGCTGTCTCGAGTTTATCATTTTTTCCCCACCTCAAAAAGTCCTCAGCGCCGCTAAAGAAGTTTTCATATCAAAAACAAAGCTAATACCTATTATCAAAGACTCGAGTTTGCAATATTCTTTCCCAGCACAATGATTTTCATCACATTTGCCATGACGCTAAACCTTTTGGACGCCAATGACCGATTAATCGGTCACAGACCATAAAGGAACATAGACCTACGTGCATATGCATAAAGTTCAATTTCAGTTTTGGCACTTCGGTGACGTGGCGTCCGCGTGACAGCTTTTGTGTTTGACACGGCGTCGAAAAGGTTAAAAAACTATGACATTTCGAACATTCTTCCGCGGTATAGTCATTTTTTGACATGTTAGGCATCGAAGGCATACTATTCCGGCATTCAGCCACGATTGAAAAAACGGACCGAAAGTGACGCTTTCCTGCCGGAGGTCAGAAAAAATTATTTACACTTTACAGGTTGTCATTATCATTGTCAAACATAATCCATATAATCGTTTACAGTACATACTCGTATGGTGCTATTTTACCGCCCTAGAGCGGGATTAAGGATAATACGTGCCAATGTCAAAAAATTAAGGACCATATGTACATACCTACTGTAAAACGTTGTACAATACACGTGCGAAAAGGTTATTCGCAACTCGTGTCGATTTAAAACACTCCCTTCGGCCTGTTTCAGTTTATCGCCACTCGTTGCAAATTTCCTACTTTTCGCACTTGTATTGTAATGTCCTCATGGACATGTGCGTACTTCCAGTTCTCACTTTACGGTGCTCAGACCTGGTCATTGACGGAAGCTCAGAGAGAGAGAACTATGGAGCGCAGTATAATGGTGTAAAATTAAGGGATCGAGTCCGAAACGCCACGCTGCGCTCTAAGACTCGAATAATGGACGTAGCTCGCAAAGCGGCTAAGTTAAAATGGGACTGGGCTGGTCATGTCTGCCGAATGCCGGACGACTTGTGGGCCAAGTTAACCACAGAGTGGGAGCCCCACGAGTCTAACCGGGGAGCCGGCAGGCCTCGTCGGCGATGGCGGGATATCTTGGACTCCTTCTTGAGAGGCTGGCCAAAATATATTGCACTAAATAGAGACGAGTGAAGGAAGAGGGGGGAGGAGGGGGAGGCTTTGCCCAGCACTGGGACACAGTGGGCTCTGAATGATAAAATAATAAAAAATGTCCTATTTATTATAATTATCATACGTCGGACTATAGGGGGCAGTTTGAGGGCAAGGTAAGGTTTACAAAAAAATCTTAACTTACGAGTATTATAATGTACCTAGTATTTGTAACACAGCCGTGTTCATAGAACTTGACATGCCCAGTTAACTCATTTGTTTTGTTCCTTTCTCACAGCTGCAATTGTCTGAGTGACGGATAAAGCCAAACGAACTTTTTCACCATTTTGACTTGTGTAGTCCAAGTACGTTTATAAATAACGCCGTTAGTTGCTATGATACCTATTTGGAATTTCACATTATAAATACAAGGTACCAAATACTAAGTACAAGTACTCGAAAGTGAATTGATTGATTTGCGAACCTTACCTATCATTCTGACATGCCACGAAAATGCCCGCTGGAGTCCGACGTATGATAATTATATTACAATGTCTGAACGAACTACATTCAGCCTTTATTATTTTCAGAATGGACCGACATGGTGGAGCCGGTTGGGAAATGCTACCGCTTAATGAAGGAAAATGGGAAACAGACCCACGCTAATGCCAGAAAGCTATGTGAAAGCGAGGGCGCGCGTCTGGTGGTGATAGAAAACGAGGTGAGGCCTTGGGGACTTTTCACATCTCTAATCTTACAAATGTAATGCACCCCTAATCTTAATGTATAATCCATGGAAACTATACGTCTATCGGCGCGATTCGGGAAATGATAGAAATCAACTAGATACGATGTAGTAAAGATTTATCTTTACTATTTCATATCTAGTGAATCCCTAATTCATTTCGCGAATCGCGACGCCAGCCGCTTAAGGTACCTTTTGCCTTGGAACGTCGCATATCTTTACTATATCGTATCTAGTTAATCTCTAATTCATTTCTCGAATCGAGCCTTAGGTATATTATTATTTTACAATTACATATACTAGTTATGTATTTATTCTGTAGTTCGTTCATAATTCATAAGGCTAATATGAGTTCCTGCAGTCTATATAAAGCAGCTTTATATTTTTTGCAATATTCTTCTTACAATGAACATGTATACTTGTTTGAAAATAATGTAGATTTAATTGTGTTGCAACTTGCAATGGGCGTCTCAATTCTTATTTCATTTTATATGAGAAAGTAGAATGCACAGAATATGTACGAATTTGCTACAGACTTTAGACTTATCGGCAGCTTATTGAAAAGAGCTATTCTATATAAGTATATACAAACTTTCAATTTCCAAAAGCATTAAAATATACATATGTAGTTAGGTACCTACTTGTTTTACAAGGGGGGTAAATTTGTTGTTAATAAGCTCTCGTGCTAATATTGTTACCCAACTTTACCCAAGCCAGCGAAAAATTCCAAAGCGAAAGATTCGAAAAATGGAATCTTGAGTGTTGCGAGGGTTTCAAGGCACGAGGGTTAAACAAATTTTGCCACTGAGTGAAAGAACATTTTTCACCACACCAACACAAGGAAAATACTTGGTACCTAACTGTAAAATATCAAACAAAATCGAAGCAAATCAATACCTATTGCTGTCATGAAATATTTATCGGTACCTACTAGATAGCTGTAATGTAAAAAATGTAGGATATCTGGGGGCACGGCCGTGTTCCCGCCAAGACGAGACAAACGGCAAAAGGCAGTGCATATATTTTCTCGGCACGTTTCGTCGTATTTTAGAACTCTCGTGCTTGGATAATGCTAGAAAGTGGCTTTTGTATTTATAAATGTTGTTACCTAAGTATTTTTCATGACACTAATAATGATGGCACTTTACTGACTAGGTACTACTCGTAGAACAACTAATAAAATGTATGAATTTTGAGGAGGAGCACAATATCGTCGCGGAGCTGACAATGGGGGAGAGGAGCAACGGCTTCTGGACTGACTACGCGCGGGAACAGAATAACCAACTGTTTGCAGTTAGCGATTGTAAGTGCCACCCATTAACCATAGTAGGTTATCCTACAATTATCAAAATCCTAAAATTACCAAAGAGGTTGGTTTTCTCGATCGTTTTGTACGCGTCCGAAACCTGGACCTGGAAGAAGACCAAAGAGGTAAAAAAGGAACCCTTAAGGATTACTCACGCTAGAACACATCGTTTTCTATGAAATTCTATAGACTAGCTGTAAATTATAGAAACTAATAAACCGACTGCTTAAAAATAAATAACCAAATCTTGCTAACAACGAGTACTTGGACAGACATAATCTCGTAGCCCGAATTATTCACCAGCAGCTTGCCCTCCTATACGGCCTTGTGGACCGCGAAGTGCCACTACAAGTACTCACTTGCACCAGTTCTCGAAAATGGTCGTGCCACGCTCTATTGGGATCGATGTATCATCACTGACAGGACTATTGTAGCCAATAAGCCTGACATCGTGCTGATAGATCGATCACAACGCCGGGCCGTGCTCGTCGACGTCACCATCCCCCATGATGAGAATCTCGTGAAGGCCGAGAAGGGCAAGTCCAGCAAGTACAGACTTAGCTCACGAGATAACCGCCATGTGGGATGTTGACTTGCTCGGATCATTGTTCCTATAGTCGTGTCAGCGAACGGTCTCATAGCGAAGAGTCTCGACCAACACCTAGAGAGACTCTCGCTGGGTGGTTGGATCAAGGGTCAGATGCAGAAGGCGGTAATTTTGGACACGGCGCGTATAGGACGTCGGTTCCTCACTCTGCGGCCCTGACCACCGGCAGCTTGGACTCTGCCCCGCTGCCGGCGGCACCCTAGGTTAGGTTTTTTATAATGTGTTTATATATATTTTTTTAATATTTTGTAAGTGTTTATTGTACTTTTATACTCACGTTGTAAAAACCTTAACCTAGGACCCAAATTAAATAAAGATAATAAGAACTAAATAATATTATGATACATATATTTTTGAAATGGCATTTTCACCAGCTTTTATTTAATAACCTACCCATATTGCTATGGTAAAAAAAAACATATTTTTATTTGCGAGCTCCATTAAAAAAAATATAGCCTCTTGTCACGACCACAATTCTGACAAATTTAACGACTCCTCATAATATGTCAATAAGCGTCCAGCCTCTGGACTGTATGGAGTGCATAGTGCGTAGGGTATACATACGCTCGAGAAACATTATATACCCTCCTTCTGACGCCGTCGGGTAAAAACTGAAGTGTAGGACCCGGCCCCTTCTCTAGCGTAAGTCATCCTTTATGGCAGAGTTTCTTAAAGTGGGGTCCACGGATCCCTTAGAGGTCCGTAGCATATTTATCAGGTGTCCGCAGTGGGTCAGTAACTGTAAACATGCTTAATAGAAAATTTTCTTGAGGTGATCTGTTCTAGCCGAGACGATTCACGAGGTGGGCTACCAGAAGTGGACCAACAATAGTGATGGAAAAATAAACCCACAACAAGCAAAATTAGGAATCATACTCAGACCCGACGACTGCTTGTTCGATATACGGTAAGTCTTTATCGGTGGTTACCTCAATATCACACTGTAGTGCTAGAGCGGTATACGCCAAAAAACGCTGGAAATTGTGTTAAAAGCATGAAAATCGGTACGATATGTACAAGTCGGGCCTACTAAGCTCGGTTTCTTGCTGGAGTATTCTCGGCTCGCTAGCCTAGCCGAGAATACTCCTTCACCTAGAAGCGAACCAGCGACAAACCCTCAACACCCCCAGATCAGGTTGAGACCGCTTAGAGGTAAAAACCCCAAGTCAGGTAGAAATAAACATTATTATTTACTTACAGGCGATTGGACGACAAATACATCGCATTATGCGAAAAGAAAATATCAATGGCAAAAATTGGGCTGGTTTAGGAAAATAAAAGATTACGGTACCTTCCAGCGGTTTTACTTAGCTCCTACGTCCTATTGCTGACACCCCTGCATTGCATTTTATATAATTAATTTTAATATATATACCTAGTTAGATCGATAAAGTAAGATGGGGTAAGACTAACATAGTTTATTTTGCTCGGGGCAACACTAACATTATGAGGATTCCGTACAAGTGATAGTCTTACAATTTTAACTTATCACGGTAAGTTTCACTAGACTTAGGTACAGGTATACGTCGAAATATCAGGAGCTCAAAAACGATACAAAAGTTAATCACGGTCCATATCCCGGTCGTATACTGTATACATTTACTGCCATCTTTCGACATAAGAGTAAAACTGTTAGAACGCCATTTGACTTTGGTCTTTGGTCATTAATCTTTCACTGATATGTGTTAACTTGTTAAATATTAAATTAAAGCCATCTACTCGAGAGCAGGCTGAAGGTTATGGCGCCATCGCTCGAAAACATTGCACCATACCTTTGGCCTAGTGCCGAGTAGATGGCGTTAATATAAGTCAACACATATCAGTGAAAGAATAATGATCAAAGTCAAATGGCGTTCTAGCAGTTTTAATCTTTTGTCGAAACATGGCAGTAAATTTACAGTGGCTACATAATTTAATTTGACAATCCGCCTCTATACACTCTATTTCCTTTGGGCAAACGAAAAGTAAAAATGTATCGGGATGACAGATGCTACGAAAAGTTATATGACTAAGTATTTCCATACATTATTAAAGTTTCGATTGGCGTTCACTATCAACGATTGTCATCTATGCTAGGTTTTGCCACTGCTCTGGCCATCTTAGCCATTTCTGCTGCTTGGGACAATTTTTGAAGAGGGTGTTTCTTCGACATTCGTATGGCAATTTTTAATTTTTGGAAAATCAGATTTATAATCATCGTTTTAGGAAGAGTTCTTAAAAACAACAAAAAATATACTGTGCGTTTCAAGATCGACATTTGTATGGCAATGACAGCAACGCGTTCAGTACCGGTAGTGCAGCTGCGGTTAGAAATGGAACGTTACCATAAGGCGCTTTTGACATGTATATGGCATTTTTTTGACATTGTATGGCAGTGTCAAAATTTTAATGGCACTATTTATTACTTTTGTGGCATTTATAAGACTCTGACGACATTTGTATGGCACCTTTTCGACCTTTATATTAGTACGGTCAAAATAGCCGTATAAGTGTTGCCATACAAATGTCGCCAATAAGATTGTTTTGCAAAATTTCCTACACAATACAACCGATTCACTTATTTATTTTACTATTAATTATTTATTTTACTTTAACACTATATGTCATTGTGGTCGTACCAAAATATATCGAAAGAGATTCTTACCAGCCACGGAATATATATAGACATCGCTCTCCATAGAAAATTGCCTTGCAAAAATGACTCCAGCCACACTGACACTGACAGCTATTCCTTCTCTATGAATATGTCCCACCAGCTTTTGATTATACCCAATAAGCAATTTCCCGCTATTAAAAAAAGTTGTGATTGGTCAATATAAGTTTTGATTGGCTATAATAACATTCTCTGCGTCAAACCTCTTGCGCGGCGTTATAATATTTTGGCGTTGTAAGGATGATACTAACCCGGAGGGAACCAATTCATATAATTATTATTATGACCAATATGACCCGTGTTTATTGTTAAGATTACGCATGTTTATACTTTGTGTATATCGGTACTTTCAAAAGTTGAAATATAATATTAATGCGTAGGTAGTATGTATTTTGGAACAGTGTCAGTATATACATACCTACAGACTTTTATAAAATGCCAGTGGTCAATGTTTCCCAATTTTATTTAAAACACTTTTCGGTATTAGGTCTCGTTAAAATGATATACAAAATCGTCACTTTAATTCGTGGCACCAGTATTGCTGTGTGGTTAGATTATTTGTGACAAATAAGAAGATTAATTATAGTATTGACACTATATTAGGTACTAAATGTACATGGTGGCTAAAAATAACTGCATTCCTGTTTCCAGAGAGGTTTTACCGTCCCATAGAAAATGGGCCATGCAAAATGTATGAAACTGACGAATTTTTTTTTGCGTTTTTGGGGTTGGTCTTATACCTAGTAAAAGTTGCTCAGTATAATCCCAAAACCTCCCTGGTAATGGGAATGCAGTCGTCTTTAGCCACACTGCAATGTATATTTACGTTATTGTCATAGATAATGTTGCATAACGCTATCACCATTCTGCTACCCTGTATCAAAAAGGCATAAGTCATTATGACACTAGTATAGAGTTACGACATTTGGTTTAGCGTAGAAGTCTAATGTCTGTTAATTTCAATAATTATTTATCAATTATCATGTTCAGGAATTACTCTTACACAAACCAATTAATCACATCCTTTTTCTTGGGTTTTATTGAATTGTTGCGGCACCATTTTACCGCACAAGAAGGCATTTTATGTGGCTTTCTGAATTAATAATTTTATATGGGCTGACATGATATGACACAGAAGGCCGCTGTCGTACTAAAGCTGTCAAATTCCGCCCGGCAGTCGATTCGTTTTCGGCTCAGTAGCCGTGGGGTCAACGTATTAAGCGCCCATACAAATGTCATTGTAGTCGTACCAAAATATATCGAAAGAGATTCTTACCTGTTTTTATATAAATTAAACTGTTTCCACATCGACGCTCGATGTCATTCGACGCCCAACTAACCGCACTATTGCGTCGTAAATTCAATCTAACCGTTATTCAATAGACAAAGAAGATGTTGGGGTATATCTTTAAGACATAACAAAACAAGTGCCGCGCGGGACAACGATAAAAAGGCTTCCCTTGTTTTATTAAATAACGCATTAATTTATTTAAATGTTTACATCAATTCTCTAGAAAACACTCTTTATAAAAATACAAAGTGATTCATTCGTTGCGTACATCCAAAGTTATGTTATTGTGCTATGCCGCCACTGGGACAAGCGAAAAAGCGGCAAATTTCGCCGTTTGTGGAACTTCAAATGCGATTTTGTCAGAATCAAAAAATATTTAAGGTGCAGCTGTACATTATTTTTAAAGCTTATAATACATTGAATATATACATACCCAGTCTTTTAGTCCTATGGACTTTAAGTTTTAACCGTGGGACAGCAAAAAGGCCTATTTGAAAATTGATCCACTTATGCAGCAAAATATTTTTCTCAAAAATGGACGGCAAAGTCGACCTTGCCGTCTAAAAAATCGGTCGCAAAGCGCGTAATTTATGGTCAGTCAAAAATTAAAAAGTTAAAAACATTGCAGTCTCGATTTTGGGACTGCAATGTCGCATACAAATTCCATTATTTGTCGTGTTCCAAACTTTTTAAAAGTTCTAATGGCCATATCAAATAAAGGCACCGGCCCATTAAACAGCCAAACAGATTATAAGTACAGCGACTATTTAGCTGTCTCAAATAGGTTGGCGTATTTTTGGCACAAAAATACACTTCTATTTTTTTATTAAAAAAATAAAAAGGCGGCAAGGGCTTTTTTCTGTGAAAATATATACGTAAAAACGTTGCTTTTGTAAAATATTTCTATGATATTTATATTTCTTGCACCATTTTTGAGAAAAGCACTATATATATGACTCGGCTGGAAGGCTACTTGCTGGCTTCGGATTCAATTGAACGGACTCCCAAGGTCGTCCGTTTAAAACGAATCCTCAGCCTGCAAGTAGCTACTTCCGAGCCTCGACAATAATGTACTATTAAGCGAGAAAAGAAATCAAAATGATTAATGAACAAATGTAAAGACAAATTTGAACATTTCCACTTAGTAACTTTCGTTCCCGACTGTACGCACGTATTTTACTGGCTAACTTAATTAACCCAAAGGCCCATGATATACGGGTTACAGGCGGAAAAATACATTTATAACCCTTTGATTTATAACAGGCCACGTTAATTAGTTGATATCGGCTTATTCCGGGATTTTAGGCAACATTTTGGTGGATAATTAACGAATGGGCACTGCGATTTGGAAAGACAGTAACGGATGGTAGGCTTTAGTTTAAACTTCAATTTGTTTTAACTCTAGGTTTAGTTAATTTATAAAGCCTTCATTTAGGTTTTGACTTTCACTTCTATTGTAGTCATATTTATTGTAATTTATAAGTACCTATCAATAATTATCTGATAAAGAGCATGTCTTTTTAGGATTCTGTAAGCAAAAGGGTCCCGTTAGGGTTAAATGGAACGCTAAAAGGAGTAGACTGCAAGATTTTTTATTGCTAAGACACGAAAAGAATCGGAAAAATATAGGTAAGTATATAAAAAACGTTTCGTTTTTTTTTTTATTATTATGAATGGGCTTACTCATGGCCACAGACTAGCCGAGGCGTAGACGTGTTTGACGATGGAGACGCCAGGGTGCGAGTAAAATTCTTTGTTGTGAAGTTTCTAATTATTGCGTCGTCTCGATGTAATGTCTTGTCCATATTAAGATTTCTACTAGGAATTTCGCGGTGTGGTACTGACTTTGCCGATCACTGGTCATTAGGCTCGAAGAAAAAACGACAATCCGTCAATCATAATAAAGCTCTTATTACTACGGCACTGTAGGAACCGACGCCAACGGAAACACCATTTCAAATGTGAAACCCTTCAACTATGGAATTTAAAGACATTTTGCAATCGAACTACCGATGTGATTACGTTCAAAGGAATATTGCCAATCAATATAATTATCATAAGAAAGCTCTTATGCTACGGCACTGACCGAAAAATCTCCTCCGTAGAAGAGATAAATCACAAAAGTCTCATTGTCGATGTGTATGACGCCAGAAACGCCATTACAAGTATAAAACAATTGAACTATAAGATTTTAAGATATTTTGCAATCGAACTACCGATATGATTACGTTCAAAGGAATATCGCCAGTAAATATAATTATAATAAAGCTCTTATTGCTACGGCACTGACCGAGAGATCTCCTCCGTAGAACAGGTGTATGACGAAAGTCTCGTTCCCGATGTGTGTGACGCCAGAAACGCCATTACAAGTATAAAACCATTCAACTATAAGGTTTTAAGATATTTTGCAATCGAACTACCGATGCGATTACGTTCAAAGGAATATCGCCAGTAAATATAATTATAATAAAGCTCTTATTGCTACGGCACTGACCGAGAGATCTCCTGCGTAGAACAGGTGTATGACGAAAGTCTCGTTCCCGATGTGTGTGACGCCAGAAACACCATTACAAGTATAAAACCATTCAATTATAAGGTTTTAAGATATTTTTCAATCGAACTACCGATGTGATTACGTTCAAAGGAATATCGCCAGTAAATATAATTATAATAAATCTCTTATTGCTACGGCACTGACCGAGAGATCTCCTCCGTAGAACGGGTGTATGACGAAAGTCTCGTTCCCGATGTGTATGACGCCAGATACGCCGTTGCAAGTGTGGAACGCCGCCGAGGCGCCTGGGTAGTCTTTCACTGTGCCGTGGTAGTAGCAGTGTTCGATTTCCTGCGAACAACGGATTATATTTTATGTGAGCATTTGGACCCGATTTGGATTTTGAAATAGACATCTATTAGATATCTTTTAGACATCACCAAGATACGATAACGATATGTTTAAGATCTAATCTGTCAAATTTGACATTTGGGCGATTCTGGAGATACTCTTGAACGATTTCCTCAGGATATGACTTAGAGATCCAATTCACATCAAATAGATATCTTACGCTATCTAACGTAAAAGTGACATCGGTTGCCCGAATTGCGCTGCAAAAGAGAACTAGTTGATATCTAAACTATAACGTATCTAGAATGGATCTAGTACGTGTCGTCTCATGTGAATATCTTGAAGTTCGAAGAAAAATAGGCGATAATACCTATTCATATTCAGACAAGGTGACGGATATAGGTTTTAGTGGGAAAGGAAACTTTACGGTTCGCAACTTAGATACCTTACCTTAGATCTTTACGGCTACCACCAGTTTTGACACTGACATACGAGTATTAGCTCGCATCTACGTAAATTACTTTCTTTACATCTCGCTTGCACTAATATGCGAGTACTAGCGAGATGCATAGAAAGTATGTTACTGAGACGTGAGTGAATAATTTATGTCAATGTCAAAACTGGTGGTAGTGGTACTTGAGGCTAATTCTTACTTACATTTTAACATCAAAATGATGTTATTGTACGGACAAGTACGAGCGTAATGCACGCGCGAAAGATACCTACGTAATTAAATTACGTCATTGAGATATCATTTTAATATCAAATTGTACATCCTGATTGGCCTCCTTGTAAAATATGAACTTTAATAATGACGTATGTATGGATGAATGATGTATGTATTTGTCGTATATCGTTAGGATGATTAGACAGGCTCCAAATGGTATTTCTAAATACTTGGACTGGATTGACTAGTAACAAGATACTCGTAAATATATTACACACGTTCATTTAAAATGTTTTATTTCATAAATAAATACCACAGTACAAACAATCTTCATCTGAAAATTAACTACACTGAAACGAATCGCAGGCTCTTAACAAAACAGTTCGAGATTGCTTCCAACCCAGACCATTAATAAAAAAACATCTCACGAATATACTTACCTCAAAAATATTATCCCTGCAGAATAAAATTCAGATCTGTTTTGTGTCAGCATAACATAAAATCGTCCCTTTATTATTAAACCAGGGTCTGGAGACAAAACCTTACCTCTATACAGGGTGATTCAGGAGACGTGAGCAGGACTAACACTGTGCATTTCGTAAATTATAAGCAACTGTTTCGTATCAGTATTAGTGAAGTTAACGTTAATTTTCTAGTCGTGTTGAAAAAAAAGTTATTAATTTATTTATGACATGAATGGTCACCCTACAATTAGAATACTAAACTACCCATATTCTGTGTCAAATTGAATGTCATCACGGTCTGCTTACTTTTGAAAACTCGTATCTCACTCAAGTTTGACAGTTTATTTTCTTCGTAATCTTGCTGTCATTACGGTTAAAGAGGTTTTATGTTTATTAATTAGGTCTTGTAGGGTGACCATGATTGTAGGGAATTAAATTTGCCCTCGCCAAAAAGTTAAAAAATAGGAAAAAGTGTGGTTGTTTCACCTAAATACGACGGTGATCGATCAATTATCAGTTACTGAGTGTGCAGGATTAGTCCTGCTCACGTCTCATGAATCACCCTGTATAATAAGACCCTAGATACTGATTTAAACTTTCACGATTATTAAACATTATCAAACTGCACAACGGGACTTAATCGCGTATTTAACGCGGGTTTTTAAGATCTCATCCACATGGAATCCAGTCATTAGTAAATGTAAGCGGAAACGAATATCGACAGTCGATAAATCGAATATCGTTAGTGTTGTGTGTCGACAGAGTGACATCCCTAGTGCGCAAAACGTTCAAACTGATAAACAAGACCAAGTGCGGGTAGTTCGAAAAACTCGCGCGGCTAGAAGATGTTGATGTCAACTTGAGCCAGTCTTCTCCGAGACCACGGGGACAACGCCGTCCTCGAAACGTCGGAGGTAAATCTTAAAACTTAAATACGCGATTAAGTCCCGTTGTGCAGTTTGATAAGACCCTAGATCTATTCATTGGTAATAATAAACGGGACAGGCCTACGTTAAAAAATTACGAAATTCAATAAAATATTCTGAGGCCGCAATTCTGCGCTCGGCAAGGTCTAATTTGTCATTCACAAGTATCGTCCTTTTACGGAGACGTAATGGCGGGCCAGAAAAAGAGCGGAAAAACGGGATTGAAAATAAATACAGTAGTAACTACGGGTAAAAAATAATACGATTTCGTACCCTTCGGTGTCGAGACCCTTGGCCCGTGGGGTCCGACCGCATCTACGCTATTTAAGGATTTATCCAAAAGGATAGCAGACGCCACTGGTGATCGTAGAGCTGGCAGCTTCCTCGCACAAAGAATAAGTATTGCGATACAGCGGGTAAATGCTGCCAGCATCTACGGCACCATTCAACAGGATAGTTTGTAATTATTTATTTTTAGATTAGTTTTATTTATTTTTAGATTTAGTTTTTAAGTTTTGTAGGTTAGTCATTTAATTATGTTTTAAGTATGGTATTATTTTGTTTCTAGGTATTAAGTTTGTATGCACTAATAAATCAAAAATAATTAAATAATTATTGTGTGTCCAATCACGTGACAACGCGAAGGGTATTTTGATTTTTATGTATGATAATGGAGGTTTATTGTAGTGCTACAAAACTATCAGGCCTATTCGGATTTCGAGATAATCACAAGATCTAAAGACGATTTAGAGATCAACTAGATCTACATTGGATATCGACTAGATATTACTTGGATATCTAAGTCATAACTTGTCGAAATCATTCAAGAGGACCTCCAGAATCGCGGAAACGTCATGTTTGACATATCTATCTTACAAATATCTTTAAATTATCCATATCGTAACTTGTTGAAGTCTAGTAGAAATCTAATTCATTTTCCGAATCGAGCCGTATATATCTGTCGAGCTGCTCGGTGCGCATGTAATGCAATTTGAGCCGGTTACGTTGTCTCCCCCGCACATATTGATGCGCGCAAGATTCACTGAGTAGTACTGAGTACCTACTATTAGAATTAAATCAATTTTAACCAATTGTAGGTACAATCAAAATACCTCGATTCTTGATTTCAAATATAGGTAAATGTAAAAGAAAACAATATATTGTTTCCTCTTTTTGTTTTCTAAACATGTAGTGATTCTTGTTTTTCAAGAATTGTAAATATTATTGAAGTTTAAAGAAAGTGAATTTTTTATGTGTGTAAATATGGGTGCATACAGGTTACCTACATAAAAATGGGACGTATTTTTGAGTATGATGAGTGCACCCATATTTTTACACTTGACTGTACACTCATTTGACGGATGACGACATTCCCCACAATTTTGGCCTGTATATATTTAGATTACTTGCTTTGATTCCAGTTTAGTTTCATTCCGCTACTTCTGACACCTTTCTAAACCGCCCATTTCCTGGCCTTAGCCTAAAAGCCCGGCTCGCAATTAGGTTGCGTTCTTTTTTTTTTCGTTCTGCGGCACCGCCAATTATGGGGAGTGAGCGAATGGCACGAATGAACGAATGAAAGACGAGCCATCGGGTTCGCAAGAAATTGTAAAGGATTTTCCATTCGTTCAGTTGTAAAGATGAAGAGGATATAGGGAAGTTGTCAATGATATTTAGGCCATTTTTCGGGTTTCTTTGATTATCCGTGGTCGTTTTTGTGATCAAATTATTTGGTGACTTTTCTCATTTGTATTTGATCAGTGCATGTCTAACGTACCGCACTCCTGTTTTGACAAGAAGATAAGGGTATAAAAATTTAAACATACTGTATTAGCGTTTTCTTCGTTTGCAAATAGGTTTCTTCAAAAGCGCCTTCAGTTACTTAGATAAAAAACGTTAGAAACTGATTTGTTCATAAATGTTTTGCACATACAGCAACACTCCTAACTGTACATCGGTGGAACTTATTACAAAAGCCGTAAGGTCAACCAACGTACAGTTAACAGTGTGGGCGATGGTACAATAGAGTTAGACATTAGTAATCAAGATAAGTCTGTAACGATTTTGATAGCACACGCAGTGCAAATGTTATTTAAACCGTCACAATTTCATGGAAGTTTGACATTTAAAATCATCATCATCATCTCATCATCAATCATCAATCATCTCTTTATTGGCACACCTCAGTAAAAGATACAGCTTAAAGAAACAATTGATTAAAGATTGAGACAGAAAACAGGCGTAGTCGGTCTTATAGCTAAAGAGCGATCTCTAAATAATATAGCTGGAGTTGAGACTGGCCATTTTTTGGCAATTCTTAAATAACTTCTAAACTACCTATTTATTTTAAAATTACAATAAAATATACATTTGAGATGAAGCAGATAGCTTTGTGCCCCGCGATACGTTTTATGTACGATGCCGGACAGCGCTTCAATATTTTACACTTGTTTTATGAATATTCCTTTAGAAGAAATCATATCTTATCTTTTATTCGTTTTTCGAAGTACTATAAATATAGCAAATATTTCTCAAGGTGTTTCGTTTCATATATTCTCCAGAAAGCTGTGAACAGATAAAACGGTAACCATCCACATGTGAGCGGGCGCGATCATGTGTGAACTGTTCGGCCGATAACTGTTGTTTTAGATATCGAGTTAAAGGGATAACAATTGTGTAGTTGCCTACAACATGTGATAATATATACTCTCACCTGTAATATCTTGCAAAACGAAGCGTGCAATCATACGAAGTGATTTTGTTATGTCTGATCATATTCTGAGGGAAGAATATGTAGGTCATACTGAACAATTTTTACTATGGGCCGAACACCCAAAACGCAAAAAAAGAAATCTGATGTCTCATAATATTTTGGCGCGTCATATATAAAATTTATGTATGGAACAGCAGATGTTTTGAAACTGGCTTTATAACAGTTTCAGATCAAGATATCAAAATCAAAATCGAACTCACTCTATTTTTCGTCCTACCAATAAGATGCGCGCTATAAGTAGATATATGTAGTCAGCTAGATATTTTTGCCCATCCGTGTGTAAGATATTATCGCAGGTCCCTGCACACTTAAGCATCAAATGAAAGAAAGTTACCACTGAAAGAAAGAGCTCAAAACGCTTGAAGTGCCGATGCGTATGTAATATAAAAGCTCATAAAATGAAATGACAAAATATTATAACAGTTTATGTGATTTATGCAAATGGTTACACACGTCATTTATGTAAAATCGTTTGAATGTGCGCGAAATTACATCTTACGTGACAATAATTTCATATGCTTTCAAATCGAGCTCTTAAATAAAATTATGCGTCATCTCATTTCCAAGGAATAAAATTATTTTTTCCATTGACTTCCATAAAAAAAAAAATACTCGTAACTAATTGCGCTGGTGACATTAATAAGTGATTTATCCCATAGCTTTTAATAGTCGTTTAAAAACTTTAACAATTTTAACGCGACAGGACATAATGACGCTATAGAAGAACACACTCGAGTGATTAATGAGCACCGAATTGTTACGACGTAAATTTATTACCGAGATATTTTCGAGGAATAATTTTATTGCCGGGGACGTTGATTAGTCTGTCGTGGGGAATACTTTTTCGAGCGACTTATAAAAACCATTTGAGAATTTATAACCTATACGATGAAGAAAAGAGAAATTAAATTTCTTTGTTTTTCTTGTTATACAAAAATAACAGAACTATCAAGCCAAAATTTATTAAAAATGGTGGCCAGGCTCCAATTTCACCACGGCTACAATTGTCAGTGACATATGTCGAGCGACAATTGTCAAGCGACAGGTGACATATTAAAATTTTATAAAATATTTTCTATAGAAATACAAACATGACAGGCATTTTGCTACAATTGTATGTATTACAATTATGTTGTGAAACAAGAATTATTTTTTCTAGTCGACATACTTGTAGAATTGTCGGTGAATCTTGACAGGAAACCAGTTATATGTCGGAATTTCGTTACAATTGTAGTGTTTCTTGTGACAATTGTCATAAACTTAGCAAGAGAAAAATCTGTTTTTTTCCGATATAATAAAGTTTTTTTAAATAATTCAATGACGGTGGCAAACAGGAATACAGCCCGCCCGATGGTAAGCGGTAACCGTAGCCCATGGATGCCTGTGACGTCAGCAATAGTGATGTTTTACAATTGTCGCACCTGTCACCCTGGTGAAATTGGGGCCAGGTTACACCGAACCGATTTCTGAAAGAATGAAATTACATATATTTTATATAATGAATTTTATAGAAATTACATATATATAAAAGTCACATAAAGATAAAATAGATATAGGTATCAACTATATTATTATAGTTAACATAGTGATATAATCAAAAACATCACTTAAAGTGTCTAAAAACGCTTCGAAAAGATCAGACCCCAATTTCACATCGGTGACAGGTGCGACAATTGTAAAATATCACTATTGCTGACGTCACAGGCATCCATTGGCTACGGTTACCGCTTACCATCGGGCGGGCCGTATTCCCGTACTATTCTAAGGGTAATTTCGACATTTCAATTTGTAAAATGTTTACCCTAACTAAGTGCATGAATGCGTGTAAAAGTAATTCATTAAAAACACACCATCGTCAAAATTTTTATGTCTCATATTGCAATAACGCTTCCTCAATTTTCAACCTCAAATCTAAGGGAAACAGGTTGGATTTCCTAGTTCTTCAGTGTGATATTTATTTCTATTTGTACTCCTTTGAAAGGTTTTTCATCTAAATATTGAGGGGCTGTTTATTGGTGCGAGAATGTCGCTTCGCTGAATTTCGTTAATATTATACGTATTGGGTTCGGAACGTGAATATCTAGTTGCTTTTTTACTGTCCAGATACAATTTACTATTAGTAATACAATATTGTTGTTTGTGTGTTTGACTCCAGTTTTGTGGTTAGCAGTGAGGTGAGGTGAATACGGTGCAATCGTATTCGATATACTGCATTTATCAATTGTACTCGTAAACAGTAAGGGTCGACTTCAAAAGCCACTATTCGGGAAATGAATTAGATATTCACTAGATATGAAATAGTAACGATATGTGACGTTCCACGGCAAAGGGTACCCTATGGCGGTTGGCGCTTACGCTATTATTAACGCTGCTCCATCAATATTATTGCGGCCATAAGGTACCTTTTGCCGTGGAACGTCACATATCGTTACTATTTCATATCTAGTGAATGTGTAATTCATTTCCCTAATCGCGCCGTTACTCGTGATATTTGATCGCATGGTGGATTTTGGCAGTTTGAACTATTCAAGCTCATTTTTAGGGTTCCGTACCTCAAAGGAAAAAAACGGAACCCTTATAGGATCACTCGTGCGTCTTTCTGTCTGTCCGTCTGTCACAGCCAATTTCTCCGAAACTAATAGACCAATTAAATTGGAATTTGGTACACATATGTAAGATTGTGACCCAAAGACGGACATGTAACGTAAACAAATGAATTTTAAACATAGGGGCCACATTTGGGGGGTAAATGAGAAAATTAAAAAATAAAGTTTTTTAAACTATATCGTGTCACATATCAAATGAAAGAGCTCATTATAAGAATCTCGAATATATTTTTTTTATAATTTTAAAATAAACAGTTTAGAAGTAATTCAAGATAATAGGCAAAAAATTACCATTCCCCCCCCCCCTTTATCTCCGAAACTACTGGGTCTAAAATTTTGAAAAAAATACATAAAATAGGTCTTTTCCCATAGATGACAGGAAAACCTATTAGAAATATGAAGTCAAGCGTGAGTCGGACTAATTACTTAGTTTTTGATCCGACCCCTACGGGTTTTTTAAAGGCAATCCACTTGCGTTTCACATATAAAAAATACATTGTTAAAAATTGAGTAATGTACGGAACCCTTGGAACGCGAGTCCGACTCGCACTTGGCCGGTTTTTTTTTTACTAGCCTAGTTTGGTGTCCCACTGTTGAGCAAAGGCCTCCCCTCGTTTTCTCCACTCGACCCTGTCATCATTCATTTCATTGATTCATTCATTATCATTTTCCCATCATTTGGAGTATAATTCGTCTAAATCGTCTCGCCATCTCCTTTTCGGTCTGCCTCATACTCAAAATACGTATTAAATATAATATATTCAAGTAGACGTAGCAACAAGTACAATACAAACATAATTTAAAAGTTAATGAGTTGTGAAGTTTATTGCATCGTATGTGGTTGATGTACGTAAACATAATTATAACATATGAAAAGTACGTAGTATGTTATTTATTCATTTTGATCTATTACTATGATGAAAATAGCTCGTAATAAAGTGGTTGATTTGATAACTATATGATATCTAGTAAAAGAAGGATAGGATATATGTACGATGAGACTTTCTTAGTTAATTTTCAAACAACTTTATTTAAAAAACAGTGGAAGGTAAAAATATTTCTTAATTCGTACTACTAACTTCACAAAAATTCTACTTCACAACATCCCCCCAATTACCAATCTGTGTCACAGCAAGCGTGCAAAATTAATAAATGTCCGGGAAAAAGTGAAATTACTTTTCATCACCGGGCAGTGCCGGGTTTGAAAAATGAAGCAGCGATGCATGAGACTTACATATTATGTTGTTCTAATCGCTTCAAGGGAATATGCGAGTCAAATATAAAGGGGTCAAACACAAAACTGTGTTCACGTCTTTCCCGTGTAGACAAACCCAAAAGTTAAGGCTTAATACGGTTAATTTTCTTATTTAACCCTCATCCACATGATAATATGGTGCTTTTATTTCAATAAGTATGCTAAAATCATTACCTACATGCCCACAGGAAAACTTGTGTGTTCGTCAGAATTGTACATTTTTCTCTCCTGTGGGCAATAGTTAACAGCTTGCGGACATGTAGGTACGGATTTTATCATACTTATCAAAATAAATATAATAGATTTTCATGTGGATAAGGGTTAAATAAAAAAATTAACCTTTATAACACTTAACTTTTGGGTATGTCTACAGGAAGGACGTGATCACAGTTTTGTGTTTAGGCCCGATTCGGATTTTGAAATAGACATCTATTAGATATCACCAAGATACGATAACGATAAGTTTAAGATCTAACCTGTCAAATTTGATATTTGCTCGATTCTGGAGATACTCTTGAACGATTTCCACAGGATATGACTGAGAGATCCAATTCACATCTAATAGATATCTTACTCTATCTAACGTAAAAGTGACATTGGTTGCCCGAATTGCGCTGCAAAAGAGAACTATAGTTGACATCTAAACTATAACGTATCTAGAATGGATCTAGTACGTGTCGTCTCTTGTGAATATCTTGGTTCGAATACGGCAGTTTGACACAAAGGTGGTACAAATAGAAAATAGGAAAAATGCGCTTTTTCACTTTAAACGAAAGTAAGACTCTGATTTGAACTTTCCCGATTTTTACACATTACATACATACACATACAAACATACAGTATACATATACATTAAGTTCCGTTGTACAATTTAATAAAGTAAGACTCTAGACTCACGGCTCAATTCGAACTTTAAGATACGTCAGTTAATAGATGTAGAAACGATATGGATTAGATGCGTCAGTGTTAAAAGTGACGTTTTTGTTTGAATAAACGTCACATTTGACACTTACGTATCTAATCCATATCTTTTCTAGATTGGTATATCGTCAGGTGACAAGCAAAAGTCACTAAATACTAAAAAAAAATAAACAAAAATCGACCTTCTTTTAGTAGGTACTAATATGGTTCACTATGGCTATGAACTTGTGGTGGTAGGTACCTACTTAGTGAATTTTGCTTGTCACCCGGCGATATGTAAGCCCAGGGGAATGGTACGAAGGGTTCTCAGGGATTCTAAATAGAAGACCGTGCGTGCAGTACATAGGTTTATTACCGGACTGACAAAATAGTGCCGGCGCCAGAGGGCGCGCGGAGAGAATTAACCCTATCCTCCACCAATATACATACATAACATAGATCTATTAACAGACGTATTTTAAAGTTCTAATCGGGCCGTCACTCAACTTGCGCGCCATATAAGACGGACTACTAGAAGTCGACCGGCGCGGCGTCGCAAAATCAAGGCCATTCATACATTGCGCTCGGCCAAAGGAACACTATGCTCCAAGTAATAACAAGTGCAAGCAGGCGTGGCTCACTCCGCGATTTCGTCGCCTTGCTACAGGTAGCTAAAAGTACATCCGTTCGGCCCCAATTTTGGGGTTTGCCATAAGCCGCGCGTGACGCTGTCGCCACCTAGCGGCCATATCTGTGCTGATCGTAACAGACGCGTTTTGTTAGGGAGTGAGGCTTCTGTAACTAGTACTATTATTTATTCTGTGGTGCAAGTCGAACTTGCCTACCGAGGGGTGTCAACTGTCTAGCTATCACAGTTCATGAAATACAGCCTTGGTGACAGACAGACAGTGGAGTCTTTGTAATAGGGTCCCGTATTTACTCTTTGGGTACGGAACCCTACAAATGAAGGTACCAAAAGCCTAGAGGATTTTAAGAAATTATAGAGGTAATGAATAGCGTCCTGGAAAGGAAACGGACCGGTGAAGATTCGCACATACCACGAGTTGAAGGAAATTGATTTGTGTAGAAGTGAGTTACTGCACCTAATGAGATATTGTCTTAAATAAAAATAATCTAGAGTTTGAAGTTCAATACAATACAAATAGGTATTCTTTATTAGTTACACACCTCATTACAGAAAAGAGTACAAAGAATACAGAAAAGGAGAGGTTAAAGATAGAGAGAGGTATGTATTTACTTAAACAATACTGATTCCCCTCAGCAGCATAGGTACGACTCTGCGCCCGTAATAAATAGGAATACTGGTCATCTCGGTAAGACGACAGTGAGGGTATAATTAGGAAAAGACGCTTCAGATGAATAATGGAGAAGGCTTACAATGTTATAAAAGTAAAGAACCATTCTTTAAATTAATGGAAAATATCATGAGTTTAGATAAGATTTGAGCGGTCGGGGATTTATTATGGCATGTGGCAATAAGAGTTAAATTTTACGTTATAATTGTTATGTGCTTGTCCGAATTGAAATTTAGGGTAAAAACGCAATTGAATACTATCATTCCGAATGGTTATTACGACTACCCAAAATGATAAAATGTCTCAGACTATTTTAAACATACCAGTTTATAAACTTAAAGATAACGGTTTGATAGTGGGTTATATTTAATATCTTGTGTTTGATATTTTTACAAAACTAAGCACTTTACACTAAAAGCAAAATAAAAAAAAATATTTGCATTGAATGAATACATGAACGCTATGTAATCTAGCGAAAACATTTTTATTATTAAGTAACCCAATTGATTTATACTTCTTGACCCATTATAATATTTAATTTAAAATCAATTGCTATCACAACATTACAAAAGAAGCGCATAAAATATATATAACTATGGCAGACATTTTTATGTGTTTCCTTGTTCAAGATATTATATTTAATGTAAATAAATACACTCATTCATGAAGCCCTACATGCCCTGTTTTCCTCTCGTAGGAATAAGCGAGCCACGCTCGTAATTAAGCTCCGTCCATCTGTTTGTCCGGCAATGCTTAATGCCTGATGCGGGAATAAAGGATGGTCGCTTTACACGATAGAGCAAAATAAATAAAATACAGCAACAGCCCTCTAGCTTAAGCCCTCTTGCAAAACTTGCATGCAATATTTGATACATAATACAGAGTACCTACTGAATTCAGTTGTTCGAGCATATACCGCTATGTAATGTAACGGGATAAGACCTAGTAGAGAGGATGTGGAAGATGATTAAACACACGACATAGTATTATTATATATCTATTTTTTTCTCACAGGTTACCTAGGTTACATAAATCTACTTTTATTGACTGCCTCTTCTGGAATGCCGATCCGAACACCCGTTCCATCGGACAGCGAGGTCGATTTCTCAATTTAAATAAGTAAATGCTGCCGGTCACTGACCAAAAAGCCGTAAATCTTTGCAAACATTTAAAGAAAATTGCATGCAAGTTTTTGAACCATTTAAATGTTTTTATTAATAAAACTAGTCAAGTAAAGATTGAGGAATATAATTATTTTTCCGTAAGATATCAATAATGTCACTGACAACAATATTAAAGCGAATTTGTTAGGCAATTTATATGGTTTTGTTTGTAGATCGATATTGACTGAGGTATCTTTGGTGGCAATATTTTTGGCAACATAAACAATTTTTTTTTTAGTTATTGTTTTGGGTTAAACCCCCTTATGAAGTATAAGAGCGATACTAGTAATTTATATACTTGAGTCATACACTTACTCCTACTTTCGTTAAATTTTGCTGTAAGTATACTAGAGATGCCCCGAATAGTGAATTTGGCCGAATACCGAATATCCGGCATGACATGCGTACATTTTGAGTCACAATTATTATGAAAACTGTTCGCCAACAAAGCACAACATTTGCTAAAATATATTTTTATATTGAACAGAATTAAAGAGTCAATCAAATCAGACCCATGATAAAAATAAAATATTTTGGAATCAACAAATGCTCAAAAACGTGCCTTCGTATTTAACCATTTTCCAAGAATACATTTTTAATATGAAATATACCTTGGTTTTAGTTATATTTTTGTGATTTTTTTCTTTTTAGGTAGGTGCAACAGATATTCGGTATTCGGCCGAATAGTAGGCAACATTCGGCCGAATACCGAATATTCGGCAATGTGGCCGAATAGGCCGAATACCGAATAGTTGCCGAATATTCGTGGCATCTCTAAAGTATACCTACAAGCGAATGAAACGGATATTTTGTACACAATTTCTATACAAAACGTACTCATTATCCGCGTAAATATAGTGATATTACCTACATAAACACGTACATAGCTGAAATTCATGTAAGGCATTATGTATTTACTCGACAAAAGGAGCGTGTTTCGTTAGGCTTTTATTATACTGATATCAAAAAGGCTGGGAGTCAGCGTCTTTTGATGTCATAATTAAAACGTATTGTAGGCGGCACTTAGCCGGCTTTAGAGCTATGTATGTAATCATCATGTAGTGGCTGTATAATGACTCTCAATCTGGCTTGACTTGACACAAGTGGATATAATAAATCGCGTATTAAATTTTTTCTCTTGGGCACGGTTTTTTGCTGAAAATATTTGAGATCTTCCCATGTGAAGTCCTAACATTCACATAGCCAGCTCAAAAAGAAAACATTTTCAAACACTGGTATAAAAGTTTGAAGCACCCTAAAAGAAGATGTCGGGTGGCCCAGCAGTGAGACACGAAAATAGGGTAACAAAAAAGTGGTTTAGGTACCTAAAAGTAACAGATTTTAATGGGCTGTTTTCAAATATTTGGTTATTTTTTCCTGAATCTGTTTTTTAATATGTGTATTTAATAATCTAAGTTGATGAAGGATCGCCGCCCGGGGATTCAACATGTGTATCGTGCCTACCCTCATCTACGGCGCCCAAACATGGTCTCAAACTGAAACTGAAAAGTCCAGACTCAAAGTTTGTCAGAGAGCAATGGAACGCAGCATACTGGGTGTTCGTAGAACCGACCATATTAAAAACACCCAACTGCGTTCCAAAACTGGCATTGTGGATGTGGGCATGAATACCGCAAAGCTGAAGTGGGAATGGGCAGGGCACATCTGCCGAATGCACCCAGAACGCTGGGCCAAAGTATCCACGGACTAGATCCCACAGGATGGATCTCGGGGCAGAGGAAGACCCAAATGGAGTTGGCGGGACAACCTTGATACATTCTGTGTGGAGTGGCGGGAGTGTGCAGTAGGCAGACAAGTGGCGGGAAAGAGGGGAGGCCTGTACCCAGCAGTGGGATACACTAATAGGCTAAAAAAAGTATTTATCTTAAATAGGTGCATACTGATAAAAAAAATTGCTTGTCTATTAGTTCTACTAAACAGGTAAACCGGCTACGTCATCCAATAGACTACCATCAAATAGACAATCAGTACAATATGGCCGTCATCTGTGCTTTTGATTTCTATTATATAATATACATATAATCCCAGAAGCGTCTATTCCAAGCAACCATCACAGGGTTATATTTGAAAATACCTGAAAATAAAACTATATACATGTTTCTCAAAGCAACGTAGGATTACACAGTTTTGAAATAGGAATAACATGACCACTATTCGCCAACAAGCCAGAGGCTACACGTTACATACATTCATCACGTACGCCGCCATTTTAGAATAGATTCAACAACTGCCCTACTATCAGAATCACTATGGAGTATATGGCGCATCGCAAACTAGTCATTCTAAGCCAGACCTTTACTACCATATCAACTATGCGATATTACAAACCACGCTTACGTTGGTTGCAGAAGTGATGCGCTGAAAACTGATAGATAACAGCTCTGGACGTAGGACTCTTGATACCAAAATGTCGTATCTCTCGCGAGTCTCAAGTGGCTTAGGTATTTACCTAGGTACTGCTTTTTAGTATAAAGTCGGAGTAACCCAATTATATGCCTCAAGGGGATATCGAGATGAGTAGAAAGTATTCGCCGTTTCTGGCCCCGCCTCTCAGTGGTCCCCGATCCTGACCCCAGGGCCGAGCCACCGCCCATGCTGAACCTAAAAAAAAAAAAAAAAAAAAAAAAAAAAAAAATAGCCCCCCATTTGAATTCATTGCGCTAGGTCCCAGCAGTGCCCGGCGCCTCCTTCAGGGACTTACGAAATACGCTAATTAAACAATACACCTTGTTCACCACGGTAACAATAGGCTCATCGACCCTTTTCTATTGTTCGATCTCGACTCGGGCGCGCTATTGTGTTACCGAGCATACTACCTGCCTGGACCCTTTCCTTAACCCACCGACGTCTCCATTCATGCCTTCTTTATGTGTGTATACAGTAGGTGTTTGTGATAGGTATTAGAGATAGGTATTTTGCAATATGTATTAGCAATAGCTATTTGCAATAGGTATTAGCGATAGGTACTTATTTGTGATGCATAGGTACTCTAACTATCAACTCTAATAACCCGCATTGTCTTATTACCTCTTGGAGCTATTTCGATTTATAAGGAATACAGTTCTAACCTTCTTCTGACGTAGAATTTACACTAGTAATCCTTTGGCAGCCTAAAATAACCTTAACCTTTTACCAAACCTAACTTATTCTTCGAAAACCTAACCTAAACCTAACTTGACCAAACCTAACTAAAATCAACCTAACTCATTTCAAACTAACCTGCTTTCACCTAGTCTTCCGATATAAAGTAAACTCGTAGTTACTTGTTTCTTTCTATTATTTAAAAAAATAACGAGGCGTGTGAGGCATTTCTTGTGCACTTGTGTTCATTGTTATAATAGCTTAATTGTTTTATTGATAGACGTCTATTATATTTTATACTGACAATGGATTTATTGTTTCCTATACCTATTCTTTTATAATTTGGGTTTGAGTAAAGAGAACGTCTGTTTAGATGAACTTGTTGATACATGTTACTTTGTGTGATTTAAAAAAAAGAACGAGACATGTCAACTGGTTTCAACATGATTTAGTCTAATACATCAACATTTCTTGTGCGTTGCTATTCATTGTTATAACAGCATAATTGCTTTATTAATAGACGTCTATTATATTTTATGCTGACAATGGATTTATTGTTTCCTATACCTATTTTTTTATAATTTGGGTTTGAGTAAAGAGAACGTCTGTTTAGATGAACTTGTTGAGACATGTTACTCTGTGTGATTAAAAAAAAAGAACGAGACGTGTCAACTGGTTTCAACATGATTTAGTCTAATACGTCAACATTTCTTGTGCGTTGCTATTCATTGTTACAACAGCATAATTGATTTATTGGAAGACATCTATTATATTTTATACCGACAATGGATTTATTGTTTCCTATTATGCTTTTGAATTTGGGTTTTAGTAAAGAGAGCGTATGTATTAGATGAACTTGTTGAGACATGATTTTAACGGTACTGTACCCTGGTCATAGTGACACAGTATAAAAGCCGAAGAGAAATGAGTTTGAGTAAGTATTACCGTCGTGGCAGTCCACTGTATCAGAGCTCCTTGTATCTATTATTGCAGTATATAGAAATATAGTGTTAATTCAACAGTGAAGTGTTTAAGTGTTTATAGAAAGACCCAACAATGGATGTACGAGGGACGTCTGAAAACTTCTAAGCCTAAGATACAAAAACACAATTTTCAAAGGTAAATCACTGTTTATTTTTCGATATAATCTCCTCCCAAATCAATGCACTTTTTACATTTTTTATATAGTGCTTTTAGCCCATTAAAAAAATATTCTTTATTTTGCCCTTCAAAATGCTCCTCTACGGCCGCCTTCATCTCTTCGTCACTAGTAAATCGCTTTCCCCTCAACTCTTTCTTCAAATTATTGAATAGAAAATAGTCGCTAGGGGCTAGGTCGGGGCTGTACGGTGGGTGGTCGATTTCGTCAAAGCCAACTTCCTTTAAAGCACGCCTCGCAACATGAGCGGTGTGGACGGGTGCGTTGTCTTGCAAAAACAAAATTCCTTTCCTTAGTTTACCTCTCCTTTTTTCAACTATTGCTTGTCGTACCTGTCTTACAAGATCTGCATAATAAAGTGCATTTATTGTGGAACCCTTTTCTAAATAATCGATTAAAAGAATACCATCACAGTCCCAAAACACCGTAGCCATTAACTTAGAGGCCGACTTTTGCACTTTAAATTTCTTCGGCGGCCGTTCCCCCTTCTCAATCCACTGCATTGATTCGGACTTACACTCCGGGTCATACTGTCTGATCCATGTTTCATCGACAGTTACTATTCGGGAACAAACTTCGTCTATATTATCTTCGCACAAGTCTAAAAACGCCTGGGAAGTTTCAACACGACGTTCTTTATCGAAGGCAGTAAGCATTTTCGGCACCCAACGAGCACTAACTTTACTCATGTGCAAATGTTCGTGTAAAATTTCTCCGACTCGTTCTTTACTTATACCTAGGACCTCAGCTATTTGCCAAACCTTAATTCTTCTATCTTCCAATACCAACTTTTTGACTTTGGCTACGTTTTCTTCGGTCACTACCGATATTGGCCGCCCTGAGCGGGGGTCGTCTTCGATGGATTCCCGCCCGAGTTTAAATAAGCGACTCCACTTTTTGACTGTGGCATAAGAAGGCCCAGAAGCACCGTAAATAATAGCCATTTCCTCAAAAATACACTGCGGTGATTTTTCACTTTTTGTAAGGAACTTAATTACAGCACGATGCTCAATTTTCGTAATATTCGCTGGTAATTCACACATTATGTAGTTTCTAGTTGAATATCTCGAAACAGAATAATAAAAATCTGACATATTGTTTTCTTAATAATTTATTTTTAAATGGCCTTTCTAGCGGCCAGTATCATAAACACATATACAACCTCGAAATACCTTAGGCTTATAAGTTTTCAGACGTCCCTCGTAAGTATGTCTTTTATTACCGTAACTTACTTTGTTTTGTTTTCACTTGTGTTCTTTGTGTTTTAATTATAAAGATTGTAGACAGTGTGTAAATTATTGTTTTATATTGTTTCAGTTCACTGAAAATACTTTCAAGAACTATTACTACCCGGATAATAATAAAGACGAATCAAGCGATGAAGAGGGTACGCTTGGTTTCAAAGTTAAACAAGCCATCGCAAAGAAACGTTCAGGAAACAATATCGATAGTTTCTTTGAACGACCTAAAAAGCAACCCAAAATTGTGAAACGGTCTTCGAATGTGAGCAAAAGTTCACCAGACGGTGTTGCAAACTTATCATCCGGACAAGACGACGGGGCATATGCATCACATTTGATTAAAATCGAGATATATGATATGCAAACAATTAAAAACATCCCACCCATGGAACACTGGAAGCATGCGGACTTCAGATTGAAATATTTTGCGCTGGAAGACGATTTGGAGCTACAAAATACGCGAAATATTATTTATAACATAACAAAGCAATTAGCTTCTAAGGACAGTAGTGTGAAATATTTTATAGATAATAAGAAACAGTGATAGTTATAATTATTAATGATAGTAGTAGCTTAATGATTGTGTTAACGTATTTCTCATTTTTTACCTCTCCTTAAGTACATTTTCCATGTAACAGATTATTTTTATTGTATAACATTACAACAAGTTTTAATTTAAACTTCTCACTTGTAAAGGTTACAGTCCCCACTCTTAGAAATCTTATACGTGTAGTCAACTATTTAAATGAAAGAAAGCACTGTATGATTTCTCATTTCATAATGGACTCTTTGAGCTGTGATGTCTACGATCTTGAACTTATCAGACTCTGTGAAGAAATAGAAGAAAATGAAGATCTATGCGAGGCTGCCCGTCTTGTGAGCCAACTTCATCGAGAGGCGTAAGTAAAAATATTCCTGTTCATACATGTTTATAACTCTTAACCGGTACCTGTTTAACAAAGGATGGGTCCCTAACTTGTTGTGACCTGAACTAATTGTTAGGATAAACGTGGGGTGGGAGAGGACTGGTTATATAAGCGGGGTATCTCGAGTTCATATCATTCAGTGTTTTGGTGCCGTGCTTGTATTGTGATATCCTTTTCCATAATGGTGTTTACTTATTATCATATTGGTCTCACCTTACCTCGTGATAAGATTGAGGAATTAAGTAAAGAATTTATTGTATCATATTTTCATAGAAATATTAGAATGTGGTACATTTCAAACAAATTACCTCACACGTTACTGGAAGATTCTGATATTATACCGTATTATACACCATGTGATGGGCATATAAAAAATTCCAAGGGGAATACTGAGTCATCAGATGTGATTGATGGAGTTTTGATGATGCAGGCCTATTGTCAGCAGTGTCGAAAAGACTTACGTTAGTATATACAACCAACCATTTTAGTAATTATTTTTATTTTATCTGACATTACGATATTTATGTTTATTTTGTATTGTTATAGATCTTCTCAAATAGGACGGGGAGTAAAAAGAACAGCTGCAGTTTTGGAGACTGAAGAAGTCTTGTCGAAGAAAAACCGTCCAGCAGCTGCTGAACCTGTTGCATCAACATCATCCGAACCAGTTCCCGATATCATTGTGAGTACAAATAATAATCATGAAATTGAATGTTCTGTGTGTAATAAGTTTGTCTCTAAAAGATATTTTAAAAATCATTTAAATAGTAATCTTCACAAAAATAATGTTTTAAGGGCTGACATTGAATGGGTTAATGTTCAGTTAATTGAAAATGCTTTTAAGAATAGGGTGGCCACTTACAGATTACTATTAAATGAAAATGTTCACCAACCATTTACTCCCGAATCTATTTTACTAGGAAATAAAGATAAAATCTTTGCATTATTGGATCGTTCCCTCACTGATCACCATGCTTTAAAAGTAAACTTTATTTTAAATGCGGATTTTACTCAAGAGAGCAAACAAGTAAATAATACATTTGATTTCCAATTATGTAACAATGTAGTTGATGTTAGTAGCGACAAAGATGAGATTTTCGAGTCAGTTGTTAAAGATATATTAACAAAATTATTTAACTTTGAGAGAAAAGATAGTGGATGGAGTTTAGTAAAATTTAACTATCTAGATGTCAATGTAAACAAATTTAATCCATTGCGTGGTTCTTCCTATATCGAATTACCACGTGATATTCAGAACAGAAAAGCAGTTATTAATGTAAAAAATAGTGATCATGAATGTTTTAGATGGGCTGTATTGTCAGGCTTGTATCCACCTACAAGTCATCGTTCAAACACTACGAAATCGTATATAGCGCATAAAAATAAATTAAATTTTGGAAATTTAACTTTCCCACTTAAAGTTGGAGATATTCAGAAATTTGAAAAAATGAATGATATAAGTATAAACGTTTTTGGTCTTGAATACAATTCGAAAAGTAAAATACATGACGTAGTAGGCCCATTACACTTAACAAAGTGCAAAAAAGCTACCCACTTGAACTTATTGTACATATCCAAAGACAGTAAGGGGCATTATTGCTATATCAAAAATTTATCTAGGTTAGTATCCAAACAATTATCAAATACACAGCATGCCGCACATATTTGTGATGGGTGTTTGACGAACTTTACAACTCGTAACAATTTAATGAATCATCAAAGAAACGATTGTTTCCATGTTTGTACACATTTACCTTCAGAACAGGATAAAAAGAAAAACTGGTTCAATGAAAACGTTTCCTCCAATATACTTACTTTCGATAATTATGAACGTAAATTAAGGGTACCTTTTGTTATTTATGCTGATTTCGAGGCCTTTCTAAACCCGATTCAAACAGGTAAAATGAATCCTACTACATCCTCAACAACAAATATACAAAAACATGAGGTATATAGTTTTGGATACTATATTAAATGTTCTTATAATGATAAATTGTCAGTGTACAGAACATATAAAGGCAAAAATTGCACCCAGGAATTTATGAAGTATATGGAACAAGACTTAAAGGCCATTTGTAGGAGAAATACTTTTGTAAAAACTCCATTGCCTTTATCTAATGCAAATAATGTGCATATTTCTCAGAGTAGTACATGTTATATTTGTGATAAAAATTTAAACGAGGATTCAGTCATTTCCTATAATTACCATACTGGTCTTTATGAAGGAGTGGCACATAAATTTTGTTCTGAAAAATACAGGGCACCTAATTTTGTACCTGTATTTTTCCATAATTTGTGTAACTATGATAGTCATTTTATAGTGCATGGGCTTGGTTTGATGGAAGGCGACATTGAACTGATTCCAGAGAACAAAGAGAAATACATTTCATTTTCTAAGAATTTGCAAATAAATAATCGCACAGTTAAATTGAGATTTGTTGATTCACTTAAATTTATGTCCAGTGGTCTTGACAAATTGGCAAAAAACTTGTTGCCTGAACAATTTCATGAATTAAAATTGAATTTTTCATGCGAGGAGGATTTTAAACGCTTATTACGAAAGGGTGTATATCCCTATGAACACATGTCATCATACGATTCTTTAAACTTAACAGCTCTTCCCTCTAAAGATGATTTCTTTAGTTCCTTGTCTGATAGTCACATCTCAGAGGAGGATTATGATCACGCAAAAGATGTTTGGTCTCATTTTCAATGCAAAAATATGGGTGATTATTCTGATTTATATTTAAAAACTGATGTTTTATTACTAACTGATATATTTGAAAATTTTAGAAACCTTTGTCTTAAGACGTATGGATTAGACCCCGCTCATTATTATACTGCTCCGGGATTAAGTTGGGATGCAATGTTAAGAACTACAAAAATAAAACTAGAACTCCTAACTGATATCGATAAAATAGCTTTTATAGCGAAAAATATTCGAGGTGGCATATCACAATGTAGTAATAGATATGCGAAGGCTAATAATATTTTTTTGTCAGATTATAATCAAAATATCCCATCGTCATTTCTTATGTACTTTGATGCAAATAACCTTTACGGGTGGGCTATGTCTCAATGTCTTCCTACCGGTAAATTTGAATGGGTAAATACAGATACTGACTTTAATATATCTGATGACGCTGATCATGGTTTAATTTTAGAAGTTGATCTCGAATACCCTAACGAGTTGCATGACTCTCATTCAGATTTGCCATTCTGTCCTGAAAACGTTTGTTTGGGTAATTCCAAAGAAAAAAAATTAATTCCTAATTTAAATAAAAAAACGAATTATGTTATTCACTATAGAAATCTAAAACAGTGTTTAAAAAATGGTTTGAAATTGAGTAAAATCCATCGCATTCTTAAATTTCAGCAGTCTATGTGGTTAAAAAGTTACATAGATTTGAACACCCACATGCGATCACAGGCATCATCCGATTTTGAAAAAGATTTCTTTAAACTAATGAATAATTCAGTGTTCGGTAAGACCATGGAAAATGTTGCAAAACGTGTAAATGTCAAATTATTAAATAACTGGGAAAATCGAGGAAAAACGCAGGGGGTTCAATCTTTGATAGCGAAACCCGAGTTCCATAGTTTATCCATATTCTCTGAGAATTTAGTGGCCGTTCAGTTGAAAAAAACTAGAATATTTTATAATAAACCGATTTATTTGGGATTTTGCGTATTAGATATATCAAAAACTTTGATGTATGACTTTCACTACAGCTACATGAAAACCAAATATCCAGACAATCTTAAGCTTCTTTATACAGATACTGATAGCTTAGTATATCAAATTTTCACGGAAAATTATTACGCAGATATAAAATCAGACCTTAATTTTTATTTTGATACATCTGACTATCCTCCTAACAATAAATATGATTTGCCGTTAATTAATAAAAAGCGATTAGGGTTTTTCAAAGATGAAAATAATGGTAGAATTTTAAAAGAATTCGTAGGTCTGAGATCTAAAATGTATACCTTAGATGTTGAAAAATATGACGAGAATGATGAAAAAGCTGAAAAATACGGTGTTTTATCAAAAGCCAAAGGAGTCAATAAATGTGTTACAAAAAAATTTACTCTTGACAATTACAAAACGTGTTTATTTAATAAAAATTTGCAACGCGCTCAAATGCTAAGATTTAAATCTATAAAACATATAATATTCACTCAAAAAATAAATAAAATATCATTATCGCATGAAGATACAAAACGATACTTATTAGAAAACTCTTCTGACACTCTTGCGTGGGGTCATTATAAAATACCGCAATAATTAAAAAGTTTCAAAGTTGTAATTTAATCACACAGAACATTCGAATTCCAAATTATTGTTTGTACATTGTATATTTTTAAGATATTACTTGTAAACATGTAAAAAAAAAATGCATGAATTTTATTTTATTGTATCTTTTAAGGTAGTTTTGTAAATAAGAAACAAAAAAAAAACTAATGTTAAAAGTGTGATCATATATAATAAATTTATTTTTTTACGTAATCCTTTTGTTTTTTTCTACTATATCTGAGTTGTTTAAATAGTAATCTTCTTTCTGAATATTACCATTTAAAGTCCATCCGTTAACATATCAACACTCACCCACACACACACACACACACATACACATAGATTACGATATTTAATAATGATTCACTTTTATCATCCTTTCACCACCATTGTCGCAGGTCCTAGTGGCTGTGGTAAAACTCAATTTGTCACAAACTTTTTGAATAACTCCAAAGAGATATGTAATGTTGAATTTGATGAAATTATTTGGTGTTATGATGAAATGCAACCTCTCTACAATCTGGAAAATGTAAATTATAGTCAAGGAATACCAGATTTTTCAATTTTTGATGGGAAGAAACCTAAACTTCTTATTATAGATGATTTGATGAGAGAATCAGATGGACGAATCGTTGACATTTTTACGAAAGGTAGTCATCATAGAAACTTAAGTGTTTTTTATATTACACAAAACATATTTCATCAAGGTCGAGGTCAACGTGATATTTCATTGAATACAAGCTACATTGTATTTTTTAAAAATCCCAGGGATAAAACTCAAATACGCTACCTGTCACGACAAGTTTACCCAGAAAACTCAAAGTTTGTGGACGAAGCCTACAAAGATGCTACAAAGGAGGCTCATGGTTACCTCATGATTGACCTGAAACAAAATACAAATGACATATGCCGTTTCAAAACAAAAATATTTCCGTTCGATGGGCATTGCACAGTGTATGTACCTAAAAAGGGGTTTAAATATGATAAAAATCAGCATATTTTAGTCAGTTCTACATGATGCATGCAAGAGTAAACACATATAAACATTTACTTGAAGCATTGCAGTTGCTTAAACCCAAATATCGTACTGCGTTACTTAAATCTTGTGACGATGAAGAGATCAACATTATTTGTGAGTGTATTTATAACGTCCTAAATGGGAAAATTCCATTAGAAAAAAAAGAAAAGACGAAACTAAAAAAATATAAAGATATTTTAAGAAAATTAGTTTCGAAAGGGAAACATAAAATAAGAAAAACTGTTATAGTTCAAAAAGGAGGTGCATTTCTACCTATTATTTTAGGTGCAGTTTTAAGTGCTTTAGTGAACTCTTTATCATAGACAAAATGGAAAACACAAAAAAAATGTTATTAGTAGAATCAGATTTTATTGAAAGGCTGAAACGGAATGAGAGTCCACCCGAAAATTCCTCATCTCGGCTAGATGGAGAGATGCAAAAGATCCTTAAAAGTAAAATGAATGATCGCGAAAAGTGGACGTTATATTCTCAAGCATTACAAAGATTTCTACATTTTATTGAAACAGATCGAAAACCGTTTAGAATACCCATCGTGATGGAGGGGCTAGATCAAGTCATCAACGAAAGTAATGATATTATAAAAACAAAAGTGAACAAAAAGGAGGAGAATGAAAATAATGAGTCAGTTACAGATAATATAACTGAAGCAGCCACACCGTCATCGTTTAATACACCACCTGGTGAAATAAATCAAGAACTAATGCCAATTAGTCCATCAAAAATTATAAACATATTACCTAAATCTTATGAAAGAAAAGCTCGAACGTTGTTAGATTACATTGTTTCAAGTAAACCGAAAATTTGGTGGAAACAGACTGGTGAAGTTGTTATAAATAACCAAACCATTCAAAATAGTAATATTACTGATTTGGTAAGCGACACCGTTAGATGTCTTAAGCGTCCTAAGCCAATTGGATGGGAAGTGTTTGCTTTACTTTTAAAAGATATCGAAGTTCCTAGGTCATGCATAGGTAATCCTACAAATTTAGCATTTATTAATGGTACTCCTTTGATTGAACCCTTTACCCCCTCCACATCTGTGAAGACGAGAGCCTCAACAGATAAAGATAATAATACTTCTACACCTCTTGCTACACGGGAGCAAAAGCGATCCGGAAAGAAAATAGAGTGGGAAAGATGGACTCCTTATTAGACATTAACAGAATCTACTATGATGTCTCTAATCCAGCTGGCTATAGCAGTTTAAATAATTTATCAAAGGAAATGAAAGGTCAAATGAACAAAGAGGAAGTGAAAAAATGGTTACAATCTCAAGATACGTACACGCTACATAAACCTACTCATAGACGATTTACTAGAAATAAATACATTCTCTCGAACTTTAATGAACTTTGGCAAGCCGATTTAAGTGATATGAGTACTTATAGTCAATATAATGATGGGTACAAATATATTCTTTGTGTTATTGATGTATTCAGTAAATATGCTTTTGCAAGAGCCATGAAGAAGAAGGATTCAGCAACTGTTAAACAATGTTTTGAAAGCATATTTACTGAAGCCAACTCTGTTCCCCGTCACATCCAATCTGATAAAGGTACAGAATTTGTTTCAAGAGCGGTTAGAGATTACTTTAAGAGCAAAAATATTAATTATTATACCACTAATAACCCCGACATTAAAGCAAGTATAGTAGAAAGGTTTCAAAGAACACTTAAAATGAAAATGTGGCGTTACTTCACTCATAAGAATACATATAACTACACAAATATATTACAAGATCTTTTACATTCTTACAACCATAGCTATCATTCTAGCATTAAAATGCGCCCAGTTGATGTTAGCTCTAATAATATTATGACTGTTTGGTGTAATTTATATGATCGCAAAAAAGATAGGCAAATTTCATCAGAAACTAAAAAACTAAATGTAGGTGATCATGTTAGAATCACTAAATATAAGCATGTGTTTCAAAAAGGTTATGAAAGTAATTGGAGTGATGAAATATTTATTATTGATTCGATTATTAACAGATCGCCACGAGTTGTTTATACAATAAAGGATTTAGAAGGTGAACCCATCATTGGTACATTTTATTCTAAAGAATTACAAAAAGTAACTTACCTCCCCTCCAACGAGTATAAAATTGATAAAATAATACGCTCGCGTCGAGTTGCTGGCAGAAAGGAAATACTAGTTAAGTGGCAAGGTTATCCTAATAAATTTAATTCTTGGATACCTGAATCAAACTTAAAGCAAATATGAGTGAAAATAGTTTTTATCTAACTTTGTTAAGTAATAGTTCATCAGATTACTACACGGATAACACGACTGCACATTTCTTAACTAAATTACCAAAGACCATTAAATTGGATGGAGAATGGGTAGTTGGGTTGGTGGAATTTCAATACCCTTGTTCCATGTATAATGTTCAAGAGCACGAAAACATCATTTATTTAAAGAAAACGGTGTTATCACCCACCGATAAAACTACAAAAATAGTGGATATAAAAACTCATATACCAGCCACTACATATGATAATATAGATCATTTTCTTCAAGCGTTTAATGAAAACCCACAGTTAAAAAATAACGTAAAATTTCGATATGATGGATTAACAAAACTGGTTGGAATAGCAACAACAAATAAAGAAATAACATCTATCATAACAACTCCGATACTAAGTCTGCAATTAGGTTTTAAACCGAGAACAAATTTAAAACAAAATACATTAGGAAAAAACCCCGCAAATTTATATTTAGGTTTACCATCTCAAATATTTGTTTATACTGATATAATACATCCACAAGTAGTCGGAGATGTTATTACTTCATTACTCAGAATAATACCTTTAGATCCAACTAAGTTCATTTATGGAGCTTATAAAACTCACATTTTCTCACCCGCTCATTATGTACCAGTTTTACGAAGAGAGTTCGATACAATTGAAATAGATATAAGAACAACGACTGGTGTCAGAGTACCATTTCAATTTGGATCTTCTTGCGTGAAGCTACACTTTCAACGAGTAAAATGATTTACAACAGATCGTCAGTCTCTTGTCCTTACGAACATTATTATTCACACCAAGCCGGCTCTGGGATAGGTATTGTCTATAAGGGAGTTCCATACCAACGAGGACATGGTATAGGCAGTTTTTTGGGTGGACTATTTAGATCAGTGTTCCCTTTGTTATCTAGCGGTTTAAAAACCATTGGAAAAGAAACCTTAGGGGCAGGGGTTGGTCTGTTATCTGATATGGTAAATTCTCGTCCTATGGATAGTTCAATTCGATCACGATTTAAGGAAGCGAGCGCTAACCTAAAAAGAAAGGCTGATGAAAAAATTGATTCTCTCATGTCAGGATCTGGGTATAAAATGTCGAATAAAAGAAGAGAACCGCTCATTACTCGAAAAGCATCGCGACGAAGAGGAAGTAAAAATAATAATAAAAATAACGATATATTTTCAAGTTAATAATGTCATTTCTACACAGTCATTCATGTGAATGTGCAAAATCAGAATTAGATATATTTGCCCTTCCATCAACTCAAACAAGTATTGAAAGCGGACATTGGATTCATTACAAACCAATTTCATCTTTAAGTGATGATGGCCCCATTGAATTTCAAGTACCTGGATCAGGAGATGACTACATTGATCTATCACATACAATGTTACATATTACTGCTAAAGTGTTGAATCAAGATGGGACAAAATTAAAAGCAGATGCCGGAGTTGGACCCACCAATAACTGGCTACATTCCCTTTTCAACCAACTTGATGTATATTTAAATCAAAAACTCATATCACCCCCAAACAATACATATGCTTACCGTGCTTATATGGAAAATCTTCTCAACTATGGACCGGCAGCCAAAAAAACCCATCTTACTTGTGGGTTATGGTATGAGGATACCCCAGATTTTATGGATACCGTTGACGCCAACAACAAAGGATTTCAGAAAAGACTAGAATTTATCAAAGAGAGTAAGCAAGTGGAAATGATTGGACATTTGCATGGCGATATATTTAACCAAGAGAAATTCTTGATAAATGGCGTTGAATTGCGTATTAAGTTAGTCCGATCAAAAGAATCGTTTAATTTAATTTGTCATCAAGATAAAAAATTTAAAGTACAAATAACAGATGCTAGTCTCATTGTTAGAAGAACAAAAATTAATCCTAGCGTTTTGTTAGCCCATCAAAAAGTATTGGCAACAACGACTGCGAAGTACCCCATTACGAGAGCAGAAGTTAAGGTTCTCACAATACCATCAGGGGTCCAGGGTAAAACATTGGATAATATATTTCTCGGACAAATTCCTAAACGGTGTATTATTGGATTTGTATCAAATTCAGGTTTTAATGGAAATTTAGCTTTGAATCCATTTAATTTTCAAAACTATAATATGAATTCATTTAGTTTGTTTGTAGATGGTCATGAAATTCCTTCTAAAACGTTACAACCGTCATTTAGTTCTGGTTTAATAGCGGCGGCATATCACACCTTATTTTCCGGAACTGGTATTCATTTTCACAACGAAGGTAATGGAATAAGTAGAACAGATTATGGTGGAGGTTATTGTTTGTTATGTTTTGATTTAACCCCAGATTTATCTGCTAGTTCAACTTCACATTGGAATCTTGTTAGACATGGAAGTGTTCGGATAGAAGTACGCTTTGATTCGGCTCTAACTAGCACCATTAATTGTATCGTTTATGCAGAATTTGATAACATTATTGAAATAAACAAAAACCGTGATGTATCTGTAGATTATAATAGTTGAAAAACATAATTATATAAATACAATGTTTTCTTTCGTTTACTTTATTTTGTTGTAGTCATTGTTTGCAGCATCATCAAGACAAAAATTGTTATTAATTAAGTAATTATGGATACTAATGAGATACAATTTTGTATGAAGAAATTAAACCCACTTTTTGAAACAAATGTTTTTGCTGCTAACAAAATACCTATTTGGGTCGATCTACCTGTCTTTATTGTTAGTAATTTGGACCCTGACACGAAACCAGGCTCCCACTGGGTTGCCATACACATTGATGTTACTGGTATAGGAGAATATTTTGATTCCTTCGGAAGGAAGCCTTCAGGTTACCATAACTTATTTTTAAAAAGAAACACCAGACAGTGGTATTTTAACAATATACCTCTTCAAAACCATTTTACTTCAGTTTGTGGTGAATATTGTTTAGTTTATTTGTATTTTAAATATCATGGAAAAACTATGAAAGATATGCTAAGTTTGTTTTCTGATAATTCTGTATGTAATGACCTTATATTAAGGAATATGTTTAAAACATTTTTTGTGAAATAAAATAATACGTGTACTTAAATAAGATTTTTTATTTTTTCATATAATACAAAGACCATTCTAAACTATACATTTTTTTAAATTTTATTATTTACAAAATATTTCTTAATATTCTTTGTTACTTAAAAACGAGACGACACAAAAAAATCTGTTACATGGAAAATGTACTTAAGGAGAGGTAAAAAATGAGAAATACGTTAACACAATCATTAAGCTACTACTATCATTAATAATTATAACTATCACTGTTTCTTATTATCTATAAAATATTTCACACTACTGTCCTTAGAAGCTAATTGCTTTGTTATGTTATAAATAATATTTCGCGTATTTTGTAGCTCCAAATCGTCTTCCAGCGCAAAATATTTCAATCTGAAGTCCGCATGCTTCCAGTGTTCCATGGGTGGGATGTTTTTAATTGTTTGCATATCATATATCTCGATTTTAATCAAATGTGATGCATATGCCCCGTCGTCTTGTCCGGATGATAAGTTTGCAACACCGTCTGGTGAACTTTTGCTCACATTCGAAGACCGTTTCACAATTTTGGGTTGCTTTTTAGGTCGTTCAAAGAAACTATCGATATTGTTTCCTGAACGTTTCTTTGCGATGGCTTGTTTAACTTTGAAACCAAGCGTACCCTCTTCATCGCTTGATTCGTCTTTATTATTATCCGGGTAGTAATAGTTCTTGAAAGTATTTTCAGTGAACTGAAACAATATAAAACAATAATTTACACACTGTCTACAATCTTTATAATTAAAACACAAAGAACACAAGTGAAAACAAAACAAAGTAAGTTACGGTAATAAAAGACATACTTACATCCATTGTTGGGTCTTTCTATAAACACTTAAACACTTCACTGTTGAATTAACACTATATTTCTATATACTGCAATAATAGATACAAGGAGCTCTGATACAGTGGACTGCCACGACGGTAATACTTACTCAAACTCATTTCTCTTCGGCTTTTATACTGTGTCACTATGACCAGGGTACAGTACCGTTAAAATCATGTCTCAACAAGTTCATCTAATACATACGCTCTCTTTACTAAAACCCAAATTCAAAAGCATAATAGGAAACAATAAATCCATTGTCGGTATAAAATATAATAGATGTCTTCCAATAAATCAATTATGCTGTTGTAACAATGAATAGCAACGCACAAGAAATGTTGACGTATTAGACTAAATCATGTTGAAACCAGTTGACACGTCTCGTTCTTTTTTTTTAATCACACAGAGTAACATGTCTCAACAAGTTCATCTAAACAGACGTTCTCTTTACTCAAACCCAAATTATAAAAAAATAGGTATAGGAAACAATAAATCCATTGTCAGCATAAAATATAATAGACGTCTATTAATAAAGCAATTATGCTGTTATAACAATGAATAGCAACGCACAAGAAATGTTGATGTATTAGACTAAATCATGTTGAAACCAGTTGACATGTCTCGTTCTTTTTTTTAAATCACACAAAGTAACATGTATCAACAAGTTCATCTAAACAGACGTTCTCTTTACTCAAACCCAAATTATAAAAGAATAGGTATAGGAAACAATAAATCCATTGTCAGTATAAAATATAATAGACGTCTATCAATAAAACAATTAAGCTATTATAACAATGAACACAAGTGCACAAGAAATGCCTCACACGCCTCGTTATTTTTTTAAATAATAGAAAGAAACAAGTAACTACGAGTTTACTTTATATCGGAAGACTAGGTGAAAGCAGGTTAGTTTGAAATGAGTTAGGTTGATTTTAGTTAGGTTTGGTCAAGTTAGGTTTAGGTTAGGTTTTCGAAGAATAAGTTAGGTTTGGTAAAAGGTTAAGGTTATTTTAGGCTGCCAAAGGATTACTAGTGTAAATTCTACGTCAGAAGAAGGTTAGAACTGTATTCCTTATAAATCGAAATAGCTCCAAGAGGTAATAAGACAATGCGGGTTATTAGAGTTGATAGTTAGAGTACCTATGCATCACAAATAAGTACCTATCGCTAATACCTATTGCAAATAGCTATTGCTAATACATATTGCAAAATACCTATCTCTAATACCTATCACAAACACCTACTGTATACACACATAAAGAAGGCATGAATGGAGACGTCGGTGGGTTAAGGAAAGGGTCCAGGCAGGTAGTATGCTCGGTAACACAATAGCGCGCCCGAGTCGAGATCGAACAATAGAAAAGGGTCGATGAGCCTATTGTTACCGTGGTGAACAAGGTGTATTGTTTAATTAGCGTATTTCGTAAGTCCCTGAAGGAGGCGCCGGGCACTGCTGGGACCTAGCGCAATGAATTCAAATGGGGGGCTTTTTTTTTTTTTTTTTTTTTTTTTTTTTTTTTTTTTTTTTTTTTTTTTTTTTTTTTTTTTTTTTTTTAGGTTCAGCATGGGCGGTGGCTCGGCCCTGGGGTCAGGATCGGGGACCACTGAGAGGCGGGGCCAGAAACGGCGAATACTTTCTACTGAGATGCGATATAAAAGTTCAGATTCTGACCTAGAATCTTTGTCTTGAAGGGAAGTCTGACTTGAATTTCGTCGTTGTATTTAAAAACTTCGATGCTAAAGTAAGGTTTTTGAAGTCATACTTAGATGGGTACCAGGGCACTCCGACATTAACGGAAACGAAGAAGCGGATGAACTTGCTAGAAAGGGCGCAGACACACCCCTGGTCGGCCCAGAACCGTTTTGTGGAACCACAAAACGGGATGCATATTCTCTGCTCAACAACATAGAAAAAACGAGAGCAATTGATTGGTGGAAGTTCGTAAAAGGACAAGAACACTCGAAAGCTCTAATCAAAGGGTTAGGGGTAAATTAGTAATGAACTTTAAGGCGCTCTTATATTTGAGTTTTACGTTTCCGAGGGGGTGAAGCAGACGAGTGGTAGAACAGGCGGGCGGGCGCCCCGCGCGCCCCGCCGCACCATTCCCGCGCAGCACGTCTACATCCTTATTCTGGCGCCATCGGTATTCTGAATATTCTGATTTGTCAGTTCCGGGATTTTTTCCGGCAATTAATATCGAATAAGGCTTATTAGCAAATTCGTATTTTAATGAGTACTTAATGAAATTATATACAATATGAGAGTATACCCCGACAAACTAAGAACCTAATCAAATTATACACAATTATTATGAGACAGAAATTAGAGTTAGACCAAGAAAATTCTGCAACGATTTTGATTGCACACGCAGTGCAAGTGCTATTTTGAACGACAAACCTTTATGAAATTATGATTAACACTTGCACTGCGTGTGCAATCAAAATCGTCGTAGACTTGGTCTAATTCTAGAAGTCAATTTCGGGCAAGTAGGTATTGAAAATAAGGAAGAATACTGTAGTTCGTTTTTTTTAGCATTAGAAAGTAAGGTAAGCGATCTTGACATGTCTTTTAATTGAAAAGCGCTTTTTAAAAATCAGTAACTATTACTTATGAAAGCTTATTTTATATATTAGGACTTTAATTTTATATAAAATCAATCAACATTTGGCATGATGTGTCACATCCCCGTAGCTGTAGGCGTCCATAGGCTATGGTGAATGCGGGTCGTATGCTTGCTTGCCACCAGTGTGGTATATAAAAACAGCATTTTTTGGAATTAATTTCCATATAGCACGGTACGGTACGGACTTGGCGGAAATAAGGTAGAAGTACTAGTGCTCAACGCTGCACTAGTATTCGACACGGCCACTTTATGTCAAAGTGACAAGAATTAAATTTGAATACAGAAAGATCGTCGCCGTTCAAATTTAACCTATATTACTTTGACATAAAGTATAGTGTGTACCTTCAAATAGAGCTCAACGGCTAATCCTATTGTCTATTGTTAAGTAAAATCGCACGTGCTACTTACCTGCAAAAAAGGGTCTTAATTATTTTATTTGGCACCTGAGCGCGGGCTAGGCCAACGCTCAAAAAACCAGTGTAGGTGCGCTCTCCGATAACGCGCCTTTGTTACGCATCTCGATTTTAGACTGGTTCTGTAGCGTTCGACTCGCCGGCACTCAGTAACCGAAGTACGTATTTTTTATGCAGGTGGTTGTGGCACGTGGCACGAGCAGTTTTACTTAACAATAGACAATAGGATTAGCCGTCGAGCTCTATTTGAAAGCTACACACTATACCCATATCGAATACTAGTGCAGCGTCGAGCACTAGTACTTCTACCTTACCTAATATTAAACACAAAACCATTTTAGGCATTTTTCGACCACTTCCCTTAAAACGCATGTAGGTATTTAGGTAACTCGGAAACTAAAAGCGGTGAAATGGTTACCATAATACACTAAACACTCCCACATAGGTATTTGAAATCCGTACACATATGTTTATAAAAATGATTCAATTTGTTTAATTTAATAGCCTTTAATAAAATATGTTTACACAATTTATCAATCGTGACTGAATTCCGGATTGGTTAGATGGGTGTGTGCCTTTGCTTCCCAACTTGTTATAAAATGACAATATGACGGGCGAATGTCTGAAATGTCACAGTAATTAAGAATTATTTTGCTTTTCTTCGTAAGTATGTTGAAAAACATTGTGTGTATAACATATTTGCATATTTATACAGTGAATACCCATTTTATGAAACGTCCACTAAACTAGCATAGGTCCGACGCTGGCAGTGGCCACGGGCGTACTGGCGCGGGGAATGGGCGCAAGGTATTGCCGCGTAGGGTGAAATTTAGTAGGCAAAAGTTGAATTCATAAAATTATGAATGAAAAGATTAACGTATCAATAAAAGGACCAGCAATAACGAAGATTTACTTAAAACCTATCGAATGAGGTAAGTTTCATATCCATTTTCGTCGTAGTACTTCTAAAATATGGATCAAAAGACAGCTTTAAGCATATTTTCAACTTAAGATTCTGTCCAGAAAATAATGAGCCGTTGAGTTTCTGACAAGCAATAACGTAGTTCAAGGACTAAAGTTATACATACTAGAAAATAATGCATGAAATCCTTGTAAAAGTCTGTAATTATGGTTACAAAAAAGCGCATTTTACTACACACCGCGCCTTAAAGGGCCGTCACAATAGATCACAGCTTGGTCGAAGCGACACTCCATTGTCAAGGCCTATATTTATCTATGGTTAAGGCGTTAGAGTGCGTGTTCAGATATTTTTGAGCTCCTTGGTCGCCTCGATGTTGACTGTACATACTCATTTTACATAGAAATTTCAAAATCACTACCATTGCAATAAGTTTATTTAAGATAAATTTAGTGATTGAATTCTAAGTGAATTAAGATACAATTTTAATACTTGCGAAACTTTAGAATCTATTTTTTAAGTTACTCGGGGGACACTGAGGTAAAAGGCCTTTCGTTCTCCCCTTGACCTTATTCATTGAAATTTTGACCACTCTTTACAGAATGTATTCAAGTCGTCTCGCCATACATTTTTCGGTTTTCCTTTGCCCCGGTAGATATCTTGTGAAATACAGGCAATAGCACTGACTCATATTTCCGGACTGATGAAGTAAACATATTCGGCTCAGAAAAATGTAAATTCCTATTAGGATTTGTGTCAAAAAGTTGTTTGCCCTGCCATAAATCACAGTTTAATTGGCTCAAAAGAAGTCCCGAAGGAACCTTCATACAAGAGCCGTGCATCAGCCTCGCCCTTACTAAATTAAACAAGGTGGCGAGAAAATTCAATCCAATCTAAACTTCCTTCAATCCAATTTGAATTTCCTCACCTCGCCCCCCGACCGTGGTTCGTAACGCGGCAATTTATTTCAGACCCACCCTCGGAAGCGAATACGTCGATTTGTATACTCGCCTCCGATATCAGTGTTGGCATTGTTTTTCGGCCCATGCAAAGCAGATGAAGAGTCTAGAGAAATTTATTAGAGCCCATTATTTCTAAAATGGTGTATGTTCTCACATATGTTACACTTCGCAAAAAACACCTGCCTTTCAGTAAACAGGTTGCATTCAACTTATTTCTAAAAAGTAACAATACCTATTAGGTTCATTTTAACTCATTTCTAATTATTATTACTCGTATTGTTTTCAGTTACCGCGATAGTTATTCAAATAAAACTCCCATTTTAGATGTACTGCATAATAAAAAAAAAAGACGTTTATAGGGTGGTCACTTTCGCCGTATAATATCTAAGAGTTCCCTAAAAAGGGATAACGCATTCACTGTCAGGGGGCGTGGTCTAGGAACAAACTTGTATGACAATGGACACACATGTGCGTCGGGGCAGTGAATGTGTTAACTTATCAAGACTGTTCGCTAGGTATGATTTTGTACTAACGTGTACAATCCATATTTTTTACCTTTGTGTACCAAATGGATCTGTATTGGTCTGGTAAAGCATTATACATACATTATTAAATAAAAAATATTTGTGTAAAGCTTCAAATTTCATAAAATGTCACCATTAATGAAAATATTGTTCCCATGTTGATGTAAAATATCAATAACATAAAACAAAATTAAGGCGATGTTACAAATATAACAGTAAAATAATAATTTTCCCTTAATGTATAAAAGACCAAGTTGATTAATTGATTATAGTTATTACTCTGTTCATTTCACGGTATAAAAAATACGTTCTACTTATATCATTGCAATCATATTTTAACTTAAGGTTGACAAATAATTAAAGTAATAAAATAACTCCGATTGCAGGTTATACCATAAAACTTCTCAACACGTGTAGTATTGAGAAGTTTTGTATGAAACATTTAGAAACATAACAAATTCAAATGCATTTAAACGCGCAACGCGCAGCGCGCTTGCAACCCTTCTGGTGTTGCGGGTGTCCATGGGCGGCGGTAATCGCTTACCATCAGGTGATCCGTCTGCTCGTTTGCCTCCTATTTCATTAAAAAAATCATAATGCGTTACTAAAGTAAGACAAAAGTCTGTAAAAAAATGTACTGACATCATAAATATGAATACCTACACAATAATGCCACAGAATACAAATAAACCACTTTGAATGAAATCAATTTTAATTTATAGGTAAACAATATTTTGAAATCGAGTAAATCACGGTAAACAACAAAAGACCCATAATTTAAATTAAAACAAACTCACAACGAAACGCCTTCACCCGACACAATAGCATATTGTTTTTCCAAACGTTTTTATTCTGTATGTTTTCTAAATTGAAAACATTTCTCATTTCATCGTCCAGGATTAAATGGCGATTGGCTTACGCGATTGCACAGATCCCATTTCCCTGTCGCTGTACGGGAACCTCAATTTAACACGACGCCGGATCAGATCGGCGAATACGCCGATTCTAAACACCCTAAAATCACCCTTATTATCGATGACATAAGGTAGAAATGGGCTGATTGGATCGCTGTCGCGGAAATGCCACTGATGATGAAAAATTGCAAGGACATTGGTTAATGTCTTAATTTCTTCTGAGAGTTTTTTTGCAGGAAATTTTAGATTTTTGAGTGTCAAGATTAGTCAAGTCATAACTTATCATTATCAAGTAAGTAATAAATGTGGATATTTTATTTTCTCGTAGATATTGCTTTTCATGGAAGGGTATGGTATGATCATATCTCTCTCAAGTTTTACAACTGCGGGTTTTCTATTTCAGTGGGAATTTTGCATTGTTACCCATTCACATGTGCACAAGAACGAATGAGAATAACAAAGAGTTGCTAAAGTTTCACCGGCCGCCATGGTAGTGACTAAGTCAACTTTAGCCTTCTTAGTCATAACATCCTTTTAAAATAAAAATTTCATATTTAATGTTGAATTCTTACGGAACTAGGAAATATTCCGAATTCAAAATTCCAAAACGACTTTAAGATTGAGGACGCTAAACTTTGTACAGTCAAGGAATTTAAATTCCGACCCATTTCGTACTTTGTCACAGTGACAACCGTATGAGGTCTCTAGCGGCTTTCATATTGATTGTCACTGTGACAAAGTACGAAATGGGTCGGAATTTAAATTCCTTGACTGTACGTATACGTACCTACCTAAAGCCAATGAAATCACAGTTTAATATTTAAGTATAAATTTAAATAAATGTAAGTTAATCATGAAAGTTAGATTAAGGTACTAACGTTGAAAAAGAGTGCATCATGTCGCCGTTAAAGGTAAGTTTGGCGAATCTAATATAAGTTTAAAATGTACCATACTTACCTATCTACAAAAAAGAAATCACGTTGTAATTCGTAAGCTAGGTTTTCTTGCAAATGTTTTCAATCACAATATCATGGTCCTACTATAATTTCAATAAAATGTTGATGAGACTACAACAAACTTATTTTCAATATTTTGAAGAATTTCAACTGAAGATCGTTAACAATTTTGACACATTTTTGTTGAATTATAGTATAAAGTTCCAATCTCTGGGTTTGCAAAACGAAGTCTTACAAAACACCGAACTAAAAAAATGGACAACCGCTGCCGCACTGCAGTTACTTTGAGAATAAACTTTTAATCTGGACCATCATTTTGTTTGCAAAAAGACTGTGGGCTTGCAATTAAAACCGGCAGACTTAGCGGGTTTAATTAAAGTTGTCGCGATCGATCTGCTTTAGAAGCAGGTAGGGTAGGGTTTGACTTATGGTAACTAGAACCACTTTCGTTTCGGTTATGTTATAGCACTTAAGTAAATTTTAATCACTATGTGCTATACAGTGGATAGTACTTGGGGGATGAATTTGGGAATAAAAGTATAAATAATGAAATAATTCACTTACAGAAAATGCGGTTTTCTGTGAATTCACCGAATAAAGATCCTGTAAAAAGTTATGCGAGGTCGAGCAAAAAGTTAAACCAAAAGTGGGTACATCAACTTAAAAAGTTACGTTTACTTTGGTATGAAAGATTAGACCATCGGTTGCAATCTCTGTAGGCCGGGCGTATCCTCAGCAACTTTATTAACAGTTTTCGACCCCACTGTGTGTATTAATCAAAAGCGAATTCTCCAAATGTATCTCAAGCAAACCGAAAGGACCAGCCACAGCGAACCGAAAAGACAATCAACCTAATGAAACTCGCATCTCGATCGTCCCAAACTTGGCAGCAATAATCCCAGTCACAGCCCATAATCGCCAAGTTATTGAAAAACAATCAGACCAGCGCATCGGCCGTCTTAATCGTGGAGTTCTTAAGCCAAGTTCTGATACGAAATTTTCCACGAAACTCAATTAGGACCTTCTCAACACTTTAATTGTCTTGCTGATGAATTGGCCAAGTTCTATCGACGTCCGGAATGATTGGCCGGAGGACAGGACGACAGGTCTGCAATGAGCGATGGATAAACTTTTAATTATTGGATACGTTTTAGGTTCGGGTGAAGGTTTATGAAAAATTGAATTAAGGTTTGAGTACCAGGTGTCGTTTAACTTTGAGTGAAATCTGTTCGAGATTGGTTTGATCGAATTAATTTAAGAAAATAGATATTAAGTTTTATTGGCCTAAATTGTAAGTTAAATATCTACTTCCTCAGTCCTTTTAGGCTGTACACGTTGTCGTTATATATCATCCATAATCAAACTCAATCTTAGGACAAGTATGTATGCATTATTTCAGGATCCACGTAGTAAAACAAATTGCTACATACGGCCCGATTCCAACTTAAGATACGTCAGTTAATAGATCTAGAAAAGATATGGATTAGATATGTCAGTGTCAAACAAGTGTTAAAATTGACGTTTCTTCAAACAAATACGTCACTTTTGACATTTGTTTGACACTGACATATCTAATACATATCGTTTCAATATCTACTATTTGACGTATCTCATTGTTCGAATACGGCTGATAGTTTTGTTGTTGACAGACATCGTTGGGAATAACCGTTATTCGGAAACGGTTAAAGATTAACATTTAAGATTAACCGTTATAAGCGATAGCTAGCTCACGAAAGGATAATGTGTATTTTTTACTATAGAGAGTGCACTGCGCACTATCAATAAATCTTTTACACGTTCCAGATTGCTGAACTCCATTAAATTTAAAAATTATTTACCATTACAACATCGTTCATGGCTTTTTCTTCATGTAGGTAGGTGATTTGATTTTTTAGATTTTTTTAAATGTGTATGGACTATGTACATAAAAAATACTCAAAAAAATATACAAAGTCAGAGTAAGATACTACGCTTGCAAACACAACATCCCTCACTGGAATTGATATGAAATGCAACCCCATTTTCTGTGACAGTCGGGGGCGAGATTAGCCGATTCTGATCCACACACGGTCTATCGATAAAACTTCAAAGATGCGGGGAAGGAGGCAATCTCTTCGCTCCTGTGGGTCGGTTTACTGGTTATTGCTTTGAAATTTTATATTCGAAGTTATAGGTATGTTTACAACGCTCGTGTTCAACACTTGGTATCTACAGTTGTTTTATTATTATTGAGAGCCCGCTGTGTCCCACTGCTGGGCAAAGGCCTCCCCCTGTTTTTCCACTCGTCTCTGGGTAGGTATCTAGCCAGCCTCTCAAAAAGGAATCCAAGTTATCACGCTATCGCCGACGAGGTCTACCGGCTCCTGGTTTGGACTTGTGGGGCTACTTTTATATATTTGAGCCACATAGTGTTTATTATTTTTCATTATTCCTTCTATAATAGCAATCGTTGGAGTTACAAGTGTTCATACACTAAAGGCCTGTTTACATTATTGATTAGTGTTAAATGTAGTATTTTTACTAGACCGTGGATTGAATTCAATACCTTGGACTTAAACAGATTCGCGCGGGAGTGTGAATTTGAATGTTGTGGAATCGATCTTGTGAAATTAAACTCCATAGTGATCTGCTTGTACAGAGTCCCACAGTGTAATCAGAATCAATTCATAGAGAGATTGGATAGTTTTTTAAATTATATAGCTCAACAATATAAAAATAAATATATAATTATATGTGGAGACTTGAACATAGATACTCTTAAGGATTCCCAAACAGCAAAATTATATAATGAAGTTTTGATAAGGTATAACTTACAGAACCATATTTCTGCAGCAACTCGTATCACCAGTACATCTCAAACCTCTATTGACCATATTATAACAAATATTACAGACTCGAAAACAGTTTCATGCATCATCCATGATATAGGTCTATCAGATCATACAGCACAGACTGTGCATATAAAGGTAAATGAAAACACAAGTCCCAATCAGTTTTGTCTTTTCCGTAGAGATTACAGTGAAGAGAACATTTTAAAATTTGTCAGCTGTATGCAAAATTTGAACTATAATAATGTTTACAATAATTCTAGTGCTAATGATGCATTCAACGAATTTCATGATCTCTTGGGGCTTTTTCATGACTTATGTTTTCCTTTAGTGAAAGTAGTTATAACAGAGAAACCAAAAAAAGCTAAATGGATCTCAAAAGGTCTAAGGCTTTGTTGTAAACGTAAGCGCGCATTATACTTACAAGCATGTAAAAGCAAAAATATACAGCTTAAGTCTAAGTATAAAATATACTCAAAAGTGTTACAGTCTGTTATACATAAAGCTCAAAAGAGAAGCAATTATAACTATATATTTAATGCTAGAAATGCGTGTCGCGCGACTTGGGATATAATTAATGATAGGGTGGGTAAATTGCGGCAACCAAGCTACATACAAAATATAGTAAGTGATAATGGTATTACATCTAAGCCTAAAGATATTGCAGAATTGATTAACAATTATTTCATTGATGTATCCAACAAGTTCCATCCAAAATATGGATCACCGCTACAAAATTTTGATCGATTGTCTCAGAGTATGTTTTGCAATCCCACTACTCCAAAAGAGATTCTAGAAACTATTAGGAAATTAAAAAACACTGCATCAACTGGATATGATGAAATAAATTCCAAAATACTAAAGGCTTGTGCCGAATCAATATGTGTACCTCTATCGTATGTCTTCAATCTTTCTCTTGCGGAGGGAACATTTCCTGAAAGGCTCAAAAAGTCCATAGTTAAACCGCTCCACAAAAAAGGACCAAAAAATAATGTAGCCAATTATAGACCTATTTCACTAATACCTGTCCTATCGAAACTGTTTGAAAAACTTATGCATTCTAGACTTGTCAATTTTGCCGATAAATATGAGATTTTTTCAGACCAGCAGCATGGCTTTAGAGCTAGTAGGTCTACAGCTACTGCAACTTTTGCTCTACTCAAGGATGTCATACAATGTGTGGATAAAGGACAGCCAGTCGTAGTCCTTTTTTTGGACATGACAAGGGCATTTGACTTGGTTGCTCATCAGAGACTCTTGACAAAACTTGAGCACTATGGAGTGCGAGGAAATGTGCTTCGCTGGATAGAGTCATACTTAAGTCAAAGAACGCAATATACAGAAATTGTTAGGAGGGAAGGCAAGTCTTTAAACACCTACAAATCTAACTGCAGAGAAAATTACTTTGGCGTGCCACAGGGCAGTGTCTTGGGCCCATTACTGTTTTCATTTTACATAAATGATTTGCCTAAAGCCGTAGATTTTCCTACCGTACTATTTGCAGACGACACTTCCGTAGTAATACCATGTACTGATATGCAAACATTTGAAAGTGACATTAATAGAACTCTGAATGCATTAGTCAACTGGCTGGAAATTAATAACCTATCAATAAATGTAAGCAAAACTAGGTATATGCAATTTAGAACTAGTAAGCGTCAAAGTTTGAAGCTAAATATAACTTGCTTAGGTGATTCTGTCAGCGAAAATAAAAGCTTCAAATTTCTTGGTATAGATTTGGATGAACATTTAACCTTTAATGAGCATGTTGATGGTGTTTGTAGTAAAATAAATAAATTTATATTCCCTTTGAGGAAAGTCAGACAAACAGTATCTCGAGAATCAGCATTACTGGCATATCACAGCTACATTATGTCTACACTCAGATATGGTATAATAGTATGGGGTAACTCATTTGATGTGCAAAGGGCGTTCATAATGCAAAAAAGATGTATAAGAGCCATCTTCAAAATGAAACAAATGGAATCCTGTAAGCCAGTAATGCAAAAGAATAAATTGTTATCACTACCATCCTTGTACATATATGAAATGGCTCTTTTTGTTCGCCTCAATGAAACTCATTTTAAAAAAAACTGTGATATGATAAGTTACAATGACCGTATATCTAGACAGCGCAATCTACTATTTTTGCCAAAAACCTGCCTCAAACAAACAGCTAGAAGTTCATTTTATATGTGTATAAAAATATTTAATAGGTTGCCAGCTGACATAAAAGACCTTCCAATCAATAAGTTTAAAAAGAAATTATTTTTATGGCTTAATGACATGTGTTTTTATTCCATACATGAATACTTTGATTATGAAATGGAATAGAAATAGGAATTTGAAATTGTAAATAATGAATTGCATGACTTTTCTAATGTTAATAATTAATCTGACATGTTATTTCTAATATTTTTTATGTTATAATTTTATGTTAGTGCGACTATACTTTAAATTTTGCATGCTACACCAAGCAGGGTATGGTTGAACTAATTAATATGTTATTGTACACCTTTGTAAACCCATATTCAGCAAATAAATAAATACAAATACAAATGCGAGTTTTGCTTCTTATTTGTTGAGTGGCAAACGTGAACTCGTACTAAACGCGAATTAATGTTGAGATATTCACCGATGCCTTAATAGTAATTAAATTGATTTTTATCAGGATATTTATAAGTAGGTATGCGTGAAATATATTTGAAATACTCGACGAACAGGGAATAGTTATTTGTTTTACATGGGGGCAAAGTTGTTGTTTAACCGCTCATGCTAATATTGATACCCGAGCAAGCGAAAGATTCCAAAATTGAACCACGAGTATAGCGAGTGGTTCGAATAATGGAATCTTGAGCGTTGCGAGGATTTCAAAGCACGAGGGTTAAACAACATTTGCCCCCGAGTAAAACACAATTTTTTTCATCATACCAAGCCGAAGCAAATATTAAATGTAAAATATCAAATTCAAATGAATTTTATTAAATATTTATCATCCAAAATCATCATTTGAAAGTCAATTAATTATACCAGCAAATATAAGAAAACAACTTCAATTTTGCATTTGATTACTTTGCATCACATGTAAATTACTGATAGCAAAGTGCAAATTTGGTATCCGTTTTTGAAGTGCAAAGTAAGCCTTTCCCAACTGGTGTGGTGAAAAATAATTTTTCTATCAATAGAAACATGATCGATCGAGGAGATCGATAACTTTTATGGATCTATAGATATTCATCGGTGAAATAATTGATGCAATTATACTATGGCTACATAATGCCAAGTAATACTTAGTTTCTATAAACAAGACTATCGGTGTACAGTAATTGCTTAAAAGCTGTCATATTTTTAGGTATTATTCTTTCAACCTACTTTCACGTAAAGCTATAAATGTATAAATAACCCGTTCATTTTTATCGATAAGAAAATGTGCACTGAATAAAATGGTCCGAGTTCGAAGCATGACGGCGAAAACATCCGCCACACTAGATACTTCACAATACAGCGTTGTGAGAAATAAATGTTTTGAAAACGGAAATGAGGACACTTTGACTGTAACCGTTTTTACTGAAGCACACTTAACAAGACTGTTAAGTGAGCTGGTGAAGGTTTCTATTCGAAATAAGAATTAAATAACATTTTTTAGTATCTATTTTCCGGGAATTATTTTTTCACCACACCAGCCTGGAAAGGCTTACTTTGAACTTCAAAACTCATAGCAAAGTTGCATTTTATTCACATGTGAGGCAAAGTAATCAAATTTTGAGTTGTTTTCTTATGTTTGCTGGTAGAATTGACTTTTAAATGATGACTTTGGATGATAATTATTTAATAACATTAATTGGATTTGATTAGGTTTGATGTTGTTTGTTATTTTACATTTAATATTTGCTTTGGGTTGTTGTGGTGAAAGATTTTGTGTTTCACTCGGGGGTAAATTTTGTTTAACCCTCGTCCTTTGAAACCCTCGCAACGCTTAAGATTCCATTTTTCGAACCACTACTCGTGGTTCAATTTCGGAATCTTTCGCTTGCTCGGATATCAATATTAGCACGAGCGGTTACACAACTTTGCCCCCTTGTAAAAGAAATAAAATAACTATTAAAGCTTTGCAAATGCAGTTTTTTTTGTGGTCATGTTTAACAGACAAAATGTACAAAATATTAGGCGTAGATATCAAAAGAATTTATCATCTTTTATACATATTTCCCTTGCCTAGCTAACTACCTAAACCAAGATGTCAATAGAAAAAGGTACGAAAATGTTAACCACCTACACGGAAAATAATATTAACGAATATATACAGATGTGGAAAAAGGTTTTTGTTAGGGATGTACCGACTAGTCGCCGACTAGTCGGGAAAGCCGACTATCCGGCCACATTTGTAGTCGGCGATCAGTCGGCGACTAGTCGGCAAAAATGGCCGATTAGTCGGCACTTTATTAGTGAAAGAAAAACAGAAAAAAAGAAACCAACAGTTAATATTTACCATATGTTTTATGTCTATTTTACCAAAATACCTATACAGGGTGTTAAAACTTTTGTTCATATAATTGACCGTTTGATCGTTATCGTATGGTGGTGGGCTGGTGTTTTCCTCTACAGGTCGATCTCAACTGATTCTCGTGTAATTTCATGGCTAAGTTCTATACTTAAAGGATTTTATTATAATTCAGTTTTTGTTTTTTTTTAATGGTGGAGCCATGGGGAACTATTAAGGTTATTGCAAAATTTAGAGACTTATAAACAGGACACGTTGCGCGTAAAGACGCTGACGCTTGGAAATACCTCCTACAAGTTGTACCGTTTAGTGACGGTCTGCTCATCAGGATTGCAAAATAAAATAAAAGAAAGACAGAAATTCAACGAGGATTCTTGTGATAGGTCTTTGAACCTATAGAGAACACCTTTTAGCCAAGCTAATATATGAATAGCGCAACCAAAAGAGCAAAACTATTGTTTTTCACCTGAACTTATACGAAACTAATGATATGGCCGACTAGCCGACTAGTCGGCCGACTAATCGGCCATTCGAGCGCCGATTAGTCGGCTAGTCGGCTAGTCGGCCAAATCAATAGTCGGTACATCACTAGTTTTTGTTTTGTACAAAAACTTTTTGTGGCCTTTGATTTTAATTTTTAGCTAAAAGAATTTACAATCAAATATATTATTAATATTGAAGATAATTTTAAATGTCAAAAAAGGGATTACTAATATGTTGCATAAAATTTATTGTCATATTTTACTTTCGCATAGCAACCCTTGGCAGAATCATCATTTCGCAGAATTACTTTTTGCATAAGTTTCATGGCATACTGTTGTTTCGCACAATTTTGTAAAGCAGAATAATGCAATGGCATAATCTCAATTTGAAGAATAATACTATAATCGAATAATTGTTTTGCCGAAAATTGCGTCGCATAATATGTACTTGGCATAATGTCTTTTCGCACAATTTCCTTAGGCAGAATCAAAACTATTTTGCATGCCTTAAATAAAACAATTATATTACATTTATGTGTTCGGAGTTTCTATTTTTTTTAATTTTCCGTACCCTACTACACCAATGAATACCTACTCCAACAGTACCTATTGAGCAGGGGTCGCAGTTCTAACCTAACCTAACCTACACTTCTGGAAGCAGTTTCTTTTGAGTAGGGATCGCAGTTCTAACCTAACCTAACCTACAGTTCTGGAAGCAGTTTCTTTTGAGTAGGGGTCGCAGTTCTAACCTAACCTAACCTACAGTTCTGGAAGCAGTTTCTTTTGAGGGGTGTGTAATTATCCGTATAACAATTTTTGATATATTTTCAAAATATATAACAACTTTTGATATAATTTCATGGTGTATAATCACTTAAGCGGTATAATGAACTTTTGATATAACAACAAAATAACTATTTTCATGGGATATAATGTTTAATCGATATAAAAGCTATTCGATATAACGTTTACTGGATATAATGAATATTTGTTATAAGTATTTATGGTATAATGTATTCAAATGTATAATAATAAGTTGAGGTTATAATAAAAAAAAAGTCGGTTCTGGCGCTTCGCCGGCCGCTACCGCGGCACGCTCGCTTCGCTCGCTCGGCTCGCGCGCTGTAGGGTCGCAGTTCTACCTAACACTCCTCCTCGCTTCGCTCGTCGTCGTACCTAACTGAGACCTGCCTTAAGTTCGAATACGTAGGTTGTTATAATAGTAGTAAATATTACAAATTATACCAGTACTACATTATGCCAACTGAGCGTTATATCGAACTTAATTATATACGCTGTTAATGTTAGATTAGAAGTTGTTATATTACAAGTTCATTATACTTGACGATAGTTAGACTCTTTAAGAATATACCATGTATTGTTATAGCAAAAGTGCATTATGTCCCTCAATCGTTATATCGACTAAAAATATATCAAAAGTTGTTATATGGACCGTTACGCACCCTCTTTTGAGTAGGGGTCGCAGTTCTAACGTAACCTAACCTACAGTTCTGGCAGCAATTCCTTTTATGTAGGGGTCGCAGTTCTAACCTAACTTAACCTGTAGTTCTGGCAGCAATTCCTTTTGTGTAGGTTCAGTCAGCGACATGAGTATTATGCGGTAACAATTTCGGCAGAACTTTTATTCTGCTGCATAACATTCTGCGAAATTCAAGTCTACAATATGAGCAATATGCCATAAGAAATTCGGTGGAATGTAATTTATGCTACATATAATTCTGCGTATGTAAAATCAACGATAGTAGTATTCTGCTATTCAAAATTCTGCCAAATGAATGTTATGCGACATGACAGTTATGCTAATTATACAATTATGCAAAAGTATCATTCGGTTAAAAATGTTTCTGCGAAACCTGCTATGCGAAGTGTATTTCGGACAATCGATATTATGCAAGATAAAGGGAAGCCGTCAAAAAAGGAATAATAACAGACGATAAGTACCTAAGATAATTTAGAAGCATTTCTGCGAAACTCGACGATAGCAGTACAAGGTTCTAATTAAAATTAGGGACAAATATATTGAATTCCAATTGATGTACTTGAGTACAAAACAATTATACTGTCTAAAGGAAAATGTATACAAGTAATATTGAGACGGGTCCTCATTTAATTTCAATTACTTACGCTTGTGAACGGTCGCCGTATTAGCCGGTATTCTTATTACCTTATAAATATTAATTTAGGGCGTAAGTAATTATTAATTATAATTAATAATGCCAGGCGCGCAGAAAGGTAGGAAGATGCGAAAATGCTGATCTGACATAAATGTCAAATACAAATAAAAAGGGGTAAGAGAAACTTAAGGGGCCCACTAATTAACAGTCCGCCGGACGGTATCGGCCTGTCAGTTAGAACTAAATTTTGACAGTTCCGTACAACTGACCCTTTACTTAACCTCTAGCCGCCTATGGGCGTATGACGTATGCGTCAAACCTTGCCAAGCAAAATGAAATTTTATTTTGTCAACACAAAGTTCAAATTAGAATGGAACAGGAGACCTTTTTATAGGTCTCTGGGCGGCTAGAGGTTAATATTTCTCGGGGCATGAGAAACCATATGAGAAAAGTCCGTCTGCGTAAGGATTTTTATTAAATATTGTAAGTTTATTTTATGAATGCGTTCATTTGATTTTTTGTAAGATTTAGTTTTTAGGGTTCCATACCCAAATAGTAAAAACAGGACCCTATTACTATGACTCCGCTCTCCGTCTGTCCGTCTGTCTGTCACCAGGCTATAACTCATGAATCGTGATAGCTAGACAGTTGAAATGTTCACAAAAAATAATCCTGTAGTTATGATAGGGCAACCGCCGTTGTTACTATGATTCGTTCTAGTTCCGTTTTTTATCTGCTATTTCTAAGGCTGTCTTAAGGATTAAGTAATAGTATAGGTACTTATATATGTACGTATATTCATATTTCCCGTATTTATATTTTCTCAGTCTTTGATGCTTCGTATTCAATCAAGGAACCCCATAAATAATGTTTACTTACGTAAACAAATATTGAATCTTCCTGCACGTTTTGACATGAGAAAATGATGTGTTATGCTGAATGAAATACCTAATATGTAATGTGAATAAATGCATGGTGTATATTTTAGTTTTGCATGTCATGTATCATTTGTATCCCTATTTGCATGTTGGTATAATTATGAATAACTTTTACGAGTATTATCAAAGTCAGCAGCAGCCGCAATTTTTACAAACTATTAATTTGCAATGTATTTTTGTACGTTCAAGTCTAATCTTGCAATCTAAAGACCCACTTCCGAATAATGGGAATTGACCTGAAAATTCACGTTAAAATAAGTTGAGAAATAATTTTCAGGCATATTTTTCTAGGAGACCAAATCAAGGGGAAAGGCCTTTGCCCAACAGTGGGACACTCAAATTGATAAAATTATCATCAATATCGCGTAGTAAAAAAATTCAACATATTTTTAGGCCAACCTGTACTACTAGCCTATTTTGTGTCCTACTGCTGAGTGTGTGTGTGGTGAAAATTATATAAATTATATACATAGTTACCGCTTAGTTTTAATTTCGAATTTCAATCCAATCACAATACTATTATTCTTACTAACAGTGTCAGGTCCGCCTATGCTCAGTCCATATTTCTTCATTACTCCGATATTGCAAGTTATGCCAAGGGAATAGACTACCTCCTATAAATCCCGCATTATGAAACCTATACGAGAACACGAGGTTATCAGGCATACTAATAAAGTTCTTTACTAACGCACCGCTGCGTTGCAACTCACACAATTTGTAGTAGTAGGTATCTACTTAGAGCTCATATTTAACGTTAAACAAATTTTGATGTAATCTTTAATTTAAAGATGAACATGCAACTGAACTGAGCGTTCGCATCCCTATATTTAATTAGGTATTATGGGAGCGAATATAATATGCCCTTAATTTCGTGACGAATGATGGTCCCTGCCCTTTGACAGTTAATTTTTATGGAGTATCTATCACGTAAAATGTTTTTAGAAGTTTTTTTTAAGTTTATCACATTCATTTCATTAGTAATGTATCTGTAACTTTATATAAACTAATAAAAAATGGATTTCTTAAAAAAAAATTATTAAACCCAAACATGAGACTTGAAGGGACTGTCACGCATAGGGACCATCATTTGAGAGTTATACAAACGCGGGTCGTCTTAAATGCTCAATCTACTGGGGAAGTCAGGCGATCAAGAAAGCATTTTGAATTATATTGCAAACAGCTAGTTCGTTGAGTAAATATGCATGTTATGTTTGAGCTCCGTCAGTTCTTTGTGCAATTCTTTACCTCGCCGTGCTGTGCGTATTTACATTTTGCATGAATAATGTTTCAACTTTCAAGCACTTACCTGTGCGAATTTCAATATTCTAGATTTCTTTATTTCGATACAAGTTCAGAACTTTATATGTACATGTACATATCGTTTTTGATTCGGAAACGACACATAATTATATCTTTCCATTTCTAAAAGGATAGTTGTGTGGAACACCCAAATTTTAAAAGAACAACTTGCAGTTTTTCATTAGGAGCAAATTAGGTAGGTCGGGTCTTTTACGTTGAAAAATACTTTTCTATTTTCCATAAACATTTTACTTTTCTTTTATATGAACAGATAAAGCTACCGTTACATGATGGCTCAAAAATACGTCGAAAAAGATTTTTTTACGTGTAAGTACCTAAATTTTATCCCAAAAATTTAGTGATTTTTTTAATGGCACAGTAGAGTGGAGAATAATATGCCGAAGAACAGATACGAGGTTCTAGCTATAGTTCGTTTTTTTAGCATTAGAAAGAAGTTGCAAGAACGTAAGCGATCTTGACATGTCTTTTAATTGAAAAACGCTTTTTAAAAATCAAAAACTATTACTTATGAGAGCAGAAGAATATCAATGATCGTATTAGATTCATAATTGTTACATATTTGCCGTAACTTATTTTTAAAATGTGTTTTTCAATTAAAAGACACATCAAGATTGTTTACCTTATTTCTAATGCTAAAAAAAACGAACTATAAGTTCAGTGTTCTTGTAAACTAGTGTGGTTATAAAATTTGTACAACCCCACTAACGGCTAGAGGTTCACGCAGACGCTCATAGTATTTTATCTAAACTGCAGTTTTCTTTCCACTTTGCCGGGAAGCAATCTATTTACAGCACTTAATCTCGGTGCAAGAGTTTTGTTGCCCACGATTAAAAGTTTCTGCATAAATCGCACTAGATGGCGCTTTACGATACTGCTATGTGGAGACTCACTCTTGTACCTAAGTATCCCGTGTGGAAGGTAAAAGGTGAAACTGTTCTGAAGACTTGTGCATTTACTGTTATAGTTTAATAGGAATGAAAGTTTTGTATAAAAAAATATAATGCAGGTAAAAGTTGGTAGCAAGCACTGAGGAATATAAGTATTTGAAAAATTTAAAAGAGATGTTATGACAACAATGAGTGAGCAAAAGAGAAAAATACCTTAAAAATAAAAATATATAATATGTGAATACATATTTATATGGTATTTTCATGTGTTCACATCTGCAAACCTAAATGAAATGAAGAAGAGGGTGTTTTCCCACTTTTCCCAATAATATATTATTGCGGCGCCATAAGGTACCTTTTGCCGTAGACCGTCACATACCTTTACTATTTCATATCTAGTGAATCTCTAATTCATTTCCCGAATCGAGCCCCTACTCTTTATATCCTTATACAAGTTTTAAAATAAAAATTATGTCTAATCATAACAGATATCTACGTTTCTCTATTAATCTTCTTGTGATTTATTTCATGCATGCTGTAAAACGAATTATTTTAAATACAGTTTAATACCCTATTCAATAAGGAATCATCAATTTTTGCAGGGACTTCTGTTTTAAGCCATATCTACACATAATTAGCAGTTAAATAACTTACTTATTTAACTACAAAAACGGATCCACCGCGATATAAAATATCATTGTTTTTACCTTAAATTCCGACGTTTCAGCTGAGTTGCACCAGCTGTGGTCACGGAAAAAGTGACGTCCCAGTAAATGTCAATATTTATCTCGGTAGATCCGTTCGTGTTATTAAATATATGTGACGTCCCACGGGTAAAGGTACCTTATAGCGGTTGGCACTTACGCTATTATTAAAGCCGCTCCAATATTATTGCGGCGCTATGTGACGTAAGCGCCAGCCGCCATTAGGTACCTTTTGCCGTGGAACGTCACATATGTATAAAACGCGCAAGTTTAAAGTGTTATAAATTACTTACTTGTCTTATTTCAGTTTCAACGCCGTTGGACAGGAAGTGTGTTTGTTTCAGGTTAGGTGCTAGCAGTTGCCTGTGGACAAATGAAAAAAAGTTAGTGTTTGAATAATATAGACCTAATAAGTAAAGCTAGCTGACAAGTTGTTGTCAAAGTATCAGTTGATCATTTCGAGCAACACCGAGAAGGGAGACGGCATTCGTACTATTTCCCCTCTGCCGAAGCATAGGGACAACTGCGGCGCGATTCGGAAAGTGAATTAGAGATTAACTAGATACGATATAGTAAAGATATGTGACGTCCCACGGATAAAGGTACGTTATGGCGGTTGGCGCTGACGATTATTAACGTCGCTCCAATATTATTGCGGCGCTACGCGACGTAAGCGCCAGCCGCCATAAGGTAGGTACCTTTTGTCGTGGAACGTCACATAACTTTAGTATTTCATATCTAGTGAATTTCTAATTAATTTCCCGAATCGCGGCGCCAGCCGCCATAAGGTACCTTTTGCCGTGGAACGTCACATATCTTTACTATTTCATATCTAGTGCATCTCTTATTCATTTCCCGAATCCAGCCGCTGTACATATTAATGGCGGTGTGTATCATGTTGTAAGTCCATACACAAAAAGAGATCGAGGTGTGCAAGATTTGTCTTTGTCGTGTGCTATTTTATATGTATTTGGTTCGTTATTACACTTATTACAGATTGGTTTTTGTTTATAGTGTTATAGTGAGAGAAGTGCGACTGTGTGCAGGCTTCCCCCGAAAAAATGACAGAAAGATGATATCGCTTGAACTCCACCCTTCCGACATGTCGGGAGCCGGTCTTGCTCGAAGGTTGATCAGGTTTAATTTTTTAAGGACAAAATGTATACCTATATGGGAACCATTGCAGTAAAACAATACAAAAGTCAGAAATGATAGTCAGTCTCTCAATCGTACTCTACTGAAACGCTCCTAACAATACAGGGAGTGACCGTGACGTCACTGACACTGAGATTCCGTCTTGAATAATGGATTTTGATGGTAAAATATTATTGTTATTTGAATGTTGAATTTATTTATTTGCAAACCAAGAGGAATACTCAATTTTAACATGCTTCCACAAAAATTAATGCGAATGTTATTTGCCGAATTATATTTTGGATGCAACAAATAGGTGTGATTTACAATTTATCATACTTACCTACTTAAACAATATTATATGATACATCTTCTGGTATCGTCTTGGGTCGTCCCATTAATTTTTCGTCAAGTCCTTAAATTAGTCCTATTCTGCTTTCGTCACTCATTCTACATTGAAAGCCACCGACGATTGTGACGAATGTAGAATCGGTGACGAAAGCAGAATAGGACTAATTTAACAATTTGACGAAAAACTAATGGGACGACCCAAGACGATACCCATCTTCTGAAGATCTTAATAATGCTCGAATTGCGAACAATTCTTATATTAAATAGTATTGTACAAAACGTCGGTCGTTTCTATAATTAAATTTTGGCGAGAAATCTGAAATCCGCTATTACTTAAATTCAGCCAACAAACAGTTTTGTTATAATTTGTTGCCAGCGGAAAGTTTGGGCTTTAGAGCTATTTTCAGCCATTTATTAGCCCTTAAAGCGAATTTTGGTTATTGAAATGTGATATTGATTTGATATTTGATCTCCGGATCAATTCGTTGCACCCATACACGGATAAGTGCGAGCGAGTTGCACTGAGGTTTCTTTGATATGGCTTCTTGGCCGAGTGATCGTAGTATGGTCGTTATATCGAACTGAGTGGCTGCTATTGTGAAGTTCCGTTCTTCTTGTGCATTCATGTAAAGGTTACTAACATTTCTATAGACTAATAAGTTAAGTACATCTGATGTAAATAAATTGAAATTGAAAGAAACGTTAACGGATTTTGTTCACAATTAATTATGGAATGAACTCACTGTTGAGGTTTTCCAGAGGAACTATAAAATAGAGTTCTCAAAAAATATTGTGTTGTGTTGTTGTTTTAGTTGTTGTTGTTATAAAATATTGTGTTGTGTGTTATTGTTGTATTGTTATGTTGAAAGTATTGTAGAACGGGTAGGCAACGCGTAAGTGTATCCGAAGTTGAAGGCATCCATAAACTGATACCTTTATTCTGGACGGCAGTAGGCTTGTTTGCCATGGACTTGGTATAAAAATAAATCGGTACTCAACGATCAGTTAACCCCTCGGGTAGAAATAACGTTCATTTCGGATAGTTCGGAATATTCATTAACCTCAACTATATGACACTTTATGGATTCGAGTATCTGTACTGTAATATTCAAAATAAGCTTGATATATTATTCTCTATTTGAAGGCTAGCTTTTGAGTAATAAATTGAAAGGGAGGTAGTTGTATAGTGAAATTAATATCAAAACGAAATCATATTTTCAAATCAGAATGCGCTCCTCTGTTCGTTATCTGTGCCGCGTCAGTAATTTGCTAAAAGGTTTGTAAATCGATCATGCTTTTCGGTGATTCCGCCGTTTTTGTTTTATGGGAAGCTAAGCCTACAATTTTACAAACACGTTAAAGTTGAAATTTGATTAAAACGGTCTGACCTTTAAATTACTAAGTCTGACGAGCCCTTGAAGATTAGGATGTTTGAAAATTAACAACTTTCAAACCAATTTTTATAGCCGTTTTGGTTACATTCCAATTTATTGGTTGGAGTTGGAGATAACTAGTTTCCACTATAACACTTTAAACTGTCGCGTTTTGTACACATAGTAAAAATAGAATAAATAATAATGAAATTTAATCGTGTTATACCTGTTAATGACATTAATTAAAGTTTTAACAAATTATTTCAAAATGTATTTACATACTTAATAGATAATCCGTTTTTACTAGGCGATGCAGTCGATACACAACAAAAGTAATTTTTCTAAGTTAACATAATAATACATCAATTCTGTAGTGATTTTTCTATTGTAAAAACCAGTTTCTAGAATAAATTTTGGATAGGTACAGTTGCCATCAGATATATCGGAGCGGCCAAGGTGCTCACAAATATCTGAACACGCCTCTATTGTCAGGGAGTTAGAGCGCATGCTCAGATATTGTGAACGCCTTGGCCGCTCCGATATATCTGATTGCGACTGTACCTAATCCTAATTATTGAAAACTAGTCTTCACCAAGGGGCTTTGCGACTAGTTTTGACTAGGATTTTCAACGAGACCTTACGGAAAACTAGTTTTAAGTAGTGAATACCCGTGAAAATATATACCTTATCCTTCAGCTGATAGATACCTATAGCACTAAATCGAATTGATATCAGTTGCTTTATATTTTAAATTTAGTTTATTTGCCACGGCTCATTTTGCAACACTGAAATATTCCATAGGCTTGAATTAATACCAGCGTTGAATGGCGTCCTCTCACAATGATTCAGTCCTATTACCGCAGATGCAGAGGTTATTATGGAGAATGGGGCCCAAACTAACGCTATTCTGAAAACAATGGGGTTTAGTAATCATATTCGACAAGCTACCAGCGGTTTCCGGTGGTTCAAGTTGAAAGCTTAACGCGGGAAGTAAGTAACCAGACCAACAATCAAGTCAGTGTGACATTTAGCCTTTTTCAACAGTTTCGATTTAAGCTATTATTATTTTGAAGTAGACCTCGTAAAGAAAAAGGTATTTTTGGACTGCGCCCTCAAACGCGGGATAATTTTTAAGTATTTGAGACTCACACAAGAAAAACGTGATATACTTACTCGGAAATAAAGTAGCACAAAATGTTCGTTTTTATATGAATGTCTATGTTTTTTAAATATATTCAGAATTACAGTCCGATTTTTTTAGCATTAGAAAGAACTTCGCAGAAGTAAGCTTGTGGTTCCAAATTCGGCACTTTTAGCGGTAATAATTGGAAGTAAATTATATGTATTGACCATGCTACATTAGATAATTCAATAATTATTAACAATTAATGAGCCTGATAAAAACTGCACGCTTGCTTCTGTGGGGTTCTTTCTAATGCTAAAAAAAACGAACTATAGAATTTAGATTGTAACGAAGATGGCTTCCTTACTCGTTTATATGACTCGAGTCGTTAACTTTTTTGATGTTTGGTCGACAGAAGTGACCTTTTTCAGACATGCGTTTGATCCATAATCGCTAGCGCGCCCGCTTCAGCTTCTGCCTCAAATCAAATAGCTTTAGCTCATTTATAGTGCTTTTAGCGCCCTCTGGCGTGTTCATGAATACATTATGCGTACATGCCGCTGTAAAACGATCCCTATTAATTACCAGTTAGAGTTGTAATTCGGCTGTGTCTGGATTTGTAAACTTGACGGCTTTCATTGTCTAACGTTGCATGGACGTCATAGTGCGGATTTGTATTTGTGTGATCCTATTTCAATAGTTATGAGGTTTTTACTGGTGTGTGCTCTGAACATATTATAATGACCACGTGTTTAGTATACATAATGTTACCCGTAGTTTTAAATGCGTTTTCCCTAATCAAAACTAGTTTTAACTGAAATTAATTTTGAATAATGAGCGAAAACGCGCTTTCAACACGGCGATACGGAAAACTTGTTTTAACTAGGGAAAATGGATTTTACGGTAACATTTACATTCAGCATAACCATAAGAATAACTTTATTAGTAAAGTGATAATTTAATACAAAGAAGATAAAGGTTTTAATGTCATCAAAACAATGCTCATTTGCAAATTATTCATGGAACAAACTTGCATACTTATTGTTATTTTCATCTAAACTGCATAAATTGGGACGTACAAAAAATATTATATAATTTTTTTCCATAAAACAATATTTGCCAATTAAATAAAACTTTTTCCCATTAACATAAGTACCGTCCTAAAATCTCAGTGATACTTATGTACCTATATGCACAATGTTTTACATGAATAACCTTCTTATTGGGGCTTAACGTACGCCACATAAGGACTTTGAACAGGGAAGACATTCTGATTGCTTACACATACGAAGTCTCAGATTGACTAATAAAGCATGATCTTCAATCACAAAAAGTTGTTACAGTTCCCTAGGTCACCTTTAAACGGTTGGTTCAAAAACTCAACTCGCCAGGCTCGCGACAGCGTTGGGAACACAAGGAAAGCTTACAAGTTTAAAAGCTACGAACATCCCAATAACTCGCACGTGTGAAACGCCCTAATACTTGTTCGGTTGTTCTTCGTATGTGCCGGCTCTTATAATATATGGAATTTAAATTTTATGAACACAGAACGGAGATTATGCTGTGGTACGTTTATATGGGAATTGGTGAGCTATAGCGTGTGCTTCTAAGCTTGGCATATGTATAAAACGCTTGCTTTTATCTATTTATTAGTATCTTTCCTGAACCTACGAGTATGGTTAATATGAATGAATGAATGAATGTCATAATCGCGGCAATAATGTATCGGCGAACTTCACTAATTTTCAGCCCGATTCGAACTTTAAGATACGTCGGTTAATAGATCTAGAAACGATACGGATAAGATATGTCAGTGTCAAATGTGACGTTTCTTCAAACAAATACGTCACTTTTGACACTGAGACATCTAGTCCATATCGTTTGTAGATCTATTAATTGACGTATTTTAAAATTCGAATCGGGCAGAAAATCAATGAAATCGACAGATACTGCGGCGGCAGCAACGACGCAGCCACAGTAATGAAGCTGCAGTTGATATCTGGACGTTACCTTTAGGATACTCTATCCAGCAGTAAAGCACATAGCCTGCCCTCAATCAACGGTCACTTGTATTTCATTCGTCCGTCCACCATATTGAAGACTTTCCTACCTTGTGAGTCGATTGTGTAAAATACTCACATGCATCACACAAGGACAACGGTTTTATCCACTCTAGATCGATCAAGACAGTTATTGGCTGTATATATCTGGCAAAAGGGACCTTAATAGTTTATAACGTAAGGTAGGTCTTCCAATGGAACGCTGTATATAATTGCATGTTAGACCCGTGACGTCATGTAACTCGATCAAAGCAGACAATTTTACGCTTCACGATTGGGCGCTCAAAGTGTTTCGGGCTACACAGTGTAGTAACTAAGTACAGTTTGACATGACCAGACATAGGAATCCGCGGGGCAAATTGTGAATTAAGACTTTACGTTTGTGCACTTATGGTACTAATTACAACAAAATAGTTAAAAATTAGTTTTTAATTGCCTAATCGTTTTAAAACAGCTTAAATTTTGTTGTAATTTTAGTACCGTTAAGTGCCAAACATAAAGTCTTAATTCACAATTTGCCCCGCGGATTCCTGTCTGGACATGACATTACCTGTTACCTGTGTATGTGCAATAAAGATACACACAAGCATACATTAAGAGGATAGTGGACCCCTTCATCACCATACAAACGTAGTCCTCATTTTTCTCCTTGCATATTGACATTATGGAAAATATTTTACACAATTTTGTATGTTAGGTAACCATAGCAATGCCCCTTCATTTGACTTTGTTCAATTTATTTTTGTAAGAATTCCGGAGGCAATAACAAAAGCTCCTAATTCTTAAGAGTTTTTATATCTTCTTCCTCGCGTTATTTCGGCATCTTGCCACGGCTTATGGAAGCCTGGGGTCCGCTTGACAACTAATCCCAAGAATTTGGCACTAGTTTTTACCAAAACGACTGCCATCTGACCTTCCAATCCAGAGCGGATACTTGGCCTTATTGTAATTAGTCCGGTTTCCTCTCGATGTTTTTCTTCACCGAAAAGCGACTGGTACGAACCGGGGTTGGAACCCGCGACCTTCGGATTGAAAGCCGCACGCTGTTACCGTTTGGCTACAAGCGCTCTTAGGAGCTCCTAACTCGTATAACAATTTAAAAAATTAAACGAAACTTTTTGAGCTTATTCATTTATTATTTTATTATTCTCTAAACTTCTACACTCGTTTGTATGCTAATTAATCAGTACTGCAGATAAACTGTACACTAGATTAGCTTAATTTCTCACCGCCGCGTATACCATTACGCACGGCCCTCAGATTATTTTCGTAAGAGACTACCTGCTCAGGAATCCATGTTAATTCCACAGCCAGGTCACCACCTAATATGATAATCAACCCATTTCCAATTCAAATAAGGAGCTTATAATGAGAGTGTGGAAGGCGTCTGAATGACATTGCTAGGGATGAGCAAAGTGCTGTTTTGTGCTTTAGTAGGTTAATATTGATTGCTTTGGAATGGAAAGAAGGCTTTTAGGCTTATTGGAAGTTATTGATTGATATGATGGAAATCATTAATCTTGAGTTCCTAAATAAAATTTACCGTTGTTGTTTTTTATGGTATATCTCCACCGAACATAAGAGTCGCCATACCAAATCATAATAGATTTTGTTAAAAATCATGTGTCATCAACCATATTCAATGGTTTTTACTACACTTTACTGTCTAGAGCTTTTACTAGTTGGTATGGTGTTTTTTTTTTTACAATTGATCTATTTTGATCACTATAAGTAATGGCAAAGTAACCAAGTCATTATTTATACATATCTTTATGATGCGAGTAATTTATCATTACAGGATAATGATAAATTATCGACGCACGAACATCATCACTTAAGTGGCTTTATGATAATAATTTACCGGTAGGTTTTTGCGTTATTTACAAATAACATCCTATTTGGTAGTAAATATTTACTATCCTTTGTACCATGTTCATCGCATTAAAAATATTTCATGCCATTCCAATAATAATCGGCTCGATTCGAACATTCAGGTACGTCAAATATTACGGCTATAAACGATATAGATTAGATACCTATGTCATTGTCAAAAATGACGTTTTTGTTTGAAACACATCTAACTCGGGAATTTATTTGGCAGTTACAGGCTGCAGCTTTTTAACATTTCCACGACAAAGTACCATAATGACTACTTTCATTTACACGTAGGTTGTAAACAAGAGTGCAGTCTAGAAGCTCGCCACGGACTTTTAAATGCCACAGTTCACAGCTGTGATTCTAAACGCGTACCGAGGGACAGTCAAGAACAGAATAATAGCCTCGGGCCATCGACCATACAAAATTACAGCTAAGCAAGTTTGAATCTAGTTGTATTTTTAATTAGGTTGAATTTAATTTCTTCGAAGTTTTACATTTTATCGAAACAGAGCGTACATCCTAATGTAAATTGGGTGGCATGAGGATAGAGGTGTATTTTGATTGTATTTAATATCAGGTTTTTAATCTCAAATCAGGTTATGTCCATAACGAATCCAGATCAAATACTTACATAACATGCTGTTTCGTATAACCTTATCTTCCGTGTTTGTAATTACGAATTACGAAAAAAATACACACGTGCACGTGAATTGTAATGTCGGCTGTACACACTCGTCTCAACAAAAAAACCGACTCAATCCGAGACGGGTGAGACGAGACAAGTAGGAAGCAGTCTGTCTCGGGGTTTCTCGACGAGTGTGTACATCCGGCATAATTTATTGATTGATGTGTCAGATGCAGGTATGGTTTGCTTGCTATGCATGCCCATCGAATTACGTTACGAGCACATTACGCAATCAAAATAGCTCGATTTTATAATTTCACAGATCCCAAGGTCTCAACAACACTGGTTACCTCAGTTTTGAACTCGCGTACCCGTGGCAAGTATTGAAAACAGGGTCAGAGCGGAGCGACCCGCGTATAGTTGGAGTTCAGGCTGACCCAATAATTTAAAAGGATTGTTTTGAACTGGAAAGCCATTAGGCGATAGGCTTTTGTTTGTACAGACTAAAGAGATGAACAGTACTTAATCGACTTGAAGTAACAATGTGCAATATTCGTTAGGAGGTTCTTACACTAAAAAAAATGAATTTCAGTACCATTTTTACCTTGTCACAGTGACAATCAATATAAAAGTCGCTAGGGATCATACTATTGTCACTATGACAAGGTACGAAATTGACCGTACCTACCTTCGGGGTTATTTTTTTTCATCACACCAGGGAATAATTATTTAAGGTCACTGGAGTTGCTGGCCTCCATAAGCTACGGTGCCTGCTTAACATCAGGCGGGCCATATGCTTGTGTGTCACCGAAGTGGTATAAAAAGAAAAAAAAATTGGCTGTTTTACTTGAAACGCCTGAACCCTAGTTCTTCCTTGGATTTCAGGCTAGTCTGATGGTAAAAATATTTCCATTGTGTATTTTGCGCGGAGTGAGGCCACGGGTGCATGACGTGGATATCGACGCGATATCGGCATTATATTAAGCAAGCGCCACTTTTATACGTGTTAGAGTGAGAAAGATGCTTCATCCTGTAATTATCATGTCAATAACACGCTCATCATACGCCAACACATTGAATTGATTGATTGATAGGTTGGCAGTCCTCAACTGTGCGTTTCTCCAGAGAGCCTACCGCTCTTGTATATTCGAGCGATATAGAGGCAGAAAAAGAAACTCCGATTTTCGTTTTTCCCGGTAGGGCTTCAAAAACTTTCTACTTTGCACAGCTAAACTGTGGAATTAAATTTCCCTCCCAGTATTTTCGGACCGATATGACCTTCAAACCTTTGAGAAAAGAGCGTAAGGGCTGATTTAGACGGCGCGCGAAATCGCATGCGATTTTAGTTACATTGCGGACTATGGATTACGTCCAATTCAACCGACCAATCAAAACCCGCAATGGTATGAAACTCGCATCGTCTACATCGGGCTTAACTCCTATTTTAAAGGCCTGCAACGCTTAAAGTAACGCATTTGGGGACCTCCTGGTGTTGCAGGTGTCCATGTGCGACGGTAAATGATAATTGCTTACTATCAGGCGATTCGTCTGCTCGTTTGACTCTTTAAATAAAAAAAGAAATTACCCAGTGTATTTGTCGACTGTGTTATTAAGCTACCAAATTACACCCAAAAACCTATCAACTACATTTATTATTTCAATATTTCCATAGCCGCGGGCAAAAGCTTTCAATATGTTTCGCAGTTACAGAACCCGGGTAAAAGGAACCTTGAAAATATCGGCCACTTATTGGCATTCCGGATACGACATCATAGAGACATTCCTGGAGTATCCGGGGGACAATGCAAGTTAATTGGATTGTCAATAAAGCTTGCCTTTTGAGATATTTTATAGAAATAGTGCTACTGAGTTGTTGCCGTGGGTTGTCGAAGGAAAGAAAAGCAATTTAATTATCATTTTAAGAGGCTTGAATTATTCAGGTAGGTACCAGTACTGACATTTACCTATTCTAATTATTTTTTGAGTTAATTTAACTGAGGAATAAAAATATGTGATAATCACATAAATACATGCCCTTTTCAGGATTCGAACCTGGGACGTCCTGCTTCGTAGACAGGGTCACTGCCTTATTAACTTATTCCTTGTCCCACCATTTCTATTCACACTTTGATAAGTACTTGTACTTTTACGATCCAGATATAAAAGCCAACCGCACCAGTACCCTACAGACACGCGTCAAAGACGAGTCGGTGACGCGTCAAAATGATGCGCCGACGCGTGACGCCCGCTAATAACGCAGTGACGCAAAACGACGTATGACGCGTTTGATGTTGTAAAATTTTAAGTGGAAATTTTAGTTAGGGACGGATATAATTATGGGATGCGGGCAATACGGGAGAGTTGGTAGGAATTAATGGTAGTGTTTCTTTTAACGCTGCTGACTTTGTTGACCTGTCGGTTGTCGGTCTGCTTACTAATCCTGGTAAGGGCATTTATTTGAAAATATATTTAGCTTTTAAGTATATCCAAAATTAGGTCAATTGGTAAAGTTATAATGAGTAATTTCGAGAAACCGGTTACAATTAAACCAGGGTTTAACCTCAAAACTTCCGGATCGGTAGCCACTCGCTTCACCGATTTGCTACTGCTTCAATTAATACAATTATACACTGTATTACGACTTAATTAATTGAATTTCAATTCTGGACTGAATTTAACGAGTGCGGTTTAGTGTTTGAACGATCATTGAACAGTTTAATTTAATAAAATGTGGTTATAATTATGTGGAAGGTTAATTGCTGTAATCATATTTCCAATTAACTTTTACGAAACAGTTATTTTATACATATTTCTGGCTTCTTCTTCTACTTTGTTAGTAGAAAAAGCCCTTTACACCTACATTTTAGACATAGGCCAAGAAAAGTCTGCAGAGATTTTGGTAGCCCACGCAGCTGTGCAAGTGTTATTTTAAAAGTCAAACTCCTATGACATTCTTCTTCCTCGCGTTATCCCGGCATTTTGCCACGGCCCATGGGAGCCTGGGGTCCGCTTGACAACTAATCCCATGATTTGACGTAAGCACTAGTTTTTACGAAAGCTCAAACTCCTATGACATTGTGACGTATAAATAACACTTGCTCTGCGTGGGCTATCAAAATCGGAATCGGAGAGAAAAGACCAGAAAAGTAGACTCCACAATCAGATGGGAATAATAATGCTGAGGAGAGAGAGAGACATAGGATAGACAGAGTACAGAGACAGACATAGAACAGAGTAATGCACTATGCGAATGTGGCGACCTACAAGCAAAGCAACATATAATGCAGTATTCCCTGTGTTCGAACTATGTGCACTACAGAAGACCTCATAAGAGCCACCCCTGGGGGTTAGAGGTGGCAAGATATTGGAAAATATCACATAGTTTTGATCCCTTCACACGATAAGAAGATAAAGAAAAAGTAGGAAAAAGTCCGAAAGATGTAATCAAGGCAACAAGGTTTAAGAAACATAGATTAAATAAAAAAATAAAAATAAATAAATATTATAGGACATTTTTTTTTACACAAATTGACTAAGCCCCACGGTAAGCTCAAGAAAGCTTGTGTTGTGGGTACTCAGACAACGATTGACCCACTACTTGCTCCACTTAAACCAATTAGCTTCACAATACACATGTAATCACGAACTAACCACAAACACAATTATACAGGGTGTTTGTCGTGGGAGCTAATCTCTGAAACCGACGCCTTGGCTAACCACCCTAAACATAAACTGTGAGCAAATAGCACATGATACTGACATTACTGACCCCCGGAGTCTAAGACTCGTAAACATGCGGACCTTATGTGGGTGTACCAGGGTTCAAATTGCATGTTTCTTGTACACAATTAATGATTACTGTTATTACACACGTATAGTTTTGGTACTAGGACACGTATGAGAATTGACTTGATATTGGTACAGAGTAACTTGCATAACAATATTATTGAGAACTGTTCATATTCACTGCTATTTATTATAGACTAGTTCAACGCGTTGTACAACGTGGTATAATAAAACATTATGCATGTATGCTATTTATGTCGAATGCCGTATTAACATCGTAAAACATATAAATAATATGAAATTAATATTGAGATAAGTTAAGAGTGAGAGTGTCCAACTTTGATTTGGTCATGCAGATATTTTTAACATCACCTTCTTTAAAAAAATGGAACATAAGTCTGCCTTTCCACTGGTGGTGGAGGGGAGATTAGAGACCACGGGCGGGAATTAACCCATAGCAGTGGTTGTAATTCAACGGAGCGGAGAAGACAACCATGCTATTGCTTGATTCCCGCACGGTCCTCTTATTTCCTTTCATCTCCGTGAAAAGGTAGCCTCAAAACCAATAATTATATTTACCTATAATTAAGAGCCAACAGAAGTGGTAATTTCTACATACAAACGTACTCGACTGTTTCCTCCGTGGGTTTTGATGTTAGAGCAATGATTTTTTCAACACATTAATATTGTCAATATCTGTGTCGGACCGTTTTGCTTTTTTTGATATTTTTATTTTTTAAGGCGCTAGAGCCCTTCAAAAATGGCCTCATTGACTATACCGCAATGAGAGGCGTAGTATTCAAAACTGATATCAATTAGCCAAAAAAGCAAAACGGTCTTAATAATTAACGGTCTTAACGGTCTTGATAATTTCATAATCATTTAGATTGCCAAATTTAGCTACGATTGGTTAAGTTTTGGAGGAGGAAACAGTCGAGTACGAAATCTCGATTTTTGAGATTTTTACGCAGGAATTTTCGCCTTGTCCTTATCGCACTAATTTTAGGAGCCGCTTCCGTTAGCGAGACGGGTAAATCTATCTAAAATACTCGTATTTAAAACTCAGCTCCTGTCTTGTCTTAAAAAGATCTCATCTGGTTAAGTCTTGAATCGAAGAGAAAACCAACCAACGAGTGAAAAAAATATCTCCCTACGATACGCGCTTCCGCACAGATGTAATATGTAACTCCTTTAGAGTGATACCTATGGATCTCTGTATATCCGTCTTCATAGATATATAGTTTTAACCCCAATCAGATTTAGTCGTATGGTTCAGTGGACCTGTGTAACTTCCACACTGACTGACGTCCCTCTCGACTAGCCCACTTTAAAGTCAAACCAACTGTTACTATCAAATTATCCCTGACTATATGCGTTCCGTATCAAATATGTAAGTATTCTATTAACTAACAAGGTACGGTCAGCCAAGAACTCGTACTCGTATACATTATATTAATTAACGAAATTTCGCTACCTATTTGCCTGGCTAGATTTTCAGTAAAAATATCTGTTAAGTACACGTGACATGGAAGCGGAAATAAAATTAAATGCATAATAGTAATTTAGTGTCAGTTCAGACTTATTTTAATTTAAAACCAACTCATCATTAGTAAAACCGTAACAAACTACCTCAACGGCATCTGCCCGCGTACAATGGAACGATCCCAGCGCACAAACAAGGTACTACACACGTAGCATCCGAGCGAAATCATAAACTCACTGCACAAAACACGAATAATAACAGAGTACTCTACAGTGGAAAACGGAACGTACCGAGCACAGACTCAGCAAAAGAACCCAATATTACGTTCCGTACTGCTTTTAATAATGTTAACCATACGCAAACGAGGCAAAACTAAAAAAAATGCCATGGACAAAATGAGAAGTTTGAAATTGGAACAGACCGTGTTTTAATTTCGTATGCAATCGTTTGCAGTAAAGAGGTTCGTTAGGGCGTAATCTATTTTGAATTTTGTTGAAGAGTGACATGTTGTTATGTTGTTACAATAAGGAGGATTCGTTGAATTTTGTTTTCCTCTTTTCCGTTAATTCACTCAGGTCAAATGTCTATTACTTATAATAAACGAAGCAAATGTTTTCTAAAATGTTGTCTTTAATAATTTCCATAATGAATGGTGAAGTATTTTCGGCGTTGCAATGTGAAATAAACCAACGTTATTTTTTTGACGTTTGAAATTATTTTTAAAGCCGCAGCGCTAGTCAGTCTCTATGGCAGCAACGTATTCATATAATTTGCTAGGTATGTATTGCAAGTTAGCTGCCGGATCGTTAATCACGACAACTTTAGCGGGGCGTGTACGTACACCACCGACCTAAACAAGACGCAGCCTAATTAATGCAGGGAATTATTATGTTCTACTATGTTTAGAAGCTTTGAGCACGTAAGTTAAGAGCTGTTTGTGACGTGGCAAATTCGCATTTTGTAACGTCAGAACCGTCGTAAACAAAAATGGCTTTGTTCGCAAAAAGCTTGTTAATTTTACAGCATCACGCGCTTATGATCGTAATCAGCCAATAGGAGTGTTAGATCGTGACGGTGTGTTTTCGCGACCAATCAGAGCTCGGAGATTGTTGGGTATAAAATAAGCGGTCTGCACGATATTCTGGGATGGATGGAATGAATGTTACGGACCGCCGAAATGTTGAACACGGAATGACCATTAACAATAATGTATGAAATAAAATTAATGAGTGCTCAGGTGAGGTTTTGTGTTGCGATATGGCGCCGTTATTGCGTAACGGATATGGGTATGTAGTAAGCCTTTTGATTTTCCGAACGGCTTTTAATTGCATTACATTTAATAAATTGCATTTTAATTGGCATACCTAAAGGGGCATTTGCGGTTTATGTAGCGTAGTTTGGAGATCAATTAAAATGGGTTGCCTACCATGTCTTCCTTCGAGCTCAGTAAAGAAACACATATATGTTTGGAAAACCTCTTATTTGGCAAAAACACTCAAAGGTTAATATGTTTTTATCATAGTGATTTTATTAGGGACAAATGCAAATAAATAGCAACTGAATCTGAATATTGTAGCCTCTCTAACTCGAACAGTTAACCCGTTGCATGTGCAATGCTGAGTATGCCATTTGGTTCAGCAGCCAAAGGCACGCCGTTGACGCATGGCTTCCCTCCGTATCGGCATTCGACTAGTTAGAATATCTGCGTTGCTATTGCATTGGTTTAGTAAAGAAACGCCGTAAGTTGCAATGAAAGACCTACGAATTTTCAACTTAAACTCAACATTGAAATTTAAAAAGCAGGAGGTCCAGGATCCAATCGTAAAGATGGCATTTATTTATTTCTTAGTTATCGATGGTGTCCTATGTGTAAAAGAATGTATATTTAACTATATCGTTGCCTCGTACCAACAACACAAGCTTTATTGAGCTTACTATATTTAAATAAATTGAATCATCACAATAAAATTCGTATTATGCGAAAAAGGCGTAAGTCTACAGGTTATTTTTAATACGTCGCTTAGAACAAAACACAGACATCGACCCTTTTAGCTTAGCAACTGAAATTCCATTAAAGTTTTCAGTATACTCAATAAGTAATTTAAACTTTTGACTATGATTGACAACACAATTACTAAAAGCAATTCTTTCCCCACCATTTACACGATTTTCACCTCACGCGTCTCCAAGCTCACGTCAAATAAACTCTGATTGTTACGGTTAACCTTCAAACTAAAATGATTAGCCGAGATGTCAAGTTTGGCATGTCACCCAGGTACATTAACAAGTTAATTTATGTTGAGACTGAGTAAATGTTCGTGCGTTGTTTGTCTTTGTAGTCGATTTATTATGTAGCGCGGTACACCGCTATAACAGGCACGACGTTAGGTTTAATTGTCTTTAGAATTGTATTCGTCTTTTAGGGATTTTGATTAAACTGTAATGTGTTCCTTATGATTATTCTTTCATTTTTGATTATTAAGATACTAGGTAAACTGTGGTCCACAAATAAATAATTTAATTTGACTTGCCGCTTCGGTGAAGTTTAGAGAAAAACTTAAAGCAAATTAAATTGGTCGGAAAATAGGCCCCAACAACGACTTGAAATCTTGGTCGAGAAAAATATAATATCAGAGGGTTTACTTACGTAGCAAGTCGTTAATAGAGGCTGAACCGCATTTTACGGACAATGTTTAGCAATTAACGAGACTTATCTTTTATAAAGAATAAGAAACCATTTTGCCATACAAAAAATAGAATGTGTCACAAGAAACGTGCGTAACATGAGCCGCGTCAGCCATTTCATTACAACATGACCGCACAGCGCTGATTTTCAGTCCGTATCCATTCACTGAACCACATTGAATAGGTAAGTATCTTACGAATGTTCTTATGAATGACTAAATGTCTCTTTATTCCACCTTATTCAACTAAAAATCATATTATATTACTTTATAGAAGTAAAGAATCCTAGCCTACAACTTACAAGCAACTCCACAACGTCAAAACAGGTCAACCACACATAATTTCTTTAAAAACTCGTATTATTGGTATTCGTCCTGTTGTTTGATTTTCGAACTTGATTGTAATCCGTAAGGTTCAAGTTTGACTGAACACAAATCCTAATACGAACGAGATTTCCTTTCCATATTTCGCAGCCAAGCAACACGGGTGAGTGGCATGCTTCAGTCAAAGGTCAAAAGAGTCCTGTACGGAAAAATGAGCTTTTATATATTAGGTATTTGCAATATGTCGCTTTCTATATTTGCTTTCACCAAAAATAGTTATTGGATCGGCCTAGCAAAGTAACTAGAGCAAAAAATTGCAAAGGCTACATATTACTACCTACCTATATAAAACAGAAACACGTGAAAGAGCATGGTACAGTCGCCACACGGGATTATTATGCCATTTAGTGTTCTTGCTTAACTGGAAGTTCTATAGCGTAAGTATTGAACAATCAATTTACTCGTAGCTAAAATCCTAAATGGCGCAACAATCGCGGATCGTGGTGGTACCTACATCAAATGGCCAATATTTTAAATTATTTATATAAAAGCAGCTTTGATTGAATAAGTACATGCTGACCAAAAATACTTTGATAATATTTTTACAGTACATATGGTCCTATTTTTCCGCACTAGTGCGTAAAATAGCTTTTTTCGTGCGATGTCAAAAGTTTAAAGGACCATATGTACTGTAAAACGTTGTACGATACACGTGCGAATAGGTAATTCGCAACTCGTGTCGATTTAAAACACTCCCTTTGGTCCTGTTTTAATTTATCTCCACTCGTTTCGAATTTCCTCTTTTACGCACTTGTATCGTAAATAACTATTTTATCATAAAAATTAAAACTACACTCATTAATTTAAAACAAAACGTATTAAATATCTTCAAATTGAATGCTGCTTTAGCTTTGATACAGAAACGCGAACGTTTGTTAAAATTATCAACAATATATGACACAGAAAAAAAAAACCTCTACGTTATTTAAGCCAGACGCTTTCATTAAAACATGTTCATTATCAAACAATTCTTAATAAACGAAAGTAATCAAATACTAGAAACTCATTAACTGAGACAAGGTCTGAAAATGACGTGTTACGAAATGGTTTACCATCCCATCTTATGGCAAAAGCGATTAATTTCGCAACCACGACGCTAAAATGCTCAGGCAGTTACGGTCTAATGCTATTATCGAGGTATTCTGAGTAATTCAAGAACTATAATCTTATTAAATACTCTTGAGTGAGTTTGAAAATGAAGACACACACACTAACACTTAATATTATTAATAACGACATTGTCACACTTAGAATTGCAATTGACAGAGTTAGCTTGGTCAGACTATATCCATTAAACAAAAGCTGTTGTACTTATCTCAGTTTTTTCCTTTGGTCCTTTTTTCACGAATAATCGATTGAAGGCAATTAACGGTTAAATTTATACTTCCCAAATTATCCTTACCCCCAATGATTATTCATGTCGTTTATCGCTGTGAATATAACGTCTGTCACGTTCAGATAAGTGCCTATATATTTAGTAGCACCTTTACCCACTTTGCACTGTGAATTCTTTATTATAACCCACAAACTTAATGTAACATCGGAATGAAAGAAATCGCCGACACGTGTGCTCTAACGTCGCTCTGCATTCCCTCAAATTTAACCAGTTTAAATGTGACCTATGTCTGCATATAGTTGTAACGCTGGTTTAGGTCAAGCTTGTGCTAGTTTTGCTAAAGCGAGTGCTTAGTGAGTGATGGGTACGGGAGGCCAGGTATAATGCCCGCTCGAGGTGGTATTAAATCATGAAAGACAAGACTTTTAGCGCAACGAGCGGCGTATATCACACGCGGCGTGGCGTGACGGTTGCGTCTGTTCCGTATGTCGGTTCCACTAACAGTAGATAGCTTTGGAAATGGATGCGCAAAGTACCTACCCTTGTACCAAAAGACGATGTGATTTTTTAAAAGACCGTAAAGCCGGGAAATTGGAAGAGGACAAAAGATATGGCGCGCCTTCGCGCGCGTTTTTACCTTTTATCTCATTACTCTGAAAATATTATTCTGCTCTCCAGATTTTTATAAAATTTACTGAATATTAATTATTTCCCCATACGAGCGACACAGAACGATCAACATTAAATTTAGACCTAAGAAGGAAAACATGTTTCATTAGATCCATTTAAGATCTAAATATAGATTGAATCTATAGAGATTGATTGGAATCAATGACCAAAATTCATAAACAAATTATACTGAAGTTTTTTTTCCTTGTCGCACTTATCGCATTTGTCCTGTGTCAGTACAATAAATGTGTATTTTGATTATCATTCTTGCTTACAAAATATTAAATTCTTTAGTTAGTGTATAATCGGTTGGCTAATGTTCAGAGAGTGTCTGCGTATTTATTTTAATGTAACTTAAACTAAGCATCACTCGTAATCCTGCCTTGGTATATTGTCTAGCTAAACTCTAAACAAACTGTATACTGTTGCTATCCATCCACTGTGGCTTGTCTAGAAATGTTGCTTGTTCTCAGTATAAAATCGAGCCATTAATATCGCTGTGAACTCGCACCCTCGCTCAAGTTGCTAACTCGCTTCCGAGGGAATACTTACTGGAACGTGTTCCAACTTGATAGTTTCGAAAATCGCAAGACGTCACTATACGATAAACTTACAATTTTCGGCCCAATTCGAACAATGTTTCTATCATGTCACAGCGATACAATACCGAGCTATCAGTGCCAAAATTGTCATTTATTCAACCATAAACTTTTAACACTGACAGATCGGTATATGATATCTTATAACATTTGTTCGAATTAGGCCGAAACTGTTGCAATGTTTAGCGTCTAGATTTGAGAATTGGTAGTTGTAGAAAGTGTAGAAACTACTTTTATTGTAATTGTAATTGTAATTGTAATTGTAATTGTAATTTATTGTGTAATAGATTAAAGCTAAGTATGTACAGCACATTAAGTTCATTAATAACTTATATAACTAAAATCTTACCTTTTCAGGCATTTACACATACATAAAACTAATACTAACAAAACAATTAATTCCATTCAAATAAACAGTGCTATTACATGGTATATACTACAAAATCCAATGAATTTAATAAAAATAAATTAATAATAATTAGGTAAGTCAAAGTACATTTCATAGTCATGCATATCATTAAAAATTAATTAGAGTTCATTTATTTCACACCTAAAATACTCATTGGTCGAGTAAAAACATTTCGATATCAGCCATTCTTTAATTCTTCTCTTAAATGTTATCAAATTATCATCCTTAAATACGTCAGGTAACTTATTATAAATTTCGATGCACATAATATAGGAATTATTGGAATTTATAGCTAGCTTAACAGCAGGCCTATAAATTCTATGCCTGTATTGGTTACGAATCTCGTGATTGCACATATCTTGTTTATGAATAAAAAGATGTTTATGTTTGTGCACAAAAACACTAGCTTCAAAAATGTACAAGCATGCAAATGTCAAAATGTTATGTTCTATAAAGTAGGGACGGCACGATTCCATTAATTTTATATTGAAAATTGCTCTGATACAACGTTTTTGTACTCTAAATATTCTCTCCTTTTCTACACAATTTCCCCATATAACGATACCGTAACGAAGCACAGAGCTGACATATCCGTTATAAGCAATTAGCGCAGCTTGCATGGAGACTGTTTTACTTATTTTCCTAATTTTATCGTTTACGTCGTCTAGCTTTGCTTTCTTTTCCCATTAGTTTACAGTTTGGGCATAGATCAGAAGTGTCCTAGGCATATGATATATAAATGTGGGGTTATTTAAATGAATAAATAAATAATAACAAATAAATATACTCTTTCATACAATATCTCAATTTCATTATCTATCCATCTAACCCTATTATAGTGAAATGTTTATAGATATAGTATATTATTCTATATTCTACTCGATTCTCACTACCCGTAAAAGTCACCTTAAACCTCACTGTCCAAGCGCACATCCCATCAAAAAAGCTTCCTCCACTAATGATTTTACTTTTTCGCTTCCACTACACTTTTGAAAAGTAAAAAAACGTGAAAAATCCTCGTCTCTGGTGGAGCGGCGATGCGTGAAATCGACGAGGGACCCAAAAAGACGCCCACGGTACCGGATTATTGTAACAATGTTTGACGACCCACTGCGAACTCGCTGATTGCGAACTGATGGGATTTGTTTCTGTTTAAGCGGAATTATGGATCTTAAGACCAACCTTCGGTCGTAATAAGGCCCTTGGATGATTAATGAATGAAACATAAATACGTTTAGTAAATATAAGAACATGATATAAAAATAGCAATTCATAAATCTTCTGTAAAACATCAGAACAGGTCCAACAATGCGATTCTCCGCATGTATTGTAAAGAAAAATGAATTATGACTGTGAAAAAATATTCGTATTAAGGATGGCTCACGCTAGACCGACTCGGCCCGAAGCGTCCGACACGTCATTTTCTATGACGGCCAATCGGTGATCACGTGGTGTTTTCTATAAGAATAAAAAACAAAGCGACGAAAGCCCTAGCCCGGCCCCGGCCCGGTCTAGCATGAGTCATCATTTAGGAGGAAATCAAGTTGCAAAACAATATTATTAATTATTACAAGTTTATACGAAATTAATAGGTATCATGTCTAGAAGAAATAGGTATCATGTCGAGTATCAATCACTAACTTTATTTGCAGACTTAAAATATAACCCAAGCTCGGAGTTATCGAGATAGGCTCACACTCGTATATCTTACGGAAGTAAATCGAATCTTCTAATCTGTGGAGATCCGAGTTTCACCTAATGATATTTGGCGCCCAACGTGGGGCCGATACTGCGAAGATTCAAATCGAAATTACAATCGTGCTATCTCTATCGCTTAGTTGTTTTATAACATGAGTGCGAAAGAGAATGAGGGAATAAAATAAGATTACGCAGTGACCTCCTTTTTTGTGATAGTACCTAGTTGCCAACGTTGTAGATATAATTTTGTTTTATGCAATAAAGGAAATTTTGTAGCAATAGAAGTACAATTTTAAAGAGAGTAATAAAGGAAAGCACTCAAGCATGTAACGTGATTTATAAACTTTATTGTACATAAAATTATAAGTACAAATGGCGGACTTAATGCTTTAAGGCATTCTCTATCAGAAAACAACTGGGTCAAAAAGAGACGGTTGTTAGGTGAAATATAGATAACGAATTCAATTGACAAAAAGAAAAGGGGAGACAAGCAATAAGTTTACAAGAGCAATCTTTTTTTGGTAATCAGAAGTCGCTATAAAAACTAACTGAATTATAAAAACAACAAGGCGGGTGCTGAGTTTGAAATACGAAGGAATCGATTGAAAGGTTTCCATTATTCAATGCCAGTGACGGGCGACTGAGCGCTTCCCACTGCCAATATCTCTAAGTCGGCCATCTTGAAAAAAATAATAATTATAAGGTTGTTTAAATAAATAAAGGGAAAAGCTTGAGGCGACTAATGTTTACAATAACACTACTCAAGAAAAAAAATGTACTTGTTGATTATGTTACAAAAATAACACATGCGCTAGAATTAGTGTGACGTACGTGTGATACAAATGCCATCTGTCATGTTTTGGTTACATGCAATTATTGATCGTAAAAATGTCAATACGTGTAATTATAATTAATCATCGTGCTTTCATCGAATGGATATTAAAAATACATGCTTCTAAACTTCAGTACTTACAATATTTAACTATTCAGTACAAATTGTTTATTACATACCTTTACAAACTCCATTAGTATGAAACTTCATTAAATAAAGTTGAGATAGACAGCTAGGTATCTAAACATTTCTCGCACGAATATGAACGTAATATTATAATTATATGACAGATTGTTTTTAATAATTAACATGTTTAGGGAAACGGAAATACAGTTAGATATTTCAATGAATTGATTTTAATCATAAACCAATGACCTTAACTGATACCGCTGCTGTGGCGCCACTATTGATGAGCTGGGCCATCACGGCTTGTCCTTGGGCAATCATTTTAATCTAAACTCTTAATGAACATAATGATGTTCATTAATTATAGGCAATTGCCTAGTCTTAAATTTGTGAAAATATTAAACGGTTTATAGTTTCACATAAAACAAGCTTCATATATGAACCAGCTTGGTCCAGAAACCTTTGGAAATAAAGCGAAACTAGTTCGTACCTCGAAGTTTTAGAGGCCGCTAAAAGAAAACGGTCAGAAACTTTTTTCATCGCTTCCACTGGCTGGAGCTTACTACCGATTTTTTTTTTTAACTTCCAGCTATTTAATCCTAAGACAGATTTAAATGAAGCTTTAGCACGGACTCATTAATTACTTAATGTTCTTGCAGCTTCGTGTTCCAGTGGGAGGTGAGCGTGTTTACATTTTGCTATCTTTGTTTTAGTTTAAATAAACAATGAGACCTGCCGATGTGTTAAAAATATGTACTGATAGAAAGTCAGATTGACGGACTAATGTACTAGGAAATATTGCGACAGGCAGCGCTATGGGAATACCTACGTATGAAATCTACATTTGGTGAATTGACAAAAATTTTAAGCGACTCAATATTGCTTATTACGTATAATAATGTAGCCTACTAAAAACAAAAAAAAATATGACTGAAAGTCAATCATCAAAGTTCAGTTCAAACGCGGTGAAAGTACCTATCCTAAAACAGTATGAAAAGTTATCTTATGTACATTCCGTTTCTCACCTAAAAATTCTACGTAAACCTTTACAATTAATCAATACAATAAAAAATATCTATCAATATTAGTATGTATGTACAAACAGCAACATGCTTAACTGTCCATCGTTGTCCATCATTTGTCCCTTATGCCTTTTCCGTACTGAGAGGCATAACACTGTAAGTCCATTTTTTGTGATTTTCGGTTTTTTACAGTACGAGTATCGTACATAATTTCTAATGCTCCATCGATCCATAAAACTATATTTATCGGTAATACTACCAATTCCAAGTTTTTCAAATGCATTTTACTGTAAGTGTATAACCCTGTGGGAAGCATTTTGATGTAAGCGAAATACAGTAAAATCCTACTAAGTTTATTTTAAGGTATGTCCAGAGAGTTTACGGTTCTGAGTGCACACACTAGGCATATTGTAAAGCATTTTACTGTATGTCCTGACTAAAACTTAAAATTTCGATATTTTAATCAGTTTAAGTTGATTACAATGGTCATCTGCATTTAAACGGACTTGTTGCTATTATAAAAAATACATTAAAAAAAACTGTGACACAAATCTCTTTTGGTATCATTTTATGTTGTTCGAAAATCCTTGTAACACAAATTTTGACATAAAATCGCTACTCTTGTAAAATTACTAAAATGGCACTTACTATGTTATGCCTCTCAGGAACGGTTTTGTCATAAGGTTTACGAATTGTCAGTTAATATGGACGATGGTACTTATAATAAAGACGTAAAGATTTTTTAGGCTTTATTATGAAACTTAGCTAATAAACACAAGATATTTATAAAATCCGAAAAAAAAAATCCACTAACCGAATCTGACAACAATATTTCGCGAATTCAACAAATGTCTCACAATTCAATTCTTTCGCGTTGAGTGCTTCATTCTTTTGCATTGAGCGTCAGTTCTTTTGAAGCTGACCCTTCGGTGGCAATGCCAATCTGCCGTATTCGAACTTCAAGATATTCACAAGAGACGACACGTACTAGATACGTTATAATAGTTTAGATATCAACTAGTTCTCTTTTGCAGCGCAATTCCGGCAACTAATGTCACTTTTTCGTTAGATAGAGTAAGAAATCTATTATATGTGAATCGGATCTCTAAGTCATATCCTGTGGAAATCGTTCAAGAGTATCTCCAGAATCGCGCAAATGTCAAATTTGACAGGTTAGATCTTAAACATATCGTTATCGTATCTTGGTGATGTCTAAAAAATATCTAATAGATGTCTATTTCAAAATCCGAATCCGGCCCAATGTAAGCGATAACTGTCACTGTTATTGATATACTTTTGCGCTATTGTGTTCAAAATATCGCTTTCTGACTGGCTTGAGCTTATTATTTCTGTATTTATGGTGTAAAAGATGTTTAAGTATTGATTATGAATTAAAATTTTGAGATGTTGAATTACAGAGAGTAGGTAGATTTTTTTACCTTTATTAATAACAATTATTTAATTTACTTATTTATAATGTCTAAAATCGTCCATTAAAATTATTTTATATTTAATAGTAAAAATCAATTTGTAAAAAAACCCTGTAAAAGGCTACCATATTGCTGAATGGAATACCAAAAACATAGTAGTCCAGTCCATTCGTTACAACATCATCATCAGTGCGACATACGTAATTACTAAGGAGTATGTAATTGATTTGAATTGAAAAATATATATAAAATAATAATATTTTTTCTTATCATTCGTCCGTACGTCTCGCTAGCGCCAATAATACATACTACGATAAAATAGGATACGATACATTTAGGGACAAAATGATGCTCTCCTGACCGATTTCGGCCCCAGCGACTGTGTGCTCTGGACTAGGCAATTTTTAGCTCGTGTTATTAGAGTGTAGCTGATCCACTCTCTGATGCGCTCTTAGGTGGCTCACGTACCCTATCTTCTTGCTAAATACTCGAGCGCATTTTGGGCACGTCAGCACACCACCTACATAGTTGTAGGAAATTGAGGTTGGCGGCCGAGCCTTAAGCTCATCACGTTTTTTGTCGAGCTCACTGCGGCGTTCCGTCTCAAAAATGTTAACTCTATCATTAATGAGGCGCCGCCATTCGGGCCGCTGCGCTGCCTTCCGCTCCCAGTCAGAGGGCTCTAGTTGGCATCTCTTCATATGTCTTTTCAGAACATCCTTATATCGTAAGTACTGGCCACCGCTTTTACGCTTACCATTCTGGAGTTCTGAAAAGAAGATAGGCTTCGCCACTCTGTCTTCTGACATCCGAGACACGTGCCCACACCACCGCAGCTGCCGCCTCATCAGATACACCTCAATGCCTCCGACATTTGCGGACAAAATAATTTTCATATGAGTGAAATATTTCATATGAATGAAATCATATATAATATGAGTGAAATACACCTGCGCATGATAAATAAATCACATTTAGACATCAGTTTAATTACGAATGTAAGTTCGAATTAGCCTCTATGAATTATTGAAGTACGCCAACAAACCGAACTCATCAGGGCTATAACCGCGAAAATCGAAGTTCGCAAATTGCGGGGATTTTTCTCTGTCACTCTAATTACGCCTTCATTGGAGTAAAAGAGAAAGATCCCCGCAATTTGCGAATTTCGGTTTTCGCGGTAGCCGCTCAGTGTTGAGAGTTGAGTGAGAGAGACAATTTGACAAACATTCGCTGAAGGGTTCTATTGGCAGCACAAATGTCGATGATTCCTTTCCACTTGCAGGTGTGGCCGGTCGCAATCGGACGTTGGAACCGGGATTAAAGTCTGCGGTTAGCGTGTGGCACAAGTGTGCAGTTTGCTACGGTCTAAATAAAACCTGACTGGCACATAACTTAAAATTAACTAATTATAATATCAGAGGTTAGAAATATGACTATGAACACAAGTTAGAGTCAGTATGGAAATTAAACTTCAAGTCGAAATTGCTAATCGTTAGAAGTAAATAAAATATATACGTACTTGAAAAGTCATACTTCGTTAAGTTTAATCGTATTTATCACAGTCAACTCGCTTCATAGATAAACAATGAGTCACTTTCAGAGCATGAGAAATGAATAATAATAAGGTTATTTAAACAGTGCTGTCCATAACGTTTGACTGGTTATAGGTCCTAAAACCTTATAGATAACATGTGTCTTAGTCCTATAGAAACCTACATATAAGTAGCTACGTAAAGCATCTTTTAGTGTAAAACATGCAACTGGCTCATAAGTTACAAAAAGGCTTTTGACATTGTGTACGTTCTACACCTTAATACTTTCGGAGTGCCACAAGGTAGTGTTCTAGGACACACTCTGCAAACCTAGTTTTGTTGTTTGCAAGTGAAACTTGAATATGTGCATTTAACTGAATTTGCACAGCACTTGCGCCACACGAAACACGGTTAACGGTGGCTCCGGATTCAGCGTACCGCTCGGTACAGATAGCGTTGTGGCCTCCATTTGCGGTCCATACAACATTTGAGCGGATTAATAGTTTGACGATCAGTTTTAGTTTCCATGTTGATGATTTGTAGAATGTATGATTAGGCTTAGTGAATCCAGAATCAGACTCCTTTAAATATAACCTCATCCAAATCACTTGTCAAAATGTAAAACTTTACACTATTTTTACCCGACTACAGCAAAGTAAAAGGAGGCTTATCAGGTATAAAGATATGGGTCTGTATGTATGAATGAATAATGTATGTACCTATTGTTCATGTGTTCTCTCATAACTTTTAAAGTACTCATTATAATCAAATCTATATTTAAATATGTAGTCACAATGAAGTCGCACAGGACCGAGAAAAGTGGCGATGTCTTATGTCGGAGGCCAAGTCTCATTTTGGTTCGCTGAGCCAACGGATTAAGTATACCTAAGTAATGTGCAGAATTTGTAATGTATCTACGAAAAATACGAAATTATGATACAATATAACTCACTCACTAAGCTTTAAATAATATTGCTTTAGTTAGATTTCCTAGAAACATACAACTAACTCACCTGATCTTATTGTTTCATATCAAATATAACCAAAATATTCAAATGATTGTTAGAAGAATTGATTAAAGTAGTTTCATTTTGACTTATCTACCTACTTGTAATAATCCCATATCGTTACTTTCGATTCAATGAACTTTTAAGTTAATATTCCACGAAATATTTCATCCGTTTGAGATCCCATATAAATAATTGAAAACAATAAATAGGCATCAAACGAAGCGGAGACGAACTAAAGTAATCCCAGATCACGGAATTGAAATTAGCAAAAAGATCGAATGGGTATAACGCGGCAATTATGTTAATTCTGGCGATAAAACGCGATTTTATCTTCTGTCGCGCGATTGAAACGTCAGATTTTATCGCTGCAAAAGTGGAAAATTAAATAAATGACCGCATTTGCATTTAAAGGGGTAGTAATTTCTGTACGCTTACACGATACAATAATCAGAGTTTTACTTTTTATTAATATCAGTATCATCGGTTCGGTTGTTTTAATATTTCGCTACATCCTTTTTTTTTAGCTCATTCATTTCGATGAATGCGACAAAAGTTACAGAGAAGAGTAGCTTACAAAGGCGGTTTCTAGGTTTTTTTCTTCTATAAGTAATAGTTGATTAAAAAATTAGTTTGATATTGACACGTGAATTATGTACTAATAATATACTAATATGTAGGTAGTCAGGTAAAATGTAATCTGTAACCTTTACATATATTTCGATAAATATCCTGGCTCAGCTCAAACTAAAAGTCAAATAACGTCAAGAAAATCAATAGAAGCCCCTAAAAAAACGGACACAATTAATTTGTTTTGTTTTGTGAATCCGATATTTATTTATCAAAGCATTCTTTTCGGGCGCAAAATTTAATTTGCCCTCCACGAAATCCGATGTTATTAAACTTTATTAATATTAACTTAATTACAATTCCTGTTCCTCGGAAAACAATGTAGTTCCAAATTTGAAACTTGTTTCGTTCCAAAACTAATAAAACACACGTCAACTCACGTTTCGTTGCAGATTTCGTTTTAATATTTTAATGAGGATTATATTCGGCCAGTTTTATTGCTCATATCGTATTGCAGTTATATTAATACGAAGTTATGGCATACTTAGTAGTTTTAAACGATAATTGTGTTCAGTTTCAGACGTGAGGTTTACCGTTTTATTTTCACTGAACATAATTACTTAACGAGAATAATTATTTTTTTACTTTGGTTGGTTGGTTGGGAAAAATAATAACTTTCTAGTAATTGTCACAAACTTTACAAGTCTAATAATATACATATTAGAAGATTTTTGTACAGACAGCAACACTCGTAACTATATAGGTACATCGATGGACCTTATTACAAAAGGCATAAGGTCCACCGATGCACAGTTAACAAACAGTCTGGGCAATGGTACCTACTTATTTTTTTATTTCATTCTAGTATTTATAGATTATTTTCTGCATTATTGTCTATCATCTGCAATACAAGTATGGTCAAATGTAGGGCTTTATCTTATCTTATCTTATTGTTTTCGGGGGCCCTTGCGGATACACTTCGACCCATAGGGATCTTTTGTGCAGTTACCCCCTAGAAGAGATCCGTCAACTACTCAAGAGCTTTTCCCACCATATCCATGTGTCGGATGATGGAGCTCATGGGTAGCGTTTTAAAGTCCTTTGGTTCCAGGTATCCTGCTCCAAAGTCCTTCATTCTTTGTCTGGCGAGGGCGTGACATTCACACATTAAGTGTCTTACTGTCTCTTCCTCTTCGCCACACATACGACAATCGGTGTTGTCAGAGTGTCCCATCTTGAAGTCTTGAAGAAATCCTTTGACCCCGTAGTGGCCAGTAAACACCCCCGTTATGATTTGGAGTTGTCTTTTGCTAAGTTTCCAAAGCTTTTTGCTCCAGCCGGAGTCTATTCCTTGCATAAAGAGCTTTGCATGCTTTAGACCCGTCAGACTATCCCATTCTTCCTGGTGTTTAGTCTTGGTATGGTCTTTAATAGCCGTTGTGATGGTTCCCTGTGAGAGCCCCACGAATGGTTCCGGACCTATAAGGTTACTTACAGATCCGGCTCTGGCGAGTTCATCTGCATTTTCGTTGCCTATGAATCCCTCGTGCCCTGGGATCCATACCAGTTGCACCCTGTTTTGCCTTCCAAGCTGGTTCAGAGCTTGGACGCCATTATATACCAGTCTAGAGTCCACTCTGGGAGCTTCGAGCGCTTTGAGAGCGGCCTGACTGTCGCTGAGTATATAGATATTCTTCCCTTGGGTTCGCCTAACTATATTCTCATGAACACAGGCAATTATAGCGAATGTCTCGGCTTGGAAGACAGTGGCGTAATTGCCCATGCTTATGCTACTACTAAAGTCATTTGCATAAATGCCTGCCCCCGTACCAGATTCTGTCTTAGACCCATCTGTGTACCATATAATGTCGTTTTCATCAGAGATTGGTGCTTCAAGACCTTCGGTCCACTCAGCCCTTGTTGGAATTTTAACGTTAAAATTCTTATGGAACACAAACTTGGGTTGCATCTTATCGCAGCCCATGTTCGTAATCCTTTCCATGAAATGTAGGGCTTAATAGTAGATTTGTATAATAATCGTCCAATAATATACAATTAATATATTACGACCTGGAAACACAACACCTGTCTACATGCTTCGTTCATTCACTCATCCATCATGTTGACGGGGTTTTGTGAAAATTCTGAACAAAATGATTGAATGCATTTAATTATTTCGGTCATTAATAAATGTTTGCACTAACGAACGCGAGATGATTCAGGATATTTAATACCTACTTCATTTGTTTTATTGGATAATATTTTATATAATATAAGTTGTGAAGCGTAAATATATTTACTATGTGAAAAACCATCTGAAAAAGTACGTGGTTCATGAAAATGTAAAAATATTTTATTTAGCAATTTTGTTCATTGAAATGTATGGAAAAAGTTACCTAAGTGTTCAAATTGTGACATTAACAAGTAAACTCAATCTAACTTTACCCTAATATCGTTATAAAGTCAGTAGGACAATTTTAATATGTGCCACATACTCGTACATTTCTATGCCTGTTTATGAATTTAGACTAAACACTAAACAGGCAGTGGATTGACGTAGTGTCGTAAATCTCTAAAGCATTTTAAATTTCCCTCAATCCCTCATAAAAAAGACCGCACAAATCCAACCAACATTATTCCAAACACAAAATTAAAATAAAAAGTAACTAACTGGAGCCTTTTCCACAGAAAAAAAACCCAACGCGTACATACAAGAAGTTTTGCATAAAAAACACTTAACCCTCAAGCGAGACATCGATTTCGCGCGCAAACCGCGCCGCCACCATTTTGTTTATGCCAGTGACGTCACGGCCCGGCCCAGGGGACCGCCGATTGAAAAACAATACAGCTCAATAAACCTTCCCGTCCATGTACCTAAATAATCCTACAGGGATGTCCTTGCTTTTTTGAGATTCAGAGCATTTTCTTACTTTGAAACTAGCGTTATGTTTACTTTTTGCATTAAAATGGAGGTTATTCCTCGTAAGTATAAAATCGGATAACTGCGTATCGGGCCCCGCATAGTGGAGGGTTTTGTACCTTCGTACTATATAAAAAAGAGTGTAAGAGAGTTGTTTGGAAAAAACTCATTAATACGTCCAACGATCATATTCAAATTATTAATCAAGCTTAATTTTATTTTATTTATTTTATAAAATTTAGTAAACACCCGGTTCGAAGGTAAAATAGGGAGGGGGAGCCATTTATTAGTGCCGAAAATGTTGCAAATATGTACGGTTTTGCAAACAATTACAATTACAGCACTGCCACTTTAAAATAAACGACTCCATGCGCGCTTTTGTCAAATATATTATGACTAAAGACTACGTAATTTCGAATTACCCATTACGGCCGACCGTTTGCGCCATCACGCCACCGCACAGACGTTTGTCATCCTATAATTTTCCCCCTTGAGCATTCCTTACCAACTTGCCCTTGCGAGCCAGGAATGGCAGGATATCATATAATTCTCGGGCCCTGAAGGAGTACGTAGGTAATTTACGGTCTTCCTCGGCGGTAATGCCCCAGAACCTACGAAGGACGTTGAGGAAATAATAAATAAAGTGGCGTGAAATATTATCACCGGTTTGAGATTTTTTGGCAGAGAAACGTCACAATGCGTAGTGAGAGCGGTTTGGGGTGATAAAGTGTTTTGTTTTGATTCAATTTTAGACACACGGATGTTGTTTTTCCGAAATTTAATCTTTTAAATACAGATACATAATATATCTATGTATTTGAACACAGACATTTGAATTAGTTAGGCTCAAACAAATTGGTCTATATCTTTGGTTTTAAAATTATAAATATTTCAGGTTATCAAAATTAGAAAATAAAAAAGGAATGAAAGGGTGCTCAAAGGCTCAGGAACGCGGATGTGACAACCCTGAAGTTGAATATAATTTATACTTATGCACTGATAGCCAGTATATATAAGCAATTACCGGTGATTTACCGTTTTAAAAAATGTCTCTAACATCTTGAATTATGCCTTAGTGGGCAATTAATCTGTCTACAGTTATCAACGTTATTAGCTGATTTGTGAATCGTAGCTGCAACATTCGTAGATTCTTTTGCGCTTAAATTTTCGCTGAGAACCTCTCATCAGCCAAAATCTAAAACGTTTAAATTCCACTCACGCTCTCAACGTTTAAACATGTATTATACCTCAACACGTTCCCCGTCTACTCTCGACGCAAATCAATTCGGCACTCATTCGATTGTGTCGTACACGACAAAAGCGCCGATTTCCCTTGGCCACGATTTTCCGACTCACAGCTCAAATTCTAAGCCATGTCGGGCAACTCAACGAATGCAACTTGAGCGAGGAATGTGTCAATTATTTTTGAGATGATTGTCTGCTTACAGCTGCTCTATTGAAGGAATATGTACTCTTATGTGGAAAACATTGCTTTTTATTTGATATTACCTTTTTAAAGAACAAGTACTATATCAAAATCGTTTTACACTTAACATCTCTTGCCAAACAAGTATAGTTGAGAAGGTAGTTTAAATAATTACTAGTAATTAGTAACGAGCGGTCAAAATTGTGATTTTGACGGTGAAATATTGCGTTTATATATATATTTTAATAAAATGTAAGGAATCTAACCAGGAACATATCTTGTTACATTTTCAGGGTTAAAAAGGAAGTTAAATTTAGATTCTATGAGGTATGTACGTGTCCAATTTATTAATTTCAATGCTCACTTTCTATCTATTTCACCAGATTTTGTTATAAAATTAAATATGTATTGTTCCAGCCAATTCAAACTTACTTCACGACGTCAAAATGATATCCAAATGGCGTCACTCTCGCGTACATTTCGCTCGTACTTGTCCGTACCATGTAAGCGAGACCCACGGGCAACTAACATCATTGAAATATCATTATGATGTCACAATGTAAGTTTAAATAAGCCTCTTAGTAAAAATTCCGCCTATTTATTTCCAGTGGTGTGTTTTCGTCGTCACGTTTCCCTCCCACACTCGGGGCGCGCGACAGGCGGCAACTACATTAAGAGAGGTGCACAAAGTCACTGGCGTATGTGCTGTAAACAAGCTTCGCTTTGTATGCCAATCAAATATTTTGGGTTCCTTCGACGGTCTATCTTTGATAAATATGGAATGCTTGCTTTTGCCCGCGACTTTCGTCTGCGAGGAATAAGTGGGTAGGCAGAGATGCGAAAAATACTTTATAAAAAGTATTTAAATACAAAATACAAATACTTCCTTGATATAACTATTTCAAATGCGAAATACAAAATAGTTTTTGAAAATGTATTTAAATACAAAATACTAAATAGGTATTTTCAAAATACTTTTTAAAAATACAAATACTTTGCGATAAAAAGGACTCTGAGTAGTGAATACTTAGTCTGAATTAAAAAGTATTACTCGGAATTTCCGAGTTGAAAAGACTCTCTTTATTCTTTGAAAGCAATCCTCTATCTTAAGTGCATATTTCTAGTTGTTTGCTCATATGAACCAGTAGGATGTATGGATAATGGTTTTCAACGGCCAACTTTTAAAGCATTAATTTGTAATGTTTTACAGCTAGTATAATGCCCCTCGTTAGTGTGATGAAAACGTCTCGTTTGAGTTTCACCAGGGCAGAAAAGTTTGTTCTCCTCTTGTGCCTTGAAACCCTCACAACACTTAAGATTCCACTTTTTTAACCACTCGCTACGCTTGTGGTCATGTGCGACGTTACTAAACAGTTCCATGTTAAAATAATGAGAGAGTTGCCAGGATTGTAACATCAGAAGAGATTGTAACTCCTACCTACATTACCTACTAACTATAAAGTATTTTGTATTTTGAAAATAGAAAATAGGTCCCAAAAACTATTTCAAATAAACTACAAAATAGTTTTCTTCAAAAGGTATTTAAATACAAAATACAAAATAGGTATTTTGTATTTGCATTTTAAATACAAGTATTTCAAATAAGTCACATCTCTGTGGGTAGGTACCTTATTTTTTATCTAATCTCCTTTTTATAAAAGTCCAAAAAATTATTACATTAAAACAATCATAAACGTACATAAGCAAAGGGTTAGGTAATACATATGTGGGTAGGCAAGAAAAGTGGTTTCAATCGATGTGTGGAAGGGCGGCACCGTCGTCGAACACAAGCCACCTGGCGGTTGACTTAAAACGGTGACGTGTGCGGATACACATGCTGGTGGCGCGTATAACGGCGATACTGATCTCACATCTCAGCCAGCCCAGTATATCTCCTTTTTATTGATTCTCCATATAACCTTCAACGGTTAACAACTTCAACACTTAGATAAAGTGTAATGACAATCATTCAACTTGAGCACACGCTAACATCATTTATCAGGCGATGAATCAATTATCTCATTTCCTCCCCGTTTTTCACCCTCCTAAAAGATGATTTCCGGGACAAAACTATCCTATGTCCTTCCCCGGGACTCAAACTGATTGAAATATCACGAATACTTATTTCCATGAGGCAAAAAAGTCACACAAAACTAAATATATATTATTTGACTATATTAGAATCGTTTTACGACACATAAGCCCGCCTAGCCTCGTATCTAGTATCTAAAATACATTGGACCCGATTCGGATTTTGAAATAGACATCTATTAGATATCACCAAGATACTATAACGATACGTTTAAGATCTAACCTGTCAAATTTGACATTTGCGCGATTCTGGAGATACTCTTGAACGATTTCCACAGGATATTATGACTGAGAGATCCAATTCACATCTAATAGATATCTTACTCTATCTAACGTAAAAGTGACATTGGTTGCCCGAATTGCGCTGCAAAAGAGAACTAGTTGATATCTAAACTATAACGTATCTAGAATGGATCTAGTACGTGTCGTCTCTTGTGAATATCTTGAAGTTCGAATACGGCAGATTGACTACGGAACCTTTACTAACAACGCAGCGCTCTCTAAAACAGAAACGTTATGCTTCTTTTAAAGCCCCGTATGTTTTTCTGCTCTCAGATTCTGTTGCCAGTGAATTTCAACGCTCTGGGGAGCGTCCAATACGAACGGAAACCACAAAAATCTATTGCTCTTGAAATAGACTTTGTAGGTTTGACAGAGGGTATACATTTGAACAGCAAATTTTTGAGGCCATTGGTACATGGTTTTTGTGAACAATTCATATTGTGCAAAAGCAAAGGCGACCGTTCGTGTTCGTAGAAATTCGGTAACTACTAATTTTTTCAACGTTATTATTATGTATAAAGTTAGATACAGGTTACTTTTTCAATGTTTGTCAATACTCTGCGAAGTCAATACGAAGGTTACGCTGCACAAATTTCACTACGAGTATAATTCCAGCCCGAAGTCTTTTAAATATATAAGCTGTTCTATAGAAAACGTCGACGTTAGCTAAGGAAAAAGTAAAAGAATAACAATTTATCTTGTGATTTTGAGTTCAGTATGACTTATAAGTACCTATTCTTCTACCGTAGATAATTTTAAGACATTTCAAACTAATGCCTAACTATACGAGTAACACTATCGAGAGAACGCCACTAAAAACATCACTTTTCACTTAATTTTCTGCGTCACGTTATTGTCAAATTAGTCCCAAATACCTTTGTGACAGTTAAATACTAAACTTTACGAGTATTACAAGTGTCTAGAGAAATTAATATTTGAAGGTTCTTCGAAATATAATTTACACCGATTCATCTCGTAAAGGAAAAGACGGATCGATCCTAATTATATCTACCGCAACGAAACCTTTGAAGATGAAAGGACGAACAAGTGATGTCCCTTAGATTATTTAACGGTCCAAAACACAATCATGGTATAAACTCGTTCTTTAGAACGTTTCCATTCTTTAAATTAGAACGTTTTGAAAGCAAAATTTTATGTTTTCCTTTACTAGCGATATGAATAAAATGAACTTCTCAAGAATTTTAAGGAAAAAAAATAAATGTTACCAACTTTCTCCAGTTAATGAAAAAAGGAAATGTAAAGGTAATTATTTTATGAACAATTGCGTTGTGTTCACTACATTTTGACCGCCTCCTCTGCTACTGAACAACTTTTACTATTCACAATTTTACACTTGATTGCGACTAAATACGAGTTGTATAGTTAACATTACTGCAATAGTTTAAAATACATATAATTAGAAGTAAGAACTTAAATAAAAACACAAAGAAAATACCTAAATTGTAAACATAATTATTAGAGCCGTCACCGTCACTCTGGTTGAAAGCAAATAACATGCAAATAATGTTTATTTTTCCTCGGTAACAGATAAAAGATGAAGATGACATCATACGGTAAGACGAAACTTGTGAACCGAATAAAAAGATCTTGTGTAGATTTAATAAATATCACGAGGCAATATATTTCGTGTTCCTTTACGAAAAAACAGAGAGCGTTGTGTTAGGAGGTTTTTGAACGAATCCATAACACATGTCTCGATATCGATGCAGTAAAGCAATTATATCAGTAGGATGTATAATACAAGTGGTGCTTTTAGATTTTTATTGGTTTTTGTTTCTACCTACTAGAATTCCTTTTAAATTCAGCTACATACATACATAAAAGAAGGTTGATTATTAGGTATGTTTTTGGCAGACTATTTTTGTAATGTTTATAGTAGAACATAATATCCCTTCGGCCGCGTACGATACCGGAGATTCGTAACCAATTGCGACAGAAGAAAGAATCTACTTTTTACGATACTAGTTACAACTCAAGGCTTTTTTTTACTCAAACGAAACCACGTAATTCTTTCGTAACTGGTTTCGAGCGACAATTTTTATGTTTTTTCCGAAACTAGTTTCGAACGAGGGTACGCGGGATAGTAATATGTATAATTGTATATTCTATGTCTCTTAATATCTATGGCGTATTGTGCATTTAACTTGGTTGTTTTTTTTAATAAATAAAATGCCGTTAAACCCGGTAAATGTTATGTATTTGTCTTTACATGTTATTAATTAACAATTCGTCACAATGTAGAGTTCTTTCATATCAATTTATGAATAAAAAAGAAAAGATGAGGCTATACAGTTAATTTTTAGTAACGCTTGTCTCATAAGACGAACTATGTCTTGAGTATGCACTCTATTAAAATCTTCTACAACGTCTGAAGCTTCGATCAACTCCTCCCAGGCACCTGTTTCTAAATGCTCCCGGCACACACGTGTACGCTGAGGAATATAGAAATCGAAATCACATAAAAGTTTTATTCTTATCATGTTTGGTATTTCCTGCAGCGTCAGAATGTTGCATCTTTTAAAAATACATTTTTCAATGTTTTCCGCAGCTCTGATAATTGTCAACGGCTCACCGACTGGGTTCATTTCGAAATTCATAGTATCCAGTTCTCTCTACTTTTATTATCACGATAATTCAGACTTCCTTTTACGAAAATCTAACACGAAAAGATTCCTGCCGTAATCTATAATTGTTCTAATAAAAGAAGGACGTCATTGTTGACATATACAATACCATAGATATAATTTATATATGTCACAGTATAGAGATTAGAGATTCAAACTTTTTTTTACAAGTGAAAAGTCCAGTGAATCAGTGATAATTAAAAAAATATTTACTATTTTAATATCTTTATTTAGTTTATGAATTTATATCATAACGTATGTGTATGTAATCACAGTAAGAAGAAAAATTACAAATTACTTAAACACACGGTCAAACAGCAAAGCTTTGCCGTTGGTAAAGAAAACATCTACGCTGAACTGGCTTAACTAAAAACAGAACAAAAGCAAAAAAAATTAAAATCGAAAAGGAGCTATCAATTCTATACAATGACCCACCGATATTTCGTTTCGGTTTAGTTGTGCAATTGATTGCTTAATTTCAGCCTCGATCTCTTGGTACTCCTTTGACATTTTCGTTTGTTTCTTAAATATGTTGAATAATTTGGTTTCTTTGGATAATATCTCGAGCAGTTGTGCTAGCGTCGGATTCTTTCGCCCAACAAATCTATTTAAACGGCTGTGCCAACCTTCGATATTATTTGTTGTTCTTATTTTTTCCTCAGAACAGTTACAGACTCTAACAAAATCAGTTCTTTTCATCCATTGCTTTTGGAAATATTCATTAAATTTCTTTATGTCATCCCCATGTGGACTTTTACACATCACATAAGCTTTACCTGTTTGAATGTACTCTTTTGGCAATCGAGCAAGGCTAGCACATCTTGCTACGTGCCTTCTTTTGACCATTGTAGTAATCTTCAAGAATTTGGCTTTTCGGAACAAACACCTGTTAAGGTGATAGAAACATCCCTTGACGACCACCGAAGGAAAGACTTTTCGAATTGCTTTCATTGGGGCTAATTCAAAGTCAACGGTATTTTTTTCTGGTTGCCAGTCTTCGAATTAAGATTGTATTAATCTAAATACAATGGTGTAAGTTTCAAATTTTTTATCAGGAAGTAAGCAATAAATCAATGGTATTATATTTGACGTATGCTCGTCAACTCCGTGAATGGTGTATAATTGTTTGAAGCCTTTAGGGCTCGAACTAAACGTACCATCGCCCAAAATATGCATATATCTTCCTTCTTTGATTAATGGTACAATTTTTTTACTGCAAAACAGCAAAATTTTTCTATCGTCATCCTCATATTCGGCCAGCAGGAATGTTTTGAATTTTTCAGGTATTGTGACTTCTTTACATGATTTAAATCGTAATTTAGGTGCTCCAAGAACCCTATTCCTTTCATTATAAAGCCCAGTCTTAACGTTCTGAAAACCGGGGACCGATTGTAAAAGGTCAAGTCCTTCATCCTCCAAATTAAATACCATGTCTTCGTATTGTTTTTGAATACTCTCGAAATTATGAGAACAGTTCCTCTTCAAAGTATCCAGTTCTTTAAGAATCCTATTGGCAGAAAAATCTTCTTTACAGGTGTCGATATGAATTTTAGTTTTCACCACTTCATTCCTGTCATTGAGAGAGACACTGCCTTTACAACCCAGGCTACTATTATTAAAACAAAGCCAAAAAGTGCCACCGTTTGCGTAGAATTTCTTTCTATGATATCTACGACCATTATTCAATAATGATCTCCCACCCCTCTTTGTGGAAATGAAGTCTAATTCCATATTAATTCTGTTTGTTCCGTCCTCTTATTTATCTTCACTTTACTTTAACTGTAATCAGCTTTTTTTAAGGTTTTGTAGATGAAATATCAGAATTAAACTAAATGCTCATTCAACACAGGCAATTGACATCGATAAAGAAATAAACAAGACATTGACAGTATAACCGGCCAACAATCTAGAGAGGGTTTAATGCTATCAATATTTAAAGAGGTTCTGATATCATTTTGAAAGTTTATTTTAGTTCCGTATTAAGAATGTAAAGTACGCTTACGTAATTCATTATTTCAATAGAAATTCCTACTTCGATACTAGTAACGTGTAAGGAAAAAAACTTATTGCTTAGTAACTAGTATCGTAAAAAGTAGATTCTTTCTTCTATCGCAATTGGTTACGAATATCCGGTATCGTACGCGGCCGAAGGGCATAATATATATTATATATTTTTTGCAATTAAATTTTACTAGTATTACCTAAGTATTTACACGAAACTTGCTGGGTTTGAAATTTTTATAATAAATTGATTGATTTTATAATAAATCGTACTCGGTTTAAACATCAACTGCAAATCCTACAGATAGATAAACCAGAATAGATAACATGCAGTGGCTATTGTTTTAACGATTATGGCTTCAATTAACCGTTAACCTGTTTAATTTGGTCGTAGAGTTTAACAGAAATGTCAAATAATGTAAACAAACCAATTTACCTTCACTTCTTCGTAATCTTGCACTTTTTGTGAACAATCATGATTTTATCAACAGTTTATACACCTACTTAAATCTTTTATTTATATCAATTACTTGTCAAAATATAAGTTATTCATATTTCAAGAAAAATAACCATCGTAAGACTTGTAGGTTATACGTCAAATGCTAAAATATACCATCTGTAATATTTATTAACATTTTTTGCTATTTCTATTGAAGCTTACTGTTTACATTCTGTGTGCTACCGTGCACTGTCGAATATTGCGATCCTGGGGATCATAATATCCCTCCCCAATAACACGGCCTGGATACGGTCTGGAGAGTAATTCTCCGAATACATCTTCATGGGAAAAACGTCTCAACGACATACGAACTCAATACGCCATAATATCATTTTTCCCTGGACGATGGAATAATCTATGGGCTTTTTGGTCGATATTTCTATATGTGGCAATACATTGTTTTCACTCGTTTCAGCGGTTTCTGATATATGAAAATGCGAGTACGAGTATATTTAGCCTTCGCCTGGCGGAATTGCAAATACTAGCTTTCCTTTAGCGATCCTTTTTTATTTTTAGGGTTCCGTACCTCAAAAGGAAAAAACGGAACCCTTATAGGAACACTCGTGCGTCTGTCTGTCTGTCCGTCTGTCACAGCCTATTTTCTCGGAAACTACTGGACCAATTAAGTGAAATTTGGTACACATATGTAAATTAGTGACCCAAAGATGGACATATATTTTTATAATTATAAAATAAATAGGTTCGAAGTTATTTAAGAAAATAGCCGAAAAATGTCCATTCCCCCCCTTTATCTCCGAAACTACTGGGTCTAAAATTTTGAAAAAAATAGACAAAATAGTTCTTTACCTATAGATGACAGGAAAACCTATTCGAAATGTGCAGTCAAGCGTGAGTCGGACTTATGTACGGAACCCTAGAAACGCGAGTCCGACTCGCACTTGGCCGGTTTTTTTGTATTAATTGGATAAAACATGTATGAAGAAAGACAGAAAACAGCTTTTCTGGGATGGCATCCACGACCTTTTGCAGTCGATCCCAGCGGACGAGTCGACGTACATTGGCGGAGATCTGAACGGACATGTGGGGAGTACTACATGCACATACCAAAGAGTGCATGGAAACCAGGGCTTCGGAAGGTGGAACGCAGAAGGTGAATCCGTACTACAGTTCGCAGCTACGTATGATCTTGCCATCATCAATACCTTTTTTACGAAAGCAGACCAACACCTAATAACATACAAAAGCGGTGGAAACTGTACACAAATTGATTACATTCTGGCAAATAGAGAAAATCTCAGGCTGTTTAAAGATTGCAAAGTGATCCCCGGAGAATCTCTGACCGCACAACACAGGATCTTAGTTGCAGAGCTTCTAATGGAAAGGTCTATAAAGGTAAAGAAAGATAGAACACCCAGAATAAGATGGCACAGACTAGACCGAGAAGAGGGGCACCAACTGGTAAACGACATAAAGGATGAAATGACAGCAATAAACAACGACAATAACGTAGAAGCAACATGGAATGCCTTCCAAAGTCTCTGCAACCAGAAAGCTGCTGAATATCTTGGAATATCGAAGGGGCCTCTGAGCAACGACAAAGACGGGAAATGGTGGAATGGCGATGTGAGAGACAAGGTGGCGCGTAAAAAGACCCTTTTTAAACAGTGGCAACAAACCAATGATACGTCTGATAACGCTGCGTATAAAGAGGCAAAGAAAGAGGCGAAGCGGGCGGTAGCGCAAGCTAAAGCTGCCTGTAATTGCGATCTCTACGCAAAGCTGGAAGCGACCAGTAATGATCGAGAGCTATTTAGGATCGCAAAGCACAGGAATGCCAGCACCAAAGACGTGAAGACCATCAAGTACATAAAAAACGAAAGGGGTCAACTGCTTACATCAGACTGCGATATCCAGATGAGATGGAAAGATTACTACTCTAGTTTGCTCAACGAAACATACCCGAGCACAGCGCCCACGGACCCAACTCCCCCAACGGCAGGCCCTATTCCGTGTGTAACACATGACGAAGTACACGCAGCCGTCAAAGCTATGGCTAACAATAAAGGTTTGGGACCAGACAATATTCCTGCCGAACTGTGGAAGAAGCTAGGGCCGAAAGGAGTGGTATTCTTGACCAACCTTCTTAACACTATCATAACCGAAGGTATACCAAGCGAATGGAGGAAAAGTCACCTAATCCCATTTTATAAGAATAAAGGAGACATAAGACTCTGCGAAAATTACAGAGCCATAAAACTTATACCTCATACTCTTAAAATATGGGAGCGCATAATAAGCAGAAGGATACTCCAGTTTATTAAGATCACCGAAAACCAGTGTGGCTTTGTTGCGGGAAGATCGACCACTGACGCAATTCATACCATTCGAATCCCAATGGAAAAATTTAGGCACAACAGGGCTGACCTTCACATGGCGTTCATTGACCTGGAAAAAGCATTTGACAGGGTTCCAAGAAACTTAATCTGGCAAGCACTACGAGCACATAATGTACCTGAATACTACATAAATACCGTAAAGGATATGTACAATGATGTCACAACCAGAGTGCGCTGCCCAGCGGGAGAGAGTGACGAGTTTGAAGTAAAGGTCGGAGTCCATCAGGGGTCAGCTCTGAGCCCCCTTCTTTTTAACATCGTGATGAATCACTTAACCGCCAGGCTGCAACAACCACCGCCATGGACTCTACTCTATGCAGATGACATAGTCCTCATTAACGAAACATCTCACGAGCTGCAAGAAACGCTGGCAGAATGGAGAGTAGCGCTAGAAAGCGCAGGTCTACGTATAAGTCGCCATAAAACAGAATATATGCACTGTAACTTTAGCGACAGCCACAATCTCCATAGCGTTTCCTTGGACGGAACGCCCTTAAACCAAGTTAATAGTTTTAAATATCTAGGCTCGGTCATTTCTAGCGATGGTTCCATTGATGCCGATGTCTCCCACAGAATAAACACGGGCTGGATGAAGTGGAAAGACCTAACTGGTGTTTTATGTGACAAGAGAATGCCGGTAACCATTAAAGGAAAAGTATACAAAGCAGCAGTCCGTCCAGCCATGGTGTACGGCGCCGAGTGCTGGCCCCTCAAAAAACAGCTAGAGGATAAGCTTCACGCCACCGAGATGAAAATGCTCCGCTGGGCCGGAGGTGTCACCTTACTTGACCACATCCGTAACACCTACGTCCGTGGTAGTTTTAAAGTCAGACCTTTGCCCGAAAAAGTAACCGAAGGGCGACTCCGATGGTTTGGACATGTCATGCGCCGAGAATCCGAACACATGACACGTAAGGTGCTAGATATGTTCCCCGCGCAATCACGACGAGGAAGACCCCGACTGACATGGCTGGCAACAGTGAAAAGGGATATGAAAGAAGCCCAAATCACACCTGAGATGACCCAGGACCGTGAAGCCTGGCGAAATATAACTAGGAGAGCCGACCCCAAATAATGGGAAAAGGACAAGGAGAAGAAGAAGATGTATGAAGAAAGACCTTGAAGTCTTTTGGAAGTCTCTAGAATTTTATCTCATAAATGAAGCCATAATACGCCTACTACCTACGCTCTCACAATAATTATGTAATTTATTCAACCGCAGCTCTTAGCTCTTCAGTTTAACCACAATGTCATACATGGTAGTGAAAATTGAAACCCCACTTTTAATATTTAAAACGTCGTCATTGGCAAAATTCCTCCTGCCAAAACCCACAAGACGGGTAATCCATAAAATAAAAAAAATTAAATATTCGCGTTTTGAACACAGATTGAAACAATTTTACACCGAGTCTATCGTTAATTTATTTTGTTACCATTATTTCCCACTTTTCGACACAGTTTACACTGGTCGTGGTCGCGGATAACTGATATTAGTCTATGAAATATTTGGTAGACATCACAATTTTAAACCACCCACCACACATATCGGCACTACTTTGAAAAAAAAAACTCGTATCTTATTCTGTCAATCAAAAGAAAAATGTGGTAGGTATCCATGTATGGCATGCATACAGAGTTACTGTCTGTCAACTTTGACTCAGAGTGAGATACGAGATTTTTTCCAAAGTAGTGCCGATAATGTTAATTATTGTCTATAGTTCGACACGCTGGTAATAAGGTAACGAAATAGATTCGTTTTTAATAGATCCGGTGTAAATATTTATGTTTTAAAATGGAGATCTCACAGTGTAGTTTACGGCCTCCTTTGATATCGATATGCTTTTATACTTTTTCTATATTTTACTGTTTTTACTGTCACTAATGTCTTACGGAAAAATTACACCTATATTGTGCAAGATTTCCTCGTTTTTATTGCGAATCAAGATACAACCTTTTCACACAGCGTTTAAATCTATTGTACTCACGTGTTAAGCTCGAGGTCTAATCTGAACTTGTGGTTGAAAGCTTTGATGAGGAGGGAAGTCCGGTGGAAGTGTTTGCCAGTCTGCAACAAAATATAAACATTGATAGTTTCATTATCATTAATCGTAAATACCTGAAATAAAGTCAAAGTCAAGTTTTCATTAGATATTCTAGTACTATGCTGCCGCCCTAAGCTAAAAGGCAGTTTTTCGACATTTTGCCAAAATGGACTTTTTGTGATATTCGTAATGTAGAGATCGAGACGCATCGACCACTTTGGCCCGTTTTCCGATAAGTGGCTTAGTTTTCGAGAAAAATATCGTAAAAAGACCGTATTTGCACTAATTTTCATTCGTTCCTAGGCTAAAAAGCGACTATTTGACAAAGCCAGGCTAAAACAACGTATATGCAGCTATACGTTTTTTTACGCTCTGGTTTGCGTAAAATCTTATCCACCATATCTAGCCTAAAATAACGTATAAGCCAAAAACTAGGCTAAAAATACGTAAAAGACGCTATACGCACTTTAAGATTAGGATCTTTAGCAAAATTTTAGATCTGATACTAGTCTAAAAAATCGTATAATATTTTTTTTTGTTTAAATGTCTCATACGCCATTTTAGCCTAGTATCACTTAACTTTTTTACATCACCATAATAGTCTTTGGAAACGTATAACTATTATACGTTCTTCTTATTTTGTATGGACGTCGTATTAACCGCAAACAAACTTTTAAAATGGTTGAAAGTGCGTCTAACTAGTCTATAACGCAGTATATGCTCCAACCTTCGTCATGCTCCCCGCGCGCCGAAAGACACCTTTACGCTAAGTAAAAGCCGTCAGCCGCAAGCGCAGGCTTGTGGCTGCCGGAATGAGAGCGGAGGTGGCTTTTTGCGCGCGAAATATTGACCGAACGCCAAGGTTAAAAAAATACTTTATTATTGCATTACCATCATATGTTATCAATAATATGTAGTGTTTACAATTAGTACCTTCGAGTATTATCATTTTTATCAAGGTATATACTTTAAAAATGCCTCGCAAATACTTCCGCTCGACAGCAAATACGTCTTTCTAGCGTAGTTTGTGATGGTAAAATTGTTCATACGTACTTTTCTACAGCAAACGTTGTTTAAGTTTTATTTATTCATTGGACGGTTTAACTGCTTTTATTTAAATAAAATCAAATTGATATTACAGCAAATCGTATCGGGTTTAATTCCTTATAAGCCAAGTAGGTATTTGACATTATGAAGAGTTTAAATCTTATTGAAAAATGTTTTAAAGGGAAATTTAATGAGAATTCTTACGGGCAGTATAACATTTTCCGCCTAAGTATTTAGATAACCAGGACAAAGGACCATGAGCATCTTTGTATGGAACCTGGGTCCATCCGAAAACCAACTGAGAATTAAAGATAATATTATATACACATATATATATAATATTTTACTTAAATGAAATACTTAAGTAGGTTTTATCTAGTTCATATCGCACCAATAGATTTCGATAAGAAATATCGTAAATTAATTACTGCAAATTATACTACGTTTTATTTATCATAGTATTTATATATTACAGTACTATCTATTACGTTTTATGAAAAAACAATATGTATCTTAAAATAGGTTGGTATGTTTGTGTATTAGATAATAGTTGTATGTTAAAATAGTCAAAGCTATGAGTTTGTAATCTAATAGAAAAATAATTTTATTGTGAATCTAATTTTTAATTACAACCGCTAAAAGGCGTTTTAGAATTAAATAAATGACAGAGTATGTGCAGGAATTAATACACTCGTATTAATTTTATTGCTAATGTAGACTATATAATTCGCTAACGTATTACCGTGCGATGAAATTCCATGCCTATTGATAACAAACTAAAATAAATATTAGAGATGCCACGAATTCGGTAAAACATTATGTATTTTTGAGTTACGTGTATGCAAAAACTGGTCACCTACAAAGATAAATGTTTGCTAAGATTTAAGTCAGCAGCAAGCTGGGTTCTCCATACAACTGTAGTTACGCTCTTATTTTAAAACGATTAGTTAGATTGCTCTAAAACTTTGTACTCAGTAAAGGATAAGATATATCTATGCCTGTAATTAATGTGTAGCTTCAGATACCATGGAAAAAAATACAGCGAAAATAAGTTTTTCATACAAAACTTATTTTTCCTCTATTTCATTAGTTTTGTTGGAATATAAACTAATTAGGTACTGGCATAGATATACCTCATGTCATTGTATGTGCAATTTAGTACAATCCAACACGTTGTTTTAAAATGAGTACGAATCTCCGTTTTTATGGGAAAGTAAAAATTCGGCTGAGCTTACTGCGGACTCTTAATGCTCATTAGAAGTATATGTAATGTCATTAGTAGAGTCGAGTAAATCTAGTCTATTATACAAATAAAATCAGAAAGGCCGTACACTAAAAATTTGTTACATATTATGGGGCTATTCCCACTAGTTAGGTATCTACCGCCAAGTTGTTACCAGTGGTAACTACTGGGAATTTATATCCCACTTTTCTTCCCAGTAGCTACCACCAACTCAGTTTTGTGGTAACTACTGGGAACTTCTTTTTCCAGTAGTTACCACTGGTAAAAGGTGGGATTTTTTCCTAGTAGTTACCGCCAACATTTTTTTACAGTACAATTTAAATGTTTGTTTATTATATGAACACAAAACACTACTACCAGGCTATTATTAAAAAAACAAGATCCAGCGATTACTTTTTGGATTATAATCTTAATTACCATACAAAATTAACACATAGATCGGGTTTTTCCCACTAATTACCATCAAATTGTTACCAGTGGTAACTAATGAGATTTGTTTCCCAGTAGTTACCACTGGTAAAAGGTTGGATTTTATTCCTAGTAGTTACCACCAACATTTTGTTACAGTTCAATAGTAATAAAAACAGTATAAGTAGAATACTATAAATATAGAGGCTTTATTGAACCCTAACAAGATTGTAGTGGTAACTACTCCCATTAGTTACCACTGGTAACAACTTGATCGTTACTAGTGGGAATAACCCAATTTATATGGTAATTGAGATTATAATCCAAAAAGTAATTGCTGGATCTCCTTTTTTAATAATAGCCTACTAGTATGGCGTTTTTTGTTCGTATATAAATAAACATTTAAACTACGTGACTGTTTCTTATTCCCATTTCTTCCATAAATACTAATCTATAAAACCGTATATTCGGTGTTTTTGTTGGTATACGTTTTTTTACACTAGCACGATAGTCGAAAATCTGGTCAAATTCATAATTTTTCCTAGTATACTAACCAAAAAGGCCGAATAGCTGCTATAGGGTCTTTTAACTTAGGATCTCAAGTGCGAATTATTCTTTGGTACTAAGCAAAAAGGCAGCATGTGACATATACGGCGTTTTTAACTAGTTTCTACTTCGGAACTAAGTTAGAACGCCGCATAACGCATGTTTACCGCCTTCTTGACTAGTACGACCTACTCATTTTTAAGCTTAATACTAATTTAAAGTGTTTTTTATAAAATAAAAAAAAACTGAGCTGTTTAGAAACATACTATAAATACCTAAAATAAGTACATATATATACCTACCACATACAAAAAGAAAAAATGGAAAAAGTTTTACCGTTTCGTAGAAATTCAAGAAAGATGTTTGGGTTGGTTTTTTGCGATTATCTCGAAACTAGCTTTTGTCGAAAAACTGCCTTTTAGACTAGGACGGCAGTATGGATATAAGGGAATAATTTATTTAATCGCAAATAACAAGAATGATCAAGAAAAACATTCAACTACAGTGCACTTAAAAATGCACGCTCCACCCGCAGGTAAATACGTTAATGAGAGTATACCTAGAACCGTTGTGTGTAGAGGCTTTTATTTGTTTAGTGCACCTCTTTTAAGAGTCTAGCTAGGAATACTTAATGTACTTGTATGAATGTAAATGTAGAATACGTTAATTCCTATGTTTTAGTGTGGATGGAAAAAATAACAATTTGTGGTTTGAGAACGCGTACATCGCGAATAGGTACATCAGTACAGATGTAGGTAGTGCATAATTATTTTCTATCGTATTTTGATTTGACATTTAAAAAGTGCAAGGACAAGTCAAACTAACTTTAAGTCGATGTCGATAAAATTATGATGTAGTAGATGTATTATTATTCGATATAATTTTGTTTTAATGCAAAATCTCAGAAGTCAATATCAGATATGTGATAGTTACAGTTGCAATGGAATAAATCAAAGAGGTTTGCAAGTCGATGATAAAACAACTAAGACTCTTAATTAATATTGTTCACGTTCAAGGATAAGTTACATTTGTTATTATGATGGAAAAAAATTAAGAATTAATCCGGTTCTTACGTTCCAAAATAACCAACTTTGTTGCCCCTAATTATGTTTAGGTACCTACTTCAAACCAATATTTCTATATTACAGTAGGTATTATTAGAGTCTGAAGAGAGAAGAGTCGTGGAATGTATGGGCCCCATACATTCCACTATATTACAGTAGGTATTGGGCCCCATACATTCCCTGACTCTTTTCTTTCCGCGCAGACACTATCTGCCTTCACTTTGTTTAGGACTCTACTTTAAAAAGATCAACAGCTTCAAAGCTCGAGATATTCCTTCCACAAATTGGATTAGTGCGTATTACACGCATGAAACGGAGCGTAAGACCGTCCAAACATAAAACCGTTTCGTGTCACTTTATAAATTGACACTTCACATTTATGTACCCAGTGAAGCAAAGTAACAGACCGTACTGATAACGGTCAAACAAGCCGAATTTGTATCCAAAAAGGGTCCTACCGCATATTTGCAAAGGACCAAGAAAATAGGTCAGTTTATACTCGCCTTTGGGGGTGCGTTCGAGTGAAAATTTTATTTCATTTGACTTACATTTAGGAGCGAGCAAACATAATTACGGGAGTTGACATTGAGGATTGATTTTTGCCGCTTCACTTAGTCCCGTGTTGCGCGGCTGAGCATTTCTGAGGCTCATTCCCATTGCTAACTCAACATACGCTAGTATAACACTCAGCCTAACCAGTATAGCTGCACTCTTACTTACGTATAGTTTTTTACCGATCACCGGACACGCTATAGTGGTTTGCTTGATGTTGAATCACCCGCGCTAGCTTTTAGAATACACGGTTGAGTTGAGCCATTGACGGTGCTAAGCGACTTCGAAACGGGAGTTCGTTAAGCATTTTAATTTCCTTTTAAAGATGACAATGTAAGAAATGGATTGGGTTTGGAAGTCAAAATAGAAAATTCATTTGCACAGTCGGAATTGAACTTTTGTTGAAAGTTGCTGCCATGTACATTGAGCTATTTTGTTTTATACCTGATTGCTACAGCAAAATAGAAAAAGAATCGTATGATTTTTAACATTCTGTGTCAGTGTCAGACCAATCTTAGTTCATGATGAGTTGGCATTTGAATGTTTTTTTTTTGTGATCCAGTTTAAATTAGCTGTAAGTACTCAACACAACTTAAAAGCACGAATATAAAATTTAACTCCATCATTAAAACAAAGAGAAATCTGACCCAATCACCATGTGGGATATATAGCTCGGAAGGGAGACAGAGATTAAAAACAAAGATAATAAAATTCGCCTCAACATGCCCTAATTACTTTTACAAATACGTTATCATATTTCACCGTATTTTCTCAAAATTACGGTATAACGACGTCAAAGTAAAATTATTTCTTTGATTTATAAATACGGGCCCAGGTTATAAACCCCGACGTAATAAGGTAATCCTACACTTACCCCAGTTCCGTTTCTTTGAACGAAACAAAGCAAAAACTCAAAGGAAACAAAGGGATGTCGAACTTATTATCAAATGTATGAAAGAACAAGGAAATCGGCAATGTTTAAGCAAAAATGCGCCTTTGAACGCATGGAATATGGTCTAAAATGCATATCTTTAAGTAACAAAATTATGTGAAAATGTTATGAGTGTGACGTTTTAAAGTGGATCCGATTGGTTTGAGTAGGTACTAATGGCTTATTGAGATTATGAGAAGTGGAATGGACTTAGCAAGACCTTTCAGAGGTTAAAGAAGTTAAGTGACGCTTTCTGAAGCCAGTTTCAGTGTTACGTATTTGCCGCAGCACCAAGTGGCGAGTCGGGCAATAAAAGTCAGGTAGCTATCGTACATTTTAAGGATGACTCAAGTTGGACCGGGCCGTGTCCGGGCCGGAGCTTCCAGCGCTTACTATTCTATGATCACGAGATGCTTTCCATAGAAAACGATGCGCCGGAAACTCTTGCTTGACACTACTGGCATTTATTATTTATTTATTATGAGGCAATATGCATAGTATTTTTTAGCATCAGGCGTATGTAATAATACGCCATGAATGTATTGCCATATTGCCTGTGGTGGCGCAAAGTATACGACACATGTGCAATATACGTGATTGTATTAAAAATTACAGCTCAAAATATAAAAAATATTAACGTCGAACGAAATCATATACGATTATTTTCCATATTCCGTTAAAACGTCTCACGTGATGACACGTAATGCAATCACGAATACCCCCCATTCAGTGTGGAGGGGGGTATTCGGTGTCGGATTATCGTACGCCGTTGCAATTTAATAATGCGCCGCCCGAGGCGAGGACGATGCAAATTGTCGATTAAAATGTGTTCCCGGATTTTGTCGTTAAAAGATGAAAGGGAATTATTGAACAACTTTGTAGAACGCTGATTGACAGACTTGTCGAGTGTTCGTCGACTTCTCACTTTAGAAATGAGACGTTAAAGTGATATACGAGTACAGTTGTAGTGCGTAATTATTTGCCATCGTATTTTTACGGAAACGTGCGAACGTGTCTTTCTATTTCAGTCAGTCTCGGTACAAAAAGTACTGACATTAACTGAACTAGCATGACAAATACGAACATTTCCGAGACAATTTTATGGAAAACACTTAGGCACTACATCTGTATTATAAAAATTAATCCAGCGTTTACTAAAAAAAAACAACAGTTTACGTCAAAAATAAAATGGTAAATTACAAGTGGCTGTCCATCTTGTATCCTACCGGCTGCGCCATGTCAAGGTACACATTTTGGGTTCGTGAATCAAACACGGGCACCGAACTAAGACTGGTTTATTAGGGTTCCGTACCCAAAGGGTAAAACGGGACCCTATTACTAAGGCTTCGCTGTCCGTCCGTCCGTCCGTCCGTCCGTCCGTCCGTCCGTCCGTCTGTCACCAGGCTGTATCTCACGAACCGTGATAGCTAGACAGTTAAAATTGTCACAGATGATGTATTTCTGTTGCCGCTATAACAACAAATACTAAAAACAGAATAAAATAAAGATTTAAATGGGGCTCCCATACAACAAACGTGATTTTTGACCAAAGTTAAGCAACGTCGGGAGGGGTCAGTACTTGGATGGGTGACCGTTTTCTTTTTGCTTTTTTTTGTTTTTTTTTTGCATTATGGTACGGAACCCGTCGTGCGCGAGTCCGACTCGCACTTGCCCGGTGTTTTTTATTGTATATAAGTATGATCCAACCCACCTTTGCCAAATGACCAATAAATACAAATCCCTACAGCGTAAACCCCTAAATACGGGCCAATTCGAAGGTACACCAACACCACGATGATATTTGAATTATTAGTTATCGTGCATCTCGCCCGCGCTAATAATACATGCATGGACAAGAACGAGCGAAATGCACAACTAAAAATCATGATTCTTACCTATCCCTGTCTGGTGAAATCCGTGTCGATCCATTCTCCTCCTGATCTCTGCCCTAGGGGCACGAGGAGAGTATGGCGATACGAGTCAGCGGACTGGGATGAGATGCGGCATTTCTTTGCGTCTTTCCCCTGGCAGCAGGTCTGTTTTTCTTCGGGTGACCCCTCCTGTTCTGCTGAGGCTGTTGCGGATGTGATTCGGCAGGGAATGGAATATTTCATTCCGTTCTCCGACCTATCGCTCGATCACAAGACCCGAGCATGGTACAATTCGGACTGTGCTCGAGCCGAGGCTCTTAAGCAGTCTGCATACCAGGCTTGGGTACTAGCCCGCGATACCAAAGCTGGAGCACAGAGGGTTCGCGCGAAGAAAAAAGCCTTTAACTCAGCTGCCAAGTCCTGCAAACGGGTGCTTCGAAAGGCTCGATTCGACCACGTCAGTCGAATAGGGGCCAAACTCGCCTCCTACCCTCCTGGTAGCAAGCGGTTCTGGTCCCTGTCGAAAGCGGTCGAATCCAACTTCTGCCGACCCACATTGCCACCTCTGCAGAAACCTGATGGGACACTGGCCCACTCCGCGACAGAGAAAGCTAACTTGTTTGCTTCTCTGTTTGCGAGCAATTCACGTCTAGATGCAGGCTCAAAACTTCCACCTACGCTACCTCATTGCAGTTCCTCTATGCAGAGAATTGCTATACATCAAAAAGAGGTACGCCGAGCTCTGCTGAATCTTGACGTGAATAAGGCCAATGGACCAGACGGTATACCTGCACGTGTACTAAATCAGTGTGCGCCTGAGTTGTCTCCTGTACTGACACGCCTGTACCGCCTCTCTCTCCAAACAACAAACAAACAAAAACAAGAACGGTGCCGAAATCCTGGAAGCTTGCAAACGTGCAGCCAGTACCCAAGAAGGGTAGTCGTGCTGATCCCTGCAATTACCGACCAATCGCCATTACCTCCATGCTCTGTAAAGTCATGGAAAGGGTACTTAACGGCAAACTGCTGGCATACCTCGAAGCAAATGATCTGCTCAGTGACCGTCAATATGGCTTTCGCCGAGGTCGGTCTACTGGGGATCTTTTAGCGTATGTCACGCACTGCTGCGGCGAGGCCATCGAGAGGAACGGTGAAGCGCTTGCTGTTTCACTGGACATCTCGAAGGCCTTTGACAGGGTTTGGCACGCAAGTCTCCTTAGCAAGCTTCCTGCTTACGGCATCCCTGCTGATTTTTGTAGCTGGCTATCTGATTTCTTGAGTGAACGGTCGATCAGAGTAGTTATTGATGGCTGCTCTTCGGACCTCATGGCCATTGACGCCGGTGTTCCTCAGGGGTCTGTTCTCTCCGCAACCCTTTTCCTGCTCCACATTAACGACATGCTGCAACCCAGCATTGTAGGTTATGCAGATGACAGTACGGTTGTTGAGAGATATTTGGCTAGTGCAGGGGACAGCAGGGAGGATATACGTTCACAGAGAGAGGCCATGGTTGAGCGAATGAACTTGACCCTTAGTCTCGTTTCCCAGTGGGGTGATGACAATCTGGTCACGTTCAATGCCTCCAAAACGCAGGCGTGTCTATTTTCCGCAAAACGGAGTCCATTCGACCTGACTCCTTCTTTCCGGGGTGCATCTGTACCTATTGCCGACAGCCTGGAACTCCTCGGCATGGAGCTGAGTTCAGTCCTCGGCTTCGGCAGCTTCATTGAGTCTAAAGCACAAACTGCGGCCAGAAAGCTGGGCGTCCTAAATAAGGTGAAGCGATACTTCACACCTGGACAGCTTCTAACACTTTACAAAGCTCAAGTCCGGTCGTGTATGGAGTATTGCAGCCACCTGTGGGATGGCTCAGCTAAATACCAACTCGCCGCTTTGGACTCAGTGGAGCGCAGAGCCAGGAGGATGATTGGCGACAAGAAGCTAACGGCTAAGCTTCAGACTTTGGCCCATCGGCGGAAAGTCGCCAGCCTGTCGGTATTCTACAGGTTGCACTTCGGGGAGTGTGCCCAAGAGCTACACGAGCTCATTCCACCGTCCCCATTCTACCATCGGACTTTTAGACGCACGGCCGGTTTCCATCCTTACTTGGTAGATATTCCGCCAATTCGCACTAAGCGCTTTGCTTCTACTTTCCTTATGCGCACTGCCAAGGAATGGAATTCCTTGCCGGCGTCTATATTTCCGTGCTCTTATAACCCGGCAACCTTCAAATCAAGAGTGAACAGGCACCTTCTGGGCGAGCTCGCTCCATCGTAGGCCACGTCTACGCCTCGGCTAGTCTGTGGCCATGAGTAAACCCATGCATAATAAAAAAAAAAAAAAATATCATTCTGATGTCGAATTGGCTTGTTAGACGTCGTAGACAACTATTTGTTGTTAAAATGTTAATTGTGCCATTCAGTTGGCAGTCGTGACTTCATGACAAAAGAATAGATAAAATAACAAACAAAAATGTACTAGACTTACATCGACCGGGATATGAACCGTGATTATCTTTTGTACTGTTTTTGAGCTCCCGATATTTCGACGCTGTTACAATGCATCTTGTTCACGGGTAACTGACTGAGTCTAGTGAAACTAACCGTGAATCATTCAAAACTGTTAAAAAGGAACTGAAAAAACATTATTCTTCCCTTCGTCAGGCAACAAAAAATGTCACCAAAGATCTCTCAAAACGCTTGTAAAATCATGAACACCGCACTAATTTAGACCCGCGACGATGTTTATTGAATTAGAGACCCTCGTCCCCTGACCCCTGAACGTGTATTGACAGCAACCCTCCTCAGCACCCATAATTATACTGGGATTCATATTATAGTTCATATCGCTACGTACGTTGTATACGTACCTATATCGTACGTATGTATGTCCACACGTGCCATTCAAAATTATGACCTAGTACTAAAAATATGACCGAGTTTTAAACAATTGGCGATGGACTATTGTGCAATAGGTCATCGATTTAATTTCGGAAGGGTTAATATATAACCTGAATCGTTAATAGGTTTAAGTGGATATTTTATAATGGATTGGAGTAGTATTAAGTACACAATTTAATGTTTTTTTTGCAAAGGTTTTCTTACCGCCTTTTTTACTAAATAAATATGTAACTAAAATATAACATAGGTATTATCTTCAAAATATTTTCATTTGGCTTTGATATACAAACGCAAACGTTGCTTAAAATTATATTCCATCTATATGTATGATCTATGTTAATGTGCTTACAACGTGCAATATTAATTATACAACCTATGAATTAAAGAGACATCTACAAAATGCACTTTTTCATAAATATTATGCCTGAAGCAGTAATACATATATATTTTTCTACTAAGAACACCACTGGATGCTAAAATAAAAGTCAAAGAAAAACGTATACGTTCCGGTTTTATCAGTGTTACTGTAATATGGCAAACAGATATTCCAGAACATTATCTTAGTCAAATTGATTTTAATACCTACTCGTAGGATACTATTTTCACTGTAAGTCCGATTGTTAAGTATCGACACCTCAGCTCATTCATTCAATTTGTCCATTTTGAAATCGACTACCAAATAATTAATTAAATTCTTAATAAAGCTGTTGCCGAAGCACAAAGTCTCTTGTTTAACTGCACAGAGGACCAACAAGACGATATCTCCAATAAACTCCTTACAAATTGTCCCGATAGTTTCGCTTCTACGCGAAAGAACGAATCTTTGGTAAAGCAATAGCGATACTTACGTCGTTTGTGTTCTAATGGCAGTTTCGTCCCGCTATGTTACTTTGAATTGCTGGAGACGGCGATTGACTAGCTAGTATTATTTTGAATCGTGGAATCGTCTATTTTTCAGTCCTGCTTGTTGTTGTTTATCATCTGTTTATTAGGTACATACCTACTCGTATTTGTAAACAAAAAATACGGCTATATTGACAGGTAATAAAAACATGATCATTATATAGTTAGTTTATTATATTAGGTAGTTGATATTTCGGCGGTTACGTGGAATATCATGAATCCTTAGAGGATATAACCAACGGAGACGCCATGTCTAAAATTTTCGGTACAAAATAGTCTGCCGTTTTTTGCGGGGGAGGGGCACATCAAATGTATAGGTACGTCATGTCAGATAAACGTCAGTCCATACATATGGTTGACATGTGGTTGACCATTGGCCGCCTATTTTCGACTTTTCGACAGAGGGGAACGCCTGTTAACGGCGGCTCCAGAGCATGAATCCTACACCAGAACAGGTGACGCAGCCAATTAGTGTTGTGTCGCAAAACATATTTTCAGTTTTTAAGATTATAATTATTGTGTGTATGTTAGACTGTAAGGTGTGTATTTATGGGCCTTCGTTGCCTGAAAATATATTTTTTTTAAATATATTTATCAATATTCACACGTACATTGATTGAAAAAGAGTTTTTTTACTAACAGTCTAAGTATGAGATCTTTAAAAAACAACGGGTTGCACTCCGGGAGTGCCGGCAGAAGTGAAAACTCAACGACATTGTAAAATATAAAAAATAGCGCCATCGCCATCTGCAGCACCATGTACAATTGAGGTCAACGCCATCTAGCGTTATTTCGTCGCATTACTTGAAACCCCTAAGCACGTCACTGTGAGTAACTACTACAGTTATATTAATACCAGTTTGAGGGAAACTCACTAGATGCCATTTAAATCAAACAATAAAAACACAATGACATTGTCCTTCACACATGACGTCACGAAATAGCAGGCTCAGGCATATACAAAGAGAGCGGTAGAAAGAGAGGGCTGCGCCTTACGCCTTACGCTGTCTCGAGTTTAAAAAAAATTCCCCACCTCAAAAGTGCACAGCGCCGCTAAAAAAGTTTTCATTTCAAAAAGCCACGTCAGCACACCAATACAAAATGAAACAAGTACGTTATATATATTTCATTTCGCCATTATTTATGCCCCAAATACCTCTGCCTTGCCCTTTCCAAATGCCTCGAATAGAGCGCCCGGAGAAATCCCCCCAAAAAATGCCAAATAAACGAAATAAAATTAAGTCCAAGGGTGGTTCTTTTTACCGATTTAATACTATCCAGGGCCGAAATTATTCCTACGATTGGATTGAGCACATGAAAGGAATATTATGTATTGGTTCCATTTACTTTTTGAGGGGTTTCACATGCAAGTGGTTGCTAAGAGGGTTTTTATCGGTTCTTATTCTATTAGGGCATTAAGTACAGTCAACGGCAAAAATATGGGTGTAGACAACTTACTATATGTCCCATAGTTCTTAATCCACTGACATAAGAGTTATGGGACATATTTTTGAAATGATTTGTACACCCATATTTTTACTGTTGACTGTACGAGTATACAATACAAATACTCTTATAAATACTCTTTATTGCACACCTCAATAAAAGAAGACAATACAAAAGAAAACAGAATACAGGCAGAGGTAAACAACAGGCGGTCTTATCGCTAAAAAGCGATCTCTTCCAGACAACCTTTGGGTAGCGGAAATTAATAAATTTACATATGTCAGTAGGTGTTGCAAATGCAATGAAAGAAACTTATCACTAAATACATCGAAAACAGACAAATTACCATGCAAAAAATAAAAATAAACAGAATAAAAATACATATACAATACATAAACATACTTACATAGACATACATAAATAAATACATATATTATATATAATATAATATAATATATATATATATATATATATATATATGTATATTTGGAAATCAACGAGATATGTAGATGCAGTGTTGTGAATAACGCTTATTTTTAGGCTTAAAGACTGGAGCCCTCAAGATTCGTAAGTCTTGAAGATTCGACTATATTTGAGAATTGTATTTATTTATTTTACGCGTATGGATGTAAGAAATCGTCTTTACCGCCTTTAAGGCGGTAAGCCTCGAGAGTCTTAAGGGTTCGAGACTTTAAGCCTCGAAATGAGTGTTATTCACAGCACTAGACAGATGGCTAAACGAGAATTCTGCAAGACGCCATTTTGTCTCTCTTTTTTATCAATTACACTGCCGTATTCGAACTTCAAGATATTCACAAGAGACGACACGTAAAACTAGATCCATTCTAGATACGTTATAGTTTAGATATCAACTAGTTCTCTTTTGCAGCGCAATTCGGGCAACCAATGTCACTTTTACGTTAGATAGAGTAAGATATCTATTAGATGTGGATTGGATCTCCAAGTCATATCCTGTGGAAATCGTTCAAGAGTATCTCCAGAATCGCGCAAATGTCAAATTTGACAGGTTAGATCTTAAACATATCGTTATCGTATCTTGGTGATGTCTAAAAGATGTCTAATAGATGTCTATTTCATAATCCGAATCGGGCCCCGAGAATTCTGCAAGTCGCCATTTTGTCTCTCTTTTTTATCAATTACAGACTTTTCAGAGATATTTTTTTAATAATTAATAAGCAAGTGCCCCTAAGGCGTCATCCGTATAAAATATACGCTCCGGTTTCAGGCTTAATCCATTAAATTTCGTGAGTTTTCATTGAAATAGGTATGGGATGAGATAATATAAATTTCACGACCTTGACCCTACCAAAAGGCGTAATAATAACTTAGCTTTCGGCACCCGGAAAGGTTAAAGCGACAATAACAAGGCTTGTGCCTTCGTTTCATGCCATTCATCGGAGTTTCCCTTCGTTTCCCACCATATTTTAAGCTAGACATCAGACGCATCGTACGCAACGAATTTTAGTGTTTTCACACACATACGCTGTGGACGTCTACCTTTAAAGCTTGCTTTTATTTCATTAAAAGAAGAAAAGGTATGTTCCCGGTCAGGCCGAGAAATAGTAACCAGAAATAACAAAGTATAAATGTTATTCCCACCCAATGAAGACATACTTGAATGGGAATGAGAAAAGCGTCGTTATCAAAAATGTGTTTCATATTTGTAGGTACAAAAATCAAGCGAGGAACTCTGCCTGGTCGATAGAATTTTTTTCTGTAACTTTTCTCTTACTACCTAAATGTTGATAAAGAAAAAAAACAGTCTTCGATATGATTATGACAAAAAATACAGGCAGAGTAATAGAAAAACAAATCTGATATTGTTTGAAAATGCTTAAGGATCTAAGAGAAAATAAACTCTTCATATTCGATTGTAATTCAAGTTATAACTTTTATAACAGTGTTTCTCATTTATCATACGAACTAAACTTGCTTCGGTTATTAATTTTCTTCTCCACCGTTCACCGGTCCACGAGCTCATTTTTCTATTATCATCCATCAAGCTCGCGACATCGTCTGAACAACATACCTCCACATACTTGCCAAACTATTTACTTTCCGAGCAAGGCCGAAAAAAATAACCAGAGACGCTAACCATGTTTCGAGAAGACGCATCGCCGGAAAGCGTACACAAATCTCCGCTCAGATTAACGCGATGTGTATTTTACACGTAAACAATATATATTGTCGGGGCTGGGACGGGAACACACTATTTTATGCGGCAGACGTTGGGTGTTCATTTGTTTTTCGTTTGAACAATTTGAATATGGAACGGTATTCAATCTAGGAATAGAAGAAAGGCAGGTTTTGTAATAACAAGGGTTCACCGTGTTAGAGGATATGTATGTATGGTAGTTGCACGGTCTTGGTATAGTGGTTTTTGACGATCAGTCTGGCCTAGTGATGGGTAGTAACCCTGCCTTTAAAGCCGATGGTTCGAATCCCAGTAAGGGCATTTATTTGTGTGACGACACAGATATTTGTTCCTGAGTCATGGTTGTTTTCTATATAGGTATTTATATATTATACATATCGGTGTCTGAGTACCCACAACACAAGCCTTCTTGAGCTCACTGTGGGACTTAGTCAATCTGTGTAAGAATATCCTATAATATTTATATATTATATTTATTTATGTTCATTATATTTTTTGTTTTCTTTAAAAAACGTGCAATTTACCTCTTTTTCTTGCACTTATCCCAATCCTGGGAAGTCTCCCTTCACTTCCCTTCCCGCCATCTCATCTATTATATTTTAAATAGCCTTCATACTCTAGCTGCCCAGATACCTATAAAAAGACCTTCCATTCCATTGTATATATTTTGAATCTTTATTTTGGTCTTGGCATACTTTTTATTCGTGGGCGGCTAGAAGTAATGCAATTATGATGTCCTAATTGTAAAAATTCTATGCTCAAAATAATATATTATACACTTGCAGCTACAATGGATTTTTTTTCACATTTGTCATCTTAAACCCATCTGACGCTAAGTACAATATAAGCGCGAAACTATTTTTGAACAAGGAAACAATCCCCAAAGTGCTCTGTTAGTACAGTTAACGTGACCTCTTACCCACTTCCCCTGGAGTACATGCATTAGAACAAGAGCAATTTATTACGTCTAAGTGTACCGGATGTTGCCGACTGTACAATTTAGATTCTATTGTCTCGGAACGAACTCCCGAAGAATTCCTTTAGGAGGGAAGGAAGAAGGAACTTAGTAAGTTGTTTGTGCTGTCGCGTCGTTGAAAACAAAAAAGAATCGGGTCGACGGGAGAGTATATTGTTTTGGACTGTGTTGTAAAGAAGTTAAGATTGAGACTTGAATGAGGCGTTTTGTAGTGCGCTTTAGGGTGAAATTTGTGGATACATTAATAGTCTTTACGCGTCTGAATTGATAATCTATATTATTTAGGAGGGCAAAACGTGGAAGAGTGTCTTAGGGTATATAAAGCAGGCCACTGACGAGCCTTCCAAGTGGATGCCGTTACAATGCGAGTACGTAACCTCGATTTTTGAGATTTTTACGCAGGATTTTTCACCTTGTCCTTATCGCACTAGTTTTACGAGCCGTATCCGTTAGCGAGACGGGTATATTTACCTAAAATATTTAAAACTCAGCTCCTGTTTCGTCTTAACACGTATCTAATACTGCTCAAAACAAAACGCCCAACCTATTTTTATACCAGAACCTCGCTCTCGGCGAGTCAACAATGGCGCGGCCTTGCGTGGTGCCTCTTCTACTAATTAAAAAGATCGCAGTTTCGACCCGTGCACACCCAGGCAGGGTAGGGTGGAGTGCGTTGGGGTAATTTCAAAATATCTCCCAAATTACTTGCCTTCTTTGTCTGTATTATGAATGTTTCGTATGTAAATTAGTATTTATTTTTAACTAATTATCGTAGAATATTACCCACAAAATGAGCCTTAAAGCCTATTTTTTATTCCGTAGACTACTAGTAAAATGACATTTTATGTTCATACTAGGAAATGTCATTTTACTAGTAGTCTACGGAATAAAAAAATAGGCTTTAGGTATTGAGCTTAATGTGGGCTTAGGTCGATCTGATTGAAAATTGTTCTTTAAAGACTGTATCGTTTATTATAAATAAATACACGGTTACTAAGCCGCTGTGTGGTTCGGTGTTGTTCGGAATATTTGGTTACGGAATTTTAATAAAATATGAGTTTTTCTATATTCCGTGTTATTTTTAACCGACTTCAATTTCATAGAAGGAGGAGGTTCTGTATTCGGTTGTGGCTATTTTTTTTTCTATGTACGTTCACCGATTACTTCGACATCCGTAGTCCGATTTGAGTAATTGAATAGTATAGGTATATTCAAAAAGCGTTGATAAGTTTAAGAATTTATTTGAAATTAAAAATTTTGTTATTTTGTAATATTAAGCCCTTAGGAAATTGCATACCAACTTGGTAAAATTCTACCCATGTCGCCGTGGCCCGGGGTGGCCAATAGGCTTAGCCACCTGGTCCGATTCCAGCCCTGAGCGTGAGCACCGGAGGCGCTCTTCACCTTTTCTTCGTATATGATATTTATTTCGGTCTATAATTCATAACTTCTGACTGTCGGAATTATCCCAAAGCACCTTACCCTGTACATGGGTTAGGGACGCACTTAAATCAGATCCCTGAATTGATTTAAACCTTATTAGGCTAATGTTTTCTGGTACTCTTGGGTCTGTTTGAATAGTTTTTTTTATGCTTTTTGAATGAATTTTTGCGGTGTTTACGTAAATAGGTTCTTTAGTATTCATTTTATATGGCGTATCGTTCAATACACATTTTGCAACTTGTAAAGTAGCTAAATAATAACGCAAGAAATGTATGCGTATACCTATCAAATATAAACCTATCAAATATACAATTTCTCAACCTTGCTATAAACCTTGCTAGATAACATATTAGGGTAACTTTAACAACTGTTAACGCTATAAACACGACAAGTTACGACTTCTGTTAGGGTTTATAGCGTTCAAGTAGTTGTTATACCTAAGTCTTGATATTCTACCGAAGACAATCTTAATATTATACGTATGTATCTAGTTAAAACGTCGCCATAGTGTTTAGTTAAAATATGTATTATAATATAATATCAATATAAAAATAAAATTAAGAACACTTTTTATAATTTGAATGCCTTTTTAGCTCTGGGCTCGATTCAGATTTTGAAATATTAGATATCTTTTAGACATCACCAAGATACGATAACGATATGTTTAAGATCTAACCTATCAAATTTGACATTTGCGCGATTCTGGAGATACTCTTGAACGACTTCCACAGGATATGACTTAGAGATCCAATTCACATCTAATAGATATCTCACTCTATCTAACGTAAAAGTGACATTGGTTGCCTGAATTGCGCTGCAAAAGAGAACTAGTTGATATCTAAACTATAACGTATTTAGAATGGATCTAGTACGTGTAGTCTCTTGTGAATATCTTGAAGTTTGAATACGGCAGTCTAAGTAATAATCAAACCAAAACCGCTACGAGCTACGGCTACGGCGTAGTTTATGAACGTTTTTGGATGTGAACGAGTTACAGGCGTATTCTAATTTTAATAACAGGATATGAATGAGATCTAGATTAGATATGGATCACATCCATATCCTGTTATTAAAATCAGAATATGCCGGTTAATCTAATAGAGTCGGACCAAGCTAACTCTGCATGGAATTTGCAAAGAAAGTGTGACAATTTTCACCATTAATGTCAAATTTCTATGAAAATATGACGTTAATAATGACATTCCCTCACTTTTGTCTGATCAAGTATTCGAAAACTCACTGTATGTATATAGTGATAATTCAACACCAACATAATCCACACAAAATATGCAGTATTCACGACTTTGCCAAGGCCTCGCCCGTGAAATCACCCATGAAACCCGTAAAAAAACACGGAAAAATGTTATTTACGCCAAGGCTACCTTCCAAATCGAATTTTAGCTAAGACAAATACTAATCACTTTTGTAACTAACTTTTATTCGGACTATCGGCGGCTCAACGAAACGAGTATAAAACGTTCTGCAGTCACACTACGCTTTATGTGGTAAGTCTTAAAGTCGTATTTCTTTTGATTTGGTAGCATTAGCGGGTCTAGTTAAGCAGACCGTTATTCGAGGCGCGTTCGAATTGGGAACAATCGGCGTGAACATTCGATTTCTAGTCGTGTTCGATTCGGCGCTATTCGTTATCGGATTCGATATCTGTCTCTCGAGCGGTTAGTGGGCCACGTGCATCGGATCGGAAAATGTTTGCAGCAGCATTTTGAGCATTTTGGGGTGGTTTGTAACTGTAATCCATAGGTACTCATATTATAAATGTGTACCTAAGTGTGTCTGCTTGTCTGTCTGTCTGTCTCCTCTTTACGCTTAAACCGCTGAACAGATTTAGTTTAAATTTGGCATAGAGATAGTTTGACTCCCGGGGAAGGACGTAATGATAGATTTATGTCGGAAGTCATCCCTAAAGAGAGTGTAAGGGGTGGTGGAAATGAGAAAATTAATGAATAGCCTTTTAATTAGTATCAGCAATTAAGCTTATGCTCAATATTATAGCCATTATACTTACTTTAACTGCTGGAACTAATTCCTAAAACTAGTTTAATAATTATATTATATAAATTAGTATTTATTATGACTTACGATCAAAAAGGACTTTGCAAAACCATAGAAATATTTTTATTGTAAAGAATGTGGTATCGGAGGTTTATATACTTAACAACCGTCGGTCGGTTTTGCCTTAAATTATTTTCTAAAGCAATGTATGTGCAAAGAAAGGACGAGAAAACATAAATAAATCAAACACAAGTAACTATTACTTTCAGCATATTTATAAACAAGTGACAAACGAACCGATCAAACTGATTTATTATTATTTGTACACCGTTCGATGAATATCGACTCGAACGAGCACGGATCGATAACGCCGTCCCTATTTCTCTATATTTTTCCAATAAGGACAGAACCATTCGAGCGGACATCGAAGAGAGAATGCTCGAATGCGTTCCCGTGTTTCAACACACCTGCCTCGCTTTCCATTCTGCCCTTTTAAACATCTATGTTCCCGATCTCTTTACTTTACTTGGTAACATGGCTTTTTTCGGAGCCTTTGGCAAACACGACGACTGCCATTTGACAAAGAGACTTAAGTAGTTGACGCGTGAGTTGGTTTTTGATTGATTCCCAATTCAGATTGCAAAGTTTATCGGTCGGAAGATTGTCTTATGTTCCGCGAGTTTTTCAACGATAATAATGTTATTTTTCTGATTTGAAAGACTTAAGTCGGAAAGTAATTTTCTTAAGAGTGGAATGTATTTGGATATATAAAAAGCTGATTATAATGAAGATAATACGATTTATTGTAAGCCGACATTAGAAAGAATTAATTGGGTCTTACAGGGGAAGGATTTTAAAGCATTAAGGTATATTTTGGCTAAAATATTTATTTAATCTTTATTGCACAATAGATTATCTACCAGGCAACCAATGGGCTAAATCAGAAAGTTAGGTATTTTTTGTGTTTTTATTAAGAAGAAAAAATACATTTACCTATACAGATTTTTTAAATGAATCTTTTTTCCCCACAGTAATTGTAAGGTAGTTATTCTTCTTGGCAATCGATTGAGAAGTTCCAGGAATATAGGAAGGGCCTAATTTATCAATTACTAAATATCTTACTTTTTCCTTTATTTCAAGCAGGTACAAGAAAACCAAAAGCCTTCACGCACTATAAAGTAACCAACACTAAACTAAACTATACAATAAATCTTGTAGAATAACTAACAGAACGTGAAATAACGGTGTTTATATTTGTACATTTACATGTACCAATTTCCGTATTTACATACGGGAACCTCGTCAGGCGTCGCCAGTCCGTATCCAGCGTAGCTTTATTTAGGTACATTTGCTCCTAAAAATACTGAAGCGTGTATGGTAATGCGATGTAGTACATGAACGCAGTAGATACTGTGTCAACAGCGATGCAATACATTATATCAGTCGAAAATTTTGCAAAATACGGGTTATATGATTAAAAACGCTTTGGGTTCCTGAAGAGGGCTGGGTTAGTTTTATTTAGGTAGGTATTTCTCTTTTGAGAGTTACCTCATACTAAACTTCTAATTTAAATTCAATCGATAATTTTTTTTTAGTCTGTTGCTACCAATTTCACCTACGCGTCAGCGGGCAATGGGTAATATTTTTATCAATTTTCTTGGAAAAAAATCTGCAGCATTTGTCATGCAGTCTGCAGCATTTTGGCCGACACATTGCTGCAAGAAATTTCAACTTCAATGGCCACGTCCTGAATTTGCCATTATCTGCAGCAATGCAGGCTGAAAAGCTTACCATAATGTAAGTCTAAGTAAATCTGAATTTAGGTACACTAACAACTTGGTCCAAATTGAAGTTCCAGTAAAATATCTATAAATATTTTCCAAAGTAGGTAGGTATCCAATGTAGAAAATCGGGCAAGTGCGAGTTGGACTCGCGCACGAAGGGTTCCGTACCATAATGCAAAAAAAAAACAAAAAAAAAGGAAAAAAAAACGGTCACCCATCCAAGTACTGACCCCTCCCGACGTTGCTTAACTTTGGTCAAAAATCACGTTTGTTGTATGGGAGCCCCATTTAAATCATTATTTTATTCTGTTTTTAGTATTTGTTGTTATAGCGGAAACAGAAATACATCATCTGTGAAAATTTCAACTGTCTAGCTATGGACGGACGGACGGACGGACAGCGAAGTCTTAGTAATAGGGTCCCGTTTTACCCTTTGGGTACGGAACCCTAAAAAGCATTAGATTTAAGCAACCAAAGAAATGTAACGAGTACAAATCAAAATGGCTCGTTAATAATGAACGTTGAAAACTGGGCCGCAGTTGTATTATAGGACTATAGTAAAGTTATTTACCTGAGTTTACGGTACCAAAGCAAACCGTTCTGGTTACAAGGAACACGCCACCATAATGGAATCTTGTAACTATAGGGTCAGACCTTTGTCAATCAACAAATTTGTCCAGTAATTTGGAACTGCCTTGGGATTTAATCCTTTTTGGGGTTTTGATCTCGTTTCTTCATCAGTCTTTGTAGTAAATTAAGTAGAACATTTCTGTGGTGCAATCTTGCAAAATTTTTAAAATACATTTTATTCATACTGCAACGGCCTCCTAGCCTAGTCGATAGTGACCCTGCCTACGAAGCAGGAGGTTCCGGGTTCGAATCCTGGTAAGGGCATTTATTTGTGTGTTCCTGAGTTGTGGATGTTTTCTATGTATATAAGTATTCATATATATGTGTATATTATATATATCGTCGTCTATTACCCACAACACAAGCCTTATCGAGCTTACTGTGGGACTAGGTCGATCTGTGTAAAATTGTCCTATAATATTTATTTATTTTATACTCATACTTACCTACTCATTTAAATATTTATAAAATGGAATCTTTCGATGGAATATCTAGTCAGGTATAATTTATTTTTCCAAGAAGGAGCAGCGAAAATAGGTCCAAAATGTATGTGTCGGAAGGACAGGACAAACAGGCACTTAGCCTCTCATCATAAGATTATTCCAGCAATATACTTAGGCCTCCCACACGTCGTACTGATGTGAATCTATGTAATACAAGGGGGGCTCAAGGCGTAAAGTGGGGGTCGTGGGCAAAACACTGCAAATAATGGGTTGGAATTTGCGAGAATCTTTTCGTTCCTATTGCCGCGTTGAGCACAAATAAATATAACTTAGTCTGAGTGAAGGGAGTGCTTCAGCAAGATTACTAGGTACGTGTGCTGTTTTGAATGCGTATACAGTGTGGAAAGATAAGTCGGGCCCTGGAGGGAAACTACCTTAAATCCTCAAGCTGGCTCATTTTACTTAAAGGAGGCATTCCTTTATTTTTAAAAAGAAACAAAACTGCATTTATAGATGTTTCTTTTTTTTTCAATTTGACTTGTCTAAAAAAATCTTGAGTAAGTACTAAATATTAGATTTTATGGATATTTTATACGACAGACGAGTGTTCTTACGTTTCCTAATGTTTCCTAATGTTTCTTGGAGAAATGTTATCATTAACATTAACCGTATCGACTAGTAGAATAAAATTGCGAGTGTTTATTTTTTGGAATTTTTAGTCGGTTCGAGTCCCGGGCGAGGCAAGCGACTTTTAGAAAAACTTTAAATGCGGTTTTTTTTTCTTTTTTAAAATAAAGGAATGTCTCCTTTAAGTAAAATGAGCCAGCTTAAGGATTTAAGGTAGTTTCCCTCCGAGGCCCGACTTATCTTTCCACACTGTATAACAGTGCGTGTATTAGGAGATTTAGGCTGTATGTAATGTCGGTTTATTTAAATAAGTATGGTGCGTTAGAGCGGAGATGGGATGATATTTAAATACCGGTTGGAAATATATTATTATGTATATTTGCTGGATTTATTAGTATGGCGTAAATAAAGACATTAAATTATATTCTGATACAATGTTTTTGGACTTTCGTTCTTTAACCAGGATACAATTTGAAAATATAAAAGTACCTAGGTAACTACTAGATTCAATTATTCTGCTTGGGAATTGGTTTGCTGATAAATATTGATTTGAACTATTATTGAACTATTATGTCCTTTCCTAGGCCTTAAACTATTTTCGTATCAAATTTTATCTAATTCGCGGTTCAGCGGTTTTAGCGTGAAGAGGTAACCGATATACAGAGTTACTTTCAAATTTATAATGTTTGTAGGGATAATAGTCTATAGGGTCCGTGCTAAACCTGGTGGCTCTCAGGCAACCGCCATTATAGTAGAAACCTCGTCTATTATCTTGAAAAATGATGTCCTGAAATCATGTAAACTATTCAACGCCAAAAATAATGAAAAACTTCGTGCCAAACACCTAGGCCTGCGCAGCTCAGAAGAGACCCCCGTGTTCGTGTCGGAGCAGCTGACGCCTAAGGCGGCCCGGCTATACTTTTTAGCCCGGGAGCTCAAACGGCAACAACAATACAAGTACTGCTGGACGGCGTACGGCAACATTTACCTGAAAAAGGACGACAACGCGAATATCGTACATGTAACAAGTGAGGCCCAAATCACTTCTTTGTCAAATCAAAAATGACTATATTATGGTTCACATACACTTATGTTTGAAAAATGTCAATTCTGCTCCGTCAGAGAAAAAATTGTATTTTTTATGCCTTTCTATTTTCAATTGATAAGACTTAGTTTAAGTATAGCTATATCTCACTACTATAAATTAATCACTGTTAATGCCAACTCACACACATTAGTACACTTTAACACTTACCAAATAAACGCGTACACACTTATAATGTACTAAAAAAACTAGCACATACATACATCTTGAAAAAGCCACACTGTTCTTCAAACTTATAGGTTCATGCCACATAAATTGCCTAATACGTCTATCTACATTTTTTATGGTGACTTATACCTCTAGTCCAATCAAAATATGATTTGCAACACAAATATTTTAAATGAAATTGACGAAGTGGAAGTTGCGGTTTCTATGCAGTGTGACATCCAGGACTTACATAAACACGTGCCTTATGCAAACTCCAATATAACCATTTGCTCACAAAATATTAGGAGTGTATATGTATAGTAACCTAGATGACCTCATGCTGAACTTATCTGAACTTAATCATACGGTCGACATCATTATACTCTCAGAATGTCACCTAAACCAATATAAACCAACTCCCCAAATTGAGTCTTACTCTCCTATATCCACAGTAAATAACTTAAATCAATGTGATGGAGTAGTGGCCTATGTGAAAACTGAACTTAACGCTCAAGCATTAGAGATCAAAATAGAACAAGCTACCTGCATACAATTAAAACTTAAAAACATAGTCATACTAGGTATATATCGTAGTCCCTCAAATTCTAACGCAATAGACTTTATCAATTCGTTGAATAATCATCTTGAAAAATTAACAACATTTAGCAACATTATTATCACGGGTGACATAAATATTAACCTCATTCCTAAACAACATGAATCAAATTATGAAATATCTAACAGATCTAGCTATCTAAATATGCTGTCATCCCACGGTATTCTACCTGGGCACACTTTACCTACCAGACAAGCCAGCTGCCTAGACCACTTGATGCTAAAAATAGAAACTCAAAAATCGACTGCATATGCCACTATTCTTAACACTTCTGTCACTGACCATTTAACTCTTCACTTAACATTAACATACAATAAACCCAATGAACGAACTCCTCGTACTATAGTAACCATTAACTACGATAATGCACTAAAAAAACTTCTAGAAAAAAATATCGACATTCTTCTTTTATCCAATGACCCATTCCTTGTCACAAATCAACTTATAAATAAGATAAGACAGTCACTTGATGAAAGTAAAAATACTAGACCCATACCCAGAAGTCAACGAATAATAAAACCTTGGATGACCCCTGGTATGTTGCGCTGCATTAGAAACCGTAACAAACTACAATACAAATCGCGACGGGAACCTCATAATGAAGTCCTCAAAATTACCTACAAACGATACCGCAATTTTTGTAACGATCTAATAAAAAAAATCAGGCGCAAATATGAAAAAGAACAGCTGGCTAAATCATCTAAAAACTCTAAAACGCTTTGGCAGACAATAAAAAGGATAACTCATTACAAATCTGATAAAACAAAAAATACTGAACTATTAAACACTAAACCATCTCCAACTTCATCCATTAACTATGTAAATAATTATTTTGCTGGCATTGGCAAAACACTGGCCGAAGAAATCCTAAGTACTACAAATAATCGATATGTAAATAATCATGACGGATACAACCTGCTCGACTGTACCGCCTCCTCACTTGTTTTCCTGAACACTGACCCCCAGGAAGTACACTGTGTTGTCATGGGCCTCAGAGCCGATAGCGCCCCTGGGTGGGACAAATACCAACAAAATTCCTGAAGCACGCCTGCACTGTTGTTGCCCCTGTAATTAGCCACCTAGCAAACCTCTGTTTCGCAAGAGGAGTATTCCCCGCCCCACTGAAACAATCGATTGTGACACCGGTGTATAAGAGTGGAGAGAGAGATGACGTAAGCAATTATAGACCGATCTCAGTGTTGACTGCCATCTCTAAAGTTATAGAAAAATTAATTAATAGTCGTCTTGTATCATACCTTAACAAATTTAACATACTCTCCGAAAACCAATTTGGCTTTCGGCAGTCCAGATCCACTGAAGATGCTATACTATCTCTAACATCTCTAATTACCGATAAAATGGATAAAGGTAAGAAATGCCTCGCTATATTTTTAGACCTAAAAAAGGCATTCGATACGGTCTCTCTCTCCACTCTTACACAAAAAATGGAACGAATAGGAATAAGAGGTTTGCCTCTCAAATTGCTGAGTGACTACTTGCAAGGGCGTACACAAAGAGTGAAAATAGGAGACTTCATAAGTAACGAAATGGATATAACTTACGGTGTCCCCCAGGGAAGCGTTCTGGGGCCCACGTTGTTTCTTATTTATATTAACGATTTGACGAATCTTAAACTACAACGTGGGCACATCGGCTCTTATGCTGATGACACAGCTATAGTGTTCGATGGAGAATCCTGGGAGTCAGTGTTCAGTAGCGCAGAATCTGGCCTCTGCAGAGTGGCTGTATGGCTTAGAAATAACCTCCTTACGCTTAATGCCAGCAAAACTAATTATATATGTTTCAGTAAATATGACAGTTCGCAACCTAATATTAACTTGAAATTAAAAATACACATGTGTAACCAAGATGATCCTTCCCCCTGTAAATGCATCGAACTGGAAAAAGTAAAATTTACTAAATATCTAGGTGTACTACTTGACCAACGCCTCTCATGGCACATGCAACTGGAAAATGTAAACAATAGAATAAGAAAACTTAATTGGATTTTCAAGATTTTTAGATATATTACTAGTAAGGAACTACTGAATCAACTGTATATTACTTTGGCACAACCTGTCATGAGCTACTGTATTACTGTCTGGGGTGGCGCTGCCAAAACAAAATTCTTAGAGGTGGAGAGAGGGCAACGCTGCCTGCTTAAGGTGATGTACTCAAAACCATACAGGTTTTCCACAAAAAAACTATATGAAATCAGTGACCAATTAACTATCAGGAAGCTGTATGTTTTGAGTACAACACTCAGGCTACACAAAACCCTAGAGTTTAACCCTACAAATGGAACCCGACGACGCAAAAACAATGTTGCCCCCCTATCTAGCTATAAATCTATGTTTGCCAAAAGGCAATATAAAGCGCAATCGGCATACATCTTTTTTTTTTTTTTTTTATTGGGGAAAAAAACAGATACAGGCCAATAATATTTACAGGCAAAATTACTAAATTTAGATCTAGCCTACATCCTAAGACAATTCCCACTAGGATGTACGACAATAGTTTTAGGATAGCAGTGTGATCGGGACTAAACAGACTTATACTATACTTACACAAAAAATTTACATAACGACATTTAACACGTTCCAAGTATAAATATGTGAACGCATACACACGCATAGTTTTATCATAAATATAAATTACAGCTATTAGGTACTATATGAGATACAAAAGAAACAATCAAAGAAACAAAGGAAACAAAGCTACACAATATAATAGAAGCTTAAAATTAAAGTTATAGTAACGAGCTGACTTTGCGTTTAAATTTAACTCTAGTATTATTGAATATGTCAGCCGAGACTAGGCGTTTGTTGTAATTATTACATATCCTACGCAGCGGGGCTCGCACCCCAGCGTTAGTGGCAGCTATCGGGACCGCGAATAGGGACAGATTTCGTGTCCTATAGGTAGAAGCTCGGAAACTAATAGCCTCAAGTAGCTCAGGGCAGTTATACTGACCTGTACATATATTGTATAACACTGTGGCATCTTGGGCGTGGCGTCTGCTTGCCAGCGTCTTCACTTTATACCTGTCAAGTAGTTTGTCATATGACATTGTTGTATGTTCGAGTCTGTAGTGGAGGGCTCTAAGAAAACGCTTCTGCACCGCCTCCACAGCATTAATGTAGACGGCGTAATGTGGGTTCCACACCTCTGATGCATATTCGAGGTAAGGGCGGACAAGAGCATTATAAAGTAACATATATGAAGAACATTTTCTTAAAGGTTTAGCTGATCTGAGAACAAATCCTAACATTTGAAAAGCCTTAGCCGTTATTTTGTGGACATGTTGGTCAAATGTTAACTTTTCATCGAATGTCACTCCCAAATCCTTTACCAGTGAAACTCTTTGGACCGCTTCCCCTCCTATGTGGTATCTAGAGAATACTTTATTTTTATTTTTAGTGAATGTGATTTGAACGCACTTATCGTACGCCAAGTATAGTTTATTTTCTAGGCAATAATGATGGAACCGATCTAGGTCATCCTGAATGAGAGTGCAGTCATGTTGGTTTTTTACTGTTTTATATATTTTCAGGTCGTCTGCAAACATAGCAAAATTACAATTCCGAAAACAATTTCCAATGTCGTTAATGAATAAAGAGTACAGAAGCGGTCCCAAAATTGATCCTTGAATTACCCCAGACGCTACGTGAGTTGCTTGCGATTCATAACCATTAATAACGATTTTTTGGGTACGATTGTCTAGGTAGGAAGCAAACCACCTCAGTAGGTTACCTTTAATCCCATTAAATGCTAACTTACGCAATAGTAGCAGGTGATCCACTTTATCAAAGGCTTTTCGGAAGTCTGTATACACCACATCTACCTGAGCACGTCTATCCATGGAAGAAAACAGGTAGTTCGAGTATACAAGCAGATTGGTAGATGTAGACTTATTTTTCATAAAGCCGTGCTGTTGTGGTATTATATTATTTCTGACAAGCGGATATATAATATCGTGAATGAGAGACTCAAGCAATTTCGATATACAGCATTGAATTGATATCGGTCGATAATTATTGACCTGGGCTTTGGACCCAGATTTATGTATGGGAGTGACGAGAGATAATTTCCAATATTCGGGGTAAGTTCCCTCTCGGAGACATTTATTAAATAGTATTTTAAGTGGGGTTACTATTGCTGGTGAACTATGTTTCAAGAATTGAGGGCTGATTCTATCCGGGCCAGGCCCTTTATTAGTATCCAGATGGCGGATCTTGTGTTTGATATCTGAGTCGCTTATAAATATGTCAGGAATAATATTAGCCGACTCTGAGCATGGTAAGTTGTCCAAGTCGCGTACATTGCAACTGCTTTTGGGCTCAAATACGGAACTAAAGAATTTTGAAAAGAGCTCGCTTACGTCCTTAGGGGTATTCGCCGAACTGTTTTCAAGGAACATAGTTTGGGGGTAGTTCGATTTTGTCTTTTTTAACGAAGATATAGAAGCCCAAAATGATTTTATATTTGTCCTCATTGCATTTTCAGTGTTTTCTGTGTACTTGCGAAAACAGTTTGTTATAAGCGATTTACATCGTGAACGTAGCAGCGAAAATTCACTATAATCCCTAAGGGACTTATATGTTTTCCATTTTAGCCATACCTCATACATCTATAACAATGTAAACAAGTTAATTGATATCCATCCACTACTGTTGTACAAGTGTAAGATAGAACTCACAAAATGGCTGAAACAAGTAAGTTACGATGAAACAGAGTCATTACTGTACCGCGTTAATTATTAACTAAAAATAACATATTGGCAGAACTCATACGCTAATCCACAGACGCACGCACTTGCATACACACACATACACACACACACACACACACACACACACACACACGCACACACACACACACACGCACGCGCACGCGCACGCGCACGCGCACGCGCACGCACACGCACACGCACACGCACACGCACACGCACACGCACACGCACACGCACACGCACACGCACACGCACACGCACACGCACACGCACACGCACACGCACACGCACACGCACACGCACACGCACACGCACACGCACACGCACACGCACACGCACACGCACACGCACACGCACACGCACACGCACACGCACACGCACACGCACACGCACACGCACACGCACACGCACACGCACACGCACACACACACGCACACACACACACACACACACACACACGCACACACACACACTCATTCATTCATTCATTGTTATATCCTCATCATAAACTTAGTAGTTAATTTAGAATACTAAATAATAGCATAAAATCCTAAAACAATCTTTAAAAATAAAAAAAAATAGAATATATTACTTATAAGTAGTTTATAAATAAAATAAGTTACTTGCTTATGTATAAGATTTCCTGTAAGTAATAACAAGACTGTTTAGTTATGGAGGAGCGGGGCACCCTGATACAGGTTCACTCACCTAAAAGGAAGTCCCAACTACTGATGGCAATTTGTAAAAGTTTAATAAGGAAATAAATAATTTTTCATTTTCATTTTCATTTCATTTTTCAATAGTTATTTGTTTTACAAGGGGGCAAAGTTGTTGTTTAGTTATTAAATATTTATCATCCAAAATCATCATTTAAAAGTCAATTCTAGCAGCTAGCAAACATGAGAAAACAACTCAAAATTTGCATTTGATTACTTTGCCTCACATGTGAATAAAATGCAACTTTGCTATCGGTTTTTGAAGTGCAAAGTAAGCCTTTCCGAGCTGGTGTGGTGAAAATAATTTTATTTGTGTAGGTATTTAATTATTATCATCTGAAAAAATATGCTATATTATTTTGCCGCTACTGTACATTATCAAATTGCTACAAAATGGCGAATCAAAATCGATTTTATATTGTTTATCATTGTCATGCATTCGACAAAGCCCATTTCCCGTCAAATAACTACAAAATAACGAGGGAAATTGTTTCCAACAGCAAAATTGTTTTTTGAAATTCATTAAAGTGTATTTATCCAGTGCTTTGGAGTGGCCGCGGCCGCAATTTAATGAGCGTTAATTTTAAATTCATTAACCATCCCGCGCGGCGGTTAGGGGGGAATTAACAGGATATTGGTGTCATGTGTGTTTCACATAGTCTATTCTAGCTCATGTATTAGAGGCTTGTGTGTAACTTATCACCAGATATAGTAAAATATAACAGTGAGACTAGGAAAATGTGCATACGTTACTAAAACAGCTAGAACTATTGTAATTATAGACTTAAGTTTTTGGTTGGTAAGAGAGCTTAGAGTACCTATCCAAGTATTTTTGGTTCTCATTAGGTATATTTAACCCATATATTAAATGTGTCCAATTCAATATGATTTTCAAGCCTTTTGTTCAAAGTTCTTTGGTATTTATACGCCGTCACGGTCACGCTCCGCGATTATTGAGCCATTTAGGGTCCTAGCTAAATTGGTTATTCAATACTTATGCCATGAATGTCCAATTTAGCTAGAACGCTAAATGGCGCGACAATCACGGAGCGTCTGTATGTCGTGCGCTGCTTACAGCGTCAGGTTGGGCTTCCCCAAGTATAAATACAAAATATTAATTTTCCTTTCTCTATTTTCTAAATCCAATGCACTTTACAGTCATTTAAGAGAGACATTGTCATCAATTGTTATTTATGAGTTCTTTCGCTTTCAATAAAACAAAAATATTCGCAAACCACAATTTTTCAAACAAGTTTAAAAACATGTCAATAAACAAATAATAAATCACTATTTAGGACACTATTAAAGGACGCAACCACCGCCGTCGCCGCTAATGCAAACTAGTCTCTATCTTAAATTTATTGGGATTGAATTTGGCTTGACTTGCAGTTAAGGGTGAGTCCGATAGTTGGACCGAGCTGTCAGCGTGATTTAGCGATGGCAGGGCGGGTGAAAAATGAGCCGTGTAGCGCACAAATCATCGACGCGCCTGCTACGGTGTCATTCCGATTGCTTTGTGTTCACGACCGAATTGTCTGCCTAGGCGAACTATAGTAATCTCCATTTTGAATGCCAAAAACCTTATAATAGGTTGTAGGCTAAATTGTAGGAGGGTATCCCAATATAGGACCGGCAAGAAACTCGGGGACACAACATGACAAAACAACACTTAAAAAATACAATTTACGTAATTAACCTGAACATAGTCTCCTGGACAATAGTTTCTGGTTTGGACCATGCTTGTTTGTCTGTCAGGTAGTCCTATGTAATATAATAACACAAGTAAAGTATGCACTTCCTTAAATGATTTTTACGCCTAAGACCCTAAGCTTTTGTTGTTTATTTTATGCGAGCGGTTTAGCTCCCGTATTATCCACGTGCCAAAGCAACAATGCCCCTTAAAAAGCAACTGTATCGTGATAGTATTAAGGTTCTAATCTATGTTATGAGGGCTCGCCTACATTGAGGTGGTCGATCGTCCTTTATTTACCAAAACATGTTAACTCGTATTTAAAATATTAGGGTCTTAGGCGTAAAAATCTTTTGAGAAAATTCATACTATAGTTTGGTCATAGGTCAGATTTTGGCTGTTAGTTGGTTCTGGACGTCCTGGTTCCCGATTCGCATATCCAATAGGAACACAGAGGCTGTACAGTGACAAACGGAAGGTTATTTAGTGCTAACCGATACAGTTGTACGTTGTCAGCGGCCATAATTGGTTGCCTTTGGTACCAGTCCAGTGCAGTGAAGTGCATTTTTGCAGTTTCAAATGGAACCGTGTTTCATATCACAATTAGTGTGACTGCAAAGTGTTTATATTATTCATACAGTGAACGATCGACTCTACGATTAATCAGAATCAGAATCAGAATGCTTTATTTGTAAAACATGTCTTAGGTACCTACATTTGAGCGCTAGGTTTTGCCGGTTGGCATACAAATGTCAAAGAGAGCGAAAATCTAATTAAAAATATAGCAAATACCTATCATAACTTAAATAAGAATATATTTACCTAGATTGACTTGGACATATCAAAAAAACAAGGCGAAAAATCTCAAAAATCGAGGTTTCGTACTCGACTGTTTCCTCCTCCAAAACTTAACCAATCGTAACCAAATTTGGAAATCTACATGATTATGAAATTATCTGTGTCGGACCGTTTTGCTTTTTTGGCTAATTGATATCAGTTTTGAATACTACGCCTCTCATTGCGGCATAGTCAATGAGGCCATTTTGGCCATTTTCGAAGGGCTCTAGCGCCTTAAAAAACAAAGATATCAAAAAAAGTAATAAAACGGTCCAACACAGATGTTGACAATATTAATCTGTCTTGAAAAAATCATTGCTAGCATCAAAATCTAGTAGATTTAATTAAAGAGGAAATTGAGTTTTGGAATCGAGGTTTTTGCATTAAATACGACCTACGACTTCCGCCCACGGAAGAGTAAATGCCACGAAGATATTTAAGAAATGTTACTCAGTAAATGAGTTATTCAATCCTTTTTCATTACTTTGTCTTACTTTACATTCCCACGAAATTGCTAAACATCTTTATTATTTACAGACGCATTCTGAATTTAATATCAGGTTTAGGATTAGATCAGATCCATAACGAGTCTAGTGGCTTAATTCGGCAAATGAATTATAACTAGATACGATATAGTAAATACATGTGACGTTCCACGGAAAAGGGCTGGCGCCGCAATTCGCTATATCGTATCTAGTTAATCTCTAATTCATTTCCCGTATCGAGCCGTAGATCTATTCCTGAACCTGATATTAGTTAAGATCAGAATACACCTGTTAGTCTTATATGTGTAGTAGCTTCTAAAAAAAATGCAAAATTTCTTCTACGTTTATTACGTTATGTATAATCCTGAAGAGTAGAGATAATATTATGATATAATTTGATTAACTTTGTAAGTAATAATACTATAACTATAATACTAACGGGTGCTGCCTCTGCGTGCGTCCCATGACACGGGTAAGGGCAGCATCCGCTCGGTGTACCCCTTACATTTCATTAAAGTGTCAAAAGGGCCTCTACGTGTTGGCTTCGGCTCCGCGCACGCCTCCCAAAGGTCCGGAACACCATTGTTCCGTGATGGGAAAGACATACTAATAATAATACGTATGTAAGTTATATTCACCAAATAACTAGTCTTAAATGCGCGATTAATTAAAAGCTATATTTTCATAATAGCTCCTGTGAGTATTCAACTTTGAATATTAAAGATGTTTACATAATGGTTGTGATGTCAAGACTCATAAAATAAATTAATGAATGTTCTCAAGTGTAATCAAGGTCTCCATGTAACCCATTTACTAAATAAAATACTTTAAATTGTTATTAACTTTTTACTTATTTTGATATTTGGAGGGCCTTTTGTGTAAATATCCCTTATTTGTACCTACTCATAAGCTTCTTAGATAAAACCTTCTACCTTCGTAAATACCTGGGTATAAAGTGCATGGTTGCATTATGAATTTATAAAACACATTAATAATGTTACCATGCAATTTTGCAGCTCGGTGTATAAACATCTTATTTAAATCACGTCTGAAAAAAAACTATACTATAGTACATATTATATTGCTTTAAGTCTTAAATACACTAAAATTGCTAACCCTACTCAAGTCAGACATGACAAACAGTAATACACTTACCAGAACGCGAATAATCTCAATTGTGATTATGAAGCATCAATAAATGTCGTCGTCCCCCTCTAACGGCCGTCGGCTGCCATTAGGCTGACAGAGATGTATGCCGAGCGACATTTGCTTAGAATAGCATTACAGCGTTTAGGTTAACTAACGTGGCTTTTTGGGTAGGGTTGTCAAAAAAATTGCTGTCATTTTTTTATCGAAAATATTTTTACACAAGTTGTTGTATTGAATATTAGCTATGATCCTTTGTTTGACAAAACTCTTGCACCCAAATTTTAAAAAGCTCCTAACTCTTATAATAATTTTCTATAATGTTAAGTAATATCCAGAGAGGGAAATGGGGACTACGTTTGTAACTATTGAGGAAAGCAATTTCACTAAAACGGGGTTTTATGGTAACATGTATTAAATTAACAACAATGGATGGTTTAAAGTAACGGCTCTGGAACTTTTCTGCGTCAAGTTTTACATATAAAATAATAAAACAATCCTTGTAATGTTTGCTATTTTAAACACCTAAGAAAATGTACAAATTTTCTGTAGGTATTGATAAGGCATTCTGCATTGCTTCAGCAATGATCTCCCGCTATCTTACTCTAGGGTGAATGCCCGCTAGTTTAGAATTCCTGATTTAGAGGTTCACTGTAATGAAAAAAAATATTCCTACTTGTTATTATCACAGAAAAACATATTTACTTATTATTTAACAAAATATACAACTAAACCTACTAGTTACTATAGTTGTTTTCCTGATTTAGAGGTTCACTGTAATGAAATGAAGTAAGTACTTACCGGTGAATTAGAGAAAAATGATTAGTTGCTATTTATTAGTAATACGAGGATTGTTTTAAATACAAATCTCCCTTATAATTCAGACATGCCCAAATTTACAATAAAAGAAAACAACATAATTAAGCCATGTTAAAAAATTAAAAATTATGAAATCCATTTAATGTTTTGCAATATAATGTTTTAATGTAATAAATTATTAACTTTGTAGGAGACACTGACATAATAATAAATACAGATCTTTTTGCCAACATAATACAAACAGCAACACTCCTAACTGTACATCAATGGACCTTATTACAAAAGACATAATGTATGCCGATGTACAGTTAACAGTGTGGGAGATAGTACAGTAGGCGGGCTAGGCGAAATACCCGAAATATATGACGAGATTATATTATTTATTTGCTGTCTGTACGCAATTCATCACGAGGGTCAATCGAGGACATCTTTATTTCCAGAAAAATAATATTATCTTACCGTAATGTCGTCATTTGGTATACCTACTTCAGTTTTATTTGTATGTGATTATGTACTATGTTAGGATATAAATATAACATATGTTCCAAATTATATTTTTTCTTAAATATATTTTTTAAATGACAACATTGCTGTATTATTATAATTGTGTACACTTGAGCGATCTTTTTGAGATTCCATGTTTTTTGTGACATTTGTAAAAAATAAATTTTCATTAAGAAATAAAATGATCTAATCTACGCTTGACTCTGAAAATGTTTACGCAAACTGCTGATAGTTTATTTTAAATTCAGTTTGTTTGTGGTTATAAGTACTGTTTCGAAGTCCAGTATCTAACATAAATATTTTCTTTTGAGACTACTCGCCTGCGGCTCGGCAAGCGATGAAATAACACCTTCATCCACGAACCGCGCTAATTAGAAGACGTCTTTGAGCTCCGATATTGAAGGGTTTTGAGTGACATTCAATCTATTTTAGGGACAAAAATGTAACCTTCATTAAGGCGTTGTGTCGATAACATGAAACTGGGGATCTGTAAAATTGCAATTCTAAGCTCTTTCGTTCGTTGTAATTATGTGTCAAAATAATTCTGCTGCGGGGCAGTAACCAATAAAATTTAACAATATTGTCGACTTTACACTTGTAAAGTTTCGTGGGATAGGGCCTTGCCCCAATTTCCTCAACAACCAGACAGATTCTGATGCCCACAACCAACGATTCTTTGTGATCTTGTCCAAGTAGCCTTTTCTGATATGTGCGAGGACGTCAGAAGTCCTTAAGAAGCCCTACCCGCCTTAAAACGTTAATAAATGGCCACATCTTCACAGGTTCACGTAAGACCAGCGTCAGGTACTACTCCAGTTGGACCCGGCATTATGCTGAGTGTTCACCTTTTTCAGTACCTCTATAGTTACAGGTTAAACGTTAGTTATAAGTGTTTTTTTTCCTTTATTTCTGTGTGTGTATTGTATAACTGTGTACTTATAATTAATTAAATGGTATTTTATTATATTCTATTAGATAAGATAAGATAAGATAATGATTTATTTGCTTAAACATGGAACATAAGTTGACATAATTGGTATAAGTAGGCAGTATCACATGTTTAGCCAAGGGCAGCATGCAAATATTGATCTTAAAATTAAACTATTTACATTATGTACATTAACAATCAATTATTTACATTCAGTACATCCATTTTCTATTATAAATTAAATTGAATATACATTTTATTACCATTTTACATAATTACACATTAAGTATAAATATTTAATGTCCAAATTCATTAATCAAATTATAATACCTACTTACATCATTCGTCCAAAAATTCATTTATTGTATAAAAACATTTATTTATCAGCCATTTCTTTAATTTTGTCATAAATAATGTGTCTTGCAGTTTACGCAATTCTTCTGGTAACTTATTATATACAGTGATGCTCATGCCGTAACAGTTATTTTTAAATAAAGCAGTTGAGCATGATGGCATTACCAATTTACTCTCGTCTTTTTGTCTAAGTCGCTGATTGCGATTTACTATTGTATATGATGAGAGCTCCTTCCGTACGTAACATGCTAATTCAAAAATGTATAGGCAGGTAATATATTCTATTCTAACATCTCCATATAAACTTATAATTCATAATTCGCTTATTGTCTGTTACTTACTGCTCATTTTCCTCCCTGGGTATTGACATTATAGAAATTATTATTATACAATTTAATTTAATGTATTGAAAAGTTATTAACTCTTCTAATAAATAAACAAAAACCAAACTAAGTGGCATAGCTGTTCAAGTTGCGTAAAAATATCTTCTGTTATATCCAGAGAGGAAAAAGGCACCTACGTTTGTATAGAGAACTAGACACGTGACTTCGTTCGCCCCCTTAATGACAACGTCTAAAAATATTTTCTGGAAACGAGGATTCCTACCCACATCAACCTCGTTATTTTCCACCGTTTTCCCACCAACGCACGGTACTCCAATTTGGCACTGTACAAACACAGTCCAAACAGGAAACGCAATTTTATCTTCCATTACAATCAATTATGGCGGGCTTTGGGGCCTCGCCTTAAAAAACCGGCGCAACGGGGGCCCAACGCAATTTGGTCGCCTAATTGCTGGGGCTTGCAATGTGGGCATTCGGCAATTATAAACGGGATTGCCAATCGGCACATGAAGGGTTGCGGGATACTCCAAACCTCCTAAGTCTCAGAGTCATTTCTGCAATTTTGAATTTGGAACTTTCTTTTATTCGATTAGAGTTAAAATTCGATTTGATTTCGTCCTTTTAAAAGGACATTGGGCTTTAGATATACAAGTAAATGGAATAGATAGGAAATCTGTTTCCTAACACGACAATTAGTTTAGCAGCGATACTACGCGTAACAAGTGCCCAGAGAGAAATATTAGTTAAATTATTTAAAAAAAAGTGAACTTCTTTTGAATAGAATAGGTTAGAAATGTATCTACAATACAAATGCATCTGGGTTTAAGAACAGGCAGAACGTTAGTTACGCCATGAAAATAGTAATCCTATATATAATATTCTGGGCGGCAGTTTTTGTAGGTTGGGAGTCTCAGTGTTTGAATAAAAAACCCTAAGTCCTCAAGTGCCTCTACCATCAGTTGGCAGAGTATTTTTCACTTACTTTCAGTGAATAAACGTGCCGTGAGACACGTTTTACGTTTCTTTACGGTCTTATGTACCTATCTTCACTCCACTCCAAACGATGCTGTCCCTTTCTAAGTATACTAAAAAACAGAGCAAGAGTTATATCGGAGTTTTATACAGCGCCTCTAGGATTCACCTAAAGAACTAAATAACAAAATTGACACATTTTCTCACGTCGACGTAATTTACTATCTACGCATCTCGCTCTCGCATATAAGTGCAAGTGAGATGCACAGAAAGTAATGTTACATATACTGATGGTAGCGTGAAAATGGAGGGTAGAGGTAAGGAGAATCCTTTATGACTTTATGAGAAAACTCCTTTATGGGAGAATATTTGCAAAAACTGGGCACGCTGTCAGCTATTATAATTTTTCTAAATCTCTCCAGAGTAGCGAAAAAAAGAAAACCCATAAACCTAGTTTTTCATTCATTGTGCCAATTCCGTACTAAAAATCATGGAGAATGGAAGATACTCGTATTTACAAGTGGAAAAACGTTTTCTCTTTTTGTATGGACGATTAGTCGATTACGTAGTATACTTCCCTCTTAAGGTTTTTGACGAACACTTTTTCATTAATTAATTACATGGAGATTATATTCCTTACCTCTAAGTACCCTCCACTTAGAGCATTTAGAAAGGAGATGTCATCGCTGTTATTTTCTTTACAAAACAGTCTGCCGATTTTTGCGGGGGCCCTCCCCGTATTGCTATTTCTACAAGATTTGTACGTAACGTACAAATTGCCATGTCAGTCCATACAAAAGTTTGCACAATGGTGCAAGTTTTTCGGCAGAGGGGTAAGCTCTCAATGGCCACTCCAGTTATTAAATGCTCTAAGTCCTTCAATAATTTGTGCGAGGTATTTTGTCACTTTGTGTTATGGACTCAACCTTCATTCTACAGTTTTGAAAGATTTGACGTTGCCATAGTTACAAAAATAATAAACACATCAATGTTAGTAAACAATGTATTTATAAAATGAATAAAATATAAAAATTGTATTCAAGAAAAAAATTGCAAAATATGATAATTAATTACCTGAACACCATCGTCACCGTCAAGTGTCAACGTGCCAGCGATAGGTACTCGAGCCGGCCGGTATAGCCTGGGACGATGGCAAGAGACCGGATGGTATGTCACTGATTCCGTGGAGGATGGCAGACAGACAGACCCTAAGTACCACGGAAGAAAGAATGAGCGCGCCGCGTACCCTACGTATGATCAATAGCGATATTAATTTTTATAGTAAATGATCTCAAGTACACTTTTAGTGCCAATCGCCCCATTTCACATACAAAATGAACCCACGCAGCGGGTTTTTAGCCGTGAATGCGTTTAAAGCTTATTTAGATTTTCAGATTCTGAACCACCAGCAAAAGTTTTTGAAGAAAGTTTATAATATTTCCTGTTGCCAAACTGAGACATGAAAAATGATTGATTACTAACCACCATAACTAGAACATCGGAAAATAATCTATACTTAGGAAAGAAAAATAAATAAACTCACAGAACATTTGTATGTTTTATTTTATTCAAGATAATAAAACTTAATAAAAATACGTAGGAATTCTCGTGTACATAGGGCGGTATGTTGTTGCTATGTGTTATGTGCACCCAGCAACAAGAACAGCAATATGTCTATATGCCGCTCCTTGTATTGAACCTTAATTCTTATTATGTAACTTCTACATGCATACGAACGATGAATAATCTTCTTGCATACATGTAGCGCTGGATGCCAATGGGTTTCCAATCGTAGGTTCTTGCCTAAAAGCAAAAACTATTCGTAAACAAAATGATCTTCGCAAATGTACATAACTAAACAGTAGAAATTGTAAAACATGATGTCAAATATAAACTCATTACCTTTGTACTAAATCAGTCTTTTTTTCGAGTTATTATTGTTTTATGCTTGAAGTTCACATACTGTTATAAATTAATACAGATTACGTTGAAAACTGAATGGATAGTTTTGTGTATTTCTTGTGTTTGCAAGTTGACAGAAATGTCAAGTCGAAAACGCACGTATTTTTCGATGACAACTGTCACGTTTATTCGCGTAAAGTATTTACGTGGAATAATTCTGGCTCAGTTTTCATGATATAATTAGAAAGAGAGCGTTTTAGGTGTGAAGTTAGGCACGTATGGAAAACTCGCGTAAAAACGTTTGTAACTCATGGTACGAATTGAAATTTTTAGTTCTTTGCGTGACCGGTAGAGGCACTGTACAATTACTCCATACATTTTCCTTAACTTTCTCACTATCGACTGTCATTCACGGAACTCATAGTAGAGCTAAAGCTGTTCGTAGTCACTTTAATAACATATCGCAATGCCTAGTATAACCTCCACCCTTGACTATGTCACACAAAAAAAAAACAATATCATCTTGCAAATGTCAAAGAAGCTAAATCAAATACATCTGTTTACTGAACTTCGACTGGAAGTAGCTAGGTAGCACTGGTATCTGGCGCCTGATTTCCATCTGGATTGGGCATAGAGTACTTCCAAAAGACTCCGCATTTTAAAGCATTCCCCAAGATTGTAATCGTATGGGATTGGATGGGGTATTGTTTATTGTAAGGGAAGTTTCATAGTTCATCGCTGAATGACGTTCATGAGTCCGTCCAAATTAAGTTTGGTGCAACTTATATTGATACGTATCGCGTGACGTCAAGCGTGATATGACAAATGGGGTTGCGGCAGCTTTGGCAAAACTAAACTGTTGGATAGACTGTCGCCTGCGGTATTTTCGGACCGATATGTCCTTTAAACTTTCAAGAAAAAAGCAAGTAAGTACGCCAACTTAGAGGTTTGCATGGTTGGCAGGCTTTATGGAATTGTATTTTATGACATTAGTATGTAAGTTTTGTTACTAACACTTATATGAGTTATATCTGAATTGAATGATTATTTAACTTAATTGAAAGGTCGGCAGCGCACTTGTGTTGCAGATGTCCATGGACGCCGGTAATTGCTTAATGGTTCTGCTCCTATATCATACAAAGTATTCTAATGCTCCATTTAGTGTAAGTGATCTGTGCTAGCGTCTGATTTCCATCGGTACCATGCCCTCGTTGAACCTACGACCTTGTCTACCAAGATTGAATCCTTCTAGTGAAGCAGACTGAGAGATTGTTTATTTGGATGAACCATAATTGAAGCTTTTTCCAATAATTCAGGGTAAAAGAAGCTTTATTCGTTTTATTTGTGAAGATAGAAAGATAAGTACTCGTATCTATTTTTTTAGTCCACATATAAAGAGCGAAACTCTTATTTTATTAGGTATTGTTCAGGGAGGTTTTATTATATCTGACCATACGTTGAGAGAAGAATATGTATGTTATGTTTTTTTAAAGATATATGAGGCAAACACGCAGATGAATCATTAACCCGCTAAGCAATCATCTTCGCCCATGGACATGGTAACACAGGGGGGTTGCCGGCCTTTAAGATGGGAGTAAGCCCTTTTCTTGAAGGTTTGAAGATTGTAACAGTCCAGAAATACCGAGGGCGACAGTTCATTCCACAGTTAAGTTCTGATCGTAAAGTTCCCGAGTTCTTAATGTTTTGAGGATAGTCACATTTAATCAATAGATATGTAGGCAAACTGCTTAGAAACAGAGGGGGGCTCCGTCGACTCAACGAACGAGACGATGATATTCACGTTTTAACGAAAGGAAATTCATTATCTGCCTGATGTTACGATTGGCCAGTTCCTGAGTAATGTTTTGACGAGTCACATTAAATCAATATATTGGTAGAATTGGATCGTTAGGCTAATTCAGTTGCCCCAGGGGCAAACTGTTCAGAAACAGGAGACCGCGTAGCGGGGCTCCGTCGACTCAAGGAACGAGACAATGATTTTCACGTTTCAACGAAAGGAATTTCATTATCTGCCTGATTTTACAAGTCAGTGCATCTAGCGATCTGTCAAAGGTTTCTAGGGCATTACACTCGGGGACAGTAAAGAGGTCCGCGTAACGGTCGCCTCGCGCTCGGTTACACGATGTAATCGACGTATTAGCACGGGTTCCTGTCCCGGCTGTTTGCCGCAGGCTTTGAGGTTTTTTAAGCGTATTTGGGTTTTGTTAACCTTTTACATACCAAAATTTGGTGAGATATAGATATATTGAATGTGTTTAAAAGGGTCAGTCATGTTTTTAAATTGGCATATACGAGCAACAATTGATAAAACATATCGAGCACTTTTTAAAGAGGAAAGAAAACAATAATTTTTGACTTACACTACACTACACAACCAATTGAGTAAAAAAATTGACTGCTTAAATTTCTAACAGGCTCAGCTTTGTTGATTTCAACAAAAACTCGAGTGACCCGTTTGAATCATAAATATTTGTTTGAAAAAATTAAATGTCAGTTGCAAGTATTTGTTGGTAAATATTTTAAATATAATTATTTTAAGTTTATTTTTAGTTCGTCCACTGTTCATTATAATATTATTTCCGCATTAGTTAGTGGAATAATAGTCCCTATAATAGTTCGTACAAGTCCCATTCCGTTTGGGCTTACTGTATTTTTATCAGGTACTTAAAATTACATTAGTAAATAAATTACTTTAGCAAACTTCCAAAAACTGTCTGCAAACATTTTACGTGACAGTTATAAAAATATGAACTCTCATATTAACCATCATTCGACGCACGAGGTATGACACACTCTGCAAACTGCAACAATACAAACATCCCAAACGGATCCACATAACGTTTCCATTTAAACGTTCCTTTAGCGTTCTAACCTCTCGGTTCTCTCCCGTTCCCAGTACGTTAATACTCCGTTAAAATACTTTCTCTAAACAAACTTTAGAAATACGAAATGGAAGCGGAATACCTGGAAACCGGAATAAAACCTCGACCTATAGTCCGCCACAGCGTAGAAGATTTAGAAAATCAGTCTGTATTAGCATTTTCAATAGAACCGCTATTAGATGAAAAATAGATCATGCTATATGATGTCACAAATTGTCAAAGGCACAATTACCATCGTAATTTTATAAATAAACGATTCATCCAGCACATCAGGGGTCCCACAAATCAACAACATTACCCGCCCAACGCAGGAACGACAGATAATTTCGTACCATTCATATCACGATATCGAATTGTCGATCCTTATTATTGTATTAGTTATTCAATTATATACAAATCGAATGAATGGCTTATGTTAGAGCCCTCGAAGCCTGATCGTGATACACGTCATACGGGCCCTATGATTGAATTCCCCCTTTTTAGGGGTCCATCGGTAACTGTTATAATCTCTATTTTATCTTGAGGATTGAAAAATATGATCTAGGAGTCCGTTGTGCATAACTGCTAGAGGTGGTTTTTTAAAGTTTTTTATAGCTTATTTAGCTCGCCGAGAACACAGGAAAATAAGTACCTATTAACCAGTAAAATAAATTAAATTGCCATCGACTATATAATTTTATCAGTCTATGTTTGTATGTATATATACGTACGAGTACTTACTGAACGTACGAACGAGGAACGTGCATCTTGCTATTTCAGTCAGTCCCGGTACAAATAGTACTGGCTGACTGAAATAGCATGACAAATACGAACGTTTCCGAGAAATAAATTGGAAAATAATGAGGTATGCACTACATCTGTACCTCATTTCGGTAAATGAGGTGACAATATCTAACGGAAATCATCAAATCAGACATTGATTTCATGTCAGGTGCACGACTGAATTGACCTGTTACTAAACATTATAAAACAAAACCCTTCAAAAACTCCAAAGTACGGCAAACTTACAGATCTTCAAAACATCAAGTGTCAAAACTTCCCAACTCTATGTCATCACTACGGAATCCTCCGTTTTTTCAGAAGAGGAAAACGCAGAGGCTGAAATTATTACGGTAAGGTTCGACCTCGATCACGTAGGCTGTAATTAAGCGGGGGCCACGCGGAGGGCCCCGGGGCCTTCCAGCGTGTGTGATGACTTAGTAGTGTTGGATGAATCTGTGATAATAATCATTTTTAACCCTTAAATGCATGATTTTTTCTTTTTGCCCGAAATTTATACATGTATCACATAATTGTTTGCCGATTCTAGGAAAAATAGTAAAAAAAAATATAAATTCGATTTTCACTGCGAAATCAGTGTTAGAAGTTGAATTGGCTAAATCATATTTATGTAAATATGTAATTTTCAGTAATATATAAATGATATTTTTACTACCATTAGAAAGGTACACTATTTGTGATATACCTGTAATAAAGTTTTTAAATATAAAATTATTACATATCCCGAAAAAACCGTTAAAAATCACATATTAAAAATTATCAACTTGTGGAGTTTTCCAAGTTTGCCGACTTTTCTTTGCGAGTAGTATCTCCCACCTTCTCCTTGCGTCGTATTCCTCAATATTGAGGGTCGTGACCTCTCATTTGTAACACTTTCTCTCTTACGATCTTTCTCCAACTATTTCTGTCTTTGGCGGTGTGGAGAGCCATGTGAACTGTGGAGTCAAGAGCGGTGCGGATCTGGTCCTGCCATCGTATTAGACTGCGTCCACGTCCACGTCCACGTCCAGGCCTTTTTCCATCCACTTTGCCGGTGACAAGGAGCTTTTCGAGGCTGCCACCATCTTTCCTTGCTAGATGACCAATCTGAGTAGTATATGTATGTAAATAGTTCATGATGGAAGAAAAGTGTTTAGTAAAAATGCTCTCCAATTTCCAAGTGAGAAAACTTTGCATTTTTTCTCCCGTTAATGAACTCGCGTAAAACACGATGAGCGGTTTGTTTATTAAACCTCTGCAACGAGTTGTGTTGCTCTATTTCTCTTTTAAAATATTCCACATCCCAAGTAACATCGTAAACGTTCGCTATTTAATAAAGTTGGATCACGTATCTTCGCCTTACATCGACTCTATATTGTCTAATCATGCCCTGTGTACACAGCACAAATTTGCATATAACTTTGGTCTATACAGTGTCCCAGAAATTGCTTGCTACGAGGCTTGAGGCGACAGCTTAAACAGCCAGTGTGCGTTCGAATACTAAGGGAATCCTGCCATATTGCTCCCTACAACCCGGCCAAATTCAATAACTGAGCCAGCATCCGCACCACCAACGTATTAGACGACATTGCAAAACGGTCGCGTTCTAACGAAATGTGTTTGCTTCTTTGGAGACACATTAATTCGAGCGTATAACTAGTCTCTCCTTATGCGAATATTAAACGGGTGGGCCCGCACGAACAATACTAAGTGTTATTCTCTGGGTGTTAAAGTGGAATTTGGTTTGTGATTAGTTGGGAGCAGCTGGGGAGTATGAGGCCAGATGAAGTATGTAGGGTGGCGTATACGTTTGGCCGTTGCCAGGTGGGATTTACAACTCGGACGGGTTTTGAATAAAATCTGCGTCATAATTTGATACGATGTCGTTAAAAGCTTTAAGACACTTGTGGTGTTTTGGCAAGGAGACGTTAATTACAATATTTACGGTAAGATTTGTACCTATTCATCATCATCATCATCTCAGCCTATATACGTCCCACTGCTGGGCACAGGCCTCCTCTCGAGCGCGAGAGGGCTTGGGCTATAGTCCCCACGCTAGCCCAATGCGGATTGGGGACTTCACATACACCTTTGAATTTCTTCGCAGATGTATGCAGGTTTCCTCACGATGTTTTCCTTCACCGAAAAGCGACTGGTAAATATCAAATGATATTTCGTACATAAGTTCCGAAAAACTCATTGGTACGAGCCGGGGTTTGAACCCGCGACCTCCGGATTGCAAGTCGCACGCTCTTACCGCTAGGCCACCAGCGCTCCACCTACCTATTACCGCGATGTTAACTAGGACATCAGTTAAAGATAACCGAGCATGTTTATATGTAGTGAGAATTAATGTACGTAAGAATACGCATTTGAGTTTTAAGTAGGTAAGTTAAATCGTCCGCATATTACCGTATTTTGTTTTGACATGAATGGATAAATTGTTGACATAAGATTAATTATTGCAAGACATTTTTTAATTTGTATGTATTAAATAATATTATGTAAATATGAATGACGATCATAATATAAATTCGTGTAGATTAGTCTAGCACAATTTATAATGTAATTTAATATTATGAGAATAAATATCTAAATCTAAATCTATTGTTAATTAAATGATGTGGATACTCTGCTTGATGGCTTTTGAAATCTTAGACACATCAGAGGTACCGAGGTTTTTTACAGTCGGCTTAAAATATGACATATTTCATTGTGTTTACATTTTTGGCCTTTTTATAAAGGCGCAAAAATTAAAAGGCATAAAAAATAAAGGTGCAAAAGTACAAAATATATTATAATTTTGTCAGGGACTCTTTCATCTCAAACATAGACAGAGAAAATCATACTGTGTTTGTTTTATCCTAGTACTAGCACCCACAAGATAAAGGGATGACTATAGTTTATTTTCTTCTTATTTAATGTCTGTGGTTTGCCAGACTATATTTCTGACGTCGACTGTACACGGACAAAAACAAAGAGCAATTTTCCCCGACACAGGGGCGCATGTAACCGTTTTACATAGCAAATTGAGATTGCTGGCAACATCGCCTTAATTAAGGGGGATGATTAAAGGTTGGCTATTTACGGCTCTAAATAGGCTACTTCAGTAGGCTAACTATATGGTATATGTACCTAGATATTGGGATTTTTAGGGAAATGCTCTTGTGGTGAATAATGAGAACTTCAGGATAGTACTATCTTCGTAATTTATTAACTTGATCACAGTCGCCATCAGATATATCGGAGCGGCCAAGGTGCTCACAAATATCTGAACACGCCTCTATTGTCAGGGCGTGTTCAGATATTGTGAACACCTTGGCCGCTCCAATATATCTGATGGCGACTGTACAAGTAACGTTTAGGTTTTTTGATATCTATATAAAAATATGTGTAGCCGCTTCGGCTGTAAGGTGCAGTCTAATGTAGGTACGCGGAACGGGGAGCCGTGACGTATGTGTGTGACGTCATGTGTCTCGTCAACCGGTCTTCGTACGAGTACTTATGTTGCGCCAACAATACTTCTAAACTATTACGTGAAACTTTTAGTGACCATGTGTTTCAAATTCAAAAGCGCATGTAATCAGGTAGGTAATTAATTTTAGCTGGGCAATGTTGTTGTTTAACCTTGCTTGTGATAATATTGTGGAATTTATAAGTTGCGAGGGTGTCAAGACTGTCAAGGCACGAAGGTTAAGCTTTACCTTTGCCAGTGAAGCATAAAAATGAATACGCGAGGATAATACTAACCGTAAAATACAAATAAACGCTTTAAAATATGTATCATTCAATATCATCACTTAAAAACTAAAATAAATAAAATAGTAGTGTAAGAGTATAACAATTATACTAAGGTACCTTAATTATACCTACTTACTAATTAGTGTAGAACTTACCCTAGCTCGCGACCGTGTGCCCTGTTGGTAGTCTGAACCATAGCCGCGTCCCTGAAAGGAAAACAGGAATTAGTTAAAACCAGGATGAAAAAACTAGATTTATTCATTGTAACATACATTTGTTCAAGCTTATTAACGTACATGCCATTACAGAAATGATCATTTCATGATAGGGTGACTGCTAAGATAGTTATTGGTCACTACACAATAATTGGCCACTCCTAACAAATCAGGAAGAAACAAGCCAATTGAATAATCATAATAATCATAATCTTTATTGTTTGTGAGAAATGGGTTACATTGCCAGTAATTACTATTGTAACAATATTTTATGGACTCACCAAGACTCTACCTTTACAGGTGTACAAACAAATATTTCCTATGTTAGGTACCTACATAACAAACGATGTCAAGTATTAATACAATCATAAATCACAATCTTAAAGTCTTATTAAAAACTCATGCAATAACAAAACGAAGTAAAATAAAATACAAATAAAGTCATACACAATCTAATCCCATTAAATCATTATTTAAAAATTCATTAACACTATAAAAACATCTCTGTATTAGCCAAGCATGGACTTGTGATTTAAATATATTCAAATTATTATTCTTAAAAATGTCAGGTAATTTATTATAAATACGAATACACATACTAGTAATATACGAGTTTCTTGAGGAAAGCCTTATTGTTATATTGTTATACTATGTAATGGCCCATAACTCTAGCAGTTACCCTATTATGGTTAGTTTAGGTTTGACTTTTTCATGATGTGGCTAACCGACAATGAAATAATTGCCACATCGTGAAATGATCAATTCTAAGATCTGCCCAGGACACATACATTTTATGAATTTATCTAAATGCCTCTCTCTGTCTACGTTTCAACTTTCCAAATATTTTTTCTTGAAACGAAACCATCATTCATCATCATCATCATTTCAGCCTATATACGTCCCACTGCTGAGCACAGGCCTCCTCTCATGCGCGAGAGGGCTTGGGCTATAGTCCCCACGCTAGCCCAATGCGGATTGGGGACTTCACATACACCTTTGAATTTCTTCGCAGATGTATGCAGGTTTCCTCACGATGTTTTCCTTCACCGAAAAGCTAGTGGTAAATATCAAATGATATTTCGTACATAGGTTCCGAAAAACTCATTGGTACGAGCCAGGATTTGAACCCGCCTCCTCCTGATTGAAAGTCAGACGTCATATCCACTCCGCCACCACTGCTTTTTGAAACGAAACCGTTTCCATGTAATAATAAGAGGGTTACTCCCGCAATCGTACGTAACCAATAAAAACCAAATCACGGAACATTGCCAACGTAGCTCGAAAACGCCATCAAAACTCCGCTCCCAATAATAATAACCACGAACTTTCTAGAATCGAGCAGTTGAAAATAGTACTAATCTAATCTTAAGCCGATTTACACGGTAAAGTTTTGCCACTGAAACTCGGTTTACAAGGAGATGAACCAACCGGAGACACAGATTGTATAATTTATAGCAGAAACGCCACTGTAAAAAAAAAGTGGGAAAATCCACCAATTCGCATTAGGATTTGTTTTACCAGTTTATCCCCTGCAAGTCACACTGTTAAAAAAAGAAATAAAACTAAAACTTCGAGCAAAATACTCATGCTCATGCTTATGTTTGCTCGAAATACTTATGGTCATGAACCCAATAAAATTAGTAATCAGAGGCCATGACAATTCAAGAACTTTTTGACCTAGCGCTAGCGTAGGTTTTCTTATCCAGCTGGGCAAATTACTTTCGTATCTCCGTATGTTCTCCTCTGCAGGCCGCATTTCTCAACCAATTTTCGTGAAATTTTGTGAGCAGGTTTGGTAGTTAAGTAGATTTTTTTTACGTTTCGTTTTTTGTTCGATCGATTCACCGAAATAAGTTTAATTTATTTTTACATTTTTGAAACTAACGAAGCTTAATGCGAGGCTTCTGTTTTAAAAGTGGCATATCTGTAAGTATTGTCTAATCTAGACCAAGACGGCAGAAAGTTGGGTAGCCACATAAACGCTCTGGTAAGCGGCGGTCGTTTCAATTACAGATTAGTGAATTAACTTGTCCTCGTCCCATTGCAAGAGTTGGTTACCATAGCGTAGTTTCTGCATATGTTTTAGCTCTACTTAGGAGTTACTAGCTTTGAGGAGTAATTCAATATTTTATAGTGGACGCTAGATTAGATACAGCTGATTTGATTTGTATTTAATTAACTCTTGGGTACACAAATATTTCCAGCATTTAAGAAAAAAACATATTGTTGATCAAAAATTATAGGTAAGTTAGTAGTATCATTCGTAGCGGTATATTGTTACATTGTTTTTAAGGAATCGCAAATAAAAAATGAAAATTAGACAAGTCTTAGTATTTTCTTTCTATCAAGCCACCTTTAATCCTTTAAAAGGTTGGAGTCTGCCCTTGCAAATATACAATTTAAGTAATTTCCGTGTGATTTTTTATGGCATTTGCCCATGATTAAACTATGTAAAAACACAATTTAAAATGACAATTGCGTAAGCCCCCTCTTACACTGAGAGAAAAATCATCACCAGGAATTAAAAAACAATTCTGTACTGGGGAAGAAAATGAAGTTTTAGTAATAATTATGGACGTCTCACTATTTCTGTAAAGTTTATTTATTTCTACAAACAGCTCAGTAATCCAAAATATAATTTCAACAAACAGATAATAGAAATTGCAAGAACTAATAGAAATTGCAAAAGTCAATTTGTTCCTATTAGTTAACTCTCCTTGTCCCCGGATTAAGTTTATTTTTGTAATTCTAAGTGTATTTTTGTTGTACTTTTCTCTCAGTGTAATTGCGTGACGCCTCATTTTTTTCCAGAACGTAAATTATAGTTAGCGGGTTTTAACTTTAGATTATCACCCAGCCAATCTTTATTCAAATCCGCCATGTTTATTCCGATCATCAAACATCTTGTAACCCTAATAGCGCTTAACATCAGCTTGTAACGAAATGCTTCACATACGCCTTTCCGCTCTAAAGCTATGCAAATAATTGGATCATCCTGTGTAGCAGCATGTGTTTCGAGTAGCAATTACTAGCTGTGTACGGTTGGGAACACCCTGCTTATGGTAGACCGCACGCGATGCTGCTATTAGTTGTGGCACTTCGATTGAAGCTGGGATAGGAATCCTATACGGGGCATGGCTATCAATGGCTAATACTAACTTAACCAAAGCTAACTATTCCATGATAATGTTGATAGAGATTAGTATCTTATGAGCATACGTATGCTAAATCGGGACACGGATACTATAAACATAGTTATAGTTTATTATGTTAATTTATGTATTTGCTAATTGAAAATCCTCTATTACTGTAAAGAGGTACAATATCATGATAATATCGAGCCTCAACTTAAGTGGTACCTAAACATCACTTTCGTGCCCCGAGTTAGCATAGTACACGCTCATGAGTTTGGTTCACGGACTCAAGTATTATTTATGTAAACTTGTTAGGGAATCGAATTTTTTAGGAGAAAACTCATCATTTTGAATTTTTTCAAAATGTGTCAATTATTTTTATCCACTAAACCATTTAAATAGGAAAAATAAGAGTTTTAATTTCACAGTAAGTTTCCAATTCAGTCTTAAAATGTACAATTTTGTAAGTGTTAACAGCAGTTTTAAGTATATGTAATAGTTTTAACTCATATCAATATACTGAGTTTTTGAACTGGTAAGGTACGACGCCCATTCAGCAGAATGTTATACCAAACTCGCGGGTGCTACAAATAGGTACATTGCGATCAAATCTCACTGCACCAAATGTATATTTGAGAATATACTCCTATAAATCTAGATTGGTTTCTGTAACACTGTGAATCGAAGTGAAGTCACGAAGTCGATATATAGAAAGATAAGGAAAGCTGTAAACTGTTTAGAGCTTTGGCAGTGTTGTCGAATGTATGCAACTTGTTAGTGCCACTACATTGAAATCGCACTTTTTTACATTGTGTCAATCCATCCTGTTTTTTGAATAAGATTATAGTCTAATGGCGTCACTCATAAATGCACTACAAGCATACTACTAACAACCAAGCACTAGCTGTTAATCGTTTGTCTTAATCCCTCATTTTAACTTATGTGTTTGCAAGAAAAGGATAAAACATTTACTTAGGCACTAATTGAGGTTTGTAAAATTTTATGAATAATAGGTGCAACCCAGTCCTTAAACAGTTAAGAAGTAGAAAATGAAAGAATCAATGTCAAGTAAATATTTATTTTACCGTGCATGTTATCTCATTTCAAAATATGTACCAATTACCGAAAATCAATTTGAATCTACTCAAATTTCAAACGCAAATTTACTATAGACTTCCAAAACCTAATTAAATTTCGAATACGACTCTCTGTTTCTACTTTTTCCTTGTAAAAAATTACAAAACGAATGCCTCCACACTAAGGAATGCAAATCGGTTATTTTTTGTATGGAAATAACCGCGGTTTCGGTTAAAAACCGATTATTTCTATACAAAAAATAACCGATTTGCATTCCCTACCCCACACGTCAGAATAAACAGCAATATGCATCATGTAAACACATTTAGATTCGCAATCGGGTATAGTCTGTTTGACCACGCCTGGCGTCGCGTTGATTGCGCCGATACAGATGGCCCCTGGAGAAGCCGCCATGATTTTTTTAGTAAACGTTCAATTTGTTACGAACACAATTTATATTGTTTGATTATGCCGGAAAATTTACGTAGGTAAGTATCCATATAGGTGAGATTAACGAGTGTTGTCGTTGAAAATCTGTCACTATCATGAAAGATAACCGTTTAGTTATTTTTCAAAAATAATAGATACGTTAAGAGGTTGATTTAAAATATTTTGACGTCAAAGCTGCACTGCCAGTAAATATAACAATAACTTTTTCTGATCATTACTGTGTACTAATACTTCCAGTTATTGCCTTCGGAAGGCGCTCTGAATAAAGCTACTTTGAAGCACTAACATAGACTCGATGAAAATAATACTTGCAATATAATTTAATTTAATTTAGTATTGTAGGATTTTCTAAGCCTTCTTTTACGGTGAGTAAAAGGAAAGCATTGAATCTTGCTTGAAGACTTTATATGCGTAGGAAAAAACTTCAAATAAAGTATACTTTGAGACCAAAATCATATTTCAACATCAAAAAACACCAGTCGTTTTCCTACTCAAAAACCCAATCACAATAACCGTTTCCCTGACAATGCAATATCAATCCTACATCGACGTCCGAACGTTTACATTTCCTCTAAACCTTTGATGTTACATGAACGTTTCGCAATATCGCAAACAGACAATCCATAGCGCAATAACTGTAGGTACCAGACGCTAGAAAAACGAAATTTCCCCAACATCAAAAGGAAACGATTTTCATGTAATATCCCGGTGACGCCTTTGTTTTAGACGACAAGCCTCCCCCCCCCCCCCCGCTCTCTGACAACCCCCCTCTCGCCCCGTGTCAAAAACACACCCAGCAATCTGGCGTAATCAATTAAGGCTTATATTATTGTACTAATAGAGTTGATTATCGATTGATCCGATGCTGACGTGTTTGCACAAAGAAATTGGCTTTGGTAGGCTTTTTAGATTTCTGGAAGTCTGTCTTAGATTCCATTACGATTTTAAACTAGTAATCATATTGGAATAGATAAGAAAAGTCCAACCTGGACAATTTAGTGTATGATTGGGTTTTATTTATTACCAGGCCCCAATTTCACATCGGTGACAGGTGCGGCGAATTGTAAAATCACTGTTGCTGACGTCACAGGCATCCATGGGCTACGATTACCACTTACCATCGGGCGGGCCGTATTCCTGTTTGCCACCATCATTATATTATTTAAAAAAACTTTATTATATCGGAAAAAAACAGATATTTCTCCTGCGAAGTTTCTGACAATTGTCAAAGATTTAGAAGAATTGTAGGTAATTCTTGACAGGTAATAAGTTATATGTCGGAATTTCGTGACAATTGTAGTGTTTCTTGTGACAATTGTCATAAACTTAGCAAGAGAAATATCTGTTTTTTTCTGATATCATAAAGTTTTTTTTAATAATACAATGATGGTGGCAAACAGGAATACGGCCCGCCCGATAGTAAGCGGTAACCGTAGCCCATGGATGCCTGTGACGTCAGCAACAGTGATTTTACAATTCGTCGCACCTGTCACGTTGGTGAAACAGGGGCCAGGTAAACATTGTTTACATTTAATGTTAATAAGCTATAGTCTGAGGACATTTTATACGTGTCATTTTCTCAATAACTATGGCAAGTTAAACTAACAGATATTCAGCAGACAATGATATGTAGTACCATACTATAGGTTCTGATTAACACGCTGCGGGTACGGGACCCTAAAAAGGAATTTAGACGGAATACCCAATGCCGAATGAATACAATTAAATTAAATGGTCGTTCCAAGGGTGTACAAAGTTTTGCCGTTTCAACAGGGTACAAAATTTTATACGAATGGATATATTTTTTACGTATTATGATTTTTTTTTTTACCAAAACACAATATTTAAAAGGTTGAATAAAAAAATAGTTCAAATTACTTATTGATTAGATAAATCTAATAAAAACTATTTTAACCTAAACAAATTATTGAAATAGCCAATGATTGAAACCAACTCAGCTAGTTGCCAGCAACCTCGCTGTTGTTAAGCTAATATACATTCGTTAAATTTACCAGCCCCATTGATTTGTTTGTAAGCACGAATACTAAGTACCCACCCCAAAACTTTTTAAAACCAAATCTATGCTAATCCAAAGAGAATCCATCCAAAGGGCGTAATTACTTCGATACCTGGGTCGATCGAACTTTCGAACAAGTTTAATTGGCTTCTGGATGTTTTGAGAGGAATGCGGGATGCTGTTACACCACAAGAGGATGGTAAGTAACGGAGAAATAAGTATGAATGTATAACAAAACGTACAGGACAGGGAACAAATCAAATGTGGCTTAGGCATGGAACGCCATAAAAATATTTTATGAAATCATTTTATTTGTTTTTTTTTTTACATTGACTTTGAATTTTTCGTGTATTTTCGTAAAACTGATTTCAGGACTGCTGATTCTTATTGTATATTCTCATGAAGATATTTGTAAATAAAATATAGCTATATGAATTTTTGGCATATTTATTTTGGAAAGATCATGCATGATTTTTTACGAGTAACAACGTTTTAACGCACTTAAAAACTTGCAAAGCAAGTTACTAATATTTTATGTATGTTACCAAATTCATAACAAAATAGGAGCGTTTAACTAGACAATAAAACTTAAAAAATGCCTACCACGCTACAAGTGTTCCAAAACAAGACACAGTACGGCCATATAACACGTCACATACAACGCTTGGCTATAACGTCGTAACTCCGTATATTCTCACTGGACTTACGTCTTTTTTCTTATATTTGTGTTACTAACACGTCACTTGTCCACTGGGAACTATGTGCTATTAATCATAGCGTTTTCTTTTTGTTTTGCAGCATTCCGTAAATTACCTCTATTATTATTGTGTGTTAGAGAGATACGAAAATTGTTCTTTTAAAGTACGCTGTTTGAAAGATGGGCATTATTATTTTTAGACATTAGTTTTATAATGTGTAGCAATGTTTAAAAATATTTACATTTTGTTCTCAAGCGAATTTTAGATGAGAGATACATAATGTAACTTAAAAATTATTAAGAACAATATTAATAAAATGATCTAGGTATTAAAACCGCCAATTTTTCATATATGTCTAGTTTAATTAAGATTAAACTGCAAATTTTACGAAGTCAAAGATTTTAAAATATCAAAAAACTGCTACCACTGGTCCGAAAGTATAGAACAAAAAACTCTGCCTTGAGCAAGTATGCCGTTGTTAATTCAAAGCTGTTGAAAACTTCAGAATATATCGGTATTAATTACAAACCTCATGAAGTAATTATCGTGGATAGATGACATGAAAAATTAGTGCTTTAATTCGTCTTAAGATACATTTACGCTGGCGACTCACACTCAAGCTTATAAAAACGTCACACAAAAACAATTTTAACACAGCCTTTCATCACGTACGTGAGCGTCAAAAACAAAGTTCGCCCCTTACGAGCCGTGCGTTGTCCCGCGAGTGGTACATTAATCATTGAATATCGCGTCGCTACGAACACTTTTACCGAAACTGGTGCCATTACTTGCTAGCCAGGGAACATAACGAGTTTCGCGAACCCGGGACTCGTAGGGAATGAGATAGGTTTACGGCGCGTGTTAGTATTGAAATTGCATGCAAAAATGTAGGTGGCTAAATCGAAAGAGCATTAAGGAACTGAGGATTGAAGTTAACGTGCTGTTAAGGATAGAGTTTTTTAGCTTGACCTAAATTATTTTTTTATGCTGAGGCGGGACTATTAGATATATAGCTTTATGCTTTTCCATCTTTGATCTAGTTTTTCACTTTATATGCCAAGAATAAATGTTTTCTGCTACAGTTTCTGTTTTGTTTCCATATTTATACCTACTACTTTTATTTGAACCCGTATTTAAACTGCTAAAAGCGCGAGACCTAAAGAGTTTTACATTGTATTGTATCTACCTAGATCAAGATGAAACCACATTACTTATTGAAAATGTTATTTACAGAAGAATACAATAACAAAACCTATTTTAGCGTACCATTATGACAATCGTACATCGACAAACGCCGACCAAAAAAAAATTAGGTAGGTATGGGGATGATAGTTTTTTTTTCCATGCCGATTGTCATTTTCTACAAACGATTGTCATCTTGGTTTCGCCTTATGTACAGTCATCAGCAATAGTATCTCACACAACTAGGGCCGCAAAAATATGTGACACGTTCTTATTTGGAGCGCAATAAGAGCGCGTCATATATTTTTGCGGCCCTAGTTGTGTAAGATACTATTGCTGATGACTGTACGTAATCACTTCAAAGATAGAACACCTTTCGCTTTTAGCGATGAATTTAGTTTGGAGATACAGATAGCAAAAAATTAGACCAATCTCACCTTCTGCGCGTTGACCTCGCGCGTGGAAATGCCCATCTTCTCGTGATGACGCAGCTGCACTGGGTAGATGATCTGATAGTAGTGGGCACCGATGTTCCGCACTAGCTCCTGGTTCTGTCGGTACTCGCGTAGCAGCCGCTCAACTTCACCTGTGGACAACAAATATTTATTAGGATGATTAAAACCCACAGACTATAATGGTTCGAGCTGTTTAGGAAATAAACGAAAGCCTGTAGTCCATTTTTATGTTTCTTTGAATTAGCATACTATATCTGACGACATGGTTTTAAAGATTACAGCGTCGTCTGGAGAACCGGTCGTCCCCTTTTCTCTTTTTTAACCAATTTAACATCGAAAAATACGTTGGCACGCTATGTACAGTCGTCAATGGTGAAATTTCTCTTTGTTATGATGACAATTACAACCGATGAACAGTTTTAAACGGATATTAGGTACTATGAATTATAATACGTGAAACATCATAAATAATCCCAATTTTTTAGTTTACTAAGACGAAAAACAAACGTATAAACCTTTTTCAACTGAGCGTTATCTCAAACACAAAACAATTTCGTGCTACTCCGCATTTCTTAGAGTTAGAAATAAGTTGTCGGTCGGAATTATTTAAGAACAAACTTTAAATGAACCAAAGATACCTAAACTGAGGCCGAAACATAATTTGTTTGCTTGTTGATCATAACTTTGGGATTATTATAATATTATTCTATTTAGATTTGAGCAGTTTCTCTGAAAATTTAAAGACCCATGTACCTGTACATTTGATGGAAGTTGGAAATCTTCGGGCGAAATTGAATAGTTGTAATTTAAGCAAAATAGAATAAACCGCTCGGGAAATCTAGGAAAAGGGAAGGGTCCTAGTCTTATCAACAAGTCCAATATTGAATTTGAAATACATATAAAAATCTGCAGATTTTTAATTCATTTGATGAAAATGTATTCACCCTTACGTGTCTTATCTTATCATGTTAACAAAACAAACAATATATAATAATTATGATTCATAGACAATCTAGATATCATATGTTTTTAAGGTGATCCGTTCGTTGCTGTAATTATTGATGAAAATATTAATAGACATGATATATTTCAATGGTTATTTGATTGATTTCAATACTTTGTGAGTTTCTTTAAGCAAATAGGTACATCAACAACATTTTTAAGTGATAATTATTGCGTAATTTCAGAGAAAAGTGCCTTCAAGAAGTGTTTATTAACTTGACAGGATAAGTACGGATTGACGACATCATTCTGACTTTGGTCGCACTTTTGATATTTGACAGGTATGTCTGTGAGCCCGACTATCACATCCTGTACAGGTGGGCGTGGTAAAACCGTCGGGAGTCGTCGAAACCCACGAGTGTGAGCTCGCGTTCGATGCCGATGTGTTTCAATCGGCTTAGCGCGTTAAACGCAGCTTATGGTGGCCTGTTGCTGGTGCACAATGCAATTTTTGATGCGATTGAGGCTAGTGAATACTTTTGACACGTTTATGACGAAATTCTTCCCTTTAACAATAAAAACAGTATGCGAAACTGGAGTTTACATCTTACTGTAGTAGAAAAGCATACAGTAGACGATATGAGGTTACTAACAACTTTGGGAATGTCATTCGAACGATTTGTAGTCTGAAAATCTATAGGTACGGTCAGCCAAGAAAGTGGTCTACCATTTTTCGACTATATCAATCAGATGATAGAGTCGAAAAGTGGTAGACCACTCTTCTCTACTGTAAAACTGCCCGTGTACCAAACAAAGACTTTCATTTTAGCTACATTAAAGCTTACAAATTGTAGAATTACAGTAAGTATAATGGACGTCTTGATATTGTTATAACTATTATTATTGCTGTGCAAGCTTTTCTATTTTTTTTTAAATCGATACTTCAAAAGCCCAGCTGATGTGTTAAACTTGTTAAATGTCAAAAAGTACCTTAAATTTTGATAATGACGATGATATCCTGTTAACCCTCATCAGGGACATAAGGCTCTCAGAAGGGATTTCCATTTTTCGCGGTCCAGCGCGGCCTCCTCCAGCTCTGCCCAGCCGAGGCCAACTGATGCCGCCTCTTTTTCCACTGTGCGCCTCCAGGTGGTACGTGGGCGACCTTGCCCTCTTTTTTCGGGAATTTTCCAAGTCAGCCCTTGCCCAATGGATAGGTGGTTATTTGGCCTTCGTAATATTCCCGCAGAATGATATCCTTAGCTTAACTCTTTGTTATCTTAGTAATAATTTAAAAACGATTTCCTCAAAAATGGCACAAACGTATTCTCAGCCGACGTTGTATCATTGTGTCTCAGAATCACTTACTCAACTTTTGATTTACTTCACATTCAAAGTCTCACTTTACGACTCGGTTTTCTCAGAATTTGCATTCACAATAAACGTCACCATTAATATAGCGAGTCGTGAACGTGCCACTGTGGAGTAATAAACTTCTTTGTTACAATTGAAGCTTGGAATTTATACTTGAAAATAGTTCCGGTGCAATATCAAGTTCGGTACCGAAATAAAATTTTATTTTTATGGTTTTTGATATTTGATATTTCGTGGTTTTTCAATTTGTTCGTTGTGACCCGGATGGATTGGTGTTTGTAAATATTTTAGATGTTTGTAAATATTTTAGATGTTTGTTAATATAGGTAATGTAATTCGCCACACTATTCTTTTGTGACAGATGATTAGTGATGTGAACTGTCGGTTCTTAAATTATATTTCACCTACTACAGTTTCACAAAAACAGTGGCATGAATTGTGTTGAAATTCGGCATAATTTGGAACACGATAGTTAGTAGCCAGTTTGATAAAATAAATACGATTAGCCTCGGTAATCATTTGTGGTAGGTATAAAAGGTAGGAGTTTGTAATAGAATGTCACAAACAAGTTGTACATACATATTGCAAAAAACGTCATAAGATCCACCTTGGCCAGTTAAGAGTGATGCTATTAGTAAGATGGAAGCACGGAAAATTACTAGACTGGGATAATCACTACCAATGTCTACTAGAGTAGACAGATGAAAGAAACGAAATTCCCCGTGACCCCATTCACGTCAAACACATTCGACAAACGAACGCCAAGCTTAATTAAAAAAGAAATATATCTCAGTCTCGTCAACGCTCGCAGCGAAACACGCGCCGGCCAAAAATCACAATCCCGTCAAATACAAATAGAACTACAGTTGGTAACAACGTGCGTCTTAGGAATCCAAATTTGGAGAACTTCTCTCGGCTTTTGGTACTCTTCGTTGAAAGATTTTGCTTAAAATAGTTTGTAGTAAATTGAGTCATATTTTGAGTTTTCAGGAATGTTTTTTTGTCTATGATATTCTCAAGCTGCACATTGTTATAACTATATTTACTTGTAAATCTTATATTTTTATTTTATTGATCAGCAAACAATGACTCTGAAATACCATCTTATATAAAACTACTTTAAAATAACATTAATACCTAAAATTTAAAAACTAAACTAATCTAAATTACAATACGTCTAAATAAGGCCCCAACGGCATTGTGCCAAAGATGCTGGCAGCATTCCCTCGCTGAATGGCAATGCTAATGTACACCTTGTAATTGATGTTTAATGTTTATAGGCACTAAAATTATTCATGTTTCTCGCTTAAGTGATTTACTGTTTTGACAAACGTTGTACTTATCGTTATAAATACCGCGTCATCAATTTGGAATATGTGACGACAGTTGCATTGTCATTATTATTGAGATTATTTTGGAGTCTTCTAAGGTCTAATAGAAACACAAACTTAATTTTCAATGTCTGGAAGCTAAAACAATGAGCTAAGTCCAAAAAAAGGGTTCAAAAGTCTCACATCTCACCAACATCAATTTACTAATAAGATCTCCAGCACACCTAATTAAAATGTTTCTATTACACGCTACGTGTAATTTTCTCGCCACTCGATATTTTTACGACGTTTCCTGGTACATCAATATTGGATTATGTCTCTGATCAAAATTAATTTAGCATCACTTTGCTCACGCAATTAATTTTGATTGGCAGTTCGAAGAGGCTTTTCATTGAGTTTGCCCGATATTGGTGTGTCATCAAGCGTTGTTAGGTGTAATTGTTATTCCTTTGACAAAATAAAGGATATTTTTATACTGATGAAACGAGGTAAACCCTTACTTAAATTATTCTGAACTACTTTTTTATCAAGAAGAGACGTACTAAATGAATTACAATTTTGTACATTAAAGCAATCAAACCAGAATCACACAGGTCGTTCAGTTGCTAGAACAACTCGACCTAGATGGCGCTGTTTTACTCCTAAAGTTATTCACATGTTCGATATTTTCATTGGGCTCTATATGTATGTATACCCTAGGTATAGATAAAAGTAGGTTAAAATAAAAAGGATAAAGAATAATTTCTGAAGAAAGGCAAAGTTATGTTGAAAGGGCAATGTTATAACTTATAGTGTTTTACGGTATCGGTTTTGTATTTAAAATCTGAATGTGCCTGTAGGCCGGTGTGAAATCGGTTAAGCAGGGTCGGAAAATGCGCGTCTCATAAATGGATTAAAATTCCTTTGTAAACACGGGCCCGGGTTGAGCGCCGTGCGGCAGTGACACTTGGTAATGTTGTTCGTTTCCAACGAAATGTGAAGCGATTTTGATGATGCAGATTACATTTTTAGTGAAAGTTGCTGCATGAATGATTATTTTGCTTGTTTATTTATGTAACTAATTGTAAGCATTACCTGAATAACAAAGTTCCCTAATATATTTTACATTTGTTACATTTGTTTCGGGCCCGTCGGAGGTCCTTCCTCAGGCTCGAAATATATCTCACGAAAGTTTAATATCGATTATTTTACATTTGTTTTACTCCAGGTCCTGTGTTTTCTTTCGAATTTAAATTATTTTACTTCAATTGATATTTTAGTTCTCTTATGTGTTACAGTATCTATCTACAAATATTACCGTTAAAATATTTTGTAGACATAAAGTCCACATACCTATCTTCTTCTCGTCTTTAAGTATTTTTGTGGTGTATTTGCATGTGTGCGTCCGCACGCACACAGGCGCGGCTACTTGTACTGTACAATGACTAGTAATAAACGAGCATCTATCAGAGCCGGTTGTTTCACTTAAGTACTTGCATATACCTCACTGGCGACGATCCGCGTCTTACCCGCGTGTGTATTTAAAATAACCGTTATAATTATGGCTACTAAAACTTCTATCGGGAATTTAAGTCAGTTTGACCATAATACCCAAGAATGGGAAATTTTCAGTAGTCGTTTGAAGCAGTTCATTGTTTTAAACGAAGTTAAAGATCAGATGAAACAGGCATTGCTATTGACCCATCTGCATGACGATACATACCGGCTATTGAAGAACCTTGTGTACCCAAAAAAGGTAGAAGAAGTTGGGTATGACGAGCTGTTGAAGGTGCTCGACGGTCATTTTACTCCAAAGAGGTGTACCTTTGCTGATAAGAGCAAATTTTACGAGGCAACGCGTGACGTGGGGGAGAGTGTCGAGAAGTGGGCGGCTAGGATCAGAGGACTCGCCGTACACTGCGAGTTTGGAGTCTCGCTGGACATGCTGCTGCTGGACAAGTTCGTGCTGGGGCTACGCGCCGGCAAGGAGCGCGAGCGACTCTTCGAGCAGAACGTCTCCACGCTCACGCTGGCGAAGGCGATGGAGCTGGCACAGCAGACGGAGTGCGCGCAGAAGGCGCGTGCAGACGCGGTGGCCGTGACCGTGAAGCAGGAGCCGGTGTACCGGGCGGGCGCGCAGCCGTCCGCCGGCCGCCGGGATCCCGAGGCGAGGACCTGCTCGGTGTGCGGTATGAGGAGCCACGACGAGAGTAGGTGCCGATACAAGTCCTACCGGTGCCAGCTGTGTGGTGAAAAGGGACACCTCAAGAAAGTGTGTACTTCCAAGAAGCAGTCCAAGTGTCGGGTGAACAATGTTGAAGCGACAGAGTTCTCGGCAGAAGGTGGAGACTGCGATAATTGCCAGGAATGTAAACTTCTTAGTTTAAGGTACGTTAATTATAAGCCAATATTAATTAATGTATCTGTTAATGACCTTGAATTGAACATGGAACTGGACTCGGGCTCCGGTGCGACCATTATTAATGACAAATTATACAAGGAAATGTTCCCTAATGTTTCATTATATAAAAGTGATCTAAAAATGTGTATACGATTATCATAAAATAACGCCCATTGGTTTTTTCGTTGCGAAAGTAAAATTTATGTCAAAAGAACGATTGTTAAAAATTTACGTTATAAAAAACGGCGGACCGCCAATATTGGGCCGTGATTTTATGACAAAGTTTAATTTGTCATTCACTGTAGACAACAAATTTGTTACAGATGTCAACATTAATCAGAGCTCGAGTGAGGTAATAAGGTTGTTAAATCAATTTAGTAGTTTATTCGAAGAAGGGTTAGGCGAATTTAATAAGTTCAAAGTCCACTTGCAATTGAAAGAGAACGTTAAACCTAAGTTTTTCAAACCGCGGCCAGTTCCGTTTGCTCTAAAAAAACGGGTAGAGGAAGAAATCGATCGGCTGGTAGATTTAGGTATACTCGTACCGGTTAATTTTTCAGAATACGCAACGCCTATCGTGCCTGTATTGAAGGAAAATGGCAAAGTCAAAATTGCAGGAGATTTCTCGGTCACGTTAAATAAAGACATGGTTATCGATAAGTACCCGATGCCGCGTATAGAGGAGGTTTTTGCTAAAATAGGCGGTGGTGAAAGTTACACGAAATTAGACCTTAGCAACGCGTACAATCAGTTCGTTTTGTCTGATAGCTCTCAGGCGCTTACGACCATTAGCACCACGAAGGGTCTTTATAAATATACTAGGCTAGTTTATGGTCTCGCCAACGGCCCTGCTATTTTTCAACGCGCTATGGAGTCGCTGTTGGTAGGTATTGACGGAGTCAGCTGTTGGTTGGACGACGTGTGTGTAACGGGACCGACGAACGAAATCCATTTGGCGCGATTGCGAGAGGTTTTGACTAGGTTTAGCGATGCAGGTTTAAAGTTACAGAAAGAGAAATGTGTTTTCTTAGGTGATAGTGTAACTTATTTAGGCTACGTTATTAATAAGAATGGCTTACAAACGTCAAAAACAAAGGTGGAAGCTATTCATAAAGCACCAAGGCCGACTAATGTAACGGAGGTAAAGAGTTTTTTAGGACTCGTAAATTATTACCGTAGTTTCATACCGAACGCGTCGAACATGTTAAGTGTAGAGACACGAGCTACTGCGCGCGGAGGCCAAGTGGGAGTGGGGACGTTCACAAGAAGAGGCGTTTCATGCAGTTAAAAAGGAGCTGGGCTCCGAGCGGGTGCTGGCTCATTTTGACCCGGAGGCTCAGCCAGTGCTTAGTGTGGATGCAGGACCAGGCGGGTTAGGTGCCCTTCTGGCACAACGCGACCCGGCAACCGGCGCCGAGCGCCCCCTCGCGTTCGCCTCGCGCTCGCTCAACGCTAGCGAGAGGAATTACAGTCAACTTCAGAAAGAAGCTGCGGCAATCATTTTTGGTGTTAAAAAGTTCCACCAGTACCTGTATGGAAGGCAAAATCCGTTTGTTTTAAAAACCGACCATAGGCCTTTGTTGTCCATTTTCGGCAAAAATAACGGCATTCCTGTCATGACCGCTTCCCGGCTACAGCGATATGCAATTATTTTATCGGCATATAATTATAAGGTTCAGTACATAAGTAGTGCGAATAATCTCGTAGCTGATTATTTTTCTCGTGCGCCGTTGCCTAATATGGGCAATGACGAGCATAACGAAGATAACGATGAGGTGTCTTATTTAAATTTTTTAGATGAAAGTGTGACTCCCGTGACAGCTGATAAAATAAGACAGGCTACCGGAAATGATGCCACATTAAAAAAAGTTTTTAAGTATATGAGTATCGGTTGGCCGCGAAAGATAAGTTGTCCATCTATTCTACCTTATTTTAGATGCAAAACGGACTTACAAAAAGATAATGGTATTCTTTTCCGCGGTCACCGGGTGGTTATTCCGACAGTATTTCGAGATCAGCTGTTACGTGAATTGCACACTGGACATCTAGGTATTGTCAAGACAAAAAGCGTCGCGCGCGGTAAGATGTGGTGGCCTAACATTGACGGCGACATCGAGCGCTGGATCGGCTCATGCGCCGCGTGCGTGGCCGTGCGCGCCGCCCCGCCCCGCGCCGCTCCGGCGCCCTGGCCGCGTCCTCCCTCTGCCTGGTACCGGGTGCATATCGATTACATGTCTATTCATCAGAAAGTTTACTTAATTGTCATAGACGCATATAGTAAATGGTTAGAGTGTCTATTAATGGACAAAGGTACAACTACTCGAGCGCTGATATGTAAACTTAAGGAAATATTTTCCAGATATGGCGTACCGAATGTCATTGTATCTGACAATGATATTAAAATTAATTCTGCCGAATTTAATTCTTTTTGTGCAATGAATGGCATTCGTTACGTCACTTCTCCAGTTTATCACCCGGCCAGCAATGGTCAGGCCGAGAATTCTGTGAAGACATGTAAAAAGATGATTAAATGTATAGATAAAACAGATAAGTCACAAGTTGAGGATAAACTGATGGGTTTATTATTCGAGTACCGTAATACTCCCCATTGTTCCACGGGTCAAACTCCAGCGAGTTTGATGATGGGCCGTAATTTAAGATCACGGTTGGATCTTGTGATACCAGATGTTAATGAATGTAAAGATAATATTGACAAAACTGTTATTGACGACTGTAGAAAATTTAATGTCGGTGATCAAGTATGGGTTAAATGGTTCACCGAAAAAAAAGAGTTTTGGGTTCTAGGCACCATTCAAAATAAAATTGGTAACAGAATGTTTTTGATTTATGTGCATACTAACAATACTGTATGTAGACGCCACGTAGATCAAATGCTTCGGTATACAGGTGATCAATCTGACGTCATCAATGTAAGCGGGGATGCCGGGGCTGACGAGGACTCGTGGTCACCACCAGTCGAGCTGCCGCCAGCTCCGGCTGCCCCCGCGCCCCCGGCGGCGTGCGTGTCACCTCCGTCCCCCTCCCCCCGGGCCGACAGTCCCTCACAGGCAGATGTACAGCCGCGTGACGTAGTGAGCGATGAGGCCGATGAGTATGATACAGGGCTTTCAGGGGAGGAGGAGGAAGTTGAGGAGCCGCGCGCGCCGGCCGCGGAGGTTCCGGAGGTCGCGGAGGCGGCGGTCGCACCTGCCGCGGAGGAGGCGCCTGCGCCGGCCGTCACTACCGACGCGCGGTTGCCGCCGCCGCGTCCGACAATTACTAGACCGAATTTAAGGCCCAGAGATAAAAAGATTAGTTATAAGAGTTAATGTTATTATGTTGTGTCTGTTAGTTATTATAGGTACTTATTAGGTAGTATTAAAATACTGATGTATTGTTTATTCCATTGGCAGGTCTTACAATTAAAGGTGGAGAAATGTGGTGTATTTGCATGTGTGCGTCCGCACGCACACAGGCGCGGCTACTTGTACTGTACAATGACTAGTAATAAACGAGCATCTATCAGAGCCGGTTGTTTCACTTAAGTACTTGCATATACCTCAATTTTACAATCTCGAATTCTATTTAAGTAAAATATCTAATAATGCTCAAGTTATTTTGATTCAATTGCCTATCATTTGCCTTTCAATGCGACCGGATTAGTTTTATAAGATTGAAACTAATAAGACCTAACAAAAGAGCTTTTCCTTTCTTACATATCACAATAATCTATCCAATGTTTCCCATTCACAGAAATTATTCCAAGCGCAATTAACTGGGGAGAGTCGCCCATTGTGTTCAGCTCATCTCGGCTTACAAAGGATGATTCCATGAATACGTTATAAACTAAGAATTAGCCTAATTGGAGATGACTGCAACTGTATAGGATGCAAATAAAATTAAGGTAAAATGTATTTAGAAATGTTTGTTGCCGAGCGTTGGGCATTTAGCGTCAAAACCGGTAGCCATATGTGTTCAAATGTGTAATGATAAATAATTAATTCATTCTAACTTGTGTACATTAATTGCATGAAAAGAGAAAGCAATAGTAGCCAGTAATTAACGGGTTAGCACTGATTGACTGACTGAATTGACTTGACGTTATTATTAATTCACAAAGTAATATTTTTGTTTTAATTCGTACTGATATATATTTTTTGAAATATCCTCCTAAGGCCCAGCCATACAAATGAAAAGCCCAAAATTTGCCATAGAAATCTGAACCTACAGTGTAGGAACTAAAGTTGATTTTGTGTTGTTGGAAAATTTTACGAAACAAAGCAAAAGCGACTCTGTCCAATTGAATAGGATTTAAATTTCATCGAACTGAAGAGGTACTATAGGTAGGACCTTGGGCCTTAGGAGGTTAAGTGTTTCAGTTTAATATGATCCTTTGTGTTCTTTGAGAAGAACTAAAAAGAGGGACGTATAGATAGACATAATTTTATAGATGATGAACATCCCGTTTTGCCCCACCATCTCACTTTATAATAACTTCCTCTTTATTGTTTGGACAGCCTCCATTACAAGGGAGGTGTCCCCAAACCGAATTTGTCTGCGCCGGACTAATCCTATCGTTTGAGTTTCTGTTACAGATCGCGGACTGCTCGATGTAGCACACAGACGACTTGAGGACACTGTGGGTGGAGTGCGATTATTCTTACTATGCATGTGGGTAAGAAAAATAAATTAATGAGAGTCTTGATCCAACCACGTATTTCTTAACGTCAAAATTGTGCAGTCGGTAGGATATACATAGGGGTTACCATACTAAATTAATACCTATAAGACCGCGTTTCACGTTTAGATACAACCTACAGGTTAAAATACCACTTATTCCTTAGACCAATAAGGTAAACTCTAAAATGGTAGGTACTTCTGTAAATAAAATACAAATATCAACACATATGAGTTTTCGGATCACATGTGGATTTTCTGATTTTGATCCTCATGTCTTTGAATGAGGTTTACTAAATATCAGTGAATAGTAAGCACGACGGCACTATATATATAGTCATCTCGTCGTTTATGCTATGCAATACGCTGTCTACGAGCGGTAGTCAATGGTTTCAGCACAAGATTAGGACTTGGACTGATGAACTTTGCAGAACCATCTCAGGGTCTTAAGTGCTTGAAATTGAATATTAAGTCATAGAACATCATCATTTCGGTAAATAGCAGTGAGGGCGTCCGCTAGCAGAGCTGGCGTGGTTGCACGGAGCGAATGAGTGAAGCGTAGACATGTGCGACGGATTTTTATTTATTTTATTTTCTTTATTTAGGATTACCAACAGATAATACATCTTACATGCTCTTAAATCTATATAACAATCATGACTGATGCTTATCTAATTATAGGTAACCACAACTTATATAAGTGTCTTGTATATGTGAGCAATATTGAACATGCGATAAACTTATAGGTTATAGGTAAATGAATTAGGTAATAGGTACCAGTACCAGTACATTACATTAACTAACATTACATATCTTGACAACTAGGGTGATGTTAAATTGTCGAATTTTACCCACAATGGCACTTCAAAGTTTCGAATCGTCGAAAATAGTCCTGCAAATTAGAAAGGAACAAAAGATATGGCCCGTCGTGCGAGACTTGCGACGGAAAATTTTACGATCGGGTTGGATTTACGTTTTAGGTATCTCAACACCTTAAGTTTTTCTTAGAGTCAACCGGTCTGCCCTTGTAAATATAATTTTGATTCCACGCGTTTTTTTTTCATAGCTTCATACCTTTGAAAAAACGTGTAACAATTAATTATGATTTCTACAATTTTACGTTAGCCTTAACTTTTACCGGCACAGCTGAAAACAGATGCTTCAGTACAAACAAAGATGAGGTATTCTAAATAGTCCAAGGGAGTCAGAGGCGGCTGCTACGCGCTCCAGTTACGGTCACAATGACTGCGGTATTACCTACACAACCGATGGCGGCAGATGCTTCAGTAAGTACCAGTTCTATTTTGCCACAAGTACTATTTTGCTAGGCGTTCATTTTGGCAAAATAGACGTAGTCAACTAGTAATTTTCCATTAATTGTTATTATTAGTATTTTTTTAACATTATATTTTTTGGAGACAACGTAAAATAAGTTTTCAAATAAAATATGTAAAATTCAAATAAATTTGCACAAGACTATAAATAAATATTAACAAAAATAAACCTTATTGGAATGAAATCTGTGTCTTTGACAGTGGTTGAGCCCATATCGTTGTCATTATTGCCATGTAATAGCTAGATTTACATCATTAGAATATCATTTATTAATCGTCATGGCGTTACAGCGCATGTTCAGATATTTTTTAGCAACTCAGGCGCTCCAATATATCTGCACAAACTAACAAACAATGTCTAATTGGATCGGGTAACTGATACGATTTGCTATCAGCATCCATCGAACTAGATTAATGTTATATTAAGCAGAATCGTCTGCAAACGACACCACAGTGCTTCGAAATAAAGAAAAATTTAAAAAAACACTGTCTCTGTCACTTGTTCATAGAACTAGTTCATCTGCTTCCATCTGTGTCTGGATTGCGCGCTGCGTTACTCACGCTCTGTTTCTCGCCCGGATCGCGACTCACTCCTAGCGAGAACGCCTAGTGCCGCTCCCGGCGAATGATGCATTGTTCCATTAAACGTAAACGAGACTCCAGGCGGCATTACCATAGATTTACGAGCGCGAGAGAATCGAGTTCTCAAAACTACCAATGTAATGAGACCTAGAGTTTCGTAAGAACTTTGCTTATTCGCAGGGAGCGCTTATACTGGTCACAGCTTTAAGTTAAGTTAGGGGCTTGGAATGCAACTCGGGCTTTGATTTTGACGTATTCGCTTACGTTAATGGTATTTTTCGTCTTTGTTTACCGTCATGTATAATTTGAGATTGATTTCCATTGATGTTATAGGAACAAACAATACGCTTTGGGAATGTTTGGCGCCAATCATTGTTTGAGAGATCTGATATTCATTCTGAGCCTTAGAGGATATAACCAATGGAGACGCCATGTCTAAAATTTTCAGTACTTTTACTAAATAGTCTGCCGTTTTTTGCGGGGGAGGGGCACATCAAATGTATAGGTACGTCATGTCAGATAAACGTCAGTCCATATATATGGTTGACATGTGGTTGACCATTGGCCGCCTATTTTCGACAGAGGAGAACGCCTGTTAATGGCGGCTCCATCAGTGGCGGATTTCCCATAAGGCACAGTAGGCCCGGGCCTAGGGCGGCGAAATATTAGGGGCGGCAAATTGTGACAATAAATTCGCTGATAATAACAAAAAATAACTCAAAATTAGGTCAGGCAACGAATTCTCAAAAAAAGGTACCTATAGAGGGAAATGCTTGAAACACAATTTTTGACTTTGTACCTAACTTTATTTGGACTATCTAGGAGGTGAACATATCAAAAGTCCCCGGCCGTAGCCCTTGAGCAGGGGGAAGAGAGAGGTTTGAAGGTCACATTTTTCAGTTTTTCGCTTATATCTCGGAAACTATGCGTTCTAAAATGAATGTTGGTTAAATTTGCTACAAGCTACAATTTTTATGATATCTGGAGGGCACACATGTGCGTGAATCGCGGCGCGAAGCCGCGAACACGAGTGTGGCGTCGATTTCGCATATTGTTGACGCCTTCGCGCCTTGTTCCCCGTTTATAGGGTTCCGTACCCCAAAAGGAAAAAACGGAACCCTTATACTCGTGCGTCTGGCTGTCCGTCTGTCACAGCCTATTTTCTCCGAAACTGCTGGACCAATTAAGCTCAAATTTGGCACACATACGTAAGTTTGTGACCCAAAGATGAATGTGTAACGTAAATAAATGAATTTTAAAATGGAGGCCATTTTTGGGGGGTAAATGAGAAAATTTAAAAATAAAGTTTTTGAAACTATATCGTGTTACATATTCAAATCAAAGAGCTCATTGTAAGAATCTCAAATATTTTTTTTATAATTTTAGGATAAATAGTTTAGCAGTTATTCAACAAAATAGGCAAAAAAATGTTTTTTTGTTTCTTTTTTAGATTTTTTTAATGTTTTTTGTAGGTACATAAAAAGTCAATGTTATTGGTAAAACTGTCATTTAAAATGAAAAAGTATTTGCTTATTTTTTTCCTATTCTCATGTCACAAGGACGTATAGTTTCTGAGATATAATAAGCGAAAATGTGACCTTCAAACCAAACCCCCGCTCAAGGGGACTTTTCATATGTTCACCTTCTAACGAGTCCAAAAAATTTACTAATTGTAAGTAAAAAATGTGTCCAAAGCATTTCCCTCTATAATATATCTTTTCGTTGCCTGATCTAAATGTAGTCAATATGATGGGTGCTGATGCTGAGAAAGGGGCGGCTACAAGGCTTGGGGCCTAGGGCGGCAAAGACTGCAAATCCGCCACTGGGCTCCATTGTTAATTACTCCGAGTTCTGAGCTGATAAACGTATGTTAATACGTATTTTATTTTGTTTTGAATATATTTAAATATCTCTTATATACCGATCTTGATGTACGGATGCGAAGCCTGGACCCTAACACAAAGAGAGGAATACGCTGGTGGCTGAACGGAGGATCCACCGGAAGATACTGGGAGAAGATGGCTCGCGGAGAAGATGGCTCGTGGAGGATACGCAGGAACCAGGAAATCGAAGATCTAGGGGCCGAGCCCAATATAGTAGGAGAAACGAAAGCCTCAAGACTCCGATGGCTCGGGCACGTGGTCCGTATGGGTGAAGATCGAGCGGTTTGGAGAGCGTACTCTGGCCGTCCGGATGGTCGACGACCGGTTGGGCGTCCTAGGTATCGCTGGTGCGATGGGGTCGTGAAAGATCTGAACGAGCTCGGTGCCGTCGATTGGACAGAAACGGCGCTAGACAGAGAAGCATGGCGTTCCTTTGTGTCAGAGGCCAAGATCCACTTCGGGTCGCTGCGCCACGGCAGTAAGTAAGTAAGTAAGTATCTCTTATATAGGCAAAATAACATTGGAATTAACTTAATTTACTTAACTTATATTTTATTTCTGCAATTTTAAACTGAAATATTCCTTTATTGGAAGTTCCGTGTTAATATCGTCTTCGATTACCGCGATAGTTACAACTATTTTTACGGATTATACCGCGTATAATGAAGGTATAATGTAATTACCGTGTTAATTTATTCATATGTACCTACGTTTAATTACAAATAATATATTTTATGATTTCATAAAACTGAAAGATATATTATTAGGATACTTTTTGTACGAAATAAGATAAAATACTCAACTGGACGTAAAGCAAAGTAAAGAATCAACTTGAATGTACTTGTACCATTCCAAGAACAAAATAAATAAATTAATATCCAAAAGAGAATTTGCTTTGTACCTACAACATTCAAAGTGCTTGCAAACACTATAAAAGACTTGACAAGATACTTCAAGTACCTAAATCTTACGTTATTCAAGACTTCAGAACTTCAAGGTAGCAAGTCACAACTCTTTGAAAGTGCTCGGATGCCTCAACTGTCGACTTGAGCAATTTAAAATTTCAACTACTAACAATCTGGGAGTGAAGTCAGACGTCTCTGTGTCAGAGTTACCCTTTTGAGTGTACTTGTTATTTGGGGTAACAAGCACAATTTGTTAATATATAATTTAATTAAAGCGTTTCTTTTAGAGTGATATTAAAATTAATTATATTGTCACTCATGTTTTGTTGGTCACAAGTTACTTGGCATATACATGCATGCATGCATGAGCAAATAAAAAGAATATACATTTTGTTTTTTAAATATTTACTATACATATTAAGTTCAAAAATTATGAAGGATTTTTTATATTTTATTCAGGGTTAGTAAATATATACGGAATAGAACGTCTGACAAATGTCCACCTCCAACAGCAGGCAAACGTGAGCCCGCTCATCACAATTTTCAGCATATTTTCGCGCATTTTCGGCGTTGTTTTAGTAACTATGTATCAGATGGTATGTTTTAACTGTTTAAATTTCACCAGCTTGTTATAAATAGGTACGTCATTTTAGATATTCCCACAAAAATAGGTCAGGAGTGCAAAATTTGGGGAATTTGGGTGCCAATCACTGTCACTGTTTCTCGAAATTAATCGAGTAAAATAAGTGTTTTAAACAACACAAACATTCGTGTAAAATTTTTGAGAGAGGTAGATATTTTGCAGAAAATATCTTCCTATTGTAATTGCCAACCCTGAATAATATATTTGTAAAAAATATTTACTAACTTTTCACTTAGTATAGTTATTTTTTAAAAACAATGTGTAGGTATACATCTTATTTGTCCAACCTGTAGGTATATAAATATTGAGTAAACCATAAAGAGGATTCGGTTCTTTATCCACCTAAACATTCCTTAAGAATCACTCTATTGTCAGGTGAAAATATCTACATGAACTTCCGTTCGGTGGTTTTTGAGTTTATCGCGAACATACATACTTACTCACATGCTTTTGGCAACTGTAGTTGCCAGTTGGTACCCTTATTTTATCATAATTATAGAGGTCACTGAAAAATATCAATCATGTGAGTGGATACACACAAACAGACAGACGCGTCGGGGGACATTGTTTTGTAACGTGTAGTGACATGAAACGTGATATGAAATTTGACTAGTAAGCTACACATGTACTTTTTTTAGTTATAGCATAGAATTTTAGGAGTTTACGAATAAAAATGGATATCTGCTGTGATGTTTATGTGTGTGCCTAATATTGCTGTTATACTGTGTAATATAATATATGCTGGGTGACTTAACACTAAATAAAAGTGTTAAAATGAGATGAAAAATGAACTGTGAAACCGTTCAGCCCGTAACGAGAGTTGGCACGGGCGGCGATTGGGCCCAGCGATGGAGCCTGAATTCGTAATGCCGGTTGCACTTTATGAAAAAGGTTTATTTCATTTTATTATTCAATATCGGATCAAAGGGACTGGAAAAGATCACTTATCAAGCTGAAGATGTAATATATTTTTTACGGTGTAAAAAGTTTTGCTCATTTTATAATGGTTATTTTTCGGAGTTATTTTTGGTATCGTCTTAGGTCGTCCCATTCGTTTTTCGTCAAGTTCTTAAATTAGTCCTATTCTGCTTTCGTCACTCATTCTACATTCGTCACAATCTTCGGTGGCTTTTAATGTCGTCTTCGATTACCGCGATAGTTACAACTATTTTAACGGATTAAATTAGTCCTATTCTGCTTTCGTCACTCATTCTACATTAAAAGCCACCGAAGATTGTGACGAATGTAGAATGAGTGACGAAAGCAGAATAGGACTAATTTAAGAACTTGACGAAAAACGAATGGGACGACCCAAGACGATTCGTTATTTTTAAATAAATATTTATAATTCTAAATATCATTTCAGTGGGGTTGGCGGGTTCTTGCTCAGCACAGGTAGGATCGGAAAGGGAGAGGAGAGGCCTTTGCCCAGCAGTGGGGCACACATAGGCTAAAAAATATATAATCCTAAATATAGCTCATCCTGGACTGACGTGCTACATCTTGCAACTTAAGCCGTACACACATGAATATGTATCTGAATTTATAATGATGTTATTGTTATTATTAAATGTTAACAAACGAAAAATAATTTATTATCAAACAAGATAATATACAGTGGTATTACTAAAAGAAATGAAGAACCAGCTTAAATCTAAAATAGGCCCTTGAGGCATTGTACCAAGGATGCTGGCGGCATATTCCTCTCTATAATTTTAATTGATTGCTTAAATTTAATTATATGTTATCTACTTGTGCCATATGACTAAATAAATAGAATACTATAAATATTTATATGCATAAAATACAACTACATTTATAATGTTTAATAGCTGTTGTCTTAATTTTCACACGATTCGCACTCATTTTCTACACTAAATCTATAATAGCCTTCAGGCATTAAGGTACTTTGTTTTGTGGATTTTAGGGAGTTTTTCAAAACAATCAGTTTTTATTTAGTATCCATTAAAATGCACATGCGTCCTTTTGCTATTGGAAACATTATATCAATTTATTTAAATTCCTGTGGAGTCATATTTTAAAAAATCTTATAATATTACGAATGTGTAGACGTTGCTCCTGACACGATTCAACTGAATCCCTCAACATATTTAGCACGAAACGCAAACATTATTATTAAAATTAACCCCGAAACTGCAGCAGCGAAGATATGCAAATAGATATTACCGGTACCACATCGGTAGCGGTATGAATAACACGGTACTGGTATCGCATGCACGTAGGTTAAATGCAGGCTGATGCATAATTCAGGTGTCATCCGCGCGGCGCGAGCGCGTGGAGGGTTGAATTATGAAAATATGTAACTATAGTGTAATGCCATGGATAAAATTAAAGGATCGAAGAAATTATTCATCATCCAACAATAAAATTGAAATGAAATGTATCGCGTATGCCCGTTTGTATTACATTATGTAACGAAGGGGGGGGTAAGTGAAATATTGCAAAGGAGAGTCTAAAGTCTAAGTCTTAGGCTGTAATGATATAAAGTGAAAATTAAAGACTCGACAATGTTTTTCTTTTCATCACATTTGCGAAGAAAAAAACGAAGCGAAATTATTCTAAAATACGACGACCTTCTAGACATTTGTCCACTATATTGTATTTTTTAACAGCTTAAGGTCAAAAGCACAGAAACCATCCGGTATTCGGCCACAATCGAAAATTGTATAAAAATATTTTTGATACATTTGGGCTCAACTCCATTCTAGTTTGGTAATGACGCAACCTGTACGCTTTGCACCTTAGTGCGACGTCGAATCCTGACGTTCCTAACTCGATCTTGGAGCTTGATGCCGAGCATTGCGCGCTCATAAAATATACAAAATCATAACACAGGGTAGTTCATGGTTGTAACGCCCCGCAACTCCGTTCTGTTTGTCAAACACTTTAAAATTCGAACAAATCCTTTAAAATCATGACACGAGCTCACTCCGCTCCAAATAGTTTTACGCCAAGTTTATATTAAAGTGTTTCCGAACAGGGACCTAAGATTTTCTTAATAAACACTTTAGACAACAGCTTGCCTGTCGCCCGCGGTTTTAACTTTTAAATAGAGTGAGTTAAACTAAGTCTTCGCTTTGCAAGTTATAGAAGTTTTCCTTTGAAGGTTTGCCGAGTGAAACTTGTGTGTATCATGTTTAGGGTTTTAGAGTGTAAAATGAGGAAGCTAAATTTACTGCTTGTTGATTCTGATGAACGGTGGCTACAGTAACTATCTTTTCTTTCTTTCTTATACCTAGTAGGTATACCAATTTATATGTACCAATAATTAAACATGCAGATTGAACAAAGTGATGCATTTGCACCACTCATTAACTTTTAGGTATAGATTTCTGTGACGCATCATAGTAGTGGTAGGTTAAGTATGAAACCGTAACTGCTATACTTATATAGAATAATATTTCACAGGATATACAGATTAAAAATGTTCTTGTATTATTTAAAGTGGCCAGTTAAATTTTCTTACTAAACTAACAACTAGTATCTCCCTTCTGTATGATTATGAAATTTATTTGCATGAATCCAAAAATGTGCATTACTGTTATAAATTTTTCGTCGCAATATTCGGTTTATATGAAAATTATAAAAACAATAAACTACTTATTAGCATAAAATAAAATTTTATTAAAAAATGTAAATGGGTTTAATTTTTTCATAAAGCAAATTACGCCATAAAGCAGCACAAATTTTTGCACGAAAAATTAAAAACTCGCGTCCCCTTTAAATATTTTGAATTTTTATAAACTTTGCCAATTCGAACGATTTTATCCTATGAACTCTTTTGTCCCCTGTCGCACATGCTCTTTTAATTATACACTGTCAGTCAATTGAACAGGTAATTTGCGAGTTCACGGGTGTACACGTCTGGACAAAGGTGTCATTGGGCCGTGCATATCGGCACATTATACCATGCCTCGTGTGTTAATATGAAATAGCTATGGGCAGTTTTAATGGCAATGGTGTATTTTTTTAGTTAAGAATTGTATGTTTTCTGGTCATGCACTATAGAGCAGATAATTTAAAGGAGTTGTAGTGAGAAATTAATATTACACTTATAAAAAAACGTCTTTCGAAATGCAATATTTTTGTCTCAACGCATGAGCCTCACAATTCAGGGAGCAAATACTATTTATATCTTTAATACCATTACGCATACGCATTCTGGCGTTGAAGATAAGTGAAAACATTATATGATCAAATAATGTAGGTAGGTTAAGTCAGGTCGTTCAGTGACTGTTTTGTAGTAATGTTATAACTAGACGAAAATGTAGGTACAATTTGTTTGTTTACATTTGTTTAAATACCTAAAGATACAGACTATAGATAAATCTATACTAATCGATATTAAACTTTAGTGAGACATATTTCAGCACGCGCAACGAGCGACGAGGCGGGCGGCGCGATCAGTGCACGAGTTGCAGTCGCTGCGAGCACTCGAGCCTGAGGAAGGACCCCCGACGGGCCCGAAACATGTCACATGACTAAAAATTCAAGTGAGTGAAACCGTTGTCGTATAAACAATTTAAAACCATACTATTCCACTAAAACTGACAACCATGGGACACCACGATGAGTCCGCCACTTTCCACCATCCACATTAAACCCCAATACAATAGGTTTTGTTGCCAAGTTTTGATGAACGCCATTATTAATGACATCACGCGGGACAAAGGACAACGGGAATTAATTAACGAGCTTAGTCTTAAAACAAAACAGACTATCTACATAGGATTAACATGTTAGTTAATACCTTCTTCTTCTAGGTTTTAAATTAAAAAGCCTAACTCCATGAGAAACTCATGGCGGTTACTACTGTTTTGTTGAAAGCGCTGGAAATTCTGTTTAAATAAAAGTGTATATGTATGTGAAATTTAAGGCGTTTAAATCTTTTTGATTTTGTATAGAATTTTAGAGTAGTTCTAGGTGTTAATTATGTTGCTAAATGTTGTATTCGGACTCAAGGTGTTAGACTTGCAAAAGTTGTGTAACAACTACACATAACAGCGGTTGAAAGAGGACATAATATGTTTTAATATTTAGATATATTTAAGTTACTTTGTATGATTATTTATGTACCATTAACCTTTTGTACAATAAATATATATTTTCTCTATATGTTTTATACTTACTAAAAAAAAGTTACTGAAAAATGCTTACACCCTTATTCATAAAACTTTACGGGCCAGATTTAGTTAAGTTATGTTTTATCTTTTTCTTACAAATACATAAGTCGAAATGACAGATAAAAACCAATAATTTATAGTTAATTCAGGCCAGTAGCGCAATTATGAATAAGGCCAGAATATTTTCAGATAGAGTGTTGCAAAATTACGAATTTTAAATTAAAAGTTAATACAAAGATAGGAATCACATAAGGTGTATTCGGGTAATACCGAATGTCGGATAATTCCGAAATTCAGATGAAAATCACTCTTAATTCCATCATAATAAAAGTCTCTTTTCGGAATTATCCGACAGTTTTCGACATTCGGAATCACCCGAGTAAACCTTACCTATAATAACAAACAAAAATCTACAAATTAATAAGTGTAATACATTTAACCTGTCCTATTAAAATAATATATATTCAAACAGCCGTCATTTTTCTGCATACTACTGTACTGTTTTTCGCCTCTCAAGCTTTGCTTATTTAAATAACACATCCACAACGAGGCACAAACTATTTGCAACATCGTTACATAAAAGTATTAAAACATACGTGACAGGAACACAGCCGCGACATGAAAAACCGTCGTCGTGTCCCGCCCCGGACGTGACACGACCCAGCCGTGTCGGGATGCATGCACTAGAATATCAGAGCTGTTGGTATTAACTAGCTTGAAGCTTTAAAGGATTAATAGTGGATATAGTTTTTTAACTTTCACGTTTTGAACATATATTAACTCACATTTATAGACTCGCGAATTTATTATATTACCTTTATTTATCGACGTTTCGACACAGGTTTCACTGGGTGTTTTTATGTCATTTGAGCATTTTTTGCTGATCAGATTTTAAAATAAAATACTAAAAGTATACTGTACTTTTAGACATAAACAGGATGATATCTATTATGAAATTATAAACCCCAAAACCAGATTTAGTAGGACGCTTAGGTATATTAGCAGTTATTTTATAAATATTCATATACAAAATTTATATACTGTTGTGTCAGTAAGTATTTACCTACTTCGATTTTATTTATAATTTTAAGTATTTGATGTTGGTTTAGAAAAAAATATTGTGTGCAACGGTACCTACATAGTTAGGTGTTAAAATTCCCGGACCTGTATTTACAAAACCCGATTTCGTATCGTATCGTAATTCCTGCCTTTGAATTTTAAGAACCCTTATTATGTAACTGTTGCACAAAATACTATAAGATTTAAGGTTTACTCGGGTAATTCCGAATGTGGAAAACTGTCGGATAGTTCCGAAAAGAGACTTTTATTATGATGGAATTAAGGGTGACTTTCATCTGAATTTCGGAATTATCCGACATTCGGTTTTACCCGAATACACCTTAATCCATTTATTTTGCAGAATTATTCAAATTGTGATGGCCTATAAGGGCATTTTTTCCAACGTTTTTTATCCAAAAAAATAATTACTTACTTACCAACCTCACTTATTAGATACTTTTGTAATTAATAACCCGAAACAAAAGCGAGATTTACGCCGAAACTTTGACACCGCAATACAAAACTCAAACTCTGAGTAAAGACTGCGTAAAAACCGTTAATCCTGCCGAGTTGAAAAGTAAACAGCCTTGTTCCGGCCAGCAATAAAGAATGCTCATCGTAAAATACTCGGGTTATTAGCTCATTACTTGAGAGCGCAATAAAATGGTGCGTTAAAAATGTTGCTGGAAAAACTGGACTTATAAGATGGAGATCAAAGTGTTTTAGTGGAACTAAATTGTTCTTCTTTGTCTTTTTTCTTCGGTTGTGGTTTTACGAGCGCTAAAGCGAAGTTCCATTCATTTAAATGGGTTGAGGTTCTTCCTTAAGACTGTCTAGTAATTTAATTTTATGATGAAGAAGATATTACAGATACATTTTTTTCATAGATCGCGTATCGTATAGTTATAAAACACATTGTTGATTTCATGAATAGAAATTTACTTAAGCGCAAATATTTAAAAAAATTTGAAGGCAGACAAAGTCCACCGAAAATATTTACGATACTAATTAAGTAGGTAAATTATTTTATCTTTAAACTATAAAGTTACTTACAAAACACAACATCGTAAAAAAATTAAGAATAACAACTCCTGGCCTCGTGAATAAAAGCACGCTGTTTGACGAAGACGAGATCATTGCTTTTATTTACACCTAATTTTTAATTCTCCAACTAAATATACAGTAACCAAATGATTAGCATGGGTTATCCGCAGATGGTCTAGAACGCAAAATGACTAGTGTGTTGTTTTGCCTAAATCGCAATTAGTCTACATCGCAAACGGTCTAGAACGCAAAATGCCCGAATTATTTTTTCCGTTTTATCTTAACTTTATAACGATGTCGACGGAGCCCCGCTGCCGCGGGGCTCCTATTCTGTGCTGTTTGGCCTTCGGCCATTTGAAGATACCTAACGAACCTAACCTTGTACCTATGTAAAATGTGGTGATATAAAAAGTGGGCATTTTGCATTCTAGACCGTTTGCGATGTAGACTAATTGCGATATAGGCAAAATAACACACTAGTCATTTTGCGTTCTAGACCATCTGCGGATAACCCATTAGCATCCCTGCATACAAATTTTGTATGCCAACTCAAAGGCTGATAAAATGCAAGCCAAATACTTCCACCCTTTATAATCGATCCAATGCACATCAAAGCCTAAAAAATAATACGTGCGTAAAAATCTTAGCTACAGTGGTGTTATTCTGAATATCTACCGAGCGCATTTGAGTGAGGGCACAGAATAATTAATAGTACTACCCTAACTGTCGGGACACACCTGGATGCTGGTCCTTTAAGCCAAACACACCGGTTAAATATTGCGGGCTTTACGTCGAAAACGAAAAGACTGTGTCTTGTGTTTCGTATCGAAACTAATTTCTTGTATCAAGCCAGGCCTATGATGTGACCGTTATGTTCTAATTTTTTAAATCATTTATTTACATACAATATACAGTGGTACTACTAAACGAAATTAATAACTTGTTCTAATTCTATCACATATTGAAAGTCAAGTATGATACGGCTCACAATAAAAAGCGAAACCATCATATCGCTACACTAGCATACGTATAGTACAGTAACCAGGAAGGGGTGGCATTCAGCCCTTTCACGTGAAACAAAGTGAATGGTCAAGGGCCAGGCGCTCTACAGCCCCTTTGTGCGCCGTGATATATGCTGCTGTACACTAATAAAAGGGCACAATCTGCTAGGGCTATCAAATTCATGGCGTTATGCTTTGCGTGAAATTCACGGAAAATAAAGTTGTGCGGTTATTTAAGTTTGCATATTTAATGTAACTTAGGCTTCAGCTGACTATAAACTTTAGATGAGAGCCCTTACAGATTCGTCACGTTGTTTATATCTGTGCGCCAGGATAGGTTATAACGTATAATTTATTTATTTTAAGATCGGATCAAATCGGGTCCAGCAGATATCCTTGACAGACAAAGCCCGCGTTGCTCATCACGAACTATGGATTGACTAATACTCGTTTCTATTTATATTTTTGTTCCATTTAAGTCATAATTACCCCGCGCCGCCGCGTTACTGTAGCGCGTCAACTATGTTTGCCGAGGCGCACACCGATAGTTTCGACGCAATAATTTAGAAAACGGTGTGTGTCATTAGTGGACCGTCTTCGCCACAGTATTCTAAACATGCTGGCGCAGCGCTGGGACTCGCCTATGTTCGCGCGCTGGGTGCGGCTGCACGCGCCGCCCGCCGGTCGCCGCACCACGCCGCTTTTAGTTGTAAATAATTATTTTTGTTTGTTTTTATGTTCTTTTTATCACTAACATAGATTTATAAGTTATTGAGCCTTGTACTAACAATAATATGGATTTTTTTATTTGAAATAAAATATATTGAATTTAATTGAATTGAATAATTATGGAATTTAATACTACACAAAAATTAAAAGTAAATTAAATATTTCTGAAAATCTTAAAATACACTCGGGGCCCATTTCTCGAACGGTATTATTAGTCCACAAACTGTCAAATAATTTCATTTCATCAGATTACTTGTATAATCTATACTTTAAGAATTTTGGACAAACGGCCATTCGGACAGCGCTTTAACGAATCACCTATAACTGTAGAACTCGTTTCCTCTGTGCCTTATGACAATAATATTTCACCTTCCACCACTACGAGGAGCCATATTGGCAAATTTATTTCCCCAGTCTACGTGTGGGCGCAAGGCTTCCACGATAATCGTAAGCCGAAATCGTTTATTAATCCCATAAATTCGAGGCATAAAATTTTACGTCGTTACGTCGTGGGTTATCTGCGGATTGTGAGCTGATAGGGTACAATTATATGCATACGCGTTACCGAGCTATATCGCAGAATACAGAAATGAAATGACAATGAAACTTTGAGAAAAACCTATAGCTTTTGTAAATCGCGCTTTTATTCGGAAATACACCCGAGTTGACCATAATTACAATACTTTTACTCAAAAATTTAATTGAAAACAGAAAAACATCCCAAAATCAACAATATATGAACACCACAAATGAATATAAATAAATGTTCATGAACAAGTGGGAATTAAAACCATAAAAAAATCCAAGTATTAAGATATCTATCGAATATTTCAAGTCTGATTGGCTAGACGATCGTAAAACTCAAGTTTGCGAGTGAATTGGACTTTCTAAGACTTCTCAATTTTAGAAACAGAATGACCTAAGTCCACGTGAAAGTTTAAGTCATTGTAGACACTAAATTTATAGCAAATGAGCACTACAATTGAATACTTGACCGGGATTATTGTTCATGTATTCTTAAGCCCAGTTTTAGTGCTAGTTCGTTTTGTTCGGTATTTTATGTCACTGTTACGATTTAAAAAGTATTAAACTAACAAAATGTTGTTGTAATATGACGGTGTTTTCGAAAAGTCGCTTTCCCAATTTATATACTACTCAAAAGAAAACATACAGTATATCCGAGATACAAAGCCCGTCTGTTGATCCGTTAACAATATATCAAACCATCACCGCTGTAGCGATCGATATGTCCGGATGTCTCGTGAAATTTTGGGAACTGGTTCGATAATTAAAATTATTTTTTCAAATTATTCAGTTTTATGTCATGCTCGCGAGGTCTGCACCTCACAGAGCCAATAGTACCTATCAAGAATCATGAATAGTATTTTAGGCAGTTCATGATTTTACTTAACGTTTGTCCCGGTTGCATCTTCGACTCTTATTTCGGACCTGAGTCCACTTTCCGGCTTTCTCTCTTCCAATGAATTATTAAAATAAAGCTCTGTCAAAAAAATTTAGGTAACACACTTTTATTGCTGACTGTTCTTCTTCTCATTTGTATGCTCATTGTCATCACATTTCTCATCATGAGTGTTCTTGATCTACACATGAACACGTATCATGAAATTACTCACACCCGCGCACTTGACTTAAAACCCTCAACCACCCATAACGAGAATTAATCCATCACTCAAATAAATTCATTTCACCGAAATCGTCTATTCAATCGTCATACGTCCTTATTCCAGCGCCAAATCGATTCGAAATCGATTTGCAGACGAGTCACGTCCCCCGGGCGCGTGGTCGCGTGTATGAATGTAAGAATTTACATGCATTGGTATGTAAATGCCAGAGGCGAGTCGAACTGCCGTGTTTCGATTGTGATAACACGGAATACGCCTGTTTATTTCGTTCGCGTAATATCTTAATGTAGGAGTTATAGTACTGAAGGGCTCGTAGGTAAGCGGTAAGGCGGCTTTCAAATCGGAGGATGTTGATGCAAGCCCTAGCTCGTGCCAAGAAATTTCTTCGAAAAAACAGTGTGAGAAAATTATTACAATACAGCTGCAATTATATTCAAATGTGTGTGTAAGAAGTCCCCAATCCTTAAATCCTCTTGTACAATAAAAGAAGGCTTGTACAGCAACATTCCTTACTGTACGAGTAGTACACTGGCGTTCAAAAGTGCATGGATATGTTTCAACCGTCATATTATACTCAATTTTGTGTATTGAATTTAGGATTACACGTTTGAGAATTACATTTACAGTACGGCATATGACGTAAATGAACAAGATGAGATAGCGCTGAAAGTAACACTAAGTAAATACTTTACATATATAATACAAAGGAAAATTACTATAATTCCTCAACATTATCAGGGGGCTAAAGTAAGTTTTATACGATTTAATTTACATATGGTATCATATAAAACTTATTATCTCACATAAAACTTTCCCAACTCTACTAGAGTATTCCAAGCAAACGATTTTCTTTTTTAAGCATTCTGAGATTCGTTCTGTCATTTCAATTTACTAAAAGCACAATCTGAGCAGCTGATTTGATTTCGTAAGCATTTCACGAAGCCTGCGTTCCTTGTCACGAATTTTGCCTGGGACGTTTGAGTAAACAATTAGATATTCACTAAGCCCTGTCACAATTTTAGGAAAAGCGGATCAATACCCGCTGTCACGTCAAAGGCTGTATTTAATCTACAACTTGTACTGGCAACTTGTTTGCGTACGTGTCGTGTATACACGACTACACGTCGCATGTAAACGACATCGCTCACCTCGCGATTTATGCCAAATGCTATCGTAAAAACGATTGAGCTACGGAAGATGGAAGCGAATTCCTTTTTCAAAATGGCGTATGTCGCCACATGTGCCGCGGCGCTTGGGACTATTTGTGCGGATTCTCAATTACCGCTCGTATTTTGCCAGGTCAATTTTGTGTATTGAATTTAGGATTACATGTTTGAGAATTACAGTACGGCATATCAAGTAAATGAACAAGATAGCGCTAAAAGCAACACTTAGTAGGTAAATACGTAGGTATTGGGTTAAGAACGTGCATTAATCTAGAATATGATTTGCGTTTTTATTTGATTAAATAAAATTGACGAAAAAAGGATTGTTATTACAACAGGTATAAGTTGATAGATGTGGAATGTTACAATAGTTAGCATTAAAATTGAGCGTCAAATATACTGACCATAAGATGTTTCATTTTAAGTTTTTCCAGCGACGCAAGTTTGCCAAAAAATTGAAAAAAAAAATGAGAATAGAAGTAGTTTAAATATTTTAATTATAAACTTGAACCCGTGATTTCCAATAGCAGCCTTTTTAGCTCTTACATCAGCAGTAAACAACCAGCTGAGTGTCACATACAGTGACAAAAATTACCCACACCACCAACCCACACACACATGACAGCATAACACCGTCACGTCACGGGTCGCGAACGCAACATTTTAGGGTACGTGACATTCTCTGATATGGTGACATTTTGTGAACGTGATAAACGCTGAGGGTGTGTCCAAAAAATAATTAAGTATCTCTATAACTAAGCATGGTAAAAGCATGAGACGACAAACAAAATAATATACTCTTCTAGTTTTACCATACCTTAGTCAACATTTAAAAAAAGTATTTAATCCACAAAATAACTGACTACTAGAGAATGCCTTCTGGCATTAAATTCGCCTTTTGTAAATTTTTTACATTGCAATAAAGTTTAAATAAAAATAAACAAATAAAATAATATGCGGTGAACCACTAATTTTGCTGGAAAAATATTTATACATGTAAAGTGTTTACAAGTGCCGAGTCTTCGTCATAAAGATGTTTGCATTATCTTATTAATGGCGGGCTTAGTATGGCTGTATGTATAATTTTTATTTGTAAATAATGTCAACGTTCGTACAAGCTTTTGAAATTGTATCATATAGGTACCTACCTAATTACTTACACTTAATAAAAATGTACATATTTTCTGAACACGTCTCGCTCGTGTATAATAATAAGCTTAAAGAATTACATTTGCTAGAGATGTATTTCGAGATAAAACGTGTTCCACGTGTAGAAAATCTCGAATCATAAAAAGCATTCCTTTTCATTATAATTCTAAACCCGTACCTATGAATCTAAATTCCTTGCGCCCACATCAAAGGCGCCAAACTAGTTTTCTCCTAACCTGCACGGGTTATTCCAAATTTGTATGAACCACAGGCGAACATTTGAATTAAGTGAACCAAAATATGTGTGGTCTCAGATTACACGCAGTTGTTAAGAATGTTCAGGTCAAAGCTGCCTGAATCAAACTGTAGCCTGTACTCTGCAAGTTTTTGGAATACAGTCCCCGTTTGAAACGGTTTTGATGGGCTACTGACTATTTGCTGAATTCGTTTGGTTTTGGTATATTCAGGGAAGTTTAGTTTTGTTTTGAAATTGTTTACTAGAAAATATTTCACATATTTTAACTAGATTCTATTCTATAAATATGATTTCTACCATCTTGTTTGTAGTTCATCTGTTAGAAGTTAAAAATGTACCTATACTATTTGATTGCGTATTTTATGAAATAACTACATATATTAATCTTATTTTAATAAGAACATTTTTTACACATGTTCGCTTAAGTAAGTCTTTATCACCTGGCAACTACATACTTAATAAATATTTTCCTTCTATTTTTCCTTGACGATATCATTATACGTCGATTCTGCTAACTATTAATACATTATTAACATCATATTACATAAAATGCTCATTACTTCCAAGCTTATTGGAGCTTAAGCTATGCGAAATATGAAGAAATATCAACAACGACAGACGACTAAGCCCTCGAAACGGTTATAGCGTACTTTCCTCCTTCCCTGAGGAACGTTGTCTGGCTCGTTATTTTCCATCCCATCCACGTCATATCTTCACAAGAACCAGTGTAAAGTAAGATCTGTCCTTGAACATAATTCTCATGGATCTCAAGGCCATACTTATGCTAGTTTAGCATAGGACGGGAATGACAGACGGTGTCTGGAAATTTCGCATTTCAGATGATTTTGTGTAACGAGTCAGTGAATTTTTCAAGAATCACATTATACGCACGAGATATCGCCCAGACGGCAGCCGGCTCCTTAATTTTGTGATATTAGCTCTAAATTTAGAATATTGGGTAGTTGGATAAGTAATAATGTAGAATTTTAGCGCTGAGCTAGGTATTAATATTACTTTTCGGGTGATATATATTTATAGACTGAATTATTTTAATTTACAGATATATTGGAAGGGCCAAGGTGCTCAAAAACATTTAAATTTGCACTTTAACAAATTAGTCTTGGTAATAGAGGCTCTGTTCATTTGTATGTTACAGTAGGTACTTACCGACTGGGCTTTCTTCATTCCAAAATGAATCGTCCAGTGTGTAATCAGCTTCTGTAACAAACAAACGAATCGAATTAATAATTGACCTCTTCTTAGTACAGTTAGCATTGTAGAGTATTCGACTATGGGTCTAAAGTACCTATCATTGTCGAATAGCTTAACAAAAAGAGACATGGCCCTATCCTCTAGCGGCCCAACATACACGAAAAATTGGCAATCGACTTTGAATCAATTGTATTTGACAATAGAGTTTAATTTGTTTTGTTTTAAAATCGAACGAAACAACAAAAGCAACTCTGATCCACTTAATTAAGATTTAAATTTCATTGAAGGTAATTAATTGTACTAGTGTAAGGACAATGAACCTGAAGAAGTTAAATGTAGATATATGAGGCTGTGGTACTACTATTTTGAAAAGTATGAGGCGATGGTAGATACTTTTGGCGCGTTGTTTCATCCGCTACTATTGATGCTGACCGTACATCTTAGTCTCCATAGTCTCCCGGGGCATAATAGTAGCGACCTAAAACGCGTATTTCGTTTCATTGTTTATTTATCAGCTTGAGCTACGTTACAACTGACAGCCCGACTTATGTGACTAATATTACTTTCTTTTCTTTGGTAGTTAACCTTCTGAGCCCTTTTTGTGACAAATTGTACAGATGTTTAAAAAACATAATATTTACAAGTGCAAAAAAGATGTTTTGCACTTGTAAATATTAAATAATTTAGTCTATTTAAAAAGTTCTGAATTCAAAACAAAACAATGATTTCTGGGATTTAGGAAAATGGTTCAATTACCTACATAATATAACTATGTGAAACTGAGGTGAGACCTTCAATGACGTTTAAGTACCTGTACTTATTTATTCATAAAAAGCAATATTGTGAGCACCCTAAACTTTTCTTCTTCTTCTTCCTTAAACTAAAGGCTAGTAGTTATAGTAGGTAATGCTAGTTTATATTACACCAGCATTACCAGCAAATGAAATTGCAAATTAAGATGAAGAAATTATAATAAAATACACAAGTACCTAATATAATTTGTATGTTAATACATTGACCCACTACACTCTTCATAAAATACATTTCTTTAATTATTTCAATAAAAAATAATTTAGAATCAAACCCAAGTTATCAAAACCTTTCAGTGAAGTAATAAACTCTTAAAACCTCAAATTTGTAGTAAATCTTTCCCATCTAGTAGTTTGCCGAAGTAAGTTTACTTAACTAAATAAATACGTGCAAGCTGAAGGAAATTACAGTATGACTGTCAGAATCGCACGGCCGCAAAAAACATCATTACCAAGGCAAAAAACCCGTAACAGAAAATAATTACCAGCGCCCGAATTACACAATAAGGGTTGTACTGGTGACGTCACATTCATCGGTGTACCATTGTTTTTATGATTGCCTCGTTAGTATTGCTAGACAAAAGTGCCGAGGTTTAATTTTGTTTTAAAAGTGTGCGTTTTTGGAGTGTGGTCTTCTTTTTGTGCGTCGTTTTTTTAAGTACCGTTAAATGTGCCTACTTTGCTCCAAAATTCGAAATTGAATTCTATTTTTAAAATTATTACACTGTGATTGGTATGGCATATATGCTGATTTAAAGTAGACCATCATTATTATCATGGTGTTACACTTAAATAAGGTTGTAACATAGTATACATATACATATCCAAAAACTGTTAAAGCACAGTGGGGAGCATTTTATTTATTTTTTGGAGTAAAGGCTTTAAAAATTAGACTTTTTTACGTAGGTAGAGAACTACGTATACTTAATGATTTTTACAGAGGTAGGGAAAGGGAACTACTAACTTAATTTTACCTCGCTGCAATTTTGAAAAGTCCAACTGGGGCAGTTTTCCACCTGATAGAAAATTTCAGAAATAATATTTACTACGTTGTACTAGTACTTTGCATAATATATGTGTTGTATTTCTAAAGCTGAGTCAAAGATCCCGAAGATGTATTGTGTCGGACGACCTGCATTTTTATCCCATTACTTGTCAACACAGTTAATTATCTTATTTCTATAAAGGTTAATTAAATGGTTAACAACTACCTTGAAGTTGGTAGGTTTGGAATTCTAAAAACCTAATCTTGGATACTGTCAAAAGCAGGACAGGACTCATTTAGTTATGGACATTTTATTCACTTACCTAACTACGTTGTTACTTTCATTACTTAAAAGTAACAACGTTCGAAAAGGTACTTGACGTCCCTTCAATTTCCTATTATCATATATGAGACATAATAATAATGTTATTACTACCGACTTTGCCCTTTAAACAATAATGATACCGGAACGGCATCATAACCTTTTATAGCACAATAAGAGCTTTTTGTCTTGCTGACTTTACAAATATTGTACGAGCTCGTACGGTGCGCAACAAAAGTAGCGAAGCAATATTACATGCTTAAAGTGCGTATATAACCCTTATGCTTTTGACAATAGAGTTTAACATAGATCAATCTGGGTGATTTGTTTGGAGTACTATATTTGTTGCTCACTGTACGTGCCTTGTAAGGGGGACGCGGGAAAGTTTCAAGTACTTATTAATTTTGAAGGGGGTTTATCTTTTAACATACATAACGTACATATAGTTTCGTTACTTCGTTGAGTACAAGAGAGAGTTCTGCCAAAATACTGTGAGAAGGTAAATTTTCATTTATTTGCTTACATTGTAATGCAATAACTGTATCCATAATAAATACAGGGTGTTACTGACCATGGGGCTTTAAATTCAGGGCTCGATTCTACTCGCTACACTGAGCTACTTTTATTATGGCACCAACCAGTCGTCAGTACAATGATTTAGTTTCACAATATAGAGACATCGATATTTTCAACTCACGGCTAGCAGTTTTCAAGAGGCAAGTGATTAGTGTTCTTGGCCACCATACTACACAACAACAATAGTAAGCAATTTAACATGTTACGATCATTTATGTAATTTTAAAATTTAGTATGTTTTAAGATATTTTGTGTTTTTTTTTTATAATTTTAGGATAGTTTTTGCTCGTTGTTACTTATTGTTCTTGCTGTGCTCACTAATTTTGGATGGCATTTTTAGCCTACCACTTTTATTGTAATCATGCATTGAATGTCGTCTGTATAGTGTGCCTTATGAATAAAATAAAACCCCGAAATCCCGAAAAAAATGTTTACTTATTCATACATTTTGGCTGATCAGATGTCGACGTTTTCTACGGAAAAGCCAAAAACTTTTCCCCGATTTTAGGTTTGGTCCCATAGTAAAAGTTACTCAGTTTAGCGAGTAAAATCAAGCCCTGGAATTAAATCCCCATGGTCAGACACATACTGTATAGTGACCGATAGATTTTGTTTAAAATATACATTTCCTGTTTTTAAAATAATGAAATCATCCCATCATCTTCCTCGCGATGTTTTTGCTTTTTTGCCACGGCAAAGAGAAGACTGGACAACTAATGTCTAAAATTGGGGTAGGCACTAGTGCCTTACTAGTGTTTTACGAAAGTGACTGCCATCTGACCTTACAACTCAGAGGGGAAACTTACTTACTGGGATTAGTCCGGTTTCCGGTTTTCTTTCACCGAATACCAAAGAAAGCATTGTACATAAATTTATGTTCCGAAAAACTCAAGATTTGAACCTGCATCTTCCGGATTGAAATTCGCACACTCTTACCGCTTAGTTAGCAGTGCTTTCCAAAGCAGTATATTCAAAGATCTGACAATATCACTAGCAAGCATTTGATCTCACAAACAGTACGTATGTCCAACGCAAACCTTTACAAAACCATTGATCCATCCAACCAGGGTGGACTCCGGGCACACTCCGAACTATTGAACGGAAATTGACGGCTAAAACGGGCACTGAAAACCCCACCTTGCCACCTTTGAACGTTCTTGTTAATTTCGTTACCTAGTAGTTGAAGGTACATAGCTTTCGAACGCAATTTCAGTAGTTGAATTATTTAATTTAGATTTAATTTTGAGATACTATTGATATCGAGATTGGTTAAAATAATCGCCGGAACAGTATTGTAAAGTTTAAAATTTGTTGGGAAATTGTCGTATCAAGGGCAAGGAAAACGCCAATGTCCGGGATTAGTTGCTAAGCGGACCCCAGGTTTGCATGAGCCGTAGCAAAAAGCCGGTACAACGCGAGAAAGATGAAGATATAAAAATAGTAAAATATTAATAACAAAACATAAAATCATAATTATCATCGGGTTATACTAACAACATTTTATATTAACATTTGTATCACAATCTCTGATATTAACTCGAAACTCTTGTCTGTGTACATTTTTTGCATACTTTCAGCAAGTTGTTAGCACTTTCTCTTTTTGCGCCTTAATTGAATAAAATAATTATTTTTCTGAATAAACCTAACAAGTAACAAGTCAATATTAAACACTGAACAACAATGCATCAATATAAAGTTCCAAGGCAAAGAAGCAACTGGCAATATTTTTCACCAACTCGACAAATTCTTAACAAACTCCCAACACTTATTAAAACTATGGAGCGTGACACATTAACAGCGACAGGGTGCTATCGCGGCCGCCGCGCCGGCCAATTACGATGAGAATCCCGATAAGATGCCACTTTGTCAAACTAGACAAATTTATGCTCCTAGCCAAATTGAACTGCTCTATGAAATACTGCTGTTCTCTTTTTTTTTATTAAAACATGTTTTTTTATGTAGCTTCTTTATTCGAGATTTTATGTAAATTTGTAGAGATGCCACGAATATTCGGCAACTATTCGGTATTCGGCCTATTCGGCCACATTGCCGAATATTCGGTATTCGGCCGAATGTTGCCTACTATTCGGCCGAATACCGAATATCTGTTGCACCTACCTAAAAAGAAAAAATACACAAAAAATATGTAAATCTAGGTATATTTAATATCTAAAATGTACTTAGTTATTCTTGGAAAGTAGTTAAATACGAAGGCACATATTTGAGCATTTGTTGATTCCAAAATATTTTTTCTATCATGGATCTGATTTGATTGATTCTATATTAATTGATTCTGTTCAACATAAAATATAATATATCTTAGCAAACATTGTGCTTTGTTAGCGAACAGTTTTCATAATAATTGTGACTCAAAATGTTCGCATGTCATGCCGAATATTCGGTCGCCGAATATCTGGTATTCGGCATTCGGTATTCGGCCAAATTCAATATTCGGGGCATCTCTATAAATTTGTATTTGGTATGTCGTTTTATGTAAATATACGTTAATAAATAAATATTACCATGTTAATGGTCAATGTAACCTGGTTAATGCGTTTATACATTTAATTCGATTTAGTTATGTTAAATAAATAAAATAGGTTAAGATATTATTCTGTGATTTTGGAATTGCGTCTAAAAACCAAATTATAGTGTATAGATTTTTTGTGCCCTCCTTGTAGGATCAACTCCTCTTACAGTCGCCATCAGATATATCGGGACGGCCAAGGTGTTCACAATATCTGAACACGCACTCTAAAGGGGCCCATTGATTAACAGTCCGCTGGACGGTATCGGCCTGTCAGTTAGAACAAAATTTTGACAGTTCCAAACAACTGACAGGCCGATACCGTCCGGCGGACTGTTAATCAGTGGGCCCCTTAACGCCCTGACAATAGAGGTGTGTTCAGATATTTGTGAGCACCTTGGCCGCTCCGATATATCTGATGGTGACTGTACATTTCCATCCAATTATTTCAAAGGTTTTACCCCTTTCCGCTACTAAATTATCACAAGCACTTCTCCTCAAACATAAAAAATAAATTAAATGAGCTAATTACAGGCGATCTCAATCCACTGCATCTTCATTTAATACACTAATATTCCGACGGCGTCTCCAAATTAACTCCTAAACGGGAATGCAATTAATTTTAATTAGGACCACTCGGGAGGAAAAAAAACAATTTTAAGAAACTGCCCCTCCGTGACACTGTGCCCCAAACAACGGGGGCTTTGTATCTCCACAGTTTCTAGAATGTTGATTTTTTCCCCCTCCGAGGAAAAGTTCACTGAAACCGAATGTATAATGAGACATTTACAACGTTGTTTGCGTTGATTAATTTTATTTAAAGTTTTCTAACTACCTGAGTACTTTTCTTTGTTTAGACGGTTGGTGTATAATTGTTTCAGAGAAAACTCCAGTTTCTTTAACGTCAAAGATGACAATTAGAAGTGCTTTTTGCTTTTTATTTATACAGATAACATCGAAGTCAACGAAGTCGAGGTGAACTGGGTTTTCTTAGGTAAATAGTTAAAATTAGGAATGTCTACAGTAAATTGTTGATGAAAATTACAGCACCTTTAGGCAATAATTTAACTAAGTACTTCACATTTGTAAGTGATTGGTAAAATAAATTTTCTTTTATAATTTGCAAATACATAAAACTTTTGTCGAATTTAATTGTTTTTGAATTATTGTATTTTTTGGACATGACTTTGATCGATTGATTTATTTATTGTTAAAATATGTTGTTTTATAAGTCAAGTTTTTGTACATATTTACATAATGAGATTAAAATACTAATATTTACAAATTATAACATTTACAACCAACTCTTAAACTACTTAATTCATTCAACACAATAAATAATAATATTACAATTTCTACTTAAGGCTACTTACACACTGTTGAATTGCTTAAATTATGGATATCTTTATAATTAGATTTAAATATTAAATCGTTCTTTAAATGTTTTAAACAGATATATCTATTCCAATTTAAATCACTATTAATGTACCAGGCAAAAATTTTCAGCTGTTCACCTTAGCGTAGGTTGAAATTAATTTGTTTCGACAGTTTAAGACCCAAGTTGGGCGCCACTAAGACAGTAACAAATTTTAAGCCTCGAATTTGTTCCGAACCGTTATAATACAAGTATATCATATAAGTAAACATTATCTACGTGTACGTACCCGTAACACGTGCACTGGCTTTAATGAAACAACAACTTGAACAAAGTAATCTAACTACAAATTACTTTGGATAACTTACCTATAAATTGACTTGGCGTACGGTGTGGTTAGTAAAATTATGACAACGCTGCATTGCCATAATAAGTTCGTTTAGAATTATTTAAGTTTGATTAAACGCAGACATTATCAACCATCACACACATTACTTGATAAAATAAAGTAGTAGTAGTAGTAGTAGTAATCACTTTATTGTACACAACACAGGTTTACAAAAATAAATTACAGTAATGGAAGTACAAAGGCGAACTTATCCCTATAAGGGATAAACCAACACGCACGCGTAAAGTTAATTATAAACCAACTTTTCTCGTATGTTAATGTTCATTCTTAGGTAGTTTACATCTTATTTTAGTTTTGTAACTGAATAGACTACGATTAACATAATATTATATTATAATGCTTCACCATAAAATAATATTTTTTTAAATAAAAGTTGCTCAAACTCAACAATCATACTTACATACATAGGTAACCTTATCTAAACGTAGCTATGAATATGTTCATCGAGAAAGTGCAAGCAGCACTTGACAATAAAAACATCGAGAGAATTATTTAATCCGTGTAATGTAATAAGAGTACTTGAGGTGGCTACTATTATATGATATTCAACCCAGGCCTTTCCATGCTTTAAGGGTCCATATGCACTTGGAGCATAAGGCCTCTTTAGGTACCGACCGCCATCATCAATAATATCATCATCATTATATCATCATTTATATTTTTGATTTACTAATATACATCCCAGAGGGCAAAATGCTGGCGCCACGTTTGGGCGCCATGCCTATTTAAAATTGCATTTTAATTTAAAGCATAACATGAAAATAAACTTGAATCGGAATTCACGAGCTCACTATTTGAATTAATATTAAAACATTACAATATTTCGGAAAAATACATACACTTAATTAATCAACATGCATCCCAGAGCGCATGTTGGCCCCACGTTTGGGCGCCACTCTACCCGTTCTAAATCACTTCCCGTGTCCTGCAGTAATGGGACTTCCTGCTCGACCTGCCCTGGCAATTGCCTCGGGAATAATCCACCCGAACGATTTACTGAGCGCTAAGCCCCATATAACCTTGTTGTAATTATTTGAAATCAGCGTTAAGATCTTTTGAACTCACTCATTAAGGACCGTTCTAAGAATCTTGGTATAGCTTAGTTTTGCGCTGCAATTTGAATTTCTAAGGTTTCCAGAGGTACAGTCGTCTTGGTGAGATATTTCAGTATTCATCTAGCTCCTCTTGTAAAGGATTTAAGCCGACGTGAATATTTTTAATGCAATCTTGTAGGTAGATAATTTAGTTACTACGTAAAGTAATTTCTGTTTTAAAATTGCAACTTTAATTTATGTAAATTGTTTATTAGCTACGGAAGAAAAAACGGTTAGCATAATTTGAACACCATGTTATACAGCAGCTTATAAATGCATTACCATAACTAGTTAGTAGTTTACAGTGAGTAAGTTATTACATGTGTGACGTGACGTGCACATTAGGTTTTGCAATTACGCGAACATGCAAAACTGACATTTTGTATTCAGTTCGCATTATGCTAAAACCATACATTTCCTCTACAACGTTGTTAACACTTTTAAGCATTTGTTTAACTATTCATGTTAATGGCGCAGTTTTGTTTTCAAAAACCATTTGTTATTTCAAATTGCAGTTAAATGTTTTAGTTGTGCAATTTTTTTCAATAGATATATTACGAGATGTATTTTATTTTGGCAATGGTACCAAAGCATGTTGAAAGATACCTATTGACATAGAGTCAGACCGAGAAAAATCTGCAGCAATTTTGATAGCCCACGCAGTACAAGTGTCATAACACTTGCACTGCGTGGGCTATCAAAATCGCCTAAACCTAGTCTCTTAAATCTCAGTATACATGCAATACCCATGTCACTAAAAATACACGTTGTTAAAATCAATATGAAAGATGTATTTTAACGAGTAACTACGCAATAAATGAAAAACAGAATCATGAAAAAGTGTTTACCTATATATGCATAACCTTCATATCAACTTACCCTCGATTTATTATATCTTAATAAACAGCTTTTATTAAATCTCATTTTATTTAATTTAACAAGAACATTTACATTTCTAAATGACATCAGGCGTCTAAAGCAAAAAAATATCTCTTACATAATACGGCAACAATCAGAGTAATGGTGCCGGATTTCTTCCGCTCTCCCGCGCTTGAGTCATATTTTATGAATTTTGACGGGTCGTTCCCGAAATGGGATTTTTTTAAAGTGTTGCTCGTTTTGCGTAAAAGTTGGTCGAGGAATAAATTTAACGTTTGCCTGAGTAAATTTAAAAAAAGTGAGATGTATTGTCCGATATTTGTGTCATTCTCTCATCTATTTCATAATTAAACAAAAATTCACGTAGTATAAGGTACCACTAAAAATGACAAAAAAGATCTTAAACATAATACAACTTAAGGCCATAATTGCCTCTTAGTCTATACACCTGCCACATTTCCTTAACGACTATTAGTTCCCCGACACGCCTACACAAGGCACCACATGTTTAATCCACCGCTATATAAATATAGAACCAAACAAAGCGCCGTTCCTTTTTACGACGAGGAACAAAAATTATCCAATATTGACACGTTGTCGCTCGCACGGCGATAACGTACGTTGTACGTTAAGAGGGAGCGTGATGTCGGAAAGGTTCTGCAGGTCCATAATGGCGGCATTTACAGCTATAGACATATAGCACTCGCTCGTGACGATAATTACGTATGCAAGTGCGGAGATTACATTAGGCATAGGTAAGAAATCTAGACAAAGATTCGATCATTCTTGAGGACATAAATGACAATTACGAGTATTAAGAAATTTTTAGACACCTTTCAAGGACTGTTTCGGCTCATTTTAATACATGAGAGATAAAAAATGTAACGTCGTAAGATGGACATAGCTGTATATTTTTTTTAATTTCAATTCTATCACTATTTGCCCTACGCATATTTCTTGTCAACGGAATGAATTCAGTGGTCTTGCAAAAAATAAACATTTTCTATACATCAACGGAACCCTAAAACTCGGGTAAACCCGTAGATTCCATCACATCGCGTCACCCGATACGTCTTTTGTCATTTCATATCCGGCTCTATCGGCTGTTGACATAATTACGACCGTGGCCATCCGGGCATCATAATTTTTTTGTGCATTTATTCAATGTACATTCTACCTATATGTATCGTGTCCGGAGTAGATTTTTATTGACAGGAAAGTAAACAGTATTACAACTAATAGGGTACATCGCCAATTACTAGCCACCCCCCAATTACTGGCCACCTATACTAAAATGAATTCTGTGTATAGGTGAATAGAACTCATTTTTGTAAGAGGCGGCCAGTTATTGAACGAGTGGGTTGTGGATAAATTTCAGTTACTGGCCATTTTCCTTATACTGAAAATGAGTTTTATTTATCTGTAAATAGAATTCATTTTTGGAATAGGTGGCCAGTAATTGAAAAGTGGCTAATAATTGGATTTTCGTACCTTATATACTAAAATGAACTTTGTTCACCTATAAATAGAAATCAAATTAAGTGGCCAGTAATTGGGGGGTGGCTAGTAATTGGCGATGTACCCTACTGTCTCCAATAACAAAATATGTGTCGGCTTCCAAAGGTCTAAGTTATGCCTCAACAGATATGTTAACCCCTGGAGCACCCCAGAATTACCGTAGTATGGAACTCCTATACTAGTTACCAGCACATGTGTCTGTCTAGGGCGCTCCACGGGTTAAGGAGTTATTGGAATAACATCGCCAAATAACCCTTTATACATTCGTGTGCAATGCTTTTGAAAATGTTTTGGTGCCTGTTTAGTTTAATACATTGCTTTTTTGATACTACCACAATAAATCCTTTTTTCTTGGAAAACGTAAGAATTTATAATGCTGAACTGAGTAAATCGATCATTTAAAATAAAACAGTTATGCATAATATACCTATAGGAAAATGGGTATTTTAGGTGTGCCTTCTAAACTAAGTATGGGGTGAATAGTTTGTTACTGAAGCAGTGACTTCATCTTAAGCCCTGTCATGACATACCACTAACAAAAAAATAATTAATAGAACGTTGTTTAAAATTTAGAACAACCCTAGTTTACAAACATGGTACTCGTGTCATATGATTAGTGCTTGCCAATAGACCTTAATTGATATGTAACTCACATGTTTAAATAAACGAGTTACATAATGCGACAGTGACAGCTTCCTTTTTGTTCGCGGTAGGATTTTCGTGTAGGTACGTCATTTTATTAATTATGTGCAAATATAAAAATGGCGCCCAACGTGGGGCCGAGTGCGTATGGAATTGAATAGTCTTTGAATTGCATTAATTTAACCCGCAAATAACAAACGTGCGAGCATTTCATCGCAATTTATTGTTCATTTTGCGTTAATGCAATATTTTCCGTTAATCCAAATAATGGATTTGTCTGTTAATCTCGCCACAAGTACGCGTCGACAGTTGCGGTCACACGATCTGCTTGTAATTTAATTGTCAGTAGCGATGAAATTGCACGTTCAATGGCTTCATGTAGTTTCACATTGAAATCAATTAAGGTCTAAGAGACCAGCCAAACAATAGGTCCTACAGGTAATAAACAACTATTTACAGTCAATCGCAAAGGACCATAATATTAATGAAGATAATCTGAACACAAGCAGCGGTAAAAATTAGTCGTACGGCTTCAAAAAGTATAGAAAGTGATTCTAAACAAAAGCGAATTCAATTTAAATAGGGCGAATGGACCCGTTATTTAAAACTTGTTGAAAAAAAAAGGTTTAATTTGAAGGCATGTGAAATATTTATGACATAACTTATTAGAATTCCATACCTTAACTAGGGCAAAAAATACCCCAGCAAAATATAATATATACCCCTAATTAAATTGGACAACGTAATACACCTCGGGTATGGGCTCGATGGGGTAAATTTCCCGATAGGGTAAGGGATGATTTGTTACCTGCTCAGCAGCAAATTCAGGCGGTCAGTGAGAACACGCACGCCGATTTATGATTAAAAAACTTATTTCGATTTTAGCTACTACAATAAGCTACTACAATATACGTAAAATGTAGTTTACGCATAATGTAACATTAGCAATAAGGTTTTCTCAATAAATTATTCTTATTCTATTCTTATTCTATTCTTATTCTTACTTGAATAACCTGAAGAAAGCCTTTTATATCTCTGCGTGCAACTCGTGCAACTCTCTTGGTCATCATCCGAGAGAAGTCCAGTGCGAGAGGACTCATGCCTGATTTAAGGATCTCTCCGACAACTCGCCGAGGTGGTTATTCAACAATTTTACATTCCACTATATTAATCACGGGCCGTTCACCTATATCACTTTAAACTATACATATACTCGTACTAATGCCAGTAAGCTGTTCATTTGAAACTCCTCTCTTTGCGCAGTAAAACTCGTTTTTACCCACGTCATGTGCACCGGAATCAAATCAGAATTTGCGTCAGCATCGCGCACGTCGGCCGCGTTAAAATTATTAATTAAATTTAACTACGTGACTTCAGCACGGGTTACTGGAGAGCTGATGGAGCTCAAATACCGACAGTTATAGGATACTCATTTATGTTAGTGTGGACTTGTGGTTTTATATCAGATAATAAAAGTTATTGAGGAATTAATGATTATTGTCTAAAAATATAGGGAAAGCTTGTAGCTTAAATTACAGAAAATATATTACAAAAGTTATGTAAATGTTCCAAAATACCGGTCTGTTGTGTATCAGTAAGTATATTTCTTATGTATATATTTCCGAAAATATCTTCCCAGATAATCTTTCAGTCAACGTTAAAACGGCGTAAGTACCTAAAGTCACAACATTTCACACTGTGAGTTTTATTTATTTAATAAGGTACGAGCAGAATTTTACAACATCGCATTAAATTTGATGCATTTAAATTGTAATTAAGTAAACACTATGAATCCAAGTCTGCTTTCATCTATGAAAATAAATCACTTTGTCAATAATTTCCACATGACCATAACAGTAACAGTAGTAACATCGAATTCTGTGCAGCCATTAGAATCGACCTTTCCGTCAAAGATCCGGTCGAAGAAGTATCGTCGCGAAATGAAATTACTTCCCTTCCTCTGCCTCTATACAGTTATCGTTCCAAATTCTTCTCAACCTTATTACGAGTAACATAAAACCTACTTTTGAAAGAATCAGAATAGCTTCTGAGGTTATGTAGGGTTCGTTGTTGTTACAATTGTATCAATATTGGACAACGTAACTTGATTTTCGAACTAAGTGCGCGTCTGTCAAGTTGAGGTCGGCTGAATGATAGACATTCTTGCTTTGTATTTTTTTTAGTTTCATTCGAGAACCAGAGATCTGATCGGACAGCCTAGCGTTTGTTAATATGTCGAGTCATCAGAGAGTCTTATAGTGATTTAATTTTTGTAGGACTCCAGACGCTTCGTGAAAACTGCTGCGACAGTCGTAGATTTTTGTGAAAAGGCGAAGTTGACTAATTAACTGTGCTAATTAAATAAACGGTTTTGGCGACTTAGAGAGTATCTGGAAAATGTATTTAAAAGAAAGTTTGGTGTGTTTGTCTCAAGTAAATATTATTATAGTTTTTTGTCATATTCACGTGACACAATATTTTTCTAAAATTTATTTGATTACAGGTAAACTTTGTACTTTCAATTTGTAGATAAAACCTAAAAGGTATTTGGGAGCTTTAAAAATACCCTATATTTGTAACTATATCCAGAATACATTTTATTGTATTTTTTAAACAAAGATTTTGTAAATTCATCCTCAATATATACTCCAATAACGAACGAACAAAGACTTGAGCTAGATCCGATTCAAGTATTCATCAGTTTACGGATTCCTAATAAAAACCTTATTAAAAACCAATCAAGGTTCAATTTCGCAATGCTTTCCAATGTAAAAAGTCAATATACCGAGCGATAGGGCAGATGCGCTTCAATTTTTGTATGGAGATAAGCTCTTTTCTTCGAGCACGGTGAAACAGGCGGCACTCATTAAACAGAAAGCTATCTGCGAGTGATCTAAGAAAGTGAAGTATTTTTTTAATTTGATCAAATGTAATTAGTGTCTATCGGATTAATTAGAAAAAAGTCGTTATGTCGTCGCTAATGAGACTGTTTCAAACTTTTTATACGCGACCTACGTTCGTGGGGCGTAGGACTGTTTTACATTTTTTTCCCTAATGGATATCGGAAAATGGAAATTAAATACCAGGATTATTACGCAAAGGGGCAGACTCGAAATAGATTGTAAAATATCAGAAAGAATCACATCCATTAAATGAAACAAAAATATTTTTCCTTCGTTTGCTAGATGGAGAGCTTTATGATTTTTTTTATCTTGTCATTATTTTACTGTGGACACCTTTAAAATTAATTATAACTTAATACCTACTGTAGTTCTTAATGTGGCAGCAGTTAAACTAGTCCGAGAACAACCAAAAAAAAAGTTACTATAATGTACCGCTTCAGTTATTCCGCCGCCGCCGTCAGTTACCGTTCAGTGTATTATAGCTGGTCAAGCAAATCTTGTCAGTAAAAAAAGGCGCGAAATTCAAATTTTCTATGGGACGATATCCCTTCGCGCCTAGATTTTTCAAATTTGCCGCCTTTTTCTACTGACATGATTTGCTTGACCAAGTATAGATTATATTAATTTCAAAGATAACTAATACAATTAAAGTAACCATTATAATAAGATAAAACTAAAACAATTGCAGCCCGAATCCATTTGAAAATAGAATATGGTATCATCGAGCCATTGAATCGGCGATCGCTGCTAATCAAATAGTCGGACACGCGATTGCGTGAGCGCGCGGGCTAACAAGACGGTGGCACGCTCTGGCTGGAGCGTGTGGCCAGTAAAACAGCGGAATCGTTCTAATAACAAGTTACTATAAGATAACATTTTGATTAATAACGATAGGTAATCTAATACCTAGGTGCACTATCATTAATTTAAATCATCTTTCAAACAACCATTATTCTGACATAAATACATTTAATTTAATTTCAAGATATCATAATTTTTCCGTCTGCTTTAACTTTAGTAGTAGTAGTAATAGTAAACACTTCATTGCACAAAACAAGTACATAACACAGAGAAAGTACAGTAAATGTGTACAAAGGCGAATCCCGTTAAGGGATCTCTTCCAGCTAACCTTTAAGTAACTGAGAGATACATATGAAATGGGTAGTCAAACTAAGATAAAAATGTACATGACGGCATGACAAACTTTACTGTAAGTATGTTAGTATACGTCAACTGCTCATAAAGATAATGCTAACGAGCTAAAAATAATAAAACATGATTTGGTGGGGGATTTCTGAACAAAATGTACCATTTACTTTATCGAATAACTAACAATTCTTGGGTTGAACAAAGAATAAAGTGTCCAGAGATCTTCATACAACTTCGGGCGTTAGTTTTGTGACGGACCATACATAATGTATGTAAGTAGGTACCTATGTGAAAATACGTTACAATATTTACAATATTTTTGGAACCTTTTTTCTTTCTAAATTCTTTATTTTAAGTACATAAGTATAAATAAAGCAAAACTAGGTCGTTAAAAAAAGTAAATGGCACACTTTCTGAAAATGCCTAGATACATAATAGTGAAAAAAAAATGCTTGTTGAAACAAAATATTAATTGGAAAGCTTAGAGAATAACACCAACGGGCACATCATTTGTTAAAGTGCCCGCTTGCATAATATTACAAGATAACTTGCATTCACAGGCTCCTAATAGCGAACTAAGCGGTTTACGATTTCCGATAATTGAGGGTAACACAGTGGGATTTTTGAGATGCGATGAATGGATTATGTCAATTTCATTTCTTGAAAATAACTTTGAAGTTTATTTGGTTTATGTTCATACATACATGTTTGTGAATATAAGAGTAGGGAAGACCAAGGTAATACCTAAACATAAGTTGATGATACAAATTTCGTAAATCTAGCTTCTAACACAAAAGAGTAATGACCGAAAAAGTAAAATTTGTTTCAACTCTCCCCAAGACGTAAGTACCCTACATCAGATGAGTATTCTAGTTTTGGTTTGAATTATTTACTAAACTTATACCTAATTTTAATTAGGGTTCCGTACCCAAAGGGTAAAACGGGACCCTATTACTAAGACTTCGCTGTCCGTCCGTCCGTCCGTCTGTCACCAGGCTGTATCTCACGAACCGTGATAGCTAGACAGTTGAAATTTTCACAGATGATGTATTTCTATTGCCGCTATAACAAAAAATACTAAAAACAGAATAAAATAAAGATTTAAGTGGGGCTCCCATACAACAAACGTGATTTTTGACCAAAGTTAAGCCACGTCGGGCGGGGTCAGTACTTGGATAGGTGACCGTTTTTTTTGCCGTGTTTTGCATTACGGTTTGTACGGTGGTACGGAACCCTTCGTGCGCGAGTCCGACTCGCACTTGCCCGATTTTTTTTTTAACAAGCAGAAACGTGTGCGTACGATGCTATTCAAATTATAATAAATTTAAAGTGGAAAAAATACTGTCTTGGGTGAGATATGAACTCACGGCCTCTGGATCCACTTTTAAATTTATTCTAAGTTTATACTTATACCTACATTTTTCACTAGTTATGTATTTCTACGTAGACAAATTTCTATATGTTTACGTATACGGGAGGAGGGGAACAAATGTCATCTTTGTCGGTTTTTATTGATGAGTTTCTGACACAATCCGTAAAACATATGCAAATTCTTATAGAAAAGCTGAAGAGTACTAAAAAAGGACGGTAAATTTAAAAGATACATCATTTAATTGAGGCTTGAAAAATAGTAAGAAAGAAAGAAAGAAAATACATTTATTTAGTATGCTATGTAAGACAAAACATATTTCCGCTACAATCTTAATTGAATCAAGAGCGAATTAAAAAAATATATCTAAGTACAAATTGCCTTAAAAAACAGTATTTCCAAAAAAAAATGTAGGAAAAAATTATGTAATCTTTTGTGACCGGTCGACTCAACTCAAATCAAGTATTGCCCAGACGGTTTTTCACCTGCACTTTTCGTGGCTACACAATGGCCCCAAAACCGCACTTTTGCCATGAAATTTATAACGTGAACGAACATATGAATGAATGAATGTAGTCCTTCGCACACCTAATAGTTCGCCAAGTGTTTTTTATGGAGCAATTCTCGCCAGTTCACGTCGGATTATTGTTTGTTATTTTTCCTTAACACGCGTTGGTTTGTTTGTTAAAATACCTTTCGGGTGAGTAAAATAGGGGTGTGAAATATTTCAGACGTTATGTTCTGCGTTTTCGTTGGACGGTTTTGTGAGCTCGTTCACAATTGATCATCGTTATTGATGTAACCCCGAGGAAAAAATACAGCTATGCCTTTATAATATTATCCATATTATATAAGTTGCCGAGAAAAGTAAAAGAATATCTAACATAGCGAAGGACTGTATAAACTAAATACTCATTCACTTTATCTTATTCCATGTTTTGTTTCTTTTCTAAATTCAATTGTATCTTTAAAAAGGATACAATTGAATTTAGAAAATATAACGTTATAGTTTATAGTAAGCAAGATATTAAATTCAAATGCACTGTACTCGTAGCACTTCCTGGCAAATCATTAACAAAGGCCTAACAAATTCTAGCCTCTTTAATTATAGTTTGCAGGAAGGCAAGAGTCACTCGTAAGTCATAATAAGGTAAACCGATCAGCACGTTAAAATATTGAAAAATTCTTGCAAGATTTGATTTTGCGTAATATGTCGGAAGTCCAAATTAAAAATTTGCATTTTTAGTAATTTCCCTTCGACCGTAGAGCACCGCGAATTTAATTTTCCGATCCTTTAACTCAATAATTAAAAAAAGTGCTCTCAAAGTGACGGGCGTACGTTAAAAACCGGTTAAAAAACCGGATGAACTTAGCCAAAGCGCACCCGGTCGCCAGCGGTAATCCGGGTCGTATTAAACTTCGCGTGAAATGACCGGAACCGGTTTTTTTCTTGGGACACCGTAATGAGAGGCTCGCGGTTTTAGACCTAACTTTCGACCTTTTTTTTCGGGTCGGTAATTAATTACGTGCCTCGGGAGTGTCTTTTAAATTACTTGTGGACAACAGATTTGCATCGTCACGTTGGTGGAGTGTGTTTGAGTCTTTTAGAATTCGGTGGGCAGCCAAGGCAAGGCATTCAAGGTACTTCCGAATCAATTAATATATTTGTATTAAACTCCAGCTGATTCTAATTTAGCTTTTCCTACCTATCCGAGTCTAATAAATTTACTGTGACGTTTGTATTTTTTCCAAGAGCATTCTTTTTAAAAAGCAGTTGTTAGCTAAAGTTTAACGCGTACTTTTACAGTAAGTAATCATCAAACTCATTGCAGTTGGCATTTGGTAAAAAAAAAAGATGCATAGGTCTCGGTCTTTGCTGTTTTAGAAAAACGAATATTACTTAGTGTAATAATAAAAGAACAAATTTTATAACAATGACTGGAGTGAATCGCATGATTGTTGCATCAAATATTATCGTACCTAATTATATTATCAAACGGAGCGGCAACTTCCTTATTTATAAGCCAAACAAGTGCCAGCCGGTCGTAACTTCGTCCTTGATTGTTTGATCCTAAAACCGGATATCCTAGTTGAAAGCCGGACCAATCTGTCGCTGTGTTTATGTAAATCAAAAGGGACCTTTCCGAATCGGAAATCGTCAAACGCTCGCGGGAAAAATTCGCGACATTCGCAACATGAAAATGGGGATTTTTTTATCGCTCAAGTGCATTTGAAGCGATCTGCGCTTGACACCCAATTCAGAGGCGTGTTTTCCGTGGGGATCGACTTTTTGGTTGATATAGCTTACTTGTTTTATTTTCACAGGTGATATTGACACCTTGCAGTTTAAACACGGTTTGATATTGTTGAAAATAGTTGTGGTTTTGGGGATTTGAAAACTACGGTATTACTCTCGCTTTATGTACTTGAACAAAATAAATTTAGGAAATTATGACCACATAGTATTCATAGTCATAAGACCAAAAGAACGACGAGAACAGAAGACGGGAAGACTTGTCGTAACCATAGCTGGTGCAACTCAATCAAAACGTCGGAATTTAAGGAAAAAAAAAACAATGCAATTACATATATCGCGGTAGACCCGTTTCTGTAATTAAATATTGTGTACCTACTAAATTTTATTTGCACACGAAAATCCCAAGTCGTCCCATAATAATTCATTCTGTAAACTGGAATAAATTGGAAAAGTAAGAGTTCTAAAATATGCGTTGAGCGGAGGCAGTTTTTCATGAATTTTTCATTCAAATCTCAGCCCAGGAACACTGAGGGGTGAAGTAATAAAAGGTATTTCCGACCGTTAGTTTTTCATTTCATTTCTTTGGCTGTGATTCAAATTAGCGCTGTTTTTTTTACTTTATTAAACAGATTACTGATGAAGCAAAAAGGCAAGATATGGATTCGACGCGACTGGTGTGCGTTGTGGTATGTCTTGTGGCAGAAAGAATATGAAAATTTGGATATATATAGTAATTATTGAAGCCAGTGGGTCTAAGAAAATATGCACTTTTGTTTCATATTAATTTAACTCTCATTTTCTACTAAGGATGTACTTAGGTTGAGTGTGACAGTAACGCATGACACGAAAGACGATATAAGTGCAACCGTCATATTGTACAGGCTTTTATTTTTAAAAATCTAAACGTTTAGCTCATGAAGCCCCGCGCTAATCGAGGAAAACCTACGCCTCAAGAGAAAAACTCAACGAAATCACGTAACTTCCCAACTGTTTTAATGATAGACCCCCGACACTTTTAAAAGTTGGATTTCTTGGAAGCCCAACAGAAGTTCGTGGTGCCGCGGCCAAGTTTAATGAAGACAGGAATTTTATGAGAGCGCCGATTCTTAAACTCGAACAAGTTCGTGGTAAGGACGTGAGGCCTCAACTTTGAGTTTTCAATTCGCGAGTGGCTTTTTTAAATCATACAGTAATACGGTTTGCGTAGGTGTGCGTGAGCTTAGGGGTTGTGCATAAATCACGCAAGGTGTTTTTGGCTACTTTTTGAGCCCCCCTCCCCCTTGGTGATATTTGGTGAGGTTTTTGGCCCCCCCACACAACCTCACGTGTATTTTATTGTTTTTTTTCATTCGACGTAATTTTAAGATAAATATATAGTATTGTATATAGAAAATCTTGTTTATTTTTCTATTTTCGTTAAATATATTTCGCTATTTTGAAGTTCAGAGTGAAGACTTATGTTTAACGAAACCGAGAAAAAGTATCTACTCCTGTGTTAGGTTTTTTTTCTTAGTTTCGTTCACTGTAGAAAAATACACGTGAGGTTTCCTTAATCCCTTATTTGGTTCCCCAACGTGATCTATCGTAATTTTTTCCTGACCTCCTCCCCCTATCGTACCTCGAGTAATTTGTGCACAAGCCCTTAACGTGAGCATTATTGAGTGATATTTGATTTTTTTATATTTAATTATTAGTCGTTATCTCGGTTTAACAAATATGGATAACGAGCTAATTGAAATTTGCACTTTTGAGTAGAATGATCAAATAGTCCAAAACTAGGTAGTTGAATTCAAGGCTATTGGCAATTCACAAAACAAGTAAATATTAAATATATTGAATTGATTAATCCTTCTTTTTTGTCAAAAAGTAGAAATCAAAACTCGATGTATATGCGTAGCAGGTACATAGTACATATGCAAAAGGTATATTTAATATTTGTTAGTTTTATTGATTGAATTGAAACTAGGATTATATACTACCCATGGCCGCCTATATGTATAATATTCTTCAATAATAAAACTGGAACATTATTCAATTCTGAACAAAAACAAAGCAAAAATTAAATAAATAAAATAAAGTGAGCCAGGGCTACCAAACATACTAAAAACAAACGCTTTCAGCCATAATCCAGTGAGGACTCCATTAACCGATTATCATAAGCGTAATGTTAATAAAACAGTCCCTTCCAAAAAGGCTGTGTATACAAAACATTGAGAAAAAAGCAAATACGCAAACCGGTTCCACGCCATTACTCCTGCGACCATTAACTAAACAATAACCGACTCAACCGATCGTCTACATATTTATGAGAGGGAAATTCACTCTGGTCAGCTGGCTAGTAAACGAATTTAACGCTTACGACTCCGCAATAAGGCGTAATCGATCAAGATTGTAAACAATACCGATGCCTAAGAACGATTCCTTTGTTTGGACGGTGACCGATTGTTTTCTGTCATTTATACAATGCGCTGGGGATCCCACAGCCTTTCGAAGCGAAATATACTTGGATGAACCTCAGTTGAAACTGTTTCCTTAAGAGATTTGTTTTTAGAGTCGCATTGTCCCTCTATCGGGAGAATTCAGCGCCATTGAAAAATATTTGCAATGCCACAGTGCTGGGAATTCAGCGTGGCGCAGAAAACGGAAAAGATGTATATTTTTTACTTTGCTGTACTCTTTATTGTACGTTTGTTTGCGATTTTGTTAAGCAAAGAGAAACGTGCAGTCTCTTTGAGTGTGTGCTATTTTTTTATGAACGCTAATTTGGCGCCTTTTCTCTTTCGCTCAAAAGCAGTGTGTGAAATACTATTTACTTAGTTAGTAGGTTTTCGTTGAATTTTCGTGCAAAATTTATGTCTCATTCAGTATTTAAATGATTTCTTGTAAAATCCCTTTAAATATGTAAATATTCTATGTGCACCTAAGATTTTGATATTTTTAACATAATTGTAAATACTACAAATTCAGGAGACATCTAAGTACGGAAATGTGCAATAAATTTTTCTACGACAGAAGAATTTAAAATTGCACAAGATTAAAGAGCAATAGACATTAACAAGAACTCTTTTAAAGCGATTCAAGCAAAAGAACTCTTTGTAGAAAAAATACAACCATCACTATACAAGACCCAATCGTAAAACACAATAGTACTTCCGACCTAAAAGGCGAAACTGAGGACGAAACTAGATAGTAAATAGAGAAAAGAGATATAGAGTGAAATCTGCCCAGTGTGCAGTGCTCTATTGTTTGACTTGTAAGATGTAGGTTCTTTATTGTACTGGTAATGAGACATTCCTACCACATATACCTACTAACAATGAGGAATGCCGAACGAGCTTGGTGAAGAGAAAATTGTTTTGATAATGCCGTTTATGAACTCGTGAGATTAAGTGGAAGCTTTATTAAGGATAGGGCATATTATTATGAAATGTAATAGGTGTTCAAATATGAAGTTGTCGATATATTTAAGTTTTTCCATTAGCTCTCACTCACATTGAATATTTTGATTGTATTATATTATGAGTCCTGTTCAGAAATTTTCATCAAATTTTGATTGAATTAACTTGATTATATTAATATTTACGCATAACATCGTTAGCTGTCAACCTATTCGCGACACGTCTTGAGTAATGTAGATTATAAATGATATTTGTAGACAAATTCTTGTTCAATTCAGATCGTACACAAGACAAACATGGACGGTAAGAAATGACGTTATTTGTGACAAGAAGCATTTTTCTTTCGTACCGTAATGAAGAAACTGATGGGATGGCCCACAAACCACCATTCACCAGCCTACTTGGACCCGCGGTGCTTCCCAAAATGATTTACAAACACATATCTCCCAGAGCATGGGGAAGGCCTCAACATTCTGGTCAACGTGTACAATACGAATGGTACAATAGGAGGATATAATATAAGTACATATACCTTGGCAGCTGGGCCGCTCGGCATTTTTTTATCATTCGCTGGAAAAATGCCAGTATTATTAATTCGAATGAGATATGATCCGAAGATACATCCAGTTTTTACCTCCCTAATGTGCTTCGGTGGCTATTTTTATTGCTTAGTCTGCAATTATTAGGCAAATTCGTAAATAAACAATTTTGCTGAGTTTAAAGATTTGTTCAAATCTGTTTGTTCATCGAATATTGAATGAAACAATTTAAACACTGACATCTATTTGGAAATTGGAGTTGTGAAACTTTAGCACGAATATTTTAAAGCAATTATTTATGAAGAATCCGAAGAAGTTACAAAGAATGTAACATATTTATTGCAGTCGTTACTCATCTGTTTATTTATTTAAAATTTTAAAAGTTGTGTACTTTTCACCGAGAAACTTAATTGCGTTTTAAATTTATATTTTTAAAATTTCTGATTAGAAGTATAGACTTTATACTTAACGTCCGTTTTAACCTAGTTGTCCCTGCTTGCGAAGATGTTAATTTATTATCTATTGTGTAAGGTGTAGGAACTATTTCGATCCATGTATCTATTTAAAACATTTCCATCTTCACCGCTTAGATGGTTGACAGTCCTCAACTGAGCGTGTCTCTAGAAACTTCCTGCCACGCACTGCTAAACTGTGGAATGAACTGTCGTATGCGGTATTTCCGGACCGCTACGACCTTCAACGAAAGATCGTGTTCCCATCTCAAAGGCCAGCAACTTATAACCCTTCTGGTGTTGCGGGTGGCCATGGCCGAAGGTAATTGCTTACTATCAGGCAATTTCTGATCATTTGCCTCCGATATCAAAAAAAATAATATTAGGTATCTAAATATTACTAATGCCAAAACGGGACGAAAAAGTATTGTTACGTTTGCATTATAGTTCAGTTACTCCACCAATTACAAACCTCTTTTTGCGCTGATCAAGTAAATTATATTGCCTGGTCATTATTACATAATAAGTCGACAAGACATCAGACTCTTTCAAGGCTTTATAATAGCATGAATCGTGAACAATATTGCGTTTCATCATATTCCAATCGCAAGGATTCCTTGGAGTTATTATACCAATTTGCGTGCGCGCTCGTGCGTACAAATTGTTTATATTGAAATTTATTGAAAAAGGAATTCACAGGTTTGGAACGTGATATTTTTTAGAGTCGAAAGACTAAATTTTTGAAAAATCTTAATTTCTTGTATAAAGGGAGTTTATAGGGCCAGATTTACAGTCCGCCGGACACAAAATTTTGACAGTATCGAAGAACTGACAGACCGACACCGTCCGGCGGACTGTTAATCAGTGGGCCCAGTAAGTAAATATAGTAGGTATTAAATAACATTCGAAATGATAGAGAAAGCCTCGTATCGTATCGTATATATTAATATTTTTAAAAGAAAACAAGAAACACTAAGCACTAAGCTGTCTCAGTATTAATACCTAGTAAGGAAAATTTGCCCCAAACTACATAGGTAGGTACTACTTAGTTCAGAAAACTGAGCGAGTAATATAGAAAAGTGTGCAGTGGAAAGATAATTAAATGTCTATTTACTTTTCTCATATAGCTACTTTGTGTTTCACGTGAACCAAACAACTTTATTTTATCATTAGCAAGATATACCAGAAACATATATAAATATTCAAGCAGCAGGATTTTATAAAACCTTGTTTAAGATATTGGATAAAGACGTTGGTTCAACGATTTAGATATTTCATTCGAATCATTAGTTACTTTACCTCAAATATTTAGCGTAGGACTTACGAGTAAGAATTCCTTTGACAAATATATTAGTTTTAGCTAAAACGCCGTCTCACCAAGATAAGCGCGCTTAATAAAGGGGCATTACCATATCGCCTCGCTGAAAATACATTTAAATTAATCCCCAAATTAAGCCATGCCAAGAGCTGCTAACTAATTAGTTTAGCAACATCCAAAAGACCCGAAATGCGCTTGTTAAGAGAAAACTAATTTATCATAAGACTTGTGGAAAATACAGCCTTAAATGCAGATCTGGATTCCTGCCAGTTCACACGAGCGAACGTGGTGCTAGGGGAGATATTCTGGGACTTTGATTTTAGCACAAGATAATAATATAATGTGAAGGCATAATTTGAGTTGCGGCAGCATTACAGCGCAGACTTAGTGATGACTAGATTAACAACGTGAAATGTCAAGTATAGTGTGAGATAATAATTTAACTAAAACCAATGTTTATAGTTTTTATATAATTTAGTAACAAATTAATAGAAGACTAAGGGAACAATTCCTAATGCAAATATAGGTCCCTCGTTTATTTATTTTCTTTTCGATCCCAATAAGCAATTTTGGTATCGTCTTGGGTCGTCCCATTCGTTTTTCGTCAAGTTCTTAAATTAGTTCTATTCTGCTTTCGTCACTCATTCTACATTGAAAGCCACCGACGATTGTGACGAATGTAGCATGAGTGACGAAAGCAGAATAGGACTAATTTAAGAACTTGACGAAAAACGAATGGGACGACCCAAGACGATACCCCAAATTTAATAAATCCATTAACTTTAAAATCAACTTGTAACCACTACTCACAGCATTTATCAAAAACCAAATTACACTTTCAGAATATACCTCAAAACATTTGCAATGCAAGACCCAGCAGTGCAGCGCCGGAATCCTAAATAAGTTGTATAAAACGACGACGTGTACGTGTGGGTGGTCAAATTTGAGGCCAATTCGAACGTACACTGACAACAGAATATTTGAATAAAGTCAATTACCTACTTACTTAGTTATTTTCTCGCTCGCGCCGCACTCCGCGATTTCGTCGCTTTGCTACAGGTAGCTAAAAGTACGTCCGTTCCACCCCAATTTTGGGGAAAGCCATAAGCCGTGGCGCTGTCGCCACCTAGCGGCCATATACAGTGCTGATCGTAACAGACACGTTTTGTTAGAGAGTGAATCTTCTGTACCTCGTACTATTATTTATTCTGTGCCAATAGGTACATGTACAGAAATACGAGCGAAATGCACGATAGCTAAATGACATCATTCAAATATGATTCTAATGTCAGTGTACGTTTAATTGGACTATTTGGCGACTGTGAATTAAGGTAGTCTTCACATTGTGTAAGTGAGACTTCGCTATATCCTTTCATAACGCTGACTCACTCACACACCGAAGCCGCGTGCGGATCCGCATCAGTGTGATAACTTCGATATCGTATTTTCCGGAAAAGTTTGAACATTATTTCCCGACTACAAATATTCCATTGTTTATGACGATAACAATATTTTTATCGGATTACGAGTAATGCAATTAAAAGTTTTGAAATTTTACGGGCTTTTGTACTTGTGGATTTATTCAGTCGATTGCATTAAGTTAACGAATTTAACTGTAATTAAAATTGTTTAACGAGTAATAACGATTTATTCTATTCACATTCATTGATTTTTAAATTTCTAATATTATGTCTTGTTATGTTACATTTAATTTGGTTTTATTGATGCTGATGCTTATTGTTCAACAAAATAGTTTTTTTACAAAAATAACAATCGGTACCTATAAACAATCTTTGATAAATTTCGGCTGGCTTAATCTAACACTTGACATACTTTTGCTACGTCGAAGTAAAATCTAATTAACTAAAGACGCTTTTTAGGGTTCCGCGCCCAAAGGGTAAATACGGGACCCTTTTACTAAGACTCCACTGTCCGTCTGTCTGTCTCTCACCAGGCTGTATCTCATGAGGCGTGATAGCTAGACAGTTGAGACAGAAGTCCCTCGTTCTGTTCCCAACATATAGTTCGATTTTTAACATTAGAAAGAACTTGAAAAAAGGTAAGCGATCTTGACATGTCTTTTAATTGAAAAACGCATTTTAAAAATCAGTAACTGTTACTTAAGAAAGCAGAAGAATATAAAAGATCGTATTAGATTCATAATTGTTACATATTTGCTGTAACGTATTCTTAAAAAGTGTTTTTCAATTAAAAGATACATCAAGATTGTTTTCTCAAAAATGGACGGCAAAGTCGACTATGCCGTCTAAAAAATAGGTTGCGAAGCGCGGAGTTTATGGTCAGTCAAAATTTAAAAAGTTAAAAACATTGCAGTCTCGATTTTGGGACTGCAATGTTGCATACAAATTCCATTATTTGTCGAGTTCCAAACTTTTTAAAAGTTCAAATGGCCATATCAAATGAAGGCACAGGCCCATTAAACAGCCAAACAGATGATTAGTACCGCGACTATTTAGTTGTCTCAAATAGGTTGGCGTATTTTCGGCAGAAAAATACACTTCTATTTTTTTATTAAAAAAATAAAAAGGCGGCAAGGGCTTTTCTCTGTGAAAATATATACGTAAGAACGTTGCTTTTGTAAAATGTTTCTATGATATTTATGTTTCTTGCACCATTTTTGAGAAAAGCACTATATATGACTCGGCTGGAAGGCTACTTGCTGGCTTCGGATTCAATTAAACGGACTCCCAAGGTCGTCCGTTTAAAACGAATCCTCAGCCTGCAAGTAGCTACTTCCGAGCCTCGACAATAATGTACTATTACCTTATTTCTAATGCTAAAGAAAACGAACTATAGGTACTGTAAAAAAAAACAGTTTATCTAGTCATGTAAGCAAAACCCGTATTCAAATTCTTTTGTGTAAGCAAGTATTATAGTCTCCTCGGACGCACGAGCTGCACAGCACTACCGCAAGAAGGTTTCTGCTCTAAAAAACAAACTCGAATTGACAGGCTTGGCTGTATGCCAGCGCTCGTCTCGGAGTGCGCTTTCCAGCCTAGCCGCAAAATGCTTAGCCGACGAAACCTTGAGGCCTCTTTACGGGCTTCTGGAATGTTCTGGATAATCTGGAGATTATACTGTGTGTAAATATTAATGCAAAACTATAATATCAAACTGGGATACAAGTTATGAATGCGTCGTATAAGCATGATTATTATTAGATTAAAACATGTGTAATAAAATGAAGAGAACTGTGATTTTTTTTTAATGTACAATTCATATTCTCTTTATTGCACACCTCATCAAAACAATACAAAAGAAAACAGAAACACAAGCAGCAGGGCTAAACAACAAGCGGTCTTATCGCTAAAAAGCGATCTCTTCCAGGCAAACTTTTAAACAAATAAATAAATTTACATGTAGTCAGAAAGAAACCTATCACTAAATACACAAAAAACAGACAGCCATGTTACGTATTTTTTTTTAGATTTTATAAACATTACAGATAAAAATACGTCGTTTCCGATTCATTTGCTTAACATATTCACTGGCATGAACACGTTAGGTGAGTTTCATTTTGCATTAGAAAAGGAGTGCCTGGCATTGAAAGTGTTAAGTTTCGTTTTTCATGATTAGGCAGCGTTAAAAAAACAAGAAATCTTATCTCTAACAGAGATATTTTTAAGACTTTATTATTTTTGACAGATCTTTAGGCAGCGGAAAAAACTAAAAGTAGGCTTGCTCCAAAGCTTACACCAAACTTCCCCCATCATTAAAGAAGGAAACACACGAACAAAGATGTCATCTGAATAATTTACGCACATAACCCCCTCTGTCATTCAACTGTCGCCTGACGTATAAGTAATAACAGGGGTCATGTCGGAGGTCGCAGAGTAAATCAATTTCACATTACGCTCGCTCCATTGACGGTATCTAATGGATATTATATTTTGCTGAGTTCGTTTGGCACATGAGATATGTGAGGAAGTGGGTGAAGCATAATTTAATGTTAATAAGCTTACTACTGTTTTATCACATGCCTTTTGTTGTTGTCTCTCACCGAATAAGTATGCTTATCAAACATACTCTAGCCAAATAAGCCAACCAACTAAATAAATCAAAATATTATAGAGGCCTTATTAACAAGTTTTATACAATTACTAAAAAAATATATAAGTATTTAAATTCAATTGTACGAAGCATATATATAATATACAAATACTTAAATACATAGAAAACACCCATGACTCAGGAACAAATATCTGTATCATCATACAAATAAATGCCCTTACTGGGATTTGAACCCAGGACCATCGGCTTCGCAGGCAGGGTCACTACCCACTAGGCCAGACCGGTCGTCGATTTATATAGATAGAACTGAATGCCACTAAAGAAACAGTTGCAGCATATCACTGCCCCGGGATTTAGCGGTTAAACCGTTAACCTAGTCTCAAATTGTACCATGGGAACCATGGTATTCTAATTCTATTGTCTCCGATACCCAAAGGCTAAAGGGTAAAACTACAAAAGTGAGTTTGTACGAGTATTATTACTTTTTTCAAACTGTCTGGATAACCATTACTATCCAACATTCTGTTACGTTATATAACCCAAATTATATGCACGCTTTACATTTTTTATAAAACCATCTTGTGATACTCACGCTCTTACACAAAATTATACCGTGTCCCTCTATTTCAGGGTTCATTTTTGAATAGCTGAAATACTACAATGCACCGCCTTTCCCTTTTTATGTATTCATTCATTAGGCATGGATATGACAGGCCCAAATGAAACTCTTTTGACGTGGAGTGCCGATAATTTTCGCATGATTTTACAACCCTCGTGAGCCAAGGGCTGTGTTTTGCCCTGAGAGCCATCGAGGGAAATTTCACGACCGGTATCGAAAAAGATAACAAAACATCTTGTAAAAACAAGCTGATCTTTTACAACGATGTCGCTGGAACGTTTGATAAAGGTTTGCTATTTTAAAGGACAATTCATTTAATTTGTTATTTGAGGCGGCGCAAAATTTGCTTCTTGTTAAACGTTTAGATGGAAAGCGTTCTCAAAAACAGAAAACTAAAAGAGCCGACAAATAACAAAACTATTTTTTCTTCAAATCAAATCTGAATGAAAGTTAACTAAGTAAGTACCTATAAAAAAGTATAAGATATATGGCTATCAAGAAGAAGGTTGGGTGGACACCTTTATCTTATTTTAATGACATTTTGAAATTAGTTCTTAAACATGCAAAAAAATTAACCAAAGTTAGTTAGTATTTCTAGTTCAAGTCATGACTTAGAATACCTATTTAACTTTATCTTTTTGCTTTTCATATCAGCATATGTCTATAACGGCTATAGCACTCCATTATTGAATAGATGCCTTTTAAGGGGCTTCCAACTGCCTCATGAGACCATACTTTCCTATTCACCGTTTCCCAGTAAAATTCCTTAAATTGTATCCACCTTTAAAAGTACTTTAACTACATAAAACGTAACGTCATCCAAATAAGAATGATACTGTTATTTTATTAAGGCAACACATATTCTTCACCCGCTAATACCGAAAGATATATCGCCCAAGATGCGAAATGGATCCATATAAGTTATATTGGAAAATGGTGCGCTTATAAATTTACTGGTATCCCATAAGTCATAAATCGCCAACAAAATATTTTAAAGCCAATAAATGAGGGCAGTTTCAAACATCAGGCGAAGATAGCCACTATGATCGTAAATTATATGGACCGCAAATATTTTGTTTAAGTATTTACTTAGTAGGTCTTGGAAATGAAAATACAAAAATTTCGTTGGGGACTAGCAGTATACGAAATTTCTATCAGTAGGTAGTTAATTTTGTCTTACTGAAAATGCTCATACAGGATGTAATTAATATAGTGTGGATCCGTTAAAGAGCATACTTATTCGGTATTGTATTCTGATTAGGAAAAAGGAGAAGAATGTTTTTTGACGCAAAAACAATTGTTTTAACAAGCTTTTATTAGGTCGACCTGTATGTAACTAACTATGTAATGGAATCTAAGGTAACTAATTTAACCATCTTCCAAGGATCGTAGCGTCATGAATAAACATCGAAGGCTCGTGGCATCTCAGGTAGCATAGTGATGCGACACAACGTTTTTCATGTGGTATTTTCGATACGATAAAATAACCAATGAGTAAGTTTTGTATTTCAACCTTCATAGTTATATTTATCAAATATCTGAGAAGTGGGCAATTATGAAAAACATCACTGTCAATTTGTCAATATGAAATATGTCACTGTCCTTTATTCAATAATTATTAAAAAAACGTGTCGCGAGTGTTCGTGAAATATTTATCAAATAATGGAGGAAATCATGAAAAAACATCCAGAAATCGTGCTAGAAGGTGATAAGGTAAAATGCACCCGTTGTGATGTTTTTCTGGTCTGCAAAACACATAACGTAAACAAACATTTAAAATGTATGAAGCACAACAACGAATCCTTAGGCAACTCATCTTTAGAGGATTTGGTTTTAAATGTACCGGAGCTTGAGATAAGGGAAGATAAGTGTTTTTGTTTAACATGTCAAACGTATTTAAAATCAAAAAAGTATAATATACGGAAACATTTAGATTCGGACACTCACAAAAATAAAAACAAAGTAATGCAAAAAGAGTTTAATAAGGACCTTACAGAGTTTATGATCACGTGTAATATTCCATGGTCACAAGCAAATAACCCGAACTTCAAAAAATTTATTGAAAATTGTATTCATAATAAATATGGAAGCAATGTAGCTATGCCTGCCGACACAACATTAAGAACGAATAGTCTACCTACATTGTTCAATGAGAAAAAAGAAAAAATTAAAAAAGAGTTAGAAAATGCATATATATATTTAAGTGTGGATGAAACAACTGATGGAAATGGTAATGATGTTCACAATGTTATAATTGGAAGCCTACAACAAACGTCATCAATGCCACATATTTTTGCATCAAGACATTTCGGGGCAACAAACAATCAAACAATTCAAAATTTAGTGAACGAAACATTAAAAGATTTGTGGGGTGAAAAATATGAAAACAACAAGAACAAGTTTCTTTTTTTTACTACTGATGCTGCCGCGTACATGGTCAAAGCAGGGAAAAAATTAAAAGAAATGTATCCTAATTTGACCCACTTGACATGTCTAACCCATGGATTGAACAGAGTTGCCGAAACGGTTCGGTTGATATATCCAAAAGTAAATGATCTAATAAACACTGTAAAAAAAGTTTTTGTCAAGGCTCCACGTCGAATCAAAATATTTAAAGAAAAGTTCCCCAATACACCCTTGCCACCTAAGCCCGTTATAACCAGATGGGGCACCTGGCTTGAGGCAGTCAAGTACTATGAAAATCATTTTGATAAAGTGAAGGAAATAATTTTGAGCTTAAACTCCACAGAAGCCAGTTCAATTAGAAATGCAAAGAGATTATTGAGACTGGGTGGTTTACAAAATGATATAAGTTTTATCAATCAAAATTTTGGTATTTTGGCCACGTCAATTAAGGAATTAGAACGTAGAAGCCTTAAGCTAAACGAGTCTTTGGAAATCGTTTTTAAAATTGAAAAATTATTTTCGTTACTAAGACTGCACCCAAAAGGTAAACTGGTTTACCAAAAACTAAAAATAGTCCTATCAAAAAATCCAGGATATCAAACAATAAAACATATCAATAACTTGTTACAAAACCAAGAAGTCGAAATCAAGGAAAACATTAACAAAAATACACTGCAACATTACAGAAGAATGTTATTCTTACCCATTACGTCAGTCGAAGTTGAGAGATCATTTTCGTACACCAAGTGGATTTTTACAGATAGAAGACGTAGAATAACTTCTTACAATTTAGAGCAAATATTAATTGTGTATCACGAATGTCACATACTAAATGGTTGAATTGAAAACAATCTTTTTCTTAATTTGGGTCCTTTATCGACTTGGCTACATCACTAGTCTGTGATAAACGTCAAATGCTACCTAGATGCCACGAGCCCTCGATGTTTGGTCATGAAAATTGGCAGCTGTACCTATGTAGTTCTGATGACAATACAATAATATGGTACTGTCGAACTGATCTGATGATGGAGACAGGAGGTGGCCATAGGAACACTCGACCTGTATGTAACTATGTAATGGAATCTAAGGTAACTAATTTAACCATCTTCCAAAGATCGTAGCGTCATGAAAATTGGCAGCTGTATGTAGTTCTGATGACAATATAATAATATGGTACTGTCGAACTGATCTGATGATGGAGACAGGAGGTGGCCATAGGAACACTCGACCTGTATGTAATTAACTATGTAATGGAATCTAAGGTAACTAATTTAACCATCTTCTAAGGATCGTAGCGCCATGAAAATTGGCAGCTGTATGTAGTTTTGATGACAATACAATAATATGGTACTGTAACTAATCTGATTATGGAGACAGGAGGTGGCCATATGAACTCTGTGATGAAACAACGCAACCTAATTGTGTTAGGGGTTTTTAGAGTTGTCTCGATGAGTATTAGTTGTCTGTTGTAAGAAAAGTACAGTCAGCGATAAAAGCTTGTACCAAAAATGAAATTTTTGCCAAAAACTTATTATAGGGGAGGTCGTCCAACTCGGCCAACCCTCCATACAAATGCCAAATTTTTTTACCCAAAATTTTTTCTTCTATTTTTACTTAATTAGGACAGCGGAACATGGTACCAAATATGCCCTTCAACGGATCCCTACTAATTTTTGTTACAGTATAGGAGACAGACATTAATTTACCGTCACCGTTTTTTTAACTGAATGAAAGTAAAATAAAAGATATAGACATAGACTTAGCAAGTAACACTATTATTTATTCAAGGTAGAGTCATTGACCTCTATTCAGTAAATTGCCTACGAAAGTAATTATCGAGCCGAAATAGGATGTCTTCTATAATAGCGGCCTGACAAGACATCCGGGTACCCGTCACACCCAGGACTAGGGACAATACAGGAAATCACTTCCCTAATTGACCTGATTGCCAAAATAGAATGAGGAAACTTTAACACAATAAGCGGGGTCATATATGTAGGCAATCTGAGGTCAAAATGTGTACGTATCAAATTATACTTCGACCCGGATGAGCTATTCAACTAATGATTCATACTATGTACACCTTAAGAATAAGCAAGTTTGAAATTTCCATCAAATAAAATGTTTGAGGTTCAACAACGTAACTAAAATTCGAACTCAAGGCCCGAGCCAAGAACAATTAGAACAAGACTCAAAATCTTTTTCTGCTTGAACATTGCACGTACACACGTTTGCACATCGCACGTTTAGACGTACCAGTCGTAAAAGTAATAGCAAAGCAGGATAAATTTTGGATTACATTAAAATTACATGCCAGCCCTTAGAATATTGATTTTAAAACAGATATATTTTTAGCCAAAAAAACGTCCCTCCAAAAATACCGATTTGTGCAATTAGTTTTTAGGATAGTGTAGTATTTTATTGCTTATCGTTTAAATAACACCCTTTTAAAACGTGGGATTAGATTAGGAATTACATTATTATTTTTTAATACAAATATATTTCTGTTGTAACTAGTGTAGAACATTTAATTAAAATGTGCATTTTATCCTTAGTTGAAAAAACATGATTTGTATAAACATGTTGTAGTAGGTACCTAAAATTGTAGTTATGATTTCAAACGACCGTGCTTCGCGTATCATGTAGAACATTTCAAAGCTACATTAATCAGCATCTCAAAATATACATCTGTATTAAGTTTACCCACACTTTGAGATCCAAATGACGCTTGAATGACCACTGACCAAAGGGTTCAGTGGTGCCCCTCAGGATTAAGGCAGCCTTTATCTATTAAGGTCCGAAACCGAATTTAATGCTCTAAATACACTTTAAAAGTAATTTTAAGTAAATCTTAACAGTTTTCTCTTGTCAACTGGCAATTCTCAAAATTGTTGAAGTGATTGAAGTTATCGAAAAATTGAATTTTTATTTTATTTGTTTCGCATGGTAAGAAAAAAATCCAACAGTGCTACCAGGCGATCATAAGAGGTGAGAAGAGTAACCGTATTATTTGGGTCATAGTCAGAATGATGTTTGCACAAAATGAGGGTAAACCCTTCTGTTGTTCTGACCTGCCTATTGTTGCCGTGCTCGATAACCCTCCATCATCCCAATGATATGATAAGATCTCAACTCTGAACAGACGGGTGATAACCATTTTGTAGAATATAAACATGAAAGAATTTTGGTGACACGTTATCAAATGGTTTTACCATCCCGTGCACAAATAATTTTACCTACCCTTGTATTTTCAAAAAGGAAATTTAGAACTTTTTATTTACATATTTCAATACCACTCCTGATCAAATAAAAACAAAGTGCAAGTACGTTCGGGTCTTAGCACCGAACAAAAAAAGTCAAATTTTGGACCTAACACAGAGCACAATAGAGCATACAGTCTGGACTTGCAATCAGAAACAAATGCACAAAGGGATGCCAGCCAAGTCCCAAAAAAACTGTCACCTGCTCAATCACATCCCGCACATCCTCATCAAAGCATACAACCTACATTTTAACTCGGTTCCGCTGATTGCCGGGCGGGACAAAAGGCGCGCTCTCAGAACTTGGCGGAGCTCCAACTTCACTGCTTTTGTCAACGTAGATTGAAATTTTCTGCGGCACCAAGTAACGCTGATGTTATTGAAATGTTTGCTTGATACGGATAGTGCTGGGTTAGTTGTTGGTGATTGGGGTGTGTCTTGGACGAGTTTTTATACAAAAAAAAGGTTTCTTATATTTTTGTTTGTAATTTTGACCTACTTTAATAGGCTTGTTGGTGACCTTAACGGTCGTAGTTTTGCGCTTTAGTCTTGAAAAACAACATTTATTGTTTTGTCTTTGAGATATTCTATATGATCTAAGACCTTAGCTAAAACGTAAGGTAAACAGAAATTCTACCACTGAGTTCACGTAGCTAATGTTACGGAAAAAGTCCATTAAGATAATTAAGAAAATATTATACAACTTTGCAAGCGGCTTAAATGAATGCATAAACATAAAAATAAAAAAACTTCATCCTTACCCCGTGATCCATAAACAGCTATAAACAAAAACAAAAACATTGTCGAGAAAATCATTTTAATAACAACTTCGAACTTCCTCACGTCAAAATAATTAAAACAGCATCTAAACTCCATGATTAGATTATGAGCAGTGTCAACAACTCTTAGGCAAGGGATTTTGGAGTTTATTCCTTTATCGTAAGGTTTATATTTACTCGGGTTTTCGGATATGCTGAGTGTCCTGCCAAGTTGGATCAGAGGATCGTAAGAAGCGTTATCATATGAACTAGTGATTGAAAGAGGATTGGCAGCTGGCCAGAAACCAATCTATTTTAAAAGAGGGTAAGTATCGTAGGTTACAAAGACGCTTAGGCTGTTTTACATATGTGCAACATGTTACTCAGACAAGATTTGAGAGAGTTATCGATGAGGATGATGCTGTGAAGGCTTCATAATCAACTTAACATCGTGTCGTGTTTTGATGTGATAATATTTTTTTATCGGAATAAAATCTTGTAAGTGCAGAGTAAGTAAAAAGTTATTGAACATTTTTTAAGGCTTGAGCCAATTTAATGTAAACAAATGCGATGACAGTGATACCAAAACTAAATAATATATAAAAGTTTATATACGGTTCATATACCGTTTAAAAACCTCGTGTTGAGCTAAAAGCGAATAACAAAATCTCTCATCCTCAAGTGACTACCAAAACTTCTCGCGAACAAAATTCTGGCTTAAACATTTTTCTCTAAAAATAAACTTCCATACAGCGCGCGCATTTTTATACTCAACGGAACTAGTAAAAACGCTGCACGTCTCTCCCATAAAGCCCGTTTAAAGTTTCTATAACACTACATTTATTAAGACCTTACATACACGAGTGCACCCCAGTCTACATTAAAATAGAGAATAACAGGGTCGTAAACAGTTAATGCGACTAAACGAGCGATGCACAAAAACTCCACCCCCTGAACTCAAAAGGCTTTATGTTTCTATGTAACTCATGCGGAGAAACGCTCAGAAACCTTTGCCAGTAAAGCGAGTACCTAAGTACCGTACAAGGTACTGACTGTTTAGAGCTTGAGAGCAGAGCTCAAGATACGCAATGGAATTTGTACTACGTGTGAAGAGGATTTTTCACTCATCGTCGGGTCTTCTCACCTCCGTGGTGACCTGACATAGACCGGCTGACTGGCTGACTGACATACGTATTTGGAACGACCGATATTTTAAATTCAAATTCAACATGACACTTCAAGCTATAAATAACTTCACTTTACGACAGACAGGGAAAGAACGACATGACAGACCGGTCACTCATAATAAGCAGGTACTCTATTTGGTACAAATTAGATGTCCGTCCGTATTTATATACATATAATTGCATAAACGCTCATCACGTATATAATTACCTGTCTCTCATCTCTTTTGTTCCCCATTCCAACATTAAGTAGTAAGTACCTAATTATACCTGGCCGATTTACCCAAATTATAGTACGCATCCAAGTTCCAATTAAAAGCTTTAAATCCATAAGACCGCTCATTTGTGAAGTGAAGTAAGATAATTTCACTTCACCTGATTTGCCGGATTACCACGATAGAGATCCCTTTGAAATTCAAGCTTCCGCTTGAAAGATGAAACAAAGTTGTGTCTAAGGGTTGAAATATTATTAAATGTTATATCCTGAAGATGTCTTTTGCAGGAGCATAAAGCATAAATAAACGAGGGGTAGTCACTGAAAGAAAATGGATTGATAAAATAAACGACGGAAAATGAGCTCATTTCTAGGTAATTGCTTCATAATCATAATTGAACATAAGTATATTTCACGTGCTTTGCACATTTCTTATAAGTAATTATTATTTACCTATCAGAAAATATTGTCTCTGTTTTTTCAAATAATCATATTTACTTTTTTAAGGTACCTAGGGATATATAACCTGCCTCTCTACCTACATATTTTATAACACCTTTTATTTTTTCCAATGATGAAAAGAAATGATTGTTAATTGAAATGGTTAATCGATACTCTGCCTAAGATAGACGCACCAACAACTATCATTAAATGAACCTAACCTTAGGTGTTAATGCCGTACCGGTATTATGGTATTACCGATATACTATCGCTTTACGGCATTCGATTATGGGGTAACGCGCGATTGCTTTAGATAAAGCGGCCCGCGGGAGCGGCAGGTAATAGACGTTTTACGGCCACGTGCGTTATTGCCTGCACGTCTAATGGCGTGAGATAAATAAATAATGCCCGGCTTATTGGTAAGTTGCAGTTTTCTGTCCAGGTGTCATGCAAAATTGGCTATGAAGTGGGACCTATTAAAACTCTTCCGGCCCTTGGGAGATAATGGACATTTTACGGCCATCTATTTTATGACTGTTCGATGCTAATAGCATTATAAATAAAAATAATGCCTCGTTTATTAGAATGCTACAGTTTCCGTCCGGTCCAGTAAAAAAGGTACGGGTATTGTACTAAATAGTACCAGTAACATTAAGTTTTTGCTTTTTTGTTTCATGATTAAACATGATTCACTTTTTAATAAACTAATTTTCATTGAAATTATCACGTAACCTTTAGCATCTATGGAAAAATTAGAAAACTGACACAGTTATCTACATGTATGCATAATGTAAATTATATCAAAGTAACGTACCGATGTCAGAATTTTATCTAATTGATAAGTTTTAATAAACATTGCAACACTATAAAAACATCAAGAAAGGCAAAACAACCCTCTTATTGTTATCCTATCATTCAAAACTAGTATTATCAAAGCCCCAATTTCCTCAACTGATAAAATAAAACTGTCACTTAAGATTTACAACATACCCGCGAAAACGTCACATGTATTCAGTAACAAGACACGATCCGCCATTGTCGTAAATATAACACGGATCAAAACAGCCCCGTATATCAGACCCGGGTATACGATTTTTTTATTTATCTCCCACGCAGCGTAATTTATTTTGTGAATTGTAATAAAGTGTCACACGTTGCGAAGGTATGATATAAAAATTATATTAGCAGGGACCCGAGGCCGTATTTGGACGGTTTGTCAAATTAAATATTGAGCTTTAATAACTGAATGCTTTTGTTCATTTTCCTTGCTCATTAATATTTGCATGGAACGATTTTTGTGTAACATTTAGCCATAGAAAAAAAAACAAATTTATAAAAAAGCTGTTATTTGACCGAAATAACATACTAACAAATAAATGCAACAGCTCCCTGAATAACTGGCTGGAGAAAACACCAAATCGGGAGTAGTGAAATTCAATGGGAGAGGCATTTGCCCACTCAAATAGGCAAGGAAAACAAGTTATCAATATTATGATGAAATGTGTACAAACACATAGTGTTATTTTGTAAAAAAAATACATTATACTTCGTACCTATAAGAAGTTTCAATATTTCATATTTTAATTCAGTTTGTATTTTTACGTCACCCGAATTAATACTTATAACACCGGCCGTTATAGGTACGTTATACTTATAACGTTTCTTTCGATTTATGTTTAATGTAAAGTCAAGGCCAGTATTTTTTTCTCATCTCGCCATGTCAATGTGCCCTTAAAAATACATCTACACTTCAAAGAAAATTCAAGAAGAAAAAACTCAAAGCGATCAAATCTTCCGAGCTGTGAGTAGCTGAAAATAATCCGATATGAACCTTTCAGAGGACATTGTGAAAAAAAATAAAACTGATGCAGGGAAAAACGAAACATATCCTCATACATACAGAGGTCATATTTTATCAACTAGCAACAGTTGGTGGATATCGACTACTGATTCTTTCAATAGTATTTCGAAGTGAAACTATTGCAGTATAATTTTTGGATTTTGCGTTTTCCAAACGTCCCGCTTGGCGCGCTGTTCAAAATCCAATACAAAATGAGACTTAACGCAAACGCGTAACAGCCGTATCCGAACAATGAGATAAGTCAAATACTAGATATTTCATCGAACAAAAACGTCACTTTTGACACTTGTTTGACACTGACATATCCGATCCATATCGTTTCAATATCTAGTATTTGACGTATCTCATTGTTCGAATATGGCTGTAAATCATGTCACGCTATCACACTAGGGGTTCTGTACAATAAAGTCCAAGATATACAACTCGAGGTCTAGTCCAATGTGGGTTATAAAATAAATTTATGTGTTCATAAATAAGTAGTAAAGACTAATAAGCCCACAAAGACAAAGAACGAGACAAACAGCTATAAAATCGTAAAAAAAAACACTCGTTTGTAACATTTTGTATCCATCGAGAAAAACATTCCTTCACAAAGTAAACGGCAATAAAGTTTACTGTCCTAGATTTAACGTCTCTTTTGGACTTTATTGGGGCAGAGCGAGACAGTGATAACGACGGATTAGGTGTCTTGTATTTTTATTTGGAATGAAATCCGTTTGACATCGGTTTGAGTAAAAAAAGGAAATTTTAATATCGTTTTGCAGATAGCTCAGTCATAAAAATAATTAAAAAAGATGACTCTTTTAGTTAATTTTGTGACTCTTTGTAAGAATTAAATTGGTAGAACGACTACCTATTGTTATACTTGAAATACATTTACAAATTAATTTGTAAATGTTACCTACCGCAAAATAATTAAAATATTGTAAAAGATTTATGTGGCACCTAATACCAAGCTTATTTAAGACAAATAATATTCTTTTTTGTTGAAGACAAAAGTTTCACAAGGGAAATGTCTTTACATATGTAATATATTATGTACGTAAAATGTCTATCAAACATATATCTAAGTTACAATAGAGACAAAGTAACTGGGAATATAGCTGTAATTCCGACATAAGAGCAATTAAATCTTCACTTACAACCCTTTAAAGAGTAGGGGATATAAAATTGTCTGAGATCTTACACGTTACAGCAACATTGTTAAGTTTATTTACTTGAAATTACGTGTCATAATGGAAAAATAAAAATAGGAAAAGACATAAAATAATTAACTAAATAATAAGAATAAGTTTTTATAAGTAAATAAGAATAAAAATAGGTAAATAAGAATAACAATATGCACAGGAGGTGTCTGGTAAGCCCCAAACTAGGGAGACCCTGTATCTTGGGGCTTACCAAAAAGAGTATATAACAGTTGGATAAATTAAATCTAAACTGTTTAGATGGCAACAATATCACTCACTTGAATGTTTAGTCGCTATTGGCGACATATTACACACGCACACATATTCATATTACATTACATTGACGATAGATTAAAATATGTCTCATGAAAGTATAATAAGTATAAATTAAGTCTAGATAACTTAAAAAGTATGTGTGAGTGTGTGTGTGTGTGTGTGTGTGTGTCTGCAATATGAATATGCAATATGAAGAATATTATAATAAAAAGCGGACGTAAATTTAAATCAATACATAACAATAAAAAGTCTGCCTTTGATACCTAAAATAAAATTCACTATCACACTTTACACTAAGCATTTACTTAACATCAAAGCTACCATTTATACTACGTTACGAAACTGAAATAAAATGTAGCAAAATAAATCACTACCTTGAAAAATATCGCAATTGGTAGTTGTCCGCGCGGATATCCCGTGATCCCCCAATCAGAGGGGATTATAGAGGGCCGCGCAACAATGGTACTAGATACGGCAAAAATATACCTCAGAACTCCAATGGATGCCCTACACATTTTACCGATACGACCAATGTTACGAGCATTGTTGTAGCCCAGAATCTATATGACGGGCTGTGTACTGATTTGGTGCGGTTTTTATACCCAATAGCATTCGAACGAAACTATCAGACTCAGAATTTAGGATGAATGCTGTATATGTTCAACGAATTCCTACCACCAGTGGGAATCTAGCAACTATTTCACAAATATTGTAAATATATATAATAATAAATACGTAAGGTAAATCATTAATTACTGACCACATACTAATAAGCGCTGATGGCCTAGCGGTAAGAGCGTGCGACTTGCAATCTGGAGGTCGCGGGTTCAAACCCCGGCTCGTACCAATGAGTTTTTCGGAACTTATGTACGAAATATCATTTGATATTTACCAGTCGCTTTTCGGTGAAGGAAAACATCGTGAGGAAACCGGACTAATCCCAATAAGGCCTAGTTTACCCTCTGGGTTGGAAGGTCAGAAGGCAGTCGCTTTCGTAAAAACTAGTGCCTACGTCAAATCATGGGATTAGTTGTCGAGCGGACCCCAGGCTCCCATGAGCCGTGGCAGAATGCCGGGATAACGCGAGGAAGAAGAAGACTGACCACATACTAATAACTGGCTAACCCTAAACTAAAAATGAATTCTATTCACCTATAAACAGAATTAATTTTAGGACAAGGTTTCAATAACTAGCCACCTTAATCACCTTATACTAAAATAAATTCTGTTTATAGGTGAATAACTAGAATTCATTTTTAGTTTAGGGTGGCCAGTTAAACCCTATATGACCTTTCAGATTTATGGTACAGAAATATAATGACCGTTTGTCGGAAATGATACGTTTCGGGAATACAATGCGATTTCAATATCGACATTCGGATTTGTATTGTTCATAGTTTTATTACGTAAAAGGGTTTTGAATTCGGCGTGTGATGGTCAATTCGTGATATCCAGCGTTTTGTGAAATGAGACCTGTGCCGTTACGAAATTGTAATAACTTTAAAACCATTTCACAGATTAACGTATCGATATATAATTTGCTAATGTGGTAAGCTTCGGTAGGATAGTAAAATAACTTTTTTAATATTCCCGTAAGGCTTGGTCACTTTTTTTAGAATATTAATACATGTAAATATTTTTTAACTAACTCAAAATTCTTCCGACTCCGAATTCTTAAAATCGAGGAGTAAGACTATTATGCAGGAAGAAAATGGAAATGAAGGAGGCGAAACAAAACATTTCACACTAAAATATGTCTTTTAACTTTGTAATCTAGTTCGTCAACTCCATAAATCATTTGATGCGCGTTAACTTGCGCTAAAAGAGATCGTAAAGTTGGAGTTTCTGCTCTAGCACAGCTCCTCGCAATCACGGACAGAAAAGCAATATACTGCCGTATTCGAACTTCAAGATATTCACAAGAGACGACACGTACTAGATACGTTATAGTTTAGATATCAACTAGTTCTCTTTTGCAGCGCAATTCGGGCAACCAATGTCACTATTACGTTAGATAGAGTAAGATATCTATTAGATGTGAATTGGATCTCTAAGTCATATCCTGTGGAAATCGTTCAAGAGTATCCTCAGAATCGCACAAATGTCAAATTTGACAGGTTAGATCTTAAACATATCGTTATCGTATCTTGGTGATGTCTAAAAGATATCTAATAGATGTCTATTTCAAAATCCAAATCGGGCCAATGGTTGCATAAGTTTTTGTAATCTATCGTAAGTTATGCTGAAATTGAAATAAATACATAATAAATTTTTGGCAAAAAAAAGCATTTTTGGTATAAGTTTTTATCTCTCACTGTACTTTTACACTACTACTAATACTCATCGAGACAATTAAAAACTCCAAACACAATTAGGCTTCGTTTGATTTATCACAGAATCCCATGGCCACCTCCTGTCTCCATCATCAGGTCAGCTCAATGGTACCATAATATATTGCATTGTCACCCGCCTTACATGTGTACAATCCAGATGCAATTTTTTAATTTCAACGGAAAGCGGGAAGTGGGTCAAATTTAACTTGCAAGATTTGACCCATAACAACATAGTTACATACATTATAAGGATACAAGGTAGAAAGTCAATCAATAGCTTGTAAAATATAACGGGTAACTTATATTCGTACTGACAAATTCATAGGGCATTCATCTTCAGGAAAATTGAATGCTTTCATCATGCGGTGATCAAAGTCATTTTAGTGTTCATATCGTAAAGGATTGATGAATCCTGTAGGCATAAAAATTAAATATCTCTACCGTTGCGCGAACGCAAAATAGCTTCTTTATAGTACTGATATAGCAACCATTTTATTTGGTTCTTCGTTTAGTAGCTCGTTCAAAAAACGAATGTGAACAGCTAATGCATTTAAATCGTAGTTACCAGACATTTTTATCTTGAGAGTGATTTAGCTGCGCTCGAGTATCTAGTCTAGTTTGAATAAAGAAACGTTTAAAGAGAATTGTGGTACTAGATAATTCTACAAATATGTGGTCTAAACCAGACTGTCCGCCCCTACATTTTTAAGCTCATAAAATGGGGATCGAAAAATTAAAAGATATCTATTTAAAACAAAAATATTTATACAATATAATTGAGCATTCATATCAGTTAACGTTTTAACTTAAATGTTACATTTCTAAAGAAATTAATATACTGAACTTCCAAAAACAGTCTGCAAACGTTTGCCGTGATACGCTACTCCATATAAAAACCGGGCAAGTGCGAGTCGGACTCGCGCACGAAGGGTTCCGTACCATAATTACGTATTGCATTACGTATTGCATCTCAGTATGGGGTAGTGCAGCAAGTACTTATCTAATACTTTTAGAGAGAGCCCAACGATCGTTACTAAAGGTTATTTTTTCGAAACCGAGAAGATTCTCAACCCAATGTTTGTATTCAGAAAGTGAGGTTCTCACTGTTCGCCAACTGTTCATATTGCGTAGTTCCATTATAGCACATAAACATATACTTAGTATGCCAAATTATGAGCAATTACTGAAAAAGCGCAACTTTGTCTTTCCCTTACCTACACTTAAGTCACACTTTGCTAAAAGATTTGGTTTATACAATCATTTAGCTGTTTACAAGGTTGTTAACAAAAATTGCGACATTAAAACCTGTTCGGTTAAAGAGGCTCAATATAAAATCAAAATATGGTTAAACACTTTGAATTATAGTGAAACAGAAAAAATACTAACATATTAATAGACGCACACACACTCTGACATACACACACCTACACACACACACACACACACAAACATACACTTTAAACACACACACACAGACTCACACCTGACTCATAAGTACCTCCTCCTTCCTTGCCTAGTTCTTGTAGTTTATTAGCTTTAAGCTTTTAATTTTAATTTTACTAAAGTTAGTGTTATAGTAGATACAAAAATTGTAGTATACTTAGTACTCTTAGTAGTAGACTGTAGGGTAGCATGCACTTTGTTAATTTAGCTGTTAGTAGTGAATTCTTTAGCGCCTAATGTAATCAATCAAAACTGGCAAACTAGAAAAAGTGCCATCCTGCGAGACAGGCATAGCCTAGTGCAGGTGTCACGGGCAATTTTCATATCTTGTAACAATTTTAGCAGTGTTAAACTAGAATAAGTTTACCTAACCTTGTTTAATCTTGTTTCACTGTATCAATAAACTATTTTGATTTTTTTGATTTGATTTTTGATAATGCAAAAAAAAAAACAAAAAAAAAGCAAAAAAAAAAACGGTCACCCATCCAAGTACTGACCCCGCCCGACGTTGCTTAACTTTGGTCAAAAATCACGTTTGTTGTATGGGAGCCCCATTTAAATCTTTATTTTATTCTGTTTTTAGTATTTGTTGTTATAGCGGCAACAGAAATACATCATCTGTGAAAATTTCAACTGTCTAGCTGTCACGGTTCGTGAGATACAGCCTGGTGACAGACGGACGGACGGACAGCGAAGTCTTAGTAATAGGGTCCCGTTTTACCCTTTGGGTACGGAACCCTAAAAATGAACATTCATAGGGACCATCATTTGACGCAAAAGGTATAATAACTACATTGATGCAATTATCCTCAATAGCTTTTTGTAAACAGAACTGGAAAATACTTTAAGAATACATAAAAAGGTTGTTTTCCACCAAACTTTCGATTCGTCTAACTTGGCTATAAAATTAGCCATCGTTAAAACTTTTCTCATTGGAAACTCTATTTAAATAGCAGTAAACATAATAAAACAACTTTTTAGGCCTACGAATGAAAAGTTTATATTTAAAGACTCGAGATCGATTTTATAAAAATAAAGGACATTCTGCCGTATTCGAACTTCAAGATATTCACAAGAGACGACACGTACTATAGATCCATTCTAGATACGTTATAGTTTAGATATCAACTTGTACTCTTTTGCAGCGCAATTCGGGCGCCCAATTGTCACTTTTACGTTAGATAGAGTAAGATATCTATTAGATGTGAATTGGATCTCTAAGTCCTGTGGAAATCGTTCAAGAGTATCTCCAGAATCGCGCAAATGTTAAATTTGACAGGTTAGATCTTAAACATATCGTTATCGTATCTTGGTGATGTCTAAAAGATATCTAATAGATATCTATTTTATATTTCATATTTATTTATTTCGCACGGATACAAAATTCGAATCGGGCCCAAAGTTGTTTACGGAATCGGTTACAGTAATTAGTTTATACCACTGCAAATAAAATAAAATATACGTACACAAACGGCAAATTGCTCTTTCCAATTATAAATTCTAAAAGTGCAATTAAATACCAAAAACTATAAGCAACTAAGAGCTATAAATAAATCTTGTCAAATCATAAAAGTAACACCATGCACATAGATGTAAGTAAATTGAGGTAGATATGGTACCAGGCGCACGATCGTGAGCCATTAAATATAGGTTCCGGAACCTATATTTAGTTAGTCGTATGGGTGACGCCAACCTGTCAAGTTGTCAAAATCGTTAAATCAATTTTTAGTTTTGTCAACTATGAACGTCACCCGTCTACATAAATAAAAGGTCATTGACCATGCAACTTTGTCGACAAAACAATCAGGTGTAACGCTCGAGCAAGCACTAGATCAGTTTGCCGCCACCAAGTCTGCCGGTTTATTCAAATTCTGACGTCCTTCCCATCTTTTAAAAGGATTATCTGAAGTTTGTTTTTTTAAACTGGATGCTGTTAAGCAATAATGTGTCAACCCACATTAATCTTTCAATAAGATGTCAACTCAAAAAATTGACGCTTAAAGTTGACATTTTATTGCAAAATGGATGTGGGATAACTAATTTTTGCTAAACACCATCCAACTATGAACTGCATAGAAAATAGTATAGATAGATATTTGTTTCTTCAATAAATGTTAGGCGTATTCCTTTATAGTTAAAAAAAAATAGACTATAGCGAGTGGAGAACTATGACAAACCAGGAGATAATCTATTCAAAATTTATTTGGATTTGGTATTAACTTGACACTACTTATTGACTCAGGGATCGTACAAAAAGTGCGGATGACGTCAAACCACTTATAGGATGATTTCAAATAGTATTTTTGATTTTCATAAACAATTATCACTTATCATTTATCAACCTCTTTATTAAACGATATCGCCACTTGAAATGAGTAAGTACGTTTTTGACTGACACATTGTCAATCAGATGAACAATAAATTGACTTCGTTATTGTTTAGCTATTGTATCTTCACGATTATATTTAGCTAAAATTTATATTTACTAATGTATAAGTAAACGCTCTAAAATGTCATTTTTACTCGAATATTGTGGCAATTTTCCGTTTTTGGAGGTACGTGACAAAAACGTATACTGCTCTTGCTGTAATCAAGATATACCAACGAAGGTAAGCAATATTAAAAAACATTTGGAGACAACCAAACATGTCGGAAACGTAGAAAAAAAATTAATACTACTTTGTTACTACATGTCACACGGAAGTTTAAATACAAACTCAAACATCATCCTGTGTGCAAGATTACGTCATTTTTACGTCATCCGCACTTTTTGTCCGACCCCTGCTTATTGTGTATCTCTGGAATACTCAATATAAATATCCTCGTGAGTTCCAGAAGCAATTGTTTTGCTTTTGAAATTGTACATTATAAAGTAATAATTTATTTATTTATTTATTTAAACTTTATTGCACAAATTTACAAAAAAAGAGTACAATAGGTGGACTTAACGCCTTGAGGCATTCTCTACCAGTCAACCATTGGGCTAAACAGAGACAGTAATTAATTTGGTGCAGGATTGTAAATAGTGGATATGAGAATAGACACAAGTCGACACTACAAACAATAATACTATACTATACTATACTATTACACAAATATACATTTTAAATATACCTACGTATATACAAATTCAATATATATAAATAAACATACATATATATAATAATTATGTACCTAATGTGAGACATCACATAGACATTTAGTCTCGAATGCTTTCAAATAAATGCTTACGCAACTTGCTTTTGAATGAAAGCTTGCTCTGAGCTTGTCTGATAGGCAATAAATAATTCAAATTATTAACTAAAACCTTTATAACTTCAAAAAATTTAACTGGTATTCCTGTTAAATTGAATCGCCACTTTTAGCTAGGGTTCTAAGTGACAAAAAAAGGTCGAACCTTTTTTTTCTTGATTAAAGCATGAAACTTGGCACAGTTGTTCCTTATATCAAACCAAGCCGATTTCGATCGGTAGCCCGAAGGAGCCCCCCCTCTGGGGCCGGAGAGGGGGGGGGGTCAAAGTACCGCTCGCCCGGCTTCATTCTTAAAATTCTAACAGGCCCCGTTTAGCTAATAGGTCATATTTAGTATCAATTTCGGATAAATCAATAACGTAGAATTCATTTCTGGTATAAAAAATTAGCAATTTGTAAAAAAAAAAAAAAAAAACTCAAAATATCTAATTTTTCAAGTTTAATTTTTGTTTCTTATTTATTGTCAGAATTAAACTGCCTGGTTTTTCTACATTGAAAAAATATGATGATAAAGCCTATTTAATGCAGATTTTAAAAACATAACTTATATATATCTTTATTAAGAGGAAATTGCATAAAAAAAACTTTTATCGTCTCGCGCCGGTGAATATCTTTTTACCGACATCGGAATCGATATAGACAACATCCGAAGTACACACTCTGGAGACCGATTAAAAGTATTGTTTATTGTTGTAGATAGATAAAGATAGAAAAGCGTACAAATATTTTCTTATGTGTCGTTCAGTGAAAAAAGGGACCTTGGAAAAAATTATCACAGAGCCTCGCGTTTGTATAGAAGCATACTCGTAGGTATTTAGTTAGTGCCAACCACTCCATGGACTCCATGGTCGCTGTTCTCAATAGGGGATATTACTGCAATGTTCTGCCGCCAAAGTGCAGCACTACCGACTCTAGTAAATTCATAAACTAACTTATACATACTGTACCTTAAACTGTTTTTTGACAAGTTTTCACAGACAATAAAATATGACATTGATGCATCAAGGCGGTTTGTTAACCAGGGCCTATCGGTAAAAGCGAAAATCGAAATTAAGTTATCTGCCTCTTTATCGAATATGCAAGAGTGATAGAGGGATTAGACAACGAAACTTCGATTTTCTTGTTTCGCGGCAGACCCCCAGATTGTTAGTGATTGACAGATAGTGGTAGTGGCGCTACCTACGCAGAGTTTTGCGTAATATTCCCTATTAATAAGAAGTAAACTATAAGTATTATTTAATCTGCTTACTTATTACATTATACCACACTTTAATGTTGCGTCTTGTGTATTAATGCAATTCCTTCCCCTGACACATGAATGGATACATTTCATAATTCACGTATATATGTCAGTTTCAACCATATTCTGGCCACAGCAGGGTTGTCAGAACAGTTTGGAAACAGTCATCTGCTCCTTGCTTCCATTCCCAAGAAGACGGACTGAGCAAGTTTGACGACGAACTAATGTCTGATCCCAAACATCAACCACACGGTACACTGCGCGTAATGAGGCATTTATACGGCTCCCTTTTGAACAGGTATAACATTATACAACTCTTCATTTCAATATCCCGGTGTAACTTGTCTTCTTCAATATTGCACTTATTACCGAACATATAATATCTCATTTTAGTATTTTAGGGGAATGCTTTTAGCCACCGCTATTGCTCCATCTTGTAAGAGCTTGGATCCTTGTAGTAGCATGGCTGAACTCTGAACAGGTTCCATGTTTCGAACTCACTTTTTCTACCCTTTCAGCTGAATGCTCGAAACAGGGGTAAGACTTCAACTCTTTTAGGGTAAATAAAAGAGTTTATTTAAGTAGCTTACAGAATAGATAATTTTATTGGCTTAAAAATAGAATTCCCTGGCCTATTGTGGATGCAATGGAGTGACATGTGATATAATTGAGTTTTCCACTGTGTCAACGTGAGCCCACAAATCCTGTAGTTGGGGAAATATTCGTACGCATGAATCTAGTCTAGCTGCTATAACTACATCGTCTATGTCTACTGTGCTTATCAATACCTTGCAATTACTGTTTTACAGCATCTGCAACTAGGGCCATCATATGAAATGAATCGGACTCTTCATGGTTCTTGGAGTATTCGGTTTCTCACGAGGAACATTACTTATAACATGTTTCTCTACACAATTTCGCGATGGCATAAATAAGGACTTATAACTCTTCGAAGTTTTGTCAACACAGTGTCTCAAAATGATTTACCTAGTGCTAAAGAAATGAGTTTCACTAAAATATCAGTGGTTATAAGTGAAGCTTATCATCATGGTAAATTTAACTCTTATATCTATCGGGCTCTGAAACACCAGGAGTCTTACTCGTATTCCAAGCATTCTCTCGATCGACCTTGTAATACTGTAAGCTCAATAAGACTTGTGATAATAAGACTAGATGATATATATATATGATAATATGTATTTAATAAATACACTCAAAACATCCATAGGTAATTCAGGAACAAGCTTTCACGATAAACACAAATATATGCCTTCTAGGATTTGAACCGGGTTCCCCATTTAATATATGGTGTATAAAAGTGAGATCTAAGCATAGACCCTTTTTAGCTTGGCCGATACAAGGATTCAAGCTCCTACAGGATAGAGCAATATCAGTAAATCTAATAAATAACATTCGCCAAAAGTTTATTATAACTTCATATGATGATATGTGAAATAGCCTTGTAAAGTGAATACCTTACTGATAAAGCCGTTGCTAAATAATAAAAAAAATGCCTGAAATAATTCTTTACTTGAATAGACTATTGAAACAGAAGCAGCCTTATCAGGATAGAATTATATGTTTGGGGCTTGGGGGCAGACGTTAGTTCCTCTTTAAACTTGCTCAGTCTGTCTTCTTGGGAATGGAAGCAAGGAGCAGATGACTGTTTCCAAACTGTTCCGACAACCCTGCTGTGGCCAGAATATGGTTGAAACTGACATATATTACTCATACTCATACTCATACTCATTTATTCATAATATTCTTAAAATATTACATGTCAACATCAGAAAATAAAATACACATTATTATCACATTATTGAGAATACTAAAAAATGTATGTCTAGAATTAAAATTACAATAATCATTATGTTCATTAGATTAAAAATACAATTGAAATAGTATGACAAGATTAAAATAGGTAACATGTCATGTTAGTAGATAGGTACATATTAGTTATAGTTAGGTAATAATTAATTAGTTATTGCATTTTTCAATTTCAAATAATTGCATAACTATTGGAGGTTGCATATGTACTGCACTGGCAGAATATATTATAAACCTATTACTGTCTAATGTAATGTCAATATTTGAATATGTTTGAATAGAAAATATATGGATTCTACCCAGAACTGGCGTTGACTATCTGTTCCACTTATTCTGCTGGAGACCAGGACCCTGGTTCTTCTAATAATAACAGTATAAAAGGTTCTATCAATAAGCCATTTTTTAAGTTTGTTAATAAACATATTAGTACTATCTAACATTTTGATGTCATTGGGCAGTGCATTATAAATCTTTGGACCTAAGACATGCATGGTCTTTGAAGACTTGCTTAGTCTGTGGGGTGGTGGTAGCAGTCGTTCCTTGCTACCTAAACGGGTGCGTGAGAGTTTGTTGGTAACAAAAGTGTGTTTGTGTGTGTGTACGTGTTTAGCTATGTTGAATATGAATTGAGAGGGTAATGTGAGTATCTTCATGTCTGCAAATAGATGTTTTGCTGACGTACCTGGTGGGGCTCTGGCTATAATTCTTAGGGCACGTTTCTGAAGTACAAAAACTCGATGCCACTCTGCCGCTGTGCCCCATAGTTCCAGGCCGTAGCACATTATAGAATGGAAGAGTGAGAAGTAGGTTGATCGTAGTTCTTTATAAGGCAGTACGTGAGCAAGCTTACCTAAAGCAAAGCATGCACCGGAAAGCTTCTTACAAAGGGTGTCTATGTGTTGGTCCGTGAATGATGAAATGTACGCATTCATGTGCCGGGGGAAGGAATTGTTTTTTTAATACACAAGTCGCAAAATTAAAGTGTGGTATAGTGTAATAAAAATATTTAATAATACTTACAGTTCATATTCATTGAGAATAGCGACCATGGAGTCCATGGAGTGGTTTACACTAATTAAATACGAGTATGCTTCTATACAAACGCGAGGCTCTATGATAATTTATTCCTAGGTCCCTTTTTTTACTGAACGACACATAAAAAATAGTATTTGTACACTTTTCTATCTTTATAATAGGATCTATAAAGGATCTACAACAACAAACAATACATTTAATCGGTCTCCAGAGTGTGTACTTCGGATGTTGTCGATAACGATGCCGATGTCGGTAAAAAGATATTCACCGCGCGAGACGATATAAGATTTTTTTTATGCAATTTTCTTTTAATAAAGGTAAGGACAAGTTACGTTTTTAAAATCTGCATTAAATAGGCTTTATTGTCATATTTTTTATATGTAGAAAAACCAGGCAGTTTAATTTTGATACTAAATAAAAAATAAATATTACACTTGAAAAATTAGATTTTTTAATTTTTTTTAATTTTTTTTCTACAAATTGCAATTTTTTTTATATCAGAAATGAATTCTACGTTATTGATTTATCCGAAATTGATACCAAATATGACCTATTAGCTTAACGGGGCCTGTTAGAATTTTAAGAATGAAGCCGGGCGGAGCGGTACTTTGACCCCCCCTCTCGGGCCCCAGAGGGGGGGCTCCTTCGGGCTACCGATCGAAATCGGCTTTATTTGATATAAGGAACAACTGTGCCAAGTTTCATGCTTTAATCAAGAAAAAAAAGGTGTTTGCACTTAACATCCTCACTATTTCTACGAGAATATCAAATCTGTCTGATTTATTCGTCGCTGGGTATCGGATACAACTTCTTTTACAACCTTTATTAAGTAGTAAAGGCAACGTTGAGTGCAAATACAGAAGAAGCAATATAATAGTTTGAATGTCTTTTGTCAATACATCGTAACAATATTATTACAGGTAGGTTATTATACTTCGTTTTTTTTAGCATTACAAGTTAGGTAAACAATCTTGATGTGTCTTTTAATTGAAAAACACATTTTAAAAATAAGTTACGGCAAATATGTAACAATTATGAATCTAATACGATCATTTATATTCTTCTGCTTTCATAAGTAATAGTTACTGATTTTTAAAAAGCGTTTTTGAATTAAAAGACATGTCAAAATCGCTTATCTTCTTCCAAGTTCTTTCTAATGCTAAAAAAAACGAACTATAGGTACAGTTGCCATCAAATTAATTTGAGAAATCTTCTGAATACGGTTTCAATTTATTCTTAAATAAATCTAAATCTAGTAGTGTTATTTATTTTAAAATGTTAGCTTAGTGATATCACTCATTAGTCAAGACGTGTTTAATTTATATCGCGTTGATTTAAAAAAAAAAAATTATAAAAAATAAAATAAAATGCGTCGTATGTGGAAATTAAAAGACTGGCACAAGAAAGAAATGATTGGCGATTGCTCCACCGACAAGAGCAAAGCTCTTAAGTTATGATGATGATGATGATTTTTTACTTGTCACGGAATCGACTAGAACGTAATACATCTATAAAGAAAAATATTGTAATTTAATTATTCGTATTTTTTATGAAACTTTTTTTGTTTTGATTCGTCACGATGAAATCAAAACGAATTAAGTTAAATAAAAAAGTATTCCTTCTTGTGTCGTATTCCTCAGAATTAAGCAACATTTTATTTTATTTTATTTTATTACACATACCTACAAAGAATAATAAAATTAATACCCTATCGAGAATACTATTGACAGTCAAATGGACAGAAACCTTTAATTGAAACAAGTACTCCTAAGCATAAGTATGGCCTGAAGGTAGCCAGTAATAAAACCGTATTACAGAGTTAGAGCCCATAATGCCTATTCTATTTTAGAAATTCTACATAGTTTTAATTTTATTTTGACACGACGTTGACATTAGTTTTGAAATAGAAATATTAAAAATGGAAATAAAAACAATATCATACTAAATGTTAAACTTGCAATTAAAACGAAAATTATGACATCAAACTTAAATTGAGTAAAAAAAATTGGACAAGATAAAATATTATAAAGATAAAAACAAATAATAAAATTTTAAAATAATGAAATCAATTAATAATTATATTTTATTTACGACTCTGCCACGGTGAGCCTAACGCTGGTTTATTCATTCGGTGTCGTATCAAAACAAGATGAAAACTATATCAAATTGGTGAGTCCGAATCGGTCTCCAGAGTTACAGCCCGTTTAACAATCGGTCCCGCTGTAAATGCTGCAATTGAGTAAATTTGGCGCATTCAAATGCATTTAAATTTAAACTTCATTGCCGGCGCTACTTAGTTGTTTATTCAATGGAGACAATACGTTGGAATTGAAGATTTAATAGGATCGTAAACATGGATTACTAAAAGTTTGATAGCAGCAGTGTTTATACGAAAATAGATATTTATTTTACTGACCTACTTAAATTGAACTGTTTTGCAAAAGATATTACAGACCAAACACATATTATAAAGTACAAGTTTAATCTATGTGCTGCATACAAAAAGTCAATCATACAATACGTTGAAAACAGAAAAATAAATAGAAAGCATTTTCTAAAATTAAAGGCAACGTAAATTCACAATACCTACATCCTAAAAGCTAACAATTTAAAATTAAAGCAATACCTTCTACTCACGAATTAGCATTTCACCTCAATTTTGTCGTAGCATCGGTTTCGTAGCACCGTAGAGGCGTAGATCCGTAGCCGCAGCATGTCGTAGCCATGGCAGTTATTTCGTTTTAGAATCCAAACGCTTTGCCCAATAACTTGGCAACGGTAAAGCGTAGGAATTCTAAAATGAAAAGAACAGCACTAAAGCTTCCATTTCTTCACTTCAGCAGGATCATGATTGGAGGACTACTTCAATCTGTTATTCCTTCAGGGTAGGTAGCATAGCATTTATAATTTAAAAGAAAATATTACTGTACCTAATACATACCGGCTTCAGGTTATTCCCCGAGCGAATTAGTCTTACCTGTAAATAAAAGAAAAGAAATTCAATTTCAGAAACAAAATCTGTGGGTCATCCAAGAACTTTTTCTATAATATATAAATATACATATTTGTAATAGTATTTTACTTTTTATTGACATAAACTACCCAGCAAACATTTTTGGTCGATATTCCGAAAAAGGCACCTATTTTAGGTCGCACAATTTAGGAGACCAAAATGAGGCACGTCGAATCGACGTCGTGGGCACGTCGAGTCGACATAAATGGGGAAAAAACGCACGTGCCGGCGACGTATTTATTGACGGTAAATTAGTGATTACAACCATTAGGTCAACACTAGGTCATGTTTCCGACGTGGATTCGACGTCGCCACGACGTGCCGCGTAGTGAAAATGTACTAATTTGGTATTCTTTACCACCTTTAGACGTGATGGCGACATATTTTTTCTATATAATTACTCTGCGAGGCAATATTTAGATGAGACGCGATGAAGAGAAAAAGAGACACAAACATTACGCTTATATATTCTTTTCACTCAGAAACAAAATGTCTAACAAGAAAACAACTTTAAGTTGTGCAATGATAATGGCGGCCACTAAGTCATGTAAAATAATTCAGGCCGATTACGCTGATGAAGAACGATGAAATCTAGTGCACAGAAAATTTTTTCGTGCAGTATGTTAGGTTTACATACAAAACTATCGATGGGCTTTTGAAATATTTAAGTTTTCAACATTTTATAAAATCAAAATGCATATATTTGCTTGTAATTGAGTGTTGTGATTGAATATTTGTGTGTGTGAGTGTATTGACTTGATCAAAAATATTGTTTTATTTTGAATATTAGCACAATGAAGTACCGTGCGATGGCACCATTCAAGATATAACAACTTAAATTATGCAATTTCATATTTAGCATCTCGTTATAATGACAGAAAATGGCGGCACAACCTTATGGTATTCATAGTACTTTACAAGTGATTTTAACTATATGGTCGCAATTTGGTATCTATTTTAAGTAACATTTACCTAAAATTAGTAGCTAAATCGACATAAAATCGACGACCTAAAGGTCTCCGTATAAGAAATAATTACGTCGCAAATACACCTAAAATGTCTTATTAGTACATTTGACCTATTGGTCAGCCTTTGCAGTTATTTTTACCTAATATTTGGACTTATTTTCAACCATTAAGTCCCTGACTTCATGGTCCCCGTATAAGAAATAATTACGTCGCATATACACCTAAAATGCCTTATTAGTACATTTGACCTATTGGTCAGGGTTCGAAGTTAATATTACCTAATATTTCGACAGATTTTCAACCATTAAGTCCCTGACTTTATGGTCTCCGTATAAGAAATAATTACGTCGCATATACACCTAAAAGGCCTTATTAGTATTGTGCAACACACAACCTTTTTATATATGTTTACCTTTTTTACGTATATTTTGTTTATGGTTTTTGCTACTATTTTTGTCTATTTATTACTGTCACATTATATTTTGTTTTACCATCGAAACCAGTGCCTTATTATTTTTACAGTCGTATATAAAATTGGTTCTTCTACCGTAAAGCTCAATGATAACTCGCTCAAAAAGTGCAATGAGTGAGACGGCTCATAAGGGAGACGGTGAAGCCGTCGGGAGGGACACTGCTCCGCTCGCGCAGCAAGGCGCGGGCCCTGCCCCTCACGAACCAAGGCCGACACCTTCCCGCGCGGCGAGCGGCGCCTCGTCGCGCTCCTCCGCCACCATTGTGGCGCGCCAGCTGCAGGCGAGGGCGCAACATGCGCGCCGTCTGGCTGAGATAGATAAAGAACGAGAGCGGCAGGCCGCTGAGCGCGAACTGAGCATCGTCGCGGCTGAACGCGAACGCAAAGTTGCTGATCTCGAACTGGAAGCCAATCTCGCCGCCATAGAGGCGCGGGGCTCAAGCCGACATGGAAGCCATGGCACGCGCAGTCGTGCAAGCGTACAGGAATGGTTGAATAATACGATTCCTAACACCACTGAGCAACATTTATTAAGTGCCAACCCACCTTTCAGGTCCGACGATATTGCGGCCCAGCGCGACCCACTGGGACCGAGAGTGCCGCACGGCGCGAGTGCCGCGGCATATGAAAACTCTCCTGAGCAAAATCGCCCTGAAGACGGAGGAGTGACTCGCTTAGTAAATTCGCTCGATAAGTTAATAAATAAAGTGAACCAAAAGAATCATTGCTTGAGGTCCCTCACTCTAATAATGTTGACGTTGAATTAGGTCGTCTGGCTACGCCGGTTCGCACGCTAGGTCTTATCTGGCAACCCGGAAACGACCTGATTGGTTTTAATACTGGTATTAGGAAAGATACCGCGTTGCCAGAGAAGCTAACAAAGCGAGAGGTTCTAGTGCACGTAATGAGAATTTATGACCCGCTAGGAATCCTTGCACCAATCGTCGTTCGTGGTCGTATTATGTTTCAAGACGCTTGGCGCAAGGGTTTGAACTGGGACCAAGAGCTTTCTCAATGTGACAGCGCCGCGTGGAAGTTATGGTTTCAAGACCTGATCTCCATTTCCAGTTTACGGATACCACGCCGCTATAACTTGAGCGATCTCGAGGTAGTAGAGTGCCAATTGCACGTGTTTTCGGATGCAAGTGAGTCCGCATTCGCCGCTGTGGCCTATTGGCGCTTTCTTTATGTAAATGGCGATGTAGGGCTGTCCCTCATCTGCAGTAAAGTCCGCGTGTCCCCAATTAGGCCTGACTCCATTCCTTGTTTAGAACTTCAAGGTGCTCTAATGGCCGCGCGTCTTGCCACGTCGATATGCGAATCCCATCGACTGAAGCCAATGAGACGTGTTTTCTGGTGCGACTCAATGACTGCGCTGGGTTGGCTTCGTAGTGATGCGCGCACCCTTAAACCCTTTGTATCTCATAGAGTTGGCGAGATACTGGAGCTTACTAACATCAGCGAGTGGCATTGGGTGCCGAGCGACCTAAACGTAGCCGATGATGCCACCCGTGTCAAACGTTTTGTGCTCTCTCCAGAATCTCGCTGGATCTCAGGGCCTACCTTTCTCTTTTCCTCGGACTGGCCTGCTGAACCTCAAATTGATGTCAGCGGACTAGGCCGCGAAGAGTATAAAAATATCATTCATCTTATCACCGAGACTGATCTGCCCGCACCAGTCTCTGCGGATCCAAGTCGATTCAGCTCATGGCTGAGAATGGTGCGAGCAACGGCAAAAGCGCATCAATTCATATCACTATTGCAAATGCGTAGTATAAGAAGACGAGACGTCAACTTCAATCTTCCTCGTCTTGAAGGACTCTTATGTTCCTTCCATCCAAGTTGCACATCCTCTCCTGGTACCTCTAATCCCCCTAACATCCTACCAAGAATAACCGCGACCGATTTACACCTTGCCGAGCGCCATATTTTGCGGCAAAGCCAACTGGATTCTTTCAAAGAGGATATTTTGCGGATAAAGAATCGAGACCCGTTGCCACGAAGCAGCCGCCTTTTCACACTGTCCCCCTTCATAGATGACAACGAACAACTTCGAATGTCCAGTCGTATAGTCGCAGCACCAGGCGTCACCGATGAAGTTAAACGACCGCTGATTTTAGACGGGAAACATCCAACAGTACGCCTACTAATAGCCAGATATCATCAAAAAGCTGGTCATGCGAACAAAGAAAAAGTCTTGAACGACCTCCACCAAAGATTTTGGATTTTAGGCCTTAGAAATGCTGTCCGTGTAGTGGCCCATGACTGCCAGTTTTGCAAACTTCACCGTGCCAGAACTTTCCAACCACCGATGGGAGATCTACCGGAGGCTCGTTTGGCTCATCATCAAAGACCGTTCTCTTTTGTCGGCCTGGACTACTTTGGACCCATACTTGTTTCGGTTGGTCGAAGAAGGGAGAAGCGCTACGTTGCCCTATTTACGTGCGTCGTCATCCGCGCCGTACATCTTGAAGTGGTACACAGTTTATCGACGGACGCAGCCATAATGTGTCTACGCCGTTTTATTTCTCGTCGAGGAACACCACATGAGATCTGGTCAGACAACGGAACAGCCTTTGTTGGGGCAAACAGGGAGTTACGAGCTCTTTACGGTGACTCTGTTGAAGATTTTGCCGCCAACGAATCAATCAATTGGCGGTTCATTCCTCCCGCAGCACCTTTTATGGGTGGAGCGTGGGAGCGGTTAGTTCGCAGTGTTAAAGAAGCTTTAAAAGTGACCCTCAGAGAACAGGCTCCCTCAGACGAAGTTTTGAGCACACTATTGGCGGAGGCTGAAGCCCTGGTAAATACGCGTCCGCTTACGCATGTGTCGCTTGATCCCGAAGCTGATGAGGCTCTAACACCGGCCCACTTCATACTCACATCTCCATCTGGCCGCCCCATACCCGCTACCCTGACCGAGGCGGATCTACTTAGTCCAAGCAAGTGGCGCAGAGCGGTGAGACTGGCTGACCATTTTTGGCAGCGCTGGGTAAAGGAATACCTACCCTACTTGGCACCACGTGCGGGGGGAGGGTCGCCGCCTAATGTCGCAGTAGGCGATATCGTGATAGTTTGCGATCCTAACCTACCAAGAGGCTCGTGGCCCAAGGGTCGCATTACCGCCCTTTACCCTGGTAGAGACGGGATAACAAGAGTGGCGGATGTTGTTACCGCCGTCGGAGTGCTGCGCAGACCCCTAAGAAAACTAGCGAAGGTCCTCGTCTCTCTCTAAAAAAGGGGAGAATGTGCAACACACAACCTTTTTATATATGTTTACCTTTTTTACGTATATTTTGTTTATGGTTTTTGCTACTATTTTTGTCTATTTATTACTGTCACATTATATTTTGTTTTACCATCGAAACCAGTGCCTTATTATTTTTACAGTCGTATATAAAAAGTATATTTGACCTATTGGTCAGGGTACGAAGTTAATTTTACCTAGTAATACGACTTATTTTCAACCATTAAGTCCGTGACTTCATAGTCCCCGTATAAGTAATAATTACGTCGCAAATACACCTAAAATACCTTATTAGTAGATTTGACCTATTGGTCAGGGTTAAAGGTTAATTTTACCTAATATTTTGCCTTATTTTCAACCCCTAAGTCCCTGACTTCATGGTGTATTTTCAGAAGTGAAATTTACGTTTTATTATCCCTATATTTTGACTTGGAAGTAAATGTGTACAATACGTAAAATAATTGGTGACTTAGGACGTCATTTTCACTTAAATTGGTAAAATCTTCTTCGAGCCTAGGAAAAAATACTTAAAATGTTTGCTGGGTAAAGGCATATTCATATAGAAATTACTTGGAACAGATTTTAAAGGCCATTAGCTAGCGGTCAACTAGCGTATATCTGTGACCACGAGGCGTTAAAATGGACTTTAAATTACGAAATAAATATTTTTACCTATTTATGTGATCAGCAAATACGATTTGTCCACCGCAATACATCCGACAGACGATTTTCATTCATAATAGCTTATGATATTATTTTTTACGTGTTTGGGTGGCTGCAGTTATTCAACCCACCAACAGAGCGGCAGCTGACGTTCACGGGGGTTCATAACCACGTTACGAGTAATCATCCGGGACGCTTTGACTGATGAAATTAGTGCCTGGCCCCATCCTCTGACTCTACACACCTTTTTATAAGTACAAAGCACTATTTGAAAGTGAAAGTAGATGAATGATTGTGGGCCCGATTCGTATTTTGAAATAGACATCTATTAGATATCTTTTAGACATCACCAAGATACGATAACGATATGTTTAAGATCTAACGTGTCAAATTTGACATTTGCGTGATTCTGGAGATACTATTGAACGATTTCCTCAGGATATGACTCAGAGATCCAATTCACATCTACGAGAATAGATATCTTACGCTATCTAACGTAAAAGTGACATTGGTTGCCCGAATTGCGCTGCAAAAGACAACTAGTTGATATCTAAACTATAACATATCTAGAATGGATCTAGTACGTGTCGTCTCTTGTGAATTTCATGAAGCTCAAATACGGCAGTGTGTGACTTGCAAGCTGGTAAGAGGCGACATGCTAGCTCTGCTTCTATGAATGCTGTGACACAGTAACCACATGTGTACAAACAGCGACACTCTTTAACTGTCCATCGGTGGGTCTTTTTTTTTTTAATTGTGAATGGGCTTACTCATGGCCACAGACTAGCCGAGGCGTAGACGTGGCCTACGATGGAGCGAGCTCGCCCAGAAGGTGCCTGTTCACTCTTGATTTGAAGGTTGCCTTATGCCTTTTATAATAAGCAGAGCTCGGATAGGGTGAGCTATTTGCCTTATATATGACATAAGACATGTCAAATTATAAGGCAAATAGCTCACCCTATCCGAGCTCTGATAATAAGGTCCAGTTAACAGTGTAGGCGATGGTACGTAATATATTTCCACGAGACAGACGTAACTAGCACGCTCTCAACCACTGCAAAAACTCCGCAAAATCTAAAACTCCCACATGAAAACGTAGATCCCCGACATTTTGAAGGAAACCACTGAGTTACGTTAAAACTTTGCATATTTTTCGCATCGCTCGAGATTTAGACGTGAAATAGGGGCAAGAGTCTCGGAATTAAGGCTGTTATACTGACGCGGGCGCTCTTCTGTTGAACCTGTATAAATATGACTTAATCGCGTCATATTAAGCTTTTAGAAAAGACTTTTAAGATGACATTGTCCTTGTGGCGTCGAAAAAAGACTGGCTAGAGTTGACATCAGTATCTTTTAATCGCACTTGATATTAATCAATTTTATAATTTTGACAGAAAGAACACAAAGAAGTAAGTATAACATTAGTTATATGTATATCCTGTGAAGTTAATGATACTCACACCAAAAAAGTTTTTGACGTATGCTTTGTTTAATAATTATAATGATTTTTTCCGCCTTAAACTATTTTCCTTATTCAAATGAAAAGTATAAATGTTTAAAATATATAGCTTCGTATGCAATATGCAAAAATGTTCATACACATATTAAATATTACAAAGAAAATAAAATGCTACCTGCAAGAATAATGTTTTTTTGTTCAGGTAACAATCCCATTTAGCATTTTATACGGCAGCTTGGTCATTTCACAGACAATTGTTTCGCTAAAGTCATATAAAGACAACAACACTCGTATTAATAAGCCCAGAAACATGGAGTACCTCCCATTGACTCCGTATCATGAAACGTTCACTCGTGCTGCTGCTGCTACTACTACGTCGTATAGAGATGACATCACCACACATGAGAGCTACACGCGTATTCGGGAAACGAGATAATCACAAGATCTAGAAACGATATAGAGATCAACTAGGTTTACATTAGATATCGACTAGATGTGACTTGGATATCTAACTCATAACTTGTCGAAATCGTTCAAGACGACCTCCAGAATCGCGGAAACGTCAAATTTGACATATCTATCTTGTCGAAATCGTTCAAGAGGACCTCCAGAATCGCGGAAACGTCAAATTTGACATATCTATCTTACAAATATCTTTAAATTATCCATATCGTAACTTGTTGAGGTCTAGTAGAGATCTAATACATTTTTAGAATCGAGCCGCTAGTTATACTTTGCCGCAATCCTTACTCAGTTGAGGTCTACACCATTTTATAACATAAATTATAAGTATTTATTTAAATTGTGACATCAACTTCAACTTACATTGTGACACACACTTACAGTAAGTATCTAAATGATGTCAGTCGCTCATGTGTCTCGCTCGCGCCAATACATGTACGGACAAGTACTATCAAAATTCACATGTGACTGACAACATTTCTGAGATGTCACAATGTACGAGTTGAAATTGGGCTCAAAGTCATATACTTAAAGTCTTAACAAGTATATTTCATAATGCACATGAGCTCCATAGAATGGTAACTATGCATAGGATGCATACCCTTACTTCTTATTTAGCTCTAAAATGCAAGGAACTTGTGTGTGAACTGTAAGTGATCTGTGACCACATTTAGTACAATAAGGCCATTATTTCAGAATCAGATAAAAAGGGTCGGACAATTACGAGTCACATTTGAATAAAATTATAATTCCCGTACTGACTTTATTTATATCGGAGGAGATACGATCTTGGGCGGGTTGCTACTAAATGCTGGTACGTTCATTGTTACGGGTTTTTATGCAGAGGATATAATTATACAGTTATGCCAGTTTTATTGTTTGGCAAAATGTTTTATTCCGTCGTAGAGCACACCGTTGGACTTGTAAGGGGCTGTCCATAAATTACGTCATCGATTTTTGACCGCCCCCCCTAAAATCATGCTTCGAATGACCCCGTTTCCTCCTACTTCATGCTACCATCATCCGATGTCCAGACCCCCCCTCCCCTAATTTGGAATGACGTAATTTATGAATAGCCCCTAAGAGGGAGAGAGTAGGTTATTGCGCTTATCTTCAGGGGGAATTTACGCTTGTTTGCTATCATTTTAATATATAAGAAGAAGAAAAAGATTAAATTTGAGTAGCAACAGGCGCTCTATTAAGTTTTTAATAGCTACGAAAAGTTTCTGCTTTTAATAATGTACGAGCCCCGATGCATACGTTTTCGTCTAGTCAGACCATTTTTTGAGGTTCTCGCGTTTGTATAGATATAATGTTTAAGTATAAAAATCACTAATATTATTATTTATTGACAGTAAAGTAATTTTAATCAGTTCTAACAATAAATATTTTTAAGATGGCTACCCATCGGAAATTTACCTCTTATTTACGCCTGACTGTACAAATACAAATATTCATGTATCTTAGAAACGTACCCGTCGCCTCAATCTCTCCCAACTGTCCTTATCCCCCCCACCTCATCCTCCCCATCCCTTTGTAAGACATTCCCAACAGAGCATAATAGTCTAGAGCCTCTCGAGATATTACAATTATGTTGGGAACAATTCCTCGGATATCACTTGAATATAACTAAATTAATATTGTTAATAGGTTTTAATACTGTAGAAGTTGAGTTAATTATTGTTACACAAATTAGCGATACAGTAATATATATTTGAGTTTATTGTATTAATAGTACCAGTGAATTGCTTTCGTACATCAATTATTACATACATCTAGCTTAATAACCAAAAAGCTACATAAATCACATATATTGTCGAGAGTACAATAAATTAGCCCTAGCTTTGTTTACAATTTCAATTTATTACTTAAGAAAATGCAGATTTTTAAAAGTTATATAACGGCACGTCTGATTTTTATGAATTTGACCCTTACATGCAATCATCACATGCATGGGTAAGCAGTGGTGGCCGAGTGGATATGACGTCTGACTTTCAATCCGGAGGTCGCGTGTTCAAATCCTGGCTCGTACCAATGAGTTTTTCGGAAGTTATGTACGAAATATCATTTGATATTTACCACTAGCTTTTCGGTGAAGGAAAAAATCGTGAGGAAACCTGCATACATCTGCGAAGAAATTCAAAGGTGTATGTAAAGTCCCCAATCCGCATTGGGCTAGCGTGGGGACTATAGCCCAAGCCCTCTCGCGCATGAGAGGAGGCCTGTGCTCAGCAGTGGGACGTATATAGGCTGAAATGATGATGAATGATGACCTTTACATAAAGATCTGAAATGCGATATAATTATGTAGCCCTAAAATTAAAACTCTACAACGAAATTACCCAAAATGATTACAAGTATTCGTTACGAACATAAAACATCTAGTAACATTTCCCTTTTCGTAAACGATAACAGCAATATAAAAACGTGATCTTATATTTTTCAATTTATAAAAAAATACTATGACAGATAATACTTTGTCATTCCACTCGTAGTACTCTCACTTGATTGATCGCCCGAACGCCTAGATAGGCGTGCAATAAAAGCGCGCTTGCTAATCTAAAGACCTATCTTATTATGAAACTGAGAGCAACATAGGACGTTGTCGTAATAAGGGTATGGAATCAAAATAGTTATACCCTAGGATTTGCTGTACGAGCAATGTCCTGGGGCCCGAGTCGGATTTTGAAATAGACATCTATTAGATATCTTTTAGACATCACCAAGATACGATAACGATATGTTTAAGATCTAACCGGTCAAATTTGACATTTGCGCGATTCTGGAGATACTCTTGAACGATTTATACAGTTATACACACAGGACATAACTTAGAGATCCAATTCACATCTAATAGATATCTTACTCTAACGTAAAAGTGACATTGGTTGCCCGAATTGCTCTGCAAAAAAGAACTAGTTTATATCTAAACTATATCGTATCTAGAATTGATCTAGTACGTGTCGTCTCTTGTGAATATCTTGAAGTTCGAATACGGCAGCAGGGTTCTTCGTTTTTATTGAGGTAGTAAAAGATGCTGTCTAGTTATTATGCTGAAAAGCATAGTACAGACTGTTACAGTGGTATCATTTGGGTGATCAGAAATGATCGTTTTGGAATATTTGGAGAATACCAATCCAAATAGTGGTTATCAGCTATATAGGGCCATGGGGGTGTAATCGTTGAGCAGATGTACGAGTATATAGACTTAAGAATCTTGAGTGCCCTTACAGGGTGTCATGTACCCACCATGCACAAATCGTAACACCTAATGTATTATGAACATGACTGCAATACAATAAAGAAGAAAGAATAAAAAAGGTTGTTGAGATTATGCCAGAGGGACACGTATGATCCACAAATTTGACAACCCTTGAGAGCTAATTGTCAAAGTCAAAAAATCTTTATATAGGTATCGAATATCGGGTTGGGTCACTCATAATTTTCAGTATGTATGTATATTTTTTAATGGATGAATTTCATTGCAATAAATGTATTTAGACACAAACAAATAAAGGCCATTCGAAAGTTTGCGCTGAAGAGCGAAATTACTCTCGTGTCCACTCGGGCGCACTCGGCCGCGTTCGGCCGCCGTCGGCTTTAATCTCACCCAAATTGCTTCGGTTCGGCGAAACGTCTAATACACTACCCTCCAAAAGACGGAACTCTCGTTATACGTAGTACAACTACGGCTTTTTGGAATCAAGATAGCTCAGTACCAGATAGGACTTGAGAAAAGGCCTTAGTCTAAATTGTGAGATTTAAAGCAGCTATTATTTTATTTGGAAGTCGAATGCCGTTCGGATTTTATTGCTGGCCTCAAAGAGTTTTCTTGTTATATTGTGGTATATTTTGATCGTATTTCAAATGAATATGGATTTAATTTAATCCAGACTCTAATGAAATATCCGTGAGGCAAGTTTTTCATAAAAGCTTGATTCACCAAGTCCAACAAGGTCTTAATAATCTGTCGTTTTGACATTTGTTTTTGTTAGAAAGGGAAATAGTTATTTGTTTTACAAGGGGGCAAAGTTGTTGTTTAACCGCTCGTGCTAATATTGATACCCGAGCAAGCGAAAGATTCCAAAATTGAACCACGAGCGTAGCGAGTGGTTCGAAAAAAGGAATCTTGAGCGTTGCGAGGGTTTCAAAGCACGAGGGTTAAACAAAATTTGCCCCCGAGTGAAACACAAAATTTTTCACCACACCAACCCAAAGCAAATATTAAATGTAAAATATCAAACAAAATCAAACCAAATCAAATCCAAATGAATGTTATTAAATATTTATCATCCAAAATCATCATTTAAAAGTCAATTCTACCAGCAAACATAAGAAAACAACTCAAAATTTGCATTTGATTACTTTGCCTCACATGGGGATAAAATGCAACTTTGCTATTCGTTTTCGAAGTGCAAAGTAAGCCTTTCCGAGCTGGTGTGATGAAAAAAAAAAAGTTTACTAAGTTGTATGAATAAGGAAATGAATACGTAGCAAGGAATAGGAAGTACGCGTCAATCTAAAAATAAACCCTTATCCTAGACAGAGTCAAATAAATAAGCGATTCAATATAATACTTTTTACTTACTGTATACCCTCAATAGACATAAATAACGTAGACATATGTACATAATACACGTACGTACATGTAGGTATATGTACGTAATACCTACAGAAGTATTGCGAAATACATTTCGCAGACCAAAATAGTTCAAAAGATGCTTATGAATAATGTCGAGCTATTCGGAAATAAACCGTTATAAACGTGTCAAATAACATAGTGCTAGTAAGTAGGTACCTAATACAGACGAAAGGATACTGTTATGTACTGATACAATAGAGACTAACAATAACCCGGCTAACTTCAAAAGACATTTAGTAACACGTGAGTACGCATTTCCGTTGCCCTTTCTATTTTCGCCGCATAGCAAAGGTCCGAATGGACGTGATCGCAATGGATAAGGAAGTAAGGATATGAAGTGACAATACAGTCTATTAGCGATTGAGCTGAAGTATAGCGTTTGTGGGTTGAATATAGTGTTGTAATTGTTTCCTGGCTCTTCTGTAAGGAACGACGGACAAGGGCACCATAATTTAGTACCTATTGAATGGGGTTGTATAGAAATATGTAGGTATTAATCTATGTGACTGCCACCAGTTTGGTACTGACATAAACGCTATTACTTTTTATGCATCTCGGTCGTACTCTCATTATAGTGCGAGCGGAGCGAGATTATATAATGAATGTAGATTAAGTACGTGGACCTTAGCGTATAATTATGTCAGTTTTGACACAGTCAGTGACTCATGGTACGGGTATATACTTCTACTTGTGTGTTACAAAGTCCAAGAGTGGTTTTGTAATTCGTGAGTTTAGTGTACAGGGAATGCTGAGCCAGTTGCTACCACATGATACCACTGCTACACGAATAATCTCCACGAAACTTTGGCCCATATCGAACGTTTGTTTCGACACGGGCCAAAGTATCGCGGCTCCACTAACCCGTTAACACAAACCACGCAAAACGCCGCCATTAGCATCGGCTGAGCCGCTTACGGCGAGCTTCGTTACCATACATTTGTGACGCCGCGTAATTTCATTCATTATGCCATCCATTCACTGCGCACCACTCGTCTCCACCCAACCAGCTTAACCTGTAACATCGTCAGTGTCAATTATTTGTAGTCCGAGCTCGTCCATAAACTGGTTGACCTTGGACAGACGTTGGATTGTGGTTTGGTGGTGATGAGAATAACTCAGGGCAGGAACAGCTATGTCTCTGTTTTGTGATGGATATCAGCTTCCTTTATTAAAGTGTTCAGGCTATCAACTTTAGACTGGACATTTTAAGGGATTTCTTCCCGGAAGAGTACACACAGTAAGCATCCAACTATAGACGGTTATGTCACTACATCAATAACATTTCTCGTCTCACAGCTCCAGCAAACTCGCCATTTCTCAAGTCTCTGATTTAAAAGCATATCCGCGGGTTTGTTCGTTTCGATGAGTTACTGCCATTACGCGGGTAAATATTTGCGGGCCGGGGCCTGGATTGACGGAGCCTGTTTATACGTCCTGTTTATATACGTCCTGTGTTTATTGTTAGGTTTAATAGAGCTGAGACAACTTGTTGAACGGAAAAATATTTAGAGGCTACTTCGATCGCCTCGCATCATGTAGGTACTATCAACACTCTTAACTAGCGATCGGTGGGGGACTTACGACTTTACAATGTAACAATGTAATATACAAATTTGTTACTTAAAAAGTAAACAACGATAAAGGAGTAGAAGGTATATATCTATTATTCATAAACGTTCTTTAACTTCTATAAGCCTCAATTAGCTAAAAGTAATCTGCCATTATGAAATTTAAGAAAGGGATTAAACATTAATTCCCTAATTAAAGCTTTTAACGTATTACGAACGAGGGGGTAAATTTCTATAGTCTTTGGTTAAACGTAAATACACGTGCAACTAAGTGCTATGCGGATTATATATTTTTTTTATTTCTGATAACATACTTTGCAAAGTTATTGTCAAACAATGCGGCCGGAACAAACACTTCAAATTGTCAAGTACATATCTACATACAAATCGCGTGTGATAATGTCATCTCTTCCGCTGCATAATAACGAGTTGACTTTAATTTTAATCTCATCTGTCGCATATCATGCGGTTAAATGTGCTAAAGGCAAAGCCCTAAACTTTATTCTAAAGATATTCCTTAGTAATATTTTACTTCATAAATCTCTACTCCATCTAAAACCGAAATGTCCTCGACCCATAACCGAACAATTACAAATATATCATCCAACTTTCTCTCGACCAACCCCCGGGCGCCCAAACCTGAGGTTTTCCAAATTCCCTTCAAACTGTCATAAATTACGGTCCCCATTTGACTATTTCCGCCACACACTCTAAACTGACAATGTTCGAGCCTCTAACCTGAAATTGCCCAGAAAGTTGGCAAACCGGGCCTTAAAAAAACTTTACGTTCGGATCGGCGCGGCTTATCTCCAAATTACCGGTAAATGAAAACGGACTTTGTGCAATGGTAATAAAGTGCGATTTGCGTTGTTACATTCATGTGCTGAAGGTGCATTATCCTGGAAGTTGAGTTCTTTGAGAGTCGTCTCACGTCTTTCGCCGGGTAGATCACGTTCTCGGCTGCCCTGGCGTTTATTATGCAATAGCTAAATGTAATAGACATGTTCGGGCAGGCTGGGAATGGACAAAGTGCGCCGTTTCTCAGGTCCAAGCGGTGCAATAGTTGGCTCAGCAAAATGAAAGTTTCATTTCTTAAACCACTACACTAACCAAGTAACAGGAGGAATATAACCTTCTGATATTGCGGGGAAAATAGATTGGAGTCATCGCATGCGGTGAATTTTTGCGGCGATCCATATGGGACACGCTTCCAATTGGTAGAGTCCACTTCAAAGATATGTTTACACTTTTGCAACTTACTTTGTGATAAGACGAAAATGTGAACATAGTTTTGCCGTCAACTGTACTAGTTCTGTATGTCCAAAGCTAACGATTCCGGAAATAATATTTAAAATTAGAACACACCATTAAAGTAATTATGTGTTCCTAAAACGCGTTAATGTGTCGAAGAAAATACATTAGCTACGAGTACATGTCAAAGAACATCAGATAAAGAAAATACGGCAACACTTTTACTAGATTGATGCTATTAGTGACTGTATACAAACAGTACTGTAAGTATAAAAGTAATTTGCTGGTATTGCGGAAAAATTCGCTATAAAATAAATTCTAAACAGCGGCTTTGCGCTAATGCTGCAGAAAACGTAAGGCCGCATTAGCCAACAAAACAAATGCAATCACCAAGCCCTAACGGATGGACCAATCCACGCAAGCGACAACTTGATCAGACGATTCTGCTGCTAATCTCTTTTCTCTCCATCAATATTAAGGGCTTCTAAGACCCGGTATAATCTCAGGGAGGGATTCCTCAATTTACCCTCTCATCCCCTGAGGCACGAAATAATCTAAGAAAATTGGGTAACACTTTTTCGTGATAAATATTGCACGGAAAATGGGTATTTTTGACGGTTGCGAGAGCGGGCTTAGGTCAGGTTTTGTTGGATTACCGCAGCATTTTTATACTTTTTAGGAGAAATAAAAATGGAATAAGAATAAAATTTGTAACTGAGCATTGAATTAGATTAGAGTACTTTGAGCCAGGTAGGGAATCAAATTAGAAATATTATACCCATTCCCGTAGGAAAATATAACAAGGTTCTACCCTCCTGTCAGTTTTCTGCCCAATACGAGTAATAAAATAAGGTAAGAGGATCTACTTAATATTGCATTGGCTATCATTACCTACCGGGTCCGCTGTCATTTGTACCTAAATATATTAGTTATTCATGACTATCATATTTGATATTATTGGTTTCCTACTAAGGTAAAGGCTATGGGGGGATTTACCATGAAAATATAATGTCTTCACTTATCGTCAAGTGGGATAACTGGGGACAGAGGGGTTACTTTAGACAATTTTTTGGTCTATGAGCTAATCTAGCTAGTTGAAGACTTGTAAACCCTTATTCATTCCTTATAAAATGTAAAATGCTGTCACGTTTATATTATTGAGGAATATTTTCTTTGTCTAATGTTACCCGTCCCCAGTAACCCCATTCGACGGTACGATAAAGCATACCTAACTGTTATATGACCGTGTGCATATCACGGCAATAAAATAGTGTTCTTATAAATAGTGTAATAATCGTATTTTGTGATAAATGAATTTTACATCTGGCATTTGCTGCTCGAACGAAAGTTGGCTGACGTACATTTTTTTAAGGATTTCGTGAATATTCAAAGCAAGAGACAGACCACGACAAAGTGTAATGAATGATGATCTAATCATAAACGCAGGGAAGCATTATACGAGGGCAGCACGAGAACGAACTGCTCTTAAAGCAGGCCTTGGTCTAGTAGAAGTTTTTGGGTTACATATTTCGCCCCAAGCCAATAAAAAACATATTTGCATACTGAAGCGCAAAAACAAAAGACATCCTAATCCCGGCGCGTCGAACTTTAGGTTAATGCCATATTACCTTAACGATAATATGCGCGACGCAGCATACATGGCTGGTTCAATCCCTGATTTCCCCCGAGCGCTAGTGATCACACGGAGTGTACAACATCCAATTTTTATCATCCACTTATGTATCAGGTACTCTCCTAAATTGGGAGGTTGCGTGTTGATGTACGAGGGCACCTTGGAGAGTTAGCATGTATCATTTTAAGCACAATGACAAATTATTATGCGTATATTTAGTGGCCTTTATTTCGCGTTTGAGGTCATAATACTCCCACTATGATAAAAGGAATAAATATGTAAGAATTTGGATGATACATTGTCACGATTTATCAAATAGAAACATTGTTAGTACATAATTATCGTAACACACTGACCTATGGTTGTATATTATGGCCAACAGGCCAATTTGAACATTAGAATGATATCTAAATAATGTCATTTAGTTATCGAGCATTTCGATTATACTTGTGCGTACATGTACTTAGTAACAATTTTTGCAGTGTGTTCATACTTCCGTATTCGAACTTCAAGATATTCACAAGAAACGACACGTACTAGATCCATTCTAGATACGTTATAGTTTAGATATCAACTAGTTCTCTTTTGCAGCGCAATTCGGGCAACCAACGTCACTTTTACGTTAGATAGAGTAAGATATCTATTAGATGTGAATTGGATCTCTAAGTCATATCCTGTGGAAATCGTTCAAGAGTATCTCCAGAATCGCGCAAATGTCAAAGGTTCGATCTTAAACATATCGTTATCGTATCTTGGTGATGTCTAAAATATATCTAATAAGATGTCTATTTCAAACTCCGAATCGGACCCATAGGCAAATCAAGTCGCGTGGATGTGTCTTTCTAGCGCGTATCACGGCAAGACGTGCTAGCCATTCTTAACTTTAATATGATGATAAAATGAGACTGATATTTTACAAGAATGACAAAAAGAAACAGTAAAACACGTCGCATTCGTTCCCTGAATTTTTAATGAACTAATTGTGTATGTAAATTACTCTCTACAGTCTTTTTACGTGATGAACTTGTATCATTTATATCATAAGCAATGTCAGACGTGCTATTAACATGTCTCGACTTTGCTCGTTGCCAGACTAATGTTACATCTTTGTATTAGTCTTTCGAAGTAAACTTTAGCTGCTTATCTACATAGCTAAGCGAAAATAGATTAGACAGAGAAGAAGTAGCTGTGTTCAAAAACGTATTAGATACCAGTGTTATAGGTTGCAACATTGAGAAACAAGTTTGAATATTACTACAGAACTACATTCAGAAGTCGACTGCAGAACTGTTGCAACGATACTTCGTTGCAGTCACCATCCGAATGTAACCTTAAGGTGTACCTTAATTTTAATTCAATTTGCAAAGAATTTTCTTTGTGAATTAGACGGCCCCAACTCAGTGCCACTATGTCGCCGCTCGCGGCATCTTCGTTGCCATGTCCCAATGATTTCCCAAAGCGATCATTCCTACTTGCAACTTCAACAGAAATTCTAAATACGTTAAAAAAACTCAAACAAGTCTTGCTTACAACTTTTTTAATCAAATCTTAGGGCGCGGCGACTTTTTTACTAGCTTAGGTTCAATCAATCAATCAATCAATCAATATCATTTATTTGCAAGAATACTTAATTATAGTTACAGGATGTTCTTGTAGAATATTGTACAGCATTCTATCGTACTTTAACGATGCGCAAATTTTATATTACCTAACAATAATTTTCAGTCTTGCACATATGCGAGACAGAAAATGATTATATTATTGAATTTAATTTTAATACATGCAATAACAATTACTCTAAAATAAATTTCACTCTAAAATTTGTATAGCACATGTCATTACTTCATCAATTGGACTATTATTAATACATCACATTACATTGGTTGATTATCATTACATTACATAAAATTTAAATTGAATTAGATTATAATAAATAATATTAATTATTTGCATTATTGTGCTCAATATATTCCTTGACACTATAAAAACAATGTTCTAACAGAAAGCTTGTCATTTTCTTCCTGAATTCAGTTATTTTTAGACCTCTGAAATCAACAGGCACACTGTTGTATATCAGGATACACATATTATAGGCATTATTTTTGTATATTGCCGTGTTGCATCTTGGCTGATATATTAGATTTTGATATTGGGACCTCTGAGTTCCTGAGAAGAACTCAGATCTCATTTTAAATATATCTGGGCGATTCTTTACAAATAGACACGCCTTTAAAATATACATGCAAGGTAATGGTAATATGTTTAATTCCTTAAAGAGTGGCCGGCAACTGTCAGTCACCCAAGCTCCCATTATAGCACGGATGCACTTCTTTTGTAACAGGAGGGCTCTTTCAGTATCTACAGAGTTGCCCCAAAGTAGTAATCCATAATTAAGCACCGAGGACACATAACCGTGATAGGCTGTAATCGACGCCGCAGCATTAATAGTGTGTCTCAGTTTTCTTAACGCAAATACGAATCGGTCTAATCTGCTGCAGACATAATCAACATGCTCCTTCCAATTCAGATGCTGGTCAATATATAATCCCAAAAACTTAATACTTTCACAACTCGATATAGAAACATTATTATAATTAATATTTAATTGCAATGGATTACTATTATATGAATGAAATTGAATAAAAAATGTCTTTGTCATATTTATATTTAAATTATTATAAAATGTCCAATGATTTATGTCAGCCAAGGCATCATTAATATTATTTTCGTATGATGGAATATTCTCTCCCTTTACTAATATTGTAGTGTCATCCGCGAATAATATGCACTTGTGGAGAATAGTAAGAGGAAGGTCGTTTATATATACCAAGAATAATAGGGGGCCCAAGTTGCTCCCTTGAGGTACTCCAGTCTTAATTTCTCTAAAATTAGACCGATATTTAACTTTAACAAAATTGTTCTTAATTTTTTCAATTTTTACTAATTCTGTACACTGTTTCCTATTAGATAAATAACTTTTTACCCATTGAAGTGCTACTCCTCTAATTCCATAGCATTCAAGTTTCGCGAGAAGCTTGCCATGTTCAACATAATCAAAAGCTTTACTAAGGTCTAAAAATAACGAGACTATAGGTACTTTGCTATTCAAACATTCAGACACATGCTTCACAAACTCGAAACATGCCAATTCAGTAGAATGACCTTTTCTGAAACCGTACTGCTCCGGTTGCAGCAAATTTTTCCTCTCTAAAAACCCTGTTAATCTTGCACACATAGTTTTTTCAAATATTTTAGCGATTACTGGAACGATTGTTATTGGCCTATAATTGTTGGGATCACTATGGTCGCCTTTCTTAAATAAGGGCTTGACGACAGATAGTTTCAATTGTTCCGGAAAGATAGATTGACAAAATGATAAATTAATAATATGAGCTATAGGTTGACATACCCAGTTAGCAATTAGTTTAAGAATTGTTGATGTAATGTCGTCATAACCGCAGGCCTTACTATTATTCAGAGACATTATAATTTTAAAGACTTCATTAGCATCTACAGGTTCTAAAAATATTGTGGAAGGATGATTACTTATGTTTTCTGTAACATTTGCTTGGTTGCTATTTATACTAGATTGTGATGAGGTAATGTCGATAAAATAATTATTGAATAAATTACAAATGTCTTGAGGATCCTTAAATATCTTATTATTAAAATTCACACAGTCAATTTCATTAAAATTATTAGCTTTTGTCGAATTGGCAGATATGACATCCCAAGTTGCTTTACATTTATTTTTGTGTTTTGTTATGTAATTAATATTATTAATTCTTTGCGATTTGGTAATACATTTTCTTAATATATTGTCATATTTTTTTAGATGAATACCGTTATACAATTTATTTGATTTTACTAATCTGTATCTAAGATATAATTTACGTTTAGTTTGACATGATTTCCGTATACCTTTTGTCAACCACTTAACTTTTTTGTTACGGTTGTTCACTTTTACCTTGATGACCGGAAAGCAAAGGTTATAAAATAAGCACACAACTTCATGAAACGATGTGAAAGCTACTGAAACGTCGTCTAAGGAAAGTATATCAGAAAAAGATAATGCAGATACACACTGAATAAATTTATCAATATTATCTCTGCTTAAATCTCTTTTATAATCAAACCAGGTTAAACATTTCTTTTTCCCTTTTACATTAAAAGTTATTGTTTGAGCCATATCATGGTCAGATAAGCACAATTTATGTGTATCTGCTTCAACTCTCCTGACGTTACTTGCTATTTGATCTATACATGTTCTGATCCTAGTAGGTGAATCGATATGCATTGTTAAATTATAAGTTCTAAGAGTACTTTTTAGCTCCCTTGTGAAAAAGCTATCTTTTAGTATATCAATGTTCCAGTCTCCACATAGGACTAACTTCTTATTCTTATACTTAGAAGTCAATCTAGAGAGTAGAATATTAAGTTTATGAATAAAAATGCCAACGTGAGATTTAGTTTGTTCCGGAATTCTGTATATAGCGAAGACAATAACATTCAAACCGAGAACTTCTATCCCGCAACACTCAAAGTAATAGTTTGAAGCTAAATTCGACTCGAGCTCAATTTGTTTAAACTGGAGATCTTTGTGAACAAAAATGGCCGTTCCGCCTCTACAGACTTTTCTACTAAAGAATGCTCCTGGTATAAAATTCTCAATTTTTACATTTTTTTCTGAGCCTTGCTTTATAAAAGTTTCACTTAAACATATAATATCTATATCGTGGTTCTTTGCTTCAAACTCTTGTAATATAATATTTAACATGTCAATTTTATTCATTAGTCCTGCGATGTTTTGGTGCATAATCCTTAATTTACAGTCAGAAATCGAGTTATGATTCTTTAGATTTTTAATTTTATCCACGAAAAAACTCAGATGATTCAGGTTGTTTACAGTTGCAAGGACAACACTCCAAGGAGTGATTAATGTCATTATCATTCTTAATTATTTCCATCAATGTACTAATGTCTTGATAAACCGTATTTAAACCATATTTGTTGATGCGTCCTGATTTTATGTGAAACATTTCATGATCATATGTCAAGTTTCGGTTGCTATCAAGAAGGTAAACATAATTATATTTAGAATTATCATCATATAAGGATTGGTTAAACAATTCAATTCTCCAATTATACATATTACTGTAAAAACCTATATTAAAAGTCGGGCAACATATTATAATATTCGTATGTGTTAGTGTAGATGTCATTTTTCTTATGTACAACACTAGGTTATCATAGCATTGTGATTTTTTAAAATCTTCTTCACCTATAAATATAATACAGAAATCATCTTTAGTGTAATCAGACAATTTATTATCTAAATTGTGAAAGAGGTTTCGTACCCCAACATCAGGATAAAGATAATGACAAATACTGTAATGACCTAACACATTATTAGCAGTTTGCAACATATTGCTGTACTTATTTGCACTAATAACGCAAATCTTATTGGTCTTAGTACTGTTATGAGGTTCCAAATTAATGTTATTACGCGCGACATCTGTTGGTAAATGTGTGACATGTTCAGTATACCTATTTTCTTTATTTCCTGTGGCGTCATCTGGTGTCTGTGGTCTCGAGTCTCCTTGGATTGTTAAAGTTGGTTTATCCCCGCATTCTAAATCCTTGACCAGTTCAGTGACTGTACGAGGCTCGTCAACAACTCGTAGCTCTTTGAGACTGTCATTTTGCCTGGTTGCATTCGCATCCGGTGAGAATACAAGGGTAGATTTGTTTGAGTTCTTATGGCGTTTTTTCTTGTTGGATTTGCAGATCAGTTCCAGATTTGTAACTTTGGTTTTTAAATTTTCTATTAAATTTTTTAGTGTTTTATTTTCAGCAAGCAGGTTCTCAATTTCGTTGTCTGAAATTGCCAGCTTATCTTGCAACTCCTCCACTTTTCCCTGTAAGGCTTCAATCTTATCTCGTAGACCTTCTCCAATTTCTGGACAGCTTCTATTTATCTTGCTCAAGTTGCTCCGGTCATGGACGGAGTTTGGGGAAGAAGATGTGTCAAGATCATCGTCGTCTGGTAGAGAATCAAAAGAATTCTTAGTGGATACCTGGATGTCATATTTTATTATATGTGAACTATTTTGACTTTCTGAGAGAGGAGATGGCGATATACTTGTGAGTTTGTTTTTCTTGATAGTCTCTAGTGTTTCCTTAGATTTGCAGCAATCTTGACATTGCCAGTTTTCTTTAAGATGTTTAGTCATGCTCCTAAATTGTGCATCGGTAACAGAGGTGCAAGCAACATCATACAAGTTCTTGCACAAGGCGCATTTTAAAAACTGCCTTGTTTTGATAGTAATTTTGCAGTGGGCACAAATATTCGGTGTTTTCTTCGGTGGCATATTTATGTTCAGCTTATTAATATTTTGCGGTATCTCTAAACACTAAATAATTTGATAGCAATTTTCGTAAATGCTTTGTTACTTAGATCGTTTCTGAACGCACCCTGTGGCATGAAGTGTCAAATGAAACGGAACGTCAGATGTCAAAATGTCAAAACCAGCTGATTAAATACCGCTTTTCTCTCTACTTATTTTAATTTGTTTAGCAGTTAATTTAAATGATTTATATGTGTGAGTGATGCAATTATGTGATTCCAAATCGTAATTCTTCTATTTTGTGAAATAGTGGCTCACCGGTGTATAGATTTATAGAAGTTCCAATGAGATGTATCCTGCTCCATGCTTTAGCACACTTTCATGTATGTATATCGAAGTATTTCACCTATTTTGTTTATATTAAATCACTCTAGCTCGCACTGACAACTGTTTACGTTCACGCACCTTGATTTTCTCGGTTTAATTGTCAAAGTAAAATAAAAGTTATCCAAAAATAACTTCGGTCTTTCAATAAGTTATGGAGGGATAATTAACATAGTTGTGAAACATTTTGTAAATCTAGATTTGGTTCAAAACTTTACACCTAAATTAAATAGGTCCCAAAGTTATGACGGCAGGAAATTATTGGAGTGGACATATTTATAAACCGTAATTTTTCTATTAAGGACCACTCCAGAGTTTGTTTCAACAACTCCTTTCTCGTTATAAAATAGGCCCCTTTAGAACCTTGGTAGCACTTTCGACCAAATTTGTAACTTCCACGACGGACGACATCGGTCCAACGTAATGTTCCTTCTTTCCTTGCAATAGTCAAACTAAATCTTTCCCCGCTTTGACTTCCGAGGTTTTTAAGCCAGTACAATAAACTATACTAACTCTGCACAAATATGCTGGCGTTAACAACATTATTACCGCGGTATATGCTCTGGCGCTGCGCCAGCGCCGCCCCAGTGCACAGGCTTCCAATTATCTGACACTGGGCTTAAAGAACGTTTTATCTGCGCGTACCTATCTATACAAGCTAACTTTTATAAGCGCGCCTAAGTTTGTACTGGTTTTGTGCAAATGTATACAAAATAAAGATAACTTGGACTAAGGCCTCGTAGATGTACATATTATACATAGTTACCTGAGGATGCTTTAAGATTACCCTTTCCAGCTCTTAAGAATTACTTAAAAAAGTCATTGATGTTGAAGGCTTATTACAGAGTCGAGGACTACTTGACAGACAAACATGCATGGTCCAAACCAGAAACTGTAATAACGACAAGTAGCAATTAAAAACATTGTATTATGTGTAGAGTTAAAGGTGACTCAGCTCAGGTAAGAAAGCACATCAAATTGTATGAAAGCATCTCATAACAATCAGTTAGATTCATATAATATGTATTCTCATTTCTTTTATTGATTTTATTTTCTTTTCCTTTTGTAAGATTTGATTTGTTTTCTGAAAGAGCTACGTATTTGTGATTTCATGTGCATATATTTTTATTTTTTATATCAAATTCTATAAAGTTATGTACTCACTGAGTATAATTGCATGAATTCTATAGTAATTTAAATTGTATTAATTACTCGTAATGCATGTTAATTATAAGATGTAATAATGTTTTGAAAAGATGTGTCCCGCCGAGTTTGTTGCCGGTCCCATATTGGGATACCCTCCTCCAATTGAGGGGGGATTTAAATCTTCTCGGGGCAGAGGTGTACGGTTGGAGCCGGTAAATTTATTTGACGTTCATAAGCGCATTGTAATATGCCTACTTGAATAAACTATTTTTTATCTTATCTTATCTTATCTTATCATAAGTTGTAATTTTTACTACTACTACTTACTTGGTTGGCGCGGTGACCCAAAATGAGTCTCGGCCTCCAACACAAGAGCACGCCACTTTGATCGGTCCAGAGCTCGGCGTCGGCGAAAGCTGGTGGGACACCGCTTTGTAATTTTAAGCTCAGCTTATTGTAAAATGACAAATAAAAAACCCTTACAAAACAACTTTACGTAGGTATGCGTAAATTATAATATTACATTATTTTCAAAATGTCTACTTCGTCGGCGACTTGCTGCCTTTATCTCATAAAGCGTAAAACATTGCACCATCGCCAAAATATGTCCGTGCACTGAATACCTATTGTCCCCTTTATTACTGAACGGCATAGAAACTAAGTAGTACCTATATGTAGGGCTAAGTCCACAGTAAGATCCTACCTTTGAGCTAAGGGGGGTAAGCCAACACGCTAGATTGTCCGCCCCAGGCGTTTCCTGGCTTTCTATGATCCCACCTAGTTTCAGGACAGTTGGTTGGTTCTATTGAGGAACGTGATACGTATGGCTAAGCTTGGTCGTGTGCTATTCAATTTTGTGCTCAAACTAATTCAGGATAAGATCCATTATTACATGAGCGGGATTATAAATGAGTTAACAAAGCATAACACATACATAGAGGTATAAGGCAGTATGTAGTTAATAAGGACTAAGGACACTATTGTCAGGTTGCCATTTTGGAAACCATTTATAACTAGTTAAATAGTGGACTACAGGAAAACAAAACCACTTCAGTAAATAAATTATACTATACGTATTTATATACTTAATATATAATAAGCGCCCCATTTAGCTCCTAGCCTATATTAATTAGCCCAACCTGACTGTATTAAATAAATTACTTAATATACACATTAAAATAACCATGTTACTACCACAATATATTTAATTATTTTTCGTATCAAAGTACTGGAACAACAGAAATCGATTGCCTAAAATGTACCTAAACTATACCGCAATTTCATGATTTAAGTAATATTTATTTATCATTACCAACGAACATGCTGTGATGAAGCTGTTTTAATATATTACCACACAACTCGACGAGGTAATTATGTAAATTTTTAATAAACATGTAAACAACCAGAACGATTAAGCGCCATCAGTTAGAATTTAAAGTGGTTGACCGCTTCCACATACAGTCGCCATCAGATATATCGGAGCGGTCAAGGCGCTCACAAATATCTGAACACGCCTATATTGTCAGGGCGTTAGAGTGCGTTTCATATTGTGAACACCTTGGCCGCTTCGATATATCTGATGGCGACTGGACAAACGCTTCGTCGCTGGATTTTTTTAAAAACCTTAGACTTACATAACTTAACAAATCGAAAAACCTCAAATAAAAGGGTCTAGCTGTGGTTAATACACATTAAATTGTGTAAAAATATGTACATACTATAATGTTAATAACAAGGAAGGAGAATGAGAACTACCTACGTGGGATAAAATTCTTTTCATTGTATTGTTTCTGGTCACTCGGTCACGCCTTTACAATGTGTGCCTTCTTTCAAATATTGAAATAAAACAAAGTCGTATATAGTCGTATCTTTCCAGCTTTACTTAAAATTTTACATGAGAAAAAATTTAACTGAATTTCATCTCATACAAAAACTCCATTCTATCACATTTTTCTGTCACAAAAGATAAGAAAACTAAAATAATTTTGACCCTTGTCGCCATCAGATATAAGTAACTGAGCGGCTAAAGTATTCACAATATCAATATCAGAGGCGTGTTCAGATATTTGTGATCGCCTTGACCGCGACTTATATCTGATGGGGACTGTATGGCAAAATTGGCGAAGAGGTCGTCCAGTTTCCTGAATGGCCACGTTATCCTCAGTCACGACCATTACTCATTAAATCACCGAACAAATGTTTGACGAACCCAAGACGAGTTAGATTAAAGGCCCCAACTCCAGTTTGCACTACACTCGCAAAATTATCCCGTGGCCAAAACAACTTTCGCCACTCGGCAAAATAATTAAGGCATACAAATGAGTTCCAAATTAATTTCTGAGTCGTTCAATCCGTACTGGTGGTGCAAATTGTTTCTCTTTGTTAACAGCTGAATGACGGGTTGCGTTTCAAACGTTACGAAATAATTTATTTTCTTGTTTCTAATAATTCCTTCTTGTTTGAGCACGTTTCTTATTTATGTCGTTGAGTTCTTTTCATCTGTGGGGGCTTGTCGTGACGGGAGTGTAAAAAAGTTTTGTGAGTAAAATAAACGCTTACCGTATCGGGTTACTTTTTTAGCCCTAAGCGTTAACATTGTTCATTCGAAATTCTTTTATACACCGTGTTTTTATTGAATTCCGTTAACTTCGGGGTATGGTTAAGTACGTATAAGGGAACTAAATGTCATAGTTAATTTGCAAAAAATATTTTTTTTTTTGCTTTTCTTTCAAAAAATTAAGCTTAAAATGTAATTAAATGTAGCATATAGTGTTGTTGTAACACGGGCATTACATTTAACTCAACCAAACAATTGAAATCTGTGACATATCAATGTCATTTCGAACATCGATCGACCGAGATTGTACTTAAGTTTAGTAGTAAATGAACGAACTCATTCTAAACACTAATCAATATGTAAACCGGCCCTAAGGCAAGTGTACACGCTTGTAGAGGCCTTATAGGAAAAAAAAAATTATTGATTATCTCCGAAATGGTGTAAATTAGAATATCGGTGTCTTTGGGAATGTTACTTGATTTAAGCTCAGGAATGCACCCTTGAAATTAACGGAAATAAAAAAAAACACGGTGTATATTATAGGAGTTACAAAAAAATTACATAATACGAGTACCTACTCCAGATTTGTGAAGTGTGATTTATTCAACAATTTATTCATGTCATTTTATCTTGTTTTATGTATAGGATTACGGTACCCCCAACTAATGCTATACCTAGTTTGTACCTTCCCCATAAAAATCGATTACATACCTACCATATGAAAAAATGCATACATATCATCGGACCTAAATTTATATTATAACTTTCTTAATAATATTTCCTGCATTTTCCAACAATATATATGCATAAAAATGCGATCACTTAAATCCCCATCCATGTTTAAGCTCTTTTAGAATGTATTCCTATAGCAATTAGCCTTATAATCGCGTGTGAAATAAAATACATTAGGTCCTTTCTCGCTCCAATAAGACCCAACACAAAAAGGTGTACCGGCCCGACCCGCTTACAGCAAATTGGTATCGTAAGTTTTGGAATTCATTTCCTGTAGCCGATTCCGGTTGCAAAATCGATCCGAAATTTCTCGTTCCGTCCTTTTCTATTTCGTGTACGTGTGACAGAGTGAGTGAATATTGCAAAATTGAACAAATAATAGGGTTTGAAGGGTTTTCATTAAGCATTCGTTCTGGAAGTTTGGATCAAACGGCCCTTTAACTGAGTGACATCCGATGAGCACTTAAATTAATAATTTAAAAACATTCGATTCCTTACATTTTATTTATAAATTATTTTAAATCAATTATATAGGTACACTTAAACTCAATATTTGATGATCACTTTTAATTAAATAAATATATAATAAAGTAAATTTCGTTCCGTCAGTTTCATCTGCCTCTCTATCCTTAATTGCGTATTAGATTGATAGGGAGGCAAATAGACGAACGAACTGATTCTTGTTGTGTGTTATTTCAATATTGTCCCTAAAACACACCCGGCCGCTTGATGTAGGAATATTTCCGGTCTCTGCCACCGGAAGCTGCGGTGGTGATAAGCTACCACTTCCGGTTTTCCTAACACGGACCTAAATATCTTACACACCATCACTTACATCAAGTACAGAGGGCCTACCGCGAATCATGTTAGACGTGTTACCTCTCTGTCGCATTTGTCAATTCGTAAGTAAGTGTGACATGGAGGCAACACGTCGAACGTGGTTTGCGGTAGGCCCTCAGTTGTAATGGATACTTACGCAAAATGGCCGTTATTGTAACTGAGATTACGTACCTGAAACAAGAATGAGAATTATTAGTATTTTTAACGACTTTTTCAGGCCAATCCGAATGTGCACTGGCATCAAAGCGATATTATAATGATATTGCAATCATACCAGTTAGTTGTCATTCGTACATGTATTAGTGCGAGCGAGACATCCGCACAAATGACAGCTAACTGAGTTCTAAATGTACTTACTAATATTGGTTTAACGTCAGGTGCAGGTTCGAATTTACTTGTGAATGATTTCATTTTTATATAGGAAATCTGGATTTTCGGGTCTGGAAGGATTAAGGATGAATCACGTTAGACCGAACCGGGGCCGGGCCGAAGCGTTCGGCGCTTCGTTTTCTATGGAAAGCGCCACTTGATCACCGATCAGCCTTCATAGAAAATGAAAATGACATGTAGGACGCTTCGGCCCGGGCACAGCCAGGTCTAGCGTAGTGTTTTATTACTTTAGCGTAACTTGAACGTAAGTCATCCTTTAACACATTCACTGCCCCCTACGCACAAAGTCAAAGTCAAAAATACTTTATTCATGTAGGCCTAGTAACAAAATAAATAAATAAATAAATATTATAGGACATTCTTACACAGATTGACTAAGTCCCACAGTAAGCTCAAGAAGGCTTGTGTTGTGGGTACTCAGACAACGATATATATAATATACGAATACTTAAATACATAGAAAACACCCATGACTCAGGAACAAATATCTGTATCATCATACAAATAAATGTCCTTACTGGGATTCGAACCCAGGACCATCGGCTTCGCAGGCAGGGTCACTACCCACTAGGCCAGACCGGTCGTCAAAACAACAAGCACTAACAAGCACTTATGAACGATTTACATATTTAGGTAATAATATATATTCTTAAGCTAATTATCAGAGCAATTTATTGAAGTTAATATTATTCCATACTAATATTGGATTATTATACAGATCAAATTTAATACTAAGAATTTCACAAAAAGATCGTCAAACATAATTTTTTTTATAAAAAATACTTAAATACATGTGCGTTCATCGTCATACAAGTTTGTTCCTAGGCCACGCCCCCTGGCAGTGAATACGTTAAAAAAAATTTGAGCTATCAAAAGGAAGCAATGTAAAATTGCACCCAACAAAATACCGCAAACGACTCCATAATAAAACGAGTGCATTACGGTCATCTTTCCACGGCACAGAGCCGTATAAAGCCCGCCATTCATTTCGGAAATGCCTATAAAATATTAACAGACACGGGAGAGGCTGCGGAATGATTCCACTTATAGGCGCATTAAGACCAACTGCCGGATAAAACCGGGCCGCAGGTTAGTGCGGCGCAGTCACTATTTGTGAAAATAGTTATTTATGTAACTTTACTTTAACGAAATATTTTTACGTTGAGTTTTTTATTACCAATATAGATTTATATTAGCATTAGCACAAAAACATTAAAAAAACAAGTATTCTTTATCTCACATATCAAAAGAAGAAAATAATACCTTGAGGTCCGAGAGTGGTATAGCAACTCATAAGTAGAAAATAAACACTCATAATTTTCATGAAAGCAATATGGCAATTGTAACATAATACTATGTATTACATTACAGCGGCATTTAAATCTACTCGTGATGTGGCTTTGTTTGCTGACATGCTTAATTTAAAAATGTATATAAAAGTTTCTTGTTTTAAGGACATGCCTAATTAGATCAAAATTTTTAAAAATATCATTATACATCTGTTTTTATCTACTGACCTATCTATTTACCTAATACATAAACTTAGGGTGCTTATTATAGTTACAAGTATACTTTTATCTGCTCAGATGCATCCCCTACGACACATAATTTTGAATCTTTGGAATAGTACCTATAGGAATCTCATCTGAGGTACTTCCGTCCCCACGTTAAGTCAAATAACACTATATTTTTTTTATAAATAAGCGAACTGACGGTCGTAAGCTGTGACGCGCGCAGTAAGTTGTCATCGTAATCTTTACGATGGCCATCAAGAGTTAAGAATGGCCGTAAAGCGAGTGATGTAAACTTTGTGCAGGTATTGTCTCGTTAACTTGTATATTGGTTTAGCTGGGTGCTAGTGGTCTGTGAGAATATGGTACTAAAGGGAACATTTCGTGTACCTAATGGTACATTTGAGTAACGCTCGGGGAATGTTTTTAGTATTTTTAGTAATAGGGATATTCCTCATGCCAATAAAATGCATACGTTCACAATCTGTTACCTACTCAGATCAAATAAAACCTTAAAGAATATCTGTCTCTTCCTTAGTTTTCAATTGTTTAATTGTCTTGTCACCGCTACCCAAAGGTTGTCTAGAGGAGTTCGTTCTAAAGTGATAAGACCACCCTGTTGGTACACTTACCCATTTTCCTTATGTTTTCTGTACATGTAATTGTAAACTGTGTGAGATGTGCCTTAAAAACTCACAATAATCATGCATCAAATACAACGTATCTTTTAAAAGAGAATAATTAAAATAAAAACAAGTTTATCACTATCCCCCACTTCAATATAAATCTTTTATTCACACCACTCTCCGAGGCCAAAAAACCCTGACAATTTTAATGAAAGCTATGAGAATTGATTTGATTCCATAATGCAGGTGCTGGCGGCGCGCCAACTACAATTAACGACACTCGTTATCTAGTCGAGACCAATCTGCATTGCTATTGTTAACGGCGTTTTTTTAGTTTTAAGTGCATTCGCTGGATATTTTTTCTATGCAAATTGGATTTTTAATGGTCTAGTTTAAGGGCCGGGCTAGCGATGTAGTTAAGATGTTATATGCTAACTCTTACTTTTTTTGTGAGAAATTTGAGTTGAAAACACGAATGACGGCCTATAGCAAACAATGAATAATATTATATTTTTTACGAAGGCAGCATTTTTAAATAGAAAATTTAGTTAATTAGAATGCATAACGAGTTTTGGGAAACATGACCTTTGCGGACAATATATTTTATGCCAATTATTGACCAAATGGATAAAAACACGTTCCGAGCCTTGTTTACTTAAAAATATAGGAAGAGAAGAATATTAAAAAGTTCATTTTCCCAATACAATTTCAGTCGATTTAATTATAAATTTACTTACTAAAATACCTATCAACATTTTATCTGAACTATCCCAGACGATTACTCAGAGAAACTATGTATGTATATATAACATATTAAATATAAAATAAACTCAAAGTCTTCTTCTTCTTCCTCGCGTTATCCCGGCATTTCGCCACGGCTCATGAGAGCCTGGGGTCCGCTTGACAACAGTAGTGTGTTTGTACCGGTTTTGGACCAGAACTTTTCCGCCAGAGGGCGCCAGTATGTATGCGTAAGGTAGTGACAATTTAGTTCACCCTACTCCCCGCTAGATGGCGCCACTGTCTATGCGCAACGTTAGTTCCAAAGGTCGCCGCTAGATGGCGCCACTGGTTAGTTCACCCTACTCCCCGCTAGAGGCGCCACTGTCTATGCGCAACGTTAGTTCCGAAAATATCCGCCAGCCCCGCCGGAGGGCGACAGTATGTATGCGCCGCTGGTTAGTTCACTCTACTCCCCGCTAGAGGCGCCACTGTGTATGCGCAACGTTAGTTCCAAAATTATCCGCCAGCCCTGCCTGGGGGCGACAGTATGTATGCGCAAGGTTAGTTCTAAAAATCCCCACCAGCCCTGCGTGGGGGCGACAGTATGTATGCGTAACGTTAGTTCCAAAAATATCCGCCAGCCCTGCCTGGGGGCGACAGTATGTATGCACAACGTTAGTTCCAAAATTATCCGCCAGCCCTGCCTGGGGGCGACAGTATGTATGCGCAACGTTAGTTCCAAAAATCCCCGCCAGCCCTGCCTGGGGGCGACAGTATGTATGCGCAACGTTAGTTCTAAAAATCCCCACCAGCCCTGCCTGGGGGCGACAGTATGTATGCGTAACGTTAGTTCCAAAATTATCCGCCAGCCCTGCCTGGGGGCGACAGTATGTATGCGCAACGTTAGTTCTAAAAATCCCCACCAGCCCTGCCTGAGGGCGACAGTATGTATGCGCAACGTTAGTTCCAAAAATCCCCACCAGCCCTGCCTGGGGGCGACAGTATGTATGCGTAACGTTAGTTCTAAAATTCTCCTGCCAGAGGGCGACAGTATGTATGCGCAACGTTAGTTCTAAAAATCCCCACCAGCCCTGCCTGGGGGCGACAGTATGTATGCGTAACGTTAGTTCTAAAATTTCCGCCAGCCCCGCTGGAGGGCGACAGTATGTATGCGCAAGGTTAGTTCTAAAATTCTCCTGCCAGAGGGCGACAGTATGTATGCGCAATGTTAGTTCCAAAACCATCCGCTATGAAATGTTTAGATGTCTCCACTTTGTATGCGAGTTGTTGAATCGCTTAAATGAATAGATATCGCTAGTGGCGCCTTCGTCGGTGGACACCGCTAGTTAGTTCCAAAAATCCCCGCCAGGCCCGCCAGAGGGCGACAGTATGTATGCGCAACGTTAGTTCCAAAAATCCCCGCTAGCCCCGCCAGAGGGCGACTGTATGTATGCGCAACGTTAGTTCTAAAACCATCCGCTATGATATGTATAGATGAGCAGCCGTCTGAGTATTTCTAAAAAAGTCCGCAGAGTCAGAGGGGGTTCATGGTAAGTTAATTAATCTTGGTCAAGCAAATCTAGTCAGTAGAAAAAGGCGGCAAATTTGAAAAATCGTGAGCTACCAACACTACGTTTGAATAGTTCGAAAATCGTGTGTCATTTATATCTTATCTGTGGAACTGTTTTGTTTACATTTCATCGCTGTTACTCCTACTGAAAGATACATGAGACTATCCCGTTCAGTCATTTCCCCCCACGCCTCATGCCAGATGGCAAACAAGCAGACGACCCCACCTGACAGTAAGCAGTCACCGTAGCCCATGGACGCCTGCGAATTCAATAGTTTACACGGATGCACTTTTATTTGCGGTTGGTTTTGTCGCTTGTGCTTATCAAATGTATGGAGTTTGTAGTTTACCAACCGTAAAGGGGTTTTTCTTTTATTATACCACATTGGTGGCAAATAAGCATACAGTCCGTCTGATGGTAAGTTGTTACCGTAGCCTTTGGACGCCTGCAACTCCAGGGTGGATACAAGCGCGCTGCCGACTGCCCAAAGATTCAATAACTTTGTTTTAAAATATGAGGCTTATATCGGCGTTTTTTTTAATACCACGTCAGTGGCAAACAAGCAGACGACCTCGCCTGACAGTAAGCAGTCACCGTAGCCCATGGACGCCTGCGAATTCAATAGTTTACACGGATGCACTTTTATTTGCGGTTGGTTTTGTCGCTTGTGCTTATCAAATGTATGGAGTTTGTAGTTTACCAACCGTAAAGGGGTTTTTCTTTTATTATACCACATTGGTGGCAAATAAGCATACAGTCCGTCTGATGGTAAGTTGTTACCGTAGCCTTTGGACGCCTGCAACTCCAGGGTGGATACAAGCGCGCTGCCGACTGCCCAAAGATTCAATAACTTTGTTTTAAAATATGAGGCTTATATCGGCGTTTTTTTTAATACCACGTCAGTGGCAAACAAGCAGACGACCTCGCCTGACAGTAAGCAGTCACCGTAGCCCATGGACGCCTGCGAATTCTATTGTTACCACGGATGCATTTTTATTTGCGGTTGGTTTTGTCGCTTGTGCTTATCAAATGTATGGAGTTTGTAGTTTACCGACCGCAAAAAGATCCAGATTTTTTTTTTTATATACTACGTCGGTGGCAAACAAGCATCCGGCTCACCTGATGGTAAGCAGCCACCGTAGCCTTTGGACGCTTGCAAGTTCAGACTTTTGAAACCTATACATCATCATCATCATCATCATCATCATTATTATCATTAGACCCTCAGGAAAACCTCGACAGGGGACACCTCCGGCCCCCCTGCTCATGTAGTATTTAGGGTTTCTAGCACACTTATTTACGGTTGATTTTGTCTCTTTTGGTTATCAAATGTAGTTTGCAGACTGCAAAAAGGCCCAGACTTTTTTTTTTTTTTTTAATAATACGTCGGTGGCAAACAAGCATCCGGCTCACATGATGGTAAGCAGTCAACGTAGCCTATGGATGCCTGCAACTTTAGAGTTGTTACATGCGCGTTGCCGACTGCAAAAAGGTTCAATAAGTTTTTTCTTTTTTTTATATACCACGTCGGTGGCAAACAAGCACACGGCCCGTCTGGTAGTGAGCAGTCACTGTAGCCTATGGACGCCTGCAATTTCGAGATGTTACATGCGCGTTGCCGATCGTTGAGATATAGACCGTGACGTTCGAAAACAAAAAGTCGTATGTGACTGTAAACTTCCATTCACCGTAGGATTTGACAGATAGAGAGAGTTTGATGTATTTGTATGAAATTATAAGCAAATATCAGCCGTCATGAATTAAGTATTGTAACCTTAGTCAGATAATGAAGCTTATTTGAAAGATTATTAACTCTAAGTACTAGAAATAAAGTAGATTTTACTAATGCTGTAATTCTGTAATGCGACATGGTCATGAAACTCGTGCGATGTTGGGGGTATACTCTTCAATCTTTTCAATCGGAATGGTCAGAGGTCAGAGTTCAGAGGTCAGAAAGTCCGTGAGGGACAGAACATACGCAAAGTGACGAAATTGAAAACACGTTTTAATATACCTGACAACATATCAAGCATAACCTACGTAACTTGGTCGGGTTATTTGTTACCTAACATAAACCATACTAAATTCACTGTGGGGAATAAAAAAAAATGTGAGAATGTGACAAGGACAAACAATAATAACGCTTTCTCTGCTACTCCTACTGAAATATTACATAAGACTATCTCGTTTGGTCATTTCCCCCTCCCCCTCCCCCCACCAGTTCCAATTATAATATCATAAATGAGATCACAATACCTGCAACCTGTAACTGACGCATACGCTTTCTAAAATTAATTTTAAAATCAGAAAATAACAATGGAGTACGTCATTGAACTCGTTGCGAGGCTGTGGTTTAGTAACAAGGGGTTAGGGTACAATTATAAATGTGGAGATAGCGACGAAACAAATATTGCATTCATCTCATCAATCGAGGCGCTGGCACCTGACGTGGACATTTACAAGTGGGAGGCGGCCCGGATCGATCTCAAGAAGCTGATCAAAGAACTGCTGGAAGAGAGGCCCATCCTTCAGTTACACTCGGGATACCATGCGGAGGGGCTTTTGCTGGAGGTGCTAAGAAAACACAACATTAGATCATTCCTCTCCGTGCCTCTTAAACAGAAAACTTTAATCTGGAAAGACGCGGGGGTGTGGTTCGTAGAGGTGACCAACCCGAAAATCATCAAGAGAACTTATGTGTTTTTTGACTTCGAATAAGTGTACGTCTGTGTATGTCTGAAATAAAAAAATGTTTAAAAGTGAATGACTATTTATTTATTTACCAATCATTTAGGTATTTTATAATGTTCCCAATTCGAGTACAAAAAAAAAATGCAAAAGCTGGTTTTTCAAAATTCGTTGTTAAGGGGCTCCTTGGCGCTAATGACATTCGATCTGAATCCCTTAGTTTTCTAATGTTTTTGATGTGAGAACTTTTTTAGCGGCGCTGGGCACTTTCCGAGGTGGGCGAAAAAATGATAAACTCGAGACAGCGATCACGTGATCGTAACGTTTAGATGGCTCCTCAATTAGATGGCAATTAAATCAATAAAGAAAAACTCAATGACATTACATGAAAAAGGTTTTAATCTTGTACGTACTGAAATACGAGGATCTCACAGTTACATTCAAACTTTATGTCACTCAAATATAATTCAATAAAGCTACATTTTGATGAAATCGCTAATAAAAGTGAACTCTATGTACTGGTGAATAAAACTCAAAATATCATGACCAAATATATTTAGATGCGAGATCTGCAATTTCTATTCGAATTTTAAACAATTAACTCTACAAATTTCAATTTCTAATTTTAAACAAGCTCACTGACCAGCAATTTCGGACTAAAGTTTTTCAATAGAAAGGAGGATGGGCCAATTGTACATAGTGCTGCAGACATTTTGGACTAGTCATTGAGTATTCACTTCTGTCGGCACTCCCGGAGTGCAATCCGTTGTTTTTTTGTAGCTATAATAGCAACGACTTTTAGCAATATAGTATGCCATATTTACTTCAAAGTTCATTGTCTTCGAGATATTCGTTGTACAAGTTGAACAATTTTAGGCCAACAACCTGGTTTTCTGGCCATAGCTTTTGTGTTAATTATTTTAAAATTTACATCTCTGACCAGTTTTTAGAGACGTCAAAGACGAATCCAAATATGCTGATTTCGTACATGTAAGATCCTTCACATCAATCCAGTTACGAGAAAAGTGTTATTTTAGACAATGTTTAAAAAAATAATAAAAAAATAAGTATTCATTAGTTTCAAAATCCGGTAGACACAAATGGAGATTAAAGATTGAAGAACAGATAGCCATTTGTCTTATAATTCTATCTGAAGTGTAAATGTAGAAGTAACGGCTCAAACCTTATCAAATATCGATGAAAACCGCGGGAGCCCCTTAAGGTGAGGTTGTGTACTGGTAAAAGCTGATTACTGTGGATAATTGTATGTAGAGCAATGTTTCAGAGTTACTAAGCGTGTGTCATCATCGTCGTTAAAAATAAGTTTTTGGCAAAAATTTAATTCTAAAAACCCCTAACACAATTCGGTTGCGTTGTTTCATCACAGAGTTCCTATGGCCACCTCCTGTCTCCATCATCAGATCAGTTCGACAGTACCATATTATTGTATTGTCATCAGAACTACATACAGCTGCCAATTTTCATGACGCTACGATCCTTGGAAGATGATTAAATTAGTTACCTTAGATTTCATTACATAGTTAGTTACATACAGGTCGACCTAATAAAAGCTTGTTAATAAAAATATATCAAGTCTCGATTTCAAACAAAAACAAGACCTAACCTAATCAAAGCAAGTGCTATACCATCTATATATGCATAGTAGGTTCTGCCATCTTGTGGGTTCCATTGGAAGCATAAACGTCACATTTACGTCTCGCGTCAAAAATCAGATGGCTCCTATGCTGTATAGTTCATGCATGCTCCCTATTGTCAGTTCAGTACGGTGGCGCTTAAGCAATGTCAATGTGAAAACAAATCCGTTTAAAATTACAAGGAGGGATTTCATATCATCACTAAGTAGGCGATCTGTCTGTCTGTTTGTCTGTTACCTCTTCACGCTTAAGCCGCTGAACCGATTTAGTTGAAATTTGGTATAGAGATAGTTCGAGTCCTGGGGAAAATCAGGGATATCATTCCTGAAGAGAGTGCAAAGGCGGGTAGAATTGAAAGGGTTAATGGCATTGCCTAATAATTGAAGTAAGCAATGAGCATATTGAATGATTGCTATTAGCATTATCCAGGCGCTATACCTACTTTAGCTGCTGTCACTAATTCCACGCAGACGAAGTCGCGGGCAAAAGCTAGTATTTCAATATTTTCGCTAGGATTTTTTGATTGTTTAGCACAAAAATTAACTTTACTTAAATGTAATAAGGTTGACATCTGTTGCGGGGTAGCAGAACTTCTGTGATTGTAGCTCAACTATGCGACGCTAGATGGGCTACTCGTATCTTCAAAAATAAAAATCGTAGATGCAATTTCGACATAATTTCCTTTACTGTAAAGCTCAAATTATTGTAATGGGCTAGGGCTCATAGGATAATCTCTTTCGAAATAAGAAAATATGGTCAATCATCCTTTAGATAGCGTTGCGTTTGTAGTAGTGTGCATGTTGACGACATAGGTTTCCAGACCGCAGAGAAGCATTATATATTTGTTAATGCCTGGAAGATTGAGGCCTGTCTGCCCATGCTGATGCTCTGAGCTTATTGAATTGCCTTTCTTGGAACTCTTCAACGTACTTTCGGTCATTGGTTCATTTGTCTTAGAGTTTGGTAAAATGACATTCGGTGTATATGTTCAGTGGGCATGCTAAGGGTTATATTTGCAAAAACCCAGGCGTTGACTTTGGTTAATGCTTGAGAGCTCCATGTGCATTTGGCCTGTTTAGTGTCCATATTATGCAGACGCACTGCTTGCCACCATTTGAATATTGTCTTTAGAGCTCTTTGCATTAGGTTGGATATCGTGTGGAAGAAGAAGTTTTGGGTAGAAACGATGTTAGACTAATAATGGACTGACGGATATAGGCTGTCAGTAGTCCTTTTTCCCTGCCTTTGCTATAAAGTTTACCTTGACCCGAGTCCAATTATCTGGTACGATTCGCCACATGAAACTTGCTCGGAATATAAGGGTCAGATGCAGATTGCTGTAAACGCGCTGCCGATTTAAATCAAAAAGTTTGGTCTAAAGATGTTTGTTGCTATATTCCAGTCGATATTGCGTGCCACTGTGGATTCGAGGATTCCTATGGGCGCAAAGCTGTGTTTATTACTGGTTGAGTATGAACCGGGGAAGTGGGTGTCTCTGAGCAAGTTCCTCTTCCGTGTTCATAAATGTGCCATCTAGTGTTTAAGGAGACCGAGATAGTTGGTTGGTGTCTTGGAGAGTATTATGTAAGTTCATGCTCCTTTATGAGTTTGGGCAATATCAGGAGGCACCCCGTACGATTGCCCTGTCTAGACGGAACCTTCTCCATTATCTTATTTTTGCCTCCCATATTTGTTTATTATATTCAGTCAATGCTCTATGATACCCGTAGTACCATACCCATTCTGTTAACAATTAAAACAGATCAATTCCAAAACCTGTTCTGTTGTGATCTGTTCTGTTCTATCTTGTTCTGTTCTTTTATGTTCTGTTCTATCTTGTTCTGTTCTGTTCTATCTTTTTCTGTTCTAACCTGTTCTGTTGTGATCTGTTCTGTTGTGACTTGTTCTGTTGCCGCGCGCACCCGAGTTGCATACATTCAGTTAGTAGCTCGGTACCACTTACAGGGCTAGTGGGTCTCATTTGAAATGTTCTTTGTCTTATGGGCAGTTGTGTTAAAATCTGTCACAACCCTACTGTGTTTTTATGCGGTGTCTGCATTAACGCATATATCAAAGGCGTCGGTTCACTGTTACTTTTTATACTGTGGTTCCGTCTAGACAGGGCAATCGTACGGGGTGCCTCCTGATATTGCCCAAACTCATAAAGGAGCATGAACTTACATAATACTCTCCAAGACACCAACCAACTATCTCGGTCTCCTTAAACACTAGATGGCACATTTATGAACACGGAAGAGGAACTTGCTCAGAGACACCCACTTCCCCGGTTCATACTCAACCAGTAATAAACACAGCTTTGCGCCCATAGGAATCCTCGAATCCACAGTGGCACGCAATATCGACTGGAATATAGCAACAAACATCTTTAGACCAAACTTTTTGATTTAAATCGGCAGCGCGTTTACAGCAATCTGCATCTGACCCTTATATTCCGAGCAAGTTTCGCGTGGTGAATCGTACCAGATAATTGGACTCGGGTCAAGGTAAACTTCATAGCAAAAGCAGGGAAAAAGGACTACTGACAGCCTATATCCGTCAGTCCATTATTAGTCTAACATCGTTTCTACCCAAAACTTCTTCTTCCACACGATATCCAACCTAATGCAAAGAGCTCTAAAGACAATATTCAAATGGTGGCAAGCAGTGCGTCTGCATAATATGGACACTAAACAGGCCAAATGCACATGGAGCTCTCAAGCATTAACCAAAGTCAACGCCTGGGTTTTTGCAAATATAACCCTTAGCATGCCCACTGAACATATACACCGAATGTCATTTTACCAAACTCTAAGACAAATGAACCAATGACCGAAAGTACGTTGAAGAGTTCCAAGAAAGGCAATTCAATAAGCTCAGAGCATCAGCATGGGCAGACAGGCCTCAATCTTCCAGGCATTAACAAATATATAATGCTTCTCTGCGGTCTGGAAACCTATGTCGTCAACATGCACACTACTACAAACGCAACGCTATCTAAAGGATGATTGACCATATTTTCTTATTTCGAAAGAGATTATCCTATGAGCCCTAGCCCATTACAATAATTTGAGCTTTACAGTAAAGGAAATTATGTCGAAATTGCATCTACGATTTTTATTTTTGAAGATACGAGTAGCCCATCTAGCGTCGCATAGTTGAGCTACAATCACAGAAGTTCTGCTACCCCGCAACAGATGTCAACCTTATTACATTTAAGTAAAGTTAATTTTTGTGCTAAACAATCAAAAAATCCTAGCGAAAATATTGAAATACTAGCTTTTGCCCGCGACTTCGTCTGCGTGGAATTAGTGACAGCAGCTAAAGTAGGTATAGCGCCTGGATAATGCTAATAGCAATCATTCAATATGCTCATTGCTTACTTCAATTATTAGGCAATGCCATTAACCCTTTCAATTCTACCCGCCTTTGCACTCTCTTCAGGAATGATATCCCTGATTTTCCCCAGGACTCGAACTATCTCTATACCAAATTTCAACTAAATCGGTTCAGCGGCTTAAGCGTGAAGAGGTAACAGACAAACAGACAGACAGATCGCCTACTTAGCGATGATATGAAATCCCTCCTTGTAATTTTAAACGGATTTGTTTTCACATTGACATTGCTTAAGCGCCACCGTACTGAACTGACAATAGGGAGCATGCATGAACTATACAGCATAGGAGCCATCTGATTTTTGACGCGAGACGTAAATGTGACGTTTATGCTTCCAATGGAACCCACAAGATGGCAGAACCTACTATGCATATATAGATGGTATAGCACTTGCTTTGATTAGGTTAGGTCTTGTTTTTGTTTGAAATCGAGACTTGATATATTTTTATTAACAAGCTTTTATTAGGTCGACCTGTATGTAACTAACTATGTAATGAAATCTAAGGTAACTAATTTAATCATCTTCCAAGGATCGTAGCGTCATGAAAATTGGCAGCTGTATGTAGTTCTGATGACAATACAATAATATGGTACTGTCGAACTGATCTGATGATGGAGACAGGAGGTGGCCATAGGAACTCTGTGATGAAACAACGCAACCGAATTGTGTTAGGGGTTTTTAGAATTAAATTTTTGCCAAAAACTTATTTTTAACGACGATGATGACACACGCTTAGTAACTCTGAAACATTGCTCTACATACAATTATCCACAGTAATCAGCTTTTACCAGTACACAACCTCACCTTAAGGGGCTCCCGCGGTTTTCATCGATATTTGATAAGGTTTGAGCCGTTACTTCTACATTTACACTTCAGATAGAATTATAAGACAAATGGCTATCTGTTCTTCAATCTTTAATCTCCATTTGTGTCTACCGGATTTTGAAACTAATGAATACTTATTTTTTTATTATTTTTTTAAACATTGTCTAAAATAACACTTTTCTCGTAACTGGATTGATGTGAAGGATCTTACATGTACGAAATCAGCATATTTGGATTCGTCTTTGACGTCTCTAAAAACTGGTCAGAGATGTAAATTTTAAAATAATTAACACAAAAGCTATGGCCAGAAAACCAGGTTGTTGGCCTAAAATTGTTCAACTTGTACAACGAATATCTCGAAGACAATGAACTTTGAAGTAAATATGGCATACTATATTGCTAAAAGTCGTTGCTATTATAGCTACAAAAAAACAACGGATTGCACTCCGGGAGTGCCGACAGAAGTGAATACTCAATGACTAGTCCAAAATGTCTGCAGCACTATGTACAATTGGCCCATCCTCCTTTCTATTGAAAAACTTTAGTCCGAAATTGCTGGTCAGTGAGCTTGTTTAAAATTAGAAATTGAAATTTGTAGAGTTAATTGTTTAAAATTCGAATAGAAATTGCAGATCTCGCATCTAAATATATTTGGTCATGATATTTTGAGTTTTATTCACCAGTACATAGAGTTCACTTTTATTAGCGATTTCATCAAAATGTAGCTTTATTGAATTATATTTGAGTGACATAAAGTTTGAATGTAACTGTGAGATCCTCGTATTTCAGTACGTACAAGATTAAAACCTTTTTCATGTAATGTCATTGAGTTTTTCTTTATTGATTTAATTGCCATCTAATTGAGGAGCCATCTAAACGTTACGATCACGTGATCGCTGTCTCGAGTTTATCATTTTTTCGCCCACCTCGGAAAGTGCCCAGCGCCGCTAAAAAAGTTCTCACATCAAAAACATTAGAAAACTAAGGGATTCAGATCGAATGTCATTAGCGCCAAGGAGCCCCTTAACAACGAATTTTGAAAAACCAGCTTTTGCATTTTTTTTTTGTACTCGAATTGGGAACATTATAAAATACCTAAATGATTGGTAAATAAATAAATAGTCATTCACTTTTAAACATTTTTTTATTTCAGACATACACAGACGTACACTTATTCGAAGTCAAAAAACACATAAGTTCTCTTGATGATTTTCGGGTTGGTCACCTCTACGAACCACACCCCCGCGTCTTTCCAGATTAAAGTTTTCTGTTTAAGAGGCACGGAGAGGAATGATCTAATGTTGTGTTTTCTTAGCACCTCCAGCAAAAGCCCCTCCGCATGGTATCCCGAGTGTAACTGAAGGATGGGCCTCTCTTCCAGCAGTTCTTTGATCAGCTTCTTGAGATCGATCCGGGCCGCCTCCCACTTGTAAATGTCCACGTCAGGTGCCAGCGCCTCGATTGATGAGATGAATGCAATATTTGTTTCGTCGCTATCTCCACATTTATAATTGTACCCTAACCCCTTGTTACTAAACCACAGCCTCGCAACGAGTTCAATGACGTACTCCATTGTTATTTTCTGATTTTAAAATTAATTTTAGAAAGCGTATGCGTCAGTTACAGGTTGCAGGTATTGTGATCTCATTTATGATATTATAATTGGAACTGGTGGGGGGAGGGGGAGGGGGAAATGACCAAACGAGATAGTCTTATGTAATATTTCAGTAGGAGTAGCAGAGAAAGCGTTATTATTGTTTGTCCTTGTCACATTCTCACATTTTTTTTTATTCCCCACAGTGAATTTAGTATGGTTTATGTTAGGTAACAAATAACCCGACCAAGTTACGTAGGTTATGCTTGATATGTTGTCAGGTATATTAAAACGTGTTTTCAATTTCGTCACTTTGCGTATGTTCTGTCCCTCACGGACTTTCTGACCTCTGAACTCTGACCTCTGACCATTCCGATTGAAAAGATTGAAGAGTATACCCCCAACATCGCACGAGTTTCATGACCATGTCGCATTACAGAATTACAGCATTAGTAAAATCTACTTTATTTCTAGTACTTAGAGTTAATAATCTTTCAAATAAGCTTCATTATCTGACTAAGGTTACAATACTTAATTCATGACGGCTGATATTTGCTTATAATTTCATACAAATACATCAAACTCTCTCTATCTGTCAAATTCTACGGTGAATGGAAGTTTACAGTCACATACGACTTTTTGTTTTCGAACGTCACGGTCTATATCTCAACGATCGGCAACGCGCATGTAACATCTCGAAATTGCAGGCGTCCATAGGCTACAGTGACTGCTCACTACCAGACGGGCCGTGTGCTTGTTTGCCACCGACGTGGTATATAAAAAAAAGAAAAAACTTATTGAACCTTTTTGCAGTCGGCAACGCGCATGTAACAACTCTAAAGTTGCAGGCATCCATAGGCTACGTTGACTGCTTACCATCATGTGAGCCGGATGCTTGTTTGCCACCGACGTATTATTAAAAAAAAAAAAAAAAGTCTGGGCCTTTTTGCAGTCTGCAAACTACATTTGATAACCAAAAGAGACAAAATCAACCGTAAATAAGTGTGCTAGAAACCCTAAATACTACATGAGCAGGGGGGCCGGAGGTGTCCCCTGTCGAGGTTTTCCTGAGGGTCTAATGATAATAATGATGATGATGAGCCCGCAGGGCAGCTTGTGGCGAGCTGTTGGGGAGTAACGACCCCACGGACCCGAGTGCTCCCGAGAGTCGGTCAGGGTCTCCGTCTCCGGCGTGTCTTCGTCGGTCGGAGTGGACCCCAAGGGGACCCGCAGGACTCTCAGCTCTGGCTTGCCTTAATTGGCCGTCCAGAGAGGAGTCGTTAGAGCTATATGCTCCAGGGGTGGAAGTGAAAGATGCATAAGACGCGAGTTGGCACAGTGGCTGGTAACAGCCATTGGGTAGAAAGCGGCGCACACCTCTCGACACCCCTGAGCCGCTCACACCGATGTTGCTCCTGGTCGTCTTCGTGACGGCAGTTTCAGGGGCCCATCTAGTCAGCGGCAAGTCACCACCTGCCTCGATAACATGTTTTAGCATTGTTATGGCAGGTGTCCGGACTTCTCTACAATAGCCCAGTCTTATTGTCCATCCAAACTTCAATCCATAGACCGGTATACTATTCAGTTTTTCTACAATAGTCCCAATGCCTGCTGCGACCGGTTCATGGGTGTTTATTGTTGCGCCTGTGAACGGGTTCCAGCAGGCGTTCTACATGACATTAAAGCTCTCCAAGGGGCCTCTACGTGTTGGATCTATATCCCCACGCAAGCCTATCAAAAGACCGGGATTTGTAGGCCCGTGAATTCCAAAATGATGATGATGATGATGATGATGTATAGGTTTCAAAAGTCTGAACTTGCAAGCGTCCAAAGGCTACGGTGGCTGCTTACCATCAGGTGAGCCGGATGCTTGTTTGCCACCGACGTAGTATATAAAAAAAAAAATCTGGATCTTTTTGCGGTCGGTAAACTACAAACTCCATACATTTGATAAGCACAAGCGACAAAACCAACCGCAAATAAAAATGCATCCGTGGTAACAATAGAATTCGCAGGCGTCCATGGGCTACGGTGACTGCTTACTGTCAGGCGAGGTCGTCTGCTTGTTTGCCACTGACGTGGTATTAAAAAAAACGCCGATATAAGCCTCATATTTTAAAACAAAGTTATTGAATCTTTGGGCAGTCGGCAGCGCGCTTGTATCCACCCTGGAGTTGCAGGCGTCCAAAGGCTACGGTAACAACTTACCATCAGACGGACTGTATGCTTATTTGCCACCAATGTGGTATAATAAAAGAAAAACCCCTTTACGGTTGGTAAACTACAAACTCCATACATTTGATAAGCACAAGCGACAAAACCAACCGCAAATAAAAGTGCATCCGTGTAAACTATTGAATTCGCAGGCGTCCATGGGCTACGGTGACTGCTTACTGTCAGGCGAGGTCGTCTGCTTGTTTGCCACTGACGTGGTATTAAAAAAAACGCCGATATAAGCCTCATATTTTAAAACAAAGTTATTGAATCTTTGGGCAGTCGGCAGCGCGCTTGTATCCACCCTGGAGTTGCAGGCGTCCAAAGGCTACGGTAACAACTTACCATCAGACGGACTGTATGCTTATTTGCCACCAATGTGGTATAATAAAAGAAAAACCCCTTTACGGTTGGTAAACTACAAACTCCATACATTTGATAAGCACAAGCGACAAAACCAACCGCAAATAAAAGTGCATCCGTGTAAACTATTGAATTCGCAGGCGTCCATGGGCTACGGTGACTGCTTACTGTCAGGTGGGGTCGTCTGCTTGTTTGCCATCTGGCATGAGGCGTGGGGGGAAATGACTGAACGGGATAGTCTCATGTATCTTTCAGTAGGAGTAACAGCGATGAAATGTAAACAAAACAGTTCCACAGATAAGATATAAATGACACACGATTTTCGAACTATTCAAACGTAGTGTTGGTAGCTCACGATTTTTCAAATTTGCCGCCTTTTTCTACTGACTAGATTTGCTTGACCAAGATTAATTAACTTACCATGAACCCCCTCTGACTCTGCGGACTTTTTTAGAAATACTCAGACGGCTGCTCATCTATACATATCATAGCGGATGGTTTTAGAACTAACGTTGCGCATACATACAGTCGCCCTCTGGCGGGGCTAGCGGGGATTTTTGGAACTAACGTTGCGCATACATACTGTCGCCCTCTGGCGGGCCTGGCGGGGATTTTTGGAACTAACTAGCGGTGTCCACCGACGAAGGCGCCACTAGCGATATCTATTCATTTAAGCGATTCAACAACTCGCATACAAAGTGGAGACATCTAAACATTTCATAGCGGATGGTTTTGGAACTAACATTGCGCATACATACTGTCGCCCTCTGGCAGGAGAATTTTAGAACTAACCTTGCGCATACATACTGTCGCCCTCCAGCGGGGCTGGCGGAAATTTTAGAACTAACGTTACGCATACATACTGTCGCCCCCAGGCAGGGCTGGTGGGGATTTTTAGAACTAACGTTGCGCATACATACTGTCGCCCTCTGGCAGGAGAATTTTAGAACTAACGTTACGCATACATACTGTCGCCCCCAGGCAGGGCTGGTGGGGATTTTTGGAACTAACGTTGCGCATACATACTGTCGCCCTCAGGCAGGGCTGGTGGGGATTTTTAGAACTAACGTTGCGCATACATACTGTCGCCCCCAGGCAGGGCTGGCGGATAATTTTGGAACTAACGTTACGCATACATACTGTCGCCCCCAGGCAGGGCTGGTGGGGATTTTTAGAACTAACGTTGCGCATACATACTGTCGCCCCCAGGCAGGGCTGGCGGGGATTTTTGGAACTAACGTTGCGCATACATACTGTCGCCCCCAGGCAGGGCTGGCGGATAATTTTGGAACTAACGTTGTGCATACATACTGTCGCCCCCAGGCAGGGCTGGCGGATATTTTTGGAACTAACGTTACGCATACATACTGTCGCCCCCACGCAGGGCTGGTGGGGATTTTTAGAACTAACCTTGCGCATACATACTGTCGCCCCCAGGCAGGGCTGGCGGATAATTTTGGAACTAACGTTGCGCATACACAGTGGCGCCTCTAGCGGGGAGTAGAGTGAACTAACCAGCGGCGCATACATACTGTCGCCCTCCGGCGGGGCTGGCGGATATTTTCGGAACTAACGTTGCGCATAGACAGTGGCGCCTCTAGCGGGGAGTAGGGTGAACTAACCAGTGGCGCCATCTAGCGGCGACCTTTGGAACTAACGTTGCGCATAGACAGTGGCGCCATCTAGCGGGGAGTAGGGTGAACTAAATTGTCACTACCTTACGCATACATACTGGCGCCCTCTGGCGGAAAAGTTCTGGTCCAAAACCGGTACAAACACACTACTGACAACTAATCCCATGATTTGACGTAGGCACTAGTTTTTACGAAAGCGACTGCCATCTGACCTTCCAACCCAGAGGGTAAACTAGGCCTTATTGAGATTAGTCCGGTTTCCTCACGATGTTTTCCTTCACCGAAAAGCGACTGGTAAATATCAAATGATATTTCGTACATAAGTTCCGAAAAACTCATTGGTACGAGCCGGGGTTTGAACCCGCGACCTCCAGATTGCAAGTCGCACGCTCTCACCGCTAGGCCACCAGCGCTTTATAAAATAAACTCAAAGTACAAACAAATTAAAATGATATTTTAAACTTTCGCGTTTTGAACGCGTGATGTCTACCCCAAACTTTTCCATACACTTTTCGTCGGGTAGATGCACAAATCTCTGTTTTGACATTTTGCTGGGACATCAGTCAGCCGCGACCACGATCAGTGAAACCTGTGTCGAAACGTCGGTAAATCAAGGTAATTGAATATAATTCGCGTTAGACCCGTCTATAATGTGAGTTAAATTAAAATGAATACTAAAATTACTCAGTAGAATATAGAGTTCGTAAAACAATTAAACTGAGTTATTGGATTTACTGTCTAAACTTGGATAATTAGAAGTTGCACCGCTAACCAGTATCTATCCTGCAGTGCAGGAAATAAACTCGGAAGTTTCTGGAAACTTACACGAGAATTTAAAGAAAGTTTCTATTCAGAAAGACTCACGTGGTAATTTTTTTATAAAATATTAAAATTTCTGAACGCTTTCTCTAATGACAGACAGAAGGAATTAATGAAGCCTGTATCTGTTAAGCTGCCGTATTCGAACTTCAAGATATTCACAAGAGACGACACGTACTGGATCCATTCTAGATACGTTATAGTTTAGATATCAACAAGTTCTCTTTTGCAGAGAAGTTCTATTCGGGCAACCAATGTCACTTTTACGTTAGATAGAGTAAGATATCTATAGTCATATCCTGTGGAAATCGTTCAAGAGTATCTCCAGAATCGCGCAAATGTCAAATTTGACAGGTTAGATCTTAAACATATCGTTATCGTATCTTGGTGATGTCTAAAAGATGTATAATAGATGTCTATTTCAAAATCCGAATCGGGTCCAAGGTCTTGACATGTTTTGTTTGAATTGTTTGTTAAATTGAAATTTCTGAGAACTTTTCCAATAGTAATTCGGCAACTACGGAAACTTTTAATTGGTACAATGCTACACCGATTACAATATCTAATATCTCTGGGCTAAAATCAATACGTTCGTGTACTGTCACGGTGATTATTGTATTAATTGAGTGCGCTGGCTCGCCGCCAGATCTGGCATATGTGATCATTAGTTGCGCGCGGGCAAGTCAAATTCTCAACTCCTCCAGTATAATGTGACCAGTATTCAATATGAATATCGAAAAGCGTTTCTAAGTTCATTTACACGATACGAGTTTCTTGCCTCGGGTATTCGATTACCGTCATGCACCGGCTTGACGGGTGACGTTTTATTTGACATTTAGAGTGTGAGGACAAGTCAGACTTACTTACTATGTATAATAAGTCGATGTCGATAAAGTGATGAAGTAAGACAGTACCGTTATGAATTTTTTAAATATATTTCATTCACTTTTACTATAAAATTCATTACATTATTATTCTAAGTAAGTTTCATTCTTGTCACAATGCCTAAAGATAATTTCAAATGTTAGATGTTTACAGTTGCAATAAGTAATAAATCAAATAATTTACTTTTAAATAAATAAATAAATAAATAAATAAATACTATAGGACATTCTTGCACAGATTGACTAAGTCCCACAGTAAGCTCAAGAAGGCTTGTGTTGTGGGTACTCAGACAACGATATATATAATATACAAATACTTAAATACATAGAAAACACCCATGACTCAGGAACAAATATCTGTATCATCATACAAATAAATGCCCTTACTGGGATTCGAACCCAGGACCATCGGCTTCGCAGGCAGGGTCACTACCCACTAGGCCAGACCGGTCGTCAAAACTTTTGAATCGCTTTACCGATTTAGATGGAATTTTATCGCGAAAAGACATAGGGTAGTTTATATATGAAAGTATTAATACTATTAATTATATGCAAACGAAGTTGCGTGCAGAAGCGAATTCATCTACTCGTAATACAAATGAATGCTCCATTGATCCTAAGGGCCTTTAAAATCAGGTGCCAAGAACGAACTGGTATCTGCATTTGATGGCCGCTAGGTTAAAAGGTCGTTTATCAACGTTGAATGTCGAGGAAACGGCGGGAATCAGATAAAAGGCGTTTTATTTAAGTAGGATGTGATTTTTAGAGTCTACGTTTTAGTGGAGGCTTTTATTTCTAGTAGTTTGGTGTTTTTAAGAAGCGCTGGTGGCCTAGAGTTAAGAGCGTGCGGCTTTCAATCCGGAGGTCGCGGGTTCAAACCCCGGCTTATACCAATGAGTTTTTCGGCACTTATGTACGAAATATCATTTAACATTTACCAGTTGCTTTTCGGTGAAGGAAAACGTCGTAAGGAAATCGGACTAAGGCCGAGTTTCCCCTCCCATGCAGACAAGCCAGAACAGAGCTCTCTAGCGCAGACATAGACACAGCAACACTCTTAACTGTCCATTGGTGGACCTTATGCCATTTGTGATAAGGTTTACGAACTGTCAGGTAGCAGTATGGGCGATGATACAACGAGACCCAACCCTAGCTCAGCTGGGAAGAGGGATAGGCAAAGAAGAAAAAGTAAATTTGTGTTTTCCCTTAAAGACTTTAGGAATTTTAGAGATTAATATGATATATTTGAAACGGCCACCAAATTAGCATTCTACATTATTTTCCGGACTGTTCGTGTAACAAGTTAGATTAATAAAATTATAGACTCTTGTTTATCTAACTACCAAAAATCCGAACCAAAAATATATATGACTTGAAAACGGGTCCCCAGCATTTACCCCGCTTAAAAACAATATTTTTGTTTCAAAATATTTATTCGACGGTGTTTATAAAGGGCATACATCACCACGCAAATCATGGGTGATATTCAAAAAATTCGTTGAATTATTTATCATTCTCCATTACATTAATAACATGACATCAAAATGATGTCAGTCGCGTGTGCGATTATACTTAATATTAATAAATAAACAACATGATTCAAATATTATTCAGATGTCAGTGTACCTATGTGCGTATTGGCTTGTTGGCTCAAAATAATTCTGTATACTTATATGACTTATGAAACTACAGACTCATTCCTGAAATAGGTTCCGTTAGATCCTTCTGATATGTGCTCGCGAAATAATTTCAAGTATAAACCCCTCACTTTAAAAAAAACGCAATAAAGAACAATGGAGGGAATTTATCCGTCTTGAGGGCACGAGTAAGCCCCTGCCGTGGATCACCTACGATAGATTGTGCAGTATATAAAGATTGACCGTTATACGCAATTTAAGTTACCCCTGAAAGTCAATTTTTTAATGGATGAATGGGACCACCCATTCAGTACCACCATCCTTTCAGGGGGGTGATCGATCAGAAATTCAAAAATCCATCGCAGAACGTAACAAAAATCATTTTTTGTAGAAAATTATATACACCAAAAAGTACAAAAATTCTCCCTTGCTATACATATATGTAGCTAATGATATTTATATTATGTAGGTCGATACCCAGCTAAATTTTAATATCATCAACACAATGTCGAACCGAATAGTACCAGACGATTTATTTTATCTGCTTGTTTGTCTCCATAAAAAACATAGCCTCTTAAATATCATTTTGTAAACTATTAAGCCATAGGGCCCATAGGAAACATGGCTTGAACCCGCAGAACACGAGCATATTAATCTGCCGGGATACTCAGTCACAACTAACTCCTCGAGAACCACGATAAAAGGTGGAGGCACCATCATTTTTGTTAGTAACGAGTACTCGAATAGTTTTCAAGTAATTGATGTCTCACAATATTACATCGAAAGACATTTTGAAGTATGTGAAATTATGTTAAAGTTGGGCAGTGGTACAAATCTATTTTTGCTCGTACTCTACAGGTCCCCGAATTCCAGTTTTGACATTTTTATCAAACAGTTAAGTAATTTTTTGAATAATTTCAGCTCACATAATATGATAATTGCAGGAGATTTTAATATTAATATCGCAGATAAAAACGACAGTAAGACTAAATTATTTTTGCAGACATTGTTGGAACATAACATCAAACCTACGATATCAGATTTCACACGAGTTACAACTAAAACTAAAACAGCATTAGACAACATAATGACTGACTATAGCGACTATGTAACTGCTTATGTGACTCCATGCAGTTTCTCAGACCATGATGTTCAAATACTTGAATTACCACCTCGCTCAAACAAGCAAAAAAACAACAGAAAGTTACAAATAGACGTTTCTACAGTAAAAAAGCAACGCATAACTTTCATAATGAACTTACTTGCATCGATTGGCAATCAGCTCTTGACAACAAAGACTGTAATAATAAATTACAGGAATTTTACAATATATTATTACCTTTAATTGATAAGCATTTTCCACTCAAAACAGTACAATCCCGATTAAAATCTAACAAATGGATCACAAAAGGTATCAGGACATCCAGCCGTACTAAACGTAAATTATTAATTAAAGCTCGACAGGCTAACGATGACCATTTTGTCGAATATTTTAAACAGTATAAAAACACGCTTAAAACAGTCATAACCTACGCCAAAAAAATGCATTTGCATAGGACCATCTCTACTTCTAAAAACAAGGTCAAAACTATTTGGGAGTTAGTTAAAGAGAGTACGGGTAAGGGTACTAAAATCCTGCCCAAACTAGTGATACAACTTGAAAATGGACAAACCAACGATGTAAATACAATTGCAAATGCTTTCAATCGACATTTCCTAAGCGTAGGGAAGGCATCCGATGACACTGTATGCAGCAAACACATGAGAAATATGCATAACCTAAAGATTGAAAACTGTAACTCCATCTTCTTAAGTCCCATAACTGAATTAGAAATTGTCCAAACAGCAAAGAACCTCAAAAACTGCAACTCAAGTGGACCAGACAACCTCAATACAAAATTTGTAAAAAACAACATAAGCTTTTTATGTACACCGTTATGTATAATTTTTAATGAATGTTTAGAAAAGGGTATTTTCCCTAATATTCTGAAAAAAGCCAAAGTCGTTACGATATTTAAAAAAGGAAGTCGTGCTGAACTGAACAATTACAGACCTATATCTCTTCTGTCAGTAGTCTCCAAAATATTTGAGAAATGCCTAGCTGTAAGATTGGAAAAGCATTTTGAGAAACATAACCTGTTCACTTCATGTCAGTACGGTTTCAGGAAAGGAAGGAACACTTCCCATGCTGTAATAAATCTAGTTACTGAGGTAATGTCCAACCTGAACAATGGGCACCAATGTGGAGGAGTGTTCTGTGACTTGACTAAAGCTTTTGACTGTGTTAGTCACAAAATACTCCTTAACAAACTTGAGTACTACGGAGTTCGTGGTACAGCCCATAGTCTTTTTGAATCTTATCTAACTGATCGTTCACAATACGTAGAGATTTCGTGTGGAGATAATATTGAGACATGTCGTTCTGACGAAGGTGTAATTAAATACGGGGTGCCACAGGGTTCAGTACTTGGGCCCTTATTATTTCTTATATTTATTAACGATTTACCAGCAAATCTTACTCACGGCTCACCCTACTTGTACGCCGATGACACTAGCATAATAATAAATGCAAACACCGCTCAAGAGTTCTGTTTACGAATCGAAACGTGCTGGAAGGAACTTGAAAGTTGGTTTACTTGCAATGGTTTGAAAATAAATTGTGGGAAAAGTTTTTACACCATCTTTCGGCGGAGCTCTAGAAGTAATGATTTAAACTGTAATTTGCCTGTAGAAAAATCTGATTGTATTCGATTTTTGGGAGTAGATCTTGATCCATATCTGAAGTGGCATAACCAAATACAAACAGTATGCAAAAGATTGGCTAGTGCATGTTACTCATTGAAAAGCATTTCAAAAATTGCAGACACTAACATCTTAAAAACGGTTTACTTCTCATATTTTGAAAGTATAATTAGATATTGTGTGGAAGTTTGGGGTAACGGCTCAAATATTAATTCAGTGTTACTCCTGCAGAAAAAGGCTCTACGACTCATTACTGGATCCAAACGTATACCAATTACCCACAGAGATATGTTCAAAGACCAAAAAATCATGACAATCACATCAATGTATCTCTATCGCATATGTGTTTATGTCTACATAAATAGGAATAAGTATCCCACATCTGGTGAATGTCATAATTTCAATCTGAGGAACAAAAATAGACTAGCATGTACAAAATCAAGTTATGTCCATTTTAATAATAGTATTAATAACATGGCAATCAAAATGTTTAACATGTTAACTCAGGACATAAAAAATTGTGAAGATTTTAGAATATTTAACAAAAAAGCAAAAGACTATTTTACTAATAGACCGTACTACACAATCAATGAATTTTTCGCGAATGCACTAGATTAATTACCTTTGAAATTATTGTAACGATTTTAATTTACTGTTACCTACTGAATGACTTATATGTACAAAATAATTTTAACCTTAGAATAAGCAATCTTAGCATGTAAGTACCTTAGAGTATATTTTATAACTATATTTGCATGTATTTATATGTGAAAAGCAAATAAATGATCTTATTCTTATTCTTATTCTTATTCTTATTCATAATCCTAAACACATCAAGTATTACGTTATACAACCGCTAGTATTTATCTTTAGGTAGGATTTTAATTTACGGTCGCAAATATTACATTTTAGTAGTAAGTAAATGCGAACGAGTCGTCGCAAAATTCACGACGAGACGTCTCGCGGGACAAGATAAAAAAATGTACAAATATTAAAATCCTAATATCGTTCCAAAATACTCCATCTGTAGGGTGGATAATCTACGTCTCTTCTTGCCACAAAAATATATTATAAAGCCGCGTTTGCATAATGCCCGGTTAATATCCGGCTGTGTTTGTTTGTGGAGTTCTTTAAGTTGCTCTTAAGCCACCACTAACAAGTTGACTAAGTGTGCATTTGGCCTTTCGTCCAGGATTTGAATATGAAAATTGTGTAAGTTGGCCAAGTGTTATGGTGACACAACTCTACCCTCAAGTGTACCTTTTAGTTGCTACAAGCGTGCACTCATGACGGATAAAACATACACACACAACATCTCGGGCCACTAGGTGACTTGCCGAGGAGCACTGGGGGCCTAGCTAAGATGACAATCGTAGATAAAACAGAACACGCAAACTGAAACTTAAATAATGTATGGAAATAGTCATATTTTTAAGCTTTTGGAAGCATATGTCACCCTCTAATATTTTTTCTTTTCATTTGGCGTTTTTCGAAGTATGATTGTCATCTTGATACCCCTGCGGCGGTAGCACGGTCGCATTTTTATCACTTGTCACCATATGCACAAAACAGATAGGAACAGAAGTCAATCACATGTATGTACTTCACTTTTCATACCTACGCTCGGCGTTCGCTCTAGGGTTGTTAACTATAGCTTATGCACAAAAAATTATCGTGGTAGTGGCACTCGTATCAGCTCGTATCTAGTTGTTTGATTTATTGTTGAGGATGGAACGGGAAGAACGGAAATATAAATTAATAATAACTAAAATATTTTAGTTATAATGTCATTGTTAAACTGGTAGATTAAAAAACGATAATTTACCGATTAATGTTGAATTTAAACGACCATCTACTGAACAGTTATAATAACTTTGTTTTTGTTTCTCCATTATTGAACAAAAAAGTTCACAGACGCGTGTCTCAAGCGGATGGCACTCGCGCTCGCAGTGGTCCCAACCGGTCCGAGATATCGTGTCCGTGAGCAGTGTCTATGTGTGCGTTGCTCGAGCGCACTTTGTATGTAGATTGATTTCTGTACCTATCTGTTTTGTGCCATATGCCTGACACGTTCTAACAAGTATGAAAGTGCAAAAGTGACGGGCATAGCGACAGGCGATAAGAATGGAACCATGCTGCGCCCGCTGGACACCCAATACGAACTGCAACTGCGAAGAATATGATGGTGACTATTTTAAAAACACAAATTAGGTACTTGTGCGGTCAAGCAGTCTAAGCGAAATGAAGGCGGGAATGACAGCTAACAAATATGTAAGTATCCAATATAATTCAAATATCGGTTAGCCGTCAGGTACACGTTCGAATTGGCCTGATACTTGTAGTTAACCTTAATTGAAATTGTGTAGCCATATTGATAATACCCCTTCGAACTGGACGGTCGGCGCACTAAGCTCGCCGTAAAATTTACCGAGCTGTACGACTTTAGAACTACCTATCAAGCACTTGTTGCGCTAGCCCTACTTGTGAAAGAACGACCAACAAACGACTATTAGCATTATTGTGACAACCAGTAGTTCTAGAAATAGTATTGCAAATGAATTTGTTAGAAAAAATGCGGCAAATTCAAAATTAGTTTTCCCGATTTGCCGCATTTTTCTAATGAAAAGTGAACCTTTAAGTATTTTTTTTAGTCAGATTCCTAGGTATATGTATGTATTGGATGCTTATTAAAGTCTATCAGTAGCTGTTCTAAATCTATACAATTACCTATACAAGAGCTTTGTACACGGACTGGATAATTATACGTTAATTTAAAACAGTGGTCAGCCAATCCGAGAGTAATAATCAATGAAGCGTACTACTCTTTAAGTTAATTAAACTTCGATCCGCCCGGTGTAGGTACGGTACCTATTAATTTTCAGTACGGATATGATGGTCGTTTTTGTCTACGTGACAGCGTGATCAAACAGTGTCCGTCACTTTCTATCCCACGGTGTTAAAAAGTGACAGTTATTTTATCACGTGGATAAAGATGGATAAAGTTGGATAAAGCCATCCATAATACGCCGGCAGAACCACTAAAACATGAAAAACTTCCCATGTAAAGTCCATCGTTTTTATTGGATTTAAGGAGGTAAAGAAAATATATAAAAATAATAAATAATTAAACCCAAAGCTGAAAAAAAAAGTGTAGTGTACCTACAGCTTCGTTACACAAAATGGCGGAAATCAGAAATAATATGTGGGACTAATCACTGAAACCAAATACTGTCAAGTCCAGAGACAGGTCAAACAGCAATCTCGTGAAAAAAATAAACAGACCTACAATAACGAATATACTTAGGTACGGTCGTGTTCGAAAAATGTTTATAAGACCAGCAACCAGTCAGTGCAACTCAAAAGTGACGTTTTTGGTTGAAGAAATGTCACTTTTGACACTAACAGATTGGTATCGTAACGCTGTGACATCTTATAAGCATTTTTCGAATACGGCTGTTACTTTGCTGGCGCGATGACCCATAACGGCCTCCAGCACAATTGAGCGCATAATAGCATAAATTATAATTCGCTACGAGCTTCCGAAACTCGCACTTATCTATAAAAACAAACATATTTTCAACAGCGCCCCGAGCCCCGTAGCTAACACCAACTAATTCGCATTATCGCCGAACGAAAACGCCATTCGTCTTCATTACCCCCATTAGTCGGAGGACTTAATTCGCTACGTTATTGCCGCTCAATGCGTAATGAACACTGTTTTAATATATGTGCCGTGCTCAATCGTGCGCTCTTTTCCTGTTTTTGCAATGAATACCTTTTTTTTGGCTAAAGCCGTGTAATTTGTGTGTGTGCTTAATGTGTAGTCATTCGTGTCATGCAAAATGCAAATGTTTTATACATAAAAATGATTTCGAACTGCAGTTTACGATTGTTTTCACCACGAATACTGAAATTTTAATAAAATATTCATTAAAACTTTCTGGTTACGGAATGTTTCGGTATTTTATTGATTAAACGAACATTTAGCGTAGTTGGAAAAACTATTTACACATACAATTTATTTTTCTTTGCACTAGGCTCCAATAAGAGGTTTTTAAGTTAAATTTCAGCCCTTAGCAATAGGATTAAATACTTATCTCCATTTATGTACTAATAAAGCTTATGACGATGACTGTCACAAGTTTTAAGGTCAATAAAACTTGTTGATAGGCAGTAAACAGGGACACATTAGGACCAACGTAGACTAATAAAGCTGTTTTAAAATTACAGGATTTAGCAGGCTGTAAGGCTGTAAAGCTGTAACTATTCTACGAGTAGTTATCCTGCATTCGTTTACGTTGGTCTTAATATCTCACTGTTGACAGTGTCTCAGTACCATAAATGCAAAACATACCTAGGTAGGTATATGAGTCAACTTAGAAGGGTTAACCAAATTATATAAATTAATCGGATTGAAATGCTCAGTCGATAGTTTTTTTTTTACTATTCAGAGCTTGTATCTATGTTGAATTTAATTCAATCAAAATATTCGTGTTCATACGACACGCTCTCACAGACTAAATATGCTAAATTGAATCTCAGTAAAATAAAACCATTTTCTGAAATAGACATCTTAAATAGTCATGTCTCATATCGCACCAAATTTTCAATCATACGGCTCGATTCGGAATTAGATCTCTACTAGACTTCAACAAGTTACGATATGGATAATTTAAAGATATTTGTTAGATAGATATGTCAAATTTGACATTTCCGCGATTCTGGAGGTCCTCTTGAACGATTTCGACAAGTTATGACTTAAATATCCCAGTCACATCTAGTCGATATCTAATGTAGATCTAGTTGATCTCTAAATCGTCTCTAGATCTTGTGATTATCTCGAAATCCGAATAGGTCTGTTTATCCCAAAGTAAAAACTATTCTAACTGGACACTACATACAGAACTTACTAAATCAAATTACAATTAAGCAGCAAAATAGCCGGGCAAAAACAGCTTAGCCCCGTCAATCGTGACGCAGGTCCGAACCGTGACGCGAGCCCGGGAAAAAGTGACGCCGGCCATGACGCATGACCGCGGGAAAAACCCCCGGATTTGCTGCCCTCCGTCATTCCGGGATGTAGTGCGGTGTCGAGATTTCGAGGTGGATCCGAGACGCGTGATTGAAAAACGTGATGTGATTGGGTAAGGGGCGAGCTAATGAGGCACGTCGTCTAATACCATGGCACTAATCCATGGACAGCATTTTGGTGACCAATTCATTTGGAACTCAATCTGATTCATAAACAGGGGGTGCCGAATGTGTTCATCATCATCATCCCAGCCATAAGACGCCCACTGCTGAACATAGGCGCCGCGGGGGGTGCCGACAGTGTTATTAATAAAAAAATCTCATAGATTTTTATCTCTACAACAAGTGACCAGTAGGTTACAAGTGTTACGACGTTTTAATTATTTCTATAACTTATCAAAAATAGAGGGTGATTTAATTTTTTGTTTTCACCACTAAGATTTTGATGCAATATAAGTTGGGAAGTGTTTAAGCTTAAATTGGAATTTATACTAGTCTATTAACTTCCAAATGATTAAAATTGTAATAATGGCATATGTTCAATGGATAATGAAACTTTCCAACAAATATATAAAGCCCATTACTGAAGTAAATCGATTAATTAACTCTTGTAATCATTAAATCAATTAACGTCACTCCATTACCGGAACAATCAACCGGCGAAATGAAATCATTACAACGACAACCGCGAGCGTGAAATTGAGAATTATTACAACATTAATTCTACCTCATACTAGCGAATATCCGAAACCATACATTTATTAGACATTTATTCAAATATAGGACGGCAAAGCCCTCCCGAAACGCTAAGCCACAAAATATGAATTTATCGCCATGCCCAATATGGAGTTGAGAAACAAAATTATTAAGCTCGTATTTTATTTACGCCATTTATGAGCTACAGGCCTATTCAGATTTCGAGATAATCACAAGATCTAGAGACGATTTAGAGATCAACTAGATCTACAGTAGATATCGACTAGATGTGACTTGGATACCTAAATCATAACTTGTCGAAATCGTTCAAGATGACCTCCAGAATCGCGGAAACGTCAAATTTGACATATATATCTTACAAATATCTTTAAATTATCCATATCGTAACTTGTTGAAGTATAGTAGAAATCTAATTAATCAATTGTTTTATTTTTTTGAGACACGCCGCACACACTCTAAAATGAACTTTACAGCTTTATGTATAGAGTAGAATTCGCGCAAAAGCTGAACCGCCATCAAGTATTTACAGCGGTCAAGTTTTGTAATAAGCGCCCTTATAATAAACTTGGTACCAGCCTTGGAGGGTATTTAAGCAAATTTCAAGACCTTTGAATCTCATCGGGCTCAAATTAGCCGCGTCCTCTGAATAATTCGAAAGCCCTCCACATAACTGAAAATGCTAATTTGTAGGTAACTGCTTAATCAAATTCTAGAACGTAACGAAACTCGATTTAGCCGCGAGGGAATCTAGAGAAAAAGTTTAGGACAAATGGAATTCGCCCTCTATTGTTTGCGACTCATTATTTTTGAAATTGGAACGTCAAAGAGATGGCCCGAAGGAGCGCCAACTTCTGGCGACCATAACTACAAGGCCTCAACACACTTAAGGCGGCAACAAATTTCCTCCAATTAAATCCGTGTAGAGGGTCCGCGGAGGGTTCCATTAATTAAACCGGCTCTTGAGCCCCCTCGGTCCTGAGGGCCACCTCTTCTGCAGGCTCCACTCGACATAATCGCGGACCAAAATTATGCCCTTTGATTATCTATGGAATCGCGCCGCCTTAATTGTGCTTGCGTAATCTGCGGTCTAGTTGTACGTAAAAGTTAGTGAGGGTGACGGGGCGGAAGGCTGGCATTGAAAATAAACGATTTGCAAGCTCTGCTCAATTTGTCCGCGTTGCCTTAAGCTTGACTGGTAGCGATTGCTAATGATCTTAAGCCAAATTGTAGGATCAGTGCCCTTTTGTACAATAAAGTTTAAATACCTAGGCAGATAAAAGTCTATTTACAGCGTTCATCAATCATTTAATTAGTCATGGCAGCATGCAGGTATTCGCGAATTGTAAAGACACTGGTTTGTGCTCTTCCTGATCCTTATAAGTTTTAATAAAGTAGGCATCAGGTTTATTCATACCGTAGAACTTATATCCCAAAAGAAAAATATGTACTCTTTTTCCAGTGGATGCTGGTGATGATGCAATGCTGTATATTTATCAGCACCTATGTATAAACGTAACACTTACCATTACCAACACAGGATTAACGAAACGAGAAACGTAAAAATAGCGACTTCAAAATACTAAAAAGAACTACGGCGCGATTCGGGAAATGAATTAGACATTCACTAGATATGAAATAGTAACGATATGTGACGTTCCACGGCAAAAGGTACCCTATGGCGGTTGGCGCTTACGCTATTATTAACGCCGCTCCATTATTAATGCTGCCGCAATAAGGTACCTTTTGCCGTGGAACGTCACATATGTTTACTATTTCATATCTAGTGAATCTCTAATTAATTTCCAAATAGGACATGGTTTCAAAACAGCCCGTTGTTGAGTTTATCAGACAATAGACGTCGCGGTACGGCTCGCTGCAATCTAGTCAGATGACCCAGGAAGCTAATAAGAATAAACATTTTGATGTTAAAATGATGTATGTTTGTTATTATTTACCTGTGCATCTCGCTTGCGCCAATACATGTACGGGCAAGTATTACGAGCGAAATGCACGAGAGATAACTAAATGACATCATTTTGATAGAACAGATCAGCTGCAGGCTTCGTCACCTACTAACAAATGATGTAATCCGCAACAGACTTTGTCAATATTAATCACACGCTTAAGGACGTCGTGGTGAACAGTACCATCGCCCACACTATTAACTATCCATCGGTAAACCTTATTACAAAGACATAAGGTCCACCGATGAACAGTTAAGAGCTGTTTCCCACTAACGCCCAGTTTTTTGTGGGTACGGTTTTTTGCAGGATCCCGTTTTCTGTAGTATGCAGGATCCCGCAAACAAAATGCTCGTGTGAAAGTTACTATATTAGCACATATACTACTAGAACACGATCCTGCAATAAAACCGTATCCGCAAAAGGATGGTGTTTAGCAAAAATGAGTCATCCCACATCCATTTTGCAATAAAATGTCAACTTTAAGCGTCAATTTTTTGAGTTGCCATCTTATTGAAAAATTAATGTGGGTTGACACATTATTACGTATCATCCAAAAAACTGGACGTCATGGTGTCCGCGGGAAACAGCTCTAAGAGTGTTGCAGTTTGTACTGCCTAACCAGTCAACCAAAACCCATAGGTGCAGATGACCCAGGTCACAGATTAATCCGAATAATTAATTCAGACGCGTGTCGGCTCGTCAGTAAGACGTCATTTCATTAACGCGCTGATCGGATGTCATTAGCACTTCCATTAGTGTCTGCAGTTGTCAATTTATCTCTGACGATGCCTCGAGACACAGGCCAATTCGAACGTAGGAACACTAATATCATTCAGTTATCGTGCATATCGCCCCTTTGCACGACATGATTCTTATATAATTATGATATCAGTGTACGTATTGGCTTGACAGTTGAGGTCTGAGCATGCTAGGTATGATGATACTCTTAGGATAGTTTTGTACGTTTATTTTATTTATCAATAAATTATACCTATATTTCTAAATTATAGAATATCCATTAAAATTAACTATAAACTAAATAAAAAAAGCAATAAAATATTGCCGTCCTATAGTCCGTAACAAGTGAAATTAGAATCAAGCTCAAGAACGTCATCTACCTACTGTCATCTGTCATGAAAAGTCATAATTTCATAGAAGTTTGACTTTAAAAAAAACTTGCACTGCGTATGCTATCACAATCGTTGCAGACTTCTATCAACTCAAAGCCCTTGGCTTAAAATATAAAGTAAAGGGGTATCCAGACGGGACTGAAGAAATCAGTCGATTTGTTCAGGAAAATAATTGGTCAATCCCATCTAGCGTCCACACGTACACAAATTAAATCACCAATTTGCATTCTACTATGAAAATTGGCATTTTTGTGTCCGCACCTGCTGATGTGATCGGGAAATCAAATTGGTATTTGCGTCCGCACGGCCCTGTTCGATCGGAGAATTTCATCAGATTTTGCGAAAAATTGTCTCGTCTGGATACAGCTTAACAAAATTATAAAGCGCATACTACTTAAAGGCTACGTAAGTATAAAAAGGCTTGCAAATAAATGGCAAGCACGAGTAGCGCGCAGCGCAGATAAAGGTAGCGGAAGCTGGAGCGGCCCGAACGACAGCCGCCGCGTCCGTTTCCGCCGCCGCGCCGCACTCGGGTCGCGGCGTGTGAATAAGAAATATTGAAATTCGAATGCGAGCCTGTTTACCGTTAGGCTTTTGTTTTTAACTGACACGCTTTTTTCGCGATAAGGAACTAAGTAGAATTGGCGCGCCGCCATTAGTCGGGGTGTTTGTGTTCGATAAACATTCAGCACTTTGTCAGCTTCTGTTTAAGACGTTGTTTCAATAAATATACGGCGCGATTCGGGAAATGAATTAGAGATTAACTACCTATAGATACGGTATAGTAAAAAAAAATAGTTTATTTCAGATTTTTTTTTAACAATCCATATGTGTTAGTCTACTTATAGTAAAGATATGTGACGTCCCACGAGTAAAGATACCTTATCGCGGTTGGCGCTTACGCTATTATTAACGTCGCTCCAATATTATTGCAGTTCTATGCGACGTAAGCGTCAGACGCCATAAGGTACCTTTTACCGTGAAACGTCGCATAACTTTACTATTTCATATCTAGTGAATCTCTAATTCATTTCCCGAATCGCGGCGCCAGCCGCCATACGGTACCTTTTGCCGTAGAACGTACATATCTTTACTATTTCATATCTAGCGAATCTCTAATTCATTTCCCGAATCGAGCCGATAGGTTTGTAAATACAGGGTATGAAACACTTATTGATGGGAATTTCAATAAAGTATACTTTAATAATTATTATACCCATGCTACAAAAATAATGTAAACTTCAGAACGAATGGGCCCGATTCGGATTTTGAAATTTGGCGCACGGCGCCTCGTAAGACTCAGTGTGGTACCGCCGAACCGGCTAATTCTGGCTTGCGGATTGCTACACCGAGTAAGGCACTGTACGTATCGCGCCTGCACCGCCACGGCTGCTGAAGTGGTGGAGTATGTACACCAGAAGACCAGCTACACGCTGAGGGTGTTCCAACTTCGATCGCGCCACTACGTGCACTTCAACTCTTTTGTGGTGCGCGTGCCGCGACCGCTGCAGGGGACCATCGAGTGCGCCGACTTCTGGCCGAAAGGTGTCGTGTTTCGGAGGTTCCGGGGCAAACTGCCGAATCAGACACAAGAGCAGCCGACACAACGGAGCCACGCCGTTTTGTCGTCTAAATAGTGATTAGTTTTAAGTTTATAAAATACATATGTATGTTAGTCTGTAAGGTATTTGTAATATGGGCCTTGTTGCCTGAATTAAATATCTAAATAAAATAAATAAATAAATAAATAGACATCTATTAGATATCTTTCAGACATCACCAAGATACGATAACGATATGTTTAAGAGCTAACCTGTCAAATTTGACATTTGCGCGATTCTGGAGATACTCTTGAACGATTTCCACAGGATATGACTCAGAGATCCAATTCACATCTAATATATATGTTACTCTATCTAACGTAAAAGTGGTTGCCCGAATTGCGCTGCAAAAGAGAACTAGTTGATATCTAAACTATAGCGTATCTAGAATGGATCTAGTACATGTCGTCTCTTGTGAATATCTTGAAGTTCGAATACGACAGAATATCCCCTCAAGTGACAGCCAGCCAAATCGTGTGTGATACCTCTCACGTTGACTGACGGTTCCTTCACGGTTTCTCTTTTGGTTGGACTTAATTTAAAATATGTTTTACTATATTTTATTACTTATGTTACTTTTCTTGTCAGCTACTCAATACAAAAATTAACTGACCATCATTCGACGCAAGGAGTCAAAAACCCAAGCGTCGTTTTATTGTACGTTTTTTTTTAAATAAATGTAATTTTCATATAAAAACTTTCTGTCAAATTATAATGACAGATATGATTATTAAAGTCTTTGAAATACCTAACAAAATCTTAAACAAATTGAACTGGCAAAACTGTCAACATTGCACAAAATATCAATCAATCACCTTACTGAATAAACGCCTTATTTCCAATTTAGCCATCTCACTAAGGGTGGTATTCCATCCGTCCAACATAATGCCATTGCGTCTCACTCTCTCATTAAACAAAATGTGAGACGTGAAATGTGAGACAAGAACAGGAGGAATATCACCCTAATAACTGACGTCACTCCCAGACTTCAGTCGTAAGCAAAGTATGTTTTTTCCAGAACCGTCTCCGAACCTAATTTGGTAATTTAACATAAAATAGGGCTTACTCTTAACTCCCATATTACTTATCCCGTATTATATTTAGTCGGCAAATCTTATTAATCCATATGTGATTTAGAAATAGGTATGTTTTTAGGCACATAATTAGGGCAAGGTGCTTAAGGTGAATCGTATAAGGCCACTGGAGCGTATCTGGAATACGAAATAGACTGAATTATATGAATAAAAGCAGGTGTTTTAATTTGTTTTTCTTCTGCTGAAGCGTGTAAGTGCAGTACAGCATAGCCAAATTAATTATGTTAAGTTAATTTAAAAGTGTTGTTGGTCTAGAATACCTATCCTTGTGACAGCAGGTGCCTATTTTTCGTATTTTGTACTTCAAGTTAGCAATTTGGTCAACATCTGTTATATACTTCTGAAAGCTACATTATTTCAGAACAATGTGTAAAATTTTGTGAGCGAAGCCTCACGAGGATTAGACAATGAAAAACGCATTATCCTGAAAAGAAAAAACTGGACAAGTGCGAGTCGGACTCGCCCACCGAGGGTTCCGTATTTTTTAGTATTTGTTGTTGTAGCGGCAACCGAAATACATCATCTGTGAAAATTTCAACTGTCTATCACGGTTCGTGAGATACAGCCTGGTGACAGACGGACGGACGGACGGACGGACGGACGGACGGACAGACGGACGGACAGCGGAGTCTTAGTAATAGGGTCCCGTTTTACGCTTTGGGTACAGAACCCTAAAAACATCACCACAGAACTTTACGGAGGACATATCGAACGTTGATAATGACAATTATTATTCACTTGCATTATTGAACACTTCTAAGAACACTCCTTGACACGTTATTACAGCGTTGACCTCTTAGACTATCAAATCATCTGCATAATATATTATTATCGATGCTCCAGCGAGCGACTAATGGACCTTTGTGTCCGTATTAACCGCCCGGGGGAGCGATTTCGCTCGCTCTGTGCATTTGACTGCTGATATGGTATCTGTGTAAATTGAGCAAGTCAAGCGATACTCTATGAGTATAATGATGTTACACCTTATAGTTAAAGCAGAGATATATATAACTCCGTATAAGATAAATAAAGTCTAAGAAAAAAACTTACCTCGGAAATCAAGAAAAAGTCATTCTCGAATAGATGGCGCACACACCTTTGGCCTATTCTCGGCTAGATGGCGTTAACGACACCGTTTGATATTTAACAATTTTAACACATATCAGTGAAAGAACATGGGTCAGTATGGAACAATAAAAATTAAAAATCATTTATCTGTAAACATATTTTGATTAATTTATACATTTTCTATTTTATTTTAAGTTTTAATCGATAGATGGCAGTAAATGTACCGTGACTACAAAATTTACTTTGACAATAGCCCTCCATACTATGTATTACCTATCTATTCTGCTTGGTTAAAGCAAAGGAGGACAAACGAAGAAAACCTTACATTAAAAAGTAAACGCAGTGTCGTATCAAGCAGAAAAAGAAAAGGAACGGAATAGAAATACATGGATATTGCTTCATAATCATGAGTAGGTATCTTTTTTTGATAGCCCAACTATAATAAGTAATTAAATATTCTTTATTGTGCACCACAAAATGAAAAGAGTATACAGAAAAAACCGGACAAGTCGGACTCGCCCAGCGAGGGTTCCGTACAAATAAAACTTTTTTTTTTACAAAGTTACGAGATTTTTTTCCTGTGCTTGTAGTAAAAGACCATATTACTTTCATAGTTCTAGCTAGGTCAACGAGAAGCATCCTACGGACAGACTGACCGATGGACAACAGTGATCCCACAAGACTTCCGTTTTTTTAATCAATTTATCGTGCGGAACACTAAAAACATCATACGTATACGTATTGTTCACTGACTACACTTGCACTGCACTTCCTACCTTTTGTAATGAAACAGTTTCTTGACAACTTAATTCTCATTTATTCTGAAACCAAATTGACTATTATACGGGTCGGTGGAAAAATCTTAATAGCGCGAAGTAGCCGACAGAACAGCGACATCTACCGTGAAATTGGGCAACTATAAAAACTAAACATTACTACATTCAACACATATAATAACTACTTATGTAGAGAACCGCAGATTCTCTATCGCTAAAAGGGTAGATAACCTTTGGGCAAGCAAGGGCTTTTAGGTATAACTTTAAAACTTATTTTCAACAAATTTAGCATACGCAGGTAGCTTAAACCACAGACTAGTCTATTTTTGGAAATCCTACCCGTACGATTGGAAGAGGAAATGACAGGCCAAATCCCATGCGAGCGGAACCGCAAACAGCTAATACATGTACCGTTGTACATTGATTACAGCCAAGGATACATTGATTGAGTAAGATGAAGAATTTAACAGGTAAACGAGATGGCGCTATACAGCTCCATACATTTTGCAATAACTTTCATTGTCAAAAGTTGACGTTTAACAATTTAGTGACCGCAAAAAAACATATAGCGCCATCTGTTTTGAATGTCCAACTAATGGGCTCCTTTTTTCTTAGACTTTACTTGTTTATTACAATATTTGTTTACATACCTGCATATGATATCAAAGATAATTAACTCTCTGATATACGCGAGTCTACTCGTAGGTACCTATCTACACAAATATTCGTACCTACCATATACGATGATGCTTGAACCGAAAATCGTTTCTCAAGCGGTTAATATTGGCATGGAGGCTCATTAGGTGCTCGATGAAGCTTCAATATTATACAAACTTCAATAGCAATATAGCCGTAAACGTGTTATAGATAAAAAGCTTAAAAAAGCCCTTCACATATTGTAAAGTCTATCTGCGAAAATGTAAGCTCTTATATTTAAGAAAAAGGTCTAATCATAAGGTGAACGGGTCGAACGCGCGACGCTCAATGGGCAAATATAGTGTTCATTTTTATAAGGGACACCCAAGAATATATGAAATATGAAGCATGTAGAACAAAGGAAAAATACAAAGTATGCCAAAAATTCAATAACAGATAATTACCTAATTTATGTAATTTTATTAATATTAAAGATTTTTTAATTTTAATATACTATGTATCTATTTTTGGCGCTAATTTGCGCGAGCTCCGGGTTGAGAACTGGCGAGACACGGCACAGGACCGGGATCAGTGGCGAGCAGTCGTGTTGGAGGCCGACACACTTTGGGTCGCTGCGCCAGAGGAGTAAGTAAGTATGTGCCTATTTTAGGGTTCCGTACCTCAAAAGGAAAAAACGGAACCCTTATAGGATCACTCGTGCGTCTGTCTGACTGTCCGTCTGTCACAGCCTATTTTCTCGGAAACTACTGGACCAATTAAGTTGAAATTTGGTACACATATATGTAAATTAGTGACCCAAATATGGACATGTTTTTTTTTTATAATTTTAAAATAAATAGGTTCGAAGCTATTTAAGAAAATGGCCAAAAAATGACCATTCCCCCCTTTATCTCCGAAACTACTGGGTCTAAAATGTTGAAAAAAATACACAAATTAGTTCTTTACCTATAGATGACAGGTAAACCTATATGAAATGTGCAGTCAAGCGTGAGTCGGACTTATGTACAGAACCCTGGAAACGCGAGTCCGACTAGCACTTGGCCGGTTTTTTAACTTAACGCCCAAGCGTATTTTTAACAACTTAGCGCACACGTGCAGTGGAAGGTACGACTAAGCTTAATTCGAATATCATGTTAGCCTTCCTAATTAGCTCGCGCTAAAAGCTTACAGATAATGTTCGCAGTTTAATTTTAGCTTGTGTTTGACTATAAAACCGTTAGATTAATTTAAATTGACGCGTTTTAACTGTTGATAAATTTAAGACAAATTACTCGTACCCCACATATGTATAAGGCGGCGTAGCACGGTCGCGTTTTTATCCCTAGTCACCATATCTGTCACGTTCTAACAAGTATGTAAGTGTGAAAGGGACGCGCATAGTGATAGTGGATAAAAATGGAACCGTGTTGCGCCCGCAGGTGTGGATGCACCTTAAATATATTACCTATATGTATCTCTGCTGTGTCTTAGTTCTAAGAACATTTACGGGTAACTACTTATTTAACTTATGTATTATTGCTATGGTACCATTTATTAATTCAGACCTTTTTTATTTTTTTTATAATCGTATGGCATTACAGAATACGCAGAAATAATAAATCTAACTTTAGCTGTTATAAAATGACAGTTTAAGTTAATAATCATGTTCACAATCATGCCAAACATCATCGATCCCTCTCCAACACAGCAAGACTAAACGAGACAGAAGCACTTTATAACCAACTCCCATAGCGCTACCTGTCATATCCTCTCGAACAACCAATTTATAGCAAATTACATTTCCTATATGATATAAGGAGATTTAATTTCAAGGGGCAAAGCACGTCGAAACGTAAAAGAAACCTTCAGAGGGCCCTTTCCATAATAACATTCGAGAGGCCCTAGTTATTCGGAGTCCGACAGCGGATATCCGGCGACTTTTATCGAAAGCCCCTTCCTGTTCAGGCTCGGCAAGTTTGTTGCCCAATTATATATAAACTTTGTAAAGACAGGAATGGAATTCTGTGCACTAATTCACTTTAGAAGTAAAAAGCTTACGTGATCTTTTTATTAACTTTTACAAGCTGATCAGCGATTGTTATGGGGGTCTACCGCAAACCACGTTCGACGTGTTGCCTCTCTGTCGCACTTGTAAACTTATATGTCGGAGAATGGCTGATTTGTACCATCTATCATGCAAACCTTGACAGATAGAGCAAACTAGGGTGTTACGTACACCTGGCCGCGTAGCCAAGATGCCGATCGCTTGCGCTCCGTAGCGATCGAAACGCAACTGTCACTGTCGCACTAATATGGAAGAGTGATAGAGAGACATAATGCTTTTCGTTGTCGAAGCGATAGCGATTGTAACCTCGGCTAGGCCGGCTGAGTGGCGTTCGACGCAGTTCTGCCGAGACGTCATAGATTGCGCTGTTAAAACAATTGAAGTCCAGAACAATTGAAGTCATGTGCCACGATACCGATCAGTCAGTGTCAAAATGACATTTCTAGTTGAAGAAATGTCCAATTCTACGTTAAATCTATATGATTTTACATTATGATCGTTAATAAATCTTATATTATTATGTGTGTTTGCACGGAGCGGGTGAGCGGGTTAACGAAAAATAGTATGAACAAACAAAAATTAAACTAGATAATTTTATTAATAAGTGTGGCAGCGCATTTTACTCTTTAGTAGAGTTAATTTACTCTCTCGGGTTTACAATTTTTTCCCGTTAAACACTATGCTTCTTGTTTAAATGTCGAGGAGTTTTTGTTTTTAATTAATGTGTCCAGTGTTTTTGCGGTGTGTAAAAATGCGCAGTGCAAATATTCTAGAAAGTTTTATATTACGTTTTCCTTTTACCAGTATCCCAGTAGACTAATCTAATTCTTCTAAGTCGTCAGACATTTTAAAGCCATTATAGGTAAAACTTAACTTGCTCCGTGTTTAAAATTTTGTACTTATAAATATATCTTAGATTTTTATTCAATAATGCAATGTTTCAAACTCATAAACAATACCTACTTTTGTTCTTCTAGGTCTCAGAAGAAAATAAAAAAAATTGCCGACCGCATATGAAATTAAACATTTATCGCAAAATAAAACAACAACGTGGCAATGCGGCCGGCCTTCTGGGCACACTGCCCATCGGCAGTGACTTGGGGGACGTTTTTTATTTATAGGCTTTTTATTTTAAGTTTATTTAGTTGAAAGATAGTTTGTATTATTATTTGTAAGCTAATTTAATGTTTTATATTTACTTATTAAAATTTTCTACTTATAGTAGTACTTATCTATAAAAAAAAAAAAACAATTATCGATATTAGTGTCCGTAATTTTTGTCAGAATAATAATCGAGAAATAAACTTTGTTACTACTTCTTTAAAACGTATCGCGTTCTGTTACTCTAGACTTCGTAAAGTTATTAGTTTTAACACTTTCCGGACTTTTAAACCTGCACAGGCTAGTAGTTAAAGCGCAAAGTACGAAATTCTTAATGAAGTAACTCGCCGACTTTTCAAGTTTCAAACAACGATTAGGCAGGATTTAAGCTTTGTCTTTACTACTAAGGGTCGGTTGCACCAAACTGTTCGTATCGTTAAAGAGTTCGCTAAATTTTTATGTATGGAAAGTTTCATAGTAAGGCGCGGGGGCGCGCCGGCTTTCGTTGATCAGTCTGTCAAATGTGGTTGGTGCAACTGGCCCTAAGTGAAACTAAATTTGCTCTTCCGTTACAAGAACCGTTACAATATGCTCAGGATACTGTGACGCCCGCTGGCGGCTATAAGTTGTATTAAAGTATGGACCCACGAAATTTTATATTTTATAGCCACGCTGTGGTTTTTTATCGCTTTTAACTTATTATGGTGGAATAGTATGAAAATAAAAAAGATACCTTTTGTTTCTGCGCCCGCGCAATTATTTCATGCGGGCGCTAATATCAGTAGAGTTAACGATTTTGGAGTAGGAAATACTGAAAAAAGACATCTAAAATGTGCTTAACCTTAATTAATTTCAATATTTTTATCTTTTGTGAAAAAAAATTTAAGGTGCGTTTTTAAACCCATCTCGTGTTTTTTTTTTCTATCGAGCAAAAGTCAAGAGATTAGGTTTCGTATCAATGAAGTTCATATTTTTGGTAACCGTATTATGATCTCAGCGTAGTGAAGCGTATTATGATCTGGGTTGAGAACTGGAGAGACACGGCACAGGACCGGGATCAGTGGCGAGCAGTCGTGTTGGAGGCCAAGACACACTTTGGGTCGCTGCGCCAGAGGAGTAAGTAAGTAAGTATTATGATCTGAAATAGCGCTAAGATTTTACAAAAATTCAGCAGACTGAACCTACTGCACCTTAAGTGATTTTAATACCAACCCAGTTCTCCGTTCGACCGCTAGTTGGCCTGTTATTTTTGGCGGGAACTGAATTTTCTCATCTAAATTAGAGGCACATGTGGCAGGCAAAGTTCTGGCAGCAGTAAATTATGCAGGCATAATATTCAGATTTATTAAACTTCAAGCCCGTGGCGGTTTTCTGTAGCTTTATGAACGATACAAGTGGAAATTTCAACTGACGTTTAATATTTTTTCTTTAAATACAAATTGCTTTGAAATGAACTTCTTTATCAGCAAACGTCGGACTATAGGGGGCAGTTTGAGGGCAAGGTAAGGTTTACAAAAAAATCTTAACTTATTATAATGTACCTAGTATTTGTAACATAGTTAATTAAATTAGTTACCCGTTATCATTATCAGACTATTCAATCTTATTTTTATTTAAAGGATATAAAAAAATAAACACCTAACTAACGTACAGCCTTAGAGCCGTGTTCATAGAACTTGACATGCCCAGTTAACTCATTTGTTTTGTTCCTTTCTCACAGCTGCAATTGTCTGAGTGACGGATAAAGCCAAACGAACTTTTTCGCTATTTTGACTTATGTGTAGTCCAAGTACGTTTATAAATAACGCAGTTAGTTGCTATGATATTTGGAATTTCACATTATAAATACTAGGTACCAAATACTAAGTACAAATACTCGAAAGTGAATTGATTGATTTGGGAACCTTACCTATCATTATGACATGCCACGAAAATGCCCGCTGGAGTCCGACGTATGTTTATCAGCATATTTTTTTAAGTAACCTATGGTAGTGGAAGCCAAAGAGCGAATTTTTGTAGTTACTCGAGCGTGTCAGATTCAAATATAACTCAATATGTTGCTACCAGTGAAGTCTCATTTAACCACTTTTAGCCGTCTATGTTGTCCCACTGCTTGGTGGGCAGTTATAAAAAAAAGCGGCCAAGCGCTCATGAAGGGTTCCGTAGCAGCAAGTAACATAATAAAATTGCAGTTTACGATTTATGACGTACTCGTATTAAAAAAAACTACTTACTAGATCTCGTTCAAACCAATTTTCGGTGGAAGTTTGCATGGTAATGTACATCATATATTTTTTTAAGTTTTATCATTCTCTTATTTTCTTGCGCATACTATTCAGTTTAGAAAAACATGATATCAGAAACCTCAATATCATTTTTGAAGACCTATACATAGATACCCCACACGTATGGGTTTGATGAAAAAAAATTTTGAGTTTCAGTTCTAAGTATGGGGAACCCCCTAAATTAATTGTTTTTTTTTCTATTTTTGTGTGAAAATCTTAATGTGGTTCACAGAATACATCTACTTACCAAGTTTCAACAGTTTAATTCTTAAAGTTTCGGAAAAAAGTGGCTGTGACATACGGACGGACAGCCAGACAGACATGACGAATCCATAAGGGTTCCCTTTTTTACCATTTGGCTACGGAATCCCAAAAATTGTTAACCAGATTGTGGATTTGGTTAGTTTGGTTCACGTTGATGCTAATAATTCGTTATCATCTTGGGTCGTACAATTCGTTTTTCGTCAAGTTCTTAAATTAGTCCTATTCTGCTTTCGTCAATCATTCTACATTGAAAGGCTTCGACGATTGTGACGAATGTAGAATGAGTGACGAAAGCAGAATAGGACTAATTTAAGAACTTGACGAAAAACGAATGGGACGACCAAAGACGATACCAATAATTCTACTAATACTTAATCTGCCAATTATTAGTATACATTTTCTAAATCTGACGGACGTCTGTGTATGTTGTGTGTGCCATCCAACTTATAACTCGATGTAAGTATGTTGATTGTAGGATGGATTAACTTTCATAATTAACCTAATACCTTAATTTCATAATATTTACGTATTTTCTCCGGATTGGCGGGAGACTACAAAAGACAGGGTTGAGTGGAGGAAGCGAGGGGAGGCCTTTGCCCAGCAGTGGGACACTTAATCAGGCTAACAAAAAAAAAAAAAAAAATTAACCTAAAATCCGTCCACCAGAGGTCTTTGAATAAATAATTATAATTTTATAATCGTATTCAAATCAATGCAAAAACATTCGCCTTTAATTAGCTCCTTTAAAAATGTTCGTGCCGAATTGAATTAATTAAGAATCGAAATACCCCCCGTAATCCCAGTAAAGCACAGACTGTAACCAATCAAAACGTAATTTGTGCCTTTGCCATCCGACCCGCCAACTCTTTCAGCTCAATTTGTTACTTTAAAAATAATACCCCCCCCAAAAAGGGGGATTGTTCTTTCTATCCGAGCCTTTTATAATCCAATTTTGTTTTTTCCCAAGGCCAAATGGCGGGAAGTAAACGTTTGAGTTTCCGCCTGCGAAGGGTTGACTGCCACTTTGTGCTAGCAATATCGTTGAGTTATCGGATTTTTTAACATCATTTATCAGTAAATTAAGTCAAGCACCCCGCTTAATATTAATTTTGTGAAGTAATTTCGCTACCTCATTCCTCGGGAAGTCTGGTTAAATGAGTTTACGGTGTTGTTTGTTAATGTATTTACTCGTAACGCCATATCTATGATTAACTTTAAAATTGTATCGTATGGAGTTAGACATGTTGTGTTTGCTCCAAATATATACCTACTTATACAAAAATATACTTACCCATGTGTTCATAATTATGTTTGTATGTCTATATCGCTAATGTATACAATAACACATATCCTAAAGATGTACCGGGTGTGAAAGTTCTTAGGGTCCGGTTAGGTATGTTGCCAGTATAACATATATCATAATTAGTATAGATAACAGTAAAAGGAATATTCATATTACACAATTACATCATAACAAATGATTCGCATAATTGTACACGAAACATAACAATAAATAACATCGTGTGAACATCAAACATACAGTTTGGTGAATTTAAAAATCAGAATTACAATTTAAAAACTCAATTTGCGATTAAAAATCGCACTTCCGAGTATGCACGAGCACAACCAACTCGACCCAGTAACGGTGTCCTCAAACTGACAGAATGAGACTCGCTAAACGGTCTGGATGGCGCATTAGCGGTCTCGCCAGAAGGGTAACCGAGTTACACGGACTGACACTTTGTGCAAATTGATTAGAGCCCGTAGTGAATTTGGCCTACATTTTAAGTGGTTGAAACTGCTTTATGATTATTATTGTTTACCTATCCTAAATTACATACATACTTAATCATTTTACTCATGAATAATTTATATATTGACGTAACGGATTGGTATTAAAAAACATTTAGGTAAGCTGTTGTCACACTTAATCATTACCCATATAAACTAAGTAAGTAAACACTTTATTGTACGAAAAGAAAGGAAAAATGGTACATGAGATAAAACATAAATATGTAGTACAAGGGCGAACTTATCCCTAATAAATCTCTTCCAGTTAACCTAAAAGCAGATGTTCGGAATTTACAACAACAACAGCATTACAGTTGAGGCGTTACTGGTGCAGAGTTAACGCAGGCTATGTCACTGTCGATTCCTTTGACTAAATTAAGTGACGAATTGAACATTCCAATCGATGTAATCGCGACACCAAATTCATTAAGGAAATTGACTGTGACAGGTTACAGTTGTACAGATTACGGGGACGTAATCTGTACATCATACTTAAAAATACTCAACAATGTTCATCTAAAATAATCTGCATTTTCAACCGCACAAAAGCAATTGTATTCTCTTAAATGGAGCCACATTATTATTGTGTCAATAGGTTATGAACATAATCTGAATTCGTTATCGCCAATATATGATCTGTTGCAAGAAATGTCACTTTTGACACTGGTAGAATATATCTATAACAAATTCAGATCAAATATACAACCAGTTATTACAATACCTACGCCTCCATGGATCCTATGCTTATTTGCCACCATCGGAGTACAGAAATAAAAGCTTTCTGGAGCTTTAAATTCAATTTTAAGCCGTTTTGTAATATTCTAAATAGATTTCCATTTAATCAGAGGTAAGCATACTGCTTTTATTTTTACGTAAAAAATAGCGTTAACAAAGCAAAATGGCGGCTGTGACGAAAACGTGACCGGACTCCTAATGAATTTAAATATACACATTTTTTATTCGTATTCGTTAAATACGATAGGAAGGAAAATGTCCAGGCCTGTCATTCTTGCTGTTCAAAGCGCGTAAACGAGCGATCCAATCATAATAATTTTCTCTTATAGGGTTAAAGGATATTTTTTGAACATTTTTATGATGAAATTACAATGAAGGGGGTGATATCGAGAACCAAAATTGACGTAGCAATTTTCCATAGCGAGTAAAACTACAAATTAGTTACAAAATACTTAAGGAAAGTTAAAACGTTCGTTTCATCGTAGTATTGATAATATTTTTTCAATACCCACTGATTTTTATTTATTTATTTACTATTATTTATTTATATTTACATTATCAAGCAAATTAGTATAGAGGGCAATTTTTATTCTGTTTTTGGTTTTGTTAATAAATATTGATAAAATGAAAATGTTTATGGCCTGATAAATCTTCCACCGATTTCGAACAAGTAGGGTATTCTCGTAACTCAACGAGCTATTACATATTTTTTACGAGACATGTTGTGAATTTGTACTCACCCAGCCAAATTGTATCCTAAACTAACGAAAAAAAACACAGCTCAACAATGACCAAAGATACCAAAAGCAACTAGCGTGATCAAACATTTCAAGATACTAGTCAGCTGAGGCGAATACTCGCCTACAACTCACAGGTGTGTTGAGAATAATCTACCGTGGACAATCCAGCTTCACGAACACAAAAGGACCTAAGCGACATTGAAATAACGCGAACTTAAGTCATTTTTCATACCATGAACTTTAACAAAGCTCAGTCTAAAATAATACTATTATTGTGCGAATAATATTTCCCGAATCTATTCAGAGCGTGCCTTGAATTTGGTAACGTATATTTTGAGTAATATAATTGGAATTTTTCAGAAGGTACCAGTTTTTAATAATCTTTCAATTTCAATTCCAAGTTCTGAGTAAGTCGTACCAAATTCGTCCAGAATTCTTTGTTACTTTACCTATGTATTCTCAATGGTATTAATTTATATAAAACAGGTATTTTGAATGCGAGTGTAACATCGTTTATACTGTAGAAGAATAAAAACGACTATTTAATATTACGTGTAAAATTAAGCATGATTACTTACCAGCTTAAAGAAAAGAAGTTTTCAAAACATTTAAAATACTTTTTATAAACAAGGCTGAAAAAACGTCGATCTCGATATATCGAGAGATCCAACATACTTTTTATACACAAGACTGAAAAAACGCGATCTCGATATACCTAGTATCGAGAGATCCAACATACTTTTTATACACAAGACTGAAAAAACGCCGTTAACGAGCCGTTATTACCCATAATACCTTTTTATCATATCAAACCTGGTTCCCCAAGGTCCAAACTTGTGTGGACCGCTGTAACGACGTAGCAATGAAGCCCTAACGACGTCGTCTGAACGGCCTTTATTAACTGCTCATAATAATATTTATTCGTGAGACGTGGCTATGTTGAGAATTTCCTCCGTAATTAGTTAAGGTAGGTAAGTTAATACTTTTTAGGGTTCCGTACCCAAAGGGTAAAACGGGACCCTATTACTAAGACTGCTGTCCGACTGTCCGTCCGTCCGTCCGTCTGTCACCAGGCTGTATCTCACGAACCGTGATATCTAGACAGTTGAAATTTTCACAGATGATGTATTTCTGTTGCCGCTATAACAACAAATACTAAAAACAGAATAAAATAAAGATTTAAGTGGGGCTCCCATACAACAAACGTGATTTTTGACCGAAGTTAAGCAACGTTGGGCGGGGTCAGTACTTGGATGGGTGACCGCTTTTATTTGCCTTTTTTTGCATTATGGTACGGAACCCTTCGTACGCGAGTCCGACTCGCACTTGCCCAGTTTTTTTATTAGCCTATTTTAGTGTCCCACTGCCGGGCAAAGGCCTCCCTTCGTCTTCTCCACTCGACAATATCATCGGCAATCCCAATATTTAGGGTTCTTAAATACCTATGTATGTATACATATGTATACCTAGCTTGTCAGTTACAGAATCACGGCGCGATTCGGTAAATGAATTAGATATGAAATAGTAAAGATATGTGACGTTACAAAAAGGTACCATTGACTCGGCTGAATATTGGAGCGGCGTTAATAACAGGGTAAGCGCCAGCCGCCATAAGCTACCTTATGCCGTGGAACGTCACATATATTTACTATTTAATATCTAGTAGTATGGATCTCTAATTCATTTCCCGAATCGCGCCGTCATTCGATTTATAAGTTAATTGTACAAGAGCAATAGACATACTGCTGTATTCGAACTTCAAGATATTCACAAGAGACGACACGCATTGGATCCATTCTAGATACGTTATAGTTTAGATATCAACTAGTTCTCTTTTGCAGCGCAATTCGGGCAACCAATGTCACTTTTACGTTAGATAGAGTAAGATATCTATTATATGTGAATTGGATCTCTAAGTCATATCTTGTGGAAATTGTTCAAGAGTATCTCCAGAATCGCGCAAATGTCAAATTTTACAGGTTAGATCTTAAAGATATCGTTATCGTATCTTGGTGATATCTAAAAGATATCTAATAGATGTCTATTTCAAAATCCGAATCAGGCCCATATTTACTTAAGGTGGGTGCGCAGCCATCTTGTATCGAAGAATGAATTGCGGAATAAATTTAAAGTTACTGTCTGTTTTATTTATAGATAAAAATATTATGTTATTGATCAAAAGTTAAATATGATTTATTCAATTCGTTGTAACGGTATTTGTGTACGATCGAGTTCATTAATATCTTTACAAGCCAAAGCTCTAAAAATATATCCACGACCTTATTATCAGTGTTGTAGAGGCGTGTAAATATATTTTTGGAACTTAAGATTATATAGATATTTGCGAACCTGACTGTACAACAACCCTTCGCAAACTTTGTCATAATATTTGATCCCATAACGCGCAGTTTTAATATTTAAACAGTTATGTCACTTTAATGCTACGAACGACTTTAACCGCCGGTTAACCTCGTAAATAAGAGCTATGAAAATTTCAGTTTACAGCCTCTTAATTTTAAATCCGAGGTTCAGTTTAAACGAGAAATTAATTAATTACTAAGTATATTAAGAGTTTGAAGTGAGTTTATTTTATAGTGTGTTAAAATCTGGATTACTTTGGAATTATGAACCAAGATGGCGTAATAACTAGGGGCAAATCAAATGTATGTTTTAGTTTGTTACTGCCCGATTCGAACTTTAATATACGTCAGTTAATAGATCTAGAAACGATATGGATTAGATGCGTCAGTGTCAAAAGTGACGTTTTTGTTTGAAGAAACGACACATGTGACACTGACATATCTAATCCATATCTTTTCTAGATCTATTAACTGACATATCTTAAAGTTCGCATCGGGCCGTTAGTCATTATATTATAAAATATAAAGGATGACTCACGTTAGAGCTTCCGGCGCTTCGTTTTCTATGAAAAGCGTCACGTTATTACCGGTCATCTGTCATAGAATAGTAAGCTCCGGCCCGGATCCGGCCCGGTCTAACGTGAGTCATCCTTAAGTCCAGCCTCGATCACTGGAGGGTTTGCTCAATTTTTCTTTAACACATATATGACAGCGAACAGAATTCAGCTTAAATAAAGATGGTTTAAGTTTGCTTAGATAGAGCATGACTAACTTACACTTGAAAATAGATTATACATATTTGAATCCCGAATTTAATATGTAGGTAAATGGCCTACATTCTAAAGCTAAGTTTAGACACTTTGCTTTCTTTACCTAAAAAGTCGTGCACAGAAAATTCTAAACGTTTCCCCCTACTTTGGTTGCCGCAGTTATTATAAGACATCTTTGAGCTAAACATTCTGCAATAAAATCCAAATTCTAAACTAAAAGAACGAACAAAATCTACATTTTGTGATTTAGTGCCCTGCACCACTCCTAATACTCACCACTCGACTGTCACCGATCGCTGTATCCCTTACAGACTTCACTATTTAGAACGAGATATATGTAGACGTAAAGACGGGATTGTCGTCGAAAGAGTCTAAATCGCAATAACGTGTTCCGATCGCCTGCAGAGCGCTGGCTCGTCGAAAGCTGAGAGTAACCAGTATAAGAACGCTCTTCGATCACGTATAGTTGATATAGAACTATGGGTCTCAGTTATAATGGTTTAGATGACATTCTACTCTCGTGCTTACACTAAGCGATGGTTACACAGCCAGGGTTGGCACACAGTTTAGATTGATTTTGAATTTATTGGGAAGCAGGCTGCCAGTGGAAGATTTAGCGGCTTTCATCGAAGACGGACGATTTATCTCGTGATCTTGCGAATGGGAATTTTACTTCGATTTGTGAATACATTGAAATCCTACGTCTCTTTTTACATATCTACTTTTATTACTTGTAATGTTTACCTACTTATAAATTTATTATGCATTACATCAAGGGAACGTCTGTTAAAATATCAGCTTCCATTTCAATAATTTTAACGTTTATTTATGTCAGAAATGAGTACCTATTTACATGTTGATCAATTGTTGTAGTTACTTGCAAGAAGAGTCAATAGCTTGCTAAAAAACTTACCCTTTTCAAAGAGTTTGAATTAAATAGAACATACCTGTAACAAAAAAGGCAATATTAGAATCAAGTATTCTTACACGATGAGTATAATCAGCGGCGTTATCATGGTCACGTTTTTATCACCAGTCGGGTCATGCGTCACTTTCGCACTTACATACTTGTTAGAACGTGACAGGCATGCTGACAGACGATAAAAACCCAACCATACTACTGCCGCTGGTAATTTATACAGAATTAATACAAAAAATATCTACATAACATATCCATATTTGCGTTGTAATAGATACATATATTGAGTACATATCTCTCTCTTCAGTCGTTCCCTCATTCCTGAGGATCGTGATCACTAGGTTTCACATCCTTGATCAGCTGTCTCCATCGGTCTCGATCCATTGTTGCCCTCAGTGCTTGATGGAACTTGCTCGAGGAAGTGGCTTCTCTAACTTGGTCTGTCCACCTGGTTGGCGAGCGACCGCGACCTCTCTTGCCTTCCACTCCACCAATCACGACCAGTTTCTCGAGACTCTCAGCACCTCTTCGCATTACATGGCCAAAGTATGCCAGCAACCGATGTCGGCAGATGGTGGACAAACGTGTTTTGATGCCCAGTTGGGAAAGAATAGACGCATTTGTGCGCTTGGCCGTCCACGGTATCCTAAGCATTCGCCTCCAGCACCACATTTCGAATGCGTCGATTCTTTGTCTCTCTCTTGCCAGTATTGTCCATGTCTCTACTCCGTACATGAAGATGGGAAAGACCAAGGCTCTGACCAGGCGGGTTTTCGTATGAAAGCTTATACTACGGTTTTTCCAGATAACCTGAAGGCGCGTCATGGCGTCTTTAGCCATTGCGATTCGGCGCTTGATCTCGGGAACGCAGCTTCCATCATTGTTTATCTGAGATCCCAGATAAGTAAATTTACCCTATCAATACCCTGGATTTCATGGGAACCTGTCAGCTTGCCAGCCCGATCTACCACCATGACTTTTGTCTTCTGCCTGTTCACTGCCAGCCCCAGTCTGCCGCTTTCTACCTCTAGTCTATCTAGTATCATCCTCATGTCCTCGATGGTTGTGGTGAGTAAGACTGTATCGTCAGCATAGCGCAAGTTGGAGATACATTTACCGCCGACCATAAACCCTTTCTGCCAGTCTTCAAGGGTTTTTCGCATTATGTATTCTCCATATACATTGAAGAGTAGAGGGGATAATATGCAGCCTTGCCTCACACCGCGTTGCGTTTGGAACACATCAGAACAGTTGGTGTCTATTTTGACGAAAGAGCGATTATTGACATAGAGGCTTTTTACTAGGCCTATGAGGTGCTCAGGCGTACGTGAGTACATATAGATTATATTAAAATATCCTAATGAAATATCTCGGAACTAGACGAAGAGGGATTTTAATTTATTTTGTTCATACTCATTTAACTTCCCTCGTTTCATTCACTTTTTAGAATACAGAACCTAATATTTCTGATAATGTTGTTTAAGTGAAGTATACATTTATAGGTAAAAAAACAAGTAATAACTCATCACAAAAGCAAATAATCACGCATCCAATCCGCCTTAAGCTTAAATTCAAGTACCTAAATGTAATTTGGTTCGGATTTCGTCGGGCTGCCGTTTTTGCATCACTTCCATTAAAGTTATTGGGAATAATCCGATTTTACTTGATACTACTTCGGTAGCTTCGAGTTCAGTTTGTATTTTGGTTTATTTTGAGTTTGGATTTCAAATAAACCCTGCTCCGCAAATAACCAACAACGAGTATTGATAACAAGTATAATTATGTGCTATATAATATATAAGTTACCTATATTTCAGTACCTCTCAGTTGTTTCAAGATAAGCCAAAAGAGATCCCTTATAACGATTTATATTATGCTACCTTAAAAAAATCGTTTTAAGTGAAAACTCGAAAAGTATCGGCATGTTCTTGTAGTTAGGGAGTTTTGTATTAGGTTTCATGAACATTATGTTACCGTAAAAACCCGTTTTAAATAAAAACGCGTCTTTTAGTTATAACATAGTTTTCCATATCGCCGTAATGAAAACACGCTATCCATCGAAACTAGTTTTTGCAAAGTGCCTTGGTGAGAATTTGTTCTAACTAGTGATAGTGAGATTTCGTTGTATGACGAATGAACAGAGTGCGTACCCAACGTGGCAATCGTTTATGCTCCGTAGTGAAAAAAGCGCAACTGTCACTGTCGCACTAATATGAAAGAGTGATATATATACACACAAATTGCTTTGTTATCGTAGCACAAACGATTATCACCTCGGCTAGGCATCCAAGTATTATTAATCCGTCATGTTGTCCTGAAATAAGTGAAAAATAATATTTGTACCGAAAATTCAGTTTTCTATGGACTTTCCTATGAACCTAAAACGACTTATACGTTATTCCGGGACCTTCGTCAAACTGCCCCGGTATCGGCTGGGTATTAATTTGTCAAACATCTGTTCCTTACCAACTTATAAAGACTGCTTCGTGGAAATTCTCGAGGATTATTGGCAGAATACTTTTCAAAATTCCTCTTGGATTACAACAACTGGCAATATGGGCCAATCAACGAAGTCTTTATTATTATTTTATATTAAATACTGCGACTTACTACAGAAAATTGCTTACTTTGATATTTTTATCAAATTTAATTTAAAAAGTTGCTAAAGAAAACGTGTCGACGTACATAATGGTCTGTTTTTATCAAACCAAAAATATGTAATTAATAAACTGACACCTATCTTCCAAGATCACCAGTGAGTTTCATATTTGCCCCTATTTCTCGTTCCATATTGGGTTGTTTGTAACAATAATTCATAACAATAATCTACAAGAATTTTGGTGTGTGAACTTGAAATCTACTTAGACACTTACTTAGCACTCTATGTACATCTGGATCTGGGCCTCGCTCTCTTCCTAGCTGTAGGAATCTCACATTGTGGCCTTGGTCTTCCATTTCACCCTGTCCAGGATATCGTTCTCAGCTAACTTCGTAATCAATCAGGATGTGGTGGCTAAAAGACAGTAGCCACTACATCTCTCCACTTTGTTCTTGGGCTGCCTGTAGATCGCCCTGAGATGGAAAGTTGTATGTATGCCTTTCCTGCGTAGTCGGCAAGCCTTCCTTTTACGTCTGGGCATCATTATTACAAAATTGGGCCGCCATTTTGATTAGTCTAATTCATTGCGCCGTATCAGACATAAATTTTCAGAGTACCCACTTGAACTTCTTTTCTGTGAATTGTTTTGTGTAAATTATATTTTTCATCAGAAAGTTTTTCCATGCCGTTAGATGGGTCTTATTGTTAAACCAAAATTTTTGTAAATTATTATGTTCAGAGATGTCATCTTTATTCAATTCTTCTTTTCGATTAAGGTCAAATTATCTCTTAAAGTAGGTATTTTAAGTGCTTCTTTAGTCGTGTAAACAATGTACAATTAGGTCTCCCTTATTTTATTGATCTAATTTTAACAAAAACCTGTACACATACTTACATGTACATTTCAAAAACATGAATATCTCTTTTTATTATTTCTTTTTCATATTTTTACATTTTTCTTATTTTAAAACAATACATTTCTAAAATCGAACTTCGTATTGTAAGACATAATAATATTTAAAATCTCCAACGCAAAATATTATTATGTGAACAAAAATATTCTTTGCAATAAAACGTATCGAAAATGTGATTTTCTGCATCAATGGTTTCTCTCTGCTCGCATTGTGGAATCTAAAGATATTCTGTAACGGAGGTATGCTGTTGCAAGCTAAGAGGTGGAAATTTGATACCGACATAAAATATTTGAGGCTGTGCTCGATACGGCACGGCACAGGCAGGCCGGCCGTCGAAAGGTTTTGAAAAATTAAATAAAACGTGCAAGTTACACAAAACAAAAGCGAAGTTAGAATCACTTTATGTTGTTCTTTCTACTTACATTAAAAGTATCTAATCTGATAGTAAACAATGCCCAGGATTATATTGATTATAATTATTTGTGTATAAAAAAAGTTTATAGTAAAAACGCACGCGAGAAACTTGAACGCACATTTTGTTTATAAAATGGATTAAATAAAGCTAGGTACTCGTAAACTTCTACATTGCAGTATTATGTCATACTTAAAGAAAAAATTGCCAAAAACCTATAGGACTATATTATAAATACAATCGTATTATGAAATGATTATGGATATGATCTGCCAGTTGTCAGCAGTGACATTTCTGGTCGAAGTCGTGAAACAAAATCAAAATCCATGTTCCATAGAAAACATCGACATATGGCTCGACCAAATGTAAAAAAACAATTGATTTTTCTCAATTAAAATATTCACCTCTCAGACTTACTCGTACCTAACAAAATAAACCTGCACATAGGCGTGCAAGTCAACATGTTTTTTTTATAACCGATATACGCCGGCATCTATCACAACGTAAACACACAAAACGGAAGGTGTGTGTACATTTGGTGCGCGCTAAGCTGCCGCCAATGGCGCTCGTTCAATAGACGGACTGAAAGGCGTTTGCCAATATTATTGTGGGTATTTGCTAAAAACTGGGCTAGTGGGTGAGAAATAAGGGGGAAACTCCGGCGGTGGCTTAGCTTCAATATATTTTTAGCTATCGCTAAACTATTTAACCGACCAAAAAAATGTTTTAGTTTTTCATTTGTTTCTATCTAAGCTTTGTGGTATCGTTTCCGTTTCTGCTTAATTCAAATTTAATTTTAAATGTTGTAAGGCGTTTTGATATTTTGCGTCGTCTTGTATTTTTTTGCTTTCTTTTTGCCTAATCAGCACGGACACGACACGATGGTCGTCCTTGTCTACGTGAGCGTGATAAAACGGTATCCATCACTTTCTATCCCGGGTTGTTAAAAAGTGTCAGTTATTTTATCACGTGGATAAAGCATCCATTTTACGCCTGCAGATATCAAACAAGATTCAGACGACACGATTGAATTAAATATCAGAACTCTGCACCTAACGTTTAACAAAGCAACCAAGACATTCATCGAATTATTATAGAACATACTCGTATTTGCTTCCTCACTTCTTAGGAATCAAATATAAAGGTCATGAATATTCGCAGGCTGTCAAACGGAATACCTAAAAGACGCCAGTTGAAAATATGAATGGGGTGTAAAAGATTACCGCGCCCTGAGTGACAAGTTGATGCGTCAAGTTCAAATATGCCCTTAATAATTCAGAGAGTAATTTCGCGTATCGCTTTGAGCGGTTGTGGAAATCTGCCTGGATATTTTGGATTTCTGTTTCTATGTATGAAACCTATAATGTCGATGCAAAAGAGAGATATAATAATGAAAAAGAAGATGCTCCTCCGGATACAAGTAAAAGTTATAAAATCAAGTGGATGGTTATGGTACCTTCTCTTCCTGGCTGACTATGCATAGGTAAATACCTAACCTAAACAATTAAGGATAAGACTTTGAAAGAAACATCTTCAAATAACAAAATCACGGACTAATAATAAGAGTAATAAGTAATTAATAAAAACATTTTTTTTAATATACAATAATCATCTTTTAAAAGCTGATATGTGTGTGAAGTATTTTTGATTTGGTTGGCATACTTTTATTATAGTCCTAGCGGTACACCGTAATTCAGTAAAATGCTGCATATGGTATTAAAAGTATGAAAATCGGTACGTTTGATCATTTGAATCAATTTGACCAGCACCAAAAAAAAGGCGCGTCAACATTTTTGTATGAAATAATAATTGGTCAGAAACTTATCGTGTGTGATAGTAAATGAAAGGCGTTTAAAAGCTGATTCTAAAAATATATTACATTTCAATAGCTTTTTTTAAATTAGAATAAAAATAATTTTTAAAACATACCAAATTTAGATTTCTCCAAATAACGTTCAACGTTTTTTTGTAAAATATATCTCAAATTATACGCAATATACCCATATCTATTCTTTTTTTCAATATGATAAAGCCCATAATTTGCAGCGTTTTTACGCGTACCGCTTGCACTAGTATAGATAACTGCACTAACATATCTATTTCACATACCGCACAGCTTTCCATTTTCGAAGTCTAACAATGAAATCCAACAAAGCTGTGGGGAACTACGCATTTTTACTTCCGTGCTTTTGGTGAACGAATATAGTTTGGAATATTTTAGCTTCCGAATTCAATTTTATAGCCAAACCTGTATGGATTCTTTTGAAGTTTATTTTTGTAACAAAACCTGTGTTCATCATCATGGTCATCTTATCAGCCCTTTATCGCTCACTGCTAGCATAGGCATCTCTGAAGTACGCCGCTTGTCCTGGTCCTGAGCTAATCTTATTCAGAAGTGACCAGTAAACGAACGAGAATTTATTAAGGACTAAGGAGCCATACATGAATACAATGATTAAAAATCAGTGGCCGAGTACTTGTTACACTATTTATTAATTAGGTAACAAGAAAAGAAAAGAAAATATTTATTAGTAACATTGTTACAAGTCGGTTTGTAAATTTGCATTTAAAGCATTATAGTTATAACTAATATATCATTATAAGTATTAGTGTATAAATAACATCAGCATTAATGTAGATACTCGTATTACAAATTGTACATATATTCTATATATTTATTTATTATTTACTAATTCATTTAAATCATAAAATTGCGCTTGCAGGAGCCATTATTAACATAACATTATTTGTTTCGTTATTAATTAATTAATTAATTCAAGCAAGCACGCACGCAATGCACGCAAACTCACTTAGAGTACCTACTGGTCAAAGTCGCCTTGCCTCTCAAGATTGAATTGCATTGAGAAATTACTACGACGGACGCCGTGACAGAGTGGCGCGATAGCTTGAGTCGCCAGCTTCCTCTCTGCCCTGGATTGTATTTATTACTAACCTAACTCTCATTCTAAATCCACTACCATTTAATTACAAAAATGTCCAAGTTAAACGTGCAGCAATATTCATTTTCCGCACAACGTCAGAAACAGACGCCGCAACGGACGGCCAATTTTCCGGGCGTATTCCAATTGTTGCGCGAGCGTCGGTAAGCCAAGTTCTTACATTATTTTCGTGCTGTGTTACATGGTTATTACATTTCTTTCACCAAAATATCAAAATAAAGTAACGCAGCGAGGCAACGCATCAATGTAACGTTTACAGAAATCCTTAATCAACTCGAATCTGCTCCGGCTTTCAGATTCTTTGATTAGTACTACCATTTGTGGCGATATAACTCTCAGTCACTAATCATGTTGGCATCAGTTTATATTGCAGAGTACCTACTCAATAATAATAAACCCCATAATCAGTAACGCAAGTAAAATCCTCTTTCCAACAAATAGTCATACAGGGTGCTTCCTGTAACAGGGGCAATAAATTAAACTAAAGGCTCTACTCCTCAAACTGACCAATATTTGTTCAGCAACTTTTAAAAATTATGAATCCTTTGGACTTCCTCTTTTTCATACAAAATAAATATTGCCTTCAATGTACGCTGACATCAGTGTGTTTGACGTTACTTGTCACGCTTTTAACATAACAAAATTTGCAATACACTGCGTCTTAGAATAAACATTAAAGTGTAATAAAAATCAAAACACGAGTTATTTTCAAAAGTTGCTGAACAAATATTGGTCAGTTTGAGGAGTACAGCTTACAGTTTAATTTATTGCTCCTGTTACAGAAGACACACTGTATAGCTGTTACCTAGAAAGTTTTACAATTTAAAGACTTTGATAAAACGACCCCCGGAGAGCATGCGTGAGTTGTGCTATGTGTGGTAGGTCTGTAAGCTACTGTAATTCAATCTCTGGACGCCAGTCATGAGTTTGCTCATTTCAGTCCCGTTCCTCTCATTTCGGTGCTATCTATAATTTAGCTGTACCGCCTCAAATAGGTGGATTTCGGGGTAAGTGATTGGGGATTTTATAGAAACTCAGTGAAAGCTCAACGTCATTTTGAGGACGGAAATCTATTTAATGGCATTTCTGTCGATACGTGCTTAAAACAAACGGCGTCGAGTTGCTGTCGATTAGCTTTAAATAGATGAATTTCTATATTTACTTGCTATATACTCGTACTTGTAACAACTTATCTTGATCTCTTGCTTATTTGATGTCATTTATTTATTGAATCACAAAAACTTAATGAAGGCTATCAATTGGGTACTATCTGTACGAAAATTTTGATAAAAAGTACAACTGTTATATCTTAACTCAGTTTTTTTTGCCGAAGTGTACTTCTGAATTACATTTTTATATGACATATCGACCGGGATATGAACCATGTTTACTTTTTGTATTGTTTTCGAGCTCCCGATATTTCGACGCAATTACATGCATCTTCCATTTTGTTGTGTTGTTGTTGTTGTGTTCTTGTTAATCATTCAAAACTGTTATCGTTTTTTATAAGTTTATGTAATTTATACATATAATGTCACATATTAGCTAAAACCTAACGAGCTAAACAAAATTCCTCGGTGAAAGTTACACGGTCCACCCAAATTCACGGCGCACAGCAAAATGGGGAGCCATTATTGAAACCTGTCGGTAATTATCGTCGATTCCACTAATCGCACCGCATTACCGAATATTACCGAGCAATATTACCCGGCAATATTACCAATACGGTACGGTGTGTAATAATAATTGTAGCAACGTAATTATTTGGTGCACCAATTTCAATGGCCGCCAGTGGAAATTGAAGGCGGTTTTAAGCCCGTTTTGTGTTGAGTGAAAAATTATATGCTTAATTGTTTAATTGCTTTGGTGCGCTGCAATTTTGTGACGCAAGATACGGTCAGTACGCTCTTGAAAATTTAACTACGATGCATAGATTTAACAAATGTGTTCAGTTATGACAGTGATGTCAATCACGTGTTTACTATTATAAACACCAAAAATAACTGTCGAAGCTATTCATACTAAGATTTGAAGTGGAGTCGTTCTAATAAACACACTTTGACGTTACATAAATACTCACTTTATTTAATATTCTCGAAAAACAAAAAATACATTATCCTTTTCGCTTATTGAGAATTTTTTATGTATTTTTAGAATCTCATCAAAATATTTCCGACAAATATCAAGGTTCAAGTACGCGATACATGTTCCGTCTGAGGGTTGTTTACGTCCTTGCGTTTGTTTACTTATTTTCGTCCATTTGAGTCTCAAGCCGAGGTCGGCCCTGCGGCGGTGGGAGTAATTGTGAACTGGAGATGGATATCGGAGTCACGGGGTACGTAGCCAACGTGCAATCGTTAACGCTCCGTAGCGAACGAAACGCAACTGTCACTGTTACACTAGTGTGGAAGAATGAGATGACTACTATACACTTCAGAGCGTTAACGATTGGCACGTTGGCTACACGCCCGGGGCTGAATAATGATACTCGTATAAAAGAAAAAATAGGGCATTTTTTTTTTTTATCATAAGAGCCAAACGAGTAGATGAATCGCCTGATCGTAAGCGATTGCAGTCACCCATGGACAACTCCAGAGGGACTCTAATTGCGTTGCCGGCCTTTAAGATAGGAGTACGCTCTTTTCTTGAAGGTTTGAAGGTCGTAGCTATCCGGAAATACCGCAGGTGACATTTCTTTCCACAGTTTAGCTGTGCGAGGCAGGAAGTTTCTGGAGAAACGCATATATAGTTGAGGACTGCCGACCATCTAAAGTATGTGATAAAAGCAAGTATGCTAATATGAACATTATATTAATACAAAATTAATAAATGTTTATTACTCTGCTCGCCTTTAGCATCTTTCTTAACAGCAACACTTTGAAGTTGCCATCGGTGGACCTTTTGCATTTACAATAAGATTTTTAAATTGTCAGTTAACATTATGCACGGTACTTAAGCAAAAATCTGCTAACGAAAAATTTATAAATTAATTTTCACGCTCGAACTAAGTTACTTTAGCTTCGCTAATGAATAATGTAAAGCGGCGGCGTGACAGTTGACGGGCTTGTTTCATAACATAATTCATAGTCCATAGCATACTTAAATCTTTTTTGTAGAACTATCATAGAATTATTTTCAGTCCGTTCAAATTTGACTTGAGATGCATAATTAGAGGCATCTATAGACAACGGTGAGCGCTTACCATGATACTTATACTTATATTACTACAGTACTAGTACAGTATTAGTACTAGTACAGCCAAAGAATGTAATTACAGTTAGTTGTAGTATTATTTCAGTTTATAATTACAGTATCATTTCGTACCTTGTCACAGTGACAATCAATATGAAAGTCGCTAGTAACCTCATTACCTATTGTCACTGTCACGTAACTAGTAGAATTAGACCAGAAAAGTCTGCAGCGATTTTGATATCCCACGCAGTTATTTTAAACGTCAAACTTCTATGAAATTATGACGTATAAATAAAACTTGCACCGCGTGGGTTATCAAAATGGATGCAGACTTTTCTTGGTCTAACTCTACCTACTGAAGATAAATTCCTTGACCGTACTTACGAAGGGCTTATGAAAAACTTTACAGATATAATAAATATTTAAAATGAAACTAGGTCAGACCGTCGGTACAAGCGGCGTTGCATTTTAAAAATCATCGCTTGAACCTGAAGAAGTAAAAAGCTCGTAAGAAAACTTAGCCCCACGTTGGGCGCCAAAAATACAGTTCTGTAACCCATCACTACACCTTATAAAATAAAGTCTCCCACCACGTAGCTATATGTGTGTTATTATGTTTGCGAATAGCGTTAAGGTTTAAATGTATAATTTGTTAACCCGTGCAAAGCCAGGGCAGGTTGATTAGTTAAAAATAAAACATTTCACTGAAAAATTGTTCAGCCTTCTGCACGGGCAATCTGTAATTGGCACTCACCTCATCAATGTAGCAATTTAACGCCCGTAAAACATATAGCCAACCTAAAGGAAAAAAAGCATGTTTAAAGGGGCCTCGGGAGTCCGAAGGGTACTCCAGCAAAGGGTTATCTTACGAGATCTGGAGTGTTCTCGATGCCAGAGTAACAGGGCGCCATTTTGTAAAATCTAGTTCGATGGCGAATTATGAGTTTAAAATAAACTGGGGTTATAAAATTAGATGATTTGAGAATTTGGCCAGGTTAATTTGAAGTTGTTTACTCGAATACGTACGACTAGTTCAACTGCATGTCTTTTTAAAGCTTTGTCGGTCGTTTGGTTTTAATAAACTAAATTATTATGAATTATTAACGCATCTTCAGACAAACATTCGTTAAGGGAAAATTTATCAAGCTTTGATTCAGGATTTACCGGCCTCAGGATCAGTTTTTCAACTAGCTAAATTAGTAACTAGCTAATGTTACCCAGATACCCCAAATCACGGTACTATCCCGAGACGTTATCATTTAAAATAAAATACCACAACTTCAACACGCGAACCTCGCATTCAACATTAAAAGCACTGAATCCCACAAGTGGCGTGTACTGAATATAAATTTAAAAGAAAACCAGGTCTTAGGGTAAATCCTAGACGCAGACAGCGAGTCGGCACTTTTGAGAATAGGAGATGAGGGAGGGAAATGGAACTGGAGATGTGAGATCTAATAAAGGCTTGCCTTGCACCGGGGCAAGTGGGCAAGGTCTTATTGTCGGTATCTAAATTAAATAAGCATTGAAATTAAATTTAATGATATTCCGGGTATCTGAATATTTAAAGTGAGAGCATCAGAAAGGTTTTGAGATGCAGTGTTAAACCAAGTCGGTTATTTTAGTCCGTACCAGGGAATGTACATAGGTACTCGTAGAACTCGATTTCCAACGACTTATTTTAAAAGCGTGGAGAAATACATTTTATAGTTCTCGAATAAAGAGAAAGCCAATAAAATTTAGCTCCAGGTTTGGTGATCCACCACTAAGTATCCATGGAAACATCTGTCTAACAATTTGGTCATAAACTGTTTCCTACCAACAATCAATGCCCTAACTAACAAAGTGTTATGATGACCGCTTGCAGCAATCGTGTTAACAACAATAACTAGACATAGATTCATCTATATTCAGCTAATGAAAACAACACATATCCATCAGTGAATTTATACTTTTGATGAAATGATTAGAACCAGACCAACTGTCATCAAAACTTTACGTTACCCTCCGGTAGCCAGCGTTCCTCAAAGTCAAAACTAGCAGGTACGCTCGCCGGGCCAAGATACCTACTCAAACTTACGAGCACGTACTTCAACTATCCGAGCAGTTCGAGAATCGGCCGTAATCAACGGACCAGATACCTTCACCATTCTACCTTATCGGTATATTTATTGAGTTTGCGATTTGGAACGGAATTTGCTTGGATTTTGTCTGCCGAATCGTTGAATAAAGGATTGACCTTGTAATATGTCCGAGTCCCTGAGACTTTTCTTTATGTAAAAAGGATAGGTATTCAATTGAAATAGGGTGATGGGGGAACAATATCATACATATAAATGCTGAGGCTAATTTGATCTTATTTTGCCTTCACTTTCCAGTACATTTTTTCATATTGTCAAAACTAAGTAAATACTAGCAAGTAGCAATGAAACTGTTCCTAAATACATAAAGAGCATGTTGCAAAATAAAACATCTGAAAAACTACGCTTCAAAAATTCTCCATTCATATTATTTTTACTTAAAGCTCCGAAACGGATTTTCCTTTTTTTGGTGCAAAAAAAGTCAACATTGACGCAGACGCTGCAAAAAAGCTGCAGCAAAACCGCAATAATGCAGAGCTTACGTCGAAATGAATCTCCATATCGCCGGCTGCACAATGTCCAGTGGTTACGGCAGATGGACTTAGGGGTAATTGTAGTCCAGTCAATTAGGGCGGTGACCCGGCTATGTATAATCCTTTGCGGGAAATTTTACCGTATCGGTAAAGTGCAGCGTGAGCAGATTAATATGAATTACAAATTTAAAAATCTTTACTAGGTATTCACTTTGACTCAGACGAATTAAGTATGTTTTAGGATATAATTATACTTACACTAATTACCTTTTTAAATACAGCGAGACACAAAAATATGTAAAGCACGTATTAAAATTCACTTCTTTTATATTTGCGAGTGTTTGTAGTTAGCCAACGCAAACGGAACTTCTCTTTTCAAAGCGAGACATGTCGACCATTTTTTTACATAAAAACCGAGAGGAATTCATTTTAATATATATAATAATACATTTGTATCTACAGGTGAGTCACAAGAGCAAGCGCCAAATGCCTTGAACATAATATAGGTTCGATTATCGATAGCTTGACGGGTAATCAGATTTGATCCGGCAGATATTTGACAAAGACTTCCTTTCTGTCTTCGTAAAAAATCTTATGATTCCGAAGACAGACGATTTGTCAATAAGTACCTTTTGCTACCTTACGTATAAGATTTGTCTTACCTTCAAATACATGTTTAAATATTTTTTACAAGATTTTAAATTTCAATTATATTTTTTATTTATACCATTAATGTCTGCTTATTAGCTACACAACTTTAGGAATACGTCAAATTATTTTTATTAAATATTTTTATTTTGGCTTGACGTATTTCCTTGATATATCATATTTGTTTCTTCAAGTTTTAAATAGGCAGGAAAGTAAAAACCACCAACCTCATTGGTCGGGTTATTAAGGAGCCTTGTAGGCACCATATTGACTCTGCGAGGCATAGCTTATTAGGGCTCCGTAATAAGCCGGATTTTCAAGCCGTATGTTACCGCTTCACGCTATACAGGCGTGCAATTCTTCGTACAGTTGGCACTAAAGTCGTGTAAACAATTTATAGCTTAATTATAAGGGAATAGGGTCGAAATTAGTAAATTTTATGGATTTATATGAATCCAAAGAGTTTTATGGCACAAATGGAATTGAATGGGCCAACGATACAGAGTCGTAAGTAAATCGTTAGAGCAAATATCCATTTGTGGATATTTTTTATAGGTAATACCTTTTTATTTATATATTTACAATATTTACAAAGGTACTATATCAATTTTATTAAATGCCATTTAAAATTAATAATCACATTTATTTATAACATTTTGCTCCAAAACAAAACACTTATTTGTTTACATTTTTCCTTTATATTGGTTCATATCTGTAGAACAAAAGCCGTAACAAAATAAAATCTCGCCTCTTGTTCCACAGACTAGCCATTAAAGAATAATAACCGTGAACAACAACTTGTTATTGGAAATTATTCACTGCTGGAACAAAGTGCGAACCGAGATGTATTGACGCATTTGAAATTCAGATGCAAGAGCAGCGTAGAAACACGTCTGTCCCTTTCAGAGACGGTGGGTTCCCATTGGCAGAGCGAACGCGAGCAAAGTTTAAGAAATGATTCAGATTTTTAATCGTGGCTGAATGCCGGATAGGTACGTGCCTTCATACCTAACGTGACAAAAAAAAAACAATATAGCGGACGAATGTTTGAAATGTCACCGTATATAAAGACCTCTTTCCCAATATTTCACTTACCCCCCTCGTGTTACAATAAATATGATGCTACTCTACCGCCCTAGGGCGGCCGGCATAATACATGCCTGTGTTAAACATTTAAAGATCCATATAGACTAGACAAAAAAATTCAAAATCGCTCTCCTTCTTGATGCGACTGGCAAATCATATTACTTTTTGGCAACCGGGTTTTTTAACCTAATTAGACCCCGCTGAATCCGAATTTGCCGGTTGCTCGATCGAAATCTTGACCGGAAGTGAGATATTTGACATTAAAGGTCCCTTTTTTTCGTTTTTCGTAAATAACTCTTAAACGGTGGCGCATAGCAAAAAATGTGATATTACATAAGTAATCTACATAAAATTGCCTACAAGAAAGATTTAGTACAATTTTTCGCTAGGATCAATATTCAAAGAGATTTCAACGCGGGAAATTTAATTATAATCACTTCTAAGGTCCCGTTTTTTAGGTTTTCGTAAATAACTCATAAACGGTGGCCAATATCAAAAAATGTTGTTAGACGTTAATAATCTACACAAAATTTTGAATGAAAAAGAATCAGTACACTTTTCGCAGGGATCAATATTTAAAAAGATAATAAAGAGGGAAAGTTAATTATAATAAATTCTAAGGTTCCTTGTTTTTATTTTTTCGTTAATAATTTGAAAAGTATGACTCATAGCAAAAAAAAATCTTATACATAAATAATAAACGTAAAATTTCCTACAAGAAACATCTAGAACACTTTTCGCTAGGATCAATATTTAAAAAGACAAAGCAGCGGGTAAGTTAATTATAATCAATTTTAAAGTCCCTTTTTAGTTTTTTGTAAATAACTCGTAAACGGTGTCCCATAGTAAAATAGGTTTTTAAGAACAAATTATCTACATAAAATTTCCTCCAAAAAACATCTAGAACACTTTTCTCTAGGATCAATATTTCAAGCAATATTAAAGGAAGAAAGTTAATTACAATCAGTTCACAGGTCACTTTTTTTTAGAGTTTCGTAAATAACTCGTAAACGGTGGCCCGTTGCAAAACAATATTCTACATAAATACTAAACATAAAATTGTCCACAAAAAAGGTTTTGTACACTTTTTCGCTACGATCAATATTTAAAGAGGTATTAAAGGGGGTAAGTTAATTATATTCTATTTCCAGGTCCCTATTTTTAGGTTTTCGTCTATATAGGTAAAGAACTATTTTATTTTATTTTATTTTAAAAATGTAGACCCAGTAGTTTCAGAGATAAAGGGGGGGGTCATTTTTTGTATTTTAATGTTTTATTGTGGGGGGAGGGGCTTTATCTCCGAAACTATTGGGTCTAAAATTTTGAAAAAATATACAGAATAGAAGCTCTATAGATGACAGGAAAACCTATTAGAATTATGCAGTCAAGCGCGAGTCGGGCATTACTTAGTTTTTGAACCGATCCCGACAGGTTTTTTAAAGGCAATCACTCGCGTTTCACATATACAAAATACATTGTTAAAAATTGGGTAATGTACGGAACCCTTGCAACGCGAGTCCGACTCGCGCTTGGCCGGTTTATTTTCATTTTGAGGTACGGAACCCTAAAAAGAGAAAAGTGTTCCATATGTTTTTCGTAGAAAATTTTATATCGATTATTTATTTACAAGAACATTAAGAACTTATTTTGCTATGAGCCTTATTTTACGAGTCATTTACGAAAACCTAAAAATAGGGACCTGAAAATTGATTATAATTAACTTACCCCCTTTAATACCTCTTTAAATATTGATCGTAGCGAAAAAGTGTACAGAACCTTTTTTGTGGACAATTTTATGTTTAGTATTTATGTAGAATATTGTTTTGCAACGAGCCACCGTTTACAAGTTATTTACGAAACTCTAAAAAAAAGCGACCTGTGAACTGATTGTAATTAACTTTCTTCCTTTAATATTGCTTGAAATATTGATCCTAGAGAAAAGTGTTCTAGATGTTTTTTGGAGGAAATTTTATGTAGATAATTTGTTCTTAAAAACCTATTTTACTATGGGACACCGTTTACGACTTATTTACAAAAAACTAAAAAGGGACTTTAAAATTGATTATAATTAACTTACCCGCTGCTTTGTCTTTTTAAATATTGATCCTAGCGAAAAGTGTTCTAGATGTTTCTTGTAGGAAATTTTACGTTTATTATTTATGCATAAGATTTTTGGGCTATGAGTCATACTTTTCAAATTATTAACGAAAAAATAAAAACAAGGAACCTTAGAATTTATTATAATTAACTTTCCCTCTTTATTATGTTTTTAAATATTGATCCCTGCGAAAAGTGTACTGAATCTTTTTTATTCAAAATTTTGTGTAGATTATTAAAGTCGAACAACATTTTTTGATATTGGCCACCGTTTATGAGTTATTTACGAAAACCTAAAAAACGGGACCTTAGAAGTGATTATAATTAAATTTCCCGCGTTGAAATCTCTTTGAATATTGATCCTAGCGAAAAATTGTACTGAATGTTTCTTGTAGGCAATTTTATGCAGATTACTTATGTAATAAAACATTATTTGCTATGCGCCACCGTTTAAGAGTTATTTACGAAAAACGAAAAAAAGGGACCTTTAATGTCAAATATCTCACTTCCGGTCAAGAATGCGATCAAGCAACCGGCAAATTCGGATTCAGCGGGGTCTAATTAGGTTAAAAAACCCGGTTGCCAAAAAGTAATATGCTTTGCCAGTCGAAATCGTTTTTATGAAAAATATGACCAGTCTAATATGTAGGTACTGTACAACATTATCACACTAGGTGATGCGGTTCGTAAATCCAAAATTAGACATTATGAAACTACACAACGGGACTTAATCGCGTATTTAAGATTTAAAATTTACCTCCGACGTTTCGAGGACGGCGTTGTTGTTGTTGTTGTTGTTGTTGTTTCATAATGTTAAATAATCGTGAAAGCTTAAATCAGTGATTTGCAAAATTAGACAGTTTTATTTATTTCCTTTTTTTCTCACACGTGTGATAAAAAACATTGCATGGGTCACGGGTGGTACCGGAATTACGAACGAGTGTGAATTGAAGCCCAATACCAAAGGCTTAGTTAACACGAGTTCGTAAATTCTTGTTTACCGCCCGCTACAACACACCTATACCTACGTCTATATATTCTATTATTTCACTTCTTTTATTCAACTCTCGCGTAAATAACTAACATAAATACAGACTACAAAACAGACCTGACAACATAAACTGCATCCCTTAACCCTGCATTCTTTCTAAAGAACCATCATGGCCGTTATTTAATAACCCGAAAAACTCTAGTGACTTGCTCCAAAACGTAAAGTAGGAACAAAGAAAGTTATTAATGTTTGCGCCCATTGTCTTGTGCCTGAGAAACACCAGTCTACCTTGACCCCCCGGTGTTCTAGGCCCACAAATAGAACCCTCATATACGTGGGGGTCAAGTTCATTGGTCCTTCTTGTCTGTTAAAATTATAACAGCTTCATTGTGCCTTGGAAGGATATTCTTTTAGTTTTTGTTTATTATCTTTTTGAATGATTGTTTAGGTCGGAGACAGTTGTAACTAATGACGTTCACCTACTTTTACATTGAAAACTATTAAAGGATTTCTGTTTTTTTTTTAAGTTAGCAGGCAAAAGGGCACATGAATCGCCTGATGGTAAGCAATTACCGTCGCACATGGACACCCCCAACACCAGACGGGGATTTCCCGCCTTTAAGATGGGAGTAAATACGTTCTTTTCTTGAAGGTGCTTATAAAGCAAATAAATCCTTAACATAAAAGTTATTCGCCATATTCTTAAAACTTCACATTAAACCATTATGTTCGATGTGATTGAATAAATACCTATCTATCCCTGCCTCATTCTTCGTAAAACAGTTATTAGCAATATCACGTTACTGGAATTATATAAATAAAACAAGGATATTCCCTAACTGATATAATTAAAATTTGATACAGCCACGCAAACGAAGCCTGATATTACTCCCTTTATAATTTCTAATCTAAGCACTTGACCTAGAAACTCGAAATCCACTTGTTTGTGAGCCTGAGTAAGCCTTCAATGGAAATTACTTCAGGATTCTGCGATTAAAACTTTTTGAGTTATGAAAGGTAGCCTGGAGTACTTATAAAGTTAGATTTGGTTATGTGAATCTGGTTATTTGGATAATTTATATCGTTACGCCTTTTCAAGAAGGTAAAAACCTATTTAATTTGTGGTACCTACTTACTTAACACTGCTTTTATGATGTTTCGGTAAAAAAAGGCAAACATTATAGTTTAATTATAGTAAGGTCATGTGGGAAAAGTTAAAGTTTTGATAGTTTATTTATAAATTTAATGAATGAGGTGTTTGTAAATTAATTAAAAATCGGCATATCGGCCGAAGCTGCTAAACATAGGCCTCTAATTTGTTAATATTCTTTGTCCCATATTGAAATTGTGTGTCTGTGCCATCAGTATGAGTACTTACTCCTCTACTACTACTAACAACTCCACCACCACCTCCGAACTAGCATAGGTAATTAATGTGCACATAACATATTACATTTATCTTAATAATTCTCGTTAAAGTTAGTGTCGCATTTGGTATAACAGTCATGACCGTACTACGTATACCACTACCCAAGCGACGACAACAGAATACAAAACCATATTAGCGTAAATCACCAACAACCCTAGAATATCAGTATATATCATGTCCCACTATAACAATACACAACCCTAACTAGCCAGAGAGCTTCTTTCATTACGAGTACACCCATATAGGACATAATGTCCAGAGATGTGCGTAAGCCAACATAAACCTTGTTTAATGGGTGTTATGACACTATTCACTTTGCTCCGTCTGGTTTCCTTGAGTGGGACACCGAGTTAAAAGAGAGTGATGTTGCTTAGATGTGTCTTTTACTAGGGAGGGTTATTTTTAGCTGGTGAATGTAGGCAAACTAAATTAAAGGAATACGTGGCTTTTGAAGCGGAACTGGTTTACAGTTGTAAATTTTGCACTTTAAAAATGTGCTCATGATATGTTTTTGAATAACATAGGTACTTAAGTACAAGTGTATTGTAGTTAGTGGTAACACTGTCGTTACTTAGAAATCATTAGCAAAGTTCAATAAGATGATAGTCGTACAGCCGTATTCAAACAATTTCTTCAAACAAAAACGTCACTTTTGACACTTGTTTGACACTGACATATCCAATCTATATCGTTTCAATGTCTGGTATTTGACGTATCTCATTGTTCGAATACGACTGGTAGTCATAAATCGTCCCATTTTCTCTTAAATGTCTTGTATTCAAAAGGTTCTAGTAGATCTAAACACAAGGTTAATAAGCTGTGACCAAAAACACAAACTAATACATTTGTGAAAAAATATTCAAATTAAAAGACGACAGAACGACAGGACGACCTGACTGCCTTTCAAAAACTTGCCAAAACTTGGTCTAAACCGACTTTGTCTACCCACAACATAAGTATAACTAGTACGCACGCAAAGTCAACAAACAACCCGCACCCCAACATTACAAAGCATCCTTCAAAGAAACGGGAGCATCCATCATTCGCTGTAAACTGCCTCGTCAGAACACGAAACTGACGGCAGACCACTCAAGGAGCGAGCAATGTAATGCTCACAATGAGAATCCCACTGTAATGAAGACATTAATGACTTTTGTGTTACGAGGAGAATTCCTTTTTCTAAGCGAAAACGAATTTTGTTTATGCATCAGGTTACAAAATGTTGTTTGTTGTTGTAACTCGATTATTTTTTATGGATCTGATTGAAATCTTTTCACAGAAAATTGAAAACGTACAAAATATTGGAGATAAAATGTTAATTTATTTATTTTAGCATCTGCACCTGTTACCATTGTAACTATGTCTTGTGAAGTGTAACCATTCTCCGTGAGATGAATTGAATACGAATAATTTATATGTAGGCAAACATAACAATTTCTACCTGTCATATATAACAACATTTATGGCTGATTAGATCTCGAAACTTTCTATAGAAAAGCTAGTTATTTCTCATTATTACGTGGATGGTCTAAATAGTAGGTATACCTTTAAATATGGTATGTTAAGTATTAATAAAATAAAAAAATAATAAATCATTTATTCAGGCGAAATAAACCCTATTAGTACAGTTTTTTCTTCTGCCAAACTGCAGGACCGTTTGTTGGCAGAAACCCCGCGGAGTAAACTTATTGCAAAACACCCGCATACTTTCATCCCTAAGTCACTGTTATATTATTATTTAAACTTTATTGCACATAATAATACAATAATGCCCAAATGGCGAACTTAATGCCAAATGGCATTCTCTACACAAACCTATCTATAGTATTCCCTAGCGTTCATTGTAACATGTGCGTTTAATATTAGACAAAATAAATTTCTCCGCCCACTTGCTAATTGAAATTATAAATTAAATTCAGTATCTCATCTTTTTAATTACTGCTGAACTTAGTAAAACAACTTATGAAATATTAAATTGCTCAGAGGCAAGATCTAGAAAATTCTGAGTTGAAATTGTCATTAGCCGAGCGATTGCGTTCTGAATTAACTTTTTAATCCAGGCCTAGAGCAAAGGAGAAAATAATTACAACCCTACCAATTGTACTGGATACAAGTTTTTAATTTAACATTTAAAACTTTCGCGATTTGAACACATATTACAACATATTTGAACCCGGCCTAAATTCGCGAAATTTATTTTGTTACGTTTATTACCGACGTTTCGACACAAATTTCACTGCTCCTATGTTCCTTCCATGTATAATTTTGTGCTTAATTGTAATTGAGAAGGTTCTAATAACTAACGGATTAGTTACTGATAAGAAGCATGATACTTCCTTGCAAGATGCTTTATGACTGCTCTAAAGAGAACATTATTTTGGCAACGCAGACCTCCAGTAAAACACTAGTTGCCAGCAGTTTTTACTCCGCATTGCTGAGCCCATAAAGGATAATACTCGGTTCGTAACGAGCGAGCGTAAACGGTGTCATTTCATGTGTCGGACGCCTTGCGTTTCTAAAGAGTGGAGACAGTCTCCACCTACCTGCCTAGACCTACCTAGATTCGACTACTATAAATTGTATACGAATATACAAAAGAAAGGTGACCAAAACCAACAGTTTGCGGGGCTAGAAATATCTTTCTCGGTTGCCTTAAAACGTGACGTTCCACGGAAAAGGTAACTTATGGCGGCTGGCGCTTACGTCGCACAGCGCCCCAATAATATTGGAGTGGCGTTAATAATAGCGTAAGCGCCAACCGCCATAAGGTACCTTTACCCGTGGTACGTCACAAATCAAAGTAACTAATGTGTTCCTGTTAAGTATTTGATTTGTTTATCAAAAACAAAACGGTACAGAACAGAACATACATAAAACGTATACAGTAAAATTTTGGCTATACATATATTTAAAAAATAAATGTTTCTTTATAAGTATCTTACGGCGAACACGAAAAAGATACCATTTTACAAAACATATAGATAGGTACCTATAAATACATGCTTACATCAAGAGTGGTTACTACCTACACCCTACAGCACCTTACTTTTTTAGGTACTGCTTTTAAATAGGTAGGTAAAATTAAAAACCCGACTGGTTACATAATTACACATTAAAATTCTTACTCTGTAGGTCCCGTAGGGAATTCAAAGGAAAATTAAACACGATCATTTATTCATAAAAACACCACCCATGTTTTCTTGCTTCCCGGGTAAGAGCGACATTCCATCACATATAATTTTATTAAAAAAAGTACTTGTTTCGCAAATATAGACGAATTTTTAAGGATACTTATGTCGCTGCTAGTTAACTTACATACTTGATCATTCATATTCGAGGTAAAAATACGATTCAGCTAGTAGGTACTTACTAGAAACTGACTCTAAGAAAACACCTATTATGGACACTCTCAGAAAAGAAGCAAAGCTGTGGTTACCATAGTCGATCTCACGTCGATTATTCGTCCATTTTTCGGCCACTCGCATTTATGATACACTAAAGTTTTCTTCTCTTACCACTTCATTCAAAAATGAACCGTATTCTACAGTGTATAGAGCAGAATATATATATTCATAGTTCAAATTGTAAGCTTAAGGACCACTTTGTTTTTATAAAGGGAGCATAACATTTCACGTAAAGGATTACTCTTGCTGGGTTAAATTCTAGACAAGATAGCCCGTATGTTAAATGTATAGCTGCTTTTATAGTTTGAATCGATGTGTGGGTAGCGTTCGAAAGCGGATAACGTTGGAACCCCCTTTTTTAACGCTAGGGAAATGATGTAACGAACACCGCCTAAACGATGACTCACGCTAGGCCGGGCCGGGCCCGGGCCGAGGCATCTGACATGTCATTTTCTAATACGACTTCGCTCGAAAATATATGTTTGCAATATTTCAAATTATAATTACCAAACGCACTAGCTTTTGGATTATAAAAAAATGCATTTATTAAACTCCGCTTGGTATAAAACACGAGTCCCAATCCGTTTTAGTGAAAAATAGCTGAAAAGGCATCAATGATTTATATTATAAATCATTGATGCCTTTTTAGTATGTTAAAGCTATGTATTGATGGATTTATCTAGATTGTTTTTATAAAATTTATAAAAACAATCTAGATAACTGGAATATTCCATCAATACATAGCTTTAACATCAAAGAACCAATAAATATGGAAAACACGATACGAACAGGTTTCTTCTGGATAAATCGAAACGAATTTATAATAGAACAGGGATATCAACCTCTGAATACCTTACGTATATGAAAGCACATATCATTGAAAAAACATAAAACTGACGGCCCGATTCAAAAAAAATTCAAGTGTCTTAAAGACGCGTCAAATATTACGTCTAAATACGATATGGATTATATATGTCAGTGTCAAAAGTGACGTTTTTATTTTAAGATGGGTCACTTTTGACACGGACATATCTAATCCATATCGTATCTAGACGTATCTTAAAGTTCGAATCGGGCAGTGTGGTATTTGAAATTCAAATTCTTTATTTCTGCACAAAAAACACAATGTAACATATTATATTCAGTCAATAGACTAGTGGCTCTGTGACCTATAGACTTGTCATAAGGTGTTCTACATTTTGAAACACTTCCAAAACCCGACTCAATAATAAAAATCTACATAATAATCGAACCTGTTCACAAAAAAAATATTAAAAAAATACCAAGGAAAATGAAAGAACTCGACTAAAGTAAATTTGAAATCAGTATACTCCCAAGAGAACGCATCTTAAGTAAGCAGCTATATAATATTATTATTATACGAAAGCACTTCCATTTTCTACTAATAAATTATGACTTAACTTTACAACCCTTGTTTGTGAGTAATGTTGTATTTCCTTCATCATACCTAATCATAACAATTAAGTAAGTATAGTTCAATAGGACAGTACGATACAAGTGCCAAAAATAGGAAATCCGGAACGAGTATAGGTTAGAACACGACTGAAGGGAGTGTTTTAAATCGACACAAGTTGCAAATTAGCTATTTGCACATGTATAGTACAACGTTTTACAGTACATATGGCCCTTTATTTAAATTTTCGAGTTGCTTAATATGCTTATTATCACACTAGTGCGGTAAAGTAGCACGATATGTACTGTAAATAACTAGGTATTATGTTTCTTTCAAGTTCCTACTATGGTTTAGAATTTTAGACTGTGTGTTGTCTGTCAGTAAGTATACAACGCCACTGTTTTATACTCGTAATTATAAATTAATTATGGTTTAAACTAGACTATTGTTTGGTTGATATCGTGGCAATGTTGGAAAGATTGTAGTTAGTAGGTATGTTTAAGCATTTGAGCAACTCCACAGTAATTGTACCTCTGTTCACTGTCTGGCCATTTTATGCGTATTGCATTCAAAATAAGAGCAGCTACTAAAAACATATGAGATTTTTAAACAGAATCACCAAGAACGACTTTATTTAATGAAGTATATTAAGGTAGGTGCTTAATTAAGTTGACAATTAATAAGCGGTTATTGCTTCATACTTAATTTGATTATGATTATGACTCGCAATAACGCTTAATTGAGCGAACAATTCAGTTTGTTATTTTCAAGCAAATTTTGATCTTTAATAAAATGTTCAAATTTAAACTAACATACTACTTAATATTAAGTTAATTTGGCAGAGTATTTCTCACTTTATCACAAACACTCGCGCGATTTATTTCTAAAAATTTAGGTCTCAATTTTTGTGGAATAAGAACAACAGAAATAAAATTGCAGAAGTATAAAAAATATAGGTATATAAAATAGGTATTTCGTCTTAAAACTATAATTGAATGGGATCTTAGAAAACGGTTCACTTTGGAATAATAATATCACCGACATGGGTACAGCGTGCAGTGTTTAAAATAAGAAAAGTAGAGTAGTTGTAAAACCATTACCATTTTACGGAAATTTATCAGTTTAAATTGCAAATAAATATTTCCCCTCATTCTTTATAAGACCCTCATCAACTCCATAAAGTTCCGTGGATAATTTTATGATTCCCCTGGAATAGTTATCAGTGGACGGCATTGTGCAACGGGGCAAGTTTTAATAACATCCCGGAGTTTGTGCAAACTTTTCAATTTGAACAATCTGAGTGCGAGCGATCGACTTCAAGGTACAGTGGGTTCAGCCAGCAGAGATTCTGAAAAATCGTAGTGCTTTTTAGAATAATGCGCTTAATACTGTTGCCAAAAAACATTAATAGCAATCTTGAGGCATTTCTTTAGTAACTTAATCAATTCTAAGCTCGACTAAGAAACATATTTCGCTCGAAAGATAAAAATCACGAACAATAGTTCAGCAAACTTTTGGGGACGGACCTGAACTCACGTTAAGGTGTTCATATAGTGAAATATGACTTATTATCCATTAAATTATTTTCCCACATAAATTATATTACGTTTGCTATATTTGCCATATTTTATCTCGTATGTACTTCATTTTTTAAACAGTTTTCAGTATCCAACTTATAATAATACTAACTTATAATTACGTAGTTACTTAGTCTACGTATAATTACGTAGTTACGTAGTCTACGTAACTAATTATACTTGAACTATACCAAACAATGTACATTGTTCAACACGTGTAACTCGCTCGATACTTCCAACCTCAAGTAACCAACGCCATCACATTAACGCAGACACGGACGCGCTGCCAACGTGTTAATTATGAAATAATTGAAATTTCAAGTGAAAAATTATGCAAATGGGATAACGGCAGCGGATAGGCAGCCATTTTGAAGTAGTAAAGGTGTTGCCGTAATAGACTATTGACTGCAAATTGAAATTAAAAGGGAAGTGGCGTACAATGGGAGTTTGGTAAAGTAGAGTTGGAGGAATTTTAGGAGTCAATCGAGGATTAGTGCAAAGAGGTATTTTAGGGAGACTCTCTCGATGATTTTGTATGTGTCGGTCAGTAAAATATTATTAGCGCACTTAGAGGCCACGACAGGATGAGTAAAAGGTACCGGTTGGCGGGTAAACTTAAACTAATTTATTCCGTATTAACGAGTAAAGTAATACTTACTACATTCTCAATCTACAGCGATACGATATTTATTTTAACTGAATCAGCGCACTAACTCCTGTCTCGTTACCGTCACATGCTGATAATATGTTGCTGAACGGCACATAACGGCGGGGATGTGTAATTAATTGTACGTTAATAAATACCTCGACTTTTAAAAAATATTAAATAAAACCAATAATTACGAAATGTCAAAACAGATTTAATAGTTTAATAAACTAACTTTTTTAACGTGCCTTGTCATGTGCAATTATATTCATCCTTATTCAAAATTATGTTCATCCTGACGGTCCAAACATGGCACACATAAATAACCAAGTCCTTTATGTGTTTCAAAACCCAAACATAAATACGAATAACGCTCTAAATTTTGGCGAAACGCAACCCCTAATCGCATAACCAACGATCGGCTGCCGCGTTATCGCCGCCCGGCTATGCCTCCGGCCACTTTGGGCCCAAGAGCAAAATATTACCCGAAGACCGAAATCATAGATCATATGTACCCGTATCCGTTGTACGAACATAACATCTTTCTTATTCGCGCTTCGAGTGGTGGAAAGGCGAGTAGCAATGCGAGTGATTTTTTGCGGGTTTTGGGCCCCCCCACATCTGGCGTCTTTCGAGCGTTGCGTCTATAATTCTATGGCCGCTGCTCGACGCAACGTCGACGCAGCGTCGACGCAACTGCGCAGTGACGTCATTTTCCATAGCGCTGACCAGACGCCGACCGACGCCGACGTTCGAAAGACGCTAGATGTGGGGGGGGCCCTTTGTCTTACCAAGTTCGTACCGGTAGCTAGCGAGCGATTGACCGTAAACTTATTTATTCCATGTTATGTTAATTTATACGAGACCTTTACATAAACATAGTTTTTTCGCGAGAAAACTCTTCTAAATAATCGCTTTTACAGCAGGTACATTATGGTGCTACTTTAGAGCCCTAGTAAGGTAACTAGCACTATATGTGCGTATGTCAAAAATTTAAAGGGCCATAATATAAAAACTGATGTAAAAACTGCATAATTATGTAATGCAACTCCATTCGGTCATGTTTTAATTTATCGCCACTCGTTGCGAATTTTCTACTTTTTGCACTTGTATCGTTATATACTATGTATTTCATCGCTAGTAAATAAGACATGTCCTTTTAGATTGAAATTGCATCATGACTTTGCACTAGTTGCACATAAATTACAAGAATCAACTTGATGGATAGCTTGTAGCACAGAACACATTTTCATTGGCTTTGTGCACAGTAATTTAGATAATAGTAGGTATAAGGATAAGCTCAATATAAATAAGAGTATTTTTCGTAAATTTTGCGTATTACGCTGTCTGTGGGACGTAGTCAATGACTGAAATAGACGTACAAAATGCTAGGATGGAAATTTTCCAACTGTGCTCGATAATTAAGCAAGCGTTGAGTTTGGGAAGGAGGTAAATTTTGCTTGTACGAAATTTTAAACAGCGAGTACAAAAATTGGGTAGTCAATTGTTAATATTGATATTGAGAATATTGCCCAATATTGAGAACAGTATCATTTTGTACAATTTCAACGAATTATTTTCTTTTTTAATGCGAACAATGAATTGATACTATCCCAACAAAAAAGGCATATTTTTTCAAATGTTAAATGCGCCTCCAGTACGAATATGATGGTTAAGTTCGTCTATCGTGTTATATATCACTTTTTTTTCTTCGTCACTCTTATTACACTTGTTGAAAAGTATAGGCCACGAAACAATAAAAGTGCTACCATCTTATACCCGCAGCTTGAGGTAATACAAATCAAATGTATTGGCACAACATCAGATCTGTGCGTGCATTGAAATGTTTGGCACCCATCTGTGACTTGTTATACTGGTAATGGAAATGCTTTGAGTTATTTCAATTTGAGGAAATAAAGAAAACTATAAGGATAATACATATTTTAGAGATCCTCGCAAATACAGACGCAAATTATAAATATATAATTAGGCACTAACTATTAACCAGGACCTGCGTAGAAAAATGAATTCCGTGATTGAAAAAAACTATCCTTTGTCGGGACTAAAACTCGTACCTAATCATTGAATCTTTTTGCATATTATTTCTTATGTTGAATTTTTAAGACTTTAAAGAGGGTAATGAGGCTTGAGTCACATTTCTTTTTAATCTGGTCCATTAAGGCCCACTTGCACCATCCCCCTAACCCGGGGTTAACTGGTTAAACCGTAAAACCAGTGTCAAATTGTACTGGTAACTATGGTTTAGGTTTAACCGGTTAAATCCGGGTTAGCGGAATGGTGCAAGTGGGCCTAAAGGGTTAAAGTACATAGTTAGCGATAGATTAATTTCGGATTATCTATAAACCCCTCCAGCAAAGTCACCCTATTTTATTACACCCCTATCACCACCATAATCCACATAAATCATCAGGCCAGCAATGCTTCAGACACCCAAAGATAGAAATTGATAAATGTTCCGCGGCACCACGGAATCCTCCCGAGCGCGCACCTGCGATGCAATAAAGTAATGGACGCACTCCATTGCGGCCTACATCGACTCGCTTGATTAATGGATCCGGAGAGAACAAGCGATCGATAGCGTAATTGGCGATCGGCTCGAAAAAGCGGGATGGAATAAAAAGCTTTTCAGATAGTGTTACATGTGGATGATGTTCAAAGTAATGCGCACGTCTTAAAATTGTAGAATTGTGTGATATTTTGTTTTACATTATATGACCGTGGTTTTGGTTTATGGGTATAATTATTTTTCCGGTATTTAATGGTTCACGGAAAACATTGTACTGAGAGGTTCAAAAGTGCATACCCACTTTATGAATAAACTCTATTCATGTAGTGGGTAATTATACTAATTATAAATAGTATGCATTTTTGCAACATATAACGCGAAGTATGTCCTATTCCTGATATTCTACATCCTGATTTGATTTACCTAAATTCTTAAAACTAAATGTCATCAAAAGTCGATACTATATAGAGATAGATGACCCCTGTAAACAAGTTTCTATGCAGGAGAAGTTATTTATCTCTGCAGCTGACTCTACATTTTCATAAGGACGTCACACTGCTTGCGCGTTGTATATGAGCGTACCGACCTGAACTATTTTACCTATGTATATACCTAGGTACCTTTAGGTACTCGTGACTAAGAATAGGTCAATAGATGTTGACAGCACTTTCTCAACACCGTTGCCAAATAATGGACTCAATAATTATGCACACCCTCGGGCTATTACCATTCTGATGAAGCCGCATTATGCGTGCCGAATAGCCGATGTAAATAACTAACGAGGGATAGCCCAAGCCGATGATGTTACTTGGCTTTCATGAAGATGGATGCGACAGCTACTCGTATGGTACGTTTATGTTTACGATCCCTGGCTATTGTAGGGCCATAATCAATGTGCAGGTAAGCCATACAAACAATGTGAAATTGCTGTGAGTCGTAACTTTACTTAGAGACTAAGGGCCAGTTGCACCAACCACATTTGACAAACTGATCAACGTTAGCCGGCGCGCCCCGGAGCTTTACTATGAAACTTTCCATACATAAAAATTTAGCGAACTCTTTAACGATACGAAGGGTTTGGTGCAACCGACCCTAAGAGTTAGAATGCAGGGGTCGAGAACATAACATTTTCTTATAAGACTGTTTCATATAAAATACCATCACGAAAATTAAGCAAATATATCACCCTTAGCTTACGAGATTTTAAATGATAGCAAATAACAGCTTTCCGGTAATAAAGGTCATCTTTGAGGCAAGTTACTTCCATTTGACCACGGAAACCTAAAAGGTGAGCCTTGATTAGTAACATAGGTAATGGAACCTTATGTAAAATACCATATACCTGCTTATTTGTAACAATTTGTAATGAACGTTATTCATATTAAATAGTTATTGTTTTCAAAGTAAGTAATAAACACATTATTATAACAACAAAATTGGTTACAACAGATGAATTTTGTGCAATAAAGTTTAATTAAATAAATAAATATACAATTGAAAGTACCTACGAACTTTATATTCCAATAGATATTCATACATCCTTAAAAGCACAAGGCAATTTATTTACACCGACGTGTACCGTCGCTCCCAGGGACTATGAATTGCCCATTAGCCCAACGTATCGAAGCCGTATCCCTCCCATCTGCATATCGGGCCACTAAAAATATACACAATTAATTTATATGCCCCGAAAACCCTGAATAAATCCTGCATCTAGTTTTACTCGATTAAGCGAGGGCTGGAGCTCATTATTTTAATTAGGTTTAGGATCTAGGCTCCGTATTAAAGTGAATTATGTGGCTTTTTGGTTATTAAGCTAGATTTATGTAATAATTAATGTACGAAATCAGTTCACTCATAGTATACCTAATACAATAAATTCAAATATTAGATTTACAATATAATGTACAGTCGAAAAAAAAGTAATACACACGATTTAAAATTAGAGACTTATTTTAATTATTTCAATACCTACTAAACATACTTCATAAGTCAACAGGTTCTCCAAACAGTAAACCAATAATTCATTACAAAAGCTCAGAAACAGACTCGAGAGCATGTTCTCAGAAACGAACTCGCTCAAGGCATTAAGGCAACTTGTTTATATTAAGTGCCTTCCAACAAATAGGTCGTAAAGTCGTCGCTAAAGTTATTAAAACATTTTAACGTTTTCACTTACATTGCAAATTTCGTTGTGTTCCATTTTGGCACGCCCCCACTCTCGCCTGGCGGACGTCCAAACACGTCTTGGATTGAAATTTTGGGAAAAAGAATGGCTACTGTGTTAGATAGATACACAACGGATTTTATTCACATAATTTCACTTAAAAAACCGACTATAATAGTGTTGGCTGGCTTAAACTATACAATTCAATTAGGGATACAGTACAATATTTCGTTTATAAAACGTATTGGGATCAACCTCCTTCATATCATCATCATCATCATTCATCACATCATTCATCATCATCATCATCATTCATCATCATCATCATTTTGTGTGACATAAATCTATAAGTTTATAAAATAAAGCCAAACTTTTCAAAACTTTCTGTCCACATAATTCTTAAATTTTCGTATATAAATTACTTTTACTGGCCAATATTTTCTTTCAGACGGCTCCCGCGTAAAAAGCGTTATTTGGGCTTTTCTAAAATAAATCCGAGGGTATAATTTCCTGAGCTAATTTGCATACTTTTCCTCATAATTTTTTCATTTTCTTTTAATTAACTGACTTGAATTTAGAAGGTGCCTGGACGATCGGTTTGAATACAAAAGTTCGTTAGGAGAGTAAAATTGGTGTTATTTGTTTGCTACAATGGTATTAAATTATGTCACACGCTTTGGGAAACAAAAGATGTATCTCTTTCAACTTTTCTTTCTTTATTTTACCAAACAATTTTTACGAAAGGGTGTCCAGTGATTCGTTATTTACGTTATGAAATTGGGGATTATAATAAAACTGCCTGCTGGTTTCAGAAGTTTGAACAAAGCTGAGTGGAAAATATTTATTGGAAATTGTCGAATACCTACATTTTAAGTAAGACCAAGAATTGCTTCACGATAAGGTAGATTCAGGTAAGTGTAAGAATGTATCGTAAGACTGTACATGACAGGAAATTGATAAGTAGCTATTGGTTTTATCATTGTTCAACAGATAGGAACAAGGCATTAATTCCATTAGAAGTATTAGAACAAAATAAATTATTTTCGGGAAATGTTTTAATTTATTTTTATTTCAAGTAGAAACACTGCTATCTTTATTATTATAATTAATGTCATAAAAAAAAATCCGACGTGACCCAGGTGGCTGAATGACTCAGGCACCTGCCACGATAGCAGAGTACGCTCAATTCATTCCAGTCTTGGGCACTGGAGGCCTTGGTCTTTCAAATTTAGACATTATTTTTTTAGTTAGAATCGTCGTGAACTAAGTCGTGTTGGGTATTTCACGGGCTAACTCTGTTCTATACTCCATCACTTGTGTTTTATAATCTAGGCTCCAGTACAAACTGAACGCGCTGACGTCATCCAAATCCGTCAGCTCACCTAAGCCCAAACCGCTGACATGCTACGGCGCGGACGTCGGCCCCATTTGTTGCCGTCCGCAACGCATTTATACCGCGATAACACCGGCTGATGAATCAGAGGGCCTACCGCGAACCACGTTCGACGTGTTGCCTCTCTGTTGCACTTGTAGATTCGTACGCTAGTGTGACAGGGAGGTAGCACGTCGAACGTGGTTCGCAGTAGGCCCTCAGTCAGTTGTCTGTTAATAGTCAGTAGGGATCAGTAAGAGTTTTATTTGACTATGTATGGTATAATCATTAAATATTTTAGGACATTTTTAAACAAATTGACTAAGTCGCACATTAAGCTCAATAAGGCTTATGTTGTGGGTACTTAGACAACGATATGTAATATAAATATGTCTATGGGCCCGATTCGGATTTTGAAATAGACATCTATAAGACATCTCTTAGACATCACCAAGATACGTTAACGATATGTTTAAGATCTAACCTGTCAAATTTGACATTTGCGCGATTCTGGAGATACTCTTGAACGATTTCCACAGGATATGACTTAGAGATCCAATTCACGTCTAATAGATATCTTACTCTATCTAACGTAAAAGTGACATTGGTTGCCCGAATTGCGCTGCAAAAGAGAACTAGTTGATATCTAAACTGTAACGTATCTAGAATGGATCTAGTACGTGTCGCCGCTTGTGAATATCTTGAAGTTCGAATACGGCAGTATGTCACCCGATTTATCAAACCGGTGGCATGTATATTTTAGTTCCTGAGCCAGTTTCATTGATAACACATCAATGAAACTGGCTCAGGAACTAAAATATACATGCTCATCACACAATATCTTTCCCACGATGGAACCCAAGACCACCAGCTTCATAGACAGGGTCACTACCCACTAGGTCAGGTAATGCATAGGAGGCATATTCAAGTAAGGATCATTATTAAGCTGGCTCGCCCAACAACTGGATCGCTGAACCGGCGTAACTAATAGCAATACACATTACACAGTCACTCGGCCCGATTCGAAATATAAGATACGTCAGTTAATAGATCTAGTAACGATATGGATTATATATGTCAGTGTCAAATGTGACGTTTCTTCAAACAAAAACGTCACTTTCTTAATCCTTATCTACACTCTAGTATCGATCTCGCATACTAAGTACCTTTAGTTTCTTTCAAAATCAACGAGTCGCATTTTCGCTCCTGAATCAAGTAAATAAAATTATGTCCCTTCGTACATTCTATCAGAATGTTTTATGTGCATTTGAGAATAAATTGTATTTACTCCCTTCTGGTTTAAGAAAACTGAGAGTGGAGCCATCATTAGCTACCCAGAGAAGCATTTATCACATTCGGTTTCTTAGGAATCATCGATTCTCTTCGATAGCAGTTCAAGTTATTCAAAGGTTCTTTTTACTTATATGTCATGGTGAATGGAAGTGGAATGTTGTTAAAAGCATGTGGTCTGTGCGGAAAGAGAAGAATCGTACGAGTAGAATTTATTGGATCCTATACATTTCACGACTCTTCTCTTTCCGCACAGTCTCTAAGTACCTATACCTTATACTAATAGCTTATACATAGACACAGCACATTATTTCGAAGTAAATTTTGAATAGGTAAAATCATTAAATGTTTTTAATTATTTTTCCGGGTTCGAATCCTGGTAAGGGCATTTATCTGTGTGGTTGTAACAAATATTTGTATGGATTTTTTCTATATACAGAAGTATTTATATTATTATCGTCGTCTAGTATCGACACAAGCCTTATTGAGCCTACCGTTGGACTAAGTCGATCTGTGTAAAATTGTCCAATAATATTTATTTATTTATCGCACTGATAATGTTACTCTTCGAAGGTCACATAAATATGTGACGCGCTCTTATGGCTCTACAAATAAGATCGTGTCAGATATGTGTGTAACATATGTATATTATTGCAGGTAACTGTATAGTACAGGAAATGTCGCATCGATCTAGTCGCCTATTGTGCCCTGTCAGGCGACCGTTGAACCGTTTGCGACACGTCAGTCGCCCGAGTGATGTATCTCAACCAAACCTTGTTGTCAATGTTACAATCCATTCGAAACTAGGGAACCCTCACCGTTGATGCCCAAGCCACGTGAAATATTAACAAAATGGCAGCTACGCTTGTAAAACTTAGTGATTAGGAGCATTCCACGGGCTGTCCCGTACAAACGCATTTTATTTCCTGTGTTGCGACTTTTTTCTCGGCATTTAAAGCAGGTGATTATTTTTTTGTGCATATTTTTGACCATTTGTCATAGAAAAGGAATCTCTTATACCTTTAAATCTTCAGAAACTTCGCGTTTGTACGGGACAACGGTAGAGAATTTCATGCTCCATTATGCAATTCAAATAAATCGCAGCTATGTTCACATAGTGATTATTAAAATTTAATAAATAGGCTTACCTATTATAAATCTTCCGTGCCAACGATTGTACGAGTACCGTAAAAGTATAAAACTTTGCCCTCTAACATAATTTTGCCCACCGCGTCACCGTACAGTATAAACTAAATAACATAAAGGTAGTTACAGGTACACTTCCTTCACTTTCTTCAGAAAGTGTATCTGAAACTATTTTTAATAACTAACTATAAATAATATCTTAAAAGTACTTTTAAGTTATTTCGCTTTTACTGAACGGTGACGCGACGGGCAAAGTTATGTTTAAGGACAAAGTTTTATACTTATACGGTAACTAGTATATAATCGAAGATGAAATGCAACCTACGAAACCTCCGAAGGCCTGACGGAGATAATCCCTATCAGTTCACAAGGCATTATATTAATTGAAAGCGACTTGCCCGGATTACGTTGCGGCATACATCACTGAGGCTCTGAGACGTTCGAAGGCTAGTTAAAGGGCTAGTTAACACGTTGAATGCACTATGGGACAGCCTCTTAGACATCCATGCAGTTAGAATGAGATCCGCAGAGATTTGCGAGTGGAAATAGTGGTGTTGGAGTTACCGATGTAGAGCGCAGACACGTCGCTTTGACCTACGGCGCGATTCTGGAAATGAATTTGAGATTAACTAGATACGATATAGTAAAGATATGCGTCGTCCCACGGGTAAAGGTGCCTTATGGCGGTTGGCACTTACGCTATTATTAACGCTCCAATATTATTGCGGCGCTATGCGACGTATGCGCCGGCCACCATAAGGTACCTTTTTACATGGAACGTCACATATCTTCACTATTTCATATCTAGTGAGTGTCTAATTCTTTTCCCGAATCGAGCCGCTATAGTTATAAATAATACTTCATCAAAATACACTCACCTCTCGTATCATAGGGCAATAATAATCGAGTACTAGGTACTTATATTCAACAACGTAAAGAATACCCAACATGCACACAGCATGTTTTAAATAGCATTAATTTAGATCTAACTATTTATCGTCTTAAAATTTTTAGTGCTTCAGGTTTTAGGAGTCATCATTTTCTTGCACGTGGGGTCTTTCTCTTCCATACCTCTCTGTCGCCAGTCATCTTGTCATTCTCTCGCGTACGTTTCATATCATCTCTCACAAAGTTCATTTACCCTTTTCTCGGTTGTCCCTTTCCTCGTACCTCCCTCCACATTAATTTGTAATACCATTCTCGTCACATGACTTTCATCCCTCCGCATCACATGCCCGTACCACGCTAGGCGATTTGCCCTTACTTTTTCTGTTTGAAGAGTAAGGAATAGTAACAGAAAAATTTAATATTGAACGACACTCGAGTTTCAGTGCATGCAAGTAAACCTAGTCCTAGTTGAAACACAAAGACGTCGAGTTTAAAAGCGATTATTGCAGTATGGACTGAGTCAGATGCAATCGACCATTAAACACTATGGCGGTCAGCAAAATATAATCAGCGCGTGTCGATAACTTAGTATAGGTTGGAGCACGCGCTGATTCAGTTGAGATATTGTATGTGTCGCCGCCGATTAGACTTGTGATGTAAAGATAACAGGATGTATAAAACGCCTAGGTATGATTGAATAAACCAGTCTTGTACTCACCCTACTCAGACCCTCTTAAGTGGTGACCCCGACGTGACGGTTTAGGTGTACTTAAATACATTATCTAGTCTGTGTAAATAGTTGCAGTTAAAATCGACTTACCTCCGGAGGCGGCGAGCAGGCCGTGCGCGCGCAGCAGCGCCAGCAGCAGCAGCGGCAGCAGCGGGCGCCGCCGCATGCCGCGCGACCCCGCCCCGCCCGCGCCGCGCCGCCGCCCACACCCGCCGTACCCCTCACCTGGTGGACAAACATTTCTTATCACTTTTTCATTTCTCATGCTCTAAAAGTGGGTCACTGTTGTTCTATGAAGTGTGCAGAAAGTGATAAGTCTCTGTTTTAAAGGTACTTTTTTTGCTTATTCTTAGCAATTTAAATTTGGTTTAAATGGATTTGTAGCATAATTTCCATTCTGGTATTCAACTCTCCATTCTATAAATAACGATACTTTTCCCTAAATCGTTAATTGAAAGTACCCTCAACAAATACTTTAAAAGGGTATTTATTACCTACTTGGTCATGTTTTTTTATATAGGTACACATGTATTTTACTTTCCTCGTATTCGAAATTAAAAGAGTGTTTAATTCGGGTGAATGACACCATTTCATCCCTTGGTTCAACAGCTCTCAACAGCTCTCGCGCGGTAGACTCACCGTATGCGGTAGCTGAACGTAGTTGGAATTGATACATAAATAAATAAATAAATATTACAGGACATTTTTAGACAAATTGACTGAGCCCCACGGTAAGCTCAAGAAAGCTTGTGTTGTGGGTACTCAGACAACGATATATACAGGGTGGAAAGATAAGTCGGGCCCTGGAGGGAAACTACCTTAAATCCTTAAGCTGACTCATTTTACTTAAAGGAGACATTCCTTTATTTTTAAAAAGAAGCAAAACTGCATTCAAAGTTTTTCTAAAACTCGTTTGCCTCGCCCGGGACTCGAACCGACTAAAATATATAGAAAACAACCATGACTCAGGAACAAATATCTGTATCATCATACTAATAAATGCCCTTACCAGGATTCGAACCCGGGACCATCGGCTTCATAGGCAGGGTCACTACCCACTAGGCCAGACCGGTCGTCATATACTCACATATACATACTCGTAATTACCCGCATAAGATGCTTAATTAATATTATCTATTAAGTAAAAAAACATTCTTAAAACATATTTAATTGTAAAATCGCTCGCTCCTAATGCCTTTTGTAATACAAGATATTAACACAAAAATTTTCAAGGGAAAAAATGATAGAATCGCGAAATATTAAGAATCATTTAGAAGATCCCAATCAGCGGTTGCGATTGTTCGGTATCATTGAAGCGGCAGGCGCCATTATTGTACGACTGAGTATTTTTCGAGATAAATCTACGCCGTATTCTTTACAAAATAAGAAAAAACTGATAATGAAAGTTTTGGTAAATAATACGATTCAATTTACGAAAGCTAGGAGCTTGTTGTTTTTGCACGTCACACTAAAGTAGAATTATGGTAACATTCCATTTCCAACGACAGCTGGCCCATGTTTCACCAACGTGACAGGTGCGACGAATTGTAAAATCACTGTTGCTGACGTCACAGGCATCCATGGGCTACGGTTACCGCTTACCATCGGGCGGGCCGCATTCCTGTTTGCCACCATCATTGTATTATTTAAAAAAACTTTATGATATCGGAAAAAAACAGATATTTCTCTTGCTAAGTTTATGACAATTGTCACAAGAAACACTACAATTGTCACGAAATTCCGACATATAACTCATTACCTGTCAAGAATTACCTACAATTCTTCTAAATCTTTGACAATTGTCAGAAACTTCGCAGGAGAAATATCTGTTTTATTCCGATATAATAAAGTTTTTTTTTATAATACACTGATGGTGGCAAACAGGAATACGGCCCGCCCGATGGTAAGTGGTAATCGCAGCCCATGGATGCCTGTAACGTCAGCAACAGTGATTTTACAATTCGTCGCACCTGTCACCGATGTGAAATTGGGGCCTGCACTACCGGTACTGAACGCGTTGCTGTCATTCTCAATTTCCATAGTAAAATTTACAGTAGTGCAGCTGTCGTTGGAAATGGAATGTTACCCCCTAATTGTAAGTATTTTATTATTCGCTACGTGCACGACTGTCACGCAACCTAGCGATAGCGTCTGCAAATCTAGCGGAAAACGTCAATTCACTACATCTTAGAAAACTACTCCAAACTCCAAAACTACTGAACGGATTTTCACACGATTTTCATCTGTCAATAGAGGAATTCGTGAGGAAGGTTTACGTATATAACTTGTTAAGGTTTTGTATAAATTGGTTGAAATATAACGATGTTGTCGGAAAAAATCACGCTGTCAAGGAGCTTTATTCAAAAACGCTGCTTAATCCGTTGGAGGTATAACAACACAATGTAAGGATTGTCTCTCTTTTATCGGTCTACAAAAAAGTCCGCGACGGTGTATATCTATCTTTTAAGGATAACTTACTATACCCATTCTTATCTTCTACAATAAGATTTCATAGTATGTTGTTTTGTTTTTGCAAAGCTATTTACACGGATTAGAATTAATAATTAACAAATTAAATACGCTAATTATATTAAGCATTTCATACAGATTACAATGGTCCCTTACACCATACAATTTAAATGAATATCTCAGGAGTACCTAATCGTAAATTAAAAGTTCCATTTCCAGCCATATAACTTGTATGAAATGTTAACCTTTACCTTTCCCCCACCATGTGCTTCGCACATAGCCAATACTAAGAATTTTAAGAATTGTAATTAGGTATCTCTTTTATTTAGAGAAATAATGAATGACAAGTGTTTTATTTTATGTTTGCAAAATGTTCACTAAAAAATTAAGTAGGTAAGTACAAACAAATAATTAACTATGTAACTGTGCAAAAAGTCCCAAGCTCAGCATTGTGCTACAACTCGGAGGGTGTTATTTATTACGATTTTAAAATTGTCAAACTAAAAAGTTCCCAATTCGTAGGAATCTTAGTTTTTATGTTTGTTACCTGATATTTACTGACAGGGCAAACTGCCGTATTCGAACCTCAAGACATTCACAAGAGACGACACGTCCTAGATCCATTCTAGATACGTTATAGTTTGGATATGAACTACTTCTCTTTTGCAGCGCAATTCGGGCAACTAATGTCACTTTTACGTTAGATAGAGTAAGATATCTATTAGATGTGAATTGGATCTCTAAGTCATATCCTGTGGAAATCGTTCAAGAGTATCTCCAGAATCGCGCAAATATCAAATATGACAGGTTAGATCTTGAACATATCGTTATCGTATCTTGGTGATGTCTAAAAGATATCTAATAGATGTCTATTTCAAAATTCGAACCGGCCCCAAGTTGGACTCATTATCATCGCCTGATAATGGGTTCCTGGAGAAGCCGAGATGACACTTCAAATATGACTCATAGGTAGGTACGTAAAATGCATTTGCTCACTACGAGAATATGTGGAAGGCGACGTCATCACGGAATCATATTCCTGTCCTATTTTATATACGTATACAAATACACACCGAGAACGTTATGCGACCATTTGCAGATTAAACTTTCGAACTGTGTTTACTTTTCAAAACATAAAAGCTGACAAGAACAGCGCACAATATTCCAAAAAGGATACGACTATTTGTCTTTTTTCCGCAAAAAACTCCTATTTAATAAAATCTAATTCGTTGGAGACATTTCATTTTGAATTTTAATATCGTACCTCGATTTATTACGACGGATGAGCAATGTTTTTGACGATTATGAATTTTTTTGGTACTTTTATTCCACTTCTGTCGGCGCGATTCGGGAAATGAATTAGAGATGCACTAGATATGAAATAGTAAAGATATGTGACGTTCCACGGCAAAAGGTACCTTATGGCGGTTGGCGCTTACGCTATTATTAACGCCGCTCCAATATTATTGGGGTCGCCATAAGGTACCTTTTCATGTAGAGCGTCACATATCTTTACTATTTCATATCTAGGGCATCTCTAATTAATTTCCCGAATCGGGCCGTATGTCTGATATTGGCTTTGTGAAGACTAAACTTTTAAAAGTGGTAAAGGTGGAAACTCAATTATAAACTACGACCACAGAATAAATAATAGTACTAGGTACAGAAGACTCACTCTCTAACAAAACGCGTCTGTCACGATCAGCACAGATATGGCCGCTAGGTGGCGACAGCGCCACGCGCGGCTTATGGCAAACCCCAAAATTGGGGCCGAACGGATGTACTCTTAGCTACCTGTAGTAAAGCGACGAAATCGCGGAGTGAGCCACGCCTGACTACGGCAACAAATAGCCTGAGTTATCATCACATTTTCAATATAGTTACCAAACCAATCAACTACACTTTTGTAATCATACAACGCCATTCCTACTACGACGAGGGATATATTTTCAGAACCTCATATTATTGTAATCCACAAACTTCCTCTATTACTTTCAATCATAATACTCTCAACGGATTTTTTTCTAAACATGTTATTAAAGGGAAAATCCGAAAATACCACAGTATAAGAATAGCAGCAGTAAATCAATTGTAATGTCGGAACTTGGGGTGGGTCCCTCCACGTCCCGTACCTTACGTTATTTGTAATTGAATTGTCAGTTTATAGGACCCGCGTGGACAGTACCCGGTCCCTGGCGGTGGCTTAAAGAACAGATTGAAGCGGGTTTTCACAACCAGACGCGCCACAGTGATAATAGGAAAAAAGAGCATTTTACGTTTGCCAACCAAATACACAATATACAATATACGTGAAATTTTTCAAGTAAAAAGTACTAATATGTCAATAACAAGTTTCTGATACAAAGATAGAATCAATATCAGAAAATGTGGTACATTTCAAATGTGGTACAGTCTGACAACATGACATGAGTACGAAATGACATACAGGCCAATTCCAGTTTCAGCTATTCGATCTATTTCCGATATAATACTGATGTGTCAGTGTCAAAAGTGTTTTTGGTTGAAGAAATGTCACTGTCAAAAGATCTGTCAGTGTCAAAACTGTTTTTGGTTGAAGAAATGTCACTTTTGACGATGACATTTCAGTATCAGATATAATGCGAAATAGATGAGAAATATGTATCTTTAAAATTTTCTTTGATTTAGTAAATAAGCAAATCTCTGAAACCTTTTATGACTTGTACCACAATCGACAATAGCCCCAACGAAGATCAGCTCCACGTAAAAAAGAAAAGATTCTCAAACTGCCCCGACTTAATTCCGTAAGATTTGCCCGAGATATTTTATAGAAAAAGTTCCACCCTTATCTGCGTCTGAGTGTACCCCAAAATGTACTCAGATTAAGCCGACGTTTTATACGAATGTACTTCGAAACGTTTTGAAGGTGTTTTAACAGGACTGTTTCAGCACACAATAAACCTAAAGTTTATTGTATTTAGAAATAAGTGGGATCGGTAAGATTTTTTGTCTTGCTGAGATTGTATATAATACCTATTCGATGTTATAAATTACATAATGTTAAGTGCTGTTTCAACCGATTTCCAACAATCACATGGCGATCCTGGCCGAGGTCTTATCTTCCTTCAATGAATAACCGTGAGAAGAACATGGGTTGAAATGGGCTTAGAGCACAAGTGTGTATAATTATGCAGGGTCATTTTTGGACCGTTAGCCATATTGTGCGAAGTGATTAGGTAGGTCATACTGAACAACTTTTATGGGACGAACCCCGAAATCCCAAAAAAAATTGGCCTTCCCATAGAAAACATTGACATCCACTCGACCAAAACGTATGAAACGGCCAAAAAAATATTGTGATTTCGGAGTTGATCCCATAGAAAAAGTTGTTCAGTATGGCCTATCTAATCACCTCGCACAATATGGCTAACAGTCCAAAAATTATCCTGTATATTTAATAAAAAAATATACAATATAAATAGCAGAAGTTTGTGCTTATACATTTACTGTAAACTACTTGTAAGCTTCTCTTAACTTCAGTTTAGTACGTTCCTCTTCAAGCTCCAATTCGAAGTACAGTAAGTATATCTCGACGACCTTAAATCACGGTTTACTCCGCATAAGTTTGATTGAAGTGTTCAGTTGCAATTACATTAGCGAGCAAGACTAACGGGGCGGCTGTTTGCTTGGGGACAAGTTACTGAATCGGTTCCGAGCGTTTGATAACTTGGAGTTGATAGTGAACTTTGAAAGATGTATTTGTTTTTGACCGTTTTGGGATAATTAATTTTAAAGATAAATAGGAAACTAACGAAGCGTATGCGTATGAGTAGTGGTGTTATCAATTAGATCCAGAAGCTTAGAGACATTGAAAACTGCATAAAAGAAAAATAAGGGGAAACTATGCTTGTTACTATCGGCGCGATTCGGGAAATGAGTTAGAGAGGCACTAGATATGAAATAGTAAAGATATGTGACGCTCCAAGACAAAAGGTACCATTGCCACGGCTGAATATTGGGGCGGTGTTAATAATAGCGTAAGCGCCAACCGCCATAAAGTACCTTTTGCCATGGAACGTCACATATCTTAACTATTACGTATCTAGTGAATGTCTAATTCATTTCCCGGATCGCGCCGTATATCTTCCTGCAGTGATTCTCTTAAAATTATGCATTAATGTATATTGTCTTGAAAGTATCTATTACCTAAGTTACTTCCAAGAGACTCAAGAAATAAACGGTAGGTATTAGCATCATCACAGCATTAGCGTGACATCATTCGAGGTTAAGCCACTAAGTTTAAGATACTGATATACTTGAGCATTCACTAGTAATGAGCATTTTTGCGAACAAAAGAATTTACTAGCGTTCGTCGAACAATTCGCCGAATCTGCTTAAAAACGCTGAATGTTCTAATCTATCCGCACCTTTACACGCAACCTTCTCATTGGTTTAAGCTTAAATCAATTTAACAATGGACATTTTGAATTGTGAATTAATAGGTATGCCACGTGCCGTACCCTCATAGTACCTACCTACGGCATTATTAATTCACAATTTAACACGTTCACTGCGGCAAGCCAAAACCTTTACCTAAAATGTAGTGCGTTACGAGGCCTAATCCGCCCCGTAGTGGTTTACACCTTGGTGCGTTACGGGTATAAAAGTGCCCCGTGCACCCAAGTCTGTTAAAACTGCTATAAAGTCCTGAAATATTTTAATGTAATTTTTTTTTTCTGCCAAACTTAAAGAGTATGAAATTACCTACGTCATGTTCCCTTCGCACGTAGATACGATAAAAACATATGAAATTATAGAGAAATGAAAGGACGGGGTTATTTACTCCCCGTATCGCACTAAAATTGAAAAACTACGGGGCTTAGCAAACCCCGTAACGCACATACCTTATTTATGTCGATAAATTAATAGTGGTGGGAAATAAAACAAACGATATTTGAGCGCTTACTATAGTAATAATTAGACATCGTTTTTCAGGTAGAAACCTAGTTTTAATATTAAAAACGTCACTTTCGGACACAACATATCTGGAACTGATTGGTGTAAAAATTGATTACTGAGAATACTGAGCAGCCGTCAACAATACGTAACAATCAATGATATTATATCTCGTGAAGTATATTACTTGTTCTAAAATCTAAATTATACCAATTGTTAACTACATTGTTTTTGCTATACCACTATTCTAGCATGCGTCCCAAACGCATTATTTTTAATTTATCGATAAGAAGTCTTGCAATGCTGACTGCACTAGTGACTTTGTGGTCATAACCCCGTACGGGCCAGCTGAAATCTATACGGGGTTCACTGGAACCCGTATCGCACTAGAAGGCGAAATTTGTTCCCTGGTCGGTACGGGGTTCCTGAGACCTCGTATATTTTGAATATACCACTTGGTTATTCTTTTGACAAGAAACTCAAATGTATATTTGTCTTTATCATAGTCATAAAAATATCGAAGATACAGCTTCCGCACCAGCGAGTAAACACGATTTTTTAGTCTCCGCACTGAATGATGACATCGTACGGGGCTTAAAAGCCCCCGTAACGCAGTGAACGTGTTAAGTAAAATGACAACTGAAAATTGTGTTTCCAGACACCATTGTTAAACTGATTTAAGTCATCTTAGTCATCAGTCATATTAAGATACAGTTTATCGACAATACATCATAAACCGCTACACCATTGTCACCCGATGTCACCATTGGCCCCAATTGTAAGCCAACCCTTCCTAACTTGCTACTATAAGCATTATCACTAACAATATTCGAGCACAATTCGGCAGCCATTTAAATATCGTCCCCATTTCCATACAAAGCACAATTGCGGCTCGAACCATCAATTATGCCCCCCGTCTCAATATCGCAGGTTCGTTTTATCAAAATAAACTGTCTTTGCAAAGAGACCCGCGGAGACTAGCCACAGGACACTGGATGACAGTATAATAAGGAACCGACATGTCGACATGATCGCGAGTCTTAATTAACAATTCTTCTAATTTCATACATAATTTACAATTAACAATGTTGTTTTAATTGTGTATTGTTAAGTGACAGAACTCTGTCACTTTTACCTTACGTTACCATAGATATTAAAATTACTCAAGCCTCAAGCTTTTTAGGCTACAAGTGTCGAAGAAATAATTAGACCAACGTACATAGGTACATTCACAAATATGTACAGTCACCATCAGATATTTCGACGCGGCCAAGGTGCTCACAAATATCTGAACAAAATCTCTGTTATCAAGACGTTAAAGTGCACGTTTAGTAATTTTTGAGCACCTTGTTGGCCGTTCCGATATATCTGATGACGACTGTACCTAGAGTTAACTGAACTCTTTCTTACTAAGAATAAAGTTTGTACATTGTACAAGTTATGAAACGTAATTTCAGCGTTTTTGAAAGTTAATGAGGTTAAATAGGGGTGGAAAGTTTGTATCGGGTACGTTTTTTTATATGGGGGACGTAATTCGTAGAGAGACACGCCAAGAAACTGCAACGAAAGAAAGAACTGCAATGAAATCGCAGGAAACAGCTAGTCATAAATTAATCGGAAAATAATAGTTTTATTTTCATCCCATTTTAAACTTTTAATTTAATCATACATTAATTTACAGAAGGGCGTGAAGCAAGCTCTTGAAGGCCCTTTGCACCTCTGGGGTACCATAGGACAACAACAACAACACACAAAAATTTAACACGCTTCACAATATCACGTAATTTGGCGATACCTATCATATTAAATTAATATGATATCGCTAGCCAAAAAAATTATGATAAAGCCAGGCGGCTTTGCCCCGACCGATAATGCAAACCGTTTCTATTTGTATAAAATTTCGGTAAATAACCGGTTTTCCCATACCATTAAAAACCTTTTTGCATTCCTACCGACGCCATCAAGAACGTTACTCTACTGCGTTTTACCGTGATTGCGAGCGCTGCCATTCATTAGGTGACAAAAGGAGCCTGCACCTGTCCCTCGCGGATAAAGCCGTGGTTATTGCGGTGTCTTTGCCTATGAATTGTTGAACGAAGGAGGCATTTTTGGTGATATTCCTGACTTTATTTAATCGAAATTAAACTTTCCTGAGACATATTTTAAAATATTTAGATCACAATGCTCACTCACTTGGATTATTAGTCGCTATGGGCAACAAGTTACTTAATGTTTAAAAAAGGACACTAAAGTTTAACACAGTATTTAAGTACCTATGTGTTTAAATCTGGGTGTACGAATACAATGTTTCGTGGTATCAATACAGTTCGTCTCCTGACTTATTGTTTTGACTGATTTAACTGACGAAAGTCCTTTAATTAGACATTTTAATTATTAAGAAACTTAATAAGTACTACTAATACTCTGATTTAAACTTTCACGATTATTAAACATTATCAAACTGCACAACGGGACTTAATCGCGTATTTAAGTTTTAAGATTTACCTCCGACGTTTCGAGGACGGCGTTGTCCCCGTGGTCTCGGAGAAGACACCCATAACCCTAAAATCCTCTCCACGGATCGCCATTTCTACAGTAGAAAAGTGCGGGAAGCCATTGAAATCAAAAAACATTACAATTTTAATCGGGACGAGGGTTTTAAGATCTCATCCACATGGAATCCAGTCATTAGTAAATGTAAGCGGAAACGAATATCGACAGTCGATAAATCGAATATCGTTAGTGTTGTGTGTCGACAGAGTGACATCCCTAGTGCGCAAAACGTTCAAACTGATAAACAAGACCAAGTGCGGGTAGTTCGAAAAACTCGCGCGGCTAGAAGATGTTGATGTCAACTTGAGCCAGTCTTCTCCGAGACCACGGGGACAACGCCGTCCTCGAAACGTCGGAGGTAAATCTTAAAACTTAAATACGCGATTAAGTCCCGTTGTGCAGTTTGATAATACTACTAATACTATTTTTCAAAGAAAGCTTATTGGCGGGAGCGGATCGCAGCTAGATTATTTTCTTATCATTATTTTCAATGAATATAATTGTGTTGGCGTTGTTTTAAAAGGACATGTCAGATCCACTTATTTATTCCATCCAATCCAATTTCACGTCAGCCTTAGCCTGGAGCTGCCAAATCCAAATAAACGTCATTTTGTCGTGACTCGTTAATGTCCATTTTTATCAAGATAACTAAGCAAATATTATTTGATATTGTTCTATTTTACTTTCGATGCATTAATTATGGTTTACCTAAAATTACTCCCGGTAAAATATCGTAATTAACGCATTCTACGTGAAGATTTACTGATTGTGAATTTATCTCGTCTTTTGTTTAGATTTTATGAGCTAACTTATCAAATTGCGTTCTAATAATTAATGAGTATAACATGGTATAACTTACGTACTTATGATTCGGATAAGATACAAAATTGTCTATAGGGTGGTACTGTATTCTTCTAAGAGTTCATTATCTTACTTAAAAGTTTAGATTCAATGGGTAATTGTGGTGGTAATTTATAAACTTTTAAGTTCCTGATACAATTAATATTTTATCATTATTTTCTTTCATAAATTATAAGCATACCTTTGCGAACTAGGGGCACGAACACTAAAATGATGGTAAGTATTAAAGTTTTTTACCTTGAGACGCTCGATATTAGATGTGATGTTGAACCTGTTTACAGTAATACAGGATTTCCAATAAGCAAATGAATACGTCAATAAAATTTTAATTATAAACGTCAATTAGTCGAGTTAGCATAGGTATGATTATAAGTCTAAGAGTTTGTTTTTATACCTGACACGGACAATATTTACTAACTATTATAAGCCATTATATTCTCCAAATGGATTAACCTGACATCATCCATAACATCCCGACTCGAAAACAATACCGTCCCCTGAATCGATACATCCGCGACCCAAAAACCCGATTCTCCTAATTCATATTCAGTTAACGTGAAACTTCCTTCGGTGCCGGTAAAAACAAAAGTGAGAGACAATTCGGCCATCGGGAAAGTTCCTGAAACCATCGAGATAAGCGACTAGGGCCTTCAGGAAAGTTGGGGGCTCCTATCTGGTGATAGCGTGGGACAGATTATTGAATTTTCTTTTTCTAAAATTTCTCCTTGGGTGATTTAATCCAGTAAGCATTCTCCTTATCTTAATTAGATGAAAATGTAATTGTTACATTTGAATGAATACCTGCAAATAGTAGATAAAGTATTTGTGCACTGTGCTTAAAGTAAGACACGAATAAAAAAACTTACATATAAATCCATTTTTTCAAAATTATAACTTTTTGATTTAAGTAGATACGTTTAAATTCAGATCAGATTCAGATGGGAGATGGCGCAGGATCGAGACAACTGGCGTGTACTCGTGTCGGAGGCCAAGACTCATTTTGGATCGTTGCGTAAGTAAGTAAGTTTAAATTCAGAGTATTCAAACGTGGAATGTTCATTTGATTTTTCAGATAGATTTAGACCAAGATACCGTCACACCGGTACCGGCACACGCAGTGCAAGTGCATTTAAACGTCAAACTTCTATGAAAAAATTATGACGTATAATTAACACTTGCACTGCATGCAATTTTATTTATCTTGCTCAAAAACTACGTTATTTCTATTATAGAACAAGGGTAATTTCTTAGCTTACATATAATAACGTCCTAGTCAAAGCAAAATATAAATATGTTTGAAAAAAAACACCACAAGAAATTGGATATTTGTCTTCGAGACGTAGGCATACATATAATATTAATATATCGGATATTTTGTAGCCCTCAAGCTATTTTTTCATTACATTATAATAATATCAACAATTGTAGGCACTACAAGTTGAACAAATAGAACTTTATTGGTTTTATGTGAAGTATTTTCGAGATCTACAAAATTAAATATGACAAAAAGTGCTCTAATATCATCACAATTTCAATTTATTACCTATGTCAATCTTCTGAACGATCCAAAGGATTTGCTTATTGTGAATAGAAAATATCTTAGTGGAATGTGTCGAAAAATAGTTTAGCAAAATATTACTGTAGTCTACTTTCATTCTAGACAGTAAATGAGCTAAAAACTACTCGTAAATTAAACATTACAATTCGGAACTGCGTTCTTTATAAAATCTAGTTTTATGTCGTTCAAATGATCATAGAAATATATATATATATATATATAATATTTATAGCGCTTCACATTTAGACACTTAGAAATAATAAAAGTAAGTACCTACCAAGTCCCCTCTTCTGTACTCTGCCATGACGTGATATGTTCATAGAAAAGTTCTCTAATCCATACGATCGACTGTGTATATATTTTTTTAATTGCATTACTTACAATTCCATTATTCATACCCAACCGTTAATAGGTTCGAATTAGACCAAGACAAGTCTGCATCCATATTGATAGTGCACGCATTGCAAGTGTTATTTTAAACGTCAAACTTCTATGAAATGATGACGTATAAATAACACTTGCACGGCGTATGATATCAAAATCGTTTCAGAGATTTTTGGTCTAACTCTATTATTATGCTTGAAATTAGCTCATAGAATAGAATAGAATAGAAAAGAAATAATTTCATTCGTGAGCACAAACAAAAATAAAAACTTATACTGAACAGAGAACGGTCAAACAGATCACTGTGTACAATTCGCGCTGTGTACAGCAGTGGCGGCGCGTCAATCACATCCATAGGCAAGCCGGGGATACTTTGGCTTACATATTTCCTTTACAACTCTGCTCAAACGTCCAAAAACAGGCAAGCCGGTGGGAATCGGCTTTTATGGACGCGCCGCCACTGGTGTACAGAGAAAAATTTACAGTTCGCGCGAACACGCTATTTTTCTCTCCTGTGGGCAATAGTTAACAGCTTGTGGGCATGTAAGTAATGATTTTATCATAGTTCTGTAAATAAAAGGAGGACCTTTTTACGTGGATAAGGGTTAAATAAGAAAATTAATCTTTATAGCCCTTAACTCTTGTGTATGTCTACAGGAAAGAACGTAACACAGTGATCTGTTTGACCCAGAAACACAAAAAAGAGAAAGTGCCACGAAATGGACACACTGCTTGTGACTGTTTAAAATACTGAATTAATTTTTGCACCGGTCTAATAATGTCAATCTCCATCTGCCCTGTCATTTAAACTTAGTGTTCCGTTAACGCCGCCATTTTTCCTACACCGTACTTATTATACAAATTAGACGCTTACGTAAAACGCGGGCGCTGCACAAAGCGCTAGTTCCTTACATTATTCAAGAGATGGCTCTGCGACCATTAGCGGATTGCCGCGTTTGGCACCTCATTTAAGTTGTAACCGCTGTTAACTATGCCACACTATGCTGTCATTGTATTGCGTCAACACACTGTTAATTTAGTAATAGGTCACTAAGCTAAATGCATATGAAACACTACATATGTATGAAAGCATAGGTACTAAGGTAAGTACCCCTATTAACGAGCCCATTAAAATTGGCACTGATTACCGCGGTATGTACAAAAAAGCGTTTTATAAGAAAGCCTATTGACTATTTTTAAATTGAAGTACACACAAATAAAGTCTTCTCTATTGACTGTCGAATAAGTATAGCACTAGTAAAGAAACACAAAGTAAACAATTCGAAAACCGTAAACTAACTCATCGGGGGCGCAGGATTTGAATGCCCCATACTAACGCGCAACACCTCAAGTAAACAAACGCGTATTTTATTCAGTGATTTTCATAGTAATGGTGAATATTATAGAAAGATTAAGACTTTATATCAATTCTTAATTATGATATTTATGGTTCCCTAATCCTCAATTTGTAAATATTTGCTTACCAATAGTAAAAAACAGGAAATTAAAAACCTCGGTGTTGAGTTCCATTTTTTGGTGTGGTTCCTAATTTCGAGGTATAACTCGGTAATAGCGGAAACGGTATTTTAATTTCTAAGGGTTATATATTCATATGTAAATACATATTTCCTTAACTGTTGATTTTATTGAAATATTTAACCATCTATAAAGCTAAAGAGCTATTAACGTGGTATGAAATCTATTCAAGAACTCTTAATTTTGACGACAGTTTTAAGCACTTAACTGAAGGTTTCCTTAGAAATCATTATATGAGAATCTTGTTTAAATATTGATATAAAAACAAAAGCATGGCTGTCAAGTCTGTTTTATATAATGTTTCGTAATATTCAGTATCTTCCATTATGATTGTGTTCAAAATATACGCGATCTTTATTTATTTTTATTACTCGTAAATGAGTTTTACAATAATGTGAATTAAACCATTTAGCGATGGTTACAAAAGACATAAATCGGTAATAAGATGTATGGGAACCCAATACCGACCCACCTACAACTTTGGTAGGAAATAAATAGGTTCATAATATAATTATTATAAAACCTATTCTAATATTTTAATTAGAACATATAATACACCAACATACAATCGCAATCCAACGCGGTAACGCAGCGAGCGTGATGGGCACCTTTGCGTCGGGGGTAGCCCGGGACGGGTTTCAGTAGGTTGTTTTATTTTATACATATTTAGTTTATATTTAAGTTTCGTTTTTAATTAATTTAAAATTATGTTTGGATTATGTGTTATTAATAATGGATGCAGTACATCCAAAATTAATTTATTTTAATATTTGATTTCACATATCTTGTATCCAATAGGATCAATTTGATGTTGATGGGCATTTATTTGTGTGATGAACGCAGATATTTGTTCCTAAGTCTTGGGTGATTTCTATGTAGGTATATAAATATGCCCAGCAGTGGGACGTATATAGGCTGAATTATTATTTTTATTTTATAAATTTATATTTATCTATATATATAAGTATGTATATCGTCGCCTAGTATCCATAGTAGAAGCTTTGCATAGTTTGGGGCTATGTCGATCTGTGTAAAATGTCCCCTTATATTTATTTATTTAATATTGATTTATGTAAATACTTATATACAGCATGCATTTTTGATACGCTTACGACCACATATATATTATTATCTAAGTGTAGATAGTAGGTGTAAGTAGACTCAAAGGAAATCACTTGCATAATTATGTTTTACTAAAAATTCTCTTATTTTTCCTTATAGAAAAACCAAAAAAAAAAATTAATTGTATCTTATGATTGGAAATCTGATTAAATATAATACCTACTATTTATTTAACTACTTTTGTCAAATAAATATAAATAGGAACTAAAAATGCGATGGGTTTATTTACCCTCGTAAAAAGGAACCCTTATCCGCGGTATTTGGGTAGCAATGATCAATTACCACGGTAATAGGCGATTTCGACGTTTTAGGTTTAATAATCATTTTTTTCTATATAACTGGCCAAAACAAGTCCAAAAACGAATGAAATATATATTTCGATATGCAAACTATCATAAAAAAATATGTCATTGTCCATACAGAGCCAGCTTATGTTTCATTTTTGGCTGTCTTTGTAAAAGTTGCTTAACCCCCTCGTTAATAGGGGTACTTACCTTAAATCATTAATTTTAGGGTTCCGTAGTCAACCAACCCCTAGTTCATATGTCCGTTCGCGGATTTGCTCCGTGATATTTAGTACTAGAAAGCTGCAATTCGGCGTGGATATATAGTTAAATCAATATAAAAACTACAAAAAATATTTTTAGGGACCCTTCCCTACACATAAAGTGTGGATGACAATTTTTTTCACTATACCCTATAGCAGCGGTCGGCAACAAGCGGCCCGCGGGCCGCATGCGGCCCGCGAACCCCTCGCTTGCGGCCTGCGAGCCTCCCTGGCTATTTTGTACCTATGTAATATTGACAAACGACAATGTCTGCTAAATCATAAATATTACCAAAGTGCGGCCCGCGTCAACTTCGTTAACTACCATGTGGCCCTTGGCTGCTAAAAGGTTGCCGACCGCTGCCCTATAGTATTGGGTGTCAGTGGATAGGTCTTTCAAAACAAATAGGGGTCTTCAACATTTTTTTGGCACAGTGAATATTTTCGGAAGTAATCACTCCGAAAAAAAAATGTAAGGGGATATACATATTCCCCCTCTAACATTTGAACCATGGGTTAATTCGCGATGGTGAATAAATGGTAGTGCTAGATTGGAGGATAGATTTCGGTGGGCGGTGATTTATTTTACTTTATTTAAAAACGACAGTAAGTAATAGTAGGTACCTCTATTATTAAGGCTGTAGTCTTAGGTACGTAGGTCAGTTTTAACAACGTCATCACAGATCAAATGCTCACAAGCACTAACCAACTTGCAAAGCGTTTCACTGTACTTTCTCGTTAACGAGTTAACTAATTAATTTAATATGCGCCTCCTTTGTTCTCGACAATTTATTCAAAACTGCCTTCTTACTAGTTGCGTGCTATTAAAAACTTCTCACGTACTTATGATACAGGTGCAGTTTGCATTAAATATTAATGCAGTTTGGTTTTAGTTTTATTATTTATGCAAATTGATTGTCTACAATGTTAGCTTGAAACCAAACGGATCGTTATCTTGATCGTAGCGACTTATTTCGTTGCGACGATGAGAGACTTACTATTTCCAGTAATAAAAGATTTTTGGGCTAGCATAATGATAACAAAGAGACAGTTACAGTAATAACAAAAAAAAATACATAAACCAAGTATTTCTACACAGATATTTTATTAACATAAAATTTACCATTCAAGACAGACGAGATGTGAAGTCAAACCACGCATTCTTGGGCATACGCTTACAAGCGTCTGACATTCTCCGCCTCTGACGAAGCCGTCTTCTTTTCTATAAATAAGTAATATTGAGTGAAGCCTACTTGTGGGCGTAATTATTATTTTTGAATTTCATCACTTTATTGAACCAATCGTATTTTGTACCATATTTGTGTCGAGTGTAGCATTTTCCAAACTGTGGCGAGCGAAATTTATGTGGGCCCAGAAACAGACGGATTTATGCCAACAACAAAATGCGGTTAACGAAATTTTGGCTACCATTAAGTACGTATAGAATGCGTCCAAGTCATCCCATCATCTCCTTATTAGTCCGCCTTTACCCCAATAGATACGTACTTAGGTACTTAATCGCTCAGCGACCCAGAATAAGTCTTGGCCTCCGACACCAGTACTGTAAGTACCCCAAAAGATTGTACCTATATATTAGTAATGCTGAGTAATTTATTTACGATTACTAGCAAGAATAACATCAAAATATTTCTTCTAGGTAAGTAATTATGGAAGTAAACAAAGACGTAGTTAAATAAAACAACGATCTCATACAGCGTCTCAAATCTTATTAAAACAAATACGTTTGTTAACCGAAATACTTCGTGTCACCACAAAGTATAATTTAACAACATTGTTACAACGTCGCCAAGTTTTTCGGGGTCTCGTCTCGTTTGTACACGCGTCGTTATGCGAAACTTGTAATTTTGTTTACAATTTGAGCCAGAAGGTGTTTGCATGGTGTCAACCCGGGAACTTTTCTATTAAATTACGTAAATTCCATGAGCGATGAGGGTAGGATGTCTCTGGATGTTCAAGTTAAAGTGAGTCCTGATTGGCTGTTACTGTTCGACGCGGGATGCTGATTGGCCCGCTTTGAGAGTAGTCTATGATACTGGATGATTTCAGAGTTAACATTAGGTATACCTACATCTTATGTCTGTAGGTATCTGCTCCACTTAGTAAGAAGACGATTTGCATATTTGTCGTGCTTTTGGTTCTCGCCTTGTTTCGCATTTTGTCATTTATCTGAACCGTTATGAAAAAAATAAGTATCTTGAAATTTGTGTTATATGTAATTTCGTTATCTTTATATTTACCTATGTACAATAGAATCGAAATAAAATTTATGTCATAATTCAATTATGAATGGTGAACTTTCGAAACTTCTTAGTTTTTGAGCTACACCATTATAATTTCGCGGTTTGGTAAGCTACCTACTTGTAGAAGTTAGTTTAACGGCTGAGGGAGTTTTAATTCATGTTGGAGCTTACGCTTAAATATTCACGGAGCTTTAATTTTCCAGTTGTCGGTGTTTTCCGATTTAGAACGCGCAAAATCTTATTTTATCTGCACAAAATTTATGTGCATATGCTTAGTTAACAGAAAAATGATGATTAACAAAACTCAGTAAAATATTATTCTCCACACCAGCTCGGAAAGGCTTACTTTGCACTTCCGAAACTTAAAGCAAAGTTGCATTTTATTCACATGTGAGGTAAAGTAATCAACTGAAAATTTTTAGTTGTTTTCTTATGTTTGCTGGTAGAATTGACTTTTAAATTATGATTTTGAGTGATAAATATTTAATAACATTCATTTGGATTTGATTTGGTATGATTTTGGTTGATATTTTACATTTAATATTTGCTTCGGGTTGGTGTGGTGAAAATTTTTGTGTCTCACTCGGGGGCAAATTTTGTTTAACCCTCGTGCTTTGAAACTCTCGCAACGCTCAAAATTCCATTTTTCGAATCACTCGCTAGGCTCGTGGTTCAATTTTGGGATCTTTTGCTTGCTCGGGTATCAATATTAGCACGAGCGGTTAAATAATAACTTTGCCCCCTTGTAAAACAAATAACTATTGTCTGTACAAAGATTGCCCAAAACCATAGTCTAATAAAACATGGTCTTCCCAGAGTAACACAAGCCTACGTCACAGTAACATGGCCGCTATATATAGCGCTATCGCATATTATGATATAGCGCTGTCGCATGATGACGTAGGCTTGTGTCAGTCACGTAACCACGAAAAGACGGGAAGAGAGTACCAGGCGGAGTATATTATTATACCATGGCCCAAAACCTAAACGGGGAGGCTTCCAGCAGTAGGACACTGTATAGACTCTTAAAAATTAAAATATATGTATATAAATATCTGTGTCCAGACACACATCCTTAGTTAATCTCGAGCATTCTTCCTTAGTGAATAATTTTACGATTTAGACTCACTTGTGTGACTAAGAAGTCACTCGCACGACATGTGTCGGAGCCTAGGTCTCCTTTCTCAAGCACTAAAATTGCGAGCAGCGTTCACGACGGCCGTGTATAGCGTACTACGGCGCGCCTAAACCGTAAAATTATTCCATGTTAGTATTATGTCTCACAACAGTTTAAATTCGGACATTCTTTTTCAGTTTAGAGTGCCTATGATCTGCTTTTGACTGCTAGAACTAAAAGCAATCGCTGTTTTGTCAATGAAGTTAACAATCGTGTACTATTTGAAAAAAAACCCTACGGAATTGGCTGCAGACGGATTTGGCCGCATTGACTAAAAGGTCATTTGAAATACACCCAATTGGCGCAGTCGGTAAAACCCAGTCACCGCTTCAACAATGGTCATTTATTCCACGGCTCAATGCCGGAGATATATCCCTGGATATCTCTCACTGAAGCGATCGTTCCCCGGTTTGCCTCAATAATAATTTACACGGTACAAAAGCCCTGACTTTCGCAGCTTTGTACGACTCTGAAGAGATTTCGGTATTTGAATAAAAGGATCTGGGGGTGTCGGAGGCTCCGCAAGGGCTGGTCAACGTTTACTTCCGAAAAAGTATAACCATTTTAAAAGCCTTTTGTGATTTCAGTCGTTTTTATGTAAGATGATTGTAGAGAGATTTCAAAGGTTTGAATTCGTTCTTATTTTACATGTTTTACAAGTATAGCTATCTTGAACTCTTTGATTATTTTTTATTAAAATATGCCTTTCATAAACTAGGCTCTTGGTAGAGATTCATAATATTTGGCAACAAGTCTTGTGAAAAATAAAATAACATGAAAGCCAAAGAATTAATTTTCCAGCTCAATCGGTTAGATATTTATATCCAGTGAATGTATATTAGAGTCTGTGCGGAAAGAGAAGAGTGGTCGTGGAATGTTTGGAGCCCAATACTGCCGTGTCACGCGCATCTCATGTAACTTTAAAAGTTGAGTTTCGAGATAATTACGATTAAAGTTTTAAAGATTCAAATGTTGTTATCGATGACGGTTCATCGTAATTTTTTTATTTTTCTAATCTACATGTAGGAAATATGGTCACAGAATAGACTCTTTAATTTTTTTTCGCATAACTTAATAGTTTTCATTTTATTCGAATTACATGGTTCCGCATGATCAACTCTTCCATACTATAGTGGTCACACGAAGTCATGTAAGTCAAGTTACGTGACATACGCGTGATCAAACGTGACACGCATTACTTGACCAATATTTAATTGTTGTCGTATAAACCAAGCGCTCGGCCAGTCATGCCTAACTCCGGCAACTTAAGAAACGATGGTAATATTTTGGTTGTGTCAGTCATGCAACTCAAGTTAACCGAGTTGTGCCTGACTCCATCGACAAAAAATGAAGTTACATGAATTAGTCATATGCTTTTCCCAGTAAATAATAAAGATTTTCAAAGTTTTCTTTTAGAAGATATGTCTTTAATGGTTTTTAAGACAATTTAGACTGGTTATCCGTAACTCATGTAACTCGAGTTAACGGAGTTAGGCGTGACACGGTAGAATACAACTCTTCTCTTTCCGAACAGACTGCATTCACTTGATTTCTGTACCCACTTACGCCCAGATAAGCAGGAACTGCTTAATTATGCAACACGGAAAACATGATAAAATCAGGTAATAGAACGGAATAAACGGCCATAACAGTAACAGTTTGCAATGCCGATTCTAATGCCACAATTTAATTTTCATCTTATTTCGATGCCACCTGAACTCGTGGAAATAAATAACTCACACATTAACATACGTAGGTCACTCGATAAGTTTTGAGATACAGAAAAACTATTCAAGATATTAGCAGTATTTATATTACATTTTTTCAAAATACTCTCTATCATTCTATATTCAAAGTTCCATTCATCTAAACCAACTTTGAAAACAGTTTTGCCAGTCTTGATCCGATAGGGTAGAAATCGCAATTTCATCAGTTTGTTAGAGCAAACGCGGGATCTAACGACAACAGAGCTTCCTCACTCCAAGATATTGATGTAGGATTATATTAATGCTCCCCGAATTGACCGCTAGGATCTTCTCTATGTCCTTGTATGTTATTCTTGGATCTTCTCGCACCAACATTTCAGTAGTCTACGCGTTTTCTGCAGTTACTGCTGTTTGCGGGCGACCACTTCGGTGGTCATCTTCGAGGCTGGTTTTACCCCTTTTAAATTCGTTGAACCATCTAAAAACTGTTGCCCGTGAAGGAGCAGAATCTCCTAACGCTGACTGCAATCGTTGCAAACACAATTGTTCAGATAAACCAAATTTAAAATCATAAAATATCATAGCACGCAAATGTTCGCGGTTAAGCTCCATCGTTGCAAAGAAAAAACGCGGGAACCGTTTTGGAAAAATGACTGTAACATATTCATTTTTTAAATTGGAGCAAATCGGCAACCTGTGTTCTATTTTTAAATAAATTTGCTTTTTAAAAACATATAATTCAGGTGCGTTCCTTTTTCGAATTTCGAGCATCTGAAAACTTATCGAGTGACCTACGTACATCGGGGTTTTCGGTGCGGAAATGATTTCGTGTATTTATAACTTTGTTTATTGTAAAATAATTACCAAACTATGAATTAAACGTAGGTAGTAAGGTCCAAATGTGCTTAGAAATGTTAAATTAGTATCATTTTTCACAGTTTTTACCTGTTATTTGGCTAGTGTAAGCGAAATACCTTAAATGGTGACACCTGATAGCATGTCGTGAGCACCAATCAAAGTGAGCTACTAACGCTGATTGGTGCTCACAATCAAGGTAGTATCAACAAAAAAATTAATACCATAACAAATCATTAATACAGAACCGGCCTCAGTCTGCAACTCGAAGAGGCTTTTGGTGAATAAACAAAATTAGTCCGGCATTAGGGCGGTGACGCACGAAATAATGCTTAATTCCAATCCACTTGCGTCTTATTTATCTTAATAATCCGATTAAAATATTCCATTCCGTTGCGGAATTGAGCCGCGGCCACGAAATGTTCATTTGTTTTTGTTTAAAGCACCTTTTGTTATGAAATAGAGGCTTGTTTTTATAATTTACCGATAGCGGTCTTGAGTTTCAGGTAAAATGTATTTTAAAGCTTTAATATGAATATTTATTTTCCGTATCTTCAAGTAAACGCTTACTTGATTGACAAGCAAAGCCAAAGGAAGCGCTATAACTTTTAGCATGTGCTTGTACTTATATGTTTGTGTGTCCCACCGTCTCAATAGATTAGACTTTATGATATAGTCAAATATGTTAGGTAAGTACACTTGTACACTTCTAAGGATGTGGCTATTAGATGCTTTAAACCTTTTATAAGTTAAATACATTTTGTAAATATTGTTAAATGTATATCATATGTTACAATCATAAATAAAAACATATCCTACATGAAAAAAGGTTTTCCACAGACGCTCCGAAACAATTACACATTTTACACGCAACCATAAAAACATGACAACTGTTAAGATTTAACAATAGTTAATTGTTTTACAAGGGGGCAAAGTTGTTGTTTAACCGCTCGTGCTAATATTGATACCCGAGCAAGCGAAAGATTACAAAATTGAACCACGAGCGTAGCGAGTGTTTCAAAAATGGAATCTTGAGCGTTGCAAGGGTTTCACAAGTGAAACACAAAATTTTTCATAACACCAACCAACCCGAGGCAAATATTAAATGTAAAATATCAAACAAACTCAAACCAAATCAAATCCAAATGAATGTTACCTATTAATTATTTATCGTCCATAATCATCATTTAAAAGTCAATTCTACCAGCCAACATAAGAAAACAACTCAAAATTTGCATTTGATTACTTTGCCTCACATGTGAATAAAATGCAACTTTGCTATCAGTTCTTGAAGTATAAGCCTTTCCGAGCTGGTGTGGTAAAAATTATATTAATTATAAATATAGACAAATAAATCACCCGTAGACCGCTCGTTGAGTGCCCCCACAATCCGCAAGCTTATTAAAGATGTCGCAAGCAAAGATCGCCTTAATTCCGCAAACGATGCTCGCCGCCTTAATAAATAAGTTTTTTAACTGCTCTGCCCCTTTCATAATGTTGTACGGTTAAATTAAATGGTAAAGGTAAGGTAGTAACAGTCTTGAGGAGGTTGTGAAAACGTTTCGCGGTGAATTTATTTTCAAGCCTCTTATCTTCCAAGCTACTTTGCTTAAATATTGTTGTTTATGTTTTACGTAGAATTTCTTCATCTCTAGTTAGAACCTTAGAAACATATTAAATGGCACAGTTGACTTTCTACATTCCAACAATCTTAAATACATTGATTGGTTTCAATAATAATTTAGATGTACCATCGCCCACACTGTTAACTGTAGGACATTCGGTGGACTTTATGCCTTTTGTAATATTTAAGGTCCACCGATGTACAGTTAAGAGTATTGCTGTTTGTATATTTTTGTTTCAATTCCTAGCGAACCGTTTCAAATAAAATTTTCAAATAATCACACCACTATGTAATGAAAAATATATTTCGATTTATAGTACATAATATTTTAAACATCTCTAACAGTAACACCAAGCTACCGCACTCAGAATCATCTTCAACCTGTCGTCGTATATTCCTTCTGCCATAAACAAAAACTCTTCACGCAAATTAAGATATATTTCAAAATTGTAGACACAGCAAAACTCTTGCACAGCCATTTACATAAAAGCACGAGCAAGCATTTCCGTCAACGCTAAGAAAATTCCTCGCTCAATGAAACTAATATATCATGGCGTCACGTACGATGCGCTGAAATTCGCGCGTATTTAGAGAAATGAATGGGGTAGCGCACTTAGTGGTGCTGTGGCGATATTGAAACAAAAAACGATATGCTTTTTACGAAGTTACAGTCGTTATGATTTCAAAGGAATGTTTCAGTTCGTGTAACGTACAGATTGGTGTTTTTTGGAGGTTTTCTATATTTATAAGTATCTAATACATAGTCATATATATAAATAGGTATATTAAATGCTATGGTGTCACATCATGTTAAGAGACGCGATAAGTTAGGGTATAATTTTATTACAGTTATTAGTATCATTACGCATGAAGTGTGCGTTTAAAAAAATAAATCGTTTGAAATTAAATAAGGAAACTTGCGGTACCTCTCGTTGAAGAATATATAGATGCACTACAATTTAATTTGTAGAAAACCAGTACAGTTTCTACAAAAGCCTCTAATTATTTGTTGTTAGCCGTAATTAAGTTCAGCGACCACATTGTTATTGTACACTATTATTTCGAAACACAACGGTATAGTATAACCTATACAGTTCAGTTTTAATTAACTGAATCCACAACTCGGATTTCGTCCAAAGTGAACAAAGAGCATCCGTAACAACTTCGGTCAATACAGTTCGGTCAAATTAGATGAATTAATGGTTAACTTCGCTTATTTAGAAACGCTAGTAGCACTCTAGAGTCAGACCCAGACGGTGCAAGCGGGATCCGTTACCGGTATAACTAAAAATCTAATATCACATACCTTTCACAATATTTTAGTATTTGAGTGCCTAAATAGATACACATACGAGTAAACAACCGTGATACCGAAATTGAATACCGGTTTATTTGTATGAAGAATATGCCGGCATTGGGTCCAATTTTTAACGTCGTTCGTCGTCGTCCAAGTTATTTTAACGTCGTAATCTCATAGAAGTTTGACGTTTAAAATAACACAAGAAACTGTCTAGGCTATTAAAATCGCTGCCTTCTCAGCTTGGTCTAACTCTAGCAATATATCCTTACCCTTACACCGGTGATGAATCCCGTGCATTCTGCAGCCACGCGAATTCGGCTACCTACTTAATTAGAATGCAGTTTTCTCGTTAAGAATAACTGGCGTGGAAATATGTTTGCTGTACGCAAGGGAACGGTGTGGAATTTCCCAGGAATATACTGTGCTGATGTAATAGGAATGTGCTGTTATTTAAGCATTAAGGAATGGTTCTGTTTAAGATTGTTTTCTGTTAAAATTTGATATGTACCTACCTACTTTTATATAATGTGGAAAATATGGGATATAGTATCAGGTGCCCCTGTAATGGTACATTACTACTGGTACATTACGATGGAAGTACAAATGATAGGAGATTCACATTTTTCACATTTCGAGTCGATTTAAAGCACGACCGAAAGGAGTGTTTTAAATCGACACGAACTGTGAAAACTGTAGGTGCAAATGTTGCCCGTCAAATGAAAAAAATATGTAATCATATTCAACCTAAGTCACACCTGTGTCCCTTAAATATGTAATAAAAAAATAGCAGCCCTTTTTGAAGTCTTCACTTTAGATCACAACATTGTAATCTATAAACATCAGACGTTTATACATATAAATAACCGTTAAGTTTTACCAAGAAGCCAAGAACACAGCTCGGCTTAAACTAGACGCGCGTATATTCCCTAACGAGACTTACTTTAATAATTAATATACGAATAAACCGACAGCACTCCGTTGCTAGATAAACAAGAACATAAGACTAACAATAATTTAAAGTAAAAACCAAGCAGATATTACGGGCGTAATTAAGACAACATCTTAAGTGTGCTGGTTGAGCAACTTGGGTCATAACAATAAGGAATAATTTGCTTAGTCGCGGTTTGTGTGTGACTTTTGAAAGCGTCTTACTCTAATTACTGTAAATATGGTTCAAATATGCTAATCAAATTATAGACTTACTGGATGAATATATTAGCGAACGCTTCGGCTAAACATATTCTACATGCCTTAATTATTCAGGGACCGGGATTTGTATCTTCGATCCAGTAAAAAATATACTTACTCGTATGTATATTGTGTGCAATGTCCATAAGGATATAAGTTGGTAGATACTCAAAGAAAGAGTACGCAGAGTTTTATTCTATTTATAGGACAAAGTCTACTATCTTGTTAATATCTACTACCTTGTATAACACCACTGCTAGGCTATGTTCTATTCTAGTATTTTTTGTTGACAAAATCAAAATATAAGTCAAAGATCTTACAATAACCTATCACGACATCACGACCTTAACCCATTACTCCCCATTACTTCCCGTTAATTAGCAGCTTAATTAAACAATTCTCTAATGCACGCTATCCGTGTAAACAAACCACTCGAGTTGTCTGCAAAAACAATTCCGACGGAGCTAGATTGATAGAGAGGTATTTGTTCGGAGGCGCGCGGGCGCCACCTGCGCGCAATTAACACGGACGTTAACTGATAGCCGTTGAATTGGATAACACCCGCAGTATAGGGTTTAAATTTTAATGTATAACATTTGATAATCCTGGTCAAGGCACCAATTTGAAACACCGCATGGATTTAACCTTTTTATTTTCAAAATGGTCTCGGCGAAAGATCACCGCTGAATTTAAATGTGCATTATGCTGAGGGTCATTTTGTGGTAAACGATATACCTTGTTTAAATATATTTTTGTAACACAATACGCTTGTATGAAATGTAGTTTGCCATAAAAAAACAAACCGTTCTTGATTCTTGGAATACATTGATTAGTAAAAAACGTTACCATAACCCCCGCAGCATAGGATTTAAATTTCAAAGTAAGTGTAACAGTTGCTTATCCTGGTCATGGCACCAATTTGTAACGTTTCCATAAAAATCACACTATAAAAACCATCATACCTTAAAAATTGTCTAGGTATAATTCTAACTATAACAAGTGTTTACTTGCATGGTGTTTCAAATTGATCCTTGACTAGGACTATCAAAGTTTGACAAAAAAAAACTTACCATGTTTCATTTACACAGTTCAAATTCAAAAATTAAGTATAAGTAACTATGTAAGTATGTAGTATGTATGTAATATGTTACTAAGTAACTATGGTTGACTGGTAGAGAATGCCTATAGCGGCATGAAGTCCGCCTGTTCTAATTTTTGTATGTGCAATAAAGTTTAAAATAAATAAATAAATATAAGGCACTTGAAGGAAATATTCTGAAAAGATACAGGTATCTAATATTCACTTTCCTTCGTTTTCCTTTAAATATCCGTCAGTTTATTCAGTACACGTACATTACTTTTTCAGACATGTTTACGACCTCTGGTAAGACAGGTTTTATTATTTTTAATTCTACGGCCTATTTTTCCTAATACCTACTCCTCTGTTGACGTCTAAATGTATACGTGAACAAAGATTTAATGTAGAACACAGCAACCGTACGAATACATACGAATTATTATTATTTACGAAAAAAACATAATCATTAAATTTAGTAAAAATTGCAATCAGAAGCAAAGTATTGCAGTACACGTATGTGACTATTAACTAGGTATTTTCTACATCTATAAATTAATTAATCTTTTTAACTTTTTTAATGAGCTCTTTGATGTAATAGCATTCTTTAATAAATTTTAGCTCAATCAGACGCCATGAAGTGTTTTACTCGTATATTTAGCATATAATTTGAAAGTAAAGATAAACATCTTAAAAATACTGAAAGGAATGTATTAATTCCATTAAACTCGTTATCTGATGGCAAAGCTTGTGGTTACTAATAAAGTATCTTCAAAATGTTCTCTAATTTTTAAGGTCTCGGGAAAACCTAGAGAAAATGCTTCGCTAATTAAATAGGGAATTTTCAAAGCACGCGAAAATTCCCGTTTCTGAAAGCCGATACTGGATTCTTCGCGTAACCAACGCGTTCAGCTCATGAGGTGTCTTCATTAAGAGTACATCAAAGCAAGCCGCGGTGAGAATATGAGATTTCGCGTGGTGTTATGCTTTGGGATGTGGTGTTTGTGACAGCGAGACTGAGGTTTTTCTTAAAAATGTGATTCTGTTATTTTACATTTATACCTGATGATGGAGGGAAAGTTAAGTCAGAGTGTTCATATTCACGAATATATTTTTAAATAGGTATTATTTTTATGATGTTAATCTTTTTCGCACAACATGCAATTATTTCATAATATTCAAACACTAAGTCATTGTTATGTAGGTATATTTCAAATAATTGTCTTTCCAAAGAGTATGTGAACTCCACTCATATGTATATACGTAAACTATTCGTATCATTCTATTAAAATTGTTATTAATAATGTCGTTTATTTATCTTTTTATTCTCTTCTCTATCTTAAGGTACTATTATTTCCTCATAATTCTATATCATCCAGCGATGTATTTGTATCAAAATTGTTAACAAAGTATATTTCTAAGAACTCCTTTCTAAGAACTCATCATTTCAGCGATAATCAAAATGCATGTACCACTATATTATATGCCACAGCCTTATTCCAGATCGGTGGTTGCGTTCTGTCACGGAAACATAACGCAATTTACGGTAACATTCGTGTTACCAGCCACTAATCTCATGCGAGTAACGCGACTTCAGACATATGCACGATTGGCTGAGTGGCATTACGCATTACCATAGCATAGTGCTTATTCAGCAAGCATTCAAAAAAGGTGGCAGTTAAATTTTTAAGGTTAGGAAATTTAAATTTGGAATGAAGGGTCAAAGAATGGAAAATTACTTCACAGACTACGACATAATGTAGAGTTACAAAATGTGATATCAAGTCAATACACTCTGATAAACATAGCGTGCACACAAGAATTCCAAAATTAAAAACGATCGATGTAACTTTTTACGTAGGCAAACGAATAAATACCTGTCGGAATACCGGGCACCGGCGACAGACAACATAATCTGCGTGGCGCGTGCCCCGCGCGACCTGCCCAGGGCTTAGCCACAGTATGTATTGCGTACAGCGGATTTGGATGAAATAATAATAGGCCTTTTCATCTGTGTCAGATATTTTAAGCAGTATCCTCGTGATGACATCTGTGTTCGTGGTTGTATATTAATATGCGAGGGAGGATCCCGCGTCCACACACGCGACAGGTGTATGCTCCCCCAGGTGGCGAAGGTTAGCCTGATGCTAAGCAATTATCGCCTATGGACACCAGTAAAAATAACCGGTAGGTAAATAACATATGATATTTCACACATATCTAAAAAAAACTTATTAGTACCTACCTACAGCCCAGATTTCGAACCAACGATCTTCGGTTTGAAAGTCACACACTTCACCGCTTAGCGGCTAGCATCAACAATATTTATCAATAATATTTTGGTGACTGACATGACTGGTTGTTAACTCTTTTGCCTACTGCAGTTGTCTCTACTGGTGTAACCCTCGTCAGTAAAGGGTTAAGGCAGGTACAAAAACGCCGGCCCGCATCCGATATACACGTTTAATTGTACCCATAGATTAATTATTCCATACAACCTCTTGACTGCGTTGATTTTATCTACCAATACACGCTTTCAACAAGTATGTGGGTATAACTTTACCAAGGGTAGAAAACTTTTAAGACCAAAGTTGATTGTTGAACATTTTGCCATTTTAGCCTGATTCAAATAGAGCCCAGAGGTGGTGATCATAACGAAAATAATAAATTACAATATCTATCACGATAGTTTTAATCAAGCTTCCAGGGGATACAATTAAGTATTACATTGCAGAAAAAAGCATCCCGCATTTCAAAATATTGCCATTAGTATTACCTATATATTATTGTGATAATGCATTTATTAATTCAAGATTTATGTGCGTTTATCAATTGCAATAAGTAACTGCTTTTTTCTTATACCACGTTGCCACGGTTACGCCAGAACTATTTTCACAGATTTCGGTAGCTACTGTTCTCTGCATATCCGCTCACAGGTCTTACAGATGTACTCAAGATTGTCTGTCACTAATTCAGAATGATGTCGATTGGAAGTATTGAATTGAGAAATAATCTATCATAAATGCGTAATTTCTTTGCTTTTGTAAACAGGATATTTTAAGATATAACTAAATGCAGCATTTTGTGTTTTCCAGTTCGCCAAAATCAAAAGTGGTCACATTTTACCACTTTTAATCTGCCTCTTTTGCACTCTTAAAATATTATAATTTTACACGCTTCAGTTATCTTTAAGAACTGTTAGCTATATCCTATCAGTGACTGTAGCTGTACCTATTCTAAATCTAATTGTCCGCCCACTGCCTTCGTTGCCAAGCGAAGTTAGAGTTACTAGCTCTTGTGCAACACATTTCAAAAAGTAGCCAAATAGGTACAAACAAATAAAGCCGCAAAAGCAGCCATTTTTGGCTGTTTGACCCCAAACGTTCTAACGTCGCATTGATTGGCACATTCCCTCGAGCCCGAACCAGCTTCATTCTAAATGCTTACCGATCACAGTTTCAAGCAATTAGGAGGCCAAATCGAACTTAAACTAAACTTAACTTACTTTTGATATTAAAAATGTCATTTTGTTATCATTCATGCTAGCATTTCGCTCGTACGTTCGTGCGTCTCACTTGCGCGATTCATGTACAGACAAGTCCAAGCGAAATAAACACGCAAACTGATATCATTTTGATTGAAATTTTAATAATTAATGGAAAGAGTCACTTGTCAGACCGATACATTGTTACCGTTCGTTTGGCGTTTGTCGATGTACAGTCAGCAGCAATAGTTGCTAAGAGGGCGAGGTGTTCAAAATGATCTTGACGCGACTTTATTGTTAAGAGAATAAGAGCGAATCAAGGAAATTTTGAACACCTCGCGCGCTTAAGACGAAACAGGAGCTGAGTTTAAAATATTTTAGAAATAAACCCCTTCTCGCTAACGGAAGTTTCGTACTCAACTGTTTCCTCCTCCAAAACTTAACCAATCGTAACCAAATTTGGAAACCTAAATGATTATGAAATTATATGTGTCGGACCGTTTTGCTTTTTTGGCTAATTGATATCAGTTTTGAATACTACGCCTCTCATTGCGGCATAGTCAATGAGGCCATTTTGGCCATTTTCGAAGGGCTCTGACGCCTTAAAAAATAAATATATCTAAAAAAGCAAAATTATCCGACACAGATATTGACAATATTAATCTGTGTTGAAAAAATCATTGCTCTAGCATCAAAACCCACGAAGGAAACAGTCGAGTACGTTTTTATGGAGAAATGACCACTCCTGTTGGCTCTTAACAACTTCTGCTGCTGACTATACAAGTGTCATCAGGCCCCAGGTGCCCGTTAGAATCGGCTTATATATCTTGTTAATCTGGTTTGCCCCAAACCTTGACTCACCATTCAATCACAGCACATCCAGTTTCAACCGGGTTAAACCGCCCTAATGGACGCAACTATTTGACGTTAACAAAGGCCCCGATATTTGGTAAATATTCTAGGTAGCCCGGCCTTGCGTATTCAAGCGCACAGGTTGTGGGTTCGGTTCACGGGCAAATGTTTGGTGTTCGTGCTGGTGGGAACGTTGGTAAATTAAATTGTCGTGTTTACAGTTTATGATAATTAGCACGGGGGTACATTCAGCGTCAAAAGTAATGGATCAGACCAGTAGGTATCTTCTATTCTCTAATAGATGTGGCTCACCATTTTTCTCAAGTGAATCATTATCATTCCATTTTTCCATCATCAACATATTTTTTATGATATAGGAGGCAAAGCAGGCCTGATGGTATGCAATTACTGTCACTCGTCATGGACACCCGCAACACCAGTGGGGTTGTAAGTACGTTGCCGCCTTTAAGATGGCGGTAAGTTCTTTTCTTAAAGGTTTGAAGGTCGTAACGGTCTGATAACATCGCAGGCAAGAGTTCATTCCACAGTTTAGCGGTGAAACGCACAGTTGAAAACTGCCAACTGCAGTTTAGCTTTGAAACGCACAGTTGAAAACTGCCAACTACAGTTAGTGGTGAAGATAGAACTTGTAGAGCGATTCTTTTATTCAAATAGTCATCAGTGCGAGCGAAGATTAAGTTAACTTTCGCCCAGTATCCGATACGAGTAGGTAACTAATATGATAGCGAAAATAAACCAGTACATTCATTAAGATCACGTGACAAGCAAAATCACATTTCTAGGAATCAGACTTCAAAAGGAATACACACCTTGAACCGCAATTTCTCGTGAAAAACAGTGACCTCAAGCAATTCGGCACGGTACATAATAATCCGGGCAGAGCACGTGCCGCGCCATAATCACGAGGCTCTCGAGAGCGGGTCGAGTGGCGACGGTAGCGGAGGGACGAGCGGAGCGGAATGCCATTTAGATTGGTATTTATTAAGTTTGGATACAATTTAAAATAATAATGGGAGAGGATCGGGCTGTCAATAGGGCCTTCTTGCGACAACCGACTGGTGGCCGTGCGGTGGGTAGGCCCAGGTATCGCAGATCTTCAGCTTCCCGTCCGTAACTGGCAGGAAGTTGCTCAGGATCGGGACAGGTGGCACGTATCATGTATATCGTCGGGTCGAAAAGTAACAAAGGTGCATAGCGTCAATTGCTGGTGTACAGAAACTGTCCTCTTAGTCAAAATTACAGAGGGGCCTGGCAGCCTCGCATTAAGGTCTTTAAAAACAGATTGTCTGTGCCAATCTTTGGGAAAAAATCCGGGCAACGCTACGACAATTATGACGTTCTTAAATTTGACTTGAGAAACTGTCAGCTTATGTCTCGCACCGCACACGCCCTCAGGCCGCCATCTCAATTCCGTAGCTCCGCCCTCGGAATCGGTCTTAATACTTCGTGTGTACAGATTACGAGTATTACCAGAACACTACAATAGTAGAATTATGCCTTGAGAATAGGGAATCCAAATATGTGCGAGCACTTTGCACTGAAATAGAGATCAAATTAGCCCGAACTTGTTATTAATCTTATTTAGGATAGAAATAGTCGTGTTAGGTATACAGTGTTTTTGTTAGGTCTGACCATACTCTGAGCTGAGGGGACTATGTAGGTCATACTGAACAAACATCTTTTACTGCGGAGCCATTTCGGTTAATCATAAATATCATAATCAATGTCATCTTTGAAACAGCAAATGATTTATTAGTGCATACGTAACAACCAAATTCCATAAAAAAATTAAAATGGTCCTAGCTCTTACAATAATTAAAAATCTAATAAAATCAAACTGTATGGAGAAGCGGTCGTATCTTTTCCTCTTAAGGCTGATATCAATGTACTATTTGCCCCGCTATAACTCCCATTCACAATAAGCATTACAGATTACCTTGTAATTCCAAAACCCGCTGGAGTTGAGTAACGAATGCCCGGCGTTAAGTGCGGTTAATGGGGTTGTTCGGCGGTTTATTGAACGATCTACAATAGTATTAACTACTATATAAAAGAGTTAAGTCTATTTGTTATTGGGTTTTAACTGTGCTAATTAATAACAGGGAGGATACTGCAAAACCCTAATGCAAACTGTCACTTTAAAAAGCAATGTGATAAGATTAGGTGGGGTAATAGAAGCATTTAGGCAAGAGAAAACCTGATAAGAAAAATAAACAGTTAATGATATTTAAAGATATTGAAAATATTGAAAGAGAAAAGATATTGAAATTAAATGATAATTATGTAGTAAAAATATAACTACTCGTAATGCATAATTATACCGTGAACATGGTGCTTGCCACAACATAAGCACAGAATTAAACGGAACACAATATCATGAAAAATACGAGGTAAATTCGTGTAATAAACCAGAGTACACGGCTTATATGACATAAAATTGAAATATTTATAAAGCGAACATGCTCAGATCTCGCCGTGCAGATTAAAATATACGGCAGCAAAACTCAAATAACACGCAATATGAGGACACCAATACCCCTTCTATAAATAGAACATGTTCTTTGAACGATATACTCCAAGTACCTACTTACTACGCAATATTCCCGTGGCTCAATCCCTGCAGCCGCGTCTTGGTGTTTGTTATTCATCGATGCATTGCCGCTAAGCAAAGGACTCGATCAGCGAACTAGAGCAGCGTTGGATTGTGCGCACAGCTTAACAAACGTCCTGATTTTGCTTGGGGGCGAAATCGTAATCAAGCTTGTTTGTATTTCTGCTTGGATGAATGGTTAGACTTAACCTCTAAGAACCTTTATCTGAGGTGAATGTGTTTCACCTTTGCCTGTTAGATTAAGTTTTAATTAACTTTACTTTCGCTAAGATCCTTGGGAATAGACAGTTGGTCGGAAGCAAAATAGTGGGATGAGGTCAGGCTGTCAATGGAAATTACCCTAATCCATATTTATCGAAACAAAAAGGGATGGTTTTTTATTTATTTTCACCACACCAGCTCAGAAAGAATTACTTTGCACTTCAAAAACGAACAGCAAAGTTGCATTTTATCCACATGTGAGGCAAAGTAATCAAATGCAAATTTTGAGTTGTTTTCTTATGTTTGCTGGTAGAATTGACTTTTAAATGATGATTTTGGATGATAAATATTTAATAACATTCATTTGGATTTAATTTGGTTTTGATTTTGTTTGATATTTTACATTTAATATTTGCTTCGGTTTGGTGTGGTGAAAAATTTTGTGTTTCACTCGGGGGCAAATTTTGTTTAACCCTCGTGCTTTGAAACCCTCGCAACGCTCAAGATTCCATTTTTCGAACCACTCGCTACGCTCGTGGTTCAATTTTAGAATCTTTCGCTTGCTCGGGTATCAATATTAGCACGAGCGGTTAAACAACAACTTTGCCCCCTTGTAAAACAAATAACTATTTTAGTGTAATGTGCTTTTGAATTACGAAGCACCTTTAAATACAACCTAATATGAAATAATGAATTTAAACGTTATAATATGTTAATGTCGATGTACCTCTATCTCTACATTAATGCTTAAAATAAACTTACGATGAAACACATCAATGTTTATTTAAATGGTTTATTCGGACCTATCGGGTTGTAAATAGTTTTCCATTTTATTTCTATTTATTACCAAGAAACCACAGTTATTGATTCATATTTAGAGCCAGCACCAATTTCTAAAAATAAATAGATATAATATTGTTTCGGAACAAAAACGACAAAATATTTACTTAAGATACGAAACGACATATGTTTCGTATAATAAGTAGGCTACCAGTTCCTTGTGGGTTCCTGCCACCTGATCTGCGAAGGAAGGATGCGCTTATGAAAGAGTCTCGCAAAATTAGGGAAAATCCAAACCTACCGATACACAGCGAATTCACGCACCCCGTAAATAGTCGCCTGAAGTCACACCTCCCCCCCCCCCCCCTACAGTATAGCGTCATTTCGTTCACAAGGAGACTACAACGCTAACCGGTAGTGGACGCAATTATGGACTACGACAATGGATGGAAACTTTGGATCGGGGATTATCCCGGGTAAGAAAATAGATGGGTTGGAACACTTGGAACTGCCGCGGCGGACATGGTCGCTGTGCCCTGTATAGGTACCGTTGCGGCTGAGTGGAGTCTCCTGCCTGTCACTGTGGTGCCGAGGAACAGAGTATCCTACATATTTTCCAAGAGTGCCCATCTACTCGACATACTGGAAGCCCCCCGGAAGACCTGATAAAACTGAACGACGAAGCTATCAAGTGGGTTAATTCTCTGGAGTTAGATTTATGATATCTCTGTATCTGTAAGTACAATATAATGCGATTCAAAATATAATAAGTAAATATTAAAAATTTATAAAACTCCAAATAAAAATTGAATATCCTCGGCACTTAAATCTATATGTACAACAAATTAACTCAACCAAATCACCTCGCAATCTACTCTGGCAAACGCTCAGTAATCCCTATCTGGTAGCCTCAGTAGAGCAATTTTAGCTATAAGATAAGAAACGAGCATACGAAACGATCCCGATTCAGCACATCGCGAGAAACAGCTGCTAATCCCAAGCTATCCGCAACAAAACCAATCTAACATGAACCAGGAATTCTTTACAACAACTTGCAGTCAGAGATGACATTTATGTTGGTTAGACGAACGTGGCGAAGCGTTGGCGATTGCAGACCAGTTTGCACGTCGCAAAGACATCGTCAGTTGAAACTGATTGTGGAGCCAACGAACTCAGCATGCATCAAGACCACAATCTTTGTCTTACAACGATTCTAGAATGGCTTGCACATGGCTTTATTGAAATGACTTGCAGTACGTGAGCTATTACAATGTGTGGTTACAAAATTACTTTTTAAACCCACGGGATACTTCTTTATCGCAAATTGTGTTTTGCCTTCAAAAGAACTTATACAGATATATAGATAGATAGATAGAATACTCTTTATTGGCACACCTCAGTAAAAAGATACAAAAGAAAAGTACAATTGATTAAATGTAGTCTATATATGTCGGCGGCAGATCGTAAAATCGGGCATATCGAGATATTCCTAGGCATATCATGAAACGCCGCCATTTCATGATCTGACTAACGACTACCAGCCATATCGTTCAAACCTCAACGTTTGCCTGGTGACGTTTAGGCATATCAAATAAGTAGGGTGTGATATTCCTAGGCATATCACGAAACGCCGGAATTTCATGATCTTCTTAACAAATACCAGCCATATCGTGCAAACTCAAGGGATTATATTCCTAAGCAGATCATGAAACGCCGGCATTTCATGATCTGCCTAGCGAACACCAGCCATATCGTGCAAACCTCAAGGGGTGATATTCCTAGGCAGGTCATGAAACGCCGGCATTTCATGATCTGCCTAGCGAACACCAGCCATATCGTGCAAACCTCAAGGGATGATATTCCTAGGCAGATCGTGAAACGCCGGCATTTCATGATCTGCCTAGAGAACACCAGCCATATCGTGCAAACCTCAAGGGATGATATTCCTAGGCAGATCACAAAACGCCGGCATTTCATGATCTGGCTAGCGAACTCCAGCCATATCGTGCAAACCGCGCAGGTTGATATTCCTAGGTAGATCTTGAAATGCCGGCGTTTCATGATCTGCCTAGCGAACACCAGCCATATCGTGCAAACCTCAAGGGATGATATTCCTAGGCAGATCATGAAACGCCGGCATTTCATGATCTGCCTAGCGAACACCAGCCATATCGTGCTAACCTCAAGGGATGATATTCCTAGGCAGATAGAATGCAGCGCCACCAGTGGCGAATAAAGGAATTATTTTACGATGTTCCCGGTATGGAGCTAGGTAGGAATATCAACGAATGCATTGTTCTGATCGATCTGCCGCCTCTTTTATAAGGCAGATCGTGATATGCCTGGGCAAATCTTAGTCAGATCGTGAAATGGCGGCGTTTCATGTTATGCCCAGGAATATCTCGATATGCCCGGTTTTACGATCTGCCGCCGACATATACATAAGCAAGTGTGAGCGCGACGCAGTGCGCAATACGTACACTATGAAAGCGCCTCAAGTCAGCGATTGCATTGGAAATGTCGGTGACAAACACGTGTATAATTTACCAACCGGTATACAGCTACGGTGTGGCCCGGACCCACAGGAAAGCGCGGCAGAGGCAAGCCGCGCACGCGCTGGTCAGACGACCTCACGGCGGTCGCTGGTCCAAACTGGATAACGACAGCTTCAGACAGAGCTCTGGAAAACCTTGGAGGAGGCCTATACCCTATAAAAAAGGGGTTCTCATACATTCTTTTAATCTTTTTATTTTGTAAATTATAATATTTATTTTTGTGTTTTTGTGTGTGTGAGAAATTAAAGGCTTTTTTATTTTTTATTTTATTTATTTATTTTATACAGAAGTTACAGTATCCTGGATTTATTTAAAAAAATGTGTAAGTAGGCCTCTAGGAGGGTCTTTCACAAGTATGTAAATACAAAATTTACAGTGACATTCTTTCAATTCCCTTGGTGTTGTAGGTGTCTTTGGGCAACGGTAATTGTTTACTATAAGGGGATTCGCCCACTCGTTTGCCTTCAATATTATAAAAAAATTATAACTCGTTGATTTATCACATGATGTAAATATGTATCCCTCGCGACATTCCCTAATTGCCACAACTCGAGCGTTATGAGCATCTGATCAACTCGGGTGATCGTCAATGACATATTGCCTTAATTAAAGGCCAACTTCCATACCTCAAAGGATAATTAGATTTGCCATTTGATTATTGTAGCACACTAAAGGTACCTTTATATGTATATGTGATGTCTTGATATCTCTAGGGATACACGTTTGTGTTATGAGCACTTAACTTGGAGATTTATTTAGAATTATTTATATACGAAATTGATTTTAAAGTCAAAGCGTCGCATTTTTATTTATGTATTTCGGCGAGTATAAAATTAAAAAGTGATTTTACAATTCATTGTTTAAAGCTACGTTTGAGAATTATAGCAAATTGACAGCCGTTTTCTTGGGACTTAGCCTTTTTTTCGTAATATATGCAAATTAGGGAATGCAATACCGGGATACCAGGATCCCGAAATACCGGGATCCCGCATGCAATTTGCGGGATTAATCCCGCTCGTAAATTAAGCGGGATCCCGCGGGATTTGCGGGATCAAAGAGCGACGTGGTTCTTAAGTGTTACTACAAGGAACACAGGCTCGGGCACGTGCCTACTGGCGAAAATTCTTCACGGAACTTAAATGCATCTATGGAGGAAAGGGGTAATGACACGGAAGAGCATTTTGCCCGAATTTGTCTATTTATTTCATGACACTTGCTCGTAAAAGGTGTTATTTTACGTAGGCGACGCGGTCCGTAAATCTTAAATTTGTACCCAGGGAATTTTGTTATGTAGGACATGTAGGTACATCCGAAATTAGGCAGATTTTCTATTGTTTTCCTTCTTTTTTCCTCACAGGTGTGATGAAAAACATTGTGTGTGCCACGAGTGGTACAGGACTTACGAAATCGCGTTAATTAAGCCTTTACACACGTTCTTAAATTCTTGATTACTGTCATTATACCATATTTTTTAATACAAAATGTACTATTTCTAATTTTAGTTTATTTTTTGTTTTCAACCTTCAAATTTAGTACTAATTCGTAAAATTGTATACTAACTTGCGGGATCCCGCAAATACCGGGATCCCGCGGGACTTAAAATGGCAATCCCGCGGAATACCGGGATTGAGTTCCTCATGCGGGATTGCATTCCCTAATGCGAATACAATGGCATACTTTTTTCAAAAAACTCCCATGTATAAAATACTCCAAATTCAACTTTCTAACAAAGAACATTCTTGTAGAATGGCAGCTTCAGTCCTCAAGTTGAAGTTAAATAGATGTACGCCCCTAAGTTACAAGAGCGTAATAAACAGACCTCAATAGACATTCATAAAAAGACTTGAAACCCAAAACAATCCTACTACGATACGCCTTTTTATACAAACAGACGGTTACAGCGTACAAATGGCGTAAAAGATCAGGATACGGCGTTTTTAATAAACATCGCGTTAAAGTGTAAATGACAGGCGACTAATGGAGCAGCTTAAGGTGGTTCGCCTAGGTTACTCAAAACTTAACTCTCGCTAGATGGCACCACTTCTGCAAAATTTCAGATTTTATTTTTTTGTGAAATGGTCTTGGTATTTGTATACTTAAAAGTATGTTTCGCGCACTCTTTAAGTAAATATTGAACTATTAAATAAAACATTGAATACTTCATTGTGCAAAAACCACCTTTTTAATTTGACGGAGTGTTGCTGTCACGCTTTTTCCTACTATTACTCACACATGCAAACAGTGTTTTCGTGATCCTTGTAGTAGACAATTTCACACAACGTAAGTATGTTGCAATAGCGTAACGGTATGTTCGTGGAAATACGTGCAAGAGGATTGGGGTTCAAGACTGGTGCGAGTAGGTAATTTCTTTTTGTTTCTCCTTTGTGTTATCTTACCTTTAAACGAGCAATTATTAGATATATAATTATTTATTTATATATTTGGATGGTATCAGAAACGGCTCTAACGATTTCGATGAAATTTGCTATAAGGGGTTTGATCTCTTAGCTAGGTCTATGAGAAAACGCGCATTTTTGAGTTTTTATGTTTTGTAAGCTTTGGTCGGTCTCCCAGATATTCAATCTCCGCTTGGCAACTAATCCCAGAATTGGCATGCGCACTAGTTTTTACGAAAGCGACTGCCCTGACCTTCCAACCCAGAGAGTAAACTTATTTGGATTAGTCCGGTTTCCTCACATTGTTTTCTTTCACCGAAAAATAGGTATCGGTGTATAAATAGGTAGGTATCAAATGCTATTTCGTACAAAAGTTCGAAAAATCATTGGTACGAGCCGGGGTTAGAACCCGCGACCTCCGAATTGCTTTCCGCTAGGCCAGCAGCGCTTCCCCCACATACTCAGTGTTATCAGGTTTTTCAAAATCAAAACCGATTACTTATGAAAGCAGAAGAATATAAATGATCGTATTAGATTTATAATTGTTACATATTTGCCGTAACTTATTTTTAAAATGTGTTTTTCAATTAAAAGACACGTCAAGATTGTTTACCTTATTTCTAATGCTAAAAAAAACAAACTATAGTAATAATTGTGTTTTTCATTTATAGACAAAATCCATTATTTTTAACCACAGGAAATTTTATACACTTCTTTTTAGGGTTTCGTACCCAAAGGGTAAAACGGGACCCTATTACTAAGACTTCGCTGTCCGGCCGTCCGTCCGTCCGTCTGTCTGTCACCAGGCTGTATCTCACGAACCGTAATAGCTAGACAGTTGAAATTTTCACAGATGATGTATTTCTGTTGCCGCTATAACAACAAATACTAAAAACAGAATAAAATAAAGATTTGAAGTGTGATCCTCCACAGCCGGACCACCTCGTCCGATTGCGCTCAGTTTTTAATGGCGAAATGTACCTCTAATGTACTTCATGTACCTCGTCGGAAATTGAACGTACCTCTGTAGTTTGGCAGATATATGCGTTTAAAAGGGGTCCGGCTGGGGAGTAAAATCTGCAGCCGGACCACGCCTGGATCCGATCATATCTGTTATTTTGAGATATAATTTAAATATCAGATGAATGTACCTGTTACGTACCTCCGAAGAAATCGTTTTTTTATTTAAAAAATGGTCTCATAAATGAATTTTCATACATTTCATTTTTTGAGTATACGCGTAAGCGCCTGTCAAAAAATAATAGCAACATAGTAGAAAACAAATGTATTCAATTCGGGCAAGTCGTCTAACGTGTCAACTAGATACAAATGTGGGTGGTTATAGGGAGTGTTTTAAACCGACACGAGTTTAGTTAGTAGTCTTTTTCATTAGCATAGTCTTTTTCATTTCATTTTAGTCATTTGCATAGTTTTTGTGTAATAAATTTTTGAAGATCGTGTTTTAGGTCCCCGGATTTTACGAAAAACGTTAATAATTTGCAAATTATTTTGTAAACTTTCCGTTGTTTAGTGCTATTGGTTAAACCATTCAAAGACGCAAATTTAGTGGCAATTGTGACTTCTCTAGGTATATTGGTTATAAAGATATTAATGAATTTAATGTTTTTGGTTTTAATTTTTTTTCTTCCATATTACGCCGTAGTAGGAGCCCATATTTGTATGACAGCTTCATTTATATGTCTTCTATCCATCCTATTTTTTACAAGACCTAATTCCGTGAAACATTCAAGTAATCATCGAAACACTATATCCGGGTTATCCGGCCGCTAGGGTTGGCACTTCGGTATTTTTATTTATACGCCATTTTCTTAGGGATATCTGGTTTCGACTTCATATGGAAGAAAATGTGATCCCACTGCTTCGAGAACTGATTTAGTAAGTACCTATCAGGCAAGTGAGAGTCGGGTTCGCACACGAAGGGTCTAAAAAAATTTTACCATGTCATACAGTGTACGATGACACGGGTCCTCAATGTGCAACTCCAACTCGTACTTGACCCTAACTTTATTTAATTTAATTTTTAAACATTTAATAATTGGAATTTAAATTTAGGGCAGTACGTTTCAATAGTGGCACTACTAATGACGGCAATACCGCGAGAACAGTTTTGTCTGACAAACATCGTGAAGCATTTGCAAACATCCTTGGCTTAGAGAAGTGGCTTCTGGACGATCCCCAGACAGTTCTAGTTGTATTGTCGAGTGGTCTTCCAATAGACGCAGAGAAGTTTGGCAATTTTTGTAAAGAACTAGTCCAAAAATATGTCAATACTTACAAATGGTGTTCTATGACAGTCACCATACATAAAATTTTGGCCCATGGCGCTGCAATCATTCGAAACTCGTCTGTTCCAGTTGGTATGCTTTCCGAGCAAGCAGCAGAGTCACGGAACAAATATTGGCGTCACGATCGAGAACACCATACTCGGAAATCGGATAGGATAAAAACAATGTCTGATTTGTTTCACAGAGCACTAGTCTCATCAGATCCAGTAATTTCCGAACAACAGATGTCACAGAGAATAAAATATATTAAATAACGTCCCCTACCATCTGCCGCAGTAGCTTTATTGAAAGCACCGCAATCACCACAGGCATAGGAATCTCAGGAGGAAACCCCAACACCAACATCCGAGTTCTGTCCAGACGACAGTTATTACGAGGTGCAAGATGGGGCAGAGAGCCTCGAAGTAGAACATGATGACCCGACTAAAAACAGATATATACAGCAATGTTTCACCTTACTGCATGGTAATGAGGTCCAAAAGTGTATACGTCTCTTTGTAGTTGACTGTCATACAGCTAACGACCAAAATGTAAATATTATCTACCCTAATTATAAAGAGGAAGAATTTGTAAGTTATCTATAGCTAATAAATTACTAAATCTTAAAAAAACTTATTATTTCATATGTGTAGGTTTTTATTAACATATTAAAGTTTGTTTTTACCACCCATAAAAGTGCTATACTGTGTATACAGCGTTAATATTATATCCGGCTGAACCCGGATATTGGTAGTGGCAACCCTGACCGAAAATTTTAATTGGCTTTAAATTCAATCTTCCATGGAATTAGGTCTTGTAAAAAATAGTGTAGATAGAAGACGTATAAATGAAGCTGTCATACAAATATGGGCTCCTACTACGGCGGAACATGGAAGAAAAAAAATAAAAACCAAAAACAATAAATTCATTAATATCTTTGTAACCAATATACCTAGAGATGTCACAATTGCCTCTAAATTTGCGTCTTCAAACGGTTTATCCAATAATACTAAACAACGGAAAGTTCATAAAACGATTTGCAATTATTTTTAAGTTTTTCGTTATATCCGGGTGCCTAAAACACGATTTTCAAAAAATTATTACACAAAAACTACGCAAATTGGACACGCGGGAATTTTAGTCTCGCATTTGTAATGATCTAAACTTCAGTAATTTGCAATAAAATGAGGATGTCACTTTTTTGGCTTCTATAAAACACTGTGATACCTACACTTTTTTTCCAACTTGATATACTTTTCTTATTTTTTGATATATCTGGTTAATAATTTTTTAACATTATGTAGAGGATATTCACAGTCATTTGGTATGTATTTTGGACTAATCCATTCAGCCATTTTCAATTTATAGCAGTTCGAAGTCAACTGTGGTTTGTGAAATTTTTGAACGTTTTCTAATAATTTGTTAGACCAAGTATTGAAAATGTTACAGTACGTTATATATTTGTACTGCCGACTTTATGACGTCACAGCAATTATCCCCACCACTTTCGCGCTTGTCATCTCATATATTTGGGTTCAAGGCATTACACTGAATGCATTGATACCATATTCACCCATATCCCGGACGACATGAGCGGAAATCGATTTCTAGAACACTTTTCTTTCGCTGGCCGGTCTACTATAAGAATGTCCGTATTAATATTACTGGCAATTTGAAAATTGTATGTCGAACATTATTTGAATTTTTGGCAAAGTGATTTTTCCGATCAAATTTTTAAACGGTTTTCAATATGCCCTCAGCGAACAAATAAAAGTTACAATGGGCTTCTGTTATTTTTTTATGAACTAGAGTTCATCGTACGCTCGTTTGCGGTTAAAATTAAATATGAAAGTCACTTTCATTTTATCCCATAGATGATCTTAAAGAAGCATGTCATTCCAAAGCGACGTCAAAAATTAAAATCGCATTTGTGCTGTTAATTAAAAAGACTGCCAAAAAAGTTGCATATCGGCAGATTTCGACATTCCTAAATATTCATATGACAACAGTAAAAAAATATTATATATATATATATATGTAAAAAAAACTTCAATTCCGTTGGCTACTCCACGAATTTCATACAAAACCACTAAGGCTCCAAAATCGCCATACAAAAAGGACTTTGGGATTATGAGCCGTGTGCATTACAGAATGATTACTTTCAAAAGAAAATTTATATGCGTGGTCAGTTTGAGATTAAGTATGCATTAAAATAAAGATTGACTGTCTAGATGCGACAGTATTCTCTATTCCCGACATTTTCAGTGCAACCCTCGTACTTAATATTTATTTATAAATTACGCACAAAGAGGCAAAGTAAATCACGTTTGTTGCATGGGAGCCCCACGTTAATATTTATTTTATTATTTTTTAGTATTTGTTGTATAGCGGCAACATCTCTGCGAATTTGTTGCTGTGTACTGTAAAACGTTGTACAATACACGTGCGAAAAGGTAATTCGCAACTCGTGTCGGTTTAAAACACTCCCTATAACCACCCACATTTGTATCTAGTTGACGCGTTAGACGACTTGCCCGAATTGAAAACATTTGTTTTCTACTATGTTGCTATTATTTTTTGACAGGCGCTTACGCGTATACTCAAAAAATGAAATGTATGAACTTTCATTTATGAGACCATTTTTTAAATAAAAAAACGATTTCTTCGGAGGTACGTAACAGGTACATTCATCTGATATTTAAATTATATCTCAAAATAACAGATATGATCGGATCCAGGCGTGGTCCGGCTGCAGATTTTACTCCCCAGCCGGACCCCTTTTAAACGCATATATCTGCCAAACTACAGAGGTACGTTCAATTTCCGACGAGGTACATGAAGTACATTAGAGGTACATTTCGCCATTAAAAACTGAGCGCAATCGGACGAGGTGGTCCGGCTGTGGAGGATCACACAGATTTGAATGGGGCTCCCGTGATACAACAAACGTGATTTTTGACCAAAGTTAAGCAACGTCGGGAGTGGTCAGTACTTGGATGGGTGACCGTTTTTTTTTTTGCTTTTTTTGTTTTTTTTTTTGCATTATGGCACGGAACCCTTCGTGCGCGAGTCCGACTCGCACTTGCCCGGTTTTTATTGCAGTGAGGATGTCCTGATTGTAAAAATCAGAGAGATTAGGAAGAGTATAATTTCTAATTATCTTTGTAAAAATTAAAGAATACGTGTAGCCTATACTTAATAATCGATTTATGATAATAAGAAAAATTAAATAAAAATAAAAAACAATACGAAATGTAGGTGTAACAAAAATACAAAAAGTTATGTTCCAGCATACAATGACTGGGGATCGAACCGGGAATCTTCCGTTTGCAAGCAAAAAAGCGACTGTTTGCATAACACGCCATGATAGTTCTTAGCTAAGCTGACGAACTTCTCGCTTAGGTCAATTAACTACCTGTCAAATATCAGTGTCAACAAAATTGCACTAAACATGACGGCACTCCAAATTCGAGCCGTGGTCAGCCCGGCAACGTCGGAAATGGTATGGCAACGTCGCAAATGTATCTGTACACGACATTTGTGACACACACATACGTAAAATTGATGAAAAGTTAACTATGATTTTTGCATGATTTCTGTATGAAACATTGTTTTCCTGTTAATTTCGCGCAAACGAATATTCGAAAGAAGATAAATGCGGAAATATTTGTGTACTAATACTGTGTAGTTACTTAATGAGATTTGATTGAATTTTGTATGAAAAGCGAACCACCTTAAAGTAAAAACATACGATTTGAAGATCTAATTAAAGCACAAATTGGAACATTTAAAACCTATATACATATCCTCTCTAAGTCCATACCCTCTGTAACACGAAAACTCATTCACACGAATTTTTTAGTGTTTCCAGTCAGATTCGTGTTATCGAGGTTTCACTTTAGTTTGATTTTCAGTTTATCCTGACTAGAACTTCGCTCCTAATGCCACCAGCTCCTTTCAGCCACTCTCATGTAGGCATGTATCATATTAATATATTTTTTTGTGCAATGAATCATCAAGTACTCTAACAAATGCTGCGATGCGTCGCGGCTTGTTCGATGTCCGCCGGACGGTATCGGCCTGTCAGTTGTTCGGAACTGTCAAATATTTGTTCAAACTGACAGGCCGATACCGTCCGGCGGACTGTTGATCAGTGGACCCCTTTAGAATCTGTGCGGAAAGAGAAGAGTGGAACGTAAGAGAGCCCATACATTCTAGGACTCTTCTCTTTTCGCACAGACTATGAAGTTCACATCGAACAAGCCGCGACGCATCGCAGCCTTTGTTAGAGTACTTGATGATTCATTGCACAAAAAAACTGGACTGTTAATCAGTGGGCCCTTTAAAAAGCAAAATTCCTACTCGTAGTCATAGCCCATCGTACTGTACAGTCACCTGCAATAATATGTTACACAACGAAGGCCGCAAAAATATCTGACACGGTCTTATGTGTAGAGCCAAAAGAGCGTGTCACATATTTTTGCTGCCTTCGAAGAGTAACATATTATTGCAGGTGACTGTACAATCTATGAAATGCTGTCAAAGCACAAACTGAATACACCCGCTGTAGCCTCATCCCACGATTGCAGCTCCCTCCCATCATTCGCAATGCGCTCTTAAACGTAAACAAGTTTTTTTCTATTGTATCAAAGCGGCCCTTTGTGTAAGAAATAATAGACTTTGTATTTCCATGTAGATACGGTTTGCTATTCATCCGGTAAGATCTGGTTATAAGCGGAATGGATTTGAATTTAAATATTCCCTTTGTACGTAAGACGGTGTTTGGCGTCGTCTAGATTAAATTTTGCGGGATTGTGGTGAGTTTTGTTGCTAAAAATGCATTTATAAGGAATAGTTGAGAATCTTGGTAAATGTGGGTATGAATAAAGAAAGAAGATAACAGAAAGTTTAAGTTATGTAAATGTTGTCTTTTTATTGCCGTTTCTTACTAAAAAAAGTGTTAGGGCACCAGCGAATATATCCGGGCCCTTTACGATTATATATTTCGTATAATCCACTACCTATGGCTATAGGTATGCTCTCTTTATATTAAAGCCAGCTCGATATTAAATATCGTCAACCAACCCAACTATCGGCCTGATTCGAACTTTAAGAGACGTCAAACATTTGCTAAAGATACGACATAGATCGGATAAATCAGTGTCATTAGCAAATTTTTGACGTATCTTAAAAATTCGAATCAGGCCATGTTAGTCCAGTAAGAATAAGAAAGTTTTTATTGTCCACTGTGTAGGTAAACTTATAGATGATCTTTACAAATAAATGGTATCAACAGCTGCCCTTTGCGAACTTACAATACAATTCTTAAAACTACTTATATACTATATTAACTAAATACAAACTACAACTATCGGCGCGATTCGGGAAATGAATTAGAGATTAACTAGATACGATATAGTAAAGATAATGTGACGTTCCACGGGTAAAGGTACCTTATGGCAGTTGGCGCTTACGCTATTATTAACGCCGCTCCAATATTATTGCGGCGCTATGCGACGTAAGCGCCAGCCGCTATTCCGTACCTTTTTCCGTGGAACGTCGAGCTCCGCCGCCGAGCTCTGCAGAATCTTGACGTGAATAAGGCCAGTGGACCAGACGGTATACCTGCACGTGTACTAAAGCAGTGTGCGCCTGAGTTGTCTTCTGTACTGACACGCCTGTACCGCCTCTCTCTCCAAACAAGAACGGTGCCGAAATCCTGGAAGCTTGCAAACGTGCAGCCAGTACCTAAGAAGGGTAGTCGTGCTGATCCCTGCAATTACCGACCAATCGCCATTACCTCCATGCTCTGTAAAGTCATGGAAAGGGTACTTAACGGCAAGCTGCTGGCATACCTCGAAGCAAATGATCTGCTCAGTGACCGTCAATATGGCTTTCGCCGAGGTCGGTCTACTGGGGATCTTTTAGCGTATGTCACGCACTGCTGCGGCGAGGCCATCGAGAGGAACGGTGAAGCGCTTGCTGTTTCACTGGACATCTCGAAGGCCTTTGACAGGGTTTGGCACGCAAGTCTCCTTAGCAAGCTTCCTGCATACGGCATCCCTGCTGACTTTTGTAGCTGGCTATCTGATTTCTTGAGTGAACGGTCGATCAGAGTAGTTATTGATGGCTGCTCTTCAGACCTCATGGCCATTGACGCCGGTGTTCCTCAGGGGTCTGTTCTCTCCGCAACCCTTTTCCTGCTCCACATTAACGACATGCTGCAACCCAGCATTGTAGGTTATGCAGATGACAGTACGGTTGTTGAGAGATATTTGGCTAGTGCAGGGGACAGCAGGGAGGATATACGTTCACAGAGAGAGGCCATGGTTGAGCGAATGAACTTGACCCTTAGTCTCGTTTCCCAGTGGGGTGATGACAATCTGGTCACGTTCAATGCCTCCAAAACGCAGACGTGTCTATTTTCCGCAAAACGGAGTCCATTCGACCTGACTCCTTCTTTCCGGGGTGCATCTGTACCTATTGCCGACAGCCTGGAACTCCTCGGCATGGAGCTGAGTTCAGTCCTCAGCTTCGGCAGCTTCATTGAGTCTAAAGCACAAACTGCGGCCAGAAAGCTGGGCGTCCTAAATAAGGTGAAGCGATACTTCACACCTGGACAGCTTCTAACACTTTACAAAGCTCAAGTCCGGTCGTGTATGGAGTATTGCAGCCACCTGTGGGATGGCTCAGCTAAATACCAACTCGCCGCTTTGGACTCAGTGGAGCGCAGAGCCAGGAGGATGATTGGCGACAAGAAGCTAACGGCTGAGCTTCAGTCTTTGGCCCATCGGCGGAAAGTCGCCAGCCTGTCGGTATTCTACAGGTTGCACTTCGGGGAGTGTGCCCAAGAGCTACACGAGCTTATTCCACCGTCCCCATTCTACCATCGGACTTTTAGACGCACGGCCGGTTTCCATCCTTACTTGGTAGATATTCCACCAATTCGCACGAAGCGCTTTGCTTCTACTTTCCTTATGCGCACTGCCAAGGAATGGAATTCCTTGCCGGCGTCTATATTTCCGTGTTCTTATAACCCGGCAACCTTCAAATCAAGAGTGAACAGGCACCTTCTGGGCGAGCTCGCTCCATCGTAGGCCACGTCTACGCCTCGGCTAGTCTGTGGCCATGAGTAAGCCCATTCATAATAAAAAAAAAAAAAAAAACGTCACATATCTTCACTATTTCATATCTAGTGAATCTCTAATTAATTTCCCGAATCGCGGAGCCAGTCACCATAAAGTACCTTTTACAGTGGAACGTCACATAGTGAGTCTCTAATTCATTTCCCGAATCGAGCCGTATGGTCCACAACTTCAAGACGTACTTATATTAAAGTAACATTTCCATTTGTAAAAATATTTAGCCATAGAACTACTATATTGAAAAAATAGTCCCACCTAAATAAAGATGTACAGTCACCTGCAATAATATGTTACACAACATAGGCCGCAAAAATATCTGTCACCGTCTTATTTGTAGAGCCATAAGAGCGTGTCACATAATTTTGCGGCCGTCGAAGAGTAACATATTATTGCAGGTGACTGTACAAGTTAATTTAGGAACATAGATAGGAGCTTTAGAACTATAGTTGCGTGGATAAGTGATTAAACGGTATGTGAATTCGTGGCGAAAACTTGTTTTAAAATGAATATTTAAATCCCACAGTTTTTGCTAATAAATTATACCAAAGGTAGGTATTCCTTTTTGTTTTTATAACAACAAACGCTTTGTCGATATCCGTCCGTCCTAGCTCCCAGCATATAGGACAAATAACATATTCCCAGCATGTCAACAGTTAGCACTGTATTTACGATTACGGAAACATACAATATGTCACGCCATCCCACTCCCACTTAGTCTTAAGTGCCCCCTCCACCACCATAACTAGACCCACACATCGACTTGACTTTATCAGACCGTTCGGTTTCGTAGGTGGCGGAAAAGGTGCGGGAGTTCAAATCAAATTGGCTGGATGGAATGACACTTGGACTGGATCCAAAGTGTCCGAAACGGGGCTACTTACTGTGACATAACAGTTTCGGTAACGCGCGACACGAAAAATGCCTCATAGGGGCTTGTAAACAGCGCGTGTTACATTTTTAAAGGTTGGCTATTTTCTAGGGAAGCTTTTCTACCAAAGTTGAACATTATTTAAGCCGAAAAATCTACTGATTGACACCTAAGATCCCCACATCGCCCTGCCGTACCTGGCCCTCATCCTAAAGTCTCTGCAATTTTGACGAGATCAAAGAGCCATCTTGTTCGTCGCTTTATTTTGCTCGTAAAGCTCGCGCTGTCGGTCGCAGCCGCAACTTACAGGCCTATTCGGATTTCGAGATAATCACAAGTTCTAGAGACGATTTAGAGATCAACTAGATCTATATTGGATATCGACTAGATGTGACTTGGATATCTAAGTCATAACATAAGTTGGAGGTATCGAACAATACCATCAGTGAATTACGTTCTGAATTAGCGTTAATACGTAGTGCTAGTTCAGAATGTAGGTCAGATAACTCTAGCATAGCCGTGTGTCACGTTGCGCGGAATGCGTCCATCGGCGGTTTTGAGTCCGCGAATTTGGATGCGTCGGCGATTGCTGAGCAGGCGACCGCCGACCCGCGCCCCGCCGCCCGCCCGTCTACGTCACCGGAGACGCGCACGTCACGCGAGAGTACGTTGACCCCAAAACGTTCCTACGCTGCCACTGCCGCTAAGCCGCCTGCTTTGTCCAAGTCTAAGCAGCGGCCGAAATGTAATTCGGACAAGCCTATCGAGCTTAATTTGAGACTATTTCACCGATTCCTTAGTACGATTTAAAGAAACAAAAGGTTAATATGCTGCCAAAATATGCCATCTAAGTGTCCTTTTCATGATTGCTCAATTGAACATCCACAGAATAAATGTGGTGTATTTTATCTTTACATGAAAACGACTTTTTATGCAACATTTTGGATTCCCGTCAATTTCTGACGCCAGGGAAATGACGGAAACAGCTAAAAGAATCTACCGAAATCCAAAGCCTAACGGACATTCATGGCGTTGAACCATGGCTAGAACAGGTCGATAGAAACGCTCCATGATGGTTATATTGTATACCAAAGTCGGGGTTGTCGTAAGTAACATGCCATATTTTCAAAAAGGCCACCAAGCACAGATCCAAAACTTTTTTTCCAACTAAAAGAAATGATTAGACTATGCCCAGATGTTTCGCTTTACGAATCATATGTAATTGCTGTTTACATAGTACGATTTTTTTTGTGTAATACTTATCTTGTTCGCAAACCGTAAATTTTCTTGTAGTATTTGTCCGAAATCGTTGTAGTTACTCGGGAGGATTGGGTAAATATTGTCCAAACCATATGCTTTACGTGATCTCCCAGGACGAAATGTTACTTATTATTAAAGCACTAATTAAACTATATGTGTAATTTTTGAATAAAAACATAATACCAGAAAAAACGGCTAAGTAAAGTTGTATTTATAATAAACGATACAGTCCTTACCAAACTTTACGTCGCTCTAGTTTCAATTTTTTGCAACAGTATAACAGTAACTAATACCCGATATTTATAAATTGGTATATAAATGTTCATGCCAAAGAGAGCGGCTTTTTGGCGGCGGGTTCGTAAGACTCTTAAGAGCTGTTTTGATGCTGTGTCGGGAAAGAGTGAAATAATTTTAATCCAGGCTGACATTTCATAATTGACAATCAAATGTCAGACTTACCTACGACGCGATTCGGGAAATGAATTAGAGATGCACTAGATAAGATATAGTAAAGATATGTGACGTTCCACGGCGAAAGGTACCATTACCCCGACTGAATATTGGAGCGGCGTTAACAATAAGCGTAACCGCCAGCTGCCATAAGGTACCTTTTGCAGTAGAACGTCACATATCTTTACTATTTCATATCTAGTGAATGTCTAACGGCGCGATATCTTAAAGTTCGAATCGCGCCGATACTCATCAAAAATAGAACACATGTTTGAAGTGCCGTATGTGGGAAATATATATCCCTTCGCCTGGTAAAGGGTTAAACTAGTTTTACGGTTTAAATTACATATTTAAGTCACACACGCAACATATTTCATGCAATAGCGTGAGAGTGCAAGAAGTAGGGATATCAAAAGTATTCGGTTACAAGTACAAAATTATGATCTACCAAAGTACCTACTTACTAATATCTAATATGTACAGTCACCTGCAATAATATGTTACACAACGAAGGCCGCAAAAATATCTGACACGATCTTATTTATAGAGCGGTAAGAGCGTGTCACATATTTTTGCGGCCTTCGAAGAGTAACATATTATTGCAGGTGACTGTACACATAACTACCCAAAATAAACCCCATAATTTCCCTTACAAACACGCCTGTCTCACAGCCCTCACATGTGAACACGTCATGTCAATGACAATCTCAATCACCGCACGTTAAGAACCGAGATCCTAGGAACAAAGGGCGTGTCAGGTGATTCGTTGACCGCCATGATTGCGGCTTACCTAGCGAAGGCGATGTGGACCAATGTAACTGAGACCTTGAGATTTCTGGACCCCGGACCCAAACTCTGGAAAATGTGGTTTCAGTTAAATGTCCTGGGATTTTGTTTTGAAACTTCGAAAGCGACTCGGAAACAGTGGTAGCACTCGTAAAGATTTTTGTTCAGAGCACTGAAATCTATATAATATCATAATCCAAGCAATTTCCATACTTTTCAATTTTATTATATATTTTGGAATTGACCAATAATTGCGATAAAAGTATTTTTTACTTTATAAAACCATAAACATAATTAAAAACAAACTTAGAATAAAATTAACCTAAAATTATAAAACTATTATTATTTGTATGTCTTTTCCATATCTCGGGACCATGGGGTCCTGGATCTTTGGGAGGCGTACGTGGGGCCGAAGCCAACAGCGCCGAGGCCCTTTAAGACAATTTAATCTAAAGGCAAGGGATACACGTATTATTATTTTTTTTTTTACTTATGTATGCTTGTACTTTTTTATCGGTTTCAAATTTTTTTATACGTTATCAGTTATTACTACATGTAGGTATGTGAAAAGTGTTCGAACAAGCATTGTGATTTTTTTTAAAGTAGAAATGTTATTTTCACAGCGTGTTATATAAAATATTGGTAAAATCTGCTCAAAGTATTTAATTATAAACACTTTTTTTTATATGCGCGCGGGCGACGAGTTCAATGTATGTTCATATAGGTTTAGGGATTTACACTTAGGTTATCCACGCCTTAAACTATTTGTTTTGATAAAAATCACCAGCACGTAGAATACGATTGGAATACTATGCCCTTTGTGAAACAAGGTCTAAGGTTAGTGTGATGTAAGGTCAATGTGATTCATTCCGTCATATTCTATTCCGTCCAAAAGCGTTATTCTCGAACAACGAAAAAATATTGATAATTTCGTCAACAAAGAAGCGATTGCTTTTAGTTTCAGCAATCAAAAGCAAATGGTTTTTTCCTACGATTAAAAATCAAAAAGGAGCATTCCATGAAATTGTCTACCGTTTGTCCCGTACAAACGCGAATTTTCTGAAGATTTGCAGGTATGAGAGTTTCTTTTTCTATGACAAATGGTCAAAAATATGACAGAAAATTAATCGTCTGTTTTAAATGCCGAAAAAAAGTCGCAACACAGGATATAAAATGCGTTTGTACGGGAGAACCCGTGGAATGCTCCAAAAAATGTACTCTCGTAGACGGAATAGTCCCTATGACGGAATTAGCCAAATTGACCTTATGTGAGTATTGGGATGGGAGTTTTTCACAAACCCCTTCTATGAAGAATGTTTAAAGTTGGTATTTGAATAAATATTTTTACCGGCTTTGAAAAAAGAAGACGATTCCAGTTTGATGATATTCCAGGCTTTTTCAATAATATTTAATAAGTAGGGGAAATCCGGAAGACTTGCCCCAGTGAGAGAATCAAAAAATTATTTATTGTATGACACACGCATGCTAAAAAATAATATTTTGATTATGACACTTATCTTCACATAATGGTTCAAGTCTCCCACCTTGGCATGTCTCCCGGATTCCCCCTAGGTATGTTGCAAAGTATCTGGTTGTAATAATATGTCATATTCTATTACAATTGAAAGGTTTCACGATCATACACAGCTTCTTAAACGAAATAAATTACTTCGGTTGAAGGTGGAACCGTAGAAAGTCAGCCGCCATTCTTAATAATATCTACATTAATACAGAACGAAGTGAAATCAGAAATATTTATTTACTCAGATACAGTAATTGGATGTTACTTTATATTATTTATAAATGTACTGTGTATCTTGCCAAGCAGGCAAGCGTGCAAATCATATTAATCATAATAAGTAACAAAATTCAAATAATATAACAATGGAGCTCAATATAAATTACTAATCAAATGTCAATTACGAACAGCTCAAGATACCTACTACCTATACCAATTTAAAGTGGTTCGCTGTCCAAAAAAACGTTATCAGTGCAATACCAAAGTAACGTTTTTTGCGTGATTTCTGTTTAAAACAATTTATTATACATTTAGCGCAAATAAACATTCGAAAGTAAATAGATGCGCACATATTTATGTAGTTATAGTGTGTAGTTACTTAATATAACGCAATTTTAACGCAACGCGTTAGGTTCGTTAGGTATCTTCAAATGGCCGAAGGCCAGCAAAGAATAGGAGCCCCGCGGAAGCGGAGCTCCGTCGACATCGCTATAAAGTTAAGATAAAACGGAAAAAATAATTCGGGCATTTTGCGTTCGATTTAGGCAAAACAACATACTAGTCATTTTGCGTTCTAGACCATCTGCGGATAACCCAAGCCAGGCCGTCAGGCGGCGTTTTAAAGCACTACCCTCGAGCATATAATGCACCGGCATGCCTTGCGGGAGTCGCGTGTATGACACATGTTAGTGACGTTTCTCCTGTCGCTTTATAGCATCGACCCAGCCATCATCGATAGCCAGCCGTGTCTGTGTATTAAAATTTATGTTGTATATAGGTACAATTTTAGTATGCTTTATACTACTTTATGATTGAAAATCATTCATAAAATGCGTATTATATATTTTTTTGTTTACAACTGATTACTTCGTTTTATTTTTTGGACATTGGGAATATTACTGTGACTGAAAGACATTGTAGTATCTATTAATACAAACATAAGAAGCTCAAAAGAATAATATAAACAATCTATAAACCAAATCACCTTCAACTAAATTACAAGAAAGCTAATAAAAATATCACCGCCTTCCTATAAACTATAAGAAATCACCTAATAAAAAACTGAGGACAAAACAAATGTGCCATTACACTTACAAAGGTACCGGTACCACGATATACGTACACATTGCGTACACGCGATAACCAGGTTCAGGCATCTAATGACGGTACTCGATCTCATTTGCAGTAAATCATTTAGATAGTGTAGGCCCATTAATGCGTATACAGAAGTATAGTTTTCCACACGGAGGCCTATTCTGTTTGTCATAACTGGTTATGAATTTGTTGAGGGTCCAGGTCGAACAGGTTCTGTCAGTCTCAAAGGGGACACTTCTTCAACTAGAAACATCGCTTTTGACGCTGATTGGTCATATTAATATATAACAAATCCGGATCAAATTCATAACCTGTTAATACAATCAGAATACGCGTTATGGACTAATAATTTATAGACTTTGTTGCATAATATAAGACACAGATGTTGAGTGTCGCTGTTAGTATCTCTATCTTGTAAGGCCCTATGTGCATTACAACGTACAGTCGACGTCAAAGATATGTTTACAGGTTTGCACCTTATGCCTTTGTAATAAGGCGATAAATGTAAACATATCTTTGACGTCGACTGTACACTCCGTTTCACACTGATTTAAACTTTCACGATTTTCGATCGCAATATCCCCCCCCCCCCCCCCCCCAATAATAATCACTCCGTTTCAATCTATATAACAAAATATACGTTATCATTTCATTAGATATTTAAGTTTTGATCGGCATTTATTATACGATTATCACTCGGTGAGCCCCAAACTGTGATCGATAAAGGGTGTAGCGTGTTGCACGTCAAACGTGACATTGTCATGACGTTTATTAAGCGTTGATTGCCGCCGCAAGTTATCTACTTGTGAATATAATATAATCAAAATGTCAAATCATCGAACCTATTTAAATACCTAGTTCACATTTTACACGGTTACAAGAAAAACGTTTGAGAAACTTAAACCAATACAGAAAATTTATAGATAACTATACGTATACTGGCAAACAGATAAGCAGTGGTGGCCGAGTGGATATGACATCTGACTTTCAATCCGGAGGTCGCGGGTTCAAATCCTGGCTCGTACCAATGAGTTTTTCGGAACTTATGTACGAAATATCATTTGATATTTACCACTAGCTTTTCGGTGAAGGAAAACATCGTGAGGAAACCTGCATACATCTGCGAAGAAATTCAAAGGTGTATGTGAAGTCCCCAATCCGCATTGGGCTAGCGTGGGGACCTATAGCCCAAGCCCTCTCGCGTATGAGAGGAGGCCTGTGCTCAGCAGTGGGACGTATATAGACTGAAATGATGATGATGATGATGATACTGGCAAACCTTTTTCAACGAAATTCAAATTTTCTATGAGAGGAAAATTCTTAGCGCTTATATTTTTATTATTGCCTTTTTCTACTGACGAAAATGGCATGCCCAAATATACTAACATACATAGACTGCAAAAATGTTTACTTTTCCTAGAGTCGAGTAATAAACGCAATCAACGATATGTAGGTAAGTTATTGGTAAATAAAACTGCACCGTAAGCATTAAATCTTAAATTTATTATTATGTAAAAAAAAAACAGTAAATAATTTGTCAAATCTTATACGACGCAAGCGACTACCGAAACGATTCAGTCCACTAGATCTCGCAAACTTTTTAATAACAATAAGAGATAAAAACATAAGGTACCGCAATAAAAGGAGTCGTAAAACCTTCAGGGCTCCATCGGGCAGATATTGGATCAAGTCTACATACGACCCCATAATTGAAAATATTATTTGTGATATTTTCGAAGTACTTACAATGCTATAAAAAGGGGTTGAATTCTTAGACCACTTTTGATTGTTCGTTACATATAGAATTAAAATAAATCACATAAATATCTAGAATATATTACGTACTTTTAATTAAATATAATCGTAGTCGGAATAATAGCGCTTAAAATTATTTTCATGGAATAAGTTATCAACTCGAGATAATATTATTATTTATAAACCCTTTATGTTTATTTATTCAACGAGTACGTTTACGTACAAATGTATAAATAATATTTGGTTTTATTAAATTATATTTACGATTCATACGAGCAACCTACTCACAAATTCAAACTTTTTGTTTAAAAATTTTTCAGTCCGGTGTTTTATTTGGTTACTAATGATTATTTTCATAAATGGTTAACTTTTCAGTAAGGTAAATCTCAACACTTCGTTACTGCGTTTGAGTTTCGAAAATACCACAATTACGCTTTTGTAATACAAAGGATTTTTTTGTTAGACATAATACAGTAAAATTACGCTCAAATTGTACAGAATACGGAAATCAACATATATATGGCCAAAAAAATCGAATGAAGACGAAAAAACTAAATAAGAATCGGTCCAAATGTAATAAGCCGCCTATTCGCCTGATTCGAACTTTAAGATATGTCAACAATCTATTAAAGATACGATATGGATCGGATATGTCAGTTTCAAAAGTTACATTTTTGTTTGAAGAAACATCAGTTTTGACACTGACATGTCCGATCCGTGTCGTATCTTTAGCAAATTTATGATGTATTTTAAAGCTCGAATCAGGCCGTATAGCCACACCCGTACACTCCACGTTGACAATTTACGAGCGGCCGTATTAGCGGCCCTTCATCTTTTATTACGTCGCGAGATCGTTATGAAAACGACGAACAGTATGGGATGTGATTTATTTGGCACGGCTTAGGTTTTGTGGGCATCTAGTGTGGGCACAGATTTGTTGGCAATTGCAGATTGCTTTTTTATTGATGTTTTTTATAGGTTTGTTTCTTGGGCAGTATATTAAGTGCATTGTCAATGTATTGAATATTTTTTATCTGTACATATACAGTGTAGAAAGATAAGTCGGGCCCTGGAGAGAAACTACCTTAAATCCTTAAGTTGCCTCATTTTACTTAAAGGAGACGTTCCTTCATTTTTAAAAAGAAACAAAACTGCATCGTATAACAAGTAGGTTGTAGTAACCTTATTTCACGAACCAAAATAATCATCGTTATTTCACTGAGCACTTTTTACAATCATCGTGGTGGAAAAAACACATATCTGTAAATCTTCTGAAACTTTGCGTTTGTACGGGACAACGGTAGACAATTTCGTGGAATGCTTCATAAATATGCGGGTAAAAGGAGGAAAGAATATGATCTCAAATACGTAATAACAAACTCTTTTTTAATAATTTTTTTTAATTTACAAAAGTGTTGATTTTAAAAGCATTTTTGGAAAAAAGGAAGGCACATTTCACGATGTACACTACTTCCCTTTTGCCTTTTTTTTTTACTTGCCTTTTGTACTAGGTATAAGATTTTTCTTTTGCGCAATAAAGATTAAATAAATAAATAAATACACTACTCATATAATATTTTTGATACCATCGCACTGTTTCCATCTCACAGTGACTTAGACGAGACGAGTGCGTCACATCGGTTATTGGATTACTCGCTCGCGTAATTGATTATGAAATAATCAATTTAATATAATATGGAGAATAATTAAGCTTTTCAAAGGATAATGTTCGAAGCAGAATAGGTTTAAAAGACGAGAAATGTATTCAACAGTATTAATATACTAATGCTGAGTACCGACCTAATAATACATGTTGTTTTTATGGCAAAGCATAATTATATTTGAGCCACCTAAGGGCGCACCAGAGAGTGGATCAGCTACACTCTACGAGTAACACGAGTTAAAAACCGGGCAAGTGCGAGTCGGACTCGCGCACGATGGTTTCCGTACCATAATGCACAAAAACAAAAAACAAAAAAAAGCAAAAAAAAAACGGACGGACAGCGAAGTCTTAGTAATAGGGTCCCGTTTTACCCTTTGGGTACGGAACCCTAAAAATTGCCTACTCCAGAGCACGCTGTCGCTGTAGCCGAAATCGGTCAGGAGAGAGCATTTCAGCAAGTAGGTAATCAAACGGCCGAAAAATAAAAATAGGAAAAACATAACATAAATCCTACTCAAATTGTATAATTCATCTACAACTTTTATGAATTTAGGCTATCGAAATCTAACCATTTTATTGTAACGCCTAATACAAAATAAAAGTAGCACCGTACATTTTTTGAGTGACCTTTTTAAGGGCGTGTCACTTTTTGTGAAAAAGAAGTAAATGATTAACAAGAATTCAATTTTTAATTTGTCAAAAATATTTTATTTTTTAAATTATTATGCTCTGTGTTATTTTTTCACGGAATAACTACCTATACAATAGAATTTGCTACAATTTAGGTATTGTTCGCTATATTTTAATCAAAAATTTTAACGGCGCCTACGGGCATAACTAACTACGCGTAAGCCATATTGGCTGGTTGTTTGTTAATTTATTCTATTTATTGAAAAAAAAATAGTTTCCTTTTTTATTTATGTTACTAAAGCCAGAAATGTAAGTAGTCATAAGGCCACTTGCACGTTCCAGGGTTTGCCAACTAACTCAGAGTTAAACGTTTATACAGGGTTAAAGTGTACTGTAGCAGCGGATAATTCAGAGTTAGTTGGCTAACCTTTAGGGTGGTTTTAGAGCATTTTTACTGTACCTCAACAGAATAATTTATTGCACTAACGAACCAGATAATTCGTAGTGCAATAAATTGAACAATACCCATTGTAAGAGCCATATATTATAGTACACACGGTAATCTGGGAGATATTTAGCGCTCGTGAGCGTTTAACTGCTGATGCTAACGGCATTGGGCCCGATTCGGATTTTGAAATAGACATCTATTAGATATCTTTAAGACATCACCAAGATACGATCGATATATTTAAGATCTAACCTGTCAAATTTGACATTTGCGCGATTTTGGAGATACTCTTGAACGTTTTCCACAGGATATGACTTAGAGATCCAATTCACATCTAATAGATATCTTACTCTATCTAACGTAAAAGTGACATTGGTTGCCCGAATTGCGCTGCAAAAGAGAACTAGTTGATATCTAAATTATAACGTATCTAGAATGGATCTAGTACGTGTCGTCTCTTGTGAATATCTTGAAGTTCGAATACGGCAGATTGTTAAGCGTTCAAGGCGTTACCGTTCTCGTTCTGAATGTAGAATAGTATTCATTATCTTATTGTTCACTTTATTACACTACAAATTACCGTGTTCGTAATTTACTTGTAATTTTACTTCAATTACTTGTAATTGTTAGTTATTAAGTTATTATACTTCATGTTTCAATCAAAGACTATGAACTAGTTACCTGTTGTTATAGTTTTCTATCTTTATTATTAAGTTCGTGCTGTGATTAGGAATTATGTATACGGATAATAAATATTTCTTGTGAGTAATATCCCGATTTTTATTACGGTCCGCTTTTCGGCTTGATTTTTTCTACTGATAAAGAGCAGTCAAGAAACTAGGGATAGATAAGACGAAGATTTATAATTTGTTATTACATTTTATTATATCTATGATGCAGGTTAGTTTTATAGAAAAAATATTTATTAAGATTTCTAAGGTCCACTTGCACCATTCCACTAACCCGGGGTTAACCGGTTAAACCAGGAGTTGCCATGGTTAGCCATACAATTTGACACTAGGTTAACAGTTTAACCGCTTTAAACTAATTAATGTAATCTGAATCAAAGGCATAATAATTTAAAGGCATGTTAATAATTAATGTGTAAAAGTAAGTAATCCTTTTAAATATATCGTGAACGGTATTTCTATTCATGAGAATTAAAATACCCTTTTTAATAAATATGGAACTAAAACAAAAGTTAAAGTAATTTAAATTTTTTAACAGATAGATTTCTTTGTCCTCAAGTGTAACGTCATCCAACTAAAACTAACAGCGGCTAACGTAATCGTTAGTGACATTTAGAAGCGCTATAAAATCGTATGTAATTAAGGCTCGTAGCGATTACCGTGCTACGCCGTAGAGGGTGCTACGCTCGTAGCACTAATCGCTACGGAGATTAGTCCGGGATTGTTTTGTTGAATAATGAGGTTTTGTTGAGGTTTCTTTTTTCATGTTTTTGATTTAAGGATGAATATCGTGGAACAAACAATTTAGTTTTTTTTTCAATAAAATATGTGTCCGATTACATAATTTATGCTTGACTTTTTTCAATGATTGTTAAAACTAAAACTTGGAAAGGCATAATAATAATTTGACATAAAATGTGAGAGAATATAATAGCTCATGTGTTCTTTAAATTCATTTAAGGGTTCCGAATAAGATAATATATTATCCTTTTTATATGTTAACCTGTTTATAAATATTTAACACGCACGAAAATGTACTTTTTAAATAATTATGTTATTTTTGTAGCATTATTTTATTTAAATAAAATAATTTTCACCTTAATACACAATATAACTATTTCATTCAATTTCCTAAATTAATAACATGACACATAAATTTATGAACACAGGTAAAAAAAACATTAATCTTTATACCTTAAAAACTATTTTTTTATGTAGCATTATTTTATTTCAATAATATTATTTTTACCAAACTACTTATAAAATTTACTATTTTATTCAACTTTCAAAATGAATAATCCTGAAACCTACATAAAACGTAAATTTAAAACACCTGTAAAAAAACATTAATCACTGCCAACTTAAAAAGTAATTAAAACTAAACTAAAAATTAAAACTAAGTCCCACCTAAATCAGCGTCCCATTTTTCTTGCGCCGTCTAAACGGTCATAATTATGTAACCCTGCTGCTGGCGTAGCACTAATTGCAACGCGTAGACCCGCTACGGCAAAGAGCGTAGGTTAATTGCTACGCTTTCTGCGGTCCTAGTACTCTCAGCTTAGCTTGACGGAAACTCGCTTGCCTTTTTGGTTTTTTAATATTTTTTTTAATTATATTTTTTTATAAAAGTAAAATTACGAAAGTTTTTATTTCACACTGGAGAGAATATTACTTTTTCTCGTTAAATATTAATTGTACTTACCGCGCACTTAACTAAAACTAAATTAAAATTCACTACTCACCGATGATCACTATAAAACCATAAATCGAACATTATATATCATTATCCTCACTAAAGTTATATGTCCGATTCAAGCACTCACTGTGAAGCGATCCATCGCGAGTGATTCGTCCGTCATAAGGGAGGCATGACGCACAGGCACGCGCGCCGCGGCCAACCGCCGACTGCTTTGAGCGGTGAGTGTTGCTAGTCGGGGAAAATTTCTACCATTTTCTACTATTATAAAAAATAAATACAAAAACCATAGTAGTTCATAGTAGTTTTATGTGGGGATCCCAAGTATGTTAAAAATACATTTTTTTTATTTTTATAGCGAACAATAGTCGATTTTTTTGTAAAAAAAATTCTCCCAAAATACTTAATTTAATTTAACAAGTTTTCTTTTATAAATTTGTAGTTGAAGACTTCAAAAAAAATATTTAGTAATAGATTTCATATGAAAATACAGAAATACCGGGAATTTTTTCCCCCCCACAAGTGGAAGCGTCGTACGCATGCGCGCGGCCCCACCCTTCCCGGGGCGAGCCTAGACCTATTTGATATTTTTAAACTTTCACGGACAAGTGTAGTACAAATAAAATTCGCAACACACGTTGATTTCACAAAGCGACGCAATATAGTAAGATATAAGTGAATTTTGTGAAAAAAGTTGAGCGCGATTCAATTTCACTCGGTGCACGCTGGTGCTAAGATTCGACTTTGTATTTTAAATTCAGTGAACATGACCCGCTTTATACTGCAAGTTGGAGTTAGGAATTCCAAGCTATATTCTCGTTGTTTGTTTACATGGTGTTCATATTTTTTTAAACAGAATAATGGTTGTTTTTTGAAGTTTTTATGTATTCCGTATCCGAATTATCTTGATCAGCAGTTTGTCATTCCATAACATTCCGGCCAATACGAACGTACACTGATATCAGAATGACATATATTTATTATATACATATTGCGTTAAGTATGTTGAATGCTCTATGATGTACAATTTTGGGTAAACTACATACATCGCTTGAACTAGTTTTAGGGTATTTATTTTCATATTTTAAAAAAACCTATTAATTAAATACAAAAAAAAATGTGTTAATCCTAGACTATTAAAAAAAATAAAGGTGCAGATTTTAGGGATATAAAATTGATTTTAGGCTCTAAGCTTTCAGGCCCCAAAATTATTGTCGGTTAGCGGTAGTTACGTGTGTCACGTGGACGGCTTAAGTAATATGGCGAACACAAAATCGTACCGGGAATATTAATTAATAATCGTACTTGTGGAAAATTTCAACATACTAACATCAGGTTTTATTACATTAAAACGTTATTCAGTTGTGGAAATTCAGCTTTAAATATAATTATACCTATACCACGATTGTTTAAAGTTTAAAAAACATTGTAGTAATCTGTGTCCTATGTACATAATGTCAATGTCAAAAATTTCAACTGTCTAGTTATCACGGTTCATGAGATACAGCCTGGTGACAGCCTGACAGACATACAGACAGTGGAGTCTTAATAATAGGGCCCCGTTTTCACCCTTTGGGTACGGAACCCTAAAAATCAACAATTATTTGTGTACTAGTACGGTTCACTATGCCGGTGAACTAGTGACAGTGGTAATTGGCGAGTTTTGGTTCTCACCTGACGAATATTTTCTATAAACGAACCCAAAACCAAACGAACAAACGATCCCACAGTCAAACCGTGTAAACTGTTTTGTGGGACATTGTATTTGTATAAGTTGTATACTTTTATGTTAATAAATAAATAAAAATAAATAATAATAATAAAGCATCTAAACAAGTAAGTTCAAACAAACATTATTCACATCAACCGACGACAAAATAAGTAATGTGTATGATTATCATGTCCTTTTAGGAAATAAAATGCGGTACCGTCGCCCGTAACGTTAACTGTACATCGATGGACCTTATGCCTTTTGTAATAAGGTCCACGGACGAGTGTTGCTATTTGTACATAAAAAAGGCGGAAAAAGATTCCTATCCCAGTCGCACGTGGAACCGTCATAAATAATGCTTTTTACCGGCTACCTGCGTTTCGGTATAGGCTGGATAAATCAAACCTGTATAAAAAGGTATGCGGTCTTACGAGCAGCTATGCTTTGATATAGGTAAATACCTACTGTGAATGTAGCTACTGCCCGATTCCCAACTTTAAGATACGTCAATTTATCTAGAAACGATTTGGATTAGATGTGTCAGTGTCAAAACTGACGTTTTTGTTTGAAGAAATGTCACATTTGACACTGACATATCGAATCCATATCGTTTCTAGATCTATTAATTGGCGTGTCTTAAAGTTGGAATCGGGCCGCTAGAGGTAAGCTTGGGTAAGGGGTCATCCATTAATTACGTCACACGTTTAGGGGGAGGGAGGGGGTCAAGAAAATGTGACATATTGTAACATGGGGGAGGGGGGAACAACAAACTTTGTGACGTCACTTTAACTTCATCAGTAACCGAAAATTTATTTAAATTATTTAGTTCGCTGTACATTTAAATAACAAGTTTTTAAAACGAAAATAGTTTTTAATCGTTTAATTTTCTTTCCTAAGCAGTTTTGGGTTATAAAATTACTAATATTTATATCGTCAAAAATATTTTGATAAAATATTAATAATACTTAGGTACTTACTTAATTCGATTTGGCGATTTCGTAGAAAAAATGTGACGTCACACTAGGGTGGAGGGGTTTGCCAAATGTGACCAAGTGTGACAAGGGGGGGGGGGGTCAAAAAACCTAGAAATTGGTGTGACGTAATTAATGGATGACCCCTAAGTTGAAGTGGTACCGTAAAAAGTGCCTCCTTTACTCCAAAATTTGGACTTTAATTTTACTTAGTTTTGAAATTATCATATTGTGGTTGGTATGTTAATTTAAAGTAGACCATTACTACTATCATGTTATAAAACTTAACTGAAGCCATGATACATGAGTAGTTTTCACCGACTAAAAACCTCCCAGTGGTCCTCCTCGGCGCATTTCGCCGGCTCTGGGATCTCCAGTGAACCCTCCAGTGCCGTCCTAGCGCTATGCCCCTTTGTGGGTCCCCTCTTTTTTCAGTCGCAGTCCCTAGCTGCGACCGTCTCCGACCCTGCCATCAGACGGGGCCTATGTTAGTTTGTCACGGACATGGTATTAAATAAAAAAAAATTTATATTTTAACATTATAAAATGAAGGGGAATAGTAAGTTCGAATCAGCTGCTTGTTGTGACAGTATCAAATAAAAAATGTGGATCATTATTTAAAACCTAAAAACAACCAAATTACGCGCTTCCAAACCAAATTACTCCAATATTGCATCACAAACATTAAATCGGCTATGTGCAATAAAATTTCAATTAGCTATTCAAAGCGTGTTTCCAAACTGTATGTTGTAGCAATTATGTGCCTGTTTTACGTAATACCTGTTCATCATGTAATTACATACTGTATTGGTGGCAATATATGGAACAATTTACTCCTAGTGTTAGGTTGGTGGCAATATATGCAACATTATACTCCTAGTGTTAGGTAAATGTCCAAAATATATTACCAACGTTTCAATATTATCAATGCACCAAAGTTATTAGACACGAGAGTATATTGGACATTAAGCTAGATTCACACTGGCAATAAACATACGTTATTTTGAAATTGCCTTATATGAAAATTTAGTGAACTGATTACATCAAATTTGAATAAAATCATATCGTTTCCGAATGCAGGGCTTAGGAATTTTCATAAAGGCCGGGTTTCATCGTGTACAATCTTTAAATATTCTGCTTTACAATTGGAAAAAATAATATTAATGTAAACAAAAAAATATATCATTGTAAAGGTAATTGAACGTACATTCTATTGATAATAATATCAAACAAGTAATGCATTTACGCTCATCTCTCATTATCATTTGCGCAAAAATTAAAGTGGAAATGGTGTGGCCACACAGCACGAATGCATAAAGACAGATGGGCAAAAATAACCACCCTATGGCGGGGCCCGTCGGGGACAAGGAATAGAGGGAAGGCTAAAGAAAAATGGCTCGACGAAATCGTGGCTACAGCCGGGCAAGACTGGTCACAGAAAGCAAAGGACAGGAAAAACTGGCTGAATCTGGAGGAGGCCTTCACCCGAGGAGGGGTCTCTACAAAATAATAATATATAATTATTTTAACTTATTAAAACATTTTTTAAACTTTTTATGTAACATGTAGAGAATTAATAAAGGCTTTTTATTTATTTATTTAATGCATTTACGCTAAGAGCCTAGATTCGCGAGCAAAGTCTTGTAGAAATCGTATATTTTATGTCATTTCTGCTGTAAAAATATCAATAATTCATCTCTAATTTAAACTAAACCTTCGAAAATTTCAGCTCCATGATGAAAGAGACTGAGATCCTGGAGGGCAAGATTAAGGGGAAAAGAGGCAGAGGAAGGCCCAGGCTCACATATCTCAGCCAAATAAAAGAAAAAGTTTCTGTCGTGTCGTACGAGGGAGTTAAAAGGCTGGCCCAGCAAAAAGAAGAGTGGCGATTACTCCACCGGTCCGGCTCTTAAATACTGATGATGATGATGATGATGATGATGATGATGATGATGATGAAAGAGACACACTGTCGGATTTGAACTTTAAGATACGTCAATTAATAGATCTAGAAACGATATGGATTAGATGTCAGTGTCGTATTTGTTTGACGAAACGTCACATTTGACACTGACATATCTAATCCATATCGCTTCTAGATCTATTAACTGACGTGTCTTAAAGTTCGAATTGGGCTGACAAGCCAATAATCCTCGACCGAACGAATAAATTAACAATACCCATAAAAGAGCCGTTCCATACATCGAGTTAATAAATCCAAAAAACGCTCAAAGAGCACCACAATGGCGTAAAAGTGCGCGTTAAATCAATTCAGCGATGTAAAACGATGTGTAACATGGAACACGGAGTTGTCTCCCTCTACCCCCTACCCCTGCATCAAGAAGGAGGGAGCCAGTGGGAGTCGCCCACGTTCATGCATGAAGCTGTTATGCCAATTGTTTTAATTGTTATAGCTTTATGATCTCCTGGTATCGACCAGTTGAAAACAATTTTATTGTTTGTATGCCTAATTACGATTTTATTTGATGAGCCGGTTTTATTTGGCAATTTTTTTTTCGTAGATTTCGTAAATATGTTGTGGATAGATTTAGTTCTCTATACTGTACAATATAAGAAAACATGCTATATTCGTAACTCAACGGAAAATGATATACATTTTTTTCGGGACAATTTTCGTTTTTAGGGTTCCGTACCCAAAGGGTAAAACGGGACCCTATTACTAAGACTTCGCTGTCCGTCCGTCCGTCCGTCCGTCTGTCACCAGGCTGTATCTCACGAACCGTGATAGCTAGACAGTTGAAATTTTCACAGATGATGTATTTCTGTTGCCGCTATAACAACAAATACTAAAAACAGAATAAAATAAAGATTTAAATGGGGCTCCCATACAACAAACGTGATTTTTGACCAAAGTTAAGCAACGTCGGGAGGGGTCAGTACTTGGATGGGTGACCGTTTTCTTTTTGCTTTTTTTTGTTTTTTTTTTGCATTATGGTACGGAACCCTTCGTGCGCGAGTCCGACTCGCACTTGCCCGGTTTTTTTTTACTTTTTGTTCTGACCAAAATGAGAAGTTTTTCAAACCAACAACAAAATGAAAATCGGCCCTGATACAAAATTTATACAAATTTACAAAATAATACAATATATACTGTAAATTTTAGCTTTCAAAACAAGGGTTAAAGTCCGATGAAAGATAAACGGACTGAACCCTAAGAGAAACGTCAATATTAGTGATATAATAGTGCCTCTGGCAACAATGAAACCCACGAACTCTGGCTTCGCAGTCAAACAATTCGACTACTACTCGTACCTAAGTCAATGGGCCAACTATTGATATGATATGATATGGGGCAATCTTACACAAATCGACCTACCCCCACACAAAGCTCTATGAGGCTTGTGTTGAGGGTAGCGGAGACCGAGGTGAGTTGTGACAGAGGAGAGTTGTGACATCGTTGATTTTTTGGAATCTATTAATAGTAGAAGAGCCGGCCGCAAATTTTTTAACCGACTTGATACCACGATGAAATACACAATGGGAAACCATAAAAGTGATGCTAAGTCCGAATTCGATAGTCTGCCACGGCGGAACTTGCCGAAAGTACGAAAAAGAAGGCCACTTCCGGTGCGAAAAAAGGGGGCTGATTTAACCCATCTGATACCGAAATAATAATTATGGCAGCAGTTAGAAATTTACATGTAGACACATAAAAGCGAAGTCTGCCAGTATTTTTTTAGCCGGAAGTGCTTGGCAGACGCTCTCAAAGGTGGCCAACGGGACCCCTAATTTAACCCATCTGATACCACCATGAAACCAATTCCAGTCGGTAGGTATGAACCCTCATGTCAGGAATATATAAGTCTGCCAAGGCTATTCCTGCCGAAACACCTTGGCAGACGAGATTATGTAAGCAAGGTCGGCATCGGTTACCCTACACTAACCCATCTGATACCACCATGAAACCAATTCCAGTCAGTAGGTACGAACCCCCATTTTAGGAATATATAAGTCTGCCAAGGTTTTTCCTGCCGAAACACCTTGGCAGACGAGATTTTAAGCAAGATGACCATCGGTTACCGTACACTAACCCATCTGATACCGCCATGAAACCAATTCCAGTCGGTAGGTATGAACCCTCATTTCAGGAATATATAAGTCTGCCAAGGCTTTTCCTGCCGTAACACCGTGGCAGACGAGATTATGTAAGCAAGGTCGGCATCGGTTACCCTACACTAACCCATCTGATACCACCATGAAACCAATTCCAGTCGGTAGGTATGAACCCCCATTTTAGAAATATATAAGTCTGCCAAGGTTTTTCCTGCCGAAACACCTTGGCAGACGAGATTATAAGCAAGATGACCATCGGTTACCGTACACTAACCCATCTGATACCACCATGAAACCAATTCTAGTCGGTAGGTATGAACCCTCATTTCAGGAATTTATAAGTCTGCCAAGGCCTTTCCTGCCGAAACACCTTGACAGACGAGATTTGTAAGCAGCATCCGCATCCGAGCGATCCGTATTTTGGAATTATACAGATTACGGACATTATTAATAGCTGTAGCTGTAGGCTTATTTATTACTTTATGATTATACATATTTGTATATTATTATGTTATTAATAAAATATATTTATAATTTATTAAACCTAAACTTAATACATTGGGAATTCATTACCTGCTTACGGCAGTAGTAGGGATTAGTGGGTGAGTTCTGGCTCACTGAGCCAGGCCAACATTACAGTCCCTCCCCCTTTTTTCCCTTGTTGAGGCCCTGCAACCTTGCCTTGAACCCAAACTAATGTCATTGTAGCTCGAATCTAACCTAATCTATTTTTATTGCGTTTAAAATATTTCAATTATCTACTTTTGCAAAGTTAAATGTTGTAATCTCTATTTCGCAAAATGGAATTTTAATGTGACTTTAATGTATGTGCAGTCTACTTAGTAATTGGGTTTAAAGATATAAAAACACACATTTTATTTCCTATCCTAAGTATCCTATCCTAAGTTTATTCAAATAATATTCTGAACATATATAGTAACATCATTACTTATTCTGTGTACAGTGGAGAAAACGAATGAAATCATGCAATTTGATTTTGCTATTTTTAAATAAAGAGTAACCAAACAGTATTTTCCACAGTTGTTGGTAATGACCATCTCTTACAATTTCTCTTCATGAACATTTTATGATACCTAACTTAACCTTCCAGTTTTCGCCCGAATTAATCAAAAAATTCACCAACACCATTTACACCAACCAGGCGTCAGGTGGCAACCGGCCGGAAAACACATAGCCAAACAAAAACCTCTCCAAATACCATGAAAGTACACCAAGAATTAAATGCTATAAAGGTTAGGGCGTCCCCCGTAAGCGACGGTCAGAGGCTATCAAATGCGAATGGAAATGCTAAGGCGTACCCTGTAAGCGACGACAGACACTGCGCAAATAAACTGCGCATAGCTACATGGAATATTGGTTCCCTGACCGGACGTAGCCAAGAACTGGCGGAAACCTTACAAAGAAGAAATATCAATGTTTGCTGCATCCAAGAACTAAAGTGGAAAGGCTGTAAATCCCGTGACATTGGTAGGGGTTACCAACTTATATACAACGGAATGACAACCATGAGAAACGGAATCGGCATTGTCCTGGACAGTACACTTAAGCAGAGATTGATTAACGTAAACAGAATCAGCGACAGGTTGATGTGCATCAAACTAGCCCTGGATAATGGCCCTGCTTGGAACATCATTTCTGTATATGCCCCACAGATGGGCTGTAATACAAGCGAGAAGGAGGAGTTTTGGGATGACCTGGATGATCTCCTGCAATCTCTGCCCAAGGGGGAGGGACGATTGGTGGCTGGCGATCTAAATGGCCATGTGGGCCATAAGGCACCACCAAATTCAAATATTCACGGCAATTATGGCTACGGGACCGTAAATAGCCAAGGCACCACCATAATGGAGTTGGCGACCCAGTTCGATCTTCCCATAGTAAACACGTATTTCAAGAAAAGGGAAGAACATTTGATCACGTACAAGAGTGGAGGAAAGCATTCCCAAATAGACTACTTCCTCTGCGATAGATCTTTTTTGAAATACGTAAAGGACTGTAAGGTTATCCCTGGCGAACCTCTTACAACGCAGCACAGAATTTTGGTAGCCTGCCTCACTCTGCCGAAATGGTTCGCTAAGCAAAAAGTGCAAAAAAGCCAGCCACGAATAAAATGGCAAGAACTGTCTAATCCCGTAGGCGATATAGTCAACAGTAAGATAATAGAATATCTAAAGAACGATATAAGCGAGGCTCCTAACAACGCTAGCACAATTTGGCAAAATTTTCACAATTTCTGCACCGTTACTGCTAAAACCCATCTGGGAATATCGAAAGGCTTACTAAAAACAGATAAAGACCCAAAATGGTGGGACGATAATGTAAGGAAATCACTTATAGAGAAAAAACATGCATTTAAAGTCTGGCAGAACACGGGGTTGGACTGTGACAGAGATACATATAACATCCTTAAGAAAAAGGCGAAGAAAATGGTCGCTACCACAAGAGCCAGTGCCCAAAACAACTTTTACAAAAAACTTGAAGATGCTAGATAGATAGATAGATAATTTCTTTATTCATACCCACAACATACACGGCATTGAAAAAGTACAAGACAAGAACATGCAAAACAACTTAATTACTAAAAACTATTAACTATTACACTAAAAAATTATGAAGCCATGTGTCGTGGCACAGAAAAGGAGCTGGCTCAGCATTGTGATGCGGCAAGCCACATCGCTGGTATTCTGCCAGTACCTTACATACAAATATGCAACGCTTATTTAAAAAACAGTTAATTGGTACGAGAAATATAAGACAAAAAAAAAACTACTGTGCAATTTGTGTGTGATGTGTACATTATTGTGTGAGTGTATGTGTGTGTGTGTATCTTTGGACATTTGGTAACGTTATAGTATTAAAAAGTGCGGTTGGCTAAGTAAAAAGTAATTTAAGGAGAAAAAGAAAAAGAAGGGAGCAAGAGTGAGCTTAAGGCATATGCTATTTAAAATTGTTGCTTTTGTTGGTTAAGAAGTTGAAGTCGATGTTTTATTTTGAAAGTCGCTTTGCTCTTTAATTGACGAATTGGTGGTGGTATATTATTCCAACATTTGGTTGCGCGGTACCGAAAACTCCCTTTAAAAGCGGCAGACCGGTGCTGAGGAACCTGTAACACTATCGCTCGTGACGCTCTCATTTGGTGGTGAATGTTACTTTTTGAAAACCATAGGAGTTTCTTATAGAGATAAGACGGCTGCTTGGTTTGAATTGTGTCGAACAGCAGGCAAGCGAACATAAGCTCTTGGCGAGCAGCCATTTTTAACATACCTGCATTGTTCAAGAAAGGTGTGACATGCGTACGAGGGGGTATTTTAAAACAAAATCTGGCACAAGCATTCTGAACCCTTTGAATAAGACGCCACGACCGAGCGTGAAGGCAAGAACCGTAAGCTGCAAGACAATAATTAAGTTTTGATAAAACAAGAGCTTCACATAGTCTCACTCGCAGGGCTATAGTAAGAAAATTTTGAATATTATATAGGACTTTTAAACGATAAAAGCAATTTCGAACAATGTCCACCACATGTTTTTCGAAACGCAGATTTGTATCCAGCAAGAGTCCAAGATTTTTTGCTGCGTCGACACGATCCACTTTCACGTCATCAATCCTAATGTTTGGTTGTTTTGCAATGATGGCATTAGTTTGATTTAATGATCCAAGCACCATATATTTAGACTTCATAGGATTAAGGACCAAGCAATTCGCAGAGGACCATTCTGAGAGTCGTTTCAGATCCTCATTTAGCTTTAAAACCGCGGTAGCGAACTCTCCAGGATGAAACGATAGAAAAACCTGCAGATCATCCGCGTAAAGATGGTATTTACAGAATTTTATGCAGTTGATAATATCGCTGCTGTACAAAATGAATAAAAGAGGCCCCAATATTGATCCTTGAGGCACTCCTCTCTCCACAAGAATGGGATCAGACACTAAGCAAGAACCATCGTTTTTTGTCAATTTGACTATTTGCTTTCGGCCATTAAAATAACTATGGAACCACCGTATGGTTTTGTCGTCAAATCCATAGTATCGTAATTTTGAAAGCAAAAGTGGAACATTTATAGAGTCGAACGCCCTGGAGAAGTCCAACAAAACCAAGACTGTACCCTGCCCAACGTCCTGTGCAGCCAGGATCTCATCTATAACATCGAGAAGAGCTGTAGTAGTGCCTCGTTTTTTCCTAAAACCTGACTGCTTTTCGGGTAGTATGTTATTAGAATCGAGATATTTTGAAACCTGATCATAAACTACTTTTTCCATTATTTTAGATAAGTAAGGCAAAATACTGATTGGGCGCAGGTCTTTCAGATCCTTTGGATCATTTATTTTTGGGATCGGCCGTATAATAGCAGTTTTCCAAACTGAGGGTACTTCAGACGTTAAAATTGAAGTATTTATCAAATCTGTAACAATAGTCAAAGTTTGTGGAAGAGTCATTAAAATCATGTCAAATGTTATTCCGTCGTGGCCCATAGCATTGGATTTAGTTGTAAGTAATAGTTTTGCCACTATGGTCTCGTCGATGGTACTCAAACTGAATGTGGAGGAGTTGTGCCGGTGGTTATCAAAGTATGCCAGTGAGGCATCATCCACAGAAACATTACCCGGAACATTTAAAAAGTTTTTATTTATATTTGAAGGATCATTGAGATCCTGTGGCAATTCAAAGTTGTTCTTAAAATCTGGAATTACATGATGCTTTAAATTTTTCCACAGAGTTTGAGGTTTATTTAAATTATTATTAATATGTTGCTCAAAATAAGCTTTTTGTTCATAGTACAGACTAGTGTTTACCAATTTTTTCAATGTCTTATAATTATGTTTGTCCGATTCGTCCTTACTCTGTTTAAATTTCTTTTGCGCTTTGTTACGAAGACTTATCATATACCGTATGTTCTCAGTGAGCCAGGGTTTGGGTGCCACTTTTATTACTTTCTTTTGAATTGGAGCTAAAAAGTCAAAAATTTCCAAGATATAATCGTTAAATAATGCCAATTTGTCATCAATATTCTTTAGAAGAGAAATATGATTCCAATCCAACTGTTTTAGATAAGTGTTGAAGTTGGACTGCTCAATTTTATTTAAGGACCGACTGTAATAAACGGTTGGGGGTACCTTGCATGTTTTAACGTTTAAGTTTATGAAAACCATTGCATGACCGCCCAATTGCTCAATATGGTCCACCTCAGCATTGATTATGGTAGAATCAGTGCAAATAAGATCGATAAGCGTAGAACTATGGTCAGTAAAATGAGTTGGCTCTGTTATATGATTTATTAAGTTATTACACTCTAAAAATTCTTGTAACCGCTTAGTTTTATTATCATTCACATCTAACATGTTAATGTTGAAGTCACCGCTCAAAATAATACGGTCGTATGAGGAAAATGACACAATTGTTTCGCTTAAGGTGTCCAGAAATACATCTATACTTAACCATGGTGGACGGTAGGCAGTGCCAATAATAAAACGAATTGAATTTATTGTAATTTTTAACCACATCTGTTCAACGTCCGGGTGGGAAGGGTGATCACAATTTCGAACATTTAAACCATTCTTAATATAAAAACCTACTCCCCCGCCACCTTTCCGCGTGCCAAGCTTACGAGGGACGTGGCGTGGCGTAGCGTGGTTGGTGCTACAACCGGAACCGAGATATTCAAGCTAGCTAAATGCCGTAACAATGCCACTAAAGATATTAAACACAACAAATATATCAAGGATAACTCTGGAAGGCTCTTGACCTCCGACAGGGATATAAATGGTAGATGGCTCGAGTATTATCACCAATTGCTTAACGAAGAATTTCCACATAACAAGCTTACACCACTTTTACCCATCTTGGGACCTGTCCAAGATATATCAATGACGGAAACTAAGATCGCCTTGTCCAAAATGAAGAACAGGAAAGCTACCGGACCCGACGAAATACCAATCGAAGTGTGGAAAAAAACTGGGTTACCAGGGGTACAGTGGCTCACGAAGCTAGTTAACACAATATTTCTTAGCAAACACATACCAGACATGTGGAGATCTAGCAATCTAATACCATTCTACAAGAATAAGGGAGATGTGGCAAACTGTGGTAATTATCGGGGCATTAAACTCACTTCGCATACCTTGAAACTGTATGAAGGTATACTCGTTGACCGACTTAAGAAACTGATTAATATAACACCGAACCAATGCGGATTCAGTAGCGGAGTGAGCACAATAGACGCAATCCATACGGTCAAGATCTTAATCCAGAAATACAAATCCAAGAAACAGGACCTTCACATGGTATTTGTTGATCTTGAGAAGGCCTTCGACCGTGTACCACGAGAACTCATTTGGCAGGCATTAAGAGCGCAAAACATCCCAGAACATTATACAGGGTGTCCCAGAATTCGACGTCAAGCCGTAAACGGATGATAGACCAAGTCATAACAGTTATCATAAAAATACAAAAAAAAAAACCAACTCATGTTCTTTAAAAATTATGGTCACTTTAAAAATTCACAAAAAAATCAACACCCTGTAATTATTCAAGATTACACAATAATAAAAAAATTAGAATAAATTATGGAATTTGTAGTAACAAGAGTTAAAGAACCATTACAGGGTGTTGATTTTTTAGTGAATTTTTAAAGTGACCATAATTTTTAAAAAACATGAGTTGGATTTTTTTTTTGTATTTTTATGATAACTGTTATGACTTGGTCTATCTTCGGTTTACGGCTTGACGTCGAATTCTGGGACACCCTGTATAGAGGCTATACAGGACTTGTACCGGGACATGACGACCCGAGTCGTAAGCCCTGCAGGCGTCACGGGTGACTTCGAACTTAAGGTTGGTGTGCACCAAGGCTCGGCACTAAGCCCCCTACTCTTCAACATAGTCATGGACTATTTAACTAGAGATTTACAGAAACCCGCACCATGGACACTGTTATACGCGGATGACATAGTCTTGATTGCCGAGTCCCTCCAGGACCTACAAGCTGAATTAAATGGGTGGGTAACAGCCTTAGAAACACAGGGACTTAGAATCAGTCGGGAGAAAACCGAATATATGTTCTGCCACTTAACAAATACAGGGCTAAGTACCACTGCACCGCCGTGTATCGAAGGAGTCCCACTCAAGCAGGTGGAGTCGTTTAAATATCTGGGATCTATAGTGTCACCGCAGACTACCGCAGAGAAGGACATCGAGCACCGAATCTCATCAGCCTGGCTTCAGTGGAGATCACTCTCTGGTGTCTTATGTGATCCCCGAATACCTATAAGAACTAAAGGTCAGATCTATAAACAAGCCGTAAGACCAGCGTTGTTATATGGATCAGAATGCTGGGGTTTAAGGAAAGCTGACGAGCAAAAACTTCACACTACTGAGATGAAGATGCTGCGCTGGGCGGGCGGCGTCACCAGACTTGACAAAGTACGAAACACATACATCAGAGGAACATTTAAGGTCGCTAACGTCAGCGACAAATTGGCGGAAGGCCGCCTACGCTGGTATGGCCACGTCATGAGACGTGATGAAAGCCACATGACAAGAGCTGTACTAAACATAAGGGAGGGTAGCCGAGGCCGAGGACGACCCCTCATAACTTGGAGCAGCACCGTTAAAAGAGACATGGAGGCAGCAGGCATAGATAAAAGTATGACAGCAGACCGCATAAAGTGGCGGAATGGTATAAGGAGGGCCGACCCCAACTAGAGATGGGAATAATAATGGCCAGGAAGAAGAAGAAGAAGAAGAAGAAGAAGACCATTTACACCAACCAAATAGAAAACGGGTCCGTGTCCGAATTCGCGATCTCGAGTCCGGGTCCGCGTCCGGGTCCAGGTTCAGGTAGAAGTCGAATTCAAAATCTTGCTTGTTTTGCCAGTGGGGTAACTTTCTTAACAATCAATTAGAAAAAGACAAGTCGTCGAGGAGTTCCGTTCTGATCACCATCAGCAATACCACTTCATCAAATGCCACTGTTCTTAATGTAAATCCTTGTTTGCCTGATGAAAATACAAAAGTCACTATACAATGCCATTCAGATTTGTAGAGTTCCCTCGATTCCTTATGTGTCCCATCATTAGAACTTGAGCTTGACGAAAATGTGACTTAAAAACCTTACGTGCTTAACAAACATAACGAAGAGGACAAATCCCCAAACATGAGCTATGCGTCGTTGAAGAGTTCCATTCTGATCATCATCAGCAGTTTCACTTCATCAAATGTCACAATTTTGAATGTAAATGCTTGGTTTGTTTATAAAAACACCAGTATCACTATATGTTAGGGTGGTTCAAAATACATTTTTTTTTCCTAAGGGGCACCCCCTTATTTAGTTACACTTATTATGTTGATAAAATACACCAAGTTTCGTAATTTATCTCAACTACAAGGGGACGCCTCACCACGTTGAAATTTTGTAAGTTGTTTGAAACCCAAAAAAAAGAGTATTATTCAGAATTTTATTTAAATATCTGGTTTCACACTATTTGCACATGTGATGTATAAGTTTTGAAGTAGAAAAACATTTTCTTTCAAAATAATATCTTTTAAATCACACTTTCAAATAATGTGAAAACTACTACTTACATAAAAATCTACGCACGCAGGGATACCAGCAATTTGGAACGCCTTATCGTGACCGGTAAAATAGAGGGAAAAAGGCCTAGGGGTAGAAGTCCCAAACGATGGTCGGACCAAATAGCGGAGGAACTAAAAATACCTGTCAGCGACGCACTCCACCAAGCTACAGAACGGGACCGATGGAGACAACTAGTTGACGGAATCAAACGGAGTCACGATCCTCAGCAATGAGGGACCGATTGAAGAGAGAGAGACATAAAGATCTAAAAAATAGTAACTTAATTTTTTTGGATTTCATACAATTTGAAAATTTCTAAGTGTTAGAGCACCCCCTTGTAGTTAAGATAAGATTACAAACTTGGTGTATTTTGTCAACATAATAAGTGTAACAAAATAAGGGGGTGCCGCTTCTTCTAGCTAGAGTTTGAATTTTTCCCATACAAACGTGAACCACCCTACATATGTATACCTACAAGATTTGAAGAGTGCCCTCGATTCCTCCTTAATCTCACCCTCAGAACTGGGTTTTGACAAAGACGGAACCAATCTGTATGTATATACTTACAAGTTACAACTCAACTAAAAAAAGAATTTTCAAATTCGATCCCGAAATGACGGAGATATCAAACATTAAAAAAAACCGAATTAATACCTCCTTTATAGGGTTTCGTAGTCAAATGGCAAAAAACGGAACTCTTATAGATTCGTCATGTCTGTCTGTCTGTCTGTGTGTCTGTCCGTCCGTATGTCACAGCCACTTTTTTCCGAAACTACAAGAACTGTTTAAACTTGGTAAGTAGATGTATTCTGTGAACCGCATTAAGATTTGAACACAAAAATAGAAAATAAATACAATAAATTTTGGGGGTCCCCCATACTTAGAACTGAAACTTAAAATTTCTTTTTCATTAAACCCATACGTGTGGGGTATCTATGGATAGGTCTTCAAAAATGATATTGAGGTTTCTAATATAATTGTTTTCTAAACTGAATAGTTTGCGCGAGAGACACTTCCAAAGTGGTAAATTGCGTGCACCCCCCCCCCCCCCTTTAATTTCTAAAATAAGAGAATGACAAAACTAAAAAATATATATGATGTACATTATCATGCAAACTTCCACCGAAAATTGGTTTGAACGAGATCTAAACTAGCCTCTAGACTGCTTGAGTCTCTTCAGCGATGCAATATTGACTATCGGTACATCGAAGTGTTGAAGTGTTTGTATAGTTACGCCACCATGTCGGTCCGAGTCAGGAGCAGAGTGCGAAGGTGATTCTATTGCAAAGAGGTGTAAGGCAGGGAGACGTTATCTCTCCGAAACTGTATACTGCCGTAATGGAAGACGCCTCCAAGCAAGGACTTGGCATCAACATCAACGGCGAATACATCACTCACCTTTGGTTTGCCGACGATATCGTAGTCATGGCAAAGTCGATGGAGGAACTCAGCATGATGGTCGATGACCTCAACCGAGTTTCACAACGGGTGGGCTTGAAAATGAACATGGACAAGACGAAACTTATGTCAAATGCCAATGTTGTGCCCATCCCAGTCTCTGTTGGGAACTCGGTACTCGAAGTTGTTGACTCGTACATCTACCTAGGACAAGTAGTCCAATTAGGTAGGTCCAACTTCGAGAAGGAGGTTAACCGCCGAATCCAACTCGGTTGGGCAGCGTTCGGGAAACTACGTAATGTCTTTTTGTCCGACATACCTCAGTGCCTCAAGACGAAAGTCTTTAATCAATGTGTGTTATCAGTGATGCCTTACGGCTCCGAAACGTAGTTTTTCACTATCGGCCTCATCTCAAAATTCAAAGTCGCTCAACGAGCTATGGAGAGGGCTATGCTCGGAGTTTCTCTGCGTGATCGAATCAGAAATGAGGAGATCCGTAGACGAACTAAAGTTACCGACATAGCCCACCGGATTAGCAAGCTGAAGTGGCAATGGGCAGGCCACATTGCGCGCAGAGAAGATGGCCGATGGGGTCGAAAAGTGCTTGAGTGGAGACCACGGACTAGCAAGCGCAGCGTAGGGCGTCCACCCAGAAGATGGACGGACGACCTTGTTAAGGCCGCCGGAAGACGCTGGATGCGGGTGGTTTACGTTTGTATGGGAAAAATTCAAACTCTAGCTAGAAGAAGCGGCACCCCCTTATTTTGTTACATTTATTATGTTGACAAAATACACCAAGTTTGTAATCTTATCTTAACTACAAGGGGGTGCTCAAACACTTAGAAATTTTTCAAACTGTATGAAATCCAAAAAAAATAAGTTAATAAAATTCTGAATAATACTCTTTTTTTTGGGTTTCAAACAACTTACAAAATTTCAACGTGGTGAGGCGTCCCCTTGTAGTTGAGATAAATTACGAAACTTGGTGTATTTTATCAATATAATAAGTGTAACTAAATAAGGGGGTGCCCCTTAGGAAAAAAAATGTTTTTTGAACCACCCTAACATATAGTGATACTGGTGTTTTTATAAACAAACCAAGCATTTACATTCAAAATTGTGACATTTGATGAAGTGAAACTGCTGATGATGATCAGAATGGAACTCTTCAACGACGCATAGCTCATGTTTGGGGATTTGTCCTCTTCGTTATGTTTGTTAAGCACGTTAGGTTTTTAAGTCACATTTTCGTCAAGCTCAAGTTCTAATGATGGGACACATAAAGAATCGAGGGAACTCTACAAATCTGAATGGCATTGTATAGTGACTTTTGTATTTTCATCAGGCAAACAAGGATTTACATTAAGAACAGTGGCATTTGATGAAGTGGTATTGCTGATGGTGATCAGAACGGAACTCCTCGACGACTTGTCTTTTTCTAATTGATTGTTAAGCAAGTTACCCCACTGGCAAAACAAGCAAGATTTTGAATTCGACTTCTACCTGAACCTGGACCCGGACGCGGACCCGGACTCGAGATCGCGAATTCGGACACGGACCCGTTTTCTATTTGGTTGGTGTAAATGGTGTTGGTGAATTTTTTGATTAATTCGGGCGAAAACTGGAAGGTTAGGTATCATAAAATGTTCATGAAGAGAAATTGTAAGAGATGGTATCATTACCAACAACTGTGGAAAATACTGTTTGGTTACTCTTTATTTAAAAATAGCAAAATCAAATTGCATGATTTCATTCGTTTTCTCCACTGTACACAGAATAAGTAATGATGTTACTATATATGTTCAGAATATTATTTGAATAAACTTAGGATAGGATACTTAGGATAGGAAATAAAATGTGTGTTTTTATATCTTTAAACCCAATTACTAAGTAGACTGCACATACATTAAAGTCACATTAAAATTCCATTTTGCGAAATAGAGATTACAACATTTAACTTTGCAAAAGTAGATAATTGAAATATTTTAAACGCAATAAAAATAGATTAGGTTAGATTCGAGCTACAATGACATTAGTTTGGGTTCAAGGCAAGGTTGCAGGGCCTCAACAAGGGAAAAAAGGGGGAGGGACTGTAATGTTGGCCTGGCTCAGTGAGCCAGAACTCACCCACTAATCCCTACTACTGCCGTAAGCAGGTAATGAATTCCCAATGTATTAAGTTTAGGTTTAATAAATTATAAATATATTTTATTAATAACATAATAATATACAAATATGTATAATCATAAAGTAATAAATAAGCCTACAGCTACAGCTATTAATAATGTCCGTAATCTGTATAATTCCAAAATACGGATCGCTCGGATGCGGATGCTGCTTACATAATCTCGTCTGTCAAGGTGTTTCGGCAGGAAAGGCCTTGGCAGACTTATAAATTCCTGAAATGAGGGTTCATACCTACCGACTAGAATTGGTTTCATGGTGGTATCAGATGGGTTAGTGTACGGTAACCGATGGTCATCTTGCTTATAATCTCGTCTGCCAAGGTGTTTCGGCAGGAAAAACCTTGGCAGACTTATATATTTCTAAAATGGGGGTTCATACCTACCGACTGGAATTGGTTTCATGGTGGTATCAGATGGGTTAGTGTAGGGTAACCGATGCCGACCTTGCTTACATAATCTCGTCTGCCACGGTGTTACGGCAGGAAAAGCCTTGGCAGACTTATATATTCCTGAAATGAGGGTTCATACCTACCGACTGGAATTGGTTTCATGGCGGTATCAGATGGGTTAGTGTACGGTAACCGATGGTCATCTTGCTTAAAATCTCGTCTGCCAAGGTGTTTCGGCAGGAAAAACCTTGGCAGACTTATATATTCCTAAAATGGGGGTTCGTACCTACTGACTGGAATTGGTTTCATGGTGGTATCAGATGGGTTAGTGTAGGGTAACCGATGCCGACCTTGCTTACATAATCTCGTCTGCCAAGGTGTTTCGGCAGGAATAGCCTTGGCAGACTTATATATTCCTGACATGAGGGTTCATACCTACCGACTGGAATTGGTTTCATGGTGGTATCAAATGGGTTAAATTAGGGGTCCCGTTGGCCACCTTTGAGAGCGTCTGCCAAGCACTTCCGGCTAAACAAATACTGGCAGACTTCGCTTTTATGTGTCTACATGTAAATTTCTAACTGCTGCCATAATTATTATTTCGGTATCAGATGGGTTAAATCAGCCCCCTTTTTTCGCACCGGAAGTGGCCTTCTTTTTCGTACTTTCGGCAAGTTCCGCCGTGGCAGACTATCGAATTCGGACTTAGCATCACTTTTATGGTTTCCCATTGTGTATTTCATCGTGGTATCAAGTCGGTTAAAAAATTTGCGGCCGGCTCTTCTACTATAACTAAAAACAAGGTCGCAATAGAGCGCGTTTGTTAGTTCAAGTTACGAGCTAACAAACGCACACTGTTGCGAGCTCGCTAACAGTCATTAGATTCCAAAAAATCGACAATGTCACAACTCTCCTCTGTCACGACTCACCTCGGTCGGTCAATATATAATTACATGTATTATAGATAGATATACATACATAGATAAATACTAAAACGTATAGAGAAATGGCAACCCGCCCCGGCTTCGCATGGGTTACAAAACTTTAACAAATTATATACCTAAAAAGGTAAAAACCTTCCTCAAGAATCACTCTATTGATAGGCGAAAACCGCAAGAAAATCCGTTCAGTAGTTTATGGGTTTATCGTGAACACACAAGCGGCGGGGGACTTTGTTTTATAAACGGTGTAACATGAGGAAACCGAATAATTTTAACCACGAATTTCTGAGGTCAAAAGAAGTAAAAATGTAATATGAGTTTAGGTCAATTTCGCCAAAAAAGAATTTTTTTTTGTTTTCTTTTTTAAATTTTTTGAATGTATTTGTACATAAAATTTTAATTTTATTGGTAAACTTGTGACTTAAAATTGATTTTTACATTTTTTTTTCGTAGAACCTACTTTTTGCAAAGTGTTACTTGTCACTTTTTGGCATCTATCAATAAGGATATTAATTAGACTACGTCCCATAGCAGCAACATCACCATCAAAAAGGCCTTTTACACTATGTAACAATAAAAACTTGTTTTATTTTTAATTAATAATATCTCTGAAACTAGGCGAATTTCAAAAAAGTTTATAGGACATTTTTGTGTCTAAATATGATCAGGAATACGCTGTTAAAATTATTCGGTTTACTCATGTTACACCGTGTATATGGTGTAGTGACGGATGTCTGAGTGATGGATTAAACTCAGGAAAAAACATGTGATGAATACGCAAATAAATGCCCTTATCAGGATTTGATCCTGAGACCTCCTGCTTCATAGGCAGGGTCACTATTATTAAAATGACTTTATTATTATGAAAACTAGGAGATAGCAAAAGTAACGTTACACGCATTGACTAACTACAAATACCATTTTTTTTAAACCTGCGTACAATTTTTGGTACATACCTATTCCACAATCGGTATGTATTATAGGCAAAGAGATATATAGATAGTATAGAGGGCTATTGCCAAAATAAATTTTGTAGTCACGGTGCATTTACTACCATCTATCGACACACAATTAAAACTTAAAATATATAAATTAATCAAAATATGTTTACGGATAAATGATTTTTTATTTTTATTGTTCCATACTGACCCATGTTCTTTCACTGATATGTGTTAAAATTGTTAAATATCAAACGGTGTCGTCAACGCCATCTAGCCGAGAATAGGCCAAAATGTGTGCGCCATCTATTCGAGAATGACTTTTTCTAGATTTCCGAGGCACGTTTTTTTCTTAGACTTTATTTATCTTATACGGAGTTATAAATTATCTCTGATTATAGGTATATAATGAAATCCAAATTCAAAAACAGAGCAACTGATTTTGGGTCTCAAGAGGGTATGTCATTAAGACAATTTGTTCCTAAGATATCAAAAAGAAATAGAATTTGGCTTCATTTTAGTCGTGGTCTGGTCAATATTAGTATATTTGAATACCAGTCATACGGCGATTTGTGGCAGAATTTTAAATTCTCGTTTACCTGACGTGATCATAAAAAGGTTTACGATGTTTGGCCCGAGCAGAGCGCTCGGAAAACTTTATTATAGTTCTAACTTCAAGTTTCAAGTGCGGAAAAATGGTTAAAGGAACGTGACTACAGAAATATTGATGCTCCGATATTTTAGATCGGAAATAAAAATAACCATTACCTGCTTAACGTCAATATGGGTAAGTGTTGTATAGAGGTACCTAAGTGTGACTGGCCTTCAGGGTGGCTGTTTACTCATTGATTAGTGTGCTTGCTCGTAAGTAAAATATTCATTACAAGTATAATTTTACCGAGCAATAGATATCCATGGAATTAACAATAAAAAGCTCGCATATTTTAGCTCAATTTAATTTCATCATCATCATCATCTCAGCCATAAGACGTCCACTGCTGAACATAGGCCTCCCCCTTGGACCTCCATACGTGCCGCATGGGGGGTGAATGCCATAATCGCCACGCTTGGCAGGCGGGTTGGCGATCGCAGTAGAGTACACCGAATTTGAGGAACGCTGCTGCCCGTCCACCGGTGGTTTTGGACGTAGTTTAAGGACACCCGGGTATGTCCCAATTTAATTTAAACTAACAATTTAATTTTCTCAAACATGCAATGAAATATTGATGTTATGTTCCTTATAATAGGCTGCGAAGTATGACGTTTCAGGTGCGGCTAGGACAAAAGGTATTTAATGGAATTTCATTCAAATCTTGCAGGCCTAGGCCGGCAAAGTCCTCTTTTTTAATTTTCATTTCACAGATATTTGTGACACAGCATCGTGGCATTCATCCATAAAAAAAAACTAGAGGCAGTATTGGCTTTATGGTTCGTAATGACACTGCCACTACCCCTATAAAAAAAAAAACAAAATACAATGTTTGCTATAATTAGCAGTTTTATTTGTATAAAATCAACATGAACTTAATGATACATTATTAACCAAATTTTATAATTTTAAATTATAAATTTAACTACACAAATAAAAACATTTAAAATATTTCATCTAAACGTTAGCGGTAAAAAGGTCTACTCAAACACGCGTAGTTATTTTTTTTTAATTGTTATGGAGGTAAAGTTGAAAATTTTTCATTCTGTTTTATTGGATTTATGGTGCGTTGTTGATTTTTTTACTTTAATATGAGTTCCGACGAAATAATGAAATTTATTGTAATCGTAGGTGTTGGAATTGGCAGCGTAAACAGAACAGAAGAACAGCGAAAACAGAAGATTTTAAATAACTTGCTGCCTCTGCCGCCAAGTCAAAGACAAAGTATATGTATGGTTGCTTATGTAAATTTTATTATTTGATAAACTAAAAAAAATGGCTTACAGTTTATTAGATACAGTTTTGTGGCATATTTTAAATGAATGTAAGTACAAATTCGTCAGGTCCGCACTTCTTCAGGCTCAGAACAGAGCAGCCTGGAGGCTTCTTATAGACAGAGCTACTTATGGTGGTCACGACCCTCAGCTGTGAGGATAACGACGAAGAAGAGACAAATTCGTCATCACTGTGGAAGTTATACTTATTTACTCCATGCATAAAGCAACGATGTATGTGAAACATGATATCAATATGAAAGACTATGTAAACTTATGTGACGAAAACGACAGTCAGACGGATACAAGGCGAAACAATCAAAGATACATGAAAATATACGGGTAGTAAAAATACACGACTCGTGTAAAACATACGCGTGATAATGATATAGGTACGTGTTGGTTATATTTTGGGTGTAGTTTACTTTTAGTTTTTTCTATAAATAAAACTTGGGTTTCGTGGATTTTTTATTTTATTTATTTCATTGCATGTTTGAGAAAAGCACTATACATACCTCGGCGGGAAATAGGGTTGCCCGCGCTCAGACCTATCGCTTCGCTCGGCCGTCTATATGTCTTCGGCCGGCAACCCCTTTTGTCCCGGCCTCTGTAGTAATGTACTATTAAACTAGTTAAATTTTATTCTGAATTGTGAAAAAATATTCCATTAGTATCTATGGAATATTTTTTCTGGAATAAAACAGTTTCATTTCATGTTCATACCTACATGATATTGTATCATCATTATGTACACTGTTGTGTGATGAACGTGAATATTTATTCCCCATACGTGGAATATGCGGGTAGAAGCCATGGCAAAACTGGCCAAGTGCGAGTCGGACTCGCGCACGAAGGGTTCTGTACCATTACACATAAAACGGCAAAAAATCACGTTTGTTGTATGGGAGCCCCACTTATAAATAATTATTTATTTTATTCTGTTTTAAGTATTTGTTGTTATTATAGCGGCAATAGAAATACATCATTTCAACTTCAACTGCCTAGCTATCACGGTTCATGAGATACATCCTGGTGACAGACAGATGGACGGACGGACGGACAACGGAGTCTTAGTAATAGGTCTCATTTTTATCCTTTTACCCTCTGCTCCTACCCTAAAAAAAAGCCAAATTTGTTTACGGAATGCAGGCCCGCGTAACGTTCTGAAAATTCCCAATAACTCTTATTCATAAGTAAATCGATAGCTATATTAAAATTCAGGCGCTCCGGGTCGTTTGCAAACGGACCCTTTGTTTTCGGTTATCATTTTTCGCGCTCGTAATTTTTCATTTAAATTTCAAATTTCCCGATTGATTCGGTGAAATAATGTTTTTCGGGGAAATAAAACGGAGGCAGGTGCTTCGAGATGTTTACGCTTTTAAGTTTTCGTTTACAATACGAGGAAAAATGTGGTTTATAATTTAACAATGAAATTGTGGTGACGAGAAATGATATCGAAAAAGGATTCAGCAGTGTGTCATTTTTTATCTTGTGTCAATAAAATATGCCGTTATAAAACATTGTTTAAGAATCACGTTCTAATAGCAGAATGCTTAAATAAATAACGGATCCGTTTTTTACTACATTACTCAATTTTATATTGATAGGAATTTAAATTGAATTATCAAGCGCCTTGTATGTTATTTCAGAAAAGAAATTGGTCTTCGAAGAAATTGGTTTCGTGATAAACTTACCTACTATTGCATACCCAAGTATAAAATGACAAGGAGTAACATAAAATATATTGTTAACCAAGAAATGGTCCCGCCTCAGCATAATGCTGACCCGAAAGTCAACGCTGTTCTTTCGGCGAGAGCTAAGCTTTGTCAATATTATACTTGCACGAATTACGTGTTATGCTAGAAATATCTATGTAAAACCTCTAAACAGCAGCGCCCCTATAAAAGCAGATTATCCATCGTTTCCAGTGCATTGAGCAAGTCAACGGTCGAGTCCAGTGACTGCGTCGAGTCACTGCCCTAAGCGCAATTAACTCGACACGTTCTACAAATAATTGGCTTAGTTATATCTTACACAAATACACACTAATCTTATACTACACTGAGAGATATAACATAGTTACGAATGACTATTTTATTGCAGTTTCGAGAATAAGACTTCAATTATTTTTTTGTGTATTTATCTTTTGGGTTATCCGGATTTCTAATACGTACCAGGACGACATAAATAATAATTCATAAATAAAAAATGTTGAAAAATCCCATAGGCTAATCATTATTGTAAACCATTTTGTGACAAAAATGCCTTATACCATTTTGGAAAAAAGCTGGTATATAGGCACTCTTCACACTGATGGATCAATTTCTTTATATGCCAATGTACACTTTAACACCTAAATGATGTCATATAGTCATCATTCACTCGTACTGGTCCGCACATGTATGAACGAGATGCACGGGCGAATGAGATCATAATAAAATAAATAAATCATTTATTTTTCGTGATAAACTTAGTGTACATACAAAAGTAACATGCAAGGCTTTTAATACAAACATAATTACAAATTGTTTACCACGAAATGGGCTCGCCTCAGCATAATGCTGACCCGAGAGTCGGCGCTGGTCTTCCGGCGAGTCCATTTTGGTGGGCCACGATCGCAGCTGTACGGCACGGCCTCGTAGAACTGAACGCAACCATGCGGCGGCTGCCAGCGCCATCTGGCCTACGGGTGTGACAAATGACAGATAACCTAAAAGGCAATGCCGCACAGACAGGGTGCTAAAAATAACAATTGAGAATACTAGAACATTTCAAACATAAAACACATGGAATAACTGTGAAGACATTACAAATATTCGGATACAAACAAACAACATAAATAAATAAGACTACATACGTGATTAACGTTAAAAAAGGTTACCAAACACACTGTTTATTCTGTTTACCAAAGTGAGAAGTGAAGGAGAAATCAAGAAAATATCTCTTACATAAAAGGCAGATAAAACACGCGCAAACAGACATCGATAAAGAAGGGATATGACAGCAAAACTATACATACAGACGCATTGGGTTACTTACAGTGAGGAAAGGACATAAAAAACAGGTATTTATTATTATATATTATTATAATGACATCTTTTTGTTGTCAAAAATTTTAATAAAGCCACATGGTCACTATCATCTACGCCAGCAGAGCATTGAACAGCCAACCCACCTCATAATCATAATGTACCGTATATGAATAGCCGCTCCATAATTACTTACTGCACAGTCGATAGAGTCGGGGGCACGGTAGCGGAAATCGAATCGAGCACCCGTCCCGAGCCGAGGGATTGGAAAACGTGCCACGGTCAGGTCTAGTGCGGTCATTTCAAATGCTAGGGAAAATTGACGAAATGATAACTCAATTATCGTCGGGTGACAAGCAAAAGTCACTAACTGACACCATTGAAATTATTGAGCAATAAACCGTGTTACAAGTGTAATAAAGTTCATTGTTACTTTAATTTTTTGATAGTACAGTCAACAACAGAGCTATGAATTCAGGCAAAGTGCCAAAAATATGTATACACGACCTTAATGTACAGGCAATAAAGTACTGTATACATATTTTCGACACTTTGCCTGTATTAATAGCTCTGTTTTTGACTGTACTTAGTGACTTTTGCTTGTCATCCGACGTTATGATTGTTTATAAATAAATTTACTTCATATTTTGGACCAAATTTAAAGGCAGCATAACACACACACACACACACATGATAAGTAGAGAGACACAAAAACAGGCTTAGTGGGAGCAGATACAGTGAAATTATCTGCCCCATAAGCTAGCGAAAACGGCAACGTATTTATATGAAAAACTATTTTTTTATTACGCTTTCTGTGCCTTAATATAACCTCAGAAGAAAATGTAAGTTCTAGAAAATGATGCAAAGAACATAATTTTTTACCGAGGAAAATTATGAATTCAAATCCATCACTCGACGGTGAAATGGCGTTTAAGTGACGCTTTGGTCGAAATTGAGTTCGAGAATCGCTGCCGTATTCGAACTTCAAGATATTCACCAGAGACGACACGTACTAGATCCATTCTAGATACGTTATAGTTTAGATATCAACTAGTTCTCTTTTGCAGAGCAAATCGGGCAACCAATGTCACTTTTACGTTAGATAGAGTAAGATATCTATTATATGTGAATTGGATCTCTAAGTCATATCCTGTGGAAATCATTCATGATCCGAGTATCTCCAGAATCGCGCAAATGTCAAATTTGACAGGTTAGATCTTAAACATATCGTTATCGTATCTTGGTGATGTCTAAAAGATATCTAATAGATGTCTATTTCAAAATCACTAGGACAAATGCAACTGTAGTTATAGTAAATAGAATATAAATACACAGGTTTAATATCAAATGAATTCTAGAATTATCGTATCACCTATAACAACTCCTACAAGTATATCCCGGTAGGTACGCTAGTTGAATGTCATGTCGTGATATTTCGCGACACGTGGCCCGCAATACCCGACGCCACTCGACCCAGTTGTGTCACCGCATTGTACACATTTAGCAATATCTAGCAAAAGCTGTCATTAGCTAGAATTGTATTTAATGACATGTCTAGTTTCGGTAAAAAAGTATAGGGGCCCGATTCGGATTTTGAAATAGACATCTATTAGATATCTATTAGACATCACCAAGATACGATAACGATATGTTTAAGATCTGCCTAACCTGTCAAATTTGCAAATGAGAACTAGTTGATATCTAAACTATAACTTATCTAGAATGGATCTAGTAGGTACGTGTCGTCTCTTGTGAATATCTTGAAGTTCGAGTAAGTTGTTCGAAATTTGATTTTAGAATGTACCCTCACGCTCAAAATATCGGGAGAAATAAATAAATGACAAAAAGAATTGTCTCAAATTACAAAATTGAAGTTGCTGCCTGAATTTTTTACATTTGCGGCAATGCAGTACCCGAACAATGCGACGTAGCATTAAGAACATGGCCTATTTTCATAGATATCGTTAGAGTTTATGAGTTGAAATATGGATAGAACACAAGTTTCCTTTTATCTAAGAATTCATCCCCTAAAGAAGTCAAATGGGGTTTGAAATTTAGTCTTAACTCAACTGCACGCATAGAATACCTGTTTTTTTCTGGAAATTTCATCAAGTATTTTTTAGTGTCCACTTCCCGAAATACATTTTTAACCGGGCACCGAGCAACTCTCGCAACGGAAGTTGCGTACGACGCATCGCGATTGCTTCCGGCCGGGCCCGTGACGTGACCCGGGCCCAAGCCGCGAATATCATGTAATATCATGTGATCCTAATGACAATTTTTTTATCCGTGACTTAAATTGAGTACAGACAAAAATAAGTTGACATTTTTTTACTGTGGCAAATTGTTGATTATTTTAACAAAAGTTTGCGTTTGTGTATCAGAGCTGGAGGAGAATATTTTGAAGTTTTTATTTTAGTGAAATGATTGTAGTTTATTTTTTTAACTAGATTTTAGTAACAAAGTTCTTTATCGACATCTTTTGTCCACCATTTCATTTGATTTGAATTTTGAGTTTCCTACGGTCATATAAATATTCAGCATATGTAAAAAGTAAAAGTTTTTTTTTATTTGTCCGTTACAAACACTACATATACAGGTAAAATAAAAATAACTAAACATGTACTCTAACGCATTAATAATAGATCGTATTTAGATATCTGCTCTGACGACTGTACCAGTATTAATTTATATTCTTAAGAGACATTTTCCAAACTATCTGCATTGCACAAGCATTCATCATCACAAACAAAATCGCAATGAAATTACAAAAACTCAAACGATAGCAATTTTCACGCGCAACAAAACCTAGACTGCAAAAACACTATCTGTGCATAGCCAGGGTCACGCCAATACCTCGTTTGCGCTAATTTGCTTTTTATCCTGATAGGCCAATTCGAACATACAATGATATCAGAATAACGTCTGACTGATGTCATTCAGTTATCGTGCATTTCGCTCGTACTTGTCGTTATATGTATTGGCGCGGACGAGACGCACAATAACTAAATAACATGATTCAAATATAATTCTGATGTCAGTGTAAGTTCGAATTGTCCTGTGAGCTCGGTCAACGTCCGAAGGCTGGGGATTTTCCGTGGCTGCGGGACTCGAATCCTTGCATTAGGGGACTTTCTTCGTAAATATTAAAAACGATATCTCCAAGTTTCGAGGATTTTATTTTACTTACTCGTTTAAGTTTATTTCACTTTTTACGATTATTTTGTTAATAAATTAATTATGTGGAAGATTTTATCATGAAGTATCATTATATACTTAAATTCAATAATGTTTTTACTATAACTGATAATTAAATTAAATGTAAAAACTAGTAATGAAAAATCCCGAACTTGATTATCACAAAATATTCACTTTTGTCCTCGCAAAAGAGTTTTGTTATAACGTCTGTTACAGCTTTTTTTCAAGCACTATTTACAGAAGCAAATAATATCGTCCATAAATAATTTAGATCGACGACCACTCTGGACTTTATGACTCACTGTACGCGAATCAATCGAACGCTCCGTGCACTATTGTCCGATCAGTGAGCCTGTCACTGAGACTGGATTGAACTGCAAAACTAATACCTACCGAACTAAACATACACAGCGCAATCGGATCCACAATTTACACTACTATGTTTATTTTCACATCACCTATTCGGAAAAGTGCTTTTTCTTCCCTAGGAGGCACTGACACTGGTTTTCTAGGACACTATTTTTGTTTTAATTGCATACTATTTTCTTTGCTTTAATAATCATTTTAACATAACACTTTCCTCGTAGTTACGAGTAGGTTATGTGAAAATCAGGAAGTGTCATTTATGGTAGGAAAATCATTCCCACCTTAGGCGTTAACACTTAAAGGTCGAGCCACACCGGCTTGCGTGTCCGTGACGTGCGCGTGTGCGTGCGCTAAAATGTTGGAGCCGCACACGCACACGTCACGCAAGCGGTGTGCCATCTCTCATAAGGATCTGTATACTACAAACGCCGCACGCGCACGTGCAAGTCACGCACACGCAGCCGGTGTGCACAGGCCTTTAATCCGTCATGAGCTCGGGATTCTATTTTAGAATGTATGCCCAAGCCGTAATGTATGTCATTTTGCTCCTTTGTGACACGATCTACTATTTTACCCAAATAGTGCGGAAAGAGGGTAATATTTTCCGGTTATTTGTTTAAAATGCCTGTTTATTAATACTCCTTTATCAAGCCTATTATTTTACTTATTTTTATCTTAAAGACGGTTCAAGAATTCGCATGCGAATTAAGCTACATTGCGGTATTTGATCGATCAATTGAATTTCTAACTCCTGTGGTGTCAGCAAGTATAAGCCTTTCATCATCATCGTCATCATCTCAGCCATAAGACGTCCACTGCTGAACATGGCCTCCCCCTTGGACCTTTACATACGTGCCGGTTGAAAGCGACCCGCATCCAGCGTCTTCCTTTATAAGCATAAGCCTTTGCACCAGTCTAAATGAACCTTAAGTCATAAAAAAACAATGTAGTATTTTTTTATACGAGTACATTACGATTCTATTAATTTTTTTTTGTAAAGCTCTTAAATAACGCAACTGTTGACGCTGACTGTACAATACGTTCACTGTAAAAGCTCATTTCCAAAGCGTAACTTAGTGCACGTAGTTGCAAAGTAATTAAAAAGAAATTAACAATATTCAAATACACTATCCGCCGGCCAGAGCAAACTCACCTCTGTTGCAAAGGTTTGCATTATGGTGAAAGTTACAGTGCTATAAAAGTTAGTTCTCATCCCTGTTGTTTTGTTTATCAGATGTCCTTCTGTTTTAGCATGTTTAGAAACAGTTTCATGATTGCGTAACAATATTTAAATCGTGTTTCTGAATAGTTTATGTAGTTCTGTTATGTTTAAAATATCAACTCGTTCCCTGTTTACACACTCACACTGTAGAAACATCAATATTTTGTATGCAGTTAGACCACAAACATACTTAGTTGGGTGTTTTTACGATTTTTTAATTTTCCTTGTCTTAGATTATGAGACAATTTTAATAGTTTGTATGATTTCATAAAACGGTTAATGTCACGAGTCACGACAGTATATTATCAACAAAAGCTTTGCTGTGACATAAACTTTATGAAGCGCTTTACGGCCGCGGGATTTAATTTAAACTTTTCAATGGAAAATGACCGGCTAGCGCCACACTTGAGGATTAATTGAAAAATATTAATAACACTTATATGACCCATGTACTTGTACTAGTTTATGTGACTGCTACATAATGAAAGGCATTAAATACAAGTGTGGGTTTATAAAACGAGTTGAAAGCGAGTTTCGTAAAAACATGATTATCGTTGCTAATACATACTATTTTTCGTTAACCCGTGCACCCGCTTCGTAATACCGGGTCAGCTAAGCGGACGCCCTAAGCATTTCTAACGGGGTTATTAAAACCAAACAATATTATCACGCATCAAAACACTCCTAAAATGGTTCAAAACCTAAATTATCTCAATATCCATATTAATAGCATTTTCCTTTCAGCTATAATTATTAATTACCTCCGTAATTATTATTACCTACACTACCGACCCACTTGTGGCTTGAGTTAAACTAACGCAGGAACGTTAACATTACTAACCAATTGAGTTACATTACGTGGTACACTAGTAACATAGTGAATCCGTCCCTAGAGCCAGCTTCGGGCTCGGCGTCCTTAATTTAATAATATAATTTGATACGGGATGAAAATTTAAAATAATTCAGGCGGGAGTTTAACGTATTAACAAGAGGTATTTTTACTTTTATTTAACGCTGAGTCATTTTTGGCTTTTTATCTATAGGCATCGCCAGCAGAGATGAGGTGAATGATAACACAAACTTACACAGAGTAGGTTATAATCGCAAAACAGTAGGTATTGAATGAACGAAGGAGTGAATGTTACTTAAACGCACGGTATTTAGCTAAAAAAACTTTGGTAAGAAAGTTTTTGGTCAATTTTGAGGTTGTCGTTCAACTGACTATGGGTAGAAAAAAGAACAGAAATTTAAATTTAAATCTCGCTGTCATAATTCAAAAACCTACATGATTCTACACATACATACATACATGATTATATGTATCTACATGATTTTACTGTAGTGTGCGTGACTTCAACTCTCCTGGTGATAACGAGACGTATAATATATGTCACGGCTAGACCGCACGGGGGAATGATAACAAACGGTTTATCGTAAAGACGGATTACGATAGCTGGGTACTTTATTTTATAAACAAGCTTTAAGTACCTTTATACCTAAGTCTATTGAACCACACGCTTGTAGTAATTTTAGCTGTAAAATAAAGTATTTGAAACAAAGTACAAATACTTACAAGTACAGTGGCGTTCAAAAGTGCATCCGGATAGATGCCGACCGTAATGCCTTAATATCACGATTGAAACATCTCCATGCATTTTTGAACGACAGTGTACCTATAATTTTATTCGACCCTGTATTCCCTACCCTAAATTCGCCTTTACTCGTAGTATGATGTGGGCTTCCTTTGAAACATAATGTATGGAGGCCGTTCCAGGTACCTACTTGCACGCGAGTTGCCGATGGAAATATTAAGGCACATATTTATTTAAAAATTTATAGGTATGTGAATTTTCCCTGGCCTGCCTTGAGCTTAACATACGAACCTTTTAACTTCCTAATAACGACGTGTTGTTGTTTGTAAATTCAATATTTGCTCTTGATTTTTGGCTGAAAGTGATTTGCCTGTAATTTATTCTGTCATCTCGCTCACGTTCGCGAAATTGACTACTTTATGATTTCACGACTTGAATCCCTTCTGTCAAACTTCATCTTCGCCATATCACAAAATTGGCAATATCAACAAACACCTATTATTCCTTCGTATAAATCCTGAGGGCGTCCGCGAGCTGGCGCGGGTGCACGGAGCGGGTACACGTGGGCGCCATTGTAGGTAAAATCCATCGCACGCGTCCGCGCCATGTTCACTAGACATGAAATAGTAAAGATATGTGACGTTCCACGGAAAAAGGTACCTTATGGCGGCCGCAATAATATTGGAGCGGCGTTAATAATAGCGTAAGCGCCAACCGCCATAAGGTACCTTTTGCCGTGGAACGTCACATATCTTTACTATTTCATATCTAGTAACTCTCTGATTGATTTCCCGAATCGCGCCGAATTTTTCGTTAACCCGCTCCGTGCACCCGCCCACGCAAGCGGATGCCCTTATTCCTAACCACCTTTCACAAACCCCTCACAAAATCATAGCGTAACGTATTTAAAAAGCACTCGACTCACATCCTGGCGAGGTGCTCGGTTCGAGAGGCTAGACAATGGCCGCTTTTATTAGATCGCGCATCCGTGGAGAGGCTGAAAGAGTTGCTTCCGCGCCCTTTGAGGTGGTCGCTATTCGACATGCGTTGAAGACGTATAGCAACGAAATAAAACATGAAGCTGGCTACCGTAATCCAGTAAAGGATTCGTTAGGAGGTACAATCACGTACTGCTAGCTTTTACAGCTGGTCAAAGGCGTCTAGCCTTTCAAAGATACACCAGAGCATTTGGGAAAGGTACCGCCGTGGCCGGGTGGTCTAGTGGTCAGGACGTTAGCCGTGTAAACTGAAGACGTACATCTAATTGTAAGATGTCAGTTTATATAATGAAGGTGACTGTTGAGCTTGTAAGCTATTTTTAAAAGATTAGTTTAACGCATTTTACCTTGAGTACAAAATATAAATCCATAAAATCTTCCATTTTTTGCTAAGCTGATTAAACTGTTTGTTTTGTTTTATTTCAACATTAAGGAAATTTTATATTATTTTTTGGGGAATTAAAAAGTTATTTATGGTAGTCGTAAGCAGTCTACTCGCATAACGTATACACCATCAAGATCCATAGAACATTGTTGTATTTATGCCGCCATTTTCTCGTATATGAGCAGTTTTAATAAATAATCAGCTCTAAACACAAAAATAATATACGAACCTCTGGGTAGATAACAATGTCTAGAGAATTCGTTACGATATTATTTATGTTGTACAAGTATCATGGCCACTACACACTAAAGGTATGTTAAACCATTGCACTACGCACAATCGACGAACTGACCAACGTTAAGGTGACAGTCCATTTCCAACGACAGCTGCAATACTGTTAATTTTACTATGGAAATTGACAATGACAGCAACGCGTTCAGTACAGGTAGTGCAGCTGCGGTTAGAAATGGAATGTTACCATTAAAGTGGTGTTCGCTGCCGCATTACTGCCGCGATTGTGACATGCATTAAGTCACTCATTTTACTAAGGAAATTAATAAATAGGTACAGCCGCGGCAACAACAACACCGCAACAGTAGGTATTGCAGCTGCATATTGCAGCTGCATTAACACACGAAAGTCTCCTTTAATATGTCACACAAATTTGTAAAGCTTTTAATACAAACAAATTTTAATGAATGTTCAATTTGTAAAGCTTTTAATACAAACAAAATTTAATAAATGTTTTAAATGATATTACAGTAGCAGACGGTTTGCTGCAACCACCATGTTTCGCAAAAACTACAAACAACCGTAATCCCTGATTATGAATCAATTAGTAATAATGAAATTCGACGAACAATAAACTAAGGCCAATTCGAACGTACACTGATATATCAGACTCACATCTAAATGATATTCCGCTATCGTGCATTTCGATCGCACTTGACCGTACATGTATTGGCGCGAGCCAGAGACGCACGATAGCTAAGCGACATCATTCAGATATCATTCGGATGTCCGTATATTTTTTTAAATTGGCCTGACTGACCAACATTTAGGAATAGAGCGCAAAAACAAAGAGACAAATATGTAAAAAAAATACAAATTAATTATTAAGTACGCAATTTTAGATTCTCGCACTATGTGTGAAACAAGCTTTGAAGTTTATCTAAAGTTGCCTTCATTCCATAACAAATGTTTAGAGTACCTAGCAGCAGCAGTTTTTTATTTTCTGACTTTTGTTTGAATAATTGATCTCGTCTACGTTCAGAAATGAGCATCTTTTACTTGAACTTAGAACTTATCTAATTTAATATTTGATAAACAAAGTTAGTAGTTTTATTTTACTTTTCTTTTTACGCAGCTCTTTCAGGAATAAAATAAACTGGCTACAATCAGACCAAGGGCGACGATAGAGGACTAGATGTCCAAGATGGGCACGCTATAAAAAACTTACTTTCAACCTCATTATCATATCAGCTTAAAGACGTCCATTTCTGGACAAAGCTTCCTCCAACAACAACATATATATTTAATAAATAATAACTATAGGTACAAACTTAAAATGACCACGTGACTTATAATATAATTTTCATGTGTTCATTTCATGCATAAATAATTACCATTTAATTAATATTAATAAATACTTTTCCATTGAATTCAACGATTGCCAATTGCCGTTTTTGTCCCAAAGATAGACGTTTAAATTACATGTATTTACGGCCCCAGAATATCGCAACATACGAATTTGCCATCATATCGAAACCTATTTACCAAGAACTGTTAAATTTTCGAGCAGCGCTGCCGTGACCTACCCAATCTCCGGAAATTGTCACCAATGTATTAGCCCCTAAACCTTCTTATAGACATCAATGGCAGTGTATCATAAAGAACAACATAGTCGAATGACGCCAAACGCCACAAGCGCCATTAGCTGTCCAATGGCGCCAAAATCTCGTAACGTACGAATGTGCCATCAAATCTCAGCCTACCAAGAAGCTGATGGATTGTTAAATTTTCGAGCAGCGCTGCCGTGACCTACTCGATTTCCGGGCCCGACGACGCTTCCGGCGCGACGCGACGTTCGGGCGTGTGAGGCGTGCTCGTAGATTACCTCACACTAGAATATAGTGGAAGGCACATTCAGTATTTTGAAATATGGTCATCTCATTTAGATGGCGCGCGAACTCGCATGCGATTTTAGTTACATTGCGGACCATTCAGGTTACATCAACTCAGCGGACCGATCAAATAACGCAATGTACTCGTACCTAATGAAACTTGCATGCGAATTCTCGCATCGTCTAAATGAGCCCTAACGAGCAAGAGCAAAGCGCAAGCACTTTTCCGTTTCAATTTGGGCAAAAATGCTTTCGTATGTGCGGCTGCCGTCTGCTCTCCTTTACAGTTAAGTTCATATTTCTCACACATTGTAGTCCAAAGTAGTCACATACAAATAGAACAAAAATGTTAGTTCAGAAGACGCGTTACACACCTTAAAACATTATCATGCGAGCACGATGCACTGATATTAATTTTTTTAAATATTTTATGTCAACAAATACCGTAATGTGTGGGGCCACAGGATGCCTATTGATATTTGTTAACAAGGTTCTTTTCAAATAAATATTGTTTTTATTTTTATTAATGCTGTAGCATAAAATATTCAACGGAACGGACGCATACTTGTAGGTATTTCTTGTATTTCCGTATGCGCTTTAGTCGTTTTAAATGCTCCATCTAGCGGTTAGTAGCGATCTGTGGGCGTAGTTTACTGTCTGCTCAAATGTGTTCGAGCAAGCGTTTTAGATGTTTCATTCAAAACTATAGCGTGTTCGACATATTTCGTTAAGGATGGCATTTTGAATAAAGCAAATGATAGGGGATGTCCAGCAGTAGTTTCTGGCTATCAAAATTTGTTAAAAAAATACTATGCGGATTTGTATGTACACACTCCTCCAAACTTTTCCACGTATTCGGAAATAAATGCAATACTTACGCCTTGCTCGTTCTGTGAAAATCCCTTAGATACGCCTCAATATGCACGTGGCTCTGCTGGCCAGCGAAATATTGTTATGGCTACACGATGGGCCAGCGCCGGCCACTCCAAGGGACGCAACCATGGAATGAGATAGCAATATCACTTGCTCCCTCTAACACATAGATAGATAGATAGATAGATAATAGTTTATTCATCACACATGGTAATAGGTACATTAAAGATATACATCGTGTACACAATATCTATACTACTAACAGGTGCGACTAGTCAGGAAATATTAAACTAAGATGCATGCATGTCATAATTTGTAACATTCACATTTCATTAAATTCATTTAAGTTATACAGAGTATTTTTTAATAATAGGTCTTTCACTTGAGCACGAAACACTGTCAATCTTGATTCCTTTTTGAGATGTTCGGGTAATTTATTATATAAATTACGACCAATATGTCCTGCCACCAATAAATGCGGCCATTGGAGTGGCCGGCGCTGGCCCATCGTGTAGAGGAGCCATTATTGTTAGGTACTAATCAACCCGCAACACTCACGAAACTAAAACACCGACCCACATCTTCCCCGCATTCCGCGTTCGAAAATTATTTGAGTCGGCAATCGGAAACATGCCGCTGGACATCCTGTACTTTTAGTACCTAGTATGTTTTTGCAAAAGCTATTGTCATTTTTACACTCGTTCATCGCCGACTGTACTTTTGGAACGAATTTATATGAGTCCAATCTAGAAGAATTTAATCGAAAATTTAAACAAGATTCAATGAATCAGTCAATCATTCATCAATGCATGTTCAAACCTTCTTCTTCTTGAAACCTGTATTATTTAAGGCGTGATTGAAATTGGTAGCATAATTTGTCTTTCTAACTTTTTAAGAACAGAATCGTCCACGGTCAAATACGTTCCGAAAAATGAGCATTTTTCCTGTGAACAATGATACTTAACGGATTAGGTACAATTTACCGAGCAATATAAGCATTGGTAAAATGTACCTAATACGTTGCCTAATGCTTTAAGTTTCAAGTACAACCTCTTGACAGTATTAAGTTCCTCCCAATTTCAATAAGGCCGGCGCAAAACTTGCGGGTATTAAATGTTCGTATGCCATTAACTATCAGAGACAAATGGGAACCTTTACCTGCAATAGAGAAGCTAGCACAGCTGTGACTAACATTCCGCCTACCATAAAATACGAAACTAAAGCGGCATTTGAGTTTCACAAAATATTAATTTGATATCATTTTGTCCTAAAACACAGTCTCGCTCGTACAAATGTATTTAGTGCATAATTGTGTTCTTTCATATTTACACGGAAACGTCACGTCACGTAGGTAGGCAAATCTTTAAATGAATGGGTAAATACTTGCCAAGTCACACTATCGAGTAGCAAATAAAATATCAAATCTACTCTAGAATATTGATTGTAGTGAAATGTAGATGTTATGTGACATGTAAAATTACACTACTTTATAAATATTTATCTCAATAGTTGAGATCAATTTCTAAAATCCGAATGCCGCGTCTGGTCTCATCTCAGCACTAAGGCGACTGTATCCACAATGCGACTTACAAATCCTCGCCTAAGACAATTACCGAAGTTCCCAAAATCGATTAACCGCCGCATAATATATTCATCGACATCCATCATCCGAGGATATCTGTCCCCCGGGGCGGACTTATCGCCGACAGCGATTTGAGTGGAATTAGCTGAAATATTGATTAGGTGTGTGTAACTGCCACATTAAAGATTATTTTGGTCATACCTTGATGGTTAACATAACAAAGTTTGACCGTAATTATTATTTTAATGACATTGGGATGCTGAATGCAGGTGACCGTACTTAATAATACATATTACTAATTTGAATAATATTATTTTGGGCTGTGTTTTCCAATTCAACCACCGAGCCGCGAAATCTAGAGGATACTTGATATGAATTTATGTTAATATATCAATAAGATCTTCCTAGCATTAGGTTTACTTTTAATCACGGCTCACTAAAGCAACCTATCGTATATTTAAAAGAGATTTTTTTCTGATGTCTGGCTCGTTACGACTCACGATAAACTTCAATCAATATATTATAAGATATTTAGATACTTGATTTACACTTTCGACATTAACAATTTCAAGTACCTAAATAGATTTCTCTTTCCAATAGAAAAATAGCAAAATCTGCAGGAAAAACGCTAATTACATCAGAAACCACTGATCCGAAGTGTTTACTTGAAACATCATGATGCAGCTTAAAATAACGTTCAAAAAATCCGGCCAAGCCAAGTAAACAAGTAACGAGGAGTAAAATATTTGCCCGTTCACGGGTGGACGCGCGCGCCTCGAGCTCCAAATTTCGTCTTTGATTGGCACACAGGTAAGTTTTGGACTAACGGTGCGATTCGGGAAATGAATTAGAGATTAACTAGATACGATATAGTAAAGATATGTGTCGTCCCACGGGTAAAGGTACCTTATGGCGGTTAGTGCTCACGCTATTATTAACGCCGCTCCAATATTATTGCGGCGCTATGCGACGTAAGCGCCGGCCACCATAAGGTACCTTTTTCTGTGGAACGTCACATATCTTCACTATTTCATATCTAGTGACTCTCTAATTCATTTCCCGAATCGCGGCGCCAGCCGCTATGAGGTACCTTATGCAGTGGAATGACACATATCTTTACTATTTCATATCTATAGTGAGTGTCTAATTCATTTCCCGAATCGCGGCGCCAGCCGCTATGAGGTACCTTATGCAGTGGAATGACACATATCTTTACTATTTCATATCTATAGTGAGTGTCTAATTCATTTCCCGAATCGCGGCGCCAGCCGCTATGAGGTACCTTATGCAGTGGAATGACACATATCTTTACTATTTCATATCTATAGTGAGTGTCTAATTCATTTCCCGAATCGAGCCGTGAGATGGAGTTTAGGTTATTGCGAACTTTATCGGGTTGCGTGAACGTGTTTATAATTTAGCTAATGGCAAATATGAAGTACCTAGGGTGTATAATTATTACGGCGATAGAACACTTAACAAACGTTTACCCTTTTTAATGAATACCTTGCCCACGGACATACTCAAAGAGCCCAAAAAAGGGAAATTTTAAAACAGTCTAAAAAGGTATCTCCTAAATACTCTATAGAGGATGTGTTACCCTACAGAGTATTCAGGACATACTTACCTAAGTATTTTAACTCCTAATGTAAACCTATTATAATATTAAAATTAACTATTAAGTAGGTAGAGTATAATCTGACTCCATAGTCAAACAAAATGTAGTTTTGTGGAGCATTGTCCTTAACAAAAAAGTTGTAACTTCTTGTACTTATAATAAATAAATAATAGCTAAAGACGGCGTTCGAATCCGGCCTTGACTGGCCTTCGCCAATACATGACATACATGTATTTCAGTTAACACCTATATTAGCTATGAAATTAAAAATGAAACGGGAAGAATTCTAATTTATTCCCAAATTGTCATCAATAAATTAGTAAGTACATATTCTTTATTGTGCACCATACAGTTAAAAATAAATAGAAAAAAAAGAAAAATAATATACATAAAAAATGGATACCTACAAGACATAATAAAGTGTTTTTTAATGAAAATTATTTTACGAAAACCATACTTATTTCTCATAGCGCTTTTCAGAAAATCGTGAAGATAGTTACAACGCCCTCTATGAATATTATCGAACACTACCACAGTGACAATTATCATTTCATTCATCCGTTACACGTTCTAATCAAGCTAACGATCATGAGATAGCGTCTAACGGTTAAGACATCCTAATGAGCTCCCAAGGCAGACAGAATTCTCAACTCAAAAACGTCGTAAGACCACATGAGTACCTACGGCGCTTACGACCTTTCTTACAAAAGAAATTGTGAGTTGACCTACTTCGGAAGTGAATTTGTCGTTTGTTAATTATGAACGTCACTAGTGTCTTGTAGTGGTGCGGGTTGCGATGAAAAGGGAAGTTTCTTTGTTCAAAGTTCAAAACGGGTAAGGTCCTTAATTCCTCTTTATTGTTCAAACGACTTTCAAATGAAAGTTCAAAGTTTGAATTTCCTTGACATATTTATGTGTGCTATTATGCCTATGATGGTTATGCACGCACAAGCAAACAATGTACATCGAGTAAATTATAGGGCCCGATTCTGATTTCTAAACACGAAATTAAAATCCGTAATCAGCTCCAATACAAAGTGACCATAATTATTTATTACCAAGTGTATTGTGAACCCAGCGCAGACTAGAGCTGAGGTCACTAGCATTAATAAAGCTGCTAATAGACTTGCTGAACTGTAATGAAGCGAATTATCGCGTCTCGCAACTTCGTCACAAAGCCATTCTAACTCAAAACTTGGAATATGTTTTTAAAGTTTTCGTTACAGCTGGATTAAAAAAAAAGTTAAACTCGATTTAAATACACCTATTTATTTTTTGTGGCTATCAAAGTGCTTACAAGGAATGAGTTCTTGTGATCTCGTACTATATTGTCTATTAGCACGATTTTGGCACCCGTCTGACGACAGATGGGCTACAAGCTACAATACATTTCAATTGCATTTATTTTCATATTTCATAGAAACATTATCTAAAATAATTTGTTATACAAAAGGTTAATGGTACATAAATAATCATATAAAAGTAACTTAAATATATCTAAATATTAAAATATTTTAATCTAAAAGGCCTCCGCGGGCTGTACCGGGTGCAAAGGTGCCCATTATACTTGCCGCGTTACCACGTTGGATAGCGATGGCCAGCCTTTGCACCAGGTACGAACCCGCGTGAGCGTCAGAGGTCCTCTCCCTGATTCTACCTCCCACCTCCCTTATAAAAGCTATGGCGTCAGACTCCCAACACCCCGTTACCCCGTAATTTGATAGTTGACATAATATAAAAAAGTTAAAGTTTTCGCACTGGCGGTGCTACCATTTTTAGCACCCTAGTATTTTTTTGTCGTCGAATCGATATCTAAAATATTGGTTATTTTCATATAAATAAAAAAAACTTAATAAGTACCTATATTATAATTTATAACTCACGTAAAGTTAGCATAGCGTTGGAAATCAGCGCATGACATGAATCTGAAACAAGTAAAATGGTATCGTTAGTGTCATAGTCACATTTCACATTACACTTAAAAGGTTTTAAAATTTAACGTAATTTTTATGTGCACATTTTTTATCTTCATCTTCTTCGTCGGTATCACTCTTGACAGAGTGGTCGTGGTCATCACTTCAGGTGTTGGTGGCAAGCTTCACAACACGTCAGATAAAGGCGGCAGTAAATGGCTCATCATCACTACATGAATGCACGAGGAAGGCGGCTATCAGAGAAGAGTGGCGACGTGTTGTGAAGCACATTTTTTATAGAGAGCTGAAAATAAGAAGCACCATATGCCTACATCAATGATAAACCGACGACATCATTTAGATACCATTTTGACGTCAATATTTATGTACCTAAGTTAAATAAAATAGCTGATAGTGTCACAAGGGAGAAAAATTACATATTTACGGAGAGGGCGTATATTTTCCTGGACGAAGAGAAGGATTATATAATTGAAACCCAAACATAGCAAGGGATTCTAAAATACAATCCTGAGCATAGTGAGGGATTCAAGTGTTAACGCCCAAGGTGAAAATAATTTTGCTACCATGTGACACATAGGTAGTGTTTTTCACATCACCATAAGGTAATTATATTTTCTAATACATTACTTAAGCAAAAAAAAATCGTTGTTCTTTGTTAAGTTTCACTTTGATCCCTCCTAGCACGAAAGAAAATGCCCTTTTCCGAATAGGTAAGTTAAAAAAACTGTGCCGATCAGCTAATAGCAGGATTAGCAGGACCGATTTAATTTAGAAGCATAGAATAAACGATGACAGTCAACTTTTTACCGCACACAGGAGAAAAACAATCCATCAGTGCACCCCTCGGCTCAAACGGTTCCATGACACAATAAACAGTTTACACAGTATTATAACTCCATATACTTTGAGCGTGTTTTAACCGCTACTAGGTGATTATTATTGTTCTCTCTGTGTGTGTGTGTGTTTGTCGATTTATGATTTTGTTCCACTAACACTTAGTTTTTAATATTAATTGTTACTAACCATTATGGGCCATTGTCTTTTAATAAATAAATTACATTACCTACATATACCTCGAGGCTAACGGTGATAACTAAGTATCGCTTATTTATACTTTTTTTATTCGTGTCCCCAGAAGTACTAGGTTTTTCTTAGGCACATTCAGTAAAGTTGGGGAAAATCTCAACTGATATAAAAATAATAATAATCTAGTAGGCAACTTTCAGCATTATTTTACAAACAACATGACTAACTTTGTTGTACAATAGGTATTTACTTATTGAAAATTGTATAAACTATTAAAATAAAATAAAATGTAACGTAACTAACGGCATTATGCAACATGTTTTTAATAATATTTAAAAACCTTCAACCAACCGTAACCGTAAATATTATGTAAACCTGTGTTGTGTACAATAAAGTGATTACTACTACTACTAACAATTGTACAATAAAAATGAGGTACATTATACGTACTATATGATATAGGTATATTTCTTTTATAATTATACTAAACATTACACACCCTAAAACACCGTTTAATAATTTTTACAGAGGATAGAGACATGCTAATAAATAAATTAAATTGAAAAATGTATGAAGTTATGGTACTGATCTCATCACCGACTGTACTATAACCACAGATTTACATCAGTGTGCCGCTTATTGTTGTGTATCACACACACAACAACAAACAATGCACACGAGTTTGCGCTGCACACATTCACAAAGGTAAGTACACTACGCAGTCATTTGAATGTGTGTTGTAAGCCTGGGGGTACACGAAGAAAGTAAATAATTAAAAGAGTTAAGAGCATTTAAAAAATTGAATGGAATTTGTTTTTAAATCATAATATCAAAAAAAGTCAAACGAAGCGGCATTACTATGGTCAATATACAGCAAATTGTGTAAACATACGTCCTATAATTTATTTACTATACTTGGTCAAGCAGATCTTGTCAGTAGAAAAAGGCGGCAAATTTGAAAAATGTAGGCGCGAAGGGATAGCGTCTCATAGAAAATTTGAATTTCGCGCCTTTTTCTACTGACAAGATTTGCTTGACCATCTATAACCCCCTTATTCATAAACGTTTACTAAAGTTGACAAGCCGATAACAATCGTTTGTCCCTTTCCGACGTATTAGTATGATGGAAAGGGACAAACGATTATTATCGGCTATTCAACTTTAGTAACCGTTTATGAATAAGAGGGATAATCTTTATTGCTCAAATGAAAACACATTGTACAAAAAGCGAACTTAATGGCTCAAAGCATTCTCTACCAGTCAACCTTTAGAAAAAGCAGATAATATTAATATCGAGACAGAAAAATGGAGACTACGTTTATATGGAGAAGCGGTAGACCCCTTTCCTCTTAAAGAGATCAAAAATGGAATGTGCCCGTGCACCGCCAGCCTAAAGGCTTGGCCACACACAGAGCGCGACGCAGCGCCGCGTCCGCGCCGCGTCCACGCACATGCTAACAGGTTACCGACGTCAAACAGACTGCGTCCCGCCGGTATCACGCCCCGCTTCTGTCGCGCCCCGCGCCGCACGGCCCCTTGCGTCCGCGCGGCGCGTGCGCAGCGCTGCGCCGAGCGAACGCGGCGGCCCGCCGCGTCGCGCAAGGTCACATCAGTAGGATCGGACGTTAGGCAGCGAGCGGTGCGCCGCGTTCCCGCGCGGCCGCGCCGCGTCCACGCGCGCGTTGAGGGCGTGTTGAGAGCGTAAGGCCGGCGCGATCGGCGCGCGCCCTGTTTGACCAGGCATCACGCGGCGCGGACGCGGCGCTGCGTCGCGCTCTGTGTGTGGCCAAGCCTTTACAGCGCTCCCTCAGTTCTCACTTGACCCACATCCCGCGCGGGAAAAACTTGCAAATTATCGAATGTGACCAACTTGCCCGCACTTTCATAATGCACGTACGTTACCAGTGATTTATTTACCTGCTGGTCTAAACTCTGAATCGAGTCTGAAAACTCTTGGAGTTTCCCATGGTTTAAACGAGCGTTTTAATGCAGAATTGCTCTTGTGACTTGCTTGTAAGTATAAGAACATACGTTAAGCTATGGCTTATGAAGTAAGTATTTATACAGAGGCGGCATTCGAATTACAGAATTAAATTTTCTTTTAGGCGGAGTAGCATTTTTTTATAAGGTTACTTTTGAGCAATGACACTTTTGATATTACTCACTTTTTGAGAACGCCACTTTCTGAGTTCGTCAATACACAAATGGATGCCACTAATTTCATTTCGATTTTACTCAAAATCTCGAAAACAGAGCATATATATAATAAAAAAACATAATTCACTCTAACTATACTCACGTAGAATTCACTTTCAGGAAGAGTAAAATTTTGTTTAAAAAGTTTATTGATTCAGGTGTATTTATGTAAAAACATGATTGAGTAAATATGAAGCCACTTATTAGCTTTATGTAAAAACATGATTGAATAAATATGAAACCACTTATTAGCTAGTGGGCCACGAAATTAACTCCATGAAAAAAAAGCAACCTGTTAATTCATTCTTTCTATTTTCGATACAAGTATGAGTAGCAGTTTGTAGCAAGAAAACGGACGTATTGTATTGTAGTACGGGTGATTTTCCGCAACTCGTTGTCTTGCGCCTATTTTGCGTGATATGGGGTGGGCTTGTCCTGCCAGCCCAGCTCCTCGAGGAATCCCACCAAACCTTTGATGTTGAGTAGGACCTCGGGGAGGTCTCTCGGAGATCCGCCCTGTATTGGGCCACTCCGCTGCATTCCAACACCACGTGAGAGGCTGTTTCTTCCTTCTCCATGCATCCACGGCATAGGGGACTGTCTGTGACACCTGTTATAAAAAGATGTTTGTTAAAAAGTCCATGACCTAAGGGACACTGGTTACCATTTTCAGTCGAACCTTTCCTAGTTGAAGGAGCGTCCTTGTGAGCTTACCATTGATGCCAGGCATGGCTTCTTTGGCCTGTCTGCATCCAGTCTGGTTTAGCCAGTGTTCTGTGTGTAGTTTCCCAGTGCGTGCAAGCAGCATTGAGCGTACCTTGCTAAAGGGTAACGGGAGAATCGGTTCCGGGCCAATCGCCCCCGCACCCGATCCTTGTCGGGCGAGCTCGTCCGCAGCATTGTTACCTCGGGATCCACTGTGTCCCTTGATCCATTGTAAGATGATGAAAACAGACATTATGCAATAATTCCTCAAATGCCATTAAATAGTACAATACACACAGACATTATCTTTATGTAGATCAGATTTCCGTACACGTTCATAAATATTGCCACAAAAAGTTAAAGACGTTCAAGTATACATTTGGTGCTAGATTCCCTCACAAAGCGGCACACATAATTTATCAATTTCCATTTGGAATAAAATTCACAATTCCGGCGACGTTATTCCGGATTACTCCGCTAACTTTCCTTCTGTTTAATAAAAATTCAGGTGGGCCACGGGCGTCTTATGCGTTTCTGATTAAAAGTTCCGTTTTACGAGTCGCTCGCGGTTTTTGTTTCACAAAATAGTCTCGGGTAGTGCTGAGAAATCGAGTCTTGCGAGTCTATATTCTATAATTCTAACACTATCCCTTTACCAGCCTTACAGTTAAAAAATGACAATCGAATGTCAGTCTCTCATCGAAAATAGAGCACATGTTTGAACTGCCGTATGCGGGAAATATATATCCCTTAGAGTGACATTCCATTTCCAACTGCAGCTGCAATACTGTTCATATTACTATGGAAACGCGTCGCTGTCATTGTCAATTTCCATAGAAAATGAACAGTATTGCAGCTGCAGTTGGAAATGGAATGTCACTTTTAGCCTGGTAAAGGGTTAATGGTTTAACTCACGTGTTTTTAGTCACTCGTGTGACATACATCGAAGGGTAGAGTAGAGTTGAATGTTCAGCCGCGCGCGAGACATTTCGCGCGAGTGTCTAATTTTAAACACGTGAGTTTAACCGTAAAATTAGCTTAATTTTCTCACGACAGTTTAAATTCGATTCTATAATTCTGTTCAGTGTGACGATATTAAGCGATTAAAACACTTTCAAAGGACAAGAACCTTTTAAAGGACTTGCTTATTCAAAATCCGTTTAAAAATATCAATAATATTTCGATCCTAGTTACCCGTAATGATGGACAACACACAACTATTGAATACCTTGTTAATGGTTTTACAACGCGTAGACTAAGACATCGCGTATTCGGAAAAAAATCATTGCGATAATTTATAAACTTTTCTAGAAAGTTCACGAAACTCGACATATTTTTTTTTAACAAGTAATGTAATAGTTTTAATTCGACATGTGAATAAGTTTTGCTTTAATTTTCGATTACAATTGTATATATAATTTTAAGTTTAATTTTAATTTTCGATCTCAATTTTAACTGTATAATTATAATCTTATTTGGCATGTAAATTGGCTTTATGAATAAATGAGTAACTATGAGTGGATTTCAAACTTTGAAATGCTGGCTAAAGTCTAATGATTTATAAACGTTTTTCTTGGTCTATCATTTTGACTTGTGTATACGAAAAGGATAAAACATAAATTAACTAATCGAAGCTTATAAAGTTTTATGAATAAAGGGCTTAAAAACTAAGTCGAGTCTGAGCCAAGCATTTGTAAGACTCAATTTTTGCCAACACTAGTCCCTCGGGCGTTTTTAAATTCTCGAGACTACTCATCGAGGTTTAGCGGTGAACGCTGAATTTGTAATGTTATAAGTTAAACAATTTTGAAGTAATTTGGTAAGCAAACGACCTTCAAAAAGTTGAAACAGTCGTTGGACATAATCGAAAGCTCTGTTATTGAATCTGGAGAACAAGGCGAAGGTCAGAAAGAGAAAATAATGGGTGCCTCTGCCTACACTACAAAAAAACTGCAAAAAAAATCAGCAGGAATAAATTAAAGACACACGGCAAACAGCTTGCTTCTTAGGCTTAGAGGATATAACCAATGGAGACGCCATGACTAAAATTTTCGGTACAAAATAGTCTGCCGTTTTTTGCGGGGGAGGGGCATATCAAATGTATAGGTACGTCATGTCAGATAAACGTCAGTCCATACATATGGTTGACATGTGGTTGACCATTGGCCGCCTATTTTCGACAGAGGGGAACGCCTGTTAATGGCGGCTCCATGTTAATTACTCCGAGTTCTTAGGCGATCTTCAAATCGCATGCAGATTCGCAAGCGGGTCTGGTGTGCAAGCGGGACGTCACTGTAAACCTGCGAAGTACTGTCTCGCTCAAACACTGGAACGGCGAGTGGATTCCGCATCAGTGTTTTACCCCGGCTACACACATAAACTATAAATCGTAGCGATAAATCTGTGCAGTCCGATTTGCGCAGTTTTATCTACCGTGTGTAGTTACGTCTGTAGCCGGCATTAGGCAGCGTTTCTACCAGAGACGTGCGAGGATGCGTAGCGCGGGCTGTTTCTTAAGAACCTATAGTATTAATTTAATTTATTTATTTTCCTATCCTCGCTCAGCGCATCTCTAATGGGCAATATCCTAATGGTTCTTAACAAACACTTCCCTCGCTACACATCCTGGAATATTTATGGTGAAAGCGCAGTCATAAATGCGTGAAGTGTCACACTGTTCACATTGCCAAAAATATGGCGCAACGGAACGCATCAGACGCTTAGATGTTATGAGCATTAAGTTCTGGTGCGCTCAATCCTTTTGCCGTGTCGCCAAACATCATTAATTCCATTTCTTTTATTCCGTTATCTCTTGAGTGTATATTAAAACAGCAGAATCACGGCCATTTATTATTCCCGCGGCACTCAGCGCCAATTCCATTTTTCCGTTCCCCACATCAGCTGTAACCGGTCCAAGAACCGGTACGAGGTTATAACCGGATACCGGTAATAGGCGATTTAAATGCATGCGGCCAGGTGGCCGGTGCACCGTCTAAATAGCATCGTGGTATTGTACATGCAAGTCAATAGGGTCAAGTATTGGCGGTAACTACTCCGTGCAGCTTGCAAAAGTCGTCATTGTAGCCATTTAGATTTTCAAGATGGCGGATGTGTATTTTCATGAAAATTGTAGTGCTAGTTCTGTTTCTAGAGGTTTTACCCTACGTAAAGGCTCTAGTGGTCAGCTATGCGCCAGTGGTCAGATTTCCTTGGTTATTTTTTAAGTTATGTCTATTGGGAACTACTTTTTGGGGTTCCGTACCTCAAAAGGAAAAAACGGTACCGGTTATAGGATCACTCATGCGTCTGTCTGTCTGTCCGACCATTCCCCCCCTTTGTCTCTGAAACTACTGAGCCTAAAATTTTGAAACAAATACATAAAATAGTACTTTACCTATAGATGACAGGAAAACCTATTAGAAAGGTGCAGTCAAGCGTGAGTCGGACTTATGTGCGGAACCCTTGGAAGGCGAGTCCGACTCCCACTTGACCAGTTTTTTACAATATCCTTTAGTCGGCCTCCCCTAGAAATCCCAAAAAACTAATTTAAATACCTGAATATAAATCATTTCAATTGATCAATATGTAGACAAATTAGAAAATTTAAACTTAAAAATGTCGTTAAAAGTCTGACTACTGGCACCTTTACCCCACCGATGTCACACAAGTTGTTCATTGTGTATTCCAAGATGGCGAACGCAGATACAATATATGTCCAGTCGTTCCAGATTTTCAGGAGTGGAGTCAGGTGTCGATGCAGAGTCTAAATAATTTAGTATGCGGGACAATCTGCCGTATTCGAACTTCAAGATATTCACAAGAGACGACACGTACTAGATTCATTCTAGATACGTTATAGTTTAGATATCAACTATTTCTCTTTTGCAGCGCAATCCGGGCAACCAATGTCACTTTTACGTTAGATAGAGTAAGATATCTATTAGATGTGATTTGGATCTCTAAGTCATATCCTGTGGAAATTGTTCAAGAGTATCTCCAGAATCGCGCACATGTCAAATTTGATAGGTTATTAGATCTTAAACATATCGTTATCGTATCTTGGTGATGTCTACAAAATATCTAAGAGATGTCTATTTCAAAATCTGAATTGGGCCCATTGGGTAAATAAGTGAGAAGAGAATTTACTAGTGGCTCTCGGCGCGATTCGGGAAATGAATTAGAGATGCACTAGATAAGATATAGTAAAGATATGTGACGTTCCACGACGAAAGGTACCATTACCCCGACTGAATATTGGAGCGGCGTTAATAATAAGCGTAAGCGCCAGCTGCCATAAGGTACCTTTTAACGGCGCGATATCTTAAAGTTCGAATCGCGCCGTCTGTCAGCTGTAGACCTCGCGTTAAGATACGATGTTAAAAATGTAAAAACAAAAAATAGGTAGATACTTACTTCTTGTGTGTGAGAACCGAATTGTTGTTAAGTCATAGGTTTGTTTTAAGTGTACCTATAGCCGGTCAAACAATATTGTCAGTAGAAAAAGGCGCAAAATTCAACTTTTCTACGGGACGACAACATCTCCCACCTTCATTTTTTAAATTGCCGCTTTTTCTACTTCCTTTTGACAGTCTATTTCTTTATTTATTTTTATAAAGAGTTTCCGAATTGCTTGTGGAAATCGCGCATTTTTTACAAACCTTACTCGTAATTCCAACGGCATAAGCATACTCAAGCAATCTCCACTTTAAAACATGTTCATGATATTGTTGTTATGTAATAATCATGTCGTATTTAATACGACTTGATTCGAACAATGCTTAAAAGAAGTCACAGGGGTACACTGTATTGTACAATACAGTGTTAAAAGTGACATTTCTTCAATCAAAGATATATTATATCTATCAGTGTCAAAGGTGTTTTGCTTGGTAACATTCAAACCTTTCGGGGTTTGCACATAATATGTTCAAACCCCGAAATAAGTGTATGTTGAAAGGTTTAAATGTTACCAAGCAACCTCTGTCCATCTTCCAGCACGGATATCATGGTCGCATTTTTATCACTTGTCATGTCACGCGTCACTTTCGCACTTTCATATTTGCTAGAACGTGACATGCATGGTGACTGATGATAAAAAAAGGCGACCATCTTAGCCCTACTGCTCTGTGGCCAGAGATATTTTTTTCGATTCAGTCACGCGCCACGTCCGCGCAGTTTGTCGCAACTGCCGACAAACGCGTTATAAGTATACACGTTATGGACTAAGCCGGCGCTTAGTGTTCTTTAAACGCTGTTGTGGCAAATGGATATTTGACGTGTGTTTTGGAAACGTATTTAAGGTGACTACGTATTTATTTAGAAAAGCCATTCATCATTATCTTCCTTGAGTTGCCACGGCTCACGGGAGCCTGGGGTCCGCTTGGCAACTCCGAAGCATTGGCGTATTGGCAACTTCCATCTGAAATTCCAACCCAGGTGGGAAACTAGCACTTGTTGTGATTAATTCGGTTTTCTCACGATGTTTTCCTTCACCGAAAGTGACTGGTAAATATCAAATGATATATTGTAAATCAAATACATTTTTATACTGAAATAACACATTACATATAGCGCATTGACAGAAATCGCAATAATGTCTGAAGTTGCATTCTAATTACAAGATGTTTGTCACTACAATACAATACCTACTCTTTATTGCACATGTCACATAGTATCACTACCTACCTATAAATTTACAAGTTACATTAGAGATATCATTTCAGACTCTATACGTCCCACTGCTGAGCACAGGCCTCCTCTCATGCGCGAGAGGGCTTGGGCTATAGTCCCCACGCTAGCCCAATGCGGATTGGGGACTTCACATACACCTTTGAATTTCTTCGCAGATGTATGCAGGTTTCCTCACGATGTTTTCCTTCACCGAAAAGCTAGTGGTAAATATCAAATGATATTTCGTACATAAGTTCCGAAAGACTCATTGTTACGAGCCAGGATTTGAACCCACGACCTCCGGATTGAAAGTCAAACGTCATATCCACTCGGCCAACACTGCTTCTTTACATTAGAGATATGAAAGATATAAAACAACCATAGGTAGGTACATTGTTTGCTTAATAAATATAAATCACTCGTATCTAATACAGTGGGTCCTCGTAAAAAAATTGTGTTTTATGGCTAAAATAAATATTAAGAAGGGTCAGCCTATACGAGGATTGCGGATGTTTGAACATACACTCGATGGCAAAATATGGGAGCGTATGTTGTATAAAAGGATGGAGTGGTCAATCTTGAATAAGTAATAAATGCGAAGCTTTGACATTCAAAACATGGATACTGTTTTTTAAACTTGCAGTTTTAATCTATACATATAGTTTTATCCACATCACCACGAAATTCCAGCAAGATGACATTTTGGTGTGCCCTGTCTCTCTTGTGGTCTTGGACAAAGTTTTGAGCAAGTGTGATAAACTAAAATCAACACATATCTACTTCCGTAGCCGTGGAATGTATGTTGCACGTGAGACGTAAATATGTATTATTAGGAAACAAATCAAATCATGTTTTTATGGAAATATTTTCATTTGGTTAATAGGTATTTCAAGTAAAAATACTACTATATTATAATATAAATTTGAAATAGATTTTATATACGAAAAATAAAGTGACCACCCTTCAGTGCCCAGGGCGGAGATCGAACCAGCGCGTCCTGCGTGCGTACAATTACAGGGACATGAGGTACGAACCGTATTGTTCTACCTTAGAATTGGCCAAAGGGCGCCAAAAGCCTTTCCCGGCCGGAATCCATATAAAATAAATAAAATAAATTTCATATACTAGAGAAAATTCGACCCATACTGCCGTGACTCGGGTGTCGAATGTCAAATCTATTTCCGTTTGTAAAAAAGTAATTTATAATATTATGAAGTTAACTTTATTTTGTCCTCGAGTGTAAGTCGTACATCAATCTAAGATGTGTATCCGCGAATCACATTTGTATAATAATGCGTTGGCCGGGCTCCATGAGGATGCATACCGAATTGTTTACAAAACATCGGAATGGATCATTAATTCGATGATCATTAATGATCATTAGAGGTTCATAGGATTATACGTAGGTTCTTGTTGTCCCTAGATAATCTCATTTACCTATTCTATAATCACACATAGGCTAGTCAAACTATTTTTATTAGACATGGACCAGAGATCGGGCGGCCTAGCCAAGGTGACGATCGCTTTGTGTCTCTATATCAGTCTTCCATATAAGCGCCACTTGGACCATCCCACTAACCCGGGCTTAACCGGTTAAACCGTTAACCCAGTGTCAAATTTTACTGGTAACCATGGTAACTCCAGGTTTAACCGGTTGACCCCGGGTTAGTGGCAGTTGCGTTCGTGCGCTACGGAGCGTTAGCGATTGGCATGCTGTCTACGAAGCTGTATTGTAACCAAATGTCAATAAAATTTCGTGGGTGGTCTCATAGTAATAGTTGCTCAGAATAATTTTCCAAAATCTCCCTGGCAACGGGAATGCAGTTATTTCTAGCCACCCTGTATGGGAACCCCGGAATTTCCAAAAGTTAAATAATCGTAACTCGAAAACTTCGAATTGGCTAACAATACATGGGGTATATATCCTGAGTTTATTCCCCACAACGTGAGGAATCTAAAAAAAATTTTGGAATTCGAAGTTTGGACCACCCTGTACATTTCTGGCTTCTCGGAAACGGTTCTAACAAACTGCCGTATTCGAACTTCAAGATATTCACAAGAGACGACACGTACTAGATCCATTCTAGATACGTTATAGTTTAGATATCAACTAGTTCTCTTTTGTAGCGCAATTCTGGCAACCAATGTCACTTTTACGTTAGATAGAGTACAATATCTATTAGATGTGAATTAGATCTCTAAGTCATATCCTGTGGAAATCGTTCAAGAATATCTCCAGAATCGCGCAAATGTCAAATTTGACAGGTTAGATTTTAAACATATCGTTATCGTATCTTGGTGATGTCTAAAATATGTCTAATAGATGTCAAATTCGATGAAATTTACTATACAGGGTGATTCACGAGACGTGAGCAGGCCTAATCCTGCACACTCGGTAACTGATAATTGATCATTCACCGTCATATTTAGGTGAAACAACCACACTTTTTCCTATTTTTTAACTTTTTGGCGAGGGCAAATTTAATTCTCTACAATCATGGTCACCCTACAAGACCTAATTAATAAACATAAAACCTCTTTAACCGTAATGACAGCATTATGATTACGAAGAAAATAAACTGTCAAACTTGAGTGAGATACGAGTTTTCAAAAGTAACCAGACCGTGATGACATTCAATTTGACACAGAATATCGGTAGTTTAGTATTCTAATTGTAGGGTGACCACGCATGTCGCAAATAAATTAATAACTTTTTTTTTTCAACACGACTTGAAAATTAACGTTAACCTCACTAATACTGATACGAAACACTTGCTTATAATTTACGAAATGCGCAGTGTTGGTCCTGCTCACGTCCCCTGAATCACCCTGTATGGGGGTTTTTGGGGGCAAAAAATCAATCTAGCTAGATCTCTGGGAACTTTTGAGTTTTCCGAACAAAGCTCGGTCTCCTAGATATTATCTCAAATTTGTAAAAGTAGTCCTGGGTGGCAGATACTTTTGGCGCGTTTTTTCAACCGTTATTATTAATGCCGCCTATATATTATTGTTGCCTAGTACATTAGTTCGATGTATGCGTAATAAAAAAAATCGGCCGCGAGGTATTGCATGTTTCTAGCACTAACGATTACGGAGCCAAACCACGGACGGACAGATAGAAGGACATGGCAAAACTAGTTGACCACGGAACCCTAAAGCCGACCACTGACTAACAGGCCGCCGGACGATATCGGCCTGTCAGTTAGAACAAAAATTTGACAGTTCCGAACAACTGACCGGCCGATATCGTCCGGCGGACTGTTAGTCAGTGGTCGGCTTAAAAGAGTATTATCCACTCACATGATTCATACAACTGTAGTTGCGAGCTGTCACCCTTATTTTCGCATAATAATAGAGGTCCTCGATATGACGTTAAACTGTCGTGCACTTTTAAGTGTATTCTACCAAATTAGGGCGCATTTCATATGTGCGGCCTAGTTTGGTCTACTGGTGCTAAGACAGGGTATCAGTTTAGGGTGGCAGCGGATGAACATCTAGTATGTCAACGGTGGCGCCCTCGAGCCGAGTTAGCAGGCTTACTGTCTACTCACCAACACGCACTGGACGAGCGTGGTGAGTTAAACGTCCAAACCCCTCCAACATGAAACGAAAACCCAAATACCGGCCCCAAGTGCCTGGCAGCTCCAGCGACGGTGCTGTTGATGACGGTGGGCAGCATCACAGTGGAGATCGGGGTGCTAAGAATCCCCAGGCGGCGATTTCTCTTAACCGTCATACGAGTAAGGCAAACGTTAAAAGGAACACTGATGAAAAACTAAATATCCTCACGTATAATGTACGAACTTTAAGAACAGAAGAAAGACTAATAGAGTTAGAACACGCACTGGGCAACATCTCGTGGGACATCGTCGGTCTGGCTGAAGTGAGGAGAGAAGGGGAAGATGTAATCGAGCGTGAGGATAACATATTCTACCACTACGGGGAAGCTGGCGGTCTTCACGGAGTAGGCTTTATGGTTGCTAAACGTTGGAAAGATAATATACAAGAGTTCATTGCCTACTCCGAGCGGATTGCTGTGCTTAAGTTCCGTATCACTGAAAAGGTAGCTCTCACCATTATCCAAGTATATGCCCCCACATCCACGCACCCAGACGAAGAAGTAGAGGAGTTTTTACGATTTGTTGAACCGGGCCTGTGACGAACACCGCAGTACTTGGAATATAGTGCTGGGTGACTTCAACGCGAAAGTCGGAATAAGAGAGGAATTGGATAACGACAACGTAATGGGGCCATACGGGCTAGGAAGCCGAAACGAACGTGGTTCCAGGCTTATCCAATTTGCTTTTGGTCAAAGCCTTAGTCTCTGTAACTCTTTCTATTACAAAAAACCACACCGCAGGTGGACCTGGATTTCACCTAATGGCGAAACCAAGAATGAAATAGATTATGTCTTAACTTCTACCTCGAGTAAACAAATTGTTAATAATGTTTCAGTAATTAATAAAATACAATACAGTTCAGACCATAGACCAGTTCGAGTTCAAGTAAGAATAAATTTAAAAATCCAGCGTCATAGAAACATAAAAAGTAAAATCAAAAGGCTAGATAAAACTACTCTGCTAGTTAATAAAGAACTGTTTAATTTAGAATTACATAACGCTTTCAATGCTTTGGAACTGGATACTGTAAGCAACGACGTAGAATATGAATATTTGAAACTACAAAACTGTATTACATCAGCAAGCAGAAAAATCCAAAAGCAGAGACATAAAGAAAAGAAGCTAACAAACCATACTTTAGACCTGTTAAAAGAAAGAGAAGCACATAGAACCAATATTACCAGCGCACAATATAGAGCAATAGATAGACAAGTAAAGCGGAGTATTAGAAAAGACATAAGAAATTACAACAATAGATTGATACAAATAGCTTTAGAAAAGAACCGCTCTCTTAGAATAGCCAAGCAAGGCACATCAAACGGTAAAACCTGGATAACATGTTTACGTGACGATAGAGGGATAAAACAAGGAAGTCGGGATCAAATAACAAATATTTGCACAAAATTTTACAGACAGTTGTACTCCGACCTGAACCCCGTGCCTGCATGCCCACCCGCAGCCAGCTACTCCTGTCCGGAATCTATCCCGCCCATTACCGGGCACGAAGTTCATCTCGCTTTAGCGAAGATGAAGTACAGTAAAAGCCCCGGCGAGGATGGTATTTCGGCGGAAGCACTTAAAATAGGGGAACCAACACTTTTACCTCATATCACCAATTTCTTTAATTCTATTTTAAAATCCGGTAAATCCCCAAAAACTTTTTGTCATTCCAACATCATCCTACTACACAAAAAAGGTGATAAATCTGATATCAATAACTACAGACCCATTAGCCTCATCTCACACCTTTATAAAACCTTTATCAAAATAATAGAACGTCGCATTGCTGGAAAATTGGACAGTCACCAACCCCCCGAACAGGCCGGGTTTCGGCCTGGTCTTTCTACTACGGACCACTTGCAAACAATTAACCAAATCATCGAAAAATACATAGAATTCAAAATCCCCCTTTATTTAGCCTTTGTAGATTTCTCCAAAGCTTTTGATAGCATAAGTCATTCATCTATATTTACCGCACTGCAAGAACAAGATATAGAATCTACATACATACAGCTCATCCACAATATCTATGCCTCAAGTACTGCCTGCATAAAACTACAGTCTCCCGGACCATCATTTGATATAAAGAAAGGCGTCAAGCAAGGTGACCCGCTATCGCCGAAGCTGTTCACTAGTACCCTTGAGCAAATATTCAGGAAGCTGGCGGCTGCATGCGAGAACAAAGGTATTGACGTCGGTGGACGGCGATTAACAAATCTCCGTTTCGCTGACGATATAGTTTTGTTTTCCTCTTCAGCTACGGAGCTCGGTGCCATGCTACAAGACTTAAGTAGGGCAAGCCTTGAGGTGGGATTAATGATGAACATGTCAAAGACCAAGCTCATGACTAACAGCCGAAAAATAACAGTGGTAGTGGATGGAGAAGAAATGTCATATGTCCAAGAATACATTTACCTGGGCCAAATAGTCTCTTTCCAGGCACGACAGGACAAGGAGGTCGCAAGACGAACCGGAAGTGCCTGGAAGAGCTATTGGTCCATGAAGGAGCAGATGAAGGGAGATTTCCCTATATCTTTAAAACGAAGGCTCATGGACATGTGCATTCTTCCCATCCTGACCTACGGAGCTCAGACTTGGTCTTTGACAAAAGCTCAGAAATCCAACCTTAAGGTTTGTCAGCGCGCCATGGAGCGTAGTATTCTCGGCGTGAAGTTGACCGATCGCATCAAAAATACTGTATTACGCTCCAAAATTCAAATAGCCGACGTAGCTGAAACAGCCGCCAAGCTGAAGTGGGACTGGGCGGGACACGTTTGCCGTATGCCGGATGACTTGTGGGCAAAAACAGCAACCAATTGGGTCCCACATCAAACCCGGGGTCGCGGCAAACCTCGACGGCGTTGGCGAGATGACCTTGACGCCTTTGATAGGAACTGGTGGGAGACGGGTCAAAACCGGGATGCGTGGAAAGGGAGGAGGGAGGCCTTTGCCCAACAGTGGGACACTCTAGGCTCATATAAATAAATAAATAAATAATAGAGGTCACTGAAAAATAGCAATCATGTGAGTGGAGAATATGAAGTATCTAAAACGTTTACATCGATACCAAATGTTTCCACCAAATTATTTGCTCAGTACAGTATAAGTAGGCCCTTAGAGAGCTGCGGCAATTCGACCGATAAATTGGGACCGGGGTGTTCTTTGATATTTTAATATGTAAATATGATACTAGCATGTTTACGCTACAAGAGCATTTTGGCTAAGTGTAGTCTGAGTGCTGTGACATTGCTTTTAGTATTACTTGTAAAAGCAATCGATCCTTGAAAACGCTAATAACATAATTATAGTTCGTTTTTTTTAGCATTAGAAAGAACTTGCAAGAAGGTAAGCGATCTTGACATGTTTTTTAATTGAAAAACGCTTTATAAAAATATAAAACTATTACTTATGAAAGCAGAAGAATATAAATGATTGTATTTGATTCATAATTGTTACATATTTGCCGTAACTTATTTTTAAAATGTGTTTTTCAATTAAAAGACACATCAAGATTGTTTACCTAATTTCTAATGCTAAAAAAAACGAAGTATAGAGTGAAGCCAGAGGCGTATTTTTTTTAGTTGTGAGACGCGTATTTTCGTTTGCTCAGTTTGCAACAGGCATTCCGTTTTATACAAAACGCCTGTTTGATTCTTACGGCAACCCAAAATGAATCTGCCTACTCACGGTAGCTACCGCTGTAGCTGAGAGCCTACCGCGAATCACATTCGACGTGTTGCCTCTCTGTTCCACTTGTAAATTAATACTTAAGTGTGAAAGGGAGGCAACATGTCGAACGTGCTTTGTAGGCCCTCTGGTACGGCTATAGATATTACTGTTGGTGAATGCGTTAAAAACTACATAGTAAACTTCTTTTTTAACATCTAACTTTAAAAAAAAAATTAGAATCCTATTTTACCTTTTTTTTATTCATAGTTTACAGCGCCACAACATTTTTCACTAACATTGGAAATAGCTGAATATTTGAAGAGGTATTTTTTTATAAATTTGATATCTGGATCGGATTGGCCAACGTCAAAGTCAAAACTATTTCAGGTGAAAAGTTTTTAGTTACGCTATGCGTTGAAAATAGTATTTTGAATAAAAAATTTAAAATCGAATATAAAATGTACATTATACTTTTATAACCGCCGGGATAACATGAGGAAGATGACGATTAGATATACATTTATACAATCAAAGCGAATATAGGCTAGAAGAATATTGTCAAAGTAAAGTATGTAGTCAGTAGATTTACTTGGCCAAAGGTATGGTGCCATCTTATCGAGCGATGGTGCCTATGATGGTGAAGCCAGAGGCGTATTTTTTTTAGTTGTGAGACGCGTATTTTCGTTTGCACAGTTTGCAACGGGCATTCCGTTTTATACAAAACGCCTGTTTGATTCTTACGGCAACCCAAAATGAATCTGCCTACTCAGCTACCTTTGGCCTACTCTCGAGTAGATGCAGATACTTTTTGACGTTTAACAAATTTAACACAATTCAGTAGAAAAAATAGGACCAAAGTCAAATGGCGTTCTAAAAGTGTTAATCATTTGTGTTGTGTCAAATGATGGCAGTAAATGTACTTACTACATAATTTACTTTCACAATATTCCTCTATTTCAAATTCTCGTTTTTGTCACAAAACTTTCAATCTTGAATTTTGAGAATTTAACATCCTCGAACCGTTAGTGACATTATCTTAGTCCAAGGTACATATAACTTGTTTAATTTTTTTTTCTGTGAACATTTAAGTTATTAAAAATATGTAAAATATTTTTGGTGCAATTCTTCTACGGAATAAATAGCAAGAGCTGAAAACCATAGACTAGGAATCCTCTAGACCGAGTTTAGACCAATTATTTCATGCAACCGATGATGCCAAAAATGCGGGGGTGCGCGGGACTAGGTGAGCAAAGTTCCGTGCCGTGATTGGTCCGTTCAAAGACACGGACGTCACTCAAAGACACTTTCGACTCGAACGAGGAGTAAAATTATCGTATACGTGGCAGAGGGGGTAGCGCGACTATGCTCAGTCTGGTGGATGTCTTGTCTGTGGCTGAAAACAAACGACAACGACCACTCTTACCTCCCGTCTAGAAGTCTACAAAGTGCTGTAAAAGTTGCCAAGACAATCGCGAGTTGGCCTGTCTCTGTACGATTGATTACTGTAGTTAACTAAAAACGAAACAGATAAATCAAAGGGATAAATTAAACTGTCTAATCGGTCGCGGCTGAATGTTGATTAGAAAAAGGTTAAGTATTGTAATTAAGAAAACCTGCTGGTTTTAGGTTAAAATGATCTAAATGTCATGCCATTTGTTGGCATACCTACGCTTTAAAATTCACAAAATACTGTCATTGGTTTGCGCAATAGTTACTCATGAAATAAAACGATTAGAACCAGATCCCTATCCAGTGGCCGGATGTTAGAACTGATCATTTCATGATGATTTGGCAATTATTTCATGAAATCATTAATTCTAAAATAAAATAGCGTTACATGAAATGATCATTTATGATCTGCCAACAACATATCTAATTTAGCCTAAAAAAATATTTAAATATCATCGGACGAGTAAACTTCACAATTACTACACCTTATAAAACAAAGTCCCCCGCCGCGTCTGTCTGTGTGTATGTATGTTCGCGATAGGCTAGAAAACTACTGAACGCATTTTCATGCGGTTTTCACCTATCAATAGAGCGATTCTTGTCGAAGGTTTAAGTGTATAATTTGTTAAAGTTTGTGTAACCTGTGTGAAGGCGGGGCAGATCGTTATTAATGAATTAATTTATAAAATGCGTTTAGGGTGTTCACTGACTTTATCTATTATGCATCGATCTGACCCGATAAACTTTTATATTTTATCTCATCCGTATATTTCAATGATCTACGCCGGGCGCACTTCATCCGCCGAGCGTCGCCATATAAAACTTGTTAACAAGCTTCTTTGACAACTTGCCTCTCAACTCGACTACTCTTCCTTCTCAGATTTTGTTTGCATACCGTGGATTTCTAAGAAGTGCTATTTAATTGCGTGTTAGATTCTGTTGATTGCTCCCTTTTCTATTAAATATTTTGTAAGAAGTATTTTATAAGTCTACTAAGTTTAAAGGTATCATCGTTTTTATAACTTTTCACGTGTAAGGTGTTTCTAATCATAAGAAACTAGGAATCAAATCCTATTATTTTACTAAATACTTTGATTTACCTACATTGTTTTAAGTAGTCACTGCAACATGTCAATTATAAACTAAAATATATGTCAAAATAAACAGAAAATTATCAAGCCCTACACTCTACAGTGTCTGACACATATTGAAGCAGCGTATTTCGTTCGCGACTACCGCCACAACTTCTGGGCCACCTGGTCATGGCACCTATCCCAATAACGCTAGTGAGACTGTTTGTTTCATATTAATTATTTACTGTTTTAGTAGTTCTCGATTAAAGTTTCAGAAGTTTATTTCATCAACTACATAAACTACATAAAACGGAGAATATATCCTTATTAACAAAGCCGTATGACGATCGCAAACGAACTCCAAACGAGCTGCCGTCTTAGTTGTAGAATTGAAACTCCCTTTAAACATCCAGCCCTTGGCTTGTTAGAAGCTTAATTACAACTACAGAGAGCCAAAAAGCCGAAAACTTTGCAATCGCGGAGGCTTTCAAAGATATTGTCAACGGAAGTTTTGTAGCCGGGCTTTCCGGAAGTTTTTAGCGGGAGTAATGAAACGGGCGTGCTTTCCGATGCAGTAATTGATACTGCTGATATATCTGGGTATGAACAGGAATATTATGAGATCGAACGTAAAGGAAAGAAGAAAGAAGTATGTAAAGAAAATGAGGGAAAAATTAAAATCTGTGTTCTTCTATCTCCCTTCTGGTCGTAAGTTATACTGTAAGAAATTGAAAACCTACCGAGTGCGCCAGTAGGTACTTTAAGGACGAAAAGAAAAGCTATTTAATTTAATTTTTATATCGGTTTTCATTAAATTAAAATACTGTCAATTCTACATAACTGTTTTTATTGTATATTTTGATTGCTACAATTAGTAATTATAATAAATATATTAATATTTTTAAAGTCAAAGCTACAATAGAAAACAGGATTAAAAGAGAAAATTAAAAAGTGGTACCAATCACTAAACGAGTTTTGTAATACCAACACAACGAAAGTTAATTGTATTTTATATGTTACTATTTAAATTATATTCACAAAAAAATTCAAACACGTACCTATGTTTATCTTAAGACATAAACGTTACCTTTGTGTTTTACCTTCCCTGCCCGACAAGTCCACGTTGATTGCAGAATCATAGTCTCAAGGAATGAATTATAGACGACCCGTGGTTTGTGGCACACAGCACTAGAAGAGATTTATCTCTGACCATCGATAGCCCTTATTCCGTTGCAGTAAGCTCTAATTTTGGTCAGTCTGTGTCGACGGAGTTACTAAAATCAAAGTTACAGTACCGCAAGTAATGAATAGTAGATGAAGTGTACTTCGGCGCCTTTTAGCGTAGTTGTACAGTTAACGTGTTTTAACCTTTTAGTCGCCAAACACGCCTAATGACGTTTCAAGGATTCGTGCCCACAGTACCAAGAACGCAGAAGTAATGAAAAGTTAATTAGGTATATCAAGACTATTAAATTCAACATTTTCTACATACAATTAATATTCCCATCCTCCCACCGCAAAAATAAATACGCAAATAAATAAAACAAACCTCCACTAAAAGTACAAAACTCGACAGGTACTTTACCTCTTTACGAGGCATCATCCAGAGATGCTGGAAATGTATTTTTATGATTAGGAGCAGATAGTTTTGATCCTACTGAACAGTTTATTAGATATTCGTTTAGCGGTAAAATAGGTTCGGAATAACTGTTAAAGTAGCTGCTCTTACGCATTTACCTATTATCTACTTACTTAGGTGCTGGGGCGAATGCGAACAAAATATTAAGATATCATTTTGATGTCACAATGTAAGTTTGAATTGCCCTCAATAGACTTTCAAGAAATGAATACTTGATGTAGATATGTAGCCGACTTGCCAACTCCGAGGCTAATGAACGTTAATGCGGGGTTTTAAAAATGGCCGCGACGAGTGCTTAATGCGTCCCAAAGCTGCATATTAATGTGATTTCACACTGTAGGTTTTGTAAAGTCACAGGCTTATAATGTCTGATTGTAGATTTTTTACATAGGGTGTGGGCTTTGTCAAATGTTGTAACCCTTTAGTCCGTAGCGGCAACATACTTGCCACCATACTTAAAACAAAAACGCATCTCTACTATAAGAATTACGGTTCGAAATCGAATGACTAGAAAGGAATGTCAAATGGTTAAAGGGTTAAAAGGGGGCTAATGCCGAATTGTAGTTTTCCTATAAAATTACTCCCAGGAGCCTTCTTGACTTTACTGTAAGGTTTAGTCAATTTGTGTAAAGAATGTCCTATATAAAAGTTAATATCTGGGAGACCGAGTTTTGCTCAGAAAACATCTAAAAACTCAAAAATGCGCGTTTTCCCAGAGATAAGACCTAGCTAGATCGATTTATCGCCCCGAAAACCTCCATATATACCAAATTTCATCTACATAAACCATTAGAGCCATTTCCCGATATCCCCGAAATATGTATATATAAATAAATAAACAAGAAGTGCTCATTTAAAGTTATTACATATAAAATTATATTAATATTAGGGCCTAAAAAAAAGACTATTGGAAACCACGGGTGACCCTAGGGCTGGCTCATTCCTAGGCCAAAGAATAGGCATAGCTATTCAGCGTGGGAATGTAGCCAGCCTTATGGGCACCCTTCCGCAGGGGACAGATCTGGGGGACCTAAGGTAGGTGGGTAATTTTTATTTATCTATTTTATTAGTTTTAGTTTTAATTTATTTAGTTTATACTTAATTTTAATAATAGTTTGTATAAGTTTTGTTATTGAATAAACTACATTATTAATATCTCGTTTCAAGTGTGCTCTCTCCTTTAAAATCCAAATGCGGTAGTCCTGTTCTGTCCCAGCGGATAGTGGATTGGACGTTGTAATGAATAATGAATTCTCCAGGTGCCGCAGTGTGCACCTTGTGGTAAGTCGCCATCAGATATATAGGAGCGGCCAAGGTGCTCACAAATATCTGAGCACGCCTTTATTGTCAAGGCGTTAGAGTGCGCGTTCAGATATTGTGAACACCTTGGCCGCTCCGATATATCTGATGGCGACTGTACGGGAATTTTTCATATCGGATAGTTACCATAGTCCACACTGTTAACTATCCATCGGTGGACCTTATTGCAAAAGGCATAAGGTCCACCGATAGACAGATAAGCGTGTTGCTGTTTGTACAACATGTATTTTACCTACTGAACGGATTTTCATGCGGTTTCCACCGTAGAGTGATTCTTGAGAAAGGCTTAAATGTATAATTTGTTATTGTTTTGTATAACCTGTGCGCAGTCGGGGCGGGTCGCTAGTACCTTATACTGCAGTCATTTTACGGACTGGAAGTATAGCGAATTGGAAATAATTTATAATAGCTGATATTTTTAGTTTAACGGCGCGATTCAGGAAGTGAATTAGAGATTAACTAGATACGATATAGTAAAGATATGTGACGTCCCACGGGTAAAGGTACCTTATGGAGGTTGGCGCTTACGCTATTATTAACGCCGCTCCAATATTATTGCGGCGCTTTGCGACGTAAGCACCAGCCGCCATAAGGTACCTTTTGCAGTGGAACGTCACATATCTTTACTATTTCATATCTAGTGAGTCACTAATTCATTTCCCGAATCGAGCCGTAAGAGAGTTAAAAGAGGAAGCTAACGAAAAATTTAGTTTGTATATTGAACAATTTGTGTTAGTAATTGTTGTTTGTTTGTGTATTGTTTGTACACGTTTTAGCCAAAGTAAAAAGTATTTGTTCCAGTGTAACTATTCTGCATAGAACTCTCTATATATGTTTGTTTAATAAGCAGTTTGATAATGATAACTTAGTCTGATCTGTTATTTTTGATGCCAACTACACCAAAAGACACAACATTTCCGAATACATCGTATTCCGGCGAACACAAACACTGAAAAACAATTGAACACACCTACATACATAAATACAATGGGAACCAATAAAGCCACGCAGAACGGAAGCGAGGTACGCTTCCTGGGTACCACTTTATTGTTTGTACTGATTCGTGTACCTCCGTCACAGATTACTTACAATTGAAAATTTACACCGCACATAGGCGGATACACATATTGAATTTAAAAAATATATACTATACAATCGCATAGCTACTTCGCCATTTTAGAGACATTTACCTATCACAAGAGCCCTTTACCCTTTATAGGGCACACTTAGTAGATATTAGGTATATGGCAAAATTAACCACCCTATGACATCATCTTTTCTTATATGTATACATTTTTTAGGACTTTAAGGAGGCGATGAAAGTTGAAACGTTTTTTTATATCATCATCAGACCCTGACTTGATGACAATGGGACTAACTAAAAAAATACCCTATTAAACAAAAAAATCTTTTATAAAGTGTAATAAAAGATTCAAACAGATTAAGAACTTCTACCTTTTTTAAAGTCTGTTAAAATGCATCGTAATCTTTAATTGATATAAATATGGATAAGGATTAGGTTCTTACGTTCAAATAAATAAAGCGCGATGTTCGCCTTTAAAACTCAAGTTTAGTTACATTTGTAAATTACACGAGTACTTAGCTACTTACATAGGTACTTACACACAGGCACTGCACGCCTCACTCAAGCGTCCACTCAGATGTACACCGATACTAATTAAGCATTCGAGCTGTCTTATATGCTCCATTTAATAGTTAAGTGATCTGTGAACTATGAGCTAATTTACACATACCTACCTGTACTTGATTTAACATACAATCGATTTAAGCGAAGCGACAATGAAGCCCTTACACTGATGTTCAGAATTACGAAGAAAAGGTAAACTATGGAGGTTTTACTTCATGCGGATTTATGTAATAAGTAATAACTATCAAATAATAAAAATAAAAACCCTCTACGTCTACTTTATACCAAAAATACCGAAGTTATCTTGGAAAACAACTGATACTCTTCAAACTGCTGGGTCGATTTCTATCCAGCATAGCTAAGAACCACACTGCAAGAAAACTTGTTTTCACGTAAAAAATACCGCATCCAGATCGGTCCATCCGTTAGAGAGCTGTTATGCTACAGACGGACATTGCTGTCAAACATATAACACCCCTCTTTTTCGCGTCGGGAGTTAAAACCTAGTTTCTGCCCACGACTTCCAAAATCTGTCGAATTACTCGAGGCCACGGTGTATATATACTGTATAAGTGTATAATACCCATCCACTTCATGGTTTTTAGGATTCCGTACTCAAAAGGTAAAACAGGACCGTATTACTAAGACTCCGCTGTCTGTCTGTCTGTCTGTCTGTCACCAGGCTGCATCTCATGAACCGTGATTGCTAGGCAGATGAAACTTTCACAGATGATGAGATGATGTATTTCTGTTGCCGCTATAACAACAAATACTAAATACAGAATATAATAGGTAAATATTTAAGTGGGGCTCTCATACAACAAACGTGATTTTTTTTTTCATTTTTTGCGTAATGGTACGGAACCCTTCATGCGCGAGCCCAACTCGCATTTGGCCGGTTTTTCATTTTCACAACAATACCCCATAAGTCCTGAAATTGATTTCTCAAGGCTCACGGAGCACCGTAAACATCTCGATGGGTTCTGCGGAATGCCCTCGTTAATTTTACGAGCTCATAAAGGTCATTTTGAGGGTGGCCATGCTTTTTTCCAAGCTGAGATTTTATGCCTATGGGATATTGCAGTTACCTGTATTGAGACTGTTGAGGGGTGAATTGTAGAGTACTTCAACCACGGTTATTATTTTTTATGCACACCTGTTTCATATGATGTTTTCAAAAGAAGCACTTTTACCCCCACTTTTGTCTACTTGTGTTGCACAAGATAACAACTCAGGTAAGTATATTTGTGAAAAAAGAGTATATAAAACGTGACCCTTATGAAATCTGTAAAAGCATTTAATATTTTTATGTACGAGAAGATATAAAAGTGATCTGCTTCGTTGAATACCATGAAATTCAAATTCAATAGGAACTGCAGTACAATCGCAAATATTTTAGATTTTTTTTGGTAACGATACCATGCACCGATACAAGGTTAATTATTTCATATTTCATTTGTTGCATAGTCATGAACATAAATTACATAATAGGATCTTACAGTTAAGTTGTATTTAACGAGTCAAAAAGAGAACTGCCGGCCTAGCCAAGGTTACAATCGCTATCGCTTCGACAACGAAAAGCATTATGTCTCTCTATCACTCTTCCATATAAGTGCGACAGTGACAGTTGCGTTTCGATCGCTACGAAGCGTAAGCGATCGGCATCTTGGCTACGCGGCCTGTCCTCACAATCAAACGTGGCGCGTAGTGACACTAGTCCATCACTATAAAGCATCATTGTTTTTAAAGTTGTCCGTTGGAATGTTACAGTTATTTTTATCGGTTTCATAATACTTTCCAGTTACAGCTATGTTTTCGACACAATGTTTTTGTTCTGGTGGATTTCATTGTAATATAAAATCCCATCAAAAACATAAATGTAAAAAAGGAGAGCCAAGTTCAATACAAAAATTATGCTTGGCTGTGGGGTTCGCCGCAAAAAGAATGGAGATTTAAATGAGTGCCAAGTTCTATGCAAAATCCAAATATGCATTTATAGGAACAAAATAACATTATAAACAAGTATTAAACTCTATTTCTTTGCTTTATTGGATACCTATAACAATTGCTGTTATTTAAAAAAAATGTGAGATCTTAAAGTAGGTTAGATTTGACTTGGCCAGTTTTCATTACATCAATCATTTTATAAAGTTATTCAACATATATATTTTGTAATTCTGATAAAAACTGGCCAAGCCAAATCTAACCTACTTTAAGATCTCACATTTTTTTTAAATAACAGCAATTGTTATAGGTATCCAATAAAGCAAAGAAATAGAGTTTAATACTTGTTTATAATGTTATTTTGTTCCTATAAATACATATTTGGATTTTGCATAGAACTTGGCACTCATTTAAATCTCCATTCTTTTTGCGGCGAACCCCACAGCCAAGCATAATTTTTGTATTGAACTTGGCTCTCCTTTTTTACATTTATGTTTTTGATGGGATATCAATACTTTTTGTAAAGAAAACTAGGCAGGTATTGAGATTTAATGTTTTTTCTTGTGTTTCCGCTGCATGTTTTTTACTTCTGTTCTTTGTATTAATTATGTGGTGCCACGCGCCGCCAACGACACACCGTGGGCCGGTTGTTTAGCGCGTATTACAGGTTTTTTGTATGGGCCCCCCCCCTATTTTTTAACTTTTTTTATTTTTAGATTTTTTCCTACGCTTACACACAATTACCGAGCTGGATTCCAAATTTCATCCTTCTAGGTCATCTGGAAGTAGGTTAGGTTTAGGTACTATATGTCAGTCACAATAAAAAAGAAATTTGTATGGGAACCCCCCCTATTTATTAACTTTTTTTTGTTTTTAGATTTTTTCCTACGCTTACACACAATAACCGAGCTGGATTCCAAATTTCATCCTTCTAGGTCATCTGGAAGTAGGTTAGGTTTAGGTACTTATATGTCAGTCACAATAAAAAATGGTTTTTTTTGTATGGGGACCCCCCCTATTTTATAACTTTTTTTAATTTTTAGATTTTTTCCTACGCTTTCACACAATAACTGAGCTGGATTCCAAATTTCATCCTTCTAGGTCATCTGGAAGTAGGTTAGGTTTAGGTACTTATATGTCAGTCACAATAAAAAATGGTTTTTTTGTATGGGGACCCCCCCTATTTTATAACTTTTTTTAATTTTTAGATTTTTTCCTACGCTTTCACACAATAACTGAGCTGGATTCCAAATTTCATCCTTCTAGGTCATCTGGAAGTAGGTTAGGTTTAGGTACTATAGGTATGTCAGTCAGTCTTAAAATTTACGACTTTTTGACCTTCATATCTTTATAACCGTTTGAGCTAGCTTCATGAAATTTGGGCTTCTAGATGTCCTTATGGATATAATTAAACACACGTAGTTTTATGTGTTTACGTTAAAGATGTTTTGAGTTATAGAAGGGTCAAAAGTGGCACCAAGTGGTTCGTGTAATATTACACTTGGCGCTGGCTAGCCAGTTCCTTTGCTTGAACTTGGCTTGACACGCTGCCGCGTGTCTAGATATTAGGTCAATGAAGAACAATGTTGAAGTTTTTTTGGTTTTATTAAGGTTAGCGGTACTTTTAACTTTATTACATATATTGTACAGATGAAGAGTGCAATTGTTTTCCGTCTTATTTTCTCGGAAACGTTCGGATTGTACATACTACGTTAGTCAATCTTAGTACTTTTTGTACCGAGGCTAACTGAAATAGCAAGACACTTTCGTACGTTTCCGTGAAAATACGATGGAAAATAATTATGCACTACATCTGTGGTATAATCAATGTGTCCATAAATGTAACTAATATATATTGATAAACAAACAAGTGTTGTCAGTAACAATATAATAAAAAAAAAATACTTATCCCTGTTTTCTGGTTTATAATACTAGCGTAAAAGAACAGGTTGATTTTCTCTGCCATTGCTCCACTGACAAACAACTTATAGCCGAAATTTTGTTCATTTCAATTTATCTAGTCACTTTTGTGTATATGTCGGCGGCCGATCGAAAGATCAGGCAGATCGTAATGTTCCTGTGTATTGTTTTGAGGATAGTCACATTAAACCAATATATAGGTAAGATAGGTTCGTTAGGTTGCTTCAGATGCCCGAAGGGCAAACTGCCCAGAAATAGGAGCCCAGCTACGCTACTCAAGGAACGAGTCAAAGATTTTCACGTTTCACGATATGCCTAGGAATTTCACGATATGTCTGATCTTACGATCGGCCGCCGACATATACATTTGCTGAAAAAACATACAAACTAAAATATCACTATCTCTTTACAAACTACATTACCACGTCAAGTCAGTTTCCAAAATGTAAACAGTCAGAGTAGGCCAAGACACGTTATAAAACCAAATGTACTTCTCCCGTCCGGCTCCTGGCCTAGCTGGCGCGAACCTTTAATAACTGAGGAGCGATAAACACAGCGTATTTACATAAATCAATAAATACAGCGCAGGTAATGCCGCGCGACGTGTTTACGCAAAAATGCGAAACAATCTACTTGGGCGCCACTACTGATTCTCGATTGAAGTTCTCGAATGTACATTTTTTTAGCTGTAACAGACGGGCGTACTGTATCGCGACCTTTGTCCGGAGAGCATATCTCTTTTTCGCTCTCACTTATAGCTACGTAAACTCACTTATAGCCGAATGTTATCAAGTTTACTATTACCTACTCGTATTACTACGACCTAGACTTTGTTTCATTCGTTCCACGCGGTGCAAAAATGGTACACAAGTTGTTTTCTCAAGATATTCATTTTTATTGTCTCAAATACCATTAATTGGCTGATTTTAAATTGCTGATTAGTGATTACACTTTTGGTAATAGGAACAATATCCGTGAAAATATTATCTATACAGGTGGCACTATGTGTTTAGTAGTCACTCTAGTTGGCTCCATAAAAACGAAACAACTTTTTGTTGAACTTTCCAAAATATTTAACGTTGAAGTCGCCGCATATAATATGTACACACTTATAGTAATTAATTTCTAGAAGGCAATATTTTAGCACAGTTTCCATTATGATTTCAAAATTACATAATGGCGGCCTATACACATCAATCCCCTGGCTGTTTCCCTATTCGGGGTCAGCCCTCCTAATACATTTGCGCCAGTCGTGGCGATTCTGAGTCAGTTCTGGCGTTAAGCCCATCGTCAGCATATCATTGTTAATAGTCCTTGTCCAGGTTGTCGGTGGGCGGCCTCTTCCCCTCTTCACTTCATCTATGGCCAGGACCTTTCTGGTCATATGATCCAGGTCTCTGCGCATGACGTGGCCATACCAGCGTAGACGGCATTCCTGCATTTTTTGTGTTATATCAGCTACTTTAAAAGTCCCTCGAATGTATGAGTTCCGAATTTTGTCTAGCCTCGTAACTCCTCCTGCCCATCGTAGCATTTTCATTTCGGCAACATGTATTTTCTGGTTTTCACTTTTCCTGACTCCCCAGCACTCGGACCCATATAGCATGGCCGGTCTAACCGCTTGCTTATATACGGCGCCTTTAGTTCGAATAGGAATTTTTGGGTCACACAGGACCCCAGAGAGTGACCTCCACTTGAGCCAGCCTGTCTTGATCCCGTTGTCTAGGTCTTTTACGGCGTTAGCTTCGGTGTTGACTATGGATCCAAGGTATTTAAATTCCTCTACTCGTTTCAGAGGTATCCCTTCAATAGTTGGCGCCACGTTTTGCACGTTGGTGGTTTCTGAAAAGCGGCAGTGCATATATTCGGTTTTCTGGCGGCTTACTCGCAGCCCGCAACCTTCCAAGGCCGTGCACCATCTATCCAGGTTGTTTTGGATCTCCGTTAGAGATTCCTCAATTAAAACAACATCATCCGCATACAGAAGCGTCCAAGGGGCCGGCTTTTGGATATCCTTTGTTATGTAGTCCATAACAATATTAAAAAGCAGGGGACTTAATGCTGACCCTTGGTGAACCCTGACCTTGACCTCAAAGCTTTCACTCGTGCCCGCTGGTGTTACTACTCTTGTTGTCACGCAGCTATACATATCCTGTATAATACTAATGTAATACTCGGGTACCATTTGTGCTCTTAACGCTTGCCATATTAGCTTACGTGGTATGCGGTCAAAAGCCTTTTCTAAATCAATGAATACCAGGTGTAGGTCTTTCTTTAGGTTCTTGTATTTATCCATCAGTATTCTTATACAATGTATAGCATCCGTAGTACCTACTCCCGCTGTGAAGCCACACTGGTTTTCTGTTATGGAGGAAAGTTTGTTTAGCCTGGTGATAATTACTCTTTCCCATATTTTCAGGGTGTGGGAGGTCAATTTGATAGCCCTATAGTTCTCACAGTCTGCAATGTTTCCTTTATTCTTGTAGAAGGGTATCATGTTGCTGAGCCTCCACATATCTGGCATCTTCCCGGATGTAAGGATGAGGTTGAAGAAATTCGTCAGCCACACAATTCCAGGTGCCCCAGTTTTCTTCCATAGGTTTGCCGGGATTTCATCAGGGCCAGTCGCTTTGCCATTTTTCATGTTGGAGATGGCTGATTTTACTTCAGAAGGTTGTATCACCTCTATGGGGCCATGTACGACAGGGAGTAGTGTGAGCGGTTTTTGTGGAAACTCCTCATTAAGAAGGTGTGTAAAATATTCTAGCCATCTTATGTTGATATCTTCATCCGATGTTAGCAGATGTCCTGAGGCATCGTTGATATATTTAGTTCGCTTAAAATCTTGGCTTTGCTTATTTCTTTGTTTGGCTAATTTGAATATTTCATTATCTGTTTTCGAATTTTCCAATCGGGCGATAAAAGTCCTGTTTACATTTTCCTTAGCGATTGCGACAGCCTGCTTGGCAGTTTTCTTTGCAATATTATATATGTCTTTATCAATATCTGTTTGAGTATCTTGCCAGCGTTTGAAAGCGGTTTTCTTTTCACTAAGCTTTTCTTTTACTTCCTCGGTCCACCAACTGGCGTCTTTTCCTGTGTTTAGTTTGCCTTTTGATGTTCCAAGTTCTTCTTTGGCAATGCATGTTATTTGCGTGTGAAGCTTGTTCCATGTTGTATTGGAATCCTGTGACATCACACAGTCGGAAAGACACAGTTCTATCCTTTTTAAGGCTTGATCGCCCTTTGATGTCTTAAGATTATACCATTTGGTGCGAGGACAAGGTTTTATTTTGCTTTTAGTATTCCAGATGGGAATTCGGAGGCAGGCTACGAGGAGTCTATGTTGGGTAGTGAGGGGCTCTCCCGGGATGACTTTGCAATCCTTAAACATAATACGCATCGGTGAGTCACACAAGAAGTAGTCTATCTGGGATTGGGATTTTCCGCTTTTGTAGGTGATTAGATGTTCATTCTTCTTCTGGAAAAAGGTGTTGATTATGGACATGTCGTGGTTGGTTGCTAATTCTAGGATATCCTTGCCCTGTTCGTTTAGGGTCCCGAAACCGAAGTTTCCATGTGCGTGTGTGTTCTTAGGGGAAAGTTGTCCGACATGCCCATTTAAATCTCCGGCGATTATTTTCCTTTCCGTGTTGGGTATGCTAAGAAGAACTTCTTCCAATTCTTCCCAAAAAGCTTCTTTTTCATCCCTATTGCAGCCTGTTTGAGGAGCGTATACTGAGATAATGTTGAAGGGGGGTTGATTGTCCAGTGCTAATTTAAGATACATTATTCTGTCATTTATCCTATCTACTTTGATCACACGTTGTTTAAGATCTTTGTCTAGTATAATTCCTACGCCATTTCTAGACGTTGAGGAGCCGTTATATAGCAGTTGGTAATCGTATCCGATGGCCCTGGACTTGGAACCCTTCCATTTTAACTCCTGGATGCAGCATATATTTATGTGTCGTCTGTATAGAGTCTCTGCAAGTTCTTGACTGCGTCCGGTCAGCGAGCCAATATTCCACGTAGCTATACGCATGGACGTTGCGTTGCGTCTAAAACCGTCGCTTGGGGGGGACGCCCTAGTATTATTCGCATACTGAATTCGGGAGCTCTGACCGTCGCTTCCGGGGGACGCCCTAGTATTTATCGTTTCTCTAATATGGTGTACTATCATAATGTATTAGGAGATTTCTTGATTGGCTTTGTTTTTTACGGCCGGTTGCCACCTGACGCCAAGACTGTAGCCTTTCTGAAAGGTTAAGGTCGCCGCCGTTGATCTACTAGAGATTCTTCCGCCGCCGATCCCTTCTGTACGCTCCAGCCAAGCGCCCAGCCCGTCTGCAGCCTCTGCTCCGAATATGTCGAAGAAGCCTGAAGACGAGGGTTTGATATCGGAGTGTCCTTCTCCGGCCTGTGTGGTCCGCGAGAGGTATTTTATTTCCCTCAAGCCCTCCGCTCACTAACAGGGTAGCGAGCGGCGAGCCCCCCCTATCCGCCACCTGGGGACGCGTTCTCTAGGGATGCAGGCTCCCCCGAGAATGGCGGCCTATACACACAGACAACAATAAATTGCTCCATTATTCTACTGCACTTAGTTCGATAGTCTGTTCAACAGACAAGGATGCAAAGTCCTTACGTTCCATATATTTTAATTGGCTATTTAGTATAATTAATGACCCACCATGTATGAAACTTAAGTCTGGTGAACGAACTCCCCACCTGGTGATTATTAAATTGAGACATTAATTTATTACTTTTTAACCAATGTTCAGTAATGTGTAGGTATGTAAAATATAAATGTTAAAATTATTCAACAATATTTCAAGAGGATATGTCGGAGGAGGAGGATATGTCAGAGGTAAATATTAAAACTTAAATACGCGATTAAGTCCCGTTGTACAATTTAATAATATTTCAATTTGTTAGTATTTTCCTCTAATACACTGTATTCTCCCGATTTTGTCACTCGACAATCGGTGGAAAACGGCGTAATGCAAATTTTTGAAATACGAGCGATAGACATTTGAAATCTTATGGTATTTACCACTCGTTTTCAATTTTATTGGTAGAATTTAAATGCCTAATAGTGGAGTTAATATAATAATTGAACTGAATACACAAAATCGAGCGTTCGGAATTCCAAACACGGCCCCCTGATTTCCATAATTATTTCGATTGAACATTCTGTAGAGAGACCGATGGTAGCCCCGCCGCTCGGGAGCACTAACGCAGCCAAATCAATTTTTACTCGTACATTTACACGACACGTTACTTCTTTCATCTTTTCAATATTTCACCCCCGCCAGCTTACGGTTATTTTTAACTCGTTTATAATTCACCCATGGAAAAAAGGGAGTCGTTTTCACTGCCACGCCGCCGCCACGACGCATTAAAAGTCAGTGGGCCCGATTCGGATTTTGAAATAGACATCTATTAGATATCTTTTAGACGTCACCAAGATACGATAACGATATGTTTAAGATCTAACCTGTCAAATTTGACATTTGCGCGATTCTGAAGATATTCTTGAACGATTTCCACAGGATATGACTTAGAGATCTAATTCACATCTAATAGACATCTTACTCTATCTAACGTAAAAGTGACATTGGTTGCCCGAATTGAGCTGCAAAAGAGAACTAGTTGATATCTAAACTATAACGCATCTAGAATGGATCTAGTACGTGTCATCTCTTGTGAATATCTTGAAGTTCGAATACGGCAGAGTAGGTATCGTGTGTTTCAAGATGTGGTTAGTCCCATGGAGAAAATTGTTGATTGACCAACATATTTTTGACATTCAGGATCACGACCCTAAAATCATCTAGTATAGTCTGCCATAAACCGACAATTTTCTGTCTTCTTTTATGTGACGGAGGGGAAGAATTATGGCGGAATATTTCGAGTTTGAACTAATTTGGACATTTATTTAACTTGAGTTAAGTGTCTTGGGAGAACGGAGGTCTTCTTATAAAACACCGATGAGGAGGTATTTACTTTATTGGGTTTTACAATTATGAGGTTAATTAAATATAGTTGAGAAGCGCGAGGGTGTACCGGTACACCGAGCGATTCGGAGCTCACGTGTAGCCTGGTCGCTAGATGAGGACTCGATGCCAACTGGATGAGAACTGCCCGCCGCTGGTCGGGGTTGCTGTTTGAAACGAGACAGATGACCTCTGTGCTCGTTCATCAAAGTTATGGGCATTTAGTTACATATAAAGATGTTTTTACATAGAAAAGAATTATTGGGAAAAATAAATTTATTCATAAAAATGTTCTCTGTTATCATTAAACTAATTAATTATAAGTTTGATTATATGTAGAGATGTTTTATATAAACTGTAAACATAAATAAATTGATAGAAAGATATATGGTTTACATAAGACATTGTAGACATCACTTATGGCTAAGTATGACAATATTAGTGTTCGCTTGATATAAAAAAAACTTAATTTTGTTAATTTCTACAAAACTAGAGAACTGATATACATAATTTCATTGTAAAATGAGTCATTATATGTGTATGGTACATAGGAATTTAATAATTAGTCGATCCATCAAAATAAATATTATCAATATACATATATGGAATAAGCAAATAAATTGAAAAATGAGAACCAGTTCTTGCTAATAATTGTTAAAACTATAGAAGCATATCATGATTCATTTATGTAGAATGTAATTAAGTAAGGCATTGAAATTTTATAATGTCTTAAAAGCTAAAATTTGCATATAATTCTTGAGTGTATTTATGTATGGATATAGACCAAGAAAAGCTAATTTTGTATGCCATTGTGAGATCAGGGGGACTTGGAAGTATGAGAGTAGTGTATTCTAGTCAATTTATAAAACATATTGTATGTAAAAATGGGACATTTAAATAATAAAAGATCACATTTTTACTAGTACTAATGGAATTTTGCAAGAAAAGTTCAGTTGTAAAAAAAACATGAAAATAGTGATTGTATTGTTAAATAATGCCATAATAAATTAGATTATAAGCTTAAGAATTAGTTTTAGCCATAAATAAGAGTGGAAATACTAAAAAACTCCACATAAACATGCAAATAAAATGTTAGATTGTTTTTGTCCATTACTTCAAAAGTATAGAGTTTTGATGGAAGAAATTTATTGAAAATCGTAGATAAAAAATAAATACATCCAATTTAGCTTAAAAAATCACTTGAAAACTAGCAATTATTGTAAAAAGTAAGAAAAACAATTCTCATAGGAAAATTTGCAGTATACGGGGTCATTGAAAAATGGACCTTAATTTCATATATATAAAGTTCAAATTTGCTTGCACTCCCTAGCTAAAAAAGATGCATGTTGTGGTTGTCAGAAGAGTACAAAGATATTTTAGGCGACGATGGAGACGATGGTGACGAAGTCGACGATTGTAACCATGGTTACGAACAAAACAAAATAATACCATAATTTAAGGGGTATAAATAGACGGGCCAAAAGCCTAGGAGATTCATTCAGTCTACAGCAGCCAAACCAAGAAGAGCTCCAGGAGAAGAACCAAGAAGAAGGAAGAGATCCAGAGAAGCCCCAGGGACCGAGGCGGAGCCCTAGCGGAGCCTGCGCAGCCCGGGACGCCAGCCACAGCAGACAGAAGACCTTCAGCGGAGTGGAGTCGTCGAAGATCTACGGCGGAGCCTCTAGAGTCCAGAGGAGCCCTAGAGACATCAGCTGAGCCCTAGCGGGCATTCTCCGAACAACTTCGGGCAACGGGAGCTGCTTGCAGAGCTACAAGGGCCAGGTAGCCGAGCATCAGAGCGGGGCCAGGGAATCCTGAGCTACCCACTTCATAGAAGCCTTCAATTCTCCGGGTGAGTGTTTATAAATTCATAAAGTTGTGTTTTCTTTTAACTTGAAAAACTTAATACTGGTCTTTACTTTAGAATATTTTGGCAATGCGAATTTTATTGTAGTAGTAGTAGAAAAACACTTTATTGTACAAAAATCAAAACAAAACAGGAAAAATAACATTAATCATTTGTATAAAGGTGAACTTATCTCTTCCAAATAACTTTTGAGCAAATGAATTGTTTTCTATGATCTTCATTAAAATAGAGTGATATTAAATAAAAAAGCTTCAACTATGGCAATATGAAATTATGTGCTATTGATATTAAACATGGAAATTTTAATTCTAAAGAGATTTGATACTGAATTAATGAAAAATAATGTGCTTTTGCTCAAGAAAAATTGAGTGATTCATAAAATGTGAATAAAATTGGAATGAAGCCTTAACCAGAGAATAAGGCCTGGTGTAAAAAAGTATGCCAAAACACCCTGTTCAGATTTCATGATGTGGTGAACAACGGAAAGCTGAAGCGAAGCCGTAAGTCTGTGGGGGTAAGAGAACCTCTCCTGCATTCTGTGTTCAATACCATTTATAAATATTGATTGAAACTTGAACAGTTTATAATTTATTTGTATGTATTTATATATGGGCTTTAATCTGGTTTTGTTTGCGGGTAAAATTTGTAATAGGAAGCATGTTAAACTTAGGCATTGTCAGTCAGAATACTACTGCTTAGGAAATTTACAGGATCTATGCGGACATGGAGCCTTCGCTTCTGCAAGCCTTCACGTCAAAGAAATTCAAATGAATTGATTCTGTTTATATTCATTTTTAGTAGGGACACCTAGTTTTGCAAATTTTTGTACAAATAGCTTTGAATTTAATCAGAGATTTTAGTCTTTTAGTATGAGAGTTAGATTTTCGTTCCGTCATAAAACAAATCGCGTTGATAGGCTCGCTGGTTTTTTCTTATGGATTCTTTTCCAGCTTAAGTAAGATACGAATCCTTGGTCGAGACTGTAGGGTAAGTCGAGGCAGGCAACTTCTTAGGGACTAAATCATTTAAACTAAAACAAAACCTCTCAATCAAAATAATATAAAATCAATTTTTCAGTTAATAAATGCCTTAAAATCTATTCTGTTGTTTGCTTTAGTAATATACCTCTCTCTCTCTCTCTAAAGAACCTGAGTTGCTACTCTTCACAGTGTAGAGTCCTACCACTTGATCACAAGCCTGGCCAATTTAGTTTGTAAGATAAGCCACACATGCATGGAGCCTGGTCCTGATAAGGTTAGATTTAGGATCTTCAATTGTGGTAAGTATTCAATTTAGGGAAACTTTCAAGTGTTTTAATTTAGAGGTGAATGTTGGGGTATTTTTGGGCCGTCATCGTCTAGATAAGTAGAGTTCAGGCTGGGGTTCGTTTCATGTTTATATTCATCCCGAAACCGTGGGAAGATACGGGGATGCGTCGTCTGGAGTCACGTAGGCCACGAGAAGTTTCTGGAGCGTTTATGCTGTCGCTGCGGTGCCATTAAGATAATGAAGAGTCGATCCCGTGGGAGCGGCACTAATTGACAAACGCCATAAAATAGGTGATGCTTTACATGCGCCTGCACTTGTATCAGAGGGTGCGTTTGTTTATGCGGTTAGGTGCCCATTAGTTAGGCGCGTCTGCATCCCTTCTATCGACGCTGAAGATAATGTTTAATGTTTTGCCGTCGGTGTCTTGCTGGAGGTCGGGGCTGCGTGGGAAGCGTTCCTTATATCGTCTAGATATACGAGGCATGTATTATATAAGAGGTCACGTAATATTAAATCCATTAACCGTTGGAATGTAGCCGGAGCATTTTTTAAACCGAAAGGCATACGTAAAAATTCCCAATGTCCATGATTAGTTGAAAACGCAGTTTTTTCGATATCTTCCTCGTGCATTTCTATCTGGTGGTACCCACTCGCGAGGTCTAGCGTAGTGAAGTACTGAGCTCTACCTAATTTATCCAATATTTCCTCTATATTGGGCAAAGGATACTTATCTTCGATTGTCTTTGCGTTTAATTGCCTATAGTCTATAACCATACGCCATTTAACCTTACCTGATGCGTCAGGTTTTTTTGGTACAATGTGAACAGGACAACTCCAAGGAGAATTAGACTCACGAATAATGCCATTCTTAAGTAACTCGTTAACTTGTTTGTCTATTTCCTCTTGTTGTTTTGGTGGTTTCCTGTAATTGCGCACATAAATGGGCGTATCATCTGTCAAACGTAATTTATGTTTAACCGTATGGGTAAAGGTAAGTGGCTCTTGACCCGTATGAAACACATCTTTAAATTCGTGTACTAACTTGGTAATTTTAGCTTTTTCTTCCATATTCATGTGATCCGTTCGAATCGTTAATTTACTAGCTTCCGTTTTGTTTATTTTAACATTGTCTAATACTTCCGACACAGATTTTAATCCATTCGGTATCGGTTGTAAGAAATTATCAAAATTATTTTTAAATTTTTGTGGCCTAGGACTTAGGTTTGTGACACCTAATCTATATTTGCCATCTATCACTGACACTAATGCACAATTAATGAGGACGGTGTTTGTCCCGATTTCAGGGATAAAGTATTCGCCGTCCGGTTTGTTAGATACACACGTAATTAGATTATCCGAGAGTGGATCGATTTTTGAGATCTTCTCCGGATAGTCTATACTAATTGGAATTATTTTGTTTGGCATGATAAGTTCGCATTTCTTTGGGTGAATTATAGCATTAAGCTTAAAAATCAGGTCCCATCCTATCATTCCCGCATATTTAGGGTCAAAGTCATAGATCAAAAATTCATGTTCTATGTCTTCGCCTAACGGGTATAATTTTAAATTAATAGCCCCACGATGTTTTGTTTTACTATGAGCAGTCGTAATTGTGAACTCTTTATCGATAATTTCATTATAATTCTTATTAGATTTTAATACGTATAGATGATCCAATAAGGCACCTATTACTACCAGAATCTATTAAGATTTTTCCTCCCCATTCGTTTATAGTAATGTATGGGAGATGATCTTTATCCAAATAATTTAATTTTACGTCAATTCGTTTTGTGGATCTGTTTGTTGAAAAAAATTATCGCCATCATCTGAGTCATAATTATTCCTGTAATTATTTATGTTGTGTTCATTAGTGGTTATCTCTGTGTTAAAAACTTCTACCGGTCGTTGTCTTGGCGGTCTATTTATAGGTCGTCTACTAGTTGCGGTTCTCATAGAGATGTCGCTATCTAAATGGTCGTTCGATCTTTGGGGTTGTGGCTTTGGCGGGTACATTTGCCGCCATTGTTCTGGAGTTGGTCTCGGTTGGTTGGCCCATTGCATTTGGTTATTATTATTTGTTTGCTGATTAGGATAAGATAATTGAACGAATTGGTTAGGTGGATATTGAGTAACACGGTTTTGATTAAAATTATGTTTTATTGTAGGATGTTGATTAAAGGTTTTATTATTGTAGTTGGATTTTGGATTATATTTAAATGATTTTTCTTGTTTTCTTTGGAAGTATTCCGGATGTACTTCCAATTCGTGTTTTAATTGATTGTAAGCCTCATCAAAAGTGGTGTGTTGTGCTGAACGGATTAATCGATCGGTCGCAATATCCAAGTGTTTACATAATTGGTCAATGCAAACGTTCTCTAAAATGGATGTTGCTTGCGGAGAATCGGCTTTATTTTTAGCTGCGTACAAAAGTTCTTTTATTTTATCAGCAAATCCGAGTGCAGTTTCGTTAGGGAACCGTTTAATGCGAGTGATTTCAGAAAGTATTTGTTCGATACTTCTAGTGTCACCAAATTTAGATCTTAAGGAATTTACAATGTCTTCAACCGTGTTGTTTGGCATGTGAGCAATGGCTTTAATTGCTTCCCCGCGTAATTTGCTTTTTAATATAATTGGAAACAGGGCCCTTGCTTCAGCATCTGCTGCTCTAGCCAGCATTGTTACTTGATTTAAAAAGAAATCTAGAGTTTGCCTATCGCCTTCATATTTCGGCAAATATTTCTCAATCGGAGTATGGTTTAATGCCATTTTTAATTAATTAATTCGTATTCAAATTAAATTAATTAAAGCGTTATTAAATTAATTAAATCGTATAATTAGATACTGGCTCTTGAATAAAAGAAGAAAAAAAAATTGGTGGAAATGCACACAAGTAATTAGGAAGTTCAAAGGATAATGTAGGAAAACTCACAGGGTTGCCGCCAGTGCGATGAATACTGTGGTCTTCATAAGGCAGTGGTTGAATCTCTTCAGGTTGAAACCTTCCAGCTCGCGCCGACGATGTGTAGCCGCTGCTTGCTGGGAGACTCGCCCATCGCTGTCACCAGTTAAGTGTCTTGAGAGAACGGAGGTCTTCTTATAAAACACCGATGAGGAGGTATTTACTTTATTGGGTTTTACAATTATGAGGTTAATTAAATATAGTTGAGAAGCGCGAGGGTGTACCGGTACACCGAGCGATTCGGAGCTCACGTGTAGCCTGGTCGCTAGATGAGGACTCGATGCCAACTGGATGAGAACTGCCCGCCGCTGGTCGGGGTTGCTGTTTATATTCATCCCGAAACCGTGGGAAGATACGGGGATGCGTCGTCTGGAGTCACGTAGGCCACGAGAAGTTTCTGGAGCGTTTATGCTGTCGCTGCGGTGCCATTAAGATAATGAAGAGTCGATCCCGTGGGAGCGGCACTAATTGACAAACGCCATAAAATAGGTGATGCTTTACATGCGCCTGCACTTGTATCAGAGGGTGCGTTTGTTTATGCGGTTAGGTGCCCATTAGTTAGGCGCGTCTGCAACCCTTCTATCGACGCTGAAGATAATGTTTAATGTTTTGCCGTCGGTGTCTTGCTGGAGGTCGGGGCTGCGTGGGAAGCGTTCCTTAACTCTTGATACTTAATCCTAATTGACAAGACTGTAACTGGCATTCATTGACAATTTTGCAAACATTCATTGTCAACCTAGTTTAATAAAGATTAGACGTTGAATTTGTTAAAAAGCGATCAACTTTTGAATTCATAGAAATCTGCTGAACTAGGCCTGAGGTTCTGGATCAGGCATTTTACGTGGTAAAATTTTGGAGAATTAAACTCAGGAATAATCATTAATCATGGTATTTAAGAATTTTGAGGTACTTAACGTTTATTCTACCCAGAATTCTACCATATTTAAATAACCACAAAGCTTACTTCTAAGAATTTCTAATCCTAAACAAACAAACTATTTATATCATAAGGATACGTAACGAGTATACGTAAGAGTTTCTTTTTATAACTTATACTTTCTCAATGTCCAATTGTTTACGTCAAAATATATACGTAAGAGGAAGGATAGGTGGGCGTTTTCGGAAAAAAATATTTGGGTAAAATATTACTGTCCTACGACTTTGGTATACTTTTTTACCGTCAAATACTGTTTTAAAGTGTACTACATGTATACAAAAATTGTAAAGTGATTTATTATCTGAGTATTTATGGTAAAAAAACTGATTAAATGGTACTTTAAGGTAAAGAAAATGTACAAAAACTGAAGAAAGGGAGATGATTTTTGAGTGTCCCATGCACACTTTGCATACTTTGGATCCAAATATTATATATCTGCCTCCTTCTAGGCCCGAACCTGGTTGTTGTGTGATAAGATCGTACCAGCCAAAATCTATTAAAAACCTTATTTTTTAGCACCTAAAGTAAAAATATGCATTAAAGTTTAATTTATTGTTGTCCTTCAATATCGACGTAGTGGAAATTTCCACCAACGTCACGGAGTTTTTACCAACTTAGTAGCAAAAATCTACTAATATCATACGGATTTTTACATGATCGTAACATTATGTTCCTATACTTACCCGGTGTTTAGGTTTTACAAGGCAATTGGGCTCGAAAAAAGCTAGTGTAGGTTGTGCGTCACGATGTGCAGAAATTTGTTTTCCACAACGAACTGAATTAAACTGAAGATAAGGAGTCAATTATTGACTAAATATTTATGAATTACGTTAGATTATTACGTGTTGTATGATATCAAATAATTATAATTAAGAAAATTCAAACGATCAGACCGCTATTTCGCTTTATTAACCAACCGGCATGCCTACGTCACATCCAAAACGTTACGTGATGTATTAGTGGAACAAAAAAACGTGACGTATGGAATGAAAATGCACGATTTACATGCCGTCAGTTTAAGTTGCCAAAATATAGTAGGTAGAGTGATATTAAAAACACACAAATAATTTTATTCTAGCTATATTCTTCTAACTACTCGACCTACTAGTAATTACTTAGCACCAGTGGCGGCTCGACCTAAGAAACGCTGGCAGGCGCAGGTTATGCTTTCGACTGCAGCAGTATTGCAGTACGACAATACTGCTAACTGCAAATATCAAAAAACTGAGCAGCAACATCTATTTTGATTTTGTAGCAGTAATACAGTCGGCAGTATTATCGTGCTGCAATACTGCTGCAGTCGAAAGCATAATTACTGCAGGAAATTTCAAAATCTGTTAAGTTAAACTATAATAATAGGTATTAATTACTAAATTATTTAATTTAGTATAACATTAAGTAGGTATTAAATTAAGTAGCTATTTTCCGCACATGTAAACCCTTCATCTAGTTCCTAAACGCGATATTATGGTCCATAACGTCACTTTGTCCTACTGTGGCTGTGATTGATTTTATTAGAATTTATATTAATTTTTAGGATAATTGATACTGATTTCGATCTCATTTGCAAGAATAATATATGATAATTATTAAAAACAACTTTTTATAATACCTTTACCTTACGTTTTTTATAACAAAATGATTGCAAAGCAACAATTAAAACGAAAAATGTGACGTATTGGAAAGACTTCTTTAAATAACTTTATTGTAATACTTAGTATTGCAGTTGTTATTCGTTTTTAGAAAATTACAATTGTTTTGTATTTCAATAAATAAAAACTGGTTCACTTAAAACACTCCGATCTTCACTTAAAACCTGCCTAAAACTTGTAACGTAATGGATCGTCACATTCGCTGTCATTCAGTTTAAAGTGATTTATTAGGAATATAAATAATTTATATAGAAAGAAAGTAACATTTTCATAAAATATATAAATAGTAGATTTAATTCAACCCATTTTTAGTCAAAACAAATTTTTTTTTGGTGTGTGGAATTCCATTACGTGACGGACTCTAATTCTAAAAACGCCCAGGTACGTAAGAGTAAGAAGAAAATGAGATGTTGTGTTCCATCTGTACTTGTCCCACGTCTAGTTTCTCTTATATTCACGTCTACAGTGAAATATACGAGCAATATTACATCCAAACGTATTCAAAGCGCTTGTAGCCCAAAACAAAGCTATTCTGAACATCATGAATTCCTCTGAACATCCAAAATTACAACTTCGTATGCAACGTACCAAAACAGCTAACGCGACAGCCGGCCTAGCCAAGGTTACAATCGCTATCGCTTCGACAACGAAAAGCATTACGTCTCTCTATCACTCTTCCATATTAGTGTGACAGTGACAGTTGCGTTTCGATCGCTACGGAGCGTAAGCGATTGGCATCTTGGCTACGCGGCCAGGCGCGGATCCACCGTTGTGGGCACGGTGGGCATGCCCACAACCCTAATAGGGTGCCCGATTGTTTCCCCGAGTAGAATTACGCCGATTTTTGTTTCGCAGACGCTTTGGCAGAGGAACATTTGATAGAATTTCATTAGGTAAATATAAATACGCAGAGTAGGTAGTCAGTTGATCGATAGGTAAGCAGATTTACTTATCGTAGAATGATCGTTGAGTTTGGTAAAAGTTAAAATTGCCCGAGTAAATTCCATTGGCTGAAACACGGTAGATACCTATATACCTATGAAGGTACTTAGTTAAATATAACTACCTGTCATAAGTATTTAGTATCAGCTGACAACTCAAATTATTAGTGATACAGAATATAAACAGCATTTTTTTTTTAATTGTTAACTTATGGAGTCTTAAATTTAAATTTTAAACGTGCCATGCCAGCTTTTAATTGACTTTGACTGTCATAGGAGTTTTAGAGCGCAGGTCTATATGGACATGGAAAGGGCTCCATAGACCTTACAAAAAATCGCATGCCATTTTTGGTAAAATTCGGACTACTTAAGTGTAGGGGCAAGTGCTCTACATGTAGACATTTTCCAGATTTTGGCCTTATTTTGTTCATAAATCATAAACTATTGACAATGTCATAAACTTATTTATTTCTTTTGAATAATTATTATATAGTCTATAATTGCAGACTAGTTTTCCCACGTTAGCTAAATAGGAACCATAGATATAAAATAAATGTTAAAATTGATATTTTTGTCCATAGGTACAACTACTGTTTGTATAGGCAGGGTTTGTACCTATAGAGAATATTTTTGGTACAACTTTTCAGCAATTATTATGGACTTGATATTGTCTCCAGGAGGGTCTACAAAGACCTCGAAATCATCGTTTAGTATGCAAAGCTTTAGACGAATAAAGCTTGATTTTTCGTTAGTCAGGGTGTCCTAACTTCGCTTCACTTCGGAGTTTTAGGTCCAGATGAAGATTGATACCCGGCCTTTTTGCGATATTGTTAACAAAAAATTCACATTTTTTTGTTAAAAATATCGCAAAAAGGCCTATTTTCACAATTTGCGATATTGTTAACAGAAAATTTCGCGCTCGCTGCGCTCGCGTTTCTTTTTTCGTTCTTTAGATGACCCTGTATCTACATATTAGCTTGACTAGTAAATGAATAGAGTAAGACCAAGAAAAGTCTGCAATGATTTTGATAGGCATACGCAGTGCAAGTGCTAATTATAAGTCATAATTTCATAGACGTTTTGAAGATTAAAATAACACTTGCTCTGCGAGTGCTATCAAAATTGTTATTGTATATAAATTAAAAACGCAGACTTATTTCCCTGTACTGAATATACGTATTGTGTGTGCAGAATTGACTGTAAGGGGCCCCGTGCCTCGCACTGCCTAAGGCCACATGCTTAATCCGGCCCTGGCTGCGTCTCTTGTAGTGGCCGGCGTTGGCCCATCGTGTAGAGGAGCCATAAGCAAATGCATTTTTTAAGTTCACGATGGTAGTCTATCTATCGTTAGTAGTTCTTTAAATACCGGCAGTGTCCACAGGGACCACAGGCAAAACCGTCCACAATACTTATATGTAGTGTAATCGAGTGCCACTTGACAAAAACTTTAAAAAAAGTTATATAACGTTACTCGACTGAAGGTTGCTTGATGAAAAGATTACTCTACCAAATTGGTCTGCTAATTTATGTACACAGAAGCGATCTGAATGATATGTGAATCAAGAGTCGACCAAAAGTTAGTCGACCAAAAGTTACATCTACGAATAATTGACTCTGCGAAACCATTTTCGGCGAAACGTTGTAAGCGAATCGACAATTTGCTAAAAATTGGTCGGAGAATTATTAGGCTAGGTACCCCAGCTGAATACAGAACCCTAATTATTTGCAAGAATTATATATTTACTTACAGGGGCAATTATTTCTAGCTTAGTTTTTAGCTTTTTAGCGTAGTAATCTATCTAAGTGTGTATAAGTAGACTGAAATAAATCGCTTGCGATCCCTCTGCGAATTTATTGGTCGGGGATCATCAGGTACCCTCGACTCGCACTTGGCTGTTTTTGGAGTGGCTGTGACCACAACCCTTTTTGAGGGCTGGATCCGCGCCTGTAACGCGAAGCCTCCCTTTAAGGTACAGTAAGTCCAGCATAGTTTTAAAAAAAACCGGGCAAGTGCGAGTCTGACTCGCGCACGAAGGGTTCCGTACCATAAAGCAAAAAAAAAACAAAAAAAAGCAAAAAAAAAACGGTCACCCATCCAAGTACTGACCCCTCCCGACGTTGCTTAACTTTGGTCAAAAATCACGTTTGTTGTATGGGAGCCCCATTTAAATCTTTATTTTATTCTGTTTTTAGTATTTGTTGTTATAGCGGCAACAGAAATACATCATCTGTGAAAATTTCAACTGTCTAGCTATCACGGTTCGTGAGATACAGCCTGGTGACAGACGGACGGACGGACGGACGGACGGACGGACGGACAGCGAAGTCTTAGTAATAGGGTCCCGTTTTACCCTTTGGGTACAGAACCCTAAAAACGTATGTTTTTAGATCATTATACGGTGTCCCGATTCCGCATGGTGCTAGCTTGGCTGAGCTAACGCGAATCTTCCATCGGGGCCAAAAGTGAGTGACAATTACGAAAGCCACAACATTGAAATAATCAAAAATTAATATATATCAACTATTAATTTAAATAGTCACTGGCCCAATATTACTGAGTTCTATTTTTCACGTTTATCGAACTGATATTTAAAACATTGTCATATTGACATTCAGTCGAATGTCAACTAGGTATCTTGAAAATGTAACATGGAAATAGAACCATGTAATATTGTGCCAGCGAATTGTAGATACCTACACGTTTTAGTCTTATCTATATGAAAAACCGGGCAAGTGCGAGTCGGACTCGCGCATGAAGGGTTCCGTACCATAAAGCAAAAAAAAAACGGAAAAAAATGCAAAAAGAAAACGGTCACCCATCCAAGTACTGACCACGCCCGACGTTGCTTAACTTTGGTTAAAAATCACGTTTGCTGTATGAGAGCCCCACTTAAATCTTTATTTTATTCTGTTTTTAGTATTTGTTGTTATAGTGGCAATAGAAATACATCACCTGTTAAAATTTCAACTGTCTAGCTATCACGGTTCGTGAGATACAGCCTGGTGACAGACGGACAGACGGACGGACGGACGGACGGACGGACAGCGAAGTCTTAGTCATAGGGTCCCGTTTTACCCTTTGGGTACGGAACCCTAAAAATGAGTCTTTACAGTCTCTAGTATTCATACCTCGCATTCAATTTAAAAATGACTACAAACGCCAAAATGATTTGACTGTAATGATCATTTATGTTACCTAAAATTGTTTTTATTTATGTAAAAAAAAATAGATATGATCATTGCCCGTCTTAATGTTAACTAGTACAGTTTTAATAATTTTGGTCATATCTAGTTTTAAAACGGACCTATCAAACACTTTAATTGGCTACTACTTGCGAATCTTATACATTTGAAATGTAACCAGCACATACCTATAATTGTAACACGCACTTACAGTTGAGAATCTAAATTGGTACTTAAAGCAACAATATCTTGTTTCCTAAGATGTATGCTAGCTCATACCTGTGTAGTCAATTAGTCTGAATATTGACTTACCGCGCGGTGTGTTGGCAGGTAAACTGGGCGTGTTTGTGTAATGAACTGAAACTTGGTAGCTGTCTTCTACTTAAATAGGGGCTATAATTAATAACAAAAAAATGTTAACGGGCCATAAACGTCAATTAAGATTTAAGTATTAGTAGGTATGTGGGCTTATACATTATGGGCTTTTGTTCGAAAATAATATTATTGATACATCGTCTTTTCTACATTGATCTTATATTGTTATAGTTTTTTTTTATTATGTTTTGAATAATTTCCAGGTGTACCTACGTAACATCATGCAGATATTTAAGATGACTAACTATTAGTATTAAACTTTCGTGAGACATATTTTAAAATAACTATTCGTATACATTAATACAAAGGCCTTTTGCAATTTTTTAATATATACCTTGCTGAGTTTCTCGACTACAAATCTTCTGGATACTTCACATTTCTGGCTTTTTGTTGACGCTGACTGTACATAGAGTAACAGAATTAAACATGAACTAACTCCTACTCATAAAGAAGGCTATTCTACTGTTTTGAAAATATTGGTTTTTTCTCTCTAATAAAATATAACAGGTTTTGTTTTTAACCGTTTATGCTGATTGTATTAAATTAATAAATTTTAATGAAAGTGGCTCTCCAGATTCATTAAGTACAAGCAAATTACAGTACGCGGCTTGTTTTTAGCAACTCTTGGCATAAAAATGGACTCTGGTGCACATCGAAGCGAGATTTCAACAGTTACCACAAAACAGCCTCAAAAACAATGGAAAAATAAATTGGCCAGCAAATCTCCCCAGATTGCGTCTCTGGTGGCACCTCAAATTGCAATCTAACAATTAATCCCTTTGAGCTCCACCGGCGAGAGCTGATTGGGCAGCACCTTGCTCCTATTTCTAGCTTAGGTGACTTGGTTAAAAATAAAAACAAAAAACTTAACAGACAAATACGAGTAGCAGTACTAGAGGTACTAGCCGAAAGAGTATATCGGTTAGATGTACGATTGTATAAGTAATAACATAACAAACATTTATTTTTGACTATTTTGGGTTCAAATAGTTTGTCCAACTTTGTAATTTGGCTGCAAAGTCATGTTATATTTTTGTATTTTTATTAGATATCAGGGCTAAATTGTAATATGAAATCTAAGCAAATACCGACGCTATACATGTGAAATTGATACAAAGATGAATTTGTTAAGTACAAAAAAAAAACAATATAACGACAAACACTAGAATTCTACTTACTGTACCTATCTAAAAAATTATTTCGTTAGGATCAGTGTAATTACAAAAAATATCATGGGTTTTGATTTATTTTGGTAGTCTCAGGACCTGTCTAAGATAAAGTAAGGGCACACTCTTGCATTTTTTTAAATAAATCAAAAATTAATAACAACGTCTTTGCACACACCGTGATGAAATTTATACAACTATAAGATGAGCAACGACATCAGTCGTTATGGGTCAATTGCGGACGGTCTAGAACGCAAAATGACTACAGTAATATTTTGTCTATATCGCTATTAGTCTACATCACAAACGGTCTAGAACGCAAAATGCCCACTTTTTATATTTATCACCACATTTTACATAGGTAGGTTAGGTTCGTTAGGTATCTTCAAATGGCCGAAGGCGGGGCTCCGTCGACATTGCTATAAAGTTAAGATAAAACGGAAAAAATAATGTGGGCATTTTGCGTTCTAGACCGTTTGCCATGTAGACTAATTGCGATATAGACAAAATATTACACTAGTCATTTTGCGTTCTAGACCATCCGCGAATAACCCGTCGTTATCTGTGCAAGATCTAAATTAGGAGCAAATGACTAACACATACCTACGTACGCATCTATTAACTAAAAAGTAAAACTCTTAACGTATAATATTTTATTAACTAACTCCGCCTTATTTTAGTTCTTAATGAAGCAAATTGTCTAGAGCATTTCTAAGTAATAGCAATAGTTTACCTATAAAGCAAAAATTGAATACACGACTATACAAATACCTACTGTTTACTAACGTCATCTTGTTTTGTCGCACCCCAAACGAAACAATCTTGAACATTTATAATAGCGATAGTTCCAAATTAAAGCACGTTCGAACTACGAACGTGCCCGTGCCAGGTAACTGTGATATTTATTATTATTCATAACGAACATAACGGTACATTTTCCACGGCAAACGTAAATAATGGCCTACTAAAAGCACGAATAAATGCAAATTTTGAGAGCCCACTAATATTTGCCATAGAAAAGGTCAGCGGTAAAACACAATTTAGTACACCCACTGTGTAAGTATTCTAAAATTTAATGAAGGTAAATTGAGGCACCGGCTTCGGTTTATTGTTTTTAGTTTATTCACATGTTATCATAGACGAGGAAACGTGGCTCGCATACTTCAGTACCATTGCAACACTGAAATGTATAAATTGGGATCATCTCGGAATAGCACGCACGAAGCTATTTCGCCGCAAACTGCAAAATTTCTGTGACCAAATCCGATAACTGGGAATATTGTTATAACACTGGTTTAACCGTTCTCTGTTCAAACTGTTGTCACTTCAACGTAAGGGTCGCAGTTCCACTCTATAACTGAGTAATTGCTCCACACAAAATTGCCCTTTATTGATAGAGGCGCTTCTAGAGCTAGATATAAAATTGCCTTGGCGCCGTCTTGGAAAACTTTGCTTGATTTTCGTTCGTCTTTACTTTTGAGACTGCCAGGATTGACACAGTTGATCACGATTCCTTTACTACTCCATTCTCTATGCTGCAAGAAAGTGACAGCATTTAGAGCTACCTTACTGACAGCTTGCACGCTTAAACCCCAGCCTTCAGTTTTCTCGATGCCTCTTCTACACGCCTCTTCATAATCTTGAATAATAGCTACTAGCTCATCTTCCGTCAGATTTGTATCACTAATCCTTTTTCTAATCGCTTCATTCTCGATCGTCGCTAACAGACCAGCTGGTCCCGACACATTTACCACTTTCGCATTTTCAACTAACAAAGGATATATGAGCTTCCCGAAATTGATGTATCCATAAAAATTCACACTAAGCGTTCTTCTCACTTTCTCAGCATGGGACAACTTCTTCTCAGTTTGTACATAATCCGTGTTGTTGATCAGAAGATCTATCCTTTCGTCTTGATCTTGTATGTAGTGTCTGAAGTTGATAATACTTTTCGTATACGTTATGTCCATACGATAGTAGTGTAGATTCTTCGCATTTTTCTCTAAGGTGCGAAGTATATTGTAGCCGATGGATTCGTCTTCTGTAGTGAAGTATATTTTTCCTTTGTATGTTTTTGTTAGTTTTTTGAGGACTTGGTAACCGAGGTTGCTATCGGCGGCGACCACGACAGCTACGGTGGTCATAGTGGTAGTACACTGACTGTTATCGAGTTATCGGCGCCGATGCGTTATCTCGACTGACATGGCCGTATTGTGCGAACACGATAAGACTTTTTAAGTCTCTGATAAGAGATAACATGAAAGTGATGCTGGGAAAAATAGTGCGAGTAAAATATTGATGATAAATTATATAGGTATTATATTATACATGGTTAGAAAGGTACGGTTACGGCTTATAATTGTTGTGCCCTTTAAGATTCAAGGGGCTTTAATATTTTCATTCAAATCATTTATGGGACTTAAGCTAATTAATTTGATTGAAAATATTTAACGTACCTATTTTGTTGTATAGTTTCTAATATTGTTACGAATATATATTTTGGGGTTTGGTAAACACATCACAAATCTTACATAATAACATCGGTGCTAATCAACACATTCTTTAGAGATTAACCTATTAAAATACTTATTCTTCCCAAACTGCAAATCTCTCCTTCCCCATTGCATCTAAATGTGAACTCTATAGTCTTCCAAACAAGGTCACTTTTTACATTACACCATGAACCAAGATACGAGCTACTGAAATATAATTCATACATTATCGGAGTCAATGAGCGTGTTCAAATCACTACATACGTAATACGATTACTGATTTGAAAATTAGTATATTTTTTAATTTGAGCCGTATTAGTTATAATGTACTGTTGAAATTCGAATGCAGATTATTCGAGTTGAGACTTTTTAAAATTAAAGCATGGTTTCTTATCGGTTGGGATGGCAATAGATTAGTTAATTATATTTGCTAGTAATATCGGTCAAAGGTCATTATCAAGTTTGCGAGTGTGTTAATTACTTAAATAACGGGACGATCAAATATCAGTCTGATAAATACTTAACCTAGTTAAAGAACTATTCTTAATATATTTCTTTTGTGGTCTGTGCGGAAAGAGAAGAGTGGTGGAATAAAAAGGAACCCTTACATTCTACGACTCTTCTGTTTCCACACAGATTCTATACCTACCAAATTATTGTATTATCATTTTTTTCTATACATACGAATAATAGAAGTACGTTAAATCAATTTTATTACATTATTGACCCATCTTCAAGCAAAAACATAAGTATTGACACTGACAGATCTGGTCCATATCTTAACCAGATAAAATTCATATCCTATAATTAAAACTCGCATATGCCTATTTAGCCATATTAGTCATTTTTGTACCCCGCACAAATACACTCTTCTTCCTGGCGTTTTCCCGGCATTTTGCCACGGCTCATGGGAGCCTGGGGTCCGCTTGACAACTAATCCCATGATTTGACGTAGGCACTAGTTTTTATGAAAGCGACTGCCATCTGACCTTCCAACCCAGAGGGGAAACTAGGCCTTATTGGGGGATTAGTCCGGTTTCCTCACGATGTTTTCCTTCACCGAAAAGCGACTGGCAAATATGAAATGAAATTTCGTACATAAGTTCCGAAAAACTCATTGGTACGAGCCGGGGTTTGAACCCGCGACCTCCGGATTGAAAGTCGCACGCTCTTACCGCTAGGCCACCAGCGCTTAACCCCGCACAAATACACATCTATTCATATTTTTAAGGTCAGATATCTACACTGTATGTATTTATTTCTGTGGCAATACTAGAACGCCGCTCAAAGGACTCCGTATAAATATTTATTACTTATTTCGATTTTGTGCTGAAGCGTATTTTTCAATCAATTTCTATGCGCAAACAAACAAGATGGAGCTATCATGTGAGAATCATTACGGGTCTTCTCTATTTAATTTACGTTAATTTCACACGCGTGCTCCGGGAGTTATTTAAAATCAAAGTGCACAGAAATCGGTTTTTCGCGAATATCAAGGTTAATAACAAAATTTTACGGTTTTGACACGTATTTTTAGTCAATCGTGCGACATGTTTCGGAGAGCCTAGGTGTTCTTTCTCAAACTCTAAAGATAGCATTCGGCAAGACGCTGCCGCAGCCCGGCAGCCGCGACCGACCGCCGCCGCCGAACGTGACAGCTGGGCGGCGCCGCCGTAACGGCCTGGCCACGACATTGGTCTAAGGCGACTGGCGGGGCGGCTGGCGGTGCGGCAAACGCGAGCGACCGCCAGGCATGCCACGTACTTTCAGTAGCGGCGGCAGCGACTAGGAGCGGCTGGGACAAAGTCGTATTTAAAATCATGTTTTTTATTCAAAAGTGCCTAGAATATATTTCATTGTTTGTCAATGGGTGCATGGGCTAAATACAGTACGACAAATTTATTTACATCTAGTTTAGTATTTTATATATTGTATATATAAAGCACCCAAAAAAACGAGTGCTTACACAAAAATAAGTGTGGAGACGTCACAACATACTTAAATACGCGAAAGTACATTTAAAATTTCAATAATAAACCCTTCCGTCTCCGTGTCGCTCGAAAAAAAAACAAAATGTTTTGTTCCGTATCGCACCGCTCGTTCGTCTCGCCGCCTAGGCCGGTCGCGCCGCTCCAAAGTCGTGGCATCGCCCGCGCTGCCGGATACAAATGTTCGAGTCGCGCCCCTCCCCGCTCGCCGCCGCCGCCGGTCGCCCGGTGCACGCCGCGCGCGTTGCCGCTCGGCGACAAGGCTCGTGGCATGCATTATGCGTCGCCGGGTTATTGTTTTTGCGACTTACCGCCGGTCGCCGCCGCCGATCGCCTTAGACCAATGTCGTGGCCAGGCCGTAGCATTCGGATAGGCGCGACCGGGCGGCGACTGCCGGGAAGCCGCTGCCGGGTCGCGGCAGCCTCTTGCCGACGCTTACCTTAACAGTGCGAGCAGCGTTCTCGACGGCCGTGCTACTGTGATTATTTACCCTTCAATAATTAAAATGAATGAGTGAATGAACGGAATTATTTTAATGTTAGTATGTCTCACGACAGATTATTTACCCATCAATAATTAAAATGAATGAACGGAATTATTATAATGTTATGTCTCATGACAGTTTAAATTCGATTAATATCAAAGTTAGTATAGCTTCGAATGACCTTTACATCTAAGTACAAAATGTAGAGCACCGACTTTATGTATTTTATAGTTAACAGAAAAAAAGCTTTTTTGTGTTAAAACCACAAACTGACTTAGGTCTTATTTAAAATCGAGGAACCGAAAGACTGGTATCTACCAACACTATTTCCTCTAAGTCCCGTTAGGAAAACCAATTTACGAGTAATCTGTTATTACTTGAAATTATTACCGAGCTAGAGCTCAAGATACACTAGCGTCACATGGGCGATGAAAATGTTTCGCGAATTAGTTAACAGAGGGCGATGCCTAAGTTCTAAATAGAAAAACTTGTGTCATTAAGTGGCGAGGTTCATACTTTATGGAGTTTAAGGCGTTCGAGAAAAAAAGGTTAATGTCTTGCGGGGATAAAAGATAAAACATTGCTAGTATAAATTGGGATATTGCGGCAACGAATAAAGCGGAATTTCACCAGTGTACGGCGCTGTGACTCTGTGTGTTTTCGGCACAAGCATATTCAGTACGAATGCTTGTGCCGTATAGTGCCGCACACTAGTGGAATCCCGCCTTTAGGCTTTGAAAAAGTGCATGTTACCTTGTTTCGGAATAATAATACGGGTGTACAAATTGGATATGCAACAAATACAAGAATTACGTTATTTTTTTTACGACGAGTCCAGTAGCTCTACCATCAGTTGGCAGAGTATTTTTCACTTACACTCGGTGAATAAACGTGCCGTGAGTCACGTTTTACGTTTCTTTACGGTCTTATGTACCTGACTTCACTCCACTCCAAACGATGCTGTCCCTTTCTAAGTATACTAAAAAACAGAGCAAGAGTTATATCGGAGTTTTATACAGCGCCTCTAGGACTCACTTATAGAACTAAATAAGAAAATTGACACATTTTCTCACGTCTACGTAATTTACTATCTATGCATCTCGCTCTCGCATATTAGTGCAAGTGAGATGCACAGAAAGAAATGTTACATATACTGATGGTAGCCGTGAACATGGAGGGTAGAGGTAAGGAGAATCCTTTATGACTTTATGAGAAAACTCCTTTATGGGAGAATATTTGCAAAAACTGGGCACGATGTCAGCTATTATAATTTTTCTAAATATCTCCAGAGTAGCGAAAAAAGAAAACCCATAAACCTAGTTTTTCATTGTATCAATACCATACTAAAAATCATGGAGAATGGAAGTTTCTCGTATTTAGAAGTGGAAAAACGTTTTCTCTTTTTGTATAGACGATTACGACGTATAGTCAGACCGTAAAAAGTCTGCAGCGATTTTGATAGCCCACGCAGTGCAAGTGTTATTTTAAACGTCAAACTTCTATAAAATTATGACGTATAAATAACACTTAAGCTGCGTGGGCTATCAATTCCGCTGCAGACTTTTATTGGTACTACTATAGTATACTTCCCTCTTAACCCTTTACCAGGCCAAGGGAAATATTCCACCCACATCTTATATCGGTTACCGTAGTCAGGTTTTAACTCCAAACCACCTACAAAATATTTTGTCAATCCCTGAAAATATTATTTTATGATCTTCATTCACAACACGCTTCTAAATTGCGTAATATATCTTTGGCAACCATTTCAATTCACTTGAACGCTAATTTCAGCAAACTACGGAGAAATTCGAACACTTTCCATAATTTCTATGAAACAGAAGTACATAGATCGAACAATTTTTTGATATTTTGTAGATTTTGAGTGTTGAAAGCAAATGTAATCGTAAACATTGCTAAATATTCATGCATTATTGTGTATGACCAGAATTAGGATGTGGGTTGACATTATCCCATGGCCTTATTAGAGTTTAACTGTGTGGGAGCTATTTTTCCCATGGCCCGGTAAATTGTCTTGTCATGTCATAAAAACTCACGTAAGTAATAAAACAGTTTTTGTGTTCAACCTAGAGCGAATTCATGTACCTAGCTATAAAATCTCCTTTTAAAGGCTTTCCCTGAAGAATTTCTTCTTGTAGATAGTATCATAAAATTGAATAATTGTGTTGCTTTTAACCAAAAAGTAATGAGGTAAGTATTTAGTATCAGCATTGCACCCGTGCGAAGCGGGGGCGGGTCGCTAGTAATAATATATAAGACGGCGACATACCCGACAAATGTCGACCGTACCGTCCCTCAGGATATATTATCGGTAGTTATTTTATTATACTTACAAAAAATAAATACGTACCGAGAATGCCCTTAAACGAATTAGGTACCTACTCGTATTTTTGATACAGCCTGTATACTTAAAAATAAATAACAAAAACCAAAGAGCCCCAAAATCTAATCGGGTCATGGGAAGAATAGTTCCCACACAGGCAAATTCTAGCCAGGCAATGGGATAGAGTCATCCCACATCCTAATTCTGGTCATATCACAAGGACGCAGGAGTATTTAGCAAAATATATGATTATATTACCTTACAATCATTAAAATCATGAAAATAACAAAAAATGGTTCTATATATCTGCTTGTGTTTTTCTTAAATTCAGTAAAGTGTTCGAATTTGTAAACAAACCACTAACATCACTGGTCAAGTGGATTTAAATGGCTGCTAAAGATATATTATTGGATTTTGAAGCGTGCCATGAATGAAGATCATAAAATAATGTTTTCAGTGATTGATATAATGGTTCGTAGGAGATTTGGAGTTAAACCTTGACTATTATAACCGATATAAGATGTGGGTGGAATATATCCCTTGGCCTGATCAAGAATATAATAAGACAAAATCTAGTATGACAGTTCATTACTTAGACAGGCGATGGGATAACCGTAACCCACATTTTTATTTCTGGTTTAGAGGAAGATCTCCGACTTTCATAAATACATTTTTTACAAGGCGTTCAATACGGTTGCAACAGCATATAAAGTACGTATTAAGACACGCTGGTTCTTCGGGGCCTGGTAAAGGGTTAAGGTTTTTGACGGAGACTTTTTCATTAATTAATTACATGGAGATTATATTCCTTTACCTCTACCCGCCACTTAGAGCATTTAGAAAGGAGATGTCATCGCTGTCATTTTCTTTACTAAACGCGGGGACGTCAAATGTATTGCTATTTCTACATGATTTGTACGTAACGTACAAATAGCCATGTCAGTCCATACAAAAGTTTGCACAATTGTGCAAGTTTTTCGGCACAGGGGTGAGTAATATTGTCGACAAAAAAAATAAAGAATATAGACTAGGTATCTGCCGTATTCGAACTTCAAGATATTCACAAGAGACGACACGTAGTAGATCCATTCTAGATACGTTATAGTTTAGATATCAACTAGTTCTCTTTTGCAGCGCAATTCGGGCAACCAATGTCACTTTTACGTTAGATAGCGTAAGATATCTATTACATGTGAATTGGATCTCTAAGTCAAATCCCGAGGAAGTCGTTCAAGAGTATCTCCAGAATCACGCCAATGTCAAATTTGACAGGTTAGATCTTAAACATATCGTTATCCTACGAGTATCTTGATGGTGATGTCTAAAAGATATCTAATAGATATCTATTTCAAAATCCGAATCGGGCCCTATGATATTTGATTTATTCGGTTGTCAATATAAAACAAATGTAGTTGTTCTTTCTTCTTGTATGAGACGCCAGTACTATGTAGTCTTGCTTGAGATTAAGAAACATTATTTGGTGTTAAAACAAGCTTTTTTTTCCTGCTTGGAACCCTAATCCTAACAGTAAGCACTCAATGACCACTCCAAACCAATTTCCCAAGACCAATTCTAAGACCAATTTTGTCACTTTGTTACTGACTCAACCTTCATTCTAAATTTTTTTAAGATTTGACGTTGCCATAGTTACGAAAATAATAAACACATCAATATTAGTAATCAATGTATAAAATAAAATATACCTATTGTATTCAAGAAAAAAATTGCAAAATATGATAATTACGTAAACATCATTAATTAACGAGTTAAAATTATAACTTTGCGTGTTAAAAAATAGGAAGCAAAGTATATGGCGCGATTATACAGGCTACTTTTGGCTACATATTTATTACCTATGAATTCTATGATGAAAATAGTACACACATGAGAAGAAATCTTAAAATACTAAAATAGGTATATATTATATTATGGTCCGCTTCAGTCCGCATCATAACAACGGCCGTCTCCTACTGCTAAGTACCATTATCAAATAGAGTGTGCGGAAAGAGAAGAGTTGTGAAATGTAGGGGAGCCCATACATTATACCTACGACTCTTCTCTTTCCGCACAGACCCTGACCTTAATAGCGATCTTAATTTTATAGTAAATGATCTCGAGTATATTTCAGTGCCAAGCGCCCCATTTCCAATACAAAATGAACCCACGCAGTGGGTTTTTGGCAATAAATGTGTTTAAACCTTATTTAAATTTTCAGATTCTAAACCACCACGAAAAGTTTTTGAAGAAAGTTTTATATTTCCTGTTACCAAATTGACATGAAAAACGATTACCTAGGTATCAAACACAAGAATTTGAACATCGGAAAATAAACTATACTTACTTATTAAAGAAAAATAAATAAACTCGCAGAACATTTGTATGTTTTATTTTATGTAAGATGATAATACTTAATAAAATACGTAGGAATTCTTGCGTACATATTATAATAGGTCTTGCGGTATTCTTATATGTGTTATGTGCAGTGTGCACCCAGCAACAAAAGCAGCAGCATATCCTACCGCTCCTTGTAATGAGCCTTAATTCTTATTGCATTCATGCATACGCATGCATACATGATGCCATCCGGATTTTCATGGAAATGTTGATTCTTGCCTAAAACCAAAAACTGCTCGTAAGCAATGTGATCTTCGCAAATGTAGCAGTAGAAACAGGAAAATATGATATCAAGTATAACTCATTACCTTTGTACTAAATCAGCCTTTTATCGAGCTATTAATTGATTTACCCCTTAAAGTTTTGCTTGAAGTTTACGTACTGTTATAAATTTATACATATTATTACGTTGAAAATTGCATTAATACTCGTGAAAAATCTGCGTATTTGTTGTGTTTACAAGTTGACAGAAATGTCACGTTGGAAACGCACGTATTTTTCAATAACATCTGTCACGTTTACTCGCGTAAAGTATTTACGCAGAATAATTCTGGCTCAGTTTTCATTATATAATTAGAAAGAGAGCGTTTTAGGTGTGAAGTTAGGCAAGTATGGAAAACTCGCGTAAAAACGTCTATAACTCATGGTACCAATTGAAATTTTTAGTTCTTTAGGTGACCGGTAGAGGCTCTGTACAATTACTCCATACATTTTCCTTAACTTTCTCACTATCGACTGTCATTCACGGAACTCATAGTAGAGCTACAGATCTGGCGAACGCGAGGGTGATCAACTCGAACGTACACCGTGACATGACACACGACCACACAACATGAATACACTTGGATGGTTGGCAGTCCTCAACTGTGCGATTTTCCTGAAACTACCTGCCTCGCACAAGCAAACTGTGGAATAAACTGTCGCCCGCGGTATTTCCGGACCGATACGACCTTCAAACCTTCAAGAAAAGAGCGTACTCCCATCTTAAATTCCGGCAACGCGCTTGCAACCTTTCTCGTGTTGAGGGTGTCCATGGGCGGCGGTAATCGCTTACCATCAGTTGATCCGTCTGCTCGTTTGCCTCCTATATCATAAAAAAAGGAACAGATGGCCTATCGCGGACATCGAAGTTCGTAAATTTCGGGCATCTTTCAATTTCACCCCAATAAAGGCGTAATTAGAGTACAGACTAGATGGCTCCTCTACACAATGGGCCAGCGCCGGCCACTCCAAGGGACGCATTTATGCGTTAGAGGGAGCAAGTGATATTCATATTCATATTCAATTCTTTATTGCAGATAACAGATGATCCATATTAAATTAAAATAATTAAAATTACGTACACAATAATAAAACAATAAATAGGTACACTTAAAAATGATTAAAATAATAAAAATAAAAGGTACATTTTGGAATTACAAACACAAAATAAATAATAATAATAGTTAAAATTCAATAATAATAGTTAATATTGCAATCTCAATAATAATAGTTAATATTGCTATCTCATTCTACCGCATGGCTGCGTCCTTTGGAGTGGCCGGCGCTGGCCCATCGTGTAGAGGAGCCCTGAGATAGTAGCTCGAAATTCACCTACTAACTTCGATTTTTGCGGTTACAGCCCAGTACTATAACCACGTAAATATAATTTTATAGAAAGGGAACCCCGTGAGCTTTAGTATCAAAATGTCCGCTTGACTGGGCTAAAGACCCCATAAATAGAACGGCCTGTGACTCGGAAGCGAGGAGCATAAAATGCATCCTGGTTATATTCTCTTCGCTACTGAGCACAAGAGAGTGTTAGACGACCGCGGGCGACAGTTCATTCAATGGTTTAGCTGTACGAGGCAAGAAGCAAAGAGGAAACACAGGGTGTTTGGTACATCGTTTGCCAAATTAAAACGGCAGATAGGTTGAGTCATTTGCTATCTTCCCAGGCCTAGAAATTTTTGAATTTTGCGCACGATTTTTTTTTCAGCTCTATTGCAATTTTTCGTAAATTTCAAATTTTTACTTGCGCAGTAGTAAAAAAAACCATGGCCAATTTTTTTTTCTAGGCATGAGTAGATAGCAAATGAATCAACCTATCTGCCGTTTTAATTTGGCAAACGATGTACCAAACATCCTGTATAAGTGAAGAAAGAGTGGTAACGCAGTACATCAGTTTTTTTACCAAAACGCGCGTTATTTCGTAGTCGACATAAAAAAAATACTCGTAACATGGTACATACGATAGACACATGCTTGGTATAACGCCATATTACAGGGTGCATTATCTATCTATCTAATCTAATTTAATACCTTTAAACGAGCAATTCTTCAATATATATGCGACCGCTGCAGGGGACCATCGAGTGCGCCGACTTCTGGCCGAAAGGTGTCGTGTTTCGGAGGTTCCGGGGCAAAATGCCGAATCCGACACAAGAGCAACCGACACAACGGAGCCACGCCGTTTTGTCGTCTAAATAGTGTTTAGTTTTAAGTTTATAAAATACATATGTATGTTAGTCTGTAAGGTATTTGTAATATGGGCCTTGTTGCCTGAATTAAATAGTTATCTAAATAAATAAATATAGAATAGAATATAGAATAGAATAAGTTTATTATCAAAAGAACACATAACAGAATATGTCAGGGGTCTCCGCACTAGGCTACGCCTGTGTCGCGGGGAACCAGTTACAATTGAAATATGAGATCTAAGTTACACAATAGGTATTTCGGGGATAGGAATATATATAGGTATTTCGGGGATCTCGGAAACGACTATAACAATTCCAATGTAATTCGAGGGCGATAACTCGGTCTAGCTAGGTCTTATCTCTGGGAAAACGCACATTTACATTTTTGAGTTTTTATATATTTTCTGGTCTCCCAGATATTTTATACTTAATACCGTCTAAAGTACGGTACACTGCGTCAATTCGGGATCGTTTGCCGCATCAAAGAACGTCAATTGCCTGGTTACCTTAAAGGTACTTTGATTCAACGCCTGCTTTAGGTTAACGACCCAGTGAAATCGCACCCTTAGGCGCAGCGTGTAGCAAGACCTTAATAAGTATGTATAAAAAATCAGAGATACTTTTTGGGCTCGGTCTAGGACAACAGTAGATATTTATATATTAACAAAAAATAATTATTATTTGAAACCGCCTTTGGCTCGAGCTCGCTAAAGGAAGGGAATAGCCATGGATACTATCTATTCCCACCATAATAAGATTAAAGAAGCTTCACTGACACAAAGGTCACAACTTCCGTGGTACTCCAACTATAAAATACCATTTCGTAAAAGACTATACTTATAATTGTAATAACATATATTCGGATAACTCCGAAAAGTTGAATATGGCAGGTATTTTTCACCATTTTTTTTTTGTTTTCTCTTTGTTCGATTTGTTGCTGTAAGTTTTGTTGCGACAATAAATCACTTTTTATTTTTTTATTCCAAAAATGGACTTTATTATTATGGAGTACATACAATGCATTTTTAAACTGTAGGTATATGAGACGTGATCCGCCAGTGACGTGTGACAAGAGAAAACGGCATCTAGAGCGAAATAAGGGTGAAATTTAAAAATCACATGAATAAAATTAAATTTCAGTTAAAATAGTAACTACAAATCCGTAGTTCAACTGACAGCACCCAGGAATACTAGGTAACAAATTGGACAGAGCTTTATATCCCCCAAAATACCCGCCTAAAATCGCAACACAAGAGTAACGCTCAAAATCAAAACACGTCAAACGCACCTTCCATCGGTAAAATTCCGTGTGAACATCAAAGAGAAATCAAACTGGATGGCAATTTGCGCTCTTATTTCCAAGCGGGAAATCTGAACTTTTCTGGCCTGGCGGGCCTGTCAAAATTGCCGGCCTGTCAGAAGTGTGCTGGTAACTGGCATAATTCGTCTGGCAGCCGCCAGAGGGCGCCTGTCACACCGGACGTGCATTTTAGAGGGAAGATTGATTCCTTTTTATTTACCGGGAAGGTTCTATTTTAAAGTATTTATGATTTGTGAGATAAGAGTTGTTAATTCAAAGGCTAGGCTAGAGGTAATAATATCCTACACCCTCTTGTATAATGAGAGGGTAGAGGATGAGCATTCTCTTAATAAATAACGGTCTCTATGTGTACAAAATATAGACTGCGATTGCTACTTAGCTACTTTTGAACGCGAACTATAGATTATTTTTAATTATAAAAGTATTCGAGGGTGGCAGATACTTTTAGCACGTTGTTTCATCCGCTACTTATTGATGTTGAGCTGACTGTACAAGTCGGAACTCATAGAAGGAAGTAATCCAAAAACTTATTAAGTATTTAGTGCCTATTCTTAATGTCCAAGAAGGTATAGTCGCGGACGGTCTAGAACGCAAAATGACTAGTGTAATATTTTGCCTATATCCCTTTTAGTCTACATCGCGACCGGTATAGACGCAAAATGACCACTTTTTTATATCGCTAGGGTAGGTTAGGTTCGTTAGTTATCTTCAAATGGCCGAAGGCCAAACAGCACAGAATAGGAGCCGTGACAGCGGGGCTCCGTCAACATCTCTAACGTAAAGATAAAACGAGTAGCCATTTTGCATTCTGGGCCGTTCGCGATGTAGACTAAAAGTGATATAGGCAAAATTACACTAGTCATTTTTCGGTCTAGAGTTCTAGACCATCCGCGAATAACCCTCCACAAGAAGCAAGAAGATAGCTTCATTTTGAAACACCTGCCGCGCTAGGAAATCTGTTTGCTTGGATATCAGTCATTAACCATCACTAGCAAAATATTACCTACCGTAACATTTCAACTGATTATACAAGATACAATACAATTAACAGACCGGCCAACGCAGACTCCGAAAACTACATTTTTCGGCCACGTATACCCACAAAACGACATGCAATATTCAGCATAAAAAATTATCAATTCCTTATGCACATAGGACATTTTCTACGTGTCCCAAATATACCTCGCACTTAAGTGTTACTCTCTCTGCTACCGTGTCAGTAGCGCCCAAATGCACAGCTGCATAAACCCTGCGCAAGAGCAGAAAGTCGTATCGACCTATGTGACTCGTTCCTGGTTACTTAGGTATGCAATTGGTGGTTAAGCTCTTTCGCATGGTCCTGCAAGACACGTGCATTCGGAATAAAAGTTGTTTACGGCAGTGCGCCCAGGTGTGCTCAATAATGCACGAATGCATTGCATTTACGTGCACGACACGTGTTAATATCGTGCAAGTGGTTTTAGGAGATGGACGCCGTGTTTGTATTCTTGCGGAATTTTGTAGAGAGCGCATTCCCATTTTTTTTTGTCTTGCACAGGGCCTAATTTCATCTTACTAGAGCTATTAAGACGAAGGGTACCTACAAAAAAATTCAGAATCCAAAGTCTCTGATGTTTATATGTAGTTGGTCACTTAAAGAAAAATGCTCTGTGCGAAGAATTTCCTTACCTTCTTCACCTACATGTTTTCATGCGTTCCTTCTCAAAAGCCACTTGCTGGGTTTAAATACGGTCGCAGGTAACGTCCACAATTACCGTATTATTGTGATCCAAGGCAGAGAAGTACATACCCAACCAGACTTAATTTCTGCCTTAAATTCTTACCTGAAAAAGAAGAAAAGGACATAATTTTATACGGAACTTTTATCAACACTGTATCTTCAATATCTTCATCACAAAACTGAATAATAGATGGTAGTAATAATGAAAAGAAAATACCAGTTATATTTATTTTATGTCTGTGTCTGTCTCAAATAAATAAGAAGACAGCTACTTGAAAATGTACAGTATTCATAACTACTAAGGCTTTCAATTTGTAGACTAAGGCGGCTACGAAGCTTTCAATTTGTATTATTGCCTGTCATATATTTATTCGTTTATACTCGTAATACACGCGCCCGAAGCCAAATAGCAACCAAGGTTGCGGGTTTATTTTATTACATCAAATGTCTTGCGTAGGCAGTCGGTGATCTGCCAAAACCATCAACAGCAGAAAGTCAAGAGCAGTACCTACAGCCGTATTCGAACAATGAGATACGTCAAATACTAGATATTGAAAAGATATGGAATAGCTATGTCAGTGTCAAACAAGTGTCAAAAGTGACGTTTTTGTTTGAAGAAATGTCAATTTTGACACTTATTTGACACTGACATATCTAATCCATATCGTTTCAATATCTAGTATTTGACGTATCTCATTGTTGGAATACGGCTGCTAATAACGCCTAACAAAAATGACCTGACGCCAATTCAAAGTTCCATTGTGACATCGAAATGATATCTAAATGATCTGATGACTCGCGCCAATACATTTACCTACATATGCACGCTTGACTGACATCATCAGATGACATCAAAATCTGTATTTATTATTCAATATTCTCAAGACAGGATATTTAGATATCCTTTTTATGTCACAATGTAAAGGCCAACGAACGTACAATGACATCAGAATAATATTTAATCATGTTATTTAGCAGCCCATTCTGAGTAAATCATTTTAGCATTGGGACGTGCTTATATAACTATGTAAGCTGTAAGTATTATTGTATTTTACTACTGATAAATTATACCGTTGGCAATAATAATTTCATGCATTCTTTCAAAAATGACATATGTGCGCATGCGCAATCCCAATCTAATCGTCGTATCAAATATTTTACGACAGGTAATACGACTATTAGCTGGTCTTCGGTTTTTATAATTCGGTGGCACAAATTCCGTGTTGAAAAAAGTCACCGAAACTTAATAAAAAAAATATTATTTCTGTTCCAACAAAAAGCTTTTAAATCAGAAATTATACATAGCTCGTAAATATATTCTGCGTTATTTTAGGTATGATTTATTCGTTTTTTCGTGCTGTTTTCGAGTAATCCTTTGATGAATCTGCTATGGAAATGTTTTAGCCTCGAAATTTCTAATGTCAAATTGAATAATAAGAATTTCACTATAAGATCGTCAAACATAAAATAAAACTTATAAAAAATAAGTCTAGAATGTTTCTGAAATTAATTTTAAATGTCAAAAACAACACAACAAAATTAAAAGGTTGCGCGGGGAAATAGATAGGCAAAGAGAATAGCTATATTAGGTAATAGGTTATGTTGGGTTAGGCTAACCGCAGACGCACGGAATTTCCATTCGGTTTTCATCAGTTCAGAACATGTCATTACGTACGGAAAATTCCGTGCGTCTGCGGCCAACTTTAGTTGTAGGTAATAAGGTAATACTTACTCAATATCGTAATCAGTAGTTTTCATATTAAAATTGTATTTAAGAGCTACTGTAATTCACAAACAATGATAAGAATCAAATGAATAAATAAGATTACTATCTTATCAAATACATATCTAAAATATATATCTACGTCAAACGATTACTAACTATTACCAGTATTTTTTATGCCTCAACTATATCTTTGCCTCGATTATCATTAGAAAAAGATGTAGGTATTTTTTGTCCCCATTATATAAAAAAAGTGTTGTAAATATTCTGTTTCCTAAACTTTAAAAGAAACAAATATTGTAAAAAAATAAAAACCGGGCAAGTGCGAGTCGGACTCGCACACGAAGGGTTCCGTACCATAAAGCAAAAAAAAACCGGAAAAAAATGCAAAAAGAAAACGGTCACCCATCCAAGAACTGACCACGCCCGACGTTGCTTAACTTTGGTCAAAAATCACGTTTGCTGTATGGGAGCCCCACTTAAATCTTTATTTTATTCTGTTTTTAGTATTTGTTGTTATAGCGGCAACAGAAATACATCATCTGTGAAAATTTCAACTGTCTAGCTATCACGGTTCGTGAGATACAGCCTGGTGACAGACAGACGGACAGACGGACGGACGGACGGACGGACGGACGGACGGACGGACAGCGAAGTCTTAGTAATAGGGTCCCGTTTTACCCTTTGGGTACGGAAGCCTAAAAAGTACCTACTACTTTAGTTAGTAAATTATATCACCAATCAAAAAATCTAATTTATATTTATGTGCCTAAAACTTGACCAGTCGAGTATAACTGTCTATGAGATAATTACGGGGCGAAAACTGTATAAAATGTGCTCAAAGCAACTATGCATTGTCACAGGGCGGACACGCCATACATCTAAAATCATTTGCGTTTATATGTGTGCACGGCACGTCTGTACAAGCGTCATTGTGTGAGTAAGTGGCTTAGGGCTGACTCGTGCGGCGCGCGGGGAAGGCGAAGCCGAGGTTTGCCGAGGCCGGCCGAAGGACACGACGAGCGGCCCGCTGCGTTGCATAATTCGACCGAAATACGTAAAAAAACAAAATAAAGGTTTGTTTTATTTCGCTCCAATTGTTGAATTGGCTTTGTCAGTTTATAGTCCTGCACGTACTTAGACTTTCAACACGCCATTATTAAATGTACCTTATTGTTGATGCCTATTGATTATTTTATATAACATACATAATTAATTCTTAAATTCTTAAAATTTAATTAAAAATCAAACGCGAATGTCCCGCGACCAACACAAGTTCTTTTTTGTGAAAAGAGTGTTAAACTAAAAATAAAACATTTACGAGGAATATCTGTGTAGAAGGTCTAGTTACCTTAGTTACTTTAAATATTAAATGTTGGCTTAACATTCACAAATTCAACGAACGGGTTTTAATTCATATGATATTATTATTTTTACGCAAAAGTATAGCCTTATTTACTGATACATATTTCGTCTCTTTGGAAAATTATATTATTATTCATTTCTACAATAAGTAGTTGCCCGTACATCGCACAATACACCGGCATTTTGAACGTTGCGTCATCGCGTCGCGGCGTCGCTAGCCGAACTGAGCGTATGTCAGGAGTCCGTCAGAACTCAGTCGCGGGGCGAGGTAATCCGAGTCGGGGCGGGGCGGTGCGTGTCCGTTCTGTACTGTATGATAATACTATTACTTATTCTGTGGCATTGTCTCTCTTAGAAGCCTAATTTAAGTGAACGGAAAATGTACGAATCATAGCAAGAACTCTAAAGTACACTTAAGTTTTGGATAAGTACCTTAAAATGTAAAAAAGGGAGAAGAAGAGATAGACAGACAGTTCACTATAAGTAAGACTATATTTTTTGTTAAATAAACCTGAACCGAACAGGCGACACACAGATATTTATCATCCAAAACTTTCCAACATCTTTATCATCTAGATGTAACTTTTGAAACGGTTAAAACTTCAATAGTTCATATTTCCTTCAACCAATCCGTAGTTGATGGGTAAACATGTTTACTCTTTGCTACAGTATTTATAAAACGCATTAACAGTGTTCTTATCCTACGGCGCTTAGACCCTTTTTATTCATGTTTTATTTGGCTTTAATTGCTAACAATCATAACAGATATTAGCAATTAACTAGGTATTAACCTCTAGCGGCCCACCATACAAGGAAAATTGGCAATCGAATTTGAATCAACGGTATTAGAAAATAGAGTTGAATTTGTTTTGTTTTAAAATCGAACAAAACGAAATAAAAGAAACTCTATTCCATTTCATTAAGATTTAAATTTCATTGGAGGTAATTTGTACTAGTATTAGGACATTGAACCCCAAGAGGTTAAGTTTCGTCCTTTTGAGTTTTGTAGGTTAGGTTTGAAGGAAGGGTAGGTTTGAGTTTTAAGGTTATATTCCAATCATATACCGACCACGTGCAACGCAAAGACATACATAACAAACCAGTATAGGAATTAGGTTTTTACTTAACGTTGCGGTTGGCGGACGGATCTACAGTACATCCATCACTGCACAAAGGATTGCAAGCGATAAGTACTCAATTCCCATGGCCGAAGAGCCAATGTGAGTGTAATTAATTGACTGAACGCTGTGCAAAACGCCCCTCACGTTTTGCACAGCGTTCAGTCAATTTAGCGTTGATGTTTGTGACAAATTCTCGTTTGATTACGTCTTTATTATAGAACTCATGCAAGGCTCGCTAAAAAAAACTCAAAAAATAGAATAGAAAAAGCTTATTTGGTGTCACAATAAAACTTAACCTAAAAATACACATACTAACACCAAAATGGATGCATGGCGCTGGTTTTCTGAGCAACCGGAGAGAAAAACACAATAAAATTAAACAAAGAAAACCTAAAAAAAACTAAGCTGACACATAGGAGAAGGTGAGTTTAAACTATAACCAGACAAAAAACAGTAAGTACGTATAGTGCTTTGAATAATTAGACAGAAAAACGCTTCGAAGCACGACAAAAACAACAACAGAGTTACAATAAGTTTCAGTTATATTTTTATAATGAAGCCTAGTTCTTGTACGACTATCAGCCGTATTCGAACAATGAGATACGTCAAATACTAGATATTGAAAAGATATGGAATGGATATGTCAGTGTCAAACAACTGTCAAAAGTGACGTTTTTGTTTGAAGAAATGTCAATTTTGACACTTGTTTGACACTGACATATCTAATCCATATCGTTTCAATATCTAGTATTTGACGTATCTCATTGTTCGAATACGGCTGTGTTTACACTTAAAATTTCAAGTTTACGTATAAAATTTAAATTCTTTGTTCTTTTTACCAATCGTAACAGTATAGAATATATACTAAGAGCCCGTTGCAGTGTCGCCGCGGATCGGTGGCACATTAATCACCGCACAAAGCCGCGGCGATATTGTTGAAAAGCTCCCGCGCGATAGCTTTCATTCCGTTCGGGACACACGTTTAAACGTCTTAAAGATGACGGACACTTTTAGCTGGTTTTAAGGCACGATTTGAGAAGCTCGGTTTAGCTCGGCTTCCGATAATTACTTCTCCGAGCGAGAGCAAATTTCAACTTAGTACCTACGAGTATTACAAGCGTGCGATAGATCACTAAGTATTGCGCTATTGAACAATAACTAACAGTTTTTTTCTTCTTTAGAATCCGACAAGTTGTTCACCGAAAGCCTTATAGTAATTTAAACATTTTAATTCAATACCCCCAAATTCTAAAAACAAATGAAATTCGTAATTGCCACGCCAACCCGTGGTCACGGCGCAATTGTTCCGAATTTAAAAACAAATTAACTTTCAAAAGCATCTTATAACGCTCATTCGGTCGTTCTTAATTTGGACCTTAATCGGCCGCAATACGGCTGATAATTGTTTTGATATAAAAAGTTAGATACTAGCTTTTGAAAGTCACTGACGATACGCGGGCCGCTAAGTTGGGCTCGCCGCCCAAACGAGGTGCTAAACGCTGGCTGGACACCGCCCGTATAACTGACCGGTGTTCCAATTGCCCTGAAATTTGAGCCGTATTAGCGACAGATTAAAGTTGCTTTTTGAACTCAATCCGTACGCAAGGTTCTAAAAGTTACGTTCAAAATTCATAAAATTATCCAAGTTCGCTAATGTTTGAATTAAATTCGCAAAAGTGGGGTCGGTTGGTCCAGTAACTTTCTTCAAACCAACGCTCGAAACCGTTTACAATATGTGCAAGTAAATATCGAGGAATTTTGGTTTAATCCGACACGCGTATTCGGGAAACGAGATAATCACAAGATCTAGAAACGATATAGAGATCAACTAGATTTACATTAGAAGATATCGAATCGAATCGAAATCGTTCAAGAGGACCTCCAGAATCGCGGGAACGTCAAATTTGACATATCTATCTTGTCGAAATCGTTCAAGAGGACCTCCAGAATCGCGAAAACGTCAAATTTTACATATCTATCTTACAAATATCTTTAAATTATCCATATCGTAACTTGTTGAGGTCGAGTAGAGATCTAATACATTTTCATAATCGAGCCGCGAGTTTGTTTCTTAAGAACGCCAACGTTTGGCGAATGGTTAAATACAGTAGATTGTGAACCAAAAGGATGAAAGGCACTCATTTCTGCCGAGGTAGTTCGAGCGTTCGAGCGCCAATAGTCCGAGGCTGAAATCATGCCTTTCACCCGAGTTAAACACTCTACTTTTCATTTCCAATACGAGGAAAGCAAAATGCATGTATTTTTTTAAACATGACTAAGTATACATGTATTTTTATAGTATATTTGAGGGTAAGTACTTTATTTTTATGATAACTGCTAATTGATCTTTAAATTAACAACTTAGGCAAAAGTACCGTTATTTATGGAATGGGGGAGTCAAATATCAGAATGGAAATTGTATAACAAATCCATTTATACCCAAATTTCAATTAATGACATCGTACTTGGAACCTAAAATGCTGTAGTACAGAAACGTATCATTTTCTGCACACCTTATAAAACAACAATGACCCTCTTTCAGAGCATGAGAGATGAAATAGTTATTTGTTTTACAAGGGGGCAAAGTTGTTGTTTAAACGCTCGTGCTAATATTGATACCCGAGCAAGCGAAAGATTCCAAAATTGAACCACGAGCGTAGCGAGTGGTTCGAATAATGGAATCTTGAGCGTTGCGAGGGTTTCAAAGCACGAGGGTTAAACAAAATTTGCCCCTGAGTGAAACACAAAATTTTTCACCACACCAACCCGAAGCAAATATTAAATGTAAAATATCAAACAAGATGAAACCAAATGAAATCCAGATGAATGTTATTAAATATTTATCATCCAAAATCATCATTTAAAAGTCAATTCTACCAGCAAACATAAGAAAACAACTCAAAATTTGCATTTGATTACTTTGCCTCACATGCGAATAAAATGCAACTTTGCCATCAGTTTTTGAAGTGCAAAGTAAGCCTTTCCGAGCTGGTGTGGTGAAAAAATAATTGTAACATGTCACCGATTTTTGAGTCATATACATTTTGTAGTATATGTAGGCATACTATCGCGTCTTTCATGTATGCATCGCAAAGCTGAGTTAATTTTAACGCTGCACCTTTACAGACAATATGAGACTCAAATAAAAAAAACAGGGTAGCAATAAAAATATTGCGCCCAAAATTGAACCTTGTGGGACTTTCTTATGTACGAGTATGTTAGACATAAGTACTAGATTTGTGAGTTTTTATTCCGTCCATTATATCTGAATAAATTATTTTCTATTTATTAAATATCTAGAAACGAAAATGAGCCCGTGCCTGATGCCGTAGTTTTCCTAGCAATAAATAAGTTATGGTTAACCATATCAAATGCAGAACTAAGTTTTATCAAAATTGAGACAAATCTTCCCAACAAACCGGACCCTAAATTAAAAATTCAGCGTGCTAATAAAACGTCACCGCAGACAGACCGTGACGTCATCAATCACCGAGTAATGACGTCATCCATTATCAATTATTGACAGCGTGGCGGAGACGTTCTCCAAACGTACTCTGTGTTGTGAGGATGTAGTGCCTATTATAAGCTGGCCTAAATACAATGAATGATAGGAAGTGTAAGATAAGATAAAATATTAAAAGGTAAAAGATACATACCTAATTATATTATGGCCGCAAAATTGACAGATAAAGTAGATGGCGCCGTACGGTCCCGAACATTATGCGGAAACTATCAAGAGCACCAGCTTGTAATTAATTCGCATTGTAAATGCTTTTTTTATTAATTATATCACTGTGATAATAATAAGTAATCAGTGTAATCACAGTGATTTCAACACAGCATACATTAGCTAGCCAGTTGTCAACGTTGTCATAGTAAAATAACAAATGCAACTAAGAAATTAAAAGCAACACTCCTAACTGTACATCGGTGGACCTTATTACAAAAGGCATAAAGTCCACCAATGTACAGTTAACAGTATAAGAATGAGCTTTTTAAGAGTACCAATGGACCTACTCTTAAAATTTCCGTTGAAATTCGTCCTTACAAAGATTTTAAAAGCTCATTCTTATAGTGGTCTGTTAGTAGATTGCTCGGCGAAAGTCGTGAACAAGACGAGATTTTCCAAGTTTTCTGCCCACATTGATCATTTTAGTTTAGACCTATTAGGCGGGGGCTACTCAGCCCATCAATCTCATGATAATGCATGTGGGAAAAGAATTGACAGCGCTTTTGGAGTTTCGGTCCACTGTTATTTGAGCAGGCGAACGTAAACCTTGTTTATGGTACTGCTAGCAAACTCCTGGCCTACTCAAACAGCAACACTCCGAACTGTACATAGGTGGACCTTATTACAAAAGACATAAGGTCCACCGATGTACAGTTAACAATGTGGGCGATGGTACAACTACGGATAAACAGTAAAAATATCTGCACTGTATTTGTCTAGAGAATAAAGTATCCGTAAAGGGTCCGGGCCAGGGCGTCCGACACTTGTTTTCTATTGTAATGTCGTGCCGCAATACTGCTGCAGTAATGCAGCAGACTGTATTGCTGCAAGAAAAGTCAAAAAGGTCATTTATATCGAGACATTACATTTGCAATAAAATCGACGTTGCTGCCCAGAATATTGACATTTGCGGCAGTTGGCAGTAATGTCGCGCTGCAAATACTGTTGCAGTAACGCTGGCGTAGTCTGGATATGAACGGTACCTTAAAACGTCAGAAATCCGAGATATTGTGGCGCCAAATCAGTATTACATGTTTATTGCTATACAAATGGCCGGATTATAGCTATGAGGGGGGATTAGTACGTGGACACTTTGTCTGCTGGGCGTTATTCTTGAGACTTGCAGAGCTTTAGGAAACCATGTATAGGTACTTAAGAGGAGAGGGGACAACCAAGTCCCCATACAAACATTTTAACATTAATTAATGGGCTAATTTACATTTGATGTAAAGTAACCAATGCCCCTTTGTTAGATTTTTTTAGATTTTTTGATTATAAAAAACAATGCATTTTTTTAATAATCCTAACGAATACTAGTATACTAATAATCCTATCCTATAATAATTCAAAATTCGAAAATAATCATAGCTATTAGTAAATAATTATGCACAATTGTGCAAGGTTATCGGCAGAAGAGTAAGCTCTTAAAGGCTTAATTTAAAAGGTGTCAGTGTTCCGACAAACCCCGCTCTCCACATTTTATTACTAAATATATCCAAGGACTTCGCAAATTAAATATTATCCCTCCTTACCCGGGGTAAGTTACCCTACACAGGTAATTAAAAGCCCAAGGGACAATCAATCATCCAAGCTTTTAAAGCGTCTCGCAAAATCAAATTCCACCTCAGCTTTTATGATCGCGAGAGACTTTGAGTGCTGCGTTTGACAGGCTTGTAATGTTGGTGTGGTCGGGCTTTACTTACGTTTTCAATGTTTATAGGCTTAGAGAGAAATATCTTGGACTATGGAGCAATAAACAAAAACAATCACTTAGAGTTAAGAAAGAACTGTTAAATCTGTCACATCATTATTGAAAGCAAAGATACATTGATTAAGATGCGTAAAATCTAAGAAAATTTCGTGCTTCTAATTTGACATATAAACGAGATGGCGCTGTTATACAGCTTCAAGATACATTTTGCGGTTACTCTGATTGTCAAAAGTTGAAGTTTGACAATTTTAAATGTATTTTTATCTATGCATGTAGCTTACATACTATGGCAACATACTCTCATATTTTTCATTCATCACACTACTTTCAGAGCAATTCTCATTTATCTCCTGAGTGACCACTGACCAGCCGTAGACCTTATTTCTTAGCAATAATAAGGTTGACATTCGATTAACAGTGAGGATGGAACGTGTACAAAACTGGTCGACATTCGAATTGTAAATAAACAATGATCAGTACCAAGACGTGGCCGTTTGCGGCCATACAGGCTTCGCCAGTACGAAACCAAAACGTCACATGTATGTAGGTTTCCGTACTAATATGGTATGTTTTGGAACCATATTCATATTACTGCATGGGTTGCTTTATGGAATATTGTATGGGCTGCCAAACGGTAGGATCTACGTGTTTGTGCAATGCTGACTTCTAGATAAACATATGGATACATAAGCTATATAGATATGGCTGCAAAATGTTTTTATTATTATTTTTGTAATAAGCAGGTAAATAAAGCAAGTCATTTGTAGAAAAAAAGGATAATTTTAAAGCGCAATATTGAAGAATTATTGGTGTTATGAGATTTATTTTAACCTTTTGAACGCCAAACGGCGCATCCATTTGCCGTGCCACTGACGCCACGGGGGTAAAATTTAGTTTTGTGAATAAATAATGCCAACCTAAAAGTGGGGTGCTTTTCAGTAGATTTTCTTCAAAAACCGATCGACGTCAAATGCCGTCTTTGGCGTCGATGTCACGATTTTGCGTTCACGTCAATTGCCGTCTGTGGCGTTCAAAAGGTTAAGGTTTAGGAGCGCTTTGACAAAATACCTATAATCAACATCAAAATCATTCATTAGAAATATAAAGTGACATGTCCATTACCTACTCACGAAGATAGAAACTTTGTAAATTATCGTTCGGTACGAAACCGTATCCTTTCGTTTTCTGTCACAAAAATAGCTATCATGCTAGTCAAAATAGGCTTCCGAGAATTGTATAGACTACGAAATTATATACACTAGTGACCAAAAAACAATTGAGTCGCGATAAAACAAGTGAGTGTCGTGGTCAACTCCGCTCTTCACAAAGCTTACCGACCATCACTCACTTTCAGTCCAATCTATGGTCTATACTAGTTTACAGTCGAGTGGAAAATACTTTCTGATGTAGGATGGATCCATCTATCAGTGCCGATGTTGCAGAAATACGGAGGCGAGCGAAAAAAACGCTAGTTAGTGATCACACTTGTCTGAATACAAAAGTTTGCTAACGGATCAGTATAATTCAAGGGTGTAAAGTTCCGTCAGTTCCGCGGCCGACTCCCTGGCATGCCCTGACAGCCTAACACTGCGTAGGGGTTGAAGGGGTTACGTAGTGCATTCATTCAGTGGCGGATTTGCCCTAAGGCGAAGTAGGCCCGGGCCTAGGGCGGCAAGATATTAGGGGCGGCAAATTGTGACAAAAAATTCGCTGATGATAAAAAGAAATAACTCAAAATGTCGTCAATGTGATGGGTGCTGAGAAAGGGGCGGCTACAGGACCTGGGGCCTAGGGCGGCAAAGACTGCATATCCGCCACTGATCGGATTCGTCCAAGGTCGCGAAGTTGTAATCTTGACACAACGCGAATTTTCATTTCGTTTCAAAGATTTTCTTTCAGTTCATTCATTATATTACTGCCCGATCGCGCATAGCAGCCATAACCGACGCAAATTAAGAACTTACTCCGTGAGAATATAATAACAATTCCATACGTGCTGGGCAAAGATTACTTACTAATAAAATTCTATAACAATAGTTATCTGTCAATAGCAACATGCAAAAACAAAACAACAGTCACTGGCAGTTTGCAACTTTTCGAATTTAAGGTGGTTCGCTTTTCATACAAAATTCAATCAAAGCTCATTAAGTAACTACACACTATTAGTACACAAATATTTCCGCATTTATCTTCTTTCGAATATTCGTTTGCGCGAAATTAACAGGAAAACAATGTTTCATACAGAAATCATGCAAAAATCATAGTTAACTTTTCATCAATTTTACGTATGTGTGTGTCACAAATGTCGTGTACGTTGTACGTTGCCGGGCTGACCACGGCTCGAATTTGGAGTGCCGTCATGTTTAGTGCAATTTTGTTGACACTGATATTTGACAGGTAGTTAATTGACCTAACCGAGAAGTTCGTCAGCTTAGCTAAGAACTATCATGGCGTGTTATGCAAACAGTCGTTTTTTTGCTTGCAAACGGATGATTCCCGGTTCGATCCCCAGTCATTGTATGCTGGAACATAACTTTTTGTATTTTTGTTACACCTAAATTTCGTATTGTTTTTTTATTTTTATTTAATTTTTCTTATTATCATAAATCGATTATTAAGTATGGGCTACACGTATTCTTTTATTTTTACAAAGGTAATTAGAAATTATACTCTTCCTAATCTCTCTGATTTTTACAATCAGGACATCCTCACTGCAATAAAAACCGGGCAAGTGCGAGTCGGACTCGCGCACGAAGGGTTCCGTGCCATAATGCAAAAAAAAAAACAAAAAAAAAGCAAAAAAAAAAAACGGTCACCCATCCAAGTACTGACCACTCCCGACGTTGCTTAACTTTGGTCAAAAATCACGTTTGGTGTATGGGAGCCCCATTCAAATCTTTATTTTATTCTGTTTTTAGTATTTGTTGTTATAGCGGCAATAGAAATACATCATCTGTGAAAATTTCAACTGTCTAGCTATTACGGTTCGTGAGATACAGCCTGGTGACAGACGGACGGACGGACGGACGGACGGACGGACAGCGAAGTCTTAGTAATAGGGTCCCGTTTTACCCTTTGGGTACGGAACCCTAAAAAGAAGTGTATAAAATTTCCTGTGGTTAAAAATAATGGATTTTGTCTATGAATGAAAAACACAATTATTACTATAGTTTGTTTTTTTTAGCATTAGAAATAAGGTACCTAAACAATCTTGACGTGTCTTTTAATTGAAAAACACATTTTAAAAATAAGTTACGGCAAATATGTAACAATTATAAATCTAATACGATCATTTATATTCTTCTGCTTTCATAAGTACTTAATCGTTTTTGATTTTTAAAAAACCTGATAACACTGAGTATGTGGGGGAAGCGCTGCTGGCCTAGCGGAAAGCAATTCGGAGGTCGCGGGTTCTTCTAACCCCGGCTCGTACCAATGATTTTTCGAACTTTTGTACGAAATAGCATTTGATACCTACCTATTTATACACCGATACCTATTTTTCGGTGAAAGAAAACAATGTGAGGAAACCGGACTAATCCAAATAAGTTTACTCTCTGGGTTGGAAGGTCAGGCCAGTCGCTTTCGTAAAAACTAGTGCGCATGCCAATTCTGGGATTAGTTGCCAAGCGGAGATTGAATATCTGGGAGACCGACCAAAGCTTACAAATCATAAAAACTCAAAAATGCGCGTTTTCTCATAGACCTAGCTAAGAGATCAAACCCCTTATAGCAAATTTCATCGAAATCGTTAGAGCCGTTTCTGATACCATCCAAATATATAAATAAATAATTATATATCTAATAATTGCTCGTTTAAAGGTAAGATAACACAAAGGAGAAACAAAAAGAAATTACCTACTCGCACCAGTCTTGAACCCCAATCCTCTTGCACGTATTTCCACGAACATACCGTTACGCTATTGCAACTTACTTACGTTGTGTGAAATTGTCTACTACAAGGATCACGGAAACACTGTTTGCATGTGTGAGTAATAGTAGGAAAAAGCGTGACAGCAACACTCCGTCGAATTAAAAAGGTGGTTTTTGCACAATGAAGTATTCAATGTTTATTTTAATAGTTCAATATTTACTTAAAGAGTGCGCGAAACATACTTTTAAGTATACAAATACCAAGACCATTTCACAAAAAAATTAAATCTGAAATTTTGCAAAAGTGGTGCCATCTAGCGAGAGTTAAGTTTTGAGTAACCTAGGCGAACCACCTTAACATATGTTCACGAAAAACTTCATTTACAATTCATAGTTTCATCCGTAAAAATAAAATAAAATAAAACTATTTCTAAACGTTAGAAATATTTTTATTTTATTACAATTACAATTCATTTGCGCAGTTATATAAAAATAGAAACCAGTTAATTTTCAGACTACTTTTTTTTACTTAAAAAAAGAAACGGCAATGTGTCTGACAGCTAGTTTGCACTGTGGAATCTGTGGGATAGTAAAATGAAATAGTGAAAATAGTAGGTACTTACCGGCTTTAGTTTTGCCTAAGCTAGACTCCATTGGATTGCCGCATTATTGTAAAAAAATCCTGAAACAAAAGAAAACACATTATTTATTTGCACATACTACTTCAACTACTTGACGAAGCACATAAGACGTTCGAAATCACCACACATTTTAAGCGCTCCTGTAGGTACAGTGGCGTTCAAAAGTGCATAGATAGATGCTGACCGTGATGCCTTAATATTCGGTTGAAACATGTCCATGCACTTTGAACTTTGAACGCCAATGTACACTGTACAGTCTGGGAACGCGATCCCTAAATCGCTCTAGTACCTAAATTAAAAATATTAATAAAAATAAGCTTTCGATCATGTCATTTAGCTGTCATTCGCACATCATTTAAAAATAAATAAATAAAAAATAAAACTAAATATTATTGGACATTTTTACACAAATTAACTAAGCCCCACGGTAAGCTCAAGAAGGCAAATTGTGGGTACTCAGACAACGATATATATAATATAAAAATACTTAAATACATAGAAAACAACCATGACTCAGGAACAAATATCTGTATCATAATAGGTACAAATAAATGCCCTTACCATCGGCTTCATAGGCAGGGACACTACCCACTAGGCCAGACCGGTCGTCATTTAGACATCATTTTGCTAGCACAATGTAAGTCAGAATAGGCCTCTTGGTTTATAACGCGAACATCAGATTACAAACCCGTACATTTAACGTGCTAACTCAAAATAATGCCATTACGACTTAGTCTCATCGCCCTCATCGGTTAACGTTTCAACTTCAACCCCGTTGTAAAAGCGAACATGCCCATAAATTTACGTCGTCATAAAACACTAGTTCATAAGCAAAATGTAGTAACCGACATGTGTTTAGAATCGGTAATGTCTTTTGGTATTAGGTTTCAAGAATAGTGCATGTTTATTGTGTGTCGTCAATGCGAGGTTTATAAAATTATAAGTACAATTTTAGACTTTGGTAAGACATTCCACAAGGGACAGAAATAAGGAAGTGACCTTGAGGCCCATTCGAACGTACACTTTGGCATGAAAATGACATCTAAATGGTATCATTTAGTTATCATTCGCGAGTACAATTCGTTCTTACATATCCGGCCAATCAATGCAAATTAATTTTGCACTGTTCACAGTAAAGCCGGGTCAAACACAAAACTGTGGCTACGTCTTTCCTGTAGACATACCCAAAAGTTAAGGACTGTAAACGTTAATTTTCTTATTTAACCCTTATTCACATGAAAAGGTACTCCTTTTATTTGGATAAGTATGACAAAATCATTACCTACATGCCCACAAGCTGTTAACTATAGTCCACAGGAGAGAAAACTGTACAGTTTTGATTAACACACAAGTTTCCTCGACAGGAAAGAAGTGAACACAGTTTTGTGTTTGACCAAGCCGTGACCATGAAACATTGTTAATTTTAATACTCAATCTAAAACGGAGCACCTTATTTAGAAGTTGGCGAGATAAATACGGGCCGCTTCCATAAAAAGCTGGCGAAAGTTTATCAATTAACGCGCAAGATACAAAACTTTCCGATTTTATTGTTCCGAGTTCTTGACTGATTGGGGGGCGGGATGATGTATAGGGAGCAGACATGAACTGTAGGGGGCAGCACAGGAGCCCCTTGTTTATTGGCGCAGTATAAATGCACAGACAAAACATCCTCCAGACTGAGCATAGTCGCGCTACCCACTCTGCCACGCATACGGTCATTTTACTCCATGTTCGAGTCGAAAGTGTCTTTGTGTGACGTCCGTGTCTTTGAACGGACCAATCACGGCACGGGACTTCGCTCACCTCGTCCCGCGCACCCCCGCATTTTTGGCATCACTCGGTCTAGAGGATTCCTAGTCTATGACATGAACTGTAGAGGGCAGCACAGGAGTCCTTTGTTTATAGGCGCAGTGTAAATGTCAAGTTTATGTTTCCAACCAAAACAGGACAGAACCTACAACGCGCATGAGAGCGTACGTGCACTGTAGGGGGCAGCACCTCCTTTGGCGTGAAGTGTCCATTATGTTTCAGATTTAGGTCACAAGACGGCAGAGCCTCCAAAGCGCACGGTCCATAGCACGTACAGTCGCCATCAGATATATCGGAGCGGCCAAGGCGCTCACAAATATCTGAACACGCCTCTATAGTCAGGGAGTTAGAGCGCGTGCTCAGATATTGTGAACACCTTGGCCGCTCCGATATATCTGATGGCGACTGTACACTTAAGTTGAACACACCGCGATATCAAAATATATAGATTAGTTAAGACTAAAAACCCTTGTATATGTAGTGGTAGGTAAAAAATTGACTGTGATGACAGTGATTGAATGAATAAAAATTTACTCTAATGAGTAAGTGAATGAACCATCGTCTCGTTTTCACATACACGTAATTTATGTGTGAAAATGTACAGTTATAATATAAGTCTATACATCGAAATTATAATAATAATAATAATAAGCCCGCAGGGCAGCTTGTGGCGAGCTGTTGGGGAGTAACGACCCCACGGACCCGAGTGCTCCCGAGAGTCGGTCAGGGTCTCCGTCTCCGGCGTGTCTTCGTCGGTCGGAGTGGACCCCAAGGGGACCCGCAGGACTCTCAGCTCTGGCTTGCCTTAATTGGCCGTCCAGAGAGGAGTCGCTAGAGCTATATGCTCCAGGGGTGGAAGTGAAAGATGCATAAGACGCGAGTTGGCACAGTGGCTGGTAACAGCCACTGGGTAGAAAGCGGCGCACACCTCTCGACACCCCTGAGCCGCTCACACCGATGTTGCTCCTGGTCGTCTTCGCGACGGCAGTTTCAGGGGCCCATCTAGTCAGCGGCGAGTCACCGCCTGCCTCGATGACGGTGTTAACATTGTTATGGCAGGTGTCCGGACCTCTTTTACAATAGCCCAGTCTCATCATTGTCCACCCAAACATCAATCCATAGACCGGAATACTGTTCACTTTTTCTACAATAGTCCCAATGCCTGCTGCGACCGGTTCATGGGTGTTTATTGTTGCGCCTGTGAACGGGTTCCAGCAGGCGTTCTACATGACATTAAAGCTCTCCAAGGGGCCTCTACGTGTTGGATCTATATCCCCACGCAAGCCTATCAAAAGACCGGGATTTATAGGCCCGTGAAATCCAAAAGGAGACACAAAATAATAATAATAATAAAATACTTTATTGCACACTACAAAACAAAAGATACAGAAAAAACATTGGAGTATATGTTTTAGCTCAGAAATCATCTTGGCATTTAGTCTCAGAACATACTCGTTTCGTTTTTATAGTATTACTCATTCAAATTGTAAGTAGAAAAGTTTGGAGTTTAAGCAAAAGAATTTTCTTGAACCTTTAAAACCGAGTCAGTTTAAGTAGTTTGCTACGCTAGTAAAGTTTTCAACGATTTAATTAGGAATTAAGGTTTCTTTCACCTTAAAGAATCTTTAGTCATTTTAAGAGATATGTAGGTACATATTAAGGATGACTCATGCTAGACCGGACCGGGCTCGGGCCGAGGCGTCCAATAGGTATGTCCTTGTCTATGACGGCTGATCGGTGATCACGCGGTGCTTTTCATAGAAAAGGAAGCGCCGGAAGCTCCGGCCCGGCCCCGGCCCGGTCTAGAGTGACAGCCGTATTTTAGAATACGGCTGTCACTCTAGACCGTACCTCATTGTTAGCAATGAGATACGTCAAATACTAGATAATGAAACGATATGGATTAGATATGTCAGTGTCAAACAAGTGTCAAAAGTGACGTTTTTGTTTGAAGAAAAGTCAATTTTGACACTTGTTTGACACTGACATATCTAATCCATATCGTTTCATTATCTAGTATTTGACGTATCTCATTGTTAGAATACGGCTGTGAGTCATCCGTTAAGGTTCCTTTCACCTTAAGGCTCCTCTTCACGTTGGGCCAACGCCAACGCCAACGAGGGACGCAGCCATGCGGTAGAATGAGATAGCAATATCACTTGCTCCCTCTAACGCATAAATGCATCCCTCGTTGGCGTTGGCGTTGGCCCAACGTGAAGAGGCGCCTTTACAAAATCTATGAGCAATTTAAGAGATAAGTACTTATAATACTTTCAGTTGTTTATTGATGAATTGATTGACACAGAATGGTATTTGATATAACAAGTATGTTGTCAAAATTTTCATTTACTATACAACCTTTTATCGCTGACTCTACTTTTCTTGGCAACTAATAGTTTTCGAGAGCGAGACAATTCTACCAAACCCTAACACAGGGCCCGATTCGGATTTTGAAATAGACATCTATTAGGCATCACCAAGATACGATAACGATATGTTTAGGATCTAACCTGTCAAATTTGACATTTGCGCGATTCTGGAGATACTCTTGAACGATTTCCACAGGATATAACTTAGACATCCAATTCACATCTAATAGATATCTTACTCTATCTAACGTAAAAGTGACATTGGTTGCCCGGATTGAGCTGCAATAGAGAACTAGTTGATATCTAAACTATAACGCATCTAGAATGGATCTAGTACGTGTCGTCTCTTGTGAATATCTTGAAATTCGAATACGGCAGACAATAAGGTTCATTATCAGATCAGCTCGATGATACCATAATGTTGCATGTCACTCAACCTTACATTATGTACTTAGGTATGTGAAGTTTCAGTTCAGTCGAAATGGGAAATGGGTCTAATTTAACTTTATACAAGTGAAATAAAACATTGTGATAATAATAAACAAGTTTACGTAAACTTCAAATGATAGTAGAGATGTCACAAAATATGAAAAACACACGAATAGCACCACTTTTTCCCCCAAAGATACAAAAGAGCACACCGTAAAAATGAATTTTTACGTTCACAAAACGGCAATGTCATAAATTTTATTGCAGTACAGTCCGGCGTTATAGTTTTAACCGCGCTTTAAATGTGTCCAAGTCGTCAAAAGTAAAGTGCATGTGGAATATTGAATTTTAGTTTTATGTCTTGAGGCTGATGGCGACGTGTTCTCGTCAACTTGTAGTCAAGTACACTCACCTGCAATAATATGTTACTCTCCAAAGCCCGCAAAAATATGTGACACACTCTTATGGCTCTGCAAATTGTTAGATATTTTTGCGGCTTACGTTGTGTAACATATTATTGCAGGTGACTGCACAGTACAGTTGTGGACGTGACATTTAATTAATTTGGATAAAAGCGCGAAAAAAGACGTTCAAATGTAAACTGCACTAGGAAAAACATTAGGAACTGTTTGGGCGTTGTTACCGATGCTGTGTGTGTCAATTTCCATGATAAAATAAGTGACAGAATGCGGCGGCAACGTCATAATCGGATCAACGCAATAATGCGGCGGCGTTGATATGATAATATGTCATAGTTTTCAATAGTTAACAACGCTAATATAAACAATATTTGAAGAAAAAAAAACGCATTCTAATTTTTTTTTAAGTACTGACCATATACCACATATTGTGTATGAATTGTATGCTTATCAGTCTTATCTCATAAAAATATCTGAGCAGTATTAAAAAATACGTATTTCCTCTTCTTCCTCTGTATCAGATAGAAACAGGAAGTAGATAAAGTAGTTGAACGCCAAGTTGGCTTTAATTAACTAGATTGAACCCACACACCGGGTAACTGACGGCGCCGGTGCCGAATACTAATGCATACGAGTAGTGTATCAAGGGCAAGGTACCGTGGTGTTTCTTAGGGGAGAGTGGGGTTAAACGTGCCGATTTTCATAAAATACAAATTTAAAGTATGAAAACAGTATGAATAAGGTATGTTGCTTGCGCTATATTAAATAATGATTATTTGCGTTTCTGAATAGTGATATTGTTTTGTACATCGTTAAACTGTTTTTTTACCAGATTTTTTTTCATGAGATAGGTCGGAACGGAACAACTAACCCCGCTATGGGGCTGGTTGATCCGTTGCTTAAAATTCTAACTTATTCGTCAAATATTTTAATCTCGGTTCACACACGCTAAAATAGTACTTTGCAGTTCGTCGAAATATGTGATTATTTTTTGGGTACTATCAACAGTTAGTAAATAAATCCAAAGCAAAAATGGGATTTTCCGTAGGGTTAGTTGTGCCCTCGTTTTTTATTTATTTTCCACTACTATTCTACTGTAATGGAAGGAACGAAAACGGCTCCTGCAATCGCATAGTGGTCTGACTTTTCGCGACAAACATCATACGAATCGCTCCATGGCTTACTTGCGTTCCTATTCCCATCGGAACAACTTACCCCCGGCACGTTTAACCCCGCTCTTCCCTACTGATGACATTCTTTAAAAGTTTAATTCGAATTGAAAATTAGAATATTACAACAGTGGGTAATACTATAAATACTACTACTAATTATCTAAAATGCCACACAGTGATCTTAAGAGTCCGCAGCGAGCTCGGTTCTCCGTACAAACGTAGTTAAGCTCTCATTTTAAAACGACTTGCTAGATTGCTCTGTACTTACAACTGTAAGGTCTGTAATACAACTGTAATACAATAATCTGTAATTAGTTTATGTAACTTCAGATGCCATAGTTAAAAAAATATAGTGAATTTAAGTTATTCATACAAAACTTGTTTGTTTTATAAACTGGAACTATATAAACTGATTAGTAATTACAGAACTAGAATAGATATACCTCATGTCACTGTATGCGCCAAGTTTCATTACAATCCAACACGTAGTTTTAAAATGAGAACAAAACTCCATTTGTATGGGAAGGTGAAATTCGGATCCGTCCCTTTACTTCTATAGCTATAGCAGCCAGGCACTTCTGGATCAGACTAGCCCAGGACCGGGATAAGTGGCGTACACGAAGTGAGGCATGTGCTCAGCAGTGGGCGACGGGAACATGATGATGATTATGATGAAGCCAGTCCCAGCACGGCCAGGCGTGGCTCACTCCGTGATTTTGTCACGTCGCTACAAGTACATGCGGCCCGCACCAATTTTGGTGTCCAGCCATAGTAGTTGCGGCGCACCGCTACGGAACGGACGCCTTGTGCCACCTAGCGGTCATATTTGTCGTAATAGATGCGTTTTGTTACAGAGTGAACCTTTTATACCTAGTACTATTATTTATTTTGAGGCACGGCGTTAGTGTAATAACCTGATGATGACGTATGTACATTAAGGAGATAAGACCGCGAGCCTTCACATTAGATATGTTCCCGCAAATCGATCGGCCCAGCGATTGTGCCTTGTCGGCGCCTGTTGCCACACCGAAGCTATCCGTCTATGGATATGGCATTTACGCTGCAGTGAATCCGGCCAGCAGAGTTTTTGTAAAATCGTAGCGCTTTTTAGAAAATAATAGGTTGTCAAAAAATATGAATAGCAATAATCTTAGCCTCTAGTAGCTCCATTGATTCGAAAACGCTTTTGGTCCCTAAAATAATCACAAACATAGATCCAAAACGCACCATTGTTTATTTTTTGTTAAAACTAACTAAAAATAAAAAACCAGTGCGAAATATGTGTTTAATTCAATATGTATAATACATAATCCACTTCATTTAGATTCGATAACAATAATGGTACGTACGCCCATCCGCTCAGTGCTCAGCGAGCTGCGAAGGACCCTGAACCCACGGCGCCTTACACTTAAAGTGCCATCGCGAGCCACGCGCTACGAGCAGACCAACAACACACACCAACGAAAAACGCCTCATCATATCAGCCAGAGGACTTCCACTGTAGGACATAGGCCCACGCAAAAGCGCCTACGAACAGAGAACCTAGCGATGTCACTGGCAGTGAATGTGTTTAGAAAACCAGAACAGAAATGTCCTTGTTCATATGTAATTGTGTAGATGTATTATCCGTTGGTGATCCTTAAATAAATAAAATAAATAAACAGAGAACACCGCCCCTAGATGCCGCATCCATTAAACCGGGCTCCTGGCCGCGTGCCACGGAAACAATCAATCAGCCTCTAGTCGGCGCTGAAAACAATATACTGCCGTACATTACCGCGCTATAATGTACGACTATAGCTAATGTTGTCGGATAGCGACATAAATCCAGCCGTCTCCTTTCCTCTTAAATGTAAAATTTAGCCATGTCTAAAACGGACTTAAGGGCCACCCTAGCGTCTCCCGAGCAATGGCGTCTAACCAATTCTACGGCTGGTGCTCGACGCAACGTTGGGGCAACTGCGCAGCGACGCCATTTTCCATAGGGGTACTGGTCTCTAACAAGTTGAAAAGCTCGAGTTCCGACTCAATTATAAGTCTGAAAATCTATGTCGAGGATTAAAGCAGAGACTCAAAGGGCTCGATTCTTAACCAACACTAAACGTACCTTATTTCGGACCGGCTCAACGCTATAACGTCATTACCAAGTCTGAATACAGTGGACTAGCTGCAATTATCAGCTCTGTAGCGCAAACGCAAAGAGAATTACCCGTATTTTGTATTCGGAGCAGTAAAGTAATAGGATTTAAGTCCGAGTTGGCTAAGAATACTGTTTTAACGGCGATGGTAGCCTGGCAGTAGGCGGCAATGCAGATTATCTGTTCATGTGGACCACTAACGTCAATAAGTTTTTGGCAAAAAAATCATTTTTGGTACAAGCTTTTATCGCTGACTGTACTTTTGTTACCACAGCCCGTTACATTTTTATTTTCGATCGGTGTTGGCATTTGGCTAAGCTTCTGATCCAGTAATGTCACTTTTGACATATCAGTTCAAACACATAACTGTTTCAGAAAAAAAAAACTGAATCTTGTCCTGATGACATGACTCCAGGTCGTATCAAAATAAGATCAAAACCATATCGCACGGTTAAATTGGAATCAGCATCACGCCTGCGTTTCCAAAGTGCTTACGTTCCGGGCCTCCGCGGATACAATTTCGTACGAAAAATTGATTCAATTTGCGTATCTGCAAAACGATTTTAGTTTCTCCGGTCTCCGATATTGTCGATATATTTTACTTCATAGGTTTCACGAATATTTACGGGGACGATAAGAAGTTTTGTAGACGAATAAAGTTGCCAATTCCGTGTGGGATAATGCCTGTTTTGTAATGCTGGTTTCTGTGATTTGTCTTTGACTTGCTTTCAAAAAGCTATAAGCACCAATAATAAATGATACAAAGTTTCCGATGATCCCGGCGGTCAATGCCACTGTGCCAGCGAGCCCTGGCTTGATTAATTAACAAGTCAAAAGCCAAACACAACACAGCACTTTCACAATTCAGGATAAAACAAATACACGGTTCAACCCTCATCGCCTCGTAATCTTAAAATTTATAGGAAAAAAAAGCAACAAAAAAATTCTGTTATAAGGTGTTAATTTTTGCCGTATAATAATTATCTAAGGGCCACTTGCACCATCCCACTAACTAGTTAAGCGGTTAAACCGTTAACCAAGTGTCAAATTGTACTGGTAACCATGGTAACTTTAGGTTTAACCGGTTAACCCCGGGATAGTGAATGGCGCAAGTGGCCCTAAGTGTGCCCTATAAAGGGTTAACACAATCTAAACTCCCTTTTTTTTTCAGAAACCCCAGTGACATTATAGACGTTCCAAAATTGTAGCGCTTAAATTGTGAAAATTGTACAGTTGCTCTTTAGTCGCTTTCAGCTCTTTAGTTTGGCTGTTATAAAATGTTATATAACATCATCTGACAGGGACAGCATGATATATTTGACCCTGTCACACGATAATGCACCTACTAACGAGCTTCAGCACACCAAAAGAAAAAGAGACTTATGGTAACATTCCATTTCTAACCGCAGCTGCACTAAATGCGTCGCTGTCATTATCAATTTCCATAGTAAAATGAACAGTAGTGCAGCTGTCGTTGGAAATGGACTGTCACCTTTATGTTCAACAATAGGTGTAACAACGATAAATGTTACGAAAATTCAACAAAAACAGATTCTTTTCGTAAATAATAAAATAGATACCTATATAAGTATTTTCAGTGGTCCTTATGTATGAGTATGGTTATCTACATCAAACATCAAACATCAAACATCAACATTTATTCAGCAAATAGGCCACAAGGGCACTTTTACACGTCAACATTGAATTTACACAAAAGCAAAAATAATAACATCAACAATTTTATAAAATAAAACTAACAATTCAATCTAACGTATTACAATTACTAAGAGATGTATATGGTCTCTTAATGTCGAATTACATACAAAATACAGATAAAAAAACACACAAAAAAAATCTATAAATAACTAAATCTAAATAAATCTAAATATACATATAGTTATACAATATTGAGGAACCACACTATCACCGCACGTGTAAAGTAACGCACGGTAATGTGGTCTCCGGGGGCCTGGTTTTTGCTCCTGCCAGACAAGTTGACTCGCGGATTGATTGATAAGGGGAAAAATAGAAAGGCGAATCTGCCGATATCTGACTTGCGAATACACAATGAGCTTGGGAATAAAGATTTTGGTTTGGTTTGGAGATAATATTTAAACAGATAATATTTGGTTATATACCTACTAACTTTCACACTTATGATCAGGGAATTGTACAATTTCGTCACAGTAACAATAATAGGAGATCCTAGTTGGAATTATCTGAGGTTATTTCTTGAGCTTAAACCCCTAACCCCACCATCAGAACAGGATTAGATAAAAATGAAACGAACTTAGATCTAGTTCGGTATCTCATAATTCATAATTCATTTATTGCATTTATAATCATGTGTTACATAAGGTCTTACAAAGAGCATTTTACAGCTAGTGTTCACATGAACCCTGTTAGGGTACATAGCAATGTAAGTACTTAACTAAAACTTAATACTACAGTAAATTTAACCTAATTTTTATATGGCATGCATATCTATGACTGAGTTTCAAATAGTGTTCCAATTTAATTTAATTTCGTTAATTTTAAATTCGATATAGACTGTACCTGTAACCTGTAACATGTAACTTGGCGTTATTAATTGTAACCTGTAAACCTACGAAAATGTACCCGGCTGGTTACATAATACTTAGGGATGTATAAAATAAAGAAAACACTTGAATCCACTTGATAGCCGATTTATTTCTTCTCCTACATACCCTAAAATTTCAACTTCTAGCTCAGACTGCTAAAGGTAAAGCAAGGTTGGTTCATTAATATCTGTATTCTCACACTTAGGATAAACCACCAACAAACTAGTTGTTTAATAAAATTTTATTCAGATAGTTATTATACGAAAGTTACACCTGAGCATTGAATTTGGCAAGTAACACTGCCCATTAAATCACAGTAAACCTTGGTTATTTTATTTTATTTTATTTATTAAACTTTACACATAAATTAACAGTATGACACCAAAGCACTTATGTGGTATATTACATTATAATATTAAAATTCTAAAAAAATTTATACAACAACAAATAAACTTATAACAATGAGATCCGGGATGCATTTTTACATTATATTATTTTCTATGCACCTGATCAGATTCCTGTAAAATACACCAGCACTATCAGCAAATATATCTACATCATCTGACTCCAGTATGATACGATTAAGAGCAGTTCGGGCCCGAGCGGTGGGAGCGTTGGCGCCGCGCTGCGTGCGCGCGCCGTGGCCCGCGAACAGGCGCCGCCGCCGCCGCGCCGGCACCGCGCCGCCCGCGCCGCCACACCCGTCCGGCACGCCTGTTGCGACGTTATGATATTAAAGTTATTCATTATAAATGTGACAAAAGCAAAAGGTTACCGATCTATGACAATAATAAAAATTGGACTTCAAGTAAACTATGAGCGTACTAAGGGCTACCTAAGGGCTACCTAAGGGCCAACACATACCTGCGGCCACAGCCGATGTTAATTCCTCCAAGTTAACTCCTCTGCATTCCGCCAGACGAACGAGACAGACGATCTAAAATATAACAAATATCATGAGATTTAGCTTTGTGCACAACTGCTGACAGACACCTAAACACTGAACCGAATCGAAACACTTACAGAAAAGTCTGCAGCGGTCAAGAATAGCATTTGGGTCGGAACTCGTGACAATGGCCATGAAAGGCGTCCCGATCTTGAGAAGACCCGTCTCTTACATCAGCTTGCCACGCTCATGGGCACACACCTCTCTCCTCAGCAACATGGCAAAGGAAAGCAACATTTGCCTCGATCTATTAAACCCTGGAAAGAATAGATAACTTAGTCTTTACTGAGTTTGAATTTAGACGGTTTGCCGTGAAAACACAACATTGCGAGAATTACTTACCCAGTAACCAAAATATGTATCTCCGGAACTATATACAGCGACAATGGATTTCCACGCTGAGTTTTATATTAATATATTCAAATTTTTGTAACAACCAATATTATGTTCTGACACTAATCAATGCCGTCTTTTCTTCTTATTCCATTTTCCTTCCATTTCAAATTTAATGCTCTTTACAACACGAACTGCACGTTGCCAGTCATATTGTGCTACCCTTTAAAACATGTAGGTTTAATTAACTAACGACACAATATCAAGAAAAAAGGTGAAATACAAATATTTATATTTGTACCTAAACTATATAATTAAATTAAATCCTGTTCAATATTTCTAAAAAGAAATTAACACTAACAGAAATAACAAAACCAACGAAGTTCCACCTAAACCACTAGCTGGCGCTATGTGACATAATAAAGTATTTGTATTTGTATTTTGTTTTGTGATTGAAAAAAAAAATTGAATTACAACCTCGTCCTTTTTTTAAAGCTGATTAAAAATACAGTTAACATGTAATAACATATTACAGAACGCAAGAATAATTTTAGTTCAAGTCCAGTGTGCTGTTTACCTGAAATTTAATAAGCCCGTGTACATATTTGACGACTACAGTAATAAAATACCGTTATTTAATTTAACACGAAATGGTAAATACACCGTATTTCAAGTAAAATGTTCGATTTCCGCGAAACGTGCTTAAAACGGAAATATAATAAAATATAAAGGCGCCATTTATAATTTTTGCTTGTATATAAACAAGTCCATTTTGTATTCCGACGCAAACTCGAGGTTAATACTCTCTGATCTCACGTTATAACCCTTAACCCACAGATCACTCACTAGACAGAGCATAAAAGGCGCATTAGATCGTTATTTTCCAAAAGTTTAGGCAAGTGCAGCCTGGCAAAAAAGAGTAGAAATTAAAAATTAAACACTGTAATGTCGTCCCGTTCTTTTATATATGTCGGCGGCCGATCGTATGATCAGGCAGATCGTAATGTTCCTGTGTAATGTTTTGACGATAGTAACATTAATCCAATATATAAGTAGGTAGGATAGGTTCGTTAGGTTGCTTCAGATGCCCGAAGGGCAAGCTGTGCAGAAATAGGCGCCCCGCGTAGAGCTCCGTCAACTCAGGGAACGGGTCAAAGATTTTCCACGTTTCACGATATGCCTAGGAATTTCACGGTATGCCTGAGCTTACGATCGGGCGCCGACATATATATATTGATTTGATAGGGACGACACTACAGTGTTGCCACTTTTTAATTTCTACTTTTGTCAAGCTGTAAATTTAGAGGTGGGGGATGGTCATTTCAGCTAGGTCCGACTCTTAACCCAAACAAATAGTTCTCAAAGCACGCGCCATACCACCGGCTATCTCTAAACAATTAATAAACAATTACCGGCCTACTTCCCAACTGCTTTTCCGATATAAATCAGCCGATCGAATTAATTCGCCGGAATTTATTCGATTCGATTCATCGTCATTTGTCCGATTTGAAAGTTCGATGAACTTCCCGCCACCGATTAGGAGTTTAATAACTTTTGCTATGTCGCATCTTCGTTATGTTGCAATTTCAACTTTATATATTTTTAGATAGAGTTCATTTTGGATTGAATGAGCGTAGATAACATTGAGGTTATCAAATGTTGGTGGAGTTGTAATAGATTTTAGTTATTGCTTCGTACTATCGGCTCAGTATTAACCATTTGGAATTTAATAGTAAAGACAATTAACACATTCAGGGCCAAAAACCCGACTGTCGAGTACACTGTTCGTAGCGACTACGCGCTCCATACGGCGATACAGTGGCTACGCGCTCAGAGCGTAACCCGTAGCACATAGTGGCAATGAATGTGTTAAAATATGCCTTAGTTACGAGTATATACGTACTTCTACGCAGTACTCAATTGGTTATCAATAGGTAGGTACACCTAATTCAGTATTTGCATTAAGAGTATACAGTGAGTAAATCTAATACGGGCGAATCTCTTAACGGTGGTTAGTATAGGACAAAGTAAAGGTAATTAGATAACATTTACTTAAAGTTGCAACAATAATTTTGTCCATACAAAATAATTCAGCCCGCAATGTAATGCAAACACACTCACGTTAAACGCTCGTTGACAGTTACTTTCAAAAACTCCTATTGCGTATGTTAATAACGACCGTAACGCGTAATAACGACCCATTTAAATTACAACTGAAATGTACTGAAGTTGCTGAAATACTTACCTAAAGAACACCAACTAAAAAAGAAAACTAAAAAACACAATTTACAACAATACAAATTCTGAGAAACCTGAGTTTAGTTTTGCCCCCTCCACCCTTCCAGTTACGGGCAATCCTTCGCGATCCTGTCCTGATCCTGATCCTGTATCGCGTTTACAATTACTCGAGCGTTTCTTGGTACAACCCGATGAGGGAATCGCTCTCTGTACTCAGTTAGCGCTCGATGACCATTTTGTAGTGTTTCACCGTAAATTAAAATCATGTCCATTAATTCAGGTGCACAAAAGTTGTTATTTAAACGAGGCATTTTTATAACATACGATTACTTTTGAATCGAACGACTGACATTGTCAAATCTGAGTTGAAATAAAATAAGAAACTTGCAATTCCACCAAAGAGTTTGCCACGTTTTCACACAATGTACCAACCAAGTTTTGTGGTGTTTAGACGGTTTACTTAATTCTCGAAATAATTTTGGTAATAACTGTACAACTATTAGGCGGGCCGTATGCTTATTTTCCGCCATCCTGGTATAAAAAATCAGGCAAATTAAATACGAAATGAATACACAATAATCACTTATGAGATACTGATATTAGATGAATTTTCAAAAAGGGTGTGCTATCAAAGGTGCTTGTCTATTGCTCAGATTAGAAATAATCACGTCAAGTGCTGTCATCGTGACTGATTAAAATGAAGTCAGTTTCTTGTTGATAAACATAATAAATAAATAAATAAGATTTAATATCTTTTAACACGCCTAATAGTAGTACTTTTATCTACCAAAATAACTACAAAACATTAAACGCAGTGTAATGCTAACATGTATTGTGAATGTTCCTCCAGATAGGTAAGTTTGTAAATGCTATTGTTGTATTGCTAATGAACATTTGACGTTTCGGTACCGCAATCATGTTTACAGTACATTGCTGCTGAGAAATTTAAAAAAAATTAATTATGGGGTCGTAATGAACTGCAACTCAAAAAAGCCTTTTACTTCATGATTACACTAATGAATACTATGTCCGATTTAATTTATCGCCCGTATTAGATTTACTCACTGTATAAGTACCATCAAACATTGCCCGATTCGAACTTTAAAATAAGTCAAATATTACGGCTAGATACGATATGGATTAGATATGTCAGTGTCAAATGTGACGTTTCTTTAAACAAAAACGTCATTTTTGAATCCATATCGTATCTAGCCGGAATATTTGACGTATCCTAAAGTTCGAATCGGGCCGTTATGGTCCTTCGAACCCGATTTGCCTAGTACTTATACCTGTTCCGTACTCCGGTAGGTAGCGGCAGGTTGGCATCTACGTCAATATTGATTACATGCAGATCACAAACCTTCATGTATTTACAATACTATATTAATATCACATAATAGTTACCTACTACATTTACAATACTCTTAATACTATCTAGTATTTATACCTGTTCCATACCAGGTAATTAACCCGGCAGGTAGCAAGCAGGCATCTGTTCCGCTAATATTGTTTATATTAAGATTTATCGCCGCCCGTCTGCTCCGCTACAATCAAATACTTGGTACCTCACGGCCGAGTATTTTGTAAATGTGTTTCGGAAATTATGTGAGCAAAATTGGATTTGTGTTTTGATTGATTTAGGAGGTTTTTTTGTTTAAAATTGTGTTCAGGATGTGTAAGCGAGCGTAGATGAGTTTTAAGAAAAAAAAAATATTTTTTTTTCGAAAAACTGACAACTCTTGGGTTATTTTGACTCAGAATCACTATTGATTATAGATTAAAACAAAAAAAAATTGTGTCTCTCGTTTTTCATACACATTTTAGGGGTTTGTTTTGTGACGATTCATACAAAATGTATGTGAAAATGCGTCACAAAATTAACAATTTTTTTTTCATTTCTAAAGCGATAGTCCTCGTGATTCTTATCAGCTCAAAAGTTGATGACTTTCCAAAAAAAAATGGTAAGTAATTTTTTACTGAGAATGCTTAGATATGTATTGGCAATATAATTCACTTAATCACCATGTAAAAATGAAGCTTTACTGAGAAGTTGAACAAAGCTATCAGACCAATTAGATCGTACAATGATAAGATAATCACATCTAATCCATGTGATGTCATTCAATTATCGTACATTATACACGTTTTGACAAAAACGAGCGAAATGCACGATAACTCAACATCAGTTAGACTATGTCATTCTGATGTCAGTGTACGTTTGAATTGGCCTGATAGTCGGTTTAAAATTTTAAATCTTGTCCAAACTGAAAACTTCACACCAAGCAATCAGACAAGGCAAAAATACGCCAAAAGTCGCCAAAAAGTTAAAAAAAAACAGGCAATTCTGCCGTCGGCACAAAAAACTGCGAAACGCCCGACATTCCTTGCGTGTGTGAATCGGCTACGGGCTACGGTATTCGTAGCGCGCTACGAGAGGCGTGCGAATGCTGCTACGAATGCTACGCTCGCTATGTCATTTAGATTTGTAATGATGGTACGGAGCCAAATGTTAGGAGAATCATGATATTTACGGCCTGATTCGAACTTTAATATAAGTAAAAAATTTGCTCTAGATACGATATGGGTCGGATGTCAGTGTCAAAAGTAGAGATGCACCGGATATCCGGTTACTATCCGGTATCCGGCCTATCCGGCCATTATTTTACTATCCGGCCGGATACCGGATAGCGACCCACTATCCGGCCGGATACCGGATAGTAACATTGCTTGATTTCGGAGTAAACAAATTGGATTTAAGAAACAGACACGGTCATAATCGTACTTGTTTATTATTTTAAAACAATTTAATCATTTCACTGTCTTACACGCGCACTCATTTCGAACCTAGAAATGAGTCCGCGCGAACGTTTACTAGGAAACATGTCAAACCTGCAGAATACGCACCTGAAAAACCGAAATGTAGGTATAGTTCCGCCGGCCGAATATCCGGCGGCCGGATACCGGATATTCGGCCATTGTCCAGGCCGGATATCCGGTATCCGGTATCCGGCCAAACAACTATCCGTTGCATCTCTAGTCAAAAGTGACGTATTGATTGAAGAAACGCCACTTTTGACTCTAACATATGCGATCTACATCTACTATTTGACGTAGGTATACAGAGTGACCTTAGCCATTGGAAAAACCTTGAAATCCCACGTAGCGTTACTTCTCAGGAATGCTCTAACGTATTAAAGTTCGAATCTGGCCATATTCGCGCGTTCAATTCGCTCGCACTTGTCCGTACATGTATTAGCGCGAGCGAGACGCAAAGACGAACGAGAATTTAGATATCATATTGATGTCAAACGTAGGGGCCCGATTCGGATTTTGAATTAGACATCTATTAGACATCTTTTAGACATCACCAAGATACGAAAACGATATGTTTAAGATCTAACCTGTAAAATTTGACATTTGCTCGATTCTGGAGATACTCTTGAACGATTTCCACAGGATATGACTTAGAGATCCAATTCACATCTAACAGATATCTTATTCTATCTAACGTAAAAGTGACATTGGTTGCCCGAATTGCGCTGCAAAAGAGAACTAGTTGATATCTAAACTATAACGTATCTAGTACGTGTCGTCTCTTGTGAATATCTTGAAGTTCGAATTGGCCTCCAAGTTTTTTATTTCTCCTTCCACAATCAATAACTCCACCTAACGGTCATTACCTCTCTCAGACTCGAGTCTCAAATGAAGACACATTTGCTAAGGTACCGTGTTTTATGAGCCCCTAAATTTGGGGCGGGTTGAGCGGCCATAATTTATTTACCAATAAATTAGCGTCTATACATCATACGGGTCATTTAGCTAATTACATCATCGGAACAACTGTTTAAACTAATAGCTCTGTGAGCTGTAGACCTGGCGAGCACAATAAAAAAAAATAAACCGGAAAAGTGCGACTCGGACTCGCCCACCGAGGGTTCCGTAGTTTTTAATATTTGTTGTTATAGCGGCATCAGAAATACATCATCTGTGAAAAGTTCAACTTTTAGCTTCTAACAAAAGCTGTCAAAAAGTGACATCCGCTTATATTACAAGTTACAAGCTTTTGAGAAACGGGCCTCTGTGGAGGAGACATACGAAAGCATTTTTGCCCAAGCTGAAACGGAGACCTTTGCTAACGTTCCGTTCGTATGATTGGGTGTTACAATATTTGAATCCTTACTAATATGTAAATGCGTTACTTGCAATAGTAAGAGTCACTAGTTACTGAACCGATTTTGATGAAATTTGGTGTGGTTACAGTTAAAAAAAGCCCGAGGAAGGAAATAGGGTAGTTTTTATTATCAATAATCATCATCATTCACGCAAACGAAAGTCGCGGGCAGAACCTATTATTGTATAAACAACTAGTTCACTCACCACAAAAAACGCCTTATTACACAAACGTATCCAATTTACGAGTAAAAAGCTATAAAGCACCAAAGTCGCATCATATTCCCCGGACAGCTTATGAAACGCAAGTCTGATTACTGTGTCTAGACGACAACAGCTGTGTATAACGGCTTTAAATGCTGCTCGCGATGCTGACGAACTGTGTGTAAAACAAACGACGGTAGAGTATGACTACGAGTGTTCTCACATTGTCCGATATCGGATGTCGGAAGGAAGCACAAAGGAAGTGTGTGCGATCGCGTCATTCAGCTTGTTTGTGGTGCGCGTGCCGCGGCCGCTGCTGGAAGCCATCGCGAGCACGGACTTCTGGCCGAAGGGTGTGATATTTCGACGGTTCCGTGGGAATCTACCGAATCCTACACCAGAGCAAGTGACGCAGCAACAGAAAACTGCGTCACGAAAATGATTTTTTAGTATTTAAGATTTTTATTATTGTATATATATATACACCGTGTTTTTATTGAATTCCGTTAACTTCGGGGTATGGTTAAGTACGTTTAAGATAACTAAATGGCATAGTTAATTTTCAAAAAACAAAATTTTTTGCTTTTTTTTTTAATTAAGATTAATATAAGTAATTAAATGTAGCATATAGCGTTGTTGTAAAACGGGCATTACATTTAACTCAACCAAACAATGGAAATCTGTGACATATCAATGTCATTTCGAACATCGATCGACCGATATTGTGCTTAAGTTTACTCGCAAATGTATGAACTCATTCTAAACACTAATCAATATGTAAACCGGCCCTAAGGCAAGTGTACACGCTTGTAGAGGCCTTATAGGAAAAAAATAAAATATTGATTATCTCCGAAATGGAGTTAATTAGAATATAGGTGTCTTTGAGAAAGTTACTGGATTTAAGCTCAGGAATACACCCTTGAAATTAACGGAAAACAAAAAAAACACGGTGTATATTAGTTTGTAAGTTATGTATCTATGGGCCTTAGTAGCCTGAAAATAAATGCTTTGATTTGATTTGATTTGAAGTAAACTGTAAGAAACATGTGTTTCTCCGTATTTATTTGAAAAATCATTATTACTAAAAAACGATAGACAACACAAAAAAGGCGGACTTAATGTCAATGGCACTTGCCTGCAGCTGTTTATGTCATAGGCGCCTTCCGACATCCGATATCGGAAAGGCGCTCCCGATAAATTATGCTATGTCGGAATGCCCCATCAGCTGTCGGACCGATAATATTTGTTTGTGTGCGTATATGTAGGCATAATGTTCATTGTAGTGTGCGTGGGCGCGCCCTTGCGCCCTGACTATCCGATCGGACAATGAGAAAACTCTCTAAGAGTGTTTTCACAATGTCCCATCCGATATCGGATGTCGGGTACGATCCCAAAGAAGTAAATATTTAAAAAGCGCCTTTTTATATTTGAGTAGGTATTTATCAATTGGATAATAAATTAACCATAGCTATGCTCCTTCTCTTGATTTTTTTATACAACTTAATATTACGTGAGTAGGTAACCCGTTTAAAATAATGTTAACATTTTCGACGACTTTCACTGGAGTTTTATAGTTAGGTTTTCTAAGTCTCATGAATAAGAAGGTGATACTATACACATGTAATACAATCAATGAAACTTGGCCATGCAAACGGCAGGTGACCGTTGCAGCTCAATCAGGCGATGACGTCACGGCACGCACACACACGCCGCGCCCCAGATCCGCCGTGACGTCGGCGTGACGTCAGAGGTGCAGCGAGGGCCGGCCCTGAGAGCCCACCGCGAACCACGTTCGACGTGTTGCCTCCCTGTCACACTTACGTACGAATTTACAAGTGCGACAGAGAGACAACACGTCGAACGTGGTTCGCGGTAAGCCCTCAGTATCGTCATGGTTACTCCAGTCATTTATATAACGTACTTTTGGATAAGTTTTTTGACTATTTTTATACAAGCTTATTTTGTCGCTGAATGTACTTTTCTTTCGACAGTCAACTAATAGGTACTACACCGATTCGAACTTTACGATACGTCAATTAATAGATGTAATGTTTTGTAAAGATTTGTCCCGCCTAGTTTCTTGCCGGTCCCATATTAGAACAGTCAACAACAGAGCTATGAATACAGGCAAAGTGCCAAAAATATGTATACACGACCTTAATGTACAGGCAATGAAGTAAATACTGTATACATATTTTTGACACTTTGCCTGTATTCATAGCTCTGTTGTTGACTGTACCGGTACTTCCCCCGACACAGATAAGCATCAAAAGTGCATCGGAATGCAACACATTATGCACAAAAATGCAACCATCTAGAGCTTGTTTGGGACATCGTTAAAATCATTGAAACGGTGAACGCATATATTTAGTATGGAAACCGCCTTTAGGAACATTACCGTTCAAATTCTCGGGCCAAATTAGCACACATACAAAATTACGCCTACATTTAAATAAGATGACGCGTTTACAGAGCCTGTAATCAAAGCTGGTAAACAAAATAATAGTCATCTTTTTTACACTAATGGTACATAGCTAAGTGTAGGTGAAATGCATATAATGTCAATAACTACCAATCAGCGACATTAATCCGCTAATAACCTTCTTGCTGTACGTACTGGCCGCTGAGAGTTTGCGGTTCATATTTGATTAGAATATGACTTGGACAGGGATAGGTTTATGCCATACATTGAAGAACCAGTCAAATAATACACGTATAATAATTTAATGCAGATTAAAAGATAACTAGTTAAAATGTTGTTGTGAAATGACAGACTAACTCAACATAAGTAAATATATCATTGTTGTATAAATGTATTCCGCTATAATAAGTATTTTGTATATTTTATTATCAATTTGTATGGCAGTGCGAAGTCACATTCAGGTATAGTCTGTCCGTTTTTCTAAGATCAAGTACGCCATTGTAAATGTATGGTAAACTTGATCTTAGAATTCTGACTGGCTATACAGCCTGCAAAATTTACATGGGTACACGAATCGGGTCAAAAATATTTGAATAGGCGGAGTCACAATAAATCCCCACTTTCAGTTCCAATGGAAATATTTTATATGTATATAGCCGGTCAAGCAAGTTTGTCAGTAGAAAAAGGTGCAAAATTAAAATTTTGTATGGGACCACACCCATTCGCACGCTTACATTTTCTAAATTTGCCGCTCTTTTCTACTGACGGAAATGGCTTGAGAGAGAACCTACATATATGTGACGGTAGAGGGTGGATTCGAATGATCAACATTTTCAGATAATGTGTGTATTTGTTAAATTAATTCAGTGGAAGTGTATCTACATATAGAAGACCGGGTATGATTATCTCACAAGTTATATCTCATGAATAGAACATATTCTAGATATCTTTCCAGGCATCCACTTAATGTCATGTCTCTCTAATTGGATAGCTTTTTTCCATAGTTCTCTGCGAATAGCATCTTGTGGGAATCTGAATGGAAAGTAATGTAAAATGATAATATCAAATTTGATTATTAATTTGAAATAATTAGGTAGTTTTTTTACAGCTCCATTTCATGAAATAAAAAAGGAAAATACAAATCTGTAAGAAATAATTCATTACTACATTTATAATTATATAGAAAATACCTAAACTAAGCACAGGTTAATAAAATAGTCTACTTCATTTGGCATAACACCATCCCTATTATCCTCGCAATTTAAAAAGTCGTATGTTGTTATGAAAGTCGTATGCAGTTATTACGTTTTAGCTTAGCACGGTAGTATTGAAAACAAATCGTCATGTTTATTCCAAATTTTACTGAAGTTATCTGTTTAATATAAGTGAAAAGTGATTCCACTATCCTTGGTATGAACTAAAATAACTTCTGCACCACTTCACGACACATGAAGACATTTTTAATAACAAAAAAACGTTGTTTTTATAAATCAATTTAGCCATCCGTCACTGACTGTCATCTCGGACGAACTGAAGTTGCGAATCGAATAGTTTGTAAGCACCGCCTACAATCGAATAGTTTACGTTGGGTCATAACTGAGCGGACAGAATACTTCCATGTATATCAGTTCGCTGCATTGAAATGAGAAGAGGTATTTTATTTTTAAATATGAAATATCCCAGAATTATTTAAAATTCAATATAACGCTTCTTGAAAAACATAGTGTCACTATACAAAATGATTTGTACCTGAAAATTCAACTTTTCAAAAATGGAACATCGTTACTATTCGAATGGTTCTTAATTTTGCATAGTGACACTATGTTTCTCAAGGAGCGATAATGTACTACGTTACAATACCCTCCTCCAATTGAGGGGGTATTTAAATCTTCTCCAGACAGGTGCAGGGTTAGAAGAGCCAGTGTAGCTTTATTTGACGTTCATAAGCGCATTGTAATATGTCTAATGAATAATATATATCTATCTAATACCCGTCGAGACAATTCTAACAAACTCCATCACAGAATGTCAACAGTTCATCATTGTAAGTAGTTTACCTCCCTAATCCCAGGGCACATATCGAATTCTGAATACATTTTTGCCGCAAACTGTTTTATTAAGTAAGCCTATGATTTTCCGCATCGGATTCTGAGGTTTATAAGAAGCTTTGCTATTCGAAATCGAAAATATATTCAGTGACAATATAAAAATGTTAATGTCGCTAAATAATGATGTCGCCCATGCGTCTCTCTCGCACCAATACACTTAAGAACAAATAATAAATAATATAATAATTTTGCCTATATACGTCCTACTACTGGGCACAAGCCTCCTCTCAAGCACGAGAAAATTTAGGCTATAGTTAGTCCCCACGCTGGCCCAATGCGGGCTAGGGACTTCACATACACCTTTGAATTTCTTCGCGAATGTATGCAGGTTTCCTCGCGAATCACGATGTTTTTCTTCACCGAAAAACTAATGGTACATATGAAAATGATATTCCGTAGATAAGTTCCGATAAACTCATTGGTACGAGCCTGAATTTGAACCCACGACCTCCGGATTGAAAGTCGGACGTCAGAACCACTCGGCCACCACAGCTTCGCGTAAGGACAAGTACTATCGAAATGCACGCGCCACTGTTACATTGTAAGCTTGAATTGGCCACCATAAGCACACAGAAAGACAAGCTTTAATAAAAATATTTGTTCTCTTAATAAAATTTATATGGCGTCACTTAAATTAGGCGTCACTTAAATAAACTTCGAAGTATGTTTTACATAATCATCTCAAGTGCTAAACGTTGATTGAATTTGCAAAAACTTTTCCAGAAAACACTTATTAGTTTCACAAAAACTAAGAGAATTCTAAGGAATATAAACTTTGAACAGTTTAATTCGAGCATCGGAATAATTTCGGTTTTATATTCAAATTGCCGAGTCGGCACTTTATCTAGGTATTTTATAGGAGACAAATGTTTATTTTACTGTGTAGTAGAGTATAATCGTCTCGTCTCGATGTTGCCATTTGAGTTTTGTTGCAGTCTTTTATCGTGGATGTAAAAACATTAGGTACTTTTAAACATGGTTCTATTATTCGCTTGTATTTTATTATTTATTTATTTATTCAGAGCCCACTGTGTCCCACTGCTAGACAAAGGCTTGTATTTTAGGCCGAAAAAAATAAGTGCCGGTTTCTAAGATTTCGGCAACGGAAATATGACACCTGTGGAGTTGCAGGCGTCGGCTATGGTAGCCGCTTACCATCTGCCGTCTGTACACTTATTTGCTAGGTACTTAATATGATATAAAAAAGCGTTACTGTAAAAATTGGATCCAGATTAGTAATTCAAGTTACCTAAGTACTCTTGGCAGACGTATATTTTATCACCAGTTCGTCATTAGTTTCGACGATTTGTACTTATTAATACGAGTACCTACGTATAGGTAAGTGTGAGCGTGACACCTTGAATATGAAATCAAATTAGACTCATATTTGACACGTCTGAGTATGTCTTTGAATATTGGAATACCGCGAGGTATTCCTATAATGTACTTTCCAAATTGGAACGAAGTGAAAGGGTAAGCCGGCGTAAAATCTCTTACTAATAAAGAACACCCTTAGATTTTATATCAATTTGACACTTGCCGCAAAAAAACATACAACCGAATTGATAACCTCCTTCTTTGAGATTTGGAAGTCGGTTAAAAAAGTTGGGGACCCCTGCTGTAACACCTAACGTTCAAGAATATTAACTTTATCAAAAAAATACTAATTAATCTACAACGTATCACAGATCGACATCAATTTCCAATTTCCATACCAGAACCTATTTTTAACGTTGCTCCACTCTCATTTCGCTAAAATTCACTCTCAGTGAAATTCGCCCTCTAAATTTGCATCGAATGTCCCCAGTTCGTTGGCTTATAGTAGGCCATAGTGGCTTACACTTGGCCTTAAAGTCCGGCAATCATAATTGGACTTTCTTGGGAAGCCTTAAGGCTCAGATTTGAGTGGGGTTTAAGCGCGGTCACGGCCGCCTTACGGACACTCGGATTTAGATCGCGAAGCTTATTTTAGCGGGATTTGTAGGCGTCGTGGGGTAGGTTTCCTTCCTTAGAATTTGCATTGTGAAGCTTATACGATGACTGAATCGACACACATAGATGGCTACCATTAACCAGGGGGTTAATGTAAGATTCCTACAGACCGGCTGGAGTCGGAGCGTATTTTCTATGTGCCTATACGTTATGTATGACAGAAGCGATGGAATCCGCCCCGAGCCGTGTCGTTACTATGAAAAAATCCATACTTGGGTTAAAGTTTTTCCATTTTTTACTCATTTCTCTATGCCTCACCTACACACAATAGTAAACTACGCAAAAACAAATATCTGCACTAAATCAAACAGCGATATACAAAAAGGTTTTATTTGAACAAAACATTGAAATGAATGCACCCAGTGCACAAGGATATTGGATTTCTAAATTATACACAATATTGGGACTGCAACAGCAACCATTCATATTCACTTATCAGAGTATCACGGTCGCATACACTTTTTAACCCCTGAAAAAGCGGGGTGTGATTTTTGACGCCAATGTTCTTTTATGTGTCTGTCTAGGGCATTGTAGCTCTCAAACGGATGCCCAATTTCGATGCGGTTTTAACGTGAAAGCGAGTTTCCTTGCGGTGGTTCTTAGCTATGTTTAATAAGAATTGATCTAGCAGTTTGAAGGGTATCATATCATATCATAAGGCAACCTAATGTAATTTTAAAGGTAAATTGATATTTAAAATTGAACACTGACTGTAATAACAGATTGTAATATCATCATTCATCAGTGTTCACCAAACTAAGGACGTAATTATTATGGTAGTCGGGTCTCGAGCAATTATCAAACCAAGTCGAATGGAGTCCCGGTCTCCGGAGTTAAAACATTTTTACATAAACCTATATTATTCCACTATAACGCCACCTGACAGCCTCATAACCTGTAAAGGCGAAGAAAGATTAAAATTGACGAAACGGCCGCAGCGGAACCGTCCAACTCGTAAAATAAAAGTAAACTAAGAGTTAGCCCCGAAAAACGTACCTACATTTATTTAATTTAAAGTTGAATTATTATTATTTTTCAAATTTGGGTTTTTATCTTATTTCCACTTCTACCTCGGTTCGATACCGGCCTCACTTTTTCTTTAGCATATACGAGTAAGTAATATCTATTTCACTACACCTTGAAAAACAAAGTCCCCCGCCGAGTCTGTCTGCCATGTTCGCGATAAACTCAAAAACTACTGATCGGATTTTCATGTGGTTTTCAGATTTTGTGTAACCCGTGCGAAGCTAGGGCAGGTCGCTAGTCAGTTTATAGACTAGAAGGAATTCGTTGTTTTCGCACTAATTTACTTGCCAAAGCGCCCATTGTCAGGGCAATAGTAATATTGAACGAAGTCTCCGCCAAAATAGATATATTTAACTCCACTCTGCGTGAATTCACAAAGATAACAAGCCGGCAATTATGCTATCAGCCAAATATTTAGTTATAGTCTGATTTACTATAATAATATTTTTAAGTGTGTTGTTAACTGTTAATTATTTATTTTTGTCTTCCTTTATGTAATACATATCGCGCATTGGATTACTCTGTAAAGTGGTATTGAATAGTTGATTATAAAATAAATAAAATAAAATAAATAAATAAAAACAAGTGTACCATTTCCCGGTGCTGGCTCTTAGTCTACAGCAAGCACTCCCGCGTGCTGAAGGGACATAACCCGCTATCTCCCGTTTTAGTGAATGTTGCTATTTTATTATTAAACTTAGCTTCTCGGGTACGTGTAGGTTATGGTATATTTAGGGGCAGTTTGTGTCAGACGTGTCTTCCGTGTAAAGGATGACTCACGCTAGACCGGGCCGGGCCCTACATGTCACTTTCTATGAAGTCTGATCGGTGATCAGTTGATCACGTGGCGTTTCTATAGAAAACGAAGCGCCGGAAGCTCCAGCCTGGTTCCATCAATTTCCGAGTCGAAATTTAGCGAAAAGGATCCATCTTCAAAAATGTTTCATTCAAATTAATGACTTTTCTTTTTGACAGAAAGTTGAAATATCAAAAGTGCACGAAACGTAACAAAACATTCACTGAATGACATAATTTAGACTTTAGACGTCATTCCAATGCACGCAAAATAACAAAGTGATATCATTTTGATATCAAAATGTAACTTTGAATTGGCCTCCAAATGTAACTAGTTTCCACCGTTTAGGTACCATTTTTAGCGCAAAAATTCCAAAGGTCAGTTACATGCTGTTAGTAAAATGCCCGCACAAAAGAGTTACATTAACATTTGCAGGGGCGTGGTTAACTGCGCAAAGCTCTTAGGGCCCTCCTATACTATACCTGTTGTCTAATGCTTCATCAGACTGAAGAGAAAATAGCCCGTTTATCTGAAATGTTTCTCTAATGTATCCTTTATTTTGTAGACATTTTACTCAATCGTAACATTTATGTTTTTACCCGTACTATGAGTCACGGACAGTGTCAAAAGTGACATATACGCTAACGTCTACGCTAGTTTACTTTCTATACTACGTCTCAATCGCACTAATCTGCGATTACGAGTGAAATGCATAGAAAGTAATTTAAGTTCTCGACAGCGTTTATATCAGTGCCAAACTGGTGGTAGCCACATATAGATGGCACCATCATATATGAGTATAATGTTTTACCTACCTGTCTCTAGTTTGGTTCAGAGATTTGACTTAAAGTTAAGGCATCTAGGCCATAAAATTAAAAAAAAGAAAGTATCACTTTTATTAGGACTAGGGTTGCCAACCGTACTCTATTATATAGTATAGGCTACATTCCTACTAGTCAAAACAGCTTCTTTTTTAGAACTGACAAAACGATTTTCTAATATGGAATTTATATGAAAACGAATGTAGTGACGTCACGGGCAACTCACCTACTTTTTATATTTCAATCTGATTTATTAAATACAAATTGTGTTTAAAAATAGCTGCTATCTATATTTTACTAATAATTATCTGGTGCTTTATTTCGTGCACGGTTTCAAATAATTTATTTTAAGTACAGGAAACATCCCTATTGTACTATATTTTGGCTCTCTGTACTATATACTTAATTTGGAAAAATATATAGCACGCTAAAATACTATATTTTCGATTAAACGTATATTACACTCATGTTTAGTATTTTATTTAAAAGTACTATATTTTTTTTGAAATATACTATATTTTTGATGCCATATTCTGGAAAATACTATATTCCACCAAAAAAAGTTGGCAACCCTAATTAGGACAGGAAATCTATAAAATACTTCGACAAGTTCCTTTAATCACGCTGTCACAAAGATAATCAAACCAATCAAACCAATTTCCATTGCTTCCGCGAGTTTTTCGTCTTTCTAGTGATGGAAACGGTTACTGCACTCGTAAATCGTGATGCGATAAAAGTCAGGCAGGTTTACGAGCTTCAACTTAACGGAGCTTTATACAGTTGAGAGTACAACTAGCAACTATGCACTTTCTGAGTTTTATGACAAAAGCCGACCAATTTAATTAGGGATGTAACGATACCGATACCGATACCAATACATCGGCCAATATAATCGGCATCGCAGATTTAAATTCAGCCGATATCACAGTTTGTAGAGCGCGCGGAACGAACGAAGCTGCTAATAATTTGTATAGGTAAACTTTGTTCCCATAAAAAAAAATCTACCTAAAGTGAACTATAATTACTGATTTGAATTTACCTTTGCTTTGATTGCTTGATAGTTAAACCTAAATATAGTACATTGTAGGAGAGGACGGAAAACCGCTAAAAGATGGACGAGTGAGTTCGAGGGCCGACACGTTAGTAGAGGCCCTCGAATAATACGAGTCCATCTTTAGCGTTTCCGGCCGAGGCATTACATAGTGCTTTTCACGACTAACTACTGCGAGGAAATAAGAAAACATTTGCATAACTATAAGTACTAGCCCGCGATTTCTCTGGTAGCAAGTTACTAGCCACTGCCTGTACTGTCTCTTGAATTTCGGTAGGCGTCAGCGTAAGAATATCATTTTCTTCACTAGAAGAACTCATTTTTATAGCGAGCGTAGATACGCGTTTCTTATATTTTTTAGTCAAACACAATTTACACTATCCAATTCAGTAAGTATTTTCAGATCCCGCCTTTTTTACTTTTTTTACCACTTTAAGAGGCGTTTTTCCGTTAATTGCCTTCAAACCGACTCTAAAATTAGTAGCGCTTTTGCTAAAAAAACCATAAACAGCTACAAAAGTGAAAAACGCCTTAAGTGTGAACTGAATGGATAATTGTTAAAAAAAATGAAGTGAATGGTTTTGTCATTTCTTTTTTTTTTAAACAAGAAATTGGTTTCTATAAATAACCTAATTTTATTTTTGAAGGAAAAAGTTGCGCAAAAAAAGACCTTTTATTGTTTTTTATGTTTTAAATGATACTCATTGCTGTAGCGAACTGTCACCAATGACAGATGATGATAACAATGAAACATTGTAGTAGTGGTGGTTCAGGTGCTACAGCTATTGCCTACTTTCCAGCTTGGTTTTAGACCATCTATTGCCACATTTCCGAACAGTGGCGTGAAAAATGCTTTTTTTTACATTTTTCTTTATTTGTTTTACAGTTTATCACACTTCACAAAATCGAGTGTCTATTATACATAAGTATGTTTTATACATATTAAGTATATAATTCCTTATTTATTTGATTTATTAACAAACGACTATGCAATTGATATCGCTATCTGTATCGGTATCGCCGATTATTTACTTCAAAAATCGGTATCGGTATCGTATGGGCAAAATCGTGTATCGCCCATACAACCATTTCCAGTCGCCGTTACGACGCGGTGTAGACACATCTTGTGTCGACACCGTCTGTTTCGGTCACAATTCCAGTCGCAGAGTCGTCGCCGTGTCGACACAGTTACCAGAAATGGGGAAGGGTCGACACATGACACAAAGTGACATAAAGTGTGGTCGCCGTGTGCACACATTGTTTCGAGTTTGCGACTACTTTATGCCAATATCATTCGTTCATTCGTTCATTTTGTTCCTGTCAAATGGAAACTGTCAGATGGAAAAATAGTTAAATAAAAGTAAGTGACATTAATACGCCATCTCTAAAACGGATTACAAGACGTAATTATATATTGTTTGCATTTATATTACAATAGGACTTAAATTATAATGGGGAATTAAACTGCTCGAGTGATTTGATAAACTAAGTGTAATATAATCAACGCGCCACCACATTGTTTCAGTTTAGCCGGAAATGAAATTGTTTACTTCTCAGTGCCTGTGTTCATAACTATATTATTTGATGCATTTTTAGTACTTCGATGCGTATACTATACTTAAATAACAGAAATAACGCTTTACATACTACGAAACTTGTTAATTATGATGTATAAATATGGTTTAAGGCTGAGAAATATTGCAGTCACAAAGTAGTCGCAAATGTTTCGACTTTGTGTCGACTCTGTGTAGACACATGACACGGGCTGTCAAAAGTAATAACAAAGTTACTGGATTTACAAAATGGCTCCTTGTATTCAGTTGTTTTCAGATATTCTCAAAGTGTAAAAATGCCGTGGTCAGAGATGGGACTTAATAGATTAACTGTTTATTCGACTAATTAATGGAATAAAAAAAGTTAATCCTCAAATTTTAATCGCGATTAGTTTAGTCGACCTAACATAGGTTGAAATTGAATTAATCTGAATATTAATGGAATAAATTATCGATTAAATCTCGGTTGGAAGTTGACAGGGGGCCATTTTTGTACGTAAAAATAATAGAAATGCAGATGGTAGCCAAACACTTTGTCATAAAAGTCGAGATGGGTGCCGATTTATAGGTTTTAGGGAGTGCCGATTTCGAAAATGATGACCATTTTGGAATCCAAAATGGCGGTCATGCACTGTGTCATAAAAGTCGTCATGGATGTCGTTTTATACGTTTTAGGGGGCCCCAATTTTGAAAATGATGACTATTTTGGAATCCAAAATGGCGGCCATGCACTATGCCATAAAAGTCGTCATGGGTGTCGTTTTATAGGTTTTAGGAGGCGCAGATTTCAAAAATGATGACCATTTTGTATTCCAAGATGGCGGCCATGCACTATGTCATAAAAGTCGTCATGGATGTCGTTTTATAGGTTTTAGGGGGCCCCGATTTAGAAAATGATGACCATTTTTAAATCCAAAATGGCGGCCATGCACTATGTCATAAAAGTCGTCATGGGTGTCGTTTTATAGGTTTTGGGGGGCGCAGATTTAGAAAATCATGACCATTTTGGATTCCAAAATGGTGGCCATGCACTATGTCATAAAAGTCGTCATGGGTGTCGTTTTATAGGTTTTAGGGGGCGCAGATTTCGAAAACGATGACCATTTTGGATTCCAAGATGGCGGCCATGCACTATGTCATAAAAGTCGTCATGGATGTCGTTTTATAGGTTTTAGGGGGCCCCACTTTCGAAAATGATGACCATTTTGGAATCCAGAATGGCGGCCATGCACTATGTCATAAAAGTCGTCATGGGTGTCGTTTTATAGGTTTTGGGGGGCGCAGATTTCCAAAATGATAACCATTTTCGATTCCAAAATGGCGGCCATGCACTATGTCATAAAAGTCGTCATGGATGTCGTTTTATAGGTTTTAGGGGGCCCCGATTTAGAAAACGGTGACCATTTTGGATTCCAAGACGGCGGCCATGCACTATGTCATAAAAGTCGTCATGGATGTCGTTTTATAGGTTTTAGGGGGCCCCGCTTTCGAAAATGATGACCATTTTGTAATCCAGAATGGCGGCCATGCACTATGTCATAAAAGTCGTCATGAGTGTCGTTTTATAGGTTTTTGGGGGCGCAGATTTCGAAAATGATAACCATTTTCGATTCCAAAATGGCGGCCATGCACTATGTCATAAGAGTCGTCATGGATGTCGTTTTATAGGTTTTAGGGGGCGCAGATTTAGAAAATGATGACCATTTTGGATTCCAAAATGGTGGCCATGCACTATGTCATAAAAGTCGTCATGGGTGTCGTTTTATAGGTTTTAGGGGGCGCAGATCTATAAATCGACATCCGTGACGACGCAAGTTATCTTTATTTTCAGATCTAACAAATTGCTACAGAATACAAAGGACAAAAAAAGAAGCGAGGAGGTAATGAAACAAGCAAAAATACAGATGATTCCTCGACGCAATTGGATGCTTCTTAAATTGTGTCCAGATTTTTTTGTCATAAAAGTTTTTATTTTTCACATATTACCCTCACAAGTTCCGTGACATTTCGACCTTGTAATTTTTTAAGTAAATGTTTTTGTTTATCTATGAGAATCTCACTAGAATAATATAATCAAGGTATGTTTATATATGATGATTGAAATAGTAACGCAAAAAAAAAATTATATTTGTGTCTTATATTCCTGCCGAAGACTTTTATTTTTCCTTTTCCTTCTACACAAGTTTGGCCAAGTAATAAGAATTTAGGGCTCTTTTATTTTGACTTCTACAACAGTAAAGCTACGAGGCCATGTTTGGTATCGTTTTCGTATAAATTCGCAGTACCAAATTTAGCTACGGTATCACATTGACACCATTCCAAAGTAAAAACATATAAACTTATTAAAATACTTTCTTTTAAACTCCTCTTCACGCTTAAACTGCTGAACAGTTTTAATTTAAATTTAGTACACATATATTTTGACTCCCGAGACAGGACATAATAAGTTATCTCAAAAATCATCCTTTAAAGGTGTGAAATGAGGTGTAGGGGGGAATTCAGAATTGACTTCTTGAAGTTAATACTGTTTAAGTTTAGGTTTGAAGTCATGTTTTTTTATCATTTTTAACTTTTAAATTTTTAAAATTTCATATAAATCGGTTCAGCGGTTATTGATTTCCCGTACTAATTTCCACGCCACTTTTCACACCTTCAAAAGATGATTTTGGTTATAAGATCTATCCTATGTCCTGTTCCGGGACGCAAACTATTTCTATACCAAATTTCAACGAAATCGGTTCAGCGGTTAAGCGTCAAGATGAGTTTAAAAAAACCCGGCCAAGTGCGAGTCGGACCCGCGTATTAAGGGTTCCGTACATTAAGTTCGACTCGCGCTTGACTGCACATTTCTAATAGGTTTTCCTGTCATCTATAGGTCAAGAACTATTTTGTGTATTCAGACGGACAGACATACAGACGCACGAGTGATCCTATAAGGATTCCGTTTTTTTCTTTTGAGGTACGGAACCCTAAAAAGATTTTTTTTAATTTTGTGGAATGGTGTCAATGTGATACCTTAAATGGATTCAGCAACCCAGATTTATACGAAAACGATACCATACACGGCCTAGCACCTTCACTGATGTAGATATATCAAGATAAAATTGAGAGCCCTAAATAAACTTTCAAGAGCGGATATCTCAAAAACTATTCAACATATCGAAAAAATTTACGAATAAACTTGTAACAAATTAAATTAACTTTCATTTTGTATAAATGGCCATGTCGCTAAGATGCATAGTTTCCGAGATATAATCGAAAAACCGGAAAATGGGACCTTCAAACAAAGCCCCCACTCTTCCCCCCGCTCAAGGGCTACGGCCGGGGACTTTTGATATGTTCACCTCCTAACTTGCCCAAACCAAGTTACAGAGTCAAAAATTGTGTTCCGAGCATTTCCCTCTACCACTTTTTGGAGCATTCGTTGGCTGACCTAAGTAGCTTATTGCATTTCTTTAAAAACTTTTCTGTAAAAGGTTGACGGGTGTTGGGTGTTGATAAATATGGTTTTGGTCGATTATTATCATTTGCATCGCCCATGATGACTTACTAGAATTACTTACGAGCACACGAGACACTAATAGTAGTTTGACAAACCTTGGTTTTCAAGAGGTATTTTATATTGACATTTGCTGTCACAAATTTGCTGTCAGATTTAGTCGCAAACCGCACGCAAAGTGCACACAAATGTGTCGACACCTTGTTACGGAAAAGTGTACACACGGCGACGACACTTTGTTTCGAAACAATTCTAGACACATTGTGTGGACTCTGTTACGACACATCTGACATTTAGTTACCACTTTGATGATTCTGCGACTGGAATGGTTATATGGGCGTTACATCCCTAAATTTAATGTTTTTTTTCCTAACCTAATTGAGTGTCCCACTGCTGGGCAAAGGCCTCTCCCCTTGATTTCCACGACTTTGGTGTTTCCTCCGGCCAGTTTTAGAATTATACTCCCAAAGAAATTTAAAGAAGTGTCTGTGTGAAGTTACATTATAATCTATTTAATTCTATCCCATATTAAAATAATGCGAATTCAAACAAAAAACTAAAATGGGACTGAGCACGGCACATCTGCCGAATGCACCCAGAACGCTGGGCCAAAGTAACCACGGACTGGATCCCACAGGATGTATCTCGTGGCAGAGGAAGCCCCAAACGGACCTCGATACATTCTGGCAGCGGCCTGGGCGAAGTGGGCTGTCGGCCTCGCGCCCAAGGGAGACCACGCGCGGGGCCTTCGGACACAGTGAAAGAAAAGGGCCTCGCAGATGCGAGCTCTCCCACGGCTAGATTAGTTCACGTTACGCCACTGCATTGTATGTATATGAGAGTATCTAAGTACATAAGGTAAACAGACCATGTCTTATTGTATTTCACCTTAAGGGCTGAATTCTAATTTATGTAATTAGCGCTAATTAAACACATATCGAGATTGGACATACGAGGCATATAATTGGTCGCATAATTACAAGGCACACTAAACTTGGATAATAATTGAACCATGTTGTAATATAAAGCCTCTATCAGAATTGATCGCACAAACTAACAATAAGTTAAAATAAATATTTTTTTTACAAAAAATCACGTCGGACTTCGACATAACTAACCACTTTGGAAAATCGCACCCCAATTTTTATCGAAAACGCCACAAGACCGATTTATTTTACGTCCCACACTTTTTTTAAAGGGATAAAAAATAAACTGCACGCGGCGAAAAGGGAAACTTTATGACACTTGGCGATACTCGTGTTATCTCGTCGTGTGGCGCCATCTATGGCGGGGCGGCGGAACTAAACAGGCCATTAATAAAAGTCGGCCGCTCTGCCATTTGAAAAGGAATCAATAAAGGACGATTAATCGTGTGTTTAAGATGTTTCCGATAATGCGTATTTTTTTAACGTAAAGTCATTGGCCGTTTGAGTTGTATTTATGAAGTATTTTAAGCTAAATGCGGGCATTGTATTACAACTTTAGGTACTATACTTTCAAGCTTTCGTGCTTATAAAATGGCTTAATATAAATGATATACAATTTAGAACTATTATGTATGTAGTCTAAACAAAAAAATTGCATTTACATATTTTGCAAGAAAAAATATGCTTCAAAAAGCTTGCTTAAAAAGAAAACAGCAACACGTTGTTAGATTTTTCTTAAACACAATAGGAGTGAAAAAAAGTTTTTCCAATATTCAAAGGCTTTATTTTATCAAATTTTTCACTGCACCCGACTGAACATTTCAACTTTCCGAATACCAACTTAGAAACTTAGTTTGAGTTTTAAAAATGTAAACAAATCATAACGAATACGACATATGGTCTCTTTTGGCATACTCATTAGTCAAGGATTCTTAACTTTTTTTACGTCAAATCCTTCTTTACTGCAAAGATACAATGCAAATGATGTTAAAATGAGTTAAAGAGGAAAAGGGAGGACCGACGACCACGTGAATTCGCCTTTTAATACAAACGTAGTCCCATTTCCCTCTCTGGATATTGACATTATGGAAAATATGTTTACATTATTTTATGTACATTAACCATAGCTGGTTTTTTTTCGATTACTTATTTGGTTATATATCTATAGCCCTATAGGCAACAAAAGAATTAAAAACGAAAATCAATTTTCATACAAATTATTAAACTAACTCTTATAATAATTAAAAATTCGAATAATATCAAACGAAGGGCCATAGCTTTAATATATACTGGTATTTACATCAAATTGTGTCAAAATATTTTCAATACCTAATATTGATATCCAGAGAGGAAAATGAGAACTACGTTTGTATCGAAAGGCTACACGTGGCCGTCAACTTATTTTTAATAACGTGTTCAGATCATTTTGGACACCAGGCCCGCTTAAACTTGTTTGTGAACTGTACCGACGAAATCCACGTTTCAACACTTGTCTATTTTAGACACATATTTTAAAAATTTGTATAAAAATTTGTACTTAATAACCTACATTATTATTACTATAATAAGCTATAAGTGGCTTATATTCTAACTATATATTTTACCTAATTGTATTATTATGTGCTGTATGTTTCCCAAATAAATAAATAAATTAAAATATATCTAAAAAATCATAGCTATAGTTAATATATATACATCAAATTATGTAAACACATTTTCCATAATATCAATATCCAGAGAGGAAAATGGGACTACGTTTGTATGAAACGGTCGTCCCTTTTCCTCTTAAACTCATTGCAGTAAGTTTGCAGTGTACCAACGAAATCCACGTGTCAACACTTGTCTATTTTAGACGAATAGTGAATTTGATATCACCGAGGCACTTTCGTTGGCTGCAATTTATAGATTGTTTCAAGTTCGATTCTCGAATGGACCAATTTAGGAAATGGAGTTATATAAAGTTCTTTGAATTCCGGGTCAACTTTGTTTTTGTTTTATATATTATCAGGCTGGACTTCGTGACAGCGGACATGGAAAAGAACAATCTCACCCCTGAGGATGCCGAAAACCGGGCAAAGTGGAGAAGATTAAGCAGGAAAGTGGACCCTGGCGCTAGGCCAGGCGTGACTCACTCCGCGATTCCGTCGCTTTGCTATAGGTAGCTAAAAGTGCATCCGTTCGGCCCCAATTTTGGGGTTTGCCATAAGCCGCGCGTGGCGCTGTCGCCATCTAGCGGACATATCTGTGCTGATCGTAACAGACGCGTTTTGTTAGAGAGTGAGTCTTCTGTACCTAGTACTATTATTTATTCTGTGGCTAGGCCGGGCAAACGCTAGGTTGAAGAAGAAGAAGATAAATATCGGCTCTGGATATATGATCGGTGATCACGTGGTGCTTTCCATAGAAAACGACGCTCCGGAAGCTCCGACCCGGCCCCGGCCCGGTCTAGCGTCAGTCAACCTTAACACAGTTCGCGTTCTAAAGTATCTTTCACACAGGCCGATTCGAACATACGCCTGACATCAAACCGATATTTTAGTCATATGGGATGATGATGTTTGATAAAAACTATCCTATGCCTTTTCTGAGGCCTCAAACTATCTCCATACCAAATTTCATCTTAATCGGTTCAGCTGTTTAAGCGGTAACAGACAGACAGAGTTACTTCCGCACTAATTATATAAATAATTACTTAATTAGTAGGTATTACGCATTGGAATCTATGGTCTATAGGGTATGGTCTATGGACACAGTAGTGCCTACGCCAAATCAAAGACAAATGCACAGCCGAAACATCCTTTTCTTAAAGTCATTAAGGCCATTTTCGATTGTACATTTGTCAGGATTGGAAATGTAGACCCGAATACGATAGCTTAAAAACGTAATTTCTGTTAGGAAAGTCCAATGATTCTGGGTTTTCGCAGTAGCATAATGTTCTGTTCACATATTTTCCTCTGTAGATCTTGACATTATGATAAATTAATAGCTATGCCTCTTTGTTTGACCATTTCGATGATTTTATTATAACGTTAGGAGGAAAAAACAAATTCCATACACTTTTTTAAACTACGTTTGCATGGAGCGGAGAACACGTAACTGCATCCCCTTTCCTCTTAAGACTGCTAAAACCGTCTCTTTCACGCTTGGGCAACTGTCAAATCTGTCACACTGGTCACACATCCCAATCAGCTGACACTCAAACCCCACAAAATAATGCCATATACTTCCACGAAACATACCAGAGGTTAGTCTAAACAAATAAGGTTCTCCGAACGGAATTTATTATGTATCTCCGGGAAACCGTTTCATCAAATAGTCATTTCTCATTTAGGTTGTGTGTAATGGATTCTTGATTAGCCGTGCTGTATATATAATCTATAACTGAAGCTATATTGATCATCTATATGAAATACTACGTTGATGGGAACGTGATGTGTATGAAAGTAATCCTGATTCGAAAGAGGTTATGTATCTTTTTATCACTCTTAAGGAAAACTCTTCAGTCAAAAAGGTTATACGATCTCCTTAACCTGCCGTTTTCAGGCTGACATCTCGTCAGCAGCCGAGCGCATGACAATAACACCCATGCTTACCACGTACCTATGAAAGCAGCATTCGCATTACAACCGGTACAGGTTCCCCAAGGCACATGATGAGTTGACCCTGTTACACACACATGTCACTGACCTCTGGTCTCTTCACAGCGCGGAAGCGCGTGCAGGCAGCATGGCCAGGCGATATCGACCGTGCGCCGGCTACCGCCGCCCAGCGACTGACGCGAGAGCGGTGCGCGCGCAGGCTCCGGCGCTGCCCCTCCCCGCCGCGCTCACCCTCCCCCCTCTCCCGCCCTGCGCCGGGGACGCCCGCCTCGCCGCACGGTGCTGAAAATTGTCCAAGTTTGCACCTCAGCGATTACCGTGTATGGGGGTTGGTAAACTTTCTTTTGGCTGAACGTAACTAATTGGAAAAATCGCAACCACATAAAAATTAAATAAAAGTAAGAAATCCTATGTTTTAGAAAATTTTGATGTATATGATGTGATAAATAAGCATTCCTTTTATTAGTAGCTTAATACAGAAATATAACATAAAAATATTATGGTCCTTTGAACCGGATCATTGTTTAAGAAACTGTTACTCAGTTGTAAATAAAGTCTATCTAAGGACATAGTCGACATAGAACCTCTTTTTCATTTCATACGCTCATCGAGCATGCTTTACAAAAATAGCCCTTTTAAGCAGGCTCCCCTACCAGCCGGCGAGCCTCCGCTCCCGTGTTTGTTTTCGGCCGCGGCCGCGGCGCTCTCGGCACCGCGTGCCCGCCCGTCGCCATGACAACGCGCCCCAGACGCCGCCGAACTGGCCCGAACATCTCCGAACTCCCCCGAACGCACTCGGCCGGCCGGCGACCGACGTAGACCTGGATTTTGAAAATGGAACCTGGATAACGCTTCCCGTTTGTTTTACTGGCCGCTCTGATTGGATGGAATGGTGTTGAGCGCGCTGTGATTGGTTGAAACTTAAGTTGAACAGGTTTTAAGCAACTTTTGTGAAGCAGTTTTGACTTCGATAAAATGGGATCAATTTAAAGTGGAATAAACATTTTAGAAATAGTTTCTAGTCAGTAAACTCAGTATAATGTTATTAAAGTAACCGTAAAACTGCCTATTTTAATTGATTGCTGATACAAATGCGTCTCTATTTCTTAAATCTAGTAGGTAATAATAGGCTACTTGTCATATTTTATTTCATTTCCTTTTTTAACTCAAATTTCCTGAAATTTACCGTATGTTGTAAGGAATGTAAGGTCTGTCGTTACCTATGGAAGGTACAGGATTTGATTTGATAACTAAATCAAAACCTAAACAAAATCATTAAATCTGAATCGGCTTAAGTATTTTAACGCATTTACTGCCAGCGGGTTCTCTGTTCGCAGTCGCTTTTCGCTACATACGGGTTTTCGCACGTTATTGGCTACGGGCTACGAGCGTAGCAGGCGCTGCACGTTGGCAATCGGCGCGATTCGGGACTTTAAGATACGCCAGCTAATTGACGAATTAATTGACGCATCTTAAAGTTCGAATAGGGCAGTTAGAGATTAACTAGATACGATATATTAAAGATATGTGACGTCCCACGAGTAAAGGTACCTTTTATGACGGTTGTCGCTTAATGCTATTATTAACGCCGCTCCATTATTGCGGCGCTATGCGACGTAAGCGCCAGCCGCCATAAGGTACCTTTTGCCGTGGAACGTCACATATCTGTACTATTTCATATCTAGTGAATCTCTAATTCATTTCCCGAATCGAGCCGAATGAGTTAAAAACGCTATCAATGTCTACGCCGTAGCAACCGTAGCACGTCTACGCGTCGTAGCGCGCGTAGTCAGGCTGTAAAGCACCTTCCGCTACCCGCTTGCCAAGCGATCCAGGGCCGGATTGCATAATAATATTCGAGCTAATACTATTAGTGAGTGAGTATGTAAAAACATACAAAATCACTAATAACAGTATTACTGCCGTATTCGAACTTCAAGATATTCACAAGAGACGACACGTACTAGATCCATTCTAGATACGTTATAGTTTAGATAGTGCAATTCGGGCAACCAATGTCACTTTTACGTTAGATAGAATAAGATATCTATTAGATGTGAATTGGATCTATAATTCATATCCTGTGGAAATCGTTCAAGAATATCTCCAGAATCGCGCAAATGTCAAATTTGACAGGTTAGATCTTAAACATATCGTTATCGTATCTTGGTGATGTCTAAAAGATATCTAATAGATGTCTATTTCAAAATCCGAATCGGGCCCTTAGTTTGTATTTTATTATGCAATACGGGGGCCAACTTTCATTCTTATTATCAAAATGATTTAATTTGTTAGGTATCATTCGCTCTTACTTGTCATACATATTTATGTGTCATGCATGTGTTGTGTTATATATACGTATTACTTGATAAAACAACAACGTGTCGATATTAGCGCTGAATGGGTTAAGAATTGGTTACCCGCGCTCGCATAGCAACAGTAATTTAAGGGGAGGACCACTTAGCCCCCGATAACGAGGTTAGCGCTCACTTCGCGACCAAAAGTGGGCTCGAATTACTAACTTGTGGGGCTGCGGATGGTCCGTTGAAAAATACGATACCATATTTTTACTCATAATTACAAATGTAATGCATAATTGTTTTCCATCATATGTTGCGTTTCACGGCAAAAGGTACCTTATGGCGGCTGCCGCTAGCGCCGCAATAATGTTGGAGCGACGTTAATAATAGCATAAGCGCCAACCGCCATAAGGTACCTTTACCCGTGGGACGTCACATATTTTCTCGGAAACGTTCGTAAGTATTTGTCATGCTTCGTCAGTCAACCTCTGTGCTTTTTGTAACGAAACTGAATGAAATAGCAAGGCACGTTCGTACGTTACCGAGAAAAAAAGATGGAAAATAATAATGCACTACATCCGTAGGTACTAGTGGGCATATTTAATCGAAATAAGTTTTTTGTCAAAAAGTTCATTTTTTATACAAGCTTCTATCGCTGACTGTACTTTTCTTTCCACAGCATTTCAATTAACAAGTAATACTGAAATATAATGTATAGTTATGTAAGTCTATGAAACGCTTAAACCAAATTTTGATCCTACATACCGATAGCAACTAAAAAAAATAAAACTCCTCGCAATACACTCAGCCCATAAACGCCGCAGCAATTGATACGCGTTCATAAACCTAGGCTTCTGGGCCACTTAGCGAAATGGCGGCTGTATTAATTTAATCTAGGCGCCATTGTAAGCCTGTGAAGCACTCCCGCCAAATTAACCGCTCAAAACGGGATCAAAATGGAGGACAAAAACAATCGCTGTTGATGTATCAGATTTCTTTTTTTACATATTATGAAATGGAACTCAATCGATTGACCAAATATCCGCGATGTATTGCAAATCGCATGTGACGTTTGGTGAGGCCATTGGCAGGGGTGCGAAACTCCTGAGATCGGTCAAACTCGGCTCCGCTCGGCTCAGCATTGCTCCGAGCAATTATTAGGGTTGGCACCACTTGACTTCCTTCTGCGTGCACGACCACAGATAAGATAATCACTTGAATTTTGACAAACCTAAATAGCCGAAAGGGATAGTGTCATATATTAGAAAGGGATAGCATGAGCCTGAACCGCTGTCAAACTTCGGTTTTGTAGGAAGTTTCCTTTCTGTACGGTAGTACTATTATTTATTCTGTGCCATTGGTGAATGAGGTATGAGGCTGCGACATCAAAATGATGTCAGTCGCCCGTGCGTCTCCCTCGCGCCAATACAAATGTACGGACAAGTATCTACGAGAGAAATGTATGCGCGACCGACATCATTTATATCATTTTAAAGTCACAATGTAAGTTTGAATTGGCCTCATACCTCATCTACTAATGGCCTCTCCAAACGTCACATGCGATTTGCAGTACATCGCGGCATTTGGTCAATCGATTGAATCCGTTGCTCCTACTTAGCCAGTAGTCCGGTGGCCTACTACATAAAACTCTTCCTATAAAAAAAATTAGAAAATATTTACTCTGTAGGGGTAGCTGACTTTTTAGGGTTCCGTACCCAGAGGGTAAAACGGGACCCTATTACTAAGACTTCGCTGTCCGTCCGTCTGTCACCAGGCTGTATCTCACGAACCGTGATAGCTAGACAGTTGAAATTTTCACAGATGATGTGTTTCTGTTGCCGCTATAACAACAAATACTAAAAACAGAATAAAATAAAGATTTAAGTGGGGCTCCCATACAGCAAACGTGATTTTTGACCAAAGTTAAGCAACGTCGGGCGTGGTCAGTACTTGGATGGGTGACCGTTTTCTTTTGCATTTTTTCCGTTTTTTTTTTGCTTTATGGTACGGAACCCTTCGTGCGCGAGTCCGACTCGCACTTGCCCGGTTTTTATTAGTAGCTTCAACTGGGGGTCGATTTTTTTAATTTCGATCACTCGATTTCGTCACTTGAGAGAGAGATCGTTTTGAAATAAGGGCAATAGATATTGGGAATCTAGTGGTAGGTATTGATAACTCGTTTAATTCTATTGATTGATTGGTTGGTACCACGTACGTGACAGCTACAAGAGAGTTAGGCCCCGTTCGCACGGCAGCTTTTTCGTCGCGCGTTAAAAAAGCGTTTGAATGACACAAATGGATAGCCATGTATGTGTTCACACGACAGCGGTGGCGCTTTTTATCAAGCGTTGTTGGATTTTCGACTTTAAGCCTTGGTCCTTAAATCGAATTTAGAGCGCGGACAGATTCAAGCGCTTTTTTAACGCGCGTTGAAAAAGCTGTCGTGAAAATGGGGGCTTGCAGAGAGTGGAGAGCATCTAACATACATCGCATGCAAGCACAAATGTGACATAACAAAGAACAGCCTACCGCCAACTTCGAAAAATCGTAAAATACGATCAAATACGTAGGTTCCGTCACTATCCAGGCGGTTTTGTATTTGGTTGGTTAACCAATAAATGTTATAACTACCCGAAAATTTACAAATTGTTTGTTTACTTTTATTTAAATACCTTAAGATACAGATATAAGTACATAAACGTTTTCTATTATTCTAGTGAGAAATAAATGGATTCAGACGGGATGATCAAACCGACCGATTTAATCAAGCCAGTAGATTGGTGCCTGGTGGTTGTGCTATACCAAAGAGAATAGATAGTATAGAGGGCTATTGCCAAAGTAAATTTTGTAGTCACGGTACTTTTACTGCCATCTATCGACACACGATTAAAACTTAAAATAAAATTGAAAATGTATGAATTAATCAAAATATGTTTACTTACGGATAAATGATTTTTAATTTTGATTGTTCCATACTGACCCATGTTCTTTCACTGATATGTGTTAAAATTGTTAAATATCAAACGGACACCGGTCAACGCCATCTAGCGGAGAATAGGCCAAAGGCGTGTGCGCCATCTATTCGAGAATGACTTTTTCTTGATTTCCGAGGGTCGATTTTTTCTTACGGCGCGATTCGAACTTTAAGATATCGCGCCGTTAGACATTCACTAGATATGAAATAGTAATGATATGTGACGTTCCACGGCAAAAGGTACCTTATGGCAGCTGGCGCTTACGCTTATTATTAACGCCGCTCCAATATTCAGTCGGGGTAATGGTACCTTTCGCCGTGGAACGTCACATATTTTTACTATATCTTGTCTAGCCCATCTCTAATTCATTTCCCGGATCGCGCCGTTAGACTTTATTTATCTTATACGGAGTTATATATATCTCTGGCTATACTAACATTACTAACCCAAAAGAAACTAAATTGGCTTACCGGTGGTTTCCGGTCTGCTACTGGCGGAGGCCTCTGCTGGTGCTGGCTCCTTCCTTGTTTTCTTTATTAATAACTAGGGAACGCTTAATAAGTTTGGTTTTTCTGAATATATTAGAAATTAAGATATAATTTTATATATAATTTCTTTCGCGATTCGGTTGGCACAAAAAGCATATAATCACTACGTTCTACGGTTGGCCAGCCCATCGACACCCCATACTTTGATAAATTATGAAAGCCCTTGTTACCAACATTGAGGCATAGAAATAATCTTATCGAATTAAAATGACTGCTGTTGCATTTTGGTGGCACATACCATACTTGCTTTTAACATAGACGTATTATACTTACTTTTCTTTAGGTTGGTATGATTGGTAGTAAAACGTCAAACGTCATTTGAATTGTCGTGAACGTGAAAATACGTGGTTATTTTTTATTGTAATTGGTAAAATAACTTTAGCTGTTATTTAAATGGGGGCCAAATCTTTAAGGAAATGTGAAGTTTGTAGTGGGTGTGTAAGAAGACTAACTACTGACGCATTTTTGGCCAAATTTCCAACTTGATCCGAACAGGTCGGTAAACTGATGTTTGTATGCAATATTTTCATTTTTTACTTTGAGTCGTTAACAGTTACTAATTTAATTAGTTTTAGTCGTGTACAATCCATGATTAAAACGAAAATATTTTGTGAATAAAGTATTTTTAAGTAAAAAACTAAGTAACCTATGACATGAATAGTGTACGACCAATTTTATCGATAATCTCTTTATTTCAGATGTCGATTATGGGCAAAGCTGAGGAAAAGGAAATGATGATTTGGCGTATTTATTTACCTATTCAAAAGCTGAATGGAAACAAGTTCATTTGTGGAAATCATTCTCCATCCAGTGCCTTCAATAAAAAGGGACCAGATTAAAAAAGAATGCGCGCGAATTCAGCATATTGTAATATGCCTACTTGAATAATAAACTATGTTATTTTTATCATGTAAAATAAAATTGTTTATATATATATAATGTTCTTTTATTTTATTAATAGGTAGTACAGTAGGTAAATACAGCAGCACGTATCGCACATTTATCGATATCGATAAACAGTAGGTACTGGAAGTGTCGAGCCCTAGCGTTGTTTTTTTTGTGTTGGTAGTATTGTGTGATTTTTCTTTTTTTAACAATTATGGCCTGGATGCGAGATCTTTAAGCCTGTATTTGGTGTGTTGGGATATGTACGTTCATAATTCGGTTCGAGGATTGTTCGAGAGTGCCGACTCTTAAAACGTAGTGATTATATGCTCTTTGCGGTTGGCAATGAAGTTCAGTGACTGAACTGATGCCAGTTATTATTTTTTGTAGACGTTTTATGTCACCGGCCAGTAGCTGCGTTACTTCAAAAGAGTTAGCATAGCATCTATAGTTGGTCAAGCTGATCTTGTCAGTAGAAAAAGGCGCCAAATTGAAAAATGTAGGCGCGAAGGGATATCGTCCCATAGAAAATTTTAATTTCGCGCTTTTTTTTACTGACAAGATTTGCTTGACCAAGTATAATCACCAATTTTAGATTTATGGTAAAATATTTCCCTCTAAATTAACAAAAATCTCCCCAATGCCCCAAACGAAGATACTATGGTCACAAATTGCTATTCTTGCGTCCGCACCTCCATTTAATCGATATCGGTTTTATATCGGTCATAATCGGCAGTTGAAATCGGCGCCTTAAGCCCAATCCAGACGGGACAATTTTTTGTCCATCTGATTAAATTGTCTGATCAAATAAGGCCGTGCGGTCGCAAACGCCAATTTGGCTCACCGATTATGCCGATATTACCGATAAAAAGGAAGTGCGTACGCAACAATACCAATTTGTGACACTAGTATTCGCGATTGGGGGCATTTTTTTATTTAGAGCGCTCAAATATCGCCATAAATCTAAAATTGGAGATTGACGCCAACATCTTTTCTGATCAAATCAGTCGGTTTGATCATCCCGTCTGGATTGGCCTTATAATACAGGGTGGAAAGATAAGTCGGGCCCTGGAGGGAAACTACCTTAAATCCTTAAGCTGGCTCATTTTACTTAAAGGAGACATTCCTTTATTTTTAAAAACAAACAAAGCTTTTGGGATTTTTAGTCGGTTCGAGTCCCGGGCGAGGCAAGCGAGTTTTAGAAAATCTTTGAATGCAGTTTTGTTTCTTTTTAAAAATAAAGGAATGTCTCCTTTAAGTAAAATGAGCTAGCTTAAGGATTTAAGGTAGTTTCCCTCCAGGGCCCGACTTATCTTTCCACACTGTATTTTGTATGTTCCAATTTCCTAGTGAGTATTATATATTCTTTGGTTCCAATCGAACCGAATATAGTATATATATACATTTCATATTTCTGAACGCAGCAGTGTTGCCAACTTGGCATAAATGATGCCAGATCTGACATATTTTCACTCGCTTTGGCACCAAAATTCTCCATTTAGCATCTGGCATATTTTTTAGCATAATTTAGTCTAAGCCAAGTTTGCACCAACTTGGCAGCAACAATATGCGCCATCGGCTTATGTGGTTCATATTTTCATATGAATTTTGACTTTTGTGGACGGATGGACGTCAACGGACTATATAAAGTTGGTCAAGCAGATCTTGTCAGTAGAAAAAGTCGGTAAATTTGAAAAAAGTATGTGTTTTAAGTGTCTAAATTCAAGTGATTTATAAAATCTTTGGCATAATTTTGGCATAATCTAGACATTAGTCTAGCATTTTTTCAAAATCCGAGTTGGCAACACTGGAACGCAGCGCTAAAAATGTCAAGTGTCAAACGCTATTTTATAGGTTATGTTTTGTTGAAAATGTTCCTTCTTTAAAACATTAAATTGACTAAATACACAAGGATTTTCTTAAAAATATGGCTATGATCAGGGCAGGTTTGCAGAAACTTGCAACTGCTTTTACTGGCAGCCAAGGTAATGTATCCTTTTTATCACCAGGATAATATATCGTCTTATGCTGTGTATCGAAATGTATAAGTACTTTTCCTTTCAGGAGGCATTATATCAAGATTCGTGAGTAATTTAATACCCCGAGAGAACACAGATGACACGCAGAAAGATGTCATAGCAACATGTAACAAACTTATAGAGCAGAAAGCCTCTAGAAACTTCGCTATTGTGCATCTGCTGGGCAAACAGTGGCGTGTCACAGACGGGGACTTGCTCGTTGTCGAGGGTTACTGGCCACCGAATATCGGGGATAAGATAAAACTAGACAAAGTGTTACTTGCAGCCACTAAGGATTTCTCACTAATAGGGAGACCACTGGTACAGCCCGGCTTGGTCAATGTCACTGCTACAGTAATATCTAAAGGCCTGTCGCACACTCGCGTGCATTTCAAGAAGAAGAGGAGGAAGCAATATATGAGAATTAACTTCCAGCGGGCTGAACAGACGATGTTGAGGATTAACTCTGTTGAGATAGCTAATAAGATTAATGAGGCCCCGAAGAATGTTTTTTAAGTTGGTAGATTTTAGTTGTTAGTTTAATGTAATATAGAAATATTGTAAACTGAAAAGGTATTTTTTTTCTCTAAGCATCCTGTTGGGGACTGTAAATATGTAATCTGGTGTATTCCCATCTGGGCCTGTCGAGGATAAATTAAGTAGACAAAGGTAGTAAAAACAATTTTATTAAATTAAAAGTCAATTTGATAAATTCTCTAAATTCACATTATCACAATATTCCTGGAAACTACCTTTATGTTCCTCTTTTAAAAATCTCTTCATGCCTTTGAATAAATAAAACATTTTCCTATTCTCTAACAAACTAGCTAAAACTGTTAAAAACTTGCTATAATTCCCTTCTTTCTTGTAGTTTGATATTGACGTCTGAAACTGCTTGTACTGGTCAGCTTGTAAAAGGGTTTTAATTTCTTTTACAAAGTCAATAAGAGATGTAGGTGGTTCTTTGTCAACAAGGGCTGCTCCACTGCTACCCATTAAGTTCTCATCAAAACCAAATGGTTTAATTTTGAGTTTCTTTTTCTTAGGCGGTAAAATTGTTGCCTCCTGACTTTCAACATTCCTTTTATGAATAGTCACTAAAGGTTCTGCTTTAGTGCACGACTGATTGCTACTATCAATTGCACTGAAAAGATCCTTGGTCTCTTTAGGTTTGAACTCATTCACATAAGCAGATGATTGAGCGTTTTTGTAAAAATCCATGGCAAAGTCTGCATACACTTCATTTGAATTCGGGTACTGGCTGACTGACTTTTTAGTAGCTTTACTAACTATTCTAGTTTGAGTAGTCGGGAAAGAAATTCCAGTAACATTTCCTTGGTTTGCTTTAAAAGTATTAGCTTCAGTAGGAAGTAAAGGTTTCAGTTTAGGAGCGGGCAAAGCTGACTCGGCAGTTTTGAAAAATCTGCAGATTTCACTTACAGTTTCTCCAAATTTATTGGATACAGTTATGTGATTTCTAAGCCATGCTGACAACTGCCCCTTTAGCTTAGGACTGTTAAATCTGCTGTCACAAAGTAAGATGGCACCATAATCATTCTGGTGCCGAATGACTCTGCCAATAGCTTGATTGACTGCTCTAGTGGCCTCTAAAGAGTACCATTCATCTCCAGACAAGAAGTCTTTATCAGTGGCCCTCAATTCTTCCAAATACTTTTTCTTTAAGACTATTCTTGGATCCTTTAGAGGAGGAAAAGGCAAACCAGTTATGATAACAGCTCTACCATTCATGTCTGCAAAATCTAAGCCTTCAGACACCTTTCCTCGGCAAACGGCCATGAAACATGCCCCTCTAGTGCTTGGATCACTAATTTTGCTATAAAAATCACTCATTATAGCGTTAAAGGTGTCTTTCCTCTGTGGCTCCACAAAGATTGGTTTTATGTTATTTATACTTGACCATATGCCTTCTGACTGCCACATTTCTTGACATTTGTTCATGATGGGGTAGGAAGGAAAGAACACCAAGAGACCATCAGGCACTACTCTGGTGAAACTTAAAATCGTCCGTCCAAGGGAAGAAATATATTTTGGGTTGTCTCTGTTTTGATAATTTGAGTTTAGCTGTGTGGAGTCAGGCCCTTGTGGGACAATCTTGACACAGATTTGATTTGCTTTGATTATATGGGGATTCTCTAATTGTGTTCCAATTGGAATCCCAAGCTCTGATATTAAAGGTTTAAGTGGGGCCAAGGTGCCACTAGTTAGGATGATGCTCCTCACATTCTGCTCAAGTAACTGCTTCATACCAAAACCTGGGCTGAAACACCAGTAGCTTAGAACTCTTTCTGAGGATTTAGCTTTAGCTGTCTTCAAAGCTCCCCAGCTGTCTGTCTTTTTGTTGTTTTTCTTATCTTCAACTTGAACATGCACCTTATAACACATCTTCACCCTTTCTTTGTGAGCGTGAGTTGTGCCACTGAAAACAACATTTAAAAGATCTGCTATCTTTTGTAGCCCAACACCTTTCCGTTGAAACGGTGATGCGCTCGCAGTTGATAGGTACTGTATTAGATTTTCAAGCAATGTTATAACTGCCATTTGATTGTGGTCTTTTATTTCCGCTTTTTCTAGTAGTTCAAATATAAACCCACCAGGATAAGTGGAACCCTCATTGCCTACAGTGATTTCATCCATCACTTTTTCAAAAGCTAGCATCATTTCTTTCATAACACAAAGATCATCACAAGTAAAGTCTTTAGGTTGATTGTTATCCATGGTAGCATCTAGTTGTTCATCATTGGTTTCACCAAATGACCTCATGACATAAGTAATCTCTTCAATACACAGGGCTATGTCAGTCGATCTAATCTGCAATGATGCAGACTCTTCACACATTTTCTCTACATTATGAGCTTCATCTAATATAATTATATTGTTTGTCAGTTCAACACCATTTGCTTTCCTAGATTTTGGGTCTAACAAATAGTTATATGGCATGAATATAATATCAGCATCTTGCTTTAACTCTTTTGCTAAATAGTAAGGGCAGGCTTTTAATTTCTTACCCACAGTAACCAAATCTTCAATATCCAAAATATCATCCTTCACAGCTCTATCTTCTTTCTTTGTCTCAACATTGTTGTAGAAATGGCAAGTCCGCGATTTGACTCTCAACTGACACATATGTACTTTGTTCATGTTATTTGTTTCTTTAGAAACTTCCGGGTGGATACACATTTGATCTCTTGACCCTAAGACTGCTGCTTTAACATGTTTGTAACTTGATCTTTTTAATTCCTGCATTGCCTGCGTTAATTGTGAGTGTGTGCGTGATGAATATATAATTTTCGGCATACCCCAAGTCATATTATCTTTCTTTCCTGCTCCTTGTTTCAGCGAATCTCGTAATGCTTCGTTATGTTCAGAGAAGTTCCCAAGTTGTGCATTCATTTGTAATTGGGCTTTCTTCACTAGCAACCAAGCTAATGACGAGCATAATAAGCTCAATGTCTTACCAGTACCTGTTGGAGACTCCAAGAGTGCATTGGTGTTGTTTTGCAAGCTTTCAATAACTCTTTCCATGTAGGCCTTTTGCACATCGTAAGGCTCAAAAGGGAAACTCACTGGGATACCACATATCATTACGTCCGGCATAGCGATATATTTTCTGATTATTTAATTATATAGTTAAAATAACGCTCACTTAACACAAATAATACAAAAATTATAAATAATAAATAAAATAACAGCAGACACGGATGGATGAGCGACTACAATAGATAGGCTAACTGAATCTGAAATTGACGTTGTCAATTTTTCGCGCCATAACAAGAATTCCATACAAAGTCACGTTCATAAAGTGTGCTTTATTGCGAAGCACTCTGAAAAATAAAATAACATTTCAAACTTTCCTTTAGGCCTCATACTCACCAGCGCTTTTCCAAAGCGCGTTAAAAAAGCGTTTGAATGACACAAATAGATACATGAGTATGGACTGAATATTATTAGGCCAAGCGCGCACCACGACTTTATGTCGCGCGATAATTTAGTCGCAGAAATGTAACGTATGTGTTTATACGGCAGTGCGCGCATATGCGACAAAAAAATCGCAGCGATTTTAAAATTGTGATTTGTCACATTTTTCCGCGACTACTCGCGACGCGATTGTCGCAAAGTGAATTGCAGCATACGGAGTTGTATAGCCCCCTCCAGACTATGCGCCAGACCAGACGCGAGTGTGGAGTCGATTTCGCTGTCTGCGAAAATCGACGCCACACTCACGTTCGCGGCTTCGCGCCGCGATTCGCGCACGAGTGTGGACGAGGCTTATGGCCCCGCGCGCACTGCGATAATAAAATCGCACCCCGGACCTCAGTCGGCATTTCGCTCTCCAAGCGTCAACATATCGGAACCTGCTTCTCCAATGGAGTCACATGATGAGACGCTAGATGTTGACCGTTTAATTATAGAAATAGAAGGAGATTACCTTTGTGGTATAAATACTCAAAGTCATACAGCGTTTGCATATTGTTTCACGACAAGCGACTGGTACGAAATCCATGTCGAGAATGAACAAATCGTCGACTTTTCATCGCAGTGCGCGCAGTGAATTTTCTGCGATAAATTACAGCGCGATTCTAAAATCGTGTCGCAAAATTTAAAATCGTGGTGCGCGCTTAGCCTTAATATTACCTGTATACTTAGTCAATCTGTGTAAGAATGTCCTATAATATTTATTTATTATTTATTTATTCACACGACGGCGTTGGCGTTTTTTACCAAACGGTGTTGGATTTTCGACTTTATGCCTTGGTCATTAAATTGAATTTGGCGTGCAGACAGATTCAAGCGCTTTTTTTTAACGCCGCTTTTTTTTGAAAAACCGCTTGTGTGTTGGGGCACTTATTCTAATGAATAAGTGCCCCAACGTTTACGTTTTAGTTTTCACGAGCGCTTTTATTCACACGATGGCGTTGGCGCTTTTTATCAAGCGTTGGTGGAATTTAAACGCTTTATAACGCATGTTAAAAACGCTCTCGTGCGAATGGGGCCTAACACAATACAACATAGCCATAGTCATGCCGTTAGAGTCTGTGCGAAAAGAGAAGAGTCGTGGAATGTATGGGGCCCAATACATTTCACGACTCTTCTCTTTCCGAACAAACTCTAACTAAAATTTAGTCGTGAGCATGTGGTGAGTACAACTGTGCTCCCATCGTGTGTAAAGCCGAACAAGACCTGAAGATAACGGGTATTTTATTCTCTGCCTAATGGCCTACGAAGGCGAAAAATTAAATTTCATTATCTGCCTCACTGTCACACGACTAAAGAAGTGCGATAGAGGCCGAGAGCCCAACGTGAAAAACGAAATTTCGTCATCTGCCTCACCTCTTTAACCAAGGAAAATAAAAACAACTTTTTAATTTTATAGTTTATTATAAAATTTAAAAATATAAAATACTTTCATAAATATCTAATAATAAGTTACAACAGTCATAAATATGCTACAATATTAGCACTTTCCCGGTTACATTGTATAAAACAAGGTAATCGCAAAAATTGCAGCTAGAACTAAGTTTTTACGAAAGTGACTGCCGTCAGACCTTCCAGCATAAAAGGACACACTAGGCCTTATTGGGAATAGTCCGATTTCCTCAGGATGTTTTCCTTCACCGAAAAGCGGTACCTTTGCTGGTACTGGTAAATATCATTACCTCCGCGCACCGGTTTTGGAATGCCTCAATGCTTGACTATATTTAAGTTAGAATACATATCGACTTTTATAAAATACAGTTAGTCATACTCATATGTAATTAGATCAATACAACAAATTATTAAGATATTACCTCCAAAATTACATTTTCTCATTAATTATTGTATTTTTTTTAAATTTAGTATCACATTTTATAATTCATTGTCATGATTTAAAATAATCTATGTACAAAAATACGTGAGCAAGGCAACTATTTACTTCATAATAATATTAGGAATACAACACAACAATGGTTTTAACACTTAGAGCGACTAGTATCACAGGACTAGTGTCTTAACCTCTAGCCGCCCAGAGACCTATAAAAAGGTCTCCTGTTCCATTCTAATTTGAACTTTGTGCTGACAAAATACAATTTCATTTTGCTTGGCAAGGTTTGACGTCTGGGCGGCTAGAGGTTAAATAACGTAGGAACCAACACACACAGCCTCGGGAATATAACGTTATTTTAAATGCGTAACTGAGGTAGTGTCGATTGTTGTTTTGTGTTATATCCTTATATCGATCTCCTTTGATATAAGTTATATTTAATGGATTGTTTAGAATATTTTCAACAAGTGACCCCGCCATAGTACGGTAGGCTTTTGGACACGAGTACCTACGTCTTATGCGATTAATTACTTCTTTGGTTCAGCTAGAGCCAAATCGTTTTACTAACTTTAACGTGTTTGAGTTATTGTGGTAACTTTAGCTAAAGCTAATTAGTCGGGTATTTTAATTAGTATATTTTTCTAAATTCACTATAATAATACCATTTTTTAATTCCAGTTATTAAAATTGAGCTTGATTCTCCAAATCTGTCTGTATTCAAGCAGTCAATCGGCATAAATAAGCGTCTCTTTTATATTTTTCTTTGACAGCCTAATAAAAGTCCTGTGCCATAAATTTGTGTTTTGTGTTTTGTACAATAAAGAGTTTATACATACATACATACATACAAAAGTGGTTATATCTATATATAGAACAATAAAATTGTTGTAGATACTTTAGAATGCGAACTGTCTAGATATGCAGAGATTCGGAAAAGGCGGCAGATACTTATGGTACATTGTTTCACGCTACTGTAAATTATGAAGTATTTGTGCACACCAAAGAGTTATTTGGCGTCTTCAGGCAAGCCAGGATGCAGGTAAAGATGCTTGTTGAAACCCCAGCTCTCAACAGTGGTGGTAGCAGCGTGGCAACGTCGCTTGAGCAAACTGGTCTTTTGAACTTTACATGGGTTTATAGGATTCCCATTGGCGTCTTCTGCCAAGCCAGGATGCAAGCAAAGATGCTTGTTGAAGCCCCAGCTCTCAACAGTGGTGGTGGCGGCGTGTCAACGTCGCTTGAGCAAACTGGTCTTTTGAACTTTACATGGGTTTAGGATTCCCATTGGCGTCTTCTGCCAAGCCAGGATGCAAGTAGAGATGCTTGTTGAAGCCCCAGCTCTCAACAGTGGTGGTAGCGGCGTGGCAACGTCGCTTGAGCAAACTGGTCTTTTGAACTTTACATGGGTTTAGGATTCCCATTGGCGTCTTCTGCCAAGCCAGGATGCAAGTAGAGATGCTTGTTGAAGCCCCAGCTCTCAACAGTGGTGGTAGCGGCGTGGCAACGTCGCTTAAGCAAACTGGTCTTTTGAACTTTACATGGGTTTAGGATTCCCATTGGCGTCTTCTGCCAAGCCAGGATGCAAGTAGAGATGCTTGTTGAAGCCCCAGCTCTCAACAGTGGTGGTAGCGGCGTGGCAACGTCGCTTAAGCAAACTGGTCTTTTGAACTTTACATGGGTTTAGGATTCCCATTGGCGTCTTCTGCCAAGCCAGGATGCAAGTAGAGATGCTTGTTGAAGCCCCAGCTCTCAACAGTGGTGGTAGCGGCGTGGCAACGTCGCTTAAGCAAACTGGTCTTTTGAACTTTACATGGGTTTAGGATTCCCATTGGAGTCTTCTGCCAAGCCAGGATGCAAGTAGAGATGCTTGTTGAAGCCCCAGCTCTCAACAGTGGTGGTAGCGGCGTGGCAACGTCGCTTGAGCAAACTGGTCTTTTGAACTTTACATGGGTTTAGGATTCCCATTGGCGTCTTCAGTCAAGCCAGGATGCAAGTAGAGATGCTTGTTGAAGCCCCAGCTCTCAACAGTGGTGGTAGCGGCGTGGCAACGTCGCTTGAGCGCCTCGTCGACTAGTTGGAAGAGCTCGAGCACGTGGTGGTCGTGCGCGTGCGCGGCGAATACCGAGCACAGCGCTTGCTTGTACCAGGAGCCACTGTTGTCACCCTCGTTGCGGGGTGAGACGAAACCTGAAATTTTGCAATTGTGGGTTTTAATTTCGAACCTTTAATTCCATTATGGAGTTACGAGTACATATGCATGCGAATCGTTATTGGAAATCATGGTCCAATATCAATTGGGTCCTTAAAATCGAAATTTTATGTGATGTAATTTTTGGACGAAGCCTAAAGGGTTCAATGAGGCAGCTTTTCATACCTGGCAGCGTGGAGTGTGCGATGAGTATATCGGAGTAGCTCCGTCCGCGGCTGCGGGAGTCACGCGCCTCGGTAGCATCGTTAAAGTTTGAGACGTCCGTTATCACTCCCTGCAGCTCCGGCGGCAATTTCTTACCGCTGGCAACATTGAAAATCAATTCGATAACTGTGTAGGTTTGCTGCCTATCATTTCGTGGTTTGTTATTGCGTTACAAGCAGTGATATTACACTCGTAACTTCATATAAGTTATAGGCGTTCCAAAATTATAGCGCTTAAATTGTACAAATTGTACGCGAGAAATTGCGCACCGAAAGAGAAAAAAAAAACAAGCTTGGTCAACAACCGAGTCTAAGAAAGATGAATGGTATGCGAAAGTTAATCAACAAAAACAGATTCATTGTAGGTAATGAAATAAACCTTATCAGTATGTTTTGTAAGAAAACTATAATAAATAAAGACTGCACCCACCGGCATGCCTGAAATATGAACACCTTAGGTACCCCGTCCAGCGTCGGGTGGTTTTCACTGTTGAAGAGGTCTACAATTTCATGGGAAGAGATCAGGCCGCCGTCCGTGCAGCGGATCTCGGTGTCCCACATGCCGTCCCGGCCGTACCCGTGGGACGAAAACACGCAGAAAACACACTCGAATCCTGCCAGCTTGAGGCCCTTTATTAAGTCCAATGTTTCCTGCAAAAGAGTGCCCGATTGTTGAATACTTCTTAACTTACTTCTTGATGCAGATGACGCTAAAGTGTCATTCATGGAACTTGCTATGTAAACAAACCGCCATACTTAAATCATCATTCAGTGACAGTTTCAATATTGCGGTTTGTTTACATAGTTAGCAAGCTATAGAATTACACTTTAGGTATGGCTCTGAACATTATGCGGTAATTCTGTTTTCAGCGTACGACGCCATCTACTCCAGCTGCCATACTGAGGAACGATTTCTTTAGACTTTACACCTATTACTATCGATGACTCTACAGTGAACATAAACCATTTTAAGTTTGGTAATATTGGGAATCTATTCTCCACCCGGAGTGTTTCTGCAAAAAACACAACAACAAAAATCCTCAAAACACCTCACGCTATTAAAGGACGGGCCCTTAGGGGTCAACAATTATTTACATCACACGTTTAGGGGGAAGGAGGGGGTCAAGAAAATGTGACATATTGTGACATGGGAGAGGGGGGAGACACAAACTTCGTGACGTCACTTTAACTTCATCAGTAACCGAAAATGTATTTAAATTAATTTATTATTCGCTGTACATTTATATAACAAGTTTTTAAAACGATAATAGTTTTATTCGTTTAATTTTCTTTCCTTAGCAGTTTTGGGTTATAAAATTACTAATATTTATATCTTCAAAATATTTTGATAAAATATTAATAAAAATAATACTTAGGTTCTTACTTAATTCGATTTGGCGATTTCGTAGAAAAAATGTGACGTTACACTAGGGGGGAGGGGTTTGCCAAATGTGACCAAGTGTGATAAGGCGGGGGGAGGGGTCAACCAACCTAGAAATTCGTGTGACGTAATTAATGGATGACCCCTTACCCGTTTAGTTTTGTTCTCGTAGGACAGGTTGAGCCTAAAGCCGATCTGCCTGAACAGATCCAGCAACATCTTGCTGTCGCTAGCAATGTCCCTGAAGTTTTCCCCGGTGGTGAACTCGGAGTAGCTGAACAAAACTAACGCCCCTCGCTTCTGCAGGCTGCGAGTCCGGTACAGCTTTATTTCTATAACAAAACAATTGAAATAAAGTTTTTTTTTATCAATAATGTTTCACCATAAATAAATTTTATCACTAGTAATTTTATACTATATTTATTTATTTATTTATACTTTATTACACATTTAATTGTAATGTTACTAATAAGTACAAATGGTGGACTTAATGTTAAAGACATTCTTTACCTGGCAACCAACAGCCACAATATAATTTGTGAATTTAAATTAAATATATTTTCTTATCAATTGATTAATTAAGTACCCTTCTTACCTTTTCCTAAATCGTCCATGAACCTGGTGCTTCTAATGACATTTATCTTTCCAGGGGTTGCCAGTGGTGTTGGCTCCAATGATGGTGCGAATTCTATGAAAAATAAAAATATGATGAAATAATAAAAAAATAGTTATATAAGGTATACAATAAGAATGATTTACTGGGCTAAAAAACATGGAATACTATAGTATACAATAGTGCTGGTAACCTAGCAGTAATAGCGTGTGACTTTCAATCTGAAGGGTGTTTTTGGAACTTCTAGATACCTAGATATCTACATTTAGCTGTCTGATAATGATAAGACAATGCAACACAGATGACAATTTTCAATAACTTACCTTCTTCTATATCCTGATTCTGGTTATTTGTAATTTCTTCACTTCTATCAAGGACATCATAGTCATTGACACCTAGAAATAATACCAAAATAATTTCAGCAAACTTATTGTTCCATATTCTGTTGTTCAATGTATTCCTGGTACCCCGCAACACAGGCGAAGCCTAGTGCGGAGACCCCTGCCACACTCTGTAATTTGTATTTTTGGAAATAAAGATTTATGATTATGATTTATGATATTACACCATATTAAACCTAGTAAAATATTGGTTTAAACCATTCCATGTTCCATATTAAACCTAATACAATATTGGTTTTAACCAGTAAACAAACAACATACTAACATAGACCAATGGTGCCATCAATGATCTCTGGCGTCACTGGCGTGCTGAAAAGTTCCCCAGGTTCCAACTCTCCAGGCTCAATCCCCTTTTGCATCACCAATCTTTGTTCTGCACTTCCATCCTAAAAACATTATTTATATGTAATAACTAATAAGACTAATAAGTATTTCATATTTACATAACATGTTAGTAACCAGTTAATAAATATTTTAGTTATTATCAGAAATAGTAGTTAACCAGTTAATAAATATTTTAGTTATTATCAGAAATAATTCACATGACTTATTAAAGTCTAAATATGCTTATATGCTCACATAACTATTGTAAGTTCACAATTGTACTACATTTATAGCAAATAAACATTACTACTAATACTACTGTTACGTCTGTTACTACTACTACCTACTATCAAACTACTATATTATAATCATAAATATGTTTATTGAACATAAAATAAAATATAAAAATTAAAACTAAAATTTTATACACACAAACGATTCCTGATGCAAAGGCGCCCATGATGCTTGCGGCAGTTCCATACTTGATTACCATGGTTTTTAAAATAAAACATATGTTATTCAAACAAAAATGTAATGATAAAAAACAATATACTGTAGCTGTGAAGTTATAACAAAACACTCACTTCATTAGGCTCAGTCAGTGCCACTGCACAATTTTCCTTCTGACCACTATTCTGGTCCATTTGCTCTTCTAATGGATATAGACCTTCTTGTATTCCTACTGCATTGTATGCTTCATTCTCGCACTCCATATCTGCAATTAAATTTTACTAAAGGCAATCTAATTTGACTTAGAAATTGAGTTAAATTTTCATATAGGCATAGGTAAGGGTGGTATTCCGCCTGTCCAATGTCTTTGTCCAATGTGTATTTGAGAGTGAAACACAATGCACATTAGACAAAGAAAAAGAAACTTGACAGGTGGAATTCCAACCTAAGGAAGAAAACAAAAGTTGTCACTGCTTTTGACAATACTTAACAGCTGTGGAGAGGTAAGTAATTTTAATTAAGTACAAATGTTGCAGATTAATCGAAAAGAAGTATCCTTAAAAGCAGATAATGAAGGGTTGATCAGAAAATTGGGCTCGATACCCCTTAACTTTAGGTATGGTTTGTAAAGGTCTCTGGAATTGTCGCTTTTTAGCAATAAGACCACCTGTTGTTAACCTCTTTTTGTTGTATTCCCTATATTATTTTCTGTATTAATTGTGGTGTGCAATAAAGAGTGTTTGTAGTGTATTTTATGTCCACATAAAAGGCAAGAATTTAATTGCTGCTCCTGTGCATACCTACCCAGTTACCTACACAAAACGAAGCTTCAATTTCAGTATCCATTTAGTACTCTTTTTTCAAAGAGTAGTTCCTGACCAATAGCAATTTTCGAAAGTTGACCTAATTACTGCAATTACATAGATCATAACTGTATATGGATTCTGCTCAATGGAACTTCTACCATCACTATATGAAACATTGAATGATCTAATATATTTTTTAATATGAAGAACTATGTAAACTTTTAACAAGAACAAAATTGTGCCTTAATCTTATTTTATACTTTTTCTTATTTTATACGCCTGCGCAGGCGCACATGACGCTAAACAAGTTTCGTGACGTCATTTACATTGGTAAAAATATTAGTTTGTATCTATCTACATCCTGCCATATCCCATGTTTCTCATAATACATACTAAAGAAAAGTAATTCATGCCTATAAGGATCAAAAGTTTTTCGTAATCGGCATCAAAACTCGACAAAGACGCAAAGAGAAACATGAATGCTATTTCATTTCTAAGATATATAACATGCGGGTTCATAGGAAGATTCAGTGCTAAAAAGTTTTCTAAGCAGTGAGCTTAAAGATTTGAGTAACTTCTGTGTAAAAAAGAAATTCTAACTTTACTTATAAAGAAAATAAAATTACGTACCTAGGTTAAGTGGTTCAGCCATATTACGTGTAATATGCTCGACAGTTCACCCTTTTGAACAAAGAGGAATAGTCTAGAAAAGCAAACAACAGTATCCAAGGCACTTCTGCACCGATTTTTATTTTACGTACACTGTTTCAGTATATTTCGAATCTATTGTGTTACGGCCTGCGTAAGCGCGCGCTTCGACACTCAACCAACTGACAATGACAGGTTCAGCTGAGAATTGACAGCTGCTGACCAATGTTGCCAGGATAATATAATTGACACTATTTATCAACTGGAAACACTTCAGTAATATAAAAACACTCTGGCACAGTCACTTTGTCAGTAGAAGGCGACTAATTTAAAAAAAAATAGGTGCGATGTGTTAACTTCCGTGTGCGCCATTTTTCTACTGAGAAAGTGGGTACACTGATATACCCATTCTCAATAAAAAAAATAAGTAGTAAAAATCAACATGTCCAAAAACCAATTTCAACTTTTAATTGTATTTTTTTGTGTATTTTTAAATGTGTGGTGCACAATAAAGAATACCTATCTACTTACTTCAATGTTACTAAAACGTTTTTTTTTATTAATTAAATAATACTTTTAAAAATACTTGTTTTGAAAGTCTGATAAATGTGCCCCCTCCCCCCTACTTTTGAAAAGGGCGGATAAATCTTTGAAAAGAAAAAAATAGCTGAATAACGAAATTCTCGATTATGCGGGCCCGCAGCACACTTAGCCGGTTTTTTTACAAAATTCGTTTGTTGTAGGTAGATTAGATAACAAAATAAAATCAATTTCTAAAAATAACAATTTATTTCGGCAGCATTATGAAAATGTATATGTAGGTGTAACACAACTTGATTTCGCGTAAATGCATTTGCAGATCAATAAGATACAAAACAGTTTTGATTTTAAGATTATTAAAGTCTTAAAGTATACTTATTTAGCACGTTAATAGGGGTTTACTCGTATTCGCATATTTCTAACAACTGAGGATACCATGAGCGATAGGAAATAAAGTACTTTAAAACGTCATAAGAATTTCGTACATTCGAAAAAAAAACAGAACTTAATAGTACATTACTACAAAGGCCGGGACGAAAGGAGTTGCCGGCCGAAGACATATAGACGGCCGAGCGAAGCGAGGCCGGATAGGTCTGAGCGCGGGCAACCCCATTTCCCGCCGAGGTATGTATAGTGCTTTTCTCAAACATGCAATGAAATAAATAAAATAAAAAATCCACGAAACCCAAGTTTTATTTTTTATAGAAAAAACTAAAAGTAAACTACACCCAAAATATAACCAACACGTACCTATATCATTATCACGCGTATGTTTTACACGAGTCGTGTATTTTTACTACCCGTATATTTTCATGTATCTTTGATTTTTTCGCCTTGTATCCGTCTGACTGTCGTTTTCGTCACATAAGTTTACATAGTCTTTCATGTTGATATCATGTTTCACATACATCGTTGCTTTATGCATGGAGTAAATAAGTATAATTTCCAGTGTTGACGAATTTGCAGTTACATTCATTTAAAATATGCCACAATACTGTTTCTAATAAACTGTAAGCCATTTTTCTTAGTTTCTCAAATAATAAAATTGCCATAAGCAACCATATACATACTTCATCTTTGACTTGGCGGCAGAGGCAGCAAGTTATTTAAAATCAATTCTGCTTACGCTGCCAATTCTAACACCTACGATTACAATTAATATTAATATCATTATTTCGTCGGAACTCATATTAAAGTAAAAAAATCAACAACGCACCATAAATCCAATAAAACAGAATGAAAATTTTTCAACTTTACCTCCATAACAATTTTAAAAAAATAACTACGCGTGTTTGAGTAGACCTTTTTACCGCTAACGTTTAGATGAAATATTTTAAATGTTTTTATTTGTGTAGTTAAATTTATAATTTAAAATTATAGAATTTGATTAATAATGTATTATTTATTAAGTTCATGTTGATTTTATACAAATAAAACTGCAAATTATAGCAAACATTGTTTTTTTTTTATAGGCGTAGTGGCAGTGTCATTACGAACCATAAAGCAAATACAGCCTCTATTTTTTTTAATGGATGAATGCCACGATGCTGTGTCACAAATATCTGTGAAATGAAAATTAAAAAAGAGGACTTTGCCGGCCTAGGCCTGCAAGATTTGTATGAAATTCCATTAACGACCTCTTGTCCTAGCCGCACCTGAAACGTCATACTTCGCAGCCTATTATAAGGAACATAACATCAATATTTCATTGCATGTTTGAGAAAATAAAATTACATAGCAATAAACACAAGCTTTGAAACTTGCAAGTAGAGTAGCCAAGAAATTCCGTCTTTAAGTTTAAATTAAAAAAATTAGTGTTAGGGTAATTAGCCAGTAACTAGCCGCTGTTAGTAATTGGCCACCTTACACTAAAAATGAATTCTATTTCCCTATAAACATAATTCATTTTAGTATAGGGTTTCAATAACTTGCCAGGTATCAATAACTAGCTGCCTTATACTAATATGAATTCTGTTTATAGGTGAATTAATTTTTAGTTTAAGTTGGCCAATTACTAACAGTGGCCAGTTACTGGCGAATTACCTGTCTTAATAGGTATACAATTGACTAAACAACATGGTTTCTTCACATGAGGATCAAAACTTTACCTATCCTTAAACAATCAATGTGCTTAAAAGTAAAATTCTGTGCACTTAGAGGTGGGGGAACTAAAGAAGCGATAACAGCGCACCGAGTCAAAATTTCATTTGACACACGAAACTGTAAATAAAATACGAATAGCCGCCTATCGGGCGTCAAAGTTATGCACATATCCAATGTGCCAACAAAGCATGACCAGCGAGTCGCGACACAAGCTATTTTTTATGGCAACTTTTTTGCGTACCATATAATCTGTCAGTTTCAAGCTGTCATTTCATTTCATTTTATTGCCAGGTAAAGCTTTTACTGAACAATAAACACATTTTGTTACACGACACGCTGGCCAGTGTTAAAACCTAAAGAAAGGACGCTTAGCACGAGGAATTTCGTACATTGACCCGCCTGTTCCTATCTCTATTGCATGCGTATAATTATATTGCTATCCCGATCGTACACTGTCAATAACCGCCGTCATCATAGGCGGGACAGCAATATAATTACGCGTGAGCGATAGAGATAGAAACAGGCGGGTCAATGTACGAAATTCCTCAGGCTAAGCGTCCTTTCTTTAGTTGAGATTCTCCAGAGTTAGAAAATGTATTACAACATTAAAAAATCTATAATATCTATGGAACGCAACAGTCGATGGTAACTAAACTTATACCGACTATTACTAACTACTATCACAGGTAAAAGATATTACCAAACATGGCCAAGGAGATCAAATAATTATTTTGTCTCAGTTGGCAATGTTTCATTCTTTACATTATACTTAATAAAATATTACAGATTTATACAATTTGCAAGAATAAAGAAACATTTCCTAATATAATTCATTTTGTTCTAATCATTTACGCATAAAGTCTATAAATAGATTAAAATTTTGATTAAATAGTTCATTTCACTAACTAACATCGTGTTCAGAGACGTATAGAACAAGTGAAAAAAATATAAATCGTCCTTAGAAACTCCGTTCTAAGAAATTATCCTACTTCGAAAGTAACGTCCTCAGAACGTGACGTAGCTCGAAATTGTCCTATTCTTACAGGCAATTTTCGACTTGCAACTGAATTCCTAGTTACCCACAAAACAAGTTAGAACATGGAAGCACTTGACTTTGAGCACCATCACCTATTAGTCCTCATAAATTTCCGGGTGTAAGTATAGCTTGCAGTTGAACCCTCGATTCTTGACGACCAACGTTTGAACATAAAGCGCACGTCAGAACATCGTCACACGTCAGAATAACCCTTCTAAAAGTCTCGGATGCAGGTATAAAATTGCAGCTCAACCCCAATTCTCGAGGTTTGAACAAACCTCGTTCACGACTTTGAACACAATCGTCGTCACAAACGACTAGTCCTCAAAAAGTCCCGGATGCAAGTAAAGCTTGCAGTTGAACCCCCAATTCTCGACGACCGACGTCTGAACGCGGAAGCGCTCCTGCAACGCCTTGTCGACGAGCGTGAACAGCGTGACCACGTGGCACTGGTGGGCGTTCGCCGCGAACACCTCGCACAGGGCCTGGATGAACCACGAGCCCTTGTCCATGTCGCGGTGGGACACGAAGCCGGGCAGCGTGGAGTGCGCGATGAGGATGTCGGAGTAGACGCGGTCGCGGCGGCGGCCGGCGCGGCTGCCGCGCGGCGCCGCGCCTCCCGGGCCGTACGGCGCGCCGTCCGTGGCGGCTCCTGTCCCTGCCACCCCCGCGGCCTGCTCCGCCAGCGCCAGCTCCAAGTACCGGTTCTCGCCCCTGAAATTAACATTAGTAGGGTTGCTCGGTCCAAGTAAGAGCATGCGACTTTCAATCTGGAGGTCGCGGGTTCAAACCCCGGCTCGTACCGATGAGTTTTTCGGAACTTATGTACGAAATATCATTTGATATTTACCAGTCGCTTTTCGGTGAAGGAAAACATCGTAAGGAAACCGGACTAATCCTAATAAGGCCCAGTTTCGGCAGTTTCCCCTCTGGGTTGGAAGGTCAGATGGCAGTCGCTTTCGTAAAACCTAGTGCCTACGCCAATTCTTAGTATTAGTTGCCAAGCGGACCTCAGGCTTCCATGAGCCGTAGCAAAATGCCGGGACAACGCGAGGAAGATGACGAGGGTTGAACGATCGAAAAAATTTACAGATGGCGCTAGCGTAAGGTAGCATAGGTTGGTTTTCTTAGTAGACCGTAAAGTCAATGAGCTCAGCGAGAAATTCAATCAATTCTGAAGTTGGTATCAAAACTTTTATAATTAAATCAAACACTCGCTTCACGCGAATAGGTGCTCTCAGTCACACCTACCTGCGGCCGCGGGCGTCCTGTCTCTTTTTTACTTGCTTCGCGAGCTTTTAACTCGACTACAGACATTGTATATTACAGGATACTTACCGGCACATTTGAAATATGAACACTTTCGGTATCCCAATGAGCGCGGGACAGTTCTGGTTATTGAAGTGGTCGACGACAGCGTGCGCGGATATCAGCCCGCCGTCCGAACACCGGATATCCGTGTCCCAGGACCCGTCACGTCCGTATCCGTGGGACGAGATCACTATGAACACGCATTCGGCCCCTTTTAGGGGGAGGTTTTTCATGTGGGTGAGGGTTTCCTGGAATAAATAAATTAGTTATGTTTTTTTTTGGGTCAATAAATTGTTCTTTTTTTGTCAATTAAGTGGATTTTTGCAAAATACAATAAATTAGTTTAAACGACAAAGAAATATTATTATGTTATTTATTTTATTTTTAGATATTTAAATAAAAGTAAACAAACAATTTGTACATTTTCGGATAGAGTTATAATATTTATTGGTTAACCAACCAAATACAAAACCGCATGGATCTGTCACTGAACAACCTGACTTTAACCTACTTTATTTGATCATGACTGTTTTCATCTACCCTCAACTGGCTTAAGGAGTCAATCTACCCTAGATAGTTATAGTTTACTTTTATTTAATTAACTAAAGATACAGAGTATAGTGTGTCTGTGTGAGTAAATGAAATGGGTGGGTAGCCTAGTGATAAGGCGTGTGACTTTTATGCCGGCAGTAGTAACTCACATCTCTGGTAAGATTCTAGAGGGAGATAGGTAACCTCGTAGCCGATCTCGGAGAGGAGAGAGAGGTTCTTCAACATCTGACAGTCCAGATGTACGTCTCCAGTTAAGCACGGAACTCGATTACACACATACAGAGATATATGTATATGCATGTATGTGTATATAAACAAGTGCAACTCACATCTCTGGTAAGGTTCTGGAAGGAGATAACCTCGTAGCCGATCTCGGAGAGGAGAGAGAGAGGTTCTTCAACATCTGACAGTCCACGTCTACTCCTCGCCGGTACGTCTCCAGTTAAGCACGGAACTCGATTACACACATACAGAGATATATGTATATGCATGTATATGTGTATGTATATGTGTATATAAACAAGTGCAACTCACATCTCTGGTAAGGTTCTGGAAGGAGATAACCTCGAAGCCGATCTCGGAGAAGAGGTTCTTCAACATCTGACAGTCCACGTCCACTCCCCGCCGGTACGTCTCCAGTTGAGCACGGAACTCGATGTAGCTGAATACCACTAGCACGCCGCGCCGCCGGCCGCGGGTTGGGTACAGCTTTATATCTGAGAACACACGCATGAATCATTTAATTTAAAGTTTATAATAACTAGGGACCAGCCCCGGCTTCCAACGGGTTAGGGCGCGTGTACACGGTGCCGCCTCCGCGCCGACACCGCACCTCCGCGCTATGTACACGAGACGCGTAAAGCCTGCCTCCGCGCCGACACCGCACCGCCGCCGCGCCGCACCTTCGCGATATGTATGCGGCAACGCGGCGGCGGCGCGGCGGCGGGCTTTACGCGTCTCGTGTACATAGCGCGGAGGTGTGGCGGCGGTGTGGTGTCGGCGCGGAGGCGGTACCGTGTACACGAGCCCGTGCGGCGGCAGTGCGGTGTCGGCGCGGAGACGGCACCGTGTACACGCGCCCTTACACTAAACCTTAACATATTAATCATACACCTAAACCTTCCTCAGAAACCTAAACCTTTGTTTGTACGATAGGTCGCACAGGATCAAGAAAACTGGCGCTGTCTTGTGTTAGAGGCCAAGTCTCATTTTGGGTCGCTGAGCCAACAAAGTAGTAAACCTACCTCAAGAATCAATCTATTTAGTTTTTGAGTTTATCGCGAACATACATACACACAGACAGACGCGGCGGGGGACTTCGTTTTATTAGGCGTAGTACTGATATCTATGGTGTTGCCAACATTCATAGGCTAGACTGCTTACCATCAGGCAGGCCGTATGCTAGTTTGCCACCGACGTGGACTAAAAAAAACAGTTTATAAGTAAAATATAGTTGATAATCGTTGGTCCTTTTCAAAGAGATATGGATTGTACAAAAGATGTAAATAGTAAGGCCGCCGAGAACTGGATTGCCCAAAACAGATTTATTCGGCTTAGGAAAAAAATCGTGCCGCCAAGTTTGCAGCCGAACTGTGATGTAAAGAAACCTATATATGCTGGCGCCATCTATTAAAACCTTAGACAGTTGAACCCCATTGAATTATCAATCATTTTCTCTCTCTCTATCACTCAAATATGCAAGAGTGAAAGAGGCAAATAGACGTAAACTTGTTCAGACAGGTCCAGACTTACCTTTTCCATTGTCTTCCATAAACTTAGTGCTCTTTATAACATTAATTTTGGGAATGACTGGGGTATCGTACGGCGGCGTAGGTAACGTTGGCGGGGCTTCTATCGGCGGGGGCTGTATCGGAAGCTCTGTAGGAATACAAAATGTAAAATATAGGGATGTACCGACTAGTCGCCGACTAGTCGGGAAAGCCGACTATCCGGCCACATTTGTAGTCGGCGATTAGTCGGCGACTAGTCGGCAAAAATGCCCGATTAGTCGGCACTTTATTAGTGAAAGAAAAACAGAAAAAAAGAAACCAACAGTCAATATTTACCATATGTTTTATGTCTATTTTACCAAAATACCTATTCAGGGTGTGAAAACATTTGTTCATATAATTCTCAGGTCGATCTCAACTGATTCTCGTGTAATTTCATGGCCAAGTTCTATACTTAAAGGATTTTATTATAATTCAGTTTTTGTTTTTCTTTTAATGGTGGAGCCATGGGGAACTATTAATGTTATTGCAAAATTTAGAGACTTATAAACAGGGCACGTTGCTCGTAAAGACGCTGACCACAGGGGATAGGTTCTTAACTGGCGACTACGTACGAGAAATAGAGCCTTGGAAATACCTCCTACAAGTTGTACCTACTGACGGTCTGCTCAGTACGGATATGATGGTCGTATTTGTCTACGTGACAGCGTGATAAAACGGTGTCCGTCTCTTTCTATCCCGCAGAGTTAAAAAGTGACAGTTGTTTTATCACGTGGATAAAGCGATCCATAATAGGCTTGCAGGATCGCAAAATGAAAAAAAGACAGAAATTGAACGAGGATTCTTGTGATAGGTCGTTGAACCTGTAGAGAACACCTTTTAGCCAAGCTAATATATGAATGCATTGAGACTCAAATGGAAATGGGCAGGCCACATTGCTAGATTTAATGATAAAAGATGGACACTTAAAACAACAACATGGTCAGGGCCTATAGCACAAGGAAAAAGGAAACCAGGCAAGCCACGAAGGCGTTGGGCAGAAGATATTCATAAGGTCGCAGGTGCAAGCTGGATGGAGTCAGCCAAAGACCCTGAAAAATGGCATGGGTTGGAGGAGGCTTTTACCTAAACGGGGTCCATATAAAAAAAATAGATTCATGTCAAATAATATATTTATAAAACTGTTAAAACTATGGAAGAAATAAAGCTTTAATATAATTAATAATAAATATAAAAAATATATGAATAGCGCAACCAAAAGAGCAAAACTATTGTTTTTCACCTGAACTTATACGAAACTAATGATCTGGCCGACTAGCCGACTAGTCGGCCGACTAATCGGCCATTCGAGCGCCGATTAGTCGGCTAGTCGGCTAGTCGGCCAAATCAATAGTCGGTACATCACTAGTAAAATATAATATAATATTATCTTTAATTAATGCTGCATTTACACGCTTGGCAAGTCTTGACAAGCATCAACAACCACAAGCGTGTGAAATTCTCATGAAATTTGGTGAGCAGATTGCATAATTAGGGTAATTCGCCACTAACTGGTCACCGGCCAAAAACTGGCCACCCTAAACTAAAAATGAATTCTCTTCACCTATAAAAAATAAAAAGTTGCTTTAGAAAAAAATGTCTACAAGGACACGTATCTCCATCCATCCATCCATCGTACTGTACAGTGAGCAGCGGAAGTTGCTAAGCAGGCGAGGTGTTCAAAATGATCAAGACGCAACTGTATTATTAAGAAAATAAGAGTGTGTCAAAGTAATTTTGAACACAGTGACTTACTTGGTTCAGTATTTGTGTTAGTTCCTCCTGATCCCATTTTTTTTGCTATTTTTAAACTGACATACTCGCTGTCATTTGATTTGGGGCCTAAAACAGAAAATTTATTATTTTAAAACAGAACCTACCTTATTTTACTTTTTAAAGAAAAAAATTACACTTTTTGAAGAAAAAATAATTGCACTAACGTGGGTTAGGAGCCAGCCGCTCAGGTCTGCGCATTGGTAGTGACTCTGGATCCAGTTCGCGAGCCACTATCCAAGCCCCCGTCTCCATCAGTGCGTCCACCAGGTGCCGGAAGGCATTAGGTCCTCGGCGCATCACATCCATGTAAAGCTGGCGTTTGCGCAGTCTAGGCTCCCTGCTTATGTCCTAAAATAAATTTTCGTTTTAGATTCAGACAACATTTTTAAATAAAATAACTAACAAGATAAGGACATAGAATAGGATAGTTTATATTTTTTATCATCATCATTATCATCCTATGCAGACGAAGCTGCGGCACAGAATAAATAATAGTACTGCCGTACAGAAAGGAAACTTCCTACAAAACCGAAGTTTGCCAGCGGTTAAGGGTCGAATCATGCCATCCCTTTCTAATATATGACACTATCCCTTTCTAATATATGGCACCATCCCTTTTGGCTATTTCGGTTTGTCAAAATTCATGTGATTATCTTATCTGTGGTCATGCATGCAAAAGGAAGTCAAGTGGTGCCAACCCTAATAATTGCTCGGAGCAATGCTGTGCCGAGCGGAGCCGAGTTTGGCCACAGTCAGGAGTTTCGCACCCCTGGCTGCAGGCAGAAGCTAGTAAAGAATAGTAGTGTTCAATCCAGTTTTCTAATGAGTAGGTACTGGTATGTCTTTGTTTTTTTTTGTTATATAGGAGGCACATATTTTTACACACCTACTTAAAGTGCTGCCGGTTATGCCCACAAGGTGCTTTATACAGTCTGATGATGATGTCAGTGTCACATACCAACTTAATGACTCATCTACGCTTTAAACCTCACTTATTCTACTTAGAAAACTATGAAGAATATCTTTAAATCACAAAATCCCACTCACTTTATATGGCTCGATCATGGCTTCAGAAAACACTCCCTTTTCATAGAGGGCAGACACCATTGTTTCCAAGTCAGTCTGTTCCACTAAGGAGGTGAAACATTTTTGTATCGCAGCTCGGTGCTCGTCCTGCATATTTGCTTTAAATATTACTAGGAAACTATAAGAAAACCTAATTCACTATGTTTATATAAAAGTAAATACACGCATTTGTAAAAAGTGTATAAAAGTTGTGCAATGCAAATCGCAATAACAACAACAAACGAATGAATGTGAGCGAGTTCATGGACAAGTATCTTGCAAGTGTCAGAAATGAATGAATGAATATGACCGGTATGTATGACCCACGGACGTAGAGAGTAAACGGGATAGTGTACACTGGCCAAAAAGTGTGTCCACATGAGACATCAAACCTGAGCCCTCCATCTCTTTCTAATTAGGGTGACCATAAGTCATATGTATGTGGGATATTAGCATAAGATTGAATGTATAGTTTGGTCAGGATCTTTTCTCATTCGTACATAATCAGAGAGAATCATACTGTATTTTCCCTATGCTAGTATAATTGTCCCTGAAAAGAGATGGATATAGTTCTTTTCTCTCCTGTAAAACGCTTCACAACAACCTTACTTAATTTACGAGGGGCGGCTGAATAGTAATCTCCTTGGTCAAAAAAATATTAAAATATGTTACTGGTTGCAATGCAATTTTATTCGTTATTTATTCTTTTTTCAAATTTTGTGACATTCATTTATTTCCGTAAATGCCATTTGTGTACAATTTTCGAATTTATGCAAGATGTCGGGTGAAAAAATCAAAATAGTTAAAATTGAGCACCGTGCAGTGATCAAATTCTTAACAAAAGAAGGAAATACGCCCTCGCATATCCGAGAGCGTATGTTGCGTGTGTTTGGTGATTCGTGCCCTTCAGAATTCACTATAAAATTTTGGTCCAAGCAATTTAAAATTGGTCGTGAAAGCTTGGAGGATGACCCCCGTAGTGGAAGGCCGATTTTTGCGGTTACGGAGGAAAATGTAGCCAAAGTAAAAATAATAATTCTAGAAGACCGACGGGTGAAGCAGTGGGAGATAGCCCGAGATGTGGGCATAAGTAAAGAGAGAGTTAATGAAATAATTCATACACATTTGAACATGTCTAAGGTGAGTGCGCGCTGGGTCCCCAGAATGTTAACGCCTTTTGACATGGACAGACGGGTGAAATGTTGTAAGGACTTTTTGAACATGAGTCGGGGGAAAGAAGAAGAAATTATGTCAAAAGTAGTGACGTGTGATGAGACCTGGATCAGACAGTGGGACCCAGAAAGTAAGCAAGAGTCTTTACAATGGAAGTTCAAAGACGAGAAGCCTCCTAGGAAGTTTAAAGTTCGACCGTCAGCTGGCAAACTTATGGCTACGGTGTTCTGGGATATAGAAGAAATATTAATGATTGATTATTTACCAAAAAGAACTACCATGAATGCCGAATATTATTCTAACCTGCTACGCCAGTTAAGGGATGCAATAAAAGAAAAAAGGAGAGGCAAATTAAGCAAAGGAATTTTGATGTTACACGATAACGCACCTGTCCATACTGCCCGCACAACGCAGCTGGTTATGAAAGAATTAGGCTTCGGTACCATTGACCACCCACCGTATAGTCCAGACCTAGCCCCCTGCGACTATTTTCTCTTCCGAAATCTGAAGAAAGACCTCCGAGGCAGAAAATTTTCTACTGATGATGAGATGAAGGCTGCTGTAACGGACTTTTTTGACGACAAACCAAAAGATTTTTTTTTTCATGGGTTAATGTCATTATTTGACAAATGTAATAAGTGCATTTCCCTCGAAGGGGACTACATAGAAAAATAAAATAAAACTGGACACTACAGTCTTTTATTTCATACTTAGGTAGATTACTATTCAGCCGCCCCTCGTAGTCGTTATAACAGCTTTTAGTCGTTATAAAAGCTGTTACAGATGGGATGGGCGTATTGAATCGCGATCATGGTCGATTGTGAGGAAGGTGTGGTCCGCCGTACCTACATCAAAAACACAGCTATAAGAGAGAGCGAGACAGATATCCAGGATGGGGTAAAACGTTGTACTACGTAACTAGGTAATTCGCAAATCGTGTCGATTAAAAACACTGCCTTCGGTCGTGTTTTAATTTATCACCACTCGTTACGAATTTGATTCTTACTTTCAACACTTGTATCGCAAATTACCTTATATTAATACTATACCGACTAGTTATCGATACCAGTCATTTTGTCAAGCCCTAGCGTAGCGTGGCGTAACAATTTATGTTTATACACGAAATTATCTTGAGTATTGACTAAAATAATAAAATATAATAAGCACACAACGAAATAAAAACTTACATTTAACTGTGTAAACCGGCATCTTACACTATTTATACTTAACAAAATACCTATCACTACCAATATCATACTCATGGTGTGTTCATATACGTGATGACTTCCCTTTTGCATACTTAAGCTATTCTTTAAGCGTAAGCGTCATCGTAGATCTGTGGTCTGCAACAAAATTTTCAAATTTCCGCCTTTGTATACTGACGGAAATGTGTGTCCAACTTATATAGAATCGATTACATCTATACAGGGTGATTCATGAGACGTGAGCAGGACTAATCCTGCACACCCAGTAACTGATAATTGATCGATCACCGTCGTATTTAGGTGAAACAACCACACTTTTTCCTATTTTTTAACTTTTTGGCGAGGGCAAATTTAATTCTCTACAATCATGGTCACCCTACAAGACCTGATTAATAAACATAAAACCTCTTTAACTGTAATGACAGCATTATGATTACGAAGAAAATAAACTGTCAAACTTGAGTGAGATACGACTTTTCAAAAGTAACCAGACCGTGATGACATTCAATTTGACACAGAATATCAGTAGTTTAGTATTCTAATTGTAGGGTGACCATGCATGTCGTAAATAAATTAATAACTTTTTTTTTCAACACGACTAGAAAATTAACGTTAACCTCACTAATACTGATACGAAACAGTTCCTTAAAATTTACGAAATGCGCAGTGTTAGTCCTGCTCACGTCTCCTGAATCACCCTGTATAAATAGTTAGAATTAACGTTTCAGTAATTAAATATTATATAAGTAAGTATAAACATGAGTCTGTAATGTCTAAGGACTTTGGATTTAATTTTTGGCAATTATATAGCTCTCATTACATGAATCGAATAATTAAACATGCCGAAATAAGTATATCTTTATTTATTTATTAGTATACTATTTAGGTAAACTTATTTTTACATTAAGTACGTAATAACAATTCTGTAAGACCGATCCAAATCGCACCGATATCATAGTCACCCTAATGAGTTTGACAGTGTTTTCTTGATTGTACACGTGTGTGTGTGTGTGTGTGTGTGTACACGAAAAATATGTCATCAAGTTGGGGATACCAATTAATATCCAAAGTTACTACAATTTCTACCATATTCAATTTAATGTTTTTTTTTGTTATGCACATGCTTGGTTTAATCAGTTAATAATATTGACATCATAATGATTAACAAATTATTTAAAAGATATCGGAACTGTAATCGGAATATAGCACTAAAATAGTATATGAAGGTAATTACTTTCAGTAGTATATTAATATAAATACTGCCACAATGGTATCTTTTTTACATTGGCAACATGTGCGAGTGAGACACGGGGCTCTGGTTTTCTATCTCATGTGGACCGTTTTCTCTTCTGGTACGAACAACTTTCTGGCTCGGTGATAAGGTTCAATTTAGTATGACAAAAAAAGTGACAGTTCGCTCCCGATTAATATATAACTTCCTGGTCTCATGTGGACACACTTTTTGGCCAGTGTACACTATCCCGTTTACTCTCTACGTCCGTGGTTGGTCAACGATGGGTCAACGTTGCTCTATTCTATACTTCTATAATCTATGACATCATGGTTGCTGTCATTTGACAGAATACTTATTCTGCATTCGATTGGTCGTCATTGAATCGTGCGACGATTTATAATTTTTCAACCATTTAAGATATTGATATAAAAGAACGATCGTAATCCTTAAATAATCGGTTTTCTCAATAAAATTCTTCGTGGAAGACGTAGTTTTTATTCGTAATGTGTATGTGAGTGATTTGAAAGATATGGAAAATAGTTAACATTGACTGTCAAGCAAGAAAAATAATAGCAGTGGCCTCCAAACTTGTAATGGAATCTTATTTCATAGCGACTTCCAAACGAAAGAAATCGGCTCTGGAGGGCTACAAGTGAGTTATGTTGTTGTTAAACTAGTTCGTGAATACGTCGGTTGATCGGTGAACGCTGGTCGACGTTTTATATGCGCGTAACGGTGACATGAGCACGAATAAGAGGCGCGGAGGAGCTAGCAGTTGTGCCGTGCCCGGGGTGCCCGCGCTGGCCGTATCCACCGTGCCCACCGCCATGTCGGCCGACCTCGCCTCGCTGTTTGAATGCCCTGTGTGCTTCGACTATGTTCTCCCGCCCATCCTGCAGTGCCAGAGCGGGCACTTGGTGTGCTCGAGCTGCCGACCCAAGCTGTCGTGCTGCCCGACGTGCCGCGGGCCCCTCGGCAACATTCGCAACCTCGCCATGGAGAAAGTTGCTAGCAATGTAATGTTCCCCTGCAAACACTCCAACACCGGCTGTACTGTGACCCTGGTGCACACCGAGAAGGCCGAGCACGAGGAAGCCTGCGAGTTCAGACCCTACTCCTGCCCCTGTCCCGGGGCCTCCTGCAAATGGCAGGGTGGCCTGGATCAAGTGATGCCTCACCTTATGATGTCACACAAAAGCATCACAACCCTACAAGGCGAAGACATAGTTTTTCTGGCTACTGACATAAACCTACCTGGAGCAGTAGATTGGGTGATGATGCAGTCTTGCTTTAATCATCACTTCATGCTAGTTCTGGAAAAGCAGGAGAAGTTTGACGGGCATCAGCAATTCTTTGCTATAGTGCAGCTTATAGGTTCTAGGAAGGAGGCGGAGAACTTTGCATACAGGTTAGAGCTGAATGGCCACCGTCGTAGGCTGACCTGGGAAGCGATGCCGCGCTCCATACATGAAGGTGTCTCCTCCGCTATCATGAACTCTGACTGCCTCGTCTTTGACACATCACTGGCTCAGCTTTTTGCTGACAATGGAAACCTTGGCATAAATGTCACAATATCTATTGCCTAAAATTAATATTGCCACATTAGAAGTAGAAAGCTGCCAGAAAAACTTATTTCATTGGCTGTAAAGAATAATCTAATTATATTTAAAATGTCAGTGAAATAGAAGTGTAAAAGATCTCTTATGAATTATATATAGACAGTGTTTGAAATTATCAAACTGGATTTAATACTTTGTTACGATTCGCATTGTTTACAGTTTCCTGACTTTGACATGTTTATATTTGATAGGACATCATAAGCCAAATGTTTTTTTATTTCATTATCATTTTGTATATGTGTGTTCACTTTAGTGTTAAGTAGTGGAAAGTTTAATCGGAGCAAAACGCTTCCGAAACGCCTTGTAAACATAGATTATAAATTATAACAAATTATGACCTCTCATCAGTGAGGGACAGTGATTCCTTTATTCCAAAATATGAACAAATATTATTTGTGTTGTTAACATTTAATCATTTGTATATAGTGTAATTTTAAGAGGTTTGAGCAATTTCTATGCAATTATAACTGTGTGGTTGCTTTTGAATCAAAAGGTGCTGATACACTTGAGCATTCACTTGTAAGGAGCATTCTCACCAACAGAATGTAAGTACAGTCAGTCCTCTAACATAAGTATCTACTTTTCTATACAATTAGTATGGCGACGTGGGTACTTAAGTTGGTGCACCAACCGTACTAGCGTTTGTCGATTAATTTGCCGAAACTGCTTACAAACTGAATGCTCAATGTTCTGCTTGAGTGAATGCTCAAGTCTATTAGTACCTTAATTTAGTGCTGGTATTGACTGAGCTCAGGTCATAAGGACTGATTACCAAACCCAGTTAATTATTTGGTTGATCAACTATTTCTAATTGAATAATCTAGTACTCACAGAAAAGTGAGAAAGATACCTCTCATCACCACCAAGCATCTCATTGGGTTCAAGCCCTTAGTCCCAAACCTTGCTGCTTCTTTCGGCCATCAATCTATCTATACAATAAAATGTACATCTTTACCATCTATATATTTACCCGAAGCACAATAAATAATAGTACTAGGTACAGAAGACTCACTCTCTAACAAAACGCGTCTGTTACGATCAGCACAGATATGGCCGCTAGGTGGCGACAGCGCCACGCGTGGCTTATGTCTTTCCCCCAAATTGGGACGGAACGGATGTACTTTTAGCTATCTGCAGCAAAGCGAGCAGTGAGCCATGCCTGCCCGAAGCAATTATTAAATGTAAAATATCAAACAAAATCAAATCAAATCCAAATGAAATTTACCGCACTATGTAAATAAATACTGATGAACTAACTGTTGACATGTAAAATATTACTTTTTACCAATAAACGCATATCGCAATATCTATCTATCTAATGTTATTAAATATTTATCATCCAAAATCATCATTTAAAAATAAATTCTACCAGCAAACATAAGAAAACAACTCAAAATTTGCATTTGATTACTTTGCCTCACATGTGAATAAAATGCAACTTTGAGCAATTAGTTTTTGAAGTGCAAAGTAAGCCTTTCCGAGCTGGTGTGGTGAAATGAAAACATATATAACAGGCTAAAGTCTTACATTCTTTACAGTCTTATTGTGTTGAATACTTATCGTGACCTGACGTCACAAAGCTCAGTGAATTCAGTGACTAACGAACCCGCTATCTTATTAGTAAACCATAAAATAAGTAAATTAATTAAATAAACCTGGTTATCTCGTCTTGAATACTGGCACTTTGAAACTCGGAATGTAGCCAGTTCTGGGCATTGGTTGGTTATGATCAATTGTTTTAGATTTATCCTTTATTTATACAAAGACCATGTTACTTAATAATAGTGTAATTGCTAAGAGTGCATTTGGAATTATTGTCTTGTAGCGCGTCCGCTAGCTAGCGCAGTTGCTCGAGCGGGTTAACGAAAAATGGTATGTTAAGGCCAGCGCAAACCGGCGAAGTGCAGCGCAGATCACCGAGGAGGATTTACGCCGCGCAGCGCACACCGGCGAGGTAAAATCCCCGCGATACCGCGAGCGCCCGCCAGCTCGAGCGCTGGCGGCCAGCGCACCAGGGAGCACTTCGGCGCAGGCCGGGGGATGCCGCGGCATGCCGCCGCGTGTACCCTATCACAAGTGATTAGTGACTAGTGTACACGAGTTCTTCCCCGTAGTCCCGGCGCTACTCCGACGCACTCGGGAGGCCTCGGCGCATGCCGGGGGATGCCGCGGCATGCCGGCGCCTACCGCCGCGGTATCCTCTAGCGTGCAACTCGATGCCGCGGAGTAACAATCCTCCGTGATGCTCCGAGGTCAGCCTCAAAGCATTTAAATTTATACCTGAAGGTAATTGAAATCGGGAAGAAAATACATTGATAATTTTAAAGTGATCTGCGCTGCGCTCCGCCGGTTTGCGCAGGCTTTGACTCGTGCGACGGATTTTACCTACAATGGCACCCACGTTGCGTGCCTCCGCGCCAGCTAGCGGACGATCCGAAATGCACTCCTATTTCTGTACTTCATTACCCTTCCATAAGTTTTTCCAATGTATGCCGCCATGACGGTAGCGTACCTACTTTAATGTTATTTAATCTTTCTTCTATCTCTTAGGGTATACCTGGTAAAAAATACGAAAGATTCTAGTTTAAATAAACATTTTGTAACATAATTTGTGGTTTTCGTTTTAGTCTTTAAATCAAACTACATGTTAGTGTACTTATACCACTTTTATTATGAATAGTTTACTATAACTGCTTTTTTACATAACAATTTTTGTAGATATTAATGCAGAATGCGTTTTAAATATAAATTACTATGGTTCTTATTGGAACAGCAGTTTTTATAACTCAATTCAAAATAGTAAAAATGGTACTGTTTGGCATTTGACGATCCTTATACTATCTATTTTTTTGATACAAGGGAAATAAATTTAGTGTAATTTTATTAGCTAATATATGATGATATTGCATACAATTGTGCAATAAAATCACCTATTTCATATTAGATTTTTTATAACAATAATATAAACTAAAAATAAATAACGATTTATAATTTTAAACAACAATCACAGTGTGCAAGATTCAAAAATAAAATTTACAATTATAGATGGTCAAGCAAATCTTGTCAGTAGAAAAAGGCGCGAAATTCAAATTTTCTATGAGACGCTATCCCTTCGCGCCTACATTTTTCAAATTTGCCGCCTTTTTCTACTGACAAGATCTGCTTGACCAAGTATATAAGGGAATCTTATGTTGGAGCACCAAAAATTAATTTGTACTAATAATAAAATATTTTATAAAATCCACCAATTATCTAATTTCCTTTTTTCTTAAGTAGGTAATAAAGTAGCCAAGTAGCCAAGAACTGTTACAACAACATGTGTCCAATTGGCCTTTGTGGTATCTCATTTCGATCAATTATATATTAGCTTAAAGGATTCCAGATATAACCTTAAATTATGTTTATTATTTCTTTCCACTACTTTGGGGTAACAACGGCGATGGTAAAAGACAAGCTGCTGTTGGAGAGTCACCGTCATCTAAAATAGAAGCGTTGTGATCAGGCCTAAATGGATCCTTAGTTTGAGAACTGACACCAGGGCTAAATGGATCCTTAGTTTGAGAACTGACACCAGGGCTAAATGGATCCTTAGTTTGAGAACTGACAGGAGGGCTAAATGGATCCTTAGCAGCACTGACACTAGGGCTAAATGGATCTTTAGTAGCACTGACTAAGGGGTTAAAAGGATCCTTATTAACAGAAGTACTGACCACAGGACTGAAAGGATCCTTACCTGCACTGAAAGGATCCTTAGTAACCGTACTGACCACTGGACTAAATGGATCTTTTGCAGTAACAGGGGCAAATGGATCCTTTTTAGGAATTATTTCAAATGGGTCAGACGGTTTATTCTTCGAGTCCAAAAGAGTGAACTGATCAAACATTTCTTGCACTGGGCTAAATGGATCTCTAGCTGCAAATGGGTCAAATGTGTCTTTCTTCATCTCTGGGCTGAAAGGATCTTTCTCTTTAGGAGCATCTTCTGCTATACTATTGTCTCCGCTGAAGTCTGATAAATCTATATCATAGTTGATATTGCTCAAGCCAGGGGCTAAGTGTTCAGAACCAAATTCATCTGGAGTCATCAACTCGTCTATAGATCTTGAATCAAATGGTGTGAATCCCAATGGTGAAGGAGTGAGGAGTTCCATAGAACTTGTCTGCTTTAAGTCCCAGGTCTGATCTAAATGCGGCGATTTAGGAGGAGAGTTCAGCTCTTCAAAGCCTAATATGTTAAGTTTCTCTCTCGGTTCAATTTCTGAGTTAGATGCTTGTTCTGTCTGTATAAACGGTTGAACAAATTCCTGTTTTGGTTGTTCTGATGTTCCATCCAAGACATCTTTAGTATCCTGTTTCAAATCTTCAGCTTCTGTTTTTGTTTCTTCAGTTATATTATCTTGTGGTGGCGATGGTATCTCCAAGTCGACAAGTGGCTCAGAGTTGAGTGTTTTAAAGTTCCCGAATTTTGGGAGAGTCCGACGTGGTTTTATCTCGAGGGGTGTCTTCGTGAGGACATCTTGCACTTTCTTCGCTATCTCCTTCTGTAAATTAACAATATATATAAATTACCTAACCATTAAACGAAACGCGAAAGTCATATCGTATTCAACACACATACATTTTGTCATGCGAAGAAGCACTTTGAAAAAATATTGCGTAAATGAATACCTAAACTCAGGGCCGGATTTAGACATTTGCCGCCCGTAGGCTATGCCGATATTGCCGCCCCTATCCACCTCGCTTATAGCGTTTTAAAGTACTTTAGAATCGGAGGCGTTTAATTTAATAGTACAGCGCACCATAGTCATATTAAAATGCATATAAGGAGATGTCACTATTCTAGATACAGATTTATATGAGCCGTTTTTGTCAGCCAATGACGATGCGACCTCGTTATATTTGCCTAATCTGATCGGCGACCGGTGGGATAGCTACGGAGTTTGGTCGGGTCTGGCATCGAGTGCTGGAGGGACTATGCTATACAAATGGCTTATATTGATGGGCCACAAATAATGTTCATAAATATAAACGCGAGCGTAGCGAGCGCGAAATTTTTTCGGTAGAAATAGCGCAATTTGATAGAAAATGGTACATATTTAAGTGTTACTGTCAGTCCTCACTTATGGTGCTCAGACTTGATCTTTGACGGAAGCTCAGAAGTCCAAACTCGGGGTTTGACAGAGAGCTATGGAGCGCAGCATATTAGGTGTGAAACTAAGGGATCGCATCCGGAACACCACGCTGCGCTCTAAAACTCAGATAATAGATGTAGCTCGAAAAGCGGCCAAGCTAAAGTGGGACTGGGCTGGTTGGATCTATATCTGAATCCCTAAAGTTTTTTCTCCTATCTTTGCATTCCCTAATATTAATAATAATAATAATAACCCCGCGGGGGCAGCTTGTGGCGAGCTGACGGTGAGTGGCGACACCGCGGACCCCTATTCCAGAGGGCCCTGTCATCTGGCCCTCGCCTCTGTGCTTGCCTTGATTGGCCGGCCAGAGTGGAGTCGCAAGAGCGCGACCGATGCTCCAGGTTGGAAGTGTAAAATGTCATAACGCCGGCGGCCTGCTGAACGGATCACCGGGATCTGGCTACCGCAGACTCACCTCTCGACAACCTTACAGCCGCTCCGAAGTGTTGCCCTATTGTCGCACTGTGCGTGCGGCCGTTGTAGGGCCCACTAAATGAGTAGGCGAGTCACCACCTGTCTTACACAATTTTGAGACTGATTGTCACGGCAGGTGTCCGCTAGTCTCTCCCATAGCCCATTATCCAGTCCATCCAACTTTCAAATCTATAGCCCATGACCTTAGTTCCCATCGCAGCACAAAAGTGCTGCACTCCAATAGTCTTTGCACCTGGCGGAGACCATCTCCGGATGTATCACATTGTGCGTTCGGGGATAGTATCCGCCACGTGTATCCCTTGCCTTTAGATTAAATTGTCTTAAAGGGCCTCTGCGCTGTTGGCTTCGGCCCCACGCACGCCTCCCAAAAGTCCGGGATCCCATGGTCCCGAGATGTGGAAAGGACAAACAAATAATAATAATAATAAAAGACGTTTATTCAAAAAGTTTGAACATAGGTACATAATAAAAGTACACGATAATGCTTACAAACTAATTGAAAAGGTAAGTGGCTCAGCTTATGTCTGTGCCAGAAGGCTTCGGGGCACAGCGGCCTTAAAGATTTGCAGCAACGGACGCTGTTATTCTGCCACCGCCGTATTTGTATCTAGCTAAGGACAGTAAAAACATTTACACTATTTATTAGGTACATGTAGGACAAGATAGCAAAACCGAACAATGTGCAGTGGATAAAAAAGTGCTAACTTTACTAAAATTAAATATCTATAGAGCAGGTCACTCAACCAAAAGTGTATGTTACATTCTTTTGGAGGTCCAGCAAATAAGCCTTGCAACGTAGTTTGAAAACCGCCAGGGACTTACTGTTAACTACTGGTGGCGGCAAATTGTTCCAGCATTTAGACGCAGCATAGCGAAAGCTGCCTCTAAATGACTGAAGCCGGAGCAATGGAAGGGAGATACGCTCTTGTTGCTCACGCAGACCTTTCAACTTTCGGTTTGGCTTCCATTCAAGTTTACACGCGAGATAGGGTGGAATACCAGATTGTTTAAGCGTAAATACCATTGACGCAAGCTTTAATATTCGTCTGTGTGACATATTCAGTTTACCCGCTTTATTAAGGTAAGGGCTAATATGTGAGCGGCGAGGGATATCTTGACAGAAACGTATGCATGAATTTTGTACACGTTGAATCGCTCGTTCTGTTCTTTTTCTTATGCAAGGCCCATATACAACGTCTCCATAATCCAGTTGGGATAAAACTAGCGCATCTGACAAGCGTTCGCGAACATTTTGTGTTAGGTAGGGTCTAAGCTTATATAATGATTTTAGAGCACCATAGCATTTTGGTATTTAAGAGTTTATATGGGCTTCAAATCGAAGCGACTCCTCCATTACGATGCCTAAATTTTTAACCTGTCTCTCTTCTGATATAGGCAGCCCTGATATTCGCAAGTATTGTTTGTCATAATGATCAGTTGTCCTAACACTCGTATACCCTAATTTTGGTTTCCCTTTTATCGACTGGCCGATTTTTTTTTGTCCTAATATGTTTTTCCCTAATGGCACTTTCCATATTGGGTATTTATCCTAATGTTATGTAGCATAATTCTTTTTTTGCCTAATTATTGTTAGGCCTAAAAATTATATATCCTAACCATCATGTTACCTAATTTTACTTAGCCTATCGTTTCTTGACCTAATACTTGTATGTCCTAATTTAAATTTCCCTCCTAACCTAACCAATGGCAGCATTTCATTTTTGCGAGGATCGCAGTTCTAACCTAACCTAACCCACTTTTGTGACAGCAGTTCGTTTTTTCGAGGGTCACAGTTCTAACCTAACCTAACCCACTTTTGTGGCAGCAGTTCGTTTTTTTGAGGGTCACAGTTCTAACCTAACCTAACCCACTTTTGTGGCAGCAGTTCGTTTTTTCGAGGGTCACAGTTCTAACCTAACCTAACTCACTTTTGTGGCACCAGTTCGTTTTTTTGAGGGTCGTTCTAACCTAACCTAACCCACTTTTGTGGCAGCAGTTCGTTTTTTCGAGGGTCACAGTTCTAACCTAACCTAACCTACTTTTGTGGCAGCAGTTCGTTTTTTTGAGGGTCACAGTTCTAACCTAACCTAACCCACTTTTGTGGCAGCAGTTCGTTTTTTCGAGGGTCACAGTTCTAACCTAACCTAACCCACTTTTGTGGCAACAGTTCGTTACCATTCATTATGGAAAGTAATTGTTATGATAATTGATCAATAGGAAAAGTAACTGTTATGATAATAGATCATTAGGACAATAGCCATTAGGTCAAAACAGTTAGAGCATGTTATTTTATGCCAAACATTGTTAGGGATTTCGAAAATATGGTAAAATACTTTAGGGATCTTGATAGTTATGGTATAAATGCTTAGGTCAAATGATTCTTAGGCTAACCATTACATTATGGAAAATAATGGTTATGACAATTGATCGTTAGGGCATGTGCCCATTAGGACAAACCAGTTAGAGCAAGTGACTTTAGGACAAACGTTGTTAGGGATTCAGAATGACACCCGGGCTGGTTATGTCTGCCGCATGCCGAACAACTTGAGGGCCAAGTTAACCATAAACACTGAGAGAAAAGGATAACAAAAACACACTTAGAATTACAAAAATAAACTTAATCCGGGGACAAGGAGAGTCAACTAATAGGAACAAATTGACTTTTGCAATTTCTATTAGTTCTTGCAATTTCTATTATCTGTTCGATGAAATTAGATTAAGGATTACTGAGCTGTTTGTAGAAATAAATAAACTTTACAGAAATAGTGAAACGTCTATAAATTTATTACTAAACTTCATTTTTTCCCCCAGTACAGAACTGATTTTTAATTCCTGTGGCCTATTTTATAAAGCTACAAATTACAATTTACAAGCGGAAGTCTCTTTCTAACCCTATGTGTTAGAACGAGACTTCCGCTTGTAAATTGTAATTTGTAGCTTTATAAAATAGGCCACTGGTTTAGTTTACTAATGATTTTTCTCTCAGTGAAGTGGGTGCCCCATGAGTCAAACCGGGGAACGTAGACCTCGTCGGCGATGGCGGGATAACTTGGACTCCTTTTTGAACGACTGGCCAGGGCCCAGTTTTATAAAGTTACAAGTTACAAGTTTACAGGCGTTTACTGGCAACACTTGCTCCGTTTTTTACAATTTGCGTTTTATAAAAGTACTGTGTTACAATTTTACAGGTTACAGGTACAAGTGCCTGTAGCTCAACCATAGACGAAAATACGGGAGTTTTATAGTTTTAAACTCATAATCGAACAAGCGTTTTATAAAAATATTGTAAATTACAAGTGTAGATTGGTACACTTGTAACAAAAACTTACATACGTCTCGAGTCCTGTAACAGCACAACAGCAGTTACTTGTAGACTCGTTTTCTGAGAGATTTTAAACTTTACTCTTTATTGTTAAGCACCAACGCCAACGATTGTGCCAGGGCATGCATACTTTTCCATGCACCTTATCAGTTTTTGTAAATGTATCTGTAATATATAGTAAATAGGAAATAAAGTGACAATATGTTTGATACTGATTTTATTGACGATTCGTTTTATTTTATCTACTTGGAAATGGAAAGGGATTATTCCCGATATTTGTCGTTGATTTATTAGCATTCGTCTCCTTATTTAAGTATTATAGTGCATTCACATTATGGTAAAGTGTACTATTCATAATTTTCGATACACAGCGTATTTATCTTTGAGCCGCTACCGAAACGATACATGTGAAAATGTGAAAGAGTACTTATTTACATGTTATTTACTTATTAGGTAAATATTTCATGAAATCTAACTTAATCTGAAAACGGCCCAAAAAGTATATCCTTGGCATGGATCGCCGCTCTCCCACTCGATTTTTCCTTCATTTCTGGCCATTTTTCCAGTAATTAATATTTTACAGCAAACAAAAACACATCATTTAGTAGAGCACCGAGTATCTATGACAGACGTTTTTTTTAAAATAGTGATGTCCTTCACACCTGTAGATTTCACATGTAATCGAGATTGACCGTGGTTCTTTACAACTGTAATAATTTATGTGTATTTATAAAACACCTGTAGCCGTTCACAGTGCATTACAGGTGCCTGTAGCCTGTACTCTTGTAACCTGTAACTTGTAATTTTATAAAACTGGGCCCAGATGTAGCTCAAAACCGAGACGAGTGGTAGAAGAGGGGGGAGGTCTTGGTCTAGTTTTATTTGTGGCCCATTAATGGGCATTTCTCAGGAGGGCCGTTTTTACGTGTCCGGGGCAGTATAGCCTGACAACAGTTTATTTAACCCTGAGATAGTGTCGCTGCAAACAGCTTACGTATGGCAATAATGTGCGTACGTCATGTATAGTCGGGGTAGTGGGCATTGGCTTCATGTTGATACTCGTATAATGTCAAAACAATGCTTACAGAGAATTCGGTTCTTTCAATAGAGGATATTACTGCAATGTTCTGCCGCCAGAGTGCAGCACTACCGACTCAGTAAATTCATAGACTAACTGTTTATTGACAAGTTTTCACAGACAATAAAATATGACATTGATGCATCAAGGCGGTTTGTTAACAAGAGCCTACCGGTAAACGCAAAAATCGAAATTTAGTTACCTGCCTCTATCGCTCGAATATGCAAGATTGATAGAGAGATTAGATAACAAAATTTCGATTTTCTTGTTTCGCGGTAGGCCATATGATTGACGTGACGTGTGATGTGTCAATGTGATTTGTTTACTGTATATGCCACAAAGGTGCCACCTAAGCAGAGCTTTGCCTAATATTCCCTATTTACCTATTCGTCGAAATCTGATTCTAAATATTTAATATTAAACCAAACAACTAACCAGTTCAATACAACCGCACTATAAAATGTCAATCCCGGTCATGTCAACAACCAACTTTAAAACATTGTTTATTGGAATGCTATGTAATCCTTCGTCTTTTTTAAGCTGTAAGTATTTGATTGCATTCACTACAATTTTTTTCACATCTTTGGATTTTTTTTGGCATGTTTTTGTAATAAAACCGTTTATATTTGAATGTATTCGTAGATATTTTCTATTTGTTTACATCGGTGACACTCGATGACATCCAACGTTCGTTGTCAAAGAGTACTTGTTGCCAGTAAAAGAAATTAGTACCATTGAAAATCCGCAAAATGGCGAGGGTCAAATAAACTGTTGTCAGGCTTTAATTGATTGAATTTACTGTTCAATAAATCTGAATTAATTTGGGCATGATCTTCAGCTTATATTCTGTCTGGGACACTATCAAATTATTTATTTATTATTTATATAATACAAGAAAAAGAAATTCAAATGCCAAAAATGATGTTCGGTGGGCGTGTCCCGCACCCAGATTTTATGAAACAAAAAATTATTACTCAAGATGGGGCATTAGATCGGAGTTATTATGGGTATTCACGCATAGGGTATTAGTTAGCTTATCATAATCTTTATATCACAATAATGTGTTTGCTCAACACATTGAATAAAACCAAATTTACGATGTGTCCCGGGCTAGTGACTGATATCGGTGTAATTTGCAAAACATGTCAGTACTCCTTCAAAGTTGTAGACCAGGAACTCAGTGTCTCAAACATAGTATGCTTTAGTTGTGCCTTAACCGTTGAATAAAGTAGAGGTACAGTCACAGTACAATAAAGTGATTTTTTAAACGTTTCTCCGTCCTTCGCTGGGTTTGGTCCTATGTTTTTTTGAGATCGGTGGTGCAATTTACTCCGAAAGTTTTAGTGCAATTATCGTTATGTAAGTGATTAAGAAGTCATCGAAAGTACGTAAATCCAGCATTATTACATCTCCTCTGTATCGTTCATGCTATTTCTGTAATTGCTAAAAAGCGATTAATTTTGATATCGCTGGTGTTGATTTCCCTGGTTTCGGTGGATTTTTTGACCACCGATATCAAAAAAGTGATCACTGAATTCAAATCCTGCTTTGTAAACTAGTTTGTTGTACTAATTTATCATGTCTAAAAAGTGAAAGATACGTTGTACAAACGTAAAATTATGTCATAGTAGGTACACAAAATCACTAGTTCATTATGAGTAGTTTTTTAAACCAGACGTATAGACCCAATGTTTCTTTCTCTGTCTTGATATTCTTTTCCAACCAATTAAGTAAATTATGTTCGTTGTCCTCTGTATCACCGGAGGCCCTACACCTCGATACCTTTAAACATGTCAGCCATGTTAAATGTGTATGTAAGTACTATGCAAGGTGAACCCAAGGGACAGGATGTACAGAACAAGGGATTAAAAATAAAATAGCATTCTAATGTCGAGATCGCTTCAAAGGCACTGAGCGTACCTACTGATCGATATTTCTAAAGGATAGCCATAACACAAATTGAACACAGCAAATGTTTTAACAATCCTCAATGTCTTATGTCTTTGTCAACAACTTTGTTACAATTTAGCTCAAGTGTTTGAGGGTGCTGGAGATCATAATTAATTGGTACATAATTGGATCTTCAAGCATTACTCGACTACTTCAAATATTATAGTTTTAAATTGTCGGATTCACGCTTTTAAACTCTTTTATTAAAAAAATACTTGTTTTCCGTATTGCATCACATTGCTTTATAAGTACATTAAATATTTAATGAGCATTGAACACCACTCAAGAGTGTATTGTTTATCGGGTGCAGGTAACATAAGTTTTTTTTAGATGCGTGTGCGGTCGGATTGCGTGAAACAAACATCTTCTCCTTCATGGATATAATAATGCAATGAATAAATGATTATAATGTGCGAATTTGTGGTCGACAATGTCGACATGTCTGAAACTCGTTTTAGGGCCACACATCACCCTATTATATGAGGCCAGTCATATAGTGTGGGATATCTTCTAGAGATGTTGATTTACAAGCCATAATTTGGTTATTTTAAAATCTTGAGTCTATATCTATTAAATTTATGTAAGCTTTCGAGATCATTAGCCTTGTTACATCGCTTATCAACAAATAGGATTGAAAAATATGATTAAAAGTATTATATAATTGAGATATAAAACCTAAATGTGATTTTGGTGTAAGCATTATTGAATTCGGTGACGCAAATTGATTTCAGTGCCTGCACATGATTTCGGTGTTTTTTAAATCTCAAATATTTTGAAAACTATAAGGTTCTAATGGAGGCCTCCACTACCAATATTTTTTATATTAAGGGTAGATTTTAGGAAATAAACTCGCATATTATATAAGTTAAAAAAAAATTTTGGCACCGAAGTCAGGCACCGAATGTCATCTCTGAGAATCGCCATAATAATGTTCCTAAATAAAAACGCTAGCATAGCGAGCGCGAAATTTTTTCGGTAGAAATAGCACAATTTGATAGAATATGGTACATTTTTAGGGTTCCAAGCTTCAAAACGGAATCCATATAGGATCACTTTTTTGTCCTTCCGGTCGTTTATCTGTCTCAATACTCTCAATATAAAGGGTCTTGACATCACAGAGGGCGGCAAAATCGACAATTAAAGCCTGTTATTTAAATTTTACAAATAAATAAGGGAGCGGCAAAATTCTGGTCAACCCTATCTGAACAGCAAATAAAATATTTTTTTGACCCAAATTTGCCGCCCCCTAAAATCTGCCGCCCTAGGCTTCAGCCTACTCAGCCTAGTGGTAAATCCGGCACTGCCTAAACTGGGAAACAACTATAGTTATTTAGTAATAAGTTTTTGGCAAAAATTTCATTTTTGGTACAAGCTTTTATCGCCGACAGTACTTTTTTTTCCACAGGCAACTAATACTCATCGAGACAATTCTAAGAACCCCAAACACAATTAGGTTTCGTTGTTTTATCACAGAGTTCCTATGGCCACCTCCGGTCTCCATCATCAGATCAGCTCGATGACACCATAATATTGCATTGTCACCCGACTTACATATGTATGCAAAATTTCAGCTCAATCGGAAACCGGGAAGTGGATCAAATTTAACTTGCAAGATTTGATTACAGACAGACAGACAGACAGACAACGGTCAGGTGAAACTAAATAAAAGCTTGTAAAAAAAACACACTCAAATTAGTTGTTGTTTGGCAGATAGTTGGGTTAGGTTGAGCGTCTACCTACAGCTTTCTTTTTTTTTAGTTAACTCGATGTCAGCGTTGGTTCAAGCTCGGCCTCGCTAAGTTCCGCTAAGAAAGAACGCCGAGGCCTTCAGTCGTAGTGATCCTGTCTACGAAGCTGGAGGTCCCGGATTCGAATCCATAGTATACGTAGCTACTTGTGTATTTATCGCAAATATTTTTTCTTGATTTATGGATGTTTTGTATGTAGATAAATATTTATATAACGTCGTCTAGACATAGACTTACTCCACAATAGGCTCCACAAGGTACGCCTTGTTGAGCCTATTGTGGACTAGGTCGATTTGCGTCAGATTGTTCTTTGTTCTATAACTAAAAAAGTACTTTAGGCCTTACCTCGAAGGTTTCAGCGTTGGCTGCAAGTTCATCGGCGCCCCGTTCGATCTCTTGCGCCTGTGCGAGTAATTTCTTCGCCAATGCCATGTGCTCTTCGGCCTCGCGAAGTTCAGCCGATAGTGAGAGCGCCGCGGCCTGACGACGAATAAGTTTTTTGTCATGTTAATTTTTGATACAAAGTTTTTATGGCTGACTGTACTTTTCTTTCAACAGGCAACTAATACTCACGAAGATAATTCAACCAAACACAATTAGATTGCGTTGTTTTATCACAGTTTCTGTAAAAAATTGTGCGAAAAATGGGCCACGTTGTTGGGACGTGTTCCCTATGTGAAGTAGGTAGTAATTTAGCTTGCATTGAAGATCGTTCGCAGACGTTTCTGCTTGCTAAAAATGAGCAAAACTTGATCCGAACATGCATACATATACAAAGATCGCAAGTTAAATTATACAGCTTGCTGTATCTTTCAACAAATGGACATTTAAAAGACTTCTGCGTCTGAAATAGTCCCAGGGACTCATTTTACAAATCTACAAGTTATGAATTATGATTATCTAAGTATAAGTACCCAGGAGCTGCCCCCGATGGAGGCCGGCATGGCCATGTAGCCGTCGAACTCCTTCTTGTCCATGTTGAGAGACTCCGCCGTCAGGTTCTCGATGAACGACACCGCGCAGCACTAGAGGGAAAAGTATTATTTTAGACCCCGTAGGTTTAGGTGCTTCTCGCACTCTCACTGAGCTTGAGCGGGATAGCTGTGCGTGCCCGGGATCGCGGATATCATGTTTTTAAATTTTAATTCTCTCAGTTTGTTGAAAAATTAAATTGCGCATTTTTAGAAGCATTTCATATTTTTAGCTTTCGTGCATAAAATTGTTACAAATTTTTTAGTTCGTGATTTTTTTATACCGAGCGAAAGTCAAGAAATCAGATTTAGAATCGATGAAGTACTGAACTAGAGAAAGGCCTCATGATTGCTAATGTTTTTGGCAGCCGTATTGTAATCTAAAAATGCGCTACCATTTTTTAAAAACTGCTGGCTGAACCTACTGCACAAATCAGGCCCGCGACGCGTTCCAGTCCGGCCCGCCGACACCCAAAGCGAGTGCCCACTGTCCGGCCCGCGGGAGCCAGGCCCCAGGGGTTCAGCATTCATTGAGAGTGGAACTGTTCCTAATAGCAGCAACCAGACACCTTCTCCCGGCGCAAAATCCGACGGTGGCCCGCGCGAAAGTTCCTGAGGCGCAATATGGCCCTCAGGTAAAAAAATTTGGAGACCCTTGTTCTAGAATAAACACTAAAAACATAGGCAGTGTAAGAGGTAAGAAGTGGGGCGTAGATTAACGACTTTTATGCGGACAGAGTCACGGAGAGAAGTAGTAAATAGTTACCAGATTGGTGAAATAGTAGCCCCCCTCGCCTGTCATGAGTCGTTGCGCGTTGCAGAACCGGGTCACGAAGTTGATGTTGCTCACGAGACGGGGTGGGTTCGCCTTCAAAACCTACACACAAACAAAATACTCGAAAGTATAATGGTATAAAATAGTAGACATTTATTGAGTTGAGGGCGCCACTGAGCTTCAACGGCTTAACATGATACAATCATCTATACATTCAAATTCTCAAGAATACCTCATGCGATTAATGGACCTAGCGTTGTCCCGGTTTTCTCAGACTATTACATACAGTAAATATGAGAGCAGGCAGCAGGTCGTCAGCGGAGGCCGGGGCTCCGCACAGCGCCAGCACATGGCGGCAGCAGCGACGGACTCGGGCTAGTTTGCCACCTGGAGATGGTGCGCTATCCATGCCTAGTAATTCTAAAAAAAAGAAAAATTATTGACGCTTTACGCTATGACAATTAATAATTCGTTAAGACGCAATCGACAACCGTCTCTTTTCATTGATAACGATTCAAGAATTGTAACATAATTATTCTACTAATGCTTACCTAGTACTCCTAGTAGATGACCTATACAGGGTTACTTTTTTACCAGTACAATAAATCAACATACGTAATTGTTGCCAAAAATAAAAAATACCAGCATTCTTTGTTACTACTATTTGGGAACAAAAAAACAAAAATACCAATGCCCGAACTTATCCGCTAAAGTACTAGAAAATGTGGATGCCTTACGCATCAATTAGCAAACGCATGAACTGGCAACTGTTTGTTTACGTCATCGCGCGCGATTTCATACCGTTGACACCTTGTAATTAGTGCAACCAGAAGTTACTAAATTGGTGAAGGATAAATTAATTGATGCGAAATAAAAATAAAAAAATTATTTGTGCAATGTGATCTATTATCGATACCAATGATGTGGTAAAATTTATTGTACCGGTAAAAAAGTAACCCTGTATACAACGGGCTTAATGGTGAACTAAAACCATAGTTTCAAATAGTGGGCCAGCAGACGTAACCATGGTAACGTGTGACGAGATAAAGTTGTTCCTGGGTGGGTAAATGTTTACGGAAAATTGCAAGGAAGAGAGAGATACTAACCATTTATAGCACGATAGAGTAGTTGACGGCATTTCGCGGGCTCCGCTAAGCGGCATTCTAGTTGTTTCTCTCCAACCCAACTTAATTGTTGGATCCTCTCCGACAGTGCTCTGTCTAGGCGCTCATCGTCAGTACCGTAGGGTGAGAATACTATCGATGGTAGACTGAAAAATAAACATTATAATTACCTATAATAATTCTTTATCATGATATTATGTAATTGTAAAAGAAAAGTAAGAAAAAAATCGTGTTTAAATGCGGCTGTTCGGAGGTACAATTCGGGCTCTTTAGACACTCAAAATATGAACACTTGGAGGCCTTGGACCAAGACCAAGGAAAACAACGTTTGCGGCTCTTTGAGGTTCATAAAATTATTGTTTTTTACTGTGATTGACTCTTCTCGAAAGTTTGGCGACCCCTGCGCTATGTAATTCATTGGTTAAAATTAGGCGTGATATTATGTCTGAATGTCTCGGCAATCGGCAACATAAAGAAAGCATCTACATGACGAAATAATATAATGGTATCCAGAATTAAACCCTTTGAACTCATAAGACACACTGACGCGCGGAGCTACAGCCCAATATCAACCTTCGTGCATTCCGACAAGGTTCACGATGACGCACCGCGCGCGATAGACGTTTTGTGTAAATGTGAAAACTTACTCTCATATATATTACCATACCACCAAGTTGATAGAGTTTTCATGTGTCATCAGTTAACCTTTTGGACGCCAATTACCGATATATCCGCCACACAGGTCCAACGCCAAAGACGGATTAATCGATCACAGACCACAGAGCAACATAGACCTACGTGCATATGCATAATGTTCAATTTCAGGTTTGACACTTCGGTGACGTGGCGTCCGAGTGATAGCTTTTGTGTTTGACACGGCGTCGAAACGGTACGGTACGGGTTAACGGTAAGGTTTATCAGTAAGATTATTTAGGATGCAACCGGGAAAATGCTAAGATGAGCTGAAATCAAGAATATTAACACGTTTACCGTCCGTGCATTATATGACATGCACTAATGCTAACTAGCTCTGTCACGTCCAAGTGTCGTCAGAAATGGGAATGCTCTATACATTTGTGCATTACCTGTAATGCACGGACGTATCGATCCATGTGAGTAGTGAAGGCGAGGGACAGTTAAAGTGTTAATACTCACTCATGCAAGTATGTCATGGCATGCTTCTCTACAAAGTCCATGAGCACCTCCTTCATCTCGGAATCCACGTTCGTGTAGTGAGTCTCCATGTGTTTCATGTAGCGCTGCGGACAAAACAAGCTTTTCATACCTAATTACTTTCGGGAAATGAAGAGGCAAATAAGATTTTAGCAAAAAATTAATTTTTGGTACAAACTTTTATGGCTGACTGTACTTTTTTCCACAATTCATCGAGATAATTCTAAAAACCGTAAACACAATTAGGTTTCGTTGGACGGCCAGATATTAGGGGCGGCCAGATATTATTCTACATGGGGGGTGCTGAGAAAGGGGCGGCTATATAGTACTTACTACAGGGCCTGGGGCCTAGGGCGCAACTGGCTAACCTGGCAAAGTCGCTGCACTCTCTCTGACAGCTCATCAACGGACAGGAACCCGGAACACTTGATGACGTCATGCACCAGCTAGTCCACCATTACCGCTTGTTATTCCTACAGTCGCTATGTACATGTAAGACAAGGACAGCTAACCTGGTAAAGTCGCTGCACTCTCTCTGACAGCTCATCAACGGACAGAAACCCGGAACACTTGATGACGTCATGCACCAGCTAGTCCAGCATTACCGCTTGTCATTCCTACAGTCGCTATGTACATGTAAGACAAGGACAGCTAACCTTGTAAAGTCGCTGCACTTTCTCCGACAGCTCATCAACGGACAGGAACCCGGAACACTTGATGACGTCATGCACCAGCTAGTCCACCATTACCGCTTGTCATTCCTACAGTCGCTATCTACATTTAAAACAAGGACAGCTAACCTGGTAAAGTCGCTGCACTTTCTCCGACAGCTCATCAACGGACAGGATCCCGGAACACTTGATGACGTCATGCACTAGCTTGTCCACCATTGCGCGTGCGTCGCGCTCTATGTTCGGCGCCTGCGCGTATAACTCGGGGAATCGCTGGCGGAAATCTCGCTTCATGTTTTCGAAGACGGAGGTTGGGACTTTGAACTCTACACGCTTCTCTGATGCGTCGTGGTCGTCTGAAAAAAAAGGCAATTTTTTCTTAATCGACTTCAAAAAAGATGGCAAACTCATGCAATCCTGACGACTTCGTCAAGATCATTTTATAAGTAATATTTGGTATAAGGTGGCCACCCCTTAAGAACTGGCCACCTTATACTAAAAAATGAATTTAACAGTGTGGGCGATGGCACGACTAAAACCTAACCTGTGCTGCTCTTCTTGAATACGCTAAACTTCAGCAGATTAGCCTTCTTGAGCGTCTCGCTCTGCCGCAGCCGCTTCTCCTCGAACTTGGAGAAGGAGGAATGTGGGGCGAGGCGACCCCGCTCCCGCTCGGGCGTCCTGTGCTCGGGGCGGGGCAGCGTCGACGCTTGCGCCTTTTCTTTCTCGAACTAACCTGTGCTGCTCTTCTTGAACACGCTAAACTTCAGCAGATTAGCCTTCTTGAGCGTCTCGCTCTGCCGCAGCCGCTTCTCCTCGAACTTGGAGAAGGAGGAATGTGGGGCGAGGCGACCCCGCTCCCGCTCGGGCGTCCTGTGCTCGGGGCGGGGCAGCGTCGACGCTTGCGCCTTTTCTTTCTCTGAAAAAATTGGGGCGTTAGAATCGGGGATGCTTCGCTTTTTTTGATAGGAGGCTCCCGATCGTAAGGTCAATAAGGGCTTGCACCATTTATCAACTCGGGATTAACCGGTTAAACCTCGAGTTACTATGGCCTACCAGTAGGTACAATATACTGCGTTAACGGTTTAACCGGTTAACCCCGGGTTAGCTCCCGCTAATAATAATCTGGTGCAAGTGGGTCTAAGGGTAAATGTGGCTACGGTTTAAGTGTGGATGGCCCCCTCACATTGGCAGCTGTTTACACATTGATTTATGTTAATTGCGAATTTATACATTTGCTACGTGCGTTTAGTGGCAAATGTATGAAGTCACACTAAACACTAATCAATGTGTAAACATCCCCAATGTGATGGCCAGCCACCCTTTTCCCACAGCCACACTTAACAGTATTATATTTCGTTAAACATTTTCAAACCCCTTTTACCTTCTTTGTAGTAGCTTTTATCTCCTAACTACGAGATACCGTATGTTACTAGGTATTTCTACAAAATTACGGGCCTAAGTTCTTATGGAATTATAGCGTGTGTAATTTAGTCGAGAAATTCAACCAATACCCGCCGCGTATAAAATACAACGGCCAGTTTCAATAGTATCACAACTAGCTACTGAAACTAAACGTTGCATAACTAAAGCGTCACAGTATTATCTAAATTTAATAGTCAATAGGGCCAATTAATTAATCCCTTTTACATCCGTTATCAGCATTAACTATAGGTACCAATAGTTATTAATTAAAAGTGGTCCTAATTACGTATTGACGTCATTAACTGGAGTATCATAAGCTTTTAAAATTCTTATCAATTTATTTAAATGAGTAGCGGGCGAGATTATATTATCACCGGATTAATATGTGTAATAGTAAATTATTACAAATTAGAAAGACCTAAAGTAGGGAATTTCCGGCAGATACAGTAACAATAGGCTTGGCAAAATGTAATCGGTAAAAGATTTCGCAATAATCCAATATTATCGCACATATTATGTCAAAAATATCGCGTAATACTTAACTGTGGAGATATGAGTAAGGTGAAGTTCATCTAATCTTGATACAAATCTAACAGGAACAGTTAACTTTATCATTACCAATTACGCAAGGTAGCCAAGGCTGAAAAACAGATTACTTTATATTGTTTTGTAGCTGATCGCTCTGGGTAGGTATACTATGTAAGATGGTTAAGGCAGGCTATTTATGTAAGATGTACAGTAGTGGCAAAAAATCTATCATACCTACGGCTATTTTTTGCAGGCATTCACTCGAAAATTCATGAATTTAGACTATATATCATCATCGCGACGGAGAAATATTCTCCAACCACACAAGGAGGTATACAGGGTGGGCCGCGCCTGTGTGCGTGCGGACGCACACATGCAAATACACCACAGTGGAAAGATAAGTCGGGCCCTGGAGGGAAACTACCTTAAATCCTTAAGCTGGCTCATTTTACTTAAAGGAGACATTCCTTTTTTTATCAGGGCCCGACTTATCTTTCCACCCTGTATATTACTAGGTCAACATTTGCTGTACCTAGTGCTGTGTCCCACTAGTCCTATAACATCTGGGAGACCGAGCTTTTCTCGGAAAACATAAAGACTCAAAAATGCGCATTTTTTATTTTTATTTTTTTTATTATGCATGGGTTTACTCATGGCCACAGACCCAGAGATAAGACCTAGCTAGATCGATTTATCGCCCCCGAAAACCCCCATATAGCAAATTTCATCTAAATCGTTAGAGCCGTTTCCGAGATCCCCGAAATATATACCTATACATATAAATAAGGTATTAGAGTTATAAAACTTCAAATAAAGGAAGATTTCAATAAATTGTAAAAAGTTTTAGAGGTAATATTTTTTGTATAATTCGTAGCTTTGCAATAGAGCCTGCCGGCTCATCCTATTGTCTATTGTTAAGTAAACCCGCACGTGCTACTTATCTGCAACAAAAAAGGGTCTTAATTATTCTATTTGGCACCTGAGCGCGGGCTATTAGGGCTCCCCCACATCTGGCGTCTTTCGAGCGTCGGCGTCTACAATTCTATGGCCGACGTCGACACAACGTCGACGCAGCGTCGACGCAACTGCGCAGCGACGTCATTTTCCATAGCGCTGGACCGACGCCGACAGACGCCGACGCTCGAAAGACGCCAGATGTGGGGGGGCCCTTAGTAGCCCTTTCTTGTATGTATTAGTTAATTAGTTACTTTGCATTCATTTAAATGTTTAACATTATATAAACAACCTTTAAACATATTAGTTATTCTATAAACATAGTTATAGTTATGTTGTAAATATCACGGATTTAGAATTAATAATCCGGATAGTGTACACTGGCCAAAAAGTGTGTCCACCTGAGAGGTCAAACCTGAGCCCTGCATCTCTTTCTAATTAGGGTGACCATAAGTCACATGAATGTGGGATATTAGTATAAGATGGATTATATAGTTTGGCCAGGATCTTTTCTCATTCGCGCATAATCAGAAAGAATCATACTGTATTTTCCCTATGCTAGTATAATTGCCCCGGAAAAGAGATGGATAGTTATTTTCTCTTCTGTAAAACGCTTCACATAACCTTACTTAATTTAGTCGTTATAAAAGCTTTTAGTCGTTATAAAAGCTGTTGCAGATGGGATGAGCGTATTGGATCGCGATCAATGCGATCATGGTCGATTGTGAGGAAGGTGGTCCGCCGTCCGCCGTACGTCGATCAAAAACAGCTACAAGAGAGAGCGAGACAGATATCCAGGGTGGGGTAAAACGTTGTACTAGGTAACTAGGTAATTCGCAAATCGTGTCGATTAAAAACACTGCCTTCGGTCGTGTTTTAATTTATCACCACTCGTATTGTATCGCAAATAACTTTATATTAATACTATACCGACTCGTTATCGATACTAGTCATTTTGTCAAGCCCTAGCGTCAATTTATGTTTATACACGAAATTATCTTGATTATTGACTAAAATAATAAAATATTAGCACACAACGAAATAAAAACTTACATTTAACTGTGTAAACCGGCATCTTACACTATTTATGCTCCTCATAATTTAACAAAATACCTATCAATATCATACTCATGGTGTGTTCATATACGTGATGACTTCCCTTTTGCATACTTGAGCTATTCTTTAAGCGTAAGCGTCATCGTAGTTCTGTGATTACAACAAAATTTTCAAATTTGCCGCCTTTGTATACTGACGGAAATGTGTGTCCAACCTATATAGAATCGATTACATATATATAAATAGTTAGAATTAACGTTTCAGTAATTAAATATCATGTAAGTATAAATATGAGTCTGTAATGTCTAAGGACTTTGAACTTAATTTTTGGGCAATTATATGACTCTCATTACATGAATCGAATAATTAAACATGCCGAAATAAGTATATCTTTATTTATTTATTAGTATACTATTTAGGTAAACTTATTTTTACTTTAAGTACGTAATAAAATAACAATTCTGTAAGACCGATCCTAATCGTACCGATATCATAGTCACCCTAATGAGTTTGACAATGTTTTCTTGTATTGTACACGTGTGTGTGTGTGTGTGTACACGAAAAATATGTCATCAAGTTGGGGATACCAATTAATATTCAAAGTTACTACAATTTATACCATATTCAATTTAATGTTTTTTTTGTTGTGCACATGCTTGGTTTAATCAGTTAATAATATTGACATCATAATAATTAACAAATTACTTAAAAGATATCAGAACTGTAATCGGTATATATATCGTAAGCCGTAAGGTACATCATAGCTGCTGCATTGAAAAAACACCCTATCACCTGTACTAATGTATTTACACCTATGATGACGAAATAAATTATTGATTGATTGATTGAATATAGCACTAAAATAGTATAAGAAGGTAATTACTTTTAGTAGAATATTGATATAAATACTGCCACAATGGTATCTTTTTTACATTGGCAACATGTGCGAGTGAGACACGGGGCTCTGGTTTTTCTATCTCATGTGGACCGTTTTCTCTAGTCTGGTACGAACAACTTTCTGGCTTGGTGATAAGGTTCAATTTAGTATGACAAAAAAAGTGACAGTTAGCTCCCGATTAATATATAACTTCCTGGTAAATATTGAGGAATGTTATGAATGTGAAGGAAGCGAAAGAGGTATGTCAGGATCGTAGCAAGTGCAAATCCGTGGTCTCTGCCTACCCCTCCGGGAAATAGGCGTGATTATATGTATGTATGTTGTAAATATTATGATCTATATTATATTAGATTAAGTATTATAATAGTTTGTTATTCAATAACAAGTTTGCTGTGCCCTTGCAGGGTCCATATTATGTATGTAATAAAATGTTATATGTTTTGAAGAATTATCTGTTTGTTTACTTTTATTGCTGGTACTTTTCCTTGTAACTGACATCAACCACAGTAAACTAAATAAAAAAACCGGGCAAGTGCGAGTCGGACTCGCGCACGAAGGGTTCCGTACCATAATGCGGTGTATCTTTAGGTATTTAAATAAAAGTAAACAAAATCTACCCTCAAATGGCTCCTGAAGCCAGTTGAGTGAATTTGTGACATCACAGAACACATTCTCAAACAACATTCACAGTAATAAATTGTTAGGATGTTTCATTAAGAGCAGCCAAATTGTCTTAGCTTATACTCCCATATTTACTACAAAAATCTTAAACACATAGCATTCACCTGCTCTCCGGTGTTTAGCCTTCTGCTCCCGGTGACACTCCGAGCAGTAGCCCTGCCACTGCGGGTTCCCGTAGTAGTCACACCCATTCTTACACTTCAGCTCGCTCTGGTCGATGCGCAGCGAAGGCATCTTGGCCAGCGTCAGGTACTTGTAAGATCTCTGCAGATTAGGAGCAAACCACATCTTTCAAATGAATTCCAAACTAATTCTAAAGAATTTCCAACTAATTTTATAAAATTTCAAACTAGTTTCAAGGCTCTGTTCTCATAAACCCTCCCAAAACTTGCACTACGACGAACTTCAGCCCATTTTAGCGAAAAATTAAACTCGCGATTGTAGTTTTCTTTGTGAACGAAAGCATTCATCGCAATGTGTTGTTAACGGTGGCCGTTCAACGGATACCTCCGTTATATAGGCTTCTCTTATCAAGAATTGTACTTGAGGCTATCTGTGATAAGTAGGTAAACGAATCAACATATTTATTGTAACGAAAAAAGATCTAGATGAACGGCTATAACACAATATAAGAAACGTACGATCATATAGTTCTAACACTGGACTTACCTTTGCAATATGTTTGTCACTCTTGAGTATTATACAATTACATACATAACAATTTTATTTATTTGTGATAAATTAGTGAATCGTAGTGCTCCCGCTGCCTGTGACTCAAGAGACTCAAAACAAAGATTGACAATATTGACATGACAGTCCGGTTTTTTATTGACGTTTGATATCGTTTGGCCTATGGAATTATCTCATTCAGCCAATGATTTTAATAAAGTATTTTTTCTATCTATTGTAAATAAAATCATTTAAGGAGTTAAATTAGTTCATATTGTTAGACCACGACAAATCTGCAACGATGTTGATAGCACACGCAGTGCAAGTGTTATTTTAAACATCAAACTTCTATGAAATTATAGTCTGTCAAGCCATTTACGTCAGTAGAAAAAAGCGGCAAATATAAAAAATGTAGGCGCGAAGGGTAATCTCTCCATAGAAAATTTTGTCTCTGTTTGGACCGATGGTTGACTGGTAGAGAATGCCATTAGGCATTAAGTCCGCCATTTGTACATTATATTTATGTTTAGTGCAATAAAATTTATACACGTAGATAAAATTATAATTTCGCGAGTTTTTCTAATGACAAAGTTGATTGACCGGCCATATGACGTGCCATTGACGTGCAAATAAAACTTGCACTGCATATGTGCGTATGCTATCTAAATCGTTGCAGTTGCAGATTTTTCTTGATCTAACTTTAAATTATTTGATTTAACAATAGAGAATTTAAGTGAATAGGTACTGAAAAATATTTTCCTGGTGAAAAAATTAAGTAAAGGGTCTATAAATGATACAAAAATACAAAATAAGTTTAAGATTTTTTATTTCATTCGCATTTTGCGAAATGTTAAGTTAATTCTAACACCTAGCAACTTTTTTCTTGTTGGTAAAGAATGGTACCAAATATCATTCGTAGGTGGATTCATGAATAATACACTCCCATGTTCCAGGTCAATTTTAACTGCAAAAAAGGAAAATTTATTTTAGATAAAATATAATACTTATTATATGTAATGATAATTTTATTAAATGAATCAATGGAGATCAATAGTACCAACTATTTTGAGTAACATAGTGATTATATGCTCTTTGAGTAACATAAAACGTATGATTATGACATATAAATTGAATCATGGACATGTTACCATAGTAACCACAGTAGTAAACACAACTGAAACACTAGATTTCGTAACTTCTGAGCCCACACTGCGTAATTTTGGCAAAATATTCTATAAAAATATGGATTACTTGCAAATCAAAGATGGACAGTATACTAAAACAATATATACCATGGTAAGTCTATCAAAAACTTATTTTATTCTATAGATTACGAGTATCTATTTTGCCAATTATGATGAATTATGAGTAGTGACATCGAACCTAAGACCATGTACTTACGCTCGAAACTCGAAAGTATTAATTTATGACCCATTTACTCGTAGTACCTTGTCACAGTGACAATCAATATGAAATTAGCTTACTATCGTCACTGTGACAAAGTACAAAATGGGTCATAAATTAAAACTTTCGACCGTATTTGGTTGCAACCATACATGCGAGTAATAAACACAATTCATCTCATTCTAGAAATGCATATTTAATAAAGGTTTAGTTTCGTTACGCTTTCATTCAACGCTACTGTAGCGAGCGCATTTACATTGTATTGTATTTGATTTGTCTTGATGTAAATATTATATGCATTTTCAACGGCGCACCTTATCTTCTCAACAGACAGGCATTGTTAAGAAGCCACTCGTTATCGCTTCTTTTATGAAATTCAGCATTTTATCAAACTGAAATGAGCACACGGAAATAACGATAGTACCGTACTAGCTTCGTTACATTTGCGATAACGATAAAATGATCTATCAGGCCATTCTGCCATACGTGCAGGTGTCGTTAATGTCGTAGATTAGATTAACGACACGTATGTATGTACAGTCGACGTCAAAGAGATCTTTACGACTAACGTTACAAAAAAATATTTACACGACTTTATTGTCATAGCATTTAGGTCGTGTAAACATTTTTTTGTTACTTTGGCTGTAAATTTCTCTTTGACGTCGACTGTACCTAGCAGCTTTAGGGATTACGTCTATTGCATAAGAAAGAATTATCCTATTCTGTCACTCAACTACTAAATCATTCAATTTTACCAATTATAAAGTTAAGGTACAATTCAACCGTATGCTAGGGTAGTTGTACCATCGCCCACACTGTTAACTGTTAACTGACAGCTTAGTTAGTACCTAAACCTTATTACATTCGGCATAAGGTCTAGGTCTGATATTCAAAGGGCGGCCTTGTGGTATCTGTAAGTTTAAACAACCAGCTTCGCTATAACGTGTTTGCAATTAATGCCAGCAAATATACTTAAGTCTGAAAGTTTTATCTATTATTAAGATAAGTATAAGTAAGTACATCTTAAGTAGTAGTTTATTTGTTTGTTTCTTATTGTTGTGCAAAAGGTTTAGAACTGAATTTGAAATTAATGCGCAGTTATGAGCAATAGTATAGGTTAATATTACAAGTTCTTATGTTATCGACTTGTTTTGATCATTAAAAAATAGACAATCACAACAGATCTTTATCTACGTAAATAGCCGGATCGTACTTGAGCTTGATTCAAATCAAGATAATATACTAGTACTTCCTTCGAAGGTTTTGACATAGGGATGTAGATAATATAGAAATACTGTCATAAAACACTCGAAATAGTTGATTCCAAATTCATTATTAAATGGTAATGCAACTTAACTATCTCGAATTCTCGAACATTATTCTGTCCGTTCTTCAAACTAAGATGGCAAACACTCAACCTATTTCTGGCGTAAAGGACATACACATGTTAGACTTATCTGAATGCAATTATGAGTATCATGCAGTTATCAGAGGGTGCATTCACTCAATACATGTGCCAGACATTTCTTTACTTAATAGTACTAAAGTAAATCAATAATTGCGCAAGATACTTCATAGTAGACAGATAGCATCTTGATATTACGCCTTTGATGTTACAGATAAAGGAAGCAAGGTACGAGGACGCCATAAAAGCACTCAATGATGCTATCAATTTTAACCCAAACAGGGCTGGACTGTCCTTACTCGGTTACTGTTACTACAGGACTCAGGCCTTCGTCGAAGCAGCGAACTGCTACGAACAACTGTCCGCCATGCATCCTGACGTGCCAGAGTACAAGCTATACTTCGCACAGGCATTGTATGAGGCGTCAATGTTCGATGAAGCTTATAAAGTCAGCGTGCAAATTACAGCTCCAGAGTTAGAGCGAACTGTTATCAAACTACAATCAGCAATAAAATATGGAGAAGAAGATACCAGTGCTGCGAAAAGTCTAGTTGACTCTTATATTCAAGATGATGTGGATAAAGACATTAATCTCGGATGCCTATTGTACAAAGATAGTCAATACGAAGACGCACTACAAAAGTTTTCACGCAGTCTAAGTGTACTCGGTTTTAACGCACATCTTCATTACAATGTAGCACTTTGCTACTTTAAACTGAAAGAATATCCTCAAGCATTGAAACATATCACCCTAGTTATTGAAAGAGGTATTCGTGATCACCCTGAGTTAGCCGTCGGCATGCAAGCCGAGACTTCCGAAGTCAAGTCAGTAGGAAACACACTAACACTTCACGAGACAGCACTGACTGAGGTATTTAATCTTAAAGCGGCCATTGAGTACCAATTGAAAAATATTGAAGCCGCGAGAGAGGCTCTCAACGATATGCCGCCCAGACAAGAGCATGAACTAGACGCCGTGACTCTACACAACGTTGCTCTGACTTCTATTGATATAAAACCTACTGATGGCTTCGAGAAACTGCATTTTCTTTTGCAACAAGACCCGTTCCCTCCAGAAACTTTCGCAAATTTATTACTCCTTTATTGTAAGTTTGAGTATTATGATCTGGCTGCTGACGTCTTAGCTGAAAACGCGCAGTTTACATACAAATATTTAACCCCTTACTTATATGATTTTTTGGATGCAATCATAACAAGCCAAACATCACCTGAGGAAGCTTTTCAGAAATACGAAGACATTGCATCCAAACACGCTGAACAACTGAGGAAGCTAACTAAAGTTGTTCAAGAAAGCAGGTCTCAAGGAGACAATGATCAGGTCAAGAAAGCTGTTGTGGAGTATGAAGAAGCCTTGGAAAGATACATACCAGTTGTAATGGCTCAAGCAAAAATTTACTGGGACATGGAAAACTACGGGCAAGTCGAGAAAATTTTCCGGAAATCTGTTGAATTTTGCAACGAGTCAGACGTGTGGCGCCTGAATGTAGCCCACGTTCTCTTTATGCAGGAGAACAAGTACAAAGAAGCCGCTAGCTTCTACGAGCCTATCGTCAAGAAACAATACGACAACATTCTGGATATAAGCGCAGTGGTTTTAGCAAATTTGTGCGTCTCTTATATCATGACATCCCAGAACGAGGAAGCTGAGGATATAATGCGAAAGATAGAAAAAGAGGAAGAGCAACAAATTTTCGAAGATCCACATAAGAAGTTCTATCATTTATGCATCGTTAACTTAGTCATCGGAACGTTATATTGCGCTAAAGGAAATTATGAATTTGGGATCTCCAGAGTGATCAAATCGCTGGAGCCGTTCAACAAACGTCTCGGCACGGATACTTGGTTCTATGCAAAGCGCTGCTTCTTGTCTTTTCTAGAAAATCTTTCTAAGCACTTAATTGTGGTTAAGGATAATACCATCAAAGATTGTCTGCAGTTTCTTGAAGGTTGTGAGACTTACGGTCGGCGAGTCAGTACTGTTATTGAGAATCCTTTTCAGGAAGAAGATGCTAATACAAAAGCTAAACAGACGGTGACCTACGAAGCCCGATTATTGCGATACATGTTCAACAAGTTAAGAAATATCGATGACTCTGTAACTATTAATAAGTATGAAGATTTAAAGTAAAGTAGATTGTATTTACCTGGAGCTATCTGTTTTTTATCTGGGCCTGGTTTTCTCGCATCTTTGTGTTTTAGAACAAAAGGTCGCTCTTGACCGAACGATATAGAAGCGATGGGGTACGTGGGGTCTAATTCGGGTTCATTGTCTCTGTGTTCGCCCATGTGGTCGTTGCCATTCCTATACCTGAAATTATTAAAACATTTATTTTACCTTCAAGTCCCCATAAAAAGTTTTGACTACTACCTAGATTCTGATACTTACTTGTTTACTAGGACGAAGTCGTATTTAATCCCTTTTATACCTTCGAGGAAATTTCGCAAGGCTAAAACGGGTGCGGGCCACGGCAAAGCTGGAATAGTTTTTCCAGAATATTTGTAAGTTATTCCTGGATCACCGTATGCTACTTGCTGGCGTGGGAGAGGATACTCTTTGCCAAAAACCCTGGATTAACAACACGAAATCAATATTTTATCCTACATTTTTAGTTGACTTTTTCGTCTTCGTGATTGGGCACTAAGTACTACACTTTATCGTGATCGTACACGGTAACGACACGATTTATCGTCACAACACTACAGGGGAATAAAATTTATGAGATTGTACGGAGTCATTTTTGTACTGTCGTCTACTTCGAGCAACACCGGCTTCCGATGCGATATCGTCCTCTATCTCGCGAACGAAGAAATATAGTATTAATTGTATGAGATGTTTTTTGCGGCTCAGGCCCTAATGTAAAAGCTTGATAAATAGAGGACCGACACGTCTGACGGATGAAACTTTTATTTTAACCACCGTCGGTCCCAAAAATATGAAAAAAAAAAATCTTTAGGCAACTCTATTTATTTATGTTCAGCAACCATATTTTATTTCATAAATTTTATCGAGGCGAATTAAGCTATGGGAGGCCTTTGCCCAGCAGTGGGACACTTAACCAGGCTAACAAAAAAAATATGTTTGTCAGACGTATCGGTGAAGGTCGACCATATCCCGCATCTTAGACGAAAACGGTGGATAAAGATCCCGGATAGAGATCCCGAATTTCGGAATTAGCCGAGTGAACCTTATTATTTTGTAACCTGTATATATGCTTTTGTGTTGCAGTAAATGGTTTCTTATTCTATTCATAAAGAAAATAATTACTTTATTTTTGCTAGATCTCCCTTAAAATATTCTAATGTTTTTTCCAGTTCCTTTAATATATTGTTAGCAATGCTTCTAGGTATGGCTACAGCGTAATCTAAATCCAGCCCATCTTTGCGTATTGTTTTCCATTTAATCGAAGTAGTGTCAATTACGGGCAACGAATTCATTTGTCCTCCTCTGTAAGTAATATAGGGTTTTTACAATTAAGGTATGGCAACATTTCAAACGTCAAAACCCAGTGTTGCCAACTTGACATAAATGATGCCAGATCTGGCATATTTTCACTCGCTTTGGCACCAAAATTTTCCATTTAGCATCTGGCATATTTTTAGCATAATTTAGTCAAAGCCAAGTTTGCACCAACTTGGCAGCAACAATATGCTCCATTGCCTTATGTGGTTCATATTTTCGTATGAATTTTGACTTTTGTGGACGGATGGACGTCGACGGACTGTATAAAGTTGGTCAAGCAGATCTTGTCAGTAGAAAAAGGCGGTAAATTTGAAAAATGTATGTGTTTTAAGTGTCTAATTTCAAGTGACATTTTAGCATTTTTTTTAGCATATTTCAAAAAAGTTTGTCATAATTTTGGCATAATCTAAACATTAGTCTAGCATTTTTTCAAGATCCGAGTTGGCAACACTGTCAAAACCTCAAAACGTCGATGTACAGACACAAACAGTCACAAGTCACAACATATACAAAGGGTTGCCAGATCGGAAGGCGCTATTATCGGGAAACAATATAAATTTTTCGGGATTTTGGGACTTAAGTCGGGAAAAAAAATGCATTCAAATTAAAGTACTAATTGTATTAAAAACAACGATATTTTACATTATTGGCACTACGTCAGCTCGCTCGCTCGACGATAGTTCGGAACTTGAAATTATTGTATTATAACGTGAAGCCGTTTTTCGGGACAGTATACACTTTGTCGGGAATCGGGAACACATGCTATAAATCGGGAGAATCCCGCCAAATCCCGACTATCTGGCAACCCTTACAACACACTCGTCGAGACTTTGCAAGTTTGCAAAAAAACAACCGCAATCGGGAAAAAAAGCAAGAAGAGACGAGAAGGGAGCAATATGTAAGTAAGTACACATTCGTTCACGGCCTTTCACGGTCTCTCGACGAGTGTGTACCTACAGCGGCATCACAGTTTCGACTTAGAAAAGCTTTGTACAAAAACGCAAATCCTTGTATAAATAAACATGCAGATGCTTACCTTGATTTTATTTTAATTTCAAAATTTGATTTCACTTTCAGGCATTAGGGCATTACATATATTTCTTAGATTCAATCAATTTATTATTGTCGTCTGTCAACCAATCTGTCAACGGCCTTCCACCTACGTCAGATAAATGTTACCAGGACCAATGATTTAATATCCCTAATTACATTTTAAGTACCTCTTCTTCTCAGTCGTGCACTTTTGTCAGAGTGGTCATGGCTGTTTGGATGACGCACATGGCTGGTCTTCATTCCCGGTTATGTTGGTGGACTTCAAACTTTCTCTCGCGATGTCTCTCCATTTCTGACGGTTGATGGCGTTGCGAGCGCACTTGACTACGGATGACTTCGTAATTATTTTTAAAAGGTCGGTCCATCGCGTAGGAGATCTTCCTCTAGATCTGGCCCTGTACTACCAGCCTTCCCAATAGAACTTAAGAATTCGTAATTGCACAGTCCACGAAAGCCGTTCTCTTATCGTCAATCCTTTTTAAATGGATACATAATGACCGTAGTTCTGTAGAAAGCAACCAACTTTTTATTTTTGTCAAAGTGACTTACACCCTAACTCAGTGGCTTTGGTCGCTTTATGCATTGATAAAAAAATTGAGTTGGTCGTTTTCTGCATAACTATGGTCCATTGGTTCGAAAAGCTGTCCAATTAAGGGATTCGTAACATGCGTCTCCAGCACCACATCTCAAGGGCATCAATTTTCCGGCGGTCTTGTAGCCTTAATGACCAGGTTTCAGCTCCGTAAAGAAGTATAGGAAATACAAGGCACTTCATCAATCGAACCTTTGTTGCTTTGGTTATTCTCCTGTATTTCCAAATCTTGTCTAACTTCTCCACTGCAGACCTAGTGATGGCGCAACGTCTTCTTATTTCCTGATCACATCCCCCAGTATTGGAAATAGAGGAACCAAGATATATGTAGTTCTGTACCACTTCACAGTTCGCTATTTTATTAATATTTGACTGTTCTGTTTGGCCCTGTCCACTATCATCATCTTGGTTTTATCCCAATTTATGGCAAGTCCAAAGTTAAGACTGGTTTCTTCAAGGCGCGTCAAGAGTTCCTCCATATCTTGTTTTGTGTTTGCTAGAAGTGTAGTATCATCAGCGTATCTGAAGTTACAAATTTTCCGGCCTCCTATGGACACACCCTTATTCCAGTCCTCGAGAACGATTCGCATAATATATTCGGTATAGATGTTAAATAGGAGTGGTGACAGAATGCATCCTTGTCGTACACCGGCTTCAGTCTTAAAACTCTCCGAGTCAACTCCGTCCACGCGAACTGCTGCAGTACTGTCGACATATAGCCTTTGTACCAGATATATTAGGTGTTCAGGAACTCCCATTTCTGATAGTACCTGCCAGAGTTTCCTCCAATTTACTGCCTTGCGGAAATCCACAAAGCAGACATCTTTTCTTCTTCTTACTAACATAGATTCTTCAACATGAACATATGGTTTCTTTTTATTACTAATAGATTTATAAGTGTTGCTTGTACTAACAATAATATGGTTTTTTTATTCGAAATAAAAATATTGAATTGAATTGAATATCTTACTTGCATTAGATATGAGAGAGATGAGTCTATATTAGTGAGGTAAGCAGTGTCACCCCAATGTATGGGTCGTGCAAATTTTGGTATCGGATGAATTCACTTGGCACAGATGTAGTATACGTAAAGCTAAGCCAATCCAGCCCGGTAGCCAAACGCCACCCCCTGGTGGGTAAGCAGGGGGGCATCCAAAGTTATACGCTGCATATCGGCTTCTATTTAGTGTAGTAAATGAAGCAAGTTGTTGTATGGAGACATTAATGCATTAATTCCTCAGTCGATGAAATTTTGCTAGGTTATTGTATAGTATGAGCCGAAACTAACATATAAATATCCAAAAAAAAAACAGTCCTAAGTTAGGTATTTATACGTAAAAATACAAATCTGTTTATATATTGAACCGAGTAATTCCTCCGTCCAAAATTATTTTACCAAATAAGTTATTTGTATTAGTATGTGATACTAGAAAAAAATCTAAAACTTTTGTCAAACATGAGAATATTTTTTTCACCTCAGCAGCTCGAACAAGGGTACCTTGCTTTTTAAAAACAGTGAGCAAAATGCGATTTTGCTCACTGAGTCATTCTGTCTCACGCAGTGAGCAAAATGCGATTTTGCTCACTTACTGAGACAGTATGAGTGAGCAAAATCGCATTTTGCTCACTGAATGAGACAAAATGTCATTTAAGTGACTTTTATAGTCAAATGTCATTTCAACATGCGGGGTCTAATACAAGGTCGATATACTTGGGTTCTATTATCTCTGTCCCTCTAGGTATGTTCTCACTGCTTAGGGTGAAAAATTTTGTGTACTACACGAGATCAAAGTTATTTACATCTCGTGCGCTTTTGAATCCCTTACTACGCTCAAGATTCTAAATTATAGAATCTTTCGCTTGCACGGGACTCAAAGTAAGCACTCGAAGAAATATCAAACTTTGATCTCTTGTTGTACAAATAACTATTTTATGATAATTCCTTTTTTGACGCTCATTTTCATCGGAAAATTGCTCTGCCATTTTTTCCTTCTTATATGATCTTAGAATATAGGTAATTTGGCGTAGTGGGTAAGAAAATCCAAAAAAAAAATGCATACCCAAGTTTATGTATTTTAGAACTATTAAAAACTGAGAGTGGAAAATTTCTCAGTCTGATTATTTTTTTAAATATATACTAAGTAGTCACGTATATACTTAAATCCAAAATATCCAAAAGAACTATCATCCCTTGTACTTGTACACCCCGCTCCGTATACACTGCTCCCGATATGCTCGTTATTTTTTTGGATGTTTTTATATTTGAATGGAAAGAAAACTGTGAACTTAATGCAATAAATAAAATGGATAGAGAAATTTTCCACAGCGAGTAAAAAGGCAATTTCTGAAAAAGGTATAGTTACATGGTAACTTTTTTAGATTTTCGATTTGTAGGTATAAATCGGCAATAAAATGGCATTCCAGTGAAAAAATTTGACTGAGCAATTTCCCGGTCCAAGCCTCGCCAAAAAAATATATTTTGGTAATATTGGTATTTCTGCGGGGATATTTTTTTTGATATTTCATATATTGTTGCAATACGTTACATGAATATATCCGGAGAAGAAAGTTTAAACGGAGCATTTTTCCGTAAAAAGATATTAACGATTTAAGACTTTAAATATTTACTTAAATCCTATTATTATTATTCTTTGGAAATTTATACAATACTTTTTATTTATTGATACTTTATCATACTGTAAAGTTTTTTCTGGCTGAGGAATTACTGCCGGGTCCACTACCTTTATTTACTACACTAATTTACCTACCACCTCGAGTTTGGTATCATTTCCAGATAAATCGGGCATAAGGAATTCATTTTTGAGACATTTAATATACAGTTTAATAGAAAAAAACAAAAATATTGACGAACAAATCAAAATCGGTTTGCAATTTTTTATCCAATTATTAATATTATCAGCCGAAACTACAATTGCTAGAAAGTTGAAATTTGCACACCTGGTTTCATTTATAATGTGTACAAGAGATAAGAAGCGATTTTGAAAAATTCAACACCTAAGGGGGTTAAAAAGGGGACGAAAGTTTATATGGAGTTCATGTTTTATTTTAAGCTAGGAATTTCAAACTTCGTCAAAAGATATATTATTAAAATACAAGAAAACTAATTTCAGCGTTTTTGAAAATTTATCCCCTAAGGTGGTGAAATAGGGGTTGAAAATTTGTATGGAGATCAACATTTTTTTCGAGTGTGGGGCTTGAAGCTTTTTATATGCGCATATTATTAGAATACAAGAAAAGTAATTTCAGCGTTTTTAAAAATTCATCCTCTAAGGGGGTTAAAAGGAGTTCAAAGCTTGAATCCATTACAAATTACTTTGAGTGCCCTCCCTGCCTACCTGCCAGGGGGTGGCGGATGTCTACCGGGCTCAATTAGCTTACCTTTACGTATATTACATCTGTGCTAAGTGAATTCATCCGATACCAAAATTTGCACCTTATGACACTACTTCCCGGGCTATATATAGTTATTGCACTTTTTTATGGAACCCTTTTTGTGCAAAGGTATGAATAAGGAGTGCATGTGACCACTCTACTGGCCAGCTTCCGGTTTCCCATATTTTGCGGCAGATTGCATATAGCATGTTAATCATGTTATTCTTTGATGTCAACTCCGTATTCACCCATAGCCTTAAATACTTCTATAGGTATCTCGTCTACTCCCACGGACTTATTGCATTTAAGATGCCTAATCCCGCAAAATGAGTACCTATGTATATTCTAAAAATAAGATTATGACAGTCTTCCCGATACAAATCAATTTATTCGTAAACAAACGGAACATCGTAACAACAATAAATTGTCTACAAATCACAAGTACTCGAAGCATAGGCCAACGGAGGTCTTTCAGCGCAGGACGGCAGTTGTAAAGTGATATTTTTGAGCAGGACATTTGTCAGGAACACTTTGCTTGAGAAGGATTTAATATCGAGCCTTAACCTTGTAGCACTCGCGCTTAAGCTTGGGAAAGTTGGGATGTTAGCGGCCAAACTAAAAAAAAAGAAACTTATAGTTTACAAAAATATCGGGTAAGTATATAGTAATGTTCTAAAATAAAAAATATCTCTGATTACCTACAATGCGTTAAGGGCCAATAATTAGATTAGCTATTAGCTAATATCTACCTCTATCAAGGTAACATCTACATATTATGTTAGAAGGTGATTCATTCATCCTTTCCTAAAAGGAGGTTTAAAATTCCTCGCCAGTTGCACTGAACTTACCTTGTCTGATCCAAAATACTATCTTTATCGTGATATACTGAATATTCCCTTATCCTTCGTATGGTGTCACCATCGTCTGAACGAGTTCCACTATCATATTCGTATAGCTTCTCAATAAAGCCGTCTTTATTTTTGGCAGTCCAGACCAATTCGCCTGGCAGTCCACGTAGTTTGGGTCCACTGGAACCAAAGCTTGCGAAATTGTGATCATCTTCCAAAATTCCAGTTACCCTCGTGGTTACAAGATCACTGTTGGAAAAAAGCGGTTTTTCGTCAATGCGTGTTTTTAAAGGTTCCGATTTTTGCAAAAACTTGTTTATTTCAGCGGCGACGTCCGAATTTAGTAAGTTTTTCTTCGGATGCACAATGAAGCGGGTGCAATAGGCCTTTAGATCGTTATTTCTCGACCTATAAACGACATTGATCAACTCTACCAGATTTTGCTCTGCTTCAGCTCTTTCATTCTGCAGTTTCTTGATGGTGTATTTCAGGAAACTGTTTTCCTTTGCTATTGACATGTAAAGTTGCTGGAAATCGACGTAGCGTGATTTGTTCTCTTTTATTATTTTTTGTGTATCTTGGACGTAACGTAAAAGCCGATTTTTGGTGATGATCTCTAACTGACATTGTCGTTTGATATTATTGTTCTCTTCAATGGTTGCCATTAGAATCTGGCCTAGAGCTTTACGATCACGCACTAGGTCTTGCAACCTTTTAAGTAATGATAAATTAGTGTTGTTTTCATTTTCAGCTTGTTTCGTGTTGAAAGCATAGTATTGCAGCTTTTCCTTTAAAAATCTCCAACATTGGAGCATGGCAACACTTGCATCGTCGGCGGTTATTTTAAAACTGATTTGATTCTCGAGCAATTTAAGTGGTATAAAAATCTTACTTTTGCAGTATGTAACCCACAAGGTTTTCTTATTGTACATAAATACAGCAACGGCGCCAGCCAAAATTGTTACATAATGCAGGTAGGCTATTCGATGGTGCTTATGTTTTTTTCTTAGATGCCATTTTTGGGTTAAATTTTCGTTTTTTACATTTTTCAAAATTGTCTCATTGCTATATTTGTAAACCTTATATGATGTGACGGCAGTACCTGTTGAATTCGATATCAATACATATTATATGTACTATGAGCGTCGACCTCCTAGCCTAGTCAGAGGACCTACCGCGAAACCACGTTCGACGTGTTGCCTATTTGTCGCACTTGTAAATTCGTACGTAAGTGTGACAGGGAGACAACACGTCGAACGTGGTTCGCGGTAGGCCCTCAGTAAGCCCCCATTCCCACGGGAGCTTTTTCAACGCGCGTTAAAAAAGCGCTTGAATCTGTCCGCACACTAAAATCGATTTAACGACCAAGGCTTAAAGTCGAAAATGCAACAACGCTTGATAAAAAGCGCCACCGCTGTCGTGTGAATACATACATGGTTATCCATTTTGTGTCATTCAAACGCTTTATAAACGCGCTTTGAAAAAGCTCCCCTCCGAATGGGGGCTAATCAATCACCCTGTCTACGAAGCAGAGGGACTATACATCATTACACCTTATAAAACTAAATCCCCCGCCGCGTCTGTCTGATGTATGTTCGCGATAAACTCACAAACTATTTAGAGCGGATTTTCATCCGGGTTTCACCTATCGATAGGTATTCTATCGCTAGGTATTATATAATACTTACCGTCGTCTTGTACCCATAACCAGGCGTGGCTCACTCCGCGATTTTGTCGCTTTGCTACAGGTAGCTAAAAGTACATCCGTTCGGCCCCAATTTTGGGGTTTGCCATTGGCGCTGTCGCCACCTATCTGTGCCATATCTGTGCTGACAGACGCGTTTTGTTAGAGAGTGAGTCTTCTGTACCTAGTACTATTATTTATTCTGTGCCATAACACAAGCCTTATTGGCATTACTGTGATACTAGTCCCTACCTATAGTTCGTTTTTTTAGCATTATACATAAGGTAAACAATCTTGATGTGTCTTTTAATTGAAAAACACATTTTAAATATAAGTTACAGCAAATATGTAACAATTATGAATCTAATACGATCATTTATATTCTTCTGCTTTCATAAGTAATAGTTTTTGATTTTAAAAAAGCGTTTTTCAATTAAAAGATATGTCAAGATCGCTTACCTTCTTGAAAGTTCTTTCTAATGCTAAAAAAACGAACTATAAATACCTTGGTATTTCTGCGTGACATTGTATGATATATATATATAATAATGTATTTTTTTAATTGATTTAATAATGTCGAAGCAAATATGTCGGTAGGTACTCTTAGAAAAAATCATTTAGGCAATTTCTAATCCCAAAGCAATCTTAACTCTTGCTATAATACTTACTTAGATCAATGCTAGTCTTATAGTGGGCCAAGTACATATCAAGACAGCACAGTCCCAGCCACATGGCAAAGCTTAATGCTGATAGCCATCTGATTGCAACATACATTATGTAAAAAAAGTTTCTCCTAACAAAATATTTTATGACTACTTTGACATAATGAGCACTTTGCTGCCACCACTACACTCGAATCAATTTAAGCACTTAATTTTGTTATTCAATATTATGAATCAAATATTTTTACAAATAGGTAGCATAGGTAGCAAAATATTTGTCACAACTGACATAATGTATGTCGGTTGTGACAATGTCACTTGTTATATGGTCATTGTCAACCAGTATCTTAATATTTTAATCATACAGTATGATAGATATGAGAAACATAAGAAACAGCTCTCCATTTACACCCTTATTTATAAAACTTTATGGGCCTGATATATATTATACTACTCTTTGGGCCTGATTTAGTTAACACTTTGACTACCGAGAACCCGCCCGGTAGGCACTCGTAACGTTTGCTCAGATGCCGGACAACCCGCCCAGCGGGTTCTTTTGTACGCAGATAAAGACAACCGGTTTCTGGGGTGGTGCGCCGTTTTTTGCCCGGCTGCGAAAGTGTTAAATTATGTTTTATCCCTTTCTTACAAATACAAAAGTCTAAATGACAGATAAAAACAAACATTAATAGCTAATTCAGGCCAGTAATGCACTTTATGTATAATGCCATTAGAATTTATCTTGACATGCCTTTATTTTACATGGATGGTGCCATAGACAACTAAAGAGTTTATTTAACCCAAAGGCCTACGATATCAGATTCTGTTAAGTAAACCTTACATATTAGTTTAATTCTAAAAGTAAATAAAATTCATGTAACTACTTATTGCTTTTTAATCTAAATAATCTTCTAAGTTTCACTTGTATGGCTAAACCTAGCAAAGTAACATTTCTCTTATACCACTCTATGTTATAAGTTATGTGCGTTTTCCAGTTCTTGTCCAGGAAGGCTTTGTAGAAGACGCTCATCTCATCGGCTGTCAAGTTTTGTTTTCCTTCAGGTAGATTCTTTTTGAGGTAATCTTCTCTTTCCTGAAATTAAAAAGAATTATAACAAAACCTAATACATTATATTTTATGCTGAAAAGCCGGGTGCAAACAGAGTGAGCATACGCACAAGGAAATTGCCTTGCTCTGTGTGCACCCAGCTAATAAGTAAAACACAAATGTTGCGATCAATAAGAGTAAGAAGATGGTTCGGTTAAATGTTTGAATAAGAAAATGTTAGTGTTGCGTCTAGTACCTTTTTTGTGTAGTATTTATTGAATTGTGGAGATTGAGACTGCTGAAAGAAACTGGCAGTCTGTAAAGACTATTTTAAATTCTGGTAGTTACAAAGATAATTTAATTTATTTCGACGCGACGCGACATGTGAGTTACGTGAGCCACTTCTGGATTCTTTATTTCTATACCACATCGGTGGCAAACAAGCATACGGCCCGCCTGATGGTAAGCAGTCACCGTAACCTACGGCGAGCTAGTTTGAAGCGGCGGTGGGTTCGTCGCCAATAGTCTTTTAATACCCCTGGCAGCAATTGAAAACTTATAATGATCAGGATCAACCTTCGTGAACATACCTGAAAGAATCTTGAATTGTGTTGTGTCCAGAAGTTGTGGTTCCATTTCTGTATTTCCATCCGGAGCTCCCTGTACCTTTTTTCTAAATCCGTCTCTTTCGCAGGCTGTTTGTAAATAACCTTTCGTAAATTCGACACAGGATCAGGGGGCCCAACCATGTCACTGTTGATTTTGGTGGGATTCGGTGTTTGCATTGATTTTGCGTCATTTGTAGTACTCGTGTTCCTGGATATTAACAAAAGGCACGATTTATGCCGGTATACTCTACTAGACAACATTTTAAAGCATAGTGTGTGCTCTATTATGTAAAATCCTTAGAATCTTCAACCAAATCACCAAATCGAATTCAAAAGACAATCAAACATGACATGTCAAAACCTTTTTTTTTTTTGGCCTTCTATTAATTTGCCAGTGTCATGTCGATTTGTGTTAACAATAATCAAATAATTCAGAACGCGAAATCTTACCGAAGCCACAGTTGCTAATCCATATTATGAATACTTCTAAAAAATCAAAAGGGTTAGTATGGGTTAGAGAAAACGATTCACAACTACTAGGTTAGTAATATTAGACATGAAGAAAAATGAGAGACAAAATTATTATTAAATTGATAAACAATCAAATCATTAAAACTTTAAATTATTAAGCTTGCAAAAAGAGATCAGGGCCACTAAGATGTCCCTATCTTTAACTTGTAACAACTCTAAAATGTGAGTGGGGAAAGGGACTTTAAGACTTACGAGATCTGCGTATAGGCCATCGTGATTATATAACGGACACACAAAGAAAATATGATTTAGGTCTCCTTCGTCCAGTCCGCACTCACATAAAGAGGAGTCCCGAATATGAATTTTCTTTAAGTGGGCAGGGGTACTGCAGTGTCCCAACCTCATTCTGATGATAACAGAACAAAACTGTTTTTCAATAAATATTTTTGAAAACCATGGTTTTCGCGACACAGAAGGTTGTACAAGGTAATAAGGTTTAGACTTGCCACGGTTGGAGGTAGACCAATCAGCAGCCCAAGTCCGGGTCAGCATCCTGGCCGCAAGAGGGACTAAATCATGACAGTAGTTTCTAAACGGGACCTTGTCACCACATACAACGGCGTCCTTGGCGACTCGGTCGGCCCGCTCATTTCCTGAGACCCCCGAGTGGCCAGGAACCCAAGCCAAGACAACCTCAAGTCCTCTTTCCCTGCAGCATAAAAGATTCTTCTTTATTTCGTACACGATAGGGTTATGGCACCGAACCGCGAATGGATTTGATAATAACGCCTGTAAGCAACTACGGGAATCCGAAAAAATAATACTTTTTCTTAACTTGAAGATTAAAATATATTTAACGCTCTCCAATACACCAATACATTCGCCAGTGAAAACTGATGATTCAGGAGGGCATTTAACTTTTTGAACAATCTCATACTGAGAGTGGTAAATACCTACTCCCACACATCCTGACGGGGTCAATTTGGACGCATCGCAATATATTGTGTTCCAACCATGCCATTCACGGGAAAGGATCTGACGCATGTATTCGTTAGCATGCGGATCGTTGTGACTTATATCGAAATTTAAGATAACACGAGGTTGATGTATGATAATCTCATAATCAAATTCAAAAAGGGGAAGCCGAGGGGAATGAAATACTGGGTCTTTTAAAGATTGGAATTTTCTTAGACTGTTCACGAGACATGGCTGTTCATTATAGCTTAAGGCAGAATTTGATTTTAGGTCATATAAACGGTGGATGATGGGATGATATGAAAATTGCAGGGATCTAAAAAGGTAACTGTCGGCTAAAAATTGGCGGCGCAAATTAAGAGGTGGTTCGGCGCATTCAACCTGCATGGCTTTTATAGGGCTAGTTCTCATTGCGCCTAGGATAATTCTTAAAGCTCTAGATTGTATTCGATCTAACTGAGTTAATCCGGCTTTGTTGCCCGGTACCAACAAGTGAGTACCGTAATCCAAAATACTACGAACTGTGGGGTTGTAAACTAATCTCAGGGAAATAGGGTGAGCACCCCACCAAACTCCTGAAAGGCACCTTAGAGTATTGAGCCCACGTTCACATTTTTTTATAACGTATTCAAAGTGCAAAGACCCATTTAATTTTGAATCAAGAATGACCCCTAAAAATTTAAATGAGAGACGGACAGGAATTCTAGCTTCCTTGATTGCTATGTTAATATTAGGCAAGACTAATTTACGACTATAAATCACGGCACAGCTTTTCGATGGAGAAAGAGACAAACCATTAGTAGTAAGCCAAATATTTAAAGATTGAAGGGAGCTATTGACAGACGCACAGGCCGAAATGATATCCTTATTTGAGGAGTAAACTAATAAGTCATCAGCGTATTGAAGTACCTGGCAATCAGAAACAGACTCTTCTAAATCATGCGTGTATATATTATAGAGCAGGGGGCTCAACACGGAGCCCTGGGGTAGTCCACGCCAGATCAATCTTGTAGGGCTAATTTGGGGATCTTTACCCCGGAAAGAGATTTGCCTTTCAGAAAGGAGGTTACCCACAAGGCAGGCCAGCCTCACCGGTATTCTCAGCTTGCGGAATTTTTCCCTGAGAATAGGGAGCTGGACATTATCGTAGGCAGCCTCGACATCTAGGAAAACGGCAACCACCGAAGCCCGTTTAGTGAAAGCAAGCCGGATATCAGAGGTAAAAATGGCTAAACTATCCATGGTACTTTTTCCCTTTCTGAACCCAAATTGGGATCTTCCTAACAAATTATGGCTTTCCACATACCACTCTAGTCTATTCTTTATCAAGTGTTCAAGAATCTTCGTTAAGACTGAGGATAAAGCAATGGGGCGGTACGATCGAGGGTCCTTAGGGTCCTTACCTGGCTTTAGTATAGGCATAATCAGTTGCGATTTCCAGCATGAGGGTGGATGGCCCGAAAGCAAGATGCAGTTAATCAAGTCTAGAAAATATTTAAGGAATTTATCCCCGGCTTTAACTATAAAAGAATATGGGATTCCGTCATGTCCAGGGGCGGAGTCTTTAACCGCTTTGAGAACATTTCTGAGCTCCAACATGGTAAAAAGTTGATCCAGAGCGTCAGTAGAATGGTTGTTTAGCAGTCCAATGGAAGAATCAAGGACCCCTGGGACATAAGGAGGTGCAATTCTATCTATGAAAGATTCAGCCCATTGTAACGAATTAGGGAAAGGACAGTTATTAGGGTTATACGACCTTCTAAATTTTCGAATGTTGTTCCAAACTATTCTATCAGGAGTAGAGGGGCTTAATGCCGAACAAAATGATTTCCATCCTTCCGCCTTCTTATTATTAAGTAATTTTCTCGTATCTGCCATAGACTTAGTCAAAGCCTCAAAATTCTCGGTCGACATATTCAAAGCATATGACCGTTCTGCTTCCTTTCTACTCTTAATGGCTCTAGTACAATCCTTGTCCCACCATGGAGGGGAAGCTAATTTACCCACGACTGTATTTTTTAGAGGGAAAACTTTATCAGCGGATGCCTTTATAGCTTGAACCAAAGCATCGGAACAGATATCAATGGAATCTAGAGTTATAGGAGGTAAAAGACTAGTTTCAGAATCTAGAATGTTTTTATAAGTATCCCAATCTGCCCCGTTAATATTGTACCTTAATAATGGTCTATTTTCTGCCGGTCTTTTTGCGGATGCGAGAGGGATACTTAATAAAATTGGGAAATGATCGCTTCCATGTGTACTATCTAAAACTGACCAGGTTATTCGAGTAGCGAGGATTGGAGATGAAAAAGATAAATCTACGGCACTAGTTGCTTGGTTAGGGAGAGAGCGCAGAGTAGGTGCTCCTGTATTCAGTAGACATAGGTTGCATTCGTCCATGATTTCCCATAAAAATTGATCACCTAGACCGTCATCTTTCTTATCACAACCCCACAATGTATGATGAATATTAAGATCCCCAAGAACCATAAGAGGCTGTGGAAGAGATTCTATTAGCTTCCTGATTAACTTTAAAATATGAGAGGAAGGATCGGGAATATAGAGAGATAAAAAGGTAATACCTTCCACGCGAGCACAAGTTGCATGGAAGTTAGGACTGTTATTAGGTAAAGGTATTTGCTGGAAAGAGATGTGGTCTCTAATGAACAGGGCACATCCAGCTCGACCATCTGCCCGGCAGTCCATTAGAGAACAGAAGCTTGGAATTTTAAAATTAGTGTTGTCTTTTAACCATATCTCCGATATGGCTAAAATCACGGGATTGAATTTATTGACCAGGAAGAGTAACTCAGGTTTTTTATTGGAAATGCTGCGGCAATTCCACTGTAGAACTACTTGATCCATTATATGATGTGAGCAAGGATGAAATAAATGGCGCAACGTGGGATATCAGAGATGGGCTTAAAGGGGTGGCCGGGGAAAATACTTTTACAAAAGCAGTGATCAAATTAATTATTTCTGAAATTTTATTATATTCATTGGATTGATGTTGATCGGGATAAACTGGCCTGGACTCAATCACTGGGTCCCTTGTTAAAGCCTCGTGGGCCTTTCTGTCGTAACCTTTAGCCAGTTGGGGGGGTGAGCGAGGTTGCCGAAATACAGTTTTTACATACGAATGGGTTTGGTGAGTTTGGGGGGAGGAAGCCGTTATATTCGCGTAAGACTTATGGCTGACTTTGGAATGATGATTGGATGCCTCACTATACGAAATATTTTCATCAGCCATAGTCTTCTTTATGTTTAGCTGTCTGATGTATTCGGGACACGACTTGCTGTTTGCCCTGTGTCCTGCTCCTAATCCCTGCGGACAATTAACGCAAAAAGCCCCAGATTCTTCATCAACATTACATGTATCACCCGTATGGGCGCCTGCGCAACGAAAACAACGGGGGAGAGACCTACATTTTTCTTTAGTGTGTCCAAAGCGACAGCACCTGAAACATTGTATTGTTGGATACAAATACTGCTCTACCACCAAGGAATTTAAACAGAGGTAGACTCTTTTTGGTAAAGTTTGCCCATCGAAGGTTATAATGACTGTTTCCGACGGCAACCACATATATGTGCCATCTGGCTTAGTTGTTTTGAAATTTAATCGTCTAATTTTTATGGGGGTAGCACCCCCCGAATTGACTGGAACCTGAATGTTCTCCAAAACCTCTTCAGGTGTCCAGTCGGCCGGGACTCCCCGTACTAACCCCATTCTCGTTACATTAAAGGTTGGTACAAACGCTTTGTATTTGTTTTGGGTCAATGTGGGAGACTCTAAGAAAAGGTTAGCATCTTCTGCCGAGTGAAAACTAAGAGCTGCCCTGTTACGACCAATTTTCTTTATAGAACCCTCTACTATATTCGGGAACTCTCTTTTCCTATCTTGCACGAAACGTCCGAAAGCCACAGGGTGTAAAGTGATTCCCGAGTCTGGGGCCTGTTCTATTTTTTGAACGTGAACTACGAATGGACCCTGATCCTTATTTGTATATTTATCGCGCCCTATTTGCGTAAATGGAGTACTAGGAGTCTGAGTCGGTGTCTCTGACGTATTTTCCTGCGAGCCAATTATGAGGTGTGCCGGCGGAGACTCAGCCAAAAACTGGGCCTGCGATTGTTGTCCTGGAGGGATCTGGGTATCTGGATTCTCATGGCGGCTAGATAAATCTGACCGACTGCCAGAGGGACTGATCGACCGTGAGCGAGATGCTTGCTTTTCATTACGATTTACCCCCCGTTCCCGTTCTTTACGTTTTTCTAAGTCTCGTTTCTTTTTCCGCCCCATGACTGAGGTGAAAACTCCAGCTTGTGACTGCGATCTCTCAAAATCCTCGTGTTGAGCCAAACTAAACTTTAAAAAGCTGCAGTTATCATCTCCGGTATCATCCAAACCAGCATCCTCACTCATGAGGATGCTGATTTGGGAACCTTAAACTACCCTCTTACACAAATATATCTAAACTACTTCTATTCACAACCACAAAACTACTTACCACTACGCCTCACACTTTAAAATGGATTAGCAACTATAATTACTAAGATTCAACCTATATTTCTTACAAAATCTCACAAAAACGAAAATTAAACAACTGTACCGCTATTCGGAACCTAATAATAATATTGAGAATGGCAACCCTGTTGTCGGTCGTATTGTCCTTTTCTAGCATATACGTCCCTCTCTCTCCCACACTCCCACCACACAGCAGTTTGCTTTTTGGCGGTTGTCGCAAAAACAAATTTCCAACTCATTGGCTTGCTGTTTTTCCATCTGGAAGGTCGTGAAGCTAAACTGCTGGTGAGTTTTTGAATTGTACCCCAGTTTAGCTGACTATATTGAAAAACAGTTTCTAACGGCTTTTGCCGTTCGAAATAAATATTTAAATTTAGTGTCCGTTAAACTATCTAGCAAATAAAAACGATCCGGAATAGTAATGTGTAAGTTTTCAAAGGCTGCCTGCGCGCACCGTGGCTATGCTAATGAAAATACTAAAACACATAATGGTAGAAAACACATCGAGATGGTAAAGCGTGCACTTGTCACCATTAAAATTTAATTAATATTATACCTACATTAAGTCTCTTCTGAGTCTTATTACTTATTACTTTAAATCTTTGTGTGTCTATAATAACTGTTGAAATTAGGTATAACACTTAAATGGTGATGTGTGGAGGCATATACCCTTCAGTTTTCAAGTGATTTGTGTTTTCGAATACGAAAGGATCGGATAGTTAATACGTGTTACGTAGAACCTACGTATTAAGGTAGAAGCTTATAGACGTGTAGGGTTTATCTGTCCAAGTATCTATCAGCAACTTGTCGGTTTATCCCGTTCCGGGATAAATATAATATTGCAAAATGAATTTTTTGGTAATAAACTTGCTGATAAATAATGTGTACCCGCTTAGGAGTCGACGAAGCCCCGCTTCGCGGGGCTTCTATTTCCGCTCTGAGGGACACAAGGTAACGAACAAACCTACATCGCAAGAATTGCATTTATTTTTGTGGAAAGTGAGTACTTTGGCAGTACGTAAACTTAAGTCTGACTAGATAAAGAGAGATATTAGCATGGCTCTGCGCAAGAATGACATGGAAATCCTTAAGTATTTCACTCCCTATCAATTTATATCTCTCCAACTAGATCTAAGGATATTGAAAAAAAAAAAAAAAGGTTAAAATGTAGGTAGATAGGTATCTCTTTAAATAAATAACAGGTACTAACAGCTTAAAAGAACTCTTGCATGTAGTTGCTATATGTGCTTTTATTATTTTGGATTTGAATAACTTGATTATTCATTCTATATGTAACTATAGGTACATACAAGACGGTTCTTTAAGCCTACCTACCTACCTACATAAATAGTACCTACACTTGTAAACGTTTTAAGTAAAATCGGAAGCCTGTGACTTGAAAGGGCATTAACGATATGGGAATGTTTAGATTGACTCATTGACGAAGACGCATGGTTTGCTTCATAATTTCAAATTATATTCGCTAACTGTAGAGTTAAAGTTTAGTTATGGCAAATCTCGTCACCGTGAATGACACTTTCTAAAAGTGCCTATTAAAGTAAATCCTTTCCCCTTGTCGAGCGAAGAACTCGCAACTACTTAGGGGAATATTACCCATAAACATAAACTTCATTTGAATGATATTCTTAAGCTATGTCTGTTATGGTTCCACCTGCGTAAGGTGTGCCTAAGAGAATCTTTTATTCAGTCACAAACTAACGTCAAGTTATTTGTGATGAAACCAATATGTTGTGTACCTATTTAAGCCTGCGCAAGGCTGCCATGTTTCCACCTGCGTAAGGTGTGCCAAAGAATCTTTGATTCATTCACAAACTGATGTCAAGTTACTGATGATGATATTACAACCTATATAAGCCTGCGCAAGGCATGTCAGAAATTAAATGATATGGTCATAACACAGGCGAGCGAGTAGGCCACAATCATAAAAATATAACAAAGATGAATATGTAAATACCTCCTTTTGGACAAAGGACAAGTGAAAAGGGTTCTAACAAAATAATGTTCTGGGTAAAAATCAGTCGAAATAGGCTTCGTTATTCGAGGTTTAATTATTGTTTACCAATCTATTTTAAGGGTCCCGGACACCCTATTGGCTAAACTCAAAATTGGAATAATTAACATTTCTAAAATTATAATATAATAGATATGAAATAACCTAAGATTCCAGGCCTATCTCGACTCATTTTTATTTTAAAGATGAAAAAATCTTTGCACCCTAATATAAAATTGTGGTCTAGAGACGCTAAGCCTCATAACGTTGGTGGCATAGATAATACTAAGAGATTTAGTCACCTAAATTCGACCATAAGCCCAGACAGAATATTGATATTTAGAATAAGGTGTGGTCAATCCTCCAAGGTCCAGATAATCTGTGGACTCTAATTAAATCAGGCTCACTTAAGCTCACGACACAACATAGCTTACGGTTCAATTCTGAAATAAGCTATTTTAATATCACTCATGGTGTGAAAATAAAATTACAAGAGCACAAACAGCCTGCTCAAGGTGTACAAAGGGTTCCGTTTAGCGGCCCTATGAATATCTAAAAACCTTTGAAGTCTATGCCTGCTATGACAGACTAGAAATTAATATAAATTATATTTGCCTCGAGAGCACTAGTCTTTCAGTTAACATTTTTACGAGTACCTACCTATGTAGGTACACGACATAACCAAGGTTAGGTACCTATTTAATTATTATATCCCTGACTGGCATGGTATATAGGAAAATTGTCATGTGCTGCACAAGCATGTTGGAAATAAAAATATACAAAACTGACCTAACGGGGCGTTTATGAATGATTTATTTTACATCCTTATGTCTGCCTTGTGAACCTTGAGGATTCGAACCACCTTGATCGTAAGTGCTCCTATGCACAGATTAAGTTTATTTTAAACTACCCATGCACTAATCTCAAAGGCACGTGCTTCTATGCACGGACCAAATATTGTTATCACTTAATTCACTTATCATTATTCGTCATAGTTTGATACTATACGTTTAACAAATGTACCCACCGTGGAATGTAAGGTACCCGGTCATAAGGTTTTTAATAAACAGTGACTTAATGGTTTGCACGAACGATTCTAGTATAACTTCTGGGCGGTCACGTCTAGGGCATGACCCTCTAGTTCTCAATTTATACAAAATTATAGCATTGCGATACTGTTTGCTTTGCACAATGTGAAACAGCAGCAAGCCTTGCGAAAAGGCGAAGCTATTTTGAAAGGCGAGTATTTTTCAAAAATACATTGTAATATATATAAATATGTTTTTGTCGTGGAACAAGTACACCCAAACAAATGCAGTCATTTATTATAATATGTTGGCAAAACTCTGCAAAAGAGTTATATAGTCTGTCTGTACAGTGTAACTTGAAGGCATCAATGCACATGAATCTCTTGAAACATGGTGGATCAATTAATTTACACCCCGTTTGTGTCTTGCTCCTATTACCAAATCCACAAGTTAAGGACCTCAACCTATCTATAGGTACCCTTCTTGCTCGAGACCTGTAAAAAATGTACACAATAATTTCATGCAGTCAAGTGTCGGAAAACTAGATCCACACACTTAGCGATATCGTGAATATATATCCATGAACTCTGTATATTGCCTCCCAGTAGGCGGGATGTTATTAGACTAACCTATATAGTAGGTAGTAGGCCAGAGATATAGTATACAAAAGTACACTGGCCCAAATTAAGTAATATTATATTTCAGAATATAAAATAATTTACAATCTTGCTATTATTGAAATATAAACAAGTAACAATTATCCTTAGTTCATAAGGAGGATAAGTATACCTAAATATCTAATAGATTCGACAAAGCGTTGATTCTAGCATTGGATAAAATAGGTCCCTCTTAAAGGGCCTCTGCGCTGTTGGCTTTGGGGCCACAGGCGCCCGGCAAATGGTCGGGAACCCCCTGGTTTCCCACAGCAAATAATGTAAAATCACGAAATAAGCACATAAATTTGTATTTCGGTTAAAAGCACCTATGCGATGAGCTAGGGTTTCGAATTAAGTATCTGATTCCTTATAATTTACACACTGAATATTCAGAATTAAGCAATGTCTATGAATAGTTTACAGAAATTAAGCCACTTTAGCGGTCAGAACCAATAAAGTTTTAAGGCTTATGTCTACCAGTAGGCACCAGATAAAGTAAACCACTGAGAAACTACTCTTACTACATATATACAAATTATTGAGTAAAATTAAGGTTATGATAGCTAAACATGAATTTAATTAGAATATTATGACTCTGCAAATATTATTGATAAAGTTCTGTAGCAATTCTACACAAGAACACCACAAAGCGTCATAACTAGTGCCACAGCGCAGTGAACAATGAGTGTTGTGGCTTAAGCTCTCATAGTAACCTTCACACTTTTAAGTAAGGTTTATTTATGTATGTACAGTGACTTGCGTTCTCGTTAGTAAAGCATATAAAAGAGTTAAATGCATTTTATAGCTATAACTATAACCTATAACCAAGTATATGGCTTACAGTCATTAAATAAATTTAGTGATTCCCTATGACATTTGAATAAGTACCTAATTTTATTAACTCTGTTTGTGGTGATAGTGATATAACTAATAATTAAAATATTCGTCTACCTAATCCCGAGGGATTCTGGAAATAAGAAAGGTCCTGTCCTTGTTATATTCCTGCAACTGCTTACTTTACTATTATAGATAATTATTATCAAATTTGATAATAATTGTGACTTATAAATAAAAACTACTCTAGTACTTTATTATTTTTATCTTTTCATACTTGAATTACATTACTCCTTATAACAGATGTTGTATGCTCTTTGAAGAGTAGACTGACTTATCACATCTTCTTTTACCTAGTTTTCACATACCTACATTTAAGTAATTATGTATAGCACCCTTGTGGTGACTCACTTATTCTTTTTGAACATTTATAAGTACATTAAGTACGTATATAAAATGATAAGTTAGTATCATAATATAATGGAATATCAAATTGTATGCTTTACTAAATACCTCTCTCCTCACAGGTGTTAAAATAAAGGGTGTACTGCATAATTAATTAAACACTCATAATATAATAATATTACATATACATAATAAGTACATGTATAATCACATTGGCTTGGCGTCTTCCCACCACCAGGCGATAACAAACACGTCTCAATATTATTATTAGGTTCCGAATAGCGGTACAGTTGTTTAATGACAGCGTTTTACACAAAAATAAAACGCTAATTAAATAACTTACCCTATTCGGAACCTAAAGTTTTAATCCTGCCTGGTGTAAATATGTATAATTTTGAGACAATGAGTTGGAAATTTGTTTTTGCGACAACCGCCAAAAAGCAAACTGCTGTGTGGTGGGAGTGTGGGAGAGAGAGGGACGTATATGCTAGAAAAGGACAATACGACCGACAACAGGGTTGCCATTCTCAATATTATTATTAGGTTCCGAATAGGGTAAGTTATTTAATTAGCGTTTTATTTTTGTGTAAAACGCTGTCATAAATTTTATAAACGACCGCCCGCTATCGACACTCTACCGCCAAAAAAAACCAGATGAGCTTAAATGGAGAATTTTAATTCACAAATAATTAAGTAAATATAAAACATTAAATTAGCATTCCAGATTGATGTTACAGACTTTGTTGAAACAAAGATTTTTTATTTTGGGACGTAATTAATTGATTAAATTTAAGTCAATTGATTATATTTTTATAAACAACAAATTGAATCAAAAATTCATGGTTATTACTTGATTTATATGTGATGCACTACGTATTTAATGTTATTGGAACGGCACAATGGTTAGCCTTAAGCCCCCTCCAGACTATGCGCGTGAATCGCGGGCGAAGCCGCGAACGCGAGTGTGGAGTCGATTTCGCTGTCTGCGAAAATCGACGCCACACTCACGTTCGCGGCTTCGCGCCGCGATTCGCGCACGAGTGTGGAGGAGGCTTTAGCCTGAATAGTTTTTAATTTGTTCAAGGTATTGGTTTACACGACAAGAAAGAAGACCACATTTACGAAAATGTAGCTTTATTGAGCTTTATAAACATTGCTTGAAATGTTATGGCTGTCAAATCAAGTGTCAAATTAGTGACATTCTGTCATGTCAAATTTTATTCACTGCCGATTTGCATTATGTAAAAGTGTATGAGAGCCCTTTTTATCTGAATTTGCTATTAACAGGCGACAAATATTGTGTATTTTCGAGCTCTTTTACACTTTTGTGTAATAAAGAAAAACCGTAAATATGGCTAAAGGCAAGGAACCGGTCGACGAGTTCTCAGCGAAGTTGGACATGTGTCTCACGGACGGAGTTATTAAAACCGGTAAGTAACTGAGCTTTTGGTAAACCTTTTGATCCTTGTATCTTGTAGTCTGTTACATAATAAACGCGCTCCTTAATACAAAACTTATTCAGGGTGCAATACTTTTTTAAACGTATTTTTAAGTGCATGTGATTTATATGCCATACACCAGGTATTCACTCATTTGATGATCAGCAATTGTCAAGTTACAAGTGTAGACAATGTAATGTGTGATAAATATAGCATACTACCTTAGTTTGTAATTTGTTACTGTTCTTAATTAGTTAAAGTTAAAAAAAAACAGATTTTCTAAATCTCTGCTTGTCTGAATTTCAGGAGGTGGCTTGCTATTAGGCTCCCTGGTATCCCTGCTATTCCTGGGCAGGCGGAAATGGCCCATCCTCACTGGTATAGGCATGGGCTTAGGTATTGCATATGCCAACTGTGAATTTCAATTAAATCCCAAGAAGTCTTCTTCATAGAATATCAATCTATGATTAACAGGTAAAATTATATTTTACATGTTTTTTTGCTGTTTATGGATATGAATATATGAGCATAATAAAACAAACCCAATGATATCCATGAGAAAGACTAATTTATTTAAGTATATTTATTTACATACATACACCATGGCATGGCATTAAACATACCTATCTCTAACATTGGAAACTTATAAAAGCTGAGCAGTTTAATAAACACAGCTTTAGTTCCTACATAAATTTGAATGTGACAACACATTGCTTTTCTATGAAATCTGATTGAATTGGAACTGATAATTCTTAAGAAATGTTGAAGTGGACTGGAAGCATTCAGAATGTACTGTCTTTATTCAAAATATACACCTTCAGGGATATTTTAGATACAAGGATTCCAAAGCAACTCCCATTTTCCATTTTGCTTATGCGTATGGTTTAAGTTGTAATGATGGTGCTGTAAAAGTAAATTCGCAGTGTGTCGGGGCAACCACATAATTCTTCTTCTCCGTCGAATTACTCTTGGCAGAGCAGTCAGTACTCCCTGGCAGATGCTTCCCTGGCACATGAGTTAAGTGGGGTGTTGGTAACGGTTCCTTTGATCCCAACGCATTGGGGAGCGTCCTCTTGGGGAACCATATAATTATAATGAATCAATTGTTTGTTTCAGATAAGGGATTTAAGTTCAAACTAATATACAAACACAAATGGAGCCGGGCAGCCTCCTTCAGTTCAGTAGACACTTATTTAGACAATTACTTTTGTGTTGTTATGTTAATATGTAATTATTTAATTATGGAATAAATGCATTTTGTTGATGCTAGTTCATTTCATTTATTTTAAATTTGCTAGTAATTTTTTTTAATATGATGACATACTAATAGCAAATATTGACCACCAAGCTCCTATTGGTAAAAGTGATCACACTTGCATGCAAGCTACCATACAGTTGCAATCGAAGACACCTCGCACCAATAGCCAACTGCGATATAACTACAACCGAGCGGACTACGATAAATTAAATGAGACAATTTCACGCAAGTTAACACAAAGTATAGAATCAGTGAATAACGTCATAGAACAGTACAATGTATTTCTTACTGTAGTGATGGATGCTGTTGCCCAATATGTACCACAGGCTAAAATTAAAACAAATGATGACACTTCTGATAAGCCGTGGATCAATAAAGAGATTCGAGATATGATAAAGCAGAAAATAGGGCTTTGGGACAAATATGTGCTAACTGGCTTGGATGAATTTTATAAAGACTACCGGAAGCTAAATAACAAGCTAACAAACCGTATTAGAACATGCCGCATAAAATATGAAACAGACTTGTTAAATACTGGCCCAAAGCGGTTCTACTCCTATATTCGTCAACAATTATCATCGAAGGTCAGCACACCCAACGTCTTAAGAAACAAACAAGGACTTACCGTAACCTGTGCCCCTGATATCGCTGAAGCTTTTGCGGACCAGTTTGAGGATGTCTTTCAGTTGGAACCTCACGGTCAACTGCCACATCTAGACCTATCCCTCAGAGTTGAGGAGTGTATTGCAGACATTACCTTCTCTACAGATAAAGTTAAACAAGTCATTAAAGAAATGAAAACAGATTCTGCACCAGGACCGGATGATATTCCTGTTACACTGCTGCAAAAGTGCGATACCTTGGTCAGCCCTTTAGCCAAGATAATGCAGGCATCATATGATACGGGCACGTTACCTAAGCAATGGAAAACAGCCACCGTGACACCAATATTCAAGAAAGGAGATAAGCTTGAACCATCTAACTACAGGCCGATAAGCCTCACTAGCGTAGCATGCAAAGCTATGGAGAAAATTCTAGTAAAACACATAAGAGAATTTCTTGCTCTGCACTGTGTGATAGGTGACCAACAGCATGGTTTCTGCCCGCATCGTTCCACAGTCTCTAACTTGCTGTCTTGCCTCTCTGCCTGGAGTAAAAGTTTTAACAAGAGAGACCCTACTGATGTCATTTACCTTGACTATGAAAAAGCCTTCGACAAAGTTCCCACAGAGAGGCTACTTCACAAATTGGAACATTTGGGAATCCGTGGGAAACTATTATTATGGATAAGGGCCTTCCTACAGTATAGAACCTTTAAAGTTAGAGTTGGTGAAACCAAGTCACGGCAACGAGAGATACACAGTGGAGTACCACAGGGTTCAGTTTTGGGCCCCGTGCTTTACATACTATATACAGTTGACCTGCCGCGTCGCCTAAAATGCAGTATTAGTACTTTTGCGGATGACACCAAGTTATTTGCTAACCCACTCGTAGATTACAGCCATCTACAAGATGATCTGAATGCATTAGCAAGCTGGTCTAAAGAATGGCTAATCAATCTGAATTCTGCCAAATGTACTATACTTCACATAGGAAATCGGAACCCCCGCCTAACTTACAACTTGGATGGCACTCCACTAACGGCTGTAAAAACACAAACTGACCTAGGCGTTAAGATCTCAGAGGATCTAAAGTGGGAAGAGCACATCTCTACAATGGTAAAGAAAGCCAGAAGCCTGATTTACCTCATTAGAAAAGCTTTCAAAACCTTGACACCAGAAATGATGTTAAAAATTTACAAAACCTATGTCAGACCCATACTGGAATATGCTTTTCAAGCCTGGAGTCCTTACTTTGCCAAGGACATAGATATGCTGGAGAAGGTTCAACGGAGTTTCACAAAACTACCAAGGCAACTTAAGAACAAGCCGTATGAGGAGAGACTGAAGGAACTGAAGCTCACTACTCTTAAGCACCGCAGAGAACGTGGAGACCTAATAGAAACATACAAAATACTGTCTGGGCACTATGACCTCAAGGATTTTCATGAGATGTTCAAGCGCAACAACAACACCCGTCTGAGAGGTCATCACTTAAAGTTAGAAAGGCATAGGTCCCACAGTAACCCATACAAACACTTTCTGAGCAACCGAGTAGTGAGGGCTTGGAACAAACTCCCCGAAGATGTGGTTTCAGCACAAAATGTGAACCAATTTAAAAATAAATTAGACAGACACATCAATACATCTACTTGTCAACGATAACTATTAATGATTACTGGATACAGGCAATATCAGTTGTCACAACTGCCTGCCTGCTTACACAATAATAATAATAATAACCCCGCGGGGGCAGCTTGTGGCGAGCTGACGGTGAGTGGCGACACCGCGGACCCCTATTCCAGAGGGCCCTGTCATCTGGCCCTCGCCTCTGTGCTTGCCTTCACCGGCCGGCCAGAGTGTAGTCGCAAGAGCGGGACCTATGCTCCAGGTTGGAAGTGTAAAATGTCATAACGCCGGCGGCCCTTGAACGGATTACCGGGATCTGGCTACCGCAGACTCACCTCTCGACAACCTCACAGCCGCTCCAAAGTGTTGCCCTGTTGTCGCACTGTGCGTGCGGCCATTGCGGGGCCCACTCAATGAGTTGGCGAGTCACCACCTGTCTTATACAATTTTGAGACTGATTGTCACGGCAGGTGTCCGCTAGTCTCTCCCATAGCCCATTATCCAGTCCATCCAACTTTCAAATCTATAGCCCATGACCTTAGTTCCCATCGCAGCACAAAAGTGCTGCACTGCAATAGTCTTTGCACCTGGCGGGGACCATCTCTTGATGTATCACATTGTGCGTTCGGGGATAGTATCCGCCACGTGTATCCCTTGCTTTTAGATTAAAGTGTCTTAAAGGGCCTCTGCGCTGTTGGCTTCGGCCCCACGTACGCCTCCCAAAGGTCCGGGACCCCATGGTCCCGAGATATGGAAAAGACATACAAATAATAATAATAATAATATAGTGCAATCAGCAATCACCAATATAAACTAAATTTCTTAACTTGGATATTTCTTCACATCCAGCTAAAGAGTAGTACCATTTCCAAGAACATTCTCCATTGTGTATAGGAAACGCGCGAGATTATTTCTTATAGAAAACAGAGAATTTTCTCGAAAATGGTACAGTCCTGCATAATATGTTACACAACGAAGCCGCAAAAATATCTGACACGATTTTATTTGTAACGCAATTAAGATCATGTGACTGTACAACTCTACTTGCAGTTAACCCTTTTCCAGGCATAGTACAATCAACTATAGATACGCGCCAATAGAATTTCAACCTTAGCAATCGAAGTTAAGGTTCAAATTACATTTTGACTTTTGAAAAAAATAGCAAAAAAATGTTTAGTAGTAATTTATGCTACAATTTTTGTTTTTTATAAAACAGTTGCATAGTAGGTAGTAGATGAAGGTGCAATGTAAACTTATAAAACAAAGTCCCACGCCGCGTCTAGTCTGTTCGCGATAAACCCAAAAAATACTGAACGGATTTACATGCGGTTTTCACCTATCAATAGAGTGATTCTTGAGGACATTGACTGAGATATCTAGGGACTGGCTTTACGGGCAATAATATTGAGGCATGACAGGGGCCAGTATGTACAGCGGTGTGACCCCTATACAACGCGAAAATAAAACAGAAGTTTAAAGAACAATATATTTATTGTACAAATCGATACTGGAATTAATTAAAGGATAGATTTAGTTAATTAAGAGTCCGTATACGACACGGTCAATTTCACTCAACTAAATATTAATGAATGTATATTTTTATCCGAATATCATCCCCATATATAAGTATTTAGCTGTAAAATTAGTTTTAGTATCAACATTGTCCTCCGCATCGCGGGTGATTGTGATGATTCTACCTTAATAATTTTAAAATCATTGTAACTCACAATATGACAATAAAGATTCAATTTCATACGGAGTAATTAAAAATAAACTTTTTTTAATAGTACATATTTCATTTAAGATATACCTATGTTGTAATATCAAACTGGTTATAAAAAAACAGGGCTGGTAGATACATTTCCAAATCGTATACGGACTCTTAACAATAAAATAATTAAATACGATAATTATATTTAGTATGAATACATGAAAGCTTCCAACAACCCATATACAGACACCCAACATGGTGGTAATTTAATACAATACAATTACAAAACAGTACAACATATATTACATTTATACCAATTTAGGCGCCGAACGAATTGTACCTACTCCGTAAGTAATCAACAGTTAGCAGTCGATTACATTTTTGCCATGGCGTGCGTGGTCAACGCTTTTAGTTCCTCCACAATGCACTTCCCGCATAATCTGCCTTTGTTATTATGAAATACATCGAGACACACCTACAATGGTTTAAAAATAAGTCCAGTGGCGGATTTGCAGTCTTTGCCGCCCTAGGCCCCAGGCCCTGTAGCCGCCCCTTAACCCTTTGACCGCCGTTGGCATGTATACAAGACAACGATAGAACGATACACTGGCGCCGCTGTCTTGTATACAAGACACAAATTCAACCGCTCGGTAAATGTGAAAAAACATCAATTGTAGCATTTTTTACACTCGTGTTAATGTTTTAGGTCTTTGATTTTTAAAATAATTGCATTCAAAGCAGATAAATAAATCCATTCTTTTATAATAAGGCAATCAAAAAAATTGCTCCAGTTTTCAACGTTTTTCATGTTCCTCGTCGCCGTTGTCTTGTATACAAGACAGCTAGGGATGGGAATGTTAACTCGATATGAGAATATTAGAGATGCAACGGATAGTTGTTTGGCCGGATACCGGACCATCGGCCGAATATCCGGTATCCGGTCGCCGAATATTAGGACAGCGGAGCTGCACCTACATTTCGGTTTTTCAGGTGCGCATTCTGCAGTTTTAACCTGTTTGTAAGTGAACGTTCGCGCGGACACATTTCTAGGTTCGAAATGAGTGCGCGTGCAAGTCAGTGGAATCTCTAAATTGTTTTAAAATAATAAACAAGTACGATTATGACCATGACTGTTTCTTAAATCCAATTTTTTTACTCCGAAATCAAGCAATGGTACTGTCCGGTATCCGGCCGGATAATAGGGCACTATCCGGTAACCGGCCGGATATTAAAATACTGGCCTGATAGGCCGGATACCGGATAGTAACCGAATATCCGGCGCATCTCTAGAGAATATTCAAAATAAACATCAAGTGGCCAATCTGGTTTTATTTAAGCATTTGAACACCTGTTAAATGCCAATTGGTGATAACTAGTAACTAGAATACGTTAAACGAGAGAGAGACAGGCATAACTATAGCTGGAGTTCAGGGAACTTGTTCAGCTGTCCATAGTAGAGTCAGATAAGTAAATCTGTCCTTGTGGTCTATTTGCAGAACAAATGATTCATTTTGAGATGATAGTGTAGTGGGGAGTGATACCCTGCAGTGACCGCTTCGCACAAGAATGGTACCTACAGGCGGACGCTCGGACTAGTCAGTGTTGCCTAACTATGAGAATGTTATGTATTTGAAATTGACGAAAAATTATTATGGTAGGGGTGTAATACGGGAACTGACAAGCTCTTCTAAGGAACATGTCGAATGTGAAACATGCATTCCCGAACATTTCTGATCCCCACCCTTTTCCAATATTATTGTTCTTCACTCATTGACAATTCAACCCACGTGTCATTTTCCCCAATGCAGTTCCGGTACATTTATATTATCGACACACGATGCGCGGCTCTAACCTAACGCTTATAAAGTTTACGTACCGACAAGCGCTTACGCCGTTGACCTAGAGACTATTATTACTTAATCCGCGCGGAAACGGTCCTTGTCGGTCTGCACTGCGGGCAGTCCATGCGCGCCGTTGTCATGTATACAAGACTTCTCGTAGAGCCTAGTGCGGTGATATTACGTCATAAATCGATATTGTTTAGTGGTTGTTTTTAATGATAAAGACCTTTATTTTTAACATTGTCGTGTGTAAAAAATATGTTAATTTTAGGCATTCTCGAAATAAATTAAAGTTGGTTAAGAACAAAGCCAAATTGAGAAGATTTTTACCATAAATTGTAAATATCGATATCACAATTTGAAATCCCTAAACTTTTTATTAGTTGTTTACTTAAAATTTACTCTGGCGTGTGAGTGAGCGTCTTTGCGGACTAGGTCCGGCGGCCAAAAGGTTAAAGCACCCATAATATTGACTACATTTTGAGTTATTTCTTGTTACCATCAGCGAATTTTTTGTCACATTTTGCCGCCCTAGGCCCGGGCCTACTGTGCCTTAGGGCAAATCCGCCACTGACTATGTCAAACAACACTCCAGGACATCATTATATGTATGAACTAAAGCAAGCCCGAAGTTCGTACATTGACCGGCTATTTACTATTTCTATCGCACGCGCTTACTTATAATGCTGTCCCGCCCATGATGCCGGCGGTCAATGCCACTGTGCGAGCGGAACAAAGAGTAATATGCACGTGCGATAGACATAGGAAACGGCGGGTCAATGTACGAAATCCTTCGTGCTTAGCGTCCTTACTTTAGTGTTCAGATATTTGTGAGAGCCATGTCCGCTTAGATATATTTGATAGTGTATCGAAACCGAAGTACAATCCGTTCGCGCGAGCGTATCAAATAATGCAATGTGAAAACGATAACAACACCACATAAACATTTGTCTTTTTGTCGAACAAGGATCACCAAATGCATTGTCGATAGCTTTGCACAAGTGCTTGGAAATAAACTAGTGTAGCCAACTAACTAACATGCCTACTGGTAGCTGCCGCGGGCAAATACAAAACACAACACATAGACAGTCTATCTATGCTAACATGACTTTGCAATGTTTAATATCATTTAGCTCCTTTGGCATTCAATCCTTAGTGATTTTGACATAATTTTGACTGTAAATCGATGGTTCAATACAGTGGCGTAGCGTGAACTTATCTAGCCGTGTGCGATGTCGCATCTGCGAGGCCCTTTTCTTTCAATATGTATTACCTAGATAATAAAATGGGTTGGCTTCCGCGAGGCCCCCTTGCGAGGCCGTGGGCGATGGCCCACTTCGCCGACGCCTAGCTACGCCACTGGTTACTGGTTCAATATGTTATCCAGAGCTATAATCGCAAACCACATATGCGATAAAAAACATTGCCATGTTACCATTTCGGTAGGTAAGGTACACAATTACACATTCTTGGGCATTATACAGTATGTGTCTGACCATGGGGCTTTATTTCCAGGGCTTGACTTTACTCGCTAAACTGAGCTACTTTTACTATGGGACCAACCCTAAAATCGGGTAAAAATTTTTGGCTTTTCCATAGAAAACGTCGACATCTGATCAGACAAAATGTATGAAAACGTAAAAAAAATTTCGGGATTTCGGGTTTGGTGCCATAATAAAAGTAGCTCAGTTTAGCGAGTAGAATCGAGCCCTGGATTTAAAGCCCGATGGTCAGTAACACCCTGTAGGTATAAACAGTAGTTAATTATAATAGATAAAAGGGCATTTAAATAATTTATCAACAATTAATAATTAAATACTTAACAATACATCGAAAGTTAAAACTATAAGAAATACACAATAACATATTCGAAATAATATTTTGCTAATACTAATAACAATTTAGCTAGCACAAAGGGCAGCGTTTATCGCGCGACATATATCCATCTCTATCTATAATTACCTAGAGTGCGAAATAAACAGGTGGTGCGTGATATAATTATTCCATGCCGGCTGTACACACTCGACGAGTGAGACAGAGAACTGTATACATTTGTACATCATACTCCTCCCTTCTTGTCACGTTTCGACGTTCTTCGATTCGGTCGGTTTATGCCGATATATACTCTCTTCGAGAGGCTTTCGACGGATGTGTACAACCGGCATGACAGTTATACTAGCCCTTTTGACATAAACTATAATTTCAAACCTATGTATTAAAGGAAGAGAGAAATAAATAGCTTAGATACACAAGAGTTCGACACTAAAATAATCCTATATTGGTATCCTGTGGTCGATTTGGACGTGGGCCTAATAAATAGATCTAGATTAGCTAGGCAGACTCGAAATACAACCAGTCCCATCAATGTTATGGCTCCTCTACACGATGGGCCAGCGCTGGCCACTCCAAGGGACGCAGCCATGCGGTAGAATAAGATAGCAATATCAGTTGCTCCCTCTAACGCATAAATGCGAGCCAATATGTAGGTATGTATACCATCGCCCACACTGTTAACTGTCGATCGGTGGCCCTTATTGCAAAAGGCATAAGGTCCACCGATGGACAGTTAAGTCTTTCTGTTTGTATGTGTTCTCGAAGCATGCAATACGCAAGCAGAATTCAACTCATGCCCGAACTTCCCAGAAGTGCGTTTTCACATTGTCCGATCCGATATCGAATGTCGGATGATCCTTGGAGAAAAGCATCGGTTAGAGACATCAACTTTTTTGGTCTAAGGCTAAGGTAATCTTTTGGGCATAGTTTAATAAAACATGGTATTCTCTTTCCAGAGTGACACAAGCCTACGTCACAATAACATTGCCACTTTATATAGCGCTATCGCATATTATAGCATAGCGCTGTCGCATGATGACGTAGGCTTGTGTCAGTCACGTGACCACGAAAAGACGGGAAGAGAATACCAGGCGGAGTATATTATTATACCATGTCTTTTGAGCAATCATTAATTACATTTTAAAAGGCGCTTTTTAATTTTTTACTTCTTTGTGGTCGTATTATATTAATGAATTCCATTTATAAAGTGGATGTGCACAGTTAAGCCCACAAGCTTTCAGTGCGAATAGTTTTCAGTCTGCCTAGCTTCACACCTATTTCAGTACTTACTATCTGCTAATAAATATAATATTTGGTATAAAACTTTTGACTGGCATGGTACACCCGTGATTACAAATACCGGTACAGGCAAGACAGCTTAATACTTTTGAATACTAATCGAGGAAAATATTCTCTAAGCAATAGCTATGAGATAAAAAAACTTACATTATTTTTAGGGAGAAAAAGTATCTTAACTGAAATTTTACTAGACGTGCGAATACTCAGATTATACTTTTATAAGACACATTAGACACAAAACCAGGTTTAAAATACCAAGCATAATTTCAGTTAAAGATGTTTACGATTTATATCAAAACAACTTAAATTTAATTTTAATCAATAATCAACTCTAAGTTCCAATCTTGAAAGAGGAAAACAGGGAAGGCTGTGACAATTAATCAATTTATATTATTTTAATCTCAACTTGATAATCATTGGGTGTTTGGTCGTTCGATATTATGGTCCGTTGTACGCGTTGATACAACAATTGTAGGGTAAAACACCTTGTTATCGGTAACTTATTTAATTAAATGGCTTGTCTATTTCCCCCCGCGATGGCAGGTAAATCTTATTTAGGAATACTTCTTATTTTCAGAAGGTTCACGTAGATAAGGTAAAACGTAAATATATGACATGAAACATGTGCTTATAAAGGAAATAAGTGGTTTTTTTTTTAATTATTGGAGTGTAGCCAACCACATTATCGACCAAGGCAAACGGTATGGCGGCACCATAATATCGTTTTGACAGGACTAAGTATACACATCTGATATCCGTTTCTAAATAACCTTAATCAATATAAACTAACCGCATAATCTATTTATTAAGCTAGTTATTCAAAATTGCAAAACCGGTGCCTTCCAAATGTAAGACTAGCACCAAATACGATCTTAAACTGGGAACGTGAATTTCTAAAATATGGTTTACTTGAACCTAACGCACAGTCGCCAAGATTGTAGCCTGCAGCGACCGTGCAGCGGAGCGGCAAAATGTAACGAGTCAGGCCGCTCCCATGTGTTTACATATGTATATATGAGCGCCGCACGCCCCGCTTGAGTGTCCACTCAAATCATACAGTCAGATGTGTCAGAGGGAATAAGGTCATAAATATCTGAACACTAAACGGTTGTCAAGGCGTTTTAATTCGTGTTCAGGTATTTTGAAGAACCTTTACAATACAAATATTATTGAAGACGACTGTACTGAACCATAATGTTACGTTTTTAAAAAATCTTACAAACCTGATCTAACTTATCTACGAATCTACAATTTTTTTCTATTTACTTACGCAGGAAATTTATTTAAAATCAGTAGGTACTTAACTCGAAGTGCAGTGTATATCAACTATAATATGGCATATACTTGTATGATTGTGACCGTATGATAATCAAGCGTGTTTTTAAGGCATAAGACAAAACACGGTAAAAAAGTCGTACCATAAAAAGTACCCAATAACCAGTTACTGACACTACAAATATGTTTTTGGCTCCAAAATCCCACTTGCTAGCCAACGTTTTCTATTATCTTCAAATACTCATGTCAATATTAGGAGATGGAGAGAGAGCCAATAATTAATGATAGATTTACCCTACCTAAAGTACCTAATACTTATCACCGGTGTTTAACGCGAGTAAGGGACGCGATTTTATACTACACACCTCGCAATATTTTGAAAATTAATAAATACCTAATGAATAATGTAACTTGTAAATCTGTAATATCTTATTTTGTACGTCACATTACAATGTCAGCAAATACTTCCCTATTTAAAAATGACTAGAATTTTTGTCCTTTACTTATGACATCATTGATTTTTATTTCTTTGTATTAAATTCCGTTTTACGGGTGGGTAAGAGTGTCGAACAAAATAGTTATTCACAATTTAACCATTACATAGAACTTATATTATATTATAATTAAATGAAATAATGGCACTTAGTTTTGACGCCCGGTGCCCGCCAACTCTTATTTATTCGCGGTGAAAATGGTGTGATATATGAAATTAATGATAATGACACTTCGACTATATTGTACTTAATACACTAGTTATTGTGAGACAAAATAGCTAAAATACAGCTAATTTTATAAAAGTGCGAATCGATGCGAAGAGAGACTTCAGGTCAGTACATAATGTAGTTATATCTTGAAGTACATGATACTACAAGACCACGTATATACGCAAAGTACGTACACGACGCATGTATGAAAACGGTTTAATATTAGTTCGCCGGAATATGCAAGCATGCTGACTTATTGTAAACCTTACTGCAACGAAGTAAGGTCTATTAATGGTCACTAAATAATCATAATCCTGGTCACGGCACCAAATTGTAACGAGCATCCTATCAATTAATGGCGTCATTTATAAACGCGTTACTAGCCTGAATTAGCTATGAATCGTTTGTCTTTATCAGTCATTGTGACTTAATGTATTTGTAAGAAAGGGATAAAACAATTTAGGTTTAGCCATGGATTCGCATTTTATTTAGAACGATTTTTTTCGGCTTTATCCCCTCGCCGCTCCCGAATCAAAACTTGACAAGACAAATGGAATTTTGATTTGTCAAAATAAAGATTAAATATGGAATAGTGAGCGTTTTTATGTCTCCGGGCGGTTAAAGTCTATACAGCACAACCATGGTGTCCATGGTTTAAACCCACGATTATTGACCAATTATGAAAGGCTAAGGTTCACAGGATTAGCAAGCTGAAATGGCAATGGGCAGGCCACATTGCGCGCAGAGAAGATGGCCGATGGGGTCGAAAAGTGCTCGAGTGGAGACCACGAACTAGCAAGCGCAGCGTAGGACGTCCACCCACAAGATGGACGGACGACCTTGTTAAGGCCGCCGGAAGACGCTGGATGCGGATCGCTTCCAACCGGTACGAATGGAGGTCCAAGGGGGAGGCCTATGTTCAGCAGTGGACGTCTTATGGCTGAGATGATGATGATGACGATGATGATGAAGGTTCACGTGCCTGTAATGATTTATTTGTTAATTGTTACGGATATTGTGCCTATGTTTGGACTTGTAGTATTACGCTCCTTAAAGACCGTTTTATTATTAAATTTAAATGAGAATACTTAGCGTAAATGGCAGCCATCTTACTTGACTTATTACTATCATTTGCCGTCCTAACTTCCAGTGATTTTAGTCTTCTTAGTGAATAATGTGCTATATAGCACGCTACAATTCGCCTAAAAAAGGCTCGATAATACTAGATTATTTTCGATAATGCACTCTATACATAAACTGCTCCCAAAAGTCAGATCCGATTGTATCAGGGAACTAACCTAATGGCCTTCGCACTCCGGTTGGATAGTGTGAAGGGGTCTTAACGAACCTTTTATAGCAAAGGGAAAAGTTACACCGAAAATCTGTCACGTTGCTTACAGCTTTTTAAATATCTTTGTATTCTAAAAAAAATGGTAAAATGTCGATGTTACCAGCATTCATGTGTGAAATCTAAATCATAAATTATCAAAAACGAGTAAGAACGCTTTGTTTATCAGACGCCCCCAAGCGTGTAACACTTACACATTTGTCCACAAGCCTATTCAGAAGGCAAAAGGGGGTACTCAGTGTAACTTTAGTCTTCGCTAAAATACGAAAGTCAGTACAGTTCACATACCTAATACAAATAAATATGGATACCGCCTAGTTTCATGAAGCTGATTTTATGTTTACATTATATTTCTAAGAATTCTACAGTTCCATGTAAAAAGTGCTACATACCCAAAAACATAACCTATTATTCCGTATATAGTATATTCATTCTAGATTTCAATGTATGGGCAAAACGGCAAAATTTATAATTTTAATTTATTGCTGCTATGGCATACCTATATACGAGTACATGAAAATACACGACTCTCCCGCCCCCCCCGCAATCCGTTTCACCCCTCCCCCCCTTGAAAAGTGTCCCATTATACAGATTTTCTCAATTTTCAGGATAACTATACAAGCTAGGACAAAATGCTCAAGGACGGAATTATTTATCACTAAATTACCTACAAATAAGTACCGCATTCATTTCGATACCATTTATAATTTCCAAGCTATGATGCATCAAAGATTACTAAAAATTGATAACCAGCAAATAATCACAATTTAAATACTCGCGCGCCAATTCTGTTCGAAATTTGCGGCGTTGCCGTTCTTGGCAGAGCGTCGCCCGTGCGTGGCGCTTAATAACCGCCATTTGGACAGTGTTTTACTTCATTCTCCGTTGTCAACAGTGATGAACAGTGTTAAAGTGCATTTGTTTGAACTTAAAATACTACAAGCTTTAAATTTATTGCCATTATTACGTGTTTTATAGTGCAAGCTTGTTTTCTCGTGATCTTTCGTGAACTATAAATGCTATTTTCTTTAATTTCGATGCGTTACGTGTTTTATCATGGAAAACTGTTTTATATGTGAACTCTCTCTAAACCAAGGAGAAACAGTGAATGTGTCAAAAGGAATAACAAATCTCATAAATGCAAGTCTAAAAAGAAAAGATGGAAAACACACTGGCCTTGAAAATATTCAGACGATTAAAGTACACACGATTTGCAGAAGGGAGTATACTCGAGACCGCAAAATCCAGAAATACCTCGATGGTACTGAAACTCAGAGCACCTCGAGTGATGTGAAACTGCGCTCCAGCAATAAATTTGATTTAAAAAAAAATTGTCTTTTGTGCTCATTAAAATGTGACTTGACGGCAGAAATAAGAAAAAGAGTCGAGCACAAACGAAAAATTCATGTAATTCAATCAATGGCGATGAAAACTACTTTATTGGAAAAGGCGGAAGCTAGGAATGACTCTTGGGGTCTTGAAGTTATTACGCGAATCCAAGGCGTGATTTGTTTAGTAGCTGAAGAAGCACGTTACCACGAGGATTGCTTTGCAAGATTTTCTTCTAATGTATCTACGAGAAAAGGTGCTGGGCGACCTAAAAATGAAAGTTTGGTCCACGCATTTCAAGAATTATTTAGTTTTATCGACTCCTCTGACGAGTGCCAATTTAGTTTGGATGAGCTCTTGAAAAAACTTGACGAATATTTACCTCCCGAAGCTTCCATTAGTGTGCGAACATTAAAAAGAGAACTGTTTGAAAAGTATGACGACGGTGTAGTTTTTGCAAGTCTGCACAAGAAAACAGTAGCGTGTTTTCGTGGATCTGCTTTAAAGCTAATTAATTGGTACGATAATCGAGCGAGCACAGAAGAGGATGAACGACGAAGAATAGTTGAAACAGCTGCTGCAATAGTACGCGAAGACATAAGAACTATGCCTTATGATAATTCAGTATATCCAGATATTACCAATTTTATGCAAGACGTCAAGAGTATGGTCCCTGAAACTTTGAATATTTTTTTGAAAGCCGTTATCGCTGAAGGCAAAAAGACGAAACAAGACAAAGTTGCGAAAACCTGTACATCAATCGCTCACTCTATTATAACTGCAACAAGACCTCGTTCTTTTTCGTCTCCGTTACAGCTTGGTCTTGCCGTTTACTTGTTTCGCAAAGCAGGCTCAAAAAATATAATAGACATCGTTTCAAGTCTGGGGTATTGTTCCAGTTACAGAGAAGTTACACTATTTGAGTCTTCCGCCGTTCAATCCTGGGAACCACTAATACAAAACGAATCTTTTTCACAATTTGTTTTCGATAATGCCGATTCTAATATCGCTACTTTGACTGGCAAAGGAACCTTTCATGCTATGGGCGGAATCAGAACGATTACACCTAGTAGCGCAATAAAGCCACAAACAGTAGAAAAACTGTGTAAAATTCCAACTGCTAATGAAATTTCTGAAGCGCGAAAAATACTACAACTGACTTTTCAAAGGTACAATAGAAAAGGAATCGAAGAAATTCCTTTAAATGACGTGTATGCTGCGGGTGTGTTTGAAGAAGTGGCTCAACCATCTAATCAAGACATGGGATGGATGCTTGGACACTTTTTTGAAATACCAGGAATGCCTTTATGGCAAGGATTTATGGAAAAATTGACCAACGAAATGCCTTACATAAAATCCATAATTTTACCACTACCATTTGTCAATCAACCGCCGAGTGATTATAGCACTGTGCTTACGGTATTAACTTATGCAGCAGAAGAAGCAAAAAAAAGCAATCAACAAACATGTTTTGTGACGTTTGATCATCCTTTATACATGAAAGCCAAAGATATAGTTGCCATTGATAGCGGTGAGTCAGGTGGCACACTTTCAAATGTAGTAGTCAGATTGGGAGGTTTCCACATGCTCATGTCGTTTTTAGGGTCCGTAGGTACTTTGATGGAAGGCAGTGGTCTCTCTGAATTATGGGCCACAGTGTACGCACCTGCATCAGTCAAACATATAATGTCAGGTCATGCCTATGCTAGGGCTGTTAGAGCTCATTGTACGACATTACGAGCTCTTTCGGATCTCATTCTTGAACGAATGTATATGGAACAATCTGATAAAGATCACATAACAGAACTTCTTTCGAATGCTCCCAATTATGATTTGCTACAAGATGATGTAATAGTCACAAAGCTCAAATCAGCATATATTGCCCACATTTGTTCGCTTCGAGATATCGGAAAAACCTCACAGCTATGGTTGCAGTACTGTGAACTTGTAATCATTATTTTGCATTTCATTCAAGCAGAAAGAACAGCAAATTGGGATCTTCATAAAAAATGTGTTATGGCAATGCTCCCAATTTTCCATGCAACCGGACATTTCCCATATGCAAAAGCCTGCCAATTATATCTGCAGGATATGGAATCTTTGAAAGATATAATGAATCCAAAAGAATATGAGCAATTTACAAAGGATGGTTTATTTACTATTCGGCGATCGGAGAAACACTGGTGTGGCACGTGGACTGATATGACAATAGAGCAAACCCTTATGAGGAACATGAAAAGTGTCGGTGGTGTTACCCATGGACGAGGGTTCCAAGAAAGTGTACTGAATAAATGGATAATTGGGCTTCCAGTTTCTCATTTCATTTGCGATAATGTTGAAAATTATTGCGAGATTCGATCTGCCAGCAGCAGTCAACATGCAGAACTTAGGGACTCGAGGATTAAACAAGATCAGCACGATTATGAGAAGTTTATTCAATGGCTTCGAGTTCACTCCCCATTCATACAAACCCAGAATCTTTTATCACTATCGAGTGGAACAGTCGCAGATGAGCAAGTCAACTGCTTTGAGGCAAAATCTATTGGAGAAGAAATCCTAAAAAAGACTGTGAAAGATGGAACCAAATTCGGAGACGTCAAGTTAAAACGCATTCATACCGTCAAAACGATGTCACATTCTAGCAAATCAGTAAAACCTGGTAATGAAGATGTTACAAAAGTTGACACAACTCAACTATTCCAAAGAATTGTCTGTACCATCCACTCCCCAAAAGATTTACGCGACTGTTTTTGTCACGAATTGGCAACAGTACCTCTTTCGTTGTTTGAAGAAAACGGAGGGATGAGAAAAACAAAAAAATCAGCCCTATACGACATCTTTAATAAAGTCCCAGAACCGACACTGGATAGCCATCGTTTTAACGTTTTAGACGGCGGTTCTCTAATACATAGAGTGATTTGGCCAAAAGAAGGGACGTACTTTGATCAGTGAACGCATATATTTAGTATGGAAGCCGCCTTTAGGAACATTACCGTTCAAATTTTCGGGCCAAATTAGCACACACACACAATTACGCCTACATTCATATAGGACGACGCGTTTACAGAGCCTGTAATCAAAGCTGGTAAACAAAATAAGAGTCATCTTTATTACTCTAATGGTACATAGCTAAGTGTAGATGAAATGCATATAATGTCAATAACTACCAATCAGCGACATTAATCCGCTATTAACCTTCTTGCTGTACGTACTGGCCGCTTAGAGTTCGCGGTTCATATTTGATTAGAATATGACTTGGACAGGGATAGGTTTATGCCATACAGTGAAGAACCAGTCAAATAATTCACGTATAATAATTTAATGCAGATTAAAAGATAACTAGTTAAAATGTTGTTATGACATGACAGACTAACTCAACATAAGTAAATATATATCATTGTTGTATAAATGTATTCCGCTATAATAAGTATTTTGTATATTTTATTATCTATCTGTATGGCAGTGCGAAGTCACGTTCAGGTATAGTCTGTCCATTTTTCTAAGATCAAGTACGCCACAGTAAATGTATGGCGAACTTGATCTTAGAAATCGGACTGGCTATACAGTCTGCAAAATTTACATGGGTACAAGAATCGGGTCAAAAATATTTGAACAGGCGGAGTCACAATAAATCCCCACTTTCAGTTCAGAATATTTTATATGTATATAGCCGGTCAAGCAAGTTTGTCAGTAGAAAAAGGTGCAAAATGAAAATTTTGTATGGGACCACAGCCGTTCGCGCGCTTACTTTTTCTAAATTTGCCGCTCTTTTCTGTGTGCATTTGTTAAATTAATTCAGTGAAAGCATGATAGGAAAAATGTATCTACATATAGGAGACCGGGTATGATTATCTCACGGGTTATATCTCATGAATAGAACATATTCTAGATGGTTTACTAACGAATGGCCCAAAAACGTTTCCCAAAGTATCACATCCCAAACTATGTTTCCCAAATTATCATTTCCCAAAAAAATGTTCGGCAAAACAACTTATCGCATATTTTCAGTTAGCAATAGTCTTTTTTGGAAAGTTATTGTTTAGCAAATAATTACTTGGACAAGTTTCATTTTACCAAATATTATTTAGTCAAATGTATCATTAAGCATAACTTACATGTCCCAAAATATTGCATGGCATACAATTTACATAGGTACCAATAGAGAGGAGGCTGCGGAATTTATTTGTCTGGTATTTAGCCGATCATTACATATATGTACATAGTAAAATGTAACGTCAAAAAAACATTCCTCAAAAATATGTAGTAAATTATCACTAAAATTAAAACTCCATTTTAATATAAAATGATAACCAAATTTGTTACATCTTGCTATTTTATTAAAGCAAATAACACCAAAGTAATAATTGTAAATATCTACCAATTTTTAAACCACATTTTAGTCTAAAATGACATGTAATTTTTTTTACATCTCGTTATTCTATTAAATTAATTAATCCACTTCGATGACCTTTTTCTAGTACACAGTATTTCGTTTCTGTATGGACGGCAGTTCTAACCTAACCCACTTTTCTAATAGCATTTCAATTTTGTGAGGGTCACAGTTCTACTAACCTAACCCACTTTTCTGATAGTGGTTCCGTTTTGTGAGGATCGCAGTTCAAACCTAACCCAACCCACCCAAATTACGTAGAATTTAACGTACCTATATTAACATAACAAAAATTACTTTAAATAGATATGCTTATTTGTCAAATTTGCGAAGTGACAATTTTGACCAAACATCTTTTTGGAATATAATCATCAACTGAAAAATAATAAATAATTATAATTATAATTTAATTTGTTCAAATACTTCATTGTAATATAATCATCATTCTCTTGCCCTTGTTCCATTCACTTGGGGTCGGCGCAGCATGTCTTTTTGGAATATAATATTAGACAATAAAAAACGTTTGCTAAATAAGTTTTTGTCCTAATAACATTTGACAAAGTAAAATCATGCCAAATGATAATTTTACCAAATAAATTATATGCGAAGTGTAACTTTGCTAAAGGTTTCTTTGGGAAATGAGACTATTGCGATAAGTTTGTTGGGAAGTGAAATTTGGCGAAATGTATTTGGCCCAAACGAAAGTACACCATTCTAGATATCTTGCCAGGCATCCACTCAATTTCATGTCTCTCTAATTGGACGCTTTTTTCCATAGTTCTCTGCGAATAGCATCTTGTGGGAAGATTCCCAAATTCAGATGAATGGAAAGTAATGTAAAATGGCAATACCAAATTTGATTATTAATTTGAAATAACTAGGTAGTTTTTTTATAGCTCCATCTCATGAAATAAAAAAGTAAAATACAAATCTGTAAGAAGGAATTTATTTATAATTATATAGAAAATACCCAAACCAAGTTCATAAAATAGTCTACTTCATTTGGCATAACACCATCCCTATTATCCTCGCAATTTAAAAAGTCGTATGTTGTTATGAAAGTCGTATGCAGTTGTTACGTTTTAGCTTAGCACGGTAGTATTGAAAACAAATCGTCATGATTTTTCCAAATTTTACTGAAGCTATCTGTTTACTACAAGTGAAAAGTGATTCCATTGTCCTTGGTATGAACCTAAATAACTTCTGCACCACTTCACGACACATGAATATATTTTTATTACAAAAACGTTGTTTTTATAAATCAATTTAGCCATTTGTCACTGACTGTCATCTCGGTTGCGTACTGAGATTGCCAATCGAGCAGTTTGTAAGTACCGCCTATCGCGGGGTAGTTTGCGTTGGGTCATAATTGAGCGGACAGAATACTTCCATGTATATCATTTCGCTGACTTTGATATTTACACCGCTTATGTGAGGTACATTAAAAAATGTTACGGGGAGAAGGTTGTCGTCGTATTCGACGGCTATGGCGAAAACTGTAAAAGCACAAAAAGCTCTGAAAGGTTGAGACGAATGCTAAACCGAAAGTGTCCAGAAATAGAGTTTAATGAGCAGAGTCGTATAACTGAAACAAAAGCAAGTTTCTTAAGCAATCTTTTGAACAAGGAAAGATTTATTTTGCAGCTTAGCAAGCGACTAAACAACGAGGGGATAAGCTCGTTAACAGCGGATGATGACGCAGATATGCTCATTGTTCAGACGGCAATAGAAGAAGCCGAAAGAAACGAGAATGTTGTAGTGGTTGGGCAAGACATAGATCTGTTGGTTCTTTTACTGGGTCTTACTCCACTACAAAAGAATATATTCTTGCTGAAAGAGGGCCAAGGGAGTGTAAACAAGAGACTGTATAGCACCCGAAGCTTAATAGAAGGAAATGTGGTCGAAAATTGCAGGGAATCGATCCTCTTTCTGCATGCCATAAGTGGTTGCGATACTACTTCAGCATTCTACGGCAAAGGAAAAGTTCAGTCTATTCTGCTTGCTAGAAAGATCGACTTGCAAGATACGATAAACGTGTTCAATAACCCGGATGCCTCATACGAGCAGGTAAAAGAAGCGGGAGAAAGATATATTCTCGCCTTGTATGGGGCTAAGCAAACCGAGAAAAGTTTAAACGAGTTACGATACGTCCATTTCAACAAATATGTTGGTCTGACGAACAATACGGTGATATTATCAAAGTTACCACCTTCATCAGGAGCAGCTTTTCAGCATTCAATGCGTACTTTTCATCAAGTACAATTATGGCGAGGAAACGCATTGAACCCAGAAAATTGGGGCTGGAAAAATAATAACAACTGTTTATCACCTATATTTACCACAAAATCACCAGCTCCACAGTCGATACTCAAAATAGTATCGTGCAGCTGCAGAAAAGGCTGCCGAAAAAGATGTGGATGTGTCAAAGCTGGATTGCGTTGTTCCACCATGTGCAAAGATTGCCAGGGCCTAAGTTGCTTCAACAAGTCTTTAGAAGATAATGATGACGATACTGATTTTTGTTAGATAATAGACTAAGACCGATTTGTGTTGTAAAAAATAATAAATATTGTTGTTTCTTGCGTATTAAATGTTTTATTTCCGCTAAGCGCACATTTTTAGTAATCTTTGATGCACCATAGCTTGGAAACTATAAATGGTATCGAAATGAATTCAGTATTTATTTGTAGGTAATTTAGTGACAAATAATTCCGTCTTTGACCATTTTGTCCTAGCTTGTATAGTTTTCCTGAAAATTGAGAAAATCTGTAAAATGGGACACATTTCAAGGGGGGGAAGGGTGAAACGGATTGCGGGGGGGGCGGGAGAGTCGTGTATTTTAATGTACTCGTATATAGGTATACCATAGCAGCAATAAATTAAAATTATAAATTTTGCCGCTAAAAAATTTAGAATGAATACACTAATAACCGTGTAACTCTCAAGTATTGAGTATAGGTCAACATTTTTTTATTTGTGACATTATGATTAACTATATTATATTTTTCTTTCTGATTGTTCATCCGTCGAGTAGGATATCTGGAGATAGCAAGGATAACATTAGACAAAGGAAATATTACCCAATTATATGAACTTTGCTACGATTTTTGAAGGATTAATCAGTATTAGGTTAATTTTTCAAATAGCTAAATTGGTTCATGGCTAAAAACAATTGTTTAAAGTAATTAGTCTCCAGGGGCCACACTTGACGTTAACTTAAGGTTTTTACCTTATATATGTGTGTACATTTTTTATAGTGGCATAAAGATGTGTTCTGGTCACCCAATTTAAAAAAAAGTTTACTTGATGATCTGCGTTCAAGCATATCTGTTCCCTTGTATGTGTACTTGCGGAGCTACGTTCAGTCGGACTTCACTTGGAGGTCATGTCGGGCCAGTAGTTGATGTAATAGCGGTGGGTGCTGCCTTCGAACAGTCGGTCCAGCCAGTTCTCCAGGCCGTCTAGTAGGTTCTCTGTAAAATAATGTAAGTAAGAATATTGTATATTTAGCTACTTTTATGCTGATAATAACCATAGTTTAAACAAACCATTATTTGCGTCTCACATTTTACTTGATGAGAGAGTGAGACGCAATACCATTGGACCAATAAATTGGGAAGGTGGAATACCATTCTAAGATAGTTGACTGTATTTTTTTAGTAAAAACTAGTGTTAAAAATCGGAAGTAGTTGACGATAGTCAACTGTCAAGGCTGTGTTCCTCTACTGGTCGTATTTCGCAACCGATTCTCGTGTCAATAATTATATGGGCTTTTTTGTCAATTTAACATTTCGCCATATAAAAAACCATGGAACCATGGGAGTTCGCCAAGACTACAGTTCACAGAGGCACTATATCTACCTTGCAGCAACGGCGACGGCGGTGCCTCATCCGAGCTGGAGTCGCGCTCAGTGAAGCCGATGAACGCGCCCGCCTCGGGGTCTGCTGACGCGCCCAGCGATCGCGTCATTCGGGACATCCTCTGAAATGTAATGAAATAAGATGTCAGATCATTTTTAGATTAAGTCACATATCAAATCTCTGTGTTTTTGTAGAGATCGAATGCCTATACAGAGCGTATTTTTAAATTGACCCGGTAAGGGCAGTTACAAGAATATTTAGCATTGAATTAAAGAGTATTTTATCGTGTGTGACTTACCCTTGGCGTGGTTTTTAACACCCTTAACATCGTTGTAATAATGTCTATTTTCTTATGTGTCTTGGTCCCTCAAGAAGCTTATGGAGGTAGATGCAGAAGTCAAACACCGTACCTCCACGGTTTCTATAATTTTTAACCTTATCAACTATAAAATAAAGTCGACATTACCTTGTGCGGCTTGGCGCCCTCGGGATGCTTGGCGTGGTATATGCAGAAGTAGTTGCGGTGCGGGTTCAGCGCCAGCACTGTGCCCACGCAGTTCCTGGCGTTGACTCGCAACTCTTCCCTCATAGAGACAGCTGTAGCGACGGAACCCGGCGATATTAAGAGTTTGAACCTTATTCATGTTGAAATAGAGTGTAGATTACCTTGTGCGGCTTGGCGCCCTCGGGATGCTTGGCGTGGTATATGCAGAAGTAGTTGCGGTGCGGGGGTTCAGCGCCAGCACTGTGCCCACGCAGTTCCTGGCGTTGACTCGCAACTCTTCCCTCATAGAGACAGCTGTAGCGACGGAACCCGGCGATATTAAGAGTTTGAACCTTATTCATGTTGGAATAGAGTGTAGATTACCTTGTGCGGCTTGGCGCCCTCGGGATGCTTGGCGTGGTATATGCAGAAGTAGTTGCGGTGCGGGTTCAGCGCCAGCACTGTGCCCACGCAGTTCCTGGCGTTGACTCGCAACTCTTCCCTCATAGAGACAGCTGTAGCGACGGAACCCGGCGATATTAAGAGTTTGAACCTTATTCATGTTGGAATAGAGTGTAGATTACCTTGTGCGGCTTGGCGCCCTCGGGATGCTTGGCGTGGTATATGCAGAAGTAGTTGCGGTGCGGGTTCAGCGCCAGCACTGTGCCCACGCAGTTCCTGGCGTTGACTCGCAACTCTTGCCCTCCTAGGGATAGTTGTAATACGCGACGGAACCAGTCGATGTTTCTTTCTACTTGGAGATACGCGAAGAGGAGGGTTTTGTTTCTGTAAATTAGAAAAGATACGTTGAAATAGGGCTTCTTTAATTCTTTCTCATGTTGGTAGGTCTATTTTAACTTTATTAAATTAAAGAGAAAGATGTCAAAGTACAGAATACTTTAACAGTCCGGTTTCTTCGTGATGTTTGGACTTTTATGGTAACAAAATTACTTTAGATATCTGCTTTTTTTTTGCTAGCGTAAGGAAGCGCAAATACCTATAGCATATAGTGTGTGTGTGTGTGTGTGTGTGTGAATTACGGTTCGAAATCGAAAGACTAGAAAGGAATGTCAAATGATTAAACTTTAATGTTTTTCGAACTGTGGGTCGCGACCCCCTGGGAGGTCGCGAAGCCTCCGCCAGCCTTAAAACAATACATAAACGAAACATTTTGTTCATACTAAGGGGGTCGCGTCATGATAAAGTTTGAAAAACACTGCAATAATATCTTAACCCGTTAATGATTAACGCAAATCACATACAGAATGCAATCTTTCCAACCCATTGTCAGATATGATTGAAAGTTACAATTAGGTGACCTTATAGGACGCCTTATCTACTAGTAATAAAATCTACAAATTCATTGTAACTGTACCTATTTTGTTTTGTCAGAGCACATTCACAAGAATATATTATCTCACAAACGTTACGACATGCACGCGGAATGTTTTTCCAATAAACGTTGTTCTGTTGCCGGTTATTGTCCATTGTTCAGTGATCACTTCTCAAATAATGGACAATTGTTCCTTGACCTCAAACTATCTATTAACGACTTATTAACATTTCTATATGTCGGGGCGCAGATATATTGGTATTGGGTAGCGGCACAGAATAAATAATAGTACTGCCGTACAGAAAGGAAACTTCCTACAAAACCGAAGTTTGACAGCGGTTCAGGGTCGAATCATGCTATCCCTTTCTAATATATGGCACTATCCCTTTCGGCTATTTAGGGTTGTCAAAATTCAAATGATTATCTTATCTGTGGTCGTGCACGCAAAAGGAAGTCAAGTGGTGCCAACCCTAATAATTGCTCGGAGCTCGGAGTTTGGCCGAAGTTAGGAGTTTCGCACCCCTGGTAGCGGACGCAACTGTGACGTTTTAAGCAATTGCGACTAGTTTGTGGTGACTGTATTGATAATTCATGTTAAAGGGATGTTAACACTCTATGTCCTCGAAAGTGATGTTACTTAAGCAGTTTTTTTAAGAAAAACTATTTGTGTTAGTAAAGCAAATACAATATAGACCTCAAACTATCTATCAATGAGAGGGCATTTCAATAAGTCGGGACGCAGATATATTGGTATTGTGACGTTTTAAGCAATTGCGGCTAGTTTATGATCATTGATTTGATTATTGATAATTTATGTTACCAGTACAATTCTTATGTAATAGCGGGACCGGACGGTGAAAGGAAGATAAAACCTAAATTTTAGGCTAGCTTGTAAGATTTGCATGCTGTGCATGGACGGCTCAGAGGACGGACCTTCTTATAAATATTATGTACCAACTATTGAAACTCCTTTTTTTGCAAAATTAAATGGTAATTTCTATGTTTTTAGATCGATATTCTATTGAAACGGAGTGTAGATTGAGATCCAGAGCACTTACTTGCGGTACGGCCAGACGATCTTGTGAAACTTGGACAACAACTGCACTCGGCTCTGCATGTCCACGAGCAGCACTATAGTGCGGCACCCAGGTTTCAGCAATCTGTGGAACATTACAACGTTAGATTCTAGTTGACATAAAAATCTCATAACCAGGACATAAAATACAAAAAAAATGATCTAGTGAATAGATTTGACCGTAATAGTACAGTCACCTGCAATAATATGTTACTCTTCGAAGGCCGCAAAAATATGTGACACGCTCTTCTGGCACTACACATAAGATCGTGTCAGATATTTTTGCGGCCTTCCTTGTGAATCATATTATTGCAGGTGACAGAGAAAAAGTGAATAGAGTAAAAAGCTTTTCATTTGTTCAACTCTTTGAGACGATGGACGCGATACGCGTCTGGAATGACAGTCAAAATTCAATTTTAAATTCAAAACCACAGGGTCGTTTTTTGCTTGCCTACCCAACCTAACATAAGACCTTCTACGCTTGCGAATTTCTGGGGGCCGCTGCTAGTTTAAATTGTTTTCTTGATTATAATAATTGGATAACCCTAACCTTGCATCCGACACACCACACCCACAATGCACTGGCTGATAGCCAACACTTTCACATATGCACACGTATGTATGTATTGAGAAGTTTCGTTTTTTAGGGTTCCGTACCTCAAGAGGAAAAATCGGAACCCTTATAGGATCACTCGTGCGTCTGTCTGTCTGTCCGTGTGTCACAGCCTATTTTCTCGGAAACTACTGGACCAATTAAGTTGAAATTTGGTACACATGTGTAAATTAGTGACCCAAAGATGGACATATTTTTTTTTATAATTTTAAAATACATAGGTTCGAAGTTATTTAAGAAAAAAGCCAAAAAATTACCATTCCCGGCCCTTTATCTCCAAAACTACTGGGTCTAAAATTTTGAAAAAATACTCGAAATAGTTCTTTACCTATAGGTGACAGGAAAACCTATTAGAAATGTGCAGTCAAGCGTGAGTCGGACTTGTGTACGGAACCCTAGAAAGCGAATCCTACTCGCACTTGCCCGCTTTTTTACCCCCTTCCCTTCAAGATAGTTCCTATAATTCCAACAAAAATGTACCAGTACTTAAACATAATGTATACGTATATTTCTGATTTACAAAATACTATTAACAACATTGTAAGTAAGTTTGATAAGAGAATGGCATTGTTTATTTAACTGTTTATATTTAGATAAGATCTCGCAATCGTTACCAGTAGTTAATAGTACATCAAAGTAATCACCTAAAGATAAGTCGATTGTCTATAAATAATCGATCATTGTAGAATCTTCGCACTTGCCAATTTCTTGGGCGCATGTCAGTCACATTAGATTATTCAAAGCGTTAAAACATACCCTTTTTTATATTCTCTAGTTCAATTCAAGGTCCGTAATGTATGGGTCTAATACGCGTAACTAAGTAACCTTGACAATATATTAGTCAAGATAACATTATAAAGGCAGCATACATCGCGAGTGACTTTTTAAGCTACGCGCGCTACACGCGGTCTCAGTACGTTGATGAACATTGACAAGTGTTGTGTTTTTTAAAATGGCTCCTTCTAGAGACAGCGAGATCAAATCTTCAGCTTTGGAACTGATCGGGAACACACCTATAGTCGCATTGGATCGTCTACATCCCGGCCCTGGACGTATCTTAGCGAAATGTGAATTTATGAACCCTGGGGGTTCTATCAAATGCCGATCCGCGTTGTACATGATACAGAATGCTAGGAAGAATGGTGATTTGAAGCCTGGGAGCCCAGTTGTTGAAGTGACATCAGGGAATCAAGGAACTGGTCTAGCTGTTGTATGTTCAGTGCTTGGACATCCTCTGACTCTGACTATGTCTAAAGGGAACAGCGTGCAAAGAGCTATACATATGGAGGCGCTTGGTGCGAAATGCGTTCGAGTTCCTCAAGTTGAAGGTAGTTACGGAAAAGTGACTTTAGCCGATGTGGAAGCGGCTGAGAAAGAAGGGTTAAGGTTAGTTGAAGAAACCGGAGCATTCCTCGTTAATCAGTTTCATAATGATGCCAATGTTAGTTCGCATTACGACTCAACAGGCCCTGAGATTTGGAGGCAGACTGGAGGGCATGTAGACGCTTTCGTAGCCACCGTTGGAACGGCCGGAACTTTCACGGGTGTTTCTAAGTTTCTGAGGGAGAAGAATCCAGAAGTAGTGACTTATGTTGTGGAGCCAGAAGGTGCTGAGCCGATAGCCGGCAAGACTATCACGAAGCCGTGTCATCTGTTACAAGGATCAGGGTATGGGGCTGTTCCTGGGTTATTCAAGTTTGAGTACATGGATGGCACTATGAGTGTGTCTGATGAGGAGGCTACGCATTATAAGAAGCTGCTTGGAGAGAAGGAAGGGTTATACGTCGGTTACACTAGTGGGGCGAACGTGGCCGCCGCGGTGAAGCTTCTCAACTCGGGGAAATTGCCGAAGGATGCGTGGGTGGTGACCATGCTGAATGACACGGGGTTGAAATACACTCCTGTTCCGGAGGAGTTGACAAAGTGAATGTGCTTGTGAGAAAACATTTAATGGTTACGATTTAAGGACGTGTTGCTGTAATATGTGTATTTAGTTAAAATAAAGTGAAAATTTGAGTACCGTGTGAAGTTTTGATCGTGTTGATATACGTGTCTTTTAACCCTACATATGCCCGTCAAATATCACTTTTGAATTAATAACTTTTAAATCATAAATTACAATCCAAATTGTCTGGGACGGATATGGGACAAGGCATGCGAAAGGTTAACAATCCTTTTCGCAATAGTACATAGTAAAATTTATCACTAATTAATTTAATATTTTTTGCGAGATGCTCCTTCAAATCCGACAGTAAGGTGTAGTATCGTAATAAGTTACGAGTACATATATGTACAATGTTGCAAAAGAATAAAGATAAATTTCAATTGGCCGAGAACACGTAGGTTAGCGACGTTGGCGTTGACATGACATGATATAAATAATTAATTAATAATTAATATTAATCAGCCCTTGACCCTAAAATATTGTAGGCGTTCTAAGCTCGTTTATGGATTAAAGAAAGGCCAAGTGCGATGTTAGTTAGTTGGATGAGTTGAAAAAATTGCTAAGGGTTCCGTACTATTTTTACAAGCTTTTACATATTCAGTTTCACCTGACCGTTGTCTGTCTGTGTGTAATCAAATCTTGCAAGTTAAATTTGATTCACTTCCCGGTTTCCGATTGAGCTGAAATTTTGCATACATACGTAACTCGGGTGACAATGCAATATTATGGTGTCATCGAGCTGATCTGATGATGAGACTGCCATCAGGAAGGAAGGAGGTGGCCATAGGAACTAAGTACGTGATAAAACAACGAAACCTAATTGTGTTTGGGGTTTTTAGAATTATCTCGATGAGCATTAGTTGCCTATGGGAAGAGAGTAATTGATGACAATACCATAGAAATTATAGTGGATACAGAAAGCCAATTATAGGAACTCATTTGATGTAGATTGTTTTAAATTGTGCTATTTTAGACATACCACCGCCCAAACTGTACATCGGTGGACCTTATGCCTTTAGTAATAAGGTCCACCGATGTACGATTAGGAGTGTTGCTGTTGGTACATACTCTATGTGAACTTCAATAGTCTCGGCGACTGACATTAATAATTTATATTCTGAGCTTTATTGGGGTCGTCCAAAAATCATGTGATCATATTTGGCCTATTTTTGACCCCCCCCCCCCCCCTGGGTGACATTTGGTGATTTTAACGCAACACCCCAGCCACAAGATCACGTGATAATTAAGATTATTGGGTAAATATGCATATAAAATAGAGCGGATTATTTGATCTGATTAAATTTTGAAGTAATATTATAGTTTTTGGGTTTCCCGCTTTGAAAAAATAAGTTACACGTGATATCTTCTCTGACCTATCGTGATCATTCGTGATATTTTTTACCCCCAATAAACGATCACATGAGTTTTGGACGACCCCATTAATATTGTTAGCAATTTAAATTCGTTAATGTACTTAAAAAAACAACAAGTCGCCATGACATGGCGCAGAAAAATGGTTCTTCCGGTTTTACCGGTATACATAGTAATGGTAGTAATAATAGTTCAATGGCCAAGGCGTATCTATCTCGAACACTTGAGACGCTGACAGTATTGGAATTAGTGGTATTTAGTTATTTCAATCTGACGTTTTATACTTATATATATTTTATATAATTGACTATACTATTATACACCGTGTTTTTATTGAATTACGTAAACTTCGGGGTATGGTTAAATACGTTTAAGGGAACTAAATGGCATAAATCATTATCAAAAAAATTTTTTTTTTTTAATTTTAAGTTAAAAAGTAATGAAATGTAGTATATAGCGTTGTTGTAACACGGGCATTACATTTAACTCAACCAAACAATTGAAATATGTAACTTATCAATGTCATTTCGAACATCGATCGACCGAGATTGTACTTATGTTTAGTAGCAAATGTATGAACTCATTCTAAACACTAATCAATATGTAAACCGACCCTAAGGCAAGTGTACACGCTTGTAGAGGCCTTATAGGAAGAAATAAATTATTGATTATCTCCGAAATGGAGTTAATTAGAATATCAGTGTCTTTGAGAAAGTTTAACTTGACTTGATTTAACTTGAGAAAAGCGGTTTTATACTCTTACTGGAATATACATTCTAGAACTTTGCCTCTTTGTAAAAAATTAAGGAAGCCTATTTTAGGAAAAAATCCTCGCAGAGAGATAATCTCAGAAAGCAGTACAGATTTAATCTTGTATGTCAAAAATCAAACAACTCAATGTTTTACAGAAGTACATTCAATACTGCAATACGAGTTTTTAACGCCCTGCCAGTTGAAATAAAAATGTTAGAGGGAAATCATTTTAAATTTAAATTAAAAAACTGGTTAATTGAAAATGTATTTTACAATCTAAATGAGTTTTTTCTGGAATCACCAGTTTGTTAAGTATAAGTTAGTCAGTAAGCTAGTATAGTTAGTAGTTTTAAGATCATATTGTATGCTCGAAATGGGCAACTGTTGATTCGATATCTCCTGTATATGACATCTTATGTACACAGTTTACAATTAATAAATACTTTACTTTACTTTAAGCTCTGGAATGCACCCATGAAATAACCGGGAATTAAAAAACACGGTGTATACATCGTGCCCTTGAGGAACCCTACAGATTTTAACAGTATATTTCTGAGCATATTTAAAGATTAAAATGTCATATAAACTTTAAACTATTTATTCCCCAGTTTAAATATTTTAAAATTTGAAGTTGTTTAAGGAAATAGGCGATATAGGACCTTTTATAAATGGAACTGTTTTATATAATTTGTTTATTGATTGAGATTGCCAGTCAACCATAACCAATAATCAGTTATCAGTAAAAACCGCTAATCGTTTATCATATAAGTATGTTTTGATTTTTATGCGTATTATAATGATAAGATTGATAAGAAAATAATGGATAGACAAGGTTATTACTTTAATTTAAAGTACATATACTTTTTTAGTAATAATAATAAAGAATATAACGAGTTTTAGAATATATCAAACACTAACAGTAAAGGATGGTGTTTAGCAAAACTGAGTCAACCCACATCCATTTTGCAATAAAAAGTCAACTTTAAGCGTCAATTTTTTGAGTTGAAATCTTATTGCAAAATTAATGTGGTTGATACATTAAGAATGATTCACGGTTAATTTCACTAGACTTATATCGTGAACCGTGAATAAGATGCACGCATGTAACTTGTAACTGCATCGAAATATCGGGAGCTCGAAAACAAAAGGTAATCCTCACGCTCCAGATACCGGTCGACATAAGTCTATATTAAACAGTAATATGGTGGGACAGGTGGGGTGTCTAGTAAGGTTGAATCTTTAAATCTTAACATTTTATACAATAATACTTTTATACAGACCTTTAGAGAAGTGGAAATCCCAGGGTATAGAGATTTATTTATTAAAAACTAAAGTAAATAAACAAAAACCAACATAATAAAACTTAATACTAAATACTTAACCTACTGGTAAACAATTTGGCCTAAATCGCCGTCAACGGGCAGGGTGCCCAGAAGGCTGGCCGCTGGCAAGGGTATAGGATTTCCAAAGTTCACATAATTGTTAAGATGCAGGGGGGCAATTTAGACTGCGGGATAATTTAAACTAATCGAAATATATTATCTTCCATGTTTTACATTATTGCAGCCTCAACTCTGACTGCGGTTCGTTGTTGTTTTCCTTGGCGCTGCCGTTTCACCGACACCTCTTAAGCGCCGTCAGTATGCTAGTTTCCCACCTTGTGACATAAATAATATATTAAACACTCACCGCACGAGTCCGTTGTATTTCTCCGCCCTAAGCTCGTGCAGCCTCAGCTCTGACTGGAGCTCGTTGTTGTTTTTCTTGGCGCTGCCGTTTCACCGACACCTCTAAATCACCGTCAGTATGCTAGTTTACCACTTTGTGACATACATAATATATGAAACGCTCACCGGACGAGTCCGTTGTATTTCTCCGCCCTAAGCTCGTGCAGCCTCAGCTCTGACTGGAGCTCGTTGTTGTTTTTCTTGGCGCTGCCGTTTCACCTGTCGGTACAACTACCAGTCGGAAACAACAAAAGCTTAGGGTCTTAGGCGTAAAAATCATTTAAGGAAGTGCATACTTTACTTGTGTTATTATATTACATAGGATTACCTGACAGACAAACAAGCATGGTCCAAACCAGAAACTATTGTCCAGGAGACTATGTTCAGGTTAATTACGTAAATTGTATTTTTTAAGTGTTGTTTTGTCATGTTGTATCCCGCCGAGTTTCTTGCGGGTCCTATATTGGGGTCCTATATATACCGCTACGGACTAGCATACTGACGGTGATTTAGAGGTGTCCCTCTAAATCACCGTCAGTATGCTAGTTTACCACTTTGTGACATACATAATATATGAAACACTCACCGGACGAGTCCGTTGTATTTCTCCGCCCTAAGCTCGTGCAGCCTCAGCTCTGACTGCGGCTCGTTGTTGTTTTTCTTGGCGCTGCCGTTTCACCGAGACCTCTAAATCACCGTCAGTATGCTTGTTTACCACTTTGTGACATAAATAACATATTAAACGCTCAACGCACGAGTCCGTTGTATTTCTCCGCCCTAAGCTCGTGCAGCCTCAGCTCTGACTGCGGCTCGTTGTTGCTTGGCGCTGCCGTTTTGCCGACACCTCTTAAGCGCCGTCAGTACGCTAGTTTACCACTTTGTGACATAAATAATACAGTGTGGAAAAAGATAAGTCGGGCCCTGGAGGGAAACTACCTTAAATCCTTAAGCTGGCTCATTTTACTTAAAGGAGACATTCCTTTATTTTTAAAAAGAAACAAAACTGCATCTTTCCACCCTGTATATTGAACACTCACCGGACGAGTCCGTTGTATTTCTCCGCCCTAAGCTCGTGCAGCCTCAGCTCCGACTGCGGTTCGTTGTTGTTTTTCTTGGCGCTGCCGTTCTGCCGGCGCCGCTCGCTTCGCTGTTGTTGCACGGACTCTTCTTCTACGCGGCTGTAATACATAGCTCAATTAGTACGTTTGTTGTTAAGTTTTCATATGTGTGTGTGGTAGTCAAAATCTTAAAAATCTTGGGTTCAAACCTTGGTGGAACTCACGATTATAGGGAACGATGAAGCAGAAGAATTGTTCTCGAAAAAAAGCAATAACATAGCTAAAAATTCGATCAGGATCCTTATCAATCTTATCATACACAGACAAGAAGTTAAATGAATAATTTATAAACATAATATCGTCGGGTGACAAGCAAAAGTCACTAACTAACACCATTGAAATTATTGGACACATAAAATAAAAATAAAGTTTTTTTATTTTATTTTATGGCCTGGTTAGTTTGAAAGGGATTTCTACTCTCTTTTGCCAAGCTGTATGTTAGAGCTACAACTACAAGTACCTATAACACGTTAGAGATTTCTACCAGAAAAGAAAAGAAAGACAAAGTAGAAAAAAAGATAGTAGAGTAGAAAGTAGTAGTTTGGTAGAAAGTTTCTACCAGAGCATATCGCACAGGCATAATTGGACAGATGAACCCTAAGTTATTTGATCATATACTCACATGAGGTACCCGGCCACTAGTACCACGGCCACGGTGCCGAGCACGGACGCTAATGACAAGTCCTTCTGTGTTCCCTCTAACACCAGCACACGAGCTGTACATCCTACTCACATGAGGTACGCCATGAGGTACCCGGCCGCCAGCACCACGGCCACGGTGCCGAGCACGGAGGCGAGCGACACGGCCTTCTGCGTGCGCAGCGCCAGCGCCGCGCGCTCCGCCCACTCGCACACCAGCAGCATGGCGCGCCACAGCGGCCCGCGGGCCGCTTCGTCCAGTAACTCCTGTAACATAACATACGTTAACAAAGTTTCCGACAGAATCTACTTTATCTCGTTACACTAAGGTTCAGTTTACAACGATGATACTAACCTGTACATACGCCTATCACTTCCGTAGGCTTTAACAGTCTTGACCAACTGTTCCAACGCTTGTTTCGTATCTTTAAGCCTCACTATTATTACTACTCTTATCTCGTTGCACTAAGGTTCAGTTTAGAACGATAATATCATCCATCATCTCCGTAGGCTTCAATAGCCTCATGATCGACTGTTGCAACGCTCGTTTTGTATCGGTCAGCCTCGTCTGATACACGACATTATTACTACTCTTATCTCTTTGCACTAAGGTTCAGTTTCGAACGATGATACTAAACTGTACAAGCGCCTCATAAGCCTCATGACCAACTGTTCCAACGCTCGTTTCGTATCGTTCAGTCTCGCCTGATACGCCACATTATTACTACTCTTATCTCGTTGCACTAAGGTTCAGTTTAGAACGATAATATCATCCATCATCTCCGTAGGCTTCAATAGCCTCATGATCGACTGTTGCAACGCTCGTTTTGTATCGGTCAGCCTCGTCTGATACACGACATTATTACTACTCTTATCTCTTTGCACTAAGGTTCAGTTTCGAACGATGATACTAAACTGTACAAGCGCCTCATAAGCCTCATGACCAACTGTTCCAACGCTCGTTTCGTATCGTTCAGTCTCGCCTGATACGCCACATTATTACTACTCTTATCTCGTTGCACTAAGGTTCAGTTTAGAACGATAATATCATCCATCATCTCCGTAGGCTTCAATAGCCTCATGATCGACTGTTGCAACGCTCGTTTTGTATCGGTCAGCCTCGTCTGATACACGACATTATTACTACTCTTATCTCTTTGCACTAAGGTTCAGTTTCGAACGATGATACTAAACTGTACAAGCGCCTCATAAGCCTCATGACCAACTGTTCCAACGCTCGTTTCGTATCGTTCAGCCTCGCCTGATACGCCACATTATTACTACTCTTATCTCGTTGCACTAAGGTTCAGTTTAAAACGATAATACTAACCTGTACATGCGCCTCATAAGCCATCACCTCCGTAGGCTTCATTAGTCTCTTCACCAACTGTTCCAACGCTCGTTTCGTATCGTTCAGCCTCGCCTGGTACACCACATTGGTCGGTTCACTGAAATCGTCACAGTGCCCGTTGGAACACACGGGCCAGGTCTCGTTGAGCCATTCGAATTGTATGCGAGTGGCTTCGCGTCGCCATAGGATGACTACTCGGTGCTCCATTTGGGATGTGTCGCTGCCTGAAATATGAATTCATATTAGTAAATTTGTTTAATATACATATTTTTTCCAGATTTGTATTAATTCTAGTAGAAATCGTCAGCTATTTCGAGTTTTTCAGGAGTGTCCAAAAAAGCGTCCTAATATTCCAATATTTTTCTAACCATCTATTACGTCATATTTATATAATGTATAAAGGACATAACAAGAACTTATGCCAGATTTTTTGTTTTAATTCTAGGTACAGCAAACTTCAATTACGTTCATATAATCGGCAAACTCTTCTGCAACATATTACCAATGTTCTTGTAGGGTTGTTACACCTTGGTGCCGTGACCAGGATTATCTCAAAAATAATTTCTACGTTGATATATTTGGACCATTCTTATATCCTTACCTGAGGCTGGACGTGTATAGATTCCGTCTAACTTTTACCGACTTGAACAGAATTTGTTTCAGAATAGTGTCATTATAAACGTCATAATATCTTAGAAACTCACTTTGTCATTGAAACTTCCGTGCAGAGTAAGCTTGGTCTGACACTATACATATTAAGCGTTGTGTAATCTTAACTTAGCGTCCGTATGACCAGGAATGACCAGGATTGTCATCGATTTAATTCCTTTTTTTAATTTAGCTTTAAAAATGTATTAAATCCTAACCTGAACCATTAGCCAGCGCCTGCACGAAGTTAGGCTGCGCGTGCATATAGACATATGCGTAGTGTAGCCTCTCAGGCGCCGTTCTCGCCAGCCGCCTAAGCTCCGAGCGCGCCGCCGTGGCCGCCGCGCCGGCCGAGCACAGCAGCACGCAGCACAGGCGGCGGCGGTTGGGCCGCCATTCCACGGGACATACATGCTCTAGGACCGCCTGGTAAAAAAATATATTAGAAAAGCGTTAGAGGGATATTTTAATTTGATTACTTGATAAATTGTCATTTGTCACTTCCTTAAACTAACAAGATATGAGCCTATTTAATCAAGGATAAAAAATATCTACGGCAAATTGTTAGCACCGGTGTCCATGAAACTAGCTCACAAAAATAACCTATTAATTTTACTAAATATACAGGTATTTTATAGCATCCCCTACCAGGCAAACATATTATGCCGGTTACAATTTGGTGGCGTAACGAGGATATAATTTACCATCGTAGTTCATTTATTTTTTCGAGATATATTTGCAATCTTGTATCGCTCGTCGTCACAACTTTGTTATTCAAAAACTAGGTACCTGCGACGATAGTCTTGGTAGCGTCAGCAACTGATTAGCTTCTATCAGTTCTCGCAGCGTCTTCGTGGGTATTTCTGTCGTGCTGACTGTAGCCGCCGGTTCTGGACTGTCCTCTTTCAAAAGCACCATGGTGTCGATGTGTCGCTGGACTTTGTAACGGGCGGTTACGTTGGTAGAGTCACGCGCTGTCATTGCGACGAAACTGGAAAAAAATACAATAAGATTACTTTGGTATCACTACAGCGCTTGTTTTTTTTTAATGTAAGTGGGGCATGGATGCTCATACTTGTAGAAAAACTATTGCATAAAACGTAACAAAAAAAACTAGTCTGTCATTTCCGTCAATAATAAAAACCGGCAAATAGGACTCCTCCTGAAAGAAGAGTGCTTTGACCTTGTTATCCTTGAAGTCGCCTAGCCAGCTGATTAGAGGAGACAGCGACACTCGTAAGTGATCATTGTATCTTAATATCTTTGCAATAAGGTTTACGAATTGTCCGTTAAGAGTCGACAATGGTACATACCCAAAAGAAACCCGGTCTCTATAATGGAACGCAGTGAGCAGATATCGTAGGCGCATGGTAGGTTGCTCCTCAAAGATGAGCGCTTTGACCTTGTTGTCTTCGAAGTCTCCAAGCCAGCTGGTCAGAGAGGAGTCAGTCACTCGGGGAACGAGCTTGTAGGGAAACTTCCAGCGGATCCATTCTGTAATAAAGACAATATCATTTATATTTTGAAGATAAGACTTCTTCCTGCTCATCTTTTTCTGTCGCGTAGTTAGCATCAAATTGATAATGATGGCCAAGTGGCCAAATATATCGTAACACACGCTCGCACGCACGCGCAAATGTACGCACGCATGCTCGCGAATTATAATCAATGAATGAACGGATGATGATGAACCAGTGAATGGTGATTAATGAGTGATTGAAAGATAACGAGCGAATGAATGATTAAAAACAAATGAATGCATGATAATAAACGAATTAATTAATGACGATTATTACGACGAAGTATTATGATTGATTACGACTGAAAGAATGACTTTATCATTTGGTGGAGTTTATTTAAAACACTTACCTAATATCTTCGGCATAGAGCTGAGACTCTCCTTATAAATGTAAACATGTTGTTGAAGAACCAGCGTAAGGCACGGCACCCCGTGCACGCCTATCCTCCTAACCAAGCTCGCCTCATGCCCGGCGTGCACCGTGGCCGCTGTCACACCGAGCGGTTGTAACGCTTCGACTAGCCTCCTCCAGAAGGCCGCCGCTCGTACACAGTCGAAACACCAGTCGGTGTAAAAGAGGACTAGGGCTGGAGTGTGGACTGATTTCTCCATTATGTTGTTTTCGAAATGCCTGCAAATAACAGATGACATTCATATTAACTATAAGGTTCTTAACTGGCGTAAAGCTTATCTTAAATGGTGCCATGACCAGGTCTAGTAGTCAGGACATTAGCCTTGGCCACTTTTTCCTTAGTACATGACTGTAGTAGTGTGACTACTTAAAAACAACAATCAAACATATTTAATAAAATAATTTGATTTCTTGCCTAATCATATAGTAAAATTGGTTGATTTTCTTTCTTGGCAAATTTACTACTCATCTTATTGAATACAATTTCAATGCTTAAGCTGAAACATTTAAATAAGTGTCTCCTCTTATTCAGCCACAACCTAAAACAAATTAAATTATGAAATAAATGAAAGACTTACTTAGCAGTGACTGAAAGCTTATGAAATAATGTGATGTCTTGGTCTTGAGTTCTGAAGTGGTTTCCAAAGAACTCTTCAAATGGGTCAGTGCTGCAACAATGAAATATTTACTTTTATTTAACCTGGCCTGTAACATAATCGTGGTTCAAGTAGCTTCCTAACCTAGAGCCTGCTAGAGTCAGACCAAGGTAAGTTGGCAGCAACTTTGATAGCCCAGACTGTGCAGGTAAACGTCATAATTTCATAGAAATTTGATATTATTTTTAGTTTTCAAATTTTTGTTAATTATGTGGAACTAATTACATATTAACAATAACCGAACTTAATGATAATGACTTAAGGCATTTCAGTATTTGTAAGACAACGTACATCTTTAGTGTCTGTATCATATTGAAATTGATTTTAGAATGACTCATCAGTTCAATGTTTCAGAAGCGATCCAGTCTGAGTAATGTTTGTTTACCAAGCATTTAATATCCGTGAATCAAAGTGGCGAAGGAAGTAAATATTTGGAAGAGAGTCAATTTAAACTCTAATGGACTATTAACCTGAATCACTGTAAAAATATATTACTTTATAAAGAGACTTGCTTGTTTGTTGGTATGTTTGTTTGAATGAACTGGAGAAAACTATACAAAAGAGAAATCTATTAAGAAATATAACTGAATGTCCTAGAATAGGGTTTTAGTTACCAGTTGTATTTAAGCCATATTGTATCACTGTTTAACATAGAGAATTAAAGATAGATCTAGAATTTTGAACAATAGGTTCTTTATAATAAGAACTTAATATGGAGAATTTTGCAAGTTTTCCTTACAAAAGGTTGAAATTGAAATAGCTTTGAAATACAAAAGGTACTCTAGATAAATACAACTTTTTAATGGGTAGGAAGCCAATCTTTGTCTCGGTTTTAAAACTAAACCACAACTTGGGTTTCTAGCATTCTGAAAAAGCAACACTCTTGTGAAATGCTCTATTTCCCCTTTTCAGTTTCAGCGATGAACTAGTCATACATATATCTAGCCAAATTGTTTACAAATACTAACCTGAACCGAGCATAAGTACTGTAATCATGTCTCTGCTTGTAGAGGTGTTCATCTTCATTTGTGATTCCATACTGGTCATAAGCTTGCCTTCTCTCTGTGTCTGAGAGCAGCTCATATGCCTGTTTGATTTCTACAAAACGAGACTCCGCATTTGGGTGAAGGTTTTTGTCAGGATGCCTGAAAAAACATGAATATAAATAAATAACAATAAATAAATAAATATTATAGGGACATTCTTACACAAATTGACTAAGTCCCTCAGTAAGCCCAAGAAAGCTTATGTTGTGGGTACTCAGACAATATTATAAATACATAGAAAACATCCATGACTCAGGAACAAATTCTTTATTTATTCATAACAATAAAATTATTGTGTTGAACATAAGCTTAAAATTAAAAATTAACACTACATTAAATTAAATTACATTAAATTAAAGCTCAATTAAGTGATCCCAAGCTGGTGATATTAATGAAAGTATATATATTAAAATTCAAATTGTTTTAATTAAAATTGTATCACCCTTGTAATGCCCTTATCGGGATTCAAACCCAGGACCATCAGCTTCATAGGCTGGATCACTACCCACTAGGCCACACCGGTCGTCATTAATATAAACTAAACAATGTAGTTCCTTCTCCTCATAATAGCAATTTAGTAAGTATTTTGTATGAAATTATGTGTGATATCACATCCTTATAGATGTGTGTAAGACCCATGTCTTACACACAACTTTCCAACATAATATCACATCCAGGGGATAAATCATCAAACACATAAATGTAAGAATGGTAGTTATCATTATTCTTTGCCTTTTTTAACACAATGTTGATAAGATTTAATTCAAATCAATTACCTTACTTTTTATTTAGTAGGTACTGAGTATTTAAAAATTGGTAGAAAATTAATATTTGCAGGGCAATCAAATGCATCATTTGTAGTCAATGCATTTGGTGCATATTTATTGCCCCTATATTTAACTTCTTGACAACAGTATCTAGCATAACAAAATATGGGTCAAGCTTATGCCACAACAGATGGATCTAATGTTAACTCACAGAGCACAGATAAATATTGAATTTCTTATAAACAGTATGGTAGTTACCATACTGATACCACACAAGATATCATACAAACAATTTGAGTAGGTACCAATATTTAGGTATTCGTCGCGCCATTTGTTTATTCATAACTTATTGATCCAATCACAAAACAAAACCAGGTCAGACCCGTTCACAATAAGGTAGACGCTGTATGATAATACTAGCAACGTAAACTCACCATTCTTTAGCCTTTTGCCTGTAAGCCTTGCGAATTTCCACCAGCGTCGCTCGGCGGGAGATCCCAAGGATCTCGTACGGGTCACCGATCTTCTGGACCAAGACCAGCGGGCACAACGCGGCCACTAACAGCACCCACAGCCATCGCCTCTTCCAGCCCTTGTATATCCATTGCATATTACCAAACTGTCCCGACCACAACCCTCACGAAGCTACCTCCGCACTATTCATAGAACTCTCATGCCGACGCTTTACACGCGCTGACTACACACATGACACACCAGAAAATAACAGAGGAACTCATGAAACTCTTATCAGTCATTAGTCTTAAAATAGAACACAGATGGCTGAAAATTTGTAAAATTGGAAAAAATCTCGCGAAAATTATAAAATGTCAACCGGGGTTGACCATAGACAAGATCCTTAGTTTCTTAAATTTCCTGCAGAGTGCAATGACTGCAATGCGATTGGAACGATCGACCAAAGAATGAACGAATATAAAAGTCAAAGTCCATAAACAACAGCGGAATGGAATGGAATGAATGGTTCGGCCACGTGTCTTTGACGTTTTCCAGCTGGCTGTCACTACTGTCATTATGTTATGTCACGTATGTCACTTTCTTTACGTCACTTTTGTCGTGTGGTCATGTCGACAGTGTTGCCAGATGGTCACAAAAGTCACATTTTTCGTGACTTTTCGCCTTCTCGTGTGACATGTGCGTGACTTATGATCTTGACGCAATTTTTGTGAATTTTTAAGCTAGTCGAATTTTGAAAAAGTTTAGTTTTAAAATTCGTATTTTTTTTAGTGTGATGATTCATTTCTTTTAGTCTGTATCTAATTATACTGCTTATTGCACTGCATCAGTTATTCTGAGATTTTTGAGCGCTCAGAAACCATTACTGTGTTATTTTTATCGGTGCTAAATTATTTACGCATATACTTTTTTATTTTCTTTTGATTAAGTTTAATGAATAATTAATGCCGCAAGTTGAGTAAGTACTCGTACAGACGTCATTAAATGAACCGTTGCTTTCGCTTGCACGGTCTTGCAGTCGCGCGAGCGGTGGACAATGTTAACTTTTCGTTCGCACTGACTGACTGTGACTCATGTGACTGGGTCCGGAAAATGTGTATTACTAAAAATATTAGAAGTTCATGGTACTTCACCGTCGCGGCGATTTCAAGCTTCGCGCTTGTGTTTATTAACCTGTGAAGATAACAGTGTTTTTTCTGAATTCGGGTCCAACCGGTAAGGCAAAGGGGGTGTAATAAATAGACTTAGATTTTTTTTGGCCAAAGTGCATAATAAAATCGTAAAAGATTTAGAAACATTTCAATCAGAACGCTAATATAAGCAAAAATGGCCAAGATATTTGAACCGAAAGTTGGGAAAAATCTAGGACTAAAAATTTAGATGGATATTGTGTCATTTATAACACCTATTTTTAATTGTGTAATCGTAGAGAATACGCTAAAATAAGCATGTCTTGTAGGAAAAACTTTTCTCTAAAATCAAAAATGGCCGAGATATTTGACCCGAAAGCGTTTTTTGGGTTATTGAAAAAAAAAATCGAAACTAATGCAGCTCCCGCCTTAGTCTGCTAACCTAATTACATATATCCAAATCGGCTCTGCCCAGGAAGGTCTTGCTCGCTCGCTGCCGCAAGCTTCAAATATTAAAATATAAAGTATTGATTTAAGACAAAAAAAATCCTACAAAACATGCTGTTTTTAGCGTATTCTCTAGGATAACACAATAAAAAATAGGTGTTATAATGACACAACATACAACGTAATTTTTACTGCCCTAGATTTTTCTCAACTTCCGGGTTAATTAAACGGTCTTTTTTAATTTTAAACATAAGTTCAAGTAAAAGATGCTCATTGTAGCGTATTCTCTACGATAACATTATGAAAACTAGGTGTCATAATAACATCACTCGGATGAAGTGCTACACCCCCAGCATGCCATTTAGTCAGTTTAGTCCAACCCAAATTCGTTTACGAGTCAATAGGTTAGTAAACATTGATTAATAGTTGTTTTTTATTAAGATTTCGTATCAATGTAAATGTTTGGAATAGAGTCTGGCCAGCGAATCGTGGCACTAAAAATCGCGGGAATTTCAATAAAAACCGCACCTGGCAATAAAATTACTATGAAATTAAATGACAGCTTATTTGATAGGAAAAAAAGTTGCCTTATAAAGAATAAAAAAAATAGCTTGTGGGTTCAATTCAATTTTTCTTTGATACTGCAAAACAACAATCTGTGGTCGGCTATTTCATTTTCACCAAACCAGCTGGTAAAGGCTCTCTTGATTGTTAAAAAACTGATAAGAAAGTTGGATTTTATCAAAATGCGCGGCAAAAACCTATAAAATAACCTACCCATATTATAATATAAAAATGTGACTTAAGCAGCAAAAACGTGACTTTTAGGGAAACGAAACGTAACTTATGACTCCAGAGCCCTGGCAACACTGCATGTCGGTCAGTCAGTGTATAGCCTTTCGTAGTATTGTTTTAATTTGTATTGTTATAGCTTAAGCAGTCGGTGCTTAGCTAAATCTTGGTTTTTAACAGTTAAACGCAGTATATATAAAATCATTTTAGTGGAATCTGTGCTGTTAACCCGGAGTTTTATAACGTAAGTATATTTTGCAGTTTGATATCTTAACTTAGCAACTGAATTAAATGTGGTGTAATAAAATATCTACAAAAAAAATACACGGTAAAGAACTTTATAGTTCTTTATCCTACTATAATTATATGGCTTAGTCTCTCTCACGCTTATAACATACCTTGTCGAGTGTCAAATTACTCAAGTAAGAGAGTAGTTGTGGAAGCTTTTTGCTAATCCATGAATGTTTTTTTTTGCCATGTCACTATTGCTAGTCATGACTCTGTGTTTTATTATCTTGTAGGTATAATTACACAATTATTATCTTTGCTATGTTGCTTGGTTTCATACATAAAATATGTGCAATATAAAATTTTTAATTTACATAAGAATATTTACATTTCCTGTAGGCCAAGCACATGATTGGCGCGACAGTATCTCGCCGCGAGATAGACTACCCGTCTTATTCTAACTGTATTATGTAAAGAGGGATGGGTAGTCTATCTTGCGGCAAGATACTGTCGCCCCAATCATGTGCTAGCCCGGCAGACTTGTGTATAGCACATAGCATTAATACTATTATCTTCCTATTGTATGAGTTTAATAGTATCAAGATGACCTTGAAATTATCTCATGATTACTTCATAAATAGGTAATAATTACCAGAGCTTCCTACATCATAACTTTGTAAGTCTCTGCATACTCAAGTTCAAATGATATTTATTATAATTTCCAAATTTAAAAGCACAAAAGTTACCCTCCCATAGAAAATGGACCAACCAAAATGTATGAAACAGCCAAATTTTTTTTTTGCAAGAATTTGAGTGAAAAATTTTGAGAAATTCAACCCCTAAGGGGGTTAAAAAGGGGATGAAAGGTTGTATGGGTTTACAATTTTATTTTTTGCTCGGAACTTGAAAGTCTTGAAACTAGGATAGAGATGGTAAAAGGGCATTATAAATCTTATGATATTTTTCTGCATAATGTTCTATGCTCATGTAGAAAACAAATCCACGCGAACGAAGTTGGGGGCCACAGCTAGTTTTAATATATTTAATAAATATGTTCAGTGTTCACAATTCATGTTAAAATGGAATAAATAGAATATTAATAAAGGAAACAATGGCCTCATTAGATAAACAACCAGATATACAACCAACACATGTTTTTCTAATATATGTATACTCGCTCCTACAAGTTTAAATACTTAATAAAAACACTCTTTGACATGCAGTTCATCATCATTTAAAGTCCAGTCGTTCTTAAACTTTTTTGTGATGGATCCATAACACAGGATTAACTATATTATATAGTTAATCCTGTTTAGAGGCTGCCGAAGTAACGATAGTTTCACACCAAAATAGTTCCGAACCTTCTATTTTCAAGTATACAGGCTACAGCAACAATCTTAAATGATCACATGTGGACCTTATTCCTTTGTAATAAGATTTACGAATTGTCAATGAACAGTGTCGACAATGGTACCACAGTGCAACATCAAGAGCTGCTGCAATTCCTCTCCCCCTTTACGACTTCTAAACGACCTTCTCAATCACGCGCGTTTCCGAACTGTGACGTCACTCGTGGGTGTGTGAGTGACGCGCAAGTGTCAATTTCAATTTGTTACTCATTTATACTCATTTGTAGGAAGCACAGCGCAGAATGAGAGCAGTATCTGACGTAGATTCGAGGATGTTTACACACCTTGAAATTATGTTCAATTTGAGCTGGAAAACAGTGATCAAATTGCATTTTTGCTCACCATAGTGAGAAAAAGTTACTTTTTAGTCGCTACGTTAAAAAAATTACGCTCATGATTCTACTCGAGCTTTTGCCACAGATCCAGAATTTCGCTTTTAGAGCGGTGGCGATTCATAATTAGCACTCATAGCATAATACAAATTTTCTCTTTTGTTACATAAAATCATGTCTATTTACAAACAGTAGGTTGGCATGTTACGTTACGTAAAAGCTCTAATTTTAAAAAGCGGCCAGGTGCGAGTCGGACTCGCCCATGAAGGGTTCCGTACCAGCAAGTAAGGGGTCATCCATTAATTACGTCACACGAATTTCTAGGTTTTTTGACCCCTCCCCCCTAGTGTGACGTCACATTTTTTCTACGAAATCGCCAAATCGAATTAAGTAAGTACCTAAGTATTATTAATATTTTATCAAAATATTTTTGACGACATAAATATTAGTAATTTTATAACCCAAAACTGCTTAGGAAAGAAAACTACTGATGAAGTTAAAGTGACGTCACAAAGTTTGTGTCTCCCCCCTCCCCCATGTCACAATATGTCACATTTTATTGACCCCCTCCCTCCCCCTAAACGTGTGATGTAATTAATGAATGACCCCTAACGTAATAAAATTGCGTTTTACGATTTATGACGTATTAAAAAAAACTACTTACTAGATCTCGTTCAAACCAATTTTCGGTGGAAGTTTTCATGGTAATGTACATCATATCTTTTTTTAGTTTAATCATTCTCTTATGTTAGAAGTTACAGGGGGGGGACGGGACACAAATTTTACAACTTTGAAAGTGTCTCTCGCGCAAACTATTCAGTTTTTAAAGACCTATCCATAGATACCCCACCCCCCCCGTATGGGATTGATGAAAAAAAAATTTGAGTTTCAGTTCTAAGTATGGGGAACCCCCATAATTTATTGTTTGTTTTCTATTTTTGTGTGAAAATCTTAATGCGGTTCACAGACAAGGACTGAAAAACCGCAAAAGACCGGTAACCTAAAATAAAGGTATCAATTGAGTAGGTATCCACCAGTAATGGTACCCGAATAAAACGGCAAAATACTAGTACCTAAAATAAAGGTATCAATTGAATAGGTATCCAACAGAAACGGTACCCAAATCAAACGGCAAAATAGCAGTACCTAAAAAAAAGGTATCAATAGAATAGGTATCCAACAGTAAGTGTACCCAAATAAAACGGCAAAATACCAGTATCTAATATAAAGGTATCAATTGAAAAGGTATCAAATAGTAACGGTACCCGAATAAATAAAATTCAAACGGTACCGTTAAGGCTAACGGTCTTCAGTAGGTAAAGGACCTTATGCCTTTTGTAATAAGGTCTTTGTTGTTTTATAGCTTTTAGGACTGCGGATTTAGAAAATGATAACTGTTTTGGAATCCAACATGTCTGCCGTGCACTTTGACATAAAAGTCGACATAGGAGTGCCGAGTCATCATTTTTGAATTCTGCACGCCCTAAAACCTATAAAACGACACACATGATGACTTTTATGTCAAAGTGCACGTCAGACATCTTGGATTCCAAAATTGTCATCATTTTTGAATTCTACACTCCCTGAAACCTATAAAACGACACCCATGATGACTTTTATGTCAAAGTGCACGTCAGACATCTTGGATTCCAAAATTGTCATCATTTTTGAATTCTGCACTCCCTGAAACCTATAAAACGACACCCATGATGGCTTTTATGTCAATGATGATGATGATGATGATGATGACAATATAATTCACAAACAATCACATTGGGATCCGTGTACCTAGTGAAAAGTGAGAGGGAGACACGCGTTACCTCCCGCTCTCGCGAGTGACCGCTTTGAATTGAGGTATCAGATCAAACGCTATAAGGTTTTTTTATTTAAGGGTACCGTTTGGACGGATGCCTACATTTAACGGTACCGTTTGGGCTAAAGCTTATTTGGATACCTAAAGTATTGATATCAATATGGAATGCTAGTTTAACGGTCGGGTACCTATAAAAAAACACCTAAAGGTACTTTTATTTAACGGTACCGTTTGAACGGAAGCTTGTTTGGATACGGGTACCGATTGATATTGGTACCGAAATGCTACTTTTAACGGTCGGGTACCTTTAAAAAGACCGGTCATAACCGTTTTTAACGGTACCTTTTCAGTCCCTGTTCACAGAATACATCTACTTACCAAGTTTCAACAGTATAGTTCTTATAGTTTCGGAAAAAAGTGGCTGTGACATACGGACGGACAGACAGACAGACATGACGAATCTATAAGGGTTCCGTTTTTTGCCAAATGGCTACGGAACCCTAAAAAACCCATTTACTTACTCGACTTATTGTATTTGACGTCTCTCTTTTTACTGTGGCAAGTCAAGGATGTGATTGTTTTCAATCTTGAAACAATAACTCCACTCTTAAAATAAGCCTTTTGACAATTGCAGTAGGTAATATTTCTGCTTAGTGCCATTTGGTGCCATTGCAATCGCTTACATACTCGTAATTGACAACCAAATTAGTTTGAATGACCGTACTTGTTTTGTGCAATAAATAAAGCTTTTTACTACTAGTACTACCTATACCTACTACAAAGTCTACAAACCAGTAAATTAAAGTATGGCGCCATTTATTTTAGCCTATTTAGTTGATAGCGTTCAGTAAGTCTAATATATACCTACGCGATTTTTTTAGGTGACTCCAATCGTTTTTGATTTAACTGGTTTTGTTTGACATCAATAAAAGTATTTTCTTTCTTTCTTTTCTAGTTAAATATAGGTACTCGCCAGCGCTCGCGCACCAATGGCAATACACATTCTTAAGTAAAAGTAATAGAGGTTGTGGCGATTTATTCTCGGGTCAGTGTTAAGTGATCTATTTATACGTAATAAGAGGAAATCCTGATTCGTTTGCTGATATTAGATGGATACTTTTTATAGGCACAATAATGGCGTTATTCATAAAACGCAATTAGCTATGAGTCGTTTGTCTTTATCTATAATTTTGACATATTTATTTAAAAGAAATGTAAATATACAAATATCTTTAGGTTTCGAATATAGGTAGAGTTGTTTAATGGTAGGTAGTAACCTACCTGGTCGTTTCTCAAAAAGTTGGCACCGCCAGGTTAACGTTAACGTTTTTCAAAAATTTTGCATTTTCGCATTTTTTTTTATTGGGATCGTTAAAAGGCAACTTTAACTATTAGAAAATGTGGAAGGGAAGCAATTCCTTCAATTAGTTTAGGAGATATAGGCGTTTGAAATTCAGGTTAATGATATCAAGGACAGGTGAAAGATATTTTGTCTCCAGGTTATCGATAGTAGAAGCAGGTTATCGAGAAATAAGTACAAATTCCAATGAAAATATTGTCAGGTTATCGAGAGGCGTCATTAACCTGTGTCCGTTGCCGTTAACCTGGTTTCTTGTCATCGTTCACCTGTAATGAGTGTCATCCACCTGTCCACCACATCATTTTCAATGCCTTCTAAAAATAATCGAAAAATGTGTCATCTTCTGTAAAAAGGGACCTTATTGTCCACCATGATGATTAAAATTTTGGATTCTGACCCACCTCACCTTCGATTCGATTCCCAATTTAACAACAAGTTTCTGTAAATAAGTAAACATTCAATCTTACTGTCTATTCACCTTGGCAGTACCTAGTGGAACTCAGGTTTGGTGCAACATAGGCACATGCAGTTTTGGTCATCCAACTCGTCTTGGTGAGCACTTGGGAGAGCAGAACTCAAGATAGAGCTGATGCTGGACCATCGCAGTACCTAGTGGAACTCAGGTTTGATGCAACATAGACACACACTGTTTTGGTCATTCGACACGTCTTCATGAGGACTTGGGAGGGCTGTACCCAAGATAGAGCTGATGCTGAACCCTCGCAGTACCTAGTGGAACTCAGGTTTGGTGCAACATAGACACACGCTGTTTTGGTCATTCGACACGTCTTGATGAGGACTTGGGAGGGCAGTACCCAAGATACAGCTGATGCTGAACCCTCGCAGCACCTAGTGGAACTCAGGTTTGGTGCAACATAGACACACGCTGTTTTGGTCATTCGACACGTTTTGATGAGGACTTGGGAGGGCAGTACCCAAGATCGAGCTGATGCTGAACCCTCGCAGCACCTAGTGGAACTCAGGTTTGGTGCAACATAGACACACGCTGTTTTGGTCATCCAACACGTCTTGATGAGCACTTGGAAGAGCAGTATCCAAGATAGAGCTGATGCTGAACCCTCGCAGTAACTAGTGGAACTCAGGTTTGGTGCAACATAGACACACGCTGTTTTGGTCATTCGACACGTTTTGATGAGGACTTGGGAGGGCAGTACCCAAGATAGAGCTGATGCTGAACCCTCGCAGCACCTAGTGGAACTCAGGTTTGGTGCAACATAGACACATGCTGTTTTGGTCATCCAACACGTCTTGATGAGCACTTGGAAGAGCAGTACCCAAGATAGAGCTGATGCTGAACCCTCGCAGCACCTAGTGGAACTCAGGTTTGGTGCAACATAGACACACACTGTTTTGGTCATCCAACACGTCTTGATGAGCACTTGAGAGAGCAGTACCCCAGATAGAGCTGATGCTGAACCCTCGCAGTACCTAGTGGAACTCAGTTTTAGTGCAACATAGACACACGCTGTTCTGGTCATTCGACACGTCTTGATGAGGACTTGGGAGGGCAGTACCCAAGATACAGCTGATGCTGAACCCTCGCAGCACCTAGTGGAACTCAGGTTTGGTGCAACATAGACACACGCTGTTTTGGTCATTCGACACGTTTTGATGAGGACTTGGGAGGGCAGTACCCAAGATAGAGCTGATGCTGAACCCTCGCAGCACGTAGTGGAACTCGGGTTTGGTGCAACATAGACACACGCTGTTTTGGTCATCCAACACGTCATGATGAGCACTTGGAAGAGCAGTACCCAAGATAGAGCTGATGCTGAACCCTCGCAGTACCTAGTGGAACTCAGGTTTGATGCAACATAGACACACGCTGTTTTGGTCATTCGACACGTCTTGATGAGCACTTGGGAAAGCAGTACCCAAGATAGAGCTGATGATGAACCCTCGCAGTACCTAGTGGAACTCAGGTTTGGTGGAACATAGACACACGCTGTTTTGGTCATCCAACACGTCTTGATGAACACTTGGAAAAGTGGTTACTAAGATAGAGCTGATGCTGAACCCTCGCAGTACCTAGTGGAACTCAGGTTTGGTGCAACATAGACACACGCTGTTTTGGTCATCCAACACGTCTTGATGAACACTTGGAAAAGTGGTTACTAAGATAGAGCTGATGCTGAACCCTCGCAGTACCTAGTGGAACTCAGGTTTGGTGCAATATAGACACATGCTGTTTTGGTCATCCAACACGTCTTGATGAGCACTTGGAAGAGCAGTACCCAAGATAGAGCTGATGCTGAACCCTCGCAGCACCTAGTGGAACTCAGGTTTGGTGCAACATAGACACACACTGTTTTGGTCATCCAACACGTCTTGATGAGCACTTGAGAGAGCAGTACCCCAGATAGAGCTGATGCTGAACCCTCGCAGTACCTAGTGGAACTCAGTTTTGGTGCAACATAGACACACGCTGTTCTGGTCATTCGACACGTCTTGATGAGGACTTGGGAGGGCAGTACCCAAGATACAGCTGATGCTGAACCCTCGCAGCACCTAGTGGAACTCAGGTTTGGTGCAACATAGACACACGCTGTTTTGGTCATTCGACACGTTTTGATGAGGACTTGGGAGGGCAGTACCCAAGATAGAGCTGATGCTGAACCCTCGCAGTACCTACTGGAACTCAGGTTTGATGCAACATAGACACATGCTGTTTTAGTCATTCGACACGTCTTGATGAGCACTTGGGAGCGCAGTACCCAAGATAGAGCTGATGTTGAACCCTCGCAGTACCTAGTGGAACTCAGGTTTGGTGCAAGGTCAGGTCAGGTTAGGTCCGGGTTCAGGTTCAGATAAGAGCCGGGATCCAGGTCCAGGTCCGACTCCGGGTTTGAGTCTAGGTCCGGGTCTGAGTCACAGTCCGGGTCCGAGTCCGGGCCCGAGTCTGGGTCCGGGTCCCAGCCCCAGTCCCAATCCAAGTCAAAATCTAAATCGCCAAACGTGTACTATGCATCGTTGAAGAGTTCTGTTCTAATCATCATCAGCAGTTCCACTTCATCAAATGCGACAGTTTTTAATGAAAATGCTTGATTTTCTGATGTAAATCCAAAAGTCACTATACGCATGCCTTTAAGGTTTGAGGAGTTCCCTCGATTCCTCATGGATCCCATCATCAGAACTCGAGATTGACAAAAATGCAGCTTATAAACTTATCTTGCTTAACAAACATAACGAAGAGGACTAATCGCCAAACGTGAACTATGCATCGTTGAAGAGTTCCGTTCTGATCTTCATCAGCAGTTCCACTTCATCCAATGTCACTTTTGTGAATGTATATGCTTGATTTGTAGATAAAAACACAAAAATCACTATATGTATGCCTTTAAGATTTGAGGAGTTCCCTCGATTCCTCATGGATCCCATCATCAGAACTCGAGATTGACAAAAATGCAGCTTATAAACTTATCTTGCTTAACAAACATAACGAAGAGGACAAATCGCCAAACGTGAACTATGCGTCGTTGAAGAGTTTCGTTCTGATCTTCATCAGCAGTTCCACTTCATCCAATGTCACTTTTGTGAATGTATATGCTTGATTTGTAAATAAAAACACAAAAATCACTATATGTATGCCTTTAAGATTTGAGGAGTTCCCTCGATTCTTCATAGATCCCATCATCAGAACTGGGTTTTGACAAGAACGGGACTAATCTGCATATACTTATACTTTTTACAAAACATTTTAATATATGTCTAAAACTAAAAACCCTCATAAGGTACCTTTTCCCGTAGGACGTCACAAATCTAGTTTGAGTATATGTAACGTGGATTTTAAATAATTATCGATCACCTGTCATATGGCAGGTGAAGGACGCTTCGTTCACCTGCCATTGCATCATTCACCTGACTTTTTTGGACAGGTTAACGAGACTTAAGACAAAAGTACAAAAATTTCAATAATATGCAGCTTTAACAGACAGGATAGTTTTTATTCCTAAATTAACACACAAAAGCGATATAACCGCTATATAATTATATAGTTACGAGTATTAGTTGTGGTATCAGTGACATTAACCTGCCGCAAAATCTCATCCACCTGGCAGTTTTAGCCAGGTGGACGATATGCAGGTGATGGGGAAAATGGCAGTTATATCGCGAATACACAAAATGTATTAGCTTGATGAACTCCATACTTAGGCATATAAAACTAAACTATTGTTTACGTTACATATCTTGATAGTAATGCGATAGGTTACATAATTAGCAAGATATCGACTCCAGGATAAAGAGTACTTACCCATTACAAACTCCAATTTCCGATACTTTGTCGTTTGTGTTTTATTTGCGAAGCACAATAACCACGTTTTCGTCCTACCAGGTGATAGCTGATGAGTGACGGCTTCAGCTCGTGCAGAGTGAGACGGGAAAGGTGCGGTGGGGGTTATACAATCGTCGTGAATGTGACGCGCCAGGTGACTGTTAAGAATTGCCTTGGACAAACTTTGAAGCCGAATAACTTAAAATATAAGTATAATATTGTTATGCGATAGTAATACTTTAAAACTTAAGGATATATGTTAATAAAATACGGTAATGCCGTTAAATTAAGTTAATATTTTGTGTGGTTTTCATAGCTCGGAACATCAGTACCTCGCGTTGGGACACGGCAGGTTAACGGATAAACGTAGTTACAATATTTTTTTGTGTAATCAATATTTATTAAATTTTTTTCAAAGTATTAGGCCTCTGTGTAAAAAGTCTCTCTAAATATGTATTAATTTTTTATATATAAAAATAGTACATAACGAAAAAAAAGTTCTAACATAAACCTATTTACAGGTGGCGGTGCCAACTTTTTGAGAAACGACCACCTATAGATGGTCAAGCAAATCTTGTCAGTAGAAAAAGGCCCGAAATTCAAATTTTCAATGGGACGATATCCTTTCGCGCCTACATTTTTCAAATTTGCCGCCTTTTTCTACTGACAAGATCTGCTTGACCCAGTATAGATATGTCCTAAGACTAACGATCCATAGCTAATTCAGGCCAGTAACGCAAGACACATGTACAAAATGGTGGACTTGATGCTAAAAGGCAACCTCGTTGCGTGCTTCCCGCTGAAGTGGACCTCAATGGGAGGGGCCCTTGTATTTTAGACCCTGACCCTGGGATTAATGAGCAAATAAGCTCTAGAATAACCCTTTTCGAATTACAAGTCACCCTTAATTGGCCATTGATCGACGTTATCTCTTTGCATGTTTCACCAATAGTCGGATAACGGTGACGATTATGTTTTCGTTGTTTCGTTATCAGTACACAGTTAATCATAGTCATCTATGTATTTAAGTAGCTAGGTATCTATATAATTTTAATTTGCTTATCATGAATACTGGCACAAAATACAATGAAATGCCATCTGATTTAAAATATTACTATTAAAAATATTAAATGCTGTTCATGTTCATGAAAAGCAACTTACATATAAGTATCCATCTATTATTTGTGTTGCCATGGTGTTACCTTTACCACATCATGATTCATGATCTAGGCCTGTAATGTTTATGGCAGACTATTCGTTTCAATGTTGTGTGACTCTACAATTAATAGTAAATGATAAGATAAGATAAAGAAATTACGATAGACAATTATTGAACCGAAAATACGTTAGTTGCGCTATAAACGTTGACTCGCCACGTCGCTTCCATCAGGCCACAGAATAAATAATAGTACTAGGTACAGAAGACTCACTCTTTAACAAAACGCGTCTGTTACGATCAGCGCAGATATGGCCATAGGTGGCGACAGCGCCACGCGCGGCTTAAGCTGGACTTCCGAGCAAAGCGGCTCTGACGCAACGGCCGCAGCGTTAGAGCCGCTGCGTCAGTGTCGCAGCGTTAACTGACGCAGATTCGCTTCCGAGCGGCGCGACTCCGGCGACAGTCGCAGTTGTTATTCCATACGGTGCAGACGTGATATACATATGATAAACCGATCAATTATGAAAATATTTTTAGAAGAAGAGGATCACTATCTTTTAATTCGTTACTTTTACATTATGGAGCGGCTAAAAACCGACAACCGTCGGATCGCTGCGAGCCGCTCGTGTAGCGTTCGTTGCAGGCTCGCGAGCACGTACACACTATGTTTTTGGCAACAGTAACAGTTACAGTTACGTGCAACGTTACGGGTTCAGAAATGAGTACGTTGTAAACGTCGGTTCGCTGCGAGCCGCTCGTGTAGCGTTCGTTGCAGGCTCGCGAGCCACGTACACACTATGTTTTTGGCAACAGTAACAGTTACAGTTACGTGCAACATTACGGGTTCAGAAATGAGTACGTTGTGAACGTCGGTTCGCTGCAAGCCGCTCGTGTAGCGTTCGTTGCAGGCTCGCGAGCCACGTACACACTATGTTTTTGGCAACAGTAACTGTTACAGTTACGTGCAACGTTACGGGTTCAGAAGTGAGTACGTTGTAGATGTCGGCTCGCTGCGAGCCGCTCGCGTACCGCTCGCAGCAGGTTTGCGAACCACGTACACACTATGTTTTTTGGTTACAGTACATGCAACGGTTACAGTTACAGCTCGCTAGTGAGTACCCGGCTTTTGTCGCGAACCAAAGGACGCTTGCACTGCGCTCGTGGACGTCAAGATTAGTTGTTGCTAGCCGCTGCGAACCAGCTATATATCGAGTATTTATTCGTTATGAGTGAATGGTCAGAGGATAAATGTATTTTTCACATCACATATTCGGAAAAAGGCTTTTACTTCCCTGCAAATAGGAGGGATCAAAGTGGCACTTTTCTGTTCAAGCACACTATTTTTAATTTTTTTTGCATATTATTTTTTTAGCTTAAATAATCTGTTTAAGCATCAGATTGTGTCAACACTAAGATTTTTTTATTTTCCTCCTTTTCTTTAGTTGATGTGAAAAGCAGTATGTGTCACACGGTATCAAAATTATTTCGTCTTGGGCGTTAACACTTGAATCCCTCATTACGCTCAGGATTCTACTTTAGAATCCATCGCTTCATTCAGGATTCAATATGCGCCCTTGACGGAAATATATCATTTTGATCCCTTGTAACACAAACTACTATTGCTGATAGACGCCTACAGGGAAAATAGTGTACTATGTAGTGTATTCTATGGAACTACTTCGTGCCCACATCTTCGTGGCCGTTTATGATCATCGAGTAGGCATCTAGTATGTATTCTGCACATGCGCAAAATACTCGTCCGACATCGTGGAGTTACAAACCAAAACTCAGGATAGATCCGGCTTCCAGCGGCTTGGCCTTCTCGTACACACTAGAACCTCGTTACTGTATCTGTTCGGTTACAGTTACAGCTCGCAAAATGAGTACGCTCGGTGAAAGCGTTCCGCCGACGTCGCGAGCCGAAACTGTAACATGCGTACACACTAGAACCTCGTACTGTATCTATTCGGTTACAGTTACAGCTCGCAAAATCAGTACGCTCGGTGAAAGCGTTCCGGCGACGTCGCGAGCCGAAACTGTAACATGCGTACACACTAGAACCTCGTAATGTATCTGTTCGGTTACAGTTACAGCTCGCAAAATGAGTACGCTCGGTGAAAGCGTTCCGGCGACGTCGCGAGCCGAAACTGTAACACGCGTACACACTAGAACCTCGTTACTGTATCACACATGTTCGGTTACAGCTCGCTAGTGAGTACCCGGCTTCAGGGAACTAGACCCGCCGCCTGTTGTGTTGGAGCTGGTCGGGGAGAAGACCTGGGAGGCGCACGGATCTTCGCCGTCAGCCTTGCTCTTACTTCTCTCCCGAACATGAGCAGGCAGGGAGTATAGGGCTCATTTAGACGATGCGAAAACTCGCATGCGAGTTTTATTACATTGCGGTTTTTGATCGGTCGGTTGAATTCGTAACTAAGAGTCCGCAATGTAACTAAAACTGCATGCATGTTCGCGCACCATCTAAATCAGCCCTATCTCCTGAATTGCCTGGCGTACCTCGAAGTATACTTCTTAACTTTTCGAATCTTCTGGCTTCTGTGTTATCACGCCACTAAGTATTAAAAAAAAAAACATTTATGACAGAAACTAATTTTCTTCTTCAGAATTCAAGATGGAGGCTCTCTCAAACGTCCTGCAGCCGTACAAGGAGATCGTCGGCACGATCGCGGCCGTGGTCACCATGGGGCAGATGTTCTCTGGCTCTTTCATGTGCTGGGACATCTACAAGCAGCGGGACACTAAGGGCGTGCCACTTCTGTGCTTCGCCGGTGGTCTAGTCATGTAAGTTTTATAAAGCACAAACTACTCTAGGCTAAGTTGCACCGACTGGGCTATTAATAGCTTATTGGAGACGTAGTAAACGGAGGTATTGCGATGTGATTGAGATGGTTTGAACAAGTGGAAAGAATTAATGAGTGAAAGAAGGCTAACTAAGAGGGTGTATAAGGGAGAAGTAGAAGTGGGAGTTGAAAGGGTCAGACCTCGTTGGATTCTCTGATCAGATCGGGGAAATCAAGAGCACCCTATTGTTCTGTGCTTAAACCGGCGAGCGTGTATGAGGAATTGAGGAATGTTATGAAAGTGAAGGAAGCTTAAGAGGTATGTCAGGAATATCACGATCGTAGCAAGTGGCAATCCGTGGTGTACATACATATAATCACGCCTATTTCCCGGTGAGGTAGGTATGTATAGTATGGTCATTAGGGCAGATGATCTCTGGCTCATTCATGTGCTGGGACTTATACAAGCAGCGGGACACTAAGGGTGTGCCACTTTCTTAGGCGGTCTAGTCATGTAACTTTTGCACAAACAGCACTTAAAATGTCCATCGGTGAACCTTATTCCTTTTGTAATAAGGTTTACGAACTGTCAGTTAACAGTGTGTATGACGGTACTAGTAATAGTGCTCCTAGGAATTGTTCGGAATCTCTGCCGCTTCTTTCCGCCATTCACTCGACACGACAACATTTCCATCTTCAACACTTAGATGGTTGGCATTCCTCTACTGTGCTTTTCTACAGAAAGTTTCTCGCACAGCTAAACTGATGTGGAACATCAGGATAGATCACTGTCGTCCGCGGTATCTCCGAACCGATACGACCTTCAAATCTTTAAGGAAAAGAGCGTACTTCCACCATAAAGGCCGGAAACGCACTTACAACCCCTCTGGTGTTGTGAGAGTCCATGGGCTACGGCAATTATTTACCTTCAGGAGATTTGCTGCAATCTTCGACGTTTGCATGTGATTATTTTCATGGCAATTGCCCTTGTTTAATATGTTTAAAAATTCAATCTAAAAACTGTAACTTTGCGTAAGCCCTCCGTAAGTGGAATCAAGGGTATATTAGTGTTACAGCATATTACATATCTAGTCGAAAGGTGTGTCAATAACCGGAAGTCCGACCTTGTCGTGCATAATAATGGCTAGAAATGTATTTGTCGGCCAAGGCCGTAGCCAATCAGGCGATACAAAATGATTTATAGCCAGTTTGTACCGTATGGGCTGGGGCGATATCGCCAACATCGACGTTAAAAAAGAATATAAATGCGAAAGTAACTGTCTGTCTATTTGTTACCCCTTCACGCTTAAACCGCTGGACTGATTTAGAAAAAAGAATAGGTGTGGATATATTTTCAATGGCAAAAGAGGAAAATTCTGTAAATAGAAGAGAGATCCAGTTATACTACGGACACCTTGGCCGTCAAAATGTGGGCACAGTAACCAATAATATCTTGTAAAGCGAGCTGCAAAATTGCATGGACACATTGTAAATGAATTCATTCTTAAAGTGGCCATGCAATTTTGCGGCTGGAAGTACAATGCAACGATGCGCGTAACATCTCTTACACATTCTTATTTAGTATGCGCTCTTAAATATGTACTATTAACTGTACGTTTTTTTTTATTATTGCTAAGAATAACTTATTTATGATATTACTACATGTATAATGAATCCACTTGCTAAAGAAACGTATAGAGAGAATACACGTGGCGTATTAGCGTATAACTAATCTATATATTCTACAATATTGAGGAATAGATTGCCAATTTATGTTGATAAGATAACGTACGTAATACCTCGTAAATATATATCTGGAAGTTATAACTAATTAATTGATCGAGGGAGCGCGAAGTGAGCTCCCTTTAAGCTTGGGCAAAAATGCTTTCATATAATTATGTCCTCTAGGCTAGGTGTACCTACGGCTTAGCATGACTTGCGCTCTACCGCGCAACTCCACATATATAGTGCGCGACTCCATACATCTAGCGCGACTTCTACTTGGAAATTTCCTCTTCTTTTATAATATTCTATCTAGATTCCTTAAATATTAATAACAAAACGTAAAGAAAATATAAAAAAATTTTTGGTAGCTTTCGTAGTTTTTAATCAAACAAACGCAATGTTGCAAATAAAATACAGGATCCCAACAAAGATACAATATTAATATTCGCCGTGATCAAACATTGGTATTTAACCGCCCCAATTGCAAAACAAAAAGGATAAAGCCAGTGTTCCATTATTTAACTTGGGTCTTAGGTTACGGTTTTTTCAATGTGAGTATAAAAGTTCAATATAAAAACACTTACAAAATATATATAAACATATTATAAAATCCAGTATTCCATTATTATTATAATTAATCATGATAGTTGAATTTTCCTTAACAGGGGAGTACTGAACTTGCAGTATGGCTTCATTCTGCGCGACGACACGATGATCCGAGTCAACTTCTTCGGCATAGCGCTGAGCATCGTCTACTTGTCTATCTACTTCTGCTACACGAAAGAAAAGGTATTTGAGACAGACAACATCTTAATTTAATAATGTACTTTAAGATAGAAAAAACTGTCGTTAAATATTATGCTTTCTTGTCGCTAAACTATTTAGCTATTAAACTCCCCGCTTCAATTAGTCGACCAGAGATGAGGGAGTGAGATATGGTGCCAACGATTACATTGTAAACACTATCAATATTTTTATTCCGCATTGCGGAAATTACTGCAGAGTGCTTGACACTGTCAAACGCTTTGCTGTAATCCACGAATGCTAGGTAGCTTGGTGTTTTGTACTCGTTGGCCTCTTCTCATTGAGATAGATATCTCGGGACTTGGCTTTAAGGGCAATAATGATGAGGCATGACAGGGGCCAGTAGGTACAGCGGTGTGACACCGCTACAACGCAATTGGTTGATGAGTTCGTATCACGCGCGCGATTGGTTGATGAGTTTGCATTACGCGCGCTATTGGTCGCAACTAGTTGCATTAGACTGCACGATTGGCTGGAATTCATGAGTAACACCGCTGAACTAGTACCGTTTTTAGCCCGTAAGGCCCTTCCTTAGATATTATACGTATAGCCTTTTGTATAATTTGATTGAAGGTGTGAAGGTGGTCGGTAGTAGAAAAGCCATGCCGGAATTCCAGCTTGTACAGGGGGTTGTTCTTTGTCCAGCAGTGGGCCTATTCTCATCTTGTTTTTTGTTGTAGGTTAAAGCGTGGTTCGAGCTCGGTCTGTGGGGCGCGTTCACCGCTGGAGTAATCAGCTACGTACAAATGGCTGATCCCGCCGTCGTTGAGAACCGACTCGGGACAATCCTGACTGCTTTCATGTTCTACCTGATCGCGTCACCGCTTTTCGGGCTGGTAAGTGTGTTTTCCGTTATATTCCAGTTGGAACTAAGTTTATGAGGCTCGTTCACGGCTGGAGTGAATAGAGCTACGCTCAATTAATAGTAGATCCCGTCGTCGCACTGTGGGCTGCTATCATTGACATAGAAAAAAAAGTTGTTGTTTCTAATATTTTTTTTATTTTTTGATCGAAATAGGTTTTGCCCAGCATTATTATGGTAAGTTTCGAATTTAATGCTGTGCAAGACCTATTTCATTAAAAAAAATATTAAAAATAATAACTTTGGTTTCTATGTCAATGAGAGCCGAATTTCAGCGCACAGTGCGTCGTCGAGAACGGCCCTTGAACCCGCTTTTGCCCTCCCATATATTAAGGTGTTGTATTCATATTTTTGGTACTCTGTCCGTATCTATATTAATACCTACCTTGATCTTACCTAAAATTAAACTTTAATCAAATCAATTTTACCCTTTGCAGAAACAAATCATCGCCAACCAGAGCACAGAGGGTCTACCTTTCCCTATGATCCTCTCTGGTACCGTGGTCACCTTCATGTGGTTGCTGTACGGCATCATCCTCAAGAACAACTTCCTCGTCGTGAGTATACAACTATACACTTTATGTCTCTTATCAGAAGGTTCAATATCCAATGCCAACTTGCCAAGAGCACAGGGGATCTACATTTCATTCAATCTCAATTAGTTTTTATATTTATGTAATATTTTATTACAGACAGATTAAGTCAAATGATAAATATTTAATAGAGGCTTGTAGCGCGTTCAGGAATATTTTACCTTTAACATAACTTACATAACGTTTTAACCGCCATATGAGTAATTTTTCATCGACCGTGGTCGTGTCGTGTCGGCACGAAGTTTTAAATATCTTATTTATGAGACTTCGGCGAAATGAGCCCGATTTTGTATATTTTATACATAGTATATCAATCTACGGTGGTTACAAGGTTAAGGATAAGGAGGTTCGTCTTAGATACAGTCAACAGCAAATTAATTAGTTAAAATGTTGTCTTTGTGTGTCGTGTTTAGATAATTATGAACATCTTTCGCGTTCGGCTTCTTCTGACAATTTGAGTTTGTTTCAGCTCCAAAACTCAGTAGCGTTGGCGCTGAGCTCGGCACAGCTGGCCCTCTTCGTGATCTACCCTACGAAGCCCAAAGCGGCCGCCAAGGCCAAGGCGAAGAAAGCCGACTAAACTAGTAAATTGTATTATGTTAAGCAAATATACACCTTATTTCTATAGTTTCTTGGTCGAAAGTGCAACGCTGTGATGTGAGTTTAGAAAGGAAACATAAATAGAAAGACTTAAGAAACTAAAATAGAACATGTCAAGCAAAAATACACCCTACTACGTTAGCGTCTTAGTTGAAAATGAAATAAACGGTGTGATATTGGACTAAGGAAATTAATGTAGATCATGTCAAGCAGAAATACACCTTGCTTATATAGCTTCTAAGTTGAAAGTGCAACAATCGGTGTAAAATAAAACGATGTGATAATGGAGTAAGGAAATTATGTTGAACATGTCAAGCAAAAATACACCTAACTTCCATAGCTTCTTAGTTAAAAATGCATGTTTATTCAGGAAACTAAATGGCGTGGCTAATTTTAGCAAGCTGAATACAAAACACATGTGGAAATGTAATTAGCATTGTAAAGTCATAGTAATTAGACAGCTCATTTGTGACGTCCCACGGGTAAAGGTTCCTTATGGCGGTTGGCGCTTACGCTATTATTAACGTCGCTCCAATATTATTGCGGCGCTATGCGTCGTGAGCGCCAGCCGCCATAAGGTACGATTGGTCGTGGAACGTCATATTTAATGTTAACATTTAATGTTAGCCATGTCTATTTTCTAAAGAAAGCCTTATAAGTAGATTTTTAATAGTTTAAGTATGAGTGCTAGGCAGCATATTTTTTAAATGTATTTAAAAAAATGATATAGTTTTTAATGAATAATGCATTTCAGTTTTAACGTAAAACAAATGGGTTTTAACAAATCTAGGGAGTTCATACTTTATATAATTTTGGAAGAATGTTACAGATGAAAATATGTATTTTTGCGTAGTGTTGTTTACATAAAATCAAGTAACTAACTAACTAACTATTTTGGTTCAGCGATCCAAAGAGAATCTTGGCCTCCGAAACGAGAGCGTGCCACCTGTTCCGATCCTGCGCAACTTCCTGCCAGTTACTGACGCGAAGCTGAAGCAGATCCGCCGCCACACTGTCTTCCCAGCGATACCTGGGCCGACCCACTGGACGGCTACCAGTCGGTCGTCCCAAGAACGCCTTCTTGACAGCCCGATCCTCTCCCATTCTGAGTAGGTGACCGAACCAGCGAAGTCTGTGCGCTTTCGTTTCGCCGATGATATTGGGTTCGGCCACCAACTCCTCGATCTCGGCATTTTTCCGGATCCTCCAGGTGCCGTCATCTCTCTGAATAGGTCCCAGGATCTTGCGAAAAACTTTTCTCTCTGCTACCAGGAGCTGACTTTCTTCTTTTAGTGTTAGGGACCAAGCCTCACAGCCATACATTAGGATAGGCCGTATAACGGTTTTATATATCCGTAACTTTGTATGTTTGCTGAGAAGCCTGGACACCAACACTTTGTGGAGGGCTGCACTGCACCGCAGGGCGTTTTGGATGCGTATGTTGATCTCCTCCTCTCTGGTGTTTGTGTCGGTAACAGTGCATCCCAGGTACCGAAACTTCTCAACTCCACGGTAGACGGTACCCCCAACATGAAGACTATCACGCTCACGCACATAAAATCAAGTGAAATTACAATTTTTATCTATTTTTTTAAACATTTAATACAATAATCAATATTTTTATCTTTGTTATAGGAATAGTGTCTGGATATCAAAGTGTATAAAAGTATACAATATATCCAGACTTCGTTTACGATATTTTCCAAAAATCTCTTTTTTATAATTGTTTTTACAATATATTTTAATTTCTTTTTCATCTGTCTTCATTTATTTATTAGCATATTGTGGCAAAGGCCTTTCTCCTTCTTCCACGCACCGCAACATAATGGCAATATCAAGGTCAATCTTTCCGAAATACAACAACAATCTATTTTTGTAATAAACATTATTAGTAATGTTGTCTGTTGGGTTTTATCTTAATTTATTTCAATGTACGTAATTTTCATTTTCTTTCTTCAAAATGATTCTATTCCATTTCTGCATTGCAGAATATTTCATAAACTTGACTTTTATTATCTAGGCAACTTTATTTGTATGCAGCCCCATCATGCATTTATTTGTAAGGGCATTAATGTTTAGTACAATCTGAACATGTTTATGTTCATATTTCGTTTCGTTTATTGGCACAAAGTTGATATATTGTTCTTTAGGATGACCTAGGAACCTTCCCGAAATATCTTGGGCATTACTAAGAAGTCTAATATTTAAATAGTGATTCCTATTTTTTCCCTCCCATTGAGAATTTCGTTTTAACCGCCATTTCGCGGGCTATTTCTACAAGCACCAAACCACAGATTCTGATGCTTTATTTTTTGTATTAATAATAACTCATTTATCCATTCGTAGACTTTGTTAACTTTCAATAACGTGTACGATTGAATAAAATGTTTCGATGATGTACAGAACAAATTATTTCATAGTTGAAACATTGTTTGAGTTCTTCCTTTCCTAATACACAGTGGCTTAGCTAGGCGTGGGCGAGTGGGGCCTTCGCCCACGTCCTCGCACTTAGGGGGGGCTTGCAAAGCCAACCCTTTTAACCATTGGGAAAACACTGAAAAGGGTCTCGCAGATGTGGTATTCGCCCACGGCTAGATTGGAACACGCCCCGCAACTGATAATATATTAAGTATTGTTGTACAGTCATCAGCAATAGTATCTTACACAAATAGGGCCGCAAAAATATGTGACAGGTTCTTATTTGGAGCGCAATAAGAGCGCGTCATATATTTTTGCGGCCCTAGTTGTGTAAGATACTATTGCTGATGACTGTACCTATGGTAAAGACTCCTCTGTGAGAGTATATTTTCAGAGAACATTAGCGGTATGGTTGTGATTGAGATATCTAACAGAATTGATATATGTATAAGGTTTACTCGGGTAATTCCGAATGTCGAAAACTGTCGGATAATTCCGAAAAGAGACTTTTATTATGATGGAATTAAGGGTGATTTTCATCTGAATTTCGGAATTATCCGACATTCGGTATTATCCGAATACACCTTACATACCTAATAATAAAGAGACGTATTTGAGGTGGCTAAATTTAGCTTGATCAATGAGAAAGATACAAAGGCATTTAGCATGCACCCACTTGCACTATTTCGCCAATACGGGGTCAACCGGTTAAAACAGGAGTTACCATGGTTATCATTACAATTTGACACTAGGTTAACAGTTTAACTGCTTAACCCCGGGTTAGTGGGATGGTGCAAATGGGCATAAGCCATGACATATTTATAAACGGTAAGACTATCTAATTTTAGCATGCTAAATTTGGCCACGTTTAAAGCTGACTTTACTATTTTGTAAGTAGCTTGTAAGCGAACATTCCGTTATGTATTTTGTAAGAACAAATCAATTTGTTAAATATTTAAGGCGCATTTGACTACATTGTTAATTTTAGCGTTGAATTAGAATTTTTCTTCATATTTTCCTAGAGACATATTAAAATATTATTGTACCTATATTCAATGTAGGTATTTTACAAATTACAAATAATATAACATTATTTATTACACTGTATATTTTTGTAAACCTCTTTTAAATCCCGTTTGTAATCTGTGATTTGTTTCCCTAATATCGTACCTATAGTGTCTGTGCGTAAAGAGAAAAGTCGTAAAATGTAAGAGCTCCCTTACATTCCACTATTTCCACTACTCTTCTCTTGCCGCACAGACTCTAGACATTGCTGTGAGAAATTATATTAATTTTTGTGTTATACTTGTTGATTGAATCAATAAACTATTAGTTTTAATATAAATGTTTGTCTTATTAGTATTACTTGTCCTTGAACACTTTACTTGTGCTTTTAAACAGACGTTTCGCGCTGTATGACCTGAGGGCACCTGAGGGCTATCTCGACGTTATTCAACTTTCTATAGCCTCGTGCCGCCCACCATATAAAATTATTGCCAAGGAAGTTAGAATCTTGTTGTATTTACAATTGGGTTGAATTTCATTTGTTCGAAATTTTTACGAGATAAATGAAATGCTACTTACTTTGTTTTTAATTAAGGTTGACATTCCATTGAAACCGAGTGTACTTCCTAATGTACATTGGGCGGCACGAGGATAGCTCGATCGAATATGCAAGAGCGATTGAGAGGCAGATAACAATTTCTACATAACTAACTGGACGAACGCTTGAGCTAGGCGTGCGTGGGAGGGGCATTTACCCGTGATTAGAACGTGAAAAAATTAAACATAAATATTTCAAATTTAGCATAAGCCCCCTCTTAAAAGATAGGGGTTAAGCACGAAAATACCTACATTTAATTTTAGCTGAACTAACCAAGGAAAGAAAAGCCACTGTGTGCGGCGCACACTGCGCACGCATAATCTAATTGTTACTCTGCGGTGCGCTACGTGTCTATTAATTATATTATCCGTGCGCCGCGATGAAACGATCTTCAGAGTTTTAACACGATGCGATTCTTTAAAATCCTGTGTAGCGATGAATTCATGAGTTGACCAAAATACTATAATATAATTATTTTTCTTAAACTCTAAACTTCTTCTATACTTATTCTAAACTAATAACTCAAAACACTGGCCACATAAATGATAGAATTATTGCTCTATATTTTACAACGTCATTAATATGTCAGAACCAACAACATAAAACCACATTTTAGATTTATTTATTTTAAAATAGTTATATTTACAATTTTAACGCAATCAAAATCAAAAATATATCAATTAAACGACCTATCTTTTCTAAATATTTTAATTAACGATGTCTTTGGTAGTTTTATCTCGTCCTTCGATTGCCCTGTATGCTACGCATAAAGCTTTTAAACGCAATCAACCTATGGTAAGGCAATTCTTATTTATTAAATATATTTTGTCATAGCCATCTACTAGCTACTAGACTAGAAACTTTCCCCCTGCAATGAAAGCCATTAATGCTCTGGTTCTGGTTTCCTACGATGGAGACGGCCGCTATATGACGGCACCACTATCCTAGGAAAACCGAGCTTAAGTCCACTGACTTTGAGCAGTGGCGGATTTGCCCAAGGCGTAGGGCGGTCAGATATTAGAGACGGCACGCTCTAATGATGGGTGCTGAGAAAGGGGCGGCTAATAGTGTCTACTTACTACAGGGCCTGTGGCCTAGGGCGGCCAAGACTGCAAATCTGCCACTGCAGACGAGAAGCATTCGCGTTTCGTTTAATAAAGTAGCCCTTATTATTCAAAATAGCCCTTTTACATTTTGCCGTCAGCGTAGTGTGTAGGTAAGGTAGAAGTACTATAGTGCTCGACGCTGCACTAGTATTCGACATGGGCACTTTATGTCAAAGTGCCAAGGATTAAATTTAAATAGGTACAGAAACATCTGCGCTCTTCCCCGTTCATATTTAACCAGCGTGCAGCGTCGAGCACTAGTACTTCTACCTTAGTATACAGAACCAAATAAGTAATCGGCTTAGTCGATCTAAGCAAGCTCTGCCTGCATGACTTCAGTGGTGATTTAGTTCTTTAATTATTCATTGTTTGTAGTATTGGAGTCCACCGAGATTTGCTAAGTATTCCCAAAATGCGGAGTCGTTTCTTAGTGGATCGAATGCCAATTTTTTGGAGGCCCAATACTTGGATTGGGCGAAGACTAAAGGAAGCATAGATTCTGTAAGTTAAACCATGATTGTGTCTTTGGAACGCTCTGCAATCTTAAACAGCATGACAAAGTTTGAGTTTTAACGTATTCGCTTATGTTATGTACTAATATGGCTTTTGCGATTTATATCAATGGATTATGATGGAATAAAGTATAGTAGCTAGCGTCTTTCTCAGTTATGTTAATAAGCCGATACCTTTGTAAATCCATTTAATCTTAACAGTTAACAGGCTAAATAATTATTACTACTTAGCCTTATTAAAATTTTCTTCCTCATAATTAGATACAGTGGCGGATTTGCCCTAAGGCCAAAGACTGCAAATCCGCCACTGATTAGATATAGATACCACACTCATTTATACAAGTTTTGACAATATCCGCAGTCCTGGGACAACTTTTACGACAGCGTATCGGGACCCCAGCTCAAGATAGAGGAGTTCGAGAATGACTTCAGTCCAACGACTGTCAGTAAGTACAGAGCCGTCTTAAACTACCCATGGGTACATAAGAATTTGGGGCCCTTTCGGAAAGTTGGTAAAGAAAATAAATTAGAATTATTCTGGGTAATCAAATATACTGTTACTATCTGTTCTTCGGGGCCCTGAGGATTGGGGCCCTGGGCACGGGCTCGTGTGCCCTTATGGTATAGACGGTATTGGGTAAGTATAAATTATACTTATTGTACTCCTATATTTTATTAAACAGTCCGAGCCCGAAGTATTTATTATTTAATGACTATTTAAGGCACCAATTTGATTGTGAATATCCATTCTTTACCTAACAGGGAGAAAAGATGATACTTCTTCTAGTGCGAAGAGCGAGGCAGAAACGAAGAAGAAAATTAAGTTGCATTTAGCGGTTCAGCAACTCATACGTAGCTACCAGGTAAGCATTCCGATTTTTACAAGATAGAAAAATGCCTACGAATATTATACAAAGCCATAAACCGGACATATTTCGTATAATTTACAAATATGGGATCTAGGTATATCCGGTTCGAAGGACCAATTATATTCCAAAGTGCTAATTAATGCAAATTTTATGAAACTCTTTACTTTTATTTCTCAATATAGAAAATCAGGATACGAGAAAACAAAAATGCACGGTTTTAGGGTTTAGGGTAAGTTTCCACTAGAGCTGAGTGTGGAAATAGAGCGATGCGTGAGGCATAAAATCCACCATTATATAGAACGCCAATAGACAGGCGCGCGTCAATGTCAGCAACCGCGCACAGACAGACACTTTATCTGCCTCTCTATCGCTCGAACATACAAGAGCGATAGAGAGACAGATTAAGAAATTTCGTTTTCCCGGATGCCCTCGGCTTGGCTTATACTTATCGCTTAAGAAACGGACAAAAAGCTGCTATTAAGTTTCGACTGTTAATAGAACTTTAGTCTAAGCCCTAACATTGATACAGATATACGAAAACTTAGGATAAATTTTAGGGGTTATTACATCCGACTTTTCACCCAACACTTTCTGCTGAGAGGGACAGAGGTTACATATGTTATTTCCATGTCCCTCTCAGCAGCATGTCCGCAGAAAGTGTCCTACGAAAATATAGTTCTTTCTTCTTTCAACCACTCTCGCGTCTCCCCAACGCCCTACGGGCCAACCCACACTAGCGTCTTTTTAGCGTCGGCGTCGAGTCAGCGCTATGTAAAATCCCTGTCACACTTACGTACGAATTTACAAGTGTGACAGAGAGACAACATGTTGAAAGTGATTCGCGGTAGGCCCTCTAGAGTTACATATTTTGATTCATATTTATTGTAACAGGCACGCGGCCATCTCCTAGCGAAAGTGGATCCTCTCAGCCTGATGATACCTGCGCAAATGATTTACAAGTTTAGATCAGCTGGGAGGGACACCTCGGGTTTGAATAGCCCTATCGTGGCGCGCGAACTGGGTACCAGTCTAAGTAAGAATCGAAATTACAAACTTAATGTTTATTCTGTTATGCTATACCAGGCGTGGCTCACTCCGCGATTTCGTAGCTAAAAGTTCATCCATTCGACCCCAATTTTGGGGTTTGCCATATGTCGCCACCTAGCGTTAGAGAGTGAGTCTTCTGTACCTAGTACTATTATTTAGTCTGTGGCTTTACTTATTTATATACATTTATGGAGCAGCGACCCAAATGAGTTTTGGGCTGGTTTTAGTGTCACGCGGACCGTCCGTGGGGATCGCTCCTGCTTATTTTTTATTTCAGAAGATGAACATATGGACATGCAGTTTGAGCTCCCAGAAAGAACCTCCATCGGCGGAACTGAGCAGTCGTTAACGTTGAGGTATTTTTTTTTACGAGTTTTTATTTAGTTTTACCTGACCGTTGTCTGTCTGTCTGTCTGTAATCAAATCTTGCAAGTTAAATTTGATCCACTTCCCGGTTTCCGATTGAGCTGAAATTTTGCATGCATGTATAAATCGGATGACAATGCAATATTATGGTACCATCGAGGTGATCTGATGATGGAGACAGGAGGTGGCCATAGGAACTCTGTGATGAAACAACGCAACCTAATTGTGTTAGGGTATTTTTTAATTAATTCTCCTAATTCAATGTAAGTGATGGGTACCTTGCCCCCTTTGCTATGAACTTGCTGAACTAGCGTATGACATGATATATTAAAGCGTAAATCACATCACATTTGTAGGACACCTTTTTCCCCCACTCAATGAAATATTCAAATACCTATTACGTGATGACTTCTCTTTTGCATTATTTAAAGCCTATTTAGATGGTGCGAGTTTCTCGCCTCGATCATATATACGATTATTAAAAACGTCACTTCAGATCTGTGGTATAATAATGATAATATGATTGATGGTAATGTTGTTTCAGAGAAATAATAAACAGGTTGGAACACGTGTATTGCGGCTCGCTGGGCATCGAGTACATGCACCTGTATGACGTGGACGCGGTGCAGTTCATACGCGACAGGATAGAGAAGCCCGGCTCCTACGACCATACGATCGAGGAGAAACGACTGATCATGAGGAGGCTTACTAAGGCTGTGTTGTAAGAAAACATGTTTATGAGCCACGAAAGTATAATACTGAACGAGCCTCAACCATCGATTACCACTAACCCCGGCTACACATGTTAACTATAAATCGTAGCGATTAATCTGTGCAGTCCGATTTGCGCAGTTTTATCTACTGTGTGTATGACAAATCGTTACGATAATCGACAACGATTTGTCATAGGTACACACGGTAGATAAAACTCCGCAAATCGGACTGCACAGTTTAATCGCTACGATTTATAGTTAACGTGTGTAGCCGGCATAAGGGCTCATTTAGGGCTGATTTAGACGCTGCGAGAACTCGCATGCGAGTTTTATACCATTGCGGGTTTTGATTGGTCGGTTGAATTGGACGACGTAACTAACAGTCCGCAATGTAACTATAATCGCATGCGAGTTCGCGCGCCGTCTAAATCAGCCTTTTGACGGTGCGAGAACTCACATGCGAGTTTCATTACATTGCGTTATTTGATCGGTTGGCTGAATTGTTGTAACCTTATGGTCCGCAATGTAACTAAAATTGCATGCGAATTTGCGCGCCAACTAAATGAGCTCTAAGAGCAGACCTCTCGCAACGCAACCGATCCCTTGTGGTGGTCCTTCGTCTATATCTAATGGACGACATGCGCCGCGCTTCCCTGGCCTACCTAGTATATCTAAGTATACGTAGGTATCCTGGTCTAACTAACTACGTAGTTGGCGTCAGTAGTAATAGATTGTTAACCAAGGGATGAAAGGCACTCATTTCTGCCGAGGTAGTTTGATGGCCAATAGTCCGAGGCTGAAATGATGCCTTCCACCGGAGTTAAACACTCTACTTTTCATTTCGAATAATTACGAGGAAAGTAAAATGCATGTGTTTTTTAAACATGACTAAGTATACATTTTTATAGTATTTTTGAGGGTACTTTCAACTAACAATTTCGGCAAAAGTATCGTCTTTTATGGAATGGGGAATTAAATATGAGACCGGAAATTGTATATAACGAATCCATTTATACCAGTTCTAGTTCTACTAACGTAATCGTTTACGATGCCTTACGATGTAAAGCTTGGTTGTTTACGAAAAAATTATACGCATAAGAAACATAATTTAATTTCAATTGTTTTTACAGCTTAGAAAAATACTTCGCAACAAAATGGCCGGCTGAAAAACGTTTCGGTTTAGAAGGAGGCGAAAGCATGATCGCGATGCTGGAAGAGATCGTAGACACCAGCACTAGGCTTGGCGTGGAGTCCATCATCATTGGGATGCAGCACAGAGGTACGAGGCTACGAGCATGCCCTGAGCTATTCACCATCCCACTTCCCAACTATTAAAAATACTTTCTTCTCCTCCTCTTGCTTGCGTCGATACTCCAATACTGACCCATCAGGGCATCGATATCTCCTGTTCTGTATAATTGTACATTGTATCTCCATTTATATCGGTTCTCGGCAGCATGAACCAATTCGCCAGCTGTAAAGTTGAGTGTGGTGCGGACCAGTCCAACGTATTGGGTTCTTTTCTTGTCGACTTTAAAGTTTTCGGTGACAATAAGTTTTTTAGTCGGATTTGTGGGATATGAGTCTGAAGAACTCAAAAATCCTCCGAAGACAAATGATAAACATTAATATGTCCTAAATACTTATTCCTTCGTTTCCTATTTCTCCGATTGCAGGACGATTGAACATGCTGGTGAATGTTTGTCGAAAACAGTTGACGGATATCTTTGCGCAGTTCAAACCCATGGAACCAAAAGAACCGGTTAGAAAAGCCCAAATTTTCTTACATATGTTCCTCGGCGTGCCAATGGACAGCATGGCACGGCCATATTGTTGTAATTGTGATAATAAAATCAGCTGCATTGTCAACATAGGGACAAAATTCTAATTCGGATTTTCTGAAGCCTTCTTCTTTAAGATACAAAACGTTAAAATATTTGTCTCCGGTTTTACAAGAAAGCAAAATCTTTCTTGTAGGGATCCGGCGACATCAAGTACCACTTGGGCACATACATCCATCGCTTCATCCGGCGAACAAACAAGTACATCAAGGTGTCCATGAGTGCTAACCCCTCCCATTTGGAGGTGGTCGGGCCCGTGGTAGCCGGGAAGACCAAGGCAGAGCAGTTCTGGAAGGGAGACTCTAATGGGGATAAGGTTAGGACTTCGGCAAATATCTAAATAGTTTTTTACACAATTCGTCTGGTTAACTAAGAGTCAAAATTAACACGATGACTGCCACCTACAATTGCTCTCACGCCCAATAGAAACTTAAATAAGCTTTTGATCCCATGCACCGGTGATGATCATGGCCACACAGAAAATATTACGTGATCCCACCGGTACGGTGATGCTAATAGCAGCCAACGTGTTAAGACACGTCCTTACAAAACCTAAGCACCTTCGCTAGGTCTAAAATAATAGACGAAGTAATAAAGTTATCTAGACGCACGCCCACATGAAAAATCAGCATTTTTTCCGTGTTGTTTGTTACATTACATCTACGAATATAAGATTAGGTACCTATATTAGAATGGCGCACATTTTAACTTTTAAAGATTTCATCAAGTGTTTTCTTTCTGTCCTGGAGTACTGGTTCCCATCCTAACCTTGGTCTTAATCTCTCCACCAGGCGATGGCGATCATAATGCATGGTGACGCAGCCTTTGCGGGCCAGGGCGTGGTGTACGAGACGATGCATCAGACCAACCTGCCCGGCTTCACTACCTACGGCTGCATACACATCGTGTGCAACAACCAGATCGGGTACACCACCGAGCCGCGATTCTCGAGGAGCTCGCCTTACTGCTCAGGTACCTATAAGGTCCACTGAGGTTCAACAGCTGGATGATAAAATCCAAAATATTACTAAACAGAAAAATTGGATCAGCATTGAGAAAGCCGGAAGAAGAAAGAAGATTGAGTTAGACCAAGAAAAATCTGCAGCGATTCTGATGCACGCAGTGCAAGTCTCTAAACGTCAAACATCTAGTCTGTGCGGAAAGAGAAGAGTCGTAGAATGAAATGGGCTCAAACATTTCACTACTCTTCTCTTTCCGCACAGACTCTATGAAATTATGACGTATGAATAACACTTGCACTGCATGGGCTATCAAAATCACTGCAGACTTCTCTTGATCTAACTCTATACCTAGAGTGCACGGTGATGTGATACTCGTAAAGTCAAAGGAGCTGATAATGGGTGCTGCTCTAACCATCTGGCCTAATCTCAACGTAGAACTTTCAGGAACTGATTTAATACAGAATCATTAATATTTTGATATCCTTGCAGACCTCGCCAAATGCGTTGACGCACCTTGCATCCACGTCAACGGAGATGACCCGGAGGCGGTCGTGAAAGCTGCTCGAATCGCCATTGAGTACCGCTGCAAGTTCAAGAAGGACATAGTGCTCGACCTGGTCTGCTACCGCCGCTTTGGACACAGCGAGGAGGACGAACCTATGTACACGCAGCCGTTCATGTATAAGAAGATTAAGACTATGAAGACAGGTAAGTTAATCACTAAGCTAGCTATAGAGGTTACTATATTAGGGAAGAGGTCTCTCATTACTAATAGTAAAACGAGGGCAAAGGGTAGGTATACTAGGTATACGCAACCACCAAGAAAAAGATGGATAAAACTGTGAAAATAGGACACCCTAACGAATTTTTTTATCATCACCATCAAATACGGCCATTGGCTAAAGTTTAAGACGTCGTAATCTCAAAAAATTGATTAGGTACCTACCTACACAGACAGACGTAAAAAACTTAAAGTGGGATCATATCGAATTTAATAATTAGTAGTATATATCAAAGACAAGATTTCTTGTAACAAAGCTGCAGAAAGAACAACAAACAACAACAACAATACTGAACAACAACAACAAAAATACACAAGAACAAGAACAATACTGTGACAAGCTATAAAGAAGGTTCAATTCTAACAATTTCTATTCGTAATCTAGTGGACCAGATGTACCGTGACAAACTGAAGGCTGAAGGGACAGTGTCGGACGCGGACATCAAGGGCTGGGAGAAGGAGTACACCGACACGCTGAACAAGCACTTCGAACTCGCCAAGAAGGTCACCAAGCTCAGCATCATGGACTGGATCGACACGCCGTGGACCGGATTCTTTGAATCCGTGGATCCTAAAAAGGTTTTAACAGCGCGTTTATATCCTGCACTCTCGGCTAAGACCGGCTGAAGGATAACTTCAGCTATCATGAAAATGGGTGAAGGATACAGCCGTTCTTGTTCCGGCGCTGTAGGACATGTTAGGACGAGGCTAGCTGTTCGAGCTATCTATTCAAGAAACTATACCACTACGCATATATGTACAAAATTATACTTAATTTCGATTTTACCACGATTCTGACGAAACTCGATGGTACAATGAAATTCGTATTTCAGCTCCAACACTTAGAATATGGAAGTCCGTTAAGAACAATAATTGTTCTTAAATTATTTAAGTATATACCAACCTAGTTGTTAATAATTAGCAATATTATTCGGTTTATTCAGATCCTACCGACCGGGATCAGTCAAACGTCTATCAACTCGATAGCCAACCACTTCTGCAAAGCGCCTGAGCCTTGGGCCTTCGAGCTCCACAAGGGTATCGCCAGGATCCTGCAGAACAGGGAGAAACAGGTATAGTCTAATGAGAAACTATTAGGGCGGTAATTTTATTACATTCTATGCTTGCTAGAGTCCACAACGCCAAGTATAAGAAACTTCTATCTCCATAAGCCTAATGAGTTTCAAGAAGTGTTTTTTCTTTTTCTTTTCCTTGCTCTCCCTAAGTTTCCCAAGAGATTCAATCCCAAAAAAATGTACTTGGGATTGGATCTCGTTGATCGGATGTGCTAGACGTTCCTGTTCAATTGTTTTTTTTTTCCAATTTCAAAATACAAAGATTACGCTTCAAATTTTGAGGTGACGATAATAAACGATATTTTGTTTGACGTGTGACAGGTGAAAGAAGGTATAGCGGATTGGGCAATGGGAGAAGCGCTCGCTTATGGTTCTCTGCTGCGAGACCAAATTCACGTCCGCCTTACCGGCGAAGACGTGGAGAGAGGCACTATGGCACACAGGTATACCCACATTCAAAGAAGTACCTTTATTCCTTTATTCTGGGCGCTCACATCAATCATCGTGTCACAATTTCGTATGCGGATATGGTTGCACGTCACAAGGACTGGTCAATTATTTTTGTCATTTCTTATAATCAATCTCGCACCCGTACACTTGTATACAGGGCGTCCCACGGCTATGCCACATGGAGGGAGAGTACCCTAAATATTGTAGATGGAATATTTTACTGAAAGAAGACATTATTTTAATTTAAAAAACAATTTAAACTGCATTCATAGATTTTTAAATAATTACATGGTTGAACCGGGAATCGAACCCGCCGCACGAGAAAAAAAATCACCCTGTAGCTTTATCATACCGATCGAAAGGCTTGATCATAAGGATTATTTTTTGCTAAATAACATAGTGTCGGAAATAAAAGGAAGCCCATGAATTTTAACATTTTTAATTCAAAATTAATCAATCTAATTATAAGTTTTATACATACATACATAATATTTCAAACTAACGTTATTCAATATATGTATCATCTTAAATAGAAGAACATACATCTAATTTATCAAATGCTCAAAATGTAGTCTCATTCTGTTGAATACAAAGCCGCACTCTTTTGATTATTTCGCTAAATTTCACATCAAATGTTAAAATTCATGGTCTTCCTTTTGTTTCTGACACTATGTTCTTTAGCAAAAAATAATCCTTATGATCAAGCCTTTCGATCGGTATGATAAAGCTACAGATGATTTTTTTTCTCGTGTGGCGGGTTCGATTCCCGGTTCAACCATGTAATTATTTAAAAATCTGTGTATGCAGTTTAAATTGTTTTTTAAATTAAAATAATGTCTTCTTTCAGTAAAATGTTCCATCTACAATATTTAGGGTACTTTCCCTCCATGTGGCATAGCCGTGGGACGCCCTGTAGAGCCAAGGAAAGCTTCTAAAGATACATCCTTTACCTTTGCTTACAGACATCACGTGCTCCACCACCAAGGCGTAGATGGCGCCACTCACCGCGTTTTCGACTTCCTATACCCTGACCAGGCGGCGTATCATCTGCACAACAGCTCGTTGTCAGAGTTTGGTGAGTTACATTACGATATTTAATATATTTGTCCAATTTAATCACTCCAGGCGGCCAAGCGTAAGTTGCGGTCTCGCGAGCAAATCCATACACCATACACAACCATGGAGTCGTGTGCGAGAACGCAATTTTTTTTGACCGTCTGATATTAGTGAGGATGTTAAGTGCAACAACATTTTTTTGTTTGATTAAAGCATGAAACTTGGCACAGCAGTTCCTTATATCAAAATAAGCCGATTTAGATCGGTAGCCCGAAGGACCCCCCCCTCTGGGGCCAGGGAGGGGGGGTCAAAGAACCGCTCCGCCCGGCTTCATTCTAAAAAATCTAACAGGCCCCGTTTAGCTAATAGGTCATATTTGGTATCAATTTCGGATAAATAAATAACTTAGAACTCATTTCTGTTATTAAAAAATTGCAATTTGTCGAACAAAATTTAAAAAAATTAAACATAATCTAATTTTTCAAGTGTAATTTTTATGTTTTATTTGGTGTCAAAATTAAACTGCCTGGTTTTTCTACATACAAAAAATATGACAATAAAGCCTATTTAATGCAGATTTTAAAAACATAACTTTTATTTACCTTTTTTAAAAGAAAATTGCATAAAAAAACTTATACCGTCTCGCGCCGGTGAATATCTTTTTACCGACATCGGCATCGTTATAGACAACATCCGAAGTACACACTCTGGAGACCGATTAAATGTATTGTTTATTGTTGTAGATCCTATTATAAAGATAGAAAAGCGTACATATATTATTATTTATGTGTCGTTCAGTGAAAAAAGGGACCTAGGAAAAAATTATCACAGAGCCTCGCGTTTGTATAAAATAAAAAAATTAATAAATAAAGCGTTTATTCACAAGCTTACTTACATTTAGATACAATACATTCTTCTGCCAAACCACATAGCGGTTTGTTGGCAGAAGCATATTCGTATTTAATTAGTGCCAACCACTCCAAGGACTCCATGGTCGCTGTTCTCAATGAATAAGAAGTAAACTGTAAGTATATATGTCAGTATCAATCATATTCTGGCCACAGTAGGGTTGTCAGAACAGTTTGGAAACAGTCATTTGCTTTTTGCTTCCATTCCCAAGAAGACAGACTGAGCGTTGAGGGGGCTTTTGACACAGCAACCTTCGAGGCCGTGGAGGAAAGTCTGAAGAGTGAGGGCATCTGACCGGCAATAGCGCAATGGATAGGGAAAATGCTAAAAGGTAGATCCATTACGGCGGAGCTGGGAGGAGTAACAAAGACGATTAGTCCAAGAAGAGGGTTCCCACAAGGGGGATGCCTGTCCCCCCTGATGTGGTGCCCACTTCTAAACTCAATGGTAAAAGAGCTCAACAGAGGAGGCATGTACATGCAGGCTTACTCTGATGATGGAGTGCTGTTAGAGAGAGGAATGGTTGTCACTGCGATAAGAGATATAATGATAAGAAGTCTCAGACAGGTACTGAGATGGTGTAGAGAGAGAGGGTTGGATCTCAATCCATCGAAAAAAAAGCTGGTGCTATTCACTAATAGAAGAATAAAGGAGATGAAACCCATAAAGATACAAGGTATAGAACTAGACATGGTGGAGGAGTTGAAATATCTGGGCGTTACTTTAGACAGTAAACTCAGGTACAAAACTTACATCAAGGAGCAGGCGGCTAAAGCTATAAGAACACTGTTCCAATGCAAAAGGGCAATAGGAAAGAACTGGGGACTGAAGCCAGGAATGATCCACTGGATCTACAAGGCGATAATACTACCCAGGGTGCTATATGGAGCCGTGACATGGTGGTATAGAGCACATATTAAAGGGTCAATTTCTGAACACGATTTTGTTTCTGTCCGTGATGAAAATCGCGGGTTAGCATCAAATAATACTTACCATTTTTTTTTTACATAAAGAAGCCACACTTTCACACCGGGTTCCATATGAATTCACTGATTAATTGGTTTTTAGAGTACACTTAAAAATACCTAAAGGCTCAAATTACTACTCCCGTGCCCTGTCCGGAATCTACTTTTGAGCATAATGAAAAATCCTACGAAAAATTCTACATTAGTATCACTAATTTAGTGTCAAATACTTAAACTAGATGATATTTACTATCACTGAGCACATACACTATTAACTTCATTGTGGTAAATAACTCGTGATCGAAGTTTAAATTTTGTCCGAGCGCGCGAGTAAAATTTCGTCGGCAAAACTCAAAGGGCTCTCACAGCCGACGTCTGTATCTGAACCGCCTCGTGTCCCGCCTCAACTGTACTGGCAGTATTCGGCTGATTCTCAAAGCAAGCGGATGTACGTCAAGCCGCGGCGTGTTCGAGCAAATCGCATAAGTATTTCGAAATCCGGGTGGGCGACAATTTTTTTCTAATTTCGATGCCCATTATAAATTTTATTTCCCACAGCTTTTCAAAAACAATTGTCATATTTAGGAGCCCTTTATGTATCTTTATGTAAGCGATAACATAACAGTTTGGTTAAACACGATTTAAATTTTTGGCGAATATTTTTATTACGAATTCTAATTTCCGTGCCCTAATTCCCATGGAATATTTACCTAAAACAGCTGATTAAGTGGCACGGGAATTAGAAAGTATTACATTTATTGTCAACAAATTTTTAATTGGGGGCACTGTAAGTTAATTGGCAATGTTTACGTCATATTATTATTACATACCTATATATATTGGCATTGAATATATATTATATGTAATAATAATATGACGTATATCTTTCTATTTTACATTTAAGGAAATCTCAGAGAATGCACAAAAATCTATGAACGGTTTTTTAGTATAAGTACTATAGTACATACTTACAGGGTGGACCCGAATAACCCGGGAAATTTTAATACGTAAGGTAAGGTGGGGTAAGACGACACTGGGGTAAGATTATCACTTGTATGGAATCCTCGTACTGTTAGTCTTGCGCCACCTTACCTTATTCCTAATTACCTACCTAACCCTTATACACTATACCTAAGAACTTATGTAAAAAGTAATGAAATAAACGCATTTGTATTTGTATTTGTATTTGTATTATTCATTTATCACATTATAATATTAAAATATTATATTATGATATAATACACTGCAACATTATGCTGAGGCAAGCTCCTATTTAACACTCATGAATATTTCTCCCTTAGATGTGCAACTCAATTTCTTAGTTTTTAAGCGTAAATTTAAGATTTATCTGTAAAATGTGTTACACTATTTGTTAACTCTGTCATTTCATGTGATGTTGAATAAAATTGTTCTATGTCTATGTCTATTTCTATAATACATATTTGGCATGGAGATAGTTTGAAGCCTGAAGAAGGACAAAGGATCTGGGGGCACGGCAGTGCCGCCGCCAAGTCAAGCAAAACAAAGTGGCACGGCCGTACCATCAAATCTCAATAACATTCTATCTAAATAACATTTAATTTGAGCATGTAGTCTAAGAATTAATACACTTTAAAATCCCTTAGTTTTGTCACTGGCACAATCACTCTCAATCAATATTATTTTAAGGTACTTCTAGCATACCCACAAGTTCCAAATTTGAAACGTAATTAGGTTTTAGCTTTTTAAGACAATAAAATCTAATAATACTGCAATATTAGTCACGTTCTAAAGATAACTACATAATTAAGTTTGTAATCCTATAGAAATATATGCGATAACAACGTTACCTTTTAGTTCTTACAATTATTAGGGAAAGTAAAGGTACACTACGATGGATGATGTGAGTATGAATAAAGATGTTTTATGATATGTATATACATAGTATCACTATGGTATGGGTATGTTTACCCGAAAAGAAGGACAGCCTACAAAAAGAGATGGGATCATTTCAATTCATGTAAAAAGATGCAAATCTCGCAACGCAGTTCTTCTACTCTACTACAAAAAAGTTTTGGGATGTAATGTGAAACCAAGTCGGTTATTTTAGTCAGTGCCAGGGGGTATTTTGTAAGCAAGTTTTTTTTAGGAAGATTATGATATTTTTGAGAAATTACTTAACCAACCTACACTTTGAAGATTTTCCCGCAGGGCAGGGACACCCCGTATACCTATGTGTAAAGTAAGGCGGGGTAAGACTCACTGAGTTTATTTTGATCGGGGCAAGACTAACAGTATGAGGATTCCATACAAGTGATAGTCTTACCCCGGTGATAGTCTTACCCCACCTTACCTCATATGTGTTCAAACAGTTTTTTGGGTTATTAATTTATGAAGGCAGCATATTCGATTTCTTCAGATTAACTTACACAATAACTTCTTCTCACTGTGCCCCTATTTATTTCTTAGTATCATTTCCTATAAGACCATATACCAGATCATACACCTTGTACCTATCTACATGCAGATACATAATGACACTTTTTAATGAATAGTTTTGTATGTAAAGGCGGACCAGTTTACGAAACTACTCAAAGTATTGTTTTGAAAAATGTACATTTTACTAAGAAAGAGAGATTAGTTGCCATTAAAATAAAGGAAAGGATTAGTCAAATACGTAGTTTTTAGTGTAACATACTTTCGTAGATTTGTCGTTCGAAACTAAAATTAAAGAAGGTAAATATGTCCGATGCCACTTCAGTATGGTTGCAGTATATTATTGTAGATTAAAATATACGTAAATAATAGTTTTAAGTACCAAAATAAGTTAAGAAAACAATTCCCGTGCCGTGTTTTAATTTCCGTCCTAGTAAAATCTAATTTCCATGGACACACTAATTCCCGTGCCCTGACCAAAATTTTAAATTTAAATAACTTTTATTGTTTTATGAATATTTTTATCCCATAAGAAAATTAATATGTATTATATTTTTTATCAAATTCTCAGCATATTTTTTTTTGTGTAATGTTGGTATTTCAAAATTCCATGGAAATTAGACAAAAATGCTCGTTTGGTGAAATTGACCCTAAAGTAAACCAAAGAGACCACCTAACCAAAGTCCAGAGATTAGCGTGCCTCATGATGACGGGGGCTATGAGAATGACCCCGACACACGCAATGGAGGTAATGCTAGGCTTGAAGCCACTCTGGATTGAGGTAGAGAAAAGAGCCACCGAACAGTGGTACAGAATGAAAGCATGCAACGAATGGAGAGGAAGCTGCGTAGACAAGAGACACGCGCTGATACAAAGAGAGGCACTATCAAAACTTGAAATGTTGATGGCCAATAATGACCTTATAAAGAGGCAGGAGATATTTGACAAGAAATATAGAATACACATAGGAGACAGAGATAACTGGAAGGTGGAAGTCGGACACCCGACGACCATCTGCTTCACGGATGGCTCAAGAAGAAGCTCGATGAAACTAGCAGGAGCGGGCATAGTGATCCTCAAACTGGGAGAGAATCAGTACCATTGGGTAGATATGCTAACGTGTTCCAAGCCGAGGTATGTGCTATAACGCGCTGCGCAAGCATAATCAAGAAGAGCGTAAAACAAGAGGGCGCTGTCGTAATATACACAGACAGCCAGGCAGCACTAAAGGCACTAAAGAAAATATCAGTTACCTCCTCTCTCGTGAGAGAATGTCGAGAGGAGCTCAACTTGATAGGCAAGCAAAGAAGTGTCACGGTGGCATGGGTTCCAGGACACCAGGGAGTAACGGGAAACGAGAAAGCTGACGAGCTGGCGAGGATAAGGGCGGAGACGGAATACATAGGACCGGAACCGGCTCTGCCTATGTCAGCGGATGTCACGAAGGGAGTCATAGAGAAGGTAAAAGAGATGGAAGCACAGAGAGAATGGGAAGAAGAGACTGGATGCAGACAGTGGAAGATGATGATCAAAGGTATAGACCACAGGAGAACCAGGTATCTTCTGAAACTAGGTAAGAGCAGTCTGAGACTATTGACAGGTATCATTACAGGTCACAATACTCTCAACAGACACCTCAAGATAATGGAAATTAGTAGAGATGCCTCCTATCCACATTGTGGTAAGGAGGAGACTAGCTTACACTTACTAGCAGAATGTACTATGTACGCGGCACCGCGATATAATACATTCGGTAGAGACACACTAAAAGAAAACGAACTAAAGGACGTCGAACTCAAAGATGTCCTTTTATTCTGCAGGAAAACAAGAAGATTTGAGGAGAATAGTGTGGGAATGCCGCCGGGACAATAACCTGAAGCTCCAACTCCAGGGAACTGGGCTGAATGAACGCGACAAGCGATCGACAGCCCGCCTGCTTCTGACCGGGCGTCCCTACACTACATCTACATCTACATGTATAAGTTAGTCTATGAATTTACTAGAGTCGGTAGTGCTGCACTCTGGCGGCAGAACATTGCAGTAATATCCCATATTGAGAACAGCGACCATGGAGTCCATGGAGTGGTTGGCACTAACTAAATACGAGTATGCTTCTATACAAACGCGAGGCTCTGTGATAATTTGTTCCAAGGTCCCTTTTTTCACTGAACGACACATAAAAAAATATTTGTACGCTTTTCTATCTTTATAATAGGATTTACAACAATAAACAATACTTTTAATCGGTCTCCAGAGTGTGTACTTCGGATGTTGTCTATATCGATGCCGATGTCAGTAAAAAGATATTCACCGGCGCGAGACGATAAAAGTTTTTTTTATGCGATTTCCTCTAAATAAAGGTATGTAAAAGTTATGTTTTTAAAATCTGCATTAAATAGGCTTTATCATCATATTTTTTTAATGTAGAAAAACCAGGCAGTTTAATTTTGACAATAAATATGAAACAAAAATTACACTTGATAAATTAGATACTATGAGTTTTTTTTTAATTTTTTCTACAAATTGCTAAATTTTTATACCAGAAATGAATTCTACGTTATTGATTTATGCGAAATTGATACCAAATATGACCTATTAGCTAAACGGGGCCTGTTAGAATTTTAAGAATGAAGCCGGGCGGAGCGGTACTTTGACCCCCCCCTCTCGGGCCCCAGAGGGGAGGCTCCTTCGGGCTACCGATCGAAATCGGCTTGTTTTGATATAAGGAACAACTGTGCCAAGTTTCATGCTTTAATCAAGAAAAAAAAGGTTCGACCTTTTTTTGTCACTTAGAACCCTAGCTATATTGAATGTTATAATTATATAGTGCGGCGTTCTTGTATTTTTTAATTCTTTCAACAGGTATTTTGGGTTTCGAGGCAGGCTACTCATACTCTAGCCCTCGCTTACTAACGATATGGGAGGCGCAGTACGGAGACTTCGCTGACACCGCCCAGCCTGTCTTCGACACTTTCATCGCCAACGCGGAGAGCAAGTGGATCTGCCAGTCGGGGCTTGTAGTTCAACTGCCTCACGGGATTGATGGAGCTGTTAGTTTCTTTCAAGGCTACGAGTATCATCATAGAGCGCATTACCTACCTTCTCGGGAAAGAATGAGTAAAGGATCTTAGCGCTAAAAACAAGTTATTGCAAATTTTTTTAACGATTTTTATCAGAACTCTGAAAAAATAAAATAAATCTTGACTGAATTGTGCACGTTATTTAGGGCCCTGAGCACTCGTCGGGCCGACCGGAGCGGTACCTGCTGCAAGCGGATGACGATATGGACCACATCCCCAATTTAGACGACCCAGACCTAGTCCGTGAGTTTAATACACTGCTCTTGTTTACCAACCTTTGACCATTTCATATTTTTAACCGACTTCCAAATCTCAAAGAAGGAGGTTATCAATTCGGTTGTATGTTTTTTTTTTTAATTTATTTATTTTATGTTTGTTACTCTATACATATTCTATTTCATATTATATTTCATATTTTGGGCACGGGAGCCGGTAGCTTGTTGACAACTTAACATGTCTTTTTTAAAGGAAAGAGGCCCCAACGACCCAACATAGGTACATGAGAGATACAGAAGAATAAATAAAATACCATTTCCTTCAAAATCCCATTTCTTCTTAAAAACATGTAATGCAATTGAAGAACAGGATCGTCCGCTGTAGTTTCACGCGGGCCGAAACGAGTTCACCCTCTTGCGTACCGCGTGCCATTAAAAATATTCGTTGGTGAAATTGGATATTGTGTAATTTTACTACTACCCCAAACTAAATCTGAAGGGAGCTTGGAACATCGCCGGATGATATGCTCGTCAGTTAAACGCAAAAGGTGACAGTTCCGAACAACTGACAGGCTGATATCGTCCAGCGAACTGGTAATTTGTGGACCCCTTTAAGGGTCGGTTGCGCCAAACCGTCTGTCACCGTTTTAGCGTTCGCTAAATTTTAATGTATGGAAAGTTTCATAGTTATCTGCTGCTTGACGTTGATCAGTCTGTTAATTGTGATTGGTGCAACTGGCCCTAATAAGGTATGTTTAACATCATGGATAATGTCGCAGTGAAACAACTACGCGCATGCAACTGGATCGTGTGCAACATCACGACGCCCGCCAACTATTTCCACATGATCCGGCGACAGATCGCCATGCCGTTCCGGAAGCCGCTCATCCTCTTCACGCCGAAGATTGGCCTCAAGCACCCGTTCTACCGCTCGCCGTTTAAGGACTTCCTACCAGACACATGTTTTCAGAGGTAAGATGGGTCTTAATCACGGTTTAAATAATCCTGCCTCACTGATGGCGTGCTGGGCGTGCATATAATAATATTTATCTTTTTTCACCTCAGCAGCTCGAACAAGGGTACTTTGCTTCTTAAAAACAGTGAGCAAAATGCGATTTTGCTCACTGAGTGAGGCAAAATGTCATTCAAGTGACCTTTATAGTCAAATGTCATTTCAACATGCGGGGTCTAGTTAATACAAGTTCGATATAGTTGGGTTCTATTATCTCTGTCCCTCTAGGTATGTTCTCACTGCTAAGGGTGAAAAATTTTGTGTACTACACGAGATCAAAAAGTTATTTACATCTCGTGCGCTTTTGAATCCCTTACTACGCTCAAGATTCTAAATTAGATTCACTTGCTACGCTCGTGAATCTATTATAGAATCTTTCGCTTTAACGGGACTCAAAATAAGCACTCGAAGAAATATGAAACTTTGATCTCTTGTTGTACAAATAACTAAAGTACACTGAATTACATAGCCCAACTCTATGTAACTAGGACTGGGCCTACACATTTTTAACTGGATTATCTAATCCGGTATCTACCTGAACGCACCTGATCACCTGGTGATACGTTACCTTGTTGGTCCACCCAACTCGGCCGAGGAAAAATTTATCAATAATATAACGAAATAATTAATAACACTTTATGAAATATATTACCTATAAACAAATGAAAACACATTACTATTCTACGATTTATTGATTATCAGTAAATAGTCCGGGAGCCGGCTGCATGAAACAAACCTCATCAAAAAATAGAATATACCTACCCTGTAGAGGTACCTGACATTTAGTAGATTCCAACGCACTTGGTCGGCCTAGGCTTAACCTGGCAGATTTTGTACAAATGGCAAAAACGTTGGACAAAAATTCATCAAAAAAAACCTCATCGAAAAATAGAATGAAACTTGTATGGTAGGATACCTGACCTTGAGGAGAGTAAAAAAATTGGTCGGCCTCACCTTAGCCTGGCAGTTTTTGCAGTCCGACCAGATTTATTGGGTCACGTGAGAGCTACAATTTACCTCATCGAAAAATAGAATGAAACAAACGGATTATAATAGCTAAAATAAGCCTGTCGACGTATGTCTTGGTCGGCCTCACCTTAACCTGGCAGTTTTTGCAGTCCGACCAGATTTATAAAAAAATCATCAAAATTTTTTTATCGAAAAATCGTATGAAACTTGTATGGTACGATAGCTGCCTTTGAGAACAGTAAAAAAAAAGTGGTCGGCCAAATCCTGTGTTGGCAGGTTCCTGTGTCCGACCAATTTTGTGGTACCACGTAAGAGCTACAATTTACCTCATCGAAAAATAGAATGAAACAAACGGATTATAATAGCTAAAATAAGCCTGTTGACGTATGTCTTGGTCGGCCTCACCTTAACCTGGCAGTTTTTGCAGTCCGACCAAATTTATAAAAAAAACATCAAAAAATTTTTATCGAAAAATCGTATGAAACTTGTATGGTAAGATAGCTGCCTTTGAGGACAGTAAAAAAAAAGTGGTCGGCCAAATCCTGTGTTGGCAGGTTCCTCTGTCCGACCAATTTTGTGGTACCACGTGAGAGCTACAATTTACCTCATCGAAAAATAGAATGAAACAAACGGATTATAATAGCTAAAATAAGCCTGTTGACGTATGTCTTGGTCGGCCTCACCTTAACCTGGCAGTTTTTGCAGTCCGACCAAATTTATGAAAAAATCATCAAAATTTTTTTATCGAAAAATCGTATGAAACTTGTATGGTACGATAGCTGCCTTTGAGGACAGTAAAAAAAAAGTGGTCGGCCAAATCCTGTGTTTGCAGGTTCCTGTGTCCGACCAATTTTGTGGTACCACGTGAGAGCTACAATTTACCTCATCGAAAAATAGAATGAAACAAACGGATTATAATAGCTTAAATAAGCCTGTTGACGTATGTCTTGGTCGGCCTCACCTTAACCTGGCAGTTTTTGCAGTCCGGCCAAATTTATAAAAAAATCATCAAAAAATTTTTATCGAAAAATCGTGTGAAACTTGTATGGTACGATAGCTGCCTTTGAGGACAGTAATAAAAAAGTGGTTGGCCAAATCCTGTGTTGGCAGGTTCCTGTGTCCGACCAATTTTGTGGTACCACGTGAGAGCTACAATTTACCTCATCGAAAAATAGAATGAAACAAACGGATTATAATACCTAAAATAAACCTGTTGACGTATGGCTTGGTCGGCCTCACCGTAGCCTGGCAGTTTTTGCAGTCCGACCAAATTTGTGATACCACGTGACAGCTAGAATAGGACCACACATGCTGTATTCCATACGCATCATGACTTTGTGTACCTATCTGATGGGCGGGCGTATATGAAACGCCTTCTTGTACGTGCAGGTGATCCAGGTATACACCAAAGCTTAGTTTTCAATCGAACACTTGTAATATAAGAGGAAAAACTGCACGTGACCCTTCCAAAATTTAAATAAATGGTAAAATGTTCCTCCACGATGTTCTCAACGGGCATCTAGACTGCGTTGGATTGCTGTCACAGTTAGGGCTCCGCGCTCCCACGCGCCGAACTCGTCACACCACACTATTCCATATTCCCTGTCATCGTACCAATTATGGCCAAAATTCTATTCTATTAAATTCTGAGTAGAATCGCACGTACCTATAATAAATCGTTCCAAAACATTGACCCTTTCTTCTCCTCCAGACGTGTTTTCAAATCACAAATTGCAAAGCAACTTTCCTGGTAGTCACGCACTATCACACCCACTTACACACATACACCCACCCACCCACACACACACACACACACACACACACACACACACACACACACACACACACGAACACATAAATTCCAATAAATGCATACAAACTAATAGATTCGCTCGTTTATGTAGGTACTGTATGTATTTTTATTTTACTACTTTTTATTTATTGTTTACGCAAAATTAGAGCTATACCTACTATTTTAGGATTTTTTTTCCAGTTTACAGTTATTATTATTTTTTTCTCTTTTTCCTTGTACCTTAAAGACTTACAAATTAAGTTATATTTACGATTCTTGTACAGCACAAGTTACAAGTCTACCCACAGATGATTTTTTATTATGTATAAATTACAGGAAGTTCTGTTATTGGCTATGCTATAAGTTCTCATGTTTTTTGTATATTATTTAATGTAAACGCTGTTGAACTTCTCAATAAATATAAATAAATAAAAATACACAAGATAACCTCACATATATTAAGTGATTATCTTATTGTTATTTCTTCGACTCGCAAAGGCGTTATGTGTCCTTCAAACCATTTGATCTTATACATTTCATCTCTTAATGTCCAGCCACAATGTGTTGCATCAAATTTGATGCAAGTGGATTCTGCCGCACACTGCCACATTGAATTTATGAAAGCCGCCCGTAACAAGCCATACGTCAACAGGGTTATTTTAGCTATTATAATCCGTTTGTTTCATTCTATTTTTCGATGTGGTAAATTATAACTCTCACGTGGTACCACAAAATTGGTCGGAGACAGGAACCTGCCAACACAGGATTTGGCCGACCATTTTTTTTTTACTGTCCTCAAAGGCAGCTATCGTACCATACAAGTTTCATACGATTTTTCGATATAAATTTTTTGATGATTTTTTCATAAATTTGGTCGGACTGCAAAAACTGCCAGGTTAAGGTAAGGCCGACCAAGACATACGTCAACAGGCTTATTTTAGCTATTATAATCCGTTTGTTTCATTCTATTTTTCGATGAGGTAAATTGTAGCTCTCACGTGGTACCACAAAATTGGTCGGACAGAGGAACCTGCCAACACAGGATTTGGCCGATCACTTTTTTTTACTGTCCTCAAAGGCAGCTATCGTACCATACAAGTTTCATACGATTTTTCGATAAAAAAAATTTGATGATTTTTTCATAAATTTGGTCGGACTGCAAAAACTGCCAGGTTAAGGTGAGGCCGACCAAGACGTACGTCAACAGGCTTATTTTAGCTATTATAATCCGTTTGTTTCATTCTATTTTTCGATGAGGTAAATTGTAGCTCTTACGTGGTACCACAAAATTGGTCGGACACAGGAACCTGCCAACACAGGATTTGGCCGACCACTTTTTTTTTACTGTCCTCAAAGGCAGCTATCGTACCATACAAGTTTCATACGATTTTTCGATAAAAAAATTTTGATGATTTTTTCATAAATTTGGTCGGACTGCAAAAACTGCCAGGTTAAGGTGAGGCCGACCAAGACATACGTCAACAGGCTTATTTAAGCTATTATAATCCGTTTGTTTCATTCTATTTTTCGATGAGGTAAATTGTAGCTCTCACGTGGTACCACAAAATTGGTCGGACACAGGAACCTGCAAACACAGGATTTGGCCGACCACTTTTTTTTTACTGTCCTCAAAGGCAGCTATCGTACCATACAAGTTTCATACGAATTTTCGATAAAAAAATTTTGAATTTTTTTTATATATTTGGTCGGACCGCAAAAACTGCCAGGTTAAGGTGAGGCCGACCAAGACATACGTCAACAGGCTTATTTTAGCTATTATAATCCGTTTGTTTCATTCTATTTTTCGATGAGGTAAATTGTAGCTCTTACGTGGTACCACAAAATTGGTCGGACACAGGAACCTGCCAACACAGGATTTGGCCGACCACTTTTTTTTACTGTCCTCAAAGGCAGCTATCGTACCATACAAGTTTCATACGATTTTTCGATAAAAAATTTTTGATGATTTTTTTATAAATCTGGTCGGACTGCAAAAACTGCCAGGTTAAGGTGAGGCCGACCAAGACATACGTCAACAGGCTTATTTAAGCTATTATAATCCGTTTGTTTCATTCTATTTTTCGATGAGGTAAATTGTAGCTCTCACGTGGTACCACAAAATTGGTCGGACACAGGAACCTGCAAACACAGGATTTGGCCGACCATTTTTTTATTACTGTCCTCAAAGGCAGCTATCGTACCATACAAGTTTCATACGACATTTCGATAAAAAAATTTTGATGATTTTTTCATAAATTTGGTCGGACTGCAAAAACTGCCAGGTTAAGGTGAGGCCGACCAAGACATACGTCAACAGGCTTATTTTAGCTATTATAATCCGTTTGTTTCATTCTATTTTTCGATGAGGTAAATTGTAGCTCTCACGTGGTACCACAAAATTGGTCGGACACAGGAACCTGCAAACACAGGATTTGGCGGACCATTTTTTTTTTACTGTCCTCAAAGGCAGCTATCGTACCATACAAGTTTCATACGATTTATCGATAAAATTTTTTTGATGATTTTTTTATAAATCTGGTCGGACTGCAAAAACTGCCAGGTTAAGGTGAGGCCGACCAAGACATACGTCAACAGGCTTATTTTAGCTATTATAATCCGTTTGTTTCATTCTATTTTTCGATGAGGTAAATTGTAGCTCTCACGTGACCCAATAAATCTGGTCGGACTGCAAAAACTGCCAGGCTAAGGTGAGGCCGACCACTTTTTTTTTACTGTCCTCAAGGTCAGGTATCCTACCATACAAGTTTCATTCTATTTTTCGATGAGGTTTTTTTTGATGAATTTTTGTCCAACGTTTTTGCCATTTGTACAAAATCTGCCAGGTTAAGCCTAGGCCGACCATGTGCGTTGGAATCTACTAAATGTCAGGTACCTCTACAGGGTAGGTATATTCTATTTTTTGATGAGGTTTGTTTCATGCAGCCGGCTCCCGGACTAAAAAATAAGTACAAATAAATACAGATTACAATACTAGATTACTGATTATTACTAAATATCATCTAAAAATCAGCAGGTGTATAATGGACGCGAATGAAAGAGGCGCACTAACATTAATATCATGATCATGGGCAACAACGGCCATGATGACCATGTAATAGTACATTACTACAGAGGCCGGGACGAAAGGGGTTGCCGGCCGAAGACATATAGACGGCCGAGCGAAGCGAGGCCGGATAGGTCTGAGCGCGGGCAACCCCATTTCCCGCCGAGGTATGTATAGTGCTTTTCTCAAACATGCAATGAAATAAATAAAATAAAAAAACTACGAAACCCAAGTTTTATTTATAGAAAAAACTAAAAGTAAACTACATCCAAAATATAACCAACACGTACCTATATCATTATCATGCGTATGTTTTACACGAGTCGTGTATTTTTACTACCCGTATATTTTCATGTATCTTTGATTTTTTCGCCTTGTATCCGTCTGACTGTCGTTTTCGTCACATAAGTTTACATAGTCTTTCATGTTGATATCATGTTTCACATACATCGTTGCTTTATGCATGGAGTAAATAAGTATAATTTCCACAGTGTTGACGAATTTGTAGCTACATTCATTTAAAATATGCCACAAAACTGTTTCTAATAAACTGTAAGCCACTTTCTTAGTTTCTCAAATAATAAAATTGCCATAAGCAACCATATACATACTTCGTCTTTGACTTGGCGGCAGAGGCAGCAAGTTATTTAAAATCAATTCTGCTTACGCTGCCAATTCCAACACCTACGATTACAATTAATATTAATTTCATTATTTCGTCGGAACTCATATTAAAGTCAAAAAATCAACAACGCACCATAAATCCAATAAAACAGAATGAATATTTTTCAACTTTACCTCCATAACAATTTAAAAAATATAACTACGCGTGTTTGAGTAGACCTTTTTACCGCTAACGTTTAGATGAAATATTTTAAATGTTTTTATTTGTGTAGTTAAACTTATAATTTAAAATTATAAAATTATAGAATGTATTATTTATTAAGTTCATGTTGATTTTATACAAATAAAACTGCAAATTATAGCAAACATTGTTTTTTGTTTTTTTTTTATAGGCGTAGTGGCAGAGTGTCATTACGAACCATAAAGCAAATACTGCCTCTAGTTTTTTTTAATGGATGAATGCCACGATGCTGTGTCACAAATATCTGTGAAATGAAAATTAAAAAAGAGGACTTTGCCGGCCTAGGCCTGCAAGATGTGTATGAAATTCCATTAACGACCTTTTGTCCTAGCCGCACCTGAAACGTCATACTTCGCAGCCTATTATAAGGAACATAACATCAATATTTCATTGCATGTTTGAGAAAATGTATTTACCAAACAATCTGTCATGATTTAATAAGTAAAATGCTGATGAAGTGATGAATGACAAATGCTAAAGCAACAAGGTTTTTTTTTGAAGTCTGAACATATATATTTCAAATATACATAGAATCTTTGTTGACTTAAAAACAGATATTGAAGCTGGACTTGACAGAAGTGAGCCTGCTAAAGGTAAGTAGTATGACGATGAAGATGAGATGAATGACGAAGTAAATAAAATTAAAGTATCTCTAATTATCCAACTGTAATAACAGAGCAACACTTCTCTTGATCCAATGAGCAGAAGGTTTATCAGATGGCAAGAAAAACGCTAACACAAAATTAGACGAATGCCCAGTGGTCGCTAACACCCCCTTCCTTTCCAAAGTTTTATAAAGAGGGCACTTATACCGTGATCCCTCCTCAAATTTTGACTTTAATTTTGGGTACAGCCAAATCGCCGGCAAATTGTCATTTAATATTTTAGGGAATTGCTCGGCAATGGTGTTAGTTTCTCGGTCCCAGCGACCGCCATCCATAAAAAGCCCTGCAACGTACACTCCTACTTTAGGAGAGTCTTGTTCAAAATCAACATTACGAACTTCGAAATCGAATACTAGTAAGTCTATCGGAATCTTCTTCGCTCTAGCATAGTTTTGCATTGATCCCGTAAGAAAAGCCTGAGTAAAAAAGAACCCAGAAAGCCAAAACGTCGTAGGCTTACCGTTATCATACCAGTTTTTCAACATCTTGAGTCTCTCTGTAAGATCCGTAACGTAACTAGGTAGCGGTTTTAAGCTAGGATAGGAGACATTGCGCCAGTTTTCTGGTATTTTACCGAGCAGCATCGCAGTGGCTTGATGCTCTAGTGCTGGTGACATTACAATAAGGCCTTTTAGCGCTTTTTGTAAATCCAGCAAAGAAACTTTGATTTCGTTTATCAGTTTGTTAAATCTTTGCATTTCCTGGACCAGCACAGTGTTCATAGACTCACTGTAATCGACTGGATATTTTTTCTGTGCCATCTCTATATCGAACATCTCGGGAAGCTTGGACAAAACTTCTGAAGACATGTGGACTAATATTACTTCTGTATTTCCACCTTCTCCACCGGTTCCTGTGCCCTCAACGAGCACTAACGCTTCTGTCAGTCCCATGGATATAGAATAGTCTCGAGTGATTCCTGCATTCATGTTCAACCCATAAACTTCTGGCGGAGGATTCACAGGAACTGTCTCTATGTGTTTCAAATAGTCCTGATATTCACATCTCCGGGGCAAACCATACTGGGGCCCAATATCACAAAAAGTATGGTTCGGGTCGCTTACTACCCCAGAATTTACATAGTCATCTAAAAGTGTATTTATTAGCCGTCTATCCCAATCATCAGTGACGCGACCTCCATAGTTACATTCTCCAGTCAAGTATTTTATTGCCACGTACTGAATTTCTTCATACTGATTCAAAAACATCTGTAACTGCATAACGGATATTTGGAAATCGGAATCATTGAAACCATATTGAATATTCCATCCTAATGGTCCGAACTTTTTTCTCTCCTGTACTACAGCATGGAAGAAACTTATGCCGTATAAAAGTTTACTGAAAGTTCTATCTTTTCCTTGGCAGCCTTCAAAAAATTGAGGTTCTTTTAATGGTTCTGAATTATAAGACCGATTCAGGTTGTGTTGAAGTCCAGTTGGAGGTTCGTTAGTCATTTTCACACCGACTTGTAGAATCGATTGAGGGAATTTGTCAGACGGGTAACTTGTTAACCAGAGTCTAAAGCTTAAATCTGTGTTAGTCAAGTCAAAACTTTCAACTATGTCTTCAAGAGCCGGAAGCCAGGATGTAGCTAAGTGACAGTTCTGTAAGCACACCCAGCCACCTTCCGATTGAGCCTTTTCTATTATTGCCGTTGCGATTGGTCCCTGTCCTTGACCCAATGATATCGAATTAAACCGATTTGTATATCCTGCCTTCTCACAATATTTCATTAGAGCGTCCATGGGATCCGAGCCAGGAGATAGAATGAAAATTAGTGGAGTAAAAAAGTTGGAGTCCCCGTATGATTTTGCAATATCAAATGGAGGAGGTGTAACATACTTGGGCCCCAATTGTTTCTCCACAAATTTAGAAATGGCAATGGTTAATTTATCAGGTCGAAAAACTCTGATTATTAACAATTTTTGAAAGTCGGTTAATGCTTGATTCCATTTGCCTGGCAAAGGCTTATTCTGTGGGTGCATGTCGTCATAAACTGTTTTCCATGAAGCCATAGAGCTCACTAAATCGTCTCTAATTCCACGGTAGGAAGGTAGGTCATCAATTCGACATATCTCGTCCCAGGCTTTATCTGTAAGCCATTCCGCAGGCTTCTTCAAAGGATTCTCAACGGCAATACCCCCAGTTATTAAAAATATATATTCGTCATGATCTATATCGCCTTTAGACAACATCAATTTAGAGCACATTATAAATGAAAACATGAGTTTATCTTTATCGAACAATGACCGGCAAACATTTTTGTACAAATTATAAGTAAATGTATCTTTTAGAAAATGTAATCTCCTTTCTAAAACTTTAGATTTATTAGCACGCTCGATTGATGAAATGTAAAGACCAATATACCAAGTCAATGAATATTGATACATGGGGTCTACGTTCGGCAGTTCTGTGACACAATAATACAACACAGCTGAATGTGAAGCAATAGGTTTATAACCAAGCCGAAACTTTTCAATCGCACGTTCAGTTTCAACACTTGCTTCTTGTTTTTTCATAATATCGATTGCCAATAATTTGGATGAATCCAAAACTTCGATTGCAGTTTCATCCTCTAAAATATCACCTTTTGATTCCTGCAAAGTGCGTAAAATGTCATCCTCCACTTGTTTCAAAGCACTTTTATTAGCTGCGCCTTGAACTATAAGTTTTTCGCGTTTATCTTGCAAATCAGGACGTTCTTTAGCTACGACTATTCCAAGTAATTGATCCTCCAAACCTTCTTTAGTCAAAGCAAAATTAATTAAAGTCACTTTATTAAAAACATCGGGCAAATAATGAGGGTTCCTTAGCTTTGTTGTCATGTATAACCTGAAATTGGAATGATATTCTATGACATTATCACCTAATGAAATAAACTCTTTGCCACCTTGTTTATAAGTTTGTTTCAATAATATCGGATCTAAAGGTGCCTCTATGTCTTCCAATACGCAATCAAATAAAACAGGTTTGCCGTACTCTAAAGATGTTTCTATAACTTTCATGTAATTATTATCAGTGAATTTTAATACTTGGAGATCATTCGATTTTTCCATATTTTTAATCCATTTATTCGCTTGCCCTTGAGGATCTACTAGTAAGGACCATCGTAGAGAATTATCTAAAATAATACCATTGTCAATGGAGAATGCATCTCTAGGTAATCCTGCAATGCACCAATTTTGTATTTTGATACTAGAACCTAAAACGTTTTTCAGGACAAAAACATCCGAATGCGGCATTTCCAGTTGGATTATTAGTTGAAACCATTTTTCAGTCATTTCAGTCCTCACCGGTAAGGTATAAGGCGCTAAATAGGCAATTATTCCACAGGAAACCAATATGTCTCCCGCTAAATTGTCGAACAATAATTGTAAATTTTCTGCGGCTGTCGTCCAACGCACTTTTTCTCCTCCTAATCCACCTAGCAATTTTTCAGCTCTACATAGTTTATCTATACATAGCTGCACTTCGTCTTCCAGAACTTTCTTTTGAATATTGGCTTCGGTTAACGATTCATGTAATTCAGCTAGTTTAGCTTCTAAACGAGCAACTGTCGCCTTCTTCTCCTCTAATACAGCCATAGTTTCAGCAAACTCTTTTTCAGCTGCATTTAATTTAGCTTTCTTTGGGGCTACCACTTTAGCAACAGCATCATACATATCCATAGCAATTATCCATTTGCACAATCCTTCAGCGGCCGTAGAAGCTTTAGCAATAATATGGGGCTTAAAATCTTTATTAGAAAGATAATCTTTTCTAATTTTTTTCATGGTCTCAATGGGTATATTATCCTTATCATAGTTTTTCAGAGACTCTAAAAAGCTCATATCGCCTAATATCCTCTTACTCGGCCCCCAGTAATCCAGTATTTTTTTGCCTGGATTGTCAGGATCTGGAATTTTATCGGGAGGTATACCTTTCATGACACAAACTGCAGCCATGACCAACTTGACAGTGGCTGGTGGGTTCTTCATTGATTTAACAATAGTAATATCAGCAGGTTTCAGGGTATTTAATGCCGCAATAGCATCCTCTAATATCGGTAGAGCAAGAGCTAAATCAGCCTCACAATCTTTTTTTAATTCTTGCGCAGCTGCCGCTTGTACGTTAGCAACTTTTTGATCAGCTCTTACTTGTGCAGCAGCTTTGTCAGCACTCTGAGTTTCCGTTTCTATTTCTTCCATCATTTTGGCTGACTTTTCGGCCATGATAATGAGTCGAGGTTTTAGTTCATTCAAATCACTCTGCATGATTTCTACGGCATCAGCTGCTTGGCTGAGTTTATCCAAACCATTAATATATCTGAGCTTGGCTGCCTTCAGCTCTCTTTGTTTTTTATTCGTCAACGTCGTGAAGGACTTGATCAAATCTAAATAAGAAGCAGATGTTATGTACGTTTTTCTGCCATACTGGCTATAAAATTCTTTCGATATTTGTCGAGCATCAACATGGAATTGCTTACAAGCTATAACAGCAGCAGATTTTGCTTGATCAGACACATTCACTTTTCCCATATAATGATGAGCTACCATAGTCAACGCGTCTTCAGGCCAACTATCGTACCAATCGATAGTGCAACAGTTTACGAGTGATGGATAATGTCGTAATCGAGTTCGAAAAGCATTTCCGATCGGACTAAAGCACAATACACAATGTAGCTTAGTTTTGCATCTTGCAACAAAGAAAGCCATAATTTTCAAAGGGCTGATGTCTAAGTTGCGGTTTCCTCCTTGAGCTGCTAGACGCACTAGCTCAAGTATTTCTTGTTTTTCATCTAGACCATATATATTAGGTACTTCGCCAGAGTTTAGCAGACTGTCTAAGTTCTGAATGAAGACTTCTTCAGTTATTTGATTATCAGTGAACAAAAATGTTGTTTCTTTATTGAGACCGCCTGATTCACGAAGGATTAACTTTATGTCACCATGCCAATCTTTAACGTTATAAGATTTAGTTATCTCGGGTTGGTAAACATTTTGACCTAATATTGTACAAGCTAGCCGTGTTAATGACTGGCGACCCGAACCACCCACCCCTACTAATAAAGCGTTTCCAGAAGGCATCGATAAGAGACGACAAATTCTTGACAAATGTTCTAACGCATAATCGAATAAAACTATATCCATTTTTGCTTTGTGCATAGAATTGTACTCGTATAACATTGCATCTGCAACATTCAGGAAAGCTTCTTTTGAAGGCAGTTCATCGTAACGCCTTTCACCTTCAACACTATCCGTGTCTAAATAGCAACCAAACATCATAGCTTTGATATTTTCTTCTGTTACTTGACCTTCTTCATTCGCGTATGTATCCAGTGCAGTTTCAAATGCATCTTTTATGCATTCTCGAGTAGACTGTTTCAGAACTTCATAAAACCAAGCACGGTCAGCTTCGTCTACGAGTCTGTCATAAAATACACGCATAATTTCATGCACCCAAAGCCTCGTAAATGTCTTCTTGCTCTCAGCCGATTCCTTTCTTAACAATGTACAACCTTGTATGACTCTTGAGATGTCTCTAAGATTGAAAACGTAATGTGATTTGGCAGGAGTAGGTCGCAATCCCTCACTAGCTTTATCGTAAATATCCATTGTAGCTGCTATTATATTTACAATAACAGGCTGTGTGTCTTGACCGAAACCATTTTTTCTCCAGCCAAGTTGAAGAAGAGTAGTGAAAATTTTGGACATGCTTTCCTTAGAAAATTCGTTTATTGAATAAATATTAAAATGACGTAGCATTCTTGGGTATATCAATTGCCGGCTTCCTCCGACTGGGCCGATAGCTCCATAAAAAAGTGTATCGAGCAGATACAGTTTTTTAGTGGTCTTTAAGTTGTACCAATGTTTCTGGTCAAAGAAAAGTCTAAGCAATTCTATAGCTGCTTGTGCGCCGTACTCTTCTTTAGCCGGCATATTCATGTCATCTATAAATATAATTGCTTTTTTGCCTTTTGTAGGGCCATAAATATTATTTCTTCTTTTCACTAACTTAGATATAACCAACTCTTGCGTTTGATTAGCCGAAGTAGCTGTAGTGAACGTTATAAAACCTGGGGTGTACTTCTCCATGTCAAGTTTATTCATCAAAAAATTTTGGACATAAAAGCTTTTCCCAGTGCCCGTTGGCCCAATTAACAATAACGGTTTTGCAAATTTTGTATGCAGGTTTAGTAAAAACATATATTTTTCAGTTTCAAGAGTTGGTATAACAGTCTGCAAAAGATTGATTTGTTCTTTTACCTGAGCAGCCTTAACAGCTTCGAACCACGTCTTCCAGCAGCCTTTACCCTTATAAACGTAATAATGATCAATGAGCATGCCTTCGGGAGGAATAGATACTTCAAATCGATCTAAATGGGACGGCATTCCCTTTTCGCCTTTGAAATATTCCTTCACAAGATCGTCAAACTTTCCACGGGAATCACTGTTCAATATTCCGCCTACACCCCATAACAAAGCAGTGATGAAAGACGCTTGAAGCCAACATCTGGTATGTTTTGTATCTTCTTCGCCTTCGATAGCATTGTTCATCAGCATTTCAATGAGACGAAGTGTACTCATTAATAAATTGACCTCCCCTGCTGTAACCAACTGGCTACAGTTCTTTCGGACAAAGTATATCATGGGCTCAAAAAGCCATTCGCACATATCGTAAATAAATTGTTCATTATCTTCAAGCCAGTAAGAGTTAAGTGTTTTTATCCAGGATTTATAAAACGGACGAAAACCGAGTGTGACCGACTCCATGTAAATCATGCCACATCTTGATACCGTAGCTGGCGAGGCTTGAGCAAGATCCATCACTTCAAATATCATTGACATTACATTTGTCATGGCCATCACTTCCCCGGAAGTTAGGCATAGTTTTTTATTATCGTCTAGCACAGTATTCATATTCTCAATCCAAACAGCATCCACTGGGCCATCAAAAACAATCCATTTCCTGGTCGGAGTGTCTTCGGAAGCGAAATCTCTAAACATCGTGGCAACAATACCGTCTGTCCATTCATACGAAATCGGATCAAATGCACCATAAAGCTGTCCCATTGTTACAGCCTTTGGATTTATTACTTTATAGGTACATGCACAACCTCCCGGTTGATTTTTTTCATGCATTAACGTAAGAGATTCCGAAAGAATTTTCAATGTCATGGACTTTCCTGAATAAGGATCTCCGACCAACATGAACCCGTGCCGAACGATCATCATTTCATACGTTTGAATTACTTTCATCAAAAAACAATCCATTGGTTGGAGATTATTTAATTCGCAAGTCTCGTTACAAGCTTTCAAAAAATTATCATAATCTGGTTTTGGTAAAGTTATGTCAGGGAATAGATCTGATATTATACCTTCGAACAATGGAACATCAAACGACAAGAACTTCGGCAAATTTACGTCAGTGATTGACCTTAACAGTAAAATGCTTTCATTTTCGTCAGGAAAGCTCCTCTTTAATTTTCCCGCAGCAGATAAAACTGTTTTCACAGCTCTCATTCCATAATCATAATGATTTTGGGAAGATAGTTGTTCGGAACAAAGTTTGTACGTTGTAACTATTTTCACTGACAAATTGCGTGCGTCTATAAACCCAAAAGAGTAAAGAGATATTTCCCCTATCATTGCATAATCTGGGACCATCATGGCTACAGTTCTAAATAAAACTTTTAGGTTGTCCGGCAACTCGGACCGTCCAGCATATCCTGGATTCATAGTAATACAAACATAACAAGCGGGGTTTAAAATCAATTGCGTTCCTTCAAATACGAAAGTTTCTAAGTTTGCTCTCACGGCTTGGATAATACATAATATTTGTTGAGCTATTACGGATAATACTTCCACTTCTATACGGTTGAACTCATCAAAACACGCCCATGCGCCGCACGAGGCGAGACCTTTGAAGAATTTTCCCATAGCTTTGTAATCTAACCCATCAGAACAATTGAACACGACACATTGAACCGCTAAAGCTTTAGCCAAATCTTTAGTCGTTTCTGTTTTGCCGGTACCCGCAGGTCCTTCAGGAGCACCATTTAAATGTAGATAATACGCTCCTATTAGGGTACGGTAGCATCTATCAGTCAGAGGAGTTATTACTAGTCTGTCAGAATTTCCCAAATATTCGTAAGCATAGTTAACTACTGCATTAATTATCCTTACATAAACCCTTTCTTCTTCCCAATAGTAACGTAGCTGGGCCAACCATTGGAAATCAGTAACCTCTGTTACGTTTTTAGAAATCAACTCAATTATAACATCCTTCGCGTGGACATCTATAACTATAAGGGCTTTTATAGTAATACTATTCAGCTTTGTTAAATCACTTCGACGTATTATAGCGACGGTTTCGTTCAGTTGATTGGTCAATCGTTCGTGAAACGTTTCAAGCATAGTTAGTTTGTGAGTATCAAGCGCTTCGTGAACATCGACAGCCCAGTAAATTTGTGATATAGATAATACGACCATTCCTTCCCATGATAAAACCCATTCAGTACGTCCTACATTTGGATATTCATCATAAGATAATTCCGTTTCCATTTTAACAGCTTTAACCATTTGTTCTTCTACCTGGACAAGCCATTTTTCCACAGATCCACATGTAGCTTGTACATTTATGTTTTCGAGAAACTCTAATTGTTCTCCTTCCATTGATACCATAGCTGAAATATTATAATCCGGGTCGAATACTAATCTGTTTATTCCTTCAAAGCATTTTTTCAAATGTGGTTGCACTTTGAGCGGATTTTTAGTTTCTGATAATATTTCCAACATTTCATCATTGGACAAAAAGAAGAATCTTGGAAAGTAAAGCCTCTTCTTTTCTAAGTAGTTATTGACTCCATCATTGATTCTCTCTAAAAGTCCAGAAGCAATTTTAAATGCTTCAAGTACTCCAAGTACTCCGGCGATTTCAGTCACATGAGAATCAGTGTCAACCATCGCCATGTATCGACGATATATAGTGTTGACTTCACCGAACATAACTCCTTCTTCTGGCATTTGTGCCACAATATCCTTCGAGGAAAAAATTGGCAGCAAGTATAACCATTGACTTTGAACCTTTCCCCATTCTTCTATGGTTGCGTTTATTCTTACTATTTTTTCGTACCACTCTTTTACCTGGGGTTCAAATGGTTTAACAAAGGCGGAACCCCGCATAGCTATTGTTTTTACAATATGTTCATCTAAAACACATTGGATATCGTCTAGTCCAGATAATATATGTATTCCAGTATCTTTGTACTCACTAGTTTTGAAACATATATCGTCCCATTCAGCTTTCATCTTATTTAGATTAGTTACCAGGGCCAATTCTTTTGTTGCAGCTATGCTTATAATTTCGTATTGGTCGAGGTCGTCCCAGAGATTTAAATTGATTATTTTCCGTAAAGTGGTCCCAGCATTCGGAGTCAAGTCAAATTTAGCAATTGCAGACATTTCATCCCAATGCCTTTGCATCAAAGCTTTATTGCACATGATATGCGCCATTTGTACGTTTGGTCGCCATTCCTTAATCTCAGTTATTGCCTGGGCACAAAGTTTCATAGGAGCCGGAAGATTATTCACATCTGGATCATCGACTAATCCCTGAAACCGTCTTTCATTTCCCTCGCTGATTTGCTGCTTGATTTTATTTTTGTACTCTTTTGACAATTTTAAAAATTCTTTATAGTAAGAGTCGTGGTCTCGTTCTATTGCTAGGTGATCTAAATATTCGAATGTACCATCCATCCAAGTATAGTAGCTACGTTTCCACCTATGAACTAAATGAACTAGATTATAGAATGGTAATATAAAGTCTTTCACTTCCTCCAAATCTGCAAATGTGGTAATTGGGAATTTAAACGTTCTCTCTTCATTGTTTATCCATGACACTACTTTATCATAGTCACTCAAGCGGTAAGCGAACTTACGCAAATATTCAAGATATTCTAAGGTATTGTTGACATCGTCCATGTTGTCAAGGAGTTGTAAATAAGGAATCATTTTCAGGACTTCATCATTAAGGTAATTTATTTTATTCATCAGATTATCTTCCATTTCCATTTTAGTTGCTTCGAAGTCCGCTGCGTTTTTCTCGAATATTGGCTTGATGTCTTTTAACCAGTTCACACATCGCGTATTGGATTCCACGTGTTCAGCGGTAAGATATGTCATTTCTAACAGGTTTGAAACAATACTTATTTGTCTTGATATCCTTTCTTTCAGGGCTTCAATCAATACTGTTTTAGCATGAGTAATGTAAATTCCTTGTTCAATTAAGTCTGCTGCATTTTTTGGTTGTTTCCTTGCTTTATCTTGGATCATTTCGAATTCGTTACAAATATTTTGATTTTCGTCACTGTGCGCTTTCACTATTCCTGCTATAATGTCGTTAATAAATTCCAAAGCTTTATTTTTTAATCCACTTATCATTTTTAGCTGACTAACAACTGCGCAATTAAAATACGCATTTTCTACTACTGCAGTTATATCAGAATCTACACTTTGGAAGTACAGTATCTTATCTCGAAACTCTTCAAATTCTACAGCGTCTTCTATAAATTGTAAAAGCTCTGATTTTGCGGTTGGTCCATATAGCATATTGTATTCTAGACGAAGTTTATCTAAATACCGAATGAGTGGATCAAATACGATATCTAAATGTTTTTGTAACCTCATATGTCCATCTTTATTTAACCACTCGTTATATTGCACCGGCAGAGCATCAAAGTCATAAGGTAAATTAAGATACTGTTCTATTGGCATCAACCTTTGAGCTATTAAGGATATGGCATGAACTATATCATGATAAGTTTCAAACACTGTTTCTAGAGATTCTTCATAAACAAATTCACCGTTGAAATCTAAAATCAAGTTTATTATTGGAATGGAATCTTTATTTTTCACGGCATTAATGATTGCCTCAATAGATCTGCGCATCAGTTCCTGTATTTGCATAGATATCATTTTGGTCGCACAACGAACGAACTGTGGGATCCTTTTAGGGTGCATGCCTTTTAAACATCTCGGATTCTTTAGCCATTGAACGAGTATAGCATACCAAGTACTGGATACTAAATGGTCTGCTCGCCTGATTTCGTCCATAATCTTTGTTCTAAACACAACCAAATCTATTGGCCCTTTGGCTCGATATTTCGCCATATTGATAATCTCAGTTGGAAACGTTTTTTCAGACGATTCAAGAACTAGTCTTATAAACGGATGCATGATTAAGGCACCGTCTTCTAGTTTCTTACGGAACTTAAGCATTTTCGCATGGTTTTCTGTAATTCCCTTGAATTTGAAAAATGGTTCTTCATACCTCTTACGTGGGACTCCAGGCACATCTCTGATGATGGTCTTGACAGCTAAGTCGTGGAGATGGCTGTTCCACTCGTCTTTGCTTTCGTTGAGGAGTTCCTCGGTGAGGGTGGGGAAGGCGTTGCGTAGTTTGGAAGGAACAAGGGCGGTGATCTTTTTCTCCCAGGCTCTGAGCATGGGCGGCGGCTGGACGTTTTCGGCGCTCTTCTTCAGTGTGTCAATGAGCTGCTCTTGTTCTGCTTGGTCGTAATCCAGCAGCTGTGCTAGCGGCGGCGGTGGGTGGGCGATCTTCATTTTAGTCTTCGATGCGCTCTCCTCGACAGCTTGACGGAAATAAGCTCTTTTTTCCTGTAAAGAGATGTGTTAAGTCGGACGATATACAAACTGTGTAACAAACAAAAAATCGTGTAAATAAGTGTACATAGAGCCAATGCATTTTCTTATACGTGACAGGGACTGGATATTTTTACTATCTTCAACTTTGGTTCGTACTTAATTCGTTTCCGTTGCGTTGGCACTTTGCGAATTTGGTACTGTGCGTCGAAACTTCGAAAGGGTCCATCCGGCTCTAAATGTTACATGCTTAGGCTAATATAATATACATAAGTAATACAGAATCTGTCGTTCGATTATGAACCGTAACGCGAATGTCACATAGTATACATTTAGTTTAGAGACTTTTACATTCGGCTTCTTGTAATTTTTTTTTATATAGGTACTTTATTATATAGGTACGTGGTAAGTACATCGTATATGTAACTAATACATACCTTAGCCCTTTTGTAAGGAGGTGTTGGCGTAAAAGGCAAATTTTCCATGATTCGGACATTTGGAATAGGCGACATTTTCGGTATTCTACAACCATTTTTCGTCTGTAAAAGTTTTCTCAATTCATACTCCTCCATTTTTCTAAAAGCCCTCGACTCTACGTCTATACTAAATGGAAACTTTGTATAAAACAGTTATAACAATCCATAATGTTATAAGTTAAAAAAATACGAGTCCCTTTTCAAAAATAAGGGATTTGAGTGAAATTGTCAAGGGGCTTGATTGAAGTTAAACATGTAAATAAATCCATGACAACGCCTTAATAGCCACGGTTGTTTTGTAAATACTTGAGTCCCCAAGCAACGCGTGTTATTAATTAAGTAGGTACCTAGTGTACCTACCTACATGTTAAAGTAGCGGCGTCTTAGGTTAGGTTAGGGTTTTGTAAGTCGTTAGACATTTAAACATTCCATATTTTTTATTCTGCATTTTAACCATTACCGAAATGAATACCAATTGGAATTGGTATAGATGTACGGGTATGCCAATTCCAATTGGTATTCATTTCGGTAATGGTTAAAATGCAGAATAAAAAATAGGAAATGTAATGGGTGTATGGATAAACGAGTATTTGGGTGTATGGCTGGTGTTTGAAAGAGTGCATGGATATGGAGTATGGATGTACGTGTGTGTGTATGGCGGGTGTATGGGTAAGAGTGAACGGGTGTATGTGTATGGTGTCCCTTACCTATACGTTCACACTGCTAAGGTGATAAGTTGTTAGTATGTGCCACACGAGACCAACGTTTTTTGCAATTCGTACGAAGAGTCCCTTTATGTCACGCTCAAGATTCAATAGTAGTTTCACATCAGCGTCACCTAATCAGAAAATGTATTTTGTGCAACAGAAACGTTACTATTGTGTTACAAGGGATGAAAATGATATACGTGTATTCGGGTAATTTCGTATGTCTGATAATTCCGAAAATCAGATGAAAATGACCCAAAATCAGAATAAGAGTCCGTTTTCGGAATTATCCAACGGTTTTCGACATTCGTAATTACCCGAATATGCCTTATTTCCGTCAAGGGCGTACATAGAATCCTGAATGAAGCGATGGATATTTTATAATAGAATCCTGAGGGAATGAGGGATTCAATTGTTAACGCCCAAGACGAAATAATTTTGATACCGTGTGACACATACTGCTTTTCACATCTCCTATGAGGGAATTATATTATGGTGCTTAAACAGATTAAGAAAAAAATTTAAAAATAGTGTGCTAGAACAGAAAAGTGTACTTTGATCCCTCCTAGCAGGGAAAAAAAGTGCCACTTTGATCCCTCCTAGTAGGGAAGAAAAAGCCCTTTTTCGAATTGGAAATGTGAAAAATTACATCTAGACCATTCGTTTAGTGATAAAACCTCTAAATTTCTATCCTTACATCTTTAAGGGCGATCATCGAAAGTGGCCCGGCAAGCAAAAAGCCTGAAGGCGTGACGAAGTTGATCTTCTGCTCGGGCAAGGTTGCCATCACCATCGACGAGCTTCGCAAGGAGAAGAAGATGGAAGACAAAATCGCCATGTGTCGTATAGAGCAGATTTATCCGTTCCCCTACGATATTGTGCTCAAGGTAGAGAAATTGTTGATATATCCTCGTCATCTAAGTATTTACTATTAGTTTATTTTTTAATTCTAAAAATAATGTTTAAGTTAAATGTTTGAATAAACATGAGACCTTGAATCCTGCTCTTGCAAAACTGCACGTATAAATGTAGGTACCTATAGGTGCGGGATTTTCCCAGTTGTAGGTTCCATTCCTCAGAGATGTGACTCATTTGAAATACTTGTATTTAAAATGCAAATACAAAATACCTATTTTGTATTTTGTATTTAAATGCCTTTTGAAGAAAACTATTTTGTATTTTATTTGAAATAGTTTTTGGGACCTATTTTCTATTTTCAAAATACAATATACTTTATAGTAGGTAGGTAATGTAGGTAGGAGTTACAATCTCTTCTGATGTTACAATCCTGGCAACTCTCTCATTCTTTTAACATGGAACTGTTGAATCTGTTTAGTAACGTCGCACATGACCACAAGCGTAGCGAGTGGTTAAAAAAGTGGAATCTTGAGTGTTGCGAGGGTTTCAAGGCACGAGAGGTGAACAAACTTCTGCCCTGGTGAAACACAAACGAGACGTTTTCATCACACTAACGAGAGGCATTATACTAGCTGTAAAACATTACAAATTAATGCTTTAAAATTTGGCCGTTAAAAACCATCATCCATACCTACATCCTACCGGGTAATATGAGCAAACAACTAGAAATTTGCACTTTAGATAGAGGATTGATTTCAAAGAATAAACAGTCTTTTCAACTCGGAAATTCCGAGTATATAATACTTTTTAATTCAGACTAGGTATTCACTGCTCAGAGTACCTTTTATCGCAAAGTATTTGTATTTTTAAAAAGTATTTTGAAAATACCTATTTCGTATTTTGTATTTAAATACAAATTCTAAAACTATTTTGTATTTTGCATTTGAAATAGTATTATCAAGGAAGTATTTGTATTTTGTATTTAAATACTTTTTATAAAGTATTTTTCACATCTCTGCCATTCCTTCAGTTAAGAATTACCTCTAAAGAAGCTTTTATGAATGAAATGTGAATGCGCATTTAGACTTGCTGTATAGTAACGTGTGCTGCGCGCATTATGAGAGCCTTGCGTGAGTTGCGCTATCTTAAGCAATCATGCGGTGCTTGATAGATCTGGACGCACCTTAGCACTCGCCACGGCTTGGTACAATACCTATAATTTTTTCAGGAGTACTGCCGCTACCAGAAGGCCCGCGTCTGTTTCTGTCAAGAAGAGCACAAGAACCAAGGCCCATGGATTTTCATCAAGCCCCGGCTGGAGAATCTTCTAGGAAAGCAAGTGGAGTAAGTATCCACAAATTTCATGAAAATCTAAAAATTAGATACCTAGGCCCCATTGTAGTTACTCTAAATGATAAACAGAGTGGGTACCTATACTTACCGGCTATCTATTCGATGATGGTTGATATAAAATCAGTGATCTTAATATGAGCCCAAACCCCATCCAAACTCAATTAATATCCCAAAATAAATACCTAGAATGGCCAACTGTGTAGACGTGCCTATCCTATTTCCAGAATAATATCCCGGCCATCGAGCGCTGCGTCAGCAACGGGCATCAAGTGGATACATGCGAAGGAGCTAAAGGAACTTAAAGAGAAAATTATTGGGTAGCAACAATTATTCAGGCTTAAGCAAAGTGAAATTTTTAAATATGTTTCGTTTAATAAATTAATTCTGTGTTATGTCCATATTTCTTATTTTTTATTTATTACTCTTAAATCTATACCACAAAAGATATACTCTACCAACTCTCGATACTTTGGCAAGCCAGCTTTCTTACAAAAAACATACAACCGAATTGATAATCTCCTTCTTTGAGATTTGGAAATCGGTTAAAAAGACGGCAAATTTGAAAAGTAGAAAAGTTGTAGTAGAGAAGTTGAAAAGTAGTGATGTAAGTAGTGTGCAAAGGATTGATCTCCCATACAAATAGAATATCGCGCCTTTTTCTCCTGATGAAGTTGGCTTGCTCAAGTTGCTCAGTATGTCACTAAAGAGTTTTTTCATTCGATTTCTCAAGAGTCCCATAATTAGATCCTGATATTCATGACAATAATGGAAACGACTGGGAAGAGGGTAAACTTCCCAATTGGTCCCATTTGATAAAAGCATCTCCTAAATAGTTCCAGCCGTCTTTTAAGTAGAACAATCACAGAAATATCCCGACAACTAAAACGGCCCTACAACCAGTAGGGAGACACTCCTCCTTTCGGGCAAACTCTGCTCCATTTAGCTCAACATTGCTCCAAGCAATTATATTATATATATATACAATTATATAAGGCCCCAATCGCATGGGAGCTTTTTTGACGCGCGTTAAAAAAGCGCTTGAATCTGTCCGCACTCGTTGTTGCAGTGCCAAGCTGTATCTGCATGTATCCATTTGTGTCATTCAAACGCTTTTTTAACGCGCCTTGTAAAAGCGTCCGTAGGAATGAGGCCTTAGCCCCCATTGCCACGAGAGCTTTTTCAACGCGCGTTAAAAAAGCGCTTGAATCTGTCCGCACTCTAAATTTGATTTAATGACCAAGGCTTAAAGTCGAAAATACAACAACACTTGATAAAAAGCGCCACCGCTGTCGTGTGAATAAATACACATGTATCCATTTGTATCATTCAAACCAAATTCAAACGCTTTATAACACGCGTTGTAAAAGCGCTCGTGCGAAGGAGGGCTTAGCCCCCATCAAATTTCGCGCTGGTTTCGTGTAAAGCCCCCTCCAGACTATGCGCGTGAATCGCGGGCGAAGCCGCGAACGCGAGTGTGGAGTCGATTTCGCTGTCTGCGAAAATCGACGCCACACTCGCGTTCGCTGCTTCGCGCACGAGTGTGGAGGAGGCTTTTAGTTCATGATATGCTACTAGATTTTAAAAAGAGTTTAAAACTATAGCTTGAATATACTGCCACCTGATTTTGACATTGACATTTCAGTATCAGATTGACATACAATTACAATTGACATGTTTTGAATTTTAACTTGACTATGGTTGAAATTTCAATTATAATCCATAAATCTCTTACTGTTTAATATTGTATAAATAACTGACATAGTGGGTGCATTATGTCGTACTTTGAATTCTATACTAAGAACATAAGCCAACCTATCGAAGCAAAAAGCACAGCGATTGCCAAAGATGTTAATTCACCGTAAGTTTCATAGTTGACTTTTTCGTATTGTACCATCAGAATGTAGTCTTACTTAATTTCGATGTATTGTTTGCAGGCCAAAAAACAAACCCAGAAGCAAAATAAGCAATGGATTTAAATCTGAAGCATCCAAAGATACTGAAATTATAAAAGGCACTTGTCTATCAATGTGCCCTGAAGATGAAGTTAACATGTAAGTATATTTTTTTTTACTCACGTGTAATTTATATATCTATAAATGATATTTGACTCGCTTATTACAGGCGAGAAAAAGCCAAAATGGTACATATTTTGGAGGTTATAGACGGTAAGAAGGTTTTGGTGAAATGCTACAGCCGTTCTGCTGCTGACTCAGTGGTCGCCGTGCCGCGGCTGCTGCGGCCCTATACGGTCCTCCAAAATACTATACAACATCTATTACTAAAGTAAGTTGTATGAAAAAACATTAATAATTTTTATTCGAGATTATTTTATTAATATAATGCATTATGTTATTATAAAGTTAGTTTGTAGTTTAAGTGGTTGTAAATATGGCCTTTAAGATAAGCACTAAAAATGTTTATGCAACGGCTTAATGAGAAGTTTGCAAAATTTCTCCAAGTGGAACTCTTCATTGTAGAAACTTTTCAACGGCACATTAGTAGTGATCTAGTGATGTACAAACAGCAACACTCTTGGTCCATTGGTGGACCTTATGCCTTTTGTAATAAGGTTTACTAATGGACAATTAACAGTGTGGGTGATGGTACAAACTTGCTTACATTATTATGGAAATCACTTGTTTGTGTATTGAATCTCATGTAATTATTTCACTTGTAATATATCTTCCAGAATAGCACAAAAAAAAGATACAAGTATAATGGTGATATATGACTTTGTGAGTGACCGTCTCCGAGCAGTGCGGCAGGACATGACGGTACAGAGGCTCTCGGCTAAGGAGTGCATGACTTTGTTGGAGCCCATGATACGCTTCCATGTTTATTTTGGTTATAAGTGAGTATTACTGACAAAAACCTATTCTCAAACATAAGTAGGTACATAAGCTTTGATTTGCTGAAAAGTTGTGTTGAATATTTTATTGATTATTACTTATTAGCTGGGTCCACACAGAGTGAGCATACGCGCGAGGAAATTTAGACGTGCCTTGGGCTATTCACAAAAAAAAAATTCTTCTCATAACAACTACATTTTCTACAAAAAAAGTACTTGTGAATTAATAATTATCGGGCAATACTTGGCAATACTTACCATTTTTTTTACTTCGATATTTTTTCAAGTCTTTAAATATTAATCTTATTGGAAGTGTAATTACAAAATATATTGTTCTTCTTTCAGACTCTGTGAATATCCAATAGCAGCATATGATCCAGTGTTAAACAAAAAACTACTTCTAGAGTGTTTAAAGTGGTTCCTAAGCTGCAGTGATTCCATGGACCAAATACCAAAAGACCTGACTACTGAGATGGAGCAATTGAAATTAAACTCTAATGTAGCTAATAATAAGAGTCAAATGGAAAATTTATTTAAGTGTGACCATCAATTAGTGGAAAGCTTGTATATACTGTGCAATCTGGATGATGTGCATCCCATGTATAGATACTTGAATTTAGCAAATAATTTGAAAAGGTAATCATAATTGTATTATATTTATTTTGACACCCATGTAATTTTTACATTTGATAAATGAGGACTTATCCAAGATATTTTTTTTTTCTTTTATATCTAAAATCTACAATTACAGTTTGATTGGCCAATTAACAACAGAATCTATTTGGTTTAGTGCCAATATTGTACTAAAATTACAAATTAGATCAATGAAACTCTCATATTAGTAGGAATATAGGATATTTTACTCTATTTTTCATTGTCTTATGGCATGCTTTACATTTTGCAAATATGCGTAAATAAAAAAGGTGTGTATAACTGGTTTAAATTTAGACACTGGTAAACACTTACAGAATTTGACCACGCTAACTTTGCATAAACATGGCAGTAAAAATGCATACGTGGCGTGGTCCGACTATATGGCTTAGCCACGACATTGCGAGTCGCCATGAGTAGGAGCGAGAGATCGAAACGGGGCGTCTCACTCGCACGCATCTCATCGCACTCTGTCTCATTTACACCTTATTTATTGGAAATATACTAGCATCTTTTATTACTTTGCTTTTCAGTAACACAGCTATAAAGTTAGCTTACAAAATAGCAGCAGCGAATGGGAGAGGCAATTTCGTTCAAGTGTGCAAGCAGCTGGATAACCTGTGCCCACTGGCATACTGCGCCTTGTGTGTACATCTGCCGACTGTGCAAAGGTAAATAAATTATTGCTGAAGTCCCATCAATGTAGTTGGCACCCTCATCCTTATTTTAAATCGCCTTTTCTACAAACACTGCTCGAGTGCGCAATGCCAATCATTGGTTTTGGTTAGCTTACCCTATAAACTAGCACTTGTTGAACCAAGAAAAGTCTGCAACGATTTTGATAGCACACGCAGTGCAAGTATTATTTTAAACGTCATACTTCTATGACATTATGACGTATAAATAACACTTGCACTGCGTTGCAAAATCGTTGCAGACTTATCTTGGTCTAACTCTATTTTTGAGCAGCTGTGCCTTACTTCGCCCGTATGAGGAATTTTATGTTTTTGCAATAAGAATTACGATTTGTTTGATAACAATGTGCAACACCAACACGTAGGACTGCTCGTTACTTTAGTAGTATTTAGCTCTTTTACACTATACTAACAGTACTGAGACATATAACTTCTATATAATATTTTAAACTTTCGCGTTTTGAATACATATTAACTCACATTATAGACGGGTCTAACGCGAATTATATTCAATTACCTTGATTCGGTGATGACGGTCAGCCGCGACCACGACCAGTGAAACCTGTGTCGAAACGTCGGTAGATCAAGGTAATTGAATATAATTCGCGTTAGACCCGTCTATAATGTGAGTTAATATAACTTCTATACTTCCAGACAAGCCCTACAAGTAATAAGCACTGCATACAGCAGCAAACAACTGTCAGTACCTCTAAGTGCCTGACGTACCTGGCTGCGTTTCGACAGCGACGCGACGGCGGCAAGTGTGTGCGCGCATTACGGACTGGTTGCCAGTGAGGGGGCGGTACGGTTTACTAAAGGAAACTTCAAGGCAGATGTCGCTACGGTACGTACATTGGTGGACTACGCAAAGTAATATGATTCTCTTGAGAGTATTTCAACTCTTTACGTTGTTTCGTTATGTGGTTGTTGAATTAGATATTTATCCTCCTGACAAGCATTTTGTTTATGAACTTGGAACCCTATGTCTAACCTCGTGCCGCCCACCATACAAAATTATAGCCAAGGAAGTTAGAATCTTATTATATTTTCAATTAGGTTGAATTTCATTTGTTCGAAAAATTTACGAGACAAATGAAATGCTTTAAATGAAATGCTACCTACTTTGCTTTAAATTAAGGTTGACATTCCATCGAAACTGAGTGTACATCCTATTGTACATTGGGCACGAGGCTAATGTCCAGATTAATTAATCGTTATTTTTTATAATTTTCAGCATCAACCAACAAGATTACTGCTCGTGGATCAGAAGAAAGATCTCTCGCACAAGCATATGTTCACATATCACTCTGAAGATTATGCTTACGGTGATTAATGGACCAACTATTTACATTTGAAGCCGGGACTCACAAACTGTTTGTGGTTGCAGATAATGGTGCTTAGCTTTTATTTAACCCTTTTCTTGGCAATGTATCTTGATATATTATTTTTATTTTTTTGTTATTTTTGTACAGATTTTGTTCTTACGCAAGCGAGGCTGTTTTAATTAGCTTGTCAAGTAAAGAGTCAAATTCAATAATTAATTGTTAAAACCTGTTAACGCAATATAAAATAATTTTAGAAGAAAAAGTACAGTATTTTCTGTATTCAAGAGCATCATTAGTCTAGCTATAATGTCTAGAACTGGCTAACGCGTATGTTCACAAAGAGATCATTAGAAGGATATTCGCCAGATCTATATGCACCTGAGTAATTATGTTGTGTATTTTTAATTAGTTTATATTTGTTACGTTTTCAATTTATCAATCAAGATCTCAAGAAATGTATCTTAATTTTTATACTTAAATATAAATAAAACAATATTTTTATATAAAGGAATCCTTTATTATTTACATAAGAAAATTCACCTAATTATGACAACTAATTACAGTGGACAACAAAATGTAAATATCAAACGGTCACATGGCATGGCTCCCATGTATGTATGTATTTGTCGAAATAAACATGTCAAATTCATTATTTTACAATTCTGCAACGGATGTTCGAAGCGGTCAAGTGTACATGCATAAAACAATACCTTTCTATAGCTGTATGTACAATATAAAGTACATCTCTTAAAATGGTGCATTCATGTTTGTAATCTACTTCGAGCAACATCGGCTTCCGACACGTCGGAAGGGAGAAGCACAAGCGATATCTTTCTGCCTTTTTTAAAGGCAGGAAAAGTCGCACTACTCACTTACTACATACAAAATCCATTTTGTAATGACGACACAATTACGTAGAAAATGACACAAGTCAAAGACAAATCTTGCACACCTCGATCTCTTGGTGTGCGGACGAATCACGACACATGCATGCCCAGTTGGACAGTGCTTCGACAGAGGGGAAATAGTACGAATGCCGACTCCCTTCCCGGCGGTGTTGCTCGAAGATAATCCATTGAGGACTAAATTAATTTCAACACTTAGGCCCACTTGCACCATCTCAATATCCCGGGGCTAAGCGGTCAAACCGTTAACCCAATGTCAAATTGTACTGGTAATCATGGTAACTCCAGATTTAACCGGTTAACCCCAGGTTAGTGGAATGGTGCAACTGAGCCTTAAGAAAATATAGGTTTAAACTCGTCTAATTTTAGGATAAAGTAATAAATTGACCGCTTCAATATGCGATGCACTATACAGCCTAGTATAAAAATATGGACATAATCAACATTCGTAAATAACGGCGATCTTATTACAGCGGTATAAGAACGAAGCATATTTAGAAGATATTGAGGGCTAACTATATTTTTATATTTGACTACATGTTATTTTTCGTTTATACCGTAGGTTTCATACATGATACCAAGCCAAAAATAGTGGCAAATGTTTGGGACACGTCCCACTCGTAACTAATGACAAAGGGACTATTCTCGATATCATTCTTTATTTCTGATTACCATCTAGGTACTGATACAGGCAGGGCTCGGAAACCTTTTTTTCGTTTTCAAACCGACTTCGTTCATTTACCCGGTAACGAAAAGGATTTCGTTTCCTTTTGCGGGTACCGGTTGAGAACCGTTATTTTGAGATAACAGTTTATGCCAAATATTTCTCATTTCGTTCTAGAGGAACGAAACTATCCGGTTAAATTGAAAATATCGAAGCATGGTAGAACGAGTAAGTATTGCTGCCTCTTTCACCGAGTCGCCGAGACATGAGAATAACCGGTTAATTCCGTTCCCTCTTTTTATCGGTTAGGGGAGAAAACTACTTTTTAGTTCGAGTCCCATCGATTAACCGGTTTTTAATGAACGAAATAATACGGTTTTTGAACGACATGAAGCCATGTTAACGGTTAGCAAACTTACTAGGTTTTGACAAATTGGACCAATTTAACTTAGTCACAAACATACTTTTTTTACAATTGACCTAAGCAAACTTTAGATTGATGGTACTGAGAATTGAGTCCCAACCAAGAGAGGTACTAGCAGCAACACAACTAACCATGAGTAGACCGTTATGTACTTATGTCGTTGCAACAAAGTGTACTGTCGCCATCAGATATATCGGAGCGGCCGATTTGCTCAAATATACCTGAACACGCATACTAGCATCTTGACACTAATGTCAAAAATAATAAATAATAATAATGCCTCTAAAGGCGTGTTCAGATATTTGTGAGCACCTTGACCGCTTTGCTATATCTGATGGCGACTGCACGAACGGTAATTGTGTTGGTGATAGTATTTATGTGTTGTGACGGCTAGTAGGTGGGCGAAAAATATGTATTTCATGCCATAAAAAATCTCTTAATTGAGATCTCTAGGCGATATTTTTTTGTATGCATATTGATTACTTTAAATGTCATAACGGCACTTGCTCCTTGCAAAGGTCTAGCCGGCAGCCAGTTTGCCTTTAGGCGTTATCGAGGCTACTGAATACTGGATTTCTAAACCGCCCATATACTAGCCACTTTGTAATGATACCTTCAAAGGGATATACCAGTGAATGTCCCCGAGATATGGGTGAATAAATAATCTAAAACAGCTCAACAAATCAACGTTGACTTTGCGTTCGGTTATTTAAATGCTGGAATTTGTGTGCTTAGGAAGTATAGCGCTGGGAGCCCTTAGATAACAGACAGTAAGTCCAAACAAATCACTCCCACTAAAGAGAAAAAAAAATATCGCTTTTATAAATGTCATGTTGAATAAGGCAAGTGTGTTTTTATTTTGTTGTTTAACAAACAATAAAAAAGCAATCTGTTTCATCCAACGCTCGGAACCGGTTTTTTCTCCGGTATTATTACGTTCTTTTTCGTTCTTTGGTTTATTATTTAAGTTTTAATGGGACAATCTAATAATACAAATCTGTTACTTAAATACATGATTCAGTTCTACATAAAGAGCATAAATTAATTCATATTGGGATTTCAGGGTTTAAAAAAAACCGGTTCCGAGCCATCTAAGGCCCGGATTCATCTAATATTTTTCTATATATAAGAAAATGTCCAATTTTAAACATCCTCCTAAGGTAACGGCGTTGCGTCGGTTAACACTACAAACCTACTTCAAAATTAGCTGTGACATTGATCTGTTTGGACCCAGCGTCCTTCTCCCTCATTCATAAAACTTTACGTGCCCGAATTAGTTAAATTATGTTTTATCCCTTTCTTACAAATACACAAGTCATAACGACAGATAAAGACAAACGATCACATAGCTAATTCAGGCTTGTAATTATGAATAACGCCATTTATCTATAGTCCAGAGAACAATCCCATTAATTACACGAAAATAGGTGTTGTAAAAATAACTTTTGTGCACGTAAATAAAGTTCAAATTTCAGTGGCAAAAATATGTGAGTAATGAATGCGATTGTGACATGGACATGGTCTTTATCGTTGGTATAATTGCATTTATTTAAAGTACAATAAAGTCAGTGTATAAATAAGAATAACTCACGCTAAACTGGATAGGCACTTCAATAATATTTGCCTTGGTGTATGTCCGCCATATTTCGGTATATGAATGCTTTGAGCGCTGTCACTCGACCCTGTAGCGTGAGTCATCCATAACATTACTTGATTATCAATTTCATTATGAGTAAAACAGATATGGTACAGTACCAGTTATCAAAAACTCGTACAGTCGCCATCAGATATATCGAAGCGGCCAAGGTGTTCACAATATCTGAACATGCACTCTCACGCCTTGATAATAGAGGCGTGTTCAGATATTTGTGAGCACCACGGGCGCTCCGATATATCTGATGGCGACTGTACACTGCAGTGTATCGTGTAGTGAGGACGCAAAACGCTAAAAAGCCATATAAAGTTGTATCACAGGTAATCAATACTTCAGGCGAACGCATTGCCAAAGTACCGGTCCTACGGTTCCTTCAGGTAACTAATTCGTATAATCTCTAGCACGAATTACGTGCGTTTACAGAACGTAGGAGTTAAAGCGATAACTATACACTAATAAATACGCAACATACAGACAGATAACACGAGCAGCGTAAATGTACTTCATAAGATTGTGTTAGAATTTCCTAAAATTACAATAACAATTTGTTTTAGGGAAACTAAATGTTCGAGAGCTTCTCTATTCGTATGTACAGATAGCACCGCGGTGTCGGAGGCAAACAATAAACTAAAATCACAAAGGAACCACAATAAACCTAACATAAATTCATTCAAGCGAGTAAAATGTCAAACATTCAACGGTTTCTTAGAAGTTAGCCTTCGCGTAATTCGATCGCTATAAAACAAGTTAATAAATAACGTGTGAAAACAACAACAAGTCGTAGTAATGTACATAGAGGTACATACGCTATACTATACACTGAACATAACGTACGTTTACCTTCGGTGCGACGCCGCTTGGCGGCGGTCTCTGCGAGCAGCGCGTTCCATACCTGTGGGGAGAATATTCCTCAGTTAGACATTTCAAAGAATAACAATATTATGGACTCTCGGACTAATTCATTGTGGAATGTATGGCGAGTAACGCAGTCAATATGACAATTTTCATCCATTATCATCTAAAAAAAACACTTCTGAGAACATCATAACATGCCATAAATTTATGGCTTTCTTGAACAGTTCACGAGAAAATGCACGAGTTACTAAAAATATTTGATATGTGCAGATTATTTAATAGTACTACCGTACAGAAATGATACGAAGTTCGCAAATTGCGGGGATTTTTCCTGTCACTCTAATTACGCCTTCATTGGAGTAAAAGAGAAAGATCCCCGCAATTTGCGAATTTCGGTTTTCGCGGTAACTGCTCTGTGTCGCCCCACTGCCTGTACAGTATAGAAAATACTTGACTCACCACAGCGGTGTCACTCAGTTAGTGTGTGCAAGGAACGCGTCGTCAAACAACTCCAACTCGTGGCCTAAATAGTTGGCCTTGTTGCGTAGTTTCTTAGCGGAGGTGGAGGCGTCCTCCAGCATCTTGATGGCCTCGCGGACCTCGCACAGCTCCTCGTCCATCTCGGTGGTCGCCTCGTCGATCAGCCGGCAGAGGCGGGCGAACATTGTCGACAACTCCCTGAAACATTGATAGAGTTAGAACAAGATAAGTCTGCAGCCATTTTGAGGGTGTACCCTTATTTTACCGCCAAATTGTTTTGCAAAATTTTGTTATACAGAAAATTATTCATAGAATAATCGAATCACATATTTTTGTTACAATTAATTCTATTTCTTCGATTATTTATTTCAAAGAAACATATTTTGTAACTTGATTATAATTCAGAATATTTATTCAAAGAATTTTAAATAAAATAAAAGACTGACTGTAGAATTATCATTCATTGAATATTATTTGTGCGAAACTACATACAGTTCACAGAATATTTATTTCAACAATTATTATTATACTAAATTACCTTTCACATACTAGTAGCATTCATTGAAATTGCTAAAAAAGGAGTTTAGGTTACTTTAGAGCTGCAACCTCTAAAAAAACTAACCCTTGCTGGAAAAGTGGGTTAGTTTAAGTTAGAACTGCGACCCCCAAGAAAACGAACTGTTGCCAGAAAAGTGGGTTAGGTTAGGTTAGAACTGCGACCCCCAAGAAAACGAACTGTTGCCAGAAAAGTGGGTTAGGTTAGGTTAGAACTGCGACCCCCAAGAAAACGAACTGTTGCCAGAAAAGTGGGTTAGGTTAGGTTAGTACTGCGACCCCCAAGAAAACGAACTGTCGCCAGAAAAGTGGGTTAGGTTAGGTTAGAACTGCGACCCCCAAAAAAACGAACTTTTTCCATACAGGTGGGTTAGGTTAGGTTAGAACTGTGACCCCCAAGAAAACGAACTGTTGCCAGAAAAGTGGGTTAGGTTAGGTTAGAACTGTGACCCCCAAGAAAACGAACTGTTGCCAGAAAAGTGGGTTAGGTTAAAACGACAACCCCTAAAAACGAATTCCTTCCAGAGAAGCAGATTGCGTTAAATTAACGACTAAATAAATAAAATTCGGCTAAATGACTATTTTGTATATTTAATTTTGGTGAACCGTATTTATAAGAAGTGACTTTTCTACAGATCGATGATTCTGTGAAATGAAATTACTTGAACAAATTGTTCTTGAAACAAAACTAATGTTTTAAATTTTCGGTGAAACATAACGAATCCGAACTAAAATTATTTGAAGTAAATATTCTATGTAATGATTATTTTGCGATTTGAAATTACTTGAAAAATTTTCTGTGAAACGAAAATCTGCAGAAAAATTGACGGCAAAATAAAGGTAAACCCATTTTGAGAGCCCAGACTAGTATGTAAAATTACGTGGACGCTTTTAATTAGCTGCTGAGCTTGTTTCATCGAATTAGATTACGAATAATTACTTAAGTATTTGTCTATTTTTTATTGACGGTTAATGTAATATTGTTATATAAATAAACGAATGAATTTATTAGACAATAATTTTGTCTGTCGAATACAATTTTGTTATAGGTGTTTATAAGATTATGAAACTTTTGGGCTGTTCAGTTACCTTTGTTGGTATCGCTCTTATGTAAGATCTGAATGCATTAAAGTCCAATTAAAAAAAATGAAGGCTAAATTTTAATGTCATCTTGGCCTGGCCTGCAGGGCAGGGAAACTGTTATTACTGCAGATTAGTCGTATACTCACTGCTGCACTTGGTGGCTGCAGTTGGCGGAGGTGAGGTCGACGATGAGCCGCAGCTTGTTGCTGGCGTGCGTCACGTACTGCTTCTTGAACAGCCTCTCCTGCGCCTTGGCCGTCCACGTGAGCCGCTCGTACAGATAGAGGGCGCCGTATACGGCCCCGGTCACGGCTACTATGCGCCAGCCGACTGTCTTGAGCAGCTGAAAAAGCATAGAAATTAAATTACGATTATTTCATTGGTTTCAGCGGTCCACCGCTATTCGGGCGGGATATAATGTTATAGCCTATAATCATACAGGAGAGGAGGCAAGAACAAATCAATCTTATTTGTTCATGTTAAGAAATCTCAGCCGTATCACATGGATGGAGTCGTGTGCGAGTGTCGACGTAAGAGATATCATAGATTCATGAAACTTTTAAAAAGAACGAGGCGGACGCATGGGGGCAATAATAATTGTCAAATAATACGATTCGAGCAGAACTGAGTTATGTGTGGTGACCTCAATTGCCTTATGTGGTCCGTCTAGTAGCGTGTGTAGGTATATTACCAGGCCGGAGAGCAGCAGACCGCCCATGGTGCCCTGCGAGGTGAGCGCGCCGAGAGCGAACTTGGACACGAGGCTCCACTCCTCGGCGCTGAAGGGCCCGATGACGCCGCCCGGCCGCGCCAGCTCCACGGAGTTGGGTGCCGGTGTGATCGTCGCTAGAATCTGCGACAAAAATGCGATCATATAATGTTGATAGTGCCTAGTTTCCCCTTTGGGTTGAAAGGTTAGATGGTAGTCACTTCCGTAAAAAAGTACCCGAGTTTATAGATTGTATAAAAATACCTCAACGTAATTAAATTGGTATGGCTATTAGAAATGTCCCCACAGGTTGAGATGGCAACACCTCGTGACAAGTATAACTCACCGGCAAAACGCAGGGCGTTCTTGAGCGCTGTCTTTTGTACGATTTCCACCGAACGGGGGGAGTCGGCGCGCATCTCATATTTGTACGGCCGCAAGCCGGTCGGTTGCTCGTGAATGCGGATGGATCGGATCGGACTCCATCGCTTCAACCATACATAATGTACAGGCACATTGAATATGCGCTCCGGCGCGGCCCGACACTAGCCAGTCGGTGGGAATCGTACATTAGTATGTCCACTGCACTAGAAGCGTTGTATAGTGGCGGTGAGACCATAGGAGACGAAACTGAGGCCCTCAGTAAAGTCCTCACAGGTTGAGGTGGTACAATACTTCATGACGAGTGTAACTCACCGGCGTGTATTGCGGGGCATTATTGAGCGCTGTTTTAGTATGCCCCCTGCCCTGGAAGCGCTGTATGATAGTGGTGAGGCCGTAGGAGAAGCGGAAGCTGAGGTCCTCAGTAAAGTTCGCCTAAGTTGAGGTGGTACGACACCTAGTGACGAGTGTAACTCACCGGCGTGTATTGCGGGGCGTTCTTGAGCGCTGTTTTAGTATGCCCCCTGCCCTGGAAGCGCTGTATGATAGCGGTGAGGCCGTAGGAGAAGCGGAAGCTGAGGTCCTCAGTAAAGTTCGCCTAAGTTGAGGTGGTACAACACCTAGTGACGAGTGTAACTCACCGGCGTGTATTGCGGGGCGTTCTTGAGCGCTGTTTTAGTATGCCCCCTGCCCTGGAAGCGCTGTATGATAGTGGTGAGGCCGTAGGAGAAGCGGAAGCTGAGGTCCTCAGTAAAGTTCGCCTAAGTTGAGGTGGTACAACACCTAGTGACGAGTGTAACTCACCGGCGTGTATTGCGGGGCGTTCTTGAGCGCTGTTTTAGTATGCCCCCTGCCCTGGAAGCGCTGTATGATAGCGGTGAGGCCGTAGGAGAAGCGGAAGCTGAGGTCCTCAGTAAAGTTCGCCTAAGTTGAGGTGGTACAACACCTAGTGACGAGTGTAACTCACCGGCGTGTATTGCGGGGCGTTCTTGAGCGCTGTTTTAGTATGCCCCCTGCCCTGGAAGCGCTGTATGATAGTGGTGAGGCCGTAGGAGAAGCGGAAGCTGAGGTCCTCAGTAAAGTTCGCCTAAGTTGAGGTGGTACAACACCTAGTGACGAGTGTAACTCACCGGCGTGTATTGCGGGGCGTTCTTGAGCGCTGTTTTAGTATGCCCCCTGCCCTGGAAGCGCTGTATGATAGCGGTGAGGCCGTAGGAGAAGCGGAAACTGAGGTCCTCAGTGAAGTCGGCGCAGAGGTTGTCGCAGTTGAGGCGGTACAGCACTTCGAAGGGCTGCTGGTGCGGCTGCATCACGGTGGCCGCCGCCGCCCGCTTGTGCATGGGGAGGATGTTGTACATGCGCTCTGGAATGCAGATTTATAGTTAGATCAATGCTTCGAAACATGTCAAGAGCATCTTTATGAACGTATCCTTAAAACGGATGAACTACGACCAAAAAGTGTGATCGAAAGAGAAGTCAAACTGCAGAAATTAGTGTGTAAACTTAGCTCTTAGCTTTGATACTCGTTTTCGACCGCTTTCTCTAATCTCCTATGAAAACCTATTTTGCTAGGAAATATGGTTCTACTTTAACTGACAATCAGCATGGTGACTAGAATACTCTACTTACTGCCGAATGACAGATCTACTGTCTCACTCATCGGCCATCTCCTTCTATGTTTCATCAATCTCGGGTCCTATATCGTAGCTAGCCGTGTCATGAGCATACATCGTTATCGCGGGAGCAAATACGATTTGACAATACTGAAAGATTATAAAAAACAGTCAAAAACAGAAATGACATTCGTATAGAGAAACGTTTATACCTACGACCTTAAAATGTATAATTATTTTATTGAATATCAATGCTATCTTACCTCCATACTTGACTTGATTGGTACTTAGAGTCTGTGCGGAAAGAGAAGAGTCGTGGGATTTGAGGGCGCGCCAGTGCTATTTTATGGTTTTTGCTATGCTGACAACACTGGTCACGTGATTATAGTACGACACTAAAGGTCATGATACTTGAATCCCTTTTGTTCCGGTTTTTTTTACCACGGCTTACTAAACGGAGCCTGGTGGTGGTGTCGGCTCGTCAACTCAATCCTCTGATTTAGCGCAGGCACTAGTTTTCATTTTAAAACACACTTGTTTTTATGTCTCAGATACTTAAAAATGAGACAGTGCGATTGACAAAACTGCTAAAACTAGTTAAGAATCTGCCCAATACAACTGTAATTTTAGTACCAAACAAGATAGTCTCATTTATGTACTGCCTAATCTGTGCAGTCCAACAGTTATTAAAACCGGGTAGATCGGGTAGAAATTGGGCAATAGAACTGTAATTTTATCTGGGATATATTTCACCCATTGTAAACTTGACTTGTAATGTATGTCTACATTATTAATAATAAATATGAATATGAATAAAAATAGTGCATAAGTAGGTAGGCCTTATTGGGATATGTCCGGTTCTCTCATCTCACGATATTTTACTTCGCCGAAAAGTCACTGCTAAATATGAAATATAATTTCGTAACTAACAGAACCTACAAATAAAGAAATATTTTATTTGAAAAAGTTTTATTCAGAGCCTAGTAAACGAACTTACAAATAAAGTATCAGAAAAAGTTTGATTCTTTGTAATCGAAGTCTGAATTAAAATATTCAACGTCACTTATGTTTGAGCTAGCTTCAAAACAACCAGGGACACTCATAGAACTATCTTCATCTGAACTGGATGTGCTTGAATCCGGCACGTAGATTACGAATTCTTGCATATCACCTACTTAGCGGCCTTTTATTCGAGATACCGTAGGTACTTTTACACAATCCTGAAAAAGAAATTACATATAAATATGCATAAAATGGCAAGTATCAAGACTATTTGTCAGTTATTTTAAAGATCATGAATGACCTGCATATTTATGAAAATGAATATATTTTGAATGAATATACTTACCGATTATGTACCGGAGACAGTTACTTAGGGGGCTTATTAAATAGGTAATTATTTAATATTAAATACAACATCAATACCCTCGAATAGCGGAAACACGTTCCGCGACTTTTTGTAAGTCGATAGTCGGCTTTTAGCCGTTTTCTTCCCGCTGACAAAACCGACCAATATTAAATATAATTTTCCTTGTGGTTTTATGTACGGTTTTATCGTGTTTTGAAAATATTTTATACATAAAACTTGCGGTTTTTGTTAATAAAAATATACATTGACAGAAGTTTGTTTAGTTTTTACAAGACAGGTGTCAAAGGTTTGATTGCCATATAAAATTTAAAATGTTAGTTCCCGTTTCTGCCACGACTCTTCTCTTTCCGCACAGACTCTAAAAAGATTACCTATTAGGTACGCAACCTTATCAGTCAATTTAGACATTTGTCAATCTTGACTGATCTTTATTTGTAACAACATAATCAAATAGAAGTTGCCTTTAAAATGCCTCGAAGGAAAATAACATGTGATGAATTTGTGGGGTTGTTTATACAGGATTATCCTGAGCTAGAGGCTCGCGATACAAATCTATTTTGCTCGAAGTGCAATATTAGTTTTTGTAAAACTAAATCTTCCGTGAACCGTCATTTTAACTCTAAAAGACACACTTCTCTCAAAAAAGATTTTAGGTTGGAACTGACAAAATTTCTAGTAAGCTGTAACATACCGTGGTCTCAAATAGAGAACCCTGTATTTAAAAATTTCATTGAAGATTGTGTATCTGGAAAATTTGAAAAAACTGTTCAGGTCCCTTCAGAATGTTTGCTGAGGCAGACTTGCGTGAATGAATTATACGACAAAGAGATGGATATAATTAGAGACAAATTAAAAGACGCGTATATATATGTAAGTGTTGATGAAACCACAGATGCTATAGGTCGTCAAATCGCTAACGTTATAGTAGGTGCTATGCTTGAAGATGATGTTGGAACTCCACACGTGCTGTCAAGCAAATGTTTAAATGAAACGAACAATATCAGTATAACTAATACTGTAAAAAATGCCCTGGATGATTTGTGGGGCCCTGGTCACAATAAGCATGACAAGGTGTTGTTGTTATTGACTGATGGTGTGGGGTATATGTTGAAAGCTGGCAGAAATTTGAAAACACTTTTTCCGAACATTGTCCATGTTACATGTTTAGCCCATGCTCTTAACAGAGTTGCCGATCAAGTTCGTGTTCTTTTTCCAGAAGTTAACCTATTAATTTCAAATGTAAAGAAAGTATTTCGCAAATCTCCGAAAAGAGTAAAAGCATTAAGAGAAATGTTTAATGGAATTCCTTTGCCTCCAAACCCAACAATTATTCGCTGGGGAACATGGATCGAGGCTACCACTTACTACAACAAGTATTTTGATGAAATAAAAAGCGTTATAGACACATTTCGTAATTCAGACGCACAGTGCATCGTCAAAGCAAAAAAATCTTTACTCAGTGCAAAAGTTCGAAAAGATGTAAATTTCATAGCAAAGTATCTGCAAGTAATACCAGATGCTATAAATAAACTGCAGTGCCAAAATCTATCTCTTAGTGAAAGTTTGACCATAGTACAAAATACATACAAACATATATCCAAATTAATTTTGAATAAAGATGGAAAACAGATTTTAAAAAAGTTCAAAGTGGTTTTGCAGAAAAATGCCGGATATGAAGTTATGAAAAAAATGTGTGAACTGATATCGGAGAAGGAGATAGTACTAGATTCAACGATATATCGTTCTACATTTGATTACTTCCGTCGTTTTAAAAACGCACCCATTACAACAGTAGCAGTCGAAAGATCATTTAGCCAATTAAAATGGATATTTACTGCACGACGCCGCAGATTAAGAGTAGAAAACATAGAGAAAATTTATGTCGTATATTACGAAAATCACTTAAGATAAACAAAAATTAAATAATGTTGTACAAAATAAATCATGAATATTTATTTGATATGTCGATTCCGGGTCATTATTTACTAACAGAGTGTAAAGCAAGATTTATGAACATTATGCAACAAAAACTTCGTGCTATGTATGATGAACTTCTTGGAGGCTTATAATGTGTAGGCAGAAAGGTCTGTTTTTACTAAACGGGCAGTCTGTTTTACCACTTCTTTAATAAATTTATATTTGCTCCCGCGATAACGATGTATGGTCATGAGCGTGGACCCGAGCCCGCCCTCGGCTTGTAACGGCGCGAAACGGGATGTCAAATTCTCTTCTTAAGCTACTATCTCGCACTAACCTACTAGATATTGTCTACTGTCTCACTCACCGGCCATCTCCTTCTGTGCCTCATCAATCTCGGGTCCTATATAGTGGCTAGCCGTGTCATGAGCTTCCAAGCCGACCTGAGCCCGGCCTCAGCTTGTAACGGCGCGGAACGAGGTGTCAAATTCTCTTCTTAAGCTACTATCTCGCACTAACCTACTAGATATTGTGTCTAGTGTCTCACTCACCGGCCATCTCCTTCTGCGCCTCGTCCATCTCGTGTCCTATATCGTGACTGAGCCTCTTCTTGAGCCGGGACCCTAGGCCAGCTTCGACGTGGCGGTGTAGCGCTCGCTTGTACTGCTCGAGCGCGGCGCGGTCGGCGCGGAACGGGGTGTCGTATTCGTCCACTAGGGCTGAGAGCCGACGGATTTCTTGACTGAGGGTCAGTGACACCTGGTGGAAAAATTGACATGTCATAATAAGGCAGGAATATTAAGGCATTTGGTTCTCCTAACATAAATAAATAAATAAATGAACAACATAATTACAGTTTCTAAATTCGACCCTTCAAAACATGTTCTTAGCTGATTTTAAAACGCTTGTAGTTGGCGTGCAGTTAAGATGCAGTTTTGTTACCTATTATAGTTTTTTCAACGAATTTTGTTGTGGAACCTAAATTTTAAATCAATTAAATACAATCTTGCACAAATCCACTTAACCCACGGTAAGCTTAAAAAAGCTTGCAAGGTTTATCAATCCTACCTTGTGTTCAACACTCTCGACCATGCGGTTGATCTTGTCCTTCATCTGTCGGGTGACAGTAGTCAGCTGTTCCTCGATGGAACTGAGCTGTTCGTGCAGAATCCGCTGCTTTTCCACTTTGGCGGACTTCTGTTCTGTCGCGCTGTTGTACACCTGGAAAAAAAATACAATAAGTATTCGATTCTTGAGAAAATATCGTCGTTACAAAACATAGCCGTATTAATACAAATCGCTGGCCCTATATTACAGGGTTGTAGGTTTCAATTTTTTCAGACCTGGTCGAGCTTGGCCATGACGTCAGAGGCGATGTTCTTGCCCCGGCGCGAGTGCTGCGCGAACTTGGTGCGCACGGCGGACTGGCTGATGCACTCCTCGAACTTGCGCTCGAAGTCCACGAACTCGAAGTAGCGCACTTGGTGGCCCTCCACCAGCATGGGCGCTGGAAAATTATTGGAACTTACTGTACCTTACAGAAGAATCCTGAAAATATCATGGACGGATAGAATAACTAACGAAAGAGTGCTGCAGTTAGTAAATAAAGAGGTCGAGCTTTTAAAGACCGTCAAAAAACGCAAGCTACAGTACCTTGGTCATATCATACGAAACGAGAAGTATGAACTCCTTCAACTCATTATACAAGGAAAAATCCAAGGATCATCCGGAAGAAGACGTAACTCATGGCTCAAAAATCGCCGAACATGGTTCAAACAGAGCACACGTTCATTATACCGCGCAGCTGTGTCTTAAGTTCGTATAGCCCTCATGATAGCCGACCTCCGGTAGGAGATGGCACTGGAAGAATTCCTACTGGACATTCTGCTCTCCTAACCTAAAAAGCCGTATTTTCAAAGAACACTAAATGCAAATATCGCTTTTAGCTTAGGAGGGCAACATTGCGGTTAAACCATCGTTGAGGCGGCGTCATTCAGTCATGATTTCGCGCCTCAAAGATAGAAATTCCTTAAATCGGAATGCTTAAGTGGAAATTCTATTGGCGGAAAAAACCTAAACGGAAAATCGACATTGAATATACATATATCCTCTTTCTGAGTCTTGCTAAACTTGAAAGACGGATTAAAAAGTATGGCCGTACTACATTTTGTAGAAGATCCTTAACGATTTTTTTACGTAGTCTTCTTTGAAAATACAGAATATACAGGGCGTCCCACGGCGATGCCACATGGAGGGAAAGTACCTTAAATATCATAGATAGCATATTTTGCTGAAAGAAGACTTCATTTTATTTTTAAAACTTAGTAAAGTTGCATTCATACTTTTTTAATTTTTTTTGAAAAAAAAATGTATGGAAAAAAATTATCGCGTCATTGGAGGAAAAGTACCTTAATTATTGTAAATGAACATCTTACTGAAAGAAGACATTATTTCGATTTAAAAAAACAAGTTGAATTGCATTTTAAATAATTTCATGGTTAAACCGGGAATCGAACCCGCTACACGAGAAAAAAAAATACCTTGTACCAAAAAAATTATTCTCACATTGAAGCCTTTCGATCGGTATGACAAAGCTACAAGGTATTTTTTTTTCTCGTGTAGCGGGTTCGATTCCCGGTTTAACCATGAAATTATTTAAAATGCAATTAAACTTGTTTTTTTAAATCGAAATAATGTCTTCTTTCAGTAAGATGTTCATTTACAATAATTAAGGTACTTTTCCTCCAATGACGCGATAATTTTTTTCCATACATTTTTTTTCAAAAAAAATTAAAAAAGTATGAATGCAACTTAACTAAGTTTTAAAAATAAAATGAAGTCTTCTTTCAGCAAAATATGCTATCTATGATATTTAAGGTACTTTCCCTCCATGTGGCATCGCCGTGGGACGCCCTGTATATAATCTTTCACTGCGAGCACTTTAGTGTCTACATTCGGAAAGGACAAGGAAAGGAATACAATATCATAATAAGTACGTCTGTCCCACTCACATGTGACGGGCTTCTCTCTCTCGCGCATGCGCGTCAGCAACGCTTCTTTAGCGGAGATGAAGAAGATGCGTTCTTCTGCTTCCTTGGGCGAGCAGACTCGCAGCTCGCGCGAGAGGAAGTCCACGCAGCGGTTCGCGTGCTGGGTTCGGACCTTTAACAAATACCATGTTAGAGATACAGTATTTCAGCTGTGGTTTGGTGTTAGTTTTAACCTTTAAGGCCAAAGCCTTAAGGTCGGTTGCACCAAACCGAATAAAATTATACTAATGTTTAAGTTAATTTACTTTAAAAATATTACCTATTAGCCAATTTCGTGGTAAACAATGTAATTACGTATGTTTTAAACCTTGTAATGTTACTTTTGTATGTATGTTACTCTTCGAAGGCTGCAAAAATATGTGGCACACTCTTATGGCTTATGAATAAGATCGTGTCAGATGTTTTTGCGGTCTTCGTTGTGTAAAATATTATTGCAGATGTACACTAAGTTTATCACGAAAAAATAAATGATTTTTTAATATATCCCGACTAAGCTACAAACATTCACTTTTATAACGTTAGTAGGATGAATTACCTGGTCGAGATATTCAGGTTCGGAAGCGGAGGCGTCCCACCGGTTGTTCAGTATGAAAATGTTCGGTTGCGATATCTTTGTCGATACTTTGTGGAAAAAGTTTTTTTCCTGAAACAAAATAGGAGCTAGAATCAAAACTTGATATGAATTTGTTAGATGAATATTGACCATTGCATCACAAATGGCATTTAGCGCCACTTGCTGATACGGGTTGATACCCGTGGTTAACCGGTTAAACCGGTAACGCAGTGTCAAATTGTACTGGTAACCATGGTAACTCCAGGTTGAACCAGTTAATCCTTAGTTAATGGATTAGTACAAATGGTCCTTAGACTCGCAAGGTTGGTATTACAAAATAAGGCCAGGACTTCGTTTGAATTTCGCTGGCCTGATTAGCAGCTCTTACTATGAAGACCCCCTCGTACTATATAATGTACAGCATCATACTCACAGTAACCATGAGCGTGGACTCTGCATTAGCGACAAGTACGAACACGTCAGCATCGAGGCAGTACTGGTCGATCCACTCGTCTAGATTCGGTGTCACGTCGACTCCAGGGCTGTCTACTAGGACTACATCATCGCGAAGTAAAGCGCAGATCTCACTCGACTAAATACATGTACTCACAGTAACCATAAGCGTGGACTCTGCATTAGCGACGAGCAAGAACACGTCAGCATCGAGGCAGTACTGGTCGATCCACTCGTCCAAGTTAGGCGTCACGTCCACCCCGGGGCTGTCCACCAGCACCACGTCGTCGCGGAGCTCACTCGACTAAAGACATGTACTCACAGTAACCATAAGCGTGGACTCTGCATTAGCGACGAGCACGAACACGTCAGCATCGAGGCAGTACTGGTCGATCCACTCGTCCAAGTTAGGCGTCACGTCCACCCCGGGGCTGTCCACCAGCACCACGTCGTCGCGGAGCTCACTCGACTAAAGACATGTACTCACAGTAACCATGAGCGTGGACTCTGCATTCGCGACAAGCACGAACACGTCAGCATCGAGGCAGTACTGGTCGATCCACTCGTCCAAGTTAGGCGTCACGTCCACCCCGGGGCTGTCCACCAGCACCACGTCGTCGCGGAGCAGCGCGCAGATCTCACTCGACTAAAGACATGTACTCACAGTAACCATGAGTGTGGACTCTGCATTTGCGACAAGTACGAACACGTCAGCATCGAGGCAGTACTGGTCGATCCACTCGTCCAAGTTAGGCGTCACGTCCACCCCGGGGCTGTCGACCAGCACCACGTCGTCGCGGAGCAGCGCGCAGATCTCACTCGACTAAAGACATGTACTCACAGTAACCATGAGCGTGGACTCTGCATTCGCGACAAGCACGAACACGTCAGCATCGAGGCAGTACTGGTCGATCCACTCGTCCAAGTTAGGCGTCACGTCCACCCCGGGGCTGTCCACCAGCACCACGTCGTCGCGGAGCTCACTCGACTAAAGACATGTACTCACAGTAACCATGAGCGTGGACTCTGCATTAGCGACGAGCACGAACACGTCAGCATCGAGGCAGTACTGGTCGATCCACTCGTCCAAGTTAGGCGTCACGTCCACCCCGGGGCTGTCCACCAGCACCACGTCGTCGCGGAGCTCACTCGACTAAAGACATGTACTCACAGTAACCATGAGCGTGGACTCTGCATTAGCGACGAGCACGAACACTTCAGCATCGAGGCAGGTCGATCCACTCGTCCAAGTTAGGCGTCACGTCCACCCCGGGGCTGTCCACCAGCACCACGTCGTCGCGGAGCTCACTCGACTAAAGACATGTACTCACAGTAACCATGAGCGTGGACTCTGCATTAGCGACGAGCACGAACACGTCAGCATCGAGGCAGGTCGATCCACTCGTCCAAGTTAGGCGTCACGTCCACCCCGGGGCTGTCCACCAGCACCACGTCGTCGCGGAGCTCACTCGACTAAAGACATGTACTCACAGTAACCATGAGCGTGGACTCTGCATTAGCGACGAGCACGAACACGTCAGCATCGAGGCAGTACTGGTCGATCCACTCGTCTAGATTCGGCGTCACGTCCACCCCGGGGCTGTCTACTAGGACTACATCATCGCGGAGCAGCGCGCAGAGCTCGCGCGGCCAGTACACGTGCACGAGCGAGCACTCCTGGAGGCGCGACGCGCAGAGGGCGTGCCCTAGTTGGCTCACGGACTGAAATAAGAGTTAGGTAATTTAATTTTCGGTTGGGTCGCAAATGTCGCAATCGGCTCTTTCTAGACATCGTTATCTTTTTCTGTTTTCCATTTCCAAAGACTCTCTAGTCGTTTGTAAATGAAACAAAACTAAAAACTTGTTGCATTGGATCTAAAAATATGACCCAGTTGGCAAAACTCGGAAACCGGTTAAATTTCCAAACCGTTATCATGTACTTAGCGCAAACCTAACAAGGTGTTTGTAAAACCGTTTTTTAGGATTGGTTAATCTGACAAAAACTTTATACCGGTTTATACTTAAGAACCGGTTGGTTATGAACAATAAAAACCGGTTTCTTCATATGTCGGTGTTTTTGTTTACGCGGCACACCACCGGGCCGGCTAGCTGAGCCGACTCGTTGCTCGTCGAATAAACCGGTTTATTTAGGTTACAATAAAGTTCGCGTTCTTATGAAAGTTCGTAGTAATATCGAAATAAACCGGTATTTACCGCTATTTTTAACCGGTTCCGAGCCTTGCCAGTTAACAGATTTTTGAGATCTTCTGGCTTACTGAAAAGGACATAAGAAAGTCATTAAATATAAATGACATTCATGTTTATTCGATTTACAATTACAATAGGAAATTTCTTAGAAAAATCAGCTTAAACAAAAATATAACTGGCTGCGGATCCGGCACCTATAAACCTTACATTTATTCACGGAAGCCCATTCAATACCTGTACGGGTTGCTTCTCATCAGAGCCCTCAGTGCGCAGGAAGGCCTCGTCGGTGTCAGACCCTTCCACTTGCAGGAAGCAGTTGGTGGTGTGCCCGATGCCGCTCGGCAGGATCTTGTCGTGCAGCATCGCGTTTATCACTGTGCTCTTGCCGTTGCTCGTCCTGTAGGTGTAGATAGAGAGATAAATCAGATACATTTATGTATTTATCGCCTGGCAATAGGTACACACTTAACATCAAAATCTACAATTCCGCACATATAGACTCGCGTTTAAGTAAGTGATTACTACTACAACTCGCGTTTATTGTCAGGTTTTTAAAATTCTCAACTGGGCCATTATATTTGATAACAGAGCACTGAAACACCATATGATGTACCAATGGTCTGTTCTAGGTCTCCGCACTCGCACGCCGCCGACTCGCTCCACCCCCACTTGTGCCAGTGGTACGCACTAGAGATGCAACGGATAGTTGTTTGGCCGGATACCGGATACCGGATATTCTAGGTACGAAATGACTGCGCGTGCAAGTCAGTGGAATGATTAAATTATTTTAAAATAATAAACAAGTACCATTATGACCGTGTCTGTTTCTTAAATCCAATTGATTTACTCTGAAATCAAGCAATGTTACTATCCGGTATCCGGCCGGATAGTAGGTCACTATCCGGTATCCGGTCGGATAGTAAAATAATGGCCGGATAGGCCGGATACCGGATAGTAACCGGATATCCGGTGCATCTCTAGTACGCACAGTTGCCAATGCCAGTCCTTATATGTTTCAGTGCGCACCATATTTGTCGATTTTCGTTAAATAAAATATAAGAACAATAGTAGATTTAGAGAGAGTCGAATCTAAATCGTTCGATTGGTAAACGAGATACTTAAAAACCGAGAAATGAGCAAACCGTTTACCGGGCGGGACGTGAGCGTTTCATATGTAAAAGCGGCGCGCCTCGCCCGGAAAACGCGCCTGTGTGACGAAGCCTTTACTTAGTCAAGTGGCAAAAACACTTAATTCAATTAATATAGTAGGTATTTGATAACTTGGCTTAGTGTTCAAAGGTATATTCTACGATGTTAGCAGTTTGTTTACTTCCTTTGAATACAATTTTAACAATTAAATGTTAAAAATGTATTCAAAGGAAGTAAACAAATCAAAAATTGAAGTTTGTGATGGTAGCTGCTATGTAGGTACGTCACCCTCACCCATAAAAGTGACCTTTAGGTTTGATGCCCACATAAAGTATCAATACTTTTAATCATGTGGAGCAATCAAAACAAATCATAAACCAATGAGGCCACTGGCCGGTATGAGTATAAAAGGGGCCATTTAACGGCTCGGTGAGCAGTGTGCACCGTGAACAATGTATTCAGCGCATAACTCTCCACAATCATGATAATTATCTTCTAATTGTCTTCTTATGTGATCTTTATATAGAGGGTGTCTTGATAACATATAGTGACAAAATTGGTTTGCCAGACTATAGTATAACGTGCCTGTTACTGTTAGGCTGTTATGTAATGCAGAGTCCAACGTAATCCGATTTTCAACAAGTTTCGTATTCTCGGCTTTACTCTCGATATTATTAGGTGGCCAACTACCAAAATGTAGGTACGGCATTCTTTAAATCTCATATATTTTTGCGTGTTTTTTACGCAAAAGCTTCGCGAAAACTTATCCGCGAATTAGTACGGTCTGGTTACGTCAAGAACAAAAACAATAACTGTGCTTGTTAAAAGTTTAAAGAAATCATTATTTATATCTTCATCGTTTTATGTTAGAGTTAAGTTAAAAGTTATAACAATATTAAAATTGCAGCAACTATAAAATTTCACGGTTTTTTAATAACTCATAAAATCAACCTTTACTAAGTATAGAGAGAGCATAAAAAGCGGCTCCGCTTCACGGTTAATAGCCATGGCCAGTCTTACTTTTGATCACATTATCAATCTATCTAATATAGATAGACCTGTAATAATTAAAGTAAAATTATCAATTTGTTTAAAATGTATGTACTTGTATAAATGTTTTTTTTTTGTTGTTATTAGTGATAAATTTGTATTATATAATACAATGGTTATATATGTTAGTATGTAATTTTGTAAAAGATACTAGGTATATTATGTTAAGTAAGTAACTGTAAATTAATTACATCATTTGTATTTCTTACTTAGTGCTATCAGTGTCCAGAAATACGTAAATACTATCCAAAAATGTACTATGGGAGCAAAAAATAAATGAACACTGGATACAATAGAGGCATGTTTAGGTATTTGTGAGCATTTTGCTAACTGTCATATATCTGATGGCGACTGCACAGGCACCCTTTTAAGGCCTGGCCAAACAGCCGGCGCGACGCAGCGCCGCTAACAGGTTACCGACGTCAAACAGACTGCGTCGCGCCGGCTGTTTGACCAAGCCTTTACCATACACTGCAACTCACAAGGGTGTTACATATGTGTTGCTGACTCATAACATTCCTTTGGACTCACCTGCCAAAAAACGCGACTTTCATGTGATCCCTTTTGAGCACTTCCCGAATAGCCTGCACTTTGCTAACATAGGCCTCCACATTGGTGACGTCCTGTGGGGTCGCGATACTGTTGTCGCCTGACACGGCTGAAAATATTAGTTATGCAAAATTAGATTATAACATTTTTGTAGAATTTCTTAATATTAATGTGAAGTTCTCGCGGGAAATCAAATAAAATGATTATAATTTCGTCAGGACACAACCAAAACTCACAGATTGCATAAAAAAAATTAACTAAAATCTACTTTGTTATGAAACTAGTGAAGTTTTACTATGGCTCTGAATTTGTGGTAGTAATTACTGAGTTTTGGATGTCACCTGCCAATTTATAATGTATCACTATGTTCTCTTGAGTTTTTAAATGATTCAGATTATTCAGTATGTACTTGGACAACATTTCTAGTCATTACCTTATTTATAGAGAAACAATTTAAGGCTATTCATAGAAAAGTAGTAACCAGATTAGACTAGTTTTAAAAAAGAAAAATTTTTTGAATGGACAGTAATAAAAAGTAGAACCATGAAAGTATTTTTATAATACCAATGTCTGTTCACTATCACGTCATTAAATCCAGTTTTGAATACAACTTGTCATTTAGTATGCTAGTATTGTAAAACTCATTCATCTAACATAGTAAGTTTACATGAGAGGAACAATTGAACAACGGCCCATTAAAGTGACACACATTCAAACCGTAATTGTCACGAAGGTCACCCATATATGAGAGTAATGATAATCTAGGCCGTTGACATCTCTCTAGAACTAAAATATAGTGATCTACTGTCACTATACAGTTATCATGTCAACACTGATAACAAGTAGATTAATATGTTGAACAGATCAATGCAGTATTGATGTATTATATCAGTGCTTTTAATGCTCTTAATTTGTATTTAAGAGCATTAAAAAGCACTTGGAAATATTAATGTTTTGTGACCTTCACATTCATCTTGTTGTTTTCTAGTTAATTCTAGTTGACATTTCAGTTTGTCAGAAACAGGCATTTAAGTTTTATGAATAAGAACAAGGTTACAAGGTTAACTTTGAGTGGAAATAATATTGAAATAAAAAAAAACTTACCATGCATAAATGTGACGGCATCTTTAACATAGTCATCAATTTCCACAAATATATCATTGATCTTCTTCTTGGCTCTCACAAAAATCTGCAGCGGGGAGTCCACATTTGACATGTTGACGCGCACATTGCCATTGTTGAGCCCCACATTGTGCGGCCCGTCACCAGCCATCATGGATATGGTTCGATTAACATATGCAGCCATACGGAAAGGGAAGATGTACGGTTCTCGTTAGCTGTACCTTACGGTGGACAACGCAACAATATAGTCACTGTATCACCTCTACAGTTTGAACACAACATGCAGGTTACTGCAACAAAAAATAACAAGCATAATAATGTGCAACGGAACGTTAAAGTAAACAGTGCTGCATTGTAGCTCTATAATAAGCTTAAACAGTAGTGAGAGGACAAGTAGCTGTGTGCAGGGAGTGCACGCCCTGAGGGCGGTTACAGCCAGATGTAGCACTGACACCAGGAACACTTATTTGAGGTTATGTCTCAGGTCTGTTTGGTGGGGCAACACAACACAGGCACAACATCGAGATACGGTTGGAAGAAAGTGTATACAACGCAAATTATGTAGTACGGAAGCATTAGTAACTAGAAATAAACTGCACCTTATCATCTCGTTGCATCATCGCAATCAATGCGCATCGCTGCAGTCCAAACGGCGTGAATGATTGTGTACAAATTCAATGATATTTATAGACAGGATATATTTTATTTCAGAAAATACACAAGACGTAAAACAACTGACAGCCGCTAAATATAAGTCAAAATTGACTACAAAATTTATCAACTTATCATCTGTAGCACTGAAAATTGTGAAGTATTTCACTGAATCTAATTGGAATACTCTTACCTGTACGTTAGAGCAACATTTTAAATGTATTTAGTCGGAAACTAAAATTATTTTTCGGTAGGGATTACCTAGAAAATTTTCATGTGTATGATTATTCCCTATTTTTAATTTTTTACTAGATAATTATGTTGGTATGTTTTCATATATCGATGTGGGCCAAACGTGATTGGTTCTAAATTGGTAATGTCGTAACTACCAATCAAAACACTTGATCGATTTGTTTAGTTCTTGCTTCAATTATTTTTATTATTTAGTAATTAATGCTTTTCAGATAAACGAAAAATCTCATTAATATTTACTATCGTTTTCATTGATAAATTTATGTACATTCTAAAATAATTAAGAAGTATCATGTGTTCCTAAAATTGACCCAACTGATAAAACAGTAACCTATTTTGTTTTCACCGTGGTATAACCAAACGCAAAACGTCATAGACTAACATAGAGCAGCCATAGACAACCTTAACTATCATGTTTATGCAATGAAATACCTACCTTATTGAAATGTGATAAGACTGAAGATTCTATACTTTCATTATTCATCCTCCCGGCGACGTCCTTCACCCCCTCCCTCCGTAAACCATAATGGATGGCGAAATTCGTGAAGTGAAGCCTTGTGCGGATGATTTTAAACGACATTGAATTAAGAAACTTACTTAAATTTATTTTAACTTATAACTTAATAATTACAGTTTATATTATTACTAACTCTTAGTACAATGTCTCGTTCCGTACGCGCCGAAACTAGAAACCGTGTTAAAGATGACATCAAAAGAGTCATGCAAGCTGTTGAAAAAGTTCGCCATTGGTACGCATTTGGCATAATTTTTTCTAAACCTTTTTTACGATATATATGTATTATCCTAACATAAATAAATATTCCACAGGGAAAAGAAATGGGTGACGATAGGGGAAACAACCATGAAAATATATAAATGGGTGCCAATATCAACAAACGAGCAGAAGAAGAAGCACGCGGCCAAGCGAGATAATAAGGAAAACACGTTGACCCCCAAAAAGATGCACGATTCATCCAACTCCAACTTCGGAATGGCCGAGGATTCTAACACTTGTAAGTTTTTTTTAAACTACTTGAGGCATAAATAAAGTTTGTGCCTTCTATAATTCCACTTTTTTAGTGTTACATGATATCTATATTTTAACTTTTAGTGTGAAAGTCTTTTCATATAAAAATTGGTAGATATTTTATAGCCACACTAAACATGTTTTTTTCCAGGTTTCTCAACTGTGAGTGACTCCCAGGGCCCTACAGAGTTCACTTCAACACACATGAACTTCTCAGAGGACTCAAACTCGCAAAGCAGTGGCACCACAACACCGGCGAAACGGTTAAAGACTGATTGAGGCAAGCTCAACAAATAAATGCCTCTCAGAGGCAAGGACTATTGCAACAGGCTGGTGGAGTCTGGCTAATCAAAGTTGAACCAAGCAAATTCAGTCTGGCATAAAATGGATGCTTACCAATTGAATTGCCATAAAACTGATTTTGCTTGGTTCAACTTTTGTTAGTCATACTAGTGATGGCTAAGCAGTGCTATTTGATATTAACATTTACTTCTATTGTTTTAATGTCTGTGCTGTGAATACTATTTATATAAATGCTGCCATACATGATACTTGTGAGCAAGGTGAGCTTGCAGGCAACTCGGCAGCTTACTTTAAGTGCTAAGAGTTGTTTTATTGTTGATAGGTTTGGCCAACACTATTTTACAGCTTAACATTTTTATTTGCATTTTAACCGCATTTTATACCATAATTAGCTGTCCATCATTTATCCCAGGCATAAAAAAATTGTCTCTTTCACACTCACATGCTAGAAAACAGACAAATGTTTTATGTTAGTTATAAATGGTGACTAAAATATGTATGAATTATTTGTAAATATCTACTTAAATTATTGAGTAAATCATTGATGTGTTTAAATATGAAGCTGTTCTTAAGAATTACAAGTCACCAATGTTATAATTTCATGTTATCTAACATTGATAATATGTGGTCTAAATTTAATGACTATTAATAGAATAAACGAAAATGTGACTTAATATTAACTATATAAAAGTGTATACATACAAATTTTAATGCTAGGCTTGTATTTTAGGTATTAAAAATAAAATTTATAAAATTTTCTTTTCTTAAGCACAAGTACAAAATAGCAATATCTGTAACTTATTTGTTAGTGTAAGACATGCGTCGGGTAAATTATTTTCTTTTTAGAATGAGGATACAGATTCATGAATCAGGATTTAGAAGGGCACTATTGACTAATCATAATATTAAATATGTGTAATAGGTAAAAACTTATAGTGTATCATAAAGACACAAACACATTATGCATAGCAAACTTGGGAGATTAATATCAAGGTCTGTATTTTATCTGCCCATTCAAAAGAATGGGTCTAACACATTTCAGAAAAAGATCATTCTGTAGACAAAACACCAAGTTAAGGACCAGGAAAACTATATCCTTTGTAGAATGCAGTTCAAAATTTAATTCTCTAAACTTTGCGATGTCTACAGGAAAGACGCGAACATGTGTAATTATGACCCAAATAAGGTTTTCTGTTTTGTCAAAATAATTCATAAGACAAAGTATTTAGTTTTAAACTGAAGTCACGTTTCTATGTACAGAAAACAAATGTGAAAGATTGAGATTTTATTTGTAATAAGACAATACGGAATATAAGTTAGTTGTTTTTTTCCCTGTCATCAGAGGTGCCGGTGACCGATGAGCCCCAGGACGATCCTACAGACTCTCTTGCCGAGAACTGGTCACCTGACAGTTCCACTTCCTGTATGCCCATGATGTTTATTAGGAGGTCACGAAGTGATATAGTCTGTGGAAATGGAAATATATTGTGGGCGACAAAAAATACGCTAAACATAACGGGTATAAAAGATGGTGCTTTGGAATGTACAGTTTACTGTTACACAAAATTTACCCTTTAATTTTGAACCCTTATAATTGACAGCTGAAGTAAATGTACCTCGGGCAAGAAGGAAAAGTCATCCTCAGGCATGCTGGCGCGGTCCTCGAAGCTGTGCCCCAACAGGATGGACAGCAGGTACCAGCTCAGCTCGCGAGAGAAGCACTCTCCTGAAAGCACCATGTTTGGTAATTTTCTTAAATGTTCCTTAACTGCGGAAGTCTGAGGAAGACGTCTCACCATCGATCCTTAATGCATCACTACACCTTATAAGACGAAGTCCCCCGCCGCGTCTGTCTGTTTCTGTGTAGATATGTTCGCGATAAATTCAAAAACAACTGAACGGATCTTTACGGTGTGCAACATTTGAAGCAACTAAAGTAGGTATACTATAATTTTACCGTAACTCCCGAGCATGTCCACAAACTCATCTCTGCTCATCACATAATTCTCCTTGTCAAGCGCCGCGAAGGTCCTGAACGCGTTGCGGACCCTCCCCAGCTCCTCTCCGAACGCGGGACGGTGGTTCAGATACAGCTTTACGAACTCCTCGAAGTCTACCTCGGCGCAGGGCGCCGGCTGATACACTTTGAACTTTGCTTCGATTAGGAGGTTCTCTACCTAGAATAGGTAAGAAGTTAGAAATTCAGTTTGAATACACTAGAGGGCAGATCTTTATTTGAGCTTATTCTCAAGAGACAGCAAGGAAGACAAAGATAAAACATCAAGAACTCTCATAAAGTATAGCGGGAAATAAATCCGTGTCTATAGTTACTTATTCTTTTGTATTGGAAAATAGTTCCCAACCTCGTATTCAGAAGGAAAGAATCCAAGAGCCCTCATAAGGTCCGGCAACGAATCGATCGGTATGTAATCCTTCACCGTCCGCTTTGTGGGAGAGAAGGTGCCCTGACACAGTATCTGAATGTAGTAGAACAAGTCGCGTATCTCCTGGAACAGCCAGCCAGGGCGCCCGTTCTCGATCAGGCAGTAGTATGGATCGAGATCTCCGCCACCTTGCTGACATGTACTGTCCACTGCCCTGAAGAATAGGAAGGAATCAAAGTGAGAGATTGTACATCTTAGCCATGTTATATTTTAACGTACGACGTTTATTATACGAAATGTGTACCTGTAGTTGGCAGCCCACTGGCACATGCATATATCTCTGGCTCCTTGAGTAAAAAGCGTTCCTAGGTCTTCGCGATAACACATGTCAGTAATCTGGAAAAAAAACCTTGTGATACAGAGGCAATAGCAAATTTACGTATTATAAACGTACACATTTTGCATGAGTATAGTCTGCTCGATAAGAGCGCTTAGGATGATTTGCCTTGTTGTGCGACTCTACGAGTACCTATACTTGAAGTGGCGCTTGACATAGTAACAACGCAACGCAAGTCAAATGCTAAATGGTCACTTGGTGAGTTAGTTTGATTATCGAACCGTTATAACATACCTGTATGGGATGTCCAAGTATCCCAACATGCTTCCAAGGATTCCCATCTAGCGGTAATTTCTGCAGCCCGATAACGTTGTTGGTGGCAAAGAGGATGTACTCCAGCACGTTCTGCTCTTCTTTCCTAGAGACCAGCTGCATTCTGGAGACGGGGCTTTCGAAGCGCGGCCCGAGGACCGTGGCCAGGGTCATTGTCGTCGCGTAGTTCATGATCTTGTATTTATACTGGTAAAAAGGCATCAGACTATGATACAGTCAGAAAAAGTAGAATGCCTGACATTAGAATAGAGCATGGAATAAAGAACAAACGCGGCGTACCGAAGAGAGCGCTTTCTCATTACATTACCTATATGTATGAAGGCATGAAATGTGATTTAACAGAGCGGAGGATTGGTAGATAGAATATGTAGGATTACTAGTAGTGTAGTCATTCGGCACCCTTTTGAAGGGGTGCGAGAGGCCTCTTCCGCCTTCCGGCTGCGGAGGCTGTCTCGGGTCGCGCCCCACCTTGTGGGGCGGAGAGGATTACTGATGTAAGGGTCAGTTGCACCAAACCGTCTGTCACTGTTAAAGCGTTCGCTAAATTTTATTGTATGGGAACTTTCATACTACACTGCTGATTGACGTTAATTAATCCGTTAAACGAGGTTGGTGCAACTGGCCCTAAGACTAAGACAAGGATTCATGAAAAAGACTTTGTGCACTAACTCAACATCATCGGAAGACAGCAGATATACATCATTCAGTTCAATAAATAGGTACCTCGTCATTGGCCACAAGAATCAGAGGCAGGTCTGCACGCTGAGTCTCAGCATCCACCTCCTTGGGTGTGGGCCAATAAAATCCGGCGAGCGGAACTGCCGTCTGATCTATACGATCCAGACTAAGTACTTCCAGGTGCTCTCCTGAACTGGCTCCTACGAAAAAATGTAAAAGTGTACCGTCATCCACATTATTTATTGACTGACTTCGTATAATTTATTGCAAAAAAAATATGTCGACCAATGGTTAGTCAACTGTTTATACGTTGATCTCGACCTATAGTCCAGTAGAAGAACCTGCCTAGCAGTGTGTGGTAATATTAGAATATGGCTGATGGTGATGCCCTGGTGAAAAAAAAAATTTCTTTAGCCCCCATTCGCATGGGAGCTTTTTCAACGCGCGTTAAAAAAGCGTTCGAATGACACAAATAGATAACCATGTATGTATTCACACGACAGCGGTGGCGCTTTTTATCAAGCGTTGTTGGATTTTCGACTTTAAGCCTTGGTCGTTAAGTCGAATTTAGAGTGTGGACAGATTCAAGCGCTTTTTAACGCGCGTGGAGTAAGCTGTCGTGCGAATGGGGGCTTAGGAGGTTTGTGTCCTACCGACTGCGCCAGTTCAAAGAAATATATACCTAGTATGTAAGTGACAATTTAGTCTTTAATTCAGGAAATTGAGATTAGGGTCAACGTGTTGTTTCTTTTTTAGTTGGGTTAGTCAATCGGTTGGGTAGTTGGGCTGTTGTTATTCTGTCCCATCAGCCAGGAGTCAATATAGTAGCATAGTTTCTTAGAATCTGCTGTACTAACATGCTTAGTAGATATCGTCTAAGTAGATAACTACCAAAAAAACAAGTTTTGTTCATTTAAAATATTTAAATATGAAATATATAACTAGTATTTTAAAGTGACCCAAGAGACCGTATAAACCATGGCAACAAGTGACAAGAAAAAAGTTGATTCCCCCCTCCCCATTACATGTATACATACCAATGTCATACTCGACCATGATCCTGTCCGCGCCCAGAGAGAAAAGCTTGTAGTCCCCATTATCATTCATCATGGGCGTGAAGAATACCGCAGTGATGTCCTTGTAGTGCGCGCGGTGTTTGGCGATGAACCTCCAAACTAACACCTTGCAGTCGTACTTGTACACGCATACTGTGTGACCGGCATCCTACGACACAGACAGACATAAAATAGATATTGTGATCCAGCGTCTAACTAAACTATCCAATTCGGGTTCTTGAATTGCCAGTTTTATGAAACAAAACGGTTGCGAAGTTTGGTTGAGAAACTAGGTTGTGAGGCAGAATTCGTAGATACTCGTACATCTAGCAGTCCGGAATAATCCCGAAAATAAAGGCCTACACTGAAAACAAGGAGCCTATTTTCGAATTTTGGCTACTCAAACTGCCGCCAAGTCGTTAGACATGTTATTATCGATGATGAGAGCTATCCACAATCCACCCAACCGAACCTAACACATCATGGTCGAGCATTTGAATTACCTTTTTAATTACTCCCAACGCGGAAGAGACTAAATAGCCATTCGTATGCTTGCGAGTTGAGTCGGTCGAGGAAATATTAGCTGGTGCTGTTAAGATCGCGAAATACAAGCATGCAAAACTCACGGAGAAAGCAAGCGTCAGAGAGTCGCAGGAGTAACAGATGTCCTCGATCGCATGCTGCGTGTCATGAAACGGTTGTGTCAGGATCTTTATGGTGACTGGGTCGAGGAACAACAGTTGTCCGGTGTTCAAGCCACAAGCTAAATGCAAGCCTGCAACATAACTAGGAGGTCAAATATACGATCATTTCGGGCAGATGGAAGGCGTACACCAAGAGCGACTGACGAGGAAACGAATTCACATGCATCTAATTTTAGATGCATCCGCAACTACTTACCTATTAGCGCCACTGGCAATATCCCACTAACCTGGAGTTAACTGGTTAAATCTGGAGTTACAATGGTTACCAGTACAATTTGTCACTGGGTTAACGGGTTGACACCGGGTTAGTGGGATGGTGCAAATAGCCCTTAGAATTAGCGCCAGTGGATCTACCAAAAAGTTGCTATTGGAAGAGATACCTACATTTATTGCGTTGCGTCCTCAGAGCGCCAAAAGAACCTCAACCAAAAACCTCACCCGATGGTGCATACTTCAAACAGGTCACCGACAACTCCGGCTTGTGTACTCCATACTCGCACTTTATAGAGTCGTCATTGGGCGGCACAACGACCTTGTAATGTTCTCTTAACTCTATCCTTGCGAACAATTTGTGTTGAGAGAAGTTCAATAGGTCGAGAACGCCGTCTGCGAAACCTTGGCACACGTATGGTCTGCGAAAACATATCATGAAAATCAACAATCGGAAGAATTAGATCTATCAATTGAGAGTGACGGTTATACCTATAAAAAGAACACTGCGAACTGAAGATCAAAGTCATCCATGTTCTTCCATGGCATCAACGTTATGGGATTTTTATATTAAAGACTCACTTTTCTGGGTGCACCGTCACACACAATGCCGGAGAGACTCTGTAATCCAATATCGTGACAAGTTTCTCGGTCACAAAATCAACGAAACCAATTCCTTGATTGCCGGTAGCTGTAAAAGAAAATTTAATCTGTATGTCAAACCAGAATGCTTCAATAAAAACCAGGCAAGTGCGAGTCGGACTCGCGCACGAAGGGTTCCGTACCATAATGCAAAAAAAAAAACAAAAAAAAGCAAAAAAAAACGGTCACCCATCCAAGTACTGTCCACTCCCGACGTTGCTTAACTTTGGTCAAAAATCACGTTTGTTGTATGGGAGCCCCATTTAAATCTTTATTTTATTCTGTTTTTAGTATTTGTTGTTATACTTAGCGGCAACAGAAATACATCATCTGTGAACATTTCAACTGTCTAGCTATCACGGTTCGTGAGATACAGCCTGGTGACAGACAGACGGACGGACGGACGGACAGCGAAGTCTTAGTAATAGGTTCCCGTTTTACCCTTTGGAACCCTAAAAACATGGAATAAGTTCCAAAGTGTACCAAAAAGTTGTTTTATGTTATTGCTGGAATTTGTGAAACATTTCTTTGGGATTACCTACGGATCTCAATTAACTTAAGTTGCTGGTGCAAGTCGATGGTTTTTTCAAAACCCCACTCAATTCTTGATGGTTACTGCACAGAACTTACTGACGATGAAGTCCCGAACCAAGAAGGTCCTGCCGCTGGTGGTGGCGTCGGTGGGCAGGTTCTTCTTGATCAGCTTCTGGCGTATCATCCCCGTCACCGGGTCCCTTTCTATCTCCACTTTTTCCCAACAAGGACATTTCTTTGGTTTTCCGCCTGACAAACAAGATCATTGCCTAACCTTTTTCCAGTTATCGACCACGTGTAGAATTTGAACTTTAGCATTCCGATTTAAGGTTCAAATTAAAATGAACTTTTGAGAAATGTGATAACAGATTAATTGGAATATAGAGTTAGACCAAGAAAAGTCTGCAGCGGATTTGATAGCCCACGCAGTGCAAGTGTTATTTTAAACATCAAACTTCTATGAAATTAGGACGTATAAATAACACTTGCACTGCGTGGGCTATCAAATGCAGATTTTTCTTGGTCCGTCTATATTTGAATTTTTTGGGAAAACCTTGTGCGGCCTGGAAAAGGGTTTAAACATTATCAGTATTAAAGCACTGTACTGTAATTTACCGTAAGTTGGGGCTGTTAGTGTTGGTAGGACTATTAGGTATTACTTACCTGCTTCTAACGGTTCACCTTTATTCATTCATTTAATTTACTGATTGGTCTAAGCCAATTTAACACAAGACTAACATTTGAGATCAATGATTTTGTAGCTCCGTGGAGAGATGTTGAAGCTGATGGAACGCACGCGGTCCACCGACAGGTCCTGCAGCCAGTGCAGCAGCTTCAGCTGCTCGTCGTAGAAGCGGATCTGACCACCGTTGTTGCCCGTCACTATCACCCTGGGAAAATAACCCCGGCTACACACGTAACTATAAATCGTAGCGATTAAACTGTGCAGTCCGAACTGCGCAGTTTTATCTACCGTGTGTATGACAAATCGTTACGATAATCGACAACGATTTGTCGCAGTTCGGACTGCACAATTTAATCGCTACGATTTATCGTTACGTATGTAGCCGGCTTATCTCGACAGTAGAATTACCTTGGACTTTTTTGGTTTTGATGGTGGTGGATCTTATCTTGAATGACAAATCCGTTGGAAGTCCATATATTGAAAAGATTGTAAAATTGGACAAGGGGACAGCCTATAAGTCTTTTAATAATTCGTAACCTGATAGTATCTCAGTTATTTATTATACCTATAAACTAAAACTTAAAATGGTAATTACTAACAGCGACGCTATCTAGCAGCTTATGTTTTTGCAGTAAGGTTCACGAATAAGTTACTTAACATTGTAAACAAATGTCAATGGCTCGCTCTAACAGTATCATTGGCTTTCAAGAGGGGAAAAACAATTACATAAAAATAGCGCTTACCCATCAATACTCCTTATAACATTTATCTTACTATCCTCCAACTTCAGCGCTTTCACGAACTTTAAAAGCTCGAAACTCTTAGGTCCGATGTTCTCCTGGTACTCGATAGTATAACCGTTCACGTGTATAGCCCCCCTGGAAGTGCCCACCAGGATTTGTGAGGTGATGCTCACGAACGTGAAGCAAGTTAGCTTCCCAAATGTCATATTTATTTCTGGTTTTTTCTCTATCATTCGAATTTTTAACTCGTAATCATCTGTTTCCTTGAGAAGACCTCTCTCCATGACGAAAATTTTCTAAAACATATACCTAATAGAGTCGGAACCGCGGTGTGATTGATGCCAATTCGATCGAATGAATATTTACTAAAATGCACAATAAAATCGTTGAAATATTGAAGAAATGTACCTACCTGAGAAAGTCCGATCCAAATGTCAGTTTTTGTCATAAGCACAAACTGCCAAGTGTTATCCGGATTAAATTCCATAGCCAAAACACTGTCTTTAGGTATGTCGACATCTAGGGCAGCTAAAACCAGTAAAATTAATTCTACTGTATTAAATTATTCCATTGATTTCGTTTGACTTTGGGCTCAGAAACAAGATACGAATAAATCAAACCAATCTTACCATGAGGTTCATCTTGCCCAGACGACCAAATCCACCAAAAAATCGCAGTTTTCTCATGATATCCCAGCGTCAGCATGAACCTCGAGTCCTGGCTCAAAGCCACCTTTGATACCCGCATGTTGCCATGTGGGAGGAAGTAGGTCTTGTTCGGGAAGTAGTCGTCGCTGTCCCAGATGGTGATGAGATTCTCAGGACCGGAGTCGGATGTCACCAGCCACTTGCCGTCGCCGTCCGCTGCGATGCAGTTCACCATATGCCTCTACAAGTAACTTTAGGTTGCCTTCATTTTGATAAGACTAAAATATGGCTTTTGGAGTTCAGCGCCATTAAAGGCAAAGTAAATAATGGAGATAAATAGCAAGATATTAAAATTTTCACCAGACCAGAATAGCACGCTGGACTAAGGGCCAGTTGTACCAACCACGATTGCCAGACTGATCAACGCTGGGGGTGACGATAAAATTTTGCGAGCGATTTAACGGACACAGACGGTTTTGTGCAACCGACACCTAGTATGTCGCACCAAAATCAATCGTTAACGTATTAACATTCATCTCAGCCATAAGACGTCCACTGCTGAACATAGGCCTCCCCCTTTTATGGGGGGTGAATGCCATAATCGCCACGCTTGGCAGGCGGGTTGGCGATCGCAGTCGAGTAGGTACACCGAATTTGAGGGACGCTTCTGCCCGTCCACCGGTGGTCTTGGACGTAGTTTAAGGACATAGGTACCCGGGTCCTGTATTAACATTATATAAAACGTATTTTAAAGAAAAGAGGCTTTCCGTAAACGTATGGGGTGACGATAAAATTTTGCGAGCGATTTAACGGACACAGACGGTTTTGTGCAACCGACACCTAGTATGTCGCACCAAAATCAATCGTTAACGTATTAACATTCATCTCAGCCATAAGACGTCCACTGCTGAACATAGGCCTCCCCCTTTTATGGGGGGTGAATGCCATAATCGCCACGCTTGGCAGGCGGGTTGGCGATCGCAGTCGAGTAGGTACACCGAATTTGAGGGACGCTGCTGCCCGTCCACCGGTGGTCTTGGACGTAGTTTAAGGACATAGGTACCCGGGTCCTGTATTAACATTATATAAAACGTATTTTAAAGAAAAGAGGCTTTCCGTAAACGTATGCACAAATGGTAGTAATTAAATGACTCATTAATTACGTGTCCCTGCAAGATCCTCATCTGATTGGTGGTCCAGTTGTATAGGATGCCGCAGTTGCATGCCGCGTAGAACACCGTGGTGCTGCCGCGTGAGTTAAGATTGATCACGCCCGCTTTCGGATTCCAGCCCGTTATCCACCGGAGGCTCTGGAATAAATTTTTTCTTCATATCACAAGAAAGGAATTCTCAGAAAATATATCAGCGATTGCGAAATGAATGACGACCATGAATTTTAACATTTGATGTGAAATTTAGCGAAATAATCAAAAGAGTGCGGCTTTGTATTCAACAGAATGAGACTACATTTTGAGCATTTGATAAATTAAATTGATTAATTTTGAATTAAAAATGTTAAAATTCATGGGTTTCCTTTTATTTCCGACACTATGTTATTTAGAAAAAAATAATCCTTATGATCAAGCCTTTCGATCGGTATGATAAAGCTACAGGGTGATTTTTTTTCTCGTGCGGCGGGTTCGATTCCCGGTTCAACCATGTAATTATTTAAAAATTTATGAATGCAGTTTAAGTTGTTTTTTAAATTAAAATAATGTCTTCTTTCAGTAAAATGTTCCATCTACAATATTTAGGGTACTTTCCCTCCATGTGGCATAGCCGTGGGACGCCCTGTATATACATATATATGGAGTCGTGGGTCGTAGCAATTAGACGGCAATGGCTGGTGCTGATGCAAATCTTACAAAAGGCGACGGCTTGTGGTGGTAGTCGGAAAATTGTGATGAGTGTTTCCGTATCTGTGAGAGAGACAAGCTGTACAATCTCCTATCTTCAGAATTCTTCCCGCCATCCGGACGCACGTTCGGAACCGAATGAAACTTCTCCTTACTGTCTTCCTTGATCTTGGATTCTTCCTTGCTCATTGTTTCTAAAAGTACTTTTTAACCCAAAAATCTAAATTATTTCGTAAGCGCTTTTTGTTTACGAAATTAGCGAAATATCAATGTCGTTTTCCAATGACAACCCATATTTGACACTAAAGAGACGTACACTAAGTCATGGAAAGGTGGTTAGAAATGAGGTTCAATGCTAGGGAGTGAAATAAGGACTGTCTTCAGGACGGTTTCTTCAAAAAAAATTGGAGCTAAACTGCAATTCACAAACTGTTCATGAACTTATTGCAGTTGGAAAATTAAGACAATCTCAATGTAAGTTTTCGAGAGATCCGGTTAATCCGGTAGAGATCCTGGCTCGGATATCTTTAAATTGGAGAGCAATAGATAGATTAGGCAAACAGAGCTTCGATAAAACCGATTAGACGGGAACCGGAACTTCTGATCCCGTCAGATTGTGAATCGAGTTTCATTTGCTAAGTAGATCTTAGGTAGATAAGTACTTATATGTTACTAAAGGTTTCTCTACAAGACCTTCGACGATGCTTAGAAAATAAACAAAACGTCTGCATACGGCCATGGACTTAAGGGCAATAACCAAATCGGTTCCTAGCCACTATCTGCAGTCAAAGGTCACTGGAGTGCATCACTTGTGGTATCAGTGCTTTGTGTCCCGTCGCCATGGGCAGATGTCTGCTGTTATGTCTGCTCCTGGTTGTTTCTGTGAAGTGTCGGACGATCTATGTTGAGGATGCTAGGCCTACGGAGGAAGAGGTCAGTGTGTCTTTTATCAGTAGGTAACCGTATTTACTTCAGCGCCAATTATAAATAGGGATATCGTACATACGTGAAGAAAAAATGTGTGTAAATATAGTAAATATTGATACTTTATCAATTACATTTATGAGAATTATGAGTAAGTATTATTTGAGTCATATCCTTTCGCAGTTAGGAGTAGGCCCAGTTAGCTTTTCATTATCATTTAATGTAACAAAGCAGCAGAGTATTTTAATAACCAATGGAAGTAAATAAGTGAATAGTTATAGCCAGTCTACTTACTTAAATTGTTAATTGCAGGTGTCATTCATGAAGCGATACGGTTACCTGCCAGAAGTAGCCGAAGGGTCATCGTCTCTGGACTTCTCTTACACGCCGCTCTCCATCACCGAGGCGGTGCGGCGGATGCAGGCGTTCGCTGGCCTCACTCCGAGCGGAGTCATCGACAATGCCACCAAACAAGTTAGTGCCAGAGAAGGTAGAAAATAGTTAGGTGTGTCGTGTGGCTTAAAACTGAATAATTAAAGATAAGCCAATAAGAAGCTGTACAAGGGTAACCTCTCTGTGTCATCTCTGTCATCAGTCATCACACGTATCCAAGTGAGCTCTTACTAATCTTTTTTTCTTTCGGATTCGTTCAACCTACGAGTCAAACGCGATTACCATTTCACTCATTAACCTCAGCTAAAATCTTACGATTATTCCAATTTACCTATTTAGGTTTTCTTTCTGAAGCAAAGCGCTTCAACTAGAACCTACGAAATTTTGGTTTTGTCTTGCCTTAAACCACCAAATTAACCTAAAAGCTAACCAAGCTTTTGTATTTTTAGTTGTTCAAGAAAAAAAGGTGTGGCGTCAAAGATATCATTACCACATCGTCCAGATCAAGACGATACGTCACACGAGAAGCATGGACCAAGAAACAAATTACGTACAGGTAAGCAAATTAATAAATTTGCCATATTACGGCGGAATTTTACACGCTTACCTACACAAGTTCTATCTATCACCAGGGCAATGCAAATACCAAAGTCAATGCTTGATCCAATATTGGCAGTGTATTACTTGACTTTCTTTACGTTTTTTAGGGTGCTCAACGGCTCTAGAACGTTAGAGAAGCACCGAGTGGAACGGCAGATGGCAGCCGCGCTAGCGGTGTGGGCGCCGCACGCCGGGCTCACTTTCACTCGCCTGGACACAGGGAAGGCCGACATTGAGGTCTCTTTCGTCACTTTGGACCACGGGGACGGGTAAGTCCAGTGTCTTGTAAAACAGCTGATAGCTAAGACTCCGCGCATTTCATTTGATAAATACAAATGTTACAGGTCTCCATTCGACGGCCCAGGGCAGGTGGTGGCGCACGCCTTCTGCCCTCCGCTCGGTGATCTGCATTTTGACGATGATGAGGTACTAACTTCTTTTTAAGTAACTCAATTCTGTTTTTCTAACGTAATATGTTCAACTCCGGTGAGTGTAATAGGGTATAAGGGATTTCTGACTTCGCTAGACGTGTCCTACACGTCCAGCTGAGCTGAAACTTCTATGTCTCTCAACGGCCGATAATAATGCAGTCAATAATGCGAAATTTTCCATCTCCGTAGATCTGGAGCGAGTACCCCGCCGAGGACGAGGAAGACGAGGAGTCAACGGACTTCTTCGCCGCAGCCGTCCACGAGATCGGGCACGCGCTCGGGCTGGCGCACTCGGACGTGAGGTCGTCGGTCATGTACCCGTACTACCGGGCGCGGGTGCAGAGCCTGTACGAGGACGATATTCTGGGCATGCGGGCGCTTTACAGTTAGTATACTTCATACGTTTTCAAATGTTTTACAACCCTTAAATCCGAACCCGAAGATTCCCGTACATCATCTGAACAACGTAGCTTGGAAAATAAGTATGGGTATGACTTGGTCGTGAATATATTCATTATACTTCCCAAATCTGTCTCGCCTGAGTTTGTTATTGTATTGTGATCGCATGAATCACATCTAAGTACGGTCAGCTGCAGAGAGAGGGGGGTGCTGCATAGAAATCTGTTTGCAGGCGGGTGGTCACCTCTCTTTGTACATTGCAACTTATTTTTACTCAACGCGCAATTGCGATTCGTATTATATGTGGCATCCAATATCTCTTATTACAGTGAAAGACCAGCAAGCCGCGACTTCCGCTCTCACAGTACAAACAGAGGACCCGATGGCGCCGCGGTTCTCCCTGGACCCTGGCGTCACTGATGAGGAGGACGTCCCCGACCTGTGCTACACCAACTTCGACACTATTCAGGTGTTGCAGGGGAAGATCTATGTTTTCGAAGAGGAGGTAAGATCAACCTGACTCATAGTTCGCCTGGACACGGAGAAGGATGACGATGTGATATGAGAGAGACAGCGCTACGCACGTACCTACCTATCTATAGCGAAGACCCACTTGCACACTGGAGCCGCGTGCAGTTTTCCGCATCTAACGCGAGGCGGTCTTCGTATGTGGGCGGGGTGGAGCCTATCGCTCATATATCCTTTGACCGTTGGGGCAGAAAGGTTGAATACAGAATACGAACTAGAGGACACAACCATTGAAGGTTCCAAAACAGGTAGGGAACCGTGAGGATTATAGATGTGAGCAGTACATGCCCTCTCTTTGTGTCATGTTTTCAGGAGTGGACATATTTTAAACCGATATAAGTACTTAAATAATAACGTTGATTTTAACTTATAGCGATCATGATGGTTAATAATAGAGGACCAAGTCCAGATTTTCTAAGTATGTAATACCTACCTAAAAGTCTTAAATTATGGTAATTACTTCGTCCACGATTAAAAAAACGTTGTTCACAGTGGATGTGGGTGCTCAGCGAGCGTAAGGAAATTGATCCGGGGTATCCGAAGCGCTTCCACGATGTATTCATTGGCCTTCCAGAACACGTCGACGTAGTTAGAACCATTTACGAGAAACGGAATGGAAACATCGTCATATTCAAAGGTAATTTAGAATAACAATCTGTGTCCGTACTTTTTCAAAAGCATTTTCAAAAAATATTCAGACCACTTTTTTAACATAAACTGGCAACATTACTCGGTAAGTATAGATTATTCCCCAAAGCGGCCGTGTTGCCACTTGTGAATTTATTGATATTGGTTTAATGACTACTTCATGGTTTGCATTTGTGCTTACGGCAAATAACATACATATAGAATATCAATTTACAATAATAAAGGCACGGGCTACTTGACAGCCTGTGCCTTAATTTACTTACGTTATATTATTTGCACGTGGCGCTTATATCTGGAGCAAAGTAAATACGCAGGCTACTTGCACGCAAGCCAATTGAGTGTGCTTGTACAAGTAACCGGAGCAAGTAAAGGCCTAGGCTGCTATTGCAAGTAGCATGCACAATTTAGGTATACTCTGGCAACCCCACTTTGTCAAACACTGATTTAAACTTTCACTTCACCCACTTTGTCAGTAGAAAAAGGCACAAAATTTAAATTTTCTATGGAGGACACACGCCTACATTTTATAAATTTGCCGTTTTTCTATTGACGTAAATGGCTTGCCAAACTACACTAAGCTATAAGCGCCGAGTGCAATCACAAAAACCTTACAGACAAGCAGTACTGGGAGTTCGGGCCAAACTTCCGCCTGATCAAGCGCGGCCGGCTCCGAGACTACCGCCTGCCCGGACGCCTGCGGGAGCTGACTACGGTCTTCCTGTCCAACTACAACAATAAGACGTACCTTGTAGACTCTGAGCGCTTCTGGCGGTTCAATGAGGACACCTGGACTATGGATAAAGGGTAAATGACTCGCTACCTCTCCACTCCCTGCAATTTGAAATGACACAAACTTCAATGTTCTAGGCAAGTTTAATTTTTCATACTATTATATGAAATTGGAGCTTTCTGCCCCAGCAGCGGCCACTCCTCAGAGTAATATGGTCTTACTTTCACTTAAGACCACCATTAAAAATCTATCAGTGGCGGGACCACAGAACTTAAATAGTTGATGTGTCTCTACTAGTACATACCTAATGTAGTAATCTGTATAACCAGACTTATATGTTAAGTTAAGAGTTACTACGAGTAACCATATTATGGAACCTGTTTTCTGAAATAAATGATTTTTATTTATTTTATTAGCCGTAACTCCGTAAGGTAACATATTAGCTGATATTAGTCATTTCAACAGGTACCCTAAAAGCATGTCAGCATGGAGAGACCTCCCATACCCTGTGGATTCCGCTATTATTTGGAAGGGAGGTAAGTAGTCCTCCACAATTGCAGACATTACGAGAATATTGAAATTGTTGTATAAGAATGGGAACTTTTGCGCCAAGACTGCACTAGATAGAGTCAGACCAAGAATAGTCTGCAGCGGATTTGATAGCCCACGCAGTAAAAGTGATATTTTAAACGTCATGCTTCTATGAAATTATGACGTACTTATAAATGACTCTTGCACTGCGTGGGCTATCAAATCCGCTTCCGCTGCAGACTTTTTCCAAGTCCCATTTATTTTTATTTTACAATTAAAGTTATAAATCTACCCTCCAATAAAATAGCTTGCAATGACTATTTTCCACCTATTTTCAAACTGAAATGTAAATATCGTCATGCAGCTACAACAGTGAGGATACACGCAGCGTAGTAGTACTATGGATAGTAAAGGAGGAGGTTATCAGTTCGACCGTATTTTTTTATCTTCTATATTTACTAAACATTTTCTTGGAGTAGAAAATAGTTGATACGTAGTCGAGTCGGTCTCTCGCCACCATTTGAACGTACAATAGTTGGTTTATATTATGTTACAGATACGTACTTCTTCCGCGGCCCCCGCTTCTGGCGTTTCGACAACGTCCAGGTCCGCGCGCACCCCTACTACCCGCTGTTCACGGCTCAGATCTGGTTTCCGTGCCAGCCCACGCCGGATATGGAGCAGTACACCAAGAACGAAGACTAATATAATGTACCGCCTAACCTAACTGTCCTTTAATAATTACTATACCTTTGTGTCATTGGAATAAGGATTAAAAATAGTTAATTAGTTAACTGTGATAACAATGGTGCTTGTTTCGCTCGACTGTGGTGCTTCGACGACGCACTAATCCTCTCGCACCCCCTACTACCCGCTTAGGATCCCTTGGCATTATGATGCAGGCTCGAAATGTATTTCAAAACTTATCAAGAAGGAAATGGGGTTACAAGAGAAAAAAAAAGTTCAATAAAAATATATCACTTTATTAAAAGAGTACAATCACATACAAATGTAAAATAACATCAACTGATTTAATACGTCTTATGCGGAATGTGCAGCCTCGCATCGTGGTAAACAGATAATTTGTGATATTCTGCTAGTGTATTAAAGTAATACTGTTTGAGTAATATCATTAAAATAGCTGTAATCAACTAGTTTTATTTCTATTAGATAAGAAATGCTTAGGATATACATGTTAGTGTCGTCATCAAATATATCTATTTACAAAAAACCCTATAACTGTTAGTTTGACTTGATTATATTTCACCCAACATGTTTAGGTATGATGTTTTATCAACATATTTGATGCAGACAGTTAGCAGTATCACAATAGTAAGTGGTGAGGCTCGACATTATTTTAATGAAATGATACATAAAGTTTGCGACAACAATATTATAACTTATTAGTAAAATTTGTTCTCACTAGTGGAATATTTCATAAATCCAAACTATTGTCGAAACATCTCAGGTTTTGAAAAGTGCTATAGTCACCGCATAAGAAAAAAGAGATACATACCATCTAGTTTTCTAAAGGTAGAATCTTCTTAGTTACGCTATATTGCACCAGACAAATGGATAAATTCATTTCATAATAAATAATTGTGCAAGTTTTCTAACTACAATATATTTTCCAATTTAATTTTGCTACAGGGTGTATTCTAAGCTTTTTGACAGCTCAAAGTTCAAAAATTCACCCTAAATCGTTTTTTACAAGGCAAGACTATTTGCAATGGTATTAATTCGAGCATCGATTAGATTAATAATATCATTAGCGATATCTTCCCAAGTTTTGAAATTTTCGATATTAAATTTCTTATTCATGACGGGTGTTTTATAAGTATGTGTGTAAGTAGCGCAGCCCAAACCGAAAACCCTGTTCAACAAATAACAATTCTAACACTTTCGCAGTCTGGAGTTCATAAATAAATATGGGTCTAAAGTGAGACAGATTTTATATGAAAGATTTTACATAAAACTGTGGAAGTGCTAAACAGATCCAAATACGAAACAATTCCTTCACAATGCCTATGTTACAACAATGTTCTAACATTTAATGTTTGAATCCAGCGTAAGCCAATCGAATACAACATACATTGCGCCAAATTTCTGCGCTAACAAATCGTGATTTATCATTGAACGTAGATTAACGGATGTGATCTAATCCTGTTGAAATTCTGTTTTGATTAACATCAATACTAACTTCAAATTTTAAAATGAATGGCATAACCGCTACCGCTCGTCTCCGATTTGTTTAAAATCGGATTGAATAAAACGGGATATTCACAGATTTAGTATCAAATTTGCCTTTTATATTCCCGAAAACATTGGTAAAATAAGTATTATAATTTTGGTTCAATACTACATTAAGGTGGTTCTCCTTGCTCGATTTTCATACAACTTTCTTGGCACCCTAGCTCCTATTATATAGGGTTTCTTCACTTGTATATGTAATGTTTGGGTAGTATATATATTTCTGTCTTCGCAGAACGTAAAAAAATACTAGATTTTGATTAAAATTATTAAGAAAAAAGCCTTTGAATATTGGTAAAATTTTGCCTCATTGCTTGTTTGTGTGAGTGATGCTTATAGTATCGGTGTAATTCTAACATGGCGACTTCATTTGACAAGCAATCATTTTTAATTTGTCAAAGGTGTAACAGATGGCACTTTAAAACCGCAACACAGATTACCTGTGTATTTTGTTTTATTTTCACTCAATAGAGGGAGGTATATTTAATGCACAAAGCATGTTACGAGTATACCTACTCATTTAAGAATCTCCTTTCTGATATAATTTCATTCCCAGATTTAATATAACTTAATAATTATTATGATTATTACACAATAAAATACATTAATATATTTATAGAAAGGTCAGTCCAAACAATCATTCGCGTTACGGTCGTCCACCGAAAACCCTTGTGAATTCTGCTTTCGTTTCGGTAAATGTTCTCTGGAAAAGCCTATATTTATTGTAACAATGATTTTTAAACTAAAATACCTAGCTATATTTTTCTCAAAAATATATATAGTAGTGGACCCTATAATGGACGTGGAACCAGTTATGGGACAAAAAACCACAAATCCTCTAAAATAAGTATCTAAAAATAGTTTATAAACACTGTCTGTATATTATCATAAATATGAGTCTTAGAGCTGTTTCAATTTAAAGTTTCATTAAATTTGGTTATTTTTTAAGAAATTGGCGTCAACCCAAAAGTTGTCGTGTCACTGAAAAAAAATACCACTACGAATTCTTAACAACTTCGCTAAGAGAGGTGAGTTAATTTATTAAATTTTAATTAATTAATACTCGATGAAAACTAGAATGTGTTTTGTTAATTGCATTTACCATGAGATAATGTATACAACACACTATGTTGTGACTCCACAGATGTAAAAAAAATAGTGGTATTTGGCCCAATCCCATTATAGGAGCTGTAAAACTGCATGCCTCCTATAATGGGACAATTGACATTATAATGCTTGCCATGGCATAATTTCATGTTTAAACAATACAGAAGTAAAATGTAGTTACGAAATACGTCAACCAGGAGGTATTCTCGGACTTCGCATAAATTAATATCGTTTTTCCAAACTTTTATTTAACTTGCCCTGTTAGTTTGTGTGGGTCAAATTTTGGTAACTGAATTTGAGCCACTTTTCGATTTCCGATACAATTGAATTTTTTTGTAAGTACGTAATTAAGTATGCAAATCTGATGATAATGCAATATTATATATGATAACATCGACCTGATCTTATGATGGAGACAGGAGGTGGCCATGGGAATTTTATCGAAATAAACCCTAACTAATTGTGTTAGGTATATTAGAATTGTCTCGATGGATCTAATACAATAATAATTGGCTGTGGAAAGAAAAATACATTCATCGATAAAAGCTTATACCAAAAATTGATTTTTTTGCCATAACTTATACCCCATTTCAATATTTTATACTGATAGAGCAATGTCCATTATAGGGGGCCCATTACTGGATCCACGTCCATTACTGGGGGCCCATTACTGGAGCTTTGGTGTCCATGACTGGAGAAGAAAAAAACATAGTTTTAATTTGTTAAGTATGTGGAAACTCATTGCAATATCTTTGATACAACACGCCTAAAACATGAAAGACGGATAGGACTTTCATCTTTTAACACGCTAAGCGGTAGACCAGTTACATGTATAAGGGAAATATCATAAATACTCCAAATTTCTTCTTAAATGTCCCATGACTGGTGCTGTTACTATAGGTATGTGGAGAAAAATGTCATCTTCTTGTAAATAAACAAGATTCTATAATATCTTCTGCTTGTGCATAACAATAACATTAGTAGATGATACTTTTAGGGTTCCGTACCCAAAGGGTAAAACGGGACCCTATTACTAAGACTTCGCTGTCCGTCCGTCTGTCTGTCACCAGGCTGTATCTCACGAACCGTGATAGCTAGACAGTTGAAATTTTCACAGATGATGTATTTCTGTTGCCGCTATAACAACAAATACTAAAAACAGAATAAAATAAAGATTTAAATGGGGCTCCCATACAACAAACGTGATTTTTGACCAAAGTTAAGCAACGTCGGGAGTGGTCAGTACTTGGATGGGTGACCGTTTTTTTTTTTGCTTTTTTTTTTGTTTTTTTTTGCATTATAGTACGGAACCCTTCGTGCGCGAGTCCGACTCGCACTTGCCTGGTTTTTTTTCAAAAATGCTGCCTTTCACCCGAGTTAAAACACTCTACTTTTCATTTCGCATACGAGGAAAGTAAAATGCATGTGTTTTTTTAAATACATTTTTATAGTAGGTATTTTTGAGAGTAGGTATTTTTGAGAGTAGGTATTTTCAATTAACAATTTGGCCAAAAGTAATTTATGGAATGGGGAGTCAAATATCAGAATGGAAATTGTATAACAAATCCATTTATACCCAAATTTCAATTGCTTATTGTAAAAAGAATAATAAAATCGTACTTGTAATTGGAACCTAAACTGCTCTAGTGCAGAAACGTATCATTTCCTGCACACCTTTTACAACAACAATGACCCTCTTTCATATATTCGGTCAAATTGTGCTTTTTGAAAAACTAATTATAGCCAGCCTTTTATGAATGTAGTATGATACCTTAGGGTATGGTGCTTTACGCACACTAGCGTCCCTTCCCCTCCCCCTGACGCAACCCACCCTTTTTGCATGAAATATGTCCCGGTTCACAGTTTTTTACATTTTTTGAGGAAAGTATACATTTTAGGAAAAAAAGTGTCAATGAAAGAAATAATCCTTAATAAATTCTTAATAAAAAAGGTCATATTCATTTTTTTTATATCATGCACCTAATTCATGTATTAGCTTGTCAAAATTCGAAATAACATAGTTTTTACTTAGGGTTCGAAACTCATTTATTATACACGGTGTAACATGAGGAAACTGAATAATTTTAGCAGCGTATTCCTGATCACATTTAGAGACAAAAATGTCCTATAAACTTTTTTGAAATTCGCCTAGTTTCAGAGTTAATACCAATAAAAAAAAAACAAGTTTCTATTGTTACATAGTTCAAAACGCCTTTTTGATGGCGATGTTGCTACTATGGGATTTAGTCTAAATATCCTTATTGATATGTCAAAAAGTGACAAGTAACACTTTACAAAAACTAAGTTTTACGAAAAAAAAAAACCATTTTAAGTGACAATTTTTATATACAAATTCATTCATAAAATTAAAAAAAAAACCAAAAAAATTTTTTTTTTGGCGAAATTGACCTAAACACATATTACATCTTTTCCTTTTTTTGACCTCATGTATACATTTTAGGATAAAAGTGTCAATGAAAGAAATAGTTCCTTATTAAATTCTTAGTAAAAAAGGTTATATATTCATTTTATAACACTTATTATACAAGGTGTCCTCAAGAAATGCGAAAGATTTTATTTCTGAGGTCAAATTAAAAGAAGGAAAAAATGTTTGTATGAGTTTAGGTCAATTTCGCCGAAAACAATTTTTTTTATTGTTTTTAGGGTTCCGTACTTCAAAAGGAAAAAACGGAACCCTTATAGGATCACTCGTGCGTCTGTCTGTCTGTCCGTCTGTCACAGCCGATTTTCTCCGGAACTACTGGACCAATCAAGTTGTAATCTGGTACACATATGTAAGTTTGTAAACAAATGAATTTTAAACATGGGGGCCACTTTTGGGGGGTAAATGAAAAAATTAAAAAATAAAAAATTTCAAACTATATCATGTTACATATCAAATGAAAGAGCTTATTGTAAGAATCTCAAATATATATTTTTTATAATTTTCGAATAAACACTTTAGAAGTTATTCAAGAAAATAGGCAAAAAATGACTATTCCCCCCTCCCCCTTTATCTCCGAAACTACTAGGTTTAAAATTTTGAAAAAATACATAAAATAGGTCTATGATGACAGGAAAACCTATTAGAAATGTACAGTCAAGCGTGAGTCGGACTTAATTACAGTTTTTGATCCGACTCCTACGGATTTTTTAAAGATTTCACTCACGTTTCGCATAAATAATGTTTAGTTTTAAGTTTATAAAATACATATGTATGTTAGTCTGTAAGGTATTTGTAATATGGGCCTTGTTCCCTGAATTAAAAATCTAAATAAATAAATAAATAAAATAAAAAATACATTGTTAAAAATTGTGTAATATACGGAATCCTTGGAACGCGAGTCCGACTCGCACTTGGCCGCAATTTTTTAATTTTTTGAGTATATATGTATGTACATAAAAAGTAAATGTTATTGGTAAACTTGTCAGTTAACATGGATTTTTACTTTTTTTTCGGTAAACATAGTTTTTGCAACGTGTTACTTAATTGTCACTTTTTGACATATCAATAAGGATATTTAGACTAAATCCCATAGTAACAACATCGCCATCAAAAAGGCGTTTTGAACTATGTAACAATCATCATCATTTCAGCCTATATACGTCCCACTGCTGAGCACAGGCCTCCTCTCATGCGCGAGAGGGCTTGGGCTATAGTCCCCACGCTAGCCCAATGCGGATTGGATGTAACAATAGAAACTTGTTTTTTTTTTATTGGTATTAACTCTGAAACTAGGCGAATTTCAAAAAAGTTTATAGGACATTTTTGTCTCTAAATGTGATCAGGAATACGCTGTTAAAATTATTCGGTTTCCTCATGTTACACCGTGTATAATAAATGAGTTTCGAACCCTAAGTAAAAACTATGTTATTTCGAATTTTGACAAGCTAATACATGAATTAGGTGCATGATATAAAAAAAATGAATATGACCTTTTTTATTAAGAATTTATTAAGGATTATTTCTTTCATTGACACTTTTTTCCTAAAATATATTCTTTCCTCAAAAAATGTAAAAAACTGTGTACCGGGACATATTTCATGCAAAAAGGGGGGGTTGCGTCAGGGGGAGGGGAAGGGACGCTAGTGTGCGTAAAGCACCATACCCTATGGTATCATACTACATTCATAAAAGGCTGGCTATAATTAGTTTGTCTTCCCCATACATTAGAACACAATTTAACCGAATCAATAGCATGAGAAATGAAACGGATATTTCTTGTTTTCTTTGCATTAGCATTTTTCTCTCGATAATTTAATCAATTTGCAACATAAGTAGAAGAATCCTCATATATCCATAAATATCAAAATATAAAAGGACATACATTTTCAGAAGAATTCCCCGTGCGACGTTGCCAAGTGGTTTAAAGTACAACATGCTCGCAACGTTTGGATGTCAATAACTCGACAATGAAAAATTATATTTCAAATCAATTCAAACTTGATATTTTTGACAGTAATGGGTTACTTAAATAAGAAGGCATTTTTCGCCCGGGTCTACTATGGTCAAATGGTCTAGTGGCTTTTAGCTACTGAGTATAAGTCTAACAAGTTGAACAGCATGACAGGGTTCAAACCACGAACAAAGACTCATTTCTTTTTGTATTTATTTATTTATTTTGTTTCATCTTTTTGGAAATTTTATATGCCTTATTTTAAAAGTTATTTTAAGTAAATGTGTTGTATTTGATTATTTCATGTAGGTATATCATTTCAATAAAATTTTGGAAACTTATTTTATACCTGGTCAAGCAAATCTTGTCAGTAAAAAAACCGGGCAAGTGCGAGTCGGACTCGCGCACGAAGGGTTCCGTACCATAATGCAAAAAAAACAAAAAAAAAAGCAAAAAAAAAAACGGTCACCCATCCAAGTACTGACCACTCCCGACGTTGCTTAACTTTGGTCAAAAATCACGTTTGTTGTATGGGAGCCCCATTTAAATCTTTATTTTATTCTGTTTTTAGTATTTGTTGTTATAGCGGCAACAGAAATACATCATCTGTGAAAATTTCAACTGTCTAGCTATCACGGTTCGTGAGATACAGCCTGGTGACAGACGGACGGACGGACGGACGGACGGACAGCGAAGTCTTAGTAATAGGGTCCCGTTTTACCCTTTGGGTACGGAACCCTAAAAAGGCGCGAAATTCAAATGTTCTATGAACGATATCCCTTCGCGCCTACATTTTTCAAATTTGCCGCCTTTTTCTACTGACAAGATCTGCTTGACCAGCTATACTTCGTCGATAGTTGACTTCTTATATACCTATTCTGCGATCCTAATTAGCCTCATGCATGACTTTTTTTTAATTATTTTAATCATTATTTATATCCTTTGAAATCGGAAAATAAAAATACTTTTATAAATCTTCCCATAATATTATTAAAAAATAATTAAAATACTGAAAATATTTTACTCACGTAAGTTTAGTTTCGAAGAATAACATACGCTTAAAGTAATTCAAAAGAGAATGCTAAAATTATAAAATAAAACAAAAACTGGCATTGTCGGGGTTTGAACCATGTATCTTAGCTACAATCTGATTTTTTTCTAAATAGAGGCTACGGGTGCCACGAGCACATGACATTTGATGGTCGAAAACATTAGTTGCTTCTGAATGCGTTGTAATTCTTAATCGTTGCTCAAACAAGAATTTATTATTTAATTTCCAATCTTTTTTCAACAATAAACATTTCATCTGCTGCGCCCTCTAGGTTACTTTACTGTAACATTACGAATGTGCTGACATTTGACACTGACTTTAAGGTGACTTTAAGTACGTAAGTGTGCGTGAATGCAAGAAATTGCAATATTTTGCAGTTGGATTCCGGTAATAACGAAATGAGACAATGTTGAGTTGAACATGTCTCGATTTAGATGTAGTATTTTTTATAGTTTTCGCACATATCAACACATCTTATGAAACTTTGTATTTTGGGAGAAATAGTGAAAATCCACAATTCGTGCACAGTGACGCCATCTTTTGGCTGATAATCGGCATCCCATCCCTAGACATCCACCTTAAGGACATTCGATAAACAATATAAGTGACAGCCGGGAACTAAGTTCCAGAATCCATAATTTTCGGGAACAGAAATGACAACTTGTTTCTTATCGTTCGTGTCAGTGTTTCATTTGACCAAACGCGTTTTATTCAAAATCCAGTAATTGTTAGAAGCAATTAGGTTACACTAGTGACCCTTCTGATACCGGCGATTTTAGACAATGTTACGAGGTTTTAATAGGTAACCCCCATTTGCGACACGGTTTGCCGTCGAAGTGAGTGTGATGTATATCGATATCGCTCGTGTGTGAGAGTGTGTGTGTGTCGTCCGTCCCTGTCTGTAACGTTGCGGTCCCGCTCTAGCTGCAGCAGGAGGCGGGGTTGGGGTCCTTGCCGGAGCGCTTGGTGATGTTGAGGCGCGTGAACTCCTCGGCAACCGTGGGGTGGATGCCCACCGTGTTGATCAGCTGCTCCATTGTGATACCGCATCTGGAAATTAAACATTACACGTATTTAGATTGGTTTACCGGAATAGTACTGTTAAAGGCTAAACCGAGGCCCCAAATTTAGTCATTAAAAATGAAAAGGTACCATGGAAACCAGTAAACTTTTTAATACGTTGCTATACAAACTCAATTCCGCAACAAGTATTATTGGTCTTGCTTCATTCGCTTATGCTTACTTGTGGGTAGCAGTGTGGTAGCATCCCGTCATAAGGTTTCCCTTGAGTTTTACGAGTCTAAATTAGTCAACAAAAGAAACGACCTTGGGATCGACAGTGACAATTACTGCCACTCAATCAGTGTCACTGCCGACTGGATATCGCGTTCGTGCGAGTGGGAGTCTTTCGATAACAGCATCGAAGCCTTGAATAACTTTACCAGCTACATTTCCCTTTAAATGCAGTCCCAATATAAGTCGAGGCTCCTCTCGTAGGGCTCTGGCCTTGAGCTAACATTTGTGGATGTTGCGCTGCGGCGGGACGAAGAACTTCTTCGGCTTATAGAACCTCGTGTGAAAATCTATATATCTACTCACTTAATGGCGGCCGCGAAGCCCTGAATAACCTCCCCGGCGACGGGTCCCACGAAGTGCAGCCCCAGGATCCGCTGCGGCGCCTCGCGCAGGGCCACGGCCTTCAGGTAGCAGTTGCGGATGTTGCGCTGCGGGATGAAGAACTCCGTGGGCTTGTAGAACGCGTGGTACACTTCGATGTTGTCCGCACCGTGCCTGCCAACGAATCACATGGAATGTTTAGAAACCACGGAGGCAGTAGAAAATTTCCTGAAAATAGTCTAATAAATGAAACGACACCGATACGTTGGTATAATTGACTATTCCATATACTAATAATCATAATGGCTATGTGCATAATTTTTTAATTTATCAAAACAATACCTAAAACTATGAATTTATGAATTACTATGAAAAAAAAAACCTATGAATATAGGTATAGGTTTCCTTTTCTTAGAATATCATGGAACACATAGCCAAAGTTACAAGTGCAACGACAAAAAATTAAATCAAAATACATATCGCAGATACTACAAAACCAAAAGTAGATAGTGGCCACAGATATGAACTCGAGGCAGCCGTTTAACGCGTTATCATAAAATACGTTCTATATTCATTTATCTCGTCTTGGCTATTTATCTTATACTTACATTAAGAATATCAAACTCACCTCTGTAGGGCTGCCTCCTCACTGAGCCCAACGCATCCATACTCCAAAGGCGTGAACACCGTAGTAGCAACATTCTCGTAGTCCATTTGTTGCGTGCCGTTAGCGAACACCCTGCGGGCCAGCAGCCGGCCGGCGTGGATGGCGACGGGCGTGAGCTCAGGGCGGCCCTCCAGCACGTCGCCCACCGCGTAGATGTGCGGGACGTTGGTCTGTTCGCTGGCGGCGATGATCTTGCCGTTTGGTGATACCGTCTGCAAAGTTGGGAGATAAGGATTAAAATCGTTGATAATCACTTAGGGCCACTTGCACCATTCACTAACCCTAGGGTTAACAGGTTAAACCTGGAGTGTCACCATGGTTACCAGTACAATTTGACATAGCTTAGCGGTTTAACCGGTTAACCCCGGGTTAGCGGGATGGTGCAAGTGGGCCTTACAGACTTAGAGCAGATTTAGACGGCGCGCGAACCCGCATGCGATTTTAGTTACATTGCGGACTGTTGGTTACGTCCAATTCAAACGACCGATCAAAAACCGCAATGTAATGAAACTCGCATGCGAGTTCTCGCACCGTCTAAATGAGCCCTTAATTCTACGGCTTATGAAAACACGAACAGCTTGTGAAAACCTCACTACCTGCTAGAGTGCATGCATGCATGAAAACGGAACTCCAAGTCTGGACACATGGACTGGATTGTTTATTTTCTACAGATAAAAAAATATTTAAGTAAGCAGTGTCTCATCATCATCATCTCAGCCATAAGACGTCCACTGCTGAACATAGGCCTCCCCCTTTTTTGGGGGGTGAATGCCATAATCGCCACGCTTGGCAGGCGGGTTGGCGATCGCAGTTGAGTACACCGAATTTGAGGGACGCTGCTGCCCGTCCACCGATGGTCTTGGACGTGGTTTAAGGAGATACCCGGGTCCTGGACGTAGTTTAAGGACATACCCGGGTCCAAGCAGGTAAGGCAAGGTAGCAGTGTCTAAAACATTTTAATTTATTTTATGAAGTATTGGTAAGTAACTAATACATACCGTGATGCCAGCGGCTTCTAAGTTGAGCTGTTTGGTGAGCGCGTAGCGACCAGTGGCGATCAGAACCGTGTCGAAAACATCCTCGCCCCTGAAACAGAATCAATTATAATTAGAACTTTAATCTGTATTTTGTATCTCCAAACAGCAATACATTGAACCCATCATTGGTAAATAGACATTATCTCGTTGCAGTAAGGATGAAGAATCGTCAGTTGTCTATAATGTAAGTATATCATTAAATCACCAACAATCCGGTGAAGAAAAAACGTGATTTTAGCTTTGCTGTTTTCTTTTCATCTGTTGTGATTGTGATACCTATAGTCACTCTAGTTTAGTCGACCAACCACCGACAAAGGTATAGTAGCCACTCACATGCTTTTGGTAACTGTAGCTACCAGCTGTTACCCCTATTTTATTATAATAATAGAGGTCACTGAAAAATATCAAGCATGTGAGTGGGTAGACCACCATGCCGGCCATCTGCTGGTCGAAGTGTGTACGATACTCACACTTGTTTAGTCTCGGTGTTGACCCAGCGCGCCTTCAGCTGCCCGTTCTCTAGCTTCTCCACCGACAGAGGGATGGTCCTGTGATGGAAGGTAACTCCTCGCTGTTCCATCTCGGCGACCACCATGCCGGCCATCTGCTGGTCGAAGTGTGTATGATACTCACTCTTGTTTAGTCTCGGTGTTGACCCAGCGCGCCTTCAGCTGCCTGTTCTCTAGTTTCTCCACCGACAGAGGGATGGTCCTGTGATGGAAGGTAACTCCTCGCTCTTCCATCTCAGCGACCACCATGCCGGCCATCTCCTGGTCGAAGTGTGTATGATACTCACTCTTGTTTAGTCTCAGTGTTGACCCAGCGCGCCTTCAGCTGCCCGTTCTCTAGCTTCTCCACCGACAGAGGGATGGTCCTGTGATGGAAGGTAATGCCTCGCTGTTCCATCTCGGCGACCACCATGCCGGCCATCTGCTGGTCGAAGCCGCGGAGGGGCACGGAGCGGACGAGCACGGTGGCCGAGTAGCCGAGCGAGTTGAGGAAGCCGGCGCACTCGAGGCCGATGTCTATTTAGTTAGTTAAGGAACTTGTTTCCGAAAATAAATTGTAACATAATTAGAAATGGCTTATAGTAAATTTGAACGTGAGCAACATAACGTAAACTTATAACTCTTATAAGCTTAATTATAACTAAGTTGGCGTCTTCTAAAAGTTAAATTATTGTTACTTAAGATTGTTGAGGTTAAACGAGATTGTGGGATATCGGAATTACCTGACTGGGATTTAATATATTTACTTCAGAATTATTTTTAGTTTTCATACATACATTGTTGGTGAAATTCAAATTATTGTAAAATATTGTATATTCTACACCAACAATTTTCTACAAAAACCTACATTAAAGAAGGCTTTCATCGCATTATAACAATTCATAATTCATAAACTGCTAAGATATAAAAGAACATCAGTATTCGATTATTCAAGTTGTAAGTATTGTAGCACATAGACCGTAGTGTTAAACAACATTCGTAGTAAAAACATGCGAATATAACAAATCGTATCCGCGTAGTATATGCAAGTCATTCATCAATCATTCAGACCTATTATCAGGTGAGTCATACGAGTACTTATAAAAACAATTACTACAAGAACAACTAGGTAATATAAAAATTTTACCTTCCAATAAAATTATTATTATGTTTCCTATCCACATCGGATATCTTCATCTTCATTGAGAGAGTAACGCGATCGTTGACCAATGATGCCGCTAGCGTCTATGTAGTCGCTCCGCCCCACGCCGTGACGTAGTTCCGCTTCCACTTCCTGCGAACCGTTGCTCGCTTCCCGCCACTCGCCACCGCCATGTCATTGTTGAGGAGAAGTACCGTCGGCATAAAAGTAGCCTAGTAGCCTGCCAGGAAGGCATTACTCAGATATCCGATGTGGATAGGAAACATAATAATAATTTTATTGGAAGGTAAAATTTTTATATTATGTGTTCCGTACTCCACATCGGATATCTTCATTGAGACCTGTTTATTATCTCCTGGTGGCGAGTTAGCGGGCGCGCAAGCGATAGGGCTACACCTACTGTCATAGAACTCAGAGAACGAATAAATATGTATACACCATATTGCAACCCATGAAATCACAGTGACTCGTTATAATGTGAATTACAGGAAATTGAGAATTGAAATTGTAATCTCAGGTTCGAAACTGGTTTAAGAGAATTCTCATTCGAAATCGCATCCGATCCGCAGAATCTCGGCGAGTCATGTTCCCAATTAACATAAGCGAAAATATCGCTAAGTGAATAGCTTTCCAGCCAATTTAGTTATTAAGTACATCGTGGATCAAAAGCAATCGTAGGCGAGGCCGGCTTGGATAAGACTGTGGCTGAAAGAAATAAGCGAAGTGTCCCCTAACATTTTGTGTAATTCTCGCAAGGTGACGTACCCAGACTACCTACTTATACTGGGTCTATACTTTATTCCGGAGCTTCTAAGAGTCCAGTCGGTAAGACACGTTATCTGGTTTAGAGCCGAATTTCGGACACAAAATAATAGCGTTAAAGTTATCTATGTAATTGCCCGGGCTACATTGTAGTAGAGTAAGGTAATTGACCCTGCTGCCTGATGCTAACAGCAAAAGTGCGGCAGCTATTCTATCGTACTTCTTCTAACGTACCTAACGTTGTAGGGCTATTTAAATTAGGGCAAGTAGATGTCTCGCGTCCCAAGCTGGTGCTTTGGGAGGCGCTGGTCTCGCTATTAATGGCGTTGGAAGAAGGCATAGTGTCCGATAGTGGTTCATACACAGCACTTGTGAGAGGCTTATGAACGAGTATCGTTCTGAAAGCTAACATGGATAATAGAAATAGACGTCTCAGATAGCTCGCTACTTCACTGGATAGAGGTACCTGGCAGTTGATCTTATTTTTGATGCACCATAAAGACCGTTTCTACATTGTGGCCGTACATGCAGCCTAGACAAGGGGACGATCTAGGGGCTCCCGTTACTGTTTTCTATACAAACACAGTACCGGAATCGGGAATATCCGGTTCTTCCATATTAGTGAGAGTGACAGTTGCGTTTCGTTCGCTACGTAGCGTTAGACCTTGGCATGTTATATGCATGCGCCAGTCACGCCAGTAGCGGACGTCACTCCTGATCCCGCCAGCTCGGTATTGGAGCGTCCTATCTGACAGGAGCTACGCCTCATTCTTAAGGTCGTTGACTCGTAAGGGAGGGCGGTCTGACGTTGTGTTCACTAGGACCGCCAGTAAATTGCAAGCTTACCACAGCTGCTTTAAGACTCCTTATCACGCCGTCGCAGTACACAGACTAGGCTGGGAGGTGGAGACATCCATGCCAAGTCTCACAGGCAGCTGTCAAAGGTCGTGGTAGCAGTTCAATGAGTCTGTTAAGAAATACCGTGGCACAGTGCGAGGGCTCTCGAAAGCGGAGGCCGGCCAACAAGGCGCCTGTCAGGTGAAGACAGTCTCGGCGGCTGCTGGGCGCAGCTGCCACTCGGGCGCGCAGTGACTTCTTGATAAACCGTTGCCCTCGGGGGTTGTACCGACCTGGCAAGTAGCAAGCAACCAGCGCGACCTGTAGACGATCTGCTGGCATCAGCAGTTTTTGCGACAGCCGTAGTAACGGAAGGGATGTAGTGTCGCCGTCGTTTTATGTATACTGTACCGGTGCGGTTGTATGTTTACACTTCTGTCGTCAGCGCTGCAGATGCGGCCCGTTAACGGTTACTCTTCGCTGAAAGGGCCTTACCTCGTACATTGTCTACCAATATTGGAGATTGTAACGGACTGCTTGCATAAGATGAGGAAGAAAGTGGTGCGAGGCTTTCGGCAGCTCCGTGTTGCTGGGGACTGCGAAGGCTTCACCTTCCTCCATGAACTAAAGTTTGCGAATTTGAGACTGAACAGAAGGCATTGAGTCTCATTTCTGCGAGAAACTCTGCAGCAAGGCAGGCCTGTATGTCGCGAAAAAGAAAACTTTCAATCGGTGTGTTGTGCCGCGTGTCCCATGTGATGTCTAGGAGCGTGATGGTCTAATTCGCTTTATCCGAAGAGACACCCTATATCGAGTTAGTATAGGGCATCGAGTTAGTAGCATGCTTTTAAGGAAATCGAACTGATGAAATCAAGTCTAAAATCGATTTTGGCGCTTTGCGTAACAAAACTGTTTCGATAAAGTCGAATACAGACAGATGGAAACTGCTGGAGTCCTCCTGGCCCCTTTCTCTTAGCACCGGAAACTCAAGCTTGTTCAGGCGCAGCGGGTTTATTTGTCCCATTTTGTTTATTATGGCTTTTCGCACGAGTTCGTCTTTGTAAGACGGAACTTAAGCTGGAGAGCGCGAGCAAGCAGAGATAATTATGTGAAGTCTGCAGACCTTTTCGATGCCTTTCACCTCGGTTTCGAGCGGTCGCACAGGGCCTTGTCGCTAGCTGTTCTCTGGTTGGACCACTCCATGGCCTCGAGAAGTCGTAGGAGCTTCGAAGCGACACAGCGAAGTCGATCAGCACCTTTATGAAGCCCGGGAACACGACGTATTTTCCTCTGTGTATCGACATATCTTACCGCTTTCAACTCCGGGCAGTCGAGCCGCGCTAGGACGGGGCTCTTTACGACCTTGTCTGCCGTCGCCGGAGGATTCTTTAACCGAAACCAAGAGCTTAGCGGTCTGTTCGTGCTGTACCATACCATACCTATACCTGCACCATAGCTATAGGCGCCTGCGTACCTCAATGGAACCATGTGGACAGGACAAAACTGATACTGTGGCGCCCAGCGAGCAAGGGACGACATCGTCGTAGTTGCAGCATCGGTGGGCAGCATCGGCGTGATTGTGGCAACCGCCGCCGCTCGGGAGGCGCCGGTGCGTGAAGCTAGGGGCGCCTGAGGCCGGGCGGTTCATGGCGGCCGCCACTGGTTCGGGAAGCGCTGGTGCGTGAGGCGAGGACCCATAGTGGCGGCCCGCTCTAGAGGCGTTGTCGCGTGAGGCGGGCGGCTCCATCGTGGCGGCCGCCGCCACCGGCTCGGGAGGCGCCGGTGCGTGCGGCGAGAGGCGCCATCGTGGCGGCCAGCTCGGGAGGCACCGGTGCATGAGGCGGTCGCCGTCTGGCTGGCTGGTCTGGGAGGCACTGCTGTGAGGCGAGAGGCGCCATCGTGGCGGCCAGCTCGAGAGGCGCCAGTGCGCAGGTGGTGGTGCCATCGTGGCGGGCGGCATCATCGTGGCGGGCAGCGCCATTGTGGCAGCCGCCGCCACCGCGTCGATGCGTAATGCGAGAGGCGCCATCGTGGCGGCCAGCTCGGGGGGCAGGCGGTGTCATCGAGCGGGCGGCGCCATCATGGCGGCCACCGTCGCCAGGCTCAGGTGCGAGAGGCGCCGTCGTGGCGGCCAGCTCGACAGGCGCCGATGGCTAGGCTCGTAGTTGCACGCATCTTCACGGCGACGCTGTTGCCCTCGGCGGTGCCATCGTGGTGGCCACACCGGCGCGTAGGTCACCAGCGACGTCATGACGGCCGGCAACCAACGCGGCGATCGTCGCTGTACTCGTAGCATTTCCACTGCTTACACGTAACTTACCTTCCTTCCGCTCGAGCAGTCGGGACGCAGAAGCGGTCCGCCTTCACCTTGGCGCGATCCACCCGCGATGCGCCCGCAGCTGCAGGAGCGGGCGTGTGACGTCTCGCAGAGCCACGCGGATCTCTCGGAGTCCCGCTGGACTGGAAGCGTCCGCACCGCAACTGCAGCAATAGGAGCGGGCGTAGCAACAGGAGCGGGCGTGTGACGTCTCTCGGAGTCCCGCGGACTGGAGGCGTCCGCACCGCGACTGCAGCAACAGGAGCGGGCGTGTGACGCCTCTCGGAGTCCCGCGGACTGGAGGCGTCCGCACCGCGACAGGCGTCCGCACCGCGACTGCAGCAACAGGAGCGGGCGTGTGACGTCTCTCGAAGTCCCGCGGACTGGAGGCGTCCGCACCGCGACTGCAGCAACAGGAGCGGGCGTGTGACGTCTCTCGGAGTCCCGCGGACTGGAGGCGTCCGCACCGCGACTGCAGCAATAGGAGCGGGCGAGTGACGTCTCTCGGAGTCCCGCGGACTGGAGGCGTCCGCACCGCGACTACAGCAACAGGAGCGGGCGTGTGACGTCTCTCGGAGTCCCGCGGACTGGAGGCGTCCGCACCGCGACTGCAGCAACAGGAGCGGGCGTGTGACGTCTCTCCGAGTCCTGCGGACTGGAGGCGTCCACCGTGGCCCGCAGCGTCGCGGTGTCTCGGAGTCACCTTGGACGACAGCAGAAGAAAGACGCGGCGCCGGCGCGGCGCGCGCGGGCGGGGGCGGGCGCCGGGGCGCCCCGGGCGCGCCGCAACTAACAACACGAGGTACTCCCAGGCTACTGCCTGAGAACCCTCCGCGAGTGACGAAGTAACTTCTGAACGCCAATAAAATTAGAATATCTTAAACTGGCTCACCGGATGGTTCGAGACAATCCAAACCTCCTTATCAGCGAAGCGCGGCGCCCGAAAGCAGCGCGCGCAGGCCGTCCGCCGCCGCGCCGCCCGGGCGCCGCCGCCGCCGCCGCAGGCACGATGACCGCGCGTTCCCTCTCCGATGCGGAGCGACTTGTTACCACTTGTTAACAAAAACCACTGACGCACTTCCTACTTCGATCTCGAAAATGCGAGTTAACGGTAACGATTTTAGCAGCATGGAATGTGAAAATTAATTTAGCAAGAAAAAAGTGGGTAGAATCGAAAAGCACCGTTCGATGACTTCGATCGCGAGACCGCCAAAAGACTAATAGTGGCGATCTCTGCCATATCTCACTATTTAATCGACCGAGCTTTGGATCGGAAATGTTAAAGCACCATGCTGCAAAAATATACGCAAAAAATATTTGCGGACCATCGGTCAAGACGGTCGACGAAACAATGACATGGCGGTGGCGAGTGGCGGGAAGCGAGCAACGGTTCGCAGGAAGTGGAAGCGGAACTACGTCACGGCGTGGGGCGGAGCGACTACATAGACGCTAGCGGCATCATTGGTCAACGATCGCGTTACTCTCTCAATGAAGATGAAGATATCCGATGTGGAGTACGGAACACATAATATAAATATATACCTGAGTATGCATTTGCATAGTATAAACAGCAACACTGTTAACTGTACATCGGTGGACCTTATTACAAAAGGCATAAGGTCCACCGATGTACAGTTAACAGTGTGGGCGATGGTTTCCTGACAGCCGGCAAGAAATGTATTTTCGAAGTAAACTACTTTAGTATATTATCTCGGTAACGTATGGGATTCTTACCCATAATTTAAAACCCTCCACTCAGTGGGATATTCCTGTTCTGGCGGGTAAATCCAACAGTTAATTTAGAAGGTAAATTATGTAATTAATTATCTACAGTTCATTTACCTCAAGAAATACGCCAAAGATAAGACTGACAATTGATAGTCATTTTTATAACTGTCAGTCTGGACATAGGTACCTACGCTACAACTCGATTCACGATAGCTGGCACGAATGGAATAAATGAGAGAATGGTAATATCTATGAGTGTATCAGATTAACCTATAAAATAGTGACACTGGCCGTATACCGACACGTGTGTCAGTCACACATTGACATATATAATTCGTTTTTTCATTCCATTTATGCCATCTAATGTATCAACAAAGCTGTAACTAAACATAGACGTTACCGTGAAGACACAAAATCAAAAAGATCCCTAAACCTAGCTACAATAAAAAAATCACCCCTCGGCAAGATGCCGTAGGCGCTGGCAGCACTACCTCGCTGAATTGCAATGCTTATGCGCTGTTCGAGGAAGCTGGCAGCCCTACGGTCCCCAGTCACATCCCCAGCCTCTTTGATAACGCTACGAAAAATTTCTCCGAAATTCCTAATGTGTCTATGCAGTTTTGCAGCTTGCTGTATAGGGTTTCTACTCGAGAATTCCCGAGGCGAGAAATCTCGAGAAATTTGTCCTAAGTCAAGACGGGAAAAAAATATTCAATGCCTCGAGAACTCGAGAAATAAATCTCTTGTGATATTTAAGTAAAAAGAAAACGCGTGTAGCACATTATGTGTCTATAATGTATTTCTTTAGGTAGTTAAATAAATATGAACAATGTTTTTTTTTACATTTTCAGGTAGGAACCTACTTAAAACATTTATTACCTACCAACCAAATAAAAAACGACCTTGATCCGTCCCCTATCGTTCTAGCTATAACATATCCTATAGCTATAGATCTCACCTACGATTCCTACGAGTCTGATTTGTAAAAAAGCGAAAAAAATTAAATAACATGATGTTTTTTGGAGCTTTCAAAATTTCTCGAGATACTCGAGAAACTCGAGAAATCTTGGTCGAGAATTCCCGTGCCTCGAGAAATTAAAAAGGTCGAGAAACCAGAAACCCTATTGCTGTACACACACCTTGGCTTGTGCTGTTGATACTTGTGTGTGTGTAACTAATTTGTAATTATATTTGTCCTTTGTATGCCTACTTAATTTTTATAAGTGAGAACTTATAATTGGCTCTGTAAATCTATTGTAGTTTTTAGAAATGTTTATAGCTGTTGGTTTTCCATGTATATAATAAAAATAAAATAAATAAATAATAAAAATGAAATCAAAAAGGATACATCCAGCGCCAACAACGAGCGTCTTGCCGGGCGGATGCGACAGGCTGAAGATGTCGTCGGAGCTGATGCAGTACTCGAGGCCGCCCGGCACGTCGGGGTAGTGCGGCCGCCCGCCCACCGCGATCACGATGTTGCGCGCCGTCAGCTCCTTCTTCGTGCCGTTCTTTAGCGTCGCTATTAGCGTGTGCGGGTCCTTGAACGTTCATAGTCAAAGGTTACAATTAGGGACCAACTTGTCAGAAAAAACCACAATACTTAGCCGCTCATTCAATAACCCAAAACACAATTAAAATTCAACAGTCAAATATTCGAATTGGTATGTTTGGGACGAAGCATGTTGCTTATTTGCATTTGTAGCCACCGGCCGAAGCCTGCGTTGCGGATTTCTTACATATAACTGGAGTATTTTTTAACATTAAAATATATAATTTATTTATTTATTTAAAATATATGGATTACATTGTACGATTTGTGAAGACGAAAATATATATATATTCGAAGGTTTGAAGAGATAAAACAATTATTCATGCAACGTCCCTATGCGTTTATCTTGTTCAGACTGCGCAAATTTTCATTATCTAGATCAGCGGTCGGCAACCTTTTAGCAGCCAAGGGCCACATAGTAGTTAACGGAGGTGACGCGGGCCGTACTTTGTTAATATTTATGACTTTATGAGACATTGTCGTTTGTCACTATTACATACAAAATAGCCAAGGCGGCACTCGGGCCGCAAGTGACAGTTTCACGAGCCGCATGCGGCCCGCGGGCCGCAGGTTGCCGACCGCTGATCTAGATTATTGTTGTAGTGTTAAGACAAACCTTGAACTCTCCAAGTCCATTGATGTACTCGATCTTCTTATCCCGCAAGTCCACCCTGGTGACCCAGTTGACGGACTTGATGTGGTTCTGGACGGATTCGGTGAGGGCGCTCCAGTCGATTTTGATGGCGTTCAAGTTTGGGACTTGCCAGCCGTATGACACCGCTTCCTGAAAGTGAGGTTACATCCAATTCAGCCGACCGATTAAATATCGCAATGTAATGAAACTCGCGAATTCTCGCACCGTGTAAATGAGCTTGAAATGAGGAGATGGGATTAGCTAATGAGTCTAATGACAAAACTGTCAGTCAAATGGATTTGAGAACGTTTTACGTAAATAAATACCATAACACTTATAATGGCCTCATCTTGCTGAATATTCGACCTTTGAGGTCTTTTGTATAATTGATGAACTCGTATATTGGGGTTTGCTGTAAAGCTTGTAAATTTCCGGTTAGCCAACAAAGAGTTATAATATTGAGTTTCTACCAGAAAGCTGTGCGGTGTGTGCCTAGCCGTAGCGAACAAAACGCAAGTGTCTCTGACGCTATAATATGGAAGAATGATAGAGAGAGAGTATCGCTTCGTAGCGAACAATGTCACATTGGCTAGGCACCTTTTTCGCGATGTTTATGTACGGGATTATTAGAAGTAATAGAATTGCCGTCAAATAATAATGCGATTTATTTCTGATACTAAAAGCACTTTTAATAGACAATTGGCGGATCTTATATCTTTGTAATAAAATTTTACGAATTGTCACCATAAAATATATGAAACATTGACAGAATAGGTATGTATTATGGGTGTCAGTAGAGCATGGTAACAAGGAAACTGTTACAAGAACTAGTTACATCATTTACATTAATAGAATAGGCAACGCAAATTATTTTCAGCCGGACCATTGGCAAATTCTAGTGCTTCTAATATTATTAGAATCGCGGGATCTTCGTTTACAGATTTGATTACCACAATCTCCGATATCAAACGATCTTGGACTTTAAATATCATTTAATCAGCTAGGTACTAAACATACAGTAATTTTCAATAGGATCCCTCAGAAGAGCCCAAATAAAAATATAATTCCACGTCTGATTTAATCAAATAATTAAAAAAAGTTCAATGTACCAAACGAATTTTAGCTCCTCCGAAAGTCCCACTGAAATTACCTTTTACATATATAAAAAAATCCCTTTAATAGTAGAGTAAAATAGCATACTGTAATTTAAATTTATAGCTTCATTCCATTTAAATATTTAATGTGCGTTTAATTGCCGCTATTACATTTGTTTTCCCTCTTACAATAATGAAATACATAATGTACTACAAATTACACATACAAATTGTACGGTATGAAATAGCTCTGAACTCAAAGACTGCTCCAGTCTCATTTAAAAGGGAGTATGTAGAATACTTTTCCCAAAAGTCAGGTGTAATTAAACCTTGTGTCTAATGCCAGAAGCCAGAACGACTTTGACATGGAATTTAAGCGTTTCTTACTGTATAATGCTGTATTACAAATCATAAGCTAATTTAAATTTATAGCTTCATTCCATTTAAATATTTAATGTGCGTTTAATTGCCGCTATTACATTTGTTTTCCCTCTTACAATAATGAAATACATAATGTACTACAAATTACACATACAAATTGTACGGTATGAAATAGCTCTGAACTCAAAGACTGCTCCAGTCTCATTTAAAAGGGAGTATGTAGAATACTTTTCCCAAAAGTCAGGTGTAATTAAACCTTGTGTCTAATGCCAGAAGCCAGAACGACTTTGACATGGAATTTAAGCGTTTCTTACTGTATAATGCTGTATTACAAATCATAAGCTACTATAATGTGTACACTCGTGTACACTTCCAGATGTATACAGAAACAGTTTACGAGTGTGTATTTCATAAAAATACCGCATTATGATATGATATGTTTAAAACTGTTGTCATTTTATCGACCGAAAATGGATTTTATGCCGAAATCGAATATTCTATTTTGCATTAGTTTCGGCCGAAAGATGATTTTTATGCCGAAACTGAACTTCAGTCAGACATTACCGACAACGCAAGTTTCTGCGCTGCCGAAAGGTTCGCAGTTTTTGTCCGAAACCGAAGCTTCGGCCGAAACATTATTTTTATGCCGAAGCCTGCCGAACCGAAACATCGGTCGGATGCTACATTTTACTCTTCCTAATTCCAGAATTAGACAGAGTAAAATGACATGAGATGCTCATATTTCCCCGATATAATAGTATAGTAGGTAAGGTAACTACTTTTAGATAAGTACTGGTAGATAAAATACGCCTTACACAAGAGAGTCGAAACGAATGACTAATGAATGAGCGCTACGAATACGGTAACGCGAAACATTGTTTGTGCCACTAATCCTTAACGATATTACCTATATCGTTAAGGATTATAAATACTAAAAACTAGGCATCTTCATTGTCTGAAAAGGCTGGAAAGTGGCTGGAAAGCTGTGTAGGCGTGTCGTAAATAATGTAATGTAACGTACAGTCAGCAGCCGAATTAGCCAAAGAAAGGGTTTAGCCACTTTAGCTTTAGCAAACTTTAAATGGCAAGTCAGTAGGGTAGGTATCCGATTTACACCGCGACCCGTGACTTGCAATCGTTGCAATCCAAATATAATTTTAGATAAGGATAACATGTGGTTGTAATATAATATTATCTGCATGAGAACAACACGATATATGCATGACGTCACTTTATAGATACGTGAAGCAAAATTACTGTCAGTAAAGCACAGGTAGTTTATGCCGTCGATAATTTCAAGGATATAGGTATTAGATGTACATCACACATAGAAATAATATTAACACTACCTGTGATAGGTAGGTAGTAAGAGTAAGCCTCGTCTCCATATCGCGCGGCAAACCATCGAACATTGGCTCGCGCGGCAGCCGCGCGCAATGGATGCCGGGTTGACTCGCGATAGTCGCGAGCCATTGTTCGATGGTTTGCCGCGCGACATGGAGACGGCTGTACACTACCAAATGTTCGATTGACAAATAGTTGACGATGTTATGTTGTGGGAATAAATGGACCAAAATGTCCACGAGTTACCTAACTAACAACTGGGAAGTCCCAGTAATCCCCAGTGACAATAAGTGGGAATTAATTCGTCCCAGTGTCTAGAGTGTGGAACTTGGGGTGATAACATATGGGAATAGGCTGGAGCTAATATAATGGACAACCTGCCAACTTAATTCTTAATTCAAATTGCACGCTGGCTGTCTTCATCCGTTCGACTAGCTTAATTAGCATTGATTAGCTTATGGCGTGTCGTTTAACATCTTTTTAAAGTAATTGTAATTACGATAGACCTAAATGATTCTGATTTATTAAAGTTTATTTATACATACATAGGATTAGAGACTATTGTATTTTGATAAATGTGATAATCTACGCAATAATCTGATAACAAGCATTAGAATGTAATTACTACAGAAACAAGTGCTCATAACCTGTGCATTGTTAAGGGTGTACCTACACTATACAACCTGCCTGATAGTCTGGCTATCTAAGTACGCCGCGTCTGGTTTACGTCTACATTGGCATCAATCATCAATTCATCATACTGTTCGAACTGTGACTGACTAATAGTCTTTTGACTTGACATCGATATAGCGACCCTGGTACTGTTTAACAGTAAAGCCAGAAAAAAAACTATCAGTCATCGTACGTACTTATCATACATTCATTTGTTTGGAAAAATAAGCCAAGTCATGACATATATGCTTAGTTAATATAAGTATGCAATTCCTGCATGATTCCATACATAAGATTACGCAACAAGCAACAAGCTGGAGTTGAAACGTCTGTTAAATTTCGGCCTTCCTTTATACTTCGTTTTTTTCGCATTAGAAATAAGGTAGACAATCTTGATGTGTCTTTTTATTGAAAAACACGTTTAAAAAATAAGTTACGGCAAATATGTAACAATTATGAATCTAATACGACCATTATATTCTTCTGCTTTCATAAGTAATAATTACTGATTTTTAAGACATGTCAAGATCGCTTACCTTCTTGCAAGTTCTTTCTAATGCTAAAAAAAACGAACTATAGATTGTCGTTACGAAAATATCATCCAATCGATCGATGAAAAGTTAACAAGTAAGATCTCTCTTTTTTTATTAACCTGGTTTAGTGTCCCACTGCTGGGCAAAGGCCTCCCCTCGCTTTACTTTATTACTCTATTACTTTAATACACAAAAATATAGCGACGACGGTATAATTATATATAATTATCAAAACTATGTGATAACGACATTTCGATGTTAATCGGCGTCCTTGGCTGCGTGAGACATTACTTCGTCTAGGCCAGCGGTCGGCAACCTGCGGCCCGCGGGCCGCATGCGGCTCGTGAACCTGTCACTTGCGGCCCGAGTGCCGCCTTAGCTATTTTGTATGTAATAGTGACAAACGACAATGTCTCATAAAGTCATAAATATTAACAAAGTACGGCCCGCGTCACCTCCGTTAACTACTATGTGGCCCTTGGCTGCTAAAAGGTTGCCGACCGCTGGTCTAGGCCATCAACAGCCTCAATAAACCTATTAGGAAACGCTTCAAAACTCAACTTTCTTCCCATTAGATAAAGCACAAATTCAGATGGCTCTAAAGAGACTGGCTTTTAGTTGCGGTGGGCGTTACGAAACTATTGTCGAAAAACGGTTGATTAGCGTTACTTTATTTCTAAAGAAATGTCTCTTGAGTATTGTTGGTGTAAAAACTAATTTGCAGGTATTGAGTATTAATTTGAAATTAGTGACTGTATTCTGTCTTCAAAAAATCTCTTCAACTAATCGGCGATAGTAAATTACAGTACATAAGTACAGTAAAATGCAAAATTTTAGCAGTAAAAGAAAGGAACCATAATCCATACAAACAGCAGGACATAGGACTGTCCTAACTCTACAGCGGTGGACCTTATTACAAAGGTCCACCGATGTCCAGTTAACAGTGAGGGAGATGGTACAATATAAAATCCGAAGTTTTCATTCAATCATCCATTCTTACATTTTAGATAATACGCCATGGCAACGAAACAATAGGCCATTAGGTATGTACAAGTACAAGTGAAAATTCTCAGATGTTTACAGTTATCATTGTAATGAATGGCTGCTTGCCACCGAGGCCGGTACCGTAAGGTGTAAGCAAATTCAACTTGTAAAAGAAGAATATTTTGACCTGGCAAACTACTTAAATCTTTGCTCACACTTGTGCACGTAAAATAGAGTACTAATGCAAGTCGAAGCGGAGCGGAGATGTGGGAAATTAACCAATAGCCTTGGTTGTAATCTCCAGTATCTCCACTCTGCTGGATTCTACAACTGCAAGGGGCGTATTTACCCTAGGGCCACCCTGGCGGATTGCATTTTATGATTTTATTTTTCTTCCTTGACTTCTAGGGCGGCGAAACGTGGGTATTGGCCCGGGGCGCCAAATTTCAAAATATGTCCCTGACCACTGCTATTGGCTTATTCCCCACATTTCCACTCCGCTTTACCTCAGTGGATAGGCAGACTAAATAACAACCTAAATCGATCAACTATGGAAGCTTCTGGGTGGCTAGAACGAAAAATTAGAACTAATAATATTCTTAAAAAGGAATACTATACAATACTATACAATTCTACATACACCGTGTTTTTATTGAATTCCGTTAACTTCGGGGTATGTTTAAGTACGTTTAAAAGAACTAAATGGCATAGTTAATTTTCTAAAAACTATATTTTTTGCTTTTTTTTGAAAAAAAAAATTAAGGTTAAAATTTAATTAAATGTAGCATATAGCGTTGTTGTAACATGGGCATTACATTTAACTCAACCAAACAATTGAAATCTGTGACATATCAATGTCATTTCGAACATCGGTCGACCGAGATTGTACTTAAGTTTAGTAGCAAATGTATGAACTCATTCTAAACACTGATCAATATGTAAACCGGCCCTAAGGCAAGTGTACACGCTTGTATAGGCCTTATAGGAAAAAACTAAATTATTGATTATCTCCGAAATGGAGTTAATTAGAATATCGGTGTCTTTGAGAAAGTTACTTGATTTAAGCTCAGGAATGCACCCTTGAAATTAACGGAAATCAAAAAAAACACGGTGTACAACATACTATTACGTTAGCACACCTAAGTACAAATATGCAGGGGTGCTAGGCTAATAGTTTTGTCAACTATAGATACAAGGATGGGTTTTGGATGAAAACCTCAGCAATATACATTATGTATAAGTAACAGCTTTGGAATACCAACTACTTATGACATATTCAAACATAAAAACTACATAGGCCCTAAATGTATAAAATAGAATTAATCTTCTCAGCCAGCGTGTCCATCGGAATTGATAAAAAAACTTGACAATTATATGAACCATTAAAATGATAAATTATTATTTGTATTCTAAATGCAAATGAATGTTACTATGCTATTTTTATTTGATTATCATGTCTCTTGAGTATTGTTGGTGTAAAAACTAATTTGCAAACAAATAAAGTTTATCAGAATGACTATTCTAAAATTATATGTTGTTTTCAAATTGCAAGTCATGAGCCAACAATTTCAGTTATTTCAATTTTCATATGAGTGTTGTCTGCTTCCTTTATTGACTAATTATTAGAAGTCCTTTCGTCTTTTACCATGGAAAGTAATGAATGGTTTGACACCCTGCTATAAACTAGTGCTAATACCCTGTTTATTACTCAATAGGTGGGTCCACACAGAACTAGCCGCGTGGAGACGTGCCTCGCCCGAGGCAATGCGACCGATTTTAATTACTTTGGCCGAATTTTATACTTATCTGTGGTTTAGGTAAAATCATGACTATATTGACAATATCGTCGGGTGACAAGCAAAAGTCACTAACTAACACCATTGAAATGATTGGACAATAAACCGTATTACAAGTGTAATAAAGTACATTGTTACTTTAATTTTTTGATAGTACTTAAGTGACTTTTGCTTGTCACCCGTCGATATATGGCCACAGTAATTTTTAGTCTAAAAAATCGCACAACTACATAAACTAGGAGCAAGTAATTTTAGCTGTTATTGAATATGATAACATCCTACTACAGTTGTAGTGCATAATTATTTTCCATCTTATTTTCACGGAAACATAGAATGTGTCTTGCCATTTCAGTCAGCCTTGGTACAAAAAGTACTAAGGTTGACTGAAGTAGCATGACAGATATGAATGTTTCCAAGAAAATATGGTCAACAATTATGCACTACGTCTGTACTTAAATGATTCTGGCACCACTTAAAATCTAAATATAGAAGACCTATTATTTTTAGGGTATAGATGTAGATTTTTAGGTTTTAGTTGAAATATGAAATAAAATAATTATAAGTTTATACCATGGGAAGTATCGGACACACATCATTTACCATGGGAAGTATCGGAAGCTAAGGAAAGGTTAAACCAGTGTTTAGGATTCCAGGGAGTTATGGAGGAGCAGGGTTGAGGGGGGGGGAGCCACTTCAAATCGCCACTTACCAAATCCTATAACCAAAGATAATTCTCTATTAATCACATGGAATGAAGCTATAAACATAACTTAATTATAATTTACACTGTATTTTGTAGAAGAAACAAATCCATATCAATCACTTAAATTTGTCTCATTTACAAAACATAGTGTGCAATTTAAATACCTATAAATATTCAAAAGTGACTTACGTGAATGCTTTCTCCTAATAATGCAGCCTGGTGCATCAGTTTCTTCGGTATGCACCCAACATTGACGCATGTGCCACCCAGGCCCCATTTTGTTCCCAGCGGAGATGGGGTCACAAAGTCCAGGACCGCCACCTTCGCCCCGAGGTTTACAGCCTCCTTGGCGCATGCCAGGCCTCCGGACCCACCACCAATGACCGCCAAATCATAGTCAAAAGTCCCATCTAAAAGGTGCACAACGGAATACTAAGTGATTTATTAACAAATTAAAGCTACTTTTGCCCAAGACATGTGATGCTTTTACAGTGAAAGTGCTTCCGATGGGTCACAGACACAAAGATGAGCACCAAGTGAGGATACCAGCATCCCAATATAAATTATACCTGGAGTCATACTTTCAGTGGGTGCAATAGAGTTGGTCTTACGTTTAGGCCAACAAGGGACTCCGCAACCTGATGACACCAATAACCAAATTAAATCACTTAATTGTATTAAGTATAAACTCTCATCATGAGTTAAAAGGAAGGTTAGTCACACTTACATCATACTCAGATGAATTTGAGGAAAACAATTAATTCCTAAATCATCTAAAAACACATAAGTCTTGTAATTAACTTATGAAATCAATAATGTTGTGAATTGTGCAACCCAGGTTACAGGTACAGATAATGTAATTTACTAAAGGATAGGTTATATCCAAGATATCATAAAAGGGCCTCTAATGTTGGTAATGGATAAATCACAAGAAGAATATAGCCAGCCACAGTGACTTAACAGTAAAAATAAAGTTGCTCATTGGACTATGAGATGAGGTTAGGCGGCGAACTGGGTCTTCAAGGTCAACTGTACAATTACACGAAGCCACTTACTACTGCTGAACGATCTTCGCAATATTACCACCGTACGATCCGCTCGATAAAACGAATTAGCCAAATTATTTAACTTTAACAATTTGTTGAGTATTGTCATGTTGACGTAAACGTCGTAAACGATAGTGACAGAGACAAGAAAATCCTTTCACACACAAGCAACTTTGCACATTGATACTGGGTAGCTCCAGATTTTAAAGTTATTTCCGTGAACCGACCGGTTACAAGTCCCGAGAATGAAATCTGTGCTAATTACTGGAGCCAACAGAGGCTTAGGACTCGGTATGGTGAAATATCTCACTAAACACAACAAAGCAGAAACAATATTCGCAACATGCCGCAAAGAATCCGAGGTATGTATGCCAAAATCTGTGATAACACTTACCTATAGGTGCCATATTTTCCACAATATTCTGTTATTTCACTTAATAAATAAACGAAACAAACACGAAACGGGTAAAATACGTGTTATACTTCGCGAGTACTTCAATGAAAATGTGAAGGCTCCGATGGAGTGCTTTTTGTAGTTCAATTATAGGAACGTGTGAAAGAGACGACGAATCGCTACCGGCTGACGTCACTTGCCTTGAATAGGTACCAATAGTGACGTTACACTTATGACGAATGCCGAAGATTTCACAATGTACTTAGTCTAGATTCTTCTTTTTTTAACCAGACACTTATTAACTTGTTATTATCAGATAAAATGCCTTTTTACGCAATCACTAATCATACTATTGAATGTATCAATTTAAATCTGTTTGCGCTACAACCATGCTACGACAACTTCGACCATTCCTACTGCAGTCGCTGGTATTGGTTGGTAATCAAATCAAAAGTTAGCGCGGCTGTTTTGAAACTATTTTTCATCATGCACGAGATATAAGAAAAATATTTTTTTTTTTATAATTATTCGCTTTTATTTTTACTTTTTCAGGAACTTAAGCAACTATCACATGAAAATAAAAACCTTCACATATTGAACTTAGGTAATGCCATAAAAATCAGTAATAAAACTTAATTCATCTTTATGCAACACATTCTATACCTACTATGAAATCGTTCTTTACAGATGTGGCAAACACTGGTAGCTATGGCGAGATTTCATTGCAGATCTCGGAAGTAGTGGGTGCGAGCGGATTGAACCTTCTAATCAATAATGCTGGGATATCCACTAAGTTTACCAAGCTTAATCTTGTGAAGACTGAGCAGCTACTTGATAATCTCACCATTAATACCATCGCACCCATCATGCTTACGAAGGTAAACCATAACATCGACAGACTTTTCTGTGCTATGGGTACTATGGGTACGTGTTACTTCGTAATGTTTTGAGCGTGTCTTTTATTTTATTTTCCATTTTATATATTGTGACCGTTTTTGCCACTTTTGTGTTATTTCTAGACAGGATGGCGACACAATAGGAACAAACTCACATTCATACATCATGGGACATTTTTTTTATCCCATTAGGATCGAAAGAGTATGATTATGTATGAGTAAGAGTATGATTAGGATGATTCTGAGTAGAAATAACACAATAGTGGCATAAAAGATCACAATAAATAAAAATGGCAAAAAATAAAAGAAACGCTCAAAACATTACGAAGTAACACGTACCATAGTACCCGTAGTACCCATAGCACAGAAAAGTCTGTCGATTCATTATACCTTAATTCGAATGAATTGCAGCAATAAGCCAAAAGGACTTTTCTAGTTGAAGTTACATGTCACGAGTAAAACTCTCGATTTGTGCTTTTTTCTGCAAAATTTTGGGAGGTATTTACAGCTCAGAGTAGAGCCACCACAACAAACGCACCAAACCAAAACATTCATTGATTACTTGATTAGTGAATGTTATCCATTGGATTCTGCAATCTTCATTTATATTTTCAGACCCTCTTGCCGCTACTGAAACAAGCAGCTGAAGCCAACAAAGACCAGCCCTTCGGAGTCCGTCGCGCTGCCGTTATCAACATGAGTTCAATTCTGGGATCTATTGCGCAGAATGACCAGGGCGGGTTCTACCCTTATCGGTGCTCAAAGGTACCTACGGTTATTTTTAATGATGAAATAAATATTTACTAATAACCTCTCATCCCAGTCAATGCAAGTTTTAAATAACTCATGAAACTAAATACTTGTTGTCTTAAACTTGCTACTCTCTGCAGTTCAGTAAAGTTGCAAATGCAGGGCAAATTATTCTAATGATTAGATATAGCCGGTCAAGCAAGATTGTCAGTAGATAAAGGCGCGAAATTAACATTACATAACATTAACAGCCTATTTTCTCCGAAACTCTTCTTCCTCGCGTTATCCCGGCATTTTTGCCACGGCTCATGGGAGCCTGGGGTGCGCTTGACAACTAATCCCAAGAATTGACGTAGGCAGTACCAGTGCCAGTACAGTTTTTTACGAAAGCGACTGCCATTATCTGACCTTCCAACCCAGAGGGGAAACTAGGTCTTAGTGGGATTAGTTTGGTTTCCTTACGATGTTTTCCTTCACCGAAAAGCATGAGCATCTCAAATGTATATTTTTTATAATTTTAAGATATAGAGTTTAGAAGTTATTCAAGATAATAGCCAAAAAGTGACCATCCTCCCTCCTTTATCTCCGAACCTACTGGGTCTAAAATTTTGAAAAAATAAGCTCATCATAGTTCTTTACCTGTAGATGGCAGGAAAACGTATTTAGAAATGTGTAGTCAAGGGGTCATCCATTAATTACGTCACACGTTTAGGGGGTTGGGAGGGGGTCAAGAAAATGTGACATGGGGGAGGGGGGACTCACAAACATTGTGACGTCATTTTAACTTCATCACTATTCATCAGTAAGGGTCAAAAAACCTAGAAATTCGTGTGACGTAATTAATGGATGATCCCCAAGCATGATTCGGACTTAATTACTTAATTTTTGATCCGACCCCTACGGGTTTTGTAAAGACATTTCACTCCCACTTCACTTAAAAAAAACATTTTTAAAAATTGGGTAATGTACAGAACCCTTGGAACGCGAGTCCGACTCGTACTTGGACCGTTTTTTAAATTTGCCGCTCTTTTCTACTGACGGACATGATTTGATAAAGTATACTCACTACTTGGTACAACACTAATTTAAAGTAATCACTATAAGAGCCTTAAGATTATGACTAGTCGGTTTTCAGTAGTTTTGCACTTAACTATTTTCGTATTTCATGATTTCAGAATAGGCCCCAAAGATGTATTTTTACATTTTCTATTAAGCGCACTCCAGACTATGCGCGTGAATCGCGGGCGAAGCCGCGAACGCAAGTGTGGCGTCGATTTCGCAGATTGTTCACGCCTTCGCGCCTTGTTCTCCGTTTTTTGTCGGTATTTCGGCCCGCGTCAAAGGAGACGCGAAGCGCGAACTTGTAAGACTCCACATTACACAATATTATGGCTCCTCTGTGGCAAGATAAATATGAATTAAATTATGATTATATTATATTAAGCAGCTATATTTTACGGTTTCACAAGAAAACAAAATGGAAAAACAGCTAAATAGAATAGAATAGAATAGAATAGAATAGAATATAATGTTGCCATAGATAACTAACAGTTAAACTCGATCAGCTGATGCTTTTCCGCCATCTTGCCGCAAACCAAACTGCGAAATCGCCGTGAAGTGTGCGAGTGTGGAGTCATACGTCAACTTCGTGATATGTTCGCTCCGCGACGTCGCGGCGCGATTCACGCACATAGTCTGGAGGGGGCTTTAGATTGCCAGTAATTTTAAATGCGCAAAGGGCATGAATCCGATGCCGTAAAAAAGTAATTAATTTTATTATTCCAGGCGGCCCTCAACGCTGCAACCAAATCCATGAGTATTGATCTCAAGAAAGACCAGATCCTAGTGGCAAGCATGCACCCAGGTTGGGTGCGTACCGACATGGGTGGCAAGAACGCGCCGCTAGACGTGGACACGAGCATCGCTGGCATCTTCGCCACGGTGGAGCGGCTCGGCGAGGCCGACACTGGCCGGTTTTTGCAGTACGACGGATCTGAGCTGCCGTGGTAATCGGTAGGACGTTGGATGCATGGATGATGAAGAAAATACCAAACCGCAAAGCGTAATAACGGCGATGTGATACGATCTATTTTTATATAACTTGGAGCATTTAACTAAAGTGAATATAAGTAAGTAGATAATAAGCATTCACAAATTATAATTAAAATATTTCCGTACAAAAGTAGGTAAGTTGACATGTTTAAGATTGAATACAGAAATAAAATATCTAAGAGCTAGTGGTCATAAAGTATGTGGGCAATCATTTAAGTACCAATAGTCTTAGTTTTACCTATAACCATATAAGTTTTTACTTATTGGGCAAGTAGATGCATTTTAACTTTCGTTTAGGTACCTATAGCTGCCGGCCTAGCCAAGGTTACAATCGCTATCGCTTCGACAGCGAAAAGCATTATGTCTCTCTATCACTCTTCCATATTAGTGCGACGGTGACAGTTGCGTTTCGATCGCTACGGAGCGTCAGCGATTAACATCTTGGCTACGCGGCCTGAGCTTAAATAAAGCTCTACGACAACAACTGTGTTCAAGTATGTGCTTTTACATTTGCCTTTATGATTTTGGCATATTCTTATGTTATTTTAATAAAACGGGTTGATTTAAAAAATATTGTGTTAATTAATTTCTCAGTTGACCTACCTACCTACCTACCTAAAATTATGAAAAAAAATACTCGTTTGCGTTTGTCCTACCAGCGGTGGAACAAAAATGGGTTTTGATAACATTAAAGTTTTTTCTTTTTTGATGTTATTGTAAGCATGTTAAATAACATTCATGTAAAAAGTTAGAAAATTTTAGGTGGAGCGTTCGGCAATATTTAAATTTTCAATTTTTGCTAAATAACTATGTAAATATAAAATTAAAGTTACAAAAAACTTTAACATATTCAATAACACTTTAATTTATTCACAATATTCGGTTTTTAGAAATCTGGAACAGCTGCTTTCTGGTGAACGTAAAAACAGGAATTATTATGTAAATACAGAATTAGAGTAGCTGCTATTGCAAAATTACGATATTATCTATCAACTTAGTATACATGTAAAAAGTTAGAAATGTAGACAATGTGCTTGTCTAGATATTGATTTCTCGTTAAGCAGTATAGCCAATATTGAATTAAAGTTTGTAGAGTTAATATTACACGGTCATAATAAAGATCTTACTTCTCACACAAAAGATTAGAAATATAAAATCACGGCGACACTAAATACTGATACGTAAGTATGCATTCCGAGCTTATATTAAGTTACATTTCAAACGCGCGGCGTTTGCGCGCGCCACGCTGCACGCTGTGCGCCGTGGCAGGAGGCAGCGATCGACGGTCGCGGGCTAGCGGTTAGCGCGGTGCCCTTAAAAATACGCAAAGCGTTTATAAAATTATTATCAATGGTAAATAGTTATTTTACACAGTACACTAATGGAAACTTACCTTCCCTTATTTATTTCTATATGTACTAGGGATTGCCCGCGGTTTCGTTTACGTAGAATTCGTTATCGTGTTAAGTATAAAAATAATAGATACATTTGAAAATTATTTTAGGTGCATTGTCATACAGATAACTACCCTTGTTAAAGTATTCTTCAAATTCAATACACAGGTGTCATTTCAATATAATTTTGCGTAATTTGGCGCTTTTAGGTTATAAATGACTAGCGACATATATTTTTTATGAGCGATCATCTCCGATAATATTTACTTTATCATAAAATCAATTTCAAACTAACGTTATTCAATATTTATCATTTTAAAGTCAATATTACCAACCAACTGATCCAATTTACCTACGGTAACAACTCAAAATTTGCATCAAATTAAATGCCACTTTTCTTATCCGTTTCGAACAATCAAGAGGGCCTTTACGAGCTGATGTGGTGAAAATTTTATTTAACCTTCGTCCCTTGAAACCTTCACTACGCTCAAGGTTCAACTTTACGAACCACTCGCTACGCTCGTGGTTCAATTTTAGAATGAATGAATTTGTGAATGTGCTTCCTGCCTCGCACAGCCAAACTGTGGAATGAACTGTCCGATACGACCTTCAAACCTTCAAAGACCCCCATCTTAAAGGTCGGCAACGCGCTTGCAACCCTTCTGGTGTTGCGGGTGTCCATGGGCGGCGGTAATCGCTAACCACCAGGTGATCCGTCTGCTCGTTTGCCTCCTATTTAATAAAAAAAAATGTTTCGCTTGTTTGGGTATCAATATTAGCACGAGCGGTTAATCAACAACTTTTCCCCTTGTAAAACAAATAAATAAGGTAGGTGAGGTGCAGGCATATGAGGCCCGGCGGGTAACAAGGCCCAGCATTCAAAAATAGCAGTTGCTCCCTATTATTCCCAATTATTCAGAATTTGTACTTGTTGCTAAGAAGGCCCACTGTCAGTGCAGGTAAAAAGGTCTAGTCCCGGGCCTTATTAAACGTATGAGATGAAATATTAGATTAAAATATTTTAAGATAATTTTCAATATTTTTAATCTCTTATTAATAAGGTCGATTTGAAGAAACTTCTATGAAATGATGACTTATAAATAACACTTGCACTGCGTGGGCTGTCAAAATTGCTGCAGACTTTTCTTGGTCTAACTCTAATAATTTTTGCTTTATTGACCTAAAGACGTTTTAAAGAATCAAAAAGTCTACTAAACATTGAGGCACTTATACTTTTTAAAGGCAGTAACTAATTACAAGTGACTTTTTTTTTGTTAATACATAGGTAGGTATTTACGATCATCATCATATATTTAAGAGTATGACTCTTGTCGGTGGAGCAATTTCCATGTTTGGCGGTCCTCCGCCTTCTCTTTGACAGCCCGATACGACACGACGTTGATCTTTTCCTTTATTTGATCCATGTACGCTCTCCTTGGTCTTCCCCTCTTCCTGTTTGCTTCAACTTTCCCTTCTATGATATTTTTGATAAATTCGTCGTGTCGTATCAGGTGCCCAAGCATCCTTCCTCTTCTATTGTCTATAGTTCTTAACAAACTCCTCCTCTCTCCTACTACATAGGCCACAATGTTTTGCACTACTGGCCACTGGTAAACATTAAAATTATAAATTGTATATTTAAAAAAATACAGGCTTTTGATTATGGAATGTGACAAATGTTGGCGACAAATCGATCGTCTTTTGTTTTTAATGGCTTGTCAAAGTAAGTCAGTGCGTTGAACGTGGCTTTAACGCGAAAATATTTTTAGAGCTATGATTTTGTTATGATTTTAAAAGTTCGCTTACTCCGCAAGAGTGTAGTGCTTGCCTTCAAAATGCTTTTGGGATTGAAGCACCACATCTGAGCATCGTGAGGCGTTGGTATGGTGAATTTAGTAGAGACAGTATTATTCTAGATAATGATTTTCGTGAAGGTCGACCGTCCACGGCGATCATTCAAGGAAACGTGGCTACTGTGAGACGACTCATTGAAGAAAACCCACGAATCACCTATGACGAAATTTGAGGACAATTAGGGATAGGTATGAGACAAATACAAAAGATTTTACAAGAATATTTAAAAGTCGGGAAGCCTTGTTGTCTTTGGATTCCTCACGAATTAACTTCAGTCCAAAAACAGGTACTTTGTGACTGGTGCCGAGAAATGCTGCGTAAGTATAAGCAAGGAAGTTCAAATGCTGTATATAACATCGTTAGAGGAGATGAAACCTGGATTTACTGCTACGATCCGGAAAAAAGGCATTACTCCAGTCAATGGGTCTTTCGAAGGTGACAGGGGGCCCATAGAAGTTCAACAAGCCAAAAGCGTTACCAAACATTTTGATCGTCTGTTTTTTTTAAACGCGACATTTTTGTACCGTACTTTTAAATAATAAAAGAACGTTAAATACTGAGTAGTACACTACCATTTGTGTGCCCGCAGTCATTGAAAAAGACCGCGAGAGACGACCGAGAAGCCGCATCCTCCTGCGTCATAATAATGCGTCCACCGATACCGCAATAAAGGCAAAAACATTTTTTAATTACGAAAACGTGGAAAATGTCTCTTATAGGGATTATAATCCAGACATTGCACCCTGTGACTTCTATCTATTTCCCAAAATTAAGGATTTAATTTGGGGTTTGATATTTAAGACCCCGGATAAGGCAGCTACTACGTTTCATCACCACGTCGAAAACATACAGTCAAGTGATTGGGCCTCATGCTTCCAAAAATGGTCCGAGCAAGTGAATATGTGCATAGAATGTAAAGGGAAACATTTTGAGAAGCAATAAATGTATTATTATGGTTATAAATGGTTTTATTCAAAAGTTACGCAAAACTTTCAGTGTGGCCCTCGTATGCGTAAAACCTCTTCGTTAGTTTTCTTTTCTTTTACGATAGAATTGCGAAAAATAGATATTTTGCAACGAGTGACGAATTTTAAAACACGGTCAAAGGGAGTGTTTTAACGTGCTTATTATAGCACCGGTGTCGTAATGTAGCACCAGATGTACTATAAAAATTATGTTAAAAGATAATACTTACTGTTACGAATAAATATTTATACTGTAAAAAAATATCCCACCAAACACATTTTCATGTAAATTTTGTTGCTAAGACGAAACCATAAGACTCGCACTGTCAAAAAGTTGTCAGATCTCTTGTCGAGCCAAGCTTCAAACTCTACAAGCCCTAACTTCACTAACTCTACACCTTAGTCAAAATATGTGGCTTGGCTGTTTCGCTACCGCCACATGGGCATAAGGTGAAAAATTTATTAAATTCATTATTTTTAGGGTTCCGTACCTCAAAAGGAAAAATACTGAACCCTTATAGGATTACTCGTGTGTCTGGCTGTCCGTCTGTCACAGCCTATTTGCTCCGCAACTACTGCACCAATAAGTTGAAATTTGGTATACACATGTAAGTCTATAGCCCAAGGACGTACATGTAAAGTAAATAATAGAAATTCAAATAAAGGGGTCATTTTTGAGATGAATGATAAATAGATAAAAAAAAACTATATCTTGTTATAATTAATATAAGAGAATTAGAATAAGAATGAATATAAGAGAATTTTGTTAGAATTTTAATTAGTATAAGATAGATATGTATATTGGGTCTTGTAATAATAATGTACTTTATTTAGCTTAAGGACTGTATCGTTTATTATAAATACAAATAAAACCTGGTCTAACTGTTGACGTGTGTATTATTTTGTATTACTATGTTCTTAAGGTATAATCAGGGGGTGTTTTTAAGCCATATCTGATATAAGAAGGTTTTACATTTATTTTATTTTAGGAACTTTATGATGATTTTAATACCGTCTAGCAATTGTAATTTGGACAAGCCTATCGAGCTTAATTTGAGACTATTTCACCGATTCCTTGGTACGATTTAAAGAAACAAAAGGTTAATATGCTGCCAAAATATGCCATCTAAGTGTCCTTTTCATGATTGCTCAATTGAACATCCACAGAATTAATGTGGTGAATTTTTATCTTTACATGAAAACGACTTTTTATGCAACATTTTGGATTCCCGTCAATTTCTGAAGCCAGCGAAATGAGGGAAACAGCTTAAAGAATCAACCGAAATCCAAAGCCTAACGGACATTCATGGCGTTGAACCATGGCTAGAACAGGTCGATAGAAACGCTCCATGATGGTTATATTGTATACCAAAGTCGGGGTTGTCGTAAGTAACATGCCATATTCTCTAAAAGGCCACCAAGCACAGATCCAAAACTTTTTTTCCAACTAAAAGAAATGATTAGACTATGCCCAGATGTTTCGCTTTACGAATCATATGTAATTGCTGTTTACACAGTACGAATTTTTTGTGTAATATCTCGTCTTGTTCGCAAACCGTAAATTTTCTTGTAGTATTTGTCCAAAATCGTTGTAGTTACTCGGGAGGATTGGGTGAATATTGTCCAAACCATATGCTTTACGTGATCTCCCAGGACGAAATGTTACTTATTATTAAAGCACTAATTAAACTATATGTGTAATTTAAAAAAAAATATATAATACCAGAAAAAACGGCTAAGTAAAGTTGTATTTATAATAAACGATACAGTCCTTATTGTTCAATAAATTAAAATATATATATATATACAGGGTGAAATTTAAATCACTGGCCAAATTGAAACACCCGAAAGAACTCGAAAAAATATTAAACACGTGTTTTTTCTTTTAATACCGCTCAGTACATTTTTTTCGAAATAACTCATCATCAAGTTGTCCTAAAAACCTCGTACGTTATGGTGAACCGACAACTACCCACTACACCCGCTTCTCTCTTATCAGTTAAGGTCATTGACACCCCGCCCCTCCCGCTGTTTGCAATCGCGTCACCAATTATGAACCCTATTGCAGCGAGATAAGACGCTTACCTACATAAGTTGCTAATTTTTCCTTCATACTTTAACGGGCTTAGAACCGTCAAAATGCAAAGGCAACCCATTTTTAATCTAAAATGTTATTTCTGACTAATGATTATTAACAAAACGTCCGTGGCTTAAAAACAATGAGTAAAAACTAGGTCAGGAATCTTTGCATTCAGGCGTATTTAAAAAATGTAATCAACTTATGTACTTACATTTGATTAAAAGTCGACGCAATTAACGAAAGTCCCACGAGATGGTAATCTTGGATTCAATCCTTGTCTGCGAAGGCGTGGAACTGATTCCATTTTGTATAATCTTTGTGCACCACGTAAACACTCACCACTTAATAAATAACACCGTACCATTTCGTAATATTCCCGGTTCGAAATCATTTTTTTAAACCTTAGTACGCGCGTGATTATTATTTTAAGGTTGGCGAGTGACGAGTGACTAATCATTTATGCTTACCGTTATGTTTACCGCTAGCACGGAATGGTTTAGACTACCCTCGAAATTGATAAACCTGCCTACCATCGCCAACACTAACTGGGTGGACCCTATTGCAACGATTATAAGGTTTAGTGTAGGTCAGATAAGGGTTTTGCTGATGTTGTTGTTAAAACCTACTATTAGGTTTGTTTACATTTGTGGTAATAGGGTGACCACGAATCGTGGAAAATATTTAAAAATTGAAAAATGAAAATTAAAAAAAAATGTACTCTTTTTTTCGCTAAATAGATTCCTTAAGTGTTACCTAGTGCCGGGAATTAATATGGCCAGTGATTTAAATTTCACCCTGTATATATATCAAATGAAGGGGCTCATTGTAAGAATCTCAGATATATTTTTTCATAATTTTAAAATAAATAGTTTAGAAGTTATTTAAGAAAATACGCAAAAAAACTACTGGGTCTAAAATTATGAAAAAAAATACACATAATATTAGCTCTTTTCCTATAGATGACAGGAAAACCTATTAGAAATGTGCAGTCAAGCGTGAGTCGGACTTAAGTACCTAATTTTCCGATCCCTACGGGTTTTTTAAAGACATTTTACTCACTTTTCTCTAAAAAAATATATTGTTAAAAATTGTGTAATGTACAGAACCCTTGAAACGCGAGTGCGACTCGCATTTGGGCGGTTTTTGTATTATACTTACATACAATAGTTCTTGTAGAAACGAAACAGCCAAGCCACACACTTTTGGTGTAGAGCTAGTAAAGTTAGAGGGCTTGTAGAGTTAGAAGCTTGGCAAGAGATCTGATAACTTTTTGACAGTGCGAGCCTTATGGTTTCGTTTGGGCAACATTTTACATCAAAATGTTTTTCCATCCCCTAATTTAAAGGGTTGGGGGTGATTTACTATTAAAAATCCTGAAATAAGTATCTGGGGGCATCTGTTACACAATGTACTTCTTACTGATTCCCCATATAAACCCTTCACCTCGTAAGGGTAAACTTTGGGGTTGAAATCTGCCTTCACCCCGTAAGGGAAAACTTTGTGGTTGAAATCTATTCTATATCCTTCGCCATAACAATACCTATCTACATACCAAATTTCAACTAAATCGGTTCAGCGATTATTGATTTCCCATACAAAATTGAACCCCATCTTCATCCCCTTAGGGATAAAATTTTTTTGAATTTATTTGTTGTTTGTGTACTAAAACTATCTTACATACCAAATTTCAGCTTCTTAGAGGACTTCAGGAAGTACCCGGTATTGATGATCATCAAGTGAGTGAGTCAGTGACGAAATCGAAGTTTTTAGATATGAATAAAATCTAAAGTATAAGAGCTATGCAATTGATATGCTTAATAAGTCTGAGAACTTTGTTTATCTGGTATAATCCAACCCCAAGTTATGAGGGTTCCAAAAAACGACGAAGCGCTTCGAGAAAAGGTAGATACCCTTGCGCTTTTCTCGTCTTGGCGGGGGCACTGCCGTGCCCCCAGATGTTAAAAGATGAGACTACTGTAACTAATAAAGATTTATGTTTAGTTACCTACTATTCTCGCGTAAACTAGACAATTTTTATATCTTTAGTTATTAAGACCCAAAATAATTATTTTCACTTATTATTATTATAAATAAATCCTCCTGTTATGAAGTATCAAATATTGTTATTTGTATATGTATAACTCTTAAGTTAAAAACTGTCACATGTCAAAATGATTATTTTTTGCGGGATTAAGTAATACACTGGTAGTGTTCAATAAGGCCCATAATAGGACTTTTATAAAAGGTATATTTTCCAAGAGTATCGTAATATTTTTATAACTGTTTTGGTATAATGAAGAAACTTAAATAAATGAGAAACCTATTTGAGTGAGTTTTCATACTTCATATCCTGTTTATTAAAAAAAACCATTTTAATTTAAGGTGGGCTGTATATAGGCATATACGGCCCACACGGAATATACAATAAGGTAAGTGAGGCCACTTACCTTATTGTATATTCAAGATGTATACCTTGTAATATTGAGCAGTTGGTTTATAATATACATATTATGATATTGACGTTGAATAGGACAGGACATGACAATAGGAACCAGAAATAGGTATAGTTGGTCAAACCAATTTGTCAGTAAATAAAAACAAAAAACTATATTCATCCTTTTCTTTTGGGTGCTAGTACTAGTGTAAGTCAAAGATAGTATGATGATTCTCCCTGTCTATGTTTGAAATGAGACAGTCCTTTGACAAACTATGTATAGTAATAATTTTTAAGAAAAAAAAACCGACTTCTATGGGGCCCGGTAAAAGATTATGGTAGATGGTGCACTATGTAGAAAAGGAGGTAAAACCAGTACCTACTTTCTAGTAGCATTTCGTTTCCGTAAGGGTCGTAGTTATCTAGCCTAACCTAACCCACTTCTCTGATAGCAGTTCGGTTCTGTGAGGATCGCAGTTCGAACCTAATCAAACCCACTTTTCTAGTAGCATTTCGTTTCTGTAAGACTCGCAGTTCTAACCAAACCTAACCCACTTTTGTTCGGTTCTGTGAGGATCGCAGTTCAAACCTAACCTAACCCACTTAACGGCGCATGCGGTGCGGCGTACGGGAGTTTGAGCGGGAGGGGTTTGGCATCATCATACCCACATTTTATGGTAGGTAATCATAGTGGTTTATTTAGTTTAGGTATCATAGTGGTTTTCCGGGTCAAGGTCCGGGTCTCTGAGTCAGAGTCCGGGTCCGAGTCCGGGTCCGAGTCCCGGTCCGAGTCCGGGTCCGGGTCCGGGTCCGAGTCCGGGTCCGAGTCCGGGTCCGAGTCCGGGTCCGAGTCCGGGTCCGAGTCCGGGTCCGAGTCCGGGTCCGAGTCCGGGTCCGAGTCCGAGTCCGAGTCCGGGTCCGAACCGGATCCGGGTATGAGTCCGGGTCCCAGTCCAAGTCAAAATCGAAATTCGAAATCACCAAACATGTACTATGCGTCGTTGAAGAGTTCTGTTCTGATCATCATCAGCAGTTCCACTTCATCAAATGCGACAGTTTTTAATGTAAATGCTTGATTTTATGATGAAAATACAAAAAATTCTATACGTATGCCTTTAAGATTTGAGGAGTTCCCTCGATTCCTTATGGATCCCATCATCAGAACTCGAGCTTGACAGAAATGTGGCTTAAAAACTAAACTTGCTTAACAAACATAACGAAGAGGACAAATCGCCAAACGTGAACTATGCGTCGTTGAAGAGTTCCGTTCTCATCATCATCAGCAGTTCCACTTCATCAAATGCGACAGATTTTAATGAAAATGCTTGATTTTCTGATGAAAATACAAAAATCTCTATACGCATGCCTTTAAAATTTGAGGAGTTTCCTCGATTTCTCATGGATCCCATCATCAGAACTCAAGCTTGATAAAATTGTGGCTTAAAAACTTAACTTGCTTAACAAACATAACGAAGAGGACAAATCGCCAAAGGTGAACTATGCGTCGTTGAAGAGTTCCGTTCTGATCATCATCAGCAGTTCCACTTCATCAAATGTCACGTTTTTGAATGTATATGCTTGATTTGTTGATAAAAACACAAAAATCACCATATGTATGCCTTTAAGATTTGAGGAGTTCCGTCGATTCCTCATGGATCCCATCATCAGAACTGGATTTTGACAAAAACGGGACCAATCTGTATGCATATACATACAATCAAAAAAATAATTTTCAAAATCGGTCCAGTAATGACGGAGATATGGAGTAACAAACATAAAAAATAAAAAAAATAATAAAAAAAATAAAAATAAATAAAAAACATACAACCGAATTGATAACCTCCTCCTTTGGGATTTGGAAGTCGGTTAAAAAACCGACTTCTATGGGGCCCGGTGAAAGATTATGGTAGATGGTGCACTATGTAGAAAAGGAGGTAAAACCAGTACTTTCTAGTAGCATTTCGTTTCCGTAAGGGTCGTAGTTATCTAGCCTAAGGCGGCTCTAACCCACTTCTCTGATAGCAGTTCATATCTCGGTTCTGTGAGGATCGCAGTTCGAACCTAATCAAACCCACTTTTCTAGTAGCATTTCGTTTCTGTAAGACTCGCAGTTCTAACCAAACCTAACCCACTTTTGTTCGGTTCTGTGAGGATCGCAGTTCAAACCTAACCTAACCCACTTAACGGCGCATGCGGTGCGGTGTACGGGAGTTTGAGCGGGAGGGGTTTGGCATCATCATACCCACATTTTATGGTAGGTAATCATAGTGGTTTATTTAGTTTAGGTATCATAGTGGTTTTCCGGGTCAAGGTCCGGGTCTCTGAGTCAGAGTCCGGGTCCGAGTCCCGGTCCAAGTCCGGGTCCGGGTCCGAGTCCGAGTCCGGATCCGAGTCCGGGTCCGAGTCCGGGTCAGAGTCCGGGTCCGAGTCCGGGTCCGAGTCCGAGTCCGAGTCCGGGTCCGAACCGGATCCGGGTATGAGTCCGGGTCCCAGTCCAAGTCAAAATCGAAATTCGAAATCACCAAACATGTACTATGCGTCGTTGAAGAGTTCTGTTCTGATCATCATCAGCAGTTCCACTTCATCAAATGCGACAGTTTTTAATGTAAATGCTTGATTTTACGATGAAAATACAAAAAATTCTATACGTATGCCTTTAAGATTTGAGGAGTTCCCTCGATTCCTTATGGATCCCATCATCAGAACTCGAGCTTGACAGAAATGTGGCTTAAAAACTAAACTTGCTTAACAAACATAACGAAGAGGACAAATCGCCAAACGTGAACTATGCGTTGTTGAAGAGTTCCGTTCTGATCATCATCAGCAGTTCCACTTCATCAAATGCGACAGTTTTTAATGAAAATGCTTGATTTTCTGATGAAAATACAAAAATCTCTATACGCATGCCTTTAAAATTTGAGGAGTTCCCTCGATTTCTCATGGATCCCATCATCAGAACTCAAGCTTGATAAAATTGTGGCTTAAAAACTTAACTTGCTTAACAAACATAACGAAGAGGACAAATCGCCAAAGGTGAACTATGCGTCGTTGAAGAGTTCCGTTCTGATCATCATCAGCAGTTCTACTTCATCAAATGTCACGTTTTTGAATGTATATGCTTGATTTGTTGATAAAAACACAAAAATCACCATATGTATGCCTTTAAGATTTGAGGAGTTCCGTCGATTCCTCATGGATCCCATCATCAGAACTGGATTTTGACAAAAACGGGACCAATCTGTATGCATATACATACAATCAAAAAAATAATTTTCAAAATCGGTCCAGTAATGACGGAGATATGGAGTAACAAACATAAAAAATAAAAAAAAAATAAAAAAAATAAAAAACATACAACCGAATTGATAACCTCCTCCGTTGGGATTTGGAAGTCGGTTAAAAAATAGTTGTGAATATCTTGTACATTTTTATTACAATATTAGTCAAGATAATGAAATATAGCTGGTCAAGCAAATCTTGTCACTAAAAAAGGCGCGAAATTCAAACTTTCTATGGAACGATATCCCTTCGCGCCTACATTTTTCAAATTTGCCGCCTCTTTCTACTGACAAGATCTGATTGACCAGCTGTAGGTATTTTTACTTAATAAGATATTTTAATTTCACGTAATGTCCGCATCTAATTTATATATGTGCACGGTAAACAAACAAATGAATGATAAGAAAAGACAGACAGTGTTACTGAGCGGGAGGTGGGGCGAGGGGCGAGGTATAGGTAGGCTATGATAGGCCCTCGAGCGCCACGCCGGCGACTGACGGACCAGCACGGCGTATGTATGAATTTCGCGCCTTTTTAACTAGATTTTACTATTACAATGCAAGCTACACACATAAATTTCTTACTTTCCATAATATGGCTGCGTATATTATTTTATAGTAATAGACTTATTTTTACAGACTCTAATTCAATATTAGATCTTATAGGACAAAAAACGCATATTAATTCTAAAGCATATATCTTATTCTTCTAGCTTTTTAGCTTGCCTATTAACTTATAAATTTAGATATGTTGTTGTGGATTTATTAAACTTTAATTCAATATCGACAAAATAATAAGCTAATTGTAGTTTGACAAAGAAGCACGTTAAAAAAAATTCTAATAATTTTACATTATAAAGCGTCATACATATTATAAACAATGGAACTTAAACACTGCACTTTAATTCAATATTAAAAAATCATTACTAAAAATATATAAATACCTAATTTATATCTAACGCTCGTTCTAACTTTTCATCATATATAGCATATATGCTTAAAAATATGTCCTATATCAGATAAGTATCACTTTTTCAACTTTAGAATTATCAAAACTTTTAGTGCAAAAATCCGGTCCCACTATTGAGCTATAAAGCATCAAATGGAAGCCTATGATAAATGCATGAGCAAAATTATTTTTTCATTTCAACTTATACCTATTACGAGCAACATAACAAACTGATATTACGAGCAAAGAGAATATAATCACATTACGAGTACGAATTAGGGTAAAAGCGTACGTAAATTGCAGTAAAAGTAGTTGCGCGGGCCAAATGTTCAAAATCTTCTAAACCTGAATATAAATTTACTGTTCAGAGATACCTAGAGAATTTGCAGATCGTTTTCGCCGTTTCCATTTGATTTCGCCGAACATCTTTTTTGATCAGAATTTTAACAAACTAAGTAGCACTTACTTTTCGTGGTCGTTAACCTCATCACATCGTACTCGTATTTAGGAGCAGCGTTCTCTGGAATCAAAAACATAACTGTCAAGAGAAGAGGACTACTGGCCAACGCGGTGGCAGTGCTCAGATCACTTGTAAGGCAACAAGTGGTATGCGATTTTAGGCAGGTAATTGCTGGCTAAGTATAGGAGCAACAAATTCAATCGATCTGTCGGCGGCCGATCGTAAGATCAGGCAGATCGTAATGTTCCTGTGTAATGTTTTGACGATAGTCACATTAAACCAATATACAGTATGTAAACTTACTAAAACCATTTACTCAAACCCGTTAATGTGTAGATCACACTGAGCAACTTTTATTAGGGCACCGACCCCGAAATCGCGAAAAAAAATTTGGTTGTTTCATACATTTTGCTGGTCTAGCATTTAATTTTTCTATGGGAGAATCAATTTCTTTTTTGCGATTTCGGGGATGGTGCCATAGTAAAAGTTGCTCAGTGTGACCTATTCATTAACGGGGTTGAGTAAATGGTTTTAGTAAGTTTACATACTGTATAGATAGGATAGGTTCGTTAGGTTGCTTCAGATGCCCAAAGGGCAAACTGTCCGTCAACTCAGGGAACAAGTCAAAGATTTTCACGTTTCACGATATGCCTAGGAATTTCACGATATGCCTGATCTTACGATCGGCCGCCGACAGATCGATCAAATGCCGCAAAATGCAATGCAAATCGCATGCGATTATCGGTGACGTTGGGAAAGGCCAATGTAGTTCACTGACTATAGTAGCGTAGTGCATAAGTACAAAAATTACAAGACTTCTCTACTGCTGCGGCTGCGTCCACAAAGCCGTATTGTGGATTATAGGTTTTGCCAAGGTCCCACTAACAAACTCATGCTTCGAGTTTGACAGCTAACGTAGATGGCGCTGTACTTTTCCGTACATTGGGCGGTAGCGATATATTGGTGCGGCCAAGATCCTCAAGAATATATAGGTATATGAATAGATATACACTTCCACGTCTTGATAATAGAGAATATTTTATCTGTTCAGAATTCAGATACCTATTTGTAAACTCCATGGCAGTGGCCATATCTGATACCTAATGCTTATAGCGATATGTGCTTGATACCTAATGGCGACTGTAAGGTACCATTTAGTGTGCCTACCTAACACCTACGGATACCGGAAGCACAAAATAAATGAGACATTTAAATACGAAATTCAAGAATTCTTCTCAACTATCTTTTTAGACTATGGTACCTTCTAATTTCTCGGGCCCTATAGTATAAATTGATCTATGTGGCGGAGTTCGCCCTAAGTTTATTTACATGCACCACCCCATCCAAGAAATAGTGTAGTGTAAACGCGTTTATTTACTAAGGCGATCTTTATTTTTAAGTCGGTTCTTTGAATCTTGTCCATCATGCTTTCTCCCTCAAGCAATGCCAGAGAAAACTGCTTAGCTTATTGAAGCAAATTGAACTCATTAGCACCTCTTTCGGACTTAAAACTGGCGTCACGCATAGAGTATACCTATAGGAAAGGTACCAAGGTCAAATGACCTAATATTTATTAAAATTTTGGAGTCGTAACATTGCTAATTTACATCATGAAGCTTTATTACAACTAGGTATCTATAGTAGTATACCCTATCCCATCAAAAACATAAATGTAAAAAAGGAGAGCCAAGTTCAATACAAAAATTATGCTTGGCTGTGGGGTTCGCCGCAAAAAGAATGTAGATTTAAATGAGTGCCAAGTTCTATGCAAAATCCAAATATGTATTTATAGGAACAAAATAACATTATAAACAAGTATTAAACTCTATTTCTTTGCTTTATTGGATACCTATAACAATTGCTGTTATTTAAAAAAAATGCGAGATCTTAAAGCAGGTTAGATTTGACTTGGCCAGTTTTCATTACATCAATCATTTTATAAAGTTATTCAACATATATATTTTGTAATTCTGATAAAAACTGGCCAAGCCAAATCTAACCTACTTTAAGATCTCACATTTTTTTTAAATAACAGCAATTGTTATAGGTATCCAATAAAGCAAAGAAATAGAGTTTAATACTTGTTTATAATGTTATTTTGTTCCTATAAATACATATTTGGATTTTGCATAGAACTTGGCACTCATTTAAATCTCCATTCTTTTTGCGGCGAACCCCACAGCCAAGCATAATTTTTGTATTGAACTTGGCTCTCCTTTTTTACATTTATGTTTTTGATGGGATATCAATACTTTTTGTAAAGAAAACTAGGCAGGTATTGAGATTTAATGTTTTTTCTTGTGTTTCCGCTGCATGTTTTTTACTTCTGTTCTTTGTATTAATTATGTGGTGCCACGCGCCGCCAACGACACACCGTGGGCCGGTTGTTTAGCGCGTATTACAGGTTTTTTGTATGGGGACCCCCCCTATTTTTTAACTTTTTTTATTTTTAGATTTTTTCCTACGCTTACACACAATTACCGAGCTGGATTCCAAATTTCATCCTTCTAGGTCATCTGGAAGTAGGTTAGGTTTAGGTACTATATGTCAGTCACAATAAAAAAGAAATTTGTATGGGAACCCCCCCTATTTATTAACTTTTTTTTGTTTTTAGATTTTTTCCTACGCTTACACACAATAACCGAGCTGGATTCCAAATTTCATCCTTCTAGGTCATCTGGAAGTAGGTTAGGTTTAGGTACTTATATGTCAGTCACAATAAAAAATGGTTTTTTTGTATGGGGACCCCCCCTATTTTATAACTTTTTTTAATTTTTAGATTTTTTCCTACGCTTTCACACAATAACTGAGCTGGATTCCAAATTTCATCCTTCTAGGTCATCTGGAAGTAGGTTAGGTTTAGGTACTATAGGTATGTCAGTCAGTCTTAAAATTTACGACTTTTTGACCTTCATATCTTTATAACCGTTTGAGCTAGCTTCATGAAATTTGGGCTTCTAGATGTCCTTATGGATATAATTAAACACACGTAGTTTTATGTGTTTACGTTAAAGATGTTTTGAGTTATAGAAGGGTCAAAAGTGGCACCAAGTGGTTCGTGTAATATTACACTTGGCGCTGGCTAGCCAGTTCCTTTGCTTGAACTTGGCTTGACACGCTGCCGCGTGTCTATTTGGGCTTCTAGATGTCCTTATGGATATAATTAAACACACGTAGTTTTATGTGTTTACGTTAAAGATGTTTTGAGTTATAGAAGGGTCAAAAGTGGCACCAAGTGGTTCGTGTAATATTACACTTGGCGCTGGCTAGCCAGTTCCTTTGCTTGAACTTGGCTTGACACGCTGCCGCGTGTCTAGATAATGGGCGTGGAACCAGTAATGGGACAAAAAAACATAATTCCTCTAAAATAAGTATCTAAAAGTAGTTTATAAACACTGGCTGTATATTATCATAAATAAGAGTCCTAGAGCTGTTTCAGTTTGAAGTTTCATTAAATTTGGTTGCTTTTTAAGAAATTGGCGTCAACCCAAAAGTTGTCGTGTCACTGAAAAAAAATACCACTACGAATTCTTAACAACTTCGCTAAGAGAGGTGAGTTAATTTATTAAATTTCAATTAATTAATACTTGATGAAAACTAGAATGTGTTTTGTTAGTTGCATTTACCATGAGATAAGGTATACAACACACTATGTTGTGACTCCACAGATGTAAAAAAATAGTGGTATTTGGCCCAATCCCATTATAGGAGCTGTAAAACTGCGTACCTCCTATGATGGGACAAATGACAGAATGATGCTTGCTATGCCATAATTTCATGTTTAAACAATACAGAAGTAAAATGTAGTTACGAAATATGTCAATCAGGAGGTATTCTCGGACTTCGGATAAATTAATATCGTTTTTCCAAACTTTTATTTAACTTGCCCTGTTAGATAGTGTGGGTCCAATCTTGGTAGCTGAATTTGAGCCACTTTTCGATTTCTGATTCAGTTGAAATTTTGTGTAAGTACGTAATTAAGTATGCAAATCAGATGATAATGCAATATTATGATAACATGGACCTTATCTGATGATGGAGACATGGGAACTTTATCGCAATAAACCCTAACTAATTGTGTTTGGGTATATTAGAATTGTCTCGATGGATCTAATACAATAATAATTGGCTGTGGAAAGAAAAATACATTCAGCGATAAAAGCTTATACCAAAAATTGATTTATTTGCCGTAACTTATTCCCCTTTTCAATATTTTATACTGATAGAGCAATGTCCATTATAGGGGGCCCATTACTGGATCCACGTCCATTACCGGGGGCCCATTACTGGAGCTTTGGTGTCCATGACTGGAGAAAAAAAGCATAGTTTTAATTTGTTAAATATGTGGAAACTAATTGCTGTATCTTTGATACAACACGCCTAAAACATGAAAGACGTGTAGGACTTTCATCTTTTAACACGCTAAGCAGTAGACCATTTACATGTATACGGGAAATATCATAAATACTCCAAATTTCCTCTTAAATGTCCCATGACTGGTGCTGTTACTATATCAACTACATACCTTCCACATAATGAGATTGATAAGAATGCATTTAACAAGTATTTAACTGTGCATCATCTCATTTGGAATAACACGGACTGGAATAGAACGAACTAAGAAAATATCAAAGTCATCGTTGTCGCGTAGGTATAAGTACCTATTATAAATCAAGCGTGACGCGATATACTGCCAGTCGCAGAGCCTACCTATAGGTGCATGCGTACATGACTCATAAAATATAGTTATTTCCATTGACCGTCACCACCTACACACACATAACCCACTTTTTCCACAGCTTATTTTGTGAGCCTCTTAATAACATCTCTCTAACTCACCTACCAGTAGTGCCGAATTTGCTCAACCTACCCACGGAAACTTTTCACACACAGCCTCATAAACTTACCTACTTAGCAAACTACTCGTACCTAATTATTTAGATTGAGGTCATCATCATATCGGCACAGTCACCGGGTTATCCCCTTGCATTGACAAAACAAGTAAAACGACCGATAGACAAAGACATGCTGCCCAATCAACGGTGTCGTGCGATCCGACCAGATTTGTCACGATTTGCTTTTGGACACCAATTGGACACAGGTATATATAGTAAGGTAAGGTACCCAGAAGGAATTCATTTATTATAATTATTATAAAATTTATTATTATAGTGGCGGGTACCTACGTGGTAAACTGGTAATATGCACTCCGTTGCGGTTCGGAAGGCTCAGCCTTTTATAGATGTTGAGATAAATGATAATAACATTAATAACTACTGTGTGTAAATGCATTACGGTCACTTTTCCGTAGCCAATATGCTACTCAACTGTTTCGAACCCGCATTAAAGCAACAATTTATTATAATGTATGTAGGTATATCATGCTTAATAAATACATATTAGATTACCTACGAGTTTTTCGCATAGGTACCTGTAGAAATAAGTCTTGCGACTCAATAGTCATGGTTTTACTTACACGAATTTAAGGAGACTGCAACTAGGTTTGTTGTTACGTTTGGTTTGAAAAGTCAGAACGAATTTGTTATGTTAGTTAAAATGCGCCCAGGTCCTCGTATTGTAAACAGACCAGTGAGCTTAATCTCACATCGTCTTACCAAGTGAGATAGGTCAGTTTGTACCTATTAGTAGAGGGTATTACTTAGATTTATTTCAACGGTGTTGTAGTTCTCTTACCCATCAATTTGCACTTGTTGTCATTGGGGCACACTGTGTAATCTGCGAATGCGGAGGCCATGGCGATATTTTACAAGTCTCGTCTTACAATAAATGCGCTACTCGCATGACATTACTTCTATTTATTTTTAACAAGTTGTCAAATGGTTAAAATATGACAAGGTTCGTAAAATAATAGGTCGATAAAAGGCACTAATTAGTTTGTGGTTTATTAGAAGTTCTAATCTTTGGTTCTAATTTAGAACTTTGTGTCGTCAAACTTCTATGAAATTATGACGTATAAATAGCACTTGCACTGTGTACGTGTGCTGTGTGCTATCAAAATCGTGCAGACTTTTCTTGGTCTAACTCTACCTACCAGAGTATTATATTCTTTGCTACCTACCCACAATCAATTTCAGAATAATGCGCTTCTCATACTGCGCCGAAATGCGGTGTTTAAGTTTATATGAGAATCTGAAGTCCGTGCCCGTGCAGTTTGATAATCGCCGTAGTTAAGCAGGCCAGGCTGTTTCCGTCCGGGACTGCACTACATCTATAGTTGGTCAACAGATCTTGTCAGTAGAAAAAGGCGGCAAATTTGAAAAATGTAGGCGCGAAGAGATATCGTCTCATAGAAAATTTTAATTTCGCGCCTTTTTCTACTGACAAGATTTGCTTTAACATCTCTATACAATAAGCACGCAAGAGGTGTTTAAATTGATTTTTAATATACGCTTGTATCAAATTAATCGAAAAGAAAGTCATGACATGAGTCATGAACTAATGAAAAGCCGGATTAGTGCGAGTCGGACTCGCGCCCCGAGGGTTCTGTAATCACACCCACACAACACTATAAGGGATTTATTTTTGTGATGGGCCATGGGCACAACCATTATGAATGGTCATGGTGTACGAAAAAAGTATATAATGATATGAAGGAAGGAACTATAAAATCAAATAAAATAAAATAAGCTAGTTGGTATCAAAAATCGGATTTATATTTCCACTTTGCTGTATTGGTTAATGTCATTAACAATTTGCCAGGTTACAGATTTTGCCGCACAGCCGGTATCAAGCATAACATGTACTTTTGTAACAATGATACATTTCTTCAGACCTAGTAACCTAAAACTTACACAGACTACCTACAAAGATATACAATACAGGTAAAGCTAAAGTATCTACATCATTAATAAGTTATATACAGAATAACAATATGGTAAAGTTACATATTTACAACCTAAATTTACTTATCTGTAACCTGAGAAAGTTTGATTTTTCCTACACTCAGGGCAGTACCACTTGCCCTTGGGCGGGACCATGATGCCGACGCACTCGAAGTGGAACCATTCGATGGCGCAGCCCTCGGCGTCGCACGCGATCATCTCCGAGACCTCGTCGTAGGGGCAGCGGCAGTAGCAGTACACGCTCTCGCCCTCGCGCGCCTGCCGCACCGGCGGCCGCTGGAAGGGGTAGGGCAGGCTCGACGTGCCCGAGTTCAGGTACGTCGGTGCCGGAGCCGGCGCCGGCGCCTGCACGGTGCTCCCGTACCCCGCCATCGGCTGGTATATCTCCAACGCTCCTTCCTCACTCGAGTCGGAATCGCTAGAATCCATAGATTCAGAGTTCATTAAGATTCGCGGCGGCTCGGGGTCGGGGATCGGAGCGGTCAATCTAATGTGGGTATGCGTGGGCTCCGGATAATTGTACATTCTATGGGAGAGAGTCGTTGAAGGCACTTCTTTCTTAGCTTTATGCGTAACGGGCGAAGGCAAATCCTCTTTTCTCCATTCAAGTTTTGGAGGTAGATGCGGTTTTAATGCCGAAGTTGTCGCCTGCTGATTTCCGTCGTCTTCACAGTAGCCGTAAAATTTATTGGGCACGCGTCTTCTCTTCGAAGCGCGCTTACTGCTATCGGACACGGAAGCGGTTGGGGTACTCGGTTTCAGGTTAGTCGGGGTCAAGGAAGGGGATGGTATAGGAGCTTCCGGGATATGAACCGTGTTCGATTTCAAGGAAATGGTCATTTTATTCAGTATCAACGGCGTTACGGGTGTTTCCATCTCAGATTTGGCAATAATGTCCTTAGGAATGTTCACTTTAATGGGGGCATGTTTCTTAGAGCTCTTGGATTTCTTTTTCTTCTTGCTTTTCTTTTTACTGCTCGATGGTTTATCTTTTATTTCACTTTCTATCTTGGGCTCGATTTCTTCCTTGACTGGCGTGGCAGCGCGGCTCGGCTCTCCCGACACAGACCCTCCGTCCGACGGGGCGACAGAGGCTAGCAGTAATAACTGGTTTCGTTTCTCCGCATGTAATTTATTGGCTAGTTTCTGCGGGTGCTCGTCATAAAATTCTTCATCCGTTTCACTTTCATCGGTCTCTAGATCTGTTTCATTGATAGGCGGTTCAGGCTTTTCTGGAACTAGTATCGGCGTCTCCGACATACCCATTACATCTACATTGGATCCATTGCTTAATCTTCTATTGGGTAGCGTTTTCCGTAGTTGCTTATTCTTTTTCTTCTCATTGCCAGATTCATCAGATGAATCGGAATCTGAAGAAGTAGACGACGAAGAGCCGCTGCTGGACGAGCAGCTGCAGTTGGAGCCGCAAGAGCAGCTCGAGTCACTGTCGCTACTGCTACTGCTTGATGATGATAGATCTCCATGTCTCTTTTTAGGAGACTTTCTATTTTTCTTTTTGTCTAAACTAAACATATCTTCGTCACCATTTAAATCGTTTGGTACTAAGCAGTAATCATGGTCAGATTCACAAACATGTTTCCTTATGGGGACCAGTGGTGGGGTCTTTTCTTTCTCTGCTTTAGCCTGATACTTTTGTAAGTTGTGATAGATCTCCAAAACTTTCTCATGCTCAGGTTTTACCTCAGCAGGTTCACCTTCTTCTTCTACTTTACTTGGAGCCACATTTGCAGCTGAGTCAACTGTGTCTGTCGCAGCAATAGTGGGATCTGTAATTTCCGGTTTTTCTTCATCAGCAGTTTTCTCATCTCTCACTAGGGCTGGTGCCGTAGCCGGTGGAGCGCCACTGTCTGACTCGTCACTACTGTCGCTTTCTGAGAGATTTAAAGCTGGCAGGTTTACATCCAAGAGCAATGCATCCTTGTCTTTTAACTTCTTCTTCTTAGATTTTTTAGATAATAGTTCAGAGCCCGGCTCAGGTTTTATATCAGAAGTTCCAGCTTCTTCAGGCTTATCATTAACTAAGTCTATAACAGGAATTGGATCTTTACTATCGGCGGGATTTTGTTCAGCTGCGGTAGGTTTTTCTGCATTCAGATCTTCTGTAAATAATTTTTTTATATGTTCATCAGCATGTTTCTTCAGAAGCTTCTTGGAAACAAATTTCTCTGTACAACCTTCTTCTGTGCAGACATGTGGAAACTCTTCAGAATGGAATCTCTTATGGACTTTCAGATACACAGCTCTTGTGAATTGTAAGTTACATTCGTCACATGCAAATACCGTTGGAGGTGTGCAAAAGTGGTACACATGAGGCCACTTCTTTTGCATACATTTTTTGCACATGACACTTTCTGTTCCATGTTTCCAAAATAAATGTTTGGTTATATCTGGCTTATTTCTGTAGGCTATACCACAGCGATAGCATAAGTGGTGCAGTTTATGTTTCCAAACATGGTTAGAAAGGCGCGATTGACTGTGGCAGAATTCTAAACATACATTACATGCATGGTGAATCTTCCTAAGGTGAACCATTAACCTAAATGACGATGGTATTGAATCTACATTGCACAAGCAGCATCTAAACTTAATTTCATACTCAGAATCATATGTTCCAGGGCATAAATGACATAATAACTCACTATAACTATAAAAATTAGATTTACACATAACACACAACAAAATTGTTCTCTGATGCATTTTCCGATTATGTAAATAGAGATCTTTGTGGACAGGAGTTTTAAAAAAACATTGAAAACATTCAAAGATGTGGTCAAACTGAACACCCTCACTATTGTCAACACTGTCATATGAGTCCAAGTTGATGTACACAGTACTGAGCTCTGCGGCGCCGGCGCGCACCTTGGCAGTTATGGTCTCCGGCAGCAGCTCCTCGGCCGTGATGCTGTCGACTGTGGCACAGAAGCGGTGCTGCTCCACCATGTGCAGGGATAAATGCTCACAGTTCACTGCAATCTTCCGTACATGATTGCAATAAACACAGTTGAATATTGTAGAAGCCAAGAAAACTTTTAGTAGCTCTTTAAGTGGGTACTTATCCAATGGCCTATCTAAATTCAGCTGAATCAATGGCAGCTGCTCATCTGCAGTTGGATCTTCAATTTTGACATCAACATTTACATCATCAGTTGTCTCAGTCTTGGGCTCGGCTTCTACATCAGCAGGGATATCATCTGTTACTTGTATTGGCTCCTCTATTTCTGGGTCAAACTCTTCTTTGACATTTTCCAGTGGTGGTACAGGGTTTTCCAAAACTGTTGGTTCTGCTTCTAAACTCTCTTTAGGTACAAGTGGTGGCTCTATGTCTTTTTGATTTTCATCAACTGTTAACTTATCCCCATAATCACTATCTGATGAATCGTCACTGGAAGAGTCCTTATCCAAAAGTTCTTTAGGGACTCTTACAGTTAACTTGGGCACCCTGTTCATAGCATTATCATCCTCCACTTTGTTATCGTAAATTGTGGTTTTTATTGTGTTTTCTGGCTTATATTCTAGAGTTTTCGTAGTGTTTTCTAAATTATTGTTCAGAAGAGCCTTTAATGTGGTATCTTGATCATTTTCATATATAGTTGTTTTAACAAATGGGCTATCAGCTTTATCACAAATGGTCATTTTGATTGATGGTGTTTTTGGCAAAAATGGTGTGTCGAGGATGTCTTTTTCATACCGGAAAGGAGCAAAGGTTTCCCTTTCATACCGCTGAGGAGGAGGAGTATCTTTTTCAGATCGCTGTGGTGGAAGAGCATCCTTTTCATACCTCTTGGGAGGCCTCCTCATTCTGCTTGGTGGCTTGTTGGCACTATGCTGCCCAACAGTGGGATCAACAGTAGAATTAATAATGACTGGTGAATTTGCATTGTTCAAACTTAATTTCAATTTTATGCCTTCCTTTTCCCTCTCAACAGGTGGACAAATTGGTTCTTCAGGTTTTGTTGATGGAGGTATGAAAGATGAATTATATTCATTATGCCTTTCATCAGTCTGAGAGTCACTTTCATCTGAGCTTTCAGAATTATCGTCTCCATTGTGATGATCATTATGTATTTCTGGGCTTGGCTCTCTTGCTTGGAGAGGACTTGTGGGTTTAGTACTAGAACTATCTAATTCCATGCCGGAATCTTTTGTATCTTTGCTGGTAGCCTTGCCAGATGATGTAGAATTGTCAGAGTTGATGCTAGTGTCACTATGTACTGTCTCAGAATCATTTGTATTTTGTAAAACCTTACCACTTTGTGATGTCACTGTCTCCAATTTCTCTTCAACTATTTCTTTCTTGTCAAATCTATTATCATTAACATGTTTGGTCAATTCTTTTGCTACTGTGGCAGGTCCATTAGCTGATGAATCATTTGTTTTCAACTTTGTAACATTGTTGGATTTTACTGCATTTTTACTAACAAGTACCGGCACTGGTTTGGGTTTCACATTGTTGCAATCATGATTGAAAAAGTCATCCTTTTCACTGCAAATCTCATCACACATACAGCACATCAAATACAGAGTCCCATTGTAAACATTAAAAAAGTCTTCCTTGGTTTCATAGTTAAATTCCTGTACATTGTGCTTATTGGTCAAATGGGCAGACAGTTTCTCAGCTTTTGAAAACATTCCTAGACAAAACAGGCAGATATGTCTGTTGTGGACTTCTCTCATGTGAAGAAACAAATTCCAGTTTTCATAATATGTACCACATGCTGAACAGAGATAGACCTTCCTTGTTACCCTGGATGGGCCTCCAGTGCTTGCTTCTGTATTCGGAGCTGCCTCAGAACTCAGGGCAGGTTCTTTAGCTTGAGCCCGACATACTAGTTGATGTTCTTTCAACATAGCAAGGGTCTTGAATGACATGGAACAGCATTTCCGACACTTGAATTTGACCATTGGTTGTAATCCTAAGCTTTGGGCATATTCTTTCAACTGGGATCCCTTTTCCGGTTTACCTTTCTTGAACTGTGCCAGCTGACTTTTTGGCACGAGCCGGGGCACAGGCTTGTTGTGTTCACTATCTTTTGCACTGTTATCAACTGTAGGCATGACATTGTGTAAGCGTTTTGGTATTAATTTAGGAACTCTGGGTATATTATTCCTGGGTAATATACTTGATTCAATGGGTTTATTTACAGAGGGTCTCTTTTTTTTCACTGTGCCACAATACTGTTGGGAGTTATCCACAAAAGGCCGCTTGCCAAGGTGTATTCGCAAAGGGTTAATACGTTTTCTAATCCTGTCCGGGTGCGGCGCCTCGGCGCTGGCGCGGCGCGGGGCTGCGGCCTCGGCGCGCGCCTCCCCGGGCTGGCTGGGCGGCCCGTCTTCCAGATCGTGCCCATTTGCAGTCAATTTAAAGCTCCTCTCGTCGTAACAGTTCGCCAAAGACGCTAACGCGTGTTTATCATCTTTCGTATTGGCATTATTACCATCTTCCATAGTTTTCTGAAAAAATTAAAACATGTGCTTACTTTTGACTGGTTAGAAACAAAAGACGTACTAAGAGAGGCGGAATCGAAGCATTATATTTAAATATTTATCACGATGATAACATTGTATACAACGACTTTACCTCTGAAATCGTACGTCCAGTACGAGTATAACAGTAAAGATTCGTTTCCATGCATCCGTTTTAGCGAAGCGCTCCTTACATCAGGCTTATTATGAGGCAGCCGCGAGCTGATCATTCCCGTAAAATGGCGTCACTTCGCAGAGCGAGGAATGCTCCGACTAAAGCCGTTCATTTAGGTCCGTCACGCCGCTTATTTCACATTGCACAATCATTATTCAGTTTTCACATAACGTAAACAATCACAATTAAATTAATATAATTACGTTACGCTGTTTATTTCCCAATACATTGGAGAGAAATAAGAAACGCGTTACGAGAAGCTAATTCATGAAGCATAGACTAAATTCTAACTTCTTAAATTTAACTTTTTTATGAAATGGGAGGCTACACAAAGGAACTTCAAACACGTGGTTTTAACCATAGACAATTTTAAAGTATAATTTTTTTAAATATATTGCATGTGTAATATAATAGTTTCATTAATTATTAATATATTTTTGTAATAAAAATAAAACTATTGATTTTCTTCATAATTAATAAACGCAATTTAAAAATGAAACCAATTTTAAGATACCAGATTTACAACACTAGTTGCTTGATGCTCTAATTTTGTGTCTATTGTGTCCTATCTGTGGCACATTTGCATTTTGCAGATTTGTCAAAAAACTGGTGAAGAGAAGGGTGTATAGTGGTGATTTTTAATATAATTTAGTATATATCTTAATTTTATGTTTGTTAGGGGATAATGATAATGCAAGATGATGTCTGATCAGTTTAGAAAGGTGGAACCATACTCGCCAAAGTCCTCGCCGAGGGGCGGTAGGTCGCCCGTGGTCTCTCGGCAGGACTCCTCTGGCACCCTCAAGACTACCATTCAACTCGGCAAAAATCCTTCTATCGTACACAGTGGACCTTTTTATTTGATGAAAGAACCGCCTGGTAAGACATTATCAAGTTAAATTAAAGAGTTTCTTTAATGCGTATTGCAGTGTTTTCATTTTTCAAAGTACCTACCCGTTTAATTAAAAGATATAAAATTTAATTTACAAAACATGCATTTCGTTGCAGGAGAATGTGAACTCACTGGAGCTACAAACCTAATGGCATATTATGGTCTTGAGCATTCATATAGTAAATTTAATGGAAAGAAGCTCAAAGAATCTTTATCCTCCTTTTTACCAAATCTACCAGGTATTGTAGATGGGCCGGGGCAAGAAGACAACAGTACCCTGGGCTCTGTAATAGCCAAGAGGCCTATAGGTGGCAAGGAGCTGTTGCCCCTTACAAGTGCACAGTTGGCAGGATTCCGACTGCATCCTGGACCTTTGCCAGAACAGTACCGCTATGTTAGCTCCACTCCACCAAAGAGGCATAAGAGCAAACACAAGAAACATAAACATAAGGATGGGGCGCCGCCTGGTCAAGATACTCCATTGCAAGGTATGTGGTTTCAGCCCATAGTTATTTTTTTTAAATGATTAATTTAATTACTTTTGAACCAATCCTTGTTCTTTATGTTTAATAGTTAACCCTTCATATGTGGCCTGTCAAAATTAGTTCCTATGAAAATGTCTGTGTCTAAGCATATGAGGTCAAACACATTTGGGAAGTCCATAAACACCTTTGTTGCCTGCATCCAAACCAATGCAACATTAAGGGCCCCCCCACATCTGGCGTCTTTCGAGCGTCGGCGTCTGTCGGCGTCGGTCCAGCGCTATGGAAAATGACGTCGCTGCGCTGTTGCGTCGACGCTGCGTCGACGTTGCGTCGACGTCGGCCATAGAATTGTAGACGCCGACGCTCGAAAGACGCCAGATGTGGGGGGGCCCTAAGGGCCACTTATACCATTCATATTTCTATAATGACAGAGTTCTAATTTGTGGTATTTCATCTCATTTATTACTTAATATAGCTAATACAAAATAACATACTTTCCAGACTCCTCCAACCCAGACACATACGAAAAGAAGCACAAAAAGCAGAAGCGTCATGATGACGACGCCAAGGAACGCAAGAAGAGGAAAAAGGAGAAGAAACGGAAAAAGCAGAAACACAGCCCGGAGCACGGCAACCTCACGCCCAACCAACATGCCACATAGGCCGGTCCAAGCATAATATGGAAGTGTTTTTAGGTCTGATATTTTATACAGTAATTGCCATCCCGCGCAATTTTATATTAGGATTCTGATTTGTATGGTTACTAAATAAATTTTTCAAGTTTTTTTGAAAATATTGTATAGAGCAGTGTTTTTCTTATTTTTTCATGGCTCATCCGTTACTCTCAACTGGTTGTAAAGGCTTGGCCACACACAGAGCGCGACGCAGCGCCGCGTCCGCGCCGCGTGATGCCGACGCGATGCCTGGTCAAACGGGGCGCGCGCCGATCGCGCCGGCCTCACGCTCTCAACATGCCCTCATCGCGCGCGTGAACGCGGCGCGGCCGCGCGGGAACGCGGCGCACCGCTCGCTGCCTAACGTCCGATCCTACTGATGTGACCAGGGTTGCCAACTCCAATTTTTTTTTACCCCTGAGCTCAACTTAAAAACCCCTAAAACTGTACTATTATTTTGGAAAAGCCACTAAATAAAAAATAAAAGAAATTATTATAGATTTTCCAAATTTAGAACATTATTATGATTTTCAACCGGTTCGACATTTTAATGATCATACATATGAAAGTTATACATAGATGGTCAAGAAAATCTTGTCAGTAGAAAACGGCGCGAAATTCAAATTTTCTATGAGACGATATCCCTTCGCGCCTACATTTTTTCAAATTTGCCGCACTTTTCTACTCTAAAAAAAAACCCTAAAAAAACCACTAAAAATATTTAGCCCCTAAAAAAACCCCTAATTGGTTTATTTCCCCCTAAATTTAGTGGTAAAACCACTAAGTTGGCATCCCTGGATGTGACCTTGCGCGACGCGGCGGGCCGCCGCGTTCGGTCGGCGCAGCGCTGCGCACGCGCCGCGCGGACGCAAGGGGCCGCGCGGCGCGGGGCGCGACAGAAGCGGGGCGTGATACCGGCGGGACGCAGTCTGTTTGACGTCGGTAACCTGTTAGCACGTGCCGCGGTCTCGCGGCGTGGACGCGGCGCTGCGTCGCGCTCTGTGTGTGGCCAAGCCTTAAGGGTTTTTCTCTTTAAACAATATTCATAATCTGAATTTATTTAGTAATTATGGAGGTTCCCAATCTCAATTTAAGATTGTGTGGGATAATCCAAAGTGTTAATAGAGGATGAAGTATGTGCACTATTAGGATTTAGGATCAAAACTTTAGACATGAAATGCACTGACTTTTGCCCTTTGTAAAAGCCTATAAGTACATACATCCACACACATAACTTGGTAAACAGCATTTACACCTGACAAAAAAAAATATTTACAAAATATCTATGAAATTTATAGGTATTCACTAAAATTCAAAAAGAAACAAGGAAAATATGATGTTGATGATTATTGTCTCTAATGATGTCTTTTCAGTTGATAGATGCAGGTATTTTCTTATGAATAAAGCATCCCCAAAATATTGGTTCAATTTAATTTAATACTCAAAAGATTGTTTAGTAATGCCAAGGCAGATAAGCAGGAATTCATATCCTAAGCCTATAACAAATGATAAAAAGTAATTATTGAAATAGGCAGTCATGAGAAATGTAGTATAAAGTTAAAATATTTTTTTTTTTATAAATCAATCATTCTGTACTGCTTATATAGACTACTTACCACATGATGACTGATGTTGCTCAGGTTTTACTACAGATGAACCACAGGGCCCACAACACAACATAAATATACTAGCCACATTCATAGGTAATGTTTTAAGTAAATACATGTTTTAATGTTTTACTAATGTTTGTTTTGTAAAGAGCTGGCGCGAAATGTCTATTCAAATCTTGAGCTAGTCCTTTTAAACCTATGGTGTCCCTGTAACAATTAACTGATCATTTATAAACCGTATTACAAAGAGATAAGACATACTTCTGGTTAGTGTGTTTCTTGTTAGTGCATAGAAAACTAATTGCATCTTTCTGAGTATGTACAATAGGTTCAAAATCCAAAAGCAAGTTACGCGGAGCGTTCCAGGAAATATGTAGAACCTCTGTAGTCTACGAGATAGTCACGTTGTGAAGTGACGCATTATATATAATTATTGTGAGTCAGTTTGCAGCGTGCCGTATCTTCCTCTTTTAATACTATTATGTTATGACTGTATAAGTACTTATACATTGTGTCACTGTAAATATCAATATCATGCTTAGAGATAACTTAACAACTACTCTAAATGTGTTCTAAGATTTTATTTTGGTACACTTTTCTAAAGTACATTTTATAAACTTGTAACTTCTGTTATTTCCATTTCCAGTTTTATTTCTTATTGTGTGCAGTGTTTTACATATACATAAGGTTGGTATTCCACCTGTGCAATATCTCGGTCCAATGTGTATTGCGCCTCACTCTCTTACTAAGCAAGATGTGATATGCAAATATACATTGGACAGGTGAAATATCACCCTAAGTAGTGAGATGTTTCTTAAAATTCTTGATTCTAAAGTCTTTTCTCTTTAAACATATAAGTTCAACCACAGTAGAAAGTGATAATGTTTTGTGCTAGTTGTAAGTTTGTTAATTTCATGTTATTTGTGCACCATTACTCTGTAAATAATCAGTTTATTTCATCATACTATAATTACTTGAATAAATAAATTGGTAAGATGTTTTATTGAGTTTTTTTCTGGACTTGAATATTTATACCCTGAATACCATTTAGTCCAAGGGTTCCCAATCTTCAGCCCGCGGCGCATTTTCAACTTTGCAATATTTAATCTAGGCGGTTAGGGAATCTAGCTAGGCTATTCGGAATAGGTAACATTGCGAACAGGATTGCCTCACCGCGCCCCTATTTACTGTCCGCGACGCACAGGGCGCCGCGGCCACGGTTTAACAATGAAACTACGATATCAGAGCGAAGTTTATTCAAAGTATCCAAATTTATACATTATTAAGTCAAGTCTCGCTTCATGTCAGTCCTAGTTAAAACAAAATAAATTAGTAATGCAGCACCAAAATACATACATCGTTCACTAGGCCTCAAACCGACGCCTAACTAACCATTTATTAGGGATTATAATTAAAATGTAATAGTTTCGCGTCGATGTGGGGTCTTACAACTGATATTCCTACTTACAAATTATTGAGGGTGATTTATTCCTGTAATATTGCATGCTAATTTTCAATATAAGCAATAATGAACCTTAACGTTACGAAGTTACAGTCTCAATTTCAACGACTGCCTTAGGCGTGCCCAGGTCACTCTCGAAATGCAACTTTAACATCATTAAATTAAGTCTCATTATCGTTTACAGCTCTAGCAGACAACATTTAAAGAACAAAATCGGTTAAAAGGATGGATAGAAAAAATAATTGCGAATCCAGCGCTTAATACAAGACTTCATAACGGTTAAATACTTTGCACCAGGGGTCCCCAACCTTTTTTGCCAAGCCTCCTTTTAATGTTGCAAAATCAAGAAAAACTCCCCCTTTGGTATTACGTAATTGGTGGTTGAGAACTCCTGATTTACACCTTGCAAATGCACTAGTCTCTAAATGCAGGTGCAGTTATATTTGTGGCGTATAAAATTCTACCTCTACGGGGCCGAAACGATCCGTCATTATACTTCATTCGAACCATTCAACCGTATATAAAAACATCTGACAAGCATATCACTAAAACCGCGGGCACACTGCATTTTACTTGTATTTAGAAGAGGAGTAAACTCTAAGAAAAAATCGTGCCCTTGAGTTTGACAGCTAAAGATGGCGCTGTACGGCGCCATGTTTTGTGGTCACTGGTAAAAGGTCAACTTTTGACAACCAGTGTTACCGCATAATGTTCCGAGTCGTACAGCGCCATCTACATCAGCTGTCAAAATTTGAAGCACGAATTTGACACATCTTACAGCAATGAATCTTTATTTTTGAATAAACTACAGTGTGTACGCGGCCTAACCGCAACATGAATTGGTTACTACGGAGAACTACCACATCAAATTGTATTCTAATACATTAATTTGGTGCTCGATGGCACGGTTAAGTTACGTGAGCATGACTATCGAATTACAACTATATTACATGTACAACAAGGTCCATAATCGCCCACATTGCTCTACCCATCAAAATATATATAGAACATCCGCGAACATTCATCTCGTTACATATTAAATTCATTCATGACATTAGTTGAGACGAGGAAATAATAAAAACTGTTAATCTCTGTATATGTGAACTGTAGGCGGCAGTACTTGCATGCTTATTGGCGTGAAGTGTCAATGTCAAGTTTTAGATTTAGGCCATAAGGTGACAGACGAGGTCTCTACAATTTGACACAAAAAGCCCTATGAAGACGGTTCATGAAATTGCATGTAATATTCGATACATTGCTGACAAGATTTCACGCCAACGAACGATTTGACAACCATTCAAATATAGCAACGAAAATTGCTTGCAAATTCTAGAACAATCTAAATGGGGATTTATAACTTGTTATTTCTCAGGGAAAGTAAGTTATAGAGGATAAACAGTCTTTATTATTCAGTAATCTCTGTAAATTAGTAAGAGTAGGGTTTGGTAACTATCCAATATGTATGTAATCTCATAACCGCGAGCCGCGCTCGGTGGACGTTTAAATTCAATCTGCTATCACATCACGTGGGATACCGTTTTGAGCAATCGTTTTATACATTCATAATCAACCAATTAATATCACAGAATTAATATCGGGGATCGGCACATGACAGTTTCCTCCATATCCATCCATATGCAGATAGTTTACAATTTAGAACTTGCCGAGTGATTATAGTTTAGCTAGCCATTTGGGGCATTCCACAAAAAAGGTCTACTTTGTAGGAGACATGACGCGTATGGCAGCTTCGTGGGACATGAAAGAGTAGAAATTAAATGAGGGCGCCACTTTCTTCGTAACTATCACATTTTGACGTAAAATGCTTTAACAGGGCAATAATTTTGTATGGATTATTTGTTCCATTTTATTTAATTTCTACTATTTCATGTAGCACAGTACCTAAACCTGCAGAAATCTGTATCATATGCCGTAAAAATTTAAAGCAAAGTTATCATGCCAAATATCGGCTTCTTAGCTTTATCAGAAGTTTTAAAAAATAGCGTCATGTTACACAGTTATCTGGAATGCCCCATTTCTCTCTCTTAAGAATCAGCTAGGGAATCATACTGTCTTATGCTAATACTAGTACTATAAAAAATAAAGAGGGATGACTTTAATTTACTTTGCTCCAACTGTCATCGAAGTAGTGGCTAGCCAAACTATTATATAATCCCAAAAATGGTAAATGCATGTATGTGTCCAATTTTTCCTATTGGGTATCTCTTACCCCCTTTATTAACTATGTGACCTTCCCACTCTTTCATTCGAACTCTTAAATTACCCATTTTATTGCAAAATAAAACAAATTTGTGATACCGAATGGCAAGTAATAAAATATTTTAGTATTAGTTACGCGAAGCGAAATATCGGCAAGCTATCATTATTCTAAAATAAAATAGAAATATACAGAAAAATACGAACATAATTCAATGCATTAGGAATAAATAATTATCATTAAAACAAATTATTAATTATACACATGATTATTTTTACAAAAATTAACATTTATCAAGCAATTTACAAATTAGAATTATTAAATGTTTCTTAACACAACCAAATTATTTGGGTGTATAACATGTCACGGCTTGTTCATATGGACTTTCATTTCCGAAACCATCTTAGAGATAAACCATCTTCAACTGCGCGTCCCTCATTAGAGCACCAACGCCTATAGGTCGATTCACAAGAGCTGTCACGAATGGAATGAATGAGTGAATGGAAATATCTATGTGAGTATCGCATCAACCATTAAAATGGTGGTTCTGACTGTACACCGATACAGGTGTCAGTCATACAATGAGAGTTTCGTTCATTAAATTCGTGCCAGCTTTCGTGAATCGGAATCTAGAGTAATCTTACAGACGCAACACATATAAAGATGGCAAAAGTACTTATTTTTAATCTATATGAGTGTCAATAAGATTACGTACGTGCTTTGGATGGCCGTCTACTAAATGGTTTATTTATGGTTCTGGTAATGTCAGTGTCATCTCGCTAAAGGTTCAGCGTTTACCTACACTATACTACATGGCTATTATGTTGATTGGTATAAGATACAGGTGCCCGAAATTCTGTGCTGATATTTTATAAAAAGCATTGGTTTTAAGCTACGACAGTTAATGAGTCATAGTCTTTCTGTGACAGATTCCATTATGCAAAAAAATAACTTAAACCGCACTACAAAGTTAAATAACCGTCGTTGCACTACAGAAAAATCATGTCATTTTATACCTTAACTGTATGCATCACGGTTTATATTACTTTAAAGCAGTTCGAAGTATACGATTACTTAAATATAGACCTTGCGTCCAGGCGTTAAGGTTGGATTCATGTTACCTGAGCACAGAGACGCAAGACCATATGATTGATTCTTTCAAATTTAGAATTTGCGGCATGGGCACGAGTTCATTACAATTTATACTTTACGTCGTTGGGTTAAGATTGGTATTGATACATTGCACAGTGCCGGGCATGAGTCATAATTCCAGCTTGGTTTATTGTAATTTAAACTTTCCGCGGCCGCAGCAAGGTTCATATTCGAAGACACAGGCTCAGGCGAAGCCACGGCTGAACTCCATTGTAAAGTGGACCGTATGTGTTCAGGTTAAGGTCGGTATTGGACCGGGTCACAGCTCCTTGAGCAGCGCGGACTTGGCGTTCTTGAGCTTGTCGAGCCGCTTGGTGAGGTGGCTGTTCTCCGTCTCCAACTCTTCTACTCGGTTTAGCGCTTCGCGGGCCTGCAATTATGAAGTGAATAGTTTAGTTGTTGCTATATGAGTATTGTTTTAGCTCAAAAATATGTGGCTGGTGTAAATAAAAAAATATGTTTTAGTAAATGAAAATATAACAGCAACACACTTAAAGTTTCTTTGGCATAGCTATAGTTCGTTTTTTTTAGCATTAGAAAGAACTTGCAAGAAGGTAAGCGATCTTGACATGTATTTTAATTGAAAAACGCTTTTTAAAAACTAAAAACGATTACTTATGAAAGTAGAACAATATAAATGATCGTATTAGATTCATAATTGTTACATATTTGCCGTAACTTATTTTAAAAATGTGTTTTTCAATTAAAAGACACATCAAGATTGTTTACCTTATTTCTAATGCTAAAAAAAACGAGGTATAGGCAAAAGTTTATGAAAAAATGTCTAAGTGTGTTGCTGTTTGTACTAGAATTTAGTCACGATCAAGAGCAATGAACGAGGATTTTTTAGATGTATACCTACAAATTTAATATTTACAATTATTCAGTTTATAATATTTAAACTAATTTAATTTATGACTACATAAAGGACTTGCGACACACAACTATGAAGCCTGTAAATGTTTTATTTTCGTAACTATTTTAAGGTATTTTAACATAAACGGGTCATCACGTAGTTAAAGAGTAGAGTTTAATAATTATGTCAGGGTAAATTACATCATGCGAAAATTAGGTACAGTAGCTGGGTTTAATTATATACAACTTAGTGGATATAAAATCATTTAGTGTTTCACAACACTCTGAATTATATTAACTTCTACTCGACTTTAAGGTACAGTCCATCGCTGAATGAGTTACGCGGACATAGTTAATAGTTTTTAAGTATTACTTTTTTCATTATAGGCGAAATTTTTAAAGGATTTCGTTCGTCCGTGTTATCAGATATATCCGGAGTTTCCAAGATGCTCACAACTGCTTAAAGTCGCCTTTATTGTCAAGGCGTTAGAGTGCGTGTTCAAATAATTTTGAATGCCTCGGCTGATCCGATATATCCGATGGCGACTGTACCATGCGAAACAACAGTCGAGTATAGGTTATATTAGGGGCACTCATGAATGCACCGTACCGTTAACTATCGCCATTATTGATAACGGCCCAGAAGTCAACGACTTCCTGAAAACATATCAAAGTTATAGCACAGCGTGTTTACCATTACCTGGTTTTTTTGTTACATCGGTCAAATGATGTTGTAAATGTTGTAATTAAATCTACGACATTTTCATTGCTCGGAAATACTAGAGTATGTCTTTGGTCGAACCAAAGACATTAATGACTTTATGAGGCAGGCGGGTCAAGAAAACTTTAGAGACGCTACCTCTGTTTATCTATCAAGTACGCTTTTGCGTTTCGTCGGCTAGTCAGAATGTCAGATTGTATGGCTCCCCTGCTTCCTTTCCTTATAACGGCTTATTTAGACGATGCGAGAATTCGCAAGTGAGTATCATTACATTGCTGGTTTTGATCGGTCGGTTGAATTGAACGTAAGCAACAGTCCGCAATGTAACTAAAACCGCATGCGAGTTCGCACGCCGTCTAGATTAGCCTTGAAGGGCTGGTAAGGCCACAGTTAGTTCATCCCTAGTTTATAATACGGACCTCCCTCTGCAGCTTGCGGCGCTCCTGCTTGAGCTGCTCCTCGGCATCGTCCCTGGCGTCGGCCTGCGCCTTGAGCCGCTGTAGCTGCGCCCCGAGGCGCGTGGCGGCGGCGGCCTGCAGCGCCGCCTCCGCCTCGGCGCGCGCCGCTCGCGCTTTCGCTTCCGCGTTTGACTTGCGGAGGGCCTCCACTGAAATACACCATGAAATATTTGTATATATCATAGACACTCCTTAAATTTATAACAGATGGAGTCCCTAAACGAGCCGGTTACCATCTTTGCCACCCGTCAGTCAACTGATCCAATGGTTATTTCGTGCGGATGCTCAGCGCGGCCATTTCACAAGAGTTATTATGCCTCGGCCGCGACCCGCCCGCTCCAACCACGAACGCGGAAGCTCGCAGGCCGCCATTTGTTGGTGGCGTCGGCGTCGAGTGTACACTAAGAGCTGTTTCCCACTGACGTCCAGTTTTTGTTATTATAGGATCCAGTTTTCTGTAGTATGCTTGCAGGATCCCGCAAACAGAATCATCGTGTAAGTTACTCTTCGTATATTTGCACCTATACTGCTAAAACGGGATCCTGTAAAAAAGTCGTACCCACATAAACCTGTATGTTAGTGGGAAAGAGCTCTAACCGTCAGGTCTAAAGTGGCACTCACATTCTGATTCGAGGTCCTGGTCGTGAGCGCGCGCGACGCCGTTGTGGCGCTCCTCGTTGAGCTGCAGCTTGAGGCGCCGCACCTCACCCTCCAGAGACTGCTTCGAGCTGAGCAGCTTTTGCAACCGGACATCTGAAACGTACATGTTATATATTAATAATCCATTTAATTAATCCAACCATTATTTGAACTTTTGGAGCGACAACCAAAGCGCTAACAGATTGACGTCTTCGTACAAAATTACAATTATAACTTTTCCAAAGCCAACAATGTTTACGTAACCCTCCGGAGCAATCGAAACGCAACCGTCACTTTCGCACTAATACGGAAGAGAGATAGAGAGACAAAGTTTTACGTAGTCGAAGCGATAGCGATCGTAACCTCGGCTAGATCCCGGTGATCTCTACCGAAGTCGGCTCCACTGTAAAGATCGGCCACAAGACTCAATTCGACTACTACAAGTGTCACCTAGCGTTCCCTCGCCGGCGTCGTTGAGCAGCTGCTCATTCTGGTGCGACACTAGCGCCAGCTTGGGCTCGGGCCTGTCCTCCCCGTCGGCGGGCGCGGGCGCGGCGTCCACGAAGGCGCGGCCGGCGGCGGCGGCGGCCAGGTCGCGCGCGCGCACGGCGCCGCGCGCCGCGCCCAGCTCGCGCTCCAGCGACAAGTGCTCGCGTTTTAGACGCTCGTGGGCCGAGCATTTCTCCTTGTGCTCCCGCTGCGGATCAATAAAGTGTACATTATTATTGTCTCCGTAATAAAATGTGACGTTATCTATGAAAAGGCACCTTATTGTCGATGGCGCTTACGCCATTATTAACGATGCTCCGATATAAGTACGACGCCGCGCAACGATGTGCAGCGTATGCGCCATCGACAATGAGGTCCCTTTTCATAGATGATGCACCAAATAATGAAAACTTGAATATAGATTTCGTTGGTATTCGACTTTGTCAAACACGTAAGCGATTAAAGGCCCGATCCCCCTGACCCGAAGTTGACCCGTTAAACCGTTACCCTAATATCAAATTGTACCGGTGACCGTGGTGACTTCGGGTTTCACCGGTTAACCCCGAATTAGTGGGATGGTGTAAGCAATTAAATTGAAAAACCTCAAAGATAACCATCAGCCGATTCTTAAGTTTTTACCTGTAATTGTGCGTATTCCTCATGTAGCTCCTCGATGCGGTCTTTTAGTAATTCGAGCTGGTAACCGAGCGCCGCTTTGTCGTTGTCGAGCTGCGCATTTAAGATCATCGCCTTGCGAAATTTTTCTTCTACCTCTTTCAACTCCCCCTGGAATCGTTCAAGAAACATAAACGTTCAAATAACGACCCTAAAAAACGCTTAGAAATATAGTTCGTTTTTTTTAGCATTAGAAAGAACTCCACAGAAGCACGCGTGCAGTTTATATCAGGCTCTTTAATTGTTGATAATTATTGAATTATCTAATGTAGCATGGTCAATACATATAATTTACTTCAAATTGTTACCGCTAAAAGTGCCGGATTTGGAACCACAAGCTTACTTCTGCCAAGTTCTTTCTAATGCTAAAAAACACGGACTATAGAAACGCATCATAAAGAGCATATAAACGAGTGCCAGGAAGTCGGAAGTTCGAGAAAGTAACAGCGGAGTCTCCGGATGCTCCCTAAGCTCCCGCGCCACAAAGGACATCCTCTTGTTTTTCTCAGACCCATTCCCGGGATCTCATGCGCGAATCGCAGCTACCAATATTGCATTTCTAGTTTAAGTCTGTGCCATTTACAATGTTAAGTAGGCAATAAAGTAAACGTCGCTTATTTTCTTCGCCCTTCAACCGAGATATGGCTACAACTCTAAAAAGTTTGCAGGCCTCACCCTAAGGTCCTTGACGTTGAAGGTGTCGTCGGCCGAGTCCTCGGAGCTCCGCCGCGGCGAGTGCAGCGCCGCGGGGCTGAGCCCCGTCAGCCGGGTGCCCGTGCGCCGCCCCACCGTCTCTGCAAAATACAGACAAATTCTTAACTAAGAATCTTTAAGTAGACAGCGTTCGTTCAGCGTTCAGCGAATGCCGAAAAATCTATCAAGCTAAATATCATCATTACTGTGATATGATGGCTATGAAGTTATAGAGACTTTAACGTCAATAACAAGCCTGCAGCTTCCTAAAAGCTTGTCTGATTCTGTTCTTTGTCGTTTCACTGCCCAGTAAGTGGACGTGGTCACATCTGCAAGGTGATTTAGCCTGATCTACTGAAAACAGTGTAAGCGTGTTCTGGAGTGGATACCGCGTCTGGGCAAACATAGCGCGGGACGTACTATGGCCAGATATCGGGATGAACACAGGAGGGCCGACAGCGACTGGATGCATAAAACGGCAGACCGGGCTCTGTGGCGTACCTTGGAAGAGGCCTATGTCCAGCAGTGGACTGCAACGCGCTGATGATGATACCGCAAACACGGTATATATTTGCTTGGTGTCCGCGTGTGTATACGTATTTAAGCGTAAGTAAACTATTGGCAAGAGTAACGGCTACGTACCGGCATACATGTCGTAGGCCTTGTCAGCATGGTCCTCCTGCTCCCGCTGCTGGCGCTCCAACTCGCGCATGCGGATCTCGCGCGCCTCCGCCCGCGCCGCCCGCCGCGCCGCTAGCCGTTGCTCCGCCTGAAACAGAAGGAAAACCACATAAATATCTGAAGAAAATCGAGGACTTGTTGGAGTGGAATTTATTGGAGAAATAATTTAACTTCTTTCCTAATATAACTTCAAGATGACCGCGATCTTTAGCAATGTAGTCAACGAGTTATATGGATCTGATCTGTCCAAGTGAACACTATGTTATTTTCAGATGGCAATATGTTTTTTGGGAAAGTAGACAACCGTGGTAGGATTGTTTGCACAGTTACGCAGTGATGAGATCAGTGATATAACAAAATAAGGATATTAAAAAATACTACGCGCTACTGCAATATAACGCCGACAATAATAGGTACGTATCTAAATATGGTTATACTCGTATCTTGTTCTGTGAAGTGTAACATACTAAAGACACTTCTCGAGCTCAGACATCCGTCGATTATTCCATCTTATTGAATAGGTAATACCATATATAACGTGTAAGCAAGTGTCGTAAGTAACATAAATTAGCAATGAGGAAAACCGTAGTCAAATAACGCTGAGTTACTTACTAAAAAGACTAGCTATAAATAATAATTATGTATATTAGCAAAAGGCGTCACGTCATTGAATTTTTTTAGACAATGCAACACGATCCGTTCCGGCGATGGCCGATCTACGCGACATTGACAATTAGGTTAAATGCTCGGTGTTCTGGCTGATTTAGGGGGTTCTTGTTTCAAAGAGTTGTTGCCAAACTTGCGAGTTGGGTTACAGCTCAGACATATTGGGTTGGGTTGAGTTGAGACAGAGAATAAAGAAACAGGATTACGTGACGACACACGTGACGATGATCGGTGAACCACTTCTCGGGTTTCGTCAAGATTAGGCGATTAGGTGCATGGCATTTAAGTAATTATTCTGAGACTTTGACATTTCAAACAAAATCACGATGCATTTCGATCGACCTCGAAATGGCCTTTTGCATATAACTATAATAACCTTAGACTGACTGCTAATATATTAAATCGCAGTGTAAACTTAAAGAACTTAAAATAAAGTACAGGCTATTAAGGGAACGCGATGCTTTAATACATGACCATCAGCCATCCCAGTATTCCCAGCGTCCAATTCCTAAATCATACAATTTGGTCAATTAATGATCAAAAAGAATGGAAAGGTATTACTATTTCATTACCCTAAAGTAGACAAGCACATTAACGGCATAGTAAGTGATACGACTGAATTACAACATCCATAAAATGCGGCGAGCATAGGTTAAGGAGTGTCTGCGTCAATACAGGACAGGCTCGGGCACGGCTGGGGCAACCCCCTCGACGGGCGACGGGCTAGACGGGAGGCTGACTCACGCCCATAAAACGAACGCCTGCTTGCTAATAACTACAGTCAATTAGGTACAGGAACTACTTAACTTATGTCTGCTAAAGTTGAAGTTCCCCTAACAGATTACAGTAGGCTATGCAGTTCTGAAATCCGAAGAATTAGATATCTGTGTATTGTGAACTACGTTCCTCCCGCTCTCTTAAACTTTCGGTATTTCCTCACCATAGTGGTTTTCTCTCTTCTTCCTTCACCGTACAAGCAATCCGCCTCTGGAATTCGCTCCCTCTGACGATCAGACAGGCTCCAAGCAAGTTAACTTTCAAACGTTTGCTTTATAACCACCTGCTAAGGCAGGCACAGTAGGAATTAGTAGGTAGATAACCCTTAACGCATGTGCAATTATATGTATTTGTATATATGTATATGTATTTAGTGTACTCTTAGTCATAAGGTATAACATAATTATATGTATATAGTAGGTATTTAGAATGTTGATATTTTACTTCGCTCAAAAGTTACATTTTTTTTTTCTGTTTATTTCTCACTGCACCCACATGGACGCTTTTCTGTTTCGCCCTATGGTTGACTGGTAGAGAATGCCTATACCGGCATTAAGTCCGCCTGTTGTACTTTTTGTATGTGCAATAAAGTTTAAAATAAATAAATAAATATCAGGTACATTTTTTTACGAAACTCAGATGGAGCTTCAAGTCAGTCCTTGTTGTATTAGTACAGTTTCCTGACGATCTATTCGTCGCAGGACTCGTATTTCTCGGTTGAACCAACGACCTCCGGTTTAAAAGTCGAACTCGCTACCTTACCGCTCGAATACATACCGATGCTTTCCTTGAAACAATGTCTACAACAGTCTTAACATTCCATTAAAAATACAGAAATCATGCCTATTGCAGACTAGAAAACAATTGGAATTGTAAACAAAATTCGTAATACTTGGGTACAATGCGGAAAACATGCGTGGTACTGGCGAAAGTTGCACGGTGAATAATTACTTGATTCAATGAAATGAAATAAAATGTACGTTTTGTGATGTCTTCCCAAAAACGGTCGATGTTACTAATTGAATATTGAATAATTTCTGTAAATATTTTAGCGTGTCGCTGATGAGCTGTAAGTAAGTAAATGTTGTACATAGTAGGATGACATGAAATCTTCGACGTTTAAATACAACAACTTATTTGGGTGAGTGTATAAGATTCGCAGCGGCAGCACTTTGGTTACATTATTTATGAAAATCGACAAAGTGTAGGGGCGTGATAAAAAAATAAAGAAAACCGTTGAAATGCGGGCAACGGGAAGCGTTCGCCCGATAGAGACGTCCCGTACTGGGTTTAAACAATAGCTATCCTAACGGCGTGAGTCTGATTGTGAAACCGACGGTCCAAGTGGAAAAATGCGTGCCGTCACGACTTTATCTAATAACAATTCCCGTAATCATAAAAAAAAAGTTCTCACCTCCTGAGACACCGCGTACAAAAGTTTGTACAAATTGTATATATTCCACAATTTATTATTCTGAACTTTAATAGAGTAGCTATTATAACTAAAGAATTTTCGATGTGGAAAAACAAAATATCTGCTTCCTGGAGTTCCTGGGTCTCTACATTCTTAGAACGAGAACGTTACTCGGTCCTATCATACACAAGAAACTCAGAAAGCCAAAATCGGAGACGATTTTCTAAAGTCAATTCCCAAACACTGCAAAACTAGCACAATTGTGTTATAAACTTTTAAGCGGCCACCAAGTGACATTAGAGCCATAATTAGTTACAGCATTGCTTATTTTATGACTATTTGCACCTTAATGTTTGGTTTAGTTGCAATTAGACGCTAGGCCAGAATCGAATGACATTAATTAAGCATTCGAACCACATTAGGTACTTATATGTCAGTCACAATAAAAAATGGTTTTTTTGTATGGGGACCCCCCCTATTTTATAACTTTTTTTTATTTTTAGATTTTTTCCTACGCTTTCACACAATAACTGAGCTGGATTCCAAATTTCATCCTTCTAGGTCATCTGGAAGTAGGTTAGGTTTAGGTACTTATATGTCAGTCACAATAAAAAATGGTTTTTTTTGTATGGGGACCCCCCCTATTTTATAACTTTTTTTTATTTTTAGATTTTTTCCTACGCTTTCACACAATAACTGAGCTGGATTCCAAATTTCATCCTTCTAGGTCATCTGGAAGTAAGTTAGGTTTAGGTACTATAGGTATGTCAGTCAGTCTTAAAATTTACGACTTTTTGACCTTCATATCTTTATAACCGTTTGAGCTAGCTTCATGAAATTTGGGCTTCTAGATGTCCTTATGGATATAATTAGACACACGTAGTTTTATGTGTTTACGTTAAATATGTTTTGAGTTATAGAAGGGTCAAAAGTGGCACCAAGTGGTTCGTGTAATATTACACTTGGCGCTGGCTAGCCAGTTCCTTTGCTTGAACTTGGCTTGACACGCTGCCGCGTGTCTAGATACGAGTGTGATGGTTACCATAACTAAATAACGAAACTAATTAGTTTTGTTAAATTAAACGATCCTTCAAATCATAAGGACATAATAGAATTGGTGGTTGGTCTGTAATGTATGTACGTACCGACACCGACAAAATTAAGTGACCATTCGCAAACCTTGTTGCGACGAGATAAGGTCCATCCTATAGTGAGTTAAGTATATTGCTAAATATGAGTGGTACACACATGTCAAGCCGTGCCACGTGGTCGCGAGTTCGCGCAGAGAATGACGTCATTTTGGACATTGGCGAAGGACGAAAAGGTCACTCCTCTCACTGTGCAAGCTGTCGCGAATCGAAATGTGTGACTAATGCTTCATTGGACACTGTAATTCAAGGTCTGAACGAATGAGTCTGCTGCTAACTTTTATTTAGGTATAAAAGGCAAAGATCAGCCACACAAGTCAGTAATAAACAGAGTTTCAAACCATCTGATAGACTTCGAAGAGTAGAGAGATTTGAAGTCTAATTTGTAAGAATGTAAGTATAATTAGATTACTGGACTTCAAATGTTTTGTGATATTTCTAATATCGTTATGGATTTTACCTGATATTATAGCCATATGTTAGTCACTTTACTAAAACCTGATTAATTTAGGCCACCGACAACATTTCCAAACTTCTAAAGCCCTATTGTATTAGTTAGATTAGAGACATCTTTGAGTAAAGCCACATAATTTCTTAATTTACACACAAACAGACGGAGTACATAACAAAGTTGTTCCATATACAGAGCACATCGTTAACACCATCTGTCGCGAACGATATGCCGCGTTAGTCATGTTGTTAACACCGATATTCCAATACGGTTACTGATACACGAATTGGTTTCATTATTACATATCATATGTGACTGTTGATAAGGACTTTGTATTTATACCTACATACACACTAAGTACGTAAGGAGTAGATACTCACCAAAAAATAAATTTATATTGATTAAATCCGGATTTTTTTACCACGTTAGCGTCGCTACTGGTATTCCGGAGACGGTGAATTGCGAAATTACTAATACATACTTAATTTAGAACACAATCCAAAGTAGATAGATATTACTGATAGTAGCGTTTCTCGATTTGTAAGAGAACTTGCATCTGATCCTCATTTTAACAATAATGGCCCATGAGAAAGTAAGCTATTACAAAGCACAAAAATCGCATCCAAAGTTGATTAAAATGTTACAAGTAAGTGTCATGACTATGCTGAGGATCTCAGCCTCGGCCTGAGAAGCATTTGCTGGTTTAAAAGACATAATATATCACCAAAAAATGTGGTCCAATTGAAACAAGAATTTTGACAGCTAAGTTATGCGTGGAGCGTCCATCTCGCCGTACGACGTGAAATGTTTATGCATGCGCATAAATTATAATAATCACCCGAGTAACCCGAGTGCGGGCGAGTTGTCGTCACTTCGCTTGGTCGGGCGCGAGCATGTCGGGTTTGTCTTGTTTGTTTACACTGAGACAGACACATGTATGACACACCTACAATCGAGAGGCTAAACCTTTAGGATCTGATAATGCATGGGATCCTGGTGGGACTCTTCATGCACACAGCACAGCTACAGTGATTTCGGTGTTTATTGTTAATAGCAACTCCTGCATTTGCTCTTGGAAAGCAATCATTTGGTAGTGGAACTGCTAAAGAAAATCATACACTGATGATGATGACATTTTGTACTGTCTTGTGAAGTCTGCTCTTTTTTTGTTTAAAGTTATATTTATTATGAGTCAAATAAGATAGGTACCTACGTCGCATGAGATAAAACTTATGGAAGTTTACGTTTAGCCGAGGTTTAGCCACACGAACATAAGTATACCGAACCTAAATAAGGGAAATTAAAGAGACAAAGGACAATGAAGCACCCGCTTTACCTAGGTAATATAATGGGAAGTAATATTCCATTTTATCGCCGCGAGCGGAGAAACATTGATTTCTGCGATAGCACTGTATTATACCTACGATTATGTCGCTTGTTTGAGCTCATGATCTCATCGGAAACAAATATTTTACATTATCGGGTCACCACAGACGGCACATACCTAAAATAAAGAATAATACGTTAGGCATGGCCGCGGCGCCGCATGATTTAGAATATTTTTGTGTTGTACAGTCAAAACCGATTTAACCAATCAAATATAGAGAAACCCATCAGTCTCCAAAATTTGTAGATCTGATTTTCACAATAGCTTCGTTAATAAAAACGACGCAGAGCAGAATACTTATTATTGTAAAACTTTTGACTACATATTTTCGCATTAACAATTCGTCCGATTAACAGGAAGCCCCTTGTATGACATCATTAGCTATTAACACATACAATAAAGTTACGCTTATGGGGCCACATGATAAATTGGTCACAAGCAACAAGGCTATGGAAAACTCACATAGAGAAGCAGGAACCTGCCGACGACGCGAAGCAAAAGCTCCGGAGATGACATTTCACTTATTAAACACCATCAGATGGATCTTCAGCATAAGACAATTCACACAAAAACGTATGCGATCACGTGCAAACCGACTTACGTTGACGGGCACACTGGAGTAAGTGAACAAGTGTTTTAGCGCTTGTATGACTAAAGTTACCTACAATTATTCATGTTGATTGCTCTCTTAATGCCGGATTTGGTAAAACAACGAAAACTTAATGACACAAATTAGGGCTTGCTGCTCTCTAAATGGTCATCATTTGCATTAAAATAGGAGCAAAGACTGGCGTTCGTTTCGATAATTTAACCTAAAAACTTAGTCCAAAAGGCCAGTTTAAATCAATATGGCCTTAATCTAGAATAAACTTAGTAACACTCACGTAAAGGATAACAGTCCTGGCAGTTAAACTCAGTAAGGTTTCCGGAAATGTCATGTTTTATCCGCCTAGTTCGCGAACAAGGTCTCACCGCAACGCGCACAAGTATCACTGCCATATGCCTTACATTATCCACGGCTGAACTAACGCAACCATAGATGCTAATTTAGAGATCACGTAAAACACACAGTGACAATTGAAGGAATTTTAAATCTTAGTTACAGGGCACGTTATGCAAACAGCAGTGACTTAATAGAACTAGAGCGGCCTCTGGAAGGTACGTAGAGAAATTTTGATAAGATAGCAGCGACCTTGCGCAGGTTTTGTTGACCATACAACCTACTGTTTGCTTTACTACCGTTTACACAAGTGGAGGAAAGGGAAAGGGCTTTAGGTATACGGAAGGAATCAACTCAATGAGTCAAGTGTGAATCAACTTAAGATTTTGCAACGGAACTTTCAGATGGGAAAACCGGAAAGGTTATTGGCTGCGTAAAAGCGTGTCCAGGACACAATAATGACGACAAACGGAGTCAACGGAGAGGACGATATGTGGAAAAACGTGAGTCAGGATTGAACTGATTAACTGAAATGTTATTTCGTTATCTGCCGATGCAGTGTACACTGTACAGTTACTGACAATAACACTTTTGAATCTGGACAAATTTTGATGGCAGATATTCGTGATGAGCGTCAGATTTGAGAGCTGTTAAGAATAAATTATCAAACAAGAGGACGCAGAAGTTGTACTAGGGGCAAGCTATACATACATGATCCTGCTGGCCGCCGAGAATGCCAACGATGGAGGGATTCTGATCGCCATGTGAGTCCCGCCGCGCGCTGGGCATCCCATCACATTCCGCGTCTCCGTTCTTAAGCCCGTTAACTTTAGCATCGTCGAAGCCGTTGCGGGCGCCGTGTGCGATCTCCATGTCTACCAGCTCAGAATTTACCGTTTCGTTAAGTTTGGAATTATCGCTAGGTTCTACTACGTCTAACTCTACGTTGATTTCATCGTCAGAGTCGCCGAAGTCTGCATCGGTGAATGCTTCGCCGCTCTCGTCGTCGCTATTGTCAGGCGTTGCGCTTTTGGACTGGGAACCCATGATTTGCGTCATCGAGTAAACAGGTATTGTTATATCCGAGGAACTGCGGTTTCGTTTACGCATTCCTATTACGATTGTGTTTGTCAACAAACGCTTTCACACCAACTGAATGGTGTTAGAAATGTTAGAATATCCTTCGAATAAACAATGGTTTAAAAGAATACGAACTGCGTCTTTTGCACTGCAGTACGATTGCGATAAAACAAAAACTTAAGCACTTATCAATATTCTTATCGGTGATTTTCTACACTTCATTAATCACACCTTGGGCTTATTATTTGTTGATTTAATGAATAATCCAAATATGTTATTATTCATATATATAAAAATCCAAAACACTTTATTTATTTACCAAACACTGGATTCTTTAGTAAAGGTAATTCCGAACGAATATCGCCCATGTAAACAAACAATAACAATGAATGAATATGGGTCGTGGAACACGAGCGTTTGCGGCGGTGCCGGCGGCCGACTGTCGTTGACGTGCTTGCAACCGCATATCGCTGTCGTAATCGTATCGCACCGTTACGCGGCAGACGCGGAAGCGGTAGCGGGAGCGGATGCGGAACTAGTTGTTATCGTGACTGGGTAGCTAGCCAAGGTTACAATCGCTATCGCTTCGACAACGAAAAGCATTATGTATCTCTATCACTCTTCCACATTAGTGTGACAGTGACAGTTGCGTTTCGATCGCTACGGAGCGTTAGCGATTGGCATCTTGGCTACGCGGCCTGACCGGTATTATAAGTCAATAATATATAGGGACTTTAATTGCTTTTCCACTTTCCCGAATCTTTAAACATTTGCAAGGCACTTTATTATTCTTTATACTCGTAGTAGTGTTCTACAGCAGTGTTATCAATAAACAAAACAAGTAATGTTTGTTTTATTTACTTACGTAATTAAAGATGATGTTTTTTGGAGTTTACTCCTTAAGATTCGATTTTATATAAGACCGAGGTATGAAAATTTTATGGAAGTTAATTCAAATGTCACATGTCACACAGCACACGTTACACGTAAGTTATGTTTCGAGTGCAACTTATCTTGCGCATCCCCTAGCAACGGCTGTATGGAAACACCTTATTAAATTTATCCAATGTCAACAACAACAGTACATTATCAGAGTTTTCCATGAGTTTTCATGTTCAATTTAATTTTGTACCTATTTTCACTAGCCCGTATTTTCGTAGAATTTGTAGAGTCAGCGGTATCGGTACAAGATGTGGTGGTAGAAAGAATTGTCTACCCCAGGTCAGTTAGATACATGAGCAAATTTCACTTTACCCCCTCTCATGAGCCAAACACAATCGCAACCGCAAGTCTCCCGCAACTCACGCCACGCGAAGAGAACATAGTTAGGTACCAGTTACAAACTCGAGACGCCAATTCTTATCACACACGACATGCATTTCCTATCGTTTTTGGTCGTAGATGAATCACTAGGCGGTCAGGCGTAACACCGGTAGTTGACGTCGCCAGATACCGGTGTCGCCTTCTATGAAGTTTAGAATAAAAACACAGCGATTTACCGCTCAAGATCTGTAATCAATTATCGTCTGATGCGAGTCCACATGAGCGAATGGAATGTGTGGATTGACAGTACTTAGATTACTTTTGTTACGAGGCTTTTATAGTAAGTATGTTTAAAGCACTTCATTCTTCAATTTTGCATAAAGCAGGTGGAAGTTACCTGTTGATTTTATTTCAATCAGGTTACTCTATTTGAATGTAAGTGAAAAAAAAAAATTAGTGAAAACGACCTTTTTTAATGCAAGTGAAGGGAGGGTAGACAAATCGGATCATTAGGGTTCGAACACATATTTTCAGAGATCTTCCCTGTTAAAGCGAGTTTACATTGGCTTCAGAATCCTTTTCTATTTAAACAATGACAATACATCCCTATTCGATAGCGACTTTACATACAAAAATAGTTATCGATGTTCATTTAGGAAACGCGCAATCATGTGGAAACCTAACGATCAGTAGGCGGTAGGTTACGTGTTCGAAATATAATATTTGGTGATGGGTTAGTCATCGCTGGTGAATGTTGCAGGTAGTGTCGACACAAACCTCACAGGTCAGGGTTCAAACAGGTACACTTTTAGTGATGGATACCAGGGGCTTCGCATTTTGCAATGGTCAATGTTGCTGCTGAGGGGCTACCGCGGACCTGGATTTCGAAATTCGAAGAGCGTTTATCACAACGTCTGAGATAGAGACGCGGATAAGTATGTATGTGATCTTCAATTATTGCGCTACGCTTCAAAGAAAACAATTCTACTCTACAATTACCTTAACCAACATGCAACTATACAAATTTTACAAGTTACATTTCAACTCTTAAGACTCAAATTAAATACACAAACGTGTCATGTATCTCACAGCCACGCTTGTCTCATTGTCTCGGATCTGGGTCACCGCGGAGACCTCGCTAAGTTGTTAGGGCCATAAAGGGGAGCAGAAGTGTTAGCTTCAGGTGACACGTCAGGATTACACGGCTATTGTTGGAGTGATAAATCTGCAACGGCCTTTATAAATGATGATGGATGGCCGAGTTGTCAGCGGCGAAGAGAATGCGATTTTCTAGACAAGTCAGCGTTATATCATCTAATCTTTTACGACGGTTTGTTTTGGTTGCTATGTGCGGATGGGTTTAAGGCTATTCATCACAGGATCACAAGTATTCTAAGCACATAATCATTAATTACATTGTGAATAAGGTAAGGATAAGGATGCGTGCGTTGGGAGACCGTGCATACAGAATATAACAGAATAAGTATGATTTAGAGGACTCTGTTAGTTTTGCTCAATCAAAGGTGGAAAACAAGAGAAAGTTCTAAAATGATTCTGGAGAAGAATCTAGCTTAAAGATGGCTTGCATTGTAATAGCCGTATTAAAATAAGTTTTTGGCAAAAATTTCATTTTTGGTACAAGCTTTTATCGCTGACTGTACTTTTCTCACGACAGACAACTAATACTCATCGAGACAATTCTAAAAACCCCTAACACAATTAGGTTGCGTTGTTTCATCACAGAGTTCCTATGGCCACCTCCTGTCTCCATCATCAGATCAGTTCGAAAGTACCATATTATTGTATTGTCATCAGAACTACATACAGCTGCCAATTTTCATAACGCTACGAACGTTGGAAGATGGTTAAATTAGTTACCTTAGATTCCATTACATAGTTAGTTACATACAGGTCGACGTTCCTATGGCCACCTCCTGTCTCCATTATCAGATCAGTTCGACAGTACCATATTATTGTATTGTCATCAGAACTACATACAGCTGCCAATTTTCATGACGCTATGATCGTTGGAAGATGGTTAAATTAGTTACCTTAGATTCCATTACATAGTTAGTTACATACAGGTCGACCTAATAAAAGCTTGTTAAAAATGAAGACACGTAGAAACCACACCGAAACAATAAATATTATCAAACGTTTAATAATTATGAAAATGAAACAAATGTGTTAGTAGGTATTACGTTGACATTGAAAATTATCACAGGAAGAACATAAAAACATATGTAAAATTAATCAAATGGGTTCAAATGTGGCATGATTACAACAATGTATTCTTATTAAATTTACGGATACTACAAACGGATTTTAATTTACATAGGTACCTCTACCTAATATACCTAACATTCAGCAAATATACCTTTATTATAAACAACTGAAATATAATATGCTGTTGTTATTTAAAAATAATACCGATCTGTCAACACCTTAGGTCACAAATAATTAAGTAAATATAAAACATTAAATTAGCTTACAAATAATAATACAAACTATCTCTAAACTAAATAAACTTAAAATAAAAAGCCTATAAATAAAAAACGTCCCCCAAGTCACTGCCGATATTGGGCAGTGTGCCCAGAAGGCTGGCCGCATTGCCACGTTGTATGGCAATACTTATGCGTTGAGCAAAATACTGGCCAGCCCTCTGGTCTCCTGCGGCATCTATAAGGCGCTCCGCTAAGGCCCTGTATATACGGCGCGCGCTTGGCCCCCACGGCCCCAGCGTTTCGACCCCAAACGCCTCAAAAATATAACTACTGCCAAGGGTGGCATATTTGCGGCGTTTGAGGTCTTCTGCCATGGACGCGGCATGACCAGCATCTCTGCTGGTGCCCGGAAGGTGGGACGGCGCGAGGGTGTCAACACATGTGGCATCCCAGACTAGAGGCCGTCCCATCTTCCAAGGCACCAACGTCATACCGTCGGGCCTCTTGCCATCGTCCCTAGCCAAACCGACGGGCTCGAGTATGGCCGGGACTTTGACGCTGACAAAGGCCCTTCGGATGACGTCGTTGATGCTGGCGTGTCTGGGTATGCGTCCGGCGCTTCTGCCGCAGGAAAGTCCATGATGTCCAAATTTGTCCACCATGGCACCACAACGGCAGTGATGGGGGACGTTTGTTACAGTCCCTATGCGCAAACAAGTCGCCAGTCTGAAGGTGGTGTTGTCCAATAGGGTCCCTATGGATGGAGAGGGTAGGGCTTGTAGCCACAGACCCGACTCCCACTCCGCAGTGGCAAGGAGACGAGCTCGCTCCGCCGTACTAGTTGACGTATCAACGAGATTATTCCGTACTAGACGGCAGAGCGGCTCGTCCCATTGCCTCTGCGAGCAAGGATTGGCAGGCGGGTCCGTGTTGCTGCAGGTTAGTGACCAAACATTCTTGGCCTCGGTGCAATGTGCTGCCTCTATGGCCCCGAGAGAGCGAGATAAAATGCCTCCAATTAGGTTTTGAGCACTATGCACCGAGGACAAGAAGGCAGGCAGCGACACACTGGAAATTTTGCGGATACCCAGGCCACCGTGCCGAATAGGCAGAGAGGCCTGGGTCCAGGACCTTTCTTCAAAACGTATGTTGAGAACAGATGAGAGAGTATCCTGAATTAAGGAGTCAAGTTTTAAAAGTAGGGTGGGATGCTTCCAAAGGTGACTACAGCGGAGAACATATGTAAATTTGGGTACGAAAAGGCAATATCGAATGATGGAAAAGGCGGTATGCATATTAATTTTTAGTAGGCGTTCCGAAACAGAATTGAAATTTTGGATTTTGGCATTGACATATTCGTCGAAAGATTGATCTAAAATAGGGCAGCCAAGAAGGTGAAGCTGATTGTCACTGATAATTTTGATACCGGGGGCTATCATAGCAAAGCTGTCCTCTATAATTTTGCAATCGGAGGAAGGGTTCAAAATAAAGAGTTCGCATTTCGAAAAGTTCAGAGTAAGGCCGATAGATTTTAACTCTGATGTTAGTTTTTTTAAATCGTCATTGAGTTTATGTAAAAATGTCCTATAATATTTATTTATTGGATTCCCGTGGTCCTTGTCAAGTTGAGTGGAGTGAATCTTCATAGCGGCGTGTAACAATACGCAAGGACGTTACGGGCGCGCTTGCACAATACCTGACAATAGCAACGCGACGTTCATCTATAAGATATAGCTCTCTAATGTCTGTCACTTACATGTTAATAGTTAAGCAAAGAGAATTTAGACTAGAGGAGTACTGTCAAAGTAAATTATGTAGTCAGTACATTTACTGCCATCTTTCGAATGAAAAAATAAGGATCAAAGTCAAATGGCGTTCTAAAAGTGTGTCAAAATCATTTTGTATCGAAAGATGGCACTAAATGTACTGACTACATAATTTACAAATTTGTCAAAGTAAATTATACTTGTACCCTATCACTTTCGCATCGATTATAGATTACTACAATGACAAGAGTTCAAAGTCCAAGCCGGAGAAGTAAGACGACGAATCGTTGATTATTGTCGTCAATAACTCGTCGACTGTTAAAATAGGGCCACTTGCACCATCCCACTAACCCGGGGTTAACCGGTTAAACCTGGAGTTACCACACTGAGAGAAAAGTACAACAAAAATACACTTAAATTACAAAAATAAACTTAATCCGGGGACAAGGAGAGTTAACTAATAGGAACAAATTGACTTTTACAATTTCTATTAGTTCTTGCAATTTCTATTATCTGTTTGTTGAAATTATATTTGGGATTACTGAGCTGTTTGTAGAAATAAATAAACTTTACAGAAATAGTGAAACGTCCATAATTATTACTAAAACTTCATTTTTTCCCCAGTACAGAACTGTTTTTTAATTCCTGGTGATGATTGTTCTCTCAGTGCATGGTTATCAGTGTTAAGCCCCGGGTTAATGGGATGGCGCAGACGACTCGAGATGTTCTGATGTAGTTTTTTAAAAGATCACAAAAAGATATCGTTTTCTTTACAACTACAGATTGTCGTTAGTCGATCGTGATCACTGGCCATTTTACAAAATAAACTTTCACGAAACTGTGTACAGTTACAGCTTTTCAAAGAACAGCAGGCATTCTCAATCTTTTGTAAATAAAGGCTACAAATCCTATATTTAAGAGGTCACCGGACTCACCGGTCGCAAAACATGACCTATATATCTATGCCAGGATTGCCAGGTGGGCCATTTACAGCCAGGTTGGGTACAGCTGAACTACAGAATTAATTTACCAAAAGACAAAGGCACTTAGTTTTTCACAAGATAATTATCACTTGGAGATCGCCGCACGGAGCTCGCAAAACGCATGCGCGCGCCGAAACACGCGACACACTGAGGTGAGGCCCGGTTGCATTTGCACTTGCTAAACAATGGTTAGCGCATCCGCATTCTGGATGACGGTCAGTTAACTGTACGATCGGCAGAGCTGTTAATACACTTTCAGTTTTATTTGGATTCAGAAGGAAATTAACCTCCTGTGACGACCAGCATCTATATTGTTTTTGCCTGACCGCAATTGAATTCTGACTTTTGTGTCAACTTGACAGAGTTAAATATACCTAAGCAAACAAATTTAAGTCGTCAGGGGGTTCAAGAGCCATTTTGTATCCACGAGTGAAGTGTAGGTATCTGTTGTGTGGAATTCAGTGTATTTTCGTTATTAAATATAATGAGCAAACTGTAAATGAAAATTGAAAAGAATGCGGAGAACATTAGCGATATAACAATATAAATCACTCTCTTTCTCAATTGAGCTCTTTTCCTTCCATGAGAAATTTTAGGTTACATTTATTTGACCAATTTTCTCCAAACGAAAATACAACGCCAATCATGCTAATGCCTAAAATAAGTTTACAATGAGGTTAGTAGGTTTAAGACTAATATGAGTTTAATGTGAATTGAACCCACTACACTCAGTTTACAAAACCGTTAAATCCATTTTATTTCAACGCGCGTCTTAACCATCGTTTAATTACGATAATTACGAAACGGAACTGCGTTTCCCGATTAAAACGGTAAACTCAATATGGATTCAAATGCAAGAACAACCGGGCCTCGAACAATGCGGAAAGCTACTTAATTCCACTGAAGCCACGCGATCGATTCGTATCGATGGAAAAACTAATCGGTTCCGACGATTAACGGCGAGGTATCGACTAGAAACTTAACATCTAAAGCGACCCAAATCCAAATAAATCTTCAAACCATTTTAGGGCATGTAGCTGTAGAATTAAAGAAGAGAATCGCGTGCAAAATCAAATGTACTTGAGTCACTCCGGCTTAGAGCGTCAAAAGTATTGAGCGAGATGCGCGCACGCGCGACGCAAATATCGTGACATTTTCAATCACTTCTCTCACAAACACTTGATTAGATTTTACTATTCATTCATAAATCGACTCTATTCCCACGTATCTAGATTTCTTTTTCGACAGACAAGCTGTTTAAGATAGGAGGTTTTATAAGTGAGTGATGTTTCGCGACGCATGTGCAGCATACGCATCACGCTGCCAGCGCCGGCGCATAGTTTCGTAACACCAAAGGTGAATGATCGATGCCAGATTTATTTTTAAACGAAAATAAATCGAGAGGACAATAAACTGTCAGTTTCGATTTGTATAATAGTTATTGGTGTCGTAAAATTAATGTTTTAGTATTTTAGTAATCATAATTCAAGTTTACTTTCGAAACGCTTTCAGAATGCGGTACAGGTGTGGAAAACTTTCTGGACAGTTATTTATTGGTATAATTGGTAGTAAATTAAACCCATTTCCCATTTACATTACCGATATAATATTATTAGTACAGGTAGGTTCTAGGTAGGTCCTACCTCCAGTGTCAGTTTGACGTGCTATTTTTGGGATAAGTATACAGATTATTCACGTAAAAGACTATTTTTTGCTATGGGCTATCGTTTACGAATTAATTACGAAAAACTCCCACTTCACTCCCACTCCCACCCTCCGGTACTTTTAGTATGTCATGTTGTTTAATACACCATTCCCTACAACTATCCCCCGTTTTTCCTACGTTTGGTGGCCTATTCATAAACATTTCGTCTTTGTGAAAAGTCCACGTGTCTCATGTTCAGACTTGCGCAGCGCGCGCCGGCATTTTCACCTTTTTACCCACATTGCAATAGTTATTTTATTCTTTGTTTTCTTTTTATCGACACAGCGCATCTAAGTGGCACATCCGTCTCGTCTCGCAGAATGTGAGAAACACAAGCATTAAAACAATAATACGTTTAAAATCGAGAAGGTTAATGCAGAAAACGTTCTAATGAACATAAATGTATTAACGCTAATACGTATTTAATAACCATAGGGGCATTTCACGCCAAGCGGGCAGCGAAAAAAGTGTCAGGTCATAGAATTTGCTGAAATTTGGAATAATTATACTACTCGATATTATAAAAATACGCATTCTTTTATTTTTTTTTATTTGGCACCGTTTCCGGTTTGGAAGCATTTAAAAAATGGACGAAAATTGAGGAGAGCATTTTACAAAAGCTGATGCAGCTATTATTTAATAAACTGAAAAATAAGTTTAATATTGGTTTGTATACAATTTTAATTGCTTTATCTTGCAGTTATAACAATTTTGATATTTATTAATTTTTTCATACAAAAAACCGGAAATGAAAATTTCAAGTCAAATTTATATAAAGTTCGGTATTTTTGAAATTTTTTATTTTTGCCTCAAAATGTAGCTTATAGTCCATCAAAAATACATGGAAAGTTTGAGAGTGGGATCTGCATTAGTTTCGGAGATACATGAACTAAAGTGCAAACGTGCCGGTCTGAGCGTCGTACTGGCGATTCCTTAGTTACCCAGTCAAATAAAGGTTTTGACCCTGGAATGACAAATAATAAGCTGGAAACTCGTATAACTACACCTTCGTTTTGGCGGTCTTTAAATTACGATAAAAGTCATAGAAAACCTCGTGTTCGCACCGGAGTTTATTCAAGGTCAAAGGTCACAAAAATTGCTTTATCACGAATATCAAGGTTTCTATAGCTCCAATTATGTTTTTATATAAATGAAGATTGTAGAGCATACAATTTGTGACAAGTCATATTTCGGGCATTTTTTCAGATCCTCAACCGTTTTGTAGGAATTGTCGGATATAGACGGCATAGAACGCGTAGCGGTCAGCCATACGCTCCGTAATGCAAGTTTCCCGTGAATTCCGGTGAATAATAACTTCTATGAAGTTATTTATTTCATAAGATGCTATTTACGGATTATACGCTGATTTTAGAACGAAAGTTGTCTCTTCTGTGGACAATAGTTAACAGCTTTTGTGCATTTATGCATTCATTTTATGAAATAGGCTAATATGTAAAAGAAGTACCCCTTCATTATTAGGATTAATTAGAAAATTAGGGTTTGTTGCCTCTAGTGTCCACAGAAAAGAGGTAAAGTTGAAGTACAAATAATACAAGTAAACATTTCCACAATATTTTATTCAACTGGCGATGGAAATATGTATATCTTTTCGATCTGTCTTCAACATTTGCAAACGTTGACTATTTGTTGGTTTTACATTGAGTTAAAATTTGGCATATTTATGAAAAACCAATGACAATGCAATATTTTAATGACATTACTACATAAGTTAAAATAAAGTCGCTTCCCGTTGTTTGTCCCTGTGTATTTTAAATAGACAGAGTGATTCAAGAGGACGATTTATGTATAATTTTATTAACCCGTGCGAAGCTGGTCGTTTTTAATGTATAAATAAGAATATATAATGACATCAGCCCATCATCATGGCCATAAAATATATTCGCAGAATTGAGCAGATAACTGAAAAAAAGTACAGTCCACGATAAAAGCTTCATCAAAATCAAATCAAATCACACAAGCTGTTAACTATTGTCCACAGGAGAGACAACTTTTGTTCTAAAATCAGCGTATGATCCGTAAATAGCATCTTATGAAATAAATAACTTTATAGAAGTTATTATTAACTGGAATTCACGGTGAACTTGCATTACGGAGCATATGGCTGACCGCTACGCGTTTTGCGCCGTCTATATCCGAATTATCCGACAATTCCTACAAAACGGTTGAGGATCGGGAAAAATGCCCTGAACATGATTTGTCTCAAATTGTATGCTCTACAATCTTCATTTATATGTAAACATCGTTGGAGGTATAGAAACCTTGATATTCGTGATAAAGCAATTTTTGTGACCTTTGACCTTGAATAAACTCCGGCGCGAACACGAGGTTTTCTATGACTTTTATCGTAATTTAAAGACCGCCGAAACGAAGGTGTGGTTATACGAGTTTCCAGCTTATTATTTGTCATTCCAGGGACAAAACCTTTATTTGACTGGGTAACTAAGGAATCGCCAGTACGACGCTCAGACCGGCACGTTTGCACTTTAGTTCATGTATCTCCGAAACTAATGCAGATCCCACTCTCAAACTTTCCATGTATTTTTGATGGACTATAAGCTACATTTTGAGGCAAAAATAAAATTTTTCAAAAATACCGAACTTTATATAAATTTGACTTGAAATTTTCATTTCCGGTTTTTTGTATGAAAAAATTAAAAAATATCAAAATTGTTATAACTGCAAGATAAAGCAATTAAAATTGTATACAAACCAATATTAAACTTATTTTTCAGTTTATTAAATAATAGCTGCATCAGCTTTTGTAAAATGCTCTCCTCAATTTTCGTCCATTTTTTAAATGCTTCCAAACCGGAAACGGTGCCAAATAAAAAAAAAATAAAAGAATGCGTATTTTTAGAATATCGAGTAGTATAATTATTCCAAATTTCAGCAAATTCTATGACCTGACACTTTTTTCGCTGCCCGCTTGGCGTGAAATGCCCCCATATTCACTTGTAGCCTAATTAAAAATTGTAAGTGGAAAATCAGCCAAGTACGTAGACCACGTACAATGAAGGATTCTGTACAATGCATTTAAAAGCTACGAAGAAAGGAAAACAAAAGGCGTTCAAATAAAATGTCGACACGACGATAGGGAACTCAAAAATGGTTTAATCTTAATATATAGACACACACACACACACACACACACACACACACACACACACACACACACACACACACACAGACACCACAGACAGAAATTATACAGGGTTTCATTTTTGCTATTTTGGCTACGGAACCCCAAATAAAAGCTATGAATATGCAAAATTCAGATCGCTAAAGTATCAATGATTAATTCATCGCACACTCGACCGCCCCTTTTCACAATAGTTTCACTATTTTGATTGATAGATGGAACTAAACGGTTCGATTTGAATAAGAATGGTTCGAGCTGTCACCAACTCATGTGACGGGGTATGTTACTGTCACATTTCTATAATAACTTAAGTGGCCGTGAAACTGACGGACTTAGGAGTTATTTTAGAAATTAATCAAGGATTTTCGTTGTAAATGATGGATGGAGAAGGCACGTCCTTTAGATATGCGGCTAATTTTAGTTTGCTACCACTAGCTGTGATTCAGCTCGGATATAGCAAGCTATTCCGCAAAAACAAATACAGACTTATGATAAAAGCAATTGAAGCTGTGATGAAAAGTTTAACGGCTATTGTAACTAGGCTCTAGGCTTAACTTAGGCGCGCTGTTAAACAGCCGTTAAGCCAGACACCGCGTACGAATCTGGTGGTTCTGGGTTCAAACCTCTATAAATATTGTGTGATGACCGTGACTATGTGTCATGAGTTTATTTATTTATTTATTTATTTATAGGTTCACCAACAGTTATTACATTGAAGCTTACATCTATACAAACAATGACAACATGCTGAATGTATAACTAATTACTGGTAAACACCACATGCAAGTAATTAAAAAAAGCAAAGTCAACAACAGTTTTGGATGACATCTATGCACTTAGGTATCATTACCAATAGCCAATAGTGCAAACTTTGCTTAGTTAACATTCGCAAGACGAAACTCAATCTCACACGCCTAAAGACTATTACTACTTGAAATAGTCAGTTGGAAATGGTTTGCAAGATAGATAATTATGATAACAAAAATGTTGTCTTTTTATTTTATAGCTATAGAAAATATAGGCCTCTAAAAACCGGATTACGTTAACGACTCGTATTTGAAGCTATAATTAAAACAGTTATTCGGAATATTACGTAATAATCCTGACATTGCCAAAACACGAAAAATAAGTGAAAGTCAGATACACAAAACTTATGTGTACGGCGGCAACTGACAATAATCAATAAAGGTAAAAGAAATCGGAAGTATATCTTGTCAATAAATTACATACTACTAACTTGCTAAACGAATCTAGGGCATAAAATGTTCAACATGCTTCGGCCCGCATGATTTGAATTGCAAATAACTTAGAGAATACAATTTGCAAAGTAGTAATACTAATACATTAACATTAGGTAATTTTCTCACTAATTGCCACAGAATAAAGTGAGTGATGTGATGAGGGCATATCAGGTTAGGTAATAGGCGTAAAAAAAGGCGTAGAGGAATAAGATGAACCAAATTAAATACGAGCTTAAGTACATCCCACGGGTTGGTATTTGAGGATAAACGGATAAAAGCGTAGGCAGACCAGGGCGGGCTCGTGTGAGGTCATTTGACACAGTACAAACTGATCTGAAATAATATGGGGAGAGGGCCTTAAAAAACATTTCTAGATAAGGAGGCAGGTACAATAGGTACATGTTTTGACAATTATACTCTTGTTATGCAATAATCCTCCAGTCCTTCTTATATTTACCATTAAAGTTTCTGCTTTGCCATCTCTTCTGCTGTACGCATGAAGTAATCTATATGCAACGTTACAGTAAAATAAATGAAATCTACCTCTGACTCCAGCTGACGTTGGCAAGTCCTTTGATGCTCCTGCTGTTGAAGCAAATAGAGCACGGGTTTTCTCCGAACCATGTCTCAATCGGCACCAAGGCTGAGCAGACTGAGCAGCGGCGTTTGCATTGCAACCTAGCTTAACTAATACTTACTAGTTTAGGTCTAACGTGGCACACGATGGACCTCGCAGACTCCTCATCACTGCTGCTCTCCAGACAGTCGGACAGCGAGGGCGAGCGGCGCGGCCAGCGCGGCGCCTTCTCCGAGTCCGGGCTGCTCAGCTCTGACCCCGGGCTCAGCAGCGGCGGCGCCTGCCCTCTCCACCAGGACACCAGCGCCGGGGCCACTCCGACAACCATAGCTAGGCCTAGCTTCACCATTTTGATTATAAAGTCTTAACTTCACTGTTGCATTGTTCGATCTATTAACAAAACACTGGTCTCAAGTGATGCATTGTCCGCAAACGTCTATTTCAGAGCTTCCGGCTTTATGTCAACGCGAGCGAAACGAGCACGTGCCAAATAAACCAATTAGCGACATCACTCGATTAAGGCAAAAGTCACAGTCACTTTACCACTGTCTAAGTTAAGTTCTCGAGACAACACGCGCGTGGAATAGCAGATCCGCGTCAAGTTCTGTAATATCGAAAGTCGCCGGTTAAGTTGACGTTCTCTCGCGATCGCGGAGTGCCGAGTGGCGGTCGTTGACGGTGGAGCCCGCCGCTCCCCCCGCCGCCGCCCAGCGCCCCTCCAGCCGCCCGCCCAGGGAACTACCCCTTACGTCTGTGCACAATGTCGCGCAAAACTGCATTCAGCTATGTACTTTAATATGCAGCTTCTAATCTAAAATTAAACAAGCGATTTCGTTTGTGCATTGTGCAATTTACTGACAGCTGAAATGTAGGTCAAACGTGTGAAACTTGTACTCTAGTAATAAAAACAAATTGGGTTAAACGCGTAAAAAGATAACGCAACGCGCTGTTAAACAGGGAGTACTACTTGCAATGCAACGAGATTTTCAAAAGTGGAATAAATAACGGTATAGGTAACCCGAAGAGCAAAGTGACGCAACGCACATCCGCACACACTTCCTGCTCAACGTTGCAAAATTGCATTGTTTCGCATTAAACATCGAAATGCATTCAGCGAGCGTGAATGTCTTGAAGACACACTTCACTTTAGCACGCAGCACTTTGGAGGGAACTGTTAACTTTCAATTTACACACTTGTTAAAAAAAAACTTAAAGTAGTTCACTTGGTCTACCTAAGTAAGTTAAGTATGTACAGGTACATATTGTACAGAATTGATATAGATTTATGCCTAAACTCTAATGTAAAACATTGTGTACAGATGAAGGTACATTAGACCAATGCAACTTTTTTACTACACGGTAATGCTAATTTCCACGCGGTATGTAAGTAGGAGGAACAACAGAGACTGTGTGTAATATTAGCACGCTGGAAGATGACATCTGCAACGCATTGCGCTGCACTCGCGATTGGTCGGCGGAGAGGACGGGAGCGGTGCTGGATCGATGCAAGCGCGACTTTTGACCCTGGCTTTTAGTGCGAAGTCTTACATCTCTCCTCGCCTACCATGGATACGTATCGTCAGTTCTCAGATATGGCTTTCTTGTGGGGTAACTCTTGTGAGATTGACAGATTGTTTCTCAGCGAAAAAAAAGTGCATATTCTTGAGCAATTTGCAATGCACCACTAATAGGTACTATAACATATGTAAATCAAAATTATACTATATTTGTCACATATACCTAGTCAGAAATCTGTTCTGATTGCGTTATTTACAAAAGTAAATAAAACCCATAAATATCAAATACATTTTCACACCTACTCATACTGAAACTATCAGTCAACTCACAAAATGTATATTGAACCTGACAGTACAGTCACGTTTATGTTTTTGGAACACTACACAAAGAGTAGGTAATAGGTATACTAAGTATCTGCAAATCGTAAAGTGCAAGAGGGAAGCATGCTTTAGCTTCGCATACCATACATAAACTTGATCAGGATAGGCAATTGCCTGCGTAAGTACGTATTAGTGTTTTATTTTAAACCTAGCTATTTCTCCTTAGATTATAAAACAGCTCAGCTCTTTACACTGCTTTTGCTATACTTTTCCGGCCTTCTGTTCTGGCCAAATATAAGTTTTCATTTCGCGTGAACCGAGAGAATTGCATCAGCCAGGGGTAGGGGGTAGACAGATCGATGCTGCTGACGTCAAACCCGGCGAGGTGCCTCGTGGCTATCCAAGCCCTATAAAACGTCGAACGATTTACGATGCCGATTTGAGTACCTCCTCGACATCTGATTAGATAGATAAGATCTTCCAGGCTAAATTAATTAAGTTTTTTTCCGTATAGACCGAGAGAATTCTATGATGTAAGGGTACACAGGTCGATGCTGACGTCAAAACAGGGGGGGTGCCTGAGGTGCCTCGTGACTATCCGAGCCCTATAAAACATCGAACGATTTACGATGCCAATTTAAGAGCCTAGACGATATCTGATTAGAGGCACTAGCAACGAACTAGGAACGAGAAAACTGGTAGAGGAAACAGAGTATGTTTGTAATGTACGGTATGTAGAAAAAAATGATTCATAATTGGATTGCTGTAATGAAGTAGATTGGATGTTTAATATCTACCCTAAGTAATGAACTAATTGATTGTAGAAAGGTGTGTATACCTAAATCAACTAATAAATCAGTCATAAGTCATAACAAGTAACAACACACTTAGAATTTTTAATCGTCTTTTCTTCAGTAATAGCTGTAATAGTTGTTCACACGCTAGCGACGCCATACATTTATTATAAATATTAAATATTATATTATAGGACATTCTTACACATATTGACTAAGTCCCACAGTAAGCTCAAGAAGGCTTGTGTCGTGGGTACTCAGACAACTATATATATAATATACAAATACTTAAATACATAGAAAACATCCATGACTCAGGAACAAATATCTGTATCATTAAACAAATAAATGCCCTTACTAGGATTCGAACCCAGGACCATCGGCTTCGCAGGCAGGGTCACTACCCACTAGGCCAGACCGGTCGTCAAACACACCATCTACATATGACAAATATATAAGCCCATAAAAGCGACGGTTTTTCAGTCTTCATGAACAACAAGTTCCTACTTGACAGACTTGCAGTGATTTATCAGCAGGAAGTTTTAAATTGAAATAGTTAATCTTTCTTTCCACGTTCTTTCAATTTATCAAATTCCAATCCAAGTTAGCTTCCAGAGGAATTCAGTTTATTCGGTCAAATAAATCTATTTCGACGTCAAAAGTTAGGAGTTTGACATTGATTATTTTAGTTCTTCGATTTAAATTTTATAACGTCATCGTCGTCAACGTTTTAAAATTCACAGCTATAGTGTATTGTTCGATCGCACCTTTCATTTCATTTAATATATGCACAAGCAATATTTACATACATTGAAAATTATACATAAAGAATTAGAAATGGAAGCTTTAGAATTGCAAATGGAAGCATATAGTAGGCTGGACGCGTTCTGTCGTCCGCATACTTATTCAGACTGTGAAAAGCTTTAGAGCCCTTTGAAAGTGTTAAAGCTAACTGACAATGGGTAAACTTTATGTCGTTGGAATAAGGTTTACGAATAGTTAACAGTGTGGAAGAGGTACATAAGGTACGGGGTACAGAGCCCGGCCGGGAACTGGGACACGGGATCGATCGCCGGCCAACGACCCTTACCCTAGGTTACCACCGTTGCTCCCGTTTGGCAAATAGGTCGCTACATTACAGATTGTATAAACACTGGATTTATGTTTGTTATAATTATACAGATTTGAATTGGTGTAGTAATATATGTTGTGTGTAATCAAAAGCACATTTGGTTGCGTTTCGGTGCTGAAAGACTTGAACGCATTTTAATAATATGCCGTTTGTTTGGAAATTGGTCTCAAGTTGACAGTACAAGCATACTTAAAGTAAGTCACTTAATATAAATTAACACAATGTGTTTAAAAATTACTAAATAATAAATTAAAACGGAGCCTCCACAGCAAGGAAATTTTAAGAAATTCAGAGGCTCCTCAGTAAGAATATTACTAGCACTATAGCTAATAATAGTCAACATTCTAGGCGTGTTTGCTGACATACATACAAACACAGTTAACTAACCATTCGGAAACCTTATAGCAAAGAGACAAAGTCCACTATACGTCATTCATTTAGATGAAGAGCTAATCAAATGCAGCTCTCACAGTGACCTGTCACACAACGTGAAAGGCGAACGATGCTAATTCTATACGAGTGGCGAGCTTAGTACTGGTTTCAACTAATTATAATAGGATTTAGAGATTAGATGAAATAATTGTAGGAACTAATTCCAAGTGACCACTTGGAAATTGGGAGACGATACGATAACATTTGAATTGTATTTTATATATTATATCTGGGTCAGACTTATTGTTGCGTAAAAATTACGCTACGAATATTAGTTTTACTGTGTTTTTTTACGTTAGAACTTCTACTGTGTTTACATCGTATATATAGGTATAGGTATATGCATGCGATGTAAACACAGTAAAAGTTTCTAGGGCCTTATTTACATATATTCTCCATTTGGTGTACGTAATACATATTTGAATTTTAATAAAGGGTAGAGTAAACAAATATGCACAAAATTACTTTCATTATACCACTTTAACTTATCAATTTGCGTAATACCTATTTAAAAGGCCGCACCATATACAATTATGCAAGTTCAATTTTACCTTTTTTCAATAAATAAAAGTTACTTTCACCAAATCGGATCGCAGACGCAAAACTTTCTCAAGTAGATCTGACTCTACCATAACTTACACCTCCCACAGATGGTACAAAACTCTAATCAATAACTACAATACAAACAAACCTTGTTACACAAACATTCCCAATATTCCAATGTCCCAATTTATTCCTTAGTCTAGTATTTCCGTAATAGCTATCCGATCCGTCGTCTTAAACGAACCAATATAAAATGATTAGACTTCACACATCAGACACATCGCGCAGTTATTTTGAATCGAACGCACTGTATTATGCGTTGCGTTTCCGTAACGTAATGCGTAGGGCATGTAACGCAAGCTATGTAACATCTGACATCACAATTCCAATCATTACAACCAGGGTGTGCACGCGCATGTAGGTACATGCATTGTATATCTATTTGTTGTCAATCACTGATTGTGATTACGATACATAATTTTCTAGGTGGATAGGTGATAAAAAAAAACTGCTACATCTACTCCTCACTTCCTTTATCTAATTTTTCCAGAAGGGGCTTAAAGATCAAAGAAACGAGACGTTCGAGATCTTTCATCTTCGGGTTGTACATTATACACCTGGAATATGAATCCCCAACAGATAACTTTGGCCTAGCGTGGCAATATGACCAGGAAAACCAACTCCGAACTAAATGAGAAAGACTGAGAAGACTAATCTGTGCAAATTTTCAGTCATTCCAATGAAAGTGAGCTGGGACGCTACCGAGAACATCGAAACTCTAAGATCTCTATTGCTCTTGATTAAATAGACTGACAGAGATGAAGTCTTTAGAGGTCCAGACTTAGTGCCAGTTGCACCAACCACATTTGACAGACTGATCAACGTCAGCCGGCGCGCCCCGGCGCTTTACTATGAAACTTTCCATACATAAAAATTTAGCGAACTCTTTAACGATACGAACACTTTGGTGCAACCGACCCTTAGTCTAATACGAGCTGTAGCCATGTGCATTGTGCATATATTTATTGAATTTTCATTTAACTATATTGGCTAAGTAATAAAGGTCACGACTACCAAAAGCAAAGTGAATATTTCGGTTGGGCGCGTTGTAGAGCGGTCGCGCATGCTGCACAAATAGATCGCATCTTGTAGGGCTGTCAGCGGCGGATAATTGGGTCGATAACTATTAGCGGAATGAGCGGGATACTGGCAACTGGCAACAATAGCACGGTTTGATGTCGGTATATTCCCTCAAAGATTTGCAGTGTAATATTTGTGCGTTCAATCCTTGATGTATATTAGTCAGCCAAGAGAGTGATCTACCACTTTTCGACTCTATCATCTGATTGATAGAGTCGAAAAGTTGTAGACCACTTTCTTGGCTGACCGTATACAGCGCGAATAGGTGAGGTCTGTGTAATGCAAATTTTTGGAGTTGAGTACATAATAGAAAACTATTTCAAAAAGGGATAAAGGATATGGCATTTGCTATTTTCAGTAATTATCAGATTATTTATGTCAGATAAATACAAGCGTTTATGGAACAGGCTATTCAAGTATTGTCGTATCAAGATCTCAAAATAATACCGTCAAGAGCTGAGCTTTAAATCTATGTATAACGATATTGACGATGATGATGAAATACAAAACAAATATAACAACGTCAGGAAGGTCGATATTTGTGATAATGAAATCTCATAATTATTTTCGGATCTCGGAGAGATATTTTCCGATAAAACATTGTTTTTTCGTTGTTATTTTTCAGGCATATTTGCCACATACATATCCCTACAAAGGTTACAGAGTATATAGTAATAACATCATAATTAAGACGGGATTTAAACATATCCGCGAAACGTGCTTACGCCATGTCACGCCGCCTAAACACCACATTTTATAGCTTCCTCTTCCACGTTTAAATTACGATGTCTTTATACCGCATCCAAATGGCAAATTGGTGTTTATTACATGATTGTGGTCGGCATAGTTAGATTTAATAACATTCCTTAGCATTGCAAGGATTTCCTGGGTTTTCTACATTGTACCAGTCTATAATCTGTACGTTGTAGCATTAAACAAAGTTGGTGTATTTTTATTCATCATCATCATCATCATCATATCAGCCAGAGAACGTCCACTGCTGGACATAAGCCTCCCCAAAGAGTGCCACAATGACCGGTCTTGCGCCACCCGCATCCAGCGGACTCCCGCGACCTTCACCAGGTCATCAGTCCACCTTGTGGGGGGTCTACCCACGCTGCGCCTTCCGGTACGTGATCGCCACTCGAGAACCTTTCCGCCCCAACGGCCATCGGTTCTACGGGCAATGTGCCCCGCCCACTGCCACTTAAGTTTAGCGATTCGGAGGGCTACATCGGTTACTTTGGTTCTACTGCGGATTGCCTCATTTCTGATGCGATCACGCAGAGAGACTCCAAGCATAGTATTTTTATTGCAGTGTCTAAATTAAAGTATCATTTAATGCATTGGTAAACAAATTACATTACAAGTAGAACACTCGTATTCAATAAGACGTGTAATTTAAGTTTGAAATACTGGACCCCCCTTGGTTATAAAGCATTTAAGAAAAGCTTTCGGTGCTTTTGACAATAGTTACTGGCCCTACAAGTTCCCGCTCTACCACTCAGCGTTTCTCTAGTCTATTCTTTACTTCCTACGACCTAATACAATCACTGACGACAATATACTTGTTTCCAAACATTCGCAACGTAGAAAGACAATATTTGGAACTCTTGGGCAAGGCAGGCGCGAAGGTGTCATGCGGAAGAGGCTATTTCGATCGCGTCTTATTCTGTCGCACCTACGCAGGTGACAGTGCGCACCGAGCGTCCGCGCCGACACGCGACGCGACACGACAAAACAACTGAGGCCTTTATCAAGTTCTATAATACTTTATTACTAACCTTTAGCACCCACCAGTTCATTTCATTAAAAAAAATGACAGAAAACACTTGCTTTGCTTCGCATGTTGGAAGTGTTTGTTTTAAAATGAAAAGAAAAATTATAGTGAAAGTTGGTATTAAACAAATTAGCACCGTGGGACGCTCTAGCGAGAGCGTAAACAAATATTTTGAATAACCAGCCACACAATCGTCCGCAAATCGACGAAGACAGACCTCCCCACGCGGTGAGCGATCCGCTACAGCCGTCACAGGCGGAAGGCGGACACGACCTCGCCTGTCATACCTCCCTTAAGGGAGGTATCGAAAGAAATCCAGCAGCATATTTTGAATATAAAACACGTAATGAAGGATCAAAAGTAGTCCGTGAGGAAAAGGGGTGATCAACTGTTGGAAAATTGGAGGGTTTAAGTTTAGAATCGTGAGTGTAGAATATCGTCCGTTCGTCCCCTTTCAAAACGAACTTGGCGACGAGGTTTCCTTTGTTGCAGCCTGAGTAATACTGTACAACTGGCACAATTCTATCGAAATCCTTTTTCATAATATTATCAAGGAGCCACTGAAACACAAAACTAATCGTTACTTGTTGCTAGGTACTAGCCAAAATACTTGTTTCTGTTTTTCTCATACTATTCACAGTGCAATAGTGCAGTGGTATGAGATGCAGGCCGCGGGCGCAGAGATAGTTACTGTTACGTCAACTGCGGCGCAACGACGCGTGCAGTGACGGGTCAATGGGTAATAGTGATAAAGAATTTGTCGAAGACTTATGTGAGGTGTTTGTAGACTATGGAGGTTGGAAATCAGAGTAACGTTAGTTTTTCTATAAAGTATAATAAGCTGACTGAGCCGCAGTCTTAATATAATCTTTCAAAGTGTAACGCTGCGCGACAGCGTATTAAACTATTTAGCTTAGCCGGAATACGAGGTTAACACAAGTAAAAGTAGTAAGGGTTTATGTGAAAAACTAAAATTTTGGCAGCATTTTTTCCCCAATTTCAAATATATATGTTGCAGATTGGAAACTCAATAGCCCATACAGCCCAAAAAAATGTAGTATGCTTCATATTACACTCTTGAAAATTTGTTGGCATGTTGACCTAGTGTTCCTAGAGGTTAAGAAGTCTTATTAACTTGTACAATAATATATGCATACAGGGCGTCCCACGGCGATGCCACATGGAGGGAAAGTACCTTAAATATCATAGATAGCATATTTTGCTGAAAGAAGACTTCATTTTATTTTTAAAACTTAGTAAAGTTGCATTCATACTTTTTTAATTTTTTTTGAAAAAAAATGTATGGAAAAAAATTATCGCGTCATTGGAGGAAAAGTACCTTAATTATTGTAAATGAACATCTTACTGAAAGAAGACATTATTTCGATTTAAAAAAACAAGTTGAATTGCATTTTAAATAATTTCATGGTTAAACCGGGAATCGAACCCGCTACACGAGAAAAAAAAATACCTTGTAGCTTTGTCATACCGATCGAAAGGCTTCAATGTGAGAATTATTTTTTTGGTACAAGGTATTTGTTGTCTCGTGTAGCGGGTTCGATTCCCGGTTTAACCATGAAATTATTTAAAATGCAATTCAACTTGTTTTTTTAAATCGAAATAATGTCTTCTTTCAGTAAGATGTTCATTTACAATAATTAAGGTACTTTTCCTCCAATGACGCGATAATTTTTTTCCATACATTTTTTTTCAAAAAAAATTAAAAAAGTATGAATGCAACTTTACTAAGTTTTAAAAATAAAATGAAGTCTTCTTTCAGCAAAATATGCTATCTATGATATTTAAGGTACTTTCCTTCCATGTGGCATCGCCGTGGGACGCCCTGTATAGCCCTCCAAAGTTTGGCATGTCTTAAAATCATGGGCACTTAATGATCCCACATCCTAATAAGGAATGACAAATAAGAGCTTTAAATATCTCAGTGACCCATCTTGGAATGATCTCAAACTGTATTTAATGGTACCTACACAGTAGTCACACAGGTATATTTGAGCACCTTACTGTATGTATGAGTCACTTTACTGGGTGAGTCCATTATCTGTCTCATACAGCCCACACATAATTAATCTTATCATTAAGAGGTGATAAAAGACAATTATGTACTAATTTAAGTGCAATTGATAAGGGGGTATTGTAGTGTCAGTGCCAATTTAGTCAGTGAGTTGGGTAATTGACAATTTCGTGAAATATACAAGGATATAATGTGCAGGTAATATGTAAATGTTTTCCTTAAATGTGTACTGTTAGAATTATTGACATTGAGGAAAAAGTTGATGTGAATATTCAGATTTGTGTAATTTTAGTTATTGTTATAACGGAATGTAACCACATTCTTACTGTATGTACCAACTAGTGCAACATGTCTGTGTGAGTTTGACAATAACAGCAAAAAGGAAGGCTGAGACAGCCATATACTAACTATAGTTTATCAAAGGACTGTCTTATTTCAAACATAGACAGAGAGAATCATACTATCTTTGTCTTCCACTACTACTAGCACCCAAAAGAAAAGGATGAGTATAGTTTTTTTGTTCTTATTTACTGACAAGTTTGGTTTGACCAACTATATTTCCAGTACTTTCTAACGGGCATAGCCTATGGTTTTTTTAAATATTTGTATATTGCCAACCGGCTAATATATTCTCCTAAAAAGATTAATAACACTTTTTTCAAATTAAACATGCTATAACATAAAATGATATAAATCAGGAAATGTTTTTATATAGTTAGTGTTGTAAAATATAAATATGGCCACCTACCTCTTTGGCAATCTGGTCAAGAGCCTGCTCCTCGGCAGTGGCCTTGGTGTGGGTGCGCTGCCGCCGCGACGGATCCATCGCCACTGTTGAACTTTCTGTCAATCATAAAAGTTATTTTTTCATCGTCTTCCCCAGTAAAAGTGGTTAATAGAGAAAGCAGATTTAGTTATCTCAAGCATAATAAATTACTTGATGATTTAATATATCAAATTCATGGATTATTTGATGCTTTGCCTTTTAAATGATTGTTTTACTAAGATATTGTTTTTTAATGAGCTCATTAAAATACTCAAAATTTTAGCTGCTTGTAAAAAAAAGTCCTCTTTTATTTTATTATAAGTTTTTTGGCTAATTATATTTAGAAATCAAACACAACAGTCTAGTTTTTAAAATATTATTTTAAGCTTACGTTCAGATACAATGGGAGTATAATATAGTTCAAATGTAGTACAAGCAAGATGTGGTATTTCAGGAAACCTTTGCTGAAATATTTACAAATCTAATAGGTACATATTCACACATAGAATCACAAATGACTGACAGTAATGTTGCTAGTTGTGTAGATAGCATAGGCAACTACACAAATAGGATATAGGTCAAAGTCACAACTTGCATGCAACAAGTGAACACACTGTGTAGTCTAGTTCCACATTCATTCATGTCTCTTATCAGTCACTCATCTAGCTCAGAGGTTAAGGTGAGTTATACATGTTATCAAAAACAAAAGAAATAATACCTTTGCTCTACAATACAAGCCTCTAACATCAGACACAATTCACATATAAACATACACTGTAATTTCAACAAGCACTACATTACTCACTCCACCGTCTAAAATATTTAAAAACAAAACTAGTTGGGAGGCCCAATCTCACTTGGCCACAGACCTCATTAACATCACATATGCAACTGGGACACCACTATAACCTAGAGGTTCATTGCGCTTTTTCCGCGTGGATAAATTCGCGAATCAGTATCAGAATTGTCGTATTCAGAGGAAAACGGGTGGGCACCAAGCCAACACAGTTTTTTATGGAAGGCACTACAATGACATCATACTCACGGGACGGTTAGAGTTGTAAACACATCACTGCTGCAGCTCTCCTGGGTACAACGGCTTACGGGGTTCAAAACATACACATTACACGATTTCTTGATGCGATAACGGACACTACACACTAAACCATATTACCAACGATATTTAACAAATACGGGATCATCAATACACTGCCTACACGAATCACATTAATTACCCGTGATGTTTACAAGCCCTAATTGTTTGAAGCATTTACTTGGCACTAAATTAAAGCTTAAGTATGAATAAAATAATGTTTCTAATATAATATGCGTAAACTATGTCCTTTTAACCAAATTAAATTTCTAAAAGCCATGTATGACATGCCATTGCCATTTTTTTTTAACACTGCGTTCGGGTAAAGGAAGCGGATTGTCAATTATGGATGCGTTCTGTTTCCATTTTAATCAAATATTGAATTCCTTTTAAAGTATTCAGAAAATTCAATACATTTTAGAAAGAAGGAGAAAAACAAAGAGAAAAATCTATGTACAATAACCTCGACTAGATTATTGAAAAAAAGTCCGTGGCTAAAACGTAGTGATTATAATATCTCGATTTTTTTGGTTGGAAATTCCTGTGAAGTTTCTTTACTGACTGCTCGATATTAGTAGCGACATCTGGAGCAAGAAATGAGTAGTTTAATTTCCAAGCAGTTTCGGTATTTTGGAGTCTTACTTGCAATATAAAAAAAAAACACTCAAATCTCGCACTTTTTCGCAATCTTCCTTTTACTTTTGGAAGTTTTGGAGGGTCTGGTTTATTTAGGTGGAAACAAACATTTATTTTTTATATAAAATTGATCTTTATTATCAGCATACATTTTGTGCATCACACACAGAAACTTAACTAACACTCTTTCTTAAATTCATATTTACTTAGGTCAACCAACTTTTGTTGTAGTTCATTTAATGATATCAGTCAACTGTATTTCAAATGTGTCAACCTCTTTGGTCTTTGCCCTGAACACATATAAAAGTTGCTCGACCTCAGTAGGAACCCTACTCGCTCTTGGCCTTGGGCGAGTCCTCCTTGTAATAGAGGAAGACGAAGGAGAAAAGGAACACGCCGACCATCATGGAGAAGGCGCTCACGTAGTACGGGTAGGCGCTGGGGATGAAGCGCTCGTACTGTGTGTGCTGCAGTGGACGCACGGACACCTGGAGACAAAATTAAAGTAAATTATAACGATTGTAATATAAAAGGCTGTGGTAAAGTAAAGGGTTACCGCCCTTATATCTTTTATACTACAATCATACAGCCTATCCAATTTTTTTGTCCAATGTGTATTGCGTCTCACATTTTGCTTAATGACAGGGTGAGACGCAATGACACCCTAAGGTAAACTATGCAATGATGACTTTGAATGACTTTAAAGAACATTTTTACAGAAGTTCACCACTGCTGACACAATAAAGGGTTGAAGAAACTTATTATTACATTTAACAAACTTTTTGTTGTGAATGTTGCGATCCGGATCTAGTTGACCCCATGACCCATAACTTGAACACTGATTATTGGCAATATATGGAATGAAGTCTACCGATTTAGTTTACAAACTAATATTTTTATTAGACTTTGAATGCATTAAAAATGCTTATCAAAGACTATGTACGTAATGAAAACAAAAAACCCTGGTCACGGCACCAAATATTGCTAAGTTATCCTTTCATTTAAATTGTAAAAATCTCACCTGTGTAGAATGGTACAACCTCGTGTACCCGATCCTATCATAATCCACCTTGAACTGGTACACGCCCCACACATCAGGCACCTTGAACACGGCCTCATAAACGCCACCCGGCTTCTTCTGCAGCGTGGTGCGAATGAACGGGTCGATGCGAACGAACTCGAGCTGCACGTCGTTGGCGTCGAACGGCTGCCATTTGCCGTTCTTCAGCTCGTCGATTTCGATTCTGTAGACCTATGGAATAAATGTTTATGATTAATTTTGAGTTTTATTTGTCTTGTAGCTTGACGTATTCGCCGGAAAACGGTAAAAATTTTAACTGTGTGATACCGAACCACCATAAGTGAGAGACGCTGCTACAAACGTGGCCTAACTTATATGTAACACTTTCAGCAGTGTATGTCGACTTGTCGAGCCTAAACACTCACGACAGTGTCAATGATGGTGTAGGTGTTGTAGCAGTGCTGATAGAAATGGCGCTTGTGACCTAACTTGTAACAATTGAAACACTGTATAGCCTAAATACTCACGACGGTGTCCGTGATGGTGTAGGTATCCGACGAGTGCTGATCGCCTTGGCGTTTGTGGCTCACGTTGCGCACGCGCAGACGGCCGCGCTCGCCGAATGCCCAAGAGCTAAGCGACGCCGCGAGAGCCTTGTTGCCGGACACGTCGGATTTTATCTTGTCTCCCTGAAAAAAGATGAGCAACTCATTATTTGACAATTGCTTATGATTTTTTTTATAATAGTAGTCCTATAAGTAATTTTTTTTTTTTGAACAGCCATCAAATCTAACTTACAAAAATACACTGAAAGAATTAGGTCAAGCATATTTTTGCGCTTTCAATGATTCTATATTTATTGCTCACTTATTTCAAATTACACACTAAACAGGAACTAATTAAATTGGCAAAACCAGGAAACATTGTGGATATGATGTTGAAATTCATTAATATTTATTTTGCTGATAAACTTAGGCCTACCAAGTGTGAGAGTATTATTACATCCATCAACTTACATGGATCTTAGACACAGGGGAGCTGAAGGCCTCATCAGAGAAGAAGTAGAGAGAGCCACTGAAAATGATGCGCGCGTTGTTGCGGGCCTGGAGCGCTGCAATCAGGACAGTCTTGCGGCCAACGGCGTGCGGGTATTCCTTAACCTAAAAACAAGTGTTGGTATTACATTTGTCATTTCTTTACCTGCTTGCATTATTCGGCCACAGAAGCTACAAATCAACACCCCTCAAACCTAATAATAATTTTAAAATGTCTTTTTCTATAACCATATAAATAAGAACTTGTTAAAAGAAGCTACACATAGTAAGTTTACAGATATTCATAAAGATTTACACTAAGTTGATTGCCTGCCTATCAAAAAAATAATGGGTTTCTGTAATAGATAAATAATATGTTAATAGTCCCACCTGGCTTTTAGGATTGTAACTGTAAGCAGTGCTATCAGCAGTCAGGATCGGTAGCACCAAGCTGTTGTCCTTGTCCAAGATGAGACCGGTGCCCTCAAACAGCAGCGGCTGCAGGTTCTGAGTGCCCACAATGGTCGGGGCATTGATCAGGTTCTTTGGAGACACCACAATCCTGGTGTGTTCACCCTCGTCGGAGACATCATAGTTGAAGTGGTCAATGACAGCAGCGGACTCTTCGTCCATCTATAAAAATACATGAATATAAAAATCAAAATGTTCTAGGAAATTGATGTTTTGTAAGGTTATTAATAAAGCAGGATCTCTGCAATATGCTTTATAATATTCCTTAAAATGCCTTGGCTTATCCTTATCAGCACAAGGGAACTTACAGAAAAACCATTATTTACCTCGAAGCCGCATTCAGAGGCGATCTCCCGGTAGATGTCGCCAGCGGCCGCGTTGCCGGCCATGAGCAGGTTGCCTCCATCATCAATGAACCTGGTGATGGCCTCCGTGTCGAGCTGCCCGCCGAACTCCAGCACCGAAGGCGCAAACACGATCAGATTCTTGTACAGGTACTCGCCGTACTTGGACAGGACGAGGTTGGCGTCGTCGGCGAGTTTGAATGTCAATGTATAACCACGATCTGCGAAGAATAATCCGTAATTATCCAACAACATGTAGCATAAAGCAATAGATTTGTACTAGATTAGTACCGGCATCTTATCAGTAGGAGGGCAATCGATTTACTTACCCTGAAGAGACTTGAAGAATTGAGAGTGCGTCTCCCGAATATTAAGATTATCTACTAAAACTAGAGTTTCTTGTTCGGCTAAAGCCAAAGAACAGGTGGCTATTATTCCTAAAATAATAGAAAACTTCATTTTATCGGCTTATTAACCTACGCCAAAGGAAATTATATCGTGACGTGTACTTAAATTACTATAGAGTAGATAAACGTTTTAGTGTCAAATTTGGCTGTTTATAATTTCCATGGCTAGTGACATTAAAATCTTTTAAAAGTTAAAGTTGTGATCTATGGCACATTTAAGCTGATTTCACACGATCTCCAGATATATTATAATCCTGAAAATCTTCGTACGAAACGTATATACAAAAAGCAATTAAATATTTTTCCAATTTTATACAAATTATTCAGATTTCAAGGTACTATTTCAAGGAATAACGATCTGGTATCGTCAATACCAAAATAAAACTTTTCCATCACTAACTTTTTTATCGCTTTGTTGGTAGCATTGATTTGATTTGACTTGACTTGACGTTTCGTAAAATGTTTTATTTTTGTATCAAATTAGTTGTGGTCTTTAACTAGTTTTTAATTATAGTTCCCTACACCGTTACTCCTTCAGAGACTGCTGTCTTCCATAATATAAGTGAAAATGATGATTTCGCGGTCGAAGCACCGCTCGTCGGTGGAGGTGTGTGCAGATTGCGGAGCATCGGGTCAGTAAGGGCATTTAGCAATTAAGAAATGAGGTCTCTCTGTTTGAGGAGCTAGATCAATGATTCTAGTCTAGACAATTTACCATTTAAGCTAAAAACTTACGCGGTATTCTCTCAGAAATGTGTTAGAATCTTAAGAGGCTCTGTGTCAATTAACCTTTCGATTGATAGCAATTTTTGTGATTCTATGAATACGGATGATGCTATAATAAACAACAAAACAACAACATCTCAAGTTCTCCTTAGTTAAAAAGCCAATGAGCACATTTTATTTTTAAGTGACTTAATACTAACTATAACAACCATATTGTTGTGAAGGTTGTATAACACATTTGTCATAGATCCGTCGTGGGCGTCGATCAACCGAGGTCTGCTACTGTGTGCGGAATGCTGCAGTGTGCACCGCAGCATGGGACGCCATATATCACATGTCAAATCCCTGCGGCAAGGCACATGGCCACCGTCACTTCTGGCTGTAAGTCTCCAAAATATTTTGTTTTGTCACAGATACACGCTTATCATCAATATGAAGAGCCTTATTTATATCATATCTGCATATGCTCATTAACCCTTTAGTCAGTAGCGGCAACATACTTGCCATCACACTTAAAACAAAAACACATCTCTACTATACCAAACACACACAGTTCTAAATCGAATGACTAGAAAGGAATGTTAAATGGTTAAAGGGTTAATTGTCAAATTTGGGGGACCATTTTCATAAATTTTCATGATGGATGTCTTAAAGGTATTTATATTCAATCATCCCAATATACCTGCAGTATATTTATCTCTTGTAAGTATATTTATATTATGGGTTCCTACAAATGTTTTCAAAAGCCCTTTTTAGTAACTAATACACACATTTGTATGTATAGAAGTTTCTGTATTAACTCTGTTGCCTCAATAAATATCTATTTCGCATCCTTGACATTGTTTTAGTTTATTAGTTAATTGGAGAGTTCCATACTAAAGTTTAATTCAGATGGTAAGTATACTCAATAGAACTAATGGAAAGTACCTTAATTCACTGAGCTAGTAGGGTCACATTACTGTCCCTACCTATTTGGAGCATTCCACGGGCTGTCCCGTACAAACGCATTTTATTTCCTGTGTTGCGACTTTTTTCTTGGCATTTTTTTGCATAATTTTGACCATTTATCATAGAAAAGGAAACTCTTATACCTGCATATCTTCAGAAACTTCGCGTTTGTACGGGACAACAAACGGTAGACAATTTCATGGAATGCTCCATTTACAGTATTGTCATGTGTATGACTTGGATTAACATGACTCAGTCAACGCTTGATGAATGGACAATTAACCAATTTAAATTTGTGTTTTCCTGTTTGTGCTTAGCAGTATGTCCTTTTATAAAAGATAAATGTATAAATCTTTTAAGTTATAATTTAATTACTATATATATAGTATAAGCTATTATAATTTGGAATTAATATCCATTCAATAAAACATTCAACATTGTCTATGAGTCAAACTATGTAAAACACATTTTTTTTCTTTTTTTTATTGAGAGCAATACCTGTTTGGTACAAAAATCCTTAACTTTTTTTCTACTACTGACTGACTGTAGTCTGGTCTAATAAATAAAAAAAAAGCAAATTACCAACACAAAACAATTCTTACTCAGTATCTGCATTTTAATATGTAACATGCTTTAGATAGCATTCCTAACCAAACCCAATTCATATTAACAACTATATTTCATTGCAATAAATGTTATTTTATTTGATTAGTGATTCCATGAAATTGTCTACCATTTGCCCTGTACTAACGCGAATTTTCTGAAGATTTGCAGGTATAAGAGTTTCCTTTTCTATGACAAATGGTCAAAAATATGCACGGAAAAACGATCGCCTGCTTTAAATGCCGAAAAAAGTCGCAACACAGGAAATAAAATGCGTTCGTACAGGACAGTCCGTGGAATGGTCCAAAATATTATGCTATTTTGGTATCAAACACTTTTTATGTTATTATGTTTGTTCACAGATGGTGCAAGCTCTCACTGCCCAGAATGTGAATAGCATATGGGAGCACTCTCTGCTTGACACTTCAGCACCCAAACATCTCCGCAAGAAGCCACAACCTAAAGATCCTTTACAGTACGTTTGCTTGCGTTTCGGTTGACTGGTTGACTGTGTTCCTACTTTATGCTGTAATAAAATGGATCCTTTAAAATAAACAAGGCGAAATCTTTATTGTTATGAAGTTTATAATTAAAAAGCCTTTGTAATTTAAAGAAACAATAGAACTACTCACTACTACTACGTAATACTACTACGTGTTTATATTACGTCAGTAAGTAATTCAATACCTTCATGGACGAAATCTCGTTTGAAAATCGTTTTTTTTAGATTCGTAATTTAACCTTTTGGACGCCAATGACCGATATATCCGCACCGCAGGTCCAACGCCAAAGACGCATTAATCGGTCACAGACCACAGAGTAACATAGACCTACGTGCATATGCATAAAGTCCAATTTCAGTTTTGACACATCTGTGACGTGGCGTCCGAGTGACTGCTTTTATGTTTGACACGGCGTCGAAAAGGTTAATAACAGAATAATCTTCCAGCCCTATAAAATCGGAGTTCATCCTATCGAAGCACCTCCGATTAGCCTACGTGCTCCGAGCACGACGGGACGAGCCTCCGGCGGAGCTGGCGAGGCAACTGCACAGCGCAGTCCGGAGCGCCTCGCTCGACACCGCCATGCGGTTGCTAGCGCAGGGCGCGGACCCTAACTACTACCATCAGGTTTGTAGTAGTAGTAGTAAAACACTTTATTGTACAAAAAACAAAACAAAACAGGCAAAATAACATTCGTCATTAGTACAAAGGCGAACTTATCCCTTTAAGGGATCTCTTCCAGTTAACCTTTGAGCAATTGAGGGAGAATTGGAGACGGTAGACATCCGTACTGTACCAACAGCGTAAATAAAAGAACGAGAAAAGAAAATTATAATGATAATAAAACGAAAAGTTTCTTAGTTACTTATAATATTAGCAACTTACCTACAGCAAATATATACATATACAGGGTGATTCCGGGGTCGTGGAGCAAGCGATCAAGGCATGATACACAAGCCCATACTGAACAACTTTTACTATGGGACCAACTCCGAAATCGCGAAAAAAAAAAAAAAAAAAAATTGGTAGTTTCATACATTTCGGCCGATCACATGGGAAGGCCAGTTTTTTTTCGCGATTTCGGATTTGGTCCCATAGTAAAGCCAGCGATCAAGGCATAATACAGTGATCGGCCGAAATGTATGAAACTACCAATTTTTTTTTCGCGATTTCGGAGTTGGTCCCATAGTAAAAGTTGTTCAGTATGGGCTTGTGTATCATGCCTTGATCGCTTGCTCCACGACCCCGGAATCACCCTGTATATTTGTATATTTCATTCAGGCTCTGCATTCAGTGACATAAAATTTAAGTAGTTATTTGATTTATTCTTCTGTTTCTCAGGAGAAAGGTAACACCTGCCTACACGTGGCATGTCGGGCGGGGCAGCCGGCGCAGGCCGAGCTGCTGGCGGCGTGGGGCGCCGACCCCACTGCGCGCGACCGTGATGGGCTTACACCTATTGATGCTGCTAGGTAATCTTCCTATGTCATCTACTTTCACTCCCTGACTATACGGGTATATTTTAAATAGGTTAATGAAGGCCTACCTTTACCTTTGAAAGAATATAAAAATTATCACATGTAATTTTTTATGCCAATCACGTCAGTCTTAATAAATCCTATTTAAAATTCTTTGATCTTTGAAGATCTTGATTCATCTTTGTTAATTTAAATATATCAGAAAATTGTCTTAGGAGACCCTAGAAAAATATCTTAGGAGTTAGGATACCTAAAGCCATTTTCGATAGCTGTCACTATCTGTTTACTCGTAAAAAGTCTACACTTCAGCGAGCCGTAAAATTCCATTCATAATTGAGTATGCACTTTTGCAGCTGTATACACCTCCCTAACTTATTTATCGCTGTTTACAGACAAGGCGGGCACACAGAGTTCGCCGCCCGAATGGTAGAACTAGTATACGAAGCCACCGACCGCCTCATACAATTCCTGACGGGTTCGCGCCCGGACCACGCCACCGGGAAGCACTTCGCCGTGCCACGGGCGTCGGATGCGCATGAAATGACTGACGTCGCTAAGGCTGCCCGGGGAAAACTTCAACTAGTAAGTATACATAGACTTCTGTAACTTTAAGGTTTGTATGGCTTTAATGTTGAGGTTCAAATGAGTCGCTTAACTTCAAATTCGGGTAAATCCATCTGTCAGATTATGCGATTTTGCTATTAAGAAAACGTAATAGGGTAGATATTTGCTGAGAGGGTCCAATGGATTTACCCGAGTTTGAAGTTAAGCGACACAAATGTGTCTTAATTTCTAAATAAGTTATGCTTGTGCGAATTAATGTTGCGCTGTAGGAAATAAAAGAAGTATGTGACAGTTCCTTATTCTTTTTCGTATAGTTCAGTACCTTACTAATAACTTGCTTGTTTTTGAATTCTTGCTACAAATTGGTGCCGTGACCAGGATAGTTATGATAATTTGCTCCCGTAAACAAAGTATTATGATATTTTTCAGCTACCAAATCACTTATTTGAAGAGCTAGTGATGGATATCTACGACGAGATCGACCGGAGAGAAACTGAAGCCAGTGAGTTTCCTAACTATTGTTGCAATGATTCTTTTGCTAATTTTAGTTGTATACTTACTTCTTACTCCCTGTATTGTATACTTAATTTTAGTTGTATACTTACTTAGAGAAAAAGATCATCCGGTAAAAATTGCACTTGAAATTGACATAGGCAAACAACCACCAGGCCGCCCAAAAGCCACCTGGTGGAGAAACCTGGAGAAACAATCGCTAAAAATACCAGCAACCTACTATGACAGAGCCAAATGGCGGAAGCATATTCAGAGGGCCGACCGCAAATGAAATGGGAAGTGGCATGGAGAAAGAAGAAGTTGTATACTTACTTCCTGAACATGAATATTTCTAATACACTTAGGTATGCTGATAAATACTATTAAACTGACTTGACTTTGACTAATACTGGAAGAACTTTCCAGACGACTTCAGTTCATCGTAAGAGCTAAATAGATTATCTAACCGTTCATTATCGTGTGCACAGTATGGCAGACCAGCGGAACAGGACTAGAGCGATGCGGCGTAGTATTCCTCCCAGTGAACCCAGCGTTATCAGCACCGCGGAACCAAGGCAGACAGAAGCTGGCGCGGTTGTCCTGCGTGGAACTTGGCGCTCTCTGTCGCGACGTGTTGCTTGACGCCACCCGTCGTCAGCACATCGCTTCCCTGCACCCGCACGGTACTGTTAAATTTTTATTTTAAAACATGCTAAATTTTTGAGCGTTTATTTGTACTTAGAGTGATCTTATTACAAAGTGATAAGGTTTAAAATAGTCTTCATGATCTATGATCTATCAGATATTTTAGCGATCATTCGTAGGATAAAGCTTAAAATAGAAACTCAGACGTCATATTTCATATAGTGACCAGTATTTGTGTAGAATTTATACACCGTATAAAATAATGAAAATTGATCACAATAGAAGCGAGCTTTCTTTCAGTTACTGGCTCTGCGGTTTTTTCTCATATTAAGAACGAATTTCCTACACAGCATTAATGGGCCCGCTAAATCCGCTGCTGTCAGCCAGCCACTTGAAGCACGTATCTCATATGTCAGACGACGAACCGCTGTACGATTCCGTCGCTTCCGATGATGACTACGCTGCGCTCGCGCCCATCGACCTCGATGTAAGTATTTATTTAGATATCTTTGTCTTAATTTAGTTTTTGCTTCTCCTGTTAAAAAAAAGAAAACGCTCAAACATAAGACACTTGCTTATTAATTAATAGCTATAAATATACCGGTGTGCCTGCAGATGGGTTTAGACCCGCGAGCCGGCGAGACCGTCTCCTCAACATACAACCCTTCTCTCCCCATCGAGCACTCGACCAGCTCCGACCTTCGCTTCACATCTCTACACGGCAAAGAAGACGTCAACTCCCTTAAAAAAGAACTAGACAGCAGAGACTCGACCATTACAGAGCTTAAGAACCAACTAAAGAACCTACAAACCATAGTCGAACAACTCACTAAAGAAAACAGCGTTTTAAAAACAAACAGCATAGACGACAACAACAGCTTAACCTCACAAACAGACATAACCGACAACGTTTCTAGCTTCGACAACGGCTTAGATACGGCCTGCAAGCCCCCCGAGAGGGGCCGGAGTCTCGAGACAGACCAACTCACGCTTAGCGCCGAAGAGGCGGACTTAAAGCAGGCCCTCAAGAGCTCCCAGCGACCGGTCAGTATGTATGAGACTAGGGAGGGACCAAAGAATAACTGGCACGTTACTAAACATCAGGTACTAATCATTAATTTTACTAATTTTAGTCGCTTATAGTAGTTAGAAGCCTTACAAGTAGTTTGATCTAACTTTAAATTTATAAAATACGGTGTGGTGATGTCTATTAAAAGACGTAATAGATTTAACACTTCACTGGATAGTAGTAAATAGTAATCCGGTTGATATAGGCTGGTAAACAGAGTATCCCCCCGCGGGTTGCTCACCTTGTCGTGGTGGAGGGGCTTAGTAATCGTGGCTTGGTCACCCACGGTGAAGCGAAGAGGCAACCAGGGCCGGCCTGTTTGACGGTCGGGCTGGCCCGAGGAGGACGCTCCAAGTGGGCTTGTTAAGCCCGCTTGTGACGCGTTGGAGGTGGACCGTCGAGGAAGAGGAGTGTCGGTATTGCGGTGAGCCGTTCTCCCTATCCTCGGCGGCCGAGGTGGGATCGCAGGGGAAGAGGCGTGATGGTATTACGATCGCCACTCGCCCTATCCCCTGCGAACTTGGCGGTGCCGTTCCGCTGTAGCGGCGTTAGTGGGGCTGCAGAGGAAAGAGGAGTGTCGGTGTTACGATGTGCCGTTCTCCCTGTCCTCTGCAGCCGAATTGTGGTTTTGCGACAGAACCATAGACCTGATCTGTCGCCGGGCGCCGGACAACTTTCTGGCGCCCGTAGCTTCCTTGTGGCGGGCTCGGGGGGGTCCGCTACAGTGCAGAACGGAGGCGGAGGAGGAAGGCGCGTCGAACCATCTGGCGCGCCTAGCGTGAAGAGCCTTCGGGCATTTGCGAAGGAGCCACTCGTGGGCGGCTGCCGCCGGTGGGGTCGTGGATGAGTACGCAAGCGTCCCCGTAACCCCACCAATAGGGCGGCGAGGCGGTATATGGGGGGTTTTTTAGTGGGTATACCGTGGGCCTCATTAGCCTAGACGGGAGTCCCACATAACCACTCGGGTCACCCCCCGCACCCGGGTGGTATGCGGAATGCATTTTCCCCCCTAAAAAAAAAAAAAAAAAAAAAAAAAAAAAAAAAAAAAAAAAAAAAAAAAAAAAAAAAAAAAAAAAAAAAAAAAAAAAAAAAAAAAAAAAAAAAAAAGGCTGGTAAACAGAGTATGCTTAATTTGTAATCATGATTTTGTTATCTGTCCTTACAAATTGCATATTTTGAGAGAACGAATTAAAAGTCATGTCCACTTAAGGGTAATGAAAACGTGTCACTCTATTACGTACATTTTATACAAAGTTACCAGTTTTCATGGCTCTTGAGTATAATTGGACATACGGCGTTACATTTTGGTGCCGTGACCAGGATTTGCAGGGATATCAAAGGAAAAAATAAAGAATCTTTTTTATTTATTTTGAGAACTTAATAGTGACATTTACAGTCATCAGAAGTATTCCGAAACGCTAGTGATTTTCCTGTAGCTCTCCAAAACCTAGAAACCACTTGGAATGTTTGCAGCTAACGACCCTCTCGAGCCTCGATCGCTCGCTGACACAGAGCGTGTTAGAGTCCAGTGAAGTGCTACCCACAGCAGAAATGGTCCATCGGCGGGCTGAGGCGGTGACGCGAGGCATTCAGGTTCGTAAAAGAAGTACTTAATACTGCTACTTTCCCTACAAATAAAATTATTTAGTTTAATATGAGTGTTTTTTTTTTTGCGAATTTAGAAAACGCAGGTTAAATCCCACCTTGGGCACTGGAACCATTGAATGACTTTTTCTTTTGTAAATGACATATATTTCTGCTGATAATGATAACCAGGTATAATTAAATCAAGTTTAAATAATTGTATTAAATACCAGGAATTGTGGGCGGCGGCGCGAGAGCTCGGCCCCGCGAGATTGAGTGAGCGGGCCGAGGGTATACGGAAGGCGGTTAGGGCGCTACTGACACTGTTTCCTCAGGTACAAAGTTTTTATTTATCAAGTTCTATGTTTTTTGCAAAATCAGCAATTGATGGTGATACAGCCCTCTGTATCACCATCAATTGCTGATTTTGAAAACGTATCACTATATTATGTACTTTTTATACAGAGTTACCAGTTTTCATGGCTCTTGAGCATAATTGGACATCTGACGTTACATATTGGTGCCGTGACCAGGATTTGCAGGAATTTCAAAGGAAAAAATAAAAACAATCTTTATTATTTATTTTGAGAACTTAATAAATCTTTCTTTATTTATTTTAGTAATAGTATTTTCTGCTGTCGTTACCAATCGTTAATATCATTAAAATGTTATTTTCCGCAGACATGTTCAGACCGCGAGTTAGATCTCGTACTCTGCTCGCTCCGCAGCAGCGGCGACGCGCTGACGGCGGCGTGCGGCGCGGCGGCCGCGCTCGACGACGTGCGCGACGCGGCCTACGAACTAGCGCGCGCCACCAAGCTGCTCGTGACGCACTTCCACGTCGACTCCTAGCGAACACCGCGCTACACCACCGTGTAAGTGGTGTGGACCTGTGGACCTCACTGTGAGTGACTTTAACACTATTATGCTGCGACTCGGTAAAGTGTCTGAGCAGCACTTATGACGACTTTTAAGTGAGTGAGTGAAGAACAACATCGTACTACACGATTTAAGTGTAACTCACAGCTTAAAAGCACTGTGATGTGAGCTGGAACTTTGTCAGTTGAGTTAAACGACGTAAAGTGCGTTCGTTTACGTACCTGCATTCACATGCATTCGGGGCTCTTGGTTAAATTATGTTGAGTTATGAGCTGAATGAACCGTTTGTATATTTTAATGATGTTAGTTCATGTTTCATAAAAGCTTGTACAATCAGCAGCAAATGATCAAATTCATCTACACACGCTCTTATTGTCTTAACAATAAAGTTGTGTCTACATACTGACTAACCTATAATACAAGCCTCTTTTTAACTAATTTTCCTTGAAATATACTTCCGTCTGTATTACAATTTAGTCAAGATACAAGCTCTCATAAAGCGGGCCGCATATTACGCTCTGTGTACATTCACAGTTCCATATCTGGATTCCTAGTAGAAATGATGGATTCCTAGTAGAAATGACATGTCGTAATTGGAACTTTACAAATGCTGTAGCATTTGTTAATTACGCGGTATTGCATTACCACCGACGATATTGGAAATGTTAATTGAACTGTGTGTGCAGTCCTGTGTAAACTGAGACAGGAAACATAAATAAACACAGTTCCAATCATAAATCAATTGATTATTAGCAAATTATTTGAATAACTTTTGCTACATTATTTGGACTTTAATATGGTTGATTATTATAAGTAAGAGTATGTGTTGGTTGTGTACAAGACTCGCTTCCGTAAAAGTATTATTTTTATAGTTATTTTGCTTTTTGGATGTGAAACAAATTTTTGATGAGTGAAATGTGTTCGTGATTATGTATTAAAAAGTATTTACATTAATTAAAATGAAAATAATAACGTTTTCATTAAAATAATGTTGTGTTCGTTATCCTAAGAGTTAGAACTTTGTTCAGTTATTTGTCATTCAAATGATTTTTGTATAAGAATGAAAATGAGTATGTATGATATTCATAAATGCATTTCATATAACCCCCAGTGGTATCACTCTTATTGCATTGAGATTATATTAAATTTTTGCTTAAGAAAATATATATTAGCATGTAATCAGATTATATGAAAGGCTATGAAAATGGTGTTAATATAAATAACGTTAAATACATCCCCAGTGACAATTTGTATGAGATGAGAATATATTGTGACTGGGGTCTGTTGCCCGGTAAAGAAATATGAACGTTATTCTCCAAGGTTGCTTTTCAATTCAATTATAAAAAATGGTTTACAAAAATAGAAACTGGATCTAATGTAATTTGCCTAATTTGATATTGGCATTTATTCAGCCATGATATAAGTGAATACATAAAAAATATAATTTTAGTTTCTGACAAATGGTTCCTTAACTGCACAAGTGTGCGAAACGATAATGTATGAAATTATGTTGGTGTAGGTATAAATCTATTAGAAGATAAGTTACTGTAGTATATCATATACACTTGTAGGTAGGTAGTTGTTATTAATGAGCTTAATGGTTATTAAAGTTTCACATCATTTTATTCGCCTGTTAAAAATATTACGGTTTATGAAGAGTGAGTACATAATTCTATATTTCAGTCTTATTTAAGACCAAAAGTTAATCGATTAAGTATAAGAAGAGAAAATCCGAAAATAGAGATGAGTAAAGTTCTTCAAAATTAATGAATTCTGTTATCATAAAACATGGTGCAGTACAGCGCCATCTACTTCAGCTATCAAACTCGGGACACTTTTTTTCTTAGACTTTATTACTCATCTTCGCAATCAGTTAATTTTTTTAACAAAAAAAAATGTAGTAACGCTCGGAGACGTTTCCGCTTGATAAAAATTAGTTCAATAAATCTGTGTTTAAGACTAACAAGGGGTCATCCATTAATTACGTCACACGAATTTCTAGGTTTTTTTACCCCTCCCCCCCTCCTTGTCACACTTGGTTACATTTGGCAAACCCCTCCCTCCTGGTGTGACGTCACATTTCTTCAACGAAATCGGCAAATATTTATTTAATATTTCATCAAAATATTTTTGCCAAAAGAAATATTAGTAATTTTATAACCCAAAACTGATTAAGAAATAAAATTAAACGAATAAAGACGATTATCGTTTCAAAAACTTGTTTTTTAACTGTATAGCGAATAAAATAATTTAATAAAATTTTCGGTTACTGATGAAGTTAAAGTGACGTCACAAAGTTTATGACTCCCCCCTCCCCCTTGTCACAACATGTCACATTTTCTTGACCCCCCTCCCTCCCCCTAAACGTGCGATGTAATTAATGGATGACCCCCAATGTTTGTGAACTTTAATAATGATTAAGTTTCGCGCCATTAAATTGAGATATAAATATAATGATTGGTTCGTTGTAATTATGATTATGATTCGTAAGGTAACGTAACTCAAGTGCCATACCCAGTGCGGGTCGATTCGGCTGTATTGGTCTAACCAAAGCTAACGCTTCATCGTCACAAATTTATCTTTATATATTCTGTATTGTTAAACAAATGTATGGAAACCTCGTCAGTGCCGTTCGGCAAATAATGTTAACACCATACATAAAGTTACTATGATTGAATGAGCAACATCTTCCATACTATTTACTGATAATTCGTAGACCTTAGAGCACTTTCATATTGTCCGATCCGATATCGGGTATCGGATAACCTTTGGAGAAAAACAACTGATAGAAAGTGCCCCATAGTATCAAGTCCTTTTATTCTTGCATTAACACTTTCACCAATAAATATTGACTTAATTATAGAATAAAAATATAGAGACACTTTTTAATTTTACCCTTTGGAGTCGTAACCGATATCGTATCGGACAATATGAAAAAGCTCTTATTGCAAAGACAAAATACCAATGGTCAGTTAAAAGTCTTTGGTATGTCAGAACGGACGACGGGAGCTACGTATTGTTAGGTTACATTTTTTTTTAAAAAGCACATTACAGAATTTAGGTTTAAAGTAAAAACTTTCAAAATCAATCCTTATGTTAATGTAACAGACATTGACGGGTCGTGTAAAACAAATTTATTTAAACCGCTTGTCAAAGTCATAAATAATATGACAGTCCGCAATGTTTCTCACTTTATAATAGAGCGCTCGCGCTGCGTCATTCCATTTCATGTGTTCTTCGCTAGTATAATTGTCAACTGTTTAAACTAATATGGGTCATATGGCATTATCATAACGCATATTTTTCAATAGGTTAAGCTTGTATATTGAAATTATGTAACATTTATATTTCGTTGTAAGACTAAACTGCATTAATTTAGAAATCTAAATTCTAACTGTCATAATAACATATGTTCAATTAGCATTTAAAACAAAAGGCAAATATTAAGTGTACTTTGATCTTAAGAAACAATAGAGATTCCATGTATTATTAATATATATATTATACACCGTGAAATTTTAGTGGTTGTTTTCCCGCAACGAAATGATTCTGCTATCGATATACAGTCGATGTGTAATCTTTTTTTTAAATAATGTTAAGAAATGCCAGATTTATAAATGTGTCGATCGAAACTCGAAAGTGACCTAACACCAGTAGTAGCACTGCAGTAGTACCTACCTAATTCTTTTGAGTGAATGAAACCAAATAACCTAAAAAGTAGTTCCATTTATTTTTCCTTCACACATTTTACGTGCAGTTAGTTTGCAGATCCTTAAAAGTAAACATAACAAGTTAAGATCAAGCTTTTAATGATCAAAAACTTAAACAAACACTAACCCCCTTATTCATAAACCTTTGCTAAAGTTGACAGGCCGTTAATAATCGTTTGTCCCTTTCCGACGTATTAGTATGATGGAAAGGGACAAACGATTATTATCGGCTTGTCAACTTTAGTAAACGTTAATGAATAAGGGGGTTAAACTTCCCGATACCGCAATAATTGTTCGAACTGCAATCCGCCACGTTCAATACACAATCACCTCTGCCCTGTGCATGTGCTGGCGTTTGAAACTGCCCGTGGTTAAGCAGCCGCTGTGTTGCGGCGACAATCGTTAGTCCGTGTGGAACTTGGGGGTTTAAAATCCCCCGAAGACGCAGCGACTGTAAATGGTCCGATTCCGCGTAAAGTCGCCGGGCGGCGTGGGAGTCGTAGTTAGCCCTAGCGTAATACAGCTGCACCATCGCGACGTACTCTAAATTAGAATATTCGTAATGTCGATCCATTTTACTAGAAATAGCAGTGATGACATTGACAGGATCTGTTATCACATTAGTTTAATAAGCGAAGAGGATGTAATTATTCGATTTACCAAAGTTGACACAACGTAATGGCAATCATCAAACTAATAAAAAGGTTTTATTTCAACTGTTAATCGTGAAGGAACAGTCTAAGTAAATTTTAATTAATTAAAGTAACATGTGCTTGTTTATTTGTTTATCTGTTTACAATATCGGGAACTGTCGTCGACTTGCAGTTTTAGTGTGTTACTATTGTTTTTCGCTTGTTCGAGTTTAGGTTATTTTTTTGTAATTTTTTTTTTTTGGAAAACAGTTTATTTATAAGTTTGTCTATCATAATTCGAAAGTACTACCGATAGCAAATCGCCCTGCCGCGGGAAAACAACCACTAAAATTTCACGGTGTATATGGAGATTTTTTTGATTACAAATGCTAAAAACACGTATAATCTTATCGGTGCATACATTTATAAATTATAAGATTAATTAAATATCAGACTTTATTTTCGCTCGAGATTGTATTTAAGTTTAAAGTATAAAATATTAAATAACGCATTTATTAACATTTATATTAAATAGTATTTTTTAATAATCTTTCATATACTAACTACTTTACGCTTAAACCACATATATATAAAACATAATTCTAAAACATTTTTCTCTTCGATGTATTATACATAATATATATATTATATTAACGAAATTCATATTAAATTAATAATCCCAGCAGGCAGCACATCCCCAAACATTGCAGTTATCTGCCAGTGCAAACGAGACTCTATTTTTTATTAAATAGGGTTCAATGTCGATGGCGCCCGAAGGTACCTCAGAACTGACTCGGGTAGCTTGTGAGTATATACGCTTATTGGATAACACTAGAAGAGGGTAGTGAAAGCTTTGGTATATGTAATCTATGGGGAAAACGGGAATGAAATATTTTTCTAATCAGTCATATTTTTTAAATTCATTTTAACAATAATAAATAATTATGCTATCCGCTCAATCGCCCAAATAAAGTTGAACCCAAGCGGCACAGATGATTTTCATTGCTTAGACGGACCCTACACACTGGTAGGCCATTTGTGGTAGGTACCAAGGTACCATCAGCGTCATATAGTTGGTAGCAGCCTTAGTATTCAAATAGTTCGGTAAACGTTACCATAAAATTGGTACGGCGCTTGTAACATACTATACGACGCTGGCTGTACCCACTACCGTCACTGACCCGGCCCTATTTTTGTATATTAGTCACATTAGTTTCCTTTCAATGAGATTGAAGAAGCCAATTATTGGATATGGGCTGACATATTCATATTCATTTATTCATAAAATTAATAATTTATTCATAAGTTTAGTTTACTCTATTTTACATGAATTTCAGTTGCATTTTAGGAAACAAATCTTTTTACAATATTGTGTATATCATATCAGAAAGTGCAGCCGAGCAACCACATAAACCTGATGCAAATGAACGCTGCTTACTGTTTAAATTTAACGTTTTTTTATAACTCTTTTTAAATACATATTTAATTCCCGTTGACCTGTCTGCGCAAAATAGAAGTAGAATGTTGCGAAATCGTCAGAGTTCTGACGCAGTTCGTATCGTAGACTCCAGTGCTTGTACCCAGTACACTCGAAACTTAACGATTGTGCCTAAAATGTTGAACTATTCATACATTTGTTAGAACCTAGATACCTAACATAATATTTACTATATCAGTTGTGTAGATTTTTTATATGACCGTTTCATATATTATCTATGTTATAGAAACTGAATGTACGTATCTAGATACGATGTGAAATTTATATATTTAGCTTTCGTACGAATTGTAATAAGTATTAATTATTTATACATATAACGAGTATTTGTGATGTGCCAATGTTTATGTAAAAGACCTAGGTTAGTAAGTAGTTAGACACGCTGTGTAAGAATTCCTGTCTTCAAGTAAATTAGCTTCACATAGACCAGTTTGTACGCTGCTGAATTTTGGACATGTAAAAGAAAAAATAGGATATACCCAAGAAGTTATTTCAGAATGACAAAGTTCTAAACAAGATTAGATGGGGTAAGAGAAACTAATATTTTTTCTCTTGCCCTTACAACATTTATTTAGGACTTTATTATACTGATATTTAATTTTCTGTTAATTCCTCTCCAATAGAACCGTTGTTCAGTTAATTCACCCGCAAATTCAGATCCGTACGTTATAAAACTTTTAACTTATAAAAATTGTAATACAGATATTGAACTACCCTATAGTACGTACATCATGTGTTACTTTGCACAACTATTAGCAAAGGAAGCAGGTATTCTTTAGCTCCATACGAAATTGATTAGAATTTGTATCGTTTAACATATAAAATTCTATTGATTATTATGAATTGTTTTATTGCAAACAGCTGTATAATATGTATAATATGTAGAACCTATAAACCAACGACGCTATCTACTCCTTAGATTTTGGAAATTGAATAAGAGTTTTTTCGATGCCTTATTGTTTTGATATTTACTAAGGTGCGTACCTTTTCCATTCCGTTATTTTACAACTCCCTTACAATTTCCAAAATAGGGTTTCTTACAGTTGTCTCCATTTCCACCACGTCGACAAAGCACTAAATGTACAACTACTTCCGGGGCTTACTACCTTTGAGTAGGTATTTTTATTTAGTTGCCAGTAAATACGAACATCAGTCAATATTATTGTTCTGATTAGGCATTCACTAATCGATAATTATTCAAACAATCAGGTAGGTAGTCAATAAAAAACGTTCTACAAAATATATATAGTGATTTATTTGTAGATTTATAAAATAATTATAATATCAACACCATCACTCGCATAAATATAAGAGTCATTATATAAATCAATATATCTATTGAATATTATTATAAGTAATGTCATGCAAAAAATAGATCTCTTGTTATCGCCTCGATTTGTACCACATTTGTACGTTCTCGCACCTTGTCCCACAAAATCATAACGATTACAAAAAGTACGTATAATTGACAAAATAATTGTAAAAAACTGCCCAGTACTTATACAACAAGCACAAACCATTTCAAGCTAAAACAGACGTTATGTTGTTGTTTTAGGGATTAAAGTTAATTGTCTAATGTTGGTTTTCCTATTCATAATTATTTCTGGGGACTTGATATGACTCAATGGACAATGGAAACTGGAGGAATATTCTCATAGCTCCAAACGAATCGTCTTAAGACGTCCAGTATTAAGAATATTCTTTTATTCTGTATAAATGCCTTGTCTTTCAAGGTCGCTCCTATTCTGGTGCGTTCGGCGATTGTTTAGATAAGTGATAGGAAACACAGCGCTGCCCACGGTTCTTGGACAGAGCTCACAAGGTCGCTCGATGGTTATAGAGCTATTACAATAATGGTTTGCGATAATTACGGAGTTTGCTAGCATTCATCAAATCTGTTCCTTGCTCTACCTCTGGTAAAGAAAATGTTTTAATTGAATTTTGTCCCTATTATAAGTAAACAAGCCTCAACATCGTCCAAATTGAATCGAAATACGCACGATGCTATAAGGATTATCAAAATACATTCGTTATTGATTGTATCTTATGTGCATTTGGCATTATCTTAATTTGGATGAGCTCATAGGTAATGGTGAGCGTGTATAATTTATTTTCCGCCTACAACATTTCATACATACTTGAGTAATGCAATATAGGTAATAATTGTAGTATTTAATTAAGTATTAATTCAGTTGGTGCAAATAAATATTTATTTAAGCACAGTTATTTGCAATAATATCTTGCTAGAGCACAACGAGATAGAGCAAGGGAAAATAGCAAAATAATCAGATTATTTATTACTATTAGCATAATAGTATGTAGTGTCATCTGGCGCAGAACTTTACGAAAGTAGGTAGGTACAGGTACCTATACATACCTCTTTACGTTACGACGTTACTGCTTTCTTTAAATGTACGGCCAAGGAATTTACATACGTATCACAGTGACAATAATATGAGATCCCTTAGCGGCTTTCATATTAGCAGTCACTGTGACAAGGTACTAATACGAAGTGACTAAGTAGGTAGGAGAATAAGTACCAGTCATCAGCCTGTTTTGTATCAAAGTCGCAACTGAGCCATGTTGATTAGGTTTCGATAATATATAGATTCGTTTCAGTTATGGAAGTACCATTAGAGGGATACATTATGTTATATATGAACTACTAATAGGTACCAATTTGCGTGATCGGTTAAGACTTTTCAAGCTTGTTTAAAAATATAACGTGTTCTTTCGACAACAAATTTGTATGCAGTATTCAGCGCGTGTCTCACAGAAATAACTAAGAGAAAACAATTTTAAAAGTAATTTACCCAGACTTATGCTAATAAAGGCTACTCGTGTTTGTAGCGGTTCGGATTTACATACGAATGCATCGGCGTTCCAGACATTTCGTCTCGAGGCATTACTTTACTATAATAGCCTTAACGCTACTTCGAGGTAATCAAAGGTACAACTAAAAATAAGTAGGTAATATAGCTACCTACTGAAAATATCTTTGTTCGTTTTAAACGGCTTAACATTACATTTTGTTTGCTGGTTAACAATAACTCCGACGTAATGTCATTCTTTATGCTGTAGGTACGTTAAACATAATATTCTCACAAAAGAAGTAATAATATATGTTTATGTCAGTTCTAAACATCAGTGCGTCAGCGTTTGTAATTGCCGCTTTTTAGGCCAATTGTCTTAAAAAAGTATAATAACAGCTAACAGCTAAAATTAAGAATAGTTCCTGTTTGACGCACTGCTCTATATTAGACACCTTGTATACTGGCTGCAGAGTTCGCGCACGAAATCCAAGGAATCATAAGCGTGCAAGCTGATTGCACATTCGAGCGAGGTCTGGAGCGCGGGGTTCACGTTAAACGAATACAAATGTGACGTGTGAGTGCACGCTGCTATAATACTTTGGAAACTTCAACGCCACGCTACGCTGGATGCTCACCACTGAGGCCAAACCCTTAGGTAGCCCTCTGTTTGCCAACACCCCCGCCAAGCCCTTCGATGCAACCCCGTTTTCTCAATTCCTCAGACTACTTGCGCGGACCTTGCTTGTATCGCTAAATTCCAGTTCTAAGAGCACTTCCACATCACAATCGCCTGGTTTCCCCCAAAGTAAATATAGCAGATGGTGGTACACTCGTAGGTGATCTCGAAGCCGTAGCTCTCGCCCACCACAACATGGAAGGAGGGGCCGAACTTCTTGTCCATGGTCTCCTTGACCATGCGCGCCGCCAGCTCGTTGTTGTTGGCGTGCTTCTCGCAGGCCGTTACGGATAGCTCGAGGGCCTCTGACCGCATCTCTTCGCTCATATCACTGTGCTGGGAAAATGGAAAACTATTAGGAAAAAATATTGATGGTTTTCGATTGAAGTTTACTTATACCAACAAAAACATAAATGTGAAATGAGAGCCAAGTTCAATATTAAGTAATATTACACACGGTTGCTGCGTCGGCAGTTCCTTTTTCTTTGAACTTGGCTGGACACGCTACCGCGTGTCTAGGTCTCTACCCTGAGCAAAAGTGGCAAAAAGAGTTGACTTTTCTGTAGTAGATGTTCTAAGAATTTCGCAACATGAATCTCGGGTCAATATAAAATTAATAGGTAATAGTAACGTGCCTTCGTGGTGAACCGCGATTCAATATGTTTAATATGGTTTTTGTCAAATTAACATTGAAAAGTTATTAATTTTTTATGAGAGGCACACGAAGGTGAATATTGAATTTCGAACAAATGAGATGTCCAGTTGGTGAGATTTGAGAGGCCTCTCTATATCTACAAGATGTAGTTGAGTAAATAGATAGATGGATCAAATAGAGGCGGACAAGCATGGTCATCTATCTACCTCTTCTCTTTATTATACCTACCCGACCTACGCGTATTCGTAGTGCCTTATTTGTTTAATATAATTAATTACGTAGTCCAAAATACCGTTCATTAATAATTAGGACTACTTACGTAATCTATTGACAAGTATTATGGTGCCAATAGGTTGATCATTTGGGATGTTTTTAACGTGTGGGAGGGTAACAGTTGGATAAACGGAGACTCACAGTGCAGACTTAACAACGTGTAGAACATAGGACAACAGATTCTATTTATATACTGCAGTCAGATGAGATGTGGAAGCGTGATAGGATCTCTTTCGCCGCACTGAGGTATGGCTATATGGGATGGGACATAGGACAAGCTGTGGGTTTCACTATAATCTTCCACGAGTTATAGATAAAAGACAGCTACCTATCAAAGACACAAATTGTATCTCTAATGTCGTTTAAGCTAAGTACCTAGTCTACCATCCACTTAGATCTACGAGGGAAAACAAACCCGGCGCGGAACCGTGACGTATCACGTTACGCCGTTCCGCCGTCAATCATTCACTGCTAAATCGCCGCTTCTTTTCTATTTATGCTATTGACACCATATTATTTTATTTGTATGGCGTACCGAACTATTTGAATACGTTTTGGAATGCTATCTACTACACGACGCTGACTGTACAAAGTACCTAATACTATAGGTAGGTGATGTATGAGGAGTTGATAGTGTTGCGTCAGCTGATGCTCCGGTTTAGGTGGCCGCAAGACAGCAATTTTCAAATTTTGATAAGAACTGATAGTGTATCATCGTGAGATCGTGACCAATCTAACGCTACGTCTTACGTAGGCGAACAACGCGCGAACGCGGCGCGGCGCGGCGCGGCGAAATCAATCCTTTGATGCCCATAGAAGTGTCCTACGTAAGCGATCTCGTTGCGAACGCGGTGCGGCGCGATTTGCACGCGAATGTCAGGCGGCGCGGCGCGGCGGCGGCCGCTTTCGCCGCGCCGCGCCGCGCCGCGTTCGCGCGTTGTTCGCCTACGTAAGACGTAGCGTAAATGCGTTCCACCGCTGTGCGCACAAGGTTTCAGGTTTGGGCTGTAGACTTCATCACACTAGCTAGATTTTGACTTACTTTACTATTACCTACCTATTACCTACCCAAAATACCTACTCAAATAATGGTGCGAGCCAAGGTTTAAAACCACAATCTCTGGTTTTAGGCCTCATCGGTTTTACCGAATTAAGAAAAACGAGAGCATATTATAAGTGTGAAGTATTAGCTTCGCATCTACCTCACATGGTTTACGCTCAACATACATTAACCAAAATAAACAAACGATCAAGTTAGAAAAGCGGAAACTGCGTTATTATGCCACACGCATCCAAATATTTGGACTGTCACGCATATGTTCCAACAAATTTTAGGCAATGCTTAAACAATTACGCTCCGCTTTACAAACTAAACTTTTCCGTCGTTATCGTCTCAAAGATGAATGAAACTCGGTTTAAATCTTCAACGATTGTTTAATTATTTAATTTTTCTAACGGTAAAGTAAACTTTGTTTTATATTGTTTGTTTTGGCGGCCTAAAGAAACCGCCGAGTAGTTTCGATAGATCTCGGAAGTCGTCCATTGAAGCGTTCTATAAATGTCTGGATGCTTTGCGTACGTGTCTTTGAAGAGTTTAGATTTAGATGAAGCCATAATACATCAGGGGTTTAAAGGAGCTCAGATGGGAGCGTGCTAATGGTGGAATCATTGGACTTTTATTTTGTTAATGGTAGAATAAGTAGGTATAGCACACACATAGGTATTAAGGTAGTCCCAAAATGTGGTTAAATAACACGATCTCTCCTTTGAAAAAACATCATATGCAGGGATTATATTAGGGCCAGCTTAGGATATTTCGTCTAACTATAATAGACTAAGTAATTATTCAATGAAAAAGCGCGAGCGCAGATCAATTTGAAAATTTCGCCCCCTGAGTAAATTGCTGCAACTGATTAACCATTCTGCACGGATCTTTTTGCTGTATTCACATGTTACTTCAATAAGCTTGGTGTTGTGAAAGCAATATTTAACCGGCAAAGGAAATCCACACTGGTCGTGCTTTAGCTTACATTGGTCCGCAACCCTTAACTCTTTACATCCTGAGCTTACTTATAGAGCTTAGACATAGAGTTACCTTGGCTCTAATCGAATTAGCTTGCACTTGTTTGTGTTCCCTTTTAAGTATATGAAATTAAAAATACAGATTTAAAACATTTGAATACTACCTAATCTACGCTGATCAAGGCGACTTAGCGCCTGGCGCCTGCACCTTATTTACATAATACTTAGGTCTCTCAGTCATTCAAAAAACAACTTTTAATTCATCGCAATAAAGCCTCAATTTACAGATCCAGAGTGGCAACATAAACAACAACACTAGATAACACTCACTCGAATCAGCGGGTACGTGTGCACAATCTTCTCCACTGGCGCTCCGGGGGCTGCTTCGTCCGCCATCTCCAAGATCCACAAAAACCACAACACAGCGAACAAAATGCACAGACGAGTGAATCGGCTCGCGTCTCCCCACTGTTTACGCGTTGCCTTGACGACCGGCGGAGGCGGGAATCGGGCGATTGATTTTTCTCACCGACGCGGATGCGGCCAGCCTTGCTCTGTTTAGTTGTGGACCACGTTCATTCGTAATGAAGTTCGTATATTGCTCTCTTTAAAGGTCATGTTGATTTGGTTTCTTAATTTCTTGGTTTACTAGATTTCATTGAAATGAGTACAAAATAGAAAAATATTAAATATAGTCTGTCAAACAACTTTGTCAGTGGAAAAAGACGCGAAATAAATTTTTTCTATGGTAGGATAACCCTTTCGCGCCAACACTATTAAAATTTTCCGCTTTTTTCTACTGACGGAAATGGCTTGGCAGACTATAGGTAATATTTGAATTTAGCGGTTAATGTGTCATTTCCATATCCGCATTTAAATTACTTCCGGTGAACGCTGTTCGAGCTCATTTTAAAACTGCCAAAACCTAATAGCTATGGATTTTTCTTAATAACATCTGACAGCACAGGCTGTCAGATGACAGCACTGTCAGTTTGAAATGTGATGGATTGCGTATGGGACTGTATCGACTGTATGCAAAACAGAACAAAATATTATGTAAAGTGATTAGGCTATTCAGGAAACAATCTAAACTCCTAAGCAGTACTAACTGTACTAAGAAATGGCGTCTCGCTTCAGCGGTGCCCTCCAACTCACCGATCTAGACGATTTCATTACTCCGTCGCAGGTAACCTATAACTTCCTTTTTCCCTGTTTTTTACTCACCTTGGAAGTTTATTATTAAGATCTAGTATGTTGTACCTACTTATTAAATTACTGTATTATACCTGCGGACAGTTCAACACACAGGATCCACAGTTTCATTTAATTTATGGTTGAAATTTCTAAATAATAATAAACGAAGTTTTAAGTTTGGGATTCAATAGAACTAAACTAGTCATCGTTCCTACTATAATTCCAACAAGATAATTTATGATATTTTAAAATCTATTAGGTTCATATTTGCACCATATTTCATTTTTGATGTGATAGGTAATTAAGTAAACAACCTACACACATAAAATTGCAGGGAGTAAGCCAGAAAAAAAAAAAAAAAAAAAAACCTACACACATTAGCGGATATAACGTTTGTAAAGATATTAAATTTATTAATGATCAGCTTTCGCCTTATTGTTAAAATATTACAAAAAGATATCATTATTCTCCAGGAATGCATAAAACCAGTTAAGATTGAGAAGCCAAAAACCAAAACTGGTGCCAAAATCAAGATAGGTGCCGATGGATACTTTGATATCAGTGAAGGGAGGGAGCAGAAGCTTCAAAAGGTGGAGATCACGTTGGCTGACTGTCTCGCCTGCAGCGGATGCATCACTTCAGCGGAGAGTGTGTTAGTCACACGGCAGAGTCAGGAGGAGTTGCTAAAGTAAGTTACACTTTTAATAAATTAAGGTTCCAAAACAAGTGTGTAGACTGTAGAACACAATAAAAAATTCTTGACTCCAACTCATGTTTAATTAATATTTGTATATACATAAATGAACTATTATACATTATGTGTTAAACATTATCAAACTGCACAACGGGACTTAATTGCGTAGTTAAGTTTTAAGATTTACCTCCGACGTTTCGAGGACGGCGTTGTCCCCGTGGTCTCGGAGAAGACCCACGAAGAAAACACGGGGAACACGGGGGGGGGGGGGGAAACACGGGGGAGAGTCTTCTCCGAGACCACGGGGACAACGCCGTCCTCGAAACGTCGGAGGTAAATCTTAAAACTTAAATACGCGATTAAGTCCCGTTGTGCAGTTTGATAATGTTTAATAATCGTGAAAGTTTAAATCAGTATTATGTGTTAAGTATTAAAGTGGCCATTAGTATAATGTAAATGAACTAAGTTACTGTTTTATCTGGCTTAGTTATACTTTCAATGATATGTTGTCTTTGAATTCTAATGAATATAGAGGTAAAATTAACATAATTCATTAGATTTTCTCCCTTAAAACCATCAGAATAGAATCAATACTAGGAGCTTGTCACCAACAGTAGACTTTATGATTGTTACATTAAAATATCAAATCCAATGAATATAACACCTGCCAGACATATCTAGTGGTAAACACATACATTGTGTATAAACAATGTAACAAAGTAAAATAGTGTTTTCACTTTTCCATACAATGCAACATTGTATTGATTTTATACATCATACTCCACCAACCAGAGCCCAGGGCCTAAGCGGTACCGTATTTACCATAAGGGCACACGGGGCCCTATCCTCAGGGGGCCCCCAAAGGACCAGACAGTAACAGAATATTTGATTACCCATAATAAATAGAAGATCATAGTAGAAAAATGTTAGTTTAATTAGCTTTTTTTATTTTCCAAAAGGGCCCCAAATTCTTATGTGCCCAAGGGCCCCAGCATAGTTTAAGACGGCCCTGGGCCTAATGTAAGAACTCAGTCTAATGAACTATGTATTTCAGGGTGTTCTCGGAGCGCAAACACACAGACAGCAAAGGCGTGACTCAAGACGTGAGCCTGATCGTGATCTCCCTGTCGCCGCAACCCGTGCTGTCGCTCGCAGCGCGATACAAATTGGAGCCCGAAGAGGCGGCTAGCAGATTAGCAGGTTATTCATGTTTTCTGATTTGCAGTGGGAACATTCCACGGGCTGTCCCGTACAAACGCATTTTATTTCGTATATTAGAATTTTTTTTTCGGCTCTTAAAGCCGACGACTAATTATTCTGGTCATATTTTTGACCATTTGTAATAGAAAAAGAAACTCCTACACCTACAAATCTTCAGAAAACTCGCGTTTGTACGAGACAATGGTGTCTACCATACCAATTTCATGGAATTCTCCAGTGGTAAAACAATATCCTGACAAATTTATCTGATGTGTAGTAGTTTTAGAAATGTAGTTTTGGAGAATTATCTGACAGATATTTTGCAGGTTACTTCAAGAAGTTAGGTGCAGACTTGGTCCTCGACATGACGGTGGCTGAAGACTTGGTACTTCTAGAAGCGCAGCAGGAGTTCCTCCAGCGCTACCAGAACCAGCAGCACGAGCCCACGGCGCGCCATCTGCCCATGCTCGCTAGCTCCTGCCCAGGTACAATATGAACCACACATTAAATTGTAGGCAACGATCACTTATCATCTAACTGGAGCATACAGGTGACGAGAGATTTCGTAAATAAAATAGCTGCGAGATTAAGTTGAAATTTGGTACACATATGTAAGTCTGTGACCCGATTTATGTAAATAAAAAGCTCGATGTGTAAAGACGTGTCTGGGCCGTACGATCGATGCCGCGCGTGCGTTTGCTTCCAGCGAGGCACCTATTCTCGTTGATGTAAAAATCTAGATAATCGTGTAAAGCTGCTCTCTACAACCCAAGTGAAAAAGCTTTTATAAATGGTAACTGGTAACCTTCGCTAACCTGTCACTAAAAACTGTGACAACACTTGTACAGAAACAGAACTACAGTTAACCAAATCCAGTTATAAACAATTACTTTCCCCCACAGGCTGGGTATGCTACGCCGAAAAGACCCACGGTTCCTTCATCCTCCCCCACATTTCGACCACCAAGTCCCCGCAACAGACCATGGGCTCGCTCGTGAAGCAACTGCTCGCGTCGCGCCGCGAGGTGAGCCCCGGCGAGGTGTACCACGTCACGGTGATGCCGTGCTACGACAAGAAGTTGGAGGCGTCCAGGGAGGACTTCTATAGCGACCTCACCAACTGCCACGACGTCGACTGTGTTATTACTGCTAGTAAGTGATTTGTTTTAGTTACGGTCTAGCAATAGTGAGTGGCGTGGGTACATATGTACCCCCAAGTCCCCTCAACAACCACGAGCTCACTCGTGATCAGCAATACGTGCCTATGGATTAAGTTTAAATTTTTAATTTAGGTCACAGTTGAAGGGTTTACTTCAACACCCACGGTCCCATTACAAATGAAAAATATTATATATTATTTATAAAAATATGACGTGTGAAATGAAATGACCATGACATTGTTAGTGTCATTTTAAACATAGAATTCTCATCTCTATAGTTTTTTTACCTGTGTGTCCACCATCGCTCTCTTAATGGCGAGTTAACTAGTCTGGAAAACCAATTATCAGATGAAAAATTCAAAATAAATATGCAATTTGGGCAATCAAACCTTCTCCCCTACATTATTCAAAGCCGCCATTTACTACCGAGAAATCGGTTTGTCAGACTTTAAAAATCTACGTTATTCCTTAATTAAAATATTATGTGTTCCGTACTCCACATCGGATATCTTCATTGAGAGAGTAACGCGATCGTTGACCAATGATGCCGCTAGCGTCTATGTAGTCGCTCCGCCCCACGCCGTGACGTAGTTCCGCTTCCACTTCCTGCGAACCGTTGCTCGCTTCCCGCCACTCGCCACCGCCTTGACATTGTTTCGTCGACCGTCTTGACCGATGGTCCGCAAATATTTTTTGCGTATATTTTTGCAGCATGGTGCTTTAACATTTCCGATCCAAAGCTCGGTCGATTAAATAGTGAGATATGGCAGAGATCGCCACTATTAGTCTTTTGGCGGTCTCGCGATCGAAGTCATCGAACGGTGCTTTTCGATTCTACCCACTTTTTTCTTGCTAAATTAATTTTCACATTCCATGCTGCTAAAATCGTTACCGTTAACTCGCATTTTCGAGATCGAAGTAGGAAGTGCGTCAGTGGTTTTTGTTAACAAGTGGTAACAAGTCGCTCCGCATCGGAGAGGGAACGCGCGGTCATCGTGCCTGCGGCGGCGGCGGCGGCGCCCGGGCGGCGCGGCGGCGGACGGCCTGCGCGCGCTGCTTTCGGGCGCCGCGCTTCGCTGATAAGGAGGTTTGGATTGTCTCGAACCATCCGGTGAGCCAGTTTAAGATATTCTAATTTTATTGGCGTTCAGAAGTTACTTCGTCACTCGCGGAGGGTTCTCAGGCAGTAGCCTGGGAGTACCTCGTGTTGTTAAGCGGGCCACAGACCATCAGTTTTGGCTGCGCGGTTTTGACTGTTCGGTCAAACTGTTCAGTTAAAACGTACGTGTGTAGGCAAATCTTGAACTGTGCAGTTGAACTGACGATCTAATCGAAATTTCATTAGATAAAGTTTTAACTGAACAGTTTGACTGAACGGTTAGGGCTGTGCAGTTAAAACTGATGGTCTGTAGCCCGCTTTAGTTGCGGCGCGACCGGGGCGCCCCGACCCCCGGCGCGGGGGCGCGGGCCCGGCGCCCACCCCCGCCCGCGCGCGCCGCGTCTTCTGCTGTCGTCCAAGGTGACTCCGAGACACCGCGACGCTGCGGGCCACGGTGGACGCCTCCAGTCCGCAGGACTCGGAGAGACGTCACACGCCCGCTCCTGTTGCTGCAGTCGCGGTGCGGACGCCTCCAGTCCGCGGGACTCCGAGAGACGTCACACGCCCGCTCCTGTTGCTGTAGTCGCGGTGCGGACGCCTCCAGTCCGCGGGACTCCGAGAGACGTCACTCGCCCGCTCCTGTTGCTGCAGTCGCGGTGCGGACGCCTCCAGTCCGCGGGACTCCGAGAGACGTCACACGCCCGCTCCTGTTGCTGCAGTCGCGGTGCGGACGCCTCCAGTCCGCGGGAGAGAGCCCGCTCCTGTTGCTGCAGTCGCGGTGCGGACGCCTCCAGTCCGCGGGACTCCGAGAGACGTCACACGCCCGCTCCTGTTGCTGCAGTCGCGGTGCGGACGCCTGTCGCGGTGCGGACGCCTCCAGTCCGCGGGACTCCGAGAGGCGTCACACGCCCGCTCCTGTTGCTGCAGTCGCGGTGCGGACGCCTCCAGTCCGCGGGACTCCGAGAGACGTCACACGCCCGCTCCTGTTGCTACGCCCGCTCCTATTGCTGCAGTTGCGGTGCGGACGCTTCCAGTCCAGCGGGACTCCGAGAGATCCGCGTGGCTCTGCGAGACGTCACACGGCCGCTCCTGCAGCTGCGGGCGCATCGCGGGTGGATCGCGCCAAGGTGAAGGCGGACCGCTTCTGCGTCCCGACTGCTCGAGCGGAAGGAAGGTAAGTTACGTGTAAGCAGTGGAAATGCTACGAGTACAGCGACGATCGCCGCGTTGGTTGCCGGCCGTCATGACGTCGCTGGTGACCTACGCGCCGGTGTGGCCACCACGATGGCACCGCCGAGGGCAACAGCGTCGCCGTGATGATGCGTGCAACTACGAGCCTAGCCATCGGCGCCTCCCGTGCCGGTAACGTCCGTCACGCGCACCGGCGCCTGTCGAGCTGGCCGCCACGACGGCGCCTCTCGCACCTGAGCCTGGCGACGGTGGCCGCCATGATGGCGCCGCCCGCTCGATGACACCGCCTGCCCCCCCAGGCTGGCCGCCACGATGGCGCCTCTCGCATTACGCATCGACGCGGTGGCGGCGGCTGCCACAATGGCGCTGCCCGCCACGATGATGCCGCCCGCCACGATGGCACCACCACCTGCGCACTGGCGCCTCTCGAGCTGGCCGCCACGATGGCGCCTCTCGCCTCACAGCAGTGCCTCCCAGACCAGCCAGCCAGACGGCGACCGCCTCATGCACCGGTGCCTCCCGAGCTGGCCGCCACGATGGCGCCTCTCGCCGCACGCACCGGCGCCTCCCGAGCCGGTGGCGGCGGCCGCCACGATGGAGCCGCCCGCCTCACGCGACAACGCCTCTAGAGCGGGCCGCCACTATGGGTCCTCGCCTCACGCACCAGCGCTTCCCGAACCAGTGGCGGCCGCCATGAACCGCCCGGCCTCAGGCACGATGGCGCCCCTAGCTTCACGCACCGGCGCCTCCCGAGCGGCGGCGGTTGCCACAATCACGCCGATGCTGCCCACCGATGCTGCAACTACGACGATGTCGTCCCTTGCTCGCTGGGCGCCACAGTATCAGTTTTGTCCTGTCCACATGGTTCCATTGAGGTACGCAGGCGCCTATAGCTATGGTGCAGGTATAGGTATGGTATGGTACAGCACGAACAGACCGCTAAGCTCTTGGTTTCGGTTAAAGAATCCTCCGGCGACGGCAGACAAGGTCGTAAAGAGCCCCGTCCTAGCGCGGCTCGACTGCCCGGAGTTGAAAGCGGTAAGATATGTCGATACTCAGAGGAAAATACGTCGTGTTCCCGGGCTTCATAAAGGTGCTGATCGACTTCGCTGTGTCGCTTCGAAGCTCCTACGACTTCTCGAGGCCATGGAGTGGTCCAACCAGAGGACAGCTAGCGACAAGGCCCTGTGCGACCGCTCGAAACCGAGGTGAAAGGCATCGAAAAGGTCTGCAGACTTCACATAATTATCTCTGCTTGCTCGCGCTCTCCAGCTTAAGTTCCGTCTTACAAAGACGAACTCGTGCGAAAAGCCATAATAAACAAAATGGGACAAATAAACCCGCTGCGCCTGAACAAGCTTGAGTTTCCGGTGCTAAGAGAAAGGGGCCAGGAGGACTCCAGCAGTTTCCATCTGTCTGTATTCGACTTTATCGAAACAGTTTTGTTACGCAAAGCGCCAAAATCGATTTTAGACTTGATTTCATCAGTTCGATTTCCTTAAAAGCATGCTACTAACTCGATGCCCTATACTAACTCGATATAGGGTGTCTCTTCGGATAAAGCGAATTAGACCATCACGCTCCTAGACATCACGTGGGACACGCGGCACAACACACCGATTGAAAGTTTTCTTTTTCGCGACATACAGGCCTGCCTTGCTGCAGAGTTTCTCGCAGAAATGAGACTCAATGCCTTCTGTTCAGTCTCAAATTCGCAAACTTTAGTTCATGGAGGAAGGTGAAGCCTTCGCAGTCCCCAGCAACACGGAGCTGCCGAAAGCCTCGCACCACTTTCTTCCTCATCTTATGCAAGCAGTCCGTTACAATCTCCAATATTGGTAGACAATGTACGAGGTAAGGCCCTTTCAGCGAAGAGTAACCGTTAACGGGCCGCATCTGCAGCGCTGACGACAGAAGTGTAAACATACAACCGCACCGGTACAGTATACATAAAACGACGGCGACACTACATCCCTTCCGTTACTACGGCTGTCGCTAAAACTGCTGATGCCAGCAGATCGTCTACAGGTCGCGCTGGTTGCTTGCTACTTGCCAGGTCGGTACAACCCCCGAGGGCAACGGTTTATCAAGAAGTCACTGCGCGCCCGAGTGGCAGCTGCGCCCAGCAGCCGCCGAGACTGTCTTCACCTGACAGGCGCCTTGTTGGCCGGCCTCCGCTTTCGAGAGCCCTCGCACTGTGCCACGGTATTTCTTAACAGACTCATTGAACTGCTACCACGACCTTTGACAGCTGCCTGTGAGACTTGGCATGGATGTCTCCACCTCCCAGCCTAGTCTGTGTACTGCGACGGCGTGATAAGGAGTCTTAAAGCAGCTGTGGTAAGCTTGCAATTTACTGGCGGTCCTAGTGAACACAACGTCAGACCGCCCTCCCTTACGAGTCAACGACCTTAAGAATGAGGCGTAGCTCCTGTCAGATAGGACGCTCCAACACCGAGCTGGCGGGATCAGGAGTGACGTCCGCTGCTGGCGTGACTGGCGCATGCATATAACATGCCAAGGTCTAAGGCTGCGGTCGTACTGCAGACGCCGCGCGCGGCCGACGGCGTCGCGTCGCGCGCAGCGTCTGAATGGTGTGTTCGAGAATGCTCGGGAGTGGTCGTTTTCGCTCGCTGCGTGCGGCGTCCCCCCGCCACCACCATTCGGACGCTGCGTGCGACGTGGCGTTGTCGGCTGCGTGCGGCGTCTGCAGTACGACCGCAGCCTAACGCTACGTAGCGAACGAAACGCAACTGTCACTGTCTCACTAATATGGAAGAACCGGATATTCCCGATTCCGGTACTGTGTTTGTATAGAAAACAGTAACGGGAGCCCCTAGATCGTCCCCTTGTCCAGGCTGCATGTACGGCCACAATGTAGAAACGGTCTTTATGGTGCATCAAAAATAAGATCAACTGCCAGGTACCTCTATCCAGTGAAGTAGCGAGCTATCTCAGACGTCTATTTCTATTATCCATGTTAGCTTTCAGAACGATACTCGTTCATAAGCCTCTCACAAGTGCTGTGTATGAACCACTATCGGACACTATGCCTTCTTCCAACGCCATTAATAGCGAGACCAGCGCCTCCCAAAGCACCAGCTTGGGACGCGAGACATCTACTTGCCCTAATTTAAATAGCCCTACAACGTTAGGTACGTTAGAAGAAGTACGATAGAATAGCTGCCGCACTTTTGCTGTTAGCATCAGGCAGCAGGGTCAATGACCTTACTCTACTACACTGTAGCCCGGGCAATTACATAGATAACTTTAACGCTATTATTTTGTGTCCGAAATTCGGCTCTAAACCAGATAACGTGTCTTACCGACTGGACTCTTAGAAGCTCCGGAATAAAGTATAGACCCAGTATAAGTAGGTAGTCTGGGTACGTCACCTTGCGAGAATTACACAAAATGTTAGGGGACACTTCGCTTATTTCTTTCAGCCACAGTCTCATCCAAGCCGGCCTCGCCTACGATTGCTTTTGATCCACGATGTACTTAATAACTAAATTGGCTGGAAAGCTATTCACTTAGCGATATTTTCGCTTATGTTAATTGGGAACATGACTCGCCGAGATTCTGCGGATCGGATGCGATTTCGAATGAGAATTCTCTTAAACCAGTTTCGAACCTGAGATTACAATTTCAATTCTCAATTTCCTGTAATTCACATTATAACGAGTCACTGTGATTTCATGGGTTGCAATATGGTGTATACATATTTATTCGTTCTCTGAGTTCTATGACAGTAGGTGTAGCCCTATCGCTTGCGCGCCCGCTAACTCGCCACCAGGAGATAATAAACAGGTCTCAATGAAGATATCCGATGTGGAGTACGGAACACATAATATAAAAATTTTACCTTCCAATAAAATTATTATTATGTTTCCTATCCACATCGGATATCTGAGTAATGCCTTCCTGGCAGGCTACTAGGCTACTTTTATGCCGACGGTACTTCTCCTCAACAATGACATGGCGGTGGCGAGTGGCGGGAAGCGAGCAACGGTTCGCAGGAAGTGGAAGCGGAACTACGTCACGGCGTGGGGCGGAGCGACTACATAGACGCTAGCGGCATCATTGGTCAACGATCGCGTTACTCTCTCAATGAAGATATCCGATGTGGATAGGAAACATAATAATAATTTTATTGGAAGGTAAAATTTTTATATTAAACATTCAACAGTCGAGTTGGAGCAGATGTTGGGCGCGGGCGAGCTGGGAGACGCGCCGCCGTCGCCGCTGGACTGGCCGTGGGGGGAGCCCCCGGGCGCGGGGCTGCGCAGACACGTCGGCAGCGGCTCGGGGGGCTACGCGGACCACATCTTCTTGTACGCTGCTGAACACCTGTTTGGAGATACTAAGGCGGAGCTGGTTTATAGGAACTTAAGGTTAGTAGAGATTTAAAACAAAAGAATTTTAATAATCACGTTGGGAGGGACGCCCCATTTGCCCCCCAACTGGCAAAATTCAAAATGTAATGGGGGTGGATCCCAAATTCCCAAAATTTATTGAAATTATTAAAAAGAAATTATTTTAGAATATGCTTCTGGCAAAAATAAAACGTCGGACAAAAATATTTCCGAACACCAATAGTATGCAAGGGTGTGTTTTGGCCACATCTCCGGACACCAATGTGATACAGGGGCGTGTTTTGACCACATCTCTGAGTCAGAACCCTGACTGCGTACCCGCTGCATTGCGCGTTTCCAGACGGTTCCTACGAACAATGGACGTGAACACGATACGTTGTGAAACGCTGACCCCGCTGACGCAAGCTAGCCATCGCGACCCATATTTACATTACTTGCACTACGCTATCTGGATTTTTGTAACTTATGTGCTTCAACATTTATATAAATTGTATTTAGGTATAGGCCTATATTCTAATATACTATGCTCACAGCCTCTCGAGCCGGGATCGAGTTTTCGCCACCCTTGTTTGCCACTTTATAATCTCGCCACCACCTACTACTATATCTAATATCGCTTACAAACAAACAAGTAAATCCCATAAATATTACGCGGCTTTCTTTGTAGGCAATATATTATCCTATTTTTGCAGAAACCCTGACTTTCGAGAAGTGACTCTCGAAAAGGACGGTGTAGAGGTTCTCCGGTTCGCTATCGCCAACGGGTTCCGGAACATACAGAACTTGGTGCAGAAGATGAAACGCGGCAAGTCGCCGTACCACTACGTCGAGGTCATGGCCTGCCCTTCAGGTACATGCAACAACATCGCATTTTTGATTGCACCTGCACCTCTAGCACATCTTGCATCCGCGACTTAGACCGCGACTCGAGTCGCCATTCCCGCGGCTGTCAAATCTGTCGATTTCCGTAGCATAACTTGTACCCGCGACTGCAACAGCCGCGTAGAGAACTCAAAGTCGCGGCGCGACTCGTCAGTGTTACCCGGCGAAATCAAAGTCTAAACAAATCGATATTTGCAAGTGGCAACACTGAATCGGAAACCAGGGATGCGCTAAATCATTCGTTCTTTGGTGGTAAAAATCTAGTTTTTTGTCGATGGTTAAGTTTTTCTTGTCAAAGTCAAGGAACTTTAAAATTTTGTCAACATTTAATTACGGGAAAAAATATGAAAAAATGTAAGTAATAGAGCCTTATATAATTAATATTGATAATATTCCTTAAAATATATATTGTTTAAAATTTTCTGTTTAATAAACCTTTTAAATAAAATATTTTTGTAAGTAACTATAATAATGGAATTGCTATTATTGGGTTTGTTCTCATATTCCTGTTGTAAATTGTGTTTTTTTTTTTCAGAATTAGTTCAGCATTATCCTAGACACGATTGATATCCCAGCACCCAAAGGAAAATATTATTAACAGGAACGTGCCAACGGGACCCGAAGTGGAGATTCGGGAAAAGAAACACACTAGGCAAGCTTGTAGGTTTCAAACGCGGAGCTGTCCCCTTTTCTAAATTAACTAAGATGTGAGAAGCGCTTTAGCTTTAAGAACACCACCGACGAAGTGAACTATTAATAATAACCCTAATGGTTATGGCGTACACTAAGCTGCCACAGTAACTCTCAAATAAGTTTCATATAGTTTTTCTTGTGTCAATAATGGATGGCATGTGTGTGTACTGTGTACCTAACTGTTTATGATTTGACAAATTGATATGAGAAGCTTATTTCATAGTCCTCGATGAAGTCATGACCATATTTTACTGTCTTGTTTATAAACCAATTTTCTTTCCAGGGTGATATTTAATTGTCCTACGCCGCATGTCGAAGAAAAAGGAAGAGAAAAAATACTTTTCAAGGGTAATAAAGAAGATTCTTACAATTTCTCTATAGTGGTTCTAGATGTTAATATATATTAGGTTTAATAATAAGAAGTCGAATATTGCAAGAATATATAAGGCAAAGCAATATACTATTAATTTAAATATTGTTTTTTTTTTCTCTCCTGTATTTTTACCTGAAAAGAAACAAAAATAAAGTAGGTAGGTAAGTACCTAGAACTCCTAGAAGCCATGATTAATTAGCTCCCCAAGGCCCACTTCATACCTAATGCTGACAGCAACGTATCATAGCATGATCGTATCAGGCCCTGTCAAACATGAAGTGAAACATCTAGAACACGGGTTTGATCTAGAGGAGTTTCAATATGGTAGACCATATGATAACCGTACCTATGCTACCTACGCAGACTATGACATGAGCGTAATAACTCCTTCAAAATGTTGTTGGTCGGCTCGGTCCAGTCACGTCACGGTATGGTGTTGGCAGGGGACGGAATGGTTTAGTGGGTGATGACATAATATTTCATACAAAGCATGATTTTGAGCCGGACATGATCCTGTTATAGCCACGTATTACATCATTCTGTTACAGTACGATGCAGCGGGCACAGGCCACATGTAGGTATGTTTTGTTGAAGTCGAGGAAGGTTCCAAACGGTACCTAAATAGTAAGAGATTGTTGAAATTAGACATCTAACCGTGATCCTAAATATTACTACTAAGACTATGGCTTACTTAATAAGTTGGATAGTTTGTTTTGAACATTTGTACCTACCCACCTCATCGGCTTCATTTATGTACAAGCAAGCGGGCTCCGTTGTTAGGTTGATGAAAGTTTTGTGTAAGGAAGTCTTAGGATTACTTTTACAAACTTACGAACCTGAATTGAAATTTAAAAATCCTACATATGTACCTAATTACTTAATTGAGTACCTACAAACTAGCTGTTTGAAATTAAAGTTGTAAACATGATGGGTGTGTTGTGGTACTTGTAGGTATCACCGTGCATAATCAATATAAGAGTGCGTAAAGCACATTTAGTGATTGTTCCATACTTCCTTATTCCTTAGGGCAATAAGTAATTATACAAATTATATTATTACATAATATATGAAACTTGTTTTTAAGTTATAATTATCATGAGTTTAGTTACAAAAGTACAAGCAAACCACCCGCGAGAGCGAGTCGCGTTATAAAGTCGCGTAGACTTCGACTCGCGGATTGACATAAAGACGAGAGAATATTTTGTCTCAAAATAGGCAGTTGTGCTACGGATTTTAGTTCAAAGTCGCGATCGTTGTCATTTTCTGACAGTGACACCTGCACCTCTAGCACATCTTGCATCCGCGACTTAGACCGCGACTCGAGTCGCCATTCCCGCGGCTGTCAAATCTGTCGATTTCCGTAGCATAACTTGTACCCGCGACTGCAACAGCCGCGTAGAGAACTCAAAGTCGCGGCGCGACTCGTCAGTGTTACCCGGCGAAATCAAAGTCTAAACAAATCGATATTTGCAAGTGGCAACACTGAATCGGAAACCAGGGATGCGCTAAATCATTCGTTCTTTGGTGGTAAAAAATCTAGTTTTTTGTCGATGGTTAAGTTTTTCCTGTCAAAGTCAAGGAACTTTCAAATTTTGTCAACATTTAATTACGGGAAAAAATATGAAAAAATGTAAGTAATAGAGCCTTATCTATTTAAGTTTTGATAATATTCCTTAAAATATATATTGTTAAAAATTTCTGTTTAATAAACCTTTTAAATAAAATATTTTTGTAAGTAACTATAATTAATGGAATTGCTATTATTGGTTTTGTTCTCATATGCCTGTTTTTTTTTTCAGAATAAGTCCAGCATTATCCTAGACACGATTGATATCCCAGCACCCAAAGGAAAATATTAACAGGAACGTGCCAACGGGACCCGAAGTGGAGAGTCAGGAAAAGAAACACACTAAGCAAGCTTGTAGGTTTCAAAGGCGGAGCTGTCCCCTTTTCTAAATTAACTAAGATGTGAGAAGCGCTTTAGCTTTAAGAACACCACCGAGGATGTGAACTATTAATAATAACCCTGATGGTTATGGCGTACCTACCAAGCTGCCGCAGTAACTCTCAAATAAGTTTCATATAGTTTTTCTTGTGACAATAATGGATGGCATGTGTGTGTACTGTGTAACTGTTTATGATTTGACGAATTGATATGAAAAGCTTATTTCATAGTCCTCGATGAAGTCACGACCATATTTTATTGTTTTGTTTACAAACCAACTTTCTTTCCAGGGTCATATTGAATTGTCCTACGCCGCATGTCCAAGAAAAAGGAAGAGAGAAAATACTTTTCAAGGGTAATAAAGAAGATTCTTACAATTTCTCCATTGTGGTTCTAGATGTTATTATATATTAGGTTTAATAATAAGAAGTCGAATATTGCAAGAATATATAAGGGAAATCAAATACTGTTAATTTAAATTTTGTTTTTTTTTCACTCCTGTATTTTTTACTTGAAAAGAACCAAAAATAAAGTAGGTAGGTAAGTACCTAGAACTCCTAGAAGCCATTATTAATTAGCTCCCCAAGGCCCACTTCATACCTAATGTTGACAGCAACATATCATAGCATGATCGTATAATAGGCCCTGTCAAACATGAAGTGAAACATCTAGAACACAGGTATGATCTAGAGGAGTTTCAATATGGTAGACCATATGATAACCGTACTGCTACCTACGCAGACTATGACATAAGCGTAAAGCGTAACGACCTAACGACTCCTTCAAAATATTGTTGGTCGGCTCGGTCCAGTCACGTCACGGTATGGTGTTGGCAGGGGACTGAATGGTTTAGTGGGTGTTGACTGATAATATTTCATACAAAGCATGATTTTGAGCCGGACATGATCCTGTTACAGCCACGTATTACATCATTCTGTTACAGTACGATGCAGCGGGCACAGGCCACATGTAGGTATGTTTTGTTGAAGTCGAGGAAGGTTCCAAACGGTACCTAAATAGTAAGAGATTGTTGAAATTAGACATCTAACCGTGATCCTAAATATTACTACTAAGACTATGGCTTACTTAATAAGTTGGATAGTTTGTTTTGAACATTTGTACCTACCCACCTCATCGGCTTCATTTATGTACAGGCAAAGCGGGCTCCGTTGTTAGGTTGATGAAAGTTTTGTGTAAGGATCTTAGGATTACTTTTACAAACTTACGAACCTGAATTGAAATTTAAAAATCCTACATATGTACCTAATTACTTAATTGAGTACCTACAAGCTAGCTGTTTGAAATTAAAGTTGTAAACATGATGGGTGCATGTGTTGTGGTACTTGTAGGTATCACCGTGCATAATCGATATAAGACTGCGTAAAGCGCATTTAGTCATTGTTCCATACTTCTTTATTCCTTAGGGCAATAAGTAATTATACAAATTATATTATTGCATAATATATGAAACTTGTTTTTAAGTTATAATTATCATGAGTTTAGTTAAAAAAGTACAAGCAAACCACCCGCGAGAGCGAGTCGCGTTATAAAGTCGCGTAGACTTCGACTCGCGGATTGACATAAAGACGTGAGAATATTTTGTCTCAAAATAGGCAGTTGTGCTACGGGTTTTAGTTCAAAGTCGCGATCGTTGTCATTTTCTGACAGTGACACCTGATCGCGAGTTTGTCGCGGCTCTCGCGCGTGAGTTGTGCTGCCAACACGCGACAAGCCGCCAAGTCGCGCCGATCTGTCACTTCTCACGCCTGTCGCGGCCAGTTGTGCTAGAGGTGCTGATCGCGAGTTTGTCGCGGCTCTCGCGCGTGAGTTGTGCTGCCAACACGCGACAAGCCGCCAAGTCGCGCCGATCTGTCACTTCTCACGCCTGTCGCGGCCAGTTGTGCTAGAGGTGCTGAAATCAATACTCAGTCGCTTTATGTCTATTCCGCATACTGATAAAACTGTTTATACGTGAGCCGCTCCGTTGGGTTGGTGGGTTGAGGAACGGTAGCCCAAAAAACAAGTTATTATAGTTATTTACGATAGAAGTGCGGAAAAGAGGAAAGATCAGCAACTCGTGTCGATTTAAAACACTCCCTTCGGTCGTATTTTAATTTATCGCCACTCGTTTCGATTTACTTATTCGCACGTGTATCGTACAACGTTTTACAGTACATATAGCCCTTTAAACTTTTGACATATACTTACACAAAAAGTGCTGTTTCTCGTACTAGTGCGGAAAATTAGGACCATATGTACTTACTGTAAAATGTTTTTAGTTATTCTAGTTCTTAATTTATACGAAAATGATAACAAACTTAAACTGAGTGAAATGGGAAATAGATTAGATCTCCAGAACGGTCTTTTCTCCATCGTTTTAGGGGCGTAGGGACGGTTAATCTCGTGGTTTGGGCGCTAAACCAACATAATGTGACCCAAGAAACAATGGAAAAAGGTACGAGCATACATTTCTGTCAATATTAAGCCCGATGTATTATTGACAGGTTGCCTGAACGGCGGTGCGCAGGTGCGGCCCGTGGCGGGCGAGAGCGGCCGCGAGCTGGTGGCCCACCTCGAGAAGCTGTACCGGGACCTGCCGGTCTCCGTCCCCGCTGAAAACAAACTGGTTCGGAGGTAATGACAACCAAGCTTTTTTATTCACGATAAGTTGAGCCACAGACAAGAAATCCTCCAGATTGAGCATAGTAGCGCTACCCCGTCAAAGTGTTTTTGTGTGACGCCCGCGTCTTTGAACGGACCAATCACGGCACGGGACTCGCTCACCTCGTCCCCCGCACCCCAGTATTTTTGGCAGCATCGGTTTCATGATTGCTCTAAACTCCGTCTAGAGGATTCCTAGTCTATGGGTTGAGCATTCCTTTACTTTACAGAAAACCGCAAGTATAATCGATCCGTTTTAAAGGTATTTGAGAACATTAATTTATCTGCTGAAACAAATATCCTCTTACCCAAAAATCCCCTAAGGCTGCATTTTCACCAGAGTTGTGCGAAGATGCGTAGTGAGATATGTATTTGTTAAGAACCAATAGGGTCTCTTCATTTACCTATTCTCGCTCAGTGCTGCTCTAGTCAGCAAATTTCTATTGGTTATTAACAAACAGTAAACACATCCCTCGCTAAGCTCGCTATGCAACCTCACACATCTGATAGAAACGCAGCCTAAATGAATATACTATCTACGTTCAGTCTGGATTCAAACACTATTTTCACAAATTTGGTTAAGATATACATTATTTTTTTAGATATACATGTATGGAGTTATTCATAAACACCTTACTGGCCTGAATTAGCTATGAATCGTTTGTCTTTATCTATCATTTTGACTTGTGTATTTGTAAGAAAGGGATAAAACATACACTGAGAGAAAAATCATCACCAGGAATTAAAAAGAACAGTTCTGTACTGGGGGAAAAAATGAAGTTTTAGTAATAATTATGGACGTTTCACTATTTCTGTAAAGTTTATTTATTTCTACAAACAGCTCAGTAATCCCAAATATAATTTCAACAAACAGATAATAGAAATTACAAGAACTAATAGAAATTGCAAAAGTCAATTTGTTGTGTCCCCGGATTAAGTTTATTTTTGTAATTCTAAGTGTATTTTTGTTGTACTTTTCTCTCAGTGTAATTTAAGGTGGATGTCTAGGGATGGGATGCCGATTATCAGCCAAAAGATGGCGTCACTGTGCACGAATTGTGGATTTTCACTATTTCTCCTAAAATACAAAGTTTCATAAGATGTGTTGATATGTGCGAAAACTATAAAAAATACTACATCCAAATCGAGACATGTTCAACTCAACATTGTCTCATTTCGTTATTACCGGAATCCAACTGCAAAATATTGCAATTTCTTGCATTCACGCACACTTACGTACTTAAAGTCACCTTAAAGTCAGTGTCAAATGTCAGCAGATTCGTAATGTTACAGTAAAGTAACCTAGAGGGCGCAGCGGATGAAATGTTTATTGTTGAAAAAAGATTGGAAATTAAATAATAAATTCTTGTTTGAGCAACGATTAAGAATTACAAGGCATTCAGAAGCAACTAATGTTTTCGACCATCAACTGTCATGTGCTCGTGGCACCCGTAGCCTCTATTTTGAAAAAAAATCAGATTGTAGCTAAGATACATGGTTCAAACCCCGACAATGGCAATTTTTTTTTATTTTATAATTTTAACATTCTCTTTTGAATTATTTTAAGCGTATGTTATTCTTCGAAACTAAACTTACGTGAGTAAAACATTTTCAGTAATTTGATTATTTTTTAATAATATTATGGGAAGATATATAAAAGTATTTTTATTTTCCGGTTTTCAAAGGATATAAATAATGATTAAAATAATTTAAAAAAAGTCATGCATGAGGCTAATTAGGATCGCAGAATAGGTACATAAGAAGTCAACTATCGACGAAGTATAGCTGGTCAAGCAGATCTTGTCAGTAGAAAAAGGCGGCAAATTTGAAAAATGTAGGCGCGAAGGGATATCGTTCATAGAACATTTGGATTTCGCGCCTTTTTTTACTGACAAGATTTGCTTGACCAGGTATAAAATAAAAGTTTCCAAAATTTTATTGAAATGATATACCTACATGAAATAATCAAATACAACACATTTACTTAAAATAACTTTTAAAATAAGGCATATAAAATTACCAAAAAGATGAAATAAAATAAATACAAAAAGAAATGAGTCTTTGTTCGTGGTTTGAACCCTGTCATGCTGTTCAACTTGTTAGACTTATACTCAATAGCTAAAAGCCACTAGACCATTTGACCATAGTAGCAACGGGCGAAAAATGCCTTCTTATTTAAGTAACCTATTACTGTCAAAAATATCAAGTTTGAATTGATTTGAAATATAATTTTTCATTGTCGACTTATTGACATCCAACGTTGCGAGCATGTTGTACTTTAAACCATTTGGCAACGTCGCACGCGGGGAAATCTTCTGAAAATGTATGTCCTTTTATATTTTGATATTTATGGATATATGAGGATTCTTCTACTTATGTTGCAAATTGATTAAATTATCGAGAGACAAGAACAAGAAATATGATTCGGTTAAATTGTGTTCTAATGTATGGGGAAGACAAACTAATTATAGCCAGCCTTTTATGAATGTAGTATGATACCTTAGGGTATGGTGCTTTACGCACACTAGCGTCCCTTCCCCTCCCCCTGACGCAACCCCCCCTTTTTGCATGAAATATGTCCCGGTTCACAGTTTTTTACATTTTTTGAGGAAAGTATATATTTTAGGAAAAAAGTGTCAATGAAAGAAATAATCCTTAATAAATTCTTAATAAAAAAGGTCTTATTCATTTTTTTATATGATGCACCTAATTCATGTATTAGCTTGTCAAAATTCGAAATAACATAGTTTTTACTTAGGATTCGAAACTCATTTATTATACACAGTGTAACACGAGGAACCCGAATAATTTTGACAGCGTATTCCTGATCATATTTAGAGACAAAAATGTCCTATAAACTTTTTTGAAATGCGGCTAGTTTCAGAGTTAATACCAATTTAAAAAAAAAACAAGTTTCTATTGTTACATAGTTCAAAACGCCTTTTTGATGGCGATGTTGTTGTTTGGATTTAGTCTAAATATCCCTATTGATATGTCAAAAAGTGACAATTAAGTAACACGTTGCAAAAACTATGTTTTACGAAAAAAAAGTAAAAATCCATGTTAACTGACAAGTTTACCAATAACATTTACTTTTTATGTACATACATATATAATATATATATTCAAAAAATTAAAAAAAAGCGGCCAAGTGCGAGTCGGACTCGCGTTCCAAGGGTTCCGTATATTACACAATTTTTAACAATGTATTTTTTATTTTTTATTTATTTATTTAGATATTTAATTCAGGGAACAAGGCCCATATTACAAATACCTTACAGACTAACATACATATGTATTTTATAAACTTAAAACTAAACATTATTTATGCGAAACGTGAGTGAAATCTTTAAAAAATCCGTAGGAGTCGGATCAAAAACTGTAATTAAGTCCGACTCACGCTTGACTGTACATTTCTAATAGGTTTTCCTGTCATCTATAGGTATAGACCTATTTTATGTATTTTTCAAAATTTTAAACCTTGTAGTTTCGGAGATAAAGGGGGGGGGATAGTCATTTTTGCCTATTTTCTTGAATAACTTCTAAACTGTTTATTCAAAAATTATAAAAAATATATATTTGAGATCCTTACAATAAGCTCTTTCATTTGATATGTAACATGATATAGTTTGAAAATTTTTATTTTTGAATTTTTTCATTTACCCCCCAAAAGTGGCCCCCATGTTTAAAATTCATTTGTTTACAAACTTACATATGTGTATCAGATTTCAACTTGATTGGTCCAGTAGTTCCGGAGAAAATCGGCTGTGACAGACGGACAGACAGACAGACGCACGAGTGATCCTATAAGGGTTCCGTTTTTTCCTTTTGAGGTACGGAACCCTAAAAACAATAAAAAAAATTGTTTTCGGCGAAATTGACCTAAACTCATACATACATTTTTTCCTTCTTTTGACCTCAGAAATAAAATCTTTCGCATTTCTTGAGGACACCTTGTATAATAAGTGTTATAAAATGAATATAACCTTTTTTACTAAGAATTTAATAAGGAACTATTTCTTTCATTGACACTTTTATCGTAAAATGTATACATGAGGTCAAAAAAAGGAAAAGATGTAATTATGTGTTTAGGTTAATTTCGCCAAAAAAAAATTTTGTTTGGTTTTTTTTTTTAATTTTATGAATGAATTTGTACATAAAAATTAAATGCTATTGGTAAACTTGTCACTTAAAATGGTTTTTTTTTCGTAAAACTTAGTTTTTGCAAAGTGTTACTTGTCACTTTTTGACATATCAATAAGGATATTTAGACTAAATCCCATAGTAGCAACATCGCCATCAAAAAGGCGTTTTGAACTATGTAACAAGAGAAACATGTTTTTTTTTTTAATTGGTGTTAACTCTGAAACTAGGCGAATTTCAAAAAGTTTATAGGACATTTTTGTCTCTAAACGTGATCAGGAATACGCTGTTAAAATTATTCGGTTTCCTCATGTTACACCGTGTATAATAAATGAGTTTCGAACCCTAAGTAAAAACTATGTTATTTCGAATTTTGACAAGCTAATACATGAATTAGGTGCATCATATAAAAAAAATGAATATGACCTTTTTTATTAAGAATTTATTAAGGATTATTTCTTTCATTGACACTTTTTTCCTAAAATATATACTTTCCTCAAAAAATGTAAAAAACTGTGAACCGGGACATATTTCATGCAAAAAGGGGGGGTTGCGTCAGGGGGAGGGGAAGGGACGCTAGTGTGCGTAAAGCACCATACCCTAAGGTATCATTCTACATTCATAAAAGGCTTGTAATTAGTTTTTCAAAAAGCACAATTTGGCCGAATATATGAAAGAGGGTCATTGTTGTTGTAAAAGGTGTGCAAGAAATGATACGTTACTGCACTAGAGCAGTTTAGGTTCCAATTCCAAGTACGATTTTATTATTCTTTTTACAATAAGCAATTGAAATTTGGGTATAAATGGATTTGTTATACAATTTCCATTCTGATATTTGACTCCCCATTCCATAAATTACTTTTGGCCAAATTGTTAATTGAAAATACCTACTCTCAAAAATACCAACTCTCAAAAATACCTACTATAAAAATGTATTTAAAAAAACACATGCATTTTACTTTCCTCGTATGCGAAATGAAAAGTAGAGTGTTTTAACTCGGGTGAAAGGCAGCATTTTTGAAAAAAAACCAGGCAAGTGCGAGTCGGACTCGCGCACGAAGGGTTCCGTACTATAATGCAAAAAAAAACAAAAAAAAAAGCAAAAAAAAAACGGTCACCCATCCAAGTACTGACCACTCCCGACGTTGCTTAACTTTGGTCAAAAATCACGTTTGTTGTATGGGAGCCCCATTTAAATCTTTATTTTATTCTGTTTTTAGTATTTGTTGTTATAGCGGCAACAGAAATACATCATCTGTGAAAATTTCAACTGTCTAGCTATCACGGTTCGTGAGATACAGCCTGGTGACAGACAGACGGACGGACAGCGAAGTCTTAGTAATAGGGTCCCGTTTTACCCTTTGGGTACGGAACCCTAAAAGTATCATCTACTAATGTTATTGTTATGCACAAGCAGAAGATATTATAGAATCTTGTTTATTTACAAGAAGATGACATTTTTCTCCACATACCTATAGTAACAGCACCAGTCATGGGACATTTAAGAAGAAATTTGGAGTATTTATGATATTTCCCTTATACATGTAACTGGTCTACCGCTTAGCGTGAAACCCTTAAAGCGTTTGTGTCACTTTTTAGTACAGGTACTAAATGTGGCGCCAAGTTTAAACACTAAGTGCAGGCTAGAAAAGAAAGTACGTTAAAGAAAGTGCGAGAATTGTACTTTTTTTCCTAGTTTAAGACAATATCAGACAAAATTCGGTTTATGCGCAGGCGGCAGTTGAAATTTGAAATTCGCTGAATTTACGACAGAGTATGTTCCTGACGCCATAGAATATAAAGTAAATAGCCAAAGTGTTTTCTTTCTGTTGATATTATTACTAGATGAGTTAGATATTGTTATTTTATATAAAGCTCATTAAATCATAGATTGGTTCTGTGTCAAAAATTGCGAAATATATCTTGTCCCATTTTTGTGACATTGTCGATAGTACTGGTAACAAAGTACCATTTAGCACGTCCTAAAAAACGGACAGTGCCGGCTTGTGCGGAGACAAGATTGTGACAGAAAACGGACATTGCCATACATAGGGAATATACTTTTTTTTCATTTATCGTCGTTTTATAGGCTATTGTTGCGTTGGAGTTACGTTATACATAAGTATATGTGTACATTTTTTTATATTTTAATTTCAGGTGGTTCCACCATCTGACTCAGAAGAGTGAGATAGCAAAAAAGACGACAATGACGAAATTTTACTAGAGGCAGATTGTACATCTGCCTTGCCCCAATCTGACTCTTTTTCAGCCAGGTCACTTTCTAAGAGGATGTCAAATATAATGGACAAATATATGTTCATTTATGAACACGCGTGCTTTTATTCCTATTGTCATGCTATTAAAGTTTGGTGCGCTTCATTGTGAATAGCACTGTCTGTATTTAAATATAATTTCGAAGTCTAACGTGGTCCTTGTGGGAAAAAAAGTTGTTCATAATAATCGACCTGATGACCTAAACACGACCTGTCCTCTAGTACTCCATCTACAAAACTTAATTCCTCGCCATTAAACGCATAACTCGCTTTAGTATTCAAATTATTGACACGTCTTGAAATGTCCTACGGTTAAAACCTATTTCAAGTCGATGATGAAGATGCTACAGTTCCTGAGGCCTGTAAAATGTAATCTCTACGAAATTAAGGAGAGTAAATAGCTAATTTCGAATCTAGTCTTTCATATGTCGGGCAGACGAAGCAAAGCATTTCTACTAGGGTACAAGAACATATTATTATAGCTGATGATGTCAAGCACCGCCAATTAAAGCCTGCGGTCTGGGAGCATGACATAGATAAGACTCTGGTTCTCGCCAAGGAGGAACCTTATATTCCCAAAATGTTGCCAGAGGCCATTGAGACTGAAAAATATCTAAACTTTTACTGGAACTACAGCTACACTCTACCACCAGCTTAAGTTCCAGATAATTCGGGTAATAAGAAAACAAGCAAGACATACAACTCTGAGACCATAGTGATAAACGGTGTGGTCATTTAAGTAAAGTAATATTACTTACAATAATTGTAATGTGTAACTAGCTTTATGAGCCTATTTTCCATGTATACGTAGCTTTAAAATGTATATTTTTTGTTTAATATACCTGTACTTGGGTCGTTTTACATATCAACACTAGAAGTAAATATGGTATTATTATGTTTCCCATAAGTTTTTTCTTCTTAGTAATCGAATTAAACATTTTTTTCAAACATTCATTAGTGTTATTGAAATAATTTTAAATTTTCTTGCCCTGTAATTCTTTAAAAGTTTTTATATTTTTAAACTGTATAACGGCATTGTCCGTTTTTTAGGACAACCTTGGGAGCAATCAATATATAAGGTTCGTGGCAATGTCCGTTTCAACGGACGTCCTGAAAACCCTACTTTCAGAATGCTTTTAATTTTTTTTTCTTAAATATAGTACTTTTTTACTCATTACTATCCCCAAAAACATTCCACGTGATAGGTGGATACATTATTTCATGTCTTGCCATGTTAAGGGTTAAAAGATGAAAGTCCTATCCGTCTTTCATGTTTTAGGCGTGTTGTATCAAAGATATTGCAATGAGTTTCCACATACTTAACAAATTAAAACTATGTTTTTTTCTTCTCCAGTCATGGACACCAAAGCTCCAGTAATGGGCCCCCAGTAATGGACGTGGATCCAGTAATGGGCCCCCTATAATGGACATTGCTCTATCAGTATAAAATATTGAAATGGGGTATAAGTTATGGCAAAAAAATCAATTTTTGGTATAAGCTTTTATCGATGAATGTATTTTTCTTTCCACAGCCAATTATTATTGTATTAGATCCATCGAGACAATTCTAATATACCTAACACAATTAGTTAGGGTTTATTTCGATAAAATTCCCATGGCCACCTCCTGTCTCCATCATAAGATCAGGTCGATGTTATCATATATAATATTGCATTATCATCAGATTTGCATACTTAATTACGTACTTACAAAAAAATTCAATTGTATCGGAAATCGAAAAGTGGCTCAAATTCAGTTACCAAAATTTGACCCACACAAACTAACAGGGCAAGTTAAATAAAAGTTTGGAAAAACGATATTAATTTATGCGAAGTCCGAGAATACCTCCTGGTTGACGTATTTCGTAACTACATTTTACTTCTGTATTGTTTAAACATGAAATTATGCCATGGCAAGCATTATAATGTCAATTGTCCCATTATAGGAGGCATGCAGTTTTACAGCTCCTATAATGGGATTGGGCCAAATACCACTATTTTTTTTACATCTGTGGAGTCACAACATAGTGTGTTGTATACATTATCTCATGGTAAATGCAATTAACAAAACACATTCTAGTTTTCATCGAGTATTAATTAATTAAAATTTAATAAATTAACTCACCTCTCTTAGCGAAGTTGTTAAGAATTCGTAGTGGTATTTTTTTTCAGTGACACGACAACTTTTGGGTTGACGCCAATTTCTTAAAAAATAACCAAATTTAATGAAACTTTAAATTGAAACAGCTCTAAGACTCATATTTATGATAATATACAGACAGTGTTTATAAACTATTTTTAGATACTTATTTTAGAGGATTTGTGGTTTTTTGTCCCATAACTGGTTCCACGTCCATTATAGGGTCCACTACTATATATATTTTTGAGAAAAATATAGCTAGGTATTTTAGTTTAAAAATCATTGTTACAATAAATATAGGCTTTTCCAGAGAACATTTACCGAAACGAAAGCAGAATTCACAAGGGTTTTCGGTGGACGACCGTAACGCGAATGATTGTTTGGACTGACCTTTCTATAAATATATTAATGTATTTTATTGTGTAATAATCATAATAATTATTAAGTTATATTAAATCTGGGAATGAAATTATATCAGAAAGGAGATTCTTAAATGAGTAGGTATACTCGTAACATGCTTTGTGCATTAAATATACCTCCCTCTATTGAGTGAAAATAAAACAAAATACACAGGTAATCTGTGTTGCGGTTTTAAAGTGCCATCTGTTACACCTTTGACAAATTAAAAATGATTGCTTGTCAAATGAAGTCGCCATGTTAGAATTACACCGATACTATAAGCATCACTCACACAAACAAGCAATGAGGCAAAATTTTACCAATATTCAAAGGCTTTTTTCTTAATAATTTTAATCAAAATCTAGTATTTTTTTACGTTCTGCGAAGACAGAAATATATATACTACCCAAACATTACATATACAAGTGAAGAAACCCTATATAATAGGAGCTAGGGTGCCAAGAAAGTTGTATGAAAATCGAGCAAGGAGAACCACCTTAACATAAAGTTTTACGAAGAAGGGGGGTAAAATATAACTAATACTTCCAGGTTATATACTGAATGGCTAGACGGGCGAGACTCGGACAAGGCGCGGGCGATGCTGCACACTTCCTACCACGCCGTTGAAAAATCCGACGTCGCGCTCAACATCAAGTGGTGAATTCAACCTTAAGGGTAATGCGCTAAAGTCGTTTTTACCTTGAGACTGTTTCCGTCGTAGTTACATCGCGTTAAAGTAAGTGATAATTTATACTTTAAGCGTACAGTGCTAGAGTTCATTTTACATTGTTATCCTATGTACTAATTTAAACCTTAAGCTTACATCGTTAAACTCGTGTTTGCTTTGTAAGCTAAGTTAGCAATATTGTCAGAATCACATGAAATGGTGATTTCGACTTTAGGTTCTCGTGATAAAGTCCAGTTTACTTTGTAAGTAGAGTGTTGACAAAGTAGCAAGGTTGTTTGTATCATAAATGTGATACCAATTTGATAGTAGCAGGAGCTACCGTGTGATTGTTTTGAATCCGCCACGACTAAAATCGAAACTGTTTATTAAAACAACACCTTGTGTTGACGTTTTAGGTACGGCCATCAGATGTATCTGAGGGGCCGAAGTGCTCAAAAATATCTGAACATGCACTCTAATTCCTCGACAATAGAATAGAGGCGTGTGATAGAACCTTGGCCATGCCGATATATAAACCGGGTGTAGCCCGTAACATGAGCAAAGAATTAAAACATAGATTGTACTCCTCAAACCGCGACTTTTTTGTTCAACAACTTTTAAAAATTATGAAGTATTTAGACTCCCTATTTTTCATACAAAATAAATATTATCTTCAATGGACGCCATCGCCACGCCATATCATTTGATTGACGTTGCTTGTCACGTCTTAAACATAACAAAATTCGCAATACATTGCGTCTTAGAATAAAATTTAAAGTGTATTATAAATCAAACTACAAGTTATTTTTAAAAGTCGCTGAACTAATATTGGTCAGTATGAGGAGTACAGCCTACGGTTTAAATTTTTGCTCATATTATAGGCCAGACCCGGTATATTTTTTTTATTTACACATCACAAAAAACATAAAACTAAGATGCGCCACAGAAACTTGTGAAAGTTTATGCGTACAACTTGTGAAAGTATATCTGGCGGCGACTGTACAGATTAATTATAATTTTTATTATTGATACTTGGATATCTCCCAGAGACAGTTTTTACTATTTGAAATTTAATTGGATGAATATTTAACTACTGACACCTAATTTGATGATACTGTTTAAAGCTTTGAAATAAAATAGAGTTAGACCAAGGTAAGTCTGCAACGATTTTGATAGCACACGCAGTGCAAGTGTTATTTAAACGTCGTAATTTCATAAAAATTTGACGCTTTACACTTGCACTGCGTGTGCTATCAAAATCGTTGCAGACTTATCTCGGTCTGACATAGGTACCCAAAACAAGAATATTGATATATAAGAATAATCTTTCTCATATTTGCAATAGTAAAAAAGAACCGCTTGTTTTTCGGTGTTGCTAATTAAAATTCGACCTTACACAAAGTGAGTGAAGGTTTACAATCAAAACAAGATCAACACAGGGCGATTACATTAGGACCCCTTCTACGTCGCTTGTTTAACGGTTGTGTTAACTTGTGTTAGGTACATAAGTTACATGCAAATTAGGTTGAGTACGCGCAAGTTAAAGGGCAACACGTGACAATTTTTTTTTTTTATTATTATGAATGGGCTTACTCATGGCCACAGACTAGCCGAGGCGTAGAGGTATAAGAATACAGCTGAACACAATTTTTTTTTTCAATATTTTAATTTGTGTTTTGAAGTAGTCGGACTACCAAAATATTTATCAACCGCTTGGGTACGGTGATAGATGTCAATACAATTTTACGCGATTCCTCGTTTTAAGGTTATTATACATTGTATAGAGATGACATCTGAAAAATACAATACAATACCAGCCTATTTTAGGCACAAAATAAATATATTAAATGTAAATAGATATGTTTTGTTTCTATGTTTGTATGTATAATATTAAGTTTGTATGCACTAATAAATCATTTCTCCTTTGTCTCAATAGATATGTACCTACCTATATAATGATAATGTAAAATTGTTTGAAATGTTAATAATGTTGATGTTTTTGTTTAAATGACGCACTTCATAAACTCGTTAAACGCGTGTATGAATAGTAGGGTAAACTACTCAATAATTGGCCCTTTAAAGTACATGCAGTTAGGCCGTTTAAGGGGCCAACCCCTTGGGGGGCTTAAACAAGTTACTCAATGTCACTAATAATCCGACATAGTAAATTGTTAGCGGAATTGGTAGCGCGAGTGGTGTTAACGGAATTGGTATAAACAATTTCAACCCTAATGATTAATTAGGTTAATATTAACCTTAATTTACCATTTCTGTTGGAATTATCTATACTATACCAATTCCGTTAACACCACTCCGCTGCACCAAAAATGCTATAAAATTTACGATGTCTGCTAATAATGGGTATAATGTTATGTATATTTTGTTTGGGCTGCTATTTAACTGATCACCAGATTTAATAAAATTTAATACCAAAAAAATCTACTTTACCACCCTAAAATAATGAATGATCACCAAAATTGTAACACCATTTTAATGTGAAATGATTACCAATTTTATTACATTTTACTATCCTATTAAAGGAAATGACACCAAATTAATCATTATTAACCCAAAAATTGTAAATAATTACCAAATTTCAAACCCCAATTTAATGTCAATTGAGAACCAAATTTTTACATCGTGCTATCCTATTAAATAAAATGACACCAAAATAATCATTGTAAACCCAAAAATAGTAAATGACCACCAAAATTAGAACTCCATTTTAATGTAAAATTATAACCAAATTTTTAAATCTTGCTATCCTATTAAAGCAAAGCAAAATTTTCTAGTAGCATTTCGTTTCTGTATGGGTTGCAGTTCAAACCTAACCTAACCCACTTTTCTAGTAACATTTCGTTTACTGTATGGTTCGCAGTTCAAACCTAACCTAACCCACTTTTCTAGTAGCATTTCTTATCTGGAAGGGTCGCAGTTCAAACCTAACCTAACCCACTTTTCTAGTAGAATTTCGTTTCTGTGTGGGTCGGAGTTCAAACCTAACCTAACCCACTTTTCTAGTAGCATTACGTTTCTGTAAGGGTCACAATTCAAACCTAACCTAACCCACTTTTCTAGTAGCATTTCGTTTCTGTAAGGTTCGCAGTTCAAACCTAACCTAACCCACTTTTCTAGTAGCATTTCGTTTCTGTAAGGTTCGCAGTTCAAACCTAACCTAACCCACTTTTCTAGTAGCATTTCTTTTCTGTAAGGGTCGCAGTTTAAACCTAACCTAACCCACTTTTCTAGTAGCAATTCGTTTCTGTAAGGGTCGCAGTGTTAACCTAGCCCACTTAACTGATAGCAGTACAAACCTAACCTAACATACTTTTCTAGTAGCATTTCAGTATGCCTACCTATGTTATGCGGTGCGGGGTACGGGGGTTGAGCGGGAGGGGCTAGTAATTTTGGCATCATTTTACTTTATTTGGTAATATGTATAAATTTTTTGGTATCATAGTGGTTTATTTAGGTGAAAATATCGCATTTATTTGGTCTTCAAGATTTGGTGATCATTAATGATTTTTGGTAATCATTCAATATATTTGGTATTCGAATACAATTTGAAGTGCAGTCGTAATTAAAATGGTGGTACATTTGTAATTTTAGGCCTTATTTTTTTGGTGTTCAGTAATTTTTTTTGGTAAGCATGATTTTTTTATTTAGGGTACCAAAGTATTTTTTGGTGGTCATTATATTTGTAGCCTTTTGTTTGTGATACAATTCATTGTTAAGAGAAAATGAAGTATATAATATGACTTGTTTAACATTTGTTTTACTCGTAGGACCTTGAAGAAACTCGGTTGATACGAGCGCCCTATGCATATGCAATGTCGTTATATATAACTGCCCGGAATATATTATGATGACTTATGCATTGTCACCTGTGGGCTGGTGCGTACGAGCTAACTTTAGCTTCGTTTGTGGCTTTTCTTTAGGAAATGTTGTTGGGAAATGTGTGTACTTTTAAATCCCCGAGTACTTGTACAAGTACAAATGTAGGTAGCCGTATTAGTTAAACTTCGCAGTAATATCTGTCGAATGTACTACACTGAGAACTAATACTCAATCTCGCATTTAATCTTAGAATTTACTTAAATACATGCAATGTAATACCGGGATTGGTCTTAAATATTGAATATTACAGGACTTATTCCGATAAATGATACAAAAAATATTATTTTTATTTTTGCTAAGAATAAAAAACAATAGTAAATATCTAAATATTACTTCTTTTGTAAATACCTATCCTATACACAGACCCGTGTACTATCACTACTATCACATGCAGGGATAAGCTACTACAATAAGCTACTACTCAGATCCAACCAATCAGGAAAATGCAAGTAACAAAATGGCGGCTCAGGCGACCAATCATAACAACATCACGACCGCTGACGTCGACCATCAACGGTTCTTTCTTTTAGAAAAGTTTAGCTTTTGATTAACACTTAATTCATAAACATTCCAAACTCTTTCAATTCGGTAAGACAGAATGTTCGCGTTAATTCGGGCGCCATCAGTGTAGTGGTTAATTGTCTCAACAGTACCGGTCCGTCATTACTGAAAGCCCCTTTAGCACTCGAATTAAATTATTCAGCTTCGACCCTTGATTCGTAAACAGACAAACGTCCACAACTAATTCCCTACACGAGTAAACTTCACGTCACATCGTATGTTTAATCGGTACAATTTGAATAATGGCGCAGACGTCAGCGGCAGTCGCGCGCGCCGCAATGTTGTACAAACAATCCGGCAGTTTCCCAAACATCCGAGAGACTGTAATTTCACTCTCGTAAACTAGACCTTACTTATTATAAAACGGGGTGACTGTGTGTTTTCAGTCCGTCAACGAATTTTACCCAGATTTTGTGAGTTATATTAAATTTAGAAGCGCGGATTTTAATTTCCCGTTCATATTTAAAGATAGGGATTTTCGCTGGCTTTAATTAACTTCATATAATAAGCAGATTTTTAGTGTGATTTTACTCTTATATTATTTTGTTTTTGTTTTGTAAATTAAATCATACGTCGTTTTAAGGGAGATAGCCAAATTTAGCCCGTAGAATCACAGATTTTCCGCCTTTTTTGCTCGTATAAAGTTCCTAAGTTAGACTAAGTATATAAAAGTGATGGGAGACTTCAGAGTGCGAGGGTTGTTCAACATGTTGATGACGGGTCTCACGGTGGGGGTGATGGGCACGAAGCTGGGCACGTGCCCCGTCTACCCGCAGCAGCCGAACTTCGAAATACAGAAGGTAAGTGCGCAGTTTGTTATGAGTTATGTATGATTTGATTTGTGTATGCGGCGTAGTGGTGTCAAATACGATCCTATTACATTTGTCTTTTGCTTATATCGTTCACGTCAATCACGATCCAAACCATTTTGTATAAGTAGTCAATCTAGCTTTCTATCAGACTTAGATCTCTTGTATTTTTTACGTTGTAAAGATTAAATTAGCCTGTAGCCAAAATGCCTGATGAACTAAATCGCACACTGCTATAATTAGTGTTTTCCTACCCTAATGTACTAGTAGTAAGAAGGTAGGTATAATATTATTGTATATTGAAATGTTCTGTTATCTAATAGGCAGGTACCTACCTAATTACATACGTCATGACCGACATTCAAACGTTCGGATGCAAATAAGTAAACATTAATTTGCACGTTTGTATTTTTCCACTTGACACATGTTGTTATTGTTTTTCGGCATTTTACAACGTAATCACTAGTCTCACAATTTCTGTCCATATTTGAATCTATTACCCAAGATTTAAACTACCCAGTCATATCCAATGCCTGCCTACAGAATAAGTCATTGACATGTGGTTGTTTGCTTTTAAAAACATTGACCCTTAAAAATTTAAATGAAATTACACCCCAATGTGTTGCTATGCGCATAGAAATAAATACGTAAAATTGTATCCAAATGTTTGATTTGTTGACATTAGGTGCCTAACACTGGTCCTTCGAGCCGGATGCTGTTTAGTTACTTATTGGAATTTGAACTACTTATTGTAAGTTTCGATTGCCTCGATATATTATGGAATTTAGATTTTTTTTTAATTTGGTAACATACAACAATTGTATGGATAAGCGTTTTATTGGCTTTTCTTTTTTAAAACATGTGCGTTATTAATTAAATGGGGATATTGTATTAGCTACATTGCAACATAAGTTAAATTTACACAATGGATGACCTAAGTATAATATGATACCCATCCCGTATAGTGCGTCGTGCATATTCTTGCCGACGTGTGCTTGTAGTTTTATTCACCTGCAAGGGATTGGCGTCGATCCAATAGCGTCCCGCCACAACAAGCCGTTCCCACTTATGCGTAATTGCGTTGCAATATAGGTAAAGGGTGGAGGTCGCGACCCGCTAGCGTACGAGTCTGTAATGTACGCAAGTACCTACTCGCGCGCGCGTAGCTGCTACGTTGCAGGCGCCTGCCAAATCTTGAACTTGTTATAAGTACCTAGTCGATGTAATGGAATTGATATTTGACAGTACGATGAATTTACCCTTATATACATGAGGCGAGGCTAGCGTTAGCTTCATAGCCTTCATAGGGTCAATAGTATTAAAGGTCATCTGCTTCCAGAAATATATACAGCCTTTGATTTGTAAATCAATGTATTCTGCTTTTCCAATTAATTAAACTTATATTATTTTAACAAAGAACCAGCCGTTACATCTCGATCATCTTGCCTCTCTAGAATACCCGCCTGTTATTTTTTTATTAAAAATCAATTCTTACCTACATTTTATTTGTTTTATTTTTAAAGATCGCCAGTGTTGCTAACAGACGGCCATTCTGTTGTAGGAATGTCCCCATTCCGGTTAATGCTCGGCCATTCTACACAAGGCGTATGGCCTCATACAATTATTTTATATCTCTTAACAATCAAGAATTTATTTACAATAAACACATTAACAAAACTACTATTCCAAAATGTAACTTTAATCTTATACAATACATCATTAATAAGCATATAAAAAACTAAAATGAAATAAAACGTTCTATGGCAATCACTTTGATATAACATAACGTTGATTATGCAAGCAATTATTTCAGAAATTGCACTCATCATCGTCGATTTAATCACACAATTCTTCAGCGTAGACGTCGCTTCTTTGCGAGTGTGCACGTCACCGTCGACGAGATCACGCACTCCTTCTTATGTGTACACGTCACCGTAGACGAGATCACACACTCCTTATGTGTACACGTCACCGTAGACGAGATCACACACTCCTTCTTATGTGTACACGTCACCGTAGACGAGATCACACACTCCTTATCTCATGTGTATCCGTCACCGTAGACAAGATCACACATACCTTCTTTGTTTTTAATGTGTATCCGTCACCGTAGACAAGATTACACATACCTTCTTTTTTTTTAATGTGTGTCCGTCACCGTAGACAAGATCACACATTCCTTCTTACTCACGTCACCGTAGACGAGATCACACATTCCGTCTTATGTGTACACGTCGCCGTAGACGTGAGGACACACTCCAAACACTGAAAATAAACTCATGTCAGTTACAACTGGTAATACAATTAGTAGCAGACTACTAACAATTTCTTTTTCGTCACTTCTCCACTCAAAAGTAAATAATTATTTCATACCGAACAATAAAATGAGGATAAGGTTATGATTCCACATTTAGCGTCAAACTTCTACTTTAATTTGCCTTACTAAACCTTTTTCATTTTCATTTTTAAATGTTGCGGCATTGATACAACTAGCATTTACTGCATAACAATTACAATTTATAGAATACCATAAAAACTCAGTCCCATTACTGTGTTTTTCCTCACAAGCTTGATAATAATTTACTTCAATTTTTAACACTCAAATAGAGAAATATTGTTGTTTATGGTGATCGGAATATAGACACTCTAAAAGATAATTCATCTACAAAGGAGCTATCAAGTATAATGAGAAGTTTTAACATGGCAATGCACATAAAAGCACCAACTAGGATTTATGTATTAATGTGTGCGTAATGCTAACTGACACCCACCAACTTGAATTATCAGATTATGACCTGTCACCTTAAACATTAATGAAATCAAGACTGGTACGACCTGGATTGAACTGAAAAGGATTTATTGTTAATTTAACATTCTAAAGTTTCATGATAGTATAAAGGCTCTGAGGCTCTCTTCTTTTGTGAAGTTATTAGCTCGAACAACGCTCAGGTCGCTCGTTTAATTATCCTGTGTCTTATTCAGACTTTTTTCGATCTGTGTTTTCCCATCATTATCATCATCATCATCATCGACAAAAGGGAATTAAGAGGTTATCTGCCAAACAATAAACTCTTCAAAAATATGGTAAGATATTTAAAAAATGTATACACAAATTGCAATAGCAAATATATATGTATCTTCTAATAATAATATATAAATGTAAAGCAACCTGGAATGTCATAAACCCACGCAGGTACCAAATTTAGATCAGACAACAGATATAATTACTTTAAAAATGAATTATAAGATCTACCAATAATAATTAGTAAGATATAGGTAATGTACTATCCTACATTAATCATTTTATCGATTAAGTAATTTTAATAAGTTAACAACCAAACTAAATGTTGAGAATAGTCCATAATACGATGTTCTTAATGCCAACAGTAGTTGAGTAATAGTAAAACTTTTGGTATTGACGATATTTCAACCGAACTAGTGAAGTTAAGTAGGTTATTTTTAAGCAGATCTCTTGCTCATGTACATTTATCCTTCAGTCAAGGCTTTTTCCCAGAACAGCTTAAAGCTTCGTTTGACGATCTTAAAGTAACGATCCCAATAATTACAGATCGTAGTTTTACAGTGTAATTACAGCACAATAGTGATTGTCCCAATAATATCAAAATTAATAGAAAAAGCTTTTTATTAACAAAAGACAATAATAACTTCCTTACTAAACATGATATTTTACACCCTGACCAATTTGGGTTCCGTAAAGGACTAAATCCAGAATTGGCTTGTTTTGAATGTGTCAAATTTGTGACTCAAAACTTTAATAAGTCACCGATTATGGAAATTTTCCTCGACATGACAAAAGTATTTGACTTAATTGATCATGCCGAGCATGTCAAGAAATTTAGAGGCCAGGCAAATGATTGACTTAAATCTTACTTAGCCAACAGAATGCAGTGTACGCAAATCAGTAAATTTGTTAAAACTAACAACCAAATTAATTACTAAAGTAGGTGCTACACTTATTTATTACTTAAGGGGGGAAGGGGATTTTTTTTCATTAATGATATTCAGATGGCGATACAACTATAATTTCAGTTAGTGGTCAAGATCAAAATATGTATAAAACAGATATTTATAATGCCTTATCTGATACTAAATATTGGATAGGAAATTAATAAGCTTCTTATTAAGCTCAGAAAACACAATTTATGCAATTCACTCATATGGAACAATACCTCGACAGCTCAACATTCATATAAATGACTATGCATTTCATAAAACAGGTAACATAAATTAAGTTCTTTGGTTTAAATTTCGATTCATTTTTAAATTGGAAGGACCATAACCACTCTGTCATAATGTTCAAGACTTGACCATTTCGTCTTGGCCTGCAAAAATTACGACTATCTGTTTCCTACGAAGCAGTCCTTATGGCTTATCACGGCTACGTCTCATAATACTTTAGCAAATGCTCTTATGGGGATCAGTTGTAAGCCACTATTTAAATATTACTGTAAATCTGGCTTGTATGTATGTATAAACTCAAAATCTGTAATTTTCAAAAATCATATCCAAAATATTTCCAAGACCTTATGATATGTGCTCCGTCAACCCAAGAGCACAATATCTTACACCATCCACGCTGTATGACAGACATGCAGAAAAAATGCTTATATAAAGATATACAATAACTATACCTGTTCACATAATCACTTGGGGCCATAAGTTTAACAAACTTCTATTGGACTGGCTTCTAGATCACTGCTTTTATAATACTCGTAACATTACCTACTGATTATGTTGCTCATAAGGAGCGATCCAATTTTTTTTTTTTACTATTTGTAGGTACTCGCTGTGTGATAACTAAATGTTACTTTGTTTTAATTACTGTTGTCTATGATATACCTTGGTGGTATAGTTATTAAGTATACCTATTCTTTAATGTTCATTTATGTTTGCCATTTTGGCTCATGTACCTCGTAGTTTTATAAATGTAACTATGTTAATTTCTTATTAACGGTGTACTGCATGCTGCTTATAAACAGCTGAAGAAGGTGAAACGATTACACACTTAACCCAAGACACTTATTGTACCCTTTTTCTGCTAATAAATCATTTCTATTTGTACTCTCTTTTACGTTCGAACGTCTCATTTAACCTGTCAGCGTCATTTCGATAGTATGATGGGAAGATCATGAGTATTTTATTTTCCATTTTTGTATTATCGTTCGTAAGGCTACCCTGTGACAGCTTGAAGCGAAATATAATGGAGAAATAAAAAGAAACATTATAGTGCTCATCAGCGTCATCAGCAGACTTATGATATCGGAACCAATCATACCGTCAATAACTAGATACATACATGTACCATTAACAAAACTTTACAGGACCTGATACTGGACCATACTGGGCATATCTATCCAAAAAAATAACAGTCTTCTAATTGTGGTCCACCGCATGTAATTTCCGAAAATCAAATTACATTGGTGAAGTTCGGTTTTAAGTACTTATGGTGCTAACATTCGTTCAAAATTGAGTAAAGCTATGCATTTTTATTCAGTATTTACGTCCTAATTTACATGGCGCTATAGGTTCAGCTTGTAAGTTAGTCTCTAATAACATATAAGGTGTACTAAGGTACTGGACTGGACAGCGCTCGTCCGCGACTACGTGACCCACAACCGCGACTAACAACTTCTCTATTCAACTGCAAAGTGACACAAAGGAGCCAAGCAACGATTGCAATACAAGGAGCTACAAAAGACTTTTTATCGCCCGCTCAGAAGCCAAAGTGCAAATTGCAGCCGCCTACAACTCACATAGAGCCACAACACCAGCTGCCCAACACGCATTATACGAGTAGCAGCAAAAACAGCTACTGTAAGTTAAAGCTATAGCTGAACCTCTTAACCAGTTTTATGTCACCTCAGCCTGGCTAAGCTAAGACTATGCAACCATTTTACAGCCATTCTATGTCTTAAGGTTATAAAGTAGGTGCTGAGTGTCGCCTAATTGTCTGCTGGGTTTGTATTTACACATTTGATCCTCAAAACAAACCTGATCGACTGATACATTAATTAAAAATTGTCATCCCCTTTACTAAATTATTCATTGAAATATCAGCTTTATTGTGCAGACAAACGATGCAAGTTGTAATGACCTTACTGTATAAGATGTAACGTTAGTCTACCATACATTTCTATATTGATCAAGCTCACCGATCGCTGCATCACGGAAAACCCAAATAATGCTGATCCTCATTCACGTGTAATGGCCGTATATCACATGGGGTCAATTAACATTGGACCGGGCGTGAAGGCGAAAACAAGCGTTTCGTAAATTGCTAATATCTTGTAGTCTGCACTTGATATTTAGTGGGTAGTTTTCTTTTTAGCTTACTCGTAAATAATCTTACTAAAATCACTGAATGATATAAACAATCTATAATAGTCTATATACCTATCTTAAAACTTAGTCGTGTTTGTTATATTACAACACATAACTCGAGAACAGCATTTTCATGGTTTTACTGTTTGATTTGTCTCCATCGGAATATCAGATAAACTATTTAAACAGTTAGAAATATTAGAACAAATTAAATTATTTTTCTGAAAATATTTTAATTTGTTTTTATTTTGGGCCTTGGTAACTTTCTCAGTATATGACATTTATTTCAGTTAATACCTATTAAAATAGACGTAAACAAAATTATAAAAGTAATTCATTGCCATAAAATTGCTCCTAGGTTATAGCAGGGGTGCGAAGCTCCTGACTTCGGCCAAACTCGGCTCCGCTCGGCTCAGCATTGCTCCGAGCAATTATTAGGGTTGGCACCACTTGACTTCCTTTTGCGTGCACGACCACAGATAAGATAATCACTTGAATTTTGACAACCCTAATTAGCCGAAAGGGATAGTGCCATGTATTAGAAAGGGATAGCATGATTCGACCCTGAACCGCTGTCAAACTTCGGTTTTGTAGGAAGCTTCCTTTCTGTACGGTAGTACTATTATTTATTCTGTGGTTATAGTTCGACACGAAATTGTAGAAAATGATTGAGGGCGCCACTGCGCTTTAACAGACAACACATGATGCAACACGGGTCCATCCATCTCCTTTTGTCGCATAAGTTCGTCCTTCTTGTTGTTTGACGTTGACATATATAACTTTACATCGTAATTCAAACATGTACAATAGATAAATTTGATCATAAAATCACGTATTTCATTAATAATTGTACATCATCTCTGCGTGATTTATCAATATAAAATTATTTATTAAGAAATACTTTTCCAAAAACATCTTGAATTCAGATCACAATCCATCAACATGCAATTTCGGGCCAATCGCCTTTAAAACATGTTTAATGTTATCTTCCGAGTTTAATTACATTTTGTTTTATTGAATTTGATGCTTACTATTTCTTTTCTTCATTTAATTAACTAAGTTGACACAGAAATATTTTAAAATAAAAATAATTATTTACACTGTTAGTCGGTGCGAAGTTTGCCGGGTCAGCTATAAAAGCACAAATTAAGTTCACAGGTAGCACGAACAGTCGAACACGACATTCACTGGCGACGACATACGAAGTCGCCGGGTCAGCTAGTTAAATCATATTGTGGTACTTTATGCTGATAAAAGAAACACTTACCCATAACACCATCATCATTATAAAATGAATACTTACTTTTAATAAAATCAGGATAGCCAAGGGGAAGCCTTAAATGATTTTATAATAACATAATTATGTACCTACCTACACCTATTGCGTAATGTACCAGTTATCTGTTTAAGTGAAGAAATCCCAAATCATTTGAGACCATTTTACAGAAGTATTTACTGGAAGAGTTACCGTTCACTGCAAGAGTTTTTTTTTTGGTGATCCTCCCGGAATAAACAGTACTTGAAACTGCATAATTATTAACTCTTTTTTTTTTATACATAGTTTATTAAAATGTCTGTACAGTATAGTTTATAAGGATAATACTTAATACTTATGTATAATTATGTAAAAGACAAATTGCTGTGCCCTTACAGGGTACTTAAGTCATATAACTATTGGCAATAAAATTGTTTGAAGTTGAAGTTAATCGCTTATCAAAAACGTCAATTCGTAAAATAGGTAACAAATATTAATCAGAAACACCTTTATTCCTTTATTTTTGTAATCTCAATACTTGTACCCTGTACAATGATTGTATATTTTTTTTTTATAATTTACTGGCACTACTTACATATGCCACTAATATTGTATTAGTGTATAGTTATTTTACACTACTCCAATATTATTTAATAGTTACAAGTGATATTCCAAATTGTAGGCGTGTAGTTGTTAAAATTTGTATGTAATCAAAATTAACACATACCTGAGGTTGTCTAAACGTTCTTACCACTTCGGATATATTAAAGGTCATCTGCTTCCAGAAATATATACAGCCTTTGATTTGTAAATCAATGTATTCTGCTTTTCCAATTAATTAAACTTATATTATTTTAACAAAGAACCAGCCGTTACATCTCGATCATCTTGCCTCTCTAGAATACCCGCCTGTTATTTTTTTATTAAAAATCAATTCTTACCTACATTTTATTTGTTTTATTTTTAAAGATCGCCAGTGTTGCTAACAATAGGTTGTTCAGGGTATTTAAGCTCAGGGCTTAAATGACGATCAAATGTTTTGTACTCGTAATTCCAGACTTGTGGCTTTCATAAAACGATAAAACATACCTTAGGTCGAGGTCGTAAATTGAGTGTGTATGAAAAATCTTTTGAAAGTAGGTAATAAATGGGGCTAATGTTTTGGAGCTCTATCCAGATAGAGGGTATAGGTAGGTATTAGGTACGCACCTACTAAAAGGGACCGTGCGCGATGGGGGGTCTGCCATCTTGTGGCCTGAATCAGAAATATTATATTACGTGCACAATACATTGCCAAAGCAAAGGCTACCATCTACCGTTCTCGTTGGTACGTTTTCTTGAGCATACTCGTAGTAGGTTCTGCCATCTTGTGGGCTCCATCCGAAGCATAAACGTCACATTTACGCCTCGCGCCAAAAATCTGACGGTTCCTATGCTGCCCCCTATAGTTCATGCACGATCCCTATAGCAATTTAGACAGGTGACTGGTAAACCTTGTCTCGTTTCAATACTGCATGACATACGGCTTGTTTGTCTGTTAACTGTGTCAATTATTAACGCTGGAACCTCTGACAAAGACGATGTTTGTTCCCACAGATGACAGGCACATGGTATGAAATAGAACGCTCTTTCTACCTGATGGAGATGACCGCCAGCTGCACCGAGCTTCATGTGACGCTGAACGACCGAGGGTACTACCTCATCGCCGTCACCACTGTCAACAGATGGTAAGTACCTATGTAACACACAGATGCCATGAATAAGGGGGTTTTCAGAAAAAATGGTACCATTTACTTTTTTTTTCGAAAAACCATCAACTTTTGGCTTGTATAACCACACTCAGCACTCAGAGGAACTAAGCTGTTACTAATCATCCTACAACGGTTTCAACAACCTAAAGCTATATAGAGGTACCTACCTTCGCTATCCAAAAGAGTCGCTTTCAACAGTTCCAGTGTCTTTTTTTAGTACCTACCTTAACAACAATTTTAATTTCCTCTATACCTTAATGTCACAGAGAATTTTATTAAGAGGACAAAATCTTCATCCGCTCCGTTATATTTGCAGGACAGGCTCGCCAGCCACAACCTACGGCGTGGGCATCCCGAACCATAACGGGTCCTCCTCCTTCCGCTACAAGCTGAACAACCGCATGCCCTACATCATAGGACGAATGCTGCCAGGCGCGGGGCAGTACAGCATACTGTTCACCGACTACGATCACTTCGCCGTCGTGTGGTCCTGCACCTCCGTGTCCATAATGCACAACGGTGAGTGAACAACTGTAGGTACATCATAGGAGCTCTACCAGGCGCGGGGCAATACAGTATAACTGTAACTGTTCACCGACTACGACCACCGTCGTGTGATCTTGCACCTTCGTGTCCATTATGCTCAAAGGTGAGTACCTATACAAGCTGTACCAACTACCACAACGGCCGCCTGGCCTGGTGCCAGCCACAACGATCAGACATAACGATCGGTGAGCCCCACTGCAAACTGTCAATGCACTTCAAGGAAAAGTGCACTGACAGTTTGCCGTAGCTAGGCTATTTAAAAATCCGCCCTTGAGTTCCATCATCCGACGTATAGACATGTAAAAAAGATTGAAAGTTCCCAAGGAATTATAAATACTTACCTACGATTGTATTGTAGGGATAAGTGGAAAACGCAGAGACGCGCTGCTGTCAAGCAAAGTAAGACCAATCAGAGGGCCAAAGAAAAATGCGCGCTCAGGGCCGCGGAGTGAGTATCCGTAGATGATGATATTGATGATGGTAGTATATAAGGAATAACTTCAGTCAACACCGTGCATTGTCAATAACCAGTCAAGCGTAAAATTTAAAGATCGGTAGTAAGTACATGCTTATTTATTACAGATCGGTTTTGGATCTTGGGGCGGCGGCGCGAGCTAAGTGCGGAGCTGCGCGCCAACATCTACGCGCTGCTGCAGGAACTGCGGCTCGACCCCGACCGCCTGCTGCTCTCCAAGAACAGCAACTGCGTCGACAGCCCCGACCAGATATTAAAGTAATACTTCTAACACGTGATTTATTTATACTCCCGTTCATTCTGATGACCTCTCCTTCTATAGACCGACCGCTTAAATGAGTCCTCGCCTGCGCGGTACGGGGGCGACGGGGAAGGACGACTAAGGGTCGGTTGCACCAAACTGTTCGTATCGTTAAAGAGTTCGCTAAATTGTTATGTATAAAAGGTTTCATAGTAAAGGGCCGGGGCGCGCCGGCTGACGTTGATCAATCTGTCAAATGTGGTTGGTGCAACTGTGGGTGGCGGGGAAGGTGCGGGCGGCAGGCGTACGGCGCTCATTTAAGCGGTCGGTCTATAAGGCCCCATATCCTTCTAAAATTAAGCACAAGTTCAAATCGAATTTTGAACTATAATGGAATAAAAGAATATTCAAAAACTTCAAAACTGCAAATATAACTCTGGGACTTAGAAGACTAAGGGCATATTCCAGCGATAGATAGGCAGATAACGAAATGTTGCTTTAAAGAAGGTTCAGAAACTTCAATACTGCAAAAATGTCTGGGACTTGGCAGGCTCAAGGCATATTCGAGCGATAGATAGGCAGATAACGAAATGTCGATTTTCGCCGTAGACCCCTCTGGGCCGCGGAGTAAAGCGACCGCAAAGCCTTGCCCATGTGGCGCTACAGTGAAAAGGTTCCAAATGACATGAGATAAAATTAAATAGAATAAGTACTAAGTTTCAAATTAAAAAAAAAACTTAATTTCATAAGGTAAACCCTTACATCGGCAAAAAAGGTGGAAGGTCGTGGTGAGTTCAAATCTCCTCGGAGCTCAATAGTGCTCCGGTTCACAAAAAAATCAAAAGAACGGTAAAGTAGTTGTACCTCCTTTGTCCCGTTGCCAATTTAAGGGAAAACTTTTTTTTTAAACTATTCACTTATTTACATTGTTTTTGTCTTCGTGAATAAGGATCTTTTTAGAAAATAAAATGTCCCAAGTTAGTCATCACACCTTCTATTTTTATAAGAAAATATCTTATATTTACAATGCATAGTACAAGTAGATTAAAACGTTCATTGATTTTGGATCAGGAATAAAATACAGTTTACTTGAACCATCAAAAGACGAACTCAAAAAGAGTAGATACAACGAGTGCGTATAAACTTGTGTTACATAAAATTATCCTATTTTTTTGGTTTTATTGCTTGTACTTAGCCGTGCGGCTGCATTTGGTTGTGCCTTGGACATTACCGCATAAGGCTCATATTGCAACGGACAGATCCCAGTCGCTCTTTAGTACTCTGGCACCAAGCTGACAATTCACTATACATTGCTGGTCCAACATATAAATATTGACGCTTTGTACCGTCGTTGCTTACCGACCCATAAATGTACAGGAAATTGTCAGTGGTGTTAAAACAGGCACCAAAGCCATAGAATCCATAAATGTACTAAGGCAACCAATAGTAGACCTTACTCAGTAGTAATAAAGTGAATATTAATGGTCAGTTCGTATATACATTGTATAATGCATGTGGTTTTGATAACACCTATAGCGCGACGTAGAACAGAGAGGAGCGCCATCTATTATACTATCCCGCAAACCAAACTGACGACGGGGATCCTAAAACTTCTCATTCACGCTTACGTCGTTATTGCAAAAGGGAGAGAGATAGTGATATAACCTCGGTCGTCAGTTTGGTTTGCGGATAGTATAGTCACGGGATCTTCATATTTTATACGAGGTATTTTTAACTTACAGAGAAATATTTTTTACAGGTATAAGTATCATTAATTAGATATAATAACCCATCTAGTGGTCGCCATAGCGCAGCTTTGGTGTTCAAGTTAAGACTCTATTGTATAAGGTTTTCACTAGACTGTAAAACAACTGGGAGGTACCCATTTTCAGCGCCCCTATGCTCTTAACTCTAAACTTATTATATACTGATAGATTGCAAGGTAAGACGAATGAATATCATTCACAATATCCCTAATTTAAAACACGAATAAGTCATTATTGTCGCAGCACTGTTAACACTTTCACTGCCACTTTAAAATAAAATATTAATTTAATTTGATTTGAATGGGTTCAATGAAAGTGCTAAAAATTAAGCCGCTTTTGCAATCATTATAAAATATAGGAGTTCACAGGAAATGTTCGTTGCGATCCGTATGATTTGTGTTAGCCTAGCACAGCGCGCGCGACATCGTATCGCGGTGAAGCTGTGCTAGGGGTGTGGGTAGTTTAAACTAAAGAATATATTGTTGGCACAGGTTACTAAAAGACAATATACTAGTTACCATCCTGAGTTTGGATCGCTATCAATATAAGTCAAAGTCAAAAAATAAAAAAAGTTTTAAAAATTATGAATAGTCATAAGATGACTAAAATACTCCTATATTGGTGGTGCTGATTGTACATTATCTTGCAAAAGACAGTGAATGTTTATAGTTCGTTTTATTTAGCATTAGAAAGAACTTGCAAGAAGGTAAGCGATCTTGACATGTCTTTTGATTGAAAAACGCTTTATAAAAATATAAAACTATTACTTATGAAAGCAGAAGAATATAAATGATCGTATTAGATTCATAATTGTTACATATTTGCCGTAACTTATTTTTAAAATGTGTTTTTCAATTAAAACACACATCAAGATTGTTTACCTAATTTCTAATGCTAAAAAAAACGAAGTATAGATAAAGTCCTAAATACCCTCTAAACCCAATATCATTAATTTAGGCCGTCTATCGTACACTAACACATTTAACGTTAAAATAATACAAAGATAATTTACATTCAAAGTCAGTACATACACTGACTATATGAACGGAACTTGTCATTTGTAGATACGTTGGTACAAACAGCAACACTCCTAACTGTATACAGGTGGACCTTATTACAAAAGGCATAAGGTCCACCGATGTACAGTTAACAGTGTGGGCGATGCCGATGGTGGTATACCTATATATCTATGTTGTCAAAATCTGTACCAAAGTTGTTGACAATTATTTACGTCTATGCCCTGAATGTTTGTACAGTGTTGATCACCAGATTATTTGGTGTCAGTAGGGTGCCGCTTCCACAGAAATGCAGTTAACACATTCACTGCCAAGAACCCGCTGCGTGGATTCATTTTGTATTGGAATGGGGCGCTCGACACTGAAAGTGGTAAAAACTGGCTTTAAGAACAACTGACAATGTCTAGTGAAAGCGACACATTTTTTATCTTCGGTTGTCTGTCATAGGTACTGAATATATTATGGACAGAATCATTTGGTGCTAATAGGCACTTAACCAACACAGTAACAAATAACTCGTTCCTATATTACAACTAACCCAACAAAATTGTACAAAACAAATAAATTAAATACAACACAATAACACAACAATAAAAATCGTATTCGTACTATAAGTAGTACTACAAATCCAGAAAATATAGAGGTATTGCCACGAATTTGGTAATGTAGAATATAGATCGTTACATATAAATACATTACAATTGTAAGCGCCCAAAACTCGTGACTCCATTCTATCTGTCGTAGTAAGAACTTTACAATATGGTCATCATTAATATACGAGGATATGTTTTCATAATTACACGTACAATTTTAGACGGAGACGTAACAATGTGGCACTGGGTAGCCTTCATACGTCTATCAAACTATTTGTCGCCTCGCGTCGACGTTAACCTATGGAGCAAGGATATTTGCTTCGTTGTAGACTTGGAATCACATTTTTAATTAAATATATTGTATACCTATTGAAATGCACAGATATATATCATATATATGTTATCCAACGCCGCATTGTTAGTAATCTAGTGACAACTTTTGACCCTTACTTACAGGTTGTAATTGGTATCGAATATCTAAGACAGTATATAGTTATATTTGGATATATTCAAGATAATAGACGTCTGCCGAAATCATTTTTTTACAATGAGCTATATGTTCGTTTTAAAATCCGATCCAAAAGATTCAAATTACAATTGTAGTTTTTAATGGAAATTTTTCATGATAACTTGAGAAATAGACACATTACGCAAGAATTGGACTAAATTATTTATAAATATTTATATCTTACATTACCATTTATAAGGCATAGTTCACAATGGCATTAGGCGTTTCACTCATCTGTTATGTTATACCAATTGATTTTAGACTTTCATACTGAAGAAATAAGTATGCAAATAATATCAGCAAAAAAAAAAGTTAAAAAAATGTAAATTTGAAACCTTAAAAATTAGTTGCCTTTTAAACTGTATTCACTGCTACACTGAGAGAGCAAAATACATAGTAAATTTCAAACACATTGTTAATACAAACATCAAACATGCCTTGTTAAATTTATTGAAAGTTTTAAGTAATGATGAGCATTAAAAATAGACCTCCAATTCTCATCAGCTACAAAATTTTAAAAGCCCATTCATTAAAAATAAACAAAGCAGATGTAAATCATACTTTTATCAGGTGTGTACAAATTACACATGGTTTAAAATAGTTTCCATAGCGGAAAAACTTTAAATAAGTAGAGGAATAATATAGTAAATAACGATTTAATCAATTTTTATGGTTCAATTTCCAACACCCACAGAACCAGACAGTCGACACTATCAGTCTAATGGAAAGAAGTACACTTTTAAAAGTCATTAACCGCCAAAGAACAGTTCCGCACTTCATGTATTTGAAGACACTCCACACTATCATTTTTAGACTCGTACGGGTTACTGGTATCTGAAACACTGTCGGGGCTGTCACAGTGGTTGAGGGAGGCGTTGTGGGTTGGCGAGGTGACGGTGAACTGGTTCATCCAGAGCTGCTTTTCTTCTACTTCCTTGCTTACAACCACAAAGAGCTCTTTTTCTTTACACTCCATTTGCTGCTTTAGGTAGGCTATGAGATCACTGCTCTGAAAAAGGAAAGGTAATATATTTAGAATTTGATAATGATTATGAGTACATTACAAGTGCTTAAAGTAAGAAATTCACAATGAGTGGCGATAAATTAAAACACGACCGAGGAAGATGCGGGTTACCCATTTGCATGTGTACCATACTAAGTTTTACAGTACAAATGGCTCTTTAATTTTTCGATATAGGCACATAAAATGAAAAATATTACAATAAAGTTTTAAAAGGAAATTCATTGAAAAGCAATATGAATTTATGTCTGCAAACAGTGAAGATAACAGTTAATTTGTTTTGTCAAAATAAATTAACTAACAAACATATTGGTATTATCAAGAAAATATATTCAACAATTTTTATAACCATTAATTAGACCCCATACCCCATACCATTACCTCATACTTGTTAATGATCATTAGGTATTGGTGTGTGCAATACAGTAATTAATTTTCCTTAGCCTCATTAGTTTTGCTACTGGGAATTAGTTTTCTCCAGTTATCCTAATGGTTTAAATTTTTATGACTCTTTAGAGAATTTACTTATAATAAAAATATTCTTACTCTTCCAATGAGCTGTGGTGCGTCCAACTTGGAGTCCAAGTTGTAGAAGTTCCCCTGGATCTGACGGATGGCAATCCAGTGACGACGGCGCAGGGGCAGCATCACGAACCCAAACTTGTAGTCGGAGGGCACATTCAGAATGAACCCACAGATGTTTGATAGGTCGAGGCAGCCCGGGTCTCTGAAAATATTGGTCATAATCAACATATATATTTATTGAATATGAAATTGCAAACGTTACAGCATGAATGATGTGTAAAAATAATAGGTTAAATATACAATTTCAAGCACATAGCTTTTCCTTCTAAAAATATGTAATGCTGAAAATGAGTAAAAGAAAAATTCATAATCATGTTACTTTAACCTTTAGAACACAGGCAATAAATGTACTTATATCTTAATACCTACTAACAATATACCACACAACACAACACCAACATAATATGATGTCACTAGACATGGAAGGCTTAATAAAATTAAAGAAGATAATTACATGCAATTTGTAATTTAAATTATATAATATAACTTATTACTTGAAAAACATACGTTATTTGCTGAACTTATTTTCTAAATGCCACATTGTATGTATAGCCACATGAGAATTAGTGTAAATTGCAAATATACACAACAAAAAAGTTATTAGTTATTGAATTTCAAGATTACACAATATTTTCAAGGTTTTACATAAATCGGAGCAAATCATGCTAACGAGCGAGTCGGCAGAGGCGCGACCTTGAGACTCACTTCCTCTTGTCGAACCACACGGCCTCGCAGCCCTTCAGCTGCAGCGCGGCCATGATCACGTTGATGTCGTAGTTGCCCAGCCCCAGCATGGAGCGGTGCGGGTTGATCCACACGTTCGGCGACAGCCGGCTGCAGATCCCGTCCAGCTCGCTCTTCGAAAACGTCCCGCGCACCTAGCAACAAGTATCATGTTTACATACTCCATCTATAACTCAAATTTATTCCAATTCCCCTGCTAATGTTGTATACAATGACGAGGGTAATACGTGCCTGGAATAAATTGTTAAGTGCGTGCAGCGCGCACAATTCTTTAACTTGTTTTTCATGGTAAATCGTCGGTTTTGCAGACATCCCGATTACATTAAAAATTACATAGTTTTCTAACAAAAAACACACATGATTTAACTTTTGTTTAAATGATACGAATAAAAATTATGCCGTTAGTAGTCTTTCTCACTAATTAATTTAATCACAGCAATTATTACAATTTTACAAAAAAACCCGACGATTATTTTGTGATGACAAGTGTGTTTGACAGATTTACAAATGCAATGGATATAATTACAATAATTTTAATGAACGTTTTAGTGAGCTTAATATAAAACCACTGTAACGTAACTTTTAAATCCATTCGACTAAGGACCAATTTTTCATAACATGTTTTTTAATTAAATAAAAAATAACGGCATTAGCACTAATACCATGTCAATGCTCATAACATTTTTTGGGACGATTGAGGCGTGCATAAAAATGTCTCAAACTGATAAAAGCATAGACAATTTTGTTCAGTGTTTATTTTTTTATCTGTGGTATGGCGGGAGTTTTGACAACTGACAGTGGTGTCATGCATTGTGGTTGAGTCGTGTTGTGTAGTTTATATTATTTTTGTCGTGTATTTAATTAAATAAAATAGTACATCAATTTGCTACGACATTGCTTCTGAGAAATGGATAATTCCAAAACGTATTACGGAACTGCTCCAGAGGATACTTATGGAAATCATTTATCTACAGTCAACAAAACAAACTTGCAACATTACAAAGTTTCTCTGGAAAGGTTTAGAATCCAAATATTGTATCTTATGTTTATTGATTAGTGACATCGCAGAAACTTCTAATTATTTTATTATATCACAGCTCAACTAATGCATCGTCCAACATTCTGTTGAAAGATGTTTGGAATTCCCACATGGATCTATGCAATGAAAAGGCTTGGGACCAAATTACAAACTGTGCTAACTCATTGCTGCAAAATAATGATACAAGTAACATGAAAACATGGAAAAGCTCACTTGGGTAAGAATATACATGTTCCATGTTTCTTTTATAAGATTAAAATTAATTCATAATAAAACAATTTGTATGGTGTTCATTTTTTATTGTCTTACTGATAGCTTCCTCAAGCTTACCATTACTGTAACTTCTAAATTTCTTGCATTAATGTTAATATTTATATTTTTAGCAAATTCACAGATGCAGAGACATTATTTGAACAATCAATACCGGCCTGCAATAACTGCACCTCTAATACCTCTCAAATTATGACTTTACAGAAGCTCATGAACTCAGATTGCAAATGTACTATTCCAAAAGTTGAAACGAAAAGAATAGAGAAAGAAAATGTCTATGAAAACAAAAAATCATTATTTGTCAAAACTCTACATTCAAATAGTTCAAGTTTTGAATTGAACTCCGGTGATGAGCAGAGGCCATTATTTAAGCCAAAATTTGGGCGTCCGAAGCCTGTAGTTAAAAATCAGCCTGTTTTACCAAAACCATTATCTCAAGATATGGAGATAGATCTTACTAAAGAAGAGGAAGAGGCCAAAACCCATAAAGCAAATGTAGCTAAGATTACATTTAAAACTGCAAAGGATTGTTTGTTTGCGGCTAATCCGGCTGCCAAGAGGACTTTGGGCACTTCCCGCAAGGCTCAAGCAAAGTTTGTTTCACCCATGATTGGAGCCCAGTAAGTTCTATCTACAGTACTTTTGCTATGGCAATTACTGTAACTCGTAAGTAAGCATACTTTACATGGGGTCTTTGACCCTGCAGTACTTTTAATCAATCCTGAATGCTAAGTCATTTCAGAAATGGATTCTAACGTCATTGAATTATGGGTGATTTTAGGAATAACCTGATGTTCAGAAGGGATGTGGAGTTATTTGAATACACCTTGTAAATTTATATTTGTAGTTTTGTAAGTCCTCTTAATCTTAGTCAAAGCTGGAGGCACGAGTAACACAACCCAGAAAGAAAGCTACAACTTAATCTATTGTATTTTCCTTTTCTGTCTTTAAATTACGTCTGATTTTTCTAGGGATAAGCAAGAAAGTGTAGAGCCAGCTCCAGCAATTACTGATGACAGACTGAAGCACATTGACCCCAAAATGATAGAACTCATTGAAAGTGAGATCATTGATAAGGGGACACCTATTGGTATGCATTGTAGCATCTATGTTTATCAATAGACGATCCAGGTCCACACAAAAATTTAACAAACTCAAGTAAAAATGGACCAATATGATAAGAACCGGATCCCTGAAGGAACTAATTAGAGTCCCCAGGTTTACTCTACACAAAGTGCTCTAAATATTTTTGAAAGATTTTATTTTCCCACATGAAGTCATTGACATGTCAAATTACTTTGCGAATGGACGAATCCCACGCAGATAGATTTATTATCGAGATTTGCTCAATCCAAATGTGCAACGAATGTGTTATATCTCTTTTTATATTTATAGCATAACGAAAGTGGCACATCGACACTATGCATACGCAAACCTAAACCTCAAAATTTGCATTATAAAATGTGTCTATGAATATTTCAGGGTGGGACGACATAGCAGGCCTGCATCTGGTGAAGTCGGTGATCCAAGAAGCAGTCGTGTGGCCGCTACTGCGGCCCGACATCTTCACGGGGCTGCGACGCCCGCCCAAAGGCATCCTGCTCTTTGGCCCGCCCGGCACTGGGAAAACACTCATTGGTAACGTCATTTATATAAACTGCAATAAATATATTAAAAAAAGGGGTACATTACCAAGGAAACAAATGAAATTATTAAAAAAAAACCGGGCAAGTGCGAGTCGGACTCGCGCACGAAGGGTTCCGTACCATAATGCAAAAAAAAGCAATAAAAAAACGGTCACCCATCCAAGTACTGCCGACATTGCTTAACTTTGGTCAAAAATCACGTTTTTTGTATGGGAGCCCCATTTAAATCTTTATTTTATTCTGTTTTTAGTATTTGTTGTTATAGCGGCAACAGAAATACATCATCTGTGAAAATTTCAGCTGTCTAGCTATCACGGTTCGTGAGATACAGCCTGGTGACAGACGGATGGACGGACGGACAGCGAAGTCTTAGTAATAGGGTCCCGTTTTACCCTTTGGGTACGGAACCCTAAAAAGGTACTCCTTGGCCTTGCTATGGACATGCCCACAGAAATAGATATGGCCTATGTGGCCATGCCAACATGGTCTTAGGTTTAAAGACTAGGCATGTTCACGAGACTATTCTAATCTGGCAAGCCAACTTTGTCAGTAGAACAAAGCGCCAATTTCAAAATTTGTATGGGAGGTGGATCTCTCGGCGCCTACATTTTTCAAATTTGCCGCCTTTATCTACTGACTAAGCTGGTTTGCCAAATTATTTTTAAACTTTATGTCAGAGTAATAAGATTCAATATCGTTTATCAGGGAAATGCGTAGCGGCGCAATGCCGCGCGACTTTCTTCAGTATCTCAGCGTCGTCTCTCACTTCGAAATGGATCGGAGACGGGGAGAAGATGGTGCGAGCGCTGTTCGCTGTCGCTAGAGTACACCAACCAGCTGTAAGTCTACTCCATACAGTCTACAGATGGAGAAATGATTGCCAACTGAACTACCAGTCAATACATACATGATTATTAAAAAAAAGATTTTTGCTATCAACAGCATGCATTTTGCATTTCATTCACTCAAAAAGTTTTATTGCGCCGAGCGCAGGCCGTCGACCATCGTTTCAATCGAAATAGTAAAGGGGATACACCTATCCTCTCGCCGGTTACTTTCTTCAATCTTACTAGAGGGACAGGGAAACAGCATAAACCTTTCTCTGTCCTCAGTAGAAACTGTGCTGAAAAAGAATAGATGTAACCTCTTATATTTCACACTTCCTGATTTTGGTTTAGATAATTTACGTTGTATTTCATTATTGGAATGTATCTTTATGGCAGGTGATATTCATTGACGAAATTGACTCGTTGCTGACACAGAGAAGTGACAGCGAACATGAAGCCACCAGGAGAATTAAGACTGAATTCCTTGTGCAGTTCGATGGAGCTGCCACAGGTTGGTTTGGTATATCTATTAATAATACAGCAAATTCTCATTCACCTACCCTCATATACAGCATGTGACACCCTTGGAGTTGCACATAAGCTACGATGTCCGCTTAGCATCAGCTAAGCCATACGTTCGTTTTTCACCATATAAAATTGAAATAAACAAAATAATCGCAGTTCCCGCCGTGGAAGCCACTGACGTTAATGTACAATCACATAGTCCGAGGTTTCGATTATGGACCACTAGATGGCAGACTCCAACGCGCACGTTCCCTATAAATTTCCACGCATGATATAATTATGTAGTAGAGGGATTTGAGAGGGATAGATTTATTAAGTATAATAAAACTGGTCACTCACATTTTTTTAATTCAAAGGTACAACGAAAATTGCTTGACATGTTGCAAGAATTGATTTGAAAATATGTGTAAGCTTTTTATCATGTGCAATGTATTTTGAGAGTATCTTGACGTAATTTTTTGAAGTTTTTTTACAATAATTGCCATAGGTTCTTGTCTTGACCACAAACGTTCTACATGTCTTATAGCTGCATGATCCGGTGAAAGGTGTCTTAAGGTTGTTAATGAATCGATGACCTTTAGGTGAGGAGGAGAGGTTGCTAATAGTCGGCGCCACCAACCGGCCGCAGGAACTGGACGAAGCGGCTCGCCGGCGCCTCGTCAAACGTCTCTACGTGCCGCTGCCCGATGCTGATGTAAGTAATTCAATTGTCCTCTTCCAGAATGAGTTGTTACTACCTCTACTAAAATTTGCTTCCAGTCAATAGTTCTTCATTAACCCTTGGCCCTTTTTTATTTATTTATTAGAGATAAATCACAATTACATAATATTTTGATCCAAGAGTAACGTTTAACCAGAATGGTTTGTGTCAATACTCCATTCCGCAGTACTTAAATAATTAAATACACAATAGACACTTAAAACACATCTAATTCGTAAACAGCATAATGAATATAACGATTGCAAAAAATTACAAGCTGAGCGCATCTGTTATCACACTAGTTGTTATGTTTAGTGAAATATTTAGGTTTATCATGTTATCACAGTGTCATTTTTGAAGTGAAAACTTCTTTAGCGCCGCTGTGCACTTATTGAGGTGGGGAAAAAAATGTTAAACTCGAGACAGCGTAAGGCGTAACCCTCTCTTTCTACCGCGCGGCGAAAATGTATTGCCTGAGCCTGAGGGCGCTTGCGTGAGGTCACGTGTGACGGACAATGTCATTGTGTTTTTCATTTTTGATTTAAATACCATCTAGTGAGTTTCCCTCAAACTGGTATTAATATAACTGTAGTACTCACAGTGATGTGCTTAGGGGTTTCAAGTAATGCGACGAAATAACGCTAGATGGCGTTAACCTCAATTATACATAGTGCTGCAAACATTTTGCACTAGATGGCGCTGTTATTAATATTTTAAGTTACAATATCGTTGAGTTTTCACTTCTGCCGGCACTGCCGGAGTGCAACCCGTTGTTTTTTTGTCCATCAACGAAAAAATGACACTGTTTAATGTCAACTCTTTTTTTTTTAGGCCCGTGAACAGATAATCAACAACCTGCTAAAGTGTGAGAACAACGCCTTGTCCGCCACGGACATTAACGAGGTGGCGCGTCTAACGGACGGCTACTCGGGCGCCGACATGAAGTCGCTCTGCTCTGAGGCCGCCATGGGGCCGGTGCGGGCTGTGCCGCTGTCACAGATCTGTACTATTGACCGTGATAAGGTAGTTAAAAAAAATCTTGATGTTACTTGATCGTCAGATTTGCCATAATCGCAAAAAGTGGGTTGTACTACAGAATAAATAATAGTACTAGTTACAGAAGACTCACTCTCTAACAAAGCGCGTCTGTTACCAGGACAGATATGTCCGCTAGGTCACAGAATAAGTAATAGTATTATCATACAGAACGGACACGCACCGCCCCGCCCCGACTCGGATTACCTCGCTCCGCGACTGAGTTCTGACGGACTCCTGATATACTCTCAGTTCGGCTAGCAACGCCGCGGCGCGATGACGCAACGATCAAAATGCCGATGTATTTTGCGATGTATGGTTGTTTTTCAAATTCACGAAATAAAGAACATTTATTTTTATTATACATATACATATTAAAAAGTAGCCTTTTGTAATTATTTGTATTTAGTCCACGCTAATTGTGTATCGACAATTCGACATGACATTTTTGGTAATTTATTGCCGCACCATACTTTACGTAATATTTTACGGCCTTTACGGGTTACGGGTGAGTTCGCATATACATGTATACGTTCAAATAATATTAGCTGTGACCTGTGAATAGAACAGTTTATTATAGCAAGGATCTAGGAGAAAATACCATCTTGTAAATTATGTTTGTTTCTTTAATTTTAGGAAAAAAAATGTTTGATATTTACGTTACGAGTACAACGATAACGCTCCGTGAACTCAAAAACATGTAAATAGTAGCCCTAAGCGACTTACTCACACAATGACGCGTGTACAGACGTGCCGTTCACACATATACACGCAAACGAGTTTTGATGTATGGCGTGTCCGCCCTGTGGCTAGGTGGCGACAGCGCCACGCGCGGCTTATGGCTAGCCACCAAAATTGGTGTGGAACGGATGTACTTTTAGCTACCTGTAGCAAAGCGACGAAATCGCGGAGTGAGTACCGCCTGGTTCTAGTTAGTTGTAGTTATTTAAAGAGTTAACACAAGTTGTAAATTTATAGACTCCATCTTAAATTAACTCCGTACCCACTTTAACTTGATAAAGTGGCGCAATAAATCTTAAATTGTTTGTGCCTCCAGGTGCGTCCAGTCACCGTGCAAGACTTTAAAAACGCGCTTAAACGCGTCCGGCCCAGCGTGTCGCAGGACGACCTTGGCCAGTATGTTAACTGGAACAACACTTACGGCCAAGGGTTTTGAATGCTGACTTTTATGTTATTATACTTATTATACGGTTTATTTAACATTTTGTTTAATTTACTGACCTACCTTCCTTGTTAGTCTGTTCACTTCATAAAAAGAAATGAAATCGCTACCCTGAATAACACTAAAAACCGGACAAGTGCGAGTCGGACTCGCCCACCGAAGGTTCCGTACTTTTTAGTATTTGTTGTTAAAGCGGCAACAGAAATACATCATCTGTGTAAATTTCAACTATCACGGTTCGTGAGATACAGCCTGGTGACAGACGGACAGGGGAGTCTTAGTAATAGGGTCCCGTTTTACCCTTTGGGTACGGAACCCTAAAAACTATCATAAGTGGAACACCTACTGGTCACTTTTGGGGTCAAAATGTTACTGTTAGCACTACTTTTTTCCAGTCATCTCCAATGCCCGATACTACTACTATATGTACAATTAAACTGTGCCAACTGTTATGGGCTTGAATTAAATAACGGGGAAAAACCTTTTGGCAAGTATTGCCAACTTAAAGCTACTGTACAAAACAGCACCTAAGATCGGCCGTGCATTACATGGCTGTATATTGTGGCTCACTTTGACAGTGACACTGTCACTTTATTGGAATGGCAAAAAATCATATGTTTTGGCGCGCTTGTATGCATGATAAATGTTTGGTTTTTTTAAGATTTTTCTAATGTTTCGTATATAAAATACGCCTGGTATAATTTAGCCGTAACGTGGAATCATTAAACTAACAACAATGGAACAAGAAAATCGTGTTGTTGTGTTAATTGATATGGATTGTTTTTATTGCCAAGTTGAGGAGAAATTGAACCCCGAACTAAAGGGACAACCTATTGCCGTGGTACAATACAACCCTTGGAAGGGTGGCGGGTAAATAATAATCACACAACTTATATTCAGGACTTAATATTTTATGTCTTCTCGCTTACATCATATTATGTTATAACTTGTTATGTTCATTTTGTCACTGCATGTTTGTTTTGGTTTGTAGTGGCTAGTTTTCTGCGCCTCGGCGGCCTTTGTGGTCATATTTTGCATTGCTTCTTGTTGACACGCATACTTATAAACCCTACATTATATTTGTAACTTCTGTAAGTTACAATATTTATTATTGATTGCAGCATAATTGCAGTGAACTATGTGGCGAGAGCTCGCGGAGTCACGCGCCATATGCGTGGAGACGAAGCAAAAGAAAAGTGTCCAGAAATACAGCTACCCTCCGTACCATGCAATAGAGGGAAGGCTAATATCTCAAAGTAAGTAGCTTGCTTATATTATTTTAGTTTTAGCAATAAAGAGATGTTGGGAAACTACTTCTAAAGTTGAGAATCGGACTTGCGAGACTGGTAAGTGACTATTATAAAGCTAATCACTTTTTTTTTTCTTAGTCTATGTGTGTGTCCCACTGCTGGGCAAAGGCCTCCCATCCCCTTTCCAATCCTCTCTGTGCTGAAGTGGGACTGGGCTGGACATGTCTGCCAAATTACTATCACAGGACATTTTATTTTATTTATTAGGATAACTTACAACTTGAGTAACAAGTTAGGTAATAACATAGAAACAGTAAGCCAATTACAAGTTTCCACAGCACAAATAACACAAATTTCATAATTACCTATACTACTATTGTTTTATGACACTGTAGGTACAGAGATGCAGGTATAGAGGTGGCGAAAGTGCTGCAAACCTTCACTCCGCTCCTGGAGAGGGCCTCCATTGATGAAGCCTATTTAGATATTACTGCACCAGTAAGTGTTGGTTTTATGATTTTCTGTGTAAACATGAATAAACTGTTAAAATTGTGGGGCAAAATTGTTGTTAACCGCATAACATTTAGCCAAAGAAAAGGGTTTCTCTAGCTAAATTCTTGTTATTCTTGGTCTGATGATATTTCATCTTTGTAATGATGATGATATAAAATGGTAGAGATATCAATAAGGTAAGCGTGCTCCAGCTTAGACTGCATTGGCAATTACCATCAGCTGAGACTCTGGTCAAATGCTTACCTTTTTCCAATAAAATAAAAATATGTTAACCCTGGATAGAAAAATTTGAATATTCATAGCTCCCTCATATAACTTAACTTATTATTTAATTTCCAGGTTAAAGAAAGGCTAAAAACTGTAAACGTAAGTACAGTCAACAGTGACATGATGCCAAACACGTTTGCCCTCGGCTATGACAGCATTGAGCAGTTTATAAGTGACGTGTACAACTACGGCTGTGACTCTATCGACTTTGACCATGACCACGCCAAGATGTTGCTTGTTGGAGCTGTGGTTGTTAGTGAGATCAGGGCTGCTGTGTTCAGGAAAACTGGTAAGAATTAGTATATAGAAACTTGAGTATTTCATGAAATCATAAATGTTATATCTATGTCTGTGATTCCTATTGTACCAACTAGATACAATCAAGCATATCAAAAATTTTTGGTGATCCTTTGCAAAAAATTTGGCTTATCAAATCTTCAAAAAGTGAACAAAAAAAAGTAAATAAGTTTATAAGTACTATGGATTAAATCGTCCAAAATAAATTATTTTTATTTAAAATGATTCTCAGGTTACACATGTTCAGCTGGCATTGCCCACAATAAGATCTTAGCCAAACTGGTCTGCGGCATGAACAAGCCTAACAAACAGTCTGTGCTGCCCAAACACACCGTCAACATTCTTTACAAGTAAGTATTTAGCATTAGCAACACTCTTACTGGCCATTGGTAAATCTGTCTTTGCAATAAACTCAGTTTACTGTATGGACTATAATAAATGCTTCGTTAAGATTAAAACTTATACTTCTAGAGATTTACAGTCTTTAGACAACCAAGTGCGTGCTGTATCCTGTATTTATTCAAAAAATGTTAGAAAAAATTATAAGTCATATGACTTGACTCTTTCCTTGGGTGGTCTCTTGCCATGAGTCATTGCTTTGTTTTGTGTAAGTCCGTAATTTTTTGGACCATGCGTTGACTATTTCCCTGGGTGGGTTCATTCCATGATCCTTTGTACTACTTTGAAATACTTTACTTAAGTACCTCCTAACGCATGCTGCATGCTATGATCAGAGTGTTGAAGCTGGCGATTTTTGATGGCCATTAAACCCGAAAATTAACCATATATTTTGTGTTTCAGAACTTTGCCAGTGAAAAAGGTGAAACATCTGGGAGGAAAATTTGGGCTATCAGTCTGCGGTGCACTGAAAATCAACAACATGTATGAGCTGCAGAAATTCTCCGAAAAGGAACTGCAGACCAAATTCGACGAGAAAAATGGGTAATCACGGGATCAGTTCGTCTTCCCTTTTGTTTGAGTACAAATAGACACGTCCATATCCTTTTGACAAGAAATGACAAAATTTATAAAGGTCGCTTCTTTGGCATATATGCAAAAATCAATAGCATTAATGTAGTTTGTGGGAAGTCACCGAGAAATGAAAGAAACATCTCTCATACTTTTAGATTTTACCATATGTTGGTAACACAAACAAACAATCATAATATTGGTGTTCGAGGTAGTGACGTCTTTTTTATCTACACCGTGTTTTTTTTTATTTCCGTTAGTTTCAAGGGTGCATTCCTGAGCTTAAGTCAAGTAACTTTCTCAAAGACACCGATATTCTAATTAACTCCATTTCGGAGATAATCAATAATTTTTTTTTCCTATAAAGCCTCTACAAGCGTGTACTCTTGCCTTAGGGCCTGTTTACATATTGATCAGTGTTTAGAATGAGTTCATACATTTGCTACTAAACTTAAGTACAATCTCGGTCGATAGATGTTCGAAATGACATTGATATGTCACAGATTTCAATTGTTTGGTTGAGTTAAATGTAATGCCTGTGTTACAACAACGCTATATGCTACATTTAATTACTTTTTTAAATTATTTTTTTGTTTTAAAAAAAGCAAAAAAAAAATTTTTTTTTGAAAATTAACTATGCCATTTAGTTCTCTTAAACGTTCTTAATCATACCCCGAAGTTAACGGAATTCAATAAAAACACGGTGTATTTCAGGACATGGCTTTACAATATAGCGCGCGGGATCGACTTAGAGCCCGTACAAGCAAAATTCAACCCAAAGAGCATAGGATGCTGCAAAAACTTCAAAGGCAAATCTGCTATACTTGACTTGGAAAATCTAACAAAATGGCTAAAGGACTTGGGAGATGAGATAGAAGATAGATTAGAAAAGGACGCAGTGGACAACAACCGGGCGCCGAGGCAGATGGTTGCCAGCTTTTCAACATTGTTGCCGGATGGGAGAGGCACTAGTAGTTCAAGGTCATACAATTTTGTGAACGAGGAAGAGCTGTGTGCTGAGTTCTTTTCGAATAAAGCCTTGGAATTAGTTATGGAGAGTGTTGAAGGTGTAAAAGTTAAAGGTAAAATATAGAACTTTATTTAGACTGTTTGCTACATGTTATAAATAACTGACTCTCCATGCAAACAAGTTTCTGTGCAGGGGGAAGGGGGTCAGTTATTTCTGTAGCTTACTTTACATGCAATAGACCTCTTATGGTAAAAGGCTTGGATTATCAAACAAAACATGACATCCTTCATTTATAATTTCAGAAGGAGAACCAAACAGAAAACTGAAAGCAGCGATAACGTTTTTAGGCATCAGTGTCGGTAAATTTGAAGACCATTCAGAGAAGAAAACTAAGAAAATAATGGATTTCTTCACACCCGGCTCCTCTAAAGAAGTTACTTCTATCAACAAACCCAAAGAAACGAGACCTGATGAATCAAAAGCTAAAGATAAACGAAAGAATGATAAAAAGAATATGATGCGTAGATTCTTCAAGATCAATGAAAATGAAGAGAAGTCTGAAAAGAAACTTGAAGAAACAAATATTGGACCAAAGGATGAATCCAGACCTGAATTACCAAAAAATAAAAGTACTGTTATGACCAAAGCAGAGGACACACAACGAATATCCAAACATGAACGAAAACCTGACAAAGATTACATCATGCAAAGATTTTTGAATGATAATGCTAAATCCGATAGTAAATTAAATGATCCAATCACACATACAGCAGAAGATAGTTTATCAAATAAACATGCAGATATTAATGAAATAAAACCACCAGAGCAAAGTAGCTCCGGACTAGAATCTACTTTAGATAAACAAGAATCGTTCTTTGCAAAGTTCTTGCTAAAGTCAGATCCTGTTCGGCCTACAACTCCTGTCTGCAACATTATCCCCTGTGGCGAAGATAGCAACGATACACATTGCTCTGGCTCCACTATTGAATTAGAAATCAATAAAAGCATTGCATTATTTGACGACGACCCAGAGAAAACAGACCGTGTAAGCAGTATGCGCGAACTGCTCAACACTACTTCAAAGGCTGCTGCAGAATTAGAAGAACCAGGTTCTGACGTAGAATTAGAAGGTTCTCCTAACTTGATACATCCAGAACCAATCCCTGCAACAGCCACAAACCACCGTAATTCTCCGAATGAATTAGAGACGTTCCAATGTGCGGAATGCATGAAGCAGGTACCTGTAAATATGTTTGATACACATGCAGATTACCATCTGGCTTTAAAGCTACGCGATGAAGAGAGACAGCAAGTGCGAAATGAGAGACTAAAGCCAATTCCGAAAACTGTTGTGAACAGTGAAAGTTCCACGAAAAAGAAACAAATTGAAGTAAAAAACGAATCTGTGTGTTCAATAGCAAGTTTTCTCGTTAAGGTGGATAATAACGTCCCTACAGAAAAATGTGGCGAATGTGGAAAGAGGGTACCAGTAGAAAAGTTGGCAGAACATTTAGATTTCCACGAGGCCCAGAAACTGAGTAGACAGTTGAACGCTAAACCTAGTCCCGTAGTACCGACAAGCGTTAAACGTAAAAGGAGCTCAGGATCACCAGTTAAGAAGCCGAAAATGCCCTGCAAATCTATACAGTCTTTCTTTGGCTCGAATAGGTGACACATATACTACTACTTTATTTTTTGTTAAATATGCACAAATATAATTATGTTATCAGTAAAAGTACAAAATAAAATGTATAATTGACAGTTACGAAGTTTTGTTTAGTGGACAGTGTGTAGTAGTAGTATATAGCATAATAAACTCACAAGAAAAATCTATTTATGAACCAGCCTCGAGCCCAAAAGGCAACGGCCACATTGTTGATGCCTTTGACCTTCGACTTCACTTACAGATGTGACGTAAGCACTATGAACAAGTAATAGAAACAACTGCATCAGTATTTTCATTTTTATTGGTTTGAGCTAATAAAACTTGAACTAATAAATACATAATTCTCTTTTGAACACTCTGAACTTAACACTTCTTCTTTTGATGCGGTCAATAACACACTATTCCCAGTACCATCTAGAGCCACCAGCTCAAATAGCTGATTCTTCTTAAACATGAAAAGGTTTGGAGAACTTGAAGAATTATAAACACACTATCCCTAGTTCCTCCGCCGCACACACGATATTCTCCACGCATTCGGCTCTTCGTATTTGTTATACTATGTACAAGGGTTCAAGTCGCTGGTTCTTCCTGAATTTAGACAGCTTAGTGGAGTCGCAGAACTTGAAGAATTATAAACACTATCCCTAGTTCCTTCTACGACGCACACGCGATATTCTCCACGCGTTCGGCTCTTCATACTTATTGTACAATGGTTCGAGTCGCTGGTTCTTCTTGAACTTGGAGAGCTTGGTGGGGTCGGAGAACTTGAAGAAGGCGGGCGCGAACTCCACCAGCCACTTGGGGTCGATGGTCGTCACCTCGCGCATGTACTCCTTAGTCGTTTGGACCAGCTCGTGGTAGATTACCCTGAAATGAAAACAAGTTCATAGGTTAGTTATTGTTGGTATAACCTTAAGATTACATTCATACAATTTATTTTTGTGCTGTCTTTGTAATAGACTTCATACTGTTATTATCTTATTATCATTGACATATATCTAAGGACAGACCTTACGGGCACTAAGAATGGTGCTAGTTCAGCGGAGTCACGCACACGAATTCGAGCCAATCGTGCAGTCAAACGCCACAACGCGATTGGTTGATGAGTTCGCATCACGCGCGCGATTGGTCGCAACTAGTTGCGTTAGACTGCACAATTGGCTCCAATTCGTGAGTGACACCGCTGAACTAGCCCAGGCATTCTCATTGATCGTAAAGGTCTGTCCTTAGATATATGACAATGGTTATTATGACTATAGAGAATAGAAAAAAAATCAAAACAATCTGATTGCCAGATAAGTACAGTCTGCTGAGGATTTTTCTTTTTATTAGCAGTCCAACAGATTAGTCCTTGTCAAAACAGCTAATTAAACATGCATAAATATCTTACCACTCGGGTTGTCTGTTAAAAAGCGCGCTGGAAGGATGGATGTAGACAACCTGGCTGTCGACGAGGGTCCGGTAGCCCTCCTGAGGGTCCTTCTTGGCCGCGTTCCTAAAGAACCCGGAGCAGATCGTCTTCTGAATGCGGACGGTGTTCTTCGCGGCGGAGACTACGTCCAGTTTGTGTCTGGAATATTACAATGTTATTTAGTATACAAAATTAAATTTAACATTATTCTGTGCAAGTTTTTTCCGGTGCAAGTTTTAGAAACTTCGGCTACTATTATAAAATCATAGGAATAAAAAAACTTCCATCTTAGAAAGTTACCCGATTTTCCCATTAAAAGTTTTGGGGAAAGTTCGGTTAGAAATGTAAAAAGCATCGATTTTTTGCAATACTTATTTTCGTAAGTTCATTGGTACCCCATGAAGGCCATGAATTACTAAACAGATTAATGTTTTTTTATATGTAGAAGACAATTCCTCACCTATCCATAATCCCAAGCAGCTGTTTCCTCACATCCTGCGCCCGCTTCAGCGTCCGAATCTGCACGAAGTTCTCATAACACCACGCGTTAGAAAACTTGTTATTTCTCCAACTGTTGAACACGGCCAGCAGCGTGAGATGGTCGCCCTCGGGCTGGTTGAACTTGGCTTTCTTCTGGTCGGCGAGGGCCTGCTTGTCCTTGGGCCGGTAGAACACGTTCTGGACGCTGAGCATCGACACTATGGTGAGGATCTCGTCGGAGCATTGGAGGGCCACTGACATGATTAGGATCTTGGAGAGGTTGGGCTCTAGGGGGAATTCGGCCATCTGAAAAGAAAAGTATAATATTTAGTAATCACAAATATATTGTTACATAAAACAGAACATGGTACTAACGTATCTATGTAATCATTTGTTCGGGTGAGATTTGAGTTGAACTTGAAAGAGCCGATTGACTTTCAAATGGTGACGTTAAAACTTATAGAAAGAGCTGAGCGCTTTAGTCGCATTTCCGACTGAAGACAGTTTTAAACAATATCCATTTGGTTTCTCGACGCATACAAATATAAGTTGTCGTTAAAAATAACAAGTTGTAGAATATAGAGATGGTACTAATCGCCAACTTACCCTGCGTCCAAGCCGCGTCAGCAGCCCCTCCTGGTCCAACGCGGACAACGAATGGAGTTGCTCCAGCGCCATAATCAGCGACTCAACCGGCGGCGCGTCCATAAAGTCAAAGTGCAGCAAATCATTGATGCCCATAGTCTTCAACTGCAGTACGGTAGTGGCAAGGTTGGTGCGCTGTATCTCGGGCACGGGCGTGGGCAGCATCTCGTCGCGGTAGGCGCGCTCGGTGTAGAGCCGGTAGCACTTGCCGGGGCCCGTGCGGCCCGCGCGGCCGGCGCGCTGCTTCGCGGCCGCCTGCACGGACAACGGGGGTTTAGTTGGATGTATTTTACGATATATGAGGGTTAGACAGATATTTACATAGCTCAGGCGAAGTGCGGCGAGGGCCAGAGGAGTTTCGTGAGAAAGAAAATGTCAGTCCCAGGCTACAAATTCTAAGCCTCATCTGTGCAATCTCAGGCAAGTGTTGGTCTTATCTTAACACAATAAATTTAAAATAGAGAAATATGTATTCTGTTAACAATTAGTAGTAAAATGTATAGACGAGTTTGAAAGAAGCCTAGTTCCGCAAAAAAATTGACAACCAGAAGGCTGTGTCCTACTGTTGATGCAAGAAAATTTTTCCTCAAACTGACAGACATTTCGAAAAGGGACGATTTTGGTAAGCAATCCTGGATTTTAATATTGGTAAATGATCAAATATCTCTTATATTAATTTATTTTTACCTGCGAAATCGGCGTGACAACCAGCGAGTCCATGCCAGTCTTTGAATTATACACCTTTTGCTTCACAAAACCGGGGTCCACCACATAGTATATCCCGTCTATGGTCAAAGAAGTCTCCGCAATATTCGTAGCTATCACCACCTTACGGGACCCGGGCGGGGCGGGCTCGAAAATACGGGTCTGCATTTCCGAAGGCAGGGCAGAGTAGACAGGTAAAATGATCAGTTCAGGCACATCAGGGCCCAGAGATTTCATCCTCTCGTAGAGTATCTCACAAGCCGTGTCAATCTCCTCTTGACCCGTTAAAAAGAGGAGTATATCTCCAGGCGGTTCCCTCAAATGTATCTGCATTACTGTTATTAACGAAGCATCCAAGTAATCAGTTTCTGGTTCTTTAGTGTATAAAACTTCAACAGGGAAGGTTCTTCCAGGGATAGTGAAGATTGGTGCCTCGAAGAAGTATTGCGAGAATTTGACAGCGTCTAGAGTGGCGGAGGTGACAATGAGTTTGAGTTCAGGTCGTTTTTGGACAGCTTGTTTGAGGAGGCCGAAGAGGACGTCGGTGTGGATGGTGCGCTCGTGGGCCTCGTCCAGCATGATGACGGAGTAGGACTTCAGGTCCAGGTCCATGAGGCACTCGCGGAGCAACATGCCGTCTGTCATGTACCTGCACAAAACGAATAAGGTTAAGTTAGTCAAGATCTAATAAATAATGAGATACTAACTATCCTACCAAAATGCTGCTATCGCATTCAACAGTAGGTTTGTAGTGCTTATTTCTCGCAAAACAGACAATTTCCAAAATTTCTGTTAGTAACAGGCACAATATAACGGTTGAAAAATTAAATCACTAATTACTATCAAAGAACTACCTACTATTTTTTAAATGTAAATATTATTGAAAAATTCGTGGGAAAGAAGCTATACTTACTTGATAACAGTCTCAGGGCTGGTGCAGTCTTCAAATCGAATAGTGTAGCCCACTTCTTGCCCCAGCCGGCACCCAAACTCCTCAGCCACACGTTTGGCGACAGACATGGCGGCGACTCTCCTGGGTTGCGTGCAGGCGATCTTGCCGCGCGCCGTGAGGCCGCACTCGGCGAGGTACTGGGTGATTTGGGTGGTCTTGCCTGAGCCGGTCTCGCCGATTACTATGAGGATTTGGTTGTCGGATACGGCCTGAGGGAAACAAAAGTTTAAGAACGCGGACTACATTTCTTAGTAAATACTGGAGTATTTTTCTTTGTCTAAAACAATCATGTTGAGTGGTCCAGGCATCAGACTTTCGATCCTGCGGCCGCAGGTTCGAATCCTGGTACAACATATAAATAAATTTTTAGGAAGTTATTATGGAATTTCATTTGGCATTTTCTATGAATGAAAACATTGTGAGGAAACCTCCATACACGCGCGAAGTAAATCACTTGATGACTTAAATTTTGCATTAAATTTTCATCATTTAAAAATTCACACTTCATAGCAGGCTGTTTGAGAATACGTTTGAAAATATTGATGATGTATTTGGTCTGTATGTAGGTATTCGTGTCGTCGGGGTTCTTGACTATCAAATGAGCTCTATTAAAAACAGAAAATAAACATACCTTAGTCAATTCATCTCTAAGCTTGTAAATCGGGAGCGATTGCCTCTGCTCCAGCAGCGACAGATTTGTCTTCTTACCAAATGAAGATTTCTTCCCTCCAATCACATGCTTCTTCCACTCCGGCAAATCCTGCGGCGTGATACCAGTTCCCCTCATATTGGCTGCTAAGGCCCTACCATCAGATTCCGGGAGCGGATCTATCCAGTTTTTGTTAAGACCAGTTGGCAAGCTTTCCATCTCAGCTTCTCGCTGTATCATCTTCTGTTCTCTTCTCTCCTTTGCTAAAGCTGATTGCATCATGGCAGCTTGTGCTAGTGAACCATCAGGGTTTTTCACTATCCGGACAGGGGATAAGTCGTGGAGCGCTCTGCCGTGGCCCTGTAGGAAGGGCGGCTCGTCTTCTACTAGTTCTATCTCTATGTCGGCTTCGCCGTCCTCCTCTTTGGGTAGTAGACCGGTTTCTTCATCGAAGTCCGGTAGTTCGCTTTTGTCTATTACGCCTGATGATATCATCTGTGGAACAAACACATTTTTTTAAATGAAAAGAATGAAATAAGACAAATTAGGGTGGTGAATGACATCTTATCTGGAATATTTGTTTCTTATTTGAAATGAAGGAGATAGAGAGCGTGTGTGAACTGTAGGGGACACAACCCGAATCCCCTGTTCATAAGCGCAAACAACTGTAAAGATTATGTTTTCGATTTAGGCTACAAGATACCTAACCCTCCATCGAGTATAGTACACCTATGGAAGATTACAAATGAATATAATTATGTTCCCCTGTTTAGGTTCCTCCAGACAATACGTGACATTTTATGGTGTGGGGAGGGGGTAAAATAAATCACATACCTGTTATTAATCAAGATGAGATACGCGGCATACTCGTGAACGGGTGCTGTTTGTGGAGACTGGTCTGTTAAGCTAACACGAGCTATTATACTTAGTAACTTTTATTAATTAATTACAGTGAGACGCCTCATTCTGTTCTCGTATGTTTCTTTTCTTTTAATGAATGTATTAATTATACAGGATATTGACTCTTGGAGACCTTATACATCTCTAAGGATAACTTGATAAACTATATAATCTTATAGTTCTGACACCTAGAGACATTTACACCTCTAAATATTATAGATTATTTTGTGTGTGTTTTTTATCTGTATTTTGTATGTAATTCGACATTAAGAGACCATATACATCTCTTAGTAATTGTAATACGTTAGATTGAATTGTTAGTTTTATTTTATAAAATTGTTGATGTTATTATTTTTGCTTTTATGTAAATTCAATGTTGACGTGTAAAAGTGCCCTTGTGGCCTATTTGCTGAATAAATGTTGATGTTTGATGGAGATATTAATCAGGATGTGATAAAATATCATGTGTGATTTGTCATACCATACACAGCACCTTACCTGTTTGATCTCCCAGCGCTCGGGACTGGAGACTCTGGTGACGCGCTTGCGGCTGGAGTCCTCGTCGGGGTCGAGGGAGCCCTGCAGCCCCGCTAGGACTGCAGCCGCGGGCGCAGGGCGGTCCGGGTTGCGGCCTTCGCGCTCCGCCTGTTACATACAAATATATCAACATTGTGTCACATTCAATTTGGTACACTTTCATTTAAGATTTAAGATACTGCATTGATTTTTTATTTCAACTAGGTTCTCATACACTCTTGTATTTCTTGTATAAATCAGAGCTCTAGGTTTATTTGCATGTTTAACATGTGCATCTTTGTGTTTGATTATGATATGTTGTTCCTAAATAATTGAACCAATTTGGATGCCATTTTCTATAAAGGATTCGTGTCAATGATGGTTCTTAGACAGGGTTTAATTTACTAGATGTTACTGTTATAACATTTTCTTTTAAAGTTTTAGCACAGTTTTTAATCAATAAAAGTACATTTACTTTTTCTTAAAATGTTTAAAATTTTGCACTTACCTCTAGATGCGCGTGCGATGTGGGGTTGAGATCCTTGCCTGTGTCCTGGCAAACATCCTTCATTGTGAGAGATACCTTTTGTCCAGTGACCGACAGAACTTTGATCTGCAACAAATGTTTAGAGTCAACATTTCTACAGTTATAGATGCTGTCTATCTATTAAATAACCACAATAACACATATTTCCAATACCAAACTTTTACCTATAACACTACCTACTCGTTTTTAAATTCATTTTAAAACCAATGGGGAAGGGAAATAAATCGCAATTTTGTGTTTTCTCTAATGCATACCACTCGGTGTGTTCCTAGTTTGGCCAATGTTGGCCACACATGTGTTCATTGTGTTAGTTTTTAATTTCTTACTTAAAATTATACTAATGTGTTTTACTGTATTTGCCTAAAAAAATGATATTTATTAATCTTTGTCAATTTTTCTTATTTAAGAGCCAACAGGAGTGGTCATTTCTCCATACAAACATCCTCCTCGTTTTCCTCCGTGGTTTTTGAAGCTAGAGCTATTATTTTTTCAACACAGATTAATATTGTCAATATGTGTCGGACCGTTTTGCTTTTTTTGATATTTTTGTTTTTTAAGGCGCTAGCACAGAATAACTAATAGTACTACCGTAGCGCTAGAGCCCTTCAAAAATGGCCAAAATGGCCTAATTGACTATGCCGCAATGAGAGGCGTGGCATTCAAAACTGATATGAACTAGCCAAAAAAGCAAAACGGTCCGACACAGATAATTTCATAATCATTTAGATTTCCAAATTTAACGATTGGTTAAGTTTTGGAGGAGGAAACAGAGGAGTACGAAACCTCGATTTTTGAGATTTTTACGCAGGATTTTTCGCACTGCTTTTAGGTGCCGCTTCCGTTAGCGAGACGGGTATATTTACCTAAAATATTTAAAACTCAGCTCCTGTTTCGTCTTAAAATCCCATTTACATTTTGTAAACCAGACTAGTTAGTTACCTTGACTTTGTCCCCGCGAGCGACGACATCGGACACGTTGGTGACGCGGCCCTCATTACGCAGCTGTGAGATGTGCACCAGCCCCTCCCAGCGCTTCCTCACTCCTTCTATTTGGACAAAGCACCCAAATGGAACTATGTTGGCCACACGCCCATTGTATATCTAAAATAGAAAATTCATGAATTTTAGTATTAGGCAACAACAGGTTCTCTTATAGTTAAAAAAATAAGCAGTGATCTCTTCCAGACAACCTTAAGGTTTCAGGCTACCAAAAAATGAAACACCTGAGTTAACATGTAGGATAAATCGCTAGTAACTGGCCACCGGCCAATGATTTCTATTCACCTATAAACAGAATTTATTTTAGTATAAGGTTTCAATAACTGGCCAGCCTTCAATAACTAGCCACCTTATACTAAAATGAATTCTGTTTATAGGTGAATAGAATTCATTTTTTGTTTAGGGTGGCCAGTTACTGGCTAATTACTCTAGTACGTAAAGGTTTAAAAGTGAGCAATAATACAAAATAAATAAATAATCATACCTTTCCTGGCTCCGGGTCATCACTCATTTCAATTTCTGGACTCTTTCTCCTAACCTTCTTGCCAAAGTCACCATATCTATCCTTCTGATCTCTGTCACGAGAAGGAGACCTGCGCTCCCGAGATTTGGAGCGTCTGCCCCGTGACCGGGACCTCCTGCGCCTGTCCTTGTCCCTGGACTTGGATCTGTGTCGCTGTCGGCTCCTAGACCTACGTCTTCTATCCCTACTTCTACTCCTCCTGTCCCTGCTTCTGCTTCTGTTATCTCTACTGCGACTTCTCCTGTGTCTACTCCTACTTCTTTTCCTGTCTCTAGAACCATCTCTCCTCCTACTTCTCCCATCTTTACGATCTCTACTGCTACTGCGTACTCTTTTGCGATCATCCTCTTTCTTAGCCTCTGCCTTTTTAATCCCAGACTTAGATGGAGCCAAGGCCTCCAACTCTGCCATAGTTTGATCAACTACATTGTCATTTGAAGATTTGTTTTTCTCATCCTTGAATATCTCTTTAGTTGTTAGCCTTTTCTTCTTATCTTTTTCATCCTCACTTTCTTCATCTGAAGAGAAAACTGGTTTCTCATTGGGTATAGCCAGGCCTGGAAACTTGTTGGCTAAAGGATTCTTATTCACTCTTTCTTTTTCATTAGTTTCAGGCTTAGAGTTAGTCGGTTTCATGTGCTGGATGATCCGAAGCAAATTCGTCATGAATGAATCTGAGAATTCAGCCCCATTTTCTGTCAGAGCCTTTTTGAACGCGTCGAAAGTAGGGTTCTTGTCTGCTAAGTCAATTATAAACTCGGCTGCAAACAAAGATAAAAATAAATTAATTGGACTATAAAACAAGTGCATATAACACAGAAAGATTTGTAAAACAATAAAGAATACATACCCAAATCCTTGTCATTCAACCCTAAATGATTGTCCAATTCTGTACATATTTTTGAGACTAAAGACAAGTGTTCTAATTTAGCAACTTCGTCCATTGTTGTTTATTTTATATTGCCCTTAGTAACACTTAAAATCAATTCATTTATCGTAAATTAATTCTCTTCACAAGCAAACCAACATGTTTACGCCATAACACGCAACAATATGACATTGACATTTTGGAACAAGTGTTTTGTCGTTATCTGTGGCAGTTTGTTTGAGTCTATGTGAAAACAGCTCCCACAAAATAGTTCTAACCTCTAGTCGCCCACAAACCTATAAAAAGGTCTCCTGTTCCATTCTAATTTGAACTTTATGTTGACAAAATAAATTTTTATTTTGCTTCACATGGTTTGACGTATGGCCGGCTAGAGGTTAGAGTTAATTGACATTGGTTTGACACAAAAAAATTACATGGCTGGAGGGCTTGTGCAGTATTTTTTTATAGAAATTTCTCTTTTCTCATGCGAAGTAAATAGCGTTTCACATTGTTAGGCAAGTGATCTTTATTTTGTGTTGACTTGCTTGTAATTTTGAATTTGTATGATGGAAAACAACACCGACAATCCCGAGCAAAACAATTTCACCCCATTATCTGTGCAAGAAGTAGACGTAGATTTTTTACCAATAGTATACGAAATCATACGAAGGTATTTATCACATGTTGTTTTTATTTTTAGCTAACATGACTTGTTGTTTTTTTTGTTTTATTTATTGACCTTTCTCATTGTTCAGTGTCGAGCGTGATTTCCACGACAACTCTGCAAAGGTGCGAGAGTCCCAGGAGTGCAGTCTGAAGGTTCTTGAACTACAAAAGAAGCTCGATTACGCTCGCTCTCAGGTATGTTATCACCTTATGAATTCTTGTTTCCGAGCTGGTTACAATAACATAATTATTATGTAATGTATTGCCACAAATTTATTTCCCATCTTGAAATATATTGCAGATACGGCGTTTACCAGGAATCGAGTATAACAAGCAAGATCAAATCAAGCAGTTTGAGGTGCTCCGGACACAACTGCAGCTTAAAAGAGAACTACTCCAGAAGTACCAGAATATGTGCTCAATTGAAACTTCCTTCAAGTGATATCAGACAAGATGCCGCTCCGTGCTCTCTTCAAATATCTGGCCGACAATGAGCGCCTGGTACAAAAGTTAGCCGACTCTTACCCCGTTCGCCGTGCTGCACAGCTAGCTGTCTCCATGTTTTACAGGGGAAAGGAAAAGGTTTCTAAAGTGGACCCTGAACAAGTCAATAGACTAGTGTCATTTTTAAAAAAATTCTCACAAAATGTAAAAGAAGGTATTGAGGATGCAAAAAAACAGATAAAAAAGTAAAAGGCTTCACATAGGTACTGTAAATATAATCAGTGTTCAGATTTAGTCAAGGCTGCAATAATGTTATGAATAATTTATAGAATAAAATGCTGAAATAGTTTCGAGCTATTTTAATTTCCCTCACTCAGAACAAATCAATAAAAATATTCTCTCACTTAAACTAGAAAAATCACATATTGTAATGGTACTGCAAACAATCAAATACTGAATATAATTATGATATGAAGTAGAGCAGCTAGCCTCACTAATACAACTAATATAATCAGATAATCACTAACATAAGCCTTAGTAGGCATAGTGCTTGTTAGCAGCCAAGATATTGGCTTGTCATCACTATTGTCAAAAATGTCCACTATTACCCTTACTAGACATCACAACACAAAAACTCTTGGAAACTATGATATACAACATCATAGTTCAGCTGCTCACATCACTTGCTATATTTATGATTATTGCTTCAACAATGTTAATAAGACAATCATTTTTAATCACAAAAGTTAACTAATAAGAACAACAAGTTAGAATACAATCAATGTACTTTTTTTGCTACTGAAATCAAACATAAAATATTGTATAAGTAATTACATACCAAAGTATGTTCATACAATCTTGCAGATAATAAGATTTTTTTTACTGCCGCATATATTATAATAAACATTATACAGTTCAATGATTATTTCTTTCTAGACAATGAAAGATTTTTATTTCAGTTTCTAATCTAAGACAGATAAATGTAAATGTTCGTTTTTACAGCAATAATAATAGTAGTTGTCAAAAATATGGAACAATCTGTTGAGACCGCGACTGGATACATCTACTCATATACAGACTCTGTGTCTGACACTATTTATTTATATTGTCATATAAATAAATTGTTTTAGACATATAACTATTTAGTTTGCCACCATCATGTGTATACAGCATAGAATAGACTGTCTGTAGCTAAGAAATAATTCTTGTTAAGATTGCTTTATCCTTGTAAGTGCCACGGGCCCACGGTTCTATTACCTATAACACAAATTACTTCAATACGCTTTAAACCATTTTCAATTGGAACAGTTTCTTTTCTTTTGTTCCATTCTATTTAAAAAAAAAAACAACAAATTCAATCATATTTCCTTCACCATTGATTTCAAATTCAAATGGCATTTTTTTAGTGGGCCTTAGGAGGCTATTGTATTATGTAGATACATGTGTAGATGATCCAGTCTTTAATTATTACATCTAACTTAGTGAATAGATCCTAAGTACCTTGTACTCTTGGTATTATAGTGCCTGGAGACAGAATCTAGCAATGCTATAGTATAGTTGTAAAATGTTGGCCGAGGCTAGGGAATATTTGTACCCGAAAGCTGTTTTTCTAATATTTGTAATTTGTATTGGTAAGCAAGTATTGATTATACACTGTGCTTCTAATTTTATACGGATTACATTGATTACAAAATTTAGGCGGATTCTGGTACTTACATTTTTTGTAATGAAATTCAATACATTCAGTACAACCATTCCCTAGAATTTTTCGTGTTACGCCAACGGACTTTTATCAGGAACCTATTAGAAAAATATTTTTCTGTAAAAGTTTGAATGTAACATGACAGTTATGTGAAGTGACTTCAAAGGTGTGAATTTCTGAAGCACTGTGAAATCTGAGCGGACTCTCTAGAACACTGTGTGCCTGTGTGGACTGCAAAATTCTACTTTTTTTTTCAAACAGATAGAATACAAACGATGGAATTAATATCATTTCCGGTTAATATGGTTGACGACTCGCACTTTTTCTAGATAAATCAAAACGTTATCAAAACTACCAGAAAAATGTATCGTAAAAAGTGATCAAGCAACTCGATCTATGTAGACAATGTTTACACAGACCGAGCGGCTCCACACGGTGATTTCTTGGCGAGGCGGCTCGCTCTGTATCTGATACCACCAAATAAAAACCCAGATTCCAGTGTTCTAGAAAGTCTGCATCAGCGAAGCCCTGTGTTTAGGTTGGAGTGTCAGTTTAGTTGGCGGCGACGGCGGGCGGCTCGGGCTTGTCGTGGCGCTTGCGGCCGCGCCGCCCGCCGGCGCCGCGCTTGTCGGCTTGCACCTCGAAGGGCGAGTCGGGGGTCGTCACGTCCGCTTCCTGTGGGGAAAAAATTGCGTTCTTAAATGGTTGGTTTGTAACGTTACACGCCATAACATGAAGATTTAGTCGACTTTATAATCATAATCGTTTATCTTGAAGTATGAATAATGTTTTAGTCAAAAAGTGCCTAAGTAAATGGTACTGCAGCACAGGAAAACCTAAAAAGTTCCTGCCACACTCGGTGTAAAGATAAAGAAAATGGTGGCCTCCCCAAACTGTTCGATTGGGTTACAGCTATTTAGTGCATTTCTTATTACAAAACAAGGTGGTCGGTTAAGTGATAAGATATGATTAAAGTCACCACCCGAAGGCATCGCCTACACCTCAGCTTGACTGTTGGACAATTAAAAATTCAATGACGTTATTGTGGCATTAAATAAATCGATCGAATTGATTGCATATGACCGTAACTAAACTTGCAAGGATCTCGTTTGGGAGCTAGTTTAGTATACCGTCTATCTAAACGTTTGTGAAGCTACAGATGTGTATGTACCGTGACGTTGTCCCTGGCGTCGGGCGGCGCGGGCGGCGCGCGCTGCTTGTGGCGCGGCGGCGGCTTGTGGCGCGGCGCCGCGCCCGCCGGCTCGGGCCGCAGCACGTTGCCCACGGCCTTCGTGCGGCCCTCGCGGAACACCTACAACAATACATACTTTAAAACTGAAACCAGCTTAAAATAACTATTAAATATAAGACCCGGGTATGTCCTTAAACTACGTCCAAGACCACCGGTGGACGGGCAGCAGCGTCCCTCAAATTCGGGGTACTCGACTGCGATCGCCAACCCGCCTGACAAGCGTGGCGATTATGGCATTTACCCCCCATAAGGGGGAGGCCTATTTTCAGCAGTGGACGTCTTATGACTGAGATGATGATTAAATATAGGCGGTTGCCTCGGGAAGAAATTGCTGCGTGAAGCAGCATGGTCTGCGAAGACGTGCCTCAGCCGAGGCAAATACCGCTTCACAAAAGCAACGCCTCGGGCAAAGGACGACTTGAGATACCAAACTGCTTCTCGCGGCAATTTCCTCGTGATCGTAATGTCCGTAATTAATTAAAAAATTAAGTCCTGATGGCGTAGGAAACGTATGACGATTGACCTGTGACTGTTGAAGTCATCATCATCATCTCAGCCATAAGACGTCCACTGCTAAACATAAGCTGGCAGGCGGGTTGGCGATCGCAGTCGGCAACACCGAATTTGAGGGACGCTGCTGCCCGTCCACCGGTGGTCTTGGACGTAGTTTAAGGACATACCCGGGTCCTGACTCGGGTCCGGGACTGTTGAAGTACCTATTTTTAATACAAAATCCAGCCAACTCACCATCCTCTGCCCCCGCTTCAGGTACTCGGGGTGCTTGATGAACCTGAACCGCACCAGCGCCTTGTCGCCCGTCCTTAGGCAGTCGCGCGACATGGAAAGGATGGAGGCGGTCTGCCGGATGGAGCCGCAGTGCACCATGGCCTGGTAGCGCGAGCTGATGGTGGTGGGGTGGTGCAGCACGAGGATCTCGCCCTCGAACTGCCAGCAGGCTTGTGGCTCCAGCGCCGGAGATACCATCACCATGCCCTGGCGGAGAATATAAGGTTAATAAAGCAACTGATGTCAAAATAACTTTGTTATCAATAGTTTGAATAATGTTTCATATTGAATTGCTCCGAAACTGAATAGAAACTAATTGGAATCTACCGTGTTCTGAAAAACACACAATTAAAAGGTTTTAATTTCCGGATTACATTTCAACCCATCTTTTAGAACTAGCTGTGACTTAAATCCTTCAAGAGAGCATGATTAGCCACCTCACGTATCTATCTTCTTGGAAGCGAACGAGGCATCCCGTCCAATCTTCTAACGCAAACAGCGTTGGATATCATTTGCTGTGATAACAGTATGTCCATTAGCAGCAGCGTGTCGTTTACTCTGATCACCCCTGTTAGCGCTACTAACTCCTAATAGCTTGTAGCCTGTCTCACCTTGCGTATCTGCGAGCGCTTGATCTTCTTGAGAGCGAAGGAGGCGGTCTGCCCGCCGCGCACCTCCGACACCTGCATGCGCTTGCGGTGCGGTGGATGGACTTGACGGTGATGGGCGTGAAGCGGCCCAGCGGGTCGGGCCCTAGCAGCAGCGTGTCGTTCAGTCTGATCACCCCTGCTAGCGCCACTAACTCATAATAGCTTGTAGTCTGTCTCACCTTGCGTATCTGCGAGCGCTTGATCTTCTTGAGAGCGAAGGAGGCGGTCTGCCCGCCGCGCACCTCCGACACCTGCATGCGCTTGCGGTGGATGGACTTGACGGTGATGGGCGTGAAGCGGCCCAGCGGGTCGGGCCCTAGCAGCAGCGTGTCGTTCAGTCTGATCACCCCTGCTAGCGCCACTAACTCATAATAGCTTGTAGCCTGTCTCACCTTGCGTATCTGCGAGCGCTTGATCTTCTTGAGAGCGAAGGAGGCGGTCTGCCCGCCGCGCACCTCCGACACCTGCATGCGCTTGCGGTGGATGGACTTGACGGTGATGGGCGTGAAGCGGCCCAGCGGGTCGGGCCCCAGCAGCAGCGTGTCGTTCAGTCTGATCACGCCGGCTAGCGTCGTGCCGGACACTACGGTGCCGACGCCCTAGAATAGTTATTTGTATGAGGACAAGTGGACAACTTGGGGCAGGGAATTGGAAGATTATATTTCTCGATTAGTATTCCTCGTGTTTTAATTTACGAGAAAATTATTTATGAGAAAAGACACATTCAGTAACAATTAATATTCATGTCGCGCACTCTCGCCTTGATAATAACTTAAGGCATGTTCAGATATTTGCGAGCGCCATGGCCGCTCCGATATATCTGATGGCGACTAAACACACAGGATCGACCGTACTGAAGTCTTTGAAAGAAGTAAATCAACATTCCTGATGTGCAACTCACCGGCACGGGATAAGTGTCGTCGATCTGGAACTCGGCGGGCTGGTCGTCGCTGGACGGCATGCGCGTCTTCAGCAGGTTCAGGAACATCGTCAGCAGCTCCAGGTTCAACAGGAAGCATAGCCTGCTGATCTTAGAGTAACATTAGACGCATCGGCACGGAGTAAGTGTCGTCGATCTGGAACTCGGCGGGCTGGTCGTCGCTGGACGGCATGCGCGTCTTCAGCAGGATCAGGAACATCGTCAGGAGCTCCAGGTTCAACATGAAGCATAGCCTGCTGATCTTAGAGTAACATTAGACTCACCGGCACGGAGTAAGTGTCGTCGATCTGGAACTCGGCGGGCTGGTCGTCGCTGGACGGCATGCGCGTCTTCAGCAGGTTCAGAAACATCGTCAGCAGCTCCAGGTTCAACAGGAAGCATAGCCTGCTGATCTTAGAGTAACATTAGACTCACCGGCACGGAGTAAGTGTCGTCGATCTGGAACTCGGCGGGCTGGTCGTCGCTGGACGGCATGCGCGTCTTCAGCAGGTTCAGGAACATCGTCAGCAGCTCCAGGTTCAACAGGAAGCATAGCCTGCTGATCTTAGAGTAACATTAGACTCACCGGCACGGAGTAAGTGTCGTCGATCTGGAACTCGGCGGGCTGGTCGTCGCTGGACGGCATGCGCGTCTTCAGTAGGTTCAGGAACATCGTCAGCAGCTCCAGGTTCTCGCCGCTCACGTTCGACACCAGGAAGATTGGGCATAGCCTGGTGGAAACGAAATGTTTTAGCGTAGCTTAAGATAAAAATTAAGTGTCAGTTGTGAGGGTGGCCTAGCGGTAAGAGTGCGCGACTTTCAATCCGGAAGTCGCGGGTTCAAACCCCGGCTCGTACCAATGAGTTTTTCGGAACGTATGTACGAAATATCATTTGATAAGTATTTCGGCGAAGGAAAACATCGTGAGGAAACCGAACGAATAAAAGGTCTAGTTTACCCTCTGGGTTGGAAGGTCAGATGGCAGTCCCTGTCGTAAAAACTAGTGCCTACGCTAATTCTCGGGATTAGTTGCCAAGCGAACCCCAGGCTCCCATGAGCCGTGGCAAAAAATGCCGGGATAGCGCGAGGAAGTTGACGATTAGACCCATAGCGGATAAAATACTTATTATAGCTAGTTGTTATCCTAAACCGTACCTTTGCGAGACAAAATTGGTAGCGCTGACGATGACGTCATCTTTGGTCTTCACCATCACGGGCACCTTGCGGCAGCCGGACGACTTCAGTATCCTGATCAGCAGCTTCAGGTTATCCTGGGAAACAACAAACAAATATAATATTTAAAACTCTCGCCTTTTGATCAAACAAATATATTTAAAACATAAAGCCCCACAGGAACATGGGAAATGGTCTAAGGAACCTAAAGATTATTTCGCCAGATGACAAGCCAAACTCACTAATTACTAAAAAAAATATTACACAAACATCAACCTTATTTAGGTATTCATATGGTTCACTATGGCTGTTAAATTGTGGTAGTAATTAGTGAGTTTTGCTTGTGATCTGACGATTTTAAGAGCCCTCTGAAATTATACCCTATTTGATAGTGTTATGGTCGATTTTTTATTTGTTTAGTAGGGGGCTATTCATAAATTACGTCATTTCAAATTACGGGGGGGGTCTGGACATCGGATGACGGTAGCATGAAGTAGGAGGAAATGGGGTCATTTGAAGCATGGTTTTTGGACGATTATAGGGGGGGGAAGTCAAAAATCGTTAAAAATCGATGACGTAATTTATGGACAGCCCCTAGGTATTACCTGTAGAACGTTGGGTGGGCACATGTCTATCTTGGTGACCACCACGAACACGGGCACGGAGAGCGCCAGCGCCAGCCCTAGGTGCTCCTTGGTCATGCCCACTATTCCCGCGTTCGCCCCTATCTGTAACAATATCACTGCATTCATAAAATGTTCAAACTATTCATGCTAAAGACATTTTTATTACAAAAAGTTTAAGGTTGCTTTGACTGCCTAAAAGCAAGCTGAAGTGACTCTCTCTACCAGCAGAGAATTTGAAATAGAGGAATTATGTAGTCAGGCAGTATTTACTGCCCTCTTTCGACACAAATACACTTTTAGAACGCCATTTGACTTTGATCCATATTTTTTCACTGATATGTGTTCACAATGGCATTCTAAAAGTGTTAATCATTTGTGTCGAAAGATGGCAGTAAATGTACTGACTACATAATTTTCTTTGCCAATACTCCTCTAATCTAAATTCTCTTTGCTACCAGTGTGGTTAAATAACATCTTTACCCTAAGATGTCTCTATATATGATCTCGTCCTGAGCTCTCCAAACTAGGGTCCATCCAGTGGAAAAGGCTCACCATAAGCATGCCGAAGTCTGGTGCGTGGCCGGTCATGCCGAACACTGTGGTCTTGAGGTAGCGCTCGTGGCCCGCGAGGTCGATGAACGTGATGACCTTGGAAGACTTCTCGCAGATCTTGACCCAGTCTAGCGTTCCGTGGTCTGGTTTGTTCACAACATTGCCTGAGAAAATAAATTAGATATTAAGTGGACCCAAATGTATGACTGTTAGGTATGAATAACTTTAATTATCAGATAACAACTAGCAAAATCTGGATCATTAAAACTAGAAGAAACGCTTCTTGAACTTCAGGAACTTCTACTGCTGATCGATTTGCATTAAGCATATTACACATGACATTGGAAATGTCGTTAATCATTGTTGCCGACAAAGCCCCATTATTTAAATAAGCTTTTATAAGGGAGAGGGAATATGGGAAAAACAATGATTTTGAACTTTATATCAAAGTCATAAGGTTCAGTTTAGCGTAATGTCTGAACACCTTTATGCCCGTTAAAGGGTTAATTTTGAAACCTCGAGGAGCCCTCAAACTCCTCAAAGATGGATGGCAATATTCCAGAATTATTTGAATACTCACCCATGCTATCAAATCCCAGAATATCGTTGCCAACAGAGCTCGTCCGCCCGCTCTCCATTTCATGTTTGTGTCTGAACAGCCGTTGTCGCGCGTATCCCCTCCCGTTGTCGAGTTCGCCGTGTGTCAGTACGCCCAGGAGTGTGGATTTGCCGGCGTCTACGTTGCCTACTACTGCCACTCTGTTAGGACAAAGAATGGAGTGTAAATATTGGGTAAAAAATCTATAATATTTCATGTATTTATTCCGACATAGGTAAAAATACTAAGACGAACGACCCGACTCGTGGAATAAAGGCTTCGCAGCGAGGGGCGAGGGCACCAGCGCGTACCTCACGCTCTCGGTTCGCTCACACAAAGCGGGACAGGCGTACGCTGCTTACCACATCCACATACCTAATAGATATTACTCGTAGTGCTGCGTATTAAATATATTAAAAACGGGTCAATCACATAGTACTACGTACCTACAGTTTTCCGTTTACCAAAGTCCAAAACCGATGTTCAACAACGAAATGTCTCGAATCATCTTGTCTCTCACACATGGCGACGTAACGCGAGATCTTAACCGCTAAATAGTGACAGACTTACTATTTTGTGCCTTTAATGACTTGCTGATTGCTGAGAGCAATCGTGAGTTGAGTCTGAACAATGGGGTTGGCCGGTGGAAGTTTTTAGCAGGTGGCGCCATCATAGCTTGCCCTGTCAATCCCTAGAATTGTGTCAAATTTTTGTTTTTTAATACCCTGGATGCCAGCCCTTTAAGCCAAATCTCATAGAAAAAGGGGCAAGCTATGATGGCCAACGTCGCGTCGCGTCGCTTTGCGTTCACTCCACGCTGCAATGCTAGGAAAGCTTAAAGACAGCGTGTAATATGAGTAGTGTGTACCTGATCTCCATGAAGTCGGTGTGGTCGCGCTCGGCCCGCAGCAGGTACTGGCCGGTGAGCAGGCCGCGCTCGTCGCCGCCGCCGCAGTCCCAGCGCCGCAGCTCCACGCAGGACACGCGGGACCCGCTCACCAGCGACTGTAGCGTGGCCACTGATGCGCTGTACTCGTCCTCTGTGAGACCTCGTCCATCTGTGCAAATTGAGACGAATTATATGTGTTCTCTAACCTATATACGTAGCCTTACTCTTTAAAATGGCATAGAGATATCCTTGGAATTGTCAAGTGTTTCTAAAATCCTATTTACATACTAACATCTCATTCTTTTCTGAACCATTAAGGTCCACAGAGAAATTTTCTGTAGTCAATTGTACTCCACAGAGAAAATTTTATCATATTCTTAGCTAAAAGGCTGCAATAAAATGTGAATCCAGTTTTTTTTCCATAGCTGACTTCATAATGCTGAAAGAGTAATTTATTGACCCCTTGGGGCTCTTGGAGCCCAGTGTCATCATTTGATGTCACATATTATTCAGTATTGAGTCTTATTATACTGGGTATAAGATATTGTATATAAATGCCTGGGTTTCGACGGGTTAATATCTTTTATTATGTAAGGTATCGTCACGTCACGGTAATATGGTAATGTACAGGGTAGATAAGATTACAACGGATTGCATTACACTATCACGGAACAACATATCTGAAGCGTGTCTGCCATAAACATCGAAATGTTAACAGTTTCGGCCTTATCTCTGCCGTTATTATTAAACATTATTGCAGTTACTACCTATTTGCTACAAGGTTGATTATTAATTACTTGTAGTAATGACTTTAGAGGAGGCAACTATTTTCTTTTAACATGTTGGTAAATTATAAATATTCTAATTAAACATTAATTAGTTAATTGAACATAATGTAATGTGTAATAACTATAGCATACTGTTAGTTTGTAATTTGTTACTGTTTCTAGTTAAATAAAGAATAATAAAGATATTTACATGAGGAACTACCTGTAAACAGACACATGAAGAATATGGTGTAAACTATTAAATTATCAGTTATTTTGATTAAGGGAATCCCTGCTATTCAATGCTCCAATGTTACCAGATCACAAAATTATAATACAAACGATAGTCAGGGGGAGTAGCAACTATCAGTGGCCTATTTTATAAAGCTACAAGTTACAATTTACAAGCGGAAGTCTCTTTCTAACCCTATGTGTTAGAACGAGACTTCCGCTTGTAAATTGTAACTTGTAGCTTTATAAAATAGGCCACTGGTTTAGAAAAATGCTTTGACTTGATACTATATTAATTTTGTTTTTTTTACACAACCTATGAACCTATTCATTACCCATAATTAAACTTCTGCAACTAACCTTTTGTAATTACAATTAAATCAACATTTTCTATCAAGTGAGTAGGTAGAACTTCATAAAAAAATATCTTAAATTATGGGCAGATACCTAAATTCATACACTTTTCAATAGTGGCAACCAAATGGTTTTTGGACAGAGTAAATACTTATACATAGAGGTTGGTAATATAAAGAAAACACAAAGAACACATACCCTCTCCTTGTCCTATGTCATATATGATTTCTCCGTTGCCTGCCTCCAGCCTCTCCATGAGCTGCTTTCGCAGCAGGTCATACTCGTCGGCCGATGGACTCACCAGCACCATCTAAACATGTTGAGTTACTAGATTCATCATTTTCACATATGCAGTTAAAGTGCAAACTTTGCAATTTTATGCATTATGATGTGTTCAGGTAAGTAATTTCGGATTCTGTAGCTTGTCAGTAATTCCGTGAATTTACCATACGATAATAAAATTATGAGTGATTTTCGGAATTACCTCAAATTCTGAGGTATTCAGTGCTAACCATAGACCCTTTACCACAGACCAAGAATTAAATAGGAGACTTGCGAAACAGGTTCTTTGATTCATAATTTTCTAGCTACCTAATTTGATAAGGTTTGATAAGAAGTAGAATTGAAAAATTGAAATTGAAGAAGTAGAATCAATTATCATACATAGCCATTATTTAACAACTATGTCCTTTTAATATGCTTATCTAAATTTCATTACAAAAACAAACAAAGGTCAGTGTTACAATAGTTGTAGCTAGAATGAGTCATATTGCATCATTGTTTTGGGATTCTACCAAGGAGGCCTGTACAAGTGTACAGGTTACAATTACAACACAATTAAAATTCATGGCTCATATTGCATCACTCTTTTAAGGACCCCCTAGGAGAGTTAACACAACAAAAGGTGGAAATTACACATCTTCCCTTGGTTATATAAATTTTTACCTGGTCAATAAATATTGATATTTTTTTTATAACTCCTAAATAGGTATCAGACAAATATATACCTATCTGTATAGCTGGGAGTGGAAATATATCAATAAACCTTGAAATCAAAAGTAAACATTGTTTCAGGCCAAGGTTCAGCAACAAAAACCTTAATCATTTACCACCTGTGACCTAGTACAGATATTATTTAGTTAAATAAAATACTATAGAAAACAAGGCAAAGAGTTAACGTTGGTTAGTGGACTGCGATTTCACGTTTTTGGACTGTTCACCACTAGCATGAGAGGACACACGGCATTTTTAAGCGGGAAACATATGTTTGTAAACAAAACGGACCACCCACCTTTCCTCTGATGCTGGAGTAGTCTGTTTCGCTCTCTTTGTAGCCCTCCATCTCCGGGAGCGGTGCCGCCGCTGCGGGGGACTCCGCGTCGTTGTCCATGTCCAGTTCAGATCGCGGGAATAACAACACTTCGTATTACACAATTATGTCATCACATAACTAGACGCCACTCGTACTCCCACGTTTGTATTCGCTGCAAATAAACAAAACAAGATATAAAAAGTCACACAATGTCAATTGAATACTAAATAATGAACAAAATTTAATCGGAATAGCGACAAAAAATACTACGACTATTTCACAGCGCTAAGTTACGAAAATAGATTTGTAAACGTATGAAGCTTTTTGGCAAGATGTTAATTTCGCGTTTATTGTAATTCAATAAAACTCACTAGTTATAAATTAATCGTCGATAACTATTGAAAATAGCTCGCTACACCAATAACAGATGGAAAAAATGCCAACTTTTTGACAACTCGACTCGACATTTTCCTTTCTAGTCCGGTATTTCATCGTTACACAAAAATGCCCTGTCTAATTTTATTTCTAATAAACTCGTGATTATAACTGTGACTGAAATAGCTAAAGTAATATGAGAGAAATTGCAAATGAAACATGAAGTGCCAACATAACAATTTTATCTATTGACATAACGCATGGCGAGATTGGGTAAGCCCCTTTTTTTGGTTTTCTTATTGTATCTGTATACGCCATGAAAACGTCGAAAAAGTAAACAAGTGGAGGATGTGATTTCTTTTATAATTTATTGAATTTTATACAAAGAAGCACTGTAATTCGTGATATCGATTCGATACTATGATTCTTTGGATATCGCTGTCCTTGAACAATCAGTATGGGTGAAGATTTTAGTACATCCGATTGTTCGTGGAAGAAAATGGTAATAGCGAAAGCGAACGACGAGTGGATCTCTACAATAAAATCTGAACAGATCGATGCACACAGAGCCATGAATACTTCGGATTTTAGTTTGGACGCTATCCAAATGCCCTTCGGCGGCGTGAAGGAGGAGCCGAATATGGAGCGATCGTACCAGGAGTACGGGGACGACGGGTCATCGACGGGGCCAGAGGACCCGCTGTTGATCGAAGAGTCGGGTGCCGCCGGGCGGCGCAGGAGAAAGGGCTCGGGGCCCAGAAGCGAAACAGAAGAGGAACGGGCTGCGAGGTTGGCCAAGATGTCGGCGTACGCCGCGCAGCGGCTCGCCAACGAGACGCCGGAGCAGCGTGCGCTGCGCCTCAAGCGCATGTCAGAGTACGCGGCGCGGCGACTGGCGCACGAGAGCGCCGAGCAGCGCGCGCGGCGCCTGGCGCGCATGTCGGCGTACGCCGCGCGGCGCCTCGCCAGCGAGACTCCCGAGCAGCGCCGCACGCGCTTGGCGCGGATGTCGGCCTACGCCGCGCGCCGACAGGCCCTCAAGAAAATCTCTAACCCTGCTGCTAACTCTCACCCCTTTATAGAGCCCAACTTTCCACAGTTGAACAATGACATAAACAACCAAAGTTGAGAGCAAATCAGCGGGGTCTGTAGTGATCACTGGATTTAGCTACCAATTATGATGGTGTTGTCCTTTTTATTGTGACAGAAGCTCTATTTGAATGTGGGATTTGTCCGGGTGACATTAGGAATTGAATAGGATTGTTTATGGAAGTTTACTTTATTCTAACTTTATACAATGTGTATTATGCAATAACTGAATTTAATATTATATTAGTGTTGTTGTAAATAATTATCTGCTTTTTTATGTTTTTATAGAGTATTTATTTATGTATACTGTGAGGTTTGCTAATGTAGAGCAGCATAGTACCCGTGAGGTATTGAGTGTTTATCTTGGCACATATTTTTACAAGTATAATTGAGATTTTAATTGTCATGTGTACCTTTCAAAAGATCACAATAAATGCATTTTGTATGTTTTAGTGACATTTATTGTTATTTTATTTATATCTTAGTTTCTCACTGTAAAGACACTTGTATATGCACCATTGTTTTCACAGGACAATTGTGTTAGGTGAAAATGTCTTGCTTTCTTGGGTACAGTTGTAGGTCCATTAAAAATGGACTGGTTTTGTCCAACACTGTTAATTGTCCGTTGAAAACAATGGACATAATAATATCATTATAAGGTGAACTACTGTAGAATTACTAACCACCCTCTTTCACCTCTAAATTCTTTCCCTCACAGTTGGAGTGAGTATCATGTGTGTGTGCCAAATATGTTTACTGTTTTTACAGTCTTGACTAACTATAAACTTGTACAATCTGCGATTCTTATTCAATGCTAAGATGTAGGGATACCATAAAACAAGAATATGAAACACAAAATTAACATTCTTATAGTTTATTGAAATAATTTTTTTTAAAGTAATCCATAAATTTCAAAGATAATAAAATGAGTAAACTTATAGATACAGAACCACAATAAAGTTACTTAGCTAAAGTTAGCTACCATTCTATTCTGAGATTCAGTGCTGAAGACCAGGAATGTTTTTGTCAGTCCATTATGCTTACATTTAACATCTACTTTATACATTGACTTGTCAAACACAGTTATATAATTGTAATACATATGTGTTCTGATTTCATACCGATTATGTTAACCTATATACATTTTTAGAGTCATCAAGAAGAAATTTACATGTTGTTTCTTCTTTTACATTGAATAATATAAAAATCTGAAACCTTAAAACTAATGTAATATATTGAAAAAGATAGCCTACACTTTAACTAATAATACTTATGTACAGATCAATTCACAGAAGTTGGCGCCGAATACCAATTAAAACATACTAACATAATAGCGAAATTCTTGACCATGGATGGATCTTATACCACAGACAAAACATCCTCTAGACTGAGCATAGTCGCGCTACCCCCGCTGCCACGCATACGGTAATTTTACTCCATGTTCGAGTCGAAAGTGTCTTTGCGTGACGTCCGTGAACTCGTTCGTCGTTTGAACGGACCAATCACGGCACGGGACTTCGCTCACCTCGTCCCGCGCACCCCCGCATTTTTGGCAGCATCGGTTGCATAATTGCTCTAAACTACGTCTAGAGGATTCCTAGTCTATGTCTTATACCTTAGCAAAAAGGGCGATCGATTGTCAGTTAACAGAGGACCTACCGCGAAAATCGAGATTTCATCAGCTGTCTCTCTATTACTCTTGCATATTAGAGCGACAGATAACTAAATTTCGCGGTAGACCCCCAGTCTCGACGATGGTACGAATCTCGCGCCAGCTTTTGTGACTAGACCTGAAGTAATTAGTATTAGTACATAATATAACTTTATTAATCTTAAATACGATAGAGATATCGATTTATAAACTTGAGCGAAGATCAATATCGGTAATTGATGTTTATATACAAATAAATCTAAATATCAGGGAGGTAATAACAATACACAATTTTAATCATTTGTAAATCTAAATAGTAAAATCTCTCAAAGCATATTGAAAGTACTTCATGATGAACTATATAAGTTCCACATTTCCAAAAGCGGCTAATAAGTAATGTTCGATAATTTTAAATACGACACCAATAATTCTATTTCGTTTTCTGTTAATTATCCCGCGGACTATAATACTTAAAAAAATTACAAGGCGAATGTCACGCGTCATCTTTGACTTAGCATACAGGGTATAATGTGTAGCCAGGCGATAATTCCGTAAATATAACAGATATCAGAAAACTTCAAATTGATATCGAATGTGCAAATAATGCATCTCAAGCAGTTTTATCTTTTACGACACCGACGTTCTTTGAGGGGTGAATTGTCGTATTAAATGTATGGGGGGGTTTGAAGTTAATGTTTGGGATATTTCTGCTTTTCTTAAAAAAAAGTTATTAATGTAATTTTACTCATCGGATAACGCACTTTCGACATCAATTGGAAGTTTTCTGATGTCTGTTATATTTACGCAATTATCGCCTGGCCACACTTAACGATTACACCCTGTATAGACCATCCAATGAAGCATTGTATCCCATCTGACGACACCAAGTTACCATGCAGCTAGGTGTTACCCGGCTGTATAGCGACATGCGCGGTCATAACACATGGCTGGCGCTAGCACGCGGTGTCGGCGGGCAGCGGCGCGGCCGCGAGCAGCTGCCGAGTGGACGACGTCGAGCTGTAGGAGTCGCCTGATGAACGCACTGACGATTGCGAGAGCGGCGTGCCTGCAATCATATGTATGAATGTATGTATGTACAGTGGCGTTCAAAAGTGCATGGATAGATGTCGACCGTAGTGCCTTAATATTACGGTTGAAACATATCCATGCACTTTTGAACGCCAGTGTACATAGGGTACAGTTATGATATCTATAAAAATGTTGCTATTAAATGTTGCTATAAATTGAATAAGGCCGACTTGTACCATTCCACTAACCCGGGGTAAAGCGGTTAAACCTGGAGTTACCATGGTTACCAGTACAATTTGACACTGGGTTAACAGTTTAACCGCTTAACCCTGGGTTAGTGGAATGGTGCAAGTAGGCCTAAGCGGAAAAATAATGCATAGGGCAGGGGTTCCCAAACTGTGCGCCGTAGACAGCTAAGAGGGGCGCCGTGAGGCAATTCTCCTTGCCATGTTACCGATCTATTTCGAATAGCCTAGTCGTAGGGAGCCGATATACCATTTTAAACTTGTAAGTGCGCCGCGGACTGAAAAAGATTGGGGAACCCTGGTATAGGGTATTTAATTGTATACACTACTATGTAATAACATGGTAACAGTTACCTGGCAAGGAAGTGACGCGATGCGGCAGCGCCCAGCGCTGCGGAGTGCCGTCGCCGGCCGCCGGCCCGTTGCCCATCAGCTCCTGTTATCAAACGTCATAGTCACGCCAAATCAAGTAACATAATCATATAAAAGTAACTGACCACTGAGGTCATATGTCATAACTCATATACCTTTCACTTTGCTATGAGTATGCAAGTCACAAGTGTCACAGTGCAAGTTTTTTTGAATAAAATAAATGTTAAAGTGTGAAAGAAATGTTTCAATAGGTACCGGTTAGCGGATAGTAGGTATACCTACTATTATAGGTATGGTATAGAAGCAAAAACAAAACTCAACTGTGGTGGAACGCTCCAAGAACTGACAATAGCTAGCAAGATCTCACAGCGATAACGGGTACGGTACGAATAATAATATATTAAATACATACCTTTTCAAATAGGATACAACTACAGATATGTATATATAAGCATTATACCTACATGTCGTAGCCAGATCGTAAAATACCAACAGATAATGTAACTACTTTACATTTAGCAATTTCATAGAGGAACCCTGTGTTTCTCTGTTTATTTTCTACAGTTTAAACACAGAATATCCCGACTAAACCATAAGGTCATTGGTCATTTTGTAAAACGGCCAATTCTCCGATCAGGATACTTAACACAACCTTTACAGTGCATTTTTGTCAGTATAAGATAATAATAAAAAACCTGGCTGCCTGTGAAGCCGATGGTCCTGGGTTCGAATCCCAGTAAGGGCATTTATTTGTGTGATGACACAGATATTTGTTCCTGAGTCATGGTTGTTTTCTATGTATTTAAGTACATATTTATATATTATATATATCGTTGTCTGAGTACCCACAACACAAGCCTTCTTGAGCTTACTGTGGGACTTAGTCAATCCGTGTAAGAATGTCCTATAATACGAGGGTCGCACTGAAATATTCGGGAATGGGACACTTAGAAATAACATAATAGAAAGAGGCATATAATTTATAAAAATGTAACTCTTTATAAAACTTTTAAGGTATATTTCATTTGGTTGTCATTTGTATTTAAGAATTACTGGCAATTTGAAAATTGTATGTCGAACATTATTTGAATTTTTGGCAAAGTGATTTTTCCGATCAAATTTTTAAACGGTTTTCAATATGCCCTCAGCGAACAAATAAAAGTTACAATGGGCTTCTGTTATTTTTTTATGAACTAGAGTTCATCGTACGCTCGTTTGCGGTTAAAATTAAATATGAAAGTCACTTTCATTTTATCCCATAGATGATCTTAAAGAAGCATGTCATTCCAAAGCGACGTCAAAAATTAAAATCGCATTTGTGCTGTTAATTAAAAAGACTGCCAAAAAAGTTGCATATCGGCAGATTTCGACATTCCTAAATATTCATATGACAACAGTAAAAAAATATTATATATATATATGTAAAAAAAACTTCAATTCCGTTGGCTACTCCACGAATTTCATACAAAACCACTAAGGCTCCAAAATCGCCATACAAAAAGGACTTTGGGATTATGAGCCGTGTGCATTACAGAATGATTACTTTCAAAAGAAAATTTATATGCGTGGTCAGTTTGAGATTAAGTATGCATTAAAATAAAGATTGACTGTCTAGATGCGACAGTATTCTCTATTCCCGACATTTTCAGTGCAACCCTCGTATTTATTTATTAATTTTATTTTTTAATAAAAACGTTGTAAAAGTTGCAGATGAAAACTGTAAGTATTCAAATCATTAACTTAACATATTCATGACACCGAAGACGGCAGTTAACTAATTAAACATGATGTCACACGAAAAATATGATTTACCAAAAACTACAAAAAAATAGCTGTGTGATGCAACTTAAAAGAACGAACCAAAATGATAACCATAATGCAAAACAAAAATAACGTATTACGTGAAGAATGGATGCGCAAATTAAACCACAACAACAGAACGAAATCACCGCTACAGGATGACGTGATGTCACAAACCATGAGTGCCTGCTGATGCAGGAAGGCTCTTACGACGTTATGATATGATACTCCATCTATTTACAAGTGTCCAAACTTCCTTATGCTACCATTTACTGTCGACGCCAAACAGATTTAAAAGAACCCGCACTGAGAGAAAAGTACAACAAAAACACACTTAGAATTACAAAAATAAACTTAATCCGGGGACAAGGAGAGTTAACTAATAGGAACAAATTGACTTTTGCAATTCCTATTAGTTCCTGTTTGTTGAAATTATATTTGGGATTACTGTGCTGTAGAAATAAATAAACTTTACAGAAATAGTGAAACGTCCATAATTATTACTAAAACTTCATTTTTTCCCCCAGTACAGAACTGTTTTTTTTTTCCTGGTGATGATTTTTCTCTCAGTGCGGACATTTCCCTGAAATCGAACGTTATTCCCCGGACACTTTAGATAACTATTATAATTCCATTAATAAGAACTGAAAACTGAAGTAGAACGCATTAAAATCTCCGCCCTGACGACCCCCGGACAGGCTCTAGGGCAAATTGTATCAGAATCGAAGAAGCTATAAAGTCGTCATGTGCGATGAAGAAAATTTGACGGCGAATGCTAGGTTTGCTATCTAAAATTTAGACGTAGACGTAGAGATGGCATGCTATCCGCCGTGTTTCAAAAGTTATGGGATACGATTTTGGATTTATCAATTCTACACTTACATATGCGTAATCTAAAGGGGCCCACAGATTGCCAGTTCGTCGGACGATATCAGTCTGTCAGTTATACGCAAAAGGTGTTCCGAACAACTGTCAAGCTGATATCGTCCGGCGAACTGGTAATCAGTGGGCCTCTTTAGGGTTTGCATCGCATCCGATTTTTACCGGCCATACTAACCAGCTACGGTTCAAATACGATACGTAAACATCAAAATAATGTCGTAAGAGCCCCCCACCCGCTGGGCACGCAGACTTACAGAATGTTTGTGCTTGGGCACGGTCAGAATGGTGGTGGCGGTGTCCTCCGGCGTGAAATAGTCCGAGTCCTCGGCCGGCGGCGACCCCGCCGAGCCCGCAGAGCTCGCTGCTTTTACCAACAACCAACTTTTACCAACCCTATTGAGTTGACCCTTTACAGTCTAGGCCTCATTTAGACGGTGCGAGAACTCGCATGCGAGTTTCATTACATTGCGGTTTTTGATCGGTCGGATGAATTGGACGTAACCTGCAATGTAACTACAATCGCATGCGAGTTCGCGCGCCGTCTAAATCAGCCCTTTGCGTTTTCTCAAATGTTTCATTTGGGAGGTTTTCTTTCAGAGTAATTGCTTTACAGATGCGGTCCAAACCAGGGATTGGTTTTTTGTAAAAACTTCGAAATAACCATGTACATATTTCGAATTATTTTATACTCGAAATGTAAGACTCAGATGTGTTTTAGGTAACGACTTCACATTATTAGATTGCCAGATTTTTTTCAGCATATTATCGATATTTCAATTTTTAAAATTAGGACTTTATACACCAAACATAGCCAGTGAGAATGAGTAAACTTTAGACTGTCGATGACACTTCAGTCAATGAGGGTGGTGATCTTGAGTATTATTGCTCCATATCCGTACAACAATAAAAGAAAATAACAAATCCGGACAATATTTAACTGGTATGGCCTACCCATATTGGTATTTCTAAATATGATTTACGCCTTTAAAGCAATGTTTTTTTTGTGAATCCTGATTATCACGAACGATGACTATATGCAGATAACAATATAATGCTAATACAAATTTGGTACAGGATATAGTAAATAAATCTGACTTAAATATAAGGAATGTACTTAATGATTTTCGCTGTAATAAAGCGGATGACGGGAAATCATCAATAATATGACACCAGCCTGATATGATGATTTAATGATCTACGATTCTTATAGAGTCGGACCAAAAAAAGTCTGCAGCGGATTTGATAGCCCACGCAGTTAAAGTGTCATTTATACGTCATAATCTCATAGAAGTTTGACGTTTAAAAAAACACTTTCACTGCGTGGGCTATCAAATCCGCTGCAGACTATTCTTGGTCTGACTCTACATTTAAAACATCAAGCATGCCTGAAAATTTCACGAGTACCAGATGATCTACCATTCCCTGTGACTAGCGATAAATAAAATATAGACAGTGTCTTTCTGTGCCTATCACCTCCAGTTACATTGTAACAGAGTTCCCGTCAAATAATACGCCGACTACTTTTCTTAGGGCCACTTGCACCATTCACTAACCCGGGGTTAACAGGTTAAACCTGGAGTGTCACCATGGTTATCAGTACAATTTGACACTAGCTTAACGGTTTAACCGATTAACCCCGGGTTAGTGGGATGGTGCAAGTGGGCCTAAATCAGTTTTCTATAGTCCGTTTTTTTTAGCATTAGAAAGAACTCCACAGAAGCAAGCGTGCAGTTTTTATCAGGCTCTTTAATTGTTAATAATTATTGAATTATCTAATGTAGCATGGTCAATACATATAATTTACTTCAAATTATTAGCGCTAAAAGTGCCGGATTTGGAACCACAAGCTTACTTCTGCGAAGTTCTTTCTAATGCTAAAAAAAACGGACTATAGAAAGGTGCGGCGTCGTAAGATAGTACTCACATGCGCGGGGGGAGGCGGGCACGTCGGGGTCGGGGTCGTCGATGTGCGCGAGCGCCGGCAGCGGAGAGCGCGTGCGCGAACGAGCGCCCAGGTGACCCACCTGCACAATGAATACAGTATTAGCTGGATGCTGTTAAGCAATAATGTGTCAACCCACATTAATTTTTAGGGTTCCGTACCCAAAGGGTAAAACGGGACCCTATTACTACGACTTCGCTGTCCGTCCGTCCGTCTGTCTGTCACCAGGCTGTAACTCACGAACCGTGATAGCTAGACAGTTGAAATTTTCACAGATGATGTATTTCTGTTGCCGCTATAACAACAAATACTAAAAACAGAATAAAATAAAGATTTAAGTGGGGCTCCCATACAGCAAACGTTATTTTTGACCAAAGTTAAGCAACGACGTCTGGCGTGGTCAGTACTTGGATGGGTGACCGTTTTCTTATAGCATTTTGTTCCGTTTTTTTTTTGCTGTATGGCACGGAACCCTTCGTGCGCGAGTCCGACTCGCACTTGCCCGGTTTTTCAATAAGATGTCGACTCAAAAACTTTACACTTAACCTATCGTCTGTCTAAACACTGATCAGTGCGCTCGAATTAAAATCCTTTGTTTAATACAATATAGTTCGTTTTTTTTTAGCATTAGAAATAAGGTAAACAATCTTGATGTGTCTTTTAATTGAAAAACACATTTTAAAATATGTAACAATTATGAATCTAATACGATCATTTACATTCTTCTGCGTTCATATGTAATACTTACTGATTTTTAAAAAGCGTTAGGCTGTAATGGTGGTTGCGGCTGTGTCAATAGAGGCGACAGTCGCTCGGCGTCGCTGTCAGGCTCGTGTTCTTCAGCCGGCTCGGGTTCAGCGAGAGCCAGCTCGGCGGAGCCCTCGTCTCCATATCCTTGAGGAGGTTCATCTTACCCCGTTAGGCTGTAATGGTGGTTGCGGCTGTGTCAATAGAGGCGACAGTCGCTCGGCGTCGCTGTCGGGCTCGTGCTCCTCGGCCGGCTCGGGTTCAGCGAGGGCCAGCTCGGCGGAGCCCTCGTCTCCATATCCTTGAGGAGGTTCAACTTACCCCGTTAGGCTGTAATGGTGGTTGCGGCTGTGTCAATAGAGGCGACAGTCGCTCGGCGTCGCTGTCAGGCTCGTGTTCTTCAGCCGGCTCGGGTTCAGCGAGAGCCAGCTCGGCGGAGCCCTCGTCTCCATATCCTTGAGGAGGTTCATCTTACCCCGTTAGGCTGTAATGGTGGTTGCGGCTGTGTCAATAGAGGCGACAGTCGCTCGGCGTCGCTGTCAGGCTCGTGTTCTTCAGCCGGCTCGGGTTCAGCGAGAGCCAGCTCGGCGGAGCCCTCGTCTCCATATCCTTGAGGAGGTTCAACTTACCCCGTTAGGCTGTAATGGTGGTTGCGGCTGTGTCAATAGAGGCGACAGTCGCTCGGCGTCGCTGTCGGGCTCGTGCTCCTCGGCCGGCTCGGGTTCAGCGAGAGCCAGCTCGGCGGAGCCCTCGTCTCCATATCCTTGAGGAGGTTCATCTTACCCCGTTAGGCTGTAATGGTGGTTGCGGCTGTGTCAATAGAGGCGACAGTCGCTCGGCGTCGCTGTCAGGCTCGTGTTCTTCAGCCGGCTCGGGTTCAGCGAGAGCCAGCTCGGCGGAGCCCTCGTCTCCATATCCTTGAGGAGGTTCAACTTACCCCGTTAGGCTGTAATGGTGGTTGCGGCTGTGTCAATAGAGGCGACAGTCGCTCGGCGTCGCTGTCGGGCTCGTGTTCTTCAGCCGGCTCGGGTTCAGCGAGAGCCAGCTCGGCGGAGCCCTCGTCTCCATATCCTTGAGGAGGTTCAACTTACCCCGTTAGGCTGTAATGGTGGTTGCGGCTGTGTCAATAGAGGTGACAGTCGCTCGGCGTCGCTGTCGGGCTCGTGCTCCTCGGCCGGCTCGGGTTCAGCGAGAGCCAGCTCGGCGGAGCCCTCGTCTCCATATCCTTGAGGAGGTTCATCTTACCCCGTTAGGCTGTAATGGTGGTTGCGGCTGTGTCAATAGAGGCGACAGTCGCTCGGCGTCGCTGTCAGGCTCGTGTTCTTCAGCCGGCTCGGGTTCAGCGAGAGCCAGCTCGGCGGAGCCCTCGTCTCCATATCCTTGAGGAGGTTCAACTTACCCCGTTAGGCTGTAATGGTGGTTGCGGCTGTGTCAATAGAGGCGACAGTCGCTCGGCGTCGCTGTCGGGCTCGTGTTCTTCAGCCGGCTCGGGTTCAGCGAGGGCCAGCTCGGCGGAGCCCTCGTCTTCGGAGCTCGGCTCGTGGACGGACGCCTCCGCGGGGTATTCCAGGCTTAAGGATGACTGGAATTTTAATTAAAATAGTTTACTTTGCTTTTTAGAGTTTTTTTACTCAAATTAAAAACAGAGAAAAATCTATAAACGTAAACGAAACTGATACAATTCTAAGACAATTTGGAACCAAACCTTTGAGAAGATTGTTAGCAACATTAAAAATGAACTAAAAAGTTCTAAATTCTAAATCCAGGAAATTATTGTTATCCATTGCCATAGCGGCACTTCTTCCATTTCTACCCTAAAACGTAGTGATTTTATTATCTTTGTTCTATCTTCGAAAATGTACTTAACGTGGTTTTTCCAATAAATCGATTTTTTTTTATGAAATAGGAGGCAAACGAGCAGACGGATCACCTGGTGGTAAGCGATTACCGCCGCCCATGGACACCCGCAACACCAGAAGAGTTGCAAGCGCGTTGCCGGCCTTTAAGATGGGAGTACGCTCTTTTCTTGAAGGTTTGAAGGTCGTATCGGCCCGGAAATGCCGCAGGCGACAGTTCATTCCACAGTTTGGCTGTGCGAGGCAGGAAGTTTCTGGAGAAACGCACAGTTGAGGACTGCCAACCATCCACATCCATATACAGTCCACACCACACCACCTGACCAAGGCCAAGGTCTTTCCAAAGATTGTCAGATTTTTGGTGGTGTGGTGTAGTGCTTGCACATGGCGCATGTTGCGTTCCGTGTGCAATCACAGCTTAAATTAGATCATTCATTTAACGTTAACATCGAATGGCACTTTACATTTAGGTGATGTTTCATGAATCTTTACCTTATTGACAGCCTCAGGGCTGACCCTCGCGGGCTCGCGCAGCAGCGGGCTGGCGGCTCGTTCACGTCTGCCATCCTGCTCACGAGCCAAGAGCACTGACATGCGGAACTGAGATAAAAAAATATATAAAATAGGTTTTGTTATAAGGAGAGACGAGAATTGACGCATCGTTCGGCATCGTACGATCTGCGTATAACAAAAAGCGAATAGGAACAAAAGACGATAGCCACCAACTTGTTATTGAATTGTTAATATATGGTTTAAATTTCCGATTTATGCCACATGCGGAATTAATCGCGTATTTAAGTTTAAGATTTACCACTGACGTTTCGAAACTTAAATAAGCGATTAAGTCCCGTTGTACTAATTAATAATGTGTAAAAATCGTGAAAGTTTAAATCAGGTGGCATACTGTCCAACGGTTGACTTTACCTCTGGAGTGAGAGCATGTGTGTTGTTGAGCGCACTGCCGAGACTGGTGGAGGAGCTGCGCTCGAGGTTACAGCGGTTCAGGATCTCTGCCGCCTGTGCAAATACAAAAAAAATAGACTGATAGTAGAATGCCAAGAATCCATAGTGGGATGCTGGTTGAAAGAACGGACATTGTGAATGTTGTATGACGGCCGAATGACAGCCCTAATAGTGCGCAACTGTGCATATGCAAAACGTTCAAATTAGAAAACTATCAATATATAATACAATATCTGATATCCGATATAATCGAGAAACTCGCACAGGCTTCTGTAGTAAAATTTATGTCTTCTGACGTTTTAGACGTTGATGTAACTTTATCCAGTCTTTCTCCGGGGTCACGAAGGCATTGTCGCGATCATAACATCGAAGGTTATTTTCAAGCTTAACACATTCAGCGCCAAGAACCCAACTGTCGGGTACACTGATCGTAGCGACTACGCGCTCCATACGGCGAAGACGTGGCTACGCGCTATGAGCGTAACCCGTAGCACTTAGTGGCAATGAATGTGTTAATACGTGATCGCTATTTGACATGCTGATGCCGCTTATTTCTGGTGGAACAAATGCCTGAATAGGCTAGTACCTGTGAAGCGTGTCGATGCTGGCGATGACTCGACTCTATGAGTCCGGCGCCCGCGGTACAGAAGACATTGATTTCATATCCGTGGGATGACTGGTCAGACTTCAATTAGTTATTTTAGTGTTGTGTGTAGTACCTGCGAGGCGGTGTCGGTGTCGGGGCTGGCGATGGCGGGCTGCAGCTGCGGCGGGGCGCGCGCGGGGGGCGGCCCGTTCAGCGCCTCTATGAGGGACACCGGCTCGTAGCCCGCCGGGATGTTCTCCATACTCCCCTACAAACATATTCACTTATAACACACACCGATAAATACAGAAAATTTCTAGCTTTATAAATAAATTAAATATCTGGGACCGGTCTCCCATCCGGCAGCTTTGCTCGGAAAACATTATAAAAACTCGAAAATACGTGTTTTCCCAGATAAGACCTAGCTAGATCTATTTTTCGTCCCCGAAAACCCCCATAAGTACAGCGAATTTCATCGAAATCTTTAGAGCTATTTTCGAGATCCCTGAAATATACAAGAATTGCTCGTTTAAAGTTATAAGATAAAACGAACGAGTCGGCGAGACAGAGATCTACGATCTACGAGAGGACAGTATGAAAGCGTCTTTCTCACACTTGTCGTCTCTGTCACTTACCAATGGAGGGTTTGCGGGGGGCGGAGACACGGTGGCCCGCTGTATAGCCCTGGACGGCGCTCTACACATCTAACAGTTGTTGGCTTAATACCAGAGAGAGTCCGCACACGAGTTACATAGACAGAGATGGTGGCGGGTTAATATGAGGGTGTCTCTGTCACTTACCAGTGGCGGGCTCGCGGGGGGCGCAGGCGCGGTGGCTCGTTGTAAAGCCCTGATCTGCAGTAACGCCCTAAACGGGGCTCTACAGATCGGGCAGTTGTTGACCTGGTACCGCAGAGTCTGAAAACGAGTCACATAGACAAAGATGGCAGTATGAGTGTCTCTGTCACTCACCAGCGGCGGGCTAGCGGGTGGCGCAGGCGCTGTCGCCCGTTGTAAAGCCCTGATCTGCAGTAACGCCCTGAACGGGCCTCTGCAGATCGGGCAGTTGTTGACCTGGTACCGCAGAGAGTCTGAACACGAGTCACATAGACAAAGATGGCAGTATGAGTGTCTCTGTCACTCACCAGCGGCGGGCTCGCGGGGGGCGCAGGTGCGGTGGCTCGTTGTAAAGCCCTGATCTGCAGTAACGCCCTGAACGGGGCTCTGCAGATCGGGCAGTTATTCGCCTGGTACCGCAGAGAGTCCGCACACGAGTTGCATAAACAAAGATGGCGGCACGGCAGTATGAGGGTGTCGCGGACGTCGCACATGCAGATGACGCATTCTGAGCCGCCCTCTTCGGTTTCCTCGTCGGAGCTTGGCTGGGGAAATATGGACTTTAAGTATAGGTATCAGAGTATACGTTTGGAAAGATGAATAACGATTGGTTATATTTTCAATACACTATATTATGATTATGACACCCAATTTTCATTTCCATATGAACATAAAATTATTTGGCTCCTTGTCCTCCTTAACTAATAATTTTCTTACCTTTAGGCATTAAGTCCGCCATTTGTATTTTTTTTATATTTTGTGCAATAAGGTTTAAATAAATAAATATAGCGTGGAAGTGCTACAGAACAAGTATACTCAGAAACAAGAATTTCCTCAACTTTATTAGTCCCTGTACCGCATAGAGAGCCATATATAGCGGATATGATATTCAACTCTATTGACAGCTATTAAAGTTCAAATTAAAACAAATATTTTTTTTACGTATATGCAGTAAGGGTTTAATTACCTTAGTGTCGAGATTCTTGTTCTCGATGCCGTAGATCTCCTGCAGCAGGTAGCACAGCCCGTCCACGAACAGTTTCTGTTTGAGCGCCTTCAGTACGTAAGTGCCGTCTGAGTGCTTCTCCACTATTGCTATCGTAGTGTGCGATTGGCGGATTTCTGTAGCAAATTATTAATAGTTACATTACTTAAAACCTTCATTTGTAAGGGCGCGGCCACACTGGCGAGTTGACAGGGGGGCGCATCGATTTCGCTGTGTACTGTCATACTGTAATGGGAGCGAAGTAGTTGCGTTCTCGCGGCGAGATCGTTGCGCGCTCGGCTCGCTTTAAACTCGCTCGCAAATTGCCAGTGTGGCCGCGCCCTTAATACTATGAGCATGAATACTCTCTAAGTCCAAATAACCCGCTTGCATACAAAGAATTCTACAAAAGCATTAACATCTATTCATCTTAGAGCTTAAAAGAAAAAAAATAAACTACATTCTAAACTGGTTTCAGAGAAAGTTAGCTTTTTGATACGGTCTCTTGTCTAGAAGTAAGAGTAAAAAAAATTATTATAATAATACTATTACAAGAACTACAATTATTTCTGCTCCTTATCTCTTTGACGAAACAGTTGTACCGCACTTTGCTCTCATAATGGCCTCTAGAAAAAACCTTGATGATGATGATGATAGCGTTAGCACTCACCGACAGTGACGTTCATGTCCTCACAGTACTCTATAAGTAGTTGGGTAGTGGTGGCAGTGGTCCCTAGAGTAGAATCTGAAAATTATAGCTTACTCTCTTAATGGTAGCTAACTTACCGTCTTGTCCCTCGTCAACAACGCAGTATATAGCGACTGGGATGATCTCAGTGTCCGCATTGTATAATAGTTCCTCGTCAGCATGTCGGGAGGGGTCGAAGACGTGTGCGAGCTGACAGAACTGCTGGTTCGCGCCTTTCTTGTAGTGGTACGTTTGGGAGGTCATGGCTGGGTCACGGGGGTAGTACCTGTTAATGAAATATGTTGATTTATAGCTTGGAGTTTGATACTAATATATAGGAATGTTTGAGCCAGCCCCACTTTGATAGGTGAAAGAGAATTTTCAAGATTTATAAGTTAGTCTCATCGTAAAATTGTTCCGTATGACCATGTATGACCCACGTATGACCTACATGTTCACTACAAAACATGTAGCAGAACATGAGAAAATCCATTATCACTATCAGCCACAAATATGCTAGAAGGTATTTATTGTATAAGTTTTTGAAGAACAGATTTACAATACTATTACTACTATTTGACATTAGTTAAACCTCTAGTGTAGAAGGAGATTATTGTATCTCTTAAACCAATGCACATGTATTTACTTAAAAGTCCTAATATTGTGGAATAGAAAATATACTTTAATTTCTAAGTTCTACTTACACAACACCAGTTGGAGTAACTTCCTCAGTGCAGAAGTAGAATATAGTGATGGCAATCCTGGCATCACAGTCAAAAGTAAACTCTATATTATAATACGTCCCCTTCCCGTTCTCCACGGGTTTGATCATGCTGTCTCCGATCTTGTTGTTTTCCACCAGCTTGCCCACCGGCTCCGGGCAGCGGACAAATCTGAGTGACTCCTTGCGGATGTTTACGAGGCTTTTGAGAGTTTTGGTCGGTTCATTTGATTGTGGTGGTGGGTATGGGAACTGAAAAGTGTGTGTAGAGTACTAAGTAAAAATTATAGGACAATTTTACACAGATCAACATAGTCCAGCAGTATGCTCAAATTCAATAGTGATAAACACACAAAAGAATGCCCAGAATTTTAACCTGGAATATCCTGTTTCGTAGGCAGGATCACTACCTACGAAACAGGCTAGGAGATTGTCATAAGCTAAAGTTAATTCATAAATACCACACAAGGTTCACTATGAGCATTTTTACTGACCATTATACAGTGTCTTCAATGCAAAAACTATCAACAAATAGAGTTAGACCAAGAAAAGTCTGCAACACTTTTGATAGCCCACGCAGTGCAAGTGTTATTTTAAACGTCATCATTTCATAGAAGTTTGACATTTAAAATATCACTTGCACTGCATGGGCTATCAAAAGTGCTGCAGACTTTTCTTGGTCTAACTCTATCAATAGTTAAAAGCAGAGTTTGTTTGAAAATAAAATACCTAACAAAAGTATTTATAACAGGTTAATTTCATTTGTCTCTATGACTGACTATGGTAATATTCAATTAATTACTGTTTTACCTTGACTAACCGGTTTTCTTAGTATAGTAGGTATTACTAAAGTTGTACTTACAGGAGTAGGACGGCTGCCCAGGAAGTTCAAGTCAGCATTTTCTCCAAACAAGTAAGCTTCGGGCTGCGGGGTGTCAAATCTCTCGCCACCCATGATGAAGTGGCTGCCGAAGTAGTTACCTGAAATAGTTTTCATTAGAGGTGCAACGGATAGTTGTTTGGCCGGATACCAGATGTTTTCAGCCTTACCATCGGCCGAATATCCAGTGCATCTCTAGTTTAGATTCACACATTATTTTATTTTAAGTCACAAATATTATATTTAGCACACAAGAAGTGTGCTAAATAAAATAAAATTTTGTTAATTTTTGACATTCATGTGAAAGTTGCAAATGTACTCTTTGTAGTAATTGTGTTAATAGTTGTAAAATAAGATAAAATAAACACCACATGACTAAAAAATCAATAAAGTATGTAAATCATTTTTTAAATACCTAAATACTGGTACAGTAAAGGGCCAAAAAGAATGCACATCGAGCTTTAGAAAGAGGCAATCGGCTAATTTCGACTTCGTATAGCGATATCTGTGTCGCACACACCATGACGTTTGTTTTGTCAGTCATGGTTCAAATGCGAGAGAGTGCAGTCGCCTATCTAAGTCAATATATATATAGAGCTGCTAAAACCCCTATAAAATTAAATTTGTACTATGGCATCTATAGGGAAAAAAGGTAAGGTAAGTTACTCTACCAGTCACGCGAAATTATCCACAATGTTTATAAATATTTTTTATCTGAAGCCAACCAATTTAAAAAACATGAGGATGTTAATGTAAGTAATTATTTTAAGAAGGTTCAACAGAGATTTGTCATTACAATATTACACTTTTTGTCGATCTTATATAAAATATATATTTATGAAGATTATTATTTTTCCCTAACAAGAATATATAGCAATAATTAAAAATAGTTACATCGTGTTTTACAGCTCTATATATTTCACGTGAAATCAAAACAAAACAACAATAAAGTACTTAGTTCTAAATTCAAATTCTGATAAACGACTAACCTAATAATTGATGTACATGGAAATGAGCATTCGTTTGTATTCGGAAATGCGATGATTACCGATGTGCATTCTTTTTGGCCCTTTACTGTACCTATTGTAAGTATATTATAGCTCTGAATAAAGTATGTAATAGATATACTATACTTAGGAATGATTTTATACCGTTATAAATAGGAATATAGGTAAATAGGTAAATATAGGTGAATAGGTAAATAGGAAGATAATCAATATAATCATCCAAGGTACACTCACAAAGCTTATCATTCATATTCCTACGCAATAATCGCCAGTTTCAACATTGTCAAGTCAACAATACAACAGGATAAAATAAATAGCAGTATAAGGTCACTAACTTACCTGAGCGAGGTGGATATTTGTATGCATGATTCGACACGACATCGGCCTCCTCTACACCAGCGTTCTGCCTGCTGGCGAGGGCCCCCATTATTGAAATTCACGAAGAAAATGTAATCACAACTATTCTTTGACACAGTGGACGTGTTAATGATTATTTTTATCGCAAATAGCAAGCAAACAGCGTATCAATAAATGCAAATTATATGCAAATGACCATTGACCACGATCAGACAGCTTAGTTAGTTGACACTTGACACTCAGTCACTCATGACAGTGACGCAATAAGGGAGTTTTTTAGAATTTATAAAAACTGGTTCACGTTTTATAAAATTGTCTTGACGAACCAAAGGCGATCCTAGTAGAAGAAGAAGAACTGAATATGATATTTAGCTTATTGCAAAGAGAATATAACCCAAGGGCCCAACGTTTTCTGTTCTCTTTCACGACGCAGCAACTAGTATCATTTCTCTCTCATCGCTCTTTTTAAATGCCGTTTGTCAAAAAAGGACAACCATACTGTTGACAAGGTGGACTTCAAATCAAGTGTTGCCTTTCTTGATGCGCCCAGGCTGTGTATGTGTGCGTAAAAGCGTATATGTGTGCTCTTTTAGGGATGTGAAAAGTCGATTTTAATCATGTTATATATCGATAAACGCTACACAGCGGAACGAAATAGCGATTAATTGAAGCTTCAATATCTTCGTTAAACATAAACATAATTGAAATGCTAATGGATAATGAATATATTATAATATAATAATATAATTCAATTATTGCGGAACACCTATTTTAGGAGGTATTTATGTATTTTAATTAAATATCTGAACTTTCCCTTGGTTCCCTGCTGGGGCGTGACTATAAAATTGTGATCTGATAACCACAATAAAGAATAAAAGCGTTTTTGGTCATTTTAGGTATCGTTAAGCCTTTGAAGTAAAATTAAAATTGCAAGAAATGTCGATAGTTTATCGATATGACTTTATCGACATGGCTACAGCAACGTGGGCCACATTGTTAATCGTACACTAAACAAAAGTGGCAACAGTGACAGCTCGCTGAGACACCGTCTTTATATATTATAAGTCTATGATATAACCACTACGTATTGTTTAATGGAGTACACTAAAATACAGCTATTATTTATACTGTCAAATAAATGAATCAAGTTTTTGAGACATTTCCTAATGATTAAAACATGGTTAAAATTTCGAAAAACGTCTCTGGAAATAATATTTTTGCTGTTCGAGCACAACTTAAAAACGCCGAAAAATTATTATTATTTTGTTTGCTATGGCAACATTTTAACTAAAACGTCAAGTTTATCTTTTCTGTCTTTCGAGGTTAAGGTGTCACTTTGTGAAGGTGTATATTCTTTTCTTGCTATAAAAATCGCTTAAAATCCCAATAAGTGCTTCATAATATTACAAATCATTGAACGGTGATCACCTGTGATTATTACTAAGTTGGTTTTTTGTTTTATTTCAGATCACAATGGGGCGCCGACCCGCGAGATGGTAAATAGTTTACGTTTACGAGTTCGTGCTTTTCCTTGTCACCCACGACCATAATTAACACTGAATGTAATTTATTTCCAGTTACCGCTACTGCAAAAACAAACCGTACCCAAAATCGCGGTTCTGCCGTGGTGTGCCTGACCCCAAGATCCGTATTTTCGACTTGGGCAAGAAGAAGGCGCCGGTGGACGACTTTCCGCTATGCGTGCACTTGGTGTCCGACGAGTACGAGCAGCTGAGCTCGGAGGCGCTGGAAGCCGGCCGTATTTGCTGCAACAAGTACCTCGTGAAGAACTGCGGCAAGGATCAGTTCCACATCCGCATCCGTCTGCATCCCTTCCATGTCATCCGCATCAACAAAATGTTATCGTGCGCTGGAGCTGATAGGTATGTTGAACATTATTTGTGACATGCGTTATTCTCTATATGTTATGGACACAAATTGTTTTAAAAATCCATCTCGTTAAGTTGGTACCTAGGAAGTGGTTATCAAAGTGAAGCATCTTCATTGTGATATGTTGACAGTTTCGCAATATATTTGTAATTCATTAAGTTAAACAATGTCAAATAACCCCATACATAAATGTGTCCAAAACATATTAAAATTAAGTCTACTTAAGTAGGTATATGTAGTTAGAGCTATAAGATTGCAGTAGGTATTATCATTTAGGTATTTCACTAATTAGATGAATAGTTAAGATTTTTATAAATGCATTTCAGAGTGAAATTATTGAATGAGTTTGACCTATGACTAATTTAATGTAAATATTGACTGCATAGCTCACTTTCTTCTTACCATCCTATGTCAATTCCAAGTCCTGTTTATTAATTTTCTTCAAGGGTAAAGAGATGGGTAAACTTTCTTAAAAGTGGTTTCCAGCAGTTGTTTTTACAGCATAAGCCATACCTCCATGAAGAATCATTCTATACTAATTAATAAAAATATCTGTAAATAAAAAGTAACACTTGAATAGAGGAAATTGGTAGTCAAATTTTGTTTATTTTGTTTCATACATGAATTTACTAAGATGTTAATTATAATTTCAATTTATAATGACATATAAATGTCAGAAATCTAAAAATGAAAATTCAACAATGAATCAAATGAATGATGACTTGCATTACTTTTTTTGTGGAAAAACACTGAATTATATTGTTTCAGACTCACTTTAGACGTAAATAATGAGATAATGACTTGCTATTTATGTATTTCTTATTATAGGGCAATATTTCACTAATCCTACCCTACCTCGAATTTGCCTTTGTTCTTACTATCTACATTCACCTATGAACTAGCTTGTAAATAATGTCATTACATGACTAGTAAATAATTCATGAGGATTGTTTTTGTCATTGCAAATCAGTAACTTACTTCATAGCATGCTTTGTAATACACTTACACATTCCACTACCCTAACATAGACACTGTCAGTTACATTTGAGGAATTCGAAAAGGCACAGGTCTCATGTTCTGCCCAAATACAAATGCCATTTCGTTTTAGGAACTAAAAGAGCCACAATTTTATTGTACTTTAGTCTCATGCAACTTGAAAGATTTGGTTTTCTGGCCCTTGTTCTTTGGCATTGTGATTTTCAGTAAAGCTAACTACAATAAATCTATAAAGAATATGTAATGTGATCTCCTTAATATTGCTGCGCCACAGAAAACCGATGCTGCGATCTACACTGCCCAGAGGCTGTCAGGACGAGTTCACCACTCTTTAGCAATGAAACTGCTGTTGTCCACTATTTAAGATAGTTTAAAGTATATAAAGCTTATAAATTTTTTTTTGGGCAGTAAATAATTATTTTCATTGTGTTTTATTAGGTTGGAAGTACTTCTGAAGTTGGAAGTAGCTCTGTATTTAAATACTGTAATTGCCATCTAAAATTCAAGAGAATACTTTGGGAATTTTGGGTACACAGCCAAAAATAATTTTTTAATACAGTTGCTCAAAAAGTGCTACTTTACGTAGCTGTTTAACGTGCGGAAAGTTGGTTATCTCGAACTAGTGCTTTTTACTTTCCAATTTTTTTAAATTTATACTTGTTCCAATTCACGACTACTTATTGATGAGTGTTAATATTAGTTTCCTTTAAACGTCGTAATCAGCATAAAAACCTACCGTTAATGTAAGAATACGAAAAATATTACATATTTCATATTTAATTACTTACCTCTTCATCATTATAACACGTTTGTTTTTTAATATTCAATATTGAAAATTCCGTTCTTAATAAGTTGACTGAATAGAACGGAATAGCTGCCAAACGCCCATAGATATAATATACTTAAAGACGACGTCTAACCGAGCTGTCACTGTTACCACTTTTGTTTAGTGTACGATTGACAATGTTTTTCTTATTTTTTCGCAACTGTATTAAAAAACGTCGTTCGATACACGTGCGGAAATGTCATTCTTCACTCGTCCCGAGTCTTGCCACTCGCCTGCGGCTCGTGGCAAGATATCTCGGTACTCGTGAAGTAATGACATACCTTCCGCACTAGCATCGAAATGTACTATTATTCAATGTTTATATGCCATATATTCAGTCTTAGGTGTTTCATTACACATTCTATAATCTATGTTCAGAATCCTTAAGTTAGGTAAGGTCAATTTATACAATCGTTCCTTGAGAAACATAGTGTCACTATACAAAATGACTTGTGCCTGAAAATTCAACTTTTCAAAAATTGAACAATGTCACTATTCGAATGGTTCTTAATTTTGTATAGTGACACAATGTTTCTCAAGGAGCGGCATCATGTTTCTGATGCATTTTCGTAAATTGAAAATACCTACACTAATAGCTTTGTGTTCTAATTTCAGGCTCCAGACTGGGATGCGTGGTGCCTTTGGCAAGCCGCAGGGTACCGTAGCGCGCGTGCGCATCGGACAGCCCATCATGTCCGTGCGCTCCAGCGACCGCTGGAAGGCGCAGGTCATCGAGGCTCTCAGGCGTGCCAAGTTCAAGTTCCCTGGTCGCCAGAAGGTATGCACATCACTTACATGATTTTTGAGTTGTTTGAGTGAAAGATATGCATATGTTTTTGTAGATAATGACGCTAAATTAATATTTTCTACGGGGGTACAACTTCGTCTACATGTTTTGCCCCCTTTTCTAGTGACAGAAATGGCTTGCGCAGTCTCTAACGTAAACGTCGTGTCAAATCATGGTACGGTTGTTTTGTCAGATTCCTAGTTTTAGGGCACAATTAGCTTTATTCACACAATTGGGTTATCAAGCATGCAGCCACAGCTGACTTAGGGAGTATTATCAGTGAGGCAACTGCTGTACTTGGCCTATAGTTCGTTTTTTTTAGCATTAGAAAGAAGTTGAAAGAACGTAAGCGATCTTGACATGTCTTTTAATTGAAAAACGCTTTTTAAAATCAGTAACTATTATGAAAGCAGAAGAATATAAATGATCGTATTCGATTCATAATTGTGACATACTTGCCGTAATTTATTTTTAAAATGTGTTTTTCAATTACAAGACATAAAGATTGCTTACTTTTTTCTAATGCTAATAAACGAACTTATGTTTTAGGACTTTTAGGGCACAATTGGCTTTGTTCACACAATTGATAGCCACAGCTGGCTTTATAGGGAGTATTTTCAGTGGGCCAACATGCTATTCCTGGCCTAGTGTTAAAGCCAACTCATGGTAGCCGTGCAGAAACCTACATAACCTGTTTCCTATCTTAATTCCAGATCTACGTGTCGAAGAGGTGGGGATTCACCAAGTACGACCGGGAAGAGTTCGAGAAGCTGCGCGCGGACGACCGGCTGGCCAACGACGGCTGCAACGTCAAGTACCGCCCCGAGCACGGCCCGCTCGACGCCTGGCGCAAGGTGCAGGTCGAGTTGCACAATGTCTGAGCTCCGACTATAATATACTGTAAAAACTATACCACTCTTTTATTTATCCTACCTTACAACCAGGCGGCGTAGCACGGTCGCGTTTTTATCGCTTGTCACCATGCCTGTCACGTTCTAACACGTATGTAAGTGCAAAAGGGACGCGCATAGTGATAGGCGATAAAAATGGAACCGTGCTGCGCCCGCAGGTATATAAAGTTAGGAAACCTAATAGAACCATGGCGTCTCCTAAATTGCTTATCTTACTCTGTCTGAATTCAGTCAATCAAGTCACTATTGCATCAAAAACCAGTCTCGGACACAAGATTGTAGCAATGAACTTTTATACCTTCAAATAAGGTAGGTTTTATCATGACTCGACTAGAGCATTAGGGGATGCGCGTTTTAAATTAAACTTTATTTTCTTTAAATTAAGATAGCAAATCAAACTTGTATATTCGAATTGATTATATAGTTGCTTAAGAGTATGCGGAGTATTCTGCACAACACCCATTAATTTAATTTAATCTTGTATCCTTTGACCTCCACTGATGAACAGCTTCCAGACGTCTGGATCCTATAGACTTATAGATCAAACTACCTAGCTTAGCTAATCTTATTATTATATACCATTTTATGAGGCTAGTTCTCTCGTCTATTCCGTGATAATGACACGATCATGTCCAAAATCATGATCATGCATGACCATGACTTCATCATCACATCGATGAAGCGTTTCATTATTGCAAAAAAATAGGTATTTAACGTAACCTAAAAATATAGTAGGAAAAACGAAACGCAATCTGTCAAAAGAAATCACAGCTGATTTTGTGATTTTCAGTTCCGTGTGAAAATGGAATTTATTTTAAGGAAAATTTAGATATTATTAGCCGGATATCATCAAAATTGGTCTGACAGTGCCGTAATATAATCTACAACCATGGATTTCTTCACCGAGGTGATCGGAGAGACGGTGATTCTTGGTTTGGATTCGCTTATCCTCGGCTTCTGTGTGAAGCAGTTGAGCAAATGCAAGCATATATTAAATGCTTTACAGGTAATTTGAATCTCTATTTACTTCAAGCTTCAAAATTGTTTTTCAGAAGATAAACATTGCATAACAATAACAAAACTTATGGGTTTCATTTGTATTTGACTATATTACTACTATACTATAGTTCAGCGGTCGGCAACCCGCGGCCCGCCGACCTCTCGCTTGCGGCCCGCCGACCTCTCGCTTACGGCCCGCGAGCCTCCCTGGCTATTTTGTATGTAATACTGACGAACGACAATGTCTGCTAAAGTCACAAATATTACCAAAGTGCGGCCCGCGTCATCTTCGTTAACTACTATGTGGCCCTTGGCTGCTAAAAGGTTGCCGACCGCTGCTATAGTTTGACTCAGGTCTGGCTAATTTCAAACATATACAGAGAAAATCATACTGTCCTTGTCTTACGCTAGTAAGGGAATAAAGGGAAAATTAAACTTGTTCAATTATATGTAAATTTAAAAAAATAGTTTGTTTACAGAAACTGTCTATAAAAATGATTATTCCTACAGACGGCACCAGTGCTGGACATAGATTCATCGCTCAGCAGAGAAATCAGCAAGTACCCCAACAACACCATCCCGTATGTGGTGATCCGGGGCTTGGTGAAGCCCCTCGGGAACCCCATTGTTAGCAACTACAACAACTCCGTCACTGGCGTTGTACAAAGGTGAAGCAATTGTTTAAACTTTTTTCTTTTGTTTAATTTTGTCCTTTTAACTTTGTAATTAATCCAAAACTTATTTCTCAAGTGTTTAAAAATCTATTTAAATAGCAAAAATGCACATAAAAATCTATTTAAATAGTAAAAATGCACTGAATATACACATAAATTTTGGGCCATTAGGGCACACAATAGTTTATTGTCATTGATATCGGATTTACGAAATTCGAGATATGCTATATATTATGGTTAAAGTTCCTAATAGAAGGCCTTGAGCATTATTATTAACTGTGAACTTGTTACAGGCTAACGATAAAGGAGCATGTGATAGCGCGCACATCTGCCGGCTTCTGGTCGGACCAGACGCGCACCATCCATGAGGTGTGCAACTCCTGTCCCTTCGTACTGAGCAATGGCAAGTTCAGCATTGAAGTGGTGGATGCGCTCGCGGCAGAGTTACTTGGTAAGATATAGCCAGAGATTACACAGTCACTGCATTGTGAACCATTTACAATGAGCGCGATGTTACGACACATCATCATCATCATCATTAATTGGCCTGTAACATCAGTAAGATAATGGATTAAACAGCGTCCATAAAAGTGAGGCACTTCCGCAAATGACGATTAAGTCCAATGCGAGAGACGCAGCATAGCTGGCAGGAGAATGCTATGCCTGGTGACGAAAATGGCAGAACGGCGCACTGGTGTCTCAGTTCTCGCCTAGTGTGAAGAAGGCTAAACCTTAGGTTATAGTTCGTAGGTTTCTAATAGAGCCCGAGCTAATCCTATTGTCTATTGTTCAGTAAAACCGCTCGTGCCACCTGCCACAACCACCTGCATAAAAAGTAAAGTACTTCGGTTACACTGAGCGCCGGCAAGTCGAACACTACAGAACCAGTCTAAAATGTAACAAAGGCGCGTAATCGGAGAGCGCACCTACACTGGTTTTTTGAGCGTTGGACTAGCCCGCGCTCAGGTGCCAAATAGAATAATTATGACCCTTTTTTGCAGGTAAGTAGCACGTGCGGTTTTACTTCACAATAGATTTAGATTTAGATATTTATTCTCATAATATTAAATTACATTATAAATTATGCTAGACTAATCTACACGAATTTATATTATGATCGTCATTCATATTTACATAATATTATTTAATACATACAAATTAAAAAATGTCTTGCAATAATTAATCTTAAGTCAACAATTTATCCATTCATGTCAAAACAAAATACGGTAATAACTTAGTACGAGTATCTCTTAATGATCGTCATAGACAATAGGATTAGCCGGGCTCTATTACAAAGGTACGAACTATAACTACCTACTGCCTGGCATTACTAGTAAAATGCTATGTTTCGTTTCGAGCTGCATAGTTTAGGAGTATCCTCACTATTTTGTACTATTAAGAGTATAACTCTACAGGTTCACCGCACCCCTAAAGCTCAATTTTCGTAAATATTTTTATTATTCATTTATATATTACTGTTACACACGCCCACACTGTTTACTAACAGTTCGTAAACCTTATTACAAAAGGCATAAGGTGCACTGATGGGCAGTTAAGAGTGTTGTTGTTTGTACAAATCGTAAAAGTGGACGCAACTAAAACTTGTAAAGTTGAGATGATTTAAGTTAAACATAAACCATAAATCTCTCCAGACATGGACGTGATCTCCGACAAGTTCGAGCCCATGTCCCCCGGCGTCATCGACCACGTGTGGGGCTTCTTCTCCGGCGTGAGGCAACGCGGGCTCCAATCCATGGAGGAGATGCTTCGAGACGGCTCCTTTATAACTGCTGTGGGGGAACTTAGTGGTCCGCCAGGGGCATTGAAGATACAGCCACCGAGAGATGGCCTACCATTGTACCTCACAACTGCTACGAAGTCAAGTTTGCTCAAGAGATTGGCGAGCTCAAGAGATTTCCTAAGGTAAGTCGTAAACGATAGCTCTAGAAATCTTGATCGGACTCCAATACATGAAATAAATGCTGAGCTCCTGGTTCCTTCATAACTGCTGTGAGGGAACTAAGAGAGAACTGGAGAGATGGGGGCATTCTTTAAGATACAGCCGCCCAGAGATTGTCTACCATGGTACCTCACAACTGCTACGAAATCTGCGAAGTCAAGTTTGCTAAAGAGATTGGCGAGCTCGACGACTTAGGTAAGTCGTAAATGTTGATAATAGCTCTATAAATCTTGATCGGGCTTAATAGCCATTACCACTCTCGATAAGGAGCCCCTTTACCGCTGTGGGGGAGCTAATATATTTCCTTTATATGTTACAATCTTACAACGTCTGTAGGTATTAGGTTCGTTAGCATTATATTTTACAACAAAGTATGGTCCTAGAAACCTTAGTAGACTTCACGTGACTTTTTAATGATAGCTCTGGGTGTTCTTAATAAGCGCTGTAATAATACAGGAAAATTGGTTCGTTTTGTCTAATCACGCTACGACAGTCATAGATACAACTCATGTGCGAATCGTTTAGTGATACCCTAGTTCACATTCGTAGTAATTACGCGGAAACATTCGTCTTTTATTTGTGCGCTATGATACTATTTACAACAATTTATATTTTCTTTCCCGTAGTATCGATAGGTGAAAATTTTTAAGAGTTCAATTTTAGCAATTAATATTTTAAATTTTAATTAAAAAAAAAAAAGAAATACTGTCTGAAAACAGCCAATGTTTTCTTAATCAGTAGGTCACCAACTCGCAAAAGAGGTGCACATGTTTAGTTCACGTGTACTTAGTTTATTAGTTATTACGATCGAATCGGGAGCTGCCGGTGGCTGTCTGTTAATTGGTCTGCATGAATGTTCGATATGTTCATCACTACTCAGTGAGTTTCGCCTTGTGTATAAGAATTAGGTACTTTTTACTTCCTTCACAAACCTACAACCTAGTGCAATTGTAGTGTAATATTTAATAATTTGTGTTGTTTCTTAAAACAGCGTGAAAAAATAAATAAAAACTTAATGTGCCGTTTAAGCAAATATTGTGTGACTGATTTAATCAACACACAAAACTAAATTACATTAATGGTACCTAATGCTTAGCTAAAGGTTAAATTATTCTGTTTGCATTCAATTCCGATGTTTCGATACTTTCAACACCACAAATAGCATTTTAATTGCTTAAACATTGAACACATATTAATGAGGCACTTACGACAAAATGGATTGAGAGTTCGGCGTGTCGTAGTTATTTATGACATTCTATTAGTTGCTGTCTTCCTGTTGCCGTTATAATTATAATGTTCACCGGACTCATGTAAGCGATAGTTTCCTAAAACCTATGTTATAAATAAATGCAGTATGTACAGTTTATATACTAATAACTAACATGCCTTTTCCAGAGTACTGGTGGTCCTCTTCGGCACAGTAGCAGTGCTAGCGGGGTCCCGCATCGCGTACAAGTACATGTCGCGGCGGCGGCGCAAGGCGCGCGAGAGCGAGGTGAAGAAGCAGCTCGCGGCCGGCCGCCGCGAGCGCCGCGCGCGCGCCCGCGACCGCGACCTCAGCGAGGCGCAGCTCTGCGTGGTGTGCGCCGAGAACCCTAAGGAGGTGTGTACTTTACGGCTAGTGCTCTATTGCTCTAACGTTTCTAACACAGTAGCAGTGCTAGTCGGCGTCGCCACAAGTACATATTGCGCCGCCGGCACAAGACGCGCGAGAAGGAAGTCAAGGAGCGAGAGGCTGAGAATCCTAAAGAATTAAATGAGGCTAAAAATCCTGAGGAAGAAAGTGTGATCAGTGAAGGTAATATACAACAACATTGACCACTAGCTAGAAGGTCTTTTGGCGTTGCAGCAGGCGTGTCTCACTCCGCGATTTCGTCGCTTTGCTACAGGTAGCTAAAAGTACATCCGTTCGGCCCCAATTTTGGGGTTTGCCATAAGCCGCGCGTGGCGCTGTCGCCACCTAGCGGCCATATCTGTGCTGATCGTAACAGACGCGTTTTGTTAGAGAGTGAGTCTTCTGTACTTAGTACTATTATTTATTCTGTGGTTGCAGTAAGGTTTACAAATGATGAGTTAACCGTGGTGACACTGCTTGGACAGCACATTATTTTATGTCCACTCGAGCGTCATTGACAGTTAATATGTTAGAGAGAAACAAAGTCATATCTGCGTTCCTTTCTCCTCATTAGAACTTTGCAATATCAGCATCATACATCACACAGTGCAAAACTCTCGCATGTGCCGTTTATTGACAGATAGACTTTAAGCCATTGTATTAAGGTTCAATATCAAACTTCACCCTCTACAGATAATCCTGCTACCCTGCGGCCACGTGTGCCTCTGCGAGGACTGTTCAGACAACATCACAGAGCAGTGCCCGATCTGCCGGGAGCGGATAGAATCACGCGCCCCGGCCTTCATCACGTAGGGGCTGATTGATACAGCTGGGGCAGGTTGAGACAACGGGGCGAATCGATACAGCGGGACAGGTTGAGACAACAGGAAAAGTTGAAACAGTGACTTAATTGTGACAGGACAGTGATAATGGTTTTTAATCATTAGCCTCTGGACAATAGTGAAAATTAGACGCTCGTTAATTGCTTTTATTTGGTGCACTCTCTGCAATACTGGTGCTGTAGGCAACAGTTGAAGTAAAAACGTGCCATTTCTTACATAGGAGTCATTTTACTAGGTTAGCTGGCTGGTCTACCTAAGTAATATTTATTATTTAAGCTGTTTCCACAACTACAGTTATCTTATTTATTAGCCAAATAGAGTTAGGCTACGTTCACACGGCGTAATTTTTCCCGTATACCGTACACGAGATTTTATCGAATATCGTAGTGACAGCAAAATTTGTATGGCAACCTGAAAATCGTTCACACGGCGCCTATACGAGAAAATCTCGTATTCGAGACATATTTTTTACCGTATACCGTAGGGTCTTGCCACCGGGAACGCGAGATTCTCGAAAAGATTTTATCGAATGCGATACTCAGTGGCGCTTACGTTTACGTTGAGTCGTTCACACGGACAAATGGTTTCTCGTATACGAGACGCGCACGGGGGCGCAAATCTCTTGCAAATATGGCTTCCGCCCACTAGCTGCCCAATTTTATTTTATTTTACTATTTTATTTATACAAGTTTATACATGATTTAATATTGTCGATTACTAAAATAAAACAACGTGATATTCAGAAGACATCAGTTTTATTTGACCACAAGATCTTCAACACGTGACGACCACTGCGCCAGAGTCTGTTTAACAGGTAATAATAATAAATAAACATATAAGAAATAAAATACGGGGATCCATGTCGGCGTGCACTCAACGACTGGTGGTGTGGCGGCAGCTAAATTGCATCGAATAGACGCCGTGTGAGCGACTATCACGTATACGGGAATACCGTATACGAAAAAAAAACCGAATGGATCTTGCGCCGTGTGAACAGACGTCCCGTATACGATAAAACCGTATGCGAGAAAATATCGAATCGAATAGTCGCCGTGTGAACGTAGCCTTACAGTTTACCTTAGCCAGTTACTATGTCATAGTTCAATAAAATATTTTTATTTTTATGATGAATGTAACTGATTTGTATTATTTATGAAATATTGTTTACATAACTCAAGGCTTCACTGTAGGTACGCCCCGAATTGTACAATATATGAATATAGTTAACTAATTCTAGGTTATGTTTGTAATAGAGCTGAGCGTATTTTGTGCTAAGTTGATAGGGTGTGTACGTAAATTAATAAACGTTTTATATTAACTTGTGTATAATTTAATAGATTTTAAAAACCTATTTGCATTGATCCTAATTTCCCACAGGATCCAGAACAACCATCATCTTCATCCGGAATCTGTTCATCATGACCATTTACCAGTACATTTTGCGTGTTCTCTAAGCCATATTGCTCAAGTAGACTGTTTATCTTTGAATTACTTTCCATCCCATTCGTTTCTTTAGCACACTTTCCTGAACAGTTACCACAATTCTCCTTATTCTTTACCTTACTCTTACATCTACCTTTACTTTTAGTATTTACGGATTCATCATTTAGATCTATGATAGCTTTGTCCAGCTCACTCCCAGGTTGCTTGGCATTGTACTCTTCTAACATTTTCTTGGCTTTAGAACTTTTTCCAATGCCGAGCCTGGGTAGGCCTTTGTTTAAGCCCTCTAGGAGTACACAGGCTTTGCAGACTTCCTGTGAGGAGACGAATTTGCACCGCACACATATCCTTTGTGATGGGAGAGATACTTCCTCTTTCACTGCCATTGTCTCACCTGAAAATTTATAAAAAATGTTGTTGAAAGTTATTCAATAGGTTTTTACACAATACATGTAATATTTAGATTGCTTTAACCCTTTGAACGCGTGCGTGGCGCGTCATCGTAAACCTTGTCGGAATGCTTGTAGGTTGATTTTAGTCTGTAGCCGCGTGTATCAGTTGGCGTCTACAGCGGTCAAATGGTTAAGAATCAGAGTCTCACAAAGTGGCGGATTTGGCTAAAGGCAAAGTAGGCCAGGGCTTAGAGCGTCCAGGAGCGGTCTACATAATCATAAATACTATTAAGTGGAGTGGAGTTCAATGTCGCAAAGCTATTCTAATTCAGGGTTTGTAAAGTTTTAATGTTATCATTATATGTACCTGAATAAATGATGTCCATAATACAAGTGGGTCTGATCTTCTCCATATCCTTGAGCAGCGCCCGCGCGTGCCCGCGGTACGCGTTGGGCGCGAACACACATTCTGTAGAGAAGTACACCAGCTTCTTGTAATGTGCGTACATCACTATCTCTTTCTCGTAGGTGTACTTGAGCGGCTTCACACGAGGGATTGTGCCTTCACTGCCCTGAAACAAAACATGGAGATTGTAATTGTATATTTAATCATGTGTGGATGATTTCAACAAATGTGTTCAATAAGGCGCGTCTCGATATCGCGCGGCGGCCGCGCGAGCAATGTTTGACCGCGGCACACCTGCATTTTGGCGCGCGAGCCAATTTCGACACCATTTAGAACTTATGCGCGGCAGGCGATCCGACGATCGACCACATTATATCACAAAAATTAATTATTCGGAACAAAGTATAGCCAAATAAAAAAATGATCTGTTGCTATAATCACTACATTTACTGTTCCATAGAAACTGTTTAGTGCCCTATAATTTAAGTAAAGTACGACACTTTTCATTAGCCCATGTATGCTGCCGCGCGAGCCAACTGAAATATATACACACCCATCCCAACTGCGCGCGAACATTCCTTTGCCGCGCGTCGAAACACCGACAGTGAATGGTTCATTGCGCGCGGCTGCCGCGCGCGCCAATGTCCGATAGCTTGCCGCGAAATATGGAGACGCGGCTTACAGAGAGACTACCCAATCAATGGTTTCAGCTTTGCCCAATTAAACTGTTATTTTAGTATCATGGATACATAGAAACGTAGTTTAAAAGGTATCTTACAATTTAATCAATGGCAGCTAAGAAGTACAATATCAACTGAGCAAGGCATACAACAAAAAGCGTAGACTAATTCAATTGATAAACAAAAAATGATTTATTGCTTTTTTACCATAAGTTTTTAAATACTTACAGTTGATATAGCAGTGCACCTCTTTAATCTTGCTATGTCTCCTCGCAGCACATTCATGAGCACTGTCTCTGCAATATCATCAGCATTGTGCCCCGTCGCTATGCATTTCACCCCAAGCATAGCCGCCCCCCGGTCCAACGCCTGCCTTCTGAACACTCCACAAAATGTACAGTTGTTCTTCCTACCAATTTGTGCTACTATTTCATCCATCGTCCACCCGTACAAATCTTTGTATGATAAGATTTTTAAAGACATTTCATAGTCGTCCCGGTTCTGTTTAACTGTTTCAAGGCTGTCATCTCGGTATCCAGTTATACCTTCGTCTATAGAGAGCAGCATCAGGTTCAAGCCGTAGTCGTACTGCTGGTTGAGCGTCTTCATCACGTGCGCGAGCACTGTGGAGTCCTTGCCACCAGAAGCAGCAATTGCAACAGCATCTCCTCTGTTAAAAAGTTCGCCTTTTGTGATTGTGTAGTGTATTTCTGTCTCGAAGGCCCAATAGAAACATTCTTTGCACAGCACATCACCGGTTTTTGGACGCTGGAAACAAATGCGATGAACAAAATATGTAAAAAACAATATTCTCTGAGTAAGACATAACCTAAAAAAAATGAAATTTACCTTTAGTACAGCGTTTTTGCCACAACCAGCCCTGCAAGCCACGGGCATCGTAATTATATTACTTTACTCTCGGGACTAGGCTTTATTTAATTCAATTTCGTAATGTTTACTCCGTATGGCGATTTGGTGAAAGATGTAATGCATAGAATATACTGAATCTGACATTACTGACAAGTAGGTGCTTTATACTTCCATACACTCTTTCATGAAAGTGAAAAAGATAAATTTGGTGTTATTTTTTACTTTATGGATTAGTACCTCGAAAATTTTAACGCTAATGAGACATTTTTATAAATAAAGTATACCTTTTTCTATTGAACAATATGAACGGCCTTATATGAAAAATGTAATTTTTAGATATGAAATCAATTACAATAATCCGGTTGTGAATATGGGACTATAAAGTACTTATTGGAATGTTGATGACGTTTCTCGAATACGTTCCGTTCCAGTAAGAAACGAATCGAGCTTTTTGTAAACAATTTATTTTCAAGTTTTCTGCATGAACTTACAAACACTGTAAGCAAGAAGTGAAAAATTATTTCCAATGAATAAGTTAAAATTAAAATAACATACGGGCATAGTTGTATTTCATCATCTGAAATATTTTTTATAGTGGTTGAAATTAGTGAAATTATCTGGATTTGAGAAACGAAACGAAACTTCTACTTTTCCTATCGAAAGTACGATCTCGACCGACTCGGTTCTAATTACTTTAATATTGCTAAAACACCGCTAAAAATGAGTTGCTGGTGTATTTCTTCGTCTTGAATGTTTAAGCTATTAACACAAAGTAGCTATGGAATGTGAGCAATAACCGGTGAAGTGAGTGTGATGTGTCGGTTGAAGTAGTCCGTGGTGATTGAGCACTATGCGAGTTTAGAAGTGGAGAGGCTCCCAGCCGAGACCCGGGGACTTCACGATGCACGAGCTGCTGAAGCACGTCCTCACGGAGAGGGACCTCACGCGCGCCGGCGACCTGTTCTCCATCACTGACAGCGAGATCGTCGATGACCTGAACGAAGTGGTGAGATACGTAACTTTGAAAGTTTTCTGTATCTTGTTTTTAAAGTTCCAAAACATGACATAGTACAGTTCATTGTAATTTGTCTCAGTTATGATAACATGAAATAAAATGATGTCACTTTTCTATTGTCTACCTCTACATTGTTTTGTTCAGTGTTATCAATAACTGTGCATTAAAACTTGTTTATAAATCAGACTACTTATGAAAGTGGTTATGTTTTAGTAATTTATTTATATAAATTTAACATGGTCCCTGACATCCCCACATATATTAAATGTGAATTAATTATGATAATCAGGTTAATTTACATTTGAATTAGATGCTTTAAAGGTATCTGTGGCAAATTGGGAGTGCAAATGAATCATTCAAGAACCAGATCAACAGCGATACCTGCTATAAAACGAAAATTGTTTTGTTTTATAAAGTGAGAGACCCAGAAGCAATTGTTTTGTTTTTGTTGTTATTTAATATTTTTTGTAACAGCCGACTTGAAGCACTTACACAGTGCCTACATCAATTCTTAGGATTAGTTGTTAAGAGGACCCCAGCACAGACTTAAATATACCCTAGATGACACAAATGCATCTAGTTTGCGTGTCCGAACCCAGACCAAGCGTCGAGGTTGGCCGTCACTATTGACATTCCACGCGCGCCAGTTCTTGCAGCCGGTAGTCCGTACAAAATTAAAAAATGCTTCATTGCGTGATAATTAACTGCAACAGCCCAAAAATTGCAAGCATCCAAGGGCAAAGACATAATATAGGATATTTCCTATCACATGTAAGTAATTTTAAAATTATATTATGCATAAATTAATTTTAAAACAATTTTTTAAGTATTCCAAATTGTGATTCCAATTTATTTATATTTTTTATTTATTTAAGCCTTTATTTTTCCTTAAATAGTATTTAATTATGATGTTATTTTGCTATATTAAGGACCCCTTTCGGGTATAGGCCTCCTCCAAATCTTTCCACCTTTTTCGGTCTTTTGCCGTGATCAGCCAATTTTCTCCGGCTGTGGCTATGATGTCCTTGGACCATCTTGTTATGGGTTTTCCCGCCTTCCTTTTGCCATGGGGTCCTGGCCACTTTGTGACTTTGTTGGTCCATCTGTCATCTGTCAATCTTCCTATGTGGCCGGCCCATCTCCATTTCAGTTTCAGCGAAAACTCGAGTGCATCTATGATGTTTGTTTTGGATCGGATGTATTTGCTGTTGATCTTATCCTTTAGTTTTATGCTGAGAATGCTCCTTTCCATTGCTCTCTGGCATGTTCTTATCTTTAATTTGTTCTTGTTTGTGTGCACCCAAGTTTGAGAACCGTACGTGAGGCATGGTAGGATACATGTGTCCATTACTGTTTTCTTATGTTTGAGACTGTAGTTTCCTTTTAGAAGCTCTTTAAAACTCCAATACTTCCTCCAGCCACAAAACAGATAGGTACAGAAATCAATCTACATACATAGCGCGCTCGAGCAACGCACACATAGACACTGCTCACGGACACGATATCTCGGACCAGTTGGGACCAGTGTGAGCGCGAGTGCCATCCGCTTAAGACACGCGTCTGTGAACTTTTTTGTGCAATAATGGAGAAACAAAACAAAAAGTTATTATAACTGTACAGGGGACGGTTGTTTAAATTCAACATTAAACGGTGAATTGTCGTTTTTTAAGCTACCAGTGGTTTCAGAGAGAATGCGTATGCGAATTTATTACATTGTACATGAGAATGCGAATTTATTACACTTAAAAATATAATAATCGTGTATTTCGCCAATCTCGGAATCATCGCAAGATATTTTCTGTGGCAAATTTGTAATATAATAATGACATTAAAATTAAAATACCTATTTGAGTTATTAATGTTATTATTAATTTATATTTCCATTCTTCCCGTTTCATCCTCAACAATAAATCAAACTAAATACGAGATACGATATGATAGATACGAGTGCCACTACCACGATAGTTTTTTGTGCATAAGTCATAGTTCGCAACAATCGCAACCCTAGAGCGACCGCCGAGCGTAGGTATGAAAAGTAAAGTACATACATGTGATTGACTTCTGTACTTATCTATTTTGTGCTCCAGCTGATATGGATTCTGCGGTCTATCTCCTGGCTGTTGCTGTCTGTGTCAAAGGATATTCTCTTACCTAAGTATATATAGTGATCTACAAATTCGAGTTCTTTGCCTTGTATGTGTATTTTTGTAGGGGGTCTGTTAGTCATAATTTTGGTTTTTGTGTGGTTCATTTCCAAACCGACTTTACAGCTTTCCTCGTTTAGCTCATTAAGCATTATTTGTAGAGTGTTGGAATTTTCTGAAAATATAGCTATGTCGTCCGCGAATCGTAGATGACTTAAGCGTTTATCAAATACTTTAATTCCTTTTGTATCCCAGTCTAGCTGGCAGAATATGTTTTGCAGCACCGCTATGAATAAATTTGGTGACATTGGGTCCCCTTGTCGGACTCCTCTGCCTATTTTGAATTCTTTTCCTCTTGTTTCGAGTTTAACTCTGCTAGTACTGTTTTCATATATATTCCTTAAAGTATTGATGTATTTGGAGTTTAAACTTTCACGATTATTAAACATTATCAAACTGCACAACGGGACTTAATCGCGTATTTAAGTTTTAAGATTTACCTCCGACCAAACCAAACCACTGGATTGAGCTGCATAACCCTAAAATCCTCTCCACGGATCGCCATTTCTACAGTAGAAAAGTGCGGGAAGCCATTGAAATCAAAAAACATTGCAATTTTAATCGGGACGAGGGTTTTAAGATCTCATCCACATGGAATCCAGTCATTAGTAAATGTAAGCGGAAACGAATATCGACAGTCGATAAATCGAATATCGTTAGTGTTGTGTGTCGACAGAGTGACATCCCTAGTGCGCAAAACGTTCAAACTGATAAACAAGACCAAGTGCGGGTAGTTCGAAAAACTCGCGCGGCTAGAAGATGTTGATGTCAACTTGAGCCAGTCTTCTCCGAGACCACGGGGACAACGCCGTCCTCGAAACGTCGGAGGTAAATCTTAAAACTTAAATACGCGATTAAGTCCCGTTGTGCAGTTTGATAGTATTTGGAGTTTATCTTACAGTCATTGAGGGCCTTCCAGATTGCGTTGTGGGAGATGCTGTCGAATGCCTTGGTGTAGTCTATAAAGGCTACATAAAGAGGTTTGTTATATTCCCTGTATCATTCTATGATTTGTTCCATGGTGTGGATATGGTCTGTTGTTGAGAAGCCTGCCCGGAACCCAGCTTGTTCCACTGGTTGGAGGTTGTCGATTTGTCTTGTTATTTTATTTAAGAGCAGAGACGAGAAAAGCTTGTAGCTGCATGCTGTGATTCCAATTATACCTAAGTAACTATAGACTAACGTTACAAAACTATATTTATACATATTACATTGCGCGTTTGATCTGACGTTGTGAGTTAAGAGACGATGAATATCGGAATAGCGATATTGTCGCACATCGCTTCGACATCGTGGTACAGGCCGTTTATCATTCATCTGTCAAATTTAGCGACTAGTGTTGTTCGTTCTACCGATCGCTTCTAATAATCGATTTTTATCGATATCAGGGCATATGAATTATATTAACTATTAAAAAAAAACTATTAGTAGTTGTTATTGATAAAAAAAATCATGTGCTAATTTTACACGACACCTTTAAAAAGAAGGGTAATTTAACAACATACCATTATATACCTGCCATCTGCCTATACGTTTCGTAGGGTTATAAATTCTATTGTTTTAAAAAAACTTTCATTATTTTTGTTTTCCACATGATCCAGTCATAGATTTTGAAAATACCAGTTTCATTGAAGGGAAAAGTTGGGAAGAAGGTCATTCGTCTGTTTTTATCATTCGTCTGTCAGAAAATCGATGTCATTCATGACAATCGATTTGTGATTTTTGGCGTGGTTCGCGGGGAGCGGGGAGTGAGCGAGCGAGACCGCAGATATAAAATCTATGAGTATGAGCAAGACAGTTGAATCGTAGCGGGGCAGAGGGGCATTGGTGTCTTTGAATCGGTTAGGATTTCCCATCACTAAATTGGTGCTGTGACGTCACAGTAGGTGGTAAAAAGTCGGCACGCTTGGTTTCAATACAAATCGTGATATTTGCTTCATTTAGTAGGGTATATTTAAGTCTGTGGACCCCAGGCTCCCATAAGCCGTGGCTATATGCCGGGATAACGCGAGGAAGAAGAAGATGACCATTTCCATCATTGTCTTTAAAATATATATTGTACCACATAACAGTAATAACACCACTGATTTTTTTACCAATACCTCAAAACATGTTTCACTTTAATTACAGCTAAAACAAATAACAGAGATCTCGTCCCGTCCCGATTACATCCGCAATGACCACGACCAAGCCCTGATCGAGATATGCGTGACGCGCGTCACCTCGTGCGTAAAAGAGACAGGAACACTCGAGAAATACTGCGGGGCTTTGGTGGCGTTACTGGAGTCTTGCTTGCACCATAATTTGATGCCTGTTGGACATTTAAGGGACGATGATCCACCGCATGCTAAAATTGCGTCCGATGTTATTGCTTGTATTGTTTTGGTAAGTTTCTTGCTATTCAATAATAAAAAAACCGGGCAAGTCCGAGTCGGACTCGCGCACGAAGGGTTCCGTACTATAATGAAAAGAAAAACGGGAAAAAAATGCAAAAAAAAACGGTCACCCATCCAAGTACTGACCACGCCCGACGTTGCTTAACTTTGGTCAAAAATCACGTTTGTTGTTTTGGGGCCCCATTTAAATCTTTATTTTATTCTGTTTTTAGTATTTGTTGTTATAGCGGCAACAGAAATACATCATCTGTGAAAATTTCAACTGTCTAGTTCGTGAGATACAGCCTGGTGACAGACGGACGGACGGACGGACGGACGGACAGCGAAGTCTTAGTAATAGGGTCCCGTTTTACCTTTTGGGTACGGAACCCTAAAAACCGGCCAAGTGCGAGTCGGGCTCGCGCATGAAGCCGCTATAGCGGCTACAGAAATACATAATCTGTGAAAATTTCAACTAGACAGTTTCATGGTTCACGAATTATCAGGTTCATGAATTTTTGCGATTTAAAAACCTATTGTAAAAGTTGTTCAGTATGATTTAATTGACCTGAACATATATTCTCCTTTTAAAATATGCCTGAATGTTGACAAAACATCCCGTATTTTCACCCTTCTTTTTTTATCAATGAGGAAGTTACAGACTATAATAATATACTATAGACTGTTAGACTGTGACTTGCGATTTTAGTTACATTGCGGACTATTGAGGTTACAACAATTCAGCCGACCAATCAAATAACGCAATGTAATCGCACCGTCTAAATGAGCCCTAATTTTAACTAAATTTCCAGGTTTCCTTCCCAATTCAATCTGACAAAGAGATCAGCGGCAACAAGAACGTCATGGAACTCTTTCTACCCGTCGCAGTTCAGTTCCTTCATAAAGGCAATCGCGAGATATCTCGACATATGGCTCGCTATCTCTCTCTAGCAGCCGTACATCACGCTATGCTGCTGAAGCCACATGTACAGACGATTATGGACTCTATCATGACGGGTGAGAGCTCATTTTTGATTAGCAAGTTCCTACATAAAGGCAATAGTGAGATAAGTATCTCGTCACATGGCTCGCTATCTCTCTAGCAGCTGTTCATCACGCTATGTTACTGAAACCCCATGTGCAGAGAATTATAGACTCTATCATAACGGGTGAGATCTCAGTTTAGACTAGCAGGTAGTCCAGTTAATATATAACAGCACGCATTCTATTATGTACCCTATTATAAGTAGCGAGAGTTTATTATTGTATGGCAGGTTGGTAGTAAATTCTGTAATTCGCATTAGGCTATCGTGGGAACCTTAACAGCCAAATCCCCTTGTAAGACGAGGTCTTAACCCAGCATAGTGAGATGTACAGTCGACGTCAAAGATATGTTTACAGTTTTTGCCTTATTACAAAGGAGTAAGGTGCAAAAGTGTGAACATATTTTTGACGTAGACTGTACGTAGCATCTAGGAGGGCTTCACTTGTAGTAGTAGTAGTAGTAAAACACTTTATTGTACAAAAATCAAAACAAAACAGGAAAAATAACATACACTTGTTATAATATTTTTATTGTTTTCTAGGGAACTATCCTCTAAGCCGCATCTTGACCAACCTCTACGAAGTGTGCCCGGAGCCGCTAGAAGGCCACGTGATGGCGCTCGTCTCCCTCCTGCCCCACGCCGAGCAAGTCGAGAAGAACTCTCTATTCGCCCTCTTCGAACAGATAGCCGCTAGGAGACCGGAGGCGCTGAAGACGAGCATACCGCAGTTGTTGTCGTATCTGTGCCCGCATACAACCGGTCAGAATGATCCGGGTTGCATGTGCGTGGATATATTGCAAGTAAGTTACCACAGAATACTTAGGAAATTCCACCAAAATGTAGGTAGAATTGTGGCTAACCGATCTGGTGTTGAAATAGACATAAAAAGCCAAGAAATAGTCCCGCCAAGAGTTATTGTTTGATGATTCATACTACAAAATACAAGAAGTCATTTATTTTCGTGCATATTCGTGTATAGGATTATCTGTCAGAAAGACTGATCGTTACTGATACGTCTTCTAGTAATTAACATCAGCCAGAGGAAGTCCACTGCTGGACATAGGCCTCCCCCAAAGAGTGCCACAATTACCGGTCTTGCGCCACCCGCATCCAGCGGACTCCCGCGAACTTTACCAGGTCATCAGTCCACCTTGTGGGGGGCCTACCCACGCTGCGCCTTCCGGTACGTGGTCGCCACTCGAGAACCTTTCCGCCCCAATGACCATCGGTTCTACGTGCAATGTGCCCCGCCTACTGCCACTTAAGTTTAGCGATAGCTAGTAAAAAGCATGTACCAGACGGCAGATAACTACCAGTTTCTGCAAGATGATCTCGTCTCGGTAGAAAAACAGTGGTTTTAAAGCATTTGCCAGACGGCAGACAACCACAGTTTCTGCAACATGACCTTGGTAGAAAAACAGTAGTTTTAAGCCATGTAGCAAGTGGTCGAAACAAAATTCTGCATGACCTTAAACGCCCTCGGTAGACAAGCGTGCTCTGCCAACCAGTTTTGGACTTGTTGTAAACCATGTAGATAGCCGCGCTTCTACTTCGCTTCTACCAAGGTCATCGTGCAGAAACTGGTTTTCTGCCGTCTGGCACATGGTCATGCCGTGTTATAATATTGCAGTTGATAGTGTGCGTGTCGCGCGCGCGCGTGTCGCTGGTGCTGGAGCACGGCGCGGCGCTGCGCCGGGCCGCGCGCGCGCCGCACGCCGCGCCGCAGCACGTCGCGCTCGTCGCCGCCGCGCTGGCGCAGATGGGCTACACCTCCAAGGTTAGTTGATAGTGTGCGTGTTGCCCGCGTGTCGCTGGTGCTGGAGCACGGCGCGGCGCTGCGCCGGGCCGCGCGCGCGCCGCACGCCGCGCCGCAGCACGTCGCGCTCGTCGCCGCCGCGCTGGCGCAGATGGGCTACACCTCCAAGGTTAGTTGATAGTGTGCGTGTTGCCCGCGTGTCGCTGGTGCTGGAGCACGGCGCGGCGCTGCGCCGGGCCGCGCGCGCGCCGCACGCCGCGCCGCAGCACGTCGCGCTCGTCGCCGCCGCGCTGGCGCAGATGGGCTACACCTCCAAGGTTAGTTGATAGTGTGCGTGTTGCCCGCGTGTCGCTGGTGCTGGAGCACGGCGCGGCGCTGCGCCGGGCCGCGCGCGCGCCGCACGCCGCGCCGCAGCACGTCGCGCTCGTCGCCGCCGCGCTGGCGCAGATGGGCTACACCTCCAAGGTTAGTTGATAGTGTGCGTGTTGCCCGCGTGTCGCTGGTGCTGGAGCACGGCGCGGCGCTGCGCCGGGCCGCGCGCGCGCCGCACGCCGCGCCGCAGCACGTCGCGCTCGTCGCCGCCGCGCTGGCGCAGATGGGCTACACCTCCAAGGTTAGTTGATAGTGTGCGTGTTGCCCGCGTGTCGCTGGTGCTGGAGCACGGCGCGGCGCTGCGCCGGGCCGCGCGCGCGCCGCACGCCGCGCCGCAGCACGTCGCGCTCGTCGCCGCCGCGCTGGCGCAGATGGGCTACACCTCCAAGGTTAGTTGATAGTGTGCGTGTTGCCCGCGTGTCGCTGGTGCTGGAGCACGGCGCGGCGCTGCGCCGGGCCGCGCGCGCGCCGCACGCCGCGCCGCAGCACGTCGCGCTCGTCGCCGCCGCGCTGGCGCAGATGGGCTACACCTCCAAGGTTAGTTGATAGTGTGCGTGTTGCCCGCGTGTCGCTGGTGCTGGAGCACGGCGCGGCGCTGCGCCGGGCCGCGCGCGCGCCGCACGCCGCGCCGCAGCACGTCGCGCTCGTCGCCGCCGCGCTGGCGCAGATGGGCTACACCTCCAAGGTTCGTTGATAGTGTGCGTGTTGCCCGCGTGTCGCTGGTGCTGGAGCACGGCGCGGCGCTGCGCCGGGCCGCGCGCGCGCCGCACGCCGCGCCGCAGCACGTCGCGCTCGTCGCCGCCGCGCTGGCGCAGATGGGCTACACCTCCAAGGTTAGTTGATAGTGTGCGTGTTGCCCGCGTGTCGCTGGTGCTGGAGCACGGCGCGGCGCTGCGCCGGGCCGCGCGCGCGCCGCACGCCGCGCCGCAGCACGTCGCGCTCGTCGCCGCCGCGCTGGCGCAGATGGGCTACACCTCCAAGGTTAGTTGATAGTGTGCGTGTTGCCCGCGTGTCGCTGGTGCTGGAGCACGGCGCGGCGCTGCGCCGGGCCGCGCGCGCGCCGCACGCCGCGCCGCAGCACGTCGCGCTCGTCGCCGCCGCGCTGGCGCAGATGGGCTACACCTCCAAGGTTAGTTGATAGTGTGCGTGTTGCCCGCGTGTCGCTGGTGCTGGAGCACGGCGCGGCGCTGCGCCGGGCCGCGCGCGCGCCGCACGCCGCGCCGCAGCACGTCGCGCTCGTCGCCGCCGCGCTGGCGCAGATGGGCTACACCTCCAAGGTCACTTGTAACACGTTGTTACTGATTAAAACATGCTTGTAAAAATATCTCAAAAGAATAATTTTATTGACGGTTGCAACTGACCAATTTACTATCCACCCGTCTTGCTTTTGTGTCAATTTTGTGCTACATTTACAAATCGGCTGAACAATTTAACTAATTGTAAAACCAACCGCTTAGTATGACTTAATTATTAACCAACTCGTTCTTATTCGGCTTTGTTCTTTCGCTTCGACGGTCCCGCGGCCGGCTCCCTTACACAACGGGGTTGCGAAGTGCATCGCAACAATAGTGTGTGTTTTAGTTCTTAAGATGCTAGTTTTAAGGTTTATCTAATGTGCAGTAGCGGATTTACAGTCTTTGACGCCCTAGGCCCCAGGCCCTGGAGCCGCCCTTTTCTCAACACCCATCATATTGACTACATTTTGAGTTATTTTTTGTTATCATCAACGAATTTTTTGTCACAATTTACCGCTCCCAAAAAATTTGCCGTCTGAGGCCCAAGCTTAATCGGCCTCAGGGCAAAACCGCCGCTGCTAATGGGCCAAAGTTGCTTAAAGAATATAGATTTTCTATACATTTATCCGGTTCGAAGGACCACTTCTCTATACTCGCACTCACTAAAGCGTGTTATTGTAACAGGAGCGCGCTCAAGAGGCCTTGAACTTCATCCTGGAGTCCATGAGCTTCGGCGGCGCGGTGGGCGCGTCGCTAGTGCGCGAGTGCACCGCGCTGTGCAGCGCCTACCCCGCGCTCTTCACCGACCGCGTCCTCGCCGCCGTGCGCTCTAACCATAGGTAAGAACATACCCAATCGCCCTAGTAAAGACCACCCCACACTATAGTCTGTATCTTTAGGTATTTATATGTAAAAGTAAATAAACAATTTGTAAATTTCGGGTAGTTATAACATTTATTGGTTAACCGACCAAATACAAAACCACCTGGATCAGTCACTAAACGACTTGACATTAACCTACATTATTTGATCATGTAATGTTTTCATCTACCCTCAACTGGGTTCAGGAGCCATTTGAGGGTAGATTTTGTTTAATTATTTTTATTTAAATACCTAAAGATACGTTTGAGCGTCGGTGTCTAAATAGTCAGTGCTATGGAAAATGGCGTCGCTGGCAGATGCGCCAACGTTGCGTCGAGCGGCAGCCATTAGGGTTGATTAGACGCTGACGCTAGGAAACGCTAGTGTGGGGTGGCCCTAATTCGGCGAACTGGACTAGACCGCCGGTCGTGTGCGTCCAGTCTGTGGCCCTGAATAAGGGGCATTATCTATGAAAAGGGACCTGATTGTTGATGACGCTTACGCCGCACAGCGTCGCGCGGCAATGTATTTATTTCGGAGCATTTTAAAAAATGGCGTAAGCGCCGTCGATAAAAAGGTCCCTTACGTACATAACGTCACATATTTTGTAAAGCGTGACCACGGATTTGTTTAATATTAGGGATTTTTAAATTTATTATTTCTAAAGTTACACTTTAGTGTGATGAATCAAAGTCCTGGGTACAATTAATTACATTTATTCTGCTCCAAGTTCTTACTTCAACACTTTCGACATTCTTAACTTAACACGCAGTAAGCCTTCCTACTCAATGTTACCGGTTCAAGCGCCAAAGCGAGAATGCCCCTTCCATCCCATGGTAAGTTACATTTATACTTTTTCATCATTTTAATTGGTGGGTAGGAGAGAAGGGTCATTTTCGCGACTACCGACAGATTAATTAACAAATGTTCGGGTAAACACAAATCACATTTCTAATCACTACCCACTGAATGCCATAAGTTTAACATAACTCACATAAAATAATTATAATTTATTCTTGAAATCTTATGAAATATCACACTCGGCCATCCGACTGCGTGCTACCTCCGGTGCACGATCAACAATAATATCACACTCGGCCGTGTTGCCCAATATCTTTTCAATCCTATTATAGTTAGTCTGTTTGTACAATACCAGTACTCTTCATTGTACACCAGAATACAATAAGATAATACAAAGAATTACAGCAACTCTAGTAGAGGTAAACTTCAAATTATTTAATTTACTCATGGTATCAGGTATTGCAGATGGAAACTGTATTCATTCTTCAGATTAGTATTGCTGTTACATAAAAAGGGATACCTATTTAAATACCTACTTATACTACTGATCATGTTAACGTTCACGAAATACATCGTCCACACTGTCAACCCCATACGATTTGTTAATTTAGCTAATTACACGCAGGATTGCAGACAATATTAGCGGCACGTACTTGTAGAATAAGCCCAAATTTTATTGCATTGATTTTAGCACTGTAACTTACTTATTTTCAATTAAGTTCTACTTATAACAAACATGGCACGAGCAATAAAATTTAGCCTGATATATCAGAATAAGAAGAAAGACAACTACCACAGCATAAGCAATAATAACTGACATCAATAATCAAATTTGTAGACCTTTTATGGTAAATGTAGGAACTGTTTATGGGAAGCTATGTAATTACATTAATGGCTTAATCAGGTTTGTAATTAACAGTTGCAATTATATAATGTTTTCTCTCTGAAATCAAACATTTTTTTTTAAATTACAATACTAGTTACATGCTTGATGACGTCCTCCACTGTAGGGTAGGTCCTTCTTGAGCGTCACCTTGACTCCCGCGGTCCTTCTTCGTACGGGTCATCTGAGCGAGGCCCTCGTCGTCAGCGTCTGCTGTGGTGACGACATCTGTCTTCAGGCCCCTCACGCTCGGCTGTCGCAGTGCACAGCGTCCTCTGTGGTAGACCGTCGCTGACCTCCAGCGTCTACCGCGACTCTGCATAAGTCTTGCTCGTGACGGCAGTCTAGGTGATCTCGGGGTGTCAATATCGGAATCCATTTTACCCTGTAATTAAATTTCAGTGCGCTGCATGATTGGTCGTTAAACTTTCATTCACCCTACACCAGCATACCAATGCTTTTTCCTGTTTAAACTCTTTATACTCAAGATAAACTCTTTAAACTCAAGGTAAACTCTTTAAACTCAAGGTAAACTCTTTAAACTCAAGGTAAACTCTTTAAACTCAAGGTAAACTCTTTAAACTCAAGGTAAACTCTTTAAACTCAAGGTAAACTCTTTAAACTCATTAACTCTTTAAACTCAAGGTAATCTCTTTAAACTCAAGGTAAACTCTATAAACTCAAGGTAAACTCTTTAAACTCAAGGTAAACTCTTTAAACTCAAGGTAAACTCTTTAAACTCAAGGTAAACTCTTTAAACTCAAGGTAAACTCTTTAAACTCAAGGTAAACTCTTTAAACTCAAGGTAAACTCTTTAAACTCAAGATAAACTCTTTAAACTCAAGATAAACTCTTTAAACTCAAAATAAACTCTTTAAGCTCAAAATAAACTTTTTAAGCTCAAAATAAACTCTTTAAACTCAAAAACTCTTTAACTCTTTAAACTCAAAAAAAACTCTTCAACCTCAAATTAAACTCTTTAATATCTTTAAACTCTACAGATCCTAACTCTGACTTTCAACTGCAAACCCGTACTAAATACAACATCAATGGACTCCCTGGCAGCACACGACATGGCCGCACTCATAAACAGCACATCTACATGGCTGTAGACTCTAGCAGCACACTACATGGCTACACTCATAAACAGCACACCTACATGGCTGTAGACTCTAGCAGCGCACTACATGGCCACATTCATAATCAGCTCTAGACTATTCAGACAATTCGTACTATATACTCATATTTAAACTCAAACTCTTCTAACTCTTATTTAAACTCAAACTCTTCTAACTCTTATTTAGACTCAAACTCTTATAACTCTTATTTAGACTCACTCTTATTTAGACTCAAACTCTTATAACTCTTATTTAGACTAAAACTCTTATTTAGACTAAAACTCTTATTTAGACTAAAACTCTTATTTAGACTCAAACTCTTATTTAGACTCAAACTCTTATTTAGACTCAAACTCTTATTTAGACTCAAACTCTTATTTAGACTCAAACTCTTATTTAGACTCAAACTCTTATTTAGACTCAAACTCTTATTTAGACTCAAACTCGTATTTAGACTCAAACTCTTAATTAGACTCAAACTCTTATTTAGACTCAAACTCTTATTTAGACTCAAACTCTTATTTAGACTCAAACTCTTATTTAGACTCAAACTCTTATTTAGACTCAAACTCGTATTTAGACTCAAACTCGTATTTAGACTCAAACTCGTATTTAGACTCAAACTCGTATTTAGACTCAAACTCGTATTTAGACTCAAACTCGTATTTAGACTCAAACTCGTATTAAACTCAAACTCGTATTAAACTCAAACTCGTATTAAACTCAAACTCGTATTAAACTCAAACTCGTATTAAACTCAAACTCGTATTAAACTCGAACTCGTATTAGACTCGAACTCTTATTAGACTCGAACCCGTATTAGACTCGAACCCGTATTAGACTCGAACCCGTATTAGACTCGAACCCGTATTAGACTCGAACCCGTATTAGACTCGAACCCGTATTAGACTCGAACCCGTATTAGACTCGAACCCGTATTAGACTCGAACCCGTATTAGACTCGAACCCGTATTAGACTCGAACCCGTATTAGACTCGAACCCGTATTAGACTCGAACCCGTATTAGACTCGAACCCGTATTAGACTCGAACCCGTATTGAACTCAAACTCTTATTAAACTCAAACCCGTATTAAACTCAAACTCTTATTAAACTCAAACTAAAATGGATTCTCTGGTAGCACACTACATGGCCACACTCAAACAGCACATCTACATAGCTGTAAACATTAGACCCGGTTATATGATACCACCTACATGATATCTAGAACCATTAGAGTCTGACTATAGTACACCACATACATGGTGACTAACTACATGCTAACTACACTCTTACCCACATACATAGGTAACTAAACATTAGACCCGGTTATATGATACCACCTACATGATATCTAGAACCACTAGAGTCAGACTATAGTACACCACATACATGGTGACTAACTACATGCTAACTACACTCTTACCTACATACATAGGTAACTAAACATTAGACCCGGTTATATGATACCACCTACATGATATCTAGAACCACTAGAGTCCGACTATAGTACACCACATACATGGTGACTAACTACATGCTAACTACACTCTTACCCACATACATAGGTAACTAAACATTAGACCCGGTTATATGATACCACCTACATGATATCTAGAACCGTTAGAGTCTGACTATAGTACACCACATACATGGTGACTACCTACATGCTAACTACACTTTTGCCCACCTACATAGAGAACCATTAGAGTCTGGCCATAGTACACCACATACATGATGACTAACTACACTTTTATCAACCTACATATGATACCACCTACATGATATCTTAATAACATACATAGTTCGCATACATAGAATACTATTTATTTGAAAAAACCTTGTTGACAATAAATATCATACATACACAACTAGAAACATTAAGGTCAGAGTATAGTACACCATCTATATGGTGACTATAGCTACGCCTCTACCTATCTACATATGCAACTTTAACATTATATCTGGTTATAATATATATATTCATTTCAAAACTAACCAGAGGCGTTAATCAAGCATGACTTGCTATTGGAGAATTTATCTCATACTAAACATACTATTTAATAGATTAGGTTCAGTATTCGAAACTCAAATATAGGATGTAAATACATGTAAACACTTTCATTTAACGACAGTGCGTATTTCAAATAAATCTGCATATCATCCGAGAACTTCTGCATGTCTTCACAATATGAGCATATTAAAATTTAAAAACCTTTCTCAGTTAAATAAAATTGCTCCTTTTTAACGACAATAATCGTACTTGCCTTTAATGGTACACGTACAGTATATGTTTGTATTTTAATTGATAACGGATTCATTAAATATTTATGCAAGTCGTATCCATTATATTCAACTTTGCTAAACATTGATATTACCCAAAAATTTAAATAAAAATAGCATACTACTGCACTGTAGATACTAATCGTAACACGACTCTTGTAAAAAGTTAGGCTTTCAACTCGCTTAGTGCCTGTATTAATTTTGATTACCCGCAGAGTTGTAAATTACAATACAATGCAAATACTCTTTATTGCACACCTCAATAAAAGAAGACAATACAAAAGAAAACAGAAATACAGGCAGAGCTAAACAACAGGCGGTCTTAAAAATTACGTAAACACGTAACGTTACGTTAAGTTACGTTACGCTACGGTGGTTAAATTACGTAACAAGTCTTCATTCATTACTTCAACTTGACCGTGATCGTGTATCTGCATATCATTAATCAGGTTTTGAGATTATAAGCATTACACAACTTAAAACTTACTACCATAACGTCAGAGCATATAAAATATGAATATGTAGATATACTAGGTACTCACACGTTCTGGTCCTTTTATGGGCGCAGTTTTATCCCACTTCTGACTTGTGATGAATCAAAGTCCTGGGTACAATTAATTACATTTATTCTGCTCCAAGTTCTTACTTCAACACTTTCGACATTCTTAACTTAACACGCAGTAAGCCTTCCTACTCAATGTTACCGGTTCAAGCGCCAAAGCGAGAATGCCCCTTCCATCCCATGGTAAGTTACATTTATACTTTTTCATCATTTTAATTGGTGGGTAGGAGAGAAGGGTCATTTTCGCGACTACCGACAGATTAATTAACAAATGTTCGGGTAAACACAAATCACATTTCTAATCACTACCCACTGAATGCCATAAGTTTAACATAACTCACATAAAATAATTATAATTTATTCTTGAAATCTTATGAAATATCACACTAGTATTATAAATAACCCATTATTTCAGCTCTGAAGTTAATCGCACATCAGGCGGCGTCACCATAGTGAAGTTGGGCGGCGCCAATGGCTCAGCCCCTCCCGCCCCCACCTCTGCTAATGCGACATCGCAAACTACCGGTAAGTTGTCTGCTTAAAATAATCTATCTCTTTATTTTACTACTACCATACTACCTAAGATCCTTTACTTATTGTGTCTAGTATACCTATACCTACTATATCTTCCTGAGCCTTCTCGTTATTGCAGTTTTGAATTTGGAACCTTCTTATATTCAATTTTAAATCAAAATTCCATTTGAATTAAATCCTTTACAAAGGCCTCAGGGCCTCAGGAGGATATACAATTTATTATATAAACATTAAGCATGCAGTTTGAGCGAAATTATGCATTTGCGCCACGCATAAACTTTTATAAGTTTCTGTGGCGCATCTTAGGTTTAAGTTCTTTGTATTATGTTTTATGATTAAAAAAAAATACTTTTAATATCTTTACCGGTAGAACACATGGGCTGCTGGCAGCTGGTGGTTCACAAAAGTTCCAGCGTAGCAGGCCGCTATAATTTTTATTGCTTTTGACTTTTTTTTTACGTACAGCAGCGTGGAGCGGTGGCTACACTCGGCGAGCCAAGCTGGGCGACTCGCGCAGCACGGGCCGCCTGCACCCCGGCCCGCAGCCGCGCAGCATGACGCGCCTCAACGTGGCCGGTGAGTCACACGGGGCAGTTTATACGGCCAAGGGGAGGGGCATACATTTAGTTACAGGTTTTATTCTCTGCCCCCTTTGGCGACGCCCTTGGTTTTAGTATAGTTAAAGTATATACCGGGTGTGGTCTGTAACATGAGCAAATAATTAAAACATAGATTGTACTCTTCAAACGGTGAGACAGAGAACAAAAGTTCAACAACTTTAAAAAAATATGAAGTATTTAGACTTCCTATTTTTCATAAAAAATTGATATTATCTTCAATGGACGCCATCGCCACGCCATAATACATATATCATTGTGATTGACGTTACTTGTCACGCCTTAAACATAACAAAATTCGCAATACATTGCGTCTTAGAATAAACTTGAAAGTGTATTAAAAATCAAACCACAAGTTATTTTTAAAAGCTGCTGAACAAATGTTGGGCATTATGAGGAGTACAGCCTACAGTTTAATTTTTTGCTCGTATTGCAGGCCCGGTATATGCCGTTCTCAACCAAAAGGGTATTTATTGTCGGTTGTCAATAAGGCTCTATTTCCATATAGCTTCAGTTTGATATTAACCTTATCGACAATCGACAATGTGGTTGGTTGAAAACATCACATATATTGTTGTCGCGTCGAGTCGTGATACACAGCCTCTGCATTTCACTTCCTATACTTGTCGACAGGAGGCTCGGTCGGCGGTTTGCACAAGAGTATGACGCGGCTGTCATCGTCGCAGCAGATCAACTCGCAGCAGAACAACGCAGCGAATGCAGGTATAACACTAGGAATAAAAGTAAATTGGCCAGTCCAAGATTACGTTTAAATAGAGTAAATAATATGTCATTTATGGGGAACAGTGTGCGCTTTTATAATAAGTTATCATCTAATTTTACGAAATTGTCAATGAATAAATTCAAGTCAATTGTGAAACGACAGCTGTTACAAAAAGCTTATTATATTGTTAAAGAATTCGTAGAAGATAAGGATGCATTTATGTTAAAGTAGAATATTGTATGTATATATAGTTATAAGATGACATGTAAAAGAGCTAGCTTAAGCCTATTTACATAATAAATGTTTTGATTTTGATTTTTGATTTATGGAGTATGCCACGAAGGGGTATGGACATGGACGTATTGTGAAAGTTGCACACACAACATTGAATACTAATATCGCCATGTTTCGTGTAGCGGCAGCGAACAAGTCTCGCACGGCGGGCGTCACCGTGACCACGGTGGGCCGCGCGCCGCGAGCCGCGCCCGCCTCCGCTTCCGCTTCCGCCGCCGCCCCTGCGGCCGCGCAGCCGCACACGCACAACATACTCATCGGCTCACACCATAACGTGAGTGTGCCCGCCCATGCAACGAACTTCATTTATAGTAGATTATTGTCGAGGCTCGGAAGTAGCTACTTGCAGGCTGAGGATTCGTTTTAAACGGACGACCTTGGGAGTCCGTTTAATTGAATCCGAAGCCAGCGAGTAGCCTTCCGGCCGAGTCATATATAGTGCTTTTCTCAAAAATGGTGCAAGAAATATAAATATCATAGAAATATTTTACAAAAGCGACGTTCTTACGTATATATTTTCACAGAAAAAAGCCCTTGCCGCCTTTTTATTTTTTGTATAATAAAATAGAAGTGTATTTTCCTGCTGAAAATACGCCAACCTATTTGAGACAGCTAAATAGTCGCGATACTAATCATCTGTTTGGCTGTTTAATGGGCTTGTGCCTTCATTTGATATGGCCATTTCAACTTTTAAAAAGTTTGGAACTCGACAAATGGGCATTTCCATTTAAAGTTGTACCATGACTCACTTGACGAGTTGAAAATAAAATTTGGATTATTTGGTACTTTTTTATGTGATTCTAGGAGTAAATATATTCTAGTTTACGAAACACAAAAGAGAATCGTCATATTTTTAGCATAAACCAGTTAAAATTAATATTTAATAGGATGAGGGAGGTTTTTTGCGGTCCGTTTGGTTACAAATGGTTTTTGAAATAGTCAATAAAAGACATACTTGAAGCAAATGTTTTTATGTTTAAAGCATAATAATGTTAATAAACAACCTAAAAACAATCATCATTGTCCAATTTAGAACAAACATTTTTCATAAAAGGGAATTTTAGGTGGTTTGGTTACGAGGTGGCCCCAAATCGTACGATATTTTTAGGTTTATTAAATAGTTATTGGCATTACTGCCATGTGACGAATAACAATAGTTAGAATTACCAAAACTAGTTATTATTGTCAAAAAAATTAAATATTTTAGTTTATAAACTTTGAATAAACAATAATAAATACTTTTGAAATCATGGGGACATTTCCAAATGGACACCCATGTAACTTAATGGACAAAGTAAAGACGAGATCACAATAATCAAAAATTTAAACAAATACTCAGTGAATAAAAAAAGGACTACAAAATATGTACCAAAATCAGTAGATAGAGTTTTAAACATAAGAAACTCAATATTACTTAATAAAATATGACTTATTGATTGCACATGAATTAAATAATTATAGACAAAGTCACGGTAAAAACTATACATACTCAATGTGCGTGCGACTTTACCGTGTCCGTTTGGTTACATTTTTCTAGTCCGGCTATATGTTACGCTTCAAATTGTAACCAAAAGGACGTAACAATTTGTCTGATCCAGAATTAAATCTATTCAAAATAATACAAAACTAAGCGCAATGTTCAACTTATGTGTTTGATAAATAACTATATGAAACATGGTTTCATTTAATATTAACAGTGTTTTAGTTACTTAAGATTCAAGCTGCATAAACAGGTGAACAAAACGGACAAAACATTGAGTAAAATTACCGGTCACACACCAGCACGCCTTGGAGGTTGCGTTTTGACTGTTATAAATCAAATTTGACGTTTAAACAAGCTTTATCTATGGTCACAGGGTTTCCAGGATGAAAAAAAACCTAAAATATTGGTAAAAAGTATTTCGCTAAGTAGCGAAAACTGCGTAACCAACCTGGACTATGTCCGTTTCACGATTTCGCGGGGACAACGTTTTCATCTAAATTAAACCCTATTATTGATGTTTTTAAAGCTCTTTTTCATCAATAACACATTTTCCAACATGTAAACTATGCCCGGAATGCATTACTTGGTGTTACCTTCATAGAAAAAATATGTGTAAGGGTCTCCCCAAATATATCGACGCGCATTCGGCAAAAGCCGATAGGAAAAAGCTTTATGTCCGCGCAATAAGAGCGAAAAAGTCGTCGTTCGGCTCGGCTCGCATCGGCCGGCGCCGGCCGACGCGTCGTCGGCTTCTTCGCTCTTATTGCGTGGACATAAAGCTTTTTCCTATCGGCTTTTGCCGAATGCGCGTCGATATATTTGGGGAGACCCTAAAAGTCCATCAAAAATTGGAGTCGGTGAAGGGGACAGTACTACAGAGTGATTTTATCATATCTAAAAACCTGATTTTAAGTAAGAAAAAAGTGATTTATTGTGCATTAAACTTAATAAATGATGTGTCTATATAATATATTTCAATAAAAAACATCATTTGCCTAGTTAAAACATTCGTCTTAAGAGTAAAACGCAAAAAATGTAAGGGGACATGCGAAAAACTCGAGGGTACAACTTTAAATGGAAATGCCCAAATAATGGAATTTGTATGCAACATTGCAGTCCCAAAATCGAGACTGCAATGTTTTTAACTTTTTAATTTTTGACTGACCATAATCTACGCGCTTCGCGACCTATTTTTTAAACGGCAAAGTCGACTTTGCCGTCCATTTTTGAGAAAAATATTTTTTCTTTTTTATTTATTTTTCGTCTTAAGTTAGGTTATTTATAATATTAATATAAAAGTAAAATATAAAAAAAACACTTATAAAACAATAAAAAATACCTTTAAACACATTATAAAAAACCTAACCTAGGGTGCCGCCGGCAGCGGGGCAGGGCCAAGCTGCCGGTGGTCAGAGCCGCAGAGTGAGGATTAAATTATTATTATGAACCTGAATGTGATTTATACAATTCGATAGCCCAACATGCACTTGCTTGGCGATGGTATTAAAGAGGTGATTTTAACGCTTCATCAAAACAAATACTATTTCATAAAAAAGTTTTATTATCACTTTTGTTCTCGGAGTAATTAACAATGGAGCCGCCATTAACAGGCGTTCCCCTCTGTCGAAAATAGGCGGCCAATGGTCAACCACATGTCAACCATATGTATGGACTGACGTTTATCTGACATGACGTACCTATACATTTGATGTGCCCCTCCCCCGCAAAAAACGGCAGACTATTTTGTACCGAAAATTTTAGACATGGCGTCTCCATTGTTAATTACTCCGAGCTTTTGTTAGCATACTTAATGTTTTCAATTTGTATACAGTATACCAAATACGTACATATTTTTGAAACCGAATTAATTTTGAATCCTCTTAACACATTCAGTGGCGAAAACTGACTATCTGGAATTTTATGATTTCGTTCCAAGGCCGGACGACCCGGTAGTCGCGATCGTGGTACTACTGCTTTATATGACGAAATTGTTGTAGCCCGGCGCGGACATCTTGTTTGGCTGGATGGCAATTAATGTGTTAAAGTCCAAAACACAAAATGACTAATATGGAAATTTGAACTTAGTTGCGTGCTAAATTGGGTAGGATTTAATTAGTATGCAAAAGAAAGTAAACAAATGAAATTTTACTTTTGTTTTATATAAAGTTCAATTAGAAAAATATATACATGTATAAATTGTCATGCATATTGCGTCTTATAAGTGCTGTTATTTATGTATACAAAAAAATTAACTCTCTCTCTTCACATCTTCTTCTTCCTCGCGTTATCCCGGCATTTCGCCACGGCTCCTGAGAGCCTGGGGTCCGCTTGACAACTAATCCCATGATTTGACGTAGGCACTATACTTCGTTTTTTTTAGCATTAGAAATTAGGTAAACAATCTTGATGTGTCTTTTAATCGAAAAACACATTTTAAAACTAATACGATCGTTTATATTCTTCTGCTTTCATAAGTAATAGTTATTGATTTTTAAAAAGCGTTTTTCAATTAAAAGACTTGCCAAGATCGCTTACCTTCTTTCAAGTTCTTTCTAATGCTAAAAAAAAACGAACTATAGTCAACTACTACTCAACTAGGCAACTCTCTTCACATCTAAATAAATAAATCAATAACATAAACTTTACCTCCACAGAGCACTGGGCCGACAATAATCACCAATCCGCCCCTATCCACCCAGTCCATCTCCGTGAACCCTCTCACAGGCAAGTCGGCCGACACCCTCCCCCTCCCCGCGCCCGCGCTCGGCCACGTCTCCGTCGTCACGCCCCCGGCCGTCACCGTCACGTCGAGGCGCAACAACACCAGCGTCACCATGATCAACACCGGCCAGAATCACAGGATCAGCGTGTTCGAGCCTTACCCTATGAGGGATACGGTGCAGCATTTCTGTGAAAAACATTTGGATAAGATCAAGGCTTATATGGATATGGTGTCGTTACGACTACCACCTCCAGCCAAATGCACGATTGAAGGTAATTTAATTTTAACAATTTATCTTTCACCCTACAATAGTATCCAATTTCTACTGATAAGTTTACACCGTGATCTATGGCACAGAAGGCTAGGCCATATCGTCATAGTAAGGTCTCGATGAAACAAAACTTTAGCGTCACCATGATAAACACCAGCAAGAATCACAGGATCAGTGTGTTTGAGCCCTATCCTATGAGAGATAAGGTGAAGATCTTTAAAAAAATAGAAATAAAAATGTTTTCCACTTCTGAACTTATAAATAACATGTACAAATAGTTTAAAAGACTGATCTAAATAAAAAACATAAGAATTCAATAATATTTTTGGGCACCATTTGTAGTTGAGATAAATTTACAAAACTTGGCGTATTTTATCAGCATAATAAGTGTAATAAAATAGGCCCCCCTATTTTATTACATGTCGCGTCTTTTGGCTAAAGTTTGAATTTCTTTCGTACAAACGTGAAGCACTCTAGTACCTACATATAGGGATAATTAATAAAGTTTGTTGTAACCTTGTATTGTGTCAATTACACTTGTCCCTGGTTTTCCTCTCAAGACTCGCGCTGAATCACATACCTTATATGCGTTTGTCTCCCCAGAACCATAGAGAAAAAAATACATAGATTGCTCACTCCATACATCAGTTTTGAGCATCAGTGAGTAGCGGAATTATCAGTACTTGACAATAGATGTAGCAACGACCGGAAAGTCTAATGCTCAACAACATAACTGACAACTGAAACTGATGTATGGAGTGAGCACTCTTGTCTTACTATATTTCTCTATGCCAGAACGTCGGTCGAAGAAGCAAGCGCGGCTGCAGTTCGCGTGCGGCACGCGCGGCCCGCACTGCCTGTACTCGCGCACGCTCTTCACCATGCGCACGCGCGCGCCGCGCGTCTGGATCCACCTCATGTTCCTCGCGCTGCAAGCCAGGCACGCCGCCGCCCTGTCCTCGAGGGACGCCTCCGTCTCCAGTCTGAAACATTGCTGGGACATACTCAAGTGCGAGAACAAGACTTTCCTCACGCTGGTCACCAGCGCTTTCCCGGGCATCAAGGTAATCTGACATACAATACGTGGGCCATACTGAAAGCTTCTGGATTCTGATATATAAGACGACTTATATTTTCAAAGTGGCCAGTTCCAGGAATTTTCAGAATGCCCTCAGTAACGACAGGGTGAAATTTTAATCACCAGCCATACCTGCGTGGTGATTTTGTAGGTCATACTGAACAACTTTTATTATGGGACCGATGACGAAATCGCGAAAATATTTTGGTTTTTATAATTATAGGCCTATTACAGGGACCACCTGTGCCCTGATTATCAAAAGCTTGTAACTTGTAATACAAGTGGAAGTCCCTTTTTGACATCTTTTGTTAGAAAGAGACTTCCACTTGTATTACAAGTTTTTCATGAACAGGCACTGGTATATAGATCCTCAGGTTTGAAAAGCAATCGGCCCAATAACTTAAAATATATTTTGTTCTCAGGAGCAAGAAATGCTGCTAAACGAGCTACGTTCCGCCGGCTTCTTCGACGTATTCTCCCTCACCACCCCGCTCGAGGCCGACGCGCCGCCCACCGCCGCCACGTGGGGCTGCTTCCTCTGCACACATCCTGAAAGGGCCCCCGGGTTCCTACAACCGGGGGCTCCGGTTATAGAGGGAACACTAAAAGAAAAGAAGGGGAGGTGGAGGTTGTTCAGACGTTGGCGTACGAGATATTTCACGCTGTCTGGAGCGCATCTCAGTGTGAAAGGCTCGGTGAGTGAAAATGTCATTTAAGTGTACATTTATTCCCCTGGTCACTTTCTATTCTAAATATTCTAATCGATACATGGGGCTGCTTCCTCTGCACCCACCCCGAACGGCCCCCCGGGTTCTTAGAGGGGCTCCGGTTATAGAGGCCACATTAAAGGAAAAGAAGGGGAGTTCTTGGGAGCTCATCTCAGCGTCAAGGGTTCGGTGAGTGTTTTCTACCTCTTCACATGCCCCTGGATTTCTTTAATTCCGGTTATAGAGGACACATTACAGGGAAGGGAAAGGTGGGAGGGAAGGTTGCATCAGCAAGGGTTTGGTGTATGAGTTAGCGCCGATGCATCTAGTCATCGCATATATAACAACAATTATATTCGATCAATAAAACTAGATGTAAAGCTCCAGTTACGCGGCTTTCGCTTACTTGATTTCAAACGTTCCTTCATCTAATTCCAGAGCGGCGGCGAAAGCATAGACATCAACCAAATCCGCTCAGTGAAAGTGTCGCGCGGCGCTCGGAACATCCCGAAGGCCTTCGAGATCTTCACGGGAGACCAGACCCTGATCCTCAAGCCCGCGGCCGGCGACGCCGAGGAGTGGGCGCAGTGCCTGAGCATCGCGGTGGCCACGTCGCAGGCGCGCCACGCGCCCGCCAAGGCCAACAGCTTGCCGGCGCGGGGACTCACGCTCAAGAGCTTCTGACCAGGTATGTGCTCCTAGTACTTCCGACGGTTTCATGGTTTTCACCTGTAGTCTATTCCATATAAATCTTAAGGTGACGTAGGTTCAAAATGCAGAGGATTTTTAAAGGAAAAATCGTAGCACTTTTTTTAGATCAAAATACGGTTGCCAAAAATTTAATTAGTAATCTTGTTGAGACCTTTCTCTATCCTCGTAAGGCCCAATGTGCATTACAATGTACGCTCTGTTTCAATCTAATTCGAATCTTTCGAAAACTACATAAGGTAGCATTTCTTTTGTTTCATTGTTTTCTAAAACAAACGAAAGTCACCCTAATCTACTATATAACAAGATTCAAATTAAAAAGACATAAGTTAGCATTTCTTTTGTTTCATTGTTTTCTAAAACAAACGAAAGTCACCCTAATCTACTATATAACAAGATTCAAATTAAAAATAGGGAGACTTAGTATGGTGGGCCTTACGTGGGATTCGAATTCAAATTTTAAGTTTTATCATCATCATCTTATTTTTTTAAGTGCCTCTTTTTATTGTCTGGCTTGAAGGAACGGAAAATTTAATTTAATTTTAAGGATACTCGTATCTCCAAAGCAGGAACTAAGAATATTACTAATATTACCAATATTCTTCCAGGTGAAATCGTTGGCTAACTTTTCTGGGAAGCTTGACGTTGTCGGCTATATATGTTCAAGTAAGGTCTAGTAAAACTAATAACTTTGTAACAATATTTTCGAAATATTATTAAAAAAGTATTGTTTATAGTCATCCTTCTTGATTAATCTTTCAACTAAAAGTATGGAGTCACAGCAAATAAATTAACTGCCAAAATATTGACTGCATTGAAATAGATCTCATACTAGATGTAATATATACTCGTATCAATCTATCTAGTATAACGTGTATGCGGTCAGGCAACATAGTTTGAAGTGATTAGGGTCCGACCGAAACCGGATTCTTTACCGAAACCGAACGAAGTTTTGTTCTAGTTTCGGCCAAAATTCGATTTTATACCGAAACCGAACGAAGTTTTGTTCTAGTTTCGGCCATAATTCGATTTTATACCAAAACCGAAACTTCGATCGGACACTACCGAAAATACAGTTTCGGCGAGGCCGAAAGATTCGGAATTTATTTGGCCTTCGAAAACATGATTATTTTTGCCGGAACCGAAATCGGAGCTTCGGTCGGACACTAAAAATGATTTGCTTTTGTTAGCAGCGTATAATGTGGTCATATAGTCGTATTTTACGTCCAAAACGTCTATGTATATTGTATATTATGTTAGCGGGAAAGACGATGCGTATTAAATAGATTTTTAAGTGTCATATCAGAGATTATATAATTATTATTGACTGTTATCTCTGCTGCCAATTAGCGTTAAGTTCCGTGAATCTTTCACGGTGGAAGGATCGATTTACACAATGATTAGTCGAGGAAAGCAGTCTGTCAATTTCCGACTGTATTTAAATGTTATGAAGGTTCAAAATGAGCGAATTTTGCTATAAGCTTTAAGCGAAGTAGCTAATCTTGCACAATACTTTTATGTAAGGCAGCTTTATAACATATGGTATTGCGTACTTAAAGCGAAAACGAATGCTCACTACATATCTATATACAAAATATGACAGCGCATTGATGGCATTAACAAAATGTTGCTGTACAATAATGACCTTTATGACTATATAGATTAAGTCTTTTTGTTGTACTTACACTTGTAACGTTAATTTGGAGTTAGCGAGTGCCTTATGTATAAGTATATACATGTATATGTTAGCGTAGGATCGCCGTTAGAGCTTAAAGTACAATAAATTTAGATACACATGTTTTATACGATTGATTTCTTAGTTGAGCCAGTCATAAGCAAGCAAAATAGCTGAAAAAAATGCTTATTATAGCACTTAGCAATAAAATGATGTGCCGTTATCAAGCGAAATATACCACTCTCTGGCTTACCATAAGGACGAAAATTGCTTGTATCTTTATACGAATAACCTGTCAAGCGACCTTATGGTTGGTAAGCGACAAGGTTGTTACTTTTTGAATGAAAATGACACATATTACTATGAGCTTAGGTGAGGTTATTTGTTCAAAAAGCGACAGCTACTTTGATTGACCGACTAGTATTTCGCTTAGTACAGTCGACGTCAAAGATATGTTTACACTTTTCGCCTTATTACAAAGGAGTAAGGTGCAAAAGTGTAAACATATCTTTGACTTCGACTGTACCTACTGTTTGCTTCCAGCGGTACCTAGGTATATATTATTATTACTACGTATTTCCCAATGAAATAATATAAATAAATAAATAATGTATTCTTAACAATCGACAATGAGATTTTGTAAAAAGCTCTAAGACTGAATGCTGGTCATGTGTTTACTCGTTTTAAATATTGTTTGGAGACCAGATGTTGTGATTCAAAATTGACATTCCCGTCCTGTTTGACAGTCTTGATAATTATTTAATAATTATTGTGGTCTCAAATTATTACTTTTAATGGTTGTATGAAATGACATTATTATTACGTTAGTTAGTTTTGGATTTGCTATATTTCCCAGTTTTTATGACTTGCCGTTTCGCATTTGAAAGCACAATCGTGTTGGTTGACGTAGTTTTAGATTTCTGTACAAATCTAATAATTGAGTACGAGTATAAGTAAAAAACTTACGAACCGCCCCTCGTCTATGTAGTGATGGAACTTGTGTCTAAACTCGCAGTGCTCACCGCTTGTCCGCGTGGAACTTTGTCTATGTAATTTTCCCTCCTATTACCTAAGCGGTTGCTAGTACAAAGATAATTGATCGTAATAGAAAAATAAAGTCTAAGAAAAAACGTGCCCTTTAGTTTGACATCCAAAACAGATGGCGCTGTACTGCGCTATATGTTTTGCGGTCACTCAATTGTCAAAAGCCATCTCGTTTACCTGTCAAATTCGAAGCAAATTATAGCGAAATTATCTAAGATTTTACGCATCTCAATCAATGTATCTTTGCACAAAGTCATACTACTGCAACTAGTGTTTACAATTCCATTTTGAACTTGCCAAATTTTATCGGAATATTAGATTAGCGGTGAAAACGTAACAGACAGAGAGTTACCTACGTCACAGAATAAATAATAGAATAGAATAGAATAGCGCGACAGCGCCACGCGCGGCTTATGGCAAACCCCAAAATTGGGGCCGAACGTATGTACTTTTAGCTACCTATAGCAAAGCGACGAAATCGCGGAGTGAGACACGCCTGCCTACGTATAATAAATATACGTCAGTATGATTGTCAACCTATTTCTTCACGTAAGACGAGCTCGATTTACATAGTCTAGGGGCACTTAAATGTTTAAGCTCTATTATTGTCGTTCTGAATAACTCTAGCGTCGGTGGACGCGACGAATCATCACCAAATATCGAGTGTTCATGTAACCAAATTGTTTATTTGATTGTTATTCTACTTACGATAAGGTGCTTCCACTTTAGAGTAGATGACAGACATCTGAATTATAATAGACGCGCCTAATCAGACCAGTTTTATTTATGGCTAACTCAATAATTGTTGTTTTAAGGTGTATCCACAGTTCCACACCGCAGTTACTTTGTAGAGCAACACGGCAACATTAGGTAACTTACCTAGTTACTTACTGTTACACAGTGTTGTAACACAACAATTAACTGCGGCGTGAATTCACCATTAGGTATTTTAATTTAAATTCTTTCATTCCCAAGGTATAGACCCAAGGTCGTTATTTGGCAAATATAGATTTATTAGATTTGCCAGCCAAATAACAACCTTGTAGTTTTAAATTTAAAATTTAATTTTGACTCTCTTTGCTGAATATTCTTAAATGGCCGTTGGTAGACCTTCACTTCGCAATAAGGTTTACGAAAATTACGAAATATCAGTTAACTGTATGGACGCTGCTAAAGGAAAAACGCTAAGTACGAAGAATTTCACACACTGTTCCTCTCTCTATCACACGCACATATTGCTGCCTGCTCGCACAGTGGCATTGACCGCCGGCATCATCGGCGGGACAACAATATCATTATGTGCGTGCGGTAGAGATAGGAACAGGCGGTGCAAAGTACGAAATTCTTTGTTATTAGCGTCCTTACTTTAATCAATTTGTGCGTCTATTATAGTTCTGTTGTCTGTGTTATAGTATAGACAAGCGTAGTATGTAGTAACTGTGACGTCCATTTACAATATAATAACAGTTTTCTGTCGATTAAAGTGATTAATTAAGTTCAAGTGCAAGCTTGATATGTTACAATTAATATAATTTGCTCACCTGTTTGTCTGTACAATTAATTGTAATACTTTTGTACTGTTGATGCCATTCATTATTTATGGAAATAAGTACTTATGTTCAAGTCTTTTAAGTAAGCTTGTAAGTAATTGCAGATTATTGGTACACCATGATGCTTTGCGTACCACCAAATATTTGCACCTTATGCATTTGCCATAAGGTACTTTTTGATACGAAGAGCCACGTATAAGAAACAATAGCATATTGCAACTCCAGATAGACCAGATACTTGCCCATTACCGAGTTTTTATAGATTTATGTTAAGTTATCATACTCAAAATGTGCAGAAATCGCTAACAGTCACCAGTACAAAAGTTTTGTTTAGTTTACTTAAGGATCTATATTGTTTACGCTCGCAGCGTCTGTGTACAGAAATATATTTATACAGTTTTGAGTTTTATACATGTTGATTAAGTTTAAGTTTAGCTTCAAAAATCGGTGCTATTCGTCTTATGAACTTGAAATAATACAATCTTCCTCGTATTTAATATGTCTAATAATGAACTGAGAATTGTTCTCTACAGCAGCAGTTGCTTTAAAATATTGAAAGGCCCTTGTACTTATTTTATAGTCAATAAATAGTTCTGTTTGTAAATTGTTATTTTATTGTACAACATAAATACACTCTTTGGTTAAAGTGGTTAAACTGTTTTAAGACAAGACCACAGCATCAAAAATGAATATAGTTGCTATGTACATGACTGTGGCGCCTACCTGGCGGGTATGGGACACAATCGTTTTCTGACAGTTTTCAAATTACATATTTATAGACATATTTAGTCCCATGAAAGTTGAGATTTTTCCCACGCCGTGCGTTGTCGCCGCTTGTGTTTCCCTCATCACGCACTTCGCACCCAGCCAATCCTGTTGTAGCAACATTCATGATTTTAATTTTCTCCTGATGTTGACTTCATATGAAGCCTTTTTTTGTTTTACGCCGAAGTCTAGATGACTTCTCCAGGTTTCATAGCCTGTAATTGCCTCTTGAACCCATCATTGGGTCGTATGGCAGGTCGCTTCTCCTTGACCAAGCGATATGCCTCTTCAAACTCCATCCCTTTGTATTGCATGAGGTAAGCAATCGCAACGGTTGAGGTGCGAGAAACGCCGGCGTTGCAATGCACCAAAACATTCTCACCACGACACACTGAGTCGTGGATAAATGGTAAACACTCTGTTAACATTTGTTTGACATCAGTCTCTGGTAAATCTAAACACTGTACAAACTTATGTCCGACATTCACTTCAGCATTTATTCCTACACTAAGCACATTTTTAATGTCATATTGTTTTAATACATCATCAACAGTACAGTCCTGAGACCCTATATACAAATGCTCAGTCACTAACACGGGTATATTGTCAGGTTTGTTGTCCACCACAAAGCCATAAGTTGAGGAGATTTCAGTCTTTTCTCCATTCCGTTCTATGAACCTCTGTCCAGCAGCGTTTGTGAATACGGTTTCTCTAACTTTGAGTTTATTCTTTTGTTTCTGTAATTCGTTTAGGAAGCTCATTTTTGCCCTTGTATTAGATTTGTGTGTGTTGATGTCCTGAGGCACCCCAACGAGCAGCTGGTCCCGTTAGCCTCGCTCCAGCTCAGATTTTTAGATTTGAGTCAGAGATTAAATAAGTTATTTCACAACCAATACTGCACGAGTTCTTACTGTGTAAATGGATGTGGAAAAATGAACCCTCTGTGTTTTTTGGCGAACCTTTTTTAGGGCATATTTTTCCTTTTTTTACGAACTGGTGGTAGTTTCCTTTACCTAATTTGAGAAATCTAGTTTTGTTTCTTATTAAATTTAAGATTTCTCACTACTAATTCATCAATACAGTGATTCTTTGTTACTGTACAGTACCGGTCAAAAGTTTAAGTTCACTCTGCGAAATAAGGTTATCATATTTAATTATGTTCAAATATAGAATATGTTTTGAATTTCAAACGTTTAATTGTTTCCACGACTACCAAATAACAATAAAAATACCTCTTGGAGGAATCGTTTTATGTTATTCGGAAAATTTGATCCATTTAATATTTTTGTTCCGTATTTCCTATGAGATTTCGTGAAGTTAGAAATCATTTAAAATGGGTCGCAAAGCCGATTTTAGTGTCGAAACTCGTGCTGTTATTGTAACTCTGTCAAATGAGGGCTACACGACGCGGAAAATCGCTGAAAAAATGAAGGTTTCTCAAACCGCTGTCGTGAGTACTTTGAACCGAAAACAAAAAACCGGTCTTAATTGCAGTCGATCTCGATCAGGTAGGCCAAAAGTCACGTCTAAAAGCGAAGACCAATTTATTTGCGTGAAGAGCAAACGCCAACGTACTCTAACTGCTCCAGAAATTTGCGAAGAACTCAACGCCACCCGAGAACAGCGAGTATCGGTTTCGACAGTGCAACGGCGTCTGCGAAACTATGGTCTAAAAGGTCGTATTGCTGCCAAAAAACCCTTGTTACGTAGTCAGAATAAAGTTAAGAGGTTGAAATGGGCCCAGAAACACAAAAACTGGACGTCTGAACAGTGGTCTAAAGTTTTATTTTCTGACGAATCGAAGTTTGAAATTTTTGGAGGGAGACGTCGTCAATATGTTCGACGACAAGTAGGCGAACGAATGATAAAGCAATGCGTGATGCCAACAGTGAAGCACGGTGGAGGATCAGTTATGGTCTGGGGATGCTTTGCGGGTGACAAAGTTGGTGATCTCGTGAGAGTCAATGGCATAATGGATAAGAAAATGTATCATAACATTTTGCAACGTCACGCTTTTCCATCTGGAAAACGGATTGTAGGCAGAGGTTTTGTTTTCCAACAAGACAACGATCCCAAGCATACGTCGAAGTTGTGCAAAAACTACATTTCATCCAAAGAGAACCAAAAAGAATTAAAATATATGGATTGGCCTCCTCAATCGCCCGACCTCAATCCGATTGAGTTGTTATGGGATGAATTGGACAGGAGTGTGAGAAAAATGCGGCCAACTAATAAAGAACAGCTTTGGGAATACCTATACATTTGTTGGAATAAAATTTCGACATCAACACTGCAAAAACTAATTACGCGAATGCCGAAAGTGTGTATGGCAGCATTGAAAGCAAAAGGCGGATATTTTGAAGAGTCTAAAGTTGGCAAAAACTGATCTTTTTTATTTAATTGTGGTTTTAAATTAGAGAATTACCTTTAATTTATTATGTAATAAAAGATTATTAAATACATTGTGTTATATTTTATTAGTACATTGTGTTATAGCTTCATTTAACCGAATTTACAGAGTGAACTTAAACTTTTGACCGGTACTGTAACTCGTTTAGGAAGCTCATTCTTCCTCTCTATCAACCTGACGATCTCCAATATTACTATAGATCAGCTCCTTCTGGTCATACTCGAGTACTCTAGAGGTAATCCATGCGGCAGATTGTTCTTTATGTTGTTGTGCTATGAATGCTTTGACTTTATGTCCTCGAGTCCTATTCGCTTTATTTATCACTGTTCTCTTTGTTTAATTTATTCTTCCTCGCTATCACTGTCTTCCACTTGACTATCTCCACTATCGCTATAGACGAGATCTTCTGGGTTATACTCGACGTTGCAGAGATAGAGTCCTTGCGGCGGGCAGTTCTGGATGAAGTTGTACCAGGAGTGCTTGGACGGGACTTGCAGCATCACCTTTATCTCGTCAGCGGGGAGCTTGCCCACGGCTACGCTTATCAGTGTGCCCATCATCCGACGTATCTGCAAGCATTTTAATACATTGTACTATTTGCAAATGGATTGGAAATTTAAAAATTTGATACTAAAGTGAGTGAGCAATTTTTGTCAAGTTTCCTTTTTCTAATACTTATCTACACAAGTTTGAGACGATTTAATTAAGACATTAGCAGTAGGAGGCACTCCTCCTTTCGGGCAAACTCGGCTCCATTCGGCTCAGCACTGCTCCGAGCAATAATTAGGGTTGGCACCACTACGTCCTTTTGCGTGCACGACCATGGATAAGATAAAGACTTGAATTTTGACAACCCTAAATAGCCGAAAGGGATAGTGCCATACATTAGAAAAAATACTGAGTACATATAGTGAAGTACCTAGTCGAAAATATCGTGGCTGCAAATTTGTCAGCTGAAGTAGACGGCGCCTTGTAGACATTAGCCCTCAAATTACAGTTTTATTGTAGCGATATATCTGTGCCTATCTTGCATCTCTTTCATTTTATTTACCCACCTGATTGTGCACAAACGCCCTAGCCTTAAACTCCACATCCCAGTAGTCCCACACACTGTCCCTCGGATAACTAGTGACCAGCGGGGTCCCCGGCCGCACTAGTATGTGTTTGAGCTCGCGTCTGTTATGCTTGTGTTGCTTCAGTTTGTCGAAGCGCTTGAATGTTGTGAAGTCGTGGAGGCCGACAAATTGTTCGCAGCCCGCTTTGAAGCGCTCTATGTCGAACCCCGGTGCTCTGAAATGGAACAGCACTTGAAGGTGGCGGACTGGAGGCATGTGACCGGCGGCGCGGCAAGTCGCGCGGACCTCCGAGTGACTCGATCAAAATGTATATAAGTATACTTGAAATGAATCGCTCTGGTTTGGTTTGGTCGCGTGAGTACAGTTTGCGATATTATTATTTATATAGTGCCAGTTATAGTTATTTTATCTATCAAGAGAGGATTGGCCAACAGAACTAAATTTTTATCATGTTTAATGAATGAATGATCAAGACGGCAAAAAATACAACAAAATTAATTTGTCTTTTCCAAATTGTCATGATTTAGAATGAACTTTTATATTATTTTTATACTTCATAACATAAACCAATTTTTGAATTAGTTGTTATACAACTGAATCAGAAAATTATAACAATCGAAAATCGTTTGAAAATGTGAATTGTGTCCTTTCATTCTAGAACCAGAAGCGTCCGGGAGCCAACTATGATATACAAAGAATTTAATGGCTTTGTTTAAGAAATGAATCTCTATTGCGAAAACCCCTACTGATAGCATTTCCCCATAACTTATTTTAATGTTTCTTTTACAAGCATACCTTATAAAATGGCACCTCCTCCACTCCTCTATAGGTATATGTTGTGCTATGCTCGAGAATTCTGGTAACTTAACTTCTGGCTTCAACACTGCTAACCTGTAACGCATACAATATACTATATTTGTCTTTTATCTATTACCATATTAGCAACTGCCTTCACAAGGGAGATTTCTTCCTCAGGGATGGTTTAACCCCTTATATAATGAATTAATGATTGAAATTATACATAATGATAAAAGCTATCAGCATGCCAAATTATACATAATGATATAAGCTATCAGCATGCCAAATTTCATTTCATATTTAGTGCAGTTAAATAAGGAATATGGAAGACCGAGCTTTGCTCGGAAAACATAAAAAAACTCAAGTGTGCGTTTTCCCAGAGATAAAACCTAGTTAGATTTTCGCCCTGTAAAGCCCCCATATATCAAATTTCATCGAAATCGTTAGAGCCATTCCGAGAGAGATCCCCGAAATATATATATAAATAAACAAGAATTGCTCATTTAAAGGTATTACATAGAATATGCACATGCCTCTAGCTCTTTATTACAAACAGGAAATACAAATTGAATCTCACTATTAAAAATGTTTCACACCATACCTGTACAAATATGTCCTGGACAGCGCTTTAAACCTGGCATGGAAGTTGTCCGACACTCTCAAACAGTCCTTGACGTAGATAGGCGTCTCCGTCTTCAGGAAGTGCTTGTTCAGTTTAAATGTGACCTGATGTGGTTCGTAGATCTTGCTGCCATAGCGATCCAGATCGAAGTGGGCACTTGAATTTAAAGCATGTACTCCACCATCTGTTCTGTAAATGATAAATTTCCTTAGATGTGTTTTATTTAACAAATATTATATTTCCAAGCTCTAATGTGAATCTTCATTCAGATCATTTGAATGCAGCAGGCCAGTAGCCATACCATAGCAAATTAAAATGAGTTCATGGCAAATTTGCTATGGTATGGTTGGTTATTATTATTATGATTGCATTAATTTAATTTGCTGCTGTAGTATATATGCAGTTAGGTTATTCCACCTTTACGGACTACTAGCTTTTGCCCCTGTCTTTTTAAGGATAAAAAGTTTATGTTCTTCTCAGAAACAAAAGTATGCTTGGGCGATTTTTATAAACGAATATAATCGGCCATTTACCGGTCCAGTATCCATATTTTTATATTATAAACTAGCATTAACTTACCGGCTAGATAAAACAACGTTGGGGTAGTTCAAAGAACGCAGTCCCAGCAGAGCTAATTCCAACCGGCCCTGTACGCTTTCCGTGTCTGTATAGTTCTTCCCATCTTTGAACCAAAGCTTCTCCGAGGACCTGCGTTTAGGAAGCAGTTGCACATGGAGTATCGAGAACAATAATGCCTCGCTAAGAACTGAGCGGATTATTTAGGCTACAAACCTGAAAGTCGACCCAATATATGAAAAGAATGTTAGATATCTGGCTTTCATACTCAAATGCACACAGAAAACTTGTTGTTATTAATGTTTTATCTCACGAAATAAGTATTTACTTTTACAGGTTAGTTTCCCTGAGTTTCTCAGCTGATTTTGACACTATTCAACCCTCAACCCGATTAACTAGATTTTTTTAAATATGGTCAACTGGAAAAAACGCTTTAAAGACGTCAGTGAAGCTATTTGAGACTACATTTAAATAGCTAGTTTTTAAAGTATCTGTTAGTGTTTTTGCTTTTATTCCCTTTCACTGAGGTAAACAGCAGTTTACTTGACAGTTTTATTCAGTCAGTCGAAAAATGGCTCGACGGACGTGGCATATGTTTACTGTGATAACACTAATATTTACGATTTTATCACTCGTTGGGGATGTAAATACTTCATCACCGGCACCATGGTACGAGAACCTGCCCGCGGTGACCATGGACTACAAAGTTCACATCGACGCGGGCAAAGAAGACTGTTACTTTCAATACGTGCAGCCGGGAGCCACATTTTACGCCAGCTATCAGGTAATTAGCAATTATTGTCGCTTTCAGGCATATGCTATGTTATCGCATAGCTTTCCGGTTTAATTGACAAGCGTGTCAGTAATCTTGTTAAGGTTTATGTGGTAACAGAGCAGTTTATTAACACACTTTCTAATTTGTCCTAAGGTGTTGAAAGGAGGTGATGGCATGTGCGGGTTCGCGGTGCGGCACCCTAACGGGCAGATCGTGCACCCGTACGAGTGGCGGCAGAGCGCGGAGTACGCGGACCAGTCGTCGACGGGGGGCTACTACTCCGTGTGTATCGACAACCAGTTCTCGCGGTTCGCGGGCAAGCTGGTGAACCTGTACCTGTCGGTGATCCGCTACGACATGTGGGAGAAGTACGCTAAGGAGGTTGAGGAGCTGGACATGAACATTAAGAACTTTACTGTGAGTTTCATTCATAAAATTGTGATTGACCTCATTTAAAGCAGACTATAGTTGCCGTCAGATATATCAGAGTGAATATGGTTATTCCTATTGTCAATGTATTAGGGTACCTGTTCAAATACAGTAATCGGTATATCTTTATGCAAAATTCACAACAATATGCATGCCATATGCCTGTCATTCTTTCTTTCTCAATTTACTCTTGATTAATGATTGTTTTGATAATTGTACATTTCCTTCATATTTTTCTCATAATCATTATTTTACTTACTTTATTGAAGGACTTGAAGTACACCAGGCTGTTAGAATGTTTAAATGTTTATTTGCAACCAAGTAGATACAGTGGGCACATGCAACTTAATGCTAGAAGACGAATATATATGATATGAGGATTTTCACCTAGTTTGTTCGTAATATTACCATTGCCTTTGTCTTACCATGGTTGTATGATTTCCAGTCATCTATCCAGCTGGTGGAGCGCAACATAAATGACATCCTGCAGTACCAGTACCACTCGCGCGCGCGCGAGTCCCGCGACTACAACCTGCTGCAGGACAACAACACTTATGTGCTCAGGTAACTCTTACAAAAATTGAATAAAACCGGACAAGTGCGAGTCAAACTCTCCCACCGAGGGTTCAGTACTTTTTAGTATTTGTTGTTATAGCAGCAACAGAAATACATCATCTGCGAAAATTTCAACTGTCTAGCTATCACGGTTCATGAGATACAGCCTGGTGACAGACGGATGGATGGACAGCAGAGTCTTAGTAATAGGGTCCTGTTTTACCCTTTGGGTTTGCAATGCAGTTTTGTTTCTTTTAAAAAATAAAGGAATGTCTCCTTTAAGTAAAATGAGCCAGCTTAAGGATTTAAGGTAATTTCCCTCCAGGGCCTGACTTATCTTTCCACCCTGTATAGAGCAAACAACAAGATATTGTGTGACAATGTTCAGTTGTCCTGGATTCAAATTATACTATTTGGTACTTATCAAAAACCGGTTGGCAGCTCAGTTCCAAAAAATAAATTATCAACAATTATTTACAATTTTACCTAGGATGTCATAAAAAGGTATATTTTCCGTGTTCGTGATTTTATATCATATACAGCTGATACAAGGTACTAAATCGTGTTACGTAAGGCAAACGTAAGGTCATTAACCCTATACGCTATAAGTTTAACGTTAAGATATTTGCATACACGTTACATGCGAGTCTATCATATAAAATAATTAATTTGATTGTTTTTTTTAGGTGGTCATTCATCCAGATCCTGGCCATCACAGCAACAGGGACATTACAAGTTTACTTTTTAAGGAAACTCTTCGAAGTTAAGGACAACTCTTCAAAAACGAGAATATAAATAATGTATAAGAGAATCACAACTCAGACGAAACAGCCTATTCACTTGCGCCGCTCTAGGCCTTATCAGGGTTAGACACAATACATGTGAACATTAGTCATAAATGTGTAGACTGTTTTGTCTGAGCGTTAATTTTGTAGAAATGCATTTGTTATCAGGATTTCAACTTGTTGACTGACTCTAACATTCCTTCTTGATTAATTTCCAATAATGAGTACTAAATGCGGCATGAATTGATTTATTTTTCTATGTTACCTAAATCAAATGGCCTATTTGTCTTTTCTTTTTGATTATTCTATTATTTTGACTTACAAGGGATTGATGATTTATCATACATATGAAATGTTTTACAAGCTAGTCTGAGAAAATGACTTTATACTCATAAGTCTTAATAATCTTCGTCTTTATTGCCAAGAAATCTATGGACTGTCAAAGAGGTAACGAATAGTATTTCATTTTCACACTTAATATAAAAATAAATTAAATTTATGATAATATCCACTCTAACCTACTCAAAGTAAGATTATTTTTGCTACTCTATAGTTTTAACAATGTTTACTGAACCACATTGAATTATTTTAAGACTAAGATCTGCTTTTTATTTTTATATTTTTTTATAAGGACAGTACAATTTCCAAGGTACACAATATCTGCTGTTCCTTTGTTTTTACGTTTTTTCCATGTTTGTGATTTGTTTAATATTGACATCACATGAATGTTTACTACGTTTTCTAAAATATAATTTATGGACTTGTTTTTGATCTGAATAAAAGAATAATATTTTATACAATTTAAAAAGTTTATTTTATTTTATTTGATAAACATTATGGACATCTAAATATATCTAAATTATAATTGAATTTTATGTCAGCTGAAATAATGTTGAGCATGAATTTTACGAATTGTTCGAGATTTCTAGTTATAGTGACAATGGTAGAAATCTAGAAATACCTTTTATACGTGATGTACTTACAGAATCGAATATTAAAATAAATAATACAATTATTTGTGGCTCTTTAATTTTATGTTTCATGACGAAATTGATATGAAAGGCAAGCAAATCTGTACTAGTTTTATCAGGTGTTAAAAGGGGTATATAATAAAAAAAATGTCTGATATGTACGGAGTTATATTTGACAACACTATAAATAAGCCCTATAAAGAATGTCGACCCTAATTCATATACAAATGTATAACAATAATTTACTTAAGTACATAAATTCAAATGTTAATAGTAAAATAGTAAATATAATTACACGGTAGGTAAACATGGGAATGTTCTAAAATTAAATTAATTGTGATAATTTCATGAAGAAATCGTCTCGTCCGCTTATATGACTAGTTAAGATAACGAAACAGCGGGCAAGACAACGAGCTGTTGGTGCGGCTGCGGCCAAACTAAATAATAACTCATCGCAAAACCTTGTTAAACTTACAAAATTACAAGATATTTATTGTATTATGTGAGTGACAGAGATGAAAATTCTATGTTCGGATAAGTCCTCCAGAGGCATCTTGTTTTATTCGCTTCACCTTTCCACAAGTTATAATAGCGATAGCCTTAAATCTCGTATTTACTTTGCCTTCAGGGTACAAATGTAATTCGCATTTTAACAGGGATCTGGGCGGTTCTCAAATTATATGACTGCGGTCAGACTCAACTCCGTCAAACTTTTCATACATGTATGGCTCGACGGAGTTTAGACGCAGGCACAAATCTGAAGAATGACCCATCTACGGCGTTCTAAATATTAGTTTGACCGTTACATGATACGTTACTTACATCTTACAACTAATCAGCAGTTTCATAAACGTCTGTACAATAAACTCTCGAGAATCTCATGCGTAACTGTACACTCCTCTATACATTACATTATACGCCCACTATTATAGGTATACTACATTATGACGCTCTTTGAACGCGAAACATGAATACATCGTTATAAAACAAGCACCACTATCTTACTATTAATCTATTCCAAAAATGCATTATAACTATAATCCGTCTGTTTTTCTAAGATCAAGTACGCCGTAGTACTTTTACTACGGCGAACTTGATCTTAGAAATCGGGCAGGCTACATGAAAACATGTAAGTATTAATGCATTTTGTTTTTGTAAATAATGATGACTCACACTTACTATACTCTTTGGACTCGCGCTACATCTTACCGATCTGACTTTAAAGCTGGTTTCATGTTACACTTGCATATTTCGCAGCGCAATGTTTTTTCAGATGATACTTGTATGAGGCGCGGCTCGATGTAGCGCGAGTCAAAACGTAGGTGCAGTAACATTGTGTTGGTCAAAATGCTCCAAAATACTAGGGTCTATAGTATAGTCTACTAAAATAAGGCAGTGGTTGGACGGACATTCTAGTCTCTTCACCGCTTCATCACTCAGATCATTATGAAATTGTGAAATGTGTTAATAATTACAACTCATTAAAGCACCACGATTCGAGTGGCTTATCTTATAAGTACTTGAGCTACTTGATAGTTGGACAAAAAGACTGGACATACTCCTGATCCTGGACCCAGAAATGGCGATAAAAAACAGCCAATCACCTGGGGTCTCTGGAAAGAGCTCTTATATCTTCACTTTCTAAATACATATGTCGTAGCTTTTTCACAGCGTATCAAGCCTTAAATTTGCAAATAAACATTAGAATTCACCAGGCTCAAACGTTTTGGTTCTTAAAAAGTGCATAAACGTTAGTTTTACTGCCAATTTAAGGGTAAATCCCAGTTCCGCCGGAGCTACGGGAAGTCTAGCTCGCAAGCTTTTCATATAAGTCCTTGAAGCCCTACACACTGTGACACGTCTATTTCCTTGGGTAAGTCCATCAGGTCAGGACTTTTTCTGCCCCAGACTCGTGCCGGAGAGAGAGAGAGAGAGCTAGTAAACGGCACCGCTAACTCAGTTTGAGGAGGTCACGCGACCTCCGTGGTGGGGGAGCTTTATTCCATTGTAGCTATCTGACGTCACGCTTAGAGCTGACGTAAATCCTCGAAGCTCTCACTGTGACTCGTTTGTCCGTGTGTCAGGGCGGTCAGGGTTTCTTCTTCTGGCCGAGGTAGGTCCCGGAGAGCGCGAGCAGGCGGTAGCGCTGGCGCAGGTTGCGCGCGCGCGCATGCGCGGAGGCCACCTCGGTGGTGTAGGAGCCCGGGAACCAGCCCGCCTCGCCGTCGCGGGTGCGCTCGCCGTAGTACCAGCCTGGAATACAAACAATTCTTTATTCGACAAACCCTACAGTTTAGGAAAAAAATTATTAGGTCGGATTTAATATTAACTCTTGCACTTCTATTAATTTTCTGGTTGGGTTATAGATGTGGACACGCATTTTCCCAGATAAAAAATCGTCTCCTATAAACGATGGCGGGTTACATGATACTAGTTTATTTATTATGGAAGCACTGCTAATATAGTGTAAGGGCCTACACCGCCTCGGTACGCAACACTGACTTTCGCTTTTCTCTAGTCTTGCGCGTGACGTTGAACACATCTACCTCTGCCAGTGACAGTTCGCCGGGCTGCGCGGCCGCGTAGGCGTACAAGGCTACAGCCTTAGGACAGTCCCGCTACACCGCAACACCAATACACACTCACCTTCACTAGTCTTCCGCGTAACGTTGAACACGTCACCCAACCGTCGCGATAATTCATCAGGCTGAGCGGGGATCCTATCTCATCGCATAATAATTGATTGTCATAATGTAATGTTACGCATAAATCTCTTTTCGCATATTTTTTCTCCAGCTGAAACAGAAAGTATTTTCGAAAATATTTTGCATAGGTTGTGTAGAATAAGGTAGGTTAGGTTAGGTTTGAGTTATAATTTTTCAGAAATGTTAATATTTCCAGCACAATAACAATTATGCGAAATGAGTTTTATGCGTAACATTACATTAGGACAATCAATTATTATGCGACCCAATATGGACCCGGCTGAGCGGCCGCGTAGGCCTACGGGCAGTCGCGCTACACTGCCTCGTTACGTAACACTCACCCTCACTAGTCTTCCTTGTGACGTTGAGCACATCTCCCTCCGCCAGCGACAGCTCGTCGGGCTGCGCGGCCGCGTACGCGTACAGGGCGACGGCCTGCGGGCAGTCCCAGCCCGCGTACACGGCCTCGCCGGCGCCGGCCGCGGGCGGCGCGAGCGCCTCGCTCCAGCGCGACGCGTCCGTCTCCGACGGGCACGAGATTAGCTGGGGAATAGACAAACTGACGTTATTTTTAATAAATAATAGAAATATTATTTCCTCCTTGCTCGGATGATTACGCTACAAAACTAATCAATTTAAAAAAATGTTATACCGTCATAAAACCAGTTAAGATGTATTCAATTATCCCCGTAATTGAGAACAGAACATAACGATAGTTTAGGTATTTACAGTAGTGTTTATAAATGTAATAAATAGGTAAGTGGTGAGTATGCAAATATATAAAAAAACTTTTATTAATTTCAGAAGTCTATTTAAATTATATTTTTGTGTTTAAAGGCCCGATTAACATATTACTAGGTTACATTTAAATGGTGCAGTGATTATTAGGACATGCGTCAATCTGTTGGCAATTTTACGTACGAAACCTGAAGTAAGTCCAGTCAGTTTGTCCGTATTGTTGGTCTAAATCATCTGAAAATATACTTAATTAAAAAAAAAATTACAAGCTTGTATGATAGAGTATGTAATGTAATTAGGTACCCATTTCAGTTATTTAGAATCTCTGTGTCCCACTGGCAAAAGCAAAGCTTTAATAAAAGACATTTCTCGAAAACTTGTTGGGGTGTCTGGCGACCTACGAGCAGTGTCATATTTGCCCAAAGGCTCAGCTTAACCATACAGCGGGGAAATGCGGCTAGTGTCCTGGGGTCGTGGGGACTCTGCCCCAGGTGACATTAGGGTTCGTCGAAAATTGATTAAGTACGGTCAGCCAAGAGAGGTGTCTACCACTTTCTTGGCTGACTTTACCAATGTAAATATTATATTGTAATTAACTATGTAATTGTATTGTTTTAAAATTTAAATAATGACATTTGAAACGTTTAAAAACATTTGTTACATAAGCACCTCTCCAGCAGCGAAATCATCATATTGCGTTATGTTTGGTGCATGCGCCTATATTTTGTGGCCCGTTTCGCCCGGTGTCTTAGTTTGCACTTCGTGTCGGTTAGGGTCTCATCTCAGAGCATAAAATATAGTAACTGGAGACGTCATGGCTGTCATTTTCTGTACAAAACAGTCTGCCGATTTTTGCGGGGGAGGGGACGTCAAATGTATTGGCTACTCCTGCATGATTTGTACGTAATAGCCATGTCAGTCCATACAAAAGTTTGCATGACTGTGCAAAATTTTCGGCAGAGGGGTAAGCTCTTTAAGGCAACTCGTGTTATTAAATGGGGTTTTTCATAAATAAATATCGAAAACCCGATTCTCACAATTCCCGGTGTTTTTGGGTTCTTTCAACTCAAAATCACTAGCATATTCAATTCTGATGATAAAATAAAATGTCCCAAAAATTTTTATGAAAATTGTACATTCCACTACGTCACGCACATACAAGTGAAAATTTTTTTCATACTAAAACTTGACGTAATGGAATGGACATTTTAGGACATCTTTTTTTAATGGTGGGATGGAGAATGCTGTCGATTCTGAGTAGAATGAGCCCAAGAACGTCCAGATGTGAAATAATCAGGTTTTCAATATTTATTTCTGAAAACGCCCAAATGCTCTAAGGGTCTCATAATCCCAATATGTTGTATCCGGCCTTACCATCTCTAGCGTGCGTCCCTCGTGGTTCTCGAGTAGTGTCAGCAGCAGCGCGTGCTTGGCGGCGGCGGCGCCCGGCCCCGCGTCGCCCGCGCACACCTCCAGCAGCGAGCGCGGGCAGAAGTCCACCGCCACGTGGCTGTTCTCTCTGTAACGAAAAGGATGAGGTTATGTTTTAGTAAAAAATAAATACAGCGTGGACTACAGTTATTTGTTTTACAAGGGGCAAAGTTGTTGTTTAACCGCTCGTGCTAGTATTGATACCCGAGCAAGCGAAAGATTCCAAAATTGAACAACGAGCGCAGCGAGTGGTTCGAAAAATGGAATATTGAGCATTGCGAGGGTTTCAAAGCGCGAGGGTGAAACACAAAATTTTCCAGTGAAACACAAAATTTTTCACCACACCACCCCGAAGCAAATATCAAACAAAATCAAATCCAAATGAATGTTATTTAATATTTATCATCCAAAATCATCATTTAAAAATCAATTCAACCAGCAAACATAAGGAAAACAACTCAAAATTTGCATTTGATTACTTTGCCTCACATGTGAATAAAATGCAACTTTGCTATCAGTTTTTGAAGTGAAAAGTAAGCCTTTCCGAGCTGGTGTGGTGAAAAAGTGTTTAAACCTTCGCTTACCACCGACGCGATAGCGCAAAAGAAAATCAAAATTCGTAGGTAAGTAGGTAAGTATTTAAATTTAAAACTTCATGGTTTGCTTTTTGGCTGGCCAATTTAGAACTCTTAAGCATCGAATAATGAATACGTGTTATTCTTTCTCTGTAATTCTAATTCAGACTGTATGCAACAGCATATTCCACCGCACTCAATTTGCGACAAATTGGACCGTAAACGTATAGGTAAAAGACTCAGGGCCAGTTTCACCAACCACATTTGACAGACTGACCAACGTCAGCCGGCGCGCCCCGGCGCTTTATTATGAATCTTTCCATACATAAAAATTTAGCGAACTCTTTAACGATACGAACAGTTTGTTGCTACCGACCCTAAGTAAATGAGAAATGTTTACGCTTAAACAACCTAATAACTTGGTAAGCTGCAATTCCAAAACGAATAAAAATCCGTTCCAATTGCAATTTTATTATCCTCCTAAACAAAACAGTTAAAATTTACTGACCCCTTCTTCTTGGTGATGACAAGCAAGTCGTTGAACAGGAACAAGTGTAGCGGTGTCTTGTGGAACTTGCGGCCGAAGGTTAGCTTGGACTCGTCCGCTTTCCATACCAGTTGCGTCGCTTCGCCTGATCGCACTAGCCACCGGACCGGCCTGAATTAAAAGGAAATAGCATCGATGTAGTAAGAATAATTAGTTCTAGTTAAAAGATAAATAAAAGTAGATTGGAATTTATTTCAATTAAATGGAGAATTGTTAAAATGTTAGGTTGTCATAGTGCAAATGAGAAATTTGCGACCCGAACGCCATGATTGAGACAAAAAACCGATAATGGCGATAATTGTACGATTCATATCAAATCACTTGAGCAGTGTTTCAGAAGAGAGAACGGAATTTAAACCTTCTACAGTGTAGAATCTACACCGTAGTTAAAGTCCATATTTAACTATCAGTTCACCACTGCACGCAACCAGTGTTGATGATAGTGATTAAATATTTATTTTCCATCGAATTTCATCGGAAACTTACGAACGTGTCTTGCTATTTCAGTCAGTCTCGGTACAAAAAGTACTGACATTAACTGAACTAGCATGACAAATACGAACGCTTCCGAGAAATTACGATGGAAAATATTTATGCACTACATCACCGTATAATTAGTAGGTTCAAATTTCTATGACTCTAGGAAGACCCTGATGACTTCGACCATATATAATGGCTCCTCTACACGATGGCCCAGTGCCGGCCACTCCAAGGGACGCATTTATGCGTTAGCGGGAGCAAGTGATATTGCTATCTCGTTCTACCGCATGGCTGCGTCCCTTGGAGTGGCCGGCGCTGGGCCATCGTGTAGAGGAGCCATAAACTAAAGATGTTAACCTTTTATCCCGGCGTGAGCAAGCCGGACCAAGGTTGGGTGGGTTGCGCATAGAGGGCGGGAACTCGATGCTCTGCGATATCCGGAACATTTCTTCAATACGCTCCGTGTTGCGCGCACCCTCGTTACACTGTGACACGAACTGTAACAAAAAATGACAACTTAAAACTAACTGTTGACAGAGCATGACGATATTACAGGTCTACCACAATACTGAGACGATTTGTAACCCTCATTCGAGTTTGACCGTGGCGTTCAGACGGTTACCTACTGTGCTTTGTCATTATCATTCGTTCAGCATCTTTATTATCCACGGCTTAGCATAGCTTTCTCTTCGAGTGCGCTACATTTCCCGGTCCCGAGCTGATACGATCCAGAAAAGATCCACATTCTTCCGAATGTGGATCCACGAGGTATCGAACCATTGTAATGCCGGTAGTGGTCCAACGTGATATATCTGATCTAGGTATAATACTGACGTGGTTGAGCGTGGCCAGAGCCAGCATGCAGCCCTCTCGTTCCTCGTCTCCCTCGTTGAGGTGTTTGAGCACGGCGTCCAACAGTAAGGGCAGTCTGGTCACGCGCTGCATGGGCAGCATTAGGAACGAGTGGAGCGACAACGACTGGCACGCTGGGTGGCTTTCCAGTCTGCAAACAGTTAAAATACATTAGTAACGCAGTTATAAAAAAAAAAACAAATCAGACTACGGAGCTCGGAATTATCGGTGAATAAACATATAAATGTCGGTACGTAGGTAAGTTTAACACGTCTGACTTTTCCACTGTTTCAGAGGAGACACACCAGTTTTTCCTCGCTAAACTAAAGCTTATTTCCGTAGCCGACGTTTTCCTCGATCATGGTATTTTTCATGGATAAGTGTTGTTCATGGTTTACCAGTGTCCATTGTCAAAAAGCATTAATGCATGTCGCTGTTTCGAGCAAGAATAGATGTAGGTAGCTGTGGAATTGTTCCGCGAGGCTCCTCACAAGATCACAACCAGAGAGAATATTCTCAATCTCACCTTCTCAAAGCAGTTGCGAACGCAGGCCTCTCCCTCAAACGCTGCAGCGCCCGCACCATGAGCGCCTGGTTCGAGCAGTACTTGACGTAGCTGTGGAAGTGCTGTTCCGCGTGTCTCCTCACGAGGTCGCAGATGCCGGTGAGCAGGATGTTCTCCTGCCAGCAGCGCTCCAGTTCCACCATGAGGAGCTGGGAGCACTTGCGTACTGGAAGGAAATTAGAAGTTAAGAAATATAATATTACGTAAATAGATAGGGCTAGAAAACTAGTTACAGTACAAGTTACAAGACCCATCGTAGGCAAAACCTTGAAGAGGTTTGTGTGCCTATAGGGTTGACTTGTCCAAGATGCTTTTCGGCTTACCGAGTTTGATGCTGACATTACAAATACAACTGGCGCTAGCATTAGAGACATTCCACTAGCGTCGATTACGAACGCTACACCTTTGAGTATTCTTGAGAGCATTTTGCAAAGCTGAATTTCGGTTAAGATAAATAGATATTTTTCTCAGCCAAGACATTTTGAAGACGTAAAATGTCATCAGAACAAAAAAAAGTATAAAAAAGTAAAGTAGTAAGTGTGTATTAAAAGGGTAACCTTCGTAAAGGGCCCACCGATTACCAGTTCTCCGGACGATATCACCCTGTCAGTTATTCGGAGGTGTCAAATAATCAATGAGCCCCTTAGGGCCACTTGCACCTCTCCACTAAGCCGGGGTTAAGCGGTTAAACCGTTAACTCAGTGTCAAATTGTACTGGTAACTATGGTAACTCAATGTTTAACTAGTTAACCCCGGGTTAGTAGAATGGTGCAAGTGGCCCTTAAGCTATACTTTTAGTTTTTTACATGAGAGCCGATAGTTACCAGGTAATATGGTGGAGAACAGCGCCTCCCACTCCTCGCGGGGCAGCACCTGCGGGTCGCGGAAGGCGGGGTGCGCGATGAAGTGCGACTCGAGGACATTGAGCGAGTTGAGATACGACGCCTCTGAGGTGAGCAGCTCGAACTTGGCCTCTTGGAGGCGCTTTTGAGCTGGCGCTAGGGAACCTGTGATGGTAGAAGTGAACATGAATGAATCACTGCAAAATACAGGAGTTTACACCTATACAATTTACATAAAATGCGATGGATGTAAGTATGATGTTGAGGGCCCTTTTACATAGCTACACGAATATAGGTTATGTGTTAACTACTGTTAAGAGAGAAAACACCATACATCATTAAATAAAGGATTTAATACATAAAATACGGAAAACAGGCGTAGCTTCAAGTAAATTATCACACCCTGACGCAGTAATGGCGGGCGATCCTCCTCTGATCGTCCGGATCGCGCCAATCGTAGTGTCATCATTGACACCGACCGTAGGGCTGCGTTCGAGCAAACCACATAATCGGTTATCACTACTGTAGCACGCTTTTTGGCAATCTAGCGGATACAGGACAGGGTGAACTATACTGTTTATGTTTTACAATAAAGCATGCGACAGCAAATTGGTACTGTCAATAATGTCTGGACGTGTAAAAGACAAAATTTTGATTTTTAGTGCCTGAAGTAGACTCGGTACTTCTAGTCAATATAAAGGTGGGTACATCAGTTACAGGTACACGCGGCCGTGTCACACACAGACTGCAACTTACTGAGGACAGTAGACTGCAGCACTTCTGGCACTTCGCACCAGAGCGTGCGCGCGGGGCCCCGCGGCGCCACCAGCGCCATGGCCGACGGCCGGGAAGGCGCAGGCGTGGCGCCCAAGCCGGCGCCCGCGTCGTATGCGTCCGAATCTGAGTCACCGGTGTCGCGGCAGACGGACTGTGAAATCATAATATAAAGTTAGACATTTACCCCCTTATTCATAAACACGCTACAAATCTCAATTAGCTAATAATCGTTTGTCCTTATCTGTCATTTTGACTTATGTATTTGTAAGAAAGGGATACGAGTAAAACTTAATTTAACTAAATCAGGCCCGTTAAACTTTTATGAATAAGGGGGATATTTCGCAATTACAGGGACGAGGTAAAACAAAGCCCGCAGAAAAAGATTTTCAAAGCACAGGGGACTCTCTAAACAAGCAAACACATCATAACAATTAATCAATTGGACAAGATTGCCAATAATCATCTCAACAAATGATCCAGCTTACAGACGATCAAGTTCGTTGCAAAAAGTCAAAATCAGCGCACTATGTATTAGTCCGCGCGCGAATTGATCCGAACAAGTGCGTTGCTCTTCATTTGAGACCATCGATCTTCTATATAAAATAATAACGTCGACTACGACTGAAAAATAATATATAAATAAAATAGTGAAGGAAGGATTTTATTTTAACATTCATTTTCCAAATGTACACAATTTAATGATCAAAAATTTAGTCCCGTTACCATGGTTGCATTGTCGGTGTCCCTACTTTATTATAGGTACTTCAATAATAATGATGTATTTTTTATTCGCTTCATAACAGACAAAATTGGGCCAAATAGATTGAATCAAAAGCCAATTTAAAGCATCACGATAAAGTCCAAACTTTAGACTTAGTATTATCACAATAAAAATCAAGTTCTTTGTTATTTACTTTCACCGCCGACCTACCGTATCTCCGTTAGAACTCTCTAAAGTCTCTAATATCTTAAACGATTGCGCGCACAGCACACTTAAAGGACGATTCACATCTTTTAAACTATTCTTCCGAGATACCCTTTTAAGTTTATTCATTTTTAAATGCATTGATCACCACAAGCACTACTGACATGTAAACAAGCCTACTTAATTATTAATTAACTCTCTCATTTAGTTTAAACGAAGCGTCGGAGGTCACTCGGATAATTCACCGACCCGGAGGTCGATGCAATTATAAGGTCAATTATTAATTATATTATTAGGTGCAATTCATTAGTGGAACGATAATTGCGTGCGAATTTTGTACAATAACTGTAACAGTTGTGCGAATAATTTTTGGCCGAAACGCAAAAACTACTCTACTATAATAGGGAACTGATTCGTGCCAATTCACGTTTCGTTAATGATGTTTTAACGAAACTCGAGATCAACAGAACGACGTAAGAAGAATATTACATATAGGTACCTACCTAATGTACCTATACATAATTATAATTCTCGCATACTGACGACAAATCTTGATATCGGTCATATATTTATGACGATTCAATATTTCATTGGGAAATTGATAAAACTTCGCAGAATTGTGTGATTAACGTACCTACTAAATTATCAGTAACTTTTCGACAATGACAAAATGTTTTTAAAGTATTCGACGCGAAAATTATACTTCATGGAGTTTATGACGTTGTTATTAGTAATATGTTGCTAGTTTTTCTTTCCAAATTATCCGACCTAGAGATAACAATGTGGCTGTTCAGAATTACGTAAGCGACGCACGTAAAATACATGCCCTTTTGTCCTGTAACAGTTAACCTTAAGTCTGACGCAAAGACGCATATATTAGCCAAAAGAATGGTTTCGGGTACGCCTATTGAGGCTGTGGGCTGTCGTCACTTGTCGAGCAAACATTAACAACAATGATGGTATTTGGGGCTCATATTTCGTTCAGGTGTACGTACTGTGTAGTAAATACTCATCTACAAAATGTTAATATGTACTTCGTCCCGGGGTCCCTTTGTTTCCCATAAAGTTTTAAGTCATAATGTATTGTTTGTCATATTATCTTTAGTCATAAAACTGAAACCGTTAACTTTTCAGGATTTTTGTAAGGTTATTATGTAGATAGGTTAGGTTAGGTTTGTTTTATAACAATCCTGAAAAGTTACGCGTTTCTGAGAAAAACCAATTATGTATGACTAACGAAAATTCGGACAAACAATACATTATGACTTATGACTTAAAACTATTTGGGAAACAATAGAGACCCACTTAGTCCCCATAGTACAAGCTTTGCTTAGTTTGGGGTGTTCCAGGGTTTGGGAGCCCTTACGGATACACTTCGACCCATTTGCACCCATTCAAAAGCTTGTTCAACCTTGTCCATGTCTCGGAAGATTCTGCTCAAGGGCAATTCTTTTGGATCTAGGTAGTCGGCTCCAGGCTTTCATTCTCTGTGTGGTGAGGGTATGATAAAGGTACAGTCAGCAGTTCTTACCTCTACTTTAGCCGCGTTGTAGAACTGGTAGAGTGGTTCGTGTGTGAACAGGGAATGAGGAAGTGGCGAGGCGGGGTGCGAGCCTGACGATGCTCCCGACGATGATGAGATGTTGCCAGCTTGATAGAGGCCGGCCTCCGCGTACCTGTGCCAAAAGACATGCCAAGTTAGAGTCAGGCCAAGCTAAGTTGGCAGCGATTTTGATAGCCCAAACGGTGCTAGTTTTAAGTAAAAGTCATAATTTCTAAAAGTTTGACGTTTAAAATAACACTTGCACCGCATTGATAATGTTTTATTGACAATTCTTTGCAGGCAAAGGCAGACACAGCTATAAAATCAGGAGGGGTCGATATCTAGGTACTGTTATCCTAGACCCAGTCTAGGGCCCAGGGGGAGTTATGATCTCCATGAGGAAATGGAGCATGGGGCACCAAAATGTCAGACACATGGAAGTCAACCAGAATGTCGAACTCTACTCTTTTAAAACTCTGAAGTGTAACAAAATTTGAGATGTGTGACCTAAGTGACACTCGAGTCCTATTGGCCCTGTATAAAAAAATTTTAGTACCTACCTAATTAGCCGTCGGGACCTGTCAGAAATCTACAAACTATATCACAAATTACGTGTTATCTATCTGAACAACCCATTTTCACACAGGAAATAGTACATTATATGAGTAATGGTTTAGTAGTAGGATTATAATTTCTTTGATAAGTGAAACGAATCTATCGCTATCGCAAAAACCACTTTTTTATTAAATAATATGTGTCAAAGAAACAAATGAACGCCACACTTAGGTGAACGCCACGCCACACGTCGACCTATTGACCTAAAATACAATGAAGTAAGTAATTAAGTAATTTTCAACTTTAATCGGCTGCAACAATCGGAACATCGATTTATCGCAAAGGGAAAGAAGGGTCACTTAATTATTAATCTACAATCGTAAACTGTGTCAATGCTATAGTAGGAACTACGAGTAGAATTACACGGTGTGTTTTAAATAAAAAAAACATAAGTGTGTGTGCCCAATCATTTAGCTATAATTAATTTATTTACTTATAATTAATTCGTTCCTTATAATGTTACTTTTGTTTGTACTTATACTAATGATTCGGTTAAATTATGTTCTAATGTATGGGCAAGAAAAACAAATTATAGCCAGCATTCAATGAATGTAGTACATAGATATAAACTATGGATGAGCGCATGCATACGAATTGCCTGTTGCGAGCTTCATGTCAGCAAAAAAGCGCCATCTGTTACACACTGCGTACAACTACGTGAGCTCGACTCTCGCGATAACTTTGTACGGGCGTACAAGGCTTGTTAAGTTTATTCGCGGTTTATATCAGAGGAGCGTCGAATAAGTTTATGGTTAATCAAAACGATATTTATTGTATTAAAATGGGCGAACTTATCCTTCTAAGTTTCCGTTCTTCTACGTTATTTCGTGATGTCATTATCGTCTCAGGCGGCAATGCAATATTTTAAACATTCGCGCCGTGCGGTGTGCCGCCCTGTGTCAAGGCTCCTCTTCACGTTGGGCCAACGCCAACGCCAACGAGAGACGCATTTATGCGTTAGAAGGAGCAAGTGATATTGCTATCTCATTCTACCGCATGGCTGCGTCCCTCGTTGGCGTTGGCGTTGGCCCAACGTGAAGAGGAGCCTTAAGCCGGCTCTGTCAAGGTCGACAAGTTGGCCGAGCTACTAGCTACAGCAGTACAGTTCGATAAGTACCTCCCGAGCTTTCGCGGGTAAAATGCGGCGAACAACTATTTCTGTCAGTTTCTTGTTTGCAAAACAGGTAGAGTAAAAAAGAAGGAATCTATACAGGAATACAAACTAACTAACTATTTTGGCTCAGTGATCCAAAGAGAATCTTGGCCTCCGAAACGAGAGCGTGCCACCTGTCCACAAACATGATGCAAAAATATAAGTAGGTAATGGAAAGTAATAAATACAGCGATGTGAATTAATCGGTGTTTGAAAATGCGCGCTTTGTTCCTAGCGCTCACCTGTTAAATTTTTTTGAGTTTTACCTACAGTTAATTAAAAACTTATACCTGACAAGAATTAATATACTAGGTACCTAAGTCAACGAATAAAACAATAACAAATACTTGATCTTGTTATTTTGAATGTTTTTAATAATTATGTAAAAGAAACGGGAACAAACTCTGTAAGTCAGACAATAGGTACTTTAATTTCGGTAATTATATCCGGTAGGTAATCAACTAATCATATTTAAGTAAATTTACCTATACAAATCACGCATTATGCATTTCTACTTCATAATAACTTCCAAAGAGAAATGACGTCCTTACAAGGTTAATGCATTAGCGCTATGACGTACGAGCGAACATCAGTTGCGCGTGAGAATGAAATAAAATTATCGTTTAAAATTGGTTTTAAGCAATAAATAAACCTAATTGGAAATTACTTACCGATGATATGAGGTCCCATTTTTTTTCTTATACTTCCTATAATGGTTTTTGCACCCTTTTACAACGCAATAAGGCATTTTTGTGTTATGCTGCGTGACAACTTTCTACTGCGCAATTCGCCACACGACTGAGCGCCGGGGTGTGATAAATGCAAATATCACACCCATGTAGCGGCCCCCTTTTTAGTGCTCGTTAGCCGCGTCCTTACGAAGTAATATATATGTCCATGATGTAGTATGATACCTTTGGGTATGGTGCTTTACGCACACTAGCGTCCCTCCCCCTCCCCCTGACGCAACCCCCCCTTTTAGCTTGAAATATGTCCCGGTTTACGGTTTTTTTTTATTTTTGAGAAAAGTATAAGAGTTAGGAAAAAACTGTCAAGGTAAGAAATAATCCTTAATAAATTTTAAACAAAAAAGGTTATATACAACTTTTTGGTAAGACTCACCATATTCATGTATTAACTTGTTGAAGTTCAATATAAGTTAGTACGTGATAGTACTGAAATAAAACTAATACGGAGAATAAGCTTGCAAGCTTATTCTTCATGAAGATTTCTTTCAGTACTGTCACGTACTATGTTATATTGAACTTCAACAAGTTTTTCAACGGTAAAATTTTGTCGAAGTTCATCTAGCTAAAACATCAATATGGTGCGTCGTATCAAAAAAATGAATATAACCTTTTTTGTTAGGAATTTAATAGGGAACATTTCTTTCATTGACACTTTTTTCCTATATTGTATACTTTCCCCAAAAAACAAAAAACACTCTCAACCGGGACATATTTCAAGCTAAAAGGGGGGGTTACGTCAGGGGGAGGGGGAGGGACGCTAGTGTGCGTAAAGCACCATACCCAAAGGTATTATACTACATTCATAGAATGCTGGCTATAATTAGTTTTTCAAAAAACACAATTTGACCGAATCATAAGTTTATCACGAAAAATGATTAATGATTTTTATGACTTTTACGGTATACGTATACGTTTTTTGCAGATAAACTAGGTAGGTACAATAAAAGTTTGTAAATTTTACTTTTAATTTTTTACATCGATATGAAACTTTGTAAAGCACATGCCTGATTATCAGCTAGTTAATATAATAAGCAACGTTTGGTACGTTTTCAATATTAAACGAGTGTTATTATACTTATTATAAAGTAACAAGTTTCATATATTATAGCTAGCTGACATAAGGATGCAAATTTTCCTAATTATTATTATCTCGTATTCGAGGAAATTGCAGGAATAAGCACTCACATTAAAAGCTATATTTTTACCAATAACAACAGATTTCTTTTTTGCACGTACATATGTTCTTATACTCTGCTTAGTTAATTTCATTGTGTAACAAAAGCTACCCACATAAATTGTAAGTTTTTATTGCTACACAGACGTCCCACCTAAATTAGATAATGTAAAATTTCAATTCAGGCCTTACTAAAGAACAAAAAAGTACCTATTCGCATTCCATCCTAAAACCTATCTATCTAACAGAAATTTACTGCCTAGGTGGATCGATTTACAGACACAAAAACGCGTCAAGCGCTCAACACTCCATAAAACATCCGCACTCACGATAACAACAATCTAACGCGTCAATTACCATAAACACGGCACAATTCCATTGTTTAAGTATGACATACACTTACAGCGTGGGAAAAAGAGCGTCGCTGCAATCCTTCACCGACCAGCACGACCCACACACTAGCATCACAACTTCACAGTCATACACTTTGAAAACAATTGAAAAACGAAAACAAAAGAGGTATTCGATTATTCTGTTTTTGAAACGTAACCGAATTCAACGTCCGCTCTGAAGGCAGTGGCGGTGGAGAATCGTTGGATACTGCCTTGTTCTTCGGCGGTGGCGCAAGTAAGGGGAATTTAGCGGTTGATTATACTATTGTTTCTGTTATTGAATTACACATTACGCCTTTCGCTTTTTGCGTATTCGATAGAAGGTACCTACTACCTAATTTGTAGCAGTGTTTTTTTTTTATAATATAAATTACATACGGAAAATGGTAGGTACTTACATGAGTACATGACGAAGAGCAACGAAACCAATTACTTATTCTGCGATTAAGTAAAATCAAGCCAGCAATGAGGTTATAAAATTCCTGAAAATAATCAGTCTTGCTAGTTCTTGGGTGGTGGGCATTTGTTATTTTTCTCAAAAATGGACGGCAAAGTCGACTTTGCCGTCTAAAAAATAGGTCGCGAAGCACGTAGTTTATGGTCAGTCAAAAATTAAAAAGTTATAAACATTGCAGTCTCGATTTTGGGACTGCAATGTTGCATACAAATTCCATTATTTGTCGAGTTCCAAACTTTTTAAAAGTTGAAATGGCCATATCAAATGAAGGCACAGGCCCATTAAACAGCCAAACAGATGATTAGTACCGCGACTATTTAGCTGTCTCAAATAGGTTGGCGTATTTTCGGCAGAAAAATACACTTCTATATTTTTATTAAAAAAATAAAAAGGCGACAAGGGCTTTTTTCTGTGAAAATGTATACGTAACAATGTTGCTTTTGTAAATTATTTCTTGCACCATTTTTGAGAAAAGCACTATATATGACTCGGCTAGAAGGCTACTTGCTGGCTTCGGATTCAATTAAACGGACTCCCAAGGTCGTCCGTTTAAAACGAATCCTCAGCCTGCAAGTAGCTACTTCCGAGCCTCGACAATAATGTACTATTATTAGCAAGTCGCTCTTGCCTCGCGCCAACACCTAACGGTGATGGAACTGGCTGGTGACTCACCGCGCCGGCGCATCGTTATCCCGACTATCCAAAAGGCACTATGTAACTACGAGACTCAAACGCACATACGACCTTTCAGTTCCGCAGGGTATCGTTCCTTAGTAATCGTTGTACCAACTAGTTAAAAAGCATTATGTGACTACAAGCTACGAATACACATACGTCGTTTTAGTTTAGTATCCCCGTGTAACGTCGACTCACGCGCCGATCCAGTCATACCGGCGTTGGGACGGGGATTCTCCTACTTTGCATGATCTCAAAAATGATTCCTGTCGGGACTTTCTTAAGTAAGTTGCAACTTGAGTTGGAAGTAACTTTAAATAGGTAGGTACGCAAATTTCTCTTTCCCTGAGTTTTTTTATGATTCCGTTAAGAATGTAGGCTACTAGAGCTATGTTTTCAGTCAGAAATTTGATTTATGGATAATACCCTATTAGAATTAGAATAGATAGGCTTTGGGTATATATTCATTTAATAATTAACGTTTAAATTCCCTATTATTTTTTTAAGAAGAGAGTAAAAATTTATGTCCGAAATTTCCATATTATATTAGTTAGGTACTATTATTAAGATAATCTAAATTCATTAGGTCATAGTCAAATGTGGTCATTAAAGATATTGAATTGAATTGGTCAAAAGTAGGTAATCCTTAGACATTATATGGCCGTTAATTTGGAGTGCGTTCGGAATTCGGATTTGCGAACGGGTTTCGGATAACGGTCACCATCAGGCGCGAGGTTCGCATAAGTTTTATATTACGCGGAGAAAGTTACAGTCCCGGGTGGAGTTAAAGGTCATTCTTCCATTCATAAATATGCATCATGACATACGATTTACAACGATCGGTATAAAGACAGATTTCTAAAAAATGCACCCGCTTAAGATCTTCGATTTATCTACAATTATTTTGATTCCTTTGTGAAAAAAATAAATAAATAAAAGACGTTTATTCAAAAAGTTTGAACATAGGTGCATAATAAAAGTACACGATAATGCTTACAAACTAATTGAAAAGGTGGCTCAGCTTATGTCTGTGCCAGAAGGCTTCGGGGCACAGCGGCCCTACAGACTTGCAGCAACGGACGCTGTTATTCTGCCACCGCCGTAAGGACAGTAAAAACATTTACACTATTTATTACATATAGGACAAGATAGCAAAACCGAACAATGCGCAGTGGATAACAAAGTGCTAACTTAACTAAAATTAAATATCTACTTATAGAGCAGGTCACTCAACCAAAAGTGTATGTTACATTCTTTTGGAGGTCCAGTAAATAAGCCTTGTAACGTAGTTTGAAAACCGCCAGGGACTTACTGTTAACTACTGATGGCAGCAAATTGTTTTGAAATTGATTGATTTGAAACATACCTACTATACAGATCTTCTATAAAATGACAAATTTTCTATGTAATAGCCTGTTATGTGCTCAAATTAATATGATATAAATCCAACATCAACCAAAATTTCATTCGAAAAACAAACTCATGCATGCAGACAGGGAGGAGAGAGAGCGCGTAACCCAAAATATCTAGACTTTATAAATGGCCTTGAATGTGATAATTATAAAGGTTTTCAACTCTTAACACGTATTAGTAGTAAATATCGGTTCTTGAAATGATAAAGAAAGTGTTTTTACTATAAAAAAACGGAAGTAGAGTTTGCGGAAAACAGCAACGCCATATTATCGCGCGTGTTATTGTAAAAACCGATAAGTCGATAACAGTAGTGTAAGGGAAATTACTACATACATTGTTAGGTGAAAACTGTAGATTGTTAGGTGAACTGCTCGCTCCTGTCACACATGTGTCATTAGGTGTGTGTAACGGTTTTACGAGTTCTTTAGGTAGGTACTTTATATGGGAAGGGAAAATGGGTTGTAAACAAATATTAGAAACTATTAAATGTCAGCTAGCTATATTTCTTTCAACGAATGCGGCCTATTTTAGATAAGTATAACGCTTACCGCTTACCTTATGTTATGTGGAGTTGTGGACACATTTATATTATCAGATGTTTTTATAGTTTTGATAACTTTTTCAGTAGAAAAGAGCGAAACATTGGAATAAAATTAACGAGTGAAAGGTCGATCTCCCATAGTTTAAATTCATCTAGTTAAAATTTGTTTGTCATATATACTATAGAATATAGTAACTTACCAAGAAGTATTAGAGGTGTGCGTGGAGGTGTCGGAACCACATTCGGCGTACCAAGAGGTGCGCGCGCGCGGCGCCTTGTCCTTCCGCGTCAGCGTCGGCAGCAGTCGTTTCAGTTCTACATACAAACAACAATCAATTAGTTCTCAGTAGTCATTCTTGCGGTTTATAAACGAGGTTAAACGGGCAAAGCATAATATAGATGGCACTGCAGGCTGCAGTCTAATGGTATTAGTGACTGATGAGATTTGATCAGCGTTTGGCACTGACATAAAGGCTATCGAGAACATAACTTTATTTCAATGCATCTCACTCGTACTCGCATATTAGTGCGACCGAGATGTATAGAAAGTAAATTATACGTAGGTAGACGTTAGCGTATATGTCAGATTTGCTTGACACGGTCAGTGACTCATGGTACGGCTGGTACGGGTAAAGGTCTAATAAAAAATACCTATAACCGTTTATGTACTCGAAACTCGCGGCTGATTAGGATTACGCCGTCTATATTGTGCAATTGTCCGTTTATTAAGCCCAATGACGATAGTAATTTACATGTTTTTCGCTTAATTACGGTACTAGGAATGCAAAGGCTACCAATTGACTTGAATTGTGAATACTAAAGAGTTATGCACTATGGAAGAGGTGTATATTTTATTCCCCGTGTAAAACTTGGCTAAACTTTGTCTCTCTCTAACAACCAATTTACAAAATGACGGATAGGGACTAACGATTCCTAACGGCTTCTGTGTAACGCCATGATAAAACATTATATTACGCACATGACGCCAAACGGCACCGTATGTTTTGTGGTCACTGAAATAGGTATAAAAAAAATTGACCACATCCTTACAGTTGTCAAATTCAAGGCACTTGTTTTCTGGAGTCATATTGACATTTATGCGTTAGAAAGAGACAGAATTTAACAAAGATTTGCAATGTTTTACGGAGGTTAGACTTTACTATTCATAACTCTCTGATTTGAAATAGCAATCAGTACAGGTAGCCGAGCCACGCGGATGTTTGCGTATGCAATCAATATCTGCACGCGATCGTTTCAAATGAAGGATTTATAGTTTCTATGCAAATGCCAAGACGAGATCGCAAGCGCATCTGAATTAACGACGCGTTAAGTGCTTCTGTCATCATTGTCATATAACATTACCGTCTTCTTTAAAGCTGGGATTAAATGATACATTGAAGGAGTAAAAATAAAAACCATAGTTAAGTACCGGAAGCATTTGCATTGAGACTACTTATACCTAAATTAAACACTTGGTACTTAAAACAAAAGCAACGCAATTATCTCCAATAACGCTGCTGTTGTTTTAAAAGGAAATGTTTGTTTTGCAAACATTTTTCACACATAATTTTACAAGTGCATTAGAACAATACCAAAGTGAAAACCAAACTAAAAAGTGCTTCTAATAGTTGTTAATCGAATGCTGTACAAATGCAAAATATGGTTGGTATTACTAAAACTATTAAAAGTTTGGCTTTTGTATTTATCGCATCGGCTATTTCGTTATCACTTTCACACGTGAAGCCACTGCGTGCGTATCAATTCGTCACATTATAAACACAACAATGTTTTGTATGGCTATTAACTAACATGCAACAATAGTGGGAGTTAAACAACAAAACATTACTCATGCTATTACAGTTCCATCAGACCAGTCCATCCAACATTCATTTACGACACCGGTTAACCTTCATTGATGCATTTTGCATTTTTCAAAGCGCACAAACACAGTTATATAACACTGAACATAAAACATGACCCGATGGGGGGCCTAGACAATTGAAAATCGAAACGCACAACAAAACTTAAATAATGTACGTCTATTTTTTTGCATCTGTGCTCCCGTTACATTAATTTTTACTTTTTGTTTAAAATTTGTCGATATCCGATTATCATCTTAGCTGAGACCTCAGAGGACCTAGCCAAAATAACAACCGTACTTACATCGACAAACGCCAAACGAAAAGTAAAAAAAGTAAAAATATATCGGGACGACAGATGCTACGAATAATCACGTTGAATATTTATATATTATTTAAGTTTCCAATGGCGTTTTCTATCAACAATTGTCATCTTGGCTACGGGCCCAGGTGCAATATTTTAAAAACAGTACCCATAACACAGACCACAAAAACACGGCACAGACTAAACGAATAGATACGTGCTCGAGCTTGGAGCGCCGGCAGTTCACTAAACGATACATGTAATCGCAGAACTGCTGGATGTAATGATATATAATTGGTATGCAGTGGGAAGGTCAATGATGTCATAGAGCATCATAGCGTGATATTAAATAGAGCCGCCTATAGAAATGTTGAGCATGGTTAGAACCATGCCAGCCTGAATCTAAGATATAGAATTTTGCTGCAATGCCATCGGTGAATGTTTATTTTTTTGGTGGTTATCGACCGAATGCTATTAAAATTCTGTGTGTGAGTCCAATTGGCAATCAGAGCATATCAAATTATAATTTATAAAGAAGAGGTTACTGATAAATAAAATTAATAATCTAACTTTCGACTTCATTATATTTAAGATGAATAAAATTGGTATGAAAGGATTTCTGCTTCAGTTTTCTGTAGGTATTAAACACTAAATATTAAGTGAAAATACATAAGTAAAGTATAGCTCAATTTCCTCAATTTGAGTTCTTTGTCTTTAAATAAACATAGCTATTATATGTACTTACTACTGTGAGTCATCGGTTGTAACGTACAGCTAAGGATGTGACAAGCATTTTGAACAAAGTTTAAGAAAGTACGTGACTATATTGCCCACAAATCACCATGACAAATATAGATAATTGGACAGTTGGCTTTTGAAATAACTACCATGTTGTGTACATTACTACTATTTACATATAAATTTATTGATTATATAAGATGGGTTTCATCTGTTAAATTTGGGACATATGATTTCTTCTTCGACTTTATACCTCTTTTACTAGTAAATACCTATTCCATCAATTAAAGTTAAACCAATGAATATTTGCAATAATAATAAGAGGTCGGTACTGGTGGGTTGGTAGAGGAGTCAACGTCTAAAAGAGTTATGACTTAGTTCCATAATATTAATTACTTCTGTGTCAATAAATGACTCATAGGGGCTCCAGTATCAATAAGTCTTAATTGCAAGTCTAAGGTCAGATTATGAATTCATTGTCAAGTGACAGGAAAAACTGAGCGAATAATACCTGCTTTGTAAGAATTGCCTTAGCGACTATTATGAAGGATTCCCTTCAATTCATTCGAGTTGTGTCGTAATACTCGTAAATTGTTACTGACTTACTATTTTAAAACGGATAACTACGTATAGTACTATTGATTTAAAACGTCAGGATGGGGGTTTATTATAGGTATTTACCTAAAATGTTAAATATTGTGCTAGTCTTCTATTTAGTATTTCCTTAACTACCAGGAAAAAAAGAAAATTGAAAAATAGATTAAATTACTTCGTAATACGAATTAAATCCAACTAGAAAATTTGAGCCAAAAGCGCAACTGCAAGATACTTTCATCTGGCATTAGTCTAAATGCCTACATTTTCCTAAGAGGTGTAAGAAATTGAGAAACGAAATTGTGTTAAATAAATATAACTTCACTTTACTGCCACAACTCAGTGTTAATGTCGATATTAGTTAGACATAAGTAATTCTTAGCTTTTTTAGATATTATTACGTTCCATAGAACTACTTCGTTACTTGGTTGGCAGAACTGCAAAACATCTTCGTTAAAATGGCCTTCAACATATAATATGGAGAAGGAAAATACCTAATTCATACTACACGGAACGATATATATTTTAGCAGTGTGTGGGCACCCGTGGGTTTAAAATGGACAAAACAAGTGAATGAGAGAAAAAAACACGATTTCAAAGTCACTCCTACAAGCTTTTTTGCTGTGATGATATCGCGATCGTAGCTAACTATTGCATCATTTAAATCTAGATAAAAGCAGATTGACGTTTATAAATGTATGTCCTTTTAAATTATATGTTCTTGAGCTTACCGTGGGGCTTAGTCAATTTGTGTGAAAATGTCCTATAATATTAATTAATTTATTTATATGTGTTTTGATTTATGTAACAAAAAACCTAATACGAACTAGTACCTATAAAGCTACTAATTTAGGAAGTGTACCTTCTAAGAAAAATTTGCTTTGAGTTCGCCACCTAAAGTTGATGGCGCTATACGGCGCCATATATCTTGTGGTAACGACGTTTGACGTGTTGCCTCCCTGTCACACTTACGTACGAATTTACAAGCGCGACAGAGAGGCAACACGTCGAACGTGGTTCGCGGTAGGCTCTCTGGTTTGTCAAACATCAGCTTTGTGGTATAGAAAGAACCATTTACTTCGGCTGTCGAATTTGAGGCACAAAACGTTGTCTTAGAATTTACACCTCTTCAAAGAAAATGGCTATTTGCAACCTATTAGTGCCGGTTAAGAACATTAAAAAATCGAGTAAAATTAAAAATTATAGTGCTTTTTGTACATGGGAACTAAAAATCGCATGCTCGGTGAATATTTAAAATAGTCTCCACCAATGGACAATTATTACAGTGTTTAGTACGACAGATGAATGTGTGAGTGTTTAGAACAGGGGCCCATTTCTCGAACTGTATTAGACTAAGTAATATTATTAGTCAACGAACTGTCAAGTCGTATGGGTTACCATGGCAACACACTAATAATATTAGACTAATACCCTTCGAGAAATGGGCCCCTGGGGCCCATTTCTCGATTGGTTTTAGGTTAATATTATTAGTCCACGAACTGTCAAGTCGTATGGGTTGCCATGGCAACACACTAATAATATTAGACTAATACCGTTTGAGAAATGGGCACCTGATGTGGGTAGAACAAAGACAGTGCAAACATAGAGCATTCCCGTGAACATAGACCTACACCATCCCGCGCTCGCTGGAAAATACTACAGTATCACGAAAGATTGTACTGTATTCTCACGAATTCAAATATCATTTATCGATAAGTAATCGATCAACAGCGATCGAATCATCATACTTCAATTGTTTTCGGATTTGCCAAGCAAAAGAAGATTAGATCCCTCAATTTAGATCGAAAAATTTCAGTTTGCGTTAATCTGACAGTTTTGAAAAAGAAGAGATGTGGTTTTTTGGCATCTTCGGTCGGTACGTGATATTACACGTATTTATCAGGGTAACATTGCCATTTTGGATGTTGATTTATTGTTGACAGTAAGGTTGGAAAGACAAATTCTTTAGAATCGAATTCGTACATCGATAACTTTGGTTGTCAACCCAGTGACCACAAATCATATGGCGCATTACAGCGCCATCTGTTTCATGTTTTACTCATAGAGATGGAGATCTTTATTTGCATAACAGTCAGGGCCGTCTTCAATTATGCTACCTGGGCATATAAGAATTTGGGACCGTTTTTGAAAGTAAAGAAAGCTACTTAAACTAACATTTTTCTACTATGATCTTCTATTTATTATGGGTAATCAAATATACTGTTACTGTCTGTCCTTCGGGGCCCCCTGGGGTTGGGGGCCCTGGGCACGGGCCCCGTGTGCCCTTATGGTAAAGACGGTACTGATGACATTATGTTACATACATGGACTCTGGACAGTGCAGGCACGATTTTTTCTTGGATAACATACGATTGTTCGGATTTCCGCGGATTATAAATTGTTATCATTTACCATTGGATATTTTAATTTTTGAGCATAATATGAAACTACTAGTATTTTCCAGTTCGCAGGCACTGACCTCTGTTTAGCGCTGCCTTCGAGTCTAGGAACAACGTCCGACCGCGGACAGACGTCAACTGAAATTACTTTTGGTCGTATTTAGAGCTATTCCGTTAAGTTAATATTATTCTATAGTTTTTTGTCGCGAATGATAGAAAGATACAGTGCAACGGTTTAAAATCGATAACTTAGATACCTGGTACTTTGTAGGTACTAGGTATTTGTGTATGTAATTGAAATTATTCTTAATACATAATACATGTACGCGTCATGTACATGTTGTAGACATGACATTCGACAGAGTGTAGAACAAATAAAACACTGATTAAGTTTACGTTATAATTATTAAATTTTCGGTAGATAGCGTTCTAAAATTGTGTACTACACAGTGTACCTAAAACAACTTTTAGGTCATTTTATTGACCAAACATTTACGAGCCTACATACCTAAATACATTGGTGTGATTCATTCAGAACAAGGCAATGTTGCGACCATGTTATCTGAGGTACCTATTGTATAGAATTACAAATCTACGTATCCTCGAAATTCAGCCTCTATTACTAAATGCGACATCCGTCCATTACCTGTCACAAACAGGAAAGCTTCTATTCATTCCAAGAGCGCAAAAGTATCAAATCTAGTGTTGTTCCAAACTAAGCTAAATTTTTAAGTTACTCAAAATCTAGCAATATCGATAGGTATACATTTACATATTTTTTTTAATGCATTCTAAATTCTCATCTAAAGTTAGTCAAAATCTATCTCATCAACCATTATAAAATTCAAATTACTATTCCAAACTCAAAGTTAGTCAAATTCTATCATTCCCTACAAACTTCCAATCAGAGTTAGTCCAAGCAAAAACAGTTGACGTCCGTACCTTCATTGACAGCGCTAATGTCAGTGGGCCGGCCGGGCGGCGGCGGCGGCGGCACGCTCGGCCGCTCGAGCGCGGCCTGAGTGGCCTGAGTTGCCTGGCTGGCCTGAGCTGTGGCCTGAGCCTGAGCTCGAGCCAGGCAGGGCGTGGACGCGGAGATGAGCGCGCGCGTACCGTCGCGGTGGTGGCGCGCCGGGGCGGTCGGTGACAGGGTCTCCACGCTGCCTTGCCCGTTGTCGCTGCTGTCGGAGATATAGTTTTTAATGTTTTTATATTGATCATCACAACAATATGGTGGAAGAAGAGCATCCTCTTCTCCCAACACTCATGGATATAGAATATAGAATAGGTATAGTTCGTAGATTTCTAATAGAGCCCGAGCTAATCCTATTGTCTATTGTTAAGTAAAACCGCTCGTGTCACGTGCCACAACCACCTGCATAAAAAGTACAGTACTTCGGTTACTGAGTGCCGGCCAGAGAACCAGTTTAAAATGTGTCATCAAGATGCGTAACAAAGGCGCGTTATCGGAGAGCGCACCTACACTGGTTTTTTGAGCGTTGGACTAGCCCGCGCTCAGGTGCCAAATAGAATAATTATGACCCTTTTTTGCAGGTAAGTAGCACGTGCGGTTTTACTTTAGACAATAGGATTAGCCGCCGGGCTCTATTACAAAGCTACGAACTATACTCAGCGATAATAACGAAAAACAATCACTACACGCCACCTCAAGTTTAGGTTAATATAAGCGTCTTACTTATTCTGGATAATCCAGAACTGATTATCCAGGATTAATAAAAACAGATTAATTAGTAAAAATAGTAGTAGAGCAGAAGTAGCTCTACGCATAAGCGAAACAAGACTCCATGACTACAATTGCTTGTTTTTAACAGTTAACACAACAACAAACAACCTAATTTTAATATAAGAAGCGATTGCTCACCAGTTGCTAAACCCGGAGTCTCCATCCATCGAGTCAGTCAAATAGAACGTCGAATTAGTGATCTTCAACGCACTAGGCACATCCGAGTTGATATCCACTGCCATCGACGTCGCTCGTCTGAACCGCGATTTGAACGAAAAATACGTTTTTCTAGACAACGTCCCGCTGTCTTTCTTAGTCTCACTCGTAGGGGTCGATGGTTTGTCTTGCTTCTCTTGTTTTTCTGGCAACGGTGGCGCCATCTCTCCATTACTAAACCTCTTCTCACTAATAACCGTCTTCAGTTCATCTTTGAAACCCTTCACGGGATTCTCAGTCTTATTGAGTGTGTCTTGAAAGTTCATATTGCTGTAGCTGTGCTCGGGGCGCTCGCAGTTGGCGTATATGGGCGATTTCTTCGTCTCGTTATATGTGTCGGTTTTCGGCGTCGTTACTTTTGCGAAGGGATTACCGTCCATTGCCACTGGAAAGATAAGATTAGTGTTAATTCACTTGTTTTACTCGTTCTCTCAGATAAAGATAGCGCTGTCTTTCTCTTTAGCATGTGTGTGAAAAGGTCGAAACTAAAACAAACAGCCGCATTAATTTATACCACAATACAGATATATATATATATGTAGCTTAATCTTTACTACTAGTGATTCAATGATTATTTTCGTGTCAATTCTCAACATCCGATATGGTCTAGTGGCTAGGATACCTGGCTCTCACCCAGGAGGCTCGGGTTCGATTCCCGGTATCGGAATAACTTTTTAAATTTTTGACGGAATTGGCAAAAATAGGCAAAAATAAAATAGAGGTTTTGGCAAGGTGCTAAGACACTACACCTAACAAAGTCCCCTCCGCGTCTGTCTGTCTCTTACGATAAACTCAAAAACTACTGAACGTATTTTCATGCGGCTTGCACCTACCTATCAATAGAGTGATTCTTGAGGAAGGTTTAGGTGTATAATTTGTAAAAGGTTTTGTGCAAATTGGTTGGAATAGGTATAGCGTAGCGCTAAAATTAGCGTAAGTAAATAAATGTCACTCGGTAAGAGACAATGTTTTATTTTTAGATAAATTTGTGCAGTTGTAATAAATCTGGACCAAACACTGAATTTCGCAGTGCTCTCCAACATCCGATATGGTCTAGTGGCTAGGATACCTGGCTCTCACCCAGGAGGCTCGGGTTCGATTCCCGGTATCGGAATAATTTTTATTTGTTTTTTTTTTTACCTATACAACTCTCGATACCTATAAAATACGGTATGGTATAGTGGTAAACATTGATACCCCAGCTACTTATTTTTGTCAGATGCTACGTGCTAGTGCTACTTTATCGAGGTTATATATAACTGTCAAACAAGTTTAGCCATAAAAACTTAGGTAAGTATACCAATTCAATGTAAAAGATAATTTACCCGAAGGCCAATGAAAAAATGCTCCACAATTGTGACGGTGGACGCCTGCTTAACGTTTTTTCGTGAGTTCAAGCACGTTCGAGCATTATTCGCTATGGCCGTTAATTTAGTTAGTTTTTATTTTTAACCCTTTATGGAAAAAGAGGTGTTATAATTTATCTGAGGCATCGTAACAAGTAAGGTTTTTTGGCTCAAGATGATTCATAAGAGATTTCTGTAGGTTTCTCTAAGTTTGGTCGAACTGCCGGGGGGCGTCGCGGGTAGAATGCCGCAATCCCATGACGCTGCCCTGAAGGCAAAGAGGGTGACGCCGCACGGGATGTTAGTTGGTATTCTCCTTCCCTCCCTCTGGCTAGCGGAGGAAGTTACTGGAGGAGCGAGTCCCACGTATCACCCCCCAATGGGATTCCCCAGCCCTGGGGCACAGAATAAATAATAGTACTAAGTACAGAACACTCACTCTCTAACAAAACGCGTCTGTTACGATTAGCACAGATATGGCCACAAACGTTTTGTTAGAGAGCGACTCTTCAGTACCTAGTACTATTATTTATTCTGTGCTCCTGCGTCAAAAAAGGGCTCTCCAAGTTTAACTTTGTCGGGTGTTTGTTATAATATTGCTTACCGGAGCATCGCTTGGTGAAGTTCCGTTTGAGCTGTCGCATCTTCTTGTGAGCCACGCTGGCTATCTTGGTGAGCGTGTATCCAGCACTCGGCGGAGCTGGAAGCCGGGATGCTGGCAGTGCTGGTGCCTGGTGGGCGGCAGACTGGAATTATCAAAACATATCATATATTCATTTATTTTATTGCACAAATTTACACAAAAAGTGTACAAATGGGGGACCTAACGCCTTGAGGCATTATCTACCAGTCAACCATTCGGCTAAACAGAGACAGTTTGGTGCAGGATTGTAAAGAGTGTAAAGACATTTAGCAACATGTTTATCGTACTTTCGTAGTGATTTCGGGCTGTAAGTCAGGAAATTATCTGTGTAAATATTCTGCGTATTATATTACTATGCTTTGAATAAAATATCAGTAGGTATAGAAAGCTACCTATTTTAATCTCTCTTCGGTGTAACATGGTTTGAATTGAGCAAACACACAACTAGTGACAGAAATATCAGGAATTTCGCAAAATAAAAAGAAAGCTTTTTTAACTTGTTTAATGAAATGAAACAGATTCCTTTTCGCACAAACCTGGTGACGGTCAGAAATATCAAGATGATAGACCAAGCAAATAAAATCAGAAAGTCTTGGAGCTAAGCATAGCGAGACACTTACGTAGTACCCATCAATAAGAAGTGCAGAGACTGCAGAGTCACAGTTGATATCCGTGATACCTAGTACCTACCTAAATCTAGGATATACAGGATATAAATATATTTCAGTTAGTACCTCGTGTTCGTCCTCCGTATCGCTGTCGAACGAGTCAAAGTCGTCATCTAGCGCGTGCGCGTGCGTGCGTGTGTCATGCGTGAGTCTTGCCTCATGCGCGGCCGGTGGCGGTGTTTCCAGCGACTCGTATAGATGGCCTGAGTCGCCGCTGTCGCATTCTGTAAAAAAAAGAGTATAATATAATTTCTTGCTTAGAAATGTTGTCATAAAAGCTTTCTCTTATAGTCTAGTCTTTATTCTAATGTAACTATTATTATGTTAATATACTTTTTCTATAGTTACACCGTACTAACGGAAATGCTTTAGGTAACCATAACTTAACCTTTTGCATTTGCAATAAAGTTTACAAATTGCCTGACAATTAACTGCACCTACACCTACAGGCACAATCAAAAGGTACTTCAGGATAATATCTATAAACCTATATGAACACGCACACTAGACCAACCTAGAGGGCCAGATAGCCTGGAAAAACTCATAATTACTGGCACGCATGGCAAGGAATCGAAGGGATGGATGTATGGCCACGCGTTGGGCGGTCAGAATAACGTCAGAGACAACGCCACATTGCAGGCTAGCATGTACTGGGCCCAAGACAGAGCGGCTTGAAGAGCGCTGGTGAAGAGTGTCCACATTCGTCACGTCCCTCAAACTTGAGGATACGACAAGGAAGAGACTCTAACCTAGTTCCCTTATAAAAGTGTGCAGATATTTGTTCGCTTCGAAGATCTGATGACGACTAATGATCCTCTAAGACCTAAATTATTTATTTATTTATTTACATCAGTAACTCTACTTATAAGTATTACATAGACTGCAAGAAGTTTATATTCTATGTTTACATATAATGATTATGGAGATGGCATGTCGCAACGTATGAGTCGAGCTTTATAGAGAAGTAACATTGACATTTAATACCATCGTCACGATAGAGATGTATATCGATGGTGTGGTACCGAAATTGGGCTACCTGCTGGCCTTCATCCGGGCTCAGGTATGAAACGTTTGTAACATACGTGTGAAATAGGTAGTGCATTTAGTCACAATATTTAATATTAGCTAATAGCTATACCAAGAGATCGTGTGGTAAAGTGCAGACCGAGAAGTTATGCAATTTTGCATTGATGCGGTTTCGGGACCGGCTAAACGAAATGGAAGTAATTTGGAGAAAATTATCCTAACAGGTCTGTAAATAAAATATGACTTTTCGCTTAACTAGGTCCAAATATTCCTAGGGCCACTTGCGCCATCCCACTAACCCGGGGTTAACCGGTTAAACCGTTAACCCAGTGCGAAATACTGGTAGCCATGGCAAGTCCAGGTTTAACCGGTTAACCCCGGGCTAGTGGAATGGTGCAAGTGGCGCTTAGTACCTATGTTTGTGTGAGGTCAAAACAGTCAAATGGACGGACACATCAAGTAATTTTTGTAATTTTTAAGTACCTACATATTTGCTTACATATTTGGACCCGGGTATGTCCTTAAACCACGTCCAAGACCACCGGAGGATGGGCAGCAGCGTCCCTCAAATTCGGTGTAGTCGACTGCGATCGCCAACCCGCCTGCCAAGCGTGGCGATTATGGCATTCACCCCCCAAAAAAGGGGGAGGCCTATGTTCAGCAGTGGACGTCTTATGGCTGAGATGATGATTATGATGATACATATTTGCTTATAAAAAATATGACAAATCATTTTCTATTAACTAGTTGTAATAAATAACGCCAACATTTAAAAGATAAAAAATGCCCTTTATACTAAAATGTGACTTTTTTATTTTCAAACAACACATATATGTACATGTAAGTGTACAAAACAAAATGTCAAGGCCTTGTATGACCGGCATGACCCATCGCTTACATAACCACCTGCCCGTAACATGTGGTAACCGGTACCACAATGACACCGCAAAATCAACCCCATTGTTATAGCCTTAAGGATTACCATTTCCAATTTCACTTAGTACTGTATGATGACACGAATATGTTCAAATTGCAATCGTATGATGCGCTTAATAAAGTTTATTTTTGTTTGATCGAGGATGAATATGAAAGTAAAATGGTGTCGAGATGCCGGGCAGGTCTACTTGTGATGAAAGGTTAGTTCAGGTATGAGCATAAAGTTGTATAGTTGTAATAACGCCATGTCAATTACCTATTAATGATGGACGTTAAAGTTATATTACAACTTAAGGACGTTAAAATGATTACTTTGGCAAGTTGGGATTTGAGAAAAATATTGAAAATATTTAAATATTTTAACTATGTTGTAGGTGTATGAATTTAACAGCATTCATAAATAAAACTCAATCTGCCGCACAAGTGCGACTGTACACAGTACGTTGCTGTTTGCTACCACGTGACAACACACGACGTGGTACAACATTACCTTTTTGGTCGTTTGTCAAGAAATGTTGGCTGGTCATCTTGTTATGGGTTTACTTGTCTTTCTACTGTTTACTGTGGGACTGCATGTGAGCTTTATTTTCCACGAGCGAGGTATCTTAGCAACTTCCTTTTTTCTTCAGAAAAATGTGTGATGATATCATTAGTATTATTACACGCACTTTACGATGAGAACATGTCAAACTTGTCTTTTCTCTCTTTGATATATAATCAGAAAAGGCTTTCTAAGACCTAATGTACTTACTGACACCAGTGTCTCCAGTGTCCCAACTTTCTAGGTTTTCATACAAAATGTATGAGTCAGTTATGCACCGATCCATTAAAAAAAGGCGAGAAAACGTCAAAAATAATGCAATAAGAATAAAACTTTTTAAAGTCGAAAGTATTCCTTGCTCGGAGTTGAAATAACCCTAGAGGTTACTTTTATTTTTTCGGAAAAACTCTTTTCGTAACTCGTCTTAAACTTAAAATTACATATGTATATGTACTATCTTACATTCAGCTCAGCAGCTCAAACAGCTCAATTGAGAAGATTACATTACAGCTATCTGTTGCGTTATGTTCCGCACTCGTTGCGCCTGCGGTTTTCTTACCGCTGCACGCCGTACGCGCATCATGTTTTATAATGCGCCATAATGTATAATATAAGTAGAGATAATACATCTTCTTTAGTTGACGTGTCACATGTTAAGAGGGCTCTACGCTAAGAAGTACACCCTTTATTTTGGCCAAATAAAAAAGACATGATCAAGTGTAGCTTGCCAATAATAGACCACAAAAAATGCAAAAAGAGGATTAAAAAATACATCTTGTAAGATAAATTGCCAAGAAAAGGGTTGAATAAGGAAAACACCTCTATATGGATAATTTTCACTATCCATTTTAATAATCCTTATGCTAAGTATAAGTTACATTTTCTTTTTTCTTAGTCTGGTTAAGTGTTCCACTGCTGGGCCAATACATATATAATAAATAAAAATGCTCAGGAGTATTTTTGCACAGATTATGAGTTCGTTAGATAGGTAGAGTCCAGGGTTTAGGCAATTTACAAACTGGGACAATCCACTGTCACCCCATTGGCCATTACACTGACAAGTCTGACAGTTTTAGACATGTTGTTAGAGACTCTAATAAATATGTACCTAAACTAAATAACCAATAGATTATTTATAATGTTATATCAACATTACCACCTGCATAATCAATTCGTTTTCGCTTCGGATCATCTACAATCATTAATCATAATCAACTTAGTAAATTACCGAGGCTGTTATTGCATTGAGTTTCATATCAGATTACCGATTAACAAAGAAAACGTGAGGTACCTAACAGGTTATTTTATAAGCAAATATAAATTAAACACTAAAGATAAGTAATTAAGTAATTTAGCTGAGTTTTTCTGCATCCGATAGCGAACGAGTAAAATTTTTCTGAATCAATTGTTTATTACAGCTATAATTACTGACTATATTTATGTGCTAGCCTTTATAGGTACAATATTTACATGTTGTGTAAAAATAAACATTTATTCAGTCTTAAATACGAAAGTAGGATGACTGAAAGATAAGTACTTATCGCACCTCTTTAGCGCATGTTATTTTCTACATACATAATTATAGACAAGCACAATAAATAAGAGTTAATTGTAAGATACAAACTTCCATATCAAATTGTAAGAGTTCCTGTCGAAACTATTATGATATTTATCTATACCTACTGCTTAAAAGATATTCGATGACGAAGTAATATAGCGGTATGAATGAGTCTAATTGCTTGTCTGACAAGTTTAAAAGACTATCAATATGTTATTGATTAGCTTAAACCGTTAGAAGGTTTATTTTTATATAGGCACCCAGTAATTTGATAAGCCGTCCACTTATTAAAGTTATAATATTAAGTTAAAATATTACATTTTGCGTTCTACAAAAAAATACAATATCATATTTACGGCGTAGCAATTTTCATTACCTAATTGTAATAATATAAACGATTTAAAGTTGTACGATATTTTTATAAGAGATTGGTTTGGGCTAGAGATTTTTGCGTGTAAGTAATCTATTGTTTGTCAAACTGACAGTTTGACAAAAAGACCTGAAACTAATTGCCCAATTACGACCTAAAAGATTTACGATCACGCGAGGGAACGAATACATCGATAATTTCTATTTTAAAATTGTCATCTTAAATGACTAAATTGTAAGTTGGTAATGGTACCTGCTTTACTTGATCATATTTGCTAAGCTACCATTGCCAAATTAGGATTTAGTCAATAATTTTTTAAGATGATCAATTGATCATGCTCCTAGGAGACCTAAGCAGGTGCATATTTACTAAAAATAGAATGTGTAACGTAATAGATATGGCAAACTTAAGCAATTTTCCCCAAGACCACGTTGCTCACAAGCACGAATAGGTAATTTTAACAAGTTACATAAAACAAAATCGCTTTCAAACACTCAATAAAAACGAGTCTGCCATAAAGACTAACAACAGTCTATAAAATATCGAGAAAGTGCTCCGAGACTGCCATTTTAGTTATGATCCAGTCTATAACAGTGTTATCAAGCTAGATGTCGAGAGAAATTGACGGTTAGCCGACAGCTTCCGATTAGAGCAAAAAACAGGAATTTTAATCATTTTCCGTCGATAAGGGTAGGGTGGTGGGAAGCGAGAAGAAAATAAATCAATGTTACCAAACATAGTGAAGTAAGTTCTTGGAGTAATTGGTCGGCACTCATTGAAAATTTATCACACTAACTTGTACTCATGACAAACGTCTCATACTGTCTACCAAAACTTAGTTTGTTTATCAAGTTTCCGCGACATCCACCGAATAGATTGATTTAAGTCCGCTGGTTTTATGTAACAACAAAGATCTCACTAAAAGTTCCTAGACCGCATATTATTATACTGAATAAAATAGTTTGTATGTTTTGGAAATATGCACCAACAGTTCCTAATACTGACAAACAAAAGTCAACTAATTTATCCTAATGGACACGTTATAAAAAGCAGGTTATTTACCAATAAACGCGATAAGATCCTGTATCTCGAACTCCCCATCCCGCAGCACAGTCCTGATGCTGAGCCAGCACGTCTGCTCCAGCACGTCGATGACCCTGACTGCGTCCCCCACATCATCGGCATTCTTCGCGAGCTCATCGTTCTTGCTGTAGTACGGCGACTTGACACTCGTGTCGATATACACCGTCGTCGGCGACGAGATGAAAACTAAAAAGGCGATCAAGATAGCTGTTGTGTTTACCATCTTCAAACTATAAGATCACGTCAGATAACGCCAGAGCAAAGACTAATTCTTAACGCTTGTTAGCTTTGAGTTCACAAGAAACAATGCCCCAGTTGATTATTTAATTGGTGGATTTACTTCAATTTATAACTTTTATAAGTAATTATATAAGACTCATGTTAGACTCTAATTTCGACGCGGTTTGACGTCAGCATTTTTTTTTTTAACAAATGTAAAAACCGAGCAAATAATAAAATCTCACAACTCGGATTCTTAAAGGCCCTGACCTGATAGAACATAGCAATCTTACATGAATTGTGTATTTACTAAGTAAGAATAAAAGTTTATGATTTCTTTAAGTGTGACATTTTGATCTTTCTACAGGTCTTGTGGTCAAGGCAAAACAAATTTCTATAGCCTCGAATGGATGCTAATTCAGACCGCAAAATGAAACCTATTTTGGCAAGTGCCGGTTGCCACATAATTGAGTCATGTTAATGTTGCCTGGCGTCGTCATACGTGTCTCAGCTGTATCTCAAATCACAACAGCTCTCTGTTGTATCACAACAGCACCAACTCAACCGGCTCCTTGTTGACAAATAGCATCGCTTTCAGCACAACTTGTGTTATGGCACATACCCGTTTGTTGCTCGGTGAACAGTTTTCAACTTTGAATGAACTAACTTGTGTTTAAATTTTCAAAAGACGCTTGAATTTTCTAAATGCCTCTGCCGCTTTGAAACTTTTACTGCAAATAGTGTGTTACGTTACAGTTAGTTACTTTGTACCTACTATCAAGCTAGTAAAAGAAAAAATCGTCAATAAACTAGGTAAATAGTAATTTCGTAAGTAAATTTGACAATGCAAACTACAAATTTTGCGGTTAATTTTGCTTGTTACATCAATTAAAAAAAAACTTTAATTAAGACACCGAGCAACAAATGTAACACAATTTGTTCAATCCACGCTTTTAGTGTCAGAAAAAGTGCTATTTATGACTTGAAGCCAGCCGTGTCGGCCCCGTGAGTTCCCTTATGGCACCTTGATCGCCGCAGTTCCTCCGAAACGTCCGAGGCCTCACCGGAGGCCCGCTCACCGGGGGCCTCTCGGCGACCATTTTTCATTTTCACTACACTTCACTTTATTACGCACATTTCACTGTTTTATCACTTATCACCGACAAAAGTTCACATAATCTTTTCAACTGTCATAACTTGAATGAAAATGAGATTTCCATCGTTATGAGAAGCCGGTTGCGTAGCAACTGTTTCCTATTTTAATGGTCAAGTTTCAATAAAAAACCAAGTGAGGCAGCGAGGCGGCAGCTGCGTTGCTCGGAGCGCCAGGGTCAACTGGTACGAGCGGCTTATTTCCAGCGACTCTAGAATCGAGAGCTGTTTTTTGCCGGTTTCAATGCTGCAGTAGGTAATTGCAAACAAACCAAAAAATATCTTTTATTGGATTGACATTGGCCTTTAGTCAGTTTTGGATTTTCCGGATCAAAAGCAACGTAATTCGATTCAGTTGCAAAAATACTCAAACAACTTTTGGGAGGAAAAGTGGGGTATCCACGGGAGATACATGTTCCAAAAATTTCCCCAAAAAACAGCTAACTCTATTACCTACTGCAGATACCCGCAGATATGGAATTTGATTGCGCTAGTGCAAACTGAAACAGTTATGGTATAGTTGCAAAACTAGAAGATATGTGTGTATGGCGTTGCAATCAGAGCATTGCACGTTGCAAAACAATGAAGGCCTAACATAATCAGTTCCGCGGAAGGGAGCCGTACAATCAATTACAAAGTATTCGAGTTGGTATGAGCTCTTTATAAACCTATGGGCTACCATTATAACTGACAAGGGCTATCTTGTATCAATAAATAAGATAATGTTCAGGATGCCTATAATATCTACTGGCAATATCAGCTGTGTGCTCGAAAGTTTTGAAACAACCTTTCTATCAGACAATACCTGTACTACCCTTAGCTCTTATTTTATTGAGCAGCACTGATTATCAGTATTAAAAACCAGCATCGGTAGTACAATCATGTCCGATTCATGTCAAAGTCAAAGAAAATAAATGAAGATCGGTAAACAGATACGTTGTTAGCGAGTAATGTGGATAAATACGAGTTAAGTTAATACATGCACTCGCTTTTTATCTCGATTCCATATCGGGCACCGGGCACGCGACACTTTCTAACAAACCGCCGCGGCGATAGAAAACGTCAGCGAGTGTGTTTTGTCTCCGCTGACGTAAATAAAATGCGAACTGAAAAACAATTGCAAGTTGCAAGAAGCAAGAGGCAAGGCACGCAATGGTGATGCAATTTGAATGGTTTCAAAATTTACCACAACACGAACGAGATATGTCTCTTGAGTAAGCTCTTACTGGATTTTGGCAAGCTAGGGCTTCGCAGGTAAGGATAAAATTATTTGTTAGACAAACTGATTTTAGAACAAAAAAGAACATAGAAGCAAATATCGATAGTATCGGTACTCGGTACAGACCAAGCAAACGTTATAGTTACAGCATAAAATCCAACTAATGCGTCTTTTACTTTCGGGGACAAAGGGAGTGAAATGATCCGGATCACGAAGTTAGACAGCTATTAACTACAAAAACTTTCCATTATTCCATTATAGGACATTTCGTCAACATCATAATAGTGGTTATTTGTGAACAGTAATCACAGTTTTGCCCACGTCCTGGTTCCGGCTACATGATCGCTTCAATGCGGATGCCACTTGTTACAAATACAGTTGCATTATGCCAAACTAGAATTAACTCAGTCCCCTATTGACCTAACAGCATAGCAAACAATAATACCATTATTCGTACTTAATGACCGAAATTTACTTAATGCCATTGTGTTATGAGAATATCGAGGTTGGGGAATCCAAATGACGTATCATTAAATTTGGCAAAGAAACAGACCTAAAAACATCATAAAACTAATTGAATTAACAAACTGGTGAGTACAATTGTGAGAAACAAAATAAAGAAGATTTATACATTGCTGAAACAACAGACTTTAGAATTGATAAGGACGTTAGGACTTCCTCAAGCAAGAGAGACTTTAAGTGTATGGATTCTTATGCGAAATATATTAAGTATAAGGTACAAGACTTAAACATAGATGGACCGAATCGAAGCGTGATGGAAGATAACACACGAATTACAGTAACAGTAGAAAGCAAACTACAAAGCGTAGAGCATTAACCGCCTGTTAAATATTTGGTAATTGCTCGTAGGTTTTCGCGTGTTCTTGTAATTTCGGAGCAACGCAACCGGCCGGCAATTGCAACACAAACAAAGACACAATTGGCACATATGACACTTGAAGGCTCATCACTGATAGAACATCATTCCGGTGTCGAGTCGAGCGCTCCAGCAAACCAGTGTAGGCGCGTTCACCGAATTACGGATCTTGAGCTCACAGTTAAGCTGATTGACTTTTGCCTTCGACTCTATAAGCAATAGCAACAGACGGACAGTACTTTCACAGGCTGCGCGGGCGCGGCGCGTCCGTTCGCGGGCAAGCGCAGGGCTGACTCGCGCCGCGCACCTTCCCCCACGCGAACCTAAAGCGGCAACTGTAGCATACGCGTTGGCGTACCAGAATGTCCATTTAGGTAACACCCCGATGTGTCCATGCGTTAAGGAGACACAAAGAAATGTCAAGTTGACGTCAGCATCAGTTAATCTTGGATGATCTAACGACATCATTATATAGTCTCTCAAAAACGAGTTTGTGTTTATGTTTTTCCATCAAACTGAAAGTAATGATGCTCAGTTGCAAAATTTATATCAGGATATCTTGTTGCTTAAAGGCAATAATATTTTAGTAATTAATGCATGTTTTCGAATACTACAGTCAAGTTATTATTGTATCTGATCGTACAAATGATACATGAAAATACATTCCCGTTATGTAAATCATCACAGCTTTCGATTTGACTTCAGAGGAGAATGTCTTGAATACTAGAATAGATACAATAGAAACCGAACTGCAACTGGAGCAACATTTCAGACTGGTCCAGTTAAACCAGCGGGAATCTAGGGCGATACGATATCAATTAAATTAAGCTATAAATTTCGGTCGGACAACAACGATAAACGCAAGCGATCAAAGACAAAACGCCGATAATTTCTTGGCAGTAACCAAAAAGGTAACAATCGCATGACACTAGAAGATAAAGCCACTAAACAAGATGTTGAAACCGTCTTGTTTTAGAATATTTAGGAGGTGACGGTAGTGTTTAGTTAGCTGAATGCCTGAACGTACCTCTAACAGGTTTGCCTAATTGTAATGCGCAAGAAATCTAGCGCATTGCTCTCGTCTAAAGTGACATAACGTCGACAAGTCGCCCCCAACTGGATCAGGTAAATAATTGATCCCACGTTCGACTTCATCGGCGATTTTGACTGTGTGTTGAGCAACTTGTTGCACAACTGTGCTGTGATTTTGTGCATTTACTCCTGGATTGCCTTCGAATTGTTCTATTTGGCTAAAAAGGCAGTTGTGTTCGACGCCAGTTGTGTCGAAGGTTATTTAAACGTGACAATCTCCTCGTAAAAGTTTGATAAACGTACTGTCTGGCAGGTTAATCATACGGCAGGTATGTGTAAAGTTGCACACGGCAGCCTGGGTCCAGGCGCTGTGTTGACGTAATCGGTCCATTGTTATCAGGTTCTAAAACGTTTCTCACCATTATATATTTAGTCGCGAATTGCTTAGCGAAAGTCATAAATTATAATTCAGCTGTATTTAACTAGACATTTGTAATCGTTGGACAAATTTCGTTGTGTCTTTGAAACAGGTTTCTCTTTAATTGTTTTCAAATGGAAATTTACCTATCTGTTGATTTGAAAAGTGTCGTGCACGGATTGCATTAAGTGATTATTGGAATTGGCTTTTTCCTTCGAGAGATCTGATACAGTTTCCCGCGATCAAGTCGCTCAGCAGTTTTTGCTGCTACATTGTGTGTTGTGGGGACAATTTCATGTGGCGTATTGTCTTCGCCAATTTATGTGTTAAACGAACTATCTTATGTGATAAAAAGACCTAAAGTGTCATGTATACGTTATCAATTAGATCTAGTCGATCAATTCTTCCTGCTTGACCGCTTGGTTAAACGATTTACAACTTGTTATGTCATTAGTGTATATGCGAGGCTGTACAGTCAGCAGCAGAAGTCGCTATACACTCTGGGTGCTCAAAGAGAGGTAAACGTTTAAACTGTCAAAAAGTTGTTGACTGTCATGGTAGTATTTACTTGTGAGCGCTCAACGTGTCACAAATATGTTAACAGTCGCTATTCATTAATTTCTACACTTACAACAAGTCATTGATACCTTAGCTGTCAAAAAACCAATGGTATCTAAGCGGTCAACGTGTCAAATATATCTGAACAATATGGAAAAATAGACTTTAAAGCATACAAGTATGGTCGAATATTGATTAAAAGATAGCCATGCTAATTTCAGGTTTGCGTTTTGACAATCATCGAAAGCAGTACAGTCTTGTCATCACATACATCTATCTCACGTTTTGTCCTTCAAGCATTTGACAGGAGCCTCTCGGTCAACTTACTGCAAACTATTTCTTTTAACAGAATCGTCAAGACGAATGACACATAGCAAAAGCTAACTGAAGCCGAATTTAGAGCCAATTGTCAAGGCACGTCGTGGTCTCAGTAACAGGCGTTTGCTTTTCAAAACAGAGACCGCGGGTTCAAATCTCAGTCGTACGCACCTAGAGATTATACAGCTTTTTGATTTTTTTTTGGGTTTCATTTCTATTATTAATTTGTGTCTTCTGGTTTTATGTTAATTTCGCATTAGTTTATATAATTTTTGAAGATAATGTCACATGTAGCGTAGGTATGTACGACTTTCTATCAGGACGTTGTAGGTTTGAACCCGCAGTGGGCGTTACTTAGATTACTCCTGTGCGGAATGCCATTTGATATTTACTACTCAAAAATCACGTTTGTTGTATGGGAGCCCCACTTAAATCTTTATTTTATTCTGTTTTTAGTATTTCTTGTTACTTATTATAGCGGCAACAGAAATACATAATTTGTGAGAATTTCAACTGTCTAGCTATCACGGTTCCTGAGATACAGCCTGGTGACAGACGGACGGACGGACGGATGGATGGACAGACGGACGGACAGCAGTGTCTTAGTAATAGGGTCCCGTTTTACCCTTTGGGTACGGAACCCTAAAATTGCTGGTCTCTTCGAAAACTGACTAAATTAAATTAAAGGATATGAAAACAATGCATTTTATTAATTTCAGACATCATGTTTCATAGTAACATTTATTGCTTAAGACCTACACAATCGATATCTAAATAGAAATAGTCTTAGTTTTATTTTTCAAAACGTTCGGGGTTCGATTCCCGAGCTGAGTACACATTTTTTTTAATGTATGAATGCAGTTTTTCGTGTTACTAAAATCGATGACATGATTCCTAAGAAGAGATCGGTGTATATCTTATAGTATCAGATTTTCCCATACTGGCCGATCTAAATGGGCCATCCTGTATAGTATATTTTAGTACAATAAGTGGGCTAAATAAATATATTAACATAGGTATATAATATGATCAACGGTTTGGAAGAACAGCCGCATATGACAGTTAAAAAAAAACGATCATTCTAGTAGAACCTACTTATTTATTGAATAAGTTTGACACTTAACGATAAAATACTTCTTTAAGAAAGGAGGTGTCAATTCGTAGTGCTACAGTATTTATTTTAAAGTTAAACAGATAAAATGTTGATGCTTAGTTACCATTGAAATAACAACTGCTTAGCAACTGGTGGCACCCTGGCTGCTGACGTACGTGATTGGCAGTGCGTGTAGGTATTAATGACAGCAGCTTGAATTTGATTGCTTAGTTACCACTGACTTTTTAACCGTTATTGTCATTGTGATTAAATAAGGATGTATGTGTTAAAGAAAAACTCAGAAGTTAAGGTATCTGTGACGAACTGAAAGCCTACGTGAAAATGACATCTTAGATGTCCTTATTTTTGTGACGATTGAAGTGTATATGTTTTCTTGGACACCTTGCCCGCTCAGGTATATCTGCTGCTGACTGTACCTCTATTCAATGTCATTACAATCTTTTACAAACTGTCAGATAACTGCTCAATTTATTCCAATGGAACACACATTATCTTCTAAAACGCATATCGCCATGAAACTCGAGTCATCGTGTAGATACGTAGTCTCCAGGGTAAGATGACCTCTTCGAGGTGTCATTGCCAAACCCGATTAGTCTTAGGCAAGAGATCTCGTTTCACTGGGCACGTTCAGTATTGCAGTAAAGACCATAACTTTTCGGTCAAGGTTGAGCGATATAGGCTCCACGCCGTGAGAAGATATTCGCGCATTATACCTTAATCACAATAGTTGGCAAGGAATTCTTTTGTTCTGGGACTTTAGAATCTTTAGATATCGTTTCAATACTCGATTTGCATAAACGATGTTAATACTGACGCAATTTACAGATAAATAACTTCATCTAGCCTTTTACCTAATATACATGTTGAACTTTTATCTTCAAATACATTTAAATCCAGGCATACAAGGTTTTGAGGCGGGATAGATTTCTGAACGGTCAATTAATAATACGTGAGAACATTTTAACTACCAGCACTTTTTACATATGGACCTTGATAAAACCCAGCCCAAATTATTCACTTTGGACCTCTGCCAAGCGAGAGGTTCACAATCCTTTTAATTTCAATGCCATGCCATGACACATCAAATATCATACTTGGTTACGTTACCACACCCGAATTGGACTAGTATTTATGAAAGTTAACAAGCGTGATAATTTGTGTAAAAGTGGTAAAACTACGTATTTGCTCGGAAAAACAGACCAGGTAAATTCGCTTGACCAAATATGCCATCATGCAAGACCGAACTATTTGAAAGAGGAAACAGAACTTTCACCAGAAAACTAGGAACCAGTCCTGATGGTAATGTTTTCCTACCGAACCGATCCGGAAGACTGAACTAGTGCATAATGACACGAAGGCAAACTTATAGATTTAGGAAGGCAGTAACAATGTACTTACGAAGACAGAAGTAGTAACCGTTCATAAGCCTTACTACTTATAACAAGTCTATTTATGTTCACTTAGTGCTTTAGTTTGCACTGAAGTTAAAGGTGGATACTCCATTTTTATTCAGAGCAATGTTATATTTTGGCATTGAATATAAAATATGATTCTGTCGAGGCCAGTCTAGTACAATTTGACATCAAGAATTGATAGTCAAAGTGATTTATTAAATCTGTTCTAAACATGGCGAATAGAGCATGAAATGAGTCACAAATAGTAATGATATCATTAGAAGATAATTATTACATTTGTGACCGTCTATCGAAATGGCAAGACAAGTTAGATGTGGAATTAATTGTATAGGTCATCTTGGATTAATCGAAGACTAGGTATTTTAACCCTTTATAAGGCCCGTTGACAGGGACGTGCTATCGCAGAATTTGTTGCAGCTATCAGAAGCCTACATTTCAAAAATCTATTTTAAAAGCAAGTTGAATATTCAATTAATGCAAACGATTTTGAGCCCTATTATTAAAACAGTATGGTTGAATTTCTGATTGAGCGTATGTGGTCGATATATCGCCTCTGCCTTATAAAGGGTTAAAACTATGCGGGGCCTAAGATCCATTCTTAGCGTTAATGATCGTCTTTGAAGATCCATAAAGATAAAGATTAAAGACTATTTATGATGTTTTTAAAAGCTTTAATCGTACTAGCTGTACAGTCGAAGAATTTAATTTCTTGCCCATTTTGTACATTGTCAAAGTGTGTGACATTAGTATGAGGTCTCTAGCGACTCTCATAATTATTGATTGATTGATACAAAATGGGTCAGAAACAGAAATTAAATTCTTTGACCTCACGTACTTACGTACTTACTTAAAATATTTATTATCTAATGATTCACTCTTGAGTTCTTAGATCACCCGTTGTTTAACATTTATATATTTGAATTCCATGTCCATTGTTCTATTACCCACAAAGGAATAGTATTTTTATAGTATTGTCAGACCTGCACAGTCCACAATCCACATATTAGTAAATGGTTGAGTAGGATTTCTATTACTTATGTTAGTCACAGATAACAATCTTTATTTGTCTTATTAGAATGTAGTTCGGAATTCGCATGTCAAAACAAACAAATTAAATTTCAATTTATTTTCCATCCCACCCTCTATCTCGACCTTGATTAGTTCCAAAGAACACATTTTCAAGTAGCCTTTACTGCAACGTCTTTAGGTTTCAAAACTCAAGTGTTCACTTAAACAAATTGATACGTAACAAAACGGAATCCACGAATGCCTCAAACATTCTCTCGTAGTTACAGTTCGACTATTTGTAGATAAGTCTTACTGCTACGAAATAAGGTGTAACATTGGTCATTTAAGTGTGCTTTTTGTGTCACATCACAGCCAGTTTGTTGACATTCCATTCGACCGAGAATGATTGGAGCATTTTTTCTCGTCAATTTAGCGTAGAAACATCAATTCGAAAGCCGCGACCGAGACCTATATGACCAAATGCAATTGATTTTCAAGAGCAAATACCTGACATGTATGTATAGCTACTGACAACATTTGATGTGAATTATTTCCGGCATTGGCATAAGGTTTTATATTGCCTGGGATGATGTAAAAGTTTAGCAATACCACAGTTCCAGCTACGTACAAGTTTTTTCAATATTTAGAATTATACAATTTGTCCTCTCTCGCTCTACACGACAGCAGGGCGGTAAACTTACCTAATAGCTAACAAAGAAGCAACAACAACACCGAAAGCAAATGGAAAAAAATACGAAAATAAAAGGAATCCTCGGTGAGCACTCTTTTTGTTTAATTAGTATAATTACAGTTACTATAATTATATATCGTGATCTCCTAAATCTTATCTGTAGTAATTATATATCGTGATCTCCTAAATCTTATCGTAGTTGTCGCAGAAACTTTCATCGAGTTAAAACAAAGCATTTGATGTTTGCTTCCTTCCTAAATGCGTGTTTACCTACACAAAACAATTGCAATGGCGACGTGGATCGCTACTTGTAATGTTTGTACAAAGTCTCCATACTTGAAGAACTCAACGTGAAAGAGAGGCTCTCAGCTACGGTCAGAGCGCGTATCCTCAGATACTTACGGACATATGACGCGACGTGGAGAGCGGGCCATGGGGAGACTTGTTGTCCAGAGACGGGTCAATGGCTGTAGATCAAGAGGACATTCCCCAATGCGTTGGACGGATCAGATAAAAGCCCTTACCAATACCCCACTTAACACATGTGCCAGAGAAGCATCTGCCAGGGAGAACTGACGTATAGTATCGTTCGTCGTTCAACGTGACCACGACTGCTCTGCCAAGGCCAAGAGTAATTTGACGGAGAAGAAGAACAAAGAAGCGCGCGCAAATAACTGACAGTGTTACTGGAACCACAATATGCCATTAGTATCATGTCTACATCATATTAAATTTTAAAGTTATCTTCATAATTCTGACACACTTCAGTGGGTTTAAACAAAGGAAAGTGAAAATAGGGCATTGACATACACACCCATAACTTACTATTCGAACATAATAAGGCCTACAACTATTGCTACCACATTTGTCTCACGATGAGAGAACAGCAGATATATTTACTTACACGTACTTATGAAGAACTCATTATCTATTCCCTAAAACAAGAGATAATTTTAAGCAGCTCTTTCATACTCATCTGTTACTCTCTGTACAGTCAGCAGCAGAAGTTGCTAAGCGGGCGAGGTGTTCAAAATCATCTTGACACGCTCTTATTCTCTTAACAATAAAGTCGCGTCAAGATCATTTTGAACACCTAGCCCGCTTAGCAACTTCTGCTGCTGACTGTGCTGTGCCATGCGTAATTTGTTTAAGCACAATTGTTAACCCATTTAATGCGCGAGTGCCCGCGTCTTCAGCCCAATAAGGAAGTCCACTCCACTAGCGCTGCACAATCGCTAATGTTCATAATGCTGCTATTGTCTTAATACCTAATTAGCTACAATGGACCCTAATTAATTTACTGAATGCTACATTTGGAGTCTGATACCGATGTTTCGTGGTTATAATTTGTGAGGTTTGGCAATGGAGATTAGTGTGGGATAGCGGACTGCTGACTACCTTATTTGAAATACACCATTTCTATAGGTGCTTGTGTTTCAAAATGTAACAAACTAAAAACGAGACGTGGACATTAACCCAGCGTGATAGAGACAGATTGAGCGCTTTTGAAATGTAGACATGGAGACGAATGGAAGGTATACGCTGGAAAGAGAGGAAAATAAATATGGAAGTATTAAATTTGGTAGGTGAGAAGAGACCTCTGCTAAGAACAATTGAAAACAGAAGGGGAAACATGTTGGGGCACCTGATACGTCACGATACTTACATAAAGTCTATAATTGAAGACAGAATAGAACAATAGAGAGGCAGAGGAAGACCGAGACGTGCATATATTGACCAGGCCAAAGAGAAAATCAATGTAGTGACGTATCAGGAGCTCAAAACAGTGGCAGAGAATTGCTTGAAAGGCAATTACTCCACCGACAGGAGCTAGGCTCTTAAGAATAATGACGATGAAATAGTTGTGTGTATAATAAATCAAGTGTAAGGTTTAATAAAATCGATTAATTATCTTTAATTATTAATTAAAAACAATCATATGACAGTAAAAGATAAGGAAGGTGTACACAATCAGGAAGATGTTTGCATATGTCCTCACAGCGTATAATATATGCATATGCAAGATACGTAATTTACGCATACATGTGTGTGTAGTAAATGGACATAAAGAGCGTACGTGTGTAATAACAACTCTTTATTGCTTTTTGCTTTTACTTTCGTCGGTAAACTATATGCTCTTCGCTTCCTTGCATACCAATGAAACATTAATTACATGTTTGTGTACTTGCGGTTGGGTTTTCCTTTAAGCAGTCATATGTATTTTATGAGGAACTTTTAGTAGAGCAGTAGGTTTAATTGAAAAAGTTGCTGCTGTAATTAACCATCGACACTTTTATGTACGGTTTATTGCCAAAGATATCTTATTACGTGGACGACAAATGCTCTACACAGCACGACATCCTATATCGTAAATAAATACAAACTTTTGTAATATAGAAAATAATAAATAAATCTACAGGTACAGTCAGCAGCAGAGGATGCTAAGCTGTTCAAAATTACCTTAACACGCTCTTATTCTAAATTGTTTATACGACAACGGTTTCACTCACTTGAATTTTTAGTCGCTTAGAAAATTCAAAAAATTGTTTTAAAATTCAAGTGAGTGAAACCGTTGTCGTATAAACAATTTAAAATATGTCTCAAAGTTTAATATCGACGCTCTTATTCTCTTAATAATAAAGTCGCGTCAAGATCATTTTGAACATCTCGTCCGTTTAGCAACGTCTGCTGCTGACTGTACTTGTCTATTTTTATTTTTACTTTTGCTCTAGGTACGTTGTACAGTTTTTAAGCCTTGAATTTGAATTAATAATTTGAATTAATAGTAAAGTAAGTAATATATGTATAGGCTATAAAATATGTATACTATTATGGTTAAAAATCAATTGGATACCCATGCCCGATACTTAATATCAGCCAACACCTTTTTGCTATCCCTATCCCTAAAAACACACAAACTACTTTGGACATCATTCAGAGAAAAATGGTTGGATAACCCACAATTTTTTTTTATTTCTGTCTTAAATATAAGTCGTCAGTTAATTCCAATGCCAAATTTTGAGCATGGATCCTTTTTGCTAAACTACGTCCGTTTATAATTCGACCAAAGTTACAAAACAAACATGTACACATACGTACTCGTATTTAGTTGCAGTTTACACGAGCACTTAATTATTTAAACGTTTAAGTTAAAGAGACTAACAAAACTGTCTCCTTGCTAATTTAAACATATTTCTCACGGTTTTATTACACTTTCCGTTAAAACAAACATATTACTGTTGTTTCCGAACAAGAATGTGCGACGGAGTTATGTGGGCCTGGTATATCGAAGTGGGTCAGCGGCTATCAGATCGATAGTTCAGCCAAAGTTATCAACAGCATTCTGAGGGGAGATTAGAAGAGTTATTACAGGCACATTTCACCAACCTTTCGATTAAGTAGATATCACAGCAACACTGCTAACTGTACATCGGTGGACTTTATTACAAAAGGAATAAGGTCCATCGATGTATAGCTGACAGTGTGGGCGTCAGTACCAACTAATGTTAGAAATGCGAAAGTGGGGATTGTATCCGATCTACCCCGTCCCGTCAGATATTATAATGTCGTATTTAACTGACGTCTCTCTCTGATCCTTTCCCCACTTCATCCAGATTTACAAAGCTATGTTCAGAATGAATCCAAAATGGAAAAAAAAAATGAAAATAAAAGGAGTCCTCGGTGAGCACTCTTTTTGTTCAATCAGTATAATTATACATAGTTACGTACTATAATTATATATCGTGATCTAAATCCTACCTGTAACAATCTTCGTAGTTATCGCAGAAACTTTCATAGAGTTAAAACAAAGCATTTGATATTTGCTTCCTTCCTAAATGCGTGTAGGCAAACGAAACAATTGCAATGTGGATCGCCACTTGTAATGTTTGTAGGCGTGACACAGCGGTCAATGCAGCTAGTCCTTTCTTATACAAGATTTTTTGCTACGAGTGAGTTCTATTTGCTAGAAAATGTAAAAAAACAACCTTTCAAATTCGTGCAGCAAACACAAAAAAGCAAATGTTGTTAATAGTAATTAAATGGCACCCAGCTATTTAATGAACACCTATCCAATAATGTCTGTATATTTTTATAGTAGGTAGGTAAATACTTGTACACTCTTGGACATTTCTAAATATCACTATCTATAATTTGAACTTACTGCTTCATAACTAAAGTCCAATCTCATGGGATTCATGGGAGGTCTCTAATTATGTCATAATGTTACAGTCTTTAGTTTCACATCGAGAAATTCGCCATACAAGTTGTTTGAGTGATCGGTGCATATTTCGTCAACTATATTAATTCGGACTCGTCGTTGTTCATAGTAAGTCTATGTAGATTTGCACAATGCGTTGCGTTGTGTGTCTGTGGTGCGCGCGCGCAGGAATCCGGCAACAATTAGCGGCGCCCACGGCGGGCCCTGAACTTGTTGCGACAGACAGACTTCGAAATAGTACTTACTACTTACCTAAGCCGATTTTAGAAAAATTTAATGATAATACGAGTAAGTTATTATTTTGGTACTTATACAGATGGTTCAAATATTTTGCGTAAGTAAGTAAATATAAATACAACTAGGGTTACAAAGCCGTAAACTTCAAAAAGAAAACGTAAAACGGCCGGTCGTTATAACACTCTTTTTTACAAACTGTTATTGGTCCCCGCGATACAGGCGTGCCTAGTGCGACGTGCTCTTACCCCCTTATTCATAAACGGTTAGTAAAGTTGACAAGCCGATAATAATCGTTTGTCCCCTTCCGATGTATTGGTATGATGGAACGGGACATACGATTATATCAGCTTGTCGGGTCAACCGTTTCAAATAAGTATGTAGCTACATATGCATAAGAATGGCTTATTTACAGTTTAAATAAAACCGTGGCAATACGGTGAGAATACGGTACCAAACCCAATTGTAGTCACAATTAGTTCGCGTCATAAAACATCACAACAATTACCACATTAAAGCGCTAAGTAGTATATAGTGCACTAATTAGATTTTTATAGCTTTCAACTAAAATTTAATCACATGTAAATGTTCTGAGAAACTGAATAATTTCCAGTAATTTATATGCGGCGACAATGCAAGCGTAGGATGCCTGTCACAGAAGCTTGTGCAACTTGTGTCTAAACCGTAAAAGCATTCCATTGTGAAATCGTACCAGGTGGCTGAAGGAGTCGAGAATCTAGACCTAGTTGATCAAAAACCTGCAGTAATCCTACACTTAGCCCTACGATAAATGCTTCAGGTAAAATATGCAATCCCATTTGGTTACCGTGACGCCATCTAGCGGTAATCGTGAATAATGCATTGATTAGTAAGCGCGCAGTTACATCATAGTACGGCAGCATGCTAACAGATGGCGCTACGCGTATGAAAACAGTACGACAGTTTTGCAAACCGACATCGTGCAGACTGCAGTACATATTAACGGGCACTACCTACAAATACCGATTACTCTGAACATTTTAAACGTTTCTTAATTAATACATCTCACGAACGACCGTATTCATATTTATAATTTTTAAAAGGCTGTGGATCAGCTGAGCGATTTAAATATCCAATCATAACTTAGGATTAAACTGTTGATTTGTAGCGTTTGTGAGATGTAAAAATTATACGTGTTTAAAAATAACATGCACCTTACCTTGGCCGTTCTCAGTCTCTTTAGGCGTCTTCTGCCACTGATGCCGCACTTTCTGCGACCAGCTGATTGGACTCTTTCTTCCGCGACTTCTCTCTCGCACACTGCAATAAACGTTCATTGAGTATTAATGATATGTGGTCACCAGCCCCTCCGCTAGGCTTTTTAATATTGATGATAGAGTTTTTCTAATGTTGGCATATGTAACTAGTGCTAAAATAACGTAGACCTAATTCGAGCACTGTTGTGGTACTGAGCCGGTCGCTCAGGTATATCTCGCTCTGATAAGAGTGTTTACATTTCTCTTTGCGAAGTAATTGCAGGTTTACAGTGTTTGACTTATGAGTGTTATATTTTTGGGGCACAGTGACGTAATTTTATAATTCAATAAATCTGACAGATGACTTGGGGACTACGCTTTTTAAAGTGTTGTATGATTATATATGGATTATTCGAAAATATGGTGCAGGAAATCCCGAGGTATTTTGTATAACAATAGGACAGGTTTATCCGCATATAACAAGCGACATTTGCCTTTGAAAGCCACCAGATGCTATTGAATTATAACGAGATAATCCCGCAGACCATTACAAAATCAAATTTTGATAAGGTTAGACTATGAACTTGACATTTGAGTTTGACTAGCATAATACTCGTACTTACATAATGATCTTCTGTTCATCGGTTCTCTCCTCGTCTGATACGTCGACCCAGTCGTCACTGCGATCGCTCCTGTCACTGACACTTGTCTCGCTACTCGGTACTTGAAAAGCGACTTCCTGACCATTGTAACTGAGCACAGATCTCTGCCCGTATATACTATTAGTCTTCTGCTCACTCGAAATCGTCGACTGACTTATATTGGACATATTATCGAACGACAACCGCTTATGAACAGTAGAAGCTAATTGTTTCCTAAGATTATTTCTCAGTTTCACCATACTCGGGCTGTTCGGGATGCTTTCATAGCAATGCGATAGGGAATTTGCGTCAGCGTGCTTGATTGTATCGTAGATGTTCTCAGAATCGTTATAGGTCGTGTAGTCGGAGGCGTAGGAATGTCTTTTCCTATCCGTGGGGCTGCTTTCTTTAGACTTGGGAGCTCTCGCGGGTATTCGCTCGTATATTCTGTCGGAGCCGATCTTTTCGTAGCTGACGGTCGATGTGCCGCTCACAGATTTGGAGACTTCGTAGTTTTTGCTAGCTTCAGGTTGATAGGGCTGGTAATTTTCAGCTATTTGTATTCCGGAACTGGAGGTAACACAGTAGGGTTTGATTGGTGACTTGCAGTATTCATAACCGTCGTCGCTGTCTCCATCGCCTCTAGTTCTCTCTTCTAACTGCGAATCGCACAGCTCGTAACTATGCAAACTACTCTCGTCTCCTTCAGGATGCGATCTCATTTCTAAAAGGCATTGATAAATATTTTCTCCCGAGACATCTTTTTTCTTTTCTACCGGCTCTTCTTTAGGAATTTCAGGTAGAGGACAGTTTATTTTTGAAACTCTATCCAGCGTTCTAACAGGTATTATGACTACGTTTTCAGTGTCTCTTGGTTCTAAGATTTCATAATCGTCTTCAACAACGTCGTCTTTTTTAGGTTTCGACGTAAATCCGACTAAAATTTCTTTGTTATAAGCCTCAACTAAGTTACTTTCAAAGTCTGAATTAGACTCATTAGTAGGATCAGTTCCAGTCTCTTCGTTTGTTTGCGAAATAGTTACTACACTATTAGGAGATTCTTCAGTAGATATGAAAACTTCCGGACATGATTCCGCCGTTTCATTAAGACTGCAGCTATAAAAACTGTACGGGCTTTCTGACACAGATTTTTCAGAATCCGAACAAAGTATGCTACTTTTCCGCCGCCAAAGAAATGATTCGTTAGGAGTTATACTATTATTAACATCTTGCACTTTTTCATCCACTTTACTATCAGGCGACGCTACTCTCTCTGGTTCTGGATTAATCGATGGCATAGAACTCTCGCTGATATCCTCTTGAATTATTTCAACAATCTTTAAAGGCAGTTTTTCGGAATGTATGTAGTTAGTTTTATACTTATTTTTATCATAAAGAGATTCTTTTCTTTTGAGATTTTCAGCAGCGATAGGTGTTTTCACGTTTACTGGTTTTGGGGGCAGTTCCGAAGGAGCCGGTTTTATAGTCTTTATTTTAGGAACACCGTCCTTTACCACAATATTTTTCGTTAAAACTAAAGTTGATTTCTTTTCAGGTACTTTTGGTTTCTCTTTAGGCATGGGTAAAGGTTTTTGGGGTTTCGCAGGTGGTCTTTTTAGTGTGTTATTAGTTGAATTGGTCTGTGCAATGATTTCGCATTCAAATTTCTTAATAACATTTTTAACTACGTTGCTTTCCGTTGGTTTTCTTTCTTTAGGGGGTTCGACATCTTTACTGCTTGTTTTTTTGGGAGAGCCATCTATGGAATCAGAGCCACTCTGTTCACTAGAATTGGAGTATTTTAATCTTTTCTTAGGCGATTTTGGTATTTTGGTGTTATCGGATTTTGAGCGGATTATACGCATTCTGGCTGAAGAAGTATCAGAGACGTGTTTGTCAATGGAATCCATACTTGAACACCTTCGTCTACTATTTCGTTTTTTTGAGCCTCGTCGTTGACGCACTACTATTTTTATATTCGGACTTGAAAGTGTCGAAGACGGTGTGGAGCTATTACTTGCAGAACATCGGGCTGCTTGCACATCTATTGTTTTAGTCAATGGTTTTTTCGTCCCTCTGATCGGTTCATTAACCACTAGATCATTAAACTTCTTTGTTAATTCCGTAACTTTGCTGCTTGTGATAGTTACCGTCTTCGCAACAGGAGCACGTCGGTAAGAGCTCCCAGCGTTTTTAATTTTAAAGCTCACTTTCCTTTGCTGTTGTTCCATGAGTTTTTTGATTTTTGGAGATATGTCTTTTGGTGGAACAGTTTCCCTCATTTTGAACTGATTGACAGTTTGCTTGAAGTCTTTGCCTCCGCCGGTGCTCCTCGAATCCTCGCTTTCTGTTGTGATTGCAATCTGAGCATAATGTAATGTAACCTCTTCTTTCTTGATTCCTTTTTTAGGCGGCACCGTTTGCGAGTTTATTGTGGAGTTTAAGAACGCCTGCTTTGCGTCATTGATGGACTTCATTCTTTCGGAGATCGGCGGCTGGGCTGGCACGGAGTATACGCATTTGTCAGTTTTTTGGTTGTCCTTTATCGCCATGCTTGTGTCCGGTAGGATGAAGTTCATCAAATCACTGATGGTCCTGTGTCCCTTTTCGAGCTTGATCGACGGTATCAAGTTGGTCTTGGGTAAAGGTTCCCCTTCCATTAGACCGTTCAATAACATTTGTGATGGATGTCTCCGACTGCTTTTCTACGCCATCTGAAACAACAAAAATAAAAATTAAAACACAGTTGGAAATACAATAATTTTATTGTCGATTGAGGTAAAATCCCTCACAATTATAAAATGTGAATGTTGAAAGATAACTGTCGCCAATAAACCTACTTTATGTGTGGAAACAGATCGTTGATTGCGAGCGAAAGTACGCGTTCTTAGGCAGATAAGTTTCCACAGTAACGGACAGACTGACGTTGGGATTGCTGGTATTATTGTCTCTGACGTTCCCACGAGATTGCGATTACGATATATCTTGTACTCTTGTACCGTGTTGTACATTATGTTGGTGTATTTATAGGGCTTGCAAAATTGTCATTTGGAAAATTCCAGTCCTTTTATTGTGCTCTATTGTGTTATTTTATTAGTTGCATTTAATTACTCCCAACCCAAGCTTATTTGAATGACAATCACATACATACATTCTGTGGCGCGTTATAATATAAAATAAGGCATTAAAGAAAATTTCTTGCATGACGATATGTTATGGCCATACTCGTATATAACATTTCAATCTTATGTATTGCTAGGATTGATTAATATAAACTTTCAAATGTGTAGATCGATTTATTACATCAGGAAATTAACTTATTCACAAATAGCAAATGAGTTGGTTATTAATGAACGCTCGCTATGAATATTTTTGCAATTTTAGGAGCTCGATCGAAGTATATAATTTAAACTGACTACGCTTCAGAAGTACTTTAAAATACATTAAGTACTTCATCATGACTCAGTGTTAAGATCTAGAAGTTGTGAATTTGCAAGTGATAAAGTAAAATATTTGTCTATAAAAACGCTTTGTCTCAGATAAAAGTAGAGTTTTCTAATCGAATCGTCTACAACGCTGCAAGGCATAGGTAGTTTTTAGATAGGTATTGTAAAATGTACATTAGAATCTAGATCAAACTGCCAGTAAAAATGCTAGTCATATTACTTTCGATTTTATTGCATAATATTATGCAGCACCTTACTACATTCTTATAACGATTAATGAATACCATTGTGTCCCCCACTGCATCAGGCTCTAGGCCTCCTCCCTTTCCTTTCGTTCGTTTCAGTTTTGTGCTACATCTAGCCAGTCTTTAACCATTTCAGCGCAAGACGGCATAGGAATATGCCGTACCCCGGACGCCAGACGATCGCCATTAGTTAATCGAAATTGAACTTTACGGAGTCCTGCGTAAGTCCCTATTGCATTGGCGAAGCTGACGGCTGCAGACGTCGTTGGCGTCCGTTGCAAGACTTTCCGATGACGGCCACAGATGTCTGCGGCTGTCATAAGGTTAAAACGGGATACGGACGGTTAAACTCACACACTCCATGGTTGTGTACGAGTTTCAACTGTAGTTACATTACATCTGACTATCTGTCAAGTTGCATCAGCTGACAGTACATGGCTTCCCTTGAATGCAGCTGACCCTGGTTATCTTAGGCCCCTTCGGCATTGAAGCGCAGTGTGGGGATACGAAACCTAAATTCCACGGGAAAGCATCTACAAGTACAAACGGCAACACTCCTAACTGTACATCGGTGGACCTTATTACAAAAACCATAAGGTCCACCGATGTCCAGTTAACAGTGTGGGCGATGGTACTATCCCAGGGCCCCATTTATCAAAAGCCTGTAACTTGTAAAACAAGCGGATGTCACTTTTTGAGAGCTTATGTTAGAAAGGGACTTCCACTTGAATCACAAAGTTACAAGCTTTTGATAAACAGGGCACAGCTCTATTTCCCAAGAATGCCACCAGCCCTCAGGTCGTAAGTGGCGTGGTAGCTTCGTGTATCTATGCGCAAGAGTGCAAGTGGGGTCAGTCGTGATCTGCTTTCACTGGGACACTGTCAGGTGTTTTTTAATGATGGATATAGTCATAGTGGACATGTTAATTAACTGGCCATGTTGGTTTTAATAAGTATAAATTTGAATTTTTAATTAAATTAATCGACTAACCCTCTTATCATAAAACTTAGTAAATAAAAAACTCAAATTGACGGATAATAATATTAAAGTGACAATTTTACCATTCAATATAGAGATAGAATTGTATTGTAATAATTATTTTGAATTTACATTAAAATTCTGAACTAAATCTGCATGTTGTATTATTCGATTATTACTTATACATATTAAAAATTATAAATATTTCCAATACGGAAGTTTATTATATTATATTACACAAGAAAGAAAGTAAAGTCGGTATACCTTTCCGGAGTTCTGTTTCCTTTTAATAAAATTATACACAACGATACGTAATATTACTACATAAATAAAATAAACATTACTATACAAATATCGTACCAAATGTGTCCAGTGTTTATAAATGTAACACCGTTGCACAACAAAGCATGAGCACAGAGTAACAATACACAGAAAGCACACTCAATAAAAAGAAACGCCTCTTGCCGTACATTGAAAGCTAGTACTTATTTGTTTATACATATTTATTTACTTGCATGAACCTAGTGTCCCACTGCTGGTAGCTAGAAAGCTAGTATTAAACATGGAAAAATATAAATAATTATAGAAACGTAGTTGTAACTTGTAATTATTGGTTTCATTAAAAAAACTTAAGTATAATTTTTTCGTTGTTTATGAAAACAACGACATAATAAACAAACATTTTGAACTTGACACCACAAGATTAGGTTTGCCGTTTGATTAGGTCACAAAAGTCAAACTAGCAGCGCAGCACAATAAACTTTACGATGATTACGATTTTTACGTCTGGTTATAGTTTAGTAAGTAAATAATCTTTAGTTATTGTGTACCATAAAGTACAAATACATAGAAAATTAAACACAAGTTAAAATATAAACTGTAACAACTGTGAATCGGCACGTGTGCGTATTCTTGTTCTGTGGCATGCGCGTGCGCTGATTTCCGCTCAACATTACGCGAAATGGGCGCCGTCGCTTCAGGCGCACGCAAAACTCTAGAAAGTCCGTACGTGACAGAAAGCAAAACATAACATTACATCTTACAATACAATATGTAACACGGTGCGACCGACTTCTTTGAAGTTCTTTGATTGTTACGATGTTAGGAATGCGACAAAATGCCACAGTAGGTGCGAGTACGCCAATCTGACTGTGGTGAGTGCGGTTGGCCTAAATGGCCATGGAAAAACATCATAAACTTTCTCAACATTACCTACCACGCCAAATATAGCCAAAAACTGTGGTTTTCTACCAAAGAGCTGGTTATGTCATTCATAATAATGGCAGAAATACGACCATTATAAGATTTATAAGGGATTACATATATAAATATTAGGGGACAATTAGGGGCTAATCTTCCACAGATCGAACTAACCCCAAACCAAACTAAGCAAACCTTGTAATATGGGAACTAGGCGACGATATAACTTATATGTAAGTATAGAAGATAAAGACATACTTAGATACGTATATAACATCTATAACTCGTGAACAAATATTCGTGGTAAACAAACACCCAAATAAATGACCTTACCGGGAATCGAACCTGGGAACGCCTGCTTCGTATGTTAGTTATAGAGAAGCTTATTTGTATTTATTTGTGATTTCATTTTGACCACATACCTAAATATGTATGAATAAAGAAAAAAAATTAAAAAACAGCATTTGTTACATATATGTGTAACCAAATCACTCTAGGAAATCCTCTACCAACATAATGAAGGTTTAACATTGATGTATCACACTCATATAATTAGCATCATAAACTAACAAGTTTAACCTCAACAAGAATTAACTTCCGAAAAGCAAGTCGGAAGGCGGACACAAATTATAACTCATAGTAAATAAAACTGTACGGTACGAGTAAACATGAACATATTAGGGCTAGATCGAAAATTGTTGCGAGGAAAACTGTACACTGTGTACAATGAAAATATTAACTTTAAACCACAATTTATATTTATATGAAACAATTTATATATCCCCACAGAAAAAAACCAACAATCTACTTTTAATTTTTAAACACCACAGGCCTTGAATCTTGAATTCATTCTGTGCGAGTTGTGTGACCAACTTCATAATGTATGATGGCTAAAGGTTGAAAAGACTCCCCTTAGTATATCCACTTTATATTAAGTAGTAACTGTGATGCAAATGTAAAAATAGCACAATAGTACATAAACTTTGCTGATAAACAACTCAACAACTCGCACCAATAGAAGAAAGCCCACAAACTGGCACACAAACCCATATGGCCAACAAAGACCACATTCTAAATTCAAACAGCGATTTCTGAATGCCGAGAAATTCCCTAAACGTGTAAAGTGAAGCTTGGTCAGTTCATAACTGTACCGGTAACGGTATTGACCGTTGGACTGATGAAAGAAGAACATTATTTGTTGTAATTGATGATAATGATGATCAAACCACGGGTTTGATTGATCCAACGGGTTAATTGAAGCGGTTAATGATTTGGTTGCGATGATTGAGTCTATGATCGAATGGTTCAGGTTGACAGAGATCACCATTAGCGTAGATTAAGAATACTAACTACAGAAATAACGAAAACAAGACATCTACATTTCGTGCCCTAAAAAATCAAGAAGTTAAACTGCACTACGATATGTAAGAACTTCAATCTACATACATATTTATAGACTGATTAATTTATTGATTTTTTTAAAATAAAATATTGTGAATAGGTATAATGTTGGCATCAAACATTTAAAAGGGTATCCTCCTACGAGTCAAATCAGTTTCTTTTTTAGAACTGTCTACAAAATCTGTCTGTGTAAAAATAACTGCTATCTATTTTTTTTATCTGATTCTGATCTTATTTTAATACAGGAGACATCCCTATTGTGTCAAGGTTAGATTACCACGAAGAATATACGAGTGTAATGTTGGATAATTATCATAGTCTAAAAATAACTATGATTGTGTTCTACTAAAATATAACAACACTAATTAGATATGAGCGCCGCGCCGGCGCGCCGCCGCCGCCGACGAAATTTTCGCGCCGCCGCCGCCGACGCTGCGCTATCGGCGTGGCATCGGCGTGACCTTGGTAGATACTAACTACTTTCAGAATCAGATTTTATCTAGTTTAGATCTTTAACGGCGCCACTCTGAATAGCTTATAGACGTTTAAAAGGTAGTTTAGGTCCATATCATCATCATCTCAGCCATAAGACGTCCACTGCTGAACAAAGGCCTCCCCCTTGGACCTCCATTCGTACTGGTTGGAAGCGACCCGCATCCAGCGTCTTCCGGCGGCCTTAACAAGGTCGTCCATCCATCTTGTGGGTGGAGGTCCATATAATTCAAAAATATCAAAGGTAAATTCAAACTTTTCTGTCTGCTAACCGCACTACTAGTCTTAGGACAACGAAATTACAAATTTTGCCAGCTGGTTAGGTAATCCGTCATTCGCCGCGAAATTAAAAATTGCAAGCATGGGTGAATGTTTTTAAAATGTATAAAATGCGGTTAATATCAGATATTAAGCGTTTTCGCGTCCAAAGGAAGGGCGTCGGAAACGCCTCTCATTTAAACTGGCCATTGTTGAAATTTCAAACTTTCCTCTCTCGAAGCTCAATCTTTGGCCTCGCATCGCTCGCATGGAAGTATGCCGCTATCTGAATCGCCAAGTTTTCGGCTCTGTTTGAAGCTCAACTTTCGGCCTCGCTTTTAAAATGTTTGGTCATTGGTTTTTGTCTGATCTTAGCTCCATTGCAGCCCGGGCTTTGGCCTCGCACGAAAGCGCCTGTATGGAGATAAAGGCGCTTTCGTAGTTTTTAACATTATGGCCTCGGTCTTTATCGGCCTTCGGACTTGCTTACACTGGACCACTAGTTCTAAGCTCTGCTCTCTTGCAGCTTGATCTTCGGCCTTGCACAGAAGCGCACCGCAATCGGCGCTCCAGGCATTCGGCCGTCAGCCAAGCTCACGATTGGCGTTCGATTCTAAGCTGTATGCTTAATACCAGCAGCTCAGCCTCTGGCCTCGCATGCTTGCATGGGAAGGCGTCGGAATCAGGTCTTCGGTGTTAAGTGGAGCTCGGCCTCGAGCCTCACCTTTAGACATAAATTGGTTTTGTTGGGTTGATTTGGTTAACGAAAAAGCTTGATTTTCCTCACTTCGGCTCTTTAGAATATCGACAAGACGTTTTCCTGATGATACAGTCAATCCGCTACGTTTAGTTAGCACAAAAGATAAGGGCCTCGCAAAGATCTTCCGGCCACGGCCTCACCAAGATTATGACTGGCTCTGATGAAGCGCGATACCGTTTATGCGAGTGTTTATACTATATAAAACTATTTTCGTACGTTTATTCAATAAATTATCATTGAAATTGAAAAATGCACTTATTTTATAACTTTTCTACAGCAAAAACATGTTTTTTCGGTAAAATTTCGGTTTGATTTATTTTTTCATTAATCAAAGGTGTTTCAAGGCCACGCCGCCGATTCGCCGCCGCCGCCGACCGATTTTGACCGGCGCGCCGCCGCCGGCTAAATGCCTATCGGCGCTCATATCTAACACTAATTATCTAAGTCTAAATATAGGTTAACATTGTTAATATGCATGTCAAAAAAGCACTTTCACATTTGACCACTTAATTACTTATGCCTACAAAAACGAGAAGTAATAATACCTTGTATATGCTAATACTTCTTTTGTGTACAACTCTTTATGGCAGAGAGAGAATGAACACTTAGTATGCTACTGCATGTGTTTGGAATTACAAATGACAATAATATAAGCTGTTTGACCATACACCTTAGAAAATGACCCTAATTACTGCAAACAGTCGTGAGTCGGCGATAAGTGTCAGTTAGTGCGAATATTTATACACCTTGACTTACTGACAAGCTAAAGTAGCTCAAAGAAAATACACTCTCATCCATGTCAAAGGCAAAATGCAATGCGGTTTCCGAAGTAAGTTTTTAGACGATAAAATCATTGGACGCGATCACGCACATATGTCCATCGAGAAAACATTTAAATATGTATATATTAATTTATTTTACCCACTCTTGCTGCAAAAAACAACAATTTTAATACAAGGAACTCAAAATTTTTGCAACGTTTACTACAAGACTGAGATGTGGAATAGTATTTCCTGGGTCGATTATGTTGTAACATAAATACATAATCGAAGATATTCAATAATTATCTTCAATCAAAAATAGATAACCAACTAAGACGTAGGTACCTTTGTAGACCAAATAAAAGAAAAAGCTGGTGTCGTTTCGTATCAAGAGGTCAAGGACATGGCATACGAGAGGGAGAAATAGAAAATACTCCACCAACAAGAGGATACCTCTTAAATCGAAGAAGAGAGACAAATAAATACGTTGTAACTAGTATGTTGAATAGACAGGTGGAGCTTGTTAGTGTCGCAAAATCTATAATGAACGCGATCAGTATTCAAAGTTGCCATCTTGATAAGGACGGGACAGGACCAGATTGAAAGATAATTCGAAAGTTAATGAACAACGGCTAAGAAAGTGAAAACAAATAGACCACTCTAAAGAATTGAAAGAAAGTACGGAGTGTATACACAAATGAGAGATTTCAATTCAAACGAAGAGAAATTATATATTTTCATAGCACGATCGACAGCTAAACATAATCTATGTAATTTCGATGCTTTTAAACTAATAGCATGTATTAAAAAACAATTTAGAAAAATATAAAGCGACTAACGCGAGTAATAAAATATTAACAATCGTGACTCTGAAGAATCCAAATGTAATGATGGCAAGAATGTTGCTGGAAGAGAATATAATTGTTGTAGTTACGATAGAGATTTTTCTAGATTCTCGACACATTTTACGGTAATCTTGTAACAACAATGACATTACGTCTTGCGTACCTAGAACGCGTACGTAACCCGTGTATGTAAGTGATACCCTGATAGGACAATTACAGATATCTACTTCCCTTTTGCTGTATGAGCTGTACGTAACAAGTAGGGCTGTTTTTATACTGGAGCAAATGAGGAATCATGCGTCACTGAAATAACAGTTATAAAAACCTATAATTTAATAATCGACTAGTACCTACAGTGCATATATTTCTTGGAAATAATAAATTAATGTTGTGTTGAGTGGTTTTACGCCATCTATATTTATTTTGAGCGATAAGGTTTTACTATTTTAAGCTAACATTACAGCATAATACCTACCACTGTATATAAATAGCTGTAAATGAGTTGCTTACTGTAAAAAATATTAGGTAATCTTAGAGATTTCTCCAAATCGGAGAAACGCATAAAATACAAAGGGCCGTAACCCATCAAGATCGAACTTCCAATATGTTAATACTGTCATTTTACTGACGCTACTTTCACTTGTAATAAACATAATCTTAAATATTAAATAAATGTATAAACCAACATTATCTTATAAGGAAATCTCTGATGATCAATCCCAAGATTCCCAAGACCCCACGGGGATGTTAGATAGTAAAAAAAAGACTTGAAAGCGTGAAAAATATTAATTTTAAGGTGAACTTGAAAACTAAAAACTCCATTTAGTAGTGAGACCACCGATTTAGGTCGATCGAGAGTGTAAAATTATAAATGTACCCTTGGCTCCAAAAAATAAGCTTACTGGATCAATACTGATATAAACAAAATTGTGTTGAAAGAACCAATTAAGTAGAGAACGTATATCATTATTGGAATGGCAAAATGACTAAAAAAAGTGTTTTTGTTCAATATGCATCTTGTTAGCCTTGGAGAGGAATGCGAATCGGAATATCCTTTTACCGCGTTCTTGCATATACGAGTATGTAGTATTTAACATTCACAAAATTCGTTTAAATATACAGAATCGAGTTAATACTGTGACACGTACAATATGTGCCTTGGTGATGTGGAATACATATTCATATCCTCAGGCTCTAAAATAAACTTATCGGCCAAGATTTTTAATGAATTTTTACTTATGGATGTATTAGTAAGTACCTAGTAGTTGCTATAGAAATCTGAATGAATGTTCTAAACTTTTAGCACAACAATAATTATTACGTCGAAAAGGATTGTAACGAGACTAACACATAGCTTATCTTAACTAATAAATATGTAGGTACTTATGGTATGAGGATAATTTCAAACAGAACTCAATGTCAGTTTCGTCGTCGATTACTAACTTACCTATATGTAACTTGTAACAATTATGTGATAACCAAGGGCTGGGAGGTCACGAACTAAGACCAATTTAATACTTACATGACGTACTTAAAGGCTTTTAAACAATGACTTAATCATTTTACCACACATCATTAATCCTATAGGCAGTCAATGCACGTCAACAAGTACAGTACCCATTGTTTAAAATCATTATCTATCATTTCGACATAACTAATGAGACTATAGGTAATTCTAAGAACTGATAGTGAGTTTGAAGAGATAAGATAATTAATTTTAAATGAAAGTAACATCACGATTATATGCCTATCTCCGACTGGTTTAACCACGTCGTTAAGGTCAAAGGGAGGCAGGAAATTACTAAACCGCAACTTACGAAACATCTAACTTGTTTGTAAATGCTACCTAGATGACTAGGTTCTTCCCGCAACTTTGTCTGCATGGAACGATGTTGATGACGATGATGATTAATAAAATTATTGTCTTCCCGGGACCTTAAACTAAGTATGTCCCCACCAAATTTCATCTAAATGTGCTAAATTCATCAAATCAGCGATATAAGCAATTAAGCATGCAGAGGTAACAGACAGACAGAGAGAGTTACTTTCACATTTAAAATATTAAATGTAGGGATTAAGTACGAAAGACTAGTAGCTCAGTGAGTGAGCTGTATATGTTTACAGATTTTTACTTACACTTCCACTACACGGGGACCCTTTTGAGCAAATTCGAGGGAAAAAGTTAACGCTCGAATACAATAAAGGGAAGTCCCGAACCATCAATCTGATTAACATAGAAGTGGCACCACCTCGTCAAGTCGTCACCTTATTTATTTATTTATTTATTTATTTAAACTTTATTGCACAAAACATAAAAATAATGTACAAATGGCGAACTTAATGCCTAATGGCCCCTTCACCTTCGCACCTTCGCTGCTTCCTTTGCTGCTGCTTCGCTGTTTTTTTTGTTTTTTTTTGCGGTGCTTCGAATGGCACCTTCGTAAAAGTCGACGCCTTGGGCGTCAAGATCCTTATACCGACGTACTTATTGTGTCCATTGTTTTACAATTAAGGACTGCCAGTTTCGCCAGGTGCTACACTAGGTAGACTTAATTAAATGTCTTGCATCTGCTGTGGCAATGGCAAGTAATCTATAATATTATATCTATAAACAGGGTTCTGCGTGATATATTAATGGAAAATGAATAAGCTGTTGCAAGGCCTTTCAACAGTTTCAACTCAATAGTCAACATAAATTGTTTGTGTGTATTATTTAATCACGGTTAAAATATTTTTATGTTTTAATCATTATAATAATATCTAAATCATGCTTTAGGCGGTTATCACACTGAAGCGGTTTCTAGTAGCGGTGGCAATGTACAATAAGTAATATTAACCCCCTCAGGTGCTATAAATAAGTCTTTGTTGCATCACAATAATAAAATAGGCACTACGACTATATAATTCTTACACAATGGCCAGTTTATACAAATGAAGTTACAATAAGGAAATGTTTGAAAATATTAGTAAAGATGATGATATGTAAACATTGCCATTGACTTTTGCAAACATGGAGTACCTATTTACCTTTTACATATAATACAAGCACACTGGGAAGACCAGATTGAATCATTATTAGGTGCCAACATTTACCAATACAAAGGATGGCATTAAAAAAAACATAATTAAACCAAAAGATAACTAACTACTGACTCTATGAACTTCAGATCTCAAGAATCGACATTATTCCACCATTTTAGCCGCCAAAGAGTTCTATATAATTTTCGAACCTGCTCACAAAATCTCACGAAGAGAAACGGAACATTTAATTAAACCCAAGCTCAAAACCAAAACATGTTTGCAGAATTTGGAAAAAACCTTAAAATACCAAATGCTAGTAAAGTGAAAGTGATACAAGGGGTAAATGAAGCAGGTATAATCCTTAATCCCTCTAATGAGTTAAAAGGAAGGGAAGCCCAAGGACAGGCAAGACCGGACGACAAGCATAATGGGTATTGTCAAGTATTGTGTTGAAGACAATGGAACAGATTCTGTGGTTTGTTTAACTGCTTTACGATTCCTAAAAACAGTTTATGAATAGGTTGTTACTCTGTTAGAAACAATTTTATATACATTCATATTTAAAAATGATAATCACAAATTCATTGTAGTGTCCAGGCCTGCAATTGAATTATCTGCCTCTAATATGTAGGATTACTCTTGCATATCGTATATGCTATTGCAGGGCAGATAACGAAATTCCGATTTTCGCGGTACGTGCTCAGCTGACGTGGTAATACAGGTAGAGTAGATTAGATTACAAACACTCAATTATTCACAATATTTTTTTTGGCTACAGCGCAGTCAGATATAGATTTTTTGTTTCTTATTTCCTTTGTCGACCATAGGATGCGTTTCTCGACTGTCCAGAAATGGCACTAAATGTAATCAGCCAGCTCAATCAGTCTCGGAGAGGCTTTAGTGCCCATCAGTAGGTCATTTTATCAGCTATTAAAATAAATTCTTAGCAAACGTTATAACTGTTTCTATAAATAAACACAGATGCACAAAGCTAAACGAAGACTAGATGATCGAAAAACTCGCACTAAGCTGCAACTACATGTGCAACTCCGTATTAAGGTCAGCTATCCGCGCCACTGGCTGCAATTACGGTTGTTAATAATATGAAGTAACGCTGCAGATGCAACCGCGTGACGTATGGGGGGGGGGGGGGGCGTCCTAATCCAGCGACTGCGAGTGCTAGTTTGCTGTAGATTGCGCGCTTTAAATGCGAGAATTGCATGAGCTGCGCTACGTGGGCGCGCAGTCTGAAGCAAACATAGGTCTCGCGGTGCATCCGCTGGATCTGGTTTAACTTTATTTTTTGTTTTAGCTGTTTTACTTGTGTAGATGAATAAGTTCGTTGTGGTATCTGGATCGATAAAGCTTGCAAGCTGTTACAAAGTTTTTGTAGGCACACTTAATTTAATAGGCAAAAACACTTCGTATGGAAATTCTACGCAAATCGATATGTATTCTCATTAGTGCAGCAGTAAGCAGCAGTAAACTATTCAAAATCAAAGGAACATAAAAGGAAAAACAAAAGGATACCATTAGGCCAAACACAGATTATCTGTTATATTCCGCCAAAACCACTTGTATGATTCTTATTTGGATTCAGACCTAAGTAATTCAAATGCTAATTAAAACTAAAATGTAGTTTCTTTAATTAACAGTAGATACTTCTGGTTCATAATTAATTCATGAAAAACTTTTATCTTTAAAGCAACTTTCATAGTTAGTCACTGGTCTGAGTGATATAAAATCCCACCAAAAACATAAATGTAAAAAAGGAGAGCCAAGTTCAATACAAAAATTATGCTTGGCTGTGGGGCTCGCCGCAAAAAGAATGGAGATCTAAATGAGTGCCACTGCCAAGTTCTATGCAAAATCCAAATATGTATTTATAGGAACAAAATAACATTATAAACAAGTATTAAACTCTATTTCTTTGCTTTATTGGATACCTATAACAATTGCTGTTATTTAAAAAAATGTGAGATCTTAAAGTAGGTTAGATTTGACTTGGCCAGTTTTCATTATATCAATCATTTTATATATATTGTAATTCTGATAAAACCTGGCCAAGCCAAACCTAACCTACTTTAAGATCTCACATTTTTTTAAATAACAGCAATTGTTATAGGTATCCAATAAAGCAAAGAAATAGAGTTTAATACTTGTTTATAATGTTATTTTGTTCCTATAAATACATATTTGGATTTTGCATAGAACTTGGCAGTGGCACTCATTTAGATCTCCATTCTTTTTGCGGCGAGCCCCACAGCCAAGCATAATTTTTGTATTGAACTTGGCTCTCCTTTTTTACATTTATGTTTTTGGTGGGATATCAATACTTTTTGTAAAGAAAACTAGGCAGGTATTGAGATTTAATGTTTTTTCTTGTGTTTCCGCTGTATGGTTTTTACTTCTGTTCTTTGTATAATTATGTGGCCGGTTGTTTAGAGCGTATTAAAAGTTTTTTGTATGGGGACACCACTTATTTTTTGACTAAACTTTATTTTAATATAGCAAATATAATAATACATGTATTGGGGTAGTTTCAAATATCTGCTTGTAACGGTTCCAACGCTACAATAAAAAAATATTTTTTTGTATGGGGACCCCCCCTATTTTTTAACTTTTTTTTATTTTTAGATTTTTTCCTACGCCTACACACAATAACCGAGCTGGATTCCAAATTTCATCCTTCTAGGTCATCTGGAAGTAGGTTAGGTTTAGGTACTTATATCAGTCCCAATAAAAAATGTTTTTTTTGTATGGGGACCCCCCCTATTTTTAAACTTTATTTTATTTTTAGATTTTTTCCTACGGTTACACATAATAACCGAGCTGGATTCCAAATTTCATCCTTCTAGGTCATCTGGAAGTAGGTTAGGTTTAGGTACTTATATGTCAGTCCCAATAAAAAGTGGTTTTTTTGTATGGGGACCCCCCCTATTTTTTAACTTTATTTTATTTTTAGATTTTTTCCTACGGTTACACACAATAACCAAGCTGGATTCCAAATTTCATTCTTCTAGGTCATCTGGAAGTAGGTTAGGTTTAGGTACTATAAGTCATAAGTCAGTCTTAAAATTTACGACTTTTTGACCTTCATACCTTTATAACCGTTTGAGCTAGCTTCATGAAATTTGGGCTTCTAGATATCCTTATGGATATAATTAAACACACGTAGTTTTATGTGTTTACGTCAAAGATGTTTTGAGTTATAGAAGGGTCAAAAGTGGCACCAAGTGGTTCGTGTAATATTACACTCGGCGCTGGCTAGCCAGTTCCTTTGCTTGAACTTGGCTTGACACGCTGCCGCGTGTCTAGATATATCAAACCTGAGGACAAAAATACTTCAAGTTCATACTATTTCATAGCGTACCTATAGGTACGTAGCAAGTAGGTAGGTACATTATTACAGACAGCATCTCAACCCAATGTAAACGTATATTTTATCTCACTGGTCAAAACAAAATACCAAGCCATAATTTTTGCCACGCCAGTAACTTCGGACGAAGAATGAATACTTATTGAATATGAAACCGCAAAATTGCATCATTGGACATTCGCGACGATCGAGCGACAAGTCTAGACGAAATTCTAAATAGTTGACTTAGTTCACCAGCGCGAGGTAATTCGAAACGAGGAGTTGCGTGTGTTTAAGGCGATATGATTCGACTCATCAACGAATCTGAGGGGGTGAGGTGCGCGGCAAACCGTGAAGCCCCGCCCGCGCGTCCCGAACCGCTCGACGAGCACATGAGCGCGCGCTGTGCGCGGCGGCGATAGCAAACGGGTCACAGTATAAGGATCTTATGATGGCAGTATTTTAACCATACCGTGCAAGGGTCACGTTTTTATAGTTTTTATTGTATATGTATATATTTTTTGCATTACGTGTTTCTGATCATTATATTTAGAATTATTATTTTTACAGAGCCATTTGTACTTATTATTTAGTGATCGGTAACAACGTTTTAATTTAATGGCAGCGTAGTAGAATTAAAGTACTGAAAGGAAATAAACATTTTAAGGTGACGGTCAATTAAGGTAAGGTATTGTTCATATAAAGGTAAGGTATAGGTAGGTAGGTAGGTAGGTAGGTAGGTAGGTAGGTAGGTAGGTAGGTAGGTAAGGTAGGTAGGTAGGTAGGTAGGTAGGTAGGTAAGGTAGGTAGGTAGGTAGGTAGGTAGGTAGGTAGGTAAGGTAGGTAGGTAGGTAGGTAGGTAGGTAGGTAGGTAGGTAAGGTAGGTAGGTAGGTAGGTAGGTAGATAGGTAGGTAGGTAGGTAGGTAGGTAAGGTAGGTAGGTAGGTAGGTAGAACCTTAATCAATCGGGGTGAGAGATTAGCATTTTACTCTTAAATACGACAACCTGATAAGAAAACGCAAACATAATCGAAGAGTTTGTATACTACATTGTAAAACACCGGTTGAGTAGATTTTTTTTTTATATGACAAATGGTATTCGGTTTTTGAGTATCAAGGCATACCTAAATAAAGAACACTATTCAATAAATTTCAGCAAATCGCTTGAATACATCCCGAAAAACAATACATTAAAGAAAAATAATAATAAAATCATAAGTCAAAAACTGTCACTAGTAGGATGTTGATACTCAGCAAAAATATCCTTCATTATAAGAGGTACTCACAAAAAAAATAAGATAATTTTTTTTTATCGAGTTTAGGGAAAACTCAGTTAAAGGTCAGATGGAGGAGCGGATGATGTAATTGAATTGATTGGCAGAGCTAGACAAAGATAAGTCTGCAACGATTTTGATTTGGTCTAACTTTTAACTTTTTTCATATTATGAGAAAGCCACATAGTGCTTTCGGTGGGGGGTGTTTAGTATTCATCCTTAATACCTACTGCTATACTGATTTACTTGAGGTAGCGAGGCTACTGGCCGGCGACACACAAGCAATGGTCTAAAAAGTAATAACTAACGGTGTCAGTGTCACCAAAACATCGCGACAGAAAGGATATCTGAATTCGCAAAATATACCATAAAACAGTGCCTTGAAATAACGAGGAAGCCAGCAGCGAGCAATCCACCCGCCGAGGCCTCTGCCAGCTGCAGACCACAAAATCCCGGTAAGCCCTTCTACAATCTGGTAAAGCAGTATAGTGTAGCGAAGGAACTAACTTAAAAAACTACAGTCCACTGGCTTTACGCCACACGTACATACCGTAATGTAACAAATTATTTTCAATATTATGTTTTGTTTCTTCCAAATATCTATTAAATAATTAACTGATTGTTGTTGAAAACCTGTTCAAGGACGCCGAATTAATATCTACTATTCCACGTCCTTGAACAGGTTTAAAACATCAATCACTTTCTTTTTCTACCAGATATGGTTCAGTCAAATTAATTTCTTCTACCTTTCTTAGCTAAACTCTAGTTCTACCTAAATTAGCCAGACTCTAAAACCAGTACAGGCAGCAGCAGAAATAAATAAGCAGAATAACATGTTCAAAATGATCGACACAGACCTTATTATCTTGACATTTCCGTGTCATCATTTTGATTACTAGGCCCCGTAGCTATTTCTGCTGCTGACTGTACAATCCAGTAAATTTTAGTGAAACTTTTATATTTTTATTCAGTCTAGCGTATGCTTTATGTTTATTTATTACTATCGACCCGCCCCGGCCTCGCGCGGGTTAACAAATCGCTTAATAATCCTATAAACTTTTGTATAGGATTTTGCTTTGTTCGTCATTCCCGCAGCTCGACTTTCGGCCTCGCCCAAAATTACTGGGGGTGGAGCATGCTTGGACATTCGAGATAAAGCTCCGGGCCTGACGACCCTCCGCGGGGTCGGCCTTCAGCCTCCTTCGGGCTCGCCTAACCTACTTGGAAATTTGAATTTGGCCTGTGTCAGCCGCCATTTTGGATTTTTCCTTTTTTTTTCACATAGTAATCTTGGGCCTCCAAGCTCGCCGCATGCCAAATCTCAGCGCACTCGGACCAACATGAAAAAAATTAAAAAAAAAAGTCACCCTGTGTGAATTTTTTTAAATGCAGTTTGTTTTGTCTTGGGGCCCTCTATGACATTTGGTCGAGCACCCCCCACCCATCTCGCACCGTTTAAAAGTTGCCATACAAAATTAAAATGACCATTATTTCCGCCATCTTGGACTTTTTCAAAAAAAATTTTTTCATAGGAATTTAGGGGCCTCTATCTTCCGCCATGCCAAATTTCAGCGCGCTCGGACCAACTTGAAAAAAAATAAAAAAAGTCGGCCATTTTGAAAAAAATTAAATGTATTTTGTTTTGTCTTGGGGCCCTCTATGACATTTGGTCGAGCACCCCCCACCCATCTCGCACCGTAATATGAATACTTTTTGAGATATTGGGGAAATTAAAGATCTCTACTTTTCCCCCCTTTTTTTGCTTATAACTTTTGATATTGTGTGTGTGCTACTACACGCTTCGAATACATTTTTCTAGGCATTATGACGAATCTAATGAGGTATCACACGTATTTTTAGGAGTATTATCTCTATTTTTCACCGTGTTCAGTTTCTCGAACAAGACTAATACAACCAAGCACAAGATGAACTGCCTGTAGGCACTTGGAACTCTCAATTATATTTAATTCATGTCGACCGTGGTCAAATATTAAAATTAGTGATATGTATTTAGTTATTAAATAATTGTATTGCGATATGCCTATTATGGTAATTTTTTCAATTATTTCAATTTGACATTTTATATTTATATACATTTATGATTATGATGATGAATTTGCACGCTTGACGGGCCTGGCACGTTGCATGCGATCCAAAGCCGGGCGCCTTCGGCATCCTCATACTAAAAGCGTAACACTATACATACATATATTGTAACATCCCCATACTGTGTCAATCCAAATAAATAATTTCTGATTTTCAAAGGAGTCAAAGACCACGAAGGAATATAATCATCAGTAAAGGTGAAATACTGTAAATATATCATACTTACATACTCACAATTATATTATCTAGGAATATAATATTATTTACCTACATTGAAATTGGTTGCTGACCTAGTGAAAATACTGAAATATTTTAACTGTTGATGTAGTAAAGCTAGGCGCTTTCAACCACCTCGTAAAGTATTAGATGCTTCTGTTATCAGAAAGTGTGTTTTTATAGCACTTAGTGACTTTTTCTTACGTTTCATATGCTTTGTTTCCCATTGTTTGTAAATGTTAAAATCACGTGACCGCGCGGAACACACTGACACAGGTCCGTCCTCTACAAGCGCTGCCGCGCGACTGAAGAGGGCGTAAGTGCGTTCGCGAGTGATTGCGCTTGCGGATTTAGTAGATATTGAAACATAGAAATTATTTTAATGATGTTACCGAGACAAAGTGATCCAAAACGTCTAGATTATCTTATTACCTATACATTTGTGTAAAAAACAAGTCAAAAAAGTTTGTATTGTAGATATCGTTTGGATTTATTGTTAAAAAAAGGCGTAACTTTGGAATTTTTTTCTATCGAGCAAAGTTTATCTAATCATGTTTTTGAGATCCAAAACGTATCTGCCAGATTCATAAGTATAAGATATATTTTTTTCACAATTTTAAAACATTGTTTCTTATATTTCTAATGGATTCAAAAAACTGGTTCGCTTAGCTCCTACGGAAAAAGCACGCCTTAATCGACCGCTGTTAGATAAATAATACAGCACATTTGGTGCTCGACTGTAAAATCGGTAATGATATCAGAAATGTACGCTATCAAGCACGTTTCTATATATGAAAACGTACCTAAGCAATGTTTGTTGACGTAGGGGCCTTCACACACGGATCTTAAATGAAGTAAAAGAATCTGAATGTTTATGAGCTCTGATTTTTGTGCTTGGTCACCAAAGTTTTGGGCCGTAAAAATACTTTGGAGGCATTTATGATGGATAGAAGCACCACTTGCAATAACAATTTAATAAATAAAATTTTTGCGTGCTACCTATTAATTAACTACAGTTAATGTATTTGTCATGCGGGGAACAAATCTAAAGTCCCAGTGACAATGTCAATGTATTTACCTACAAATCCATTAACGAGTCATCCTATGAAGCATAGTAGGTGTTCTGTTTGTTATGATAACAACATACCGACGAAAACAATGCAGAATGCACACTTATAAATAATAATAGGTAGTAACTAGTAATTTTGCTATATCAATAACAACAATTATAGTAAACAGTAAATTCTACAGGTTCTAAATCTAAAGCATCTGAGTTTGTAAAAAAGACGAAAAATAGGCAGTTATATGAAGATAAAAGAGTCAGTTGAAAATACTTAACTACCTACGTTATTAACGCACTCAAAAATATCGAGATGTAAAAAAAAATAAACAGGCAGGTATCTAATAATTTAGAAATATCCAATCCTGAAGAAATTTTTATTTATTTTAAATGTGCTTTAATTTTTCCTTCGTTTCTAGAGTAGATACTTTTGCAGACTGTAGGTATCGTCAGAATAAATATCATTATTCTCTATATCCGGTTGAGTACCTAATCAATTTTGATGCACAAAAAGCACCGATCAATTATACGCGCTGCCACCACACACAGAGCTAAACAGAAATGTACTTCAATTATATGTATACAATCAATAACCGCATTTACTCGACATAATACATACACTTAATCGACTTTCTCCAGCATTTATAACATTTTAATAGCTATTTTTGATTCATTTGCTCATATCACAGTTAAAATACCTGTAAGTTTGGGAAATCCGAAATCACTGCACTACACTTCACTTTCACACATTGTACACTCACTGATGATTAATAGTGTTATTATTAGGTTATTATAAGCGTTGTCTCTGCGGGTGGTGAAACTGGTGAAACATAACGTAAATATAAACTGCAGCTGCGTGAAGCGTGCGCGCTCCGTCGCTGTTACATCGGATCTGCCGTTGCGTCTGACGTCTGACGTTTCGTTTCCACTGTGGAAGGTCTGACCCAGTGGGCGGGAGGAATGCGAAGGGCTACCTGCTTAATCTGTTATTGAAAGAAAGTTAATCCCATTATTTATGGTTCATTCAACCAATGGAAGGTTAGACAGGCTACGATAGTTTGTTAAGAATCTGATGGAACAATTGTCTGAAGATGAACTTGTTAATGTTTCGTAGTAAGTAAATCTTTAGCGATTGCGACTTGCAACAGTTCATAGACAGAACTTTTCTTATGGATTTTTTATTAATTTTGGGCCATTTTGTTGCAATGGCATTACTGGCATACTTTCTTCATTCTAGGTCTAAAATTGCTACGATTGTAAAAAGGTTGTTACTATACTGGCACATGAGATTTCAGATAATTTGACAATAAACGTCAGTCAGCTATAAACCGGCTTTTAATTACTACATAGAATTTAAATCGGGTGACCTTACTCCTAGAATTTACTGCTATTGTAAAACGCATGGATGTATAGTTTAGGACTCTCCGAGAAGAAGGTAAAAAAAACTAAAACTCAATCTGCAAAACAGTACAGAAATCCCTATTTTACAATCTCAAAAAGTTAAAAACCCCTAATTAGTCCTTAGAATTGGAATAGCCCCACTGTGGGAGTTACCAGACAGGATACGGCTCGTTAGGTCTTACGAATAAGACCACTTATTTTAGAAACAACACGTGTAAGTAGTTATTTTATTTAAACCACAATAACTACATGATAGTTAGACCAAGACAAGTCTGCAACAATTTTGATGGCACACGCAGCGTGTTATTTTAAACGTCAAATTTCTATGAAATTATGACACTTGCACTGCTATCAGAATCGTTGCAGACTTGTCTTGGTCTGACTATATATATAAACAAATGTAAACGTGTAGTTTGCGCACTTTAAAAATGATAGCACTGGACGTCCAAGTATGCGAAGATTATCTAGTTTTGCAGTCCTAACATGTACGACGAATTAGGCAAAAAGGTTACATTGAGGATGGTTTGGTTTTAATTTTGTAGAAACTGAAAATACATACAATTCCTAGCATTAGTATACAGCATTAGTATAAGGCAGCAAGTAAAAGGAAATCGACTTGAATTGCTATGCTCCAGCTCTCAGGTAATCATGCGAAGGTTACTCTACACCACACGGAATGATCGATGCCTCGTTACTACACTTCGTCCGACGCCCACCGCCGACCTCAACATTTCTCAAGAGGTCCACTGGTTTCTAGGGCGAACCTACGCGGACTAACAATTGTGGCTTCTTTAGAGTTCTTAAATACGTTTCCCATTAAACTAAGGATTACTTATACGACTTCAAAACGTTTTATCAAATGTTTTCACAGTTTTATAAAACGTATATGAGGTGTAGTTCATATTTCATAATTGTTTTCTATCGTATTTTCTCGGATACTTTGATGAAAAGACACTGATACTGACTGAAATAGTAAGACATGTTTCGCTTCCGTGAAAATACGATGGATAATCATTATGCACTAGATCTGTACCGCAGTAGAGGTGTAATAACAACCACAATTAAACGCGGTGCCGCGCGGCGTCAGGCGCGGGTATGTGGGTCACAATAACTTATTAACGCGCCTGCATACTTCATTGTTAACACTCGTTATTAGTTATTACTTTTATAACAATGAAATACAACTCAAAAGAAAATATGGCGTAGTTAATTAGGTCGAAAATATTGTTTAACGGAAAAATATAAGGAGTCAATTAACGCTAACCATCCGAGTGCAAAGTATCCGACAACGTCAAGGATAGGATGAAGTGGTAGGGAAATACACGGAAAGCTGACTCCATCAGTCATCACCATGTGGGATATATAGCTTGGAAGAGGCTGAAGAGAGATAGAGAGTTAACGACTGTATATTGAGATTTATCTCTATTTGGAAAGTATTCGAAGGCGGTAGATACTATTGGTGCGTTGTTTCATATTATTGATTCTGAGCGTACCAATGCGCTGAACATACGGGTGATAGTAAACTATAATTATGTTATCTCCCAAGGCCTTTGTTGACTGACCCGCAATCGTAACACTGTTAACCATTCATCAAACAAGCATGCAATCAGCTGTGCTGGTATTTTCATCACTTATACAACACTCGCCTCACTCAGTCCAGTATAGTATTATATGACTTCAAAATCCGTAAAAACATTTGAAATCGGAAATCAAAATCGAGCCATCTTTTTGTTAAGTACAAAACACTTTTTTTGTGTTATATAATTATTTATTTTTCTTCTTAGGCTAGGTCATTTATAACATGAATATAAAAGTAAAATACAAAAACACATAAAAAACAACAAAAAATAAGTATAAACACATTATAAAAAACCTAACCTAGGGTGCCGCCAGCAGCGGGGCAGGGCGCAAGCTGCCGGTGGTCAGGGCCGCAGAGAGAGGAATTTTGTGTTATTATTGTTACAGTAGAATTCGCTTAATACGATTATGTTTAATAAGATTTCCTGCATAGACGCTTTTGTTCATTGGTCCATACAATTTGTTTTCACACATTGTTTTTGTTTGCGCGGGTAATAAATTTTCCCGCTGCGCTTTTGGCGCAGTCCTCAAATTTTTCTTAAGTAGGTGTTTTTTGTACTTGTTTCTAATCATAATCACGAGCACTCTAATACGAGAAAAAAATGTCTCATAATGTCCATACATTATCTGTTGCTTACATTCCATTACCATACTTACAAAGTGCAATGTATGAAATATTAAGCGGAATGGAATAAAAATTGGACACTTCTCCTATTAGGACCAAAAGTGCTCGTGATTATAAGATGCGTAAAAATAATATAAAAACATCCAATTATATAAAAAGTGTGTAAAAAATTATATAAAACCGCTCACTTATATTCGTCTAGTGATGGGAGTAACAACTGAACAAAAACCATTATCGATAGGTATTCACAATAAGCATTCTTTGACGGTGAAGTAATATTTGAACAAGCCTGGTTGGTACGTAAAAAGTATTATTATAACGTGGTTCGTGATCATCTTTAGTGTAATACAATTGGTAATTTGTTTTTTTTTTGGGGATCAGTCATCAGACTCAAATAGTATATTTATGTCTCAAAGAGGAAGATAATGGGAAGTATCAAGGTATAAACACAGCATTAGGTATTCATAACAGGTATTATAATTATAGCCCACCGGAGGCACCGGATTAGCAAGCTGAAGTGGCAATGGGCAGGCCACATTGCGCGCAGAGAAGATGGCCGATGGGGTCGAAAAGTGCTCGAGTGGAGACCACGGACTAGCAAGCGCAGCGTAGGACGTCCACCCACAAGATGGACGGACGACCTTGTTAAGGCCGCCGGAAGACGCTGGATGCGGGTCGCTTGCAACCGGTACGAATGGAGGTCCAAGGGGGAGGCCTATGTTCAGCAGTGGACGTCTTATGGCTGAGATGATGATGATGATGATTATAATTATGAAAACTTAAGAGCGGAATAGATATTAATTAGGACGTTTTCTGTTCTTTTCTAAAACAATAAAAAAAAGCAATCTAAATAAAGATGTTTTTACCCAAATCAAAATGTCATAAGTGTCATAACGTAACATACGGTGGTATTCCACCTGTTCAATTTCTTGGTCCAATGTGTATTTGCGTCACACATTTTACTTAATGAGAGAGTGAGACAGGTAGAATACCATTCTTACCTACTTTGATGAAAAGACACTCAATAGCCCATCAATCATCATTATGCAATTTAGCAGAAAGTCCACTATAGACTATCAATCTTAGTTCACATGCAAATGCCTGATATCTTGAAAGCTGTCTTCTTCACGTAACTCAAGTGAGTGAGAGAGACAGGTGTCAATGTGATTGGCACAGTCATTGATTCAATTAAAAGATAGAATAGAATTGACCATTAAGTAGTTTTCTCTAATATAAATATCGTGTCAATATTTCTATTGATATTAATTTGGCTTGAAATAACCTAATGTTGTAGGGGAGAGCGGGATTAAACATGCCGATTTTCATAAAATACAAGTTTGATCTATGAAAACAGTGTGAATAAGGTATGTGGGTTGCGCTATATTAAATAATGATTATTTGCGTTTCTGAGTAGCGATATTATTTTGTGCATCGTTAAACAGTTTTTTTACCAGAATTTTTTTTATGAGATAGGTCGGAACGGAACAACTAACACCGCTATGGGGCGGGTTGTTCCGTTGCTAAAATTTATAACTTATCCGTCAAATATTTAAATCTCAGTTCACACACGCTAAAAGAGTATTTTGCAGTTCGTCGAAATATATGATAATTTGTTATGTACTATCAACAGATACATAGTAAAAAAAACCCAAAGCAAAAATGTGATTATCCGTGGGGTTCGTTGTGCCCTCGTTTTTGATTTATTTTCCATAACTACTATTCTACTATAATGTAAGCAACGAAAACGGCTCCTGCAACCGCATAGTGGTCTGACTTTTTGCGACAAACATCATACGAATCGCTCCATGGTTTACTTGCGTTCCTATTCCCATCGGATCAACTTACCTCCGGCACGTTGAACCCCGCTCTCCCCTATGCAGAGTGCAAATTGTCAGTTAAAATCAATGTATAGTCCATTACCTTTTGCCAGTTTAGTTTTGTAGCAATTTTAAAATCCTAGTTGAGAAAAATACGTTTGGAAAACTTATTTAAAGGTGAAGATTTTTGGAGCGAGATTTATGAACGAAAGTAAGGGTAAGTGATTCTAACGGCCCGATTCTAACTTTAAGATACGTCAACTAATAGATCTAGAAACGATATGGATTAGATATGTCAGTGTCAAATATGACGTTTCTTCAAATAAATACGTCACTTTTGACACTGACACATCTAATCCATATCGTTTACAGATCTATTAATTGACGTATCTTAAAGTTCGAATCCGGCAGTAAAGGATTTACGACAATACACAGTATTTATGTTTTGTTTGAGAAAGCCAAAATTTAATCAGGAGATCGTGGCACAGTAGTAAGGTAAATGTGGAGAAGAATTCTCGTACTTGAATACGTACTTTGTTCAAAGCTCAGACACAGTCAGAAACAAAAGAGGTTCACTCCTTCTGCTCTGTGAGTGGAGTATGTGTACAAACGCAAGAGTTAGAAGAGCGAAGAAAGTGCTTGTAGACGGTCATTTCCACATTGACCTTACTACAAATAAACTTTTTACAATTCAATTCAATAATCATTTATTTCAAATATCAAAGATTCATAATACATAATACATTGCTGATTAGTCTTTGATATAATAGCCAATCACACCATGTAATTCTACCCCGTAAATATTACATTACTATTATATTAGGAAGCCGGACGCTAGGGCCCAGCTAAGGTTTCCTTCCGCGGCCGTAATCGATTATACGGATTCCATATCCGATGTCGAATCGATTCGATATCGATTGCGAGATGTAAACGAGATGGGAAAGTGGTACTTCGATGAAGTAAGAGTTAAATAATATGTGTGTACCTACGTGTAATTGCAGACGAGTTTCTTGTTTAAGATCGGATGTTGTGATATGGGGGAGTGTATGTTCAGATAAAAAATGTATGATATGGGCGGGCGAGGAGTGTATTTTTTTGGAAAAAGTAATTATATTTGCTTATCACTGAGTCATTCTAATAAGCTCGTAAAAATATTTTAAAATAGTCGAGCCAGGCAACCTACACTGTCTTTGAAGTGACAAATTATGAAGTGCCATAGATACGGTCACATTTTCATACAAATTCATCAATTATGACTTTTAGATTCATAACAACTATCAACTATGCGTGGACCCGGGTATGTCCTTAAACTACGTCCAGGACCCGGGTATGTCCTTAAACCACGTCCAAGACCACCGGTGGACGGGCAGCAGCGTCCCTCAAATTCGGTGCACTCGACTGCGATCGCCAACCCGCCTGCCAAGCGTGGAGATTATGGCATTCACCCCCCAAAAAAGGGGGAGGCCTATGTTCAGCAGTGGACGTCTTATGGCTGAGACGATGATGATGATGATGCGTAAAACGGGGGACAGATGAGAAGAAAGAATCAGGGTGGTTACCACTGGTAAAAACTTGGTAGTGGGAATTTACCCGTAAAAAGTGGCGAGCCTTACATTAGTCCACCGGCAGCAAAGCAGTTAAGTCCATTTAATTGCAGCCGCTGTAAAAGGCTATACGATATTACAGGGAAAGCGGCTGAAGGGTTAACGTACGCTGCACCTGTTTTCCTGTCTGATTGCATTGCTGCACTTTATCTGGGCGGAGCTTAAATATAGCCAATAAGGTCATGCAGGGATAGTTAAGTAGTTTGTCACGCGACAATTTTTAACACTGCTTTCTATAACTATACAGTGCTGTATGAGAAACGCCACCAAGATAGAGCGGCTTCGAGAGATTAAAGAGAATACAAATTTTGAATTTGGAACTAGTTTTTCTTAGGTACTTATTTCATAGAAATTATTTAACGGCCAAAAGCATCGTCAAGAAAACTTGGTGAGTCAGCAAGAGCAGCCTTTCGTAATTATTTAGAAGATTGCAAAAACTATCCACGAATCGTATACTTTTTCGCTTCTCTTTAAAAACAGTGACGTCATGACGAATCGTGCCGACTAGTGGTATTCGCAATACTACCATGTGTCTCAGCAATGTGCGCTCTGCGGTGAAGGATATTTGTCATGGATCTGGAGGTCACGGTAAGCTGGTTTCATCGACAATTCGATTAGGCCTTGCTTTTGATCAAGGTGAACACGGCCAGACCTGTGTCAGGCGGTAACCTGGTAGGTACCTACCAGGATAAACTTTAGATATCGACGTCTATTACGAACTTTAAAATATTAAGCTAAATTGATAGTCGGAACAAGTTAACTTGCTTGCTAAACAAAGTAGGAAAATACCGAAAATGGCCTACATTTCTATGAAAATGTGCACACTTTGTTTTGTCAAAGTCGGTGCAGATGCAGAACTAGCTTAGTCGGACTGTGGTTATTTGGCATTAGATGCTGCATGCGTTTCGCGTGCAGTTCGTTAAGTCAACCAAATATCATGTCAAGAAGACATCAGCGCAGTAGCGTTTTCTTTTAAAACGTACATGTTTTTCTTAACTAAATTTGTAATTTGCTTAAGGTCAGCCTTCATTTGTACTCTTTCAACATGTGTTCAACATAATCTATACTACGTGATTCAGCATATTTGGGTACCTATGCGTGTAATTTTGATAGCCGCCATTCAAAATCTGATACAGACTACAGATGGCTATAACTACGAGTAGATATGTCATCCTGTGGTTTCAGTTTACTGTTACTTGGATACTGACTATTACTGACAGGCAACGCACAATCTTAACAGTTTCAACGGTTCACCTACCGTCAGGTAGGACCTTGATATTTTAAACATTTTATTATTTTTAAAATGATGTAAAGTTCCATCAAGAAAGGATTTTTTGAAATTCAACCTCTAAACCGCGGACGAAAGCTAGTAATCGATACTACGATATGTTTTGGTTAGAAGGTGGCGAATTCACTTTAGTACCTATTTAATCTGTGCTTGTACCAGAGTACAATGCGTGGGAATGAAAGTGTTACCTTTAAAGTTGAACGTTCAATCAATCTCGGTGACCTTTGGCAAGTGCATCGTGAAAGTTGTCCGATATAATATACTTATTGGAGTTGCAGTTCTTTGGGTCAAACAGAAAACTCTGTTACGTCTTTCCTGTAGACAAACACAAGAGTTAAGGGCTATAAAGGTTAATTTTCTTATTTAACCCTTATCCAACTGAAAAGGTCCTCCTTTTATTTAGAGAACTATGATAAAATCATTACTTACATGCCCACAAGCTGTTAACTATTGCCCACAGGAGAGAAAACTAGTGTGTTCGCGCGAACTGTACATTTTTCTTTCCTGTGGGCAATAGCTTGTGGGCATGTAAGTAAGTAATGATTTTATGTTTGCACAAAAACAAGTGCGGATTTAGACATGATTGTGAACTAAATCGAGCAGTTGACAAGGAAGGTTATTATACTTATTATGTTTGCAATGTAACATACTTTAACCGTTATTAGCCTAATGATAGGGGGACAAATGTTACTCGCGTCCGCAGGAAGTACCCACCACTACCCTGCACGTGTCCCCTGGGTGGTGCTAAATGAGTAACGCCTTTTTAAAGGCAACAAGGCAATCAGAGGCTATCAGAAACGACCTACACAATGGCGAATACATGCGATATTTCTACACCGAGAAGATGCTCTACCCAGAGCCCTCAGACAAGGGATGTCGGACCCTCAGTACGCATTCTGCAACTAAACATAGAAGGTATAAGTTTAGCCAAAAGTGACTACCTGTCAAAGGTACTAAAGGAGTGTAGAATTGACGTTGTTAACATCCAGGAGACACACACAAAGGATGACGCGGATCTTGAGAGAAGAGCAAAATTACCCGGGTACACCTTAGTTAAAGCCATACACCATCCCAAACATGGCATATCCACCTTTGTCAGGTCAACCATCTCAGATGTGCGGTTTGTCACCGCCGGCGCTGAGGACTGTGTCTACTACATCGTCATATTGGTGGAAAACATCTCTATAACAAATGTTTACAAATCCCCGAATGCTTCATGGCCTACGGTACTACTTCCTGTCCAACCACATCCGTCCGTGTACGTCGGCGACTTTAACAGCCACCACACAAGCTGGCGATATGCAACAATAGACGCGAATGGTGAACGCGTAGTCCAATGGGCTGACATGCACAATTTGCACTTGATCTTTGACGCTAAGGATAAAGGCACTTTCCATTCTGCTAGGTGGAAAAAGGACTACAATCCGGATTTGGTGTTTGTGTCCAGGGATCACCTCGACCGTCCACTCCCCTGTAGCCGCTCAGTATTGTCGAATTTTCCCAACAGCCAGCACAGGCCCGTGTTCGTGGAGATTGGTGCAAAGATACCTCTAAAACGCTTGATGCCCCTACCGAGATGGAATTTCGCTCGGGCGGACTGGAACAAATTTAAGGAACACTTAGACCTGAATCTGTCCTCTGCTAATTTGGATCCGGTAGCCTCCAACTACAGCTTTTTCAGTGAACTCACTTTCAAGGCGGCAAAAAGTAGCATACCGAGGGGTTTTCGGAAAGAATACATTCCAGGCTGGAGCCCTACAAGCGAAGACCTCTACAATGAGTTTCAGACTTCAGGCCTCCCTACCACTGGCGCCAAACTCCTTGCTTCCTTAGACGAGAGTCGTAAAGCTAAATGGGAAGCTGCTGTGGAAGGCATGGATTTTAAGCGGTCCAGCAGAAAGGCCTGGAGAACTCTGAACAGCCTCACTGGAAAGCACGCGCCTAATGGCACAGTATGCCCGAGTGTTCATCCAGATTCCATTGCATCCAGAATGGTTGAGCTCACGCGAGCAAAACGTGATGATGTCTTCACTAAAAAAATTCGGAAAGAACTCACAACGCTCAAGAAGAGCTCACCACTAAACCATGAACTGGCTGGACCCTTCAGCATAGACGAAACCATCAATGCCATCAAGCAACTCAAGAACAATAAAGCTGCTGGCCCTGACAAGATGTTCAATGAGTTTTTAAAGCATATGGGACCTGTCGCAGTTAGCTGGCTTGCAGCTATGTTCTCAAACGTCCTGGAAAATAATATCCTGCCAAAGGAGTTTAAACTAGCAAAAGTGGTCGCAATGCTCAAACCAGGTAAACCTGATCACCTTACCGAAAGCTACCGACCTATTGCTCTTCTTAGCTGTACGTTCAAGCTGCTGGAACGCCTTATCTTAACACGGATAGAACCTTTCGTGGAGCCTGTAATTCCACCTGACCAAGCTGGTTTTCGAAAAGGCAGAAGCTGCGTCGACCAGGTCTTGTCACTCACTAACCACATAGAAGCCGGTTTCCAAAAACGCCTAAAGTGTAGTGCAGTCTTTATCGACCTCACAGCTGCCTACGACACCGTGTGGAGGCAGGGTTTAATCTACAAGATGCTAACAGTAATTCCTAGCAGACAAGTGGTCAACCTAATTTCCAATATGCTGTCTGAAAGAGTTTTCGAGGTTTTCCTGGGTAGCAAAAAGAGCCGAAAACGCAAGCTTAACAACGGCCTCCCACAAGGCTCAGTCTTGGCACCAATACTCTTCAATCTGTATATCTCTGACCTTCCACGTACAGACTCTGCCAGGTTTATATATGCCGACGACATCGCACTCGTTACCCAGAGCAAAGACTTCGAGTCGGGAGCCCAAACATTGACATCGGACTTAAGAGCCCTGGCCGCGTATTTTAGCGCATGGAGACTCATGCCAAGCACGTCTAAGACCGAGGTGTCCTGTTTCCATCTCAGTAACCAGCTGGCCGGCTATCAGCCAACAGTTTATATGAATGGCAAAGCTCTTAAATACAACCCCTGCCCCAAGTACTTAGGCGTCACCTTGGATAGGTCATTGACATTTAAACACCACCTATCAAAACTCTCTCAGAAGGTCGCCACGAGGAACAATCTTCTCCACAAACTATGCGGCACGAGCTGGGGAGCTTCAGCTGATTGTCTACGCACCTCCGCAATCGCGCTTGTGTACTCGGCAGCAGAATACTGCGCACCAGTGTGGCTTGAAAGTGCACATACCCATACAGTGGATGTTAAGCTCAACGAGACCATGCGTTGCATCTCTGGCACTATCCGACCCACACCCGTCCACTGGCTGCCGACATTGAGTCACATTGCCCCTCCTCACCTACGGCGACTCCAGGCGCTGAAGAGGGAGGCGGAGAAGATCACTAATAATCCCGCAATGCCTGTCCACGAGGAATTCTGCCGCCCACCCCCTAGGCGACTGAAGTCCCGGAACCCACCCTGTGCCGCAGCTGAGAACCTAAGCAGCTTTAACGTTTCGGATAGGTGGAAAGCGGAATGGTCTGCTTCGGCAACCCTGAATAGCCTTATATCTGATCCGACTAAAAAACCTAAAGGATTTGACCTTCCTCGAAAAATCTGGTGCCGCCTGAACAGGCTGAGAACTGGACATGGCCGCTGCAATTCAGCCACACACAAATGGGGATGGACGGCATCCCCACTTTGCGAATGCGGAGAGGAAGAGCAGACCACCGAACATATCTTTCAACGCTGCCCACTCCACTCATACCCTGGGCCTGCTGAGGATCTGAACACCGTAACGCCTGACTTGGTTGCTTGGCTTGGCAACCTCAAGGCTACACTTTGATTGCCCTTAATGCACAAAATTGCCATACGATTAAATTAAAAAAAAAGCCTAATGATGCAGATAGGCTTCGAGTATGTGGTTCATGTGGTTGCAAGTTGCAACGCAACTGTGATCAATCTTAGAGATAGAAAAACAGTGCGGTCGTCGCAATATTACTCGGAAATGTAGGTTATACTGATCTTGCGGCATTTTTCTTTGTACATACACTCAAGAGCAGAGAAAACGGGGCATTTTGTTTGGAAACTCTATACCAACTAACCCTTTTTCATTGAAATCGTTGATATTTCTTGAGTGTGTCTAATGACTGCGCATAATGACTATACCGCGGTCATAAATATGTAAACACCATAAACGTTACAATGACATGAGGTGCAAAGTTGCAAACATATATAGTTACATATTTATGACTAGGACTGTACTCGTGCGTAAATCTACGCTCTAATGGAGTATCGAATATTGATCTGAACAAAAGAGAAATTCCATTATACTAATACTTTCCCCAGATATCTTTGAACAAATATCGTTAAATTAATTGAAGATAGCAGATCTTTCATTCAAACGTGTTATATAAGGTGGCTATCTTCTTTCCTTTCCTATTCTTACAATTTTTAGGGTTCCGTACCCAAAAGGTAAAACGGGACCCTATTACTAAGACTTCGCTGTCCGTCCGTCCGTCCGTCTGTCTGTCACCAGGCTGTATCTCACGAACCGTGATAGCTAGACAGTTGAAATTTTCACAGATGATGTATTTCTGTTGCCGCTATAACAACAAATACTAAAAACAGAATAAAATAAAGATTTAAATGGGGCTCCCATACAACAAACGTGATTTTTGAGCAAAGTTAAGCAACGTCGGGCGTGGTCAGTACTTGGATCGGTGACCGTTTTTTTTTACATTTTTTTCCGTTTATTTTTTTCGTCATGGAACGGAACCCTTCGTGCGCGAGTCCGACTCGCACTTGTCCGGTTTTTATAAACGCTTAGACCACTGAACTGATTTAGATAAAATTTGATATGGATACCTACTGTTTGAAGCCCGGGAAAGGATATAGAAGTTTTAATTAATCATCATCATTTCACGCACACGAAGTCGCGGGCAAAAGCCAGTTTTCTACATTTTTTGACCCGTTTCCCATTTCTTTGCTTGAATCGTCGACCTTCACCAATTTTTGCCAACACTTTTCATCAGTGGCGTTAGGTACTAATACTGACAGACGCACTAGCCTAAATCATTGAAAGTTTAAGCCTGTATACTTAATGGAGATTATGGATAAAAGATAATATATATAAAGCTCCACAAAGGTATTCATGATCCATAAGGGTTGAAAGACAAACTGCCGGATTCGAACTTTAAGATAAGTACGTCAATTAATATATCTGAAAACGATATGGATTAGATGTGTCAGTGTCAAAAGTGACGTATTTGTTTGAAAAAACGTCACATTTGACACTGACACATCTAATCCATATCGTTTCCAGATCTATTAAGTGACGTATCTTAAAGTTAGAAACGGGCCGAAAATCTCGGAGAACGTTGATGTCAAATAAGAAAACCGCATCTGCATGGGGTCTAAATAGCACTGTGTAAATGGAGAGAGCTATAATACGTATAAATCATCAGTTACTTTACACTGACGAGATCTTTAAATTTATGATGATGCTCACTCAGATTACGTAAAACTCACGAGGAAAGCGCAGGTCGTATAACAGTCATATAGCGACGAAAAAACGCAAATTGCATTAAGTTTCCCCCAAAACTCTGTAATTGGTCAGGCAAGCAGGTTTAATTAGTATCTACGTGACGACACCTGATTACCGCTGGTGGCATTTCGCGGCGGTCGGCCCGCACCTTAAAGGCTAGGCCACACGTCTTTGGCTCTCTGCATGGCACAGTCACGGACTTTAATTGTTGGGCTTACTTTACATTGGGTATTTCATACAGTTAGTAGTGACAACCAAATTAGCTTGAACTCTAAATGGCTCAACAATTTAAGTCCGGGACTGTACATCGCTTGCGTTGTGTAGGTATCTAGGTATCGAAACCAATGCGAAAGGCAGGTACTAATACTAACAACATAAGCCCAATCGTCCTCAAATCGACGACCACCCCAAAATGGTGGGGGCGACTAGACACAGACTTCACAGCCACAAGGCCGCTCATAGCCGCACTGGGTAACGAAAGAGAACCCCTCTCCCATTCCCATGCGACAGTGTAGACCAGCGGGCGGTAACCTTTTAGCAGCCAAGGGCCACGTAGTAGTTAACGGAGGTGACGCGGGCCGTACTTTGTTAATATTTATGACTTTATGAGACATTGTCGTTTGTCACTATTACATACATAATTTTTAAGAAAAAAAAACCGACTTCCATGGGGGCTGATGAAAGATTATTGTAGATGGTACACTATGTAGAAAAGGAGGTAAAACCACCCACTTTTTTACTAGCATTTCGCTTCTGTATAATGGCTCCTCTACAGGATGGGCCAACGCCGGCCACTCCAAGGGACGCAGCCATGCACTATCACTTGCTCCCTCTAACGCATAAATGCGTCCCTTGGAGTGGCCGGCGTTGGCCCACCGTGAAGAGGAGCCATGAGGGTCGTAGTTCTAGCCTAACCTAACCCCCTCCTCAGTTCGAACCTAATCAAACCCACTTTTCAAGTAGCATTTCGTTTCTGTAAGGCTCGCAGTTCTAACCTAACCTAATCCTTGTTCGGTTCTGTGAGGATCGCAGTTCAAACCTAACCTAACCCACTTAATGGCGCATGCCGTGCGGTGTACGGGGGTTTAAGCGGGAGGGGCTAGTAAGATTGGCATCATCGTACTTTATACCTACATTAATTTTATGGTAGGTAATCATAGTTGTTTATTTAGTTAAGGTATCATAGTGGTTTTCTGGGTCAAGGTCCGGGTCCGAGTCCGGGTCAGAGTCCGGGTCCGTGTCCGGGTCCGAGACCGGGTCCGAGTCCGGATCCGAGTCCGGGTCCGAGTCCGGTTCCGAGTCCGGGTCCGAATCCGGATCCGAGTCCAGGTCCGGGTCCGAACCGGATCCGGGTCCGAACCGGATCCGGGTATGAGTCCGAGTCCAGGTCCCAGTCCAAGTCAAAATCGAAATTCGTAATCACCAAACGTGTACCATGCGTCATTGAAGAGTTCTGTTCTGGTCATCATCAGCAGTTCCACTTCATCAAATGCGACAGTTTTGAATGTAAATGCTTGATTTTATGATGACAATACAAAAAAATCTATACGTATGCCTTTAATATTTGAGGAGTTCCCTCGATTCCTTATGGATCCCATCATCAGAACTCGAGCTTGACAAAAATGTGGCTTAAAAACTTAACTTGCTTAACGAACATAACGAAAAGGAAAAATCGCCAAACGTGAACTATGCGTCGTTGAAGAGTTCTGTTCTGATCATCATCAGCAGTTCCACTTCATCAAATGCAACAGTTTTAATGAAAATGCTTGATTTTCTGATGTAAATACAAAAATCTCTATACGCATGCCTTTAAGATTTGAGGAGTTCCCTTGATTCCTCATGGATCCCATCATCAGAACTCGAGCTTGACAAAAATGTGGCTTAAAAACTTAACTTGCTTAACAAACATAACGACGAGGACAAATCGCCAACCGTGAACTATGCGTCGTTGAAGAGTTCTGTTCTGATCATCATCAGCAGTTCCACTTCATCAAATGCAACAGTTTTTAATGAAAATGCTTGATTTTCTGATGTAAATACAAAAATCTCTATACGCATGCCTTTAAGATTTGAGGAGTTCCCTTGATTCCTCATGGATCCCATCATCAGAACTCGAGCTTGACAAAAATGTGGCTTAAAAATTTAACTTGCTTAACAAACATAACGAAGAGGACAAATCGCCAACCGTGAACTATGCGTCATTGAAGAGTTCCGTTCTGATCATCATCAGCAGTTCCACTTCATCAAATGTCACTTTTTTGGATGTATATGCTTGATTCGTTGATAAAAAACTAAAAATCACTATGTGTATGCCTTTAAGATTTGAGGAGTTCCCTCGATTCCTCATGGATCCCATCATCAGAACTGGATTTTGACAAAAACGGGACCAATCTGTATGCATATACATTCAATCAAAAAAAGAATTTTCAAAATCGGTCCAGTAATGACGGAGTTATGGAGTAACAAACATAAAAAAAAATAAAAAAAAAAATAAAAAAAATAAAAAAAATAAAAAAAAACATACAACCGAATTGAGAACCTCCTTCTTTGAGATTTGGAAGTCGGTTAAAAATAGCCAAGGCGGCACTCGGGCCGCAAGTGACAGGTTCACGAGCCGCATGCGGCCCGCGGGCCGCAGGTTGCCGACCGCTGGTGTAGACAGTCAGTGTGATAGTCAGGACCATAATTACGCATGCCGTGTGCATCGGTCTTTAGGGGTCATCATGACCGCTTTCGTCAACTCAAATTTGGTGACATAATGTTTATGAAGAATGGAACCGAAAAGGGCGCATTATGGGTGTGGGGTGTGTCTACATTGGGTCGTCGATTACCGCAATTGTCGTAACTGTAAATGTCATTCGAAAACTCTTTACCATATTCGTTTCCTTTAATTTCGTCGGGTACAAAAATGACAAAAATCCCCGGAGTAGGTACGAAATCAACCGAATGAAGTCACTAATAAGCTACCACGTGTTAACAAGACTAAAATTTATATTTAAAATCCCCGACGGAAAGCAAAATCTTGGTAGAAACATCTGCTCCGATCGCAAAAAACTGCATTCAAATTAGTCAATCCGCGATTGTATAACGAGTCATTAAGAATCACCGTCTATTAGTCACTCCATAAATTTTACAATGATTAGAGTTGAAATAATTATGTACTGGTTAAAGCAGATACACTGAGAGAAAAGTACAACAAAAATACACTTAGAATTACAAAAATAAACTTAATCCGGGGACAAGGAGAGTTAACTAATAGGAACAAATTGACTTTTGCAATTTCTATTAGTTCTTGCAATTTCTATTATCTGTTTGTTGAAATTATATTTGGGATTACTGAGCTGTTTGTAGAAATAAATAAACTTTACAGAAATAGTGAAACGTCCATTTTTTCCCCCAGTACAGAACTGTTTTTTAATTCCTGGTGATGATTTTTCTCTCAGTGTAAAGTACAAACAAAACTTCTTTTATTGTAGTAAACTGTCCAAATATATCATCACTAAGTCTTAAAAGACGCTAGTTTTAGCCATAATTTTAGCAATAGCCGTCTGTGAATTCGGCAAAAACTGGCTCAACTGGTTTCAAACGTTTAAGAAACGCCTTCTGAACTGAACAAATATAAGATGGGCTTCATATAGAAAACTGAACATATGTATATGTACCTGTACATATAGAGGTATTTCACATTTAACTTTAGAGTAGCGCTTCTTGTCTCAAAAGGTAGGTAATCGTACTCGTATATTATTTATTATAACTTGTCTGACCAAAAGTACAATAATTGTTGACAGTGACAATCAAATGTTTTTCTTTTTATTTTCAGCTTACCTGAAGTTTGTGTGCATCACATGTTAACTGCAGGTTCTGAAACAACGAAAATTATAATTAAGCGTCAATTAAAAACAGATTCAACCGTCACTTTATTATACGTTTAGTCATCTTTTTATTAACGTAAACAGGTTTCGCAATTATGCCATTTCTGTCTGGGTCTATTTTTAACAGACTTCCTAGAACAGGAGGTCAATATTAACACTTTTATTCACCTCGTAACTCTATTTTTGTATAATGCGTTAAGGTTTAACGTGAGGTAAGATATTTTTCTTCAAATATGTGATCTGATATTTTGAATTTGAATCTTTAAAATTGTTGAAATTCGTCAAGTAAGGAACATGGTAAAACTACAATAGTTTGCGATTTTCTCAATATAAGTAGAGTCACACCAAGAAAAGTCTGCAGCGGATTTGAATGATTTGATAGCCAACGCAGTGTAAGTGTTATTTATACGTCGAATTTCATAGAAGTTATACGTCATAAAATGACACTTGCACTGCGTGGGCTATCAAAATCATTGAAGCCTTTTCACGGTCTGACTCTAATCTTTTTCGTTATCGAAAAACATTCGTGTGGGAATCAGTTTGGTTCATGGGAAGCCAATTGCTATAAACTGTTCTTTACTTTGCAATCATTAGTACCTATCGTTAATGACAAAATTAATCATTCCACAAAGACAAGGAAGATTCTAACGAGGAAGTGAGCCAAATAAGCAAAGAACTAGTTCCCCACGTACGTCTAACGTGTGTAATCGTCGTTTCAATGTTTTGCAGCCGAAGGAAGTGCGCGAACAGCCATTGTTTGACACCGATTGTTATCTGTCACAAATCCAATATGGCGGATCAATGCATAACAACTATCAATCTAGTAATTGTCGGGACATATTTCCGTGGTGTAATATCAAATGAATAGGCAGTTTCGTTTATTTTACTGTTTTTTCGCTTTGCGTAATCTCCTTTTTATAATAATACCTTGTAATTGTAAGTGAGCAGGTAATTTGAATGTGCATGAGAAGATTATTGTTGGTGTTTACTTCCGTTTTCTTTTGCGTTACGTTATACGCGCGTGTGCTACTTATTGCCGCTGGAATGTGAGTGACAATACACGTGTAGTTTACGTTTCGCAAAAATGTTTAGTAAATAACCACAAACAGTTACGTACATTAGTAATATTTCATTCAAAAAGTTAAGGAAGGAAATGTCTTCCATGTAATCACCCTGTCAATTCAACTTTGACGAGGCAGGTATTATATACAGGGTGGGAAGATAAGTCGGGCCCTGGAGGGAAACTACCTTAAATCCTTAAGCTGGCTCATTTTACTTAAGGGAGACATTCCTTTATTTTTAAAAAGAAACAAAACTGCATTCAAATTTTTTTCATTTTTTCTTCAATTTGGCTTGTCTAAAAAAATCTAAATACTAAATATTAGATTTTATGGATATTTTGTACCACAGACGAGTGTAAGACCTAATGTTTCTTGGAGAAATGTTATCATTAACATTAACTGTATCGACGACTAGTAGAATAAAATTGCGAATTTATATTCTTTGGAATTTTTGTCGGTTCGAGTCCCGGGCGAGGCAAGCGAGTTTTACAAAATCTTTGAATGCAGTTTTGTTTCTTTTTAAAAATAAAGGAATGTCTCCTTTAAGTAAAATGAGCCAGCTTAAGGATTTAAGGTAGTTTCCCTCTAGGGTCCGACTTATCTTTCCACCGTGTATATACAGTAAGCTGTCTGTAGCTTAAAAGTGACCCCTCCTGCATAGACATTTCTTTGCGGGGGGGTTACTTAAATTAACTTTGCAGCTTGCTGTAAACAAGAAATACAAAAGGGACAATGTAAGTTTCCTTCTTTCTAGAAGGTTTCTAAAGTGAATGACCGTACTGATAGTTTTTGCTTATTAGTCTTGCAATTTCGTATACAAACTCAATTACATATTATTTGCATAAAGTGCATTTTTTGCTTATCTTACACGATACGCTCATTATTTATTGCTCTCCGCTCTGGCATTGTTTAACATACCGCAGCAGTGTATTCTCAATCATCAAATAAACACTGAAAACATTAAAGTAATAAATAAGCGAAAAAGTAAGCCCAGATTAAATAGCTACGCAAATCCAACCTATCCTTAGTATCCTATTATTGATGCGTTTTAAATACTCGTAATGTATGGCGCTAAGAAAGTTAATAGTGTCTAGTGAGTGACAAAATGCACTATTTTGATATCGAAAGCCCACCTTGTTCTATTATTTTAATAATGTTTCCTCCTAATCCTCCTAAATACTTATGTTAAGGCAAAAAATAATAATTAAATGGGCTACCAATAGGTGATCTGATAGGTATTCATATTTATTATGCACTACACTCTACAGGTTAAATTGCGTGGAACCGTGAGACGTGGGTGAATTAGAACGGTTTCCTGATCCTGAGATACAATTAGGTACCTATATTATAATACTCATTATATATTTATTACATTAAAACAATCATAAGTACATAGGTAAAGGGTTAGGTAATACATATGTGGGTAGGGTATAAAAGTGGTTTCAATCGATGTGTGGAAGGGCGGCACCGTCGTCGAACCCAAGCCACCTGGCGGTCGACTTAAAACGGTGGCGTGTGCCTCGGATACACATGCTGGTGGCGCGTATAACGGCGATACTGATATTATAATATAACGTATCTAAGAAAACACAGTGTCGGCAGTTTCGGCCCGGACTCAGACCGTTCTAGCGTGAGTTTTCTCATGTCTCCATTAAAACTGTAGCAACAACTATTGCAACCGACTGCCATATGAATATATCTCTCAGAGTTGCATCTCAGGCTATTGTTTTATATTAAAGTAATCTCAAACTCTAACGGAGCAAGGTCGAAATCTATTGTAAAAGTAGATGAGATGGCAACTTGTGAGTAACGTTACATATTACCTATCTTACTTACACAATATCGATTCAACTTCACTGACACAGCAATACTTGGTTGCTAAGTGTAAGGATATTAAATACTACGTATGTCTCTATGTTCATGATTTTAATTTGTTTTATTGTTCTTTAAATTAGTATATTATATATTTGCCTGAGATACAGGATTTATTCCTAGTTCAGGCGCACGTGACAATGTACCTACCTACGTAAAATGTAAAAGTTCACGCATAATGTAACATTAGCAATAAGAGCAATAAGGTTTTCTCAATAAATTATTCTTATTCATATCGATTGAATACCCGAAGGGCCTATAGTTTTTATCATTGATATACTCAAATGCTATTCTTAAAACTTCCTATTAAGTTCTAACAAAAGAACATGTGGGAGAACAGCCGCCATACTCGCCAGTTTCATCATAAATATGAAGCTAAAATTAACAAGTTTACTTCTCATTGAGTTCTTTATATTTATGGCTGCTTTTTGCTCAGCATTGTTTTTGCAAATACAGTAATCAAGTGCATTGCTCGTTGAGCTCTATGTTAATTGTTTAGGGTTGATTTTAGATTAGCAGTTTTTGTTTTTGCAAATTCATAGATCTACAGTAAGTTTACTCTTGATAAGGCATATTGTTAAGGCACTGGGGTTGAATTTAGCTTGGCAATTTTTTTTGCAATGAGTTGGTCACGGGCGCATGCGCGGTCAGTGGCTGCGATAACATTGAAATATGGCGCCCGAGGATGCTTGATAAGTTTTACTTAAAAATGTAGTTATTTTTGCAAATAATGATAGTCTCTGTGATGGCAATGTATGGTATGTTGTGTACTACATACCTTTTTTTAAAACATTGAACATTGTCTGTAAGCTTTACTTTCCAAAGCATATTAAATTTAAGTTTCGATATTATCCCTGAAAATATACCTGCTTATGGAAACTCCATCAGTGATCATGAAACTCATGAATTCTTGTTTTTCACCACATTTTCCACCACTGGCTATGAAACTATTTCAGATAGGAGATAGGTATTCATTTTTTGAACAATTTGTTAGAAAAGAAATACAACAGAAATGCTACTGTAGACAGCTGACTTATCATATGCGTAACAAATTGATAACATGAAATTACCAAATTACTATCTACATTAAATAGGCCTTCGGGTATATTGCCTACACATATAGACCAGCGGTGGAACAAAAATGGGTTTTGATAACATTAAAGTTTTTTCTTTTTTGATATGTTATTGTAAGCATGTTAAATAACATTCATGTAAAAAGTTAGAAAATTCTAGGTGGAGCGTTCGGCCATATTTAAATATTTCAATTTTTGCTAAATAACTATGTAAATATAAAATTAAAGTTACAAAAAACTTTAACATATTCAATAACACTTTAATTTATTCACAATATTCGGTTTTTAGAAATCTGGAACAGCTGCTTTCTGGTGAACGTAAAAACACGAATTATTATGTAAATACAGAATTAGAGTAGCTGATATTGCAAAATTACGATATTACCTATCAACTTAGTATACATGTAAAAAGTTAGAAATGTAGACAATGTGCTTGTCTAGATATTGATTTCTGGTTAAGCAGTATAGCCAATATTGAATTAAAGTTTGTAGAGTTAATACTACACGGTCATAATAAAGATCTTACTTCTCACACAAAAGATTAGAAATATAAAATCACGGCGACACTAAATACTGATACGTAAGTATGCATTCCGAGCTTATATTAAGTTACATTTCAAACGCGCGGCGTTTTCGCGCGCCGCGCTGTGCGCCGGGGCAGGAGGCAGCGATCGACGGTCGCGGGCTAGCGGTTAGCGCGGTGACCTTAAAAATACGCAAAGCGTTTATAAAATTATTATCAATGGTAAACAGTTATTTTACACAGTACACTAATGGAAACTTACCTTTCCTTATTTATTTCTATATGTACTAGGGATTGCCCGCGGTTTCGTTTACGTAGAATTCGTTATCGTGTTAAGTATAGAAATAATAGATACATTTGAAAATTATTTTAGGTGCATTGTCATACAGATAACTACCCTTGTTAAAGTATTCTTCAAATTCAATACACAGGTGTCATTTCAATATAATTTTGCGTAATTTGGCGCTTTTAGGTTATAAATGACTAGCGACATATATTTTTTAAGAGCGATCATCTCCGATAATATTTACTTTATCATAAAATCAATTTCAAACTAACGATATTTATCATTTTAAAGTCAATATTACCAACCAACTGATCCAATTTACCTACGGAAACAACTCAAAATTTGCATCAAATTAAATGCCACTTTTCTTATCCGTTTGGAACAATCAAGAGGGCCTTTACGAGCTGATGTGATGAAAATTTTATTTAACCTTCGTCCCTCGAAACCTTCACTACGCTCAAGGTTCAATTTTACGAACCACTCGCTACGCTCGTGCTTCAATTTTAGAATGTTTGAATTTGTGAATGTACTTCCTGCCTCGCACAGCCAAACTGTGGAATGAACTGTCCGATACGACCTTCAAACCTTAAAAGACCCCCATCTTAAACGCGCGTCGGCAACGCGCTTGCAACCCTTCTGGTGTTGCGGGTGTCCATGGGCGGCGGTAATCGCTAACCACCAGGTGATCCGTCTGCTCGTTTGCCTTCTATTTAATAAAAAAAAATGTTTCGCTTGTTTGGGTATCAATATTAGCACGAGCGGTTAATCAACAACTTTTCCCCTTGTAAAACAAATAAGGTAGGTGAAGTGCAGGCATATGAGGCCCGGCGGGTAACAAGGCCCAGCATTCAAAAATAACAGTTGCTCCCTATTATTCCCAATTATTCTGAATTTGTACTTGTTGCTAAGAAGGCCCACTGTCAGTGCAGGTAAAAAGGTCCCAGGCCCGCCTTATTGAACGTATGAGATGAAATATTAGATTAAAATATTTTAAGATAATTTTGAATATTTTTAATCTCTTATTAATAGGGTCGATTTGAAGAAACTTCTATAAATTTATGACTTATAAATAACACTTGCACTGCGTGGGCTGTCAAAATTGCTGCAGACTTTTCTTGGTCTAACTCTAATAATTTATCACTTGCTTTATTGACCTAAAGACGTTTATAGAATCAAAAAGTCTAATAACATTGAGGTACTTATACTTTTTAAAGGCAGTAACTATTTACAAGTGACTTTTTTTGTTAATACATAGGTAGGTATTTACGATAGAATTGCGAAAAATAGATATTTTGCAACGAGTGACAAATTTTAACACACGGCCAAAGGGAGTGTTTTAATGTGCTTATTATAGCACCGGTGTCGTAATGTAGCACCAGATATACTGTCAAAATTATGTTAAAAGATAATACTTATTTGTTACGAATAAATATTTATACTGTAAAAAATTATCCCACCAAACACATTTTCATGTAAATTGTTGCTAAGACGAAACCATAAGACTCGCACTGTCAAAAAGTTGTCAGATCTCTTGTCGAGCCAAGCTTCAAACTCTACAAGCCCTAACTTCACTAACTCTACACCTTAGTCAAAATATGTGGCTTGGCTGTTTCGCTACCGCCACATGGGCATAAGGTGAAAAATTTATTAAATTCATTATTTTTAGGGTTCCGTACCTCAAAAGGAAAAATACTGAACCCTTATAGGATCACTCGTGTGTCTGGCTGTCCGTCTGTCACAGCCTATTTGCTCCGTAACTACTGCACCAATAAGTTGAAATTTGGTATACACATGTAAGTCTATAACCCAAGAACATACATGTAAAGTAAATAATAGAAATTCAAATAAAGGGGTCACTTTTGAGATGAATGATAAATAGAAGAAAAAACACTATATCTTGTTATATATCAAATTAAGGGGCTCATTGTGAGAACCTCAGATATATTTTTTAATAATTTTAAAATAAATAGTTTAGAAGTTATTTAAGAAAATACGCAAAAAATGACCATTCCCCCCCCTTATCTCCGAAACTACTGGGTCTAAAATTATGAAAAAAATACACATATTAGCTCTTTTCCTATAGATGCCAGAAAAACCTATTAGAAATGTGCAGTCAAGCGTGAGTCGGACTTAAGTACCTAGTTTTCCGATCCCTACGGGTTTTTTAAAGACATGTTACTCACTTTTCTCTAAAAAAAAAATATATTGTTAAAATTGTGTAATGTACGGAACCCTTGGAACGCGAGTCCGACTCGCATTTGGGCGGTTTTTGTATTATACTTACAATAGTTCTTGTAGAAACGAAACGACCAAGCCACATACTTTTGGTGTAGAGCTAGTAAAGTTAGAGGGCTTGTAGAGTTAGAAGCTTGGCAAGAGATCTAATAACTTTTTGACAGTGGTTTCGTTTGGGCAACATTTTACATCAAAATGTTTTTAGTGGGATTTCACTTCTTTTTGTAAGATGCTTATGACAATCTTCCATGCCCTAATTTAAAGGGTTGGGGGTGATTTACTATTAAAAATCCTGAAATAAGTATCTGGGGGCATCTGTTACACAATGTACTTCTTACTGATTCCCTATATAAACCCTTCACCCCATAAGGGTAAACTTTGGGGTTGAAATCTGCCTTCACCCCGTAAGGGTAAACTTTGAGGTTGAAATCTATTCTATATCCTTCCCCATAACAATACCTATCTACATACCAAATTTCAACTAAATCGGTTCAGCGATTATTGATTCCCCATACAAAATTAAACCCCCTCTTCATCCCCTTAGGGATAAAAAATTAATTTCAAGTTTTTGAATTTATTTGTTGTTTGTGTACTATAACTATCTTACATACCAAATTTCAGCTTCTTAGAGGACTTCAGGAAGTACCCGGTATTGATGATCATCAAGTGAGTGAGTCAGTGACGAAATCGAAGTTTTTAGATATGAATAAAATCTAAAGTATAAGAGCTATGCAATTGATATGCTTAATAAGTCCGAGAACTTTGTTTATCTGGTATAATCCGACCCCAAGTTATGAGGGTTCCAAAACACGACGAAGCGCTTCGAGTAAAGGTAGATAGTGCCCTTATGCTTTGCTCGTCTTGGCAGGGGCACTGCCGTGCCCCCAGATGTTAAAAGATGATACTACTGTAAGTAATAAAGATTTATGTTTAGTTACCTACTATTTTCGCGTAAACTAGACAATTTTTATATCTTTAGTTATTAAGGCCCAAAATAATTATTTTCACTTATTATAAATAAATCCTCCTGTTATGAAGTATCAAATATTGTTATTTGTATATGTATAACTCTTAAGTTAAAAACAATAAAATCTGTTATTACCTACTGTCGAAATGATTATTTTTTGCGGGATTAAGTAATACACTGCTAGTGTTCAATAAGGCCCATAATAGGACTTTTAAGGTATATTTTCCAAGAGTATCGTAATATTTTTATAACTATTTTGGTATAATGAAGAAACTTAAATAAATGAGAAACCTATTTGAGTGAGTTTTTCATACTTCATATCCTGTTTATTAAAAAAAACCATTTTAATTTAAGGTGGGCTCTATCTATATAAGCATATACGGCCCACACGGAATATACAATAAGGTAAGTGGCCTCACTTACCTTATTGTATATTCAGGATGTATACCGTGTAATATTGAGCAGTTGGTTTATAATATACATATTATGATATTGACCTTGAATAGGACAGGACATGACAATAGGAACCAGAAATAGGTATAGTTGGTCAAACCATTTGTCAGTAAATAAAAACAAAAAAACTATATTCATCCTTTTCTTTTGGGTGCTAGTACTAGTGTAAGTCAAAGATAGTATGATGATTCTCTCTGTCTATGTTTGAAATGAGACATTCCTTTGACAAACTATGTATAGTAAAAAATAGTTGTGAATATTTTGTACATTTTTATTACAATATTAGTCAAGATAATGAAATATAGCTGGTCAAGCAAATCTTGTCACAAAAAAAAGGCGCGAAACACAAATTTTCTATGGGACGATATCCCTTCGCGCCTACATTTTTCAAATTTGCCGCCTCTTTCTACTGCCAAGATCTGATTGACCAGCTGTAGGTATTTTTACGTAATAAGATATTTTAATTTCACGTAATGTCCGCATCTAATTTATATATGTGCACGGTAAACAAACAAATGAATGATAAGAAAAGACAGACAGTGTTACTGAGCGGGAGGTGGGGCGAGGGGCGAAGTATAGGTAGGCTATGATAGGCTCTCGAGCGCCGCGCCGGCGACTGACGAACCAGCGCGGCGTATGTATGAATTTCGCGCCTTTTTAACTAGATTTTACTATTACAATGCAAGCTACACGCAGAAATTTCTTACTTTCCATAATATGGCTGCGTATATTATTTTATAGTAATAGACTTATTTTTACAGACTCTAATTCAATATTGGATCTTATAGGACAAAAAACGCATATTAATTCTAGAGCATATATCTTATTCTTCTAGCTTTTTAGCGTGCCTATTAACTTAAAAAATGAGATATGTTGTTGTGGATTTATTAAACTTTAATTCAATATCGACAAAATAATAAGCTAATTTGTAGTTTGACAAAGAAGCACGTTAAAAAAATTTCTAATAATTTTACATTATAAAGCGTCATACATATTATAAACAATGGAACTTAAACATTGCACTTTAATTCAATATTAAAAAATCATTACTAAAAATATATAAATACCTAATTTATATCTAACGCTCGTTCTAACTTTTCATCATATATTGCAAATATGCTTAAAAATATGTCCCATATCAGATAAGTATCACTTTTTCAACTTTAGAATTATCAAAACTTATAGTGCAAAAATCCGGTCCCACTATTGAGCTAATAGAACTAATCCTGAAACCTTACAAGTTACTGTTAAGTGGAGCGCAAAGCTGCGTGTATCGTTCGAGGATTAAGTACTAAAGGCGCGGTCTGCGGACACACTAGTGTTAATAAGCGGTCTGGTATTCTGTAGTGTGGGTTAAATATAAAACCCGGTTTCCGGTCAGTTAGTGATACGATAACTACTTATTAGATGTGTGTAGACTAGTCTGGTTTACAAGTTGAATTGAATATATAATACATTATTGTTCCAAGAGTGTATCTAAGCTAATTTTGCACCGACTTCAACAAAGAAGATAGAACAAAGTGAAGTTGTGTCATTTAAATACGTCATATTTTTATAGAAATTTGACATCAATGATGACATGGCCACACTTTGTCATTGGAAAATTTCCATTTCCAATGGAAATGTAATGCTGAGTTAGCTCGGTCCGACTTTAGATTTATAAAAATACTTTTTATTTAGATATTTTGATTATAATATACTCGTATTTTATTTGTGTAGTGGGTGCGCTACGCGTAGCACACCCACTACATATTTATTCCTATTGAGTTCGACACCACACCAATTCACCAAAATGTTCATAATATAGTCCAACGTATTTTATAATGATTAACGTAATGTAAAAGCTTATATATGGCTAAACTAAGGGAGTGTGAGTGTACGCGTATAAGCGCACCCACTACATTTGGCCCTCAAAGGAATTCTGTATTTTACTTACATCATAAAATCTTTCATTTATCTTTATCAGAGTGAAATGATTGAGTGATTACTGCAAAAAAAGATAAAGTTTGTGACTGCCCTTTACTTGTAAGTTTCTCTACAAGCCACAAATACGTATGGTTATACTTACTTATGTTTAAGTAATACCCGTTAAGCAGTCATTGACTCCCGAGTCCAGTTTAATTTCACTTAGCGCAAATTGAACAGAGCTCGCTTCTCGTCTTACAACAGCCCTTGTTTATTCTTTATATTCTGCAATGAAGGATTCAAACCAAGACTTCAACTGACTGGACAAAGAATGACCAGATCCGGCAATATTAATTCATTTCTGGACACCTAGTTAGGAGTTAGGAGGCAATCCTCATATGAATGGTTTTTAGGTAACTTTCTGATAGTCCTGATTCATATAACTTCAATGTTTAAAAAACACGATTGCTAAAAATTACCATAAAATTGGAAGGCACCTACCTACAGCGAGTTGCTAAATTGCTTGGACACGTTATGAATGAATTCATTCTACTGAGTGTACAAGTTTTTTGTTAATTGGGAATGCCAAAATTAGGTTTCGGTTTTAATTTTTTTTTCCTTTCAAGCCGTAGTTATGACTTAATTTTAAATGTTCGCGTGCTGATATATATTTTGGATATTCATACAATGCCAATTAAACTAGATCACTGCACAATAACTACGTTTGATTCACTAACATCCTTATACAGAGTGTTTTAATAACACACCACAAAAGCAACATCCGACCCCGATCTCCGACAGTTCAAGTTTGTACACAACAATGATTCATTCATTTCTCCAAGTTTCGGATGAATGGACTGACAAGCGCAAGCAATATCAAATCACAACTACTTGATAATAAGACGTTATTTGCACTGGTTTTCACTGCAAATTGCTGACCCGAGTGAGTCAGGGTGAAGAAAACGTAGTGGGTCAATGTGACGTCGAAGTTTAACTCCGTAGATCCGTTTGTGACGTAAGGGTGCATATTGCGATACGATCGATTAATTTGAAAATACTTGACAATGATGACGCATGCTTTAATGTGGTATAAAAGTCACGTTTTGAAGCTAACCGCAGTGTCTGATGACGATATTTAAATTGTAAATCGATACAATAAGGTGGACAATGACAACTTAAATTTTGTGATGTAGGTACGTATCTATTTATACACGGTTCCTAAAAAATAACTGCATTCCTGTTGCCAGGGAGGTTTTGGGATTATACTGAGCAACTGTTACTATGAGACCAACCCCGAAATCGTGAATTTACCCTCCCATAGAAAATGGCTGGACCAAATCTATGAAACAGCCAAATGTTTTTCGCGATTTCGGGGTTGGTCCTATAGTAAAAGTTGCTCAGTGTAATCCCAAAACCTCCCTGGCAACGGGAATGCAGTTTTTATTTTTTACCCACCCTGTAGGCATAGTCATCCAACACGGTGGTAAATTATTACTGGAGTCAGTTATGTAACGCTGCCATACATGACCCAAAAAATTTTTATTAAGCTATGAGCTTCATCACATCTGATATTTGAGTAATTCTAAGCATTTCTAGCCTGAAGTGGGGGGAGGGTGGGATACAAAGACGGCCGCCATCCGTCATCTTTAAAAAAAATCTACTCTGATCCTGGTGGGTACTAGGGCAAGTTTGGTATCATTTTCGTATAAACCAAAGACGTAGAATTCATTGCTGATATTTGTTTTTTCAATTTCATAGTAATTTTACAAGAAAAACGTAAAAAGGTGAAAAATTTGGTTGGAGATTTTTGCTACGCGGAGCCGAAACTACAAAAGATAGAAAGTTGAAATTTGCACACTAGATTACATTTATAAAGTGTACAAGAGATAAGAAGTGATTTTGAGAAATTCAACCCCTAAGGGGGTTAAAAAGGGGATGAAAGTTTGTATGGGGTTCAAGTTTTATTTTAAGCTAGGAATTTGAAACTTCGTAAAACGATATATTATTAAAATACAAGAAAACTAATTTCAGCGTTTTTGAAAATTCATCCCCTAAGGTGGTGAAAAAGGAGTTGAAAGTTTGTATGGATATCAAAAAAAATTTCGAACGCGGGACTTGAATCTTTGTATTTGGGGATATTATTAAAAGACAGGAAAAGTAATTTCAGCGTTTTGTAAAATTCATCCCCTAACAGGGTTAAAAAGGGGTTGAAAGTTTGAATCCATTACAAATCCGAGTAGACACACATTTCTTATTGCCTCCCAGGCTTGAAATGCTTAGAATTACTCAAGGAACATATGTGATGAAGCTCATAGCTTAATAAAAAATTTTTGGGTCAACTTTATAACTGCTTCCGCTATATATGTGGATGTACTATGAAAGATATTTTCGTAATAAAATTCATTTCAATTCATTTGTGCAGACGTCGGAGCAAAGCAAATTGGATATACCTAATGGTCTTATAAGACTTTTCCATCTAATTACGGAAAATGTTAGAAATAAGTATGCTAGAATGTTAGAAGTATGAACTCATGTTGGAACAAAACCATCTGTTTGTACTAAAGGCCAGATTTGTTGACACGCCTGTACTTACAACTCTTACAGGCCAAGCCTTAATATCGATATAAGATGGTGTTGGCATTAATCAACGTAAACTTATTGGCAAAGTTGTACCCCACTTCTCACACATCCATTTAAGCCTGACAACCCTGGGAACTATTCTCAGGACTAGTTTCAAAAGCAATACTTTCTCCATGTCCATGCATAATCTAGATAAATCCGTCAAGAATGACTTAATGAATAGTAAAACCTGATCGGCCGCCATGATGGAAGATGGCGGCGCTATCTGCGCCTGCGCACGCGCGGGTTATCAATCAAGACATTTCGCAATGAAAGTGAATGTGCTCCCGCCGATGAAGATATGTAAGGAATGCGAGTTACTTTGGTAATCATGGTATTCCATGTCGTAACAACTGTAGGAGTCCCGTCGATTGTAATCAAAATTAAGAATGATAAAACGTGTTACTTACCTACATTATTTAAGCCGACCACTGACTAACAGGCCGCCGGACGATATCGGCCTGTCAGTTAGAACAAAAATTTGACAGCTCCGAACAACTGACCGGCCGATATCGTCCGGCGAACTGTTAGTCAGTGGTTGGCTTTAGATGCTTTTGTTTTCAGTCTCAACGCAACTGCAAATTTAACTTTATTTATTTTATTCTTCGTATTAAAGTTTTTAAACTCGGCTATACACAACGTTAGCCGCATGCCACATTCTTGGAATTTGCATTTACGTTCGATTCGGAGTGACATGTTTTATGGCAAAAAATAACATACCGTACAATTAACATAACCAATTGAAAAACCCACGAGTTACCACGCGTCAGAAAATCGATTAGTGATAGGTAATAAAGACTTAACCAACTACAGAAAGGTTTCATAGAATGTTGTTTGTCATGAAGTTTAGTACATTGCTATTTCTTAAGGTGGAAGTCCTAAAGCACTTTCTAACGGGTGTCGTTGATCTGTTAGGTGCCACACCCTGAAACAAGCCCTTGTTGGGGAGACAATATACTTACTTGTGCTTGTTATGGTCACTGAGCAGCGTTTACTTAGGTTTAATTTCTACGAAGGCGAGTATATTTTACGATCGGTAGGATTTAAGTTCAGTTTCATTTGGTAGGTAATTTAGTAATATTCTTCAGTTTTAGGATGTTCAAATATATTTGGCGATGTAAATCAAAAAATCCACAAGTTAAAACTGGAAAACTAAAAGTTTGATTAAAAATGCTTCTTCTAATCTTTATAAGTACATAATTATTCCGATGTCTGTAACGGATGTATCACCTCTCTAATTTATCAAATGCAACGGATTATGCATAAATATGAATAGGCAGGCTGATGTCAATCGAACTAATTGGCAGTAAAACTGATACTGCATAAAATTAAAGAAAATCTCATCATTGGAGCAAAGTAACCGCTCGTTCGTTCGAAAACAGTTTTCTTCCATTTGCACATTAATGTGTTGCCATGATGGCATTTCTGACGCGACACAAATCAAAAGCAGCCAACCAAACGGGTTAATCGATTTTTAATGAGGCAACACTGGCACACTTGACATTTTCATCTAGCTTTCATTCGGGGAAATGGAGAAAAAGAAAATTGCCGTTTATGAACCAAATATGTATTATTGATTCATTTGTAAGCTGGTCATCATGTAGGAACCCTACCTATAAGGAAATATTACAAAGTAAGCTTGCGTCTTTCTATATTTACTATGATTAAACAAAAAATCGGGAAAGTGCCAGAAGGGAGTTCCGTACTTGTATCATCATACAGTTTATTTTATTTCTTGTCTTGAAAGTGACTCATGATATATGTAGTTAGCTTTATTTATAGGTTATTATATTTGCGTATGTGTATGGAAAACGAAGCGTTCAATCGTAAAAATGGTAAATAGAGGATTGTTTCTTGTAAAAATTCCCAGAAATTTCCGAGTAATTTTCAACGTTTTAGAAATTTCTGCAACTTGTACCACTGAGGTACTTATAGTAAGAACAAGGAAAATATAAGTTTGTACTATTCGACCTAAACGTTGTTCCAGTTCCATAGTCTAGTCCAGCAATTGCCAGCATTTCGCGTTCAGTGTCCTTATGAAATACCTAACTTAGCATCACCATCACTCGCAACGGATATGAAATGCAAAACAGTTACTGGAAAGTAGATACAATTGGCTTTACGTAAACTTTAGTCAATTATGTCTGCAATTAGTCGATTTGCGATTTGTTTTAGCAATCGAGCGAATCATTGCAATGCCAAATTCCTTGCAAGTCGATAAAAAAGTCATAAAAATTTCAATCATCCGATTTCTTTTGTGCATTTCAAAGTGGGTCAAATTAACACGCTATAATATTGTGTGATTGATGAGTGTACCTACCTATAGGTATGTTTATGTTGTAAGCCTATTGTTATATTATAATAGTCCAAAAAAGTAAGCGAATATATCCACGGCTTAACTACATCGACCACGACCTACTAATACGGCATTTTGTCCTAATACATTAAAGTCAAGCCAAGTTTAATGCTTTCTTCCGGTTGTTCAATCATGTTCTTTTAACCAGCTAAATGTTAATATTTGGTAACTGTAAATAGATACCTAGGTACTCGTATGAACATTTTCGATCACAATAGTGGACTGGCCAGCGAAAGAAAAGTCTTCTAGAAACCGATTTTCGCTCATGTCCTCTTGGATATGGGCCGAGACGACATGAACGAAACATAACCTAAAACCTGAAAAACGGCCCTCTACAACTGGAATATGTTAATCGTACCGTTGCTAAAACAAAACACAAGCGAATACGTATCATAAATCGATTCGTATTAGCTGGATTCGCATAAAAATAAGGAGATGTTGTATCGAATCCAACTTATCCAACGCAAAAGGCCAGTGGCAATGTCCTCTGAGCTGCGGTGCGCTTGCATCGCCTCCGTAACATTTTTATTATAATAATAAAAATATTACGGATGGCGTTAAGCAAAAGTGAGTCATCCCACATCCATTTTTCAATAAAATGTCAACTTTTTAAGCGTCAATTTTTTGAGCTGACATCTTATTGGAATAGTAATGTGGGTTGACACATTATTGCTTATCAGCATCCTATTAGACTTGTCTTTAACGCCATTTCGCTTCGATACAAATTAAACCTAATTTTACAAATATATGAACGCGGTTTTCATGACTTCATGAGTCTTAAGGGCCAGGGTAAGGATGGGGAATGAAATTGCCTCTTTCCAAAATGAGATGTCTTTCATTCATTGAAAAGTTTTCCAGAAGTGTCCGTGAACTTTTCTCTTTTTTGAATGCCATTCAATATCGCAATTATTACATACAAACGAGAACGAGCCACCGCTTTGCGCGTATTATAAAGTAGGGAGTGCTCCCGGTACTGGTTTTCTATACAAATACAGTAAGGGTTTCTGCTCGAGAATTCCCGAGGCGAGAAATCTCGAGAAATTTGTCTTAAGTCGAGACGGGAAAAAAATATTCAATGCCTCGAGAACTCGAGAAATAAATCTCTTGTGATAAGTAAAAAGGAAACACGCGTTTAACACATGATGTGTCTATAATGTATTTCTTTAGGTAGTTAAATAAATATGAACAATGTTTTTTTTTACATTTTCAGGTAGGAACCTACTTAAAACATGTCTTACCAACCAAATAAAAGAATACCTTGATTTTTCCCCTATCGTTCTAGCTTTAACCGATTTTCATGTTTTGAAACTTTTGAACTATGATGATTCATGACATTCATGTAATGTCTTTTTATTGAAAAACGCTTAGAAAAATTTTGTAACGAATTATAGGACCAAATTGTAATAAGTGTAATAACAAATATTACAAAACTAAATTACTATTGATAAATTAAATCATCCCGATATATTCCTATTAGCAAAATATTACAATTTTAGCAGCTTTATTGTTACGTTGAGTAAGTACGAGTAATTAATAATAATAATAATAATATAGCCTCTTTATTCCCTAATAAACAAACATAATATCCAGTCTCATTTCTTAAATACATTAAAATTTCATTTCATGCATACTTTACATAATATAACATATAACATTTCAATTTTTTTTTTATTATTATTATTTTTGAATTAGAAAATTATTAATTGATATATTATACATACTTAATTTAATTTGTATATCATACATAATTATTTATTTAAATGTTTATTTAAGGACCTCTCTACGAGTAAAGGCCTCCTCCATATCCTTCCAGGTATCTCTATCCATTGCCTTCGTAATCCAGTCCTTTCCAGCAGTTCTAGCTAACTCGTCTGACCACCTCTCTTTCGGTTTTCCTTGAGTTCGTTTGCCGAGTGGTCCTGGCCACATAGTTACTTTATTTGTCCATTTGTCCTTGCTCATACGTGCCACATGGCCTGCCCACCTCCATTTTAGTGTTTTACAGTATTGTAAGGCGTCCATTACGTTTGTTGTCCTTCTTATGTCTGTATTACGTTTCCTGTCCCTCCTGTTTATTTTCAGTATACTGCGTTCCATGGTGCCATGGAACGAGTAATTAATATTACGTAGTAAAACTTCTGTAATTTTTGTCACATCGAGTTAAATTTATTGACTTAAATATTGTTGCCTAAAGTGCCTAATAAAATACCATATTGTGGTTTGTTTACATTTTGTTGAATACCTAAAGAAATGCACTAAGTATAGCATTGCATAACACATCGCCGGTGCGCACGCCTGCACCTATAGTTTTTTTTGTTGTTGTATTTTTTAAAATTAACTGCAATTAATGGTGACTACAAATGTACCATATGTTTGATTATTGATCTCACCTACGATTCCAACGAGTCTGATTTGTAAAAAACAAAAAACAAATAAAATAACATGGTGTTCTTTGGAGCTTTCAAAATTTCTCGAGATACTCAAGAAACTCGAGAAATCTTGGTCGAGAATACCCGTGCCTCGAGAAATTAAAAAGATCGAGAAACCAGAAACCCTAACCGGAACCGGGAATTCCCAGTTCTCGCCATACAAACTCAGTACCGGGAGCATTCCCTATTATAAAGCGATGTCTCACCACGCACCAGGCCAACGAGGGGATTAGCATCCAATGTAAATATACCCTATAAATGCCTAAATATTGTTTTTTTTTTTTCTGAATTCTGGTAAGGTATTTCTCCTAAGGTTCGGAGGCTGCGTACGCACACGGCATGTCTGCGGTTTCACGCTCGTGACTCGAATACCGAGGAAATTCTGCCAGTTACTTGTCAGGCCATTTCGCACCTTGAAGTTGATCGTGTCAACTCCAATTTTTTATGATTTCTGATTCCATCACTGCCAGTAGTTATGCCATTTCTAGTGTCATTACTCCAATACTGAAGAAAGATATTTAAATAAACTTCAATACTTGCCGTCATTCCTTCATGCCAATCCCTACAGTATTACTAAAAATGTAATTCCTCCTAAGTAATGTCATTATTCATGATAGTGTCGGGCCCGTAATTGACCCGATGGAAGTGATGACAGGATAATTCACTTAACTAGTTTTGAAGAGATAGCTGCCCTATTCGAACCTTAAAATACGTCAGCTAATAGATCTTGAAACGATATGGATTAGATATGTCAGTGTCAAATGTGCAGACGTTTCTTCAAAGAAAAATGACACTTTTGACACTGACATATCTAATCCATATCGTTTCAAGATCTTAAAGCTGACGTATCTTAAAGTTCGAATAGGGCAGCTAGAGCGTATTTTGTCAAGGAGTACAGACGATATAATCGAATTACGCTCTCTAGCATTTTGCGTTAAGAATAAAAGGCTAATTCCTTCGTGCCGGTATATATGTCACTGTAAAAGCCCTATTATACCGTAAGGATGAATTGTTATATAACAAGAGCCTTAACCTTTTCGACGCCGTGTCAAACACAAAAGCTGTCACGGGGACGCCACGTCACCGAAGTGTCAAAACTGAAATTGAACTTTATGCATATGCGCGTAGGTCTATGTTGCTCTGTGGTCTGTGACCGATTAATCAGTCTTTGGCGTTGAACCTGCGGTGCGGATATATCGGTCATTGGCGTCCAAAAGGTTAACGACCCGTGAGAAAATGAAAAATTATTTATTAGGTATATATTTATACTTTTTTAAATTCTATAGGACACAAAAAAGGACGAGTCCTGAATAACAATTGAGCATATCCATACGTTAAAAGTAAAAGTAACATTATCTTAATGAAATCGTTTAGAAAACGCTTAAAACAGACACCATGTCATGTCACGCAAAATGACATCACTCGTATCCGAATGAGATGTAAATCACATGGCTAGGTCATTTCCTTCAACCTCAGCGGAGAATATTCATCAATACCTTGGGGAAAACTTGAGGTCTGGGCTATTACCGCCAAATTAATACAACCAGTATAATTCAAACTACGCTTACGTATAGTTCTTATAGAATCTTGGGTCATGCTAAAACCTACCGAGTGTCACTGGGGCTAATGCAAGTGATAGGAATACAGTGCCAGCCTTCGTATAGGAGTGCAAGGAATTTTAATGCATCGCGGTAAATGCTTGGTATAAATATGTTTCGTTATAAAAGATAAAAGTGACAGACGTCAGACAATTTTTATGTGTGGAAAGCCCAACTATTATAAATACTTAAACTTGATTTTTTTGTAATTAGGAATCTTTTTGGAAAAGATAACAGCGAAGCCAAATGACATTAATGATAATACTTTTTTCCAGCTTTTAACGTAAATTCCGGTTCCGGTTTTTTCACGAGCATTGCCTATTTGTAAACAGGAAGATCGCAGCGACAAATGTACATGATACATACAACAGTTTGGCAAAGCAGCAAGGCTGGAGAGGAGGACCTTTAGAAGGATATCTAGAGGAAAATCCGCGTGTAACATTGTCATTGATTGTTGTTTGTTTGTTCGTTTGATTGAAAGACTGCAGGCAGATGCTGGATGCGGCAAGCTGAGGGCGCTATGGTGCTCTTTAGGGGAAGCTATGTCCAGCCGTGGACTACTATAGCCTGATGATTATGAGTTTTTCGCGTGATCATATCTCTAATACTTAGGGCATACTGAAAATTCCTGGACTGGCCAGGCCACTTAGAAAAAATAAGTCATCTCGTCTATCAGAATCCAGAAATTTTCAGTATGGCCCACGTATGGTACCTAAGTCCTAAATTGCCATTTCGATGGGGTTGTAAGAATAAGGATGGTAAATAGGTTAGGTAAATGGAAAATGAAATTATACGAAAATATATTCCCTCAAGATATTAAATCGGGTCATTTCGTGTTCGTATTGAATTTCTGGACACTGTCTCGTTTTTACTAAACTTGAGTGTATTAGTCAATCAGAAACAAACTGATATGTTTAGGATCTTTCTCTCAATCGTGAATGTTTAATAATATTTCATTGACATGATAATGGTTATTCTCGCTAAGAAATCGCCAGTCGATATATGATATGGTATGACTATCATTGCTTAGAAAACGATATCCGTCGCTCTTTTCTCACATTCAATAACGGAGGATGTTGCGATCTCTCTTAACTACACATTTTGAGTAAATACACACGCGACTCGGCGAAAGGTGTCCGAAAGTCCGTGTAAATAGGGTTATTATTATTTTCTATACTTTACGTGTTTGTAATAAGAGTCATATCTTACACCCTTCGCATCCTATGTGAGAAGTAGCATCATGAACATTACACAATAATTGATAGTTATCATGATCAAAGACAAGTATATTATAGTTTTAATACAAAGTCCTGAGGGCCTACCGCGAACCACGTTCGACGTGTTGCCTCTTTGCCGCAATTATAAATTCGTACGTAAGTGTGACAGAAAGGGAACACTTCGAACGTTCTCTGGGGACCTAGTCAAGATTACATTCGTACTGCATCGCACTGCATTTCGCTTGTTTACTTTTTGGTATTGTGAAGACTTTAACACCCCAATATTTAATAGCTAAGTTACAATTTTCTCAACGTCATGTCAGAGGTGCTAGTCGTCTTGCTTGTCCTCGGCACAATACATCAGCATTTCGTGGCAGTTTCAAGTACTCTGCCACGAAATGCTGGAACAATATACCACCACCTATACGCAATTCATCATCTGTTCATACATTTAAAATTAAGTACAAAAAACACATTCTGAATTTACAAAAAATGTTATAAAATTAAATGCCGATGCTACATCTCTCATGATTATCATTGTAGTACTTTTTAAAAAAAAAATTGTAAAATTGTTTTTGCTATTCTTAACGACGGTGTGATAGTTTGTCCAGCGCTTCAGTAAAGGTAATGCTGTAAAAATGTGGCTATATAATCATCTCTGTTCCCACAAGTTCCTGTTTATGAAAGAATTGTAATTCTGTTTTATGCATCCAGCCATTATTATTTTATTTTATGCATTTCTTTTTGGTATTGTTTAATTTATTATTTTTATAAGTTCAAGGGTCCACTGAAAATCAGCGTCGTTGCACTAAGTGCTCCGACACATGCTGAGTGGTATCCTCTTTGAAACAACCAATTACACTAACCTATGTTACATGTTTGTCTGTATTAATTTTAAGATGTGTTGTTTCAAATAAATTATTTTCTATTCTATTCTATTCTACATTAGCAAACGTCAAACGTATCGGGATGACAGATGGCACGTGTCTATCCTTCTTTTGACGTTTAAAATAACACATGTACCGAGTGTGCTATCAAAATTGTTGCAGACTTTTCTTGGTCTGGCTCCAACGTGACATTGCGTTTGCATGGAATTAACGGCCTTTTTAGGGTTCCGTACCCAAAGGGTAAAACGGGACCCTATTACTAAGACTTCGCTGTCCGTCCGTCCGTCCGTCCGTCTGTCACCAGGCTGTATCTCACGAACCGTGATAGCTAGACAATTGAAATTTTCACAGATGATGTATTTCTGTTGCCGCTATAACAACAAATACTAAAAACAGAATAAAATAAAGATTTAAATGGGGCTCCCATACAACAAACGTGATTTTTGACCAAAGTTAAGCAACGTCGGGAGTGGTCAGTACTTGGATGGGTGACCGTTTTTTTTTTCTTTTTTTGTTTTTTTTTTTGCGTTATGGTACGGAACCCTTCGTGCGCGAGTCCGACTCGCACTTGCCCGGTTTTTTTCTCCAGTTTTCGTATAAGGTATGCCTTTATACCCTTCACAGCCCGTGGGAGATGTAATGCGAAGAAAATTGCGCAATTATGTCCGTAACAATTACGTAAAGGTACACGATGCATGCTTTTGCATTTAAACTCGTTCAATCTTTAGGGCAGATTAAGTCATCAGTGTTAATTATAAAGTGAGAAATGCCGAGATAAGTAAATGTAACTTAAATAATTAAGGTTATTAATTATTTGCCTTTCCACTTTTAAAAACCTGTCCCTTTACTTAAAATTCACACGAACGGTAAGTGTTATTATGATTAATCAAGTAAGTACGTGTATAAATATTATAAATGACGTATGTATGTTTGGAAAAATAATTCTGAAATTGTTCAGGTAAGCATTAAAAATTCATTATCATGACATAACATATATATGAAAAAATGGATTGATTAATCAAATACAAGGCGAGACATAAAAATAAATCACTTTCCCTGCGCCTGTAATTGATGGCAGTTCAATGTAATCCTTCATTTATATTCAGATACATAATTTGACCCTAAAACAGCATGTAACAATTCTTAATCAGGTAACAAATCTTATACTTACGTTGTGAAGTTATATTTTTAATTCCTAATGATGACAATTTGTTTTTTAGGGTTCCGTACCCAAAGGGTAAAACGGGACCCTATTACTAAGACTTCGCTGTCTGTCCGTCCGTCCGTCCGTCCGTCTGTCACCAGGCTGTATCTCACGAACCGTGATAGCTAGACAGTTGAAATTTTCACAGATGATGTATTTCTGTTGCCGCTATAACAACAAATACTAAAAACAGAATAAAATAAAGATTTAAGTGGGGCTCCCAAGCTCCCATACAGCAAACGTGATTTTTGACCAAAGTTAAGCAACGTCGGGCGTGGTCAGTACTTGGATGGGTGACCGTTTTCTTTTTGCATTTTTTTCCGTTTTTTTTTGCTTTATGGTACGGAACCCTTCGTGCCCGAGTCCGACTCGCGCTTGCCCGGTTTTAATTATTACGCCCGTACCCATGATATCAACCTGTATTTAAAATAAAATAATTAAACCGCAGCACAAAACAACAATACACCTTTTTATGGGATTACACAATACACATTGAAAGATAAAACAATCACAGCGCCTGAGACAGCAAACCTCGAAAACCTTGTACAAATCACGTTTCTATATAAAACATAAATACATAAAGATAGGCAGTTTAGTGTAGAGTTAAGAAATTGACTGATAAGTAAGACGCACAGAAATTCGAATCGAGATGAAGTTGGTCAACTGTTTCTTGAAAATAGTCTTGCATTGACTGATATTGATAAATTGATAATACTTACTTACTTACTTCGCTGGCTCAGCGACCCGAAGTGGATCTTGGCCTCCGACACTAGATTGCGCCATTCGTTCCTTTCCTGTGCGATCACACACACTTTTCACTTTTTTTGCTGTGTGATAAATTGATAATGCACTGTTTTATTTCATTACTCAGATTATAAATTTTATTAGAGTTAGATGATTTCACATAATCAAAGCATGGTGCAGTCAGAATCAATAGTACTAGCGAAAAGAGCAACTCGTCAAAAGTAGGTGTCATCATCTTATACTACTTATTCAAATAATACCTATAACAATGGTTTGTCTACAATAATCTACATTACGCGTCCTCAAGTATCTGCCCCACCCTAATTGTTTTATCTCTTTAATAAAGTTACCAGTGAGTAATTTTGTAAAGTTAGCATCTTTTGAGGCGTAATAGTCACATCCGCCACTGTTGGTGCACACAATCATGTATTAGATTTATTTAATTTAGTAAAACCTACACCATTTATCATCGATAAGAATGTAAACAAACTTATCTTTTCTAACATGATTCAACTGAACATTAGTCAAGCAGTTATTCTATTTTAAGATAAAACAATCACTATTATGATAATAAAAATATAATACACAAATAGAAAAATGTTATTAAAAATAATGTGTAATGAAATTAAACAAAATATTAGGTAATGTTTAGAGGTTAATTTTAAAAGTGGCGATAACTCAGTAAATGGGGGAAACCATGCTATAAAGATAATGATAACGATAAAAATACGTCGCAAATTGAGGCGCGTGTGACATTGAAACAAATAACATAATTCATATTTTTTACAAAGTAGCATAATGTACTAAGTTAATTGCCTATTAACCTAACCGCTTCGTACACTTTTTTTTTTACTTAAATCATTTATTTACATACAATAATATACTTCTTAAACTACATATAATGTATGTAGAACTACAGCCAGCAGCAGAAGTTACTAAGTGCTAGAAGCGCGCGAGGGGTTCTAATGGAACTGAACATATTATTAACTTTATTGATAAGAAAATAAGAGCGTGGTTAGGACTTGAGATGTGATTACGTATTTATTTTTCATTTTTTACCCAGCACCAATATTTGATTGGCAGAATATAGTAGTAACCCTTTAACCGCCAGAGTCTGATATATAAGACATTACATATCCAGCTCATTTCGCCACAGTCTGATAAATAAGACAAAGATCTGATTTGGTTTTTACAGCACATTTATAACTCCCGTAACTATGCCAACCTTACTCTGCGTGGTACAATTACTGTCGGTGGCGACACGAGCACGCTCGATAAAAAATTGCTGGCGGTTAAAAGGTTATAACTTATATTAAGACCCGAATTTCGTTTTTAAATTTTAATTACCAATTGTAATTTTAATGTGTACGAACATGTTTGTGATCTTGTCATCGCCATAAGTCATCAAATATAACTGGCTATTAATAATCGTAACTCGTAACGATGTCTTCATTAATGTTGTTACACGCGTTGCTTTACACCCGTGAGAATTTTTCAGTTAGGAACAAAACACTATTATTTTTTGCAAAGCAAACCGTAATTATACTAGTTATGCATGTCATTAATATTTGAATAGTTCATGCCGTGGTTTTAAACTTACTGGTGGTTTATAAAAATACTTGACATACTTGTCCTTATTATTCTAGACATGACAACCTAAATTTTAGATTTTCCACTTTGACATTACGAGTCTCGCACAAAAATTCAAATCCATTATGACTTGTATAGTGTATGTATGTCAGTGTTTATGAAACTAGTATGTTGACTAGTTTATAACCTTGCACTTCCACAAATCAATCGCGATAACACCTCATTAAAATTGTTGGCTGGCATTTTTATCCGGAACGTTTTAATTGCAGGTATTGCAACCACTTTTATCAACTAGGTACTTGCTGATGATGATGATGACTTGCTATGAGTACAAGTTAAACCTGGAGTTACTACAATGTAGAGGAAACTTAGGTAATTCACTGTAAATTACACTCGTGACCAAAAAAATTTGGTCCACTTTAATTACAAGTCTATTAAGACTTTCGTGTAATTGATTTTTGCGTTGCGGTATTTACGTAGTAATTTATTTTTAACTAATCTGTAAATGTTTAGCGACCGTCCGTAGTAATTTTCGAAGAGTTCTAAACAAAACGTTCCTACGCGTAGAATATCTTGTACTATAGGCATGACGGGTTGGAATCTTATGAAGGGTCTATTTCGCTGAGAACACCTACACATGTCGCCTTCGAGATTACCTATTAAAACTGAAAAGGAGCATTCCACGGGCTGTCCCGTACAAACGCATTTTATTTCCTGTGTTGCGACTTTTTTCTCGGCATTTAAAGCAGGCGATTATTTTTCTGTGCATATTTTTGACCATTTGTCATAGAAAAGGAATCTCTTATACCTTTAAATCTTCAGAAACTTCGCGTTTGTACGGGACAACGGTAGAAAATTTCGTGGAATGCTCCAAAAGCTTAAGTTTTGGACAATCATAACGGCGCTAATAATACTTACATTTAGTTCTACCGCGCTAAGGGAAATAGCTAAAATCTTTAAATACAAAATGTTAAATAAGATACTTAAAGAGTTTAGTTGAGTGCTAAGTGTCTAGTTTTCCGTTTACCGCTTCTTTAATTTACCCACAAACCCACATAATGTTCCATTTACATGCAGTTTAAAATGCCCGATTTGCGACCTTTCGCGCGGAAAGCGGCGCGTACGCAGGCAATTATTGCGCGGTATGTGGCGCGGCTCGCCTTGCGCACGGCCAGGAATGCTGATGATACGGATACGCCGGGAACGGGATGGTTTGCCAACTTAGCTTGTAAACTCAATGTTGAGCTGTTAACCTTTTCGACGCCGTTTCAAACATAAAAGCTGTCACGCGGACGCCACGTCACCGAAGTGTCAAAACTGAAATTGAACTTTATGCATATGTACGTAGGTCTATGTTGATCTACTTGATCTGACCGATTAATCAGCTTTGGCGTTGAACCTGCGGTGCGGATATATCTGTCATTGGCGTCCAAAAGTTTAAAGACGGTATACCTAATACTGCAGGTTGCACTACATACAATTGACCGCTAACGTTACTATGCAGAGTACTATAAAAATTCCCCTACTTACAATAAATTTTAGCGAATGTTCTAACGATGAAAGAGACTAGACGGTTAACTGGCCCTTTCGTCTTCTTTAAATTTGACCTCTTGCTCAGAGTAAGGAAGGTATGCAGAAAACTCGTTTTGGAGATGCACTTGGGGGTCTACTAGTATTGCGCTCTACGACACTAGTAGAGTCAAACCAAGCTAAATGTGCACAGACTTTGCAGTGACAGCGTGTGGAATCAAAAACATCAAATTCCTATTTTTTTTGCTCCGAAATTACTATACTACATCTGCCACACTATTTTATCGCACAAAAGGAGCACTTCAGACCCATAGGTGCGTTATATTACTTGGTAAAATGTAGAAAACCTTAACCTCGCTTAAAGGTGCCTCTACTGAGCTTATGATAAGGGTTCTGACAAGACTGCGTCACTTATTTACAATATTTTCCGACTATGACGACTTGTTTGGATCAGTTAATGACCTAAGCTAATTATTATAATATATGTGAGACTGCAACGTTGAACAAGGATGATTCGCACGTATTGGAATGTTTTCATGTTTGTTCAGCTGAAGTTTTCAGGTGTGTAATATTGCTCAAATCTAGATTACCGACCTATAGCTCTTTTCAAGTATATACCTGGGATAAGACAGCTAGAATACTGTACTTATTGTGTTTCGTTGGCATCAAACTGGGTTACCATTATTGGTAAGCACGTTATACATAATACTTAAATTCATCATCATCATTTCAGCCTATATACGTCCCACTGCTGAGCACAGGCCTCCTCTCATGCGCTAGAGGGCTTGGGCTATAGTCCCCACGCTAGCCCAATGCGGATTGGGGACTTCACATACACCTTTGAATTTCTTCGCAGATGTATGCAGGTTTCCTCACGATGTTTTCCTTCACCGAAAAGCTAGTGGTAAATATCAAATGATATTTCGTACATAAGTTCCGAAAAACTCATTGGTACGAGCCGGGATTTGAACCCGCGACCTCCGGATTGAAAGTCGGGCGTCATATCCACTCGGCCACCACTGCTTCTAGTAATACTTAAATTAATGACTAGAAAAGTTACTTGTGCTGCGAGAGGGTTGAATGGATGGTTGGTTGGTAGGTTTAATGTATTTTTACAATAAGTTGTGGTAAATCAAAATGAGCGTTTAAAAAAAATGACCATATGTAAATTCACAGATGTACAGGTTGATTCATACGCGAGATTTTTACTGAACTATCAAAACTATCGTATAAAATCCACGGCAGCTTTTGTCAATCGATCTATAGCACGAAATGTTTTAATAATCCGTCAACAATTTATACAAATTCGTCGCAACTATTGTGAACCAATCTGACACCATTATTTACGCTGAAATAATGTTTACCAAACGAATGTGTACAGCTGATACGTTATCAAGTCATTAGTTAAGCTGTCATTCGACAGGCCTTTAAAAATAATGAGAAAACGTGACAAAACCATGCGGCACAACACAAGCATCCATAACGAATTCATAAATATGAATTCAAACTGCCACATTAACGGTCCAAACAAAACTTACCACAAAAAGCTGAATCCTAGATCCATTGTCAGAGAATCCATAACAAAACTAACCATCACTCCCTCTATCGTTTGAAATAGAAAGAAGACAGTAACACAATCACCAACTGTCACTTCACTATATTTTTTAAAATTTAAATTTGGAACGCGTCGCGCGCGAGTGCGCAGGCGCGCTGTCAACGCAGGACTGGGGACAGGCTTCGAAGTTCGAAGGCTGTGTAGAGATGTGCTTTGCGTAACCGATACCGGCTCCATTATTTCGAATCAATCGAATGTAATTAATATCGGTAACGATTATAGAACTTAATGATTTTGTTTATAGTCGCGGGTAGCTGTTTACGAAATTTTATTTAATAAAGTCAAAATCCTTTTACGTAGTATTAGTTTGCAATTTATGTTTGGCAAGAGTAGTTTTTCAGTGGAACAGAGGCATAGAGAATCATATTGTTTTTAGGGTTCCGTACCCATAGGGTAAAACGGGACCCTATTACTAAGACTTCGCTGTCCGTCCGTCCGTCCGTCCGTCTGTCACCAGGCTGTATCTCACGAACCGTGATAGCTAGACAGTTGAAATTTTCACAGATGATGTATTTCTGTTGCCGCTATAACAACAAATACTAAAAACAGAATAAAATAAAGATTTAAATGGGGCTCCCATACAACAAACGTGATTTTTGACCAAAGTTAAGCAACGTCGGGAGTGGTCAGTACTTGGATGGGTGACCGTTTTTTTTATTGTTTTGTTTTTGCATGTACGGAACCCTTCGTGCGCGAGTCCGACTCGCACTTGCCCGGTTTTGTTTTTCTACTGTTACTGACAAATTTTGCTTGCCTGACTTTATATAATAATATGTTTAATACAAGCAATCAACGCAACGTCCATTAAAGAAATGAACATTGCAACTTTGTATGATCTTCTAATGCACCTCAATGTTGCGTTAATTTGATCTAAAATTACTTAGTAGTTCCTAATTACCGGTCATAATTAAGATTAGATGCTTAAATTAGCATTAACAAACAAAATTCTACGCAATTTGTGACCGTATTCAATTTGATTTATACCATACCAATTACGTTGAATAATACAAAATAGATGCATTGTTTTGCTTAGATAATCTTTATTTGCAGTTATTATGAATACGAGTATTATAATATATAGTATAGTATTATAATATAATAATATCGGAGTTAAGGATAAAGAGTTTTAAAAGTGCTGAATATATATTAGAGATAACTACGTATATGAACTCATAAATATGTAATAATTTTGTACCTACTGTGTAGATAGTACTTATATTTTAGTAAACAGTAGTAAAAGTATAATTTTAATTTCAATAGCCTGATATGTACAGTAGTTAAAATTTTACTTGCTCCACCCATTACTGAGGTTTAAACACTTTAAACCTTACTCTACCCTACGACGAGCGCACGGTAAAACTGCTAAAGTTGGTCAAGTAAATCTTGTCAGTAGAAAAAGGCGGCAAATTTAAAAAAAGTAGGCGCGTAGGGTTATCGTAATTTCGCGCCTTTTTCCACTGCCAAGATTTGCTTGACCAAGTATATAAGCATTTTTACTTCACTACGGTCCACACATTGCTAGAACAGTAGTGACGTCACCAACGATGGCAACGAGCTCACATCTGCGACACCTGTTGACGTGTTGACGCTGTTTTCGCTTCACTAAACTGTACCATTAGGGCTATCAACTTATAGTGTTGCGCCGAAGTATTGACAATCTTGTGATCGAAACTTTTTCATGATGTGCATTATGCACCTCGTAAGTACAGTCAGCGTCATATACTTAGTAGGTAGCAACCAAAGTATTCAAATAGTTCGTTACGCCATACAAATTATATGGTGTACCGAACTATTTGAATACTTTAGATGCTACCTACTATATGACGCTGACTGTACAAGCTTATCGCCACAATAAAATATATTTCAACTTTCTGAATTTTATATTTGATTATGAGTAGATTTACCCATATACATAATAACAACAGGCTTATATTACAGGCTCATTCTCAGGCATCATAGCCGGAAAAATGTAATTCAGAAATAGGGCAATCTAGAGTTTTATCTTGTGCCATGACTGAAGCGTTAACGTTATATTGTAATTACAACATAAAACATAAAAGAGTGTTTATAAAATATTAATGAATCTGTTGTGAGTTCCCGGTTGGTGTTGGTATAAAAACCAGCATGCACAACCCTACACAAGCCAAACAGAACTGCGCTACATACCTTAACGAGGACATCTTTTGTTCATAACCCACGTCCAATGTATATGGGACCGTAAGCTTAACACTTGACGTCAAAGATATGTCTACATTATTCGCCTTATTACGAGGGAGTAAAGTACAAAATTGTAAACATATCTTTGACATATTCCAACGATAATCAGGTTCTTGTTAAATTGGAAAACGACCGCTTAATTAGACGTTCCGTTATGCGAGAAAATTAAATTTGTTTCGTAACACATTTCCTATTGCTAAAATATTGTGCGGAAGAATGTAGAATGCGTTGTTTGCAATTGGCAAGGGAAATGATTTTCTTACCTAGATGTAATTAATAATGTTTATATTGTACTCGCTACCCGTCCCGGCTTCGCAGGGGATAACAAATTATACACCTAAACATTCGTCAATAATCAATCACTCACTCGCCGAGGCTGAAACCGGCCAGGACAGGATGATGATGATGATAGTACAAACAGCAACACTCCTATCTGTACATCAGTGGACCTTATTACAAATAAAGGCATAAAAGGTCCATCTCCATCAATAGTCACGACCGCTATTTCCGAGTAGGAATCTAGGAATAACCTAACATTTCTGGGAATCGTAAAAAAAACAAATGAACTTACAATACTTAGGTAATAAAAAAACGCCCAAATATTAACGATGATGACTTGTACGAATGCACGGATCTACCAAAAATTTGACAAATGGCGTATAATTTTAACTTTCAGATTTTTCTCCGCATGATGTAAGTCGTATTACTTATTGCAAGCAATAAACAAATGCAATCAATTTCACGGACTTGTGCTCAAAATAAAGAACTTGCTCAGCAAGATTGTAAACTGTAATAAAATATATCAATTGGACGTGGTTTTTGGAAACTCGAATGTATGGAGGTTAATTCACGATTCATCCAGAACCAAAAGAAAAAGTATTAAATTTTTCAGACATTAAGTAAAAGTAGGTCTCTGTTAAGTACTGCACTTTTCATTAACTTTTCATTCCTAAATCTAAAAAAAAATTACCTAGGCAATCGTTGAAATAATAAAACATTAAATGTTGTATTATTTCAATGATTGCCTAATAAATTTTATTGTTTCAAGTATATAGAAATTTCAAAAACAGACACCATCACATTACGTAACGTCATTTCGCAGAGATCAAACACTTAACGTTCAAGTGATGAAAGCGTCAAGAAGTCAATAGAATAATTAATCTATCGATAGAAATGATATAATCAACTTAACATCGACGTCTAATTGAAAACCCATACACAAATTGACCTAACAGGTTACGTACAGCCACCTGCAATAATGTTATTCTCCAAAGGCTGCAAAAATATCTAATAATACGATCTTATTTATAGTGCCAAAAGTGCGTGTCACATTTTTTTGCGGCCTTAGAAGTGTAACATATTATTGCAGGTGACTGTACCATACCATCATCTACGCTGCTTCCTAAGGCCCACCATACAAAAAAATGCTGTATGAATTTGAAATCAATAGTGAAGGAAATATTGTTGAATTTCTTTTGTTTTGAAATCGAATGAAACGATAGAAATGCAACTCTGCTCCAATTGTAAAAAGATTTACATTATGATGTAATTAGTCCTAGCTATCTGCCGACATCGGTTGCTGGCATACTTTGGCCATGTAATGCGAAGAGGTGCTGCGAGTCTCGAGAAACTGGTCGTGATTGGTGGAGTGGAAGGCAAGAGAGGTCGCGGTCGCTCGCCAACCAGGTGGACTGACCAAGTTAGAGAAGCCACTTCCTCGAGCAAATTCCATCAAGCAGTGAGGGCAACAATGGATCGAGACCGATGGAGACAGCTGATCAAGGATGTGAAACCTAGTGATCACGATCCTCAGGAATGAGGGAACGACTGAAGAGAGAGTCCTAGCTATAGATACGAGTAGGACAGTGGGCCTTACAAGGTTAACTGATAATTCGTAAACTTTATACCATAGTGATAAGATCCACAAATGATCAGTTAACAGTTGCTATTAGTACATGTAGTTACCATCAGATATATCGGAGCCGCCAAGGTGTTCACAAATTTATATCTGAAGACGGAAATTTATATCGGAAGAATTTATTCTCAAGGCGCTAGAGTGCGTGTTCAGATATTTATGAGCACTTCGGCCGCTCCGATATATCTGATGGCTGTACGGTAACAGGTGGCCCTTCGATAATCAAATCGATGGGCATACGAATTTATTGAGACACCCACTCGAGGGAGAAAGCGCTGAATACTAACAATGGTTGCGTCTAGTCGGGTGACAAATGGAATATAAATAGTGGTGAGACTTTCGCCATTGAGGTACGAGGTGCGATTGCGATTTTTAGGGTTCCGTACCCAAAGGTGAAAACGGGATCCTATAACTAAAGGGACCCTACTGATTAACAGTCCGCCGGACGATACCGTCAGTTGTACGGAACTGTCAAAATTTTGTTCTAACTGACAGGCCGATATCGTCCGGCGGACTGTTAATCAGTGGGCCCCTTAAGACTCCGCTGGCCGTCTGTCCGTCCGTCCGTCCGTCCGTCCGTCCGTTCGTCCGTCCGTCCGTCCATCCGTTCATCCGTCCGTCCGTCCGTCCGTCCGTCTCTCAAGAACCGTAATAGACACTAGACAGTTGAAATTTTCACAGATGATGTATTTATGCTGCCACTACGACAACAAATACTAAAAACAGAATACAGCAAACGTGATTTTTTTGCCGTTATTTGCGTAATGGTACGTTGGTACGGAACCTTTCGTGCGCGAGTCTGACTCGCACTTGGCCGGTTTTTAGTTACTTAAGCAAATAAAACCGCCGTTTTTTGTCTCGGTGGACTTTAAAACCGGCACTCGGATAAAACTGATAAATATTACCTACTGGATAATTCTAATGCTTCTAAATAATATAATAAAGTGTGTAGGTAAAAATTCCATTTAATTAGGACCAGTTATTCTCGTAATATTATAAGTTATAACGCAGATGCACTAAATCCAGATCAGATATTATTTTCTGAATCCGAAAGCAGTAAGTGAGTAGGTAATAATTCACACGTCTTTTCATCTGAATTATGTAACTGACAAAAACGTGTATATATGTAATTCTTAGAGTTATTGACTTATTGATTAGAGCTACGGCACAATAGAATAAGTTGCATTAGGCCATCTACATACATACATATAATCACGCCTATTTCCCGGAGGGGTAGGCAGAGACCAGATTTCCACTTGCTACGATCCTGACATACCTCTTTCGCTTCCTTCACATTTATAACATTCCTCATACACGCATTAGGCCATCTATGTTTATAATAAGCCATACATGTTTGCTTAGGTACAACGATTTTCTTTCTAAAGCCTAACCGGAATATATATGTATATATGATCACGTGCCATACTGCGGAATTTCACTGGAACTATTTTTTTCATACTTGAACTGTCACCCTGTCCATTAAAATAACAGCGCCCTCTTGAAAATTATCATATATTACTGGTCAGGCTTTAACATCGGCTACAGAGATTACAAATTCTAATTCTCTCAACGTTACGTTTTGATTTGTTTACCTACTTAAAGTCGCGTGTATCACGTAAAATATACAAGATAACACATCTATCTTCTCCTGTCAAGTAGTGTCTGAATGTGACTAATGTTAAAACTTCTTTATCACGCGACGAAGTCATAAAGTGGCTGATAGGCCTTTACATTGACCACTCTAAAAATCAAATAAAACTCGAAACGCTTGAATGCATATCGAATTGGCATGTATTAAATAAATCAATGCTGAATTATATAACTTTAGTATCGTTTAAATCTGGGTCTGTCGAGAACTCACAATATAACCTGCAATACCACTTTCGCCGGTCTAGCGTAATATATAATTAAGCTACATCTTGATGCATCTGATTTAATGTTCTTAAATGGCATACTTCTAAGTGATAACAGATCGCACCGAAAAAACGCGTGCACCTACTACGGAAAAAAGGTACGTTTGATTGCATTCAATATGTAATTGGAAATCATAACAACGTAATACAATATCAGTGCTTCCAGAATTTTTCGAATCACGAAAATATCTGGGCGAACCGGTTGTACTGATAACGGACATCAGAACGAGACATTGTCAAATAGTTTTCTTTTAGGAGTTTGTTTGGCCAGGCTAGGGGCCATCTCGAGAGAATGGATGAAAATCGGTATGTGAAAAGAGCGTACCAGATGGGCGGCCTAACAGGAGGACGATCTTTCGGAGGTTTCAAGTAAGCACAATAGCTCGCGAAATAGGTGACGATCTAGATAGTAGCATAGCCTTAGAATGCCATGCACTGGAATGACATATTGACCCCTGACCTTAAGTTCAAATTACTAACATTAAATATCAGAAGTTTACAACGAAATTTTGACTCCTTTGTAGTGACTCTATCACGCACACATATTGATTATGATGTAATTATTCTAACAGAGTGCTGGCTTTCCGATGGTTCAGTAATTGACCAGTTACCAGGCTACGACTCTTTTTACACATCAAAATTTATAAACAAAAGCAGTGGTGTGGTGGCCTACACTAAAAAGTCCCTTAGAGCCTCATCTGTCGAACCCACTTTTAATGACGCTAACTGTCTTGTAATAAAAATAAACAAAGAGTTGACTGTTATAGGGATATACCGCTCGCCATCGGTGACTAACCTTGATAACTTCTTAAACTCTTTAGACTCAACGCTAAACGAAGTCACATCAAAAGAAACAGTAGTCGCTGGCGATATTAACCTTGACTTGATGGGTAGCCGAAACAGTACCTATCTAACAGAGTACATGTGCTTGATGTCCGGACATGGCTTCATTCCTGCTATCACAAAGCCAACTCGGTTAGAGTCTTGCATAGATCATATTTTTGTCAAATCAAACTCTGTCTCTTTTGGAGCGGTGTGCAAGTGTTCAGTCAGCGATCACGACATAGCTATGGTTGGCATAGCCGTTCCCAAAATCAAAAGCACTAATAAAAACAGAAAGGTCCTTAAAACAGACTTTACCAAAGTAGCACTTGAACTTGGGGGAGCAGACTGGTCGTCGGTCACTTGTACTTCTGACTTAAATATATCTACTAATAACTTTCATGACATTATAGCATCAGCCATACAAAAACATACAGCAAAGATCAAACTTAGTCGTTCAAAATTCAACCTGAAACCGTGGATAACTCCCAGTCTCATAAAATGCATAAAACACCGGGATAAGCTGCACCTGTTAGCTAGAGCCTCGCCCGATGATCTCGTTTTAAAGAAAACTTACACGCGTTACAGAAATTTGTGTGACAACATACTGCACGATGCTAAGTCCGAATACCATAGAAATCAACTTATTGAGAGCAAAGGCAACAGTAAAAAAATTTGGAAAACATTAAAGTCACTATACGATGTTACTAAGAAAAGCTCTGAATCGAGTCAACTCCTACAGTCCGATTGCTCTATTCAAGAGTCTCTAAACAAATGTAACCTACATTTCTCAACAATGGGGAAGCAATTGGCCGATGAGATCCTATCAAGACTTTCAGAAACGCAGGACTCTTTGGCTGAAAAATTTAACCTACATTCTAATAATTCAAAATCATTTTTCATGGAACCAACGGATGCACATGAGGTGGAAGAACTAATTAAGAAACTGAAGCCAGAAAGTGCTCCAGGTTTTGATGGTTGCGGGCCGTCGCTAATCAAAGCAGTAGGAAAGGTTATAATAGAGCCTCTAACTCACATATTTAACCTCAGTTTGGAGACTGGAAAATTCCCTGACTGTTGGAAACTGGCAGTTGTCTCACCTATTTATAAAAAAGGAGATAAAAATGCTGTAATTAATTATAGACCTATTTCTCTTTTAAGTGTTTTCTCCAAATTATTAGAAAAAATTGTGAATAAACGCCTTGTTAAGTTCCTGGAGAAAAACTCGTTTATATCGGATAATCAGTTTGGATTCCGTTCAGGCAGGTCCACTGAAGACGCCGCAGTCCTCCTCACTAATATCATCTCACAACATCTAGACAGTGGCCAAAGAAGCATAGGAGTATTTCTAGACCTTGCTAAAGCGTTCGACACCGTCTCAATCCCCATACTCTTAAAAAAACTGGAGGCAGCAGGAGTGAGAGGTGTCTCCTTGCAGTGGTTTGGAAGCTATTTAACAAATAGGCGGCAATCGGTAAAAATTGATGAATTCCTTAGCAGTCAACTTCCTGTTAACTTTGGTGTTCCGCAGGGGAGCATTCTCGGGCCAACCCTTTTCACAATATATATTAATGACCTTTTACAGCTAGATATCCCCAACTCAAACATGATTTGTTATGCAGATGATACTGTGGTAACGTTTTGTGGTAAGACCTGGGAAGAAACGTTCTCAGCAGCCAATCAGGGACTAGCAAAAATAGTTTCTTGGCTTGATGGCAACCTCCTTACCCTAAATGTAGAAAAAACGTACTACATCCCTTTTAGCAAAACAATTTTAACCACTCCACCGACATCCAAACACTTAACCCTTCATAACTGTGGTAACACGCACCCGCCTTGCTCCTGCAACCGCATCACTAGATGCTCAACGGTTAAGTATTTGGGTCTCCTCATCGACCAACACCTGTCCTTTAAAAATCACATTCAAGTCCTGTCAAAGAGAGTAAGAAAGATAATTTTTATTGTTAAACGCCTCCGCGACTGCACTCCATTAAACATTATACAAATGGTGTATTATGCCTTATGTCAATCCGTAATACAATCCTGTATTGCAGTATGGGGTAGTGCCTGTAAGACAACACTGCTAGACCTCGAGCGAGCCCAAAGGGCTGTTATAAAAGTCATGCTCAGGAAACCTTTCCGATACCCGACTGAAAATCTTTACAGAGAAAGTAAACTTCTAACGGTTAGGCAACTGTACATAATGAAAGCGGTTACTCGCACCCATGGACTAATATTTAAAACATCGTTGCATGATGAATTATTAAAAAGAAGAATTTACCGGGTTCCCCTTCCAAAGAGCAGCTCAGCTTTTGCTAAGCGAGCTCCTTACTGCATGCACCCTTTTATCTATAATGTCATATGCAAACACATAAACATACAAAACAGTGTGTTTCCCAAGTTGAAGGTGGTCCTGGGGAAATGGCTGTTGACTTTGTCATACTGTAAGACAGAGACCCTATTCTCCTCGAGCAAGTAGGATCATACATACAAACATACATACACAAACACACACACTCATCCACACACTTAATCAATTATACTACAATACACCCTTCACTACCACCATCTTTATTTTGTAAATATAGTTAACTATATACTTACTGCATGCCTTTTTTAGTAATTTTAAAGATGTTTGTATTTAGTATTACAATTAAAATTCCTTAAGTACTAGGTAAACTCATAAACCATAGACATAATATAAGACAGAAGTGTATCAAAAATTTATATACTTAGGAACTCTCTATGGTTCCCAAGATACAGGCTCGGCCTAGTTTGGGGACCACTGTCAATTTGTTATGATGTAATGTTTTTTTGCCTCATTAAATCTTTTTCATTTTCATTTTCATACGCGGAGGATCTGCGCGAACTTGGCAAGAAATAGCGCAGGATCGAGAAGAGTGGCGCTGTCTTGTGTCGGAGGCCAAGTTTCATTTTGTGTCACTGAGCTATTAGCTAACGGAGTAAGTAAGTTTGTCTGTCCAGTGTTCAAGTTACTCCTAGCAATTACTAGTTAAAGGTTAAACCAAAAGGGGTTTGCCTACAAATCTTACAATAATGTAGGTATAATGTAGTTATAACGTAAGTAGGTAGGTAAGGTAGGTAGGTGGGTAACGTAAGTAGGTAGGTTAGCATGATTATAATACATCACTCTTATAGAATATACAGTGGCATTATCAGACAAAAACGATATGTGATTCGATAACAAATAGACAGTACAATAGCCAGCATTATGCCGCGTTTTGTTATAACAAAAATCTATTAAACATGGAAAGTTCTCCGTCGTGACAAATGAAAGGTTATCTCATTTCGGCGATAAACAGGTAAAACAATGAGGTGATGTAAGCGATGCTGTAATAACGTGAGAACGTGGTAAGTCTCTGGTAAGTAGAATAAGTGGATTAGTTGAGTGACACCCGAGATGAAAAGATGATTGGGATAATGATTTCATTTCATATAGGTGGAGCGGCGGGCGTGAGGCATTACATTCCGAATTTCCGACTGGCAGAATGAATAGACATTTGATTGAGGCAATTTTCTTTTTCCATTAACTAAAACGATTTTCAATTATGAGTAAAGTGTTGATATAATTTATTATACAGCAATCCTATGGAGGGCAAAAATTAAATGTTTTTTTTTAGTGAACTACTCAATGTTTAAAGCGGATGGGATGGTCGTTTGATGGATCGTTCGTTGCGTCAATTTCGCACTTACATATTTGTTAGAATTTGACAGGCACGGTGACAAATGATAAAGAGCCATACCATATTAGCCCTATTGGACTTTTACTTAAATTAACTAGATAAGTACTAAAGTTTTGTACACATATTTAATTACACAAACGGGTCTATTGACGATATAAATATTAGTAATTTTATAACCTAAGACTGCTTAGGAAAGATAATTAAACGAATAAAAACGATTATCGTTTTAAAAACTTGTTATTTAAATGTACAGCGAATAAAATAATTTAAATAAATTTTCGGTTACTGATGAAGTTAAAGTGACGTCACAAAGTTTGTGTCTCCCCTCTCCCCCATGTCACAATATGTCACATTTTCTTGACCCCCTCCCACCCCCTAAACGTGTGATGTAATTAATGGATGACCCCTAACAAGGTACTATTCACTCATTGGATTTATAACAGTTACATTACTATTATCTACAAGCTACATTCGAAAGGCCATAAAATCAGTTTTACCGCGTTGTTAACAAGAAACTTCTAAAACCAGTCATATTTATTATCTACAACCTGTAACGATATCGCATTCCCAACACATTGGAAAGCCCCGGCAGAAAGCGAACCTGAAAGCTACACTGGATGAGAACCAAGTCCTTCATTAACAAACAAAAGAACTGGTCCATTTGTCTCACTTAGTCGATGGCAATGAAAGTGAGAAGCCGATAAGAACAGTCGAAAGTGAGAATTCGATAAGCAGAGCAAATTGAACAAAAGACGATAGCATGGACGGATATAAAGGGTAGTTTTAATTAGGCTTGCAGTACTTATTTTTAACCAACTTAAAAATTAAGAGGTTCTCAATTCCTTTAGGTACAGTCAGCACCAAAAGTAGCGCATTAGAAGTATCCATTCTCTAATAGCTTAACAAAAAGAGATAAGTCCCTCTATGAAGAACAATTAAATTATGACATACCTACAGTTGATCCTAAATTCATCACGTTAGGATTTAGGGACGCCTACAATGATTTAGGTATTTTTATAGTAATTAGTGCATGTCGTCTCAATGAACAACTACATTTGGTAGTAGTGTAGGTAGGTTGCGGTAGTAGTAACAAAATAGTGTTAGTATGACTCACGATAGTTTTAATTTAACTAGGTGGTGTTACTAATTTGAAAACAAATTTGCAACAGCTGAAGGCTAACGGGTGTAGAGTAATTAACATAATTTCTAACTAAGATCTAATTTGGAAGACACGATTTTGACAATAGGTACCGTGAAGGTACTGAGCCCATTTATTAGCGTTTGGTTACGTACACATAACCTATAGGTACCTACAGATAAACACCGAAAAACGAAACAGAAAACTGGTTTTTATTCCTGTGTTTTTCTTAGACAAGACCTACTTACTTACTACATGTTAATTTAGCTTAGACACTATATAGATAGATATAAAATGCCTAAAATACATTTACGGTGGGTCATTTAGTCTAATTACCACACCCCTTTCTCAGATTTTTTGATAATTACGGGTCCATATTGGGTTGCATAATAATTGATTGTCCTAATGTAACTAATGTTACGCATAAAACTCATTTCGCATAATTGTTATTATCAAATCAAATCAAATATCATTTATTATCAGGCAACTAACGCCCATAGATACATACCTTACAAACTAACATAAATACAATAGTAAAATCTTACAAGCTAAAAAAAAATAAACAATAATAATAATAATTATGCTGGAAATATTAACATTTCTGAAAAATTATAACACAAACCTAACCTAACCTACCCTATTCTATACAACCTATGCAAAATATTTTAGAAAATACTTTTTATTTCAGCTTTAGAAAAAATATGCGAAAAGAGTTTTATGCGTAACATTACATTATGACAATCAATTATTATGCGACGAGATAGGATCCCGATAATTACAATTTAAGTATAGGTAACCGGCAGATATACAATTGTAAGGCAAAACGATCTACTCTTGCTCCCTCGTCATCGCCAGAGAGCGCAACTTTGGTGCCGATGACAGACGTATGACGTGAAGCGAAATACAGAGTGTTGTTATTTAGATTATAGATACTTAAACAAATAACAACTTATTAGCCTCTTTAGTTTACTGATATTGAAACTTGAGTTGAGAGTTTTTATACGTAATGGCCACGTATAAAAACATAACTAACTGTCTTTGTCATGTTAAAAACAAGATTGTTGGAAATGACAACCAATTACTGTTTACTTATTTTTTTATTAGTAAAATATAACCGAAATATTATTGTTTGAAATCGCTATGGAGTCTTTGCAGCCGTATTTGCAGAAATTTCCTTTTCTGATTGTAAAAAATGAAAAAATGTGACCAAAACTTAACAGCAAAAGCAAGCAATATAGATAAACATTTGAAAACAACAAAGCATATTGAACGAGAAGGAGAGTGTGATCCTCCACAGCCGGACCACCTCGTCCGATTGCGCTCAGTTTTTAATGGCGAAATGTACCTCTAATGTACTTCATGTACCTCGTCGGAAATTAAACGTACCTCTGTAGTTTGGCAGATATATGCGTTTAAAAGGGGTCCGGCTGGGAAGTAAAATCTGCAGCCGGACCACGCCTGGATCCGATCATATCTGTTATTTTGAGATATAATTTAAATATCAGATGAATGTACCTGTTACGTACCTCCGAAGAAATCGTTTTTTTATTTAAAAAATGGTCTCATAAATGAATTTTCATACATTTCATTTTTTGAGTATACGCGTAAGCGCCTGTCAAAAAATAATAGCAACATAGTAGAAAACAAATGTATTCAATTCGGGCAAGTCGTCTAACGCGTCAACTAGATACAAAATAAATGTGGGTGGTTATAGGGAGTGTTTTAAACCGACACGAGTTGCGAATTACCTTTTCGCACGTGTATTGTACAACGTTTTACAGTACACAGTTGAAATTCGCAGAGATGTTGCCGCTATACACACACACAAAATCACACAGAAAATGTTAAATGACGTGTAACGCTTGTTATCAATAAACGATTGATTGATTGATTGATTGATATAACAACAAATACTAAAAAATAATAAAATAAATATTAACGTGGGGCTCCCATGCAACAAACGTGATTTACTTTGCCTCTTTGTGCGTAATTTATAAATAAATATTAAGTATACGGACATTCTTATAGTAGACCGGCCAGCGAAAGAAAAGTGTTCTAGAAATCGATTTCCGCTCATGTCGTCCGGGATATGGGTGAATATGGTATCAATGCATTCAGTGTAATGCCTTGAACCCAAATATATGAGACGACAAGCGCGAAAGTGGTGGGGATAATTGCTGTGACGTCATGAAGTCGGCAGTACAAATATATAACGTACTGTAACATTTTCAATACTTGGTCTAACAAATTATTAGAAAACGTTCAAAAATTTCACAAACCACAATTTACTTCGAACTGCTATAAATTGAAAGTGGCTGAATGGATTAGTCCAAAATACATACCAAATGACTGTGAATATCCTTTACATAATGTTAAAAAATGATTAACCAGATATATCAAAAAATAAGAAAAGTATATCAAGTTGGAAAAAAAGTGTTGGTCTCACAGTGTTTTATAGAAGCCAAAAAAGTGACATCCTCATTTTATTGCAAATTACTGAAGTTTAGATCATTACAAATGCGAGACTAAAATTCCCGCGTGTCCAATTTGCGTAGTTTTTGTGTAATAATTTTTTGAAAATCGTGTTTTAGGCACCCGGATATAACGAAAAACTTAAAAAAAATTGCAAATCGTTTTATGAACTTTCCGTTGTTTAGTATTATTGGATAAACCGTTTGAAGACGCAAATTTAGAGGCAATTGTGACATCTCTAGGTATATTGGGTACAAAGATATTAATGAATTTATTGTTTTTGGTTTTTATTTTTTTTCTTCCATGTTCCGCCGTAGTAGGAGCCCATATTTGTATGACAGCTTCATTTATACGTCTTCTATCTACACTATTTTTTACAAGACCTAATTTCGTGGAAGATTGAATTTAAAGCTAATTAAAATTTTCGGTCAGGGCTGCCACTACCAATATCCGGGTTCAGCCGGATATAATATTAACGCTGTATACACAGTATAGAACTTTTATGGGTGGTAAAAACAAACTTTAATATGTTAATAAAAACCTACACATATGAAATAATAAGTTTTTTTAAGATTTAGTAATTTATTAGCTATAGATAACTTACAAATTCTTCCTCTTTATAATTAGGGTAGATAATATTTACATTTTGGTCGTTAGCTGTATGACAGTCAACTACAAAGAGACGTATACACTTTTGGACCTTATTACCATGCAGTAAGGTGAAACACTGCTGTATATATCTGTTTTTAGTCGGGTCATCATTTTCTACTTCGAGGCTCTCTGCCCCATCTTGCACCTCGTAATAACTGTCGTCTGGACAGAACTCGGATGTTGGTGTTGGGGTTTCCTCCTGAGATTCCTGTGCCTGTGGTGATTGCGGTGCTTTCAATAAAGCTACTGCGGCAGATGGTAGGGGACGTTTTTTAATATATTTTATTCTCTGTGACATCTGTTGTTCGGAAATTACTGGATCTGATGAGACTAGTGCTCTGTGAAACAAATCAGACATTGTTTTTATCCTATCCGATTTCCGAGTATGGTGTTCTCGATCGTGACGCCAATATTTGTTCCGTGACTCTGCTGCTTGCTCGGAAAGCATACCAACTGGAACAGACGAGCTTCGAATGATTGCAGCGCCATGGGCCAAAATTTTATGTATGGTGACTGTCATAGGACACCATTTGTAAGTATTGACATATTTTTGGACTAGTTCTTTACAAAAATTGCCAAACTTCTCTGCGTCTATTGGAAGACCACTCGACAATACAACTAGAACTGTGTGGGGATCGTCCAGAAGCCACTTCTCTAAGCCAAGGATGTTTGCAAATGCTTCACGATGTTTGTCAGACAAAACTGTTCTCGCGGTATTGCCGTCATTAGTAGTGCCACTATTGAAACGTACTGCCCTAAATTTAAATTCCAATTATTAAATGTTTAAAAATTAAATTAAATAAAGTTAGGGTCAAGTACGAGTTGGAGTTGCACATTGAGGACCCGTGTCATCGTACACTGTATGACATGGTAAAATTTTTTTAGACCCTTCGTATGCGAACCCGACTCTCACTTGCCTGATAGGTACTTACTAAATCAGTTCTCGAAGCAGTGGGATCACATTTTCTTCCATATGAAGTCGAAACCAGATATCCCCAAGAAAAAGGCGTATAAATAAAAATACCGAAGTGCCAACCCTAGCGGCCGGATAACCCGGATATAGTGTTTCGATGATTACTTGAATGTTTCACGGAATTAGGTCTTGTAAAAAATAGGGTGGATAGAAGACATAAATGAAGCTGTCATACAAATATGGGCTCCTACTACGGCGAAATATGGAAGAAAAAAAATGAAAACCAAAAAAATTAAATTCATTAATATCTTTATAACCAATATACCTAGAGAAGTCACAATTGCCACTAAATTTGCGTCTTTGAATGGTTTATCCAATAGCACTAAACAACGGAAAGTTTACAAAATAATTTGCAAATTATTAACGTTTTTCGTAAAATCCGGGGGCCTAAAACACGATCTTCAAAAATTTATTACACAAAAACTATGCAAATGACTAAAATGAAATGAAAAAGACTATGCTAATGAAAAAGACTACTAACTAAACTCGTGTCGGTTTAAAACACTCCCTATAACCACCCACATTTGTATCTAGTTGACACGTTAGACGACTTGCCCGAATTGAATACATTTGTTTTCTACTATATATGTTGCTATTATTTTTTGACAGGCGCTTACGCGTATACTCAAAAAATGAAATGTATGAAAATTCATTTATGAGACCATTTTTTAAATAAAAAAACGATTTCTTCGGAGGTACGTAACAGGTACATTCATCTGATATTTAAATTATATCTCAAAATAACAGATATGATCGGATCCAGGCGTGGTCCGGCTGCAGATTTTACTCCCCAGCCGGACCCCTTTTAAATGCATATATCTGCCAAACTACAGAGGTACGTTCAATTTCCGACGAGGTACATGAAGTACATTAGAGGTACATTTCGCCATTAAAAACTGAGCGCAATCGGACGAGGTGGTCCGGCTGTGGAGGATCACACAGAAGGAGATCGTTTCGTATCGTTTTTTAATGTTTACATTATTTTTTGTGTAAATTACCAAGCATTTTTATAAATAATCAATTATATAATAATTATTAAGAATCATTGAGGTGTTACAATGTTGATTTAAAAAAACATCCTATATGCGACTTAACGTCATAATGACGTCATCGGCACCAAAGTTGCGCTCTCTGGTCATCGCCCATAAAAAGGTAACGATTATACAGAAACTGTTTTTAATAGAATTAAGACGTGAATTGTCCTATAATTATGTATGACTGCGATGATAAATAATTTCTGGTTAGCCGAAGGTCTCAACTTGCCCAAATGTCAACGATCTACGAACAGGTTTGATGAGGAAAACTGCGCGAACGCAACGCACAGCGGCATTCCAAATTTAAAAATGTGATATGATGTTGATTAGACAAGCTCAAATTGCTTTTGGCTAGCACCAATGACGTTAAAACCCCACAGATTATAATGGTTCCCACTGTTCAAACTTGCAAAATTTCTGCAAGGGAAAATTTCGAAAATCTCTCCTGATTTTGCATGAAGATAGAAACTTCCCGTTCCCAAAATATATACTTCCAATGAATATTCAGGGTAATTTTCCGCTACTTACATATTTATACTTGAAACCAAATAAAAGTCTACGGATTTGGCATAAATCTATACCTAATAATCTAAGCCATGGTTTTTTAAACGATTGGAACGGCATCTGCCTTAAAAGTAAATGTATGCAAAGCTAAATGAATTGGGTATTGAGGCTCCAATATTACCTTATTGGTATCCTAGTTAGAATTACAAATAACTTACGGCAATTCTGTAAAGCCTATTGTTTCATTGACCGCAACCATTTTAAAATACACAATATAGGTACACATACATAATACCCATTAAATACCTGCGTCAAGACTAACCATGTTTACCAAAACTGAACATCATTTACTTATTTTGCACACGTATGACGCAACCACGATATCAAGTATCTCGAGTCAACACAAGTAGGTTTTACGGGATTTTCGTTGAGCGGTAAAGCGTGACTCTACAAACTGAGATGATGATTTTGTATATTTACCATCTTCAAATCATGTTAATCATAAAATGCGTAGCCATTTTTTTTTAACTATTTTTTAAACTTGGAATCAGAATTGTCCGGGCAAATCTAGTCCTATCAGTCTTTACCCTGAGACTTGGGACGAAAATTGAAAAATTGAATAATTTATCGTAGTCGTCCGACGCTTCGGTCGCCGTTATCGTCATGACAAACGACAAAGTAGGACCAGAATAGTATTTAACATTATTTTCATCACACTTGCTCGGAAAAGATGTATTTACACGTAGGGCTTGCGGGCGGGAAATTGAAATTTTCGCCCTAGGGCGGAAAAAATCTTTTCCGAGCAAGTGTGATGAAAAACACTTATTTACACGTAGGGCTTGCGGGCGGGAAATTGAAATTTTCGCCCTAGGGCAGAAAAGTGTTTTATACAGAAGTTTGTTTTTATTAATTCTCCTTTTTTTCCTTACAAGTGTGATGAAAAACATTGTGTGTGCCACGGGCGGTAAAGAAATTCCGAACTCGTGAACATTTTAAGCCCTCGCTTCGCGTCGGGCTTAAAATTGACACTCGTTCGTAATTTCTTATTTCCCGCCCTTAATACACAATGTACTATTATGTCATAAATCCTGTGATTAATCATCGATGTAATCACATTTTTAGTACCCACCTATACTTATATGGAGATAAAATAATATGCTTTAATTGGAAATTTGTGGTTTTCCAACTGCATGTTGGAAGCCTAAAGGCATTATCTATCGATCAACCAACAAACAAAATAAGTAATGACGAAAACATTTTTACGTCAACCAGTCACAGGAATTCAAGTTTTAAGTTCCCAACGGCCGGTTTTGTATTGACATGATTAAAACATTGACATTGTTATTGTCGTGTTACTGAACCCCAAAAACACGGAGGCGTTCACAGGTTTAATGCATCAAGGTCAAACTCACGGCGTGGTACCGTTAGCAAAAGGAGCACATGCAAAAACAGCTCTTAACACTTCTATATAAAGACTCAGGGGGTTTACAGCTAACTTTGAAAATCGAAATTCGCGGTGGATATTGAGGTTATGTTTTGAAATTTCTCGAGTTGGCGCTCCAGTTTGGATCATTGAATAGTAGTTACAGTATGACTGGGCAGTGGTCAAATGATGCAGCAACCTACTCTGATGACGAGGCATTTAAGCATAGGTAACCTCGATTATCAAATGGTAAAAAAATGGTCTCACCGGAAGATCAGCGCTGACTTTCGGGTCAGTATTATGCTGACTTACGGAAAATTGCGGGTCACTTCTGGGTGAGATTAGCTCAGCACCGGGACAAGTGGCGTACCGGAAGAGAGGCCTACCTATAGGTATTTCCATTCGATCGTTTTCGACCCACCCCGAAAAACATCATTGAAATGAGTAAAAGAGAGCCGTTAGAGAGACGTTACAACATCAAGGAGTTCAGACCAAAACCTAGTTCTGGGAATATAATATATGGGTTAGAGTCTGTGCGGAAAGAGAAGAGTCAGAAGAGTCGTGAAATGTATGGGATTCAATACATTTTACGACTCTTCTCTTTCCGCACATACCCTAAGAGAGCTATTATTACTTATTAAATTTGACCAGCATACCAAATGCATGTAAAACCGCATTCATAAAAACTTAAAACAAAATTAGTTGTTAGATTTGGAACAAGTCCAACAAGATAAAGTTCCATGGTTGTCATAACCATAACGAGATGGTTGGCAATGGCAGTGGCACACGCCGGTTGCTTACAATTAATCCGGTTTAGTGTGCCGTGCCCCGGGGTAGAGTTAGGCTTACTCCGCTGAAGGTCGACCAAAGGTTGCGTAGTTATCAGATATATCTTGAAGAATTGCAATTACTTAGTGTTATTATCATACATATGAGAATTAATGTGTTGTAGGATAGGGTCTCGCGGGCATTCATGGATGTGATCGACGTTTAAAAAAATAGCACTTAATTTCATTCCGCTTGGCCACTGCCGTACAGTACAATGAGATGGATAGTGACGCCCAGTGACGCTCAAGTTGTCAAAAAATTCTATGTAGGCTCAAACCTTTAGTTATACTAAAATGATCGAAATATTATTGATTTCACAGACAAGAGATGAGACTTGCAGAATTAGGAAATGCGGAAACCAAACCGGTGCTATTAGATAGTCTGTCTACATCAAAAATAAATTAAAAGTTTCATCATCACAAAGCAAGTCTTTCACTCATGTCATAATTAGGCTTAAGTATATCCTGGAGCCCATTTCTCGAACGCTATTAGACTAATATTATTAGTCCACGAACTGTCAAATTGTATGGGTTGCCATGACAACACACTAATAATATTAGATTAATATCGTTCGAGAAATGGGCCCCTGGCTGAAAGTAATTTATTAGTCTTCACTTTCCGTTTCTATTACATTACAGAAATGATATTCTTTAATCACCAAAAAATTAAAAGTATCCACTTGGCTTGGTGGACTAAAACTACCTATGTCTTTATGTTCTGTAGAAAATCTCATAGAACAGTTCAACCGTTCAACTTAGCGTGAAATAATGAATCATTTACGAATGGGATATAGTCCAGCTCATTTAGCACGGTACGTGAGACGAAACGAAACGTACGTTTTTGAACACATTCAGCTTAACGAGGTAACTGTGTCAGTGTCCGCAAAGGGTTTCACGAAGTAAATGGAAAAAACATCTTGTTAAGTATTTTTAACCCTAAAATACTTTCGGTGTTGTTCGTAGCTCCCAAACGGACGAATCAATTTAAGTGATGTTTTGGTAATGGATTTATGAACTGCGATAACCGGCTACGATGGTTATTAGGCCCCCCCCACATCTGGCGTCTTTCGAGCGTCGGCGTCTGTCGGCGTCGGTCCAGCGCTATGGAAAATGACGTCGCTGCGCAGTTGCGTCGACGCTGCGTCGACGTTGCGTCGACGTCGGCCATAGAATTGTAGACGCCGACGCTCGAAAGACGCCAGATGTGGGGGGGCCCTTAGTGTTACCTATTAGACAATGCAGGTTTTAATATAACTTAGCGCTGTCATCTATTTTTAATTTCAAATTGAAATGTTTTATCAATGTTGTCTGACCTACCCTAGAAATCGCTTTTCGATCTAGAGCGAAACTGTATGTAGGTCTTCAATACGGTACAGACAGATTTTGATTCTCTTTACTGCTAAGTTGCTAACCATGCAATATTGCGCAATAAACTTGGTCGCATTAAAAGGCTCTGTTTGACACGTTGGAATATACCACGTGATTCCTAACCTGTTATACAAACCGTTTAGCCAGTAACACGTAAATAAACAGACATTCGCCCACATAACACCCCGTATACGGTATGCGTAGGGCATCGTCCGTTACGACTGTCTTTTGGCAGCCTTTTTAACCTACACGCCTTTGAAAACACATTTAATTTTATGCCTTGGGTCCATGACATAAAATACATTTTAGAACTGGTTTTCAATAGCACTTATAGTGGGTATGGTTAGCGGTAGATCGTTGCAAAAGACGGTAAACATTAGCTTTCGTGCCGTGCAAGGACATTCTTATTTCAAACGCGTTTGGGATTCGATACGCGTCCTGGTCGCGAACAGGCGTGTAGAGGGGCCATAATTCACTGGAGAATAGGGGAATTTCAAATATTTCCTAATCAATAGAGCCAGCACTTTGAGGCGTAAATCTAATCTATAAACTCGACATTGACTTTTCACGCCCATAAACCAGGGTAGGAGCAGGTGGGCATAACGTACAACAATGCAAACTTATCTGTATGATGTATACCTACACTGAACACGCCATTGCGCGTTGAAGGATCTACAAATTTGCGAAAATTCTCTAAGGGAAAATTTCGGGAAACTGTTATGATTGCCTCCATACATTAATCTTCCTTTAGTTTCGAAATAAAGATTTTTCCAAAAAAAATCTATGATCCAGTCCATCTTTTAAGATTTTTTCTGCAATTTGACATTAACACTTCGTGCCAATAAAATAAACAGGGAACTTAAGATCAGATACATTATATCCGTATTATCCGTTTAGGTAACTGTCCACTAGTCCAGTTCGTCTATCTAGAAATAACTGAACATCACTTCATTATTGTTCTGTCATTTTTTAGGGTTCCGTACCCAAAGGGTAAAACGGGACCCTATTACTAAGACTTCGCTGTCCGTCCGTCCGTCCGTCTGTCACCAGGCTGTATCTCACGAACCGTGATAGCTAGACAGTTGAAATTTTCACAGATGATGTATTTCTGTTGCCGCTATAACAACAAAAACAGAATAAAATAAAGATTTAAATGGGGCTCCCATACAACAAACGTGATTTTTGACCAAAGTTAAGCAACGTCGGGAGTGGTCAGTACTTGGATGGGTGACCGTTTTTTTTTTTGCTTTTTTTTGTTTTTTTTTGCATTATGGTACGGAACCCTTCGTGCGCGAGTCCGACTCGCACTTGCCCGGTTTTTGATAGAATAGAGAGGTGATATTTTTTAACTCCAAGTGTAAAAATACATCCAATATACTTCGTCAGTCGGAACAATAGTCCTACAACAGCTATATACTATCCATATCCAAGTCTTATTTGAACCAATCTCTAAATTACCCTAACGCTTGGTAACCCTACACGTACCGAGACCTGATCCAACTATATTACAATTAGAGATATCAATTATCACCTTTCCAGCTTCGCTGTCCAAGTTGCCAATACTCTGCCAACGCCTCCGCTTTCTTTCATTGACATCTATGACAGGCGAAGGGGTGGAGGTGAAAGCACAGCAACATAACAATTGCGTAATTCCTTAAAACCAGTACGATAAGTGAATGTGGTCAAAACTTTAGCGTTTCTTTTACTTTTTGGCATTTTTATATATTGTGACCTTTTTTGCCACTTTTGTGTTATTTCTAAACCGATGCAGAATCACGAGCTCTTTCGATCCTAATGGGATAAAAAAAATCCCTGAGTTTTTTTCCTAATGTGTTACCATTTCTCCATATACTTTGTATGGCGGTAACAAAAAGGAAAGTTTGAAAAATGTATGGAAGTTTTAGGACACTTTTTTGTCCTATAAGGATGGGGCTAGAAATAACACAAAAGTGGCAAAAAAGGTCACAATATGTTAAAATAGCAAAAAATAAAAGAAACGCTCATTTAATCTTCAACGAACGCTTCCTTATCATCTTGTATACAATGTAGTCATGGACTGAATTGTGTAGTATATAAGTAGGATGACTACCTGAATACTTAAATGGATTTTGATAAGCTTCTTTAGAAATTTGAATAGCGAGCGTGTATTATTGTTCGAACATTTTATGCCTAAAGGAGTCTACTAACCAAACAGTTCCCTAATTTGATAGATACGCGGTTAATGACAAAAAAGTGAGGGTACCTGCAATAAAATTGAAGTCTAATTCGGACACTCAAATAATTCCTTTATTGAATAACAGTGTTGATATTAAGCTTTTATTCCTTTAAAAAATAGAAGGCTTGGCTTGCCTAATACAACGCCACAGATATTCCGAACATAGGTAGTTATTGAAATTAAAATAGTGTATTGTCAAACAGACCAAATGTGTTTATATCAGAGGAAAACCCTTTATAAGTCACTCAAATGGTAGGACGGATGACAGAAGCGCATTGAGTGAGTCTGTACGGTTTTTAGGTTATTATCCTTATAAATAAAACTTTCCTTCCTTACGTATACTTGGTGACGGTTTATTAACAACATTAGTTATTTCTAGACTGTAATACATACTCTCCTGGCCTGAGAGTCAATAAAACAGTGATGTCAGGGAATGAGAAGGAGAAGCCGCCGGACCCCGGTGGTGGCAATTCCACGGATTTGACGAACGATTCTGTAGCAATGGATATTGACGCTCAAACAAGGAAAAGAAACGCTAAATCTCTGGAATTGACACCAACCGACTTGTCCCGTGAACCACATGAAAAAAGACCAACACAGGGTGACATCAGCAATGCATCTATTTCCACTCTATATAAACACCCCGACCTTGAAAACGAAACACGTAAGTACGACAGCAAAGATAGTGGCCCATTTATAGTGCATATCTCACGAGTAACTGAATCTCCTAATGCGGGGTTCTCTCTCCAACCCATCAGAATAGGACAAATTTTCGCAAAGGACAGTGTTCCGGACATCAAAAAAGATGGCATCAAGTCTCTTGGTCGTAATCGCGTTGCGGTCGAATGCAAATCGGCAGATGCTGCCAATAAGCTAACTGAAAACCCCTGTTTAGCTCGCAATAACTTAACAGCGTCGATCCCGTCATACCACGTCTCCCGCATGGGTCTTGTTCGCGGAGTCCCAGTAGAATGGTCAATGGAGGAGTTCGTCTCGGCTACTGATTTAAAAGAGGGAACTGGCAAAATTCTAAAAGCTCGCCGCCTTCAGCGCAAGGTCCTCAAAGAAGGCAGTCCACCATCATGGGTCCCGACCCAATCTGTGGTTGTCACAGTCGAAGGACAAAATTTGCCATCTAAGATTTATGCATTCTACACATCACTAAATGTGGAAGTATATGTGCTGCCAACTATTCAGTGCCGGAAATGCCTGCGATTTGGTCACATTCAAACACAATGCAGATCTGACGCGCGATGCTACAAATGTGCCAAAAAACACCCCGGTGACACCTGCAACATTGCTCCGGAACATATTTCCTGCCTTTTCTGCACAGGTCGCCACCTTGCCACAGATAAAAACTGCCCAGAATTTGGTAGACAAAAGGCGATTAAACTGTTAATGTCAGAGCAAAATATTTCTTATCAGGAGGCTGCGGCACGTACTCCTACCGTTCGGAAAACATACTCTGATGTTACAAACACCATGTTCAGCCCTGTAGCTCCAGAAGCCCCTCGTCACTCTCTCTCTTCCGATTTGGCTCCCTCTGGTTCACAAGCCGTACCGATTGCTTCTCAATCCCGCCGCCAGACTATATACCGACCCGTTCGACCAAGGACTCCTCTGTCCCCCGGTTATGACCGCATTGCACATCAAAATATAATTTCTACTCCCTCTTCTCAACTACCAAATGGACACGCTCTTTCGCTTCCCCCCTTTGATACCGAGCCCTCTAATGACAATAGTGTGTCACTTATGTTAGCTCTAATGCAGAACTGGGTCGCCATGATTAGCGACTGTATACCGAACAACGTTGCCCATCATCTTGCTGCCATCAGAAAAGAACTAGCTTCAATCAAAGGTCCCTATGGCCAATATCCTACAGTGGAATAGTCGTAGTGTAAATCAAAAAAAATCTGATTTGATCAATTTAATCAACGAGCACTCTGTGACGGTTGCGGCCATTTCGGAGACATGGCTGAGACCTGGATCACGTTTTAAGATCTCTGGGTTCTCATGCCTCCGAGATGACCGCAATGACGGTCGTGCAGGTAGTGCATTACTGATTAATAGGAAATATCCCTTCACACAAATTCATCTTCCCCCCCACTCCCATGAAATTAACGCTGTCGCCGCTAACGTCATGGGAATAAATATTATATCTGTTTACATTCCTCATCCAAATTTAAATCTAATTCCTGATCTCTCTACTCTCTTTTTTTCTGTCCCTCATCCCCTTCTGATTCTAGGCGATTTTAACTGCCATAACACCTCTTGGGGTTCTTCACACAGTGATACTTTCTCCTCATTTCTCATTGACCTGTTCGATGATATCAATGTAATAATAATTAATGATGGTACTCCCACTCACCGAGTATACCCTGGTCAAAACCCCAAGTCGGTCTTAGATCTGTCTGCTTGCTCTCCTAACCTTTCTAGCCTGCTCTCCTATCAAGTTCTCAATCAATCTTTCGGAAGTGATCACTTTCCTATAATAATTTCTAAGCCATCTTCAGTATCTCCTCTTCCATCTCCGGAACCTCTTTTAAAATATAAGCTTGATAAGGCTGATTGGCCCAATTACTCAGCTCAAGTTGAAGATAAATTAAAAATATTAGATAGTGTAATTAGTCCCCTTGAAAGGTATTCTTTGTTTAAATCTATAATTCTAGAAGCAGCTGATAATCATATTCCTAAGAAAAAACCTTCTAGTTCTAAATTACCATCCCCACCTTGGTGGAATTCGGACTGTACTGCAGCAGTTAAGGAGAGAGACGATGCAGAACGGAGGTATAATTTGACCGGACTCACTGCAGATTATACTTCTTTTAAAAAAATCTCTGCCCAAACCAAACGCCTTCTTAACAAGACAAAAAAGAAGGGATGGAAAGGATTTTGCGAAAGCCTTAACCCCAGAACCCCATCTTCACTGGTTTGGAGAAATATCAAAAAATTTCGAGGATCTTTTAAATCCGATCCCTCATCATCTTGCGATCCTTCTACCTGGCTGGAAGAATTTGCAAACAAACTGGCCCCTCCATCTGTCCCAGAAGAGAGGTGCATAAATCCAGTTTCCCCTTCACATCTAGTTCCATTAGACAACCCCTTTTCTATCTCAGAACTTGACATGGTTCTAACCGGTCTCCGTAACAGCTCACCTGGAGAAGATGGAATTCCGTATTGCTTCATTCAAAAATTGAGCCCCCCTTCCATAAACCACCTTCTAAAACTCTTCAATTTGTTCTTCATGTCCGGCGAAGTCCCTGAGGATTGGAAGTCCCAAGTAGTAATCCCAATCTTGAAGCCAGGCAAAGATCCTCGCCAAGCATCTTCCTACCGCCCTATCGCATTATCTGCAACGATAGGAAAGATTTTTGAACACTTGGTGAAGAGCAGAGTGGAATGGTTGGTTGAGAGTAAAGGAATTCTAGCTAATACCCAATTTGGATTCCGCAAGGGAAGAAGTACCTTGGACAGCTTAACCATTTTAACTTCTGATATTAGACTGGCCCTCTCTAAGAAGCAGCAACTTGTTGGGTGCTTCCTAGATATCTCATCTGCTTACGACAATGTGCAACTCCCTCTGCTCAGAGCAAAACTGCTACAGCTGAGCATACCTGCGAGAATTGTACAAATTGTCTGCAGGTTGTTCATGGGAAGAACCATTAAAATTAGAACTGGGAATACCTTCTACCCACCTTTAACAGTATGGCAAGGCCTCCCCCAAGGCTCCGTTCTCAGCCCTCTTTTATATAACCTTTATACATTTGATGTTGAGCAATCTGTCCTCCCCTTCTGCAACATCCTGCAATATGCCGATGACTTGGTTGTCTATACCGCAGTTCACAATTTAGATGAAGCGTCTTCTAGATTGAATGAGGCCCTGGTGTACCTCAAAGACTGGTTGGATGAGCATGGTCTTTCACTTTCACCCTCCAAATGTTGCACAGTCACTTTTACCCGCCGCCATACCATCCCTAATATTATTCTTCAATATGAAGACCAGATTATTCCCAACAGCAGCAATGTAAAATTTCTGGGGGTTATTTTCGACTCCAAAATGACTGGCGTTCCACATTTAAAACATGTCATTGACAAGTGTGAAAAAGGCATTAATGTGCTCCGATCCCTTTCTGGGGTCTGGTGGGGTGCTCATCCGTACTGCCAAAAACTTGTTTACAATGCCTTAATTCGTAGCCAAATGGACTATGGTACATTTGTTCTAGAACCATGCAATAAAGTAGCTCTCAAGAAGTTAGATGCTATCCAAGCCAAATGTCTTCGGATAATCCTTGGTGCCATGAGATCCTCACCAAAGAATGGCATGCAGGTTGAGTGTGTGGATCCTCCTCTTTGTCTCCGCAGGCAACTCCTTGCAGACCGATATGTTTTGAGGGCATGTTCATTATCCAGCCACCCCCTCATTCCTCGCTTACAGGCTCTCTCATCTTTGGTATCTGTAAATGCATATTGGACTCATAAACAAACACCAAGATTTATTAACAGCTTCAGAAAAATTGAAAACCTTCCTTCCTCACTTTATAGCACCAACAAGAATCCAATATTTGAATTTGAATATAAATGTTTAACTTTCCGCCCAAATGTAATTTTAGATTTTAATATCAATAAAAATGATCTAGGAGCTAATATTAAATTAAACAAAGAATTAGAAAAATGGCCAGATTTCTTACCAATCTACACAGATGCATCAAAATTGAACCCCAATAGCTGTGTAGGAGCAGCAATCTGGATCCCTAGATACCGCATTCTTTTATCTTATAAATGCCCTTCTCAGTCCTCCGTCTTCACTGGGGAATCAATCGCCTTAATGGAAGCAGTTGCATACGTCGAGTCTCACAAAATCCCCAAAGTTATCATTTTCTCTGATGCCAAAAGCTGCCTCCAAGCTGTATCTGGTAACCAGCTCAAAATGAAAATGATTTCCCCTTTCATCCTGAAACTTAAACAATTACTATACAGATGTGAAGAAATAGGCTTACAGGTAACATTAATATGGATTCCGGGTCACTGTGGGATTAACGGCAATGAGGATGCCGACATGTGGGCTAAGCAGGCCACTCTCAATGGATCGGAGACTCACAACATGGTTCTCGCATCTGACTTAATGATTAAAGCTCGCCGTGACTTAAGGGACGATTGGCAACAATTATGGGATTCCTCTAGACGACATGTAGGAAAACACTACGGAAATATACAGCCAATTATACCTCATAAACCATGGTTCTTCCGTTTTCGCTCTGCATGTAAATGGGCCACGTCTACACTTTGCCGGCTTCGTTTGGGTCACGTCTGCACTCCTGTATTCCTTGCAAAAATTAGGGTGCGGGATAGCTCTTTATGCGAGTGCGGTCTTGACGAAGGAACGACGGAACACATTTTCTTTTCTTGCAACAGACTTAACCACTCTTTATATGATATCTTACCGAAAAATATTCCGCGGCCTATCAATTTTCAAACGCTTCTGGTTCTCATGGATCCTCCCATCACTGGAATTATTCTTAAACACATTCAAGAAAATAATATAAAACTTTAACGGCTTTACTTTCTCTACTCTTTCTATAATACTTGTCATCTTATATCTATTGTCCATTTCTTATTTTTCTCCTTATGTTGGCATGCTACCTAACTGTCAAAACTATCGCCTTTCCCGCTCTTTTTCTAATAAACTGTACATATGTCATGTGTTGTCTGTGATGTCCATAACAATAAATGTTTTTGTTTTAGGTTCCCAGCACAATTCCTATCACCAAATCAAAATTATTCACCGAACATTCTTAACGTGCGTGGTACGTCTTAAAACGTCGTCATTGGCAAAATCCCTCCTGCCAATACACACAAGAGGGGAAAGCCATTTAAAAAAAAAAAAAAAAAAAGTCACTCAAATGCAATTTTTCTCATAAATACTGCTAAGAATTGTTCTCACTGTCAGAATGGCAATGTGCATGTTTCCGTTTATCTTATCGCTGTGTAAAATCCACGTTACAGCTACAACCGTTTAAATCTCTTTTTGCACAGTTTTTGCTCTTGAACGCAATTTAAGTGGAACATTCTTATCAGGTGATTCAACAAGTTTTCTAGCGTCAAAGATGTACAAATTGGCGTGGGATTCTTTTTTTTAATAGTCTATCTTGTGTCCCACTGCGGGGTAAAGGCCTCCCCTTTCTTCCATTCAATCAAGATTCATTTAACATTCGATATTTTACTAAAATCAGGCTGTTGCAATATGTTACTCTTCAAAGGCTACTAAAATATGTGACACGCTTTTATGGCTCTACAAATAAGATCGTGTCTGGTACTTTTGCGACCTTCGTTGTATAACATATACTATTGCAGGTTCCTGTACCATTAGTAGGTATACATTTTACCATTGGACTTTGTAGATAATTGCAAATTGTATTACATTGCAATGTGCTGGACCGAAAACTTATATGAATGAACTACTAAATGAATCCATTTTAGCCATGCAATTTTGCGGCTCTGGTACATGTTATTCCAGGTGCATGTGCTGCTAGGTTATGTTTAACTTGATCTCTATTTTCGTCTTTGACTAGATTTGAATGTTTTAGGAAGCTTGGATATACTTGTTCGGATGTTTTCGCATTTTAAGCGTCTGAAAATAGAAATACAATTCCACGATACAATAACTACGGGGTTCAAAATACGAATGATCACGTAAACACCTCATCAAAACTTAGTCCACGTCCGTAGTAAACTATATTAAGTTCCGCGTAGGAGCAGTGTCAACAAACCTTCAGGTGTACGACCTTTAATGCTTTTCGCAGGCACGTACATATTATGATCTGCTTGATTGAAAAATGTACTAAGTATGTATGAAACATATGTACTTACTACGTAATAATGAGACGGCAGAGCACAGCACGCAGAAGCCAGAACCTTTGTCCTGAGATTTTAACGGCCTTTCCCTTTTTAATAGAAACTTCCTTGGGTTTTAACAAGTTGTAAAAGTAAACTAACTAAGAATGTAACTACCAAAGTATTTTTTTGTATACAATTTCTAGAAATCGAATAATTCAAGCTTTATAACAAGGAAATGGAAACTGGTATTTTAGTTAATCCAGTAAATTTGTCGAATTTTGTAACCTGGCTCTTTTGCGTCAAATCCGGTAGTTCTGATTTTTTGCAGGCATGTTTATGATGTTGGCCCAATGAATAATTCAAGTTTGTGACCTCGAGCGCTGAACGCAACTTTGTCAAAAATCGAATAAACCGCATTTTTTTTAGATTTGAGTGATTATAACCCTAAAGTACTAGTTTTTGATAGTAACTTCCTAGGGCGTTTTTAAAGTAGACTAAATTTGCTACAATAAAACACTAGAATTGTCTCTGTACATTTAATATTTTCCGAGATAAAGCCTTTCAAAATTTTATAATTTTACATCAGTTCTTAGGTATAATATAGGGGTTAGGTAGGTAATTTATATGGAATTCATCACCGCCACGTTCTAAAAAATATTTATTTTCCAAAAAAAAAATATTTTTAGCAAAACACTCATACATTTTTTTATGGAAAATAAATAGTTTGTAAAACGTGGCGGTGATGAATTCCATATAAATTACCTACATAACCCTTATTATATAGCTAAGAACTGATTTAAAATTATAAAATTTTTAAAGGCTTTATCTCGGAAAATATTAGATGTACAGAGACACTTCTAGTGTCTTATTGTAGCAAATTTAGTCTACTTTAAAAACGCCCTAGGAAGTTACTATCAAAAACTAGTACTTTAGGGTTATAATCGCCCAAATCTAAAAAAAATTGCGGTTTATTCGATTTTTGACAAAGTTGCGTTCGGCGCTCGAGGTCACGAACTTGGATTATTCATTGGGCCAACATCATAAACATGCCGGCAAAAAATCAGAACTACCGGATTTGACGCAAACGCAAAATGTATAATTTTACTGTATTATTTACAGGTATGTAGAAAATGATCATTGTTATATGTAGCAGAAACCTCCATATTTTTGACGAGGAAGATTTAGATTAGGAAGTTAAAGGAATTGTCCCATGGAAAGGAAAAAGGAAAATGACCCACATCATCATACTTATTATGGTTATACCAAAATAGAGACAAGAAGATATGTAACAAGTAAGATTGTACTACTCCAGAACACTTTAAACTTCTAACGGTTTCATAAGAAAGCAAATAAATGCCATCAAAGTTCGTTTACCTTACTTTTCTATAACTGTTATCAAAATGCAATGTAATACCGTTTGTATTTTCAAAAGCGTTTATATTGAAAACAAGTCACATAACCATTAAGTTTACAATACTTGGCAATACTTCAGAACAGTCTTTGTGTTCATGAGTCCGTTATGGTGTACATATTATATTTTGTTAAATTGCATACAAGTCGCTGACTTGTAGTGATATAGGAATGTTTTAGATCTAAAGATAGAGTACATAGACAATCTATTCATAGGTAAGGATAGTGAAGTTAATGACATTGAAGACACAAAACGCCGTAAGTATTAGAAGCATGAGACTAATTAGTAATGAAATGAGTTTAATTATTGATTGGATTTGCCGTTTCTCCTAGAATATAGGTTTACAAATCTCGAGTTAGTTAGCTCCCTAAGCCCGTAAAACAATAGAGTGACCTTAGCCCCGATAACACAGACACATAACTGGGAGAAAAACAACCACCCGGGTAAAAGTAATACGCAGTCCAAGATGCATTCAAAAGCTAGAATTCGCTCTTCTAAACAATCATCAAAGTGATACTTGTAGAAGATATGAACGCTTCCACAGGAACACCGCCAATGCGCAGACATCCGGCGCGCGCGCAGTCAATTTGCCGCACGATCGAACGCTGATCGCATCAGAGTCATGTAGATGAACAATCCATTACAAAAATAGTAAGAGTCTATGTTACATTCATTTGATTTTACACCTTGAGTGTCACACGACAAGGTATGTTTTAGAGTATGATGCTCTGCATCATGGCATGTGTGAACTCTCCATGGTTGTCAGTGTCTTTGATGTAAAGCTATCCAGCTGAAGTAGGTACTTGTTTGGTTTTCACTTGCTTTAATGTTTGAGTGACAGTAAGCACTTGGTAATTAGCGTTTTGTTTGTCTGCTAATGTGTCTGATAAGTGATGACATAATTTAGATTAAGATGTTGACTATATACAAATTAATGTAATGTGTTCCTGTTCCCTATGCCGACATATTATAAAACAACGCTGATTACGCAGACTACTGCAATATGGCATTTTAGACAGTGTAAACGTGTACAAATAATACAAATGTAACTAATGAATGTTTATGAAATGTGACATTCCACGAAAAGGTACCTTATGGCGGCAGGCGCTTACGCTGTTACTCACGACTCTCCTATACGGATACGCTGCTACGCGTTGTAAGCGCCAACCGCCATAAGGTACCTTTATCCGTGGGACGTCACAAATTTACCTTTTAAAGCACATCGGGCTCGAAGCTTATGCAGAAGATTTCAAATAAAACATACAAAGTTAGCTTCCGTAGCCCAAGGAAATTAGGTCCGTATAATTTACCATTGAGGGGCTATAAAAATAACATTTCCTATTCCCATCCCTAGGACTCGAGCTTTCTCTAAAGAATCCAGGGGAATATGTTGAGAGTTCATGGATATTTTTCCCCCACTATCAACTAACAATTACCATCTGTTCAAAACAGGCAAAATTTTACTCCTTTCCCGAATACATGAAATTTCGTATGTCGTCAATGATCTTCATATATTGTAAAATATTTTTCTCTTGTACTCTTGAGATATACTTAAAAGTGACTTTAGCTGTGTGTATTGGAGATGTCCAGCTAATTTTCCACCATCGAGGTCGGATACGCGAGATGTTATCACGTCCACGATGGCTTCCAACGATTAGTGCTGGAATACCGTTTCTAACTTGAACTCATTGTCTTCACATCTGATTAGCTTTGTTGATTATACTTATTGAAAGGTTTAAGTGGTTTAACGACGTATTTTAGATATAGGTAGATAAAGTGATGGTTAAGAAAGTATCGATTTCTTTTTCTTCACAGAACTCTCTTTCACGAAAGTTATTTGATTATTTGATGCCAATGATACCATATAGTAATGTTCCTCGTAAGTAGCTTGTAAAAGCCACCACTATTAGCCTGGGCATAACTCGCTTTAACCCGTCCGTGGAGCGCCCAGAGCCCAGAACAGTATGGAGTTAATATCACACGTGTGATACTAGGGCTATCCACGGGTTAACAATCTATCTTAAATGTGACAAAAAGTCATTTAAATCACTTTATGTCTTTTCTTTAATTAGTGATCGTCTCTGTTGTCTTGTCAGACCAAATATCATATTTTCGCCACTGGTTCAATGCCTAGTTAAGTCAGGATGGACTTGATAAAGAAATAACGAAGTGCGTTAGCAGGCCAAGGTTGGCAGATTTCATCCGCCGTGATATCGCTAATTACATACTTCTGCCATTGATACTGAATCACAGTTAGTTAACTATGTTGGTAATAACTAGAAGTAAGTATAATTCCGTCTGAAAACAATTATGATCAATTTTAAGTCAAAATGTTACGAAAAACTAGAGAATCTCATCTGATCCTATCGCTATTAGTAGCTATTAGGGCAAGAACACACTGGAAGGACATATGTATTTCATAAAACCTGGTTGGCGGCTAAAGATTGGAAAAAATAAGAAAAATGAGAAAGAAGATGGAAGCATTGGAGCACAGTATGACGGCTCATAAAAATTCAATCTTTATAAGCTTATCTGAAATTGCGTTGAGACTAAAGGGACCAAAAACCAGAACATGGCTACGGATTACTTTATAAGTACAATTATTATTAGGCGCATGCGTTTGTCAGTAGATACCACCACTGAATCCAAAACCCAAAACGCGATTACGCCCTGGTTATCTGTTGACATCATACATGTATTTAAGCAGGAAGATGAATATGACACTGTACGTAGTGTAAACATTTAAGCAGGTGTCAACAGGAGACCATGGCCTAACGAATTTATGCGATTACAAGCAGAGGACATTGTCTTGCAGGTAAACGGTCGGCAAAGATGTTCCGCCGACTGACCAGCCAAGTTCAATGTCACCGTATCTGATGCGTGAAACGGTACGCTTTCAGTAGGTATTTGCAAGGGTTTCTTTTGTTAATAAGAAACTCTATTGATCTTCGCTAGAGAAAGTTGGTAATAATTGGCTGTCGAAATAGTAGACTGAACAGGACATATTGAAGAGGATATATGGAGTAGAATTTTTTAAGACGTCTTGTAAGACGCGTTTACTTGTTCAGAGTTCATAATTCACAATAAATCGTCACAAAAGCAGAGGCAGGTACAAAAAAGAGATAAATAATAAAGAAAGTGGGAAGAGTACTACTAATAGTAATAGTACCTACTTAAGTTCAGATGCTTTATCATTGTTACTACACTCGTATGTAGAAGTACATAGAGTAAACGAACATTTACGGTGTACAGGGTGTCATCGCGTTACTTCATTGCTTTATATGTCTTGAAGTTACTCTTATTTAGTTACGTCGCAGAAGTCGCAAGAAAAGATAATATTTTATATAAATATGTCTGAATCAAAATTAATTCCATTTCATTTCCAAATACGGTCAGTTTACTCTTCATCAGTATAGCACGGAATATTAAAGAAACGCATAGTCATTTAACTAACAGTATAATCTAATCACACAAAAACGTGCGAAGTTCATTGTCACCGTATCGGATGAGTGAAACGGTACGGTTCCGTTTACGAGGGTTCATTTATCTTGAGGAGTTGAGGACGTGAGTGGCGAATGGTGGAGCCGTGACGGGCAGAACGGATTGTGGGAGCTACAAAACAAAGCAATTTCAGGGAAATTAAGGAAACAGTACCTACAGTTTTATGGACCTATAGGTCGGATACGAGTATAAAGGAAGCGAAACTGACCCCCGCTTTCTCTCCACGCCCCCATCCCGTAGGCCAGTGGCATAGGCATACCTTTAAGTTGTGTATGAGATAATACATTTGGTACGTAGAATAGCATGATTTTAGTTTTCAATCATTTCATATTAATGTCACAGGATTTAAATATTCAACAATTATAAGCGTCAACATCTGGTAGAGCATCACTTCGTGTGTCATTTTAGACGTCCGGTATTTCTAAATATCCTATGATTTACATCTCCCGGAAATTACAATTCCTGAGTAAATACTAGAAAAAGTAAGAGCGAGATACCTTCACTGTACATAATTTAACGCTAATGCATGACGGATACAAACATAAGCCTTCTCAAAATCACAATTCGATTTTTCACGATACTGAAATTCGAACAGTATCTTCTGTGTAGTAAGTCAGATTTTGCAATAAAATTTTGTTACAGATATGAGTTTGCTCTAATAATTGTTACATTTCACATCCCGATACATCTTAGGAATGCGATGATCGCTCGGTTTCCTGTCGAACGAGCAAAATTACTGCAAAAACCCGACACTTTTTACTCTCAACCATTCAATCAGTTACTTTAAATTTGAATTAAATCGGTTCACTGGCATCGGAGAATTAATGATTTAATTTATGCTGAAGAATCTAGTTTCTCCATTATTGTAAGAATGACAATCATCCGAACACTTTGCAACCATGTCGCTGTAAAATCATTTGCTAAATTAGTTTGTAGCACTTTGAAGACTTTAATACGGTAAGGTACGACAGATTGTAGATAATTATGATGTTCTCTTAACTTTCTTGGTGATGCAATTAACCTATGCCTGAAACAGTTTCCCTCATTATGCGACGACTTGTATGCACATGATTTGATCTTCCATCCGTCTGACCTGCCATCCAGTCCTAAAGGAAGAATATACCTCTATGCATATCTAAATCTTAATGGGAATTGTCTCAGGATGTAGGTTGCACTTACTATTGTATAAACCTATGTCCTCTTTTTGTATGATCTGCCTATGTCTGTTTTTTCCCCAATAAAGAAAATATAATAAATATGCCTTTGCCACTCTCTTTGTGATTTGTTATTGCGTTGCTCCGCTCCATCAGTTTCGTTCAACATACATATACAAATAGTACGTATAAATAAATAAATATTTTGAACAGCCTGCGGCAGAAACGGGCAACAAAGACAAAATCTTCAAATCATTCCTAATTAGCAAATGATATTTTAATTTAAATCATCAGTTGTTAGGTACAGTCAGCAGCAGATATACCTGAGCGGGCAAGGTGTCCAAGAAAACATATACACTTCAATCGTCACAAAAATAAGGACATCTAAGTTGTCATTTTCACGTAGGCTTTCAGTTCGTCACATATACCTTAACTTCTGAGTTTTTCTTTAACACATACACCCTTATTTAATCACAATGACAATAACGGTTAAAACGTCAGTGGTAACTAAGCACTCAAATCAAGCTGCTGTCATTAATACCTACACGCACTGCCAATCACGTACATCAGCAGCCAGGGTGCCACCAGTTGCTAAGCAGTTGTTATTTCAATGGTAACTAAGCATCAACATTTTATCTGTTTAACTTTTAAATAAATACTGTAGCACTACGAATTGACACCTCCTTTCTTAAAGAAGTATTTTATCGTTAAGTGTCAAACTTAGACAATAAATAAGTAGGTTCTACGAGAACGATCGGTTTTTTTATTTTAACTGTCATATCCGGCTGTTCTTCCAAACCGTAGAGCATATTATATACCTATGTTAATATATTTATTTAGCTCGTTTATTGTACTAAAACATACTATACAGGGTGGCCACAGGTTGGCCCATTTAGATCGGCCAGTATGGGAAAATCTGATACTATAAGATATACACCGATCTTTTCTTAGGAATCATGTCATCGATTTAAGTAACACGAAACACTGCATTCATACATTAAAAAAAAAATGTGTACTCAGCTCGGGAATCAAACCCCGAACGTTTTGAAAAATAAAACTAAGACTATTTCTATTTAGATATCGATTGTGTAGGTCTTAAGCAATAAATGTTACTATGAAACATGATGTCTAAAATTAATAAAATGCATTGTTTTCATGTCCTTTAATTTCATTTAGTAAATTTTCGAAGATTTTTAGGGTTTTTAGGGTTCCGTACCCAAAGGGTAGAACGGGACCCTATTACTAAGACTCTGCTATCCGTCCGTCCGTCTATCCATCCGACCGTCCGTCCGTCTGTCACCAGGCTGTATCTCACGAACCGTGATAGCTAGATAGTTGATATTTTCACAGATGATGTATTTCTGTTGCCGCTATAACAAAAAATACTAAAAACAGAATAAAATAAAGATTTAACTGGGGCTCCCATACAACGAACGTGATTTTTGACCGAAGTTAAGCAACGTCGGCGGGGTCAGTACTTGGATGGGTGGCCGTTTTTTTTTTTGCCTTTTTTTGCATTATGGTACGGAACCCTTCGTGCGCGAGTCCGACTCGCACTTGCCCGGTTTTTATTTTCAATACATTTTACATACATTTTTTTTAAATGTATGAATGCAGTTTTTCTTGTTACTAAAATCGATGACATGGTTCCTAAGAAGAGATCGGTGTATGTCTTATAGTTTTAGATTTTCCCATACTGACCGATCTAAATGGGCCAACCTGTGTAGTACCTACTAAAATACGATGCCCCGCCCCGAATCGATCAAAGAACGAAGGAGAAAATAATTGTATCCAACCTTGCAGTAGGTAAATATCAAATGGCATTCCGCACAGGAGTTATCTAAGTAACGCTTACTGCGGGTTCAAACCTACAAAGTCCTGATAGAAAGTCGTACATATTACGCTACATCTGACATATCTTCAAAAATTATATAAACTAATGCGAAATTAACATAAAACCTGAAGACACAAATTAATAATAAAAATGAAACCCAAAAGAAATAAAAAGCTGTAATCTCTAGGTGCGTACGACTGAGATTTGAACCCGCGGTCTCTACTTTGAAAAGCAAACGCCTGTTACTGAGACCACAACGTGCCTTGACAATTGGCTCTAAATTCGGCTTCAGTTAGATTTTGCTATGTGTCATTCGTCTTGACGATTCTGTTAAAAGAAATAGTTTGCAGTAAATGACCGAGAGGCTCCTGTCAAATGGTTGAAGGGCAAAACGTGAGATAGATGTATGTGATGACAAGACTGTACTGCTTTCGATGATTGTCAAAACGCTTTACCTGAAATTAGCATGGCTATCTTTCATTCAATATTCTACCATACTTGTATGCTTTAAAGTCTATTTGTCCATATTGTTCAGATATATTTGACACGTTGGCCGCTTAGATACCATTGGTTTTTTGACAGCTAAGGTATCAATGACTTGTTGTAAGTGTAGAAATTAATGAATAGCGACTGTTAACATATTTGTGACACGTTGAGCGCTCACAAGTAAATACTACCATGACAGTCAACAACTTTTTGACAGTTTAAACGTTTACCTCTCTTTGAGCACCTGGAGTGTATAGCGACTTCTGCTGCTGACTGTATCGCCCAAAACTTAATTCATTAGAGGTACATAAATACTTCATATTTGTCGTGTCAATTTCTGAAACGTCTGAACTGTGAAAATAAATTATAAATATTATGATTTGATTTTAACTAGATTTGGACGGAAGTTACTCTACCTAGTCGTATAAAGCTGCAGACAAAAAGTAACGAGTTACATAACGAGCAGCAGATGCCATTTCCGTCGCCGGCGCATGCCACTGCGAATATTTGCAACCAATTTGCCGGTGTATCGATTCCATTTTGGAGTCGTGTCGTGCGTGTCTTGTGACGAATTCAGTGGGAATGTTCTGAGAACAAATTATAGATTGGCCAATGATTGCCGTAGCTACTGTTTATCCGAATGCAGTTTTACTACTAAGTTGGTTGAGACTCGAGTCCTCTGAGTCGTCTACTTTATTTAAGACTCGACTCAGTTTTATAGACTCCAAGTATATACCTATTTATATATGTAATTAAGTCGAAACTTGAGTCCTTTTCAGAGAACTCTAATTTTTTTACAAAACAAAAATCATAATGCATTGTTCGTGTAAAATTCATGGATTAGGTACACCATACAATAACGCTTATTTTCTTTACTGCTACTAGTATTTAGCTAAAAGTGATAAAACCTACCAATTTGTTGACGGAGTTTTTATTCGGACGCTCAAATACTCTAAATTTAATCATCTTCTACAGCACATATCTACAAAGTCAATCGCCTGCGTTCGCGGTGTTGCACCCTTAGGGCGATACTCGTTTGAACGCCTTGCAGGTAGCAGGTACATAGCAAGGATTAAGGCAATTTTTTCTTAAGTGGAACACCGCGAGCGAAGGCGATTGTACCTATCAGAAACAGTAACAAGTAATCAAAGTCTTATTATTGCTGTTAACAGTTGAGCGAGGAAATGGCGAATATAAACCGGGAATGGGCCGTGACTCAGACCGAGAGCGACACGATCTTATCTATCCTACCCGGTTTCTACAACTAGCGGGCAATAGCTATTCGCAAAATGTTATCGACCAGCACTGGACCAGTCAACGAGCCATACGCACCTCTATGTGATATTTGTCATCATTTCAGCGCTGGAAGTCGCCAGCATCATACTGAGATAAAATTATTAAGTAGCACTTTCTCTTTCCTATATTTTTCTGTTCATTAAAAATATTTCTAAGAAAACATATGTAAGCTGCTTAATTACTTCTGTCTGCCATGTCTGTGTCTGTATCTTCTGTACATACAATCCTGCCATTACATACAATCCTTTCATTCAATAACTTATGAAATGAGCAAATCAGAGCCAACAGTAGTGAGTAGACTAACCCACACTGAACAAGGAAAGCGTGTGAGAGAGGTCACATTGTCAAGTTTGTTACTTCAGCAGGATAAAGGCAATAATAACAGAATTTAACCATCAAGAAATTAACGACTCAACGAAAATGCCTAATCTCAGGTTACACTGGTCCTCTTGTGGATCGCATTGTTAAGTTCAGAGGGAATTGCGAATAACACAAGTTGTCCACAGCCTCAAAGGGCCCGAGATCCCATTTAGGGATTAGAAAATGGCTTTCACCTGAAATCAGAGGGCCTACCGCGAACACCGAAGTTCAGTAATTGCGGGCATCTTTCCCTTTTACTCCAACTAAAGGTAGTTAGTGTAAGAGAAAGATGCCCGCGTTGCGAATTTCGGTGTCCGCGGTAGGCCCTCAGACGTCACGTCGCAGTTGAATGCTCACCGCGATCCTGCGCCGCTCCGTTATAGACGGAGGTGGCACTCGTTGGGTTTTTAGACGGTAGTAGGTCCTCGCCCTTTAGTCCGTCATACCCATCTTGCTCCCCTCGAGACGGGATGCGTAAAAGCATTTTCTCAACGTAAAAAAAAGGCCCTCAGACGTCAATGGGAGGAAAGTGTAAAGGTTTAGCACGGGAAGTGCGCTAATGCGCTGTTCGTGTTTCGCTTATTTGACGCCTTCTTAATGTCACGAGGGTCATTTGAAAAAATTATGCTAATTTAATAAGGGAAAAGTATATTAAGTGCTAATAAATAGGACCCCTCCTATGGCTCCAATGATTGCCCCGTTGACCTTACTTTGAGAAAGCAGTGGTGACTTTCCTACAAATGGAAGCCAAATATTGGGTTAAACCCCTTTATCACCTACTGTCAAAAGTAGTGCAGTTCCATTCCATAATAAATTACAAAAGTATGGTTAAAATTAAAAACAAACAAAAAATTTTAATAGGATGCGGTGATAGGTAGTTAAATAGGTTATTCTTTCAATCCAAGTATTAGAAGCATTTGCATGCATGAAAATGCATAGTAGGCATTCAAAAATGAACCCTGGAATTTTAATCTGCTAGGTACATATTAAATAACACGTATTATTCATGAATTATATCACAGAGCAATTATAATAAAGCCAATGCCGATGCCGTGTCACCTAAATTCAATCATCATGCAAATCTGAAAACAAACAGTTGCAAGGCCGTTTCGTAACCGGGAGATATCGAGGCCGGAGGCCGCTTTCCCATTGTCTCGCCTTGGTACTCTGATACCATCTCACATGCATACCTGCTAATTCAATATTTAGTCTTAAACATCTTGTTGCCAAGCCGAAATCAGTTCTAGTGTGTCTTCATTAAGGTCGATTATAAGGTAAAGGTTTGATTTGATGATATTAGTATTGAAGTGGAAAAGCGGTTTGTTTTATGACTAGTTATTAGATGTTTAATGGTTCAGTATTCTAGCTTGATCAGTGAGTAGCTCGGTATAGTGCTAGCGGTACGCCAAAAAACGCTGCAAATTATGTTACAACCATGAAAATCGGTACGATTGATCTTTAGGCCATTTGAATCAATTTAACCCATAACACCAATAAAAAAGTAGAGTAATTATGAATATAATAATTAAAAAATATATCACATCATTACATTTCAGTCACTTTTTTTTTAATTTTGAATAAAAATAATTTTCATAAAATACCAAGCTTGAGCTTTTTCAGATACGATATCGTTCAAATTTTTCAATCCTTTAGCATAGATTAGCTTTTGTTTGTCATTCATCGTTACTTCTGTTCTACTCATTTCCTCAAAGGTTAACTGGAAGAGATCCCATTCAGGGATAAGTTCGCCTTTGTTGTATTTAATTGACTCTGTAACTGTGTTTCTCGTGTTTATATTTCTATGTACAATAAAGTAAATACATACATACATACATACATACATACATACATACATACATACATACATACATACATAGTTATTACTGAGTTTCGGGCTGTACCGCTAACACTAGTAGGTATAGAAATATGAGTTATGAACAGTCGTTTCATTGATTTTAAAAGCAATTTTACCCTTATTGTCCGGAATACAATTGGCTAAAACTTTGATTAGTAATGGATCCGCGAATACGGCCTCCTGGGGCTATTTCATTAAGGTAGTAATTTTTTTGTGATGTAACTCTCTGAAATGATTTGCAAATAATGGCATCGCTATTACTATAATATTCTCTACTATCATGAAAATGAATGCAACGATAAGTATCAGTCGTCATTCATCATCATCAACATCATTTAAGAGTGAAGGTGGAAATATAGCTATGACGAGGAATACTAAGAAAACAATCACCGTGCATTGTAGAAAACTAACTATTCCTCAAAAATAGACATAAGTATAAGAGTAATTTGTGACTTTTGCGAGTAGACCTGCTTGAAAATGAACCCTGAGCTGAGGCCCGGCCCTACCGCGACAAATGTATCGCTGCTGTGTATCGCATATGCAAGAGCATTAATTAGGTAGCCTACTTTTATATAATACCACAGAATAAATAATAGTACTAGGTACAGAAGACTCTCTCTCTAACAAAACGCGTCTGTCACGATCAGCACAGATGTGGCCGCTAGGTGACGACAGCGCCACGCGCGGCTTATGGCAAACCCCAAAATTGGGGTCGAACGGATGGACTTTTAGCTACCTGTAGCAAAGCGACGAAATCGCGGAGTGAACCACGCCTGATAATACTTAATATTAAAAAAAAAATATGATGGTGGTGCCACAGACCTTTGCCTTAATGTATGAGACAGAATATAACGACCAAAACTTTACATACAATTTTTTTTTAATTGCAAAATTATCGCTCCATTATTTTATTACTAAAACCCTCTCAAGCTCTCCCCTCCCATTATATTAATTGGTCATGTTTTACCACCCGATACATCGATATTGATAGCCAAGTCTGTATTCAGACTGGTTGGTGAGTCAGCCGCCGTTTCCTCTAGCCACGAATAAAATAAAACCAGAGCATAGTATTTTAAAACCAAAACGTCAATAAACATTCACGTAACCTATGTCGGTTAAGACTATTTGGTGTTGCTGCGCACGCAAATCTGCCTCCCTAATTCCAAAAGAGCTTAAGTTTAGTCAGTCTAAGCTAACTTAAGATGACATTTTCACAATTTGCAAATTCTGTGCAAAGTTAGCTTGGTCCGATTCTAGTTAAGTACTCGTTATACCTATCTCTGTCGGTTAAGACTATATGTAGATTCGCAAATGATCTTGTCAACTGAAAATTGCCTATAACAGCAAGATACTTCTAATCTAACCGTTAATAGCCCTTATCTGATTGATATACGGTTGTCAATCGGTCACCCAAATGTGTCCACGAAGTGGTTTTATGAATGAATGAATGAATGAAATGAATGAATGAATGAATGAATGAATGAATGAATGAATGAATGAATGAAATCGTTTATTCACAATGAACATATGGTAATATAAGATCTTAAATTACAAGCATTGCGTCCCGTGATACATTCAGTCTAGGCAGACGTGTGAAAACAGTTGTCAGTGATTAGATCACTCTGTCACTTAAAGTTCATTATATTATATTTACAAGATTAATTATAATTTAGCATCAATTAACAATATTTATTACACAAAAATACTGAAATGAAAATGAAAATTAAGTATATAAAAAAAATCCTTAAATAGGATAATTACAAAAGATCTTCAGATGTCAATTAACATTTTAAAACGTATGCAATAAAAATTCGTTTATACTGTAAAAACAATTGTCAATTAATATTTTATACAATGTCTTTTTGAAATCCTTAGTAGGCAATATCTTTATTTCAGCTGGTATTTTATTGAATATATTAATACACATACAATACGCGCTTTTTTTCCTAAGTTCTAACTTGCTAGTAGTTGGTAATGCTAACCTACAGCGTCTATGTGACCGTGTTGTTTCTTTGTCTGCTATGAAGGTGAATAGTTCAATATTAAGTTTTACAAAAATGCAAATCTCGTAAATATAGAGGCAGGGGAAGGATAGTAGTTTATGCTTAATAAATAATGGTTTACAAGGTTCTAGTCTGTCTACTCCGCAAAGGGTACGGACGCATTTTTTTTGAGCCACAAAAGCGCGGTCGGCATTAACAGAGTTGCCCCACATAATTACACCATATCGTAGAGTAGACATAACATATCCGTGATAAATTAATAAGGCACCTTTGTACGAAACAGTTTGCTTAATACGCCAAAGAGCAAATATGAACTTGTTCAGTTTGATACAGACCGTGTCTACGTGTTCTTTCCAACTACAATGTGTGTCGAGTTTCATACCAAGAAAGACAGTGTTACTTACTTCTTCGACTTGTTGTAATTTATGTTTAACTACAACTTGGTGAGTTCTAGATTTATAAGATTTAAATATCATAAATTTCGTTTTGTCTACATTAATTTGAAGGTTATTCAATTCTAACCACTCGATGACATCTCGTAGGGCTGTGTTTATCTCATTTTCAAAATTATTTATGTCTGTTCCTTTAATTACTAACGTAGTGTCGTCAGCAAATAATATACAATTATGTTTTGTCGAATCAGGTAAATCATTAATATAAGCAAGAAATAAAAGGGGGCCTAAGATACTGCCCTGCGGTACGCCATACTTATTTACTTTATAACACGATTGAAAGATAGAGCGCTGATCATTAATGACTTTTGCTATTTCCGTGCATTGCTCTCGATTATTGAGGTAACTTTCAATCCAGGAGTAGGCTGGTCCGCGTATTCCGTATTTTTCTAGTTTTTGGAGCAGGCGTTTATGACAAACCGTGTCAAATGCTTTTGACATATCGAGAAATAGTACGCCAACAGGAATACCTTGGTCTATGCATTCTGTTATTTGATTGTTGAGTTCGAAACAAGCCAATGTTGTGGATTTATTTTTTCTAAAGCCATTTTGTTCCTGTCTTAGAACGTTGTTTTTTGTTAAGAAGTTATCTAGTCTATTATAATATGCTTTATCTACGCACATATCATTACTGCTCTAAAATGCATTCAGAAACCGTAGGAAATGACCAGCATTATCCCAACCAATTTTACTATGAGAACTTTCTTATCTGTGGTAGTAGGTAAAATTTGTACTTTAAAGTTATAACTTTACAGATTTTTGTAAGGTTATGAATTTTAAATTTGGAACAGCTGTCAAAACTCAAGTGGGTGTCTATTCTAGTATCCATAGATATTAAAACAATTATCGATACGAAACGTCAATTCGGTATATTTTTTTAATATAAACCGTACGACATTTGATCTCGAGTGGCATGAGAATAGGGACTTCATTCTTTTGTCTATGAATTAAAAAAAACTACGGATGCGTGACATTTGTGAAAAAAAGTTTTCATTTACCGCCATTTGACTTACAGTTTCATCTTTTAATTAGTTTTAGGTTATAAAATTGATTTGATAGTTGTTTTTAAACAAACTTTAAGCAAAAGTATCGTGTAAAATGAGTGATAAAAATATATTTAGGAGCCGCCACCTCTCAAATCTGCGAGTTAAGTCAGACAGCAACGATGGATGTCGGTTGAAATATGAGGTTAGTGAATATATAATAGAAGGTAATAATATGTGTATAGATAAAGTAGTGTATGTAACTGTACATAATTAGGCATTAAAACACTCGTGTGATCCTTTTAAGAAACTCACTTCGTTCGTTTCTTAAACCCACACTCGTATTTTAATGCCTTTCATTATGTAGCAGTCACATAAACTACTATTCTCGTATATTTTTGATAAAACGGGAATTAATGTTATTGGTCTGTAGTTATTAAGATTATTTATCTCCCCTTTTTTAAATATGGGTTTAACTATTGATTTCTTTAATCTAGTCGGGAATGAACCTTTTTCAAATGACATGTTAATAAGGTGAGATAAGTGAATTGATAACGGAAATGCAATTGTTTTTAATATTTTAGTAGGCAATTTATAGTATGAAAGGTAAACAACACAAATGACATAGGTAGACCTTATACGTTTGGCGATAAGGTTTATTTATGGTTAACTGCAAGTGCGTGGATAATGGTACAGGTTCCTAGGGAATGCCGTTAGGGCGATCGATGAGTCATCCAGAAGGTATTAGCAGGTGTTTGTACTTCCAAGATCAATATCGAACATGCGGATAGGACTCAGAAATTTATTGATCTTAAATACCTAACTCTAGTTTCTAAGGTCATGTTGTAGTGTCTAATATTGTATGGGTCATCTCACGTGTTTTAATAGGTTTTATGGCTTCTCTACACGATGGGCCTACGCCGGCCACTCCGAGGGACGCATTTATGCATTAGAGGGAGCAAGTGATATTGCTATCTCATTCTACCGCATGGCTGCGTCCCTTGGAGTGGCCGGCGCTGGCCCATCCTGTAGAGGAGCCATTAGGAGCAACGGCAAGACTTTGTTTCAAAGCACTGGTTTAAGTATTTGCAACTGCATGTTTAAACATATAGGCTAATTCGTCAATAACTGGCCACTGTTTAGTACCACCACCCACGCCACTGTGTGACTGGCCACCCTAAACTAGAAATGAATTCTATTCACCTATAAACAGAATTCATTTTAGTATAAGCATGCGTATCTCACTCCGCGATTTCGTCGCTTTGCTACAGGTAGCTAAACGTCCATCCGTTCGGCCCCAATTTTGGGGTTTGCCATAAGCCGCGCGTGGTGCTGTCGCCACCTAGCGGCCATATCTGTGCTGATCGTAACAGACGCGTTTTGTTAGAGAGTGAGTCTTCTGTACTTAGTACTATTATTTATTCTGTGGTATAAGGTAGCTATAGCTAGTTATTCAAGGGTGGCCAGTTATTAAAACATTATACTAAAATTAATTCTGTTTAATAGATGAATAGAATTCATTTTTAGTTTAGGGTGGCCAGTTATTAGCCGCTGGTCTACTTGACGATTTACCCTACTAAGTAGTACCTACAACTCTACAGAAGAAAGAATATTGAAAACTCACATTATAGTTGATTGGTAGAGAATGGTATAAGGCATGAAAATATATTATTGTTTTTAGGGAAATAAAGTTTGAATAAAAAAAATGGAAACCATTTTCATTACATTAACTTTACTGTAGTTTGACTATTAAAATTAATAGGGTAAATCCATTGAGCAACATCCCTTTTGTCCATAAATACTTCCACTTCCTCTAAAAAATGTACTATTACAGTACATTTTAATCCATCAGATACAAGCAAATATGGTACAAGATGCATCTTGGCATAAGGGTCTGTAATTCTGTATTTATCTAATCTCCATGGCAATAAAAATATCTTTGTTGTATGAAATGTTTTGCCCTTGCTTGGGCATGGCCATTACATCATCTTGATGGTTTTAACATAGGTATTAATCATATTATACTATAACATAACTTACATTAACTATTAAATTGCTATAATTAAAAGTAAATACCTAATTAGCAGCAAACTGAGAACTGTAAAAAATTATAATAAACAGATTTATTTTAATTCTGATCTCTAAGGTCAGGCCACAATTATTGAAATTGTTTAAAGGCTTAGCCTAATGGTTGCTATTGCTACGAGGCATCAATTTACCGATATATATGTATATTACAGTAACACACAAACAATGTTCTATTAACCTTTTAACCACAGTAGACTGGTATATAAGACTCATTCAGGCTAATTTCACTGCGGTCTGATAAATAAGACCAAACTTCGTGTAACTTTGTACCGCCGGCGTCACGAGCAGGCTCGATGAAAAATTCTATGGTGGTTAAAAGGTTGGTCCTAAGCAAATATTCAGAAAATGACCATAGGTAGTTGGTAGTTCCACAAGGCAAAAAATTCCAGCAATCGGCATCTTGCATCTGCAATTCCACATTCAGCATCACGTTTTTTTTTTAATATTTTTTTTTTATTACTGCAGTCTAAGATCTAGGATTATAAAGGCAAACAATGAATCAAAAACTTACCAAACTGAACAGCAACAGGGGGGGAAGTTAGTAACACCTCGCATTATATGCGATTAATTGATTAATAGTGGTCACTGGTCAAGCATTTGCTAAAATTAAACATGGAAACTTTTATATACTTAAGTATATCTTTGAAACAATTAACCGAAAAATAACTCAAAAAATCGCCGTTTTTCTATTTCTTCTTCAAAATATTTGTATGTCAGTGTCCATACAGCCAAACTATTTGAATTTGTTTATGGTCCAAATCATACAATTGTTCCATGCTTTATTTGACCTTTTTATAAATCCTATGCCAAAAAAATCAAATAACCAAAAATTTTGTATCAAAATCAAAATACATTGATCTGCATTAATAACAAAATATTATAACATTTTAAAATAATTGATCAAATTATTACTTTAAAATTTTTAGATAGGTAAATATAAATTTTACGCTCAATACGGACCGGATCTGCTGTCACTGTGACAGCTGTCGGGTTACCAGGATTTCAATATTTGCATATATATAGGATTTTTTTGTAGATGGGCCATATTTGTGCACCCGTGATTCATTCAGAATTTTGAAGCACGAACTTATTCCATTCATACAATATTCTAGTTAAAATGATAGAGCAATTGACCAACTTACTACCCAATCGCATAAAGGAACAATAATATACAAAGGAAATGTAGGAGAGGAGAGATGAGATGACCTAACGAGATGCTCTGATGGAACTTTCAGTAGGAGGAGCAGAGAAAGCGTTATTATTGTTTGTCCTTGTCACAAAACTCACAAATACGTAGGTTATGCTTGGTATGTTGTCAAGAATCTTAAAAGTCACGGGAGCGCGCGAACGGCAGTCTGTATTAAATACTAGGTCTACGCCTAATCGTCATATTTGCACACCAATTTAAAACATAACAAATAGATCGGTCTTACAAAATGGGACAATGGAACTTTAGTTCTACGATTTTTTGCAACAGTACATGGCAACACACAAAAAAAAGTGTCAAAATAATTGTCATTGCATTCCACTCACCATGGTTACGGCATGTAAACATGAAAACTTTGCGTCGTAATTGTAACTTTTTATAAGTTATTTAATCATGAGCAGCATGACCCGTTGGTTGGACGTGGAAGTGGGCACGGACGAAGTGGACCTAAACGCGCTGCCGTCCAACTTGTGCTTGGCGGATTTGCACAATGACAACGAATACAGGTTGCTCATGGGCGACTTGGGGAGGGAAGAGGATGGACCCAAATTGAGGGTAAGGTAAGGGTGGTATTCCACTTGTCCAATTTCCTTGTAGAATGGGCATTGTGTCTCACTCTCTCATTAAGCAAAATGTGAGACGCCAATACACATTGGACCAAGATATTTGACAGATGGAATACCAACCTAAGTTATGATTGTTGTAAAAATATAGTTTTATTTTCCTATTGTAATAAACATTTTTAAAGTCAAAGCTAAGGTTAACTAAGTGAGTAATTCCTTTAGAAAAACTTTTGGGCGTTGCTGAAACATGTAGACACTACAAAAAATTTACCTTTTTTATGCTTATTCAGATAACGCTGGTCTCTTATTTTCTAATAAGAATATTTAATAGGTCTTACTGTTACTACCAACTAAGTTGAACAGGTTTTTTATCAAAATATGTAGCAAAATTCAGAAAGGTTCAAATCAATATTCCACCAAATTTCAGATCTTCCAAGGCGTTACCCAAGTCTCTGACATGGTGCTCCCGGACCTGCCGCTAGCAGTCATCAGTCTGTACACCAACGACAATGTGCCCCGCAGTCTCCCGGTCATTGCCGTCGCGTTCAGCTCTTGTATCTACATTTATAGGAATATGAAGCTGTTCTATAAGTACTATCTGCCTAGTGTCGAGCTTAATGCTAGTGAGATTGAGGTTTGGAAACAGGTTGGTGTGTTAATATTTTTCTTTCCTTAGTTTTTCATAGCCACACAAAAATTTCACTAACATACACTAACAAAGAGAAAATTTGAAAAAATAGGAGGGCCAAATTTCCCAAAAGTTTATAAAGAAGTTGCCTGGTGGCCCTTTTTATAAAATATTGTATTGGATTTTATAATACAAGCAGAGGCCTTTTAGGGGTTCCATACTAAAAGGGTAAAAACGGGACCCTATTACTAAGACTCCGCTGTCCATCTGTCTGTCTGTCTATCACCAGGCTGTAACTCATGAACCGTGATAGACAGTTGAAATTTTCACTGATTATGTATTTCTGTTGCCGCTTTAACAACAATACTAAAAACAAAATAAAATAAATATTTAAGTGAGTGTATGTAAATGTTTTCATATAGTATTTCTGGTACTTTGCTGTCTAGAAAAGAAATAGAAAAGGCTGTAAAAACTCAAAAAACAGAAACAGCTTCAGGATCAGATGGCATAAGTAACGAGTTCCTCATCCTAAATAAAAATCTACTAATACCAATTCTAAAACACCTCTTCAATGAAATCTTACAAAAAGAGATAATCCCTTGCCAATGGACAACATCATCTATAATACTTCTACACAAAAAAGGTGATAAAAATAACATCAACAATTATAGACCTATAAGCCTATCCTCGAATATATATAAAATTTTCGCTAAAGTTATACTCCAAAGAATAACCAATAAGCTAGAGGAAAGTCAACCAAGAGAGCAAGCGGGCTTCAGGAGCGGGTACTCGACTGTGGACCACATTCATGTCATCAAACAATTGTTCGAAAAAGGCAAGGAATACAACATAACATTCTACTGCTGCTTCGTGGATTACAGTAAAGCTTTCGATACAATAGAGCACGAGAATATCTGGCAGGCACTCAAAAACCAAGGTATCGAAAATAAATACATCAGAATACTAAAAAACATTTACAACAACAGCAAGGCCACAATAAAACTAGAGCAGGAAGGCAAAGAGATCAGAATAGAAAGAGGCGTACGTCAGGGGGACCCACTATCGCCGAAACTCTTCACAGCCGTCCTAGAAGAAGTCTTTCGCCAATTAGACTGGGAGAAATGTGGACTATCTATTAACGGTGAAAACCTTTCACATTTGAGATTTGCGGATGACCTGATCATACTCTCATCATCAAGTGAGGAATTGCAAATAATGCTGAATGACCTAGTTAGAGAAAGTGGGAAGGTGGGATTGGTTATGAACACACTAAAGACCAAGGCTATGACTAACGACAAGCAAAAACCTATTCTCATCAATAATAACCCAATTGATTACGTCAACGAGTACATCTATTTAGGCCAGATAATCTCTCCGGTAGGTCTAACCTCAAAAGAAATAGATAGACGTATTGGAAATGCTTGGAAGACATATTGGAGCCTAAAGGAAATAATGAAAAATAAAGATATCAATGTAACTATCAAGCGGAAACTCTTTGATACCAGCATACTTCCTATACTTACTTACGGCTGCCAAACCTGGGCTCTCACTAAAACACACATTAGAAAGCTAGAAACTTGCCAAAACTCCATGGAAAGAAGTATGCTGGGGAAAAGACTATCGGATAAAATAAGAATAAAATCCATAAAGAAGATCACCAAAACAAAAGATGTCACAAAAACAATAAAAAAGTTAAAATGGAAATGGTCAGGACATACAATTAGAGGCAAAGAAAAATGGTCGAAATCGATAATGAACTGGTTCACAGGCCATAAGAAAAGGAAAAGAGGTAGACCATTTAGAAGATGGGTGGACGACATCAAAGCCACAGCAGGAACCACATGGACGAGAGTTGCCAAGGATAGAGAGGAATGGAGAAGGTTGGAGGAGGCCTTTTGCCAATAAATGGCACACAGACAGAAAAAAAACGCAAGAACTGTAGAAAATAATGCAATCTACTGTCTGAAATAAAGGATTATTACAATATTACAATGTAAATGTTTAAATAAAACAACTTTAATGTTTAAATAAATATTTAAATCACGTTTTTTGTATGCCCTCCCATGATACAAAAACATGTTTTTTTTGCCGTTTTTTGTGTAATAGGGTTCCGTAGATGCCTTCCTGCGCGAGTCCGACTCGCACTTGGCCGGTTTTTTTATTTTTCAATACAGAGCATTTCTGTACTACTGTTCCTAAGGGTAACATTTTCTAAAAACTTTAAACAAACTTTATTTGAATCGCCTCTAACACTATAACTACACTTTTCCAGCTCCTTACCCCAGCCAACCAGAACCCCGCCTCCATCAAATCCTACACCGACAGTCTAAAACACTTCCCGGAGCAGACCCTCAGCCAGCAGTCGCAGAACTTCCTCAGCATGAGCACAGACCAGCAGTTGGAGTATCTTGAACAGTCTCCGGAGCTGCCGGCAATGGTGCTGCCGGAGATCACTTGTGTTACCAGTATGAAGGTACTTGTTTTCCCTACTAATATTATAAAAGTGAAAGTAAATGTGACATTGTCTATGAAAAGAAAGTAGAGTCAGCTGTGTGTTTCAATTTTAAATTTGTTTTATATGCTTAATATATTTATTTTAATTTACCACTTGTATACGATGATGTAGGTATTATTTGTAATTTTATCTAAATATATCATGTATGTATCATAGTTGTTTAAAAAATATATATTTTTATTTATATAAAAGCTCGTATCAAAAATGTGTTTTTTGACAAAAACTTATTTCTTTCCATTTTTCAAGCTGGCTTCGGTGGACAAGCATGCGGCGTCCTGTATGGTTGTTGGGACAGAAGATGGAGATGTTTTCGTGCTGGAGTCGCAGATGTTTAATCAGTTGTCACAGGTAAAAAGGCTTTATTCAAAATTACTTTTAAGCTATTCATTAGGTACGCACCCTTATTCATAACCTCTGCTAAATTTTGTCTCTTTCTAACAAACATATCAAAATGACTGACAGGGACAAACGATTATCAACGGTTTGTTAGATTTGACAAACGTTTATTAATACCCAACGCCGTTAGTTTGTATATAAGTCTGGCAAAAAAGAGTAGAAATTAAAAAGTGGCAACACTGTAGTGTCGTCCCGTTTTCTTATATTATATAGATTGATTTGAAAGGGACGACACTACAGTATTACCACTTTTTAATTTCTACTCTTTTTTGTCAGACAAACCGTTATTTAGATCTTTCAATATTTGACATATTGCTTTAGGTATTTAGGTATGTGAATGAAATTGGGGCAACCTAAAATAAGTCATATAACATTATTATAAACCAAAGTAAAAATGTATTTTAACCATAGACCTAGTATTACATAGATGAGCTATACGCGTGCCTCCGTGAGGGACAAAACATACGCAAAGCGATAACAACACAACAACAACATACCAAAAACAATCTACGTAATTCGGTCGGGTTATTTGTTGCCCACCATAAACCAAACTAAATTTTTGGTAGGGAACAAACAAAAGTGCGAATGTGACACTGGCAAGGACAAGCAATAATACCGCTTTCTCTGCTACTCCTACTGAAATTTCCATAAGTGCATCTCGTTCGGTCGTTTGGCCCCTCCCCCGTGTCATACTCATATCTATATTAAGGTAAATGTACGCTTCACCGAATGCTTAAGCCCTAGACTTACGTTTAATTTTTTTATTCGTTCTGATATTTTCTTACGAATATGTTCAATACTAAAATAGAAACATAGATAAATTTGTCCTCATTTAAACATACCTATAAATTACTGAATTGATTGGACGTGTATTAAAAACATTTTTAAAGTCATTTCTTCCAATTTCCTTGTTTGTACCGTTTACCGAACTAAGAAACGTGATTTGCACATTATACCGAATAGGGAGCCCGCATTACCGAACTAGGAAATAATTGTATGAAAATATGGTGTTGAGTGGTGCTCAAACTTCAGTAGTTCACTATTAAATCCCTACTATGCTTCGTTTTTTAGCATTATAAAGATGGTAAGCGATCTTGACGTGTCTTTTTTATTGAAATAATTCTTTTGAAAAATAAGTCAGTAAGTAAGGTACGCAACAATTATAAAACAAGTACGCATATGTATAAAATAATTTGGCTGTTTCATAAATTTTGGCTGGTCCATTTTCTATGGAAGGGTAAATTTTTTTTCACGATTGCGGAGTTGGTCTCATAGTAAAAGTTGCTCAGTATAATCCCAAAACCTCCCTGGGAATGGGAATGTAGTTAATTTTTAGCTACCCTGTATGTGAACCCCGGAATTTCATAACAAAAGATAAAAGTTTAAAAAATCACAATCGCCCACGACGAGAGGAATCTAAAAAAATTTTTGAACATCATGCTTCATTATTTTTATTATCCTATTCAGTTTTTTTGTCCACGTTCCAAGACTATTATCAGGCGTCCAATAAGTATGTCTAAAGTTTGAAAAGCGCTGGCATTGAAATAATGGTCACAAAAAATAAACATATAAATATGGACCTAGCCGTTATCGTAATAAGGATGATATTCTCATGAACGTCGAATAGAAACATGGCCAACGCAAACATGAGTTCGGTAGCAGAGACCATGGGTACCATTCACGAAACATGGAAAATATGTGGAACCTATTTCGCGAACGGATTTTGAAAATAGTATTTTAATCGTAATCAATGTGGTATAACTACAAATCTATCATTAAATTTAATACTTGAATCCATTACAAAACCGTACATGTATAAAGTTCTTGTTAATACTGACGTAAAATATCTAAAATTATTGTTTGATAATAGTCTTGCCAAAAACCTTATTTTGATGCCAAAAAGTCGTAAAACATGAACATTTCAAACGCAGTTTTATAATAATCTATATAGGTTATTGTTGTTCGGCAATTGCTCATAAAATTACAAATACATTAAGTTATTTGTGAAATTAGGTAGTTAATCTAAATAGTTCGTAATCAACCATTAAAAAAATAATTTCAAAAACATACGCTTTCCCTGATTTCGGACGCTGTTCGATAATACCTTCCAATCAAATTGTCGGTGTACTCATCACCGAACTCACATTAAGCTTAATTTCTGATAATATGACTGCACTAAATTAATTAAATTTACTAAAATACACAAACTAATTAAGTAGTCACACTGAAAAACCATACTTTGAAACACAGAAATAAATTTAAAAGGTTTTATGACCTTAAGAAATATACGCAACTTCTTACCGATTTCTTTAAGGTTGCCCATACAAAGTGGCAATCGGGAGCAACGATCCGTTTCGATCAGTTGCCACGTCCCAACTGCGGGACAAATTGGCCGACTCTGAGGTATAGTTGAAGGGATAGGTATTTAACTCGTGGAAAAAAAATACGCAAGTAAATATCAGCTGTAAATAATCGACTTATAGCCTAAAATAGAAGAAATTCGGTGATACGAACGGATATTGAGCGTTCGGTGGAGCGTACTTTTACCTTATTGTACCTCTATGATTTTAACTTTTTATTCGTTAATGCAGGCCAAGCTGTGTAATATGAGGAAAACGCCTTATCAAATGGTAGCAACGGGACTGTACAGCGTAGACTATAGAATTACCGTGGCGACGAGGTGAAAGGCTATGGCTATTAAATGCACCGTGCACAATTTATCGTTTATATCAGGGCTCTCCAAACCCCGGCCCGTAAGTTCTGAGGCACAATAGGGGTCATCCATTAATTACGTCACACGAATTTCTAGGTTTTTTTACCCCTCCCCCCCTCCTTGTCACACTTGGTCACATTTGGCAAACCCCTCCCCCCCCTAGTGTGACGTCACATTTTTTCTACGAAATCGCCAAATCGAATTAAGTAAGTACGTAGGTAAGTATTATTAATATTTTATCAAAATATTTTTGACGATATAAATATTAGTAATTTTATAACCCAAAACTGCTGAGGAAAGAAAATTAAACGAATAAAAACGATTATCGTTTTAAAAACTTGTTATTTAAATGTACACCGAATAAAATAATTTAAATAAATTTTCGGTTACTGATGAAGTTAAAGTGACGTCACAAAGTTTGTGTCTCCCCCCTCCCCCATGTCACAATATGTCACATTTTCTTGACCCCCTCCCTCCCCCTAAATGTGTGATGTAATTAATGGACGACCCCATATGGCCCTCTGGTAAAAAATTTTGGAGACCCCTGGTTTATAGTTAATATATGCTCACTGAACACAACACAATAAAACTAAGAGCTGATTTAGACGGCGCGCGAACTCGCAGGCGATTTTAGTTACATGCGGACTGTCGGTTACGTCCAATTCAACCGACCGATCAAAAACCGCAATGTAATGAAACTCGTATGCGGATCTCGCATCGTCTAAATAAGCCCTAAAGCTTTGATTAGGCGGTTGTTACTCTGCTGGATTGCTCCCAAATACTTTTAAAACGTATTTAATTCAATTATAGGTAGAATTTAATTCCTATTCGCGAATAGGAAGACCACTAAAACCTGTAAATTAATGACTTATTTACTTACTTACTGCCGTGGCGCAGCGACCCGAAGTGGATCTTGGCCTCTGACACTAAGGAACGCCTTGCTTCTCTGTCTAGCGCCGTTTCTGTCCAATCGACGGCACCGAGCTCGTTCAGATCTTTCTTTGTAAAAATGAAAATTCATCGCGTCAAGCGAGGTTCGAACTCGTGACTGACCAGTCGCTCTATAACTCCCTAAGGTATAAACCCAATACTTATTCGTCCTACTTACGATAAATCTTTACATCGCTCAAGAGTAAGCTCTATATGCTTTAGTTTAGGAAGACGCGTAGTCATTTCATTCTTTTTTTTAGCAGAAGCTTAATACAAAACAAAATCAAACTAAATGACCATTTCATTTCAGAGAGAAATCAGTGTGTCTACTAAAGAGGGGTTGGAATGAAGCAAAGATTTTATTCAACACGGAGGAACATATTATTGCCATTGAAGTGATGCCGGCAGACAGCAGTGTAATCGCTATATGCGCCGATAATACGCTCACCTGCTATAGCAAGAAGGTATGTGATAAATGGGGTAATTTGGGCACTGGGGCAATTGTGATCAAATCTTGAATTTGGATATGTATTAGCATAATGGTTATATTCGCCGATAAATGGGAATTATTGGATCGCTGAGGTCTTATTTAAAAATACCAAGCTCCGAAAATAAATAGGTACTTATCAGTTGCGGCGCGTCAAACATATCCATAGGCAAGCCGGGGCTAATTGGGCTTACATATTTCCTTTACAACTTTGCTCAAACGTCCAAAAACAGGCAAGCCGGTGGGAACCGGCTTTTATGGACACGCCGCCACTGGTGGCTATCCATAGATATGTCCAGAAAGCCCAGAATGAAAACTCTTTCGTTCTTAGAGTCGGACCACGCTCACTTTGCACAAACTTGGCAGTAAGAATGCATACATATTTCTATCTATTGGACGTTCGCATTGAAACTTAGCATGATCTGACTAATACTTCGTATTTTTAATGTCACGATTTGTTATATCTTCTCTCTAGCTCTAAAAAACCGTAAAATTAAATATTTGTTCGTTTAAATGAGCCACATACTTTCAGGGCAAAAAGCAGTGGTCTCTAAACCTGGAGCATCGGCCGATAGCCATGTCTTTAGTGGCGATATCACACCTCGGGGCTACTTTGATAGCTGTGTCGCTTGCGTCTGGCCACGTTCATCTGTATGATGGGAAGGCACGAAGGGATACTATTTTTGTTAGAGGTAATAATATTAATGCAAAACTATGTGGTGCATTAGGGTAACTTATAAACGGAGTAATTTTGAAAATTACTAATATACGCTACTGCAACGTTTACCAAGGCATCGTGCTTACTGTTGCTATATCAGTATAGAAAATGCTTCTGGTTTAGCATATATTTATTATTTTCAAAATTAACTGGAATTTCGAATTTACCCCAATTATAATTAATAATTTTTTACTCTTTTAAGATCATAAGTGTTGACTTTTTGCTGTTTTCAGACGTGGCGTCAGTCCTGAAGTTTGGTCAGCTTGGGCAAGAGGAGCACGTCTTCATTATTGTTACAGGAAGTACGTATTTAATACTAGCTTGTGATGATTATGATTGTTAAAAACTATCATTTGTCGTTCGCCGGGCCTCAAACTAGTTCCGTACCAAATGTCATAGAAATCGGGTTTAAGTGTGAAGTGGTAACAGACAGACATAGTGACTTTCGCATGTATATAAGTAGGGATTATAAATCTAGCTAAAAATATATACTGTGCTAACTCACTCAAGAACATTTTTTTTTTTTTTTTTTTATTATGCATGGGTTTACTCATGGCCACAGACTAGCCGAGGCGTAGACGTGGCCTACGATGGAGCGAGCTCGCCCAGAAGGTGCCTGTTCACTCTTGATTTGAAGGTTGCCGGGTTATAAGAGCACGGAAATATAGACGCCGGCAAGGAATTCCATTTCTTGGCAGTGCGCATAAGGAAAGTAGAAGCAAAGCGCTTAGTGCGAATTGGCGGAATATCTACCAAGTAAGGATGGAAACCGGCCGTGCGTCTAAAAGTCCGATGGTAGAATGGGGACGGTGGAATGAGCTCGTGTAGCTCTTGGGCACACTCCCCGAAGTGCAACCTGTAGAATACCGACAGGCTGGCGACTTTCCGCCGATGGGCCAAAGTCTGAAGCTTAGCCGTTAGCTTCTTGTCGCCAATCATCCTCCTGGCTCTGCGCTCCACTGAGTCCAAAGCGGCGAGTTGGTATTTAGCTGAGCCATCCCACAGGTGGCTGCAATACTCCATACACGACCGGACTTGAGCTTTGTAAAGTGTTAGAAGCTGTCCAGGTGTGAAGTATCGCTTCACCTTATTTAGGACGCCCAGCTTTCTGGCCGCAGTTTGTGCTTTAGACTCAATGAAGCTGCCGAAGCCGAGGACTGAACTCAGCTCCATGCCGAGGAGTTCCAGGCTGTCGGCAATAGGTACAGATGCACCCCGGAAAGAAGGAGTCAGGTCGAATGGACTCCGTTTAGCGGAAAATAGACACGCCTGCGTTTTGGAGGCATTGAACGTGACCAGATTGTCATCACCCCACTGGGAAACGAGACTAAGGGTCAAGTTCATTCGCTCAACCATGGCCTCTCTCTGTGAACGTATATCCTCCCTGCTGTCCCCTGCACTAGCCAAATATCTCTCAACAACCGTACTGTCATCTGCATAACCTACAATGCTGGGTTGCAGCATGTCGTTAATGTGGAGCAGGAAAAGGGTTGCTACCAAATGCTGTTGCTACCAAATGCTTGGTAGCAACATTACATACATTCACTGTTGCTACCAAATGCTTGGGCAAAAAAAACAGGTTAGTTTGATTTAGTCTGTGATTGAGTCATGCGTCATGGGGGAAACTGAATTTCCAATGTCGCCCCTGCATTTCAAAGTCACCCCAGCTTAAAGATATATTTTTAAGATAATAAGTATAAACCAATAATAAGTATTTTTAGTCGGTAAAAATAGATTTTAATGACTATTTACCTCAACAAATGGAATAAAAAAACGTGTTGTTAATTAAAATCTATATGTAACTTTCATAAATGGAGTCTACTTAAAAAAAAAAATTCTTTTGCAGGCGGCCATCTAATGCTAAAAATCCTGAAGAGGACAGCAGATTTCAACGCGCATGGCGTGGGCATAGAATCCTCCGCGCCCAGCGCTGGGAAGCCGTGGCTCATACCCAAGAAGTCTAAGTTATTTCTAGAACAGAGTGTGAGAGAAAGAGAAAACGCTGTTGGTAAGGTTTGAAATTGTTTTTTATTAAGAGTTAATTTTGTTGAGTTAGAGAGCGCTGGTGGCCCAGCAGTAAGAGCGTGTGACGTTTACTCTGGAGGTCGGGGGTTCGAATCCGGGTTCGTACCAATGAGATTTTCGGAATGTACTTATGTACGAAATATCATTTGATATTTACCAGTCGCTTTTCGGTGATATGAAGGAAAACATCGTGAAGAAACCGGACTAATCACACTAATGCCTAGTTTACTCTCTGTGTTTGAAGGTACCATCTGACCTTCCAAAGTCAAGTCGCTTTCGTAAAAACTAGTGCCTACGCTAATTCTTGGGATTAGTTGTCAAGCGGACCCCAGGCTCCCATGAGCCGTGGCAAAATGCCGGGATAACGCGAGGAAGATGATGAAGAGTTAATTTTGTAGTTTGTACGCCTGATGTAGTTAAAGAGCCACATCACATAAATTTATGTTTAGATTAAGTATCTTTTGCCAGCATTTTCGCAGGCATAACACTGTGAACGAAAAGTATTAATTTTAATTACCGTAGGTACTTCATTTAGACTTTATTTTTTCCTCAAAAATCCTATATCTATCTATCACTTTTATTTTTACAAGCTTTAACTTGCCTTGTTAGTTATTTTGTTAGTGTGGGGTTTATTTTACAGTTGACTGTACCAACAATGAAATTTTTGCCATAAACTTATTTCAGGTATGCACGTATCGTTCCAACAAGAGATGAGTCGCCTGCGGCTTGCAGCGGCGAAAACTCTACTAGAGGCGCATCAGAAGAGCGATAATTCCGTAGGCGTTGGCGCCCTAGAACCCATCCGGCTTGCTGCTGAGGTTAATACCAACAAGAAGTATCCTTTTGACCTCTTCCATATATTATTTTTAGGTATACACAGTTTCAACTATTTAGAGATGAGTCGCCTGCGGCTAAATCGGATAGACTTAAAAAAAAGGTGACATGAACGTGATTTCACTTGTGGCGTAAATTAGAAACTTAAGTTTGCTATTTACATTTCTCGCTAATAAACATCCGCTCTTGTGCTGCCCCCTACAATTCATTTCATGCCAGCTCCTTAAACTTCTTCTTTCTTTAAGTGCCTTCTCCATCCCGGAGGTTGGCGACCTTATGTCTATATGCCATTCTATCTGAAGTCATGCGAATTAGTTTTTCTGTACTGCCCACGTCCAACCAGTCTCTTATGTTCCGTGTCCATGATATTCTCCTTCTCCCACGTCCTCGTTTCCCTTCAATCTTCCCTTCGATAATTAGTTTTAATAAGTCATATTTTGAGTTTCTATATATATGTCCGAAATATTTAGCTTTCCTGTCTTTAATAGTTGTTACGACTTCCACCTTTTTCTTCATTAATAACATGACTCTTTCCTTACTAACTTTATCGGTCCATTTTATCTTAAGCATTCTACGATAGATCCACATTTCGAAAGCCTGTAATTTACTTATCAAATTTTTCCTTAGCGTCCAGCTTTCGGAGCCATACACGAGGATTGGAAGAATATAGCATTTCACCATTCGCCACCTTAAGTTTAAATTAATCTTCCTGTTGGTCAACAGTTTCTTCATATTTTGAAAGGCACTCCTGGCTATACCAATTCTAGTTTTAACTTCCTGCTCAGGATCCCACGTTTCATTAAGCCAGCAGCCGAGGTATTTGTATTTACTAACTCTTTCCAGACTATGTGAACCTAGTTTTAAGGGGGGAGTTTGTGCACTTGTTTTACTAACGACCATGTGTTTTGTCTATTTAGTGTTAATTTTTAGACCATACTGTTGAAGTGCATCATTCAATTTTTCAAGCATTAATTGAAGGTCATCGAGGTTTTCAGCCAGAAGAACAGTATCATCGGCATAGCGTATGTTATTTATAAGCTTACCGTTCACACGAATGCCTACGTCGAGATCCTCGAGTGCCAATTTGAAAATAGTCTCAGAGTAAATGTTAAATAAACAGGGTGAGATAATGCATCCCTGTCTCACACCTTTTTCTATCTTTACTTCTTTTGATATGTTATTGTTTACTCTTATCTTTGCTTTTTGATTATAATATAGGTTTTTAATAAATTGTATATCTTTCCCATCCCATCCAATCGATTTTAGAATTTGGAATAATTTATTGTGTTGTACGTTATCGAAGGCTTTTTCAAAGTCTATAAAACACATATGGACGTCCCTCTGCACGTCTATGCATCTCTGAACTAGGTTTACTACAGCTACTAAAGCATCCCTAGTACCAAGGCCTGCTCTAAAACCAAACTGTGTTTCACTTATATTCTCTTCAATTTTTCTATATACTCTGCCATGCAGTATTTTCAAAAACCACTTAAGGAAGTGACTCGTTACACTGATCATTCTGTGGTCACCGCAGGATCTCGCATTAGCTTTCTTTGGTAAAGGTGTGAATAATGAGACTAGCCAGTCTTCAGGCAGCACGTCGTCAGAATTATACAACTTGTTAAACAAATTATTAATCTCTTCTATATTATATTCGTGCATGAGTTTTAGAATTTCCACTATTATTCCATCCGGACCCACTGCCTTTTTAAGTTTCATACGTTTTAGAGCGGTTATAAGTTCAGACTTAAGTATAGGAGGTCCTTCCATATTGTCTTCCCTTGTCCATGTACCCTCTCGTTGGTCATCTTTGAATAGATTCTGCACATATTCTTCCCACACCTCGCATGCTTCTTCCTCATCAGTTACTAGTTTATTGTTCTTGTTCACTAACACATTAGGTATACGTTTCTTATTTCTGCCTGTAAATTCTTTTACTCTTTTGTGCAAATTGTAGCTGTCATGTTTTCTTTGTAGTTCTTCTATTTCTGTACATTTATTTATTAACCATTGTGTTTTAGCAGCGTGAATTTTATGTTCAATAAGTTTATCTATGTTTTTATATTTAACAGGATCTGAGTTTTTATAAAGCCGGCGTTGGTCCATCAGCTGCATTAACTCATCTGTCATCCATTCATGGTGCTTTATGTTATGTTTTGGAGCAAGGTGTTCTACTGTAATTTCTTTTATTTTTACAGCCAGCATTGAACATATAGTTTTAGGGTCCTTTCCACTTTGACATATTGGGTTAATGCAGTTATTAAGCTTTACGCTAACTGTTCTTTTAATACTATCATCCTTAAGGCGGTCTATATCTACTTTTGGAATTAGGGTGTTCTTTGCTTTTAGCTTTTTTAATTTGATTTTAACATTAGCGACAAGAGGGTTATGGTCTGATTTCATATCTGCTCCCGGATACGTTTTTACATTAACAATAGAGTTTTTAAATCTATCATTTATCATTATATAATCTATTTGGTTTCTGACTATATGGGATGGTTTATCGGCAGGTGATCGCCATGTATAGAGTCTCCGAGGCGGATGTTGAAACCAAGTATTCGTAATTACCAAATTATGTTCAGTGCAAAAGTCAATAAGTCTTTCTCCCCTTTCGTTTCTTGTACCAAGTCCAAACTTCCCGACAATTTTTCCTACTTCGCCTTCACCAATTTTGGCATTTAAATCTCCCATCACTATAATAACTTCTTGCGATTTTACTGATTCTATTACTTTGCTAACTTCGTCATAAAATTCTTCTATTTCTTGTTCTTCGCTATCGGCTGTAGGCGCGTAAAGTTGTATTATATTTATATTAAATGGTTGGGCATTAATTTTAAGCAACATGCATCTGTTCGAGAAATGGATTATATTAGATATGTATTTTTTTAATTCATTCCTCACCAAAAAACCCACTCCATGATAATTAGATTTCAGAATTTGTGGGTTCCCGGTGTAATAAAGTGTAAATTCGTCTCTACATATATTTCCGCTGTCAACTAATTTAGTCTCACTTAGGCCTAATATATTTATTTCCAATCTTCCTTAAACTTAATCCATAAAATTATTCACAGGTGGAAGGGCTAGGCCCAGTGTTCCGCGTGACGCTGCAAGTTGAGAACACGAGCGAGAAGGCCGTGGTCGGCCTCTCCATACTGTTCCACGTGCACACCTCCAACTATAAGGTGTCGCAGCCACACATAAAGGTGATCGTTCTTAACTTTGCTTAGGGTGATATTCCACCTGTCCAATTTCTTGATCCAATGTGTATTTGCGTTTTATTTACATTTTGTATAATAAGGGAATGAGACGCAATGCACATTGGACAAAGAAATTGGATAGGTGGAATACCATCCTTGTGCTTAAAATGTTAATCTTATAATTATCTAAAAAAGAAACGCTTGTGTTATACGTAATGTGATAGTTTTGTGTTTACTGTTTAGTTAAAATGTTATTGTAATTATATATGCATTTTCAAACACAATCTTGTATATACTTATGAACAAATTATAGTGAATTTGCAACCAGATTTTGGACGCCATTAGCTAATGTTTTCAAAGATATGAACTCAAATACAGTATCTTTAGCGGGCGCCCTTATTAAATGTCGTCCCACGGGTAAAGGTACCTTAATCTTATGGCCGTTGGCGCTTACGTTATTATTAACGCCGCTGAATAATAATGTGGTGCTATGTGACGTAAGCACCAGCCGCCATAAGGTACTTTTTTCAGTTGAACGTCACAAATAAACTGTTTCCAGGTACCGCTCCTCGCACCACACAGCAAACTCCGCTTCCCAACTAAAGTCGAAGAAGTATTCGACAGTGAACTGAACCCGGACATTTTCTTCCGCTCCGTTACCGGTCAAGGGGGGGAGCGGGCGCTGGTCAAAATACTGTTATTAAAGGAGGGGAGAAGGGGTCCCGTGTTGGCGGCTACGGTGCAAATGCCCCCTACGGACCCGATGATGCTGCCGTATGATAAGATGCAGGATACGGGGGATTTTGGGGTTGCCAATCCAACTTTTGCTAATGACACCTAGTCGCTTCTATAAATCTCAAATGGCTCCTAATGCCAGCTGAGGGTAGATGAAAATATTACATGATCAAATAATGTAGGTTAAAGTCAGGTCATTCATTGACAGATCCAGGCGGTTTCGTATTTGGTTGGTTAACCAATAAATGTTAATACTACCCGGAAATGTTCAAATTGTTTGTTTACATTTATTTAAATACCTAAAGATACAGAGTATAGCAACACCGGCTTCCGACACGTCGGAAGGGAGGAAGCGCAAGCGAAACGGAAGCGTAAGGGGGGGAAACGTACACACAGTCACACTTCTCACTCACTACATACAAAATCTGTAATGACGGCTCTGACCTCTGACCCCATTATACGAGGAACAATATTCGTAAAAGAGTCATGTCTCATCATTAGAGTCATGAGTTGATAATTTTAACTATTTTAACCTCGTCCTGCCCAGTGTGCACAATAAAGAACATTTTTTTACGGTTCTTTCTACTACTTATCCTGCCGACTGTGGGTAGGTACATAGGTACTATTGTCAATAGTTTTAACCCTTTAACCGCCAGAGTCTGATATATAAGACATTACATATCCAGCTCATTTCGCCACAGTCTGATAAATAAGACAACGATCTGATTTGGTTTTTACAGCACATTTATAACTCCCGTAACTATGCCAACCTTACTCTGCGTGGTACAATTACTGTCGGTGGCGACACGAGCACGCTCGATCAAAAATTGCTGGCGGTTAAAAGGTTAATGATTCGTCTGACTGATCTATGCCCTTACCACGACGTACAGTCAACAACAGAGCTATGAATACAGGCAAAGTGTCAAAAATATGTATACAGTACTTTATTGCCTGTACATTAAGGTCGTGTATACATATTTTTGGCACTTTGCCTGTATTCATAGCTCTGTTGTTGACGTACTATAGCAACATGATTTATGTAAAGCTATGCTAAACTATTGTCAAACATTATATAGTTAAATGCAAGACATTATACAAATGCAAGTACAAAGTTTTGTATGCAAATTGTATCTCATTGACGACATGTATGTACCTTTTGGCGTCATTACACATTAGGTACCTATACCTCGTTTTTTTAGCATTAGAGTAATGGTAACATTCCATTTCTAACCGCAGCTGCATTACTGTTCATTTCTACTCTGGAATTTGACAATGACAGCGACGCGTTCAGTACCGGTAGTGCAGCTGCGGTTAGAAATGGAATGTTACCATAAGACTACACGATTATGACTGATTATGACGTTGAAAAACACTTTTGAAAACTAAGTCACAGCAAATATGTAACAATTATAGAGTTTACCAAATAAAAAAAATGTCTCAAATGTGACCTACATTACATTAAACAAAATAATATAATATAATCTGATTTAGTTTTATTTGCCCTGCCACTGATCATCAGGGCGACCGCTAGCGTGGGTGAGTGCAGTTTCGGTAAATACGAATTATACATACATACAGTTCTGCAAGTATGGAATGTTTGATTGGAAATATTCTCTTCTTTCATAATATTAATTTTGGTTTCTTAAATATTATTACTTTTTGAGATATTGGGGAAATAAAAAATAATTACTTTTTCCTCCCTTTTTTTGTTTATAACTTTTGATATTTTTTGCGTGCTAATACACGCTTCGAATACATTTTCCTAGACACCATGACGAATCTAATGAGGTATCACACATATTTTTAGGAGTAGTATCTTTATTTTTCACCGTTTTCAGGATCTCAAACAGACTATCAATTAAAAGACATGTCAAGATCGCTTACCTTCTTGCAAGTTCCTTCTAATACTAAAAAAAGGAACTATATCCCAGCAAACATTTTTGGTCGATATTCCGAAAAAGGCACCTATTTTAGGTCGCACAATTTAGGAGACCAAATTGAGGCACGTCGAATCGACGTCGTGGGCACGTCGAGTCGACATAAATGGGGAAAAAACGCACGTGCCGGCGACGTATTTATTGACGGTAAATTAGTGATTACAACCATTAGGTCAACACTAGGTCATGTTTCCGACGTGGATTCGACGTCGCCACGACGTGCCGCGTAGTGAAAATGTACTAATTTGGTATTCTTTACCACCTTTAGACGTGATGGCGACATATTTTTATCCATATAATTACTCTGCGAGGAAATATTTAGATGAGACGCGATGAAGAGAAAAAGAGACACAAACATTACGCTTATATATTCTTTTCACTCAGAAACAAAATGTCTAACAAGAAAACAACTAATAAAGTTGTGTAATGATAATGGCGGCCACTAAGTCATGTAAAATAATTTAGGCCGATTACACTGATGAAGAACGATGAAATCTAGTGCACAGAAAATTTTTTCGTGCAGTATGTTAGGTTTACATACAAAACTATCGATGGGCTTTTGAAATATTTAAGTTTTCAACATTTTATAAAATCAAAATGCATATATTTGCTTGTAATTGAGTGTTGTAATTGAATATTTGTGTGTGTGAGTGTATTGACTTGATCAAAAATATTGTTTCATTTTGAATATTAGCACAATGAAGTACCGTGCGATGGCACCATTCAAGATATAACAACTTAAATTATGCAATTTCATATTTAGCATCTCGTTATAATGAAAGAAAATGGCGGCACAACCTGTGGCCTATTTTATAAAGCTACAAGTTACAATTTACAAGCGGAAGTCTCGTTCTAAAACATAGGGTTAGAAAGAGACTTCCGCTTGTAAATTGTAACTTGTAGCTTTATAAAATGGGCCACTGATGGTACTTTACAAGTGATTTTAACTATATGGTCGCAATTTGGTATCTATTTTAAGTAACATTTACCTAAAATTAGTAGCTAAATCGACATAAAATCGACGACCTAAAGGTCTCCGTATAAGAAATAATTACGTCGCAAATACACCTAAAATGTCTTATTAGTACATTTGACCTATTGGTCAGACTTTGCAGTTAATTTTACCTAATATTTCGACTTATTTTCAACCATTAAGTCCCTGACTTCATGGTCCCCGTATAAGAAATAATTACGTCGCATATACACCTAAAATGCCTTATTAGTACATTTTACCTATTGGTCAGGGTTCGAAGTTAATATTACCTAATATTTCGACAGATTTTCAACCATTAAGTCCCTGACTTCATGGTCTCCGTATAAGAAATAATTACGTCGCATATACACCTAAAAGGCCTTATTAGTATATTTGACCTATTGGTCAGGGTACGAAGTTAATTTTACCTAGTAATACGACTTATTTTCAACCATTAAGTCCGTGACTTCATAGTCCCCGTATAAGTAATAATTACGTCGTAAATACACCTAAAATACCTTATTAGTAGATTTGACCTATTGGTCAGGGTTTAAGGTTAATTTTACCTAATATTTTGCCTTATTTTCAACCCCTAAGTCCCTGACTTCATGGTATATTTATGAAGTGAAATTTACGTTTTATTATCCCTATATTTTGACTTGGAAGTAAAAGTGTACAATACGTAAAATAATTGGTGACTTAGGACGTCATTTTCACTTAAATTGGTAAAATCTTCTTCGAGCCTAGGAAAAAATACTTAAAATGTTTGCTGGGATGTGTTTCTGTTACTTCTTCACGCTTGAACCGATCTGGTCAGCGCGCTGACCAGATTGCGAACTGGGCCGAAAGACCTGATTCAAAGTATGATTAATTAGTTACACTTTACATTAATTGCCGCAGCCCAACAAACAATTAGGCGACACTTAGCACTTATTTTATCACCTAAAGACATATAACGGCTGTAGAATAGCTATATACTCTATGCTTACAGGCTCTGGTGACATCAAGGTCTTTAAGAGGTCCATGTATAGCTTTAAGATCCACAGTAGCCGTTTTGGCCGCTATAATGGATCTTAAGCAGCTAGTGTTATAGCTCAAAGTGAATTCTACCACCTTAACATCTATATGAGTAATAAGCAGCTGCAATTTTCACTTAAGGTTCTAAACAGGCGATAAAAACTCTTTTATAGCTCCGTTACTAGCAATCGCTTCTTAACTCTCTTGTCTCACTTACAGTCGAAAAGAGAAGTTATGAGTCACTTTTATAGATCATGTAGTCGCAGACGGGCGTTATTCAATACCTTAGTACATCTTATAGTGTTATTAGAGTCTTACTTACAACCTAAGCCTATAGCGCCATGTTAATATGACCGATGAATCAATAAGCAAAACAAAAACTGTTAATTAGAACGTAAATACTTAATAAAGATCGATACTTTTACTCAATATAGACACAATGTTAGTATTGTTGTATTTAAAACCGGACTTCACGTATATTGTTAAATTTTGCGAAAATTAAATACGGTGGACCACAATTTAAAAAATATTATATTCAGATAAATATGCAAAGGATCAGAGGCCCTTTAAAATTTTGTTAGTAATACATATAGTTATTGACAGTGTAATTAATTTCGCCATCATAAATCCGCAGATAACACCGGCATCAGTGAACTAAAATAATTATTTGCTTTTATTTATCCGCCATTACATTTCACTTCAAGCTGTCACAGTGCAAGCTTACAAATAATAATACAAAATGGAAACATCTGCAACCAAAGCAGGCAGGGCTAAGGAAAAGATGTGCAATTACCTTCTTGAGTGTGACAAATATTGACTTTAAATGCTAATATACCATCTAAAGCTGAAAGTATCATCTATATAGCTCTACACTACTACTCAAACAGTTAGTAGTCGCTTCTTTGGCACCCTTTTAAATCCTAAGTTGTTAATCAACGCGTTTACAGCACTACTTTAGCGCTCTTCTACTACAACAGTTTGTAGTCACCTATATGCAACCCATATAGCTCCTAAAGAATTAATTAACACTATTGTAGCTCCACTATACCGCTCTTATGTCTCTTTTTTTATCCGCTAACCCTATTGTAGCACTGTTATAAATCTTATGGTGATAAAATTTGTGCCCAATCCGGGGTTAAAACGGGGTTATAGCCGGCTATAACTCCTATTTTTAGAGCACTAACTACACCTAAAGAGTAAATAGGCGCTTATATAAATCTCTTCTAACCCTTAAATTTAGCGCCTAATGTTAGTTGGGAGGGAACGTGTTAAGATGAAATTTCATATGGAGATAGTTTTTATCATCATTATCATCCCACACAGACGAAATCGAGGGAAAAAGCTAGTTAAAGCATATCTACAGATAATACGACAAGACGCGGCATAATACCTAACAGGGGCCGCCAATCTAAGGATTACCGCACGATAGCAAAAGGATGTCGTTATCAACCTCCCACCGGCCTAAGGTCAAAAAAACTGATTGTGCAAATGATTATCCTTCGGTGCATTGTGCATGGTTATAGGAGTATTTGAGGTGCATATCGTAGCAAGTGTGTTTAGCCGCCCATACGTCAAACCTTGCCAAGCAAAATGAAATTTTATTGTGTCAACACAAAGTTCAAATTAGAATGGAACAGGAGACCTTTTTATAGGTCTCTGGGCGGCTAGAGGTTATTAGACTGTCCGTTATTCAGATTGATAGTTGGTATGTTTATACCTTGTTAGAGCGTGGATCACTACGCATTTACTAGGTACTAGGAACGCGCTGATTGTGAGGTGCTAACTCGGACAAAGATGCGAACCCGCCGCCAAAAATGCGCTCCCATACAATCGAAGTTACGCTCTTATTTTAAAACTACATGTTTTTTTAATTACATAAAACTTGTCACACAATTACGTATCACATAGTTATCTATGTCTGGTTCTAGTTTTCGTTGCTAAAAATTTGTATACAAAGACAACAAAGTGAGTAGAATGTTTGTCTCTAAAACTTGTAAGTACTCGCTCTAGTTCAAAAATCGTATATTGCAAACCATGGAACATTGTTATTACTTAGAATCAAGGACCTACCTTAAAGTCCTCCCTCCTCCTTGCTTCGTTCTCCTTAGTGCGGAGGGTCGTGACCTCCTAGTGCACTTAGTGCAGCACATAATTCCAGATCGCAGATTTCCAGCCTATCCGATCCCTTGCGACTTCTACGCCATCATGGACCTTCTACCGAACCAGTGACCATTAGCTTTTCAAGGTTGTCTCTAGTCTTCCTGGGTATGTGTCCGAAAAATGCAAGTACTCTCCGGAGACATGTGGTTGAGAGCCTGGTGGCTACTCCGAGCTCTTAAGTATAGAAGCGTTGGTCTCTTAAAGTGGATATTTTTAAATTCTTAATTACCTACCTATATATAAAGTCTATTAAAGTGATGGAAGTGATGATCCTTCCGGCCGATTTTGACCATGGCGACCACTTCGACTCCTAGTTAGCTCGGCGCTCGTGCGCCCGAATATGGCTGACATAGCCGATTTTGGAGGTGAACCTCCGCGCACATTGAGGACACGTGAGAACACCAGCCACATAGTGGTAGTGAATGGAAGCAGGCTGGCGCACTTTCAGGTCATCGCGTTTAGCGTCGAGGTCAACTTTACGTTGCTCCTCGAAACCGTGCACTTTGTCATGGACAAGCCTGCGCCACTCAGGACGTTGTGCTGCCAAACCTTCCCACTGAGAGGGCTCGATGTCGCATCTTTTCATGTGTCGTTTCTGAACATCATTGTATCTTTGTATTAAAGTACCTATATCACGAAGCCTTAGCGAAAACCTATTTTGGTCTACTTACAACATTTTTTGACTTGGCAGGTGAGTGAGGTGAGTTATCAGGAATACCCAAGTGCTGGAGGTGTGGCTCGCAAAACTCGTAAATTTTCCCCACTGATAGCACTTCAAGTGCATGACAAATAAGTTCCATAGGTGACCTACTTGCCCGATAAGCGACTTTGGGAGATAGGCCGGGCTGTTATTTCTAAACGCAATGGAACTAGATTAAGGTGAGCTGGGATTTCTGAGAACAAATGTGTAATCAGAGCTCAACTAACGCAGTCTAAAATACGCGCACACTGTTAACTGTATATCGGTGAACCTTATGCCTTTTGTAATAAGGTCCAACTATGTACAGTTAGGAGTGTTCCTGTTTGTAGGATTGTAAGAAAGATAAAGGGCTTACGTTCAAAGGAACGATAAAATGATATGGGGATATTTTTATCAATCCAAATGCACTTTATTTGTTTGCAGATAAGTGAAATTGAAAATTAGGTCGGGCCCATGTCGGGCCAAATGTTCTTTAGGTACAGTCAGCCAAGAAAGCGGTCTACCACTTTTCGACTTCATCATCTGATTGATAGAATCGAAAAGTGGTAAACCACTTTTTTGGCTGACTGTACTACGACATTACGACATGTTAGATCAATAACTTTGCAGGTGTTTATCGTAAAATTTAATGGTGTGTGTTCACTGACTACACTTGCATTCTTAGATTATAGGTACAATTATCAGCAATGTGTCATATCAGCCACATATTTTTGCAAAAGCAAATAAAAAGTCTAGTAGTTTGTGTAATGCATCTCGCAATGACATTGGAAAGTTGGAATATCACCCTTAGAGCCGCCATACACGGACTGCTCGAGTAGTAACCCAGTGATCAATATACACAGACTGCTTTTTGCAGCTTGACCGCATGATGAAATTTCACCGCGCAGCCAAGCGCCCGAAGCAGTTGCAACTGCTTGAGCGGTTCGTGTATTGCGAATGACGATTTTGTATTGAAACTGCAGATCACCCAACGGCGACCGCTTGAAGCTGTTGGCACTGAATGCACTGAATCGACTGCTCAAAGCAGTCCGTGTATGGCGGCCCTTAGCAGTGTCAAACTGACATACCTATTCGCTAACCGCGCTAACGTCATCCATAGGCTACGGTTACCGCTTGCCATCGGGCGGGCCGTATTCCTGGGGCCTGGTAGTAGCTGTAAAGAGATTTTACTAAAACGTATTGATTTAATTCTCTTTGGATTTTACGACTTAGTCAGCATGGTCCTTACCTAAAAAAACTTACTAATGGTCTAAGTATAGTTTTATAAATTAAGTCGCTTTTATGGTGAATATATACCCAATAAATATACCTAGATAAAGATTAAACATGAGATAATAATTTGTTGTTGGTGCCGATATCGTTTGCACTAAAGATACAATAATATTTATGGTGAAGTGATAAGCAGTTTGGACAGATAGCACATTTATAGTAGTGTACCCTATGATGGGCGTGGAACCAGTAATGGGACAAAAAACCACAAATCCTGTAAAATAGGTGTCTAAAAGTAGTTTATAAACACTGCCTGTATATTATCATAAATAAGAGTCCTAGAGCTGTTTCAGTTTGAATTTTTATTAAATTTGGTTGTTTTTTAAGAAATTGGCGTCAACCCAAAAGTTGTCGTGTCACTGAAAAAAAATACCACTACGAATTCTTAACAACTTCGCTAAGAGAGGTGAGTTAATTTATTAAATTTTAATTAATTAATACTTGATGAAAACTAAAATGTGTTTTGTTAATTGCATTTACCATGAGATAAGGTATTCAACATACTATGTTGTGAGTCCACAGATGTAAAAAAATAGTGGTATTTGGCCCAATCCCATTATAGGAGCTGTAAAACTGCATACCTCCTATAATGGGAAATTTACATAATGATGCTTGCCATGCCATCATTTCATGTTTAAACAATACAGAAGTAAAATGTAGTTACGAAATATGTCAACCAGGAGGTATGCTCGGACTTCGGATAAATTAATATCGTTTTTTAGTGTGGGTCAAATCTTGGTAGCCGAGTTTGAGCCACTTTCCCGTTTTCCGATTGAGTTGAAATTTTGTATTCGTAATTAAATATGCAAATCGGATGATAATGCAATATTATGATAACATGGACCAGATCTGATGACCTATTTCAATATTTTATACTGATAGAGCAGTGTCCATTACTGGGGGGCCCATTACTGGAGCTTTGGTGTCCATGACTGGAGAAAAATAGCATAGTTTTAATTTGTTAAGTATGTGGAAACTCATTGCAGTATCTTTGATACAACACGCCTGAAACATGAAAGACGGGTAGGACTTTCATCTTTCAATACGCTAAGCGGTAGACCATTCACATGTATTAGGGATTTTTTTTTTTTAATTCCTTTATTTATTTAGGGACTTTTAATCTTAAGATTACGCCAGTCCCATCGTACCTTAAACTAAATTACAATCATCTACGGCCTGACAGTATACTGACTAATATAATTATACACAAATAAATATATCTCCTTTGCCTCTTCATATTAGGGAAATATCACAAATACTCCAAATTCCCTCTTAAATGTCCCATGACTGGTGCTGTTACTATATATGACTATGACGAAATAGGGTTGGCACAAATTTTAATATGGATTTTTGAGTTGCATCATTAGAATACGATTGTATTCTACTGATTAGTGTCAACTGTCAAATAGAGATGGCGGTAGCCAAATATTCAGAATACATCCTTGTATAATCAAAAAATTGAATGTGTTACAATATATGTGGTCACTTTGGTCGTCACTGTTTGCTGTTGACTTTACATAGATGTAACCAAATCGTCAGTCTCTCTGTCTTTATTATATATTGTTAGAGATATATTTCTGAAGACTTCCAGACAAAAAAATATGCAATTTACACAAAATAGGTAAAAATATGCAGTTTTATCCTTGAGTAGAGTTCTAGACGACCTACCACTTCTTGTTATGTACTTAGAAATCTTTTTTAGTTTAGCTAATAGGTAGGTATACATTTTTTTTCTGGTACGCGCGTCATATCGTATACGTATGCTATGTAAATTTTAATTTAAGTAGGTATCTTAGTAGGTAGGTACCTATACAGGTATTTTGAAACAAAAATATGAAAAATATTAAATTGTACATACCTAATTTATGATACTTAAACATTGGTTAGTTTCTTATTAAAATCATGAATTGCAAATTTGTCTCGTTTCATGCTTCTATGTTAAAAATCGTATTATATCACTCAAATACGTTAAAATACAAAGCAGTGGTGGGCTGGTGGGTGGTCCATCACACAAATCCTAAGGTATTATAAGTTGTATCTTTTGGCTTACCTATCGTAAAATCGAGATAAATTAGTTCCACGGGGTTAGCATTGCCCACAGCGAACCCGTGTTTTTTTTTAATTAATTAATGTACCAAACAAGATTGTATGACAAAAATATGCTTTGTATAAGTCGTTGGGTGTGATTCTAATATTTTTTTTTTAATAAAATATATTTTTTGTTTCAAGTGAGCAATGTTGCCCTCTAGGGCTAAAATAACCCAGATTTACGGTAATTTTCTCCTATAAGCTCAACAAGTGGTACAGTAGGTACCCGCCGACACCAACTTATTGCTTATGTAAAACTGTAAGCACTATATTATATGCACCAAAACCGAGAAATATCGCGAACCTTCAAAAATATATAATCAATTATTCGATTTTTCGAAGATATAATAATTGATGTATTTGTTGTTAAAGCCCTTAGCTTCATTAGCTTGGCCAGATTTTCTCCGTATTAAGCCCCTATATTATACCTAAATGTAAACATTTACAAATTTTTTGTAAGTTTTTATCAATACAGATAACGTTCGTGATAGTGTCAACCCTATCGCAAAAGTCCTGAAAGCGCAGGAATTTAACGCGAAGCCTCCGCGGATTTCAGTCAGTGCCGACGCCGGTTCCGACCTAGCTCCATCCCCTCGGTAAGTACTAAATACTACTAAAAACGTAAGCTTAAACCCCCCTTGAATGTAACTACACTACTGTGTTTGTTTATTTGTTTTTTTTTTCTGATAGATTATATTGCAGTCTGGCTAATGAAACTAGAACCTGCAAATACGCGGCAAATTAAAAAAATCTGTGGCAGGCGGCTCTTTGATTACAAGGATTGCATATTCTTTATATTTTTTATGATTCCTAGAATATAAACAGTATGAAAATTATGCAATTTTATTTCCTTGTAATTAAAGAGATGCCTGCTATATATAGATATTTTGAAATTGCCGCGTTTTTACAGGTTCACCTTTCATTAAGCCAGACTCTAGCTTGTTGTTACGCCGCAAAGTTAATTGCTGTATGAATTTTAGTTTGATTGTACAGTTAGGCCCACTTGCACCATTCCGCTAACCCGGGGTTAACCAGTTAAGCCTGCAGTTACCATGGTTACCAGTACAATTTGACACTTAGTAAACTGTTTAACCGCATAACCCCGGGTTAGTGAGTTGGTGCAAGTGGGCCTTTAGTAGATTGTTAACCAAGGGTTGAAAGGCACCCATTTCTGTCGAGGTAGTTTGGCGCTCGAACGCAGCAGTGAGAGCGCCAATAGTCCGAGACAGAAATGGTGCCTTTCACCCGAGTTAAACACTCTACTTTTCATATCGAATGCGAGGAAACCAAACAAGACAAGGAAATTTCGCAAAACCAGTAATGGAAGTACCTAATAAATCTACGGCCATGATTTATTTTCCTTAGGACTCACTTGCAATGCAATCGGAGACTTTACATGTGTGAAGATTAATAACCCCTAGCGAAAATCATTTAGATTGCAATATTTACGAAAACACACATTTTTTAACAAACTGCAGTAATTTTAAAATGATTTGGTCATTATAATATGAAAATTAGCGGGATTGCCTCTTACTTTTTAATTTTATACTTTTTCGTTCAAAAAGCCGCAATAGACTACCGGACCGCACCGCGACCTTGGTGCGCCGTACGTAATAACATAATAAAAGTATTTTAAATATTAAATAACAATTTAATTAATAATATAAGTATTTTTTATCTTGTATTTTATTTTCATGAATATTATAGTGCTAAATAACTTTAAAAATCAATTTAATATCGTACAAACGTTTAACTGTGGCTGTATAAGATTCTGCCTTTGCTCATTTACGCAAGTGTAAGGTTTAAATAGTACATTTCGATGCTAGTGCGGAAGGTATGTCATTACTTCACGAGTACCGAGATATCTTGCCACGAGCCGTAGGCGAGTGGCAAGACTCGGGACGAGTGAAGAATGACATTTCCGCACGTGTATCGAACGACGTTTTTTAATACAGTTGCGAAAAAATAAGAAAAACATTGTTAATCGTACACTAAACAAAAGTGGTAACAGTGACAGCTCGGTTAGACGTCGTCTTTAAGTATATTATATCTATGCGCGTTTGGCAGCTATTCCGTTTCATTCAGTCAAATTATTAAGAACGGAATTTTCAATATTGAATATTAAAAAATAAACGTGTTATAATGATGAAGAGGTAAGTAATTAAATATGAAATATGTAATATTTTTCGTATTCTTACATTAACGGTAGGTTTTTATGCTGATTACGACGTTTAAAGGAAACTAATATTAACACTCATCAATAAGTAGTCGTGAATTGGAACAAGTATAAATTTAAAAAAATTGGAAAAGTAAAAAGCACTAGTTCGAGATAACCAACTTTCCGCACGCTAAACAGCTACGTAAAGTAGCACTTTTTGAGCAACTGTAATAAAAAAATATTAATTTCAGTACCATTTCGTACCTTAAATTGTCACAGTGACAATCAATATGAAAGTCTCTAGGTACCTCTATACTACACTATTGTCATTGTGACAAGGTACCTACGAAATGAGACCTACAGAAATTAATTCCTTGACCGTACCTACTTTGATTGGATTGATCAATCACGACACGACGTTAAGTAGGTACCTACAAGTTGACATTTTAATGAATGAATGAATGCCGAATTCGCGAATAGAAATTTGGCTGCTCCTTAGAAATCAGTCAAAGTAAAAATTGTTCAATATGACCTAAGGTCACTACGTAGGTCGTAGAAATATCATTTATTATCAGGCAACTAAGGCCCATTAAGATAACTTACAAACTAACATACATACAAGAGTAAAATCTTCCAAGCTAAAAATTATTTCGGCGACACGGCGGTTTCAGTTGAAATGTCAATCTGTACCTATATTATGTATATGTATAACAGTAGGTACCTGATACAGAAGTGCGTAGTAATTCGTCGTGGTAGAACGCTTGCGACCCCATGGCATTGCTTTCAAAAGTATCTGTCACTGTTAGATATTATACATTATAGAGACATAATATATCTCTTTTAAAAACAGATTTATACTTAGAAAGCACAAAGTTGCAACGCCTGTACTGTAAACTCTGCGACTTTACACTCTTTGATAGAGAGTATTATCATATCAATATCAAAATAGTAACAGATTTTAAACTCCGAATGCTATACATGCGTTCGTTGACCCCACGCAATTTCACTGGTCACGGTTGAGGCGGTGCGCCGCGGAAAATTTCCAGATAATTGGTCTAGTCTGACTATAAGAATCCATGTAATGTAACTGTGTGGCCTACCACACTTGGTTTTTATTTTACCGCCATTTTCTAGTGATATTGAATCAATTGAATGAACCAAATCTAGTCGGAATACATGAACCAATTCGATCGCAATGTAATACCAAATAGCTTCGATTATCAATCGGGAATTGATACCGTTCCATTATCACTAGCGACCCGCCCTGGCTTCGCACGGGTTACACAAAACCTTAACAAATTAAACACCTAAACCTTCCTCAAGAATCACTCTATTGATAGGAGAAAACGTCATGAAAATCCATTCAGTAGTTTCGATTTTATTGCGAACATACATACACACAAACAGACAGACGCGGCGGGGGACTTTGTTTTACGAGTACGAGTGTTTTACGAGTACGAGTGTTTTGTCGAACAAAAATGTCCCGCCTCTTATCGCTATGTTTGCGGGCTAATCAGATGAATCACTCGGTTCCGTGTCCATGTGATAATCTATTTTTTATGATTACCCATGACTTTTCGGTGTAAAATATTAAAGTAAAATAAAATTTTCATATTTGACAATTTTTAACGACTTCAACCCCTTCGAAGTCACGTACGACGGGTTTTGTTTTTATGTCTGACCACTAAAAATCGGAATACTGCTGGCGTATTATGGATGGCTTTATCCACGTGATAAAATAACTGTTACTTTTTAACACCGCGGGGGGGGGGGGTGGTGACGGACACACCGTTTAATCGCGTTGTCACGTAGACAAAAATACCATCATATCCGTACTGATGTACTCCTAAATCGAACATGTCTATTTTCTGTAATATAACTCAAATATTTATTCTTTTTTTTTACAGATCTCACCAACTAACTCACCATGTCTCTCGACGAGGTAAGGACGTGACCCTTATTATCATTATTCATTAACCTTTCGACTGAGCCCTTCCAACACTTTGACATGAGGCGACTAAAAGAATCGTCATTTAAATGAAATACAACTGCTGTTGTTGCATCTTAAAATTCGTTATATGTATTATTTATTCAAACACGTTATATGTATTATTTATCTCTTCCGTACAATAAAGTGTTACTTACTTAATCTGTAATACTGTGTACAGTATTACAGATTAAGTAAGAGCGCTGGTGGCCTAGCGGTAAGAGCGTGCGACTTGCAATCCGGAGGTCGCGGGTTCAAACCCCGGCTCGTACCAATGAGATTTTTGGAACTTATGTACGAAATATTATTTGATATTTACCAGTCGCTTTTCGGTGAAGGAAAACATCGTGAGGAAACCTGCATACATCTGCGAAGAAATTCAAAGGTGTATGTGAAGTCCCCAATCCGCATTGGGCTAGCGTGGGGACTATAGCCCAAGCCCTCTCGCGCTCGAGAGGAGGCCTGTGCCCAGCAGTGGGACGTATATAGGCTGAGATGATGATGATGATGAAGTAACACTTATTATTATTAATCTGTAATACTGTGTACAGTCAGCAGCAGATATACCTGAGCGGGCAAGGTGTCCAAGAAAACATATACACTTCAATCGTCACAAAAATAAAGACATCTAAGATGTCATTTTCACGTAGGCTTTCAGTTCGTCACAAATACCTTAACTTCTGAGTTTTTCTTTAACACATACACCCTTATTTAATCACAATGACAATAACGGTTAAAAAGTCAGTTGTAACTAAGCAATCATATTCAAGCTGCTGTCATTAATACCTACACGCACTGCCAATCACGTACGTCAGCAGCCAGGGTGCCACCAGTTGCTAAGCAGTTGTTATTTCAATGGTAACCAAGCATCAACATTTTATCTGTTTAACTTTAAAATAAATACTGTAGCACTACGAATTGACACCTCATTTCTTAAAGAAGTATTTTATCGTTAAGTGTCAAACTTATACAATAAATAAGTAGGTTCTACTAGAATGATCGGTTTTTTTATTTTAACTGTCATATGCAGCTGCAGATGCTGTTCTTCCAAACCGTAGAGCATATTATATACCTATGTTAATATATTTATTTAGCCCACTTATTGTAGTAAAATATACTATACAGGGTGGCCATATACGATATACACCGATCTCTTCTTAGGAATCATGTCATCGATTTTAGTAACACGAAAAACTGCATTCATACATTTAAAAAAATGTGAACTCAGCTCGGGAATCGAACCCCGAACGTTTTGAAAAATAAAACTAAGACTATTTCTATTTAGATATCGATTGTGTAGGTCTTAAGCAATAAATGTTACTATGAAACATGATGTCTGAAATTAATAAAATGCATTGTTTTCATATCCTTTAATTTAATTTAGTCAGTTTTCGAAGAGACCAGCATTTTTAGGGTTCCGTACCCAAAGGGTAAAACGGGACCCTATTACTAAGACTCTGCTGTCCGTCCGTCTGTCCATCCATCCGTCCGTCTGTCACCAGGCTGTATCTCAGGAACCGTGATAGCTAGACAGTTCAAATTTTCACAAATGATGTATTTCTGTTGACGCTATTATAAGTAACAAGAAATACTAAAAACAGAATAAAATAAAGATTTAAGTGGGGCTCCCATACAACAAACGTGATTTTTGAGTAGGAAATATCAAATGGCATTCCGCACAGGAGTAATCTAAGTAACGCCCACTGCGGGTTCAAACCTACAACGTCCTGATATAAAGTCGTACATACGCTACATGTGACATTATCTTCAAAAATTATATAAACTAATGCGAAATTAACATAAAACCAGAAGACACAAATTAATAAGATAGATGTGAAACCCAAAAAAAAACAAAAAGCTGTAATCTCTAGGTGCGTACGACTGAGATTTGAACCCGCGGTCTCTGCTTTGAAAAGCAAACGCCTGTTACTGAGACCACGACGTGCCTTGACAATTGGCTCTAAATTCGGCTTCAGTTAGCTTTTGCTATGTGTCATTCGTCTTGACGATTCTGTTAAAAGAAATAGTTTGAGAGGCTCCTGTCGGTTGAAGGGCAAAACGTGAGATAGATGTATGTGATGACAAGACTGTACTGCTTTCGATGATTGTCAAAACGCTTTACCTGAAATTAGCATGGCTATCTTTTATTCAATATTCGACCATACTTGTATGCTTTAAAGTCTATTTTTCCATATTGTTCAGATATATTTGACACGTTGACCGCTTAGATACCATTGGTTTTTTGACAGCTAAGGTATCAATGACTTGTTGTAAGTGTAGAAATTAATGAATAGCGACTGTTAACATATTTGTGACACGTTGAGCGCTCACAAGTAAATACTACCATGACAGTCAACAACTTTTTGACAGTTTAAACGTTTACCTCTCTTTGAGCACCTGGAGTGTATAGCGACTTCTGCTGCTGACTGTACAGTATTACAGATTAAGTAAGTAACACTTTATTGTACGGAAGAGAGAAATATCTACAGGTATATCAGATATAACATAAATAATAGTACAAGGGCAAACTTATCCCCTTATTAAGAGGGATTATTATTATCATCAGATTATTTTATTATCATGGTTAGAAGCTATACAAATCTTTATAATGTATCTACGGATAAATCTTCGGTAGAACCTCAATGGCTGGAGTCGGACTAAGATAACTCTGCACCGGCTCTCCAGTCACAAATTGTGAAAGTGTCAGCATAAACGATAAATCTGTATGAAAATATGTTATTTGCTATGCCACTCCAAACTTTGTCACGTAAAATCACTGCATTGATAGCTTAGACGGACTCTAAGTCCAGCTATTCATTGACATATTTGTCAACTAAACACATCTGTTAATTGTCAGACAAATCTGAGTGCTGACAGACACATCAATATATTGTACAGCCACCTGCAATAGGTATTACGTTAAGTACTCTTCGAAGGCTGCAAAAATATGTGACACGATCTTATGGCTCTACAAATAAGATCGTGTCAGATATTTTTGCTGCCTTCGTTGTGTAACATATTATTGCAGGTGACTGCAAATATTCAATATACTTTGGGTGACTGTACCTATATCACTAGAGTCGGACCAACAAAAGTCTGCAACGATTTTGATAGCACACGCAGTGCAAGTGGTGTTATTTTAAACGTCATAACTTCTATGACATTATGACGTATAAATAACACTTGCACTGCGTGTGCTATCAAAATCATTGCAGTATTATCTTGGTCTAAAAATCTAACTATACTTGAAGATACAAAAGTCCATTGGACCTAATCACTCTGATCAGGGTTTATAATACTTTATATCGAATTTTATAATCAACTAGGGACCCGCCCCGGCTTCGCGCGGTTTACACAAAACCTTAACAAATTATACACCGAAACCTTCCTCAAGAATCACTCTATTGATACCTACTATTGATAGGTAGGTGAAAACCGCATGAAAATCCGTTCAGTAGTTTTCGAATTTGCCGCGAACATACATTAGTTACATTACACACAAACAGACAGACGCGGCGGGGACTTTGTTTTATAAGGTGTAGACGGTGTAGTGATAAAATAACAAACTCCACGTAATCGATAATTTTATCATTGATTTATTAATATTTATCGATAAAGTACTTATGTGATAAGCCGAAATAAATGAAATACGTAGCTTGAGTTATAATCGCGTGACACAAATTTTTACACCTGTACTGTAGGTATATGTTATCAATTCTAGAGATATCTTCATTTTATGGTTTTTTTTGAACCAAATGCATTATTATTTATTAACCAAAGCTTTCCAGCGGTCAAAAGCCGCATTACTTAATGTCAAAATTAGATTAGACATCTTAATTTGCCTCTAAGTTTGACAAATTGAACTGATAGTAATAATACCTAACATATTGTAACTGAAATTTATGATTTAAATAAATTTATATAACTGACATAGCTCACAAACGTACCTTTAAGATTAAATACGCGTCATTATATTAAAAGTTAATCTAAGAACCTACAGCTGTTTTTTTAGACTGGTTACTAAAACATTAACAATTTCCGTTACAGCAATTCAAACAAGTCGCCGAGTCCGTAAGGAACTGGAAGACCAAGCCTGCAGACTCCGAGAACCTCGCCCTCTACTCCCTGTACAAGCAGGCTATCGCCGGAGACGTCAACATCCGTAAGTATCCGGATACGTCAGTGAAACATCCTTTAAACATAATGGACCAAGCCTGCAAACTTCGAGAACCTCGCCCTCTACTAGCAGGCCATGGCCGGAGACGTCAACATCCGTAAGTATCCGGATACATCAGTGAAACATCCGTTAACACAAGACAAATCTAGCCTTTAAGAACCCCGTACTCTCTGTACAAGCAGGCCATCGCCGGAGACGTCAACATCCGTAAGTATCCGGATACATATATCAAAGAAACATCCGTTAAGTTAAGTACGAGACAAAGCCCGTCCTTAAGAACCCCTGTACTCTCTGTACTGTACAAGCAGGTCAGCGCCGGAGACGTCAACATCCGTAAGTATCCGGATACATATATCAAAGAAACATCCGTTAAGTTAAGTACGAGACAAAGCCCGTCCTTAAGAACCCCTGTACTCTCTGTACAAGCAGGTCAGCGCCGGAGACGTCAACATCCGTAAGTATCCGGATATATATATCAAAGAAACATCCGTTAAGTTAAGTACGAGACAAAGCCCGTCTTTAAGAACCCCTGTACTCTCTGTACACGCAGGTCAGCGCCGGAGACGTCAACATCCGTAAGTATCCGGACACATCCGTTAAGCCCAAGACAAAGCCCGTCTTTAATAACCCCTGTACTCTCTGTACACGCAGGTCAGCGCCGGAGACGTCAACATCCGTAAGTATCCGGATATATCCGTTAAGCCCAAGACAAAGCCCGTCTTTAAGAACCCCTGTACTCTCTGTACACGCAGGTCAGCGCCGGAGACGTCAACATCCGTAAGTATCCGGATACATCCGTTAAGCCCAAGACAACGCCCGTCTTTAAGAACCCCTGTACTCTCTGTACACGCAGATCAGCGCCGGAGACGTCAACATCCGTAAGTATCCGGATACATCCGTTAAGCACAAGATAACGCCCGTCTTTAAGAACCCCTGTACTCTCTGTACAAGCAAGCCATCGCCGGAGACGTCAACATCCGTAAGTATCCGGATACATCCGTTAAGCACAAGACAAAGCCCATCTTTAAGAACCCCTGTACTCTCTGTACAAGCAGGCCATCGCCGGAGATGTCAACATCCGTAAGTATCCGGATACATCCGTTAAGCACAAGACAAAAGCCCGTCTTTAAGAACCCCTGTACTCTCTGTACACGCAGGTCAGCGCCGGAGACGTCAACATCCGTAAGTATCCGGATACATCCGTTAAGCACAAGACAAAAGCCCGTCTTTAAGAACCCCTGTACTCTCTGTACACGCAGGTCAGCGCCGGAGACGTCAACATCCGTAAGTATCCGGATACATCCGTTGAGCACAAGACAAAGCCCGTCCTTAAGAACCCCTGTACTCTCTGTACACGCAGGTCAGCGCCGGAGACGTCAACATCCGTAAGTATCCGGATACATCCGTTAAGCACAAGACAAAGCCCGTCTTTAAGAACCCCTGTACTCTCTGTACACGCAGGTCAGCAACGGAGACGTCAACATCCGCAAATATCAGGATAAGTACATCAGTGAAACATCCGTTAAGCACAAGACAAAACCCGTCTTTAAGAACCCCTGTACTCTCTGTACAAGCAGGTCAGCGCCGGAGACGTCAACATCCGCAAATATCAGGATAAGTACATCACAGTGAAACGTCCGTTAACACAAGACAAAGCTAGCCTTTAAGAACTCCCTGTTCTGCGTAGTGCGTAGGTTCTGTAGTGCGTGTGGTTTGAGATTTAGTCATGTCCTCAAAAATATATTTTACGTATTAAAACAACATGTTATTCATTAAACTTCTATTCTTGTCATTAGATTATTATTGTGCGTTCGAGAAAAATATTCTAACGTCGTTTGCCGCTATACTTAATATTTATGTTTGTCACGTCACGAAACAAGTTTAGAGTTAAGTAATCTTATAATATAAAAATCTATTTTTAGTTTCTAACGTAAATCTGACGTCATAATTGTAGATATAATTATCCCACCAAAAACATAAATGTAAAGAAGGAGAGCCAAGTTCAATACAAAAATTATGCTTGGCTGTGGGCTTCGCCGCAAAAAGAATGGAGATCTAAATGAGTGCCAAGTTCTATGCAAAATCCAAATATCTATTGGCTACAAATATAATGACCACCAAAAAATACTTTGGTACCCTAAATAAAAAAATCATGCTTACCAAAAAAAATTACTGAACACCAAAAAAATAAGGCCTAAAATTACAAATGTACCACCATTTTAATTACGACTGCACTTCAAATTGTATTCGAATACCAAATATATTGAATGATTACCAAAAATCATTAATGATCACCAAATCTTGAAGACCAAATAAATGCGATATTTTCACCTAAATAAACCACTGTGATACCAAAAAATTTATACATATTACCAAATAAAGTAAAATGATGCCAAAATTACTAGCCCCTCCCGCTCAACCCCCGTACCTCGCACCGCATAACTTAGGTAGGCATACTGAAATGCTACTAGAAAAGTATGTTAGGTTAGGTTTGTACTGCTATCAGTTAAGTGGGCTAGGTTAACACTGCGACTAGGGCATGCAGTACCGGTCCCGGTACCAAGAATTTCATTTCCCGGTTCTGGGCATTGCCGGAACCGGGATTCCCGGTTCTTCCCGGTTCTCAAGGCATCTTTTGATTACTTTTAAGAAATTGTTTCTGTTAGCGTACAATCTTTATGAATGACTTATTTTCATATGAATAATTGCGTAAGAATTAATAAATGACTTATTTTATTATAAACAAAGACTTAATTGGCGTTTCAACCTATTTTACGAAATTACCGGCACACATTGCCTCCGCCTGGGCCGAGCCACACGGCCGTAGCGTAGTCGATGCACTCAGCACTATGACGGCACGAATGCCTACTTTACTAGGTTAGTTTGTCGGGTTATTTGGGTCCCCCATTTCATAGCACCATTATTAAATGTTATATAATGTCCTGAGCTAAAGTACTAAAACATTACTACTATTGAAATGGGAATAAATAGTCATATGATGAGAACCGGGAAGTACCGGTACCGGGTGTTCAGTACCGGTTCTTTTGACACCATAAAATTCCCGGGAATATGAGAACCGGGAATTCCCGGGAGCATGCCCTAACTGCGACCCTTACAGAAACGAATTGCTACTAGAAAAGTGGGTTAGGTTAGGTTTGAACTGCGACCCTTACAGAAAAGAAATGCTACTAGAAAAGTGGGTTAGGTTAGGTTTGAACTGCGAACCTTACAGAAACGAAATGTTGGGTACTAGAAAAGTGGGTTAGGTTAGGTTTGAACTGTGACCCATACAGAAACGAAATTCTACTAGAAAAGTGGGTTAGGTTAGGTTTGAACTGCTGCGACCCTTCCAGATAAGAAATGCTACTAGAAAAGTGGGTTAGGTTAGGTTTGAACTGCGAACCTTACAGAAACGAAATGTTACTAGAAAAGTGGGTTAGGTTAGGTTTGAACTGCAACCCATACAGAAACGAAATGCTACTAGAAAATTTTGCTTTGCTTTAATAGGATAGCAAGATTTAAAAATTTGGTTATAATTTTACATTAAAATGGAGTTCTAATTTTGGTGGTCATTTACTATTTTTGGGTTTACAATGATTATTTTGGTGTCATTTTATTTAATAGGATAGCACGATGTAAAAATTTGGTTATCAATTGACATTAAATTGGGGTTTGAAATTTGGTAATTATTTACAATTTTTGGGTTAATAATGATTAATTTGGTGTCATTTCCTTTAATAGGATAGTAAAATGTAATAAAATTGGTAATCATTTCACATTAAAATGGTGTTATAATTTTGGTGATCATTCATTATTTTAGGGTGGTAAAGTAGATTTTTTTGGTATTAAATTTTATTAAATCTGGTGATCAGTTAAATAGCAGCCATATGTATTTATAGGAACAAAATAACATTATGAACAAGTATTAAACTCTATTTTTCTTTACTTTATTGGATACCTATAACAATTGCTGTTATTAAAAAAAAAAGTGAGATCTTAAAGTAGGTTAGATTTGACTTTACGTTAAAGAGGTTTTGAGTTATAGAAGGGTCAAAAGTGGCACCAAGTGGTTCGTGTAATATTACACTCGGCGCTGGCTAGCCAATTCCTTTGCTTGAACTTGGCTTGACACGCTGCCGCGTATATATAGCTGTCTATAATTAAAGCCAAGATCATCCCTAATAGCCATAAAAGTTTTTATTAAGATACGTCCGACCACAGCAAGGCCTTTGTTTCTACAGCCAGTTATTTGTTGCATTAAGTGACAAGGATGACTTACGCTAGACCGGGCCGTGCCCGGGCCAAGGAGTCTGACATGTCATTGTCTATGACGGCTGATCGGTGATCAAGTGGCGCTTTCCATAGAAAACGAAGCGCCGGAAGCTCCGGCCCGGCCCGGCCCGGTCTAGCGTGAGTCATCCTTTAATGACATGTCGTGAGCATGTTGCGTAATTTACAACGTCTGCGATGGCTGAAAGGTAATATAAAACATACATAATATACACACCATAAGCAACTTTTATGTGAAGACAATAATTCATAGTATGTAGGTACCTACTGGAAGACTGAAAATTATTATTGAAATTTCTGTGTAAAGGCAACATATATGTAATAGAAGTCTAAGTATGTTGTAGTACTTGTAGTGAGAATGTTATTGAGTAGGTGTCATTTTAATATTTCGTAAAAAGACATGGCTAGCTCTCAGCTCTCAAGTCCCTGGGCCCTGTTTGTGCAAAATACCGTGTCAACCTAAACAAACGCATTATGCATCTAATGACTTTACATGTATTTGCGGCTTTTCTCGGAAAATATCTTTAAGGTCTGATTGCCACGACTTTTAAAATATTTAGTTAAATATGAGACGTTCGTGTTAATTTGACGCAAATGCAGACATATTTTCAGATAATTTTCTAGAACGTTATTATTTGTTTTAGCATTTTCCAAATGGAAATTATTCGGATAGCTTTTTGATTGGTACAGTCAAGTGTAAAAATATGGGTGCATGTAACTTGCTCAAAAATATGTCCCATAGTTCTTAATTCGCCGACATAAGAGCTATTATGGGACATATTTTTGAGTATGATGCCATATTTTTACACTTGACTGTACCTATGTACGGTCAAGGAATTTAATTTCGTATCTTGTCACAGACGTCATAGTGCCAATAGTATGAGGTCCTTAGTGACTTTCACATTGATTGTCACTGTGACAAGGTACGTACTTAGATAAAAGCTACCTATGTCAAGCAAGAAAAACTGTATAACATACCGGTAGATAGTCTATTTCCTAGATTACTTCGTTTTTCAAGGAGAGTCCTTGTTAGGTTTTTAATCAATTTCATGAGTACCGTAAAACGGGGTGAGTAGGTTTCGCGGGGAGAGTTGGGTGATGAATGGGGAGAGAAGGTTTGAGAGGGGTGAGAAGCGATTTTAAGGCTACTGCTACAAAAATAATGTATTCCAATTTAAAATGGGGCTATAGTAATACGCATAATAAAAAAAAATCGATTCAACAATCTTCCAAAATCACCTTTGTATGAAAAACCCTCTCACCCCAAATACGAGGTACTACGGGGTGAGGTGGATTTTCCTCTTTATCGTCAAAGTTATGAAATGGAACTACCCAAAATAAAATACAAACTAAAATACAAACGTCCGAACCACTTATTATATACACCATTCAGTTTTCACATGTAAAAATAAAATATTGAGGTTTGAAAGTCAAATTAGGTCAAATTTCACCCAACTCACCCCATTTTACGGTACTCGAGATATTGAATGTTAGTCATTGGAACACGTATCTTTCTATTAGTCACCTTTTTGAGCTTGTGAAGCTACAATATTATCATTGCGTCAGACTCAAATGACACAATAGACCAATTATAAAATAATTACAAGTTGATTGTTGAGATTAGCAATTCCATTGCATCCACTTATTTTGTAATCTCTTCTAGCACAACTGCTGCATAGATTCGTACGGATTTAGCGTATTTTTTTTATATTGTATATTTTTATTTCCAATAAGTACGTAGTATTTAATCATCAATGTTAAATATACTTGCCGTAAATTTTAAATAAAGTTATTATTAGCGTCACATTTTTGGAAAACTGTATCATCATCATTATCATCTCAGCCATAGACGTCCACTGCTGAACATAGGCCTCCCCCTTGCTTGGCAGGCGGGTTGGCGATCGCAGTCGAGTACCTACACCGAATTTGAGGGACGCTGCTGCCCGTCCACCGGTGGTCTTGGACGTAGTTTAAGGACATACCTACCCGGGTCCTGTATTAGTACTGTCTAATCTTGAATTAGTGTTCGATAATTTCTTCCAATCGTCTTCATTAATTCGTAGACGAATTGAAGTCCTAAAATGACACAATTTTCCGGTAGGGTAAGGTGGACAGCAATGCACCAAAAGTTTAGATCTTCATTCCTACAGATTTTTAACGATTTTCTTTTTTTTTTTCAGCTGAGCCCAGCGGCATCGTCGAGAAGGCCAAGTGGAAGGCGTGGAGCGGCCGCAAGGGTATCTCCGCCGATAACGCAAAGAAGCAGTACATCGACCTGGCCCAGCAGTATGCGGGCAAATACGCCTGAATCCTAGTTTAAGTTTATTTGTTAAGGATTTGTTACTAATAAAATAATAACTAAACTTTATAGCGCGTTTTTCTAACCCCCTAGAGTCCTAAGCTAACTTGGCTCCGACTTAAACGGAACAAAGTGGGAATAGGTCATTATTAACATCATATGTTCATGAAATTTGACATTAATGATGAAATTGCCACACTCTGTCACAAAATGCCATGTAGGGTTATCTTGGTCTGACTCTATCCCTAGTAGTCGCTCTAAAAGTTGCAGACCTAGCCAGTGGCGGATTTCCAGTCTTTGCCGCCCTAGGCCCTGTAGCCGCCCCTTTCTCAGCACCCATCATATTGACTACATTTTGAGTTATTTCTTGTTATAATCAGCGAATTTTTTGTCACAATTTGCCGCCCCCAAAAAACTTGCCGCCCTAGGCCCGGGCCTACTTGGCCTTAGGCCAAATCCGCCACTGGACCTAGCGAACTCTCATATGGCTCCACTCCACCATTATTAATTCTTTCATTAAATTAAAACGGAATCGATGAAAGTATATTCCTATAACGAACCTTCTCAGAAAATTTCACGAGAATCGGTTGAAGAATTGGACCTGTACAGGTTGGATTTTTTAAAATGGGACAATGAAAGCAGCTACCAGAGGGGCTACCGCGAAAACCGAAATTCGCAAATTGCGGGGATCTTTCTCTTTTACTCCAATGAAGGCGTAATTAGAGTGACAGAGAAAGATGCCCGCATTTTGCGAACTTCGATTTTCGCGGTTATAGCCCAGATTCTATGCTGTCCCGCCATTCTTAATGGTTTTAGAAAACCTTCCCTGACATTTTAATTACAGATGATGGGTACTTAACCAATATTAAGTCAATATTAGAATCCATTTTTATCCATGATCGAAAGCTTCTTAGAGACCATCCTAGGTTAGGGCATTAGAAAAGCCACAAATGTAAAAAAAGAGTGTTTTCATACATAAAGAAAGCAAACTTTGCTCCCGAATGACATACAAAAATTTTCACCTTATCAATGCGTGGAAAATACCACATGTAAAACATCAAGTCATTACAAATCCAATCCAAATAAACACTAGTAAATAGGTATTATCATTCAAAATAATCAGAAGTAAATTCCACTAGCCAACATGAAATAACATTTATTGAAACTTTATTGCACAGTAAAAAATATACAGTTATAAAAGGCGGATTTAATGGCACACGACATTCTCTACCTCAACCTTTATGCCAAACAGAGATGTAAAGTTCCTGGTCCTGGTTGATGGTCCTGGGTTCGAATCCCAGTAAGGGCATTTATTTGTATGATGATACAGATATTTGTTCCTGAGTCATGGGTGTTTTCTATGTATTTAAGTATTTGTATATTATATATATCGTTGTCTGAGTACCCACAGCACAAGCCTTCTTGAGCTTACTGTGGGACTTAGTCAATCTGTGTAAGAATGTCCTATAATATTAAAAAAAAAAAATTAAAAAAAGTTGGCCTTATCATATATAGATAGACAAAAGGTATCGATATAATATTAAATGATAATCTTTTATTCAATAAACGTTAATACAACAATATAATAAAACAAAAACTTAAGACTAACTTAAGTCTAGTCAAACAGTCCCCCCCGAGTTGTCCCTGGCGCCAGAAGTTAGTCTTAAGTTTTTGTTTATTATATAATATTTATGACGTAAGAATATAAAGTTAATAAATACCTATAGGTATATTCTACGTTTGGTTTGTTTTTATAATTAATTTATAATCACAGTAAAAATCATGTAGGTAAATATGTTTAACCCTCCTCCTTAACGTCATAGGTACGTACAGTCGCCATCAAATATATCTGAGCGGCTATAAGGCGCTCACAAATATCTGAACACGCCTCTATTGTCAAGGCGTTAAAGTAAGTGTTCATATTTTTGAGCACCTCGGCCGCTCAGATATATCTGATGGCGACTGTAACTAATAAATAAATGAATTGTGCCGAACCTTTTTGTCTAAATATAGTTATTTGTACAACAAGAGATCAAAGTTTGATATTTCTTCGAGTGTTTATTTTGAGTCCCGTGCAAGCGAAAGATTCTATAATTTAGAATCTTGAGCGTAGTAAGGGATTCAAAAGCGCACGAGATGTAAATAACTTTGATCTCGTGTAGTACACAAAATTTTTCACCCTAAGCAGTGACAACATACCTAGAGGGACAGAGATAATAGAACCCAAGTATATCGAACTTGTATTAGACCCCGCATGTTGAAATGACATTTGACTGTAAAGGTCACTTAAATGTTATTTTGTCTCACTCGGTGAGCAAAATCGCATTTTGCTCACTGAGTGAGACAAAATGACTCAGTGAGCAAAATCGCATTTTGCTCACTGTTTTTAAGAAGCAAAGTACCCTTGTTCGAGCTGCTGAGGTGAAAATATATTTTGATAAATTAATTGGGTACCTACTTTATCAATAATTAAATGGCTTCTGCCCGTAACATTGTCTGTGTAAATTCAGTATTTCCATTTACCACTTTCATGGTAATTTCACCCCCTTTTTCCCCACTTGAGGCCTGAATTCCCTGGATAAAAACTATCCTATGTCCTTCCCCGGACTCAAACTATCTTTGCTTAATTTAAGTTTAAGGTAAAAGACAGAAACAGTTACTTTCGGTACCTAGGGCGGATAGTTTTTAATACTTATATCTACTCGTACAGCTGAAAGTTCTGTACCCTCATAATTTTAACAAAACAATTTTGAATGTTATTTAAGGACGTTTATAGGGCACATGAATATTAGATTTTATATAAAATGCATATGGATTATGGACAATCCTATCGTTATTCACACCAATCACACCTATCAAAAAAGTACGGATATGATGGTTGTTCTTGTCTACGTGACAGCGTGATAAAACGGTGTCCGTCACTTTCTATCCCACTGTATAAAAAGGTGACAGTTATTTTATCGCGTGGATAAAGATGGATAAAGCCATCCATAATACACCGGCAGGTGAAAACTTCATGTTATCCGTGGTCAAATGTCATAAGTACTTACTTATTTCAAAATCAAAACAACTAAGTACTTAAGGATGACTCACGCAAGTCCGGGCCGTGCCCGGGCGGAGGCGTCCGACATGTCATTTTCTATGACGGCTGACCACGTGGTGCTTTCCATAGAAAACGAAGCGCCGGAAGCTCCGGCCCGGCCCCGGCCCGGTTTAGCGTGAGTCAACCTTTGCTTGTCTCTAGTAAATGAAACAAGTAAAAAAATTCGCTCTCACCGCAGAACCCTTGAAATACATCAAAAACAGAAGCAATGTGAACTAAAGGTCCTTATTGATTTCAGGATAACAAAAAAAAAACACGCTATGACGCAAAAATCCGATAGCAAGTGTCGATTAGGTCGAATGACGAGTTTTTGACTCTGCACAAGTTTTGTTCAGCCGCTCATTACCTCAGTCCACTGGTCGTATCCGCGAGGAACACCCGCTTTCGTTCTCCATACCTGTAAGTGCCGCTAATTTTTAAAAAAGTTAAAAAATATTTGGACGAAGGCATGCCGCATATGCCAAATTTTTCTCTAAATCAAAGTTTAAATAAGTTTAATCATATTTTGTGGTAGTAAGTTGTGGCGATTTCGCCGGTCGTAACTCAGAATTTCACTGGACACATTTTGAATTAATGATATTGCATGTTCGATAATTTGAATGTTTGTATTTTACAGATAACCCACTAACAGCACCACACACCATGTCTCTCCAGGAGGTGAGTGTTAATTGTGTAGTTTGTATTTTAAATTTAGAGCCGCCAGCTAGATCCGCAGTGTTAAAGTTTTAAAGAATATGTAATGTACGGTCGAAAGTATGTATTAATTTATGGCCCTATTCGTACCCTGTCACAGTGACAATCAATATGAAAGTCGCTAGAGACCTCATACTATTGCCACTGTGACAAGGTGCAAAATGGGTCATAAATTAAAACTTTCGACTGTACCTATTTAGAATTGTACAGTCGCCATCAGATATATCTGAGCGGCCAAGGTGCTCACAAATATCTGAACACGCCTCTATATTGTCAAGGCGTTAGAGTGCGTGTTCAGATATTTTTGAGCACCTTGGCCGCTCAGATATATTTGATGGCGACTGTACCAGTATTTAACCGGTTATTAGTTCCTGTGTCAAATATTGGTACAGTTAGATATTTATTCTTCAAAATTGTTTTGTTTTCTAAGATCGGTATCATAGCCGTTCATATATTTGCCGGTTCGGTGAACTGTAAAACTGCTGTAATTGTCCTATTTAGCAGAATCTTGCTAATTATCTGAGAAAGTTAGTAATTGTTAGTTATTGTAAAACGATTATAGGTAGAGTCCGCCTAAGCTAATTTTGCACCGACTATAACAAAGTAAGGAAGTGTCATTTGATCAAAATTTTTAATAGAAACTTGACATTATTGATGATATGACATTGCCACACTCTTGTTCATTGCCATGCATAGTTAGCTCTAGCTTGGTCCGCCCTTTAATGCACCATAATAATAATTATAAATATTTACATACTTAGATAAATATCAGTCAGCTTGAATGTAGAATTCCTGTCTCTGTTAATTATTTTATTAAGTAACAGCTAAATACATCATTTGTGAAAATTTCAACTGCTAGACAGTTCATGAGATACAGCCTGGTGACACACAGACAAACAGACGGACAGTGGAGTCTTAGCAATAGCGTTTTTACCCATTTGGGTACGGAACCCATAAGAATTATTATTTTGTTTTCAACAATATTGCATAACAACTAGCACTTGGAAAATGTATAGTTTACGACTAATATGCATTACATTAACATGTTAAATAATATAAATATGATAGTATGGAAAACACCATTATGAAACAAAGTACGCATATGAATATGTATATTTTTTTAATAATAATAAGTATACATAACTGAATAAATATAAAGTGAAATTGTTAAAGTCTTATGTAACTAGGTACCTATCTAGTATCTAGTTTGCCAAAGGCCAACAGAAAACTAAAGTATAGATTCACTTCATCATAATAGCGTTAATATAACATAATAAATATAACCCACATACATTTATGTAGTGAAACGCGTCTATGATTACCTTTTACTCGTACATAGACACTCTCTATAACTTACTATACTCTCTGGTGTGTTAGTTATTCAAATTACGAATTTGAAAAAATTAAACTAATTATTGAAAACATATTTTCCTATTTTTTCAAATTTTATTAAAAATAACGACGACTCACACTTGACCGGGATTTACCTAATTAAAGTAATTTATACATTTTATCACTTATAATGAGATCAGCTTTGTGACAAAACGCCACGTCAGATATCATACACTGACGTGGCGGGTCGACAGAAACAGAATAGGTACCTATTACTAATGTGACGTTTTGAGACAAAAGGTTACGCTTTTTCGGTTGTTATACCTAATGTAGATTTCTTATAGAATTTTTACGGCAGTTTCGCCTTGCTTGACAACATAGAACTTACAACGCCCCTTTGGTTAAAAACGGTAAAATTAAATCACAATAATCGTATTGTGACGTTTGGAGATTCCATTTTTTGGTAGGTAAGCCAAAGAACTCAACCGTGTCTTTCTCTACGTGACAGCGTGATAAAAGTCCGCCATTTTCAGTCGTTAAAAAAAGTGACGGTTATTTTTATTTTATCACGTGGATAAGTTATCCATCATACACCTGCAACAAATACAAACGGGTCAAGGCGAAAGATCAAGTTTAGTCTTTATGAATAAATTACAGTGACGTCGTGCTTACGTTTAAGTACTTATTTCTGAACCTATTGTTCTTTATGAAGGACATTAATGCCTGCAAAGCTGGCAATCATTGTTGAAGAGATCATCTGATTTTATGCGATTAAGGCAAAACTTTAATTGAGACACAGTTACAGGTACAGTTTTGGCGCTGAAATTTAAGAGTAGCAAATTGATATCTGTCCTCACCTTTACCTTACAAACACCAAAGAACACTTTAAAATTGAACTGGCTAAAATAAATTTTGCAAAATAACTTATAAGAGATATTTGCATGTGTTTTAATGGCAGGAAGATCCTGATTAGCTATAGGCCATAAAGATGCCTATACCTACCTACTCTTTTTAGTCGAATTGACACTAAACATTTTTTTTCGATTATTATGAATTCATGAATAATTTCGTCACGACTCGAGAGTCTGAGGTCCGCTTATTAGGAATCTAAATTCAAAAATTGGCACAGACGCAATTGCTACATTTGCTACTGACATTTTGACGTTCCAGCTCGTAGGGTGGTTTACCCTACGAGCTGGTAAACAAAGCCATATCAGAATTTGTCCGGTTTCCTCACGAGCGACTCTCTAGGTAACGATCAAAGTCTGGAAGGTTAACAAACGAACGTAACTAACAAGTCAGGGGGCGACAGGGTCAAAGTCTTCAAGAATTAATGAGACGTTTTCGCGCCAGACTTACATCGTCTTGTCGTTAAAGACGGTTTCTAAATGTCTCTTTATGACACTGGCGTCTTATTGATAAAATTACAAATAATAGTTTAAAGTTTTTATTGACCCTGCTGAAATTGCAAGTAACTGTGTTAACTAACATATTAATATTTATTCTGACATTACAAGAATCAATATTCGACAATTAAAGTGACACCTATATGTATATCATTGTTGACTTAGTGGCCTGCTTCGCAGGCGGAGGTAAGCAACCGAAAAGGGTTCGCCACAAGATCACTTCGTCGCTTAATTTTTCCTTCTGTTGTCTGTATTGTTGACGCGACCACAATAACTCTAATAGTGGAACTAATATAAATGACAAATGATATGGTCTATTAACCTATGTATATTAGGCAGTAAGCATCCCGAATAAAATAAAATAAAATAAAATAAAATAACTATCGTCCTCTTGCCAAAATTCACGTATTCCGTCAACTACCATAATCTTTTGTTTCGGTATCTCAGTATTTAATGTAAATAAATCACAATCAAGGTTGACTACGAATGTCAACTTAATATTTAGATACACACAGAATAAGGTCCAATTTGCAATTATATAAGATGTTTACTCTTCCTAAATTATGATCAAAGTATTAATGCAATAGGCACACACGATTGATTCCGTTTATGACGTCATTATGACGTTTACAAATTATTAGGCAGAACGAAGGCCACTAGGCGTATTGTGTGTCCTTTTCATAATGGTTGTAGACTTTGATCCAACTAGGGCTGTAGAGTTAACTCTACATAACACGTCAATAATATCACAAGAGTTTCCCCAAATAATAACGCCATACGAACTGCAACTGCGAGTCATAGCATGATACTGACAGAACTATGCAATGCAAAGTATTAGGCAGACCGGAGGTAATTTAGATTCGTGTAGGTATTTGAACGAGCCCCCTCGTATGATCAATTTATATTCAACACATGCAAAGGGCAATTGGCCTTTTTAGCATATCAGAACTATATTTAGGCCGTTCCCTAGATGCTTTTTAAAAGTTAAAGCTGGGAGACTTAAAATCTCTGAAAAATTGCGAGTACCCCTCACTTATTATGGACCCGATTCGGATTTTGAAATAGACCTCTATTAGACATCTTTTAGACATCACCAAGATACGATAACGATATGTTTAAGATCTAACCTGTCAAATTTGACATTTGCGCGATTCTGGAGATACTCTTGAACGATTTCCACAGGATATGACTTAGAGATCCAATTCACATAACTACTTAATAGATATCTTACTCCATGTAACGTAAAAGTGACATTGGTTGCACGAATTGCGCTGCAAAAGAGAACTAGTTGATATCTAAACTATAACGTATCTAGAATGGATCTAGTACGTGTCGTCTCTTGTGAATATCTTGAAGTTCGAATACGGCAGTATGTGTCTAAGAACCAGACACTGTCGCATGTTACGTCCGTTGTTTTGTTCCGTTAGAGGTTTTTGTACTGACGTTAAATCCCATTCGAGCATGGCGCTGGAGCACGCCAGTGTAATGGAATTCGCCATCTTTTTACAAACCTGTTTGAGGCTGTAACCATAATCTTAATAAATAAAATGACGCATAATGCAGAATTTGTGAAGGAGAAAAGGTGATTCATAAGATTAGTGCGCCAAAAAGAGTTAAATAACGTACTTAATCGTCGTTTGAATAACACACATCGTTCCTACCTACGTATTCAAAATCCCAAAGCTGATACACGAACTAGGTACATAAAATATTATGCTGTCATGAATGTTGTCCTTTTTATGAATCTTCTGAATATTAGTTATTGAATAAAGGAATACTGTTATAGAATGACGTGGATAGGAGTCAGACCGAGATAAATCTGCAACGATTTTGATAGGACACGCAGTGCAAGTTTTATTTTGAACGTCAAACTTCTTAAATTAAAATGAAATTATGCAGACACTACCTTGGTTTAACTCTAATGCATGCATCGTTGCAGATTTTATATCTACAGCAATTTTAATAAATCTAGCCAATGCAGCTTTCTCAGATTTCGCCGGAGACAAGTTTTCGGCAGAACTCGTTCGAGCGTAAAGCGAAACTTGCTTCATTTAATTCAACTGGTTTGAGCACATTAATCAACTGGTTTTTGGAAGATTCCATGTGCCATTGACTATATAGATTTCTAGAATTCTACAAGCTAGGAGGGTAACTGTTTGTTTAAAAAAAGCGTGGGATGAATTATTATAAGTACTTGAATTTTTAAGTAAGAGAAACAATGCGTAAATACTCAAGACACTTTTGTATGTGAACCCATTATTAAAAAACCGGTCAAGTGCGAGTCAGACTCGCGTTCCTAGGGTTCCGTACATGTACAACGTATCGGTCAAAACCAAATGTCAAAACCTCAAAATCAAACATTCATCCTAAGGAGCACTACCCTATTTAAATAGACCTATTACAGTAGAACTTAGTAATTTTGAAAGCGTCAAACTTCCCCAACATCAGGTGTCATGTGTGTTATCAATCTTAGTGATTTTAGTTTTATTGTGTAGTACTTAGTCCTCTTTAAATCATTTATCAAGATATATATTTGTCTCTTTCCAGCAATTCGACAAGGCCGCCGGTGACGTCAAGAAGCTGAAGGCTCTGCCCAGCGACACCGACCTCCTGGAGTTGTACGCCCTCTTCAAGCAGGCTACCGTTGGAGACGCCGACCCTGCCAGTACGTATCAACATTTGAGGCCCCTCGTGGGAGAATGACATATACTAAACCGCAGTACTCCTAACTGTAGGTACAGTCGCCATCAGATATATCGGAGCGGCCAAGGTGCTCACAAATATCTGAACACGCCTCTATTGTCAAGGCGTTAGAGCGCTTGTTCAAATATTGTGAACGCCTTGGCCGCTCCGATATATCTGATGGCGTGGACATGGGTGGACCTCGTCACAAAAGGCATTACGTCCACGCATGTACAGTTAACAGCATATATAGGTCAAGAAATGAATGCTCAAAAAACGTTGTAGAGGGAAATGCTAGGAACACAATTTTTGACTCCGTAACTTTGTTTGGACTAGTTAGGAGGTGAACATATCAAAAGTCCCCGGCTGTAGTCCCGGTGCTGGGGGGTAGAGGGGGGTAAGAAGGTCGAATTTTTCGGTTTTTCATTGATATCTTGGAAACTTTGCGTCTTAGCGACATGACTGCTAAGACAAAACGAAAGCTAATAAAATTAGTTACAAGTTTTATCCAGTCAAGTTTTTCGATATCTTGAATAGTTTTTGAGATACCCGTTTAGAGTTTGCGAGATGAAAGTTTATTTAGAGATTTTAATTTTATCTTGATATCTACATCAGTGAAGCTGTTAGGCCATGTTTGGTATCATTTTCGTATAAATCGGGGGTGCTGAATTCATTTATGGTATCACATTGACACTATTCCGAAGTAAAACCAAAATTTTAAAAAATATATTTTTTTAAATCCTCTTCACGCTTAAACCGCTGAACCAATTTCGTTGAAATTTCGTATAGAAATAGTTTCAGTCTCGACACAGGACATAGGATAGTTTTTATAACCAAAAGCATCTTTTGAGGGTGTGAAAAGTGGGGTGGAAGTTTGTATGGGGAGTCAATAACCGCTGAACCGGTTTAGATGTAATTTAGGATGGTATACACCTGTGATTTAGACGAAAATGATACCAAACATGACTTCAAACCTTACCTTAAGCAGTATTAACCTCAGGAATTCAGTTTCGTCGACGAAGTTGAATTCCCCCCATACTCCATTTCACAACTTTAAAGGATGATTATTGAGATAAAAAGTATCTTATGTCCTGTCTTGGAACTCGAAATATCTGTATACCAAATTTCAATCAAATCGATTGAGCGGTTTAAGCGTGAAGAGGAATTTAAAAAAAAGGTATTTCTTTAAGGTTTATATCTTCTTATTGCTTGGCCTAATAGAGCAGCGGTTCTCAAACTTTTTTGGTGACGGAAACCTTTTGGAAAGCGAAATATTTGACGGAACCCCAAACTAAATATTTTCGTCCGTCACTGTCGACCAGATATACCTATTGTTTTTTTCTTATTATTACAAGTATTTTCGCGGAACCCCAACAGAGGTTTTGCGGAACCCTAGGGTTCCGCGGAACACACTTTGAGAATGGCTGGCATAGAGTAATATAAGTAAAGAAACAGTGGTAACTCCATACATCAGTGTTCTTACCGAAACACGAGTTATTTCGTAGTCGACATCTAACGTCAAGTAGTGGTACTATCAGTTCCGCTACTTGACACCAGATGTCATTAATGTCGCTGTCGCTACCGACCAAAAATGTACTACCAAAGAGAATATATTGTAATAGAGAGGTAAAGTCTAAGAAAAAAACGTGCCCCTTAGTTTGACAACCAAAACAGATGGCGCTGTACTCCGCCATATATTTTGCGGTCACTTAATTGTCAAACGTCAACTTTTGACAATCAGAGTTACCGCAAAATGTATGGAGCTGTACAGCGCCATCTCGTTTACCTGTCAAATTCGAAGCACAAAATTGTCTTAGATTTTACCCATCTTACTCAATCAATATATCTTTGGTACTACTAAAACAATTTATAACTAATATCATAAGCAGAAGGAGTTGAAAATAGACTAGAATAATAAATAGATTATCATCATATACGAGTATGAGCTGAAAATTGTTGAGCATTGGTGTTTTCGTTCGCCGCGACATCTATTGTCAACTAGCAGTACTGATAAATTCGCTAATTGACGCTAGATGTGGACGACGAAATAACTCGTATTTTGGTACTTTTATTTAACAGTGTGGGCGACGGTACGCTGAAACTGCTGAAATAATGAGGGTCCGACTACGATATACATTTTGGGCTTTTTAATCCTCTAATTTCTTAAATCCATGTCCATAAAGGCTATCAGATCGCACACGAAATTAAGATAGCCACATAATAAGTTCACCAACCCCAAAGTATGATACCATACCGTGGATAGAAATAATGTAACTAGAATACGATTAGCGTGGCGTAAAATATTTAACTAGTACACTTTCCTACGAGTCTCTTTAGCTCTAGCCATCATGCAGTGTCGACATGTTCATGTTATTGTTATTTACAGCAAACATGATATTTCAATCACGACAAATCAGTGATGGATCGCAATTGATATCCAAAGATAACAAATAGGTACACGGAATTTGTACTTTCTTATCGTGGAATTAGCTTTAACTGATCGTTTTTATCAAAATAGGCGTAAAATTATGCTATGTGTACCTATAATTAAAAAGTTAAGTAGTTTATTTTATCAAAATCAAAACTGATAGTGTGTACGTATAGGTACATATATGGTTAATTTTAAAAATGCAGTCGTGATCCTGTATATATCCTGGTGTGATGATGACTATACGAGTAGGTATATGAATTTAAAATAGGTTCTAAGCAAAAGAAATACATCATCATCTGTGAAAATTTCAACTGTCTGTCACGGTTGATGAGATACAGCCTGATGACAGACAGGCAGACAGTGGAGTCTTTGTAATTAGGTCCCGTTTTTACCCTTTGGGTGCAGAACCAGAACCCTAAAAAACACGGTTTAGAATCGTGACTGGAAACAAAAGTTAACCAAAATTAATAATTTAAATCATTTCGAGGTTTTTATGACTCTAATAACCTCTCTGACGTCAAATAACCAGTTTACATTTCAAGGTTGACTTGACTTAGGACAGGTATAAGGTAGAAGTACTAGTGTTCGACGCTGCACTAGTATTCGACATGGGCACTTTATATCAAAGTGACAAGGATTAAATTTGAATACAAAAGAAAACTCTTCGCCGTTAAAATTTAACCTATATTTGACATAAAGTGCCCATGTCGAATACTAGTGCAGCGTCGAGCACTAGTACTTCTACCTTACCATGATTTAAAAAAACCGGGCAAGTGCGAGTCGGACTCGCGCACGAAGGGTTCCGTACCATAATGCAAAAAAAAACAAAAAAAAAGCAAAAAAGAAAACGGTCACCCATCCATGTACTGACCCCTCCCGACGTTGCTTAACTTTGGTCAAAAATCACGTTTGTTGTATGGGAGCCCCATTTAAATCTTTATTTTATTCTGTTTTTAGTATTTGTTGTTATAGCGGCAACAGAAATACATCATCTGTGAAAATTTCAACTGTCTAGCTATCACGGTTCGTGAGATACAGCCTGATGGTGACAGACGGACGGACGGACGGACGGACGGACAGACGGACGGACGGACGGACGGACGGACAGCGAAGTCTTAGTAATAGGGTCCCGTTTTACCCTTTGGGTACGGAACCCTAAAAAATTGACTTATTCTTTTTAAAAACCACATAAATGATGTGTGGTATTGAATATGAAGAACATATTTTTATGCCAATATTACATATCGCCAAGCTGAGAAAGATTCATAGCGCAGAGAATTAGTTTTTTTAATGACATTGTATTTTAAAATTTGTAGGTATACTAACTATAGCTTGTATTGTTAATTGTATTTTGACACGCACTAATATACATGATGGGTGGACAAACCCGATAAGATGAGATATTTTGTCACTTAAATAAGAACTCTACGCACGTCATATTATAGTTCTAATTTCACCTCACATACTCATTTGCACGACTTATCGGGTTTGACCGCCCATCCCTCGTTAATATGATTTATTAATATTGTTTTTACTTATTGCTCCCTTAACTTAATTTTGCAAACGCACACACACACCTAAATATTATCAATATTATCATGTATATAGTGTCTGAGAATATACCTACCTGAATAAGTACGGTCAGTCAAGAAAGTGGTTTACCACTTTTCGACACTATCAATCAGATCATAGAGTCGAAAAGTGGTAGATCACTTTCTTGGCTGACTGTACTTACACATAGCTGCCATTGCGTAGGTATAAAATCATCAGCAAATTTTTTGTCACAATTTCCCGCCCCTAATATTTTGCCGCCGTAGGTGTACCAGTGTTTCTCTTATCCCAACTGACCCTAAATGTTTTTTTTTACAGACAAGCCCGGCCTCCTCGACCTGAAGGGCAAGGCCAAGTTCGAAGCGTGGACCAAGAAGAAGGGCACCTCCAAAGAGGACGCGCAGAAGGCCTACATCGCCAAGGTCGAGAGCCTCATCGCCTCCATCGGCCTCCAGTAAAAAAATAAAGCAGTTTGGGCGAGCGGAACCATTTTCAGCATGGGCTTTGCGTAATATTATTGATAAATCAGAACATTCTAGAGTGAACATCCTTTCATTGAATCTCTAATGGTCGAAAAACTGCATTTTATCAATAAGAGGTCATTATGAATTTTTACGCATGCCCTTCGGTTTGAGCAAAGTTGACGTTATCCGAGACTGAACATAACTAATAACTTATTTACCATTTATAAGCATTTAAAGCGTCATACAGCTTCTTCCTTTGAACTTCCAGCCGCCCGTCTCATGAGTCAATAATTTATTATTTCGGTTTAGGCACAATTAGTATAAGCAAAGAGAATTGATTGTAGTAGTAGAGAGGAGAAGACTAAGAAAAAAACGTGCCCCTTAGTTTGACATCCACAACAGATGGCGCTGTACTGCGCCATATATTATGTTTTGCGGTCACTGATTTGTCTAACGTCAACTTTTGACAAAATTTACCTGTCAAATTCGAAGCACGAAATTTTCTTAGATTTTACGCATCTTACTCAATCAATGTATCTTTGGTATAAGATGTTGAACATCACAATATTGTAAGCATCACATATTGTTATTGTGTTTATATTGTGGGATGCGCTCGTTATGAGTTGGTATTGTTTTGTTATACTTTTTTATATTGCCTGTGAAATAAATCAGTTGGGAACTGTTATTTTTAAACAGTAGTGCTTCGATAAGTTAAAGATCGTGGGATATATTTAATATTAGAATTATTATTTTTCTATTTTAATGAAAAAGAAAGGCGCAAAATTAGAATTAAGTTTCTTCTTATTTACTCGAACCGTCTTTTTTAATGCACATGATTTGCTGTGCTGTATTTATTGACTTTTTTCGTGTTTAAAACCCAGATACCTACATGAGTAAAAAAACCTGAATAATGGTTTTCACAAACCTAGTCGAAATTTAAATTATCGAAGTTGTACTGTATGTTTTCTTCTTATAAATATAGAAATATACCTAAAAAAACACGAGCCTAACGATTTGACAGCGTTAGCGAAAAAAATTCGCCGAGCTCTGCAGAATCTTGACGTGAATAAGGCCAATGGACCAGACGGTATACCTGCACGTGTACTAAAGCAGTGTGCGCCTGAGTTGTCTCCTGTACTGACACGCCTGTACCGCCTCTCTCTCCAAACAAGAACGGTGCCGAAATCCTGGAAGCTTGCAAACGTGCAGCCAGTACCCAAGAAGGGTAGTCGTGCTGATCCCTGCAATTACCGACCAATCGCCATTACCTCCATGCTCTGTAAAGTCATGGAAAGGGTACTTAACGGCAAGCTGCTGGCATACCTCGAAGCAAATGATCTGCTCAGTGACCGTCAATATGGCTTTCGCCGAGGTCGGTCTACTGGGGATCTTTTAGCGTATGTCACGCACTGCTGCGGCGAGGCCATCGAGAGGAACGGTGAAGCGCTTGCTGTTTCACTGGACATCTCGAAGGCCTTTGACAGGGTTTGGCACGCAAGTCTCCTTAGCAAGCTTCCTGCATACGGCATCCCTGCTGACTTTTGTAGCTGGCTATCTGATTTCTTGAGTGAACGGTCGATCAGAGTAGTTATTGATGGCTGCTCTTCGGGCCTCATGGCCATTGACGCCGGTGTTCCTCAGGGGTCTGTTCTCTCCGCAACCCTTTTCCTGCTCCACATTAACGACATGCTGCAACCCAGCATTGTAGGTTATGCAGATGACAGTACGGTTGTTGAGAGATATTTGGCTAGTGCAGGGGACAGCAGGGAGGATATACGTTCACAGAGAGAGGCCATGGTTGAGCGAATGAACTTGACCCTTAGTCTAGTTTCCCAGTGGGGTGATGACAATCTGGTCACGTTCAATGCCTCCAAAACGCAGACGTGTCTATTTTCCGCAAAACGGAGTCCATTCGACCTGACTCCTTCTTTCCGGGGTGCATCTGTACCTATTGCCGACAGCCTGGAACTCCTCGGCATGGAGCTGAGTTCAGTCCTCAGCTTCGGCAGCTTCATTGAGTCTAAAGCACAAACTGCGGCCAGAAAGCTGGGCGTCCTAAATAAGGTGAAGCGATACTTCACACCTGGACAGCTTCTAACACTTTACAAAGCTCAAGTCCGGTCGTGTATGGAGTATTGCAGCCACCTGTGGGATGGCTCAGCTAAATACCAACTCGCCGCTTTGGACTCAGTAGAGCGCAGAGCCAGGAGGATGATTGGCGACAAGAAGCTAACGGCTAAGCTTCAGTCTTTGGCTCATCGGCGGAAAGTCGCCAGCCTGTCGGTATTCTACAGGCTGCACTTCGGGGAGTGTGCCCAAGAGTTACACGAGCTTATTCCACCGTCCCCATTCTACCATCGGACTTTTAGACGCACGGCCGGTTTCCATCCTTACATGGTAGATATTCCACCAATTCGCACGAAGCGCTTTGCTTCTACTTTCCTTATGCGCACTGCCAAGGAATGGAATTCCCTGCCGGCGTCTATATTTCCGTGTTCTTATAACCCGGCAACCTTCAAATCAAGAGTGAACAGGCACCTTCTGGGCGAGCTCGCTCCATCGTAGGCCACGTCTACGCCTCGGCTAGTCTGTGGCCATGAGTAAGCCCATTCATAATAAAAAAAAAAAAAAAACAATATCTACGACTAAGCAGTGGTGGCGGAGTGGATATTATGACGCCCGACTTTCCATCCGGAGGTCGCGGGTTCAAATCCTGGCTCGTACCAATGAGTTTTTCGGAACTTATGTACGAAATTTCATTTGATATTTACCACTAGCTTTTCGGTGAAGGAAAACATCGTGAGGAAACCTGCATACATCTGCGAAGAAATTCGTAGGTGTATGTGAAGTCCCCAATCCGCATTGGGCTAGCGTGGGGACTATAGCCCAAGGCCTCTCGCGCATGAGAGGAGGCCTGTGCTCAGCAGTGGGACGTATATAGGCTGAAATGATGATGATGATGATGATCTACGACTCATTTGTAAAGAATTATCATGTATCATGTAAATCATGTATAATATCGTATAATGGAAGCTCCATCAGCGCCATCTAGTATGGAATAGTGAAGCAAATCGGCTGAAGTGGCGCCTCCTACAATGACAATGCGTCTGGAATCATTTTTAATTCTTATAGCATACTACTTATATAAATTAACAGGTTACTTTGTTTTTATTTATTTTATTGGCGTTTTTAGCGTTTTTGGTAACTTTCATAGATCCATAAAATATTGAGGACGTTAACCCGAACGTTGGGGGTCACGGTTGTTGTCAAAGTGACATTGACAGATAAAGTTTACTCAAGCTTCAAAATAGAAATCTAATCCGCCCGCCGATCTACTTACAAAAATCCGTCTTTCTTCAAAAACAGAAGTAAGTATAGTTTCTTTTACATTGAATTGAAGTTCTAAATGAAGATGTAACATTTTTTTGCGACGTACTGTGTAGGTAACAAGTGTTCATATAATTCATCGAGTAGAGTGACGTGTTTTATTACCTAGCTGATAATCAATTCACTTAGCCAGTCCATTGGAAGTATTCGCGCTAGAAACACCGGCTTCCGTCCCATTTAACTAGGTAAGCGTTGTGGCATTTAGAAAGTTTTCTGTAAAACTTTAGCTATACTGGCCGTTTTGACGTAAGGTTAGTTTCAAATTAGAAAAGTAAAAATTAGAAAAAAATACTAAGACCTTAACTTGTCCTTGTCAGCCACCGATAATATAGTGATATCTGATATCGCACGTCACGCACCTCGATTTGTTTGAATATGAATCCTATTTACTGTATCATAACCAAGTGATTCTACTTTCTAGGTTACCTGCTAGGTATATTCACTACACATCATGTCTCTACAAGAGGTGAGTAATATTTGCATACCTGAATGTCATTGTTTGTATGCCAGTCTGACTTAGAGGTCAATCAACATGTTTTGTCTGTGGTGGCAGATTTTGCACCTTTTTTTTGCAATGTATTTATGCAGTTTCCATTGTATCTGCCATTTTGACAATGATCTGAATGTTTTTATTTTGTCAATATGGCAGCTATGGAAGTGGTAAGAATTTAATGAATTTGTAAGAAATCTACAAACTCATTTGATGTGGTTTTATTATATTGTATCATGCATTAACTCTTCTCTTTTTGTTAGCAATTTTTCCTTTTGCATCCTACCAGAACTTAATACAAACTGTGTGCACAAAGGTACAAGGTGCAGAACTATATTTTTAATTATATGTATTTTAAATGAGGGTGTTCACATATAGAATGGTAATCATCATGTAGTGGCCTGAATATTTACTGACGGCTACAAGAACATAGTTGAAATACAAAATAGTGGGGTGGTTAATAGGGTGGAGCGAAATTATTTTTTTTGGATTTTGGTTTTCTAATAGTGACAAAAAGTTGCCTTTAGGGTTTAAGGTAAGAAGTTATTATGACGACTTTACTATCAAAAGGGAGTAAGTGCCTCCGCAAGGTCAATGAACTTTTGTATGAAAAATGTTTATCCTGTATATAGCACCAACTTTGTTTAAGGATTATTTGGATTTAAAATGACAAATTTAGTTTTTTTACTTATTAGTTATTCTTTTTTATTTAAAGTTATTATTTTAGGTGAATAAAAAGTTCTCTCAGGCATTCACTTCTATAGTAATTATTGATTATACCAGTAGTCAAATATGGGCCGTATTCACTTCAATGACGTATATTTGAAATATAGTCAAATTGACCCAGTAGAGGTAAAAATGTATGTTTTATGTCTTCATTATATCAGCGATGAAAGTGAATCCATGCTATTGCAAAATATCAATACCAATTTGACGAAATTTCCTGTGAATTCCAGTTTTCTATCTGATGATTAAGCGGAGGAGGGATACATACCGCTTTGGCCTTAAATATTGATTATAATATTATAAATACACAATTATATTTTTTTAAATATTATTTTTCTGAATTATTTATCAAAGTTGATTATTTTTGTTTCAGAAGACACTTAGTTTGTCGTTGTATATACTTTTATTGTAATTAATCACGTTTAATAACTTGTCGTCCTGAAGTGGGTTATACGGTGAGAAGAGTGTAGTCTTCAAATATATTGCAATACTTTTTATGAAGTCAAAATAAAAGAAAAAACTCTTTTAACACGTAAATGTATTCCAATCTACATATTTATCTAAAATAATAACCTTTTAAAAAGAAAGGAAAACAATATTTAAGACATACGTATGAGAGTAAAAGTTGCTTGCACTCAGGTAGTGTTCGTGGTTTCTTCTTAGGTATTTGAAACCATTTATTATGGTTTATTTAACTGGAAAATGGATAATATCGAAGAAGGAAAACATATTTTTATGATATACAATAATCAATACATACACATCATGTTTTATTTTTTTATTTCGGTTATCTTCACTTAAGCGATGTTGATGCTGCCCGTATGGATTTTCAAGGCCCATTTCATCAAGCAATATTTTTTTTTTATAAATTGGTACTTATATTTTAAATAAATATTTGTTTACTTAGGTGCTTACAATAACTGTATAATTAAATATTTAGGCAGGAAATAAAGCTTTATATCATTTTTGATGGTTACACACGTGTCACGTTTTTCCACTTCTTTAAATATTTTGAAGGCGATGCGGAGGCACAAGATGACGTCATAAAAAAATATAAAAAATCACACAATATACTCTCACCATAAGACAACTTTTCCGCACTATTAGAATTGAATCTACGAAAAAAAATTTTTTTCCATACAAGCGCGCTCCACCCTAGTGGTTAATTACAACATAGGAGGAATGCCGCCTTAGACCAAATAGCTAAAGCAAAAATATATGTACATATGTGGAAGACTTGTTATGCCATAGGAAACTCAGGGTTCTTTTGCTTACTAAACAGATGTATTTAATACATAATCCTGTCATTCCAGCAATTTGACAAAGCTGCCGAGGATGTCAAGAAGCTAAAGACGTCTCCCGCTGACGCTGATCTTCTGGAGATCTACGGGTGGTTCAAGCAGGCTACCGTTGGGGATGCTGATCCTGCCAGTATGTACTAAACTATGCATGAAGTCAGCTACTAAAATCTCCACTCACTAATTGACACTAATAAGTTTAACTTACACACAGACTGTGAGTCTGACAATGACATATGGATTTTAATAAGTGTACTTACAAATTTGATGATATGGATTTTAATAGTTTGAGAAACCAATTTTTCAATAGAAAAAACAGCAAGTACCTATATACTTCAAGTACTCTCTTCTTCTTTATATTTAAGAGCTGTGCTCTTGTCGGTGGAGCAATCAATATGTATTAAGTACTCTCATACTTTAAGTATTCTTAGATTGATCTGATGGAATTATTCTGACTAGCAATGATTATTGATTATAATGAATTTAGAATATGAAAATTATGGATAAGCTCACACATACTGGAATTAGATTATAAATTACCGGCGTTTTGAACTAATCTGAATTTTCAAGACATATGTGAGGCAATTCATAGTCCAATGCAATGACTATGAATTCAAATTATAGATTCAGCTTCAGGCTGTGTGAGGCCTCCCCAAAAAATTGAAATAGTGTAACCTGTGTCAGTCAGCAAAATATTATCAACGCATGATAATATTCTGCTGTACACAGTAGAAAAACTATGCACATTAAAAAATACTGGTTTGTGAAAATAGAGATTCACTACAGTAACTTTTTACCACCACCCGCACTGTTAACTGTACATCAGTGGACCTTATGCCTTTTGTAATAAGCAGAGGTCGGATAGGGTGAGCTATTTGCCTTATAATATGACGTAAGACATGTCAAATTATAAGGTAAACAGCTCACCCTATCCGATCTCTGGTAATAAGGTCCACCTATGTACAGTTAGTGTTGCTATTTGTATAGTGCTAGTTTACATTTTTCTCCTTGAGAAACTAAACAAGTGCGAGTCGGACTCGCGCACGAAGGGTTCCGTACCATAATGCAAAAAAAAACAAAAAAAAGCAAAAAAAAAACGGTCACCCATCCAAGTACTGACCACTCCCGACGTTGCTTAACTTTGGTCAAAAATCACGTTTGTTGTATGGGAGCCCCATTTAAATCTTTATTTTATTCTGTTTTTACTATTTGTTGTTATAGCGGCAACAGAAATACATCATTGGTGAAAATTTCAACTGTCTAGCTATCACGGTTCGTGAGATACAGCCTGGTGACAGACGGACGGACGGACGGACGGACGGACGGACAGACGGACGGACGGACGGACGGACGGACGGACAGACGGACGGACGGACAGCGAAGTCTTAGTAATAGGGTCCCGTTTTACCCTTTGGGTACGGAACCCTAAAAACCATTATTTTTTACAGACAAGCCTGGGTTCCTAGACTTCAAGGGCAAGGCTAAGTTCGAGGCGTGGTCAAAGAACAAGGGCAAGTCCAAGGAAGAGGCCCAGAAGGCCTACATCGCGAAGGTCGAGGCCCTCATCGCCTCCATCGGCCTCCAATAAGCAAGAGAAAGGAGGCGAGGCAATTATGGCGTCGGTTTTGTGTGTGCTTTTGACCTTTATATTAATGGAAAAAAATTCTAGAATCATCTCAGTCTTATCAATCTGTCTTAATGGCCACTTAAAAGACTGGTACACTTTTTACAATGTACCTAGTAGGTATATGGTTACAAATACACATTTGTGACGTCTCACGGGTAAAGGTACCTTATGGCGGTTGGCGCTTATGATTTTTTTAACGCCGCTCCAATATTATTGCGGCGCTATGCGACGTAAGCGCCAGCCGCCATAAGGTACCTTTTGCTGTGGAACGTCACATTTGTTTCAATGTGTGTAATACTGCACACAGATTAGGACTGAGCTGTAAGACCTGTTTTTCTTTTAGTATGAAGGTCAAATATAATCATCTTCTCATCCTGTGTACGACTGACGTTTTCATGCGAGACTGAACGTAAAAGTAATACTTTATTACTGCATTTAAGCCGTATAACCTCTTCCGTTACTCTTCCGCTCTCATAAATATTATTTATATTGTCGGTTTAGGCATAATTAGTTTATGATGTTCAACATCACAATATAAGCATCACAATGTTGTGTTTATGGTCTTCTCTCTGGTGCAATGATTTCAGGTTTGTTATAAACTTTTATATTGCTTATGAAATAAAATCAGTTTGAAACTGTATTTTACATGTTTTATTTGTTTAGTGTGTGTTGAGCATATATCCGACAAGAACTTGTAGAAAAATATTGAGGGCGCCACTTCTTACGTAACTGTCACATTTTTGACGCAAAATGCTTATATGTACATGGCAACAATTTAGCGTGGAATTTTTATAGTTCCATTTTATTTAATTTCTTATGTCGCACTATATAGGTATTGTTGAAGAGAAGAGGTAAAGTTTAAGGAAAACTAGACCCCGAGTTTATAACCGAACTAGATGGCGCTATACGGGGTCATGTTTTTTGGTAATTGAGTTTTTCAAACGTCACTTTTTACCAAAGTGTGACCAAAGTTACCGCTGAACGGGGCCGTACAACAATGGTAAGTGGCCACTGACCAAAGACAGACAGATCGCTAGAAATATGGGACAATATGAGATGGTAGATGATTTTCACCAACATGCCTTCTACGTTCTGACATATTTGATTTTAAAGGAAATGAACAATAAAACGTGTCAAGGTAAACCTATTGGGTATATATATATTACATAAAGCTACTTAAAAATACACAATGTTGTTCTAGGCATAGTATCTGAATCTTCAAAATAGTGAAATAACCTAATATATACATACTTAATTCATATAACCAATAATACCACAAGCGACCGCAGGCCCTGACGATCCAGTCAACGCGCTATCCTCAGTCCCCGCTCTCCCATAATCGTCTTCCCCCTTAGTTATAGCCACAGATCGGCCAACTATAGACCTGGGACCGGCCAGAGAGATGAGATGGTCGACTATTTTCACAGCCAGCGTGCCTTCGTCTGCCTTGACGTTCCCGAGGTCTCCGACGTGGCGGATGTGGTCACGAGGCCCGCCGTGACGGCCCTGTGGAATGATAATTGGTTATGAATGCATATATATATGATCATCAGTGTTTAGCGGATTTATGGGTGTGTTTATTTGCGTGATGTAAAAAATTATAAAGGTGTGTATATAGTTAAGAAATATGTCAATCAGGAGGTATTCTCGGACTTCGGATAAATTAATATCGTTTTTCCAAACTTTTATTTAACTTGCCCTGTTAGTTAGTGTGGGTCCAATCTTGGTAGCTGAATTTGAGCCACTTTTCGATTTCCGATTCAGTTGAAATTTTGTGTAAGTACGTAATTAAGTATGCAAATCGGATGATAATGCAATATTATATGATAACATGGACCTGATCTGATGATGGAGACAGGAGGTGGCCATGGGAACTTTATCGCATTAAACCCTAACTAATTGTGTTAGGGTATATTAGAATTGTCTCGATGGATCTAATACAATAATAATTGGCTGTGGAAAGAAAAATACATTCAGCGATAAAAGCTTATACCAAAAAATGTTTTATTTTGCCGTAATTTATTCCCCGTTTCAATATTTTATACTGATAGAGCAATGTCCATTATAGGGGGCCCATTACTGGATCCACGTCCGTTACCGGGGGCCCATTACTGGAACTTTGGCGTCCATGACTGGAGAAAAAAAGCATAGTTTTAATTTGTTAAATATGTGGAAACTAATTGCAGTATCTTTGATACAACACGCCTAAAACATGAAAGACGGATAGTACTTTCATCTTTTAACACGCTAAGCGGTAGACCATTTACATGTATAAGGGAAATATCATAAATACTCCAAATTTCCTCTTAAATGTCCCATGACTGGTGCTGTTACTATAGTACTTATACATAATGTAGGTTTAATCACATACCTACATCTGTGTAATAGGACCTTTTCGGCAGGGCTTATCTTTACTTACAATACAATACAATACAATACAATACTCTTTATTGCACACCTCACATACACGTAGTTTACAATAAATGGACAATAACATAAACAAAGACAGTAGAGGTAACAACAGGCGGTCTTATCGCTTAAGAGCGATCTCTTCCAGACAACCTTTGGGTATCGGAGACATAAGAATTAGAATATACGGTAGGTGGCGCAAAGAAAAAAATATGAAAAGTCGAATTGAATATAACTTAACAATACAAAATATTACTATAGATAAACATACTTAAATACGTATAACCATAAACATACATAGACATACATAAAAAGTATATATTAAATAAAGAAACAACAGTGTCAATATTATAAAAATGAAAAACTAAGGTAGGGAAAGGTAGTATTTCTTAAGGTTTGATTTGAAGGAGGTAATAGATTGAGAACGTCTTAACTCGACAGGGAGGGAGTTCCATAGTCGAATGGCCCGAAAAGTAAATGAGCAATTATAGAATTTGGAAGAGGAAGATGGCACAGATAGGAGCAAATTTTGAGAGGATCTAAGAGAATTTACATAAGGGAAACGTTCCTTGAGATAGCGGGGAGTTGCAGGATTAAAAAGTATAGAATAAAGAAAAGAAAGTATGTGAGAGTTACGACGATGACGGATAGGGAGCCACTTACTGTTTGTTTTGAAAAGCCTTTACAAATAAGAGCTTAAAGTCCTAAAAAGAATCACATAGTAACTTGCAGAGTAAAATTTACTTACGTAGCCGTAGGTAATATTCATACTATGGCATAGTGCTTTAGTTCATGAATTAGTAGTAGTCAAAATTAAAACCATATTTTCTAAAAATTATACTCTGCTGGATTGGTCTGCGATTCTTTACTAAGTAATTAATCTCTATCAATCATAGGGATTGTTTATGTCGTTGACAACTCTACAACCGGTGAAACATATTTGTTTTAAGTACCTATATTATTATTCTTGATGAGAAAAAGGGCCCGATTGTCATACCTACAAGAAAACTTACGTAATAAGCGATGAAATGCGGCCCAATATCTTTACAATTATCCTGGATAGCTCCCGACTGGTGAACATGTAGGCCATGCAGCCCCGCCACCAGCCCCGTGATGTTGCCCTCAATGGTCACAGGACCATTAGGCACAATTTGTGTGAAGACCAGCTCCCCAGTAACCCCGGAGTCCTCGTCTGCCTTCAGATAAGCGATGGCTTGAAGCCCGGGCAGTGATCGTGGCGCCTGTAAGAGTTTAATAAGTGCGAGCGTAGAGTTTTTGCTATTCGATTTGAGCAGGCGTTATAAGGTAAGTCTTGGTTGGTTTATGGCAGCGGTAGGCAACCTTTTAGCAGCCAAGGCCGGGCCAAATAGTAATAGTTAAACTAGTTAGTTATAACTATTTTAATATTTATGACTTTATCAGACATTGCTGTATATCAATATTACATACAAAATAGCAAGGGAGGCTCGCGGGCCGCAAGTGAGAGTTTCGCGGGCCGCATGTGGCCCGCGGGCCGTTTGTTGCCGACCGCTGGCTTATGGTGAGCTTCTCCCGGCCCAGTGGGATCCATAAAGGATTCCCCCTAGGTCATCAAAAAAAATGGTGATATGTAGTTACTTCTTCCTAGTCCATTTTTTGGGAAAAAGGAGACTAACCATTTGGAATGGAACCAGATGGAATCGCTTAATTGACGAAATTCGAAATAGCGATTCGACCTATGGATTCGACATACTTTAAGTTTTCTATCAACATCAAGAGGTCGGTCGGTGCAAATTTTATTTTGTTAAACATAGGGTAAATCGTCAATTACGGCCACTGGCTAATAACTGGCCACCTTAAACTAAAAATTAATTATTATATTCACCTATAAACAGAATTCCTTTAAAGTTATAGTATAAGGTGGCCAGTTATTGACAAATTACCCTAATAGTTATTATTTTTTGTTATAATCGTAATCGTAACTACTTATAAGTAGTTTATCTATACCTTTTTTATGCCGAAGGCATTCAATATTAAAAGTTATCCGTTGTTTTTATAACTAAGACATAATTATACAGAACTATTAGCATATTTGATTGGCATGTCGGATCACCCGAAATACATCAACAAAAAACATCCGTCCATAACCAGCAATTAGTTAAAGCCTTCAATCATAAAGCGATTAACGATTATAAAATTGAAAACCCCACAATAGACATGTTTATTATACAATAACCGCTGCACTGTTATCATCGGATAATGTGAATTAAGTATAAAAACTTGATTTATTAGGGTTCCGTACCCAAAGGGTAAAACGGGACCCTATTACTAAGACTTCGCTGTCTGTCCGTCCGTCCGTCCGTCCGTCCGTCCGTCCGTCCGTCCGTCCGTCCATCCGTCCGTCCGTCCGTCTGTCACCAGGCTGTATCTCACGAACCGTGATAGCTAGACAGTTGAAATTTTCACAGATGATGTATTTCTGTTGCCGCTATAACAACAAATACTAAAAACAGAATAAAATAATGATTTAAATGGGGCTCCCATACAACAAACGTGATTTTTGACCAAAGTTAAGCAACGTCGGGAGGGGTCAGTACTTGGATGGGTGACCGTTTTTTTTTTTTTGCTTTTTTTTGTTTTTTTTTTTGCATTATGGTACGGAACCCTTCGTGCGCGAGTCCGACTCGCACTTGCCCGGTTTTTTTTTTAATCGTTTTCTTCTAAGGCAGTGAATGAGCATGTAGTACGTAGGTACTAAAATAAATTGGAGATCAATAAGCAATAATAAGTAATACAGAATGAAAAAAAATGTCTTCTTACAAAGTGACATTCTTCGCCACATATACCTACCTATGTTTTATAGAGCTTTATCAAATAAGGTGACTGTATAAAAAATATGAGTTTGATTTACAAAAAAGGGTTAACAATGATAAGAATTGTCAGTCTGCATTATGTACATGTCTCTGGTTAACAAGACAGCGGGATATAATGTAATTGGAGTTGGCAAGTAAAAACTTAATGTGTTAATTATACCTCTTATATACTTACGTGAGTGATCTTTTAAAAAGAGTGTTTCGAAGTAAGTAATTATTTGCGATTACTGATAGGTAAACAAGTTATTTTACATCCTTTATTATATACAACTCGGTAGCTAAGTTGCATTTTATGTCTTGTATTACCTATTCTTTAACCATTCGCAACGCCCATCAGGAGTCTTTTTTATGAATTCTTGTAGGATAGTTTTAGGGCGTAAAAGAAAACTAAGAAAATGTTTAAACGGAGTTGTAAATATCATGTATCTGTTTAGGCCCACTAGCACCGTCCCACTAACCCGGGGTTAAGCGGTTAAACAGTTAAACTAGTGTCAAATTGTACTGGTAACCATAGCAACTCCAGGTTTAACCGGTTAAACCCAGGTTAGTGGAATGGTGCGAGTGGGCCTTAGAAGCCTAATAAGGGAGCGTCACAAATCTGCATGCAATTGGACACAATTTGTTTAAAACTTTCTTTCCATGCGCGGTTTCCGTGGCAAGCTTAGGTACCTAATAATTATAGGACCCTTTAAATTTTCGACGTAGGCATGTAAAGTGCTACTTACGCATTAATGTAGCACCATAGGTAGGGTGACTGCTATAGTTATTATTGGCCACTACATAGTATTGGCCACTCTTAACAATAAGACTTCTTTTCGCATATTTCTTTCTGATTTGTTAGGAAAGGCCAATTACCTACTATGTAGTGTCTAATAACTACAGCAGTCACTCTATGTGCTGTAAAATAAGGTTTGAAGTAGGTACTGTAGGTACTTAGATAGGAATAACGAGATACCTAGGTTACCTGATAAAGTCACAAATCACAAACGACAGATATCTCATGACCGTTTTAGGATGTAATCTCACGATGCGACAATAGCCACCTAAAAATAGGGTTGCCATGCGTCCCGTATATACGGGACCGTCACCGTATTTAAGTATCACGTCCCGTATTTTTATTGGTCCCGTTTTTGTCCCGTATATCAATTTCCCCTATTTTGTCGACCGGTCTGGCCTAGTGGGTAGTGACCCTGCCTATGAAGAGTATGAAACCGATTGTCCTTGGTTCGAATCCTGGTAAGGGCATTTATTTGTATGGTGATACAGATATTTGTTCCGGAGTCATGGTTGTTTTCTATGTACCTATTTCAGTATTTATATATTATATATCAAGCCTTCTTGAGCTTACCGTTGGGCTTAGTCAATTTGTGTAAAAATGTCCTATAATATACATATATTTATTTACTAATAGCGCTCTAGAATACCACTGTCCCTTATCAGTTCCGACTAATTATGGCAACCCTACCTAAAAAGCGTGCCAAACTTAGACGCACGCCAATCAACAGTCCTTGGCACGACAGATTAGTCCACGCCGATTAGTCGCTATGCCAATTACAGGCACGCGAAGATGTACGTTAAAAACATGTTAGGTTACCGTTCCGTGTCACCCAAGTACAGTCGCCATCAGATATATCGGAGCGGCCAAGGTGTTCACAATATCTGAACAAGCACTCTAACGCCTTTACAATAGAGGCGTGTTTAGATATTTGTGAGCACCTTGGCCGCTCCAATATATCTGCGACTGTACACGGACGATTACGTGATTCTGTATATTTAAGTTTTTATCTATGTCTAGGGGCTGTCCATTAATCACGTCATACTAAATACCTTGGGGGAGGGTCAACTTTAAATGCTATGAACAATTTTCATGGGTTCTACTATAGCTATCGACCCAAAAACAAAAACCACTCGAACCGAACTTGTCCGGATAAAATATACAGGGCGTCCCACAGCTATGCCACATGGAGGGAAAGTGCCCTGAATATTGTAGATGGAACATTTTACTGAAAGAAGACATTATTTTAATTTAAAAAATAATTTTAACTGCATTCATAGATTTTTAAATAATTACATGGTTGAACCGCAAATCGAATCCGCTACACCAGAAAAAAAAATTACCTGCCGGTCTAGCCAAGGTTACAATCGCTATCGCTTCGACAACGAAAAGCATTATGTCTCTCTATCACTCTTCCATATTAGTGTGACAGTGACAGTTGCGTTTCGATCGCTACGGAGCGTAAGCGATTGGCATCTTGGCTACGCGGCCTGTAGCTTTATCATACCGATCGAAAGGCTTAATCATAAAGATAATATTTTGCTAAATAACAGTGTCAGAAGGAAGACCATTTACCTTATGCACAGTTTATAAAAATGCATAAGGTAAACGTACTATAGTGCTCGACATGCTAATGCCCAATAGATGACACCTTGCTGTCACCTCTATTCTTATCTTTCAAGATGACATGTACTGGGCCCGCGTCGAGCACCAGTACGTTTACCTTATACATATATGTATGTTAGTCTGTAAGGTATTTGTAATATGGGCCTTGTTGCCTGATTTAAAATGTTCAATAAAAAAAATATCCTTTAGTCACGTGATTAGAACTCTAGTGGAAATCGTAGGGAACTTACGACTTTTTGACCCTAAGAATATAGGCCATTAAGGTCCATTACATGATCATCAGCTTCTTTAACATAAAATCATACTTGGTAATAGGTACTATGTCTATGTCAGGTTATTAACTGATTGCGTGACATCGGTAACCAGGCGCTTCGTGTCATGGGAACCAGTATAAGAGTTTTTAGCAGTTAGAAACTATGGACGCTTTCAAATCCAGTATTGTCACTTTGCTGGCAATAAAAGGACTTTGCTGATCCTTTACAAATCCTTTGTATTGACAGGTCACTGGACGAAATGCCATTCCATCCCCGCCAACACGGTGGCGGCAGGCGTGGGTCACTCCGCAATTTCGTCGCTTTGCTACAGGTAGCTAAAAGTACATCCGTTCGACCTCAATTTTGGGGTTTGCCATAAGCCGCGCGTGGCGCTGTCGCCACCTAGCGGCCATATCTGCGCTGATCGTAACAGACGCGTTTTGTTAGAGAGTGAGTCTTCTGTACCTAGTACTATTATTTATTCTGTGGTGGCGGGGATGGACGGCCAATGTCGGAAGCAGAGGGCCTACCGCCAAAAATTAAAATGAAAACTTACTTTTCTTTCTTATCTCGAATATTTATGCTCTTAAAAAGGCAGATAACGAAATTTCCATTTTCGTTTTTCGCGGTAGAGCTACTGTTTACTTCGACACTTCGAGGGCTACTCCAGTCTCGGGCATTGTTGCGTTATCTCTCTAAAATAAAATTAGTTTTTATTGACACTATTTACTGCTAATATTAATGTCTATAATATAATATAATATAACACACGTATTAGATCATTCAGATTTATGTAAACGCCTGACAATGACATGCGTACTTGCGTAGGTATGTTTTAATGATTTTCGTGAGCATACATATTGATAAAGGATTTCTGTTATTACCTTGAACATATATTATTTATTGCCATATTTGTCAAACATAAATTATTAATTTATTATGATTGCGGTACTGTGAGAATGTAAAGAACAAGATTGTTACGAATACGATAACCTCCTGAGACCCAGAAGCAATTGTTTTGTCTTTGAAATTGGAACCCTAAGTTACACAATAAAAGTTCAAAATAGACTTTGGAATATGTAGAAAAAATTGTAGGTACGCAGGGACTTAGGAGGATAATTTTTAAATGTGCTCGACGCGGTCCCAGTACATACCATCTTGAAACTTAAGTCATTGTCAATAGATAGAGGTGACAGCAAGGTGTCATCACTGTCATCTATTGGGTATTAGCATGTCGAGCACTAGTCATTAGTACGGAATTACATTGATTTGTTGAAAAAGTGTTAATGACGTTTCACTAAGTAAGTATTATATATTCTGAAATTCATTAATACGTATTTACTGCAATAAGTATGGAGGAGTTTTTGTTTTAAACCCACTTAAATGAAGGGTATGTTAGCATATTTTACCGCTGAGCTACGGTCCTAACGCTAGGTCGTAGCACATAAATTTCCCGATATGTAGCGAAAATGCTTCGCAGAGGCAAAACGACTAAACGTGTTGTGATTAGCGGTGAATGGGTTAATTATTATAATTATCCGAAATTTCAAATCCAAACACCTACGCTACCTACCATGGAAGCATTGGAAGCATAGGTTGATTTCTGGGGTCGTGATCCAGAACCACTTTTCCTGACTCTGGAAATGAACCACATTATCATATGGTAGTATTTGATGAAGATAATTTCTTTAATTATTCTTATTTTTCAAGTAAAATTAATGCTATACTAAGTAATTATGGTCACCCTATGACTTTTGACATACGCTGTATGGAAAGCGACAAGACATCACATTGAGTAGGGTCACCAAATTGTATGCAAAAATATTTTTTCCTACTTGTCATCTGGAAAATAATCATCATTATTGGTGTGATAAACAATAATTAACAACATCATTAGGCTCATCTTTGGATTCTGTATGATGTCTGGCTCTCTTGCTCCACGACCCCGAAATCAACCTGTATACAGGGCGTCCCACGGCTATGCCACATAGAGGGAACGTACCTTGAATATCGTAGATGGAACATTTTACTGAAAGAAGACATTATTTTAATTTTAAAAACAAACAAAAAACATGTGGCATAGCCGTGGGACGCCCTGTGTGTATAATTTGTGACTATTTTACGTCACTCTTGTAGAAACGGTGAAGAATATTGTAGGTATACGTCTGTCTACCACTGAAGTCATTCCCAAACTTCTGCACACGATTATGACGTCAATGTCATAGTCGTGCGACCTAAAGCCTTGGCGTTTCCGTCGCGGGATCAATTCCAAAATATGATCCAGTCACGAGCCGTGATGATGATGATGAGTCAACTAGTATCTAACAATGGATAGCTGACTTAACATATTATGTGTGACACTTGTTATAATCTCATAATGGTGCAAAAAATATTAACATCGAATTTAAATTGTCGTGAGTCATTGTAATATTAAATTGATTTTACGGTTTATTTCGCGTATTTTTAGTCACTGACGTGACATTTATCAGTCACGGGTCACATCCTGTAACCTGTAACTTTGATGTCGTTTTCAGGGTTTTCAATTTGAGCTTTGCAGTGCTAAGCAATGCAGAGTAAAACTTTGCAGAGAAGTAAGACTTGTAAACACAGCAGCAAAAGTGTATACCCACTTTATGAATGGAATTCATTCATGTGATCAGCATCAGAATTAACTACGCAGAAGATGATAGACCCAAAACTTTATAAGTAGGTAGGTATACTTAATGAGATTAGGCCTGTTTGTGCTAAACCGTCTGTAGGTAACGATCTAATAACATTTGCTAAAAACATAAATAAAAGTATTAGTAAGGTGGTGGTACGAGTGCTCGACATGCTAATGCCCAATAGATGACACCCTGCTATCACCTCTATTGACAATGACATAAGTTTCAAGATGACATGTACTGTCACTAGAGCACTAGTACCACCACCTTAAAACATTAAGGTATGTAAGTTTCACATCTAGTTATCCAGAATTACTGTAATAAGTCCATCAATTGATGACTGGTTGGTGCAACCAAACCGTACATATCAATTTCCGTATTTTGTCCACGTAGTTATTTCTGGCGCCGACTGTACCTACAGAAATGGTAAGTTCAAGCAATAGGTATACAGTTCAGTTCATTAAATTAGTTTAATTAGGAGTGTTTAGTAGATTGTTTAAATATTGTTAGTCGGTTATTTATATTAAAGTAAATCAACTTACAGCGGCTAAATCTATTTGTTTTTGCGACCGATCCCCTGAAAATGTGTAGGCTGGCCGGCTGAGGTCCTGTAATACATAATTTCTCTTAGTGATTCTAGTTTTCGTAAAAAAAAATGAAGCGATGCTGTCGAGACCACCCTTACCCATTAGGTGCCATAAAGGCGTTTGTTTTAGAGATATGTAAAATAAACATATTTTATTCTTTGCGCCAATATTAGCACATCATATCAATTTGATTGGGTTTTAGGAAAAATGGTGAAAATCCACAATTTGTTCACACTCACGCCATCTTTTGGTCGCTTAATGAAATCTGGATAGTATTAGAAACGAAAACAAAAGTTTATTGAAATATTTATCTTAGCAATTATTGTTAAATTAATTCATGCAAAACAAATGAAAACAGGCACAATTGTTAGTAAGCAATTAATACAAACCCAACTCTACCAATAACCTAATATGTATAATATAATTTATATATTTTTTTAAATAGTATAATATACCATTAATTATAATAGATCATTACCAACTTTTTTCAACAACTGTCTTACAAAAAAAAAATTGGCACTGTAAATTTTTTACTCCGTGGTCTTTTTGTAACACGCCTTTATTGCATTTATAATTATTCAAGTGCCATAGTTATTAATACCAATCATGAATCATACTTATTAGCTACCAAAAACCTAATAGTAATAGTAATGACTAGTGGGTGAAGTCAATGATCAAGTCATGTCAATTTCCTGACCACTTTTTGTCAAAGCGCATTAGAAAACTGACAAGTCGCTTTTAATGTGTTGTTAGTTCGTGGACCCATTGCAAAAAGTAAATGACAGCAAAAATGGATACGGTTAGTGCACAAAGTTCAATAAACTTTTAAAACGGTGGTGGTTGGTGGTCACAGATTATTCTAATACATGGCTGAAATTACAGTACCTACCTATCGCTAGTTATATTACCGTTATTTGCAACTTCAAAATCGTTCTGTCAGATTATGCGATTTTGGTATTAAGAAAAGGTAATAGCAAAGAGAATAGATAGTATAGAGGGCTCTTGCCAAAGTAAATTTTGTAGTCACGGTACATTTACTGCCATCTATCGACACACGATTAAAACTTAAAATAAAATTGATAATGTATAAATTAATTAAAATATGTTTACGGATACATGATTTTTAATTTTTATTGTTCCATACTGACCCATGTTCTTTCACTGATATGTGTTAAAATTGTTAAATATTTAATATCAAACTGTGTCGTCAACGCCATCTAGCCGAGAATAGGCCAAAGGTGTGTGCGCCATCTATTCGAGAATGACTTTTTCTTGATTTCCGAGGCACATTTTTTTCTTAGACTTTATTTATCTTATACGGAGTTATATATACTCTGGTAATAGGGTAGATATTTGCTGAGAGGGTCGAATGGATTTACCCGAGTTTGAAGTTAAGCGACACTTATTTGTGGTAGTAAAAAATCATAGGTGGTAGTTACAATTTCTTGCAGTGTTCCACAATTTCTCGCTGGGAAAGGAATAGTCCTTATTTCTGCCCGATTGCGTCGGCTGGTTGGGCGTGTAAAAATGGGACTGACTCGTCCCATCGCCCATCCCCCCATCCCATCCATCCCATCCCATCCCATCGTGGGATCTTTGTTACTCAACTGCCGAAGCAGGCTTATGTTTTTCGAGCCAATTTATGTATGTATGTCTAGATAATTTCTTGGCACGGTCTACGTATAAATGTACCTATACGATTTACAATTATTAATTATTAGATTCGTCGATGTGAGAGTGACAGAGCCTGATATGGGGTGTATAGGCTTATTTTTATTTTCTTGTGTAGTTTTGTCAGAAAACTATGTACTTTTTTAAATGTGAAGAGTTCCCTATTCCGTACAATATAAGCGCAATTTTATAAATTGTTTTGTATTTAAATGAAATACAAAAAAATGAAATAATGATTTGAATTGTATTTATTTTGTTTTTTTTCGTAACGAAAACAAAATTAGGTATTTACCTACATACTCGTACATGGTTTTGTGTTGTTTTTGGATTTCATACCTATTTATTCCGCCCAGAATGAGAAGCTCTTAAAACTAACCAAATATGAACAGTTAGTTAATAGTATAATGATTTATTTATTAGTTTTATGATTGGGATGTAAGAATTGAACCTGTTACCTGTTGCTTGAAAACCAGTAGTTAGGATTAAATGAATGAAACATGCAAAACACCAAAAACTCACACCATGCATGATGTTGTTCCATAACCATATGCTTCAGCCTAAAATATATTTTCCCAAGGGTAACCAAAGATTTGATGGTCCAGAAGCAAAATCATTTTAAATGCTTTAAATCCGTCGCTACGCTTAGGATTATTTTTAAAGCCTCCTTAGTATACTAGCACTGATTTTACTCCTATCTAAAGAAAACAAATCAAATAGTGTCATAAAAAACTTACATATAAATATGGCTCCATGAAAACCTCATAAACATTGCTCTGATAATCTTCAATCGCCGGCAAAGCTTTTATAACCAAATTCCTCCCATAACCAGGGACCCCTTGCAACGTCTTTCCATTCAACGCTGCAATCAGCCACACGAACTGGCCGAAAAACACATGCAGCCGCAGATTCATCGCGAAAAAAAAACAATTAAAAAATTCGCCTCTCTGGACAGGCGCGCGGATTGGATGCTTTTTGACGTTTATTTTTTTTAAAGCAGACGTGTGATCTTGCCAAACAGCCGGGTATCAATGATTTTCGCCTAGCAAAGTTCAATTACGTTTTTCAAGATGTTTTTACGGGTGTATCGTTAGACCGTCTAAGCGGTAGTAATGATTACTCGCTCGTGGGATCACCAAGGCTCCGTAATTGAGAGGCATGATGTAATGATAACTTAGTTACGGCATTGTTTGAGGTATTGAGGGGAAGTTAATTCGTTGTTAATATGTAAAATAAGAGGAAACGTGTGATTGGCGTCGTGATCGTGGTGGCTTTTGATTAATAGGCGTTCGACGGACATATAATTATGTTTTAACAAATTAATTACTTGTGTTAGTACCTCAGTAGTCAATTGAAAAAATTGAAGGTGATAAATTCGTTACAACTGCCGTAAAACTGGTTATGCGGCAACTATACGGTCTACAAAATAAATGGAATGATACAATTCTCATTGGTTTAAAGGTCCCTTTTTATTGTTTTTGGTCAATATTTAAACTCATAAACGGTGGCCCATATCAGAGAGAGGATAAGGTAGGACAACTCATTTCATAGCCAACTAGTTCGTAATCGAACCTCCTCACACCAACCGGCATCCGAAAGAAAACAAACGTCAGCCCCTCAAACGTCACCCCGGCAAACGTCATCCAACAAAAATGCCATAATATTATATCTATGAAAAATGGCATGCAGGCATGAATCGGCCTTTTGTGTACGACATCCATGATGAGAGCCGGCCGAGCTTGTGGTCGCGAACAGGCACTACATTGAACAAGTGGCTGTGGGTCGCGCTGTGCTGTGGTGTGCCTGGGGTACCATGCTATTTTTGTAATTGCTGTGTGAGGATCGATCATAACAGGGATCGGGAAAGGACTAGAGTGAATCGTAAGTTTGGTGATTTACACATTGTTCCTGCAATGCTGCGGTTAGCAGAGCGATGTACCGAAACTGTCCGTCTAAGTACGCATCCGACATTGACGTATATCTCAATTCTCAGGACTGGCCTTATGGGCAATAAGAATTTGGCCTCAAGGGTCCAGAGGGGCTACCGCCAAAACCGAAATTCGCAAATTGCGGGGATCTTTCTCTTTTACTCCAGTGAAGGTGTAATTAGAGTGACAGGGAAAAATGCCCGCAATTTGCGAACTTCAATTTTCGCGGTTATAGCCCAGTACAGCGGTGTGACACCGCTGCAACGCGATTAATTGATGAGTTCGCATCACGCGTGCGATTGTTCGCAACTAGTTGCATTAGACCATTTAGACGGTGTACTTTCGTTTCGGCCAAATACATTTCGCCAAATTTCACTTCCCAACAAACTTATCGCAATAGTTTCATTTCCCAAAGGAACCTTTAGCAAAGTTACACTTCGCATATAATTTATTTGGTCAAATTAACATTTGGCATGATTTTACTTTGTCAAATGTTATTAGGACAAAAACTTATTTAGCAAACGTTTTTTATTGTCTAATATTATATTCCAAAAAGATGTTTGGTCAAAATTGTCACTTCGCAAATTTGACAAATAGGCATCTCTATTTAAAGTACTTTTTGTTATGTTATAATAGGTACGTTAAATTCTACGTAATTTGGGTGGGTTGGGTTAGGTTTGAACTACGATCCTCACAAAACGGAACCGCTATCAGAAAAGTGGGTTAGGTTAGGTTAGAACTGTCACCCTCACAGAATCGAAATGCTATTAGAAAAGTGGGTTAGGTTAGGTTAGAACTGCGGTCCTTACAGAAACGAAATTCTATGTACTAAAAAAAGGTCATCGAAGTGGATTAATTAATTTAATAGAATAACGAGATGTAAAAAAATTGCATGACATTTTAAACTAAAATGTGGTTTGAATATTGGTGGTTATTTACTATTTTTGGGTTACAATGATTACTTTGGTGTTATTTGCTTTAATAGTATAGCAAGATGTAACAAATTTGGTTGTCATTTTACATTAAAATGGAGTTTTAATTTTAGTGATCATTTACTACATATTTTTGGCAGTAAGAATGTCTTTTTTTGACGTTACATTTTACTATGTATATGTAATGATCATTTAAATACTAGACAAATAAAATTCTGCAGCCTCCACTTTATTGGTATGTAAATTGTATGCCATGCAATATTTTGGGACATGTAAGTTATGCTTAATGATACATTTGACTAAATAATATTTGGTAAAATGAAACTTGTCCAAGTAATTATTTGCTAAACAATAACTTGCCAAAAAAGACTATTGCTAACTGAAAATTTGCGATAAGTTGTTTTGCCAAACATTTTTTTGGGAACTGATAATTTGGGAAACATAGTTTGGGATGTGATACTTTGGGAAACGATTTTGGCCCATTCGTTAGTAAACCCATTTAGACCGCACGATTGGCTTGAATTTGTGAGTGACACCGCTGAACTAGTACCATTTTTAGTGCCCGTAAGGACCGTCCTGAGATATACGATATACGTTTATTGCATCCGGATATTAGAAATGCATCCCCAAGCGAGCCACAGGATGCGTTTTATCAACAAGCTGATGTAGTTGCATATTTGTAGAATCGGTGAAGTTATGTGTGAGAGATTCCACATAATTCGCCTGAAAGTGGTAAAGTTATCTGAAGGCTCGAATATTTGACTTTCTTTTAGGAATATGTCGTCGTATGAATATTATCTAGAGTATCAAATCAAATCAAATCAAATAATAAAAAATAAATAATAATAAATAATAATAAGTATCAAATTTATCAAATCTAGACGAATGCGGTTCGTTCTAGAATCTACTTAAGGCAAAAGATATATATTTTAAATCTCATAAATCTAATTGTAATAAAATATTCAGTTATTCCCAGCATTGACATAACTAAACACACCTATTTAACTGTGATTGTGCCAACCACAGAACACATTATTTCTGTGGTGCCAACACTTAAGATCTGGGCCCAACGATCTACATCCCTACCCGCGCCCACTTCCACCATCTTTTTGTATTTGTCATGCCAAAATCATCTATCGGGCCTCTTTAGTCTCGCCGCAGCTTTCGATCTGTATAATACCTAATGAGGAGGTTTGCAGTGGCGGATTTGCCCTAAGGCCCAGCAGGCCTGGGTCTAAGGCGGCAAAAAATGAGGGGCGGCAAATTGTGCCAAAAAATTCACTGATGATAACAAGAAATAACTCAAAATGTGTTCTATATGAAGACTGCAAATCCGCCACTGGAGGTTTGGATGATTTTGGATAATGAATGACCTGTACTATCCTCCAGAGTCAACGGGAACAGCGGCGGAGCGGATAGCGCGACCGCACCGACCTCACGCACCCGGCGGTCGCAAGTCCACCCCAGAGATGCTCAGCGCCGTGCGCTGCGCGCTCTCACAACTACAGGTGTGAAGCAAACTTAACCAATCTTTAAACAAGCAGATACGCCTGCGAGCGATATTCCAAATTTTATATCGTCTTTCGGTAGACGTCGCTATACGCCACTCCAAAGGCGTGTATACATAAGGGAATGAATGGAAAGATTCGCGAAGTTCTGGTAGGCTTCCGTAGCTCAATTTGTTAGAGCAAACGCACGGATTGCGGAGGTTGCGTATTCAAGTCCTGCCGGAAGCGTACATTTTTTCATTCTTATCTTTGATATAAAATTATGAAACAAACTTATCTTAAGCTCAATGTGTGAAGACAAGGTACGGTAAAGTCAAAATGAAATGCTGATTTGAAGACTGTCATAGGGTAAAAAGGCAAGAAAAATAATACAAAATTCTTTATTGCAAAAAATACACTCTCGTATAAGTACGTACGTACCTAACGTTTCAGACATAGTCTGACACCAAAACCAACTCCTCTGGCGTCATCTGCCAAATCCTACACCGGAACATGCGACACAACTGAAAACCGCCGTGTCGCCGAAATAACTTTTTAGCTTGAGGGATTTTACTATTATACGTATGTTAGTTTGTAAGGTATGTATCTATGGGCCTTAGTTGCCTGATAATAAATGATATTTGATTTTTTGATTTTTTTTTGATAGTCAGAAAAAAAGAGCTTCACTCCTGCTCTACCGACCTTCTGTAAGACGAGTAGTTATGTGTACAACCGAAAGAGTTAAAAGTGACTAACCTTTAACATTATAATATAACTACTTTTTAGTCATTAATGTTTAGCTGTCTGTTGCGTTCCGTGGCCATGGCTGTAACTACAGACTATACAGCATGTCACTGCAGTGCTAATATTTATTAAACGTTTTATTTTCAGGGCGAGCCGGCTCCGCCTCTGCCCGCCAAAGATTCTTCATCAGAGAGCAGCAAGCGGGAGGCAAAGGCCGATACCGTCCTACAGCAGTGAAGTTACATTAAATTCCTCTGCTTATAAACATACAAAAGAGCTTAAAAATTGAATAAAGTAGAGCTATATGCAGCCGCTTCCGCTTTGACATCTTAAGTACATTGCACGACGCACTACGTTTTCAGGACAAGACGTGTAGCCAAGAAACCTATCGAAAGTAAAGAATGTGTGGAAAAGATCATGTGACTTTTCTTTCGAATCTGCCTTTCCCTTCTTCTTTGGACGTTGGATACGCGTAAAAGCTCTGGTTTCCTAGGATAGCAGTGCCGTCATATACTCGTAGCGGCCGTCTCCATACAAAATATTACTCATCTATATTTAGTCGTATTATGTGTTCCGTACTCCACATCGGATATCTTCATTGAGAGAGTAACGCGATCGTTGACCAATGATGCCGCTAGCGTCTATGTAGTCGCTCCGCCCCACGCCGTGACGTAGTTCCGCTTCCACTTCCTGCGAACCGTTGCTCGCTCCCCGCTACTCGCCACCGCCATGACATTGTTTCGTCGACCGTCTCGACCGATGGTCCGCAAATATTTTTTGCGTATATTTTTGCAGCATGGTACTTTCGATTCTACCCACTTTTTTTTTTTCTTGCTAAATTAATTTTCACATTCCATGCTGCTAAAATCGTTACCGTTAACTCGCATTTTCGAGATCGAAGTAGGAAGTGCGTCAGTGGTTTTTGTTAACAAGTGGTAACAAGTCGCTCCGCATCGGAGAGGGAACGCGCGGTCATCGTGCCTGCGGCGGCGGCGGCGGCGCCCGGGCGGCGCGGCGGCGGACGGCCTGCGCGCGCTGTTTTCGGGCGCCGCGCTTCGCCGATAAGGAGGTTTGGATTGTCTCGAACCATCCGGTGAGCCAGTTTAAGATATTCTAATTTTATTGGCGTTCAGAAGTTACTTCGTCACTCGCGGAGGGTTCTCAGGCAGTAGCCTGGGAGTACCTCGTGTTGTTAGTTGCGGCGCGACCGGGGCGCCCCGTCCCCCGGCGCGGGGGCGCGGGCCCGGCGCCCGCCCCCGCCCGCGCGCGCCGCGTCTTCTGCTGTCGTCCTAGGTGACTCCGAGACACCGCGACGCTGCGGGCCACGGTGGACGCCTCCAGTCCGCAGGACTCGGCGAGACGTCACACGCCCGCTCCTGTTGCTGCAGTCGCGGTGCGGACGCCTCCAGTCCGCGGGACTCCGAGAGGCGTCACAAGCCCGCTCCTGTTACTGCAGTCGCGGTGCGGACGCCTCCAGTCCGCGGGACCCCGAGAGACGTCACACGCCCGCTCCTGTTGCTGCAGTCGCGGTGCGGACGCTTCCAGTCCGCGGGACTCCGAGAGGCGTCACAAGCCCGCTCCTGTTGCTGCAGTCGCGGTGCGGACGCTTCCAGTCCGCGGGACTCCGAGAGGCGTCACAAGCCCGCTCCTGTTACTGCAGTCGCGGTGCGGACGCCTCCAGTCCGCGGGACCCCGAGAGACGTCACACGCCCGCTCCTGTTGCTGCAGTCGCGGTGCGGACGCTTCCAGTCCGCGGGACTCCGAGAGGCGTCACAAGCCCGCTCCTGTTGCTGCAGTCGCGGTGCGGACGCCTCCAGTCCGCGGGACTCCGAGAGACGTCACACGCCCGCTCCTGTTGCTGCAGTCACGGTGCGGACGCCTCCAGTCCGCGAGACGCCCGCTCCTATTGCTGCAGTTGCGGTGCGGACGCTTCCAGTCCAGCGGGACTCCGAGAGATCCGCGTGGCTCTGCGAGACGTCACACGCCCGCTCCTGCAGCTGCGGGCGCATCGCGGGTGGATCGCGCCAAGGTGAAGGCGGACCGCTTCTGCGTCCCGACTGCTCGAGCGGAAGGAAGGTAAGTTACGTGTAAGCAGTGGAAATGCTACGAGTACAGCGACGATCGCCGCGTTGGTTGCCGCCGTCATGACGTCGCTGGTGACCTACGCGCCGGTGGTGGCCACCACGATGGCACCGCCGAGGGCAACAGCGTCGCCGTGATGATGCGTGCAGCTACGAGCCTAGCCATCGGCGCCTCCCGTGCCGGTAACGTCCGTCACGCGCACCGGCGCCTGTCGAGCTGGCCGCCACGACGGCGCCTCTCGCACCTGAGCCTGGCAACGGTGGCCGCCATGATGGCGCCGCCCGCTCGATGACGCCGCCTGCCCCCCGAGCTGGCCGCCACGATGGCGCCTCTCGCATTACGCATCGACGCGGCGGCGGCGGCTGCCACAATGGCGCTGCCCGCCACGATGATGCCGCCCGCCACGATGGCACCACCACCTGCGCACTGGCGCCTCTCGAGCTGGCCGCCACGATGGCGCCTCTCGCCTCACAGCAGTGCCTCCCAGACCAGCCAGCCAGACGGCGACCGCCTCATGCACCGGTGCCTCCCGAGCTGGCCGCCACGATGGCGCCTCTCGCCGCACGCACCGGCGCCTCCCGAGCCGGTGGCGGCGGCCGCCACGATAGAGCCGCCCGCCTCACGCGACAACGCTTCTAGAGCGGGTCGCCACTATGGGTCCTCGCCTCACGCACCAGCGCTTCCCGAACCAGTGGCGGCCGCCATGAGCCGCCCGGCCTCAGACACCGGTGCCCCCCCCCCCCCCCGAGCCGGCCGCCACGATGGCGCCCCTAGCTTCACGCACCGGCGCCTCCCGAGCGGCGGCGGTTGCCACAATCACGCCGATGCTGTCCACCGATGCTGCAACTACGACGATGTCGTCCCTTGCTCGCTGGGCGCCACAGTATCAGTTTTGTCCTGTCCACATGGTTCCATTGAGGTACGCAGGCGCCTATAGCTATGGTGCAGGTATAGGTATGGTATGGTACAGCACGAACAGACCGCTAAGCTCTTGGTTTCGGTTAAAGAATCCTCCGGCGACGGCAGACCCCCGTCGTAAAGAGCCCCGTCCTAGCGCGGCTCGACTGCCCGGAGTTGAAAGCGGTAAGATATGTCGATACTCAGAGGAAAATACGTCGTGTTCCCGGGTTTCATAAAGGTGCTGATCGACTTCGCTGTGTCGCTTCGAAATTCCTACGACTTCTCGAGGCCATGGAGTGGTCCAACCGGAGAACAGCTAGCGACAAGGCCCTGTGCGACCGCTCGAAACCGAGGTGAAAGGCATCGAAAAGGTCTGCAGACTTCACATAATTATCTCTGCTTGCTCGCGCTCTCCAGCTTAAGTTCCGTCTTACAAAGACGAACTCGTGCGAAAAGCCATAATAAACAAAATGGGACAAATAAACCCGCTGCGCCTGAACAAGCTTGAGTTTCCGGTGCTAAGAGAAAGGGGCCAGGAGGACTCCAGCAGTTTCCATCTGTCTGTATTCGACTTTATCGAAACAGTTTTGTTACGCAAAGCGCCAAAATCGATTTTAGACTTGATTTCATCAGTTCGATTTCCTTAAAAGCATGCTACTAACTCGATGCCCTATACTAACTCGATATAGGGTGTCTCTTCGGATAAAGCGAATTAGACCATCACGCTCCTAGACATCACGTGGGACACGCGGCACAACACACCGATTGAAAGTTTTCTTTTTCGCGACATACAGGCCTGCCTTGCTGCAGAGTTTCTCGCAGAAATGAGACTCAATGCCTTCTGTTCAGTCTCAAATTCGCAAACTTTAGTTCATGGAGGAAGGTGAAGCCTTTGCAGTCCCCAGCAACACGGAGCTGCCGAAAGCCTCGCACCACTTTCTTCCTCATCTTATGCAAGCAGTCCGTTACAATCTCCAATATTGGTAGACAATGTACGAGGTAAGGCCCTCTCAGCGAAGAGTAAGCCTTAACGGGCCGCATCTGCAGCGCTGACGACAGAAGTGTAAACATACAACCGCACCGGTACAGTATATATACATAAAACGACGGCGACACTACATCCCTTCCGTTACTACGGTTGTCGCAAAAACTGCTGATGCCAGCAGATCGTCTACAGGTCGCGCTGGTTGCTTGCTACTTGCCAGGTCGGTACAACCCCCGAGGGCGACGGTTTATCAAGAAGTCACTGCGCGCCCGAGTGGCAGCTGCGCCCAGCAGCCGCCGAGACTGTCTTCGCCTGACAGGCGCCTTGTTGGCCGGCCTCCGCTTTCGAGAGCCCTCGCACTGTGCCACGGTATTTCTTAACAGACTCATTGAACTGCTACCACGACCTTTGACAGCTGCCTGTGAGACTTGGCATGGATGTCTCCACCTCCCAGCCTAGTCTGTGTACTGCGACGGCGTGATAAGGAGTCTTAAAGTAGCTGTGGTAAGCTTGCAATTTACTGGCGGTCCTAGTGATCACAACGTCAGACCGCCCTCCCTTACGAGTCAACGACCTTAAGAATGAGGCGTAGCTCCTGTCAGATAGGACGCTCCAACACCGAGCTGGCGGGATCAGGAGTGACGTCCGCTACTGGCGTGACTGGCGCATGCATATAACATGCCAAGGTCTAACGCTACGTAGCGAACGAAACGCAACTGTCACTGTCTCACTAATATGGAAGAACCGGATATTCCCGATTCCGGTACTGTGTTTGTATAGAAAACAGTAACGGGAGCCCCTAGATCGTCCCCTTGTCTAGGCTGCATGTACGGTCACAATGTAGAAACGGTCTTTATGGTGCATCAAAAATAAGATCAACTGCCAGGTACCTCTATCCAGTGAAGTAGCGAGCTATCTCAGACGTCTATTTCTATTATCCATGTTAGCTTTCAGAACGTTATTCGTTCATAAGCCTCTCACAAGTGCTGTGTATGAACCACTATCGGACACTATGCCTTCTTCCAACGCCATTATTAGCGAGACCAGCGCCTCCCAAAGCACCAGCTTGGGACGCGAGACATCTACTTGCCCTAATTTAAATAGCCCTACAACGTTAGGTACGTTAGAAGAAGTACGATAGAATAGCTGCCGCACTTTTGCTGTTAGCATCAGGCCGCAGGGTCAATGACCTTACACTGTAGCCCGGGCAATTACATAGATAACTTTAACGCTATTATTTTGTGTCCGAAATTCGGCTCTAAACCAGATAACGTGTCTTACCGACTGGACTCTTAGAAGCTCCGGAATAAAGTATAGACCCAGTATAAGTAGGTAATCTGGGTACGTCACCTTGCGAGAATTACACAAAATGTTAGGGGACACTTCGCTTATTTCTTTCAGCCACAGTCTCATCCAAGCCGGCCTCGCCTACGATTGCTTTCGATCCACGATGTACTTAATAACTAAATTGGCTGGAAAGCTATTCACTTAGCGATATTTTCGCTTATGTTAATTGGGAACATGACTCGCCGAGATTCTGCGGATCGGATGCGATTTCGAATGAGAATCCTCTTAAACCAGTTTAACGTCAGATTCGAACCTGAGATTACAGCTTCAATTCTCAATTTCCTGTAATTCACATTATAACGAGTCACTGTGATTTCATGGGTTGCAATATGGTGTATACATATTTATTCTTTCTCTGAGTTCTATGACAGTAGGTGTAGCCCTATCGCTTGCGCGCCCGCTAACTCGCCACCAGGAGATAATAAACAGGTCTCAATGAAGATATCCGATGTGGAGTACGGAACACATAATATACAAATTTTACCTTCCAATAAAATTATTATTATGTTTCCTATCCACATCGGATATCTGAGTAATGCCTTCCTGGCAGGCTACTAGGCTACTTTTATGCCGACGGTACTTCTCCTCAACAATGACATGGCGGTGGCGAGTAGCGGGGAGCGAGCAACGGTTCGCAGGAAGTGGAAGCGGAACTACGTCACGGCGTGGGGCGGAGCGACTACATAGACGCTAGCGGCATCATTGGTCAACGATCGCGTTACTCTCTCAATGAAGATATCCGATGTGGATAGGAAACATAATAATAATTTTATTGGAAGGTAAAATTTGTATATTATTTAGTATGGAGATGGCCACTATATGACGGCACCGCTATCCTAGGAAAACAGAGCTTTACATATTAAACGTATTATAATTTTGAAAACATTGGCGATTGATAACCTAGAGGCCGTGCATGCTAAGTTTGCATTGCACGTCAAAATATACGCCAAGTAAAATAATTATATTTTATTATTAACCGTCCACCACGAACTGCAGGCACTCCCATACATTGTCACAGCCAAATCGGAGCAAATTTAGCGTAGAACCGTATAATGAATGAGCCGTTTATTCTTTGGTTTATGTTTAATTATTGATGCCACCTCCATTATGGTATCGTCTTGGGTCGTCCCATTCGTTTTTCATCAAGTTCTTAAATTAGTCCTATTCTGCTTTCGTCACTCATTCACATTGAAAGCCACTGACGATTGTGACGAATGTAGAATGAGTGACGAAAGCAGAATAGGACTAATTTAAGAACTTGACGAAAAACGAATGGGACGACCCAAGACGATACCTCCATTATAAGGGTTTTTACCATGGTCCTAAAAGTAGAGAGACATTAAACATTTGAACGCCACGCTGTTTTTAAGGCCTTATGCCAATTCAAACGTACGCCGACCTTAGAATGATATTTGGATCAAGTGTGTCGTGCCTCTCGCCAGTCCCAATACATGTATCATCAGCCGTAAAATTGCATGGCGACTTTATGAATGAATTCATTCATAATTTCTCCATACAATTTCGCGGCTGTAAAATTAAGTTAGATGTCATTCTGATATCAGTGTACACGAATTGGTCTGATAGTCTCTCTTTGAATGGCTTGTACAAAGGATGTTAGCGTTTGCGTGATGATGTTGATTGATGTTGATGAAAAATGACGTTCTAGAGTTAGAAAATTTATTTCTTTAATGTGTCTTATATTAATAAAATACTGGCGGACACGTTATTTAAAAAAGCGTAGTAATTACATATGGTAACTGTCATAACAGATTCAGTGCTAAAATATTATGTTGGGATAAGAATTATACAGTGTTATTTGTATGTTTAATGTTCTACTTTTTAATTGCATTTATTATTTTATTGTAGTAGAGTAGTAGTTAATTTAAATAAAATACACACTAAATATTGTTGTATTTTATTGAAGTTATCTTGAAAGTTCCTATAATGTCTAAAAGCGACATCTACATAGTTTACATGAAGCTAAGTAGGCTGTTTATGTCTCTACCAAGCGTATCAAGTCTAGAGTCATGGATGTCGCGTGCGTCTTGATGACTGTTCTATACACGTACCTAATCTAATAGTTCGTAAAGTTCATCAGAGATGGCGCACAAATATAATCATTTTAGGTTTGAGATGAAGTCATATTAGTGCTAGTGCTACTTACCATGTTTTACAAACCGTCTTTAGGAAAAATTTAATTTTTGTTACCTAGGTTATACATAGCCCTGTCCATATATTTTAGCACAAAGCAGTCTCAGACAGAACATATCTTGTGTCTTAATGCTCTGTCAAGAGTGGCAGGTTAGAAAGACTTCTCTCTATATCTACAATAATCTCTTTTTTGCGGAAAATTAAAAAAAAGGAGGTGCGAAGGGTTGATCTCCCATAGAAAATTTGAATTTCGCGCCTTTTTCTACTGAGAAGTTAGGAGTGTTTGAGTATAATTATGAATGGAATTAGTAAAAACTTGTTTACAGGTTTTATGATCCATATCATAGCAACTGCTTTGCAAATGTCGTAAATCCTGAGACTGTATTACGTTTGCACATCCATTCATCTCACATACAACACAATGACTCACCCATGGGGCACCATGGGAACCCCTCAAAGATCCTATAGGTACCTATGTTTATGTTATGTCAGACAGGTTTAACGGATGCGTACGCGCCGCGTTCAGTACCACGCGCACTGCCGACGCCGTCCGTCCAGCCAGCATTACTGCATTACGCGCAACTTAAAAAAAAGTTTAAAAAGTTAGTGTTGTGGCCAGTGACTTGTGATTAAAAACTTTGGTAAGCGTTTTGTTTATTTACTGGAGTCAGTTATGTAACGCTGCCATACATGACCCAAAAAAATTTTATTAAGCTATGAGCTTCATCACATCTGATATTTGAGTAATTCTAAGCATTTCTAGCGTGAAGTGGGGGGGAGGGTGGGGTACAAAGACGGCCGCCATCCGTCATCTTTAAAAAAAATCTACTCTGATCCTGGTGGGTACTAGGGCAAGTTTGGTATCATTTTCGTATAAACCAAAGACGTAGAATTCATTGCTGATATTTGTTTTTTCAATTTCATAGTAATTTTACAAGAAAAACGTAAAAAGGTGAAAAATTTGGTTGGAGATTTTTGCTACGCGGAGCCGAAACTACAAAAGATAGAAAGTTGAAATTTGCACACTAGATTACATTTATAAAGTGTACAAGAGATAAGAAGCGATTTTGAGAAATTCAACCCCTAAGGGGGTTAAAAAGGGGATGAAAGTTTGTATGGGGTTCAAGTTTTATTTTAAGCTAGGAATTTGAAACTTCGTAAAACGATATATTATTAAAATACAAGAAAACTAATTTCAGCGTTTTTGAAAATTCATCCCCTAAGGTGGTGAAAAAGGAGTTGAAAGTTTGTATGGATATCAAAAAAATTTTCGAACGCGGGACTTGAATCTTTGTATTTGGGGATATTATTAAAAGACAGGAAAAGTAATTTCAGCGTTTTGTAAAATTCATCCCCTAACAGGGTTAAAAAGGGGTTGAAAGTTTGAATCCATTACAAATCCGAGTAGACACACATTTCTTATTGGCTCCCAGGCTTGAAATGCTTAGAATTACTCAAGGAACATATGTGATGAAGCTCATAGCTTAATAAAAAATTTTTGGGTCAACTTTATAACTGCTTCCGCTAATTTTGAAATTGGAAGTGGAATGCGGTTTGCTGGTATAATTGGTGTTGGTATGCCGGTGAAAGACTCGTTGCAGTTTTCTCCATTGTTTTATCTAAGTAGGTTGGAGATAAGAAATCTCGTAAAACATAAAAATTATAGAGAAAAATATTGTCAGACAGCAATTCGTTTATGATGAAAATGTGTTGTTGGTAAGGCGCTCTCTCAATTAAAAATATTTTGGAAGTGTAGTACCTACCTAAATGAACTGAATCTACATAATGTATATACTTAGCATAAAAAAAAAACAAAAAAAATATCCTGCTAGAGGACCTTAAGTTCTCTTTCAAAACTCTCGTAAAATAAACATTTAGGTGGTAGAGTCTGTTCGGAAAGAGAAGAGTCGTGGAATGTATTGGGCCTCATACATTCCATGACTCTTCTCTTTACGCACAGACCCTACAGCTACAGTGATGATTATGTCATAAGCCTAATTTATCTTCGGTTAATTTTGATAGTTAATTGTTGCCAATTGACAGTTAGGTCGCGTCTGTAGTGGCAATATCTACAGAGACTTTATCCAATTTATTAAGAAATATCTATACGACTTTACAATGGCCATGTGGGATAAGAGAAACATGACTTTATTTTTCCGGGGTCAAAAGAAACAGTATGATGATTCCCTTCAAGTGTTTATTTTACCCCATCAAACTTTAATAAAGTTCGTGTTAACATATATTTGACGCTTTGACTTTGGCACTATCTTTTTGTTGCTACTTCTTTCTTAAGTATTCTTTACAAGCATTGACATTGTAAGATAGTTAGGTATCTTTTTAATCGTAATTGTATATGCCATTGACCCAGCAATTACTTGAATCATTCTATGAATCTAAGTAAGTCTCGGTAACACTTGAATCATGAAGTAGGTACCTACTGTTTTTAAATACCATAAGGATTACTCATCACCCAGCTATGTTCGCCGTGAATAATATGCCTTGAGGTATTCAGTGTAATGTTTGTTAAACACTTATTGTACCTACTTACTTGTTGCTATATAGGTAGATTAGGTAACTAGGTGTTTTATTTAGATACCACCTAAAATAATTACTTCTTTATAATTTTCCAGGTACAGACGTTATTGATTATAAGGTATAATTAAACTATAGGTATCAATGGCTCTGTGAGCTGTACCTAGACCTCGCGAACCCCCATGGCTCCGTCATGTAGAGAAATTCCTCTAAAAACGGAAACGACTTAAATTCTGTACAATTTTAGAATCTTCATACAAAAATTCACGAGAATCGGTTGAGAAATGCGGCCTGTAACTTGTCGTGAACATCCAGACATACCTACGAAAGCATTTTTGTTCAAGCTGAAGCGGAGTCCTTCGCTCTGCTCGGTCAACGACTCAATTGGAACAATTATTATGACTTTGCTTTGTAGATTAAAGTGAGACTAAACGGTAATTAAATACCCAATTTGACCAGAACTATCTAGATGACTATTCCTTGTCTCGAGACCAGTGTTGCCAACTTGGCATAAATGATGCCAGATCTGGCATATTTTCACTAGCTTTGGCACCAAAATTTTCCATTTAGCATCTGGCATATTTTTTAGCATAATTTAGTCTAAGCCAAGTTTGCACCAACTTGGCAGCAACAATATGCGCCATCGCCTTATGTGGTTCATATTTTCATATGCATTTTGACTTTTGTGGACGGATGGACGTCAACCACAGACCAACCCCTATAGACATAGCTTATAGGACGACTCGCGGCCTCCACTCATCGGAGCAATAGCGCTTATAAAATATTGCACGCGCGCCGCTCCGATCAGTTGCGTCCAAATTCACGACCTGTTAACAGCGTGCGCGTATTTACGAAAATAAATCGCAATTTATTTAACTCATTGGGAAATCATGGGATTTTGCGGTGTAAAATGGTGTGGCCAGTCATCTAAGACTTCCAGTTATAAAACAGATGGAATAACATTCCGCAATTAAGTCAAATTCACTATTTTGTTGAAAATTGTTTCTTGTCCGCGGGGTTCATTTTATACTGGTCAATATGGTTGTACTGAGCGGCAGTGAAGTAGCCCGTCCTTTTCCGTCAACTTGAAAATGCAATGTGCTATCCCTTTCACGTCAACAACTAGTGATGTGACGGTGATGGTTTTGTCAATTGCGGTAACTTCGTGCTTTCGCTCGTACCATATTGTACCATTTTAAGAAATGTAAATTATTAACTGAGAATAAATAAAATTGATCTGTAGAATCTATTATTTTTAATCTCTTTTATTTTTAACTGAGAATAAATAAAATTGATCTGTAGAATCTACAGTTTTAATTAGGTACTTGGTAGTTTATCTTAGTAGGTATATGTAGTATGTTAGTTTAGTTTTTAGTTAGTATATAGTACCATTATTGAGGTAGCATCAAAATAAGAAAATAATCATATTTTAGCAGGTTTTCAGAGCAACGCCCATGTGACATGACATGTGACACAACTAAGAGTTGCAAGCGCCATTAGTTAGTAGTATAGTTTGGGGTCATCCATTAATTACGTCACACGTTTAGGGGTGGGGGGGGGGGGTCAAGAAAATGTGACATGTTGTGACATGGGGGAGGGGCGCGTCACAAACATTGTGACGTCACTTTAACCTCAACACTATTCATCAGAAACCGAAAATTAATTTATGTTTTTTTATTCGACGCTGTACATTTAAATAATGAGGTTTTGGAAGGTAATTTAGGTAATTTTCGTTCCTAAATGATTTTGTGTTATAAAATTACTAATATTTCTTTTACCAAAAATATTTTTAAATTCAAAAAATAATTCCGAGTTAGTATTGCCGATTTCGTTGAAAATAAAATTGCCTAAAATATGACTTCACACCAGGTGGGGAGGGATTTGCAAAATGTGACCAAGTGTGACAAGGAGGGGGGAGGGGTCAAAAAACCTAGAAATTCGTGTGACGTAATTAATGGATGATCGCTTTCCATAGGCTGCGTTTGCCACCAAAGTGTATTTTTGAAATTTATGATTGATTTATGAATAATAAATGAATGACGTAATTTTTTTTAAGAATCCATGTGAGCAGTTAGGTCACGAGATGGACCTAATACCTGATGATGAACTTTGAAGAAGTGCAAGGGAACTCTTTTTATATTGTATTATATTGTATGAATATTCTGAAGTAATAAATCTGTGGACTTTATTGATAACAATTATTTTACCACAATAGATTACGGTACCACTGGTACCAGTACCACTGCAAGTAATGAACATGTCCCATCCCTACGCTTACACGTGTCAGCGCGCCATGTTTGGAACGACCAATCGCAACGCCGGGAGCACCCCTCCCGCGCCTCACAGTTTGGTGATTTGCATCGCGAACAAAATGGCCAATATTAGGTTTCTAGAGGCGGTGTTCTGTGACGTCAACGGACTATATCAAGTTGGTCAAGCAGATCTTGTCAGTAGAAAAAGGCGGTAAATTTGAAAAAAAGTATGTGTTTTAAGTGTCTAATTTCAAGTGATATTTTAGCATTTTTTTAGCATAGGTGTTTCAAAAATCTTTGGCATAATTTTGGCATAATCTAGACATTAGTCTAGCATTTTTTCAAAATCCGAGTTGGCAACACTGCTCGAGACAATTATTCTGCCTGATCATTGAGTCAGCATATTAAGTCAGTGTGCCCGATTGGAACTTTAAGATACGTCAATTATCAGAATTCTAGATCTATTAATTGACGTATCATAAAGTTCGAATCGAGCCGATTGTCTTATTTATGGTTTAATTTAGACTTGTCACTCGACAACGATGTTGTATGTCATCTATATAACGACCTTTTGCTAACCCTACTCATGTTTAACTTAACTTTATTCATATTCTTCCAAATTGCAATTGATAACAACTAAGTGACTTTACCACGCGTACTTACATTGCCAACCGTTTTTAAACCTTAAACATTACTTACTTATTAAAATCCATTTTCGCCTCTTACCAAACTTGCTACTTCATTTACGACAACCCTTTAACCCCAGAACCAAAATATCTAATTTTAAATCATTTTCAACGACGTATTGGACCTTTTGAAGCTGGAGTGTAACAAAGGAGCGTCCGCGCAGGATCTTCGGCTCGTTGGTTCCGTTTTGGCGTGTCAGTGAACTGTGGTGCCATCTGTTGAGAATGGTGCAGAAATTAGGCTTTTCGAACCGATTTAGATGAAAGTAATAGTAGCTAGTTTAAAGCCCGAGGAAGGGACAGTAGGATAGTTTTCATCAATCGCTATCATCATCATCATACCAAATAACCCTAGTTTATTTATGCATAGGATGGCATAGATGGTTTACTAATATGTGGCCGAAAATTGTATGGCAAATTATCACTTCCCAAACTATTTTTCCCATAGTATCATTTGGCAAAACTATCAGATGGCAAACCAATGTTTCGCATATATAAAATGTCGCAAATGATTATTTACAATATTATTGTATGGCAAAATATTTAGTTGGTCATGTTTCAAAATGTCTTTTATTGTTATGTCTAATGTAATATAGGCATAAATTATTTTTCGCCTAATATTGTGATGCATACTACTAAATACCCTAATAATATAGTACTCAACTACTCATGGTACAAATTGCAGTAGCATTTTATTTCGTTACGTAGGTAGTTTTTTCGAGATGTGCAGTTCAATGATGGAGGTAGTAATTTTGTTTACTACATTTCTGGCAACAGTTTGTTTTCGTGGGGTCGCAATTCTTACCTAACCTAACCCACTTTTCTGGCAACAGTTCGTTTTCTTGGGGGTCGCAGTTCTAACCTAACCTAACCCACCTTTCAGGCAACAGTTTGTTTTCGTGGGGTCGCAGTTCTGACCTAACCTAACCCACTTTTCTGGCAACAGCTCGTTTTCTTGGGGGTTGCTGTTCTAACCTAACCTAACCCACTTTTCTGGCAACAGTTCGTTTTCTTGGGGGTTGCAGTTCTAATCTAACCTAACCCACTTTTCTGGCAACAGTTCGTTTTCTTGGGGGTGGCAGTTCTAACCTAACCTAACCCACCTTTCAGGCAACAGTTTGTTTTCGTAGGGTCGCAGTTCTAACCTAACCTAACCCACTTTTCTGCCAACAGTTCGTTTTCTTGGGGGTCGCAGTTCTAATCTAACCTAACCCACCTTTCTGGCAACAGTTTGTTTTCGTGGGGACGCAGTTCTAACCTAACCTAAGCCACTTTTCTGGCAACAGTTCGTTTTCTTCGGGGTTGCAGTTCTAACCTAACCTAACCCACTTTTCTGGCAACAGTTCGTTTTCCTGGGGGTCGCAGTTCTAACCTAACCCACCTTTCAGGCAACAGTTTGTTTTCGTGGGGTCGCAGTTCTAACCTAACCTAACCCACTTTTCTGGCAACAGTTCGTTTTCTCGGGGGTCGCAGTTCTAACCTAACCTAACCCACCTTTCAGGTAACAGTTTGTTTTCGTGGGGTCGCAGTTCTAACCTAACCTAACCCACTTTTCTGGCAACAGTTTGTTTTCGTGGGATCGCAGTTCTAACGTAACCTAACCCACTTTTCTGGCAACAGTTCGTTTTCTCGGGGGTCGCAGTTCTAACCTAACCCACCTTTGAGGCAACAGTTTGTTTTCGTGGGGTCGCAGTTCTAACCTAACCTAACCCACTTTTCTGGCAACAGTTCGTTTTCTTGGGGATTACAGTCATCTAACCTAAAACATGTTGGTACAGTCATCAAATCTATTAGCGTAGTGGCACCCGTCCATGGAAATATGTAGATACGTTTGTTAAAAAAAAAGCCACCAACAGGTCAAATAGCCATCAAAATATATTATGAAAAGTAAGTATAAATAAAGCAAACGTTTTTTGACAATTAAGAGTTAGCTAAGTTGAAACATTTGCTCAGTGACTATTTGTCTTAATGAATTTTGGTAAAATGAACATCTACTAAATAAAATTGTGATCAAATAAAAAGTATGCTAAGTTTCAATTTTGGCAAACGTTATGTAACAATACTAACAATAAATAGTTAGGTATAATAAAACAGTTGCTTAGTGACTATTTTTCTAAATAAATCGTGGTAAAATGAACATCTGCTAAATAAAATTGTGGTCAAATAAAAAATATGCTAAATAATAATATGCTAAGCATTGGTTTGCCAACTAAAAGTACTGCAATAAGTTGGTTGGGAAGTGAAATTAGGCGAAAAATATTTCGGCGAGATGGCAGTACACCGGCATAGATACTTACTTACAACATAATTGAACATAAGGACCTTACAACATAAGGACCCTGCCCAGCAAACATTTTAAGTATTTTTTCCTAAGAATCCTAGGCTCGAAGAAGATTTTACCAATTTAAGTAAAAATTACGTCCTAAGTCACCAATAATTTTACGTATTGTACACTTTTACTTTCAAGTCAAAATATAGGGACAATAAAACGTAAATTTCACTTCATAAATACACCATGAAGTCAGGGACTTATGGGTCGAAAATAAGGTGAAATATCAGGTAAAATTAACCTTGAACCCTGACCAATAGGTCAAATCTACTAATAAGGCATTTTAGGTGTATTTGCGACGTAATTATTTCTTATACGGGGACTATAAAGTCACGGACTTAATGGTTGAAAATAAGTCGAATTATTAGGTAAAATTAACTTCGAACCCTGACCAATAGGCCATATGTACTAATAAGGCATTTTAGGTGTATATGCGACGTAATTATTTCTTATACGGAGACCATAAAGTCAGGGACTTATTGGTTGAAAATCGGTCGAAATATTAGGTAAAATTAACTTCGAACCCTGACCAGTAGGTCAAATGTACTAATAAGGCATTTTAGGTGTATATGCGACGTAATTATTTCTTATACGGGTACCATGAAGTCAGGGACTTAATGGTTGAAAATAAGTCAAAATATTAGGTAAAATTAACTTCAAAGTTTGAACAATAGGTCAAATGTACTAATAAGACATTTTAAGTGTATTTGCGACGTAATTATTTCTTATACGGAGACCTTTAGGTCGTCGATTTTGTGTCGATTTAGCTACTAATTTTAGGTAAATGTTACTTAAAATAGACCACAAATTGCGACCATATAGTTAAAAACACTTGTAAATTACTATCAACACCATAAGGTTGTGCCGCCATTTTCTTTCATTATAACGAGATGCTAAATATAAATTGCATAATTTAAGTTGTTTTATATCTTGTATGGTGCCATCACACGGTACTTCATTGTGCTAATATTCAAAATAAAACAATATTTTTGATCGAGTCAATACACTCACACACACAAATATTCAATTACAACACTCAATTACAAGCAAATATATGCATTTTGATTTTAGACAATGCTGAAAACTTTAATATTTCAAAAGCCCATCGATAGTTTTGTATGTAAACCTAACGTACTGCACGAAAAAATTTTCTGCGCACTAGATTTCACCGTTCTGCATCTGCGTAATCGGCCTAAATTATTTTACATGACTTAGTGGCCGCCATTATCATTGCACAACTTAAAGTTGTTTTCTTGTTAGACATTTTGTTTCTGAGTGAAAAGAATATATAAGCGTAATGTTTGTGTCTCTTTTTCTCTTCATCGCGTCTCATCTAAATATTGCCTCGCAGAGTAATTATATGGATAAAAATATGTCACCATCACGTCTAAAGGTGGTAAAGATTACCAAATTAGTACATTTCAACTACGCGGCACGTCGTAGCGACGTCGAATCCACGTCGGAAACATGACCTAGCGTTGACCTAATGGTTGTAATCACTAATTTACCGTCAATAAATACGTCGCCGGCACGTGCGTTTTTTCCCCATTTATGTCGCCGGCACGTGCCCACGACGTCGATTCGACGTGCCTCATTTTGGTCTCCTAAATTGTGCGACCTAAAATAGGTGCCTTTTTCGGAATATCGACCAAAAATGTTTGCTGGGTGGTATGTCCTTAAACTGCGTCCAAGTCCACTGGTGGATGGGTAGCAGCATCCCTTAAGTACGGTAAATTATACTGCGATCGCCATCCCGCCTGCCAAGCGTGGCGATTAAGGCATTTACCCCCCAGTATGATGCATAACCAAACCGCGGCCCCGAGTTTCCGGTGACTCCCGGTGCTCTGGCTATGGTAGCGGTCAGGGCACTAACGGAATCAGGGGTGCTAAGAATCTCCGGCAAAGATCCGGCTTCTGGGGGAGGCATGTCCAGCAGTGGACGTCTTTCGGCTGATATGATGATGATGATTGCTGACTGTTATGCCTATGCCAATGTCGGTATGTCCTTCGCATTAGGTAGCAGAAGTAATGAAACCCATTGCTTTTTATGCGCAACCGCGCGTAATTGCTTTTTTGAACGAGTATGCTAATGGAACTGACTTAACCAAACGGCCTACAAGAAGTACAAGATAATGACTTCTAATGATACAGTCAGCACAAAATATTTTCAGAAAAAGATGTATGAAATAGTAGATGGTTAGAGGGGATGAGATAGGATATAGTTTTTATCTATCATCATCATCATCATCATCTTCATCATTCCATGCAGACAAAGTTGCAGGCAGAAGCTTATTAGGCAGTAATAATTTCTAGTTTTTGGACTCCTAGGATCACATTCAGGATACGAATATAAATTTGGTGTAGACAAGACATACGATCGTAAAGGATGACTCACGCTAGACCGGGCCGTGGCCGGGCCGGGGCTTCCGGACCTTCGTTTTCTATGGAGAGCATCACGTGATCACCGGGGCTCGGGCGTGGCGAAGTTTTTTAAGCGCAGTCTTGTAAAAAGGAGCTATTTTTCAAGTTCAGATTCAGACTCAAAGGACTCGAGTTTCTGCAAACACTAGAGGCTCGGACATTGCTCGGACAGCACTAGTGTAATAAACGGGTGGCCTTGACGCCCCGGTCCCGGAACGGTGCGGTCACGGTGGCGCTCCTGACAGCTCCTGTGTCGGCTCGCTCCGGCCCGACCACGGCCCGGTCTAGCGTGAGTCATCCTTAATTTTTGGGAAAAATCAAGAAGAGAGAAATAGCCACCTCATAACAATGGTTTTCTCACAGTGCTGTATATATGATGTATGCAACTACTTCTTTATAAAATCTGCTGAGTATACAGCAACTGTGTCAAGTTCAACACCCCGTGCGAGGCCGATGACATATCATGACATTATCGATGATCTATGATCATTGCACCGGACGTAGTTTTGGATTGAGGTAATCCAGTTTGATGATTATGTTAGGTACTTACCTATGTTTTGAAATTTTTATACCTACCTAGCTAGAAATAATATAATTATACGGAGCAAAGGGCTTGTGCAAAAATCACGTTGCAGGAAGGGGGGGTATAAGGAGACCTCACGTGTATTTTTCTACAGTGAATGAAGCTAAGAAAATATACCTACCTGCCACTCATAAATCTTTAATAGCGAGTCTATTTTACCAAGTTTTGGAGCACGTGGCCTTGACCGGTCTGATGGAAAATTTTCAAAAAAATACACATGAGGTTACGTGGGGGAGGCTGGGTAGCCAAAAACCTCACCAAATATCACCAAGGGTGAGGGGGGGTCAAAAAGTTGCCGAAAACACCTCGCGTGATTTGCGCACAACCCCAAACAAGTAGTTAACGATAAAAATATAATCTTAAAAAGAAGTAAAAGGTGTTCTTATAAAAAGGTAATGGCCATAATTATTTACGTGTTCCTAAATGTAAATGACCCCTGGTACGTACCACAGCACTGTATATATAAGGAAGATAGGAATGTTAGACCTAACAAACCATACGGTTATTACGGTTCCTATGAGAAAGTCCGTCTGTCATTTGTTAAAAGCGTGTTCCAACGTGTTATTAACTAGCAAACGTTAATTAGTTCTAGGTTAGTACTTAGACCAACACTTAGACCATACATTAGCGTAGGTCGCTTGACAGTTATGCACTATTATTAGGGTTGCCAGATCGAAAAGCGCTATTATCGGGAAACAATATAATTTTTTTGGGATTTTTTTTAGGGACTTGAGTCGGAAAAAAAAAACATTCAAATCATTCATGAATGTGTCATTACCACTAAGTGCTACGGGTTACGCTCGTAGCGCGTAGCCACGGTTTCGCCGTATGTAGCGCGTAGTCGCTACGAACAGTGTACCCGACAGTCGGGTTCTTGGTGTTGAATGTGTTAAAGTAATTGTATTAAAAACAACGATATTTTACATTATTGGCACTACGTCAGCTCGCTCGCTCGACGACAATTCGGAACTTGAAATTATTGTTTTATAACATGAAGCTGTTTTTCGGGACAGTTTACACTTTTTCGGGAATCGGGAACACATGCTAAAAATCGGGAGAATCCCGCCAAATCCCGACCATCTGGCAACCCTAACTATTATGGAGTTGACAATGGACCTTTGAGACTATTATATAGGTCTATACCTACCTAGAGTAAGTCGACATTGCTCTGAAGATCCGTTATTGACCTTGAATTGAACAAGTAAGTATATACAACAACAAACAGTACCTTATTGTACTACAATCGGAAAAGAAAGTGGAGCAAGATACATTTAGAAAATACTTACATATTTTATTTGGGTATTTCTATAACGTTGTACTGTTCCTCTATTACTTGTTCGAACATATCAGAAGATTCAGAAGTCCGAATTGTCCGAAACTAGATTATTTGCCGAAATCCAAACCGAAGCTTTTGCTCTAGTTTCGGCCGAAACATGATTTTTATTCCGAAACCTGCCGAAACTGAAACTTCGGACACTAATTAAAGAACGACATTGCCCTCCTAACAATAATGCAATAACTCATATTAAATTATCATTAAATAATATACCTTGTTCTCATACAATGTGTCACACAAGCGACTGAGATTTCAAAATTAGTTATTGCACTTATCGTTAGGAGGGCAGGACAGGACTCGGATCGATTTTGACTCTGTAAAAGAGCCCCAAAGTACCTAGTAGCCCGTAAATTAGAAAACTTTAACTGAATAAACTTGCTAAGAAACTGAAGTTAAAATTCAGAACTTCGAGTTCAACAATTTTCACAGACCTTGGAATTTCCTATAGTCACTTCGGTGATAAACAAGTTTAAAAAAGTGATTACTGATTAACGTAATTTATGGACAATTTATTAAAATTTCATGAATACTAGGGATGAACCGACTAGTCGCCGACTAGTCGGGAAAGCCGACTATCCGGCCTCATCTGTAGTCGGCGATTAGTCGGCGACTAGTCGGCAAAAATGGCCGATTAGTCGGCATTTTATAAGAGAATGAAAATCACGACAAAAAGAAATAAACAGCACATATTTTCATAAGCTTTTCACGTATTTTACTTAAATTCCTATTTAGAGTGCATACGAAAACTTTTGTTCGAATTATTGACCGTGTGGTTGCTTTTTTATGTCCGATTGTACGGTCGTCATATGAAATACATAACCTAATATTTTTTTATTTATTTTCTTTTTTAGTGTTACTATTTATATGATCAATAGCGCGACGAAAGAGGTAAAACGATAGTTTATTAATGCATCTGAACCGAACTTAGACCAAACTAATGATCTGGCCGACTAGTCGGCCGACTAATCGGCCATCCGAGCGCCGATTAGTCGACTAGTCGGCCAGTCGGCCAAATCAATAGTCGGTACATCACTAATGAATACCCGTTTCAGTATAAGTTTAAACATACCTAATGATATACTAATTCAAAACACAAACCTTCACGACAACAGTCTTTACCTATCTAAAATCCAGCTACTTAATTTAAATATCAACCAGCATTATGACTCATATGAATGCACGCCAGTGCATTGTATTATTTGCCACGCCAGTGTACCCACATAATGAAGGAATTTGCATAATAAAAGACACCCTGCTATTGTAATCATAATACTTAATGTGTTCTTTATAGGGAGTGACTGTACTTAGTCTAGATTTTAATATTGTAACCACTAGCCGCCCAGAGACCTATAAAAAGGTCTCCTGTTCCATTCTAATTTGAACTTTGTGTGGACAAAATAAAATTTCATTTTGCTTGGCTAGGTTTGACGTATGGGCGGCTAGAGGATAATATTACAATTTATACTTATGTGCGAAGTGTGAGGGAAAATACAAGCGAGAGCTTGCTCTGCGTAAGAAAATTTGAAATGTGTCCTTTACCCGCCAGGGCGGCGCCACAGTCACAGAGCCAATATTGAAGTAGCAGTTTGAAGAGCTCTTTTCCAAAATAATATTGTCATAAAATGGATTTGTTTTAAACTGTATTTGAAAATATAAAAAAAAAATGAAAACCCCTACGCATAAAAGACTGTTATAAATTTAAATCCAGCAAGCTGTACCCGCACCTTTTTCATCAAGTACTTACTTAGGTACAGAATTTATTGCACCATGTCACAGAATAATTAATAGTACTACCGTACAGAAAGGAAACTTCCTACAAAAACGAAGTTTGACAGCGGTTCAGGGTCGAATCATGCTGTCCCTTTCTAATATATGGTACTATCCCTTTCGGCTATTTAGGGTTGTCAAAAATCAAGTGGTTATCTAATCTGTGGTCGTGCACGCAAAAGGAAGTCAAGAGGTGCCAACAACCCTAATAATTGCTTGGAGCAATGCAGAGCCGAGCGGAGCCGAGTTTGACCGAAGTCAGGAGTTTCGCACCCCTGACCATGTTTAGAGAAATAGTAAATACCCTACCTACTTACTCCTTATACCTAAGAATCCTAAGATGGACTAATTACCTACCTAAACCTTATATTATATTATACCTAAGAACTGTTGTAAAAAGTAATAAAATAAATGCATTTCTATTTATAACATCAGCTATGGTAATGTTAAAATACTGGTTTCATATAATTCCGCACTGACCTTCACCTTGACTGGACTCTAGGACCTAATATATTAATACTTTTTGTATGTATGAGTAGGGGGTGATTTCATTGAACACATTAACATAATAGAGTATATATTTCGTCACATTGTGAAATCTCACATGCACTGAGAACAAAAAAATCATTACTTAATAAGTAAATAATAATCTTCGTTAATGATGTTTACCACCCATTTGCTATCAATTTCTCGATTAACCGCAAGTAATTGTTTACTTACTTAGTAGTTAGTAGCATAATATGTGTTCAGATTATATGCTCAAGTTTAGGTCATTCTGTCCATGTGTGTGTATGTTTAACTAAAAATATGAAGACCCTAAAATATAGGTCACAAATTTTCAAATAGTAGAAGGTTTTTTTACTTAGTACAAATTTTAGACTTTTTTCATATTCTGAATTTATCTAAGTAAATCAAACGTTCAGCCAGTTACATAGTGCAGTCACAAAACTGTTTAATTATTTTAACTGTCTCAGACTTTATAAACAGCAAATTACTATCATCTGCTTTAATAACTCACCAATTACTAAAATAAACGCAAAAACCTTTAAATCAACCTTGTATCGAGGAAAACTGCAGCGCACGACTATGGTCCATTAATCTCTCAGACCGGTCCACCGACCAGCAAATAAGACCCCCTCGTCTCTCGGCTGTTCTATCCTTGGCACCTCTCATGCAAAAAAATGGCAGTTGACTTTAAATTCAATTGTGTAGTTAATATGGTTGAAATTGTGTTGTTCTGTAATCGAATTAAAAGAAACAAATGCAACTCTGTTAAAATTGAAAATGGTTTAAATTATATTGAAGTAAAGTAGTACTATGGGTAGGACTGTGGGCCTTAGCAGGGTACGGATTGGTATAACTAGATAAGGAAAGAGGGGTCTTGGTATAATGGTGGTAGTTAGTGTGTAGGGAGGAGTGTTTGTGCGGATCAAGCCACTCATTCTTGTTGAGATCCCAGAGAGGTGAGTCGTACTTATTTATTTTTTAAATCTAATAAGTAATACATATTATGTTTTGGTTTCTTTTACGAAAAAATAATATTCTATTATTAGTTTATTTAGATTGCTTTCCGACTGATATGGAACTAATTAGGATAAGGATACTATGTTTTTTTTAAATGATACAATACATTGGATAATGTTCAAAAATCTCGAAGATTCTTTTCAAATCTTGTAATTGACATAATGACAACTTGTGAAGTGGTATGATACACACAAGTGCATACAACTACACCCAAGGACAAAGCAAACAGGTTGCTTTGTTATAAAACTTATAAAATTTGTTGTTGATTTTGTTGCTCTTGTATAACGTTGGTAATTTGTTTTTTATTTCGTTATTTACTGCACATACTTATATTATATTTGACATTTATCCGTATTCACATTTACCATGTTCTATTTTTATATATGGATTAATGTAGCGCTCATAATTCTTTAACTGGTTGAGATTTTATTTTTATTTTGTATATTTTCAATTGAAAGTACTTACTTAGTTTCTCGTGGGATAATCCGTGGGATAAGACTTTAAATCTCGTTAGCTTAACTTTACTTCTATCTTCCCATGTCCTAACAATGGATGGTCAGTAAAAAATCATTTTGTTTACTTATAACACAAATTAGTTATTTATTTTATATTGTGTTTTATGATGGCTTCCGTTTCTCACAGTATTTTAGTTTTTTTACGATAGAACTTTACGTCTATTGAGTCATCATCATTAGCTTCAGTATCTAGTGAATGGTACCTACAGACAGGCATTATTTTGGGGCCAGATTTTGAGCTGATTAGTCTACTCTCTGGATAAGGTACTTTACATACACCTTTCTTTATATGGAAGCCTCCATTGCAGATATATCGGAGTAAATACAAATTTTAAAATGAATACACAAAAAACGAGTATAAATTAGAAATTACAACATATTGAACAATCACGCTAAAGTGTCAATATTTCTTATTTCTTTCTTCTTTATAAATAAATACCTACCTAATACACAGATGGCCAAAGTAGCTTTAAAATATTTTAGATAATTAACTAATTTTTAATGGAGACAGAAAAACGTGCAGAATGGATTCATTAAATCGGTTATGTTTCGAGAATTAGATCCATGAAGTATCCAATGTTGTTCCCATCCATCAGACAGAAATACCTATAGAACCGATAATATCTACCTACATATTTTGTTTCGAACATCGTTGAGTTAGCATCAAGGAGGAAGTACTATAACCTACTACCATTGCGAACGAGCTGAGACAAAATATGGTCACGATTTATCAATTGAGATCTATCTTGTTACGCAGAACCAAACCCGTTTGAAGTACCTATGATGTCTAAGTCCGCCTATTAAATATCTTGATATTAAAATGTACCTTGTAGGTAAGTCCAATAGGGCTGTCAAAAATGCATTAAAGGCCTATACAGCCCATTCAACAAATTGCATGCGATTTTAGATACATAGTTGCTTTTTCTCAGGCTCGTCAATGATGTAGATCGATCTGAGCAATTCATAATCTAAAAACATCAGAATGTGTGTGGAACATAATGTTATTGTATGGAATTACGGGCATTCTGCATTAAATCAGATTATGAATTCATAGAGACCCATAGATATGTAGAGACCGCATTCTGGACGTGTGAATCCGGCGCCGAAGTATTTAAATGAATGTTATGATCCTTCTAACTACCCTACATCTAGTAGGTAATTTAGAGCAGGATAACAACATCCGATACGATTTATTGAATGGCGAATGCTGCTGGAATTCGTGTGAATTTTGTAGAAGTACATCTCGCTTTCGAAGATTAAGAATAGGATATGTTTTACGAAACTTCATGATCTGAGCTGTAAAGACATTTCACTATAAGACTCATCAGGTTGTCTAATAAATTCAAGAGTTTGGTGAAATTTTCAATTCGAAACCCTCCTATAATTATACTTACAATAATTCTGGTCAACTTTACTGTCCCACCTGTGATAGAGTTTTTAAAAGTAAGTTCGGCTTTGCCAGCCATATCAGAGCTCACGCTCGTAATTAGCTAGGGTCGCCGTTGCCGATTACGGCATGGATAACTATAGGTACCTACGTTTAACCTGATTATGTAAGTCAGTTAAACTGTATACATACATACACGCCGCCAGACCCCCATTAAGAATAAATGCTGTAGCTTTTTCCGCAAAGTGTAACAGAGAGCACAGATCAACCCCTAGGTTTTCTGTGACAGAGAGAGAAAGGCGAAATTTACCTTGCCTGAATTTCTACGGTCTACTACCTATGAGTGAATTGAGTGTTTATTCTAGCATTCAAATGTTTTACTGTCTTTTAGAAGCAGCCATGAAGCACATCGTACTGTTGGCAGCCTTCGTTGCCATGGCGGCGGCACACCACGGACACGTAAGTGTGCTAATTATACGGTGTTTATCAATCGATACCACGGCCGTTTTGATGCACTACCTACTTATTGATGCAAATGCAAAACGAAACCCACTAAACTAACTAAAGAAACTAGGAAAGGAAACTAGGTACTGGAAGTTTGAAGTTCTTTGTTATAAGTTTCTTGTTCTGAAATTGCCGGAACAGCTTCATGGGGTTGGCAACTGTTAAAGGTTTGCATAGATGGCGCCAGCACAAACCTAGCCTACTTGGAATTTTAATATATTAATAGTTAGATATCTTCTTCTTCCTTGCGTTATCCCGGCATTCTGCCACGGCTCATGGGAGCCTGGGGTCCGCTTGACAACTAATCCCATGATTTGACGTAGGCAATAGTTAGATATATTTCAAATTAATAAATTTATCATGTAAGAGGCACCATCTTATCGATTAAGTACTTAAATATTAGGAGCTTGACTTTTTCTCCGTTTGCGCCGAGAACAATGAAAATATTCTACTTGTCAAATAATCGACGTATTCCTCCCTGATATTAATCTTAAGATAAAGAGTAAAGACAGCTTGGTAGCAGTTACTATGGGAAAGAATTCCTATGGTAACTGCAACCAAGCGGCCGTTATACCACGAAAATCATGTATAATCAAGCTTAGTTTCCAATTGTTTGTTTTTGTTATTAGTTCTCAGTGTATCTAGTGATTCCAGGTCCCTGAGCTCCGTGCCATTGCCCGCGTGGGTGACCCCAACAACCCAGCCAGCATCCAGGGAAACGTGACCTTCACCCAGCTTCATGATGGCAAAGTCCGTATCGAGGGAACTATCCTTGGTCTGCCTCATGGACAGTACGGGTTCCATGTGCATGAGAAGGGAGATCTTACTGGAGGATGCTTGAGCACTGGTGCACATTTCAACCCGGAGCATGTAAGTTCTTGTCTACCTTTACTTACTCGTAGCTTAGGTAGTTCATGCCATCACACGTGAGACCCCTCTCATGAATGATGGCAAGTAGCATCCAAGGTAACGTCCCTGTTGCCCTAGATGCTAGTTGTTGTCTCAACAGGGGTTTTGAGACAGGTTTTATATTTATAAGAAAGAAACTTTTACTGGATGCTCTTTGGATACTGACAGTCACTTCAAGTCTTACACCAACATAGAATACATACCTTTCTATGGACAGAAAAGATACTTCAATACTGATTAAATCCCGAGTTACAGTATTGTCGAGTTCCATCTCCCATACCCCTTCGAAACCATATATAGTCCCTTAGGGTCCTATCATCTACTTAGTGAACTCTCAAGACTTGGTGAGGAGACAATTGGAAGTAGAAATAAAAATTGGGAGAACACATTATTTAAGGCCCCCCCCACATCTGGCGTCTTTCGAGCGTCGGCGTCTACAATTCTATGGCCGACGTCGACGCAACGTCGACGCAGCGTCGACGCAACTGCGCAGCGACGTCATTTTCCATAGCGCTGGACCGACGCCGACAGACGCCGACGCTCGAAAGACGCCAGATGTGGGGGGGCCCTAAAGTGCACCCCAGTTGCTGCCCAGATGCTGAACTCTATTCTGTAGGCTTACCATAGGAGCGCCGCAAGGTAGACTATCCATCTTTTTCTTTAACTAGAGAGATACGGGTAGTCTATACAAGCGAGCAAGCGAGATACAATTACGGCACTCCTGTTTTAAGCCACCTGTACAACACCATCTCCCAACCCTTTCAGAAACAGCACGGCCACCCCAACGACGAAGAGCGCCACGTCGGCGACCTCGGCAACGTAGAGTTCGACGACACCCGCATCGGCCGCATCGACTTCACCGACTCCCTCATCTCCCTGGTTGGCGAGCACGGCATCCTCGGCCGCGCCGTGGTCTTGCACGAGAGAGCTGATGACTTCGGACGCTCTGACCATCCCGACTCGAGGAAGACTGGGAACGCTGGCGGTCGAGTCGCTTGCGGCGTCATTGGCATTCTGTAGGCGCTGTTTTACTCTTTTGTTTTTGCATTTTAACACTGGCCAGTATGACGTTCTATGTTTAAAAGTGTTAAATAAGTGTACTGGCCAGTGTAATTGGTACTCTAATTTGGTTTTCGATTGTTTTCTTTTATGTCAGAACGGAGATCAATAAAATGGGTATATTATTAAAGGAAACATTTTTAAAGTGCTTTCAAATCTCTATATATTTTTCCACCGATATTTTTTGCGCTCTCTAAAGTTACCTATTGGTTTTAAAAATAGAAATTATGTAATATACGGGTCATTCCAGGTGATTTCAACAAATCGAGTGTGCCGTATGATTTTTGATTTGAATAAAAAAAATTGAGGATATACTTCATGGTGGCAGAAGTGCTGAACCACCACCAGTTTTTTTTTTATCTTTTAATTTCCAAGTTTTGCCCATTCGAAGTTAACAGTGGGGTTAAATTCCTGCTTGTACAAAATCAGACCTAACTTTTTTTCTATAAAAGGTAACGAAATAATTATTACTTTTTTTGATTAGGTAAGAAATGTGGATATTATACTGTATGACAAAATTTATCTGAATTAACTACAAAAAAAATGGTGACCACCCGAAGTGTACACCTAATTGGTCAATTATTGCAATTTTAAATTGGTTCTTGTGCCAACCCTGGTGCATATCAAATATTACTTTTTTCTGAAATATAAAGTACTTGCCGTGTTCATCTTGTAAAATTAATATAATTGTGTTAGATCAATTACTTCTAATAGAAAAATATAAGTGAAAATTGAGAAATTCGAAAAATGCTCGTGTTTGACTCTAAAAAAATCCATGTGGAAGATAAAATAAAAATTTGATTATAGTCAGCAAATATAGCTGATATCTTCGTTAATTAGATTTAGAAAAAAAAGTTTTGTTATTTTGGCTATTTTTTGAAATATGATTTTTTAAACTGCTCGTCTCATACATTTTCGCTCTTGTTGTATTTATGCAGATTAAAATACATATGACCTTAAACTTATAAATATGAATGAATTCGATGGAAAAATATAAATAAAATCCAGACGATTGAAATTTACTTTATATATTTATACAATAAAAAAAAATCATTTGCAAACCTTTGCTACTTCAAAATTTTCTGAAGTTGAATAACGTCGCACTTTTAATTCATTTTGAGAAATGGGAACGAAGCTATGATAAGAACGTGTATTTTTATGGTCCTTATATTTTTAAATCGCTCTGATAGATATACCTCAGCTTCTTCGACATCTGATTTTGAGACGAAAAAGAACTTGATCCCATGAATTTGAACAGTCAACTATTAATAACACAAGCACTTACCACAAAGAGTTTGCACCACTTCATTATCTCCTAGATAAATACGATTTCCTATAGAACTTCGATAAGGATTATTGGTCCATTTACTTATGTTCGTAATTTAGCCATGTAACATGCAAATAAAGTTTGTTAACAAGTCAGGAGGCGTCGGTTATTTTCTACACGGCTAGATTAAGAAACATTCGCAAGTGATTCACAATCCTTGTCAGGTAACAGTGCATTGTCGAATTTCTACCCTTGTTAAATTTACAAATGAAATTATTGCCATGTCAAAAAAAAATATTTGAACATAAAAAACGTAAATAATATCCGTATGACCAATTACCGTCCCATTTTTATTAATTTATAACATAAAACATTTTGTATCGATAGTTGTAAACAGTAGCATGTTAAAAAAATCATATTTCAAAAAATAGGCAAAATAACAAAACTTTTTTTTCTAAATCTAATTAACGAAGATATCAGCTATATTTTCTGACTACAATCAATTTTTTATTTTCTCTTCCACATGGTTTTTTTTAGAGTCAAACACGAGCATTATTCGAATTTCTCAATTTTCACTTACATTTTTCTATTAGAAGTAATTGATCTAACACAATTATATTTATTTTACAAGATGAACACGGTAAGTACATTATATTACAGAAAAAAGAAATATTTGATATGCACCAGGGTTGGCACAAGAACCATTTTAAAATTGCAATAATTGACCAATTAGGTGTACAATTCGGGTGGTCACCATTTTTTTTGTAGTTAATTCAGATAAATTTTGTCATACAGTATAATATCCACATTTCATACCTAATCAAAAAAAGTAATAATTATTTCGTTACCTTTTATAGAAAAAAAGTTAGGTCTGATTTTGTACAAGCAAGAATTTGACCCCACTGCTAACTTCGAATGGGCAAAACTTGGAAATTAAAAGATAAAAAAAAAACTGGTGGTGGTTCAGCACTTCTGCCACCATGAAATATATCCTCAATTTTTTTTATGCAAATCAAAAATCATGCGGCACACTTTTTAATTCAAATTTGTTGAAATCACATGGAATGACCCATACCTAACTATAAAAGTTTACCACCAGGTGGTCAGTGGTCACAAAATACGTTATGAATTAAAAGGTTAAGCTTGTTTACAATGGGCAGCCGTTGCAATAGTTCAAATATCTGGAAAGACTGGTTTGGCCGAACGCAATATTAAAGAAACTGGACTGGTTTGTTTCTCAATGTACTGGCGGTAGGTTCGGTTGACGATTTTTGTATTTAAGTGAATAAAGATAAATGTGTAATGGTGTGTTTCTTTTGTTAGATGTCGTACTTTAAAATATTTTTATGAGGATACCAAAAATTAAAGTTTAAGTGCCAAAAACAGGCAAAAACAAATAATCTAAATGAAATGAACATGAATATTTAGTCCGACGTGGTGACAAGTAAGCATTCCTTAATAGTGTTCATTCCTAAAAGAAATTATGCATTTGTCACCAAAGTACAGATTTTAAAATAACAATCTTTACATGCAGCTTGATAGAGAATACATGGTTCCAAAAAAAATTTTGCTGTAAAAATGGACACTTATGTATGTATCTATGTTACTTACATGTCTCTGCCAGAAAGAATCAAATAATCAATGACTACTTTGAACGTAGCTACTTAACCCGCTTTTCTGAGGTACCTTGTCAAGTAATAAGTTGACATTGTCACTGTAAAGTCAGTCACGACATAAGCCTATGCACATATCTGATGCAATCATTCAAGTCTCCAAGGTGAACAGAATACAATCACGATTCACTCATTACTAGACCCTTTACATACAACTTCTCATACATGCATTTAGTTCAACCTAAATCACACTTAGTTACAATAGCGATACAGTATAAATTTGATTCTCCGTCTCGAAGCTTGTAAGTAGCCTATAATTTTATTGTTCGATCAAATTTAGAATTTCCATAGTTGTGATAGAGTTTAAAATTGACTGATCGGACGTAAAGCTTGAGTACCTAGACATGAACACTGGCTGTTTTTGCATATTGGAACAAAAAAGTAAATCCATTATCACGTTGGCAGGATCTTGAGTCATGGTAGTTTAAGAACAAAAACAACATACAATCGGTGATTGTATGGGTGAAACGTAATCGTAATGCTTCCCCACCAAACATAACAACCGTATGCTGTATTGGACACTTATTCAATTGTATACCTATCTTGTTCTTGCTTGATAAAGTACCTTATATACTTTTCATTTCTCATGCTCCGAAAGTGGGTCATTGTTGTTCTATGAAGTGTGCAGAAAGTAATACGTTTCTACGTTGTACAGAGATACGATACCGATCCGACAGTGTCGAAAGCGACATTTTTGGTTGAAGAAATGTCACTTCTGACACTGACAGATCGGTGTCGTATCGCTCTGATATCTTATATGCTTTGATCGAATCGGGCCGCATGCACAATAACGCATCATATTAAATGGCTACAGATAAAAGGTCTAATGTTAACACGGGTGAGCTGGTTTTGCAGAAACTATGCAAATTCAGCATTTCACTTATTATCCACGAGGCGACAATTACAACAAAATAGACAATGATAAGATAAGTAAACAACAACTATTATTCGTACTGATCTTGCCTCGCTGTTCCGTCTGTCTAGACAGTTGACTGACTCCATTGATGCAAACTTGAATTAAATTCTGTGGCAAAATCGGTTATAATAAAATATGATGGTGGTAAGACATAATTATAAAAATGAAAAATTACTCCGGTTCGTAGTTTTCTTCTGAAAATATAATGAAAAAAAAAAATTACAAACACATGTCGCATGCATATGATTTTATATACCTTATAGTTTGTTTTTTTTTGCCATAAGAAAGAACTGGAAAGAAGGTAAGCGATCTTGACAGGTCTTTTAATTGAAAAACGCTTTTTAAAAATTAATAACTATTACTTATGAAAGCAGAAGAATATAAATGATCGTATTCGATTCATAAAGGTTACATATTTGCCGTAATTTATTTTTAAAATGTGTTTTTCAATTAAAAGACACATCAAGATTGTTTACCTTATTTCTAATGCTAAAAAAAAAAATTTTGTCACAGCGAAAAATTCCTCAAATATTGATTTAGTAAGTGGCCAGTTGTTCGATCTTCATTGTGCCCCGTTTTACCTACTTAGAAACACTTTTTTCTGGCACGTACTATATTTGCCAATTGAGAAATTCACAACCATATCGTTCCAAAAATATTCACAGCCTTATTGTCAGTGTCTTAGAGGTACCTAATTATATTTTTGGTACGTTGGCTTGTAAATATGTTTACAGTCTTGTAAACTTGGACTAGTCATCTTGGGCTAGTGCGGGAAACAGCACTTTCTGTGCGTATGTCAAAGGTTTAAAGGGCCATATGGCCTGTAAAACATTGTACGATACACGTGCCTATAAGTAATTCGCAACTCATTTCGATTTGAAACACTCCCTTCGGCCGTGTTTTAATTTATAGCCACTCGTTTCGAATTTCCGCTCTTCCGCACTTGTTACGTAAATAACTACTTATTGTGAACTTGACCGCACCTCCTAAACAGATTGGCACATGACGAATAAAAAAGCTGTTCTGATATTCATTACATGGTTACACTAACGATGTTTGCCTGATAGATGTTTTGGAAGCTGAAGTATTACCATCTAGGGCTGAATTAAGGCTGACTCACATCACATTAGACCGGGCCGTGTCCGGGCCGGAGCTTCCGGCGCATCGTTTTCTATGGAAATAATCACGTGATCGCCTGTCATGTCATAGAAAAGTAAGCGCCGTAAGCTCCGGCCCGGACACGGCCCGGTCTATCGTGAGTCATCCTTTAACCACTCCACTCAAGTAAAATTTCTTCCATATTCTTACTTATTTTTTCTGTTTCCAGGGATCCCGTCGATGGGTGGAGCAACACAGCCTCGTTAGCCGCCATCGCACCATCTATGTTCCTCCTCTCATCTTTACTGGTCTTGCTGCGTTAATGTGTACTTATTCATAAACGGACCATGCTGTTTTCATGCCAAGTGGTACGTACAGTCAGCCAAGAAAGTTGTTTACCACTTTTCGACGCTATCGTCTGATGGATAGAGTCGAAAAGTGGTAGACCACTTTCTTGGCTGACCGTCCGTCAAGCTTTTATAAGGATAAGTGGGTATGTATTGTATGCATACTTACCCTATTTAGTATCTTTTGCTAAAAGTTTGTGTAGCAGAGTCTACGCTTTATTCAAATTCAGAATTTGATACAGTAAACCGATATGGTATTTATTGTATGTAATTCTGGATATTATTTTCTTATCCAAAGTATCCCAGTGCTATGATTAGTACAAATTGTTTTATTATATAATTTGAATGGCATCTAAAGAATTAAATTAAATTTAAACGTATTTTCAATCGAAATATTTAAAGATAGGTTCAAAGTCACTTTAAATAGAAATAAATATGGACTAAAATAGAATCAAAAAATATTATATAAAATAATTTGATTTGTAGTAATAGCAATAGTTGGAGAAATAAATATAATTGAACAAATTAGTGCAATTGCATTCAACGTGTGTGCATTTAATTTGAATAAATACAACTTAAAAATAAAAACTCTATCTAAGTTCCTGCAATTAAAAAAATAATTGATTTTTTATACCAGTTATCAAAATATCCTAATGAAGAAAATGTACCTAAGCAATACCAATGCGTTGGTCGGAAATAAACAATTTTTATTTATCTATTTATTAATATCTTTTTGGTTAGATTAATTTGAATTTAAATTGTTCATATTATTAACGGTCAGAATGTACCTACTTGCAATTTTGTACGATTATTATCCATAAAATTGATACAGTATTATTTACAGCCCCCAAGTGTTTTTTTTCAAATCTTTTTTTAATTTGTATTTTTTAGTCTCATCAGTACTTATTATCACGTGTTTTGTTTGCTTTTACACCTGTACTTAATCCGTAAGTTATGTGCTTTATAAGTAAGTTCTGACTAGTTATTTAAGTAAAATACATGCCTATATGTAAGTATTTATGTTTGCAAATCACTGTACAGATGTTTTTTATACGATTAAAGTGTGTTATTTCCACGTGCATTATTATTTATAAAGACATCACTAAATGCATACAAAAAGCTGACAATCGAATCGATAACATTACTGTTTAATAATTCACAGGCCTATTAGCCATCTGGTGTTTCCCCAGAATTTATACGTAGTTTACTCTTCCACCTGACTCAATCAATGTCATGGTGTTGACCCAATCGGGTCTCCGTATACAAAGGTTTGACAAGGACATCTAAACGTGGTACAGTAAGATGGTGTACCAAATGTCAGAGTTTGGACACGGCTGTTCGAGGATATTGCTGGTGGCCTTGAACGTGCTATGTATCGTAAGTGTTTGATTTAAAACAGCTATTGTTTATTTGGTTAACTATTCACATAGCTCCTCCAATTAGTTTCATTAAAACTGATCTTCGAACTAAGACTTTATGCCATATTAATGTTGTTCTTCGCTGAAGGAAAACATCATGAGTAAACCTTAAGTTTCTCCCTAAAAAAAGCCTAACAATGGGATTTATACAAGCTGGTTATGATTTTATGATCGAATGATATCAATGTCAATTAACAAGCTAGAAAAATTGCTAGATATTGACATTATAGAGACTTAGTGGAACACAGCTCCAACCTAGAATCTGGTCTTGCTTATCGCTCTAATGAAAAAAAAAACTTGCTCGTAATTCCAACAATCATAAAAACTATTTTACTGAGCTGCTGTACACTGTACAGCTACCATGAGTTGGCATTTAACGTTTACGCTAGCGACTGCATGAACTGCATCAACTCATGGTAGTCGTACTGTTGGTCCTTCCTAAAAGTTCACCGTTAGGTCACGGCACTCTTCATCTTCGGCTTCGCCGTGGTCGACACCCGCATCCTCGACCAATATGGCGAAGAAGAGGCAGCAGGCACCTACGCGGGCGACTTGCTGATCATTGGTACCTGTACACTGCTGGTCATCATAGGCATTTTTGGCATCGTTGCGGTTTTAAGGAACAGCGTCAAGTTGCTTTACTTGGTAAGCTTCTTAACTAAACTGGACAGAATCGCTGATATGACCTTCAAACCTTCAAGAAAAGCCTATCTTAAATGCCGGCACTTACAACCCCTCTGGTGTTGCGGGTGTTCATGGGCGATGGTAATCGTTTACCCTCTTCTTCCTCGGAAGGAAACGATCCTCATGACTGGGGGTCACGAACACATGAGGTCATTGTTTTGTGTACCAAGTCTCTTCATTCTGCACTGTATTCCGCCGTCCTAATAATAGAGGCGCCTGTGTAGATCCCTCGCAGGCCTTTACAATATCTAACGAGCAGGTTGATAATGTGGATTACCCTGTCCTCCATCCACCGTGTCAACCACAACGCAAGTGTCCAAATTATCTGGCTCCCATCTGGCTACGTGCCTAAAGTAATTAACTATTAAGGGTCTGCTGGTTCGGAGGCAAATGTTAAATAGGTAAGTATGGGTTTTCGATGAAATTGCATCCTGATCTAAGAAACTTAAGTACGTCTATTTCCAGTACGTCGGCTTCCACGTGATCCTCATGTTGATGGAGGTGATGCTGGCCATCTACGTGGCGCTCCAGCGTTACGGGCTCGAGTACAAAGTGACCAGCTATCTGAGGGAGGACTTCTTCCGTAACGTGACTGGCGAGGATGTGGCCACACATCAGCAGTATTGGGAGTTCTTGGAGGCTAACGTGAGTTTGTTGGTTCTCTTAAATTATAAAAGACATTTATTCGTGACAATCATAAAACATACTACTTAAATGATGACTCACGTTAGACCGGGCCGTGTCCGGCGCTTACTTTTCTATGACATGACAGGTGATCACGTGATGCTTTCCATAGAAAACGATGCACCGGAAGCTCCGGCCCGGACACGGCCCGGTCAAACATCAGTCATTCTTAAACTTTAAGTACTTGCCATGCCATGAATAACGAAATTACATTACGATAAATGTACTTGTGTTGTTACCCCTATCCATGACGTGTCTAATCTCTCCACTCGGCGAGGGGGAGTAGCTTGTAGATCCGTCACTAATACTTACACTTTTTCTAATTTCAAAATTTTATTTTAGTACGAATGTTGTGGTCTGAACGGGCCAGATGACTACCAGATCGTGAACTCGCCTGTGAGCGTGTCTTGCTGCCCGCGCGCATACCGCTCTCGCACCGCTGCTGCGCAGAAGCAGCTCTACCGTAATTGTCTCAAGTAAGTAGGTATTAGAACTTTGAACGTTCCATAGATAAAAAATATATTTCAATGACACAATTTTGTTTTCACGCACAATAATTAGAGTAAAAGCATGACATGGTATGATCGATGAATGCTGCAGCTAATTACACAGTTAATGACAATGATCACGATATTTATTAATATAATTAATTAAACATCTATAATTTAAAAATGTCCAAAAATAATAATATCCTAGATAATAAAATTATTGATAAAAAAAATATGGTAGTATAAAATTTGAAAATCTAAGTGTTTTCTTTATTGATAAACCTGCCTTGCGATCACGCTATTCTCAGTTAGGGGTCGCCAACATAAAATTTCCTCGACCTCCATCAATATCTTGGACTACCTTGTGAGAGAGCTACCTCAGCTACCTACGTAGAATTTTCCGGTACTCCTATCGAGTGAACGTTCACATGGTGACCCTGCTCTAGCAGGTGACACATAAAATTCAGACTGACTTAATTTTCAATGTAACGCATTCTGTTTCCAGTACGAAGGCCTTCTACACAGAAGGTTGCGAGGACGCCATTTTGTACGCGCTGCGTGATTCCGCCGACTGTATGATCGGCGTCGCCTCTATGTGCTTCTGGTTTGAGGTTAGAAAAGTCAAGTTACTCGTAGTTCTCTATCTCATCAACTTTTTCTTCTTCCTGTCCTTATTCCACGTTATGTGCCGTCGGCACATGTTTTTCTCTTCCATTCTCCTCTATCTTTCGTCCCCTGGTACTAACTCCTTTCTTTCTCGTATACTCTTTCACACAGTCCATCCATCGTTTTTTGGGTCTCCCATCCGCTCTGCGTCCATCAACATTCATCCCTAACATTCTTTGCCTATATGGCAGTCATCCATCCTTATTACATGCCCATGTACCACAAATAAATATAAAAAAGCTATTCGCTCCGTGCATGACTAGACGGGCGTTGGACGAGCTTATTTGACAATTGGAAGTTACCAAATAGTACATAGATGCTGTCCAACGAAAGTTCATACTTTTTCTCAAGTCGTGGGTTAGCTTGCTTGTGATTTCCCTACCACCAATTTCGCACTAATTATTATTGGAAAACACGTTGATTGTTATACGGCAAACAAGCTGTTACGGCCATTATTTTTAGTGGGACAGTTCTACTATAACTTTTTGCAGGCGTATGTATTGGTTGGGATTATCACAAAGTATTTGATATACATAGGTTTCGTTTTACGCAGTTAGATGTATGACAATGAGGAATCTTCTTCAGTGTACAATTGTACATGATATTATTTTTACTTTGCTTCGGCCCGGTAGGCCGCCTGTGATAATAATATGAGCAAATACTTGTAAAGATCACAGAAAATTTATATTTATTAATTAGACATTATTCGCTCACTCACTCGATAATAACCACTCTTACAATACGTGACTCTTAAAATACGTGAGTGACCCGTTTTTAATATATTTAATATACCTAAGGGTCGGTTGCACCAAACTGTTACGAACGTTAAAGAGTTTATATTATTAATTTAGTAACGCTAAATTTTTATGTATGGAAAGTTTCATAGTAAAGGCGCGGGGCGCGCCGGCTGACGATGATCAGTCTGTCAAATGTGGTTGGTGCAACTGGCACTAAGATATATGAATATGTTTTCAGGTGACCGGGACGGTGCTGTCATTGATGGTGGCTCACAACCTGAAGAACAGGGTGCAAGTTTACAAGAAAACTGTTAAATATTAGCTCGCAACGAACAGAGAAAGGAGCGTATTCAAAAACTTTAAATATGATACCACTTTGATTTCAATATCATCAGGCGTATTCTGTCCCATCGCACGTATCACAGGGCCAATGCGGCCAAATACGTGGTGGGGAAGATTACGCACGTGATTAAGATTTTTGTAATAAAAAATTGTTTCAAAACGATTTATTGTACTTATTTATTTTGCATTTCCTAGGTTTTTGATTCAGACTGACCAACCGATCAAAGAGTTTTTTACACATGTCACTTATGACCAAAAGAATAATCTCTTAAAAACTGGTGGGTCACAGAGACCTCGTAGACCTAGCGATTTCGAATCTGGAATTTAGAAAAAAAATGCAGAAACTGATAATATATAGGTACCTATAATAATGGAACTTGCTCACCAACTATTATGCGAATCTGTTGAGAAATGCGACCTATAGGGAAAACAGCTGGACAGACAGACAGTCGGACATACCATACGAAAGCATTGTTGCCCAAGCTGAAACGGACAATACGTATAACCATTTTAGGTATTTTACAAGATTTCCGTAGGTACTGTAAATCTAATGGAAATGAAAACGACAAAAAGGTACATACATAATAGGATACTTTCAGGCGATTTTGTTGACACGATACATTCCTGTCCCATTATGAATGACAAATATGTCATACCTTAACTAATTTGCAAATGACGATCAATATCGATGAATTAATTGCAACAGCAACAACGCAGTACTGTCAAACTAGAATGTGTTTTCAAACAACTATAAACCTTAAATCAATATAACACGATCCAAACAAACCGCAACTTTAAATTAGTGCTGAAGAAACCCTAAGTACATGACGTGGTGCTTGCGGCCCATGAAAAGATGACATAAAAGCAATGGAAACTGATCCTTACGCTAAAGGGATAAAAGTCACAGTGGATGCAAAAGAAGTTGTGTTACAGAACAAAGACGGTGCGCGACCGATAAAGACAGACCCTGATGTGTGGGGAAGTGGACACCTGGATTCTCACGCTCTATATATTGCCACTTGGTGATGAATGTAGCGGGTAGCGGAGCGGTTTATAAATAGGGCGAGGTAGCAGGGTGTCAAGATTAAATTAAATATCCTCAAAATCCCCCGCCCCCAAATAAGGCCCCCGCCTTTATAGACAATAACGGCATAAAAAAAATAAGTTTTTAAAAATGTGGATTATTTCATAACATTTTAAAACTTTTAATCAAATAAAATACAAAACAGTGCCTATGTGACTGACATGTTATTGTGAAATCCTCGGTTTTGTTATTTAATTAAACCGATTCAAAGATTGCAAGCGAGATAGGGACTTGATCTCGCTACGGGTCATTCCTAGTGCAAAGGTTATCTATTGCGAATTTGCGATTCAACTTCAATGCGTAAACGCAGCGAGCGCATTGGGGATTTTGCGCCTGGAATGACTCGTGGTGGGTTATTTAATTAAATCAACCAATACCTCCTAATTAGGAGGTATGGTTGTTTTGTTTTGGTTTATTTAATTTTTAAGGAAGCGTTTTTGGATTTTTAGTGTCTTAAAATCTATGTTTAAGTGATTATTGAATGTTGAAGTTATTTAATTCTCAGTTTGATTAAGGTGGCGTTACTTTCTCCCAATAAGTACTTAAGCCATAAATAACGTAACGAAAAAGTTAATAGATACCTCATAAATATCCGCTCCGCTTGCCACCAAGCGCTACTATAATCACCCAAGGGGTCGTCAAATGCAGATGATCGATACGATGTCCATAAGCCTCACTTCCTTTGGTCTCGTCCTAAGCTTCGGACATCGGTCACTTTGGCCTTTCGGCCTCCGCCACAATGAAGTCCCGCAGCATACGCTGCATGAAGTTTTTCCTCACATTATTCAATATTATATGTATCGTAAGTATTTTGTTTTGAATCAATATCTAATTCGGGCGTAGCTTTATCGATTGTTTTGTTATGTTATGGTATTACGTGTCCATGTTACGCGTTGACTGAAAGAGGTGAAATAGTTGTGGAATGTGGATGCATGCATTTGCTATCACTTTATTGTAATTTACTTTTATTTGCTCGTGTATGTATAATTATAATTTAAAATTATTTATTTCATTATCTGATACATTTTACATATTATGTATGTATAAAAAAAATATAATTATATATATTTAAAACTGCTTTCTTATAATATTACAATATGTAAAAAACCTGCTCAATTTACTCTCTAAAAAACTTAAAGTTAAAACTCACTTGTTCCAAATTTTCTGTTGTCGCTTATGTTTTCTGTTTAAAAACTAGGTAAATTGTTATTTGTTATACGTATAGAAAAGTTTTACATCTAAGGCATATATTACTATTCTGAATAAGTGTATTGTCTCCAGCTTTTTGGTCTCATCTTAATGGCGATCTGCGTGATGAACATGCGTGAACGCAAGAGCCGCCCCGACGAACAGGCGGCGTTGTCTCGAGGAGTGCTGTCTTTCCTTCTGACCCTGGGTTTGTGCCTCGTCGTCACAGCGGTGCTGGGCTGTATTGGAGCCCTTCGGGAGCATGTGAAGATATTATACGTGGTAAGTAGTCTCAGACGTGAAAAAATATGGGCCCTAGAAGAGAACCCTGTGGAAGTCTATTAAGAAAAGTCGTCATAAAGAGTTAGTCTTGTATTACTCACACTGATGAAGAAATGCGACCTTAGAACTTATTTGTATACTATACGCCACTTTATATCATTGAACGAAGATTGATAGTCATATTAGTCATAACCTGACACTGATAAGTGGAGCTGCCTGGTGACCTTGGGTTATCGAATCAATTAATATTGATCGACAAATGGTATTGGTAGTGGTGAAGGTACCTACAATAAGCATCAAAAGTCGCTACTTTTACGCTGGTATGCTTTATTTATATTACCAGACTATGCGTCATAAAATAGATTATCTAATAGCTGAACTAAAAACAATTTATGCCCTATTCTATGTAGAAAAAATTAGAACATGGAAAATATGAATGTGAACTGTGGAGAGAAATCTCTATTTGGAAGAGTATTCGAGGGTAATAGATAGCTTTGGCGCCTTTTTTAACAATACAAGTGATGCTGACTATACACTACACCCAAAACAAAGATCATATTTGTATTATATGTACAATCATATTTGTGATCATGATCCACTCCCTTATAGGGACCGCTTACTATAACGAACGACTTGTTCTGTTTTTGAATAATTTCAAGTATCCAAGGAATTAATGTTTGCAGGGAGTAAAATTTTTAGTCATAAAATTGTAGGGAATATTATTATTTCCATCACAAATTTCTAACTTTTAACAATAATCTTTATGTATTTTACTTTCAGCATGCCTGCTTCTTCATATTCCTCGTATCAGTGGAGGTTGTAGTGGGGGTGGGGGCAGCTGTGCTAAGTGCCTGGGTGGGAGGGGGCAGCGAGATGCGCATGCAGTTCTATCGCAACGCCACGATCGATGACGAAGTTGTCAGCCATCGGAACTATTGGGATAACTTGCAGTCGGAGGTAGGATTTAGTTACCTTGTTGATAAAATATTACCTACTACGAGTAGTGGCTTTATGAGTTGAACGGCCATGGTTACCTACGCTATTTTGAACATTTTTCAAAAATGTAGACAAAAACTTTGTAACTATAGAACCTGCTTACAAAATTTCACGACAATCGGTTGAAAAATGTGACCTGTAGTGAAGAATGAAAGAATTTTTGCCCAAGCCGATACGAAGACTTTCGCTTCGATTACATCAATTAGCTTAGCACTATATCCTGAACAACTTATAATTCTGATAGGTATTATACCTATTTCATCACAACAATATTGTTGTACAAGTACCAAATCTTCTCGGATGACTATAGAAAATATAACTTAGGTACAAGTTTAATACTACGTACTCATTAAAAATTCCTGTACTAAACTAACTTTCAACCAACCAAATTAAAACGACCTTACCTTACCAAAGTTTCTAATGGACATTCAATATCACACTAATTAAAACTTCTGATATCGATTAGAATCAATGCTGCGGCGTCGATGGCCCTCAAGACTATGCCATCATCCACCGCGACATCCCACCTTCGTGCTGCGCCCGAGCTCATGGCCTTCGAGAAGGAGGTGCTCGAAGACACCTTCATGCTACCTGCTTGGCTGATCGGAGTTACTATGCAAGGGGATGTGAGGAGGCGATGAGACAGAAGAAGGCATTAAAAGGAAACATATTCATTACTACTGGAGTTATATTTGCTTTGCTAGAGGTGAGTATATACCTTCTTCATCTAAGATGCCACCTTGCAATTGGAAATATATTGCAATTGGAAAGCAGTTTCAAAGTGTACACCCACCTATTGCACGGTTTCAGCCCTTTTTTAACATTTGTTAAACATCTTGTAACTTACCTATGTTGAACAAATAAATCTTTGAATCCCTTTTACTAGGCTAGGTAGGGTTGGATTACATCTACCTACTTAAAGTTACTACTTATTCCGGACATAATACTAGCAAATAAATAGCTTTAGAAAAAATAATTGCAAATATTTATAATATCCGAGAATTTGATAATTATTATTCATTTGATTCTACAGATACTCTGCATCATATTGGCGCTATGGATGGCCAGAACAATACGAGTGGAACGTCGAAAGCTTCAGCAAAATCTACAAGCACATTTCGAAAACTAACAATCGGCAACGTATTAGCATATAAGTAAATGTTTTGAGAACACTTTTATGTTTGAGAAGATGTAAAATTTTGTACGATCGAGAATTCACTGATACTTTTGTATTAAAAACAAACAGTTATTTTTAAGTGTTTTCGATAAGTATCTGAGGACAAACTTATAATTTCTTATGATATTTACCTAAGTGTTGCTGTTGTTATTATATTTACTTCAGTCAATGTAGCAATGAAATTAAGCGTGTTTATATCGATCGAATGTAACTATGTACGTACTAAATAAGATTTTAATTCGTAATAGTTAAAATGCACAATTAAATTGAACTTCGGGTGCTGTCACGGTAGATGTTACCTTTGCACTTGAAAAGTACAATAGAGTTCTATGAACCGTAGCTGTATCCTGTGATAATAAGTAGGTTTAAGCAAATCAGCTGAGGCTACAGAGCCACATGGGACCAATTATGTGAATCTAGAACTATTAAGACACGCATATTCAAACTAATCTGTTTTGCCAATTCCTGCTTTAAGTTGTATATTTCTCATATGGATTTTGCACTTATATCTGATGCATTACCTATAGTTCTTCATATTCATAGTTAGTAATGTAAAATCTCTCAATTAAGTTATTGTAGTAGTTTCATGGTTGTTAAAGGGTTACTGTTATTATTTTCACGGTAAAAAATTTACTACTCCTAAATTCGAATAAAATGCTCTATATATTATATATATTGAATAGTGCACTTTCATAATTATGAATTGAATGAAATTAATACACTAGAGGCACTATTAACTCTTTCATAATATTTTCTGTGTAGAAGCACTCATGTTTTCGTTATCTTTAGTTTTAGTAGTGATTCTATAGTAAGTAGGACTCTCTTCTAAACGTCAATAGTATATTTAGAACTATTCCTAATTAGAAATCAGCAAGCTAATATTCATTTAAATTTCATCTTTTAAGGGGAAAGTAAATTACGCCAAATGTGACCTTATTGTGTAGCTCCGTAAATCCACCTGTGCTATCCACCGTTAAAGGAAAAGTAATCAATTGAACTGGAGTCTTAATAAATGCCCTAACATATGTTAGGTTCCCGTAGTGCATTATTGATTTTAACCAGTCGCACTATGCAATATAGGTACATAGCTTTACCGTGTAGCAAACGATCGAAAACGAATTTACGTAGTTTGTCTTTTGCCTTAATGCTTACATATACGAATCGAATACGAAAGTTGTTTGGTGTTACAAGGTATGTTACGCGTTAAGGCTTGGCCACATACAGAGCGCGACGCAGCGCCGCGTCCACGCCGCGCGACCGCGGCACATGCTAACAGGTTACCGACGTCAAACAGACTGCGTCCCGCCGGTATCACGCCCCGCTTCTGTCGCGCCCTGCGCCGCGCGGCCCCTTGCGTCCGCGCGGCGCGTGCGCAGCGCTGCGCCGAGCGAACGCGGCGGCCCGCCGCGTCCCGCAAGGTCACATCAGTAGGATCGGACGTTAGGCAGCGAGCGGTGCGCCGCGTTCCCGCGCGGCCGCGCCGCGTTCACGCGCGCCTTGAGGGCGTGTTGAGAGCGTGAGGCCGGCGCGATCGGCGCGCGCCCTGTTTGACCAGGCTTCGCGTCGGCATCACGCGGCGCTGCGTCGCGCTCTGTGTGTGGCCAAGCCTTTATGTTTGCTCGCTGCGCGCTGTATATTGTAGTTATCTTGCTTGATTTGTAAAATACTTATACTTATTCTAAAAGGTTGTATAATTTGTAGATGTGAGATTTGTTGGCTACTTAACTTATTATATGTATTTAACTTAAGTACGTGAGTTATTTAATATTTATTTTAGTCAATTGCTCAGTTAGGAATTAATTATGTTTAATGGTACCTACACTAATTTAAAGTTAATTTTTTATTGCATTATAGGAGAAAGCCTTCGTCTCTTTCGTATATATTATATATTTTTTCTTACCAAAGCCATGTCTGCCTGGCTGCCATATGGCTGGCATGGTATAGTCTTTATCTTATGATTTATTGTATATTTATTATTATTTTTTACATTAACAATTAAGTAAGGAAGTGTTACACGTTAAATGTTTCTTAGTTATATTGTATTTATAGAAACTTCACAAATCCTAGTACTGTAAAGTACTTCTTGGTACACAACAGCTATCTGTTTTACGGCACTTTTAGTTTGGTATAGGATACCAGAAGAATTATCAATTCTGTTTCTGTTTTTTTTTGGTTTTTCTATTTATTTATTTCCCTTTTGTTTCCTCAAAAGAGAAATCAAATGAAAAACATATAGTGTGTACCACGGTCGCTACAGGAACAGGAATTGCGAACTCGTTTGGCCCTCTCCTTCGGCTTCGGGTTTCAATTCACACTCGTCGTAAATTTTTGTTTACCGCCCTTAATACCGAATGTACTATTGCTTTTCAACACACAATTTTTCTCATGAATATAGCTTATAGAACTTTCTACAAGTATTTTATAAGTAAGTTAAGTAGTATTAATGTTGTTAATGTTGTCTGATGATGAATTGCAGTAAGTTTTAAATATTTTTGAGAACAATAGTTGTGTAGCAGCCGTAAGAAGTTAGAAAATAATTATTAAAAACTTAATAAATTTTTACCTCTAGCCCATCAATAGGCTGTACACTGATAGAACTAGTTAAAGTAGATGCTCTGACACCTCGCATAAATCTATTTTAAGAATAAATATGATTATATTAATATATTTTTGTCATATAATTAAGTTTTGTCGTTATGATTGCAGGCAAATATTTATAATTTTTTTAATATTATATTTAAAAAAAACTCTTAGTACCTAATTACTAAGTCCAATTGGTCTGATGGTTTTATCGTGCACTAAACTAAGTAATTATGTAGTTGCTTAATGTTGAGGAATATTAAATATAAAATTAGATGTAAGAGGAAATTGTCATTATCTTCATTTTTAAATTAAGGTTGTTCATTCTGCAAAATACTAAGAATTAAGAAATACTTAAATGTTTATTTTTAATACAACACGATAACCTTCATACGAATTTAGAAATTTTATATAAAAATTTAAAATAATTGATTGAATGGAAATAATAAAATAAAATGCCAAAATGATATTGCATGTTTCGTAATGACTATGAAGGTGTTTGTGATAAAATTAAATTTTGAATTGTATATTTAAATCTATGTGTATTGTTAGGTATGCTTAGGTGTTGAATGTATGCAGCCATCTTCTTCAGTCACGTAATTATGGCTATATTTGTGGTTCAATAAATAAATTTCACACCAACCGCGAGTTTTATTGCTATTTTAATAAATCTATTGTATTTTATATTAAAATTAAAATATTAAAAAAATATATTTTAATATTTATACAACTGATGCCGCTGCACTGCACTATCTTCTTACGAAAATCATTAAGAGGTCTATTTAAATAATTTATAATTGTAAATAAAATGCATTTAGTTGGAACACGTTTATTTTGTAACAAAATTATATTTAACATTTGATATGAGTTTAAGGTAATTTAACATATTGCCAACTAAACAAATTTAACATGCCAGATTTTTGCATAAACATAGGTACAAACCTTGAAACAGTGACTAGTAAATAAATATCTTAAAACATATGTTAAACAAAAATAATTACTTATTTATACTAAAGTAGATACAGATACAGTTTATATAATTTCCATGGTCACTACAGATGTCTTAAAAGCAGAAAAACATTATTTTAAATATATTTATGACAAAGTATAAAGATATTGGAAAACTTCGGAGTTTATATTAACCAGAAAATGATTTTATTTTAAGTTAATCAGAAATCATGAAATTTGCAAGTAAGTATACTCATAATGCTCACAAACCCAAACATACCGCAATATTTAGACTATGCTCGAAGTGTATTATATTTGCAGCAACTTACGCAAGTTCTTTAAGATACATATCTATTTTAACAACACGGAATATTTAAAAATATTGACGTATAATTAATTACCAAGCGGATAATGTAAAATTATATTTTAAATTTGATTCAATATCTACAAGTATTACAGATGATATATATGATATGATTTAAACTTGATTAATATTTATATAACAAATATTAAATTAAAAATAGTTAAAACAAGAATGCGTCGGGAATTCATAATACAAAATGTGCATGTATTACAAACCTGTAAGGTGAAATACGGTTACACAATATTTTAACTCTACTTAAAAACAAATAGCCTTTGGTTCAGACGTTAAGTGCATTAATACTAATATTAGTTTACAATCTAAAAGCATTACATACTTACAGCAATTTTAAAGTCCATCCACACAAGATGAAATTAAATGACGAAAGATAGATCATGAAAGTAAGATCAAACATTGAGTCAGTCAGGTGAGGTTTGAGGTACTTAACAAGAATTATCGTTACCTACGTTTTCAATTTGGAAATTGAATTTGATGAAAATGAAGAATTAAAAAAAAAGAACCCAGTCATTAAACAAAGATATATATAAGATATTATTAGAATCTTATATATCTAATAAATAAAACTAAGAATTATCACAATATTACGTTTTGAGGTGACCGTACAATATATCTCTAAGTTCTAAGCAACTAATTTCTAACATAGACATATTTATATCTAGGTATATATCTATTCGAGGTAACAAAGATTAAAATTATGGTTATAAATTATTCTTAAATAACGGTTTCAATATAACTTTATACTTAAAACTCTTTAGATTCAGGTAGATTCAGCAATTATTAATCAGGGATAATAGTTCTAATTATCTATGTATTAATTATCGGAAGAATATAAAATGCATCTTAATAACGCAAATAGATAGTAGTAAATTATTTCATAATAATATTTTTTGATAATCTGGTAATGAAATAAGATTTGCAGATGTATATTCTAGAAGTGGACAATTATTTTCTCTATTAAATTGGTAGTCTATAAATATTAAAACAATAATTAAAGTACTCGTTATTAAATATTATGTCTAACTTAACTATCCAATGAAAAATACCCTATACTCGTAGCTTAGATATAATTGAGACAACATATTAGAGAGATTTCAAGAGAGCCAGAATACAGTGTTTAATGTATATGTACCAAAATTGGAGAGATTTTCAGCCAGTAAACAATTGCAAAAAACGAAATAAGATTCTGCCAAGACCAACTCCGGTGGTAAAAATACCAAGTTTCTCTTCCAATACAATTCAAATAAATACTTAAGCAGTGTCTCGGCTCTTCCCTTCAGTTTTAATAGCGTGTGCCAACCAAAGGGCGAGAACGATACCAGCAACCTGAAATATATAAAAAACAATAAATTAGAATTACACATACAAACAAAATATTACAATAAAATCAAAGGTATAGTCCGACAAGAAATCGTAGAAAATTATAGTAACATTCCATTTCTAACCGCAGCTGCACTACCGGTAGTCCGGTACTGAACGCTTCTCTGTCATTTTCAATTTCCATAGTAAAATGAACAGTAATGCAGCTGTCGTTGGAAATGGACTGTCACCTTTATTGAGGGCGTCATGTTGTACTTAACTGTCACATTATTGGCGTAAAATACTTTTAAACATGACAATAATTTAGTATGATTTTTTAAATTCCAACTAATTACTACTATTTTATGTCGCACTATAAACGGACTATATCCTAAAATTTGGTTTGTTGTTAAAAACTAGCCAAAACAAATACTTTATAATTTCAGAATTTTCTACACAGCACAGAACTTGGCACCCATATAGATCTCAATTCTTTTGTCGGCAAGTCAACAACGACACACATTCTTAATGTTGAACTTGGCTGTCATTTCACATTTATGTTTTGTTGGGATATCTTTACTTTTTGTACAGAAATGACAAGTATTCATCATGAAAGCAGTTTTGCCCAAGCTGAAAAGGAGACCCTCGCTAACACGCGGTCAATTGTCAAAAAATTTCAGTTTTCGTATTTTTTCCTTTGTACACGCCTAATAGTCTACCTTCATGCTAAATTTCAAGTTTCTAGGTCATCTAGAAGTAAGTTAGCTTTTTGCTATATTACAAGTCAGTCAGTCACAAAACTGCCGGTTTTTTAACGTTAATTTATCAATAACTGTTTGATCCCGCGTTGAAGCACTCGGAGCGCTTGATCTCGGCGGACTTGTCGGAGTAGTCGGGGGGACAGCAGCCGTATGTGGGGTTGATGGCGTCATAACTGCTCCGCCAAGACCTTGCAACTAAGTAAACAAATCTCACCTCCAAAACGCAGAAGAGCAGCCCGCAGACGATGACACTCATTCCCACACTATGGATCGCACTGAGCACCTTGTCCTCACACCCCTGCTCGTAATACGATCCCGCGTTGAGGCACTCAGAGCGCTTGATCTCGGCGGACTTGGCGGAGTAGTCGGGGGGACAGCAGCCGTATGTGGGGTTGATGGCGTCATAACTGCTCCGCCAAGACCTTGCAACTAAGTAAACAAATCTCACCTCCAAAAAGCAGAAGAGCAGCCCGCAGACGATGACACTCATTCCCACACTATGGATCGCACTGAGCACCTTGTCCTCACACCCCTGCTCGTAATACGATCCCGCGTTGAGGCACTCAGAGCGCTTGATCTCGGCGGACTTGGCGGAGTAGTCGGGGGGACGGCAGCTGTAGGTGGGGTTGATGGCCGCATAACTGCTCCGCTAAGACCTTGTAACTAAGTAAACAAATCTCACCTCCAAAAAGCAGAAGAGCAGCCCGCAGACGATGACACTCATTCCCGCACTATGGATCGCACTGAGCACCTTGTCCTCACACCTCTGCTCGTAATACGATCCCGCGTTGAGGCACTCAGAGCGCTTGATCTCGGCGGACTTGTCGGAGTAGTCGGGGGGACGGCAGCTGTATGTGGGGTTGATGGCAGTATAACTGCTCTGCCAAGATCTTACACCTAAGTAAACAAGTCTTACCTCCAAAAAGTAGAAGAGTAGTCCACAGACGATAACACTCATTCCCGCACTATGGATCGCACTGAGCACCTTGTCCTCACACCCCTGCTCGTAATACGATCCCGCGTTGAGGCACTCTGAGCGCTTGATCTCGGCGGACTTGTCGGAGTAGTCGGGGGGACAGCAGCTGTAGGTGGGGTGGATGGCCGCATAACTGCTCCGCTAAGATCTTGCAACTAAGTAAACAAATCTCACCTCCAAAAAGCAGAAGAGTAACCCGCAGACGATAACACTCATTCCCGCACTATGGATCGCACTGAGCACCTTGTCCTCACACCCCTGCTCGTAATACGATCCCGCGTTGAGGCACTCGGAGCGCTTGATCTCGGCGGACTTGTCGGAGTAGTCGGGGGGACAGCAGCTGTAGGTGGGGTTGATGGCGGCCTGGCCGCGGTCGTTGGCGCGGTAGTCGTTGGGGCCGGTGATGCCGCAGCATTGGAGCTGGAAAGTGAGATAAACTGTGAAAAGGAGCAGCAAACACATGTTCTTAAAATTGGTACAGACGTAAACTGAGTTTTCGGTGAAATAGACTATGAATCGGTGTTGGTTGTAAGTACATTGAAGATGAAGACACAAGAAATTTAAATAAAAGAAACAGAGTTAAGCCAACATAAGTCTGCAACGACTTTGATAGCACATGCAGTGCAAGTGTTATTTTAAACGTCGAACTTCTATGAATTTATGACATATAAAGTATAAATAATACTTTTACTACGTATGCTATCAAAGTCTAACTCTATCAATATAAACTAAGCAAACATTTTTGGGCTAATCATGTTGCTAAGGATAAAATAAATAGTAAACTATATAAACATTTCAAAACTCACGTTAGACTGAATGCGGTCCCAGAAAGCACGATAATCGTTGTCCTCCTCGCGAAGCGACTTGTTGTTGATGAAGGACTTCCGCAGGTTAGCCTTCATGGACTCTTCGATCTGGGGGCGGAGCGCCGCCGCCGCGATGCCCACGGACAGCTCCAGGAGGATGATGATGATCAGCAAACCGACGAACTGGAAGGGAAGATAGAAATAGCAAGGTAAGTTAGTGTGTGATGCTACCTGCGTAAACACACTGGCACCGTCCAATGGACTAATGTAAAAGCGATTGGAGCGGCGGAAAGCGCCGAAATTTTAAAATGTAATAAATATAGAGAATACCATAATACCATTATGTACCATTTGGAGTTGAAACTGTACGTCCATGGGGGTCTCAGCGCGCACAAGTTGTTTGCGGAAGTCGCGAATGAATTGAGGTAACTGGTGACCCAAGAGACGGCGGCTTCCTCGCACAACGTATCAGCATTGCGGTACAATTAGGAAATGCCGCCAGCATCCTTGCCTCAAGGGCCTGTTTTTGAATTAAGCGAGTTATTAATTTAGTTTAGATATATCTTTTATGTAAATAAATGTTTTCTTTATAGGTGAGTATGTTATATGTGACTACAGAATTACAGATGTGCATGTTCCGAAGAGTTTTCACAAAGTTAGAGAAGTTTTTGGAAAATTTAGGAAAGTGTAATAGGAAACAAGGGGAAGGCCTATGTTCAGCAGTGGACATCTTATGGCTGAGATGATGACGATGAATAGGACACAAAGGAAACTTTCATTACGGAAATGGCTAGTTTCGGTCTTTCTACAAAAATATTTGTAAATTTTGAAAATTTTTAACGTGAAAATTATAAAATATCGATATTCGCCAAATATCTAAGTACATACTATGCAATTTTTGTCTTTGGTTATCAATTAGTAAACAAACATGAATGGTTATTATTAAGAATACATTAAGAATACATAGTTCATCGTATCTTTAGAATGTATGCAAAGAGCAATTTATATTTTATTTATGCGATCGAATAGTATAGGCGTATTGATACTGGCGACTCAGATAAAAAAAAGATTGACTGAATTTTAACACATAAATAAAGTATTAAAAAAACGGGGTTCAACGAACTATTAATAAAGTACCTATAGTATTATAAGTATGGAATGAGTGGGTGTAGAACACGGCCTGATTTCACAGGTCAAATCTAAATTATCGGCAGTCACGCACTAGTAATGTTTTCTTGTACACACCTACTTACTGTAGTCGGATCAATACTTCCGGTGTATTAATGTTCCCCAGAGGTTACTTATTATTTAATTAAATTAAATATTATTAAAACTATAGCCCAAGCCCTCTCGCGCATGAGAGGAGGCCTGTGCTCAGCACCTCAGCAGTGGGACGTATATAGGCTGAAATGATGATGATGAGGCGAGACGGAACATCAATTTTTGTGCAAGGAAGAGTGGGAGGTGACAGGGCTAGAGGTGACAGGGAGGAGGAAGATCGCTAATGAGATGGACCGACCAAATCAAAGCCAGTGTGTCGGTTAAAGTAATTAAGTGCTTGCTCACGGAAAGCAGCTCTACGGGAGGAATGGCGACGTATCGTTAAACGAGTAGCTCAAAATTTTACATAAAGGCCATGACTACTTTGTCAAGAGTGTAACGAAGAAAAAAAAACATAGGCAACATAACAGGTAGGTAGGTATTATATTATTCTGCGAGATACTTAGAGTCCAAGCTAATGTTGCAGCGACTTGATGATAATGTTGACAATGTCATTTGTTTGAGTCACTTCCATATTTTGTTACAAAGACTGTGCTTAGCTTAGACTATGTAGTTCATTACAAATATTATTATAGGAAGACTTATTGTTTTTATTAGCTTAGACTATGTAGTTCATTCAAATATTATTATCGGAAGACTTATTGTTTTTTTAATGATATCGGAGGCAAGCCCGATAGTAAGCAATTACCGTCGCCAATGGACATCTGCAACACCAGAGTGGTAGCAACTTAGCAAGTGACTTGCCGGCCTTTAAGCTATTAGTTAAGCTAGTAACTACACTCTTTTCTTGAAGTTTTATAATACTTTAATTTTATCAACTGATATATTTTAGATTTTTTGAACTCGATTACAAATTAATAAGTATCTCTGTTTTACGGAATCAAGAATTTCAAGAAGTACCTACATTATTGATTCTGTTTCAGTAATAGAAATCCACGCAGTTCCAATGGTATTTAGAACGTTATAGGCAATTACGTTTCTGTAAAAGAAATCGTTTAGCTTAACTACGTTTCACGTACATTAATAATGGACTGATTGCTTACTACGTTAGTAGTTTAATCGATTATGTTTTCTAAAAGTAGAAAATATAGAATATTACCACCGTCTAGCCTCGCCAACTTTAGTCAAACCTATTAATTTTTAAGTGGCGGATTGCGAACACCCATGGCTCGGACATTTTGAAAATTTCCAAATACTAAATAGACAAATAAATTCTTTATACCGTAATTATAGAAGTTGCAACCAAATTTCACAAGAATCTGTTTGAGAATTGCGACCTGTAGAAGAGAATAGCCGAACAGACATACGCAAGCGTTTTTGCTCAAGCAGAAACATTGTCATTGACAAAACACTAGTTTTGATTTACTTATGTACCTATCAAACTTACAGATTGCGTTATTCTTAACTGCCTAATATTTATTTAGGTAATGCTGCTAGTTTTCAAAATATATTTTCATCGTAAAGTCAAAAATAAGATTCATAGATTCATAGTAAGTAGGTAGTTATATATAGCAGTTGTACTTAATAAATTAAATGACACACGTAGGTAGGTAGGTTTTCGTTTACCGACCAACGTTCATTAAACGTACCTACATAATTATTTATCTCATAATAAATAGGCAGGGTTTTGTCGCGTGCGTATATTAATTTACCCTGATGTACACTATTATGTAATTAGTATGTATGTATATTAGGGTGGGCCGATTTTGTATGGAAGAAAATAAATATTCAAAACTCATATCGTAATAGGTATCAAAAGTTGCGTAATAATGCGTAGATTACAGTTCTAGCAAAAATAATCAAAATAGGTATTATTTTCAGCCCTCTACCAGCCGACGAAGAAAAAAAAATGGGGCAAAATTAAAAAAAAAATTAAAAATATTGGATGGCTCTTATTTATTAAAATTATTATAATATAACATAAATAGACCATTAACTAACCTAATTCAGTAGTATTTAGCTCTTAATTTTCACTAAAATCATATAATATTACACCCCAACAGTTCATATAAAATACAATTATCACTTTATCGCATGAAATACGAGAAGGGTCGTTAATATATACAATAAATTTTTAGTTTATATTGAATATGAAAGTAGAACTGCTTAAATATGATAAAAACAGTTTTTGGCATTTTTATTATGCATTTTTACAATTATTCCTATTTTTGTAAACTTAGGCAAAAGTTGCGTTTTATGCCAATTTAGGCATATTACGATGTGCTTTTTCTCATTGGTTTGCTATAAACAGTATATATTTTTATGATCTTTTTTATTTTATTGTTCCCTAATGGGCCTAGAATAGGATTCAAATACAAATTTGGGTGTCTGCCATATATTAAAAAGTTTTTTTCCGAAAAACGCAATTTACGAGTACTTTTTCGACTTCAGAAAAAATGTTTAGGAGTGTAATTGACGAACGTTAAAATCATGTCGGATGCTTAAGGCATTGCTTTCTTCAAACAAAAAATAAAAATGAAAAAAATTATAATGACATTTTATTAAAAAAATATATTTAATTTTTACACTTAATCGTTGGTAGAGGGCTCAAAGTAAATAGCTAGATTTTTTAAATTATTTTTCTCGTTATCTACATAAAATTACGCATCTTTTAGGTGGTATTACATTGCTTATTTCCAATATTTACTCAAACGGCCCACCCTAATGTATATAGGTAATATTTACTGCCTACGAGGGAACTGACAAATTGTGTTACATTTTAACTATGTAATGTAACATATGACACAGTAACTAAGGTGGGGTAAAAGCCACACAGGGGGAAAGCAAACACTTCGATGCAATTTTCATTCAGGAAAATTATCTGCCACGAGAACTATAAACGAACTTATTTAATTTAGTTCCTCTTACCGTACCTACTTATCTCACTTTAAAAACAATCTACAATAATGACAAAACCATTAATTAATAACAGACCACTACCTTGTTAAAAGTCACTCAATCTCTTCACATATCCGATTGCTAAAATACCAGCGGAATATCCTTTATTCCGAATATTTAAGGTCTAATTTTGAACAACACTATCACAAGTGAATGATAATGAAACAGCTCATGAAGCTAATTTCGCTGGACACATTCTCATGACACGTGCTATCATCGCTTCTCTCATGTACTAAACAAACCATTTTTAATGTGACCTCCTATTACCCATACTGATTACAGACTTGGAGACCAGTCTTGGTTAGCTAATGCCAACAAGCTATGGATAACAGCATTCCCAGAAGTACTGAAATGTCTTAAATAATAGACCTGGTGACCGAATTACGGAGACTGCGGTACAAAAATAGACGCGATCGAGATTTGGGACGCGGAACACATGATTATGCGAGAAATAGATTTGACAGAATCCTCGTATCGTCTCGCAACGTTTGGTAATCCAAATAGTGATCAGATTTGTTTAAACGAAGTGTTAGATTGATATAAATAGTAGAGAGGTACTTAGGTAAGGCATTGTAATAAGGAGAGAACTATAAATGTACAGACCTAGTGAGAGATATGTGACTGAGATAGCCGATGAGGTAATTTGGTCATGATATAGATAAACTCATTTAGTTTTAGGATATTAGCACTAAGCATCGCTTGCCGTGCATACATTTTTAAATGCACAATAATAAAGTTTATTTTAGCAAAGGTGGCATGTGTCTTACAAAATGTACGGTCGAGTCGTACGATAAGAACGTGTCTGTCGTGTTGCCCAGTTTAAATACCGACCAAGCCCCGGATAATATCATCTCAAAAGCCACTACTAGATATCAAAAGATAAGTTCAAGTTTATTACTTACGATATACAACAGCTAAGGGCTCTCTTTCCACGCGCCGAAGCACCCAAGCAGCCACTATGATGATAAGAACGCCGACGGCTATAAGTACGGCGTCCGTCTCGTATCCAGTTTGCATGTCGGCGAAGCCCTGTATCACACCATCTCAGGAGACACTACTGGATAAAAAGAGACAAGCATATACTACTCACAATATACAGAAGTTTAGGGCTCTCTTTCCACGCGCCGGAGCACCCAAACGCAGCCACTATGATGATAAGGACGCCGACTGCTATAAGTACGGCGTCCGTCTCGTGTCCGGTTTGCATGTCGGCGAAGCCCTGTATCATACCATCCCAGGAGACAATATTGGATAGAAAGAGACAAGCATATACTACTTACAATATACAGAAGCTTAGGGCTCTCCTTCCACGCGCCGAAGCACCCAAACGCAGCCACTATGATGATAAGGACGCCGACGGCTATAAGTACGGCGTCCGTCTCGTGTCCGGTTTGCATGTCGGCGAAGCCCTGGATCATCCCCATGTCCACGCATGCTGTCGCTATTATGACGATGCCGAAGATCTGGAAATAAAAAAGAGGTGGTGTGAATAAAGGACCTGATTAAACATTGTATTCATTATTGGGGCAGGCAAACTCTTGGTAGCCTAGACCTTAATAGAAATGGCAATTTGTGGATGAGACTTGGCAAAGTATACGAGTCCTCTAATTGTTATTTCTGCCGACTTCCCGAACATGTGTAATAAGGTAAAATAGTTAATTATTAAAGCATCACAGAATCTCCTAGATACTACCACTACTCGTACTGAGTAAAACTTAACAATCAGCGTGACATATTAGAAGTCAGCCAGAATTTAGCTGTTAATCTTTAGTTTTCTCACTTGACTCAGTGCAATAATAAATACCGTTTAGTTATAGATACATACTATGAAACAAAAACGCATTTAACCAATATCCAAGACCGCAGTGATCCGATAGCTGCTCTTAGAAGAAAATTTTATACGGAGCACTAACAATTTCATTTTTTTATGTCAAAGATTCAACCTTAAACCTGTTGACGAAATACCATTGAGACACCTCAGTCAAATTAACGGTGCAGTGCCAGAAAAAGCTGTATTAAAGCACACATCACGACGTCACGTAACATCACGACATTTCACAATCCAACGACATCTGTTTATCCAAAAAACTGGCTTGGGACAAGACAAGTATTCATTAGTAGGTACTCGTAATATTGTCAACACTCGACAGTAGCCGATTTTTCATGGGCTATGCAGAGATTTAAAAACAAAAGTTGTTTCTTCTGTAGAAAATATCAGCTTGTGTGTATTATGATTTTGAACGCAAAGACTATAATATACCCACTTACTCATAAAATGTACCTATTCATATTCATTCATGTCATTTCAGAATTGCTGCTATAGTAAATAGTTGATCATAGAATCTTGTATCACCTACAAAATTACACGAGTAGGTATCAAATTAGCAATCAGTGGTTTACATAAGATGTTACTTATCAGTTGTAAATTAAAAGCTACCTACTATTAAAGTTTACTTTTTATTAGTAAACAACTAACGACTTTGAAGTGTACTCAAAGAATCATCTCGCCTTTTAGTTTAAATAATTGCCAAAGGTTTTAAATTAAAGTTTACACCATGAGTTCATGACCACGATCAAATGATATGTTGGTCTAATCTCAAGTGGGCAGCGTTTACCAATTATCGCTGTTCTCTCCCATTTGTCGACGCCCACATATCTGCTGATACCTTAGTTGCCTAATCGTATTGTTAGGATTACAAAACATTTCTGTTTTTGGATTTTTATTCGGAAAGTAACCTAGAAATAGTAGTAAATTATATCAATAAAGAAAAAATAAGTACATAAAAAATAATATAGAATCAGATGTTACTTTGCGGCAATCCATGTTAATTAAAACCAAAATATTACTTTGCTAATCCGCGAATAAGCAATACAATATTTCGCAGATTAGTAAAGTAATATCTTGGTTTCCCGCACACCAAAATTAGATAATAGTTAAATACTGTTATAGAATACTGTTTTTTATTTTATAAAACCATAAACATAATTAAAAACAAACTTAGAATAAAATTTACCTAAAATTATAAAACTACCTAAAAAACTAAAACTAATACCTAAAAAAATATACTTGTGTCATTTATAACACTTCCATTCCATTCATGTCCCCAAATGAAGTTGGGATTAAGAGTAGGAAGAAGAAGACTTAGTTAATTTATAACGTTACGTGTATATAAAATATACATATAACGTTACGTACTGTTTTATTATGCCCTCTGTTTATTACTAACTACAACAAAATAAACAGAGCAATTTAAACTATTTTTACCACAACACCAACCCACCTAACCCTATACCTATACCGATATCTAAACAAAGTATCTCCTTTTCCATAATAGAGCACATTACAAAACGAGTGTGAGATGTGAGTGCTAAACTGAATACATATAGTTATTTCACGTCGACTGTAATCTCAAATCTCTATTAAACACTAATTTTCTTCGAAAGTTCTTTGAATACCTTTCAAAAGGCTGGTTTGTGTAAAACCGCCTCTAATCGTAAGTTTTGTATTAAATGACAGCTGTCACCGCCATATTTAACGGCATCTAACAACTAATCGTTTTTGGACACGGGTACCTAATAGCAACTAATAAGTATGACGGGTCACTTCAACCTGATCGCGTCTCACTTTTCTCATTTACATATCCCATTTGGTTAGATTCCGATACATTTAAAGCACGCACGACTCCAGAGGTATTTGACAACTTTGAAATGTAGGTAAAGTGCCATTTTTGAAACCATGTTGCCTCAGAACTAAGAAATTCAAATAATAGTCGCACCTAAACTAAGATTATTTGAATTAGTTTTGGACTAAATTACCCAATTCAGAGAATCTGAAATTCCTCTATTTTAGGAAATATTTATCGAAAAGTTAGGTACAAATTCCTTTTCACTCTTTATAAGAATACTTTGACTATATGCCGCATATTTATTAAAAATTAAAATTAGTACCTACCTATAATGTAACTTAATTATTTATGCATGCCGCATAATAAATAACTCAAAAAATCTAGTCACAGTTGTATGAAAATACTGTTAAAATTAGTATTATTTTCTTATTATAAGATTTGAATTCCCATTAGCTGGCTTAATACACTGTTCTTTGAAATGTATTTGACAACACCCACCTGATTGCATTCTTGCAAATATACCTATGATTTGGGACCGAAGAGCTGGCGGCTTCCTCGCACAACGTATCAGCATTGCGATACAGCGAGGAAATGCCGCCAGCTTCCTTGGTACAATGCTTCAAGGGCCTATTTTAGATTTAAGCTAGTCATTAATTTCGTTTAGTAATACCACTGTATATATATATAAATTGATTGTAAATAAAAAATCAATGATTTGATATTTGCTAGTATAAAGGATGACCCACGTTAGACCGGTAAAAAAGACTTAAAAGTATCTAAATTATTCAATAAGTAAACTACACATTAAAATATTCTCAAAAAGACCTCCGCGAGCTGTACCGTGTGCAAAGGTGCCCATCACACTTGCCGCGTTAAGGATGACTCACGTTAGACCGGGCCGTGTCCGGGCCGGAGCTTCCGGCGCATCGTTTTCTATGGAAATCATCACGTGATCGCCTGTCATGTCATAAAAAAGTAAGTCCGGAAGCTCCGGCCCGGACACGGTCCGGTCTAAGGTGAGTCATCCTTAATTGGGTGGTCTGACGGTAGACGGTAGTTACCTCATAATTATTTCACTATAGGGCGTCACATATTCAACACGTGCCACCATTTCCCATCATTTATACAGACCCACGTCATCTTGGGCAGTTAAAATAGGTCAGTTTACCTTATACGACGCTAGGCGGGGGAAATGGCCCGTAAAAACGATGACGAAACTTTCGATCGTGTGGCAAGAGTGTCTTCCGTGCTTGTATGGCTTTTGCATTAGGGCCCCCCCACATCTGGCGTCTTTCGAGCGTCGGCGTCTGTCGGCGTCGGTCCATAGAAAAATTTGTTCAGTATGACCTACCTAATCACCTCGCTCAATATGGCTAACGGTCCAAAAATGACCCTGTATATCTAGTAAAAACTACTTGTTAGTCAAACTCACTACACTAACAATTTTCAGTTTTAATTATTTTAATTGTAGTTAGTTTTAGTTTTATATTCCTATTTATGTCTTTTAGTAATTTATGTAATTTAATATTTTGTCCATGCACTAGTAACAACGTGAATTGTAATCTTTACATGGTTCCCCATTAATGCACCTGTATATATAATGTTAATGACCCTGTATATTTTTATAGGGGATGGAAAACGGAAATTCGTTTCGTAAGTTTTATTACCCAGAAAGTAAAATAGTGCGGCAATTATACTTCGTTTTTTTAGCATTAGAAATTAGGTAAACAATCTTGATGTGTCTTTTAATTGAAAAACACATTTTAAAAATAAGTTACGGCAAATATGTAACAATTATGAATCTAATACGATCATTTATTTATATTCTTCTGCTTTCATAAGTAATAGTTTTTGATTTTTAAAAAGCGTTTTTCAATAAAAAGACATGTCAAGATCGCTTACCTTCTTGCAAGTTCTTTCTAATTAATGCTAAAAAAAACGAACTATAGTATAACTCGTGATTAAGTAGAAGAACTTTGCATGGGGTCTTTCGACCCTAATACCGCTGTGAACGTGTTAACTGATCATGAAGATCATAGTTACAATTAGAAAAGAAAATAGCTCGCGAGGTCTACAGGTCCAAGAGCCACTAGTGCATTTAGATTTTGAGTATATACCGGGTTGTGGCCTGTAACATGAGCAAATAATTAAAACATAGATTGTACTCCTCAAACGGTGACACTTTTGTTCTACAACTTTTAAAAATTATGAATTAATTAGACTCCCTATTTTTCATACAAAGTAAATATTATCTGCAATGGTCGCCATCGCCACGCCATATCATTGTGATTGACGTTGCTTGTCACGCCTTAAACAAAACAAAATTCGCAATACATTGCGTCTTAGTCAGTATGAGGAGTACAGCCTACAGTTTAATTTTTTGCTCATATTACAGGCCACACCTGGTATATTAAAGTAGTAGTTTAGTTGTAGAGTAGTAGTAAGAACTACCTATACGTTTTAAGATTTATGTGTGGGCCACTAGTTGCCTGAAATAAACAAAAAAACATTTTTCATTTCATTACACGTTATAGTAGTGCACCTACAGAATATATAGGTACATGAGTATTATGTATAGGCCGGGGTTACCTTGAGCTACAATAGGTGCATCGAATTTCCGTTGATCCACCTGCATCGGTGCGCGAAGGGCGAATCATTATCATTAAGATGAACGTGACGATGGCTTTGTATGCAATTGTTTAGTTGTGTTGTATGCTCATATGATGCCTAGTTTTAAAATATGATGATATATGTAGTCACTTTATAACGAGTGGCTATGAACTTTTTAGTGCGTCTACGTTGCCTTATCTCAATCTTTTTGGTGATACGACACCCGAGGGGCTTCGATGGATTGTGTGATGTCTTCGTGGCCGACACATTGTAACATTGTGTGATATGATAGATAGACTACAATTATGTATATTGTTAACCATTTTTACATTTTTCCTAAAAAGATCAGTTACCCTAAAAGATTAGTAATCCCGTCAACCGTATTAGCAATAGCAATGTGGAATGCTATTTTTAACTGTCCTACGTAAGTATGTAGGTATTATAAATTATGACGAATAAATAGTTTTTTTCAGAAAAACGTTATTAAAACAATTTAGGCATAAAAAGCTTTTTAAGCTTTTTTTCTACAAGGATTGTAAATACAGTATGTGTCTGACCATGGGGCTTTAATTCCAGGGCTTGATTTTACTCACTAAACTGAGCTACTTTTACTATGGGACCAACCCTAAAATCGGGGATTTTTTTTGGCTTTTCCATAGAAAACATTGACATCTGATCAGCCAAAATGTATGAAAAGTAAAAAAAAAAATTCGGGATTTCAGGGTTGGTACCATAATAAAAGTAGCTCAGTTTAGCGAGTAGAATCGAACCCTGGATTTAAAGCCCGATGGTCAGTAACACCCTGTATGACATGTTTTAGCAACTAGGTATGTACCAATGCTTAGGCAGTAATTCACTCAAATTCTGTGTTCTGTTATCTGCTGCCAGGATTTTTTTAATTCCTGTCGGCAGATAACAGTGCACTGAATTAAAATTTAATACCGGACACTCATCACATATCGTAATAAACACAGTGATAATTAAAGTTTGTGTAGTTTTATGGTTAAAAAAAAAATACAATGATTACCGCACCCGGGCCGGGCCGGAAGAAGTTCATTAATTGAGGTATAAACAATATGAAAGTCGCTAGAGACTAGAGACCCCATACTATTGTTACTGTAACATGGTACAAAATGGGTTGGAAATTAAACTCTTTGACTGTACCTACACAAATCCAATGTCTGGTAGACAATTTAAATTAGGTACTTGCCAAAACACTAGTCGTTCGTAAAGCAGGACACTTTAAAAAATACTAATTTAATATAACATTAATTCCAAGAGCAAAATTGCACGAGCGCTTAATTTAAATTTTTGTATTTATGTTTATAAATATGTAGTAGGTAATAGGGCAGGTAACTGCCAATGTATTTAGATAGATAACAAGTACATAGATACTTGTACATATTCATACTGTTAGATAATTAGCAAACTACGTAAGTACGCAATGAATAACTTGTACCTAACGGCACACCTGCAAAGTGCATAAAATAATAAGCACATCATGATTAACCTCTTACCAGTCTTCATCATCATCATCATCATCATCTCAGCCTATATACGTCCCACTGCTGGGCACAGGCCTCCTCTCGAGCGCCAGTTACCAGTCTTACCTCGATGAATATATGTTTGAATATTAAATATAAATAAATATGACCTACGCTTGCACCTCATTTACTTATTATAAGAAATAAGACTTAAAAATCAACACTTATAAACAGAATATCTAAGAATATCGGGGGTAGATAAAATATCAAATAAAATAGTATTAGACAGAATGAAAAAGACAAAGGAAGTCGTATTGACAATCAAAAGAAGAAAAACAGCATATTTTGGACATATCTACAGGAACACCAAATATGCGTTACTAAAAAACATTATTGAAGGAAAAATTTATGGAAAAAGAGGTAGAGGAAGACCCAGAATCATGGTGCAATAATATAAGAAGTTGGACCGGTATTACGGACGCAACCACTCTGGGCAGAGTGGCGGAACATAGAGAGGACTTTCGCATGGTGATCGCCGACATCCGTTATGACACGTTGAAGAAGAAGAATAAACAGAATAAACCCGTCAGTTGAGATGACATTGAGTGTATATTTAAAATAAGCAGAGCCATCTAGTTCTTATATATTATCGTGGAATAATCATAGACCAGCGGTGGAACAAAAATGGGTTTTGATAACATTAAAGTTTTTTCTTTTTTGATATGTTATTGTAAGCATGTTAAATAACATTCATGTAAAAAGTTAGAAAATTTTAGGTGGAGCGTTCGGCCATATTTAAATATTTCAATTTTTGCTAAATAACTATGTAAATATAAAATTAAAGTTACAAAAAACTATAACATATTCAATAACACTTTAATTTATTCACAATATTCGGTTTTTAGAAATCTGGAACAGCTGCTTTCTGGTGAACGTAAAAACACGAATTATTATGTAAATACAGAATTAGAGTAGCTGATATTGCAAAATTACGATATTACCTATCAACTTAGTATACATGTAAAAAGTTAGAAATGTAAACAATGTGCTTGTCTAGATATTGATTTCTGGTTAAGCAGTATAGCCAATATTGAATTAAAGTTTGTAGAGTTAATATTACACGGTCATAATAAAGATCTTACTTCTCACACAAAAGATTAGAAATATAAAATCACGGCGACACTAAATACTGATACGTAAGTATGCATTCCGAGCTTATATTAAGTTACATTTCAAACGCGCGGCGTTTTCGCGCGCCGCGCTGTGCGCCGCGCCGGGGCAGGAGGCAGCGATCGACGGTCGCGGGCTAGCGGTTAGCGCGGTGACCTTAAAAATACGCAAAGCGTTTATAAAATTATTATCAATGGTAAATAGTTATTTTACACAGTACACTAATGGAAACTTACCTTCCCTTATTTATTTCTATATGTACTAGGGATTGCCCGCGGTTTTGTTTACGTAGAATTCGTTATCGTGTTAAGTATAGAAATAATAGATACATTTGAAAATTATTTTAGGTGCATTGTCATACAGATAACTACCCTTGTTAAAGTATTCTTCAAATTCAATACACAGGTGTCATTTCAATATAATTTTCCGTAATTTGGCGCTTTTAGGTTATAAATGACTAGCGACATATATTTTTTAAGAATCATAAATCAATTTCAAACTAACGTTATTCAATATTTATCACTTTAAAGTCAATATTACCAACCAACTGATCCAATTTACCTACGGAAACAACTCAAAATTTGCATCAAATTAAATGCCACTTTTCTTATCCGTTTCGAACAATCAAGAGGGCCTTTACGAGCTGATGTGATGAAAATTTTATTTAACCTTCGTCCCTCGAAACCTTCACTACGCTCAAGGTTCAATTTTACGAACCACTCGCTACGCTCGTGCTTCAATTTTAGAATGTTTGAATTTGTGAATGTACTTCCTGCCTCGCACAGCCAAACTGTGGAATGAACTGTCCGAAACGACCTTCAAACCTTAAAAGACCCCCATCTTAAAGGTCGGCAACGCGCTTGCAACCCTTCTGGTTTCGCTTGTTTGGGTATCAATATTAGCACGAGCGGTTGACCAACAACTTTTCCCCTTGTAAAACAAATAAGGTAGGTGAAGTGCAGGCATATGAGGCCCGGCGGGTAACAAGGCCCAGCATTCAAAAATAACAGTTGCTCCCTATTATTCCCAATTATTCTGAATTTGTACTTGTTGCTAAGAAGGCCCACTGTCAGTGCAGGTAAAAAGGTCCAGTCCCGGGCCTTAATGAACGTATGAGATGAAATATTAGATTAAAATATTTTAAGATAATTTTGAATATTTTTAATCTCTTATTAATAAGGTCGATTTGAAGAAACTTCTATAAAATTATGACTTATAAATAACACTTGCACTGCGTGGGCTGTCAAAATTGCTGCAGACTTTTCTTGGTCTAACTCTAATAATTTATCACTTGCTTTATTGACCTAAAGACGTTTATAGAATCAAAAAGTCTAATAACATTGAGGCACTTATACTTTTTAAAGGCAGTAACTATTTACAAGTGACTTTTTTTGTTAATACATAGGTAGGTATTTACGATAGAAGTGCGAAAAATAGATATTTTGTAACAAGTGACAAATTTTAACACACGGCCAAAGGGAGTTAATGTGCTTATTATAGCACCGGTGTCGTAATGTAGCACCAGATGTACTGTCAGAATTATGTTAAAAGATAATACTTATTTGTTACGAATAAATATTTATACTGTAAAAAATTATCCCACCAAACACATTTTCATGTAAATTGTTGCTAAGACGAAACCATAAGACTTGCACTGTCAAAAAGTTGTTAGATCTCTTGTCGAGCCAAGCTTCAAACTCTACAAGCCCTAACTTCACTAACCCTACACCTTAGTCAAAATATGTGGCTTGGCTGTTTCGCTACCGCCACATGGGCATAAGGTGAAAAATTTATTAAATTCATTATTTTTAGGGTTCCGTACCTCAAAAGGAAAAATACTGAACCCTTATAGGATCACTCGTGTGTCTGGCTGTCCGTCTGTCACGGCCTATTTGCTCCGTAACTACTGCACCAATAAGTTGAAATTTGGTATACACATGTAAGTCTATAACCCAAGAACATACATGTAAAGTAAATAATAGAAATTCAAATAAAGGGGTCACTTTTGAGATGAATGATAAATAGAAGAAAAAAACACTATATCTTGTTATATATCAAATTAAGGGGCTCATTGTGAGAACCTCAGATATATTTTTTCATAATTTTAAAATAAATAGTTTAGAAGTTATTTAAGAAAATACGCAAAAAATGACCATTCCCCCCCCTTATCTCCGAAACTACTGGGTCTAAAATTATGAAAAAAATACACATATTTTCCTATAGATGCCAGCTCTTTTCCTATAGATGCCAGAAAAACCTATTAGAGTCTGGCTACTGAAATTTTACACAAATGTTTGGCGGGAAATTCAAAAAATCTTGGGCTGGTCACACTTTGTGTAGTAGGAATTATAGTTTTGATACTAGACAATATTTTTGATTTTTCTGTGCACAAGTAAGGTACCTAAGGAAATAAGTTAAATAAACGTTTACGTGCACTCAAAGTCAGCTCACATAATTCCTACCACTATTTAAAGTACAGTCAACGACAAACACATATGTTACGTTCCAATATTTAGATTTTATGGATATTTTTCAGAACTTTTATTTTATCCGTTTTTTTATATACACTTATCCTGTTTATGAGATTCAGGCATTCATAAATTCACGTACTTAATCAAAGTAATAGGCAAATGTTAGAACTAGTACTTAAAGTATCAAAATATTTATAGAGCACCAACCTTCTAATTTGTTTACATTCGGTTAGGACTTGTAAACATTGCAGTTTTTCGTTATACAAAGCTACACGTCGACATCGTACATTGTCGTAATTATTTACGAGCTTAAATAATAGTTTGCAAACCTCACTCATTATAGAAATTATTAATATTATTTAAAATAAGCCCCTTATAAACCGCAAACAATTTGAATTTATGACATAAATTGACAACTGACTTTTAGCTTTTTTTTAATCATAGACAATTGGTGATACAACAACGAAATATCTGTCAACAATTTTTGGCTAGCCAGACTCTAGAAATGTGCAGTCAAGCGTGAGTCGGACTTAAGTACCTAGTTTTCCGATCCCTACGGGTTTTTTAAAGACATTTTACTCACTTTTCTCAAAAAAAAATATATATTGTTAAAATTGTGTAATGTACGGAACCCTTGGAACGCGAGTCCAACTCGCATTTGGGCGGTTTTTGTATTATACTTACAGTAGTTCTTGTAGAAACGAAACGGCCAAGCCACATACTTTTGGTGTAGAGCTAGAGCTGGACTTCCGAGCAAAGCGGCTCTGACGCAACGGCCGCGTCAGTGTCGCAGCGTCAACTGACGCAGATTCGCTTCCGAGCGGCGCGACTCCGGCGACAGTCGCAGTTGTTATTCCATACGGTGCAGACGTGATATAATTATGAAGTTATGATAAACCGATCAATTATGAAAATATTTTTAGAAGAAGAGGAGGATCACGATCTTTTGCTTCGTTACTTTTACAGGGTGGAGCGAAGCCTACCCAATTCAACTTTCAAAAGTAGAATAGACGAAGGAACTTATACCAATTTGAAAAAAAAGCATTTAAACGAGAACGACGACAAATTCAGGAGCTTTTGTCGGTTTAATATTGTTTTTTTAGGTATTTTAAATATTGACATAGCCTCAAAACCACGTACGATCGCAGCGACTGCGCGACAGTGCTTGCGCAGACGTAGCACGGCCGCTATCGCCGAGCGACACTGACGCGGCGCCACTGTCGCTGCGATAGTGACGCTGCGCTCGGAAGTAAGTTCATACATTTCCATACTGCATAATACTGTCGCTCTGTCGCCGCGTCAGTGTCGCTGCGTCAGTGTCGCCGGAGCCGCTGTGCTCGGAAGTCTACCTTAAAGTTAGAGGGCTTGTAGAGTTAGAAGCTTGGCAAGAGATCTGATAACTTTTTGACAGTGCGAGCCTTATGGTTTCTTTTGGGCAACATTTTACATCAAAATGTTTTTGGTGGGATTTCACTTCTTTTTGTAAGTTGCTTATGACAATCTTCCATGCCCTAATTTAAAGGGTTGGGGTGATTTACTATTAAAAATCCTGAAATAAGTATCTGGGGGCATCTGTTACACAATGTACTTCTTACTGATTCCCCATATAAACCCTTCACCCCGTAAGGGTAAACTTTGGAGTTGAAATCTGCCTTCACCCCGTAAGGGTAAACTTTGAGGTTGAAATCTATTCTATATCCTTCCCCATAACAATACCTATCTACATACCAAATTTCAACTAAATCGGTTCAGCGATTATTGATTCCCCATACAAAATTAAACCCCCTCTTCATCCCCTTAGGGATAAAAAATTACATGTTTTTGAATTTATTTCTTGTTTGTGTACTAAAACTATCTTACATACCAAATTTCAGCTTCTTAGAGGACTTCAGGAAGTACCCGGTATTGATGATCATCAAGTGAGTGAGTCAGTGATGAAATCGAAGTTTTTAGATATGAATAAAATCTAAAGTATAAGAGCTATGCAATTGATATGCTTAATAAGTCCGAGAACTTTGTTTATCTGGTATAATCCCACCCCAAGTTATGAGGGTTCCAAAAAACGACGAAGCGCTTCGAGAAAAGGTAGATAGTGCCCTTGCGCTTTGCTCGTCTTGGCAGGGGCACTGCCGTGCCCCCAGATGTTAAAAGATGATACTACTGTAACTAATAAAGATTTATGTTTAGTTACCTACTATTTTCGTGTAAACTAGACAATTTTTATATCTTTAGTTATTAAGGCCCAAAATAATTATTTTCACTTATTATAAATAAATCCTCCTGTTATGAAGTATCAAATATTGTTATTTGTATATGTATAACTCTTAAGTTAAAAACAATAAAATCTGTTATTACCTACTGTCAAAATGATTATTTTTTGCGGGATTAAGTAATACACTGCTAGTGTTCAATAAGGCCCATAATAGGACTTTTATAAAAGGTATATTTTCCAAGAGTATCGTAATATTTTTATAACTATTTTGGTATAATGAAGAAACTTAAATAAATGAGAAACTTATTTGAGTGAGTTTTTCATACTTCATATCCTGTTCATTAAAAAAAACCATTTTAATTTAAGGTGGGCTGTATATAGGCATATACAGCCCACACGGAATATACAATAAGGTAAGTGGCCTCACTTATCTTATTGTATATTCAGGATGTATACCGTGTAATATTGAACAGTTGGTTTATAATATACATATTATGATATTGACGTTGAATTGGACAGGACATGACAATAGGAACCAGAAATAGGTATAGTTGGTCAAACCATTTGTCAGTAAATAAAAACAAAAAACTATATTCATCCTTTTCTTTTGGGTGCTAGTACTAGTGTAAGTCAAAGATAGTATGATGATTCTCTCTGTCTATGTTTGAAATGAGACAGTCCTTTGACAAACTATGTATAGTAAAAAATAGTTGTGAATATCTTGTACATTTTTATTACAATATTAGTCAAGATAATGAAATATAGCTGGTCAAGCAAATCTTGTCACTAAAAAAAGGCGCAAAACACAAATTTTCTATGAGACGATATCCCTTCGCGCCTACATTTTTCAAATTTGCCGCCTCTTTCTACTGCCAAGATCTGATTGACCAGCTGTAGGTATTTTTACGTAATAAGATATTTTAATTTCACGTAATGTCCGCATCTAATATATATACAGGGCGTCCCACGGCGATGCCACATGGAGGGAAAGTACCTTAAATATCATAGATAGCATATTTTGCTGAAAGAAGACTTCATTTTATTTTTAAAACTTAGTAAAGTTGCATTCATACTTTTTTAATTTTTTTTGAAAAAAAAATGTATGGAAAAAAATTATCGCGTCATTGGAGGAAAAGTACCTTAATTATTGTAAATGAACATCTTACTGAAAGAAGACATTATTTCGATTTAAAAAAACAAGTTGAATTGCATTTTAAATAATTTCATGGTTAAACCGGGAATCGAACCCGCTACACGAGAAAAAAAAATACCTTGTAGCTTTGTCATACCGATCGAAAGGCTTCAATGACGCGATAATTTTTTTCCATACATTTTTTTTCAAAAAAAATTAAAAAAGTATGAATGCAACTTTACTAAGTTTTAAAAATAAAATGAAGTCTTCTTTCAGCAAAATATGCTATCTATGATATTTAAGGTACTTTCCCTCCATGTGGCATCGCCGTGGGACGCCCTGTATATGTGCACGGTAAACAAACAAATGAATGATAAGAAAAGACAGACAGTGTTACTGAGCGGGAGGTGGGGCGAGGGGCGAAGTATAGGTAGGCTATGATAGGCTCTCGAGCGCCGCGCCGGCGACTGACGGACCAGCGTGGCGTATGTATGAATTTCGCGCCTTTTTACCTAGATTTTACTATTACAATGCAAGCTACACGCAGAAATTTCTTACTTTCCATAATATGGCTGCGTATATTATTTTATAGTAATAGACTTATTTTTACAGACTCTAATTCAATATTAGATCTTATAGGACAAAAAACGCATATTAATTCTAGAGCATATATCTTATTCTTCTAGCTTTTTAGCTTGCCTATTAACTTAAAAAATGAGATATGTTGTTGTGGATTTATTAAACTTTAATTCAATATCGACAAAATAATAAGCTAATTTATAGTTTGACAAAGAAGCACGTTAAAAAAATTTCTAATAATTTTACATTATAAAGCGTCATACGTATTATAAACAATGGAACTTAAACATTGTACTTTAATTCAATATTAAAAAATCATTACTAAAAATATATAAATACCTAATTTATATCTAACGCTCGTTCTAACTTTTCATCATATATTGCAAATATGCTTAAAAATATGTCCCATATCAGATAAGTATCACTTTTTCAACTTTAGAATTATCAAAACTTTTAGTGCAAAAATCCGGTCCCACTATTGAGCTATCAGTCAAATAGTTAGTGGCAGTCGAAGTGGCCAAATATATCGGAACACTTTGGCCGTTACTATCTATTTGATGCTGGCTGACTGGCTGAGCCAATCTCGCGTGACCACTTACGATGCATCATGTCCCGGGTATGACATCATATTGCATCATATACAACAGTGCATCATTTAATTACACTTAATTCGTGTCTAGTTCAAGGAGTGCTAGGAAGTGTTATTGTTTTGTACTTTAATAGCTATTCTGCTCTTTGTATAAAAGTTCGAAGTTTTGCTTAAAATGAAACATAAAAAACAGAAACATCAATAATACCGCTACAAAATTTAAAACCTTGACAATAAAACGCGGAACAAAACATCAAAATTAAAATTTAATAAGAATAGGTTTTCTCTAAGTACCTATCTCCATGTATTACGATCCCAATGTTTTAATAGATGCGTAGGTATTATATCTATTTATTATTTTAGCATAGGTGCATATACATATGTTTAACGACCTACTTACAGAATCTTCAGCGACAAGAGTAAGTCAACAAAAAATGTTTTGATTGACAAGACCACACTGACTGTCATAAATCTTTGTGTTCCATGTGTGGGCGGGTCTAGGGGCCCGATTCGGATTTTGAAATAGATATCTATTAGATATCTTTTAGACGATATACGATAACGATATGTTTAAGATCTAACCTGTCAAATTTGACATTTGCACGATTCTGGAAATACTCTTGAACGAAACGAACAGGATATGACTTAGATATCCAATTCACATCTAATAGATATCTTTATCTAACGCAAAAGTGACATTGGCTGCCCGAATTGCGCTGCAAAAGAGAACTAGTTGATATCTAAACTATAACGTATCTAGAATGGATCTAGTACGTGTCGTCTCTTGTGAATATCTTGAAGTTCGAATACGGCAGTAGGCATCATTAACAAAACATATATAGCATTTAAATTACATGGCAGGGGCAGAAGCAGTCCTTAGACTTCAATAAAAAGCAAGAGAGAACGAAATTTTCAATGCATTGTGGGATCATCCATTAATTACTTACGTCACACGAATTTCTAGGTTTTTTTACCCCACCCCCCCTCCTTGTCGCACTTGGTCACATTTTGCAAATCCCTTCCCACCTGGTGTGACGTCACATTTTGTTTTCAACGAAATCGGCAATACTAACTCGGCATTAATATTTTAATAAATAAATATTTTTGGAAAATAAATATTAGTACTATTATAACACAAAACCAATTAGGAACGAAAATTACCTACTTCCAAAACGTCATTATTTAAATGAACAGCGAGTAAAAAAATATAAATAATTTTCGGTTACAGTGCCTCTACTATCAGTTGGCAGAGTATTTTTCACTTACTTTCAGTGAATAAACGTGCCGTGTGTCACGTTTTACGTTTCTTTACGGTCTTATGTACCTAACTTCACTCCACTCCAAACGATGTTGTCCCTTTCTAAGTATACTATAAAACAGAGCAAGAGTTATATCGGAGTTTTATACAGCGCCTCTAGGATTCACCTATAGAACTAAATAACAAAATTGACACATTTTCTCACGTCTACGTAATTTACTATCTATGCATCTCGCTCTCGCAAATTAGTGCAAGTGAGATGCACAGAAAGTAATGTTACATATACTGATGGCAGCCGTGAATATGGAGGGTAGAGGTAAGGAGAATCCTTTATGACTTTATGAGAAAACTCTTTTATGGGAGAATATTTGCAATACAATGCAATATTTTGGTAGGTACCTTCGAGCTGATCTGTCGATGGACACAGGAGGTGGCCACAGGAACTATGTGATAAAACAACGTCATCTTGATTAGATCCCCAAGAATTACGACTTTTTATTTTACGGGATTCGAGTAATTTGCGGATGACGAGTGAGTACGCGTACCTTGATGAAAAGTGGCTTCTTCTAAACACACAAGTCTCTCCATTTAAGACAAGGTGTCGTAATACTAACGTAAATATATATTTTAAAAGAAATGTTTTATTTCTTTGATTGTCGCATAAGTATTAATAAATACAAAATGATGTAATTATTTTGATAAAAAAATATATTAAAATTGGCGGCTCGTTTTGTACGACGTCCGGTTAGTACGACGTAATATCAGCGGTCCCTTGAGTGTCGTTATAACCGGACTCTACTGTACTTATTTTAAATTATATTAATATAATATGAAAAATATAGGCTCTATATTAATTTTAAAAGTTTTATCAATAAACTGAACGCACTTCAAAGGAGGTGCTTGGCAGAATATAAAAAACAAAAAACGATTGTAGACTGGTCATATTTTTGTAATATGACCAGTCTACAATCGATCGATCGATTTCGACTTGCAAATTATATTACTTTTTGGAAACCGGGTTTTTACCCTAATTAGACCCCGCTGAATCCGAATTTGCTCGATCGAATTCTTGGCCGGAAGTGAGATATTTGATATTAAAGGTCCCTTTTTTTAGTATGTCGTAAATAACTCTTAAACGGTGGTGCATAGCAAAAATGTTCTTATACATGAGTAATCTGCATAAAATTGCCCAGAAGAAAGATTCAGTACAATTTTTCGCTAGGATCAATATTCAAAGAGATATTAACGCGGGAAAGTTAATTATAATCACTTCTAAGGTCCCTTTTTTTAGTTTTTCGTAAATAACTCGTAAACGGTGGCCAATATAAAAAAAATTTGTTAAATGTTAATAATCTACACAAAATCCTCTATAAAAAAGATTCAGTACACTTCGCAGGGATAATTACTGATGGTAGCCGTGAATATGGAGGGTAGAGGTAAGGAGAATCCTTTATGACTTTATGAGAAAACTCCTTTATGGGAGAATATTTGCAAAAAGTGGGCACGCTGTCAGCTATTATAATTTTTCTAAATCTCTCCAGAGTAGCGAAAAAAAGAAAACCCATAAACCTAGTTTTTCATTGTATCAATACCGTACTAAAAATAGTAAAAATCATGGAGAATGGAAGATACTCGTATTTACAAGTGGAAAAACGTTTTCTCTTTTTGTATGGACGATTACGTAGTATACTTCCCTCTTAAGGTTTTTGATGGACACTTTTTCATTATTAATTACATGGAGATTGTATTCCTTACCTCTACCATCCACTAAGAGCATTTAGAAGGCACATGTCATCGCTGTCATTTTCTTTACAAAACGTAACGTAACGTACAAATAGCCATGTCAGTCCATACAAAAGTTTGCACAATTGTGTTTTTCGGCAGAGGGGTAAGTAATAATGTCAACAAAAAAATAAAGAGTATACCTACGAGACTACTACGACTATGATATTTGATTTATTCGGTTGTCAATATAAAACAAATGTAGGTGTTCTTTCTTCCCGTATGAGACGCCATTACTATGTAGTTTTGCTTGAGATTAATAAACAGTAACACCTATATGATTAAGCAACACCTATATGGTGTTAAAACAAGCTTTTCTTTCCTGCTTGGAACCCTAATCCTAAATCCTAACAGTAAGCACTCAATGGCCACTCCAGTTATTAAATGCTCTAAGACCAATTTTGTCACTTTGTTACTGACTCAACCTTCATTCTACAATTTTTTAAAGATTTGACGTTGCCATAGTTACGAAAATAATAAACACATCAATGTTAGTAAACAATGTATAAATTAAAATATATTGTATTCAAGACAAAAATTGCAAAATATGATAATTACGTAAACATCATTAATAATCGAGTTAAAATTATGACTTTGCGTGTTAAAAAATAGGAAGCAAAGTATACGGCGCGATTATACAGGCTACTTTTGGCTACATATTTATTACGTTTGATGAAAATAGTACACAAATGAGAAGAAATCTTAAAATATTAAAATAGGTATGTATTATAATGGTCCGCTTCAGTCCGCACCGCCTACTGCTAAGTAATATTATCTAATAGAGTGTGCGGAAAGAGAAGAGTCGTGAAATTTAGGGGAGCCCATACATTATACCTACGACTCTTCTCTTTCCGCACAGACCCTACGACCTACGTATGACCTTAATAGCGATCTTAATTTTATAGTACCTATATGATCTCGAGTATATTTCAGTGCCAAGCGCCCCATTTCCAATACAAAATGAACCCACGCAGCGGGTTTTTGGCAATAAATGTGTTTTAAATTTTCAGATTCTGAACCACCAGCAAAAGTTTTTGAAGAAAGTTTTATATTTCCTGTTACCAAGTTGACATGAAAAACGAGTACCTACCAAACACAATAATTTGAACAACGGAAAATAAAATAATACTTACTTAGTAAAGAAAAATAAATAAACTCACAGAACATTTGTATGTTTTATTTTATTTAAGATAATAATGCTTAATAAAATACATAGCAATTCTTGTGTAAATATTCTTACTATGTGTTATGTGCACCCAGCAACAAAAACAGCAACATGTCTATGTACCGCTCCTTGTATTGAGCCTTAATTCTTAATACATATGTAACTTCTACATGCATACGCATGCATACATGATGCAATCCGGGTTTTCAGGGAAATGTTGTATTCAATCAGCTTCTTGCCTAAAACCATAAACTGCTCGTAAGCAACGTGATTTTCGCAAATGTAGCAGTAGTAATAGGAAAATATGATGTCAAGTATAACTCATTACCTTTGTACTAAATCAGCCTTTTATCGAACTATTAATTGATTTATCCCTTAAAGTTTTGCTTGAAGTTCACATACTGTTATAAATTTATACATATTACGTTGAAAATTGCATTAATATTCGTGAAAAATCTGCGTATTTGTTGTGTTTACAAGTTGACAGAAATGTCACGTTGGAAACGCACGTATTTTTCCATAACATCTGTCACGTTTACTCGCGTAAAGTATTTACGCAGAATAATTCTGGCTCAGTTTTCATTATATAATTAGAAAGAGAGCGTTTTAGGTGTGAAGTTAGGCAAGTATGGAAAACTCGCGTAAAAACGTTTGTAACTCATGGTACAAATTGAAATTTTTAGTTCTTTACGTGACCGGTAGAGGCACTGTACAATTACTCCATACATTTTCCTTAACTTTCTCACTATCTTCACTTCTCACTGTCATTCACGGAACTCATAGTACAGTAAAGGGCCAAAAAGAATGCACATCGGCAATCATCGCATTTCCGAATACAAACGAATGCTCATTTCTATGTACATCAATTATTAGGTTAGTAGTTTATCAGAATTTGAATTTAGAACTAAGTACTTTATTGTTGTTTTGTTTTGATTTCACGTGAAATATATAGAGCTGTAAAACACGATGTAACTATTTTTTCTCAAACATGCAATGAAATATTGATGTTATGTTCCTTATAGAGCAGACAACACGACCTGGATGTGCCAAAGCACCGGCTTGCTAAGGCGGCCAATAGCTTGCACGTTTTGGGTCCGCAAATATTTAATAAAATCCCTGCTACCATTAAAAGCACTAAGACACACTTGGGCTTTGCCCTAAAATTAAAATCATTGCTGTTACAGAAGGCCTACTATTCCGTCTCTGAATTTCTATCCGAATGAAGTTAAATAACTTAGACATGCATTGCATAATTGTGTGTTGTGTCCCATATTAGTGCAGCATTTTTTATTTATTACCTTTATTTTATTTTAATTTTTTTTGATATTATTTTTTATTTTATTTTTTATCTTTCAAATTGTAATATTTGGCTAGACTTATATCGACCAAGATCTGAACCGAAACTCCGAAAACTGATGTAATATTTGAATTTTTAAATACTTAAATTGACCAAACCTTAATTTATATTATTGCTATCTGTACATATTATTGTTAATGTTATTATCTGTTTGACAATGTATAATCATTACTGAATAAAGGAATATGAATATGAATATGAATATAATAGGCTGCGAAGTATGACGTTTCAGGTGCGGCTAGGACAAAAGGTCGTTAATGGAATTTCATACACATCTTGCAGGCCTAGGCCGGCAAAGTCCTCTTTTTTAATTTTCATTTCACAGATTTCATTTGACACAGCATCGTGGCATTAATCCATTAAAAAAAAACTAGAGGCAGTATTTGCTTTATGGTTCGTTATGACACTCTGCCACTACGCCTATAAAAAAAAAACACAAAACAATGTTTGCTATAATTTGCAGTTTTATTTGTATAAAATCAACATGAACTTAATAAATAATACATTATATAATTTTAAATTATAAATTTAACTACACAAATAAAAACATTTAAAATATTTCATCTAAACGTTAGCGGTAAAACGGTCTACTCAAACACGCGTAGTTATATTTTTTAAATTGTTATGGAGGTAAAGTTGAAAAATATTCATTCTGTTTTATTGGATTTATGGTGCGTTGTTGATTTTTTGACTTTAATATGAGTTCCGACGAAATAATGAAATTAATATTAATTGTAATCGTAGGTGTTGGAATTGGCAGCGTAAGCAGAATTGATTTTAAATAACTTGCAGCCTCTGCCGCCAAGTCAAAGACGAAGTATGTAAATGGTTGCTTATGGCAATTTTATTATTTGAGAAACTAAGAAAAATGGCTGACAGTTTATTAGAAACAGTTTTGTGGCATATTTTAAATGAATGTAACTACAAATTCGTCAACACTGTGGAAATTATTCTTATTTACTCCATGCATAAAAACATGAAAGACTATGTAAACTTATGTGACGAAAACGACAGTCAGACGGATACAAGGCGAAAAAATCAAAGATACATGAAAATATACGGGTAGTAAAAATACACGACTCGTGTAAAACATACGCGTGATAATGATATAGGTACGTGTTGGTTATATTTTGGGTGTAGTTTACTTTTAGTTTTTTCTATAAATAAAACTTGGGTTTCGTGGATTTTTTATTTTATTTATTTCATTGCATGTTTGAGAAAAGCACTATACATACCTCGGCGGGAAATGGGGTTGCCCGCGCTCAGACCTATCCTATCTCGTCTATATGTCTTCGGCCGGCAACCCCTTTCGTCCCGGCCTCTGTAGTAATGTACTATTAATTATTGCTATATTCTTGTTAGGGAAAAATAATCTTCATAAATATATATTTTATATAAGATCGACAAAAAGTGTAATATTGTAATGACAAATCTCTGTTGAACCTTCTTAAAATAATTACTTACATTAACATCCTCATGTTTTTTTAAATTGGTTGGCTTCAGATAAAAAATATTTATAAACATTGTGGATAATTTCGCGTGACTGGTAGAGTAACGGCTTACCTTTTTTCCCTATAGATGCCATAGTACAAATTTAATTTTATAGGGGTTTTAGCAGCTCTATATATATATTGACTTAGATAGGCGACTGCACTCTCTCGCATTTGAACCATGACTGACAAAACAAACGTCATGGTGTGTGCGACACAGATATCGCTATACGAAGTCGAAATTAGCCGATTGCCTCTTTCTAAAGCTCGATGTGCATTCTTTTTGGCCCTTTACTGTAGAGCTACTGATGAATAGTGATGAAGTTAAAGTGACGTCATAATGTTCGTGACTCCCCCTCCCCCATGTCACAACATGTCACATTTTCTTGACCCCCTCCCACCCCCTAAACGTGTGACGTAATTAATGGATGACCCCTGTTTTATTTTATGTCATAGACCATAGTACAGTTTACAGTAGGTACATAAAGGTGCTACTTTCCCGCACTAGGTGGTTATAGTTAATAAGTTATTTAATTTTGTTTTTCTAGAAGGATAAACTTCGTATATTACCTATACGATTATCTCGAAAGAGAAACGAGAGGGAGGATGAGGGTTGTAAAGGAGGAATGTAATAAAACTTGTAAAAAATCTGAGAGAATCCGGCAGAAATCAACAGACTTTTTTATGCATCGTCCGTAACTAGCTTGGCATGCAATGGACCCCTGACAGTAAAAAACCGGACAAGTGCGAGTCGGACTCGCCCACCGAGGGTTCCGTACTTTTTAGTATTTGTTGTTATAGCGGCAACAGAAATACATCATCTGTGAAAATTTCAACTGTCTAGCTATCACGGTTCGTGAGATACAGCCTGGTGACAGACGGACGGACGGACAGCGGAATGTTAGTAATAGGGTCCCGTTTTACCCTTTGGGTACGGAACCCTAAAAAGTACCCAGGTCATAGTTATAGCAGTGAGCTTATCCCCTACCTACGACGTTGTAAAATTGAGTACCAAATTAACCCGCCCATAAACCCTCATTCTAAGAAGTTGTCATGGGTGGTATAAAATTCCACTCCTAACTTTAAGATACAATAGTACAACTAGTTACTTATTTGATGAGTAGATAATTTTAATTAGCTGCTGACTTTATAGTTTTCAATGTTTTCACGGTCATCTTTCGCAGTTTAGGTCATTGTTTGGTGCTCAGTGAATTGGTGTCAATTACCGCTCTGATCCGGGTATGACATCAGAAGGAGACGATTCCAGATTCATTTGATTGGTTTAATTTAGATTTTCACAAGGATATTATATACTACTGTAGTGCTAAATAGCGTAAAGTGTAGCTGTTAGCGTAAATGTTTTAATATGGCAATAAAATTAATACAAAAATTAATAGGATTGAACGAGCTCATGATTCTGTAGCAAATAATATAAAAATTCCAAAATCTTTAATGCAACTTGGGGGTACAACATTAAATAGAAATGTCCATATGTTTTAAATGCATTCATATGGTATTGATGGTTAGGTTGTTGGTTGTAAGACAAAGCATCCATGTGCTTTGACTGCTTTGTGTTCGATTTTAGATGACTTATAATATCATCAAGTTAAATAATTAATTAACTTCAATTTCGAGATATTTCCAACTAGCTTCTAATAAAATAATCCCTAAAGCATACTGCAAGATACCAATAATGATATATACCTAATTCCCTGCCTATTTAGTATATCTAGGTATATACCTTTATGTGATCGCAATGTATGTCAACCTAAGCCATTCTGCTGTCACCACAGGACATAAGTACCTGTACACCCATGGTAACTCTATTTTAATGCATTCTTTAGTGTTCAGTTCTATCGTAGAAGCAAAAGGTTATACACGACATGGCAATCCTATTATGCTCCAGTCTTTTGTCACTATGACAATTGTAGATGGAATCGACCGGCGTTACTAGGACGCGACCTGTATACGGCTATGATGGCTGCAGTCGTCTACATGATAACGATGGTGTTGGCGTGTGTCTCTTTCAGTCTTGCGGTGTTAAAAGGTGACATCTTCTTTGTCACAGCGATAACATCGTGCATCATACGCCCGCTACCTGGTTATAGTGGTTATTCATTAAACTTTTTCTCTCATCGTTCTATCTTGATCCCTACGCTTGTAACAACTATTAACAATCACAGGTCTCTTTAGAATGGTAATTGTGGCGAAGTAGTGTGTGGGAATAGCTATGCTCTACTGACCCGAGTATCGATTGAAAAATGACTTAAATGCCACTCCCTATAGTTTATTTTTAATGGGTTTTCATTTTCATTTGTTAAGTGTAGGATGTGTTTGGTTTGATTGTATCTAGATAGTAATGAAATGCCCGTGTGATCACGTGACAAAACATCACTCTTTGAGGTCACACGTTTATTATACAAAATCAAACTCTGCATAATGTAAACAAATGGGTGGTTAACAAATATTTTGGGTTACAATAAAATAAAAGCCTTTTTGGCGTAAATTAGCGTAGTTTCTACGACCAAAGTAATACTTTTATATATTTCTGGATCCTATTTTCTAATGTTTTTGACATAATTGTCTCTGTGACATGTCATGATACTCATGATAGCAAGTTAAATGGGGTTATTAGAAATTTTTGGAACGTGGCTATTTGGAACTATGAGAATCTAATGAATCTAAACTCTCATGAGTCATACTAACACTAAATAATATTTCGCTTGAAAATTGGTAGTATTAGGCTTCTGAAACATGCGCAGGAGTGACTAAGTTAATTTGCTTATTTTTTGCTTTATCAACTAAACGGCAAATAGTGGACAGATTTTTCCATTTAAGGGTTAAACTCAAAAGTAAGTAATACATATAAACTATATCGTCTAGGTATATCACATAGATTAATAAGTGTTCCGTGAACAAAGTTATGCACGGAACACTAAAAATTCGGGAATAAGTAGGACAACAATATTAATATACTGATTTATACAGAAATTAATTGGTTTAAGTATTAGAAACTATTCCCTGATGAGGGCGCCACTGGACTGTAGACCCAGTCTTAAATTATAGCAGTTCAAAAATGTTATAGATAACCCTACGCACCACCCACACAAAAAAACTTGAATATATCGACAAATATAACAAATTACACAGCCCCAGCTACCCATCTGACCTGTCAATAAATCGTACACACTCTTTTTCCAAATATAGCCGTGCGGTGCGGCCCGTGCGTGCACGCAAGACTGACAGAAGAATGGACATTGAATCGGCCGTCATTAAAATTTATAAGCACGTGCCTACTTAAATAACCATCATAAAAAGCCTATCCCATTCATAAAACCGTTTGTCAGTATGTCTTGACTTCGAAATTTGTAACTTGTAGAGGGAGTTCGGAAGCCTTGCCAAAGAAGCACGCATTAAAACGCTTTAAACTCTCGCGTTTTGTACACATATTTAATTACACAAACGGGTCTACCGCGATATAATTTCATTGTTTTTACCTTTAATTCCGACGTTTCAGCTGAGTTGCACCAGCGTGACCACAGCTAAAGCTAAAGGTAAAAACAATGAAATTATATCGCGGTAGACCCGTTTGTGTAATTAAATAATTCCATTAAAATTTTCTTGATGGAAACAGTTACCCCACATGCGTATTTTTACCCATTACCCTGCGGAATTTTACCCGCACGGTGGGGGAGTGAGTGCCAACCCTTGCATTAGTTGCATTTCAATAACATTTCACCACTGATCACGGGGTCTGGACTAATTATGTTATCATAAGTTTTGAGATGAAAATATGACGTTTATATTATTAACGCTCCTCACTTTGTTATGTTCAAATCAGTACAAAAATAGACGGACTCTTAGATTATTATCGGAATAACAGGTTCGTGACATAATATGTTATAAATATTCTATAACATCAAACATGACTAACTATGACTGTACGTAATATAAAATACCAATGCAGGAACAAAATACCACGACATAATTTTAAAATTCAATGCACATACCAAATAATAAGCCTTAGAGGATATAACCAACAAAGACGCCATGTCTATAATTTTCGGTAAGTACAAAATAGTCTGCCGTTTTTTGCGGGGGAGGGGCACATCAAACGTATACGTAACGTAAACTTAGCCATGTCAGATAAACGTCATTCCATACATATGGTTGACAAGTCGTTGACCATATTGGCCGCCTATTTTCGACAGAGGGGAACGCCTGTTAATGACCACTCCGTTTGGTTATATTCTCTAAGAAATAACCCGAATGATATAATTGTAACAAAAATCAAGATTAATAAACCCATTTGTCAACTGATCACGCTCTGGACCGCCTCACTCAATTCCAAAAGGGAGTAAATGCCTGTATTGTAATTGGACTTAACCCTTTTTGGTATAGTGTGCGCATGAGTGAATCACGGACTTAGACGCCTCCGGTAAATGTTACATAATCCATTCGCTGCCGTGGATTTAGGAATAGGGTTGGCAATTATAGATTTTTACCTTCGGTCAACTTACAATAGGTACCTATAATCAGGCGTGTCTCACTCCGCGATTTCGTCGCTTTGCTACAGGTAGCTAAATGTACATCCGTTCGGCCCCAATTTTGGAGTTTGCCATAAACCGCGCGTGGCGCTGTCGCCACCTAGCGGCCATGTCTGTGCTGATCGTAACAGACGCGTTTTGTTAGAGAGTGAGTCTTCTGTACTTAGTACTATTATTTATTCTGTGCTATAATCCACCCATGGTAGGATGCTGCCATGGGTTTGGTATTAGGGTTGCCAGAACTAGATGTAAATTACATTATACAAGAAACACGAGACTATGTACAAAATAAGTACCTACCTACCTTTTGGGAAGCAAAGATCGACAGAAAAGAGATCACAAAATACATACTCGTACTTTGATATGGTGTTAATTTATTTAAACTTTCACGATTTCCAACGTTTCGAGGTCGTCGTTCACCCCGTGTGGTCTCTAGAGTTAGACCAAGAAAAGTCTGCAGTGATTTTCATAACCCACGCCGTGCAAGTGTTATTTTAAACGTCAATCATCTATGAAATTATGACATACACTTGCACTTCGTGGGCTATCAAAATCGCTGCAGACATTTTTTACTAATAAAAATAAAATTGGATAGGTCTAGATACCTATTAGTATTTCCATCAAATCAATTCTATTCAACACCGTACCTAAATCCAAACCCTAGCTTTATTTATACATTGAATAAAAACTATTGACCTTCACGCTTTGTACTGAACAAGCGCACAGTCATACATGTATAGAATACAGAACAAAACGAATCGGTTCCATGGACCTAATGTCCTATGGTGGAAACAGACTATTGTGAAAATAATTAACTTTGAATGATTGATAGCAATAGCATAACATGTAAAAATCCAACAACTTTTTTTAGCTTTTTACTGCGTAGTAAACGGAAAGCTTCTTGGAGTTCTTGGTCTATTTCTTGGATGTTATGTTATGTTATGTTAAATGTTAACCAAACGTCGGATTTCTGGAAGACAAATTAAATGGCAGGTAGGGAGTTTATATCGATAAACCCACTAATATATACATGGGAAAAGCATCGATACTTAATTGACTTTATTGATAGTAATGTCTGATGTTAAAGACTGATACTGATTATGTTTGTTCTAAAAGAATGTTTTGACTAATTAAATAACCAAGAAAAGAATTCGATTTATTTACGTAAATCGGGCCTAGGTTTTTTTGTGATTCGCTTTCAATTTATGAGCTTTAAGTTTTTATGGGTTTGTTGATGATTGTTTGTTTGTCAGTGTACAGACGCCATCAGATATATCGGAGCGGCCAAGGTGTTCACAATATCTGAGCACGCACTCTAACGCCTTGACAATAGTGGCGTGCTCAGATATTTGTGAGCGCCTTGGCCGCTCCGATATATCTGATGGCGACAGTACTTCTCTGTATGTAACTGGTATATCTATAGTTATATGTAAAGTTTAAATTTAAATTACCTATATAAATATGAGCTTACGAGTAAATTCAATAAAACAAAATCAACTTGGCCTTGTAAGCTTCGTCCGCTAGACAAGCGATTGAAGCGATAACGAAAGAAATTCCGTTTCGTTGAAACTTTGAACACGAATAGCAATTACCTCCTTCAGCCTTTGTGTTTTATCGTCCAGTTCTTGTTACATCATGCCGACAATTAATTAATTACCTACTGTAATATTCCGTTATACTCAGAAATAAGTATTAGGACTGGCACTTATAACAGTCATAGTTTCAACAATATACATTATACCAAGCAGACACGGTCGGTTGTCTACCGTTCTCCAATTCTCCCTGTGGACATTTAATAAGGTAAACGTACTAGTGCTCGACATGCTAACGCCCAATAGATGACACCTTGCTGTCACCTTATTGACAATGACTCAAGTTTCAAGATGACATGCACTGGGACCGCGTTGTGCACCAGTAACGTTTACCTTATAGGTTATGGCTCTTCTACACGATGGGCCAACGCCGGCCACTCCAAGGGACGCAGCCATGCGGTAGAATGAGATAGCAATATCAATTGATCCCTCTAACGGATAGATGCGTCCCTTGGAGTGGCCAGCGTTGGCCCATCGGGTAGAAGAGCCATAACTTAAAAGGTAAACGTTACTGGTGCACAACGCGGTCCCAGTGCATGTCATCTTGAAACTTGAGTCATTGTCAATAAGGTGACAGCAAGGTGTCATCTATTGGGCGTTAGCATGTCGAGCACTAGTACGTTTACCTTATTAAATGTAATATGGAATAGTTTTGTTTCTGGTAAGTGTCCACAGGGAGAATTGGAGAACGGTAGACATAAAAGCTGTACTAAACGGCATAAAGATAAAATATTTAATATGCTACAAGATAGGGTAAAGGCACCAGTGCTCAGCCATGCACCAGTAGTCAGCCTTTCTTGCCTATTTTTGGCTGTAAATAATAAAGTTTATCTAATTTTCATGTGAAAACTAGGTAATATTATAGATTGATAAGCTATTAATTGAAAAATATCTTAATTTTTAAACGAATACTCTACGATGATCCACAAAAAAATTTCAAAGTGGTGGTGTCTTCTGACATGAAAGGTTAAGAGTAGTGATGTACCGACTATTGATTTGGCCGACTAGCCGACTAGCCGACTAATCGGCGCTCGAATGGCCGATTAGTCGGCCGACTAGTCGGCTAGTCGGCCAGATCATTAGTTTCGTATAAGTTCAGGTGAAAAACAATAGTTTTGCTCCATTTTTTTGCGCTATTTATCATATTAGCTTGGCTAAAAGGTGTTCTACAGGTCCAAAGACCTATCACAAGAATTCTCGTTCAATTTATGTCTTTAGTTCTTTTATTTTACGATCCTGAGCGGTCTGTCCGTTCAGCTTGTAGGAGGTATCTCAAAGGCTCTATTTCCCGTATGAAGTCGCCACTTAAGAACCTATCCCCTGTGGTCAGCGTCTTCACGATCAACGTCTAGCCCTCACGAGCCCTGTCTAAGTTTCTAAATTTTGTAATAACATTAATAGTTCCTCATGGCTCTACCGTTAAAAAAAAATTAATAACAATAAAAATTATTAACTGTCGAACTTGCACATGAAATTACACGCGAGAATCAGTTGAGATCGACCTGTAGAGGAAAACACCAGCCCACTAACATACGCTAACGATCAAACGGTCAATTATTTATATGAACAAAAGTTTTCGTATGCATCCTGAATAGGTATTTTAGTAAAATAAACATAAAACATATGGTATTCTTTCACTAATAAAGTGCCGACTAATCGGCCATTTTTGCCGACTAGTCGCCGACTAATCGCCGACTACAAATGTGGCCGGACAGTCGGCTTTCCCGACTAGTCGGCGACTAGTCGGTACATCCCTAGTTAAGAGATATGCGCCATTTTTTTTGGAATGTCACATGGTATTTTGATAAGACGATAGCAGCCGAATTGTGATTTATTTTTAAAAGAATATGGACTGGTTCACCTAATTAATACCTAAACTATCTGAAAAACGTAAAAGATTAATATTAATCCATGCGGAAGTAACATTTTTATGGCGGCTGACTATTGGAAACTACTTTTTTGTACAAAATCCAATAGTCAGCCTCCCCTGGCTGACTACTGGGTTTGAAGCAGTAATTTTAAAAAGGTCGTAAACCCAGAAGTCAGCCGGGGGAGGCTGACCATAGGATTTAGGATTTGTTATTATTTTAAAATGAAGTGTAAGTAGTTAAATCAAGCCCCTTTAAAAAAATACGTTATTATGAATTTATTTGATTGAAATACATTAAAAACCTAGTAGTCAGCCTGTGGCTGACCACTGGACAATAAGCTCACTCTATTCGAACCCACTAATCAGCCATTAGAATGGGATGGCTGGGCACTGGGTACCTAAAGGCTGTGTATTGGTATTCAGGGGGCTGATTACTGGCAAAAATGCCCTTTTATTATATTTAATTAAATATTTCCAAAAGTTGAATTTAATTAAGTTTTTTTTTTTTTTATGAATGGGCTTACCCGGCTTACTCATGGCCACAGACTAGCCGAGGCGTAGACGTGGCCTACGATGGAGCGAGCTCGCCCATGCAGAAGGTGCCTGTTCACTCTTGATTTGAAGGTTGCCGGGTTATAAGAACACGGAAATATAGACGCCGGCAAGGAATTCCATTCCTTGGCAGTGCGCATAAGGAAAGTAGAAGCAAAGCGCTTCGTGCGAATTGGTGGAATATCTACCAAGTAAGGATGGAAACCGGCCGTGCGTCTAAAAGTCCGATGGTAGAATGGGGACGGTGGAATGAGCTCGTGTAGCTCTTGGGCACACTCCCCGAAGTGCAACCTGTAGAAGTTTTATTCTTTACAAAAAATAAACTTTATTAAATTCTTGAACAGAAAAAACATTGATAATACCTATTGGTCCTTAAGTGTGCAAATTATACGATCTTGAACATAGAAATTTCGTTATAAGGCTGACTACTGGTGCTTTTACCCTAGGTAAACCTATATCCTCCTATAATTATGTATATACAAAGTATGGGATATGAAAAATAAACCTGTTGCCTATATTTTATTAACAGTTTATTCTAAGTGTAAACAGTTTACGCAATATTCACGCAACCACATTAAATTTGATCCCATTGCGAATTTCATTTAATTTTAAATTATAAACTGATCTTAGATGCTGAAATGTTTCTTAGGCAGTATTTAAAAGTGTAAGAAAAAACAAAACTTATTCCTTCTGTCGTTTGTCCTCTAAATTAGTTTAATACGGATATCATGGTCATTCTTGTCTACGTGACAGCGTGATAAAACGGTGTCCGTCACTTCCTATCCCGCCGTGTTAAAAAGTGCCAGTTATTTTATCACGTGGATAAAGCCCTCCATAATACGCGTGCTGCTTTAGATAGGTATAAGTATAAAGTACCTACAGTATGGTAAGGTTAGAAAGTTCTTCTTCTCTCCTAACGTAGTTCAAGCTACCACAGTCGCCATCAAATATATTGGAGCGGCCGAGTAGCTCACAAACATCTGAACACGCCTCTATTGTTAGGGCGTTAGAGTGTGTGTTCAGATATTTTTGAGCACCTTGGCCGCTCCGATATATCTGATGGCGACTGTAATTAAAAAGGCGTAAAACCAAAGTTATTGCCGGCACAAAGGCAGTTTCTAAATCATAGTTCAGCGTTAATCGGGACCTCGCGTGCCGGTTACCACGAAGTGACCGCTACAGAAACGCTATCGGGGGTGATTTATCTAAGGAGCATGAAAGTTCCTTGAATATAACCTTAGGAAAGCTAGGTATGATGGTAGAAGAACAAGTAAGTATAACGTTTGAAAATCTTAAATCCGATTTCTAATATAAAATATCTTTTTTTTTATCGGTTAAACTGTAGCCTATGTCACTCGTGTCATAAAAACGAATGCAATGGCACCCCATTTATTAAAATCTGCTCTGTAATTTTGATGGCACGGTACTATACATGACACAAACATACATATATAGACTTCAGACTCCCAGTCAAGTAGTCGGGTAAAAGTGGCCACTGTTTTGGACCTAGCAACCTATCCTATACACAATGTCCGTTTTTAACAGTTTAAAACGTAAAAGCCAGATTACATATAAAACCTTAAGTACTGCACTGCTGCCGAAATTTACACTACAATCTGTATTTACATTGAACCAATTCATACAAGCACCAAGTAAAATATAAAAAAAAAATTACAAGGGCCTTTTCACCCCACATGAGAATCCCATTCGCCCCGCTTAACCTTTTCGTAATAATTAATCAATACCTTTTAACGTCAGGAACCCCGCCACCTGTCATCTAATAAATAACTGTCACAATTCCCCGCAGCCCCAACAAATGCGTAGGTTAATAAAAGGGCGTTCAATTAAAGTGTCGTAGGAAATGTACGATTTATGACTAACTCCGTAATGGCCGGTTGGTTTTCTATGACTACGTGTGTCATGCCTTCAGGTGATATTTGAATCACCTGTCGTTACTTACTAAGTCAGGATAAGCCAAGCAAAACTCAAGTAAAAACGAGGTTTTTCTTCTTAAGAGGGAGTTAACGCAAAATTGTAGTTGTTGTATTTAACTTTGACATGTTTTAATCAAAGGAAAATGTCATGAAAAGAAAAACGTTACGCGATCAAAATATTTAATAAAATATTTTGATTTTTTCCCAAAATTGTCATGTGTATCGAATATCAATTACATTGAGTTTTCTTTTCATAAAAGACGTAAAAACTAAATCTGCAGTCGTCCCCTTTAACTCAGACAACAATAGATCATCAGTTTGGAAAAAACCTGGATAAATGCAGGTCTTACAGCATATATTAAAGTAAATATACTAAATTAATCATAAAACCATTAGATTAAACAATGATAACGTTTACTGCTCAGATGCCAAGGTTTTTTAATGCAGATAAAACTGTTTTAACAGCTTTATTAATATACTAGATTAAATACGTAATTACGTATTTGGTTCTCTTCAGCAAAAACGTGTTGAGCCTTGGATTCCTTAGACAGCGCGGTGACACCCAGCCTACTTAACTTGATATGTAAGTTTGTAATAGCTTTATAAGGCCTTAATAAGGGCTGACATCTGTGACCCTAATCTTGTTTCCATTGATTTTTTGTCATGGATAAGTTGGCCAGTGACTTACATAGAACCCTGTTGAGGTAGACGTCTGAGAGCTCGTCACTGGCTCAGTACATGCCATTGACAATAGAGGTGACAACCGGGTGTCAACTATTGGACATTAAAGGCCGAGCCACACCGGCTTGCGTGTGCGTGACGTGCGCGTGTGCGCTAAAATGTTGGAGCCACACACGCACACGTCACGCAAGCGGTGTGCCGTCTCTCATAAGGATCTGTATACTACAACGCCGCACGCACACGTGCACGTCACGCACACGCCGCCGGTGTGCACAGGTCTTAACGTTCCGCGCATTATAGTTCGTTTTTTTTAGCATTAGAAAGAACTCCACAGAAGCAAGCGTGCAGTTTCTATCAGGCTCGTTATTTGTTAATAATTATTGAATTATCTAATTTAGCATGGTCAATACATATAATTTACTTCAAATTATTACTGCTAGAAGTGCCGGATTTGGAACCTCAAGCTTACTTCTGCGAAGTTCTTTCTAATGCTAAAAAAAACGGACTATAGGACCTATACCTTATTTGAAATTTTTAACTTAAAGAAAAAATGGAAAAATTCACCGCTTTGGGCATGATTCGAATTTGCAACGTCTTGAACCACCGGTCCAACGAACTGACGTGCCGAAGCTTAACAGCAATGTGCAAAATTAAAAACTGTTTCTTTTTTATTCCTTTAATTTAAAAAAAATGAAGTATCGCTTGTAGACGTAACGCTTGATAAAAATAGTTTACCTTATTTGAAATTAAGAAGATTGCTTTGATGAAATAAAGTTGAATGTCACATTAGAAGCACTTTTTCTTTAAACGCTCCAAATAAACGCTTTATGTATCTATCTTTGTCCAACTACCTACTTGTAGAAAGTAGTAACATAGTCGAATCATACATAGTCCGAAGCTCCGAATTAAATTATATTTCTAGCGTTGTCATTGTATTGCACTTGTTTAATTTATTAATTATCCGAGTAAAAATAAACAAAGTATAAATTAATTATGAATCATGTATGTACAACATGTTATAAGTCATCATTAGGTAGGTATGTGGAATCAATATAAAATAAAATCATCAAATTTTCAGGAGGCGTTATTTACTATGTCGATAAAACTATATAGTTAAGTACCTACTCCATTATGTTTTGTGATTTGATTATTTACTCTAGATACCACATACCTACATTAAATAACCAATCTTCATTTGATTTGAAGTAATAGTACTTAAACAGAAATCTCATTGATTTTCAATTAACCTGAAGTTAGTTCATTAATAACCTATAAACAATAATTCACGCACGCTTCCCAATACCGAATAATTAAACTATCGACTCACCATAAACAATCCATTGAAGACGATCAGCAAATATTTTATACATCTACTGCCGCAGCCCTCCATCTTGGAAAACAACACACAACCGAATTCAAAACAAGCGCGCCAAAACTGACAGTTCCAAATTTTAAAGTTTATTTTTTATTTTTCACGGACGCGTTCACTCGGCGGAGACGCGGCGAGTTATGTGTATTCAGCCAGTGGCGTTAGAACAAAGTGCCGCTCCGTTGCTACGATTTCGGTATTTAGTACCCCAGTAGTTTGATGGTGTGAAATCGCGTGCGGGGTTGACTCGCTACCCCCAAATTAGTTTGACCTCGTTATTTCAGGGTGTAAAGTATGTAAAAGGATCGCAATTAAATGGTTTTGGTTTGGGTTATTGGTCCCGGTTTTCGGTTATTAATGTGCGATGGTGTAGGCGGGTTCGTTAGTTCGAAGATAATTGACTTCCGTCTGGTTTGTACTTGTGTTTTTATAGGAATTTGGTTTGGATACGAGGTAATATTACTAATGGTGATGAGCAATTTACTTTGAACGCATCGTAAATCTTATCAAACTTTTTGACATGTACCTACATATGTCATTTTGTAATACAGACTATTTTTATTACCGGCAATATTTTTCCATGTGAATGTACAGACCATACTGAGCAATTTTTACTATAGGACCAACCCCGAAATCGCCGCGTCTGTTTGTTTGTGTGTTTGTATGTTAAGGCCCCAGTACACAATGGGCCATCGCCGGCCACTCCAAGGGACGCATTTATGCGTTAGAGGGAGCAAGTGATATTGCTATCTCATTCTACCGCAAGGCTGCCTCCCTTGGAGTGGCCGGCGATGGCCCATTGTGTACTGGGGCCTTTAGTTAGCGATAATTTCAAAAACTATGGTAAGGATTTTCATGCGGTTTTCACCTATCAATAGAATGATTCTTGAGGAAGGTTTATGTGTATATATAATTTGCTAACCCGTGCGAAGCCGGGGCTGGTCGCTGTATGACTATAAAAACAAAGAAACAAAAATGACTCCATTATTTTTCCCTGGAAAGTTCACATGTAAAATCAACAGCTGACTCATGACATGAAATTTTGTAGCTGAATGTTAATTCAAGAAGCAGGCCAAAGAATATAATACTCACTAGGAGAAGAACGATAACTCCATACAAAAAAATGTCCCCAAACGTTTATACGTTTATACTAGTAGCGCCGCGTTGTGTACCAAGAACTAAAGTTGACAACCGGTTTAGCCTGGTGGGTATTGGTAGGTAGTAATTCTGTTGATAAACATATTTGTTATCTTCATATCACGAAATATATGAAAGATGCAAATATTACCCCTTGTTTGTGGTATTATCAATTGATTTAAATAAAAGGCATATTTATGTTTATAACATTGTATAATTTTATTTATTAAAAATATGTTTTAAGTACATATAGAAATATACACTGAAAATTAAACCCTGACAACTTAATAAAAAAATTTACATTAATAAAGCACATTCACAAAGTTTCCAGTGTAATACAAATAACATTATTAGGCATGGCTACCTATTACACTTTACACACAGATAGACTACACTTTACACACGGCATTTTACACAGATTTCCAACTTGTATTCATATATTTCTTCACGGTTAATTAATACGCTTTCCAGATGCATTATGAGTTTATGACTCGGTTCCTTCTGAACCCACTAAAACTGTAAATTTCACTCTGGCTGCTTCAACAGCCGTTGCTCCGCATTTAGCACATTTTCTATGTGCATTGCTGTAATTCATGTAGGTACAGACTTACAGTCTTAAGTGGTAGTACCGCTACGTTGTATTTATCATTTAAAGATTTAATAAATAAAATTTTCGTTATGAACTTTAACCACAGCAGTTGGATAGAGTCATTGACAAATATATTTTTTATTATGGTGGGTAGACGTACCTACCCTCCATATATTTTATGGACATTGATAAAGACAGTTGGAAGTAAATATTCAATTTTAAAACTGAATCGCGTATAATTAAGTTTTAAGCGTTTTAAGTCCCGTTTTATGATTAATAATGTATAAAATTCGTGATAATTTAAATCAGAGTTGGGAGCAATGTTGCTGTAGAAAAATGTTTTTATTTTTATTACTCGCAACTTTTTCTCGGAGGCCAACGCACACATAGAAGCTTCAGGCGCACACATGCGCAATTGTTTGGGGACATAACTTTCTTAGGAAGTGAACAGGCCTTGAAGCAGGCCATTCCCATGCTCCGTAGCGAACGAAACTCAACTGTCACTGTCACACTAATATGGAAAAGTGATAGAGAGACACACAGCGATTCGATAGCGAAGCGCAAGCGATTGTCACCTTGGCTATGCCGCCTGTAAGGAAAAAAAATGTCGTGTCGTAGCCGTCCGGTGGTCTCATTACTCATTAATTTAGGTCAAACAGTGGACAGTGGAACGTGATTCATTAAATTGGCTCCGGGAATGCACAGCTGGGATTTCATTCGGCATTCCGGAGTCACAAGGACAGTAACTTACAAGCATTGCTTAGTTTAGGCACAATCTATATACGGCTCGATTCGGGAAATGAATTAGAGATTAACTTGATACGATATCACAGAATAAATAGTACAGAAGACTCACTCTCTAACAAAACGCGTCTGTCACGAATAACTAGGTACAGAAGACTCACTCTCTAACAAAACGCGTCTGTCGTGATCAGCACAGATATGGCCGCTAGGTGGCGACAGCGCCACGCGCGGCTTATGGCAAACCCCAAAATTGGGGTCGAACGGATGTACTTTTAGCTACCTGTAGCAAAGCGACGAAATCGCGGAGTGAGCCACGCCTGACGATATAGTAAAGATATTATCTTGACCGACAGTCATTCAACGAGTCGTGCGCACCCGAGTTGCATACATCGCTATCAATGCCTTTTTAGTAGCTCGGTACACATCAAAGGCCATCGGACCACTGTTACCTACTTTTTATATACACTGTGGTTTGAGGCTAGGTCGATTATTGTAAGAAGAATTGTTATTTAAATTGATATACCTTTCGGGCCAATATTGTTTGAACACTCGTGAAATTGCCAACGAGCTGATTTTGGCTTGCTATTGTTTTTTATATTGGGTATAGGGATATTCCCTGTATTTAAATTAAATTATTTCACACCATGCAGGAAATAAAGCACCAGAAAGATATGAGAAAAACCTAGACCACAGTTTTTTTCAGACACAATTTCTATTTAATAAATTCGAAAGAACAAAAGTGTCATTCCATGGAACTTGCTAACTACATTATGTAAAAAAAGTCACTAGTAAATTAGGATTGTTCATTTTTTTTAGACCCCCATTTTTATTTTATTTTCTGAAAATATAGGTTAATTTAAGATACCAATTTGAATGATTTAGTAATTCGTGGCTCGGTTGAATATTTATAATTTATTGAAAATATGAGATACGACTTCTCGTAAATTACATGTCGTCGGCTGATTAGGATAATGCACAAGCAACAACAAGCATTAAAAAAATAGTTGTCAATGTCAATTGATTGTAATGTCACCTGTCGACAATGTCAGTGTCACGTGTTTCTATAAATAACAATCGTCTGGAATGGAAAACTCGTTTATTTTGAATCATTAATTTCAAAATATCTACGCTATAAATTTGAGAAAGCTGATTCCAGAAATCTGCCTAAGTTATATAATATAACTTAGTTTTATTGGAGTATGTATCCATATAGCATCCAACTCCAACCATAACTTGGCTGAAATCAAGGGAGCAAAAATACAAATGTAAGTTACCTACATCATATATATTTTAACTGATTCGATTTGAAAGAAGATTGGATTCATAAAATCGTTACAAGCGTCCATTGCTAAAGGTAGCTTAGCACCCAGTGGGTGCTTTCTACCGGCTTGTCACCATTGTTTGGATATTGTACTACATACTTATACTACTATATTAGGAACATGCCAATTTTGCTAATTATATCCTATTATTTCAGGTCATCGTGATTCCTATTTAGATACAGCTGTGAGATATGTAACTGCACTTGGGCCCAGAACAAAGTTGAGCATTTTGTATTGAAACGAACGTCATATTAATTATTAATCGTCGTAATACTTTACGACCGTAAATAATGCCTGGGAACAGAGTAAATAACAAACCATACACTTCTCTTCTGAATGGTCAACAAGAAGCCATCATTGCAGATGCTCGTGCAGAACATGATAAACATACGTTTAATGTAAAGTTACTATTTTTTTTGGAAACATATATAACATATTTCCCAAATTAATAAAAAAGTAGGTAAACAAAAACATGTTTTATTATTCACAACTCTTTATTAAGTCTTGTCCACCATGATATCAGCAGCTTGAACTGCAACATGTACCTGGAAATTAGAAATTATATCTTTTTAAAGCAGTTTCAGGCTGAATTTTGAGTATGGCTATGTATTCTTGTATATTCCTTCTTTCTAGTAGGCACCATCTCTGTTTAACGGTTTGCCTTTAGAGACTCTGGCTACGTTACCACAGAAAATAAATAGATACCACGACCCTACCAATAAAGTGAGCTTTTAAATACTTAATTGTAGTAAATTAATATTAATTTTATACTTACATCGACGTGATTCTCACAGCAATACTGTGTGTAACACGTGAGGTAGGTAGGTATTCCAAGTTTAATTCACGGCACCATCTTTCACGTCGTAGGTCTTCGTGGATTCGAACTATTATTTTTGTGAATCATTCCCACACATAGGAACAAGGTTTTTGATATATTATTAAGCAATGAAATCTACTGTTTAGGTATTAATTATAAATCAAATTGTAACAAACAAGCGCAGCGGTTTAACTGAAAAATTTTGTTATGACAATCGATGACAATGATAACTTTGACAATACGTGAGTGACGGATTTATTTACTATGGTTCGATAACTTTTATTATGCAATGACTTTACATTCAGCCCAGGAGAAGGTCAAACTAAGGTCATAAGGATATTTGTTGAAATATCTTCAATCCTCAATTATTATATCGCAGCAAATGTCGGAAACTGTTTAAAAACCTTATATCTCGAAATGGTTTTCGAAATAGAACATTTGAAAAAAAATGAACAATCCTAATTCATCATTCAGAGACAATTTCAATATGGCGGTTTGTTTACATTGTTAGCAAGTTCCATAGAATGACACTTCATAAAGAGGTATGTATCTTGATCGTGACGTCATTCTTTTGTATTTCATATAGATTCCATAGTGGCTAATGGTTTTGACAGTTCGAAAAAAGAAACTGATTTGACTAAGCAGTCATGTACCCTATACTCTGGTCATATGCTTTTACAGGGAATAAAAATTAAATTGGTTGGAATCCAAAACAAAAATGAAATTTGTAGCGAAGTCAACATTAAAATAAACGACGACCAAACAACGATAAGCATGCACACTTAAAATCCTTAAGCACTGCCATTAATTTTCCCTAAAAATTGCATGTTGTTCTGGACATTCCTGTTAAATAACATTTTTATTGGATGCAGTCCAAACCGTCGTATTATGGCATTGCCATGGCAACACTTTCGAACCACCGAGTTCCTTCACCTTGGTGGCAACACCCATGTCTTAAAAGTTCAATGTACTGATTTCCATAGCTAGAGTGATTATACTGTTTCCTTCCGAATCTAGTAATAAAATACACGCAGTGACTGGATTAGCCTATCTTGTACTTAGTCTAGATAAAGGCTTAGATCAGTGGTTCTTGCCCAGGCAGAAAGTGAAAACCGAACAAACACGCCAAAACTTCGTTAACTTTAATGAGTTCAATCATAAATACTCCATAACGTTTATTGGGGAGGTGGGATATATAGGGAGAGGACCTCTGATGCTCGCGCGGGTTCGTACCTGGTGCAAAGATTGGCCATCGCTACCCAATGTGGTAAAGGATGACTCACGTCAGACCGGGCCGGGTCCGGACCGGAGCTTCCGTCGCTTACTTTTCTATGACATGACAGGCGATCACGTGATGCTTTCCATAGAAAACGATGCGCCGGAAGTTCCGGCCCGGACACGGCCCGGGTCTAACGTGAGTCATCCTTAACGCGGTAAATGTGATGGGCACCTTTGCACACGGTACAGCTCGCGGAGGTCTTTTTGAGAATATTTTATTGTGTAGTTTACTTATTGAATAATTTAAATACTTTTAAGCTTTTTTTTAGGATTGTATATACCATTAACTACGTCATTTACTTAATCAAGTTTGCGTCATCATAAATAGGTGGATTATCATATTCTTGAAGAATTTTCATTAACTTCCGTGAACGTAGGGACCTATTTATGTCTTACGATGCCATTGCCTTAAATTTTATTGATTTGATAACTAATTCATTTAACTTCCGATAACTTTGTACTCGTACGGCCCTGAACAATGACCGATACCGAAAATGTATTTTCTAAATCCATTTAAATACTATTTCTTCTATTCCTTCTTTAACCGACTTCCAAATCTCAAAGAAGGAGGTTATCAATTCGGTTGTATGTTTTTTTTTTATTTTGTTTTTTTTTTTTATTTTTTTTTTTATTTTTTTTTATGTTTGTTACTCCATAACTCCGTCATTACTGGACCGATTTTGAAAATTCTTTTTTTGATTGAATGTATATTACAGCTACAGCATACAGATTGGTCCCGTTTTTGTCAAAATCCAGTTCTGATGATGAAATCCATGAGGAATCGAGGGAACTCCTCAAATCTTAAAGGCATACACATGGTGATTTTTGTTTTTTTATCAACGAATCAAGCATATACATCCAAAAAAGTGACATTTGATGAAGTGGAACTGCTGATGATGATCAGAACGGAACTCTTCAACGACGCATAGTTCACGGTTGGCGATTTGTCCTCTTCGTTATGTTTGTTAAGCAAGTTAAATTTTTAAGCCACATTTTTGTCAAGCTCGAGTTCTGATGATGGGATCCATGAGGAATCAAGGGAACTCCTCAAATCTTAAAGGCATGCGTATAGAGATTTTTGTATTTACATCAGAAAATCAAGCATTTTCATTAAAAACTGTTGCATTTGATGAAGTGGAACTGCTGATGATGATCACAACAGAACTCTTCAACGACGCATAGTTCACGGTTGGCGATTTGTCCTCGTCGTTATGTTTGTTAAGCAAGTTAAGTTTTTAAGCCACATTTTTGTCAAGCTCGAGTTCTGATGATGGGATCCATGAGGAATCAAGGGAACTCCTCAAATTCTTCAACGACGCATAGTTCACAGTTGGCGATTTGTCCTCTTCGTTATGTTTGTTAAGCAAGTTAAATTTTTAAGCCACATTTTTGTCAAGCTCGAGTTCTGATGATGGGATCCATGAGGAATCAAGGGAACTCCTCAAATCTTAAAGGCATGCATATAGAGATTTTTGTATTTACATCAGAAAATCAAGCATTTTCATTAAAAACTGTTGCATTTGATGAAGTGGAACTGCTGATGATGATCACAACAGAACTCTTCAACGACGCATAGTTCACGGTTGGCGATTTGTCCTCGTCGTTATGTTTGTTAAGCAAGTTAAGTTTTTAAGCCACATTTTTGTCAAGCTCGAGTTCTGATGATGGGATCCATGAGGAATCAAGGGAACTCCTCAAATCTTAAAGGCATGCGTATAGAGATTTTTGTATTTATATCAGAAAATCAAGCATTTTCATTAAAAACTGTTGCATTTGATGAAATGGAACTGCTGATGATGATCAGAATAGAACTCTTCAACGACGCATAGTTCACGGTTGGCGATTTGTCCTCGTCGTTATGTTTGTTAAGCAAGTTAAGTTTTTAAGCCACATTTTTGTCAAGCTCGAGTTCTGATGATGGGATCCATGAGGAATCAAGGGAACTCCTCAAATCTTAAAGGCATGCGTATAGAGATTTTTGAATTTACTTCAGAAAATCAAGCATTTTCATTAAAAACTGTTGCATTTGATGAAGTGGAACTGCTGATGATGATCAGAACAGAACTCTTAAACGACGCATAGTTCACGTTTGGCGATTTTTCCTTTTCGTTATGTTCGTTAAGCAAGTTAAGTTTTTAAGCCACATTTTTGTCAAGCTCGAGTTCTGATGATGGGATCCATAAGGAATCGAGTCCTCAAATATTAAAGGCATACGTATAGATTTTTTTGTATTTTCATCATAAAATCAAGCATTTACATTAAAAACTGTCGCATTTGATGAAGTGGAACTGCTGATGATGACCAGAACAGAACTCTTCAATGACGCATGGTACACGTTTGGTGATTACGAATTTCGATTTTGACTTGGACTGGGACCCGGACTCGGACTCATACCCGGATTCGGTTCGGACCCGGATCCGGTTCGGACCCGGACCTGGACTCGGATCCGGATTCGGACCCGGACTCGGATCCGGGTCGGACCCGGTCTCGGACCCGGACACGGACCCGGACTCTGACCCGGACTCGGACCCGGACTCGGACTCGGACTCGGACCCGGACCTTGACCCAGAAAACCACTATGATACCTTAACTAAATAAACAACTATGATTACCTACCATAAAATTAATGTAGATATAAAGTACGATGATGCCAATCTTACTAGCCCCTCCCGCTTAAACCCCCGTACACCGCACGGCATGCGCCATTAAGTGGGTTAGGTTAGGTTTGAACTGCGATCCTCACAGAACCGAACAAGGATTAGGTTAGGTTAGAACTGCGAGCCTTACAGAAACGAAATGCTACTTGAAAAGTGGGTTTGATTAGGTTCGAACTGCGATCCGCACAGAACCGAACTGCTATCTGAGGAGTGGGTTAGGTTAGGCTAGAACTACGACCCTCATGGCTCCTCTTCACGATGGGCCAACGCCGGCCACTCCAAGGGACGCATTTGAGGGAGCATGCGTTACAGGGAGCAAGTGATAGTGCACGGCTGCGTCCCTTGGAGTGGCCGGCGTTGGCCCATCCTGTAGAGGAGCCATTATACAGAGCGAAATGCTAGTAAAAAAGTGGGTGGTTTTACCTCCTTTTCTACATAGTGTACCATCTACAATAATCTTTCATCGGCCCCCATGGAAGTCGGTTTTTTTTTCTTAAAAATTATTTAACAACATAATCCATATGATAGCGTGCCAAGAAGTCTGTTAAAAGTCAAGTTCATTGGACCTAGGTCTTATAAATCTAGCCCTAATTATTACCTAGTCGCTTAAAAGCAATGAACCTGACACGAAAACGCTTATGCTAACTAATGTTCCAACATGTTATAAGAAAATTACTTTAGATTTAATAGGAAAGGTTAATTTTATTTCATATTTGTGATTTTGAATAATTTTACGGTTTAGACTCACTTGTGCGCGAGTGACTAAAAACAAGTGAGTCTAAACCGTAAAATTAATCAATGTTAGTATGTCTCACAACAGTTTAAATTCGAATATTTGTGATTGTTTCTAGGTATATATTTAAATGTTTAAGTTCGGCTATTGACCTCGTGAAGGCACGTGTAGATTTCATGACGGCTAATATCAAAGGTTAGAGGTGAAGAAAACTTTAAATATGGTCATTTTACGACACTGCAGCAACGTTGCAAAAATGAAAAACATCTCTACTTTAATCCTTTCCATTTAATAATATTTTGATCATTTCCTTTTTACTACCAGTATCCATTTTCGGCGCCTTAGATTTTATTCAAAATGGATATAATCTTTTTACATCATAACTTTGGTATAGGTACCTACACAGGTACAGTGTAAAGCTTTTTAGCTTGGCATCTCTGCAAACACGATACAAGGCAAGTGCTAAGCTAATAGTTTCGCTGACTGGTATGGTATGTACATATCTACTTACATAAAATCTTCTTCGTCGTCGGTATCACTCTTGACAGAGTGGTCGTGGTCATCACTTCAGGTGTTGGTGGCAAGCTTCACAACACGTCGCCACTCTTCTCTGATAGCCGCCTTTACTTACATAAAATACCGTAAACAAAATACCAAAAACATTAAAATTTGCTTTTAACGACCATTACCCTCATATCCAAATCCAAAATTCCAATACACTTATTACATTTATAATTAGGCACACAAGATAATTGCTACCTGGAAGTAAATAGAACTTAAAACGAGGTCCCGGTGTTATCTTAATAACTACGTTATGTTAATACATGTATGTATACATATGTATATGAAACTTGTAAATTATGTTTCTTTTCCACTGTGCCCTATTAGTAGGTACCTATGTACATTATCGATCATTGGTGGTAGACTGATGATTTACTAGAATTGGCTGTGTAAAGTGTGTAGGTAATATATATGTATAAGTCCAACATGCTCTATAGAGCATGCTCTATCAATCAATCAAAATATTTATTTGCATTAATAAAGGTACAATGGGTGGTATACAAAGTTTTCATTTTCATTCCTTATTTTACCATAATATGGCTCTATAAGGCATGTTCGGTTAAATATCTATTGTATAGATATTACGTATGTATAAGTTGGTGGTCTGGTGGTACTAGTGCTCGACATGCTAATGCCCAAAAGATGACACCCTGCTGTCACCTCTATTGACAATCACTTATGTTTCAAGATGACGTGTACTGCAAGTCAAGCACCAGTACCACCACCTTATCTACACAATCGTAGTTGTTTAACCGATTTCAAAAAGCACTCATACTGCCGTATTCGAACTTCAAGATATTCACAAGAGACGACACGCACAAGATCCATTCTAGATACGTTATAGTTTAAATATCAACTAGTTCTCTTTTGCAGCGCAATTCGGGCAACCAATGTCACTTTTACGTTAGATAGAGTAAGATATCTATTAGATGTGAATTGGATTTCTAAGTCATATCCTGTGGAAATCGTTCAAGAGTATCTCCAGAATCGCGCAAATGTCAAATTTGACAGGTTAGATCTTAAACATATCGTTATCGTATCTAGGTATAATAATTATAATGTTATAACGTAAATAAACAAACATTAAATTAGCTTACAAATAATAATACAAACTATCTCTAAACTAAATAAACTTAAAATAAAAAGCCTATAAATAAAAAAACGTCCCCCAAGTCACTGCCGATGGGCAGTGTGCCCAGAAGGCTGGCCGCATTGCCACGTTGTATGGCAATACTTATGCGTTGAGCAAAATACTGGCCAGCCCTCTGGTCTCCTGCGGCATCTTGGTGATATCTAAAAGATATCTAATAAATGTCTATTTCAAAATCCGAATCGGGCCCATACTTCGCGGTTGAATGTTTAAATGTTAATAGCAAAATAGATCTCGTAAATAGTTAATTTCAATGTACATATATACTTTACCTTAAATAATCACAGGTACTTGCATTTTACTTTGTTACACATTACACAGCAGAATCATTAAAAAAATTATAGACTAGTCTTAGAACTAAAATACGAAAAACGTAATTAGGTACAGTATGTAACCGGGTAACTTTTATTGTAATACGAGTATCCACAGAAGAGACGTTTTTCTAAAAATCATTTAATGGGTCCTGCAAGCCTATTATGGGTCGCTTTATCCACACGTGGATACGTGATAAAACAACTGTCACTTTTTAACTCTGCGGGATAGAAAGAGACGGACACCGTTTTATCACGCTGTCACGTAGACAAATACGACCATCATATCCGTACTGATAAATTTCGTTGCTGTCATAGGCGTATTGCTGTAGCGATTAGTACGTTCAATTGATCGTCCAAACGTTTATCAAATACATATTTTTTTTCGGTTAACACCTTTAAAATAGTTTCCCAGTCAAGTATTTTCATAGTATAACCGCTCTATAAAAGAACTCGATTCGGTCAAAAGTCTCAAAGGTTAAATCAAAGCGCTAGATCTGAAGCAAGTCAATTTCGCCCCGGTTTCGTTTCTGTCTAAAAATATTCTTAAAGACACCCCTAATCTAACCTCGATTTCAGTGAATTCTCTTGGCTTACTTACATTTTATTTACATAATAATGGAGGTGGGTTTCATAAAATAATAATGGAGAAGGGGCGCTAGAGTTAAGAAGAAGAAATACCTTGTCTACTTCTTCACCAGGTAGGTATCTATAGTTACTGTGAAAATTGGGCACGTTAAAAATGTTTTAAATGTCTCAAAATGATGAATTAAATTAATTTATTCCAGAAAAGAAAGCATACTTTCATCTTTCATACAAGTAAAGGATGACTCACGATAGACCGGACCGGGCCCGAGCCGGAGGCGTCCGACTTGTCATTTTCTATGACGGCTAATCGGTATCACGTGGTCCGCTCCGCTTCGCTTTAGGGCCTAAAGATGACTCACGGCTTTAGGCATTTATTTGTTCTAGAAAAAGCTGAAAAATGAATGTTTCCGGAACGATTTGACGTTTCCTGCAGCGATGTAGTCTGTAGCATTGTTAGCTGCTGAGTATGTTACCTATTTGTAACTTTGGACTATATATATACAAAATTTTAACGTCATATAAAGTAATCTGTGTTGTGAAAATATTCCTCACTGTATATTGGAAAATAACAGTTCATCCACCTTGAGTTTTTGTACGTATGTATCCCCCCCGAAATATGACCCATTTAAGCGGACTTTACACAATCCAATTAGTCGCAAGTGATTGTAAAAGGAAAACGCTGAACCCCCGTGACAGCCTGACAGCCCCCACTTCCGAAATCATTATTATCATTAGTCATTTACTGTCGTGTCAAACAGTACAACTAAAACATTGTGTATTGGTATCGTAGATCGTAAGTAGGTAATGATTTTGAATTTTTGAACCATTGAACTTATGTATTTTTGAAGTGAAAACTTCTTTAGCGGCGCTGAGCATTTTTTGAGGTGAAAAAAAAAAAGATAAACTCGATTCAGCGTAACGCGTAACGTAACGCTGACGTCATGTGTCACGGACAATGTTATTCACCAAAGAACTTTAGTCATAACGTATCATAATCAGGTCAATTATTTAAAACTGGACTTTTATATTAAGCAATAAAGCTCAATGTTCTAATCTCGTATTACGGGCTGAAATACGAGGATCTCACAGTTACATTCTAACTTTATATTATACTCGTATCACTCAAATATAATTCAATAAAGCTACATCTTGATGAAATCGCTAATAAAAGTGAACTCTAGTACTGGAGAATAAAACTCAAAATATCATGACCAAATATATTTAGATGCGAGGTCTGCAAGGTAACTTTACAATTTCTATTCGAATTTTAAACAATTAACGCTACAAATTTAACCTCACTGGCCAGCAATTTCGGAACTAAAGTTTTTCAATAGAAAGGAGGATGGGTCAATTATACATAGTGCTGCAGACATTTTGGACTAGTCATTGAGTTTTCACTTCTGTCGGCACTCCTGGAGTGCAACCCGTTGTTTTTTTTTATTCCATGTCGGTGGCAAACATGCACGGCCCACCTGATGGTAGTGTTACCATAGCCTATGGACGCCTTCGACCTCGGTGGTTACATGCGCGTTGTCGACCCTGTAGTCCCATAAGTAAACCACAGCCGGAGCATCTGTGGGAGGAAATTTCTATTAAGGGGCCCACAGATTACCAGTTCGCCGGACGATATCAGCCTGTCAGTTGTTCGGAGTTATCAAATTTTGCGTTTAACTGACAGGCTGATATCGTCCGACGAACTGGTAATCAGTGGGCCTCTTTACAGAAAAGTGTTTATGTTTACTGTCTTCGAATCTACAGAAATTCGCACGTTGCTCTAATTGCCTTTCAGTATTCAACTGTACAGTCGCCATCAGATATATCGGAGCGGTCAAGGCTCTCACAAAGATCTGAACACGCCTCTATTGTCAACGCGTTAGAGCGCGTGTTCAGATATTGTGAACACCTTGGCCGCTCCGATATATCTGATGGCGACTGTACATTCAACGTTGACTTTCCCATTTGCTATAATAAAGCCTTGAAAGGCCATATTGTAGGTAGTGGTATAAATTTGCGAACGATGGTATCGCTAGGGTTGCTTTTGTGCGTAGTGTTGTGGCGCCGTTGCCATGGCGACGGTCGATAGCTTTAACCTATGAGGACTGGCGGTGGCAAAAGTTATTGAATACTGTTAGTTTTGGTACCTTTTAGGTACTAAGTGGTATTGGTATTGGGGAATAAAATAACAAATTTTGGGCGTCTAAGCCAGAGTTGGACCAAGAAAAGTCTGCAACGATTTTGATAGCACACGGCAAGTGTTATTTTAAACGTCTAACTGATATGGAATTATGACGTATAAATAAATAACACTTGCATTGCGTGTGCTGTTAAAATCATTGCAGACTTATCTTGGTCTAATTTATTTTGCTACGACTGCTTTGACGCTGTTTTATAAAAACAATAATATTATAAAATTTATAAATTTGAATATCGTATTACTTCCATACCAGTGTATTTCTGGATGCCTTCTAAAGAGGTCCGGATTCCAGTTTCACAACCACATTTAGTTTATTTTTAGTTTATTATTTCATACAAATCACATTTAGTTTATTTTTTCATACAAATGTTAAGTACTTCCTAAATGCAAATAGTACAGCTTCTGCTTGCGATCTCTTTAGCGTGGATGATGATGATTAATAAAAACTACTCAGACTATCACCGAATTAAAATTTATCTAAATCGGTTGAGCGATTTAAGCATGAAGAGGTGTAACAAAGAGACAGATAAGAGCTACTTTGTCATTTATAAAATTAGTGGAGATTCAGGTTTCCTTATGATGTTCCTTTCACCAAAGTGGAAGGAATATGTAATATTGAAATATTTATTGACGTGATAACGTCTTATAAATCGATGAACACCGGTAGCATGCACGAAAAAGTGTCACGTTGTGGACAGATCTCCATGGTAACCTTACGTAATGTAATGGTACTTAATTTTTTCTTATGACGTTATCACGCAAAATTATCGTCCGTAAACCGACTTTACAGACAACCATATTTTATTATTACATAAACGTTTTCATGCTAACAGTACCTTTTCCAAGTAACACTTTCCCTGGAAAGTTGGATCATAAATTGGAACAAAACAAATGACGTGCTTTCATTGTTCAACGCCATCGTACAACATTCTTATGTTCTGGTTCTGACGTACGCGTTTACGTTAACTGTCATTTTGTATGGGATTTTGAGTTTCCAAAACGTGTCGTTTTGCGTGCAGTTCCATTTCCCAATCCCATACAAAAATAGACAACGTTAACGCGGACTCTCGTCACGCTATCGAATGAAATTCATACCAAGGGTTATGTTTATGGCCGACCAAACGGCTGAAATTGATGGATTACAAAACACACAAAAAATAAAGGACACTTTCATTTTGGAAATAGAAAATATCAATTCCCATACAAAAATATGTGAATGTTCTGAAAATTTTCCGTGTGGAATGTTTGTTTGTGGGAACTTTCCGATGATATAAGTAAATTAATAAGTAATAGGCAATAGAGATTGTAGGTACCTACCTTATATAGATGTTATGACGTTTTAACTTCACATTAATGTAACGTATAATTAGGTAACGATTTACCCTGTAATACATACTTGTATTTACGAGTATAAGGTACGTAAGTGAATTTTGTAAATTCTTCATGAGATGATAAATGTCTTAAACCATATATGTAGGTGTGTACATGACGCGTGTAATATTTACCTACAGACATAAGGAAGGTGTGTCTTGTCGTCACCCGCTAATATCAAAACAACGCGGTTTATTATATTTAGCACCAATTACATACAACACGATCATTTGGATTCCATTGTCTTCCATTGATTTTATTCCGTTTAGTACGGACTTGAGTTCGCTGCCACTCTCACGCCATTTTATTTTATATTATAAATTATATTGTAATTGAAAAAAGTGTAAATAGGTATAGTGATTCTGTGAAAATTCTGGTGCTTTGAAATTTATTGGAGTCAATATTTTGTATTGTAAGGTAAAATATTTAGTGATTCACAACACAAGCCTTATTGAGCTTACTGTGGGACTAGGTCGATGTATGTAAAATTGTCCTATAATTTTACTTATCATTTATTTATTCTTTCGATCGATCTTATCGATCCCGATAGGCAAGGGATTCCCTAACCCTGTCCCCCGGACATCATAGCGTTGTCTCTGTCTCAAGGTCGTTGGGGACCGGTATGATTATAGGTACTTCACCGGCTCTAGATTCTAAAGATACGAGCAGGACAAGGAAGTCACTCTACAAAAACTATGGGAGCCCCCTGCGCTAGTACGCTACTGGTGACAAGAAGGCCCAGTAGAACTTTAAATGTCATCTTTATCGGTTGGTGTTTGGTTGGTTGGTTGGTGTTGGTTGTGTTTTGTGGTTAGTGTTGTTGGTACTGGTGGTGGTATTGGTTGGTTGGTAAGTATATGAGTTAAATATTAACATGTTTTCGATTGATGCATAAACAAACTAGGACGAGCGAGATGCACAGATTAGGATGAGTTTATAAACTCCGAATAGGCCTTCAGCTCCTTAAGATCAGTCAAGGTATGAAGTTTCTATACCATTTCGTACCTTGTGACAATCAATATAAAATCCGCTAGACATTTCAACATTTTCAACCTATCTACCTACATTTATTTTAGCTTTATTGCATAGTAGAAGATGTAAAACGCCAACTTAATACCAGAAGGCATTATCTACCAGTCAACCCTCGGTCCAAACAGATTAACAGTAGATGCAGAACCTTATTACAATATATGAGAAACTAAATACATGATATTTGTTAGGTATTTGCTTCCATTTGATTATCAAAGCACTATCATCTAATATGCCATACACCGCAGCGCGTAAAGTAAATGCTGTATTGTGCGCAGGAGTCGAACCGATGGAGCGTTGGACCGTGCTTTGTGAGTGAGTATAAATGGAGGTTGACTGCCAGCTGGGCGTGCGAGGCATGGGATATTTCACGTCCTAAGGTATGTATATTACATAAATAATGTTATATAATGTAATGTAATGTAATATGTGTAAGGTCAGATAAGGGCTAAGATAAACGTAGTTTATGGCAAGATAAACAGGAAAATTCGTACGTATTTTTAAATTAATTTTATTTATGCGTCAGTTTTATTTTAGTATTGTCGTTTAATTTAGTTATTAATATCTCTAAATTTATAATTTCGCTACAAGTGTTTCTCTTGCCCTAGTGATTATATTCCCGCACCTATTAACTTTAACTATGTTATTATCTTACTTAGTCAATTGGGTGACAACCTAAACTAATTACAAAAGAATTAAACAATTATCAGCCTTGTTTTGAGCCTACTACGGTTCACTACAGCTCTGGACTTGTGGTAGTAATTAGTGGAATTTTGTGTCACCTGGCGGTCTACCATGAGTTGTGTTCTCGTGCGCAAGTCCATACTTGAAGACGCGCTTGATGTATGGAGACGCGCGCAAGAACGCAACTCATGCTAGACCGCCAGACGTTGTATAGATAGATCTACTTCTTCTTGTCAATATTTGGTAATAGTGGCCCCTCGATCCGTCATCAAAATTATGGTTTTATCACACAATTTTACAAGTTAAATTTAAACTAACAGGACGATTAGAAAGTGCACAAACGCTCGCGCGAATGACAGCTAACTGATATGATTTCAATATCATTCTAATATCGGTTTGATGTCGATGCACGTTCGAATCGGCCTGTATGGTGTCCGAGATGATTATTTTGTTAAACTTTCGTAACTTACATGACAATATAATAATAGGTATGCTAACGCGAAATTTGATGATGTAGTCGGAAGGAACTCCTCAACGAAGAATGGCAACCACATTGAGTTTGAGCCAAGTTTGAGCTGATTAGAAAGATTTCAAGGAGATTTTGTTTTAGAAAGCAATAAAACAAAAGAAATGCCACTTTATTTGGTTTATGAGATTCTAAATTAAATTGAAACGAAGTGTACCTATATTGTAATGAGGATAATAACTATTAGTAAGGAGGGATTAAGTACACCATGCAGCATCACCTTGCACTCATTATAAGCCCAAAGAAAACATTTAACAATATCTCCACAATAACTTTATAATATCAACATATGTTTGTTTATTAGTTTAAATAACCGCCTCTTACCAACGTTACCATTGACCTCAGTTGATTTGACTCGTTTGTTAAAATGGTGCCATGTTTTTAGTGCGCTCTCGCCACTCCCTCGGTATTATTGTCAACGAAATTCAAAATGGCGGACACGAAGAAGGGTTCAAGTAAGTTTCTTATTTATTATTTTTCATAATTTATAAAGCCCCATATAGATTTTTCTAGATTTCTAGAACTTGCAATGCAATAACCGATACATTGCTAAGTAAATAAAAAAAAAACTGGAGAGTGCAATGAATTCAGTCGATCCAAATACCGCAATGTAAGTAACAAGTAACTAAAATCGCATGCAAGTTCTTGAGCAGTCTAAATACAAAATATTTCTCAATAACTGCAATAAAAAACATGTAAGTATGTTTATTCACACTGTCCATATAAGATCCGGTTTTATAAATATTAGTTAAACTATGTGTTGATAATAAATAAATATTTTGTAAGAATGTACACAATATATATATATATATATATATCTATATATATATATGTATATATATATATATATATGTATGTAAGTATGTATTTAGGTATATATATGCGTCTATGTTGCTCGTGAATATAGACAAATAATTGGCATTTGTCAGTAAGTACAGTCAGCACCAGAATTTGCTAAGCGGGCGAGGTGTTCAAAATTACCTTGACACGCTCTAATTCTCTCATCAATAAAGTCTCGTCAAGATTATTTACAACACCTCGCCCGCTTAGCAACTTCTGCTGCAGACTGTACCTGACACCTGTATTAAAATTCGGTGTGGAACAATCAACTTTTTTTATTACGCTAGGTGGAAGATCCTGTAGTACATTTTATATAATCATATACATATAATTTATTATTTATCACTAAGAGTAGATGGATACAAGTTGATAAAATCATGACAGCATTTTTATAAAACCGAAGCTTACATACCTATACCTATATATAACAAAATCATTGTAACATATTTGTAACTAACATCTGGTTTCTTTATTAATATAATTAACCGGGCATTTTATTCATTATTTGCATATATCCAGACTTCATACAGCGGCTGTACGCACAGTACGGGTTCAGGAAAGATCGAGGTAATCATCTCATAGCTCCACTAAATGATGGCCCAGCGCTGGACCAGCGAGATTGCCATGCGATGGTTATGGCACCTCTAGCCCAGCCCAGCGTTGGACCAGTTAGTTGGCCATGCCATGGAATGGGCCACGTGTAGATGCATTCGCGCCATCGCTAGCCCACTACCTACTTTTGATGGCTCCTCAACACGATGGGCCAATGCCGGCCACTCCAAGGAACGCATTTATGCGTTAGAGGAAACAAGCGATATTGCTATCTCATTCTACCGCATGGCTGCGTCCCTTGGAGTGGCCGACGTTGGCCCCATGAGGAGCCATGACGTGCGGACGAAAAACCGACACCGCGGCCATCCCATCGCCATCCCGCCGCGCCATAAGTCATCCGACACCTACCCTCTCTACACGTAGGCCCAGATTAGTGGGCCAATACGTTGGACCATTATGTAGAGGTACCATCAAATTGCTTACAACAAAATATAATCACGTCTTTCCTTGTAACCCTTATCGACATTAAAAGTTTCTCATTTTATTTGGATAAGTATGATAAAATCATTACCTAGGTGCCCACAAGCTTTTAACTATTGTCCCTCTATTGTCCACAGAAGAGAAAACTTGTGTTCGTCAGAAATATACAGTTCTACTATTAACAGGGATAATTAGTTAACACCTACCTAACTACATATGTCTGTGTAATTTATTCACTAACTCACTCATTAATTTCACATGACAGTATTTTTATGAATAGAACTTACGCACGACACCAATTTCCTGGAAACTGAATAATGAATATAATATTAATACTGCTTTTTTATGTAGCTTTTTTATGTAGTAATAGTCTTATTTAAAACAATCAGGAAAATCAGGAAAGGACCTCCTGTTGTTTACTTCCACTTTAATTGCTTTATATAACAATAGTTATTTGTACAACAAGAGATCAAAGTTTGATATTTCTTCGAGTGCTTATTTTGAGTCCCGTGCAAGCGAAAGATTCTATAATAAATTCACGAGCGTAGCGAGTGAATCTAATTTAGAATCTTGAGCGTAGTAAGGGATTCAAAAGCGCACGAGATGTAAAATAACTTTGATCTCGTGTAGTACACAAAATTTTTCACCCTAAGCAGTGAGAACATAGAAGTCTGGCTACTGAAATTTTACCTAAATTATTGGCGGGAAATTCAAAAAATCTTGGGCTGGTCACACTTTGTGTAGTAGGAATTATAGTTTTGATACTAGACAATATCTTTGATATTCTGTGCACAAATAAGGTACCTAAGGAAATAAGCTAAATAAACGTTTAAGTGCACTCAAAGTCAGCTCACATAATTTCTACCACTATTTAAAGTACAGTCAACGACAAACACACATGTTTACGTTCCAATATTTAGATTTTATAGATATTTTTCAGAACTTTTAATTTATCCGTTTCTTTATACACTTGTCCTATTTATGAGATTCAGGCATTAATAAATTCACGTACTTAATCAAAGTAATCGGCAAATGTTAGAACTAGTACTTAAAGTATCAAAATATTTATAGAGCACCAACCTCGTATTTTGTTTACATTTGGTTAGAAGTTGTAAACATTGCACTTTTTCATTATACAACGCTACACGTCGACTTCGCACATTGTCGTAATTATTTACGAGCTTAAATAATAGTTTGTGAACCTCACTCAGCATAGAAATTATTAATATTATTTAAAATAAACCCCATAAAAACCGCAAACAATTTGAATGAATGACATAAATCGACAACTGACTTTTAGCTTTTTTTCAAATCATAGACAATTGGTGATACAACAACGAAATATCTGTCAACAATTTTTGGCTAGCCAGACTCTACCTAGAGGGACAGAGATAATAGAACCCAAGTATATCGACCCAACTTGTATTAGACCCCGCATGTTGAAATGACATTTGACTATAAAGGTCACTTGAATGACATTTGTCTCACTCAGTGAGCAAAATGCGATTTTGCTCACTCATTTTGTCTCACTCAGTGAGCAAAATCGCATTTTGCTCACTGTTTTTAAGAAGCAAAGTACCCTTGTTCGAGCTGCTGAGGTGAAAAAATCATTACCTAGGTGCCCACAAGCTTTTAACTATTGTCCACAGAAGAGAAAACTTGTGTTCGTCAGAAATATACAGTTCTACTATTAACAGGGATAATTAATTAACACCTACCTAACTACATATGTGTAATTTATATTGGATTTGATTTGGTTTGATTTTGTTTGATATTTTACATTTAATATTTGCTTCGGGTTGGTGTGGTGAAAAATTTTGTGTTTCACTCGGGGGCAAATTCTGTTTAACCCTCGTAACGCTCAAGATTCCATTTTTCAAACCACTCGCTACGCTCGTGGTTCAATTTTGGAATCTTTCGCTTGCTCGGGTATCAATATTAGCACGAGCGGTTAAACAACAACTTTGCCCCCTTGTAAAACAATTAACTATTGTAGTTTATTGTAGATTCTGCGGAAAGAGAAGAGTCGTGGAATCGTATTGTGCCCCATACATTCCACGACTTTTTTCGTTCCGGACAGACCTACAGGTCAGTAATCATGTTAAATCTTTGCCAGTCGCCGGGCAAGGCCAAACCCTGGAAGATGTGAACCAGAATATGGAGCAAAAGGAAAACGAGTTGAAATTAGATCTACAAAAGGATGCGAAAGACTTAAAGAAACTAAAAACTTGTGTGAAAGCCGTCGGTATCGCGTTCAGCGTTGTCACTGTTATCACTGCAGTAAGTTTTTTTTTCTAGACACAGGTAAAAAGTAACACAGGTAATTTGCCACTGAAATTTGAACCTTTAGTGCAGGGAATAGAGTTGATTTTGGTTTTGTTTGAAAATTGAACGAAACAACAAATGCGATTCTGTTCCAATTGAATATGATTTCAATTTCATCGAACCGAATAAGTACTATAGGTAGGACCTTGGGCCTTAGGAGGCTATGATAACATCTTAATCGTAACTTAACATACCTACTTTAAAAAAAACTGAATTTTCTAAATATGATAATTGAAAATTTGAGTCTGAACATAATTGAACCCCTTGAAATAATAACCCTCATATGCGTGGGATGATGAATGATGATTAATAACAATTACCATAATAATGTCCTTTCCCAGGCTTCAAACTATCTCTATAGCAAATTTTATCTAAATCGGTTCAGCGGTTAAAGCGTGTAAAGGTAATAATAGACAGACAGAGTTGCTTTCGAATGTAGGTACACTGGCGTTAAAAAGTGCATGGAAATGCTTCAACCGTCGTATTAAATCATGCACTTTTGAACGCCACTGTACATATAATACCTACCTACTTAAGAATAAAGTAAGGATGCCTGGATAAATTAAACACTAAAAGCTGTAAACCTTTTCAGCTCCTAGCGATATCCCTAATCGCCGTATCGACGATGTCGGCCGTGGCGGCCAGCGCGATGGACGCCCAGGACGACTCGGGGCGTCTGGTGGCGCTGGTGGTATTGGCGGTCACCGCTGCCGTCACCATTGCCATAGTCGTTTATGCGCAAATCGCTACGTGTTCGAAGAAGATTAGGCCGATATTTGTGGTAAGTGACGACACGGGGCGTCTGGTGGCGCTGGTGGTATTGGCGGTCACCGCTGCGGTCACCATTGCCATAGTCGTTTATGCGCAAATTGCTACGTGTTCGAAGAAGATTAGGCCGATATTTGTGGTAAGTGACTCGGGGCGTTTTTGGAGATAGTAGTAGTGGTATACTGGCTATCACCCCTCCCTTGAACCAACTTCAACGTTTAAAAGCGTTTACTATAATACTCGTTCGTCGGTTAAAAAGGAAATTAAAAGAAAAGTTAAGGTTTGTTGCCATTCCCGATCACTATTTTGACCATGATTTTAGAATTTGTATAGGTACCTACTTATTTAAATGTAATCGTATTATGGATGGTTTACTCTATGTGATAAAATAACTATCACTTTTCAACATCGCGGGATAAAAAGTGACGGACAACGTTTTATCACACTGCACGCTGATATCACGTGACGTAGACAAGAACGACCATCATATCCGTACAGATAATTTTAAATTGCATGAATAGACACACATACATTACATACACATACATACATACATACACACACATACATACATACATACATACACATAACATATATGTACATAGTTAAGTAAAATATTTAATCGCAATTATCGCTATTTGCTACACATGAAGGATAACGGGATCCCTTTGTTTCCCATAAACTTATTGTTTCGAATTTCGATAGTCAGAAATTGATATCCATATAATTTATGGACATAAACATCAATAGTCATAATTTTTGTTAAGTATAACGTTTCATAGTTCTAATGTTAAACATCTATAATATTAAACGCTGTAATCTCAAAAGTTATAAAATTGTTGAGTATAACATTCAAAGGTACATATATCAATAATTATTCAGAAATATTTTAAGGCATATATTTTATCGGACTAATGGTCATTAATCATATCGTTTTAATGTCATCTCTTTGTTCCCCATAAACTTACTGTTTCGAATCTCGATAGTCAGAAAATGATATCCTCTAATATTTAGGAGCTATAATATTAAACATTATGACTTTCAATAATTATGTCAAACAAAATGCTATTTTAATGACATCCTTCATATAAGTAAAGAAAAATGAAATCTGTTTTCTCAGGTAGGTTCGTTAGTTACCTTGTGTCCCTCAGAGCGGAAATAGGAGCCCCGCGAAGCGGGGCTCCGTCGACTCATTGGCGGGAAGAAATAGCTTAATAAGCTACATAAAAAAGAAGAAATGGCGGGAAATCAGTAAACCAAACAGTAAAAAATCTGTTTCCTCAGGTAGGTTCGTTAGTTACCTTGTGTCCCTCAGAGCGGAAATAGGAGCCCCGCGGAGCGGGGCTCCGTCGACTCGTTGGCGGGACGAAATGGCTTAATAAACTACATGAAAAATAAGAAATGGAAGGGAAATCAGTAAGCCAAGGTAGACAAGCATGCAATTTGTTTTGTTTAACTTTATAACTATTGACAATATGACTAATAAAAATTATGATGGAAAACGTTATGGTCTAAAAAAATCGGAACTTAAAATTTAGGGAATGCAATAGAGCCCCTACTTACCATTATAACCTGCGATAAAAGACCTTACAACGATTATTGTAAGCAAATTTATTGCCTTCAACATTATGTAATGGTATACCTTCTGGACTTTGAATATTATGAGTAACAAATTTTATGACTAACAATAATAATGACCTGCAAATATCGGAACTGCAATTTATATTGTTAACATTTATGACTATTGACAATATGACTAATAAAAATTATGATGGAAAACGATATGGACTGAATAAATCGGAACAAAAAAATTATGGGAACCAATAGAGACCCGAAGGATAACATATACCTATCTAATCAAACCTAGTATATATTGGAAAAGAACAATGTTATGTGAAACAATGAGCGATCATAAAAATGCATCTAGATATGTATGCATGACTAAGTAGGTACAGTCACCAGCAGAAGATGCTAAGCGGGCGAGGTGTTCAAAATTACATTGACACGCTCTTATTCTATTAACAATAAAGTCGTGTTAAGGTCATTTTGAACACCTCGCCCGCTTAGCAACTTTCGCTGCTGACTGACTATTTAAGATACCTACACACCAATCACACCGTCATGCATACGTACGTACATAGAACAAATGGTAATAAAGTGACATGGGCAAAAAACCATTTGGAAACTCATTATGTTAATTTTTTTTATAGTAATGATGAAGAATAAAAAATAAAATAGTTATTTGTTTTACAAGGGGGCAAAGTTGTTGTTTAACTGCTCGTGCTAATATTGACACCCGAGCAAGCGAAAGATTCCAAAATTGAACCACGAGCGTAGCGAGTGGTTCGAAAATGGAATCTTGAGCGTTGCGAGGGTTTCAAAGCACGAGGGTTAAACAAAATTTGCCCCCGAGTGGAACACAAAATTTTTCACCACACCAACCTGAAGCAAATATTAAATGTAAAATATCAAACAAAAACAAACCAAATCAAATCCAAATGAATGTTATTAAATATTTATCATCCAAAATCATCTGTCGAGCGTAGTTACTGTGGGGCTCGCAGATTCCGAAGTCAGGACACGTTCACGCAGGCTGGAACACGCTGGCTGGCTCGCTGGCTGCTGGATTACCGCACCATTACCGGGAATATGTAGGGTGTTTAATGAAAACACATTTGTAGGTTTAAAAGAAAACTTGGAGAGTGTTGGGAGGCTGGTGCCTCTGTTGATGCTTGCTGATGAGTGAGTGAGCTCCCAGGGTGGGCGCGTATATATAGGCGCGCTCAGCGCACCCCCACCGTAGGTACTCTAGGCCACGCCTACTCAAGGCGTGGGTGTTACGTGCAGAGTAAGTATTTTCTTTATTGAGCCAATCACAGTACAGTAAATATAATCATGTTACAAAATTAGGGAAAAAGAGGATATATTTAATTGGGGAACAATAAAGACTTATTATCTAACACGTGACATAATAAAACGTAAAAAATAGCCAAGTTAGTACAATAATTAATAATAAAAAATAAACACACAAAATAGATTAGTAACATATGGAACGCTTAAAACTAAACATGAATGATTAAAAACTAGCTATACACGACATCATCATTTAAAAGTCATTTCTACTAGCAAACGTAAGAAACCAACTCAAAATTTGCATTTGATTACTTTGTCTCACATGTGAATAAAATGCAACTTTGCTATCAATTTTTGAAGTGCAAAGTAAGCCTTTCCGAGCTGGTGTGGTGAAAACAAATTTAATAAGTACTCGGTAAGTCGGTTTCTATGAAACTGCATTTACTTATTGTATCCTCGCATGTAAATTTGGTTCTTAGATTATATCCGTTTTCCTCAAGTCTTACAAATAGAGGTTGTCCCTAAAATAACGCAAGATTTGAATTTAATGGAATACACATTTTTTTCGTTATAATATTATTTGTTTATAAAATCATAAAATAGGTACAGTCGAGTGCATAAATATGTATACATTTCTTCACCTTAACCCATTGCAATAAGGTGTAAAAATGTATACATATTTATGCACTAAACTGTACAACTAAATAGCGTTATGTGTGGAATAACACGTCGGGCAAATGGCCTCCATGGCTTTCCTCTTTCAAAGCATAGGTGGTTGTGGACTTGTTGCCATAGACTTTTGAGTTTAAATACGATAAAAAGAACTCTTAAGGTGACAGTCCATTTCCATCGACAGCTGCATTACTGTTCATTTTACTATGGAAATTGACAATAACAGCGACGCGTTCAGTACTAGGAGTGCAGCTGCGGTTAGAAATGGAATGTTACCATAAAGGTGTTAAATCACAAGATCTAGGGGGCCAATTCTGATTACCGAAACGAGAGAGTACGAGTACACGACCGGGAAATATCTCATGCAGACATTGCATTGTTTCTCGGATTGAAAACGCGTTGTTTAACCTGCCATTTTTACAAATCCTAAACATTCATCTGTCAAATAGGTTTTTAGGGTTGGGGGTCATCCATTAATTACATCACACCAATTTCTAGGTTTTTTGACCCCTCCCCCCCCCCTTGTCACACTTGGTCACATTTGGCAAACCCCTCCCCCCCTAGTGTGACGTCACATTTTTTCTACGAAATCGCCAAATCGAATTAAGTAAGTACCTAAGTATTATTAATATTTTATCAAAATATTTTTGACGATATAAATATTAGTAATTTTATAACCCAAAACTGCTTAGGAAAGAAAATTAAACGATTAAAAACTATTTTCGTTTTAAAAACTTGTTATTTAAATGTACAGCGAACTAAATAATTTAAATAAATTTTCGGTTACTTGTGTCTCCCCCCTCCCCCATGTCACAATATATCACATTTTCTTGACCCCCTCCCTCCCCCTAAACGTGTGACGTAATTAATGGATGACCCCTTGCCAGCACTAAAATGCAAAAATGGTTGACACCCGAATGCTTTTATTGACAACCGTTACTAGACAAAAAAATATGTTTCTCTTAACCCACCTGACACTATCTGCCTCTCAATCGCTCGAATAGACAAGAATGATAATGACCGGTAGGCTTTCGGGTCAATAAGTTACTATACATAGGTACAGTACCTGAACCTGTAGTATGTAGTGTTATGCTAATCGGACAAAGGCCTTGTGTTAATAATACCCCTTCACGTTCACTGGACGTGTAGCCTATCACGCGATCCTTGAAGGCTTTGGGTGAAATCGCTTAATTGAATTTCGTTTTACTTTTCTCTAGGTATTTAACCTACCAAAAATGGAAGATTAGACTCGTCTACCTATGTCATACGATTTATATAAAATAAAACGCCTGTCTGCATTGTCAACCCAGCCCCAATATGCATGGGCAGTGGGACTTTTAGAATAAATTCCATTTATAACGTGCATGTCCATGCTATTTTGCAGCTCACATAATTGGCTACTTTCCTAATAGTCAAATCAGCTTCTTTTTTAGAACTGTCAAATGATTTGCTAGTATGGAATTTATATGAAAACTTGTGTAGTGACGTCACAGTCAACTCACCTACTTTTTATACTTCCATCCGATTTATTAAATATAAATTATGTTTAAAAATAACAGCTATCTATGTTTTTCTAATAACTATCTGGTGCTTTATTTCGTGCACGGTGTGAAACAATTTATTACCCGACTACGGCAACGCAAAAGGAGGGTTATGAATTCAGGGGTCGTACAAAAAGTGCGGATGACGTCAAACCACTTATAGGATGATTTCAAATAGTATTTTTGATTTTCATAAACAATTATCACTTATCATTTATCAACCTCTTTATTAAACGATATCGCCACTTGAAATGAGTAAGTATGTTTTTGAATGACACATTGTCAATCAGATGAACAATAAATTGACTTCGTTATTGTTTAGCTATTGTATCTTCACGATTATATTTAGCTAAAATTTATATTTACTAATGTATAAGAAAACGCTCTAAAATGTCATCTTTACTCGAATATTGTGGCAATTTTCCGTTTTTGGAGGTACGTGACAAACACGTATACTGCTCTTGCTGTAATCAAGATATACCAACGAAGGTAAGCAATATTAAAAGACATTTATTCGTGAAATTTATTTTATTCACTACATCACCCTACCACCTGTATTATTAATTCCATGGATTTATTTACGATTATTTTGTTACTTCATTAATACTAACTTTGTTACTACATGGTACATGTCACACGGAAGTTTAAATACAAACTCAAACATCATCCTGTGTGCAAGATTACGTCATTTTTACGTCATCCGCACTTTTTGTCCGACCCCTGGTTATGATTAAGTATAGGAAAGTACCCAATTACATGGGTATACATTATAACCAGACTCGCCACTTAGTTTTGCGGCAAGTATAGATCACAATCACCATTCGCCAACCAGCCGCATTTGGCTTTATCATCACTGCCTAAAAAGGGACAAGTCACTTCCCTGTAGAGTGTGGAGTCCCTCAAATAACTTTACACATGGGACAATGTTCTCCGTGCTCAACGACGTGCACTGAGGAATATCTGAGGGCTGCACCCTTAGGGCTGGAAGTGGCAAAGAATTGGCAAACAAAAATTTAGTTTTAAGAAGTTTGATCCCTTTACACGAGAAGAAGAAGTCACTGGGAGGGACTGGGACTGGGTGGGTCAGTTTTTAATAACATAAGATATAATGTAAGATAAAATGTTCCAGGCGACTATAGTGCTATCAATCCTGATGGTGATCCAGGGCATCATCGCCCATGCATCGGTCCGGGTGTCGCCAAAAGACGCAGAAAATATACAGCAGTCGCTGAGGGATTCCTTCGACTTGGCGGCCAAGCAGCACAGTCCAAGGCATGTCAAGATGTGGGCTACGACACAGTCTACTGTGAGTACTACTTTTTTTTTTTTAATAAATCATTTATTTACATACAATATATATACAGTGGTACAACTAAACGAAATTAATAACTAGCTTAAATCTAAAATAGACCCCTGAGGCATTGTACCAAGGATGCTGGCGGCATTTCCCCGCTGTATCGCAATACTGATACGTTGTGCGAGGTAGCCGCCAGCTCTTCGGTCACCAGTTACGTCAACCAGACGCTTCGCGATTTCTGCGAACAACTTAAGCGCGCTGGGACCCCATGGACCTAGAGTTTCAACTCCAAATGGTACAAAATGGTACTCTCTACCGAGGCTCTTATATTTGTACTACAATTATAATTCTCCTAACAGTTTTGAATGATTCACGATTAACTTCACTAGACTTAATAAATCGTACACGGTGGTAAGAAGTGGATAACTCGAGATATTTTATTGAAGAAATATGAACTTATAATAAAATTACATAAAGTTCAAATTTCTGACATACTGACATACTAATTGTATAGAAAAGTGCGAAGGTTGATATTGAGTTGTAGCCGCGCGCGTCAGTTGACGTCTTTGGGGATCAAAGTTCTGAAAGATGAGGTCCGCCAGAGAACCAAGGTCGAAATAGTTCAAAGAGTTGTCACTTGGGTCCACTATCGTCATCCCAAGTTACTTTGCTGAATTACAATAATGATAATCCTTACAGTTCCATTGCTGCGGGTTCCAGTCCCCCTACGACTACACCCATAACGGGCTCCAAACGCCCGATGTACCGATCTCATGCTGCCCAACCTATGACTCAGAGCGCTCAGACTTGCTTCAAGAGAAGGAGCGGTTCATGTGCAAGGACAGAAGAGAGTTCTTTGACGCAGGTATTTTTAATTCATTATCAATCCTCGTATGACTTACACCCACAACGGGCTGCAAACGCCCGATGTACCGATCTCATGCTGGCCAACCTATGACTCTGAGCGCTCAGACCTGCTTCAAGAGAAGGAGCGGTTCATGTGCAAGGACAGAAGAGAGTTCTTTGACACAGGTATTTGTTTAATTCATTATCAATCCTCATATGACCTAGACCGACAATGGGCTGCAAACGCCCGATTAACCAATCACATGCTGGCCAACCTATGACTCTGAGCGCTCAGACCTGCTTCAAGAGAAGGAGCGGTTCATGTGCAAGGACAGAAGAGAGTTCTTTGATACAGGTATTTGTTTAATTCATTATCAATCCTCATATGACCTAGACCGACAATGGGCTGCAAGCTGCAAACGCCCGATTGACCAATCTCATGCTGGCCAACCTATGACTCTTTTTTCTTCTTTTACTTATCTTTTTTTTTCTAATGCAGGATGCAGTGGCGATGTGCTGATGTTTATATCGGAGACCGCTCAATGGGTGTTCCATGTTTCTACTGCCCTGATGATTTTCGAGGTAATTGTACTTGTTACAGCATTTAGAACTCAAGGAAAATCCAGATAAATATTGCAAGCGACGTTTGCAACAGCCAGAGAAAATCATGTAATATAAAGAGTATTTGACATTTTATTTAGAAAACAATTGCCTAATAACAGTAATAACCTAACCTGCATTTTACCATTATACAAACTAAAGCAAACCGCTTGACGTTTTTATTTTCTTCCGATTTTAAATGTAAAATCTAAAATTTGTAAAATGTAAAATTTAATATCTAAAATGTAAAATTTAATGGTAAAATCTAACAACGTCTTGAATATGCATTGAAAATGTCTTGAAAATGTAATAATTGCATTTTTTTTTCAGTTGCTTGCGATTGGGTTTGGAGGGATTCTTGTCAAGAAACGAAAAGAACTAGCTAAAGCGAATGAGAAGGAAAATTCAGATGACAAGGAAGCTAAATGATTGCGAACTCGCCACTAAATACTTTTTTCTGTGCCAACCCTGCCAAATAGCATGAAAAACTGGCCAAGATCTCGGATTACTTGAAATTACTAACTTAATTTATTTTTTATCGCAAACTTCACTGTAAAAATCGCCTTATTGTACGAGTTACAAAGTAAACTACAGTGAGACTTATGAAAGGATTTCATTTATTCCTTAAAATAATTTGTTGAGATTAGCGCCATCTATACATAACACGGCACGTTATTTGGCCGCGCTGCAGTATTAAACAATCCGCATTTAAACGCCTTTGATCACTCAACCAACCTCTTAGTACATGAGATGAACCATAGATGGCACTGTAATAAGTAGTGTGCCTGTTGGTAGGTCAATTTTTATTCCAATATTGTGCTCATTAAAATAAATGGAATTTATATTAGTATAATCAAGTACTTAAATTACTCACTATAACTTACCATGCATAACTCATTTGAATTCTATTTATATTTGATATTAACAGGGATTGAACTGTGCAAATAGATTTTTCGTATACAGTAGCATAAGCATCGGTGGTTCAGTGGTAGAATGCTCGCCTGCCACGCGGGCGGCCCGGGTTCGATTCCCGGCCGATGCATGTTTTTTTTTTGTTTCTTCAATTTTGATAATGACTAGCGATGCGCCCCGACTTCGCACGGGTTTTTAAGCGTAATTTTGATTACTAGCTTTTGCCCGCGACTTCGTCTGCGTGGAATTTGTTCCACCAGCAGTTAGAGTAAGTATAGCGCCTGGATAAAATGTAATGGCAATAATAATTTAGAGTATATTTATTGCTTGCAGTTCAAAAGTTTCCTCATTTCAACCCCCCTTTTCACCCTCTTCAAGGGTGACTTCCGACATAAAACGATAGACAGACAGGCACACTTTCGCATTTATAATATGAATTATAAGCAGTATAATATCTAGTATGGATGGACTCTCTAGACCTAGAGTCTAGAAGATAAGTCAAATATAAAGTAAATAAAAAAACAACTTGATTAACCATGTACAACTTTTATTTTCCATTTATATATATTATTGTCTAGATGGGAAAAAAGAGATCTGATTGAAATAAGTTACTTTTATTTTTGTTTTGAAATTAAAGATTCGGGTTGAAATAACTTGTTACTCATTCTTTCCTCTTTTTTTTTCTAAGTGTTTGAGCTGTCACAGGCTCTTGTGTCATAGGTACCAGTGTTGATCCACCAATTTCATGTTCATCAGATTCTTCTTCTGATTCATGCTCTTCTGTTCTGGCTTCAACTGTAGTTTTTGTATCTCCTGTTTTGGCGTCACCTGTAGTTTTGGTATCCTCTGTTTTGGCGTCACCTGTAGTTTTGGTATCCTCTGTTTTGGCGTCACCTGTATTTTTGGTATCCTCTGTTTTGGCGTCACCTGTAGTTTTGGTATCCTCTGTTTTGGCATGACCTGTAGTTTTGGTATCCTCTGTTTTGGCGTCACCTGTAGTTTCTGTATCCGCTGTTTGGGCTTTAACCGTAGTTTTCGTACCCGGTTTGTGAGCAGGAGATACTAAATCCAATTTTTCTTTTGCTTCATCAGACATATCATCGATTTCGTGGAGAATCCTATTTACATCCTCAAGTTCTTTAAAACTTAAGTCTTCTATAGAAATACCTATAAATTCATTGATTAAGGGATTAATCATAGTAATAATTAGCATTTAAAACAAAAAAATACAAAACAGTACGTCATCATTCCTGACCCTGACCCAATGAAACCTTTTCACATTTACTGCGTCCTTGGCATTATCAGAACTTAAAAAGTATTTTTATGACATTTAATATGAGGGTCGATCAACTTTTTCATGTCATGGAGAAAGATTTTTTTCGAAAAAATAAATCTTTTAATTATGATTATTTTTCAGACATTTAGCGTACAAAAACATTTAAAGTTTTATATGCGATTACGGGCCGCGCACAAATTTTATTATTTTGACAACTTTTGGTGTTATATATGTTGTGCTGTCTCAAAACGTGTCCCCTGGGTTACCCGGGATTTATTAAATAAAACTTCATTTAATCGAAATACATATTCGTCTATTATATAAAGGAGCATAAACTCTTTGCTTCTTTTAACTTAAAATTAAAGAGACCCTTTTTGGTTTTCCTTAAAATCAACTAATAGTGTCTCCTGAGTCACTTATGTCGTAAAATGTACGAAAAGTTTTTATATTACTCAAATACCGCAACCATGCATATTCTACCTATCGGAATAATATGTTAATGTTACGAAATAATCAAAAAATTATAATTAAAAACATTTATTAATCACTCTCCTCCAGAAAAAATGCAAAACATGCCTAAAATTTTTTGGGACATCGTAGTTTTCCCAGAGACAAATTTAGTTATCCAAGAGACATTTTTGGTTCCTCCAGAGACAAATTTAGTGACTCAAGAGACATTCTGTCATTCTGTTTCACATTTTAACTTATCAGTAAGTCTAATCAGTCTAAAAACACTCAGAAATCAAAACAATTAAACAAAAATCAAAGTAAATGATTCTCAGCAATCAGTACAATCAACATCAAAAATATAGTGACAGCCAAAGTGGCTAAAGAAAAGCTCGCCTCATCCAAATTTCAAATACACAGTTTTCAAAAGGAATAAACAATAACATAAAGGCTCAAAAATCATCATCATCATCATCATCTCCTCCTAGCCGTTTTCGGCTACAGCGACTGCTATGCTACAGCTGAGAGCGTCGCTGGTATGCTCTCAGGTGACTGACGTAGCCAATCTTTGCAGCAAATGTGCGGCCACATTCGCTGCAGGTCAGCACCCCTCCGATATAATTGTACGTGATGGCCACAGGTGGTCTGGCCTTTAGCTCGTCACGCTTAACGTCGAGCTCCTGGCCCTCAAATTCACGCACCTGCGTCTGCACAAAGTTTTTAGACCACTTCCGCTCATAAGCAAAGAGACATCATCATCATCATCTCAGCCATAAGACGTCCACTGCTGAACATAGGCCTCCCCCTTGGACCTCCATACGTGCCGGTTGGAAGCGACCCGCATCCAGCGTCTTCCGGCGACCTTAACAAGGTCGTCTGTCCGTCTTGTGGGTGGACGTCCTACGCTGCGCTTGCTAGTCCGTGGTCTCCACTCGAGAACTTTTCGACCCCATCGGCCATCTTCTCTGCGTGCAATGTGGCCTGCCCATTGCCACTTCAGCTTGCTAATCCGGTGGGCTATGTCGGTGACTTTAGTTCGTCTACGGATCTCCTCATTTCTGATTCGATCACGTAGAGAAACTCCGAGCATAGCCCTCTCCATAGCTCGTTGAGCGACTTTGAGTTTTGAGATGAGGCCGATAGTGAAAGACCACGTTTCGGAGCCGTAAGTCATCACTGGTAACACACATTGATTAAAAACTTTTGTCTTGAGGTACTGAGTTATGTCGGACGATAAGACATTACGTAGTTTCCCAAACGCTGCCCAACTGAGTTGGATTCGGCGGTTGACCTCTTTCTCGAAGTTGGACCTACCCAATTGGACTACTTGTCCTAGGTAGATGTACGAGTCAACAACTTCGAGTACCGAGTTCCCAACAGAGACTGGGATGGGCACAACATTGGCATTTGACATAAGTTTCGTCTTGTCCATGTTCATTTTCAAGCCCACCCGTTGTTAAACTCGGTTGAGGTCATCGAGCATCATGCTGAGTTCCTCCATAGACTTTGCCATGACTACGATATCGTCGGCAAACCGAAGGTGAGTGATGTATTCGCCGTTGATGTTGATGCCAAGTCCTTCCCATTCCAGGAGCTTGAAGGCGTCTTCCATTACGGCAGTAAACATTTTCGGAGAGATAACGTCTCCCTGCTTTACGCCTCTTCGCAATGGAATCGCCCTCGTGCTCTGCTCCTGTACTCGGACCATGGTGGCGTTACTATACAAACACTTCAACACTTCGATGTACCGATAGTCAATATGGCATCGCTGAAGAGACTCAAGCACCGCCCATGTTTGCACCGAATCGAAGGCTTTCTCATAGTCCACAAACGCTAAGCATAATGGCAAGTAATACTCTTCGGTCTTCTGTATAACTTGCCGCAGCGTATGAATGTGGTCTATGGTCAGGCGTTATGCCCTCGGACAAGACGGAATTAAAGAGCTTCTGGAGGACTTTAAGTACCGGTGTTCCACCCGCTCTCAGAAGCTCTGAAGTGAATCCGTCTTTGCCCGGCGCCTTGTTGTTCTGAAGCTGCTTCAGGGCCATCCTAATCTCATACAGACTGATGTCCGAGATATCTTCGGTATAATGTCGGGACAGCTTGGCTCTTAGATCTCCTACCAAGCTGTCATCGGGCTTTGCGATCGAAGTGTATAACTGTCCATAGAACTTCTCGATCTCGCCTAAAACCTCCGCTCTGCTCGACGTTATGCTGTCATCTTCCTGTTTCAGCTTTGTCAGCTGGCTTTACCCAATAGACTTTTCCTTTGCGAACACTTTGGAGCCTTGGTTTCGCTCAATAGTCTCTTCATAGTCAGTGTCTCAAAGAGACATAGTAATAATTTATTACTAATTTCTATTAAAAAGTTAATATACCCATGAAAAGAAGCAAATTTATCAAAACGTATTGATAAAGTCTCCTGAGTCACCATCACAGTCTCTTGGGTCACCAGAAAAGTGACCCGGGGGAACGGTGACCCAGAAGACATTTAAAGTCAAATCAATAATTTTAGTTATTATCCACAAAAATATGTTAAAAAAGTATATTGTTAGACCATATTAGAGCTAAGAAGGATCTATAAAGCTACAAATTAATATAAAAAGACAAAACTACTTACGAAATATCACAGTAAGTCAGCGGACCGACAATTAACACATCTTGTCACACTTCGAACCACAGACGAAATGGCCGGCGAATAAGAAAGTAACCGTAATGGTGGATCTTGTCACGTGATACTTAGATCGGCTGCCTATTGGCTGGGCGATACAGTGTCATAACTTTGAGCCTTCGTTGCCATTGTAATGTGTGGTAAGTTAGGGGACTTAAAAATGAATCATTGTTTCGGGACGCAAAAACAACTTTTTTTTAAAATAAATCTACGAATTCTAGCGAAATTTTAGCATCGAATTTGTAAATTAGATGTCAATATCTTTTTAATTAAGCGTTAGTAGTGAATATGGTGGAGTACATTTTTTACACTGTTAAGTAAAAACCGAAGCCGACATGCGATTGGGACATGCTTTTTTTGTATGGGAGTCTAAAATTATCTCCTGGGTCACCAAAAAAAAACTATATTTAAAAATAATTCTTTCAGTTTTTAAGTTCTAGTTTGAATGATTATTTGGTTAATTTACTATAATATACCAGATAAATTTAAAAACTGTTACGATTTGTAAGATTTGAATTTTTATATCGTTGGGACACGATATGACATAAAAAAGTTGATCGACCCATGAAAACGTTTACAAATCAGTCTAATCAACCAAAATATTACTTTCCTAATCCACGAAAAGATAACGTGCTAGTCAATAAGTGCGTTTCCGTTGCCGGGCGTCATTGTCAGACCGTCAACATCTCCTGAAGATGCCTGAACACGTGTCGAGTATTGTTCTTTTGGTGGTTGTTTGTTATATTACTTATATTTATTTTTGCTGTGGGAGGGTGGGAACATTAATTGCATGTCAAAAATACGCAAGTAAGTATAACGGGTTGTTAGCACTGATTGACTAGCATGTTAACTTTTCGCGGATTAATAAAGTAATATTTTGATTTTAATTAATATGGATTTCCGCAAAGTAACACCTGATTCTATTCATTGCGGGGCACTTTTGGATGAGACTAGTGACCGGGCCGGGATAAGTGGCGTACACGAAGAGAGGCCTATGCTCAGCAGTGGGCGACTGAAGGCTAGAATGATGATGATGAATGATTTACGTATGAAGAGCTGACGCTAAAAACCGCCAACAAATTTACGGTCTTTGTGCAAAAGCTACCTAAGAGACCTTCTTTAAGTATTATTTCAAATGCGAAATTAACTCTGTATTCTGTATCTTCTTTTCACTTGTCCTTTGAATCAAAGCGAAGGACTGAAACCTTAAGACTAAGTATCAATTTAACTGCTCTTTTGAAAATCGTGAAGGTATTATACAGAAGTACCTATAGGTACATTAATAAACAAACCTCTTTCCCGTCCGGAATAATTCGACGTATCTATACAGGAACACTCCTCTCTGGGAATTTCTGGATGAGACTACCCTGAACAACCCAGGACTGAGATAAGTACCTATGATACTCGAAGAGAGGCTTATGTTCAACAGTGGCTGAGAGAAGGCTAAAATGATGATGATGATACAGGAAAACGCCTCAACGTCTGCATGTGTCTGTCTATTCGAAGATCCTATCCCTGCTAGCGGCACAGCTAGTCAAACAATATACCTCTTTCTCGACCATAGTACTTCGTCTTCCCTATACAGTAGTGCGAACAGTGGTACTCATTCTCAAACTTGTTCGCGGTGGGACAGCCGCGCCAGTACTCGATCTCGCACCTCGATCCGTACTTGAAGTACGAGAACACGGGGGTTGGAGGGGTCCCGCAGTCGCTCGTGTTTAGAGGGGGGAAGCAGTATTCGTCAGGCACTGGGAAAATTCAATACAGATCATTTGTATGAGACAAGTTTAAATACCTACCCAAATCACTAGAGGTAGATACTTATTATATTTTAACAGTTCCCCTGATTTCTCTCATCCTCAGATACTGACCTAAAGCTAGTACAAGTGAGCAAAAAAATTTACTCCGACATATCGATAATCATTTTAACAAACGATTGCGTTGTGTGTTAAAGTTAAATGAGATTATTTTGAAAGATAATACGTTTTGTTCCAATTAAAGGATTGCAGCTTTATTTTATAATCACATTTTGTGAAATAGGTATGTGGTAAGAAATTTATTCGTAAAAGTTTTGCTCAGCATATTTTTAGGCCGCCTTGTATTCCATCCTCCTAAGTCCCAGAAGCTAGTGTTTTGTTTTTGAGTTCTGAACCTTGTCTAATGTCGTAAAGTTTGAACTCAATTTTGGAATAATGCCTTTATAAACGCCTCTGGGACTCAGGAGGCTATACTTTGTCAACGCCTACCAAGAAGCTTCTTGATGTAATTTATGACGAGCGAATAAGGATTATGGTTGTCATTAATAATATAATAACTTACCTAGTTTAACATAATTAAAATAAACAATGAGTAAGAGAATTTGGAAATAGGAAACTTTCAGTTTCATTGTGCCTCGAGTAGGAAACAAGGTTAGCGTTATAACTTTACTGTAATATGGAATGAAGAAAGTTAATTAACTTTCTTGACCATGGTCATTAAAAATTGACCATTAAGTTAACTTAAAGTTAAATTAGCAGCTAAACTACTATTTTAAGAACACTAGCGTAATTAATGATTAATGAGGTCTAATTAGTTTTTATAATTAGTGTTCATTTTCCCTACTACTTTGACTCTAACATCTAAAATGTATAGTCAGCTCAATATCTAAAATAGCCCACTTTAAATAGCCTACTGGACAGTTGTGGGTCTACTTTAAATAACCCAATGGACAATTGTGGGTCAAAAAAGCATTACGCTTGTTTTGTCAGTATGAAACGGTACATTTTTATAAATAAACCAATTATTTCAAGCCATTTGAGCCATTACTGCTTCATTCAGTATTTCGTGCTTCTTGCCGGAATCACTTTATTCGTGTCGTCTTCAAAAACAACCACTTTTACACGCGACATTTCCTCATTTATCTAAAAGATGGTCGTTTTTATAGGTAAGAAGATACAGCCAAAAATGTTGACTACACGGATCCATTTTAGGCCAACATGGATGCATTTTAGGCCAACATGGATCCCTGTAGCACTCCACATGTTTTACCTACTAGGTATCGATTGGGATTTGTATACTCTTTCCGTACGGTTTTTGATGGCAGTCCTTACTATAAATGGGTCAAACATATTAGAAAAAGGTTACTTCTGTGGACAATGCAATAAAAATTAACGACACCTTGTGCATTTATGTCTCATTTAACTTATTTGAGTCTCAAGTACTAAAAAGTAGATTTCCCTAATTTTGCGATGTCTACAGGAAAGAGGCGAACGAGTTTAGCATACTATATTATGTGTATGACCCAAATTGTGTGTAAATAAATTATTATTTTTTTGCCCTAATGTTACGTTAACATTACGGCTACATATTTAGGTATACATAATAGTTTTACCTTACATCATTTTGACTCGCTTACTACAGTGGGTAACTAAAGTACTACATTTCTAACTTCGGAGTAGGTAATAAAGAAACGCACCTGTCTACAATGGGCAAAATCTGTGTCAAAAAATATTTATTTTTGAAAAACAACTCGTTTATTTTTCTTTCTTGATGTTAAAGAAAGTGGTTTGGTTGATTTTTTTATTAATATTTCGTTTAAACCTTAGAATTTCTCCTTTCATTTTATGAGTGCCTGTAACAGGTTCTTGTGTCAAATATATCAGTGTTGTGTCGACAAGCTCATCATATTCTTCTCCTGTTTCATCCATATCTTTTTCACTGGCTTCAACTGTTGTTTCATCACTTTCATCTGAATCTTCATCGGCTTTATCTGTAGCTTTATTTAATTTCTTGGGTCGTTTCCTATCTTTCTTATGATGTAATAACATTTCTTTTGATTCGATTGTGGTATCAATTTTGTCCACAATGCGATTTACTTCTTCTAGTTCGACAAAACTCAACTTTTCTAGGGAAATTCCGACTTTTCCTTTCCAGGAACCTGTAAATATACTGATTAAAGTATTAATTATCATAGTAGGTAATAATTACGTAGGTATCAAAAAGTCTGACGTTTGAAAACGGCCTTTGAGTAAAGTTAGACTATAAAGTGTTAAGTACCTATTATTATTATAAATGCGAAAGTAACCCTGTATCTAGGGTTCTTTTCACGCACAGTCCACGTTCTACGCGAGCGGAGCAGCGGCCAGAGCTAGTAAAGTATGTAGGTACATGCAATATGTGTAAGACACTTCACTGCACATCAACAAGTTTACACAAAAAAGCTAAACAAAATAAAAGAGGTAAGTAATGAGAGTATATGTACAAAGGCGAGCTTATCCTATCTTCCAGCTAACCTTTGCGAAAATGAGGAAAGAACAAACAGTAGAAGGTGAAGTGAACAAATCAAGGTCAAAAAGGTCAGTCAAATCATGGGATTAGCTGTCAAGCGGACCCCAGGCTTCCATGAGCCGTGGCAAAATGCCGGGATAACTAACGCGAGGAAGAAGAAGAGTAGAAGGTGAAAGAGAACTTAATATCTCAGTTACATACCTCTTTCCCGTCCATAGTACTTCGTCTTCCCTAAACAGTAGTGCGCGCAGTGGTACTCGTTTTCGAACATATTATCAGTGGGACAGCCGCGCCAGGTCTCGATCTCGCACCTGGAGCCGTACTTGAAGTATGAGAAGACGGGGGTCGGGGGTGTCCCGCAGTCGCTCCGGTTTAAGGGGGAGAGGCAGTATTCGTCAGGTACTGGGAATCATGCAGATTTTAACGATTAAAATTCACCTTGAAAAGAAATGATTACCTTATAAGTAAGAAATATAAGGTCCTCCACATGACCTTGAAGTGATACAGCTTATTTTGCTCGGGGCAAGAGAAACTGAGGATACCGGATACCCTTCAAGTACTTTCTCTTCTTCCAATGTTTATCTTACCCCATTTAACTTAAAATGTTATTGACGCCGAAACTTAATTCAAATAGCATTGAAACATTTCCAGTCCATGAGCTCAGATTATGAGATTTATGCTTAAGTATGATAAATATGATGACAAATCTAGTAAGATAACAAGTGTTGCAGTGCCTCCAGCGTAAGGGTTACTTCTACGCAAATATCTACTAAACCAGAGCAGGAATTTTATTTTATACTCTAGAATCTAAATAACTAGATACACTTAGCATACCGTGAGGCACTTAGAATGAGTACTTGAGTAGGACAGTAGTTACTATATAGGTACCTTATTTCTTATAATGTAGGTATCTGATTATGTATAGTATGTCATGTATGTGTCTCCAGATGGTCATAATCAACAAATAACAATTAGATTATGGTTATATCAATATAATTACTTACCTAATTTAACATATTTCAAATAAACAATGATTAAAAGAAGTTGAAAATAGGAAAATTCTGGTTTCATTCTGCATCAGGTAATAAAATCGTGTGCTAATCAAAATCCTTACTTTACATGTAATGAAGAAAGTTAAGTGGCTATTAAAAGTTAACCATGAAATTGACTTTTAAAGTTAAATTAGTTCATAAAATGCAAAGTTTTAAGAGCAAGGGCGTAATTACATAATGTTAGCAGCCATATTGTGACGCTAGCTAATATTTAGGTTTGAAAATTTTGGCAATGTTTGGCAAAATTTATGACTTGTATATATAACTTAATGGATTTTCATAATATGAGGTAGGTACCTATAGTTCGGTTTCTAAATGTTTTTACATTTAGCAAGCAAATGGGTATTTAAACTCATTCTATATTTTTGGTATCACCATTGCTCGTCTCATTGGTTTTTCGTTTATTTCATAATTCGTATCATTCCGTATTCATCACTCGTTCTTTACTCTCCTAGTTTGCTCTTTGTCATTATTATCTCCTTTGGTCATATTCTGTAATCTGTAACTAATAATACTAATGAGACATCATTATTCGTTTAAGTATCGGTCTTACTTAATAATATAAATTTGCACAAAATGGTAATTTATCGCCAAAAACAACTGCGCAGAATTTCCGTTAATTTGTGCTGTAAATAAGCATATCGAAACATTGTTGTACAATAAACCTAAACGATTATAGATTGTCCCATGATGGAAGTGGTCAATGCTATGTTGCTATTAAAATTGATTATATCCGTTCTTTATGTATCCATTGTTGATTCAGGTGAGAATATATTACTCTTTTTGAGACTATGTTAAGAGATTTAACGTAAACACGTGTTAAATATCACAGGGGTCACTAAATTCCATTTTTAGGGTTCCGTACCCAAAGGGTAAAGTAAAACGGAACCCTATTACTAAGACTCCGCTGTCCGTCCGTCCGTCTATCACCAGGATGTATCTCACGAACCGTGATAGCTAGACAGTTGAAATTTTCACAGATGATGAATATCTATTATAACAACAAATACTAAAAAGTACGTAACCCTCGGTGGGCGAGTGCGACTCGCACTTGTCCGGTTTTTTAGGAAATTGTTATATTACAGCACGACCAAGGTTTAAAGCTCACGAATTTTGATTACCACATATATGTATACGAAAGTTTAACGTCCTGATTACTCCTGATACATTTTAGTGTCCTCCAAATGCCAGACTCCTCTCAACAGCAGCGACTGCGGGCTGCCCTCTACTGTCGTATACACGTACTACAGTCCCAATTCCTTCTGCTACCCGGCCATATGGCGGGGGTGTCCGACCAACAACAAGTTCTACAACGAGGACCAGTGCTGGAAATCCTGTGTTATGCATTTTGAAGTAACTGAGTCTATGCCGAAGGAAATAGATGCTAGTAAAGTGCAAGGTAAGTGTTAATACAAAACTAGGCTTATCAAGTCAAAATAAAAATAATTTATTGTCAGGCCACTAAGACCCATAGATAAACATCATCATCATCATCATCTCAGCCATAAAACGTTCACTGCTGCTGAACATAGGCCTATGGGGGGTGAATGCCATAATCGCCACGCTTGGCAGGCACGATCGCAGTCGAGTACACCGAATTTGAGGGACGCTGCTGCCCGTCCACCGGTGGTCTTGGACGTAGTTTAAAGACATACCCGGGTCCATAAACATGTAACACAGGTAATAGTCTAAATTACATGACAATAGTTATAATCCGTTCCCTAAGTTTGTCTGTCTAATTTGAATTCTCCTTTCATCTACTCGAAGTTTAGCTTGAATAGATCCCTTATAGGGATAAGTATGCCTTTGTACCTCCTGTGTTGTGTACAATAGAGTGATTACTAAGGTGGCTCAAAAATGCGTTGACAAAGATTTTGTACTATGCATATTGTTGATAACATTACATTTATAAATGATAACTACTAGTACCTAGTAATCATTTTGGCGACACAACAGTACTTTGCAAATGTTACCTCATACCTGTTCTGCTGAGCTACCGCGAACCGCGTTCGACGTGTTGCCTCTCTGTCGCACTTGTAAATTCGTACGTAAGTGTGACAGGGAGGAAACACGTCGAACGTGGTTCGCGGTAGGCCCTGGTGTAAGAATAAGGAACCGACGAGCGTTAGCGAATTATTAAACAGAATATTTTGTAATTTCGTTTTTGGAAATGACAAAATGGCTGAGCCATACATTTATTCAGTTTAAAGCAATCCTCGCGAGATCTACAGCTCAGAGAGCCACTAGTGTTTATAACGACTATTTTGCTTTCTTTTTAACTCTTTCAGTAAACTTTTTAAGCCAAAAATACGGTTCCACTCAAGTAGTTCATTCTTTCAGTACAAAACAACACGAAAAGTCAGTCAGTAAAAATCAACCGATGTGATGTCCCCCTCAACACCAGTCGCTGCACTAAAAAGATAAAGTTAGTTTTCACATTCAGCGATGTAATTAAATCCTGCGTTATTGCATTGTGGTCAGGATGTCCTACTGAAAACATGTTTCCTGACTTCACGACGTGTCAGAATAACTGTCAAGAAAAGAAGGACGATAAACTGAAACAAAAAGATAAATCCAACATACAACAAGCTCCGAATTTTCTTCAGCTGGACATTAACAACCCCAATGCACAGAATAAAGAAAATAAACTGGTACAAAAGGATGAATCCAAGATGCAAGAAGTTCCAATTGATCTTAAGCATTTGATGAAAAAACCTGATGCATCAAATGAAGATATTCAAATTAAACAAAACTATCAATCCAAGGTACAAAAAGCGTCGAATGTCCCGAAGAAGTTGGTTAAGAAAAAGAATGCGCTGAATAAAGAATATAAACTGGATGAAAAGGATATATTCAAGGGTATGTTCTAGCAATTTTAATATGCGATCAAAATAAACTAGATTAAACATTACTGTTATGCTTCCCATTGCTGGGTCATTATAGGTGTAAAATTTATTAGAATAAAAAAATGTTATGTGGAACGAACTAATTTGTATCGGGGCTCGTAATCATTTTGGCGACACAACAGTTCTTTGCAACGTTACCTCATACCTGTTCTGGTGTAAGAATAACGGACCGACGAGCGTTAGCGAAGATGCCCGTTGCATTTTGGGCAAATAGGTATGCTTTCGTATGTCAGGTGATTGTTGATTAGACAGAATATTTTGTAGATTCAGTTTTTGGAAATGAATAAATGGGTGAGCCATACAAATTATTCAGTTTAAAGCTATCCTCGCAAGCTCTACAGCTCAGAGAGCCACTAGTGTTTATGCAGTCACGACTAACCCATTTTGCGTTTTTTATTTAAATCTATATTTCAATACGGTTCAACTCAAGTAGTTCTTTCTTTCAGTAACAAATAACACGAAAAGTCAGTCAGTAAAAATCGAGCGATGTGATGTCCCCCTCAACACCAGTCGTTGCACTGAGCAGATGAAGTTAGTTTACACATTCAACGATGTAATAAAATCCTGCATAATGGCAGTTTGGTCAGGATGTCCTACTGAAAACATGTTTCCTGACTTCACGACGTGTCAGGATAACTGTCAAGAAAAGAATGACAATAAAATGAAACAAAAAGATAATACCAACAACATACAACTATTTTCGAAAGCGATGAAGAACATTCACACACCGAATAAAGATAATAAACTGGTACAAAAGGATGAAAAGATACAAGAAGTACCGATTGATCTTATAAATTTGATGAAGAAAGCCGATGCTCCAAATGAAGAAAATAAAATTGAACAAAATAAGAAATCCAAGGTACAAAAATCTTTGAATGTCCCGAAGAAGTTGATTAAGAAAATTAATGCACTGAATAAAGAAAATAAACTGAACGAAACGGATCTATTCAACGAAAAAATACATCCGATTTTTTTTAAGAACTTGATCAAGAAAATGGAAGCATTGAAAAAAGAAAAGAAATCTGGTAAAAATATAGATTTGAACGCGACAGCCTACTTTATATATAAACTTGTAAAAGCTAATATGGAATTGGATGAACGCACTAAACGTAAAGACATTGAACTGATGTTACCGGACGAATATTTAATTTAGAAGAAAACAAACACTGGTCAGATTATTCGATTTAAGGAACCCAGCATGCTGTCGATCGTCGTTTTAATGCCTTTTTTTAGAATGTAATCCGAGTTTGCTCAATCCAGGACGTGTGCATAAATTTTGGGAGCCTTGGAAGATAGATTTTCCCGGGATGCTAATGGATTGCTAAACCTCTTTATTAAGAAGGAACCTACCATCAATTACAATGTAGTGACACACCAGCAAGGTTTAGCGGATCAGCCGGCCTAGCCAAGGTTACAATCGCTATCGCTTCGACAACGAAAAGCATTATATCTCTCTATCACTCTTCCATATTAGCGCGACAGTGACAGTTGCGTTTCGATCGCTACGGAGCGTAAGCGATTGGCATCTTGGCTACGCGGCCTGAGATTAGAGATTAATTCTTCAAAAAAATCTTATTTGATTGGCCTACACGTTAAATGAAAAATACACACATTAATAAATTGTTATGGTATTTCATATTTCTTACTTTTAAATCCCACATTTTGGACGGTGAAAGTTAATAATAATCACAGTTGGACTACGCTAAGTTTTCATGCTAAGTCAAGTATGGAGCTCATAGGGATATGTATGCATTCTTAATGGCAAGTTTTTGCAAGTTAGCATGGTCAGATAAAAAATTTAAGAATCATACATGTCAAAGTTCTGTCCAAAATGATAGACGCAGCATTCGGACGATAAATTTAAATGGCGCTGCATCAATCTGCTGTAGACCATGGGTCTCAAGGATCTACAAATAATACTTATAATAAAGTAAGATTTAAAAAAACCGGGCAAGTGCGAGTCGGACTCGCGCACGAAGGGTTCCGTACCATAATGAAAAAAAAAAAACTAAAAAAAGCAAAAAAAAAAACGGTCACCCATCCAAGTACTGACCACTCCCGACGTTGCTTAACTTTGGTCAAAAATCACGTTTGTTGTATGGGAGCCCCATTTAAATCTTTATTTTATTCTGTTTTTAGTATTTGTTGTTATAGCGGCAACAGAAATACATCATCTGTGAAAATTTCTACTGTCTAGCTATCACGGTTCGTGAGATACAGCCTGGTGACAGACGGACGGACGGACGGACGGACGGACAGCGAAGTCTTAGTAATAGGGTCCCGTTTTACCCTTTGGGTACGGAACCCTAAAAAAGATAAAACTATCAATTTAAGATACTTAGGTAAGTGTCGTTCGCAAACCTTCAAGAAAAACGTGTACTCCAATCTTAACGGCGGACAATGCACTTAACCCCTCTGATATTGCAGGTGTTCATGGGCCATCAGGCGATCCGTCTGCTCATTTGCATCCTCTTCTTCTTCCTCACGTTGTCCTGGCATTTTGCCACGGCTAATGGGAGCCTGGGGTCCGCTTGGCAACTAATCCGAAGAATTGGCGTAGGCACTAGTTTTTACGAAAGCGACTGCCATCTGACCTTCCAACCCAGAGGGTAAACTAGGCCTTGTTGGGGTTAGTTTGGTTTCCTCACGATATTTTCCTTCACTGAAAAGAGATGATATTTCGTACATAAGTTCCGAAAAACTCATTGGTACCAGTCGGGGTTTGAACCCGCGACCTCCGGATTGAAAGTCGTACGCTCTTACCGCTAGGCTACCAGCGCTTATGCTCGTTTGCATCCTAAATCTTTTTAAAACAAATAGCCCATATTAGCCTGAATGTAGTATGACTATTTGACATAACTAGAGTTTCGACCAGTCAAAGGCATTCGAGTTGTTCGACCATTCAATATCGATTGTGACGACATGAACATTTTTTTTTCTTGTCAGGAATAAGTAAGTACGTCTTCATAATATTATTTCTGAACAGTTTAAGATATAATCCCGGTTTATATCTGTAGAAGCACAAAGACCCAAAGATTATACTGCTTAACTCTTTGATCAGCATTGCCAAACGTCCGCGCGGCTGCAGCGCAATATCAACCTTAGTACATTCCAATAAGGTTCATAATGTCGCGCCGCACGCGATAGGCGTAGCGTTCAAAGGGTTAAACTTGAAACACTTTCAATAGACCCGCAATCCGATAAACTTTATCCGATTAAAGATAATATTGATACCAATCGTAATTGACACCATAATGGTGGCGCGTTCGACATATTTATTTCTTTTGGTTATCATTTCATCGTTACGATTTCAGTTTTTAAATACAGTAATTTGAGATATTTATGGGATTTGATAGGTTCATTAATAACTGTTCCGCAATAATACAGTTTAGTCTTAGGCATCTAGTTTGGCAAGAACCATATTTTGTCCGTAATATAAATAAACTCACACTTCGTCGCTTTTCGGTGAAGGAAAACATCGTGAGGAAATCGGACTAATCCCAATAAGGCCTAGTTTACCCTCTGGGTTGGAAGGTCAGATGGCAGTCGCTTTCGTAAAAACTAGTGCCTACGTCAAATCATGAGATTAGTTGTCAAGCGAACCCCAGGCTCTCATGAGCCGTGGCGAAATGCCGGGATAACGCGAGGAAGAAGAATATAAATAAACTCACATAAGAAAATAAATATACAGGGTGATTCAGGAGACGTGAGCAGGACTAACACTGCGCATTTCGTAAATTATAAGCAACTGTTTCGTATCAGTATTAGTGAGGTTAACATTAATTTTTTAGTCATGTTGAAAAAAAGGTAATTATTTTATTTACCACATGCATGGTTACCCTAAAATTAGAGTACTAAACTACCGATAATCTGTGTCAAATTGAATGTCAACACTGTCATCACGGTCTGGTTACTTTTGAAAACTCGTATCTCACTCAAGTTGACAGTTTATTTTCTTCGTAATCAAAATGCTGTCATTACGGTTAAAGAGGTTTTATGTTTATTAATTAGGTCTTATAGGGTGACCATTATTGTAGAGAATTAAATTTGCCCTCACCAAAAAGTAAAAAAATAGGAAAAAGTGCGGTTGTTTCACCTGAATACGACGGCGATCGATCAATTATCAGTTAGGTACTGAGTATGTAGGATTAGTCCTGCTCACGTCTCATGAATCAATTGAACAAAATAAGAAATCCAAGGTACTTTAGCTTCGAATGTCCCGAAGAAGTTGATTAAGAAAATTAATGCACTGAATAAAGAAAATAAACTGAACGAAATGGATCTATTCAACGAAAAAATACATCCGATTTTTTTTAGGAACTTGATCAAGAAAATGGAAGCATTGAAAAAAGAAAAGAAATCTGGTAAAAACATAGATTTGACCGCGACAGCCTACTTTATATATAAACTTGTAAAAACTAATATGGAATTACCTGTATACCTAACCCTGTATATACCTAACATGAACGCTGAAAACAATATACATACTCTTTTTTTCGGCAGTCGTGTAAAAAGGGGTTGGTCGGTGGTAATAAAGCACGAATATCAAAATGACTATGGGTTAATTATCAAACATTTTTGCCTACATTTAAACTTGCCGCCTCTTTCTACTGATAAATAGGTTTCATTACATGACATGTTAAATTTATTAATTTCTCATTAAACATGTAGAAAAGTACAAATTATTTATTAAGAAACATTGAACATAATTATAGATTTGTCCACGTACTGTGTACTGGTACATTAAATACTGAGTATCGTGTGACCATGAAGTTGGTGAAGCTGAATTTTGAAATGCCCATTAAATCGTCCATTATGGGTTTATGGCTAATAATGTAGTTGATTACATATTATTTTAGCTACTGATGGGTTAAAAACGTTATTTTAACGTAATGGACACCTGTAATTTAAGTAATTAAATACTGTACTGTAGCTTAAAAAATCTTATACGACAACGTAGTTAAGAACATAAGTAAATGTATAATGATCACATAACCTTTGGCCCGTTTACTGCATTTTAACCGCCTTCAAAAAACCGGGCAAGTGCGAGTCGGACTCGCGCACGAAGGGTTCCGTACCATAATGCAAAAAAAAAACAAAAAAAAAAGCAAAAAAAAAACGGTCACCCATCCAAGTACTGACCACTCCCGACGTTGCTTAACTTTTGTCAAAAATCACGTTTGTTGTATGGGAGCCCCATTTAAATCTTTATTTTATTCTGTTTTTAGTATTTGTTGTTATAGCGGCAACAGAAATACATCATCTGTGAAAATTTCAACTGTCTAGCTATCACGGTTCGTGAGATACAGCCTGGTGACAGACGGACGGACGGACAGCGAAGTCTTAGTAATAGGGTCCCGTTTTACCCTTTGGGTACGGAACCCTAAAATAATAGGGTCTCGTTTTACCCTTTGGGTACGGAACCCTAAAAAAAGAAGAAGGTTATTAATTCGACCGCTTTTTTTTAAATTCTTTTTTTGTTCATAAGTATGAATACCTATCTCGTACTTTTGCCAAATTCAGATCTGATGATGAAATCAGGTTAGGCAGCGGGTTGGTGTGGCTCTTAAAGTTGCTTTCATAACTTTGCTATTCGCCTCAAGAGTAATATAATAGGTACTCACTTACTCGTATCGTCGTAGATTATAATTTATGGAGCAGATATACCAAAATAATAATACATATTTAGTAGAAAGGCATAAAACAGTAAGCTCAATTTAGTAGAGTTATTGACTTATACCGTTCATATAGATAGATATTATAGATAATTGTTATGTATGTAGTAACATTAACATTATCTTACTTAAATGGCAGTAACATTGGAATAAAAGAGTGAGCAAAAACTAGGTTGTACAAAAAATTTGATACAATACTTACGATTTTGACTCGGAGCCCTAAAACGGAAGCTTACTAAAGATTTAAAGTAGGTACTTACTGGGCAAATCCTGAAGATACTTTTCACATCTATTTATCAACGTCATTTCAGACTTATTAACGGTTTTAATACAAAAGGGCTTACATAATTCTAAGCCCCAATGCTCTTAAGCTCTTTTGGCATAAGCACGGCAATTTAGGGCCCCTTGAAAAGGGTTTGAATGTCAAGGTCAACCGATATTTTATAGGGGTGCTTAACGTTGCGATAACAAGCTTTTAATTTAGCCGCCCAGAGAGCTATAAAAAGGTCTCCTGTTCCATTCGAATGTGAACTTTGTGTTGACACAATAAAATTTCATTTTGCTTGGCAAGGTTTGACGTATGGGCGGCTAGAGGTTAGTGTTGTTAAAAAATACTTTAACCTGTCGGATCCCAAGACTCAAATCTGAGCCACAAAGGTTAGTGACCTTTCATACAAACAACATTTTTTTTGTATGAAAAGTCACTAACCTTTTGTGGCTCAGATTTCAGCCGTGGGATCCGACAGGTTAATAGTACAGCCAAACAATTGAACTATTGGAGCGAGCGTAAAAACTAATACATCAGTAAAATGATAAAAAAAATGCAAAAATGTCATGTAGATGTTTTCACTAGGTATATATCATTTATAATTCAATATAAAAACAAAAATAAATGTTTCAGAACTTTAAAATATAAAATGCAAAAAAAGCATGCATCGGCCGGGAATCGAACCCGGGCCGCCCGCGTGGCAGGCGAGCATTCTACCACTGAACCACCGATGCTCGTGTCACTTAAAACGAAATTACTATAGAGATCACTAACACAAATGTAACCTAAAGAAAAATAATTTGATTAATGTTAGGTGTAAGCCAAGTATCAGCAAAGATAATAATTTTCTTTGGTGATGTCAACTTGTGTAAAGTTCATTGTTCCCAAAAATATCTATCCAGGTGTTAAAATGCGATGAAATGTTACTTTATATGATATGCTTTTCTTTGATATTAGGCAAACGTGTTAATTACTAACTCAAGTGTGATAATATGGACTTTAGATCACAAAGGTCATTGGCTTCACCCGTCAGGCGGCCACAGCATAATATTTCTACCAAATAAATACTAAGGTAAGGTACTAGAAGTCATAATAATGTAATAAACCTAATTTTTACTATTTATTTAACCTTTATTGGACAAAAGAAAACCTTACAGTACAAAAGGAGGACTTAAAGCCACAAGGCATTCTCTACCAATCAACCTTAAGGCTATGCTAAGCAGAGAGACTATATTTATTACGCCTACAATACAATGCACTTTTCAATGGTAAATTAAATTCTAAAAATGGGTAGGTATAATAATAATAATTTAATTATTGTTTTTAATGTGGTTTTGTATTTTACTTTTATATTCATATATGACCTAGCCTAAGAAAAAATAAATAAATAAAGAGTTATTTAATTAGAATCACAAAATTTCTGGTAAGTAAGTAAAAGTAAGTGATATCAGCCAAGTTTGCAAATTCCGTCGCAAATTAGGTGGTCTGTTTAGTTGTAGAGGTCACCGATAGATGGCGCAAAACTCAAACCAAGGTGGCGCTTTGCGAGCAGCTGATCGACCGCGCACCTGACGGGCCAGTGTGCAGGGGGCCGATTTTTGAATTTCTATCGCTCGATTTCGTCGCTCGAAAATTGGTGGAAAACGGCGAAATGCTAATTTTTGAAATACAAGCGATCGAAATTTGGAATCTAGTGGTATTGACCACTCGATTTCAATTCTATTAGTAGAATTTAAACGCCTAGTAGTGGAGATATCATTTAATGAAATACACGAAATCGAGTGGTCGAATTTCAAAAATCGGCCCCCTGGGCTGTTATTTCCATCGCCGAGAGCTTCGCTATAAAAAAAAACAGGATAAACGTGGCCTCTGGATCCGTAACAACCTTAAGCTATAGCAGATCACAGTCATACTGGATTGTCGGAGACGTTTAGTCAGCAATCGAAAAATGGTCGGGCACACGAGCCTCTCGCTCAGAGGACGGCTATCAACATAACTCAGTCGCAATTTCGCTGTACTAACGAAGAGACGCGTACACCGCTCAAAGGCTATCCAGTCTGTTTGTTTATAAATCGAACAATGATCTTGAATCGTATGATAAACAAAACAATAAACGTTATCTAGCGTTTGATCTACGATGTGTTTTAAGGTTAAGTGATGGAATTTAGGATGTATAATAAATTATATGTATGATTTTTATCGATTTTAAAGATGTTCGAAATGTAGAACGGAGCTGTCACCGTGTCTAGGTCAGTTGAAATGCTTTGACGAGTATTGTCTTATCAAACGGTGCAATTATTAATTCTTGTGATTCAATGTCAATGGCAGAAAACAGAAGTCAATGATATATGATTATCAGTTTAGAATTGATAACCGTTCGTATTAGACCGCTATTGTAAGTGTTTTTGTAGTTTTAGAAATCTTGTGAATACGTGTGTAGCTCATAATTACCTTATATTAGTGTTGTTTTGTGAAGTCTGGGTCTCTAGAAGTGTGTGAAAGTGCTTTGTTTTCTTTGTGAGACCTATTGTTAACGGATAATTGCTTGTCGTCGAAAATCAGCAAAATGTTTGGAGTTTTCATGAAACGATGGAAGCCAAAAAGGTAAGTGTTTTGTTATCATTTTAATCTTCTTAACGGATTCTTATACGGACTTAGCCGTATTTATGTTTGTATGGGAATGTTATGTTATGATGTTTTTCTTTATTTATATTAGCTTCTTGACCTCTAAATTTAACCTGAGGTCCGGGGTTTATGATTATGATGCTCTGTTATGATGTACGTAGATACATTATATTATTTTGATATGAACGGCTATCAATTACAACTGTCTACTTTTAATTAAATTTCGGGGAAATACGTATGATATATGAGTAATTAATTACGAATTCTGACAGAAACATTACAGTTTCATTAAGTTAATGAAAAACGAAGTGGTTATTTTATTTTCACCTTTTTGTGGACAATGCTTTAGCGTTGTCACATCAGTGTTCTTTATATTTTGCACGTTATTTTCTCACTTGTTCTAGCCTTGACATGGACTGGTGCCCCTTAGAGTTTGTGTAACAGAAGTAGTTAGCAAACAACTGCATATGAGACCTTAGTTTTTAGGGTTCCGTACCCGAAGGGTAAAACGGGACCCTATTACTAAGACTTCGCTGTCCGTCCGTCCGTCCGTCCATCTGTCTGTCACCAGGCTGTATCTCACGAACCGTGATAGCTAGACAGTTGAAATTTTCACAGATAATGTATTTCTGTTGCCGCTATAACAACAAATACTAAAAACAGAATAAAATAAAGATTTAAGTGGGGCTCCCATACAGCAAACGTGATTTTTGACCAAAGTTAAGCAACGTCAGGCGTGGTCAGTACTTAGATGGGTGACCGTTTTCTTTTTGCATTTTTTTCCTTTTTTTGTTTTTTGCTTTATGGTACGGAACCCTTCGTGCGCGAGTCCGACTCGCACTTGCCCGGTTTTTTATCTTTAGAAACTTCCGAGAACAATGTGTCTAAATGTTTGTATTTCTCTTAATCTTTCCTATAATGCGTAAAAAATTAACAACTGTTAGGTCTATGCGTTTTCGGTAGGTTTCTTTTCCCGTTTATAGATCTATACCTAAATAGCTTTAAATTTCAGATAGACACTTACCTATACTGTATCCTGCAGTAATTGATAGCCAAGGAACGAAATTGACGATTCAGGGACATTAAATGATTTAAATGTGTATGCTAGTTTACCTTTATCTAAATATAGTTAACACGTAATGTTACAGTAGTTGCATGGTAGCAGTTTTCAATTAATTATTTGATTATTGGAAAGATCGATAATGAATACGTGCTACTAATTGATTAAAATCAACCAAGAATTCACTACCTACATTTTAAGCACAATAGGTAAGTTAGGCTTGGCTTTCCAGTCCAGTTAGCTATAGTGTTACAAAACACGTGTACAATGCTGATGTGCTAACATACTAAAAGTTTATGGTAATTAGACCACGTCAGCTAATTTGTATGGTGTCAGGTACATGGCAACCGAAAACATTGCGATGCAAATAAACAACAAGCCAGGTGTCATATTCCATGTTACGTGGGTGGTTTCGATATTTGCTACTAGGCGTTTTCGGTACGCATCTGTTCTGTTGAAAAGGTATTTAAAATATTATTAAAGGATACCTACTTGTGGACGCTTAATACTAAATCGTGCAATTTACATACATAAGTATTAAACTGAATGTACATACTGATCTTATAAGGCTATAACGTAAATCAAATAGAAAACCATTATCTGTACGTATAATATCCGATCCGATTTCCAAGATCAAGTTCGCCATAGGTACATTTACTATGGCGTTCCTACTTGTTCTTAGAAAAATGGACAGACTATAAGTACCGTAAAACGGGGTGAGTAGGTTTCGCGGGGAGAGTTGGGTTATGAATGGGGAGAGAAGGTTTGAGAGGGGGTTGATAAGGGATTTTAAGGCTATTGCTACAAAAATAATGTATTCCAATTTAAAATGGGGCTATAGTAATACGCATAATAAAAAAAAATCGATCCAACAATCTTCCAAAATCACCTTTGTATGAAAAACCCTCTCACCCCAAATACGAGGCACTACGGGGTGAGGTGGGTTTTCCTCTTTATCGTCAAAGTTATGAAATGGAACTACCCAAAATAAAATACAAACGTCCGAACCGCTTATTATATACACCATTCAGTTTTCACATGAAAAAATAAAATTTTATCGAGGTTTGAAAGTCAAATTTAAGGTATCTTCAAAATACTTGATAATTCATTTTATTAAACAAATAGGTTTACATTCTATTTTTTTACTTCTACCATCAAATTTATGTAAATGTCTATACAAGTTTAACCAGCCGGCACTAAACATCCCATTTAGTTACTATATCACAATTCCCATCGCTCAAACGTATAATTTATCATTCGGCAACCAAAATCAAAACCGTAGCAGCCCTACAAATTATTTAAAAAGTAAAAAACGGTAGGGTGACCACACAGCGTGAAGCCCTGCAAGGCCGTGAGCAATACAAATAGAGGGCCAATTTCCAATTAAAGTCGCTGCATGTGGTCCGCCAGAGGGCAGTACTGGGGAATAGATTGGATCGAAGGGTTGAGATTTCTGATTCAGTCATTTTAATTATTAGATACGCATAGTTGTATTTTTAAATGCTTTATCTGATCTGATATCTGATGCTACTGTTGAGTAAAAATAGTCTCGGTTGGTAAGTAATATCAAAGATATATTGATTGAGTAAGATGGGTAAAATCTAAGACAATTTCGTGCTTTGAATTTGACAGGTAAACGAGATGGCGCTGTACAGCTCCATACATTTTGCGGTAACTCTGATTGTCAAAAGTTGACGTTTGACAATTAAGTGACCGCAAAATATATGGCGGAGTACAGCGCCATCTGTTTTGGTTGTCAAACCAAGGGGCACGTTTTTTTCTTAGACTTTACCTCTCTATTACAATATATTCTCTTTGGTAATATCAAGAAATCAAGACATTATTTAATTACTTCATTATATGTAGTCATTATTATTTTAACCTTTCTTTAATTATTAATTAACGCCTTGCTTTAATTATTCTTATCAATCTTGTGATTTAATATTACCTACGACTAAATATGAAATCACAGAACTCACATATAGATTGTCATTACAGTAATTTTAAGTTCAGAATTTTTCAGTACTTTTTTTAGTCCATTAAGAAACGCGTGACCGTAAAAACAAGCCAAGTTACAAACTAAAACCTCCAGCCGTTTTATCACCAAATTAATAACTAGCAATCAAACCAAGGAACTTTTAATACCAAATCAAACAGAACCGCGGGCCACACGTAGTTCAACCGTCTCATAATAGCAGTTATAATTATGTTTTTTGTGGTTTTTACGTTTAAAGCAGCGGAAATGAGCGGCGATACGCGTTTTCGATTGTGGTGATTAGGCCTGTCCGTGATAATTTTAATTTTTCGGCATTATTAAAAATAGAAAAAAGCTACATATGGACGGAAGAATAAGTCACACTCAAATATAACGCACAAAAAATACATCTGCTTATAATTGTTGTTAGTCATTAACTATATTGTTGTGATTACCTAGTAAATCAACAGTCGCTAATAAATAATTCCGCTCATTTTATTGAATTCCTTTTCCTAATTATGTACATATACTTTAAAACGATTACAGTCAACTGTAAAAATATGAGTGTAGCCAACTTATTCAATAATATGTCCCATAGTTCTTAATTCGCTGACATAAAAGCTATGGGACATATTTTTGGGATGATTTGTGCATCCATATTTTTACAGTTCACTGTTCCTACGTCTGCCTTCAATACTAGTTACAAGTTATTTAAATGCAACTTCTGCTCAGAAGGTATTTGTGTGAAAGAACTAGTAAAATCGTATGAACACGCACGATCTTATCGGCGGTTATCATAGGCATGTCGCCACGAATGTCACAGCATAATACCTTTACTTGTATTTCTTCTTCAGACACTCGAAGAAAAAATAGTATGCGATGGTCCGGCGCCTAGTAGTTTTTTCTCGAGTGTCTAAGCTACCTCAAATAAAACATATTTATATTGGAATCTTAATACCAATTAGGATTCTTATGTTTTATTAATCATTGTTGAGGATTTTCTACAGAAAAATATGGTGGTATGAGACCACCCTTGAAGTATTTAGTAAAACATTGCTGAGTAAATGCATTAACAAAGGATAGATGAATTTAATGTATAGAATACTGAAGGAGTGATGACTTCTAAACTTCCTTTTTTATGGAGCCGTTAAACTTACACATTGATACATTGTAATATGTATCAATTATGTATATTGTATGAAAGCAAGACCCACAAAGCAATCTTGTTAAACAGAAAACAGAGCACTAATGTAGTTAAATAACATCCCTGCGAAGTCATTTTCCACATGGCCGGCAATATCATCGATGTAAAACTCTATTTTAATTTTGCAGCTTCCATAAAAGCCTTTCCAACGTATCTTCTGTACTAGTGTATGCCGCTGGCGACCAAATAGACGAGCTTGGTTTAGGGTACCTTCATACCCGTTCATTATTTTATTTTTATATAGATTTTCAATAGCTGGAAACAGTAGATTGGTTAGTACCATATAAAAGTTAATTCTTATTAAACCATTTTGTTGAGTATGTTTATTCGTGTTGTAGATAAAACAAATAATAAACAATGTAAACGGTTCTACTTATATTAAAAAAATGGCTTGGCTTGCATTTATTCTACTTCCGTCCGGCTTATAATTTCTTACTAAGTGATTTGAAGAAATACAACTAAGTATCAATATGTTATAATATATTTAATATTCGAAAACTATGATAAATATATAATATTACTTATAACAAGTTTATAAAACCTAAGATAATCACTCGAAAAAACTCACAAGAACCCTTTCTTCATCCTTGCCGTTCGTATTATGCTTTTTAGTTCTCAGAGCTAACACGATTCAGTCGTCCCCCGAGGGTAACAGGCATGGATACATTTTACACAAATTGCAATCGCTCTTGTACAATTTAATAACTGATTAATTTATAACCCTCACGCTCTAATAGAGTGTCAGGTTGTAAAGAATGGGGGCCCAATAATTGCTATTGCTTTCCGATTTGTTTTAATTGGAAATTGCAAGGTTTTACCAACATTGTAGTGCAACATTTATTACTCTTGTTTATGGTCTGTTGTAATTATTACTTTGTTTCCTACGTTGTACAATACAAATTTGTTAGCATAAACATTTTATGATTATCTAACAAATATGGTCGCTGAAAGGACAGTGTTTAATTAATTTGCACCAGTTTCCAATTAATGTCCAGGTTTCTAAAATGGTTTGTCAGAATGAATACGAGTATTCATTTTAAACGACAATATTTATGTAATTAATTGAAATTACATTCATTAAATGTATTTTTCAGCAAAAAATCCCCAGGTATATGCAAAATTATTTTATAATTATAGTCATATAACCTATTTAATAAAACGCTTATCTTTATTAGCTTTTTATTCGCTGCACTCAGTTTCTGTTGTAAATATGTATTGTATAATTTCTGTATTTCTCTTACCATTCCTGTTTCTATCTTTATATTTTTTCTTCATGCCAATAACCATTTGCGAACTCGTATATTTAGCATAAAATTCCAGTAAAATCGACATTTATGATAATATAGTCATTAGGTAAACATTCTCAAATAAAACAACAACTGACAGCTATTTAATCAAATAGGCAAAACACAAACTGGCAGACTCACTCCGTCGGCGTCGGCAGATTAAATTAGACCTGACGTAACTTCTGAACGACAAACTTGGTAAAGTAGTAAATCACTGTAGAACCTTTTCTCAATAGCGTAAAGGTGAGGTAAAGACAAATTACTGCTTAAAGTAATCCTTTGTGTCGCCGCGACAAAGTCTCATTTGCCATCGAATCGGTTGAATGTACTGTGTTGCCTTGAAACTATCCGCTTCAATATTTAATCCTAAATTAGCATGCCCTTGGTAAATCGGATTTTAAGATGAACTTGAGATTTTGTTGGCAGGTAAATTGTTTCTTTTTTATGGCTTTTTAGCTAATTTAAATTTGTGATTCCTACGTAGGTGTGGTACCTACCTATCACCTATCTTAGCAAGTAGGTTTATTGACTAATTACAGATAAATAAGAAGCAACAAAAATGTAGTCCAACTAAGGTCCTTTAAATCTTACATTTATATTCACTTATAAAATAAGTATTATGTTTCTTTTTAGATTCGGTGCAAAACATTACATCAACCATCACATGTAATTTTCCAATAATCCGGAACTTTTCCCACACATAATAATAACACTGTGACACATAGATATGTTCAATACTAGTGGATCAGGAATCGACCGATAAGGCAAAACGTCACTTGTTGACTTATGGCACTGATAAAACGATAAAATACACGCACGTGGAAATAACATTAAAAATGCAGTATATATTCGATCAGCGCTTCAAAATATTTTGAAGCTTAACATCTAGACTTGAAGTCCTAAATTAAATGTGATGTTCAAACGGAGATATAACTCTTTAATTCTAAAGTAAAGGGCGGCGAGGTTAACAAGACGCACGCATACTTACCCTTTCCCGATCAAGGAAGGTGTTTGTTTTTAAAAAATGTCAGTAAACATGATGTTTATAAAGAATTAATTGTGATGTGTTAATTATTGAAAGACTTTAATGTTTTAAAACTGGAACGTCTGATCGCCTGATGATGATGCCATTTGTTAATTTATGTACTTGGCTATATTTTTACCCGTCCGTTCGTGGAAGCATGTTTTGAGCGTATGTGTGTAGTTTGTTTATTTGTTTAGAGTTAAGGTTAACCTTTGAGTTAAGGGTACTATTAGCGTTACAGGTATGTAACAAAATATGGATACTTTTAACTTTTAGAACATATTTTGAATCGTGGTTTAAGGTCACAAAAGTCGTAGGCCGAAACTAGTCATGCATATAAATGTTCAACACTTGTCATAACAAGCGCATTCATCGTTTCACATACAACATTCACTCATTCATTCACTGAACAGAGAGTAAAGAAATCTCTAGAATTATTCGGTGTATCAGCATTAGGTATAACCAGTCATGATGTAAACAAATTTAGAATAAATCACTAAACAACTTGTTTACAATATTACAGGTTATTACGCTGTTAACATATTCCTGAGCCTCTCAATATTAAGCTAAGTGTCGCTGTCGCCATTTAAACTAACAATTGCAACGTCTATCTAACGTCACTTCTGTCAAGTTGTCATTACAAATGACACTTAGCTTTGCGTATTGTTTTGACAAAATCAGCCAAAAATAACCTTTCAAGCCAAGAGAATACGGATTACTAAAATTTTGACAGTTACTATTTAAGTTGGTCAATGACTCTTTAGCATACGAATGCTTTATTTTCATACTTCAACAAGAATCAACACAACTGCCTCACTACTTACAATTCCAAGGTTTCAGTGTTAATTTGTTCGCTTCACTCAAGACTTTGACTTTGACAGTTGACACGAGGTTAAAGTGAGGAGCGTATTACAATTGGCCTTGCATGCTTTCTCATTCGAGTTATATAGAAAAGACTGATTTGCTGTCAATAACACCCTAACTATCTGCTCAACGAAATCAGGAGTTGCTGTAATATTTACAATAATGTTCTAGTAGTTGATGACGAGTTTGCATACAAAATACAAATCAAGATTCTACAGCACAAAGATAAAAACCGCAGCACTGGTCGCCGCTCCGAAGTGCGGAGCAGTGTGATAACCGCTTACAAAGGGAATAAGTACACAAAATTACCATTTATTTGCATGCAGTGCAAGTGTTATTTAAACGTCATAATTTCATAGAAGTTTGAGGTTTTAAATAACACTTGCACAGCGTGTGCTATCAAAATCGTTGCAGACTTTTCTTGGTCTAACTTTAAATCTACATTAATGATTTTGCAAAGCACACATACCCAAGTTAGCAGAGATTTAATATGAAGTTGAAAGAGTGGACACAGCGTGCGTTACGCATAAGATTATGGTAAAACACACTGCTTTCTATTCTAATGCACCCCTCAGACTTCGACTTGAATATGGATTTCATTCTTTGGTGACATATCTCTTGTTAACAGTATTTTGAATTTATTTAGTATGAATGCTTACCCTTCTTTTATTCAATTTAAAACAAAGGTTAGATGCTATCTCGTGGGAAATTCCTCATACTGCAATGACAACTAACAATGCACTAAAACTGACATATTTACCACAACATTAGATTAAAACAAAACCAACATAAATGACTATAATTACTCAAAAATGCACCATTCCTTTCACTCGGAAATTTTGCGAAAGACAAAGGAATGAATGAGAACGAATTTATTTTTTGTCGCGAGCCGACCGCCTGTGACAGATCTTTTTCTGTTTTAAAAGAAAACATTCCTTTTTTAAATACGCTGAATGATGAGCTGTTTCCGCTCGCGATCTATGGAACGTTTTTAGTCTGTGGTTTGGCTAAGTTTCAGAAAATAGGTTAATGTTAGTTTCCTGGCCCGAAGTAAGTATAATGATTTTATGCGTTTTTTCAACGAATGATAGAATCGTGAAGCTGACGGCGAAAATATTCTGACTTGACAGATTTATTACGCTGAAAATGGGACTTAACAAGCAGACGTAAACACCGAATTATATTTTTAGAATTTTCATCTTACTCACCTACATTGCATAAAATTTATATCAATTAATTTAACTTAAATTATCTCAATAATCAGTTCTTAAAGTAATTCAATATCTGTATGTACTTTATCATGCGTTCTCGGGTTAATAACTGATTAAGGTCAATGGCAATATTGGCAATATTAATTTAATTAGATATACAGCTCACATTTTCAGATTGCAAAAAAATATCTTATCGTAGATGAAAATCGTTTGTATTAACAAAATATTATAAAACCGGACTCGCCCACCGAGGGTTCCATACTTTTTAGTATTTGTTGTTATAATGGCAAAAAAATATATCATTTGTGAAAATTTCAACTGTCTAGCTATCACGGTTCATGACTTTCATGAGATACAGCCTGGTGACAGACAAACGGGCAGACGAACAGTGGAGTCTTAGTAATCCTTATTACTAAGACCCGTTTTTACCCTTTGGGCATGGAACCCTAATTATCGGCATTGGTACTTATCTAATATAAGCAATAACATATTTCTCAATAAAGAAACAGGAGGGGTAGAATAATTATAATTAATGAATTCTTTCCGTTCCCGTGTCCGCTTGGCATTTGTTTGACTTGGCCTGACTCACTACAGGTGCTACCGTATCTAAATAGTCTAAATACATGTATTTTGGCGTCGACTGTTCGCCTTGCTACTTTAATTCAGCGCCATCTATCGATAACAGTAATCACTAACGATATAAACTGGGGTACCCATTACCACAAACACAGGTTGCTTTTGCTTCCTGACCAGAGGGCCTACCGAGAACCACGTTCGACGTGTTGTCTCTCTGTCGCGCTTGTAAATTCGTACGTAAGTGTGACAGGGAGGCAACACGTCGAACGGGGTTCGCGGTAGGCCCTCAGCTCGGTCAGGCGTCACGGGCAGTCGGGCGTGCTGCCACGGAAGGCTGATTGTTTCAACTGTTTCAAGTTACCGATGTGTTGGTATTGTTTCTTGAGCCATTGTTTTTTAGGATGTTTAGTAATAGGTAATTACCTATCAAAATCAATTGATTTCGATTACGTGATCGTAAATTAGAATTGAAAGTGAAAAGAAAAACTTTACACTTGTGTAAAAACATGTAACGTTAATAATTAATAAATGAAAAAGATTATAAAAAGTATAAAGATGAAAAAAATGCAATAAGTTATTCCGATACCGGGAATCGAACCCGAGCCTCCTGGGTGAGAGCCAGGTATCCTAGCCACTAGACCATATCGGATATTGAGTACTATGGCGAAATTATGTATTAAAAGCATACTCTATATAAGATTTTCATATAATCGATTATTTTGTGTCGTTTCCAACCTAAAAGTCCCACTTTATCGCTTGCTTTAAGGAAGCTTTGACAGGTTACTCGTATAAAGGTGCAAGCAAATCTCGACCTTATGGTAACTGACAGACAAAGTGGGGACCTTTCACTATACTTCGACACATTTTCAGTTAAAAGAAAACACTTATTAATAAAATGAATACTTATATAAATATTGTTAGATAAAAGTATGGTTATCATGTAGCAATACATAATAATTATGAATACATATTTAATTTTTGCGATACGGTCGCCGCCCGTCAGAGCGACCGAGGTGCTCAAAAATAGCTGAACATCGACTTAGACATATGTATGTGTAGGGCCGTTCCAATACGTCTTATAGCGATAATATTTTTATTGAAATTGATTATTTATTTATAGCATTTTACGTTTTCTTAGAACGAAAATGGTAGATTAGTTAGGTACTTAATTTTAATCTTTTCTTTCAGTTTAAATTAAAGTAAAGTGTGACGGGATGCTCAGAGTGCCCATTGACCCAAATGAGTCGTCTATAATCTAATTTTAGTTAACGTGTTTTTAACTAACGCTTGGCGGGAAGTAGTTCTAAATCTTTTTTGCTAATGAATGGCTAACAAAATATGTACTATATAAGAGTTTATTGCCTATCTTTATTTATTAAGTTATCACTGTTATCAGAGAATGGCATAGCTACTTTTGAAGCACAGTCTGTACAGTCACCTGCAATAGTATATCACACAACGAATGCCGCAAAAATATCAGACACGATCTTATTTGTAGAGCCATAAGAGCGTGTCAACATTTCGAAGAGTAACATATTATAGCAGCTGACTGTACTATTGACGTTGACTGTACCCTAATTTCTGTTGTATAGTAATTTTACAATAAATAATCTTGATTCTCAGTAGGTACCTAATACGAATTACTTACTCTAAAAAATATTTATTGCCTACAATCGCTCCAAACCATTCATTATGGCTCCTCTACACGATGAGCCAACGCCGGCCACTCCAAGGTACGCAGCCATGCGCTAGAATGAGATAGCAATATCACTTGCTCCCTCTAACGCATAAATGCGTCCCTTAGAGTGGCCGGCGCTGGCCCATCGTGTAGAGGAGCCATTAAATTCATTCAACTAAAGACGTAAGTAGTAATCATGATTACCCATTAATCTAATTGTATAATTAACTGACCTCAGTAAGACCGCAACTTGACCCCATTGCCTCCAATTGGTAAATCGATACTCCAGTGATACATACTCAATGGGCGATGACGATTACGTACATGTGCTGTACATGTATGGTAATTACAATTTAAATGATTACTCATTCTTCATACAAAAAAATAGTTTAAAAAGATGCAAATTTTTTTTGCATCGGCCGGGAATCGAACCCGGGCCGCCCGCGTGGCAGGCGAGCATTCTACCACTGAACCACCGATGCTTCATATTGCCGTGCGAAATTTGGAATTCGAGTCCGGTTATTATTATTATAAACACTCGGCGCTGGCAGGCGTGGCTCACTCCGCGATTCCGTCGCTTTGCTACAGTAGCTAAAAGTGCATCCGTTCGGCCCCAATTTTGGGGTTTGCCATAAGCCGCGCGTGGCGCTGTCGCCACCTAGCGGCCATATCTGTGCTGATCGTAACAGACGCGTTTTGTTAGGGAGTGAGTCTTCTGTACTTAGTACATACTATTATTTATTCTGTGGCGCTGGCTAGCCAGTTCCTTTGCTTGAACTTGGCTTGACACGCTGCCGCGTGTCTAGATTTAGTTCATCCGAAATACGATTATAAAATGGAGTAATGTTCAATGTTTCATGTACCCTACAGTTATCAAAGCCGTTATACTTCCTATTTAAAGTATTATTTCTAGACTAGAAATATTTCAAGCTCAAACAATGTTTTTAGCTAACAATGTCTTACATGCACAACGAATAACTGATCGAACCTAACCTTTATTGCCACGATTTAAGGTCTATCAACAGTCACTGTGTCTTCATTAGCAAAGTACACAAACGTGCCGTGTTCAAATTCAAACTTACAATTCACAAAGTGCAATGTACTGATCGTTGCTCTTGCCAATTGCCAGTATAAACTTCATGGCTCCTCTACACGATGGGCCAACGCCGGCCACTCAGGGACGCATTTATCGTTAGAGGGAGCAAGTGATATTGCTATCTCGTTCTAGCGCATGGCTGCGTCCCTTGGAATGGCCGGCGTTGGCCCATCGTGTAGAGGAGCCATCAGAGCTTTGCTTGGAAAACGTATTTAAAACTCAAAAATGCGCGTTTTCCCAGAGATAACACCTGGCTTGATCGATTTTCCGCCACCCCAAACCCCCATATAGTAAATTTCATCGAAATCGTTAAAGCAGTTTCCGAGATTCCCTAAATATATATATACATAAATAAATAAATATACAAGAATTGCTCGTTTAAAGGTCTAACGCTACGTCTTACGTAGGCGAACAACGCGCGAACGCGGCGCGGCGCGGCGCGGCGAAAGCGGCCGCCGCCGCGCCGCGCCGCGCCGCGCCGCCTGACATTCGCGTGCAAATCGCGCCGCACCGCGTTCGCAACGAGATCGCTTACGTAGGACACTTCTATGGGCATCAAAGGATTGATTTCGCCGCGCCGCGCCGCGCCGCGTTCGCGCGTTGTTCGCCTACGTAAGACGTAGCGTAAGATAGACACCCACAACACCAGAGGGGTTGTAAGTGCGTTGCCGGCCTTTAAGATGGGAGTACGCTCTTTGGCTTACGCTATAGTGCCCGAACGAAATTTCGGTTTCGGACTTTCGGCATAAAAATTATGTTTCGTGCCGAATCTGTATTTTCGGTAGTATCTATCCGGCCGCAGTTTTGGTTTCATCATAAAAATAAAGCCTAAAGGTTCGGCAGGTTTTTGGCCCGAACCTTTAGGCCGTGCCGAATCTCTATTTTCGGTAGTACCTAGGTACTACCCGGCTGAAGTTTTAGTTTCATCATAAAAGTTATGTGTTAGTCGAAGGTGCGATTTCAATATCGGCAAAAAGTCCGATTTCTGTCGAACGTAAGATAACGCATAGTTGTGATAAAGCGATCTTTTGAGGGCTTACCGCGAACCGCATTTGACGTGTCGCCTCTTGCCTCCCTGTCACACTTACGTATGAATTTACAAGTGCGAACGAGAGGCAACACGTCGAACGTGTTTCGCGGTAGGCCCTCAGATAATAGACACCGTTCAAAGACGAGTAGTAATCTCTTGTGAACACGAACGTAGGTTCGACGTTCGCTCGTCACGCGCATTTAGCACGACCGCAATTTTCTTTGAAAAAATATGCAAATTGTAACTTTCACGAAGGTATGCTGGTTAAAGGGTAAGTCACGTGAAATTTTAAACATTAAACCAGAATAATTAATCGACAAGTACCTATTTTACTCCAGAAATAACATGCATTAGCAGGCGTGGCTCACTCCGCGATTTCGTCGCTTTGCTACAGGTAGCTAATACATCCGTTCGACCCCAATTTTGGGGTTTGCCATAAGCGACGCGTGGCGCTGTCGCCACCTAGCGGCCATATCTTTGCTGATCGTGACAGACGCGTTTTGTTAGAGAGTGAGTCTTCTGTACCTAGTACTATTATTTATTCTGTGGCATTACCAGCCGAAGAGTTCGTGTAAGAGGACAATTCGAACATACATTTGAGATTACATTATGTTATATTTTATCATACGATATCTGAATGATGTCAGTCAGTTATCATACACTCCTGCGTCTCGCTCACACTAATATCATTATGTACGGACAAGTCCGAGCGAAATGAACGCGAATGATAACTGATAACATTTCTAGACATGGTTTTGATATGAAGAGTACGTCGAATAGGCCTGTTAACTGTGCACTGACTTGAACGGAACATGTGTATTTGCATCTCACATTTTGCTAAATGAGAGAGTGAGACGCAATGACACTGGACCAAGAAATTTGACAAGTAAAATAGGTACCATCCTTAGATCTTCTTCTTCTTCCTCACGTTATCCCGGCATTTTGCCACGGCTCATGGGAGCCTGGGGTCCGCTTGACAACTAATCCCATGATTTGACGTAGGTACTAGTTTTTACGAAAGCGACTGCCATCTGACCTTCCAACCCAGAGGGGAAACTAGGTCTTATTGGGATTAGTCCGGTTTCCTCACGATGTTTTCCTTCACCGAAAAGCGACTGGCAAATATCAAATGATATTTCGTAGGTACATAAGTTCCGAAAAACTCATTGGGGTTTGAACCCGCGATCTCCGGATTGAAAGTCGCACGCTCTTACCGCTACCATCCTTACCACCACCAATCCACCCTTATACCATCCTTAGATATGAAATATTATGATTACTATGAAATTACGAAATGGCTTCCCCGCGTAAAATCTGTGAGCTCATGAATTTCCCTGGCAGCAATCTCAAGACGTATACGGGTAAGATCCGTTGGCTGAGAGAGTGAGAGCCCTCTAGCGTCGAGTAGCGCATTGCATTGCATTACGCGATGCAGGCTGCAGCGTAGGGTTGTCAATTTTAACTATAAACTCAACTTGTTTCATAGCCACGTCAAATTAAGCCGAATATGGACAACCAGCGGAAATAATTCGTGTAGTTTTGAAAATTGGTACAGTTATACCTTGTGGTGTCCAGATAAACATACTAAAAGTCCTTGATGGTAGGGGGTGTGCTAAGGGTGTAGGGGGGGATTGAAGGTACCTTATTTCATATTTTGGCTCATATCTTGAATATCTATTATAATTACTTCGGACAAAAGTTTTAGCATAAAATTTCATACTTACATCACTTTTTAATACTTACTCAACTTCCGAATGGCGCATCGTCGTTTGCATCGTACTGGTCGAACGCGCGACGTGTGCGTGTGCTTGGGCGTGTGCGGGTGTGTCGCTCGATCAGTTGAGACACCGCTCCAATCGAAGATCCTCGAAAACGGACCAAAACTAGAATAACAAATGGAATACTTTTATCATTCTCTGCTTTCGCAACAGTCTATAAATAAAAATACAAAAAATCTGAAAAACGCTTTAGGTGACATTAATTTAAAACTACATAACTTATCAACCACCAAGTAGGTATCGTATCTACCAAGGACTTTTCCTTATTCAAAACATTACATCCTTTTCAACGATCGCAATAAGCGAATAATAAATCAAGTAGAACTCAATAATAAATTTCCCTATCCATTTCCCTTCAGATTGCGTCGTCAGCGTCAGCAAACCCTTATAAGTGAAGAGTCAGCTACTCGAACTGTGTGACATCCTTAGTGCCCTTATCCTTACCTTACGTCCCTAATTAGGACGAGAGGAGACGGGTGGATAGTGTTGGCATTGGCACCAAGACAAAAAATTTCAACTTTAGTTTGAAATCTAAGCAGCCATTATAAACACAAAGAGAAATTCAAACCTATATGTATTTATGTATATTGGGACAAGTCCATACAATCGGATTTACGCTCTCAGTATAAATTGACATGCTTAACTTACGTGAAGCATTATTATTTACATTAGTTTTCACTTCCAAAAAATATTATAATAAGTAATATAAGTACTTAATACGAGTATACTTAATAAATAGAGTTCGCCCTAATTCCTTGGTGTTAGCTGAAAATGTCGTTTTAAAATGAAAGCGTAACTTTTATTTCTGCCAAACGATTAGTACCTAGGCAGTGGCCTAGGTACCGGTAGGTAGGTAGTGGGTAGTGACCCAGTCAACCCTAAACATGGTGCGGCGTCCCAGCAGCCCTCGAAGGAGATGACGGCACGACCTTAATGTCTTTAGGCAAGATTGGCCTAATATTGTCGGAGAAGTGGAAGAAAAAGAGGTCTTTGCCTAGCAGTGGGACACAATAGGCTCAAAGAATGATCAAAGAAATAATTAGAAAGCATCCTTAGACCTTATTTATTTTTATGCAATAAAGTGACAACCCTAGCGTCTTCCCGGAGGCTACGCCAAGTGACCTAGTTTTTAACGGAAAATATAAACCGCATTTTTGATGCCATATTTTATCATAATATTTAATAAGTACTTTACCCTGATGGAGGCGAGGCACTCAAGAAGGCTAAGTAAGGCAAAGGTAAATTATTTAAGTACCTACCTATATATAGATTAATATAGAAGATGGTATATGTTGGAGTTGGAACCTATATATTTTTTTGGCTATTGAGCTATGTGGGGTCCAAGGGAGAATGAATGGTACCAGGCCACGAATAAAACCACCAATGGGATATATATATATAGACGGACCAGATTAAAGCTGCAGAGGATGGGTTAGCACACGAATGCACCAGGATGGCAGCCAACCGAGAAGAATAGCGGCGTGTTGTGAGTTGTGAAGCTACCAATCGCTAAAAACCACGACCTATCTGTCAAGAGTGAAATGACAAAGAAGAAATAGTAGTTTGTGTTACAAGGGTTCAAAATATGTATTATTTGACAAAAAAAAATAGTATGCAAGAAAGCAAAAATCGTGTCCTAGAACAGAAAAGTACAACTTTGATCCCTCCTAGCAGGGAAGAAAAGTGCCACTTTGATCCCTCCTATAGCAGGGAAGAAAAAGCCCTTTTTCGAATAGGTGATGTGAAAAGTACATGTATGTACCGCTAGTCGGGTAAATAGTCAAGTTTTCAAGTTTGACCGTGGATCTGGGAGCGTGGGCTTATCGGCCGATCGTGCCCCGAATAACGCAACCTAATTGGCTCTTACGAAATACCGAATTCTTAGATACATGCTTGTATAGAAGAAACTTGAGCTGTTTCTTAGATATACTTAATAAATCTGTTATTAGGTACTAAACAATAGGTTAGTAAGGACAAAGAAATGGTTTAAGAATTATGTTCGACATGAAAATAACATAAAGGTAAGTAGATGGTAAAACTGGAAATTAAATGTTAAAATAAATAGAAAATTCCTTAACCCAAAATACACAAGTACATGGTGTACAAAACATGGTACTCTATAACTAATTACATACGACTACAACTATCTTATTATAGGATAATTAAAAGATAGTATGTTTTAGAATATTATCACCACATCATGTCACTAAATGAAAATTTAATAATAACATTAGGTTACAAGTCAAAGTTTACATAAAATTTGAAATATCATTGTGCCACATCCTATCAATGTCTTATCAAGAATTTATCGGAAGTAAGATAAAACAAAGGTGTGATAAGATAATTGTTGCCACAAGCAATAAAATAAAAACCACTCAACCACGAGAACTCATCATTCAATAAATTTCTAATAAGACTCCTCAAATGCCTTATGAAAACCGATAACGCCAATAGGTTTTCGGTTACGTGAAAATCAATTTTCCATTTAAGGCTCTCACCTTCACAATCCATACACAAAACACACTTTTTCCTTTCAATTGTAACGTCTCTTACGACCTTTTGGCAAACAAAGGCAAAACCTTTATGCTAATATTGGTAAATTCCAGGATGGAATATCTTGTATACTTTAAGGTGATAGCGTTGGTTTGACCCAGTTCCTAGAGTGATCTGTTGAGGTAAATTTAATAATACATAGTTATAGATTCTGTACGTGGATAAACTTAGATTTTAATCGGTTTGTTTCAGTTTCATTGATAATATTTCTCTATAATATGACACTGAGGAAAGGTGTACCTCAAGGTACTTTGCTTGGTTCGTTACTTTACAACTTTAGCTTGTAGATAATGGATGCCTACTTATATACATATAGCCCACCAATGATTGACCACATTGATGACCCAATGGTTGACTGGTAGAGAATGCCTCAAGGCATTAAGTCCGCCATTTGTACATTTTGTTATCCTGCAATAAAGTTTAAATAAATAAATAAATACCTATATTAGGTATTTAATTTGAAGCGAGTTTTACCCACTTTTTAGATATTAGTCACAATGTGTTGCGTTGTAATTGTTAAACATATGTTACCATTATAAATTTGAGAATTTGTTACATCAGAAATAGTCAATTTAGACATTAAGTATACTTACATAGTTTATAAAATACTTTAATATTTTTTATCATTGTTATAGTCAGTACATAAGAAATAAAAAAATATTACAATTTGCACCTAACAAAACAAAACCTTAAATTCCAAACATAAATCCTATATTAGACTATAGCCTCGAAAGACGTCATAAACCTCTTTAAACGCTTTCAACCTAGACTTCCACGAAGCACTAAGTTACGAAGACAAACCCCATCACATCTACATACCACTAGACGGCACAATTTAACCTAGGTTCTAAAACGTCGTATAAGCCATTGTTTTCCAAAGAAGTTACGACATTTTTATTCTAAAACAGCCGCTATCCTGCTTTCTTGAAAGGTCGTAATCTTGGTACAAAATGACTAGTTACTTACGACGTATACGCACGGAGACCATACAATTTGCCATGAGAAATTGTCGGTTCCATGTAATGTAGGTAACACTTACGTGCTGGGATGTTCACACTCGTGTACTTGGTTGTACAGTTTATAGCTTGATGCATTAAGTACATACATACGATGTTATAAGTTACTTGCGAATTTTCGAGGTAGATAATATAAGTTGACTTTTTGCACGCATATACTTATCCGTACTTATGGATAGGCTTACTTAAGCCTAGTTGCCTTATTTATATATTATGACCTCCCACTGCCATTCGCTTCGGTCTTCAGCATTAGCTTTCTGTGAGCTGTGGGTAATCAAACTTTTCAGTTAACAATGACGGTATCACTTAGGAAAAATTACTTGCGAGTTTCGAGTTCAATCATGAACAGAGTAGGCCCTTTGTTCGTGATTGGATGACAGTGGCGGCAGACCCTAACATCGAAAATCGAAATATAGTTATATGCTGCTCTGTCGGTCTTGCATATTCGAGCAATAGAGACAAAGTAACGAACTTTATATTTTCGATGTTTGCTAGGCTTCAGTACTCGATCTCGTTCTAAACCCTTCTCAAGAATATATATTTCCCGTAGTACATTAAGAACATTCTCGAAAATGGCAGAACTATAAATATTCCAAGTAGGTAATACTCCTTAAAATATGCCAGAAGCCATCGTGAATCTCATAAATTTTGCCTGTAGGTATTGATGCAAAAGTCGCCGTGAACTTTTTCACTAAAATAGACTGTGTCCAGTCACGTTTCAATTGATACGATTTGAATCGCTTAGTCATCTAAATGAAGCCATCGAAATAGAAAGGTGCTTCATACTGTCAATTTAATTATTTGGCTACAATGGCGTTAATGATGCGTCGTTTAAGTCTTCTTGAATGGAAATCGGTCATTAGTTTTGGATTAGGTCTTTATATCTAGGTCCCTGACTTGAAATTAAATAAGAGCATCTAAGGTGCAAACACTGAAAAGAAAGTTGTTCTTTTCCGTAGTGGCGTAAGACGAACACTTAGATATTTCTATTAAAAAGATAGGACCTTCCTAATACCTACTCGTACCTACTTAATCACTACACCTAATAAAACTAAGTCTCCTCGCAGACAGACGCAGCAGGAGTGCTGCGTCTGTCTGCGCGATAAACTCAAAAAGTACTGAACGGATTTTCTTGAACTTTTCACCTATCAATAGAGTGATTCTTAAGGAAGGTGTGTATAATTTGTTAAACCGTGCGAAGCCGGGGCGGGTCGCTAGTTATATTATAAATATTAAAGATTGTTTGTTAAAAGTTGGGAACATATTAGCTTAATCAGTTTATTTAAGCACAATTTAGCACACTGATAGTGTATAACCTGGACAAAAATGAAATATCTTATTTATGCCAAAATTCATTCCTTGCGGAACTGAAAATGATGGCTGAAAGTACTAAGCATCGCGACATTTGTTGGTAGAGTTCAACGACTTCTATACAGATAAACCCACTTGCAGACTCCACAATTTCCAAACCGTACTATTCCCCGGTACCGTAACAGCCTGCCAGCAAGTCTAGGGACCCTGAGTGAAGTACCCTGATATTTTCCTAATAGCAGCCCTGCGCGCCCGCGGCACGCGCATCGAATAGACAATTTTCAACGTCTGCGCTGGTGTTGTTCCAAAATACTAACGTTTGAGTACAAGTAACATATGAGGGAGAATATCTGGGAGACCGAGCTTTGCTCGGAAAACATATAAAAACTCAAAAATTAGCGTTTTCCCAAAGATAAGGCCCCTAAAGCCCCCATATGGCAAAATTTAATAGAAATCGTTAGAGCCGTTTCAGAGATCCCTGAAATGTATATACATAGGTACGAGTATAACTATACAAGAATTGCTCGTTTAAAGGTAGGTATAAGATGCGCTATGGGTCGGTTAATTTGTTTTCTAGATAATATCATGCAAGAAGAACTTCTGTCTTGTCTTGTGTTGTGTCTTGGTCCCTTTAATAAGTACTTAGGTATTTAATGCAACCCCTTGATTTCTATTTATCAATGGCCAGGATCATTCTTGTTTACTTTCCGCACATCCTTCGATACCTGGCCGATATAGGTTTCTATATTGAAATATTGAAAAACCGATAGTCATTTTATGCTTTTCTATGGCTTTAATACCTATGCAAGAGCGATAGAGAGGCAGAAAACGGTTTCCGATTTTTCGATGCTGGCGGCAGGCCGCTCACGTTCAGTAAATTGCATATTGTACCTGCAATTTGCCTAGTTTTTGATAGATTATGGGAAACATTGCGGAGAATGTATGGGAAAATATTCACACACACGAACGACTGGTGCATCCCATGTGACCTAAAGGCCTCTTGAGGTTTATAGAGCGTGGAATTTCAAAACAAATAAGAATTTTAAGTAGAAGTAGAGGTGTAGAGGTAGGAAAATTGGACGTCTTTGTTATACCTCGCTCATATATTTAAGAGCACCTTGGCCGTTACGATATCTGATGACGACTGTATACCTACTAAGGTCCGACCGAGAACACTTTTTTTGTCTCGGCCGAGACCGAGACCGAGACCGAGACAAAATGAAATTCTCGGCCGAGACCGAGACCGAGACCGAGAATTTGAGAAAAGAAAGAAAAAATACGTATTTTGCAAAAAAAAAACTGTATTTTCATAAATACTGACTAAAAACATACAAAACTCTTCTCGGGCCCACTTGCGCTAACCAGGGTTAAAAAATTAAACAGCTAACTTAGGATTCATCACGCCATGTACGAAACTGAAAAGTAAATGCGAGGTTAACCATTTATTTTTTTAACTCTGGTTGGTGGTTGGTAACATTAAACAAAAGGAAATCAAATCAAATCAACGAAGTAAAAAGTAAGTCAACTAAGTAATTTTCTGATGTTCTTGCCTTTTTAACAATTCATATCAAATAAAATAACAACAATTTCTAGATCCAAAGTAACACGAACTTTGTTGAACGAACACGAACCCACGAAAACAGTATTTAGTTTTCATATTTAAATTAATTTCCAAATAGTCTCCACCATTACTACTATTACTAATATCGCTACTGCCATTTGAATATGATTTTTAACTAGTAGGCATAAAGTTCAAATAAGTCATTTACTTTCATTCATTTAATATTAGTACCCAACCCACCTATCGTTAAATAAAAAGCTTTAAAAGTCGTCGCAAAATCTATCGTAATAACCTAAAACACAAAATAATGTTTAGTTTACGTACTTACCTACGGTTTAAAGTTCACTCGTACACAACACAACACACAACAATGTTAGCAAATAACTCTTAATTTTTTAAGCACTGTGCCTAATGTGCCTTTATGTATCTCATTTAATGTTATTCTTTTAGTAGTACACCAAAACATAAACAAACACAACAGTGGTTACTTGATAATCCTGCAATACCGCCAATGGCGCCAATTCACCTACTTAATTGGTTTAGATGTTAAATTAAACACCAATAGAAATCAAGTGAACTGACACGAAGTGTCGCAGAAACCCACCAGGCAGCCAATGAGATCGTACGACAAGCTCGCCACCCGCGCGCGAAAGTTTAAATTCGCAAATCGGAACGGTTTCACAGTCTCGGCCGTGGCCGAGAATCTCGGCCTTATTTGGCCGAGAACCGAGACCGAGATCTCGGCCCGAATTTCGGCCGAGACTGCCGAGACCGAGACCGAGACCGAGATCTCGGTCGGACCTTAATACCTACAGATTTAGCGCAAAATTGTTTTCCATCGTATTTTCTCGGAAACGTTCGTATTTGTCACTACTTCAGTCAACGACAGTACTTTTTGTACCGAGACTGACTGAAATAACAGGACACGTTCGTACGTTTCCGTGAAAGTACGATGGAAAATAATTATGCACTACATCTGTATTATTTTTAACGCTGTAATATTGATTCAAGCGTTCAGTAATGTGTACAGTGTAATATTGTTATCAATGTTTCGTTACACAAGCTATACGTACCGGTAGTGAGGGCAAAGTTTGTCTAAAACTTGCTACCTAAGTGTGCACCTTATTTCATAAGATATAAAGTTTATTATCGCGAGTCTTAACATGAACTTTAATCACTTGCAAAATATTCAGTGGTGTTGCATAAAATTAGCTATTCGAACGGTACTTTCGACGGCATCTTCATAAGCATCGGTGGTTCAGTGGTAGAATGCTCGCCTGCCACGCGGGCGGCCCGGGTTCGATTCCCGGCCGATGCATGCTTTTTGTTTATGGCACTTTAAATTCTATTATTAATTCTGTACTTTTTGTTGCTTCCAGGTACGTGACTTATATTTTGGCAGCGACCGGCGAGAAGAGCTGAGCAAGTTTCTCTTTGTACCGGGATTTCGCTAAGAAAAGTAAGTATGTACATAAAGTGTGAACGGGTTCCAGCAGGTGTTCTACATGACATTAAAGCTCTCCAAGGGGCCTCTACGTGTTGGATCTGTATCCCCACGCAAGCCTATCAAAAGACCGGGATTTATAGGCCCGTGAAATCCAAAATGGAGTACAAATAATATATGAAAAATATAAATCGAAATTTTACCTTGTGTAAATATTAGTGTTTTCTTCTCATATTCGTCTTATAAAATGCCCCAGCCTTGCCCAGAGGCCTATAAAAAGCCCTCCCTATCCATTAAAATCAAAATTGCATTTTTCTTGACAAATTTTGTTTCGTGGGCGGCTAAAGGTTGTGGAAATACTTACTATACTCTTTGGGTTGTGATTACCGTGAGTAAAAAAGTTTGTAAACCTCATTAACCTCAGAAGAGCTACTAATCCTTTTATAACACTTCCACATTTCACCATTATCCCAAGCCTCCTGGTAAATGAAGCCGCTTAATCTTTCATTCCGTTCGTAAGTGGGTCAGTCGGCCGCAGGGACTGCGACTTGGCCGGGTTTTTGCCGTGCCTCCAGATCATTTATATGCTACTGCTAGAGCATAAAAAGATGTGCTGTCGGAAAGTTTCCAAAATTGCGAAATTTTCATTGCTTTCTGCGATACTTCTTATGTTTTTGTATGGGGATCGAAATTATCCATGTCTAAAATGAAAGTTTCGTTACTTTCCTACGAAATTTTACTGAATTTTCAGAAAACTGAACTTTAATGAAACATTCCGCAAATTACACATCCGCAAAATGACTTACGGAAAACCAACCAATATTGCGAAGGGTATTCTTTTTGGTACTTAACAGAAGGATACTAAGTGTAATCATTTATTTCACAATAACAATCTAAATAACAAATAAATTATAATTTTCAATACAATATGAACATAAAACTACTAACTAATCTAGCTTACTGACTAACGAGGATACGCATATGCACCATTCATCTCTCTTAGGCATAACATAAAACCGCCTGTATGCTTTTCTGACGGTGACGGTATACGTAGAGCGTAGTCTACGGAAAGTAGTCTACGCCGTGCCCTGACTAACGGCCTCCCAGAAAGGCCGACATTTATTTACGATCACATAAAGTTATGTGTTTCTATCATTTCGCGGTTGTGGCGTAATTTTAAAGGGTAGGCGTAGGTGGGTCATTCAGTTCGGTGTTACTAACGCTATAAAACGCTTACTCTGGACTGTATAATTTTGAATTTAAAAATACCTGAATGGACTCGAGAAAAAGATGTCGATACCTACTATATCAGTGGCACAGTCAAGTGTAAAAATAAGGGCTTAGACAATTTACTCTAAAGATGATTTGTGCACCCATATTTTTACACATGACTGTACCAACAGTTGCGCCTTTGTTTTTGCTCAACTTGGCGGTGGCACTGCCGTGCCCTCAGATATTTTTTTAAATTATATAAATTCAAATGATTTTGTATGCCGAACAAGTCTGCAGCGATTTTGATAGCCCACGCAGTGCAAATGTCATTTTAAGGGTCAATCTTCTATGAAATTATGACATATAAATAACGCACTGCGTGGGCTATCAAAATTGCTGCAGACTTTTCTTGGTCTAACTCTAGAAATTTTAGGTACAGGTACCTATCAGTGCAATATCAACAATACACTCCTATTGGCGCCGTTACTATACCTAAACGAAGCGTGTGAACTCAGAAGACGGAAACAAGATGTAAACAAACAAGCTTGCTTGTCGCACGTGTAAATTAAATGTAAAAAAAAATTGTCAAGCAGCATTTGTAGTAAGGAAATATTAATATAATATAGCGATTTAAATTTCAGTAACACAAAAATAATGTAAGTATAAATTATGAGGGAACAAATGAACATACATACATACATACCCACATACATACCGGTCAAAATCATAACCCTCCTTTTGCGTTGCCGTAGTCGGGTAAAAAATGCTGCCCTATCGAAATTAATAAGAAACAAATATCACTAATCACTAGTGTTGTACCGCGCCCACTAAATTACTACGATTATTACGATTAATCGGATAAGTTATCGACTGCGATTTAATCCTTCAAATTACCTGTAAACACTATTGTTTACAAACTAACAATATATAAACGACATACTTTTTTACATATCTTCTCACGCAACATCACATAAAAGCAAAATGAAAGGAAGAAGGGAAGTTCATTCAAGTTTTTATTACTTTTTATCGCTCGTTAAGAAAAAAAGTAAAGTCATCTGTTATGATTGTGATTGATGACAGTTCTAATGCTAATAGGCTTAAGTTCATGAATACACCTGTTATTTTACTTCCTGACGAGACAAGATTATTTATGAAAATGTATTGTAAGTAGGTGCGTTTGTTGTATATAGACACGACTTGATAGATGAGTTAGAATTAAATTGTATGACATGCGTCTTTTACGTGTTAAATACAAAGGTAAAACGGGGATTACATTGTTATTCCGATTCTAAATCGCCGACGATACAATCGCTTTATCTTGCAAAATAGCCCTCTAAAGCGAGGCGGTGACACAAGCCCATTCAACCAGCTAGCCGGCCACCACGCAGAGTGGTTGACATCTAAAATTTATTAATACTAAGCAACCGGGATACACACCAGCTGCATACTTGCATAGTGCAAGGGAGCTCGCGACCGCGAGTTCAGTCTCCGTGCAACGTCCGCGGCGTTTGCACGTGTCTCTCGTACGACTCTACGTTTGACGAATACAAAAAACAAATGACAATCGATTCGATTACGATTGCGCAACCGACGACGTTCTATTTTTAAAATAGTGTTTGTAAACAGTTGCAATTCGGTGATCGTTTTGCGCTCGGAATTATTTTCGCCCCTCTAGTGTAAACTTAAAAATAGTGTTGTGCAGTGTTTGTGGTGTGTTGTAGTGATGTGAATTGTATTTGACAACATGTTCGGAGTTTTCATTAGACGTTGGAAGCCTAAAAGGTGGGTGTATGGTCATGGTTAAATGTTAGTTTTAGCTCAAAATAAACATCCACATGCGAGTTAGTTGACACAACTTGTTTGGTACGAGGCTAATAATAGAAAGTAATAATCTTGGCCATAAAAACTTAAATTAACATGGACGGTTCAGTGGTTTAATCAGAGGGTTACTAGAGAAACGGTTTTTATCGTCGTGCCGAGTGAAACATCCGAGTTTAAACACGAATAAAAATTGTTAACGGCCGTGAACATTTCCTGCCAAAATGATAAAATCCTAAATCATTTTCATTCCATAATGCGACAAATGACGATTTTTCTTAGCTATCAAATGGCCCACGTCCGCCCACTGCTGGGCAATGGCTTCTTGGTCGTCAAACAGTTAAATGCAAATAATCATTTTGTGTGTTCTTGTTATCTATGATTAGTTAACTAAAAATGTAAAAGCAAACATTAATAATTTAATACATTGATTACAAATGGAAAACCATTTTATGTTATTTTGTTATGTTTGAATTTTTATTATGTATGTACCTAGTACCTACACAAAAAAAAAACTATTTAACTATAGAACCTTCTCACAAAATTACACGAGAATTTCAGAGAGATCGCAGACACGAAATCATTTTTGCCCAAGCTGAAACGGAGACCTTCGCTAACGCTCGTTCAATAATAGATATAACGTACGAAATAAAACACATTTTTTATTATAGTATTTAATAAGGAACAAATGCGCCTTAAAACTCGTAATCCCTTGACGAGTTGCCAATTAGGATCGAGTCGCGATCGATTATTTGCCGAACAAACGGCGACAGATGCGATCCGAGTGATTGGTGTACGGAATACCCGTCTTTTGCGATGCAAAATAGGGCCCTTGTTTACATCTCGTTTTGTTTTCAGGTTTGAATATAAATAACTTAACTACATAGACTAGGAATCCTCTAGACGGAGTTTAGAGCAATTATTTTATGGAACCGATGCTGCCAAAAATGCGGGGGTGCGCGGGACGAGGTGAGCCAAGTCCCGTGCCGTGATTGGTCCGTTCAAACGACGAACGAGTTCACGGACGTCACACAAAGACACTTTCGACTCGAACATGGAGTAAAATTACCGTATGCGTGGCAGCGGGGGTAGCGCGACTATGCTCAGTCTAGAGGATGTTTTGTCTGTGCTTAACTACTACTTACTTATATGTATACCTACTTTAAATGGTTTGGTAAAAAAATTATAGAATAGAAATATGTATTTATTCGTAACACAAATACAAGTGAAACATAATAATTACGTACATAATAGAAAAATATACAAAGAAGAAATTGCCATGAAATGGCCTCAACTTAGCATGTTGCCAGCATGTTGCTGGCGACTTCCAGCGCTGATTCTTTTGATTGATCAAATTAAAAGCTATCGCTGCTTTGTTGATGAAATTATCAATTGTGTACTATTGTACGGAATTGCCCCTATGACCGAATTGGCCGCATTGACCTTAGAGAAGATAAAGAGATCTAGGGTTGGCCATTAAGTGGAGTCGGAACAAGCTAACAAAATGCAGGTACTTTAGCTCCACAACTTTTACGACCAGAACGTTTTATTCTTTCAATCGATTCTGTCAATTGATAGAGGGACTCTACCAATCTTTAATTTAAAAAAAACTACTACTTCGCTCACTTTTGCAAGAAGTTTCCTTCATCATCATGTCATACAATTTAAGTAACGGCGCGTATCCACAATACCCTGATAATATTTGCCAAAACGTTATATGTAGGTACCCAAAAACCTCAATACACTTGCAACTTTTTAGCTTTGTACGTTGAGGGCAACGCACCTTTATTTAAACTAATGATACAGTCCGCTGCAAAAATGCATTAACTGCAAAAAGTGCACTCACGGTGAATGCATGCGGAACGCGAGAGCGCATACTGCAGACATTGCAAGCGGAGAGACGCTGTAGAGACAGTTTTAATTATTAGATTACTTAAATTGCACTTAAACATGTTATTTACTAAACAAAACAGAATGTAAAATATCAAATTTACATAAAAAACATATTGATTCTTTTGTAAATTTTGCAGATTTTACGGGACAATACGCTGTAGCCTTACCACGACTAGCTTGACATTGACACTTACTTGAAAGTTGACACTGACATATTCGCTAGCGTGTGTGTAACTTACTTTCTATGCATAGCGCCCGCATTGGCATAATATATTAGTGCGAGCGAGATGTATAGAAATTAAGTTGCGCAGACGTTAGCGAATATGGCAGTGTCATGGTAGCCGTAAAGATTTCTTGTAGAACGTTGACTTGAAATTGATGCGTCTAACTAAATATTATTATTTATTATGTAGTTAAGGTTTACTCGGGTAATTCCGAATGTCGAAAACTGTTGGATAATTCCGAAAAGAGACTTTTATTATGATGGAATTAAGGGTGATTTTCATCTGAATTTCGGAATTATCCGACATTCGGTATTACGCGAATACACCTTACCTACCTAATTTTCTACGAAAAATTTACATTCTCAAAATGGTAGAGTCAACAGGTCAAAGTGTGAAATGTCATCTATCTATGAAAAATTTATTTTTATAATGATAATTTTATATAATGTTTTTATAATAAATAAGTAATGATAATTTGTTCCATTCAAGTCGGTGTAAACTGTAAAGTTAGGTTAGATGGACTCTACGAGTAGGTATAATTATGATTAACTTTACTAAAATATCACGCGTAGGTACTAGTTTTATTTTCCCTACTCGACACAGTTTAGAAATGGCAACGCGCGTTAAAATAATGAGAGAACAGACTGTTTTTGTTGACATTCTCGAGATTTTGCGCAGAGAATGTTGAATGAACTTTTGGGGCATTCTACAAAAATGTCGCATACAAAATGCCATTCTTCTAATTCTTCTGAAAATGCTGAGAAAACGATATTTGGTCTGGTAATATTTCATGGCTTGGCTAACAAATTAGGCAAACGCAAAAGCGTTTCGTAAGCGACATTTTTGTGGAATGCCTCATAAGTTTAGTCTTTGTGTACGTATGTTGTTTGTAATTAAACCATGAATATGAACATTATGAACTAATATTTAGACTACGAACGTTACAGTCATGTCTGCGATGTAAGGTGCTAAAAAAGTTTATTGACCTCTGAAGTTGGCTGTACCTAAAGCTAATCTGTAAAACTATTACAATAAAAACATAGAAAACAAATGATGTTTGATAATGTTTTTGAGTGTATTACTATTACTAATGAATAAGTGTTCCGTGAACAATATTTTGTACGGAACACATCACATTTTATTGCAACGCATAGGTAATTATGTATTATGTCCACGAATATAATTTAAGTAACTAGATATCTACATAGATCCATTGTATGTGTACATATTTATATTATTTATAAGTTTATGTACAAGTAAGTAGATTATATTGGTTTTTCCTTATGTTTGTGACATTAAAATTGCTCTATTTTCTGTTTTCCTGCATTATCGTCTATTGTTCTTTGAAGTCATCATTGTTGAGCTCATATTATTATTAACTTATTATAAATGAAGGATAAGTATCTAATAATTGTCAGGACCCGGACCCGGGTATGTCCTTAAACTACGTCCAAGACCACCGGTGGACGGGCAGCAGCGTCCCTCAAATTCGGTGTACTCTACTGCTATCGCCAACCCGCCTGCCAAGCGTGACGATTATGGCATTCACTCCCCATAAGGGGGAGGCCTATGTTCAGCAGTGGACGTCTTATGGCTGAGATGATGATGATGATGAATTGTCAGGATATTAAAACTGTTTCCCAACCTAATTAGGGTCTGCGCGGAAAGAGAAGAGACGTAGAATGTATTGGATCCCATAAATTTCACGACTCTTATCTGTAATACCTAGTGTACAAAACGTCTGTCCGTCTGTCTGTATGTCACCAGACTGTATCTCATGAACCGGGACAGCTACATTTGAAATTTTCACAGATGATGTTTCTGTTGCCGCTACAACAACAAATACTAAAAAGAACAGAACCCTCGGTGGGCGAGTCCGACTCACACTTGTCCGGTTTTTTTCATAATAGTTAGTTAGCTACTTCAGTAGGTATATAAATACTTTTAAAACAAAAGAATTACTAGAATCTACCTATCGCTTATTCCAAATTCAAATGAATGCTTATAGTATTATGGTTCATTTTGCAATGTATTTTTGCCGTTTTAGTTTTGATAGCAATGTAAATTTTCGCAGTAGAGTGACGTAGGAAAATATTGACTTTACTGATAACGTTGAACTAAAGGTTAATGTACTGGAACTGGTATATATGTGTGGTCTTTCGACATGGTTTGGGGTAGGGTTTTGGTGTAAAGTTGGAGCGGTAGCGGAAGCGGAAAATTGTGTCAGAGTTAAATTTTTGTACGCATCCGTATTTTGGAAATTGATTAAAAATTGACGATTAAGTTGAATAGTGCAAAAAGTACCTTTTCTATTATAACATGAGAAGGACGAGAAGAATTCGAATATAAATAAATTATTGCCTGCATTTCGAAATTACGAAAAATAGAGGAGAAATGGCTGATATCAAGTAAACTAGAAGTACTTTGGCAACATGCTACTGCAACGCTTGTCGAGGCATCCTTGCTTACTGACCTTACTGTTGCTAGTAGAAATTGTTTATGTAGATACTTATTTTATTCCTGTGAATGCGTTTGAAATAGAGATAGGGGTTGGCAACCTGTCATTGGTTTTTATAGATAGGGCCATCATAGGTTTTATGGGGCCCACTGATTACCAGTTCGCCGGACGATATCAGACTATCAGTTAACCGGAAAAATTTACAGGTCCGACCAACTGACAGGCTGATATCGTTCGGCGAATTGTCCAGGCCATAAAATAAAATAGAATAAAAAATATCAAGAACAGGGAAAACCTATGCGACATATCGAAAATACTTTTTGGTCGACCAGCCAACCCCATTGACGCATGGCCCATTCTTAACTTGGATTACCATTATAAATAGGAGCAAATAATAAATCAAGAATCAATTGCAATTACAATGAAAACAAACAGCCAAAGTTTCAATACGAAACAAAGAAACAATTTCACCACTGTCGCAACCAATGATCGATGTATAGTCAGCCAAGAAAGTGGTCTACCACTTTTCGACTCTATCAATCAGATGATAGAGTCGAAAAGTGGTAGACCACTTTCGTACTATATCTATGCAAATCCTAAAAATACCCACCATCCATTAACCGGACCTAGAAGAAATTATATTATAGATATAATAGAAAAAGGTGATAACTCTTTACAAAAATATGACACATACATCATTTTTCTTTTAAGAATAAAAAATACGACGCTGCCAAGTATTGCGTATCCGACATCTAAAACTTTGAATGAAGAACGTCATAAGTGTGTATGGGATTTGTAGGCGGTTGTAGCGTTTTGATACTTGCGATTTCACTCGTGCGCATCATTTGTCATCGTCGCTCAAACGATGGATATATCTATCATGGTACCGGTCAATGTATTGGAAAAGTACTCTTAACAAGCTTTTTAGAAAACATTTTCATTTGTTACACGATTTACATATCGGTAATAAAACAGATTGTGTATTGAATTTTCTTATGCTGTCCACGCCATTCGTAAAATATCGCACTATGCAAAAATTTTATAGTGTTTGAAAGTATCGGTACCTAAGGGGTCATTCATTAATTACGTCACACGAATTTCTAGGTTTTTTTACCCCTCCCCCCCTCCTTGTCACACTTGGTCACATTTGGCAAACCCCTCCCCCCGAGTGTGACGTCACATTTTTTCTACGAAATTGCCAAATTGGATTAAGTAAGTACCTAAGTATTATTAATATTTTATCAAAATATTTTTGACGATATAAATATTTAGTAATTTTATAACCCAAAACTGCTTAAGAAACTTAAACGAATAAAAACGATTATCGTTTAAAAAACTTGTTATTTAAATGTACAGCGAATAAAATAATTTAAATAAATTTTCGGTTACTGATGAAGTTAAAGTGACGTCACAAAGTTTGTGTCTCCCCCCTCCCCGATGTCACAATATGTCACATTTTCTTGACCCCCCTCCCTCCCCCTAAACGTGTGATGTAATTAATGGATGACCCCTAATGTGCATCGGACACCTCTAGCAGACATTAGGCTACGGCAACCCTTACCATATCGAAGACCATGCAATATAGTTAGTGATCGTTATCAACGTGCAGTTTTCGTAGCAAAGGGTTGGCAGAAAAAACAAATACATTTGAATATTCACTTTTATAAATACTTATCTTAGGATTTCAGTTTCACCTCTAGATATAACTCTTTACGGTACAAAACCTTTTCCGCCCTAATATATTTTTAAAACAATGTACGTCAAATGACATTAAATGTCATGAAAATACAATTATAGTTGCGTGCAATATTTTAGAGACTTAAATTAACCTTCCTGTGACTTCTGTTAACGTAGAAAGGTCATTTAGCTATTTAAAATGGATTTTTCCAATCGACATGAACGACTGACAGCCAAATATGTTGAGCAAAGTTTAGTTGTTTATTAGGTATAATTTGGATAAGTGATGTAAATAAATCTCATAATACTCGTAATGTTTAAAATACTTGCGTATTTGTTTTTTTGTCAACCATACTTTGCTAACAATACAGCACGTTGAGAACGATCACTAAATATAGTATCCGGTTTATTTATGCATTTATTAATTAACTATATATATAAGTCTGTCATTTCCGTCGTCAGTAGAACAAAGCGAAATTTAAAAAAAAAAAACTGAAAAGCAAAAAACAAGTTCAGTAGTCGAGAACATTGAATCAGTTTCATGATTAACATTTCGTATGTCAATTTTGGACCTTGGAGTTTAAAAATAATGTCCAAATCGCTTGTGACGGATCCGGAACGAGGCATACGAATCGTTATGACACAGATAAAACAAACTATACATTCTTATACGAAACAGCAACTTCAACAGTCGGGACCCATTATTTTCGTCAACATTAGTGCCGCAGCCTAGACTTTTAATGGGTCCCGACTGTTGAAGTTGCTGTTTCGTATAAGAATGTATAGTTTGTTTTATCTGTGTCATAACGATTCGTATGCCTCGTTCCGGATCCGTCACAAGCGATTTGGACATTATTTTTAAACTCCAAGGTCCAAAATTGACATACGAAATGTTAATCATGAAACTGATTCAATGTTCTCGACTACTGAACTTGTTTTTTGCTTTTCAGTTTTTTTTTTATTTTTTTCTAAAGATAGCTTTTTTGCAGTCGGGTTTTTTTATTTTCTAAATTATCTTTTTTTTATTTAACACTTTTTAGTTAGTATATTATAAATGTAAAAACCGGCCAAGTGCGAGTCGGACTCGCGTTCCAAGGGTTCCGTATATTACACAATTTTTAACAATCAGTGCCGGATTAAGATATTTTGATGCCCTAAGCATTTCTAGGTGCCCCCTCTCCCTAGGGTCATCAAGATTACATTGATTTTTTGGTAAATTGACAGAAGTTCATTGCCGCATTACAGCTGAGAATGGAAATCAGTCGAACATCATTTTATCACGAAAATTGACAGTGCCGCAGCAGTAATGTTGCAACAGAGTACCTAATGCTGTTGCAGTCGCCACCCGAATGTCACCTTTATCATAGCTTAGAAAGTAATAGAAACGCGAGCGAAGCGAGCGCGGAAATTTTTCGATATAAAAACGCAATATGATAGACAGTTGTACATTTTTACTTTTAGTATGGAAATCAGTCACATCATTTTATCACGGAAGTTGACAGTACTGCAGCAGTAACGTTGCAACAGAGTAATGTTGCTGCAGTCGCCACCCGAATGTCACCTTTATCATACATTATATAGTTATTGAAAACGCGAGCGAAGCGAGCGCGAACATTTTTCGATATAAAAACGCAATTTTACTTTTAGTCCCAACCAGGCGCGAATCCAGGATTTCATACAGAGAAGGGATGGGACAGTTTTCTATCAGCCTAGCTTCGCATAGGGCTCGATATTTAAGGGTCTCAGCGAGGTTGTTTTCATGCATAAAATATGCAAGAAAGCAGAGCTTGGAATTGAATTGACGAAGTGTGAGAAAGGCAGTAGGCCCGGCTGCGAAAGAGGAAAGCTTGGATTTGGATCCACGCCCAAATGTAATTAAGGCAGAAGATCAACTTTGCCGTAAGGCAGAAGGCCTCGCATAAAACCTAACGCCGAACCGCAAAAGAGTGGGTTGAAATCGAATCTATGCATGTAATCACGACTCTTCTACTGCTACCGATTGTTTCTTAAAGAATTACGCGCCATTATTTTTGCAAATTAGCTTTTGGACAGCTAAAAAAATCGTGTGGTAAAGACGATGTGTCTGTCCCTAATTTTAAAATTTGTTCACCTTTTTCAACCTGGCATTTTGGTGCCCCCCTGTTGATTTAATAAATTAATAATACAACAAAATTAAACGACAGTAAATTAATTGCCCCTCATTGCACAGTGCCATCTTTTGGGAAACTGAGTAAAAATTAAGTAATCAAGAAAACTAAAAATGAGTTTACATAGTTACGTAGTGGTAAAATAAACACACATATCAACACGCTCTGCCTTAATTACACTTGGGCATGGATCCAAATCCAAGCTTTCCTCTTTCGCAGCTGGGCCTTCTGCCTTGCTCACACTTCACATTCACTTGGTCAATTCCAAGCTCTGCTTTCTTGCATCTTTTCTATATGAAAACAACCTCGCTGAGACCCTTAAATATCGAGCCCCATGCGAAGCTAGGCTGATAGAAAACTGTCCCATCCCTTCTCTGTATGAAATCCTGGATTCGCGCCTGGTTGGGACTAAAAGTAAAAATGTACAACTGTCTATCAAATTGCGTTTTATATATAGAAAAATTACATTATAACATATAATAAAGGTGACATTCGGGTGGCGACTGCAGCAGCTTTACTCTGTTGTAACGTTACTGCTGCAGCACTGTCAATTTTCGTGATAAAATTATGTGACTGATTTCCATTCTCAGCTGTAATGCGGCAATGAACGTCACTCAAATTACTAAAAAAATTCAATGTAATCTCGATGACCCTAGGGAGAGGGGGCATCATGGTCTAGAAATGCTTAGGGCATCAAATATCTTAATCTGGCACTGGTCGTTTGCGGAGTGAAAGGATTTGGGACTCGCATTTTATACGCATTACCATGCCTTCCCGAAAAAAATCGAATCATTCGCAAAAGTCTCGCAACGCATTGAGGTTACAAGGGGCACGTGATCTTCCTCAGGAAGATCCTGAAGAAGACCACGGTGAGTGGGTGGCGCTCTAGCCAGGCAGGCCGCTTTGCTTTCGCTCGCGCGCGTATACCTTACTGTATCCTCCGATATAGGTACATCTACTACTCTGTCGTTTAAATCACGTGTAAAATTTGAATAAGGGTGAAAAAAACTATTGATTTTGGAGTGTAGTTTTATTTAGTGGTACCTAATTGTAAAATATTTTATCTGGACTACAGTCCTCTAGCATATCCATCTGTCAACTTTACTTCAAGTTCCGCCTTCAGGGGAGAGGGAGAGAAATTAGGCTATTAGAAATAAGTCGCTTACTGACACAGACCGAATTCCACGCGGGCGGAGCCGCGGGCACAGCTAGTACTTATACTTAAATAAATACGTACGTACATATAGGCTTGATAATAATATTTTTATTTTTATTATAGGATAGTCAGTAGTCACATAGTCACATTGGCCTCCTTTGCGTCGCGCAGTGCAGTATTAATACTGAACAGAATTACTATAACTTTATAACGTTATAGATTTTAAATGGTCACTCTAAATGAAAAACTGTGAAAGAAACCTATAACTGATTTTTAAACACCTATTCAGTGATACCCCACTCGACATATTTCGTTAACTTTTTTTTTTTTTCAATTTTGGCGTCTGGTTGTCGCCATATTGAATTTTGATTACTGTCACGTGTTTAGTGACACACGCAAGAGTAAGACGGTTCGATTGACGTAAGAATTATCAAAATCGGTTCACGCGTTTGGGCTCTGGAGTGCCACATAGGAACAAACATACATACATACATACATACATACATACATACATACATACATACATATACAGGGTGATTCAGGAGACGTGAGCAGGACTAACACTGCGCATTTTGTAAATTATAAGCAACTGTTTCGTACCAGTATTAGTGAGGTTAACGTTAATTTTCTAGTCGTGTTGAAAAAAAAAGTTCTTAATTTATTTACGACATGCATGGTCACCCTACAATTAGAATGCTAAACTACCGATATTCTGTGTCAAATTGAATGTCATCACGGTCTGGTTACTAATGAAAACTCGTATCTCACTCAAGTTTGACAGTTTATTTTCTTCGTAATCATAATGCTGTCATTACGGTTAAAGAGGTTTTATGTTTATTAATTAGGTCTTGTAGGGTGACCATAATTGTAGAGAATTAAATTTGCCCTGGCCAAAAAGTTAAAAAATAGGATAAAGTGTGGTTGTTTCACGTAAATACGACAGTGATCGATCAATTATCAGTTACTGAGTGTGCAGGATTAGTCCTGCTCACGTCTCATGAATCACCCTGTATAGGCTGATAAACACATTACCCTCCTTTGCGTCGCGCAGTCGGGTAAAAAATAATTATAGGTGTGATGGGTTATCGTCCCATTGGTAGACAATTTGAATTCCGCACCTTTTTCTACTGACAAAGTTGTTTGACTGGCTATATGTCTCTATTCGACAATCATTTGGATAAGGAAGGAAGACATCTGCAAATCTGCATCAAAAGTCAGCTATATCTGTATGTCCTTGACTCACATTTGACTAATCACTAATCAGTGAATAAATTATTCTCCGTGACGTACATAAACAGAACATTAAGATAACTTTGTTGTTCATTTCAATATCAAGATCAGGCGATCGCAGACGCGTGGGGGTCAGATGTCAAACAGTAAAATCGTTGTTCTAATTGAGATACGAAACTATCGCAAACTGTCTATTAGTAGTCATTTGTGACGTCACACGGGTAAAGGTACCTTATGGCGGTTGGCGCTTACGCTATTAATAACGCCGCTCCATTATTATTGCGGCGCTATGCGACGTAAGCGCCAGCCGCCATAATAGTCCGATAGCAATAACTTTTGAAGTTATAAGATTATTAATGTTGCTTGTTTTTTACATATAGTTTCCAGACCACATACTAAACCTAATAATAATAATTTGTGTCATCCTAGGTATTTGCTTCGGTAGAAATTTAGGTATTTCTTTTTTTAAACAGCATTCGGTAAAAACAATATTCGAGATGAAATTCTTTGTTTCCCTGTAAAAGCGAAGTGGCTTCCGACATACACACGCATTTTGTGTCATTTTCATCCACGGGTATAATAACATTTAATAAATACCTAATAGTGAACCTAGAATGCCTAAAATAAAATTATAGTCGGTAAGTGAAGTGTTGTACTTCACAGGATATTATAATATGTTATTCAAACAAATGTGTGTCAAATTCATCCACCGCTTTTATTTTTAATATTTTTTTTTCTTATAAAAATCAAGTATCTGCCACAAAAAAAAATTCATGTTATTAAGTTTACTTCTACATTATTATAATGCCACATCGAGACAACATTCATAATTTGGGTCATTTTCAACCACGGTTTTTTACTATTTGGCAAAATAAAACTTTGCATGAACGGCGTACGCGGGGAAGGCTACCTACGCGGGTAGGGTGCTTGTTAGATGAACATTATGGCTTCTCTATCCGATGGGCCAACGCCGGCCACTCCAAGGAACGCAGCCATGCGGTAGAATGAGATAGCAATATCACTTGCTCCCTCTAACGCATAAATGCGTCCCTTGGAGTGGCCGGCATTGGCCCATCGTGTAGAGGAGCCATTACAGTGTATTTATTTCATTCGGAGGCATCTTTTCATAGGCTCCTCATACTGACCAACATTCGTGAAGTTCGCAATCAAAAGGTGCCACTTTATCCTTGCCAAAGGACTCTCTGACAGGTTTTTTGTATAATGATACAATAAAGTTTCGTCTTTATGGTAAACGACAAAGTGGTCCCTACCTTTTGAATGAGAATGTCCCATCAGCGACTTTTAAAAATAACTTTTATTCGATATTTAGAACACTTTTTAAGATTATTTTAAGACGCAATGTATTGCTAATTTTGTGATGTATAAAGCCTGGCATGCAACGTCAATTATAATGATGATGATGTACATTGAATACAAGACTTCATAAATTATAAAAGTTATTGAAAAAAAAAGTATGTTCGTTTGAGGAGCAGAATATAATTGTTTTAATTATTTTGGTGATATTACGGGCTCCACCGGGTTGGTATAATTATGAGAAAAAATGTTGGCTTGCGATTATCGTTAGCCACGCCCCCCACAACAAAGCATGAATTGAATGAAATGAAAATATTTGCACTTGCATGTGCAACTATAATATGTACCTAGTTCTTCTTCTTCTTCCTGGCGTTATCCCGGCATTTTGCCACGGCTCATGGGAGCCTGGGGTCCGCTTGACAACTAATCCCATGATTTGACGTAGGCACTAGTTTTTACGAAAGCGACTGCCATCTGACCTTCCAACCCAGAGGGGAAACTAGGCCTTATTGGGATTAGTCCGGTTTCCTCACGATATGTACCTATGAATATGTACCTAGTTGATACATAATATAAAGACTGATTTTATTAATTTTAGTAATATATATTATAACGATACCTTTTGGTTCAATTGGCGTAAAGAACAAAATGCTACTTTTCAGGAGACGCGAAAAACTGCATTTTTTTTAAATGTTTATAATATATTTTTGTGGTTTATCGAGCTATGTTTTTGATGTGTATTGGAAAAATACTCAAAATGTTAGTCTCTTTAACCAGAATTAGCAATCATATCTATAAATTAAATACGAAAGAAGTTAATTTCCTTTAAAATTGGTCAAAAACACTATGAATGTCCTTTACGCCCATGAATTTTTTTATTAATTTAGTGAATCTTGTTTATTAGGGGGACGTAAGAGACGTTATCAGACTATTTTATTCCAAAATCGGGGTGTATTAGTTACCAGTCACGGTACACATGTTAACTTTTCTCAGCATAATTTACTGTTACGAAGCTTAAAAATGTATCAAACGGTAGTTGATTATGCCAGGTATATCCCGATTAGAGTTATAATAGTATAGTATCTAAAATCCTAAGAACTTTGTTTATTAAAATTTTCATACATAGGAATTTTACATCTTAAAAATAATTACACAGTAACTATTAGTCAAACCCGTTCTTTATCGCTTCCGGTGCAAAAGTGACCATAATACTCACGGCATTACCCCGCTGGATGGCTATGGACAGCCTCTGCACCAGAAAAGATTCAGAGTGGGGATCCTCTCCCTTTTGCCTATGTCACGCACAAATTGTTTCGCGTCAGCAGCCCAGCAGCCCGCAGTTTCCTAAAGGGACGAAAATAAAGGGCAAGTAAAATAATATCAATATGTAGTATAATATGTTTGTTGTGTAGTGTAATGTGTTTTCTATGTATTTAAGTATTTATATATTATATATATCGTTGTCTGAGTACCCACAACACAAGCCTTCTTGAGCTTACCGTGGGGCTTAGTCAATTTGTGTAAAAAAAATGTCCTATAATATTTATTTATATTTATTTATATGTCCTTTACGACCATACTGACCATACGAGATACGATATGAAAAATCATCAAGACAAATGAAGGGCTTAAAGGACGACAAAACACATGTAAGTCATTTACAACAATATTTATAGCGGTAACCTTTACGATAATATCCATATTTCTAATTTATAACTGGTAATTTACCATTGAGATAAGCTGTTTTTGCAAGCTCATAATGCAAAAATTGGGTCGTAAAGGCAACTTTTTAAGAGATATCGAACGAAAGCGCTTGGAATTCTGAACAAAACTGTATATAACGACTACCGTAGGCTCAAAGGGCGTAAGGGACAAAATTGCGAAAATGCAGTTATACCCAGTATTTTTTTTTTCTATCGAATAGTATTATTTAACGTCTTGATAACTTGAAAAAAATGTCCGTTAAGCACTATGAAAAATCAATGCTTATACACAATTTTCCAACGCATTTGGCCGTATCTGACAATTCAAAAAAATTTTGTGAGACATTTTGGCGTAACTCCCAACTTTGTGTACGATTTGCGTGGATGTCTTTTGCATCGGAAATTTTATTAAATAAATATGTGGTAATTTTTTGTCCGTTACGCCTCTTTGCGCTTTTTGAGTGCTAAATGTACGTTACGCCCATAACTAATGGATGTTTACACGAGTGTTAGATAATTCAATGTACAAGATACGCCCCCATACTATGTATAATTTCGGGTTTATAATTGTTGTTTTTTTTGTGTTTAAGTGGGATGAGCTAGTTATACTTTCCTTGTGAATTTTTTTATTAAGTAGGTACTTGCATTACCTACTCATGTGCTCATTGCTTTATTTATAGGGTTACTAAATTTTGACAATTTAAACTGAACTAGTGGGTACTTTTTCATCAGTTTTATGAAAATAATAAAACATGACTATATTCAAATGATAATTATGGCGTTTAATTAAGGTAAGACTGATAACTTTTAGTTTTGTTTGTGACTGGGTCATTGGTAATACCTATTGATTAAAACGTATCATTAATACTTTTTTGTTTAAACCCTAATTTACAGGATTACCCTTATGAAAGTTACTGTTTAGTTAAATTAACGTTTGCATTTAAATCCATAGAAGTACGTAAGCCTGGCCTTTTTCTACTCTAATGTAATGTCATAAATATGCGATCATATTCATTAAGTTTTACTGAATAGGCATATGAAATTTCTAAACTACTATTGTACCTAATAGTATTTTAGTATGTAAAAGTAAAATTTATAATCTAATTAACATTACAAACAGAAATAACGCATAATACTTTCTATAGTTAAATTAATTTGTTAGAAATTGTTGTATATCTATTTATTTATTTATTTATTTATGTTAGGAGAACCAACAGCTATAAAATTTACAATAGACAACAAGATTAAAATAGGAAGCCAATTACAGGAACTCACAGGTAGTTACAAAGTATTAAATTTTAAACTAATGCTAGCACCTACGCACACACACATGCGTACAAAAAGAAAGAGAATAAAAAAAGAAGCATAATTGAAAATGGCAATAGAAGCCTTACAATAGATCTTAAGTTTTAACACTTATAGCTAAGTTTAACACTTATAGCGCCTAGAATAACAGAGGTCTTAGAATTCAAAAGATGAGAACAAAACAAAACAAAATAAAAAGATTGAAATGTAGTTAAGGAATACGTTATGTAATATTGGTATATTAATACACTAAGTTGATAAATTCAATGCATTTGCTCGCCTAGTGAAGAAAATAAAAAGAAAAGCCGAAAGTATAGGTACATGAATTAAATACATTACTAGAAAGGTCGCTCACACAAAACACCGCTTAACCAAACTATATTTTTTCGGAACAAAAATGTAAATTATAGTAAGTACTTAGAAGTATAGTGTTCCCTAAATGCAAGTAGTAGCAATATTGGCAATATTGCAACGAAATTATTGGATTTACGCCAAATGGTACTAAAACAGTTTAAAGTTTAGTACATTACGCCCTTTTTCTAATAAGATAGAGGGGAATATCCCATTTTGCTCAAGACGATAAAGGTAACGCCGGTGTATAAGGGAAAAGGCTCTAAACGAGAACTAAAATCCTATAGGCCCATATCAATAGTCCCGGCGATATCGAAAATGTTTGAGATGGGATTGTGCGACCGACTAACCAAGTTCCTAATGGCTAGCGGCGCACTCTGTAAGCAGCAGCACGCCTACCAAGTTGGTAGGTCCACAACCGGAGCCGCTCGCTTTTTGAAGCGAACTGTATTGGAACACCTCGAGAGCAGGAAACGCGTAGCTGCTGTCTTCTTTGATTTGTCACGTGCCTTTGATTTGGTCGATCACAATCTCATCGCAAACAAACTTGAACACTATGGCGTCCGTGGCATTGTACTCAAGTTGCTCAATTCCTTCCTATGTGACAGAGAGCAATCGACTGATGTCAACAATAAGAAGTCGAGTCTTGTCCCCATAGGAAACAGGTCCGTACCGCAAGGGTCGAATATTGGAAATAACATGTTCCTAATTCTAATGAATGACCTTCCGTTTGACTCGCCAATAGTAGACTTTATAATGTACGCTGATGATATCTGCGCCATTATTAATGCCGACACCAGAGATCAACTGCTTGCAAACATTCGCTACGTTATAGATAACCTCTCTGAGTGGTTTGCAGTAAATGGAATGCTCCTAAATCTCGATAAAACCAACCTAGTCGAGTTCAACTTAAAGAAAAGTCAAGAACCTGCTGAGACTAATTCAGTACTTGTAAAAAATATTACAATCCCGATTGTTGACCATGTCCAATTTTTGGGTTTCACTTTTGACTGTGGTCTAAAATGGCAACAGCATATTGACAGGATGTGTACGAAACTCCATTCTGCCTACTTTATAATAACCCGTCTCATGCCTATCCTATCGAACGAAAACCTTTTAATAGCTTATAACGCTTATTGCCACTCCGTACTAACATATGGCATTGACCTGTGGGGCCTAGCTGCTGACAGGGATCGTCCATTTCTTATTCAAAAGAAAATCATTAGAAAAATAGCACGCGTTGCTCCGGACACGCCGGCCCAGCAGTTATTCATACAGCTCAAAATCCTGACATTACCATCTATTTTCATTCTGGAAGTTGGCAAGTACGTCCGTCAGAATCTCGAATCGTTCAGTAAGAAAAAATGGAAAAGCGGTCGTTATCACGAGAGCAGACAACACGACCTGGATGTGCCAAAGCACCGGCTTGCTAAGGCGGCCAATAGCTTGCACGTTTTGGGTCCGCAAATATTTAATAAAATCCCTGCTACCATTAAAAGCACTAAGACACACTTGGGCTTTGCCCTAAAATTAAAATCATTGCTGTTACAGAAGGCCTACTATTCCGTCTCTGAATTTCTATCCGAATGAAGTTAAATAACTTAGACATGCATAATTGTGTGTTGTGTCCCATATTAGTGCAGCATTTTTTATTTATTACCTTTATTTTATTTTTAATTTTTTTTATATTATTTTTTTTTATTTTTTATCTTTCAAATTGTAATATTTGGCTAGACTTATATCGACCAGGATCTGAACCGAAACTCTGAAAACTGATGTAATATTTGAATTTTTAAATACTTAAATTGACCAAACCTTAATTTATATTATTACTATCTGTACATATTATTGTTTCAATACACACATAATACATATTATTGTTTGTTGTAATTTCAGTAGCATTATGAAGAATCCTGCTACTCGAAATGTTCTTTGCCGCACAAAACTCGGAAACGCGCTGAATGAATGCCCGCACAGAGGTCTGACCGTCATATCTCAACTTTGAAAACTTATTCGCGTCGTTACCCTCACACGTCACCGAAATATTAAGAGGCGCCGATAAAGTGACAGGAGAAGCCTGCACACCAGTGCTAGTGGAAGCCAATGGATCGACCACGTCCCTAAGGGAACTAGCGCGGTCTGAGCATTGCCTAAACAAACTGACACATTGATCATAAGCCTCTTTCTCTACCTCCTCTACACAAGTCACGCGATTAAGCCGATGATAAATGTGATTGATCAAATTCTGTGCTCGGAGTAAGGAACTCCTATTGAGAGGTTTGGAATCAAGTAATGTATTGACCTTCTCCAAAACAGAAACCACCCCGTCTATGTCCTCCTTCGCGTCAAACGGGCTAACAAGTATGTCCTCGGATGGAAAAACGGGACCACATTTGGCTATCTGCTTACGCAAGTCCTGAACTGAAGAAGCTGGAGTCTCACCCCGTATAGCCACTTCGTACTCTAATTCACTTTTTTGAAGAGACATAAATTTTATGGAATAAGCCATTGCAAATGACTATTAAATAAACCTTGGCTAAATGTTGAACAATATTTAAAAGAAATCAAAATACTCCGCCTGTTACAATATAAAATGACAAAGCTACTAACGTTCTGGTTGAAAGTGTATAAAACAAAACGGAATGATGAAGAAAAGAAGCAAAGCACAGACACAAAAATAAAAACAGAAAAAAAAACGTTTAAATTGCAACTAATGCGTACGAAACCGAGTATTGCCAAAATTGAGCTGTAAAAAATAAAATTCCAAAATGTAGCAGACTGTACTAGCGGACAAAATTACAAATTACAGCCGTTAAACAACCGTTACAAAATGTTTATATGATTATATTAAATTAAAATTACAAAAATACGTCCGACTGTACCCTGAGAAAACCTAAAGTTAGTAATACAATTAAAAAAAACAGTTCCATACACTTTAGTTGCTGGCAACCAAAAAAAAAACTTAAAAACGTTTCACAAAAATTAAAGCGTAAAAAGAAACAAACACCAAGCACATATACCACAACTACTTACCCGGGAGTAAAACCAGACTTTCAAAAAAAACCACGTAAGGGCGCCACTGCTACGTTTCAGCTGTGAGGTCTAAATAAAACAAGGAATCTCACTTAATAAGAATTTATTTAACGCTTAAAAAGTCGCTAGCATTCGATAAGATCGTCGAAGGGTCAAAGTCCGTTAACCGTCTGATTTTTACTCCCGGTTTACGAAAGTAGTCGCTGCCCACACGCTAGTACTTCCCTGGCCCGCTGTGTAGCTGAGAGCGATGAAGGGCTGAGGGACGTCAGCCATGTTGCACCAGGGTCAGCACCAGGTCCTCAGGGTCAGCGCGAGCGTGCCATCGTCGGCCTTCTAGCCGTGCTATAGAACCCTGGAATTATTTTAGCTCGTCTTAATAATTAACCCACGAAACGGCTCCCCTGACTGTAACCGGCTTGAAGAAGAAGAGCAGAAGCGGAAGAGGAAGTACATTTATGTTACATTTTGGCGTAACGGACATGCTATTTTCGTTTATAAGCATTGTATTGTAAGTTCAAGAAATCAGTTTAAAAGACCTCGAAAAGTTAGGAATAAGCCACATACAGGCATTAGTTTATTCAAACAAACAAAAAAGGTCTGATTTTTTTTCCTCAAACAAAACTGTTTTTTGGCTCTCCTGAAAAATCGCGTTTTGTCAGTTAAGCCCTTTGAGCCTACGGTAGTCGATATAACTCATTTTCACCAAAATGTCCTTTACGCCAATTGAACCCAAAGGTAATTATTATCCAAGAAGCTTGAACTATCAAAAGTGTTGGTAATTATTATTGAGGGTAAATGTATAATAATAATACTTCAATTTAATTTGTTCAAATACTTCATAGTAGCCTAGCTCTTGTCGGTGGAGTATTCGCCATTCCGTTCTTTTCTCTGCCACTGTTTTGAGCTCCCTGATGCGTCACGTCACTACATTAATTTTCTCTTTGGCCTGGTCAATATATGCACGTCTCGGTCTTCCTCTGCCTCTCTGTTCTTCTATTCTGCCTTCAATTATAGAGTTTATGTAAGTATCGTGACGTATCATGTGCCCCAACATGTTTCCCCTTCGGTTTTCAATTGTTTTTAGCAGAGATCTCTTCTCACCTACCAAATTAAATTAAATTAATATACTTGAAGTAATATAAACAAATTAAAAAAAAAAAACATTGTTTTTGTGGCTAAGAAAACGATCTTTTCCACGTTTAAGCATCCAAAATAACTAAAATGGGGAAAACTTGACAGTGAATACATCTCTATAATTTTTCGGAAAAAAAATGTAAAGTATAGTACTAGAAGTATAGTGTTCCCTAAATGCAAGTTGCCAATATTGCAAAGAAGAGGCGTAAGGGACGCCTTTTTAAAAATAGTCGTGTTTTTTGGCGTAACGGACATGCTATTTTCGTAAATAAGCATTGTATTCAAGAAATCAGTTTAAAAGACCTCAAAAAATTAGGAATAAGCCACATACAGGCATCAGTTAATTCAAACAAACAAAACTGTCTGATTTTTTTCTCAAAACAAAACTGATTTTTGGCTCTCCTGGAAAATCGCGTTTTGTCAGTTAAGCCCTTTGAGGCTACGGTAGTGGATATAACTTATTTTCGCCAAAATGTCCTTTACGCCAATTGAACCCAAAGGTATTATCTAAGAAGCTTGAACTATCAAAAGTGTTGGTAATTATTATTTAAGGTAAATGTATTCAAAACATAAGAATAAACAGGCTTTAAATAACCTCAATATGTGTAATTAATAATATCTATTGTAAAAAAATGCTAAGTCCAAAAAAATACATAAAAAAAATAATGTGCATAATTTACGTTAAGTATGGAAAGACTGGTTTGTGCTATTTATAATGAAAAAAAAATGTTTATATTAAAATTTATTAGTCCATATAATTAAGATATATTGAAGTTAGACTTGATTAGATAATTAGATATAGAAATCAAAATATTAATAACATTGATATAAATTAAGTTCAAAAAGTAATATTTTTATCAAAGAATGAAAGTTACCTCAAGTCACGGCATTAATAAGCAAATTTTACTCAAGTGGTACCTTTTCCCTGTCATTGCCACAAGTATATGATGCGTAACCGTGAACACTAAAGTTTGTAAATTGCGAACTCTTTCTCTTTTACTCCAATTAGACGTAATAAAAGTGACAGAGAAAGATGTCCGCAATTTGCGAATTGCGATGTTCGCGGTAGGCCCTCAGGATGGATATGTCGCATATTTGTTAATCAACATTACGTAACGAATGTCAAAGAGGAATTTCACATTTTCAATGTGTATAGATATAAACAGACCTTAATTCTCTTTCTTACTTACACACTTACAGTTATTTTGCTAAATGGTGATATAATGTACAATATCTATAAGTTCTCTTTGTAGTAGTATAACTTTGCATAAGTTGCGTTAATTTGGCGCGCAGGCGAAGTAAACATGCGTTGCGTACGCAACGTGTGGTTTTTAGAGAGAGGCCCTTACCCGCCGTCACGCCAAGGTCGCGCCGCGCCCGCCGCGCCCGCTCCCCGTGCACGGCCCGCGTTGCCCGTTAACGCTACGTCTTACGTAGGCGAACAACGCGCGAACGCGGCGCGGCGCGGCGCGGCGAAATCAATCCTTTGATGCCCATAGAAGTGTCCTACGTAAGCGATCTCGTTGCGAACGCGGTGCGGCGCGATTTGCACGCGAATGTCAGGCGGCGCGGCGCGGCGGCGGCCGCTTTCGCCGCGCCGCGCCGCGCCGCGTTCGCGCGTTGTTCGCCTACGTAAGACGTAGCGTAAGAGCCACCCGCTAGCGTAGTATGAACGCGAACATTATTTTTGTATTATTTGTTTATGCAATGGATGAAACTGACACAAATTCATATTTCTTATTTATCCCGCCTTTTATATTAATAAGGTGTGAACTCTAGTAACCTTAATATTCTTTTGTTATGGTAATAGCCTGTTAGAACAAAATTATCAAAAATCTTATGAAGCTGTGCCTCAATAAGACACAAAAACATGTAATGTACATATCGATACGATTAAATGCGACGTCAGCAATTTATTTTAACTTTAATTATTTTTTGAGTCATTTTGAATAGTATGACATAGTATCCGATTGCAATGGACGTAATTGACACAAACTATGTTTTCACATTAAAAAAACTATCCTAAATGCGACACAGTTACATGTTTTCTCTCGAATATTCTTTTCTCCAAAATAATTCAAAATAAAAATAATTACCACAAATTATTAAATAACTTAAAAAGCAAATAATATCTGTGACACAAAACAAAATGTAAGATTAACATCTTAAAACAGCATTCGTAAGCGAAAAAAAATTTGACTTTAATATTACTTTAAGTTAGGGCTCAAAATATAGCCAGCGCTGCAGGACTATAAGGTACCTTTTGCCGTGGAACGTCACATTTGTGTGGGATTGCAGATACGATTCGTAGTAATTGGTTAATTTTAAATTAAAGGAAAATTGGACTTTACGGGGGCGATTCGAACTCACGACCTTTTGAAACACCGACTGATCTGTAGCTCTACTATCAGTTTCGTGAATGACAGTGAGAAGTGAAGACAGTGAGAAAGTTAAGGAAAATGTATGGAGTAATTGTACAGAGCCTCTACCGGTCACGTAAAGAACTAAAAAATTCAATTGGTACCATGAGTTATAGACGTTTTTACGCGAGTTTTCCATACTTGCCTAACTTCACACCTAAAACGCTCTCTTTCTAATTATATAATGAAAACTGAGCCAGAATTATTCTGCGTAAATACTTTACGCGAGTAAACGTGACAGATGTTATGGAAAAATACGTGCGTTTCCAACGTGACATTTCTGTCAACTTGTAAACACAACAAATACGCAGATTTTTCACGAATATCAATGCAATTTTCAACGTAATATGTATAAATTTATAACAGTATGTGAACTTCAAGCAAAACTTTAAGGGATAAATCAATTAATAGTTCGATAAAAGGCTGATTTAGTACAAAGGTAATGAGTTATACTTGACATCATATTTTCCTATTTCTACTGCTACATTTGCGAAAATCACATTGCTTACGAGCAGTTTTTGGTTTTAGGCAAGAAGCTGATTGAAAACAACATTTCCATGAAAACCCGGATTGCATCATGTATGCATGTAGAAGTTACATATGTATTAAGAATTAAGGCTCAATACAAGGAGCGGTACATAGATAATGTTGCTGTTTTTGTTGCTGGGTGCACATAACACATAGTAAGAATAAGACATACCATACCGCAAGACCTATTATAATATTTACACAAGAATTGCTACGTATTTTATTAAGCATTATTATCTTATATAAAATAAAACATACAAATGTTCTGTGGGTTTATTTATTTTTCTTTACTAAGTAAGTATTATTTTATTTTCCGTTGTTCAAATTATTGTGTTTGGTACCTAGGTAATCGTTTTTCATGTCAACTTGGTAACAGGAAATATAAAACTTTCTTCAAAAACTTTTGCTGGTGGTTCTGAATCTGAAAATTTAAATAAGATTTAAACACATTTATTGCCAAAAACCCGCTGCGTGGGTTCATTTTGTATTGGAAATGGGGCGCTTGGCACTGAAATATACTCGAGATCATATAGGTACTATAAAATTAAAATCGCTATTAAGGTCATACGTAGGGTCTGTGCGGAAAGAGAAGAGTCGTAGGTATAATGTATGGGCTCCCCTAAATTTCACGACTTTTCTCTTTCCGGACACTCTATTAGATAATGTTACTTAGCAGTAGGAGACGGCCGCTGTCATGATGCGGACTGAAGCGGACCATTATAATACATACCTATTTTAATATTTTAAGATTTCTTCTCATGTGTGTATTATTTTCATCATAGGTAATAAATATGTAGCCAAAAGTAGCCTGTATAATCGCGCCGTATACTTTGCTTCCTATTTTTTAACACGCAATGTCATAATTTTAACTCGATTATTAATGATGTTTACGTAATTATCATATTTTGCAATTTTTGTCTTGAATACAATTATATTTTAATTTATACACTGTTTACTAACATTGATGTGTTTATTATTTTCGTAACTATGGCAACGTCAAATCTTTAAAAATTTGTAGAATGAAGGTTGAGTCAGTAACAAAGTGACAAAACTGGTCTTAGAGTATTTAATAACTGGAGTGGCCATTGAGTGCTTACTGTTAGGATTTAGGATTACTGTTCCAAGCAGGAAAGAAAAGCTTGTTTTAACACCATATAGGTAATGTTTATTAATCTCAAGCAAGACTACATAGTAATGGCGTCTCATACGAGAAGAAAGAACACCTACGTTTGTTTTATATTGACAACCGAATAAATCAAATATCATAGTCGTAGTAGTCTCGAAGGTATACTCTTTATTTTTTTGTTGACATTATTACTTACCCCTCTGCCGAAAAACTTGCACAATTGTGCAAACTTTTGTATGGACCGACATGGCTTTTTGTACGATACGTACAAATCATGTAGAAATAGCAATACATTTGACGTCCCCTCCCCCGCAAAAATCGGCGGACTGTTTTGTAAAGAAAATGACAGCGATGACATCTCCCTTCTAAATGCTCTTAGTGGATGGTAGAGGTAAGGAATACAATCTCCGTGTAATTAATAATGAAAAAGTGTCCGTCAAAAACCTTAAGAGGGAAGTATACTACGTAATCGTCCATACAAAAAGAGAAAACGTTTTTCCACTTGTATATAAATACGAGTATCTTCCATTCTCCATGATTTTTAGTACGGTATTGATACAATGAAAAACTAGGTTTATGGGTTTTTCTTTTTTTCGCTACTCTGGAGAGATTTAGAAAAATTATAATAGCTGACAGCGTGCCCAGTTTTTGCAAATATTCTCCCTTAAAGGAGTTTTCTCATAAAGTCATAAAGGATTCTCCTTACCTCTAACCTCTATATTCACGGCTACCATCAGTATATGTAACATTACTTTCTGTGCATCTCACTTGCACTAATATGCGAGAGCGAGATGCATAGATAGTAAATTACGTAGACGTGAGAAAATTTGACAATTTTGTTATTTAGTTCATTAGGTGACTCCTAGAGGCGCTGTATAAAACTCCGATATACTCGTAACTCTTGCTCTGTTTTTTAGTATAGTTAGAAAGGGACAGTATCGTTTGGAGTGGAGTGAAGTTAGGTACATAAGACCGTAAAGAAACGTAAAACGTGACTCACGGCACGTTTATTCACCGAGTGTAAGTGAAAAATACTCTGCCAACTGATGGTAGAGGCTCTGGCCCTTAAAGGAGTGTACACAAAGAAAAGTGTGTAAACATAATAAACTTTGTTCCGAATGGTCGCGAGCTCGAATCATGTCGAAGCCGTGAAATGTATGCTTAGTACGACATTAATAAAACTCGTTTTATTCATTCTTTTCTTCTCTTTGACTTGATCTGTTTACGTCGTCAGGGCTAGATTAGTCCATTCCGTAAGTCATCCGACGATGAAAATGTATTCGCCCTATATGACAATGACATAACACGGCCATTCTATGATACTTCGGCCACATTTGCTAAGTGATATAGCATCGATACTATCGAGAGCACTGGAAATAGCTGACCATTTAAAAGCTAAACGAGACAAATTATTGTTACAAGACTTATATACATTAGTGTCTTTAGAATCTTCGTCACGCTCAGTCAAACCAGGTCATCGCTCCCGCTACAGCTTATGACATTTTAACCGCAATCTAAACGGAAATAAAGCGTAGAATGGACCGCAAGTTGTTCATGTATTCACAACTAGCACAAACCATTATTTTGTGGTCGGTAAACAATAAAATATTAAACGCGCTGGTGGTCTGTTAACTGTTGTTGAGAACAGTACTTACAGGTGTCTTTGATATCGTCACGCCCGGTCAAACCAGGTCATCCGCTACCGCTACCGCTTATGACATTTTAACCGCAATCTAAACGGAAATAAAGTGTAGAATGGACCGCAAGTTGTTCATGTATTCATAACTAGCACAAACGATTATTTTGTGGTCGGTAAACAATAAAATATTAAACGCGCTGGTGGTCTGTTAACTGTTGTTGAGAACAGTACTTACAGGTGTCTTTGATATCGTCACGCCCGGTCAAACCAGGTCATCCGCTACCGCTACCGCTTATGACATTTTAACCGCAGTCTAAACGGAAATAAAGTGTAGAATGGACTGCAAATGTTCATTTATTCACAACTAGCACAAACCATTATTTTGTGGTCGGTAAACAATAAAATATTAAACGCGCGGTGGTCTGCTAACTGTTGTTGAGAACAGTACTTACAGGTGTCTTTGATATCGTCACGCCCGGTCAAACCAGGTCATCCGCTACCGCTACCGCTTATGACATTTTAACCGCAATCTAAACGGAAATAAAGTGTAGAATGGACTGCAAATGTTCATTTATTCATAACTAGCACAAACGATTATTTTGTGGTCGGTAAACAATAAAATATTAAACGCGCGGTGGTCTGCTAACTGTTGTTGAGAACAGTACTTACAGGTGTCTTTGATATCGTCACGCCCGGTCAAACCAGGTCATCCGCTACCGCTACCGCTTATGACATTTTAACCGCAATCTAAACGGAAATAAAGTGTAGAATGGACTGCAAATGTTCATTTATTCATAACTAGCACAAACGATTATTTTGTGGTCGGTAAACAATAAAATATTAAACGCGCGGTGGTCTGCTAACTGTTGTTGAGAACACTCATTAAAATCTAGCTCTTTATTATTTTATGTTACTGTTCTTAACAAATAAGGGAAATATTAACTGAGTGTCCCCAAAAAAAGATATACCGCCAGGATATTGTGTTACTGAAGTCGCCATTAAATATATCGGAGCGGCCGAGGTGCTCAATAACATCTGAACACACACTCTAACGCCCTGACAATAGAGGCGTGCAGATATTTGTGAGAACCTTGGCTGCTCCGATATATCTGACTTTACCGTAAACCCACCCGAATATAGTCCAATACTTACTAAAAATATGGTTCACAAGTTCAACACTTTTACCAGCATTTAATGATTTTCTATATGTATGTACTCGTATGTAGGTAGTAGGTACATAATATATGTCTTGTTTAAAACTCTCCATAATGAAGTTTGTAACATTTCAAATTACTTTCCCAAATACTACCGTAATGGCATAACATAAGAACATATTCGTTTGTTCCATAACCGTAAAAGCATAACATACTTAAGTAGTCATTATATTACGTTGGTTACATATATCCCACTATCATCAGTTTCTAAGTCAGTAAGTCATATACTCAACAACTTTTTATCTATCAAAAAACCGGGCATGTGCGAGTCGGACTCGCGCACGAAGGGTTCCGTACCATAAAGCAAAAAAAAAAACAAAAAAAAGCAAAAAAAAACGGTCACCCATCCAAGTACTGACCACTCCCGACGTTGCTTAACTTTGGTCAAAAATCACGTTTGTTGTATGGGAGCCCCATTCAAATCTTTATTTTATTCTGTTTTTAGTATTTGTTGTTATAGCGGCAACAGAAATACATCATCTGTGAAAATTTCAACTGTCTAGCTATCACGGTTCGTGAGATACAGCCTGGTGACAGACGGACGGACGGACGGACGGACGGACGGACAGCGAAGTCTTAGTATTAGGGTCCCGTTTTACCCTTTGGGTACGGAACCCTAAAAACGGCGAAAAAACTAGTACTAATCGATTTTTTACGTGGTCTAGAATGAGTCATCGCCGTCATCGGCTATTGCTATTTGAAATTCAACCTTATGAATTAAGAAATAGAGTTGTTATTAGGACCGGTTACATTTTTATTTTGATACGCTTTTGTTTTGTGTCATTATCCAACCAAATCGTAAAGAACTTTGACTTAGGTATATCTCTTGATGTTCGAAGTTCATTTTACATTGGACATTATGTCCAACTTAAAAGACCTGCGTTTTAAAACGATATAAAGGACAACAGAGATCCCACTCAATTGGTTGTTAACTTGTTACTGTACAGTCGCCATTAGATATATCGGAGTGGCCGAAGCGCTCAAAAATATCTGGGCTATAATAACCGCGAAAATCGAAGTTCGCAAATTGCGGGCATTTTTCTCTGTCACTCTTATTACTCCTTCATTGGAGTAAAAGAGAAAAATCCCGCAATTTGCGAATTTCGGTTTTCGCGGTAGCCGCTCTGAAGACGCACTCTACCCATATAACCATTCCAGTCGCAGAATCATCAAAGTGGTAACTAAATGTCAGATGTGTCGTAACAGAGTCCACACAATGTGTCTAGAATTGTTTCGAAACAAAGTGTCGTCGCCGTGTGTACACTTTTCCGTAACAAGGTGTCGACACATTTGTGTGCACTTTGCGTGCGGTTTGCGACTAAATCTGACAGCAAATTTGTGACAGCAAATGTCAATATAAAATACCTCTTGAAAACCAAGGTTTGTCAAACTACTATTAGTGTCTCGTGTGCTCGTAAGTAATTCTAGTAAGTCATCATGGGCGATGCAAATGATAATAATCGACCAAAACCATATAAACACCCAACACCCGTCAACCTTTTACAGAAAAGTTTTTAAAGAAATGCAATAAGCTTAAGCTACTTAGGTCAGCCAACGAATGCTCCAAAAAGTTGTAGAGGGAAATGCTCGGAACACAATTTTTGACTCTGTAACTTGGTTTGGACAAGTTAGGAGGTGAACATATCAAAAGTCCCCGGCCGTAGCCCTTGAGCGGGGGAAGAGAGGGGGCTTTGAAGGTCCCATTTTCCGGTTTTTCGATTATATCTCGGAAACTATGCATCTTAGCGACATGGCCACTTATACAAAATGCAAGTTAATTTAATTTGTTACAAGTTTATTCCGTCAATTTTTTCGATATGTTGAATAGTTTTTGAGATATCCGCTCTTGAAAGTTTATTTAGGGCTCTCAATTTTATCTTGATATATCTACATCAGTGAAGGTGCAAGGCCGTGTATGGTATCGTTTTCGTATAAATCTGGGTTGCTGAATCCATTTAAGGTATCACATTGACACCATTCCAAAAAATAAAAAAATATCTTTTTAGGGTTCCGTACCTCAAAAGCAAAAAACGGAATCCTTATAGGATCACTCGTGCGTCTGTATGTCTGTCTGTCTGAATACACAAAATAGTTCTTTACCTATAGATGACAGGAAAACCTATTAGAAATGTGCAGTCAAGCGCGAGTCGGACTTAATGTACGGAACCCTTAATACGCGAGTCCGACTCGCACTTGGCCGGTTTATTTTAAACTCCTCTTGACGCTTAACCGCTGAATCGATTTCGTTGAAATTTGGTATAGAAATAGTTTGCGTCCCGGAACAGGACATAGGATAGATCTTATAACCAAAATCATCTTTTGAAGGTGTGAAAAGTGGCGTGGAAATTTGTACGGGAAATCAATAACCGCTGAACTGATTTATATTAAATTTGGGATGGTCTACATCTTTGATTTAGTTAAAAATGATAAAAAAAACATGACTTCAAACCTAAACTTAAACAGTATTAACTTCAAGAAGTCAATTCTGAATTCCTCTCCCTACACCTCATTTCACACCTTTAAAGGATGATTTTTGAGATAACTTATTATGTCCTGTCTCGGGACTCAATATATATGTGTACTAAATTTAAATTAAAACTGTTCAGGAGTTTAAGCGTGAAGAGGAGTTTAAAAGAAAGTATATGTTTTTACTTTGGAATGGTGTCCATGTGATACCATAACTAAATTTGGTACTGCGAATTTATACGAAAACGATACCAAACATGGCCTCGTAGCTTTAATGTTGTAGAAGTCAAAATAAAATTGAGAGCCCTAAATTCTTATTACTTGACCAAACTTGTGTAGAAGGAAAAGGAAAAATAAAAGTCTTCGGCAGGAATATAAGACACAGATATAATTTTTTTTTTGCGTTACTATTTCAATCATCAAATATAAACATACCTTGATTATATTATTCTAGTGAGATCCTCACAGATAAACAAAAACATTTACTTAAAAAATTACAAGGTCGAAATGTCACGGAACTTGTGAGAGTAATATGTGAAAAATAAAAACTTTTATGACAAAAAATCTGGACACAATTTAAGAAGCATCCCATTGCGTCGAGGAATCATCTGTATCTTTGCTTGTTTCATTACCTCCTCGCTTCTTTTTTTGTCCTTTGTATTCTGTAGCAATTTGTTAGATCTGAAAATAAAGATAACTTGCGTCGTCACGGATGTCGATTTATAGGTTTTAGGGAGTGCAGAATTCGAAAACGATGATCATTTTATAATCCAAGATGGCGGCTACGTATTTTGTCATAAAAGTCGTCATGAATATCGTTTTATAGGTTTTAGGAAGTGCCGATTTCGAAAATGATGACCAGTTTGGAATCCAAGATGTGTGCCGTGCACTTTGTCATAAAAGTCGTCATGGATATCGTTTTATAGGTTTTAGGGAGTGCAGAATTCGAAAATGATGACCATTTTGGATTCCAAGATGTCTGCCGTGCACTTTGTCATATAAGCCGTCATAGATGTTGATTTATAGGTGTTAGGCTTAGGAAGAGCAGATTTCGAAAATGATGACCATGACCAACAAAACGACATCCATGTCGACTTTTAACATAGTGCATGGCCGCCATATTGGATTCCAAAATGGTCATCATTTTCGAAATCAGGGCCCCCTAAAACCTATAAAACGACACCCATGACAACTTTTATGACATAGTGCATGGCCGCCATTTTGGATTCCAAAATGGCCATCATTTTCGAAATCTGCGTCCCCTAAAACCTATAAAACGACATCCATGACAACTTTTATGACATAGTGCATGGCCGCCATCTTGGAATCCAAAATGGTCATCGTTTTCGAAATCTGCGCCCCCTAAAACCTATAAAACGACACCCATGACGACTTTTATGACATAGTGCATGGCCACCATTTTGGAATCCAAAATGGTCATCATTTACTAAATCTGCGCCCCCCAAAACCTATAAAACGATACCCATGACAACTTTTATGACAGTGCATGGCCGCCATTTCAAATTTCAAAATGGTCATCATTTTCTAAATCGGGGCCCCCTAAAACCTATAAAACGATATCCATGACGACTTTTATGACATAGTGCATGGCCGCCATTTTGGAATCGAAAATGGTTATCGTTTTCGAAATCTGCGCCCCCCAAAACCTATAAAACGACACCAAATATCAAATATCAAATATCAACATTTATTCAGCAAATAGGCCACAAGGGCACTTTTACACGTCAACATTGAATTTACATAAAAGCAAAAATAATAACATCAACAATTTTATAAATTAAAACTAACAATTCAATCTAACGTATTACAATTACTAAGAGATGTATATGGTCTCTTAATGTCGAATTACATACAAAATACAGATAAAAAAACACACACAAAAAATCTATAATATTTAGAGGTGTAAATGTCTCTAGGTGTCAGAACTATAAGATTATATAGTTTATCAAGTTATCCTTAGAGATGTATAGGGTCTCCAAGAGTCAATATCCTGTATAATTAATACATTCATTAAAAGAAAAGAAACATACGAGAACAGAATGAGGCGTCTCACTGTAATTAATTAATAAAAGTTACTAAGTATAATAGCTCGTGTTAGCTTAACAGACCAGTCTCCACAAACAGCACCCGTTCACGAGTATGACGCGTATCTCAGCCATCGCCTCCCTCAACCTTCATTCGGGAAAGTGGCGACCCGATCAACAACGCCACCGTAAGCAAAGACTTTTAAGCGAGCATGACATGTTCAAGCTACCGGCCTATATTAATATTAAAATAGTAATAACATGTAGCTGTAAGACACGGCATTTTGTGCTCATATGTTACATAAAAAGACAGTAATATAGCTTCACATAATTACTAGCCTAAGTTGACTTAGAGATGTAAAGGTCTCTAAGTGTCAGAAACATTAAAAATATAGGTAAGTATGTACAATCAAAAATAAAAAATCAAATAAATAAATATGTACTTAGAGATGTATAAGGTCTCCAAGTGTCCAAAACTAAAATTAAATTAAACAATATAATCAAGCGAGAACATCATTGTCTCATGTGTCAATTCTACTGGACACTAGCATATTTAATTCAGTGTAAAAAAAAACAATATTTATTTAATTCTTATTATACTAATGAAACCAATCAAGCTACCGGCTTAAAAGCATCTCTATCGTTTATAAAATCATTTACAGTGTAGTACGCCTTACATAACAAGGAGTGCTTAATGTGCGACTTAAATTTGTGAAGTGGTAAATTCACTACATCAGTGGGGACTTTGTTATAAAAACGTGTACAGTTCCCGACGAAAGACGTACTAACCTTACGGAGGCGGTGGGCGGGCACGGCAAGTTTATGTTTGTTTCTAGTGTTATAGTTATGGATATCACTGTTAACCTTGAATTCGTGGATGTTTTTCCGAACATACATAATATTCTCTAGTATGTATTGAGATGCAACGGTAAGAATGTTAACTTCTTTGAATTTCTCTCTTAGGGATACTCGAGCGCCCAGTCCATAGATGGAACGTACAGCTCGTTTTTGCAGCACAAATATTGTCTGAATATCTGCCGCTCTTCCCCACAACAGAATTCCATAAGACATAACACTATGGAAGTAACTATAGTATACCAGCCTGGCCGTCTCTACGTTTGTCAGCTGTTTGATTCTCCTCACTGCATAGGCTGCTGAACTAAGTTTTCCGGCTAGAGTGCCTATATGTGCATGCCATTGCAGTTTGGAGTCTAAAGTGACTCCCAGGAAAACAGTTCGGTCCTCAAATTCCAGCGTATCACCTTTTATTTTAATCTTGCCGTTATTTACCTGCTTGACGTTAGGTAGCGTAAACTTGATGCATTTGGTTTTCTTGGCGTTCAAAAGCAAATTGTTTGCCGTAAACCAGTTTACAATGGTAGATAGCGCGTCATTAATGCTCTCGAAGCTATTTTCCTTTCTGTCCACTTTAAATATAAGGGAAGTGTCATCTGCAAATAACACTATATCATGTCTATCTTGCACAACTTTTGGTAAGTCATTAATGTATACCAAAAACAGGAAGGGACCAAGAATTGAACCTTGAGGCACTCCGAGGGCTACCGGGGACCCCGCCGATTGAGTTCCATTAATAACTACTCGCTGAGTTCTATCCGAAAGGTACGATGAGACCAGGTCAAGGGCACTAGCTTTTATCCCATAGCGGCTTAATTTTCTCTTTAAATTTTCGTGATCAACGCAATCAAATGCCTTTGACAGATCACATGATGACTCATTATCCATGATGACTTTCATGACATAGTGCATGGCCGCCATTCTGGATTCCAAAATGGTCATCATTTACTAAATCTGCGCCCCCCAAAACCTATAAAACGATACCCATGACAACTTTTATGACAGTGCATGGCCGCCATTTCAGATTTCAAAATGGTCATCATTTTCTAAATCGGGGCCCCCTAAAACCTATAAAACGACATCCATGACGATTTTTATGACATAGTGCAAGGCCGCCATCTTGGAATCCAAAATGGTCATCGTTTTCGAAATCTGCGCCCCCTAAAACCTATAAAACGACACCCATGACGACTTTTATGACATAGTGCATGGCCGCCATCTTGGAATCCAAAATGGTCATCATTTACTAAATCTGCGCCCCCCAAAACCTATAAAACGATACCCATGACAACTTTTATGACAGTGCATGGCCGCCATTTCAGATTTCAAAATGGTCATCATTTTCTAAATCGAGGCCCCCTAAAACCTATAAAACGATATCCATGACGACTTTTATGACATAGTGCATGGCCGCCATTTTGGAATCGAAAATGGTTATCGTTTTCGAAATCTGCGCCCCCCAAAACCTATAAAACGACACCCATGATGACTTTCATGACATAGTGCATGGCCGCCATTCTGGATTCCAAAATGGTCATCATTTACTAAATCTGCGCCCCCCAAAACCTATAAAACGATACCCATGACAACTTTTATGACAGTGCATGGCCGCCATTTCAGATTTCAAAATGGTCATCATTTTCTAAATCGGGGCCCCCTAAAACCTATAAAACGACATCCATGACGATTTTTATGACATAGTGCATGGCCGCCATCTTGGAATCCAAAATGGTCATCGTTTTCGAAATCTGCGCCCCCTAAAACCTATAAAACGACACCCATGACGACTTTTATGACATAGTGCATGGCCGCCATCTTGGAATCCAAAATGGTCATCGTTTTCGAAATCTGCGCCCCCTAAAACCTATAAAACGACACCCATGACGACTTTTATGACATAGTGCATGGCCGCCATCTTGGAATCCAAAATGGTCATCGTTTTCGAAATCTGCGCCCCCTAAAACCTATAAAACGACACCCATGACGACTTTTATGACATAGTGCATGGCCGCCATTTTGGAATCGAAAATGGTTATCGTTTTCGAAATCTGCGCCCCCCAAAACCTATAAAACGACACCCATGACGACTTTTATGACATAGTGCATGGCCGCGATTTTGGATTTCAAAATGGTCATCATTTTCTAAATCGGGGCCCCCTAAAACCCATAAAACGACATCCATGACGACTTTTATGACATAGTGCATGGCCGCCATTTTGGAATCGAAAATGGTTATCATTTTCGAAATCTCCGCCCCCCAAAACCTATAAAACGACACCCATGACGACTTTTATGACATAGTGCATGGCCGCCATTCTGGATTCCAAAATGGTCATCATTTTCGAAAGCGGGGCCCCCTAAAACCTATAAAACGACATCCATGACGACTTTTATGACATAGTGCATGGCCGCCATCTTAGAATCCAAAATGGTCATCGTTTTCGAAATCTGCGCCCCTTAAAACCTATAAACCGACACCCATCACGACTTTTATGACATAGTGCATGGCCGCCATTTTGGATTTAAAAATGGTCATCATTTTCTAAATCGGGGCCCCCTAAAACCTATAAAACGACATCCATGACGACTTTTATGACATAGCGCATGGCCGCCATCTTGGAATCCAAAATGGTCATCATTTTTGAAATCTGCGCCTCCTAAAACCTATAAATCGACACCCATCTCGACTTTTATGACAAAGTGTTTGGCTACCATCTGCATGCAAGACATTTCTATTATTTTTACGTACAAAAATGGCCCCCTGTCAACTTCCAACCGAGATTTAATCGATAATTTATTCGATTAATGTTCAAGATTCATTCAAATTTAATCTATGTTAGGTCGACTAACCTAATCGTGATTAAAATTTGAGGATTAACTTTTTTTATTCCATTAATTAGCGCCACTTGCACCATTCCACTAACCCGGGGTTAACTGGTTAAACCTGGAGTTACCATGGTTACCAGTACAATTTGATACTGGGTTAACGGTTTAACCGCTTAACCCAGGGTTAGTGGGACGGTGCAAGTGGGCCTTAGTCGAATAAACAGTTAATCTATTAAGTCCCATCTCTGGCCACGTCATTTTTACACTTTGAGAATATCTGAAAACAAATGAACACAAGGAGCCATTTTGCAAATCCAGTAACTTTGTTATTACTTTTGACAGCGCGTGTCATGTGTCTACACAGAGTCGACACAAAGTCGAAACATTTGCGACTACTTTGTGACTGCAATATTTCGCAGCCTTAAACCATATTTATACATTATAATTAACAAGTTTCGTAGTATGTAAAGCGTTATTTCTGTTATCTAAGTATAGTATACGCATCGAAGTACTAAAAATGCATCAAATAATATATTTATGAACACAAGCACTGAGAAGTAAACAATTTCATTTCCGGCTAAACTAAAACAATGTGGTGGCGCGTTGATTATATTACACTTAGTTTATCAAATCACTCGAGCAGTTTAATTCCCCATAATAATTTAAGTCCTATTGTAATATAAATGCAAACAATATATAATTACGTCTTGTAATCCGTTTTAGAGATGGCGTATTAATGTCACTTATTTTTATTTAACTATTTTTCCATCTGACAGTTTCCATTTGACAGGAACAAAATGAACGAATGAACGAATGATTTTGGCATAAAGTAGTCGCAAACTAGTAACAATGTGTGCACACGGCGACCACACTTTATGTCACTTTGTGTCATGTGTCGACCCTTCCCCATTTCTGGTAACTGTGTCGACACGGCGACGACTCTGCGACTGGAATTGTGACCGAAACAGACGGTGTCGACACAAGATGTGTCTACACCGCGTCGTAACGGCGACTGGAAATGGTTGTATGGGTAGCGCCTTGACAATAGAAGCGTGTTCAGATATTTGTGAGCATCTCGGCCGCTTCAATATATCTATCTGATGGTAACTGTACTATAAAATAAAGAACTGTTTTAAGTGGTATTTTCGTGCGCTTCAGCGTTTTGAGAATTGGAACTTTACCCTGTTTGGAATAGAGTCGTTTTTCCAACTGTTCTATTTAGATAGGAAGTTTTACGTGTTAGGTCAGTTTTAACCAATAGTAGTTCTCGTAACAATAGTAATTAGGGCACTGTGCGAAAAATTGGCAGGTTAATTTGCCTTTGCAGAGCCGTTATTCGTAACAGTTTGTAAGAAACGGTAGTACAGTTTAATTGGGTTTTGTGCTATGTCGGTTTTTATGGAACTGTTAGGAAAGTAATTTAGTCTTGTAATTAATTAGATCTTAATAGGAAATGGTATCAGATGTCTTTATAAATGTACATATAAAGTATTAAAGCAGTTCTATTGATATAATATTTTAAACTTTCGCGTTTTGAACACATATTAACTCACATTACGGGTCTAACGCGAATTTTATTCAATTACCTTGATTTATTGATAATTTATTGTTTTATTTAATTTTTTGTTTTGTCGTAGCAAGTGGAAATCCGTGGTCTCTGCCTACCCCTCCGGGAAATAGGCGTGATTATATGTATGTATGTATGTTATTGTTTTTTTTTATATTCATTTCATCCTTTATCTCATTTCAGAAACAATTTGTTGACTAAAATAAGTACACTTGTTTTTATCTGATCCGACTTATGAATGGGATGTAGTCTATTACATATACATATTGTATTTTAGTTAGTTAATACGGAATTATAAGGTTTATTTAATACGATTACCTAATGCCACAGAATAAATAATAGTACTAGGTACAGAAGACTCACTCTCTAACAAAACGCGTCTGTCACGATCAGCACAGACATGGCCGCTAGGTGGCGACAGCGCCACGCGCGGCTTATGGCAAACCCCAAAATTGGGGTCGAACGGATGTAGTTTTACCTACCTGTAGCAAAGTGACGAAATCGCGGAGTGAGCCACGCCTGCTAATGCCTAAAATCTTACTACTGTGTTTTTGGACATTAGTTAATTCCTTCTAAAGCTCATCTATTATATAAAACAATCGTATAAAAAGTAGTGTAGTCGAACTATTAGCTTAAATGCTAAGCTATTAGCTCGTATGCCTCGTATACAAAAAAAAAAAAACTCGAAAAAATGTTTATCTGCTAAGCCTTAGCACAGCGGTCGGTTTGGTAATATTTGTAACTTTAGCAGACATTGTCGATCGTCAGTACTACATACAAAATAGCCAGGGAGGCTCGCGGGCCGCAAGCGAGAGGTTGGCGGGCCGCATGTGGCCCGCGGGCCGCTGGTTGCCGACCGCTGCCTTAGCAGATAAACTTTTTTCACTCTACCAGCCCAAGCCGAAAAAAACACCTGATAATAGCTCTACTATAGGTACATACATATTTGTTTGATACCCCACAAAATTGCCTCATACCTAATAAATTTATAAACTATTAAACATGCCTACTATAGCAATAAAAGTATTATTTATTACATATGCTCCGGCTTTCACACGTCGAAAATATTTTACCTCAGGCTTAGCCCCAAAGGAAATCTCCTCCAGGTCCAAAGGGAAATTGCTTCAAATTTTCGTCGTTTCTCGAAAACTGCGAGTGTTTTTAGTTTTGTAGATACCCACTAACTTCTGCCCGCTACTTTGTCCGTATAGAAGTGGTTGAAAGGTTTCAACTTATTTTTATCCCCGAAGGCATTTTTTTTTAAATAGGAAGACAAGAGGAGATACTCTTCTACAATATTTGAAGAATGACTTTTAACTTTAGTTTTGTTTATTGCACAAAACAAATATATACAGCAGGGTACAAACGGCAGACTTAATGCCAAATGGTATTCTCTACCAGCAACCATAGGCCAAACCAGGATATATAACTACGTAGTTTTCATTAGGTACAGTTTGGCTGTGTATCGTGTGTCAGTCAGTATACAACTATACATACATATAACACCTGTTTGTTTTATATTATTTAGAAAGTTATTTCTAAAAGGAAGAGCTAATGAGTGTACTTTGAAGAGCCTCTTTGTGCCAACATATTCAGGCCAAAATACAATTGCTAACACAGAGATAAAGTTAACAAAGAATAGTGATTAAAGATCTAGTTCTGTGACCGAATAGTTGTCGAGTTCCACTACTTTGAAGTAGGTAATGAGAGAAGATAGCAATTAAAACTTTGTCATTGTATGCGGGTAGCTAAGTAATTTTAATGAATGTTCTAATGTTAAGAGTGGCGCTATATGTCATGTGTGTGCCATCATACTTACATTTAATTACTTTAGTAAATGAGACTATTGAAATAACCCTATTTCATCATCTCATCATCATCATCATCTCAGCCGTAAGACGTCCACTGCTGAACATAGGCCTCCCCCTTGGACCTCCATACGTGCTCCATAGGGGGTGAATGGGGGGTGAATGCCATAATCGCCACTCTTGGCAGGCGGGTTGGCGATCGCAGTCGAGTACACCGAATTTGAGGGACGCTGCTGCCCGTCCACCGGTGGTTTTGGACGTAGTTTAAGGACATACCCGGGTCCTCTATTTAGGTATAGTTAAGTTTTTTACAAGTTTAAGGACTTCCCCTTTCCTGAGCTGAACATACCCCGTAGTGCGAAATGGAGCGAGTTGGCAGGAGAAATGCAATTTTGGTTTATCAAAATAAAGATTAAAAATAAAATGGAATGGTATTAGACCTTTTTATAGGCCTCTGGGCGAGAAAAGGTCATAAATCGTTTTGTTAGGGTGTTAATAAATAAATATTAGGTCTGTTAAGCGTAATATAGGCAATCATTGCATACCATTTTGAGCAAACGCAAGCGGAAAATAGGATGGCAGAAAATAGGACAAGTAGGTAACACTGAATAATAATTATGCTACATAATGATTACATTTATTTTTATGGTGCCTGCACCATCTCCGCCTACACCTGTGCAGGTGAATCATCAGGTCCTTTATTCAGAATTATCTAGAACAAAACATGATGTAAACCCGAATTGATACAATAGCAATTACCTTACAGCACTCGTAAAACAATAATAAAACTTCACTGAAATGCCTCGACACGCTATACATATATTGGAACGCAGCCAACATGTTAGATTTTAATGCACTCCTCACCCAATATAAATTGATCTGCATTGCTCTTACCAACCCCCATTTCCTGACCTAATTCACCAATCACGGGCTACGAGGGAGGTCTTTTCAAAATGGCCGAATATCGCAGTTCTAATTTCAAATTAACTAATTCGAACACGAAAGAGCGACAGATGACCATGTAGAGTAATCAACTTTAAGACATATTTGGAAGATAATAAGATTGAATTTGCATTGTAGTTATTTGTTGAGTTGTTGTATTTTAGTTTTGAAGGTTTTGACGTGTTGCCGGTGATTTCAAATAATTGAAACTGGCAAGTTTGTAGCGATAGTGTATAAAGTTAGGAACAAATAGCTTTTTAAAGATTTGTAGGCCATAGACAATGTAGAGTAGTTTCCGTGTTTAATAAAAGCTTTATATTTACAGTCTGTCAAACCATTTATACAGTAGAAAAGAGAGGCAAATTTAAACAATGTAGGCGGGAAGGGTTATCATTCCACGGAAAATTAGGATTTTGCGCCTTTTTCTACTGCGCCTTTGTTTGACAGGCTATATCTGCCAACTGTGCATGTACAGGCATAGGTATTGAGTAAAGGGGCCACACAGCTACTCAAAAAATATAAAATAGACACGAAGGTGATGTAAAGACATTATAGAATAGTTAGGTACTTACCGCTGTCTGATTTACAAGACCTCACCTAGATATACCTACAGTTTAAACTTACCTATGTTTTATTTACTTATACAGGGTGGAAAGATAAGTCGGGCCCTGGAGGGAAACTACCTTAAATCCTTAAGCTGGCTTATTTTACTTAAAGGAGACATTCCTTTATTTTTAAAAAGAAACAAAACTGCATTCAAAGATTTTCTAAAACTCGCTTGCCTCGCCCGGGATTCGAACCGACTAAAAATTCCAAAAAATAAAAACTCGCTATTTTATTCTACTAGTCGATACAGTTAATGTTAATGATAACATTTCTCCAAGAAACATTAGGTCTTACACTCGTCTGTCGTACAAAATATCCATAAAATCTAAAATTAAGTACTTAAGAGTTTTTTAGACAAGCCAAAATGAAGAAAAAAAGAAAAACACTTTGAATGCAGTTTTGCTTCTTTTTAAAAATAAAGGAATGTCTCCTTTAAGTAAAATGAGCCAGCTTAAGGATTTAAGGTAGTTTCCCTCCAGGGCCCGACTTATCTGTCCACCCTGTATATTCCAAGATTAATAGCATACCTAATAGTTAGCAGACGATTTTGCTTAATACAAAATTAATTTTCGTATTTTAATCAAGTTAACAACACAAGTTGGTAGGGATCCCTCGATGCCTCGAATATAATTTTGTTTGTATACATAAAGGATACGTTTTTTTCTACCCAGTTAAGAATTGCACCAAAATGGTTGCCACGTGTTTGAAGGATGCCAAAAAAAAGGAGACACATATGTTAGCTATCGAATAAACAGAAAAATAACACAGATAAACTGCAAGATTTATGTTTTCAAGTGTCCATGTGTATAATAATTAACACTTTTGTAATGTCTACAGAAAAGACACCGGTTTCCGAACTTTTTAGACCTATAATTTTTTCCTACAAAATCTAAGTCGATTTATATGTTATAAAGCGTGATGAATGTGTCAGACAATTATTGGTCAGTTTGGTAACATATTACATATTAAGGTTGCCTCCAGAATCTCGCAAACTAAATTAACAGGTCAATGTGCACAAATGATACCACAGTTTGGCCAGTGCTGTTCATATCGATATTTTCAAAAAAGTTATGATTAGAGAATATCGCGAGAATTCACCGCTAGCGGCGCTACTGTTGCGCGGTCAGTTAAAAAGTATCTTTAAGTATATTTAAGTAATTTAAATAATTTTACAAATGTTACTTGGTATTTCGATAACTGTCCAATTTTATAGTAATAGATACAAGGATATTAGATAAACATATTGTAGTTAATTAGTTAATAAACAACTTGCCTCCAAACCTGCATATTAAGAGCCAACAGGAGTGGTCATCTCTCCATACAAACATATACTCGACTGTTTTCTCCGTGGGTTTTGATGCTAGAGCAATGATTTTTTCAACACAGATTAATATTGTCAATATCTATCGGACCGTTTTGCTTTTTTGATATTTTTGTTTTTTTAAGGCGCTAGAGCCTTTCAAAAATGGCCAAAATGAGCTCAGTGACTATGCCGCAATGAGAGGCGTAGTATTCAAAACTGATATCAATTAGCCAAAAAAGCAAAACGGTCTGGCACAGATAATTTCATAATCATTTAGACTTACAAATTTGGTTATGACTGGTTAAGTTTTGGAGAAAACAGTCGAGTACGAAACCTCGACGATTTTTGAGATTTTTACGCAGGATTTTTCGCCTTGTCCTTATCGCACTAGTTTAGGAGCCGCTTCCGTTAGCGAGATGGGTATATTTACCTGAAATATTTAAAACTCAGGTCCTGTTTCGTCTTAACATTGAAATTTGTTAGTTTCACATCCGCACCTCTTGATTTGATTGGTAACGTCACAATCTTACAATCGAATCAACCACTTTTCTCATCACATTCATACAAATCGAAATCGTTTGTAACCCCTTTATAATTATCACATGGGTAGTAGGTGCATCTTACTTATCGATATCATTTTATCGACATATACCCCTGACTATTTTTTCTTTGCTATTCCTGGTATCATTTTATTTGTCAAACTCATGTCAATTTAGTTCGCGAGTTTCTGGAGGCAACTGTAGTAGGTATACGGTATACGTTCGCAAATTCTCTCTACGTAATTGTATTGCTCTTTGGCAGTGTATAGTAAAATGAACTATGTATAAGTAAGGCCTTATTTGCCAAGGTTGTGAATAAATTATAATAATATTTCCATTACAATGCAGCTTAACTGGCTCACTAAGATTGATTAAATACTTTGATTAACTATTCAAAACGTGCTTGCTTAGCTAACCGTAAACTTTTTTTTCAGGTAGGTAGAGTTGTTCCAAAATAGACATTACAAAAGTTGACGATTTGGATAAATTTTTTTAAGAATTTTTTATTACAACTTTTAAGAACTGGGTTTTATTAACGCATTCACTGCCAGAGCGGCTGCCGCGAAAAACGAAATTCGCAAATTGCGGGGATCTTTCTCTTTTACTCCAATGAAGGCGTAATTAGAGTGACAGAGAAAAATCCCCGCAATTGACGATTTTCGGTATTGGCGGTAGCCCTACAGGACGCGTGGCCTAGGAACAAACTTGTATGACGGTGGACGCACACGTGCGTCGGGGGCAGTGAATGTGTTAACATGCCAATAAAAATAAGAAAATTAGGCTTTAAAATCAGTAAATTTTATGATGTCTACAGGAAAGACGCAGAACCTTAACTAATATGTACCTACTGTAAAAATATTCACTTGTATATTTTTGTTAAAATTTCTAGAGCTATAAAATGTTGTTAGACGAACAAAAATACAGGAATCGTAAACCTAAACCTGTGTAAATATTTATAATTGACATAGAGTGGTCGAATTTCTCTTCCTCTCAAATAGAACGGAAAACTGTCGTAAGCTTTAGCAAACAGATTTCCCAACTCCCGTATTATTTGGGCCAAACAAATTTATGTCAGTCTCAATAGTCGAAACTATTTTAAAATGTTTATGAGTGACTGTCAAAATAACGTTCAACTAAAAACTAAATGCATAGACTAAATATATGTAGGTGTGTGTGTAAACAAATAAACTATTTATGTGTGGGAGTGTAACGGTTGCGCGCGTAAAAGGAAATTTTAAAATTGTAATTGAATTGTGTTTACATTTGTGCTGTGTTGGTTTAGTTTATCAACAGTCTTTTGTTATTTGATTATTCACGTTTTGTTTACGCGAGACACTAGATGAGAGTATTAAAAGAGTTTGAACCTTCACGATGTTTTCAAATACTTACATGTGCATGTGTAGGCATGTATCTGAAGAAACGATTACAAATTCACAGTTTCAATTTGTTCTGTTTGAAAAGAAAAAAAATAGCCACTAATCGGACTCAATTTAGGGAAAACTATCCAATCCTCAAAAACTGTCAATAAAATTTTACTTGTTACTGTCAAGAAAGATAGCATTGGCATTAGGCATTGGATTGCAAATTTTTGAGATTGATCATTTACGCTAAATTACGTCTAATCATGTGAAGTATTAACACAGGTTTACGATGTCTGCCTTTTTGTTACCAAACTTCTTTCAGATATCAGATATATGCCTAGATAAGTCAGGGATTCTTAACATTTTTTTCGCCGAGATTGATTTGTGTATTAAAGGCTGATATAGACGACAGGATAATTTCGTCGCAAGCATCCGTTACATAACAATACGCAATTCGTGAACTAACGCCCCGACACTCAGAACAGGTCTCATCTAGGCTGCGTTGCCTCACCACTTACCTAACTAGGCGTGCCAAGTTCAACTAACGTTTGATGGAATTCATTATAACTCTGGTCTAGTGTAAAGTGGTTTTTAGACTTAAGAATAAGGCCCCCCCCACATCTGGCGTCTATCGAGCGTCGGCGTCTACAATTCTATGGCCGACGTCGACGCAACGTCGACGCAGCGTCGACGCAACTGCGCAGCGACGTCATTTTCAATAGCGCTGGACCGACGCCGACAGACGCCGACGCTCGAAAGACGCCAGATGTGGGGGGGCCCTAAACGTAAGACGGAAAAGTTTTGTGTTCAAGATTATTGCACTTAATTGTCTAATATGATTTTGTCACAAAGTTTTGCCTACCATTTAACCAAATGAGATTAAGTTGACATTGATATGTAAGTTCAAATTGCTGTCAGAACCTTGTTTTCATTCCATAGCGTGACGAGCGTTCGTGTTTGCGTTATGTCTATTTTTGTATAGGATTTTGAACAACGCGCCAAGCTCGTTTTGGGAACTCAAAATCCCATACAAAATGACACTTAACGCGTATTGTGACAACGCGTACGTCACGTCACGTAATCGAATGAAATTTACACTACTTACAAAAGTATTAGTATAAGCAATAATAAGACAATTCTACAACCATGCAATTTGGTCATCCTTTTGCACTTTCGTGAAACTACAACGTCTTTCACTTTACGATCCTTCCTAACCCTCCATTCCCCTAAGGAACAGTGGTAGTGAAATATTCACCTATAAAACTGAACGTTTTATCTCCTTTACAACCTTCACTGTAAATGTCATTCACTCAAGAGATAAATGTTTTATGATAAACTCTTTGGTATTTTCTATTACAAAACATTTGGCGGCCGATTGGCGTATTTGCAAAACTTATTTATTTCGTCATTTGTAATAAACTTATTTGATCCAACATGCATCGGTTTTTTTAGACGGCTCTTACGGTTTCGATAAAATGTGACGTTTGCTTCAGATGCCCGAAGGACAAATTGTCCACAAAATAGGAACCCCGCGTTAGGGAATGAGACAATGATTTTCACGATTCACGATAATCAAGGCCTTTAAGACCTGCCTGGTTTTACGATCGGCCGATATATGTATATGAATTAGGTCTTATAACCCCAATTGTGTTTCATTCATAAGCCGGAACAATACCCGCGCCATCGTTACGTAGCCAGCCTTGGCATTGGCACCGTGCGGCGGCGTGCCAAATCTGTTCATAAGCCGGTGCCAAATACGGTGGCAGGCAGATGGAAATTTTTAGCCGGATATAGGAAAATACGAAGACCGTTATTTTCGTGGTTTGAAATTCGTAATTGGAATGTACTTGCACATGTTTAAGTTTTAATTCTTAATGACGTCTCTTAACTTTTTCAAGTACCTACTTACCTACCTACAAAACAGTAGGTACCTTACATAGTTTGAGTTTGTTGGAAATCGGGATAAAAGGTAGTGTCCGACTAAAACCGGTTTTTTTGCCGAAACCTAAACCGGGTTGGTTTTGCATTATTTTCGAGGAAAACCGAAATTTCGCCCGGATACTACTCGAAAATACCAGTTTCGGGCCGAAATGTTCCGTAGGTTTTTGGCCGAAACTAAACTTTTGACCGAATCATGATTTTTATACCAAAACCTGCCTGAACCGAAATCGGACACTAATGAAAGCTCGTTTATATAAGTACGACGTCTACGCGGTCGAAGTCGCGGGCAAATACTAGTAAAAAAATAATTAATGTCAATTATGTTACACAAGAGCATACAAAAGTTATTTATTTCCCAGTATTGACATGTCAGTTGTCAACTTGTCATGCATTCGGTATTGCACAAAGACTTAATTATTCTCAATGCGTCTGTCGGGACACTAAAATTGTACGCGTAATGAATAAAACACCGTTTGTACATGTTTGTCATACAATTATCGCCTGCATTTGGGTGGTGGGAAAAATTCATTTTAGAAAGCAAGATTATTAATAAAAGACGACGGTTGCTTTGTTATTAAAGATGTTACCGTTAAACCTGTTTTTAGTGAAAACGCGATTTCCCTACTTAAAACTACTATTCCGTAAAGCTTCGGCGGAAACTTCTGAGTGGGATTTTTCATATTAACTCCCATTTATAGACGGATCTATCGCGAATTTATTTTATTTACCTTTATTTACCGACGCTTCGACACAGAGTTTCACTGATCGTGGTCGCGGCTAAGTGATGTCCCAGCAAAATGACAAAACAGAGATTTGTGCAACTACCCGACGAAAAGTGTATGAAAAATTTTGGGGTAGACATCACATTTTCAAACCATCCAATACACATTATGTTAATTAATTATGGCATGCAACTGTATCCACGCACACATACGAAGTACTTGTGTCGAAACGTCGGTAAATAATAGGTAATAAAATAAATTCGCGATAGACCTAAAGGTGGGATTTTTCAGTTTTTACAGAAACTAGTTTTTACTAGTTGATGTACGTAAAACAAGAAAGTTATTTAAAAGTTAAGTACTAGTAATTATACATTAGTACGTACCTATTCTATAAACACAGTTTTTTCAACATCCCATTCAAAGTCAAAATAAAGTCAAGGTCTTAAAAGTCAATTGGATTATATTTTATTTTACGACATTTTTACCAAAACTATTTGTTTATCGCATTGCAATAAATCAGTGCCGCCTGCGCACACGCCGATGTCTCCTCAATGAGTTTCATTCTCTCTATTTATAGACCTATTTCATCTGTCATTTAAAATAGAACCTTGACTTAAAGCAATAAAGTAAAATTTTAAATGTTTATTTATAGATCGATTTCAGCTGAATTATCGTAAGCAATATCTATGTCACTCAAAATAGAACCTAGACATAGTGTAATAAAGTATAGTTTTCAATGGTGACTTTGAATGTGCTTTGTGTTTTGAGATTTGAGAGCTGCAACGGAATTCTGAGCGTATAGAAGTTTGTTTATCAAGAAGGGCGTTTATAGAGACGTAAGGGAACTGCAAAGTGCAAACATTAACTCGGCTATTCAAATATAACTAAAGCTCACATATCATATAAAAAAATACTTAACAAATACATACATGTAATGAATAATTAATTGTATATTTACAGTAAATACATCTGGTGCTCCATTACGATACCCAGAGCTATAATAAGATTAATATTTTATAACTTATGCTTATAAATTATAAGCACATTAGGTACGTAACTACCTACGTTGAAAATTTAAAGGGCCAAATGCACTGTAAAACGTTGTACGATACACGTATGAATAGGTACCTATACTTAATTCGCAAGTCGCAACTCGTATCGATATAAGTAAAACATTCTCATCGACCATGTTATCTTATTTTAATAAGATAGGTTAACAAGCTGGATCGCTCACTTAATTTGAATAATAATCAAGAATAACATATAATAAATAAGTTGCCATGTAGTTGTAAACATATCGTCCATAATTTCGTCTAGAGCGATCAAGTCTTCGGTAGTATAGTGGTAAGTATCCCCGCCTGTCACGCGGGAGACCGGGGTTCGATTCCCCGCCGGAGAGAACTTTTTGCATTTTTTTATACACGCTGGCACAATCCAAGTTAGACTTTATGTTTTTTCAAACTTTGAAAAAATATTAGTTTTTTTTTCAGTTCTATATTCAAGTATTAGTAAGTCTTGCGCAATACGCGGACACGGGCAGATCTGGCTCTGTGAAGTTGTTGTTTATAGTCTGTAAATCAGCTTGTGAAATGTGCAGGGTATTTTAGGATGATGGCCGCGCGTTCCCGTTGTTGGTGAAGTCACGATACGTCTTAAAAAACAAATCATCATCATCATTCATTTAAGAGTTAGACTCTTGTCGGTGGAGCGATTTCCATGTATGTCGGTCCTCTGCCTTCTCCTTGACAGCCTGATACGACACGACGTTGAGCTTTTCCTTTACTTGATCTATGTACGTTCTCCTTGGTCTCCCCCTCCGTCTTGTTGCCTCAACTTTCCCTTCAATGATATTTTTGATAAATTCGTCGAATTTATCAAAAAACAAATAAGTAATTTAAATTTTAAAACACTACAATTACGACACCTCATATCGTACCGTCAATAACGAACTACTACTAGACATATTCCAAAAAGGATCTCCACAACGACTGGTCGAATACTGTCTTTAGTTAACGGTTCTCTGCGATTTTACCTAGATCGCCCATGACCCTATTTAAATTCCTCATTTACTTATGTGCTTATTATGTTGATGAATAAATAAAGGAATGAAGAAATCATAAACTAGGTCAAGAAAAGCCATTAAAATAAAATTTATAGTGCGTACACAATACTATTGTGTATTTTTGTTGATTTTTTTATCCGACTATGGCGAAATAAAATGAGTGTTACGATTTTTATACACTCATGGACAAATTTAGAGAATTTTGGAGGAATGCAAAAAATAAATTAATTACCAATTTCGAAATTATGTTAGGTGCTATAATCTGTAATTAAAGCATTTTTTTGCGTTGCTAAAGCTAAAGCTGCTAAAGTTTTTGTTTAGAAAATAACCCGCATATGTAGAAATTTCTATTACACATTCCACGTTCCATTTTACAAAATGTACCTACACAATACCAACCCATCCGTCGCATCCAACAGCTTCAATTAATGGCTGTTTGTCGGTTTCATTCCCTAGCCAGAATTTGATATACTTCTCACCTATTTCATACGAGTAGAACAAACGGAAACAAGTGATAAACAAGTCAGTATTTATCTCGACTTGATTATTCGTGAACCTAATTGTATAAGCCATAAGGTTCACCGATGGCTAAGAGTGTTCCTGTAGTCTCGACACAATTCATTGACTTTTCATAAACTTTATTCCCACGAGTTAAGGTTTATGTATCGTTTGTATGTGAGTATTTATCGCTAGCTTCCGTTCGTATTGTTCAGCTTTGGCAAGCTTCCATTGCAGTTGCAATATGATGTCACTGTTGTTTAGGTTTTAACATTACGTTTAGACGTTCCGAGGAACAGGCATTTGAGATTCTCAGAAGAGATGTCAATGGTCTATTTAACGGATAAAAAGGGATTTCTCGTTTCGTTGGGATCTGTGGTTTGATTATGTTCAGAAGATCGTAATGACTGGTTTAATACTAGGCCACTAAAAGAAAATAGGTCAATACACCGCGCCTCTTTTGAGATGTAATTGCGTTTGTTTCCCAAAATTAACAATAGGTTCACTTTAGAGAGCCCAAACGGACGTCAGCTCAATCCCCTGGCCTAAGTAATCGTGCCAAGCATGCTAATTTCCCATTTAATCTAATAAGCCATTGACTCGCATTATTTAAAAATAATTAGAAAATCCAGAAAATTCTGCATATATTATCCTCTACGCCACACTCCTTCTCGGTCGATACACGTGCCGCGGGTTTTCAACTTTTACGTTCAGTTTCTCGATGTATTTGTTTAGTGCCACTTAAACGAGGATTTTATCCACGTACTATGATTTCTCCAGTCGCAGTCAAACAAGATGGGCAGATCAGATCCGTTCCACCCTACACACCCAACTGCACGTCGCTCTGCACGATGCCAAGAACCGGAACAGATGGCGAGATACCGTCAGAAGAAAGTTGATTCCACTGGGACTTCACGACCCTCAGCAATGAGGATACCAACGAGAGGAGGACTATGATTCCTATTAATTTTAAAAACTTCCATAAAAAAAAGAGCACCGTTTCAAAAGCTTATTAGAAAAAGCCCTAAAAGTCCAGCAAAAAGTCGTAGTCGCATGGGCACGCGCCATCTCGGTCGATCCACGTGCCGTTTTACAACTTTTTAATTTACGTTCCGTTTCTCCGTGTTTATGTTTGTGTTATTTGTCCAGTGCCACTTAAACGAGTTTATGGATCGACAGCTTTGCATTAAAGTAGGTTGAATTATGCAGTTGCTGGCATATGGCAGTTGGTGACCTTTGTGTTGATATTAGTTTTTTTGTAGGTAGAAGTATAACGACGCAATGAAAAACAATGACAGGACCATTAGAGTAACTGATTTGACCCCTATTTACATAGGTACATACAGGGTCATATTTGGACCATTATCCATATTGTGCGAGGTGATTAGGTAGGCCATGCTGAACAACTTTTTCTATGGGACCAACTCCGAAATCACAAAATTTTGGTCGAGTGGATGTCGACGTTTTCTATGGGAAGGCCAAATTTTTTTTTGGGATTTCGGGGTTGGTCCCATAGAAAAAGTTGTTCAGTATGATCTATCTAATCACTTCGCACAATATGGCAAACGGTCCAAAAATAACCCTGTATATGCTTAACAAAAAATAAAGGTTTCTGTGATATCAATATCATCGAATGTTGTGTCGTAGTAAAAACCCTGTTTAAAAAAGACCCGTTTCATTGTAGTCTGTGGCCATGAGTAAGCCCATTCATAATAATAAAAAAAAAGAACTAAAAAACCCTACTCCAGTCTTAAATGACGGCAACGCACTTGCAACCCCACCAAATAAAGTTTTTTTTAAATAATAATGATGGTGGTAAACAGGAATACGGCCCGCCCGATGGTAAGCGGGAATCGTAGCCAATGGATGCCTGTGACGTCAGCAACAGTGATGTTTTACAATTGTCGCACCTGTCACCGATGTGAAATTGGGGCCAGGGATGATGGTAATTGCTTTACCATTATGGCACCTCTACACGATGGGCCAACGCCCGCTACTCCAAGGGACGCATTTATGCGTTAGAGGGAGCAAGTGATATTGCTATCTCATTCTACCGCATGGCTGCGTCCCTTGGAGTGGCCGGCGTTGGCCCATCGTGTAGAGGAGCCATTAGGCGGATCGTCCGGTCGTTTGCTTCCTATAACTACTACTATAAAAACCGGGCAAGTGCGAGTCGGACTCGCGCACGAAGGGTTCCGTACCATAATGCAAAAAAAAAAACAAAGAAAAGCAAAAAGAAAACGGTCACCCATCCAAGTACTGACCCCTCCCGACGTTGCTTAACTTTGGTCAAAAATCACGTTTGTTGTATGGGAGCCCCATTTAAATCTTTATTTTATTCTGTTTTTAGTATTTGTTGTTATAGCGGCAACAGAAATACATCATCTGTGAAAATTTCAACTGTCTAGCTATCACGGTTCGTGAGATACAGCCTGGTGACAGAAGGACGGACGGACGGACGGACGGACAGCGAAGTCTTAGTAATAGGGTCCCGTTTTACCCTTTGGGTACGGAACCCTAAAAACTAATACCTATTGAGGAATTAAATTCGTGAATGTCGGCTACATTGGTAGACGATTTAGGTACGATTTATATACAGTGTTGCAGACACATGGAATGTCATAAGTGTCTGCTAATTCAATTTTATTACCTAATTAATTGTTACTTCACGTCCGATTAGTCAGAGCTGTATCATGCTAATGTGTGATTTGTCATACATATATTACATTTTTATTTATAGATAGACAAATTATAATTAATGTTACATGTGTGCGAGTTAATTTTATGAGGAATGCGTTTATTTACATAAGTAGATACATGATATGGGTAGATACTTGCTGGACAACAATGTGTTTCTCTGAACTTTTTATTTTAGAAGCTATTCTGAAAATAAAATGCACACCATGCATCAAGTCTTAATAAGGACTTCATATGTAATATAGTGTGTAGCTTTCAAATAGAGCTCGACGGCTAATTCTATTGTCTATTGTTAAGTAAAACCGCACGTTCCACGTGCCACAACCATCACCTGCATAAAAATACGTACTTCGGTTACTGAGTGCCGGCGAGTCGAACGCTACAGAACCAGTCTAAAATGTGTCATCGAGATGCGTAACAAAAGCGCGTTATCGGAGAGCGCACCTACACTGGTTTTTTGAGCGTTGGACTAGCCCGCGCTCAGGTGCCAAATAGAATAAAGGTGGCCACTGACGGGCCTTCCAACAGTCCAAATAGCGTGGCTGCAATCCAAAATCGGTCCGTGAATGTCAAAAACGTACAATGTTTAATATTAGGATGCCTTCCATTTGGATCAATCCATTGTAACGGCATCCATTTGGAAGGCTCGTCAGTGGCCTGCTTAATGAAGACCCTTTTTTGCAGGCAAGTAGCACGTGCGGTTTTACTTAACAATAGACAATAGGATTAGCCGTCGAGCTCTATTTGAAAGCCACACACTACAACTTAGACGCATTGATTTGTAAAATATGGTTATGCACTATGTAGACCTACCTGCCTACTAATACTAAATCAATCATAATAAAAAAAACTAAAAGTATACTTAAGTGTATACTTACAGCCAGCAACAGAAGTAGCTTTAATAACATTGTGTTGTATATCTACAGTACTAAATATCCCTATCAAATTGGTAACTACAACTACTTAATTACTCATATTAAGCAAATCTAAAAATAAATCTTTGACTAAAAATAAAGCTCAAAATCGTGTCACGGAACATGTTAGATGTGTGTTAGACTCCGACACATTAATCATGGACACCAATACCTTCCACATAATCAAGCTGATCATTATTGGACTTTATTACAAAGAAATAAGGTGTAATTATGATCACCTAAAGTTGCTGTAAACCACATGCCCAAAAAATGCAATACAAATGTCAGCAAAAAACATGACAATGCAAATCTTAATATATTATGGGACGCTGATTGCCTGCATTGTCAGTTTTTTTGCTTATTTTTCAAGTTATTTGAGGTTAAAATGTCAAGTTATGATGACCTTACGTCGGTTAATAAATGTGCCGGACATTGATAATGACAAAAAGTAGTTATTAAGCTTTTAAAGCTTTTTTGTGTTGTAAATCAGATTTGATACCCTTTGGACGCTAAGGACGCATTCGTCACGATTACTTATTAATCTAGGTCAGGCGTGTCTCACTCCGCGATTTCGTCGCTTTGCTACAGGTAGCTAAAAGTGCATCCGTTCGGCCCCAATTTTGGGGTTTGCCATAAGCCGCGTGTGGCGCTGTCGCCACCTAGCGGCCATATCTGTGCTGATCGTAACAGACGCGTTTTGTTAGAGAGTGAGTCTTCTGTACTCAGTACTATTATATATTCTGTGTCTAGGTACGCACGTGTCAAATATGCTAAAGAGATATTTTAAAATGGTAGTAATTGCTAAAAATGGCTACCACCATAAAACTAATTGATTATTGGAAGTAATTGCTATTTAATTATCAAAGTAAGACTTTTATCTTCCAGATTAAATCAATAAAAGGGACCTAAGATGTAATTTATTGCTAGGTTATTATTGGCTGGCCACACTAGGTTTCCTTTAGGTTTACTCGGCACTAGGTTTCCATGTAAAAATCTTAGGTATTTATAACGATTATAATCGTGTTTGATGTTTTGTGAGGCAGGAAAAATTTGTCCTGATAATTTTTCTTTGAACCAAATGTAATATTGCTTTTGTGCTGAACATAATTCAAGAGACAATGTGCTACGTTACTTATAAAAAAAACCGGGCAAGTGCGAGTCGGACTCGCGCACGAAGGGCTCCGTGCCATAATGCAAAAAAAAAAAGCAAAAAAAAAAACGGTCACCCATCCAAGTACTGACCACTCCCGACGTTGCTTAACTTTGGTCAAAAATCACGTTTGTTGTATGGGAGCCCCATTTAAATCTTTATTTTATTCTGTTTTTAGTATTTGTTGTTATAGCGGCAACAGAAATACATCATCTGTGAAAATTTCAACTGTCTAGCTATCACGGTTCGTGAGATACAGCCTGGTGACAGACGGACGGACGGACGGACGGACGGACAGCGAAGTCTTAGTAATAGGGTCCCGTTTTACCCTTTGGGTACGGAACCCTAAAAACTGTATTGTATTTTGTAGTACTCGTACCTAAACTTAATCCCTGAGGTATTATTACTTAAATACTCCAGGACAGTGACAAATGACAATAATTTTAACAAAGCTAATTTGCTAATGGACAAATTTACTAAACAAACATAAGTTTCCAACTCAATATTTCACGTAAGTGTCCCAGGTGCATTTTTAAAGGCCATTAGGCCCGTTGGCAAATATTATCCATTTAAATATTTCTACTAGCTCCTTCTGCCTGTGAGGAATGATGGAATTATGATGATGATGAATTCATACAGTCGGGATAGTTTTCATGATATATCATCAGTCCTTCTCCGGGCCTCAATCTATCTCCATCACAAGTTTCATCTAGATCTGTTCAGCGGTTTTGGCGTAAAGACAGACATGACTCTTAGGGACGAAATCCCGGGTAACGACACACTCTCTCTCTCTCTCTCTCTCTCTCTCTCCTCAGCATTATTATTCTCATCTGATTGTGGGGTCTGCTTTTCTATTATTTTCTCTCCACTTCGCGCGATCGGACGTGTCGTCTACTGAAACGTCGCAGGCCCTCAGGTCTTCCTCTTCCTCTGGACCCGATAATGTTCAGATCCATAGCAACATTCCCGATGTAATCAGGAGGTCTTCTTTTTACGTGCCCAAACCATAACGACACTCTCTCACTATTTTATATTTAATAGTAATGGATTATTTTTTATGGACAAATTTCCAAGACTTCTAAACTTCAAAACCGACGAAACAATAATGCACAAGCATCATAAGTTTGATTAATTAATGGGGCCAATTTGATAGTGTATCAAGTTTTTATTAATTAATCTTGATATCATTGACCCGTGGGTCAAGTGCATGTTTCGTGAGTTATCAATTGTAAGCGCCGCCTGCCTTATTATCTCTCTGAGAATTTAATATTAGTCTTATTTCTTTTCTCTTTTAGTTATGTTTATTACCTATTACAAAATGTATCTTGTTGCATGCATAATGATGTAGGTAAAAATATATTCTGTTGCCGGTGAAAATTGTTAAAATACCATCGAAATAGCAATTTTCTTGTTTTCCATACTTCAAGACGGCTTGGCGGTCGTGCCAAACCGAATCGACATAATACCATTAAAATAACTTGCTATCTAGCCTACTGAAATAGTAGGTGCTCGTTTTTTACGAATGTTACTGCCATATGTCCATTCATTCCAGAGAGGAAACTATGCCTCATTTGGACTAAGTATATATTCTTATTGACTAAGTTTAAGATTAGACTAAGTATATATTATCTACCTTAGGTTAATCTATTACCTAAAATAGTTACAAACCTTTTTTATTTTATTTATAAAGGTTATATCAACGTGATTGGAGTACGACTCGTTTTTTCCTTTGTACAATTTTCAGCCCGCTTTTTTCGCACAATTGAACTGCGATTCCGTGCCAGATTTGCGGATTCGATCGGATTAGAAAGTTTAATAGTTTCACGACACTAGCGAATTTGGTTCTGCTTCGATTTGTTTTTGTTGTTCATTTAGAAAGTTAACATTATTTGCAAAAAGTGTCTCTGTTTTTATGAATTTTATTTGCCATAGTGGTTATAAAATCCTTGGGCGTAAATATCGTTATTTAAATGGGGTAGCATTTGTAATGAAATTATGAAAATAAAAATTTTACTGATATCTCCTAGGTTTTCAAAACTTTTTAATTATGTAGGTATTTTATTGTATGACGGACGTGTTTTTATTTACGTGTTATTATTTTAGTGTAAGCACAATAAGTTAAATAATATAAATGTTTAATTGTTTCAGGTACCTGCCCACAAAATTTATTTATTACTATTTATATTTTCTCATGATCATATCACCGTGTCATCATAGGTAAGTACCTAATAGTAAACTGTTCCTCTCGAGACAAATTCCTATAGGCAGATAGGTACTGTGAAGGCTCCTAAGAATATGTCTGTTAATGATTTTATCAATGATGATGATACTCAATATGGAAGCCATATCTTTGCCACTGACTAGATCAAAGTGGCCCAGGATTCCTTTTAGCCCCCCCCCCCCACATCTGGCGTCTTTCGAGCGTCGGCGTCTACAATTCTATGGCCGACGTCGACGCAACGCCGACGCAGCGTCGACGCAACTGCGCAGCGACGTCATTTTCCATAGCGTTGGACCGACGCCGACAGACGCCGACGCTCGAAAGACGCCAGATGTGGGGGGGGGGGGGGGGCTTAGTTGACTGTACCTTTTTGAGCCACCATCACACCTTTCACAAAGTACACTCATTAGTATGAAGTGCTACATTCTAGAGACAGAGTAATGCCACCAATACAGCTCAAATATTGACTGCACTTGCATTATATTATCACTAACACATCTTGCTCAACGATTTTAGAGTTTCAATTCTATGCTGCACACAATACAGTTCATTTAGGCATTTTGCTATTGAGCGTTATACGAGGTTTAGAAATTAGAATGTATGACTAGCTATCATGAAGAGTAGGCCAAATAAACATTGTTCAAGGGAAGCAAAAACAAAGAAAATTATGCTCATGTTGACTACTTATGATGAGGGAAGAGAGTTCATAATTGCTTATTTCAGATGCACTGTTAGACTTCTTAATGTAATTGAGAATGTAATGTTTGCAACAGTTTTATGATTTGATTTTGGCAGGTTGAGTCGTTAGCTAATATTTACGTGCTTACTCGTAATACAAAGAAAGGGGGTATGTAATCATTATTTAAGTTTTTTTAACAGGTATTTTATAACATTTTGTTGTAATCGAGAAGTCTGTACCTAAATGTTATTAAGTGAAGGTCTCCTTTTCAGCTTGAGCAAAAATTCAATTGTATGTCCGTTCGGGTGTCCTCGTCTACACCTGTAGACGACAGTTCGTCAGAATACCTATTCTGATTTTTCTTAACTTATTTCTGACTCTGATTTAAACTTTCACGATTATTAAACATTATCAAACTGCACAACGGGACTTAATCGCGTATTTAAGTTTTAAGATTTACCTCCGACGTTTCGAGGACGGCGTTGTCCCCGTGGTCTCGGAGAAGACTGGCTCAAGTTGACATCAACATCTTCTAGCCGCGCGAGTTTTTCGAACTACCCGCACTTGGTCTTGTTTATCAGTTTGAACGTTTTGCGCACTAGGGATGTCACTCTGTCGACACACAACACTAACGATATTCGATTTATCGACTGTCGATATTCGTTTCCGCTTACATTTACTAATGACTGGATTCCATGTGGATGAGATCTTAAAACCCTCGTCCCGATTAAAATTGCAATGTTTTTTGATTTCAATGGCTTCCCGCACTTTTCTACTGTAGAAATGGCGATCCGTGGAGAGGATTTTAGGGTTATGCAGCTCAATCCAGTGGTTTGGTCCTGACTCCAGCAAATGCTCAGCCACCGCAGACTTGTTGACCTGACGATTTTTGACAGCTGCGATATGTTCCTTAACTCTTTCTGCTATGGTGCGCTTAGTTTCTCCGATATAGGAACTACCACAACTGCAATCTATTTTATAAACGCCAGGTGACTGGAACGGAATAACGTCCTTCGGTGACCTTAGGCTCCCTGCTGCTTTGGATAAAGGTGTGTACACCGTCTTTATAGAGTACTTTCCAAGTACTGTGCCAACTTTATCCGTTACCCCTTTTACATACGGCAAAAATGCCGGCTGTCTGGAGACATCAGGACGTTTCCGCCTTGCCTTTCGTCTGGGTTGCCACTTTTTTACCTTGTACCCGTTCCTCCTTAGTACCTCCTGAATATGCGACATCTCGCTCTCTAAATATTCAGGGTCACACAGATCATGTGCTCTGTTTACTAGCGAGGTTATTTCTGACTTCCTGAGAATCTTTGTGAGCAAGTATTTTTACGACAATTTTCTAAAGCCATAGGGGCTCGTGAGGTCCAGTTAACAGAGACATAGTTAACAATCTCATTAATCTTAACCAACAAGTCTGTTTAAGGTGCAACCATACCGCAGTTAACTTTAAAGTTAATGTAACTACATATTAGGTAAGTTGCCTAATGTTACCGTGTCGCACAATTTTTTTTTTGTGGCTTTATTAACTGCGGTGTGGATGCACCTTTATGTATTTTGAAATACATAGTTTGAATTAAAGCGTTTTTAAAATAGAACTCGTTATAATGTCATCAATTACACGTTGTTCGAAACGTTTTTATCTGTTTGACATGATGGTTCGAATTAACATTATGCATGAGATATCAATGACACTTTGTTGTGCAATAGAATCATAATTTACATTTACATATAAGATGGTCTCTTTATGAACGCCTACATGACAGCTTTGCCAGTTGGGAAACAAGAGATGTTCTCACAATTTTAAGAGGGGGGAGGACACAATTGGGAGGGAACAAAATATACCGGGTGTGGCCTGTAATATGAGCAAAAAATTAAACTGTAGGCTGGCTGTACTCCTCATACTGACTAACATTTGTTCAGCGACTTTTAAAAATAACTTGTGGTTTGATTTTTAATACGCTTTAAAGTTTATTCTAAGACGCAATGTATTGCGAATTTTGTCATGTTTAAGGCGTGACAAGCAACGTCTATCGCAATGATAATGGCGTCCATTGAAGATAATATTTATTTTGTATGAAAAATAGGAAGTCTAAAAATTTCATATTTTTTAAAAGTTGTTGAACAAAAGTATCACCTTCTGAGGAGTACAATCTATTTTTTAAATATTTGCTCGTGTTACAGGTCACACCCGGTATAATTAGCTATTTTATACTAAAACTATACTGCTATGGTATGCTGGGTAAAGAGATACAACTGAAATAAGTGAACATTACACATGTGCTCGTGATTTTTTTTCTATCTAGCCAACAACTGTAACCTTTTAAGATATTGGCCAGAGTCTGCTCTCGCAAACATAGTTTAGTTTCCGTGTGATTATTTAGAATTTAAATGAGTTCACTTAACTTTCTTAAAGTTTGTAATCGGTTATGTGATTGCCATAAAGCAATCGCAGTAAAAGGTTATCTTCGATTAAAACATTAAGAACACGCAGCGAATTGATTGAATATACGTCAGAATGGAGAATTGCACAAGATCTGTTGGGTCAAATACTGTATTTAAAATAAATTATTTTACACCATGCATGAAATAAAGCACCAGATAATTATTAGAAAACCTCAGATAAAATTTATTTTTAAACACAAGTTCTATTTAATAAATCGGATGGAAGTATAAAAAGTAGGTGAATTGACCGTGACGTCACGATGTAATGTTTCATATAAATGTCATATTATCAAGTCGTTTTGACAGTTCTAAAAAAGTAACTGATTTGACTAGTAGGAAAATACCCTATTGTACTATCTGATTAGGCCTACCTATATACACCGTGTTTTTATTGAATTCCGTTAACTTCGGGGTATGATTAAGAACGTTTAAGAGAACTAAATGGCACAGTTAATTTTCAAAAAAAAATTTTTTTTTGATTTTTATAAAACAAAAAAATAATTTTAAAAAGTAATTAAATGTAGCTTATTGCGTTGTTGTAACACGGGCATTACATTTAACTCACCCAAACGATTGAAATCTGTGACATATCAATGGCAGTGTTAGAATATCTGTGTCTTTGAGAAAGTTACTTGATTTAAGCTCAGGAATGCACCCTTGAAATTAACGGAAATCAAAAAAAAACACGGTGTATTTAAAGGTCATTATCACGTAAGTCGAATCAGTTGAATATTATCCTTGTAAGACCCAGAGTAGTTGTTGCAGTTTTGAATTTGGAACCTACTTTTATTTTATTATACGAGTAGTCCGAAATTCGATTTGAGTTTGTCCTTTTAAAAGGAACTCGGGATAATATTAAAATATTAAGTTAATTTAAACTTTCAATAGGATAAATATATGCATTAAAACGATGAACATTTAATAAATCTAGAGTGAAGGTCATCACTTATCTCAGGCGATTGGTAAATAAGTTGAGGACTAAAACTTATTTATTACTTTTTTTTTACATGAAATGTTTATTTACCAATACCAACAAAATGATAATAAAAACAACATTAAAATAAAACTAAAATTTTAAATTAACTATACGTAAAAAATGCTCCCCAGGTCACCTTCGTTTGTTATGGTGCCCAGGAGGCTGGCAGCGTTTCCTTTTTGGATGGCCAGGCTTATTCTCTGGCCGATTTATTACTCGTATATTGAAATTTTACCTATTTAACGTATATAATATACGTATATAAATCAGCATCGTGTAGCGAAGAATTTCATACCATCCGCCTCAGTTAAACGATACGAGTAGATCTATAAATTTGGCTAGAGTGTACAATGGCCTGCGTTCGCGGTGTTCCACTTTTGATTATTAATATACTGGAATAGAGTATAAAGTGCAGGCGATTGTACTTCTTAATAATAAGTATTATCCTTAAGGCCCCAGACACAATGGGCCATTGCCGGCCACTCCAAGGGACGCAGCCATGCGGTAGAATGAGATAGCATTATCAGTTGCTCCCTCTAACGCATAAATGCGTCCCTTGGAATGGTCGGCGATGGCCCATTGTGTACTGGGGCCTTTAGGTATGTGAAGTGAAATTACAACCATCAAATTGTGCAATGTGTCATGCACATAAAAATACACTAACCGGATTCATAAAAGCGCTACAATCGTTGTCTTTATCTGTCATATTGACTTATGTGTGTGTCAGAAAGGGATAAAACATAATTTAACTAAATCAGGCCTGTAAAGTTTTTTGAATCGGATATTTAACAACTGATTTTTAAAACCCCAAAACAACTTTGTCATCCTTTTATTTTTCTTTTAGAGTCTGTGCGGAAAAGAGTCTTGGAATGTATCGGGCTCCATACTTCTCTACATGTCACAGAGAAAACGGCTATCTATCTTAAATAGGTACAGTCGCCATCAGATATATCGGAGCGGCCAAGGTGTTCACAATATCTGAACATGCACTCTAACGCCTTACAATAGAGGCGTGCTCAGATATTTGTGAGCACCTTGGCCGCTCCGATATATCTGACGGCGACTGTAGAACATAGTCTCCAATCTAAGATTTAAATAATGAAGCCTAAATACTGTTAGATAGGTAACATAATAGATTATCCCGATAACGATACAATGAAGTACAAACCATCTTTAAAGAGTTAAATACCGTGTAGGATTCACAATTACAATAAACTTAGAACACATCGAATCTTAAATTTGAACCGTAATACGTTTCGTTTGAGTTCAAAATTGATTGACGGCGATTAGAGATTATGATTCAACAATGCGATGATCAGAACAAAAGTGTGTTCATTGTTATGAAGCCCCATTTTAGCGACAACTCTAGACTGTCTGGCGCGGCGTGTGTAGCGCGAGCAGCCGATCTTGATGCTTTTATTATCTTGAAAGTGTAAATACTCAGTGTGCTATTTATATACGACACAGGTTAAGTAGCGTAGGTTTATTTATACGTAGAGTTTATGTGAATTTTAATTTGATTTGATGTTGATTACTTATCGTTTTTGGTGACATAACACGAGATGCACAGCTAGTATTGTCAAATTTAGTTAATTTTTTTATATTCACTTACCATCAAACGCAAAAACATGGTCTGATGTGCTCTTGCCCGGTTTTACAATATATATGTAGTAAGAATAAAAAAAAAACCTTTTAATTTACTACCTGCAAACCCGTATTTTATTACGACAAATCAGGAAGTTATCATATGAGAAGAGCTAGTACTGTCAAAAAAGTCAATAAATAATGTGTACTATATTTTTATTAGTCTATCCGTTAGTTAAACCTTTTAAAAAATCTCTCTCTAACTCTAAAGTTTAATTTCACACGTTCTCTTCCTTACCAAGCTGAGCGTGGGTGATCTAATGTCGCCTGAATCTATAAAACCAACTACAGATGTAGTGCATATTTGTTATCCATCGTATTTTCTCGAAAACGTTCGTATTTGTCATGCTACTTCAGTCAACCTCAGTACTTTTTCTTCTGAGTCTGACTGGAATAGCAAGACACGTTCGTACGTTTCCCTGAAAATACGATGGAAAATAATAATGCACTATATCTGTACTGTACGTACATGTAGATACAACTTCACACTTCGTAAAGTGCTTCCAAGTGGTCCATATTACATTCTTCCTGTTCTAGTATCAAACCTTGTTAACCCGCGCACACGCGGCACACGCACATCGCGATTGCGACACCGCGTGGGCGCGCACCAGTTCCGATAGTAAATATTGCGGCTAACTGTACAAACACTCTAAAACTAAAAGGACGTAACTCTGTATGATAGTAGTATTGAGATACGATATTTTCTAAGTAAGCAGAGTGTAATAGTGTCTCATTGAAAAGGGCTTAACTCTCTATGTAACTGGTATGGAGATACGACCTTTTCTTAGCAAGTATGTCCTATTTACAAGGAAGGGCGTAATTAAATTGGAACTTTAAGGCTGTTTAGTCGTTTTGTTTCTGCGTTGATTGTCTAGTCGCTTGCGCAGAGCATTGATATTTATGGAACTTTATATAAGAATATAGGTTATTTAAATTTAAACGAGTTGGTTAGTTTGGTTTTCTCTTCAGAGAAGAGCAAGTCAAAGTCAGCGGACAAAAACTGTAGGTAACAAGTAAATACATGTGCATAAATAAAAATAAAGTAGGTACTTATTACTAACGCTAGAACGGTCCGGGTCTGGGCCGAAGAATCCGCCATTTCGATTTTCTATGACGGGTGATCAATTGATGCTTTCTATAGAAAACTGAAGTATTGAACGCATACGCAACTTTCTAGCGTGGCGTGCATCATCTTTAACTGCTACCGCTTACCATCAGGCGGGCTGTATGCTTATTTGCCACCTCATTAGTATAAACTACTAATATCACAAAAATGATCAACTACAACTTTTTGCTTTCATGTTAGAGTCAGACCGAGAAATGTCTGCAGCGATTTTGATAGCCCACGCAGTGCAAGTGTTATTTTAAACGTCAAACTTCTATGAAATTATGTCGTGTATTAATAACAGTGCACTGCGTGGGCTATCAAAATCGCTGCAGACTTTTCTTGGTCTAACTCTATTTACGTCACATGGCTAATTGAGCTCCCCTCTATTTAAATATCGGGTTTCATACAACCCACAACCCACATACAGATTAAGGATTATGCCAGTAAGTAGGGAGAGTAGATAATAAATATTCCTATCAATTACTGTAAACCTATACGTCATTATTTAATAGTAGTTTATGTGACTACTGCATTATGCCTTTCATTAAAATACGAGTGTGAGATTATAAAACGAGCTGAAAGCGAGTTACAATACACTGGTTTGCCTACACATATGTTATTAGGTATCTATGATGTGTTCTGGAACCGCAACTTCGAAAACCAGTCAAGTGCGAGTCGGACTCGCGCACGAAGAGTTCCGTACCATTATGCAAAAACGGCAAAAAAATCACGTTTGTTGTATGGGAGCCCCACTTAAATATTTATTCTATTCTGTTTTTAGTATTTGTTGTTAGCGGCAACAGAAATACAATTCATCATCTGTGAAAATGTCAACTGACTAGCTATCACGGTTCATGAGATACAGCCTGGTGACAGACAAACGGACAGTGCAGTCTTAGTAATAGGGTCTCATTTTTACCCTTTGGGTACGTCTAATAAAACGCCGCACCAAGCCGTAAGTACCATGAGTTAACATTTGACGTTTAAACACTTTGAAAACAATTTGACCAAATAATAGGGATTGACAAGAAAACGTATAAACTGAAATAAATAATTTAATTTGTTCTTATAATACTTCTAATAGGAAAACTGATTGACGCCACAGGGGACCCCAGAGCTGGCGCGTATTTCTCGCAACGAATCGCCCTGGCGGTTCAGCTAGGAAACGCCGCCAGCGTCATGGGTACCATGCCACAGGCGGACCTACTAGAGGGGGTATTCTTTTTATAATTAGGTTTTTTATTTTATAGGTAAGTTTCTTTTATTTTAGTATTAATTTTATTTTGTTTGTAGTTTTAGTTTATTTTAATAAGTTATTTTATATTCAATATGTACATATTATTATTGAAAATCAATCAATCAATCAATCAATGTCTTTATTCAATAAAGTTCTTTTATAGGAAAACTTATGCTAGCACCTGTAAAATACCGACCAGTAGCCAACCCCATTCTTCAGAGTCTTTGCTTAATTAATAGTTACTTTCCCAACAGACAAAACAAAACAAACGTCCCGTTGCCTACTCGTAAAATGCACTTTGAAATATAACTCCATCAATTACAGTAATTAACGCGGGGGATAAATAAGCGGGACGGAATTAACATGTTTACACACCTCTACACGAATGCATCCGTACTACTTAGCATTTCACTTCCATTTCAACTACAGGCATATCTACACTGAGAGAAAAGGATAACAAAAACACACTTAGAATTACAAAAATAAACTTAATCCGGGGACAAGGAGAGTCAACTAATAGGAACAAATTGACTTTTGCAATTTCTATTATCTGTTTGTTGAAATTAGATTTAGGATTACTGAGCTGTTTGTAGAAATAAATAAACTTTACAGAAATAGTGAAACGTCCATAGTTATTACTAAACTTAATTTTTTCCCTCAGTACAGAACTGTTTTTAATTCCTGGTGATGATTGTTCTCTCAGTGTATATAATGTGCCTATGCCTAATACCTACTAAGCTTCTTCTTCTTCCAGTGCCATCTGCTACCGGAGGTTGGCTATCATGAACTTTAGCAATGTACAAGTTGCAGAACATTCTCAAAAATTCAGTAACATTCTCGGGAATTTCCGTAAACTTAGACGAGAATTTAAATTAAATTTCCAATGAGAACATTCCCTATGAGAATTATCAAAATATGTACTACGAGTATTAGTATTATTTAAAAAAAACTCGTAAGTACCTACGACAATAAGTTAAAATAATTGATAGCGGCGGTGTCCAGCGACTTCCTGAATAATTTTTATGGTTCGTAAAATTTAAGTTCTGAGAACATTCCGTACAGAAAATTTCACAACTTTGGAAACTTCTTCTTGTTGCATTGCTACTTTAGACACAGCTGCGCGGAATAATGAGCGTGTGCTCTGTTTCAACCATGTTCGAAGTTTTTTGAGCCATGAGTTACGTCTTCGTCCGGATGATCTTTTCCCTTGGATCTTTCCTTGTATAATGTTGTTGTTATGTAGTTGAAGGAGTTCATACTCCTCGTTTCGCATATGACCAAGGTACTGTAGCTTGCGTTTTTTGACGGTCTTTAAAACCTCGACCTCTTTATTTACTATCTGCAGCACTCTTTCGTTAGTTATTCTATCCGTCCATGATATTTTGACAGCACTACTCAACTTATTACATAATTGGTCAACATGACACTTCCAGCCAAGATTCGAGTCAACTGTAAAGCCCAGGAATTTGCTCACAGTACACAAAGGCATTGGACCTCCGTCTTACGTTTTCGAATCTTACGGTCACGTGACCTGTCGCGAGTTCAACATTTTTTCCCCATCACAAAAAGTGCACAGCGCCGCTAAAGAAGTTTTCACTTCAAAATTAAATAAATATTTTCGTCTGATGTATTTTATGTTGGCGGAAAACAAATTTCTCTTAGGCCCACTTGCACCATTCCGCTAACCCGGGATTAAGCGGTTAAACTAATAACCTGGTCTCAAATTGTACTGGTACCCATGGTAACGCCATGTTTAACCGGTTAACCCCGGGATAGTGGAATGGTGCAAATGGGCCTTAATAGCACTTTTTATCTCTTGTTACCTCTATACTTTACTCAGTATAACTTTCTTTAAGAGCATAGTGTGTGGTCTTACACGCTATTGTATGTACCAGGAACTCTAGTTAGACAATAGGAAGCGCACTCGGGTGGCATAACTATGCGTTTACGCGCTGATGCGTTTGGGATTTAGCAGTTATATGTCTGTAATGTGATATAATGTTGCGCATTCGTGTAGTTTTTAATGAATTTCATTATTTATTTTTATTGTTAACTCGTTTATAATTTTACTTTCCGCGTATGCGAAATAAAAAGTAGAGTGTTTTAACTCGGGTGAAAGGCAACATTTTTGAAAAAAATATCATCAAGAGATGATCCCTTGGTTAACAATCTACTAATGTTATTGTTATGCACAAGCAGAACATGTAGAATCTTGTTTATTTACAAGAAGATGACATTTTTCTCCACATAAGTACCTATATATTTTTGAGAAAAATACTTTACTTTAATAGTACCTGCAATAATATGTTACTCTTCGAAGGCCGCAAAATTATGTGACAACTCTTATGGCTCTAAAAATAAGATCGTGTCAGATATTTTTGCGGCCTTCGTTGTGTAACATATTATTGCCGGTGACTGTACTTTAGTTTAAAAAGCATTGATTCAATAAATATAGGCTTTTCCTGAGAACATTTATATTTCTGCCGAAACGAAAGCAGTATTCACAAGGCTTTTCGGTGGACGACCGTTACGCGAATGATTGTTTGGACTGACCTTTCTCTTAATGTATAGTTATATAAATGTATTTTATTGTATAATATAATAAGTTATATTAAATCTGGGAATGAAATTATATCAGAAAGGAGACTCTTAAATGAGTATACTCGTAACGTCATGCTTTGTGCATTAAAAATATCTCTCTCTATTGAGTGAAAATAAAACATAATACACAGGTAATCTGTGTTGCGGTTTTAAAATGCGATCTGTTATAGCTTTGATAAATTAAAAATGATTGCTTGTCAAATGAAGTCGCCATGTTAGAATTACACCTATACTATAGGTAAGCATCACTCACACAAACAAGCAATGGGGCAAGTTTTTGCAGTTTTGTCTGTAATGTGATATAATGTTGCACATTCGTGTAGTTTTTTAATGAATTCCATTATTCATTTTTAGTGTAAACTCGTTTATAACAGTCGCTTTCGTGAAAACTAGTGCCTATGCCAATTCTTGGGATTAGTTGACAAGCGGACCCCAGGCTAACATTAGTTGTGGTAAAATGCCGGAACAACGCGAGGAAGGAGGATCAAAATGTCGTAGAACATTGGGGAAATTTTGGATTTCATGTACCTTTTTAGAAAGCGGCAGTGAATTAAGTGAGAAAGGATGTATTTGCTTTCTTTTCTCTGTCTCTCAAGATCACGATACCAGAAATAAATATCAATAAAATACCATTAAACAGCCTTATTGGCTGGTTGCCCTAATTCCGCGAATCGATAATAAGAGCCATTTCAATCGGATCCAATTGAACAACGATAAAATATCGATTGCTGGTTGCAATCGATTTAAAAACTTAACACCTACAGTATAAATAAAATGACGATATGACGGTGTTAAAAAAATTGCAATTTTATTTACATGTACTACCAAGCGTTTAGACTGGTCATATTTTTGTAATATTTAGTCGATTTCGACTGGCAAACCTACTTTTTGACCTAATTAGACCCCGATGAATCTGAATTTGCCGGTTGCTTGATCGAATTCTTGACCGGAAGTGAGATATTTGATATTAAAAGTCCCTTTTTTAGGTTTTCGTAAATAACTCTTAAACGGTGGCGCATAGCAAAAATGTTCTTACACATAAGTAATCTATCTGCATTAAACAATTTTTCGCTAGGATCAATATTCAAAGTTATATTAACGCGGGAAATTTAATTATAGATGTCCCTGGACGGCGATCAGACTCACACTTACGCGAATTTAAATAAGATAAGCATTAAGCATCGTAAATATTTATCACCATAACTACCCACAGATCAGGCAAATAAAATACGAATATGAAATGTTCCTTTTTTATCTCCATACATTAACAAGGCGATCGTAAATACGTCCTATCTGCGCACGGGCATAATCCTTGTGTGATGTATTTAGCGTTTCCTGCTTGTCGCTGTCTGTTGGTTATGAATGGGAGATACTGGGCTGATAAGTTAAAATGTCGCATGGCAGGTTGGTACGAGTATCTATGTTTGCGTAATTAGAAATATGATAAATAGCGAGCGAGTGTAGGGTTGCTATACGAGTATGGCATTTTCCCTGATATTTCAGGATTTTTGGTTATTTGTCGGGGTTGCGAGCAAACTAGGCAAGTGTCAGGATTTTTTAGAAACTTCAGCGAATTACTGGAAACTTGCTAAAAGTTAGAAATTCGGAAGAGAAAAAGGAACGATATAACCTAGAAATTTTCAAGGAAATCTAAGTGTCTGGTAATATTAATAGGTTTCCAAAACTTTGAGGTCTAATTAAAGAAAGGTACGTTGATTGGGGAGGTGCCGGTTTGGAGGAATAGAAAGGATTTTTAGGGTATGTCAAGACAACTTTGTCATATGGCAACCTAAGCGAGTAGCGCATTTGCCAGGATTTTTATCAATCTGTGATCTGTCAGCTGGCAACAGGGACATTTATGGTTGAAGAAATCCTCTAGATCTGGAGTGGAAGTTGTAAGTTGACAGAAATTTGGTGGACTTTCATCTGAACGAAGTCACTGGCTGAGATTAGTTATTTAAAAAAACTGCATGATGACTCATAGGATTCAGTGTACACTTCGGTTATGTTTAAATAATAGTGGACAATTGGACATCAAACCGTTCACTTTTATTCAGTTCTTTTCTGCATACACCGCAAAATCAATCTGCCATCGAAATAAACTTCCCAAGCATGTACCTAATCCCACAGCAATCGAAACAGCTAACAATCGATATTTCTAATCACGCGCACAATAGGTATCGATTTTTCGAGTGCGTCCTGTGTGGGGTATATGAGAGGGATGCTGCATTGTCAGTGTCACCCCCACACGTGTGCAGATAATAGGGTAAATGCTTCACTTAGTTGGCTGGTGAGATTTTTCATGTACCTAATTCCGATCGTAATTTTAACGGCTTGGTAATTTATTTTATCACGAATCTCATTTTTGATTATTTTTGGGTGCCATTGCCATCTGCAATTGCAGTTTGCAAACTATCATTCATTTTTGATGTATTAATTAGGGTTCCGTACCCAAAGGCTAAAAACGGGGCCTTATTACTAAGACTGCGCTGTCCGTCTGTCCGACTGTCTGTTACCAATCTGTAACTCATGAACCTTGATAGTATGTTGCCACTATAACAACAAATACTAAAAACAAAATAAAATAAATATTTAAGTGGGGCTCCCATACAACAAAGTCAACAAACGTGATTTTTTGCCTACAATAAAAAGTAAACGACACTGTGATTCAATGCATATTAAATTTATGATTAATGAAGGAAAAAAGCTACCACTACTAGCAATGTACAAATTGCAGAACATTCCCAAAAAGCGGAAACGTTCTCGAGAATGTTCTCAGAACATTATTGTTCCGCCATCTTGGATTTTTTCAAAAAAAAATTTTTTTATAGGAATCTAGAGGCCTCAATCTCCCGCCATCGCCATGCCAAATCTCAGCGCGCTCGGACCAACTTGAAAAAATTTAATAAAAGTCAGCCATTTTGATTTTTTTTAATGCAGTTTGTTTTGTCTCGGGGCCCTCTATGACATTTGGTCGAGCACCCCCCACTTATCACGCACCGTTTAAAAGTTGCCATACATAATAAAAGTGGCCAGTTTTCCAGTTTCAGGCCCGAGATTCAAAAACTGCCAGGGTCCCTCTATGACATTTGGTCGAGCACCCCCCACCTAGGCCGTCATGCATTTTTCTGAGCGGAAGCGGTAGATCAAATGTCGGAATTTTCTGGGGGTAAGGACTACACCTATATCGTGAATATTCATGGTATAAACTACGATAAATAAATAAATTCTCGTTCTCGAGAACATTCTCAGAAGTTACCGAGAAATTCTCATGTGGAAAGTTTTGCAACTTTGGAAAGTTCTCTTTTGAGGTTATAAAATATGTAATCTGAAAAAAGGGGTATAATTATTGTATCTATGTATCTACTTAATACTAAAAGTGAAGGGTTTCTAAGTACCCAAAGTTCACAGTGCATTTTATACCAAGTCGTACATAAACCGTGTGTATCGAATTGATAATATCACCGAGTAATTTCCAGTAATAATAGAATTATGGCCGTATCGTAATGGAGAGTATTACGATATTTCCATTCTAATGACCTATTAAACTGTGTTAATAGTTTTATGACTTATCCGTAAATTATGAATAACATACTTACAATATATTAATATTAACTTGGAGGTTAATTAACTCACGAATACATAGGTATAGGTATAGCAATTATGGAGACGATATCATTTAGAAACGTGAATATGCGTAGCAATTTTATTTCAGTGCGCTTGTAGTTAGTACCTATAAAACATTCAATTTCTTATTGCTTCAAATGGCACCAAAGATATTAATATTAACATATTAGCCTACCATCAAATGCTCTCTATTCTCTCGAATCCTTAAAAACTCGATGATCTTACAAATATAAATACATACATACATACATACATATAATCACGCCTATTTCCCGGAGGGGTAGGTAGAGACCAAGGATTTCTACTTGCTTGCTACCTCTTTCGCTTCCTTCACATTCATAACATTCCTCATACACGCTCGCCGGTTTAGGGTGCTCTTGACCTGGCCTTTCTTCAGGATTTCCCCGATCTGATCAGAGAAAGTCCGCCGAGGTCTACCCCTTCCAACTCCCACTTCCACTTCTCCCTCATACACTCTCTTTGTCAGCCTTCTTTCACTCATTCTTTCCACATGTCATTAAAACAAATGAATATGAAATCCCGGCTTTGTCCTACTCGTCACAATACGCTCAAAATTTTTACGACATCTTTTCTCAACTTAAGAGGGTTTTCTGTGAGATGTGCTTACTTACCATTTTTTATGTCGCAAAAAGAAACGTGAATGTTTGGAGAAAGCGTTTTATTAGGTTGTTATAAAATACAAGATGGCGTCGTTATACGACGGATGATAACCTGCATAAACGTGCAACTGTGTACTTACCTACTGTATGTAAGTTACATAAATAAACATGATTATAATAAGTCCTACATATTACATATTTCATGCTCTTATTTTGTTTCAGGTAAATAATACCAACTTTTGAGACTTATCAAAACATGCAGAGAAAATGTTTTGGCAGGTACATAACTATTCTGCAGGATATGGAACGTAAAGGATGACTCACGCTAGACCGGGCCGGGGCCGGGCCGGAGATTCGGGTTCTATGGAACGCACGTGATCACCGATTAGCCGTCATAGAAAATGACATGTCGGACGCCTTGGCTCGGGCCCGGCCCGGTCTAGCGTGAGTCATATTTAATTGGGGCATTCATCATCATCATCATCATCATTTCAGCCTATATACGTCCCACTGCTGGGCACAGGCCTCCTCTCATGCACGAGAGGGCTTGGGCTATAGTCCCCACGCTAGCCCAATACGGATTGGGGACTTCACATACACCTTTGTATTTCTTCGCAGATGCATGCAGGTTTCCTCACGATGTTTTCCTTCACCGAAAAGCTAGTGGTAAATATCGAATGATATTTCGTACATAAGTTCCGAAAACCTCATTGGTACGAGCCAAGATTTGAACCCGCGACCTCCGGATTGAAAGTCGGAATCGGTCAAGTCGGTATTGGGGCATTCGTTACATTATTATTAAAATGTCAAATTCAAAATAAAGAAACGATGTCCCTAAACGAACCGGTTATGAGCAATAAAAGACATCGATTCATTTTTGTGCGAAAGCTATGCAATTAAGTGTTTACAACATGTTGTAAACAGTTTAGCACAATTGTGTCTGAGGTTTTGCAATACCATTTACAATCTTAGACGCTTCTACATAAAGTCTAAATTTATCTAGCAACGGTAGCTAGACGTTAATAACGTTCTTTATAGACGCGTTTCGCTATGTGACCCTTTTGACAAGGCTTAATCGATTATCGTCTTTATGGCTTTGGATATAAGTTCTCGTATTTATGGCACTTGTTAGGAGTACTATACTTGATGACAATTGTGTGGATACATTTTGCAACTAGTTAAGCAATATGCGTGCATCATGATACGTGAGCTTTGAATATTGCAAAATTTTGTATCAAGCAGAAACGTCTGCTAACGATTCTATTAACTTAATACTTTTAATTTGCATATTGCAGTTACATTGTATTTGGCTAATCAACTTACTTTCATTATGTTATGCGACATGCGCACGTAGCGAAATTTGAAAATTAAGCAGAGATTTTTTTCCTCTTTGACCTAGTGCGATGAAAAACATTGTGTGCCACGGGCGGGACAGGAATTACAAACTCGTGTTAATTAAGCCCTAGCCCTCGGTTTCGGGCTTCAATTCATACTCATTCGTAAATTCTTGTTTACCGCCTTAATACACAATATAGGTACTAATACGGTTATTCCTTCTTAGTTTGTAATAGGCAACTATTATACAGCATACATCCAATATGAAATCACATCACATCTAAGACTCGTGAGTAAGGACAACAAACTTTCGATCTCCTATTACGTTTATAAGGACAGTCAAATAAAACATACAAAGAATAAAGACTATGATGACCTTTTTACGAGCCCTGCCGAGATTGCCTATAAAAAAGCTTTTATAGCTTTATGATGCGTCCTGACTGCCGTGATATATGATATGACGGTGTCCGATATGAAAAACTAATAAAACATGAATAATGTTGAAGCTGATTTAAATGATGTCAACGCGCTTTTTTATATATTTTTTTAAATTGGATAATGGAAAGCGTTTGTCCACAATCTCACATGATGGTAAGTGCCGATGCGCTCTAGGATGGAGCATGCTTACTTAAGAGATGTCTATTCACTCTCTTCTCTATTTGAAAACATCCAAGTTTTAGGACCCGGGTATGTCCTTAAACTACGTCCAGGACCCGGGTATGTCCATAAACCACGTCCAAGACTACCGGTAGACGGGCAGCAGCGTCCCTCAAATTCGGTGTACTCGACTGCGATCGCCAACCCGCCTGCCAAGCGAGGCGATTATGGCATTCACCCCCCAAAAAAGGGGGAGGCCTTTGTTCAGCAGTGGACGTCTTATGGTTGAGATGATGATGATGATGATGATGAAGTTATATAGTGGGCCGGGGATAGATTAGCAGGAAGTGAGTTCCACTCCTTCGCCGTTCGTATAACAAAGCTGAAAGCAAGACGTATAGTGCGATTTAGTGGTAACTCGTTCAAAGTGTAGTTAGTTGCTGAGTGGCACTGGCTTCCAAGTCAGAGATCATGGGTTCAAACCCACTCATATTAAGTACCAATTGAGTAGGTACGCAGATGTTTGGAGCCGTCAACCTAACTTTGCACAGACTTTGCAGAGACAGAGTCTGAGAGTGCCACCTTGTGAAATTGCATTGAAAATATGAGGTTTAGGTATAGTGGCACTTACAAAAAAAGTTACCGTTAAACATGAAAAAACTTAGATGAAACCGAATATAACACTGGTATTGATCCTTAATTAGGTACGTATCGAACCTTTTGCCTACATATAGTATTAAGCCATACTTGGCTGGTTATACGATACGTGAACATACCACGTACTCGTATAAGAAGAATACAAACTAAGCCTAGATCCCTATTCGACAAGCGACGTTTGACGTATCGTGTTGATCTCCCGTTGATCTGGGAAAAATCATAAGTTCTCGAATACGTACAATGTCAAAATTTGACATTAACAATCCACAGTTAGGGTGACAAGCAATCCAAACCGAACCACCCTTAGTTTAGAGTGGAGTTTTGGTTGTACCAAATGATATTATCCACCGTTGATAGAATCAACACTCAGTATGCCATAAAATCAACTGTTGATTTGACGTGGATGCGAAATCTGACAGTTGTACATGTCGAATTTGGCCCCTGAGCTTACTCGGGAAAGTGACATAAACCAGAAAAATATGGCATAGTAACAGTACACTCAGACTTCAACCGTGCCGGTCCGCCTGACTCTCCTAACGGTTGCGGTCGGCTCGTGTTACCGACGCTTCCCTATGCCCTACTAGGATAGTCAGGTTTCCATGGTACAGTGAAATACAAGCCCTACCGGGATCTGAGTAAAAAAAGTTGAGAACGCAATGCTCTGTTTAGCTAGGGATATATTCAAAATTCAAAATTCAAAACATATTTATTTCATAGCTTGGATGTTACATAGGTGAAGTACAGTGATCTCCACACTAGGCTTAGCCTGTGACGTGGGGATCTAAGCCAAATAAAATAAATACAAATTATTATTAAATCTAGTACCTACATTAAACTAAGAATTTTTATTAAATATATAATTATATCTTTATACTAATTCTAGTTTGGGCCTGGGCCTCAAACTCGATATTTAATTAATAATTACCTACCAAATTATCATACCGTCCATACCCTCATAATTTAATAGAAGTTTGACGTTTAAAATAACACTTACAATACGTGTGCTATCAAAATTGTTGCAGACTTATCTAGGTCTAACTCTAGCTGTCTTTGACTATATGTACTTACGTTTTCTCGCAGCAACTAGTCGAATAGTTTACAATATATTTGAAAGATAGGTGTCAGTCTCGAGATTAGTATGCAGCGAAGGCTGTCACTGGCATCTGAGCTCGAGTTTTCCAGAAGCGATAGAAAAAAAGATTTATAGCCAGATAAGTGGAAGCATAAAGAGCTTTCCTACGCTTGTTATAAATAATCTATTGTCCTACATCTGTCTGTGTGTTTTTATTGCCATATCTAGTATCTCAACCGACATAGTTGCACTAGAAAGATGTGTCGGTTATTGGTTCATATAAATTACAGTTTTTGCAAGAAATACCGTTTTATTCATTGATATGATTGATGAATGGAATGTTTCTAGTTTTTATATAATTACCCTGTTAATTCTTGAAAGTAATTTCGATCCAGTCCTAGTGGCCTGGAATTTTATCACTTAGCGTTGTGGATGTAAAGCGCATCACTCCCGACTTGTCAGAGCTTGACGAATGTCTTTTACATTATCATAGCTGATGTAAGGTTCTTCAAAAATATATTCCTTTTTTTAATACGTAGGTAACTATTTCTAACGATTCCAATAAGCAACCAAATATGTATATCTATACATATATATGTCGCAGTCAAAAGTGTGAACTGGTCAAAAGAACTTTTAACCGACAAAAACAGGCAAAACTGCTTTTGACTGAGCATGTTGGTCAAAAGTAGTTTTACCTGAAAATCATTGGTTAATAGTAATTGTGACTGTTACTATCAGTCAAAAGTACTCGCAGAGATAGGTAGGTTAGGGTTATTTTTTTTGCTACGCCCAAAAAACGAAACTGTTCCCAGAGATAGGTAGGTTAGGGTTTTTTTTTTTGCTACGCCCTAAAAACGAAGCTGCCAGAAATAGGTATGATTTTCAGGTAAAACTACTTTTGACCAACATGCTCAGTCAAAAGCAGTTTTGCCTGTTTTTGTCAGTTAAAAGTTCTTTTGACCAGTTCACACTTTTGACTGCAACATATATAATATTCAAAATCTGTCATTTAGGTACATTATGGATATTTTTCCAATGTTTTCACTTTTGAAGTTTGATATTGTTATGCACTTTGTGCTACAAATACATGTCGTGAGAGCACAATAATACTTCTTTATACCATAATTAAACTGTAAACCATAAATCACAAGTTGCGTGAAAAGTTAGCGAACCAAACAAAAACTCTTAGAACAGTCTGCGCACGCGACTGCGAAATAAGAGTTGCGCAGAGACATCTAGTGTCGTCAAAATAAAACGCACTAAGTTTATATGGCATTTGTATGACGATACGACGTTTTTCAATTAAGCGCATTTATCAATAGCAAAATCTAATAGAAACCAAGTGCAGTAAGATCGTATGGTGCTCGTATGTTTAGGACGTTTTTGAAATGCGCGGTTTCTTAATAAGAAACTTAGATCAGATACATGCGAGTTTTATGAGAATGGTTCTGGGAAAAGACGCCGCGAAAAGTAAGCGATAGCGACACCTAATTTATTTAGCTAACAGTACTCGTAAATAGAATTTCCTACCTGCAATCTAATGGAAAATTCTTCTGTGTTCTTTTTTAAATTTACTGCCTGAGTCCAAGTTTAAGATAACGTCAAAAATTTGCTAAAGATACGATATGGATCGGATATGCCGTATCTTTAGCAACTTTTTGACGTATCTTAAACTTCGAATTAGGCCGCTTGGTATCAACAATTTCACATTTTGGTCCTATTGGAATTAAGTCAGGGTAGCTATTGATAGGACCCTGAAGAAATTGAGCGAACTTTACATATATTTTAGGCACACCTACCTATAGTGATTTGCATATTTTTTTATAGTAACTCGTGCATTTGCCTTTAGAACGCAGTTTCATGAAGTAACACAAGTTTTCTCTCCTGTGGACAATATGTAGTTAACAGCTTGTGGGATGCTTGTGGTAGCCTGGTAGGTAATGATTTTAACATACTTATCCAAATAAAAGGAGTATTCTTTTCATGTGGATAAGATAAGGGTTCATCATCATCATCATCTCAGCCATAAGACGTCCACTGCTGAACATAGGCCTCCCCCTTGGATCTCCATGATGGGGGGTGAATGCCATAATCGCCACGCTTGTCAGGCGGGTTGGCGATCGCAGTCGAGTACACCGAATTTGAGGGACGCTGCTGCCCGTCCACCGGTGGTCTTGGACGTAGTTTAAGGACATACCCGGGTCCAGATAAGGGTTAAATAAGAAAATTAACCTTTTAATCCCTTAACTTTTGAGAATGTCTACAGGAAAGACGTGAACACAGTTTGACCCAACTGCTGATGAAGACCATAAAATTACAACATGTTTTAGTTAGACTTTTAGACCAAGAAGTTTAGAACGATTTTGATAGCACAGTGCCAGTATGAAATTCATCATTATCATTTCAGCCTTTATACGTCCCACTGCTGAGCACAGGCCTCCTCTCATGCGCGAGAGGGCTTGGGCTATAGTCCCCACGCTAGCCCAATGCGAATTGGGGACTTCACAAACACCTTTGGATTTCTTCGCAGATGTATGCAGGTTTCCTCACGATGTTTTTCCTTCACCGAAAAGCTAGTGGTAAATATCAAATGATATTTCGTACATAAGTGATAAGTATGAACATGTACAGTATGTAATTATGACGTGTAAATGACACTTGCTCTGCGTGTGCTGTCAAAATCGTTGCAGACTTATCTTGGTCTAGTTCTATGCTGTTTTGGGAAGATATTTCTTCTTGTGTTAAATATTTAGATAAATTTTACAATCGCTAGAGCTCAAAACATAGATCTTAACTATATCATAACAGTGAAACGCAACGAGACGCGTGAGAATGCGTCTTCTATCTACTCACACACATCACACACATGTATGTATGTCAGTCTGTTCAGCTATAAACAGTGAACAATGCACGTGTGATAATGAATTGGCAGTTTCTTTGCTTTATTTGGCGTTTATGGTGCATTCAGAGAGAAAATAGAGAGTTGGTTTCAAGAATTGACATGCTGATTTCATACTAAGGTGGGTGGCCTATTTAAAGGCTGATATGGTTCTATTTGGCCCTGAGGAAGTGTCGCTACAAGCAGCTACTATGCTAGCAGCATGTATAGTCATATAATTGGAATATTGAAATCAAGAGTGAACAGGCACCTTCTGGGCGAGCTTGCTCCATCGTAGGCCACGTCTACGCCTCGGCTAGTCTGTGGCCATGAGTAAGCCCATTCATAATAAAAAAAAAAAACTACGTAATCTTTCGAAATTTTATTGTAAATGTTATCTTGAAGTCATAACATTTTTTCTTGCATTTCTGAAAATCTTTTTTGTCATTTTCGTGGTAAAAACGTTTATATTAATTCCGAAATGTTGTCTTGTTACATCGTTGATATTGGATGAACTTCGACGTGTGTTGTCAAAAACTATGTTACCTACTCATTGCCAGTAAAATAAATTAGAGTTAAACCAAGAAGTCTGAAACGATTTTGATGGCAAACTCAGTGCAAGTGTTATTTTAAACTTCAAATTTATGAAATTATGACGTAACACTTGCACTGCGTATGCTATCAAAATCGTTGCAGCCTTTTCTTGGTCTATAACTCTAGTAACACTAATTGTCCACTATATCCACAACATGGCGAGTGCCAAATAGAATCTTGTCAGGTTTCAAGTAACAAATACTAAACGTTTAGTCATTGTCATTGCTAAGCCGGCTGAATTGAAAGACTCCAGCCTTATAGTTAGTTTTTTAAACTTTCCCGTCTTTACAACTAGCTTAAGTTAACAAAAAGCATTTTATACGCCATAACTAATCCTAAAATTCCATTCTTTAATTTATGTGCCTGCCATAGACTAGGAATCCTCTAGACGGAGTTTAGAGCAATTATTTCATGCAACCGATGCTGCCAAAAATGCGGGGGTGCTCGGGACGAGGGGAGCGAAGTCCCGTGCTGTGATTGGTCCGTTCAAACGACGAACGAGTTCACGGATGTCACACAAAGACACTTTCGACTCGAACATGGAGTAAAATTACCGTATGCGTGGCAGCGGAGGTAGCGCGACTATGCTCAGTCTAGAGGATGTTTTGTCTGTGGTGCCTGCTAAGGCTGTACTAATATGGCAACGCATAGCAAATTATAAATAGAGAAGAAATGCCTGTCCAATCCTCTATTATAGAGAACTTTCTTTCAAATTCCAACCAACACATGTGCAAACACTGAAATTGGGTTAACTTGTTTGAATAGACAGTAACAAGCCCAGTATAACGTGGTCTTTAAACCCTGTACCATTACTGGTTAATATAGATGTAAAGAAAATGGTTTTAAAACAACCAACGAAGATGACTCTTTAGAATAATAGATAATTACGTAAAGACAGTTCTTCTTAAACTGGATATTTCTTAGTAGAAAAGAGCTCTAAAAGCTTTCAAAAAGTGTGGGCGGAAAGATCAAGATATAATGGTTTGTTATAAGTGTAACTGTCAATGAGTAAATAAAAATGATAGAGCGGTATAGTCTTGTGTAATGTAACACTGTGGGCCAGTAATGCAAACGAGTATGTACGAAAGTTTAATTGCTTGACAGCTTCGTAATTGGTTTGACATATTGTCTTAAGAATTGATAAGAACTAAACAAATTAGAAGAAGGTCTTGTACATGGCGCCATCTAGTTTATCAGTGAAGTTAGCGGCTTCGTTATTTTAAAATATGACTTTATTGGTACAGTCACCTGCAATAATATGTTACACAACGAAAGCCGCAAAACGATTTTATTTGTAGAGCCATAAGAGCGTGTTAATAGTTATTTGTTTTACAAGGGGGCAAAGTTGTTGTTTAACCGCTCGTGCTAATATTGATACCCGAGCAAGCGAAAGATTCCAAAATTGAACCACGAGCGTAGCGAGTGGTTCGAAAAATGGAATCTTGAGCGTTGCGAGGGTTTCAAAGCGCGAGGGTTAAACAAAATTTGCCCCCGAGTGAAACACAAAATTTTTCACCACACCAACCCGAAGCAAATATTAAATGTAAAATATCAAACAAAATCAAACCAAATCAAATCCAAATGAATTTTACTAAATATGTATTATCCAAAATCATCATTTAAAAGTCAATTCTACTAACAAACATAAGCAAACAACTCAAAATTTGCATTTTATTACTTTGCCTCACATGTGAATAAAATGCAACTTTGCTATCAGTTTTGAAGTGCAAAGTAAGCCTTTCCGAGCTGGAGTGGTGAAAATATTTTTGCGGCCTTGGAAGAGTAACATAGATATTATTGCAGGTGACTGTACCAAAATTTCTTTGTTTATGAGATAAGCTCCAGTGAGAATCAGAATCTACTAGTGGCTTTGTGATCGAACTCCCAGGAAAAAAATACATAAACTATTCGATTCCGTCAAATAAAATATTACGATGAATCGATGATATACGGTTTCGTTCAAGATGCATAACTACAAAATTATTCATAATCGATTATAATTATTGTAGACAGGAACTATTTGCTTGCGGGGTCCTTCAAGGACCTTAAAAGTACCCACAGAAAATTTTCATTACACTACAAATTGAACACCACCCAAAAAAGAAAATCAATCGCAAAGATATTCATCGTCGCATCAAAATGCCCGTCAAATTTCCGCATAGCTTCACTAAATTATCTTTTTTAATTAAACACGGGCGTAAAAAACAGCATTACAGGCTTGGTGCTTTACAAAAAACGCTTACAGAACATAAGTGAGGCGAACCTACGGTTAAGCCAGTAAAATTTTGACCTAAGATGGAACGTTTTCACATTCTCCGTCCCGTCCCGATATCGGATGTCAGATACGACTATGGCTGCCCTGCTAAGATAAATAGCGCTATCTCAAAAGAAAATTAATTGCTAATTTATACTTTAGTTTCTATTGAGAATTCCATTTTCAAAATTATTTGTTTTTGAGATAGCGCTAGTAGCGTAGGAGGGCAGTACGATGAAGCAAAAAGTTAAAAAGTACAACACAACTCCCGCGCATTGTCAGTCTTTTAATAACTAGGAGTCCGATTCTGACTTTAATATTTTCTTATTCTGAAACTGTCATGGAATTGATCTATCAGCTGTCATCGGTGTCGAAATTCATTTCTAATGATGGGCTCCACGAGAAATCGAGGGAACTCGCCAAATCTTCGAAGCATTTGCATTGTAATTAATTTTTTTTATTTTCATCACCACGCATTTGCATAAACAGTGCACTATTTGGTGAAACTGAACTGCTGATACAGATTAGAATTAAAACTCTTCCACGACAAGTAGTTTACGTATTGGCACAGAATAAATAATAGTACTACTCACTCTCTAACAAAACGCGTCTGTTACGATCAGCACCGATATGGCCGCTAGGTGGCGACAGCGCCACGCGCGGCTTATGGGAAACCCCAAAATTGGGGCCGAACGGATGTACTTTTAGCTACCTGTAGCAAAGCGACGAAATCGCGGAGTGAGACACGCCTGGTATTGGGGCTAATTATAATTGTCATGAGATGCACTATGGTCGTAAATAATTTTATAGTCGCACCAAACAAAATCTGCAGCGGATTTGATAGCCCACGCAGTGTAAGTGTTATGTATACGTCATAATTTCATAGAAGTTTGACGTCTAAAATGACACTTGCACTGCGTGGGCTATCAAAATCGCTGCAGACTTTTTACGGTCTGTATATATAATGGCAATCCAAACTGTTATAAAACTTATTATTACCTGTTACAGATAGTGTATTATAATTTTCCATCGTAGTTTCACGGAAACGTACGAACGTGTCTTGCTATTTCAGTCAGTCTCGGTAAAAAAAGTACTGAGGTTGACTGAAGTGTCTGAAGTAGCATGACACATACGTCGTATTTCGAGAAAATACGATGGAAACAATTTACGCACTACATCTGTATATGACAGATGCCATACCTTTTCTGATCCGAGAACGCACTTATACTGGTCTAAGCATGTACTTGCCTCCACTCGATATGCAATGAAAAATCATGGCCTGGTCAAGTGGTCAGTCCGGTGGCGCCAAGGCAAAAAATACGGATAAAGTAATGTTATTATTAATCCCGACCTGAGAAACCGGAATCGTGGACACTTTAATAATGTTGTAGTGACAACGCGTCAGGCGATGATAAGGACTGTCTTATCTTTGACAGTGACTACTTGACTAGGATGAGATAGTGTCTAGTGGTATACGAGTTAGTATTGTGCAGGGCTGCCAGATCGTATAATAGGCTACGAAATTCGTATAATGAAATTATTTTAGGCTAGGGTTTTTATAATATGAATATAAAAGTAAAATATAAAAATACTTACAAAACAATAAAAAATACATATAAACACATTATAAAAAACCTAACCTATAGGGTGCCGCCAGCAGCGGGGCAAGGCCCAAGCTACCGGTGGTCAGGGCTGCAGAGAGAGGAACCGACGTACTATCCGCGCCGTGTCCAAGATCACCGCCTTCTGCATCTGTCCCTTGATCCAACCACCTAGTCTCTCGAGATGTTGGTCGAGACTCTTCGCTATTAAACCGTTCACTGAATCGACTATCGGGACAATGATCGTCGAATTAACATCCCACATGGCGGTTATCTCGTGAGCCAAGTCTAGGTACTTACTGGACTTGTCCTTCTCGGCCTTCACGAGATTCTCATCATGGGGGATGGTGATGTCAACGAGCACGGCCCGACATTGCGATCGGTCTATTATCACAATATCAGGCTTATTGGCTACAATAGTTATTATGTTTATTATTAAAATAAGCTTTCTTAATTAATCGTTATCACAGAACAGCTGAGTTTATATTCTATACTCATGAGCAATGATAACGGGTCACTTTGTATTCATACAAATTTTACATTTCCATCCAACGTGACCTATGGTCATTGCTCTTGAGTAGATGCCGGTATCGGATATATTTAAAATTGCTAGACGTTGCGTGCGGGGGCTGATAGTGTTGAATGTTGATAGCGTTGATACTGATAACGCCGCCGCCGTCCGGGAAACCGCTGCTTGTTGCGAGTTTATCGGACGCTAATGAGTGTGAAAACTGTTTAATTATTGACGGTGGAGAATGGAGAATGATTTTCTTTTAATTTAAATATGGGAGTTGGATATGTTAAATAATAAATAGCGAAGAGCCTCGACCAACACCTAGAGAGAGCATCTGTATGGGTGGTTGGATCAAGCGTCAGATGCAGAAGGCGGTAATTTTGGACACGGCGCGTATAGTACGTCGGTTCCTCACTCTGCGGCCCTGATCACCTGCACAGAATAACTAAGAGTGACATTCCATTTCCAACTGCAGCTGCAATACTGTTCATTTTACTATGGAAATTGACAATGACAGCGACGCGTTTCCATAGTAAAATGAACAGTATTGCAGCTGCAGTTGGAAATGGAATGTCACTTTAATAGTACTACCGCCACCGGCAGATTGGGCTTTGCCGCGCTGCTGGCGGCACCCTAGGTTAGGTTTTTAGGGTTCCGTACCCAAAGGGTAAAACGGGACCCTATTACTAAGACTTCACTGTCCGTCCGTCCGTCCGTCCGTCCGTCCGTCCGTCCGTCTGTCACCAGGCTGTATATCACGAACCGTGATAGCTAGACAGTTGAAATTTTCACAGATGATGTATTTCTGTTGCCGCTATAACAACAAATACTAAAAACAGAATAAAATAAAGATTTAAATGGGGCTCCCATACAACAAACGTGATTTTTGACCAAAGTTAAGCAACGTCGGGAGGGGTCAGTACTTGGATGGGTGACCGTTTTCTTTTTGCTTTTTTTTGTTTTTTTTTTTTGCATTATGGTACGGAACCCTTCGTGCGCGAGTCCGACTCGCACTTGCCCGGTTTTTTTATAATACGCTTATATGCATTTTCTATTATTTTTGTATAACTTTTTGTATTTTACTTTTATATACATATAATGCCATAAAATAATTGTATTTGGCATGAATACATGTATAGATCTTTATGAGTTTTATGGCTGTTATGGTAGGATTCAATTCGAGTTGATCTTTTGGTTATTAAAAAAGTAATATTCAGAAGTAGACTTGTTATTATTACGATGTTATCACCATTCATTCAAAGCTACATAATGTGTTTATATCTTAGAGTTCCGAGTAAAGTTACCTAACTTCCTCGCGAATATCAAAACGCATACCAGGAATTACAGTGTCAAATAAAACAAAAGAACAGTGGCGGTGTTCAATATCCGATCTCACAATTGTGACCATACGGTGTGTGCAACACGGATATGACACCCGGTTCTCATGGCCAACGTAACGTATCCTTCCGCGAGTCGTTTGTTTTGCTTTTTTGTAAATACTAGAAATAAAAGCTTATGCTTCCCAAAACAACTCAATTCTCAAAGCAACTGATCATCTTGAAGTTGAATTGTTCGTCTGACTCAATGAGTATGAGACTATTCATTCTAAATTGTCTAACTTGTCTGTAGGGTAGACATGTATCATGCACACAGGTGTAAAAAAACTGTATAAGTTAAACTGCCGTAAATATGAATATTAGATACGTTTACCTACCATTTCTCAACATTTGATTCATGTATATTTTAAATAGTAGTCGTAATTTTAGATAAGCATTCTATGCAATTGTCATGGTTCTTTATCAGAGATCTCCCATTATCTAGATATGGCATGATTTCGGATCCACCGGATTACGGAAGTCATTCTTTACTTACCCAAATTAAGAACCTTAAACTTGGACTTGTATTTCCCACGGCCCACAATGATCACTCGAACGTTACTCAATTACTCATGTTAATTTAATGTATTTTACATAGTTGTTCTTTATCTGAGATCTATTACTTAGTTAAGATAAACCGTCATTTGTCTTGTATAACACATAATTACATACCTTTGTTACACAAATAATCATAAACGTGAACTTGAAAGGGATTTGTCCCGCTCTCATGGCTAACAATGGTCACCATAATGGAACTCACGCTAATGTTATACTAATTTTACACAGTCATTCTTTATTTAAGATCTATTAATTAAGATAAATCATCATTTGCATGAACCGTAATGATTACGCCTTGTAACAACCTTTGCTACCCAAACAACCTTTAACTTGAACTTCGAGACTTGTCCCGTTCCCACGGCCCCCGATGGTCACCCTGGCGTGACTCACGCTAATTTGTTATTGCCGGCGCTCGCGCACGTCCTGGGTGCTTAATATGTATTGGTCGTTGTATTATCGATTGGTTGGCTAGTTTGATAGATTTTACGTTTATTCGCTATATTTTTTTTTCTCCAAAATTGGTCTTGGGAATTCTCAACATTTTGAGTTCTATTTACGACTGTGTCTTTTTTTTCACTGGCCTATATCGGGTGTGGCCTGTAACATGAGCAAACAATTAAAACACAGATTGTACTCCTCAAACGGTGACACTTTTGTTCAACAACTTTTAAAAATTATGAGGTATTAAGACTCCATATTTTTCATACAAAATAAATATTATCTTCAATGGACGCCATCGCCGCGCCATATCATTGTGATTGATGTTGCTTGTCATGCCTTAAACATAACAAAATTCGCAATACATTGCGTGTTAGAATAAATTTTAAAGTGTATTAAAAATCAAACCACAAGTTATTTTTAAAAGTCGCTGAACAAATGTTGGTCAGTATGAGGAGTACAGCCTGCAGTTAAATTTTTTGCTCATATTACAGGCCACACCCGGTATATTTGGATTAATGTGTGTGAGTGTTCAATATATATTACAGGCAGCTAGATATCGAGGCTATGAATTGAGCAGATAAACAGCTACAGAAGTCACTCAAGTACACTTAAAAACATACAATTTTTTTGACTTTTTTTGAATTTCTTGATAACTGTTTTTCTTCCACTTTCCATTCCACCATTTATATTCAACTGTTTTCTTTTATTATAGGCAACACAGCACGTAAAAACCTAGATTTCTAATTTCTTACATTTAGACTGGTCATATTTTTCATCAAAACGACTTCGACTGGCAAAGCATATTACTTTTTGGCAACCGGGTTTTTTAACCTAATTAGACCCCCCTGAATCCGAATTTGCCGGTTGCTCGATCGAAATCTTGACCGGAAGTGAGATATTTGACATTAAAGGTCCCTTTTTTTAGTTTTTCGTAAATAACTCTTAAACGGAGGCGCAAAGCAAAAAATGTTCTATTACATAAGTAATCTGCATAAAATTGCCTACAAGAAAGATTCAGTACAATTTTTCGCTGGGATCAATATTCAAAGAGATATTAACGCGGGAAATTTAATTATAATCATTTCTAAGGTCCCTTTTTTTAGTTTTTCGTAAATAACTCATAAACGGTGGCGAATATCAAAAAATGTTGTTAAACGATAATAATCTACACAAAATTCTGAACAAAACAGATTCAGTACACTTTTCGCAGGGATCAATATTTAAAAAGATAATAAAGAGGGAAAGTTCTAGTATAATGAATTCTGTTTCCTTGTTTTTATTTATTCGTTAATAATTTGAAAAGTATGACTCATAGCAAAAAAAATCTTATACCTAAATAATAAACATAAAATTTCCTACAAGAAACATGTAGAACACTTTTCGCTAGGATCAATATTTAAAAAGACAAAGCAACGGGTCAGTTAATTATAAATAATTTTAAAGTCCCTTTTTAGTTATTTGTAAATAACTCGTAAACGGTGTCCCATAACAAAACAGGTTTTTAAAAATAAATTATCTACATCAAATTTCCTCCAAAAAACATCAGCAATACTTTTCTCTAGGATCAATATTTAAAGCTATAGTAATGGAAGAAAGTTAATTACAATCAGTTCACAGGTCACTTTTTATTAGTTTTTCGTAAATAACTCGTAAACGGTGGCCTTTTGCAAAATAATATTCTACATAAATAGTAAACATAAAATTGTCCACAAAAAAGGTTCTGTACACTTTTTCGCTGCGATCAATATTTAAAGAGGTATTAAAGGGGGTAAGTTCAATAATCAATAATAATTAATTTCCAAGTCCCTATTTTCAGGTTTTCGTAAATGGCTCGTAAACGGATAAATGGGGGGGGGGGAATGGTCATTGTTTGGCTATGAGGGGGGGGGGCTTTATCTCCGAAACTACTGGGTTTACCTATAGATGACACGAAGACCTATTAGAAATATGCAAGTGCGAGTCGCACATTACTTAGTTTTTGAACGGGTTGTTAAATGGCAATTCACTCGCGTTTCACATATAAAAAATACGTTGTTGACATTTGGGTAATGTACGGAACCCTTGTAACGCGAGTCCGACTCGCGCTTGGCCGGTTTTTCCTTTTGAGGTACGGAACCCTAAAAACTAAAAAGAAGTGACATGTGAATTGATCGTAATGAACTTTCTTTCTTTAATATCGTTTCAAATATTTATCCCAGAGAAAAGTGTTCATTATTTTTCGTAGAAAATTTTATGCCGATTTTTTATTTACAAGAACATTAAGGACTTATTTTGCTATGAGCCTTACTTTACGAGTCATTTACGAAAATCTAAAAATATGGACCTGGAAATTGATTATAATTAACTTACACCCTTTAATACCTCTTTAAATATTGAACGAAGCAAAAAAGTGTACAGAACCTTTTTTGTGGACAATTTTGTGTTTAATATTTATGTAGAATATTATTTTGCAAAGGGCCACCGTTTACGAGTTATTTACGAAAAACTAATAAAAAGTGACCTGTGAACTGATTGTAATTAAATTTCTTCCATTAACATCGCTTTAAATATTGATCCTAGAGAAAAGTGTTCCAGATGTTTTTTGGAGGAAATTTTATGTAGATAATTTATTTTTAATAACCTATTTTGTTATGGGACACCGTTTACGAGTTATTTACAAATAACTAAAAAGGGACTTTAAAATTATTTATAATTAACTTACCCGCTGCTTTGTCTTTTTAAATATTGATCCTAGCGAAAAGTGTTCTATATGTTTCTTGTAGAAAATTTCATGTTTATTATTTAGGTTTAAGATTTTTTTTGCTATGAGTCATATTTTTCAAATTATTAACGAATAAACAAAAACAAGGAAACTTAGAATTCATTATACTAGAACTTTCCCTCTTTATTATCTTTTTAAATATTGATCCCTGCGAAAAGTGTACTGAATCTGTTTTGTTCAAAATTTTGTGTAGATTATTATCGTTTAACAATATTTTTTTGATATTGGCCACCGTTTATGAGTTATTTACGAAAAACTAAAAAAAGGGACCTTAGAAGTGATTATAATTAAATTTCCCGCGTTAATATCTCTTTGAATATTGATCCTAGCGAAAAATTGTACTGAATCTTTCTTGTAGGCAATTTTATGCAGATTACTTATGTAATAGAACATTTTTTGCTATGCGCCTCCGTTTAAGAGTTATTTACGAAAAACTAAAAAAAAGGGACCTTTAATGTCAAATATCTCACTTCCGGTCATGATTTCGATCGAGCAACCGGCAAATTCGGATTCAGCGGGGTCTAATTAGCAGAGCTCGGATAGGGTGAGCTATTTGCCTTATATATGACATAAGACATGTCAAATTATAAGGCAAATAGCTCACCCTATCCGAGCTCTGCTTAGGTTAAAAAACCCGGTTGCCAAAAAGTAATATGATTTGCCAGTCGAATCAAGAAGGAGAGCGATTTTGAATTTTTATGTCTAGTCTAATTGTGTAACTGGAGAGTAGGTAAATATTTTGAACTTTCAAAATAAACTCGCTTCCGTAGGTACCTACCCCACAATAAGGTGGTGGTTCTAGTGCTCGACATGCTAATGCCCAATAGATGACAGCCTGCTGTCACCTCTATTGACAATGACTTAAGTTTCAAGATGACATGTACTGGAACCGCGTCGAGCACCATATGTACTACCACCACCTTATACGAGTACGTATACCCAAGAAAATAATGTCCCGCCTTTCGCTACTAAACCGTGTAACACAATTTAAATCCATGTAAACCACGCACTAATTTCATGTTAACACACAGCCCTGATAAATCGGCAACAGCTGTGTAAAATGCACTGCAATCTATATTCACAAACGCCCGGTTCGGATTTTACTACTTAATACGGTTTTGATACAAGAGTATGCTCACGCTGATTGGTGCAAGCGAAAAGTTGTGCGTGAGATGTGTACGCCAGTCACCAAGACCAGGGTTCAAACTTTTAACACAAACAACAACACCACAACACACAACGCTACAACAGTGGAAATCACTAGATACTCTGTATAGTTAGGTATTAATAAAAAATTCGGGTAGTTGTAACATTTATTGATTTATTTTCCTTCTTGAAAGGCTGGCCAGATATTGCACTAAATAGAGACGAGTGGAGAAAGAGGGGGGAGGCCTTTGCCCAGCAGTGGGACACAGTGGGCTCTGAATAATAATAATAATCGGGTAGTTGTAACATTTATTGATTTATTTTCCTTCTTGAGAGGCTGGCCAGATATTGCACTAAATAGAGACGAGTGGAGAAAGAGGGGGGAGGCCTTTGCCCAGCAGTGGGACACAGTGGGCTCTGAATAATAATAATAATCGGGTAGTTGTAACATTTATTGGTTAACCAACCAAATAAAAAACCGCCTGGATCTGTCACTGAACGACCTGACTTTAATCTACATTATTTGATAGTGTAATGTTTTAGGTAGATTTTTTATTTTTATTTAAATACCTAAAGATACAGACTATAGTTTTAGGAAGCTCAGAGAACATTTGCATGTCGCTTTCAGGGGTCGGAAGAAGTGTTCATTTCTTGGATCACTAGAAGAGCCGCAATTGTACCTTAAAAGAGCCGCATGTGGCTCGAGAGCCGCGGTTCGCAGACGCCTGGTTGATGACCAAGGTCGTATCAAAGCCAGTTCAAAACCGTAACAGGTTTTGAAATCTGAATCAGGCTCAAGAGCACAATTTGCAAGGAATTAATGCATTACGACCCGCGCCCACGATGTGACCCCAGACAAATCACAATGTCAAAGTGATAATACGCAACATAAGTAGGTACGTGAAGATATGTAGACTAAGACCAGGTTAGCTTGGTCTCTTGTTTAAGGCGATTTGTGCGATATGGATTAGATGTTTCAGTGTCAAAAATGACTTTTTTGTTTGAAGAATCGTCACTTATGACACTAACATATTGGTTGGTATTCCACTTTTCTAATTTCTTTGTTCATTGTGCAGTGCGTCTCACTCTCTCTGACAATAGACGTAATACGATCGTGACGTATCTTAAAGTTCTAATTGGGCTGACAGTATAGGTAACAAAGCATGTCAAATATTTTATGTACCTAATAGTTATTTCATAGCAAGCAGTTAGATATAAATGTGTGTCGTCGTGGCGAAATCTTAGAATTTGTTATTTCGCGATATGGCAGTCATCTCATGAAATGATCGGTTGGTCACTTCATGAAAAAGTTAAACCTAACCATACCTCCCAGTGTGTACACATCCAGACCGTGCCCAGACCAGACCATTGAACACATAGCGTTGAAATCCCCTCATAAAATACATATAGGCCATGTGAATGACTTCAATACCTTGACCGCAGACTCGGTTGTTTAATTAAAAATGTTTTAGATGGTATATTTTTGTATTCAGTGACATGTAATAAAGCCATACGATAAATTGATACAAAGTCATTATAGATTCTATTCGCCTTAATAAAACTTGCTGGGCCGAAGGGCTTACTTTAGTGGTGACCTAGGGACCCTAAGGTAAGATTGAGCGTTAAGTTCCGTACGTTGATTTATGAAAGCCTTTCCAAATGTCCCGTTTTGGGTAAGACTTGCGGAAATGATTAAGGTAAGACAAAAGGACAGAATTCAAATAAGCTTGTACAGAAATCTGCTTTATGCTACATTCTCGAGATAAGGGCAGGCAAACTGATAATTGTTATTTATTGTACGTAAATTTCAAAAGCGTCTGTGGTACGTTAGCTGCATTATCTACTCCACGAAAACTATATTTGTGAAATTCGGACATAACATAATTTGAAAATGCGCGCCTTAAGGTGACAGTCCATTTCCAACGACAGCTGCACGAACAGTAGTGGTAACAATTTTATTATGGAAATTGACAATGACAGTGACGCGTTCAGTACTGGTAGTGCAGCTGCGGTTAGAAATAGAATGTTACCATTAATGAGTTAGCGCATTCAATGTTTTATATTTTATTTTTGTATCCTTACGTTCCTCAATATTACTTACGAATCTATGAGCTTACTAAAAATACATGCTTATTACTTAATATACTTAATTAAATATATTAAACGTATGTACCGATCAAGGGTTCACCTCCAAGTCAAAACAACTAATTTTGATGGTTCAAAAAAGTGGAAGGAAAAAAATTATATCAGATTACAGTTCAAAGGTTTCAAATATGTGTATTTTTATTTTAAATGCAGCTTGCACTATATTTTTAACTTCCGACGCAAAAAGAAAGATGTTATAAGTTTGACCGCTCTGTGTGACACCTTAGCTCCTAAACGGGTGTACCGATTTGTTCTTATGTGTTTTTTTTTTCATTTGAAAACATGTTTTCTAGTGGCGATTCAGACAAGTTTCAAAATTGCTTCATCTGTTTCATTACGTTAAGTATTTTTTTTTATTCTAAATTTAATAAATTATTAAATAACAAGCATCTCACCTTTGATACACCATAGTTTCCCATAATCATTAACAAACCTGACCTACGCCGAGAGTGAACGTCCTAGCCGTATAGGGCATTGTTACTAATATGGTTATGGCACTCGGAGCAGGTAGTGCCTTATCTGATCATATTAGATCGACTCCATATACGTCGGTGACGTATGTTTTAAAGGTTACGTAGATCGGTGTTCGATGTTTTGTGAAATATGACAATGATGGAAGTATTCCATATACATATATTGTTTTATACGCTTTTTGAACCCCAAACGTAAAAAAGAGATCTTGGAAGTTTGACGTGCGTAAAAACGAGGTTTAGCTACTATAATAGGTTTCGATCTAGCCCCGACTGATTTTTTAATGGAAGCGATATCAGTTTCAATGCTACATGGCTTTGAAACCTCAGTGCCATGTAACCTGGCATCAAAAAACAAAGTCGCATACTGTTCTGATCGTGTTATGACCATCATACCTTATACGTACGGCTTATGCTTCTTCTTTTGTTTTTAGTTGTAACATGGCGCTTGTGGTTATGATTGTCTTTTGTTTTTATACTTCCTGGAATTAATATTGAGTGTAAGAAATAGAACAATAGGTAGATCATTAGGAGCAAAGAATTTCTAAAAGATTCGTGATGCATTTCTTTAACACTCAAGGGTATATCGATGCTATTAATGTACCAAAAAGATGTGTAATATATACAACCTTACCAGCCATATTGTAACTGCAGTGCAATGCATATAGTGCATTCTCGGAAGTTTCTGGAAAGTTTCACGAGACTTTAAAGCAAGTTTCCATGCGGAAAGACTTGTGGGATTTTTTCAAAAGGGTATCATTTTTAATATTATCACAAATTGATTAGACAGAAATAGGAATTATGTATTATGTATCTAATAATGCGTATATATTGAGGTGTTGACATGTTTAAATTTTTTGCTGAAGTTAAATGTCTGATAACTTTTCCTATAAAACTTTTGGCAACTTCTGAAACTTCTCCTTGGTACAATGCTAGGCCTAAAGAATGACTCACGTTAGACCAGGCCGTGTTCGCGCCAGAGCTTTCGGTGCATCGTTTTCTATGGAAAGCATCACGTGATCGCCTGTCATGTCATAGAGAAGTAAGCGCCGGAAGCTCCGGCCCGGACACTGCCCTGTCTAACGTGAGTCATCCTTAATTCGAATTAGCGAAATTTGTTTAATCCATAGTATCAAAAATTATAAAAAAAAATTAATATATATGGATAAATGATTTTATTATTTTTATATCATTTTGACCCATTTTCATTCGCTGATATCTATGTGTTAAAATTGTTAAATATGAAACGGTGTCGTCACGCCATCTAGCCGAGCATAGGCCAAAGGTGTGTGCGCCATCTATCCTAGAATGACTTTTTCTTGATTTCCGAGGCACGTTTTTTTCTTAGACTTTATTCATCTTATACGAAGTGACATGTCTTTTATAGTAGGTATTTACCGAGAAACACTGTTACACTACAAGTAGGACGCGAACTAGGAAACAATCAAATCAAATCAGCCAATCGTGCGCAATCACAGCGGTCGATACCCTGAGCACTGAGAGCCTACCGCGAACGTTCGACGTGTTGCCTCCCTGTCACACTTACGTACGAATTTATAAGTGCGAGAGAGAGGCAACACGTCGAACGTGGTTCGCGATAGGCCCTTTGAGTTCCCACGGCGCCATCATTGGCATCGTTGCCCGCAGTACATTTACTGGGAACAGTACGATTTTGTTCCATAGTCGTTAATGGGACCTAGCACATAAGGACGCGAACTAGGAAACAATCAGCCAATTGTGCGTAATCACAGCGGTCGATACCCTGAGCACTGAGAGCCTACCGCGAACGTTCGACGTGTTGCCTCCCTGTCACACTTACGTACGAATTTACAAGCGCGAGAGAGAGGCAACACGTCGAACGTGGTTCGCGGTAGGCCCTCTGAGTTCCCACGGCGCCATCATTGGCATCGTTGCCCGCAGTACATTTACTGGGAACAGTATGATTTTGTTTTGCAAATGCTCTAACTATGGAATGTACGCAGCCAAATAGCCCCCCCTTCCCCCCACCACCGGGCGAAATCGTAAGCGGAGGCTAGATATGATTTTTATTTTGGTCTATACCTAATTGTAATTAAACTTATTAAGTAAGACTAGGCATTGTAGGAATTAATCAGCCAATCGTGCGCAATCACAGAGGTCGATACCCTGAGTACTGAGTTCCCACGGGCGGCGCCATCATGGAATCGTTCCCTGAACTCTGCAGTACATTCAATGGTAACAGTACGCAGTGTTACCAGGAATGCCAGGGCTCTTGAGTCATGAGACTCAGGAGTTATGTTTCATTTAAGACGAAAGTAGAGGTGGGCGAAATCGCCTTTTCATACTAATATTAACGTAGTTCTCATTTTCCTCTCTGGATATTAACATATCTGGACAGGATCTCACTGCCTGGCATGAGTCCTTAGAGCAAAGAGGGCTAAAAGTCAGTACACAGAAAACCGAATATATGTATTGCAATTTCTCTGGTACCAGCACAAAAGATGCTCCATGTCCGTCCATCTCAGATGCGCCACTAAAGAGAGTGGAAGAGTTTAAATATCTAGGCTCCATAATTGCACCAACAGCCAGCACCGAGAAAGATATTCAAAACATGATCAAGACAGGTTGGCTTAAATGGAGATCACTCACTGGTGTTTTATGTGACCCACGTGTACCTGTAAAAATAAAGGGAAATGTGTATAAGAGAGCAGTGAGACCCGCTCTTCTTTATGGCTCCGAATGCTGGCCGACACGAAAAGTGGACGAACAGAAAATGCACGTTACGGAAATGAGAATGCTTCGCTGGTCTGGAGGAGTCACGCATTTAGATAAAATAAGGAACGAATACATATACATAAGCCAGGACCAAGAAGAAGAAGATATTAACATATCTGAAAATATTTTCTCTTTTACTGTTTTAACCTTGTTTACTATGGCAAGTACCTATTAGTCTAGCTGGCTTATGCTTCAGTTAATTAGATGAACGAAATACTATACTACATATCCTTATCTTGCAGCAAGTGCTACTGCCTCAACTTTCATGGGTTAAAGTTTTACTTAGGTAGGTACTGTTTTAACCCTGTTTACTGTGGCAAGTGTTAATCACGTGGGCTGATGCTTCAGATAATTAGATGAACGAGTTGCTGTCTTATCTTATAGCAGCATGTGCTAATGTTTTACAAATTTCGTAATACTGTTTTAAGCTCGAACATACATGGAAGAAATAATTCTACGCATTTACTGTTTAGCCTTAATTTACTTCTTCTTCTTCGCCTAGCCTTTTCCCATATCATTCGGGGTCAATTTGGGCTTTCCTTAATTTACTGTGGTAAGGATAAATCTTTTTGGCTGATGCTTCAGATAATTAGATGAATAAATTGTTGTCCTTATCTTGGTGCATGTGCTAATGTCTTACAAATTTCATTGGTTAAAGTAGTTACTTTACTGTAAGTTTACTGTTTTAACTTTGTTTACCGTGGCAAGCAGGTGGCAAGTGTTAATCTTGTAGGCTGATTCAAATAATTAGATGAAGGACTGCGATGTCACGAGCCAGATAAGGTCCCGAATAGGGCCCCTTATCGAAACACTTTCTCCAAATTTGACGGTTGGTTGGCTCGATAATGTAAATATCGAGTAGTGTTAACGATCCGTACTCAATTACAGAAATGTAATACGTTTGAGTATTTGTAATGAAACCACTTTGCTATGACTAATGCGTTGAACGCTTACGTATGTGGATGGATGGTAGGTTAATAGTCTTGATTACTTTTTTAGGGTTCCGTACCTCAAAAGGACAAAAACGGAACCCTTATAGGATCACTCGTGCGTCTGTCTGTCTGACCCTTCCCCCCCCCCCCCCCTTTATCTCTGACACTACTGGGCCTACAATTTTGAAAAAAATAACAAAATAGTATTACTTTACCTATAAATGACAGGAAAACCTATTAGAAATGTCCAGTCAAGCGTAAGTCGGACTTATGTTCGAGACCCTTGAAACGCGAGTCCGACTCGCACTTGACCGGTTTTTTTTTAATAACAATTTAATTGACCGAGCGTTAGCGAATGTCACCATTTCAGCTTGGGCAAAAATGCTTTTGTATGTATTTCACCGATTCTCCTGTAATTTTGTGAGCAGGTTTGGAAGTTGCCGCCTGTACATATTACGAAAAAAAAGAAAAAAAAATATCCGATGTCTGATCATGACTCTTCATAACATAGCAGCTCTGAGTGCGTTGTGATTTCCTGCACCTGTGACCAATTGGCCGATGTGACGAATCGCGAACGCAACCCAAGCTTTCAGGAACCGGCATCAAATATATGTTTACGTTTTTGAACCTTACTCCTTTGTATTAAGGCGAAAAATGTATACATATCTTTGACGTCGACGAACCATCTCCAACTCGGTTAAATTACCAATTGTAGACTTTATGGCAACGAGATAAGAGCTATGAAAGGTCAACTCTGTGTTTGTTAGTGCCTATAAAAATTTTAATTACCTTTACGAAATTAGTAATGAACTAATGAAGGATTTCTTCATTTGTGAAATGAAATGAGAATGTGAAAGTAACGCGTATCGGTCATTTTGTAGCTTTCTGTTTTGGTTTTTCAATGAAAAATGGTTTTCATAAAAAAATTAATCGTACTTATATGTATTTATTTTTTTTGACGGATTTCCAATAAATTATGATATATTATTGTTTTATTTAAGTAGTAATATTATAGTACCTAAACTCTTCATACACCATACATAACACAAGTATAGGTCAAATGCAACTTACAAGTAGGTATATTAGAAAACCCTAGTATGAAATCAAATACAAAGTATAGCCCTAAGCTTCATAAGCCTTGTTTAAATAAAACCAACCTGAGAAGTTAAAAATCCAAAATATGGTCAAAAAATCTACCTTATTCTGTCAACAACATGGTGTAAACTCCCTTGACGACTGAACTCAGACTATGCAGAGTAAAGAATATTATACAGAATCTATAACAAGTAATAACTGAATATCATGAAATAGACGACTTAATCTCCGTTTTCAATATAGCAGTCGTGAATCTGTATAATATGTATAATATTGTATAACTGCAGTTATTTTAATCGATGTCTTCAATCATAGAGCGTATCGACTCTATTTCCCATAGGGTTGCCAAAAGGAATTTATGTTCGTAAAATAGCAAAAAGAAAAGCTAAAAATATTCTGAACAATCCCTCTGATAGCATAAAGGATAACTCACGTTAGACCGGGCCGTGTCCGGGCCGGAGCTTCGGGCGCATCATTTTCTATGGAAAACATCACGTGATCGCCTGTCATGTCATAGAAAAGTAAGCGCCGGAAGCTCCGGCCCGAACACGACCTGGTCTTACGTGAGTCATCCTTAACAGGGAAATAAGGATAAAACCTAGTCTATAACGAATCAAGTAAAATTTAACAATCTATCTAAAGTTTCAGCCAAAAAAATTAACAAATGTAAAAAAAATATATATAATTATATTCCTTGTACCACCTAACAATTTGTTCCTGTTTGAGTTTTTTATATTGTACATTAAGCATCAAAAGCATCTGCCACCCTGGAATATGTTTCCATATGAAGATAATTATATCTTCATAATTAGTGCGCGACTGCGCGTTCAAAAGTATTGTTCTACATATTGAGACATATCTCTCTTTGTTAAGCTATTACTGCATGGTAGTTACTTTAGACACGTAGACTGATTTCATGCTGACTGTAATCATAATACAGAGTTATGTTTTTTTTTAATTTCATCAACGAATCGATAGGCACCTCCGATAGCACTGTTCATCTACTGCATTGGTGTCAACCCTAGAAAACGGCCGTACATAACAGGGCTGGGCTCTGTATCCAATTTCTGAAATTTATCGCCAGCGTTTATCCGAGCCTTGATAAATGTCTGCAATCCGGACCTGGATGGATAAATCCACTTCTTATTTTAGAGTTAGATTATTGCAGGCTATACTAACCCTATATGCACTCTGATATATACCTATAGGCAGTACAAATATATCGCAACACATGCTTATTTCTATGGTGACAAATGTATTGTTACCCACCCATCAAAGTACTGACCACTCCCGACGTTGCTTAACTTTGGTCAAAAATCACGTTTATTGTATGGGAGCCCCATTCAAATCTTTATTTTATTCTGTTTTTAGTATTTGTTGTTATAGCGGCAACAGAAATACATCATCTGTGAAAATTTAAACTGTCTAGCTATTACGGTTCGTGAGATACAGCCTGGTGACAGACGGACGGACGGACGGATGGACGGACAGCGAAGTCTTAGTAATAGGGTCCCGTTTTACCCTTTGGGTACGGAACCCTAAAAACGACGGACGCTTCAAGGAAAGGAAGCCATTTAAAAAAATAATGTACAAAATATTGAGCGAAGAAATATAAAATATAGGTAAGTACTAAGAAATAATTCAGGTATGGAAGATATTTCAGGTGTATCGACCAAACACATCGGGCTCAAAATAAAGCTATAAACATATTGAATGTATTGGCAATAAATTGTCTTCGCAAAATGACCATAACATAACAATGAAACGCACAAGTTCATATTGAACAATAACAATGTGTTGTGCGGTTTGAATGCATCTCTACATTATCTTATTTATTTGCAAGTTTTTAACTGGATAAAATCAATTTTATTTACTTATATTTTTTATTCGAGCGTAGTATTAAAATTGAAAAATGTATACTTTAAAACATGTAAAAGAATAATTTTTAAGAAAAAAAAACCGACTTCTATGGGGCCCGGTGAAAGATTATGGTAGATGGTGCACTATGTAGAAAAGGAGGTAAAACCAGTACCTACTTTCTAGTAGCATTTCGTTTCCGTAAGGGTCGTAGTTATCTAGCCTAACCTAACCCACTTCTCTGATAGCAGTTCGGTTCTGTGAGGATCGCAGTTCGAACCTAATCAAACCCACTTTTCTAGTAGCATTTCGTTTCTGTAAGACTCGCAGTTCTAACCAAACCTAACCCACTTTTGTTCGGTTCTGTGAGGATCGCAGTTCAAACCTAACCTAACCCACTTAACGGCGCATGCGGTGCGGTGTACGGGAGTTTGAGCGGGAGGGGTTTGGCATCATCATACCCACATTTTATGGTAGGTAATCATAGTGGTTTTCCGGGTCAAGGTCCGGGTCTCTGAGTCAGAGTCCGGGTCCGAGTCCCGGTCCAAGTCCGGGTCCGGGTCCGGGTCCGAGTCCGGGTCCGGGTCCGAGTCCGGGTCCGAGTCCGAGTCCGAGTCCGGGTCCGAACCGGATCCGGGTATGAGTCCGGGTCCCAGTCCAAGTCAAAATCGAAATTCGAAATCACCAAACATGTACTATGCGTCGTTGAAGAGTTCTGTTCTGATCATCATCAGCAGTTCCACTTCATCAAATGCGACAGTTTTAAATGTAAATGCTTGATTTTATGATGAAAATACAAAAAATTCTATACGTATGCCTTTAAGATTTGAGGAGTTCCCTCGATTCCTTATGGATCCCATCATCAGAACTCGAGCTTGACAGAAATGTGGCTTAAAAACTAAACTTGCTTAACAAACATAACGAAGAGGACAAATCGCCAAACGTGAACTATGCGTCGTTGAAGAGTTCCGTTCTGATCATCATCAGCAGTTCCACTTCATCAAATGCGACAGTTTTTAATGAAAATGCTTGATTTTCTGATGAAAATACAAAAATCTCTATACGCATGCCTTTAAAATTTGAGGAGTTCCCTCGATTTCTCATGGATCCCATCATCAGGACTCAAGCTTGATAAAATTGTGGCTTAAAAACTTAACTTGCTTAACAAACATAACGAAGAGGACAAATCGCCAAAGGTGAACTATGCGTCGTTGAAGAGTTCCGTTCTGATCATCATCAGCAGTTCCACTTCATAAAATGTCACGTTTTTGAATGTATATGCTTGATTTGTTGATAAAAACACAAAAATCACCATATGTATGCCTTTAAGATTTGAGGAGTTCCGTCGATTCCTCATGGATCCCATCATCAGAACTGGATTTTGATAAAAACGGGACCAATCTGTATGCATATACATACAATCAAAAAAATAATTTTCAAAATCGGTCCAGTAATGACGGAGATATGGAGTAACAAACATGAAAAAAAAAAAAAAAAAAAACATACAACCGAATTGATAACCTCCTCCTTTGGGATTTGGAAGTCGGTTAAAAAACGAATCGCTTCTCAAAAGCAAGGAATTGCAGGTAAATTACAAGAAGCCTACAAGTAAGTATACCTAGTCATACCCCTAGTATAAATTTCATTCGATAGCGTAAAGCGTAACGTGACGTACGCGATTGCGTTAAGTGTCATTTTCTATGGGATTTTGAGTTTCCAAAACGTCCCGCTTGGCGCGCTGATCAAAATCCCATACAAAAATAAACATAATCCAAACATGAACGCTCGTCACGCTATCGAGTGAAATTTACACTAGGGGTTCTATATTTAAGTGAATTCGACTATAGTTGGGAGCTTTAATGGAACTTCGGTGGAAAAACAAGAGCATTGCGACTTGGCTGGTTAACAGAAAAACCGGGCAAGTGCGAGTCGGACTCGCACACGAAGGGTTCCGTACCATAATGCAAAAAAAAGGCAAAAAAAAAACGGTCATCCATCCAAGTACTGACCCCGCCCGACGTTTCTTAACTTTGGTCAAAAATCACGTTTATTGTTTGGGAGCCCCACTTAAATCTTTATTTTATTCTGTTTTTAGTATTTGTTGTTATAGCGGCAACAGAAATACATCATCTGTGAAAATTTCAACTGTCTATCACGGTTCGTGAGATACAGCCTGGTGACAGACGGACGGACGGACGGACGGACGGACGGACGGACGGACGGACAGCAGAATCTTAGTAATAGGGTCCCGTTTTACCCTTTGGGTACGGAACCCTAAAAACCGACACGACAGTAAACCCACAGAAATATTAAACCACACTTTCTTATGCTATTCCAAGTAATTTTGCACATAAAACCCTAAACACATAGGCCATAAATTATTAGCAAAGTGACCATAACTTAGAGGCCGGTTCTGATTTACCACTGTCTTACGGTTTTGATATTCTGACTATGACTATAAGTAGCTCACGCCGGTTAGTGCACACGACATGCACTGCAAGCTGTGTCATCATGTATCTCGCTTGCACTTATTAGTGCGAATGAAACACTAAGTAAGTCATGTCAATGATCATAACGAGATCGGAGATCCAAACAAAATATAAACCGCCCGATTAGAATTTTAAGATAGGTAACCGCCCGATTAGATGTGTCAGTGTCCAAAGTGACTTTTTTGTTTGAAGAAACGTCATATTTGACACTGACATATCTAATCCACATCGTTTCTAGATCTATTAATCGACGTATCTTAAAGTTCGAATCGGACCGAAAGATTAAAGAACCACCATTAGAAAACCCGCTTTCAAATAAAAAAATCCGATTAAGTTCTAAGTTGCTATAGAAAAACACACAGACGTAGCGGTCAAAGTTATAACAACGAATCTTTTAGCGTCGGGGGTTCTATTTTTGTATGTAGTTAGAGTGATACACGGAGTGAGAAGTGAAACATTTAATAGGTATATTATTATAAAATTTTATTAAACTATACATATCACAAGGAAAAAATATTGTCTATAGTTCGTTTTTTTTAGCATTAGAAATTAGGTAAACAATCTTGAAGTGTCTTTTAATTGAAAAACACATTTTAAAAATAAGTTGCGGCAAATATGTAACAATTATGAATCTAATACGATCATTTATATTCTTCTGCTTTCATAAGTAATAGTTTCTGAATTTTAAAAAGCGTTTTTCAATTAAAAGACATGTCAAGATCGCTTACCTTCTTGCAAGTTCTTTCTAATGCTAAAAAAAACGAAGTATAGTGGCAGAAAGAAAACAAACGCCAACAGGCCTTGACATATTTTCAAATTCAATATAATAAATATAACAACTGTCTACACGGTCCGGGACCGGCCAAGGCCACGCGGTCTGGGGGCTTGTCGGCGACCGTGTAGCAAGCCTTTTACACTTCCAACAGGGGGTTGATAACAAATCAGTAAACTAGAATAGGCCTCGTGGCCGAATGACCTGCCACCGCGGGGGCTCGGTATCACATAACATATTCCTTTTAGTTAGGACGAAAATTAAAACAAAAGAAGACATGTCTTTTGTTTTAAACCCATTGTCATAAATTACTGCGATTTAAAGCGAAATGGAGTATTGGTTATAAAGATGTGTGTTTATATTAACAGATGTTTTTGTTTTTTGTGGATTTTTATTAAGGATGGACAATGTGTTTTTTGGAATTTTTGCTGTATTTTTTTTAATAACGTTTTCTTTTTCTGTTTCAGGTAATAAAAGCATGCAGTGAATGTGGCGAAAGTCTATAAGCCGTAACGTAACAAGGTTGTATGAAAATAAGATACTAAACGTAAGTACGAGTAAGTAACTAATATATTCCTACCTACTTATATAAGGATGTCAATTATTTGAGGACAATTAGATTGTCCTGAAATCACTAATTGGTATAGTAAAGGTGTTTTAATTGACCATTAAAAAACCCGAAGGACTTTTTGCATTAATTAGAGATAATATTAAACCTATATTAGTATGAGAAAACTATAGTAATTTAAGATACTTCTGGTTCTGGATACCAAAATGTACACTAGCGTACCCTACAAATAAGTTTGTAATACCAAGGCATTTAGTTCCAGTTATGAACCATTGACCCCTCATTGGTATCGATTATAAAATACCCATGCATCGATATCGCATCATAATCGGTTGTTGACCTGCGATAACACCTTAATGGTGCTCATAGAAATATTAGAAATAAAAACCGGGCAAGTGCGAGTCGGACTCGCGCACGAAGGGTTCCGTACCATAATGCAAAAAAAAAAAACAAAAAAAAGCAAAAAGAAAACGGTCACCCATCCAAGTACTGACCCCTCCCGACGTTGCTTAACTTTGGTCAAAAATCACGTTTGTTGTATGGGAGCCCCATTTAAATCTTTATTTTATTCTGTTTTTAGTATTTGTTGTTATAGCGGCAACAGAAATACATCATCTGTGAAAATTTCAACTGTCTGGCTATCACGGTTCGTGAGATACAGCCTGGTGACAGATGGACGGACGGACGGACGGACGGACAGCGAAGTCTTAGTAATAGGGTCCCATTTTACCCTTTGGGTACGGAACCCTAATAAACAGCATGGAGCCTGATTCGGATTTGAGAATTTATCATGGTTTTGATACGACTTTGGCGATAGTCTTGGTGACTGGCGCACCACTTTTACTTCATTTCCCATGCACCAATAGCACAGAATAAGTAATAGTACTACCGTACGGAAATGACACTTGCTACAAAACCGTAGTTCGACGGCGATTCAGGGCCGAAATATGATATCCCTTTCAAACTTATGGCACTATCCCTTTCGAATATTCAGGGTTGTCAAAATTCAAGTAATTATCTTATCTGTGGTCGTACGCGCATAGGGAAGTTGTGTTAATCCTAATAATTGATCGGAGAAATGCTGAGCCGAACGAGGCCGAGTTTGCCCGAAGTCAGGAGTGTCTCCGTCTCCCCACTGATTGCAGTCGTACTCGTGAAGACTAAAATTACATACATATTTCGAATTTTCCAGCATCTAACCCTTACTATACCGTAAAACGGGGTGAGTAGGTTTCGCGGGGAGAGGTGGGTTATGGATGGGGAGAGAAGGTTTGAGAGGGGGGTGAGAAGAAATTTTAAGGCTACTGTTACAAAAATAATGTATTACAATTTAAAATGGAGCTATAGTAATACGCATAATAAAAAAAATCGATTCAACAATCTTCCAAAATTACCTTTGTATGAAAAACCCTCTCATCCCAAATACGAGGCACTACGGGGTGAGGTGGGTTTTCCTCTTTATCGTCAAAGTTATGAAATGGAACTACCCAAAATAAAATACAAACGTCCGAACCACTTATTATATCCATTCAGTTTTCACATGTAAAAATAAAATTTTATCGAGGTTTGAAAATCAAATTTCACCCAACTCACCCCATTTTACTGTACTCTACACAGGCAAGAACCAAGGACTCGCAGCTATTGTTAAGCCTCTACGGACTTTTTGTCCCTTGTAAACTGAAACAAAGACGGTATTCTCGTTCCAGCCTTATCTTTCGACAAAGCTCATTGTTTTAAAACAAAATCCTGATTATTTTTATCATTTCCGTTCTTTATTCTTTGATTTAATGCGTAACTCCTTTAAAGTATAATCATTTATGATTCTTGAAGGATATTAAAAGGAAATGAGTTTTGAAATTTTGAGGCAGTTTTTCTATTACTTGCTTCATGAAATTATAAAACTACGTGCTTGTTAAGTTAAACACAATAAGGTATCCAAAAAGCAGGTGCATAGGGATACTTATCGCATTTATTGTAATATTATGTACATACAATGAGGTTTATAGCCCTATTGAATAAATTATTCTGTTTCACGACTTAAAATGATCAAAAGTTCACGACATATACAGGAAATAACGCCCATAACCGTAACAACAGAAACTCAACATTCTTATTCAGTCTAATTACCCAATATACAACCCTACTTTACATTTTAAAAAGTTATTCGAATAAACAACGTGAAAGGCACCTTATCGCAAACCAATAAATCACGTATTCGTTTGGCATGCGCAGCCCTTTACAAGATATAGTGTGGGAAATGACAATGTGTTATTAATTAGGTATTCATACGACGTGGCCGGTACCGTATTAGTAATAGGATATAGTGATAGGCGGGCGCGGGAGCGTAAGCGGAGTGATTACAGTTTATTAATTCCGTGAAGAAATCGTGACTACGTGATTATTTAATTTTTGCACGAATAATAAACTTCCAAATTTATATATTTACTATTTTCAGTAAGTTTGCATACCAGACCTATTCTGATTGTAATATAATAACAGTCAATTTGATTTGCATGTGATATGGAGCATAATCTCTCAGTTTCAAAACTGATGTCTCTGGTCGAAGAACTATCACTTTCGACACTGACATCCCAGCCGGCCTAGCCAAGCTGACAATCGCTATCGCATTGACAACGAAATGCTTTGTGTCTCTCTACTCTCTATCACTCTTTCATATTTGTGCGACACTGACAGTTGCGTTTCGATTTCGTTGCGTAAGCGATTGGCATGTCATGCGGCCAGGGGCCAGGTAGGTATCCGCTACTGCTACCGCTTCCGTTGACTCTTATAAAATATCCCTGCTTACCAATATGTACTCATTCTAAAAGGGCTATCATTTCGCCTTGCGTTTATAATTACTTTCACCCGCATTTTCATTTGTGTACTTTAATCTATAGTGACGCAACTGCAGTTTGTGATACATGCGATTATGGCACATTAGTAAGTAAGATATAAGTTTCTTTGTCGCGTAAATATTTTCATGGCTTTGACTTACTTTATACAGCAAAGACTTGTGAAATGCTTGTTAATGAAAGTTCAAATGTGATTGATTTCTGAAAGTCGTTTGTCGATACGAATTCAATTTGACTTTTGACTTTTCGAAACGACCTTACCGTAAATTTAATCCAATATACCTTATGTAGCAGGAAACTAGGTACACTTTACAATGACAACTTTAAATGTAACGAAGAAAAATCCCTCTAGCAAGACGTGTGCTTGTGTTAAATGCTACTTCATTAATATGACATTAAAGTTGAAAATGGCTTAAAAATCTGCCAACTAATAGACCCTTTTTAGATCAGATACCACAAATTATGAATAAATTACCAAGTTTGTAATTAAACGGTGTTTTTGAAGATTACCATCAGATTATGGTAATTTCTTGTTAAGAAGTTAAGTGTTGATGGTAATTAAGTGTTAGCGGGGTTTTATCATAACGGAAATTTGTAATAACACCTTTCTAGGCTTATGATTATTATTACGACTATATCGTAATAAAGGAAATGGGGTTATAAAAGGTTAATAAATTAATAACCGTACGAGAGATGTTATAACTTTATTACGCTTTACCAATTAATTTCATCTAATTAAAATTTTTTCTGTAGGTACCTTTTGTTTGAGGTTACAGTAATATATTTAAAAAAAGACAATATAATTAGTTTAATCTTCGAAAGAGAGGACAAATAAATTCTTTGAGATTGAAATGGCGTGTTTTATATGATGGCCTACTTAAATATTATAATAGAAGATAATAGTAAGTATTTTCTTTATTAAACTAGCCATCGGTCATTGATTAAAATATTGAAAATCATACATGATATTTTGGATAGAGAACACAGTGTCTACTCATATAGTCTATCTATTTTAGTAATTATAGTAATTAATTTATACTTGTAGACATAAATAGATAACAATTTTTCGAATTGCTATTTCCTACTCGGGTCCATACGTTTGTAATGTACCTAATTGTAAGAACTATACAAACTATGGTTGCAATTTAATACTTGCATACGCTATGACGATGACTGTCTACCACATCACGCTGCGGTTCATGAGGTTCGGGATACCACAACGGTAAGAGTGGTATTTGACGCGTTTTGCAAAGGATCTATCAGAGTATTTCTTAATGACAAATGCGCGTGGTGATCGTTCATAACTTTCAGCGCCAATTTCATATTAGAATATTTAGGGTGCGAGTCAAGTTGCACGAACCCTTTCTGAGCGGATTTTGACATTGATTGTTACAAATTTCAAAGGTAAATGCTATTTTAGACGTTCAAGGCTGTGCGTTGTCTGTCAGTCTCAGTTCTTAAGTACCTGTACCATTTTATGAAAAAATGATGGAGTATGTCACCTGATATGGAAAGTGACAATGAAATCGTATAGCTCTTTAGTTCATTAAATATTGCCTTGAAGAAAATTACACAAAAACAGATAATAATTAAGTACTATTAAATTAATATAGACCTTGAGTTGAGACTGGACCCCACACGACAAATCGCGTAATACATTAATTTTAAAAGCTTTATCGAAAGCTCCAGGAAATACCATTGCAACAAAAAGCCCCACAGGAAGCGCAGGTGCAAGTCTGTCCGTCTGTCTGTCCGAAACTCGAACCAAGCCGTTATTCACCGACCACTTATGTCCAGTATAAGTTTCGCCTGCAATTTACTACACTTTTTGGGGTCTATTTATGGTGGAAACAAGTTGAGAATATTTTTTTGTGAATAGATAGGATCACATCAAAGAACCGGCCGTATACATTATGTATGAGTGCTTTCATTGATAATTCGAACCTGTTTGTAAGTATTGAATAGAAATAAGGTATTAAATCATAATATGTTTTGTTTAAACTAGTGTATATATCTTGTTGTTCTTGCTCGTTGAAATAATAGCTGCGGGGTCAACATCAGAAGGTTTTCGATTAACAACTTACTGGACGACGGATTGTGGTGTAGGAACTGTAGGAAGGAAAAGTCTTTAAAGAGGACGGAGCCAGGCCTGGGTACGGAGCCAGGATCTGATGAAGATACCATGCTTGTGCACACGACCGGCCATTATTGATGGTCATGAGGTTGCCTTTTCACTGAGTTGGAGATGGACGGAGATATAGGGACGTGGGGGAATCAACCAATATCATTGGCTGTAATCTAACGGAGCGGAGATGAGATGTGAATTTGGATTACAACCAATGCTGTTGGTACGTCTCCTTTCATCTCAGCTTATCTCCGTCTCAGAGAAAATTTGTGGACAGACTTAGGTTCTTTGTATAGTAGTGGATGTATAGTATAAATAATTTCGGCTTATAAAAATATGATCACATTCCATGTACTTACCTATCAGTTGTTAACTCAGGCAGTTTTATGATTTGGCCTGTGAGTCTACAAGATTTTTATAATAGAGACCAACAAGTGTTTATACGTATAATAATTGCAAAATAACATACCTACTGCAGGCGAAATCCGCCTGCAAGTCTTTAACTGGTTATATTTACAGAGCGAATACAAAATTACACACGTGTATACATTCTCGCTACAAAAGGGCATAAAAATTAAACTAATTAGCGAACCTGTGAAAAGCATGTTCCAAACCACTTTACACTTAACTACAAAAACACCTAAAGATTCTCAAAAAGGACATAATGACAATAATAACACGAATTCCACTTAAACAACAACATTACCATTCCTTATAAAATCACTCAAACCGTTTAAAAAAGCATTTGAAAAATGCAGTCAGGTGCTATTCATTGGCTGTGGAAATAAAAAAATCGATTTTCGAATATGGAACAAAAAGTTGTCCAATCGCGCAGCTGCCATGGCTCGTGCCACATGTTTAAACGGCTTTTTTACTACCTTAAGAATACATTTCCAAGCTCATTTCTTATCAAATACAACCCTTTCAATTACAACCTTATGTCTTCCAGTTGAAATTCAAATTTAATCGAACGCACCGAGATAAGATCTTTCTACAGAAACCTTTAGTCCGTTCCTTTTTTGAAAACGGCAGAATCTCTTGTTTAAATCGAATGCATTGTCGACAGGTGGGTAGCGGAACATTAATTGATACTAATGTATGTGTGTGCGTAACGGGTCTTACGATCTTTGTTGCGCGTGAGTCACTGCTGAAACCGTCTCAGTTGTAAACAAGCTCATGTTATGTACTAACATTTCTAGAATAAATATTATATAAATTCAAAGAGATCAAGTAGAAATTTTGATTTTTAATGCATTGACATGAGAAATGTCCATAGCGAGATTAAAGCAGGCCACTGACGAGCCTTCCAAATGGATGCCGTTACAATGGATTCATCCAAATAGACGGCATCCTAATATTAAACATTGTACGTTTTAGACATTCACGGACCGATTTTGATGTGCAGCCACGCTATTTGGACTGTTGGAATGCTCATCAGTGGCCACCTTTAAAAGTTTAACCCCGTACAGCCCCGTACAAAAGTAGCGCCATCTCCTGCGCTTTTATAGTATACATATAGTTTACTTTTATACTTTTATAGTTTACTTCGAGTAATGTCATATCAAAGTATTATTATATTATAGTACCTATTCTTAAAGTTCAAATACCTTTCGAGCGGATAACAGTCCCGCCTGACCTACTGATACTGGAGTCAGTTATGTAACGCTGCCATACATGACCCAAAAATTTTTTATTAAGCTATGAGCTTCATCACATCTGATATTTGAGTAATTCTAAGCATTTCTAGCCTGGGAGGCAAAAAGAAGCGTGCGTCTAGTCGGGGAGGGTGGGATCATCTTTAAAAAAAATCTATTCTGATCCTGGTGGCTGCTAGGGCAAGTTTGGTATCATTTTCGTATAAACCAAAGACGTAGAATTCATTGCTTATATTTGTTTTTTTCAGTTTCATAGTAATTTTACAAGCAAAACGTAAAAAGGTGAAAATTTTGGTTGAAGATTTTTGCTACGCGGTGCCGAAACTACAAAAGATAGAAAGTTGAAATTTGCACACTAGATTACATTTATAAAGTGTATAAGAGATAAGAAGCGATTTTGAGAAATTCAACCCCTAAGGGGGTTAAAAAGGGGATGAAAGTTTGTATGGGGTTCAAGTTTTATTTTAAGCTAGGAATTTGAAACTTCGTAAAACGATATATTATTAAAATACAAGAAAACTAATTTCAGCGTTTTTGAAAATTCATCCCCTAAGGTGGTGAAAAGGGGTTGAAAGTTTGTATGGATATCAAAAAATTTTTCGAACGCGGGACTTGAATCTTTGTATTTGAGGATATTATTAAAAGACAGGAAAAGTAATTTCAGCGTTTTGTAAAATTCATCCCCTAACAGGGTTAAAAAGGGGTTGAAATTTGAATCCATTACAAATCCGAGTAGACGCACATTTCTTATTGCTTCCCAGGCTTGAAATGCTTAGAATTACTCAAGGAATATATGTGATGAAGCTCATAGCTTAATAAAAAATTTTTGGGTCAACTTTATAACTGCTTCCGCTATGAGCCTAGTTCGCACGTTTTTTTACATATAACATTCTTCGTCTATAATTCATTTTTAATCTGATTATGTATTTGTGTCGAATTAAATGATGTATCGTCTCGATATTGAGGTTATTATTTAATCCTGTTAAAAGTAAGATTGATAGTTCCTCTATTTAGAACACAATTTATGTTGCGATTTTATCTGAGGTTCAATTTAATTAGTTTCGCATTATAGTGTTTATTTAATATGTGTTTGTAAATTAATCCTGACTCCTAACTTAATACCTTGTAACAGTCGTAAATAAAAACCAATATGTACCTATAATAAACAATCAAATGTATCGCTCATACACTATAGAACAGAGATATCCAAATTCTGACTTGAGAGCCACGACCCGGTCTTTGACTGCCCCGCTTCTTTGATACGGGCTCAATTTGCAGCAGTATTCTATGGTTATGTAGGTATTACGGTAATGCAAAAAATCTTATTTCACTCATTTTATTTCCCCCAGATTAACAAAATCAGTTTCCATAAAAGTTTACCTCATAATCTTAAACCAGATCAGCTACAGAGAAAGCGTCAGAATTCGGGCTAATCTCAGAAAGCCGCAAATTGCCCAAACTTATAATGCAGATAAGAAGAACACGTTCCATCGTTTAATATAATTTGCGGATTATCAGTTGATATACAGGGTGGAAGAAAGGCGGGATATGAACGAGAACGTATATATCTACAAGTCTACAATCTTGAGTTAGTCAGAGAAAAAATATTATTTAGTTTCGATTTTCCGATTGAAAATTATTTCAATTTCATCTAAATTGATGCGTATCTACTACTTTACTAATAGGGCCGTGAGCCTTAATGTGAGAATAAGTTGTAACTTTGACGGTTATATTATTAACGATATACGCAGGCCTTTCACGATTTTCTCATACTTATTTATGCGTAACAATTTGAATGCAATCTACCTATTTAACATGTTACCACAAAAGGAATGTTTTTTAAGAAGTTGGAATTCAAAAAAGCTGTATCAAAGAAAACCATAAAGATTCATCTTTGATACAGCTTTATTGAATTTAAAATTATACCACGAATTGTTTTAATGCCAATACTGGCATCATTTCCCCATAATTTTGTTATTCGTGATCTCTGATATAATCTGTTTCACGAATTCGGTGATGGAATCGACTCTGACACGATTTTGTCCCGTTTTCCCAGTACAGCCGAAATGCCAAGGTACTCTGTATACTTAGATGGATTTACATTATTGTATGTATGTACGGTAAAGTAAAAATATGTAAACTCTAACCTTAACTTTTAAAAAGTTACCAATAATGGAATTAACGTAAAACTTATTTTTTCGTCACGTTCATCTGTCGGTTCTGTTGAATATATATATGATCGTTCCAATATCCAAAAAAAATGCGCTATCCCCGCTAACTTTTGGATCGGGTCCGAAAAATATGAAATTAAAACATAACATTACTTACGAGTATAACATGAGCGGTTTCGCTGTTTATATCCTTAAAAATTTTTCTAAGGAAACAGTGCCGTATTATCACGGTTGTGTCGGTTGTTTATGTTTAACTTTTTATACATATACCTATTATTTCTAGGTAGGCACCCAAACCTCCATTTTATTCGGTCCGATAAGCACTTGGGTGGTTTTTGACTACCTACATCTCGTTATAACCTGAGCTTTCGTTGCCAGGCCAAAAACTCCAGCAAAATTTTCGCAAAAGTGAAGAATTTTTACATTATAGTATAAGTGAGTATACGTGGCATGCAATTAAAATGAAGCAGGTTGGAGGACGTCTGGCTGTACGGAGTGGAGGGCTTTCCGGCTGTGCTACCTAATTTGAGACATTTTAGTCGACTTCACGAGAAAAGGGTGTTTATACATGTATAATTTTAAGAAAAACAATGTGTTAGATATACTTATGTATGTATATGTAAATACTTAGCTTGTCGTCAATATTAAAAACTAAAATAAAACTTGAAACTGTATAAAAATTGCTTATGAAATTGCAAAACGGGATATTCTACTCTTAGTAAGTTGGTCCAGGTGTTCAAGATCACCCTGTATTTTTTTTATTAGCCTACTTTGGTGTCCCACTGCTGGGTAAAAGCCTTCCCTAGTTTTCTCCACTCGATCCTATCATCAGCATTTTTCTACCATTTGGGGTAGAGTGCGTCCAAGTCGTCCCGTCATTTACTTTTGGTCTACCTGAACCCCGGCCTGCACCGTCTATGGTGTTCCGTGGGTCCCACTCAATAACCATTTTCTCCCACCTTTCCGGGTGCATGCGGACATGTCCAGCCCAGTCCCACTTAAGCTAATATGAGATGCTTCAATGTCACTGACACATCGGCCTTTTCGTCTATATCAGACGATTTATGGTGTAACACCGTTTTTGGTGGCTAAATAGACCGATGCGAGATCGACATGGTCTACCACAGGTCTGACAAGAGAAGTTTGCGGAAACCGGTACTGAGACACCTTGTCGTCGTCTTTGCCTCTTGTCAGCGAGTGCGGCGAACCAGGTCTCATCATCATCACAAAACTTGCGACCCTCCACAACACGTTTGCGCCATTCCGTCCGCTGCTCTGCGAGCTTCTCCCAGTCTTGGTGGTCTATATGGAAGTCTCTTTGACACAAACTGACACACTCACTGACACAAACTGCACAAATCATCATCATCATCATCATCTCAGCCTATATACGTCCCACTGCTGGGCACTGCACAAATATGTAGTTTTATTTATCAGCTCAGGTACCTGAGTCTACACTCTTACATGTGTAGCGTTTTAGCATTCTTTTCTTTTTATAACCACTTACGAACTATCAGGAATCGCTCTTAAACCATAAGTGTCGCAAATTTATGTCCTTTTCTTATCTAAATCTGTGCATAAAATATTGTGACAACCCTAATGGCTTTTGCATATTCAGTTTGACAACATCGCATCTTGTTACGCAGAAGAGTTCAAATTTGAATTTTCAGGAGAAAGAAATTGGGTTGATTATTGACTGGCATTTAGGAAAATGATATGATAAGTGTTTAAATTTTTGTTGATTTGTTTATTTCAAGGTTGACGATATGGACAAAGTGCATGTAGTATTTATTTGATATCACCATCAAATAGATAAGTGACGGACAAAGTAGCCAAATATATTAGAAGACATCATGTTTCCATACATATTGTCCCAGAATCGAGGACATTTATGATGACAATGATTTTAGCCAATTGATTTTCTGTAAAAAATACACAAAAAGATGGATATCTTAGTCACCTCACTTTCCAATTAAAGCCAAGAACATAATGTTATTCTGAATTATTTTCCATACATTGACGTGAACAAAAGAATTTGTATTATCCATCTCTTCATATTTACGATGAAAACAGGAATTCTAAGAACGATATTTAAAGTAGGCTCTACGTTGAACTTTGGACCTTATTTTCAATGAGTAAGTTTAGGGATGTAGTCAATGTCATAAATATGTGTACAATTATCAACCTTAATTCGCTAAAATAAGATAAACAGTGTACACATATTTTTAACACAGTAACCGTATTGATGTCAGAGTACAGTCGGGATCAGATATAGCTGAGCAGCCGAGGTTCTCAAAAATATTTGAACTCGCACTCTAACGTGTTGACAATAGAGGTATGTTCAGATATTTGTGAGTGCCTTGGCAGCTCTGATGTATCTGATGGCGACTATGTCCTCCTAAGGCCCAGCCATACAAATGAAAAATCCAAAATTTGCCATTGAATAAATTTATTAGAATTAAAAATACACCGACGGACATACCCGGGGGTATGTCCTTAAACTACGTCCAAGGCCACCGGTGGACGGGCAGCAGCGTCCCTCAAATTCGGTGTACTCGACTCCGATCGCGAACCCGCCTGCCAAGCGTGGCGATTATGGCATTCACCCCCAATCATGCAGATGGAGGTCCAAGAGGGAGGCGTTCAGCAGTGGACGTCTTATGGCTGAGATGATGATGATGATGATGAAAAATACACTGCATAATCGAAACATAAAACTAATTAAAAACTAAACTTAAATATAAGCAAAATAATATAGACAAAAAAAAGAATTAAACTAACTAACTAAAGGTACCTAAAAAGTAAAAAAATAGTTGAATAAACCTATAGTGTAGGAAATAAGAGTTGATTTTGTGATGTTGGAAATTTAAACGAAATAAAGCAAAAGCGACTCTGTTGCAATTTAATATGATTTAAATTTCATCGACCTGATTAGGTACAGTCACCTGCAATAATATGTTACTTTTCGATGGCCGCAAAAATATGCGACACGCTCTTATGGCTCTACAAATAAGATCATGTCCGATATTTTTGCGGCCTTCGTTGTGTAACATGTTATTGCAGGTGACTGTACTATAGGTAGGACCTTGGGTCTTAGGAGGATACGTGAAATTGGCCTGTATATCGGTCTATCAACTCTATCAGATAGTCTCAAAAGGAGCGCGTAAAAAGTGGCACTTCCAAGTTCGCACGCTCAATACGAATGAGGTTTACATAATAGCGGTGCAGACTGCTTGACTGTTAGTTTGGCAAAGATTAATAAGTTCGTGCGATGTCGTTGCCTAAAAGGATTGATACTTTGTGAGTAATTCATCCTACAAAATGTTCAGTCTTGCGATTGCGTTACTCAATACAACGCAAGAAAGTATGTACTTACATTCCATTTTATTTTTCGACATGACCGATTAATAAACACATTTACGTATTTGCCGTGAGACATAGGGCCCATAAAGCGCTGCACGCTGGTGGCCTAGCGGTAAGAGCGTGCGACTTGCAATCCGGAGGTCGCGGGTTCAAGCCCCGGCTCGTACCTCGTACCAATGAGTTTTTCGGAACTTAGGTACGAAATATCATTTGAGATTTACCAGTCGCTTTTCGGTGAAGGAAAACATCGTGAGGAAACCTGCATACATCTGTGAAGAAATTCAAAGGTGTATGTGAAGTCCCCAATCCGCATTGGGCTAGCGTGGGGACTATAGCCCAAACCCTCTGGCGCTCGAGAGGAGGCCTGTGCCCAGCAGTGGGACGTATATAGGCTGAATTATTATTACCTGCAGGGCCCATTACTGAATATGCAAAACCGATAGGTTTTCACGGCACTTCTCTATCCGTATTAATGTAAGATTTTGATATAGAACAAATAAATAAAATTACTTAGGTACTTAATACAAACATTTTATTTGTATTTGTATTGTAAACACGCGACAGTTACCAACTCCATTGTATCAGATTGTACTGATCATAAAAGATTCAATCCATAGATCAGTCTGTAGATCGCCGCTCTGTGACCACATTTGCTCCGTACCTACCTTTTACGGCAACCTGTGGTATTATGATGTTATTCCAATTTATGAAACAGATGAAATCTAAAACCACTATAAATATTGGTCTCTACTGACACATCTTTATGATGGACCTGAAGATCACGATTACGCTGGTTTTTTCGAGTGTTCGCCTCGCTTGCGTGTTTATAGTTAATATGGTGCGTATACGCAGGTCGCGCCGCCACCTTTGATGGTTCCGCGTACCATTGTTATCTAATTATCCGTGTCTTTGTGTTTATTAAGCAGTTAGATAGCGGTTTATGTAGAGAAAGGTCTTACAATCTAACCGAGTCTAGACCGCCATTTGACTTACTTGCTGTATGCAATACAGGATGGCCCAAATACGATGACAATTTTTTGCGACATATCATTGATTTTGACTATCCTTTGCGGTTGTGTATTCTATGTCTATGTCTTCTAAAGAATTTTTTGGCGGTATAGGAGTGGCGGAGGCTGACTAAATTGATTATTTATTTTTACGCGTTTCGGTGGCTGCCATTCCTCATCCCACCAACGGAGCGGCAGCTGACGTCCACGAGGGTTCATCATACATAGCCGTTAACCACTATACGTGTTTTCGACCGGGAGGCTATTGGTCATGGAAATCTGTTCCTGGCTCGCGGTCTAGTACGGGAGCGCTGAGGTAATTTAGGTATATGCAGTGACCTCGATATTGTCTTATGTGTTCCATCTACTACTCGAGGTGGTTTGTAGTGGAGTGTAGAATGGCAGCCTTAGCGTAGTCAAACATGAAGTAGCTTGGTACCAAGAAATATATTGAATTTCTGCATTTGAGACATTTCTCTAATCTTTGAGATCAAACGAATACCGCCGCTGATTCTCACACACTTAACTAAGCAAATTCAAACCCTATTGCAACGAAATAAAGTCTACTATTGATCACTTCAATATGTTGTCTGTACCAAAGGAATGGCTCGATTGGCCGAGATTGAAGTTCTGACCGTTTAAAGACGAACTGATTAAATAACCTCTATATATGGCGTTTATTTTTTAATCATTTTTAGGGTTCCGTACCCAAAGGGTAAAACGGGACCCTATTACTAAGACTTCGCTGTCCGTCCGTCCGTCTGTCACCAGGCTGTATCTCACGAACCGTGATAGCTAGACAGTTGAAATTTTCACAGATGATGTATTTCTGTTGCCGCTATAACAACAAATACTAAAAACAGAGAATAAAATAAAGATTTAAATGGGGCTCCCATACAACAAACGTGATTTTTGACCAAAGTTAAGCAACGTCGGGAGTGGTCAGTACTTGGATGGGTGACCGTTTTTTTTTTGCTTTTTTTTGTTTTTTTTTTTGCTTTGTGGTACGGAACCCTTCGTGCGCGAGTCCGACTCGCACTTGCCCGGTTTTTTTAAGACTTTGTTTAACTTAAAGTGTGTTATATTTATAATATACTAGCCTCGCCCCGGCTTCGCACGTGTTAACAAATTCAAATTATACACATAAACCGTCCTCAAGAATTACTATATCGATAGGTAAAATCCGCATGAAACTCCGTTCAGAAGTTTTTGAGTTTATCGCGAACATACATACATACAGACAGACCCGGAGGGGGACTTTGTTGTATAATGGCTCTTCTACACGATGGGCCAACGCCGGCCACTCCAAGGGACGCAGCCATGCGGTATTAGAATGAGATAGCAATATCACTTGCTCCCTCTAACGCATAAATGCGTCCCTTGGAGTGGCCGGCGTTGGGCCATCGTGAAGAGGAGCCATAAAGTGTAGTGATATTGCCATATACTGCAGTATACTGCAACATGCATTTAGCTGCGCATAGACACCTCAATGCGCGGAGAGCGTTGAACTGGCGCGTGCGCAATTAGCCTGCGCGCCGGTGGGAATCTGCGGTTACCGAGACCCGGGTCGTCTTGATACTTGCTACGATCAATCATAGAGAAAAAGTACTAAAAAAACTACGCTCACTTATTTCGCTTTGGTTCAATCTAATCATGAATTAAGTGATATTCTGCCAAAAAATATTTTTTTTAAATATAAGTACCTACATTCGTACCATGAATCGTGAGTTGTCAGTGATAGGAACTTTCTTAACATTGCCAACATAAGATAATATACAGTAGAAATTAAATTAGATATACATAAGTACTTAAAAATTTGCAAACCACTGGTTCATATTTGTCTCTCTATCAAAGACAAATATCAAAATATTTCATTTGACGTTATTTTTACATGCCAAGTATCAAAACTGCGCCAACCTAAACACACTAGAGAGCAAAATTATTTTTACCACCATTCTTAATCGCAATCAGTGCACTTCCGTTGCGCTGTGCAGCGACTTAATAAGTGCATGTATCCTATCCCCATTGCTTTGTTTATTCAAAACCATCATAAGTTGAACCCTGACATATAACAACTGTGGTTTATCAGGGATCACGCTTACCTTGGTTTTGCTTAAGCCATGGGAATAACAAGATGCATTCAATAGACTAGACTAGCAACAATCAAAAAAGCTTAGGGTAATACAAATAGCATCACTCTTAACTGACCATCAGTGGACCTTATGCCTTTAGTAATAAGGTTTACGAACTGTCAGTTAACAGTGTGGGCGATGGTTCGTTACATGGGCATTTAAGACATTTTTCAATAGGTTAAGTGTAATCGTTTTTGATACTTTTAAATGACTTGGCCATTAGTTTGAGTTAGTCAATTTGTTTAATTGGTGGTTTGATACTGACCAAATTTGGCTTTGATTTTTAAATCAAAGCAGGTCAAGTGGGCAATTTAGCTGTTTTTAAGTGTGTTTAGTACTAAGTGGTACTTATTATTCTTATTAATAATGTGCTAGTCTTTGTAATACGCATGAGGAATCCTTATGCATACATATTAGCAGCGTTCTATACATAAGATTATATATTAGGGTCTGTGCGGAAAGAGAAGAGTCGTGAAATGTAGGAGCGCCCATACACTCTAAAAAAAATTTGGTTGGCCCTATCAATATCTTGATGGCCGTAATCAAGCATCTTGATTCCATACGAGCCTAACAAGAACTTAAACACATCAAACAAGGTAATTCTGATTGCTATTACTATTGTTAGGTAACTGAACCAATTAAGATCTTGTTCAATATTTACACGAAAAATAATTATGCTAACTAATTGATCCTAGTAAGATCAACTAAGGGCTTGATAATGAAAACAAACAAGTTAGTTTAACTAAGATGTAAATAAATGTTAACATGAAGAATTACTGTATTAACTATTTGACCCAAATAAGTTCAACTAAGAACATGATTACACCGACTTATGGCGTATTAGCCTGAACTAAGATATTGGTCAATTTGAATCTTAATTGTTTAATCATTTCAACTAAGATGTAAATCAATGTTAACATGAAGAATTACTGTATTAACTATTTGACCTAAATAAGTTCAACTAAGAACATGATTACATCGACTTATGCATCTTATTAGCCTGAACTAAGATATTGTTCAATTTGAATTTTAATTGTTTAATCATTTCAACTATGAAGCTTGTTTAGTACAATACCATTCTTGTTCAATTGTACTATGACTTACTTTGTCGCATTTATTAAAACATTTCTTTCAGATCTCTAGTTTTTATACGCGCCGTGCTGAATAATGCTGGTGGTCACTACTTATTTGTTTAAATTTATAAAATTTAAACGAATAAGTAGTGAATAAAATATAACAACAAAGAAAGGGATAAAACATAATTAAACTAAATCAAGCCCGTAAAGTTTTATAAAAAGGGGGTAAATGAATAAAACAAAAAAATATTATAATAAGATGTTATTTATTCATTTAATCATTTTGAAAGTAAACGTTTTGCATTTAAATTCACACGCACGGATCCGTGTCTAAGCATACGAGGGGTTAACACTCGTTGGTCCAATCACGTTCACACTTGTTGGTCTATCCAAGCACACTACACTCACAGTGTCACTACGCGAGTTTGATTCGGATGTCACTGGTTGTTTTTTAGTCAAACAAATCACAAGATTCCACACATATGACAGTTTAAAAACCCATTTTCACGATTAAAATTGTTGTATTTGTGAATTAAGGCTTCTCTTACCAATCTTGGTATATAGTGGCGTGCTGTCGAAATGACCTTGGGATTATGCAGCTCGATCCAGTGACTTATACCCGACTCAAGGTGACACTGAGTAATAGCTGACTTGCGAGCGTCGTTGTTCTTGACCGCAGCGATGTGGTCTTTAATTCTGCAGGCAATAGTGCGTTTGGTATTCCCACTGTACGAACTACCACAACTGCAATCAACTTTGTACACACCAGGTTTTTCCAGAGGAATAAGTAATTGAATGAGCTTAACGCAACTGCGTGCTACAGAGACTGACTGCTCGGTCGCACGCGCCACGAGAGGGGCGCAGGCGGGGCGGAGAGCGGGTGTACAGGCGATCCCCCTACTTATCTCTTGATTGATCGGATTAACCGATTATTTAATTTAATTATTAAGAAAATCGATTTAACAAATAATTCTTAGTAGAATGGAATATTAGTTTCGTAATCAATACAATAACTTGATCATAATGGGATTGAGTGTTTTATCTTCGTTGTTCTAAATATTATATGTTTAGTTGATTCAACTAGCAAATCTTATGTAAATCAACAAAGACAAAATAATCAAATAAACTATTAAAATGTTCATAACTATTAACATATTTATCTGTTTTAATTAAATTGTTAAGGATTGAATTAACCTACGTTACATAATTATGCCAACAAGTTAATAATAGATGCAAAGTATACAATTGTTAGGATTAATAACATACCTACTTTATTAGTTCAATCACAGATACACTTATTGTTTTAAGTAATCAGCTTTCTTTGAGTTATATAAGATCGTTATTGTTGTAATTAACTTAACGTCAACTAAGAGAAAACTGCTCTTAAGTAGTTGGTCTTCATTTTTTAGAGTGTACATTCTACGTCTCTTCTCTATCCGCACAGACCCTAATATAGGTATAATCTTCAAATAATGAATATTGTTAGGAGCCACAAGTCAACATCTTCACATTCTCCACATCCACATCCACATTGACATTTACTTCTCCACATTCTACTACGATTCTAATTAGGGTAGCTTTGTACCTAAATGTAAGTGATTTTATTTGGATAATAAATAGCCATTAAGATATGGATAATAAACTTGTAGAAGAGTCAGAATTTAGTTTTTAGGGTTCCGTACCCAAAGGGTAAAAAACGGGACCCTATTACTAAGACTTCGCTGTCCGTCCGTCCGTCCGTCCGTCCGTCCGTCCGTCCGTCCGTCCGTCCGTCTGTCTGTCACCAGGCTGTATCTCACGAACCGTGATAGCTAGACAGTTGAAATTTTCACAGATGATGTATTTCTGTTGCCGCTATAACAACAAATACTAATAATACAGAATAAAATAAAGATTTAAGTGGGGCTCCCATACAGCAAACGTGATTTTTGACAAAAGTTAAGCAACGTCGGGCGTGGTCAGTACTTGGATGAGTGACCGTTTTCTTTTTGCATTTTTTTTCCGTTTTTTTTTTGCTTTATGGTACGGAACCCTTCGTGCGCGAGTCCGACTCGCACTTGCCCGGTTTTTTTTATTAAGCAGATTTAAGTCCCTTCGGGACAATCCCAACTTCACTCATCAATATTGCATCATAGTTGATAAATGATGAAACTAAACCATTAGGTATTCGTAGGTTGTTTCGCATGAGTCAGAAAAAACAAGCACTCAATGAAAATAGAGAATATCTGACTGTATTTATCACTATAATTCTATTTCGAAAAATTCCGTCTAAATAAACTGACTTTTAAATTTTAATGCCCAAAGCGAAGCTCCTAAACCAGCTGTTCTCAAAATGTGTTCATCTCTCAAAATTTCTCCTCCTCAGACTTCGCTAATAATTTTGAAACTTCGTTTTGAAAACTGTGTTTTTGGATCAATACTTTTACTATTTGTCTTATTGTCGATTATTTTAATAAAAGTTTGTGTTTGTATAATTGTGTATGGTCCATCCATATATTATACATATAATTCTTTTAGGGCGATAGAGGTAGACTATGAAGATAGAAGTTTGACATTTAAAACAACACTTGCACTGAGTGTGCTATCAAAATAGTTGCAGACTTATCTTGTTCTAACTCTATCGCGGTAACTGAAGACAATCGACATTAAATATTTTGACTTAATTTTGACTTCGACAAAATACGCCCGGCACAAATTTCACAAAAGTTTGAGAACCGCCGTACTAGATATTTCACAACCTTAAAGACCCTACTTGACAGACGTAGGGTCAACTAGGCCCTTCGAGTCCCGTAAGGTCAGCTATTGTCGAGGTCTCGTTGGATTGACAGCTGTGTGTGAGGTTTATGAAGTTGTTAGGTAACATGGCAGGGAGAGCGATCGGCAAGTTAGTTAATTAAATTAGGATGGTATTTAAACATGATAATGAAGACCATCAAACAATAATAAAAAAAAAGTTTTCGCAAAATAAAGTATAATATTTTATTTTTATGCCGTTTAGTACCTACCGCTTTTATGTCTCTCTCAATCGCTCAAAGGTTAACTGGAAGAGATCCCTGAAAGGGATAAGTTCGCGTTTGTACTAATGATGTGTGTTTTTTCATGTTTTGTGTTTGTTTTTGTACAAAAAAGTATTTTACTACTGTAGTAGTTTTACCACTACTACTAAATACAAAATATCAAAGTAAAGTTGACTTTTTTCTAAAGTATGTACTTACTGAGAAATTGTATGTAAGTAGGTACTTTTTGTAAGAGACAAAAATTATAATAGCAAACGCGATTAAAATATCTAAAAGGCAAATGTATTTTGCAAGTAGGCAAGTAAATGGTTATTTGTTCATAGATTTTAAGGCACATACAAATTTCTAAATATGTATCAGGTATGTTTTATTTTTTGAACTACATATATTACCATTTACAAAGACCTAAATATTAAATCTAATCATGTAATTTCGTAATTATCTAGTTCTATAAATATTAGATAACAAATGACTATATTTAATCCATATTATCCAATTATATAACATCCTAACACTACAATCTATCATATTAGGCCGCAGGCGTGAATCATATCTAGGCTATGCTAATTTTAGGCTGCCCAGATCGGCTAAAAGCAAAGAGAATAGAGTGTATAGAGACGGATTGTCAAAGTAAATTATGTAGCCACTGTAAATTTACTGCCATCTTTCGACAAAACATAAAACTATTAGAACGCCATTTGACTTTGATCCTTATTCTTTCACTGATATGTGTTAACTTATTAAACATCAATATTAACGCTATCTACTCAATTATAGGCCAAAAGTATGGCGTAATCTTTTCGAGCGATGGCGCCATAACCTTCATCCTACACTTCAGTAGATGGCGTCAATATTAATATTTAACAAGTTAACATAATATTAGTGAGAGTAATGATCAAAGTCAAATGGCGTTCTAATCGTCTGTCGAAAGATGGCAGTTAATGTAAGTACTGTAGCTACATAATTTACCAATGACAGTTGCTCTCTATTTCAAATTCTCTTTGCTAAAATTACTCATAATCTACATTATTATAATTTAATACCAGATTACTATACCACGAGTTATGGTTTAGATTTAATCTAAAATTGTCTGAATTTCATAATAAATTGTCGGTAGTCGATTCTCGTTGCCTTTGGTATTGGCTTTGTTGCGTAATTTTAGTACTTGGCTGTGTTTTAATAGAATTTGGATTGCGTCGCCTTATCGAAAGGTCTGGGCATACATTTCAACAACTTGCCGAGTATTAGGCGCTTAAAACGCATTAAAGTCATAATAAGTTTATTAGTACAGTCACCTACAATCATATGTTACACATCGAAGGCCGCAAAAATATCTGACACGATCTTTTTTGTACAGCCATAAAACCATGTCAAATATTTTTGCGGCCTTCGAAGACTAACTTTTACTATTGCAGGTGACTGTATATCCTGATGGATTTTTTAAATATTATATTGGATTATATATTTTCTCTCCAGTTAATATATTTCCCACTTTTAAGACTTGCATTTAAGCCTGTAGAAGAAATCTCTTTTTGGCCGATTAATTATTGTTAACACTAGAAGTAAATGATTTCCGTATTAGGTATTTTAATGAATTAATCCTCATTACTCAAATTAAGCATTTATATAGCTGTTATTAGTTTGCTTATAATACTTCATTAACGTTAAAATAAATGTTCTGGATTACCTCATGTAAAACATAAAGAATCGCTTAAAAATTATTATTATTTATTAAAGAATGACTGACGTTAGACCGGGAAGGAATAGGGAAAAAATCAAATTATTTCATGAAATATTTTTGAATCGTTTAACGTTTGAAACGGCCCTACACTGGTTACCAAAGGCGGCCATTAGTGTTCCAATACTTCCAATAGGAACATAGGCCCCAGTTCTATAAAGTTGTTACTATAGTGGCGATAAAGTGGAAATGTTATCGCTTGCCTGCTGAAATTACAATGTTGCGATGTGGCGGCAAAGGTTTGCATTGAACACATTTATGTGCAATTAAGATTGCAAAATAGTCGCAGTTGTTTTTTTATAGTAGTAAAAAATACGGAGAGAGCCGATCGTTTTCTTTAACGAAACGACTTGCCTCTTTTGAAAGCGAATTACAAAAGAATCGAAATTTTCACACGCTTTGAGCGGTATTTGATTCTCTATCTCTATTTGATATTGGTTGATGTAAATTTCTACAGAAGACGCAGAACCTAACTCGTACCAAAAAAGTTTTTGGCCCAAAAATAACGCTTTCTAAAAATTTCAATCTCAATTTTCATTTATTTTTTCACCTATTTAAAGTCTGGCAGACTGGCAAGCTTGTAGCTTAAGTAGGTAAGAATTTTTTTAGAAGAAATAACTTTGTCTAGTGGATGTTTTCTCCCCCTCTTCCAACCTATGTGTCCCGTTTTATAGTTTTTCATAGTTTAAAAAAATGGTTGAAGAGAGAATTTAATGATATTGTCCACCGGCAGTTTGGTACTAATAACAAGGAAAATCAGCGAAGGGAGGGAAACATTCACTTGACACAAATTGTTATTAAGTACCTACTTATTTTTTCTTTCTTTCCTACTTACATAAGCAACATCTCTTTCTTCCGTGTGGTACTTCGAACTTGTAAGCAGGACTAAGTAAGAAACATTTTTCCAAGTTCTTTATAAGTGTATCAGCTTATAAAACAAGTGTCTCAACTCCTTATAATGACCTATTATTATCATTATGCCGTTATCGTTACGTAGGGTGTGAGTACGATTAAGGGACGAAGCGGGGACGATTAAAGTTCTATTTATACACGGTAATGAATAGGATGGTTAAAGGGTATCCGGTTGCTGGGTTTTTAACTTGTCCGACGTGTCCAGCGGACATCAAAGATATGTTTACACTTTTGCACCTTATTCCTTTGTAATAAGGCGAAAAAGGTAAACATACCTTTGAAGTCGACTGTCCAAGGCTTCGTTTAAATGTGATTTCCTTTATAATTAATTTAATTCAACAGGTTGTATTATATTTAACTTTTCCGTGTCTTTTTAAATACAAAATTGCACGAACATGTTGAAATAGTTGAGCTATTTTTACTAAATCTTATTTTTTATCTTTTCAGGTAAATTTGCAACGTGATAGCCGGCAAAAGTACAGAAGGATATTACTTAGGTATAGTATAGTATACTCATTTTATCAAGGATGTTGATAGATACAACTCCGGCGATAGCGACTCCACAACAGTAGGGCATTTCTCAGGAGGGCCGTTTTTACGTGTCCGGGGCAGTAATTGATTGAATTTACTGTTCAATAAATCTGAATTAATTTAGGCATGATCTTCAGCTTATATTCTGTCTGGAACACTATCAAATTATTTATTTATTATTTAAATAATACAAGAAAAAAAAATTCAAATGCCAAAAATGATGTTCGGTGGGCGTGTCCCGCACCCAGATTTTATGAAACAAAAAATTATTACTCAAGATGGGGCATTAGATCGGAGTTATTATGGGTATTCACGCATAGGGTATTAGTTAGCTTATCATATTCTTTATACCACAATAATGTGTTTGCTCAACACATTGAATAAAACCAAATTTACGATGTGTCCCGGGCTAGTGACTGATATCGGTGTAATTTGCAAAACATGTCAGTACTCCTTGAAAGTTGTAGACCAGGAACTCAGTGTCTCAAACATAGTATGCTTTAGTTGTGCCTTAACCGTTGAATAAAGTAGAGGTACAGTCACAGTACAATAAAGTGATTTTTTAAACGTTTCTCCGTCCTTCGCAGGGTTTGGTCCTATGTTTTTTTTGAGATCGGTGGTGCAATTTACTCCGAAAGTTTTAGTGCAATTATCGTTATGTAAGTGATTAAGAAGTCATCGAAAGTACGTAAATCCACCATTATTACATCTCCTCTGTATCGTTCATGCTATTTCTGTAATTGCTAAAAAGCGATTAATTTTGATATCGCTGGTGTTGATTTCCCTGGTTTCGGTGGATTTTTTGACCACCGATATCAAAAAAGTGATCACTGAATTCAAATCCTGCTTTGTAAACTAGTTTGTTGTACTAATTTATCATGTCTAAAAAGTGAAAGATACGTTGTACAAACGTAAAATTATGTTTGTAAGTAAATTATGTCATAGTAGGTACACAAAATCACTAGTTCACTATGAGTAGTTTTTTAAACCAGACGTATAGACTCAATGTTTCTTTCTCTGTCTTGATATTCTTTTCCAATCAATTAAGTAAATTATGTTCGTTGTCCTCTGTATCACCGGAGGCCCTACACCTCGATACCTTTAAACATGTCAGCCATGTTAAATAAATGTAGTCAATTAGATCCCACTTCTTTTAAAATAACTTGTGTATGTAAGTACTATGCAAGGTGAACCCAAGGGACGGGATGTACAGAACAAGGGATTAAAAATAAAATAGCATTCTAATGTCGAGATCGCTTCAAAGGCACTGAGCGTACCTACTGATCGATATTTCTAAAGGATAGCCATAGACACAAATTGAACACAGCAAATGTTTTAACAATCCTCAATGTCTTATGTCTTTGTCAACAACTTTGTTACAATTAAGCTCAAGTGTTTGAGGGTGCTGGAGATCATAATTAATTGGTAATTGGATCTTCAAGCATTACTCGACTACTTCAAATATTAGATTAGAGTTCACGCATTTAAACTCTTTTATTAAAAAAAATACTTGTTTTCCGTATTGCATCACATTGCTTTATAAGTACATTAAATATTTAATGAGCATTGAACACCACTCAAGAGTGTATTGTTTATCGGGTGCAGGTAACATAAGTTTTTTTTAGATGCGTGTGCGGTCGGATTGCGTGAAACAAACATCTTCTCCTTCATGGATATAATAATGCAATGAATAAATGATTATAATGTGCGAATTTGTGGTCGACAATGTCGACACGTCTGAAACTCGTTTCAGGACCACACATCACCCTATTATATGAGGCCAATCATATAGTGTGGGATATCTGCTAGAGATGTTGATTTACAAGCCGTAATTTGGTTATTTTAAAATCTTGAGTCTATATCTATTAAAGTTATGTAAGCTTTCGAGATCATTAGCCTTGTTACATCGCTTATCAACAAATAGGATTGAAAAATATGATTAAAATAATTATATAATTGAGATTTAAAACCTAAATGTGATTTTGGTGTAAGCATTATTGAATTCGGTGACGAAAATTGATTTCAGTGCCTGCACATGATTTCGGTGTTTTTAAATCTCAAATATCTTGAAAACTATAAGGTTCTAATGGAGGCCTCCACTACCAATATTTTTTATATCAAGGGTAGATTTTAGGAAATAAACTCGCATATTATATAAGTTAAAAAAAAATGTTGGCACCGAAGTCAGGCACCGAATGTCATCTCTGAGAATCGCCCAGTAACTGATCGGCTACGACATTGCGCGATTTGTGACGGCAGCGGCGGCAACCATAGTTTGGAGCGAGACACAGCGATCGGACCTTTCTGTCCTACCTGTGGTTGTCGCTGCCGCCGTCGCCAGTCGCGCTGTCGTGGTTGCTGTTGATATCCGAACGTCACCTTTACACTGACATAAATTCATCATCATAATTCTTAAGAGCCTGGCTCTTGGCGGTGGAGTAACTGCCATTCCGTTCTTCTCTCTGCCACTGTTTTCAGCTCCTGATACGTCCATCATCATCATCATATCAGACGTCCACTGCTGGACATAGGCCTCCCCCAGGGATCTTATGATATTGGGGGATAAATGCCATAATCGCCACGCTTGGCATGCGGGTTGGCGATCGCAGTATAATTTACCGTACTTAAGGGATGCTGCTGCCCATCCACCGGTGGACTTGGACGCAGTTTAAGGACATACCCGGGTTCTGGACGTTAAGGTCCCGGGTCACCCGGGTGATACGTAACTACGTTGATTTTCTCTTTGGCCTGGTTCAAAAACGCACGTCTCGGTCTTCCTCTGGTTTTATTTCTATTCTTCCTTTAACTAATAGACGTTATCAAATTGAGACACCTATTTTTAATAGCGTCCCGCACTTAGCTAAACATCAATATAATGGTGTTACTTCACCATAACTTGTCACAAGTCACAATGCACTTATCGTACGGTAGCGATAACTGCAGGTATCCTGCTTACATTAAAAACATCTTATCTGAATACGAAACTAACGTTATTTACGACCATTTGAAAATGTGAGGCTGATAACGGCTCGATGAACTCTGTTTAACTGCATTAACTTTTAACTAAATGTTTATGGAACATTATTCATGCAACAAGTAACCGTCAAAAATATTTTTTGATACATACTTTTATTGCTGACTGTACTTTCTCTCCTTTGCATGTCTATCAAATACTTCTCGAGACCTTTCAGATGAGCCTAAACTCAATGTGTTTATGTTTTTCCATCGAAGAGTTCGTTTGGATATCTTCCGACTGCATCATCAGATCAGCTCCATGTTAGCTTATTATTGCATTGTCATCTGAAATATGGAAGTATGTATGCGAAATTTCAGCTCAACCAGACACCCGGATGTAGTTCAAATTTAAGTTACAAGATTTGAAGCACCATATATTATTATACAAAGAGATATACGCAGTGAAGCTAAATAAAAGTGTGTGAAAATTATGAGTATGGATAACATTCCATTTCCAACGACAGCTGCAATACTGTCAATTTTACCATGGAAATTGACAAATACAGCGACGCGTTCAGTACCGGTAGTGCAGCTGCGGTTAGAAATGGAATGTTACCATAATGTGCTTAAGTATTAGGCAATGGGTTCAGCGGGTAGCGCTTATTATATGGCGTTCATAATATGGTTGCCATGGAAAACCAAAAAACCGATGGCTCATTATCTGGATTATTTTTATTAATAAATAATTCTAGTTTTTAGCTATTGTTACATTTATGTCGGTTTATTTAATTAACTTGGATTTAAAAACGATTAATTGGTATTTTGAATTTCACGCGCTCATATTCTTGATTTTCTACGTACATTCACACATGAGTACATTATTCTCCCATCTCAAATGACACGTCAGCTGCAAATAGCGCATTCTGATGTGACTTTGACACGCTTTGATCTCGCCTCGCGTCTTACGTGTCACCTGTGGAAATTCACTACCTACTGAATGACTACATAACCTAAGATAAAATGAGAAATTACATCATTAGTTATTTCTTAAATTTCTGTTATCAAGAAATGTAAAACAGAATTTATTTCGGCATTATTATGTTTCGGAGGTTCCGGGGCAAACTGCTGACTCCGACACAAGACCAGACGACTCAACGGAGCCACACTGTTTTTTCGCCTAAATAGTGTTTGGCTTTTTAAGTTTATATAGATGCGTATATATGTTAGTCTGCAAGGTATTTGTAATGTAGGCCTTGTTACCTGATTTACTATGTTAAATAAATAAATTATGCTTAAAGAACTAAACTGTCTAAACTTGTAGAATTATACCTTATGCCGAGTTCTATTTTATAGCTTTTTACAAGCTTTTATTTAGTTTCAACTAACCGTTGTCTAAGTATAATCATATCTTGCAAGTTAAATTTGATCCACTTCCCGGTTTCCGATTGAGCTGAAATTTTGCATACACATACGTAAGTCGGGTGACAATGCAATATTATGGTGTCATCGAGCTGATCTGATGATGGAGACCAGAGTGGCCATAGGAACTCTGTGATAAAACAACGAAACCTAATTTTGTTTGGGGTTTTTAGAATTGTCTCGATGAGTATTAATTGCCTGTAGAAAGAAAAGTACAGTCAGCGATAATAGCTTGTACCAAAAATGAAATTTTTCCCATAAACTTATTTTAGCAGATACACTAAGAATGACGTAAGTAGGTAAGTAAACATTTTACTTACACACTTTGTAGACTCTTACGTATGATGTTACAAAAATCTAAAACTTTTTCCAAGTCCACAATTTCAGTAGCCGCCCCAAAAACGTCAAAAAGACACAGTGCCCAAATTATGTTCAAGACAAATGGAAGGCATTATGTTACAACCGATTTCCTACAGCTATTCTGTGCTTTATTTCGAAGCAATAAAGTTTAATTTGGTTTGTGACTCGTATTTTTGCTTATATTTGTTTTGTAAAGTGCTTCCTTCCCGTCGTGCGGACGAATATAGAAATCGCCGGATTACTTTCGGAAAGTCGTATTTTATTTTTCTAAGACTACCTAAGGGGTTGTGCACAAATCACGCGAGGTGTTTTTGGCTACTTTTTGACCCCCCTCCCCCTTGGTGATATTTGGTGAGGTTTTTGGCTACCGCCCCTCCCCCCACACAACCTCACGTGTATTTTGTTGAAATTTTTTTATTCGAGCGAAGTTTAAGATAAATAAGGGGGTAATGCCGCCAGTATTTATGGCACATTTGGTCCGGGAGACAATCAGAGTGGGGGGCAATATTTTATTTGTTAAGTTAGTTTTACTCATTCTTAGGTTTATTTTAGTTTATATTTGTTTATTTTAGTTTTAGTTTATAATATAATGTATGTTTAATCTGTTTTATTCTAAAGGTTTTTAATAAAATGTTTTTATACTATATTTAGATTGCATAGGTATATAAAGTCAAATATGATTAAATTTAAAGTACCTACCTAAAAAAAAAAAAGATAAATAGTATTGTAAGTATGTAGAAAATCTTGTTTATTTTTTCTATTTTCGTTCAATAGACTCGCCATTTTGAAGTGCAGAGTGAAGATTTATGTTTAACGAAACTGAGAAAAAGTATCTACTCATGTGGTAGGTTTTTTTCTTAGTTTTGTTCACTGTAGAAAAATACACGTGAGGTTTCCTTGTAACCCCTCTCCACCAACGTGATCTATCGTGATTTTTTCGTAACCCCCCTTCCCCCATCGAACCTCGCGTGATTTGTGCACAAGCCCTAAGTAGCTATTTATGAAATAAAATGAAAAAACAAACAAAGATAGTGTACGAAAATAAATTATTTTAATTTTTACGACAAACATTTTCCATTTTCATTGCTCTTTCTTGTAAATATGTAACTTCATAACTTTATTAAGAGGCAATGTGCCTTTTCAAGGACATTAGGGTTACTATAAGTGATACAAAGTAAAGTAAAGTAAATTTTATTTGTAGAACACAGGTGATACAGTTCTTAAGTAAAAATGGGTAATTACAGAGCTCTGTGTTTTGCCTATTGGCGTACAAATGTTATAAAAATTAAAAACTATGGTGACTCTATGGTATTAATAAATTCTTACAATAGAAATTCTTACATATTAGCATGTTATCAGAAACATAAACAATTAACATTGTAGTGGGATTCGAATACTAATATATTACCTAAATGTAAAACAAACTAAAAGTATAATATTTATAGCGTGAACACCAAAGAATTATATGACAAAGAACAACTCTCAATCTTCAAAAGTGTGACCAAAAATGAAATGCAAGTGTGTGCGTAAATTGTCTATGTGAGATCAAAAATAGTGATGTCATGTTACAACATATTAATAATCTGTCGATGTTTGATTGCTTTATCGACTACTTTTTCAAATGTGTTATTTTAAACACTAAAATTCTATGACATTATGACGTATAAATAACACTTGCACTGCGTTTGCCATAAAAATCGTTGCAGACTTATCTTAATGTAACTCTTACTGTGTTGGAAAGTGAAGTTATCATGACACGCTAAACATGAACACCTTCAAAAAAGTATAACAATCGTTATTATTTGAAGTCGGTTATAAAAGATAATATCTTAATGATGTCTTGTGAGGAAATAATTACATAGCTATTAATATACCGACAAGTTATCGATACTGTCATATGAACATTTTGTCAAGCCCTAGCGTAAACTAACAGTTTGTTTTTACACAAAATATTCTAAATTATTGACTAATATGATAAAATATTAGCACGGAACTAAAGAAAAACTTATAATGAACTGTATAAACCGGCTTCTTACACTTTTTACGCTGTTAATTTGACAAAATATCGCTATGAAAATTTCGCTCGGAATATCATAAATCCTCTGAAATGAGTATTTGCTTGGATTATTTGGCCTTGTGACACTGCAATCCGGCACACTACAAGACACCATCTTCACTGAATTACTTTATTTAATACTTTTCGTCCTAATCCGTGTATATTTTTCAATTTGAAAATTACCGTGATACGCTCTTGACCGTCCGCGGCCGTCGTCAAACTCAAAAGTGGTTACGTTTTCTCATTGGTAGTCTGACTCTTTCGCACTTATGGGATGTTCATATACGTGATGGCTTCCCTTTCGAACACTTAAGCTGTCTGTCAAGCGCAAGCGAATCCTAGGTCTATGGTGAACACTAATTTCACCTTTTATGCCTACCTGTCATTAGTTTTTGAGATAACACTTTTTTATAAATTTCATTAGATTACGCAACTAATAGAAACAACGGATTTCCGTCTACACGATTATCTTGATTAACAGTTGCCGAATCCAACTAAAAGCCCATCTGTCTTGCTTTACATCAAAGCTTGCCAAATTCTTTATCGGAACAGTCTTATGTGTCTTCATATCTTGCGGCGCTTACTACTTTTTACCTGTCGCCAGAGAAGCAAAGTTGGTATTATGTACATTCGTATATCAAAACCACTTACGCTCTTTTGTATGCTACGGAATGACGATTTTAACACTATAAATCACGGATTTAATGAATCAAAGACTTTGTAAATCTTATTTAATATATAATATGGTTGAGAATACATGCAGTATTTGTTGATACACTAAATTAATACGTCTCTTACGAAATGTCGTGTGAAATCGTGTAACGTCGCGTCGGATACTTTATGTTTGTAAACTTTGTGATTAATTTTGATTAATGTATCTGGTCATTTATTACGTTTAATAATCGTAAATTTACGAATGTCATATTAATGTGTGTTTGAAAATTTAATTTATGTTGTTATTACCATGTCGGTTTTTCAAATGTGATCACTACATTATGATTTAAGAGGTATCTACGTAAAAAAGTCCCTGATTTTTCCTATAGGAAATATTTTTAACACACAAATACACTTATCACTTCATTCGTTCGTCTATTTCTCTCTATCGCTCGAATAAGCAAAAGCGATATAGAGGTAAGTAGGTAGAGGCATGTAGAGGCAAAGATAATTAATTGTCTTTGGTAGAGGTATGGCTTTATTGTTTGGTATGGCTTCTTGCCATACCAAACAATAAAATGGTCTCAATCACAACCTGTACCACGCGACCAAAATGTCGTAAGCGCCATAAAAGTTCACGGCGCTTACGCGTTTAAGTCGCGAGATTCACGCTCCGCTTCTATGGTTTGCTGTCAAACCAAAACAATAACAACTCATGGTGCTAAATACTTACTGCTTCTCTGTGCCGGTTCTATACGTATACGTGTAATGATAATTCAAAGAGATGTAAATTCTTAATTTCTTACCGAGCAACATGATTGCAATGACATGTAAGTTGCTCTTATTATAGAATTTCCACAAGCTGCAAAGGCTAATTTTGTAGAGACTTAACAGATTCGTCATAAAACTTATCTGAGCATTGCTCAATAAAATATGAACAACATCAAACTGTATTCAAGTCTAAAAGATAAGAATAACGAAACATCGTGAAATTTCGAGAAGCGTATACAATCCGCAACAAATATCCCGCTCTAGATTTACTAGAATTCGACCTTACGCCATAGACGATACAGTTTGATTTTGCTGTACTGCAGTGTTTGTGTTCGGATACTTAGTTGCCTAGTATACTTATCTGTCTCAGCAGCTTCGTATAATTTGGCGCTTAGCCTTTAGATAGGCTGAAAAGTTTTTTATTTAAGTAGGACTTAGTATCTGAGCTTTTGAAAAGAATTAGTTTCTTTTCGTGAACGTTTAGTCGCTTATTTGTCTTTTCTTCTTTCATTTTCTTTTTACGACGATAAGAAATACAAATACAGTTTATTATTTGATAAAAACTGAGAGGTAACACTTCCTAAATAATTATCACAAATCGTCACTACTTTGAAAAACACTCTATCAATCAAAAGGATGCATTACATTCTTTCTTCCGTGGTTTAAACTTTGAGTAGCTGTGTGAGATACGAGAGTATAACGTACATATATTATGTTAGGTGTGTTTCACAAAAGTAGAACGAAGTCTAATTCATAATAGCATCGAAGTCCCAAGTCATATTGAGTTAAACTACGTAGTCTAAACCAAAGATAAACTTTCGGTATCTCGCGTAGGTCGCGAGTTCAAATATTTCAAATGAATTTCTCCAATGTCACGAAAGTAAATTTAAAAGTGGAAAAATTACTGCCTTCCAATTGACAAAATTATTTTCTGACAAAAATTATTTGTTGCCACTTTTAAATTTATTCTAAGTTTAATAGCATCGTTCGCAGACGTTTCTGCTTGCTAAAAATTAAAGTCACGAAAGTACCTAGATATAGCTAATTCTCAATTTCGCTGCACGAAATTGTAACTGTTTAGTTATTTAAATTCAGTTTATGCTCGTAAGAACCTTCACTTCAACATAATAAACAACTTGACATCGCTTAACTTTACTCAAACTTCAACAAGAGTTAAAGTAAGTTTTTAACACTTAAACTGCATTTCCTTGGCGAGTTTGATATTGGTTAAACTATTTAATGCATAAATACTACAGGCACCAAGTTGGGAACTCTATTAAAAGTTAACCCGTTTGCTGGCGATAGAGAACCTTTGGAATTGTATCGGTAAAAGGCTTTTTTAACAAGAAAATATCTGCCGCTATACAGTAGGGTATACCGTATTTACAATAAATTATTTTACACCATGCATGAAATAAGTAAGGCACCAGATAATTATTAGAACTCAGATAGGAGTTATTTTTAAATACAAGTTCTATTTAATAAATCGGATACAAATATAAAAACCGCCGTGACGCCGTAATAATTTTTAGCTTGTAAAATTTTACTATTGTATGTATGTTAGTCTATGCACCTTAGTTGCCTGATAATAAATGATATTTGATTTGATTTGATTTTGATAAAAAGTAGGTGAGTTGACCGTGACGTCATGTTTCAAATAAATTCCATATTAGCAAATCGTTTTGACAGTTCTAATAGGAAAATACCTACCCTATTCAAAAATGATCTGTCATTTTGTCATACGTATATATGAAAGGAATAAAACCTAATTTAACTAAATCAGTCCCGTAAAGTTTTATAAATGAGGTATGTCTTTCTGTCTGTAAAGTAGGTACAGTATACTTCACTCTTAGGGCCCGATTCGGATTATGAAACAGACATCTATTAGACATCACCAAGATACGATAACGATATGTTTAACATCTAACCCGTCAAATTTGACATTTGCGTGATTCTGGAGATACCTACTCTTGAACGATTTCCACAGGATATGACTTAGAGATCTAATTCACATCTAATAGATATCTTACTCTATCTAACGTAAAAGTGACATTGGTTGCCCGAATTGCGCTGCAAAAGAGAACTAGTTGATATCTAAACTATAACGTATCTAGAATCGATCTAGTACGTCTCGTCTCTTGTGAATATCTTGAAGTCCGAATACGGCAGTTAGCACACTGTAGCAATAAGTAAATGGCTGCTTAAGTTTTACAACTAACAGGTGATAACTTAATGATAAGGACCGTAAATATAAGTGTAAGCCGACGTTTATGGCTCTTGTTTATGCTAAGCACTTACGAGGATCTAATTAGAATTAAGTACTTAAGTAAACTTGGATTAAATCTGAACAGGAGAGGTATTTAGAAGTTTTTATTTTTTATTTTATCAATTTATGGTACCTACCAAATTGGTCTAAAAAAATATGTTGTGGCCGAAATTTTTACCATTGCCACTGCTGTACTAAAAAATTCTGAAAAAATACACAAATTGCGATAAGTATAGGATTGAGAGATATTTAATAGCTAGGTCACAGCTAGGTAGTGTTGGACAGATACAGATGTCAACATAAAATCTATAGGTGTATATTTTTTTTTTTTGTAAATTTCGTTGATAATGCGCGGCGTGTGATATTTATTAAGTAAATTGTTATCTTATCAGGCAGGAATTTTGTATGCAGCGTAGTATAAAAAAACCGGCCGTGTGAGTCGGACTCGCGCACGAAGGGTTCCGTACCATTACGCAAAAACCGGCAAACAAAATCACGTTTGCTGTATCGGAGCCCCGCTTAAATATTAATTGTGACGTTCCACGGAAAAGGTACCTTATGGTGGCTGGCGCTTAGATCGCATAGCGTCGCAATAAGATTGGAGCGGCTTTAATAATAACCTAAGCGCCAACCGCCATAAGGTACCTTTACCCGTGGGACGTCACAATTATATTCTGTTTTTAGTATGTATTTGTTGTTATAGCGCCAACAAAAATACATCATCTGTGAAAATTTCAACTGTCTAGCTATCACGGTTCATGAGATACAGCTTAGTGATAGACAGATAGACAGACGGACAGACAGACCAAGACAGACGGACAGCAGAGCCTTAGTAATAGGGTCCCGTTTTTACCCTTTGTGTACGGAACCCTAAAAAGATCCTTTCTACAAAAAAACAACTGAGATCATAACAAACAGTTTTTTCAACCAAGTAGCTACCTTAATACATTTGTCAACAGGTTGTTAGATAAGGAAGCTCATAACAGTAGCCAGATCTCTCTGATAACACTAATGTACGCTACTTACAAGTCTTAGAACCTTTTCATTCTCGATTACTAAATGCCACCCAAAGTCGGAGTAGAGATGTGGAGGTTGTTTTTATTGTGATAAAGTTCTAAATTAATCTTGTAAGATTTTATCTGAATCCTCAAAATGTTTGGATTCTGTACACGTCTGTTTTGTTAGTAACGTGGGACTCTGGAGTGTGGGTGCCATTTTCAACCAAAAGGGTTCATCATCATCATCATCTCAGCCATAAGACGTCCACTGCTGAACATAGGCCTCCCCCTTGGACCTCCATACGTGCAGGTTGGAAGCGACCCGCATTAACCAAAAGGGTTTTAGGGGCTATTTCCATTAGCTTCAATTTGAAATCAACATCGACACGAGCTGTTGTAGATCACCCAACTAGACGTGTGCGCCGCGCCGGCGCGCCGCCGCCGCCGGGCTTTTTGGCCACGCCGCCGCCGCCGATAAATGATCGGCGTGAAATCGGCGTGACCTTGAGTGTTGTTAATTAGCTATTCCAAGTTGGTTTTTGGATTACAAAATGGATTTTTTGTATTATTTATGTTACAGTTGTCAAATATACATGAATTATTAATTATAATGAAACTGAATAGCCAGGTGCAGAAACTATTTGACACACCAATTAAAGTAACTGAGTAGTCCTAAGTATTCACCGTCAACTGTTAACAAACGAACGAAGACTGCTGCTAGTGCTGCTTATACCTTGGATAGCTAGAAGAGCAAACCCTCCATTCTCAAAGAGCTTTATATCGCCACTCATCTCTTCCCAACATGCCATGGGTGAGCCCTTAGATTCTTCGGACATATTATCCAACGCGTGACGTGGAGAAACACATGAATTTAAACCCAATGAATGGCAAACGTGCTCGAGTTGCAGCATGTATGAGATGGTTGAACGCTATGAAGAGGTCGGCTTGCAGCAGTCTGCACTGTGCAGTCCATACGGCTTATGACCGCATGAAATGGAGACAAATTATATGTGGTCGCGAGCATCAGCAATGAGAAAACGAGAAAAAAGATACGTCTCGGTGAGCCTGGTGCTTGTGCGACAAGAAACTACGAAAAACTACGAAAACACAATAGTCTAGCAAATGTCATGGATATGTGGAGTTCTGTTTTGTTAACGTTTTTTATAGGATAAGCCATGGAAAGCTTGAGAAAACGGAGAGTTACAGATCGGATCGAAGGTCATGGGGATCAGGTAACCTCTTAATGCAAGCAAGTTACGAGGGAAAATAAGTTATTATACCTATCCTATATTAATTAAGAAACCCTATTTTACCCACAGCATATTCAAACTAAACGTAGTTAACTGACCAGTAACCTGCATTGATAAAATTTTCAAGAAAAACTACAAATTAATGTTTTTTCTTAAGAAACCTGAAAGTCAAGGTCACGCCGATTTCACGCCGAAAACACGCCGCCGCCGCCAATTTTTTGGCAAACGCCGCCGCCGATCTTTTTTTAATCGGCGCACACGTCTACACCCAACTACCAGCTTGGTTTAACAATTGAAGTAGATAGGTAGCGCTTCTAATATGAACATAAGCTTTTGGGTTTGATAGCTGAAATAGATGGCGCTTTTTATATTTAAAATGAGTCTTTGACTTTGACAGCTGAAGCAGATGGCGCTTGTAATTTGAAAATAATGCATTTGGGTTTGACAGCTGAAGCAGATGACGCTTCTAATATGTAAATAAGCGTTTGGGTTTAATAGCTGAAATAGATGGTGCTTTTTTATAAAAAAATAGTATGAAAAATTTCTTGGCCAAAACACTGGCATTCGAGCTTACCTCACCGCCACAGGTCATGGAAGTGCTCTTAATTAAACTGGAGCTAAGCTATCGTGTAACTAATACCGCGTAAGGCCGCCCGAGGAACATGCGCCGCCGGGCGTCGCAGCCGCGCGGGCGAGCGTCCGCGGCGCACGTTACAGGGACGGCCAGCAACTAGCGCGTGACGTCACGAGCTGTTGTAGATCACACATCAACTACCAGCTGACTTGAACATGATTAGCCGTTCGCATATAACTAGGAAATTGATCTAGATCCGTTCGCTTATAAATTGGAGTCTCATCTACAGCCGTTCGCTATAAAAATTAGGAGCTCTAATGACCGATGACGTAGATGGCGCTTTTTTAAATATAACAACCTTGTCTTTGGGTTTGACAGCTGAAGTAGGTAGAACCTTTATAAATAAAAAAAGAGCCAAAAAACTGGCATTCGAGATTACCTCGCCGCCATAGGTCATGGAAGTGCTCCTAATTAAACCGGAGCTAAGCTATCGTGTAACTAATACCGCGTAAGGCCGCCCGAGGAACATGCGCCGCCGGGCGTCGCAGCCGCGCGGGCGAGCGTCCGCGGCGCACGTTATAGGGACGGCCAGCAACTAGCGCGTGACGTCACGAGCTGTTGTAGATCACCCAACTACCAGCGTATTTGAACATGATTAGCCGTTGGCATATAACTAGGAATTTGATCTAGAGCCGTTCGGTTATAAAAATTGGGAACTAATGACCGCTGAAGTAGATGGCGCTTTTGTAATATAAAAAATAGTCTTTGTCTTTGACAGCTGAAATAGATGGCGCTTTTTTGTATTAATATTCAGTCTTTGACTTTGATAGCTGAAGGCCTGAAGAAAATGGCGCTATTCATTTGAAAAAAAAAAATGTACGAAAAAGTTGTGCTCTAGGCCAAAAAACTGGCATTCGAGGTTACCTCGCCGCCATAGGTCATGGAAGTGCTCTTAATTAAACCGGAGCTAAGCTATCGTGTAACTAATACCGCGTAAGGCCGCCCGAGGAACATGCGCCGCCGGGCGTCGCAGCCGCGCGGGCGAGCGTCCGCGGCGCACGTTACAGGGACGGCCAGCAACTAGCGCGTGACGTCACGAGCTGTTGTAGATCTTCTAACCAGGGACAGGAACCGGTTACCTTAACCGGGGTTTTTCATAGGGTTATTTTAGAAGCGGTTGTAAAAACCCCTACCATAACGGTAACCGTATGATACGGTAACACTTTGTTTCGGTAACCGTATCAGATACGGTTAACCTCTGTTACCGAAATAAAAACCCAGTCTATTCAGTTACCTCATTATAAGGTTTTTGACTAGTTCAAACGATTGCAATCTTTACGCCCACTTAAATTCAACTTGTTATTGAATAACCGAGGTTGGCATGGGCGATCTATGAAGCCTCCAGCACAAACAAGTTTTTTTGCCGTTCCTTTGCTCATCTTTATACCTACCCGTGTGGTGTGTTCTTATTTTAAATCTTATTATATAAAACAATTAAATAAAATAAATAAAATAAATAAAATAAATAAAATAAATAAAATAAATAAAATAAATAAAATAAATAAAATAAATAAAATAAATAAAATAAATAAAATAAATAAAATAAATAAAATAAATAAAATAAATAAAATAAATAAAATAAATAAAATAAATAAAATAAATAAAATAAATAAAATAAATAAAATAAATAAAATAAATAAAATAAATAAAATAAATAAAATAAATAAAATAAATAAAATAAATAAAATAAATAAAATAAATAAAATAAATAAAATAAATAAAATAAATAAAATAAATAAAATAAATAAAATAAATAAAATAAATAAAATAAATAAAATAAATAAAATAAATAAAATAAATAAAATAAATAAAATAAATAAAATAAATAAAATAAATAAAATAAATAAAATAAATATAATAAATAAAATAAATAAAATAAATATAATAAATATAATAAATAAAATAAATACTTCCGGTCCAGTAATAATAAAATTATAGGTCGTCCGTTTAAAACGAATCCTCAGCCCGCAAGTAGCTACTTCCGAGCCTCGACAATAATGTACTAAAAATGTAGCAAACCAATAAGCAACGGATAATAAAGGTTACCATAACTGAATGAAAACCTGTTAAAAACCCTTAACAATGTTAGGGTTACCGTTTCAATAAGCTTACCATTACAATCAGGTAACCGTATGATAGGGTTACCGAATGATAAGGTAACCGAAACGACTGGGTTACCGAATTGATAGGATTAAGCGTAAAGAGGGGTTTTCCGGTCCTTGCTTCTAACTAGTAGCGATCTATACGGACAGTGGTGGCATCACACTAAAGAACACACCTCCGATGAAGCGATGCCGCTGAAAAGTATATATATGGAGCGGTTGAAAAATGTTACATGTGCGTTGTAGGACATGTGCGTGATTTTGTATGGAAATTGAGAAAAATATTGCAAAATCTGTAGCGCAAAGCATGTCAATACATTAAGCAAGCTTATTTAAACATGTTAAGGTACTTTTTGAATCAAAATTAGAGTTACTTTAGAAGATATTTCATTAAAATTGGTACAAAGAGCGTCAGTGGTGCTTGTGACGCCATCTATTGGGATGTCGTGTAAACGCTGTTGCCGTTCCAAAACAGAGGCGCTTTTCTTAACTTGACTTAATGAAGAATTATGCACCGAAATTGTTTTAGTTATAGGATTCTACATATATTTCCGTACGTTCTGTTTATGTAGTTTATTTCATGTCACGTGGGTGGCCAACAAGGGTCCGGCCCACCCGAATGTAACTTATGCTTACATTTTTGCCAAAAACTTATTTACTTCTTATTTTGTTGCAGAACATCAAACGCCGACAGAAATGAAAGCCCCGAAGCCGAAGGCAACATATCCCCCGAGCCCCCCGACCGCCCCCCCGGAAAGGTTCGCCAAGTCCATCCAGAAGACAAAACTCAAGTCCTCGCCTACGACTCTACTTACAAGAGAAAACCTAAAGCGCTCCCTCTAGAGGACTACAGTTACAACCATCTAGCTAACACGAACGTAGCTATGTCGCCTATGTATCCGCTCACACCGAACATTTGTGTGGAAGGAGGAAAGATTGAGTTCATAAAGTCCCCGTCAGGGAGCGCTAGGAATAGTGTGGCGCTAGTGTCGCCCCCGCAGACACCGGTGGCGAGGCGCGGCTCGAGAGAAAAACGAGAGCGGATATATGACGAGCCGACTGAGAAGTTCGATGGGGATAAGGTAGGTGGCGCTGTTTGCAGTTTTTGTGTTTTGATGTTAAAATTATGATAACATTGATATTGATATGGCAATGCTATAAATATAAAACACTTTTGTGGACTAAAATTACACTTCAACACGAAGTCTGTGCCGTGTACTGTTATTATGATATCTTGTTTAGATTTAAGCAAATTTTAGGTAGCCGCAATGTCAGCCTACCTACTTAAAGCCCTAAAACACCGACCTGCCTAGTACCTAGCTAGTACGTACATATTTAAAAAAAACTACTAAACTGAAGCGACAATAAAGGTTTCGATTATATCTAAGAGCAACTTTGGACCGGTTATACTTTTTAAAGCAAGCAAAAATCTAAAACAACATTTAATAAGAAAACTTCAAGTGTTCCGCAAACACTTTTACAAAAATCTTCCTTCAATATCCGATACCTTTTTCAAAGTTTCAAAAGTTTCCACAGATAATATTCTCCCGAAGCAAAGGGATCACATTTCAATTTGAACAAATCTTCAACACTTGCGGTTCACCCTTATCAAGAATCTTTGAAAACCTCGAAAACTTTTTATTTGTTCGTATACGTTTACAGTTTAATCTTTTAGGGAAAACGAGGTATAAATATACACTGGGGAAAATATCTCGTTAAAAGGGAAAAGTGTGCCCCACCGAAACCGCACTTTGCAAGTGGTTGAAACTTTTACCCCCTTATTCATAAAACTTAGAAAACCTTTGTTTTTTCTCCCTTTATATTTTATAATTTATATTTTCTAAGAAAAAAATTAAAACAAACAAATGACGGACAAGAACATAAACGATAATTAAGTAAAAGTTGACAAACGTTTAATTAATAATCTATAACGGCCATAATATCATACATCGAAACGGAAAATATAGATATACTTACTTACTTCGCTGGCTCAGCGACCCGAAGTGGATCTTGGCCTCATTGATATACTTATTGAAATATATTTACAATCTGATCCTCGGTTTTGTAGGAATCTTCTTTTCTGTACGGTAGTACTATTATTTATTCTGTGGTAGGCAGTAGGTCAAAATAGCAACAGTAAGCACAAGATTCCTTGGCAAGCGTTGCATCAGAAGTAGCGTCAGTGTTGCCAAAGTTTGAAGTCCTTCTGGTGTAGTTTTTAATAGATATTGATGTTTTTCAAAATCACCCCGTTTTTAAAGTTACCCCCATGCATCTTATACTTAATTTAATCCATATCCAGAAGGCAAACAAGAACGCTCGAAACGCTAGTTTTATACAAACTTTGCAACAGCGGCAAAAGCATTTCTTTGACATTAGCAATTTATTAACTCTGCAGGCTGCAAGATTTCAAAGAGAATAAGTAGCCATATAATACAGGGTGTTACTGACCATCGGGCTTTAAATCCAGGGCTCGATTCTACTCGCTAAACTGAGCTACTTTTATTATGGCACCAACCCTGAAATCCCGAATTTTTGTTTTACTTTTTCATATATTGTGGCCTCATTGTAGCTGATCAGATGTCGACGTTTTCTATGGAAAGGCCAAACATTTTTTCCCGATTTTAGGGTTGGTCCCATAGTAAAGGTAGCTCAGTTTAGCGAGTAAAATCAAGCCCTGGAATTAAAGCCCCATGGTCAGACACATACTGTATATTGCAAAGTAGGTATATATATAAATCCCAGCCACTTCATAATTCTCTGCAATCGCAAGCCAAGACAGTTTTTACTAAAGGCGCCGCAGACTGAAAATGGCTTCCTGTAAAGTGCAGACAAGCTATTAATATTAATAAAGGAATCATTGGCCGCGATGGCACACTACATAGATTATAAACCGTTGTATAACATATGTTTGACATTTATAGTAAGATTAATAAGAGTCATTTGATTACGATGGAACAGAATACAGATTAGAGTTAGACCAAGAAAAGTCTGCAGCGATTTTGATAGCCCACGCAGTGCAAGTGTTGTTAATACGTAATTATTTTATAGAAGTTTGACGTTTAAAATTACACTTGCACTGCGTGGACTATCAAAATCGCTGCAGACTTTTCTTGGTCTAACTCTAGCAAGCAGTTAACAAACTCGGGTTATACACGTGATATTAGCTGCTGAATGTATTAGGTACCATGTGGTGTGTAAATGTGGAAGTGTGGATAAGTCACATTATACGATTAGATTGAGACACTTATATGGTTTTCTTAATTGATGATGATGATGATGATGAAAGTTAAATGCGAACATGTTAAATAATTTTCTTCAAAAGGTTGGAAACCCCTGGTTTGTTACCATCCTATTAAGGAGAGCGATTTTTAAACCCAAACGTCTACCGAAAATTGGTTTGAACGAGATCTAGTAAGTAGTTTTTTTTAATGCGTCATAAATCGTAAACCGCAATTTTATTATGTTACTTGCTGCTACGGAACCCTTCATGGGCGAGTCCGACTCGCACTTGCCTGCTTTTTTATTTTAATATCCTTTAATTTTAAGAGTGCATTCCTGAGTTTAAGTTAATTTCTCAAAGACACCGGTATTGTAATTAACTTCCATCGAAGATAATCCAATATTTAATTTATCTAATAAGACCTATATGAACGTGTACACTTGCCATAGGGCTTGTTGACATATTGATTAATGTTTAGTATGACTTTATTCTTCTGTTTCAAATCTGTCCACTGCGTCTCACCTAATACATGTTCAGACGCGGTCTTAAACGATATCGGAAACACATTTGCATAGTTAAATGCTCAATCCGCACTTGCTTTCTCGAATGCTTGATGCTTATGTTGGACATATCGAACGTATGTGGATAGGTACTCGAATATTTTTTCAAATAAAGCGGTAACTCGACAGTTCGCGTTCTAAAAAATATGTAACAGTTTAATTGTTCTATATACCTATAGAGACATATGAGACCTGTCGGGGAGACCGAGGTGAGTTGTGACAGAGGAGAGTAGTGACATCGTCGATTTTTTGGAATCTATTAACTAGAAACTAGGTCGCAACAGTGTGCGTTTGTTAGCACGTAACTTGAACTAACAAACGCGCGTTATTGCGACCTAGTTTCTAGTTAATAGATTCTAAAAAATCGACAACTAGTCTGTTACAACTCGGTCCCCCCTGCTGGTTACCTCCTTCCTTTCCTTAAGTAGTAGATTTTAATATTCTTAGGTTTTGAATAGGTACCTCTGAAACCTAGAGTTGGTACTTTCTGCAGTTCTCAGAACCCAGTAACGTGCACGCATTAATTCATCCACTCTTCGAGCACAGAGTGGCTAGATACGTGAACTGGATATTTCATAAATCTAAAATCTGCGAAAAGCAACTTTATGTGGATTGGATAGAGTTTAATATCAATTAATAAAAATCATTGAAAGGCTTTTTCTAGCTTCTATGAGTTCGATAGCCAATAAAAGCGACTCTTATAATAAGTAGAAGTACTTTGTACACGCCATTAGAAACTTGAAACGATTGAATATAACATACCATCATGGGTTACACTTAAAAAAATTAAATACTGTTGGTGAAAACATAATTTATGTGGGTTTAGTGTGCGTTCAATCAATTCTTGTGTACTAATGTTTATTAATCAAAATAAACTATATAACACAGAGTCTACAGAGAGTCCTAACATTGCGACTACTTTGTGACTAGAATATTTCACAGCCTTCAATATACTCTCAGTTTTGAATAATTCATGGTTAGTTTCACTAGACTAAAGGGGCCCACTGATTAACAGTCCGCCGGATGGTGTGGGCCTGTCAGTTGTTCGGAACTGTCAAAATTTTGTTGTAACTGACAGGCCGATACTGTCCGGCGGACAGTTAATCAGTGGGCCCCTTTATATCGAGCGGGATATGGAATATCGGGAGTTCGAAAACAATACAAAAGGCAATCACGGTCCATATCCCGGTCGATATAAATCTATATAGCAAAATAAACTGCTATTTGTACATGCTATCGAGTATTTAACTCTTGAGGTTTTAAGACTCGGAATCGACTAACTTACAACACTTGTTCCAACTTTCCAGTGAGTTACTTAAATATAGGTACTATCTTATCTAAATTAGTATGCATCTAACACGACCATCGTTTAAATTGCCGAACTTGGGTGCAGTTAGTTCTGCTTAATAGGTCGGGCTGATTTGCATTTACAAATAATGTTAGTAGCCACAGTGATTGTCCTAATAAATTCTAGATTTAGTTCTACAGTAAGCTTCTTTGGATCGCATCCGATAGCTGGAAAGAAATGAAGTTTTCCACCATCATTCCATTTCATTTTTAGGGTTCCGTACCCAAAGGGTAAAATGGGATCCTATTACTAAGACTCCGCTGTCCGTCCGTCCGTCTGTCACCAGGCTGTATCTCACGAACCGTGATAGCTAGACAGTTGAAATTTTCACAGATGATGTATTTCTGTTGCCGCTATAACAACAAATACTAAAAAGCACGGAATCCTCGGTGGGCGAATTCGACTCGCACTTGTCCGGTTTTTATTTAATAATATGTATAGTGTTGAACAAACTCGGTTGAACTTTAGTTCTATTTGTATCGAAACTGCAATAGATTTTCAACATTTATTTTTCCACCTATCTCCCCCATTAAATAACAAACCTTAGCGTATATCCCGGCTTAAGTAACTTTATGAAGAATCCCCTAAACCTCCGCCTTGAGCTTTCAAAAACAATTTAGGCGCGACTAAGGATACATTAAGGTGCAGTTCCAATTATACTTTTATAGCCCCTTGGGAAGGATATGTGAGGTAGACATAAGTTTAAGTAAATGTACTTATAGGTACAAAGCGTTCATGGTTTAGTCTTTTCAATCCACCAAAAAAATATCAATTTAGTTTATTTTCAAATAGGTTATGAATATTCGGAAAGATTCGCCAAAAATACTGCGTGCCTTTGCTTGGGACACTATAGGCTCACAAATAAATAAATATGAGTTTTTTAATGTAATTGAACATGGAATGACTTATAGTCCGAAATACTTCTTCATCTGCATCATCATCATTTTAGTCTCTTGTTGCTGAGCATAGGCCTCTCTTCGTGTACGCCACTTATCCTGGTCCAAAGCTGAAATTCTAATGGCTCCTCTACACGATGGGCCAGCGCCGGCCACTCCAAGGGACGCATTTATGCGTTAGAGGGAGCAAGTGACATTGCTATCTCATTGTACCGCATGGCTGCGTCCTTTGGAGTGGCCGGCGCTGGGCCATCGTGTAGAGGAGCCATAAAACGGTGTCTTCTTATTTAGCATGTAAAAGATTTATCTATCGTATCTATCTGTAATATTTAACGTATCCTAACGTTCGAATCGGGCTGTAAATATACCTAACATCGATTTAGTTTAAATTGTGTAGTGTAGACTGTCTATAATGGATTCCACAATAATACCTTCTAGATGCAAACATTCAACCTCTCCCCGCCTTTTTCTGTCAAGGACCTGCATTTCTATTTGCCGTCTACATTTACAATTCTCGAAGGAAATCTGAAAGCCATGTGAAGCACATAAAGTATATCCCTATTAGGAAATAATGTGTACCTCTAAAAGGGCTCTCTAGACGGAAGGGGTCTCAGTCGTTGAACTTGAAAGTCTGAGCTGAAACTTAAAGTCTGTCTACTGTCTTAACTGAGTGACGTGTTTTACTGACTGGAAGAAATTGCGTTAAGTGTATGAGGATGGTAAAAGAATAAGTTTTTGTGTATGAAAGCGCGAGCGAGACCTTTGAATCAACGAGACCTTTGAATCAAGCTTCTGATTAAGTTTTGCCTTTATATAGATACATCAATCGCTCTTTAGCGATAAGGCCGCCTGTTGTTTATTTATTAGAGTCAGACCAAGAAAAGTCTGCAGCGGATTTGATAGCCCACGCACTGTAAGTATTATTTTAAACGTCAAAGTTCTATGAAATAACTGGCACTGCGAGGGCTATCAAAATCGCTGCAGACTTTTCGTGGCTTAACTCTATGTGTGTTTTTTATGTTTATTTGAGGTTGTTTTAATAAAGAGAATTTGGTCATTGTATTGCGGATACAATTAAAAAAAAATGCATAGTCAGAGGTAGGTATTGACCACTGATAGGAAAGATAGGCATAAAGTACAAACTCCGATATCAATTTTAAAGTCCATTATTGACATTGTTAAGTTTATGAATCATTACAAGAGTAGATACTCCACCGACACGCCATAAAAGAATCACTGATGATCGGCATATATCGACCATATTTTCGCCCCATGAGAATAAACGACAATATTCCACACATCCGTTGAAAATTTGCATTCTCACTGATCCTCCATGCGTGTAACCTTTAACGACGCCCTAGGGCATGCAAATGCAATCAATCACGCAGATAACTGTCATTTACAAAAAAATGTCATTTAATAGATTGCCAGCCTGTTTGCGCTTTGGCCCGCTTTAGAGTTACCAGATATAAATTCAAAATTCCTTACAAAAAGCTTTTCGCTAGAGTTAGACCAAGAAAATTCCGCAGCAATTTTGTTAGCCCACGCAGTGCAAGTGTTATTTACACGTCATAATTCCAAAGAAGTTTGACGTTTAAAATGACACTTGCAGTGCGTGGGCTATCAAAATCGCTGCAGACTTTTCTCGGTCTGACTCTAAGGACAGGTGAGGTTTTAATAGATTAACAATAGATGTGCTATAGGCTTATTAATTGGCCATTGGCTATTGATTCCCTATACGAATACTTAAAGCTTACGAGTAGGTATATGTGTCTATTCTTTTAATTGTTTTTTGCTACTGAACTGTTAATATTTATGAAGCGTTTGTGAAATATAATATAGTAAATATTAGTGAAATGACGCACAGATTATGCAAACACAATATTTAATACCTAAGAATTTTCAATGCTACTATACAGGCACGGCCTTGTTAATAACACTCATACTTACTTAAAATTTTTTTTTCTTAACAAAATTCAACAATCACATTCATAAAAATGTATTCTTCCACTAGTAAAAATTCTTCATTTCAGTTTTCCACAGTAGAACCAATAAACAAAATTCGCGACATTTCGGTAAAATCTTAACGGCTGGTAACCCTACCCTACCTACGGTGTTAGATTAAAACATCGATCAGCCGATAGGTTCTGAATAATTCACTAGAAGGGTTACTCGTCATGTGTGCTCAAAAATTCATTCACCTTTAATTAATGCGTTGGTATCGGTCGAGGTCAGAGATTGTGATTTATTTGCGTTTTTCGCAGGAATAATTGGGAGAATCTTTGAATACCGTAAAACGGGGTGAAAAGACACGATTTTCAACTTCAAGGACGATTTTCACCAATAATCCAAATGATAAAAGTAAAAATTTAGACATTATTTTATGAGTCTTGGTTATTTCTTCAATTTTGCATTTGTGAAATCAAGTTTGACCCACCCAATTCAGAGAAAATCAAAGAAAACTGCCTGTTTTCTCCATATCCTTAAAACGGGGTCGATAGACACACGAAAGGGGTGAATAGAAATATGAAGTTTTAGTTGTCATAGGCATCGAATTTGGTCCTTATCATGTTGATACTCTATTGGTAAACAGTATATATATCTGTTAAACTATTATTTGATACAAATATATTTTTTCGTGTCTTTTAACCCCCAAGGCGTGTTTTTTTCACCCCTTTGTGGTATCTAATCACCCCCTATGACGTAACTATTCACCCCCTATGACGTAATTATTCACCCCATATGCGTGTCCACTGACCCCATTTTCACGTAAAAGTGCTTGTTGATAGTTTTTTGCAAAAAAATGCTTAATTATAGAGAAAATTGGTGATATTATTTATTATTTAGGTACTACAGATACTATATTACCAGGTTAGCTAACTTTAACTACGTTAATGTCACTACATTTACCGCTAGAACAAAGTTCAGACAGGCTTCATTTCTTTCCTCGGTGAGGCCTTCCTTTAGAGTCAAAAAAATCTAACTTTTAGGCAGTTTGATTAACTTCTTTTGGTATCAAAGTAGAGAATAAATAGTCTACTATATATGTATTCCAAAAATCTGATTTTAGAGATGTACGTTTTTAAATATAACAACTTGAAAGAAAAAGTTCAAAATTTCTCTATTCACCCCGCGATTTCTGTTGACCCCGTTTTACGGTACTTATTCTTTTTCCCCTAAATAAAATATGCTTATAGTCAGACCAAGAATAGTCTGCAGCGGATTTGATAACCCACGCAGTGAAAGTGTTATTTTAAACGTCAACCTTCTATGAAATTATGACCTATTATAAATGACACTTGCACTGCGTAGGCTATCAAATCCGCTGCAGACTTTTTTGGTCCGACTCTAGTAGACGGTCCATAATGCAATTGGCTTTTAACAACACACAAAATGGCTGTTTGGTGAGTTTAAATCCTATACAAACAGAATTGTAAAGAGTTATAGGACTAGAAAGTCTTGATCCACCTAAATTGTTCATTTATACTAGGTACAAGTATTCTGGCTAATGTACCATAAGTTTCCATATTTCCATATGTTTCCCCCTTTGGCAAAGAACAGGGCAAAGGGAAAATAATCAACAAAATCGTACATTTAGAATTAATCATAATAATACCCTTTAATTTATACCATAATTAGCCATTGGGTCAGTTTTTGTTCATCGACGGTATGTATTTACAATTAAATTTCGCATTTTACGCTTTATTTATTTATAGTTGACACCATCCTACACTATAACACTATATTTTTACGTAAATAAATATCCAACTTTCCCAATATTTCTCAATATTGGCCATGTCTCACATGATATACACCTGGCGATCAGCGCCATCTGCCGGTAATTAATTTCGTTATGGCCGCCATTGGCCCGCTTCCAACGGTGTGTTCAGTTTTTGTGTTCCATTTTCGAATTTTCTAGTTTGAAGCCGCAAGATCCTGGTTTGAAAATGTATGGGCTTTGGTTGACAAAGGATTTTTAGTTTTTTTTTTGTTTTCTGCGGATCTACTTTTGATCGAGGATCTGAGCTTCTAGTCTGTTGTTGCTTTTGTTCTGAGTTTAGGTACCTATAACTCATATTTTATCGATTTTTAGGGTTCCGTACCCAAAGGGTAAAACGGGACCCTATTACTAAGACTTCGCTGTCCGTCCGTCCGTCCGTCCGTCCGTCCGTCTGTCACCAGGCTGTATCTCACGAACCGTGATAGCTAGACAGTTGAAATTTTCACAGATGACGTATTTCTGTTGCCGCTATAACAACAAATACTAAAAACAGAATAAAATAAAGATTTAAGTGGGGCTCCCATACAGCAAACGTGATTTTTGACCAAAGTTAAGCACCGTCGGGCGGGGTCAGTACTTGGATGGGTGACCGTTTTCTTTTTGCATTTTTTCCGTTTTTTCTTTTGCTTTATGGTACGGAACCCTTCGTGCGTGAGTCCGACTCGCACTTGCCCGGTTTTTTTTTCAGATACTTTTATACGAATGTAAACTTTCAAGTGAGGTTATAGTTTTCGTCCAAATTTTGTAGTATTTTTCATTAAATATCCTAAACACAAATAAAATAATTATTCATCCTATACAATGTTGGACTGCTGGGCACAGGACTCCTCTTGTGCGTGAGAGACCTTCGGCTGTAGACCTCACGCCCGCCGGCTCAATGCGGGTTGGGGATTTCGCATACACCTTTGAATTTCTTTGGCAGGCAGGTTTCCTCACGATGTTTTTGCTTACCGAAAAAGCTAGTGGTAGTTATATAATAATAATTAAGTTCCCAATTCGTACACAAACACATATCTTCCTGAAGTGCAACCATCTCAAATCCATACACACATTCACATTAACGACAATAGACAGGTAACGGTCCCATTTAGCCACTCAGGCTTGTCTGAGACATTAGGTAAAGCACCGGCATATGTTATTTTGCCCCCGTCTATTACTGGGGTTATTGCCTATTGGTTGGATGTACTTGATAGGGTGAAGTTATAGGTACCTTTACCCCATTTGTGTCCGTTTTGTTTTCTCTCTTCAAAAAATATGAGATGATGGCGAAATATTTTTTTTTTTTAATATGAAATTTGACGCTGTTACGTAACTATGTAGTATACCTGGGTAACTTCTTGTCAATTCTATGATTGCATATTTAGATTGGGTAAATATATTGAGTTCGAATAAATTATACATTTTTAACAACCTATATTAACGTATATTACAGCCTCTTTTTATCCAGGAAATTATACTCTTAGAAGATGAAATGTGTGTTTATTTTTCTAATCATTACATAACAACTTTGACGGGTACAAAATCGAATCTATCTGCAAGTAATATCGGTGCTAGCACTTCCAAATCAATCGTACCAGACCAGACATAAAGAAACCTAGATGCATACCTACAAACAGATACGTCACGCACTTACCATACAAAAGTTAACCCCTACCCAATTTGAGTAATGGAAAAACGAATTTGGCAAATGGATGCGTCTCTTTGAAGCCGTCTGTGTTATAATCCTTGGGATTAAGTTTGTTTGCCTTTTGTAATTACTGTTGCCGCATCTATATTGTTTCATTACTGGTTTTGGTAATGTATGTAATATTAATCCCACCAAAAACATAAATGTAAAAAAGGAGAGCCAAGTTCAATACAAAAATTATGCTTGGCAGTGGGGCTCGCCGCAAAAAGAATGGAGATCTAAATGAGTGCCACTGCCAAGTTCTATGCAAAATCCAAATATGTATTTATAGGAACAAAATAACATTATAAACAAGTATTAAACTCTATTTCTTTGCTTTATTGGATACCTATAACAATTGCTGTTATTTAAAAAAATGTGAGATCTTAAAGTAGGTTAGATTTGACTTGGCCAGTTTTCATTATATCAATCATTTTATATATATTGTAATTCTGATAAAACCTGGCCAAGACAAATCTAACCTACTTTAAGATCTCACATTTTTTTAAATAACAGCAATTGTTATAGGTATCCAATAAAGCAAAGAAATAGAGTTTAATACTTGTTTATAATGTTATTTTGTTCCTATAAATACATATTTGGATTTTGCATAGAACTTGGCAGTGGCACTCATTTAGATCTCCATTCTTTTTGCGGCGAGCCCCACAGCCAAGCATAATTTTTGTATTGAACTTGGCTCTCCTTTTTTACATTTATGTTTTTGGTGGGATATCAATACTTTTTGTAAAGAAAACTAGGCAGGTATTGAGATTTAATGTTTTTTCTTGTGTTTCCGCTGTATGGTTTTTACTTCTGTTCTTTGTATAATTATGTGGTACCGCGCGCCGCCGACGACACACCGTTGGCCGGTTGTTTAGAGCGTATTAAAAGTTTTTTGTATGGGGACACCACTTATTTTTTGACTTTATTTTAATATAGCAAATATAATAATACATATATTGGGGTAGTTTCAAATATCTGCTTGTAGCGGTTCCAACGCTACAATAAAAAAATATTTTTTTGTATGGGGACCCCCCCTATTTTTTAACATTTTTTATATTTTTAGATTTTTTCCTACGCTTACACACAATAACCGAGCTGGATTCCAAATTTCATCCTTCTAGGTCATCTGGAAGTAGGTTAGGTTTAGGTACTTATATGTCAGTCCCAATAAAAAGTGGTTTTTTTGTATGGGGACCCGCCCTATTTTTTAACTTTATTTTATTTTTAGATTTTTTCCTACGGTTACACACAATAACCAAGCTGGATTCCAAATTTCATCCTTCTAGGTCATCTGGAAGTAGGTTAGGTTTAGGTACTTATATCAGTCCCAATAAAAAATGGTTTTTTTGTATGGGGACCCCCCCTATTTTTAAACTTTATTTTATTTTTAGATTTTTTCCTACGGTTACACACAATAACCGAGCTGGATTCCAAATTTTATCCTTCTAGGTCATCTGGAAGTAGGTTAGGTTTAGGTACTTATATGTCAGTCCCAATAAAAAGTGGTTTTTTTGTATGGGGACCCCCCCTATTTTTTAACTTTATTTTATTTTTAGATTTTTTCCTACGGTTACACACAATAACCAAGCTGGATTCCAAATTTCATCCTTCTAGGTCATCTGGAAGTAGGTTAGGTTTAGGTACTATAAGTCATAAGTCAGTCTTAAAATTTACGACTTTTTGACCTTCATACCTTTATAACCGTTTGAGCTAGCTTCATGAAATTTGGGCTTCTAGATATCCTTATGGATATAATTAAACACACGTAGTTTTATGTGTTTACGTCAAAGATGTTTTGAGTTATAGAAGGGTCAAAAGTGGCACCAAGTGGTTCGTGTAATATTACACTCGGCGCTGGCTAGCCAGTTCCTTTGCTTGAACTTGGCTTGACACGCTGCCGCGTGTCTAGATTTTGTAAAGATCAGCACCTATCTATATTAATACTTTGTTACGCGAGAGCGTAGATTGGCTTATTTTCTAATTACGAATATCTCATAGGTCTACATATTTAATTACACAAACGGGTCTACCGCGATATAATTTCATTGTTTTTACCTTTAATTCCGACGTTTCGAGTTGCACCAGCTGTGGTAAAAGGTAAAAACAATGAAATTATAAATCGCGGTAGACCCGTTTGTGTAATTAAATATGTGTACAAAACGCGAGAGTTTAAAGTGTTATATCTCATAGGTCCATTTAGCAAAAAAAAAACATGAGGATATACGTATAGAAATAAACGAAATTAGGTACACGAAATTGATTTGTATTTGAACGAATAAGTAAACTACAATAAATAAATATCTTGGGTTTTAAAATATGACATTTTCTCTATTAATATCCCGTGACTTTTACTTTTCTGTCTTTTGTTTTGAGTAGGTACTCTAGGCTCTAGCTCTAGGTATAAATGTTAACCGGGCAGCGTAATCTGATTGTAATATTTGTAATACCACGTTATGCATTATGCATATGATCTCTCAGTGTCAAAAGAGACTTCTGGTTGAAGAAATGTCACTTTTAACACTGACATATCAAGTCCATAACAAACCAGTTATTACAATCAGAATACGCCTCAGGGCCTGTAAGATTGTACAGTCAGCAGCAGAAGTTGCTAAGCGGGCGAGGTGTTCATAATAATTATGAATATAATAATTACCTTGACACGCTCTTCGCGTCAAGATTATTTTGAACACCTAGGCCGCTTAGCAACTTCTGCTGCTGACTGTACGTGTGTTATATTTGCTCAAATAAGGCCCTCTTGTTCTCGAGACATACTGCTGCTAGAAGACAAGCGCACTTCATTTCATTAGACGTCATTATCGTTGTCCATTCAATGCAAAACGTATTGAGAGCGCGCTGTATCAAGTGCGCTATGAACCTAAATTAAACGCAGAGTATAGTGGGGCAGAGGCTTCAAAACAAATACTTTACTGCTCGATTCGAACTTTAAGTTACGTCAATTAATCTTGAAACATAGAGGTACAATAACATAGAGAAGACACCGGGAGTGGCCAAATGACCGAACGAGATACACTTATAGAACTTTCAGTAGGAGTAGCAGAGAAAGCGGTACTATTGCTTGTCCTTGTCACAGTCTCACTTTTTGTTTGTTCCCCACCTTTTTGTTAGTATGGGCTATGGTGGGCAACAAATAACCCGACCGAATTACGTAGATTGTTTTTGGTATATTGTCAGGAATGTTAAAACGTGTTTTTAATATTGTCGCATTGCGTATGTTTTGTTCCTCACGGAGGCACGCGCACACCACTTCTATAGGATGCTATACTTCTATGTCTTGAAACGATATGGATTAGATATGTCAGTATGTGATGTCAGTGTTAAAAGTGACGTTTTTGTTTGAAGAGACGTCACATTTGACACTGACACTGACATTCATTCATAATTTAAGAGCCTGGCTCTTGTCGGTGCAGTATGCGCCAGTTTTCGCGGTCCCCGGCCAGGTTTAACTTTGACACTGACATATCTAATCCATATCGTTTCTAGATCTATTAATTGACGTATCTTAAAATTCGAATCGGGCCGTCTGTCTCCACTTTGGCGAAACTTTTGTATACGTAACCTAGCTCTTAGTATTTTTTTGAAGTAAATAATCTTGCAATAACCCTGATTTTAGAAATTCATAACAAACTTATTATGTAATGCCATTCTTTATGGTACTCTACCAGTCGCAATTGACTGACTCGCGCCGTCCTCAGTTCATATTGAAACTCGTAACGGACCGATTGTTTCAAAACAATGACATTGCTCTAGTGCGGGACTTTTTGATTAAAATAATACAATTTTATTCAATAGTTTCATAATGAACCTAGATGCAAAAAGATGTGCTTTCTAATGTACGTATGTGTAAGATCGTACATATTTTAGAAAATCAAGTAGGTAACGTTAATATTAATTTTTTAATGAATATCTAGGAAGTTAATGAAATTGTTGAAATGTAAACTAATATTCATTTCTGGAATGTAGTGCAAAATGAAAAGGCGTGTCTATGTGTATTCTATGTAAAAGTGTGAAAATCATCTACTAAAAAAGAAAAACTTTTTTGTTGTTTTATTCTGTTACATTCTCTATGACGTGATTTGAGAAAAATTTTGCATGAAGCTAGTGTTGCATCCTTGACTTATTGCATTCATATTTAAAAACTGGTTATTTATACATACATATCTAGCGCTTCTCCACTATTTCTAGTAATGGGAAGTAATCTTGCGTTTGTGATTAGTGATATTTATGTTTTCGAAGTGATAATGATGTTCCACGTATTATATAGTGAGTGCAGTGTCTAACTAATATAAATCTACTTATTCACTGATGTTTTGAAAGAAAATATAAGAGTCGTGTTGTGAAATAAACGGTGTCATGTTCAAGTATTCGTATAACAACGGGAATTCTCATTATGTCAAGGTAAGCGTAAATATAATAATTAGTAAATGTTATAACTTGCGTTACAATAAACGTATATCTGTATTTAGTTGAGAATACATATTTAAAACTGTAGGTGTAAGTAAACACTTAACTAAATATTCTTTATTGCACTACAAAAGAAAACAATTCAAACAAATTTACATTGTAGGTAAAGGTAGTAGGTACCTAAAGCAACAGGCAGGTATCGTTGTAATGGTCTCTTCCAGACAACATTAAGGTAGCAGATAATAAACAACTAATAGGTGTTAGATGTGTAATTTAATATTTGGATACTATATGTTTTACACATATATAGGTTACTAATTATGTATGTTTCACGAATATAGAATCTAAATGAATTGTTGCACTTAATGACAATAGTGACAATTATTATTAGGTATTTATTTCCGTCCAGACGGTCTAGCATAAGTTGCGTTTTCGCGCGTGGTTTCATACATCTATTCATATTCAAGCGCGACTACAAGTATGGATTCGCGCGCGAGAAGGCTTACTTATGCTAGTACCGACATGAGGTATTAGGTATAGTGCTATAATTAGAAAATACGACTTGGAAACAAATAGTTAATTATCAAACTTTACAATGTAGGTACGCCTCAACCACACTTGGCTGGTCTAGACCTTGAACCTCCCTAGCAACGGGAATGCAATTATTTCTTAGCCAACCTGTAATTTTGAATCAATTCAAGTATCATATCGAAAGATTTTTTGGTAGTGTATGTCTTAATTAACATGTTGAAGTGTCTATGTGGAAGTTAATAATATGGAAGTAACTCGAGTTTTCGAATATAAAATGTTTCCCGTGTTACGGGCCGCAGTTGGTGTTTATTTCCCGTTTATTTGCTTTCTTGTTTATTTGTTTATGTTTGATTCACCGACTTGGAACGATTTCATGACTGTTCTTAGTTCGTTTGTATATTTAGTGTTCATACTCTTACCAAAGAGAATATATAGTATAGAGGGCTATTGCCAAAGTAAATTTTGTAGTCACGGTACATTTACTGCCATCTATCGACACACGATTAAAACTTAAAATAAAATTGGAAATGTATAAATTAAACAAAATATGTTTACGGATAAATGATTTTTAATTTTTATTGTTTCATGCTGACCCATGTTCTTTCACTGATATGTGTTAAAATTGTTAAATATCAAACGGTGTCGTCAACGCCATCTAGCCGAGAATAGGCCAAAGGTGTGTGCACCATCTATTCGAGAATGTTTTTTTCTTGATTTCCGAGGCACGTTTTTTTCTTAGACTTTATTTATCTTATACGGAATTATATATATATCTGCTCTTACTCAAGAAGATTACCTAATTAAATGAAGGAAAGGTATTCACATGGTATTTTTTTATCCAGGAGTCCTATCACCTAAGATCGAAGATCATAGATGATCGAAAATCGAATCTCTTTGATCGTTTTGATGTCAAGTGTACGTTCGAATTAGCCTATAAATTATTTTTGTGTTTCCAAATTTCTGTATAAATTTCAAACTATCGAATATGTTTATTTATAACATTAACATTCGTAAAAAAGTAGGTAACTTCACCAACGTAGATTTTTGATGGTCTTATTAAATATGTCACGTTGTAAATGTAAACACTCTAATTCAGGGGTACATTAACCAAAACCTTGCAGGATACGTTACGAGCACTAAACTGGTAAATTGGAGGAACAGCGACAGTTTCATTACAATCGGTTTAGCCTAATTGAAGCATTGTCGGTTGAATTACGCGTTCACTTGGAGCAATTGACCCGAGATGACCGAGTGTCTTATATGTACCTACTTATATATAGAAGTGTTTATTAAAGATACACATACATGTAATACAGTACCAATTGATTATTATATCTACATGTATGTAGGTACCTTTATTTGGCTGAGAATTCTAAAATACCGGACAAAAAGCGACGATGAACTTAAGATTATTTCATTTTTAAAATAATTTAATTTGACTGTAATATTTATGTTAACTGTAATGGCGTTTTTCTGCGATTATGAATAACGCGATTAGAGTTAACTAAAAGCATTAATTAGCTATTAATTGTATGCTTTAATCCGTCATTTTAACTTGTAAATGTACCTATTTGTAAGAAAGGGATAAAATATAAATTAACTAATTAAGGTTTGTAAAGTTTTATGAATAAGGGGCTAACAAGATGACTAAACTCTAAGATTAATTTATGCATAAAATCTTTACTTTTCAAAAAAATTAAAATATGTAGTGTAGGAAATAAATAGGTTAAAGAATGTATTGTACTTCAGAAACCAACACTGCATCCATAAATTCCATACAAATGATATTTCAAGCAAAACAATCTCGAATCTCAGCAAAAGTAAATCCAGCCACTTTTTTTTTTTTTTTTTTTTACTTTATTGTACATAGAAATATAAACACGAGAAACACAGTTACAGAGTCAATTAAATACAACAAAGGCGAACTTATCCCTGAATGGGATCTCTTCCAGTTAACCTTTGAGGAAATGAGTAGAACAGAAGTAACGATGAATGACAAACAAAAGCAAAAGTGTACAATCCCTAAAATAAATAAAATGCACGTTTTGAATACACATTACTCCAAATATACATAAATAGGAATATAACAATACAAGAGCACATATACATATAATATATATAGGTATAAATAAAACTAAATAAATACTCAACATATAATATAAATAGATATATAGATATTAATTCGAACCAGAAAAGTAAAGGAAATGAAAGAAACACTTTTCACCGAACTACAAGTGTAAGGCGTGTGTACACTACAGGTGATTTGTCTGAAACAAAGCGCAGGTGTGTCTGCGGCCTTAACTAATGTACTGCCATCACGCTCAGGTACAGTCGGAACAAAAAACTTGGATGGATGAAAACAGTTTGAAAAAGTGTAGGTGCCATTCTACTGAAGTTATGATTTTAAAAGTATGCTGTTTGTCTTGACAATGTTAGATGTTATATCAGTTAAAATTGATCTAATAGGTGACTATATAGCACTTTACAGTACACCTGGTGCCAAATTACGACACCGGTGCTATAATAAGCATATTACGTAACTACGTCGAAAATTTAAAGGGCCATATGTACTGTAGAACGATGTACGATACACGTGCGAATAGGTAATTAATATTAATTAATTATTTATTGATTGGTTATTAATTAGGTAATTCGCACGTGTATCGTAAATAAATATTATCAAATTTGTTACCACTTTTTGGAACTTTTTTAAACTAAGTAGTACAGAATAGGCTACATTCCTACTAGTCAAATCAGCTTCTTTTTTAGAACTGTCAAAACAATTTGCTAATACGGAATTTATATGAAAACGAATGTAGTGACGTCACAGTCAACTCACCTACTTTTTATATTTCAATCCGATTTATTAAATAGAAATAGTGCTTAAAAATAACTGCTGTCTATGTTTTTCTAATTATTATCTGGTGCTTTATTCCGTGCACGGTGTGAAATAATTTATTTTAAGTAGAGGAAACATCCCTATTGTGAAAATGTTATAAGGTTATGTCCCTTTATTAGAACATTGAACCTTTTTACGTCCTCCTCAATCTCCTCATACAAAAAATTGGGATACAAATATATATATGCCTGTAAAATAAAATTGGGCAAAGTTGCTTATCGCTGACTGTACCTAAACAAATATAGCACTGTAATGTTGAGACAGCGATTTTATTTTCTTACCTACAACAAATATATCCAACTGTACAAGAACACCATCTAATGGTATTTTCGTAGGTATATAAAAACGTAGTGTTGCTAATATGATTTGTATACTTTTGTACTATAATATGAGAGTAATTAACTCGTAATAAACAATTTAAATTTGCCTGTATTTTTTATTAGAATCAGAACGTCATATACTTCTGGGCTATAGGCCTAGGCTAGGCATAATAATCTTGTAAAAAAACCCATCGTTTTATTTCAACTTAATTGTAGGTACCTCGAGACGTGCCCTATTTCAAAGTATCACACCCTTAAACTAACATCGAATAGCTTTTTAACTCGATGGGTCAGACGGACCCTCAAGTTGTCTACAAAGGGCCAGAGGACTTCATCAATCAGACCCCGGCACCGTGAATAGAAAGGGACTTTTTAGGGAAAAATAACAATACGATACAGACATGCAATAGGAATTACGTGACAAAAAATAGGGGCAGTGTTCTTTTACTGTCACTAGGTACAGTCGAAAGTAAATACATTTCTATACGTCAAACCAAACCAGTTAATTACATACAAGACATAAATGACATGGACGTTAATAAGTTTTTGGCAAAAATTTCATTTTTGGACAAGCTTTTATCGCTAACTGCACTTTTCTTAACGACAGACAACTAATACTCATCGAGACAATTCTAAAAACCCCTAACACAATTAGGTTGCGTTGTTTCATCACAGAGTTCCTATGGCCACCTCCTGTCTCCATCATCAGATCAGTTCAACAGTACCATATTATTGTATTGTCATCAGAACTACATACAGCTGCCAATTTTGGTGACGCTATGATCCTTGGAAGATGGTTAAATTAGTTACCTTAGATTCCATTACATAGTTACATACAGATCGAGATCCTATGGCCACCTCCTGTCTTCATCATCAGATCAGTTCTACAGTACCATATTATTGTATTGTCATCAGAACTACATACAGCTGCCAAGTTTGATGACGCTACGATCCTTGGAAGATGGTTAAATTAGTTACCTTAGATTCCATTACATAGTTAGTTACATACAGGTCGACCTAATAAAAGCTTGTTAAAAAGGACTCCCACTCAGCGTACCTAAGTGCCAAGACTGCCAAGTGGTAACTACAGTAACTAGTGCTGCGGTAAGCCGCAGCGCTGATTTTCACCGGGAACCTAACTCATTAATAACTTACTTATAGCTAAGGAATATAGACAAACATTAAAATAAACAGACAACACATAACAGAAGCAGCCGAGGTGCTCAAAGCACTCTAGCCCCTTGACAATAGAGGCGAGTTCAGATGTTTGTGAACACCATGATCGCTCCGATGTATCCGATGGCGACTGTGCAAGAAAACAATTGATGGTAGGAAGATAGTAAAATAATATAAAATATTGTAAATATATCCGATATCAGTACATTTTAATATGTGCTGGTGGCCTAGCGGTGAGAGCGTGCGACTTGCAATCGGGAGGTCGCGGGTTCAAACCCCGGCTCGTACCAATGAGTTTTTCGGAACTTATGTACGAAATATCATTTGATATTTACCAGTCGCTTTTCGGTGAAGGAAAACATCGTAAGGAAACTGGACTAATCCCAATAAGGCCTAGTTTACCCTCTGGGTTGGAAGGTCAGATGGCAGTCGCTTTCGTAAAAACTAGTGCCTACGTCAAATCATGGGATTAATTGTCAAGCGGATCCCAGGCTCTCATGAGCCGTGGCGAAATGCCGGGAAAACGCGAGGAAGAAGAAGGATTAGTACATTTTAATAAATATGTTGGATGGTTTCCTTTTTTTTGTGGGACGTAAACGTTTATCAATTGATTTAAAAAAAAAAACATTTATATGTATGTTTATGTACCTACATTGTGGTATAATAAGGTAAGCTCAATAAGGCTTGTGTTGTGGGTACTAGACGACCATGTACCTATATAAAAGAGATATACATAATAATAGTAACACATAAGTAATCATTGTGTGTAATTTGTAATCCGTCACTATTATTTCTAGTATCCTGCCAAAAAAGTAGTGTAACTCAGTAATTTGGCAGACTATATGGTTATACTTTTGGTTGATTTTGCATTATGTATTTTTACTTTCAGAAGAAACTAAGTTATTATAGTTGACACAAGAACACAAGGACACAAAAGAACAGCAGCTGCATTAATTAAACTCGGTTAATTAGTTTTCATTTCAATTTAACTTGAACAAAGTTACGGCTTTGCAGCGAACGGCGAAATAAAAACAAATCAAACTCTATGAACTAAATATGTAGGATGCTTTAGATACAAATAATACCTACGTGTAGTTCTTAGATCACTAAATACAACTTTTGTGGCTTTTTGAGAATCATAGAACTCATGTGGTGTACAGTCGCCATCAGATATATCTGAGCAGCCAAGGTACTCACAAATATCTGAACACGCCTCTATTTTCAAGACGTTAGAGTGCGTGTTCAGATATTTTTGAGCACCTCGGCCGCTCCGATATATTTGATGGCGACTGTACTATTTTGCACTAGGTAAGGTGGTGGTTACTACTGGTGCTCGACGCGGTTCCAGTACATGTCACCTTGAAACTTAAGTCATTGTCAATAGGGGTGACAGCAGGGTGTCATCTATTGGGCATTAGCATGTCGAAGCACTATACCATCACCTTAAGGTCTGGAAGGGGAAGCTAGAAACAAACACCGAGTATAATCATAAACATGTGTGTTTGTTTAAGCTAAACTGCCTGTCTCCGCACAAAACAAAAATAAGATAAAGATTAAATGATGCACAAATGTTAGTACGATTTAGAATGTTGGCCGTTCGTAACAACGCCATCTACCAGGATATTGAGTAAACACATCAAATTAGGCGTTTTACACAGATGGCTCTTCCCAAAAGTCAAATCTCAGCGGCCAGTAAGTTTAAAATACATATGTATGTTAGTCTGTAAGGTTAATATGGGCCTTGTTGCCTGTTTTAAATTTATAAATAAATAAAAAAAGAAACCAATTCTAAAGTAAGTTTAATTTTATCATTTCTCTCAGATCTACCTATCTATAATATTATATCATATCATCCAACGTCCGGTCAAGTGACTACCGGTCTGACGTTTTAATCTGGACCGTTAATTATCTCGATCTGTAGAGGGGAGAGGGGGTGGAGGGGGGATGTGATGAAGTGCCCTACACGTTAGATTAGCCATTGTCCGCTAATGATGGATGAAAGAGGGGGTGACGGTATTTTGGAGTTGAGGGGCGAGTTACAAGGGTTAGCGGGTCATAATAAAAAAATCTACAATTCTTAAATGGGATGTATTTTTAGCCGGTGTTTTTGGCTAGTATAGTTGTAGTATAGAAATAGGTTAATTTGTAATACAGAGTTAAGTTCGATGTACCTACAGATGAAGTGTGAACTAGAGATGCACCGGATATTCGGTTACTATCCGGTATCCGGCCTATTCCGCCATTATTTTAATATCCGGGCGGATACCGGATAGTGACCTACTATCCGGCCGAATACCGGATACTAACATTGCTTGATTTTGGAGTAAATAAATTAGATTTAAGAAACAGTCACGGTCATAATCGTACTTGTCTATTATTTTAAAACAATTTCAACATTCCATTGACTTGCACGCGTACTCATTTCGAACCTAGAAATGTGTCCGCGCGAACGTCCACTTAGGAAACAAGGTCAAAGAAAAATCGAAATGTAGGTATAGTTCCGCTGGCCGAATACTCGGAGGCCGGATACCGGATATTCGGCCGATGGTCAGGCCGGATATCCGGAATCCGGTATCCGGCGAAACAACTATCCGTCTCTAGTGTGAACAGTCTTTTGCTATCGTATTTTCTCGGAAACATCTCTAAGCTAGCTAAAATTGACTAGTTTTGTATATTAATTATTAACATTTTCAGATTTTGTAGCATTAACCTAAAAAAAATCGACTCTCAAGAAAATATTCGTTTATCATTTGAATTTTACATAACTTGAAAATGTCACTTAAATATACCATTTGCTTAAAAAAACGCCGCGCCTTTCGTCTCGTTAGAGCGTATACTAAAGTTCATTCGTACATCAATAATTGTTCGGTATATCTGATGCTCACCGTAAAGATCGCCACACTAGCCTCTTTTGAGCCTCAGCGTCTCGCCAGCGCTATCGAAAATGATGTCTTTGCGCAATTGCGCCAACAAAAGACGCTAGGTCTCTCCGCTCGTCGCTTGCACCACTCACGCACCCGCGGTGCGGGTTCTGGTTAATTCCGGGTTAATCTCGCCTCATTGTCTTTGAAGGTGCCCATTCGAACCAGTGTTTATGTAATTGCATAACAGATAAACATATTTTTCGTTAGACAGCTAGATACAGATAGAGTTTGACAGTAGATTAATTCTGTGCCTCCAGTGTAAAAGGGTTAAACTCGAGTTTGTCCAAATTACAAATTTTGCCAGTACAAGGTTTATTTCATGAAATTACACCTTTTGGGCTGACACCCACGGCCCTACGACTTCTAATTGCTGAGATATCGATTGTGCAAAAGGGTTAAAGTTTGCCAAAAATCTTAACCATTATGTTCAAAACGATTTATTTTTATATAATCTCGGTGAAAAAAATGGTACTTAAGAATCGTGTTACGAACGATGGTTAAAGTAAAGTTGAATCTTAGTGAATAAACTACATTTCAAGAAACATTCGGTGTAAAGAAATCAAAATTCACTTAGGTACATCTATTTCAACTACCTAGCCTAGTTCGTGAATGACGGTAAAACTTAAGTTTTTTTATTTTTCACAGACAATTTATAGGACGTCATGATGTGTAAAGGGGTATAAATAATTTACTTTGACCGTTTTTCACCATCTAGTTTCGCTAAATTGAGTTAACGATTATGGTTAATGTGCACTTAGATTCCTTTCCATATAATTTTTTTTAGTTGGTCAATGTTGTGCAAAACGGTGGAATCAAATATCAAAAAGAAAGTCATGTAGAATAAAAGACATCTAAAAGGCTGATTATGAAATAATTGTGCAACAAAAACAAAAAAAAACAAAGATGGGGAAGTAAGAAAAACAAGAACAACTGCCCTGTTGTCAGTACAACACTACTAAATACAGTACAACATTACAACAGTACAACATTACTCTGTTGAAATTGTGAATGGTTCAGTAACCATTCACAATTTCAACAAAGAAATTAAATATATTAAGTCACTCTTTAATTACATTAATATTATTCTTTTTGATTTGTTTTTTTTACCATCAATCTAAAAAAATGCAATATTTAGTTCGCAAAATGGTTCCTTTACACAATACAAAAGTTCAAAAAGATTTTAGCAACAATAGAGAAAGTGCAGTTTAACCTTTTCACACATTCATTATTTTTGTGAAAAGGGATATAAGTTGTTTTTGAAAGCCAATATTTCCGTTACTTTCACATAAGTCAGGTTAATTTAAATGACAAATTATAATTTATGACTTAAACTATCTAAACCAAAAACAAAAACCTAATTTTTTTAGAAACAATGCAGAGAAAACACGATTTGAAACGTTTTTCGGCCATACTGAAAAATTTGATTTTTTGAGTTTAACTCTTTTACACTGGAGGCACAGAATTAAAACCGTGATATAAGTACGCTCGCGAGCAAAAACATGGAGTCACTTTACATGTTTAATTTTTCAATACCGTTTCTAATTTTCATGAAGAAAATAGTATCAAATGAAAGCTGAATAATTTTACCTATTGGAAAAAACCAAAATTTCATTTCCATGTTTGTCATCTATAAAAAATACCTGTTTTATAAGAATAGACAATAAAATAATCTTGTAAAATCACAGTGATTTTTATTTATTTTAATAATTTACTTAAGTACGTTGTATACACGGTGGCAAGAAAATGGACCAGTCATAAGTCATAATTTATGAAACAGCCAATTTTTTTCTCGATTTCGGAGTCGGTCCTGTAAAAGTTGCTCAGTATAATCCCAAAACCTCCCTGGCAACAGGAATGCAGTTATTTTTTAGCCACCCTGTATAGGCAATCGAAATATTCCTTAAGATCTTAATGGGGGTCCGAAAAAGGGGGACACAATAAAGCCGTCCGTAGACAAATGGAGACAATGGGACAATGGAACGATGTAGCGGAGAATCGTGGTGCGAGCTCGGATTTGAACTACTGTAATATGGCTCCTCTACACGATGGGCCAACGTTGGCCACTCCAAGGGACGCAGCCATGCGGTAGAGTGAGATAACAACATCACTTGCTCCCTCTAACGCATAAATGCGACCCTTGGAGAGGCCGGCGTTGGCCCATCGTGTAGAGGAGCCATTACGATATTATGCTTAGCTTCTGCCTGCGATTTAGTCTGCATATGATCATCAGAGCGTTTCTTTTATTTTTTGCCATTTTTATATACTGTAACCTTTTTTTTTTTAAATTGGAAAAAGGTAAACATTTGACCACAATCTCACCTGATGGGAAGTCCCGATGCAGTCTAGGATGAACACGCTTACCTAAAAGATTACCTTTTTCATGCTCATGCATGCTTTTGCATGCTTTTTGATGCTTTTTTCATGCTTACCTTTTTGCCCCTTTTGTGTTATTTCTAGTGAGGATCGCGAGCCTTTTTCATCCTTATAAGAGAAAAAAGTGTCCTAAAATTTCCATACATTTTCAAACCTTCCTTTTTGTAACTGCCATACAAAGTATATGGGGAAATATTAACACAATAGGAAAAAACTCTGGGACATCTTTTTATCCCATTAGGATCGAAAGAGCTGGTGATTTTGAGTAGAAATAACACAAAAGTGGCAAAAAAGGTCACGATATATAAAAATGGCAAAAAATAAAATAAACGCTCATCAATGTCCACTGCATCCCTGACGGATGATTGTTGCAACGATGTGTTAAGAGCATCAGTTGAGACGGCCAATACATTTCCGCCTATGGCTATACAAGCCTATCGCTGCACGGCACTTCTTGCCGCATAAGGGCTGATTTAGAGGCGCGCGAACTTGCACGCGATTTTAGTAACATCGCGAACTGTTGGTTACGTCCAATTCAACCGACCGATCAAAAATCGCAATGTAATGAAACTCGCATGCGATTTCTCGTACGTCGATACCGTCTAAATGAGCCCTAAAGGATGACTCAAGTTAGACCGGATCCGGGAGCATCCGGCGCTTGCTTTTCTATGACATGGCAGGCGATCACGTGATGCTTTCCATAGAAAACGATGCGCCGGAAGCTCCGGCCCGGACACGGCCCGGTCTAACGTACTTAAGTCATCCTTAAGTCGCATGTGTGAATTTGTTGAGCCTCTGGATTTGAAAGGGCACCAGCCCGATGACGCCTGTGCCTTTGTCTCAGGTTTTCCAGCCACACTTCGTCGTGCTTCTTCACTCCCACGCATAACTGATTGATAAAAACTATCCTATGTTAAACTATCTCCATCTCAAATTTCACCTAGACCGATCGAGCGAAGCGAAGTCTCCGTTCAGCTTGGGAAAACATGCTTTCGTAAGTTTGTCTGGCCGCTTCTCCACAGATCGTAGGTTCGATAATTTATATGGAATTATTTTGTATTTTTTTTAATGGCTAAGCCATGTGATGGGGGTTTACAAGGTCTGCAGCTTAAGGTTTGCACCGACTTGAACAGAAAAAAGCGAGGCAGTGAAATTTCACACCAATGCCGACATAAGTAGCATTGGCATTAGCATTTGCAAATGGCTCAGTTAGCTTGATCCGACTCTAAGAGCCACTTGCACCATCCCACTAACCCGGGGTTAACCCGTTAACCCAGTGTCAAATTGTACTGTACCATGGTAACTCCAGGTTTAACCGGTTAACCTCGGGTTAGTGGGATTGTGCAAGTGGAAGAAAATGATAGAAATCACATCAAGTCCGTACGCGCACCACGCTCGTTCGCTGACACGCTGACAGGGGCAGGGCACGAATTTATCGCGCGCGTGAAAAATGATGTAGCCTTGTTGACAACCCTGGAAATACGGATAGATTGAGACATTGCAAGCCATAAGGAAAACATTGTTTTAACAATTACTACTATTGCCCGACTCTATACTCTTTATTGTCCGAAGAAAGCAATTTCATGGCTCATCTACACGATGAGCCAACGCCGGACACTCCAAGGGACGCAGCCATACGGTAGAATGAGATAGCAATATCACTTGCTCCCTCTAACGCATAAATGCGTCCCTTGGAATGGCCGGCGTTGGCCCATCGTGCCATAGTGCCATAGACAAAACAGCAAATTCAATATCATCATCATTTCATCATCTCAGCCATAAGATGTCCACTGCTGAACATAGGCCTCCCTCCTCAAATTCAATATAAATATAAGAAAAACAAAAAAACAAATTCCGATAGGACTCGCTTCGGGTTAAACATTTAAGAAATTTTACTTCTACAAAATATATGTATATCTTATACATATATAAGTTTTACTTTATGCATTTTTAAAGACGCGTATCTATGATCAATGTTACAATTATGTATAATCATAATAATAAACACGTTATACAGCCTATAACAATGTCTTATTTTCTGGCCGCGTGATGCAATGCGTGATTGATTAAGTTTGAACAAATCCGTTGCAGATAGCATTAGGTGATCATTAGCTCCCTCTGACATTGACAGCGAGCGATGGTGGCCAAAGCCTTAAAAATGCGCTTTGCTGGCCCCGTCGCTAATGGGGATGTTATTTCAAGTTTTTCCAATACGATCTGGATAAAGTCCATTTCTGGACTTCAAAAACTAAGTAATTACCCGGATGGTTATTAATTACTTTTTGACAGAAATTTGCTTTACGACGGGATAGGGACTGCACAAGACAAAAAATTGAGATTTTCAGTGGATTGGTTTTTTGAAGGCGTATTAAAAAAAATGAATTAAATTATTAGGTTTTCGTTTTTTATTTCATTTTTATTTCAATTAATTAGTATCTTGATTTTATTTACCTTCTCAATTAAACTGTAGACCTATAGTTACTTTTGATGCTAACTGTAGGTACTTATTGCTTGGCTGCTACGCACACAAAAAAAATCACCTCTCCTACATCGCTCACACCTACGTTTTACTTTTTGCTTGAAACTGCCTGTTCACCAGAAAACGAATCATTTTTTGAAATTCGAAGGCAACCGAACGCGACAGGCCGTATGTTACAAACCGTCCGGTAAAAACAAAAGAAACTGTTCCATAACTCTTTTACCGTTGTAATTCCTTTCAATTAAGTATATATTTGAAAATGGAACATGAGTCCATTGAATCAAGGTTGTTTTTAGAACGATGCAGTTGATTGATATGTGAGGATTTGAAAGTAATTGCTTGAAACGCCCAGTTAAAAGTCTGTTTAAGCGGCAACGACACTCCACAGGACGGATGGGCGACTCTGTTTCCCTAACGCGTGCCGAGATCATCGCTCATCTCAGAACCAAAACTACAGGTACCTAATTTATTGGACAAGAGCAGGAAAATTATGAGTAAGTATATGCATTTTAATTAGAAACAATAACGTGTTTTTTTTTTAATTTGATAAGTTTCAGGTGAGTGAGGAAATAGAAATGGTAATTTTGTCGTGTGGGTATGTCACAGTAGTAGGAAGTAAATGGTTATATTTATATTTATGTGTTAATGGCAGTTGACGAGGCTTAGAATAGTATATTACATATACATATTTAGGGCAGAAATGTAAAAAAATGTTTCAGATTACATGTAATCGGTAGAGGCGAAGCCGAGGTCGACAAATATGTGTTCTGAGGCTTTCTTAATCTACTGTTCGAGATATGAACGGAGCCAGAAAGCGGCAACTTCGTTTAGCAGAGTGGGCGGAGAGTTGACGCTTTCCGACCGGAGAGCAGGACTTTTTCTTGAGACATTGTTCATTGTCAGTAGTTTGGTAAGCTATGAAAATGCGTGGAGCCTGTGTGGGCGCGTTTGAACGCGGCGTTCCCGCTCACGTTTTTTTTAAAGTGTACTTCGAATTTGCCAACGGTTTTGAGCCTATGTCCCGGTGGTTTTTCTTTGCGTAAATATTTTAGATGGATTTACGTAGCAGTGAGGTTGATGGATGTCTGGCAGTGAATAGTTAAAGAGACTTCCTAAAGGGGCCCACTGATTAACAGTCCGCCGGACGGAATCGGCCAGTCAGTTAGAACAAAAATTTGACAGTTCCGAACAACTTACAGGCAGATACCATCCGGCGGGCTGTTAATCAGTGGGCCCCTTTAGTCTATAATATGTGACATAAGAAGTAGTTCCAATAACCAGTTCAATAAATAAACTATTCCCCTCAAATCTTTATGGGTAATTTGCCAAAATATGAGAACGGGGGTGAAAATGGAACATGCACCGATGAAGGCCGTTCGTTTCGCGATCATTCCGCATAGATTCACCCCCTTCGGAAGTGATGTCGTGATATCTTAGCATAGACTGCCTCCGAAAGATTCCGCATTTAATTATACCTAGGACGTTTACGGCCTGGTCACGACATTCCGCGACTGGCTTCGGCTAAGGAGCAAACCATAGGTTGGAGTGAGATAGTGATCGGACCTTTCATTCCCACCTATGGTTTTCGACTTAGCCGAAGCCAGTCGCGTAATGTTGTGGCCAGGCTGTTACAGAGGCTCGCAGTCGCGTCAAACACATGTTAGAAAAAGGTCACTTCAAAGGACATCACAATAAAAATGAACGGCTCTGGTGGTCTTAAAGTAGACATGCTGAATAAATGTCTCACGTCTGTATGTGTAACGTAAAAAAACCGGGCAAGTGCGAGTCGGACTCGCGCACGAAGGGTTCCGTACCATAATGCAAAAAAAAAACAAAAAAAAAGCAAAAACAAAAACGGTCACCCATCCAAGTACTGACCACTCCCGACGTTGCTTAACTTTGGTCAAAAATCACGTTTGTTGTATGGGAGCCCCATTTAAATCTTTATTTTATTCTGTTTTTAGTATTTTTTATTATAGCGGCAACAGAAATACATCATCTGTGAAAATTTCAACTGTCTAGCTATCACGGTTCGTGAGATACAGCCTGGTGACAGACGGACGGACGGACGGACCGACGGACAGCGAAGTCTTAGTAATAGGGTCCCGTACCCTTTGGGCACGGAACCCTAAAAATACGGTCTCCCCCATTTACAGCATACTCGTATGTTTAACTTTACTCTTACCTGACATATTGCAATTTAAATTATACCTGCTGTTTTTATTTCTTCTATTTGTTTGTTTTACTTGTGTTATTTGATCTAGTTTTATTCTTTGTATATCTATTGTTGTGACTTATTATAAGTGAAACTAACTCAATTTGCATGCTTGCAACTGTGCTTATTACTTATAGCAAATAAAATTTGATTGACTCTTTTGTTGATATTTGTCGTTTAACTACATGAGTGACTGTCATACGTGAATGTAATTGAAATGAACTAGTGGCTCTCTCATACTAAAATTATATGGGAGTGACAATGACTTATGATCTCTAGTTATCTTTTATGTGCCATCTAGTAGACGAGTATCATCGTGTATCTACCCTTCTAAATTATTTGGAAAGAAAGGCCTAAGTAACACATTTTTCATATTAACATACTCCTTTTCGGGATAGTATATTGGTATTGTTTATGAATTGGCGCCAGGATTCTTAGCTGGGGATTGTTAGGACATTATAATAATTGTCAAATATTTAAAGGAATCAAGGTATTAGGTATGAATAATGAGGGAAAGATGGAAATAACTGAAATAAATGATGCTTATTGTACATTGTCATGTTATCACATTTGACTTATCCAATTAAAAGCAATATATTTAAAACATATTCGTGAATAAAATTCTATAGGTGGACAAAAATTAATTACAGTAATTGAAGATATTATAGTAATACTTACAGTGATATTAGGTACACTTACTAATTATTTCTTGGATATTTCTGCAGTGGGACCTCATTGACTACCGTATTACCTGAAAACATTGCCCTTTTACTTGAAAACTGTAGGTACCTACTCATCTTTAACTTGCTAAGTCCGTAAGGGATTTCAAGATGAGAAAATATACGAACAAACAATCCCATTTGTCATCTGAGTACAAAAAATACAATCCGACTCATTTGACTAATGCCCGATAATGAATGCGGAATCAAAATCACTTTTCCGCATCCTTAGAGTGCAGTTTGGTATGATTAAATCACAGTTGAGTTCAGTTTGGTGTGATTTAATCATGATTAATGTGGTGGGGGTGTCTTTGTCTGAAAGAACTCTTTCGGAAAACTTTGATGTATTGTCAGATTACTGTGTTATTTGATAATATGGAAATTGTGTGAGAAATTAAATCAATGTGTCTTCCTCAACAATTTTTTTTTTCAGAGACAACCAACTGTTTGGTACCTAGCTAGAGTCGGTCCAAAAAAAGTCTGCAGCGGATTTGATAGCCCACGCAGTGCAAGTGTCATTTATACGTCATAATTTCATAGAAGTTTGACGTTTAAAATAACACTTTCACTGCGTGGGCTATCAAATCCGTTGCAGACTATTCCTGGTCTGACTATAATACTAATGATGAAAGAAGTCACTTCAGGTACTTTTAGGTTAAGAACCACTGGGCTAGGATAAATTGATAGGATGTCTTTAGTTTGGGGTATTATAGGATTAAGTTTTTTTCATAGAGTTTAGTGTAGCTACCGATATAACATTGAGTAATTTTACGGTGTAGACTCACTTGTTTTTAGTCACTCGCGCGACATGTTTCGGAGAGCCTAGGTCTCCTTTCTCATTTCTCAAGCACTGACAGTGCGAGCAGCGTTCACGACGGCCGTGTATCGCGTACTGCGGCTCAAAAGAAGTGAGTCTAAGCCGTAAAATTATTCAATGCTAGTATTATCAGTTTAAATTCGATTACCGATATAACCTTCTCCTTTTTTGAAGTCGGTTAAAATATAAGCTCATTTAAAGATAGCTTTGTTAACAATTTTTAAATGTATTCATTTTAGTTATTTTGTCACGTTTGACAGATACTTTAGGCGCGTTGTATACGTATTTTAAGTATAACACAAAGCTTTTAAGTATACCTACGTATACCAAATAAAGGTAGCATTATAAATGACAATATATTATCTTGTAAATGAAAGCGCGCATATTTCAAGCGTGGAACAACAGAGGGCGCCGGGGTCGCATTTCCGGCTAATGGCGCTGGATATACGACGTCACTTCCGGTGGGTGCTGGACAAGTAATGGCGACGCCTATTTGTATAAGGCATTATCTTTCAAAACAGTGTAAATTTCGTTTTATATTGATAATTTAATAGTATGAAAATAATTAATAGATATTAGCTTTAGTCAAAGATCCCATGTCTTTGACATTTTAAATTTTTTCATTCCAAATTCGTTTTCGAAAAATGTTTATCGAACTTGCTCACAAAATTTCACGAGAATCGATTGAGATAATATACGACTTATTGTAGTGTTAAATATCATGTAGAGTCAAACTAAGAAAAGTCTGCAGCCCACGCAGTGCAAGAGTTATTTATACGTCACTATTTCATAGAAGTTTGACGTTTAAAATAACACTTGCACTGCGTGGGCCATGCGTGGGCTATCAAAATCGCTGCATACTTTTCTTGGTCTAACTCTAGTACCGAAACAAGGCCGATTTTTGTTTATTTGTATTTGCAATGAGGTACATTTTCTAGTCTACTGATGATATTATCGCATTGATAATCGTAAAAAATACCATACTTTAATATTATCATAGTTTATATTTTACTCTCAAAAAGAGGTCAACCTTGCCCATTTTAATATGAAAGAGGCTAAAACAATAAATCGGCGAATAAATGCAGCCAGGACATTAAGCCGGGGAATGGCCTTTCAAACTCCTAATTATGGCCCAGTCGTTAATTTTGAAATCAAGAAAATTCGCGTAAGTTAATGCTTTGGGCGGAGAAAATTACAGTAGAACCATTTCATAATGGAACTTGACTTTTGAGGCCTAGGCTCCATTCTAGGTAGGTAATGCAGGGATGCCTAAGTTGATTCTCAATGACGATTTGTTATTCAAACATATTGTACATTTTTTTTTGTAATTTAAAATGAATTACAGCACAATTGCGTAATTGCCGTTAAACAGATTGTGTATAATTGTTGTTGGTTGCTGCCGGCGGTCGTTATTTCCATTCGTCGCCGATCTTAAGGGGCCCACTGATTAACGGTCCGCCGGACGGTGTCGGCCTGTCAGTTGTTCGGAACTGTCAAAATTTTGTTCTAACTGACAGGCCGATTACTGTCCGGTGGACTGATAATCAGTGGGCTCCTTTAGAATTCCAGAGGCAGTCGGGCGTCGTCCGTGACGTCACTTTGGAAAAAGCGGCTCACTTTTACGACACCACTTTTTACACAATATTGGCAATAAATAAGTACTTAAGAATTAAAATTAAATGTATAATCAATTTAATCATACTACTTACAACTTTTACTTTTCCATACCTACTGTTATTTTGCGTTTTATGCTTTTCGCCCAGGGAGAAACAATAAAAAAAGAAAATGGCGTCTTTTAATGAGCAATTTTGTGAGTAAACGACTAAACGGGCTCATTGGTGTACCTACACTGTGCTTTCTTTTCGTAGCTATTCTTTGAGTTTGCGATTTTTACTGCGATCCTGTACGGGTATGATGGCCGTTCTTGTCTACGTGACAGCGTGATAAAACGGTGTCTGTCACTTTCTATCCCATGGTGTTAAAAAGTGACAGTTATTTTATCACGTGGATAAAGATGGATAAAGCCATCCATAATATGGATAAAGCAATCCGGCTGGTTGGTGTTAAATTCCCGCCAAGTAACTTAACAACGTCAGTTTTTTTATTCCACACGCCTTAATATATTATAAGTATTTATTAGGGTTCCGTACCCAAAGGGTAAAATGGGACCCTATTACTAAGACTTCGCTATCCGTCCGTCCGTCCCTCTGTCTGTCACCAGGCTGTATCTCACGAACCGTGATAGCTAGACAGTTGAAATTTTCACAAATGATGTATTTCTGTTGCCGCTATAACAGCAAATAAAATAAAGATTTAAGTGGGGCTCCCATACAGCAAAAGTGATTTTTGCCCAAAGTTAAGCAACGTCGGGCGTGGTCAGTACTTGGATGGGTGACCGTTTTCTTTTTGCATTTTTCCCGTTTTTTTTGCTTTATGGTACGGAACCCTTCGTGCGCGAGTCCGACTCGCACTTGCCCGATTTTTATTCCACACGCCTTAATACATATATTATAAGTATTTATTTATTTATATGTACAGTCGACGTCAAATATATGTTTACATTTTTCGCTTATTACAAAGGAATAAGGTGCAAAAGTGTAAACATATCTTTGACGTCGACTGTACATAATAACAAATTTAAAATAAATGAATAGTAATTCATAATTATGAAGTTTGGTTAGGAATAATGTTTGAAAAAATAAGTCCCGCCGATTTTCTTGCACCGGCAGGCGTGGCTCACTCCGCGATTTCGTCGCGTTGCTACAGGTAGCTAAAAGTACATCCGTTCGACCCCAATTTTGGGGTTTGCCATAAGCCGCGCGTGGCGCTGTCGCCACCTAGCGGCCATATCTGTGCTGATCGTGACAGACGCGTTTTGTTAGAGAGTGAGTCTTCTGTACTTAGTGCTATTATTTATTCTGTGGCACCGGTATCTTCTCGGCGCTGTGGTGTAGGTTAGACCCGGTGGTTTTGACATTCATATGTGCATATGCAAAGATTTTAATTTTTTTTTCATTGTTTCAGGAACTGCTGGAAAGGCGGATTAAGCAGCTGGAGGGCCAGCTGGAAGAAGAGAAGTCGCGGACGCAGCGCGAACGGATGACCGTCACCAAGCTCCAGAACAAGCTGATTAAGGTACGTGCTAGAATCTTCTAGAAATTTCATCGTAACTTTGTTACGTTTAAACTGTCAATATCTGGGAGACCGAGCTTTGCTCAGAAAAACATATAAAAACATAAACTAAAAATGCGCGTTTTCCGAAAGATAAGACCTAGCTAGGTCGATTTAACGCCCCCGAAAACCCCCATCCCCATATAGTAAATTTCATTGAATTCGTTAGAGCCGTTTCCGAGATCCCCGAAATATACATTACAATTTAAATCAAACATTGATATTCCAATTATTACTTGAAACTTAACAGGTTCTAATATTTTTTTAATTAATTAAGTATTTTGCGTATCACAACTGCTCCTGCCAGCAATTAATTTCATAAATTCCATGTTTTACGAATTGAAATTGATTTACTTACACCGAAAACGTGCTCAAATACCGTCTATTTCCCAATAATAATAGCAACTAAGCACATTCAAAATGCTACTTAACTCCTCTGAAATACGATTTAATATTCAAAAGCTGTGTAAAATTAACCTGTCACCTAGTTTACAGTAAGTACATTGTCATTGATTGAAGGGTTAAAACGGAGCCCGAAGGTTTTGATTGAATTTTTCGTTTGCCCCACTGCATCTTGGGGGGAATAATCTTGAGTTAAATATTACCTCTGAGATTGAAACAATTATAAAGAAGCTTCACAATGGCTGTTTTATCTCTATGGATACCTGCTTCGTTAAGGCGAATTAGTGCATTTGAAAACTGAGGATTGTTTGTAACTTTTAGATTGTATGAACGACAAAAAATACCAGAAAAGAAGTTGGACAAGTTAAATTAAGGGAGTAGAAAGTAGTTTTTCAATTTTTTATTTTATTTTTTAAGCATAATAAGTTATTATGTAGGTACAGAAATTCACAAATTATAACTTCATGCATTAAATTTTAATACAAAATTTAATGCTATTATTGGGAATATAAAGTGTGGCTATATTGAGTGATGAGTAAATTACTGTACCTATGTATATATAGGTAATTAATCATAGTCACGCCATACCGTAAGCAAAACTAGTTATCTGTAGGTAAAGTCTTTATAAAATATACGTCAAAGTTTCATCATAATAACATGGTGAATCGAAAATTACAAAAAGAAAAAGCATGTGAAAACATCTTGAAAATTTCCTAAATGTTCTCAAAAATATAAATATTTCGACAATTTAACAAACTTCCTGAAACTTACACATCTTTTGTAGACAATTAAAATCTACATAAAAAAAACATAAGTTATTACTTAAGCTAAAAGAGAGCAGAGTATTAGCTTTATTAAGCTAAAACTCTGTCTTGGCCTTAACAGATGTCAATATTTGGCTTCTGTTAATTAAGCTCCCCCGCGAAGGTTTAATCGGACCCTGAAACAGACGAATTGCCGACGTACAGTATTCGACAATTTATAGGCTCTTGGGGTAACTATTTATATATTTATAGGGTCTCTCATCATCATCATCATCATCATCAGCCTACTCTCGTCCACTGCTGGACATAGGCCTCTCCTATTGCACGCCATTGAGCACGATTTGCGGCAACTCTGATCCAGCTCTTGCCAGCCGCCTTGCGAAGGTCATCGCTCCATCTAGTCTGAGGGCGTCCTACGCTACGCTTTCCGATGCGCGGTCTCCACTCGAGAACTCGTCTACCCCAACGGTTATCGGTTCTACGGCTAATATGACCGGCCCACTGCCACTTCAGCTTGCTAATCCGGTGGGCTATGTCGACGACTTTAGTTCTCTGACGGATGACTTCATTTCGAATACGATCCCTCAGAGAGACTCCGAGCATAGCCCTTTCCATAGCTCGCTGAGCGACTTTGAATTTATGAACCAGTCCTACCGTGAGTGTCCACGTTTCGGCTCCGTATGTCATCACGGGCAGGACGCACTGATTGAAGACTTTTGTCTTCAGACTCTGTGGGATTGACGACGTGAAGACTCGACGCAGCTTCCCATATGCTGCCCAGCCCAGCTGTATCCTTCTATTCGACTCTTTCTCGAAGTTGTTCCGTCCTAACTGCAGTATTTGCCCGAGGTAGACGTATTCCTGAACAACCTCGAGAACAGCCCCTTGTACTGCAATAGGTCCCGGAGCAACACGTTCGTTGAACATAACTTTCGTTTTGTCCAAATTCATCCGGAGACCTATGCGTTGAGAAGAATCAGCTAGACCGGTCAGCATATGCTCTAAATCCTGCAACGTCTCAGCCATTATAACGATGTCGTCGGCAAATCGCAAGTGTGAGATGTATTCGCCATTAATGTTAATACCATGTTCCTTCCAGTCGAGCGTTTTAAACATATCCTCCAAAGCATTTGTGAACAATTTGGGGGATATCACATCCCCTTGTCTCACACCACGATGCATGGGGATAGGCTTAGTCTGCTGGTTTTGGACTTGGACGGCCATGGTAGCTGCGTTGTACAGACATCTCAACACTTGGATATATCGCCAGTCGACTTGGCATCGCTGCAGGGAATCCAGAACAGCCCAGATTTCAATGGAGTCAAAGGCTTTCTCATAGTCCACAAATGCTAAGCACAGGGGCCGATTATACTCTTCAGTCTTCTGTATGATCTGCCGCACTGTGAAGATGTGGTCTATGGTGCCGTATCCTCCTCGAAATCCGGCCTGCTCCGGTGGCTGAAATTCGTCGAGTCTTCGTGCTAGGCGGTTCGTGATGACCCTCGAAAACAGCTTGTAGATGTGGCTTAGGAGCGAAATAGGTCGGTAGTTCTTCAATAGGGACTTATTTCCCTTTTTGAAGAACAGCACGACAACACTCCTACTCCACACCTCTGGAGTTCTCCCATCGAAGAGAACGGCGTTAAAGATGTTCTGGAGCTCCTTCAGTGCAGGTTTGCCTCCCGCTTTCAGAAGCTCAGTTGTGACGCCGTCCTCGCCTGGGGCTCTTCCATTTTTAAGCTGTCTGAGGGCCATCTCGATTTCGTCAGTGCTGATTTCTGGCAAGTCTTCGGTAAAGTGGCGGATTAATGTGGCTCTCGAATCCTCATTTTCGGAATCTGGTTGAGATGCATGCGAAGCGTATAGCTGGCCATAGAAGGATTCGATTTCAGAGAGAATCCCCGACCGGGACGATACAACAGCCCCACCGGTTGTGGTCAGCTTCGTCAGGTGGCTTCTTCCAATATATAATAGGGTCTCTATTGTTTCCCAAATAGTTTTAAGTCATAATGTATTGTTTGTCCGAATTTTCGTTTGTTCTCGGAAACGCGTAAATTTTCAGGAATGCCATAAAACAAACCTAACCCAACCTAACCCATCTATACAATAACCTTACGAAAATCCTGAAAAGTTAACGGTTTCAGTATTATGACTAACGATAATATGACAAACAATACATTATGACTTAAAACTTTATGGGAAACAAAGGGACCACATATTTATAACAATATGTATAAATATAATCAGAAATTATACATAAGGGTCATAATATTATAGTAGTATAGTAACTTAACTCTTCGAGCAACACCGGCTTCCGACACATCGGATGGCTCCTCTACAGTCTACACGATGGCCCAGCGCCGGCCACTCCAAGGGACGTATTTATGCGTTAGAGGGAGCAAGTGATATTGCTATCTCATTCTACCGCATGGCTGCGTCCCTTGGAATGGCCGTCGCTGGCCCATTGTGTAGAAGAGCCAGGAAGGGAGGAGCCCGAGTCATATTTTACCGTACAAATCATTCTGCCATTTTTTACCTGCACTGAATAATTTACTTGTGTCTATGGATAACACAATATATATTATGAATCTTTGTTATTTGAAATAAATTATTATTGATTGATTGATAACCATACCTAATTAATTTAAAATTAAATCAAATTCTCCAAACACGTTTCAACTTTCAAGTTATACAGGTATACAGTTATACAGGGTGATTTCGGGGTCGTGGAGCAAGAGAGCCAGACATCATACAGAATTCAAAGATGAGACTAATGATGTTGTTAATTATTGTTTATCACCAATAATGATGATTATTTTCCAGATGACAAGTAGGAAAAAACATTTTTGCATACAATTTGGTGATCCTACTCAATGTGATGTCTTGTCGCTTTCCATACAGCGTATGTCAAAAGTCATAGGGTGACCATAATTACTTAGTATAACATTAATTTTACTTGAAAAATAAGAATAATTAAAGTAATTACCCTAGTAGCATTTTCGTTGGGGCCCACGGTGCCAACGGTAGGGAAAACGTTGGGATGAGGTTCGTTCCGTAGCCAACATTAATTTTGTATTGGCCCACCATCGCATTTACCAACATTCACTGTGGCACAGATGCCCAACAATGGGCCTTTGTGTATTTTGGTACCGTTGGCTAAACAACGATAATATTCGTTGGCCCAATGATGACATATATCGCATTTACCAACATTGGCAGTGGCAGTGATGCCCAACAATGGGCCTTTGTGTATTTTGCTACCGTTCGCTAAACAACGATGACATTCGTTGGCCCAATGGTGACGAATACCGCATCTACCAACATTGGCTGTGGCACGGATGCCCAACAATGGGCCTTTATGTATTTTGGTAACGTTGGCTAATCAACGATATCATCCGATGGCCCAATGATGACAAATATCGCATTTACCAACATTGGCTGTGGCACTGATGCCCAACAATGGGCCTTTGTTTATTTTGGTAACGTTGGCTAATCCACTATATCATCCGATGGCCCAATGACGACAAATATCTCATTTACCAACATTGGCTGTAGCATTGATGCCCAACAATGGGCCTTTGTGTATTTTGGTAACGTTGGCTAATCAACGATATCATCCGATGGCCCAATGATGACAAAAATCGCATTTACCAACATTGGCTGTGGCACTGATTCCCAACAATGGGCCTTTGTTTATTTTGGCAACGTTGGCTAATCAACGATGTCATCCGATGGCCCAATGACGACAAATATCGCATTTACCAACATTGGCTGTAGCATTGATGCCCAACAACGGGCCTTTGTTTATTTTGGTAACGTTGGCTAATCAACGATATCATCCGATGGCCCAATGACGACAAATATCGCATTCACCAACATTGACTGTAGCATTGATGCCCAACAATGGGCCATTGTGTATTTTGGTAACGTTGGCTAATCAACGATATCATCCGATGGCCCAATGATGACAAAAATCGCATTTACCAACATTGGCTGTGGCACTGATTCCCAACAATGGGCCTTTGTTTATTTTGGCAACGTTGGCTAATCAACGATGTCATCCGATGGCCCAATGACGACAAATATCGCATTTACCAACATTGGCTGTAGCATTGATGCCCAACAACGGGCCTTTGTTTATTTTGGTAACGTTGGCTAATCAACGATATCATCCGATGGCCCAATGACGACAAATATCGCATTCACCAACATTGACTGTAGCATTGATGCCCAACAATGGGCCTTTGTTTATTTTGGCAACGTTGGCTAATCAACGATGTCATCCGATGGCCCAATGACGACAAATATCGCATTTACCAACATTGGCTGTAGCATTGATGCCCAACAATGGGCCATTGTGTATTTTGGTAACGTTGGCTAATCAACGATATCATCCGATGGCCCAATGATGACAAAAATCGCATTTACCAACATTGGCTGTGGCACTGATGCCCAACAATGGGCCTTTGTTTATTTTGGTAACGTTGGCTAATCAACGATATCATCCGATGGCCCAATGACGACAAATATCGCATTCACCAACATTGACTGTAGCATTGATGCCCAACAATGGGCCATTGTGTATTTTGGTAACGTTGGCTAATCAACGATATCATCCGATGGCCCAATGACGACAAATATTGCATTTACCAACATTGGCTGTAGCATTGATGCCCAACAATGGGTCTTTGTGTATTTTGGTAACGTTGGCTTATCAACGATATCATCCGATGGCCCAATGATGACAAATATCGCATTTACCAACATTGGCTGTGGCACTGATGCCCAACAATGGGCCTTTGTTTATTTTGGTAACGTTGGCTAATCAACGATATCATACGATGGCCCAATGATGACAAATATCGCATTTACCAACATTGGCTGTAGCATTGATGCCCAACAACGGGCCTTTGTTTATTTTGGTAACGTTGGCTAATCAACGATATCATCCGATGGCCCAATGACGACAAATATCGCATTCACCAACATTGACTGTAGCATTGATGCCCAACAATGGGCCTTTGTTTATTTTGGTAACGTTGGCTAATCAACGATATCATCCGATGGCCCAATGACGACAAATATCGCATTCACCAACATTGACTGTAGCATTGATGCCCAACAATGGGCCATTGTGTATTTTGGTAACGTTGGCTAATCAACGATATCATCCGATGGCCCAATGATGACAAAAATCGCATTTACCAACATTGGCTGTGGCACTGATGCCCAACAATGGGCCTTTGTTTATTTTGGTAACGTTGGCTAATCAACGATATCATCCGATGGCCCAATGACGACAAATATCGCATTCACCAACATTGACTGTAGCATTGATGCCCAACAATGGGCCATTGTGTATTTTGGTAACGTTGGCTAATCAACGATATCATCCGATGGCCCAATGACGACAAATATTGCATTTACCAACATTGGCTGTAGCATTGATGCCCAACAATGGGTCTTTGTGTATTTTGGTAACGTTGGCTTATCAACGATATCATCCGATGGCCCAATGATGACAAATATCGCATTTACCAACATTGGCTGTGGCACTGATGCCCAACAATGGGCCTTTGTTTATTTTGGTAACGTTGGCTAATCAACGATATCATACGATGGCCCAATGATGACAAATATCGCATTTACCAACATTGGCTGTGGCACTGACGCCTAACAATGGGCCTTTGTGTATTTTGGTACCGGTGGCTAAACAACGATAACATTCGTTGGCCCAGTGAGCACAAATATCGCATTTACCAACATTGGCTGTGGTACTGATGCCCAACAATACCAGTTGAGTTTGCTTGTGGCGTCACTAGATGGCGTTACTGTCTCCAAACATCGAAGTTATAGTTATTTTCTCGATTATTCCGGATATTATCATAATATTTTTTTAAAGTAACTTATAAATCTAATAGCTATAACTATAAATTTATACATACATTTAAAAAATTGTATTTTACCAACATTTTCTCAATTTAAATCTCAAAAAACATAAATCTCGCTTACGAAGTTTCGAAGTGCGGTTAGTATATATACAAATTAGAGTGTATAGTAAGTGTACTTGCTTCGGCAGTACATATACTAAAATTGGAACGATACAGAGAAGATTAATAACAACTGCTGCCTAGGGCCTTCATGTGGATACAACCAATGCCTACCATAGTGTAATTGTGATATTTATCAGCAAAGGCCCAACGTCGTATTACACAACCACTTACTTAACGTAGGGTAACTGTAGGACTCGTAAACAAAAGCCCATTACATAATTAGACTGTAGGCACACTATAAATTACACAACTATGTACCTACGGTAGTATTGTAAGAATCCTACACAAGGCCCAACGTTAAAGTTACAATGTTGGCCCTTTGTGGGACAAGCTGTGTTGGGCCTTCAACCTGGTGCACGACTACCTACCGACCTACGTGACTTGCCGTTGGGTAATTGTTGAATTTGCAAACAGAAGCACAACGAAAAAATTGCCTTTTTTTATTTTTTTGCAGTTGGCCCTACAGCAAGCCATACGGCCAAATGTAACAATTAACCAACCATCAAACAAATGTGTATAGTCCCAACCACGGCCCAACCAAAACCACCACCGTTGAATAATTGTATGATTTATTTAAATAGGCCCAACGAAAAAATTACTCTAATGGCCCTCTGTTGGGAATCTTCGGGAGGGCCTTTGTCGAGGGCCCTCCAGCAAATCGTACGGCCAAATGTAACAATTAACCAACCATCAAACAAATGTGTATAGGCCCAACCACGGCCCAACCAAAACCACCACCGTTGAATAATTGTATGATTAATTTAAATAGGCCCAACGAAAAAAATACTCTTATGGCCCTCTGTTGGGAATCTTCGGGAGGGCCTTTGTCGAGGGCCCTCCAGCAAATCGTACGGCCAAATATAACGGTTGCCCAACTAATACGTAAACAAAGGCCCAACAAAATCCCTACAAGAAAATGCTATTAGGGTATCTTTTTAATCAAATACTACCATATGATAATGTGGATCATTTACAGAGCCAGAAAAAGTGGTTCTGGATCACGACCCCGAAATCACCCTGTATAGTGTAATGGATGCCAATAATCGTCATAAAATATCGAATGCCTTCCCGCGCAATCAATGTTCAATTAAAAGGGTTCGTGAAATTCAACACATTTTCCGCCGAGCACCCCAAAAACGAAATAATCCGACCTGCCATGTACCTATTGGCCTAAGAGTCGACTCGACATGTTCAAGTAACAAACAGTGACATGGAAAAATGGGAACCTTGGAGCTTGAAACCGTGACATAAAATTAACGACGGCCGGTTTTTATATCTTAGGTATCCCTCTATACAAGGGTGGCCAAAAAATAAGTGCATTCCCCTTGCCAGGGAGGTTTTGGGATTATACTGAGCAACTTTTACTATGGGACCAACCCCGAAATCGCGAAAAAAAATTTACCCTCCCATAGAAAATGGACCAGCCAAAATGTATGAAACAGCCAAATTTTGTATAAAACCGCAGTATAATACAAAATACAAGAGTCACAAAGTTGTCAATGTCACGATGTTTTTAAACATTTTAGAATTGGGCCCATGATCCTGCGAATACACCTGCCAAAAAACAATGCGGAATGCAGACCGGCTGGTATTTTTGCTCAGAGTATTTTCGCTTCATATGAGTCCTGAGTTATGTAAAATAAAACTATGGTTCTCTAGGGGTAGTTTAATAATCACGTTAGATCGACACTCCAGTTTATAACTCGCAGATCAATTGAATACTAATAAAATTGGTAACAATTTCTGCGTTTGGAGGTAGGTAATTTTACCGAACTCTTATTCATCATGGTATAATAATATACTTCGCCTGGTACTCTCTTCCCGTCTTTTCTAGGTTACCTGACTGACACAAGCCTACGTCATCATGCGACAGCGCTATATGATAATATGCGATAGCGCTATATATAGCGGCCATGTTATTGTGACGTAGGCTTGTGTCACTCTGGGAAGAGAAGACCAATTCATCGTCTGGCAACGATTTTGTCCAGTCTATCGAATAAGGTATTAACATGCGGTGTTATGGCTAAAAAGCGATCTCTTCCAGACCTTTGGGTAGCAGGAAATTAACTTAAACCCTGTCTACTGTCTATTGTGGTTTTTCCTTTATTTAATATTAATACAGCTTCATATAATGCGTCATCTTTCATCTATTCCTACCCCGACACAACCCTAGGGACCCTCGATTGCCGTGTAAAATTGATTGGTCTTCTTTTTGCCTCTGCTTAAAAATATAAATTAGACAACACTATGAAATTTGCTTTACAAAATATATAGAAAGTAAGATATAAACAGACAGAGAGAGAGAGAAAGAAATTTATTACATACATGTCGTTTCTCCTGATGACACTCCTCGGTACGGAGTGTAACATGTCGAGAGTTTTTCGACTTAAAATACGTGAGTGACCCGTTCTTAATATATTTAATTATGACATTTCTCTTCTGAAACTCTTCCTTAGCGTTGTTTTCCCACTATTTTAGCAAAACCAGGACACAACTTCACACAATGCGTCATTTATTCCTATCCCGACACAGCCCTAGGGGATCCCCTCAATTGCCGCGTAAAATTGATTGGTCTTCTTTTTGCGTCTGTCTATTACTCTGGTGGAATTTGTCTGCATATTTCCTCTGTGATTTGTGTTTGCTTTGTTGTGCTTTAATTAGGCGAGGTAATTTAGCGCGTTTATTGGTCGATGCTGACATTGTTGGGATTATTGGAAGATACTTTGTTTCAACTAGCGTTGCAAGTTTACAAGATGTGTTGGTTGCGACGGTTCTGAATTTGTCCCTTGACCTGTTGCTAACTTTTAGTTATAGGTACATATCTACCAATGAAGAAACGCGAAGTTGCCCGCACTTTGACATCACTGAACTTGCGAGCGTCCATAAGCTGCTGTGCTCATTTCGGCCGGGTCTTTTATCTTAAAATCGCTTGTTAAACCCATATGATTAAAAGAATCATAATTAGGAAAAATGAGCGTTTGACGAATGATCATTAATATCATTATGGCAAAAATAAGAAATAAATAGGAAACGATATAGATCGAGGCGGGCCTCATCCACTTATTAGCTATTGTCTTGATATAAAAAATAATTAAAAACGGGTTTTTAATAATTGGTTTAACTATATTATATTTATTAAATCGGAAGATTTATTGCATGCCACACAGCAGCAAAAACATCGTTCGATGATTATGTTAATTAAGCATTTAGTTTATACTGCCAATGTATCGGATTTTGTCTTCGTTTAGCCTTTGTTAGCTTTCTTATTTGCATACTTACTTTCCAATTTGCATGTTAATACATCACTTTTAGTATTCCAGCATACAGTAGACAACATGGTTTCTTCATCCCAGTAAAAAAATACAGGAAAAATTACTGTCTCATAGGTAAATGTTATTTTTTTCATTATTTTGTTGATAGAATGACAATAAAATGTCTAAGAGGACAGGTCAAATATTATAGCAATCCCAAACTTGAATTGCTCAAGAAATCTCAACAAATACCTACTGTCCGTTTCTAGCTGAAATTCAAACATAGACCGTCAACTGCATCGTCAATACCGCCACTTGTACGAAAGAGCTTATAACCGGCCGTCTGTCCGCAACTAACGCATCTTCTTGTCTCAATGTCCGGCTATGCGATTCACAAAGTCTTCTGTCTTAGGCCGACTAGTCTAGTCGATAGTGACCCTGCCCACGAAGAAGGAGGTCCCGGGTTCAAATACTGTCAAGGGCATTTATTTGTATGTTCATCACATACCTACATTTGTTCCTGAGTTATGAAAGTTTTCTTTGCAAGATAAATACTTAAATAAAAGTAGTTTATCTGATGTATTCAACCAAAAGGACCACCTTGTCGGTTGTCGATAAGGTTGTTGATTTCAAATTGAAGCTTTATGGAAATAGCGCCTCATTGACAACGGACAATTAATAAGTAACCTTTTGGTTGATAATCCCACATATCGTCATCTAGCACCCACAACAGGGCCAGGTCTAAGATTGTTCGTTGTTGTCGTCGTGTTGTTGATCGTCTTGGGTAAGATTGTGCCATAATATTTATTATTTTATAGGTAAGAAATACATAAAATAGACAATAGAGTAATTTAATTTTATGAATATGGGAATTGAAACTGAATTTAATTGAAACTCAATTTTATACCGCGCGCGCGCGGCTAGAGAGCCGCCCAGAGATCTATAAAAAGGTCTCCTGTTCCATTCTAATTTGAACTTTGTGTTGACAAAATAAAATTTTATTTTGCTTGGCAAGGTTTGACGTATGGGATAGTGGTTTTTAGGGTTCCGTACCCAGAGGGTAAAACGGGACCCTATTACTAAGACTTCGCTGTCCGTCCGTCCGTCCGTCCGTCCGTCCGTCCGTCCGTCCGTCTGTCACCAGGCTGTATCTCACGAACCGTGATAGCTAGACAGTTGAAATTTTCACAGATGATGTATTTCTGTTGCCGCTATAACAACAAATACTAAAAACAGAATAAAATAAAGATTTAAATGGGGCTCCCATACAACAAACGTGATTTTTGACCAAAGTTAAGCAACGTCGGGCGGGGTCAGTACTTGGATGGGTGACCGTTTTTTTTTGCTTTTTTTTGTTTTTTGTTTTTTTGCGTTGTGGTGCGGAACCCTTCGTGCGCGAGTCCGACTCGCACTTGCCCGGTTTTATTCATAGTGTGTAGTTTGCGAACACTCTGTTTGCCGAGACGGACCCGCCGGCAACTTGCACCAACTCTAATGAAACTCCCAACTAAAATAGTGCATTCTCAATTTAAAACGATTTCCTTCTATAGGGTAAACGTGGCTGTTACTACCTTCTGTATGAAACTCTCAACTATTCTCAATATAAAACAATTGTCGTTTGCAGGGTAAGGATGCCTGTTACTGCCTTCTGTAGAATGGAAATGCAGGCGGAATGCTCTTGTATCTTAGTTTTATAGTTGCCTGTTTGATCGAGTGAACAGTTGAAGTGGTTATAATCATTTATTGGTCTTGGTGTCTGAACGGCGCTCGCAAAATTTGTACACAGTTCATGTCCAGTCTTGAAGAATCGACGATCTGATAGATACCTACCTAAATAATAACGTCTACAGTGAATTTCAAAATTGTATTTTTCGTGTGTCAAATATCACTTGGTATCCAACCTGCGAAGAATTATTGAGCGATAAATAAAAAAATTAAGTTTGCGGTAGCTTACCTGCCAAAAAGTCATGAACTGGAACTAAGTGTGTTATTTCCTAAAAATCAAAATTTATATCCTTTCAAACAGAAGTAGCAATATCCGATTGACAGTTTCTGAATACTCAAATATATCTGTTGTAGTTAGATGTACCTAGTTGTAATTCAAGAAGCATATAATATGAAATTCCCAAATAGGTAAAATTTTCATACTAATTTTCAGCATCATAGCCATGTATACAGATAGGTTTGATGGGGCCTACCTGAACCACTGTGGTGCACTCCAGATGTGCTTAAATTAAATAAATAAATATGTCAATATGTAGTTAAATAGTTACTCAATAAGTTTTGTGTGTATTACTACTAACATTAGTTGTAAGATTTAAATGTGTCACTAACGTAATTGATCCTTTGCTGGTCTTAAGAGTGCTATTACATTTCGGGGTTGAGCGAGTTTAGGTATTTTACGCGCTGCGGCAGGCCGTGCGAGCTCAGTATTCCGATCCCTTCTACCACACTCGCACTACAATGATGGATTAAACATTCTTGATCCTTCGCGAAGCATATTGAAATCAACCATAACAACACTAACTGGACTTAACTTATAAAGTCCTAAAACTGTTATTTGGTAAGTACGAAAATACTAAATGCAGTGCAAATGTACATAGGGGCTGTTCATAAATTACGTCATCTATTTTTGACCCCCCATCCCTCAAATCATCCAAAAATCATGCTTCGGATGACTCTGTTTCCTCGTACGTCATGCTACCATCATCCGATGTCCAGAGCCCCCCCCCCCCCCTCCTCCCATTTGAAACGACGTAATTTATGAATAGCCCCATACTCGTACTTATGAACGTATATTACTCGAAAGAAATTATAGGTACTCGCTTATTTACAAGAAACAAGTTACAAGAAACTGAAGATACACAGGGTCTGATGATGGAGCTGGAAGGTGGCCACGGGTACCAGTCTATCATGTAACTAAACCACTTCGTGTTTGGGCTCGTTTGATTCGTCTCAACAAGATCTTTGACACTGAAGATTCACAGGGTCTAGGGCTTGCATTCCGGAATTCCGGAATTTCGAAATACCGGAATCTCGGACATATTTTCCGATATTACAATTCCGGAATTGATACCACTGAATATATTTTCAATTCCGGAATTGATACCACTGAATATCGAAAATTTTGGTTTTAATACGTTTATTATTGAAAATTGTTAAGAAACTAATAAAAAGCAACTAATACTGTTGTTTGTTGTCGTTATTACGTGCCTCTTAGTCATTTAGTGAACTATAGTAAGTATATATTTTACTTTTCCGTTTGCAGTGGGACAATATTATGGGCTCATAATAATAATATAGCAAAGCGATTTACTTGCTTAGAATTGTCAGACTAATCTGAATCCTACATAAGCGAAGTTTTAGAATTGAATTTTAATAATATTTGGACTTTTTTAGAAAGAGGTTTTCTCTATCAACGATTTCGGACCCTGTAGAAGGACCATAATATATGATATTCTGAATCATAATTAGGAACTAGGAAGAAAAAAGCCAAACTTAGACCTTCAACTTCTTAAACAACACCACTACCTATTAGGTTAGGAAGAGTAGGAACTGTTAAATTTAACTATTTTATAATTTATAAAATTATGCATGAAATGGTTTGCTAGCAACTATAGTTTCCCCAAATAAATAGCCCGTATCATAGGAATGCATAAAAGTAACCCTTTTGACGTACTCGTAGTAAAATATGGGGAGGGAAAAACGTACATCAAATTAAATTTATTTTAAACAATACTTAATAAACGGAAAGTATCAGAATTTCAAATTTTTTGTTGTTTTTTACAAAAAAAGTCTCATAAAATTATGATAATCCCTAATTCCGGAACCAGTTCCGGAATTCCGGAATTGGAAACCAATATCGAAAATCAGTTCCGGAATTGGAAACCATCCGATATTGCAAGCCCTAACAGGGTCTGATGATGGAGCTGGAAGGTGGCCACGGGTACCAGTCTCTCATGTAACTAAACAATTTCGTGTTTGGGCTCGTTTGATTCGTCTCAACAAGACCTTGGACACAAGTTAGTACTCAGGGTCTGATGATGGAGCTGGACTGTGGCCACGGGTACCAGTCTACCATGTAACTGAACCACTTCGTGTTTAGGCTCGTTTGACTAGTCTCAACAAGATCTTTGACACTAGGTGATACTCAGAGTCTGATGATGGAGCCGGAAGGTGGTCACCGGTACCAATCAACCATGCAACTAAACCACTTCATGATTAGGCTCGTTTGATTAGTCTCAACAAGATCTTTGACACTAGGTGATACTCAGAGTCTGATGATGGAGCTGGAAGGTGGTCACCGGTACCAATTAACCATGCAACTAAACCACTTCGTGTTTAGGCTCGTTTGATTCGTCTCAACAAGATCTTTGACACTAGGTGATAAACCAAACACGAAGTGGTTCAGTTATGTGATAGACTGGTACCCGTCGCCACCTTCGAGCTCCATCATCAGACCCTGAGTAGTATCTTGTGTCAAAGATCTTGTTGCGACGAATCAAACGAGCCCAAACACGAAGTGGTTCAGTTACATGGTAGACTGGTACCCGTGGCCACAGTCCAGCTCCATCATCAGACCCTGAGTACTAACTTGTGTCCAAGGTCTTGTTGAGACGAATCAAACGAGCCCAAACATGAAGTGGTTCAGTTACATGATAGCAGTGTTGGCAAAAAATCAATTCGAATTGACGATTGAGAATCGACCGATCAATTCGAATTGACGATTGACGAAACTAATTCTAAATCTACTGATTGAAGATTGACGATTACTAATCGTTAATTCGAATTGATCGGTCAATCCTCAATCGTCAATTCGGATTGACGATTACTTTGTATGTACCTACCTAATGTCCTTTTTATTTAGGCCATTTTTGTGAAACTGACCAAATGCGATCAAAAGCGGTGTCTGAGTTTACCAAAGGTCCCGAAACATGTTTCCGACGGCTATATGAAGGATGTCCTTTTTGGAACATTTTCGGGACTTTCCTTGAAATTAACCGATAGCGTTCAAAATCGATATCTGAGGTGCCCAAAGGTTTCGAAACTTGTTTCCGAGTGAAATATGAGAGATGTCCTTTTTTGGGACATTTCTAGAAATTACCCGATTGCGTTTAAAATCGATATCTGAGGTAAACAGAGGTTTCTAAACATTTTTTCAACTGCAATATTTAAAGGTGTCTTGTTTTGGGACATTTTAGTGACACTCTTTGAAAGTGACTGATTGCATTCAAAATCGATATCTGAGGTGCAAAATATGGTTTCAACGGCAATATTTAGATTCTACACTTTAGCCGCGTACTTACTTACTACCTGCATTACGCCACCCTGCTGAAAAAAGGTCATTTCTCGGTATTGCCGTCAGAAACATGTTTCGAAACCTTTGGGCACCTCAGATATCGATTTTGAACGCAATCGGTTAATTGGAAGAAATGTCCCATAAATGTCCAGAAAAAAAAGGAAACTCCGTTTGTATTGCCGTCGGAAACATGTTACGGAACCTTTGTGTCAAAGTGCCAACGATCAATTTAAAAAAATGTCCCGAAATGGAAGGGACATCCTTCAATACTGACGTCAGAAACATTTTTCGGGACCTATGGTCGACATCGATTACGAATATGAACGTAATTGGCCAATTTCGAAAAATGTCCCTAAAAGGGACATCAGTCAATACTGACATCAGGCCCCTGTTTCACCAACGTGACAGGTGCGACGAATTGTAAAATCACTGTTGCTGACGTCACAGGCATCCATGGGCTACGGTTACCGCTTACCATCGGGCGGGCCGTATTCCTGTTTGCCACCATCATTGTATTATTAAAAAAAACATTATGATATCGTTAAAAAACAGATATTTCTCTTGCTAAGTTTATGACAATTGTCACAAGAAACACTACAATTGTCACGAAATTCCGACATATAACTCATTACCTGTCAAGAATTACCTACAGTTCTTCTAAATCTTTGACAATTGTCAGAAACTTCGCAGGAGAAATATCTGTTTCTTTTCCGATATAATAAAGTTTTTTTTAAATAATACAATGATGGTGGCAAACAGGAATACGGCCCGCCCTATGGTAAGTGGTAATCGTAGCCCATGGATGCGTGTGACGTCAGCAACAGTGATTTTACAATTCGTCGCACCCATCACCGATGTGAAATTGGGGCCAGGAACATGTTTTCGAACCTCTGGGAACCTCAGATATCGACTTTAAGTCCAGTAAGTAAGTCCGTAAAAAAGACACCTTTGAAAACTAATCTTAGGGAAGGGAAAGGGACCCTAGGTTAATCTAGATTGAGAATTGATTTAATCCGAATTGAGGATTGATGCGTTAATTCCAATTGATTCAATCGGATTGACGCGTCAATCAGAATTAAATCAATTCGAATTGATCAATTCGGATTGATCAATTCGGATTGACGCGTCAATTCGATTGATCAATCCGGATTGATTTAGTTCAGATTGATGCCAACACTGCATGATAGACAGGTACCCGTCGCCACCTTCGAGCTCCATCATCAGATCCTGAGTACTATCTTGTGTCAAAGATCTTGTTGAGATGAATAAAACGTGCCTAAACACGAAGTGGTTCAGTTACATGATAGACTGGTACCCGTGGCCACCTTTCAGCTCCATAATCAAACCTTGTGTATCTTCAGTGTCAAAGATCTTGTTGAGACTAATCAAACGAGCCCAAACACGAAGTGGTTTAGTTGCATGGTTGATTGGTACCGGGTACCACCTTCCGGCTCCATCATCAGACCCTGAGTACTATCTTGTGTCAAAGATCTTGTTGAGACGAATAAAACGAGCCTAAACACGAAGTGGTTTAGTTGCATGGTTGATTGGTACCGGTGACCACCTTCCAGCTCCATCATCAGACCCTGAGTACTATCTTGTGTCAAAGATCTTGTTGAGACGAATAAAACGAGCCTAAACACGAAGTGGTTTAGTTGCAAGGATGATTGGTACTGGTGACCACCTTCCGGCTCCATCATCAGACCCTGAGTACTATTTTGTGTCAAAGATCTTGCTAAGACGAATAAAACGAGCCTAAACACGAAGTGGTTTAGTTGCATGGTTGATTGGTACCGGTGACCACCTTCCGGCTCCATCATCAGACCCTGAGTACTATCTTGTGTCAAAGATCTTGTTGAGACGAATAAAACGAGCCTAAACACGAAGTGGTTTAGTTGCATGGTTGATTGGTACTGGTGACCACCTTCCGGCTCCATCATCAGACCCTGAGTACTATCTTGTGTCAAAGATCTTGTTGAGACGAATCAAACGAGCCCAAACACGAAGTGGTTTAGTTGCATGGTTGATTGGTACCGGTGACCACCTTCCGGCTCCATCATCAGACCCTGAGTACTATCTTGTGTCAAAGATCTTGTTGAGACGAATAAAACGAGCCTAAACACGAAGTGGTTTAGTTGCAAGGATGATTGGTACTGGTGACCACCTTCCGGCTCCATCATCAGACCCTGAGTACTATTTTGTGTCAAAGATCTTGTTAAGACGAATAAAACGAGCCTAAACACGAAGTGGTTTAGTTGCATGGTTGATTGGTACCGGTGACCACCTTCCGGCTCCATCATCAGACCCTGAGTACTATCTTGTGTCAAAGATCTTGTTGAGACGAATAAAACGAGCCTAAACACGAAGTGGTTTAGTTGCATGGTTGATTGGTACTGGTGACCACCTTCCGGCTCCATCATCAGACCCTGAGTACTATCTTGTGTCAAAGATCTTGTTGAGACGAATCAAACGAGCCCAAACACGAAGTGGTTTAGTTGCATGGTTGATTGGTACCGGTGACCACCTTCCGGCTCCATCATCAGACCCTGAGTACTATCTTGTGTCAAAGATCTTGTTGAGACGAATAAAACGAGCCTAAACACGAAGTGGTTTAGTTGCATGGTTGACTGGTACTGGTGACCACCTTCCGGCTCCATCATCAGACCCTGAGTACTATCTTAAGTCAAAGATCTTGTTGTGCCGAATCAAACGTGCCCAAACACGAAGTGGTTTAGTTGCATGGTTGATTGGTACCGGTGACCACCTTCCGGCTCCATCATCAGACCCTGAGTACTATCTTGAGTCAAATAAATACATATAGAATGTCAGGTCGTTTCAAATATTTTTAATCATGTCCGGTAGTTTATTAAACTGTACCATTATAAATTATAATACTATAAAAACAGTGCTAGGATCAAAGTCTCTCGTTGCGGTTTACACGCACACAGTGTAGCGTTTTACACGGCGCTTGCCGCACACAATGATAAAAAACGTCGTCGTCGCCGTTGAAAATGTGCGGAGCCGACCGACACACGTCCTGCCTGTACAAGCTCTGCCGCGGCACTGAGCTGGCGAGCGCGCGTCATCGGTAATATAGAGTAGTTTTCAAAAAATTGCCAAAAAATTATAGTAGAATTTCATAAACACTAATGTATACCAACAGTATAAGCAAACGTTGCAGATTGCTTAAGTATGAAAATGACTTCGATATTAAGTAGATTTTCGTAGAAATTGACACTTGTTTCGGAGAGAAAATTGAGTTCGTTTTACTTTGATTTTCTCTTTCTCAAAGGTATGTAGGAAAAATATCGTTTGATATGCCTAAAATACAGGGTATTAGTAATACAAAATAGCCAGGTTTAGCAGAGTAAACTTCTCAACATTTCCAAATAAGAGCTTGCCGTTCAGTACTTCACGGGGTTTTTCGGAAACGACCATCAGAAAAAAAATCATTACTAATTTAATAAGTCCTTTTTCTAATATTTACAACGATATTTAAAAAGATAAGAAGACGCTTTTACTGGAACAAGTACTCATTGTTTCTAATAATGAGCACAAAGTCCTGAATTTCGTCGACTCGTATCATCAATTTTGCATTATTTCGACTTTTCTTGTAAGAGCGCTCTTAAATAAATTTAATTTAATTTAATTTATTTTTATTTAATTTAAACATTATGTTTCTTAAAGCGTCCATAGTTGTTCCTGGATCACATTATGTGACTTCGCTCACACACACAAAAACACACTATATGAAATATAGTTGTCATTCTCATATAAGCCTTAATTTCGTACCTGCCTTTAATTACCGAACATCCCCAGACACCAGTAAACCATAATCTTGACAAAGAACAGTAGGGCAATAATCGTTACGCATCCAACTAATCAAACTTGGGGGATTCAATTACACGCGGCGCCATCAGATGACCCTTATTACTGAGACAAGATCTTTACTGTCCCTACTGGGTATGGTTTATTGTGAGAAACGCGGCGTTTATTTTTGAGCGTTTAATTAAAGATTACCGCTGATTTTGTTGCACATAAAAGCTTTAAAACTTGGGTTGTAAAACAATAAGCCCATGAATAAGCATGAGTAAGCCCATTCATAATTTAAAAAAAAAAAAAAAACATAAATAAATACATCATTGTATTATGTACTCTATGTACGAACCTCTCATAAGTCTTATACTTGCTTTGTTGAATTTATCAATGCTTTTAATCGCCAAATACTGTAGTATAAATATTTTATACAACATATTTATATTTACTTGAAACAGCTAGACTTCATGTAATGTGAGTAATGACTCGTACAAAGGAATTAGGTCTCTATATATGTATTAGGTATATAAACAAGTATGGCAAATTACACCGGAAAATTAGACTGTTATTAGTCAGAAGAATGAACAATACTTTTGTGTCGGGAGAGATGCGGGGCGGGGTGGGTTTTTCGAATAGTTTTAGTATAGGTTTTTATTGGTTAGATTAGTTTTAGTTGTATTCATTGTTAAGATTATTTTTTAAATAGTTCTTAGATATTTCTTAATGACTGTATTTTTTTTCACTTATTGACTAAAATGGAGACACTGATAATTCTGCATGTCAAAACGTCCCGTTTATCCAGTAAGTGCGTCACTAATGAGTTCCTTGTCTTGTGATCTAAGTCACGGTTCGTGCCTTTGTCTAATTGTTTCTTATTCAAATCGAACGTTAAACAATAGTTAATGAATATTGAAGCCGTTCACATTCGGTAATAAATGTTCGCATTCGGTAATAAAAGAGTCAGTTATAAACCCAACATGTTGTTTAGACTAAGCGAAACGGTAACTACGTTAAAAACCAAGGTAAAATATTACGAGACTTACAAGATTAGAAATAGTGTCTTATTTGTAAGTGTTTTTTTTATGACAACGTACAGGATGCTTTTGTTATCCTGACCAAACTCTGAAGGGTGAATATATAGGTCATACTGAACAACTTTTACTATAAGGCCAACCCTGAAATCAAAATAATTTTATAACCTATAATACATCAGATTACTAGTATAGTGCAAGACGCATAAAAGGATACTCATGTCAAAAGTAAATCACCTTAGCGCATAAGGTTTGGCCCTATGTTTGACTGGGAGTCTTGATTACATCTTTAGTGGGTCCGCATTTGTTTGGTCTAATAGTCACAAATAAATATTATTATGGGCAGTAGAGTGTCCCTTAATAAAACATATGAAATAAAATATATCATCCCAACATGGTTAGTTAGTAAGGTATAAATAGATACAACTGAAACATGCCACACTGAACGCTTAACCCAAATCTGCCAAAAAAGGAAGCGTTAAAGTAGAGTTCTTAGAAAACAGGTGTCGAAGCCGGGCGGTCCATACATTTGTTTACACTCCAGCATCTTTGATGTGCGGAAACAGACAGATGGGCTTTATGGTGCGATAATGGCGCTTGTAACAACATGCTTGACAATATTATTTATACTAGGTTTATTCACTTTTTAAGTTATTTTGTCACGCGAGTTTTCCACGGCTTGAGGAAATCCATAAGTAAACACGGGCAAATTCAAATCCACAAAATAACTAGAAATATCCTTGCAGAGTGCTTGCTTCCACTGGATTAATGTAGAAATATTAAAAAGTTAACAATCTGTTCAATTGATTATTTCCATCAGTTTCAGGCACCGTTAAGAGGAATAAAACCAGATGATTAGTTATTGCGACACAAAGGTACATTTATGGATCGGATCTGTCAGTGTCACAAGTGGATCGTATGGAGATATAATTTTTGACGTTTATTAGAATTAGAATCGGGGCGTCAGTCTTTATAGGTCTAAAGTAAATATCAGTGTTAACAAATCATATGGCTTAAGCATAAAGCACCACAGGTAATAGATAACTTTTTAGCTCCCTTATAGACAATAATTTTGCAAATGTAAAAGTTCAAAAACCAACAGTGTTGTTAGTGATTATGTTAGCCCCAATATTAAAAATTTTCTTAAACAGAAATAAACTCGTTATCTTTGTTTCATGTATCATGTTTACTTCTATTTAAATGACGCCTAATTTTGTAAGGCAAGTGTTACCTCCATCACAGTCATCTTGAATTACGTATGTAAATAAGCTGGCCAGAATACCCGTCTCACCATCTATGCAAATCGTCGGATCACATTGCAACACGACCCCCAGACGATACAAACTTGCCCAGGTTCAAAGCGGTCAAGATGTCTGGCTTGATGTTTAACTTCGCCGACTAACCACTGGCAATTTGCATAGCTACACCTAAACAAATGACTGCTGGGCATGCTTGAGTTTAACTAGAAATCATTCTGACATAAACTATTTTTTTTCTGCAAATAGGCTAAGAACTGGCCATTGAGTTTAATATTTAAGCTATCAATTAGGTTGTAAGGGCAAATCGTATAGCGTGGTACGGGCATGTGATGCGGAGGCTTGAAAGTCATGTGACGAAAAAGGTATTACGAATAAATGTGAAGGGAGGTACTAGGAAAAGAAAACCGAAGAAAAAGTGGACGAACTGTGTGAGAGATCATATGAAACGAACGAAATGAATGATGAGATGACGGGCGACAGAGAGGTATGGAAGAAAAAGACATGCTATACCGACCCCAAGTGAATGGGACAAGGGCAAGCGAATGATATTGATGATAAGCGTATCTTAAAGACTGACATCAGAAGTCTCTCGACTAAAAAGTCATCAGTACCCTAATTAACTACAGGATCTTACAAAGTCATATCTAATCTACTAAAAAAATTATAGATCTTCCGACTGATATTACTCATTTCATTGAACCATAAGAGCGTTTCACGTTGTCGGATAAGATATTTGACGCCTGAGAAAAGCAGGTGCTATAAAATGCTCTATGGCATCAAATTCTTTAATTTTTGCATTAACGCTTACTTTTATATACAGGATGTTTGGTACATCTTTTGCCAAATTAAAACGACAGATAGGTTGAGTCATTTGCTATCTTCTCAGGCCTACAAATTTTTTTTTCACTTCTATGCCAGTTTTTAGTAAATTTAAAATTTTTACTTGCCCAGGTTCAAAGCGGTCAAGATGTCTGGCTTGATGTTTAACTTCGCCGACTAACCACTGGCAATTTGCATAGCTACACCTAAACAAATGACTGCTGGGCATGCTTGAGTTTAACTAGAAATCATTCTGACATAAACTAAAATTTCTTAACATAAACTTTTCTGCAAATAGGCTAGGAACCAGAACCTTCAAGTTTAATATCTATCTAAGCTGTCTATTAGGTTGTAAGGGCAAATTGCCTAGCGGGATACGGGCATGTGATGCGGAGGGTTGAAAGTCATGTGACGAAAAAGGTATTACGAATGAATGTGGAGGGAGTTACTAGGAAAGGAAAACCGAAGAAAAGGTGGACGGACTGTGTGAGAGATCATATGAAACGAACGAAATGAATGATGAGATGACGGGCGACAGAGAGGTATGGAAGAAAAAGACATGCTATACCGACACCAAGTGAATGGGACAAGGGCAAGCGAATAATGATATTGATGATAAGCGTATCTTAAAGACTGACATCAGAAGTCTCTCGACTAAAAAGTCATCAGTACCCTAATTAACTACAGGATCTTACAAAGTCATATCTAATCTACTAAAAAAATTATAGATCTTCCGACTGATATTACTCATTTCATTGAACCATAAGAGCGTTTCACGTTGTCGGATAAGATATTTGACGCCTGAGAAAAGCAGGTGCTATAAAATGCTCTATGGCATCAAATTCTTTAATTTTTGCATTAACGCTTACTTTTATATACAGGATGTTTGGTACATCTTTTGCCAAATTAAAACGACAGATAGGTTGAGTCATTTGCTATCTTCTCAGGCCTACAATTTTTTTTTTCACTTCTATGCCAGTTTTTAGTAAATTTAAAATTTTTACTTGCGTAACTAGTAGTAAAAAAAACCATGGCCAATTTTGTTTTTCTAGGCATGAGAAGATAGCAAATGACTCAACCTATCTGCCGTTTTAATTTGGCAAACGATGTACCAAACACCCTGTATAAAAAGGCATACTTTTTGCTTTTTCTTTGTATTTGTAGGTTACATCGACATCGAGTCGCAAAATGTGAATACGTTAGTTAAGTATACAACTGGCTCGCTGTCACGGGCACAGACACACTGACGCCAGCAATCTTCAAACGCTTCCAGCATACCAATTCATTAGAACAAGAGAGCATAAATCTCCAACTATGGCTGTATCGTCGCAAGGCGCATGCCAGACGATATATGGGCGAAAGTTTAAAACGCCACTGAGCCACGTAGTCAACTTTAGGGGATTAACTCGTACGTGAGTAGGTACAAATGAGGAGAATCGTGTTTTGAATTGCATGAACTTACTGGAGAGTTTTGTTCTCGCTTGCTTGCTTAAATTATCGGCATGTTATTATTAGTGCAAGTTTGAAGTCAAGCTTATTACGATGTCAAAGCTTCTAAATATTTATCATGAATACGAAATTGAGATAAAAGCAAGTAGGAATTTTAATAAAATGTTTCCTTTTCGTCAAACTGGTAAATACACATTAATATATACATAAATACAATTTAGCATATTGGTGGCCGCTTAGGTATGGACGAAAGGAGCGCAGCAGGTGGACGACATTCGAAAAATTGTTGGTCACTTCTGAAAGAGTTTAGCTCAGGACGGGGAAAAATGGCGTATTTGAAGAGGCCTATCCTCAGCACTGGGCGACAAAATGCAGCAGGATTCCCAAAAAATATATGGTTCACAAATACCCCGTCAGTTAGAACAACTAAGATCCGTCTTCATTAAACCAATCACAGCCCAGCTTTCACGAACTCTTTGATACCGTAACAAATCGCAACAAACAGCCAAGGAAGCGAGCTAATGAATCAATCTCGTACGCAATTAACCGTAAAGGTGGACGGCACGCGCCTCAAAGGGTGCGCGCACGCAGGAATGTGCGTGACCGGCGCAATTAGATGGTCCTTCGAGCCGGATGTTTTTGCACTACCCACATTTATAAACAAATTGACGTATTAGTACCTGTCATTAACAAAGCAAATGTAACCGTAATTGATTGTTATAAAGTCGAATTTAGAATTGAAATAAATTTAAAACAACTTTATTGACAAATGTGTTAAGTGATGAAAGCTGTCGATGCAAATAGAGTCTTATAGATAAGCACATAAGGTTGGTAGTTGATGGTCGGGTGTTTTTTGGATGTGGTCCAGAGATTCCTCGATTCGCGATGCATTTTGTTTTGCATCACCTGAATGTGACACCTGCGCTCGTTTCTCATCGGGTCCTGAACTGCTCTGAAGAATGTTTGGCGATAATTTTAGATTGCATTCCTTCTCTAATTAGAGGCGATTAAGTAGATATACAAGTTACTGGGAGTATGTACACATGCACTTAAAAATAATCAGCCAATCATTGAATAATACAAAAATAACTAAAGCAATGAATACCTTTTGATCTTCTTCTTCTTCCCAGACCTTATCCCATTTACTTGGGGTCGGCCTTCCCTGTCCTCTTCTTCCATTCTGCACGATTTAGTGCCAGGTGTGCGTCATTTATGCCTTGCTCCCTCAGGCTTTTCTCCACCGTCGTCAACCAAGTGGCAGGTGGTCTCCCGCTTCTTCGCGTCGTCGTAGGCATGGCTAAGGCTACATTGACCATGTGTTCAGGAGGTCGTCTCTGAATGTGCCCGTACCACCGTAGACGTTTCTCAACAAGCTTATCTGTTATCGGTGCGACTTTGAAACTGCCCCTGATGTACTGGTTTCTAATCTTATCCAGCAGACTGACGCCTGCAGACCAACGCAGCATGCGCATCTCTGTAGTGTGAAGTTTGTTTAGATGGCACTTGTTCGTGGCCCAGCACTCAGCGCCGTAAAGTACTGCAGGTCTTATGGCAGTTTTGTAGATGGTTCCCTTTACTTTTATGGGCATTCGTTTGCCCCAGACCACTGGCTGCCCCAGACCAATGGCTGAATACCTTTTGATCAATATCTTAAAACCGATTTTGTTGTTATTGGGCATTTTCACTTAAAAGTGTAGGTACCATTTACTTTTTTTCGGAAATCCATCAACTTTAGGGTTATTTTGTTCTCAGCATCACGAGGACTAATCGATTTAAAAAGAAAAAAATGTGTCCCAAACAAAAATTCAGTTTTATAACGCCTATCACATACCTACATTTTGTATGGACCGTTACAAAGCTGACACCCAAAATTTGTATGAAAAACTGGGGAGACATTTTCATTGTCTCATTCAATAGTACTCGTGAGTCTAAATAGCCCAAAAGTCGATGGTTTTGGAAAAAAAGTAATAAGTACATTTCTCAAAACCCTTATTTATTATGTACGAACCGACCTGTTGGCCGATTCATAGTTCACAAGCCCCATTTTTTGTGAAAGTAGTATTAACAACATTTCGGACTATAGTTGATAGGTTTTACGGTGTTAAAAATTATAACCATAAACAATACCAATATTTTGGTTACCCTGATAATCATGCGTCTCCCTATAGATATTGCTTGCCCCGCGAATGGGCCGATAAATTGTGTGTCAGAGAGCATTTCCTGAAAATAATGGCCGTCATTTTTCATAGCGATTATACGCGATAGATGGACGTTTGTCATGTCTGGCGTATGTGGACTGCTGTGTGTGAATCAGTTAGTGTTCTCATACTTAAATAGTTACCTATAGATGGTCAAGCAAATCTTGTCAGTAAAAAAAGGCGCGAAATTCAAATTTTCTATGGGATGATATCCCTTCGCGCCTACATTTTTCAAATTTGCCGCCTTTTTCTACTGACAAGATCTGCTTGACCAAGTTTATATCTTTATTAAGTATTCATACAGTTACCTATATCATGCGGATTAAGTATGATTTGGAAATATTTCAAAAATAAAATTATATCCAGTAGGTTTTCAGAAATTATTATTAAGACTGTTCCAGTTAAAGGTTTTGTAAAAGCTTTGGTATATTACTAGGGAATGCAAATCGGTTATTTTTGTCTGGAAATAATCGGTTATCAACCGAAACCGCGGTTATTTCCATACAAAAAATAACCGATTTGCATTCCCTATATATTACACTTTGGTAGTGTCTGTTTGGAAAGAGATAATTCGAGGAATGTATTGGGCGCCATACATTCTACGACTCTTCTCTTTCCTTAAAAACTCTATAGTAGGTACTTACATTTTTCTTTATTAATTTTAGGAACATGTAGTACTGTAAATTTTCTATTTTTTAATGAATATACCTAAACGTTGAGTTTACACTTTCTGTTTGGGATGTAATACTATAATGGTTTCTATGAAACCTTATTTTGAATGTTATTAAAACACCGAAAACACAAAAACAAATGTGTATTTTATATGTAATTTATCAAGTTTCTCAGTTGATAGCGATAGTTTTAATAAATATCTTCTTATTCGTCTCCTTCCACCATTTTTACATCTTTGTAGAGAGGACATTAGGCATTATTATTTGCACATTATATTTATATTTTGTGCAATATAATTCAAATAAATAAAAACAACTTTCATCAAAGATTCACAAGACTAGCGACTACAGTATGAATTTTATTCAAAGTAAATATGAAAGAGAATATTCTCTTGTTATTTACTGGCAACCTTTTTCGCAAATGTACACTATTAAGTGGCGAGAATTGCATAAATTTATTCTGAGAGCCCCATTCCATATTCAGGGGCGTGAGGACGCAAATACTCGTACTAGTTTCGGGGCTTCCGGCGTACTGGTGCAGGACACAGTCGGAACGGGTTAACATTTGCTATATAATAAATAAATATCATTAATATAGGTAGATTTTAATTATACATGGACAAAATATTAAATTACATAAATTACTAAAAGACATAAATAGGAATATAAAACTAAAACTAACTACAATTAAAATAATTAAAACTAAAAATTAAAAATACCTATAGGTATATGTAGAGCTTATACTCTATATCTTTAGGTATTTATACAAAAGTAAACAAATCATTTGTACATTTACGGGCAGTTATAACATTTATTGATTAACCAACCAAATACAAAACCGCCTGGATCGGTCACTGAACAACCTGACTTTAACCTACTTTATTTCATCGTGTCGTGTTTTCATCTACCGTCAACTGGCCTAAGGAGCTATTTGAGGGTAGATTTTATTTATTTTTATTTAAATATCTAAAGATACACCCCCTTATTCATAAACGTTTACTAAAGTTAGCAAGCCGATAATAATCGTTTATCCCTTTCCATCATACCAATACATCGAAAAGGGACAAACGATTATTATCGGCTTGTCAACTTTAGTAAACGTTTATGAAGGGGGACAGACTATAGGATTTTGTGATACGACTAATTAATACCTCGTTAATTTGTACAAACACATAGGGTATAAAAAAGATCGACTACTTAGTCGAAAATTAAAATCACGCTTGAATAGAAATCGCGGACATTTGCTTGTTATCTGTTTGTTTACGTGACACCGTGATAAAAGCATTGTCTGTGCCTTTTTGTCACTTGGTGTTAAAGAGTAATACTAATTTTATCATGTGGGAAAAGCTGTCCATAATTCGCCTGCTGGTTGAATCACGTTTTATAAATCTGTCTCCAGAGTGTAGCAGGCTCCGTAAATGATCAGGTTATAATCTTGTCTCTTACTTATTTAAGTGTAATTTTAGCATATTTATAAACCACCTGCATCTACTGTTGCTGTTTCTTGTCGAGTCTACGTTCTAATACCTTTAAAGTAAAATGTTTTCAAATGAAAAACTCTTTCCCGTTTTTAATGTCTTCTTCTGAGGCTTTACATGTTTACCTTTTCTTGATTGTGCTTCCACATTTAAAGTCGGATAATGGTTTCAATTTAAAACAAAGGAAGAAATATTTGCATAACAGTAACTGTAGTCCAAAACTACATTAAGTAGCTTCGTAAGTAGCCTTGGCAAGACTGCTATAGCAGTTTCAAATTGACATATTCGCTAACGTCTGCGTGACTTACTTTCTATACATCTCACTCGCACTAATATACTAGTACGAAAAAGTATGCCAGTACAAGATGTATAGAAAGTAAGTTAAGTCAGTGTCAAACTGGTGGTAGACGTACAGTATGACTATCATTTGAATGTCGCAGTTAGTGTTACGGCGCCCTTAGACCAACTCAAACGTAGAACAATATGGTTCGTAGGTACAGTCAGCTGCAGAAGTTAGTAGGCGGGCGAGGTATTCAAAATTACCTTGACACGCTATTATTTTTTTAACAATAAAGTCGCGACAAGATCATTTTGAACACCTCGCCTGCTTAGCAACTTCTGCTGCTGACTGTACTTCCTATCCGAATTAACTCAGATGATTCCGAGACAGCAACAGAGATGGTGCTGCCATCAATATGAGTATTACAAGCTTTTATTTACTTTCACCTGACCGTTGTCTGTGTGTAATCAAATCTTGCAAGTTAAATTTGATCCACTTCCAGGTTTCCGATTGATCTGAAATTTTGCATACATACGTAAGTCGGGTGACAATGCAATATTATGGTATCATCGAGCTGATCTAATGATGGAGACCGGAGGTGGCCATATGAACTATGTGATAAAATAACGAAACCTAATTGTGTTTGGGGTTTTTAGAATTGTCTCGATGAGCATTAAGTAGTTGCATGTGGAAAGAAAAGTACAGTCAGCGATAAAAGCTTGTACCTAAATGAAATTTTTGCCAAAAACTTATTTTTACATTCTTTGTACTCGCATATCATTATCATTTTTAGCATCTAAGCCCATGAGTTATGAAAGACTTTGTACAAGAATAAACATTAACAACATAAACTACTTAGTAGTCTCCTGGCAATCTGGGATGCAAATGAGTGCAGGTGAGTGCACCCAAAGTGCACTTTGCACAATTTCGGTCTTAACGATTGTGACAACGTGCTTAAGCGGCTTATGTGTTGTGACCACATTTTGGTTTTAACGGTCGAAAATGGCGGCTTTTGTTCGCTTTTATAATATTCTAAGAGGCATTTTCTGAAATATAACGAGTTACCTTCCTTTAGTATCTAGAAGTTAAGTACTTATAACGGTAGGTAGATATTATTTGAACATTATTTATTTATTTATCGTAAGGTCGTGGTCTCAGCACAATATCATCTTGAAACTTAAGTCATTGTTAATAGAGCTGACAGCAGGGTGTCATCTATTGGGCATTAGCATGTCGAGCACTAGTACCACCACCTTATGGCGTTATACTTACTGGATTTAAATTAAATAGCTATCAATCTTGTTCTGGAATGCCCTCTCACCAAATTCAAGGGACGGATTAAAGACCTCGCGAACCTCAGTGAAAGGGCCATCGAGTATCTGAAGAGTGAGAGAGTGAGTGAAGTGTGTTGTGAGTGTGAGTGTGAGTGTGATCTCTAGACTATTTTAACATTATCATTGTCGCAACATTGACAATTAGAGTTGGCAAAGTTAGGTATCTACCGTGGAAAATCCTAACTTCACTGTTGGAGCATAACTTCGCCCAAGCAACGAATATTAAGGCTCCTCTTCACGTTGGGCCAACGCCAACGCCAACGAGGGACGCATTTATACGTCAGAGGGAGCAAGTGATATTGCTATCTCATTCTACCGCATGGCTGCGTCCCTCGTTGGCGTTGGCGTTGGCCCAAACTTTAAAAAATCGATTTTACCAACCTACAGTCATTGAATTAACAATATATGTACGAAGCCTGAAGTACCAACTTCGCCTAATCATTTGTTTATTATGAAAACTATACTCAAACTAATTTCAATTCCTAAATGTTGAATTACTAATCGCCCATGATACTTTTCCTACTAAATGCGAACTTGTGTGTATGTATCTATGTATTAAATGCAAAATACATAATTTTGCCAACCCTTATTAAAAAAAAAACATTGATAAAGGGATTTAAAAACTACAAATCGCCACACAGTGTGGACGATGGTACTTACGTCTCAAAGTTTGGTCAAAGTTGTACTTAATCCATATCATACTTTTATAGGTACTCAAGCTTCTAAAACTTAATTAAATATGCTACCTCACAACTTGGAAGCTCGGAAGATCGTACTTTTGCAACGAAATGATTCAGCTAAGAACTTAATATCTTTTAATTAATATCCTTTCCTTTCATGCCTTTCCTCTACAAGTAATTTTCCCCGTTTAAGTTAATTCTGAATACTTTTAAGTCTTGTTAAGTTAAGTTTAAGTTGTTAAGGAATATATTTACATGGAAACTCATTGATATTACAAATTTAGACTTTAATTTGTATGAATAAGGTTCAATTTCATCTGGAAGGGATGGAAAAGGGAAGGGTTTTGGAGAAATATTGGAGAGCCGTCATTTGAAATCAAAACATTAGAAACTTTAGTAAGGACTCAAAGCGCATAGCTTATTGCCGTGAAATAAAACCGGTTACATGACTTTTACCCACTTATCACACTAGTGCCAATCCGCACGCCGCTTCAGTGTATGAGCGAGACAACACTATGCATGTGTACCATAGAAGGTAGGATCGTATAGAAGTGGTATACGCGTGCCTCCGTGAGGGACAAAACATACGCAAATGCGACACTGTGATTGGTCGAATTTATTTGTTGCCCACCATTATCCATACTAAAAAAATGGTGGGGAACAAAAAATATGTGAGACTGTGATAAGGACACACAATAATAGCGCTTTCTCTGTTACTCCTACTGAAAGATACGTAAGACTATCCCGTTCTGTCAGTTATCCCCACCACTCATGGCCAATCCAGTTTAATACTAGATTCATGATGTGTACAGTCAGTTAAAACTATTAGCGTAGCACAACTGCATGCATTTTTTTATGCTACGTTAATAGCTTTTTATGTCTGTACATGTATGTATAGATCCACATCTAATGTGAAGACGGCCTTACATTTTCTCTGGTCAACTCTGTCATGAATCTCAAATAGTAGCTTCGTTTCCTAGAAGTGCATTTTTAGCTATTCGTGAATTTCGTAAATTTTATTTTCTGAATTCGATAATGTAATGTTATGGTAATAATGGTCCTTAATGGTTAAACATTATTTTTACCAGTGTTTAGGTTTAGGTCTGGTATGTAAATATATATTTAAATTATGTATGTTAATTGTGTACAATCAGCCCTGATTCAAATCTACGACCAACGCTTTAAATTTTTCTCATCGTTCTTTGTTATTGCCCGTACGTAACGTATTTCCATACGCCTAACGACTCGTAATACTCAGTAAATGTAACGTAGACTCTTCACTCCTTCACAGCAATTGCAATTCAAATTGGCAGATACCCCTTCCACCCCCAGAGTGGCCTCTCGAACCAAAGTATTCGCTAAGCATAATTAGAAGGTAAACGGGCGTGACCGCTACGGAACCCTTCCAGGGGTTCCATAAGGGTTCCGTAACGGGGTCCATAGCTTTATGAACACGCCCCTGATTCCATTCATTATTTTATTTAATTAGACGTTTTGAGACGCTTCAAAACTTTATGGAGCCTGAAAGCTTTGGAAATTATTTGAGAGATGATTTTTCATGAGATGTTTGACGGTGATTTTAACGAGCTGTAACGGGTTAAAAGTGGAGATTCCATTATGGTTATTAGAAAAGACTTTTCATCTAAACTTAAGACAGGTACAATCTTTTATTAATGGTTATGAAGGCCACCCAAGGCCAGTTTATGTAAATATGTAAAATGCACTAGTAGTACACCAAACAATAACCTATCTACTATCGTTTTATAAAAACTAGTGATTTTGTCAATGAAGTTGGCCAGTCGCCATTCTTGCCAAAGCGGACCATTCCTGCCAAGAGTGCAACCAAGGAAAACGCTAATAGGCGTAGTGTAGACATAGCCTTACAAATGTCAGGTGTCCGTTATGACCAGCTTGTACATCATTCGGCTTTATGACCCCGTTATGACGGACGGGACGCGGATTAGTGACGGATTCATTACGGTGAATGACCGTGTTCTTGTAATGACGGTGGGTGACAGGGGGACGAAAATTATTTGGGAAAATATAGGTAGTACCCGCAACAAAACATTATAACAATAGGTGTAAAATATGTACCTACATTATTAAACTTCGTTAAATTAACTTTCATCCTACGAAAAATGACTAAATTAAAACGTAATACGAAAAAAAGCATTTGGACCTTATTACTAAAATGGCCGTAAATATTATTTTATTACTTAAGAACATATTATAACATTAATACGTTCAGAACGCATCTTGTGTGACGTCATGGACGGCCGATTGCGTCCGAAATTCGAAGATCGGCAACGATCGCATTCGTATATAACGTCCGCCGACAGCAACCAACGGCAATCTTCTAAAATAGTTACGTTGAACGACAAACTCTTACTTGTATTGTATTAATTTAATTTTGCAAATAAAACTTTGTAAACCAGTTAAAATAACAAGTCTTCATTGAAGATCCTCTTAGGCATCCCTGCACTACCTAGAAAGGAGCCTAGGCCTCAACAAATAACTAATATTAAACCACAAAATCGCGCATGTAATTCAGAAGCTACTAACGTAGCTATTTTTGTTACCTACCTATTATTGTATTTCTATTATTTTTGTTTCAGGTAAACTTAACAACGTACCTATACAACATAGCTGTCGGAGTTGGTAAGACACAGACAAGACATCCTCCAGACTTAGCATAGTCGCGCTACCTTCTCTGCCAAGTGCCACGCATACGGTAATTTTACTCATGTTCGAGTCGAAAGTGTCCTTGTGTGACGTCTGTGTCTTTGAACGGACCAATCACGGCACGGGACTTCGCTCACCTCGTCCCGCGCAACCCCGCATTTTTGGCATCATCGGTGGCATGAAATATTGCTCTAAACTCGGTCTAGAGGATTCCTAGTCTATGTGGCAAGACAAGATACTTGAATTCATCTCTTTAATTATTTCAAGAGCTCTCAATCCCTCTCTAGAAGGTCATAAATAACCAACACCCATTTATAAATAAATTCCATTTCATTTAAAACTTGCCCGGAAATGCATACATAATTATGGTTGCCTGTGATTAAAACACAGGTGGGTCCCCCCCTTAATTAAGGCGCGGTGTCATCGAGGGAGTCCTTGACGTGAATAAAAGATACGGTGTGAACGACCTTATTTATTAGCTTTACCCTAAAAGGGCGTAAGTGTGTATGTACTATAAAGGGAGTTAGGACGTTTTGAAGTTGAGTTTCGTTTGACCCGATTTGCCCTCTTTGATATAGGCTGTCATTTGTATGATTAAGTCATTATTTGGGTTAATTAAGATTAACAAAGCAGACGTGGTGAAACAAGGAACTTGATACAAACAAGGGGATATACATTCGGTATGAGCCATTGTAAATGTTGCAAAATATTGCAGACAACCTTTGATTGATAGACCGTGGCTTGTTAGTGTATAACAAAGTTAAAAAAGAATCATAAAATATCGCTCCTTGAGAAACATAGTGTCACTACTTCTACAAAATTAAGAACCATTTGAATAGTGACATTGTTCCATTTTTGAAAAGTTGAATTTTCAGGTACAAATTATTTTGTATAGTGACACTATGTTTCTCAAGGAGCGATATGAAGCAAGGGATATAGCCACCGGGTAAGCAAATAAATGCCTGTGTTGTGAGGCACCGCTCTTCCCTAGGTTTATGATTCACAAACATACTTATGTATTGCTTTATACTATTTTAAACAAAATAAACAAATAACTCACTTAAGTATACTACATAGAACATGCTTAGATAATTAGACATATTATTTACAATTTGATTAGGTACAACTATGACACTATTATGAACTATCAACACACTGTGCGTGTGCGTGTGCGTGTGCGTGTGCGCGTGCGTGTGCGTGTGCGTGTGCGCGTGCGTGTGCGTGTGCGTGCGCGTGTGCGTGTGCGTGTGCGTGTGTGTGTGTGTGTGCGTGTGTGTGTGTGTTTGCGTGTTGCTCTTCTCAAGGATCAATACCTAAAATGACAAGGTTATTATGAGCAAGTATTTGTACTATTATTGTAATAGTATATGCAGGCAGAAACGTAATAAAACGTAACCCCCGTGTCACATGTGGTGCCTTCATTTTGATGGAATTTTAAACGATACTTGTATCCGTTTTTGCATACGAATTAATCATAAAATGCCTGTCGTAGGCTAAAGGACATATGTTTAAGGCAAATCTATGTATTATAGTGTCTTTTTTACTTATGATACAATGTAACAGGTGAAGGGAAATGTGATACCATCGTCATGTTTAGTCACATAAAGTTTTGAAAGGTTTTCAGTTAGGTACAATTAAAACCAGATGTGCTTTTTATCCATTAATAAAATAGGAAAATTCTAGTACGGAAATAATAATTATGTAGGTATAAGCATTATTATAGTACGAAGAAAAAAATAATTATGTTCAGTCAGGATCCACACTGCTTAATTAACATTGTTATTATGATCAATTACATTGTTGAAGATAAATCGTGTTATATCGTGGTTATGACTAGAAAATAAACAGCTTGTATTGTATCTCTGGTTTACCGCTGATTCGAATTGCTGAGTCACAATACTGGTTAGATTCAATTTTTAAACAAGAAAAGAATCTTGTTTAATAGAAACGTAAACTACGAACCTATATGTGATACATTTATATATTAACATAAAGTTATCAAGTTATAGGTAGGTAATCTGAACGCAAACGCGTCTTAAGGCCAGTTGCACCAATCATATTTGACAGACTGATCAACATCACTCAACACAGAACTATGAAAATTCCCATACAATAAAATTTAGCGAACGCTTTAACGGTGACAGGCGGTTTGGTGCAACCCACCCTTAATGGGGTTGGCAACTGTCAAAGGTTTGCATAGATGGCGCCATCATAGCTTGCCCCTTTTTCTATGAGATTTGGCTTAAAGGGCTGGCATCCAGGGTTTAAAAAAAACTAAATTTGACATAATTCTAGGGATTACGGGGCAAGCTATGATGGCGCCATCTGCTAAAAACTTTTACCGGCCAACCCCATTAATCGAATGCCATTTTTGTCAGTTGATGTTTATAAATGTTACCTTAGCGTGATTTTAAGTGCTGTATGAAAATATATTTAATAATTTTATTCTAGCACCTACTTTAAATGTCAGAATTGGATCGAATCAAAGTCTAAATAACATTATTATCTTAGAAATATCTGGTAGTTAGGTTATTCGTATCCAGTCTATTCGTATTTAGCCATATATTTTGTAACGGCTAGCCACCGATCAGTTACACCCTCGGTACAGGCTAAATCTCCCGCTTGTCACAATCACAACCGAAGGGGTCGCATTTGTAAACTCACACCTGTGACCACTGACCACAATAGAAGTTTGGCTGGACGGTGTAGCTGTGGTAAACAGAAGTAACAGAACTTGAAATGTTGGACATTAACATAGCATGGTATTACTACCTCAATACATAACCAAATTACACGTAGCACCACTTAGGTATGTACAGTATCTAAAGACGCTGGGTCTATATTGGGTTGCATAATAATTGATTGTCCTAATGAAATGTTGCGCATAAAACTCATTTCGCATAATTGTTATTGTGCTGGAAATATTAACATTTCTGAAAAATTATAACACAAACCTAACCTAACCTATTCTATACAACCTATGCAAAATATTTTAGAAAATACTTTCTGTTTCAGCTGGAGAAAAAATAGGCGAAAAGAGTTTTATGCGTAACATTACATTATGACAATCAATTATTATGCGACCAGATAGAATCCCAAAAACGCTAAATCTATTATGGCTCGGAGAATAGTTAAATACGTGTGAACTAGTCGGTCTCTACTTTTGGTGCCAATGCCAGTAGATAATATAAGACCAGTAGGTATACATCAGATCTCCACAGATCAGGGTCTCTGCTGGCATGCGGCCGGCATTTGACGGTCGTGGAGGCCTTGTAAGTACTACACGGAGGCGATCAGTTGAGAAAGAGGCTGGCTCAACTGGACTCGGCTGGAAAGAGCTGGAAGAAGGCGCTCAAGGTCGTGACAAATGGATGATTCTTCTGCGAGCCCTATGTCCCTAATGAGGGATAGCAGGAATGCATCATCATGATACATGAGATACTCATGTATTTCAGTAGTGTAGGATTAGTTTACGTATTAATGCATTAAATGATGATGATGACATTCTGTTATATCTCATCAGGGACATAGGGCTCTCAGAAAGGATTGCCATTCTTTGCGGTCATGCATTAAATTAGTAATCCTATATAACGATGCTGTCATGCTCAAATAAAAGTGAGTTAAAACAGTTGAAACAGTTATCGCAGCAAGCTATAAAAGCAAAAATGGTATCAAAAACCAAATCCGGATTAGCGCGTCCCACTAAATGTAACAGTTGCGTATTTCAGGCCTAATAACGTCGTCGTTGGAACGCTCAGGAACACTCCACTTAACAGAAAATGTTATGTTTTAAACGAGTCAGAGGAACGCGAGGCACAGACTGAAGCGGGAGCGGAAAGAACCCGTTACTTAAATTAAGATGCTATTGCGAAACTACTTTATCTATCAATTTATCATCGTCTAAAATCTATATACATATATATACGCTGAAGATTAAGTCGTTTTCTGGGACAAGACACTTTGTTTACTTGGGAGTACTTAATTAGTGTCCATTCATTGAATTCACAAACTGACCCGGCCTACAATGGGTATGTTTCTCAAATGACCAAAAATCTGACCAACCGAGAATAAGATTATACATAACTACAATATTGACAATCAGTAAAATTAGATTTAGGTCTTCACCATCAGCTTGTACAAGGGACACGGTGACACGTGGCATGTCAGAAAGCGCGCATACCCATTCTTTACAAAACCGTAATAAACGGTCCACGGACATCGCAACAACGTTGAAATTAGTTACAAACTGTCCGTCAGTTACGGTCGACGCATTCCAACGCGCCATTTTTCAGCTAATTTATAATGAAGCTGTTCTCGCCATTCCGGTCCCGCGGATCGCTTTCACCTTGCACTCCACCATTTAACGCGAAATTAAATCTGCGGCCGTGCTCGTATGGGACATTAAAATTATACAGGCACCCGAAACGTGAATACTAACGCTGTTGTTAGCTAACGGAAACGGAACTGGCGGCCATTGTTACAGGATTCTTGCTTCCGGTTTGTTTAGCGTTAGCTCAGGTATTCATTTTGAGAATTTAGGGATCTGAGGTTCATAGAGGGAAGTGGGTTAGGTAGCCACGCAGACCCACCGGGGAAGGATGCAACCAGGAAAGGACCCTGTTACGGAGGACGATTCGCTCTGTGCATGACTGCGGCGCCACCCCGGCAGTGGGACACATTGGTTATCTGATCGGACTGTTGAAAATCGTTAAACCAAAAGATTTAGAATGATGCTTCGCTAAAAGATAATTGCAGTGTGCGAAAAGGAAGTCATCACGTACTATATGAATATTTCATGAGAGCGAAAGAGGTGTATATTTATTTATTGTTTCTAAGTGAAATAGTCTAGTAAACTAATCAATCACACCAGTAGCTCTCATCTCGGAAGTTTCTGATTATCAAACGAAAAATATAGTGTGCAAGTATTTTATGGTACAACTAGCCAGTGAAATATGATAGACCAGTGGCCTATTTTATAAAGCTACAAGTTACAATTTACAAGCGGAAGTCTCGTTCTAACACATAGGGTTAGAAAGAGACTTCCGCTTGTAAATAGTAACTTGTAGCTTTATAAAATAGGCCACAGGTATGCAAGAAAGTAGTGCCAAACTTTCAGTTTAAAGATATATTTCAAAACAAATTTTTAAGTTGCAAGTTACAAAGAAATAAGTTTAAGTAGAGTTATATTTAATACGTACAGTCACCTGCAATAGTATGTAACACAACAAAGGCCGCAAAAATATCTGACACGATCTTATTTGTAGAGGTATAAGAGGGTGTCACATATTATTGCGGCCTTCGAAGAGTAACATACTATTGCAGGTGACTGTACCTACCTAATGTACATAGGTATAAATAAAATCACCAAAAACATGCCACATCAATGAGTAAACCTCGCATTTTTAAAGGTGAAATGCTGTTCCTGTATTTGAGGAACCCCCAGTATTCTTTATTGTAGATTTTCGAATTTTAAATCCTAATGACTGCTATCACGTAGGTATTTATCATTATAAAATTATCACTTAAAAGTTAATTCCAACAAAACAGCTCAAAATATGCATCTAATTACTTTGTGGATAAAATTCTACTTCAGTTTTTGTCGAATAAAGACAACCTACATTAGGAGCATTCCATGAAATTGTCTACCGTTGTCCCGTACAAACGCGAAGTTTCTGAAGATTTAAAGGTATAAGAGTTTCCTTTTCTATGACAAATGGTCAAAAATATGCACAGAAAAATAATCGCCTGCTTTAAATCCCGAGAAAAAAGTCGCAACACAGGAAATAAAATGCGTTTGTACGGGACAGCCCGTGGAATGCTCCATTAGCAGCTGGTGTGGCGAAAACTATTCTAGTGTTAACGCAGTGCGCGAAAACAGAGTTTAAATAGTAACTTTAACTACTGCTCTCGTGTAAACTGAAAGTAGCCTGAATCCAGTACAACTTGCCAGATTGGATTTCAAATGAGTTTCGGTTTTCACTCGCCGAATCCTGAATTTCGTATTTTATGTTTAATATGTGTGCTGAAATATTTTACATGCATATGGATGAGATATAATATTGTGGATATAATATTTGAGTTTATAGACGAGTGATATTTGTTTACTGTGCGATGGTATTAAATAAACTGGTTTTAGGGTTCCGTACCATTATTACTAAGACTCCACTGTCCGTCTGTCTGTCTGTCACCAGTGGCTCATGAACCGTGATAGCTAGACAGTTGAAAATTTCACAGATGATGTACCTATTTCTGTTGCCGCTATAACAACAAATGCTAAAAACTGAATAAAATACTTATAGTTGGTCAAACCAAATTTGTCAGTAAATAATAATAAAAAAAACTATACTCATCCTTTTCTTTTGGGTGCTAGTACTAGTTTAAGACAAAGATGGTATGATTCTTTCTGTCTATGTTGGAAATGAGACAGTCCTATGACAAACTATACTGACACTATATGACGAAATTGATCTGAATTAACAAATGAAATGAGTCACAAAGTGGTTTCTTAATAAAACCGTAATATTTTCTAGCGTTGCAAATAATCACTAAACTACCATGGTAACATGAATTACGACATTAGGGCAGTTTTTCCGCGAACTCAAAGGGTCTTGTAGGGCGTTAGCACAATAGAATTAGTGTTAACAGTATCTTGAACGATCCATAATGGCATTAAAGCTTGCATCTAAAATGACGATTGTTTAAAAGAGAAAGATTAATGCAGTGGGAAGCCATTTTTCAAGTATTTTTTCCGCTAGCTGGCGCGATTGCACGGCGCGGGTGAGTGGGTTAACAAAAAATAGTACCGTGGATGCGTGCGATGGATTTTAACTATTACCATGGCACCCGCGTGAGTGTGTCTTCTCCGTGCACCCGCCAGTGCCAGTGCCGGCTAGCAAACGCCCTTAAAACCAAGATACTGGTTAAAATAATTGGATTACGTTTCGCGAAGGGCGTTACTCAGAACTATGATTCAGCCCTTCTGAAGTTTGATAAACAGCGCCATCTTGCGTGATTCATTGACAATGTTCATGCAATTTGGGGTAATGTGTTTTTGTTATGACATCATGGAAGTTTAGTTTATTGTAATGGACTAGTTTTTGATGGGATTATAATCAATTAATGACATGTTAAAACGGATAGTTAATTGTCAGACTTAAAAAAAAAAAAACTTTTCAGAAAGGTTTTCATACCTGACGACATATTTGTTTTAAAGCTTTTATTACTACATCAAGATTGCTCGCTAGACGTTATTATTTAATTTATATTAATAAGCTTTTAACAGTTCAATTCAATTGAAATGCCAACAGCTTTAATGTTATATACGATGTTATATACGATGACGTAATAATGTCAATTATCAATCAACTTCTTTGGTAAAATGACAAAATTAATATATATTGTGTAATATATATTAGCGATATTTTTACATTATTTTGTACAAAAAATGAACGAAGTAAACTGTGTTACAATCATCTATAACTACTTATAATATAATTTAGTTCATCTATAGTTATACTATAATCTAGTCAACAATTTTACAACTCCAAAGCAAACAAGGTAAACGTAATAGTAACGGAACCCTTAATTAAACGGCGAAACACCTCAGTTTCGGACTTTTAAACGAGCTGTCAAACGCATCGTCACGGGCCGCCATTTTGGTGAATTAACAGTTGACAAGTTTACAAAGGTGACAAAAATGGGAAACAGCGTTTAATTTAAGTACAGGTTACTGTGATTGGATTTTTGTTTTATAAGGTTTTTTTTTAAGTTGTAACTATGAAGGCCAGAAATGTTATGCGTGCCGTGAAAGAGTTTTTTAACTTTATTAACACATACAGGATTTCGTTTGTTTGGATAAACATGTTTGTAAAATGTTATAGGTAATAATTACAAACATACTAATAATAAGAGTTCATATCAAATCATGATGTCCGGAATAATCATTTGGCATTTTTGCTCTATCGAATAAGAATCTATCGATTTTTTTATTCTTTTTATTGTTTTATTAATAAAATCTGCGAGTAAAAAGTAGTAAAAACCCATTACAAAAGTTTCAGAAATCGCACACGTACTTTTTGATACACAACCCGATCCTATGACAACATGTAAACGTATCTTTATCATCTTTATGTTAAAGCGAAATTTTAACTTTCATAAGAAGGTTCAAAGTACATTTGACATTTTCACAACACCCACACGTTAGTCCGGGTCTTATCCAGCTTTCCCATAAATTGTATATCAAATAAATAAATATTATACGAAAGAATTCCATTATAAACTGTCCGCATTTCAACAAATCCCTCGACGTCGGACCAATGTCCTCCGTTGTGCAAACAAGTTGGATTTTTCACTTGAATGTTTGCAAATAGACGGCTTTTGTCCAGTCGCCATCAGATATATCGCAGCGGCCAAGGTGTTCAGAAATATATGAACAAAGGCGCTATTCTCAAGACGTTAAAGTGCATGTTCTGATGTTTAAAAGCACCTTGGCCGCTCCGATATTTTTAAGAGCGTATGTACTAACGGTAACATTTATCTGACCATATGCAGATCTTATGTCGTTGCGGTACGGTTTAGAAATGGTTAGCCAACTGTGGTCACAATGGTATTTCCTAAAATGTTTTGTTGGCTTGTCATGGGCACGGTGGATTTCACATTATATAAAAGTCCCGTGGTAAGAAAATATTCAAAATTGTAAAGGTTGAGTTCCTAAACACAAGTAGGTAACTAATGTATGAACTCGCACTAATAAAAATGTATACAGGGCCTTATGCATAACGTAAACGTACTAGTGCTCGACATGCTAATGCCCAATAGATGACACCTTGCTGTCACCTCTATTGACAATGACTTAAGTTTCAAGATGACATGTACTGCGACCGCGTCGAGCACCAGTACGTTTTACTTACTTTGACTTAATATCCTATGTCCCCTAGATGGGGCAGAGGGCATCCACAGTGCTACGCCATCCCGTTCGGTCTTGAGCTACGCGCTTCATTTCGCTCCACGTCTTGCCAATGGTCGCCGCCTCTGCGATGATCGTCCGTCGCCAGGATTGCTTAGGGCGGCCACGTTTCCGCTTTCCTTGGGGATTCCAGTCGAGGGCTTGCCTCGGGATGTGATCGCAATCCCTTCGCAACGTGTGGCCGATCCAGTTCCACTTGCGGCGTTTGATCTGCTGGTCGATCGGAGTCTCACCACAGCGTTCCCACAGATCTACGTTGGAGATTTTCTTGGGCCAGTATACACCGAGAATACGGCGAAGACAGCGGTTGACGAAGACTTGGAGCCGACGTGAGATGTCGTTTGTGACCTTCCACGTCTCACATCCGTACAGCAATACGGTTTTCACGTTGGACTGGAATATCTTGAGCTTAACTCTCCTAGTCAGTTTCCGCGATTGCTATACAGGACGGAGTTGTGCGAAGGTCGCTTTTCCCTTGGCGATTCTCGAAGCGATATCCTCTTCGGTCCCTCCGGTTTCCGACACTACGCTTCCGAGGTAGGTAAACTTGTGAACCCTCTCCACACCCTCTGTGCCGATGAGCAACGGCAACGAGCTCGTCGCTCCGCACCTCATCTCCTGGGTCTTCCGGGTGTTAATTTTTAGTCCCGTCTCCAAAGCTTCTCGCCGTAGGTCGTCCAGTTTGGGTTGCATGTCGGCGCGCGTGTGGCTCAATAGGCATAGGTCATCGGCATAGTCCAAATCTTCCAAGACGTTGGACAGTCCCCACTCTATGCCGCGGCGCTTGCTGTTAGTGGTGTTGTTCACGATGCCATCGAGGACGACAAGGAAGAGGAGAGGTGAAAGGAGACACCCCTGGCGAACACCCGCATGAACCGGTATGTCCTCCGAGACTAGGCCGTCGTGAGTTACCCTACAAGAATACTTCCCGTAGATGGCCTTAATTATGTTTGTGATCTTCTCGGGGACTCCAATTTCACGTAGCTGGTCCCAGATACAGCTCCACCGCAGTGTGTCGAAGGCTTTTTCGAAATCCACAAAGGTCAAGTACATTTCCCTCTGCCATTCTGATACCAGTACGTTTACCTTATTTAATAAATAGAAATACTTTGTTTGATATAAACGTATTAAAATGATTATTCTGCTTTGATTAAAAGCGCTGCTTTTACTTCCATAATTCGTTAATTTTCTCAATTCTATACTTATTTTTTACCGACCTTTTTGTCGCTTATGTATAAATCATAATACATTCAAAAGAAAGTACCTACGTACCTCCTTGCAGCTCTATTTTTCACTGACTCTCCACCTTTTAATTTAATAAATGCATACATTTCTCAAACACCTACAAGACGCCATTAACATACGTATTTGCCATGCAAAATTCCAGAAACCCTTTTAATTACAACAAAAAACATTCACCGCATGTAATTAAGAACGTCAAAATGCAAGCTGAACTGAATATATAATTTACCCACAAACAAATTATTACCACACCTCGCTAACAAGTTTACAGAGTCATTGTGTATTTATGGCATTAACCATGTTAATGTTCACCTGCCGTAGACCCTATTACATCAACAGTAAGGATTATTATTGTGTGGTTTGTGGAGGTTTAAGTTGGTTTGCTTGGAAGGGGTAATGTGACGTTGATAGGCAAATTGAGCATTGGTGTTGCCAGTCGAAAACACTTTGAAGGTTTCCTTGATGGACGCACGCAATACTACTATATGTACATGTTTAAAAAGTATATTCTTTTTAGTATTACTGTGTACGCACCCTCAATAATTTTACTAAATTAACTGAATGCACCTTTTAGCTATTTATATACTTTGAAACTTAATAAACCTTACGCAAGAGTTATTAAGTTTAATAATTAAAAGGAAATAATACACAAACTACTTAGAATTTACTTAATATCTTATTGTGCCCTATAAAGGTTTAAAAATCAGCGTTTCAAAATGTTTTTTTAAAAGCTAATTTCTACATTATACATTTTCGAAACAAAGTACTTACCGTAAAACGGGGTGAGTAGGTTTCGCGGGGAGAGTTGGGTTATGAATAGGGAGAGAAGGTTTGAGAGGGGGGTGAGAAGGGATTTTAAGGCTACTGCTACAAAAATAATGTATTCCAATTTAAAATGGGGCTATAGTAATACGCATAATAAAAAAATCGATCCAACAATCTTCCAAAATCACCTTTGTATGAAAAACCCTCTCACCCCAAATACGAGGCACTACGGGGTGAGGTGGGTTTTCCTCTTTATCGTCAAAGTTATGAAATGGAACTACTCAAAATAAAATACAAACGTCCGAACCACTTATTATATACACTATTTAGTTTTCACATGTAAAAATAAAATTTTATCGAGGTTTGAAAGTCAAATTTCAGCCAACTCACCCCATTTTACGGCACTACTAGAGTAATTTGTGTTGTATTTTCCGTTTGACATAAACTTCGCCTTTGAGCAATTGGAAGACAGCTGGGCAAAACTCTAGATTCTGTTCAAATATTAATCAATTAATTAAATTTCAACCTTGATTGAACTTATCGAACGCTAGAGCCTGTCGGTCTGTCTCATAATATAACTCATTCCACTTGATCTTCTACTAAGCATTCCTGACTCTTGTTTACTAAGTCTGTTTACGTATTAATTAGTACCAAAAACTTATTAATAATAAATATTGGAGCGACCAAGGTATTCACAAATAGGAAGTTATTTGCACCCATATTTGTAGGTGGAGACCGAGGTGAGTTGAGACAGAGGTAAGTTGAAACAACGTAATTTTTGAGACATATATAACTGATATCGTGGTGGAAAAAACGATGTTTAGCCGCGTCCTAGTAACCCGCTGGTTCCTCAATATGCGTCCTTGCCTCAAGACGATTACAAATACCGCGAAATTCACGTTGTTTCAACTTACCTCTGTTTCAGCTTACCTTGGTCTCCTCTACACTTGACTGTGCTTTGTCAATTTTTTGTACATATTTTTGGGCTAACCTGTATTTTAAACTTGCAAAAATTACTCAGATTTTATTTTTAGGAAAGAAACTTTGATACCTACCGCATATATATCATGACAATCGCTTAGTATCTTTCATATTCAGTTGAACGGCGACAAAGCGCCTCACTTGTCGCTCCCTCGTCGTATTTTATGGCATCCATAAAATCTAACATATTAACATGGAAGTGAATAATACCAGGTCTGCGCGACGCCGCTCAGTCTGTCCTGATCGGTAGTTGACCCCATTTCTAGTGGAACTACACTTAAAGGCAATGGAAATGAATCAGCTTAAAACGTTTTTATACTATTTTTTTGTTATTAATTTTGTGTTAGTTGTACAAACAAAATTGCCGTAAATGCCAGTTAGAATATTCTTAAATCCAATTGGTAAATAAACATGAAGTTGCCAAGCGGACCCCAGGGGGTATCGTCTTGAGTCGTCCCATTCGTTATTCGTCAATTTCTTAAATTAGTCCTATTCTGCTTTCGTCACTCATTCTACATTGAAAGCCACCGACGATTGTGACGAATGTAGAATGAGTGACGAAAGCAGAATAGGACTAATTTAAGAACTTGACGAAAAACAAATGGGACGACCCAAGACGATACCCCCCAGGGGGCCTACCGCGAACCACGTTCGACGTGTTGCCTCCCTGTCACACTTATGTACGAATTTACAAGTGCGACAGAGAGGCAACACGTCGAACGTGGTTCACGGTAGGCCCTCAGGCATGAGCCGTGGCAAAGCTGTGTGATCAGGTCACGGTGACGCCGCTAAGTCTGTCTTGTTCGTAACTTGACCTTATTCTGAATGGGACCAGTGTTATGACAGTATGTATTTGCTTTACTAATGCTCTTCGGAACTTAGTTGGGATAGTTGGACTCAATTGTGTATTGTTTGTTTTATTTGTTAGCGTTAATTAATGCATAAACAGTACACCACCATGGCTACTAAAGGTGGTCGAGTATATAGAGCGAATGGCAAAAGTGTACTCACTTTATGAATCAGTTTCATTCATAATGTAGGTACTTTAGAGTTGTACCTTCCCCCGCAATTGTACCTTCAAAGTGCCGCATGCGGCTCGCGAGCCTTAGAGCTTCTTTTCTACAGAACATAAATTCTTCACAGTGAACGTTTCAGATTGAGTGTACACGCGTACAGTCGCCATCACATATATCGGAGCGGCCAAGCCATTCACAATATCTGAACACGCACTCTAACGCCCTGACAATAGAGGCGTGGTCAGATATTTGTGAGCACCTCGGCCGCTCCTATATATCTGATAGCTAGTGTACACCCTAACGCTGCAACGCATCAGTTATTTATTGCTTCTGAAACGATTCCTCAACATCGTCATATCTCTTCCGCGCCATTACTCAGACGCGGGCGCATCAATTATGTAGCTGCTCTATGATTTTGTAATGGGGTTAAAGATTAGAAAGAAGGCGGGGTTTGGGGGTTAGAAACTGGGTAAAGGGTAATACTTTAGAAAAATAATTTTGGTAGATATAAAACTGTCTAAAGTCGTATAAAAACTGCCTTAAAAAATTATAGGACAATTTTACACAGTCCGACCTAGTCCCACAGTAAGCTCGATATGGCTTGTGTGATAAGAATTCGAACCCGGGACCTCCTGCTTCGTAGGCAGGGTCACTATCGACTACACTAGGAGGCCGTTAGACTTTGCATGGCATTTTCAATGACAAAGTGTAACGATGCCATCATGAATGTCAAAATTCTATGAGCATAATGACGTTTATGGCACTTTCTCACACTGCTCTGTTGAAGTCAATGCAAAGATAATTTTTACGGGTGGACCATTTTCAATTCGCATTTCCTATCCCGATATTTTTTTTTACCTGTGTGTCTCATTTATTCATAATTCGTTCTTTTCGTCTCTCTAGATAAAGGGTATTTTACTGTGTATATTACAAATGACAGTTTGCCTAAAAGTTAACAACTGTAACTGTTCGTCTTTATGGAAATATGCATAGTAGGACACATAACCACAAGTTCATAGTTTGTTTCTTTCTGTTTCAGGTAAGCTACTAAGAACAGGTGGCCGATTATTACTCGTAAGTATAGTTAAAATCTCCACTTGATTTATCAAATACTTTGACGCGACACGCACACCAATAAGCGCGAGCGATTGTATTATATCAATAATCAATATCAAAATCACAGCAGATTTTAACACATTCATTGACTTGTCACTAAGTGCTACGGGTTACGCTCGTAGCGCGTAGCCATATCTTTGCCGTATGGAGCGCGTATTCGCTACGAACAGTGTACCAGAAAATCGGGTTGTTGGCGCTGAATATGAAGGTAGCCCGCCTGATGATAAGCTGTCACCGTACCCTATGGAAGCCTGCAACTTACTACTTGCGTGTTGCCAACCCTTTAAAAACCCGTGCATTCCTTTTTTGAACGACCAAATATTGTTAACCCTCGAGAAAACCTCGGCAGGTCTCATTCCACATAGCCCGGGAAGTAGTGTCATAAGGTGCAAATTTTGGTATCGGATGAATTCAGTGACAGCCGGAGCGTGCGATTATTTGCCGTACGATTAGTGAAAATTTAAGTGTTACAACAAAAAATAACGGCTTCTTGTACGATTCAACTTGAACTATTCCAAAATATCCTCATTAACCCCATTAACCTCTTAGTAATTACCAAAACACATAATTAACCTCGATACTTCTACATACATTTCGTGTCCCGAAGGATCTAATTGCATTATTCCAAAGTTACAAATTACCGCTCTCCGACCTTCCGTCATGTAATTGAAGACCCTCATATCAGGGGATGTTTGTCATAGTCGGCGGCAAAGACTACGGGGTTCGCAGAAGCGTCATGCCTTCTAATGGCTCCTCTACACTATCGGCAATGATCGTTGATCGTTGTCTATAATCGGCACGATGATCGTGCAAGCATCCTCACGATCGCCTACAATACTTAGTTTGTCGAACGCCAAGCATCAAGACTTGGAGTGATAAAGGTGACATTCGGATGTAAACTGCAAAATGCATTACTGTTGCTGGAGCGGCGTTAATATCAGTGCTGTATCTGTAAATTTCCTTGATAAAAAGAGTGACGTTCGCCGCCGCATTACTGCCGCGATTATGATGTTCGATCCGTCACGCATATTTTTGTTACGCCTCTTTTGGAAAATATGATATCGGCTAAGAGCGTAGCCTATACCCTATACATTGAATGGGTTAACAGTAACACATTCTCCGTCAGCGACCCGCTAAGCGCCTAAGAGCTTTTCCATACAAACAAAATCGTGTTATCCGCTACAGAGTAATCGCTGGCGGTAAATGTGTTAAGAAGATTCTACAGTATTTTCAAAAGTAAAAGTTTTACTCCTGTTTAATTGTGTGAAACTGCCTTGTTATCTTTAACTTACCTATTTCCGTCTCTGTACAAAGCTAGTCTGGGTCCATAAATTCCTGGCATTTGATGTATATTAGCGACATGCGACCCCCGAAGATAAATCCCTTCGCCAGATTATACGCGCAAGCATTTGGTTATGTGCTGGAGTCAAATTCACTCACACCTCTAAAATGATCTACGTACTATATCTATTTGTATTTTTTTCTTTATTTCAGACTTTGTTGTCCATATGGTTATTTGTTTAACTTTGAAATATTTTTATACATTAGGATTTACTGAATATACATTATCAGTTATGTCTGATTTTTGTGACAGTGAAAACATACGAATTAAAATATTATTATAGTTTTATGTTTTTAAGCGATATAAACAAAATTCAGTAATTACCTACCTAGTTAAAACGAGAGTATAGTAAATTTTAACAAAATTCTCACTAGATCTATCTTGGATCTACCTATATTTATAGAGAATGAAGGTGAAAGTTAGTAATGACTTTACGTTATTAGCGTTTAAGATAATTGCTAATTTTGATGTTTCGCTTCTCAATTCTGACCACTTATCGGCTTTTTCTCTATCGTATCGTTATGCTTATTTTTATAACCTAATTTTAGTACCTAACGAAATGGTACGCGACTATGAATACCGAGGCAAATGTATAAAAAAAACCATTATAATGTATCTGCAGATACGTCCCCAAATCTCCAAAATCCCCATAAAATTCACAGATAACGACCAGAATCCGAATATAGTGGGCCGCAGAGCATTCACAAAAACAATGAGAAATCATAACTTGCTCTCACAAAACGTTGTAAGGTCTTGACACGTCTGTGGCGGATACGACGTTCTTTTCACTAAAATGAAGAATGCAATTCCAATAGCCTTTTGAACGTTGACGAGTTGATCGGTTAAATAAACCAGTGTAAGAGGTTTCTATTGGGTCGCGTAGTTGTTAACTAGCTCGAGATCTACTTACGCTGGGTAGGGTAAAACTTGGTTTGCCAGTGTTTCGCCAACTTATGAGAATCCGTGGTCAGCATATCACAGCAAGGTAAACCCATTATCAGGGTGCAGCGGTGTGCAGCGGAAATGTAACTGCGGCCATTTTTCATAGCATTTCACTCTAGATTCAAAAAGACATATGTCTGTTGAAATTTCCGGTAAGTTATACCCTAACAAAACTTCCGTGAGACACAGACATATTAAATATATTAAGAACGGGTCACTCACGTATTTACGTGAATACGTGAGTGACCCGTTCTTAATATATTTAATAAGTTATACCCTTTTGTATTTAGGGTTATGTTATGTGTAAAGGGGATCTAAAATACATAATGGTCTGCGTTCTGTTTGGTGGTTTTTATGATTTAAAAGAAATTTGTACACGTTACATTGTGTACAATAGTGGCTTACTGTTTCTATTTTTGGGGGCAGGTTTTAACCCTAATGGGTAGATTTTTATTCTAGTATCTACTTCCTTACCTGAATAAAACACAGTAAAACCTCTTTGTTTCAGTTATCTCATATATACAGTCTGTCAAGCCATTTCCGTCAGTAGAAAAACCGGCCAAGTGCGAGTCGGACTCGCGTTCCAAGGGTTCCGTACATTACATAATTTTTAAAAATGTATTTTTTTATGTGAAACGTGAGTGAAATCTTTAAAAAATCCGTAGGGGTCGGATCAAAAACTAAGTAATTAAGTCCGACTCATGCTTGACTGTACATTTCTAATAGGTTTTCCTGCCATCTATATTTGAGATCCTTACAATAAGCTCTTTCATTTGATATGTAACATGATATAGTTTGAAAAACTTAATTTTTCTAATATAATTCTCATTTACCCCCCAAAAGTTGCCCTCATGTTTAAAATTCATTTGTGTACGTTTCATATCCGTATTTGGGTCACAAACTTACATATATTATGTGTACCAAATTTCAACTTAATTGGTCCAGTAGTTCCGGAGAAAATCGGCTGTGACAGACGGACAGACAGACAGACGCACGAGTGATCCTATAAGGGCTTTTTCCTTTTGAGGTACGGAACCCTAAAAAGCGACAAATTAAAAAAATGTAGGTGCGAAGAATTATCAGTTATAGAGTTTTACATATATTCTACTATTAGATTGATTTTATTATTTTTATCACTTTACTTTAACGCGGTATCCGGTTGTGCTCTGGGGCACAAAATTGGCAGGATCGCCATGTAAGTTTCGGAAAGGATGAGTAATGAAACAGGAGAATGCTGGAATAATACTGACTATATTTCTAATGGGAACATTAGAAAGAAGAATTGGGAAGGAGGAATCCTTAAATATACGAAAGTTATTGATGTATTCAGTATAGAGGTGACACCACAATACCGCACCAAATACCAATAATGATTGTCAAACCTTTTATGCTAATGTGCATGAAGTCACAATGAAACCCCTTGTCCCACGGGACGTTCAGGAAACATTCAAAGAGACGTGAATTTACAAACGGGTATTTGCTGGTAATTTGTGAGGGGTAACGTTTGATTTCCGATTTTTTACAGCGGCCAATTATTAAATGGGTTAGGTAAAAGGGTGGTTAGATAAAGCGAATACGGAATAGGCATTGCTGAGCGAAAGTCCGCGTTTTGGGAATACTTCTCAGTGGCGACGTAAAAGCTAGGCCCCAACAGATTTAAATCAGAACCATTACTTAGTGAGCCGTTTTTAGGGTTCCGTACCCAAAGTGTAAAACGGGACCTTCGCTTCGCTTCGCTTCACTTCGCTGTCCGTCCGCCCGTCCGTCTGTCACCAGGCTGCAGCACGAACCGTGATAGCTAGACAGTTGAAATTTTCACAGATGATGTATTTCTGTTGCCGCTATAACAACAAATACTAAAAATAGAATAAAATAAAGATTTAAATGGGGCTCCCATACAACAAACGTGATTTTTGACCAAAGTTAAGCAACGTCGGGAGTGGTCAGTACTTGGATGGGTGACCGTTTTCTTTTTGCATTTTTTTCCGTTTTTTTTTTTGCTTTATAGTACGGAACCCTTCGTGCGCGAGTCCGACTCGCGCTTGCCCGGTTTTTTATTTATTTTACTGTCGACTTGTTTTCGTCAAATCTCGATAGAATTTGACGTGGATAGATAGATTTTTTTATTATTACGGGACACGGTTTGAATTCATATTTATTCCACCCAGATTGAGGAGATTGAGGAGCTCTTCAAGTTAGTCAAATTATATCCAAATGTAACGAAAAAAATACTAATTCAAAAACAAAATAAATCGGCTCTATAGTATGAGGTGTTTCTATATTAGTTATTTTTTATTCCTTTTATTGTTGTTACTTAAAGAAGTCGTTACTTAATAATACTTATAGCTTACCGACCTTCAGTCTTTTATGGTTGTTATTTAAGCCTTCGTGAGCTTACTGTGGGACTTAGTCAATCTGTGTAAGAATGTCCTATAATATATATTTATTTATGATATCAATGATTTTATTAAGGACGTTGGAATAAGAAATAAATAGAAAAAGATGATGTTGTAAGGTGGTTATTTTTGCCATCTGAATGTGCCCTAATCCTTAAGCAGCCGCCACCTTAAAAAAATATGTATTTTTAACCCAACACTTTCACCCAAAACAGGCCTTATAACCGTGAAACTTGCAATTTTCTATGCCTGTCGCGTCGCCCCTTCCATTCCAGAGGGCCTACCGCGAACAACGTTCGACGTGTTACCTCCCTGTCACACTTACGTACGAGTTTACAAGTGCGACAGAGACGCAACAGGCAGTGGTTCACAGTAGGCCCTCAGGGATCAAGCTGTGATGCAGCGCGGGGTGCATAGCGAATGCCGGCTGACAGGCGCCGTCTAAAAAAATTAAAAAAAGCAGTTTTCTTTTTAATCTGAAGTGGCAACGAAAGTTCTTTATAAGGAGAAAAAGGAAACGTTTCTTTGAAATTTTGAGACTGGCTTTTTAAATTCTGTAGGTAGCTGGTTTTAGAATGTTTATGGTACAGTCAGCAGCAGAAGTTGCTAAGCGGGTGAGGTGTTCAATATTACTTTAATACGCTCGTCGTGTTAAGATCATTATAAACACCTCACCCGCTTAACAACTTCCACTGCTGACTGTACCTATTTGTGTAAGAACGTCCCATATTTACTCGTATTTATTTATGGTTTTCTTTATAATGTCATCATGTTTTTTTTTTTCTTTAGTGGAATTAAAATAGGTATATATAATTTGGAACTTTGAAGTCTTGCATTTTTATAATAACTGCCATATTTTTAGTGTCTAATTTATATATTGCTCATTTTCTATCTAATTAACTAGATTTCTAGTTCTAATAAACTAGACCAGATCCAAATTACTGTTGTCTTGACATGTCGCCTCATGTCTAACCTCTACTCCTAAACAATGTTCCACATCGATCAGTACAGTCAACGGCGCCGCACTGTCGAGTAATCTCAGGAAGTGCCGTGAGTTATTGACGGCGGGCCTCCTAACACAGTTGCCCTGTTGTAGACCTTAATGCAACGAGATAAGGTCCACTGATAGTTAAGTGTGTTAGTACAGTTTAACGCGATTATGTTACCATGTTTGAGGGTGACATTGAGGCTGAAATAATAAGATACGGCTATGTACGAGGTTAAGTTTGTGATCTTATTTCTTAACAGTAACTATTTGTTGTCATTTATTTTATTCTTAAACTTGGCAGTGTATCTATTATGATTTGATACACTGCCAAGTTTAAGATTTTATATACCCACATTTTTATTTAAAAAAATACAGAAACTTTTGCTCTATTAGGCGTAACCGAGGCGAGAACGCATGTATTTTTTTAATTTGCCTATTTTAGGTTATTTATAGTTAGGTACAAGTTCCTACAAATATTTTTGCCTTAAAAATTAGATTGCCTATCATTCATTTCATAAAACATAAAAGTATTTGGGAAGAAGCAGTCTTTTCTATGTGAAATTTGTACTTATATTTTTTTCTTTCGTTTGGCGTTTATCGATGTACATAAATGTCATCTTAGCTGGCCAACTAAGATGACATTTATGTACATCGATAAACGCCCCCATTACTAAACATTTCTACACATAAAATAATCGTTTATCAAGAACCTTCAAAAATGCAATAAACACACTATTTCGTATTTATTTGCCGTCCATTTTGTCTGGTATTAAAGTTTGAAAGATTATACGTCAATACAGCCCCGGGAGAAATACCATTCCAGTCTAGACTAGCCACTTACGAACTATGAAAAGGCGAAACATGTAATTTGGAGGCCGGTCATTATACAATTTGCTCCTAATCGTCGTGACCCATTCATTCGAGCTTTCTGAAATCCCTTCATAAAGTAGGGTTAAGGATGGGACACGATTTAAGTATGTATCTGTAAAGCTAGATTTTAAGATGAACCACATATTTAAAAATTACACAAATATTACATTGCCGCGATATAATTTCATTGTCTTTACCTTAAATTCAGACGTTTTAACTGAGTTGCACCAGCTGTGGTCACGGAAAGACTGACGTCCCAGCAAATGTCAACTGAGATATAAATAAACCAACAATAAACTACTCGAAATTAGTTTTTAAAAATTTCTAGACTACTTACTTGTAGTTTCTAACAAGTTCCTTGAACGTCTGCCGTGGAGTCATAGGTAAAATAATGACGATGGGCCCGATTCGGATTTTGAAATAGACATCTATTAGATATCTTTTAGACATCACCAAGATACGATAACGATATGTTTAAGATCTAACCTGTCAAATTTGACATTTGCACGATTCTGGAGATACTCTTGAACGATTTCCACAGGATATAACTTAGAGATCCAATTCACATCTAATAGATATCTTACGCTATCTAACGTAGAAGTGACATTGGTTGCCCGAATTGCGCTGCAAAAGAGAACTAGTTGATATCTAAACTATAACGTATCTGGAATGGATCTAGTACGCGTCGTGTCTTGTGAATATCTTGAAGTTCGAATACGGCAGGATGCCACTGTTTTAAATACTGCAAACCACAAATTCCAAGTTAGTCCTCTGAGCTGTCGCATCCCTATCATAAAGCTTTCAGGGGTGACAAAAGCGCGGGGTAATTCGCATTCGGGGCTTCCGGCGCCCGACTTCCGGTGGATTTACATACGGAACGTCCATGCTAGGGCAGCGTAACGGACTAAACAGATTAAAATTATCAAGTACATAAAAACCGGGCAAGTGCGATTCGGACTCGCGCACGAAGGGTTCCGTACCATAATGCAAAAAAAGGAAAAAAAAACGGTCTACCATCCAAGTACTGACCCCGCCCGACGTTGCTTAACTTAGGTCAAAAATCACGTTTGTTGTATAGGAGCCCCACTTAAATCTTTATTTTATTCTGTTTTTAGTATTTGTTGTTATAGCGGCAACAGAAATACATCATCTGTGAAAATTTCTTGCATCTTTCATCTTGCAGCTCTGGTACACCGATCCAACGTTCTACACACACCAAACTAGAGATAAAAAAAATCAATAAAATGATGACGTAAGATTTTTTAGTAGCCAGCAGTTTCGTCAGTAGAAAAGGCAATAAAATTAAATAATATAATTTAAATTACGCGCCTTTTCTACTAACAAGGTGTAAGGATCATTATTTATTAATAGCTTATATTTTGATCATTCTTACTTTTGGTTACGATTAATTTATAAAGGAGTATCAATTGACTCATACTTGTCACTGGTTCCCGCCATGTTGAATTATTATAAAAGGTGGGTACCTCAGTGACAAGTGGCCAGTTCGAGTACGGACAAGTTAGAGTGAAGACGTCTTGAATAATTTATTGTAAATTGATTGTTATTATGTTTGTAACAAATGAATAAAGTTAAAATATTGGTACAAGTAATAGTTTTCATCATCAACCCGGTAATAGTCCAACAACTCAGAAGTTGGATCCAACAAAAATCGATAGGATTTTTGTCCACGCCGCACGAACGTAAGGTTTTCTTTTCTTTTTCGCTTGTATCAGTAAGTAAACTATGTTTACCGGAAAGTTTATTTAATTATGGTAAGTCAGTTCTTTATATTTCTTTTTTTTACTCCCTTTTATTTTAAATAAAATTGGTTTGATAACCTACCGTCAACGTCATGTCTGTATTAAATATACTGTATATATCATTAAAGATAATGATGATTATTTGCCCAATTTTGGTATGTGTATGTGTAGAAAGAACGTACGAACGGATGACGGGTAATCTCGCTTATAATAAAAATACGGAATATAAAATCTACAGTTGTCAAGCGTTTCTGAATATTACATATGAGTTAGTGAAAATCAGATCAAATGTCATTATAATGCTTCTATCTTATCAAACTCTATTGTATGATGGTGTACCACATCGATTATATCAAACTCAGGCTAAGGACTCATTATTTAGTTTTATTGCGTAGCAAGATAGCATAGTACAACTGTAGTAGCGGACTACAGTAGGATATTGTTTTATATACATTGAGATTTACGATCTGCTGCACCTTTTGAGGTCAGTTTGCGTTACTAAAATTGTATGAATACACTGGCTTTGTAACCGTGAAACCGATGAGTAAACTAAAAATAAAATCTTGCCAATTGAATACCTCTGAAGTAAACCTGATACGTTTGTAATAGCAATGCCTCTAGTACGAAGTTTTTAAACGCGATTTGCGTCAGTGTATAACTTAGTTTTGGTACGAATGCATCTAAGAGATTGCTTTTATTAAAATGTTGGGCATTATAATATATGACCTTTCGGAACTCCACTTTAAAATTATTCTGATCACTATGTAAGTTTATTCATAATATTGCGATTCCATGCGCACAATACCGACGAGATTGATACATTATTTAAAAGAAAATGACGTGTCGATCTAAGTTCAAATTGGAAACCATAATGCAGGGTTACGTTATGTAACTTGTGTACCTATTAGCTATTATTAAAGGTCATCTGCTTCCAGAAATATATACAGCCTTTGATTTGTAAATCAATGTATTCTGCTTTTCCAATTAATTAAACTTATATTATTTTAACAAAGAACCAGCCGTTACATCTCGATCATCTTGCCTCTCTAGAATACCCGCCTGTTATTTTTTTATTAAAAATCAATTCTTACCTACATTTTATTTGTTTTATTTTTAAAGATCGCCAGTGTTGCTAACAGACGGCCATTCTGTTGTAGGAATGTCCCCATTCCGGTTAATGCTCGGCCATTCTACACAAGGCGTATGGCCTCATACAATTATTTTATATCTCTTAACAATCAAGAATTTATTTACAATAAACACATTAACAAAACTAGTATTCCAAAATGTAACTTTAATCTTATACAATACATCATTAATAAGCATATAAAAAACTAAAATGAAATAAAACTTTCTATGGCAATGTATCACTTTGATATAACATAACGTTCATTATGCAAGCAGTTATTTCAGAAATTGCACTCATCATCGTCGATTTAATCACACAATTCTTCAGCGTAGACGTCGCTTCTTTGCGAGTGTGCACGTCACCGTCGACGAGATCACGCACTCCTTCTTATGTGTACACGTCACTGTAGACGAGATCACACACTCCTTATGTGTACACGTCACCGTAGACGAGATCACACACTCCTTCTTATGTGTACACGTCACCGTAGACGAGATCACACATTCCTTATCTCATGTGTATCCGTCACCGTAGACAAGATCACACATACCTTCTTTGTTTTTAATGTGTATCCGTCACCGTAGACAAGATTACACATACCTTCTTTTTTTTTAATGTGTGTCCGTCACCGTAGACAAGATCACACATACCTTCTTTGTTTTTAATGTGTATCCGTCACCGTAGACAGATTACACATACCTTCCTTTTTTTTAATGTGTGTCCGTCACCGTAGACAAGATCACACATTCCTTCTTACTCACGTCACCGTAGACGAGATCACACATTCCGTTTTATGTGTACACGTCGCCGTAGACGTTAGGACACACTCCAAACACTGAAAATAAACTCATGTCAGTTACAACTGGTAATACAATTAGTAGCAGACTACTAACAATTTCTTTTTCGTCACTTCTCCACTCAAAAGTAAATAATTATTTCATACCGAACAATAAAATGAGGATAAGGTTATGATTCCACATTTAGCGTCAAACTTTCTACTTTAATTTGCCTCACTAAACCTTTTTCATTTTCATTTTTAAATGTTGCGGCATTGATACAACTAGCATTTACTGCATAACAATTACAATTTATAGAATACCATAAAAACTCAGTCCCATTACTGTGTTTTTCCTCACAAGCTTGATAATAATTTACTTCAATTTTTAACACTCAAATAGAGAAATATTGTTGTTTATGGTGATCGGAATATAGACACTCTAAAAGATAATTCATCTACAAAGGAGCTATCAAGTATAATGAGAAGTTTTAACATGGCAATGCACATAAAAGCACCAACTAGGATTTATGTATTAATGTGTGCGTAATGCTAACTGACACCCACCAACTTGAATTATCAGATTATGACCTGTCACCTTAAACATTAATGAAATCAAGACTGGTACGACCTGGATTGAACTGAAAAGGATTTATTGTTGATTTAACATTCGAAAGTTTCATGATAGTATAAAGGCTTTGAGGCTCTTTCCTTTTGTGAAGTTATTAGCTCGAACTCGAACAACGCTCAGGAAGCGTTTAATTATCCTGTGTCTTATTCAGAATTTTTTTCGATCTGTGTTTTCCCATCATTATCATCATCATCATCATCGACAAAAGGGAATTAAGAGGTTATCTGCCAAACAATAAACTCTTCAAAAATATGGTAAGATATTTAAAAAATGTATACACAAATTGCAATAGCAAATATATATGTATCTTCTAATAATAATATATAAATGTAAAGCAACCTGGAATGTCATATACCCACGCAGGTACCAAATTTAGATCAGACAACAGATATAATTACTTTAAAAAAAAATTATAAGATCTACCAATAATAATTAGTAAGATATAGGTAATGTACTATCCTACATTAATAATTTTATCGATTAAGTAATTTTAATAAGTTAACAACCAAACTAAATGTTGAGAATAGTCCATAATACGATGTTCTTAATGCCAACAGTAGTTGAGTAATAGTAAAACTTTTGGTATTGACGATATTTCAAGCGACCTAGTGAAGTTAAGTAGGTTATTTTTAAGCAGACCTCTTGCTCATGTACATTTATCCTTCAGTCAAGGCTTTTTCCCAGAACAGCTTAAAGCTTCGTTTGACGATCTTAAAGTAACGATCCCAATAATTACAGATCGTAGTTTTACAGTGTAATTACAGCACAATAGTGATTGTCCCAATAATATCAAAATTAATAGAAAAAGCTTTTTATTAACAAAAGACAATAATAACTTCCTTAATAAACATGATATTTTACACCCTGACCAATTTGGGTTCCGTAAAGGACTAAATCCAGAATTGGCTTGTTTTGAATGTGTCAAATTTGTGACTCAAAACTTTAATAAGTCACCGATTATGGAAATTTTCCTCGACATGACAAAAGTATTTGACTTAATTGATCATGCCGAGCATCTCAATAAATTTTATGGTAATGAAATTTAGAGGCCAGGCAAACGATTGACTTAAATCTTACTTAGCCAACAGAATGCAGTGTACGCAAATCAGTAAATTTGTTAAAACTAACAACCAAATTAATTACTAAAGTAGGTGCTACACTTATTTATTACTTAAGGGGGGAAGGGGATTTTTTTTCATTTATGATATTCAGATGGCGATACAACTATAATTTCAGTTAGTGGTCAAGATCAAAGTATGTATAAAACAGATATTTTTAATGCCTTATCTGATACTAAATATTGGATAGGAAATTAATAAGCTTCTTATTAAGCTCAGAAAACACAATTTATGCAATTCACTCATATGGAACAATACCTCGACAGCTCAACGTTCATATAAATGACTATGCATTTCATAAAACAGGTAACATAAATTAAGTTCTTTGGTTTAAATTTCGATTCATTTTTAAATTGGAAGGACCATAACCACTCTGTCATAATGTTCAAGACTTGACCATTCCGTCTTGGCCTGCAAAAATTACGACTATCTGTTTCCTACGAAGCAGTCCTTATGGCTTATCACGGTTACGTCTCATCATACTTTAGCAAATGCTCCTATGGGGATCAGTTGTAAACCACTATTTAAATATTACTGTAAATCTGGCTTGTATGTATGTATATACTCAAAATCTGTCATTTTCAAAAATCATATCCAAAATATTTCCAAGACCTTATGATATGTGCTCCGTCAACCCAAGAGCACAATATCTTACACCATCCACGCTGTATGACAGACATGCAGAAAAAATGCTTATATAAAGATATACAATAACTATACCTGTTCACATAATCACTTGGGGCCATAAGTTTAACAAACTTCTATTGGACTGGCTTCTAGATCACTGCTTTTATAATACTCGTAACATTACCTACTGATTATGTTGCTCATAAGGAGCGAACCAATTTTTTTTTTACTATTTGTAGGTACTCGCTGTGTGATAACTAAATGTTACTTTGTTTTAATTACTGTTGTCTATGATATACCTTGGTGGTATAGTTATTATAGTTCGTTTTTTTTAGCATTAGAAAGAACTCCGCAGAAGGAAGCGTGCAGTTTTTATCAGGCTCGTTAATTGTTAATAATTATTGAACTATCTAATGTAGCATGGTCAATACATATAATTTACTTCAAATTGTTACCGCTAAAAGTGCCAGATTGAGAACCACAAGCGAACTTCTGCGAAGTTCTTTCTAATGCTAAAAAAAACGGACTATAAGTATACCTATTCTTTAATGTTCATTTATGTTTGCCATTTTGGCTCATGTACCTCGTAGTTTTATAAATGTAACTATGTTAATTTCTTATTAACGGTGTACTGCATGCTGCTTATAAACAGCTGAAGAAGGTGAAACGATTACACACTTAACCCAAGACACTTATTGTACCCTTTTTCTGCTAATAAATCATTTCTATTTGTACTCTCTTTTACTACTACGTTCGAACGTCTCATTTAACCTGTCAGCGCCATTTCGATAGTATGATGGGAAGATCATGAGTATTTTATTTTCCATTTTTGTATTATCGTTCGTAAGGCTACCCTGTGACTGCTTGAAGCGAAATCCAATGGAGAAATAAAAAGAAACATTATAGTGCTCATCAGCGTCATCAGCAGACTTATGATATCGGAACCAATCATACCGTCAATAACTAGATACATACATGTACCATTAACAAAACTTTACAGGACCTGATACTGGACCATACTGGGCATATCTATCCAAAAAAATAACAGTCTTCTAATTGTGGTCCACCGCATGTAATTTCCGAAAATCAAATTACATTCGTGAAGTTCGGTTTTAAGTACTTATGGTGCTAACATTCGTTCAAAATTGAGTAAAGCTATGCATTTTTATTCAGTATTTACGTCCTAATTATTTAACATGGCGCTATAGGTTCAGCTTGTAAGTTAGTCTCTAATAACATATACTTAAGGTGTACTAAGGTACTGGACTGGACAGCGCTCATCCGCGACTACGTGACCCACAACCGCGACTAACAACTTCTCTATTCAACTGCAAGTGACACAAAGGAGCCAAGCAACGATTGCAATACAAGGAGCTACAAAAGACTTTTTATCGCCCGCTCAGAAGCCAAAGTGCAAATTGCAGCTGCCTACAACTCACATAGAGCCACAACACCAGCTGCCCAACACGCATTATACGAGTAGCAGCAAAAACAGCTACTGTAAGTTAAAGCTATAGCTGAACCTCTTAACCAGTTTTATGTCACCTCAGCCTGGCTAAGCTAAGACTATGCAACCATTTTACAGCCGTTCTATGTCTAAAGGTTATAAAGTAGGTGCTGAGTGTCGCCTAATTGTAATTGATACATTAAGTAAAAATTGTCATCCCCATTACTAAATTATTCATTGAAATATCAGCTTTATTGTGCAGACAAACGATGCAAGTTGTAATGACCTTACTGTATAAGATGTAACGTTAGTCTACCATACATTTCTATATTGATCAAGCTCACCGATCGCTGCATCACGGAAAACCCAAATAATGCTGATCCTCATTCACGTGTAATGGCCGTATATCACATGGAGTCAATTAACATTGGACCGGGCGTGAAGGCGAAAACAAGCGTTTCGTAAATTGCTAATATCTTGTAGTCTGCACTTGATATTTAGTGGGTAGTTTTCTTTTTAGCTTACTCGTAAATAATCTTACTAAAATCACTGAATGATATAAACAATCTATAATAGTCTATATATAGGTATCTATCTTAAAACTTAGTCATGTTTGTTATATTACAACACATAACTCGAGAACAGCTGACCCATTTTCATGGTTTTACTGTTTGATTTGTCTCCATCGGAATATCAGATAAACTATTTAAACAGTTAGAAATATTAGAACAAATTAAATTATTTTTCTGAAAATATTTTAATTTGTTTTTATGTAGGCCTTGGTAACTTTCTCAGTATATGACATTTATTTCAGTTAATACCTATTAAAATAGATGTAAACAATAGTACATTATTGTCGAGGCTCGGAAGTAGCTACTTGCAGGCTGAGGACTCGTTTTAAACGGACGACCTTGGGAGTCCGTTTAATTGAATCCGAAGCCAGCAAGTAGCCTTCCAGCCGAGTCATATATAGTGCTTTTCTCAAAAATGGTGCAACTTGCAAGACATATAAATATTATAGAAATATTTTACAAAAGCAACGTTCTTACGTATATATTTTCACAGAAAAAAGCCCTTGCCGCCTTTTTATTTTTTTTAATAAAAAAATAGAAGTGTATTTTTCTGCCGAAAATGCGCCAACCTATTTGAGACACCTAAATAGTCGCGGTACTAATCATCTGTTTGGCTGTTTAATGGGCCCGTGTCTTCATTTGATATGGCCATTTCAACTTTTAAAAAGTTTGGAACTCGACAAATAATGGAATTTGTATGCAACATTGCAGTCCCAAAATCGAGACTGCAATGTTTTTAACTTTTTAATTTTTGACTGACCATAAACTACGCGCTTCGCGACCTATTTTTTAGACGGCAAAGTCGACTTTGCCGTCCATTTTTGAGAAAAATTATAAAAGTAATTCATTGCCATAAAATTGCTCCTAGGTTAGTCCGACACGAAATTGTAGAAAATGATTGAGGGCGCCACTGCGTTTTAACAGACAACACATGATGCAACACGGGTCCATCCATCTCCTTTTGCCGCATAAGTTCGTCCTTCTTGTTGTTTGACGTTGACATATATAACTTTACATCGTAATTCAAACATGTACTGTACAATAGATAAATTTGATCATAAAATCACGTATTTCATTAATAATTGTACATCATCTCTGCGTGATTTATCAATATAAAATTATTTATTAAGAAATACTTTTCCAAAAACATCTTGAATTCAGATCACAATCCATCAACATGCAATTTCGGGCCAATCGCCTTTAAAACATGTTTAATGTTATCTTCCGAGTTTAATTACATTTTGTTTTATTGAATTTGATACTTACTATTACTTTTCTTCATTTAATTAACTAAGTTGACACAGAAATGTTTTAAAATAAAAATAATTATTTACACTGTTAGTCGGTGCGAAGTTTGCCGGGTCAGCTATAAAAGCCGAAACTAAGTTCACCTGAAAGGTAGCACGAACAGTCGAACACGACATTCACTGACAACGACATACGAAGTCGCCGGGTCAGCTAGTTAAATCATATTGTGGTACTTTATGCTGATAAAAGAAACACTTACCCATAACACCATCATCATTATAAAATGAATACTTACTTTTAATAAAATCAGGATAGCCAAGGGGGAACCTTAAATGATTTTATAATAACATAATTATGTACCTACCTACACCTATTGCGTAATGTACCAGTTATCTGTTTAAGTGAAGAAATCCCAAATCATTTGAGACCATTTTACAGAAGTATTTACTGGATAAGAGTTACCGTTCACTGCAAGAGTTTTTTTTTTTTGGTGATCCTCCCGGAATAAACAGTACTTGAAACTGCATAATTATTAACTCTTTTTTTTATACATAGTTTATTAAAATGTCTGTACAGTGTAGTTTATAAGGATAATACTTAATACTTATGTATAATTATGTAAAAGACAAATTGCTGTGCCCTTACAGGGTACTTAAGTCATATAACTATTGGCAATAAAATTGTTTGAAGTTGAAGTTAATCGCTTATCAAAAACGTCAATTCGTAAAATAGGTAACAAATATTAATCAGAAACACCTTTATTCCTTTATTTTTGTAATCTCAATACTTGTACCCTGTACAATGATTGTATATATTTTTTTATAATTTACTGGCACTACTTACATATGCCACTAATATTGTATCAGTGTATAGTTATTTTACACTACTCCAATATTATTTAATACAAGTGATATTCCAAATTGTAGGCGTGTAGTTGTTAAAATTTGTATGTAATCAAAATTAACACATACCTGAGGTTGTCTAAACGTTCTTACCACTTCGGATATATTAAAGGTCATCTGCTTCCAGAAATATATACAGCCTTTGATTTGTAAATCAATGTATTCTGCTTTTCCAATTAATTAAACTTATATTATTTTAACAAAGAACCAGCCGTTACATCTCGATCATCTTGCCTCTCTAGAATACCCGCCTGTTATTTTTTTATTAAAAATCAATTCTTACCTACATTTTATTTGTTTTATTTTTAAAGATCGCCAGTGTTGCTAACACTATTAATGGTTTTTTTTAACCTAGTGGTTTTATGCTGATGTCGGTTTTCATTCAGCGACGCTGCCCAACGCAGCATTACTTATAAAAGCCTCGATGAAGCTAAATGACTAGAACACGTGTTTATAATTATCTCCCTCTTGTATGGAAATACAACACCTCTATGGCATGTTGGATGTTAAACGTAATAATAGTATGAATCAGAGTTGGGCACTTATAATTGCAATCTGTGATTAAACTAAAATAAAGCCTAGTCAAATGATTTCATAAGGAGTAAAGTAGCGGTCGTAAAATGAACCTTATTTTAACTGTATTAGTTTGAATAACCATGATAACCATTTGCTCGAATAATTAAAATACTTTCAAACCCGTGATCGATAATAAAATCATAAGTGTGTCATATCGAATTCAAGCTAATTGATAAACTCATAATAAATTTACAAAATAAGTTGCCGTTATTAAAACTAACGTTACCATTCTCATTTTTTTAATTTGACTAATTTTGCCCAACTCTGGTATGGACATACCTACATCTATATTAAATCTCCATGTTATGGAGCGTATGTCGTTTGTTGAATACACGACTAGTAACTCGTTAACGAATGTACTTATGTAATATGATCCTATTGTTTTTCTATTGCACACTCCTCAAGATACGTAACTCGTAACTTTGTGCGCTGAGCATTAAAGTATTTTTTGTGTCAATTTACACATACTAGATATCGTGAACTTGAATCTCAATGGATTCAATTTGATAACCGGTCACCTTTTGTTTAGACTGTATAACTGTATGTCATCACGTCTAAATTCTATGACTAACTAATGTAATCAGTTTCATCATAACAACCTTGTAAGGGCCAGTAATTTTGGCACGAGTACTTAATCAATGTATATAAATCTATGTGTTACCATGATGATCATGGAGAAATAAGAGGTCGATGGGAAATCGATATGCTTAACTATTTGATATAATATTTGATTGCGAGGTACGCATACTTTAAACATTTAGAAACTCATTTACCCCTTTATTTATAGGATGTGAATATTTTGTATGACGTTAAAGTAAAATTATATTCATAATTGCAGTGATTTATCTGACAGTAACGTTTGCTACATTTTATTATTTTCGTTTGTTTCTGTAATAGTAGTAAATCATACTTACCTAAATGAAAAAAACAAAGGACCTTAATTGGAATAATAGTGTATTCTGTGGATATCTTTGAAGTTGCGTGTAGTACTGTAAAAGTGTAAAGTTGTAACTTAAAACTACGCTTATGCATAATATGTAGAGTCATATGTAGAGTCATATGTAGAGTCATATGTAGAGTCATATGTAGAGTCATATGTAGAGTCATATGTAGAGTCATATGTAGAGTCATATGTAGAGTCATATGTAGAGTCATATGTAGAGTCATATGTAGAGTCATATGTAGAGACATATGTAGAGACATATGTAGAGACATATGTAGAGACATATGTAGAGACATATGTAGAGTCATATGTAGAGTCATATGTAGAGTCATATGTAGTCAGAGCTATACATACGTTGAGTGGTTTTCATATAAAGAATCGATGACGTATGTGCAGACGCTAGTATCAGTAGATAGGAAGCGCCATGATAATCGATGTGTTTGTGTAGGTATACACAATATGCAACGCACGTGGATGGACGTGTGAGACTTCAATGCACGTGGATGAACGTGCGAGACTTTAACGCACGTGGATGAACGTGTGAGACTTTGACGCGCGTGGATGAATGCGCTAGACTTTTGTTCCAACTTTCAAAAATATATTTACAACAATTTAAAATAATTAGTCAATCATATATCAGTATAATTTAATCATAAAAACATAATAAACAGTAATAATAATAATAAGCAAAGAAATTTCACACCTCTATTACTAATATATTGAGTTCTCATCTGAGTGCAGTTTAGATTAAAGCGGTATGAAATATCATATTATGTGTGTTATACACGAGTTGGTAAAATCCTAAGATAGTAATAATACTTTTATATTCACAAAAAAAAAGAGACGAAGGAATTAGATACCGACACTTGATTAATAAAAGGGAATAACGATTATCGCTCGTTCGTAAATATAAAATTACATGTAATGGAAATCGATACACGCATAGATTAATGATACCTGTTGTCTGAATGTTTAACTTGAACTTAGCTGGGCGCGTGAGCCATAGAGATTAGACATTCATAATGTAAAATATATATAAAACCAATGGTTATTAATGAGGAATATACGGTAAAGTCTCTGCAAAAGAAATAAAAGGTTCTTATGTTTAATTCATAAGTAAAGCTTTTAAATTTACACGGGAAGTCATTTTTCCATTATTTCGATCACCATAGTACAACATTATTATGAACTTTTATATATCAAATAATAATTGATAAGGTGCTTCACTTTTAATATACTGTCAAACGGTTCAATATTACTTGACAATTAAACATGATTATTATGCATATGTGAATTTACATATTTCGATAATGAATAATTCATAAGAAAGTCCCATTTATTTGAATGTCAATTTCAATATAAGTTATAAAGTTACAAAAATTAAATATATAGTTTTTATTGAATGAGGCTTCAGAAAACGGTTCTTAATTTGTCTCACATTAATTATTTACGAATATCTCGATCTAGTAAAGTAAAATGGTATTATAAATAATATGCAAGATAAACTGTATTCTATATACCCATACTTTATTGTGTCCAGGGTTTTATACGTGAATTATAACAATAATAATATTTTTCTTATGACTAACGAATTAATTTATTAATAAGTCTTATTTTCGTAATTCTATATACCCATACTTTATTGTGTCCAGGGTTTTATACGTGAATTATAACAATAATAATATTTTTCTTATGACTAACGAATTAATTTATTAATAAGTCTTATTTTCGTAAAGCCAGAATAATTTTAATAATAAACATACTCCAAGCATACATACATAATTACATGCATTAATTGTCGAATATGATTTAATTAGTATTATCATTAATTCTTTAGATATGTCCGAAGCAATAACGAATTAGGATAACAAAATGCACCGTAATAGAGTCTGGCTAGCCAAAAATTGTTGACAGATATTTCGTTGTTGTATCACCAATTGTCTATGATTTGAAAAAAAGCTAAAAGTCAGTAGTCGATTTATGTCATTCATTCAAATTGTTTGCGGTTTTTATGGGGTTTATTTTAAATAATATTAATAATTTCTATGCTGAGTGAGGTTCACAAACTATTATTTAAGCTCGTAAATAATTACGACAATGTGCGAAGTCGACGTGTAGCGTTGTATAATGAAAAAGTGCAATGTTTACAACTTCTAACCAAATGTAAACAAAATACGAGGTTGGTGCTCTATAAATATTTTGATACTTTAAGTACTAGTTCTAACATTTGCCGATTACTTTGATTAAGTACGTGAATTTATTAATGCCTGAATCTCATAAATAGGACAAGTGTATAAAGAAACGGATAAATTAAAAGTTCTGAAAAATATCTATAAAATCTAAATATTGGAACGTAAACATGTGTGTTTGTCGTTGACTGTACTTTAAATAGTGGTAGAAATTATGTGAGCTGACTTTGAGTGCACTTAAACGTTTATTTAGCTTATTTCCTTAGGTACCTTATTTGTGCACAGAATATCAAAGATATTGTCTAGTATCAAAACTATAATTCCTACTACACAAAGTGTGACCAGCCCAAGATTTTTTGAATTTCCCGCCAATAATTTAGGTAAAATTTCAGTAGCCAGACTCTACCTGTTAGACTTGTTTCTGAAAAAAAAAACGACTATAGCTGGAAATTAAATATTTGGTATCAACTACAATAATAAACTTGTTGGTTCAGATAAAACCTGTTGAAAAATAAAACAAACATAGTATTTCTTAGTCACTTGGTAACATGAATATTATTCGATCTAGATTCGCTAAGACTGTTATCATAACCAAATACTTTTAAAAATAAATCACAATGTAGATATTCATCATTCATATGGAATAATCAATTGACTAGTTTATGTCTGATGTTTAAATCCATTTTATTCATTCTGTGATGAGGAATTTATTCTCGTAATGAAGTTATGACCTTCTGTGATAAAATTATTCATTCGTTCATTCAAATTTACAAAACCTAACGGCTACTTAGTTTATGTTCTTATACCTACTTGATGGATCTTTAATGGCTATATTTATGACCTAAGGCGTATAAATAGTTCAAATGAGGATTAGTCGGTCGCATTCATATAAAATATAAAACTTTGACTGTTGATAATAGCAGGTTAAAGGACAATAAAACTACCTCTAAAATAAGATTCATTTCTTATCAATTAAACTCTTCAAACGGGTTCAGTCATAATATCTTAATAAAAAAAAAACCGTTGGCAACAGGTAACGTTCGAAGTAATATCAAAAGTTTAATTTAAAGGAAATTATCATATAACCTAATACTGAAACTTCACTGAATCGTGTACACTTGTGTTTATTACGTTTATGAAATTAAAACGTGTTAATTTAAATCAACATATTATATCATCAGATAATCAGTAGCCGAAACAAAAAAAAACGTAATCTGTCACTTATATTATTATTATCAAGATGTTTTTATATCTCGGCATAATTATGATTGCATTCATGTCAACTACGGGCTGGGCCCGAAGATATAAAATCAGAACCATGCATTCTTTATAGAGATGTGACATTTATGTCCTATTTTCATTATTAAACTTTACTGCGCAATACATGATATAGTGAACTATGGATTATTTTAATTGCAAATATTATAATAATTGATACAAATCAGGTACAATATTTGGTAGTCATGTCGTTTATGTACTAAAATATTTGAAACGTGAAAAATAAATTCATAACATGCTTAAATCGATATAACGATATAAATATAAAGATTAATAATAATAAAATAAATCAATGAAATAAAACCACGAGTCTTATGCATTCAATAATAATTTAAAAAAAAGAAGTGTTAATTTCATATATCTAAAGAAAGTCTTAAAAGTTTCAGAACGACCCAGGAGCGTCCAGGTGAAAGGGCCAGGGTTTGGTATTCCATTACCACCCAGGAGTGCCCAGGTAAGAGGGTCGGGGTGTGGAATCACTTCCGACCCAGGAGTGCCTAGGTGAGATGGCCAGGGTGATGACATTCCTGTTCCTTAGCAGAACTAAGGTGCTTCTACGCAGAAATACGATCGTTGACTATACCGCAGAGTCTTAGAATGCTGGCATCATGGCAAGAGAAGCTGCGGCTAGTACCGGCGCGAGATCCGGTGCCCCGTGTTACGCAGCATCAGCGTGGCGTCGGTTAGGCAGACGGCTCAACCCGCGGTGACGCAACTATCTTCTGTTGGTGAAGTGATCCGTGTATAGCGGTTTGAATATTTACATGTGAAAGTGAATGGTGTTGTGTACGTATATTATATTTCTTGAGCATAGTTATTGAAATTTAACAAGTGTTAAAGAAAATTTAATAATGCTAGATTGCGTAATGTTACTATTACATAATGAATTTTCTGTTGTTTAATATTTTATTATGTTTCTGCAGGCCGAACTAATTAAATTTATTCGTTTCTATGACGACGTATAGTTTCTCCAACCTTGATAACAGACTTGTGAAATTTTTTCGAAAACCATAATTTGAACGATTAATAATATGTATTATGTTTTGGTATCGGCCACCTATTTCCTAGTTATCATTAATTATCATTTTATTAATGCCTAATAATTAACAATAATACACATTATAATTATAATCTTATTAATAGTAGATATCGTGCAATCATGAGTGCACATGAGTATTACGTGTTTGTAATTTTATTTTCTCTTGTTACTTATTATTATTTAATATGCATATTATGTGCATAAATATCATTCACATAGTAATATCGGATCAGTGAATCTTGGTTTGTTTTAATGTATACATTTTAATTTAATTCATTATTTTCATAAATTGGTCTTTTGTTTTTATCATTTTAACTATTTTATATTAAGGTTTGGCGAAGGGTCTCGCCTCGAACAGGATGGCCGAGCTGTAAGGATCATTATTTATTAATAGCTTATATTTTGATCATTCTTACTTTTGGTTACGATTAATTTATAAAGGAGTATCAATTGACTCATACTTGTCACTGGTTCCCGCCATGTTGAATTATTATAAAAGGTGGGTACCTCAGTGACAAGTGGCCAGTTCGAGTACGGACAAGTTAGAGTGAAGACGTCTTGAATAATTTATTGTAAATTGATTGTTATTATGTTTGTAACAAATGAATAAAGTTAAAATATTGGTACAAGTAATAGTTTTCATCATCAACCCGGTAATAGTCCAACAAAGGTAGTTTTGCCAGAGTATAATTGGTTATATGCCAGGCGTGGCTCACTCCGCGATTTCGTCGCTTTGCTACAAGTAGCTAAAAGTACATCCGTTCGCCCCAATTTTGGGGTTTGCCATAAGCCGCGCGTGGCGCTGTCGCCACCTATCGGCCATATCTGTGCTGATCGTGACAGACGCGTTTTGTTAGAGAGTGAGTCTTCTGTACCTAGTACTATTATTTATTCTGTGTCTATGCATAGTCACACCCACTGGGACTTTAAGGACACAGTTTAAAAATACTTAGTCTTAATTTGATACGGAAAGTAGACAGGCGCTCTGAGATTTTTTACCGGTTTAGGAATATTTTTTCAAATAATTAGCTTCATATAGCTAGACCGAGAAAAGTCTGCAATGATTTTGATAGTACAGTGCAAGTGTTTTGTATACCTACGTCGTAACTTCATAGAAGCTTGACGTTTAAACAGTTGCACTGCGTGTGCTATCAGAATCGTTGTAGACTTATCTTGGTCTAATTTTACCAACGAAGACAGAAGTAGGTATTTACTACCTAAATCTGGATTCGTATCTTTCTTGGAATATAGATAACCGATCAGATATTTTTTTTTGATATCCCTAAAATAAATATACCTACGCTTCGAGGGCAGACGGTCAAAGAACCTATTAAAACACAACAACACCGAACAATTTCTAGGCACGAATAACGAACTCTTATTTTCATTTCGCTTTAGCAATAGATCACGGGGGTGTTCCAACAAGTTCGTGAAAGTGTCTCAGTCTGGACAATGGCCAGAAACTTGTGAAGTGGTTTACAAGTTATTGTTAGTCTTTGACAAAACTGTAGCTTTAGGCCGGCGCCTCACTGCTGCGCACGCTACATCCTCGGCCCACGTTTTAATACAAACCGTGGGCAAGCCCACAAAATTTTGTATAGGAACGTGGGTCGTGTACATAGCGTGCGCAGCCAGTGGGGCTCCGGCCTTAGGCTGCTGTTTATTAATTCTTTATTTTTCCTTCTTAATTATGTTACAACTAAGCCGTTCTCAACCGAAGGGGTACTTAAGTACTTATTGTCGGTTGTCAATAAGACGCTATTTCCTTAGTTATTTCCACAAGGTGGTACCTTTTGGTTGATAACGTCACAACTGTTTGAAAGCGAGAGCCAAAATATCTTAGTACTCGTAACTATGGTATGATTGGTGTGAAATACGAGTATGCAGAGGAGAAATATAAGGTTCCTTTTCGCTAAGTTCGTTCTGAAGTTTTCTTTATTTAGGTGTTATGCTAATTGTAACTGTATGTCATCTTAAAATTCATAATGTCTTCTTCTTCCTCGCAGTATCCCGGCATTTCGCCACGGCTCATGAGAGCCTGGGGTCCGCTTGACAGCTAATCCCATGATTTGACGTAGGCACTAGTTTTTACGAAAGCGACTGCCATCTGACCTTCCAACCCAGAGGGTAAACTAGGCCTTATTGGGATTAGTCCGGTTTCCTCAAAACGCTGGTTTCGGCTTAAAATTCATAAAGTAAACTTCAATATGTGTTCGTATACTTATGTATACTTAGTACATATTCTAAAAGTAGTACAATATAAATGTTTAAATCATAACCAAAATGGATTATTGGCGCGATATTAAAGCAAGAAGAGAAGTTAGGACTTTTTTTTATATGAAGATTTAACTTCAACATATACATTTGTAGCACAACATATACGTTCCGATTTTGTGACCTGTCAACACTACTCCCTTGTATCCGCCACGCCACACTAACGACAAAAACAAAGGCCTTCAAATGTCAGGGTAACTTTTACCCGCGGCGCCTGTCTGACGCCCGAAACTGATGCCGATTCTGTTATAACTATTGATATGGTTTTCATCCAACATAACTGGAACTCAGACCGCAAAATTGACGCCAAGAGAATTGTGCCGAGACCGACTTAACATGCGAGCATGTTGCCAGCGTCTAATACCTATTATAATGCAGCGCAAGAGGTTTGACATATGTAGGTACTTATAGAATCTTATATATATAGTTAACCAAACTTTAATAGCGGGAAATGCTGTACTGTGTAATATTCAAAGCTAGTGTCAGTCGTATGGACCGTCTACGTCTATATATATTCAGGAGCTCATTCTGATTGGTGCAGCAGACTGGCTCTAGGTCGTATCAAAACAAGATGAAAACCATATGAAGTTGTTTATGCAGAACCGGCATCACGGACTCTAATGAATATTAGATGAGTGTAAACGTATTAGAATTTAGATGGGTGATTGCTTGCTTTGATGATAGTGGTAAGGTCTTTTATACAGTTTTTAGCAGCTTTTAGTGGGCGCAGAGGAAATCTAATATGAAAGGAGTTAAAAAATGAGTAACTGACCCCCCCCCCCCCCATTGCCCTTGTCACACTTTTTCATAGGAAAAAGATACGTACTGTCACACTTGGCATGACACCCCCCCCCCCTCCTGTTACTGCTGGAATTCTTGCATAATTGATAAGGATAAGGAGGATCCTCAAATGCTGGTTAGCTTAGTTAACGGTGCATTAACCGAAATAAAACTGTCATGGGTAATTTATTACTCCTGCACCAAACAGTTTCTACTTTTTTTTTAACTACCAATGGTTAGGCCCACTTCCCCGTGGTTAACCCTTAAATGCATAGTGTTGCCAAATGTCTACAAACCACTAGACAGCTCACAGATAAAAAAAAGAAAGGCTTACGTTCTTGAACGCACCTTTATACCAAACGTCAGGTAGTAGAGTGATGATTTAAGTGTTAAATTTACGCAATATTTTTAATTTATAAAAACCCTTCTAATGGTAGTAAATAATTTCACATATCTATTACTGAAAATTACATATTTACATACCTAAATATGATTTAGCCAATTCAACTTCTAACACTAATTTTGCAGTGAAAAACGAAGTTATATTTTTTTACAATTTTTCCTAGAATCGGCAAACAATTACCTATGTGATACATATATTAATTTCGGGCAAAAAGAATAAAAATCAAAATTTAACCTAATGTCAAATTGTACTGGTAACCATGGCAACTCCAGGTTTATCATATTTGTCAATTATTATTTCCATACTATGCAAATTACTTAAAATAATAACAAAATACAGAAAAATTTCCACATCCCCCTCTTCTAGCTTCCGCCTTTGATTGACACTCCATCGATACAAGCCCGCCGCCCGGCGCCGGTCGTCTTTGTCCCTTGTTAACGTTTGTATGGAATAATCAATAATTTCTGTTTGCCGTGTTCGCTCAAAGTGTTGCTTTGATATTAACGCTCTTGACTCGATTGGGTGTTACAACTGTTACACACAGTGTTTGGTGTTTGGCATATTTAAGTTTTAGTATGTGTATCGAATGTTTCTGACGAAGAGGCTTTGTATGAAAGGTTTTTTATTAGGGTTTCGTAGTCACCTAGAAACCCTTATAGTTTCGCCAGGTCTGTCTTTTTTAAAGTACCTCCCATACAAAAACTTTTTTTTTATATTCTTTTTCCTTTGTTCCGTTAGTGTGTGGTTTCGTTGAATAGGTCTTTCAAAATGACTAAGAGTCTCCTAAAACCATTTTTTGATATAGTTTATATTTTTAGGAATATGCGCTCCGAAAGAAAAAAAAATGTGTCCCCTCTAACTTTTGAACCACGGGTCCAATAAATATTAAAAAAAAATAGTGAAAGAAGAGCTTAATAAATACTTTCAATGAAAACTATAGCGAACATGATCGGTCAAGTCGTTTGTGAGTTATTGCAAAAAATCTTCTTTTCTTAGTAAAAGACGTAATGTACAAAGCGCTGCAAAGGTGCTCCCTTATAATACTTACTAATAGCCCCCGTTTCGCCTATTTTGGCAGAATGGTGACTACGAAACCCTACACTGAGCATGGCCCGACATGCTCTTGGCCGATTAATTTATTTATGATTTTTAAATATATATAAAACTAGCTAGGCCCGCGACTTCGTTTGGGTAGTGTGATGGGTTCAGTGATAAAAACTATCATTAAGTATGTCTTTTAACGGAATTTTAACTATTTACGTACACAGGTACCAAAAATATCGTTTAAATCAGTTTAGTGGTTTAAAGTCGTGAAAAAGTAACGAAAGATAGAGATGGTACCTATTTTCAAACTTAGGTTTAGTTATAGCAGGGAAGTAGGAATTTCTTTATACAACTTTTTAAATTGATACTCTCGCCTGCTCGTTTGTATGTATAAACTCTTTATTGTACAAAACACAAATAATTATGGCACAGGATAGGTAGTACAAAGGTCGTTTACCTCTTTTAACATAAAAAAAAATACAGTAATTTTAAAAGTCCGTTTACTTATGTACTATTAGCTTATGTACATTTACTCGAACAACTTAAAGATAGTAAAGAAATTGTAAAGTACCTACGTCTAGTTCTCTTACCAAATATTATATTCTTCAAAAACCACTACGAATTTAGTCTCAAACTATAAAAATACGTCTTCAATTCTCGAACATATATTTTACACAAGCACGTTTACCGCATGCGTGCACTAATAAGTGTATTGTTACCCGAGGCCACAAATCACCCCCTTGTCGGTAGCAGATAAAAATACCCGCCCTTAGGGACGCGAGATAACGACGATTTGAACGCGTTTGTAGTTTTGATAGATGACAGACCGAGAAACATTGTTTGTCATTTTGGAGGAGACTTGTATGTCAAGCTCAGATAGTGCCAAAACTTATGGCTGACTAATTTCCTTCAATAATTCGAGAGAAGTGTATTTCTTGCGGCGTAGGAGAGTCGGATCATGCCATAGACTAGGAATCCTCGATCATGCTAAGTTTCCGTGCCAAGTGCTATGTATGAAGAGGGATATGCAATTATGCATGCATTCTTACTGTCAAGTTTGTAAAAAGTTAGCGTGGTCAAAGTCTATGGATGGCTTTATCCATGTGACACAAGTGTCACTTTTTAACACGATTGAAGGAGACTGACACTGTCATTATCGTATCGCGCTTTCTCGTTGACAAATGCGAACATCATATTCCTAGTGATTAAGGTTATATTATAAAACCTTTTGATAAACTTATAGATCCTGTATGCAAAAAACAATACTATAAATATATAGATTATACTCGTAACTACGAGGAAAGTTAAAAAAATTCATTGGCTGAAAATAAGTCATTAAAATCTTAGATTTTTGAACATAATCGTGAACAAATACGGGTACTTAAGTACTTAATTTCTTATCTTGAAATAATAAAAAAATCATTACTTATGGAAAGCAAGTACGTCGTACCTATGTGTTGTATGCTGCCGTTGGTAAGATTACTTTTACTTTGTAACTCTGTTCTCGTGTAAGTGACTTGTATGTCTTTTATGAGTTATGAGAATAAATATCTTTAAGCCTACGTATGTCGTATTTGTAGATGAAGATAAAGAGATTAATTCACATCTTTAAGTCACTATCGAAGGTCATCGGCTGTCTACTGACAGGAAAAAATACCGTTATCCTCGTTTTTTACCAGGCCTATAAGCTCCTTTATCTGTTTGGCATGTACTTATCATATAGATATTACATTCTTTTAGATATTTTTAGAAAATGCAATACCTACGTTTAGTTCACATTAGATATTGCTTATAATCGTTGCAGATCGTTACAATTTCGAAGAAATCTCGTATCCCACACTGCTACTTATAGTTGAAACTCAGTAACTGTATTACGCATCCCATACATACTTAGTTACCACATTTTTCTCTTGATTAACAGAACAAGATACGAGTTTTGTTCAAAGTAGTCACCATTACCACCAGTAGATATAACCGGTTTAAAAAATTGACAGTTCTCTAGGAGTTTATGATGACTGCCGTCGCCATGGTGCACTCACCATAAGTCCGCATAGATAAGAATAATACTTAAGTTGGTATAGATTTTTATATCTATGCAAAATCTCTTTTAGGTGCCTACATACATATTTTCTTAATTGATTTTTCTAAGTTGTAGAAAAAAATTGGAAAGAACATTTCAGTGTCAAGACACTCAAATGCATGTTTAAAATTGTCACGATATCTTACACAGAAGCCGTTATAAATCTTGTCGTCTTCTATATTATTTACATAATTTAAATATTCAACACATGAGTGGTCTGCCCGGAGTGTCTAGACGCTGATTTTTGGCAAAGTCAAGGCTACTATTATAGCCGTTTCGTTCGCTATATATTAGTTTTAACGGTGCTTGTATGTCGTTAGTTTTGAGTACGCCATTTTATTTTTAAAGAAATTGGATTGCGTCCATGTCAATAAATAAATGAGCATTGCGAACCGTTCTTGGTTATTATCAAGGAAAATGCAAATAACGCTTCTTTCTTCCAATTCTTGACCATTTTTGTTTTAAATTAGGTACTACATTATTATAATCACCATTATATTAAATACATTGTAGTAGTATTGGTAATCACTTTATTGTACACAACACAAGTTTACATAAAGTTTACAGAAATAGAGGTACAAATACAAAGGCGAACTTATCCCTATAAGTGCCACTTGCACCATCCCACTAACCCGGGGTCAACCGGTTAAATCGTTAACCCAGTGTCAAATTGTACTGGAAACCATGGTAACAACATGTTTAACCAGTTAACCCCGGGTTAGTGAATGGTGCAAGTGGCCATAACCCTTTCCGACCGGTTCGATATAATCCTGCAAACTACTTTTAAAAAATCCTGTCCGCAAGCAAATCGTCTTTTCGAGCTCAAACCTATTCCAATCTAAACTGCAGATATTAGAGACACGTTTGAGTACTAAATACCCTAGGTCAATGGCATCAGTCGGTCGCAAGACAGTGGTGAAGATGGTGGCGTATTTTGGTGTGAGTAGTGACACACGTAAGTTCATAATTTCGTATAATTTTGGTATCGAAGTTGCTATTTAATACTTAATTATTACAGTAAAAGAGTTGAATGAGTTTATTAAGGACAAATTAGAGCAAAAATATGTTATTTAGGGAAAACTACATGCTCGTAAAAAATATGTGCACGAATTTGTGGGTTCGGCCGTAGCTCGTGAATCAATTGTCATAACTATGTATTTGCAAGTTTGTGAGTATCCGGCTTTTGCGCAAAAACTTAAATCACAATGGATAGCATATGTTTGATCCTGTTATAATATATTGCGTTTCTTAGGTTTGTATTTTTTAAGACGTCAATTAGGAGCCAGAAAAATTCTTTGAATTTTGTGTTATGGTGATATAGGTATCAAGAGATGAGAGAAAAAGATTCGATCAAATCGTTGATGTAACAGCTCCAGAATTAGTTATAAACTTTATTAAACACATGTAAATACTTTCTTTTTACTTGTGAATGAATCAATATTCATTTTATGAAAACTTTTTCAAGGATTACCATATGATGTAGGTAGTTGAATTGAGATTACTTTAAATGTTTTCAATCATTCTATAATCGTTTCGGTGTTGATTCTTAAAGAGAACTATGATGATTATGTAAAGTTAAAGACTTATTATTATACTAGTGTATTGTTGTGTAAAATGTTGCGTTTTATTCATATCATTTTACAAATCCAAATGAATTTGCACGTTCGTGCATTTACAGATAAATCCTGAACGTCACTTTCGTGCATGCGATTTTTTTTATGATGAAGGGTCGTTGGATTTTTTTTATCATTTTTTACGTGTATTTTATAACAAATGAAAACGGTTCACATGCATTTTTCATTAGTTTTTGCAAAATATTTTTCCCGGCCGTAAAGGGCTAAGAAGTTAAACTTTGAGTAGATTGTTTTCTCTAACGTTAGTAACATAGGTACATAACATTAGAACATTAACATTTTTTATGCGGAATAATATTTAGGTAATAGGTTAAGTTTAAGGAGTTAAGAATAATTTACACTCTTAATATTAATTTTACATGGACTTGAAATAATTAGAGACGATAGAGAATACGTAGAGATATATTTGCAAAATAAGTTCACCTCAAAAAAGTCCACTTTACCTACCTACCTATATAATGCAATGCAATATCATCCATAATGACGGAGCAAAACTCTTCTTAATTACTTCTACACTGAAACTTACATTTTAGCATTTTCATGTACTTGAAGCTTGATGACAGGTTAACGAGGTACTTTAGACATGCTTTAGACTACCCAAGATTAACGTGTCTAAACACTAACCACATCTCCTGCTTTAATAACATACGTAATCACTAGCACTTTAATCAAAAGACGTTCATTCCTTCACAAAAAGACACCAAAACACAATATCCCCGTGTCCTTACTACTTTTTTCTTCCATGCAATAGTATACCCTTGAGTAAAACTGACCTCCAGCGTATTGGTACCATTCCAACACATTTCAAGAGCGTGAAGAGTATTCGGATTTCATAAATATAACAACAGTTGCCCAACATGATATCAATCGTATTGACGTCTCTTACAGAATTATGGGTCCAAGTGAGATACACAGGTTCCAGTATCATGTTGTTATGCTATTTTTTAGTCGGAATTCGGATCTTGTAACGTCTGTATGGACTTCCCGGAGATTTGTCCCGGCTTTTCATTTCGTTGTTCGAAAGTTGGCAACAGTTCTGTTCGCGTAATCGGATGAATATGTTATTTTTATGGTGGAAATGCAGATTAAGAAAGCCAGGAGATTTAAAAACATTGCCAAATGACTACGCAAAGTGTTTTCATATCTTTTTATCTGCAATTATTTGGTTTATGAACAGAAGTACATTTTACTCGTGTACAATTTCCTTACGCGGAGCTTCGCTTGTTTTATTAAAGAGTTCGCTGCCAATTTTTCATAATTAACCTGTCACTTAAACTTAATTCGCAGAAACACCTACGCATTCTCTCGTCTTAATCACAAGCTTACTAATACAACATTTATTACCCATACAAAGCAATCGAGGCGTTAACCCTCCCGCCGCCGGGGGTTCCGACTGTTCCGACCCGCCGCGTTCCGTTTACTGTACGGTATTAATTCGGCCCGTGAATTAATCGCCTGCCGCCGACGGCCCGATGAGTCGAAGATGAGGTATGGTCTTGTTTGGGGTTTCTGTTGTTGTTACTAATTTATTTAAACATTATTGGTACAAAAAGCGTGAAAAATTGGAATGTTTGCTAGTGGTTGAGTCCGCGGTTGAATATAAAAACTGGCAATAATAATAAGACCGAGAAAAAAAAAGTACACAATATTTTTCAGTTTTTCAATTTGTTGATTTAGTAGGATATATTATCATAAATATCATATTGCAACATTAAAATGATTTGCTTAGTTTTGATTAGTTTATTTCAGGAAAGAAGTTTAACCGTTAGAATATTCCTAAAGTATTTTTAATCAAGAATTACGATTCTAATATGTTAGCCATTACTAATATTTTACATTAAATCCTAATTATAAATACTTTTGTTACAGGTAAGCAAAGCTGTCAACACAAGAAAGTGTAATTACCGTCACATAATAGGTAATTATTAATTAGGTAAGTAATTTCTAACTTCTTCTCCAGAAATATAAATGTAATTCATTCTATTCGCCTAAACTTGCCAGCAAACTTACTGTTCCAATCTATTTGGGCTTGATTTCCAACAATAATTAAATTGAGTCCACAACTCAAAACTTAAATCTCTTAGTATTTGTCACTCAATTGTCTGGAACTCGGAACATTTTGCGACAATGGATTCTGGAGGCTTAATTCTAAGTGGGTATTAATTCTGCTATATATCAGACAAGTTTTGGGGTCTTTGGCACCCCTGAAGCAGGGAAGGGTTACAATCGGTTCATATTTGTATACGCTGATAATCTTCATCATTTATTTATGGGATACAATAGCAAAGTTATCGATTTTCAACTATTTCCTAGAAATTTGCATTTTGATGTCAATTAGCAGTTATTCTATTTATTTCTGAATTACTTCCAGCCGCCCAGACGCCTATATAAAGGTTCATTATTCCATTATTTTTGGAAAAATTGAATTTGCCTTGGCAAGTTTAATTTGTGGGCGGTTAGAGGAAGAGCATCTGTCTTTCAAATATGTAGTTATAGTTATGAAACGGCAACAAGATGATATTAGATTTTTAGGTTAAAAACATTAGATAAGCTTATCAAATAGATATCTAGGATAATAGATTTTTCATGGCAAACATTTTACAGATATTTTTATTTTCTTGTCTTGTGGGTTTTCCTGTTAGATAGGATATCAAAGGTCGAATCTTTCTATTCATCAAAGCTATTTGCGTAGTATAAAACCTTCATGTGTTTAGATTATTTTCACTTTGATACTTAGTACTTTCGCTTATTTCACAAGATATTTAGAGTTCGAGGGAAAAACAATGAGAACCCATTTTCTCTACATTTGATATTGTTTGTTCTTCTGCTATTTAGCAAATAGGATAGGATATTTTTAATTCCTTTCTTAGAATCCATAGAGCCATGTATATAATACGCCTACATCTCTAGAGTTGCCAACGCTGCAGAAACTTGTACACTTGTTTTTGAAAAACTACACTGTACTTAATCCCTCGAGAAACCTCTCTTGGGAGTCTATTTAACCTTTATATTAAAAATATATATTAATTCTCCCGTTTTCATTTAGTTTTAAAACCTCCCAACTGATGAAAGTCATTGTAATCATCGCGCGATGATTGATCATCACTCCCCTAACAATTATGGAGCTATTGACGAGGCCCTTAATCGTATTAAAAATGGAATAGTTGCTTAAAACCGGATTTAAAGTTAATGACGTGGAAGTAATTAATGATGTTTAAGTTTTTAAGTGCTTTGGAGTTTATGAAAAGATAAACTTTACATTTAATGTTATTAGGTTTATGTTTTGGCAACTTTGGTGCAGGAGGAAGAAATCTTTTTTTGACTTAATTGGATCCTTTTTAAATGGGAAGGGTAAGAAGTACTTAAACATCATCATTTAGGTAATGTATCTACTTTTAGGCATCGTTGTTAGACACAAGTCATCTCTCAAGGAAGGACAGATTTTTAAAAAGCCTTTTGCGCGTAGCAAACTATTGATCTCTAAAATAAAATAAGTAATCTTAGTACATATCTTGTTAGTCGTCTGTACTAGGCTTTTAAAAAAAAGTTAAACAAAGGGTAAATAGCGAATAGCTTCCTATACAGCTTTAACATAAATTTAACAAAACTCCAACACAAAAGTTTATGAAACTAGCCAGTCGTAATTACAAACTAAACTTACAATATCAGACCCCCCAAGTTTGCTAAACTGATTTTTAATGTAAACTGCCTCCACGGGGCGCTAAAGATTTTTCAATTAGTTAAGCTGAAGCAAAAAGCTAATTTGCGAATTTAGCATAAACCTAACAAAAAGTATCAAAACAATCCCTAACGCCACTCCATTATATTCGCAACCCTATTACAATAGTATTAAAACTTACTTTACATCTAGAAACCTGCAGACGGGGCTGTACAAAGACCAAAACCAACAACAAAAGCTATCAGGTTTACACTCTATGTCCATCTTCTTAGAGGTTAATTTCGAATGGTTTATCAGCACATGTAACTTGGTTCTCCGTAATGCCAGAAACATATGCGTGGCCACGTGCACCTCCATCACACCCTTATCTGGCCAACCCGGACTCGATGCTGGAAAGCTTCCCATCGCTCATCAACAGCATGATTTTTAACGGACCAGTGTAAGTTGGTTCCTCTATTACACATATCTGTTTGGGTCTCAAGCTCAGGTTTATAGTGGTTGTTCAGTGAAAGTTAGGAATGTTCCTGCTATCGTTGGTCGGCTGAAATGTCGATAGCATCACGACGTATGGCGACATGCGTGTGGAATTAAAAAGTGGGTTTTGAAAAGGGCCTGTTAAGGATTTAGTTTGAAGGGTAAGGTTTCAGGTGATTGTTCAATTCTTTCTTATCTGTGATAGATAACATAAACAACAAAAACAGTACCCATGTAAATATTTAAGCTTTCTGTGGAAAGGAGTTTAGGGGACCTAGGGAACTTCACCTTCTGTAAATATGTGTATATATATGAGTATAATATATGCGTAGGTAATATCATTAACAGTTTCAAAAGCAAACTTAATGAGAACTCTATGATTAGATGTATGATAGTATGTGCTGTTATTAATATTATACATACATAATATATCTCGATGCCTGTTGTCAAATACCTTATGAGCAGGGGTCGGACAAAAAGTGCGGATGACGTAAAAATGACGTAATCTTGCACACAGGATGATGTTTGAGTTTGTATTTAAACTTCCGTGTGACATGTAGTAACAAAGTAGTATTAATGAAGTAACAAAATAATCGTAAATAAATCCATGGAATTAATAATACAGGTGGTAGGGTGATGTAGTGAATAAAATAAATTTCACGAATAAATGTCTTTTAATATTGCTTACCTTCGTTGGTATATCTTGATTACAGCAAGAGCAGTATACGTGTTTGTCACGTACCTCCAAAAACGGAAAATTGCCACAATATTCGAGTAAAGATGACATTTTAGAGCGTTTTCTTATACATTAGTAAATATAAATTATAGCTAAATGTAATCGTGAAGATACAATAGCTAAACAATAACGAAGTCAATTTATTGTTCATCTGATTGACAATGTGTCAGTCAAAAACGTACTTACTCATTTCAAGTGGCGATATCGTTTAATAAAGAGGTTGATAAATGATAAGTGATATTTTTTTATGAAAATCAAAAATACTGTTTGAAATCATCCTATAAGTGGTTTGACGTCATCCGCACTTTTTGTCCGACCCCTGCTTATGAGTTAAAAGAAGCTTGCCTTTTGTGAAAAGTTTTTCCTCATATTACGTTTCATTGATAATCATATTATCGTCATGAGTTAAGCCGTCACGTGCCAAAATGAATATCGACATTGGAATAAGTGTCATTTTTAGGGTTCCGTACCCAAAGGGTCTCCCCCAATCCACTTTCGTTTTTAGGGTTCCGTACCCAAAGGGTAAAACGGGACCCTATTACTAAGACTTCGCTGTCCGTCCGTCCGTCCGTCCGTCCGTCTGTCACCAGGCTGTATCTCACGAACCGTGATAGCTAGACAGTTGAAATTTTCACAGATGATGTATTTCTGTTGCCGCTATAACAACAAATACTAAAAACAGAATAAAATAAAGATTTAAATGGGGCTCCCATACAACAAACGTGATTTTTGACCAAAGTTAAGCAACATCGGGAGGGGTCAGTACTTGGATGGGTGACCGTTTTCTTTTTGCTTTTTTTTTTTTTTGCATTATGGTACGGAACCCTTCGTGCGCGAGTCCGACTCGCACTTGCCCGGTTTTTGACGATAGCTGGGAGTTTATACACCTTGTCACTTTGTCATCTTTGTTTGTATCATGTACAAGCAGCAACACTCCTAAATTTACATCGGTGGACCGTATTACAAAAGGCATAACGTCCACCGATGTACAGTTAACAGTGTGGGAGATGGTTCATAATCAGATAAAGGAAATTGAGAAGAGTATGTCAAGTGAAATAACTGTCTGTAACGCGGAGTGTTCTGTACACATTTTTGTCGATGTTTAATCACAGCTAAACTGTGAAATGAAGTGTCGCCTGCAGTATTTTCGGACCAATACGACTTTAAATCTTTCTTTAAGGCCGGGGACGCACTTGCAGCCTCTCTAGTGTTGGTTTGGTGGAGACAAGGACAAAGACGATTTTTTAATTAAGTAAATGTGAACGCAAAGATCCACCTTGACCAAGGCACATTTGAATTAAGGAGATTAATCTCAATCAATACTGCTATTGTGTCACAAATCAGACCCCACGTCAAGTGCTGTCATCTTACAGCAAGAACAACTGAAATTTTGACACAGTCCAAAGGCGCGCTACGCGAATTATCCACGATCTCAGACTCACATATTGAACTATGTTTAAGAATATACTGCCTTCTTCTACCGATTGTAGATAAAATACATGTTTTATTTAGAGATAAAATTTGGAAATACTTATCTCCATATTTAAATTAACCGCCCTAATCAGTTATGACAATTATGAATGGTGAGAAACACGGTTATTTTCAAACATAAAACAAGTCAAGGAACCCTAATAAATAATGACAAGGGATCATAGGCTATCTTGACACATAAACATATTAAGGCGTTCATTCAATGATAGGCGATATCCTACTAAGTCCTTCAGTCAGTCTTTTCTTCAATGTCTAGGCAAATAGTCGCAACTCTCATGCAAGTTGTATAACACTAAAAACAATGACGCTTTCAAATATTAAAACAGAAGACCAAACTTCAAGTGAAGATCGACCACCATCGTCTTGTGTAGAGAAGAAGTTGTGCACTGTTGAAACGATTAAAAAGAGGCTACCTATAACAACATGGCTACCGGAGTATACATTATCAAAATTAATGCTGGATATGATTGCTGGGATCACTGTTGGACTAACTGCTATACCACAAGGCCTGGCATATGCTGATGTAGCTGGCCTGTCTCCAGAATATGGACTTTATTCAGGATTGCTAGGAGGTGTCGTTTACATGTTCCTTGGTACCTGCAAAGACATTACCATCGGACCAACCGCCATCATGTCAACGCTGCTTTCCAAATACGTCGCTGGGTACTCTGCCGACTTTGCTGTTTTGGCAGCCTTCATGACCGGTGTTATTATATTGTCAATGGGTGTATTACGACTTGGATTTTTAGTTAACTATATATCAAAACCAGTTATCAGTGGATTTACTACAGCAGCTGCCTTACAAATCATAACATCACAGTTTAAATCATTACTAGGACTTCAAGGATCGTCAGGGACCACGTTCCTCGAGTCTATGCAAAATTTTGTAAAGAATATGAAGACGATCCAGGTTTGGGAAGCTTCTCTAGGTTTATCTACAATTGCTTTGCTTTTATTTTTGAAATGGGTAGGGAACGGATGCAATCGTACCGACGGCAATTTGAAACGGTTAAGGTGGTTTGTTTCGTTGTCTCGTAATGCTGTAGTTATTGTCATAGGTATGGCGGTATCATACATTTTATTAAAAACCACGGGCGAAGAACCTATAGTTTTAATCGGAGATATAGAGGGAGGTTTTCCAAAAGTGGCAGCTCCACCTTTTAGTAGTATAGTTGGTGACGAAACCTACACGTTTACCGATATGTTACAAGCGCTTGGTCCTAGTGCAATAGTCATACCTTTTGTTTCTATTCTTGAAAGTATTGCTATTAATAAAGCGTTTGCCGGGGAAAATACTATGGATGCTACTCAAGAACTGATTGCTCTCGGTTTTACAAACTTATTGGGGTCTTTCTGTAGAAGTATGCCTTTATCGGCATCATTTTCGCGTTCGGTTTTGAATAATGCGTCAGGGGTTCAGACTCCTGGAGATGGCATCTTTACTAGTTTATTAGTTCTTTTAGCTTTAAGTTTATTGACTTCAGCATTTTACTTTATACCGAAAGCTCTTTTAGGTGGTTTGATTATCTCAGCAATGCTGACTATGCTTGATTTTGCGATGTTTATCAAATTATGGAAGATATGTAAAAAGGAATTTGTTACATGGAATATCACAGTCATAATTTGCTTATGTTTTGGGCTGGAATATGGTATGTTAGCAGGTATTGCGACAGAGGCTTTCATTTTATTATATACTAGCTGACCCGGTGAACTTCGTATCACCTATCTATACTATGTCTCCTTTTGGCACGTCACGGATTAGCCTGGCCGCACACGCTCGGAATTTTATGTAGGTACTGATTGACATGGTGTGTAAGCGAGACAGCACCATGCATTTGTAGAGCGACGTCCCGTTCCCACCTGTCATTCCGTACGGAAACACAATGAACATTCCGAACGCCTGTAGCCAGGCCTGAAAAAAATTGTTATCGATTAGTCCCTCTACTATATAGGGTGACTTCAAATTGGTAATACAAAATGAATGTTTTACATATATCTTCCCTTCATTAAGCCCCTCAATTAAGTCTCATGCTTTTAAAATAATTAAATTTATTTTGTTTTTGTTTCATCCAATTTTTTTAGGCTTCACATGGTTATCGTAACATAATAATTAACAAAGAAGGTTAAATAATTTCAAATGAACACTTTCCTCTTTGGTTATCAATCACCTGTCACAGTATTTATGAAGTAAACGTATTTTGATCATAGACCTGTATAATAGGTTTCATATTTCAGTGGTTTTGATTAGTAATTGTCACCAAAGAGCATATAATCACTACGTTTTAAGAGTCGGCACTCTCGAACAATCCTCGAACCGAATTATGAACGTACATATCCCAACACACCAAATACAGGCTTAAAGATCTCGCAACCAGGCCATAATTGTTAAAAAAAAACCACACACAATACTACCAACACAAAAAAAACAACGCTAGGGCTCGACACTTCCAGTACCTACTGTTTATCGATATCGATAAATGTGCGATACGTGCTGCTGTATTTACCTACTGTACTACTGTAACAGTACATTTTGAGAATCACGTGGATTAATAAAATAAAAGAACATTATATATATAAACAATTTTATTTTACATGATAAAAATAACATAGTTTATTATTCAAGTAGGCATATTACAATATGCTGAATTCGCGCGCATTCTTTTTTAATCTGGTCCCTTTTTATTGAAGGCACTGGATGGAGAATGATTTCCACAAATGAACTTGTTTCCATTCAGCTTTTGAATAGGTAAATAAATACGCCAAATCCTCATTTCCTTTTCCTCAGCTTTGCCCATAATCGACATCTGAAATAAAGAGATTATCGATAAATTGGTCGTACACTATTCGTGTCATAGGTTACTTAGTTTTTTACTTAAAAATACTTTATTCACAAAATATTTTCGTTTTAATCATGGATTGTACACGACTAAAACTAATTAAATTAGTAACTGTTAACGACTCAAAGTAAAAAATGAAAATATTGCATACAAACATCAGTTTACCGACCTGTTCGGATCAAGTGGAAATTTGGCCAAAAATGCGTCAGTAGTTAGTCTTCTTACACACCCACTACAAACTTCACATTTCCTTAAAGATTTGGCCCCCATTTAAATAACAGCTAAAGTTATTTTACCAATTACAATAAAAAATAACCACATATTTCCACGTTCACGACAATTTAAATGACGTTTGACGTTTTACTACCAATCATACCAACCTAAAGAAAAGTAAGTATAATACGTCTATGTTAAAAGCAAGTATGGTATGTGCCACCAAAATGCAACAGCAGTCATTTTAATTCGATAAGATTATTTCTATCCCTCAATGTTGGTAACAAGTACGTTCTTAATTTATCAAAGTATGGGGTGTCGATGGGCTGATTGTCACTTGTCAATTGAATATTAGATTTTCCGCAAATTTTGATTTTCCAATATGTTTTAAATAAAACAATACCTGAGAAACGTGTTTTCTACAAAAGGTGCAGGAGCAAAATTTGGAGAACCTCCATTTCCAGCAAGATTGTGCACCAGCACAGTTAACTCTAAGTGTGCGATATTATTTAGACCAAGAGTTCCCTGGCAGATGGATTGGACGCAACGGCCCAGTAGCATAGCCGCCTCGAAGTCCCGATCTTCGCATGGGAATTAATTACCCTCGATGAACTTCACCAAAAGCTAATTGAGGTGTTCAATTCTGTGAAACCAATGAATTTATTCTTGGCAGACTAAATAATCTCAAGAGTATTCATAAGAATCAGAGTTATGTGTCCAGAAAAGCGGTGGTCATTTTCAGTACATATTAAAATACGTTTCGTTAAAGTAGGTGCACACTGATCTACTTATTGAAAGTGTTGAAACGTAGGTATTTTAAGATTGTGTTACATTCGGTAGATTACGTATATTAATAAATGATTTCATTTAAATTAATTCGCTTATTATTTACCATAAATTGTATCAGGGTACTTAAAACTAAACCGCTTAACTTAATGCCACTCCAGACGGGAATAGTTTTACTCCAATCTGATTAAATTGTTTGATCAAATCAGGTGGTGTGGTGTGGTTGCAAACTCCATTTTGCTCGCTGATTCCCTTTTATTCGATTGTAAGATTATGACCGATAAAATGGAGGTGCTAACTTCAAAATCTGTTCTTATTTCTTGTACACATTACAAATGTAACCTGTAATGGTGTACTGATGTCAACTTTCTAGCATTAATTGTAGTTTCGGGTCTGCGTGATGATGATGAGTCAGTCAGCCAGTCATCCAGGACACGTAAATTTAACGCTGTTTTTTAGGGTTCCGTACCCGAAGGGTAAAAACGGGACCCTATTACTAAGACTTCGCTGTCCGTCTGTCTGTCTGTCACCTGGCTGTATCTCATGAACCGTGATAGCTAGACAGCTGAGATTTTCACAGATGATGTATTTCTGTTGCCGCTGTGACAACAAACAGAATAACATAAATTATGTAAGTAAGGTCCTATACAACAAACGTGATTTTTTGATGGTTTTTGCGTATTGGAACGGAACCCTTCGTGCGCGAGTCCGACTCGCACTTGGCTGGTTTTTTTTAATCCTGTTGGCACCTCAGACAGTGGCGAGACACTCCTGACTTCGGGCAAACTCGGCTCCGTTCGGCTCAGCATTGCTGCGAGCAGTTATAAGGGTTGCTACCATTTGACGTCCTTTTGCATGCACGACCACAGATAAGATAATGACTTGAATTTTGACAACCCTAAATAGCCGAACGGGATAGTACCATACATTAAAAAGGGATAGCAAGATTCATCCCTGAATCGCTGTCAAACTTCGGTTTTGTAGGAAGTGTCCATTATGGTACTTACGGTAATACCAAAGAGTAAGGTAGTACTATTATTTAGTATGTATGTATTTGTTGGTTGTCATTTTGTTTATGGGTGCGTTCAAAACTGTTTGCATATTGCTGGCTTTAACAGACTACCGCACCGGACCGCGAACTTGGTGTGTCCCGGCGTACTTTCAATCGTGTATCAGAGGGCCTACCGCGAACAACGTAGTTCGCAAATTTTACTCCTATTCGCGGTAGACCCGCAGTACGTTCGTTAAAACCATACCGCCGGGCGCGGTGCGGTAGTCTGTTACGGCTTCATGACGTCGGGCAGTTTCATTCCGTTTCTGAACGCATCTATAAAGCTTGACAACCAACAATGACAATCTTTTGTGACAGGGACACTATTTGGTGTCATTTATGTGTCATTGCTCGCAATAATGTGGACATGACTCCAAATTTGATTAAATAATTAATCATTTAATTATTTTTTTACCTGAGATTTGATTTTGTTCTCTAGTCAATAAATAGCACTGAAATATATTTTTGATATAAAAAAATGAGTACCTACAAAAAATTTGAAAAACATACTTTTAAAAAATTAATTTGCATTATAAGAAATCTTTGTGTTATTTATTGATTAGAAATCAAAATTAAACCTCAGGTAAGAAATTAATTAAATGATTTATTATTTAATCAAGTTTGGAGTCATGTCCACATTATGCTAGCAATGACGCCAATCTGTCCGATCTCTGTGATCTCTCTGTATCTTTGCGATACAGCGGGGAAATGCCGCCAGCATCCTTGGTACAATGCCTCAGGGGCCTATTTTAGATTTAAGCTAGTTATTAATTTCGTTTAGTTGTATCACTGTATATATATTGATCTCTGTTATTTATTGCTTGCATTGTTAATATCTAAATACGCGATAATTCGAATGTTGTGGATCTATGTTATCGACTCAAAACCCTTGATTTAATATAATCTTCAATTTGCGGAATTCCAGTGTACCGTACCGACAGGACAGCTATCATGTTTGACAGGTACGTTGGTAGGAACATTTTGTATGGGAATGATCATTCTTTCATTATTTTGTTTTCGTAAATTTTTTCAATGTTTTTAATAGTTATTCTGCTATTCTAGGCCGAGACTAATCCAACAAATCAAAAACCATGAAAATCGGTCCAGCCGTTCTCGAGTTATGGATGCTGGAACAAACACGACTTTGTTTTATATATATAGATTTCATCAAAGCCTGTTGTAGACATTAACACGATTCAGGGTGAGAAATCAGAGCTGATAATTGTGCAGTTGCCTGAGCATATGTCGTACTGCTCTGCTGAGCACGTTCGTCATGAAGTAAAGAAAGTTTCACTTCAATGTTCTTTAAGTTCTGTTGTCATTTTGGACGGCTCAAACTTGAGAACCATGGACACAACAGTAGCTTCAAATCTTATGTCCGTGGTCAAAATACTGCACAATCGTTGCCAAAGAATTGTTTTCTTGAACTTTATTGCTAGGTTAGAAAAATTGTGTCTAGAAATCAATCCAGAATTTGAGAACAATTTTTTAATTGCTTCTCGTGTAGAAGGTTCTCAAGAACTAGAAGTTTTATTAACATCGTGATCGTGACAAGATTGATGTATTATAATGATATTATGTACCTGTCTAATTGTAGTAGGTACCTATTCTCTTGTTTTTAGTTTTAGGTTTGTTATTGTTGTTGTATGTGAAAGTACTGGTACAAACAATATTTAATGTACTATAATATAAATAATTTTAAGTATAATTAATTTTAGTAAAAAAGTAATATTACACGAACAATTAGCATTATAAATATATGGATTTTTTTGTAAATGTACTTAGTTGGTTGTAAATATACAAAAGTAAGTATAATAAGTTCTTATGTGTTAATTGTACGTTTACTCTCAAGTTTTTATATTTTTTGAATGATTTATACAAAATATATATTTGCCGTTATTAAAATGATCAATAATCACATGTAATCGTTATTTTACCATTTACGGACCCTAACTACTTAAATAATAATAAATCCTTTGCAATATTTATCAATTAGTTAAGATCAGGACTATGTATTCAATAAAAATAAGACTGTGAGAAGATTAAAAATCTGATCTCCAAAAGTATGTCCCAAAAATATTATTAATTTATTTAAGAAGTATTACTGTAAGTGTATAGGCACCTACTATATGAAGGAATTCCATTCATAAAGTGGGTAAGGAGTTTTGCAGATGTAGTAAACTCTTTAAAAGTCACTTTGCAATATTATAATAATATTAATATTTTGGAAATAATTGCACATTGAACCTAAATGACAAATTGTCAAAATCGCTATAGACAATTCATGCTTTGTCAACCCATGTGCTACTGCAAAACTTGGTAAGGCAACTGTTTGCTTACTGTTGCTAGAGTCGAAAGTGCTTCTAGTTAATTTATCTTACGTGTAATTTTCATAATAAGGTCACATTTAAAGTTACGCTAATATATCTTACAGCAGTTTAGCCGTGAAAGTATACAGTCAAACACAATGACAGATTGTCATTATTGCATAATATCAGAGAGATTCAAATTATCAATCCCGTTATCAATCTCTCAAGATCACGAATATCACGATCAGCACTCAAATGATACCGATAAGTGTCTTGTCGATATGTCTTTCAACATTTTTGCCCAGTAGCTATCGAGCTAAATCACGTGAAGCTTGTTGAAATAATGACAATCCTGACTATAACAAGTGAAAATGGAAATCAAGTACGTAGACGACAGAAGAAATGTTCCAAAGACCTGTGTAGTGTAAAGACAGTGAAGAAAAGACTGCCCATAACGGAATGGCTTCCAGAATACAATCTGACGAAACTGATCCAAGATATAATTGCGGGAATCACAGTTGGACTAACAGCTATTCCTCAAGGCATTGCATATGCCGTTGTAGCTGGTCTTTCTCCTGAATATGGTCTTTATGCAGGATTAATGGGAGGATTTGTCTACTTATTCTTCGGAAGCAGCAAGGATGTTACCGTTGGACCCACAGCCATCATGTCTGCAATGGTATCGAAATACGTCTCCGGCTATTCAGCAGACTTCGCAGTTTTGGCAGCATTCCTATCTGGACTGGTGGAGCTTGGTATGGGGATACTGCATCTTGGATTTTTGGTTGAATTTATATCGATGCCAGTCATTAGCGGATTTACAACCGCCGCTGCTTTACAAATAGCTGCAGGCCAATTGAAATCGTTATTCGGCCTCGACGGAAAATCAGGAAATTACTTTTCAGAATCCTTGTACAATGTTGTAATCAACTTTAAGAGTATAAAATTATGGGATCCGATTCTTGGATTTTTAACGATCGGTATACTTCTGTTGTTGAAGAATATTGGAAAAGGGTGTAGCCGTACTGATGGCTTAGCAAAGCAACTTCGGTGGTTTGTTTCACTCGCTAGAAATGCTGTGGTTGTTATAATAGGTATGATCATAGCATACACACTAAAATTATCAACAGGCACGGAACCTCTAATTCTTATTGGTGATATTGGGAGTGGACTGCCGAAAATAGAGCCACCTCCTTTCAGTACAACCGTAGGTAACGAAACCTATACATTTAGTGACATGATGTCAGTCCTGGGGCCTCAATCTATAGTGTTACCCTTAGTAGCTATTTTAGAATCCGTGGCGATTGCAAAGGCCTTTGCAGGAGGAAAAACTGTGGATGCCACTCAAGAAATGATGGCATTAGGAATATGCAACATAGTTGGCTCATTTACCAAAAGCATGCCTATAACTGGCTCATTTACACGAACTGCTATAAATAATGCTTCAGGAGTACAAACCCCTGCAGGTGGTGTCTTTACTGGTTTTTTAATATTATTAGCTTTGAGTTTATTAACGTCTACATTTTATTTCATACCTAAAGCATCACTGGCTGGTTTAATTATAACAGCAATGTTTTCTATGATAGATATCGATATATTTGGAAGATTATGGAGGAACGGCAAAATCGAATTATTTTTGTTAATTATTACAATGGCGTTTTCTTTGTCAATCGGATTAGAATACGGGATTGTTGCTGGAATAGTTGTGAACGCTGCGATATTATTGTATACAGTTTCTCGACCATCTGTGGAAATAACTACAATATTATGTGAAAAAGGAGAATATTTATCAATATGTTTACCTGACAAATTGTCATATTGTGCGGCTGAATATGTTCGGCGCAAAGTATTGCAAGCATCTCAAAATGTAAGAAATGCAGCAATTGTAATAGATGGTACAAATGTCAAAAAAGTGGACTCCACCGTGGCTTCAAATCTTATGTCTGTGATTCAAGATTTGGATAAAGCTGGCCGAAAAGTAATGTTTATGAATTTTTCCAATAGTATTGTTAACTTATGTCTTGATATTAACCCTAAATATACTGACAGATTTGTAATCGCTTCTAACTGTGAAGACGCTTTAATAAAACCGTAAAATCTTAATATAGTCTTTTTTGTTATGTTCACGAATTACTGTTTTAAGTGATGATGAACAAATCATGGTAGGCAAATAAAATTAATAACACTTAAATATTTTTCTATTTACCTATTTGTTACATTAATACCTACCATTACCTACAAATTGAGATGAAAATTGAAATTTGTCAAAATATTTGTTAAATTTTTGCAATAATCGATCGTCACCTGTTTCCAAAAGGGGCCCTTATCAGCCGTCCCCCATTGCGTCGATGTCGATGCGTCAAAGAGGGTGTGCAGTTTCCTTAAATTTATTACCGTGATTCAGCAGTCTGAAAATGACAGATTTATACTCTTTATCCCATCAACTAAATATGTCCTGAGGTTTCGATTAGGATAATGTGGTGACGCGTTTATTTTTGATGGAAGATTTGGGGATTGGTTTATCTTCAACTGTATACTAGTTGAGCAAAAGATTAATTTGATTGAGAATGTTTTTGTATGAAATGTAACGTTGACAGGTTAAAAGATTTTAGTTTAAATTTAAGATATAAATAAATCAGTAATAAAATTTCAATAAACTAAGATCCTAATTAGCATTGAACTTTTATTGTTTGTGGTAAATAAATTAAATAGTAATGAATTGTTTATTAGGTTGTACTCCTTGAAAATTAGAATGTGGTATAACTTTTTACTAATGAAAATAAATGTCAATCAAGTCAGTCAATTCAACATGATAAAAACATAGTAGGTACTTACATAAGGAACAAAATAAATAAACTATAACAAATCGTTAAGTTTACACTTATAAATAAAAAATGCTCCAGGTCACTTTCATGCGTTATGGTGCCCAGAAGGCTGGCAGCGTTAATAAAATTTAAGTAAATGCAATTTTCCTGCCGACTTTTTTACGCAAAATTTATATACCGTTGCCAAATTAGCTTTGTGTCAAAAGCCTCTAAGACCGGCAAGTCTGAGCAGGTTCCGTCGTCTAATCTCAACTGCCAATAACACGCGGAAATCCATCCCGCACAAAATGGTAATCTTGAAAGAACCGATCAACCGTTTTTGAGGAAAATATTTTGTAGCCGAGAAAATTAATTTTTGATTCCGAGACATCCTGCTGGGATATGACTTGGTAATTTAATATTTTTATTGAAAAAGTTAGGCTACGTTTCTTTAGAAAACTTGGATGGCTTATTACTCGGGAAAAATATTCTGAATAGTATTATGTGTCACTAAATACTATTAAGAATATTCCTTATGACTACTTTAATACGGGAAATTCGATCCCCGTTTGCGTAATAGTCCTTAGTACTGTTTCACCCTATATATATGTACTTATTAAAGAAAGATCAACATGATTATGAAAACGTTGATACTTCTAACCGTTTTTGAGATACAGTGTGTTAAGCATTAGTGCAAAAATCTGTATGTTTCAACCCTAGCAAGTAGATCTTATTGAATGACATGACATGTGTCAATTTAAAAATCTTTGTACGGTTGTCACTGATATAAAAATATTTCATTTCAATGATCTTGTTTTACTTTTTAATCCAGCTGTACGAATATTGTAATAACTTGATTGTAGATCACTTAGATAACACTATCCTTTCAGCTCAGTCTTAAAAAAAATTCCCCCTATATAGTAAGTAATATTAGAGATACCTAGTTGCATTGTTAGACTTGCAAATGATTTGTATTGAATATGTAGGTTCAATTTGACTGTGGCATAGACAATAACACCATAAAGCCCACCGCGATCATTGACCTCAAGCCCTATCAAAATAAAGACATAAACAAGCCTAAATTTACGACGACCATCGAATTACAAGTAAGCCATTACGATTATTGCGTCGTCACGAACATCTGAAGGACGGAATATTCGCGTGCGACTTCGGATTTCGCTCGCCTGATATTTAACTTTATCTGTCATACGGAGTCATGGCAATGACACGTCAAATCACGTGGAAACAACGGTTGAGTGAGCACATCGTTCTCTTCCCTACGGCCAGTATCACTAGAGCTTCCCACCCTCCCTGACATCTATTCAAACATTCTTCGTCCGGGGGTTTTCGTGGAGGTTCCAGAGCTCTGCGAAAATTGGCCGGGTGGGCACGAGAGACACCGTGGACCGTTTTTTGTGTAAAATTTCAAGCTTCTGAATAGAGAATAGTTTCCAGGTGATTAGCTCCGGCGTTATATACTGATTTGCTACAAGGAAATGCGCCGTCTGTGGAAGATTGAGTCTTTGTCATATTGAATTATGGAGGCGATAGATAACAGGATGATCGTACCTGAAAAGGTGTCACTGATAGGATTATTCGTACAGAAGATTTTCTTTCGTCTTTTCAGTGACTTAAGTTCGAAATTCAAGTTTTAGTAACGGTTATATTAATTGTCTTAATTGTACAACTAGTAAAACTAAAACTATATCTAATAAAGGCTAATTGTGTCATCACACATGAATAGCTTTCCCAACAATTTATGAATAAACAATGATTCGGTTTAAATTCCGTAATAAACCCTTCTCCATCCATTAATCCCTACTTCCCGTTAAACGCCTGAATAATTGAGGTCACATCTAAACAAACCCGCATATTAATGTTAACACTACCTGATACCTTTTAAACATACAATATTTCCTCAATTTTATCAATATCAACCTTATTTGTATTTACATTATGATTTGAATTTGTATGTGCATAATTAAAATCAAAACTTTCCAAATCATTCACCAAGCTAGCTAATTCATCATCTTTAGTCTCTATTGCATCATAGTTAAAGGTGATTTTACTATCGTTTGGTTGCTGAATAAAGTTGTACGCTTTGGGTCCGGCCCTTGTCAAGCGGTGCCTGCTTCAGACATAGGTAATGAAATACCTAACAAATGAGCCATACATTGTTGCCAATAGCAACGCGTCACTCATTTGTTTAGTTTTGGAGTGGGGCTCTGAAGGTATGCTTTGATGAATGTATTGGCTGTTTGGGCATCGATTAGTTCACTTCCTACAGTGTTTCAGTCATTAGATTTAAATTCTGCATTATAACAACTAACACTTGAAAGTCTATCTTTAGCGATAAGAACGCTAATTGTAGGTACCACCTATGGTTGTGATTTATATCGTTATCTGTTATAGACGTGTGCACTAAAGATTATTATAGTAATGAAATACTTCGATTTCGTGTTACTTATTTCTTAAAGACGTCAATGAGAAAATTCTAAATTTGTAAATTTCATTCTGTTAATTTATTTATTGGTTAGGAGAAAAAATTATCAAATATGTATACACATTAATATTTATCAGTACCACACTAATAATGTAGATTTAGAAATGATCCTACCTAGCTAGTTTAGTTCCTAGTTATTAAAATGCAAAATTTTCAAATAAACTAATTATAATTTCAGGTGGCAATGTTGAACTAAGTATTCTCTTCGTAATGCCAAGACTTCATTCATCTGTACTACTAATATTTTAATTTGTAATACAAACTGTAATGTACAACTGTGCATAACAGACGGCGGTTAGACTGAAGGTAAATATCAAATTCATAAGTCTAATGAACTTGAATATTCAGGTAGTTGTGAAGTATGCGAGGGAGAAATGGTCAGAAGATAGATATAATAATATATATCTACACGACACACCACACATACTTTTGTACAGGGTGTGTCGCTTTCAGTCAGGATTAAACGAAGGCATGATAAACGACATTGAGCAATTTTACTCCCATATGTGTTAAGCGAAAACTAATAGTTTCCGAGAAATTATCAATTTGGTGTATTTTTTATTTAATCGTATGTTATGTTTTTACAAAATAGGCCTTCACATTATATCATTACATTTACATTAAATAAAATTTAACATTACATTATTTTATTACAATTGTATCTGATGTAATTTGGTGTATTAAACTGTGTTTACTTCACTTTTGTAACTTGATTTTTTTCAACAAAAAAAAAACAAAAAAAGCAAAAAGAAAACGGTCACCCATCCAAGTACTGACCCCTCCCGACGTTGCTTAACTTTGGTCAAAAATCACGTTTGTTGTATGGGAGCCCCATTTAAATCTTTATTTTATTCTGTTTTTAGTATTTGTTGTTATAGCGGCAACAGAAATACATCATCTGTGAAAATTTCAACTGTCTAGCTATCACGATTCGTGAGATACAGCCTGGTGACAGACGGACGGACGGACGGACGGACGGACAGCGAAGTCTTAGTAATAGGGTCCCGTTTTACCCTTTGGGTACGGAACCCTAAAAAGTTTTAAGCAAGTGGGTGACTTTGGAGAGGTGTATTGTACATAAATAGCTATTGTGTATGAGTGTAGTTTTAAGATATTCACTTGTGCTTATTATTCTTAGCTAACAAAAAGTAAAATACCTACTTCATACGAAAAATCAAATAATACCTACATATGAATTAATGATCAGGATTACTGCATAATAGCCAGATTTGACTGAAAACTGTTATGATGGTTATTAATGTAACATTGAGTACCGTAAAACGGGGTGAGTAGGTTTCGCGGGGAGAGGTGGGTTATGAATGGGGAGAGAACGTTTGAGACGGGGTGAGAAGGGATTTTAAGGCTACTGCTACAAAAATAATGTATTCCAATTTAAAATGGAGCTATAGTAATACGCATAATAAAAAAAAGACGATCCCACAATCTTCCAAAATCACCTTTGTATAAAAACTCCTCTCACCCCAAATACGATGCACTACGGGGTGAGGTGGGTTTTCCTCTTTATCATCAAAGTTATGAAATGGAACTAACCAAAATAAAATAAAAACTAAAATACAAACGTCCGGGCCACTTATTATATACACCATTCAGTTTTCATAATGTAAAAATAAAATGTTATCGAGGTTTGAATTTCAGTTTTAGTTAACCCTACTCACCCCATTTTACGGTACATTTGATTTTATGACCGCTATGAAACAATTTCATTTATGTATAAGAGAAATAACCATACGAATAGGTACTTGTGGCTACAATATTTTCCATTACTATTCAAAGCTTAGTACTTATTCGTTTATCTGATTAGTTATCTTAATTATAGATAGCTTTAAGTGTTCGATTGCTAATTCTACACGTGAGTTGCATAAAGTGCACGGAAGCGCATCGACGTCGCCATATTTAACGTGTTGTTATTATTCTAGAAGCTTGTTCATCTAAATTCAATATCTTTACATATTTCCTGAGATATTTGACCTGACATATTGAGATCATCAACTTATCTGCTTTGCCTAAAGGTTGACTGGTAGAGAATGCCTTATGGCATTAAGTTCGCCTTTTGTACAGTGTATTTCCTTATGTGCAATAAAGATTAAATAAATAAATAAATAATCATGAGACATTAAAACCATGACTCAGATAAGAACATTCGTATTCATTGAGGCTATTAAAGAGCGGAAACCGATTCCGGGGATAAGGTTGGTGGCCGTGAAACGTGAGGAACTTCTACTTATTTATAGAGATGCCGAGTATAAACAAAAAATCATAAAAAGAATAACAGGTGGAAAACAAACCACCGGTGCAAAACATGTCTTTCATTGGGACGAAAAAAAAGAAGAATGGACTTATGTAACATATTCGGTGGATGCCAATATATATTCAGTCTGCAAAACATCGTTGGATGATTACCTCGAGGGTTTAGTGAAACCTGTGTGCTTAATTGGTTACAGAGGATTTCAAGACATCTACCCCATGTTAATGTATTATAGTCGTGGTAAAGGATTCCTAAAATATGTGTTATATGCGGATTCTTTGGCTGCTTTCTACGACATTTTAGAACCGAATAGTGAAAAAACTACGAAAGATCAGAGACTAGCGGGAGAGTTCCCATGGCCCGGTATTAATTATGGAAAGTGCATTTTGTATAGCGTGGAAAATGTGTTTCACAAAGTTGTGGAATGTTCGAGGAGTTATACAAAGTTGGTGATGATGTTTCTGATTGCTGCAGAGCTCTCTGTGAAGTTTGTGCGGTGGGTGGACAAAAACCATTCTTCGACTTCAATTAGCGATGGTCCTTCAAAGAGACCTAGGACCACTAAGCTATATGTATTAGCATGCAGAGACGATGGGTTGGCAGTTGACGAGGAACTGGGGAAGTTGATCCGTCAGAAGCTATTAACGCTTATTTTGAACGAATCAACCCAGGCACAAAACGCGCCACAGTTCGCAGGATCGAACGTGACTACAAAGGGGCTTCAAATGCAACCAGCATCGATTGAGACCATGGAGTGGCTCTTGGCTCGAGACTTCGGAGTATTGGATGGGCATAAGATAGTCCTGAAGATAATGGTGCGAGTTTATATTACAGAAGACAACGCCGAAGACGCGCTGCAGTACCTATGCCAGCAAAATTGGGACAAGTCGGAGTTGGAACTGGAAAAGTGGTCATTCGAAGGTCAAGATGAAGATTCTTATTTATTTTTGGCGCCGTCTAAAATCCACGAAGTGTGGGGAGAGAATGATGAGAAAACACTTTTCTACAAAGATGGCACAGTTAAGGCAGTGCGAGTGTCCGATACGCTGCCGGTGGGAGAAAGAAACAAGGTTTCAAGGAAATTGTGCAAAAATGAATGAAAAATACAAATAAGTGGCCTATAGATGAATACCTTAAAACTAGCATACACATTATGAAGAAAATAGTCTTACAACTAAAAACTACGAAACACATTATGGCTGCGATACGAAACCCAGTAGAGTCAGGGATCCGGCCGCTAAACCGCCGGAACTTAAGGGGCCCACTGATTAACAGTCCGCCTGACGGTATCGGCCTGTCAGTTAGGACAAAATTTTGACAGCTCCGAACAAATGACAGGCCGATACCGGCCGGCGGACTGTTAATCAGTGGGCCCCTATACACTTCAGACACAAACTCCTTCTTAGTAAAGACTAGATGTGGAGTCGGAACGCTCAGCGCAAAATAATTAAAACTGTCATTGTGTCGGTAGGAACTTCGTGACAATCGGGACTCTGGACGAATCCGGACGAATTTTACTCGTACATACTTTAGGAGTACAGTCGCCATCATATAGATAGTGACGGCCAAAGTGGCCAAATACATCGTAACACACCTTTGTTATCATAGAAATAAATTTAAAATATATTTATATGTATGCTAGTTTTAAGGTATTTATGTATGGGTCACTATATTTCCATAGAAATAAGGATGTGTTCCAAATATATCGATATTTGGTCAGTTTGGCCGTCACTATCTATTAAATGCTGACTGCACATACCTACATAATATGGATCCGGGCCATCTTCGGAGAGATCTTTAAGCCATGTCCTGTTTTTCAACACTTCATTTTGTATAAAGTAGTATTATATTACCAATCGGAATGACATACATATCCCGCTTTAACTTTTTTATGATGTTAACACGGTACACCGGTTGTAGTTTCCAAAACTTTTTGAATATACTTATAACTAAAAAACCTTTCATAGTCTCAGCATCGTCAAAGTAACGAAATAAAACCAGGCCACTCGGGGCTATATAAATTATTCATTGGCCATATAAGTGTCCTGTAAACGCTGTTTAATAGCTTTCAGGGACATTAAACACGACTCACTATGAAAGCCTCTACTTTCAGTTTTATTCGGCGAGGAAATTGCTTTTTCATTTGGTACGCAATTTAAAATTATTTTCGAATCGAGCGGAGAAATTAAGAGTTCGTGTTGAGATGTGATTGCGTTTTGGTAATAATATTGAAAAGATATTAATGATTTACTTTGAATTTTCGTCACACGGTTTCTTAAAGCATGCAAATAAAAAGGGCAAATACTTATCGTGATTTTACTAGTAGTTTTAGTTTTTAGCAAAAATAATGAAATCAGTATGGGGTTGGCAACTGTCATACTCATAGATTTCCATACTTGGCGCCAGCGTAGGTTTTACTTAAAAAAGGATTAGACTTAAAGGGCACAGCATCCAGGCCATAACATAAAAAATAAGATCGAAGTGATCCCATAAGTGTTCCGTGAACAAAGTTTTGTACGGAACACTAAAAAAACAACACAAGCTTAAAAAATACTTTTGGTCATTTTACGATATGAAAAAAAAACAGGTCGTATTCTAGTTCCAACAATGATAGTTATAGAAGAAGTAGAAATCAATTTAAATATAGGTGAAAAGAATAACGAATATATTAAAGGTGCTTTCAGTAAGTCATTGTACTTTTTTATTCAGATCCTCTAAGGAGTCTAAGGAGTCTAAGGTATACAAAACCGCACTATTATATAGAATACTAGCGACCCGCCTTGGCTTCGCACGGGTTAACAAATTATACAATATACATCGAAACCTTCCTCAGGAATCACTATTGATAGGTTATAACCGCATGAAAAACCGTTCAGTAGGTTTTGAGTTTATCGCGAACATACTAAGACACAAACAGACAGACGCGGCGGGGGACATTGTTTTATAAGGTGATTTATTCATTTATCCGAACAAAGGCCCACAAGCTTTACCTAAATGTGATAAAACATGTTTATCGATCCCCATAACAACCCCAGATTCGCATCTCGGCCGCAAAGGGTGATTCTGAAAAACGCCCGGCATAAACAACCGCCATTATTATTCTTTGTTTACACTATTTTCTGGTTGCCCATAGTTTATGCGGACATTTTTAACCTTTGACACGCGTGGGTGTGATGGAAATTTTATGACGGTGTGGCCGTGCATTCTGTTTTAGCGATGGGGTTGGCAACTGTCAAAGGTTTGCATGGGTCTCTATTGTTTCCCAAATATTTTTAAGTCATAATGTATTGTTTGTCCGAATTTTCGTTAGTCATAATTGGTTTTTCTCAGAAACGCGTAACTTTTCAAGATTGCCATAAAACAAACCTAACCTAACCTAACCTATCTTAGGGTTGCCAGATGGTCGGGATTTGGCGGGATTTTCCCGATTTTTAGCATGTGTTCCCGATTCCCGACAAAGTGTAAACTGTCCCGAAAAAAAGCTTCACGTTTTGAAACAATAATTTCAAGCTCCGAACTGTCGTCGAGGCAGCGAGCTGACGTAGTGCCAATAATGTAAAATACCGTTGTATTTAATACAATTACTTGAATGTGTTTGAAAGTAAAGTAAAGTAAAGTAAAGTATTTATTAATTGTAAACTGTGTACATAAGATGTCATATACAGGAGATATCGAATCAACAGTTGCCCATTTCGAGCATACAATATGATCTTAAAACTACTAACTATACTAGCTTACTGACTAACTTATACTTAACAAACTGGTGATTCCAGAAAAAACTCATTTAGATTGTAAAATACATTTTCAATCAACCAGTTTTTTAATTTAAATTTAAAACGATTTCCCTCTAACATTTTTATTTCAACTGGCAGGGCGTTAAAAACTCGTATTGCAGTATTGAATGTACTTCTGTAAAACATTGAGTTGTTTGATTTTGGACATACAAGATTAAATCTGTACTGCTCTCTGAGATTATCTCTCTGCGAGGATTTTTTCATAAAATAGGCGTCATTATTTTTTACAAAGAGGCAAAGTTCTAGAATGTATATTCCAGTAAGAGTAAGAAACCGCTTTTCTCTAAACACATTACGTAAGGATTGTTCAGTGTGCATGCGATATATTGTACGTAAGCATCGTTTTTGGAGGATAAATGTACTCTGGATGTCTACCGAGTTCCCCCAGAAAATGATACCGTATGTTAGCAGCGAAAACACATTACCATAATAGGATTTTTTGGCAACATCCTCAGAGCAAGTTCCTGAGAGTATTGACAGGGCATAACACTGGCTCGAAATTAACTTATTTATTTTAGTAATATGCGCCTTCCAATTCAAAAAAGTGTCTATAGTAATGCCAAGAAAAGATATACTATTTACTTCTTCAATCAAAGTCCCATTTTCTGCAACATTCAAACATAGAGAAGGTGTTTTATAGTTTCTGAAACTAATAAGTTTTGTTTTGGTTAGGTTAACTTTTAGATTTAGAGTTTCAAGCCATTTGATCACTTTGTGAAGGGTGTTATTAATATTTTGTTCCAACTGCTCAGTGTTTGATTTATCACCTGAAAACAGTATTGTTGCGTCGTCTGCAAACAAAACACATAATTCATTAACAACTTTTGGGAGCTCGTTAATGTATATCAAAAACAGTGTAGGTCCTAAGACGCTACCTTGTGGAACCCCGACTTTAATAGTTTCAAAGGCCGATTGTATGCTGCCCAAAGTTTTCTGTTCCTTATTATGACTAACAATCATTGTTGCTTGCTGCCTATTCGTCAGATAACTTTCAAATAACTGTAGAGCATGTCCTCTTATTCCGATATTATCCAACTGTTTCAAAAGAATTTCATAAACTACACAGTCAAACGCCTTAGACATATCCAGCAACAATGATACACATGGTTTTTTACTATTTACTTTATCCCATATGTCATTGAACATTTTGAAAACTGCTAAGGATGTTGATTTCTGCTTTTGAAAACCAAATTGATTTGGGTCCAGTATGTTTTTCCTACTCAAATACGTACTTAACCGGTTTAAAATTACCTTTTCAAATATTTTTGAAAAACATGGCAATAGCGCTATAGGCCTGTAATTATTTGGGTCATCTAAGGCACCCTTTTTGTGAAGTGGCTTAATAAGTGCCTTCTTTAAAGCGTCTGGAAATATACTAGTACTCAACATTAAATTTATTATATGAACTAAAGGATTAACGATATAGTCAATACATGATTTGATTTACTGCATTGATATTCCATCGTAACCGGAGCTTTTTTTGTTTTTCATGGCATTGACTATCTTCTTTATTTCATCAGCATCAACCGGTACAATAAACATACTACTTAATTCTTTATTTGATGTTAATTTGTATTCTGAGGGACATTGTAAATTATCTAAATTATGACTGGTAAAAAAAGTATTAAATGCCTCTGCTATTTGTAAGGGATCCGTTATGATATTGCCGTTTGTATTTAGTTTCTCTACGGTCGGGGGAATGCTGTTCGTAGGTGATGTATGTTGCCGAATGAGTTCCCATGTGGCTTTGGTTTTATTAACACTATTTTTTATATACTTATCGTTTGATATTATTCTAGACTTCCGTATAGTTCTTTTAAAAACTCTACAGTACCTTTTATATCTTATAACATTTGAAGTGTTTCTACATTTTTGAATAGATAGGTACATGTTGCGTTTGGTTTTACTAGATTTAATTATTCCAGGAGTCTTCCAATTGGGTCTCTTCTTAAATGTTTTTCTAACTTGTTCAATAGGTATACAAAGGTTGTAGATTAACTGAAAGAGTTCTATAAATACATCGTATGCATCATTCACATCATCCTGTTCATAGATTTCATAAAAGTTTAATTGTGATATATACTTAATGAAGATCTCTAAATTGTCATCAATCTTTCTGATATTCGTATACCAGTACTTTTCTTGAAAGGCTATACTTGTTGGTATCTCAATGATTTGTCCTGTATGGTCGGATAGTCCCATATTCATAACTTTGGAAACACATTTACGGTGGTTAGTTAAAATATTATCGATACAGGTTTGTGATAAATGAGTAATTCTAGTGGGCTCATGTATGGTCGGAATAACATTAAATTTTGCTAATAGCGACACGAACTCAGTTGATGGACTATCATCACTCAATATATTGATGTTAAAGTCTCCAGTTATAAAAATGTTTTGCTTCAGTTTTCGAATACGCAGGAGTAACTTGCTTAAAAGGTATTCAAATTTTTCAATAAATAGTTTAAAATCGCTACCAGGAACCCTGTAGACGGCTATTACAACAAAATTTAGTTCAGGTATAAATACCCCACACAGTTCCAGATGCATTTCAATGGACATGTCTGATATCCACTGCAAATTTATAAAATTCAGACTTTTTTTCAGGTAGATACTGACACCACCCCTTGACTTGCGAGATCTACAAAAATATGACCCCAAATTATAACCCTCTATCTGTATGGAAGCTACTTCAATGCCTTTTAAAAAGGTTTCTGTAAAACAAAGGACGTCTATATTAGTTGTATCTGTGAGAATTTCAATCTGGCTTATTTTAGATCTTAGGCTCTGTATATTTTGATGAAAAATATTGAACGTATAATCTTTAGTCACGAAAAAGATCGCTAGGCAATAAGCATTCAGGGTCAGAGTTTATGGGGGTATTAACATGGGATGGAGTTACAATTTCCTCATGTCTAGTCGTTGTTTCTTGAATATTGAATATGAATTGTTTCAAGTTTAAAAATACATTCCTTATACCAAACTGAGTAATTTTACCAGAGTAATTTGAAAACATATCTAATGTTAAATCCAAATTAGTGTCAAATATAATTGCATAATTATGGCTTTGCAAATCCATGGCCAGCAAGTTGTTGAACATTTCAACTTTGTAATTAAATATGAGGGCTCCACAAATATAAGTAGGTAAGCTAATTATTACATTTGTGTGCGTTATCCCTTGAAGCGTTTCTCTTAGATAATTTACTAACTGAATACTTTGTTCATTAGATATTATATCTTTTTCTCCTATAAATATAACACAATAATCGTTAAACGTAAAGTCCTTCAATTTTCCCTCTAAGTTTGTCATGACATCTTTAACGCTTCCATTTGGGACTACATAATGGCAGAATTTTTTTACTTCTTGATCAAATGCATATTCGATGGATTGAAGCGTTTTCTTGTTTTTATGATTACTTAGTACACACAAGTTTGTAATAGCCTGGGTGGCAATGTTACCAGTAGCCACAATTTTGTTGTTCAGCTTGTCACCATCTTCTAGATTTACGGAGGCATGTGACGCATTGTGATGATCAGATGTGGTAGAGTCAGAGATATACATTTCCTGTTGGTCTGTCTGATGCCCATTATTTCCCATATCATGTGATCTCTTTTCTTCTTGTGGATTGTTGGAAATTGTGGTCAGCGTATTTGATTTTCTTCGCCGTCGTTTGGTTTTTGAGGCTGCTTTCGGGGTCGGAGAACATAAAAGGGTGAGTTTTTTAATGATATTACCATTTTTATTGATTTGTTTTTTGAGAGTGCCGTTTTCCAGGACTAAGTTTTGTATTTCATTTTCGGCTGATAGAAGACGTAGTTCAAGGTCACATATTTTCTTTTTATATTCTTGTAATTCTTCGTCAATTTTTGTCTCTAAAACAGGGCAGCTTCTATTTTGTAGAGTATCTCCTTCCTCAAATTCAGATTTCGTTGATTCAAATGATATGTCAGTGGAAACTTCGGTGTCTGACATTTTTTGTGGTGTTATAGGATGTTTGTTTGGAGACCCTTTTTTCTCCTTTATCTTGTCTGGAGATGGTGTACTACTTGCACCAATGTTTTTTCTCAGGGGTTTAGTCACTCTCGTGCGTGTTTGCCTTTTTATCAATTTACTACTACTTGAATCCATACAAGTCCTGCATTTCCATTTGCTTCGTTTATCTGGAGTCATTAATCTGTACAATTTCTCTGACAAGCCTACACAATCAAATTCATATCTTTGGTTGCAAGAGTTGCATAATACAGTGTCTTTAAGTTGGACATCTTTTTTACATTTATAACACACGATTTGTGCCGGCGCCTTTCCGCTGTTCTTTGCCGCTTTTGTGTTAGTTTTCTGCGCCATAACTCGTTACTCTTTTATTTTTATACAAAAAGGCAAATATTTATGAACTATAACAGATGCTAGTGTCGTGTGACAGTAACTTTCAATTTATATATTTGCATTTGGTGTAGTTCTCCTCGAACGTGTCTTTTGTAGGTATTTATGAACGCATCCGATATCTGACGTTAGAGTGGCAGTCTACTTGTCACTTGACATTTATTGTCAAATCAGCTGTTCTGAATACCGCTAATTTTATCGCTTTATTTTAGTAAATTAACTAGTTATTTTCAAAATGTGTGTATGTGTGCGTGATATTTGTAATAACGGACCTGGATACTGATTGTTTTTCATCAAATAATGCGTTTGAAAGCCTCACCGGAGTCTTCTTTTGATCATCTTTCAGGTCACGGGTATTTCACTGAAGGTAATATAGTACTTTTATTAGCCACTTAGTTGTTTTTTCAATTATTTTTAATTTAGTTATCAGGAATCGAACTACAGTATGTTTCCTCCGTAAATGTCAGTTTCTGAATGTTTTTTTTTCCCGACTTAAGTCCCAAAATCCCAAAAAATGTCTATTGTTTCCCGATAATAGCGCCTTTCGATCTGGCAACCCTACCTATCTAAGCATAACCTTACGAAAATCCTGAAAAGCTAACGGTTTCAGTTTTACGATAATATGACAAACACTACATTATGACTTAAAACTTTATGGGAAACAAAGGGACCCCGGTTTGCATAGATGACGGTAGCATAGGTTTTCCTGGGGCCCGTTTCTTAAAACCTTGAAACTTGTATTACAAGCGGATGTCACTTTATGACAGCTTTTGTTAGAAAGGGACTTCCACTTGTATTACAAAGTTACAAGCTTTTGAGAAACGGACCTCTGTGCCCTGTTTATCAAAAGCTTTTAACTTGTAATACAAGTAGAAGTCCCTTTTTGACAGCTTTTGTTAGAAAGGGACTTCCACTTGTACCTATTACAAGTTACAGGCTTTTGATAAACGGGGCACTGGCCTCTAGTTTTATTTTATTAGGTTTGGCTTAAATGGCAGCCTAGCTATAGTGTTCCCTAAAAACTGAGAATATGACACATTTCTGAGGATTTACAGGAAAATCTATCCTGGCGCAATATAAGTATTTCATTTATTTATTATTTAATTCTAAATCAGGGTAACAACAGCCGTAAATATAACTAACAAATATTAATGCTTACATAAAATAAGGCCAACAACAATCAACCATATAATTGTCACGATCAAAAGTAACAAAAAAAGGAAACAACGAGAATATACAATACACAAAAATGCTCGATACGCTAGAAGTACATCCCAGTTGTAAAATATTTAAGTAATCCAGTTTAATTTAAGTAGTTTATAAATAAAGTATAACTATAAAGTACTTCGACCGGCCAACGACATTTAATAGAATAATGTGAAAATATGCACAAATGCACACCTGCATGCATTATTAATAATTTAACAAACGAAACAAAATAGCGTCTGCTAAAAACCCGTTATCCAGCAAAACACGTTTAGAAAGTGAGAATGGGGGTTTTTCCAGGAAGTCATTGTTAGCAATGGCTGTATTAGCGTCTCTTAACGGCTGTAAACTGGCCGTTTGGACTAGATTGTATGGCGGAATAACGGGAAACTGTAACGTAAGTCCATGTCTAGTTATGTAATGGTTTTGAGTTGTTCTACATTTAAATTTAATAGTGCGCTTTCAATTTACTCATACGTCTGATTCCTCATTTTGTTCATTATTATCAATGTCATATTGGTGCGAGCGAGATGCGTAGCGAGTAATAACAATCGATAACAATATCAATAACAGATTTTCAAATACCGAAATCTCTGTATCATTTCGCTGGCCCAGGGTTCTATGTCCTACACCAGAGCAAGTGGCGCCGCAACAGAAAACTGCGTCACGAAAATGATTTTTTAGTATTTAAGATTTTTATTATTGTATATACATGTTAGTTTGTAAGGTATGTACTATGTATCTATGGGCCTTCGTAGCCTGAAAATAAATGCTTTGATTGACTGATTGATATGTTTCACTTTTATCGAACTGAAATATGAACATTGTCATAGTGACATTTTTAAGTCGAATTTCAACTACATATCTTGAAAATGTAACATAGAACCCTGTAATATTGGGCCAGCGATTTGTTAACACGAATTACTCCACATTTTAATTTTCCCAGAACTTTAGTATTGTTTCCATTTTCTTTCAGATCAAAGTTAGTACTTGTTCAGATCTTTTTGTACATTAATGATTTAATAAATGTTATTGATATATTTTCGATTTATTTCAGATTTTTTCATGCATACCTACAATTGAATAAATATATAAATTCAGGTATTATAATTTTTGTATACAACTAAGAACTCGAAGGACAGTTATTTTTCCTTAATAACTATTTTTCTCAATACATTCCTGAAGAAATATGATCCAGTCCTATACGGCTATGTAGCACACCGCTTGAATAGATCGTCTGCTTCCTCTATTAAGCTAATCTAAAAAGGTCGTAACTACCTGTGTGTTTCATACATCCTTACACTTATTATCTTCTAAACAAAAAATACGCACGTTTCATCGCCACATCAATGAAAGATAACTAACTTTTACTACCTCACAATCGCTTTTTTGTTATTTAAAATTTAAGCCTTATGCATTAGAAAATTGAGTTTATTTTTAACTGTGGACGTTGAGTTAGATGCGAGGCTTTATAAGTTACTTATTGTATAGGTTATGTAGTTTCAGATATAGACTTGTAGTGTGTTCTAGACTCAGTCTAGACTTAATTGCATATTATGTGTTGTTTAATCGACGCACGGTGGAGATGGGATTTTTGCCGCATCTCTTTTTAATTTAAAGCCTTTGTACTCTAGTTTTTTTTTTGTGACAATGACTTATTATGGAAGATACGTGTCTGTATTATTCGCATTATGTTTTACTAGCTTTTGCCCGCTACTTCGTCTGCGTGGAATTAGTACCAGCAGCTAGAGTAAGTACAGCGCCTGGAAAAAATCTAATAGCAATAAACATAAGCGTGAAGAGGTAACTGACAGACAGACAGACAGACACACTTTCGCATTTATAATATTAGTATGGATTAAGTTTCTGTTTAGTTAATTAAATAGATTTCAACTTATTTTTTTTACAATTTTGAATTACAAGTTTAGTTAGTCGAATCTAGTATTTATTACCTACAAGTATCAAAATCGTCATCATCATCAGAACTTAAGAGCTTTGCTCTTGTCGGTGGAGTAATCATTTATTTCTTGTGCCAGTCTTTTAATTTCAACGTATTATTTTTTATTTGGCTGAAATAAGTAATTATATCAAAATCGTATTGATAGAAAACTAGGGTGGAAATTGTCACGTGACTTTACTGTCATTCCGATATATTTTTCTCTTCGTTTGGCGTCTGTCCATGCACGATTGTCATCTTGGCTAGACCCCCATTTATGCAACACTTACGGCGTAATTCGAACTTTAAGATACGTCAATTAATAGATCTAGCAACGATATGGATTAGATATGTCAGTGTCAAAATGACGTTTCCTGAAACAAAAGTCACTTTTGACACTGACACATCTAAACCATATCGTTTCTAGATCTATTAATTGACGTATCTTAAAGTTCGAATCCGGCAGTTATTGTCCTTACCCAAAAGACCCAATTACCGGTATTTTTCAGTCTCCAACCGTCACGTCCGTACCTCAGAGCCTCTAACAGAGTTTGCGATCGGAAAACGTACAAATGGCCGACCACCTCACTCTTACGAAACGGCGTATCTCTGAGTTGCAATTCCAATGACTGGCCGAACGCGAGTACAACCGGTTTATTGAGCGTTTGATTAGCCCGCGCTCAGTAACCCTATCGTGTAAATTTCATTCGATAGCGTAACGTACCTACGCATCACAGATCCACTGGTCCTTGTACTATACAAAGGGCCTCGAAAATTTAAAATCAAAGTTTCGTTATCTGTCTCTATCGCTCGAATATATATGCAAAAATGATAGAGGCAGAGTTTGACGAGTCGATTTTCTATTTTCGTGGTAGATCCTCAGTTCAGCTCTGCTTAGTAAGCAAAGTGAATACGAACATGAACTCGCTCGAATGACCGTTTATAGATCTTACGCCGTGGCAATAAGGTATACTATAGGTCAGTCAGTGTTATCTTAGATAAACATTATATAGGACAAAGGTGAGTTAGGACCTTTCCATGTGATGTTGGCAGCATTGTATCTGGCCGGTAATTGTTTAACGTGTTTGCTTCTGTTTGTTGGCAGCACTGGAATTTAGTTTGGGTTTGTACGGTTGGTAACCTTGTTTTCAGTGGAATGCAGTTTTCCACGTTTTGGCTTAGATGCACTAAATTCAGTTACTCTATGCGAATGCTCTGAAACCCTGGATGCGGGCCAAGCTAACTATGCATGGCATTTCTAATGAAAATTGTGGGAATGTCTTTTATTAATGTCTAATTTCTATGAAGATATTCAAGCTATGATATTTATTAAGGGCTGGGAAACCGTTTTATTTTCAAACCGGTTTCTTTAATTCTCCCGGGAACGAAATTGATTTTGTTTCCGTTTGCGGTTACCGGTTAAAGAACTGTTATGTTGAGATACCAATTTGTACCATTTCTCTCGCGTCTCATTACTTTTATTTTTGTGGACCGAGAGTCTCCGAATGCCGAGAGTAACCGGTATTATATTATGTATATCGTTCCCCACCATAAATTTGTCAAATTTCTATTTCTAACAGAATTCCAAAATGATACTTGTCTCTGTTTTTTGTATACCTATATACATATATCTTTGCAACTGTAAATAAATACCTCTATTTTCTTTCTGTCAAGTTGATCTACAAAAATAACACCCTCAATGCTGTTCTTACGTTTCCATGTCACCTAAACTTATCTAGCAGGTCTATTTACATTCCCACAATCTTCTTCATAAATAAGCCGAGCATATGGAGCATATCAAGTCTAAAACGCTCCAAAATTTAAGAACACCCTAAGTATAGCTCGGCAAGTTTACTTGTGCGCGTGGTGAACTAGAACAATGACGGTGACTGCATACAATTACTGAGAGCTTGCGGACTTTTGGCGCCGCTTTGAGCTGAAAGTGTAACTTTGTGTTTGTGTAAGCTTAGCAAGTTTACTTGTGCGGGTGGTAAAAAAGAAGAATGACGTTGACTGCGTACAATTAGTGAGAGTTTGTGGACTTTTGGCGCCGCTTTGAGCTGAAAGTGTAAGTTTGTGTTTCTGTAAGCTTTGCGGTGCGGATATTTGAAACCAACGGAAGTGGTACTATTTGCTCGTTGGGTGTGCGTTCGAGAAATGCCGAATGCATGCAGGATCTACCATAAATGCCAGCGATGGGCAGGGCACGTGATAGAGTGACGAGGCCAGAGTACCCAAGTATCACACCTATCACACTAGTATCACACCTTAGGAGTGAAAACTTGGAGAAGGAAGGCCACAAACAGATCGGACTGGAGAGACTTGCTTGACCAGGCTAAGTCCCACCCGCGGCTGTAATGCCTCAGATGATGATGATGATGCAGGATCTACAACCCTAGAACTTAAGGATAGGTTACACAGACGGTTTATAGAAGATAGCTTAGTGTCAGTTTAGATATCTCATTTTTGGTCAAAGAGCATCGAGTATACATACGTCAAATTGGTCAAATATTAGGTCTAGATACGATATGGATCGGATATGTTAGTGTCAAAAGTCAGTGTTGGCCGACATATTAATGCAATTGACCATTTATACCCATTAGAACTTGAACCGTAAACTGTAACCGTCCGTTACCGTTTAAGGTTCAATTTGTAATGGCTAATGGTCAATTTGTAATGGTTAATGGTCAAGGGCAATTAACGTTAAGCCAACACTGTCAAAAGTGATGTTTCTTCAAACAAAAACGGATCGTATCTATACCTTATATTTGACGTATTAAGTATGTATATTAAGTACGTATGCACTAATAAATCAGTTACAAGACTTGAAGCACATATTTGACGTATATTAAAGTTGCCGTATGCTGCCAATGGTAACGCTGACAGTGACATGACATGCCGTCAGTGTAGAATGTCAAGGAAATTGAACACGCTCGGCGTTTACGAATGAATTTATTCTAATTAAGTGTAACGTCTTATGTATTTATAAGCTACATTATGTGGTAATTTGCTGAATTAACAGTATTAGTTACAGTATTTATATTTAGGAAATAATAAGATATATTGAGTGTGGTTTATATTTATATTTGGGTCAATACTTTACCTTTGGGCAACACGTCTTTTGGTAAAGCGTAAAAGCCTCGCCTCACCGCACTATACCAATCTCCCTGAAAACTAGAATATAAGGTATAAGTAGAACTGCTTTCGGCATTCCGCCTGTACGGGTAATTCTCCGCCTTTCGGCCGTTTGCTAACAAGCGCCAAAGAGAACAGCCTACCACTAAGTGAAAAGCACGCGTGGGTACTCGTATTTGCGGCCTGTCAATTTTATTATCCTGCATGATAAAACAAAGAAAATAACAGTCAACGAAATATTCCACGAGCTATCACGTATAAAATCATATTTATTTTGCTTTGTTATTTTTTCTGCGTTTCAAGCCGATAATTGTTTTAAATGCACGTGTTTGTTTAATACCTACTCTTTTGTCACTGAAAAATGAATGTGTATAGTACATAGGTACCAGTGGCGGCGCGTCAAACATATTCATAGGCAACCCGGGGCTAATTTGGCTTACATATTTCCTTTACAACTCTGCTCAAATATCCAAAAACAGGCAAGCCGGTGGGAATCGGTTTTTATGGACGCGCCGCCACTGATAGGTACTTAAAATTTCCAGAAAATGTGTGTTGGTATTACTTGATTGCTAACCAGCCGGGGTTTGAACCCGCGACCTCCGGATTGAAATCCATATGCTCTTACCGCTAGGCAACCATCGTTTTTTTTAATTGCATTCGAATTTAATTAGTTGAATTTGTAATATTGTTGACATATACATTTGATATTATGTAACTATGCTGGCATGTCATATTTAATTACATAATATTAGTGTTAATTGAGCACTCCCAAATTATTAGATGAAAGTGCGCTAAAATGCAGCATGAATTATGTGGATTGACCACGCCTCTAATTTACTAGAATTAATTATTTATAATAACATATTAGTCACGCGATGTGACTGCGAAGCATGCAACTCTTATCAAGTAATGCCTAGAACATACCTAACCCTAAAGTAAAATTTTCGAATTATCTCTGTAACTCCACTCTGCCGGTTTATCAGGCTATATTAAACTTTACCGTGAGTTTGTTCCGGCCACAGTACCGATACATACGGCGGCTTGGTTTGTAGCAAGTCAGTAAGTACATATTTTATTTGTCTAGTATCTTTAGGAGGGTGACAATTGGTTGCTTATTCTTCTAATTGCACTATACAATTTCAAGGAATTATCGTGCAAAAATCTCAAAACGACTACAAATATGTATATCTTTATATCTTTTACATTGTAATAGCTAGCAAGTATACCAAACGCTCGTTTTTATCCTTTGGTGTATAGGCTGACTTACCCTAAGTCGGTAAGTCGGTCCGTTTGATGGATCGGCCGGTTTACTGCCGCCGTAATGAGCACGGTAATCGGACCGGGTTTTATCTCGATGCCTGATGGATGCTGGCCTGGAAACAATGTGTGCAGCTTTCAGGGAAGCTGTTACTAAGCAAAAAGCCAACGGTTTTGGCACCGAATAAGACGTAATAGACGTAGACCACGAAAAGTTTGCAGCGATTTTGATAGCCCACGCAATGCAAGTTTTATTTTAAACGTCAAACTTCTATGAAATTATGACGTACTTATAAATCAAACTTGCACTGCGTGGGCTATGAAAATTGCTGCAGACTTTTCTTGGTCTAACTCTTGTACACTCACCAGCAATAATATGTTACTCTCCAAAACCCGCAAAACTATGTGACACACTCTTACTGCGCTACAAATAAAATAGTGTCAGATGTTTTTGGTGCCTTCATTGTATAACATATATTATATTACTACCGTACAGAAAATAAACGTACTACAAAACCGATGTTTGACAGCGATTCGGGGACGAATCATGCTGTCCCTTTCTTATGTATGGTACTATCCCTTTCGGCTATTTAGGGTTTTCAAAATTCAGGGTAATCTTATATGTGACCGTACACGCAAAGGAACGTCAAGTACGTCAAGTGCCAACCTTAGTAATTGCTGGGAGCAATGCTGAGTCGAACGAAGCCGAAAATGCCCGAATGCTCTAGTTTCCTACCCCTCAATCTTCCAATTTCATAGAAAATTGACGTTTAAAATAACACTTGCACTGCGTGGGCTATCAAAATCGCTGAAGACTTTTCTTGGTCTAACTCTACATAGTATTGATATAAGTGCTATATTAATAATATCATCCTCAAGGCTAAACATCCACCCCCAAACATTAAAAACGTGACCACCCAACTCTTATTTCCAACTTACTACTGTCCAAAATCGAATAACAACAAAACACGTAACACATCACAATTAACTATCATAAAGTCATAACTAACTTTCACTTCCACTGTAAATTAAGCCGTATTTCCAAGCTACAAGGTAGCTTTTAGAGTGACTTATGCAAGCTTTTACTCATTTAATTGGACAGTTGATATGATATTCCCTTTATTTAAATACCCGAGGGTGGGAATAACCTTGGACCGTCCGGGGTCTAGACTAGACTTCGTGTTTGCACTAAATGTTGGACGGGGCGCTGTTTTAATAATAAGGATAATCACTTAGCTTCGTTAAGGTGGTTCGCTTTTCATACAAAATTCAATCAAAGCTCATTAAGTAACTACACACTATTAGTACACAAATATTTCCGCATTTATCTTCTTTCGAATATTCGTTTGCGCGAAATTAACAGGAAAACAATGTTTCATACAGAAATCATGCAAAAATCATAGTTAACTTTTCATCAATTTTACGTATGTGTGTGTCACAAATGTCGTGTACAGATACATTTGCGACGTTGCCATACCATTTCCGACGTTGCCGGGCTGACCACGGCTCGAATTTGGAGTGCCGTCATGTTTAGTGCAATTTTGTTGACACTGATATTTGACAGGTAAATAATTGACCTAAGCGAGAAGTTCGTCAGCTTAGCTAAGAACTATCATGGCGTGTTATGCAAACAGTCGCTTTTTTGCTTGCAAACGGAAGATTCCCGGTTCGATCCCCAGTCATTGTATGCTGGAACATAACTTTTTGTATTTTTGTTACACCTAAATTTCGTATTGTTTTTTTATTTTTATTTAATTTTTCTTATTATCATAAATCGATTATTAAGTATGGGCTACACGTATTCTTTTATTTTTACAAAGATAATTAGAAATTATACTCTACCTTATCTCTCTGATTTTTACAATCAGGACATCCTCACTGCAATAAAAACCGGGCAAGTGCGAGTCGGACTCGCGCACGAAGGGTTCCGTGCCATAATGCAAAAAAAAACAAAAAAAAGCAAAATAAAACGGTCACCCATCCAAGTACTGACCACTCCCGACGTTGCTTAACTTTGGTCAAAAATCACGTTTGTTGTATGGGAGCCCCATTCAAATCTTTATTTTATTCTGTTTTTAGTATTTGTTGTTATAGCGGCAACAGAAATACATCATCTGTGAAAATTTCATCTGTCTAGCTATTACGGTTCGTGAGATACAGCCTGGTGACAGACGGACGGACGGACGGACGACGGACGGACAGCGAAGTCTTAGTAATAGGGTACCGTTTTACCCTTTGGGTACGGAACCCTAAAAAGAAGTGTATAAAATTTCCTGTGGTTAAAAATAATGGATTTTGTCTATGAATGAAAAACACAATTATTACTATAGTTTGTTTTTTTTAGCATTAGAAATAAGGTAAACAATCTTGACGTGTCTTTTAATTGAAAAACACATTTTAAAAATAAGTTACGGCAAATATGTAACAATTATAAATCTAATACGATCATTTATATTCTTCTGCTTTCATAAGTAATCGTTTTTTATTTTTAAAAAACCTGATAACACTGAGTATGTGGGGGAAGCGCTGCTGGCCTAGCGGAAAGCAATTCGGAGGTCGCGGGTTCTAACCCCGGCTCGTACCAATGATTTTTCGAACTTTTGTACGAAATAGCATTTGATACCTATTTATACACCGATACCTATTTTTCGGTGAAAGAAAACAATGTGAGGAAACCGGACTAATCCAAATAAGTTTACTCTCTGGGTTGGAAGGTCAGGGCAGTCGCTTTCGTAAAAACTAGTGCGCATGCCAATTCTGGGATTAGTTGCCAAGCGGAGATTGAATATCTGGGAGACCGACCAAAGCTTACAAAACATAAAAACTCAAAAATGCGCGTTTTTCTCATAGACCTAGCTAAGAGATCAAACCCCATATAGCAAATTTCATCGAAATCGTTAGAGCCGTTTCTGATACCATCCAAATATATAAATAAATAATTATATATCTAATAATTGCTCGTTTAAAGGTAAGATAACACAAAGGAGAAACAAAAAGAAATTACCTACTCGCACCAGTCTTGAACCCCAATCCTCTTGCACGTATTTCCACGAACATACCGTTACGCTATTGCAACATACTTACGTTGTGTGAAATTGTCTACTACAAGGATCACGGAAACACTGTTTGCATGTGTGAGTAATAGTAGGAAAAAGCGTGACAGCAACACTCCGTCGAATTAAAAAGGTGGTTTTTGCACAATGAAGTATTCAATGTTTATTTTAATAGTTCAATATTTACTTAAAGAGTGCGCGAAACATACTTTTAAGTATACAAATACCAAGACCATTTCACAAAAAAATAAAATCTGAAATTTTGCAAAAGTGCCATCTAGCGAGAGTTAAGTTTTGAGTAACCTAGGCGAACCACCTTAAGGTGCGACTTTTAGCTATTGTTTAATAAAATTACAAAGTTCATGCTTATAAATTGGGTAAAAATAATAATTTGACTATGAGGATTCAAGTCTGGAGTAGGTAGGTAATGGTAATTTCAGAATTGAATCAGTAAAATAATCTGACGACAATATTGTATAATTGTTTTTTTCTTCTTCCTCGCGTTATCCCGGCATTTTTGCCACGGCTCATGGGAGCCTGGGGTCCGCTTGACAACTAATCCCAGGAATTGACTTAGGCACTAGTTATTGTTATAATTGTTTTGTTTTTAATACATATTTTAGGGAAGTGGCAGTCTTTGGCTTTGTCAGTCCATTGGTGGTTTACAATAATTATTATCAATTTAAAGGTTTCACTAACAGTAAGGAGCGTAGGTATATTAAAAATAAACTAAACTAAACTAAACAGATACTCTTTAGTGCATAAATAACCATTATTATGTCATCCAAAACGTCAATAATGAACTCGCGACGCGGGGGTCTCCCGCGCAGATCTATTTTGGGCCCCACATGTTATGCTCCAGTTACCCACTGTACCCATTCATTGACTGGCCTGTCATTATAAAATATTAACAGCATGTCATTATGAATTATAGTAAAATAATTTCGGCAATAGTATTAAATTTAATCATACTTATTATTTTCTATTGAATTAAAGAGTGTGTGACGATGTTTTAATTGAGTTTGGAAGTTCGGGTATCATCCTATTCATCATCATCTCAGCCATAAGACGTCCACTGGTGAACATAGGCCTCCTCCTTGGACCTCCATACGTGCCGGTTGAAAGCGACCCGCATCCAGCGTCTTCCGGCGACCTTAACAAGGTCGTCTGTCCATCTTGTGCGTGGACGTCCTATTACGCTGCGCTTGCTAGTCCGTGAACTCCACTCGAGTACTTTTCGACCCTACTAGAGATTCTATTACTGTAGGATTATTCGTAGGATTGACAGTTAAACCCTTAAGGGGCCCACTGATTAACAGTCCGCCGGACGGTATCGGCCTGTCAGTTGTTCGGAACTGTCAAAATTTTGTTCTAACTGACAGGCCGATACCGTCCGGCGGACTGTTAATCAGTGGGCCCCTTTAGGCCTGCGCCATTTGTAATTCTTTGACCGGCCAACCCCATTAAAAGAAACCATCACAAAACAGGTACTACCCTATGTAAGTATATTAAAATTCAATTTCTTGAAATCTTAATGGTAGTCCCCGATCAGTCAGCTGATAGGGTAATGGTTGTTGTTCAATTGTTTCCTCATCAGCGTCGATTGTACAATGACTGGTTAATAGTAAAATGATTCCTATTCAGTCAATAAATAAAATACAAATTGCTTTGTGATTAATTGATTATGTTGTTTGATGAAGAGAAATTATGCAAGGCGTATTATTTACCTTTTTAAAGAAAACTAAAGACAATTATCAATCGTCATGGAGCTATTCTATGTTCAAATATCAATTGTCTGATCATATTTTTTATTGTTTACAGGTAAGCAACATATTTGACTGCATAAGAATAAGCAAGAGACGTGTAAGTAGTTCCTACACAGGTAGGTACTCGTATTGTAATGTAATGTAACACTACAATACAATACAATACAATACAAGTACTCTTCAAGTACTCTTCATTGCACACCCCACTACAGGAAACAATACAAAGATTACTGAAAAGAAGAGGTTAAACAACAAGACCGCCTGTTGTTTAACCTCTTCTTTTCAGTAATCTTGCGATAAGACCGCCTATCGCTAAAAAGCGATTTCTTCCAGACGACCTTTACTAAATTGCTAATCATCTTGAAATATCGTTAGATCTCATATTATCCGGCTAAGATTTGCTTGTCGTAGGGTCTTGAATGTTCATGAATAATGAATATATATATGTGGAGGTGCTTTTCCTTGCTTAATTACCAAATAACATGATGATGATGATGCATTCCTGTTATCCCTCATAAGGGACATAGGGCTCGCAGAATCATCCTCCATTTGTCACGATCTTGAGCGGCTGCTTCCAGCTCTTTCCAGCCGAGTCCAGTTGAGCCAGCCTCTTTCTCAACTTATCGCCTCCACGTAGTACAAGGCCTCCCCGACCGTCTACCAAAGAACATAAAACGCAGTAAATATATAATCTGAATAGCGTCTAATATATTTCTCTTTGACTAAGCGTCCTATGCAGCCCATACAACTTCGTATGCAAGCATCTCAATACAACCTAATGCAGACATTAAAGTGCCTACATTTCTCTAGCCCATTGACGTTTCTATGAAAGAACGCGCCGGGAGGAGAATATTTAATACACGACCAGACAGTGTATGATTACAGACCACTTACCTGCTAGACCAAACGAAATAGAATAACTATACCTAGAAGTCTGAGCTCAAAAATAACCCCACGGAAATTATGCCGCGAGCGACTCAGCTGTATAGCGCGCATGATGACAACACATCATATATTGTGATGGCGCGCAAGAGACTCAGATCATCAGTCATATGGACCGCTTTTTCTCAATCATTAATGTACTATTATTAGGTTACTCCATCGCTGATGTTTAGATTGTGCTAGACGGATATCAGGGAATGTGAATCGCGGTCATCGCTCCTAAATAAGTAGATTTTTTAAACACTAATTTAGTAGAGCGCAAAGTTGATATACGGTCGATCTTTTAACACCCGCACACCTATTAATGGAATCAAAATACACTGCGCGTTTTGTCAATTAATATTAAACTTATGTAAATTACCAATATCAACGAAATTGAATTAGGCGTGAAAATAAATTTGAATGCAACTAAGTGGTGTCATTAGTTTAGCGACCGCGAATCTTCGTATCCTCCGCGATGCGGTGACTTCGGAGTCTAAAGAAAATGGTCTACAGTACGGCGTAGTACGCTCTGTTTACACTTGCTAGCAGTAAAAATTCTATGTGGACGTAGAAAGTTGAACGGCTCAGGGCCTGCCGTTCGTCAGGATTTTATTTAATTTTTCAGCGAAAATTGATGCTCTGTTGACGACCGAAGCAGAATATATTGCCATTTTCCTTTGTTTACAGTTTCATCTGATAATGTACCTAGTAAAAAGAAAAAAGTAAAATAAAATGTTGTTACAATTTTCTCAAATTATTTTTCTTTGTAAGATTGTTCAAAGGTCCTTTAACCCTTCGTATGGCCTCGTCAAAAATTTCCTTCTAAATTTGTAACCTTGAAAATGTAAATTACAGTACAAATTGTCTGGGAGGTATACGGGACAAGGCATAGGTATGAAAGGTTAAAAGAGTAAGTTTTTTTTTAAATCTATAGTTAGAGGGTCCTCATATAAGGAAGATTGTAAATATTAGCTAAGGGCACCGCGAAAATAACCGTTAATTTATCGGTACCTTCCCATAAAATATAGGTCCGGAAAATTCAATATTTAGGCTAGTAAAAACCGTTATCCTTTCGATTATATTTAGTGCATTCTATTATGTTATCGCAAAACCGTAATAATTTACCCCTGTTAGGGACAACAAAGAGGGAATATGCCCTCGGAAGGGAGTGAGCGAGAGGTACATGCTGTGTGAGTTCCCTAGTCCAGTCAGTCAGGGGTCGACCACCGCGGAGGTCGGACGTGTGCCGGTTTGCTCCATAAATCAGCTGCGACAGCCAAACAAACACTCAGTGATACAAAAGTGACCTTGAAAGTGCTTGGACAGTGTTCCAACGTTATTGGCGTTGTGTTTTGTGCGCTTAAGGACGGAAAGGAGCGAAAATTATTTTATACCAGTTTTTTAAGGTGATTTTTTTTGCCACACCCTTTATAAAATAAATCTTATGTACCTACTTAATTAGTTTAGAAATAATGCATAACACGATACCTACATAAACATGTAAAATTAATTGGCACTGCTTTTGAACTCAACTTGTTTACAAATGGATGGTAATGAATTAATAGTTTCATTTTGGGGAATGATTTCGTTCAGTGCTAGTTAAATAAATTCCTCGATTTTAATAATCAATTATCTCATATATAATATTTAAAGGGTTTGAAAATATCACGTAAACAAAGTAAATATTTTTAATGATAATAAATAAAATATTGTAGCCCATTAAAAACGAAACGAAACGGAATGATCCTGAATCCATGAATAATGAATAAGACCGCTTATTGCCGATTGGGATAAAATTACCATTCGATGTGAAATAAAACAAATATTTACTTTCATGATGTACTTAAATCACATAATTTCGCAGCTTTAATTGAGCAATTTAATGTATTACATCAAATTACAGTAATTACTGATTACAGTAACATGTTGGTTGTACCTCATTACCATTTATAACAAAATAATAATAAACGTCAGTTTTATTTATATTATAAACGCTTTATTTATTAATACAACATCTAAAATTGCATAATGATCACTAATTTAATTACTGATAGTGTTTTTTTGTGTTTTGAAAATGTACCTACACACAAAACTCAAAATATTGTATGGATTCTTTCTTAAATTTAAACAACCATCAGGTTTATGAGTTAATTATGGACAATAAAAAACAAAAATAAACTATAATATTAGGGGTACTTTACTTGGTATAACTTTAAAGCACATTTAAATTTGAATTATTTTATTTATTGGAACTTTGTGCATGTTTTGATAGCTATTTATTATATTATATTACTCTCAGAGCATTTCAAATATCTTATTAGATCAGATTATTTTACTTCATAATATGAATAATAACAATACAGATTTGCCTGACCTAAAATTAGGTACACTCGTATGAATTCATATCACGATATTACTTAATAATATATTCATGTACAAATAATGACAAAAAGAACTTAATATTTACCTATTACTCTGGAAATATTTCGGTTGTGCTTATTTTTTATCAATAACTAAGTATTAACAAATTTTAGAGTCTGAAGTTCGCTTGAACTCAAAACTGAATAAAAAACTCTCATTAGAACTTGATCAAATGATGGTAACTCGGTTATGTGGGCCGGTTGTACGTATATCATATCGCGAAGGGCGCAACCCCTTGCTTGTAATTAAAACTAACCGTATCGATCGGACAGTTTATGTTTAATACCTACTGGTCAATGTGGAGTTTTTGCAAATTAAAAAAATAGATTGTAATTTTTTCGGGTAATGACGAATTGCAGTCACCGGTTACGGATAAATAATATCTAGAGAATGATTTTACAACTCTACCTATTTATTATCAATTTACTTAATTAAACGAATCATCATCTATATTTTCAAAAGCCATGCCAATTATTATAAATCTTTATCAAGTACCTAAATTTACTTGATACCTAGTAAGTATTTATATGTGACGTTCCACGGGAAAAGGTACCTTATGAGGGTTTCTAGTTTCGGAGTTATGAAATGTTTTGTAAAGAGGTGAAAAATGCTCAATTTTTTTTAATTGTGTGATCTCAAACCTTAATGCGTAACGTTTGTTTACCTGTTTTTATTTTTGTTATAAGTTAGTTATAAGCCTAGTAACGTCGTCTCAGAGTTTAGTAAAAAGGTACCTTATGGAAAAAAGGTTGAAAATTTCCAAAAAAACTAGTCAATACGGGAAAAGAAGTTTGGTAGAGAACTGTATTAGCATTCTGCAAAACTAATTTGATAATTTCAGTTCTGGTTGGGGCGCCTAGCAAATATTATAACCGTACATCGACCGACATTATAAATCCAAGTAGCCTGCTATTATACTAAAGTTACTCTCGTCAAATCTTTCTTAACTAGAATAATCTTCATTTGGTTTGGTCGCATGCAATAAATCAGCCATTGGTTTGCTGAAAAATGCCAATACCCGACGCATTACCTTATGGAATATCTAAGGTCATTGAACCTCGATGCCGCTTGTCTTCAATGGCAACCAAAATATATTATTGATAAGAAATAGACGATTTATAACATCTTTACCCCAAAATATTATTAGTTTATCCTTACTGTTCCATCATCATCATGCCTCATCATGTAACTTAACCACAAGGTACCTTTTCATTACATACAAATTATTGGTCTTTTTTAAGATTATTATGACGAAGAACCAATTAAATTTGTGGCAGTTTAATGTAAATTAATATTTTCTATTCATAAAAGATAAAAGCTTCAATGTGATTGATGTTTTGTAGTGATGTATTATTAGATTTATTTCCATAAGGTACCTTTTCGTTAATGTATGGAGCAAATACTGTTATTGTTATGTAAGTTTAAAGTGGCATAAGGGGTTAAATATAGTATTTAGTTGGGGTTTTAGGATTTATTTCATTTGAATGACAGAATTTCTTTCATATGTGCTCAGAAAAATTGATTGTGTGTTACATTAAACGTAAAAATATTCAATTTTCTGATTTTATATGAAAAAGTCAGAAAATACATTTTCACCTCTAAATCGGTATTGTTTTTTGCTTAAACTGTCTCTCAGTGTCGTTTTCTAATAGATAAAATTTAAATCTTGAGAGCTCATTGCAATCAATCGTGAAAATGAAATAAAACTTTATTTTCAAGAGACTGGTTAGTATACACATAAATCAGTCGATATCAAAGGTTTCTATTTGCATTACAGAACAAGTCGCAACATTTTTTTAATCTCAGATATATAAGGTATTATTATTTGTAGTCAACTATGTAACTTACTTCAGGAACATAGTTTTTTAGGCGGCTAAACTTAAAACTTCTCTATCGTAAAGTTGCTCATTTCACAACATTATTTTCAAAAAATCATATCTCTGTAACTACACAACTTAGGAGGTTGATCTTTTGTGTTATCGATAGCTTATTTATAGTAGATTACTGGGGTATGCATAACTCCATACCCGCCATAAGGTACCTTTGACCGTGGGACGTCACATATAGTGTTGATGATAATTTCATGTTTTAATAAAACATTACCTCACTTAGACATTATTGAGGTAGGTACCCATTTTTGAAATGGCATTAAGACCGCCATGCTAATCTTAACATATTGGTCTTTTAAATGATTACACAATTAAATGTTTAAATACGAAATATAATAATTTACACGATTAAATCTCTTTTACAACAGTTTTAATCAAATAAATTTGCATTGCACACAAGGGATCTCATTACCATTCTATAGTTTAACATGAAACAATGATCACCAATCAAGCCTACTGAAAAACCACAATAATACAATTATTGGCAAGCACCTTATGCCAAATTATTAAGGTTAGTTTTCGATTAACTAAGCCCCCTAGTTAACGTTGCAGGGTGTAAACTCTGATACACAACGAAACGCCGCGGTACGAAAAAGCGTATGCGCCGTTTCAAGGTTCAACACATACGACCTTTTAACTTCGTTGCTATTACACATAGTACACAGTGAGTCATGGCTTACAAGCCCCCATAGATTTAGAGATAGAATACTAATTAGGGGATGGCAGTGATACCCCGCGGTTAGATTTTAAAGATTATTTTAATTAGAAACATTGACTTTGTGATATATTTCTGAAGTATCCTGGATATATTTAGGTGTCTTATTGTATCTCAGGGGGTGGTCTCGTTTTTACTTACTAATTTGAGAAATGCTAGGGGAAAAAAACGCTCCATCAATCTTGAATTTAGTCAACAGCTAATTTTACAATAGTCTGAGCGATGAGCGACAGTACGTGGCGCGCAGCTATCTTGAACGCTACATAAGCACTGTTAGTGCTTCAAAATCGAGACCTAGGCTTTCAAAAACATGTCGCGCGAGTGAAAATAAAATTAGCTTAATGTTAGTATGACTCACGACAGTTTTAATTCAATTAGTATACAAAAATATTTCGTCACATCCAGCAATAATCATAAAACACTGAGTAAATACATAATGTAATGGCATCAACATATTAAATAGCTCGTTTTACACACTATATACTTATGTTTAAACCCAAACAAGACATCAAGGTCTTCAATAATTGTACATAAAGTAGAATTGACGACTTGATTCCGTAAATGTCTTTAAAGAGTGCTATAAAATCGAGGCTCAAAATGGTAATGTACAAATTGTGTTGCAAAGTTACGAAACCAAATGGCTATTCCAAAGTAAGAGTTGCAACAATACTGGATTATATTGAAGACTTATTCGGAGATGACTTGACATTTATTTTCAATATTTCTCTGGGTACCTAATGAGTTAAAATTTACCGTCATATAAAACTAATTCAAAAGTAAAGCTTTTATTTCTAATATAAAATATTTGACACGTGGATAATTAAAAACAACAGAAAACTAATTGATAGATACGTGGTATCGGATCAATTAATTATTTTGCAAGCTAGGTTGAGATGCAGATTTAACTTTAAAACCGTAGGAAAACATTTAGATACATACTTAAATATGGCCGGTTAATGAAATAAGTTACTGACCGACAAGTATATCTTAATGTCCTCGTCATTTCCTTCCTATCTCGGTTGTACCTAGTGGTGTACGGTAATGATAGTGACATCAAGAGTTGAGTGACAGGTCACGTCGGTCCATGTCGTCGAGCTCTAATAGTATTAGGCTGCCGTAGCCCGTTATAGCCGGTGGATATAGGTTGTAGCTACACTTTGGATCTATGGATGGATTATGTGCAGTAGAAATTTTGTTTAGTTGATGTATAACACAATGAAAGTTTAAAGATTACGGAGGTGTTGCATTTTAAATATGAATATTTACATGCAAATAAAAAGACTCATGAACATAATTCGTATTTTATAACAGAAATGAATTCATATAATGTCATGAAATTGAACTTAGGGCATTGGTATGTGTTCATGATACCTAAGAATAGTAAAATCTTTAAAAAATATGATGACAATTTTTGAAGAACCAAAATTGCAAATTTCAGGGAATCAGGGAGGAATAATCAGATCAGGAAATAAATATTTTTTTATTGAACATAGGTAATGTAATTTGGGAACAAATGAACCAAAACTTAAAAGTGATGTTAATCAAGTTATCGTCAGAATAAGAAGACAAAACACGTTCGCCCACGGCGGCGTGGGCATGAATGGCGAGATGATGCGTTTTGGTACTTACGTTTCGTAAACTAAGGCAGATATATAATATTTATGGTCTGATATTTTAGTGGTCCTTAACCTTTCTTATGTGTGTAGCTGTAAAGGTTAAAAATCGTGAGTTAAATTTATGATCTGATATTTATATAGGTACCTCGGTCGCCCGGTCGTACTGTACTTATAGAGCAGAATAAATGCAAACAGATGACTGAATTCGGTCAAGATCCTTGTCATACAGATATGAGGTTAAGTGTTTTTAAGGAAAAACGTAACGGAAATGTAACTTGTAATGACTAAAAATATTATTAGCAAAAACTAAACTATGAGTACCATAACTTTAAACAATTTTTCATACCTATCCTAGCAGTATTTTAGTTTTAGAGTCTTATGATCTCATTACCATACATCCACATAAATATCATTACCATTACCACTTACCTTTTTAATTGTAAAACTGATCGATTGCTTACTTTCGCGAACTCTTCTAATATCACTGAGAAATAAACAAATTAACTATTGTATAAACAAGTTATCTATGAGTTCGACAAAGGAAGTATTCGAACGGGTGTTTGGCTTTTTTATTTTATTAAAAAAAAAACTGAAAATAATTGTAATTCCTTCTTTCCAGCTTCCACGTGAACCGAAGTGGCTTTTAAAAGACTAATTTACAAATTGTGTTCAAACTTTTACAATTGTGATATAATAAGTGAAAACTTTTCTATGAAAACTGTGCCAAATTTACCACCGAACTAATTGTAAGTGTAGACGATTTTGGACTCTTAGTGTATGGGTTTAAGGTTGGAATTCCGCCATTAATGGCTCCGGATGGGCACTAACCTATCTAAATTGAACAAGACACGAGTCTCCGGTGTTAATCATGTTAGTATCATCATTTTCTACTATTTTTAAGGCTTTTTGTATAGTGATCATCGCTTGTTTTAATAATTTGGTTTGTTAACATTTTTTGCATTTTTATTTGCGTAGATTTGTCAATTTTACTTTTTTTGCTGCCTTCTCTTATTGTTGACTTCATAATTTAATAATCGACTGTAAGTAGTATGTATTAATAAGCAAACATGTGTAAAATGTGGAGTTTTTGCAAACCACGCCGAAAGTAAAGCAAATTTTGTCGATTTTTGTATTGTCAAGTTGGCTGACGATTTAAATGAATAAAAAATAAAAATAATTTAGGTAGGTATGTCTTAATAATTGGTCATTAGGAGTCGGACCAAGCTGCATATCATTTGCAACGAAAAAGTGTGACGATTTCAACAATAATATCAAATATCTATGAAAATTCAACGTTTATAATGAGACTCCCTTACTTCGCTCTAATCTGTGCAAAGGGGCTCTGCGCTATCAGTTCATATTTAGCCGGTTTAAAATATTTAAATATCTATTCAAATGTACTAATGGCAATATAAGAATGAGGCAACAATACAAAACAGCAATTTCTCCAGCTAGGCCATTAAGCGTCATAACTCAGTTAGTGCCGACTGCAGCCAACGTAATAGTGCCGTGTCGGGTAAAGGAAATAGAGGCTACGGCTTAAGGCCGGGAAGACGTTGATTTCTGGTTAGGTACGTTCTTTTACGAATATGTATTTGTAAAATAAGTATGAACCTACTATTGCACGATTAAGTAGCAGCATGATTAAAATCAAGTAAAGCACAGGCTTGGTCAGCCAGCGGGCGCAGCACGACGAAAAACAATTTAATAAAGATGCTGCACAGAAAGGGCCCGATAGTTTAGTGCGAAATAAATTTTGCAAGATTTTATCTTATCAGCTTGTAATGAATCCCGTTATCAGTGGGGACATCGACCTATTTAACATTTCCACACCTTAGGTACTTTGTTATTCTGAAATATGATATCAGAAGACAATAAACCTTAAAAAAGCTACATTTTGATATAAATATACGCATATCATATGCAGTATGCTAAGCTAAATTTACGCTGAACGATAGTATACATACCGCGGGTAGTAAAGTAAGAAATGTCTTAGTCACATGTCACATGTTATTGTCCACATACATGTGATCTAAGGCTTTCATATTTACTAACTAAAGCGGCAACTTAGTTTAGGGCAGCGGACCGAAAGTTGACGCTTTCCGGTCGGAGAACAGAAATAGTGTTTGAATAATAGTAGTGATTAGGGGAAAAGGTGTTTTCTTCTTCTGATTTTAATATAAAACAATGAAAAATTAGCGTAGGTGTGAAAATAACGCCCTCTATATTCTAAGTAAATATCAAAATTTCTAAGTTCGTTTTAAAATTGCTATTATAAATGTACCTATAGGTTAGTATTGAATATACGAGTATGTAATTTCGTCGAATGCTTTAAGAGTTACTACCTGCCATGAACACGAACCACTTGAAACCACTTGGCTCGTTTTTGTGCAAAAAGATCTTCAACATTTCCCCGTTACAAAAACCAACAAATATGTTTGATTTACAAGCTGTTTGTGGCACCACATAACTCACGTTAATGGCGTCGGTATCGCTGAACAAGGAAGTGCCATAAACCGGATTTATATCGAGGATTGAGAAGATATGAAGAAAAACTTCAAGTTGTTAGAAGAGTACCGGGGGTTAAAGGTTCGTTCAGAAACACGGAATTAATATTGATTACTGCTTTGGAACACGCTTAATACGATTTTTCCCGTAATTCAACATTTTACTCAGGTTGCAAGTTGTTTTCATACTATTTTTCACTGTTACACTTTTACGTTTAAGGTGCGTTTTTGACGTGGTCCCTTCAGAATCGCATTAAGCGGGTTTTACTGTATTTGTTTGATTTTATACGGTTCTGGATTGATCAAAAATAAGTAAACCAATGGGATACGAGTTTTATAGATCGGCATTACTTAAAACTATGTCAGCATAATATAGGGTTTAGTTTTCAATAAAGCGCTATAAGCCATCAATTGATTGAAATTCGCTACAAAATAAGACTCTTTTTTACTCACAATTACATTTTAGAGACCAAATCTTCTGGTAGATGGCGTTTGTTATCTCTGAATCCACAGTCAAAGTCATATTGTATATTAGGCAGATATATTCCCATACACGTAATAGGTATACTCCGTTAATAAATCATAATGTTAATAAATACGAAACAACATTGCGTCATCGTCTTTCGTGAAGTGGTACGAGTATGAAAATTGAAACTTTAAAAACCTAAACTTTCACATAATCCGATTATTGCGCTCTGTACGAAGTGTATGATACGTCATCGCGATCAGATATCATCAGTCATCAAATGCATGATGGATGACGAGATGGGAATCTGGTTAAAAAACGACGGACGCATGTGCTTAGGGAGTGCAGATGCGTTTCCAGTAATTAGGTTTAGGTTTTTGGATAATCTATCATTGGAGTCATTTGTATCTTTTTATGTCTATGATAGGTTTGTTACTTATAAAAATTGCAATAAAGTTAGTTGGGTGTGCTTATTATTAGGCATAAAGTGCAACACTATAGAACCACAATGATAAAAATGATTAATGCTTAGGTACCTACTGAGCAGAGATATCTACTAGCGAAATTACAAGTTACAAGTTTTGGCGTGTGTTTTGACTATGCACATTACTGTTTTTTTATTAAATTGAAACTTTCAAATTTAAAACGCACATATACGGTTATTACGGTTTATTACAGAATACGAATAATTATGTAGGTACACAATCACAATCAAAACCACTTGAAAAGTGCAATATTTACGAAACTAAAAATATAAGAACAATCACACAATTCGCACAAAGCACTTCAAAAAGAAACATCAACCAAAACAAACACAATAAGTGACGTCAAACACAATTTTTTCCCGTTCAGTAAGTTTGCTTACTACAGTTACAACATCAACAGCAAAAAGACGAGTCCAGATCTTCCGGCAGCAGAGACAAGTCCAGAGGGCCTACTGCGAAGCACGTTCGACGTGTTGCCTCCCTGTCACACTTACGTACGAATTTACAAGTGCGACAGAGAGGCAACACGTCGAACGTGCTTCGCGGTAGGCCTCCAGATCTTCCGGCGGCAGAATTCAATATCCGCCCGTGGATTTGATTACACGATTACTTGCTCGTATTGCCCCTGAGTTACTCGATTTAAGATATTCGATTATTTAGTGAGGATGTTGGGGAGGAATGGGTACAGTATATATTAGTTTGGATAGTTTAAATTGTAATTTACATTGAAAGTTTCAGCAATTGTTGGTTTAAATCTAAATTGGTATACAATTGAACTGTTGTATAGTAGATAGGTACCTACTTAGTTGGAATTTTTAAGGATTCTGAATGTTACTTAAAAGCTCTTCAATCTCTTCATAACTAGATTATAATCAATATGACGTAGACAGCGTGCGATTTCATTATATTTTTGTTATTACTAAGTCAACATAACTTAGCGATTAATTTTAGCAATTATACTTTAAAGACTAGGTAAGATTTTGACTAGGTACGATAACTTGCATTGCAAGATGTTATTTAACTCTATCATATAATAGGCCTTTGTCATGTGTGTCAGACGTTTTAAGCAGCATCCCGGTTACGACACTTGCGTTCGTATAGGGCTTTTATTTAACTCTATTAACCCAATAAATATTGCTCGTATTATTAATAAAACTTAAAGTAAAATCAAACTAGGTAAGCGAAATTCCTAGGTTCAACCTAGCTAGAAATCCTTTTATAAAAGCTATAATCGAATATTTTCCACACTGTTCCGCAACGGAGCTAACTCTAAAACTTATTTTCCAGTAACTCGATAAGACAGTCTGGTGGCGCATCTGGTTTTGTGCTTTCTTCTATTTTGTTTCTTGGTCTCGCGTGTTTTCGAACATACCCCATTTCTCATGAGAATTTAGCTCTCTGTCAAGCTTTTACTATATTTTACACATTTATTAATAATCTGTTGTTTATAATTTGCTTTAGGTATATTTATATTACGAAAACTGGTTATAATGATTTAAAAATTTCATGTATATCCCAATTTCCTCTAACTTACAAATTCGTAGGCAACGAGTAGTATCATTGGTGAAAATACAAAATAATAAAAAGTCAATTTTAATATAATATTACAACTTTAATAACGAAATAATATGTATTGTATTCCTATATAAAATCAATAATAGCAGTCTGCAGTCTTGGTCCAATCTTGAATAACGCGCTGCCTCTATTGATTGACAACCCTAACTTCAATTGTATCGCCGTCGCCTCTAATTGGTAACGCTATACGTGCAGCGGTGAGATCAAAGCGTTACGCGTCCAATAAAATGTCGGGGAGCTGTGACGTCATGTTTATGTTATCGTAGGGCTGGCGATTCTTAGGTTACAATGATCTCACATGCAATTATTGAAAAGTGTTTAGTGGTAATGTAATTAGTAAATTCAAATTTCATTGCCAGGAACAATTATAACATAAAATTAACGCATAGTTTTACTCTTTATTAGTACGTATATGGCAATTTAACAGTGCATCAATTTGGAACGATAGTTATAATATACACAATAGTATATCAACTCCGTATTCAAACTAATCGTAGTTTTTTAACATTTTCTCGTAGGTACATACATCATAATTTTATTACGCCAGGTCAGTCTAGCCGGCTCATCTGCCTCTATTCACATTTCGCAACTGCGGACTGGCAAATGTAAAAAACCCATGTATGTTTTCAAAAAGCCCGTCATCTATATTTACCAACAATCTATTTTCTCTACCACACCCCTCTCATTTTCCAAACGTTTAAAAGTTAATTCTAATGTCCAAACAGTTAGGGTTGATTTTACAATGTCAGTTCCGAGTGAGATGCGAGGTTTAGAAAATAATACAAATATTTACAGTACTGGCCAGTTCATGCATCATGCAGCATAAGTCGAATGAATTGCACCAGCGCTTTCATTCATAACGACTTCCAAGCCTTTGGCAAACCAGAGTAAGTTTGACCTCTAAACTTATAACAACTGTATGTAGCCGAGGGTTATATTTAAACTGGTTAATATTAGGTATTGAGACTATTGAGTTAGCTATGGGAATAAATGACAGCAAATAGAAAGGGTGCTTTTAGCCGGAATATCCGGATTTACTGTAGATTTAAAAGGATATAAGGGATTATATATTCTTGTGAGATATGCCTTTCTTTAATAGTTATTGGGTTAGATTTATTGTTGAGTTCATGATTAATGATAACGATATAGAATAATATAATGCTACTATCCATTTGGTATCTTAATCACATAGATGGACACTGATTTAACCAAATAAATAAATAAATATTATAGGACATTTTTACACAAATTGACTAAGCCCCACGGTAAGCTCAAGAAGGCTTGTGTTGTGGGTACTCAGACAACGATATATGTAATATATAAATACTTAAATACATAGAAAACAACCATGACTAAGGAACAAATATCTTTATCATCATACAAATAAATGCCCTTACCAGGATTCGAACCCGGGACCATCGGCTTCATAGGCAAATATAATGACTTTTGTATGACATCCAATCGACGCATTAACTGAGTTTTATTTAAAAAAGGGTTACTGATATTTGGTTATTTCGGTTAGTAAAATAATAAAACCCTAAAAACGGCGATTTACTGGGAGCCTAGCCAAGTGACAATCTGTTATTGAAAACGCCGTATAGAAATGATGGCGTGACATTTCGTCGCATCTCTAGTTTTTACTTTTTTATTGTCATGTAGGTTAGGTTAGAATTAACAATGCTTGGTTGACGTGGCACTCAAAGACCCATCAGACCCCAATAAATACGAGTAATAAATGTAATAATAGAATCAACAGAATTCTTTACCCTCATTTGCATTTTCTCAACCAAAATCATTAGAAATAATTTAAAAGTTATCCAGTGTCGCGAGTTCGAGTCTCATCCGTTACAGTGATATTTTTTTACTTTTAATTGATTTCTAAGCTTAATAGCATCGGTTACAGACGTTAATTCAGAATCATTAGGACAATTAAGCGTCAAAGGAGGATTCAACTCACTATCTTGGCTATTTTATAAAAACGGTTCCGGCCCAGTGAATTTTTAAATAAACTTGATTAAAATATGATATTTTCAACTAAATGGTACTTAGTCTAATTTTAAATAGGATAGAACATTATTATTTATAAATTGCAGGCTGAATAAGGATGTTCTTTTTGCATTCGATTGATCGACGAGGAAAAAGCGGTGTCATTGAACTATTTATTCCATTATTGCATTAGCACTCAGCTTATTCTACTTAACTATTCGACGTATGTTTAACAAGTAGGAATAAAAAGTTGTCAATGTCCCAATGTCCCCAAATAAATTTGCAGTTTCTCTGTTCTAAAGCATTTCATTATAAATAATATGAAATTAACCAACCATAATTTATGTCTTAATCCTTGTCAAATCGTATTATTGTAAGAATCGATGTATTAGAGGGTTTCAACTCATGGCCCAGATAAAAAAGTACTTATATACCTACTTACTTAAAATTCCGAGCATTTATATAGGCTATTAACCCCCCACCTTACAAAGGTACCGTAAAGGTAGGTAAGGTGAACGTAATATATTTATTTATTTGACTCAGTTATAACCACCAGAACAATTATTTACTTGATATAATAAAAGATAGACTTAAATTCTACCTATACCATAAAAAAATCTTAAAAGCAAGAGTTCAATAAAGAACTTTATTGAAGACACTCTGTTACAAGATATCATCCCCCTTCCCAAAAAGTCCAATCCATCTTCTTTCTCAGACTATAGACCCATATCTATTCTTCCTTTTCTCTCTAAGGTTCTTGAGCGGCTAGTACATCAGCAGCTTACGTCCTTCTTAAACAGGTATGAGCTCATGAATCCTTACCAGTCTGGTTTTCGTTCCGGTCACAGTACAGTCACAGCCCTTGTCAAGATTACTGATGATATTCGGGCCGGAATGGACAACCGTAGACTCACTGTACTATCGCTGTTAGATTTTAGCAATGCATTTAACACAGTTGATTTTGATGTCTTACTTGGCGTAATGCGTTCTCTTAACATTTCCCCTTCAGTCATTGATTGGTTTCATAGCTATCTTGAAGGCCGTCGGCAACGCGTGAAAATAGATTCCTCTTGTTCTTCGTGGTGCAGCACGTTGGCCGGTGTACCGCAAGGCGGCGTGTTGTCTCCTCTCCTATTTTCAATATTTATTAATAAAATTACTAGTGATATTTCCTCTTCATACCACCTCTATGCCGACGACCTCCAAATTTACTCGCAGTGTGCAATTAGTGATCTCTCTCAAACTGTTAGCTCCACGAACCGGGACTTGGAATGCATCTCCAGTTGGAGTAAACGCTATGGACTGAAAGTGAATCCGGCTAAAACGCAGGCCATAATTTTAGGTAGTCCTCAACTCACCTCTCGGATTGACTTGCACAGCTTACCAGCCATAGTGTTTGATGGCGTCCAGGTTCCTTATTCGAGTCAAGTAAAGAATCTTGGTATTCTAATAGATCGTACACTTTCGTGGATACCACAGATTAGTGAGATCAGTAGGAAATTGTTTGCTTCCTTGGGGTCACTTCGTAGAGTTCGTAACTTTTTACCGCTTGCCACCAAAATTGCGCTTGCACAATCTCTTCTTCTTCCCATACTAGATTACGCCGACATTTGTTACCTGGATATTACGGAGGACCAGCTAAACAAACTAGAACGACTACAAAATGCTTGTATTAGATTCATATATGGCCTGCGCAAATTTGACCACGTCTCGGAATTTCGAACCAAGCTCAAGTGGTTGCCTATTCGTCTGCGTCGCAACTCTCACATTCTCACCCTTCTTTATAACATTCTCTTCAACCCCACTACCCCCCCTTACCTTAAAGAACGTTTTAAATATCTCTCTTCTGCGCGGTGTGCGGAGAAGCATCTCCTTGCTCCTCCTTCTTCTTCTTCTAAATTTTATAATACCTCCTTCACTTTTCGGGCTGTTCGATTGTGGAATGCTTTGCCGTCGGATATAAGATGCGCCAAATCGCTTTCCATATTTAAAAACCTTTTAAAATCCCATTATCTGTCACTGCCTTAATTTGCCTTTATTTATGTATGTATATATGTATATATATATATATATATATATATGTATTTTATATATTTATTGTATTTACTTAGAATAATTCTTTAATATATCTTTTATATTTATTCTTGATATGTGAGGCTATTCTATTAGTATTCTACGTAATCTCGTATCTGCACTACCCGTTCATTGTTGTAAGTTATTGGTTTCCTGCTACCCAAAGGTTGTCTGGAAGAGATCGCTTTTGAGCGATAAGACCGCCTGTTGTTACCTAATGTAATATCTGTTCTTTTTCTGTATTCTTTTTCATTATGTGGTGCACAATAAAGAATATATTATTATTATTTTCTTTATTTATTTTCCTTCTTAAGTTAGGTTAATTATAATATGCATATAAAAGTAAAATATAAAAACACTTACAAAACAATAAAAAAGAAAATTATAAACACATTATAAAAAACCTAACCTAGGGTGCCGCCGGCAGCGGGGCAGGGCCCAAGCTGCCGGTGGTCAGGGCCGCAGAGTGAGGAATCGACGTACTATACGCGCCGTGTCCAAAATTACCGCCTTCTGCATCTGACCCTTGATCCAACCACCTAGCGAGAGTCTCTCTAGGTGTTGGTCGAGACTCTTCGCTATGAGACCGTTCGCTGACACGACTATAGGAACAATGATCGTCGAGTCAACATCCCACATGGCGGTTATCTCGTGAGCTAAGTCTAGGTACTTGCTGGACTTGTCCTTCTCGGCCTTCACGAGATTCTCATCATGGGGGATGGTGACGTCGACGAGCACGGCCCGGCGCTGCGATCGATCTATCAGCACGATGTCAGGCTTATTGGCTACAATAGTCCTGTCAGTGATGATAGATCGATCCCAATAGAGCGTGGCACGACCATTTTCGAGAACTGGCGCAGGTGAGTACTTGTAGTACGGCACTTCACGATCCACAAGGCCGTATAGGAGGGCAAGTTGCTGGTGAATAATTCTGGCTACGAGATTATGTCTGTGCAAGTACTCGCCGTTAGCAAGATGAGAACAACCGGAGATAATATGCCTGAGTGACTCTCCGGGACGGCGGCATGCCCGACAAATGTCGACCGTACCGTCCTTCAGGATATATCTCCGGTAGTTATTCGTCATGATAACTTCGTCCGCAATTGCACAGGCAAAACCCTCGGTTTCTCCGAAGAGGTCCCCGAATCGTAGCCAGTTCACCGACGCGGGTAGGTCTACATCGGGTCCCATGAGGGCCTTGTAGAACCGCCCGTGTAGCTGCTTATCCTTCCATACCGCCTTGCGGTCCTCGGTGCTTAGTACTACAGGTTTGCGCCAGTTCTCGTTCGCCAAGGAGAGCGGCGTGAGGCCCCTGTCAGCTGCCACCACATCACGATGCATCCCACACTCATTGTTGAGGAAATAATTCCTGAGATTGTACACCTCACGGTTGTGGAGATTTTTGGCGTTTAGAAAGCCGCGACCTCCACATTTCCGTGGGATATACAATCTCATAACAGACGAGCGTGGGTGCAGCATACGGTGTGTGGTGAGCAGCTGTCGGACCCTCCGATCCAGGGCATCCAGCTCGGTCTGAGTCCACCTTAGTATGCCAAAGGAGTATGTGAGTAGAGGCATTACCCAGGCGTTGAAGGCGCGCACTTTGTTGCCTCCTGACAAAAGACTGTTAAGTACTTTTGTGAGCCGACTAAAAAAGCGCTCCTTCACCGACCGTCTAATACCCTCTTCCTCAATACCCTTATTATTATTATTATTACAAGCAAGTGCCATGTGTAAAAGGGAATTTATCGTCACACCAATGTGTTATTAGAACGTATCACTCTATTGATAGTTCCCTACTTCGCCCTGTCAAGCTGACAGCTCCTCATGTCAAATTATTTACCCCCCAAATGTCAGCCATTTCCGTCAGAAAGCATCTTCATCTCAATCGAATCAAATGCCGCGATCATTTTTCCCTCTTTTTATCCGTTTTTTTCCCTAATAACACTATTAGAGGAATTGCTGATGCTCGGAAAAAAATCCAATAGACTTGACGCCATTTCGGTGTCCAGAAAGGTGTATTTTTTTATTTAATTCTGCAAATCCACCCTTGTTTTTGTGGGGTGATGCCGATGGGGTCCAAGCGATCGAGTATAGGCGGGTCACTCTTATTTTACAGATGACTAGCGAGTATATGCAGCTGTATATGTAAGTAGGCTGGCGATAAAGGCTATTGGCATAAACCGATCCTTATGATAAGATTCTTGTAGAAGTCTCTATTGAACATAACTTTTAAAATGAACATAATTTACATCTTAGTACTAAATATCTGGGAGACCGAACTTTGCTCGGATAACCTATAAAAACTCAAAAATGGGCGTATTCTCAGAGATAAATAGCTAAATCAATTTATCGTCCCCGAAAACCCCCATATAACAAATGTCTTCAAAATCGTTAGAGCCGTTTCCTAGATCCCCGAAATATAAATATATAAATAAATATACAAGAATTGCTCGTTTAAAGGTATTAGGATAGACACCTTCAGAGACTTTATTTAGTACCTAGTCTGACTTTTTTCTAAATTAGACGTTATTTAGGGAAAATGGTAATTAGGTAACCCACAAAAATTACAATAAAATTTGAACTATATATATCGAAACCAAAAGTCTTTCATATTAGTGCCATATTTTTGTTTTCGGTAAATTATGTCCAATTTTGAGCAATAGAAAAAAATTAGGTTCTTTTAAGTAATTGTATTATGCTTTTCTCATGAGTCTCATGACTTAGACCACAACCCCACTAGAGGGTAGTGGAAATCAATACTCGACAACTGTCGGTTTGAAATGTTTACGCGAAAATTATTCAATTAATCCGCCAGAGGGCACTTGTGAGCTTTTTAATAAACAACTTGTTTGTACAACTTTTGTTTACCGATAAATTATACCACGACATTGATCAAGCATTCATAACGTGTCGAAGAAAACAATTTCAAAATTTGAATTTAGAACGTAAACTTTCAATTGTTTCAAACGGTCTTTGTATTTATGAATCAGTAGGGCTAAGATGGTCGGCTTTTTATCATTTGTCACCATGCCTGTCACGTTCTAACAAATATGTAAGTGCGAAAGTGACATATGTCATGACAGGTGATAAAAATGCAACCATGATACCGCTTCAGGGGTTGATATTCCACATCTGGGTGGCCCAAAAATATCTACGTTGACATTTATTTTTTATTTTTAAACGTTTGTGTTTGTGTAACAAATCTAAAGGAGAATATTTTGACGTTTTGTTCGTATTGTAGTTTTAATATTTTAATCACATTTTGTACAACATGTTACCTAAAAGAAAAATATTTCTAAAAATTCTTGATCGACCTATTTTAGAGCCACCATATCAGAATCAGACTTTTTAAGTTGCCAGTCACAGTCAGCGCTGCCAACTTAACGCCAGCATTCTTCAAAAAATATTTTACAATGTTGGCAGCGCTGTCACTTATCTCAAAGTAAATGAATCCAGAGACAAAACGTGCCCAAGTCGACCACTCTCTGCGAGTGTCTTATTATTATATTACATTTTCCTCGTTTTCTTTATTGCTCACAATATACTCGTAGACGTAAAGTCGCAATGAAACACTTGTTTAGATTATTTGCGTGTAGGACTTTTAGCGAATGATGACCTAGTAATCAAGTAATCATAATCACACATAGGAATCCGCGGGGCAAATTGTGAATCGAGACTTTATGTTGGCACTTATGGTACTAATTACAACAAAATTTAGGCTGTTTCAAAACGATTAGGCAAATCAAACGATCAAACGATTTGACGATTTTTGTTTATTTGACGACCGGTCTGGCCTAGTGGGTAGTGACCCTGCCTGCGAAGCCGATGGTCCTGGGTTCGAATCCCAGTAAGGGCATTTATTTGTAAAATGTAAGATTAGTTCTAAGCCAATAGAATGTTAATTCTTTTTTAAAATAAACAGTTTAAATTTTTTTTTTGTATGATGATACAGATATTTGTTCCTGAGTCATGGGTGTTTTCTATGTATTTAAGTATTTGTATATTATATATACCGTTGTCTGAGTACCCACAACACAAGCCTTCTTGAGCTTACTGTGGGACTTAGTCAATCTGTGTAAGAATGTCCTATAATATTTATTTATTTATTTATTTGCTGTAATTAGTACCATAAGTGCACAAACATAAAGTCTTAATTCACAATTTGCCCCGCGGATTCCTATGTCTGGTCATAATATTTCGAGCTATAAAAAAATAAATGAATGTATGTATGACTGTAATATAAGTGGTAATATCAACGCTGCTCTTGGGTAGTAAATTCAAAGACGCGAGGATGTTAATATAATTTTATTTTAAACAATCACATTATTATTCTTGTGAAATTCGAATGCCAATACAAAAAAGTAAAAAAAAAAACATATCTAAGTAATTAAAAGAAAAATGTTAAATACTCGTGCGTCGCGAATACGAAATAGTACATTTCGATGCTAGTGCGGAAGGTATGTCATTACTTCACGAGTACCGAGATATCTTGCCACGAGCCGCAGGCGAGTGGCAAGACTCGGGACGAGTGAAGAATGACATTTCCGCACGTGTATCGAACGACGTTTTTTAATACAGTTGCGAAAAAATAAGAAAAACATTGTTAATCGTACACTAAACATCAGTGACAGCTCGGTTAGACGTCGTCTTTAAGTATATTATATCTATGGGCGTTTGGCAGCTATTCCGTTCCATTCAGTCAACTTATTAAGAACGGAATTTTCAATATTGAATATTAAAAAATAAGCGTGTTATAATGATGAAGAGGTAAGTAATTAAATATGAAATATGTAATATTTTTCGTATTCTTACATTAACGGTAGGTTTTTATGCTGATTACGACGTTTAAAGGAAACTAATATTAACACTCATCAATAAGTAGTCGTGAATTGGAACAAGTATAAATTAAAAAAAATTGGAAAAGTAAAAAGCACTAGTTCGAGATAACCAACTTTCCGCACGCTAAACAGCTACGTAAAGTAGCACTTTTTGAGCAACTGTATTAAAAAATATTTTAAGAATTATGCCTATTTATATTATAATGTTAATACCTCGTTCAGAAATGTTATCTTATCTTATCTTTCATTGTAAAGAGAGGTTTAGGCAATAGCTATTAGCTAGTTCAATGCGGATAAGGCATTTTGTTTTTTTTTGGAAGATGGTACATGTACATACTTATACGAGAAGGTTCCTAGAAAGGTATAAAAAACCCATAAGCCACAGCATAATTAGAAATCATTTCATTAACTCCATCTTATCAAGGCAGCATTCACCTCCACAGACCTCGGCCGTAGATCACAGGAGACAGTTTTATAGGCTAGCTCATGTGGACCAGTGGACGCCGGTGGACCCTTCCGCAGTTAAGATAAATCAGTACCTTGACTTTAACTTAAAGTTACATCTGATTTGGGCTTCATTAGAGGGAGAGTTAAAGTTTATATGTAAATAATTTATGTAGAATAATTAACTGTACAGCGATGAATTACTATCATAGTTACCTTTCATATGAGATCCACCAGGATCCTGAGAATTAATGTAGGTATATAAGCAGTACCTACTTTTTATACCGACACTTTTCATGACTGATATTAAATGTATTATGACGTACCTAAACAGCGTTAAAATAATGTAACGTTAACAGTCACACTAATATTCACGCTATTAAAAATGTTAAAAAAGTTCTCCCATTCTCATTTTTCAGGGTCGAATATATAATTAGGTATAAGTTTGAAAGTTTATAATCTGATGTTCGCTGAGCTTAAAAAAGCAGTTAGGTATTCGCGGTATTAAACAACCGTTAAATGTTTACCAAAGCGATGATAGTCTAGGTACTGCTACATATATGTTGACTGTAACCGTTCTGACTGTGAACGTAGGAAGATTTATATTGGTCCCCAATTGTTATCAGGTTCAGGAAAATTGTAGGAGTCTGGTTTCAGCTGCAGGGGGGTTAAATGGCTGGATTTGTAGTTATTAATAGGGTTGTAGAAATTACAGTAGTGCCACAGAAATCATAAGCATTTGAGCGCTTAGTTTCAGTAAACGCAAAAGTTTAAAATTTGTTATAATAGTTAGGTACTGTTGCTTGCTATCTCAGCAAATCAAAATTTAATTTTACCTATGGGTACGTGTATTGTAATTTGGTTCGAAAGATTGATAACTACTAACTACTGGTTCGAAAGGATAACTAGATCTATGCGATACCCAAACAACTAAAATCCTTCGAAAGATTTGAGCCGCAGACAGAGAGTGTTCCTAAAATACCTACATAACGCTCCGTTCTTTAATATTATGTTAAGAACTGACATATATTTACCACAATCATCAAATTTCCTTTAAACCAAGAGTGAACAGGCACCTTCTGGGCGAGCTCGCTCCATCGTAGGCCACGTCTACGCCTCGGCTAGTCTGTGGCCATGAGTAAGCCCATTCATAAAAAAAAAAAAAACAGTAGCGCAAGTCCAAAGCAAACGTTTGGCATCAATAATTGGCGGTGTCTCGCTAGGGTTGTTAAAACTAAAATATAAACCCTGTATCACTTTCTACTAGAATAATTTGTCCAAGACCTACATAACCAATTCCGTTGAGGCCATTACAGAGTCTAACCTTACAGTAAGGCAATCATAGTTTTGCCACAATCATCAAATTTCCTTTAAACAGTAGCGCAACTCCAAAGCAAACGTTTGGCATCAATAATTGGCGTTGTCTCGCTAGGGTTGTTAAAAACGGGCAGCGGACCGTGCCGCCTCGCAGCCCTTGTTTAAGCCACTCCGGATTATGGAGGGACAGCAGTTCTACCACCGTTTTAGGTTAACGTACAATACTGAATACAGAAAATATTGTAGACAATATTCTGTCCTACAGCTAAATTCTCTTTTGGTTCTCTTTTGAGTAGTAGAGAAATCACGAACAAAAATAAGCAAAGACAAATTTTGTGCTTTAAAAATGACGAAACACCTTCACTAACTTTTATTTTTCATTAACTGTCAAAGTAGGATCACTTTGGCATAGGTTTGGTGTAATGTACGGCTTAACTTGGACGGAGAAAAAAATACAACAACAGTGTGATGGAAAAAATCATCGATAAGTACCAATACTTTTACCGATAAAACCTTATACCTTCTCTCTACCTACCTACCATTCTCTACAGGTCTACCTGTCATTGTACCTACCCCAAAAAATCGATATGTGATCATGTCATTAAAGCGAGACATCATAAAAAAGATAATACAATACGATATTAAAACCCCCGTAACGGGACTAATGGTAAGCCTAACTTTACAACACCTATAAAACCTATATTACCAAGTCAAAGGTGCATATGACTCATAACGAACCGCAACACGAAAACTGCATTACGTTGCATAGCATCAAACCACCCCTGCATTAATTTGCACACCGTACCTTAGGGATTATGGCCCTAGTCTTGGGATAGTTTTCTGTCCCTAAAACCATGTTTGAAGAGGATTTCGTTGTCAATTGAATGTTTTGTACTTTGGTATTTATTTTTGAGAGGGTACTCGTAGAGATGTGGTATAAGTACGAGGAAATAAATAATGAATGTTTTTTTTTATGGACTATCGCTCTAAAAGTGACGTTCGGATGTCAACTAAGGCTGCTTTAAGGTGACAGTCCATTTCCAACGACAGCTGCACTACTGTTAATTTTACTATGGAAATTGACAATGACAGCGACGCGTTCAGTACCGGTAGTGCAGCTGCAGTTAGAAATGGAATGTTACCATTACTGTTGCCGCCGATGTACGTATCTGTCATTTTGTGATAAAATAAGTGACGGAATGAACGCCTTAAGGTGACAGTCCATTTCCAACGACAGCATCACTTCCATTCATTTTACTATGGAAATTGACAATAACACCGACACCACAATAGTGCAGCTGCGGTCAGAAATTGAATGTTATCGTTACAGATACAGCAGCAATATCAACGCTGCTGCAGTAATGTCGTAACGATAATGCAGCGGTGAACGTCACTCATTTTATCAAGAAACATTTACAAAAAGTAACTGCAGTGTGGATACAGCTTTAGGCCGTTTTAACTGGCTGGCATAGCTGATTAACCGATTTTGCGAAATGTTTGACAGTTGCTGTTGTTTGCAATCGTCGAACAAGCATGCAAACAGTCAATACAAACTGATTTCGACTGTTGGGTTTAGGTGTGTGTTTGATGTATCCCGTTAAATTTTGGTGTTTGGGACAAATTATACATTCAGTTTGTTTAATTTAATATCATATACCGGGTGTGGACTGTAATATGAGCAAATGAGGAGTAGGCTGTACCTACTCCTGTACAGCCTACAGATAAATTGTTGTGTGTTGTAATTGTAAATTGTTGTTGTAGAGTCGCTGAACAAATGTTGGTCAGTATGAGGACATACTGACCAACATTTGTTCAGCGACTTTTAAAAATAACTTGTGGTTTGATTTTTAACACACTTTAAAGTTTATTCTAAGACGCAATGTATTGCGAATTCTGTTATGTTTAAGGCGTGACAAGCAACGTCAATCACAATAATATGGCGTGGCGATGGCGTCCATTGAAGATGATATTTATTTTATATGAAAAATAGAGAGTCTAAATACTTCATAATTTTTAAAAGTTGTTGAACAAAAGTGTCACCGTTTGACGAGTACAATCTATGTTTTAATTATTTGCTCGTGTTACAGGCCACACCCGGTATAAGCACCATATTTATATATACTACAAGAATAAATCAATACAGGTGAGAGTGGCTGGCTTTCAAATTGGGGTCTAAATACACATTGATTAGTGTTTATTACGAGTTCATACATTTGCTACTATACACTAAACGCTACTTGCGTTTAGTCAGTGTGTAAAGAAGCCAATGTGTAATCAATGTGTGTTTAGTCAAAGTGTAATCGAATCAATGTGTAAACAGGCCCAAATGTGAAGGCCAGCCACACTTATCAAGTTGATCAGCAATCCCAACGTATAACCTGAATCAAGCTGTCCGATATAAACGAACTACGAGTGAAAAGCCATTGGAAACATTCGGGAAATTTCCATTTAGCAAAAACATGTACATAGATTACATCATACAATGTAGATTCCGCTTTTAAAACGAAACACAGCGATGGCCGGTGCGAACTCTCTTTACATTACAACCGTACGTTCTGATTGAAAATCCATGAGCTGGCATTAATTAAGCTTACTACGAACTGGACGGTGTTATGCAGCATCGAACTATACAATAAAAATAACATACTATTATTTATTTATTGAATCAAGTTATATAACATTACGGCTTGCGCCAAAGTTTACATAGATTCATAACTTAAAACTACTTATTTACTAGTTTAAATTAACTTACATCTACGAATATGTCTTGCATATTTAAAGCACTCTCTTCCACTCAGATATCAGCCGCACTATCCCTGTCGCTAACAAATGACTCCCACACACACACACACACATAACAAACAGTAGCCGAAAATCATCAAACAGAATCCTATATGATACAAGATTAGTCTCCGTTCTGTTACAAAGAATGGCAGTCGAATTTTCTTATTTTTATTGCTTGACACATAAAGCATAATACCGTCCAATCAACAGGATACCTGTTAGAACCGCTGAACTGGACGAATTTCTGAGAAACATCGGTGCAAATCCGGGCTGAAAGCATTTCATGGGAGTCCTTTTGGTGAAGAGCTTATTTACGGAATTCATGAAACAAAGAGATCGAAAATGGACATACTTAATTTGTTTACGGATATACTTTAGACTCCGTGGAATTAATTCAACTTTTAATTATGGAATAAAATAAAATTATAGCTATTGCAATGATCGACCGATTCCGACTATACACAAAGTTGGAAGAATGATTTGTAAAATTTAGATTTTATATATCAGTAGGTACCTATTTGACGTAGCGACACCAAGGGTCCGATTCGGATTTTGAAATAGATATCTATTAGATATCTTTTAGACATCACCAAGATACGATAACGATACGTTTAAGATCTAACCTGTCAAATTTGACATTTGCGCGATTCTGGAGATACTCTTGAACGATTTCCACAGGATATGACTTAGAGATCCAATTCACATCTAAAAGATATCTTACTCTATCTAACGTAAAAGTGACATTGATTGCCCGAATTGCGCTGCAAAAGAGAACTAGTTGATATCTAAACTATAACGTATCTAGAATGGATCTAGTACGTGTCGTCTCTTGTGAATATCTTGAAGTTCGAATACGGCAGAAAGCCACGGTGATGTAAAAATTAAATCCATTTGCGAAGTATGAATACACCTTCTTCATTCTTGTATTAATTACCTACATAGTGACGTAGAGAAAGTAATAGTGTCTCAACCCTAGGATCAGTAGGCTTGTCACCCGACACGGAAGCCCTATTTAACTAAGTCAAGGGGTCACTGAATCATTTGCATGCCAGCGCCTCTGTAATCTTCTCCTGTCTGTGTTGAAACTGGGATCACCTGAGATATATGAGTATCTTTGTCATGGTATTTAGTTGACTGTACCTAGTGTACCTATACATGACAGTAATAAATACCTAGATATTCATTGACTTAATAAGCCCTATTTAACTAAGTCAAGGGGTCACTGAATCATTTGCATGCCAGCGCCTCTGTAATCTTCTCCTGTCTGTGTTGAAACTGGGATCACTTGAGATATATGAGTATCTTTGTCATGGTATTTAGTTGACTGTACCTAGTGTACCTATACATGACAGTAATAAATACCTAGATATTCATTGACTTAATAAGCCCTATTTAACTAAGTCAAGGGGTCACTGAATCATTTGCATGCCAGCGCCTCTGTAATCTTCTCCTGTCTGTGTTGAAACTGGGATCACTTGAGATATATGAGTATCTTTGTCATGGTATTTAGTTGACTGTACCTAGTGTACCTATACATGACAGTAATAAATACCTAGATATTCATTGACTTAATACGAAATTGTATAACTAATGTAAATAAAAAACTAACATCGAGTAACGACTTTCAACTCAATTTTAATTAAAATGTAATGCATAACTATAACATTAATCCTTCCGTTTAACTTAATCCAAATGTACCTATAACTCAATCCAAATGCTAGTATAGTTATTAATTAGTCCTCCGTAAGTTTCAAGTTACAGTTTACATTTGCACAGTTAGGCGGTCATTGGAAGTGTGCGAGAGGGACATATCTATATACATCTCGCTCACTGAAACGGACTACATTTGCACAATTAACTCGTTGGACCTCGGTGTCGATATTCTAACTTGTCTTGTGGGTTCTGGCACTTAATTTGGATGTCGAACTGAGCTATCGGTTCCGATAAACGTAACTAGAGAACTTGCCACCTTCGGCACTAAGTATTGCACCAATTGAGTAAGCTTAGGACTTATAGGAGAATGGAAACAGTAGATTCCCTGGTAGCTACAGAGTTGGTTTATGCTTATTATCGGATTCCTTAAGGAAACACTTATCCTAAAACAAATCGAGATCATCGGATTTAAGCATAATCATTTAAGCACGAAAATTCTGAACACAAATTCGTAAGTATATTTTTAAATCGCATAGGTATTAGGCACAGACTTGGGCCAAGGAGAAACCTGACTTAGATTAACTAAGCACAAAATCAATGTCATTCCCATACCCAGTAAACTAGGCATAGTAAACGCTGTACCTAATAGTAAAAAGTCCTATCCTTCGACACTATGGCTTCGTCCTAATCATCCTTTTGCAAGAAAAATCCTGACACAAAAGTGTTCCATATTGGATTTAAGTAAGCAGATTACGGGGGTGACCCTGCAGTGACAAACATAATTGCTTATTGAATTATTTATATCAATAATCCTTATAGAATCTGGCAGTAAGGGTATCTAATGTGACTCATGGGGTCCAGCGTTAGTGATCGATTTGAGTTATTGGCAGCGAAATGTATTGTGTTTAAAGCTTATTAAATCGTATCGGTGTTTGGCAGATGTTCTAATGACAGATAGGGAGTGAGCTTCTATGTAATTTAGACTTCTCTGAGTAGTGAGTATTAAACTGCCAAAACACGTAAGGTTGAAGCAAAGAAACGTTAACTTCGTAATATATACCTAGTAAATTTTAATCTGGAATGAAGTGTTTTTTAACGTATGGGGTAAAGTTGACGAAATATAATTACGGTGAGCCGATCTTGTTCAGACTTGTTCGAGAGATCGCCTTATTTTACACGCTTGGATTAATAATCAAACGCTATTACCTATCACTGTCACGCGTATTCGGGAAACGAGATAATCACAAGATCTAGAAACGATATAGAGGTCAACTAGATTTACATTAGATATCGACTAGGTGTGACTTGGATATCTAAGTCATAACTTGTTGAAATCGTTCAAGAGGACCTCCAGAATCGCGGAAACGTCAAATTTGACATATCTATCTTGTCGAAATCGTTCAAGAGGACCTCCAGAATCGCGGAAACGTCAAATTTGACATATATAGATATGTCAAATTTGACGTCTTACAAATATCTTTAAATTATCCATATCGTAACTTGTTGAGGTCTAGTAGAGATCTAATACATTTTCAGAATCGAGCCGTGTATTGTACGAAATTATTTATACATAACTTTTATTAAATATCAAATTTTGTACCTATATCTACTTATTTATAATTATTGACATGGTTTACAGTTTTCATTAATTTTTCTTCAAATCACGATTAAAAACAGCCCTTTTCACGGGCCAATGGCGCGGAATTATTACAATTAACCCTCTAAATACCAATTCCGACTACCAAAGCTCACGAAAAGTATGCAAATTTTCTTTTCAACTCCTCCAAATGTTTGACATTGCGCGCAATTTAGGCGGGAAAAGGTCGTAATAAGGCGGGCAAATTGACGCGTGCCGGCCACGTGCCGCCATTTTGACCAGGGCTTGGTGACGTCATCGGATGGGAATGATGTATTGTTTGTGGAACAAAAAGATGGTAAATTGGATTTTTTAAAAGATAAGTTCATTTTTTTGCCGTACTATAGCCAGCAATAGTAGGCGCAATGATTGCTTGAATGAAGAATCCTCCAAGAAACAAACCTATAGTCTTTCGATTTGTAGCTGGCCCCGAGCGGCTAATCATTTGTGCTACCACCGCATAAAAAATCGTTCGGTCACTAACTCGGTTATTTTCAAAATGAACTAATGGAAAAATATTTTGCGAGTCTATATGTGTGTGTGTGTGTGTAAAATTATACTAATAATAAAATTGTCTACTAAATAAGTCTTCGTTCGTTTTGATTTATATTTCTTTGGCACAATCCGAACGTGTAAATCTAAACCTTCGATCTGAATGAATGATAGATTTATAGTAGATATACATGAATGTATACATATTACAATAAGCAGTAATACAATTAATACTTTTTATTGTATTAAAAATTGAATAAGCAGTTATTCAATGAAACTACTTAATGTTTATAGGTATTATAATTATTCGGTTAATGCAAAACTTGGAGCGCTGGTGGCCTAGCGGTAAGAGCGTGCGACTTTCAATCCGGAGGTCGCGGGTTCAAACCCCGGCTCGTACCAATGAGTTTTTCGGAACTTATGTACGAATTATCATTTGATATTTGCCAGTCGCTTTTCGGTGAAGGAAAACATCGTGAGGAAACCGGACTAATCCCAATAAGGCCTAGTTTCCCCTCTGGGTTGGAAGGTCAGATGGCAGTCGCTTTCGTAAAAACTAGTGCCTACGCCAAATCATGGGATTAGTTGTCAAGCGGACCCCAGGCTCCCATGAGCCGTGGCAAAATGCCGGGATAACGCGAGGAAGAAGAAGGTTAATGCAAAACTTATAGGACCTATGCTATTAGTTTTGACAGAAACAATACCTTTTATTTACTTGATGCTCTTGTAATAATTATAAATATCTCTGATAAATATTTATAAACCTTCACGCCTACAATATAGTACATAAATATACAGATACTTATATCAAAACAAGTATAAATTTACACGAAAACAGTATGCTAAGCGGGTGATTTGCCGCGCGGGCAAATATTTGGCAACACTATTTATTTGCAAGTTCACCCTTACACAGTACCCTTGCCGGGGTTTATTCTAATACCTAACGCCTAAACAAACTGAGATAAGTGAAGTACACAGATTTTAACAGTATGACGAACATTAATGTTGCATTTTAATATAAAAATAAAATGAATCTTTGGAGAGCTTGCTTGTAATCGTAGTTTGTCACACTTAGCGGTACCTACATAAAACTACAAACTTATTAAAATGAAAAAAAAAAATGAAAGTTTAATTCAAGGCTCAAATAATAATAAAATGCACTTTTTCTCTAATAATATTTTACTATTATGTGTATCGTATAATAATTGCCAAGTTTTACTCACAAAGATGATACAAGTTTTCAGTATTAACTAATTATGTATCCGTTTTGTTACAATATCTTTTCTACTGGAGATCAGATCTGATATAACTCTTGACGGTAGTTGCAATACTGTTTTTTATTTGTGTGCTGTCAATCTAAGTCGTCCCTGACAGCACAGGGAATGTTAATATCGACGTTTGCTGACGAATTAAGGGAACTCAAAAAGTATGGCGACTTTTTTGCTATTTTCTTTCGGAGGGGTCTATGGTTTCCGATGGGGTGTCTGGATCTGTTTACATAAAATTAAAGTCTTTTGGAAGAACGGATTCGTTAAGTTGTGTACCTACTATTAGTAAAAAAAAGATTTGTATAACGTTCAAATTTTAGAAATAGAATCAGAATTAGAATCAATTGTGAAACTAGGTATGCATAGGTATTGTGTTAGGAGTGAAAAAACCATATTAACCGTGTTAAAAAATTAATACACAAGCATGTAATTTGTCTGGTCCTTAAAATATTCATTATACATAGATTTTTTAAATGTGTTTTAAACAGAGCGCATATGTTTTTGTCATAATTCAGATTTGAAACGGCATTCAAATGATAAGCCACTTTTTTTATTACGTATATTATTTTACGCTTTTTGCATTTTGATAAGTTATTTCACGCCAAGGAATCAATTTTCTTTTTTTTATTGTACGGCCCTGATTTAACCGTATTTTATTTGCCATCAATCATTAGCCAGGTTTCATTAAACTGCCGGTGACATTTCGCGATACTTAAAAACACATTACGATTCGCCATCTTTGTTTACGAGGCAAATTTTAATAATGAATCATTTTTATAGACTTGAATTATGATAGCGATTCAGTATATTTTCTTTCTGTTTTTTATTGTCATTTATTTACTTTTGTCATTATTTAAATAATTACCGTGATAATCGTTTCATTAACTTGTGAGATTAAACTTAAATTGTAAAATATTGGAAAAATAATAGAATTATGAATTTAGCAAATATTTCAATTTAAAGAGCATTTATTCCAAAAAGAAATTAACAACAAATTCACTAATTAAGACAACAATTAACTGTACAATATGTTTAAATTAGCAGTAAGCAAGTATACAAAATTTGATAGGTTAGTTTAACCTTTCTTTCGTTATACATGTTAGCTTAACGAAAATTATACGCTGGGTTATGATGGCACGGAGGGCAAGTTATTCCGGGCGTCAATCAATCAGCCGACCGCACCGAGCTATGCGGATGTTTTACATACCGGTGCGGTTGGTGGTGACCCGGCTTCCATCGTCTATGACTCTATGAAGTGGCTACCAGGGATGTATTTATGAGTTTGTGCTAGTTTTAACTTTTGTACACACTATGTGTCTCGAATAAACATGAAATCGACGTCTGTAGTGACGATGAACGTACAATTAGCTTGTCCGTTTTAGGCAATCGAAAACAATAAGTACTTATTAAACTATTATATAACTTTTTTTACTTTTTAACTTTGTTTTTAAATAATTATTGTAATCAATAAGGATCTAAGGTAATTAATTTAGTGGAATCACATGAACAATTTACTCAAACTACAGTACAGACGTAGATACAGTATTTGACAACGGGGACAATTGCTGCAATAATTTCTCATTCAAAAGGAATTTAATCAATTTTATATTTACAACATTATTATCTCATAGGTAATAAATATAATAATTCTCTTTTTTTCTACTGCAGCATTATACAATATATTGAATAAATAACAACAACAGTATTAAACCAATATACGTTTTTAGTAGGTATATCATAGACAGCTATTCCTATAAGAAATCACTAACAGCTTCACAATACATTATTTTAAAACTGTAACTAAATACTCAATTCTCATTACCATGCGCTCATTACCATCATTTAGTTAAGTGTTGTCATGTAATGTAACGTTGCTTACAACCCTTCTCGAGTGAACCTAACACCAACACCAATAGTTGTACTTGCGCACCCTACTGTCATCGTCAAGTTGACACGTTGACAGGTGTAAAGCTATCGGTAATGGTTCGACGGTTACGGCGTCTCAAGTGGTAATTGTAGGGGGAGAAGTAATTAACAATGGAGCCGCCATTAACAGGCGTTCCCCTCTGTCGAAAATAGGCGGCCAATGGTCAACCTCATGTCAACCATATGTATGGACTGACGTTTATCTGACATGACGTACCTATACATTTGATGTGCCCCTCCCCCGCCAAAAACGGCAGACTATTTTGTACCGAAAATTTTAGACATGGCGTCTCCGTTGGTTATATCCTCCAAGTTGTAGGGGGTAGGGGTGAAGTGGGAAATAATCGGTATACTTAAATTGTGTCTATGTAGTATTTTAATGAACAACCCACCGAATTAAAAACCGCGTAAGTTTTATTTTAAACTCATTACAAGTCATTACCAAAAACGTTATGATTTTTTTACACATTAAGTGGGAATAATTAATTTCGACAAAAGACCGTGGTGTCTTTTCACAAAAGGAACCCTACATCCTACATAGAAAACTCCTTTTTACAGAGCTTCAGTATCTCTGAAGTATCTATATGTATGAAATAACACGCCACATCATGGAGAAGATGCGTAAAAAGCGACATACCTACTTTAAGTGTGAAAAATACAATATAAACACTATGTCATTGGCACCATACCCGATAGTAGTTATGTACCAAAATGTCACTTGAAATTACTCGTTAATAGCGATAAGCTAATATAATTTATAAGACGAGTTGAAGTCTGTTAACAAACTTTATGATGTTTCACCGCTCATAATGCAAACTTTATGATGTTCATCAACTCCATAAATCTTGTTTATATTCCAAACTCAACTTACACTCGCACTAACCAAACAACATTTTATTACAAATCCATTTCTAAACACGTTACGAGGAACCAGTGAGCCTGTCTAATGTTTATTTAATAGAAAAACACGTCCACTCATAGAGTTTCATCTAAAATAACACGTCGGTTGAGACGCGGCGGAAACGGACGGGAATAGCCGGGTGAAAACGGAACGATGCCGATTTGCTACCGAAATACCGATACTATAGGGACGTTATATTTTACTGGTGATGTCGAAACTACTTAGCTTAAGTTGTCTTTAACATGTAGTTTAATCTCTTGTCTGTGTGTGATAAGAATCCTGAGCGAATCTTTAGTCATCTTTTTGCATTTTTTCGACAACAATTTTTCTGCTTTATGCAACCGAGGTTTGAACCCTCGATTTTCGACCAACTAAAGTATACTGTCATTACCATTGTATTTTTTTTCGGGATGATAGTCTGGCTGTTTTTTACTATCAACTAGTCACTAATCAGTCAGATATTGCAAGTCATACGTTTTAAGAATACATACATTGAGTACAAGCCAAGTGTGAGACTTTTTAGTTACAGTTGGAGACAGCAAGACAGTAAATTTTAGCGGTACCAGTAACTGCATGTGACGTAGATATTATTGGGCACTATGCTTGATCAATTATACTTACTACTTTTAATAGTATTGTAAATAAAATCTCAATAAATTATTGGTTCATGTTCATGTGTGTGTTGAATAATATCACTATCTGTAAGAATTATTATACCGTTTGTGCCCAAATAAACATTAAAAACATAACGACTCCTATGAGATCACCTTTCGTACTTTGCTTCATTCATTCCAACATTACCTCCATTTGTTAAAACAAGCTCCTAGTAGTAGTTTATACTAACTCTACCAATTAAAACTCACCTACACCCACAAAAAACTGATTTATCTCCAAACAACAACTAACAAATGGTAATGACAAATAATGAAACCCTACACTTACACTAAGTGCATTCCTTCTTAAGAATAATTCCTCTGTAAATAGAATAGGGAACTCCTTACTTTTAAAAAGACGTAATAGAAGGAATTTTGTTAGTGAGATATTCTTTTTTGTAAGTAAACTGGAGTTGACGTGGGGCTTATTTCTGTCAACATTGGAGGGAGCATGGAAGCTTATAGACTAGGATTACTGGTATGAGTGCTATGTACTACAAATCGGAATTTTGTTTACTTCTTGTGATAGAAAATGTAATAATTAGCTTTTACAGTACATATGGTCCTATTTTTCCGCACTACTGCGTAAAATAGCACTTTTCGTGCGATGTCAAAAGTTTAAAGGGCCATATGTACTGTAAATCGTTGTACGATACACATGCGAATAGATAATTCGCAACTCGTGTCGATTTAAAACACTCCCTTCGGTCGTGTTTTAATTTATCGCCACTCGTTTCGAATTTTCTCTTTTACGCACTTGTATCGTAAATAACTATTACATATTACGCAAGATAAAAAACCGGGCAAGTGCGAGTCGGACTCGCGCACGAAGGGTTCCGCACCACAATGCAAAAAAAAAAAAGCAAAAAAAAACGGTCACCCATCCAAGTACTGACCCCGCCCGACGTTGCTTAACTTTGGTCAAAAATCACGTTTGTTGTATGGGAGCCCCATTTAAATCTTTATTTTATTCTGTTTTACCCTTTGGGTACGGAACCCTAAAAATGCAAAAATGAATAAAAATATATATATATATATATATATATATATAAATCATTTATTTCAGAAAACAAGTTCCATAATATGGAAATAGGACTTATTTCAGTTAAATAAACAGTGGTTACTAGACTTTAGAAATCTGTTTCTCTATTTGCCAACAATAAAATACAAATATGTATATAATTATAACCTACATATAAGTTTTGTATAGCTGCTCATACACAGTTATATAAAAAGTAAGCTACCTAATACTTGGATGCGAATGTAAATTTATATTTATTGCAACGAAACTTATAAATGTGGGGCGTACCTATTATACATAAGGGGGCCAGAAAAAGCAACAAATTAAGTCTTAAAAGATTAATATTATTTCATAAAAAATTATTTCAAGTATATCAAAGCTTAGATGAAGTTAATTTCCAAAACTTCCAAGTTACCTAACTCACAGTGACAAAAAATGTATATCCAATTACCTATGGGCGTTAAAAAGCGCCAACTTTCGTTTTCGCTGAAAAACATTAAGTCCAAAATCGAGTTCATTTACCGGTCTACCGGGCCAAATGAACTGAAGCCGGCAAGATACGGCCAAGACTAATTTTCAATTAAAACTTCATCAAAGTTAAGCTAGGAACAAACTCTTGGTGGCTGGCTTGCTTCAAAGGAAGCAGCGATATACTACTTAGTATGCTATGTATCTATTGCTGCATAGTTTGCCTGTTTCTGGACATATGCCACCTCTAAATCTGCTCAACACTTTCTGTCCCTTGCTAGTTGGAATCAGTTATGGCCCACGTGTCGATAAGTCGTTCATCCATCTTTCTGATGGGTGACCCCTGCCCCTCTGATCTTCCCTAGGCCTGAAGATTTTCCTGGTCCATCGTTCGGTATGGTCTGGTACATGCGATATACCAGAGAGACAACTAACAAAGAAAGAAAAGAAAAGAAAGACAAAAAAAAAACAAAAAGAAACAAAAAAAAGAAAGAAACAAAAATGAAAAAAAAAAAGAAAGGCCTCCCATTCTAAGTATATGATATTGAAATATAATGATGACAAAATGAAATTGCTGGCTTGAGATTAAATTTGGTTAATAAGTTTAGTAAACTAATTTATTTCTCTTAATTTTGTCAATTAGCAAAGTGGGCCGGGACTTTAAAATAAATTATTGCGCTCATTGAAATGTAAACTTTTGTAGATTAAATTTTTTATTCTAACCATATGTTCATTCTAACACAAAGATCTTGACTCGAATTTGCTGTTTCTTTTTTCATTTTAAATTAGTTTTGTAACGGTTTTTGTTTGACGTAGGGGAGTACTTAACTTTAAGACTGATAGTGATAGGTCAGCAAATCCTACTTCTATTACATGTGCTATTTAGTAACGATAAAGTGATTATATCCCTAATTATTACTCTTATCTAAGCCCTAGTTCAACCGCTTTCCTCCTATATTTGTACCACAACAGTATCCAAGATAAGATCCGCTATAAGCACACTAAAACTGCAGGTAGCGTGAAAACTGCCGGTAAATATTTAGCTCCAGTTAGCCCGTTATTGCCCAATAACTGCAATAGTTAGTTAGTTTCAAACTAAAACTAATTTAGCTTTACTTAATATTGCTTGCGCCTAGCAAAGTTTCCGTTTCAAAGGTTTCCTATGCAAGTATTACAGTGAATCGAATTTGATCAGCTTATATATAGTTTTTCACTGAATTTGGTATCTGTCTGTCAAATTCCAAATACAATGTGACCCACTTCTTTGCCCAGGTTGATATATTTATGAAAATGTATAGCAATTGTAAAGAAATTAAATACTGGAGCATTTAGTTATCATTCTTCTTGGCAAAAAATAATAATAATTTGAATTCAAATTTTCTGAATTGGATTAAAATGTACAGCAAATCCCATTATGTGCCAAAACCTATTAGTAGATTAGCACAAGTAGCGTTTGTTACTTATCAAGACGAGATTTTTGCGAAATGTTTTATTCGGTCCATTAAATATTACAACTCAAACCGAGGCAGTAATAAATTCTTAAATCGCCCCTATGTTTACTAAAAAATCCAAGTCATAAACACATTTTAGTAAAATTGGATGATTTTACAATCTCCGTTCGCCATTGTTATTCAATGATTTTTACCACCCATAAAATATCTCCCGAGATATGTTCTAAATTAATATTTTATCAAGGGATGCGTGTGACAGGCCCAGTCTGCCTCCTTTTAGCAAAAAGTCATATGCGCCACCGTGGACGCAGTTAAATGACCTTTCGTAAACCTTAACCCAACAGCGTAAGGTCTACCGATGGTCAGCAAAGCATTTCTGTTATATTTTACTACTTTTTAGTAAAAGGCAGCCAGAGGACACGGAATAGGATTCTTATCTGATGAAGTGATATCGCTGTCAGTTGAGTGGGACTGACGGATCAAGGGATTGAATTGGGAATTTAGGTCTTAAAGCGAATAGGGGATCGTGAAACTAGTATGTGGTCTGTGTGTGTTTAGGTTTTAGATTAGATTTCCATTGTAAACCAGTGCCGATAAATTGTTCGGATAATTCATAAATTTCATAATTATCGCTTTTTGAGTTGAAATAAATTTTCAAAACGTTTTGAATAAATAATAATATATCTAGTAGGTAATACTAGATAGTCTTCTTATACCTAACTATTACTTTCTTCTTCTTATTACTTACTATAAATTTGAAGATAATATTAACATACTGCGTATCATTTGGTGTCGATTTAAGTATACTTAGGTACCTTTTTTATTTCTATTATTTTTTACTTCATATTTATATGTTCAGTTGCAATTACATAGATCAAGTTTAAGTTGTGATCGCTTCGTCATGTATATGAAGACGCATAAATATTTTAAACATTTTTTATGAATTGATTGTTGTCCTAGCCTAGCGTCGCACTGAAAAAAAAACAATACTATTTTATTTAAAGTAAATAATTAATTGAGCCGGTTTCTAGTATTTTCAATTCAGCATGACTTAAGCATAGGTATTTAATATGGAGGCATTTAACATTTATAAGTGTTTTTCGTTGTTACAGCGCGAGGGAGCGGCGCGCAGCGATGCGGAGCGCGAGCGGCGCGCGCGCAGCGACTGGGAGGCGCGGGCGCGCGCCGCCGAGGCCGACGCGGCGCGGCTCGCTGGCAAGCTGCACGCTGCCCAGCGCGAGATATCCAGGTACTGTGTTATGCCATTTCTTTCACTCTTGGTTGGTCTTTATAAGAGTAATGGAGATAGCATTTGTGACCTCAGTCGCCAATTGGTATTGCGGTGAGTATAGCTTCTCCTCAGCATCGGTGTCTAGTCAACATGGCTGCTGTTTGAAGCAACGTTGGCGCAACTGCGCAGCAACACCATTTTCCATAGCGCTGACTGCGCCGACGCTAAAAATATGCTAGTGTGGAGTCTCTTTTAATGAAAATACTGTACACACAGCGAGTGGGACGCGCGGACAGCCAATAATGATGAATTGCCTTATACAATTTGCTATCGCAAAGCAGAAAATATTAGGTAAAAAGGAAATATGTAATTACAATCTACATATTACATTTTTTCACATATCTACATCGAAAATCAGATAGGTAAGACCGAGATTTCTGCTTCAACAATGTCTATTGTTATTAATAATACAAATACAACACTTTAAACTCTCGCGTTTTGTACACATATGTAATTACACAAACGGGGTGAGGGGGAGCTGAAACGTCGGAATTTAAGGTAAAAACAATGAATTTATATCGCGGTGGACCCGTTTGTGTAATTAAATAATACATACAATAACAATACGTCCGAATTGATAACCTCCTCCTTTTTGAAGTCGGTTTTAAATACACAGACTCCACAAATGAAACATGTAACTTTGACAGTGAAACATCATACTTCGTACAAAAATCCTCGGAGACTGTTGGCTAGTAAACTGCCACGATCAAGCTTTGAGCTCCGTTATAATTACAGTTTGTGTCCTGGGACGCGCGGAATGAATCGATGCACGCTCTGGAGAGTTTCATACAAGCTCGTTAAGTGCAACTTATGACATAATAAACTGACAGAGCAACAAGCATGTACCTACATAATTATATTATCATTCACAATGACGGGACTTAGGTAATCTCGTAGTAGTAGACGGATCTTTTCTAGGGAGTAATTGCACAAAAGATTATATAATCTGTGCTATGGGTCGAAGTGTATCCGTAAGGGCCCCCGAAAACAATAAGATAAGATAGCTAATCTCGTAAAATTAAGGTTTAGCCTCCGACGTTTCGAGGACGGCGTTGTCCCCGTGGTCTCGGAGAAGAACCGGTTAAAGTTGACATCAATCATCAATCTTTTTGGCTAGTTTTTTGAACTAGGTACCCACACTTGGTCTTGTTTATATTGTTGTGTAACTAAATATGTATATTGGTGTGTTTCTGTATTGTTTCATTTTATTAAGGATTTCAATTTATGCGCCTATTTGGGCATAAGTAATACATTTTAGAAAAAAGTTAACTTACAACGCATTAACAAGACGTGGACAATACATAAAAAATGAAGGACTCTGGTACATAATTATATATTCCGGTTTCTTATTTGAGCCTCAAGTACTCAAAAAAAATCAAGCCTTACTAAGAGTGCAGTTCAAAAATTATCTTGTGATTTAGGTATTTTAACTTTGCGATGTCTACAAGAAATATGCAGACGAGTTAAGTATGTACAATTATGTACATATATAACCTACGTTCCATTAGATAAACACATAAGTCAAGAATATGATATATCCTACTTGGCTGTAAAGGTTTGCTCCCGATTCTGAATATTCTGATTTTATTTTGTGTTCAATTGATCTGTCGGCCGTCAACAGTGTTTTTTCCGAGTCGGGCTCGATGCCTTGACAAAGTACTAGACTAGTTACTAAATGAAAAAATACCACCCATTCAATACAAAATCAGCCAACTTTTTCTCACCGGCCACAATTAAATTGGTCCAATTTTTCCGAGTGTTAAAATCGCATTGTTAACTCCAACCCGTAACAGGATTGCGGCGTCCGACTGTGTTAATAAAACCGTCCAATTAAAATATTGCCTTTTACAAACAATCGACGTTCGGAAATCAAACCGAGTTGTAACTTTCCAACGAAAAATACGCTATCCAATAAGAACGGCCTTGAATATACGCCATTTTGAATTCGGCGTTCGAAAATCGAAACAGAATGGTTCGTTTCAAAAGGACGTATGTGAGTATGAAAAGCGTTTTGAGATAGGACTTTAATATACTTAGTATATTATTATTAGGTTCGTTAGCACGCTCGAGCGTGAGACGCAGTGGGATTTTTAACTGATGTTTGATGTTTGCGGATTGTGTTGTAGATTGAAATCGGAAACTGTTGTGTCTGGTGTAATTTTTGGATTCTGTTTGTCTATAATCTTAGGCTTGCTTGCTTTTTTAAAGCATGGCAAACAGAACTACTTAAATTTCATTTCATTGATTGCATAGAAACAAATAAAATAGTTAGTTTTTGTTCAAACACAATATTTTTATTAAAACCTTTGTGATTGTTTTACGGTACTTGACTTCCCTTCGTTTGTTTTTTTGTGTTTTTATTATTATTAGAAGTATGCGCGAAAACAAAGTCCATTCAAATTGAAAAAAGTTTCTATCTTATAATAATATATATTTTTTAAAGAAACCAAACAAAGGTACACCTACATCAAATTGCGTATACTTATTTTTCATAACATTAACATCCAGAAAAAGAATTATGACTACGCTTGTATGGAAAAACCCTTTCCTCTTAATCAGCATTCGACTACTGTAAATTGATGCACTCATTCCAATTTCAAACGTGTCGATAACAGACAGTTATGGCAGTTACATTAACGGGCCGTTAAAATTGCGAACAATCCAGTTAATGGGTAGTTAGCTTGATAATTAATAGTTAGACAGCGTTTTGGCAATGTTTACAGGTAATTAAGATTAGTGGTTAATGTATACGCAGTTTAGATAGAAGAAATTAATTTGATTTATATTCTGTGGCAATTTATGTTTAAGTTGCTCAATTTTAAACTAAAATTGTATCCGTGCAATGAAGTTACTTTTAATTATTATCCTTTTTACATGAAGTATAAAGGCCTGTGCACACCGGCTGCGTGTGCGTGACGTGCACGTGCGCGTGTGGCATTGTAGTATACAGATCCTTATAAGAGACGGCACACCGCTTGCGTGACGTTGCGTGCGGTTCCAATATTTTAACGCAGGCACACGCGCACGTCACGCACACGCAAGCCGGTGTGGCTCGGCCTTAAATTGTAATAGAGATAATATTTTGTAAATTACTCATTATAAAAGTTAATCTACAGTTTTATTACAAATACATAGTAAAACATACCCTTCTTCACTTTATGAGTCAGTCAGGTAAAAAGTCCCGAAAATTCAGTAAATTTTACGAACTCTTAGGTCAAGTTGGAAAATTCTTTTGTAATAAGTAAGAAAGTGCAGCTACATAAAATGTTGTAAATTTAAAACCTTTTACGTAGCTGTTCTCTTTATATAAAACAACGTGCTACACGTGGCTACGAAAATTTCGTAGCACATTATTTACTCGTAGCATCTACGAAGTATAGCTACGTAGCACCTTATTTACCCGCATTCTCAATAGGAAGGGTCCCATTATGAAGTCTTAAACGGCTCGAAAAAAATCCAATTTCAATTCATCCGGACCCCGGCAAATTGGGTCAAATCCATAACGGTCTCGCTGCCGTAAATCCCCAAGTTCGTATTTCGAACCAAGTTACGGCCCATCGGCCAATCGGACGCGCTTATCGGCGCCCAATGACACCGGCCCGATTACGCTGGAACGTAAATTCGAAAATGGAACTCAAGTTCGTTAATTACTGAACTGTTACGTTCGATATCGTGGAGTTTGGGATCTAATTCTGGAGCAATTATGAGTTTTTGAATTTGGAATTGTTTTTTTTTTATTGTGTCGATGTTTTGTTTTGAGTATTTATGTTGTCTGCCAGTCAACATTATTCGATAAAGATGCATACAACACGAAATGTATCAACTGAGATAGAATATATTCAAACTTCAAGAGTTACTGCTATATAAGATATCATAGCATGCCGTATAAATTAATTTAGGGCCATTTTAATTAACTAAATGCCAAACTTTATGATATTAAATACTGCTCATAATTTAATCATGGTGATGAATATGTACCTACTTACGTATTGTACATATAATATAATACAATATGTATATTTCTTTGCATACTCGACTGACTCAACGGCTTGTCAGTTACGACTGTTACGAGACACATATTTCTAAATATGTTTCGGATGAACAGATTTATGCAAGTAGTTACGTTCTATGTCTTTAGGAAGAATTACTTATAGCTGCCAAAATACATAGGTATTTACATTTTGGGAATAAATTCCCTACACTTGCCGCAAAATATATCCTGTCTGATCCAATACCATTTCCACCCTAAGCCTGAATTCCCACCATTCCGACAATAAGTGCGCCCATCGACCCGTGGTACACGGCCGATGTCAGTCAAACAGATATGCTGGGAATGCACACATCTGGACTGATGTAATAGAGGTGTTTACAGCGGGAACGAGAGGACATTTAAACGCTGGATATGCTAAGGCCTTTTACCAACTTGAGCGGGTGTACGGGGATACGTCAATGAATATATCTAGAAACGATATGGATTAAGATGTCTCAATGTCAAAAGTGACGTTGTTGTTTGAAGAAACGTCACATTTGACACTGACATATCGAATCCGTATAGTTTCTAGATCTATTAATTGACGTGACTTAAAGTTCGAAAAGGGCCGAGTGGATACGTTAAATTGCGCTTCATGAAAGCCTTCATTAGAAAGCTTTAAACGGGAAACGGCCTTCTTTTCATGCAGATATGCGGTATATCTTCCTAATCCCAATACCAATATGCTCATGCACGCCCGCATACATAGCCCGCATATACAGTTAGGGTAAGACTATGATATCACGCTAATTTCTTACCGCGAAGTCCTCTGACCTATCAACTAACCTAAAATTCGGGATATAAATCTGATTTATTTATCAAAAAAAAATCATCAGGCTACTATAGGCCCATATTACAATACAAATACCTAATATAGACTAACGTACGTAAACTTTTTGCACACAAAAAAGGTACAAATGGTGGACTTAATGCCTCATGGCATTCTCTACCAGTCAACCATGCCATAAATTGGTCTTGTGTCGGATTCGGCAGTTTGCTTCGGTACCTCCGAACCACGAAAGTAAAGTAGTTAAAAAACATATCAAAAAATGCTATATGTTATTGTGTTATTTCAAACAAAGCCGTAAGTTTACGAATGTTAAAACAAGTTTTACTTAAAGAATAGTATTTGAGCGTTTATTGTACAGTGATATAGTAGATGTAAGCTATATTTTATGAAGTCCTACCTTTGTAAAATAAATTCAATTCGTCAAATATCCGGGGGCTATGGAGGGATTACTGACGCGCAGTAAATATTTGTATTTTTCATTTATACGACTTTATAAACAAGTGCGAGTCGGACTCGCGCACGAAGGGTTCCGTACCATAACGCAAAAAAAAAACAAAAAGAAAAACCGAAAAAACGGTCACCCATCCAAGTACTGACCACTCCCGACGTTGCTTAACTTTGGTCAAAAATCACGTTTGTTGTATGGGAGCCCCATTTAAATCTTTATTTTATTCTGTTTTTAGTATTTGTTGTTATAGCGGCAACAGAAATACATCATCTGTGAACATTTCAACTGTCTAGCTATCACGGTTCGTGAGATACAGCCTGGTGACAGACGGACGGACGGACGGACGGACGGACGGACGGACAGCGAAGTCTTAGTAATAGGGTCCCGTTTTACCCTTTGGGTACGGAACTCTAAAAAGAAGTTTTTTGGTTATGCGTTTTATTTACTTAAATTTATTTGTTTATGATTTTAAATCAGGCAACAAGGCCTATATTACAAATATCTTACAGACTAACAGATATATTTGGTTGTAAGTGCATCTAGTATATGGCGGTCTTCACCCCAACATCGACGACTCGGGTTTTGGTGCGAAGCTCTGTGTTCCTGTTGTTATACAAATAAAATAAAGCAAGTATAAGTTTTCTGTCTAAAACTTCTACCCGCTATAAACTAAATGAAACTCTAGTAAAGACACAGGTCCCGATTCAGATTTTGAAATAGACATCTATTAGATATCTTTTAGACGTCACCAAGATACGATAACGATATGTTTAAGATCTAACCTGTCAAATTTGACCTTTGCGCGATTCTGGAGATACTCTTGAACGATTTTCTCAGGATATGACTTAGAGATCCAATTCACATCTAATAGATATCTAACGCTATCTAACGTAAAAGTGACATTGGTTGCCCGAATTGCGCTGCAAAAGAGAACTAGTTGATATCTAAACTATAACATATATAGAATGGATCTAGTACGTGTCGTCTCTTGTGAATATCTTGAAGTTGGAATACGGCAGTTACTGCCGAACAGGGTATATCATAATTTAAAAAATGAAAAAAAAAGCGTCATATTATGACTTTGAACTTAATTTCATTCTCACTGCCCCTACCTCATCTACTTGGTATTCAGGCCACGGTGGTGCGGTAGGCCCGGGTTCGAATCCAACCCCTGCTCATTTGTATGGCTGGCGGGGCGCTCTCAATAAATAATGAAGGTTATACGGGGATGAATGATCATTTGACACACGTCAGTGGGCTCAGATTATCTTGGAATAATCCGCGTATTTTTCAGAAATATGGTTACCCTTTTGAATAAGATTATGTAGGCTAGAGTGACTATGAGTTGCGTGGGTTAGTGGATAAACGTATTTACTATGATTTACTCAACATACTAAAAGGGTTTTTGGTTATATAGAGAAACACCCAAATTAGTCAAACCAGGAAAAAATTAGATAGAAAAGGGGGGTGTCAATAAAAGAACGAGTACCTACTCATAAAATTATTTACCAATTTCAATATATATCATTTATTTATCAACAAGCAATGAATCTATCTATAAAACTATTTTATAATAAAATTAAAAACTAAACTAATCTAAATTAAAATACAATTAATAAAACTCATCAATTTGATATTTCCTGCAACAATATTATTTATGAATGCTCCATAAAAGTTTAATTCTTCTCTGATGATATGTTAAAGAAGCGGTGACTAAGAGAAAAAATGTCGTAACTTTTGGCCACCCTGAGGTTTATTAAAAGGTCGCCCGTTCTATTCTAATTTGAATCTTTATATTGACAAAACAAAATTGCATTTGCCTTGGCAAATTTTGATGTCTGGGCGGCTAAAGGATATCCTCCTCCTAGAATATATTCCTAACATTTTCAGCTGTAGTAGAATAGTCAATGGCGGATTTGCTTTAAGGCTCAGTAGGCCCGGGGCTAGCTATGGCGGCAAAAATTTAGGGTCGGCAAATTGTGACAAAAATCCTCTGATGATAACAAGAAATAACTAAATATGTAGTCATAGTTAAAACATGGTCTTCTCTTCCCAGAGTGACACAAGTCTACGTCACAATAACATGGCCGCTATATATAGCGTTATCGCATATTATCATATAGCGCTGTCGCATGATGACGTAGGCTTGTGTGGTGACCTAGAAAAGACGGGAAGAGAGTACCAGACGGAGTATATTATTATACCATGTATGTAGTCGAATACTTATGATGAGTGCTGCGAAAAGGGCGGCTATAGGACCTGCAAAGACTACAAATCCGCTACTGAGAATAGTAGTAAAGTACTTACTTAAGGAGAAGAATGTTGTGTTTAAACAGCGTTTGCTGGCTTGTACTTCCGAAAATATTTGCTAATGTTAAACGAACCAATCGTCTAGTTGTAGATTTACAACAAGCCACGTTTCCTTGCGATTCTATAACTGTTCTAATGTCGTATCTAGCTCGTAACTAAGCTGTTATCGGAGCATAAACAGTAGTCAATGGCATCAGATATCGACCGTGCGCCGGCAATATTCATGAAGGCTAATCGAACCACGGCGAAGGCCTGAGAAATACTATAGTAAATAGTTCGGCTCCTTATTAGAAATTGTTGAAAATTATGTTTTAAATAATGTGCCGGAGGCCAAGTCTCACTTTGGGTCGCTGAGCCAACGGAGTAAGTAAGTATATTTTAATGTGAACTGTTTAAAAAAATAATGAAAACCTGCAAATTGGGGCTAAAAGGCTTTATCCCCACTTCGTCGGTACCTGAATAAGCTAGAAATGCACGCCAAATCCATGCTTTCTGCCGGAATTCCATTCCTTTTGAGATTTGATAGGGTTCGTAACTTGTGGGACTGTGGGTAGATACATTATAACTGTGGAACGGATTACTACATTAATTTAAATTTTATGTGGTAATGTAATAATAAAAATAAATTAATAAGCATAGGTACGTGTGGTGTGCTAACTCAGGGTACGTAGGTATGTTAACAAATTAGCAAAAATGGACGCTTCAAAACACAAAGCTAACTCTGCTAACTATACGTTTTTAACGTTGCCAAAATCCAAATAGGCAGGTTATGTTATGTAGTTATATCTCGGGCCCCGCATTGCAGCTTAGGTCAAGGCCTTTGAGATGTTGCCAAGTATCTAGACCGGGCATAAGGCTTTAGCTGAATTTTACTTTCAATAGCGACGTGATTCAATATTTTGTTATTTGGTCTTCATCAAATACAATTCTGTATCTTTAGGTATTTAAATAAAAGTAAACAAACAATTTGTACATTTTCGGGTAGTAATAACATTTATTAGTTAACGGTGAACGATATCTGACTTTAACCTACATTATTTGATCGTTTTTGTTTACTGATCGGTAGTTTTTAATTTTAGTTTTTAATCTTTTTGATGTTACTCATTATACCGTTTTTTTTGTTTACATATATTTAAATACTTAAAAATACAGACTAAGTATAATTTCAGTTACAGAAAGACTGTCAGGCCAATTTGATATCAGAATGAAATGTAGAATTATGTTATTTGATTATCCTGCATTTCACTCCTACCTATTAGTCCGTTCGAAGCGCACGATGACTAAATAACATAATATCATTCTCATGTCAGTGTAGGTGTAGGTACCTACATTCGAATTGGCCTGTGTGTTGTTAACTACACTAATTGATATGTGATCTGATCTGTCTACTCCACGATAGCTCAAAGCGGTTTGGATCTATTAAAGTAAACGATAAAACAAAATCATTTTTTTCTTTGTATCATCTGGTAAGTACCAATTTTGTATGTTTTTAAATCCTAAACCCAACAGCTTACAATGTAATCGAATCTTTGTTACTCGCACGCTCCACCATACAATATCAGCTAGCCCTGAACTTGCTCCGCCTATTTACGGCGTCATAAACTTATAAATAATAAACGGTGGGGCATCGTAAGAATACGATCGGAGGATACGGAGAGGGTGACGTTGCCTTACACGAAAAACGGTTTTGAGTTGGAAACCGTTTTTAGATTTGGAAACATTTTTGTTGGATTTGCGTGCTTGGTAAATATTTTTATTCTCGTTTTACGTAGATTTAAAACAACTATTCAAATTTACAAAAGATTTAAACAGACGTTCCCGAAATTAACTTGTAAAGTGTCATTCTATGGAATCTGCTGTGTAAACAAAAGTCACTAGTAAATTCATCATTCAGAGACAATTTCAATATGGCGGTTTGTTTACATAATGTAAAAAAATCCATAGAATGACACTTTATTCTACCATATTGTCATCTTCAAATGAGATTCAGCAACGAAATGGACTCCAAGCAACAACAGTGACATTGATTTACTGAATCGCTTTTATTACGTCCAATTATAACACTTTTTTCTAAAATTGATTCACAATTAATTTTTTTTTCTCTTTAGACAGTTTACGTGACTTTCCTCGTGACCATTTGATTGCCCTACTAAGCCAAATAGCGCTATCTCAAAAGATAATTCATCGCTAACTTATACTTTAGTTTCTATAGTTGACTAGACGGGCCCGCAGCTCCGCTCGCGTAAATTAAATAAAGAGTTTGTCTTATGTTTACTTAAATACCGATATTATTATGTATTGAATTGAACCCTGCCAGGGTTTATAACTGTGATAGGGACTTCTTATTTGTAACCGATATTTGGATAACTTACTTCGCAAATTTCTCAAAAAATTATGTGATTTGATAAAATGCAAGATTGTATTTTTTCATCTACGTAGGTATTTATTTAAAACTTGTTTCAACATAAAATTATGGGGTTGCATTTGAATTACGCATTATAGGGAGGGGGGAGGGAGTAGGACCCCCCCCCCGAACCCATCCCCAAAGTTAGGAAATCAATAGTTACCACGAAAATAATTTTTTTTATTTGTTGAGGTTATGTTCAATAATACAACCAAAGCGTACGAAAGGGTAACCAATTTTGAATTTTGTATACATATTTTGGAGCACTATGTCCGTATACATGTTTTTGACCACTGTATTTCGTTTTTGACAGCGAGTCAGGTGTGTTGTGAACGCAACTTCAAACTCGCATAAAAAAACTACGCGTCTCCTAGACACGAATTGGGTGTCATTTGAAAGTGGTGACCAACCCCTATAAAATGCCACCCTTCCCCCCGCCCCTCCCTATAATGCGTGATTCAAATGCTAACCCAAAATTATTATTTATTTTTATAAGCCCAATTGCAAACACGTTCATTAGAATAATTTCCGCCTTAAGACGAATATGTACGACCACCGCCCATAAATCGCATTTTCATACAAATGTAAATAGTCCCCATTTCCCTGTCTGGATATTGACATTACTTACGACGGCTACGGTGACGCAACGACCGAAAATGAGTCCTGGCTTCCGACACCAAATCACACCATGTTTCCCGGTCTTGCGATAGCTCTCGCCAGTCGCCATGGCCGAGGTTGATCAGATCTTGAGCAACCCTTGAGCTCCAAAATATCTGAGCATGCACTTTAACTACATTATAATTTACATTGTTCAGATATTTGTGAACACCTCACCCGTTCCGATATATCTGATGGTGACTATTCAGCAAGAAGAAAAAATCCTACCTGGTCGAGTCGCATCGTATTACGCGAGAAAACAGTTCCCGAATTGGTTATATCTGTAAAGTCATTAAAGTATAATTATCACACACACATTATTACGGGCACCATCCCTTAAACTGATGGGTTCTCTGGCCCATCTCGGAAGCCGTGAAAGTCAATCTGAATAATATAACTCAAAAAGAAATTTAAAACAATAAAATACAAATTATTAGCACGATAATCATACGATAATATTAATTTGATTGATATGTCATGTCATAAATGGCATAAGGCACTCGTATGGGCTATGGACTAAGGTTGAGGTTGGCAGCACTTTTTATTTTACTTCGTGTAAAAAAACTCAGAAATACCTGTATACCAACATGACAAACATAATTTAGGTTACTTTAACTTACGGATAATTTGGTCTAGGCTGTAGCACCACCAAACGAAAACAACCGAGAGTTGCCGAAAATGGGCGAATATAGTAAAATCAAGATTGTTATGAAAATTTCTTTTACTTATTGTAAATTAAATACGCATAGAAAGCGATAGTTTTTATGTTCTAGTTTTATTCCTATATGTAGATAATAGATTTAAACAGTTTTTTCTTATCATAAGTGCGTTGTATTCGAGATACGTGTCAAAAACTTTTTTAGAAATTTGTAAGGCGCCATCTCTCTTCTTCACTGGTTTTTTATCCCGTTCTGGTTTTTCAATTTTATACAGTGAGTAAATCTAATACGGGCGATAAATTAAATCGGACATAGTATTCATTAGTCTAATCATGAAGTAAAAGGTTTTTTTGAGTTGCAGTTCATTACGACCCCATAATTAATTTTTTTTAAATTTCTCAGCAGCAATGTACTGTAAACATGGTTGCGGTACCGAAATGTCAAATGTTCATTAGCAGTACAACAATAGCATTTACAAACTTACTTATCTGGAGGAACATTCACAATACATGTTAGCATTACACTGCGTTTAATGTTTTGTAGTTATTTTGGTAGATAAAAGAACTACTAGGCGTGTTAAAAGATATTAAATCTTATTTATTTATCATGTTTATCAACAAGAAACTGACTTCATTTTAATCAGTCACGATGACAACACTTGACGTGATTATTTCTAATCTGAGCAATAGACAAGCACCTTTGATAGCACATCCTTTTTGAAAATTCATCTAATATCAGTATTTCATAAGTGATTATTGTGTATTCATTTCGTATTTAATTTGCCTGATTTTTTATACCAGGATGGCGGAAAATAAGCATACGGCCCGCCTAATAGTAGTTGTGCAGTTATTACCAAAATTATTTCGAGCATTAACTAAACCGTCTAAACACCACAAAACTTAGTTGGTACATTGTGTGAAAACGTGGCAAACTCTTTGGTGGAATTGCAAGTTTCTCATTTTATTTCAACTCTGATTTGACAATGTCAGTCGTTCGATTCAATAGTAATCGTATGTTATAAAAATGCCTCTTTTAACAACTTTTACTGCTCCTGAATTAATGGACATGATTTTAATTTACGGTGAAACACTACAAAGCTCGCGAAGGATTGCCCGTAACTGGAAGGGTGGAGGGGGCAAAACTAAATTCAGGTTTCTCAGAATTTGTATCGTTGTAAATTGTGTTTTTGAGTTTTCTTTTTTAGTTGGTTTTCTTTGGTAAGTATTTCAGCAACTTCAGTACATTTCAGTTGTAATTTCAATGGGTCGTTATTAAAATAAATGATTGCTTTAATAAGATTTTTTGATGTAATTTGATTTTAAACTAGGTAGTAATTTCGTCCGATAAAAAACATCATACTTATTTATTATTTACCCACTCATGACAGTTAATGACATTACATACGCAATAGGAGTTTTTGAAAGTAACTGTCGACTAGCGTTTAACGTGAGTGTGTTTGCATTACATTGCGGGCTGAATTATTTTGTATGGACAAAATTATTGTTGCAACTTTAAGTAAATGTTATCTAATTACCTTTACTTTGTCCTATACTAACCACCGTTAAGAGATTCGCCCGTATTAGATTTACTCACTGTATATATGATAGTTTCATTTTCAAAATCATTTGTTTTGAGATAGCACTATTCGGCTTAGGAGGGCAGAATTTAGTTGTAAATGAGATATCAAGTGACATATTTTAATGATACTGATGACTACTGACTGAGAGATGTGAATATTCGTATATTTCTTGTGCAACGTTTACTTGTTTCTATCAAATAAATATAGTAGACTCTTCTATTCACTCTCTGTCCACGCCGTTCACTCGTCGATAACACTATATCGGACCGTATGATGGACATCAAAGTTGCCTTGCTCATAAAAATACACTTTATAGCCGAATTCTTTTCTATTTCAGGTTTTGCTACTACGAGTATATGAAGCAAGTGTTATTATCTTATTATTTTTAAATTTCTGTATTTTTTTTTAGTTTTATTACATTTAAGTACCTACTTCAGATCTATTTTTTTAGCGTTAAATGGATTATTGGTTATATTAACAGTCTCGCGGGCGGGACGGTCAAGTGGATAACCATCATTATTTCATTTAAAATACAAGGTAGGAAAATGAAATAAAGTAAAAACAAGTAAATTGTAATATATCCCGTTATTATTTCGGATATCTTAATTACTATTTTAATATAGATACAACACAGGTGACAGATGCAATGTATTTGTAGTATGGGCCTTGTTTCCTAATTTAAAATGTTATTTAATTAATTAATTAATAAACCAGACAGATATCGCTCTAAAAGGCAGTAAAGATGTTTTTTTATGCATCAAATCAACACCCATTTTGTAGCTATAGCTTACGTCCCAGTTTTTATACCTCCGAAGATAAGAGTCGTTTGTGTGCAGCGGTGTAAAAATAATAAGACACCCGATATTAACCCCTACATCACACCCCGGGGGAACTTAATACCTCTACGTAATCACTATTGTGCCTTACACATTGGTTTTTGATGAAAAATTCCACTGTGTTTGCTCAATTATTTCAAATACCTACTGAGTGCTAGGAATGCCATCACTCGTTAATAAATGCCCCCTCTTTGTAGTTTTTTTGTTTTCTTAATTATAAATTTGTGTATTAAATAAAAAAATTGTGGTAAGACTTTCCAAAATAAATAAATAAAAACCGTACGTCAACATATTTAAAACAACAATACCTAAATAGTGTAACCTTACACGTCGCCATAATGACTGCTCCCCGTAATTGTCTGTCTGTCCGTAAGCCGACACCGAGGACTTCAAAGACGGTTTTTTCCTAATTTTGATGACGCCGGTAACTTGAGGATTACGTCATTTTGAATGGAGTCGTTAGGAATGGGGAGTTCTAATTTTGAAGACAATGGTGGCTCGCCCTCATTAAAGTACAAAGTTATTTCTTAGGAAACCAAACAAGAGCACTCATGTAATGATGTGTTTCACGATAGGCACCTCATTTATCATCATAGGTTGATAGACACCACTACCGCCTTAAGGATAATTCACGCTAGACCGGGCTGGGGCCAGGCCGCGTAGCCAAGACGCCAATCGCTTACGCTTCGTAGCGATCGAAACGCAACTGTCACTGTCACACTAATATAGAAGAGTGATAGAGAGACATAATGCTTTTCGTTGTCGAAGCGATAGCGATTGTAACCTTGGCTAGGCCGGCAGGCCGGATAGTGGAAAGTACCACCCAATCACCGATCAGCCGTTATAGAAAATGTCGGTCGACTCGGCCCGGGCCCGGCTCGGTCTAGCGTGAGTCATCCTTTATTCTTTTTTACAATAATCAACTAGGTAGGTACCTTCATATAAATGCAAACTAGCATAAGTATCCGTTAATATATAAAAACACAAATTGAAATGTCTCCACTCAAAGACACAATATAGCAAGCAGTTAATTTAATTGTTATGTTTGATAGCTTCAAATTTAATTTCGCTTCTATGAATATTTCGACACAGTAATTACCTATTTAATTAGAAATTTGACCGTTACACGTTTACCGATAATATATTCGTTAAATTCAGCCTTAAATTATCCTAACTAGTGTAGTTATCTACTATCGACTTTTTATTTTATTCACTCATAAGACATAGATAATAATTCCCACAAACTACAATCAGTTGTTTTATTCTACCATACTGCATCCATTTATAAACAGATAGTAATTACCATTAAGATAATGCATAATTTATAATAATGTACTGAACTCTTAAGTACTCTTCTTTATGGTCACCATATGTTAGGCACTTTTCAATTAAAATTCAACTCTATTACATTAACATTAAGGTTTAAATTTCAATGCTGAATGTTAAGGATTGTAATAAAATATAAACGTAGCGCATCTTTCAGTTTTGTATTAAGATTGTTGAGTGAATAGACGATGTTTGTTTGTTTTTAAATATAATATAACGTGCCATAACAATAATAAAGTGCTTTTTAAAGTCAATAAAATTGTAGAAACAATAAACATCTGGAAACTATTTACATTCTTCAAATGTTTTCGATATAAATATATGTATATATAAATAAAAATATGGATCGCAATTACGTCGACCGTGGTTATTGCATGTATATTATTGCGTCTAAGTTCTTAGAGTCATTTTTTAACAACCTGAATTACAAGAGCTCCCGTCATTATCTAATGATGACAACCTGAGCTACTTGGAAAGAAAACATAACATAGAGGGCGTTCCGACCAATCGAATTAGAGAAATGATAAAAAGACGCAATAATCCCGTAGTTGCATTTACCTCCACTGACATTACCTCCTTTGAGATGTACTGTTTTTGTATTGCTGTTTCGAAATTTTCCATAACACTTATAAAAAGTTCAAGACACAAAAATAATGTCAATGTGAGAAATATTATCTTTTCTTCTTCCTCGCGTTAACCCGGCATTTCGCCACGGCTCATGAGAGCCTGGGGTCCGCTTGTCAACTAATCCCATGATTTGACGTAGGCAACTAGTTTTTACGAAAGCGACTGCCATCTGACCTTCCAACCCAGAGGGTAAACTAGGCCTTATTGGGACTAGTCCGGTTTCCTCACGATGTTTTCCTTCACCGAAAAGCGACTGGTAAATATCAAATGATATTTCGTACATAAGTTCCGAAAAACTCATTGGTACGAGCCGGGGTTTGAACCCGCGACCTCCAGATTGCAAGTCGCACGCTCTCACCGCTAGGCCACCAGCGCTTCTGTGATGTGAGAAATATTATAAATTTATAATATTAAATACTGTATTTTTAAATGTTTGAAGTAAACCATCTTCTTAAGCTTTAAGTCTAAATATTGCGCTTGTCTTTTCCTGCTTCCAAAAGACGCAACGAACCAAAATGGCTGACATGTGACGTCACGAGGGTGGCTGGAGGGTGCAGGCTGCATTTTTATTAACATTCTCCTCTATATTCGATTATGAAAGTAGATTATAGGATTTGTTCGGTGAAGCATTCAGTTAAGATAAGTCTGAAGTTTTAATAAAGTGAACAGATATTATGTTTATTATGTAACAATGTAACATTTTTTTTTAGTTTTCTATTAGCCCGCGATCCAGGAATAGATTGCCTTGACCAATAGCATCCCGGGCGATAAGTTGTAAAGCGATTAAGAGCGATGTAGGTATATTGAACCCTCTTGGACGCCAGCTGCCGCTCCATTGATGGGTTGAGGAAGGGGTCATCCATTAATTACATCACACGTTTAGGGGGAGGGAGGGGGTCAAGAAAATGTGACATATTGTGACATGGGGGAGGGGGGAGGCACAAACTTTGTGACGTCACTTTAACTTCATCAGTAACCGAAAATTTATTTGAATTATTTTATTCGCTGTTTTAAATAACAAGTTTTTAAAACGATAATCGTTTTTATTATTTTAATTTTCTTTCCTAAGCAGTTTTGGGTTATAAAATTACTAATATTTATATCGTCAAAAATATTTTGATAAAATATTAATAAAACTTCGATTTCGTAGAAAAAATGTGACGTCACACTAGGGGGGAGGGGTTTGCCAAATGTGACCAAGTGTGACAAGGAGGGGGGGAGGGGTCAAAAAACCTAGAAATTCGTGTGACGTAATTAATGGATGACCCCGAACGATAGCCACTGTACGAAACCACATTACCATATTTACCATATTTTAATAAATGTGTCCTTCAAATTGAAATCAATTTAAACAAGAAACTTAACTGTAAATATAATAGGTCTCATATATGCAAAAACACTAAAATAACACTTAGTTACTAAAGATGCTAATGATAGTTTTACATGCAAATAAGTAGATTTGCATGATTCTGTACTCCTTTTAGAGATGAATAGATTTACGTTTCTAATTTACTGGTTAGGTGTTTTGTAATGTATGTATTTAAAAAACTAATGTAACCAAACAGCTGGCATGTCATAACTCTAGCCATCGTCTGTACATCCGCCTACTTGTCAATGAAAATTAAACGGAGCACACCCTCTTTGTCACCAGGACTTTGTCTTTTCTAAAACTCAAATCCTCAAGCGTCATCCTCAACCTTATCACCAGTAGTTAAGGTTTAATTTTGAAGCGCTTTGTGGTTTAAAAGTGAAGTACAGTTTGAAACCTTAAAGGTTAAACGTTAAAGTTGCTTTTTGCAGATGTATTTCATGCCAACGGTAATGTTATGTTTGTAAAACCATATGGCACTCTCATCTCAGTGTTTGCGACGCTGCAATTAGTTCTTACCGTTGTGCGTAATGAGAGATGTGTCTTGTTCTGATTATATATTACATATAAGGTTTTCGTTTTGTGATGTATGGGCGTGTTGAAATGTGTTGTGTAATTTGTGCTTGTTAATCTTGCAGCATTCATTTAAAATTACGAGAAGCGGTTACTGAAAATAAGATATAGGTACTAATAGTTATTTTTATTTGTTGCAGGTATTACATACAACACGTATTTTCCTGTTTTGGTATGAAAATATCATCATATACGAAAGTCAGATGAGGTATGAGAAACATGGATTTTTTTCGCTCGGGGCAATAGAAACCATGTGAGGAAAGTCCTTCTATTAATTTATGCACTAGTTTATTTTTAGTATTATCACTTCAATTTGTTTATTTTTCCTAAAAGTGTTTCTCTTACCCCATAGTTCATCTTACCCCACTTAATCTAATTTAAATTTCAGTGTATTATTGCTAGCAAGCTTGCGCTGATAATGTTTAGGTACTTTCTTTTTATTTTATTTTATCAATAGCCAGTTCTATAAAAATCTGTTTTTATACACCTATACAAAACCGGTTAAATAAATTAGAGAAATGAAACTATCATTTCAGTATTTGGGATATAAAAACAAAGTTGCTTGTAACCAATCAAATCGGTCCTAATTAGAAAGTATGTCTCAACTGGTCACAGGGAACTTGAATTTCTAGGATTGATTTGATTGGTTACGGGCGTGGCTAGGCCGGCGGACAATAATGAGTTTACTGCATTCTTAACGCGAACGAACTTTAAGGCCCACAGATTATCAGTTCACCGGACGATATCAGTCTGTCAATTGTTCGGAATTGTCAAATTTTGCGTTTAACTTACAGGCCGATATCGTCTGGCGGACTGGTAATCAGTGGGCCCCCTTTAGATACATTTTAACCCAAGACTTCGAAGTGAAACTAGCGTTCGTACTACCGTCGATTACTCAAATTGGTGGATCGATCCCTATTCGCCCGCAGTAAAGTTGTGCCTCGCTTTATAGCTCGCTGCAGGCGTGGTTAGATAAATCCATGTGCATCTCAGACTACTATAGGTTCTCGACTATTTATAATATCCTAATTACCTGTTTAAAAATAAACTTTGTAAACAAATCAAAAGTTATCAAATATTTTGATTTGTGTTTTTTAGGTAGTTATATAGTCACACTAATGAATATAAATTATAAACTGAAGTAGCCACTGACAGCCGTATTCGAACAATGAGATACGTCAAATAATAGATATTGATTAGACATATCAGTGTCAATCAAGTGTCAAAATAGACATTTCTTCAAACAAAAACGTCACTTTTGACACTTGTTTGACACTGACATATCCAATCCATATCGTTTCAATATCTAGTATTTGACGTGTCTCATTGTTCGAATACGGCTGTGAAGGGCTAAGGCACTTTTTAATAGTATATCACTACTTATTGATATTTAGTTACACAGCGCAGGCTTCGTCATCATACAAATAGCTCATGCACCTCAGGTTTAGTCAAAACAAAACGTACATTTTCACATATTAATACGCATCGTGAAATTTAAAAGGAAACGGGTCATTATACAAAAGCATTTAGTTGCATGATTACTAACATGAGGTGTCACCCTAGATTTAAAAAGGAATTGTAATTTTGATACCTGTCGCCGCTCACCTCACTTTAAAAGTGAGAAATATGCTCGGGTGACTTGAATTGGGATCGAGAACCAAAGGTACCTAAACCCATAAACATGGGGTAAACACTATAAACATCCCCAATTTCACAACCTGCAGGGGTCGATTTGCATACAATGCACGTATTTGCCATTTAAATTTAAATGGAATTTAAGTTTAACATAAATAATGGACTTGCTTTGAGTCTCGAGTGTGATATCTCTTTTACTGTAGGGTCATTAAAGAAGTTCAACCGTAAAATGTAAATTAATCATGAGATGTGACACAAATTACTGATTAGCAGAACAAGAATAAACGAATACTAAGAAGAAATAAACTAGTGCTCGACATAGATAGATAGATAGATAGATAGATAATTTCTTTATTCATACCCACAACATACACGGCATTGAAAAAGTACAAGACAAGAACATGCAAAACAACTTAATTACTAAAAACTATTAACTATTACACTAAAAAATTATGAAGCCATGTGTCGTGGCTAGGGCATGCAGTACCGGTCCCGGTACCAAGAATTTCATTTCCCGGTTCTGGGCATGGCCGGAACCGGGATTCCCGGTTCTTTCCGGTTCTCAAGGCATCTTTTGATTACTTTTAGAAATTGTTTCTGTTAGCGTACAATCTTTATGAATGGCTTATTTTCATATAAATAATTGCATAAGAATTAATAAATGACTTTTTTTTATTATAAACAAACACTTAATTGGCGTTCCAACCTATTTTACGAAGTTAACCGGCACACATTGGCTCCGCCTGGGCCGAGCCACACGGCCGTAGCGTAGTCGATGCACTCAGCACTATATGACGGCACGGCCTGCCTTCACGAATGCCTACTTTACTAGGTTAATTTATCGGGTTATTTGGGTCCCCCGTTTCATAGCACCATTATTAAATGTTATATAATGTCCCGAACCAAAATACTAATACATTACTACTATTGAAATGGGAATAAATAGTCATATGATGAGAACCGGGAAGTACCGGTACCGGGTCTTCAGTACCGGTTCTTTTGATACCATAAAATTCCCGGGAATTCCCGGGAATATGAGAACCGGGAATTCCCGGGAGCATGCCCTAGTCGTGGCACAGAAAAGGCGCTGGCTCAGCATTGTGATGCGGCAAGCCACATCGCTGGTATTCTGCCAGTACCTTACATACAAATATGCAACGCTTATTTAAAAAACAGTTGGTACGAGAAATATAAGACAAAAAAAACTACTGTGCAATTTGTGTGTGATGTGTACATTATTGTGTGAGTGTATGTGTCTGTGTGTATCTTTGGACATTTGGTAACGTTATAGTATTAAAAAGTGCGGTTGGCTAAGTAAAAAGTAATTTAAGGAGAAAAAGAAAAAGAAGGGAGCAAGAGTGAGCTTAAGGCATATGCTATTTAAAATTGTTGCTTTTGTTGGTTAAGAAGTTGAAGTCGATGTTTTATTTTGAAAGTCGCTTTGCTCTTTAATTGACGAATTGGTGGTGGTATATTATTCCAACATTTGGTTGCGCGGTACCGAAAACTCCCTTTAAAAGCGGCAGACCGGTGCTGAGGAACCTGTAACACTATCGCTCGTGACGCTCTCATTTGGTGGTGAATGTTACTTTTTGAAAACCATAGGAGTTTCTTATAGAGATAAGACGGCTGCTTGGTTTGAATTATGTCGAACAGCAGGCAAGCGAACATAAGCTCTTGGCGAGCAGCCATTTTTAACATACCTGCATTGTTCAAGAAAGGTGTGACATGCGTACGAGGGGGTATTTTAAAACAAAATCTGGCACAAGCATTCTGAACCCTTTGAATAAGACGCCACGACCGAGCGTGAAGGCAAGAACCGTAAGCTGCAAGACAATAATTAAGTTTTGATAAAACAAGAGCTTCACATAGTCTCACTCGCAGGGCTATAGTAAGAAAATTTTGAATATTATATAGGACTTTTAAACGATAAAAGCAATTTCGAACAATGTCCACCACATGTTTTTCGAAACGCAGATTTGTATCCAGCAAGAGTCCAAGATTTTTTGCTGCGTCGACACGATCCACTTTCACGTCATCAATCCTAATGTTTGGTTGTTTTGCAATGATGGCATTAGTTTAATTTAATGATCCAAGCACTATATATTTAGACTTCATAGGATTAAGGACCAAGCAATTCGCAGAGGACCATTCTGAGAGTCGTTTCAGATCCTCATTTAGCTTTAAAACCGCGGTAGCGAACTCTCCAGGATGAAACGATAGAAAAACCTGCAGATCATCCGCGTAAAGATGGTATTTACAGAATTTTATGCAGTTGATAATATCGCTGCTGTACAAAATGAATAAAAGAGGCCCCAATATTGATCCTTGAGGCACTCCTCTTTCCACAAGAATGGGATCAGACATCAAGCAAGAACCATCGTTTTTTGTCAATTTGACTATTTGCTTTCGGCCATTAAAATAACTATGGAACCACCGTATGGTTTTGTCGTCAAATCCATAGTATCGTAATTTTGAAAGCAAAAGTGGAACATTTATAGAGTCGAACGCCCTGGAGAAGTCCAACAAAACCAAGACTGTACCCTGCCCAACGTTCTGTGCAGCCAGGATCTCATCTATAACATCGAGAAGAGCTGTAGTAGTGCCTCGTTTTTTCCTAAAACCTGACTGCTTTTCGGGTAGTATGTTATTAGAATCGAGATATTTTGAAACCTGATCATAAACTACTTTTTCCATTATTTTAGATACATAAGTAAGGCAAAATTCTGATTGGGCGCAGGTCTTTCAGATCCTTTGGATCATTTATTTTTGGGATCGGCCGTATAATAGCAGTTTTCCAAACTGAGGGTACTTCAGACGTTAAAATTGAAGTATTTATCAAATCTGTAATAATAGTCAAAGTTTGTGGAAGAGTCATTAAAATCATGTCAAATGTTATTCCGTCGTGGCCCATAGCATTGGATTTAGTTGTAAGTAATAGTTTTGCCACTATGGTCTCGTCGATGGTACTCAAACTGAATGTGGAGGAGTTGTGCCGGTGGTTATCAAAGTACGCCAGTGAGGCATCATCCACAGAAACATTACCCGGAACATTTAAAAAGTTTTTATTTATATTTGAAGGATCATTGAGATCCTGTGGCAATTCAAAGTTGTTACTGTTGGACATGTTAATGCCCAATAGATGGCACCCTGCTGTCACTTTTATTGACAAGACATGTACTGGGACCGCATCGAGCACCAGTACTACCACCTTAAAAGCATATCTATTGCTATTTTATTTATATATTTGAAAATATTTACATTTACGTAGGTTTATTTGCTTTTCTAATAATAATAATTCCCAAATGAAGAAAAGTAAAATTGTAATTGTACTAATTATATATCCTAAAGTATCATTCATACCCAAAAATATTTTTCCAAAAGGCCACTAGGAGGCCTGACAAATCGTAAAACTGCATGCAAAAAACTTTAAAATTGAAAAGACTTCAAAGTATACCTACATAGCAAAATTCAATATCTATATTACCTTGACTATTGCACATTTGCACGAAGCAATAGCCATCGAATGCACTCTTATTTTCTACGGCGATTGAAAGTGAGGCTCAGACTGATATACGGCCGCCATTCTTATTCCGACCACGGAACCACGACCTACGTTTGTGTATCTCTGGCCTGTTATTCCCGAATGCATCAGTGTAAAACCATTTATTTTAAACAACAAAGGTTTGGAGCAATTTCTCAAAACTAATAAAGTATCAAATATAATAATCTTAATTTTTTTAAATGGCAATCGCCGTAGCTTCGTTGCGTCTGATCTGACATACATATATGTACCTAGTATAGGATTCCGCATGTAGCCTCAGAATTGTTAAAAAATGTCTAAACTCTCGCTAAAGTTTGCTAAATATAACTTGTATACCTCAGTGACATTCGATTATTAGAGCTGAATTAAGTCTAGAGTCCAAAATATAGTCTTATTTTTAGGGTTCCGTACCCAAAGGGTAAAACGAGACCCTATTACTAAGACTTCGCTGTCCGTCCGTCCGTCCGTCCGTCTGTCACCAGGCTGTATCTCACGAACCGTGATAGCTAGACAGTTGAAATTTTCACAGATGATGTATTTCTGTTGCCGCTATAACAACAAATACTAAAAACAGAATAAAATAAAGATTTAAATGGGGCTCCCATACAACAAACGTGATTTTTGACCAAAGTCGCAAACGTCGGGAGGGGTCAGTACTTGGATGGGTGACCGTTTTTTTTTGCTTTTTTTTTGTTTTTTTTTTTGCATTATGGTACGGAACCCTTCGTGCGCGAGTCCGACTCGCACTTGCCCGGTTTTTTTAAGAGACCTCCGTAAGAAATTACAAAAAGAGGCGACGATAATGTTTAAAAGAAAGGTACTATTTAATAGGTTTCTATAAGCCTTTGATATTGTTCTTATAACAGTCTCATGAAATTAAGATTTAATTCTATCAACTCTATCGATTACGCACCGATTATCCGGCCCGAGATATAACTATGTATCTCATAAATATTCCTAAAGTGATTTTGAGGTCACACTGTCTCAGCGGAGGCGGTTACTCGCTCGGTTAGTGGTAATAGGAATAACAGTGGTAAAGCTGTATCTTGTCTCACACTGTGTCTAGGAGTTGTCTTTGCGGAGTGTGACTTGGCTTTCTTTTTTAATCTAGCCGAGACATGAAGAACATTGTTTGTGCGGTTCTTTTTGGTTGTGAGATTTAAAAATATATAAATAGACGTATATATGCGTACTTACTTGTTTGTAACATTATTGTTTTATAAATATATCTCACAATATTAACGGTTAAAAGGATTTTTACTGATAAAAATAATTATTTTAGTTTATATCTGTGAATCGGAAAATATGCAACTGCTAATAAATAAACTAGTTACTTACCACATAGTGTCGATATAGAGTAGCTACTGTCAGCAGAAAATAGATGATTAGTAGATAAGAAGATGAAGTAAATTAGCGAACAAGATGTCCAAAATAATCTGAGCATAACTTTAATAGTATGTACCTATCGATAATTTTGACCATCATAAGATGGACCACTTAGTTTCTGGCGAGTACCATCAACAAGTCAATAAGTCAAACTCGGAACACGTATTATAACGACAGAGATTTTGCCGCCATCGCAGCAATAAAGAAAATGGCGTCGCGCAGCTGTGCCTTTATGAAGTGACACGCCGACAAAGTTGCTGGCGATTTATTATGTCTTAAGATTTAGGAAGATTTTCGAACTAGTGCAGATATATTTTTTTAACGAAGCTTCGCATACGAGTCAAGTTTGTAAATTTGCAAAGTTACTAGAATATCATTTAACTAACTAATACGAGTAGGGCTCAGCGATCCAAAGAGGATCTTTGCCTTCGAAACGAGAGCACGCCACTTTTCCCGATCCTGCGCCGTTTTCTGCCAATTATCAGCTTGAAGCTGACGCAGATCCGCTTCCACACTGTCTCCCCAGCGGTAATCTGGGCCGACCTACCGGGCGGCCACCAGTTGGTCTTCCCAGGTACGCCCTCTTGGCAGCCCGATCCTCTCCTATTCTTAATAGGTGACCGAACCAGCGAAGTCTGAATATCATTTACTTGATATATAATATACGGTAACTATAAACTGATAAACAAGTAAGTCAAGGTAATAAACATTTCAGCGGCACTACGACGGAACGTTCTGTTACGAGCAACAAGAACGTCTGCGTTCTATGTTCTAATTTGTTCCTGTCTTGTTTATAAACATGCTAGATGTTGGCTGAATAGAAATGTACTAATGTACCTAATGGTTTTGTATACTGAGCGAAGATAATGTTAACCATTACGGTTTCCCTATGGATAAATTAAATTGTTTACTACAATTATAATAGCAGTTTATGTGACGGCTACATAATGAAATACATTATAATACGAGCGTAGATTTACTAAACGAACGAAACGAGTTTCATAAAAGGATGACGAGAATATTTTAAAATTCAATTAAGTTAAGTTATATACACTGTTGTATGATATGTTCAGGAACCGCATTTTATGACCGGCACTGCGGTAACGTTGCTCTATTGCGGATATCAGGTGGCAGGTAAATGACGGTCATTTTTGAATGTACCAGTTTCTATTGTGTCCAAAATTGGTCTCGTTGTTTCTTAGAGCAAGCCGTTTGCCCTTCTACATTATTTAAGATTAAACATCCTGTATTGCTTATTATTTTAACGAAACATAAGGTTAACCTAACATATAACATAATAGGTTTACTTCAGGCACTGAAACCCCGACAAAACCGTTCCTACAACAAATTGCTTCCAACCACAAAACCGACCAATAACATCTAATCTCAGGCCAAAGGTATTACCGGCTCAGACATATCTTACACCACCTCCTATCTAACCTAAACCTGACAGTACAATTTGAACTTTATCACAAGTTTCTAACGTCGCGTTTGCAATGAATTGTAGACGAGATATAAGATGTAAAATATGAGTGATATTACCTTCTGTGGGCAAAGGCGAAGATTGACTGGAATTTACTGGAAACGTCTGGAAATCGCGGGTTTATGTCTGCCTTTCGCGCCATCTTTAAATAAATATAAGGTTTAATATGGTATTCGGCTACCGAATAGTCATGAAATAAAACTATTGAAACGGATTATATCGCGTATATTGAATACATACTACATCCCGACGTTTCGAACCCTTTACAGCGTTCTTGGTCAACGGGTGAGTGAGGAAAAAATTGTACTGTGCAAAAAACTACCCAGCTACAAAATAATGAAACTTCATAAACTATAAATTTTAAGGCCAATTATACCGGGGGGCGAGTCTGACATATGGCCGGTTTTTAAAACTTGACAAGAAAAATATACTAAACAAATAAGTTGGCAGCAGCTCTCACAATTCTTTTAGCATGAATTAAAATTCTCTGGAAACTTAATGCAGCAAAAAATATCTAAGTAATACAAACACGCAAATGACAGAGGACATTGACACGTATATACAACCTCTATAAGTCATGATAACACCCCCCTATAATTCACTTCGCATTTTAATTAAACTCAAAATGGAGCAAAAATAATTCATCCCCCGCGTTGCTTATCTACGAATGACTGAATGAATGAGTCAATGGTAATGAGAGGCATGAAAGGCAAGAAAAGGCAAAGGTAAGAATAATATTGTGCCTGGCATGTCTTTGAGGAGACGTGACATTCCAGGGGTACTGTTACGATAACTTACAGAGCAAGAGCGAGTCGATGCTTCAGGATCAAATAAAAGGATAAACAATGGTAGTGATGTATGGAAATATATGTTCACTGTCACATTGCTGTGTTGTGTGCTTTAAGCGATACATTATGTCACACACGGTTGTAATATCTGGAATTATATGGACGGCATGGCAAGTGACCAGATGTCTCATTGCTCACGTTCTGTGTAAACAAATTACGTATTCAGCAACGTTCCTACTTTCTGCGTATACACACATGTGCACAGCCAGTTGTAATGTATTATATTATATGCGCGCTGTCAAATCGCTTGTCTTGTGTGACAGGATGACTCAGGCTAGACTAGGCCGGGGCGGGGCCGGAGCTTCCGGCGTACGTTTTCTATGGAAAGCATCACGTTATCACCGATCAGACGTCATATGTAGAAAACGGCATCTCGGACGCCACGGCCCGGGCACAGCCCGGTCTAGCGTGAGTCATCCTTAACCTAATATAATGGGTGCAATGTCTTGATACTTAGGTTCTCAAAAGATCTCGATTCACCTGCTCTAGCGAAAGCAATATGAATACATCCAGGGATGCCATTATGCCGTAGTGCATCATTTCAGGACAATATACCTTTGGAAATTCTTGGTGCATTTTGCCCTCTGTTTTAATAGCTACCGTGCATTTAATAGTTGATGTGAGTGGAAATTAGTTTTTGTTTAGTAAGTTTTTTTGAGTTATTTTATTCTCTTAGTAAATCTAGCAAAAATTTGAACTTAGGACAGATTTAAATTGAGATGTTTATGCTATTATTATATGACTAGACTTCAGAATATTGAATACAGAATCAAAACACATTAATTTATTACAAGACTTATAAAACTTCTGTCATTATTAAACGTATATCTACTAAATTTTATATAAGAATCAGGTACATCATGAAAAAAACTGTATTAAAAACTAAACAAATCAAAACTATTAAACTGTTTGGCTCTTATGGAGTGATAGAATGTCCTTTGATGTGCAGTTAAGTTTACAAACAAATAACCAGAAACAAGATATAGAAGTTGAAAAGGCAGCCGTTTCCATTTACACAAATAAATAAATAAACATCAGCAAGACGAGACGTATAAGAATGCAACCCCCGCCCCAAGAAATCAGGGTGCATGCCCCAGCGCGAGATATATGATTTTAATAATCGCCAAGATTACGGTAAGGAGGGATGCGTCGGATTCTTTTCGAGTGTCCCTTGGAGAATCGACTGGGGTCTTGTTCCAGTTGGGTGGTTCCGTTTGGCATGTTTGCAATTTCTTTTAACCTTCTGTCGATGTATGATAAAGATCCAGATCGAATTTTCAGTAACTCTACTTATTTACACACATATGAAACGATAACGCTATCACGTTGTAGCATATACAGTGGTAACGTAAGCTTCTTTTTTTTTAGTTATTGCCTACCGGGCGTACCTTTACCTGTTTTGAAAAGGCAGTAGTTCTTTACCAAACAGGTGATGAAATAAATTATTCAAACATAAATTCAAAAGTTTATTCAAAATGAGGTTAAAGGAATTGAATACGGTACTTCATTCGTAAAAAGATTTTTTAAATCAGGTTTTTTAACGTAAAACAAAAGAAGTAATAAAAATAGAAATAGATTCAAAATAAAAGGACAGTATCTAGACAGTAATAAAATGTTGATACACTTGTTTGTTTACAAATAAAATACAATCTTTCTGCTTCTTCGTGTAACAACATCAAAAATGCATTATTACTCACAAAAAGTATAAAAGTACTCAAATAAAACTTTCTCGTCCGTCCAAACGGATGCCCGAACGGGACCACACCCCATCCTGAGGAATCGTCCCCGAGCTATTTCATTTGTGAGGGCACTTGATATATGCCAGTCCTTGTATTCAAAGAAACCTTTTCAGTTTAGGAAATTCCTTTTATTCCTGCCTTAAGGACCGCCTGGAGAGTTTGGTATTAGTCAAATTTCCCTGGATCAAAGCATATTTGTCTTAATTATTTGTTATTGGGTTTGGTGTGTCTGCTTTGTGTCCCTTGTTATGAGTTATTTGGGTTTTTCTTTTGTTTGGTATTCCGCTGCCTTAAGCAATACGTATAGCTCAAAAATGTAAAAAGTACCCCCCGTATAAAATATGTGTCTGCTTGGTTATAAGTACTGAAATAACATATATGCCGGTCAGCAAAATATTATCAGCGCGTGACGATCCGCTTCAGATAATGTTTGTATAGCGTAGATTAAGTATGTATCACCACTGCATATAAACACCAATTAATATGTAGGTAATAAATCAGTCTAAGTTTACCCTCAAACGCATTACTCACCCAGCCGCTGTCCCGCAAAAACATATAAGTATGAATAAAAAAAAACATGATAGTTTTTAACATAGTTAGCATAGGTACTTATCACAACTAAAACAAGCTCTTTAATTAGTCTAACGTTCACAGAGTTAACAGCAATGATAGTTAACTAGTGCAGCATAAGATACGATTCGCAATTCCGACAGACTCATTACTCTGTATATCTAAGTAAATTTAAAACGTAATAAAAATGCTTAACTCATTGCTGGCCTGTAAGACACGCTCTGCCAGCTAGAAATGTTTAGCTAGCTGAAATTAATTCTGGTCTGGCACTAGACATTTAATTAGATATCTCGTCTACAGCGGGAAACGAGTTATTTGTCGCGCTACGTTCATTTGTTTTTTTTTTAAATGTGAAATTATGAAATAGTTGAAGCGTGGCGAGCGTTTGGAATGTTGTTACATTTTGTACTATTTACTTTGTTCTAAAAATGTAGGTAATTTTAAATGAAATATTTAACACGGAGGCAGACTTATTCGGTATGCACAGTCACAGTTGCACACTACATAATAGTGGTTCGTATATCATGAAGTTATTATACTAAGGAAAATCTATTACAAATTATGATCAGTAAGATTGTCACTGTTACGGATGCTGTTTAAGATGTGAATCTCCCTGTCGATGAAACTTTCCAATCATGATAACTTTAATATGATATATAAAGAAAAACCCAAAATGCTGTAACCCGTAAAAATGTGCTCAATATTACATTTTTGTCAAATTACTATTTACGGTTGGAGAGATATTATATATTTTCCAAAGGTAGTCTAAAATCCCTTCTACCGTTCAGAAGTTACGATTTTTTCGTTTTTGCTAGAAGTTTCTTCGCTCTGGTGTTAAGTTTTGATTTTGCGAGTTACAGCATTATTGATTTCTTGCGACGATATCTATTAGTTACCGCCATTAGTTACCACCACAAACTGCGTCAAGATTAAAATGACATACGACTCTAAAACCAAAAATCAATCTCTGTCTCCCAAACTGTCAACGCTTAGCGACTTGTACCAAATTAGACAGAGAGGAATTAGTCCGACGTCTGAACTAATATCGCTGCTTATTAAGAAACCGCAGCATCCGGCGTTTTGACGCGCTCGTTCAAGATGGCGCTTGCTTATAGCTGTAATTATGTAATTAAAAAGTGTCAGTAATAAATAGAGTTATAGTAAGAAGCGATTAAATATTACACATGTGTGTTAACCTATGTAAACATAACATGGCAACCAAGTTTATATTATAAGTTTATATTTTACCACTAAGTATTGTTGACTAAATGTATAAACACTAGATAAATTTGTTGTGTCTAAAGGCTTGATATTTTTTTACAGATAATCATATTAGTGATAGAAATCTTCATTATTCAACGAAAATTAACTATACAATCATATTAATATATGTTGCTTATCTTAGCACCATTCATTTTGCATAGTACCTACCTACTTTTACAGGATGAAAAAAGAATAAAAAGTGAACAAAAAATAATTTATCTATGAAAAGAAGATAAAGTTTATGATCAAACAAAAGTTTTGAATAACTGATTATTAATTATTTTATAAAATAAATAATAAACAAAAGTTTTGAATAATTGATTATGAATTATTTATTTTATAAAATTAATAATTATTGTGTCCCACTGCTGGGCAAAGGCCTCCCCTGTCTTTCGCCACTCGTCACGGCTTTGTGCATGCAATATAGGCTATAAAAAAAAAACCAGGCACCTTCTGGGCGAGCTCGCTCCATCGTAGGCCACGTCTACGCCTCGGCTAGTCTGTGGCCATGAGTAAGCCCATTCATAATAATAAAAAAAAAAAAAAAACAAAATAAATAACATTGGCTGAAAGTAACTAATAAAATAAATGCATATGAAATAACGGAAATTAAATCATTTAATTATTACTAACTATACTTGCATTCGCACTTAAAAGCTTACATTGCAAATACATCCAGATAAACAGACGGACGAACTAGCGGTGGCGGAAATTGAATTACCACCAGCGGTCATGTGGTGTGAAATATAAGTTAAAGTGCAATATCAGCGTGACGATCTGCAGACGCAGTGGTTGTGGCAATTTTATAGAAGAAATATATAGAGTTAGAGCCAGACGAGGACCTCGAAAGTCTGGCTTACCTCATGCGAAATGATTTTACGAGTATATGTAGGTAATATGATAAGAGTCCAACAAGGCTTAGTTAACCCGATTTGCTAGTGACAATTTATATTAATATTTACGTTGCGATTTGTTTTAGTAAATTCCATCAAAGGTATGGTTTATTGAGGGAACTTCAGAAACGACGTGATGTTGAAAATACATAACTAATATCTAATGAATTAGAACTATTAGAAGAATTCTTCTACAGTAACAGTAAGCATGATACCTTGGTAAGCGTTGCAGTAAGATGTCTGGAGCATCTAGTTTACATAAGTTTACATAGTAAATATTATTGATTTTCAAAATTACCACGTTTCTGAAGTTACCCAGTAGGTATCTGAAAAATTTTTTTTTATAAATTTTTTGATTTAGTAGGTAGATACCTTCCTAATGCCTTCATTCAATGTAACATACCTATACATACAAATTATACATATAACTAACATTATTTTCTATGGTTTCCCTGCATGCCTATGTGACAAATTAAACCAATGTTTTTGCGTCAATATCGCCCTAGGGCGGAAATTTCGCTTTGTGAATGCCGTTTTTGCGGCGCGCCTATAAAGGCCGCAAAGGGCACTTTGCCGGACGCATTGCTGAGTTATTGTATGTAGTCTGGCTTTATTTGGATTAGTGACGAAACTACACAGTATTGGTTTCTATTGTGCTTTGGCATTGTTACGTTCTGATCGTTTTGCTGCCTGGTAACAACTCCCTGTGGCTGTACGCTAGCCGGTCAAGTTACTAAACAAAATGTACATTTTTAAATTCGTCAGTCATACTATAAAATTAAAAAAAAAAACACTTGAAAACTTGAAAAGACAATTTTATATAAATCTGTCAAACACTTAAAGAAATAACTATAAAAAATGCAGTACCTATTAACGCCATTGGAACATTTATAAAATAATCTTGACTTTGAAAATAATTCACAGTTTTACGAGTAGGTATGTAAGTACGTTAGTGTACAAAAAGTTTAAGTATAGATGGTGAATTCAAAATTTGGTTAATACCTGTAGTGTGATAAATTGATATACTTTAAAATTGTTTTGGTAATACGATTTTAGGTAAATGAAGGCTGAGTAAGTTCAAACCGGAATTTAAAAACATTATAAAAGTTACTGAAAACTTTGCGGTGCCAAATAGTGTTGTCAGTAACCCTCCGATGAGGTTTGTGAAAACACATATCTATCTAACCCTACTTCTGTGCAACCCTCTTATAAAAAATATCATCGCTTATTTCACTCCTCTACAGGTTGATAACATATGTAAGTATTTCTAGTTTCAGTGGTTCATGATAATCATATTAATGTGTTTTCTGTCTAAAGTACCTACCTATAGATAAATAATAAAAAGAAAACACATACGTAGCGCGCGAAAAAGACTAGGTGCCTCTTTTGTTTTTTATCTGCATAGCCTACGCCTCGGTTAGTCTGTGGCCATGAGTAAGCCCATTCATAATAAAAAAAAAAAAAAAAGCACAAAAAATACTTCGCACACGACTTTGAGAATTCATATTGCGATGTGTAACATTACTAACCTACGTAGTGGGTCTACTTTTAAGTATCTAAAACTAACAAAAAACTCGTGACATGACACATGCATTGCCGACTCGACTAGGAACCCTGTGAATTTAAACTCCATGTCTAATTTAATCATGGCGCCGAAAATATTCCAAGTTCAGTCCGTCTCAGAACGAAGCATCAACATTTCTATTTAATTCAAACAAAGATGAACTCTCGAGACAGTGCTTAGTTATGAACGCTCCGGAACTTCGTCTTCTGAAGTTAACATTTTACTTGAAGATTGTTAGCCGATTGTAGAAAAAGTAAATAAATGAGATTATGATTGTAATGTAAAATATTGCATTTAAAATAAACTAAAAGTAAACGCAAGCTTGGTCAAAACCGAGTCGTTTTCATACATACACAAACCATAATACTTACATACTTATACAAGCTTTGGTCTTCAGTTGACCCAGTTCATTGCATATTTGAAAAAAATATTGGCCAATCTTACACAAATCAATCTATAATCGTAAGCTCAATAAAATAACGCTTGCGGTGCACACTTACACAACATTACGTTCTAATGCCTCACACATACCTCGAACTACAATGGAACTACTGAGCGTCAGGAACTTTTTTGCGCAATATTAAGGGTTAAAGAAAGTTCCATATTCAAAACTGCAGTGACTGACTGTCTAGCAGGATAGGAATTTTGTTGTCAAGCTATCATATATGACGCTGTACGAAACGGACCTATTCAACAGGACACCAAGACTTAATAATGCCTCTGCCAAGAAAAAAAATCATAAAATCGATTACAAGTACATAATTCATATACCAGTCCTTTAAAACTACAAAATTAATTTAACTAAAAAGCGAACAAAGCTCAAAGTATGCCCGGGCCGGAAGCGGGTCTAGTGCAAACGGAACTGCACGGGTTTGTTTTAATGCAATTGTGATGCAAATCCGTGAATTAATCGTTCTATCCCGCAGTTTTACCGCTTTTATTACTGCGGTTACATTTAAAATGGAGCGAGGCTAAATTCAGTAGGTACAGGTCGCGTTTTTTTAAATTATAACTAGAATTTAAAATCCCTCGTCTAAAGTATAAAAGTCCCACTGTGTGCCAAGTGGGTTAAAACTTCTAATGTAAATACCATAAAATGTGGAACACATAATTTTAATCAAACAGGCATATACAAATTTTGGGTTTTTCATATATACAAATTCGACGATCGAATTGCTTACACGCCATCTGTCACATTAACCAAAACGAAAACCGCCATAATCTATTAAATTTTTCATCCCTAAACCACTTTTTATCCTTATACTAATTCATATCAACGCCAATAGGGTGACCATGCCAGTCAGGTGTTCCTAACTGCGGGCCGCTCACCGTAGCTGCTGTTTATTGGGCCCATATTTCAGCACCCCTGCGAGACGGAACCCCACTCGATTTGCATCTGACAACGACCACCTACGTAATAACGGAACCCCATTTTTTGAATTATTCGTTTAGAGAAATTTGCCGAAAAATTTGAAATGCCGATTCGTCTTTTGTTTCAATTAGTGGATTGGATTGATTTGCTGCTGAATCAGTCTTCGGTAATTTTGACTTCTGTCGGCTCCGATTGCGATTAAGTGCTGAAAAAATGAATAAAGCTTGTAATTTATGAGATCTCCAATATTTCAATATTTCCTTCATTACTCTCATCGATTTGATGTCGGTTATTAGTTTTGACAGCTTTTCTTTTCAAGTTTTTCTTAATATTTACATCGGCCATTGGTGTAAATAATCTGAAGGCATCACACACTTTTAATCTGCCCTGTGTTTTTTTCATTTGCCTGTTGTTTTTCTGTCTTTGTGTTCTTTTGTACATTTCATTTCGAGGTTGTTCAATAAAGATGATTTGTATTTTGTTATATTATTATTAGTAATTTAATAAAATCATTCATAGGTGTGATTCTACATGCAGTATTTTTATAAATACTGAATATAGAATCATACTCATAGTATCATAGTTCAATAATTCACGTAGCTTATTTTTCCTACCTACACAATCACCCTTCAAACCAAGCTCTAGACAAATTAATAGACAGTAATATCATTTGATAATCACGGTACTTAAGCCTCAAACTTGATCCCATGGACTGCGCCAGTTAATACTAATCGATGCCCATTCCACCATCATCACGACTTCCGGACAGGGCCAGGCATCGAATTGACGACAATTCGCGGCCACCCGCGGCGGACAATTGCCCACTTAAAGCCCGTTCTCTGATCACTGATCACACTAAGGGACAATTGGTTGGTAAAACTATTATTTTCTTATAACGTCTGCCTTAACTCATTGTAAATTGAACCTTGAGTAGCAAGACACAAGGTTGGAAGTTTAATCCATGTTAAAGACAAATGAAGAGCAGCGTTTGAAAGAGCGTATTTGCGTTTTCGCAGTGGTTGGAAAGTGAATCTTATGGCATGTAGTTAAAATCGAACATACATATGGAACGGTAAGAATGTGCTGTTTTGGAAAGCGAGTTCTCGAATGCAGCTACAATCCATTACTTTATCTAACTCCCATCTTAGTTGTGAATTGTGTTCTGAAAAGAACCTTAGTATGTAGATATTACGGTTGAAAATAAAATGTAAATAGATTTCGAAAAGTTGCTAATGGTAATTTAATGGTGTTAATCGACAAGTTCTAAGTAAGTGTTAGTTTTGTTTTGCGACAGATTGTTACAGGGAGTATGTTCTCACAGAATTTGTGAAATAATGTGCTTATAAAATAAACTTTTTGGGGTTTCGTGGTCACCCGAGTGAATGCAACAACTTACTTAGATGACCATGTATAAAAGTTGTATATACGTTGTAAAAAGGAGTCTGTGTTAAGAATAACTAATGACATAATGTTTTCTTTTCGTTTTCAGGTAAATATAAATATGCAACGAGTCTACAATATCTGATGATGGTAGTGCAAAGGTTGATAGAACGCTAGTGGTAAGTATACTCGTATAATTATATTACTAGATACTTGTTCTTCTTCTTTACATTTAAGAGCTGTGCTTTTGTCGGTGGAGCAATCTCCAACTCGTCTGGTCCTCTGCCAACTCCTTAACCTTCTGTCGTGACGACGACCTGAACCTCTTCTTTTATACATATCAATCGAAATATATGTACATATACATTTGCACTCAAGAAAAAAGAATACCTAGGTACCATGCGCCGTTGATTTTTCCCCTTGTTATGCGTTTCCTATATTTAGGATTGCCAAACGTTCCACAAAATATTTTGAAGAGTTTGTCCGTCTTCTTCTGTAATTTTTATTGACAATATTAATTCGTCAGTCCTCATTCTCATTAAAACTTTCTTAATTATTCTTTCAGGTCTAAAAAAGGGCCCCAAACAAATAACGAGCCCACTTTAACTCACAAATGTCTCGTCTAGACTTCAGGTGTTGAATTCTCGGGGGGCAAGTTTCAGCCATAGCCATTAAAAAATCCCCTCTACATTGCCTGAAAGTTACATACAATAGTACAATATAGGTGTACAATTTGAACCTTAATACAATGGAGGAAGGTTCAAAAGTGTATGTATTGATGACAGTAAAATGAACAGGAATAGGAAGCAGTGAGTGCGCTAATGGTGAACGAAATATATTGTGGAAGTTTTTAATGCTGTCCTTACATTTTTGAACCCTAAAAAGTATTAAAAAAATGATTTTAAAAGCTAGCTGGAAACGAAAATATTTTTTTCCTAATATGCAACATTTTTATAGACTATTAAATTAAAGAGATTAATAAACAAACTGTAATATGTCAACAACAGTAAATAAACAAAACGGGTTTAAACTAATTCATAATAAAAACGTAAGAAAGTAATATTGTTTAAAAAAGTTTGCAGTCTTACAACTTCTCCCCTTTAACTCAATTTTATAAATAAATAAATAAATAAATATTATAGGACATTCTTACACAGATTGACTAAGTCCCACAGTAAGCTCAAGAAGGCTTGTGTTGTGGGTACTCAGACAACGATATATATAATATACAAATACATAAATACATAGAAAACACCCATGACTCAGGAACAAATATCTGTATCATCATACAAATAAATGCCCTTACTGGGATTCGAACCCAGGACCATCGGCATCGCAGGCAGGGTCACTACCCACTAGGCCAGACCGGTCGTCTTATAAGTTTTATTTTCATCTTAAATTCTACGAAAGGTCAAATGCAGCAGTGGCAGTTTTTCAGGATATAAATAAAATTGATACGTAAAGAGTTACAAAACAGCAACTAATGTAACTATACCTATATTATATTTTAAAAATTTTAGATATACGTACCTTATCTACCTACCGGTAAAAATAAAGGTGCTAAATTTTTTACACTTGACTCAAATTCTTATTTCACCCTCATTCGATTAGACTCTAGACATAAACCGGATCCCAATTTTAAGTATATACAACCTAATCCCACACAATCACCCTAAAATGATTCATATTCCCAAGCACTAAGATACATTTTCTAAAGACACTTCTGAATGTGCACAATTTTCTAAATACAAATTTTCATAAAGCACACGGCGCAGAATGCAACTTGTTACCATTGGCACCCTTCCCTTTGTTTGCATAAGTCACTAAACGCACCCCTACTAATGAAAACCTGAGGGAAAATTCGGGAAAACTGAAAATAATAGAGGGTGCGTTGATGGTATCAAAATACAGGAGGTTTAAAGTCTGGCTTTTGAAATTTTTAATTGGTCCACAGTTTTACTTCGTTTATGAACATTTTAATAAATAATTAGTTAAATTGTACCTACATTGTAATTACTTCAATATAATTAATTGCGGGATATATTTCAAAGATGTTCCCGGAATATAGAAATAAAAACGTTTTAAATTCCACGTTAAGCGTTCTTAGTAGTAAACCGAATTAACTCATGTGACTATTTACATGAAAACTCACACAATTAAAGTTAAGTTTAAGTTAAAGTTGTGGGTTAACAATTACGCCCAAGAATACCGTTCGAGATGGCCCCACCTCTAATATCCTTACTTAAAAACAGGTTTATATAAATACAAAACAACTTTTTGATTACATAAACTAAAATGAAAAGAAACCTTAATCACTTACTCGTATTAGTATCTCAACAACGACAAATTGTTTCTATTCAACACATCAACCTGTACACTCCAAAACAGATATCCCATAAATTCAAAAGGCCCGTTGGCTGAAATTGGACGAAATTCAAAGTTGCATGCAGATCCGAGACAGATGTCGCCCCTCACGATTATCGTATGCAGATTACACCGCCCCCAACTCGGTTAGTACCTGAGTTAGCCCTAAAACGAATCTTCCAAAATCCTGAATAATTTCACCGCGATTTGCATTTTGATGCCTGGGTGTTAAAGTTAATTTTATAGTCTTTTAGAAGACGATTAAAAAATAATTAATAGATTTCATTTAGAAGTTTTATGACTTTGATGAGTTTATTTATTTACCATTTCGATCGATCGATATATAATTAATTAAGGAGTGTACGAGTACGTTTAAAATTTCTGTAAATTTCTGAGAAAAACGGTTAAAAATGTATTCGTATCAGCACATTTAATTTTAACCCAGACGTCAATAACTGTGGTGGCAACTGTTGTTAACATGATACAAAAGTTTTGGATACGCTGACGACTTTTCAAAAATTGTCTCAAAATAAACTCTGCTGCTGTTTATTCATTTACTTTAAGTATAGCATGATGCTTATATCTTCTTTCGTAAGTTGATTTTTCCTCTGTAAACATGACAAAGTTCGTAAACCGATCTTTAAATATGAATATAGCAAACACCAATTAAGATCAGGTACATCTTGGTAAACATCCCAAAGTCTATGGACCCTCACAGGTAGCATCATCATTTATTTAAGCGTGCGTAAAACCTCCTCCCCTAATTTGGGTAATTATTTGAGCAGGGAATCCGCTACTCAAATATTGAAGCCTTTGAAGTTATGGTGGCGAAGTTTTAGAGTAATGTTTTTGGTGTATAAACACATCGAAGCAATGCTAAGTACATGATTTAATGGTTTCCATGTAGCAAAAGACAGTTTACAAGTAACATAAGTATACAGGGTGATTCATGAGACGTGAGTAGGACTAATCCTGCACACTCAGTGACTGATAATTGATCAATCACCGTCGTATTTAGGTGAAAAAACGACACTTTTTCCTATTTTTAACTTTTTGGTGGGGGGAAATTTAACTGTCTACAATCATGGTTACCCTACAAGACCTAATTAATAAACATAAAACCTCTTTTTTAACCGTAATGACAGCATTTTGATTACGAAGAAAATAAACTGTCAAACTTCAGTGAGATACGAGTTTTCAAAAGTAACCAGACCGTGATGACAGTTATGACATTCAATTTGACACAGAATATCGGTAGTTTAGTATCCTAATTTTAGGGTGATCATGCATGTCGTAAATAAATTTATTAATTTTTTTTTGAACACGAGTAGAAAATTAACGTTAATCTCACTAATACTGATACGAAACAGTTGCTTATAATTTACAAGATGCGCAGTCTTAGTCTTGCTCACGTCTCCTGAATCACCCTGTATTGAAGGAAAGACTGCTAACTTATTCTTACTATTTATGATTTCATATTATAACGTATACGAATCCAAAATCTAATTAAGAATCATGGACAGGAAAGACAAACACTTAATAATTTTGTGACAGAAACCGGTACCTAATAGCAGAAAAAGAAGCGGAAATATGAAACTTGTAAAAAGGAGGACACATGGTGTGATACAGCTTTTTACCGCAATGTCGATGTCCCTACGGAAATTATTGAAGCTCAGACACAAATGAAAGTAATAAACATGGCGTAGTCAGTTTTTTATTTTTTATATAACATGTGGCGCACCGAAGAATCTTACAAACTGATTTTGTATTTAAAGCAGGCAGTAAAAATATATTATAACGTGTTTTATTATAAAATTATGTCTCAGAAACATGTAAGCAGAATGAAGATAAACTCATATTATAAATCTTCCCAACCTTCTTAAATAGAAGCATACATAATGTGTTATACTTTATTAAAAATATTACCCAAAACTTCCTCCTTTCCACAAACCCAAATGAAAAGTCCAAAGCCTTTGAACAAAATCCACATTTCCATTTGAATAGTATCTCTGGCTTCAAACACCTTCAGATACAGCACGTTATCACAAAAAGTCGTATCTACAGAAGCTTTGGTGTTGTGTAACCAAAGCTTACTAAGAGCAAGCGAGCATATACATCACTCAAACCAATAATATACTCGTACATCTATCATAGCAACCTCGAAACATTTTAGTCCCATCTCAAAATTCAAAAAAAATATTTCACCAAACGCATCTTTTCTAAAAAGTCGTCGGTTTTTCAGAAAGGCAACAAATCTAATTATACCATATAAGTTTATGACTTCTACAGGATGCCTTTATCAAACTTTTGAAAAATTATGGTTTTTTAATAAAACTTCAAATAAAAATAGGCAAATAAACCATCGCACTAAAGTGCCTATTATCAAGAAGGCGGAAAATCGTACAGAATGGAGAGCCTTGGTGTACAAAATAACGACCTCATATGGCCGCGACCCTCAGTCATGAGGAATGGAGGAAGAAAAAGAAATTGCTTTAGGATACCATTCTCGAGATCTGTAAAACTCCTCTCACAATTTGACATCACTTTTATACCGGTTTCGCTGACGTGGAGTACACGGCAAGTGATAAATATAACAACTTTGAACTGGCACTTATGCTCTTTCAGCATCAGTTAGTGGTAGGTGCAAAATAAACACACCCTTAAACCCTTTAAATGCTCGAGTTAGGGATTTTTCGCTTTGTGGCGCAAGTAATTCTGAGGTTAGTTGAAAAGAATTTGTTACAACGTTAGCATTGATGAGGTGACAGCCGTTAAGCTTAACTATTACCCCTCTTCTCTTTTTTTCTCTCTCATCGTATCGTTTATTTATTATATTATCCTAATTGAATTCTCAGGTTGTGTTTTCGCGGACGTACTTAACTTTGTGAGATACACTTTTCTGGGATACCCCTGTATTATCTATTTGAAAATTAATAATATTAAGACGTTTTCAAGCAAGGATTTACAGATATTTTTGTGTAATTAGATTTAAGACCGACAGCCTAATATGAGTAAATAATGAGCATCCTATAATGAGCATTGGAATTAAAGAGGTAACAACTGCACTCAAGAAAATGAAAAACCATAAGGCCGTGGGACCTGATAGCATACCGGCAGATCTGTGGAAGCTCCTGGGACCAATAGCTATAGAGTGGCTCACAAAGCTATTTAACGCCATACTTGAGTCCGGAAAAATTCCCAGTGCTTGGCGTCACAGCTACCTGATACCCTTTTTTAAGAATAAGGGGGATGTAAGTAGTTGCACAAATTACAGAGGGGTCAAGCTTACATCTCATACGCTTAAAATTTGGGAACGCATACTCAATAACCGTCTGGCCGAACTGACAACCATATCTGAAAATCAATGCGGATTCTCGCCGGGAAAATCCACAACAGATGCAATACAAACATTAACAATACTTTTAGAAAAACACCGAACCAATAGAGAAGACCTCCAGCTTGTGTTTATCGATCTGGAAAAAGCGTTCGATAGAGTACCGCGAAAACTTGTCTGGCAGGCGATGAGAGCACAAAGAATACCGGAACACTATATCGTACTAGTGCAGGACATGTATGAAGGTATCAGCACACAGGTGAGAAGCGCAGCAGGACTAAGTAAACCGTTCCAAGTTGGGGTTGGAGTGCATCAGGGATCGGCCCTCAGCCCGTACCTGTTTAACCTATCAATGGACTATCTCACAAAGGACATCCAATCCCCAATACCATGGTGCATGCTGTACGCGGATGATGTTGTTCTGGCAGATAAGTGTGCAAACAAACTACAGGCCACGCTCCAACAATGGAAGCAAGCACTCGAGAACAATGGACTCCGGATCAGTCGCAGTAAGACCGAGTACATGAGATGCAGTTTCAGTAATCAGACCACACCCAATACTAACATATTCATAGATGGCCAGCCCTTGCCCAAAGTAAATCAATTTAAATATCTGGGATCAATACTGTCGGAAGACGCCAAAATAGACTCGGACGTAAACCATAGAGTCAATACAGCATGGCTAAGATGGAGAACTCTGTCAGGAGTACTCTGCGACAACAGTATGCCAATCAAACTTAAGGGTAAAGTCTACAAAACAGCGGTTAGACCAGCCATGCTATATGGGTCCGAGTGTTGGGCAGCGAAAAAGACCCACGAAAATAAACTGCACGTAAACGAGATGAAAATGTTGCGATGGTCAGCCGGCGTAACAAGGCTCGATAGGATACGCAACGAATACGTCAGAGGTTCCTTCAAAGTCGCACCCATAGGGGATAAGCTGGTAGAGAGACGAATGCGTTGGTATGGCCATGTTATGAGAAGGGACGAAGAGTACCCAGTCAAAAAGGCCTTGGCTATCCCGGAAGAGAGAAAAGGAAGAGGGCGCCCGCTAGCTACGTGGTGGACAACCGTAGCCAAAGATCTGGAACGGGCACAGCTGAACACAGAGACAACCCAGGACAGGTGGTCCTGGCGCCTAAGGACGAGGAGAGCCGACCCCAAATGAAGGGATAAGGCAAGGAAGAAGAAGAAGAAGAGCCTAATATGAGTAAATGGATCACCGCCAAGGATCTATTTCTCGAAAAGCGTTTCAATAATAAATGTTGATTTATTAATGCACTGTCATAGCAAAGCCATACAAAAATACAATTTGTAGTCCACTAAAATGGTTAACATTACTCTAAAGTTAACTTTATTGTAATGTAACTCATTTCTACCATTCTACCTAACATTGGTTTCAAAGGCAGTACAAATGCCGCTATTATTTGCAAACGAATAACCCTTAGCTGCTGGTATGTTCAATGCTCAAGTGTATTAGCGTTTACGGGTTGCCTTTTGTAGGCCAGAGGGCCTACCGCGAACCACGTTCGAAGTGTTGCCTCCCTGTCATCCTTACGGACAAATTTACAAGTGCGATAAAGAGGCAACACGTCGAACGTGGTTCGCGGTAAGCCCTCTGATCGGTTGTGGCTGGCGCGAAAATTTCTACGAGGTGTCGGTAATCGATAGGTTTTAAAGATTTTTTGGTGCAAGATATGAGAGGTAGCGAATTTGGCAATGTTGCAAATGTATACATTAATCAAGTTTACATTAACAATCAAACTAAAAAATATGATTTGGCTTAACTATTATAACATGTCTTTTAACCCTTTGACCGTAAATACGTCAATGGATGCACGTGGCTAAAGCTCTGATCCTTCGTGTACTTATACCGGCAAGGTTCACGATCATAAAATCCCTATTCATAAAATCAAGAAATTCATATACATTTTTAAAGATTAAAAGAGTCTAGATTTAAATCTAAATTAATCCTAACCAAATATAACTTTACTTCTGGTTTGTAACTAATTATTTCCACTTGAAAAACGCCATAACAATACAAAGATCGTATCCTCTTTTAATTAAAATTCATTTACATTTCAATCGCTCTCTCCTGTCTCTTACCTCTTTATATTACTTTAGAGCTGTTTCTAGAACAATGGGAACACTATGGAACTTATAGCGAGGCCTCCATTGTCAGACTTCGCAGACGTCTCGAAATGCTATTAACCGCAAGATATTAAAATTCCATTCCAAATACAATGTTTGCTTCATTTGTTTTGTATTTGCACAATGAAAAGGATTTGCACGTTGCCAGTGTTTAAACCACATTCGAAATTTATTATGGAAAAAGAAAAAGATAAATAAATAAAACTAGTGCGGAGTTCCACAAGGTAGTGTAATAGGTCCACTTCTATTCCTGCTTTACGGATTGATATTGGATTGAAAAAGTTTATAACAACAGACAAATATTAAATGAATATAAATATTAATTCATTACGTAGGCTTTATACCAAAGTTGACGAAACGAAACCAGTATAGACGTTTGAAGAAGTACCTATTCAAAATGAACATGATTATACTAACCCTGCGAAATGTAATTAAACTGCGAAAATTAACAAACATAACAGATTAAGTAGCTACCTACCATAGATTAAAACATTTAGGTGTCATAAAAACTCCCAGAGCAATATCACATTTTAATAAAAATAACCATAAATTTCTGGTTCGTATTACAAACCTGTTAGTGACGAAACTCTTGTAAAACTAAAAAATGTAAAAAATAACCAATAAGTCTCCAATGTCGTTTTTATTCCGCATTATTTTGTTTATTGCAAATTAAAACATCCAGTGTCAGGTGTCAAGTTGCCGTCTCGGGGGCCCTGTATCATTGGCCCCTTGCAATAAATCTGGCATCAGGTGGCTGAAGCAGTGTTTTTTGTATGGAGTCATTTGGGTTAACTATTGTTTTGGGATGGTGAATGTTTCTACGCTTTGGTTTTTAAATATAAATTAAATTAATAAAGTGCATAAGAATATTTTATTAAATTTTTGCAATTGGCAATTTTATAAGTGTTGTTTATTGAGTATTTTTTTCACGTTTTTGTGATCATAGTTAAAAATATGATTTTAAATAGCTTATAAAGCAGAAAAAGACTACTTGTTACATAGGTAGATACCTACATAATAAAGTCTTTAAAACCCTCACTCCTGCGTTTGATAGAAATGTAGCAACCACTCAACTTATCTGACACAAAATGTTAAACTCTGCCTAGCAGCAGAGCGTATGTGGACGTACTAACATACATGTATAATAATGTATAAATCACTATCCTCCCTTCCTCTATAATCGAGTAAAATAAATAGTGTTGCCAAGCGTGCATAGTAGTTCTAACATTTATTGGTTAACCAACCAAACCAAAAAAATACAAAACCACCTGGATCTGTCACTGAACGACCTGACTTTAACCTACATTATTTGATCATGTAATGTTTTCATCCACCTGAACTGACTTAAGGAGCCGTTTGAGGGTAGATTTTGTTTACTTTTATTTAAATACCTAAAGATACAGGGTATAAATGCATTGTGTCCACAGATTCGTATAGATAATTTTGTTTTCACCACACCAGCATGGAAAGCCTTACTTTGCACTTCAAAAACTGATAGCAAAGTTGCATTTTATTCACATGTGAGGCAAAGTAATCAAATGCAAATTTTGAGTTGTTTTCGTATGTTTGCTGGTAGAATTGACTTTTAAATGATGATTTTGGATGATAAATATTTAATAACATTCATTTGGATTTGATTTGGTTGGATTTTGTTTGATATTTTACATTTAATATTTCCTTTGGGTTGGTGTGGTGAAAAATTTTGTGTTTCACTCGGGGGCAAATTTTGTTTAACCCTCGTGCTTTGAAACCCTCGCAACGCTCAAGATTCCATTTTTTCCAATTTTGGAATCTTTCGCTTGCTCGGGTATCAATTTTAGCACGAGCGGTTAAACAACAACTTTGCCCCCTTGTAAAACAAATAACTATTCCACAACCATATCCAGCAATGATTTATCAGGCCCCGGCCCTTAAAAAGTCAGAGCATAGTCCCTCTGGTCGCATGTTCGTGTTTACTCTATTCCTGGCGGCGTAAAATCTAACTCGGCCCGTGTTAATGGGCGCGGTGAAGTCTGGAGGGTTCCGCGATTTATGGTACACGCGTCGGATGAGACAGGTGTAGGCGGTGGCGGGAGCGGTTAGATCAGCGATTTTTGTGAGTGGAAAATACCAAATAAGTGGTGTTTTAATCCTGTATATTTGTATCGGTATTTTAATACCGTTGTTTGTTGTTGTAGTTGTAATTTATGTAAAGCGGGGAACAATAGTACATTATTGCAGAGGCCGGGAAAGGGCAATTCGTGGATGAGTTTCGATTTTGTCGGACGACGCGAAGCGGAGTCCGACAAAGAAGACGAATCCACGAATTGCTATTCCTGCCGAGGCATATATAGTGCTTTTCTCCAAACATGCGAGGAAATAAACTAAAATAATTATTATTTAACCATCAAGCATCACTCAAATCAAACCTTCAGATCCAAAATGTCAAAAACAATTTCCCTCTTTAATTAATTTTTAAAAGTTAAAGTTACAAACTTATTCTGCCATTCAGTATTCGTTCATTCAATATAATTGTGCAATATAGTTGGTCAACCCAACTTTTCAGTCAGTAAGAACCAGGAAAACTATACCCATCCTTTTCTTTTGGGTGCTAGTACTAGTGTAAGACAAAGATAGTATGATTCTCTTTGTCTATGTTTGAAATGAGAAAGTCCTTTGACAAACTATATAAGCTTTATGAACACGGATGAGATTAAAAAAAAATATAAAAATAATCTTTGATTTTATTAAGCAGTATTCGCACGATCATACACGTGAAATGATAGCTGATCGGGTCGTGTAGAAGCGACTCGCGGTAATAATAATTGGCCGTTTGCGTTTTTTATTATTAAAAAGTAAAAAACACTACAGTAATAAGTTATTACTGTAGTGTTTTTTTACTTCCCGTCCGCTAGAACAGGACAGCGATAGTTTGATGTTTTTTAATTAGAGTTTGACATTAACGAAGAACTTCCCGTAGTATTTTTGCTACAGTAAGGTGAACATTTCCGAGCATATTGGAGAAAATATAATTAAACAAAAATTGCGACACCACGGTTATGGTCCTAGAAAAAATTAACTGTTGCATTGGCATTTATAATTGGCGAAAGCTCCAGACATTTATTTTAAGCTCCGATTCGAAGAAAAAGTTAACTTAAAAGGCCTTAACAGTTACCGTCTTGTATTACTCAATTGTTGTTGCTCATTTGTCATGCTATGCTTCATTAATTTTTATTTTAATGTTTTTTTTCTGAATAAATTTTTTGCATATAAATATAAGTAAAGAAAGAGACGCTAGATGTCGACTACGAAATAGCTCGCATTTTGGTAAGAAAACTGATATATGGAGTTACCACTCTTTCCTTATTTATCCCTATGATTTTTTTAATAGTCAGTGTTTAGTTACTAAATAATAAAGAAAGTAGGCGTTTGCGAAAAGATGTATTATCTTCAGTTTTTTCAGCCCAACAATTTTACTCCTGCTTGCTTTAATTATTTTAACATGTCAACTCAAACCCGCTACCGCTCCTAACTTGACCCACAACATACCATGGTTTTAGGGTTCCTTGGTGGCAGTATAAAATGCACCTGCCGGGTTCAGTGGGCGATGTGATTGTTGCGTATGATTGAATCACACGAGAAAGATATACGGTTTCATTAGGTCGATGCCGAGTGATTTCTGGAGTGCCTTTGATAGTTTTATAAAGTAATTTCGAAGTTAAATAATCATAAATAACTGTACCTTTTTAAAAACGAATGATGAATTCTATGTTAAAAATATTATCTATTTACTGTTCCAAATGCCATGGTAATTTTAATCTGTAGTTAAGTGGCAAGCAATGATGTAAACGAAATATATAGTGTCATTTTATTAATGTTGAATAATGTCTGTGTGAGGCAATGTATTCTGTCTGGTTCCAACCCTGTCCCCAATAGCTCACAAACAACTTGAATTAATTTATTTAACTCCACAACTAATTTCTTACCTATTTATGTGTTTATACGCTGTGCTAAAATGTGTTAACCTTGTACAGACACAGAGTTAATTTTAATCAAAAATGCAATATTCACAGCAAATGTACCTACAAAATGTACAAAAGCTGCCATACAGCAAGTAACAATGGTAATATAAATTAACTAATTCCTAAAATCAACACTACCTTCTCAAGTCAAACAATAACTAAAGCAAACCTTCTAATTGGTGGCGACTGATCTCAATGTTTGCGAACTCGGAATTAGCTGAGAGAGACCAGTGTATTTTGATATTTATATGTGTGGTGTTTAGGGCCCCCCCCCCCCCCACATCTAGCGTCTTTCGAGCGTCGGCGTTGCGTCGAGCAGCGGCCGTAGAGTTGTAGACGCCGACGCTCGAAAGACGCTAGATGTGGGGGGGGCCTTAACTTCCTTATATATGCAAAATGTTAAAGCATGTTCTAACCTCAGAATTAAAAATATTCAAAATTTAATTTGCTTATCAAAATTATTGTATAATTTATGATTTAAAAAATGTATGAAAAACGCTGTTAATTTTGGTAGATGATTTTTATTTTTAATTAGGTGCTTAAATTAAGTACAAAGAATATAATAAGCGATTATATTTTTGTTACAACCTGTATGACGAGTTGTGTCTTATCTTATTAATTTCAAACTAGCATGAGAAATAATCATAACTTTACAAAAATATATTGAATATATTTATTTAACAGAAAAGTTACACTTGCACGCACACACGTGAACTTTCCACTAACAACCTAAAGTAGCTTATTCAACAGTTCACGCGAATGTAAACTTCCACACTATACATCGTCAAATACCGTTTGAGCTATATTTGCCTGTGCCCTCGCAATTTACGCTATGCTTGTTAACTTTGGCTCTTGACTGCGCATTTTGAGATGCATTTTGGTTGCAATTATCAAACTATTTAAGTATTTGACACAACTCTAGGGACTTAGACCGAGTTTAGAGCAATCATTTCATGCAACCGATGATGCCAAAAATACGGGGGTGTGCGGGACGAGGTGAGCGAAGTCCCGTGCCGTGATTGGTACGTTCAAAGACACAGACGTCACACAAAGACACTTTCGACTCGAACATGGAGTAAAATTACCGTATGCGTGGCAGAGGGGGTAGCGCGACTATGCTAAGTCTGGAGGATGTTTTGTCTGTGCTATAGGGACTGACAGAGCAAGCTATGCGGGCGCCATCTGTTAACTACTTCGACCGGCAAATTGGTTTTACATATTTAAAATTACACAAACATCTATTTAAAAACAACCTCTAACCCACCGAACCGCTGAAACTTATCTAAACCCAGTCGTGCCGCAAGCAAACGCGAATATAATCCGAAAGTGAAAGCCGAGTATTTTTCCCGCCTACTTGGTATTCGCTGCGCGCGTCACAGTGATTTCGGCGAGTAAATAACACTTGGCTAAACAATCACTTAAGGATTGTGGATCTTGTAAGCTATATGGGTCGGTACCTGTGACATTGTTTGGGATTTTATTATAGTTGGTAGTCGAGATGTTTTGTGATTGGTGTCAAATTTGTGCTTCGCTATTGGTATTTTGTTTTATTTGAACTACATATTTTGAAAACTTGAGTACGGATTGTGTTACTTGTAAGATACGGGCAAAATAAATATAGGTCCTTAGTAATTCTGCCCTGCTTATTGTAAGTGCAGTACTTGCATGAAAATCATCGTTTAAAATAAGAACTTATTCAAAGAGAACAAGATAAACAATTGCATGACTTTTCAATTGCGATTACTGCATATGTTGTTAGCACGGCAGAATTTTGATGTATCAAGACACACAAAAATTATTCTCTTTATTTTTAAACATCTATTTCATTATCTATGCGCATTAAGGAGTTATGATTATGACTACCGGGCAGATTAGCCCCCAAAATTAATGTTTTAAGTATTTTTTCTAATTATGTCCTAATGTTATGTAAACTCAGCACCTAATAAATTTAAAACTCAATTTATTTCATGCTGAAAGCGTGTTTCGTCCACATTAATTACTTCGCACACCTAATTTAGATGAATATTTCGATTTCGGGCTTAATGGTTTTTGAAAAAGCTTTCCCCTAAAAAGATCGTAAATGTCTAAATTGATGAACGAGGGGTTAAATCATGTTAAGTAGTTTCATTTTATTAGAGGGCTTGTCATTAAACCTGTTAGTTTAGGTTTGTGTTAATATTATATAAAAGTCTCCCAGTTTAGCATTTTCTGTAGCAGCTTATTTTTTGCTTTTTCAACTTTTATTTTGAAAACCCTAAACACAGCTTCAGCCTCCCGATCTAAACGTTTAATCTTATTTTTTCTTCTAAAGTTACCATTGATTTTTTTTTAGTAGTAGAAACTACATATGTATAGTACCTAAAAATATTTATAGGTACCTATAGTGCGACATAAAATAGTAGAAATTAAATAAAATTGTAATAAAATCTACATACTAAATTGTTGCCATGTTTTAAGCATTTTACGTCAAAAATCTGACAGTTACGTAGGAAGTGGCGCCCTCAATATTTTTTTTAGAATTTCTTGTCGGACTACCTTCTTCTTTCTTCTTCTTTTTCCTTTTTTTTTTTGTTGTACTTGTTACCTTTTATCTGATTAACTCCCACATGAAAATATCTGAACATGCCCCAAAATCAAAACCTAATGCAGTGCACCCGACGTCTCTAATAAGTCCGTGCGCAAACTTCCGACAGTTACAAATTAAACCAGTGGTCGGTCGTGCGCGCCGCCGCTATGTTGGCAGCGCGTGACGCGAATCCCTATGGCTGTGGATGACATGCTAATGCCGATTATTTAAAAAAATTTGGCGCGTAACGTATTATTCGAATTTGGAAGTTAGAAATATCTTCCAATGAAGCGAGTCATATAATATTGATCGAACTTCACTTGCGAAGCTCGTTTGATCATTTATTTTATTGTAATAAATATGAAGCGAGCCAAATCAAGTTAAAGTTTAAAATTTCTGAAAAGGGAAATAAATATTGAATTTTTTTTTCTGTTTTTAGTAATGGGTTGTTATTGTGTATGGTATCTTATTATATTATAATCGTTTGTTATAAAAAAAAAATCTAAGTGAATTTGTTTGAACGGGTCACTTCAATAATAGATCATCTCCATATTTTTATTATCATGGGTATCGATGTCGGCGGCCGATCGTAAGATCAGGCAGATCGTAATGTTCCTGTGTAATGTTTTAACGATTGTCACATTAATCCAATATATAGGTATAGTCAGACCGTAAAAAGTCTGCAGCGATTTTGATACCCACGCAGTGCAAGTGTCATTTTAAACGTCAAACTTCTATGAAATTATGACGTACAAATAACACTTACACTGCGTGGGCTATCAAATCCGCTGCAGACTTTTATTGGTGCGACTATAGGATAGGTTCGTTAGCTTGCTTCAGATGCCCGAAGGGCAAACTGTCCAGAAATAGGAGCCCCGCGTAGCGGAGTCAAAGATTTTCACGTTTCACGATATGCCTGATTTTACGATCGGCCGCCGACATCGATATGTCCTTTCCTAGTCCACAGAATATCTCTATACCTACTAAATTTCATCCGCTTAAATCAGTTTAACGGTTTAAGCGTAAAAAATATTATTTTCACATTAATAATAATAGTAGGGATTTATCACGCTACCACCACACACCCTCGCTAAGCTACTATTTAGACTACTGTAGCTATACCTACTAGACTGGAGTTATTCCGTTCTCGAGAACGTTCTTCTTTTCCCATGGGAACCGAGAAGTCCGAGAACGTTCTAGAAAAAGGAATAACTCTATACTAGACATGTAAACTAAGAGTGCATCGAGTTTACCCACACGTTAGGGGTAATCGCTGGGGATTAGAACGTGACTTGAAGATACTATTAACTGGCCAGAACGGGTGGACAAACAGACGACCTTCACTGTGCACATACCTACATATAACATCAGTTTTATATACAGGGTAGCTAAAAAATAAGTGCAAGTGGATTATATGTACTGTGCAACTTTTACTATGGGATCAACCTCGAAATCGCGAAAAAAAATTTGGCTGTTTGATATATTTTGACTGGTCCATTTTCTATGGTCGTGTAAATTTTTCTTCGCGATTTCGGGATTGGTTCCATAGTAAAAATTGCTCAGTATAATTCCAAAACCTCTCTCGCAACGAGTATGCACTTATTTTTTAGCCACTCTGTATATGCACTCCGCTCCAGTATGACTCGTTAATAGTATAGGAGTGATTGGCAACAACACTTAATTTCAACATTATAATTTATGCCGACATATGTACCTTATATGCCGTTTTTTAAAGAACTACATATTTTTGGGTATATACAGGTTGGTAAATAAATTAAAGTTTCTAATTCACATAAACACTAAGGAAAAATTAAACATGTGTTTTCAAAAACTTAGTGAATGACAATGATATTTGTATACATTATACATACCTATAACAATTTCTTATCATAAAATATATGTGTCCTAATAGTGTGCTTATAAACGTTCCCATTCATTATGATGGTCATCAACTCATCAACAGTAATTATAATCGAAAAAAAAAAATCTTACTGTAATTTCCGATTGTATCGAAAAGTAAAAAGGCATTTTAATTACCAAAGAACCATTATCTCTTCTTCAAGTCCATTTTCACTCTTAGCCCATTAAGGCCCCCTCACACTTGCGTGACAATATTAATAATCGGAGTTCAAACAACGGGTGTGTTCTAATTGCATAAATCATTGAGAACGCGCTCTGATGATTAACTACCAAAAATGGTTGAAGTTGATTAAAAACATTTTGTTCACACCTATGGCTAGTATGGCTATAGGTGTGCAAGTTGAAGAAAGTTTAGAAAAATTTGTGAAATTTATTGGAAATTTCAGGAAAATTTCACAGGAAAGTATATGAAAAATATGAATATCGGATACGAAAAATTCCGATTCGTATTCAAAAAATTATGAAAAGTTTCCGAAATTATCAAAGTGGAAATTTCGCAATTTTTGGAAACCTTCTGGCGGCACACAGTATCTAATGACCGACTCTTAAGTATGTTCAAATTACTTAACAAACGCAAACGTTAAGTATAAACACAAACTATTTCTATAATATCGAAGGTAACTATCGCAAAAAACCCGCATAAAGCTACTAGAGCACTGCGCAAAAATCCACATTTCAAATATAAATCTCCGCACATTACCCACATAGTTTAAGGAATTTAATACCTATTAAACCTCGCCGACATTGCCCGGTCTAGACTGCGATTATTGCACAATTACGGCCAGTGTGCACGGGCCCTTACGTTCGACAAAAATGCACCAGTAAATTTCAATTTATCGGGCGATCGCTTGTCGATAAAATTCCCTGTCGACTCCACTTTGCTAGTGAGCGAACATAGTTCAGCGCTTGCTGACTTAGGTAACATTTATTAAGCCAGGCGAACCATTGGTATAGTCCAACCAGTTAAGTACAGTCTTTGATAATGCATAGTTGTTACGAATCGAAAGGCCACCTTAAGCTGGCTGTACTGAAGATTACTCTTGCAGTCGCGACTAGTCGCTCAACGGTCGGTATTACACGGCCCTATGTCGCCTGTGCCGTAATCGTAAAATTTGTCGTAAAATGTCGCCAATATGTGCAGTAATTGCTTTGTCATATTATTTCTCTAATTAATTTGAAAATTCCTTCAAACAGTTGTTTTGAACATTTTTTCCGGGGCAAAAGGAACATGTGGAAATCCATGCGAGTGTCTTTTGCCCTGCTTTCTGTGAGCGAAAATGGAAAATGCTTTACTAACGGTTTCGTTGACCTTACTAATCTTATTATATACGTATCGAGGTATGTATCAGATCACGTTTGATGATATTGTAAGTTTACTTATACTCTAGCTAACCTCCGAATCAAAAATTGCCATGACAAATGCAATTTTGATTTGTCAAAATAAAGATTCAAAATGTAATGGAACGGTAGGCCTTTTTATAGGTCTCTGGGCCGATACAGGTTAGATAATATATACTTTTATTAGCAAGGGCACAAACTTTTTGTAGCGTAAACTAGGAAATTAGAACAACTAGTATTTTATACAGGCAACAAAGAATATCCCTACGCGATAAAGACGCAAAAACTATTCACTTAATACGCCTCAAAGAAGAAAATGTCTTAAAGCATAAGCTTCCGAAAGCATTTTAACGCGAGTCTTCTAAAATTAGCGCCTTTGTAAAGGCGGGGATTACTGAAACTATTAAATCTTCAGCAGTCTTTAATTTTAGTGGACTGGCGGCTTAACCGCTTTTAATGAAGACGTTTTTAAAAACGTAGGGAAATTTGCTGTTTTTAATTAAATATTAGTAGGTTTAAGGGAGAATTTAAACGTTCACTATTATTAATAATGTACCTAAATGGAAAACGTGACTGAGGGACGATATAATAAGCCATGGATATTGTGACCGAATGGCTTTAAGTTTTTAAAATATGACTGACCGCGGTGTACCCCAGTAGCACAAAATTAACTATTAATTACTGTTAACTGCAGATAATGGAGTTAAACGCTCTCTGCGGTCGGTAATCGGACGCGGGAGTGACAGGCAAATCCGACGGCTTAGCCTTAGTTCTAACCCGAATTACTCTCTAGAGGGAAGATATTTAGTTATTTCATAGTAAGATACATATATGTTTTCAACAATCTAATTTGTATTGTTATCTCTTTTGTAAGTCATTACCGTACGACTGTTTGCTACCATCAAACCAACAGAACTTTAAACAGTCAAACATTTTTTTTACATTAGTAATAAGATAAATATTGGCCGCTATTTTGCTACTCAAAATGCCTTTTATGTATTTAATTGTAGCAAAATATATTAGTAAGGCCAAATACATCGTCAACCAACATTATTGAAAAAATCTAACAATTTCGAGAGCACAAAACGAAATCGAAACCACGACCATCCATGCAAATAACGCTGTATCGCTGCTCTGACCGCATTTTTTCCGATAAATCTCCATTCCGATCACATTTCTAATACCCATTGTTCTTCATATAGGACGACTAAAACGCCATTTTTCATGTAGCACGACTGTAAACCGATTCTTTGATTTACGGAGCCGTAAATCTAACTTTTGACTTTTTGATAGCGCACTTTGTTACCGTTCTCAATGCTAAAAGATCAAAACTACTGCAGAGTTGGACCTCAAAGTTTATTTTTTCGACGTGTACAGGTCATTATTTTCTTCTTTCGTGGTCCGATGTATTTTGTAAACAAATTATTATTAAAATTAGTTTCGGTATCCGCCTGGAACCTCATACCTACCTACTTTAATTCGGGGATCACATTAGGTGATCGACCTAGGGCCACTTGCACCATCCCAGTAACCCCGGGTTAACCGGTTAAACCTGGAGTTACCACGGTTATCAGTACAATATGACACTGGGTCAACAGGTTAACCGGTTAACCCCGGGTTAGTAGGATGGTGCAAGTGGGCCCTAGTGTGATTGCACCTTAAAACTGCAATTTAAAAAAATAAATATACTTACTTAAATATAGGTACAAAATATATATCAAGACGTGCTTATGCCTTTAAGTTATAAATCTAAAGTTTCTCAATTGTTCTGTTAAACTGATTGAAACCTTTAAAGGTTTTTAGTTCCAACATAAGTCTTGTTTACAATCTTTATCTTGGTAACAATCAATATTTATTGGAAGAGAACTGACTTATTGAGCATAACTTGCTTAAGCACAAAGTTCGCACGAGTAATACATTTATAGTATGATTATAGATTTAAAAATAACTGTTGTTTTTTTGTAAATAGATACAAAATAGAATATTTTAAGTAAATCTTGAGTACTTAATGTTTTGGTTATTTATATTGTGTGTGCAATAAAGAGTATTGTATTGTATTCAGAATTTCTTAGCAAAGTACCGTGTAAAAACGACATTATACCTGATACATTTGCTTAACTCTAACTAACCAGATTAATAGTAGAAATTTAAACTTTTTATTTTTAAAATGTTACCTAGTTTTATGGTTGTCAAATAACTTGGAATAGGTTTAACAAAACCAGAAAAATGCTTTTAGGTAAAATTTTACTTTAATCGCATACAACCCAACTAACATTAGGCGCTAAATTTAAGGGTTAGAAGAGATTTATATAAGCGCCTATTTACTCTTTAGGTGTGGTTAGTGCTCTAAAAATAGGAGTTATAGCCGGCTATAACTCCGTTTTAACCCCGGATTGGGCACAAATTTTATCACGATAAGATTTATAACAGTGCTACAGTAGGGTTAGCGGATAAAAAAAGAGACATAAGAGCGGTATAGTGGAGCTACAATAGTGTTAATTAATTCTTTAGGAGCTAGATGGGTTGCATATAGGTGACTACAAACTGTTGTAGTAGAAGAGCGCTAAAGTAGTGTTGTAATAGCGTTGATTAAGTACTTAGGATTTAAAAGAGTGCCAAATAAGCGAATACTAACTATTTGAGTAGTAGTGTAGGGCCATATAGATGATACTTTCAGCTTTAGATGGTATATTAGCATTTAAAGTCAATATTTGTAACACTCAAGAAGGTAATTGCACATTTTTTCCTTAGCCCTATCTGCTTTGGTTGCAGATGTTTCCATTTTGTATTATTATTCGTAAGCTTGCTCTATGACAGCTTGAAGTGAAATGTAATGGCGGATAATTAAAAGCAAATAATTATTTTAGTTCACTGATGCAGGAGTTATCTGCGGATTTATGATGGCGAAATTAATTACACTGTCAAAAACTATATGTATTACTAACAAAATTTTAAAGGGCCTCTGATCCTTTGCATATTTATGTGAATATAATATTTTTTTATTTGTGGTCCACCGTATTTAATTTTCGAAAAATTACTCAATATACGTGAAGTCCGGTTTTAAATATAACAATACTAACATTAGGTCAATATATTGAGTAATTTACGTTCTAATTAATAGTTTTTGTTTTGCTTATTGATTCATCGGTCATCTTAACATGGCGCTATAGGCTTAGGTTCTAAGTAATACTCTAATAACAGTATAAGATGTACTAAGGTATTGAATAACGCTCGTCTGCGACTACATGATCGATAATGGTGACTCATAACTTCTCTTTTCGACTGTAAGTGATACAAGAGAATTAAGTAGCGATTATGATACACGGAGTTATAAAAGACTTTTTATCGCCTGTTTAGAACCTTAAGTGAAAATTGCAGCTGCTTATTACTCATATAGATATTAAGGTGGTAGAATTCACTTTGAGCTATAACACTAGCGGCTTAAAATGCATTGTAGCGGCCAAAACGGCTACTGTGGATCTTAAAGCTATACATGGACCTCTTAAAGACCTTGATGTCACCAGAGCCTGTAAGCTTAGAATATGTAGCTATTCTACAGCCGTTCTATGTCTTTAGGTGAGAAAATAAGTACTAAGTGTCGCTTAATTGTTTGTTGGGAATACTTTTGGAATTGTCTCTATTAATCATATCTCATAGACTCTTAATTTTATCAGAACCGTTACTTTTCAGACAGCTATTCCCTCAGTAGTTATTCCAATTAAATTACAATCCTTCTGTCAGTTCTATCCAATTAACGTTAACGTACGTTCCGTCAAACGGCCACGGTCCGTCGTCAAACAGTTAAATGGGAAAAGTCAACGGATGTAACTAGTGCTTTGTGTAAACTACGTTTAGCGCGACCTGCGCCAATTAACAGTTTAATCAACGGTTAAAAGATTCAGTGACACTGGGCCTGATGAAGTTTGGAGAGTTGACGTTTAATATGTAATTAATCTTATTTGTACCTTAGTTACGTGTCTACGTGATTTTATGTAGGCAAAAGAGTTACTAATTTTATAATTTTAGTCGCATTTATGTTCTATAGAAAGATTATACGACCGAAGAAAAACAGGAAAACTGCCATTTGCACTTAAATTTCTGAGCAAAGCACTTACCCACATATATAACAAATTATATTAAACGATACTTTTACTTATTAAATAAACAAATGAATCCAACTAACCGCAACATTACCGACCCAATAACAATTAATACGCAAGGCGTGCGTTACCGCCACGCCACATCGCATAAATATCGCGACACGCTCGTACGTCGCACCGCGATATCGCAGATTTATCACACGCTGACTATTTAACAGATTTTATTGTTTGATTTATACAGTAAAATGTTTAGAACTATACATTATATTTACATTACATTAATAGTATGCAAAAAATACACTTGTAAGGGTTAGCACTAATTGATTACGAGTAGCACGTTACTGTTTAGCGGATTGAGAAGAATTTCCTCAAAGAAATCAATAATTTTTTCTTCATTTTCTGATTCAATAAGCTATGATGAGCTTTCTATGTGATCTTTTATTTTTAACCATGTTTTTAATTTTACATGTTTGTACTAAATGCATTATGTTTATTTGTTACAGGTATGCACTTACCTAAACGGTGAAGAAACATCGCAATTTGACACACGAGACAACACCGGTAATTAACTTACGTTATGGTACATTCAAGCGGCCGCTAGAGACCGTTGATAAAGCTGCTTAAGGAATATTTTTTTTACTTTTACATCTTTTACAAAATGTCATTTATAATAATTATAATTAGAACTGCATTCCCTTTACCAAAACTAAACGTAGATCATATCTTAAAAATATACTCCTTTAGATGTAATTAATAAACAATCGCAAGCGTCTGGTAAGATTAAGAACAAAACAATATGCAGTTAAAGTTTTGTCAACATATTATAGGTACTTAATATTAAAATAATGGGTTCTGTAAATCTGCATCTAACTGCGCGGAATGTCAAGAATCTCAGAAACATTACTCGAGATTAATGCTGCATTACGGTCGCAAATAAATATTTCATATAAAAACGCTCCGAGAACATCTTTATGCGATGAAGGAAATGTAAATATTCTCTTGAAAAGCACTTTTCTACGGTCCAAAGCGACTAAACGCTTAAAGAATGTTTTCGATTATTAACTTTGCTTTTAAACGCGTAGAGTTTAAAATGGAATGAAGTGGAGTTGCTACTATAAGAACGTAAAAGATTTAGTTGTTTGAAAGACTTCTATCTGAATTCTAAAAGTCATTTTTATGATTATTTCCTCATTTTGATACGCTTGCGAGAACTGTAAACACAGTTCAAATGTTGAGATATTAATTAAAACAGTTAACTTAAGTCATTTGTGATAAAAGTGTTAAAAGTAGGTAAGTAATTTCAAAAGGGTACCTATGACTAATTTGATAGCACTTCTGAACATAAGACATCACTCATCCTTTCACCGTGATGTCACCCGTAGAGTCACGCCACGCCAGGGGTACACCACACACCACCTACCGCGAAAAACTGCTTCTTTTTTCATGCATATTGCATATACTATTTTTAATTTGAGAAAGAATTTATTAATTTGCCAACTTATAAAGAAACGTTATTACAATTAATTAAAAAATATAAAGACGACTAAGTTAACTTGCTCTCTATAATTTCCGCTTCTTGCTCTTTTAAAATGAAGCTGCAAGGAACTTTAAAGTTATCAAAGACTTCAAAGGCGAAGTGAAGGTTTTGATTTTAAATTACTTTGTCTCTCGACCTGAGGAAACTATAGAGTGAAGCAAAGAAAGTTGAATACATTAAAGAGATTTATATTATTAATTAAAAATTATCTGCATTTTCAGTAAGTTTATGTACGTGTGTTTTGTAATGAAAGCGGTGGTAGCCAAGTGGATCTGACGTCCAACTTTGAATCCAGAGGTCGCGGGTTTAAATCGTGGCTCGTACCAGACACGCGTATTCGGGAAACGAGATAATCACAAGATCTAGAGACGATATAGAGATCAACTAGATTTACATTAGATATCGACTAGATGTGACTTGGATATCTAAGTCATAACTTGTCGAAATCGTTCAAGAGGACCTCCAGAATCGCGGAAACGTCAAATTTGACATATCTATCTTACAAATATCTTTAATTTGACATATCTATCTTACAAATATCTTTAAATCATCCATATCGTAACTTGTTGAGATCTAGTAGAGATCTAATTCATTTTCAGAATCGAGCCGAATGAGTTTTTCGGAACTGATGTACGGGATATAATTTGATATTTACCACTAACTTTACTGTGTAGAAAAACATCGTGAGAAAACCTGCATACGTCTGGGAAGAAATACAAAGGTGTATGTGAAGTCCCCAACGCGCATTGGGCCAGCATAGGGACTATAGGCCAAACCTTCTCGCGCATGAGAAGCCAATCATTTTAGTCTTGCTATTAGTAGGTATTACTAGATATCATCACTAATTACTTGCCAACATCCAATCAGCTGTTAATCTCAGTGTTAATCACGACGACTGATTGATTGTTTGTTAATTATACCGTTGTGTAGGTATTATGTAAACGTACCTAACTAAGCCTAATACAAGATATAAGTACGCGACTCATTGCGCGCGTGTACTCATTACTGTTAGCGGATGGCGCTGGAGCTAATTAATACCCAGGTAGCAAACTGACGTCAGCGAGGCACAGGCGACGTCATTTATAGGTCATAATAAGGTCGGTCATTCGTCGAGAGTAGACGTTTTACTGACGTCCATTTGGGGTCACTATCAGGACGTACCTTTTAGTCACAAAATTGACGTTTTAATGACGTATATTTAGGGTCACTATCAGGACGTACTATTTTAGTCACAAATTTGACGTTTCACTGACGTCTATTTGGGGTCACTACCAGGACGTACCTTTTTGGTCACAAATACGACGTATCACTGACGTCTATTGGGGGTCACTATCAGGACGTACGATTTTAGTCACAAAGTTGACGTTTCACTGACGTGTATTTGGGGTCACTATCAGGACGTACCTTTTTGGTCACAAATACGTCGTTTCACTGACGTCTATTAGGGGTCACTATCAGGACGTACCTTTTTGGTCACAAACATGACGTTTCAGTGACGTCTATTTGGGGTCACTATCAGGACGTACCTTTTTGGTCACAAATACGACGTATCACTGACGTCTATTGGGGGTCACTATCAGGACGTACCATTTTAGTCACAAAGTTGACGTGTATTTGGGGTCACTATCAGGACGTACCTTTTTGGTCACAAATAAGACGTTTCACTGACGTCTATTTGGGGTCACTATCAGGACGTACCATTTTAGTCACAAAGTTGACGTTTCACTGACGTCTATTTGGGGTCACTATCAGGATGTACATTTTTGGTCACAAACATGACGATTCTGTGACGTCTATTTGGGGTCACTATCAGGACGTACCTTACCATTAATTACCAAATAAGTCAAGAGATGGCGCTTTGTTCCCAACGCGTCTGTTCTACAACGCGGTGTTAAGATTTTTCCGGGTTTATATATAAGGTTCGAGGAACAATAGTAGTGTAAATAGTAAATAAAGTGGTAGTTTTATACAGAGTGTTATTTTTGGACCTCGTACATGGTCCTTCGAACCGGATAGTTGATAGTTGGCTATTCGGTTCTAGGATTCGACGGCAGAGGGCGTCAAGCCAATTTCTTGGCTGCCCTAATATGTACGGCGCAGTAACGTCCCTATGAATTCAGTATATGACGTTACTCCAACGTCAGTGGCTGCCCTAATGTGTACGGCCCAGTAACGTCCCCATGAACTTAGTATATGACGTCACTCCAACGTCAGTGGCTGCCCTAATATGTACGGCCCAGTAACGTCCCTGTGAAGTCAGTATATGACGTCTGTCTTACGTCTGTAAACTGACGTCTTGAGACTGTGACAAATTCACGTCATCTGCTGGGACCCCCCGACGTCAACAAATGACGTCTCTTACGTCGAGCAGTACCGTAAACGGACGTCATAATGACGTATAAATGCTACCTGGGTATACAGCGTTGCATGAACAAGAGATTTCCTTTGGCAGGATTGGTCCTTAGGGCCCAGGGATGGATTCAAGAAGTGGAGCCACCGAGATTTTTGATGTAAATTTTTAGGGGGGGGGGGGCTCTCAACTTGATCTTGATATCCGTATCATTTAAGTTACTAGGTCAAGTTTGGTATCGTTTCCGTATAAATCGGGGGTGCCGAATTCATTTCTGATATCATAATGACACAATTCCGAAGTAAAAACACATAAAATATGAAAAATATAATACTTTTTTTTAATGCCTCTTCACGCTTAAACTGCTGAACCAATTTAGTTAAAATTTGGTACAGAGATAGTTTGAGTCCCAGGGAATAACATAGCATACTTTTAATCTCAATAATCATCCCTTAAGGGTGTGAAAAGGGAGGAGGAAATTTGTATGGGGATTCAATAACCGCTGAACCGATTTAGATAAAATTAGGTATAGAGATAGTTTGAGTGCCGGGGAAGAACATAGGATAGTTTTTATTCCAAAAAAAAACCTTAAAAATGAAAGGTAAGGATTGTATGGGAAATCAATAAACGCTGAACCGATTTCGATGAAATCTATGTCTACATCTTTGATTTATTTGAAAATGATACTAAAGTTGACTTAGAACCTAAATTAAAAAAATTATTAACCTCAAACGTCGCAGACGCTTAAACCTTTTTTCTTTTTGCAAAATGTTGAAAGGCGTAACTGGAATTTGAGCTAATTTACTTACTTTTAAAATATTTTACTGCCATTTTTACTACTTTGTTTTCTAATTGTCAATGAGTATAAAAATCCATCGCATGAAAATGCAGTTATTTATTGTCATTTACATACTATTGGCCTAGGGTGTACTACTTGAACTGTAAACACACGCATACATAATAATGAATGAGCTGAGCTACGCTTAATGTAGATAGGTACTACCTAATACCTATATCGCATATGCATTTATGTGCGAGAATGCCAATCAGTATCAAACGCTTCGGTAAATCGAAACTATAATTACCATATCCCTATTAATCCGTATCACAATATTTGTTCAAACATTGACATATTAGCCAATACGCGAAACTCGTATTATAAACACCCCTTTGGGATTAGGTATAGGTACAGCCACCTGCAATAATATTAATTAATATGTTACTCTTCGAAGACCGCAAAAATATGTGACACGCTCTTATGGCTCTACAAATAAGATCGTGTCAGATATTTTTGCGGCCTTCGTTGTGTAACATATTATTGCAGGTGACTGAACGTTGTCAAACAACCATCAGACCGTAAGCTACAGTCGAAAGTTTTAATTTATTACCCAATTTGTACCTTGTCACAGTGACAAATTGACAATAGTATGAAGTCTCTAGCGACTTTCGTATTGATTGTCACTGTGACAAGGTACCTACAAAATGGGTCATAAATTTTTACTTTTGACCGTACTAACAGCGCATATAGAACTCATTTGATATCAGTCACAGCTATCAAATAAGTATTACGACTATTTGAATTTACAAAAATCCTCATTACAAAACGAACTCTTACAAAAAGCGTGATCATCGGTTTTAATGCCGTATTCGAACTTCAAGATATTCACAAGAGACGACACGTACTAGATAAATTCTATTCTAATACGTTATAGATATAAAATAGTCCTCTTTTGCAGCGCAATTCGGGCAACCAATGTCACTTTTCGTTAGATAGAGTAAGATATCTATTAGATGTGAATTGGATCTCTAAGTCATATCCTGTGGAAATCGTTCAAGAGTATCTCCAGAATCGCGCAAATGTCAATTTTGACAGGTTAGATCTTAAACATATCGTTATGGTATCTTGGTGATGTCTTAAAGAACTTATGTAAAAAGTAATGAAATAAACGCATTTGTATTTGTATTTGTATTTGTAAAAGATGTCTAATAGATATCTATTTCATAATCCGAATCGGGCCCTTAGTCGACCAAGTGCAGTATGGTAGCTGTTCACATTGACGTTGCGAACGTTTCGTGTAAACACGTCAGCACAAACACGTGTTATGCGTTAGCAGTTCATGCGTGTGACGGCCGATCGCCAGTTATTGAACGCTCCGGCAGATTGGAAATTTGGAGCTGTGATTAGGTACTTGCTGGTGGGAATATTAATTCGTGATTATTGATGAAAATGCGATATTCATATTAGTACAGGACACATTTTTTTAAACTACAACGGGGATTTATCGTTAGTTTTACTATTTATCTTGACACGAACGTGACATGACGACTCTTAGTCACAGACGCGCAACTTCTTAACAAACCGCCTGACGTAACTATGGATATAATATAACCTAGCCCGATGTTATACACCGTCTGTTCAAAACCTTATGCTTTAAAAATCCTGCATTGTTATTTCATGCACAAGAGCCGAAACATTTCCGCTCCCAGAATGCACAAATGTCTAGTTTTTACAAAGAACAAATTTAAATATAACCAGTCGAATAATTCACCATTTGTTTGTGACATTTGCTAAGGATGTTCGCCATTAAAAACAAAATGTTTGAAGTCAAAAAGACATATGTGCTTAAGAAAGTTGTGTAAGATAAGATTTTTTGTCATATAAAGGTATAATAAAGGGACAGAGAGACGTTTATTCAGCGTTTAGTAGTGTATACTACTGGCAGTGACAGTAACATGAGTGCTCTCGACGTAATATGCTTGCTGGCTTGTGTCAGTTTTGTATGATGGCGTTTGGCAAATAGTTTAACTTGTTTTTTGTGAAAATAGGATTGTCGCAATGTGTGTTGTAGAAAACACTTTATTGTTTATAAGTAGCTTAATAATAACCCTTGCATGGCCCAAGAAAGGTAAATATAACGCGGCTCGGTGTGGATCATTTAGCTACAAATCGGATATTATAAATTCTGCTTCGCTACGGAGGCTTATTCAAAAGGTTATAAATTTGATCTAAATTTGTTATTGATTTGATATTGTAAGCTATCAGTAGTGGGGTAATATTGTGGGGCATTTGTGATAAAGTGGGGTCAGTATTATAAATAACGTTTGTGGTTGAAGAACCTTTGACACTGACAGAATATACATATATACAATTTTCCGGGACTAGTTTTGCGTCTATAGTCAGACCGTAAAAAGTCTGCAGCGATTTTGATAGCCCGTGCAGTGCAAGTGTCATTTTAAACGTCAAACTTCTATGAAATTATGACGTATACATAACACTTACACTGCGTGGGCTATCAAATCCGCTGCTGACTTTGTTTGGTGCGACTATATCAAGGCTCTATAACTAAATAACCTTTATTATAACTTTTAATATTAAACGTTAGTATAAACTGCATTACCAGTGAATAATCAAGAAAAAAATTGTCTTGTTTCATCATCGTACGACGATGAAAAAAGCCAGTTGAACCTATATTTTCACACTCGAAAATATTTCTATGATCGCTCGCTCGCCTCCAAATCACTTCTGCCGCCGACTTGTTTAAAGCGAAAATGTAAATAGGGAGCGTTATTATCCTGGATATAGGCCGGGACACGGGAGCCGGATTCTAGAATATAATGTACTAGCTGCAACAAAACTTTATTTGATTTAAACTAACACGATTTTCACTCATACTTTTATAACTAACACGCGACTTACGGCCCGATTCTAACTTTAAGATACGTCAACTAATAGATCTAGAAACGATATGGATTAGATAGATATGTCAGTGTCTAATGTGACGTCTCTTCAAACAAATGCGTCACTTTTGACCCTGACACATCTAATCCATATCGTTTCCAGATCTATTAATTGACGTATCTTAAAGTTCGAATCCGGCAGTTAATCGCGTAAAACTTACATTTATTTATGAAACATCAGGCCATAAAAAAACGTACATACTTAAGTTTTACGCGATTAAGTCCCGTGTTATAAAAGTATGAGTAAAACTTTATTTGGTCAAATATAGTTGAACTTTTGTGAGTTTGCTTGCGTTAGCTTTCTTCTCTGTAATCTCCTGTAATTTTATAAATATATGTTCCTAATTAAACAAAAAAATATCTTTTAAATGGCATAGATATACTCGTATTATGAATCGAATTTATTCAAAAAGTGGCCATGCACATTTGCAGCTGTCCTACGTTTTCACCAATATTGTTATTGTTAACCCAATAAATTACTGTTTCAGAAATCAACTAACTGTTCTCTCAATAATTATTTTTATAATTCTAAAGAACCTTCAAAAATACATTGGGAAATACCAAAATTTAAGTTACTTTATGTACTTACCTACTGCTCATTTTAAGTGACGATCATTAAATAACACCTGACAAGTGGTAATTGTTTACGTAAAGACTATTATTTTCAAATCGTCCTGTGTGTGGTTTTATTTATTTAATCTTTATTGCACATAAGAAAACACCGTTCACTTTTGCACCTTACTCCTTTGTAATAAGGCGAAAAATGTAAATATTCTTTGACGTCGGCTGTACCTATTACAAGCGACCTTATTCACTACACACCACAAGAGCCATAAAAATGTAGCACAAATTGTGTGAAAAAATACCCATCACCCACAATACTCCTTACCGCGGAGGTGAAAATTTAAATCAGTTTAGGCGAGTTGGGATTATGAAGGCCGGGGCGCCATATCTATGCAAATTCGTAGGCCGATATTGTGATAGTTCCGTTCCCACGATACACGGTATACTAGCCTATTGCTGCTTTATAAAGTGCCACTTCTAAACTTATAAGCTTAGGAAGATAAAGTTGAAATTTGCAGCTTGAATCTTATTTTTTGACACAAACAAACATTTTACAGTATGTAATTAATGCGGAACGGAAAAAAGCGCGATTAAGTTTGTTTTGAAGTGCATTGTACTAAGAAGCCCGAACCACGAACAAGCCAATATATGATCGTGTAGCATGTAACTGGGTCTCAGCTAATCCTTTGTGAGATACCCAAATTCAATCCGCCCGCGACACGGCAGACATCTTAGACGCTACAGCGTCATGTAAATTGCTCGCGGCATCGGCCTAGCGTCATGTAAATTGCTCGAGGCATCGGCCTAACGAAGGCAAAGATAACGACGATTGCGACATGCGCGAGGCTATGGCGTGAGCGACGAGAGCGTAGCGAGGGATTATAGTTAAGAATATTTTGCTGTACTGAAACGATTTCATTGTTAAACTTGTAGGTAACATGTGTCGATGAAGAGCGCTATAACATTAAACATTTAAGGTAATACGATAAGACTATCACTTGTATGGAATCTTCATACTGTTTGTCTTGCGAACTAAACTATGTATGTTAGTCTTACCTTACCTTACAGCTAAACTGTGGAGTGAACTGTCGAGTGAAAAGATCGATCTCCCATCTCAAATGCCGACAACGCACTTACCCATCTGGTGTTGCTTACCATCAGGCGATTCGTCTGCTCGTTTTCCCTCTATATCATAAAAAACCGGTCAAATGCGAGTCGGACTCGCGTTCCAAGGGTTCCGTACATTACTCAATTTTTAACAATGTATTTTTTTATATGGAACGTGAATGAAATGTCTTTAAAAACCCGTAGGGGTCGGTTCAAAAACTATGTAATTTTAATTCCAACTCACGCTTGACCGCATATTTCTAATAGGTTTTTCTGTCATCTATAAGACAAGTAAAGAACTATTTTGTGGTTTTTATTTTTGCAAAATTTTAGATCAAGTAAGTGCCGAGATAAGGGGGTGGGGGATGGTCGGACAGACAGACAGACGCACGAGTGATTCCACAATTTATTAATTCATGAACACAGTTTGAAGTAAAGGCTTGTATCTTGTGTTTTAAATGCATACGGTAATGTCAACGTGGCGGGTAACGACGTGGGCTGATAGCGGTGCTTATTAAACCTGCCGAAAAACTGGGGCAAAACACTTTGGCGACTTGAGAGACTTCCAAATGATTTAGGAGTTCATCTTCTTCGCTTGCTGGCGCGGTTGCACGGAGCGAAAAAAGTTAACGAAAAATAGTATGAGCAACGTTAACTGAGGGCCTACCGTGAACCACGTTCGACGTGTTGCCTCTCTGCCGCACTTGTAAATTCGTACGTAAGTTTGACAAGGAGGCTACACGTCAAACGTAGTTCGCGGTAGGCCCCCTGGCGCGGACGTGTGCGACGAATTTTACCTACAATGGCACCCGCGTGCGTGTTGCGCCCGCTCCGTGCACCCGCGCCAGGTGTGACTCACTCCGCGATTCCGTCGCTTTGCTACAGGTAGCTAAAAGTGCATCCGTTCGGCCCCAATTTTGGGGTTTGCCATAAGCCGCGCGTGGCGCTGTCGCCACCTAGCGGCCATATCTGTGCTGATCGTAACAGACGCGTTTTGTTAGAGAGTGAGTCTTCTGTACCTAGTACTATTATTTATTCTGTGCCCGCGCCAGCTAGCGGACGCTCTTATACCTACTCAGTGAAATAGGCGGAACTAGACGAGTGCTTAATGCAAGGTCGTACATGACAAATTTAATGTGTAAACAGGCCCCAATGCTAACTGGGTAAGTGTGGCTGGCCAGCAGCCACACTTAGCCGTATTGACCTTACTTACTTACTTTTTTGGCGCAGCGACCCAAAGTGCTCGCCAGAGGAGTAAATAAGGTACTCGCCACTGATCCCGGTTCTGCGCTGTTTCTCGCGAGTCTTTAAGCAGCAGCTCTCGTAGATCCTCGTCCACCGCATCCGCCCATCGGTATCGATATCTAGGTCTGTAGGTGCTGTGCCGGGACCTTAGTTAAAAATATAAAATTAATAAATACATGTTAAATAAAGACACAAAATAAATATAAGCGGATTTTAATGCCGACATGTGGATTTAATTAAAGTTTACTCTTTTATTAATAAATTATTCAGCGTAATAACTGTCCATGGAATTATGTATGCAAATTGAGCTCATATACATTTTCCTTGCACCTGAGCTCAGAGTTTTTCAGTATTTCATAGTGTTAATATAGTTTATATTTAAAGCGACAACAATTGTCGCAGCAGTTTTAGTTGTTCAACTTTAATTTTAAAAAAAATTGTTTATTTGAGATTTTAAATCCATATTGTGTCGAAATTAAATGTCGAAATGGGCAGTACAAAACGTTTCACGCATCCTGTAAATATATTTTGAATAATAGTTTAAATAGTTGCAATCAAAATTGTTGACTTATTTTTACCCTTACTAATATATAAATGCAAAAGTAACTCTGTCTTTCTGTCCATCTGTCTGTAACCTTTTGACACTTAAATCGCTGAATTTACAATTACCTACCTAAATTTGGTATGGAGATAGAGTTAGACCAAGAAAAGTCTGAAGAGCTTTTGATAGCCCACGCAGTGCAAGTGTTGTTTTAAATGTCAAACTTCTATGAAATTATGACTTATAAATGACACTTGCACTGCGTGGGCTATCAAAACCACTGCAGGTTTTTCTTGGTCTAACTCTATACCGTAGAGTTTCGTATCTTCGCCTGGGTTTTGACACTTTTCAAAAAAATCTCTCAAATTTGATAACATTTTAATCCGTTTAGGCGAAAAAACGTTTTTTAGTATTCCTAACTATCAGTATACAACACTAAAACTTTTAATTTCATTGGTTAAGTTGGTAATAAATGGCCCCAAAGGCTATAGGCGATGTTTGGGTATTTTTCCCAATCTTCGCCTATGGCATGCCTTGCCGCTAATACTTACTTTTCTGTGACTTACACATGTTAAGTCGTATCTCCTTGGAATGTGCTAATATACTATGAACCTTAACTACACCAGACGAGGCATATATTTAAAAAACGGGGTAGTAGGCGAAGTTTGGTAACGGTTTGAAGTTGTTTTCATACATTTTCTATAATGAAGCTAGGGCTGCCAAAAATTTACCAACATGCCAAATAAAGGGGAGTAATGGTTTATAAGTTAAAAAATAATTATTTTTAACAAAATTGTTTAATTGTTGTAAAATTGTTGTTATTGTCGTAATTGACATCAAATCAACCTTATTTACACAAAGTGAGACATAAAAATACCTAATTAGTACCTACTCAATATCGGTAAGAGTAGAAATAAACATTTGCATATAGCGTAAACTAAAATAACCAAACATAAGAAAATATTTAAATTTGGGAACAAGTAATGTCATCCACTAATGAATGTGGTACAAAAAATTTGTCAACCCTAGGGGTAGGCGAAATTTGGCAACAAGATGGACACAAAGTACCCTCACCAATGTTTTATCCAATTGTGACTTCTAAACGTAAGCTAGCCATTAAATAATAGTTTCATATGAAAAAGAAATAGTTATAGGATATAAACATGTAAAAAGTTTAACATTACCGGGTCCGTATCACCGTTTAAAACTGAAGTTAAAACACTGGTTTAAAAAAAACGAGTGGTCGGCGTCGCGAAAAAACTTCACCAAAGGTCAACTGTGTGAAGTTAGCCGCAGAATGTTCGAAGAATCTTGACACCCGTAAAAAATACTTTGTATTTAGCAGTTTTATGTAAGGCTTACATTAGAAACATTTTGTTAATGGCAACTTATGTCAAACTAGGCGAAAATAGGTAGCGCAGGCAAAGATACGAAACTCTACAATAAATGTGTTTTGTTTTACAATCCATAGCAGCATTATCAAATTTTTATTTGAATGTTACCTTTATTTGATATATACATAATATTTAGTTAACCTTTTAATTGAACCTAATTTAAAGAGTTTAATTAGCTTTAGGGAAGCCTTGCTTATCTTACAAAAGCTATCTCTGCCCAATTCACCGTAACCATATTAAAAGCTTTGTCCTTAGCAAAGACAAAGACCAAAAATTAAATCCCACCGCGAACCCATGTAAATTCCTAATAATGTTAACCCTTTCTATTATCACCTGAACAGTGTTGCCACCTCAGCTTTTCTAAATCCCAAACAAACAGACGGTAGCTGGCAACACTTCCACAGATACATGCAAAAATATTAGAGGGTCGATGAACGTGACTTTGCATGAATTTGGGAATATTTTGCGTGAAATTTTGGCAGCATTGATTGTTTGTTCGCTTTTGACATTGTAATTAGAGGCTATTAAAGAATTTGATTAAATCAAGTGAAAATTTAAACAATGTTTTTGTGATATGTTTATATTAAACGTAAAAAAAACCTCTGTTATTGTGTATCAAGCAAATGAGTTGAGTTTTTTTTTTTTATTATTTAGGATCACCAACAGACAATACACCAAGAAAAAAGAATCAGTAGCTTACATAACATTAAAGGTAGACGTTTGTCCAATTATAGGTAACCACAGCTTGCTCCAGTATCTGAGGACATACAATATAGGTACATAGGACATTTAGACTTAAGCTATTTATAAATAAAATTTAACAAATATATATATATTTTTTTAAATAGAAGAGAATTATGTATAAATAAATGAATTAATTAATTGGAATACATTCGCGCACTTATTGGAAGTAATAGACGGTTTACCCAAATATCAACTTAAATATTTTCATTGATTACTTTCACCATTTGATTCATTAATTCAAACCGGATTTCAAGCACGCAAACAATCCAACAACACCCAAATACTCATTGTGCCAGTTAAAAACAAAAGTCATAACAAACACGGAAGCCCAGTTCCGAGTTTTTACAATTTCATGGCGCTAATGAGAGCTATTGACTCAGCGAAAAACTTAAAGAGTAACTCATTTGAATACGTACAATCCGTTATTCACAACTTTTATGGTACAATACAATCGAATCGAGACTTTGTTGCATGATATTACAGTTTAATTTCCAATGAAACGTAACGATTTGTACTCTCTTTTATAAGTTGTCGGTTTGTTGCGTGTTTACGCATTAATATTTTTACAAAATGTACTGGCTGGTTATACAAAGTGATGCCTTATTGAATATACTGTCATCTCTGTTGTATTATCTGTGGAGGATAACGTGTTTTATCGCGTTCGAAATTAGAAATTCTAATTTATATTTAGAACATATTATTTGATATTCCTGACTAATCGCACTTGTTAGTAGTATAGATATTGTGTACGATGTATATTTTGAATGTACTATCAGCCAAAGCCAGAGTCGACCAGTTTCAAAACAGAGTCGCTTGCAAACGTTGATTTTGGACTTGACCCGCCCCTAATTTGTTGACCAATGAGAAACAAAGATCCTTTTTTTGTTAAGTAACTGTCATTTTTCACAATCTTTACGTAGCTTGCACGTGTTTTGTCAAGTATCTTGCACATCTAAATCGCTAAAAAAGGTGGCTAGAAAAAAAGCCAGTCGTCAAAAGATTTAATTTTAGAACCGAAACTGCGAGGTAAGGAATTTGAGTTGGGTCATTAGAATGCATGCAATTTTAAGTGAGTGTAGCCAGATGTTTCTTGGTGGTTTACTTACAGTATAAAAAAGCTACTCCTTTCGATTTCCTATTCATTGTAAATTGTACCGTATTGTTAGGCACGTTACGTTTATATTAAAAATTTAGAGTTGCTGGTCAAATATCTTGGACTGCATTTGAAAACGATGTAGCATGCTCAACCATCGTTGCACCCGATGCACAACAAATGTTTTATTGACTTGTCGGCTATTTAGCTTTGAGAATGTAAAACAATATCAGTTACAATTTACGTTCGAGTAGTAATTGAATGCGGTCGAAAAATATCTACGCGGACAAACTGGTTAAATATAAATGAACGGGATCCTATCTCATCGCATAATAATTGATTGTCATAATGTAATGCTACGCATAAATCTCTTTTCGCATATTTTTTCTCCAGCTGAAACAAGAAGTATTTTCCCAAATATTTTGCATAGGTTGTATAGAATAGGGTAGGTTAGGTTAGGTTTGTGTTATAATTTTTCAGAAATGTTAATATTTCCAGCACAATAACAATTATGAGAAATGAGTTTTATGCGTAACATTAAATTAGGACAATCAATTATTATGCTACCCAATATGGACCCTAAATGAACTCGACTTTATAGTTAAATCAGTAAGAGCGTTCAACTATTGTCGCCTAAACTGATACTCGATTGTATTGGAATATGGTCGGTAATATTAAAAGAAAAGTAGTTTACAAGTGTCCTTTTGCGCATCTTTGGAGTGGCGTTATAAGTTATACTATTTCCTACTTATTTCTCTACAAAGCTATCAACACCATACGGGGACTAACATATTTTGAGCTTCCTGTTCCAACAGTTGGTACTAGTCCAGGGCTCCAAAATATTAGGGACGTTCACTATAGCGTGGGGGTTTTTCGTTGGACAGTCAAGCATCGAATAACTGCGTTTACCTGCTGGGGTCCTAAAGGACATGACCAGACGTTGCATTTCAAACAGATGACCGATACCCATACACATTTTTTTACAAAGAGCTTCAAGAGAAATTTTAGTGGTCCGCCCCCAAATTTCATTGGTGGACAAAAGCTGACGAGCCTCGGGCAGATGTTCCCGCTTCAAACAAAATGCGCCTTTAAGGTGGTCGACTCTGGCTTTGGGCGATAGTACCTACTACTCGTACCATGTGTGATAAATAAACTATTATATTTCTATCTATCTATCTACACTTCTTGGTGTACCTACCTTAAGGTACCTACGCCATTGGCTATAACGTCCAATTTTTATGACTTAATACTTAGCTTTCATACTTTAGTAAACCAATTTAGTCCGCAGAAAAAGGCTAAATTTGAATCTCGCGCCGTGTCTACTGAGACTATACATTTGCAAGGTTAAATAATAATAGTAATAAGTGCCAGAATACGACTTGAAAGTGAATTTAATTCAATAAACTTTAGTGCTGTAATTATGCCTAAAGACTTCCTCCATCTGCCGGATTAAGTGTGAGGATTAATGGCATCGGTCTACCATTCTCAAATACTTGGCAAGAGGAAATACGGATTGTGTGAAAAATGTGCAGTCTTGCCAGCAATACATTGTGTTAAAGTCGACTGTTATTAAGACATTATTGTATTTTTGAGTATAAAAAGGATAATTGTTATTTTGGCGTGACAGCAAACAAAAATAAAAAAAATAGGCTTGTTTTATATATGTACCTGGCTGATTTTTTTTCATTATATTTTTAACGTTGCCAGTGTGTGGGAACACAAAAATCAAGAAAGGTACAAATTAAATTGACGGATTAAATATATAAAGGTTTCTGTAATCTGTAGACGGGTTTTAGAGTTATACCAAAAAAAGCAGTGCACGCAGTGCCAGTGTTATAGACTTTTCTTGGTCTAACTCTAGTTATATTCCCATAGAAGTATACAATAATAAAGTTACAGCCTTTTCACCCTCACCAAATTTCACATCAACAGATAAAAACAGCCACAAAAATATCAGACCAACTATCAATACCAACTCTCCTGCGGCTGGCTTAGCATAAAAAACATTCTATCACAACATAAGCAATTTTTCTCCATCCAATAACCATAAACACAATTCCTGCTCACTCCACAACTCACCCTAAGCGGGAAAAAGAGAAAAATATGAAAGAAAAGTAAGTAAAAGAAGGACAAAGGACGAATAATTTTGCTGAAGTCTGCCACTCGAGTTTCTCTGTGACGTTACAGCAATAAAATAGTGCAATATTTACTGCAGTTTTTACGCTTCACCGCTAAGTTGAATGTAGTTTTGTTGGTTTTCTATTTGTAACTTTTACTTGAAGCTTGCGGTTCTTTTACAGCTTCTAGAGATATAACTTTGAGGCTTCAGCAAATCTAGAGTTTTAAGGAGTGCTAAAGTTTGAGCTGCTTTGATAAACTGTCTTGTTGTTGTATTCTGATTTGCGCTCTCAATGAAATAGTTTCATTATACTTATATTTGTTTATTCCATTAAATTTAAAATTTCGTTAGACATACTAACATTAAAATAATTTTACTTTTTAGACTCACGTGTTTGTGTCACTCGCGCGACATTTTTCGGAGTGCCTATAAATAAATGATTTCTAAAATAAAGTGTCAGATATTAACTTAAATATACCCAAGATTTAATCCGAATTTTAAGGCTAGGTTACTTAATATGAAACTTTTGAAATTACACTCTTTTTCAACTTCAAAACACAGCGAAATGGTTATCTTTCGCTACAGCTTGAATTTTCTCACCTTCGCAAAATATTAAAAAATATCTCTAAAAAACCGGTATTCAATAAAGAAAGGGAAAAAAACCGGAATGAGGCGAGTGGCGACACTCAAGTCGTTTAACTGTCGTTGAGAAGCGGAATTATGCGGAGTTTCGCACTTTGCAAATTTACAGGGGTTTTTAGACGCTTTAGCTGGCGTTTTTTTCATAATTAATACTTTTTTTTCGTGTTGCTTATTTAGAGTGGTGTGCTCTTTTATAAGGATTTCACAAGAGTTTACTGTTAAGCGTCTTTATTTGTTTAACTATAACAGGTCCACTTCTCGAAGTACAAAAAAAATGATAAAAATGTTCGCTAATTTATATCCCTCTTTTTAACTGGCAATAAAACGTTTACTTAATCGTATCATTTTGTCATCAGTTTGATTATAAATACGATACGTCCTATACCCACCTAGTTTGGTCAGGGACTGTCTCATTTCAAACATTGATAGAGAGAGTCACACTGTTTTTGTCGAATAGCACCCAAAAAACTAAACTCATAGTGACGAATTGGGTTTGCCAGACTCTATTTTATTGATAAACACAAGTAAAAAAAGTAATTACATATTTAATATCTTTCATATGAAACATACATAAACATCGCACTTAGGTCAACAATTTACTTTAAAATCGACGAGCCTTCCACAACTTATGACCCGCGGTATGGTATAAATAATAGCCTCATTAAAATAGATCGCGTTCAGTATTTATTGACGTATTGCGTCATTACGCAGCTTTCAACACCTGCCATCCCCAGGCGGGGTATTGTGGGAGTGCGAGTATAGGAGACCAATTCTGATTCAGTACTTTTTTAAGGTTACCTTATTCACGCAGGTACAATGGTGTCAATAGGCAACTACAATGGTGTCAATATTTAGGCATCTCGCTCTTACTTATTGGTACGCGTTGGATGCTTAATGACAAGACTTAAGATCGTCTCAAACCAAGATGAAAACTTTAAAAAATTAATAAAATCGGTCTGGCCTGGTCGGTATTAACCCTGCGTGACCCTGCCTATGAAGCCGGTAGTCCTGGGTTCAAAACCGGTATAGGCATTTTTTTGTTTAATGAGGAAAGACAATGTTCCTTGGGTGTATGGGTGTTTTCTATGTATTATTTGTATATTATATAGATACTTAAGTATTTGTATATTATATATATATTGCTGCCTGAGCTGGGTAGCCACAACACAGGCTTAGCAATTTGTGTAAAGGAGTCCTATCATATTTTTTTATTTATTGTAAAAAGCAGAATCAGCCCCCATAGTGGTTGGACGCCGAGTGGTGATGAGATGCTTTTATGTGACGTTGATAGCGTCATTAATGTCAGATTAATTGTCACGCTAGATAAACTTGATGATTTTGACAATTGTGAAAATACAGTACAGTCACCTGCAATAATACGTGCCTCGTCAAAGGCCGCGTAAATATGTGACACCCTCTCATGGCTCTACAAACAAGATCGTGTCAGATATTTTTGCGGCCTTCGTTGTGTAACATATTATAGCAAGTGACTGTACCTAGGCGTAGATAATATTTTATATCCGGGATCTAAAGAATATGAAATCACATCATAAAGCGCTAGACCTTGTTTAATTCGATTATCATCTAATATTTATAGCCAAGATACTTAATTTGCCAACAAACGACAATCGAAAAGAAATAAAACGTATTAAAATTTAATATCCCTGTAATGAATACAGTTAGAAAAAGACGGGTAGTTTATCTCGCGTGCGAGATACTGTCTCGCAACTCCTGTGCTAGGCCGGCCAATGCTCCAAAATTATGCCAGTATTCAAAAAATGTTTTTTTGTCATTTCCCCTCAAAGTAGCGTACTGATTCAATACCCTGTATAGTTGTACACCTATTAGGCATGTACTTACAGTAAAATTAAAACTGTACATTAAACATATATGTGATAAAAAACTGTACATTAAACACATTATAACGTCCATACCATAATTACATCTGCGCATTCAATATTCTGCGGCGGGGCTATCACTCGTTGCCCCGGATTAGTGGATCGTGCCCCGAAACTAGATGATTGCTGATCACCCGCCATTTTAATCTATACGCAGCCACCGCTAATTTGGAACTATTCATTGAGATAATGGTAATGCAAGTGTAATATCTAGTGTACCGGGTGTGGCCTGTAATATGAGCAAAAAATTTAACTGTAGGCTGTACTCCTCGTTACCAGCATTATTTGTTCAGCGACTTTTAAAAATAACTTGTGTTTTGATTTTTGATACACTTTAAAGTTTATTCCAAGACGCAATGTATTGCGAATTTTGTTATGTTTGTAAGGCGTGACAAGCAACGTCAATCACAATGATATGGCGTGGCGTTGGCGTCAATTGAAGATAATATTTATTTTGTATGAAAAATAGCGAGTCTAAATACTTCATAATTTTTAAAAGTTGTTGAACAAATGTGTCACCGAGGAGTAAAATCTATGTTTTAATTATTTGCTCATGTTACAGGCCACACCCGGTATTAGAAAGAGCATGATAAGCTATTGCTAGAGTTGGTGGAGATGCTGGGATGATCTTAATGTCATAGTCTTAAAAATATTGTATATCCTTTTTAAGTCTTGCAGAGTAATACCCTTATTCATAAAACTTTTGGCAGGTACAAGCGTAAATCACTTTACCTAAATTACTTAATGTATCTTTCTTACATAAAGTGAAAATTACCGATTAAGATAAACGGTAGCTAATTGAGATTGTTTGTAGCGCGTTTATGAATAACGCCATAGGTGTATAATTAAGTTTGACGTCTATATTCATTAAACTCAAGCTTAATCAAAATATTATTCCCCATTGTTGAATTAAACGTAGCCAACACAAGGCCTATAAATTGAAAAGGTCTTCAATAAACCAAATGTAAACAGGCTATCGCACTGTCCTTTCAATTTTCACACGGACGCAATGAATAAATCATTCACATTCGGAACAATGGGAGGCGTCATTTAGAAAAACAATACCTCCTTCGGAGCGTGAACGCTGAACGCTGACATTTCGGACAATGTACGACCAATGAACCGTCGGCGAAACGGCCGAACGCCGAACGCCGAATTTACGATTCGGCTTATCGTCCACGGTCCCTGTAATTCGATGATTCCAATTTTATTGTTCACGCCTCCGGTGTCGGTGAATAAAACGGTAATGAATTTCTTTTTTTCTTTTACATGGTATATGAAGTCTTTGAGGCCAGACGGTTTTTAACTCGTTTGATTTCGGACAGTACGATTTCTAAGTACGGGAAATATACCTACATATAATACTTAAATGTTGTAGTGAATGTTTCGTGTGAAAGGAAATGTTTTATTTCCATAAAATAATCGACAAAATTATAGTTTAGGGGGTAGGAGCCATTATTGTCGGTATTAAAATGTAAAACAAACGGGTGAAATAATTTGATGACTAAGTCAATGTATTTCGACTGGCAAATAAGTCCACTAGATTTGATTACGCGACACTATTGGTTAAAAGCATTTCATGTATGCTGTTGCCGGGTTTTATATCATCATCATCATCATCATCTCAGCCTATATACGTCCCACTGCTGGGCACAGGCCTCCTCTCGAGCGCGAGAGGGCTTGGGCTATAGTCCCCACGCTAGCCCAATGCGGATTGGGGACTTCACATACACCTTTGAATTTCTTCGCAGATGTATGCAATGCAGGTTTCCTCACGATGTTTTCCTTCACCGAAAAGCGACTGGTAAATATCAAATGATATTTCGTACATAAGTTCCGAAAAACTCATTGGTACGAGCCGGGGTTTGAACCCGCGGGTTTTATATAGTGGAATGTAATATTTTTTTAAGGGTCAAAAATTTAATGCTTTATATTTTAGAAAATGGATATGCTCGCAAAGTAGGGAACTTTAAAATAAAGCGATATATATTGCAAATAGCCATAAAGGAACTCATACAAGTTGTCATACAAGTGTCATAATATATTTTAAACTAAGGAATTTAGATAAAAATACCTAGGTAGCATAGCATAGCTTCTTCGTGGAACAATCATGAAACAGTATAATATACTATACTAATATACAGTATAATTGGACAAAATATTATTTTGTCCAATTTACAAACTCACCAAAAATATGATGTGAACGCAACTCAAACGGCTCAAACGCAAGTCCCAACTATATGAAAGTATAATTCTTTATCCAGCTGAAATCCGGCAAATCCTCAATTTGTTTCGCAGTTCCGTCGGGGCCCAATCTCCGGCCCTCATTTTTAAAGCATTTCGATGAAGCGCTGTCTGCTAGGCATGTTCAGTTTAAATCTTTCAACTAAAAGTCTGTGTATCAAAATTGGTTACCTATACGTTCAGGATTTAAGGTGGTTCGCTTTTCATACAAAATTCAATCAAAGCTCATTAAGTAACTACACACTATTAGTACACAAATATTTCCGCATTTATCTTCTTTCGAATATTCGTTTGCGCGAAATTAACAGGAAAACAATGTTTCATACATAAATCATGCAAAAATCATAGTTAACTTTTCATCAATTTTACGTATGTGTGTGTCACAAATGCCGTGTACAGATACATTTGCGACGTTGCCATACCATTTCCGACGTTGCCGGGCTGACCACGACTCGAATTTGGAGTGCCGTCATGTTTAGTGCAATTTTGTTGACACTGATATTTGACAGGTAGTTAATTGACCTAAGCGAGAAGTTCGTCAGCTTAGCTAAGAACTATCATGGCGTGTTATGCAAACAGTCGCTTTTTTGCTTGCAAACGGAAGATTCCCGGTTCGATCCCCAGTCATTGTATGCTGGAACATAACTTTTTGTATTTTTGTTACACCTAAATTTCGTATTGTTTTTTTATTTTTAATTAATTTTTCTTATTATCATACATCGATTATTAAGTATGGGCTACACGTATTCTTTTATTTTTACAAAGATAATTAGAATTTATACTCTACCTAATCTCTCTGATTTTTACAATCAGGACATCCTCACTGCAACAAAAACCGGGCAAGTGCGAGTCGGACTCGCGCACGAAGGGTTCCGTGCCATAATGCAAAAAAAAAAACAAAAAAAAGCAAAAAAAAACGGTCACCCATCCAAGTACTGACCACTCCCGACGTTGCTTAACTTTGGTCAAAAATCACGTTTGTTGTATGGGAGCCCCATTCAAATCTTTATTTTATTCTGTTTTTAGTATTTGTTGTTATAGCGGCAACAGAATTACTATTACGGTTCGTGAGATACAGCCTGGTGACAGACGGACGGACGGACGGACAGCGAAGTCTTAGTAATAGGGTCCCGTTTTACCCTTTGGGTACGGAACCCTAAAAACCTGATAACACTGAGTATGTGGGGGAAGCGCTGCTGGCCTAGCGGAAAGCAATTCGGAGGTCGCGGGTTCTAACCCCGGCTCGTACCAATGATTTTTCGAACTTTTGTACGAAATAGCATTTGATACCTATTTATACACCGATACCTATTTTTCGGTGAAAGAAAACAATGTGAGGAAACCGGACTAATCCAAATAAGTTTACTCTCTGGGTTGGAAGGTCAGGGCAGTCGCTTTCGTAAAAACTAGGGCGCATGCCAATTCTGGGATTAGTTGCCAAGCGGAGATTGAATATCTGGGAGACCGACCAAAGCTTACAAAACATAAAAACTCAAAAATGCGCGTTTTCTCATAGACCTAGCTAAGAGATCAAACCCCTTATAGCAAATTTCATCGAAATCGTTAGAGCCGTTTCTGATACCATCCAAATATATAAATAAATAATTATATATCTAATAATTGCTCGTTTAAAGGTAAGATAACACAAAGGAGAAACAAAAAGAAATTACCTACTCGCACCAGTCTTGAACCCCAATCCTCTTGCACGTATTTCCACGAACATACCGTTACGCTATTGCAACATACTTACGTTGTGTGAAATTGTCTACTACAAGGATCACGGAAACACTGTTTGCATGTGTGAGTAATAGTAGGAAAAAGCGTGACAGCAACACTCCGTCGAATTAAAAAGGTGGTTTTTGCACAATGAAGTATTCAATGTTTATTTTAATAGTTCAATATTTACTTAAAGAGTGCGCGAAACATACTTTTAAGTTTACAAATACCAAGACCATTTCACAAAAAAATTAAATCTGAAATTTTGCAAAAGTGGTGCCATCTAGCGAGAGTTAGGTTTTGAGTAACCTAGGCGAACCACCTTAAGTTAGACCTATATTAGGTACGGTCAGCCAAGAAAGTGGTCTACCATTCAATCAGATCAATCAGATGATAGAGTCGAAAAGTGGTAAACCGCTTTCTTGCCTGACTGTACCTATTTATAAATATTTTTGGACTTGGCAATAATTCTAGGGAACAACAGTTACGTTTCTCCTACGATTTCTACAACAGCGAAGCACTCTCGTACCTAAACTTTTATTTATATTGCCTTTTTCGCATTAATATACCTAGGTACCTACCTAGGTAAATACCAGGCGTGGCTCACTCCGCGAATTTCGTCGCTTTGCTACAGGTAGCTAAAAGTACATCCGTTCCGCCCCAATTTTGGGGAAAGCCATAAGCCGCGCGTGGCGCTGTCGCCACCTAGCGGCCATAGCTGTGCTGATCGTAACAGACGCGTTTTGTTAGAGAGTGCGTCTTCTGTACCGAGTACTATTATTTATTCTGTGCTAATACCATGCGTGAGACATTCTGATTGTGCCCAAGTTGTACCTATGGCTACTAGAGGAGGTAGTCACTACCTAATTAGTTAGGTCTAATTAGATTGTAGCATCTAAGTCAGACGATTCGTTGTTTCTATCATGTCAATATCAAGAAAAGGTTTATGAAATCCGAATGACTCTCCAGGACGGAGAAAGTTCTAGATCGATCGGCAGCTTAACAGTATTGTGTGGCTACGACCACAATATCGGGTTGTAAAAGGTCACATCTATAATCGATTTGTATGGCACTTACTTCTTTTTGGAATACGAGTTATTGCAAAAGTTCAAGTTGACTGCGTTGAGAGTTGAGAATGTTGAGATGTTGCGAGCAAATTGAAACAAAGAAATAACGATTAAGCTTTTACGTACCTACGTATATGTAGCTTATAGGTTTTGAAAATGGAACAATTTTATTTATGTTAAGGTGAGTTCTAGGTTTACCTATAATAAATAAAATAAAAATAAAAAAGCCTTTATTCTACCATAAATATGAATTTTCAATAACATTACAATAATAACTAAGTGATTTCATAATAAATAAACTGTCAATATTGTCATATAATTTCATGCATTTCATGTCACTCTTAATGATTATTTTTTGTTAATACACGTATTTATGGAAGTCGCCTCTGCGGCGTAGGCCTCCCCCAGTCTCCTCCACTCTTCTCTGTCCCTAGCCAGTCTTCTCCAAGTAGGACCACCTATTTTACGCATTATATCTTCCCTGCGTTTTAGAGGTCTGCAGTTTTTTCTTTTGCTGCCTCTCGGTTGCCAGTCAATTACTCTCCTGGCCCATCTGTTCGTGTCCATCCTGCACACGTGTCCAGCCCATTGCCATTTCAAACTTCTGATTCGCTTAACTACATCTGTAACTTTTGACCTCTGCCTTAAGGTTTGGTTGTTCACTCGGTCAGAAAGCTTGATGCCTAGCATGCTACGTTCCATTTTCCTTTGATGAATAGCCAATTTTGTTTCGTCCTGTTTACGTAGAGACCATGTTTGACATCCATAGGTGATGCAGGGCAGTATCACTGTGTCGTAAAGCTTGCGTTTTAGTTTTGTTTTAATCTCCTTGTTTTTCATTATCTCTTTGAGACTCCAGTATTTTTTCCAGGATATGGCTATTCTTCTGTTTATTTCTTTTTCTGTTAGGTCTTCGAAAGAGATGGATTGACCTAAGTAGATGTATTCTTTAACATATTCGATTATTTCTTCGTTTACTAATATAGGATGTTCTGCGCCATTTGTTATGATTTTCGTTTTCGACGCGTTCAATGTTAATCCAACCTTTTTACTTTCTCTTGCGAGATCGTTTAGCATGTTTTCGAGTTGTTTGGGATTCTCAGCGAACACTGCAATGTCGTCCGCAAATCTGAGGTGACTTAAACTTACACCATCTATTTTTATGCCCTCGTTTTCCCAGTTGATGTTTCTGAATATCATTTCGAGTACCGCGGAGAATAGTTTTGGTGAGAGCGGGTCTCCTTGCCTCACGCCTTTCTTAACTGGGAATTCGAGTCCTTCTTTCTCTAGTCGTATTTGGGTGGTGCATTTAGTGTAGATGCTATGTATAATTTTGACATACTTTGTGTTAATCCCTTGCTGTAGTAGTGCGTTCCATATTGCACTATGTTCTAAAGAGTCAAAAGCTTTGGTAAAGTCTATAAAACCAATGTATAGAGTCCTTCTGTATTCTTTTGATTTTTCTATTAACTGTGCTACTACGTGTATGTGGTCGATAGTTGAAAATGTTTTTCGAAAACCTGCCTGTTCAGGCGGTTGGTTTTCATCCAGAAGCCTTTCTATTCGTTTGAGTATTATTTTAGAGAATGTTTTATACATGTTCGACATTAGGCTAATAGGTCTATAATTGTTTAAATTGGTCCTATCGCCTTTTTTATGTAGTAGGGTGGTAATTGATTTTGACCATTGCTGCGGTGTCGTTTCTTGTTCTATCACACTGTTAAAAAATACTTTCAGTGGGCGTTGTAGGGGTTCTACGATGGATTTCAGCAGTTCGTTTGTTACGTTGTCATCCCCGGTGGCTTTGTTGTTTTTTTGTGATTTGATACTGGATACAATCTCTGTTGTAATTATTTCTGGGATGTTTTCTTCGTTGTATGCTTGATTGTTCATAATAATATATTGTTTAGGGTCGAAGATTCGCTTGTAGAGTAGAGTTGTTGATAGAAACTCGTTGCTTCTTTTAAAATTTCAGGACGTCTAGAAATGGTTCGCCCGTCCCTGTCTGTCAGGTTGGTTGCCCAGTTTAATGACGTGTTTAGTTCTTTAAAAGCTCTATTTATGGCTCCTGCTTTTTCTAGGTGTCTTCTGAATGTGTTTTTCCTATGTTCCCTTTTCTCTTGTAGGATGTTTCTATTTATTTGCTTGCTTATTCTACATACTTATTACCTATAATAAGTATGTAGTAAGTATTACCTTATATTTATGCTAAACTTCAAAACATACAAACTTTCAATGCTGACAATATGTTTAATTTCTACTTATACTTTAACTATTGCACTGGACATTTTATTGTTACTTTCAATCCCGGGAAACTAATTAATATCACCACAGAACGGTCGAAAATTGTTAATACGGTACGTTTAATCATACAAAACGTAATACCTCGGATCACTTTGCCCCGCCCTCTTCAAAATCCCTAAATTCCAATTACTAACTACACATGCTACGACACGTCTGGCTCGGTCAAACAAAACACTGCAATCTGATAACTAGAGATGCAACGGATAGTTGTTTGGCCGGATACCGGATACCGGATATCCGGCCTGGACACTGGCCGAATATCCGGTATCCGGCCGCCGGATATTCGGCTGGCTGAACTATACCTACATTTCGGTTTTTCAGGTGCGCATTCTGCAGGTTGGACCTGTTACCTAGTAAACGTTCGCGCGGATTCATTTCTAGGTTCGAAATGAGTGCGCGTGCAAGTCAGTGGAATTATTAAATTGTTTTAAAATAATAAACGCGTACGATTATGACCATGTCTGTTTCTTAAATCCAATTTGTTTACTCCGAAATCAAGCAATGTTACTATCCGGTATCCGGCCGGATAGTAGGTCACTATCCGGTATCCGGCCGGATAGTAAAATAATGGCCGGATAGGCCGGATACCGGATAGTAACCGGATATCCGGTGCATCTCTACTGATAACCTAAACGCTCGTAAACTAACAGATGCATACACCGGAATATAGCCACAAGGCCGATTGTACTTTAACAATTTGTTATGGTGAACTGGTTTAGACACGACCTTGAAAATGGTCTTGGTATCGACTTGGTATTAGTTTCTCGGTAGGCTCTCAAGTGTACGTGCGTTTGCTGAAATGCGTCCGTCTAAGTAAATCGTACAAGTACATATATTGCCTAGCCTGAGCAATCGACGCGACAAGCATTTGTAATGTTCCTTTAGGGCTCTCATTGACCAAAATGATTTGCACCCCGAATCATACGTATACGTAAGCTATAGAGGTTTTGATAGCCCGGTCGGAGTTTAGAACAGTAATTAATGTGTAGTGTTGACGCATAATATCTTCATCAACGAGTGTGCTCTGTCTGAGCTTAAAGCAAATATGGTCCGTCCATCTGCACTGATTATGGGCGCAGAACATTGATTGGTTCAGTCGGTTTCTACGTTTAACAGTGCTATTAAATATTTAACTGTCTATGTTCAAGCGGTGATAGCCGGAGGTCGGGGGTTCAAATCCCTTAGAAGTAGTTTGAAGAAGAAGAAGGAGATATCCATTTATTTAACGCCACAAAACAAAGGCATGCAGACACAAAAAAAACATTTGATTGTTGTCTTTAAAAATTCTCTCATAAGAAACTATTTTTGGATAGGCTTGAACTATAATTAAACGTAATATACCATTTTATTCATTAATTTTAAAAAGGCAGAAACTATTACTCTTATTAAAAGGTGATTTTACTATTAAGGATAAGACCTGTAAGGATAGTTGCTAAGTGACAATAAATAAATAAATTATTTATATGATGGAAAGCTGACTGATATATAACTAATGTATATTTTGTTTGGTTTCAGGTATGACAAAAGGACTACATGTAAGGACAGCGTAATTATTTTTTAAATACATTCGAAAGTTTTAATTTATGACCCGTTTTGTGCCTTGCCACAGTGTCACAATAGTATGAGGTCTCTAATGGCTGTTATACGTGGGGTGGAACTTGCGCTCATAATTTACAAATATGAGAAGAATATTCTAACACCATGCCTACGTGGCATTAAATCTATAAACCGTCGCGTCTCAGACGTGCCGGCCCGACCGCTTAGTAAACACAAACATGTGCTAACGTGCAAATACTGTAGTTACGGGAGTTTGAGCCCATAGGTGTCTACTCGTATATATCCGACCGGTTGTGAAAAAGCGACTTCTTCTTGGTGGTTCTTCTTCCGCTGTTTGAGATAGTTGACAATTATTGGTGGCTTGAACTCTGAGCTTCTTGAATGCAGGCTTCTATTAGAATGAGCTTGGTCACATTTTGGACTTCAACCTTTTATGAGATCATGCGCGCATGTCTTCTGCTCCTCTGTCTTGGTGACTAGTGGCTTTTTTGTATACCTTCGCTATGTTCAAAGAGCTGGTGGTCGTTTAAGTATTGCCCTCTTTATTGGTTTCGAAGATGGCGTCGAAAGCAGTTCATTGCATTTTTTTTGCGAAGACCTCCGTGTAGATATGTTATTGACAGTCTTATTGTTATATTGAGCTCCTAGGTATAATCGAAACTTTAGTATCACCAAGTTACGCTGCACCTGCTGCAGAATCCGAGAAACCCTCTAATGTGCAAGCTGCGTGCATCTCAACGAGACATGCAACCGCAACAGCCCTGCAGGCCTGCACACATAACTCAAGTGTACCTACACATGAAAACACATACACATAAATATTATACATACAAACAGATGAAACACATGTATTTATAATACACTCTACTATTTACGATTGTTCTGTCTACTATTTGACAGAGCCGGACGCACATAACCTCAAACTTTACGCACATAACTGTAAGGATAAATCGAACAATCTCTGTTCATGTCAATCTCTAGCTAATACTGACAAAATTAAGTATTTGGGAGTCATGATAGACGAAACCCTCTCCTTCAAAAATCACATTGAAACATTGTGCAATAGAGTTCGAAAGTTAATGTTTGTTTTCAAAAAACTTCGTTCAATCGCTGACCCAAATTTAATCAAGCAAGTATATTTTGCACTATGTCAATCGATATTAACTTATTGCATTTCTTCCTGGGGTGGCACAGCGAAAACAACACTCCTAACCCTAGAAAGAGCCCAGAGAGCCTTACTAAAGGTAGCTACCTCCCGGCCCTACTTATATCCTACTGACCTCCTTTATAAATCATGTGAAGTACTAACAGTTCGTCAATTATATATACTAAGCACAACACTAAAGCAGCACGCCAGAACTCCTTTCAACTCTGAATATAGAAATAAAAGGCGCAAGGATATTATATGTATCCAAACAGTACAAAGCAAACACATTTTTTCATCTAGATTTTTTGTCTTTTTAGGTCCATTTTTGTACAACAGGCTAAATGCAATACTAGACTTATACCCACTAAGCTATGCTTGTTGTAAGAATACTCTACGACGCGCCCTTCAAAAAATGACTTACGATGATACAGAGAACCTACTAATAGTCGTAAAATGATTACCTAATACTGTTCTGTGATTTTTAATACTTAAGAACGTACTTCTTTGTTAAGGTGATTACAGTTATTTTGTGTAATAAATATAGTTCATAATTAAGTGAATAATTAAAAATAAATAAATTTAATATTGCCCTTCGCTGCCTGAAACACAGGGAATCCTAGTTCAGGCATCTGTAAAACACGTGTCTCTATGTAAATTCTTAGTCTTTAAGAACAACCATTGTACTATACTTTTTTCAATAAATTATTTGTATTTGTATTTGTATTGTGTAGTGCAATTGGTACAAAACTACAATGTATCGGTCAATTTGCCACTTGCTATTTACTGCTAAATATTATTTGGTTAATATGATAGCTGTCGGTTGGTACTAAGTTAGACTAAGTACATATTTTCCTTCACCATAGTGTTATAGCAACTATTTTAAAGTAACAAAATAAGAAAAAAAAAAACAATCTATAAACTATATTTTATTTTCCTACGGCTCCTTTATACATAAGTAATACGTCCTCCTTCCCAAATGTGGTAACTAAACGCTATCCCCCCCACCCCTCCACCCCTCTCTCTCTTGGGGAATAGACAGGTTACAACTATGGTGTACTCTTACTATTTAATTAAATAAATAATAGTTAACAGACCCAGTGTTTTTTTTTTATCTACGTATTTAGAAGGAGCCTTTATCTATGGGACATGTCGGCTCCGTTGGGCCTCTACATTACATTACTCTACATTAGTTGGTATTAATTAATTACCAGTTACCAATACACCCCCATCGAGCATCCCGATACTACACCAAATAATTCCCATTCCGTAAAATAAAATAGAGATGAGCTTCTGTTGTGTGTTGTGAACATGTGACTTGGCACAGGAATTTATATTTCAGTACCAGTTTCTAAAGTAAATTGAGATTATATATGTTGTGCAACAAATGTTACGTCAATATTAAACCAACGAACACATCGTGCAAACTGTGGTAAGTGTGGCATCACGCAATACAAGCAAATCATACCTAGCCCTAAGATATGCCCTTGTGTGGTTACTGATGGTTTAAATTATTGGCAGCTGGCTCCAAGACTGCTTGTGCGTAATACAGACCCTAGATGTACATAGGTACGAAAACTCAATGATATTCATCGCAGCCATGCCTTTTAATATTTGGTCTCAGATATTCTTATTAAAAAACTTGATTCACACAAATAATATTCAACGAGCACTTAAAACGTTAATCACAAAATACACATATATTAGGAAATAAACCACAATGAGAACACAAATCTCATATATTTCACAGCAAAAACTAGCATAGAATACCAGCTACCCAATACTGATGACAGCCAGAAGAGGGTTAAAACGATAAATGCACATTGCACGTTCCTACTGTCCACTTTTGTCGCCATATCGCCGTTCTTGTCCCTTATCGAGGAGATACGTGGACGAAACGACCGACGCGATTTACAACCTTGCGGGACACCCTGGGGTGCTATTCGATCTCCAAACAAACCGGGTTAGTCCAAGGCTTAGTAAAAACCGGTATAAGTACGTTCTTGGGTTACGGATTGTTGTTACGGGGCCAGTGGTCACGTTATACTGGAAATTTCGTAAATTTGAGTCGTCTAAGATTCTGGAACCAATGCAAATATCAGTTGACCTCGTAACTTTCAGAATAGCTGATAACAGTGATAACCGCCAGTTTTATACGATATGAAACGGAATGCCTTTTGCGTATTATAAGGTAGAAATTCCTGCTTCGGTTTTCCGTTTTATTGTTTTTTTTTTTTTAAAACGGAGTCTTAAAAAAGGTTTTTATAAGTTTCAAGAATCCAGGATTTTAAAACTTAATATTCATCGGTATATAAAAACCAAAAGTATTTATTATTTTTTCAGGGAGACTACTAAAAAAATCAAGAAAACTGTAATTTCCGGCTTTTTATTTAGTGTGAAATGAAATAATAATATGTTTATTTCGTACAACTAACTACTAGGTACGCAAGTAAGAATACAATTCAAACTAGAAACTAAAATAGTTCTTATAAGTGTCTAGGGAATTTTGCACGGGCAGTCAACCATGAACCGTTCTCCTTCATTCAATTTTAGAAACAAATATGATTTCCGATTACAATCCCTAATTTACCGGTGCGCAGTTAACGATAGACGAGTTAGGGCCTTTAGGGGCTTGCGTTGGGGGCCGATTAGGGCCCCAAGAGGGTTCCGCTCGATCGCGCCGGTATCGCTTACAGCATCTTAAGACCGGGCTGAGGTTTCTTGATGGATTAGCACGGAATCTGTGTAGTTAAGAGTTGGAAAACATGATGTAATGTAACGCAAAATGGGGGGTTAGAGAACTTTACTACATATTATAAAAAACAGTCCCCCGCCGCGTCTGTCTACTTGTATGTCTGTATGATCAAAAACTACTGAACGGATTTTCACGCGGTTTTCACTTACCTATAGATTAAATTCTTGAGGAAGATAAATCACTAGAGTCAGATCAAGAATAGTCTGCAGCGGATTTGATAGCCCACGCAGTGAAAGTGTTATTTTTAACGTCAAGTTTCTATGAAATTATGACGTATAAATGACACTTGCACTGCGTGGGCTATCAATTCCGCTGCAGACTTTTTTTTGGTCCGACTCTATTTTAATATTATATTGTGTCTGTATGTTTCGCCATCATCAAGTGTTCAATAACTATTCAACTAGGACAAATAGTCCATGACTGTGTGTGTGCACCATTCGTATGAAATTGGAATCCTATTGGTTTTTACACGCTCCAACTAGCGCGAAACCCGAGTAACCAATTTATTATGTTTCTAAAAAAACATTTAATATGTAAACTGGCATTTATAGTCAGATCTGGGATTAGTGTCAACATATTTTAAAAATTAAAGATTCACTGCAATTCAATTGAGCGGGCCAGGGTCTACATTCTGCAAACAGACATCAAATTCATACACAATTTCTTCATAGGCTTTTGATGTCATGGCGAAAACAGTGGCTCAGCTCAGTCAGCTCGAACAGTGGCTCAGTTGCACAAATACCGCCTCTCTCGTGTTGAAATTAGGTTGAGTGAGCCACTGTACCCGGCTTTTTTCTACCGAGGCGCTGTTGAAACATATAAGACATGTAGTTTGATAAAAATAACTATAAATCAATAGGATTTTTTATTATCCTCAACAGGTTTTATTAGTGTAGGATTCTGACCAACAATATTCTCAATTAAGGAAGACCAACAACAACCAACAATGTTCACTTTTGTTCCGATTTGGAATTTCTGGTCCGGTTTCGCATAAAATAAAGTGTTCTTTATTGAGAATATTGGGCAGGGCGAGGTATGTTAAATATCAATCAGTAGTAGTGGTAGTGTCGGAACACAGTCCGGGCTAAGCGTATTATCGCGGGCTACAGCGGCGGCTAACGACGCGTCAGGGACATTTGCACTTTGACAAATTGCGCTCGACTGTACTTACCTAGTGACAGCGAGGTTAGGTTATACGGAGCTGGCCAAATGGGGATATGTATTAGGTAATATGTGTAGAAAAATCTGAAGAAGGTGCCTTATGCTGTAATTACTTCTCAAAAATGTTTTAAAGCTCACAGATATTAAAATTAATATTATAATCCATTCAGTATTTTTGGGGGATTAAAATATTAATATATGCTGTGACACTGATGAAGTGAGTTTGAGGGCTTAATTAAAAAAAAACTAATATTGTCATGGTTATAAAACTTATATTTATATGTTTATTACTTACCTACATACTTTAGAATCTGATTGTCATAAACTATTTTAAATAAGAAATTACATCACGATACCACAATAACACAACATTAACTAAAAAATATAATTACAGCTTATTCACTAATATTTAAAGTAGGTAGTTGTTTTCAATTCAGTCAGTGGTCATTTATCCCTTTTTTATTTAGATTTTGTTCAACAAACAACCGCAATTTTTCTAATAACAAACCAAACGTACTGCCAACTCAAGCGCGCAGAACACAAAAAGTACACGTCCAATTCCCCATTTTAGCAAAATCATTCACCCTGTACACGCATGGCTGAAATACACGTTTCAATTCGTGAAACAAATTCATCTGACACTCTTCAAAATGTTTCAAAACCCATCCGCCGGGGATTTGAGGCGCAAATCGCTCCGGGCACAATGGAAGGCGAAATAATGGAAAGTTCACACCTCATTTCATTGGGGAGTTATGGAAACCAGACCTTTTGGTAAGTGATGTAGCGACAGCAGCTCAGAGTTAATGATCACAGTCGAAAATTGATTGATTTCGCTTTTTTTGATAAGACAAGAAGGGTTTGTTTATTAGGGTTCCGTACCCAAAGGGTAAAAACCCTATTACTACTACTGTCCGCCTGTCTGTCTGTCACCAGGCTGTAAATCATGAACCGTGATAGCTAGACAGTTAAAATTTTCACAGATGTATTTCTGTTGCCGCTATAACAAAAATACTAAAAACGAAATAAAATCAATATTTAAGTGGGGCTACTATACAACAAACGTGATTTAGCCGTTTTTTTGTATAGGAGCCCCACATAAATATCCGTACGGAACCCTGCATGCGTACGCGAGTCCGACTCGCACTTGGTAGGTTTTACATTTTATAAGCACTGCATTCGTTGCACTTTTAGGATTGATCGTTGATCAGGCAGATGAAAATATAGATACTGTAGGTTTGCTGCAGAATAAACAATTAGTAGGTTTAAAACATATACCTTAATAATTATGGTGTTTAAAAAGTCTCTACAATTCTATCCCCAGAACTCTGTAAAGCTAAATATCAAAGTAAATTAATTATTCCCATTTCTCTATTTTGACTTAGGTTCTTACAAGTCACAAACCGAAACATTATTTAATCGTAGCAGGTTGTACCCTAATGGTACATTACCTATTATTATATGACAGTTTTTAAGTAATGAGAAGAAGGTGTGGGCTTTATTAACTGGCTCTATATTTCTGACACTTGCAAAAATGCTCACTAAAGCACGTTCCCTATTAAATCTGTCTAGTTGAAATTTTTCTACAATCCCGCGTCGACTGTACTCCCCGCAGACGACGCAATTTCCTACAGTCTGCATTCAGTTATCCGGCCGCGCGTTTATCTAAAATTGATGTATTATTTAAGTTAAATATACGGGTACGCTACTTGCTGAAAGTGGAGTTGGGAGATTTATTTATACGAATGGTAGTTTTACAGACACGTTGTATCAATTATAATGTAGGCTACAATACAATACAGATGAGAGATTAAAGAAAAAATCTGTTACAAATATTATACGATAAAATTAAAACATCTTCTATCGACCGTCGAGAGCTTAGATTTCGTTTAAATAAGGTGTTTACCTGATGACATAAACGAAAACATACTACGAGTACAAATTACTTAGGTATAATCAATCGTCGAAAAAAGTACGATAGAAATAATAATTATTTCATTTACTAGTGGTAGTACTAACTTTTTTAATTGAATCGATATGATATTAACGCATGCTTTTCCAAGCTTTACACTACACACTTCTTATTTAAAAGAGGTCTGTCAGCATAACGACAAAATTAACATAATATTAAATAAATATTCATAGGGCTTGCATTCCGGAATTCCGGAATCTCGAAATTCCGGAATCTCGGACAAATTTTCCGATATTACAATTCCGGAATTGATACAACTGAATATCGAAAATTCCGGAATTGGATTTAAGTACTTTTTTCAGGTTTTAATACGTTTATTATTGAAAATTGTTAAGAAACTACACTATACTGATGTTTTTTGTTGTTAATAAGTGCCTCTTAGTCATTCAGTGACCTAAAGTATGGGTATATTTTACTTTTCGGTTTGATAAAGCAGTGGGACAATATGGGCTCATAAAAAAAGCAAAGTGATTTACTTGCTTAGAATAGTCAGAATAGTCTCAATCCTACATGAGCGAATCTTCGATTTAGATAGAAGGTTTTCTTTATAAGCACATAATATATGATATTCTGAATCATAATTAGGATCTAGGAAGGAAAAACCAAATTTCGACCTTCAACTTCTTAAACAACACCACTAGGTACTATGTTACGAAGAGTAGGCTGATTATAGAGCTGTTATATTTAACTATTTTATAAAATTATCCATTGAATGGTTTGCTAGCAACTAAATTTTCCCCGAATAAATACCGCGTATCATAGAATTGAATAAAAGTAACCATTTTAAAAGGGGGAGGCCTATGTTCAGCAGTGGACGTCTTATGGCTGAGATGATGATGATGATGATGAACCATTTTAATAAGGTGGTAAAAAAGAGATGAAATTATCTGTAGTACTTCAAATTAAATTTCTTAAACAATATTAACTTTAATAAACGTAAAGTATCAGAATTTCACATTTTTTGTTGGATTTTACAAAAAAAAATTAAGTAAAATACGATAACCCCTAATTCCGGAACCAGTTCCGGAATTCCGGAATTCGAATCTAATATCGAAAATCAGTTCCGGAATTGGAGACCATCCGATATAGCAAGCCCTATTCATGACTGATTATAAAGGTATAGATTTGTACAACTTGTTTTTATTCAGTACTTAAATGTTACAATAATCATAATTTGTATATTACATCTAAAATTTCCAAACTATTATTTAAACTCTCCGTCCATATTATTAATAGGATAACTGGATAAATACAGGCAAAGTTTATAATTGCAATCGCGCAGTTCGCAACTAACTTGAATGCATGGAACCGAGCTATTTACTACTACATGCGAACTGTAAATTGAATTTGGGAACTAGTTTTAAATTAACATTTTATTGTGACAATATTTGTATAATTACAAATTATCTGTTAAAAATAAATAAAACGCTTAAATGCGTTTAAAAACACCAATACCTGTGTATTACGCGTTATGCTGAATCGAGTTTATAATTTTTTTCCCACCTCAAAGTACTCAGCGCCGCTAAAGAAGTTTTCACTTCAAAAACTTTCACAAAAGGATAGCTACTTAAAGCCTAAAAAACAAACTTTTTTTCAATCATTCCTATTAAATATACCTACCTAAAATATAAAAAAGAAACCTCCCTAACTCGTTACTGGTTAGTCATACAGATATTTTTTCTTCCCCTCATCACTTTAACGTAAAAAGACCTAATATAAATTTTCCACAAACCGTGTGGAAACAAATTGTCAAACTGTTATTAAAGTCTATAGGTACCTATTTCCCTATTAACTTCAAAGTTCAAACTGCACCGTATTCCTGTCATCCGTGTAACTATTTCTTCCGCAATTAGTGAACACTAATTAGTGTATTTAGTATTAAGCTGTTTGCGCGCTGGATGCGTACTATGCATACGCGCGCCTTATGCACGCTTACGGCTTGCTGATGTGGGGTAAACGGGTGACGTGGGAACCTGCAACATTGAGTTATGGTTACTAATTTGCAACAATAATGCATGTACCGATTAAAAAACTGCCTAATTAGATGACATTATAGTAGATATTTGCTAATTGTGTTCTAACTATTTTATAAATAAGTATGGTTAAGTTATTGACGCTCTAGTTAGTTTAAAAAAACTATGTTTATTTAGTATTAGCGATTGAACCTTTTTATTTTTTAGTATTGATATACTTCTAATGAGCTACAAAAAAAAAACAAATCGGTTAAAAATGGCGGATTTAATGCTAATTGGTTTTAAAATAATTTTCACGGGTTATTCACGTAATATTAGTAGAATAATCGCTAAATATATTTCGATATGTTTAGAAGATTTTCACCTAGAACACTGTCTCCAAAAAGCGCGCAACGCGTACTGCGGACTAGAGCTCGGGTCGGGCTATCTGATAATTAATATTCTCTAACAATCAACCGATAAAAGTTAGAAACGGCAGAAGAAAAAGATTACATAATTTGCATCCTTCCTTGCGACAACAAAACGTGCTTAAGCCGCCTGCACACTGTCCGACAAACACAAAAACACCAAGCCACAAGAAAAGTATCCTTAGCTTATTATCAATTTCCCCAGTGCGAATGAAACGTGCCCCAAGGGCCGCATTCGAACCTGCAAAGCTGCAACTTGATTCGATATTTATTTCAGTGGATAATTATCGTCTGCGCTTATCGACCGTACGTCTCGTTTCAGCTTAAGAAAAAATGCATTCAATCTGTCCAGCTGACTGTCCGTTTGTCCGAATGTTCTTTACAGGACGTATTCTCAACCGATTCTTGTGAAATTTGATGTGCAGGTTTGATGATCAGAATTGTTTTTTGATCTAGTTCTACAGCTTACATAGCTACTTTTACACACTTAGGGCCACTTGCACCATTCACTAACCCGGGGGTTAACCGGTTAAACCTGGAGTTACAATGGTTACCAGTACAATTTGACATTGAATTACCGGTTTAACCGGTTAATCCCGGGTTAGTGGGATGCTGCAATTGCTGCAAGTGGCGCTTATACATGTTACCGTAAAAACCCGTTCTCAGTGAAAACTCGTTTTCACCGAGGCAACTTGCGACAACTCGTAAAAACGCGTTTTCACTGAAGCGTTATGGAAAACTAGTTTCAACTTGGGAAAACGCCTTTTCACTTAAAACTTACATATCAGAATGGACTTGCTTGCAAAACCGCAGTCAGTTTTCTTTTAATTCTTGTAACAAACCTAGATTACCAAGTCCGAATGCCACCCCTAAAGCCGGCTGCTCACTGTCCGCCGTCACGTACGAGGAAATGAATTAATTCGCCGCAGAGATTTATTACGCGGGTGTGATGCGACTTACGTGTGTGGGGGGCTTTATTAGTCTGGGAGATTGCGTTTGTAGTTGCGATTTAAATTTTAAGAGGACTTGAATTTTATGTGAGTTCTTTGCTCTTTTGCACTATTTTGTTTTTAACAGAGATGGATCTCGTGATTACTTTGAAAAAAACTCGTATCTTGTTCTGTTAATAAAAATAAAAATGTGGTAACTATGTATGGTATGCATACAGAGTTACTGCGTTTTAACTTTGAGTAGCAGTGCGAGATACGAGATTTTTTCAAAGTAGTGACGAACTTTTAGTGCCTATGACGTCAAACCACATATAGGATGGTTATAAATAGTTTTCTTCGTAAACATGTAACCACTTATCAACCCTGGTACTTATATAATGTATCATGTTTTTGTTATTTGAGTTTCAAATGCCTACTCAAATTTAAAAGTGTAAGTGTCATGGCTGTAATATATAAATAAAGAATATAACTACTGACCCAAATGAAATAGGGCCGGACTAGTCCGGCCGACTCTAAATTCTATGTTAAAAAAAAAAAAAAAACTGACCCAAATACCGTTCAAGAAAAATTCCAACGATATAACGATTGTCGATGATAAATAAAGACACTAAAGATGAGATAAGATAAGATAATCATTTATTTGATATTAGATAATCATAAATAGAGACAGTCAATTCATTATCCATTACTCACTCTGTTCGATTACCATAGACCCATATCTCTACGAAGGCACCACCAAACTTTACACTCTAAAGCAATTTTACGAGTTGAAGCAACTTTATAAGGTTAAAGCAACTTTATAAGCTGAAATGCCTATAAAAAGTGCGGACCGTTTACTGCACAACTTTTTATTGGCTCACCGATATTCATATCCATTTGTAACCTTATAAACTTCGTATATAAACAATTTATTTGTACAAGTATGAACCTTACTACACGCAATTACAGTTGTATGTGGGTCAAATATAAATCAAGTAGTAAGAGTTTTGGTAAATTGTTGCTGAATATTATTGCGATGGTAACTGGGTCGCAACCTCGCAACTGACTATTGCTTCTTTGTTCTAAGTTCTAAGGGAAGATTTTTATTTGGAATCACATGTTACTTACGACGTTTTTGTAATATTACAGTACAGAGTGTAGTAAAAGTTTGGCTATGTCATTGGAGTTTTTGAGTCTAGGGAATATTTTGCGTTCACGCTATGCCGCGAGTAATGTAATGGTATTTTCCTTAAAATTGTCCACGATTTTTGCTGCTTATCAATAGTGCCGTTTTATGCCAAGATTATTCCCAAGAAGTTACAAAATATTGGTTATCATTCACCCACGTAAGAATTCAATTAACTCGTATTTTAAGACTAGTTGATACTCGGGAACTTGAAATTAAGATACAATTTTTTTTAAATCATTATCTATAAGTAAAATTGTTGAATGATTTTTATTCTATAAAAATACTTGCGACCCGCCCCGGCTTCGCACGGGCTAGCTAATTATAGTATTATACACCTAAACCTTCCTCAGGAATCACTTTATCGATATGTGATAGTCGCATGAAAATCCGTTCAGTAGGAATCACTCTATCGATAGGTGAAAGCATGAAAATCCGTTCAGTAGTTATTGAGTTTATCGCGAACATACACACAAACACACAGACGCGGCGGGGGACTTTCATTGTTCCATGGGCCCGGGATCTCTAGGACTTACACATTAATGAAACAGAATCTCGATTTAGCCACTCATTGAATTAATCAACGCACACCAGCAATACAATGATTATTTAATAACCCTTTACTCGCAACGCATTTCGCGAAACCACAATCCAACCAAAATCGGCTCAAATAAGCCCCGCCATCATTCAGACGTAATGCTAATGCGGCTTATTTATTGACGGTAATCCATTATACCACAACCAAATAAAAAGACCCCTCCACCCTTAGAAATCTAACTAATATGCGTGTCATGTTATATTAGACGATAGAGTACAAGCAGCAATTATGTCAAGGAATTTCCGAGCGTTCAAAACAGAAGAAAAGCGGAGGTCTTTCTTGAATGGCCGCGTGGAGCTTCAAATAAGACCCGCTGAAGTGGTCATGTCTCCCACGCTTTCCAATATACATTGACCTCCCCCACCTCTCTTGCTTAGTTAATTTAGATAGCGGCCAGGGTATGTGGTCGTGTTAAGTAGGGTCTTTCTCCGCTGGGCGGGTGAAGGGCTTTCAAGAAAGGATGCGCCTCGACCGCTTCTTGAGAGTGTTCACTTATGTTCCGGTGAAGTATACAGGGGGTATAAAAGTAATTAGTTTGCAGGTACCTTTTGGGGATATAATGCTAGTGGGTGAATTATTTCTCGCTAATACTGTAGCCTATGTAAAACAATTAAGTGTTGTTTAATGCTAAATTTCAACGTATTGAGCAAACCTTGGTGATCCAATTTCCCTTTTTTTTGTGCCCACCAATTTTTTCCTTTTTGTGCAAATTTCGACTGAATATAAAAATACGTACTAAAGTTAAAATTTATATTAACTAAACTTTCAAATGTACCAAAAAAAAATAACGAATATTTTTCTACAGAATTAAATGTTTTTGATTCCAAATCGAAAGAACTCAAAGTATCTAGATAAATAAGAGTAATAAAAGCCGGAGTTCTACATTCAAAAGCCTACTGTTGTTGTCTCTATGTGTTCCAATAGAAATAGTTAAAAGAATAATGGGTAAAAAGTCGTTGTTGTTTGTTTGATTCCAGCACAGCCAAAACATCCTCTAGACTGAGCATAGTCGCGCTACCCCCTCTGCCACGCATACGGTAATTTTACTCCATGTTCGAGTCGAAAGTGTCTTTGTGTGACGTCCGTGTCTTTGAACGGACCAATCACGGCACGGGATTTCGCTCAAGTAGTCCCGCGCACCCCCGCATTTTTGACGTCATCGGTTGCATGAAATAATTGCTCTAAACTCGGTCTAGAGGATTCCTAGTCTATGGATTCCAGCAGCAACGGAAAATCACCATGCAGTCATAAACTCAACAAAGGCTCCACATAATTTACAGCCATACATTATATGCCAAATAAAAAGCATTTCTCCCCCCAGACCCGCCTCTTCCCTGTCCATGGCCCGTGAATTACTCCCTTTAAAAGCTTCACTTGTAAACGACTTATATCTCATTGACAGGATACGTGTTCATACGAAAATGATCCTTAAGGACATTGGCGCTTACGTCAAAGGGCCTACCAAAGTTCTCAAATTGTGGGCATCTTTCTCTGTCACTCTGATTACGCCTTATTTGGAGTAAAAGAGAAATATACAGGTAACTTCGGTGTTTGCGGTAGGTCCTCAGCCGTTTTTGTATTGTAGCTTGGTAATTAAAGTCGGAAACGCCAGTTGCACTTGAGTCGGTTTTTCTGCGGATCTTTCCAAATATACTTAGTATTTTCTTAAAGTTGGGTTGGTCGGATGATCTGGACGGCTTAAGACGCACTTACGGCTTAAGTCAGGGGCCATTACGCCGCCAAATGTCCGATGCTTGTAGGAAATTGTTTGTTTTGTCAGTTGCATGTTCTGACGTGACGGACAGGGGTTGGACTTAGAATTAAGAGGAAATTACAAAACAAATACATACTTGAAAAAGTAATTAAGTAGAAGGTTTACCTTGTTTTATTCACCACAGTTTTAATACAACTATGACTAGTTTATTTTCCTTTGATTTGTTATAACAAATCAAAAAAGTTTATCTATTTTTGAGCTTTTCATTATAATGAAAAGCTCAAAAATAGATTTGAACCTGTTTTTTTTTCAGTTTATTGCAGTGATTTTTTCAATAACAATAAATAATTGTGAAACGCTTTAAGTTTTACAATCTTATTATGTACCATTTTAATCTAAAATGCATAGTATAAGAAGGTATATTTGTCGAAATTGTAAACAATTACTTATATCGATAAACATTCGCAAACGAGAGGATTTAAATGAAATGTCTGCCACAACATTATTATCCTTATTGAGGAAACTACGAAACAAAAAACCCACAGAAATAAAAACAACAACAAACCAACACGAATAAATTAACCCTATTCATCGCGAATAAAACTCCACAGGATTAACCTTTTTACAGACATGTCACATACGCAACTAAAATGTACTAAGTCTACTTTAACTCCATTGCAATTTCAACCTTAAGAATCCTTATTAAGACTCTAACTACATTGAGTAATTTTATTTATTCGGACTTTGTTACTCTCAAGCGAAGCCTATTTAATTTCATCAATGTCCTGTTTTCAATGTGCATTATTTTAAAAGTAATCTTTATTTTTTACATAATAAGGTCGCTTTTGAAATGTAGTTCGTAGTGAGATAAGAGTTTTGGAAAGTAATGTGGAGTATGTGTCGTGTAACAATGTTTGCAAATTAAATCTTCTGAGCGAGCTGATGTGATTTAGTCGTCTGGGAGTAAAAAAGTCAACGGGAAATTTTCAAAGGTAAAGGATGTTTTGTAAAAAGAACTTTTTAACACGGTCTTGTAAATATGCATTAAAAAGAGAATTAAGTTTAGCAGTAAGATTTTTTTATAGTGATTGCTTATATGAGTTTGTTACATGACCATTACATAAATATGTACTTGTAAGTTTCAGTTCATCATCTTTCAAAATTTAGGTGTGGAGGTAGAGTTGTGTAGTTACTAAACAAAGCTCTTTTAATATCCTAACAATACAACCATATTAAAACTAAAATTACGTGCACAAACCGAATCCACAAGAACATTAAATACATATACGAGTGCTACCTACTTTTCTCTTTTGCATACATACTTTTACTTAATCAAATACCCTCCGATATTCAATAGGCAGAAGATTGGATTGTCAATTTTCTCTTAATATGGGCATGCCGACGGGCACTTGGTAGAGCAGATCCTAAATACGGTTTGGGATTAAAATGTGCCTGGCAGTAAATATAGCGAGTATAAAGGGATTTCATACATTTGATTGCGTTAAGGGATATAATAGATTTATACCTTAAATCCGAAATGTATGTGATACCGTTCCTCTAAGAATTAGAGGAACGAGAAGAAAGATAGAAAGATTTGGATCTGAAGACGGTTGTGGAATACCCATCCTTGAAGATTAGATTTCTCTTCTTTCTACCGTAGAACTGTTTTTAAATACGTTTAAAATTGTATTATTTAATGTAATAAATGTGTTATCCGTACCTACCTCAGTAAAAAAAAGTGATACCGCTATATGTAAGGCATGCGGTCCACTTGGCATCCTAAACCTAAGAGCATTTTCACATTGTCTGATACGATATCACAAGACAAGAAGTGAGTTAAAAAAGTGACTTTTTACATTTATTAATTCATTTAATTCGTTTATTCATTTAAGTAGGCTTTATAATAATTTGTCCGGTTTTCTTGCGATGTTTTATTTTGAGCCAGGAAGAAATCATCTCGAATATAAAAACCATAATAATATTGACATTTTAAGCGAGCGATTTGTACTCGACACACCCTTCTGATTGCTTTAACCAACTGCGATTGCTCAGTTGGTTAAAGCTTGCTTGATCCATATGACAGCATGTTTTATCGGTTTTCCATCAGTAAATACAGTCAGATCACGCTAAGTTTGCATGCCAATTGTTACCTGAAGTATGCTTATGTGTAGGGATACATATGCATTCGTACTGCCAAGTTTGTGCCAAGTTAGCGTGGCTAGAGTTTAATTATTATAAACATAAATAGCTCTTGCCCACATTATGGCTAACTACCAATAAAGCCGGCTAATTTGTTCTGGAAATAGACAACTATTTTTTCCAACCGGAAGCAAAGACCAGAGACAAATGAGAAGGCGGTACGGTTAATGCCCGGGGCCATTCGGAGGCCGACGTTAAAGGCTTTTTGGGATTCTTTTTGCCTGCCAAGCGTATCAAGTGTACATTTTGTATTCGTTGTAGGAAAAGTATCAGTCATTAATATGTTACCTAAATGCTTTGAAGATAATTAAAACTCTGAATAAGTTTTTGGCAAATAAATCATTTTTGGTACAAGCTTTTATCGCTGACTGTACTTTTCTTACGACAGACAACTAATACTCATCGAGACAATTCTAAAAACCCCTAACACCATTAGGTTGCGTTGTTTCATCACAGAGTTCCTATGGCCACCTCCTGTCTCCATCATCAGATCAGTTCGACAGTACCATATTATTGTATTGTCACCAGAACTACATATAGCTGCCAATTTTCATGACGCTACGATCCTTGGAAGATGGTTAAATTAGTTACCTTAGATTCCATTACATAGTTAGTTACATACAGTTCGAAAGTTCATGGCCACCTCCTGTCTCCATCATCAGATCAGTTCGACAGTACCATATTATTGTAATGTCATCAAAACTACATACAGCTGCCAATTTTCATGACGCTACGATCCTTGGAAGATGGTTAAATTAGTTACCTTAGATTCCATTACATAGTTAGTTACATACAGGTCGACCTAATAAAAGCTTGTTAAAAATTAATTTCATACGGCAGACTTTCTCAAGTCAATGAAAGGTTAGGCACTAGATATTTAAACACACAGCCACATATAAGTTTATTTACTTTTGTACGTGATGATGATAGGCACGAAAACTTTAATATACTCTGTCAAGCCATTTCCGTCAGTAGAAAAGAGAGGCAAATTTAAAAAAATGTAGGCCTGAAGGGTTATCGTTCCATGGAAACTTTGAATTTCATGCCTTTTTCTACTGACAAACTTGTTTAACCAGTTATAAATAAAATGATGAATAGGTATAAGTAAATATATATCACAGCAGTTAGTAGGGACATTCTATATTATTTTTATTCAATATCATGATTCTAGATATGGAAGAAGATAATCTATGCTTCAATTCGTAGTTTTATTAGCACATGATATTTAACAGTACAATTTTCTTCCCTTTCACAATAAAAAAATCTAAAACAATAGACGTTTCCGATCAAAAATGAATAACAAAAGCGTTCGGCAAAAATATAATAGAAAAAGCCCAAAAAGTTGTCCCATTTTAATAAGAAAACGCCCCCTACCGTCAAGCAGATCAAACATTGTTTTCGGGAGTTATTTTATAAGACTGTCTCGCAGAATCCTCAAATACTTTTAAAAGATATTCAGCATAGGGCGAGAGGGTTCCAATTTAAATGTTCATTAAATACAACTCGTGTTACAAGCGCATAAGGTATATTTTGGATGAAGGAGTGAATACAAATTTTCTGTACATTTTCAATATAATTGCAAGTTTAAAGAGTCTTACATAAGCGTCTTGGAGCCTATTTTTACTTGACAATAATGTTTATATTCCGAATCTAAAATTCTTGGGTATAGCGTACAACTTAACAGTGCATTCATTTATCATTGTTGTCATAAAGTTTATTTTTTCATGCAAGTTAGATTTAATTATGTAAAGTACCTTTAAGGAAGTTTTTTTGTGTCTGAATCTTGGCAGATGCGAAAACATGAATATCTTTCGAATTCGGTATCGTATTTTGATTTTCTTATGGTATTAAAAGGAATTTACACTTTCTTTGAAAATAGATACCTAATCATTGTTTTTCTTACAATTAGGGTGCTACCACACCAATCGATCGACATCGACATGAAACAGGGGGGGGGGAATTTTTGAACTTCCATCGCTCGATTTAGTCACTAGAAAATCGGCGGAAAACAGCGAAATGCAAATTTTTGAAATACGAGCGATACAATTGAGAATCTGGTGGTAGGTATTGACCACTCGTTTTCAATTCTATTTGTAGAATTGAAATGCCTAGTATTGGAGATATTGTTCAACGAAATACACAAAATCGAATGGTGGTAACACCCTTAGCTAGGGATCGGATGTTAGTTGATTTGTGTAAGATTGTCCCCAAATTGTTAAATAATTCTTTATTATTGACTTAATGACACTGACAGCAGGTTACATATCACACTGTTTTACTTTTGAATTATTTCCTGGCCTCCAACACGACTGCTCGCCACTGATCCCGGTCCTGTGCCGTGTCTCTCCAGTTCTCAACCCGGAGCTCGCGCAGATCAGCGTCCACCACATCCGCCCATCGATACCTATCATTATTTTATTTCCGATGTAGTATTAAAAGCATGTCATCCAATCTTCTCAAGTAACCCTAGTAGGTAACCTCTTATTAAACTTATTAAAAAACAACAATACAAACACCGCGGGGCAGAAAGACCTAACATTTTTACTTTTTTTATCACGACTCCCACCGCGCGGCCCGCGGCACATTCTTTCAGCCAAGCAGCCCAAATATGCTGGCAACACAGCCATAAACGTCCTATCTGAGAAGTTTGACATGTAACGCATATTATGGGAATTAGATAACTGTAATATTGTAACATTTTTGCTTGGAGGCACTCCGGCCATTTTGTGTCTTGCTTTTAATACTTTTTTGGAGGCCGGGGGCGTTTGCTTGTTAGGATTTTATTTACTGTGGAAATGTAATAAAATTGGTAGAATGAGGTAAATAATGCTGCTGTATAAACTCCAATAGTAGAACATAATAATATTATTATAAAAAAAATACCAATATTTTAGTTTAAATGTGTTTCGTAGTTTTATTGTACTAATTTTCGTATTCATTTGTTTCAGGTACTTAATTCTAGCTACATGAAATGAACCCTTTTACATTGGTAAGGAGCATTTATGGAAAGCATTTAAGTTTGGTGCTGTAAAAATACACTTTCTACATTATTTTCTAGCAAAAATTTCGCTTAATAAGACAAGAAATATAAATAAATTAGAACTATTAAAATACGTAAGTACGTGTATTTAAACTGGCTCATGTATAGGATACAAAAGTAAAAGTAATTCAACCCGCACTCCCGTTATCGGCATTCCGCTTGGCGGCGCCACTGATGTCTTTATTGGCTATTATATTTATGCCACATCTTGACTTATGTAGCGGGTATGATAAGGGCTTTGTTTTCGAAGGGAGACATTGAATTGTATAGATTGATACATAGAATACTATATTTATAAGCACATCATCATCATCATCATTTCAGCCTATATACGTCCCACTGCTGAGCACAGGCCTCCTCTCATGCGCGAGAGGGCTTGGGCTATAGTCCCCACGCTAGCCCAATGCGGATAACCAGCAGTGGTGGCCGAGTGGATATGACGCCTGACTTTCAATCCGGCGGTCGCGGGTTCAAATCCTGGCTCATACCAATGAGTTTTTCGGAACTTATGTACCTACGAAATATCATTTGATATTTACCACTAGCTTTTCGGCGAAGGAAAACATCGTGAGGAAACCTGCATACATCTGCGAAAATTCAAAGGTGTATGTGAAGTCCCCAATCCACACACAAGAATAAGAATGAATAAATTTACGTTATATATAACGTAAATACCGTAACGTAGTTATAGTATACTATAACTAGCGACCCTCCCTGGCTTTGCACGTTACAAATTGTACACATAAACCTTCCTCAAGAATCACTCTATCGATAGGTGAAAACCGCATGAAAATCCGTTCAGTAGTTTTTGAGTTTAACGCGGACATACAAACACACAAACTGACAAACGCGGCGGAGGACTTTGTTTTATAAGGTGAAGTGATTTTATAAAGTAAGAGAACTCTAGCGTAACCCTTTTTGTTTTTAGCATGATACGCTACGCGATTGTGCTACGAATTATGTTTTCGTTGTACACTTCAATTTTACTTACCACGCGCTACGCCGTAGCACCGTAGCACATGTGTGTATGTGCGTATTGTGCGTAAGCGCATCAAAACCCGATTCTGATTTTAATTTTTTGTTCTGTAACTGATATGGATTGATCTGTCAGCTGATAAAAATTACATGTTTGGATCAGGCTCCATGAGTAGGCCCATAAAACAGAAAAAATCTCCTCCTTTGCAGTCGTGTAAAAAGAAGACAGAGACATTATATTATTCAATTATTATTTTTAGTCATCATCATCATTCAATTATTATATTATTCAATTATTATTTTTAGTCATCATCATCATCTTAGCCATAAGACGTCCACTGCTGAACATAGGCCTCCCCCTTGGACCTCCATTCGTACCGGTTGGAAGCCACCCGCATCCAGCGTCTTCCGGCGGCTTTAACAAGGTCGTCCGTCCATCTTGTGGGTGGACGTCCTACGCTGCGTTTGCTAGTCCGTGGTCTCCACTCGAGCACTTTTCGACCCCATCGGCCATCTTCTCTGCGCGCAATGTGGCCTGCCCATTGCCACTTCAGCTTGCTAATCCGGTGAGCTATATCGGTGACTTTAGTTCGTCTACGGATCTCCTCATTTCTGATTAGATCATTATTTTTAGTATTAACACTTTTTTAACGCTAACACATAAACGTAAACTACAATTTACACATGAATAGCAACGGGAGTCCTGGAGGTAAAACTTAAAAAAAAAATTTAGAACTCAATGCGACGTAGTTCCAACAACTAATATCCAATAATATTGAAATGGACAAATGTACTCGCAACACATATTTCCAGCAAAACATTTCCAACTAAACTCCAATTCATTACCTGTAGCCGTAGGCAATAATTACTCTAACATTACTAATTATGGCAACATTAGTCCCGCGAGTCACATTGCCGGCCGCAATTGCAAATTAATTCAGTTTTAGTTCACTAGTGCGGCAATGCGTGTTTTTGCCGTGTCGTTGTCATGTTTCGTGTAATTTTGTGGCTTTTGAGATATGCCGGCAGTACACTGTTATTAGCCAAATGCCCAACAATTATGCCAATTACTATAGTTTTTCAAAGGACTGTCTGTTTTCAAACAGACAGAGAGAATCATACTACCTTTGTCTAACGTGTTTTGTCGTATAGTAGGTATATTTGAGTTTTGAAATATGTTGGTATTTAGTACAATATTTTTAAGCCAAATGCACAACTTCTATCAAAGTAAATAAGATATGGTTAAAATGATTTATTTGACGTCTTACAGCTATTACTCGTAATGAAAAATACTCACTTTTGAAACTTGTAGTGCACCCTAACAATAGATGCAAAATTGCTGACTTTCTAATAAAATCGGTACCATGACTGGTGCAGTCACCTGCAGGAATATGTTACTCAGTGTTACCAACTTGGCAAAATGATGCCAGATCTGGCATATTTTCACTCGCTTTGGCACCAAAATTTTCCATTTAGCATCTGGCATATTTTTTAGCATAATTTAGTCTAAGCCAAGTTTGCACCAACTTGGCAGCAACAATATGCGCCATCGCCTTATGTGGTTCATATTTTCATATGAATTTTGACTTTTGTGGCCGGATGGACGTCGACGGACTGTATATAGTTGGTCATGCAGATCTTGTCAGTAGGAAAAGGCGGCAAATTTGAAAAATGTATGTGTTTTAAGTGTCTATTTTCAAGTGACATTGTAGCTTTTTTTTTGGCATATTATCAAAAAGCTTTGGCATAATTTTGGCATAATCTAGACATTAGTGGAGCATTTTTACAAAATCATAGTTGATCAGAATCAGAGAGATGTTACTCTACAAGGGCAGCAAAAATATCTGACACGATCTTATTTGTGGAGCGTGTCTCATATTTTTGCGGCCTTCGAAGAGTAACATATTATTGCAGGTGACTGTACATACTTTTCAGTTACTTTATACTAAATAGTGAGGGCCCGATTCGGATTTTGAAATAGACATCTATTAGATATCTTTTAGACATCACCAAGATACGATAACGATATGTTTAAGATCTAACCTGTCAAATTTGGCATTTTCGCGATTCTGGAGATAATCTTGAACTATTTCCACAGGTCACAGGTAGAGATCCAATTCACATCTAATAGATATCTTACTCTATCTAACGTAAAAGTGACATTGGTTGCCCGAATTGCGCTGCAAAAGAGAACTAGTTGATATCTAAACTATAACGTATCTAGAATGGATCTAGTACGTGTCGTCTCTTGTGAATATCTTGAAGTTTGAATACGGCAGCTGGAATGGATCTAGTACGTGTCGTCTCTTGTGAATATCTTGAAGTTCGAATACGGCAGTAACTCGATCCTATCTTTTCAGCAATATACTTACAGGCCTGTGGATAATAGCGACTTAAGAGCTCGTTGATTATGATTACAAGCAACGCTGGCTTAATGCCTATTCCACACATTATCGACAGCTGATATTATCTCGACGATTTTGTGACTTTATGATATCATTATGAGGTGAAAAAAATATGATAAGCTGTGAGTGAGCTTATAAAGGCTACAAAATTTTGTATTCGATGATAAATTTTAATTTTTCATACAGCAGTTAACGTTAAGCAGGCCACTGACGAGTCTTCCAAATGGATGCCGTTACAATGGGTACATCCAAATGGACGGCATCCAATTATTTAGTACACTGACGATCGATCCATTTCATACGTCCATACTTCAATGCCATCGGTGCTCTGGCTTCACTTGCTTGTGTGTGCTTTATCGGTGCAAACACTGCCTAACCTATCCTTATCATACAATACAAACACAACATAATTCAACTATACTTGAGCAAGCAAATCTTGTCAGTAGAAAAAAAAACTGGTCAAGTGCGAGTTCGGACTCGCGTTTCAAGGGTTCCGTACATCACACAATTTTCAACAATTTTTTTTGTACATGAAACGTGACGTGAGTGAAACGTCTTGAAAATCCCGAATGGGTCAATCAAAGAAGTTTTCTGGTGTGGTGGCTTATATCTCTGCAACTATGCAAAGTAGCTTAGATAGGAAGATTAAATGCCGAACAGTAGTACAAGTGTCCAAATGCGAAGAGTGAAGACCGAGCTCCGCCTAGGGCTGATAGCTCGGAGCGTCCGACGACGGGTCGCGCTTCCTAATACAACTTCCGCAAGTGTTTTAAAAGCGAAGGCGGAAGAGAGATAATACCTACAGGGTGGCCAAAAAATAAGTGCATTCCCGTAGCCGGGGAGGTTTTCGGATTGTAATGAGCTTTACAACTTTTACTATGGGACCAACCCCGAAATCGCGAAAAAAATGTATCCTCCCATAGAAAACGGACCAGTCAAAATGTATGAAACAGGCAAATTTTTCCTTGCAATTTCGGGGTTGCACGTTGGCAACGGGAATACACTTAGTTAATTTTTTGGCCAGCCTGTATAGTGCTTTTTAAAATACGTAACAATAGTAACCTAATCAATCAGTACTACACTTGTACCAATGCGGCTGTGTGCCAGATACAGCCTATAGTCACACCAATAAAAGTCTGCAGCGATTTGATAACCCACGCAGTGTAAGTGTTATTAATACGTCATAATTTCATAGAAGTTTGACGTTTATTTATTTATTTATTATTTATTTATTTAATCTTTATTGCACAAAAGAAAAATCTTATAGTACAAAAGGCGTACAAAGGGTTTAATATGACACTTGCACTGCGTGGGCTATCAAAATCGCTGCAGACTTTTTACGGTCTAACTATAGTCGCATTTTTTGTCGTCATTCAGATTTACGCTTGAAGTTAGCTTCAAGCGTGAGTTGGAATGGCACGCCTCTTCGGGACGCTTCGGGCCTTCGGCCTTATGCGGATATCAGCCTAGGGCCTTCGCGATAGCTGTCTACATCACGTTTCACTTAAACCATTGCGGCTGTGTCCCTAAAAAACCTAAACCGCATTTTTGTTCTTAAATCCGACTCACGCTTGACTGTAGATTTCTAATAGGTTTTCCTGTCATTTTTAGGTAAAGGACTATTTTGTGTATTTTTTTCAGAATTTTAGACTCTGTAGTTTCGGAGATAGAGGGGGGGAATGGTAATTTTTTGTCTATTTTCTTGAATAACTTCTAAACTTTTTATCATAAATTTATAAAAAAAATATATTTGAGATTCTTATAATGAGCTCTTTCGTTTGATATGTAACACGATATAGTTTGCAGAACTTTGTTTTTAAATTTTATCATTTACCCCCCAAAAGTAGCCCTTATGTTTAAAATTCATTTGTTGACGTTACATATTCGTCTTTGGGTCAGAGACTTACATATGTGTACCAAATTTCAACTTAATTGGTCCAGTAGTTTCGGAGCAAATTGGCTGTGACAGACGGACGGACAGACAGACGCACGAGTGATCCTATAAGGGTTCCGTTTTTTCCTTTTGAGGTACGGAACCCTAAAAACGGCAAATTCGAAAAATGGCGGGTTAGAAACACTGATTATAATCTAGCTTACATACGTACTATGGTACTAAAATAGGTACACAGAATTCATTACATAAATAATAAAAAATAATCATAAAATTATAAATTTAAATTTCGCGCCATCTGTATTGCGTGAATTCCGCAATTCGGTGCCGAATTCTATCACTTTTCTATTAACCTATATGAAAAGAAGATACCTACCTTATTACATTCTTTTTTAAAACAGTTTCTCATTGAAGCAATTTTCTTTTTAACGGTGTCTATATTGGCATTTTGGTCTTGAGTCTTGAATAACAACAACAATTTTTCTAGCGCGGCATTTCTTTTATCTTTGTTGTGGTAGTCGTCGTTTGTGACTTGCCATAAACTTGGATTATTCCGATACTCCTCTATTACCGACAAAACAAAGTCTCGGCCTCTCATTTTTACGATGAATTCGTTGTGTCGTTACTTGGTGGCAGCGCCATGCAGACTGAATAAAAAATGGACGTAGTTTTGCACATTCACGGAGCGTTTGGAGTGCGTCCAGATGGCGTGGCGTACGTTTGGTGTACGTTTCTTGCATTGACGGTCAGTCCAAGGTCGCCACGCCGATACGTCCAAATGGAGTGGCGTGCTGGATTTCAATCCAAATGGAAATCCACGATTAGGATGCCGTTTAAAAACATTGTACGTTTTTGACATTCACGGACCGATTTTGGAGCGCAGCCACGCTATTTGGATTGATGGAAGGCTCGTCAGTGGCCACCTTTAAAGCGCAATGCACAATATTGTATTAATTGAATTAACATGATATTTTAAGTGATTAAGCGCCATTTGCACCATACCACTAACCCGCGTTTAAGGGCCACTTGCACCATCCCACTAACCCGGGATTAACCGGTTAAAGCTGGAGTTGCCATGGTTACCAGTCCAATTTGACACTAAGTTAACGGTTTAACCGTTTAACCCCGGGTTAATGGGATGGTGCAAGTGGGCCTAACCGGTTAAACCGTTAACCCAGTGTCAAATTGTACCACCATGCTAACTCCAAGTTTAACCGGTTAATCCCGGGTGAAAGGTGTAATTGGCCCTAAGTGATTAGGAATTAAACCTAACCTGTAAAAGCCTCCTCAATATCGTAAGCTCAAACGTCGGTGTGTTTAACTTAACCAGGCGTGTCTCACTCCGCGATTTCGTCGCTTTGCTACAGGTAGCTAAATGTACATCTGTTCGACCCCAATTTTGGGGTTTGCCATAAGCCGCGCGTGGCGCTGTCGCCACCTAGTGGCCATATCTGTGCTGATCGTGACAGACGCGTTAGAGAGTGAGTCTTCTGTACCTAGTATTATCATTTATTCTGTGACTTAACCCCATAAACATTGTTTAAGCGACCTCATCGCTCGTCAAGCAACACCTAAAATAAAAGGCGGATGACTGGCGTAAAAGGTGCCAGTAACGTCGTAATTGCTTAGCATTTTCAAGTTATTTTCATAAAATCTATGAAATAAAATGAGAATTTTGTTATTTACAGAATGACATTACAACATTGCTTCCATCGCATTATACAGGGTGGCCAAAAAATAAGTGCATTCCCGTTGCCAAGGAGATTTTGGGATTATACTGAGCAACTTTTAGTATGAGACCAACCCAGAAACTACGAAAAAAATTACCCTCCCATAGAAAATGAACCTGCCAAAATGTATGAAACAGCCAAAATTTTTTTTGGCAAATACGGGGTTGGTCCCCGTTCGACACTAAATACAACTCCATAGACATATTCTCTAACCCACCTTCCAAATTCAAACTCATCGTTCATAGTTCGAGCACCGAAAACAAAAGAATGACTGGCACAAAAACGGCAACGCCATCAAGACGCCCCATTAAGTTGATGAAGAAAGTATTTTATAGCTGGCAACCCTAATTACACAACGTAGCGAGCGGCAGATGGTTCATTTGGTTTGTGCAAACTCATTCAATGGATGATTTCTGTCAAATTCTCGAGAGCTAATAGAAACCAATGTCAAGTCGCTTGTGTGGAAAATTACGTACACATAACTCATTTCTTATTTTAAGTGTAGGTGAAGTTTTATTAGAAACCTAGACTTAAATATCGGTATGATGCCACATTTCAACTTATTTGAGAGAATTATACCTATGCATTTTGAAGCATGATAACGAACTAATTTAAGCGTGCGGTGTGTCCAGTGCGTCTCACTTGCACCATAGTTGGTAGTAGTAAAATTGTTATCATATTTTAAAAACATGCTTATGGTTTCTACTTATTAATACTTATATGTTAGTTAGCTACAATATATTAATTAATTACTAAGCAATAAAATTCTTGGTTCACTATAGGTGAAGTAAATACAATGTATTACGATTTACAAATATGGAATGCTATGCCAATATACATTTATACAACGCAAGAAAGAATTTGTTTTCATTTAAAACACTTTCTGTACCTTTTTACTCTGTAAGTAATTATTTTGAGTTTGATGCGCCATAAGACGATTGTGCCTCTCGCTTCCTCCTTCACGAAATGACAAAGACGCAGTCCACTAGGGCTGTAAAACAGCTGTTAAATGCTTAACGCGATTTGCATTGGAAATCTAATTTTTATTGCGTTTTAATCACTGGACTTTTGCCTTTTTATATCTCGCGAAGGTATAAAGTTTTATTTGATGTAATTAAAATGTATTTAATTTAATTGCCGACTAACTGTCAGTTTGTATTTTAGCAGATCACATGGCGAAATTTACAAGCGCAACGACGATATTTGTATGTATGTTATGAAACGCGAATGTATGTATGTCTGTTAGTCGCTATATTGCATATCAAAGAGTTCACACAAAAAGACAAATCAAAGTAAAAGATATGAGGTGAACTTATCCCTGCTAAAAGCTACCAACTAACTTTTGAGAAACATGACACACACCTTTGAGATCACGATATTAAACATTTTTCATTAGCACAGTAGCGCTTGGGTAATATATTCATATAATATATCTGTGGCAATGCCAACTATCGTTTATACTTGCCGCAAAACTAAGTGGCGAGTAAGGATATAATGCCATCTCTTTCACTCTTAGTTAGTCTTAACAAGGGTAAACGAGATAGCATTATAATCTCAGTCGCCTGTTATACGCGTTAAGTAGGTAGTCCTTTAATATCACTTGGTTACCGCAATCTCTAATCCGAACCTAACTCCAAATCTACTTCGAAGTTAAATCCCAAGTTAACTTACAAAAGGTAGTAACTGACTTACAATACATGACGGTTACGACCTTATAGTATAATATATAGTTATAATAGTATTGTGCAGTGAATTGTCTTCGGTTGAACATTTAGAATATTCTAGATGGAGAACAATAGTGTTAGGCATTATAGTTTAAGTTTTAGTTTAGTTTGAAACATCTGAGGTGCGTTAGTTACTCCTTGGCGTCTAAAATGTACTTGTAACCCGGCTGTATCAATTGTGACGTTCCACGGCAAAAGGTACCTTATAACGGCTGGCGGTTACGTCGCATAGCGCCGCAATAGTATTGGAGCGACGTTAATAATAGCGTAAGCGCCAACCGCCATAACCCGTAGGACGTCACAATTTATTTCAAATCACAATTAATAAATTAATTACAAAGCAAAAACGTCTTTGAAATATGTACAATAAGCAAAACGCTTTACTATGTATTTTCCGATCATTAAAAAAAGAGTTCTTGGTACTTTAAAGTAAGGTCCATCTATCAGTACAGTCAGCAGCAGAAGTTGCTAAACGGGCGAAGTGTTCAAAAATACCTTGAGACGCTCTTATTCTCTTAACAACAAAGTCGCGTCAAGATCATTTTGAACACCAGGCCGCGTAGCCAACATGCCAATCGCTTACGCTTCGTAGCGATCGAAACACAACTGTCACTGTCGCACTAATATGGAAGAGTGATAGAGAGACACACGCTCCAATATTATGCGCTATGCGACGTAAGCGCCAGCCGCCATAAGGTACCTTTTGCCGTGGAACGTCACATATCTTTACTATTTCATATCTAGTGAATCTCTAATTCATTTCGCGAATAGCGCCGACAAAGCGTTTTGTTGTCAAAGTGATAGCGATTGTTACCTTGGCTAGGCCGGCTGGACCGCATAGCAATTTCTGTTGCTGACTGTACTAAGCAAAATAAGGAAAACCGAATCAAACAAACGAAAAACGCTCCAACGATCAAGAAATTATTAATTTCAAGCAAAACGAAATCATAAATTGGAACGCGAATTCAAAATTCAAACTTGGAATTGGAGACGGTCCGGCGCGACGGTTTGAAATAGACCGGAAATCGGTGATCGGACGTAGGCGGGCCGGACATTGTCTTCCGGAAGCGGACGAGCGTGAGGGACGGCCCGGACCGGAAATAGCGTGTGTTACCAATAAGAGCAGAATGGTGCGATTAAAATTAGCAGTTGAAGGGTTATTTGGCGAGGTGTAAGGTGTAAGTGTAATGGTTATAATGAAAATACGAACAAAAAATAATTACCACAAAATAAAAAAAAATACTATGAAATATTTATTATAAACATGAGATGAGAATAACCTAGTCAGGTTATTCTCCATTCAAACACACAGTCGTCCATTCAAAGGTACCTAAAACTATGTAACAAACTTTAAACTTAGTAGTAGGTATATGAAAATCAAGCTGCTTTGTGTTTATATTAATAATATATAAATTAATAATAATATTTGCTTTGCTGTATGCTTACATACGCACATATTTAGGTACATTTTATGTAATCCTAAATCGGGCTACATCTGCAATAATAAAATATACAAAAGAACCAACGAATTAACCATAGGACCACTTTATTCACTTAGACCCACTTGCACCATCCCACTAACCCAGGGTTAAGCGGTTAAACCGTAAACCTAGTGTCAAATTGTACTGGTTACCATGGTAACTCCAAGTTTCACTGGTTAACCCCGGGTTAGTGGAATGGTGCAAGTGAGCCTTACATAGATAAATAACGCAACTAACTTTCTTTTTAAAATATTAGGCTGCATCCGTGGTTTAAGTTCCAAAGTCAATAAATAGCCAACGATAGCGATCGTCTATCATCAAGTTAGCAAGTCTGAAAAAGGCATGCGAAACAATACCGAGGGATAGAATTCAATTCGGACTCACTGCCAAGACTGTAATTCTCATAGCTTACCGAGGACATTGCTTTAAGCAAAAAGAATAGAGTATAGAGGGGTCCTGTCATAGTAAATTTTGTAGTCACAGTAAATTTCCTGCCATCTATCGACACACGACTAAAACTGAAAACTAAACGTATAAAATTATCAAAAAATTTATATATATATGGATAAATGATTTTATTATTTTTATATCATTTTGATCCGTGTTCATTAACTGATATCTATGTGTTAAAATTGTTAAATATGAAACGGTGTCGTCACGCCATCTAGCCGAGTATAGGCTAAAGGTGTGTGCGGCATCTATTCGAGAATGACTTTTTCTTGATTTCCGAGGCAAGTTTTTTCCTTAGACTTTATTCGTCTTATACGAAGTTACATAATTATGTCTTTGCTTTAAGTTAACTTAAAGAGACACTTGAGATTACGAATAATGGTGACTTTAAATTTTGCGCTAAAATACATAAAATCTTGACGTATTATATATTTCTCTGTAATCATTCAAACAGGCCGGCTATTATGCATGGCTTTATCCACAAGATAAAGTAACTGTCACTTTTTAACACCGTGGGATAGAAAGTGACGGTCATCGTTATATCACGCTGTCACGTAGATAAGAACGACCATCATATCTCTACAGGTTCTTTTTTATTTTTTTTATTATGAATGGGCTTACTCATGGCCACAGACTAGTCGAGGCGTAGACGTGACCTACGATGGAGCGAGCTCGCCCAGAAGGTGCCTGTTCACTCTTGATTTGAAGGTTGCCGGGTTATTAGAACACGGAAATATAGACGCCGGCAAGGAATTCCATTCCTTGGCAGTGCGCATAAGGAAAGTAGACGCAAAGCGCTTCGTGCGAATTGGTGGAATATCTACCATGTAAGGATGGAAACCGGCCGTGCGTCTAAAAGTCCGATGGTAAAATGGGGACGGTGGAATAAGCTCGTGTAGCTCTTGGGCACACTCCCCGAAGTGCAGCCTGTAGAATACCGACAGGCTGGCGACTTTCCGCCGATGGGCCAAAGACTGAAGCTTAGCCGTTAGCTTCTTGTCGCCAATCATCCTCCTGGCTCTGCGCTCCACTGAGTCCAATGCGGCGAGTATATTGGGTTGGTATTGGGTTGGTTTGGCTTAAGTGGCCAAAAAATTTAACATTTCTTCATTTTATTATAAGTAATTGAAAATTTGATGACCTGTTGCAAGATTATTTCATTTATTTATCCATATACCCATGACATACCCAACAGTATATCGCATTCGGGATTTCACGGATTTGAAAGGCAAACTTAGGCTGGATCAACTAAGAATTTGCGTTTGCTATGCAATGGCAACATCTGTGAAGCTCCTTAATAGCGATTCAATATGCACATAAATTTGTCTCGACTTCTGCATTGGATAGGGTCTGCGTTTTCTGAGATCTTGGGTAATCTTTAGGCTGGTTATTCTTTGCGGCTGGTAGGGATTTCATTTTTACTTTTAAATGAAGTGTTATATTTATATATTCACAGAGATGTGACTTATTTGAAATACTTGTATTTAAAATGCAAATACAAAATGCAAAATACCTATTTTGTATTTAAATACCTTTTGAAGAAAACTATTTTGTATTTTATTTGAAATAGTTTTTGGGACCTATTTTCTATTTTCAAAATACAAAATACTTTATAGTTAAGTTAATGTTAAGGTAATGTAGGTAGGAGTTACAATCTCTTGTGATGTTACAATCCTGGCAATTCTCTCATTCTTTTAACATGGAACTGTTGAATGAATCTGTTTAGTAACGTCGCACATGACCACAAGCGTAGCGAGTGGTTAAAAAAGTGGAAACTTGAGTGTTGTGAGGGTTTCAAGGCACAAGAGGAGAACAAACTTTTCTGCCCTGGTGAAACTCAAATGAGACATTTTCATCACACTAACGAGGGGCATTGTCTTCTTCTTCTTCTTCAATTTAAGAGGTATCCTCTTGTCGGTGGAGTATTTTCCATTTCTCCCTCTCATAAGCCATAGCTTTGACCTCTTGATACGACACGACACCAGCTATTTCTTTTATTTGGTCTATATAGCTACGTCTTGGTCTGCCTCTGCCTCTCTTTCCTTCTATCTTGCCTTCTATGATGGTTTTAAAGAAGTTGTCGTGCCGTAACAAATGTCCAATCATTTTTCCCCGTCTGTTGTTGATGGTGTTCAATATCATCCTCTTCTCTTTCACTCTTCGTAATACCTCTTCGTTCGTTATCTTCTCCGTCCATTTTATACCTTCCATACGTCTCCAACACCACATTTCGAAAGCTTCCAGTCTTTTTCGGTCTCTCTGAGTCATAGTCCACGTTTCACTACCATAAAGTGCGATACTCCAAATATACACCTTAATCATCAACTTTTTGCTCTTACATGACAAAGTAGATCTTAAGAGTTGCTTCTTCTGGTTAAACGCCTTTTTTGCCATGGCTATCCGTGTAACAATTTCTGGCGTACATCTGGAGTTCTTTGTAATTAAACTACCTAAATATTTAAAACAATCCACATTTTGTATGGGTATATTTTTGATCACTAATGGTGTATGCTGCCTATTGCATTTTGTAGTGGTAAGCGTTTTTGTTTTTTTGCAGTTGATACTCAAACCTAATTCATTAAATATTGTATCCATTGTTGATATTAGTTCTATTAGTTTATCTGTTGTTTCTGCAAATGCTGCGATATCGTCTGCGAACCGGATAAAGTGAATTGTTTCCCCATTAATTTTGACCCCACCCTTGTCAGCTTCTTTAATTTTCTTAATTGCGTACTCTATATATATGTTAAATATTAGTGGTGAAAGTGGGCACCCTTGTCTGACACCTTGCCTGATTCTTGCACTCCCGTTTTCCTCTCCAATCTCCACCCATGCTTCTTGCTCCTTATACAGTTGGTAAATAACTCTCCTATCTCTAAAATCCAGTCCGGCTTCTTTCAAAATACTCAACATTTGCCTCCAGTTGACTTTATCAAAGGCCTTCTCTAGATCGATAAATGCAATATGCGTTTCAAGGCCAATATCTAGGCGCCTATCTACAACTAATCGAAGAGCTAGTATTGCTTCTCTGGTACCTTTATTTTCTCTGAATCCATATTGATCTGGTCCTATATAAGCTTCTGATATGGGTCATTGGGGTGGGAGGGGCATTGTACTAGCTGTAAAACATTACAAATTAATGCTTTAAAAGTTGGCCGTTATAAACCATCATCCATACATCCTACCGGTTAATATGAGCAAACAACTAGAAATTTGCACTTAAGATAGAGGTTTGATTTCAAAGAATAAAGAGAGTCTTTTCAACTCGGAAATTCCGAGTAATACTTTTTAATTCAGACTAGGTATTCACTACTCAGAGTACTTTTTATAGCAAAGTATTTGTATTTTTAAAAAGTATTTTGAAAATACCTATTTAGTATTTTGTATTTAAATACATTTTCAAAAACTATTTTGTATTTTGCATTTGAAATAGTTATATCAAGGAAGTATTTGTATTTTGTATTTAAATACTTTTTATTAAGTATTTTTCGCATCTCTGTATATTCAATATAACAATGTTTAAACTGAATATTAAAGACTGACTTTGAAATACATTTACGAGAGAAATACGTTTCAGTTAAAGCTTTTGTAGGTATTTGTAACTTCAATTAAAGATTTTTTATATGCTTAATCGATTTTAACTACCGTATTCGAACTTCAGGATATTCACAAGAAACGACACGTACTAGGTCCATTCTAGATACGTTATAGTTTAGATATCAACTAGTTCTCTTTTGCAGCGCAATTCGGGCAACCATCAATGTCACTTTTACGTTAGATAGAGTAAGATATCTTAGTCATATTAGATCTCTAAGATATATCCTGTGGAAATCGTTCTAGAGTATCTTCAGAATCGCACAAATGTCAAATTTGACATGTTAGATCTTTAACACATAGTTATCGTATCTTGGGGATGTGTAAAAGATATCGAATAGATGTCTATTTCAAAATCCGAATCGGGCCCATAGTCCTACCTTTTACTATGAATTGACACTTGACGTTCACGTTAGGGACTGCGTAAATTCAATCGCAGTCCATCCCACTTGCACTGGCGTGTTGGTGCGATAGAGAGGGAATATGATCGAGTTCACGCAGTCGCTAACGTAAATGTCAAATGCCAACTCGTGGCAGCCGTGCTAAAGTTTATTTAAATTTATACTCCTGTTTGACACAAAAATCATTATCTTTAACATAATAAACTTTGAAGACAAACATTTTTTTTTAAATACATTTATCATAAAGTACACAACAATTTTATAACACATTATATTCCTCGCCAAACTGCAATTGCAGTTTGTTGGCGAGATCGCGCTCATCTTCACGTTCAAACATACATATTATGCTGTGCACTATGCACTAAATACTAAACTTAACTTAAATACATACTATCCGAAAAGCGAACATGCATGGCGATTATGTTGACAAATCAAAAAAGATAAAAGATTGCGTTGCTGGCTAACCAAAATTTGAAATAATCTACACAGATAAGAGATAACAAAACGCAAAGACACCTAGCACTCAACTTTCCACTCCACAGCTTCAAATCTCAAAAACCGTTGAGAGTGTATTTCAACCGTTTTCAAACGGACTCAAATAGCGAAGGCGATATTTTCCCTCGCTTTTCTACCACGGAAATAGCCTTCTACTGTTCGAACTTTATCTACGAGAGGCCGATTCTGATTTACAATTTGATAAGGTCTCCATCTATTGATACTCGTTTAGTCTCGAGTGGGTAGATTGGGCACACGCGCGAGAGAAATACCTTGTTAGACTCCTGATTGCATTTCGTCAGCACCAATCAGCGTGAGCCGCTGAATATTAAGGTATTTTCAAAATAAAATGAAAAGACCGAAAGATCAGACCATGTGATGGAATATGATCGCAAGAAGACCCTTTACTTTTTACTCATTATTATACAACTGATGACAACCAATTATGAGTCTTGTAGCTTGAAATAAATGAATTTTATTTATTTATTTTACGAGCTGAGGGTTTTTCAGCGCCATTGTGGTTTTTTGTGGTGCGCGTACCGCTGCCACACTGCTGGAGACCATCGCAAGCGCTGACTTCTGGCTTCTGGCGAAACGGTTTGACCACCTACACTAGAACAGGTGACGCAGAAAAAAACTGTTGTGTTGCCAAAATTACGTTTCCTTTTTAGATTATTAGGCATGTATGTTAGTCTGTAATGGATGTGTCTATGGGCCTTTGTTGCCTGAGAGTAAAAGATTTTTAATTATTTTTTAAATATCAATTTGAAAAAAACAGAATCGTCCTCCGAATCGTCATTTCAACTCGGGTGGCTCTTTGTGTAGTGTTCAATACTAAAAGGGCTTACGGACCTAAAGGGTACAAAAGACTTAGAGCCTTTTAGTTTTATGGGTATGCGATTTGTGACTTGGCTTTTAAGTTTTAGTTTACGGTTTGTGGATGATATGGTGTCGAAGTTTTCCTATGATTTAAAATTCTTTTGAATTCTGCGTTCTTTAAACTATATTTTGTACCTAGGCTATTTCTATGTTTGGGTAGTAATTTACAATTGGTAAACAAAAAATAGGAGTAGCAGACTTCTGTCAGAGCCGAATTAAATTGGTATTTAAGCAGTTAAAGCAACATTTTTGTTCTACACTCCTTATTGGAATATTTATAAGAAATAGAGATTGATAACATATTATTATGTGACATATTGTTGGTAAAATAGATATTTAAAAAAAACTAAAAATTAAAAGACGATGTTTACAGTACACAAAAAGACAATTTAGATTCAAAAGTACACAAAGTTTAATAACTAAGAATTAAAAGGTTGTAAGTTATAAGACTCTAGTATTTAAACAGCACAAAGTTTACTTACTAAAATATCCTCTAGTTTAATTGTATTTTCCTTCCAATTTGCTTATCCCGTGCATTCCTTTAATCTCCTCAAAACTTCGTCTCTCCCAACTTCGCCCTCGCTGTTTCTAGATAACTATGCACTGTTGGGTTGTTAGTTTCGTATACATTTTTGGTAACGTAAGTTTTAGCGTGTAAGAAACCACACTACCAAAGCCCGGAACCGGTTTTTTCTTCATACAAAAAATACCGGTATTATTACGTTCTTTTTCGTTCTTTGGTTTATTATTTCATTTTTAATAGGACAGTCTGATAATACCTACGAAGTCCACATAATATTAAAAACATATTGGGCTATTTTGGGATTAAAAACCGGTTCCGAGCCTTGCACACTAGGTACAAATTTTTCTCTCTATCTTTTTGTAGTTTTTAGGTCCAGGAGATTCTAACGGGTTTTGATAAGACTTTGACGATCGTATTCGTGATTGGCGAGCATATCACGAATCTTTTCCATGTTATTATACTTACTCGTACAAGGTACCGAACACGGAAGTTTTACGTCGCGTCGAGATGCCTGGTATTGAAGCACTGTACGGATATGTTGGCCGTTCTTGTCTACGTGACAGCGTGATAAAACAGTGTCCGTCACTTTCTATCCCACGGTGTTAAACAGTGACAGTTATTTTATTACGTAGATAAAGATGGATAAAGCTATCCATAATACGCCGGCTGATCATGAAGCATCAGCTAAGGTGGTTATGGAGCATTCCACGGGCTGTCCCGTACAAACGCATTTTATTTCCTGTGTTGCGACTTTTTTCTCGGCATTTAAAGCAGGCGATTATTTTTCTGTGCATATTTTTGACCATTTGTCATAGAAAAAGAAACTCTCAGAAACTTCGCGTTTGTACGGGACAACGGTAGACAATTTCATGGAATGCTCCTTATGGCCATGTCGTGCGTATGAAGAATAAGAGACTGCCCAAAACAATACTCTACTCGGAGCTCTCTTGTGCATTTCATAATCCGGATAAGGACGGAGTCGCCATTGCCGGATACGGCAAGGAAGGAAGAGAGATGACTTCGAAGTCAATAAGTAATAGCTTGGAAAACACTGGTAGTTATACCACCATTTATATTTTCACCAAAATTAAAATGGTGAGAAACATTTCTTGATAACAGGTTAGGACACGAAAGGAGTATTTAGAATGTTCGTTATATTTAAATTACTACCTTGTAAATTAAATTCACTTAATAAATAACTTGATATAAGGAATCATGATAGTCGATTATGATGTACTTACTCCAAAATTGATTTTGTAATGAAGTATTTAGTTACGAATAAGTATGAAATCAACCAATTACGATTATAAAATTAACCAAAGCATCCAAACACCAAAAGTCACACAACAAATGTACCATTCGCGCCCATTTCCCGTACCAATTACCCAAACTGCCAATTAGGCCAAGCAGAGCTGAGGCAAGGAAGGCATTACTCATTTGTAAGGAAAAAATCCATGGCACAGAAAATGTCGCCAATAGTGATGGGACGGTCATGGGAACGTTTGTGGTAATATGGGTCAAAAACGTTCGGGAACACAAAACAAAAAAACAAAACAAAAGTGCTTTTACTTGAATGTCAATCAACCAATGAGTGTCCAATTCAAGTATGTTATACTTAAAAACTGAGTTAACGATTAAGATGCATTTTTCTAAGATGCAAAATCATCATACGAAATTGAATGAATATAAAGTTAACAGTGTTAACACCTTGTATTAACATGCATGGATAAATTAACCTGAAAATTAAGTGTCGATTACCTAGGAACTCACACATTAATATAAAACACATACGAAAGACACCTAAGAAAAATATTGTAATAATCCGTAAAAGCCTTTAATGATAAAACTTAGGTACCTTCATCAAAACAGAACTCTTTCCTATAAAAACCTTATTATTCATAAAAACTTTAAGTTTCATCTGAAATAATAAACATGAACAACGCATGTTTGTTTATGACAAGTACATAGCTAATTTCTATTGTACTCGTATTCGACAGAAATTAAAATTCTGACACAAAGCAATGATGATATTTCAGGAATATTCCCGGGAATAAGAAAACATTCCCATGTCACGTCACTAGCCGCCACTATCTGACCTACTTCCTAGCTCAACGACCTCAGTGTATACCCGGCATTATTTTAAGGCAAGCCCGAATTTCACACTCCCATCTCCCAAGGAATTGTAACCTTATCTCTATTGTCACAAAGTCTATATTTATTTGAAAGTATATTAATTTAATTTAGGAATTTATCTGGTGGATCATGAGTGTAAAGTTTATGGTGTCTTTATCGTGCGTGTGTGAAGGTATTAAAGGATACAGCTGTTTATGTCAATAAACGTGAATATTTAATTTAGCTTATGATTTATGGCGGCTATAAATTAGAGAGATAGTAAATGACAGTAGTTTATTGGTTTGTAAATGCAGGTTGGTTTGTGTTTATTTTGTGAAATGTTAGTACAGTCACCTGCAATAATATGTTACACAACGAAGGCCGCAAAAATATCTGACACGGTCTTATTTGTAGAGCCATAAGAGCGTGTCACATATTTTTGCGACTTTCGAAGAGTAACATATTATTGCAGGTGACTGTACAAACAGCAACACTCTTAACTATCTATCGGTAGACCTTATGCCTTTTGTAATAAGGTTTACGAACTGTCAGTTAACACCAAACTACGATTTGCTTTAGAACCTTAGGCTAGATTTGAACTTAGTGGAGGGCTTAAACTGAGATAAAGCTTCAAATTATATTTGATTATTCTTGAGGTAAACTTTTCTTTGTTAGTCTAACAAGTAACTAATGTTACTTCAAAAGTTATTTTTAATTGGACACTCATTGGTTGATTGACTTTTAAGAACAATTTTGACAAACAACTTACTGAAACTGTCTCAAGTAAAGAAAGTGGTGAACTAAAGAAAATCCAATTAGCTGTCCTAAAGAAAAAAAAATTGAACTAATTTTATCAAAACCTATTGATATCAAAAATCTATGTGTAGAATTTTCATGAATACCAACATACAACGAACTGCCTAAAACAGAATAAATTCAACAGCCCTCTATTAAACACATAAAAACATTCATTCAACAATTTATTCACATCCAATGCCCCAATAAACTCCTTCAAAAACAAACTCATCGCCAAAACTGTCGCAACTAGGCACAAAAGAATCGTAAATAAGAGAGAATTGGGGCAAAAAGGACTAAGTGAATGCATCCAGTAATGAGAGTCGGAATTAGGACTCGGGTAGGTTCGGGTATGCTCGGGTGTCCTCGTAAATTGTCGCCGCAGTTTCGAATGGAATTGTTCTGCCATTCGCAAACGTATCCACAGTGTAAGTAATTTCAACCAGCTAAATTCGACCTTCAATTTTGCGTGGTTCTTAAGTAACTAGGGGTCATGTTATATGGAAAGTTCAGTGGCAAATCCATTGTGAATGAAGCTGTGGAGAGTTGACTAGGAGTTTGGAGGTTCTGTAGTTGGAGAAGTTTTGCAGCGATATAATTAAATGAGAAAACGTGCGAGGTTTTGCATGGCTGGGAGCGGGCGTGAAAATATGATTATTCGGCTTCTACATATGTCGTGCTGGTATAAAGTATGTTTCTAATTAATGGTGATATGTATGTTCAACGGCTCTTTAAATCAATAGCAACTTGTTTTTGACGTCTGTTGAACATTATAATAATTATCATAATCATTATACTGCTCATAACCTAAGGTTCTTGTCATTTTAAAGATTAAAACGTCACGAGACCGCTTCTTTATACCTACAAACGTTTGTATGGAAAACTGGTCGTCCACTATCCTCTTAAGAAAGGTATGAAGTGAAAAATCTAGAATCTAAACCTATTGTAGTTTTATTACTGATTGATTTAGTTAAAAGGTTTAACTTCTTTGTTTTGTAATGTATTGCTTAACAGAAAACAAGATTTCGTTTCGGAGCCGGACTTAACGCGTTCTACCAGTCAATGTTTGGGCTTGTAGTAGTGTAAAATCAAATTGAATACTCTTGTAAATATCCTAAAAAGGGTTTTAAAGGAGAAAACAGCTGGCGGATCATCCACCCAAATGAACGGGATAGGAGCAAAAACTCATAAATAACCTAAAAAAGTCAATTTTATTCAAAGGTTTTCACATGGAACCCTAAAGAGGAAGGGAAGACAAAAAGGACCAAGAGGGCTATCTCAGCCCATTCCTTTGATTGCCTCGAGGATTTGATCGCGATTGATTTGTGCACTGAATGGCGGTTTAATGATACGGTCGGAGAAAACGTACAAAAAGTAAAGTTTATGTATAGAAATCTTTCTTTATCCGTACCTGTCTTATGTGCAATAAAGTGTTTACATACATACATACATAGTACTCGTAGTACCGTAAAATGGAGTGAGTAGGCGCAAAACTGACATTCAAACCTCGATAACATTTTATTTTTACATATGCATAACTGAATGGTGTATATAATAAGTGTTCCGGACGTTTGTATTTTATTTAGTATTTATTTTATTTTGGGTAGTTCCATTTCATATAACTTTGACGATAAACAGGAAAACCCACCTTACCCCGTAGTCCCTCGTATTTGGGGTGAGTTGGGTTTTCATACAAAGGTGATTTTGGAATATTGTTGGATCGATTTTTTTTATTATGAATATTACTATAGCTCCATTTTAAATTGGAATACATTATTTTTGTAACAGTAGCCTTTAAAACCCATCTCACCCCCCTTTCAATCCTTCTCTCCCCATTCATAATCCAACTCTTCCCGCGAAACCTACTCACCCCATTTTACGGTACCTATATTTTTCCCGTGATTTTAAAATGCTTAGAGGTCTAATTAAAATTTGAATATATCTACTGCCAGCGAAAAACGTATTATCGTCTACAGACGTAGCGCGTTGCTTGCGCTGGTAGTCAATATTACCTGAATGAGTTAAGATAAATGTATATGTCGGCGGCCGATCGTAAGATCAGGCATATCGTGAAATTCCTAGGCATATCGTGAAACGTGAAAATCTTTGACTCGTTCCCTGAGTCGACGTAGCCCCGCGTACCCTCGCTCCTATTTCTGGGCAGTTTGCCCTTCGGGCATCTGAAGCAACTTAACGAACCTATCTTACCTATGTATTGGTTTAATGTGACTATCCTCAAAATAATACACAGGAACATTACGATCTGCCTGATCTTACGATCGGCCGCCGACATATACATCAGGAATGTTACGGATGCAGATTTTTTGACATCCGCGGATGCGGATGCGGATGCGGATATTTAAAGCCTCATATCCGCGGATGCGGATGCGGATGCAGATGTCAAGATTTGGTACTCAAAAAACGTCAAATGTTACATTTTTAGTAGTTTTTATTTAAAAAAAAACGAAACATTTAGTATTTGAACAAGAATATAGGTGTGTTTTATTTAATAAACAATAACTTGGCCGGTTTTTCGGGATCTAGACGATTTCGTTATATATAACGACGAAATTGCCTAGCACTTACGCCAGCGGTGCCGTCTCTAATACGTTCCTGTTACCTGCTCCGCATCGATTTTATGCGGATGCGGATGCAGATGCGGATGTTGAAAATAATGCGGATGTTCCGCGGATGCGGATGCGAATATGCGCAACATCCCTGATATACATAATAAGTACTCCATAATAGCACTTTCTCCTGCGCAAATTAAATTATCATTTCCCTTTCATTACTTCAAAAACAATGCTCCAATGTAAACAATATCTCGGAAACATTAAGATTTCGCCTGTTTTCCAACGAAAAACAATATTCAAAATAATTAGACGAATATTCACCCTGAAAGGGTAAAGTGATACAATGAGAACGTTATTAATTATGTTTTGAGAATTGTTACATTAATTATAAATTTCGGGCTCGCATATTGTTGATATTTAAATGGGATTCGTAACGGTGTTTTTGTATGATTTACATATTGTTATATCTGATGTAATTAATTAATTAGTATTTATTTATATCCAGTATTTGCGTGTTGAATACACAACATCCGACATTGACTCAAGTCACTGACACATCTTGAAAATGAAATGCTCAAAAATATCTGAACACGAACTGTAGCACCTCGAGAATAGAGTTCAGATATTTGTGAGCACCTTGGCCGTTCCGATGTATCTGATGGTGACTGTACCTCCATGAACTGTACTTGCATGGCCCCTTTATGAATGAATTCATTCATGATGTCCATACAATTTTGGAGCTCGCTGTACACACAGCTGCAAAAGTGCATACCCACTTTATGAACATACAAGTAATTAGTATTTGATGTCAAGGTCATGTAGAGAAAGAGAAATAGTTTATTTTGTCCCACAGCGGTATCATGGTCGCGCGTTTTTATCACCTGTCCATATCATGCGTCACTTTCGCACTTACATACTTGTTAGAAGGTGACAAATGATAAAGAGCCGGCCATCTTAGCCCTTCTGGGCAAGAGAAACAGTATGACTATTCTATTCTTGTGCCCCAATGTTTATCTTACCTTTTCTAAACTTATACCGGGTGTGGCTTGAAACATGAGCAAATAATTAAAACATAGATTGTACTCCTCAAACGGTGACACTTTTGTTCAACAACTTTAAAAAAATATGAAGTATTTAGACTCCCTATTTTTCATACAAAATAAATATATCATAATAATGGACGCCATCGTCACGCCATATTATTGTGATTGACGTTGCTTGTCACGCCTTAAACATAACAAAATTCGCAATACATTGCGTCTTAGAATAAACTTTAAAGTGTATTAAAAATCAAACCACAAGTTAGTTTTAAAAGTTGCTGAACAAATGTTGGTCAGTATGAGTACAGCCTACAGTTTAATTTTTTGCTCGTATTACAGGCCACACCCGGTATAACATTCCTCAGGAAAAAAACAGGATCCGAGCAGGCCGTTGAACCCTCGAACCAGTCGGCATCCTTTCATCTCTTATATTTAAATCAGGCTGTTCCGCCAAATCCTAGCCTGACCCATTTCCGGGCCGTGATGCTGCACACTTCCGGCCGAGGTGCGGCCCTTTGCTCGCGGATTTGTATTACAGTGGATTATTGGAAAAATAATGATTTGGTGAAATGTATTATTCTAAATAGTTATTTAATTTGCTTAAAACTTTAGCAGCTCAAATTATTTTTTTTCTTATGATACGGAGATCCAACAGATAAGAATACAAATTAGCGGCAATGAATAAGAGATGGAATGCCAATTACAGGATCACACTTACCTACATTCAAGTTCATCATAAATCCCGATATACATACCTATGTATTTTCCTATTATTATTACATACAACTTCCGAGAGGGATATTCCCTATATTAAAATTACAAAAAATCTTGCGGAAATAGGCGCCATACTAGGGAATGCTCTCAATACTGAGTTTATATGGCGAGAACCGGGAATTCCCGGTTCCGATACTGTGTTAGTATAGAAAACCAGTACCGGGAGCACTACCTACCATACATATGTTTAAAAAAGATGTCTTTGTAATATATAATTTGTGGAAATAAAAATATGGATATTATTCAACTTGTTAAATAGTCTGTCAATCTAAATAATTTTAATTTTAGTAAATTTTAAACGTTCTCTCATAATCCTCATTCTAATCGCGTGAACTCAAACCCGTCGCAAAAATACAACAACTCCACCCGCATCCTCCGCTGCGCCTTCAATTCAAAAAAATAATAATAACACTTTGCATAACCATCCCTCGCCGGATCCAAAACGCGCATTTTTCACTGAAACGAGCCTTCTGTAAGTAGGTTAAGTGAAATCTGGTAGCAAAGTCTTGTGAGTGCTTCGATGTAAGCCCCCTTTCTGGCTTTAAACGGCGAGATGACCCAGATCTGTCTTAATCGAGTGGCGAATCCAGTTCTTTCGCTTTGAAAGCGTTTTCGCCATTTGTGCATTGCATAGGGAAGATTCTACGACGAATGAAATGCCAATGTTTGAAGTATAAATCGAATAGAAATAACTACAGGGGCATTCCATGAAATCGTCTACCGTTTGTCCCGTATAAACGCGAATTTTCTGAAGATTTGCAGGTATGAGAGTTTCTTTTTTATGACAAATAGTCAAAAATATGCACAGACAAATAATCGATTGCTTTAAATGCCAAAAAAAAAGTCGCATCACAGGAAATAAAATGCGTTTGTACGGGACAGCCCGTGGAATGCTCCAAAAATCTAATCATATCCTTCGTGATCCGAATATTACCGTATTTAACAGGGTATCAAATCGTAATGTAGGTAATTGAGACATTTATCATAATTTTCGCCACTAGTATTTATCCAATGCTGCTAATCCTTGAGACATTTAACATTTTGCGCCTCTAGTATTTATCCAATGCTGCCAATCCTTGAGACATTTAACATTTTTCGCCACTAGTATTTATCCAGTACTGCCAATCCTTGAGACATTTAACATTTTTCGCCACTAGTATTTATCCAATGCTGCCAATCCTTGAGACATTTAACATTTTTCGCCACTAGTATTTATCCAATGCTGCCAATCCTTGAGACATTTAACATTTTTCGCCACTAGTATTTATCCAATGCTGCCAATCCTTGAGACGTTTAACATTTTGCGCCTCTAATATTTATCCAATGCTGCCAATCCTTGAGACATTTAACATTTTGCGCCTCTAGTATTTATCCAATGCTGCCAATCCTTGAGACGTTTAACATTTTGCGCCTCTAGTATTTATCCAATGCTGCCAATCCATGAGACATTTAACATTTTGCGCCTCTAGTATTTATCCAATGCTGCCAATCCTTGAGACATTTAACATTTTGCGCCTCTAGTATTTATCCAATGCTGCCAATCCTTGAGACATTTAACATTTTTCGCCTCTAGTATTTATCCAATGCTGCCAATCCTTGAGACATTTAACATTTTGCGCCTCTAGTATTTATCCAATGCTGCTAATCCTTGAGACATTTAACATTTTGCGCCTCTAGTATTTATCCAATGCTGCCAATCCTTGAGACGTTTAACATTTTGCGCCTCTAATATTTATCCAATGCTGCCAATCCTTGAGACATTTAACATTTTTCGCCTCTAGTATTTATCCAATGCTGCCAATCCTTGAGACATTTAACATTTTTCGCCTCTAGTATTTATCCAATGCTGCCAATCCTTGAGACATTTAACATTTTTCGCCTCTAGTATTTATCCAATGCTGCCAATCCTTGAGACATTTAACATTTTGCGCCTCTAATATTTATCCAATGCTGCCAATCCTGCAAGAAGTAAGTTTTTTTCAATATCGCATCTTAATTTGACGGCCTGAATGGTTTTTTTGCAAACTAACTCGTGCTTGACAATTATCACTAGAGATAGTTAGCATAACACTTTAAACAGGAGATGGCCATAGGAACTCTGTGATGAAACAACGCAACCTAGTGTTTGGTGTTTTTAGAATTGTCTCAGATAAGTATTAGTTGCCTGTGGTAAGAAAAGTACAGTCAGCGAGAAATGCTTATACCAAAAATGAAATTTTAGACAAGTATAAGTATGTCTGAGCAATGCCAGTAATTCCATTCAGAGACTAAAACAAACCACACTCAGAGCAGACCCTTCGTTAGATGAGCTATTTCATGAATAAACATAAAGATGGCGGAAACAGCTGATTTACTACCCCCGCTCGGTGCAAGCATTATCTCTGAAGAAATGAGTTTGTGCTCTTGGAAATTCTGTTTACTTTCTAGTTTTAACATGTAGCACGAAATAAAAGTAAACAATAGTAAGAAAAGTAAAAGAGATGATAAACGAGTTTCCGAAAGAAATTTTAATTTTATTTTCTATGATGTAATTGATCAACTTCATTATTTGACTGCTCATAAATTGTAATTGTTCTTGAAACTTATTAGAATTGCATAGACAACAATTATTTGATCTGTGCAATTCTAATAAGTCTGTCGCAAGTACAAATGTGCAAGTCTCGAAAAATTTCTGAGAAATTTCATGGGAACTAAAATAAACTTTCATTTTGGAAACGAAAAATTTCGATCCCCATACATAAATTAGAGATTCGCGATAGACCCGTCTATAAATGTGAGTTAAGTACATATAATTCGAGAAGTTTCCAGAATTATATGTGGAAATTTCACAATTTTGAAAATTTTCCGATGGCACATTCCTTGAACGGACTAACCTCAACAACTTGAGCCGAGATTTGCATTACCGCGTTAACTCCCGACGGGCCACATCTCTAATTCAATCTGCGCCTATCAAGTATTCATGTATATGATAATCCGCTCGAGCCGTTGAATTCATAGCTCTGTGCTGTGTTATTACTTATTATTTGTATTACCCCCGAATTCATTTGATTATTAATTAAAATATATTTCAAGTACTTAATCCATTATAATATTTATACGAATCAATGTCATATTTTAAAAAAATACATTGAATTTTTGGTTTATGATGAGGCATTTGACTGTTGGAACCGGACCAAGTTAACGCTGCATTGCATTTGCAGTGACAAAGTGTAAACATGTCATAATTCATGTCAAATTTATATGAAAATATGACGTTAATAATGACACCTCTTCACTTTGTTCTGTTCAACTCGGTGCGAAGTTAGCTTAGACCATACTCTATACCTGTGAGAAATAAAATACGATAGCTTCATTAAAATATTAAGAATGCCTTACTGACAAACAATTATATTCTATTCTCAATCACTCTTATTCGACTGAACTAATAGCACAATAACGTTTTTTACATACAACACAACAGTTACGACAGCATGTCTGCTTAGCTAAAATTTCTAAGACACCAAACCTGCACTTCGAGTTTCATTTTCGTTTAATAACGCGCCAACATTTTTATGAAGTAACTTATAAGGCTACAAAATACAAGATATTGCTCCCAACGTTCATAAAACACACAACGTAATACGTCAAATATGCTACGACGGATAACGCGGCCCCTCATCAAAAATCCTAATTTTAATATCTTCCTCAGAACAAATATGGGGCCAAGTAGCTTACCCTGAGCGACTCAAACAATTCCCTGAGAAAAAAAGTGAATTTCATCAAAGCGACGACACCATACACTTCTAAATTCGTTATCCACCAATTTCTTCCTCATAAAACGTAATATTGTTAAAGAAACTTATTTCATAAAGTCGAGGGAAAACTGGGGTAAAAATTAAAAGAATTTCGGGGAAAGAAATTCTTATTAATGTTCGTTGTTGGAGGCCCATTGTAACTGTTCTGTAGGTTTAACCATTACTTTTGTCTGTGGACTTTCGTGTCATTAAAAAGTTTTCGGCGGACGGATAAAGTTAATCTTGTTAGGATCGAATCTACCTACGATAACGACTTGCGTCATTGTTCTTTGTATTGTGTCCACTTGTTTTTTGTATTGATTCAAATATTCAAGTTAATATGTATCAATGTTTAGACGTCATTTGTTTTGGATACTAATTGCTTACATTCTTGACATAAATATAAATAAATCAGTAACTTATTCAATATTAAACACCTAAAATGGGTAATGGATTTCGTTGTCTACAATATCACTAATATTATAAGTTCTTTTTGGAAAAAAAAGAATTTTTTACTAGGTAATTAATTACAAATTAACACTCAGCATATATTACGATTGCAATTTAGTATTAATTATACTCGTTAATGTAGGATTGACTAAATAACAAGAATATATGTAGAAATAATAAGTAAAAGCCGTAGGCCTCCCATTTATTTGTTTCACCATATCGTATTAAACAATCGTTATCCAATTTCAGGGAAGAATTCGGCACCCCAACCAACAAATTAAATTATTTGAAGACGGCAGTATAATCTAATAGCATGCCTTGTGAAGTTGTTTAGCAAAATTAAAAAAATATGGCGCTCGTCTGCCGTCAACTCCATTCCCGCCTTCATTTATTACGAACGAATCAAGTTGGTAATATTTTTTTATTACTTAAAAACTCAATTTACGATTCCAGGTCCTCTATTTCCGCGGTGGTAAAAATTTATCTTTATTTTCTTAAACAGTTAAAACTGGCCTTTTTACTAAAAGGTTTTAATTTTGACCTATTTCGTTTGTTTCATAGTCGTAAAAATTCTCGTTTTATATTTTTTCGTGGCTACTTAGTTACTTAACTAGAACGTTGTAACAAAAGGGCAAATCACAATTTATTAATTTTGAAACCGTACTACGCAAATTCATATACGAATGTGACACGTATATACACATATAAACTAGTAGCTCTATGAGCTGTAGACCTCTAGAACTCCCCATTTTGAAAAAAATCTAAAAAACGTAATTACCCAAAAATTATATTTAACTTTAAACTGCTCACAAAATTTCACGAATCTGTTAAAAAATGCCGGACATACAAAAGAATGTTTGCCCGTGCTGAAAGAGAGACCTTTGCTTCGTTTCGATTAACAAATGCAGATCTATTGCAATTAAAACAAACTCATAAGCCACAGCCGTTTTCGCCCAACAGATCAAAGCGGGCATCTCAAAGAGTCAAGCTCGTAGCTCGATACGAATATATAGCCGTTTGATTGCCACATACAGGTCGGAGTGACCACTGGGGGAGGTGATTTTGATTGGTTCGGAGAAATCTGATACATTTGCAGTGGCAATGACCTCTGGCGGTCAAATGTTTGGAAAACAAGTTACATTACGAGTAACGACGCAACACAATAACCTAAACTAATATTGTAAATTTTCACGCTTAAAATGACGAAACGATTGAGGTGAAATCTGATATGTAGAAAATTTGAAACCCCGGAAAAGACAAAGCGTAGGTACTTTTGATAAAAAGTGAGATGATGATTGATACATCATCATCTGAGAACTTAATACACAATAATTTCCTGCAAACTGCAGCCGCTGCAGCAGATTCGATAGCTTCTAATCCTCACCCGTCCAGTGTTTTCGTGCGAAGCAGGCTGTTTGCTCAGGCCAGGATATTGCCGCCCTCAGGCTGCCGACTGATACGTAATTAACCGTGAAATTTATTTGTTTTAGCGTCTATAGATATACTAATGGTTGAATAAGACCGCTGTACATGCGTAATTGAAGCTGGGTAGCGTTTTGAAGAAAATTATAGAGGGTGAAAAGCGCGGTGATTAGAAGAGGAAACGTATTAACATTGTCACAATATAAATTGAAATAGATGTCATACACAAAAAAAGTGACCAAGTAGTCCAGTGAACGTTATATATAGGCAGTAAGTCGAAATACTTAAAAACACAAATCACAGTATTTAAAAAATAATAATTTGTTTTACTTTTATTTGGGAATTGAGAATATGAGTAAGTAGGTATACATTGGCAAAAAATACAAACTGACACAAGGTTTAGATACCAAGCGTGGATATATGTAGCTTAATTCTATTGATTTATTGTATTTGGTAACTAGTATGTAAGCGACTTGGACATGATCTGTAATGCTTATATGTATCTATTTTTAATAAATCAATCAAATCAAACATCAAATACAGGTTCAGTTTAATGACAAGGACCCAAATATAAAATATATGACGTAATGAATTACATATTTGGGACTCAGTAATACCATTGACCGCTTATATGACTGAGATGAAACAGACGAAGAAGATAATTTGACTATTGAACAGATTTTGACCGTCCTTTATCATTTCAACAAAGCATCAATTTCAATAGCCAAAGCACCTCGGACCAATATTTTAATAATCCCATCTTCATACAAATTGAATTTACAAAGAACCCGGTGGATACAAGGGTCTCGCAAATATCCCGAAGGATAATAACCCAGGAGCGGACAAACAAACATACGAACCCAATTAAATGGCCGATGTGTGCTTAGGACCCTTTAGATACGTTTCTATTTGCCAAGATGTAATTTTATTGAGTGTATTTTATGTAGGGTATGTAAATGTCGTTACGCCTATGTCTGGTTCAAGATACATTCATGCTTTCGGCTGAGTTAGTTTGTGAAGTCGTTCAGTGCTCATCAATCACTATACAGGACATACATATATCATTTGCTAGTGCTGTTGGTGTCTCTTTCGTTTTAAAGTTAAAGGAAAAAAATGCGACTAAATAACAGTGTCTTGAGAAGGTATTAATCAGTTTCTACATTAAATAACTGACGCCAATTCTTCTATCAAATGATTACTTTACTACTTACCACATATATCATATCGTTTGATAATGTTAATTGTGTCTAAATGAAATGTGTGTAACATTTTTGCGATATCCTTGCGTATACTACAAAACATATACTTCATGACTGTAGGATTAAAGAAAATAAAAGAAAATGACACTATTACGTAGCAGTCTCGTCACTAAAAAGCAATATCTTTCAGCCTACCGTTAATACTTAAAGTATATTACTTAAAGTAGGCCAGTACAACTGGTTTTAGGTTACTTTTCGCTCATGTCATCTTAGATATGGGTAAGTATGGTATGGTATTATCTCGATTGAAAATAATTTACTCAAATATTTACTTTCTCGTCAATATCCTGTAAAGTTAATATATTCATACCTAATAGCCTCACATAATACAACGGCAAACATTTTACCTCACAAAAAGGGAGTTTTTCCAGCCAAACCTGCAGGTACGCATATTAAATTTAAGCAGAAAAAGCGGAGTTCAAATTGCGAATGCCATACACTAATCTGCAAAGTGTCTCCCCCAAGGGAGCTGCTGGGCCCTAATTTACTTCATATTTGTACGTCAGATATTCTTTTAAAGGCTGTTTCTACAGTTAATTAGATTTTTAAATTCATGCATTCAATAGGTTTATTAGACTCAGAGTATGAAGCTTTATTTAAGACTATTCAATGTTTGGAAAAAAGCATTTCTGTTTTTGTGTGATGGTTTAAATTGTAAGTTTAATTAAAGTCAGAATTTATTTCTACATTTTGTAGAACTATACCTATACCTATATTTGTGGTAGGTAGTGGTAGTAAAACAGTTTATGTCGCGCGATGTCAAGCACGATGAGCAAACATCGGATTCTAGGGGGCAAATTGTATGACGGATAGGGATCCCGTCATACAATTTGCCCCTAGAATCCGATGTTTGACGATGAGAGCAGCGCACAACCAGTTGTTATTGAAGTCCCAAAGAAGCTGACGTCTCCCGGCTGATTAAATAAAATATTTTATATACTTCACAGGGCAGACAAACGCTTGTTTTTAATAAAGGGTTGAACAATGTAAAAAGGCCGTTGTTTACCGTGCCCATCGGTCGAGAAGCGATCAGCTCTCAAAGCAAACACGCAGTGGGACGCTCTTCCGATCGCTTGCCGAATCAAGTGCACGGAAATAATCGTAATAAACGCGATCTCCAATTATGACACATAGTTGTCATTATCCCTTTGAACGCCTCGCCTATCATGCGTGGCGTGTCGTCGTGCACCTGTATGGTGATCATGGATTAAGCGTAATGTTTCTTGTTGCTTAAATTTTGTTGACATTTTCAAGATTGCGGATCACTTCTGGATGAGTTTAGCTCATCCGGGACAAGTGGAGTACTAGAAGAGACACTTATGCTCAGCAGTGGGCGATAAAAGGCTGATATTTTGGTATGATGATGAATAGCAACTAATATATTCCCAATATAACCTAATCACGTCATTTTTGTGTTCTAAGCGCAAATTGCAAATCAGTATATATAATAAATCGTATTATGGATGATTTTATCCATCTTTATCCACGTGATGTCACTTTTTAACACCTTGGGATAGAAAGTGACGGACATCGTTTTATCACGCTGTCACGAAGACAAAAACGACCATCATATCCGTACAGGAGTGTCTTTTAAAAAGGGCTTATTTCTCTGTAACACCATAGAAAAATTAGCTCTTTTGAAAAGACACTCCTCAAATAAGTATTTAAGATTCTTGGATGTTACTGGTCTCATGGTCACTATTATACTGGTTGGCCTGATCACACAATTAAGTAAGCACCAGGAATATGTGAACTGGAGTCGTTTGCACTTGCTACACGTATTTGCGAATAAATATTTGGCGTTTATCTACTGTAGAGAGTTTTTAATTAATTAAAATCAATATTGTGCTTGGTATTAGCTTTATGAACACAAACTGCTAGCTTTGATCGGGTTGGATGTATGAGACATTAATTTCGTCAATGTTTTGCAGTATGATGTTGAATTAAATTTTAAGTAAAACTTTCCCTTAGTGCTCGTATCCATGTTATTTTTTGTTGTACTTGTTAAAAGATCCTTACAATCAATTTTGAAAATTGTATTAAGTTGTAAAGTAAATGCATCAGACGTTATAAGTTATAACATAATTGTTTATAATAAAACAGACATTTTCATAATTCGATAAGATATACCGATATCGATAGTTTAAGGGCGTGTATCCTCTACTATTTACTCCTAATATTTTTACTAAAAATTCTAGCTAAATATAAGAATTTTACTCCAATAATACCACTGTAAGGGCCTATTCATTTTCACATTCACTTTGTTTACTTTAGATTGGACCTTATAGTACTATACCTACTAGACGAATTGTTATAGAGGAGCGGGATTTTCTGATATAGGCATTTCATTACCTAATAGGAAGTCCCTACCTTATTGGCATAATGTGAAAAAGTTTTTAAGGAAATGAATATTTTTGAATTTTGTATTCATGTACAAGTACGTCAGCGCTGTTAAATCGAATCGTTTAAAATAGACACAGATACAAATCAGATAGCTACATATCCATCAAATCAAAATAAAATTCTATCATTCTAATTCTCATTGTAACTTTTTAAATGCCCATGGGATGGGTTACAAATGCAGTTCAACACCAATGCAAATTAAACGTGTTACAGGGCCGCAGATGCGAGAGGAATGGATGCAATCAGTCCAACGTTAAATGCGTTTTATCCAGGCACTTGATGAAAGGGACTTATTCTCAGTAGGATTTATTTACAATCTTCATACTTTTTATTCCCGTGTGTAATTTTGCCGCTTTCTAAATGCCTCACCAGTACCATCCATCCCTAGATTACATTCTTTTTTAAAACAAATCACGTCGGTAATGAATTAGCGACGTCATACGTGGGGCTGTAATTGTGACAGACAGACAGACGGAAAGGGTTGCGCTAATCACGTTCTAAACGTCATTCACTGTAATTATATTAATGCGCGCTTTTTCCTTTTACTTACGGCAGTCATTTGTCTAATTTCTATCCTTCTTTCTGTCTGATTTATTACCTATTGTATTTTTTTCTCGTTCGCCTTTTTGTTTTAACTGGTGTCGCTACGTGTTTTTTTGGTTCTCGTTTGTTTTTAAAAAGCGCTTTTTATAACTTCATGGGGCTAAGTAATTGGTTTATTTAATAGAGTAGATGTTAAGCAAAGTCTGTAGTACTGTAAACTGGGGTTACTTTGAATCGAGGAAAAACGTTGATCATCATTTTTTGAGAAAAAGGGTGTGGATTATGAACGTAAGCTTACAAATTTTATGATGTGGTTCGCAACCATAACAGAATCTACCGATAGCGTTCAGAAAATTCAAAAACCAAATTCCTTGTAGTTTAAAAATCGATTAAGTAGTTTTTAATATTTTTACCGGTAGTTAATTTATTTTGAATTATTTGTTATGTTTCGTCAGATGCTAAGGTCAATAATACTGAACGATTTGTGAATTCAAATGTAGACATTTCAATACAATTCAAAGACACCGCAAAATGCTAATATCCAACTAGACGTCTAATCCAAATTTCTTATACTTCATAATCCACTCGACAACTTTGAAACAATCTAAATAAATCCATCTCAGGCGGAAACTTTACCTCCATCCCCGCTCCCCCTCCCGTCGGCTTCCAGGAGTATGAATATTGAAGGAATATCTACTAATCTCCAGGGGAAATTAGTCTGGGGTGCAAACATATACAGCTTCATATCTTTACACAACATTATTTACTTGGAAATATCGCTTTCAATTCCAATATAAGTAATATGTTATTAATGCTACTACTACTACATTTTTTTATTCAAACCACAGTCTGAATATTTAATGAATAATTCATATGCTTGCTTATTTTCGATCTAAGTGAGTAATATCTGATTTTTGTTGGTAGGTATATCCAGTCCATTACATATATGAAAGCTTATGCGTGCGGGTATGTCGATGAACTTGTTTTGGGTATTTTTTTTTTAATTTTATTTGATTTTATGACAAAATAAAATTTGTTTTCAAACGATGAAATGTACTTACAAAACAAACAAGAATTGACATTGTTTAACAAAGACTACCTTGGTCCTTTGTTGTTATTGTTTCTGTTATTAGTTGTTCATTAACACTACCTAATTGTTAATAGTACAACTCATTCCTATAAAGTCAATGCCACAAACAAATATTATCTTATAATCATTACAAATGCCGTGCAAAGCTGTCATCAATCCATCATCATTACCATAAAACAAATCGCTACACGCTCATACCGCGGGCCTACATAAATCAAACCTTAAATAAGCCGACAGAGTAAATATTTTATCAAAATTTAAAATGTATACCTCGTCAAATTCCTTAATGGCAGAATAAACTGAATTTTAAGACGTTCAAACTTGGCTTGGGAAATTACTTCCCCATGAGACATTCTTAAGTAAAAGCCGGCAATTTGGGCGGCGAAAACCCTCGCATCTCTCGTGCTTTTTTATAATTTAATCAAGTTGCTTTTCGATACTTTTATGAATGGATGAAATGGTTCGTTAAAATATACTTAACGGAAGCTTTTGGATTGTAATACATTTGATTTTTAAAATGAAGGGGGCGTATATCTACCAGCCATATATTTTTAAATGAACTGTTCTATACAATATAAAAACGAGTTTTGAACCTACCATGTTTGACTACCACACACATTAAAGGTTATATTAATAATATATTACTTCACAATTCGCAAACATATAGGTACAATAAACATTGACACGCGTTAATTTATATTTTGAAGGTATTTCAATAAACGCATACACATAACTTTTGTTATCTGACAAAGCCGTAGTAGACGAAAGCTAAAAACATAATTGAATCGGGAAACATCAAAAACGGGTAAATTAACTAATCCGTCAGGTTATGCGATTTTGGTATTAAGAAAAGGTAATAAGGTAGATATTTGCTGAGACGGTCGAATGGATTTACCCGAGTCTGAAGTTAAGCGACACAAATGGCAGCCATTGATTGCCACAACCGATTTCATCAACGACCAGCCAGATTTCCATACCTAATTTCCCGGTTTCCATAACTTCAACAAAAGCGGACAGGAAATTAAATTTTCCATAAGCTCATTCGACGTTCGAAAATCAAATGAAAGTTTTTTGTAAAGCTTCTGTAACTGAATAATCATTTGGCTATTTCTTGTTTCAGGTATGAAATGCTGAAATCGAAAAATTCGAAATTAATATCAGAGAGCAATTGGTAAGTGAAATCGTTTGAGAATAGAGAGCGATGAGAAATCTAATTTGCTATTTGGCGGTTAAAAGGTATACCTAATGCTACTAGGTACATTTAATTTATTTCCCATAAATAGGTATGTTTATACACAGAACTTATAATTTAGTCAGCTGTTGTGGGCTGGTTGAAGTATAAGGAAGGAATATGTCGTAGACCTCAGACCTTAGGCTCAGATAATAAATAAATATTTTAAGACATCCTTGTGTTGAGGGTATGTACTCAGACAACGGTACATGTAGGTTAACATAATATGTAAGTAATTTAATACGTAGAAAATACCCATGGCTCAGTAACAAAGATATGTGCTCATCGCACAAACAAATGCCCTTACTGAGGGATTTGAACCCAGGGCCATCACTGCCATCAGCTTTGTAGGCAGAGTTACTAGGTACTTCCTAGGCCATAATAATAATATTTAGTCGTCAACATGTACAAGAAATATTTTTGGATGGTATAGTAGTGCCTTTTAAAAAAATACCTTTGTAGCCGCCTATATTTAATCCAAAACGTTTTACTAATACTTAATATTCTTTGTCATGCCTTGAATTAAATCTTATCAACTAAGTGAATACTTCCATCAAACCAAGGGGCGGCCCTAAACGCGAACGCTGTAAGAAATTATCTACCCTTCCTCTACATTTATCCTACAAGTCATACAATTAAACTTCAAGAGAATTCAAGAATTCTGGAGCGTTGTTTTGCACAAAGGTTGCGTATCCCTGCCTTGCCTTTAACGCTCTCGGGTCCAAAGTAAAATTAAATCTACGGATTACTAACGCAGTTACACTTTTTTACCCCTGACGAAGTGAGATTCTAATTCAATGAGTTCGGATTTTTTGGAATAACTTGTTTGCTGATGAGCATTGAAGTGGAAAAAAAAAGGAAGAAGTTTGAAGTCGGTAATGAGTTTTCTTTTAAGGTTGGAAAGGATTAAGAGATAGTCTTCGTGGTACTTGAAGTTAAAACGTTGAAAGAGTTGCTAAAATGTTTACTTGAGTCAAAGGAAAAAGTGGGGAAATGGCACTTTATTTTGCTGATATAAAATTGACATCCTTTTTGTTTGCGCAAAACCGTTTGCTGCTAACTTTTAAAGGAGGAAGTGAAATATAGACATTTTTGTAGCTATTGCGTTTTTAATAATGTTAATCATTTAGAAATGTACATACCTAAACATTTCTCAATATTGAATATACTCCTGGCTGAATTTGGCTTGGCTTTAAAAAACAATCCAGTGATTGTTTTACTAAATTGATATTTTATTTTATGTCTTATTTCTACTTACAAATTGTTTATTTTTTACTCCTAACCTATTACGTAATGTGTCGTTAATTGTATTACTCCAGTGCATACGTTTTATTAATAAATCTAGTGTAATGATTATTATGTAGCTGTAATATTTTTGAGAATGTATGCTTAATACTACCAAATGAATATGAATACCTATATTTTTTCGATGTTGCTATATGTAACATGTAATCATTCGGTGTTTAACTGTGTAGGTATCAACATTTAGATGCAAGAAATTAAAATCTGATTTTTTACTTAAACCACACACAACAACGGAAATCAACCATCTCAATTTCATAAATCTAAATTAGAAAAATCGCCATTTCTAAACACAAAGGATTTTTAATACGAAACGTCATTACCAGTCCTCAGAATTAAAAACATCCCCCTGCCGTGTCCTTTGAGTAGTTAATCAGCTGAGATATTTCATTACCGGGACTAACATTGCGGCCTCAACCCTTCAGCGGCGCAAGGGTTAAGGTATAAGGAAGATTTGGAGTTTAAGGAGAAATGGGATTTAAGTTTTAGCGTATGGCGAGTCACGGATGAATCGACCCATAGACAGAAAACGAGGATATGAAACTAGTGATTCGTTTTTATTTGTTTATAATATGTTTACTGTTTTTTTTTTTTAAGAAGAGAACTAATGTAAAATGTATGTTTTATTATGCGCATAGTGACGTTCGCTGCAGTCGCCATCAGATATATCGGAGCGGCCAAGGTGTTCACAATATCTGAACACGCACTCTAACGCCTTGACAATAGAGGCGTGCTCAGATATTTGTGAGCACCTTGGCCGCTCCGGTATATCTAATGGCGACTGTACGAGTACCCAACGATTTATCTCACACGTGACTTCATTTAAGTAATGCCAAAACCCAATTGTCACTTTAGAGTAAGAGAAATCTGCAACGATTTTGATAGCACACGCTGTGCAAGTGTTATTAACCTATACGTCATAATTTCATAGAAGTTTGGCGTTTAAAATAACACTTGCACTGCGTGTGCTATCGTAAACGTTGTACTTATCTTGGTAACTCTAGACATATTTCGACTTTTTACATCGTAGCCAGACATAATACTTGTACGTCGTCAGCTTTTGCAACTCTCTCTCCGCTTATCAATCCGCTCTCACTCTTGCCGTGAGCTCTCAATAATATTTCATGGAAGGCTCAATATTTCACCCAAGGCGGGCTCCTTGTTTATTAACCCCACCAATCTGCCTTTTTTTACCCCTTTAATGCCCCCTCGGTGACTATTTAGGCGAAGATATTAAATTAATCCCGATTTTTAAATTCAATTTGGATTTTTTGGAGGGTTCGTGATTGAAATTATTGTGTTATGAATATTGTTATATGCATTTCTATTAAGCATCAGTTATTAATCTCAGTCATTAAGCAAGATAATCAAAATTTAATTTTCAACTAGCGACCCGCCCCGGCTTCGCACGGGTTACACAAAACCTTAACAAATTATACACCTAAACCTTCCTTAAGAATCACTCTATTGATAGGTGAAAACGGCATGACAATCCGTTCAGTAGTTTTTGAGTTTATCGCGAGCATACATACACACAAACAGACAGACGCAGCGGGGGACTTTGTTTTTTAAGGTGTAGTGATGACTGTATTTTTCTGATTAAGATGAATTTGATTCAGCGTTAACAAGAGGTAACAGACAGATAGTTAATAAAGCCATTATATGCCATTTATTACCAAATAACATTTATTTACATGCATTTTGATTAAATAAGTATTTTTTTTTATCTAAGTTTTTCTTTATCAAAGTTTCTTTTTTTTCTTTTTTTTCCGTTACCAGTGATCGGAACCCCTTCTTGAATATAGGCATAGGAGGAGGAGGAGACAGATAGAGTTACTTTCGCATTAATAGTAAAGGTACCTAACATTCCATTTCTGACCGCAGCTGCACTACTGCTCCGACACGTCGATGTTATTGTCAATTCCCATAGTAAAATAAATGACAAGACAAGACAATGGATGACGGTAACGTCAGGTAGTGCAGCTGTCGTTGGAAATGGACTGTCACCTTCACTATTATAAATTATACATTTTTATATCACATTGTAACTTTGAAATGTATAATTTCCAGCACAAACCAGCTAAGTTCATTTCGCAAAGCAGATAAGCTGCGAAAAATGTCCCCGAGAATTAATTAATGTAATAAGTCACGGGTTACGAACTCGGAGCTGTCTTAGTTAGACGAGATTAGTCTGAGGCCGTTTACTTTGTCTAGGCTACAGACATTAATCTGTTTAAACAGACTTTGTCGAGGGAGAATCTATGGGAAATATCAATATCATGTCGTAGTATAATCTATTATACCAAAGAGAATAGATATTATAGAGGGCTATTGCCAAAGTAAATTTTATAGTCACGGTACATTTACTGCCATCTATCGACATACGATTAAAACTTAAAATAAAATTGAAAATGTATACATTAATCAAAATATGTTTACGGATAAATGATTTTTAATTTTTATTGTTCCATACTGACCCATGTTCTTTCACTGATATGTGTTAAAATTGTTAAATATCAAACGGTGTCGTCAACGCCATCTAGCCGAAAATAGGCCAAAGGTCATCTATTCGAGAATGACTTTTTCTTGATTTCCGAGTCACGTTTTTTCTTAGACTTTATTTATCTTATACGGAGTTATATATACATATATATCTGATTATACTATAATGCTGCTAATACAGCATATATTTTTCATATAGGTAACCGCTAAATTAAACGCGACGTGGGTTTACCAGCGCTGCGGGAAACGATTTTTTGTGAGTGGCCTATACTAAGTATTATCCATGGAAATTGCTATCGTATTCAAAGTACCTACAAACTATACCTACAACATGTTAAGTTAATGATTATTGCATGATGTACAGTCCCTACAATAATATGTTATACAACGAAGGCCGCAAAAATATCTGACACGGTCTTATTTGTAGAACCATAAGAGCGTGTCACATATTTTTGCGGCCTTCAAAGAGCAACATATTATTGAAGGTGACTGTACCAATTGATTTGTTTTTATGTCCCGGATGGCGTAGGTTACGTACATTTTCTTCTACATAAAATAGAACTGTAGGAAAAAAAATCAGATTATCGTTTTTTTAAACATGTACGTGAGTACGTACGCAATACAAGTGTATTGTGCAATTCTGAATTCAAGTAGAAAAAGGACTGAATCTTAGATTGTATATGTCAAAATTTTATATTATAGGTCCCCAATGTCTCACGAAAGAATTAATTCTTACATCAAAGTAGTTCTATTACCTTTCTTAATACATATCTCCATAGATACATTCGTGACCGCCAGCCCTATGCTCCAAATGGAATCCGTAGAGGCGTTCCAAGGTTTTATGAGTTAATCACTTGCTTTTGGTAGCTTTAGTTACCCATCAACCTTATTACCTAAGAAATAGAGTTCTAAATGACTGGTTAATGAATCGCTTTGAAGTTTGACGAATGGGGAATATTTATAGCTTCGATCACGGCAGGCTAGGGTTGGTACGTGATTACGGGACGCCATTGTTTTTGTGATTGGAATTTTCTTCGTGTTTCATGTTTCGTTTATGTCTGAGCTTCTGTGAAAAGCCAAATGCTTCGAGAAATTTACAAAATGAGTTCTAGAAATGTATATTATTAAAAATATACTAAGTTCTCGGTTATAAATAGGTGATTTTTGATAAATTTAACGCATGACCTTGTCGATCTCCACATATTCGTTAGCTATTATTAGTAAAATGTAATAGAAAACGAAAAATATGTAATCATATTAATACTCAAAACTTTTTCAAAACTTTATTAAACATAGCCGCCAAGGGTTAATATATATACCTACTGTTTAGCAGATTTCTAAGCGCCGAGCTCGTTTATATGACAGACCAAGCGAAGTGCAAATGCTAACTCAAGTTGCTGACTTGACACTTGACTTGCTTAGCTCAAGTTGCTGACTTGCCACTTGCTTACGAGTTACTGGATCCAGTGAAATGCGGTTGTGGTCGTTTAGACTTAGGTCTTGTCTGTGTCTAGGGAGCTAGGAAACCCGAGCCTTAGTAAACGAGTAATTTACAATTACCTACACTTAGCAAAACTGTTAGCTGCATAGATATTTGCAACCCTGCATATATTTGTATAGATATGTATAAGCAGTGGTAGCCGAGTGGATATGACGTCTGACTTTCAATCCGAAGGTCGCGGGTTCAAATCCTGGCCCGTACCAATGAGTTTTTAGGAACTTATGTACGAAATATCATTTGATATTTACCACTAGCTTTTCGGTGAAGGAAAACATCGTGAGGAAACCTGCATACATCTGCGAAGAAATTCAAAGGTGTATGTGATGTCCCCACCTCATAGGGCTAGCGTGGGGACTATAGCCCAAGCCCTCTCGCGCATGAGGGAGGCCTGTGCCCAGCAGTGGGACGTATATAGGCTGAAATGATGATGATGATGATATATTTGTATGCAAAAGTGTTAAGCTAATAGTTTTACTGAATGTTAAACGTGTGTGTGTATGTTATGTATGTTGTTGTGTGTGTTGAATCTTTTACTGTGTGTGTGTTATGTGATTGTGTTGATGTTGTTTGGTTTAAAATGTACACCCTTTGTCTAAAATGCAAGGCTGTGATATTATTTTGTGTTTTTGTCAACAATTGCAAAATGGCTGAAAAATCATAGTTTCTATTGAAATTATAAACGTTTCTTCGTGTATATTTTCTTGTAACAACATACTTACGTTTTTTTAAAACAAACTTCAGAAGGGTTAAGATGGCCGGCTAATTATCATTTGTCACTATGTCTGTCACGTTCTAACAAGTATGTAAGTGCGAAAGTGACGCATGACATGACAGTGATAAAAACGCGACCATGATATCGCTACAGGAAACTTTATCAGTAACAAATTTATAGTGAAAACCTTATGTATGAAATACAAAAATAGTTAATAATATTGTCTCCATTTTTAGATGTTGGTTCAATAAAGCATTATTTTACCTAGAATCATCATCTTTAATCACAAATCAACCTATTTAAGTACATACATATATGCTCACATGCAATTTGATTATGAACTATATCACAAAAGAACAATTCCGAATTTATTTCTTCCATAGAGCTTAATTCAAAAAGATAAAAACCGTCTTATTGCATTATACCTTACCACGCAAACCTGACACAAAACATATTGAATACTGACTTACGTACCTTTAAACGTAACGACTACCGATATAACGCCATCCCTAAAACCCGCTTGCAAAAGGACATATCTTAAATAAAACAAAAATGTTTCATACTTTTCGGGAAATCCCCCTAAGTGAAAAAGGTCATATGTTAAATATACCGAAAACGTGTCTTAAGCTCGTTTGTGTGGTAAAGCCGTATGTAATAAGTTATTTATCGTAAAATTCAATGCCACGTCGATTCCGTGCCGGTCGGTATGAAGGCGACATAAAACGAAACGCATAATAACATCAAAAGGAACGCACGGATTGACACGTAAAGTGTTCAGTATAATGCTTTTAGGGGGCTAATGTGAGCGGATTCATAAGCGGAGCGGATCATAATTTTATAGAGTCAAGTGGTATCCAATAAGAAAAGATCTAAAGTGCAAATTGTGTAATGGTGGTAATAAATATTAAAATTGTATTTCAGTTAATTTTTTATGTTTTTTTTTTCTTTGTGTTGTTGGCGTACCTACGTGTCGCAGTTTTAAGTCAGGCCCCCGCTAAAAACCAGCGCAACGCATTGCCGCGGCATCATCGGCGTTATGTGCTCGTAATAATGCTGAGTGGGGGGCTCCTATTTTAGCGTCCTATGTTTTTAATATCTACATATCTTCTTTTTCCTTGTGTATTATGTTGTGGCATTAAATCGATGTATTTTCTCTCTTTCAAACGGTTTCCGCTATAACTGTGTCCAACCTCAATGTCAGCGGCACGAGACCGCTCGGATTTATATACGCATAAAACATAAAGGCACCACTCGCGCCTTGACGTGAATAGTCGCCGTGAATTATGACTTCTATTGACGTACTATATTATACTATTATTTAAGATATAAATTAGTACGTCGCTTGAGGAACTATTTACACTATTATTTAGGAAATTAGTACTGTCATGAGCAAAGCAATAGGGTTGATTTAGTTAAATAGGTAATAAAACGAACGTTTAAAGTGAAGTGAAGTAAGTACCTATACGTATAAATATATATTTTAATTGGTTGTTTATTTCTATAAAAGTATTTAATGTAAGAAAAATGCGTAGTTAATTGAACCTTTGACCGTTTAGTTTTTATTTTTTTATAGGGTTACTTAATGACAAAATGTAAGTTGATATTTTTTTGTTGTGAATAATTAAGAGCTCGCCTCGATCCCAGCAACGTCAAATTAGAACATACACTAATTTAAAATATGATAGTTTAAGTGAACTACATACGAAGAAATTGAATTAAAAAATATCTTATAGTATTAGGAATTATACATTCGTATACAATACACTATTGGCCTTCAAAAATACTACCAGTAGCATAGATAGGCGTGGCCCGCCACAGAGTAATACATAATACGGCAAGACTGCTCTGTCTAGACCTAGACAGCTCACAGCCTTGTTGGCTAAAGGAAATATAAGATTTATTTACAAACATTATCTAAACTTTTATTACCAACATCTCTTATTTTCGATCCTGATCGAATTTTTGCAATAGAAATAGCCGGCTTCAAAATACGTCCTATTAACTGTTGATAGTCTGGTTCCATTTATTGACACCTTGCCAGTGCCACAGAATAAATAATAGTACTAGGTACAGAAGACTCACTCTAACAAAACGCGTCTGTTATGATCAGCACAGATATGGCCGCTAGGTGGCGACAGCGCCACGCGCGGCTTATGGCTTTCCCCAAAATTGGAGTCGAACGGGTGTACTTTTAGCTACCTGGAGCCAAGCGACGAAATCGCGGAGTGAGCCACGCCTGCCAGTGCCTGTTAAGAATTAAGTAGTATTTAAGACTTGTTCTTAATGTAGGTACCAACTCTGTTCTTAATGCAATAGAGTCCGTGTCAATATATATTTAACTTAAATATATATGTATTGACACGGACGAAATTCTAAACTTAAATAATTTAAGTTTAGAATTTTATTCAGCTACTGTACACAAAAAATTGTCACCATAAATAAAAACAACACAAGAAAATTGCATAGTATAAACACTTTTTACTACAGTGTAATCTCTTCCAATACACCGTTACGGCCTTAAACACGATTTTATTATTATTACAACTGTTTTTATTAAGACGGTGTAACATTTACGACTTTTAAGATCGTCAAAGTGTTATAAATTTGCATATGTGCCTTAATACTTTACATAAGGTGTGATTCGAGCGTAAAACGCAATTGTTGCTTGAATTTCAATGAGCTTATTTTTAAAATACACCCTCCAATCTAAAATTTACTTAAATTGCTTAAATTTAAAGTCGAAATTCGCACGCAGGCTGTATTATACTGATTTATATAGGGCAGGTTGATAACCGCTCCGTTTTTATGACGTCATCAAAGCGTTTAAACCTGTGACGCCATTTCTCGTATTTCGCTCACGAAAGTGAAATACAGCGTTTAATTTTCCGTCTTCTCACTTAAGTTTGCTTAAATTTCAACCTTGCGGCTTTCTAATAAGATTGAGTTGGTATTTGAGTAGTTGAAAAGGTATGTTGGTCGCGTGAATATATTGTGTGTGCGAATTATGTATGTTTCCAGCGGTATGCTTTATGGGAAGGTTTCGTTGGTTTTTACGTAGACTGTATTTCAACGTGTCAATATGGTTTTCGAGTTATCGCTTAATAATGGCGGTTTTATTGGCCTTTCCGTCGACACCATTAAGTGTTATTTGAATTGCCCGAATAAACTATTTTCGTCGCTCGTTAGTTAAATATTTTCAAAACTCCTTTTTGTGGTTTACTACGTGGATGAAAGATGTTTTTATAGTAAAGGGGATTTGGGTTAATTTCACAAACGGCGTTTTTTCTCAAGCCACTACTAATAAGTTTCTAGAAGTAAACCAGAAGCAGTTCAAATTTTGACAATACTTTAAGCCTCTTCTCTGAAACAGTATTTAACAAGGCATGCTAGAGAGCTATGCATCAATTTTAATTAAGTAGATAATTAATTTTTAAAATTCTGTTTCTTTTGAAATTACTTACACATATTTATGACAATTCAGCTGTCTTTTATAAATTCTGATTCACAATCGTCAAATTTAAATTATAACATTAGAATTATTTTAAGTATTTCTTCTATTGCTGATGCTGTTACTTCACATATTTCTGTCATTGATATTATTTATTATTTTAACATGTTAATAAAAATGTATATTCTCTTCTGTGGCTATTTGTTCACACGTGTATATTTCCGTATCCACACCTCGATGACTACGGCTTTTCTTAAAGTTTACCAACTTAATGTATTATTACAACAAGCGTAACATGTTACCTGTCACGCTCCCCCATTTACCAAATACCAGGTTTTTCTAAACTGCACCTTCTATCTCTAATAATAAGGTCGCATTTAGAGTGTAATTTAAGAGGTATATAAGCTTGTTTGAATGACAGACTCAAATATGCGTTGTAGCGACAGGAGTAAATGTGCGAGTCTTGTTTTTGACACGTTTCGTGTGCTTGTTCTATCTTTTATAAGTTACATTTAAGGCGGGGTATAGTTATTTTCTGTGTGTAGGTAAGTCACTCACTTGAATTTGTAGTCGCTATTGGCGACATGTTTCGGGCCCGTTGGGGGTCCTTCCTCAGGCTCGAGTGCTCCGACCGTTGTCGTCTAACAGTTTAAAATATGTCTCACGAAACTTTCATACCGATTGTAGGTAGATTTTTATTAAGAGGGTAGTGTTTGTATTAAGATTGCAGCCGCACTAGAGTAAGATACGTGAAACTTTAGTGTCCGATCTTAGGCCTCGTGCAGATTGACTTTCGGCCTCGGACGAAAGCGCGTCGCGCTCCGACGTTCCGATCAACGCTTACGGCCAACGAAGACGACCGTTGGTCTTTGCGAGGACTCGAAGGTCACAGCCTGGTAATTCGCCTTAAACGTATTTGACCATTGAGTCGTGTCTGAACTCCTATAGCCTGTCGGCCTTGCATTACAATTCAGTTCATGCATGTCTCTTGTCAAACCTTCTTATAGGTAAGTTAACGTCGTTTTTTATGTATGTTTCAAAAACTCATTATGTTATTGCAAATAACTGATACATCATGACACGGGGAATGCTTAACGATGACAGGTAATGACACCTGTGACGTCATGAAACGATAAATGGTCGGCAATAACACGGCAATCATTTATTTCATGCATGTACCCGATAATATTCTTCATATCATGTATTCGTGTCACAAGTATTTTCTAGTAATGTAACAATTGTAGGCAGGTGGTACAACGAGAAGTAAGGTGATTAGGTCAAAACACGTAAAAACTAAAGTAGGGGTGATAAAAATATTATCGGCCCGATTCTTAAGATACGTCAGTTAATAAATCTAGAAACGATATGGATTAGATAGGTATGTCAGTGTCAAATGTGACGTTTCTTCAAATAAAAACTTATCCATATCGTTTCTAGATCTACGAGCCCCGATGCATATGTTTTCGTCTAGTGACCCCATTTTTTGAGGTTCTCGCGTTTGTTCAAAAATAATGTTTTTGTTTAAAAATTACTAATATTATTTAGTAATTTTGCTTATACTAATGTAATTTAATTTTATATGGTAATACTCTGCAATAACTAAATCCAAATACAAGAAATACCGTTTGTACTGAAAGAAAAAAAATAATGATTTTTTATTTTTTTATTAACGGGTAGGATTACAACATATGTGAAAAGGGCTATTACCAGGGAAAGCAATAGGGCTCTGCCAATGTACTGACAATTTTGTTTCGAGCCCATGCATGCAGCAGTGCTGTAAGAGAGGGCAATATAATTTGGACAACGTTTTTGAAAAGTCCTTTCTTTCAGCAATAAAAGTCTCATGCAATTTTATTATACGATCAAAATAAACTATATTAAACATTGCTATTATGGTTCCCATTACTGGGTCATTATATGTTCAAGTGTAAAATTTATTATTTAAAATAAACAAAATTGTTGCGCGGAACTAGACGAAATAATTAGCATCGGGGCTCGTATTAATTGACGTATCTTAAAGTTCGAATCGGACAGTATATTTGTATTTTAACATATTGAGTGCCGGGAACCCGCTCGGCGTGTTCTATTAAAATACCTCCATTGTTCGTAGCGCTACGAAACGTTAACGGTTGCCGCGACTTGCTACGCTACGCGGCCAAATGCTACGAATTCACTTTGTAGAGTTCGTAGAGGTCCGTTCGTAGCTTACTCTACCTACGCCGCTCTTTTTGACGCCAATATGATTATAGATTTTATATACTAGCAATAACTTTTTGATGTACCTGACTGGTGATATTTACATATGTATAATTGCTTCAATTATGATTTTCCACATATAATTTTAACTTCCCTTTTACATTCCTTACATCCCGATTGCACGTTCAACACGTATTCCATTTCTTAACTCCCGTAACATTGTTTTAACCATCTTTTAACTTTTCCAACTCCCACCATTACCTCAAGCACTTGAAACAACTTTGACTAATCACTGGCCCAATATTACAGGGTTCTATGTTTCAGTTTTATCGAACTGAAATTTGAACTTAGTCACAGTGACACAAAGTCGAATTTCAACTATCTTGAAAATGTAACATAGAACCTTGTAATATTGAGCCAGCGTAATGCCAAGAACTCAACGTCATATCCATCTAATGAACGCACGTTTTAAAACGACAGCCGACTTTCAACTTTATTTCTAGTCAGTACAGTTCAGAATTGGGTTTCGTGAGGTATCGCATGTGTTACAGTGCTAAATTTCAGCATTTGTTTGCTTAAATGGAATTTTTCAACAATGGCCAGTTAGTGCGATTTATGCTCGAAAAAAGCTAAAAGGGAAATTAATATCCACGGCTCAACGTATGAATATGGGGATTTTAATTTCATTGCTACAATTTCACTGGAATTTTGGTGAAATTGTGACTTTTGAAATTATAATTTGCCTTTTAATAACTCGCGATGATTACTTAAGGTATTTCGATTATTTACATTAAAGGAAAACGTATTAAATCATTAGCAAAAAACCGTTTTACAATAAATATTCAGGGTCAAGCTAAACTTTAAAATTATGAAAACTCTCTACGTTTACGTTTTAAAAAATAAAAATAATAACCTTTAAGCGTAAGGTACCCTCCCGCTTCCCTCTTAAGTAATAATGAAGCCTTGTGACAAAATAGTCGATATAACCCTTGTGACGCCATACCCGTCAAATAACGTCTTAAATGTCTCCTCTCTCACAACTTCATCCACCCGAGCAATACAAAAAACAATCTCCTCGAAGACGCTCGTTAGACAAAATACACATCAGGGATGTTGCCAATATTCGCACCCGCATCCGCGGAACTTCCGCATTATTTTCAACATCCGCATCCGCATTTGCATAAAATCGATGCGGAGCTTATGCGGATGCGGATGTCAAACAACTCGGTACAGGAACGTCTTATCGGCGGCGTAAGCGCTAGGTAATTTCGTCATTACCTATAAAGAAATCGTCTAGATCCAGAAAAGTCGGCCAAGTTACTGTTTATTAAATATAACGCACCTATATTCTTGCTCAAATACTAAAACTTTCGTTTTTAGTGTTCCGTACAAAACTTTGTTCACGGAACACTTATTTTAAATAAAAATTACTAAAAATGTAATATTTGACGATTTTTTGACATCCGTGGTGACATCCACATCCGCATCCGCATCCGCGGACGTCAAAAAATCTGCATCCGCAACATCCTTGATACACATCCATTTCACTCAATAAGGAAAACGCGTCTTATTTTAATTCCCGCCGAATAACTCCGGAATCTCGCCGTTAAACATATTATTCGTGAAAAGGAACGTTTCCAAATTTAATAAGTGGAACTGAGCTGCGCGGAATGGAACGTAATCCTGTTAGAGGAGACAAAAAGAGGAACGTAACGATCAAAGTTCAGCTGAACAATTAGGACGGATGTTGTACCGTCGACGTCAAAGATATGTTTACACTTTTGCACCTTACTCCTTTGTAATAAGGCGAAAAATGTAAACATATCTTTGACGTCGACTGTACCTGAGGTGAACGCTTGATTTTAATAACACGAGAAGTTTGGGACGTTTAAACATATGCGTGTTTTAAGTACAATTGTAAATGTTTTATATGCGATTATTTAATGGATGCATTTGTAATTTAAGATTGGAGGTATACGCAAACGTTTCTAAAAAGCCTTTTTGTTTTTTTAGTTTATACTTCGAGGTATTTTGAACTAAGGTGCAGGGGGGCAATTTAGGCCGCGGGATAATTTAAACTAGATACTCGAAATATCTTCCATATTTTACATTATTAACTAGAGTGCCATATATGTCTAGATTGCGAAAAAGATATTTTGCGTGTGACTTTAGTTAATAATGTAAAACATGGAAGATATTTCGATTAGTTTAAATTATTCCGCAGTCTAAACTGCATATTTACAAATGGTCATAGCACCAAGTCCACTTGTTGACACAATTTAGGATATGTAGTCCGTGTAGATATTAAATAATTTTCATCCACAGCCCTTTCGGCCCTAGGTTGTTGCATCCAATCAATCGGGTTTGATGCACAGACAATACGCTGCGGGCGTTATCTGCTCTTTGTCATGGCACGGCACGTGGTGTCATATTACATGGGGCACGCTGTTCGACTTGATGTACATGCATGTCCTGTGTTGTGTGTGTATGTTAAGTCCAGTATTTATGTGTTGTCTTGTATATATGACACCGTAAGATTGTGAACCTGTTAGTTTATAATCTAACGTAGGTTAGATTAGGTTAGATTGTAATCTCCCTACCGTCAGTTTATAATTTAACTAGCGAGATTATAAACTGACGAATGTTTACAATTTTTACGGTAATATATACATTCTTTGTGTTGAGATGCGTCCAGGAGATTCAGTTTTGACAACTTGTTAAGGTTTTGAACTGGTTTTGATGCTAGCTTGACGATTTTCTCGGTGATTGGCGCGGTCACGTTGTGACCTTTATTTTACTTCGTTTCGTATGCACCAATCAACGTGAGCCGCGATTTTCAAGGTCATATCTAAATAAGATTAACAAATTGTTAATTCATTTGAATCTCAATCAGGCTCTACAGGCCAATTTGAATGTACAGTCGTCATCAGATATATCGGAACGGTCAAGGCGCTCACAAATATCTGAACACGCCTCTATTGTCAGGGCGTTAGAGTGCGTGTTCAGATATTGTGAACACCGCAGCCGCTCTGACATATCTAATAGCGACTGTACACTGACATTAGATTAGAATGGCATTTAAATAATGTCATTCATTTAAATATTGTCATTGGCTAGTCTGTGGCCATGAGTAAGCCCATTCATAATTAAAAAAAAAAAAAAAAATTCAGTTAACGTACGTACATTTCGCTCGTACTTCTCCGTTCATGTATTAGCGCGAGCAATGCGGACGCAAACTAAACGTCATCATTCAGATATCATTCTGAAGTCAATTTACGTTCGAATTGACCTGCTAGGTTAAATAAAACGTACTAACTATTAATCTTCCCACACCTGTAATAAGGCCATATATTATAATGGCAACCATCCCCCATCGATGGAAAACCGCCACATTAGCGCCACCTGTGCCCAATGAGTAACGTCCGTCCTATCAACTGTAATAACCACCGTAATGGTCATCGTAATGACCACTAGCTATAGGAAAATGTTATGAAAATATACAGGTAGTTGTGTAAGGCCAGTGGAACATTTCAAGAAAGTTACAAGCCTTACAATACATATTTAAAATCGATGTATGAATACACCTGCAGGCGTATTATGGATCGCTTTATCCACATTTATCCACGTGATAAAATAACTGTCACTTTTTAACGCCGTAGGATAGAAAGTGACGGACACCGTTTTATCACGCTGTCACGTAGACAAGAACGACCATCATATCCGTACTGTAGGGCTAAGATGGTCGGCTCCTTACTATTTGTCACCATGCATGTCAAGTTGATAAAAATTCCACCATAATGCCGCTGCTGAAGGCCAATTTAAACTTTGGGAATAGATTTTTTCTTAACAGACTTATGACAAAGATGCATTTTGTTTACAAGAGTTACAAAATAATTTGATGCAATTTTTTACCAAGAAACAAAAATCAACCAAATGAAAGAAAAGGTTCAGGTCGCCGCGTACCAGAAGGTTAAGGAGTTGGCAGAGGATCGGACGAGTTGGAGATTGCTCCACTGACAATAGCACAGCTCTTAATGTAAAGAAGAAGAAGTATCTAATGTCTAAAATAATAATCAATCAATCCAATAGTTTAACTCCTGCCACAGTTTGAACCAAACATTCAGGAGATTTGAACCAGAAGTTCCTTATTGAAGACAATCTTTATCCGATCAAACGATATAAAAGACTGTAATAGATTCCTTTTAATATGCCAAACGCCTTTAAGAATTACCCTTTCATACCTCCTCATTGTTACTTAGTTGAACCTTTAGAATCGACCAGAGTACATAGACCTGTCTTATCTCGAAGCTCAAAGAGTAGTGCTAAAGGAAATTGGTAGTGTATAGACTGCCGCGGGTCTGGTTATGATGGATGAAATGCTCGATCGGATTCATGGTGCAAGGAGATAATGTGAGGTATTTTACGCGAGTTGACTAGGGAAATGGGAAAAATGGATTCTAGTTTTAGACATGTGTTTGAGTGCTAAAAGCTAGTAATTGGATAAAAGGCAGGACGCTTAGCTTTACACTGAGCGAAGTTAGAAGATTGATATTTACATTTAAAAACTGGCCAAGAGCATCGGGCTATGCTCACTTGCTCAGTGTAGGGTTCCGTAGTTACTCGTTTATCACAAAAGGCTGCTTGGAAGGGGCGCAATTAGTTGGTATGTATATATGTTGATATTTCGTACATAAATTCCGATAAACTCATTGGTACATACGAGCCGGGGTTTGAACCCGCGACCTCTGGATTGAAACACTTACCGACATAATTCTAAAGCATGTACAATTGTCAATTACATAATTCTATTACATAATAATATTACATATCATATAGTAATTGGATCAGATTTCACGTCTCGTGACTAAGTAGACCATTATAGACTGTTACCGTTCAAGCAACCAATATACAATACACCGATATATCGGCTTTCAAAGGTTTCCGCGCTTTGTCAGCCGTGTGAAGATGCTTTTAGAACGGTTAGTGCATGAGCGAGAGCGTAGGCGGAAGCGACATTGCCAAACCTCTATGTTTTGTTAAAAATAAAGGGATGGAATATATTCCATGAAAGCTTGAAATTAAAGCTTAGTAATGGTTTTCAAGCCAATTTTTTTTTGCAAAATCAGACTTTGCTGAAAGTTAAGTAGAAGGTAGTAAATAAAAAGGGCAATTCAACTTCAACAGTTCTTCAACTTTTTAAAAATTTAAACAAGGAATGACAATTTACGGCTTTAGCCGTCTGTAAACCCTTTATATTTAGGGCACACTTAGATTTTATATGGCAAAATGGCCACCCTATATCATATGTTTGAATTTTATTCTTATGGATGGAGGAGAGGAGGGAAGGCCTTTGCCCGGCAGTGGGACACTAAACTAAACTAGGCTAACTAAAAAATATGCAAAATTTTAGGACAAAGGAGAAGATGTTTGAATCGTGTATTTTTTTAATCTTGACCGTTAAATTGTGGATAGTACAGCTAGACGACTCGCACGTCATAAGCGACAGCGGCAGCGTTACACACTCACACCACAGCCTTACCCATACGAGCGCGAACGCCTCACTAAAAGCCTCTCCACACGCCACTTATTGTTCCATTGTGCCCCATTGTTTTGTTCCAGTGGCTTTCCTACCGTAACCCACAAACTGGTTATGTAATGCCCTGGTAAAAAACAGAATAGGATTACGTGTTTTGTTGTGGTCAGGCACAGTAATTAAATAGATTTGTAATGTACTATATTACAAAGGCCGGGAGATAGGAAATTGTCGGCCGAATGTGACATAAAGGCGTTGGAAGGCTGTTTCATGAACACCGAAGGCCAATAATTAGTTTCCTAGCCGATGGTCTTATGTATAAGTAGTTATTTTATTAACGCGTGGCAATATAACTTAACCCATATTATTTTTATACCTACATAAAATACAAGGTATTGGAAGTCATTTAAAAATGTTTGTTACCCTAATCATAAAATCGAACTAGGATCTATACCTACAAATAGTATTAGACTACAATTTGGAAAACAAGGAACTTAGGGATCCATCAGCCTCCGCCACTCGAGGATGTGGTTACTAACCCCCTTATTCATAAACGTTTACTAAAGTTGACAAGCCTATAATAATCGTTTGTGACTTTCCATCATACCAATACGTCGGAAAGGGACAAACGTTTATTATCGGCTTGTCAACTTTTAAAAACTTTTATGAATAAGGGGGTTATTCTTTTGTAATTATATGATATTTATTTCAGTTTATAATTTAGTATTAATCTACTACTTCACAAACTGTCGAGTCGTTAGGGTTTTTAGCAGTTATGTTTATAAATGGTCAATGACGTGTTTTAAGCTTGTACATAGTATAATCTACCTCGTTCAAACGCTTCAAAAGCGCAATAAAAGTTTAATATGTGGCGACATCAAATGCAGGCCGCAAAACGCACCATTCCCGCTTTATTATTATTATTATTATTTATTTATTCCATAATTTAACATTTACAGTCAAGCTACACATGTTAAAAGGAGTGACATTATATAAACATTGAGAGTAAGATTTTACTTAAGTACTAACTATACAATAATTGAGCTCGGCGTCGTTATTGACTCCAGGTATCGGCTACTAACTGACAAAAACCTAGGTTCCGTGGATTGGAATATGTCAAATTCGCTGTCGCTGTCCAATATATCGTTCAGGAGAGACAATGCGCGGTGCAGCGGTGAGTGGGATAATGCCCGGGTCCGCGCCGCCGGGACTGCAAACAGCGCGCGGCGACGAGGGCGCAGCTGAATACTGCTGTGGACAGGTACTCGAAACGGGACAAGTGCTAGCAACTGAGGGTTATGTATTTGGCCACGGATTAGGAGATAAAAGTATCTTACGAGTGCCACATTTCTTCTGGCCTCGAGGGTGGTGTAGTTAACCATTCCGAGAATATATAGACTGGGGTACATGTATGGATAGTAACCATAGAGTTTATTATATAGATGACGAATGAACGATTTCTGGACCCTCTCCAACATAAGTGTGTAGTGTTGTTCATGGGGACTCCAAATTATCGCATTCGTCTCAAGTCGGCTTCGTACATACGCGTTGTACAGTATTCTAAGTGCATTCTGTGCACTGAAGGATTTTGATTGGCGGATTACAAAACCTAGGCATTTTCTTGCAGCCTTACTGGCGCTGACAATGTGGTCATTGAATGTGAGCTGTTGATCGAATATTGTGCCAAGATCATGAACTGATGCAACTTGCTGCAGAGAATTATTTCCGATCCTGTAATAACATTTTTGAGGATGTCGAGCACGGGTGTATGACATGACTGAGCATTTCTCTACGTTCAGAGACAACTTGTTTTGGACACTCCAAGCACAGACACTATCAATGTCTTGCTGCAACTTTAGACAATCCTCATAATCACCAACCGGTTTGACTAATTTTAGATCGTCAGCAAACATTAAGCAAGTAGAATGCCTAATATTTGCTGGCAGGTCATTAACTAAGACCAGAAAAAGGAGAGGACCCAGGTTACTACCCTGACCAATGCCTGAGTGTACTGGGTACAGATCAGACCTACATTGGCCATATTGCACATACTGTTGCCTCCCTGACAAGTAAGAGGCTAAGAAGGATAAGAGCTGACGGGAAAATCCAGCTAAAGCCATTTTCCCAAGTAGTACGTCGTTATTTACTGTGTCAAAGGCTTTTCGATAGTCAAAATAGGCAACATCGACCTGTTTTTTATTATCTAGGCTATTGGCAATTACGGTTGTTGCGTTTATAAGGTTCGATGAGGTCGAACGCTTTGATAAGAACCCATGCTGCTCATCGCAGAACCAGCCTTTGAGATGCCGATTTATGTGTGAGCAGAGGACACTTTCAAAAATTTTCCCGAATATGGATAACACCGCAATTGGCCTGTAGTTTTGAACGTCCGTTTTTGAACCAGTTTTGTGTATCGGCAGTACTTTTGTTATTTTCCAGGCCGAGGGAAATGTCTTCAAGTCTAGGGCGAGGTTAAGAATTACTCGTAGAGGCTGCACGAATACTTCTCGACAGTCCTTGACTATAAACTGAGGAATCCCATCAGGACCTTGAGTGTGTTTAGAGCGCAAGCGTGCTATTGCTTTACGGACATCATCCTCACTAATGTTATCAATAGTTACATGGCGATGGGTTTCTTGGATACCGCGTGCAGTTGCGGTTGCTTGTGCGACAGATACATCAAGGGTTGGAGGTGTCTGTAGATAGACATTTCTGAAAAAGTCAGCAAACGAATCGGCAACTTCCTTAGGGGACAAGTTTACAAAAGTTGCTGGTTGGTTAGACATCCTATTTCGTTTAACAAATGTCCAGAATGAGGATGGGTCTTTTACTATGTTTGATTCGAGGGCTTCAAGAAACGATTTTTGGCATTCTTCAGACTTGGACAATACTAGCTTCCTGTAGTATGAAAAGAATGCATAATGGAGCTGGTTTCCTGTTTGCTTATAAATTTTGTGGTGTTGGTTTTTTAATTTATTTAGTTGGATTAGTTCACTAGTGAACCAATCGGGGTAGGTTTTTCTATATTTTGCGATCTTTTTCAGTGGGACACATTCTGAAATTATTGCATCCAATATTAAGTAAAAACTTTTAACACATTCATCAACGGTAGTACAAGTAGTCAAAGGGGACCAATCAGTGTTAGATAACCTATTATAGAGCAGGGGAAAGTTTGCTTTTCTATAATTGCGCTGCAAGCTCGACGCGTAGGCGTCAACACTATTTGAGCTGGTCGTCACATTAGCAAACAAAGTGCTGCACAATATGGTGACATCAAGAGGTAAATGGTGTTTCTCCGAGGATACAAGTCCAGCGACAGCTTCCGTAACCGACACTTCTCTTACAGCTTGATTAGTCAGGACTAGATCTAACAGGCGATCTAAGCTATTTAAAACACTATTATTTTGGGATAAGTTACAATATGTTAATAGTAGCTCAAAATCTTTATTGCCGGCTTGTTTATTTTGCCGTGTTTGTTTATGTTTGGCCATTTTACACAATATACAAATATAAAACGTAACACGTAAAAAAATGCATGATTTGCAGCCCAAAAAGTTCAATGAATCCCACACGGATGAAGCGCAGGCGAAGGCTAGTCCCATGATATATTTCGACTATGTTATACATGTGTCGTTTCCAAGCAAAAAGTCCCACATTGTCGGTTGCCATAAGGACGCTTTAACAGGTTATTCGTATAAAGATACAAGCAAATCTCGTCTTTATGCTTAGCGACAAAGTGGGACCTTTGACTAGACTTCAACACATAAGTAAATATATTTAATAGACAGTAATGTATAAAAAATAAATAATGAGTAAGTACATATATAGGTTTTCAAGGTGCGTAGCCAACGTGCAATCGTTAACGCTCTGTAGTGAATGAAACGCAATTAACTGTCACTGTCACACTAGTGGGAAGAGTGATAGAAAGCGAAGACTACGATTAGCTACGGGGCGTTAACGATTGGCACGTTGGCTACGCTCACTGAATACAGGATTGGTATTAACGTCCATGTTATTTAATGTTGACTGGAAACCTTATCGTTGAGTAAACGAAGCATTTCGCTTGTAAATCGGAAAGTCGTTAATCGTGATTAATAATGCAGCTGAAAGGCTGAACAGTGAACACAGCTGAAAAGTTAATGCCGAGCCGAGGCTACGTAAACTCACTGAAGCGAGGCCATTATTTTTATTTACAGTACTGTAAAAACACCCAAGTGTGTCCAATAGCTCCCAACTATGGTTCTATTCAAAATATATTAAAACTTTTTCGTTCAGGTGCACTTATTTAAATGTTATAGTTCTATGGAAAAATGTGACAAAAAAATTAAAAAACACCAAAAATTTCATTTCAAAATTGTGTATTGTACTTGTGGACCATATTTGTAGTACTATAGACTATATGTACAAATAGCTAGGTAGTTTTAATATACATAATTTGTATATACCATTATACTATCTCAACGTATAGCTAATTAGCTACTAAACTAATAACTATTCAAAGCATGTGTTCAAATTGCCAACTTATCCCTTCACTTCTACACTACACCTTATAAACCAAAGTCCCCCGCCCCGTCTGTCTCTTTGTGCTCGCGATAAACTCAAAAAATACTGAATGGATTTTCATACCGTTTTCACATAGGCATGAATAGAGTGATTCTTGAGGAAGATTTATGTGGATTTGTTTAACCCTTATCTTGGCATCGTAACACCCGTGATACATGGAACTTAAAAAAATCTAGCTAATTCACTGTATTACCTAACAAAATAATTCTGCCCTCAATATGTCGAGGTACCCTCCTTACTTATAGAAAAAAATAATGGACACAAGTGTCATTGTAAATTAATTAGTAATAATCAACATGGCGCCACGGAAACAACAGATTTCGGTTCGCACTGGATGCTATGCATTTATTTCTTAGATTAGTATATATTTTTCCATAATCTACATTTTGATGCATTTACTATCTGTTAGTGCATAAATATTTACAATGATTTCGAATTTAAAAACATTTAATACACAGAACCTGACATAAAAATGTTATGTATTATATTTGATACATTGCCAAGAACTCATAAATGTACATATCGAAAGGATTGTATTACATTTAATACTTTGCCAAGTTGTCGTCAAAATAGTTTTACAGGTTTTTTAATTTTTTTTATATTTTTGGCGTTATAAAACATGTTTCAAGTATTTAATATTAGTTGTCGTATTATTTAGTCATTGAACTTTGATTTTTTCAAAGTACTAGATGTTATTTAACTGTATATTTGTACGCTGTAGCACTATTGCTACGCCGTAGGCCGTAGCACGGAAAAATCTGTGTATGGCAAAAATGCTCGCAAAGTGAAAAAAAAATTTTTTTTTTGTCTTTTAAATTATTTGTGTACTTTTCATATTTTACTAAACTTTTTGCTGACAACTTTTTTGATACTTTGCGGGATCAAATTTTCCGCCCATGTGATCAGATATTCGTAGATATAATTTATTTTTACAGGTGTAATTAGTTATCTGATGCTTTGGATTGCTTTTAATTAGCAATAAATGATAATTTCTGTTGCATTACATGTTTTATTTTTATTAAAATCCGCATTTTTCTTCTAAAAAGTAGGTAACTATTTTGTCGACGGATTGGCATTGTATCAAATATGATACATATGATTTTCCGAAACTGGAAAATCCTGGATTTTTTTCCTTATTTTTTAATAGTCTAGTATGCTCAATAGGTGACGAAAATCTAAAAAAATGTTTATATTTAAGATATTTTGAGCCTTGCCAAGATAAGGGTTAACCCATGCGAATCCGGGGCGGGTCGTTAGTTAAGTGATATTTTTCAAAAAGGAAGATGTGGACTAAATTTGTATGGAACAGCAGTTTTGCTCCTACTGTTCGTAAGTTCTTGATATTATTAAAAACAGCGATATATTCTCTTACGCCATACATACTCCTTAAAACAAAGTATCTATTACCCGCGAGATATGTCAGCAAACATATACACAAAAGTTAAAACATCCCTTCCCAAAGATGTTAACATTTACACACACACCTGTACATTACATTACATCCTCCATTACAAATATCAAGGCATTAAGGTAGTGGAGAAAGTTTTATTTTCCGCCCACTTAGCTGTTTAGTTTATGGCGCCCGTTTCCTTATGTTGTTTTGGCTCGAAATGGCAAAGGTTAACTTTACTCACTTGAACGTGTGTTGACGACGTGTAGGAAAAATTAAGGCCATTTTTCAGTCACGATGTGTTTATTTAGAGTTAATTTTTCATGTAACATTATTTGGGGGCAAGAATTGTAATCCGTTTAAAGGTCAAGCCACGAAAAATGCAGTCGCCTGAAAAAAGAGTCATTAACGACGACGGCGCGATTCGGAAAATAAATTAGAGATTCACTAAGAAGATGCATTATCTTTACTATTTTATATCTAGTGAATCTCTGATTCATTTCCCGAATTACGCCACGATTCTTTCGATCGTTTTTTGCTATGCTAATAGAAGCACAAGTACATAATAAGAATGTAAGTAAATAAATAACACGTCATTCTTACATGGTAAAAAAATCTTGTGTGTCTCTACAGTAACTCCGATAAAGCGCAGCCAGCAAAACTTAGAAAATATATGTTTTCCTTACCTAGAGCGCATAGAACCCCAAAAGCCGAATGCAGCATGCACCGGCATTGTGCACATAGCGAGTCAGCAATGCCAACCATCACAATGCGATGTTTGTGCCCCGCATACGTTTGTATTGTACTTCTTTGAATATACGCTTCCATATTGCATTCGTTGTGGCGATGAATATGTATGATTCGGACTACACGAAAATAAAAACAGGCGGCCCTATTCGGCAAATGAATTAGAGATTAACTAGATACGATATAGTAAAGATATGTAGCGTCCCACAGGTAAAGGTACCTTATGGCGGTTGACGTTTACGCTGTTATTAACGCTGTTATTAGCGGCGCTATGCCACGTAAGCGCCGGCCACCATAAGGTACCTTTTTTCGTGGAACGTCACATGTCTTCACTATTTCATATCTAGTGAATCTCTAATTCATTTCCCGAATCGCGGCGCCAGCCGCCATAAGGTACCTTTAGCAGTAGAACGTCACATATCTTTACGATTTCATATCTAGTGAGTCTCTAATTCATTTCTCGAATCGAGCCGAGGTTCATTGGATATTTGCATTCTTTACGGATTAATCTCGTCGTCACCAGCTTGTAATAAAGCAGCAATAATCTGTTATCCCACATTCATTTATAAGAGTGAACTCGAAAAGACGCGTAATTAGGACATTTTATTGCCAAATGTTGTCATTACGTGCAAGCCCCTTAAATCATAGTCAAAAAACAAATTTTACATTGTAGTAAATAAACATGTATTAGGTATTGAAATTGGCTGCCTTTGGTTAAGTTTAGTTTTTATTACATGCCATAATGCATCTATCAATACTTTTCTATATAATTCGATGCCAAGATCCTTTCAAATTGTTTAATTACTGGCAATTGCGGGAGAAACTTTCCCTGGCTGTCTTCCAGATCAATTTGTTAGTCTCTAGGATTTATACCCTGCTAGCTACCTAACTAAACCTCGTTGCTGGCTTGAATGTATTAAGATAACTTTTTACTATGAGTAGTAATAGGTTGAAACTAAACTATAGATGGTCATGCAAATCTTGTCAGTAGAAAAAGGCGCGAAATTCAAATTGTAGTAGTAGTAGTAATCACTTTATTGCACACACAGGTTTACATAATATTTACAGAAATAAAGGTACAAATGCGAACTTATCCCTATGAATTGTCTATAAGACGATATCCCTTTTCAAATTTGCCGCCTTTTTCTACTGACAAGATCTGCTTGACCAACTATGTGTGTGTGTGTTCTCCTTACAGCCTTGGTACATAAACTTTAAAAAATATTGTCACCTAGCGTAACACGGAGCGTGTTGAGTAACGTACGATAAGTAAACAGAACATAATATATGCGGCTAAACGGCATGCTCCATAAACCGTCGGTGAACGTCAAAATTTCAAATTTAGAACGGCGTCGTAATTTAGGCGCGTTCACAGATACGGCCTAGTTACACGAACACTGATCACTATTTACCACTAGATGTTGCATATGAGACGACTGCTTGTCACCATACACAAATTATGGTCTCCGAGAGCGAAGACGTTTTACATAGGTAGGTGTAGTTTGTCAAAGGACTGTTTCATTTCAATGAAAGACAGAGAGAATAATTCCTACTATCTTTGTCTCACACTAATACTAGAACCCAAAAGAAAAGGATGAGTATAGTTTTCCTGGTTCTTACTGACTGATAAATTGGTTTGACCAACTATGTATACTGTGGCAAACCTTGCTTAGGTCGATTCTTCGACCACAGTTTTCAAAGTTGCCTCCTTTTTCATCTGAAGTAATCATCGTAAGCTGGCTTGCCAGAGATAAATCTGATACTAATCATATCAACAACATTATGTAATAGGTTTAGGTTTCTTATGTTTTCTTTTTTATGGATGAAAAGCATCGAGAAAGATATGGAAGGCTTAAATTTACGAAAGTCCACGCTCAAACTAGAACTGGTGTCTCAGATTAAGAAAAGCTGACCTCGTATCGCAGGAATTACGAGGAGAAAGAATAAGGCGCTTCATAATCTACCTAGCGGGAGGTAATCTACACACGAACGTGTACATTTTTAATATATTAGCGAAGTGGGTCAGGTGCACACCTGCCGTTTGGGAGTCGTTGTGCGCGCGCCCTTATCATTTATCCGTCGTTTGTTTTCGGAATGTTGATCATGTGTGGCAGTGTCATTTGTCATTTTGACGAGAATTTTCGTCAAGTGTATGAAGTGTAGGCGTGTGAGGCTATTTATGTGATGTGGATGCTATAAGTTATAGGAATACAGTATGGGAACTGTAAAAAGAGCAAAATCACTAGCACCCAAAAGAAAGGGATGAGTATAATTTTCCTCGTTCTTACTGACTGACAATTTATGATTGCCAGACTATAGTATGGAGATTTGCGTTCACGAATGTTTTAATTTTTACCACATTACCGCTTTTAGTTCCCCAGCAGTTTTGGGTCAATTTCACCAAACGAGCATTTTTGTCTAATTTCCATGGAATTTTGAAATACCAACATTACACAAAAAAAAATATGCTGAGAATTTGATAAAAAATATAATAAATATTAATTTTCTTATGGGATAAAAATATTCATAAAACTATAAAAGTTATTTAAATTTAAAATTTTGGTCAGGGCACGGGAATTAGTGTGTCCATGGAAATTAGATTTTACTAGGACGGAAATTAGAACACGGCACGGGAATTGTTTTCTTAACTTATTTTGGTACTTAAAACTATTATTTATGTATATTTTAATCTACAATAATATACTGCAACCATACTGAAGTGGCATCGGACATATTTACCTTCTTTAATTTTAGTTTCGAACGACAAATCTACGAAAGTATGTTACACTAAAAACTACGTATATGACTAATCCTTTCCTTTATTTTAATGGCAACTAATCTCTCTTTCTTAGTAAAATGTACATATTTCAAAACAATACTTTGAGTAGTTTCGTAAACTTGTCCGCCTTTACATACAAAACTATTCATTAAAAAGTGTCATTATGTATCTGCATGTAGATAGGTACAAGGTGTATGATCTGGTATATGGTCTTATAGGAAATGATACTAAGAAATAAATAGGGGCACAGTGAGAAGAAGTTATTATGTAAGTTAATCTGAAGAAATCGAATATGCTGCCTTCATAAATTAATAACCCAAAAAATAGTTTGAACACATATGAGGTAAGGTGGGGTAAGACTATCACTTGTATGGAATCCTCATACTGTTAGTCTTACCCCGATCAAAATAAACTAAGTTAGTCTTATCCCGCCTTACTTTACACATAGGTATACAGGGTGCCCCTGCCCTGCGGGAAAATCTTCAAAGCTTGGTTAAGTAATTTCTCAAAAATATCATAATCTTCCTAAAAAAAACTTGCTTACAAAATACCCCCTGGCACTGACTAAAATAACCGACTTGGTTTCACATTACATCCCAAAACTTTTTTGTAGTAGAGTAGAAGAACTGAGTTGCGAGATTTGCATCTTTTTACATGAATTGAAATTATCCCATCTCTTTTTGTAGGCTGTCCTTCTTTTCGGGTAAACATACCCATACCATACTGATACTATGTATATACATATCATGTTGTTGTTGTTGTTGTCCTAAGGCACCCCAGAGGTTCAAAGGGCCTTCACAAGCTCGCGCCACGCCTTCCTATCTTCAGCGACCGCTCTGGCCATACATATCATAATACATCTTTTTTCATACTCACATCGTCCATCGTAGTGTACCTTTATTTTCCCTACTAATTGTAAGAACTAAAAAGTAACGTTGTTATCGCATATATTTCTATAGGATTACAAACTTAATTATGCAGTTATCTTTAGAACGTGACTAATATTGCAGTATTATTAGATTTTTATTGGCTTAAAAAGCTAAAACCTAATTACGTTTCAAATTTGGAACTTGTGGGTATGCTAGAAGTACCTTAAAATAATATTGATTGAGAGTGATTGTGCCAGTGACAAAACTAAGGGATTTTAAAGTGTATTAATTCTTAGACTACATGCTCAAATTAAATGTTATTTAGATAGAATGTTATTGAGATTTGATGGTACGGCCGTGCCAATTTGTTTTGCTCGACTTGGCGGCGGCACTGCCGTGCCCCCAGATCCTTTGTCCTTCTTCAGGCCTCAAACTATCTCCATGCCAAATATGTATTATCAAGATGATATTGTTTCAGCGGCTTAAGCGTGACGAGATAACAGACAGACAGACAGAGATACTTTCGCATTTATAATATAGTAAGAATAGGATATATTTATTTTTTCTTGTACCTATTAGAAACGCTAATTTATAACAACTAATCTATTAAACGAGCAATTCTTGTATATATTTCGGGGATCTCGGGAACAGCTCTAACGATTTCGATGAAATTTGATCATATATGGGCGTTTTCTGGGATGAAAAATCGATCTAGCTAGGTGTCTCTAGGAAAACGCGCATTTTTGAGTTTTTAGGTAGGTATATGTTTTCCGAGCAAAGCTCGGTCTCCCAGATATTTAAATTTTATACCGCTTACGCTGTCAGCTGTCAAATTTACAAAATAAAACCATTGTAAATTTGATTCATTTTGTTTCATGTAACCTTAGGTACGGGTATTATAATATGTAATAATTCCAAAAATAGTTTTATGTTTATATAATGTTTTAATATTATAATATGATAAATGAATAAGGTAAGGTGGCGCAAGACTAACAGTACGAGGATTCCATACAAGTGATAGTCTTACCCCAGTGTCGTCTTACCCCACCTTACCTTACGTATTAAAATTGCCCGGGTTATTCGGGTCCACCCTGTAAGTATGTACTATAGTACTTATACTAAAAAACCGTTCATAGATTTTTTGCATTCTCTGAGATTTCCTTAAATGTAAAATAGAAAGATATACGGCATATTATTATTACATATAATATATATTCAATGCCAATATATATATATGTAATAATAATATGACGTAAACATTGCCAATTAACTAACAGTGCCTCCAATTAAAAAATTGTTGACAATAAATGTAATACTTTCTAATTCCCATGCCACTTAATCAGCTGTTTTAGGTAAATATTCTATGGGAATTAGGGCACGGAAATTAGAATTCGTAATAAAAAAATTCGCCAAAAATTTAAATCGTGTTTAACCAAACTGTTATGTTATGGCTTACATAAAGATACATAAAGGGCTCCTAAATATGATAATTGTTTTTGAAAAGCTATGTGGGAAATAAAATTTATAAGGGGCATCGAAATTAGAAAAAAATTGTCGCCCACCCGGATTCCGAAATACTTATGCGATTTGCTCGAACACGCCGCGGCTTGACGTACATCCGCTTGCTTTGAGAATCAGCCGAATATTGCCAGTACAGGTGAGGCGGGACACGAGGCGGTTCAGATACAGACGTCGGCTGTGAGAGCCCTTTGAGTTTTGCCGACGAAATTTTACTCGCGCGCTCGGACAAAATTTAAACTTCGATCACGAGTTATTTACCACAATGAAGTTAATAGTGTATGTGCTCAGTGATAGTAAATATCATCTAGTTTAAGTATTTGACACTAAATTAGTGATACTAATGTAGAATTTTTCGTAGGATTTTTCATTATGCTCAAAAGTAGATTCCGGACAGGGCACGGGAGTAGTAATTTGAGCCTTTAGGTATTTTTAAGTGTACTCTAAAAACTAATTAATCAGTGAATTCATATGGAACCCGGTGTGAAAGTGTGGCTTCTTTATGTAAAAAAAAAATGGTAAGTATTATTTGATGCTAACCCGCGATTTTCATCACGGACAGAAAAAAAATCGTGTTCAGAAATTGACCCTTTTAATAAATAACACACACACACACATACACCGCACGCACTTCTCACATAGCCAAACGAGACACGTGAAAAATAAATAAAACGGTCTAAAAAAGTTTGACGAACGATTTGTACGCTAAATCGAATTCTTTTTACCGGCCGCCTGGGGCCTACCGTGAACCTACGTTCGACGTGTTGCCTCCCTGTCACACTTACGTACGAATTTACAAGTGCGACAGAGAGGGAACACGTCGAACGTGGTTCGCGGTAGGCCGTCTGGCTCGGTGCGTCGGCCATCGTCCGTTCAGGTGCGGATACAATCCCTGGATATACAATTAGGGGACATTGATACTGGGCGGGAGGGTTCGGTGCAATACAAAGCAGATAGCGATTTACCTAGAGTCAGTCCATGAAAAGTCTGCAACGGATTTGATAGCCCACGCAGTGTACGTGTTATTTTAAACGTCAAACTTCTATGAAATTATGACGTAAAAATGACACTTGCATTGCGTGGGCTATCAAATCCGCTGCAGACTTTTCTTGGTCCGACTCTAACATAACTTGAGGCCCAACCGCGAAACACGGAAAGCGACATTTCTGTATCTGCCTCGCTCTATCGCTCGAATATGCAAGATCGATAGAGAGGGAAATAACCATTTCAATTTTCGTTTTTCTCGGTAAGCCCTCTGTAATATACCTATTGTACATATTTTGGTAAATAATCATTCTGTTTCGCCTGAAAATTTGGCTACTCTCAATACTACAAAAAATTAGAACATTACAGTCAAATTTTTTCATGATTTTCATATTAATCATATATAGTTCATTAGGAGATATTTACCGCACTGAGTGAGAGGCTAGACGTTGAAAAAACACTCAGTGTACCAAACAATAAAACCATTTAAACCTGCTAAAGTCACCAAAACAGGACGTTTAAGAGTCTCTCTCTATATTTAGGTACATGAATATGTGAATTTTGCTTTTTTTTGGACTTGGGTTTTTCAAAGAAGAATTAGCCAAATGCATGACGGCTCTTTCCACCTATAGGTATATGTACAGTACCCTCACCATGGTTTTACTCGGCCTTAAACGATAGCGACTGCGTTAACTCAAACGCAGTGCATCTCGCTTGCACAAATATCAGTACGAGGGAAATGCAACTTGAGTTAAGTTTACGCAGTCCTTGGCGAATATGTCAGGCTGCCGGCTGTCAGCAGGGCCGGATTAACCCTAAGTCAAAGTAGGCAACTGCCTAGGGGCCCCGCCTCGGCTAGGGGGCCCCGGCGGCTCAGCGTGTACCAAATTATAAAATTATGTTTCAATTCATGAGTATATTTTTTATTCTTATAATAAGTGCTTTGTTATTGTTTTTTTTTAGATCCATTCTTTAAATTAATGAAATATTGTAATAAAATTGAAGCAATACGTTACAGTTTACGGGGCGTATTCTGCATACCTGTTGTAAAGTCGTAATAATAGGGATTTTCAGGAAAAATGGTTCACTTTTTTTCGAACAACCAACCACTTTTGGGTTATTTGAACGCAGAATCACGAGGACTATTGATTAAAACAAAGAAAAAGAAAGAAGACGAACGTGTCCCCAGTTTTTCATAGGAATGCTCGACCTTCAACCTCACCTTTTACCTCAATTTATTTACCATTGGTTTGTGTTCCAGTGTTCCACATTTACTCTACTTCAGCTTAGCCTTTGGCCTCGCTGCGCCAAGCTCGGCCTGCGGTCTCGCTTTTCAATACAATGGACATTGGTTCGTGTCTGTGCTCAACTATTTATCCTGAAGCCTGATGAAGCACGGCTTTGACTTCGCATGAAAGCTCGCCTCACTGGGGCAGTTCGGACTTTTAGGCCCAGATGAGGATCGATACCCGGCCTTTTAACACGCTTTTCAATTTGCGATAAGTATTGTTAACAAAAAATTTCGCGCTCGCTGCGCTCGCGGTTTTTTTTTGTTTCTTTAGTTGTCCCCTTTATCATCGATATGTTAGCTTGACTGGTGAATGAATAGAGTTAGACCAAAGTATGCAATGATTTTGATAGTATACGCAACGCAAGTATTATTTATACGTCATAATTTCATAGAAGTTTTGACGTTTTTAAATAACAGTTGCTCTGCGAGTGCTATCAAAATTGTTGCAGGCTTATCTTGGTCTAACTCTAGTAATTTTAACATATGGAAATTCTTTATTATTAGGTTGATTCTAATCATGTGGCTCGGCGTTTGGTCTTAATGGTCGGACAATCGCTGTTCAGCCTCGCAAAATATTAACTATTGAGAAAACTAACTTTGCGGCACTAGTTGAGCTTATTAGCCTTTAGCCTCGCTAAAAATTTTCCATCAGAGGTAGATAGGAAAGTGACGCTGAAGCTCACATCTTTGGTATTCCACTGGGAATTGACCTTAAGCCTAAATGGCTCTCCCCACACTTGACGCGACGCGGAATCGGCCAAAACCGATAGAATAAAGCTTTAAGTCCACGCAATAAGAGCGAAAAAGACATCTTTCGATTAGGATCGGAATTAAAATTAAAGATTGAAATTAAAAACGCAAACTTATTTCCCTATACTGAATATGCTGTGTGCAGAACTGAATGTGGGGGGCCCCGAGCCTCGTACTGCCTAGGGGCCCCGACATGCTTAATCCGGCCCTGGCTGTCAGTGTCACTCGTCTACCTTTCCTACTTTTGCCTTAAGTACTTTTCTTTTGTGGCTGGCCAAATATCACCTTTCATAACTTGGACCACGCTAACGCTCGGGCGGGTTTAATAGATAAGATTTACGACAGCACTCATCTGGTCAAGGGTTGGACGCGGTAATTTGTCGCGAGGGGCGATTTTCCTGTACAGCCACATACGCAAAACGCTTTCAAAACGCTAGTTTTAGTTTGAAACATTCAGGCCCAAAAACCCACCCGCGTATTCGGGAAACGAGATAATAACAAGATCTAGAAACGGTATAGAGATCAACTAGATTTACATTAGATATCGACTAGATGTGACTTGGATATCTAAGTCATAACTTGTCGAAATCGTTCAAGAGGACCTCCAGAATCGCGGAAACGTCAAATTTGACATGCATACAAATATCTTTAAATTATCCATATCGTAACTTGTTGAGGTCTAGTAGAGATCTAATACATTTTCAGAATCGAGCCGCCAGCCGGATACATTGTTCGTAGCGACTACGCGCTACATACGGTGAAACCGTGGCTACGCGCTCGTGCGTAACCCGTAGCACTTAGTGGCAATGAATGTGTTAAACGTAGAAAGTTTAAATCGAAAAACCTGCTTATTTTCATTTTATTCGTATGATTGTTACTAAATTTGACCTCTGAGGGCCTCCCGCGAACTATAATGCTCTAAAATAACGTGCAATTCGTTACTTTTCTACAAATAACAATGTATTATCTTTATTAAGTAGATCGAGGAAACATTCCAGATATTGAAGCAATTTAACATTTAGCTTAACAAAATGACAACCTACTCAGTTAAATCATGTAAAGTCAAGCTCACATTCCATTAGAAAACTAAAAATAGCCAAACTACACGCTCTAGAAATAGAAAAACCTCCCTGCCACCTGGTCGATATTGTCGTGACTGGCCGCCGTAAAAAAAACAACGTAGGAAAAAAACAAAACATTAAATTATACTGTAATAAGCCGAAGGCCCGAAGCCCAAACGGCCAGGGTGATCGACCGCGCGCTCCTAGATTTTCCACATGGGAAATTTGCGAAAAAGTAAATTGTTTATGGTCGCTTTTTTAATTACGGTAAAGGGATGGCAAGAATGGATTTGGCCGCAGCTCTTGTTTATGGTATGCCGACATGTGTCGATGCTTTATAATATAATCGAGTTTATAATAACAGCATATTTTCGAAATTTGAAACATTCTTATCAGTACGATCAAACTAGTGGCTAGACGGAATTTTACTGGCTATGGGATAATATTATTACCACTTTCTAGACGAAATTGAAGGTATTATACGGAATATCAATAAAACCGCCTATTAAATTCTCTTCATAGCCCCGCAGTCATAGCCAGTTCGAAGTTCAAATACTTGGAATTTGAATTTAGAATATTGGAAACGGTTGCGTTCTATTGTAATCAAAAATCTGGCTGGGTGGAAAGAATAGGAGCGAGCGCTGTGTGCCAAGTTGCCAAGTTATCTGCGTTTTATTGAGAGGTCATTCACCTTATCTTTTTAAAAGATTTTTATTTTCATCGTCCATTATATTTTTATAAGTAGTCTATAAGAGTCTCGTATTTCGTCAGATGCTAGATTATTCACCCCTAACTTTTAAAAGGATCCAAATGCCGAATCAAATTCCGCTGAGTGTTATTTCTAATACAGAAAAAAATACCAATTTTGAAAAGTGTACTAGGTACGAGTATAAATAAATAAAACAATGCTTGCAGTTTATTTTTAGGGTTCCGTACCCAAAGGGTAAAACGGGACCCTATTACTAAGACTTCGCTGTCCGTCCGTCCGTCCGTCCGTCCGTCCGTCCGTCCGTCCGTCTGTCACCAGGCTGTATCTCACGAACCGTGATAGCTAGACAGTTGAAATTTTCACAGATGATGTATTTCTGTTGCCGCTATAACAACAAATACTAAAAACAGAATAAAATAAAGATTTAAATGGGGCTCCCATACAACAAACGTGATTTTTGACCAAAGTTAAGCAACGTCGGGAGTGGTCAGTACTTGGATGGGTGACCGTATTTTTTTTGCTTCTTTTGTTTTTTTTTACATTATGGTACGGAACCCTTCGTGCGCGAGTCCGACTCGCACTTGCCCGGTTTTTTATAAGTGTATTCTACGTAAAATGTATTTAACTGTACCTTTTAAAATAAGTAGGTACCTAGGAAATAAGTATATTAAAATTACTCTCCGAAACATTTTCATTAGTACGTTCAAATTAGTGGTTTTCATTAAGAAAGTATAGTAAAAGTTTAAGATACAATTAAGCTTTCCTTCAAGACAAAGCTGGCAGCCAGAGTATATTGTAAGTATGTATTCCCGTAATTTATGAAAATACAAATCTTACACTCCCAAAGCCTTTCTCCACTCACAGATCCAAGATAAACCTACTCAAACTCCATTAGGTTTTTCTTAATACTGTAATCTGCTCTCAGCGGTGTATTAATAATTAAAAGAGGGCAGAATGATTATTCCCGGCCGGGGGTTTTGTTTTAAAGAATGTAAGCCGATTTAGGGGGCCCCCTGTTTGGTTCGGCTTTCGAGAATTATGGATTAAAATTGCAGGTCGGATTTCGGCTTCAATTAATATTCTGGTCAATTGCTTTTAAATAATAAAAATGCTCATTTATGGTGTTCAGCTGTGGTACAATGTGGTACATGGATTAAAATTGCAGGTCGGATTTCAGCTTCAATTAATATTCTGGTCAATTGCTTTTAAATAATAATAAAAACTTTTTACAAAAAAAAGAAAACCGACTTCAAAAAGGATGAAATAAAATATTATCCTTTTTATGTCTATGCGTTACCAACTGATATGTTTGAAGTCGGTGCCAACCCAACTTTTGAAGCATACCATGATTTTGGTGCGATTCAATAGGGATGTACGTTGGATTGCCTTACACGACGACAATGAACGTACTTTCTGTAGGTACAGTCGACGTTAAAAATATGTTTACACTTTTCGTCTTATTACAAAGGAGTAAGGTGCAAAAGTGTAAACATATCTTTGACGTCGACTGTACTTAAGAACACACGTCAGAACACATGATCAAACTTTCTTGGTACAGTCCGTACCATGTTTGTCGGCACGCAAGCGTGGGATTGGGACTGAGTTATTTCCCGTCCCTTATTCAGAGGACTACATTTCAAAATATAAAACAATTCAAGGAATTTACGTTCTTGCCAAATTTCACCTAAAGCGGTCCAGTTGTTTAGCCATGAAAAGGCGACAAAGAGGCAGACAGAATTACTTACACATTTATAATAGTTATTAGTACAGTTCTAATGGGATTTATAGTCATAAAGCTGATTATTTTTGACGGTTATTGTTACTACTTGGCTTGGCACCGACTTCAAACATATCAGTTGGTAACGCATAGACATAAAAAGGATAATATTTTATTTCATCCTTTTTGAAGTCGGTTTTCTTTTTTTTGTAAAAAGTTTTTATTTTTCCATTTTTAGTTTTAACGCAATGTTAAGAGCGCGACGCATTGAATGAAAAACAACATCATGATTAACACTAAATTCGTGTAGTACCTACTTTAATAAATATGTAATCAGGAATTTTCTCGAGTCCGTCTGGGAAATTATAATTACTGTCACTACACTAAATTCATCCTCCGCCCCGCCACTGACCCAATCCCTCTACCCCCCGATCACTCTACCTCACAGCGCATCAACCCCTGATCCATGAACCCCTCGACCCTGAATCAGCAGCCCTTCAACCGTCATTCCTTAACTCCTAACCCCAACCCCCGATCAATAGCCTTACCAGCTTACCAAGAGTTTGACATTGATTTATTCGCTAGCGTGTGTGTAACTTACTTTCTTTGCATCTCGCTCTAACTGGCATATTAGTGCGAGCGAGATGCATAAAAAGTAAGTTATGAAGACGTTAGCGTCGCTAACTTAGCGAATATGTCAATGTAAAACTCGTGGTAAGGCTACACTTGCACTACATCAAATTGGCGGTGTTCGGAAGCAAATGCTCGAGTTACTTTAGAAAACACCGAAATCACTTTACACGTGCCTTTAAAAACTGAGGAGTTCCCTCAATTCCTCATGGATTCCATCATCAGACCAGAACCAAAAATAATACGGAGACACCTTGGAGGTAACTCCTTCCAAACAAAAAAAGAATTACTCAAATCGGATCACAGGTGCCGGAGTAAGCGCCGAACATACTACATTTAAAAAATCATCATCATTATCATCAAAACAATCATCATCATCAGGTCTACTTCATCAAAGTGGTGGTTTTCGGGAGAAAATGCTCGAGTTGCTTAAGAAAACACCCAAATCACCATGTATGTGCCTTTAAAAATTGAGGAGTTCCCTCGTTCCGGCTTTTGTTGCCTTTTTTCGAGGCTCTCTGTGAAATGACACAGTGCTCCGTTCTTATGGTAAATGAAAAGTGTGGTGAATAGGAGCTTTATTGAGAGATCTTCCCGTAATAAGATGGCAATCTCTATACGTATAGTAGAGTTGTAGAATAGAAATGTCTAAACCAGTTTCCTATTTTGTATTTCGTAGGGCCATATGAAATTTGTTTGTACTCTTAACAATCTAAGGCCCACTTGCACCATTTCACTATCCCGGGGTTAACCGGTTAAACCTGAAGTTACCATGATTACCAGTACAATTTGACACTGGGTAAACGGTTTAACCGCTTAACCCCGAATTAGTGGGATGGTGCAAGTGGCGCTAAGTCAATTAAGACAAGATTAAGATTAAGTCAATTGTACTTTTCTTTTGTATCTTTTTACTGAGGTGTGCCAATAAAGAGTATTCTATCTATCTATCTAACAATAAGGTTTAATTGGCTTGTTTCTTTCTGATTTGTTAGATGGCCAATTAGTCAAATTAAAATGTAGTGGTCAATATCTATAGCAGTCACCCTATTATGTCTACATGAACCGCAAACTTTGACGCCCAACAGCTGTTAAAATCAAATATTTGTTTCAGACGATATACCGGGTGTGGCCTGTAATATGAGCAAAAAATTAAACTGTAGGCTGTACTCCTCATACTGAGCAACATTTGTTCAGCGACTTTAAAAATAACTTGTGGTTTGATTTTTAATATACTTTAAAGTTTGTTCTAAGACGCAATGTATTGCGACTTTTGTTGTTTAAGGCGTGACAAGCAACTTCCATCATAATGATATGGCGTGGCGATGGCGTCCATTATTTTGTATGAAAAATAGGGAGTCTAAATACTTCATAATTTTTCAAAGTTGTTGAACAAAAGTGTGACCGTCTGAGGAGTACAATCTATGTTTATATTATTTGCTCGTGTTACAGGCCACACCCGGTATTATGTTTTTAATGTCGTTATACAAAGATGTTTTGTTATTATTGCGAACAGGATTATTTTTCACCTTTTATACCTTTTCAAAATCCAATCTTAACCAGCAAAGTTCTCAAAGAAAATCTTGAAACAGTGCTCAGAGTGGCAAGTTTTCTACGTGTGGCAACACTAAATTATACGAACTAAGTGAATATTCCTCTATTGTCTATGCGCGGCACGAGTTTAAGTTGGCAGACATGGAACTGATGGCTCGAACCGTGTACGGAAATTTTGTTAGCGATGTTGGCATTGCTTTCTCCCTATTATAAAGTTACCAGTTTATCAGTAGAAAATGGAGGCAGATAAAATAATTGTAATTATAAATAGTGGCCATAGGAAATTATTATACGGACAGCGTTTTGGGTAGTATAAATTAGTAAATAAAAGTGTACGTAATCGACGTTTGTGAGTTACGTACTTATTTATTCCTTTAAACACTTGCATAAGTATAAAGAAATAATAAAATATAATAAGAATTTTTTTATCTTCCTAAACTCCCATAGTCATTTTCGCAGTTTTGAATTTAGAACCTTCTTTTGTTCCATTCATTATAGTTCAAAATTCGGTTTGTATTCGTCCTTTTAAAAGGACATCGGAACTTAGAAGGTTATATACAACATCAGTGAATGACACGCTAATACACATTACACACTTGTAATATGAGCTCTATGTTCCTCGTATTAAGGTTAAATCTCGGTTGTTGCAGGATGGAGGAGACAGTGCGATCGCTGCTGCAATACAAGGGCCGCGTGGAAACTCTGAAGCAAGAGAAAGCTTCGCTATCTTCCGCCCTGGAGGTAAGGAACATTCAAAATTGTACTCTAACTATTTAGAATATGGTCGTAATTACTACAGCTAATAGGGGGATTAGGGAGTTTTGCTGTAGGAACAGACTAAAAATATCCTCAAGTGTAAAAAACTTCGAACACATTATGGAAACCCACTATTTGATAGGTACCTACCTACTTATATCAAAATAGCATGTAGGTATGTCTTGAAAAGAACCTTGATTTCCAAAACGATTGTAAAGTTCAAAAAAATGAAGATACTAATAATCTGTCTACATTTATTTGGAAGAGTGGTCCTGAACTTGTGTCTTGAACTAAACTGAAAATCGTAATTCAAGATCAAAAAAAGTAAGACAATTTGCGAGCATCTTAATTATTTACATAAGCATAAGCTATATGCACTTTAATTAAATTAAGTGCTAAAAAAGATAAATGTTGTTAACTTTTACTTATACATATATTTTAACAGGGTCTCATCTCAACGCGTATTCATAGCATATTTACGATATGACTAACGATGTTCACGATATTCATAATAACATAAAAATATATCGCATCGATCCCTTTTGATCGTAAATTGCCCGAATTCCCCAACTTGTCATATTAAAAATTCAGTAAGAATGCTTGTATGAAATACCAGTTTAAAAAGATCTTTCGTTTTATTCACTAATAACATCACTCGTCTCTCATCTTTTGATTTTAGTTTCGCTAAATTGAACTGTATTTCTTTTATTTAAGGTTACAATTTCAATAGCTAGACGGGTGTCATTACGTGCTTGCTATAGTGACACTTTATTATAATAGAAAGTTGAACGAGCTAGGGCATTTTGAACTCTAGCATAAGCCAGCATAACGTGACCGACCGTTCCTTTACAAACTATACGTACGCTTAGAGCGCACTTATAATGGTTAAATGAACATTTGCTTCGCTTGTGCTATTTAAGCAATTGGATTAATATTAAAAAGTCTAAGTTGGCTGGTGATGGCGCTTTTCAAGTGTAATAGTAATAGGAAATATGCAAAACATTTTCTGGACGTACGTAGTTTGATAGCCGATTTCTATTTTCTATTACGATATGGAATTTTACTGGAATTTTCTACTGATTCTGCATTGTAAACGATATTGCATTTTTATTAAATGGCTTTGCATTTCACAATAAATATAGATACTCAATAATAATACATATAGTATGTAGGTATGTAAAGATGAAGGAAGTAAACAAGTGGCTGTTATCATAACGATTTATTCTAGTTAGCCTGATTATTATTTTTTAGGAACCCCTTTGTGATTTCATAGTTATACATTTTGCTATAGGTAAATTTTGTCCATTTCAATATATTCACTCCCTATCACTACGCAAGACACAATACAATCTGACACATCAAAGCTTCCAAAATCACAATAGAAAATAATCCACCTTATACTTTCCCAACCTCCTATCACATAACGACAACAACTTAAAATTAGAACCTTATTAAAACGTTGCAAGTTCCATTTTCCAAAAGCAAAAGACACAAGCTACGATTTTGACAAATCGGTATGTTCCCGTTTCGCTCCTGGTCATTGTTGCTCCCCCGTCAACGTCACCGTTATCTACGAATTTGAATGGCGGACGCGAATTTTGATTTTTCCATTTCCCGTGCTTTTCAATACCTGTGTATTTGCACCACTTACAAAACTCGACTTTATCAAGCCAGTGTCATTGTGAACTCGAGAGCCATAACAACTATACAAATTTAGGGCTCAATTTAAAATGGTTCGAGTAAACCTAGTGCTCGCTTGAGCTTTTAAATATAATGCCTACTTACCTACCTGTACCCATTGTGAACGAACCCCTATTTTTAATATCGGCCCTTAACTTTTTGCGTTGTCAGCGTGGGTGTCTCGCCGATTTTACGTGCTTTTTATATTTTTTTCCACTTTTTCCTGGTGTTTATTGCAAATACAACTTTTTCTCGTCGTTATTTACTGAGAATAATAGAAAATGTAAGCGCATAGGAGCTTTTTAACTCGAAGTTTATAGGCAGTTATTAAATTAATTTATGAAGGCCTGCATCCAAGCACCTATCGAAAGAAAGACGACTAATTACGCAAAAACGTCCCTTCATACACACTCATAATCCTTCAAAGAACGTCCAGTTATAACCAACCAATGTAACATGATATACCCCTCCTTCAAAACCTAGACTAAAGTGGATATAGTTCTAAAAGTGTGAGGGGTCAAGATAATTTGGTGAGTATTTTCGAGAATTAATTCGCATCTGCAGGGGCAGTAATCCGAAAATGATCGCCTGTCCCCCTCCTCGATAAATGGGTTTTAATGTCGCTAAACGACCGGGCAAATTAAGAACAGACCGGACTGAGTACTTTTTGCACTAACTTGGACTTAGGTTTAAATAGTTTAATTCGATTCCTAACTTCTATAGTAGGGTAATTACTAACTATGGCCGTGCAAAGTTACGAGTACTTAGTATACAGTATACAGTAACGAAAAACTAAAACTAGTAGAGCACAGGCCACAGATATGTAACACACATCAGAATGCTGTGCATCATTATATAGTAGATCTTGCCAGACATCCGACCATCCAGACAAAAGGGAAAACGAGGCCTTATTGGGATTTGTCCGGTTTCTACATGATGTTTTCCTTCACCGATGCCATTGGCTAATATCAAATAATGTTTTGAAGGTAGCTATATAAGTACACAAGCCGGAGTTTCAAACACATCACAGCTAGCCCCAATATTTCCTAACTGTAACATGTTTAAGTTTTCAATAGAGATAAATGTGACTTGTAAATGAAATACAGGAAGTATTGTCAGATACGAAGGGGGCGGCCACGTGATCTGTTGTTGCTGTGACTCATACGATGATGCATCGGGCTACCCCTTAGTTTGCACTTATGTCATGACGTTTAGTTTGTTCAGTTTTTTAGATATGTGTAGTTGGTTGTAAAGGTTTTAGCTTTGGCTATATCCATAGAAAACATGCGTATCTAAATAGCTATATAATATAACTTATGTCATAGTCTAAAAATACGTATTAAGGTAGACCAGTGCCCTATCCAACAAAACATTACAAGTGTACAATTCGACAAAATTGTTAAATTGTAAACAAAAAAATGTACCACAATAATTACAAATATGTATTCGTTACAAGTCTGCAGTATACAAATATGTCATGTTTGTAAAAGCGTATCACAAAGAATAAAGGTATGTCACGACATCTACGTAATTGTAGAATTGTTGATTTGTAAATATACAAGCGCAAAATTGTAATGTTACTACTACAAATATGTAACAATTTATTTTGCTTCTTTATTGTTGAAGGTGGTCACTTTATACGCAATGCGCAAGAATTACAAGCTAAAATTACCACTTTAAACCTTATAAATGAAAACAAAAACATTCTCTTTACTAATTTAGTGATAAATTGACGCACACAATGAAAATAAACAAATAGAAGGAGATAACGCAAAATTTAAATGATTTAGGAATAATGGAGAAAGATTGGAAATACTTAAGGGACACTATGTGGCAAAATTGGAAAAGGCGTAAGATGCTAAGCTCAATTTGAGTATATATGCATTTTTTTCTTATCCAGTAGGTACCTATTTCGGTAATATTTCGTAAATTAAATTAAAGCTAAGCAAAATTGGGGTTATACATATGAGGATCTCCAATTTGTAACGCTTTTCATGGTTCCACAGCTAAAATGGCAAAAACGGAACACTTTTAATGTCGATATGTCCGTCTGTCTGTCTTTTCATATTTTATTTTATTTTTATTTATCTATTTAATAAAGTGCAAACTTACATTACTACACCAATGTATATGTCACAAGCATCAAACTATCAAACGAATATTGATGAAATTTTGGCAGGTGTGTATTGGATTGGATGCCGCTACTTAGTTTTGAAGTAAAATTGTCGTATAGTAACAAACTGTAGCTAGAGGTTGCGACACACCTTTAGAGAATTGTTAACTTGTAGGTACAATTCTACATATATGTATAATTATTACTACAATTTAATGTAGCACAAAACAATTGTCAGCTACAAATTTGTACGTTTTCCGGAAAAACTATGTAGCGTATGTAAAGTTTTGTGATACAATAAATTGTAGACCTGTCGATACAATTCACATATTTGTAAGAATTTTCCAGTACAAATTTGTTACTTGTATATTTTGTGGTACGCACATTTGTATTATTACAAACTTGTAACTTGACACTGGTAAAATTGTAATTGTAAGTTTTGTGGGATAGGCCACTGCACAGGGCCGCATCACACGCAACGGTTCAGTGGACGCACTTGTATGAGTTTCTATACATAGAATACTAATATGCGTGCGATGTGTGCGATGCGCGATGCGGCCCTGTCCAGGTCTAACTTTAACAGTGTTCTGTACTGAAATCAAAGTAATGAAGTTGAAACTAACAAAATGTAAAAAAATAAAATGTTGGCTTTTGCTTATAGTTTTAAAGAAATACGAATAAGTAGTTCCGATGTCCTTTTAAAAGGACAAAATCAAATTGTATTTGTAAAAGGAGTTTCAAAATATGAATTTTACTGCAAAAAAGACGCTGATGGCCCGATTCGGATTTTGAAATAGATATCTATTAGATATCTTTTAGACATCACCAAGATACGATAAGATACGATAACGATATGTTTAAGATCTAACTTGTCAAATTTGACATTTGCGCGATTCTGGAGATACTCTTAAACGATTTCCACAGGATATGACTTACAGATCCAATACACATCTAATAGATAATCTTACTCTATCTAACGTAAAAGTGGATTTGGTTGCCCGAATTGCGCTGCAAAAGAGAACTAGTTGATATCTAAACTATAACGTATCTAGAATGGATCTAGTACGTGTCGTCTCTTGTGAATATCTTGAACTTCGAATACGGCAATGAGACTTAGAAGGATATGTCAATTACACTTTGCCGGGATACTACCCAGAAGTCCGTCTAATAATTCCCTCGGGTCACCTACCATAGTTAGACTTTGTTGTTTTCCCAAATTCCATCCACCCCGGACAGATTAACCAACATTTATAATATCAAGGGCCCCAACAAATAACCTAAGATGGCACATTAGAAATACTTAAGACTAAGATGGCGGCCGTAATGGACGGCTGTGGATAGTTTGATACGGTCTCGTGAGGAACAGATTAGTTGAAATGGCTGTGACAGTTAATGTTTATAGGTGTTTTTACTAGAGATGCCACGAATATTCGGCAACTATTGGGTATTCGGCCTATTCGGCCACTTTGCCGAATATTCGGGATTCGGCCGAATAGTAGGCAACATTCTCTTAAAATCATCTGTTGCACCTACCTAAAACGAATAATTTTTACAAAAAAATAACCAAAAACTAGGTATATTTAATATTTAAAATGTATTCTTGGAAAGTGGTTAAATATGAAGGCACGTTTTTGAAGAGCATTTGTTGATTCCAAGATATTTTATTTTTATCATGGGTCTAATTTGATTGATTCTAACTACATTCATTAATTCTGTTCAACATAAAAATATATCTTAGCAAACGTTGTGCTTTGTTGGCGAACAGTTTTCGTAATAATTGTGACTCAAAATGTTCATATATCATACCGAATATTCGGTCGCCGAATATTCGGTATTCGGCCGAGAGGGGGAGCCGAATATTCGGTATTCGGCCAAATTCACTATTCGGGGCATCTCTAGTTTTTACCGGCTGCGTGACTGGGAAGACCGGGATATTTTGTCACTCGTAAGGACTACTGAGTATGTAGGTACAGTCACCTGCAATAATATGTTACTCTTCGAAGGTCGCATAAATATGTGACATGCTCTTATGGGTCTACAAATAAGATCGTGTCAGATATTTTGCGGCCTTCGAAGAGTAACATACTGCAGGTGACTGTAAAGTATAAGCTGCCCAAATATTGTCCTGTAGTACCTACAATTATTAAAATATACTCTTGCAAACTAATTTTGTCAGTACCAAAAGGCGCGAAATTCAAAATTTGTATGGGCAATCGATCGTTCGCGCGTACATTTTTCAAAATTGCCGCCTTTTTCTACTGACAAAGCTAGCTTGCCAGAGTTTAAATAAAAATCAATAAATATTACACGATAATCTTACAAAAATCGACTTAGCTTAACAAGTCTTGTGTTATGGGCACGAGACGACGACATACATACATATACCTACTCCGACAAGAAATTGTAGAAAATTATTGGGGGCACCAGTGCCACTTCTACGTACTTGTCACATTTTTGACGTAAAATGCAACAACATGGCAACAATTTAATATGTAAAATTTAGTTCCATTTTATTTAATTTCTACTACTTTAAATCTAACTAAGTACTTTCATTCCTACATAATATTGCAAAATGAATTCCAAATAAATTAATTAAATATCGCCATGGTCACGGCGCAATCTGGGTTTGACACATTAGCATATTAGCAAATTTGAATAGCACCTTAAATATTCGTTTGCACACAGCATAACCGAGTAGCTGGCAACACAATTAGTGCGCGGGTGTAGATGCGTGAGGGGTGCACCCTTCTAGGGATGGGCCGAGACAAACCTAGTTCGCTATTAAACTATATATCTCATCTAAATCTCTGAACCTAAATTTTCGTCCTAAATGAAAAAAAAAACACATACAAATGCATGCAAATAGGTACAATTTGATTGAGCAGATTAGATAGTAAATTGGGCAATCGAACTTCACAGCATACTCAATTATGGTACTACTCGTACTGGATAACTCAGTTACTTAACTATCCGTCAGATCATATTCATAATAATCATATTCAAGCGACGACCGGTCTGGCCTAGTGGGTAGTGACCCTGCCTATGAAGCCGATGGTCCCGGGTTCGAATCCTGGTAAGGGCATTTATTTGTATGATGATACAGATATATGTTCCTGAGTCATGGTTGTTTTCTATGTACATATTTAAGTATTTTTATATTATAGTTATATATCGTTGTCTGAGTACCCACAACACAAGCTTTCTTGAGCTTACCGTGGTGCTCAGTCAATTTGTGTAAAAACGTCTTGTTAATAAAAAAAAATAACAAAAAAAAATTATGACATATTTCAGCATGTTTAGAATTCATCTAAGATGCATCGTCGACGTATATGTACGTCACTGGTTAAGTTTTTATAATCTCATCAAAAAGCGCAAGAAAACGACTGACGTCAAAATGCGTACTCGTATCATATCAATAGGTATGTAAATACAAATTCCACTATTTAACCCTTAATCAAATATTGGGAAATTATTTCCCACTTCATTCTAATTTACGAAATTTTTTTATCTTTTTAAAGGCAACACTCAGCGATACCAACCATACAGATTTAAAATCTTAGTAACATTTTGAATTTGAAAAATGGCATCACTTTTCTAATGGCCGCCATTTGTGACCATACGTCAAAGTCAATGTCAGTTGCTGTGTTTTTTTTTTGCAATTACGACAATTTTTTTAGTGTTTTGAGGTTAAGTGAGGCGAAAAAAATCTTGTAGGTGCATACACTGAATACTATCATAAACTAGACTTATTTTCCCTGTGTTTTGCTTGAAAAGAATTGTGATAACGATATGATTAAGCCATGATTTTAAGGTTTTAGTAAGTGGGTAATTATTTCCCATTGTTTGTTCCCGAACGTACGATTTACAAAAAAATTGGTAGGTTTTATCAAGTGGAAAATTATTTCCCAGTGTTTGTTCTCCACCTAAATTTTAATTGGTTTCCATAAATAAAAAATATATGTCCATTTGCCTGTTACACAAAAAAATCTGTACCTGTTTTTGTTTTCTTTTATTTATTTTTTTGATTTTTGAAGATAACGTTAAAGGATCATACTTGAATTCCAAGCAAAGCCGGGGGGAGCTACTAACTAGTAAAAAGTTCGTAACCGTATCGGACAATGGGAAACTATTTCCCACTTCATTCAAAATTTTGCTATTCCGTAACGGATAACGGGAAATTATTTCCCACCGCAAAACCCCCCTTTCCCCCCACTAAAATTCTTTTTATATATTTTTTCGTAATCTACGCACCCAAATTACCCAAAAACAATTGTTAGTTTTCAAAAGTCTCATAAAAAGTGTTCCGTTTGATTAAGGGTTAAAGTATTTGCCGGACGACTTGTGGGCTAAGTTAACCACAGAGTGGGAGCCCCACGAGTCTAACCAGGGAGCCGGCAAGCCTCGTCGGCGATGGCTTGGACTCCTTGAGAGGCTGGCCAGATATAGCACTAAATAGAGACAAGTGGAGAAAGAGGGGGGAGGCCTTTGCCCAGCAGTGGGACACAGTGGGCTCTGAATAATAAATAATAATAAAATAAAGTATATTTTAAACCTAGAATTAGTTACCCATCCCTAGCCGTAACTGCGCCCTTGCACTTCGGAAGGGTGAAGCTGAATTATTGTTTAGCGGGGGACCTTTTAAACCGGGAAACCCCCGGCATTGTGCATTGCCGATTTCCCTTCCGCCGTTTTAATGTCCGAGTGTGACTGGTGCGGTTTGAGGACTGAGAAACAGCGATTCTCTTTAAATAATATACATATTTACTTACTCCTGTGGCGCGACGACCCAAAGTGGATCTTAGCCTCCGACACCAAAGTGCTTCTCTGTCCAAAGACATTTCTGTCCAATCGACGACGCCGAGTTCGCTAAAATCATTTTGCATTTCGTCTCACCAGCAGTAACCTAAAATGATGAAACGGGTTGAAAATAATTAACTATTAAATTAAATATATTAAACAGGTCACACGTTTACATTCGCGAAACAGAACTTCAGAATTTTGTCGCGAGACTGTATCTCATAAACCGTCATAGATGATGTATTTCTGCCGGTATAACAAATACTAAAATCAGAATATAATTAATATTGAAGTGGGCATACAACTAACGAGATTTTTGGTTTTGCGTAATGGTACGTAACCCTTCGCGCGCGAGCAGACTCGCACTTGGCCGGTTTCTAATGTCGATTAAAAATATTTCCCAAATTCCCAGTAAAATGCAGTGCCACAACAAAAATACGAAATTGTTTCATGACTCGCGCCACACTGAAAATTTGTCTGTATTGTCATTTGTACGTTTCGTGTGTGCATTTATTACAGTTCCGAGTATTTTTCCCTAACCGACTACCATTGAAACACACTGACCAATCTTCGACCTTACTGAGACGAGATAAGAACTACCAAAGTTCTGTTAAATACATGAGTACCTGATCCGGGGGCGTCGAGTGCTTTTGTGAAATGGCTACGTTTACAAGTACATATTACATATATCGTTACACTTGACATGTGTATTGAAATGGGTTGCTATTTCGTTATAGTTTTACGCCAACTTACATATGTCGCATAGATATGGTTTTGTACTTGACTACTTTTAAGTTCAATATTACGAACTAGCCTCTACTCGCGAGTTCTTTCGCGTAGAACTTTTGTATTAAGTTGCAACCCCGATTGCACTTCTTAGGTTCTCTTTCAACATTTCATCTGAATTTTGGTATAAAAACTATTTATGGTTTTCCAGACATAACCTATGTATATCCGAGGTCTACATCTCACAGAGCCAGTAGCCGTAATATTAGTAAGGTAAACTAATCGGCCTTTTTTGTCGACTAGTCGCCGACTGATCGCCGACTACAAATGAGGCCGGATAGTCGGTTTTCCCGACTAATCGGCCATCCGAGCGCCGACTAATCAATAGTCGGTATATCACTAGTATAAAGTGATACAGTAGACTCGCAAAGAACAGATAACATTGTTACACATAATACACATTGCCTACTTTTTGTCATTGCACAAAACAAGGGCAGCGCAAAATATGAACTAACCGCTCAAAACAACGGATTTACATTTTAAACTGCGAACAAGGCAAGTTATCCATTACGCGATCTACGGGTAGTACGTAATTGCATTACTAGAGTCCTGCGGGACGGCGGCGGGACGGTGGCGGTACGATTGCAGGGTTGCCAGGAATGCCAGGCGTATAGTGCAGATCATTTCCGTAACTAATTTTACATTTGTGTCCCAGTTTTCAGTTGATTTTGAAAATTTTTTAACACATTCACTGCCAGCGGGAGCTATGCGATACGAGAGTAAGCCGATAACCCGTTTTTTGATTGTAGCGAAAATTGCCTACGAACAGACAAACCGATGCGTCGCTAGCATTGAAGTGTTAAAGTTATATCAAAAGTGAATGAACTTAGGGTCAAAATTATCCCATGAAAACTTTATCGTACCTACACGTCTCAAAAAAGGTATTAGCCGTAAAAATTACTACAAAAATGGCAACCCTGCAGCTGTGCGGGCCGAGAGCGGGACGGAAACGGTACGGGCGCGGTAGAAATCAGTCGCATAGTTCCCTAATGAAACCAATTAACTGCCCGCGTTAGGCGCGATGGCATTTTGGACCAAGATTGTTTGGGTGATAATTCTATTATGATATGTAGCATACATGTTTCTTGTTTTGGAGGTTTCAAGTTTTGAAAGCATTAACTAATAGTCTGCGCGGAAAGAGAAGAGTCGTTTATTGGATCCTATACATTTGACGATTCTTCTCTTTCCGCACAAACTATTATGTCAGTACTAGCGGGATGCATAGAAAGTAAGTTACGTAGATGTTAGCGTATACTTATGCCAGTGTTGACACTGTCCGTGACTCGTGGTACGGATACTGGAGACGGTTCGGTACGGGTTCCTCTGAACCCGTACTCGTGTTCGTACCCGTACGTTCACTCTCTAGTGATTTCTTGTTTTATATTTGTAATAGCAGCTGACAAATCATATCCATTGCAAATAGGTAGGCTCCTGTAGGAAAAACCCATCGTAAATATTTTACATCAAAACTCGTAGTGCTACGTTGTCGCCTGTAGTACAGTTTTCCTGGTACCTGTGAGTCATGTGACATATCCAACCAAAAAATACATCAATAAATATTAAATACATACACATGTATAACATGCATACATACATATGTATAAATACATTTTGCATGGAATAGTTAAAACTATAAATACCTATTTTCAGAATCTGCTTTGTTCAACATTTTAAGTTCAAAATAATAGTAACCACCCCTTGTTTTTCTCTTTCAACATTTCTACCCGAAATGCGCGTTATTATAAACTTCTCTAATAGTCTAACCATTGTGGGGTGCAGCCCTTATAATATAACCTACCCTCAATGCCTCTAGAAACTTTAAAAACACAACTTACAGATCAAAAGATTTGGAGGTGCCCCTTGTTTTTAATACATATTTAGAATTTCTAACAAAAATAGCAGTTATTATAAACTTCTTTCCAACGATAGCCTCAAGCTAAAAACTTCTGTAGTTTGCTTATGTGTCGTATTTTCAAGAAATATAATGTTAAAATCCCTCGGTTTAGAGTTCCGTAGTCGAAATAGCACAAAAAGTCTGTAAGGTTTCATTATGTCCATTTATCCTTGCGTCTGTCCGGAAATCAACTGTCAGAAGTCAAAAACTGTTTTATTTACAGTCAGCTAATCTATTAGCTTGGCACATTTGTATGCAGAGGTGCTAATATCTAGAGCTAATATCTTTGCTAACTGTAGTCCGTGCGCTTCTCTAAGTTTAAGAACATCTATGGCGAACTTGATCTTAGAAATCGGACAGACTTGTAAATTTGTGACATTTTAAAACTTATATCGCTATTTTCAAAGTGGAAATTTGCCCTTTTGCCGGTAGATTTTTTTGCTATTTATTCATGTCGTATGAAAATACAAAACCCTCTATCATATGGGTCACGCCCTAATGTATCAATTTTTTTACTAGGCATTTCAAAACCAAATATCTGCATATAAAGTTCCGCGTTATTTACTAATAGCCTACCTTTGAGGGGTCCCTTTATGATCTGCCCTAAACTTTACTAGTTCGGTTATTCGGCTAATATTGCCAGTACGGTTAGTGCTGGGTTTAAGTCATAACAATTGGCGATTTATTTTAACTTTTCATATCGGCGGAACGCGGATTAATAATTTAGAATTCAGTGCTGTACGATTCCAAGTTCCAGCATTGCAGATAAATAATAATTTTCTCGCGATATTTAGGCAATCAGGTAAATAACCAAATTAATTAGGAGTTTTAGCATATCCATAGTGAGATAAAAAATAAACTACGGCCTCACATAGCTACAAACTGGTGCTGTAACTGAATAAGTACTGTAGTTGACAAATATTTGAAAATTGCAATCTTATTTTACCTTAGTTACGCACCTATTTATTTTAAGTTCGGCTTTTATTCTATCCTGCAGGACCACTAGGACCAGGTTCCTTATTTTTGTCAAATTCACTTCACAATTTTTCCCAGTATGCTCTGAATAAGCCTACATGACTTACAAACATAATAAGTCATATTTGGACTCATTGTCCTCGATTCGAATGAGCCTGGATGAAGCATTATTAAGATTCATTAAGCAGCTTTTTCACAATACAAATCGCTACCGCTTGTGTTTTGTTGCCATCGTCTCAACTTTGAAACCTCTTGGATCGGAATCCGATAAGATAATTTGATGTAATTGGAAGGCGTATTAACCGCTTACTCTTCAACTATTAATGCATATGGATATCTAATATACATATGTATATTATGGGTTATATAATATACCGAATACGGATATTAAAGCATTTGATACGTACGCGTATGTGTTGTTTAAATAATGTCCACAAACACTCACTAAAGTCTAACACACAATACGATTAGGTACTTATTATTACTAAGAAAACTCACTGTAAAAATCTTTGTTTACATGCGCAATGACAGATACTACTTGATAGATTGACATACATACGTCAAACAACAGAATAGTGTTTATTTGTAACATAACAAACCGAAAAAACCGGGCAAGTGCGAGTCGGACTCGCGCACGAAGGGTTCCGTACCATAATGCAAAAAAAAAACAAAAAAGAAGCAAAAAAAAACGGTCACCCATCCAAGTACTGACCCCTCCCGACGTTGCTTAACTTTGGTCAAAAATCACGTTTGTTGTATGGGAGCCCCATTTAAATCTTTATTTTATTCTGTTTTTAGTATTTGTTGTTATAGCGGCAACAGAAATACATCATCTGTGAAAATTTCAACTGTCTAGCTATCACGGTTCGTGAGATACAGCCTGGTGACAGACGGACGGACGGACGGACGGACGGACGGACGGACAGCGAAGTCTTAGTAATAGGGTCCCGTTTTACCCTTTGGGTACGGAACCCTAAGAAGTTATTAATGATGCCATTTTATTTCAAAATTATTATTTTCGCTCGATCATCAGCAGCTCGGACTCCAGTCTTCGTCCTAAGCCCGCCTTGGCTGTGATTAAAAGCCAAAATAATGACTACGAATTAATTAGCAACCGAACTACCTATTCGCAAACAGTCAATCCAATGAACCAAATGCTTTCATCAAAGCATTCTACTACACGTCGCTACAAACAAAGCTAATGATGTCTACGCCCACCAACTTATCCGATCCCTCAATTAATCAAAAATAGTCTTTAACACAATGTAATAAAGTCTTCAATAAGTGACGTACAAGCACAGGTTTCTACACTCCAGGCCATGATTAATGATACACGTTTAATTCCAGTTATTGCCGCAGCGGCGCCACCCGCGCTGAAAGGGCTTTTGTAAACTATTTTCGGATTAATCTTGACTTGCGCCATTTGTGTTGATTCGATGGGATTCTGCAACGTCATGTCGTAATAGTTAATTGCGTCAGTGATTCAATTATGTGTGTGAGGATAAATGGTTATAGTAGATACGTGTAACGAATTTCGTGGAGTCAATTTTCGAATACAGTGCACTGAGAGTCATGTCAGGTTCGTATGATATAAATAACAAATCCAATATTTAAATTTCTAATAGGCTCCGGGTTAAAGTTAATCTTATATATATATATTATTATAAATTTATAATTACTATTAGAATGTAAATACTATAATTAATTGGTCTAGTTATCTAACTTTATAACTACAGTAGAGTCCGGTTATAACGACACCCAAGGGACCGCTGATATTACGTCGTACTAACCGGACGTCGTACAAAACAAACTGCCAATTTTAATATATTTTTTCAATCAAAATAATAACAACATTTTATATTTATTAATACTTCTACTTACTACTTGTATAACATAATGTGACAAAGTGCTTCTTACTAAATGGAGCTCAAGTGAGCGTGTAAATAAAACATATATTTTTAACTTAACAAACGTCCCTGCGAACTTTTTACTCAATGTCATTTCATTTCCTATTCCCATTTATTCATAGAAAGCATAAAAATGCAAACTCTGATGCCGTGCCCGGCAACGACAAAAGAACAACATTTGATAAATCGACACGGTCACTAGGGGTCGAGCAATGTCTAACCACAAATATCAAATATACCAGTATAAATACTCTCATATTATAGTTATTTCTTAGTTTATTCAGGTAGCCAAATTATTAAAAACTTTTAACCTGGTGAACATTAGTTGTGCCTTGGTTTTTCGTGTTTCTTCAATGAACCTCCAAAATTACACTTTACACCAAATTATTGTAATACTAGACAACACAGGATATATCTGCTTTTATCAACCATTTTGTATCTATACTGTACTTACTTAGACCTCACGTACTTGTTTACCTTTAACTCGGTGGTGGATCCGCTTCGTTTGCCAATTCATCCAGCCAGAATTTTATTAGTATTAAGCTTTAATTCCCTGGCGATGTTGCAACTATCTACAATAGACTAACTACTGTAATAAATATTAATATTGTACAGTTACTTTAACTAAGGGAGTCAGAAAACGGGCCGATTTTATTAACTGCGGCATTAGGCCGTTGCTGGTGTGAAACTAATGACAGGTAATGCATTTATTCAGAATGGTCATGTACATTACTCGTTCGGGATTTAATAAGCCAGTTATTACTACCAGCAGGTGTAGAATTTAAAGACCGCTGCAGTTATACGTCTGCTGGTAAACCAGGGTTTATTACGCAATTTCTTTGTTAATCAGCGTTAAATACGTTTTTTATGCCGAGTTTACAGAGGTCTTTAAAATAACAATTGCAGAAGTTTAATTAAAAAATACGTGTAGTTTACTTTAAGTACTATATTTAGTCAATCTTATTAAGAAGTGGATTTTTAAGTTCTTGATCGTTGCAAAAATACATAAAAATCTCCAATGACGAACCTTTTAAATTAATTGCTCCGTCCCGTCATGTCTGTGGTTTCAAGGATAAAGCAAATATTTGGACACAGCTCAACATATTGCGACTTGCAACTTTTAATTCATTTCCTTTTTTGGTTTATACAGACAGACTTTACCTACTTAAACTCTTTCCTTGCAGTTAGGTACATTACTTATTTAAAAGTGTAAATAAGGTAATGTAAGGTACCTACTGTAAGTCTATATTATTATAGACTTTCATTACCTTATTTACCTAAACTTTTTACATAATGAACTCACTACGAGTGAAATTCCTTTTATACGAGTAATTCCCATTCATTAAACCTTAACGTGAAACCCCACCAAACTCCATTCACCTTTAAACAGAGAGCCCAGATCAAAGTAAAAATTAATTTAAATATAGACTTAATTGTAACGTATTAAAAGCGGAACTGCAAAGGTTAATACGGCGATTTATAGCTTTAAAGCTTTTAAAGTACTTTTCGATTTCAAGTTATTTTCTGTCATTGATGGAAAAGCAATTACAGTACGGGGATTCAGTTTAATTAGCTGCTACAGCTGCGGTCACGAATTCCAAATATAAATTAAATTTTATAAATTCACTGCAACGGTAAAATTCCTGCGTTAATTTAAAATTTGATTAAATTCAGTTCGCGGCTCCTATTTTTGTCCGCAACTGTAATTACATGTTTGTCTATGGTTGCTAACTTTTTTTTAATAAACCTTTCTGATAGAAATGTTCTTGCAAAATGACAGCGTCAAACCAAAAATAATAGTCATTACTCTTTCAAAACAAAAATCATTTCATTTTTCCATTAGTAACCTGTGTAATAATATATATTATAGTAGTGCGAATTCGAGTAAATATTTACTGTGTTATGTTGTCTACTATTACGGTAAATACATCAAAGGTTCTTATTGATTGCTCTTCACAACGCTTCTTTTTTAACATCCAAAACAACCTGCAAAATGCCTGCGGAATTAAAATAAAGGAAAAGAGCGCCTGAATTGACAAAACCATTGTTTATCTCCGTTAAATAGACAGAGGGTCTTTTTACTATATCCTCAAAAACAAACCATTTCTAAACCAAACACAGATCTGGAATAAAACTCCAAATTAGCAGCGTTCAAGCCTTCCTCTTGTATCAACCGCATGTTATTTCAGACAGACGGGCGCGCAAACAGACAAACAGACTCTTTGTGTCTCACCCCAATGAAAGGCGCATACTATAAATAATGCTGTCAACCGCGACCCTATCTCGACGCACCAAAGACTAAATTAGCCAATTAAACCGCAGCATTATATTGGCAATTTTGTCGTGGCACACCATAGACCTTCAACTATGAATGGAAAACTCATTCCTGATGTTGAGGCTGATTCTAATTTTATCATTTGTTATTGGTTTTGATCTTGTTATGATACTATCTTGACACGGCTCGCAGTCATTGAGATTTATTACTTATTACTATAGAGAAGCCATCCTTAGCCTCCGCTTCTATGGTTTGTTGTTAAAGCAATATCAACTCATGGCGCAAAATACTGATTGTATACGTTAGTAAAATAGTTTAATGCTCGCAGTGCATCTCACGCGCACCAATGCGAAATGCCAGTCATGTCATTGACTGCGCGAGCTATCACGAGCGCGCGCCGGTATCAATCAGCGTATAAAGCGATTGTTAAAGTCGTATCAAAACATAATGGAAACCTTAACAAATTCTTTACTCAGAATCGGCTTAACTGTTGGTCGATTGGAACGCGGGAGTTCAAATAAAACTGGTTTGTTTATTTTAGTAACTGTGGGCGGCTTAATTAAGAGTGCGAATGATGGGAGTTTCGGGGTGTTTTTTAAATGATAATGGGCCGGTGAGTGAAGCCGTGACGACTAAATATGAAGCTTCATTTGCGGGCCATGTCGCTTAAATTGGTTTCCGGGAGTTAACTAACGGGAGGACGCGAGGTTGATTAGATGTGTTTGGAATATATTTTGAATATATGTACTCTAAATAGTTTGCATTAATCATTATCATATATGTTATTATTTCTAACAACTGTTCGCCTTAGTTAATGCAACGAATAATACGCAAGATTGTGAACATTCCGATGAATACGAGTACGAATGCAATGAAACAAAATTTTTAAGTTTTAAAAATTATGTGATCGAGGAATTGTAGTATATGGAAGTTGCTTTAGGTTTAGTCATGCAAATGATTAAAAATGTCTAAATTTGCAGTTAAAACTAGGTTTTGAAACTGGAGCAGCAAGAGCTGTAGCATGGGTGTATTTCAGACATCAACAATATACCAAATTTGCTTAAAGTACTTAAGTTATACCCACCAAGCAAGTAAAACAGTCTCTTGCAAAATTCGCTATCAAACTTCCAAAATTTCCAGTTGAAACTGGGCCTTATGATCGGCAAGAGCTTTAGCATGGCTTCCTTTCAGGCTTCAGCGGCGCACTACCAGAGCCAGCTGTCTGCGCTGACGGCGGAGAACGAGCGCCTGCGCACGCAGCTGGAGGCGGGCGGGGGGGAGCATGAGCGACGGCTCGACGACGTCGCGCAGCAGGTGGTCCGAGCATTACTATCACAAAAGGTACAGCAACATGTATAGTGTGCTTTAGAACTGGTGGTAGGCTTCAGCGGCGCACTACCAGAGCCAGCTGTCTGCGCTGACGGCGGAGAACGAGCGCCTGCGCACGCAGCTGGAGACGGGCGGGGGAGAGCATGAGCGACGGCTCGACGACGTCGCGCAGCTGGTGGTCCGAGCATTACTGTCACAAAAGGTACTGCAACATGCATAGTGTGCTTTAAAACTGGTGGTAGGCTTCAGCGGCGAACCAGAGCCAGCTGTCTCCGCTGACGGCGGAGAACGAGCGCCTGCGCACGAAGCTGGCGGCGGGCGGGGGGGGGGGAGCATGAGCGACGGCTCGACGACGTCGCGCAGCAGGTGGTCAGAGCATTATTGTCACAAAAGGTACGGCAACATGTATAGAGTGCTTCGATGCCTTCGACGATGTTCTAAGCCTTTCTCATTCAAGTGTTGCCAACAGAAAGAATGGGAGTGTAAAATAAGCAGAAATCAAGAAGGTATGGTCGAAAGGAACGGTGATACAGCAAGGGTGAGTTTGGGCATAAAGTGTAAGTGTATTAAAAAAGATAAAAGTTAAAAAGATGCTCGATGGTGTTTTAGAAAGTCGTCTATCAAAACAAATAATGTGTACTTTAGGACAATCCCGGAATCTACAAAGTACAACAAATATAAGGTCAGTTGGTTAAAGCTTGCTTACCCGCTATATTGCATGAAAATCCTACCGCACGTCGTTTACCCAAAACAAATCCTTGAAATTAATTCGCTAAAAACAAACCCGCCTAATCGCACCCAAATATTTCACACAATTCGGCCCAATTTCTGTGTCTCTTAATCCAGTAAAAGCATTAAGATGCATCCCAGAAATTGTTTTCTCATAATTATAGTCGACCTGTTTCGCCGTCGCGGATTATGCGGCTACATTCGCACATAAATCGCCCGAAATGGGACACCCCGGTTTTAGCTGTTACCGTAATAATTTCCAAAGCCTGGCCCGCAGTAATCTGGACGTAATCTGGCCGATAATGCGAGTGTTTGCGTTTAAATCCACAGTTTGCGAGTGTCCGCCATGTTGTTTTAGTTTTGGCGCGAACTTCACAAAGATGGCGCCGGGTGCACGGAACGGCTGCGTTCATTTGATTGTTTTTGAAAGTTTAACAGGTGTTCTCTGTGGGAACGTTTAACTTTTGTGAAGTAACTTTTACATTGAGATTGAGCGAGTATTAATGGTACTCGCTTTACGTTCCTTTTATTTTTATTCCCTTTGACTAACTTTCTCAAAATAACACTTTAATCCACGAACCTTTAGGAGCATTCCATGAAATTGTCTACCGTTTGTCCCGTACAAACGCGTATTTTCTGAAGATTTGCAGGTATAAGAGTTTCCTTTTCTATGACAAATGGTCAAAAATATGCAGAGAACAATAATCGCCTGCTTTAAATGCCCAAAAAAACGCAGGAAACAAAATGCGTTTGTACGGGACAGCCCGTGGAATGCTCCTTTAACAAATGTTTTATACATTTTGTCATGCCTGATTATACAGGGTGAATCCTAATTAATTTTAACCACCGTTCATACTCTGCGTAGTTACTTTATAGGTCATACTGAACAACTTTTATTATGGGGCCAATGTCGAAATCGCGCTTTTTTATTATTGTTGCACTTTGTTTATTGCCTATCTAATTTCACTCACAATTTCCTACCTGTAATCAACACCATCATGTCAATTTCCTTTCCACCTAATTTAGCTGAAACCCAATAACGCAGACAGGCTTTCATCTCGACCCTCTAATTATTACTTAAGATAATTCCTTAAGACGTTCCACACATGGCGCCCTAACATCTGCATATCAAGCCCATTATATTATCAATAAACTCAGGGGATGATCAATCAAATCATAAGCTGGGTGACGTTGATTATATTCTGGAGATATAATGAGTCAAATGGCGGTATAATGTTGTGATGAGAGGAATTGTGATACTTACTCATAGTTATTAATCATTGTCTTTGCTTATCGAAATTTCACAGGTGGGGCGCGATTAACCTAATACCTAGTGACCCGGTATTCGAATGATTTGAATTCAATAATAATAATAAAGGCCTCCTCTCAAGCACGAGAGGGTTTGGACTATAGTCCCCACGCTAGCCCAATGCGGAATTGAATTCAATAAAGTTTTTTCAGTGTAGGTTTTCTACATGTCCCGAAGAGGTTCTATAAAATATTAATATATTATTAATTATTATAGTCGAGAGTAACAGAAATGTTGACATCCTGACCATTCCGTAAAAAACTCTAGGTACCTATGCATGGAGGATATTTAGACTCGGACCAAGATAAGTCTGCAGCGAGTTTGTTAGCACAGAGGGTGGAAGTGTTATTTTAAACATCATTATTTCATACATTTGACGTTTGAGATTACACTTCTACGCTCTGTGCTATCAAATTCGCTGCAGACTTATCTTGGTCCCACTCTAGCCGTTTTAATCATTAGTGTTAATAAGTAAAAGAGACCTTTTTACATAACAAAAAAATTACTGTTTTTAATTTGTTTTCCCTTTTATGCACTTAGTACACACGTATTTTTGAGGTGCTTACTTTAAAAGACGTGAAAGCATGTTATTTAATATGGCTGACGTCTTGAAATTCCTGCTAATGACGCGAAGCCGTCTAAATTCGGAGTCTTCCGTAATTATAATTATCTTTTGGCGGCTTCTAAAATATTATATTTCAACCATCTTAGTTAAACTCATACGCCTTTAATTAACGTTTAAACTAATTTAACAAAGTTTGGAAATCTCTAAACAAACTCTAAGGGGCCATGTTTTCGAATTTTAAGTTGGCAACACTGAAAGCAATGTCTTGTTGCCATCTCGCTATCTGCATCTCCCCTCCCCTTCTAATTACCGCTTGTCAATTACTTATACTTGAATTTAATTTAACTAATGAAGCGTAATTAAAATATACGCGTTTATTTTGAAGATGTCTGACGATCCCAGAGTGGGGTCGAAACGATCTCGTAATTGATATCGTTCAGTGCAAAATTCTGATTAAGGCTTTATATAAATTCACGAAATAGCCTCTTTACTTGGCAAACGTTATTCTTATTGAAATTTTTGAGCGTTTGGTTCTGGTTTCTGCGCTGATGGGTCAATTATACGGTTTAAGGTTCTAAAGGGAATAATGGCTTTTTTATATACCCACTTAATGGTGACGTAGCTTAAGAACTGCCAAGGACAGAAATAATCATTTCTTGCTGTAGTCTATTTATAATTTTCATATTATACAGATTAATAGATGCTTAAAGAAAAAAAATACCGTTTTGCAAAACCGAAGTAATCCCATAAGTGCGCCGTGAACTAACTATTGTACGAAACACTAAAAATTATCTATTCTTGAATAATTTTACGGTTTAGACTCACTTGTTTTTAGTCACTCGCGCGACATGTGTCGCAGAGCCTAGATCTCCTTTCTCAAGCACTAACAGTGCGAGCAGCGTTCACGACGGCCGTGTATCGCGCATCAGTGAGTCTAAACCGTAAAATTATTCAATTATCTATTCTTGAATTGAATTGATACTTGGTACGCCACGTTGTAATTATTCAAACCTTACCTCAAACTTAGATTTCATTTGAATTTTACCAGTTGGTATTGTAGGAAAAACATCGTAAGAAAACTTGATTAAAGCTGCGAAGAAGTTCAAAGATGTTTGTGAAGGCGCCAAGTCGCAATGAGTTATAGTGCGGCCTGCCTAAACCGTCTTGTATTTTGAGAGAAATTCGTGCTTGTAACTTTCTGTGGTGGTAACTTTTAGCCCTTAAAGCTTACTCCACACTAACCAAATACTTCCTTAATTTCCAGAGCGTACGCGAAGAGCTGGGATGCGCACGAGCACGCGTCCGAGAGCTGGAAGCTCAGAACCGAGCGCTGAGCGCGCTGTTAGTCCGTCAGTTACGCCCCGTCCCGCGGCCCTCGCCCGCCACTCCGCACACCCCGCTCACGCCCGCCAGGGACCTGCAAGGTGAGAGCGAGATAACAGAACCGAGCGCTGAGCGCGCAGTTAGTCCGTCAGCTACGCTTCGCCCCGTGACCCACACCTGCCACTGCCACCCTGCACACCCCACTCACGCCAGCCGGGGACCTGCAAGGTGAGCACGAGAAGGAAGATGCGCTGCTAGAGCCTAGAGCCAAACAAATTGTACCGATGGAATCATGAATCAACAAGTCCTGTTTCCTGAGGATCATGAATTCACTCTTTTAAGCCTATGTCTTAATTTGATGCTGTAGGCAGCTTCATCGGAGAGCAAGACCTCACCAAAAAACTTTTTTAACCTCAATCTTCTCCAAATTCCAGTGCACCTCGTGGACGTCGGCTCCTGCGGCTCGTTGATCTCGTTCCGCGACTCCCCGCCGCCCCCTCCGCCTGGCCCCGCGCCCGCGCTCTGCCACGACGACAAACGACGGCATCAAATACTGGCGGACATCTGGACTGAACTGAAGGTAAACTGAACTGATAGACGATTGAGTAATAAACTAGAAGTATACATGTATAACAACGAAAAGAAAACGCAGTACAGATATTATGGGGTTTTGGTGAGGTGAACTGATCTAATGAAGTTGCGGGAGCCAGTTGGATCGACAGAAAACGAACAGTAACATATTCGGACTTGAGACGATACCTTATGCAAACCGACGTAATGCATGAATTCACAGCAATTTCAGATGTTTTTTAATTCAATAGCTCATAAAATTGCGGATTGTTTCATTAACCTTTGGACGGTTTCCCCTTATAGCTATTTTTTCTTGTGTCTTTAGGGCTTGGAGGTGACCCCTGCTAACCTGGCCCGAGCATTGTCTGCGGTGGACCCAACGCTTTGGGCGGCGCCACCACGACCCGCCACGTTAAGCCTTAACATGCCGCAAGCCTGTTCAGATCCTGTTAGAGGTAGTATACCAGTATGAGTCAAATAGGTAGTTCTGAAGAATTTTATAGTGGTCAATAACAATTATTTCGCACATATTTCAGATGGAGCCGGAGACAAGGTGACTGAAGAAGAAAATTGTGAGACTGGCGAAGCAGGTGCAGAGTCTCCAGAAAGCGGCGCCAAAGATGAGGGCTACTCCACAATGTCCAGCGATGTTCAAGCCGACGCGTCAAGGCAAAGTGACCATGCGGCGGACAGAGCCCTACCCGACCTTAACGAAGCATCTGATGAAACAGATAATCAAACAATAGTATCCATAAACCCCAGAGAATCTCGCCGGCACGCCAGGCTACTAGGAACCGATGCGGATTATATCTATTTTCCAATCGGTGTAGCGTTCGCTGGAGTTCGAGGAAGCTACCCTCCCTCACGACCAGTCTTGCCCTTTCAACACGTTGTGAGAAGTTTCTCCGATTCCCATCTCTGTCTGAAACTACTCGCTGGGACAACATGCCCGACGAGTTGTCTAGATAGCCCAACGCCTAGTTCAGGCATGTTAGTTTTAGATCTAAACCCAGGCCCAGAGAGACCACTAAGACGACCAGCAATTGTATCCACAACGAGTTCAGAAAGAGTCTCATGGGGAAGTACGGCAGATGAGCGCGCAGATGGCTCGCAGTACGATGCTGACTATGTTCAACATTGGCTCGAGTTAGACGATGCCAGGTCAGCCTTACAACAGCGACATCGAGATATAGGCGAGCTTGAGTACGACAGAGCGGAATTAGAAGATTGGAGCTTATCACTATCATGTGAGGATCTCAGAGACAGACAATCTCCATTCGCTGAAATAACAACTCCTGGGCAAATTTCGCTATCGACACTACCGAGTATAAGAGAAGATGACGCTTTAGAACTCGAGGAAGACGTAGGAGATTGTCTATGGAACGACTGTGGTTTCGCGACAATCGAAATTGACGAGTGTAGAATAGGAGAAGACTTAGAAACATCAGAAAAGCGGTGGGAATGTTCCAGAACTCATTCACCTGGTGGCTCGTGGTCTAGTGCATCGGACGCTCCAGACAAACGATCAAGCACAGCGCTGAGTGAGGATGGTGACTGCGCAAACGTAGGGCTTGATTTCACCCGGGACTTTTATAGGCTAGTTAAATATGAGAGCACGAAAAGCTTAGCATCAAATTCCTCAAGAGGTTTACCGACAGCTGACGGCAATAACCATTTACGGTTTCACGATGTTCAAGCGATGGCATTGCAAGATCGTGAGCAAGCGCTTCAAAATGTACTTAATTTCATCGCAGAACAGCAAAAGTATTGCCGGGATAGAGAGGAATCTGATTCAATGTCTTCAAGACCCGTATCTGAAATAAGAGAACTACCACCTCCCTACGCGGCGGCCGATTTCGATGACGAATCAATAGGGCCGAGAAGTGAAGTTTCAGAAGACCGTCCTCGACCAGACTCTTTTAGCAGCTTCTCAGAGAACGACTCCTGTGACGTCCTTCCCGAGAGGCCGAGAATCCAATTTTGTGATACCGTATCCGAGCCAAGGTCTACTCCACGTTTCATTGAACGTGAGGGTCCTTACGTAGAATCAGAGGACTACTACGACGAATTTACACGAACCGACAACGATGAAAATGAATTAGACGAGCATCATCTTTTAAAAGTACAACGGAAGAATGAAATCAATAGAACGAATGACCTAAGTAAAATAACAGATTTAGACATGTCTGAAAAGTTCGAGGAGAGGTGTGATATCGATTCTAGTCGACCGGAGGATTTCAAAGAGACTGCTGTAAAAATATTGTTAAAGCAAGGTTTGAGCGAGAGGCCAGAACTAGATACGTGTCTTATAAAATCATCGAGCTTCCCCTTCGCCAACGGCGAGACCGAAGTGTCTTTAGTCGAGGAAGTGCTGAGCGCTTGTAGGCGGAGCACGGGAGCTTTAGTTACCGTTCCCGAGGAGGAGGAGAATTCATCTCCCGAAACGAGCTCGCCTCAGATGACGGAATCGAATACGACGAGCACTTCCACTGCCGAAACTGTGATAGTAAGTAATAAGGAGAGGGAGAGGCCTAAAGAGAAGAGTCGTATACCGATGTTGCTGGGCGGGAAGAGGCCGCCGTCCTCGCCGCGAAGGTCGAAGATCCCCGTGGTGGAGAAGAAAGGCGTGGCGGCGGCGCCGGAGCCGATCATCGTCAAGCAAGAGCACACGCTCAGTTTCCATGAAGCTGCCACTTCTAAGGACGTCATTGAAGAACTGAACAGGTTAGTCCTATTATTATAAACTGCATTGCATCAAAAAAATTGAGTCACTAGCATCAAAGGGTTAGAGAAATAGTTCTTCAACATTTGTAGTTTGGTTTTAAGACTATGTGAAGGTCTCAACGATAATGTGCTTGATATTTGTTTTCAGAATGATCCGTCAAAGTGAGGGCGCCTCAGATGTGAAGAGTGAAGACCGAGGGCAGGCGCAGAAAGATGGCGCTCTGTGGGCGCCGACCGGCTGGGTCCATGTTGAGAAGGACATCGACTTCAGCGACCCTAAGGTAAGACCACGAACTTTTCTTATCAAATTTCAAACAAAGTTTGGACGAAACAAGAAACTGCTTCTATAGTGATTTGTGTCGATGCATCTCGAAATTGCCTCAAGTCCACGAAAATAGTCACATTATTGGATTTATGACCTAGTGGAATAAACTTAAAATCTATGTACAAAATTTTAGACGACCACACAGTTTATTTCCAGTTATGATGAATGCAAAGTTATAAATTGATACTGTTGAGTAAGTAGGTATTGTCATAGGTTGAAAACGTTACGGTCCGAGCAAGATAGCAAGGGATTTTAAGCAGAGTGGAAAGAATCCGATGATACTTTGTTGATTGATTGGTGATAATATATGACGTAGGTAAATATTATTGTTTAATTTCATATAGGTATAGTATGAATAATCTCAGGGGAATTTTTCGGGCTCGGACCCTAATCTGTTAAACAAAATACATATATTGTTTCCTTTATGCAGTGGTTACAATGCTTACTGCTAATAGCCCCGACGTAAGTAACGGAAACAAACCCATTCAAAAAGCAAATTTACCATTCTAATTACATGGTTCAAATTCTTGAATCAGCCCATTCGTAGATAACACGTTTTTGTTATCTCAAAAAACAAGACCACCCTAATTGTTCTCTGAACAAGCTGTCATATGAATTTCAACCTTAATACTATCACGATAGTTGCTTTTTAAACGACATGGTTGCTTTGGCACGAGCTGTAGACCGCTCTTAAAAGAAACAAAGGCTTTTGTTTAACGGATTAGCACCCGAAATCGAAAAAATCATCTGAGATAATTCATACTAAGTATACCTAATAGGTAGGATACGTCATCCTATAATGCGTACCTATTTTATCTATCTTGACTATCAAAACGACTGATTGATAACAATTGTAATATCTTTATAATTAAAACAACGACATTTATAAATAAAGTGAATGTTTTTACAATTAATGATAAAATTGTTGTGTTAGACCTAATAACGCTTATCATTTCATTCAATAATAACGTACGCTAAGGCTTGCTGGTTTATTCTTTTTGAACAAATATTCAGCGAAAGTTTATACATCACCTGTTAACAATGTGAGTAAATAGAATATTAAAATTGCATATTTCCCATTTTCTCCCAATTCCCAAGCCAGTTTGTCTAGCCCAGCCATTCTCAAAGTGTGTTCCGCGGAACCCTAGGGTTCCGCAAAGCCTCTGTTGGGGTTCCGCGAAAATATACTTGTAATAATAATAAAAAAAACCAGCTCTTCTATAGGTATATCTGGTCCACCACAGTGATGCACGAACATTTTTAATTTGGGGTTCCGTCAAATATTTCGCTTGCCGAAAGGGTTCCGTCGCCAAAAAAAGTTTGAGAACCGCTGGTCTAGCCGGTCATGACCAGTTTAGACGCACCTATCCAAGCTTATTCAACAAATAAGTAGTCAGCCTCAAACATGCCTTCTAAGACCTTACACGGGCTCTAATACTATCTCCGATATTGAATATCAGTTGTCTGAGCGGCTACCGCGAAAACCGAAATTCGCAAATTGCGGGGATCTTTCTCTTTTACTCCAACGAAGGCGTAATTAGAGTGACAGACAAAAATCCCCGCAATTTGCGAACTTCGATTTTCGCGGTTATAGCCCTGTACTCCAGGCCACAGTATAGCGAAGGTGACTTTTAGACCTAGTAGTCCAACTTCGAACAATTTATAATGAGGGTTTCCGCGATCGAGATTTTCACTAGATGGCAGCACCGTGACGAGAGGTCTTTTTGACAGCCGTTGTCAAAATCCACCAATAAAAAACATGGCTGAACATGATTGGTGGATTATATGGACAGCTAGCTAGACCTCTCGCCACGGTGCTGTCATCTAGTGAAAAACTCGATTGCGGAAACCCTCATTCAGTTGTATGTTTTTTTTTCACCACACCAGCTCGGAAAGGCTTACTTTGCACTTCAAAAACGGATAGCAAAGTTGCATTTTATTAACATGTGAGGCAAAGTAATCAAATGCAAATTTTGAGTTGTTTTATTATGTTTGCTGGTAGAATTTTATTGACGATGAGTTTGGATGATAAATATTTAATAACAATCATTTGGATTTGATTTGGTTTGATTTTGTTTGATTGATTGTTTGATTTTACATTTGGTATTTGCTTCGGGTTGGTGTGGTGAAAATTTTTGTGTTTCACTCGGGGCAAATTTTGTTTAACCCTCGTGCTTTGAAACCCTCACAACGCTCAAGATTCCATTTTCGAACCACTCGCTACGCTCGTGGTTCAATTTTGGAATCTTTCGCTTGCTCGGGTATCAATATTAGCACGAGCGGTTAAACAACAACTTTGCCCCCGTGTAAAACAAATAACTATTTTATTGTTGGAAGTTGGATACACGGTACCTATAAATGACTGCATGTACCCTGTCCAGGCGCGCGCCAACCTGCTGGACGTGATGCTAGCGTGTGGCGTGGCGTAACGGCGTGATGGTGGCGTGGTGCCATCTAGAATCTAGAATTCTTTACACTCTCCTTGAAATCCCTTGTTCTGCCGCTAGGCTAGGCTAGACCACGGACCTAACGACATAGGGTTAGATAGCTCTGACCGTAAGGTCTTCAACCATATGACCTATGACAATGCTTAGGATGATATTCCACCTGTCCAATTTCTTGCGTCTCACATTTTGCTTATTGACAGAGTGAGACGCAATTACATTGGACCAAGAAATTGTACAGGTTGAATACCGTCCTTACAACTACAGTAGACTCACTCAAACTCTTCCTTCTTCTCTCTCTTTCTTTTTAGTGTTTTTTGATACTCCAAAGTTGCAAAGGTATATAGCCGGGTTCACATTTGTCTGTCGTGTTGTGTTGTGATCTTGTGATGCATCAGAACGGTATCGGTTTCACACATTTAATATGGTTGCGTTCACATTTCTCTGATATCGTCTGTTGTGATGGCTTGTGTTGTGTCGCATCACAAGCGATCCCGGTCCGCGTCAGGACGGGTGAGGTGCGGGGGGCGGTGCAGCGACACGACACAGCGCATCAGACTAGTGTGCACGCGCCAGTGTTGTGTTGTGACGTGTCAGAGCCGCATCAAGTATGGACGAGGAGTGTGAACTCTCCGATAGCCAAGAAGGAACTGATAAAAAATGCGTCATAACACACTGAGAGAAAAATCATTAGTAAACTAAACCAGGAATTAAAAAACAGTTCTGTACTGGGGGAAAAAATGAAGTTTAGTAATATGTAATTATAGACGTTTCACTATTTCTGTAAAGTTTATTTATTTCTACAAACAGCTCAGTAATCCTAAATCTAATTTCAACAAACAGATAATAGAAATGCAAGAACTAATAGAAATTGCAAAAGTCAATTTGTTCCTATTAGTTGACTCTCCTTGTCCCCGGATTAAGTTTATTTTTGTAATTCTAAGTGTGTTTTTGTTATCCTTTTCTCTCAGTGCACGTCATATAGATGTGAACAGTATGCCATCACGACAGAGAGCATCACAACACACCACGACAGACAAATGTAAATGCGGCTTATGGCTCCTCTACACGATGGGCCAACGCCGGTCACTCCAAGGGACGCAGCCATGCGGTAGAATGAGATAGCAATATCACTTGCTCCCTCTAACGCATAATTGCGTCCCTTGGAGTGGCCGGCGTTGGCCCATCGTGTAGAGGGGCCATTAAATGAGTGTGCACTGTGCAGGCGCGCGCCAACCTGCTGGACGTGATGCTGGCGTCGAGCGACTCGTCGCCCTCCTCGTGCGGCTCCTCCCCCGCCGAGCCGCCGCCGCCGCCCGCCTACTCGCGCCTGCACCGCCTGCACCGCTCCCGGAGACAGAAGACCGGTAACTACACACTCTTCTTTAAGGCAGGGGTCTCCATTTTTTAACCCTTACATTGACGGAAAACACGGAAGGTCGTTAGTTTAAATTAAATGATGGTGGTTAAGAAAAAATATGGTTGTCTGTAAAGTCGGTTTACGGACGATAATTTTGCGTGATAACGTCATAAGAAAACGTGGCCGTAACGTTACCATGGAGATTTGTCCACAACGTTACCATGGAGATCTGTCCACAACGTGACACTTTCACGGTGTTTAAAAGACATTATCACGCTAAAAAATACTAAAGACGGTCCAAAGTCATGTCCAGTAAATATTTTTGACGTTACTAATTTAAGACACTAAAGTTATTATAAGTATGTCCCAACCAATTGTTCAATCAAAAAACCGCCTGAAAAATAAAACAGTGACCTGTCATAGAAAATTTCAATTTGGAGCTCTTTAACCCTTTTCCAGGCATAAGTCCATACACGCCATTAGAATTTCAACTTTAGCCTTCCGATTTAAGGTTGAAATTAAACCTAATAAAACCTCAAAAATGTTGGAGACCCCTGCACTACTTAAGTTAATTACTAAGATTAGTTTACCATTGAACCCGAGAAGTTATTATAACGAAGAATTGTTAATATTGTAAACCTGAATTATAGCAATGAATACCCTTCATTTCAAAGAAAAAAAAATACCTTTGCGTGTAATGAGTTTAACATTTTAAGTAGGTATTTTAAACAACTTTGTGGTGACAGAGATAAGATTAACCCCTGGAGCGCTACTGTCACACGTATTATGCTGGTAACTAGTATAGGAGTTTCTGAGTAATTTTGGGGCGCTCCACGGGTTAACACACTTCATTGTTATATTTCAGGCTTTCGCTGTATTTGTTAATTTTAGATCCGGGTGACTTTGTAAGAACTCTGTTAGGCTTCCCATAGACGAAAAGCCATAGAGTTAGACCAAGAAAAGTCTGCAGACATTTTGACAGCACACGCAGTGCCAGTGTTATGTATACGTCTTAATATCATAGAAGTTTGACGTTTAAAATAACACGTATATACTACGTGTACTGTCCAAATCTTTGCAGACTTTTCTTAGTTTAACTCTAGAAAAAGTCAAACTGTAGTCAAATAAAGGCGCAAAAATACACTGTTCGTCCATAGGTGGTCTTAAATATTTGGTATTAGTGGGTATCATATGTGGCTGATTGTATTTCTTATGTGTTTGTACTTTTAACTTTGTTTTATTTAGTTTCCTGGCACTGATAAACATGTATTAAACACTCATTGGGATAAGGGTTTCATTTTCAATCTTGATCATGTTTGACGGTGCAGAGTTTTAGTTTAAGTTCATTGTCATTTTAGTTTATTAACGCTTTATTAGAGTTAGACCAAGAAAAGTCTGCAGCGATTTTGATAGCCCACGCAGTGCAAGTGTTATTTATACGTCATAATTTCATAGAAGTTTGACGTTTAAAATGACACTTGCACTGCGTAGACTATCAAAATCGCTGCAGACGTTTCTTGGTCTAACTCTATTACATTTATTTTAAGCGTGAATTTTTGAAACAAATAGTAATTATCTGGATAAGTGGGTCGCTTAAACACGAGTAATTAGTTAAATGCATTTCCAATCGATTATAATGTACAGAAAGTTGTTTTTCGTTCCAAATAAATACGAATCGAATCGAAGCGTAAAATATATACCTATGTAACAAATCCAAAAAGGATCCATTGGAACGAAATTCATTAGATGAAATCAACTTTTCGTAGAAACGGAGTCTTGCTTCTGCATTGAAATGAAATTGAATTGAAGCTTACCATGAGCAATGTTTCAGAAATTCACGAGCCAATATTGTTATCTGTGTCATGTCATGTGTTGTCATGTAGCGACGTCATCTGTCCGTGACAGGTGGCGTCGTGTGTGTCATGTCCTTGTCACGTCCAGCCACGTCACGTTTCCGCTCTCACTCACGCACCTCACTCTGTCGCCTCATCTCGAGTAGACGTCATACGAGATGCCGTACGGCTTTGCAAATGAAAATTTACAGAAAATTTTCAGTGTTATCGGTACGCTGTCAGAATGCTGAAGTAATAAATTGTGCCCTGAGAATATAAATAGAAGATACATATTAAATATATTATACTATTCATTGATCGCTGTTCGGACTGTTCACACAGACAGCGAGTACTTTTTCTAAGGAAAAACCCTTGCTAGCGAAGAAAAAACTCGCTCGTTTCTACACCGCTCGGACAATTTTCATTCATGTTACGACTCTGTTTTAACTTTTAGTGAATCTTCAATAATTATCCTGGATCTAAGTGTCTTTGAAAATTACGTTTATGAAATTTGCAAAGCAGTAGGGCGATCATTAAACTGATCTACCTGAAAATAACTGGTTATTTTATTTCATATACCAACAAGGAACTTTCAGGTAGAAAAGTTTCACATATTAGATCAGGGAAGGCTACTGTTGACTTAGATGTGGTCTAAGAAGCAGATAAGGGGGATACTGGCGATAAACCGTTGTTATAAAAAAAAGATTCTCTCGCAAAATGGATAATTATCTCTTTAAATTATAAGAAACGTCTGTCTATCTGTAGCCATTAGCGACATTATGTGAACTGCCGGCGTCCTATTTAGCTATAATTTACCTACATATAATATTTCCATTAAAACTAGCCCGCGTAGACCTACCTCGATCTGCAGAAGTTCACATAGGAACTTACCACGGTTTAATAAAAAGTTTAGAACTGTCAGTATCCCCCTCAGTAGCAGGAGGCGCTAGGGAGCGTGAGAGACGGGAGCTAGCCTGGCTGCGGGCTCACCCGTCCCGTCTCCGTAGAGTCGCCGTAAGCGTGTGGTACGTTGCAGCGGCCGCGCTGCGCAGCCGCGGGCTCGGCGTGCTGCGCTGGCCGCGCGCGCGCCGCCCCTCCATCCTCGGGCGCGACGGCTTCTTCGTGCGCTACGGGGAGCCCGAGCGCGCCGCCGTCGCCACCTTCGACTTTCTCGACGACGAGGAGACCAAAGACTGTACCTATTAGCGATAACGCCTCCTAAAAAGTTATAAACTATATTTTTCTATGTGATACGGTGACTGAAGTGTATCGCTTCCGCGTTTGTGCGAGCCAAATTGTTTTTCTAGTGTAGCGTTGTTGATTGCCGCACTCGGGTGTGGCTGCGGCTTCTTAGACGTTTTACGTATTTGTAAATCCATCTTGATTTTGCCCCTTGGATACTGTCCTCTGTATCATGAAAATACTTAATTACTCTGGCAAAATCAGAATGGATGAAAAACACTTACCTACTTTTAGGTGTAGTAATTTCACTCTTGTAACGTTAACTCGAAACTACGACGAAGCACCTAGTCTTTAAAATCTTCCTCGTTTTTACTAAGTAAGGTAGAAAATGGGCCGAGTTGTATGATGACGTGTTTGATGTACAAATTGGTAAAACTTTTTCGTTTGTTTATTCGTGTAACAAAATCGTACCGCATTGAATGAAATTCACAATCCTGTTTTGCGTAATTATTGTGTTTGATTGTTTTATCTGCGTGTGAACGCTTGCAACACAGCTTGTACGAGCGATAATAGCTTTTATTACAATAGCAATACGAACGGTTGATTACTCCCAGCGATGTCTTGCTTACGCTTCGAACGACTTAGGTAAGAAGACGAACTATTGACTAAGAAAATGGAAAGCTGCGGCCTCGAAGTAATGTGATATTTTTGTATATACTGTAAGTCCCACTTATTTTCGTATACATTTAAATGGATTCATTTGTAACCGAACGAAGCGTTTTCAGCTGTTGGTTCTATGGTGAAAAGATAATGTGTTTTCGTGTAGTGTCGTGCGTGGCGGTAGTTGCACGATATAGGCTTGAAGTTGTACTAATACACTAAGAGATGGCGCTATTGTCAATTACAACTTTTTAAAAACCAATTATTCGTTGTAACGTCCAACTATCACCACGTAATTATACTTAAACTATTAGGTACTTATGTAAATACTGACGATGATGAATTCACGTAACGAGCTATAGTAACTACACCTATTAATTATAAAGAATAGTCATATTATAGTGTAACTGTCGATTAACCTTACAAAATCCATTAAAATCGAAGGGTACTAAAGTATGTTAAGTGTATATAATATTACTTGTCATTGATGCTATTTATTGATTTGTATCATTTGCGGGTCTTCGATAGTTTGTGGTATACTTAGGTACATATCATGAATTTCTCGTTTATTTATATTTATATTGGCGTGATTTATGGCGATTCTTGACTTGGGAACTGTAATGGCCACAATTTGGGTTGCTATAGCAAACGACTACCTCTGTGACATGAATCTCAAAGGGTTTATAAAAAAAGTTAAGCTTATATAGCGCCACCTGTCGGACAATATGTCAATATGTTCGATAGACGCGCTGTAACTACTGAAATAAAAGTGATACATTTATAACAATTTGTTTAACTGATAGCATAATAGTAAGGTATGCATCCCACTTTGCAATGTGCACACTCAACCAGAGAGCGATACGATTATTACTAAATAATTTACTTGTAACTTACTTAGGTACTGCAACCAAATTGTTTAAAAAACTCTCACTAAGGAACAATTACGGGAGTAACAGATGTCAGAAATTTTGGCTGTTTGTCAGGAATGCGGCTGGAATACGAAAATGTCAGGAATCTTAGTGAATTGTCAGACTTTTCTATTATGTACCTAAAAAGGTACATTATTCAAATTTACTTACCTACATAAATTCAAAACAAATCAAATTTAAACAATGTATCAAGCATACTTAGCATATCGCGCAACCCAGGAATTTTGTCAGGAAATTCGAAATTTGGATCTGGTAACCCTACCTCCATGTCTATTACCCGCATATCTAAGAAAATGTTTTTTTATCAGTTCATTGACAGCTATTTTAATCGAACCTTATCCTTTCCGGTTGATTGCACATCCTTACATCAAGTCAAGGTACGTCTGTTATGTATACTTGCTCTTAATTGTTTATATCTTATATATTTTGATTGCTTACGGTTGTAAACCTTTGCCAATTATGGTTATTAAATTGCATATGTCCAAAAACGCGTCTAAACAAAAAGAACATCACCCTGCCGCTTATTTGCGTAGTTTTGCAAAATAGATCCAAATCAAACAATTTTTTTAAATAGATCAATATGACGAACGTTATTTGTGTTAGGTACCTATTTGGATCCGTCTAAACTGACCGTTTAAATCCCAGCCTATCTTACGAGCGAACAAACAAAATGTCGAAAAAAATAAACATGTTATTTTTTTAGAACTCACAGAAATTGCAGAAAATTAGCTTGCTATATATTAATATCTCGTTCCCACACTTTCATTACTATAATATGTAGTAGCAATATAAATATACAAAGTAAAATCATTCTTAGGCGCGTGTGATATCACCATCGAAGCTTGTAAAAGACGGGTCATTTTAGTATAGACTAAATGTAGATGTCCTATGAACTGGAATCTTGCCTACTTGATATCCAGGACCTTTATTACACTTTGCTTTGATCTCATTGGTCATATTATTTTATTTCATTGGATCACACCAAACCCACGTTACTTAAAGTCACTTAAAGTTCACTTTGGCAAAGTGGAATAGAGGCTCAATAGGATTGATTTCTCCGATTTTTCTGCAAGTTTTTCGGTCAATTAGGTACCTACTAGTTTCTTAGCCTAACTATTAACATTTCCACGAAATCCACTCGTTAAGCACACACAGTTTCAGTTTAGGGGCTTTGCTTTAAAGTTTTAAAACGAATTTACGACTTTGGTCGCTACACCGACGGCGCGATCCGGGAAATGAATTAGAGATTCACTAGATATGAAATAGTAAAGATATGTGACGTTCCACGGCAAAAGGTACCACTGCCCCGGCTGAATATTGGAGCGGCCATTAATAATAGCGTAAGCGGCAACCGCCATAAGGTACCTTTTGCCGTGGAACGTCACATATCTTTACTATTTCATATCTAGTGAATTTCTAATTCATTTCCCGAATCGCGCCGTTACACTTTAACATTTGACATTTTCACTTCCTACTAAGTGAATATTTTTTGTAACTTCGTTTGTAAACTTTTAAGCCATAAGTATCCTCTGGTTAAATTACCCCAGCCTTGTTTAACGGTTAATATTGAAGACAATAAAGGAAGATTTATACCTATTATTAATTATTGATAAATATTAACGAAGCGAAACGATCGATATCTAAAATATTAACTTATTAGTATAGGTTACCTACATTATTGATACGATGTATTTGGTACTCTGTAAATGCGAATTGGACAGGAAACGTTTGTATATAAATTTGGGTATTTACTAATTAATAGTTATTACGATTGTACAATCGAGAAGTTTTTGTAGTGATACCAATTATTAAAAAATATCAATTTGATTTCATTATTATCGTCCATGTCGGGTGTGGTAACCCTGTGTTTGATTTATCGTATACCTAAAAATAGTAATGTTAGTAAACAATGTAAACAAGTTAGATAACATCTATGCAATTTACCTCCGGAAATTATGTAAGTAAATTACAATTGTTTGCATTAAAATTACCGAGGCAATGTAAGGCCGTGGTTATTTTAGGTCTCGACTGAAAAGAATGTTGAAACAACTGTCATAACAATTCCTATCACCTATCTAAATAGTTAAGTGAAAAGGATCCAACCTACAAAAAAATTATAATTTAAAATTGTCTAAAAAAAAAGGTTAAATTAGAATTGATTTTGTTTGCGAATTGGATCCTTTTCGCTAAAAGAACCCCCGAGTATTCAGTTGTACCTATTTTCATTCCTATCCATAGTTGTTAATTGTCATGTAAAATACATAGTTAAAACGAATTGGCATATTTATTTCATAATAAAAACGTATTATAACCATTGTATTCATTATAAATAACCGTAGGATCCAAGAGGTACTGTGATTGGTAACTACCACTTAATTTTGGAGCACAATTCGAAATAAATGAAAATTTAATATAAATCATTCCTTGGTAATCGGTGCATTTGTTCGTACATTCTAACCTAAGAAATAGAATACTTGAGATAGGTAGGTACTTTGAACAGTACAAAAAGTGTAGAATAACTGTATAATTTAACTTAAACAGATGGGTAATAAACGATTCCGTTCCCAATTGATATTTTGTTTCATTTAACTTGTTTGATTTGTACACCTATTCAATATACTTACCTAATTTTTTTTTTTCAATTCAAAGAAATTCAAAAGACACAAGAAATCACTGAAATTATCTGTATTAATTAGATCCATAAAAAGCGTTTTGAAGAATTAATTCCCAGCAAGCTGGAAATCGTTTCAACTCCTTCGTTTAGTCATGTGAGCAACTGAGCATATTGTATATTATCATAATGTATATTATGGGAGCCTTAAAAAGTGGTCTATCCCTGACTTTAGGATGTTTATGAATCGAAAAAGCGACAGGTCGGTTATCTTTGGCAATTTGATCGCATTATTGCTACTGTCCAAAGTATATTTATCTGACATTTTCTCGAGTCAAATAGGTCCTTTGCTGGCTATAACTAAACTCGCAGTTTGTTATCCATAATTATATAGTATGTAACGTAGACTATACATAATTCATGAAAATGTAAAGCAATTATCGATCATCATGCCATTAACCTATAGGTAAACCCGTATATTTTGTATCAGATAAAAGCTGTGGAAGGCCACATTCGTACGTGTAGTGACATTACATTACATTACGATAGGTACGGCTATGCATGGCATTTCATATTTTATTTACCCCAACGAATTCAATTTCACAGGTTCTTGCAAAAATATACGGTATGTTATTTTAATGCAGATTAAGTTGTGTGAATACAAATAAGTCATGATTGTGTTTATATAGTAGGACATTGAAGTTTTATTCAGTCTCAACATCATCATCAAGTAGGAAATTAATACAAAGACACAAAATAAGTAATAATATACAAAGATTAAGGGTATTTAATTAGTCGTTAATTCTACAAAATATGTGTCTGTCTCTTCCCAAAAGAGTTAATTCTCCTCATAAGACGCCAATCCACATAAAACACTTTTCTTTATGGAAGCAATCCCTAATGCCTACCCAATATGTCTCGTTTTCAACTATTTAAATATCTATAATTTTATCTTCAATTTAAGCATATTTTAATGCATTTACAATATCTAAAACGACCACCAAACCTACCTAACATCTACCTAATATCTAAAACTAAACCTACACAGACCCAAGATACCGCAAGAAACTCGCGGCGGCAAGAATGATATTTTATTCCTCGCATTATCCCGGCATTTTTGCCATCGCTTATGAGAGCCTGGCCACAGAATAAATAATAGTACTAGGTACAGAAGACTCACTCTCTAACAAAACGCGTCTGTCACGATCAGCACAGATATGGCCGCTAGGTTTATGGCAAACCCCAAAATTGGGGTCGAACTTTTTACCTACCTGTAGCAAAGCGACGAAATCGTGGAGTGAGACACACCTGGCCTGGCTTTGTCGGAAGCCGGTGTTGCTCGAAGGAGCCTGGAGTCTGCTTGACAACATTAAAGTCGGTTGATAACCCCCGCCTGTTTTTCCAAATTTCGAAGTCTGTTAAAAAATGATGGTTCGGTTGGGCAGATTGAGCGGTTAATTATTCAATCGGCATTTTATGTGGGATAAAAACACACATTAGTCACGAACCCACACTCGTCTGTTTTCGGACTGATAAGCCTAAGGTCAGATCTAGCCCAACCTTCAGAGACTATCTTCACGGATGGCCGGTGCACGGCTGCACATGCACGTGTGGTCAGATAACCTAGTAGGTGTGCGGCGGCGTTACGTTTCAACACCGGTAGGTACGGTTTCGTTTATGGTTTAAGTTTATTTTAAATTGATATCGTCGGATCGTCGCCGTATATAAAGAAAAATTCACATCCAGTACATGAAGCCGAAATCGAAAACGTGTCTTCAAAATTTGCAGCATCTATTCCACAGCTCATCATGCTCATCAAGCAAGCCACGGCGATTTTCTTGATCTTAGGAATTCTATAATAGCGAGAGAGAGAGAGGAGGTAAGTTTTAGTTACCAAGAGATTTTTATGGCGGCGAACGTAGCCAAATGCCGAAATATTTAACTGCCTGAAATTGTCGTTAAAACAGATCGCCCCATGCAAAAACAGCTAAGTTACCTACCGTTAATTTCGGCTCGATTCTAACTTTAAGATACGTCAATTAATAGACGAAGTGATGTTTTTGTTTGAAGAAACGTCACATTTGACACTGACATATCTAATCCGTATCGTTTCTAGATCTATTAATTGACTTATCTTAAAGTTCGAATCGGGCAGAATGCACTTTGAATTTAATGAATGAACCAATTTACATCACATATTTGTTGTTTTAACAAATGAATAGATACTTACTACTTATTTAGAATTTTTCACCTAAAATGTACCTACATTTTAGGTTACACGTAGGTTAGGTTATACGTAGGTACCTACCTACGTATAACGTACACTCTACATTATGCACGAGTAATATACCTAATATTACTTAACACATTCACTGCCAATAACTCGCTAAGTATTCATTTTGTATTGGAAATTGGGCGCTTTGGCAGTGAAATTGTGAAAAGTTCGGAATGTTCATTGTAAATCAGGATGTTGACGATTATCGCACAATAGCTAGCCCAATCAAAACAATACACTATTACAAGTAAAATTTCATCGACTTAAGGAGCTGTTAGGTGTAGTATAGGTGTACGGCCTGACGATTATTAGCAATGTGAAATGTAGGTATTTCAAAGAAGTGTGCACTGTAAGAGCCACCCCAATGACCTTACACTAGCGTCGTCTTTTGAGAGTCAGCGTCTAGTCAACTCTATGGGTGCTACTCGACGCAACGACCACGTTATTATTATGAACTACTAGGTATAAGTACTTAGCACTTTTTTTCTACTCGTTTTATAACTCTAAATATAGTGCCTAATCACTTTTAGGTTGGCCACACCGCGCCGTTAGCGAAGGGTGAAATAAATAAGGTAAGTAAGGTCCCAGATACTTACTGGCTTTCCAAACTAAATACCTAACATAAATACCGGTTTCGGGAATACCCGTTTCTGGCCGTACAAAATCATTAAGTACAGTCAAAGAATTTAATTTAATCCTACCCATTTTGTACTTTGGCATAGTCACAATCTCACAATCACAATAGTATGAGGTCTCTAGCGACTTTCGTATTAATTGTCACTAACAAGGTACGAATTTACGAAATGGGTCGGAAATTATTTTTTTTTGAGATGGAGTAATCTGGATCCTCTTTAATGTTTGCAAGAGTGTGCGTTATTTAAACGTAACGTTCAGACAGGTACCACGGGGAACCTATACTTAATAAATACAACGCAAAATGTGGCAATTTTGTAATAAAACACAGCAATATATTTTTATTCTAAGCAATCCTACAGAGTTCACCGTACAACCTTCCCTTTGGTGCATTCCAGAAAAGCGGGTGTTTCTTGGTGCGACCTGAAAATGAGCAAAACTATCGTGAATTACTACATCATGTGCATTTCGCATGTTAGCTGGATTAAGTTTCTGGTTAGTTTATCAAACACACTGCATGTGGCAACACTCACACAACGTTAGTTGGTTTAAATACTTACACATCACCATCAGTTAAAATTTTCATTTAACAAATCTAGAAGCAAATTCACCTTCCTCTAGAAACATTTAACTGTGGAGTCCGTGCGGTAAGAGAAGCGTCAAATAATTGAATGAATGTCAAATAAATGATTCTCTTATACCAATTCCATGACTCTTTCTCTTTCCGCATAGACTACCTGTCACCAATGTTGCTTTAGAATTGTAAATTGTAGTTTGGTGAAACACAGAAATATCCATATTACCAGGGCAGTAAAAAATACAACACACGGTATTTGAAAAAACATTTAATTAAAATATAAAATAAATAATTTTGTCATGAAAGTATTAGACCTTAAAATCACAGACAACAAATCCTCTGCAATAATTGTTTTGCAAAGGTTACGCTAGCAATCATGAGCTGTTTTTTAAAACCACAAAATAGATTTAGTGAAGTAAAATGAATTTATAGTATTTGTAACATCTTTAGGAACCATTAAAACAGAGATAATATAGAACGACGTCGAATTTTAAATATGATTAATAAATTAGCAAACTTAATAACGAAATAAGTTAGGTACAGCTCAAGTCAAAAACTATTTAAGGTTTGCTACAACTATATGTAGCCGAACTTAATTAAGTAGTGATATTGTATAACTATTAAGGTGCGATGTACTTATACAGTGACTATTTATACTAATTAATACTTATGTTGTAACCGAATAAGATTTTGTGACGAATACAGTCTGGAATATAAGACAATTATCACAACAGCAGATTAAGAGAAGTAGGTACTAAAGTTGGTAAGGAAAATAACAGATTTACTTCTACACTGTTTAAAGGATAATTCAAGTAGAATAAGTATACACAGTTCAGACAATATATCACATAAAGCTTGAATGTAAATAATCTTTCAAACTCATAATACATTGTTGTAAACAAAAAAATACATTGTTAAGATATTGGAGATTTGGTCCATGAAACTTATTAAAAACAAAAGTAAAATTAAATGTTTTGTTTGCAAGCAACGAAATGAATCATTAGTGTTAAAGATAGCTTTAAACAACATTTGTGTATGAAACCTAATTAAGTTTGGCGAATAACTCCACCGAGTATATTTGTCCTCTCTAGAAGCAACTCTGAGCGAATGCCAAATGACTATTTGAGTCTGTACATTTAAGAGTGATTATGAAATGAGTTTGAACTAAAGCCAAAATAACAGGTAGAGGTGAAGATCAAGGTTGAAAACAACAAGTCAATTGATAATAAAAATATGTACATTGTAAAACTACATAAAATTAAAATAAAATATACAAAATACTTCAGAAATATAGGTACATATAGAGAGTTGAGGTTTTAATAACGTCTACTGTTCATAATGTATGTGTGTACTGTTCTATTGAAATTGCAGCCACCAAAATAAAAACAGGCTTACGGAAGTATGTGAATAATATTTAATACATTGTATTGTAGGTATCTGTTTAAACATTGAAAACTTTACTGCTCAAAACATGTTTTTGATAAAAGACTATTTTGATTCACGACGCAAGCTATGTTATATTGTGACTAGACAATATCATTTCGGAAAGTAGGTAGACATGTAACATAAGAAACATGGATCCTGATAATTTTAATTTTTTTGTTGGAATTTTTGTTAAGACAACTGATTTGACAAAACCATAGCATAGAATAGCATCATAACATTAACTAGAAGTTAATTTAAAACAGAACTTCATGTAACAATAAGCTTCTTAATTATTATAAATCTTATGATCTAAATAATGTGGTAAAATAATTTTGGTCCAGAATTGAAATATATTAAAATTCGGTTTTTAAAGGAAATACGAGTACACGAACAATTGCAAGTAACCAAATGTAGATTCCTCGTATTATTTAATTTTAATTGGTGACTCTTACTACTACTTAGTACAAAGATAAAGATGAGGTAAAGCCGAATATATTGTTTAAGATTAGGTTCATTAACAATAAATAACTCAGCTGAACAAATCTCCACTAGAATTACAAGATAATGCTGAAATTATAGTAATCCCTTAAAATTCGGGAAATAAATAAAACTCCTTGAGATCTAAGCATCCACATTAAGTATTATGGTCTCAGGTGTAACTATGGCTATAGAGAAATATTATTCTCATAATGTCGTAGTCCGTAGCACAACAATAACAGCAATTAGTATTGTGCTGTACTTGTTTGTGTAAGTAACAAGCGCTGTACGTAGTACGTTACGTACCCATCTACGTAGTATGTAGTAGTATTTTTTTAAAGATTGTTATAAGTACGTCTGCAGCTGCACCGAGCAAATGAAAAATCACCGCCAAATTAAAAAAAGTTATGCAATCTAAACTATGTATTACGTTAATCGTCGTCGTGTGTGTGTGTCGTTGTTGTTAATGTATGTGTTGTTCGTCTAGGAAACTAATGTTGCAAATATTGATTCAAGATATGGAACTTGGATGTATTTGTAGATATTTATTATGACACTCAAGTGGGTGGGGCTCATAAACACTATATTCGGCTTTACCTTGCATTATAAATAAGCTCAATACGTCACTGGATATAAATAAACTAGTTTTGTGATGATCCGCATAATACTGGCGTAAAAAAAGTACGGTGAACAAAATGCCAAGTGAGCCAAGTTTCATGAACTTGGTCTTAAATCAAAGAGCATGTTTATTATTGTTAACGTTATTTAATGTATGAAACAAATGTTATGATTCGAAATCGAAACACTAAGTAAAATAACGTAATTTTGAAATACAAGACGCTACTTTATCAGAATGTTTTAGTAAGTACATTCATTATACACTATTTAGAAACAATTACTAAAGGAGCTCTAAAAAGTTGGTAGGTATTAGGGGATAATCTAACGACCTCGACAGCATTTTCAGAAAATTCTCCAAGAGTTTTTACTAGCGATATTACTTATGCAATTAAATGCAATTAGTCGCTTTTACAATCGATAACGGCTGCTGGTTTGTTGGCAAGATAAGAGCAATTACTTTTATAGCTGACGTGAGGGTTTTTACCGCAGATATAGAATTCACTGTTGTTTTCCTCTAGTTACTTTCTGATAACTGATAACCTGTCTTTATATAACAAGAATTCACACCATCAAAGTTCTTCCATAAATTGTTAGATTATATCTGAGGAACAAGGTACTTAACATAAATTGTACTTCACATCTCTAAATTATTAAGATGTCTTATCTGTAGACTGGTATTTAAACCTGCGCGTCTGTATATTATCAATTAGGTACCCGTACATCATGAGATCGTGATTCACTTTTCTTACGCCAATATTACAAAAAATTCGTAATCTATGTACATTTACACAAAAAATTGACACTCTAGCTCCAAATTTGCGGCTTCGCCCCACTGGAAGCACAATGTTCCTTCACCTTACTCTTGTCACTCGAATCTCTAGCGCCGCCAAATATATTTTGCTTCGGTGTCTCTTTTTGGGAGCTGCGTTGAAAATTAAAAAATATATATATGTAAAATAAATTGAGCCACGAATATATACTTGGTCAAGCTGATCTTGTCAGTAGAAAAAGGCGGCAAATTTTAAAAATTTAGGCGCGAAGGGATATCGCGTCATAGAAAATTTGAAGTTTGCGCCTTTTTCTACTGACAAGATTTGCTTGACCGTCTATATTTGATAGTTAAATAACTGCGTAACCTCTCTCTGATAACAGGTTTATCTATAAACATAATGATGATAAGAGACGAGTTGAAAGTATCGTTTTCCCATTTGATGACGTAATGACGTCATGTGGTTTGTTTGGGCCACGTCAGTAAGCTCTCAGGTCAACAAAGGTTTGAGTCACGGCTACGTGACATGGCCAGCGTTCCTAGCTTGTCAACCCGGTTCAAAATGCACTGAGCAATGAACTTTGTAGTCAGTGGAACAATTAACTACGCACTTTAGAAATCACTTAGTGCATACAAAGTGTCTGAAATATTTTTAATGAAAGACGGCTGAAGACAAATTAGCTTATGTCTTTTTAATTACTCAAGTTATAATGAGATTTAATTTGCTTTTTCTATTTTCGAAAACCCAACTTTCTAGCTAGAAATGAATGGCCTTAACTTTGGTACGTCAAAATTACGTTCAGAATTGGAACGATATACGCAAGACTTATTTTTGGTGTCATAGTTTTATAAAAAACCGGGCAAGTGCGAGTCGCACTCGCGCACGAAGGGTTCCGTACCATAATGCAAAAAAAAAAAACAAAAAAAAGCAAAAAGTAAACGGTCACCCATCCAAGTACTGACCCCTCCCGACGTTGCTTAACTTTGGTCAAAAATCACGTTTGTTGTATGGGAGCCCCATTTAAATCTTTATTTTATTCTGTTTTTAGTATTTGTTGTTATAGCGGCAACAGAAATACATCATCTGTGAAAATTTCAACTGTCTAGCTATCACGGTTCGTGAGATACAGCCTGGTGACAGACAGACGGACGGACGGACGGACGGACAGCGAAGTCTTAGTAATAGGGTCCCGTTTTACCCTTTGGGTACGGAACCCTAAAAATGGCCACGATTTTCAATGGAAAGTATCTCATTTAGGATCACAGGAAACTGGTGATTTGGTCCATCGGTGGCGACACCAATTATGAACGTAATGAATGATCTACTTTTTTATTTACCAGTGCTGTAGGTACTATATAGTTACAAAAATGCATTGTGTCGTGTAGTGGACATTGGCACTTCGGAAATAAATATTATATGTAGGTACTCATGATATACCAACATATGAAATATGGTTGCAAAAATCGAAAATTTTATGGAGCGCTAAAGCACAATACATTTTAGAATAATGTTTTTAATATTCCCGTAGACCGTGAACTGAAATCTAGCGGAAAATTTAGGTATTATTTTTCAAGAAAAAGTTAATTCGAAGCGAATAATTTATTCCTATTTTAGATACTATTTACTACCTACTAAAAGCGTAAATGTGACGTTCCACGGGAAAAGGTACCTTATGAGGGTTTCTAGTTTCGGAGATATGAAATGTTTTGTAAAGAGGTGAAAAAATGCTCAATTTTTTTTTATTGTGTGATCTCAAACCTTAATGCGTAACGTTTGTTTACCTGTTTTTATTTTTGTTATAAGTTAGTTATAAGCCTAGTAACGTCGTCTCAGAGTTTAGTAAAAAGGTACCTTATGGAAAAATGGTTGAAAATTTCCAAAAAAACTAGTCAATACGGGAAAAGAAGTTTGGTAGAGAACTGTATTAGCATTCTGCAAAACTAATTTGATAATTTCAGTTCTGGTTGGGGCGCCTAGCAAATATTACAACCGTACATCGACCGACATTATAAATCCAAGTAGCCTGCTATTATACTAAAGTTACTCTCGTCAAGTCTTTCTTAACTAGAGTAATGTTCATTTGGTTTGGTCGCATGCAATAAATCAGCCATTGGTTTGCTGAAAAATGCCAATACCCGACGCATTACCTTATGGAATATCTAAGGTCATTGAACCTCAATGCCGCTTGTCTTCAATGGCAACCAAAATATATTATTGATAAGAAATAGACGATTTATAACATCTTTACGCCAAAATATTATTAGTTTATCCTAACTGTTCCATCATCATCATGCCTCATCATGTAACTTAACCACAAGGTACCTTTTCATTACATACAAATTATTGGTCTTTTTTAAGATTATTATGACGAAGAACCAATTAAATTTGTGGCAGTTTAATGTAAATTAATATTTTCTATTCATAAAAGATAAAAGCTTCAATGTGATTGATGTTTTGTAGTGATGTATTATTAGATTTATTTCCATAAGGTACCTTTTCGTAAATGTATGGAGCAAATACTGTTATTGTTATGTAAGTTTAAAGTGGCATAAGGGGTTAAATATAGTATTTAGTTGGGGTTTTAGGATTTATTTCATTTGAATGACAGAATTTCTTTCATATGTGCTCAGAAAAATTGATTGTGTGTTACATTAAAAGTAAAAATATTCAATTTTCTGATTTTATATGAAAAAGTCAGAAAATACATTTTCACCTCTAAATCGGTATTGTTTTTTGCTTAAACTGTCTCTCAGTGTCGTTTTCTAATAGATAAAATTTAAATCTTGAGAGCTCATTGCAATCAATCGTGAAAATGAAATAAAACTTTATTTTCAAGAGACTGGTTAGTATACACATAAATCAGTCGATATCAAAGGTTTCTATTTGCATTACAGAACAAGTCGCAACATTTTTTTAATCTCAGATATATAAGGTATTATTATTTGTAGTCAACTATGTAACTTACTTCAGGAACATAGTTTTTTAGGCGGCTAAACTTAAAACTTCTCTATCGTAAAGTTGCTCATTTCACAACATTATTTTCAAAAAATCATAACTCTGTACCTACGCAACTTAGGAGGTTGATCTTTTGTGTTATCGATAGCTTATTTATTGTAGATTACTGGGGTATGCATAACTCCATACCCGCCATAAGGTACCTTTGACCGTGGGACGTCACAAATAATTTCCAAGTCTCGTATTTTACATGGTTCGTATAGTTGTAAAAGCATGATTACCTACAAGCAAATTGTTGCTCCTATACCCAATTACCCATGAATTGTTTACGATCGACTAAATAATATCAGCTAGTAAATGCACCTGCAGTGGCATTCGGAAGTAATGATAAACAACAATAGTCATTAAAAACTAATTTTGGAGTTTTATTTTATGCTTACAATAACTATAGTGCAGTCAGATAATTTAATTTCCGATCCTTATCGTACCTTGTCACAGTGACAATCAATATGAAAGTACATAGCTAAATAGCTCATACTATTGTCACTGTGACAAGGTACGAAATGGGTCGGAAATTAAATTCTTTGACTGTAGGTACGTTGTAGGAATTGAATCGTAGAACTGAGAATAACACACCTACAAGAGCACATCGCATATTGACATTGAATTTGTATGGTGTGCGATGTGACTATTAATTTGTTAATCGTTCCATTGGACTCGCTCTAAATTAGGTTAAATCCCAGTATATACTTATGGTTAACAAATGTTATCAACAGCATGTTATGTTTTTAAACAACTGCAGCGCCATCTGCGTTAAGTTTTGCGTGTTTATCACGACGAATAAACAATTACTTGACGAGTAACATACGGGCGTGATTCCGAGTTCTCCCTAATTTATCAATAAATTTCGTGTTCCATTGATGCCGCACCTTAACTACGTGACGCCTTACAAGTGTGCACGCTAAATAGGCTGACGAAATAAATACCTAGCTATTAGGAAACTGATCGTGGCTATTTAAAATGTAGGTTAATTATTTTTATAGCTATTGAATGGTGTCCTTATAACATGTAAACATACATGGCTTGAAAGTTTAAGAGAGGACTAACGCAGAATTGTAGTTTTTATTTTGAATTGCACCCAGTTACCCAGTGCACCAGTTACCCAGCATATTGAAGCAGTATAATTTTAATATAAAATAGATAGTGATATAGCTGAGTGACCTGACGAGCAACATTCTCTTATGGATATTTTATCGCACTTCTCATATTTAACGTAATCGATATGCATCATGCACTCTCTTTGATTGATTAGCTCTATCGCATCTCATTAACCTTGTAAAAGTTGTATTTACCGGTAAATGAGGTATTTGACCTGGAAAATAATAAATAATTGTTATAATAGATCCACCATTGTTCGAAAACTTGTATAAATTTTGATTCCCTTGTGAGTGCCGAAATAAACGTCTTTGCAGCATAAACGGCATCTTTTTTTACGTGAATTTAGAAGTTTGATTTTTTCACAGCTTCAAGGGACTGCAGACCCGAGTATATGGTTATAATTTTAACTCGATACCTCCAGGCATTCCCGAAATATTTCATCGTCTTTTGACAGACAGACGAACAACAAAGTGAAGTGAAGTTCCGTTTTTTTTTCCTTTTGAGGTACGGAACCTTAAGAAGACTAGGCTCCAGTATCCTTGACTTATGGAAACCGGAGATTGTGTTTTATTTGTTTCCTTTCTTTTTCCTTGTGAAATATATACTTGTGATAGGTGTCAGATTGGCCCACGCCCACCTGTTACCGAGAGAGTGTGACTCAGGCCCTACGTGATTACTGCAACGTACGAATTTATACGATTCACTCTGATTGATAGTGCGAGGAAAGAAATGCCTTTACCTTACCGGCTATAAGACATTATTATTAAGAGTTGTGTGTGTATTATATTCTTTGAATATAATTATAGAGCTGGAATCTACAGTAGTTTCTAGGTCTACACTGAGAGAAAAGTACAACAAAAACACACTTAGAATTACAAAAATAAACTTAATCCGGGGACAAGGAGAGTTAACTAATAGGAACAAATTGACTTTTGCAATTTCTATTAGTTCTTGCAATTTCTATTATCTGTTTGTTGAAATTATATTTGGGATTACTGAGCTGTTTGTAGAAATAAATAAACTTTACAGAAATAATGAAACGTCCATAATTATTACTAAAACTTCATTTTTTCCCCCAGTACAGAACTGTTTTTTAATTCCTGGTGATGATTTTTCTCTCAGTGTAGGTACCTACCTACTCTACCTAGCAGAAAAAGACGTAGCTACGCGAGAGAAATAATCAAATTCATTTGCACACGATTACACCGCTCTACACAGTGAACACAGTCTAGTCTGGCCATATTAACCTACGAAGGTTACGAAGCTATTCTATATCTGACGCCGACTGTTTTTTAAGACTACTAGCTTAGTAGTAGGTCTTACAGTAGTTTGAAAGTTATTAGTCCGACAAACGAATTTATCTGGCTTATCTACGATTCTAATATATGCCGGTTAAAAGCCATTATTTGTCCGATATTTGCGTGCTTATTTTTTATTGTTTTTCCATTGACAGGAAAGAAAATTGGATAAATGCGATCTATTTTATACTTTTTTTAAGAGACCTAATTTTTAAAGAAACAGTACGTAGATGACAACAGTTTTTTTTTGTTTATTGAATATTTGTTCTACAAATATTTAAAATATTCAACACCATTCATACCTACTACCGACGTCCTTCAACTGTCCTAAGTAGATTTACTTACTACGAAAAATCACGACTATAATTTTATTTGTTTTAAAAATATCGTCTTGGGTCGTCCCATTCGTTTTTCGTCAAGTTCTTAAATTAGTCCTATTCTGCTTTCCTGACGCAGTCTACATTCGTCATAATCGTAGGTGGCTTTCAATGTACATAGAATGCATGACGAAAGCAGAATATGACTAATTTAAGAACTTGACGAAAACCGAATGGGACGACCCAAGACGATACCGTTTTAAAACCTCCACCATCCATAGCAACACAACACAAGGCACACTCAAAAATCCAAGCAACCTTTCAAAGTCGTATCCAATACAATCCATAACGAATAATCCGCTGACGTTAGATAACTATAATCCAATTTAAATCCAATCCAAGGTCAATCAAATATTAAATAGCCAAACTTTTTAAGCCTCAAAATGTTCTGCGAATTTCTGGTAACCTTTATATCATAAATCGATTTGTTTTGAATCATTCTTTACGGATTTATTCAGACTTAACTTGGCGCCCATAATTTGTTTAAGTGATGTCATTTTGAACACTACAAAATGTACCTACAGAGGCAAACCAATGCTTAGCCAAAATGACAATCGTTTGTAGAAAACGAAACGCTATAATTTCCATACATTATTTACATTTATCTTAGCGTTTCAATGTATTTCGCCAACGGGAGCCAAGCTAAGAGCCGCTAATAAGATGCAACACATAGACAATTGACAACCTCACGTTAAACCAATCACTTTCTACTCGGCCGAAAGAGAAATTGCGTCAAATTTCGTCATATACGAAATGTATGACGTTATGTTTAGGGATCTATTTTAAGATGTTCAGTAAAATGATCATGCAATACAAGTAAAGAATTGGTAATACTTTGTAAAAATACTTAAGCCCTCTGTATTTGATCTAATTCATACTAGCAATATCCATAGGTATAGGTACTTATCATATTTTAAGTTCTTATATAAATACAATAAAATAGAATTAATAATACAATAATGGGACAAAATGACTAAGTGATTGAATATTTAGTGAAGATGTCTAGAGTCCATTTTTCAGTTGAAAATATCAAACACACAAACACACTCTCACACCTCCTATTTACAAACAATAAGTAAATGTTTACGTCTTTATGGTGAACAAACTAAATCTTTAAACATATATACTAGAATCTTTAGATTCTGAAGGCTCTAGGATTATTATTTTTTAATGGAAAATATTTGCCACCACCATTTTTCTACATATTTTTATCTAATATAAATAAACTATGTTTCAACTTTTACTAGACTAGTAATTTTACCTATTTACCAATGACACTAGAGCTAACTATAAGATAATACTGGCTAACAAATTTGGAATTAAGAAAAAATCATAAGGGTCTCACCTGAGCATGTTCCTGAAATTTTCAAGTTCTCTAATACTGTTAGAAAGTCTAGCAAAGGCATTGAATAATGCCACAATCTCTGTTCTCTGCAACCTTTCATGAGCTTTATGCCGCAGCGGCAACCTGCCCTGCTCTGGGTCATCCTCCGGACCATCCCATTTGCCTGAGAATAAGATCTTCAAGGCTGTGCCGAGCCCCTGGGTCTGCAACTTCCCCCACAGCTTACATTTATCACACCCGACACAATCCATTATCCTTGATATGTTACGGAAGTGCTCACGGAACTCGACTTTCAGTTTAGCAGCTTGGCTGCCTCCGTTGAACATTGAGGACTCGTTGAAATGGTCCGGGAAGCTGTAGATGACACCGAGCATATTTCTAATAGCTTCTCTAGTCTCCTCGTCTTCTGTGGGATTGCCGGTATAATATTCCTCTCTTTCTAAGTACGGACCCGCTTTGGCTAAAGCTCTCATTTCTAATAAATAAACAAAATATAGATTTTTCAGCCAATTAGGACTTTCGCCTAGTGTCTGTGAGGGGTCAAACCGACGCTGGAATTCTTCAAGGTTCGGTCCCCATTCACCTTCTGGGGAAGCAACAAAACCAACTGCTTTTTCAGACAGGAGGTACTTGGAGCACAAATGAATATTAATGCTGGTATGCATACCAGAAACTGCTCTATAAAACACCCTTTTCTCTAAGCACATATTACTCAAATCGGTACTCAAAACATATGGGAATGATTCATAAGGATTAACCTTGGGACGGAAGCAATTTTCCTGATATATGCTTCTCCAAATTCTGTGTGCTGAAGGGCCCTTGTATCCTGTGTATCTTTCGGGATTCAGAGACAAGTCCACATACTCCGCCTCGGCATCCTTGTCATCGCATTCACAGAAGTTTTCAAGAGCATCGTCATGGGCTTTCCACTTCGCTATTTCAAACTGACTGGCTGCACTAATAGTCATATTCAAGTAACCCAGGTCCGGGTTATGATCAGAATCAGAATTGCAGTTAGATTGAGCCTCTTTAGAGTATTTGCTAGCTGGTGTTTCATCTAAGATCTCATTTTCATACCCGTTTTCGTATCCTGGTACACTTTCTTTTGTACAAGTTTTGATATGACAGTATTTCATGGCACATCGGCTATCGTCTGCCCAAAAAGGGCATTCTTTCTTCAAATTTACCTTGTAGAAGCGAAAATAGTCTTTGCTTACCAAGCTCTGTATGCGGGGAAATATCTTGACGTTATTAAAGTAGTCTATCGTGTCTACATTACAAGAGCAGTCGCCCAGGGCCCCGTGGAGCTCTTCGAAGCACACATTGCTGTCGCTGTCGCAAGGCGTCGATTCGTACAGTTCCGTGTCGTAACCGACCACTTGGACTATCGCTAAAGCGAAAATTATAAACACTACACAACATTTTTTATATGCCATTTCAGATTTCATTCTATGACATGAAGGTCTCACAAAACAATAATCAGAATCCAATAAGACTGCTCACAACATATTAAGGAAACTCTTTGAGAGTCGCATAACACAAAAAGTGAAAGTGAATTTTTTAAACCGAATAATACAACAATGTAGAGTAGAGACGAGCAGTGAGCCGTCACGCATCTCAACGCAAGTTTGATTGACCACAGATAACTAATATGTGAGTCTGACATTGACAGTTTAATAAAAATGTTGCCAGACATTTCCAATCTTCCATAGACTGTATAGACCTGCCAAATTAGTTGAATAAAGGCATACTAGATGGCAGTAGCAACTCAAGTCCAGGAACGTTAACTAGATGGCGGTGTTGTCTCGTGGTTTGTTTTATTTTTTTCAGATTAATTATAACTATGCAATAGACGAATATCCTCTACCGTCCATTATAATAATTTTCATTTTAATCAAAGAGAATTGAGTAGACACTTCATAGATAGATCTACGTAGAAGGTCGCTTGTGTTGTGTAGGTAAATGCCTACTCGTTAGTAGTTGTAAGTCGTAGTGCAAGCTGCGTAAATAGAATTATTCCTTTATAAAGGACTCTGGGCTATTACCGCGGCTATTACGTCGTAATTGGAGTAAAAGAGAAAAATGCCCGCAATTTGCGAACTTCGGTTTTCGCGGTAGACCCTCTAGGATCTAGGTGGCAAAAAGTATAGCAGTGCATTAAAGTGAAACTAAGGCTCAAGACCAATAATCCTGAATACCGATGAATTCCCACCCCTGATGCATTCGCTAACGTTAAGGAGAAATAGGGTGTTAAGTAAAGTTTTTGTACCTAGGTATAAGGTATAAATATTAACATAAGTATAATTTGGATAGAAGGTAATAGAAAAAAACCTGATTAATAGTAGAAAATTTAATTTCGCCATACAGTACAGTATCCTTCACAAAAGCGATATCATTGGAAATGCACGAGATTCAAAACACGTTACACAGACACTTGTTCCCGATACAATAAAATAACTATTTATATACATGCTAGTAAGGCAACACCTATGAAATCACATTATAATAGAAATGCATATAAATTTTAACACTTTAAATATAAGTATTGTAAATTGGACGTACAACATTGAATAGTATGAAAATACTTTATTATAGTTCTTACAGTAATGTAAAATTACAAACAATTTCTTAACTAAACTTAACAATTGTTTTGATGCAACAAAAGATAATCAAAATGAAGGTAGAGCGTGGTTTATACTTAAAATTCATGTCAAAATAAAAATAAAACCTGTGCTGGTAAACAAAATTGGAAGATTTGCAATATAATAAACACCAGAGAAAGTCTGTTGCGTACCATACATTCACTATGGTCGGCAGACTGCATAGAGAAATTATTCTCTAAAAGGGAATACAGTAAAACGGAATCTGTGCCACCTTTTTACAGTACACATTTAATCCTGGCACTATTTCAGTCAATCTCAAAAACTAAACATCGTTTATTCTAAAGGGTAGGCGTATATTTTGTATCATTCGTACTGCCTCTACTATACTCATTTGCCTCAAAACAAATGTTCATAAAACTTGTGCGTTTAACAGTTGCATGAAATCATTCTGAGGTACTTTTTATGCATAACTAATTCCTTAGATATTTGTTATAACTCAATTGATTTTAAACTCTATTAGGATGCATTAAAGTGGATATTTAATTTATGTTATGCCGTATAGATAGTACAAAAGGGTTGTACCTAAATAAAGGCAATAGGAATGATACATGTAATTAATTGGTCATACTTGACCGTTCTAGCTTTTTTAACAGTTATCTAACTTAATTAACTTGTACATAACATAGTGTGGTGAGTTTCTTTCGTAAATATCCCTTATTGTTCTTATTCGAATGTTTCGTGATGTCTTCGTTTTAGGCGTACCTGTAAATATAAAAAAATATTAGAAAGAGAAGTTCAACTAGTAAACATACAAAAGAGCAACAAAAAATCACTGGTACCATAGATAACCACAACCAATAGTGCCAACAAAAAACAACAACACCAAAAATTAACAACCACCAAACTAAAGTAACAATTTTTCAATACTTTTGTGTACAACATCGAAACAAAAGAATACCTAGTGTACGTATTACACTTATTGAACAAACATGCTATTAAGACCAAACAACACAGACATGCCATGTTAATATGTATTTACAACGAACTCACCTATTTTTAACCGATTTGTGCAAAAAAGTATAAGTTATTCAGAAGATGTCCCAAAAATAATCGCAAATTAGCAGGCAAATCATGGGGTGTTTTACAATATCAAATGATTTCTGCAGAATATTTTAGTCAGTTAACTGTCAGTTTTAGATTTATCTGCCTACAAAGTTGTCATTATTTAGGACATAGGTACAATGTTATATACAGGTGTAAATCAAAACCCAATGAGTCACACGTCATATAGTTTATTGAATTTATAAAATTCTTTGTCAACGAAATACAGCAAGGCACACTTTTTGCAGATATAATATGCAAAACTGAGTGTTTTGGCACGTAATGTATACGAGTGGTTATGACTAATGGTCTCAGGCGGCTTTCCTCTACTTATTATTTAGTTATGTACCCACGTCCCAGGAAATTGAACCATGAATGTATTTGAATTGGAAATACTGCCCCACTACTCAAACGGTTTTATTTTTTAAAACGGTACTTAATGGTCGTGTAGAATAAAGTCATAATAATATTACATACAACATTGCAGCAGCTAAGTACCTAGTCAGGCTACTTCCAGTAATAACTATTAAATATTTTTTGGTTGAGTCTATATTAAGTCAGAAAAAATCCGACCGAGACCATCGTATTCGGTTATTTTATTCCCGTTTTTTTTATTATATATGATAACTGATAACCAAATGTCAACTGTGCCTTAAATAATGCGTACGCTTCAAAATTACGTTGCCATAAAAATGTGATAATTTAAACATCAATAATAAGGTGTTACAAAAAGATAAATTTATATAAACTCTTTTAAGAAATATCACAATCATTACAGAAGTGCAATAAGCACGATTTTGAAATAAATGCTTATGACTACAAAATGTAATAAAAAATACTTATTCGAGATTCTTGGACAATTCCATAAAATAGTAGCGACATCTAAAATACACCAAAGGCTATATAGAATAATATATTATTATTCTAGGCCTTACAAATAGGAGCACTGCGAAAGCCATTTTGCCCTCTGACAAATTAGGCTTAGGGGCAGTTTTCAAGGTCAGTCATGCCAGTCTTGACCGGGGCAGCGTATTATCGGGTAAACATCGAAACGCTAACTCATGGCCTCTACAAACGTTACCAAGAATCGCATACGATTTGCGATACATTGCGGCATTTGATCAATCGATTGAATTCGTTGCTCCTAATTAGCCAGCCATTGTCTAACATTAGACGTCATTTTTCGTAACGTTAGTAGAAGCCTTTTACATTGACTCGCTGCTCCCCTCTTGCATAACGCTTTTTACCAACTATTATTAGATTACAAGACAAATGTTTAACACGTCTATAGCTTTAATTATTAGCAAAACATCCAAAGCACTTGCAACATATAGACTGTGAAGGCTTATAAATTTGGGCAAACGAACCAAATCAATTACTTACAGAAGTTACAGATTTATTTTAATCTAATTAATGCATTGCTGTTAAATCATATTAAATTAAAATAAACGTTCGATTTCCCCTAATTTATAAGTAATTCACAGACGAACCGTGCAATTTTATGTCTAACTTCATCAGACCCTTTCTAGAACCTAAGTTCATTGTGATTGTCATTAAATACAACACCATTACAAACCACTTAAATGCATTTATTAGATAATTCCCCCCGCTTCGAGGACTCTACTTAATTAAAAGGCCGATTTTTTTAAATATTGTTAATCCATAGACAATATATGCTACTGGTTATCGATGCGTAAAAATCGACCTTGGTTTATTATTAATTGCGCAAGTTGTTAGTATAAAGCCTTATACGAAAAAAGCGATCCTTACCAGGATTTCGAAGCCGTTTGCAACGGCATTTCTAATAGTTAATATTAAATTACGTCCGAAGTTACAGTTAAGGCGACGTCCATTTTAATATAAACATCGTTGAACCACGCTTAGTTGAAATATTCTGATTATTAAACTGGCAATACAAATTTTTTGACGACATAAAAAAAAAACAACTAAACATGTTTCAGATTCCTGTCGTTCAGCCATGCAGTACACAGCCCGCTTAAAATTATGTTAAAAACAAAAATAAATTGTGATAATAGGTACCAGTTTTAATGTACAAAATATTAGTAGCGAGACCTTCTGTCCATGTTTCTTATGGAATTGGCGAGACACAGGGCGAACAGGGCTCCTACAACCTGAAAATGAGAAAAAATGTCAGGTAAGTAAAAGGGATACCTAGGTAAATGTTGCTGATCTGTTTATGCTCCTGATACCTCCCTCCTTCTTTCTTTAACCATAACCTACCTCCTTACATTCGTAAGTACCTTTAGCTTATGAAGAGTGCTATGATATGGGCAAGGCAGTAAAGAAATATAGGTACAATGAATACCAATAGCATCTTAAACGATGAACTTGTTTTCATGATGAAGCCCTGGCTTTTAGTCGCATCACTAGGGAAACACGGACTCCAAAGACTTTAATCATAAAAATAAAAAGCAAAATGATCTTGTGCATTTTTTCATAGTAATATAAAGTATTTTGGCGGACCATTCAGTCTACTAGGTGTTCTCGGTGGAGCATACCTAACTTTAATAGTCGTAACACTCAAAAAACCCGGACCCAATAAGTTAATGTTGAATTTATTTTTTATTAGCCCGTTATAGTGTCCCACTCTGCTGGGCAAAGGCCTCTTTGATTTCGACAACTTCCGTTGTAGTGCTTTTTCCGGCCAGTTACTGATGAAGACGTTTAAGTCGTCCCGACCTCTTCGTGTTGGCCTGCCAAGTCCGCGCTTCTTTTGCGGCATCCACTTGGTGGCTATACTAGGCCACCTGTCCTGACGGTCTTCTCCCCCACGTCAGCTATGCGTGTTTTGGAGCGCAATGTAGTGTTTCGGATGCGATAATGTTGAATTATTTGTGAAATATTACCTCAACACAAGCGACTCCAATAGTGATTCCAGCGATGACCTTGTGCGATTTGTCGTAGTAGTCCAGCATTTTGGTGGTGCAACCGGTGGAGTAGGCGTTGACGATGGAGCAGACTTGGGAGCCCTGGTCGCAGCATTCCGGGGGCAGGTTGGCGACCGCCTGGACGTTGTAGTCGATGGGGCCGGTCTTACCGCAGCATGACAACTGGAATCGACATATTTTGTTAATAGTTTCACATCAGATAGATATCCAGAGTAGGTAAGTCGAGAAAGTCTAATAACATTAATTCTACGATGGACAAAATGTAATAATTGATTCCACGATTATTGTCCCGATAGTCGTTTCAGTGAACGGTCTAATAGCGAAGAGTCTCGACCAACATCTTGAGAGACTTGCTAGGTGGTTGGATCAAGGATCAAAAGCAGAAGGCGGTGATCCTGGACACGGCGCGGATAGTCCGTCGGTTCCTCTCTCTGCGGCCCTGACTACCGGCAGCTTGGGCCTTACCCCGCTGCTTGCGGCGCGTGCTTGATGCTGTCGGCGTACACCAAGATGCACACAGCCAGGATCACTTCCACAATGATGATCACGATCAGGAAGATAGAGAGAGCCCCACGCACTAGTCCTATCTCTGTCACTCTTTACTGTATCCTTAGTATTGTAAACGTATAGTGATGGCTCACCTGGCGCTCGATCTGGTGGAAGGGGTTGGGGTTCAGCGAGCGGCCCTCCTCGAAGGACCTGTCCATACCGGTCTTCAGCGCGTGCTTGATGCTGTCGGCGTACACGAAGATGCACACGGCCAGGATCACTTCCACGATGATGATCACGATCAGGAAGATCGCGTACTGGAAAAATAGACAATCTTGCATTAATACTTGTTCTCCTTAGGAAGAAAATCCTTGCAAAATGAAACATAGATTTGGATTTTGAGAGTCTCCTGTCAGTTTGATAATTTAAGGCTACCTTCAGTGATAGTATGTACTCGTAATACAAGGTGTAGCATAATCCGCTAATGGTTGTTGAAAACTGTTATAAGTTCTGACATTATTTTTTTCCTAAGTTCATGGAAAATGCTCTGAATGATTATTTCTAGAGATCGTTTAAACACTTTTGACCATATCCGAATAGATAACGCTGGCCCAATTTGAATTAAGGTCAGTTGCTGCCACTGTTAGTCATTAGTTTAATACGCGCCCAACGCGTATTACTTGTATGTGTTGCACTGTGCACATAAGAGAACTGAACAGTGCATATCTAGTTGTGATTAAAGTTTGGCACAGGCAATTATTCAAATTAAGCTATTATCAGTGGCACAAAACCTTTGGCTCTAGCAGATATTTAGCTCCGCAGCACCCAAAGGAAGACCACAGCCCGGATAACTATAATCAGCCACAGTGCCATATTGAGGCCTTGGGATGGATCCTTCACCCACCAGCAGATGTCGGGCAAAATTAAACCTTATTATAATGCCACAAAGGGCTACACATACCGTGACAACCATGCAGTGGCTCTCGCGGATAGCTCCGCAGCACCCGAAGAACGATATGAGGAAGACCACGGCCCCGATGACGATGAACAGCCAGGGAGCCACGTTGAGGCCTCGGGAGGCGTCCTTCACCACCTGCCAGTTGAGCACGACTGCCACGCCTATGCCCACCATCGCGATGCCGATCAACTGTGGAAGAAAGAGCATGATAAGCAACATTATACGAAATTCCAAATTCTTTATCGTCTTGTTACCAGACTACAGCAAAATAATTTTGATCAAAAATATACTATTGAGCATGAATTTATGAAAATACTTGTAGTGTTCCAGAGAATAGGTACTTAATACTGGACAGACCAGTGGCCTATTTTATAAACATAGGGTTAGAAAGAGACTTCCGCTTGTAAATTGTAACTTGTAGCTTTATAAAAGGGGCCACAGATGAAAACTTGCCCTCTTTGTGCATAAGCTATTGTTCAGTAACAATTTTTTATCTCAATTAGGTACTAATGAGTGAGTTATAATATACAATGTCATTAACTGGAAATTTAGCTTGTATTAAGCTATCTACGAGTATACATCTATTTATCATCAATTATTAACGTTCTAATTATTGGTTCTTACGATGTATATTGTACCAAGATGTACCTATACTTGAGACGTGACGTGTTAGTCAATAAATACCCCTACATAAAGTACGTACACCACAAAATTTTACTCATAGGTATTAAAGGGTCCATCTGTATACCTGTATTTGATATTTATGCAATTCTCCTAAGCAAGCAAATTTTCCTAAGGGTGCAACTTTGTGAGCGAATATTATAAAAAATTTAAACAAGTAGGAGCCCTACATCTAGGAACCCTAGGTCTGTTTCTTTAATAATTGAACTGAATTGAAATAATTGAATTAATTGAACAAAAACAATATCTGAATCTACACATAACCTTAGTTCGTATGACTTAGTGACCCAGTTAGCGACGATAAAAAAACCCATTACATAGGTACTCCTTGCACGAGCCAGTGTGGTAAAGAATTACATTTAATTCTCGTTATTTATGGTACTTTGCATTTGGATTACGGTCTTTACGCTACTATTTAGTCCACAGATTAAAAGCGCATTTTATACCCATTTCATAATTGCACTTGTAACCTTATGTATTAGTGGAAGCTTGAGATTTCTCGTCCTTTCCACACGTATAGAGAAGGATAGAGAGATCACATAAGGGCAGTTTGTATCCATTACGTAATGCAGACATATGCGGGATATCGAGGTCAGTTGATCTGTCGATTGAATCATTCTGCAATTTTATGTTTGTGTTAGTGCTAAAATTTATTACATCTTGTTGAGAGATTGTTGTTAGCAAAGATAGTGTTAGTAAACACCGATTGATTTACTAAAGATGACTACATATAATGAATAATGAAACAGTTGACAGCTAAGGGATATACGTACAGCAGTCCGTCAGATCTATCTGGTAGAAATATGCAGCTGTCTTTGCACTCTTTGCAGACAGAATTCCGACATCTGTCTACATTTTTCTCTAATTCCCAAGTTAAGAAGTTATAATTATAGGGCGATCTTAATAGACCCACACGAGAGCGAGTGCTTCACATAAATATACAACATTACCAATGTAGGTATCTTCTCAATCATCCATCGTATCTAGAAGTTACTTTAATTAATTTGCATTTTAGCCGGTTCCTCTTATCGCGCCTTAATTAAGCCTTCAACACTTGTATGTTGCCTTAAATGGTGACAGTGAAACATATTTACAGTTTAAGTGCATAACTCGTAATTATTTTCCATCGTATTTTCACGGAAACTTACGCACGTGTCTTGCTATTTCAATCAGTCCCGGTACAAATAGTACTGATGTTGACTGAAGTAGCATGACAAATACGAACGTTTCCGAGAAAGTGCGATGGAAAACAATTATGCACTACATCTGTAGGTATATTGCATACGTTTTAAGTCACATAAAATTGTGTTCAGTTCTTTTTCAACAATTTGAGCTTTATACCCCCAGCGGAAAGGGTTCCGCTGGTGACTTTTCCTTCGAGACAAGCTTCAAATTGGTGAAAATACAACTTTCTCGATGTTTGAATGTCAGACGACAATGTATTTTGGCATGTATCTAGAACGGCTAGTGCTAAACAAATGCTGTCACGAGCTAGGTCATATTCCCGCTAGAACTAGACGAGATCAATATTTGCGATATCACAAATTGACACCTATTTCTTTCAATTAGATTGATTACTGAAGTAGGTCAGTCGTAGCGGTCATTCTGTAGATTTGTTCAGATGTGCTAGGATACGTACTATGCGTAGCGAGAGATGTGTTTGTTAAAAAATATCAGAATTTACCTTCTCCTTTCCTTCACTCAGAGTGAAGTGTCTTTATTGGTTCTTATATAACAAACCCCTCGCTTCGCATCCTCGAACATATCTGGTGTAAGCGCAGCGTTAAACTCAGCCAAAGAATATTACTAGGTACATCAGGTACATGTACAAAAAGTTGGATCAAGATACGGAGTGGACGTCCCATAGCATTCTTAGTCTTAGGGTAGCCCATGAGTGATTCTTTATGATTGTTGTACCAGCAGTCACAAACCAAGATTACGAGACGAGAGTGCACATGAAGATGTAACGTAGACATTTTCTTAGATTTTTAATTAATATTTTTGGGTTGAATTCCTTTTCTTATTTCAACGTTTTTAACAATATCCCAAACTAACTCGATTGATTGCACTTCTTTGCATAATCTGTTGCATTCAGATGCACCTTTTGATGCTTATCTGTTGTCGGGGTTATCATATAAGTAAAAATAAGTAAAACTTAAGATATTTATGTTGTCACTCCAGGAAAACTTTGTATGATTTAGGTATGATTTTTTTAGATAAAAAATAATATTGATGTAAAACAAAACATAGAAATTACAGACTGACAAAGTGGCTCTGAAATGAAACATTATTAGATTTAATAATGAAATATATTTCTTAGGGGCAAGAAGGAGTTCTCTAGATAAATCAGTTCAGAATTTTCGAAGGATTTGTGTCTTCAGGGATTGGCACCCTACTTTTGTTTTTGGCCTTTTGTTCTCAACATATGAGGAGGTCATTCTGTGGTGACATGCACTTTTGATGTGTGGACCCCTCCGGGGACGCACGCTCGCATGAGCCCTATTTTGTGATAAGACCACACATTCCACATGGTGGTCAAAATGGTGGAAGCAGTTCGAGTACTTCGGTGTGTTCCACTGAGTAAGTATAAATGGAATTTATTTGTGATCAATTCCACAATGGCGCGAAACATTGTGGGTTTGTTCTTAACCAGGTTTTGGTTCTTTACAGAGTTGACTCCTGCTCGAGGGAAGGGTGCGCTCCGCCAGAAGTCGTAACAGCTTCCAGTGCGGTGAGCTAAATTTCCAATTGTTTCATTTCTTCTTTAGCGACCATAAGGGCGTCGGCTAATGTTTTCATTTCTCGCTTTGCAGGAGCCGGGATGTTTCTAGAGCTTTCGATGTTTCTAGAAGCTTTCGATGTTTCAAGATGTTTCATGAGCTTTAGATTTCTTTTGAAGATGTTTTGAACTTTTAAAATGCTGTGGGATCTATCTGCACTGGCCGGCTCCAACCAGGTTAGCAGTCAGCTTCCCGGGGATAGGCGAGGTCACTCCCCGCTGCTCCAGGTCCGGTAGCAGCTTTTGAGGTCGGTCCGATGCATCTTTAATTTTTAAATTGCGTCTGCGCTCGGCTACAAATTTAAAATGTAATTTAGAGCAATAGTTATTTCAGTTTAAAGTTTTGAAAGTTCTGGTGCATAAAACTTAGGTATTTCGAAATTTAGTTTTATAGTATTTAATTAATTGGTGTAAACCTTCATAACTTGAACCTGTGAAGCGACCCAACTTTACCACTGAGCTTTTACACTATAACTTTAGGTTAATAAAGTTTGTTAGATATAAATTTGTTTAATTGTTTCTCCTCTTAGCTTTCCTACAGCAAGGTTTCCATTTAGTTTATTTTATTTTATTTTGATTTAATTTTATTTTGTTAACATGGCTGTTTCCATTTTAGACAAGCCGGAGCTTTTCATTCATTTATTTTACCCCCTTTCAAAACAGCCGTGTTACAAAGACAAGGAGAATGTTCAGAGCAAATGATTTTTTTGCATCTAAGTCTTTAGATTTATCTTATGCTTTTTTTAATGTTGTTTTTTTCCTATAAAATAATGTAGCTATTTGCCTTTTTTTAGAGTTCCGTCCGTCTGTCCGTGTGTCACGGCTATTTTCTATACACACAAAGCTTTATAAGGCACGCGTTACCACACAAGCTTCTTGAACAAGATCCGCTATCTACGTTCCAAGAAAATACCATCATCATCATCAACGTCATCCAAAATAGAAAACAAACTTTTAATAAGGCCAGTTAAAAGCCGAGATCACTCAGCGAGTTTATTAGCCCAATCAAAAACGTTTGGTTTCGCTGCGTCGATTGGGCTATTTTTAACCCGCGCCGGCTGTTAACCTTTCAAGCGGTGAACGGGTTAAATGTCGGCTCAGACTCGGTAGCTTTGGGACTTGTTTACGGGTTATGAGAACGTGGTTTGTTTTGAGACTGTAAATATATAGCAACATTCATTGTGATTTGTGCGAATATTTACATATACATATGCAATGCCACATATAAGTTGCAGATGTAGTGCATAATTATTTTCCATCGTATTTTCACGGAAACGTACGAACGTGTCTTGCTATTCCAGCCAGTCTCGGAACGAAAAGTATCGAAGTTGACTGAAGTAGCATGACAAATACGAACATTTCTGAGAAAATACTATGGAAAACTTTTATGCACTACATATGTACAGGCAGAATGCCTACATGAAACATATATGACACAGTTAAACTCTGCCATACACAGAGCGGTTGCATTTATAAACAACTCAACTAACTCTGTAAATAATTAGTTTGGAAAAATGCCAACAATATCTCGCAATATCGGAAGTGAGAGCTAAATGAATCCAGGATATATTTTAATGTAAAAAAATACTCCAGTTATATGTAAGAGAAGAGTTAAATTGTATGTTTCATGTGAAGAATGGCAGGAGTTGGCATTGGTTATATAATAACCAAATTCCAGGAAAGAGAGGGGATGCTTCCCCAATGGTGGTTTGTCCGGAACAAATCTCTTTATCACCTTCGTTGTTATCTAATTATATTTTTTTGTCATGTACACTTATTGGTGCAATAAGGAATAGGTACTTACTAACACTATTATCTTTTTCCTTGCTTACATTTATATGACGTACTTAGGTTACGTATTTGTATCCAAGGTGATTAAGTTGTTTGCCGGCTGCCTATGCCATTATGTTGTAGGCTGTAACGTGGGTAAATATTAAAGTATCCATGTGTTTGATAACGTACTTAATTAACCTTGTAAGTAATTGAATAAGAAGAAAATCTCAAGTTTTCTTGAACCTCAAATGTTGTTATTATACTTAAGTATACCTTCCTAGCTTGTTTTGGTGCCTAAACTCTGAACCTAATGGATCGATTTGGAAGCAATGTTTTATCATGTGTTACTATGCCTATATCTATTTAATGAGGTTGGTGTCATATTATTTGAGTACTGATTTGCTTAGTGAATATAGTTCGTTTTTTTAGCATTAGAAAGAACTTGCAAGAAGGTAAGCGATCTTGACATGTCTTTTAATTGAAAAACGCTTTATAAAAATATAACTTAATGAAAGCAGAAGAATATAAATGATCGTATTAGATTCATAATTGTTACATATTTGCCGTAACTTATTTTTAAAATGTGTTTTTCAATTAAAAGACACATCAAGATTGTTTACCTAATTTCTAATGCTAAAAAAACGAAGTATAGGTTTAAAAGGTTGAAAATAAAATACAAGAAAATTCCCAAAAGATCGTGCGAGCTTAAGCCAGTGACCTCTAGAGGGTCTAGTCTAGGATGTACCCTAGCCGACTAGGCTAGACGTCTAGACAGGAAGGAACTACAATTAAGAGAATAACAGTGCAATGACACAAGACAATGGTGTATTTCCTAATTGTTTTATTTATAAAATTATGACGCTAACACCTTGTATTTGGGTAATTTCAATTAACTTCCTAATATTGTGTGATTCCGAAAATCACCCGTAATTCCATCATAATCCCAGTCCATTTTCGTAGTTAGCTTACCGTACCTAAAGGTCGACATTTCCACAAGTTCAACAATTAATCTAATGTGAATCTAATGATGTCGTCTGAGTTTATTCGTCATTTTATGATTACATTTTGCCTCAGATCTGAGACACATAATATTCACACCTGAACCATGATATTCGAGTTACTTTTGGACAAAAGTTGGTTATTTTTACCTTACCTACTTGTCAGACTATCAATCCATCAAAACATTAGTTAAATATAGCTCAGTGATGACAGCTAGTGCAATTGTCTTTAAAAGTAGAGTTAGTAACGAGCCGATTGCATGAAGCGATATTTTTTAATGACACTCGTTTTATTTTTAATGTTAGCTGACTTGTGTCGCCCACATGATGGTCCAGCCAGTGATTCATGTGGCGGTACAAACACAATTCGCGGCGGTTGATGTCATGCATTCGCAGTATGCAGGTTTAGACGAAAATTTAAAGCATAAACGAAGCATAAACGGAGAATATTGTACTAACTATTGTATTGGTTATAGAGTTAGACCAAGAAGTCTGCAGCAATTTTGATAGCCCACGCAGTGACATTGTTATTTTAAACGTCAAACTTCTATGAAATTATGACATTATACTTGTACTGCATGGGCTGTCAAAATCGCTGCAGACTTCTTGGTCTAACTCTAGTTGTAGGTATCGGTTCTAGCTAGCTTTAAAGTAGACTCTACTCTAATTAAAGTAGACTGCATATCACTATGTACGGTTCTGGGACCATCTTTGCTTCGTGGATTTTCGTGAGAGTATGTGCTTAATGCAATATTTTGCACATAATAAGTCACCTTGTCTAACCTTGTTTAGAAACTGACTGTTTGCTGTAAACGACCATGTTTTTCTGAGATTTCATTTTAATAGTCTACGACGTATATTCTTCCACACATAATCGTTTAATTTAAGTAACGTATGTTACAAAATTGCATGGATTACCTTAGTAACAGTTGTCACTGCTAAATGTTGCAGTGTGCATGCTTTTAGTGTAAATATGTACAATTGTACCTACATACTTGACAATATCTCATTTTAGTGTTATGGTCTTAGGTGATAATTTTTAATTTAGGAGCATCGCTGTTATAAAAATAACCCTCGAGTCTCTTAAATAGTCATTAAATTGTGATAATAAAACTAATTCGAAACATAGGATACTTTATTTTGTCATCATTATAGTAGGGCAAATTCGAAACATACCTAATTCAAGTTTGGATCTGGTTTACGAGTAAGTATTAAAATTGAGCTGCAAACATGTGTGATGCCAAATCATTAATGTAGCGTAGCCAAGTAGCCAACAAGGTAGGTAAAGCTAGGTATGTTTGTTAGGTGCATAGATAGTATTTCTGTATTTATGTAGCTCCATATAAGATGAATAAAGTCTAAGGAAAACACGTGCCTCGGAAATCAAGAAAATGTCATTTTCGGATAGATGGCGCCACACCTTTTGGCCTATGCTCGGCTAGATGGCGTTGACGGCATGACGGCAATTTTAACACATATCAGTGAAAGAACATGGGTCAAATAAAAAAAAAACATTTATACCTACCCATATAAATACATTTACCTATTCATATTTTTATACATTTTTATTTTTAGTTCGATGATAGATGGCAGTAAATGTACTGTGACTACAAAATTTAATACGACAGTAACCCTCTATACGATCTATTCTCTTTGGTATGAGTAAGAGCGTTCCATTACTTTAAATGCCATTAAGAAGAGCTTTGCCGCCCTAATGAGAAAAGTGCACTGAATGCGCCTGACCTGTATTTCACCCTCATTTGTTAATTTACACAATTACGCCAATTGAGAGGTCAACTGCAAGGATATTGACTGAATAGGTATGTATATTGTCCTGGAGGTTTTGTGTAGGTATAGTCACAGAATAAGTAATAGTACTACCATACAGAAAGGACACTTCCTACAAAACCGAAGTTTGACAGCGATTCAGGGTCGAATCATGATATAACTTTCTATCTTAAGGCACTATCCCTTTCGACTATTTAGGGTTGTCAAAATTCAAGAAATTATTTTATCAGTGTCGTGCACGCAAAGGGACACACGGTGTCAAGTTGTGTGAACCCTAATAATTGCTCGGAGCAATGCTGAGCCGAACGGAGCCGAGTTTGCCCGAAGTCAGGAGTGTCTCCCCACTGGTATAGTAATCGATCTGTATAATGATTAATGAATCTCAGAGCGACTCTACCGATATTTGGCAATAGAGATTTAGATTTCAACTAAAACAGCAGTTAGGTAGGTAGGGTTTACTCGGGTAATTCCGAATGTCGAAAACTGTCGGATAATTCCGAAAAGAGACTTTTATTATGATGGAATTAAGGGTGATTTTCATCTGAATTTCGGAATTATCCGACATTCGGTATTGCCCGAATACACCTTACTACTAAAAAGTAGAGTAATTCTCCAGTAACTGGCCACCCTAAACTAAAAATGAATTCTATTCTCCTATAAACAAAATTCATTTTAGTATAAGGTTTCAATAATAATATGGCCGGCCTTTAATCACTACTTTTTATACCAATCAAGTTCAGAGCCATAGGTACATAATTATGTTTTGTTATTATAATATCGTGAGCGTACAAATTATTTATAAATAGCATTTTAGAGGTCATAAATATATAAGAACATTAACATCTGGCTGTAATAAAATTTCACTATACTAAAGGTTTATAAGTAGTTTTATGGGTGAAATTCGGAGGTTTAGATGACAGATTTAATACGGACGGGTGTCGGATAGGCTCGATTTTATTCGATACGCTTGATCAGCGGGCCTACCGCGAACCACGTTCCACGTGTTCCCTCCCTGTCACACTTACGTAGGAATTTACAAGTGCGACAGGGAGGCAACACGTCAAACGTGTTTCGCGGTAGGCCCTCAGATTGGTAGGTACCTATACCTACGCACATGTTTAAGCAGTACGGATATGATGGTCGTTCTTGTCTACGTGACAGTGTGATAAAACGATGTCTGTCACGTTCTACCCCACGGAGTTAAAAAGTGACGGTTATTTTATCAAATCAATAAAGCCATCCATAATACGCCTGCTGGTATTATACAGTCCGAGAAAGCTGGTAGACTTTTCTATTAACTTTTACACTACGCATTACTTTCGTTACATACCTACATGGTCTACATTCTACATGTGTGCGCCAAAGCGGCGCCTACTTGGCGGCAATGGCGCCTATGCGATACATTAGATACCTACTTATTTGGGTGAATATTTTTCTTATCATTCGTTGCCATGGTTACAGTCTCCTGGGTCACTCTTAAAACCCTCGTGTGATATAGTTTGGCCAGAGACTGTGTCAATTTAAACATTAGAGAAATTAAATTATTAAATCATAATACGTTTATAGTCTTACGGTACACTCTACAGTACTAACAAACACCCAAAAGGTTCTTATTTACTGACAAATTTGGTTTGCCTGACTATAGTTATAAGGCCGTGTCCACAATTAGCAATCTACCAAGCGCACGATAATACCTATAACGTGGTACAAGAGTTTTTCTAACTAACTATACGGTTATTGTCGCCTGGCTGACGGGACAGTATTTCCTTATTACGTAATATAGGGAGGGAGGGAGTCAGGCAATTCTTATTTTTCCTTACATAGGGGAGGTAGGGGCACAAAAACTTGCAAAAAACATCTTACGTAATAAATGAATGGTGCCATAACAACAAGAAATAGTTGATCCACCCAATTAACAATGGACATACGGAACTTGCTAACTATGTAAACAAAATCCACTAGTAAATTCATCATTCAGAGACAATTTCAATACGGCGGTTTGTTTACATAGTTAGCAAGTTCCATAGAATGACACTTTTTCGGCGCGATTCGGGAAATGAATTAGACATTCACTAAATATGAAATAGTAAAGATATGTGACGTTCCACGGCAAAAGGTAACTTTATGGCGGCTGGCGCTTACGCTATTATTAACGCCGCTTTAATATTCAGCCGGGGCAATGGTACCTTTTGCCGTGGAACTATTTCATATCTAGTGAATGTCTAATTCGTTTCCCGAATCGCGCCGTATGTCAAAATATAACGTTTACAACACTGTTTGTAGAGTCAGAAGATGCGTACTCGTTTTCCCTACGTTTCTACAATATAATGTCATTGTTAACTTCGCAACCACAATGGGGCCCACTTCCCAAGATACAATGGGTGAAAACCCAGTCCTACGCGACCTTAGCACGATGACTAATTGAATAGATGACCTAGGATGACTACAGATGCTAGTTAGGGTTCCGTACCTAAAGGGTAAAACGGGACCCTATTACTAAGACTCCGCTGTCCGTCTGTCACCAGGCTGTATCTCACGAACCGTGACAGCTAGACAGTTGAAATTTTCACAGATGATGTAGCTATTTCTGTTGCCGCTATAACAACAAATACTAAAAAGTACGGAACCCTCGGTGGGCGAGTCCGAATTGCACTTGTCCGGTTTTTTTTCTTTTACAACTTAACTAAAACATTTGTTTGATTTTTGGATGAATATTTGTTATGCAACGTTAAGTAAGGACTCATCTCACAGCAAATGACGTAACTAATTCTAGCAAGTTTATTGAATCTTCAATCATGGTACTTAATTAGTATTGTAATTAATGAAAAATGATACATTAACTTTACCACTATCCACGTTCGCATATATTTGTTTAAAGATTTTATATTAATCTTGATGTTGTTTATGTTGACGATCGAAAAATAAACATTTTTTACGTATCATCATCTAAATTAACTTTGCATCGACTTGTATAGAAATAGTACATTAATGATGACATTACAACATTTTGTCATTACAAATGCCATACAGAGTTAGCTACGTTCGACTTTTTCATCTCTTATTTGGTAACACACATAATGTATCAAAATAGTGTAGGTATCCTTGGAATCTCATTTTCTTAGCTTACTGTGACGGAATGCACCCTAATTTATTGTATCTCTACTCGCCCCCTTTGCGAGACACAGATGCCCTTTTGGAATGAGTCATCCGAACATCCATCTTTTAGTTAAGCTATGCTATAGGTATTATATGTAGGAGAAGGGGCTATATGATGGTAGCATGTCGTAGGAGGAAACGGGGTCATTCGAAGGATGATTGTTGGATGACTTTACGGGGGGAGGGGAGGTCAAAAAAAAACCGGGCAAGTTAGGCACTCGCGCACGAAGGGTTCCGTACCATAATGCAAAAAAAAACTTGGCTTTCTTGGCATGCTGAAATAGAGTTGTTGTTGAGAATTAAATTAAAAAGCAGCAATGCCATCTGGCATATTTTCACTCGCTTTGGCACCAAAATTTTCCATTTAGCATCTGGCATATTTTTAAGCATAATTTAGTCTAAACCAAGTTTGCACCAACTTGGCAGAAACTATATGCGCCATCGCCTTATGTGGTTCATATTTTCATATGAATTTTGACTTTTGTGGACCGATGGACGTCGACGGTGTATATAAAGTTGGTCAAGCACATCTTGTCAGTAGAAAAAGGCGGCAAATTTGAAAAATGTATGTGTTGTAAGTGTCTAATTTCAAGTGACATTTTAGCATTTTCTTAGCATAAGTATTTCAAAAATCTTTGGCATAATTTTGGCATAATCTAGACATTAGTCTAGCATTTTTTCAAAATCCAAGTTGGCAACACTGTTAAAAAGGTCTTTAAAACGATTTCTCACTCCGAAAAGGATGACTCACGCTAGACCTGGCCGTGCCCGGGCCGAGGCGTACTACATGTCATTTTCTATGACGGCTGATCGGTGATCACATGGTGCTTTCCATAGAAAACGAAGCGCCGGAAGCCGGCCCGGTCTAGCGTGAGTCAACCTTAAGCCTTCTAATATTTACCTATATATTTATGACAAGAATTCGGGGGTTTCCCTACCAAAACCAGTGTCAACACCCAAAAAACCGACTGTCGACCTTGGAGTGCAAACCCACGCATGATAAATGGCAATAATAACAACCCAACCCACAAAAATAATTCCATTAGCAACAAAACAAAACTAAATTAAATTATAATTAATTACATTAAAATTCCCAAATGTAGGGCAAATGCACCATTAAGCGACACCTTAATATTACGCGGAACACATACAAACTGAATTAGTTAGTAAAAATCAAAACAACTAAAGTGGGGTAAACGCAGCCATGAGCGGACGATATATTTTAATACGAGTTCTAAAAACGTCACTAAGTACGTTCAGTTCTCGCGTTTGCATAACTGGAGTAATTATACGTTGCACAGTTACCGCAGCTGTGAGTAATCCTCGTTGAGCAACTTAATCAACATATGACGTCACTTTGAAAAAAGTCTTAGTATCAGATGAATAGGTATGTATTTTTGTAGCTGACAGAAAGTTACTACTGACTCAACTGACTTACTGAGGTTGAATGATTGATGTCATACTTTGTGTATTGATAAGTATTTAACCCTTTATGGGGCACAATCAGACATTGTAAGATGAATATAATTGCATTGTAACGTCTCTTTATACTTTTTATGGAGAATTTTTAATCTGATCCGTCAAAGAGAGTTCAGATGTTCCTTGACGATTTAGAATATCTACTTAATCAAGTGTTCAAAGGTGTAACAAAATAATAATGCAGATTTTTACTTTCAGACTGGACTTAGATTACGCGTTTCAAGTAAACACGTTTGTTTAATTAAACAATTATTTTTTACTATCACGTCTTCTTATTATTACACTGAGTCCGTTGAAACTTCCAAGTATACCGATAGTGATGCTATCGTTTCTTATTGATCGTTTGACCTGACGGGACTTGGTCATTATGGATGTTTACATTAACGGAATAGATGTCATCAATATACTTTTGCTTGAGAAGTATGTCACACAGTATATTTTTGTTTGAGATGCGAATCACCAATGTCTGCTATTTTGAGTTTCGCACACTTATTTATAACACTACAGTGGCTTCTCAGAAGAATCTGCTAAACGGCAGGCCTGTTCAGATTGCAATTTCTTGTTATGAAACTGCTACCGGATAAGATCTCTCAGCGGTCAGCAGTGACATAAATAAATTTCACTGACAGCTGACAAATTATATCCATAGCAAAACCATAATAGATTCAAAAATCTAAATACCGCTCCGGATACATAATGGTCTGTGGAAACAGGCCAAATTACAGATCAACGAGCCATTTTATAGTTCTACAAAACCGCATTCTAAAGCCCTTTGTTATTGCACTTTTACAGCCAACATGATAGCATGTTACAGCAAAGCCACTGGTTACCGGTAAGCACTTTAGCTCAGAATGCACAGGGAATTGCAGTTAAGTAAAAATAGACTCTAAATGCGCGCGAAAGAGTGTATTTTTAAATATAGATCCCTGCACGCTCGTTGTTAGCTAACGCGCGGTCAGCAACCCATCATGGTGTTGACCTTATTTCCAGGGCACGAATAAACGAGTAGGAAATTCATTCTTTATCTGCTTAATGAAGCGACTGATTGAGCCAAGTTAGCTGTGAACTAAATAATACAAGTCCCAATTGAGGCCGTAATGGGTACATTAGATTGAAGTATGCTATATAAGTAAGATCTAATAGAAGTAAAATCCAGTTTGGAATCTTCTAATTGGAGGATCTCATCGATGCTCGTTTGTCTTATTTTAGAGCAACAATGACAGGCTATATTTAAAACCTACATGATTTCACGCCAATCAACTTAGCATGAGAGAAAATAGCGGACCCGGTTACACAACTCCAGGTGTCCCAACGTTGCATAAGCGGGTCGTCGACCGGCGACAATGGCTGCCACGTGAACGAGGGGGCGGCAGGCCTATAGAGCCAGGAGACACGGACACGGTAATCTCTAAGCCCTTTCATGGTCACAAGCTCACGACTAATGCGTAACTGGATATTGGAGTTTCCGTGTGTTTTACTTTTGTTTCTTTTAGTCTTTTATCTTTTGAATGTATCTGAAACCTAACTGTTTGACTTGTTTTCTTTGGTATTTCATTCTGGCGCAAATGGAACATGAGAACAGATATTTTAAGTCCCTGGAGCCTCTTGTAGTTTTAAGCTCAACACACCTAAAATACTATCCAACTAGGGAAGAAATCAAATTATTTTATGAAATACATTTTTTTTCCGACTCGTCTCCCCATCCATTTCGCCGATTCCCACCTCGATCACCGGTGGATTTGGTCACTTTTTCTTTAGACTATGATGTCTATATTCAGTTTATACCTATGTTTAACCAACCCTATCGTTCTGAGACTCATAGGCAGTTGTTTTGTTTTTGAATTTGGAACCTTCAATTAAAGAAAAAAAGTTCAAAACAGATTGTGGAATATGTACAAAAAATTGTAACGGGGGGTTTCAAGAGGGTATACTCAATGAAACAGTCGTTTAAAAGGACAACAACAAACACAAATGTAAGTGGATTGTCTAAAATATTCATTAGGGTGTCGCCAAGGATCCGCGCCATTGTGGCGGACTTAACTGCCGATGAAGTCATCGATGTTCACAAAACAAATACAATAAGAAACATGCCATTAATCTTAACGACTGATACAGGAGGATAATCCTATAAATCTATGTATTCAATTCTTGTAGCTTGAATATTGCAATGTAGATCCTTCAAATTGCAAGACAAATGTGTTGCAATTGTGAAATGAAGTATAAAATCAAATCAACAAGGTCGACACGCAACATCCGCAATTATGAAGCCTTAATGCTATGCTTGTGGTGTGCGAACGTGTTACTAATGTAAATAAGACTGCTTAAACAGTGAACACAGTGATGTCATCGTGAATGACTTCAAGAAAAAGGTCACTGATAAGAGGGATCTTAGTGGAGGAAAAAATAGTTAGAAAAAAAGATAGTATTGGGCGGTGTTTCGATACGATAATATAAAGAAGAGTGTAACCAACATTGAAATATTAACTAAACACAAAAAACAAAGACGTGCCACTTGAAATGGCGGCTCTTAGTTTGAAAGAGAATTGAAAAAAAAGGAATAAATCCTATCAGTACGTTGATTATACAAGTACTGGTAGCTGGAGCTTAAGTGGCGGCGCCAGTGGGGCGTCTGAGAGTGCTCGTTTATGAGATGATGTCACGGGATGGGGTCACGTGGGAGAACTAAGCTAGGTCTGATTATGCTAGTACATATGTTTATAGAAAATTTTAATATCAGAACCAAATTTCAAAGGCCAATGTTTCACCCAATCTTATTAAATTGACAATTTAATCAGGTGGTATGGTGTGGACATAAAAATGAGATTGAACACATTAAATCATCGATTTCACCACGAAATGTTGTGGGTACGTGTGAACGCTAGATGAGATTGACACCAATTTATGTACCATTTACACTGATGGATTGCATATATTTGGAAAGACATAACTAAGTATCAAATCTACCTATAATGGTATGATTACTTGAATAATGATTAATGACTGCTAAATTATAAGAGTTAGATAGTTAACCGTATACAATAGTCCATCCGCAAGGATAATAGCCCGGAAAATCTCGGCACAACCTTGAAACTAAGTCAGTAAGTCACGTCTCACATCCTGCGTCCTATCCTAGCCTTGGATTTTCCGAGCTGAGGATATTTCCTTGACCTACTTCTTGAAAGAGTATCTACAAGGGCATCCAGTATGAAAGTCGTAGCCTTAATAACAGCAACCTTCGAGTGAGAAATCTTTGGCATCGCAAGTGATTTCAAGCTTGTTTTCCTCGTAATCTACTTTACCGAAATTATTACCTATATATCTTGCAGTTTACGATTCTTTCGACAGTGAAGAGATTGTCCTTTACATTTAAACGTAAAGACATAATTTTTAAGACAATTTTCAAGCAGTCTTGTGTCAACACTCAAATGACTAGTAAGCAGAGTCTGTGCGGTAAGAGAAGAATCGTAGAATTTATTGATTCCCATATACATAATCTACGACTCTTCTCTTTCCGCACAGACTTTTGATTACAGAGGCATTCAGAAGTGAATCAATAACTGGATCCGGTACAACGCGGGTGAACCCGGCCTACAACCCTTTGTTATGTTGCATGTCACCGATCATTACTAAGCCAATAACGTCAATAAATAGCTGAATCATTGATACCTACAGCCAAACACCAGTGTGGTTTCTGCTATTAAATGATTTCAGCCACAGGAAAACGGTGAGGAAATTACCGGAGAGTTACGATACATTAATTATTCAATGAGTAGCTACCTGTTGCCTGCAGGGCGAAGGGAGCTTGGTCACGCGAGCCGCGACCCAGTTAGGGGAGCTGGGTGCTGTGGAACTCAAATATTTTACAAGGTACAACAAGTGCACAGGCAACGACTTTGTACAATCTCATTAGGTAGTAGGAATCATGAAGCACTTGTGAGAATCGGGTTGAGTCGGACAAAGCAAATTCTGCATGGTATTTGAAAGTGTGGAAGTCATCAATGATGTCAATTTTCTATGAAAATATGATGTTTATAATGGCAATTCCTCACTTCCTGTTCAAGTCCGAGTAAAGTTAGCTTCTTAGTCGGACTACCTGCTAAATCAGCAGGAAATAATGTAGGATAAATATACCTATTATCTACCTCCCTCCAATGATAGGTAAGTTCAATCCATCAATTGTGTGTCTATTAGTGATTTCAACTAGGTAACTTGTAGATAAAAATATATGTACTTAACATCATTTATCATCAATCAATGCACAAAGTATTTATTTTTCCTCTTTGATTGTCACGCCATCTGTGAGTATGTGTATACAGTATAGGTACCGGCAGTAAGTGTGGTTCCAATATTGACAATATTGTGAAAAGCATTTTTTCTACATAATGAATATGAATGATGATGGTGTTGGTGTTACCTAGAGCAAAAATGTTTTGCCAATTTTCAGTAAATAGTTCGCTATTACTGTCTCCATGCATGCTTCATGCTTTGAATTCAACATGTTTTAATGAATTTCAGAATTCCACGCCTTTCTCAGCATCTTGCATTCAGCAGTAAGTTGCCATTGTGTGGCCCGCGAGCGATCTCGAACACATGGCGTTTTTTCACATGCCGGCAGGTGATGATGCATTGGTATTCCCCTTTCCAAATGCCATGCATACGCCACACATGGTTTACATCCGCCTTTTATAATATTGCACTGCATTAATTGGACTTTGGAAATTAGTAAGCTGGACTCCCTTTGAGATTTTTAGAATTCTGATGTTTATCTTTTAAGATCCTGTGCTGCCACCAAAAGGTGCGTCGTGCGTCTGTTTAGATTCAAGATTCAAAATATTCTTTTTTGAAGCACTTTCAAATTAGTTTGCTCTAAGTTCTTATTGTAAAAAAATAACTTCAATCTGTTAAATCCTAGTTTTTAAGTATTATTATTCAATGATTATAAAATTAAATGAAATGACGTTAATAGTTATTTTATATACCTATAGCTCTACTATCAGTTGGCAGAGTATTTTTCACTTACACTCGGTGAATAAACGTGCCGTGTGTCACGTTTTACGTTTCTTTACGGTCTTATGTACCTAACTTCACTCCACTCCAAACGATGCTGTCCCTTTCTAAGTATACTAAAAAACAGAGCAAGAGTTATATCGGAGTTTTATACAGCGCCTCTAGGACTCACTTAAAGAACTAAATAAGAAAATTGACACATTTTCTCACGTCTACGTAATTTACTATCTATGCATCTCGCTCTCGCATATTAGTGCAAGTGAGATGCACAGAAAGTAATGTTACATATAATGATGGTAGCCGTGAATATGGAGGGTAGAGGTAAGGAGAATCCTTTATGACTTTATGAGAAAACTCCTTTATGGGAGAATATTTGCAAAAACTGGGCACGCTGTCAGCTATTATAATTTTTCTAAATCTCTCCAGAGTAGCGAAATATCAATACCATACTAAAAATCATGGAGAATGGAAGTTTCTCGTATTTAGAAGTGGAAAAACGTTTTCTCTTTTTGTATGGACGATTACGACGTATAGTCAGACCGTAAAAAGTCTGCAGCGATTTTGATAGCCCACGCAGTGCAAGTGTCATTTTAAACGTCAAACTTCTATGAAATTAATAACACTTAAGCTGCGTGGGCTATCAAATCCGCTGCAGACTTTTATTGGTACTACTATAGTATACTTCCCTCTTAAGGTTTTTGACGGAGACTTTTTCATTAATTAATTACATGGAGATTGTATTCCTTTACCTCTACCCGCCACTTAGAGCATTTAGAAAGGAGATGTCATCGCTGTCATTTTCTTTACAAAACGCGGGGACGTCAAATGTATTGCTATTTCTACATGATTTGTACGTAACGTACAAATAGCCATGTCAGTCCATACAAAAGTTTGCACAATTGTGCAAGTTTTTCGGCACAGGGGTGAGTAATATTGTCAACAAAAAAAATAAAGAATATAGACTAGGTATCTGCCGTATTCGAACTTCAAGATATTCACAAGAGACGACACGTACTAGATCCATTCTAGATACGTTATAGTTTAGATATCAACTAGTTATCTTTTGCAGCGCAATTCGGGCAACCAATGTCACTTTTACGTTAGATAGCGTAAGATATCTATTAGATGTGAATTGGATCTCTAAGTCAAATCCCGAGGAAGTCGTTCAAGAGTATCTCCAGAATCACGCCAATGTCAAATTTGACAGGTTAGATCTTAAACATATCGTTATCCTACGAGTATCTTGATGGTGATGCCTAAAAGATATCTAATAGATATCTATTTCAAAATCCGAATCGGGCCCTATGATATTTGATTTATTCGGTTGTCAATATAAAACAAATGTAGTTGTTCTTTCTTCTTGTATGAGACGCCATTACTATGTAGTCTTGCTTGAGATTAAGAAACATTATTTGGTGTTAAAACAAGCTTTTTTTTTCCTGCTTGGAACCCTAATCCTAACAGTAAGCACTCAATGACCACTCCAGTTATTAAATGCTCTAAGACCAATTTTGTCACTTTGTTACTGACTCAACCTTCATTCTAATTTTTTTTAAGTTTTGACGTTGCCATAGTTACGAAAATAATAAACACATCAATATTATATATCAAATAGTAAACAACAGCGAACTGATATACATGGAAGTATTCTGTCCGCTCAGTTATGACCCAACGTAAACTATTCGATTGTAGGCGGTGCTTACAAACTATTCGATTCGCAACTTCAGTTCGTCCGAGCAGCCCATCGACACCCCATACTTTGATAAATTATGAAAGCCCTTGTTCCCAACATTGAGGCATAGAAATAATCTTATCGAATTAAAATGACTGCTGTTGCATTTTGGTGGCACATACCATACTTGCTTTTAACATAGACGTATTATACTTACTTTTCTTTAGGTTGGTATGATTGGTAGTAAAACGTCAAACGTCATTTGAATTGTCGTGAACGTGAAAATACGTGGTTATTTTTTATTGTAATTGGTAAAATAACTTTAGCTGTTATTTAAATGGGGGCCAAATCTTTAAGGAAATGTGAAGTTTGTAGTGGGTGTGTAAGAAGACTAACTACTGACGCATTTTTGGCCAAATTTCCAACTTGATCCGAACAGGTCGGTAAACTGATGTTTGTATGCAATATTTTCATTTTTTACTTTGAGTCGTTAACAGTTACTAATTTAATTAGTTTTAGTCGTGTACAATCCATGATTAAAACGAAAATATTTTGTGAATAAAGTATTTTTAAGTAAAAAACTAAGTAACCTATGACACGAATAGTGTACGACCAATTTTATCGATAATCTCTTTATTTCAGATGTCGATTATGGGCAAAGCTGAGGAAAAGGAAATGAGGATTTGGCGTATTTATTTACCTATTCAAAAGCTGAATGGAAACAAGTTCATTTGTGGAAATCATTCTCCATCCAGTGCCTTCAATAAAAAGGGACCAGATTAAAAAAGAATGCGCGCGAATTCAGCATATTGTAATATGCCTACTTGAATAATAAACTATGTTATTTTTATCATGTAAAATAAAATTGTTTATATATATATAATGTTCTTTTATTTTATTAATAGGTAGTACAGTAGGTAAATACAGCAGCACGTATCGCACATTTATCGATATCGATAAACAGTAGGTACTGGAAGTGTCGAGCCCTAGCGTTGTTTTTTTTTGTGTTGGTAGTATTGTGTGGTTTTTCTTTTTTTAACAATTATGGCCTGGATGCGAGATCTTTAAGCCTGTATTTGGTGTGTTGGGATATGTACGTTCATAATTTCGAAGTTCATAAGTTCGAGGATTGTTCGAGAGTGCCGACTCTTAAAACGTAGTGATTATATGCTCTTTGCGTCCGAGATGACAGTAAGTGACGGATGGCCAAATTGATTTATAACAACAACGTTTTTTTGTAATTAAAAATGTCTTCATGTGTCGTGAAGTGGTGCAGAAGTTATTTTAGTTCATACCAAGGATAGTGGAATCACTTTTCACTTGTAGTAAACAGATAACTTCAGTAAAATTTGGAATAAACATGACGATTTGTTTTCAATACTACCGTGCTAAGCTAAAACGTAACAACTGCATACGACTTTCATAACAACATACGACTTTTTAAATTGCGAGGATAATAGGGATGGTGTTATGCAAAATGAAGTAGACTATTTTATTACCTTGTACTTGGTTTAGGTATTTTCTATATAATTATAAATGTAGTAGGTAATGAATTCTTTCTTACAGATTTGTATTTTCCTTTTTTATTTCATGAGACGGAGCTGTAAAAAAACTACCTCATTCTTTCAAATTCATAATCAAATTTGATATTATCATTTTACATTACTTTCCATTCAGATTCCCACAAGATGCTATTCGCAGAGAACTATGGAAAAAAAGCTGTCCAATTATAGAGACATGAAATTAAGTTGATGCCTGGAAAGATATCTAGAATATGTTCTATTCATGAGATATAACTCGTGGGATAATCATACCCGGTCTCCTATATGTAGATACACTTCCACTGAATTAATTTAACAAATACACACATTATCGACCGACACATTGTAGACGACCGGTCTGGCCTAGTGGGTAGTGACCCTGCCTGCGAAGCTGATGGTCCTGGGTTCGAATCCCAGTAAGGGCATTTATTTGTATGATGATACAGATATTTGTTCCTGAGTCATGGGTGTTTTCTATGTATTTAAGTATTTGTATATTATATATATCGTTGTCTGAGTACCCACAACACAAGCCTTCTTGAGCTTACCGTGGGACTTAGTCAATCTGTGTAAGAATGTCCTATAATATTTATTTATTTATTTATTTATTTTTTATCTGAAAATGTTGATCATTCGAATACACCCTCTACCGTCACATATATGTAGGTTCTCTCTCAAGCCATTTCCGTCAGTATAAAAGAGCGGCAAATTTAGAAAATGTAAGCGCGCGAATGGGTGTGGTCCCATACAAAATTTTAATTTTGCACCTTTTTCTACTGACAAACTTGCTTGACCGGCTATATACATATAAAATATTTCCATTGGAACTGAAAGTGGGGATTTATTGTGACTCCGCCTATTCAAATATTTTTGACCCGATTCGTGTACCCATGTAAATTTTGCAGGCTGTATAGCCAGTCCGAATTCTAAGATCAAGTTTACCATACATTTACAATGGCGTACTTGATCTTAGAAAAACGGACAGACTATACCTGAACGTGACTTCGCACTGCCATACAAATTTATAATAAAATATGCAAAATACTTATTATAGCGGAATACATTTATACAACAATGATATGAGTTAGTCTGTCATTTCATAACAACATTTTAACTAGTTATCTTTTAATCTGCATTAAATTATAATACGTGAATTATTTGACTGGTTCTTCAATGTATGGCAATAGTATGGCATAAACCTATCCCTGTCCAAGTCATATTCTAATCAAATGTGAACCGCAAACTCTCAGCGGCCAGTACGTACAGCAAGAAGGTTATTAGCGGATTAATGTCGCTGATTGGTAGTTATTGACATTATATGCATTTCATCTACACTTAGCTATGTACCATTAGTGTAATAAAGATGACTATTATTTTGTTTACCAGCTTTGATTACAGGCTCTGTAAACGCGTCGTCTTATTTAAATGTAGGCGTAATTTTGTATGTGTGCTAATTTGGCCCGAGAATTTGAACGGTAATGTTCCTAAAGGCGGTTTCCATACTAAATATATGCGTTCACTAGTAAACAATGTATAAAATAAAATATATTGTATTCAAGAAAAAAATTGCAAAATATGATAATTACGTAAACATCATTATAGTCTGTGCGGAAAGAGAAGAATCGTGGAATGTATGGGGCCCAATACATTCCACGACTCTTCTCTTTCCGCACAGACTATAATTAACGAGTTAAAATTATAACTTTGCGTGTTAAAAAATAGGAAGCAAAGTATATGGCGCGATTATACAGGCTACTTTTGGCTACATATTTATTACCTATGATGAAAATAGTACACACATGAGAAGAAATCTTAAAATACTAAAATAGGTATATATTATATTATGGTCCGCTTCAGTCCGCATCATAACAACGGCCGTCTCCTACTGCTAAGTACCATTATCAAATAGAGTGTGCGGAAAGAGAAGAGTTGTGAAATGTAGGGGAGCCCATACATTATACCTACGACTCTTCTCTTTCCGCACAGACCCTGACCTTAATAGCGATCTTAATTTTATAGTAAATGATCTCGAGTATATTTCAGTGCCAAGCGCCCCGTTTCCAATACAAAATGAACCCACGCAGCGGGTTTTTGGCAATAAATGTGTTTAAACCTTATTTAAATTTTCAGATTCTAAACCACCACGAAAAGTTTTTGAAGAAAGTTTTATATTTCCTGTTACCAAATTGACATGAAAAACGATTACCTAGGTATCAAACACAAGAATTTGAACATCGGAAAATAAACTATACTTACTTATTAAAGAAAAATAAATAAACTCACAGAACATTTGTATGTTTTATTTTATGTAAGATGATAATACTTAATAAAATACGTAGGAATTCTTGCGTACATATTATAATAGGTCTTTCGGTATTCTTATATGTGTTATGTGCAGTGTGCACCCAGCAACAAAAGCAGCAGCATATCGTACCGCTCCTTGTAATGAGCCTTAATTCTTATTGCATACATGCATACGCATGCATACATGATGCCATCCGGATTTTCATGGAAATGTTGGTTCTTGCCTAAAACCAAAAACTGCTCGTAAGCAATGTGATTTTCGCAAATGTAGCAGTAGAAACAGGAAAATATGATGTCAAGTATATCTCATTACCTTTGTACTAAATCAGCCTTTTATCGAGCTATTAATTGATTTACCCCTTAAAGTTTTGCTTGAAGTTCACGTACTGTTATAAATTTATACATATTACGTTGAAAATTGCATTAATACTCGTGAAAAATCTGCGTATTTGTTGTGTTTACAAGTTGACAGAAATGTCACGTTGGAAACGCACGTATTTTTCGATAACATCTGTCACGTTTACTCGCGTAAAGTATTTACGCAGAATAATTCTGGCTCAGTTTTCATTATATAATTAGAAAGAGAGCGTTTTAGGTGTGAAGTTAGGCAAGTATGGAAAACTCGCGTAAAAACGTCTATAACTCATGGTACCAATTGAAATTTTTAGTTCTTTAGGTGACCGGTAGAGGCTCTGTACAATTACTCCATACATTTTCCTTAACTTTCTCACTATCGACTGTCATTCACGGAACTTGACGGAACTCATAGTAGAGCTACTACTGCCAAAAAATGTTAATTTGATTAGGGTGAGAGGTGTGTCGTACAATAACAGTGACAGGTTAATTAATGTCGTGAAGTTTCAAATAGATGCGCTATTATGTCACTTAGGGATATTTTCATAGTACTTAACCTAAATTCAAGGCAAATACATGAAAAATAATTAGCTCATGCGTAATTATCTTTTTGCAGCGGTAAAAAAAAATAATATTCATATTACGAACATAATAATAAGATTGGTTTCTTAGCTAAAGTGGACCTAGTAACTAACAACGTTGAGATTCAAGGTCAGATCCATTGTGTTCTTGAGACCAAAAAAGAGCGCCAGGTGCAAAAAGTTTCGTTCCGCGGATATTATTCATTTTAAACTTGTAGCAGTTACGTTGTATCTCAGAATGGAATATTTTATTATTTTGGCTTAAGTTTACTGTTTTGTTACCTACATATTCATCATATTCCTAAAAATCTGAATTATGTTTATTTAAGGAAGAGTTCTACGCGTTAAATTATTACCAATTCATCTTATTTTACTAGTGAGCTACGCTCATTGGGGCATTTACCTTACTTGAAAATATCACTTTGAAACAAAGTTGTTTTATATTTTTAATAACAATTGAGTTAAATTCAATGAAAAACTACTACTTTTACTATTTTGGTATTGGTGCACTTGTATTGGTAGTTATGTACTTAGGAATCTTGAACTGGGCGTATCATAGGCGTATCCAGTTTTCAAATGTAACCGTAAGCACAATTAAAACAATAATATTCACTTTTTTGGTGACTACATTTTTTTTTTGTAAATAAGTATTAGTAATTGTGATGTTTTGAGATAATATGTACCTACCTACAGATTATTTAAGTGCCTATTTTTATGTCTTACTACCCACGCTAATGCGAATAGTTGGGTAATAAAAAACAACTAAATGAAAATAATGAAGTACCTGAGATGACCATAAATTAAATTGAGGGTTTGTAACATTGTTGCTAAAAACAAAAAACTCGTTTACGATTTTTCTGTAGCATCCTTTTGTTTCAACGTTTTGTTATCTCTCGGACAATCCGAATCCGAGCGAGCGTTGCGTTCAAATTGTAAACCTGACGCAACCTCGGATAAACCTCCGGACCTTAATGGCTCCACAGGTATGGCCACGTCACAGGGCTGTTGGTTGACCACGGACCGGAACCAAAAACCGGTTCTCACTCACCGCGAATAGCAAGTTGAAGAAGAACAGCACATATTTCACAAAACTCGTACCACAACCCATGTTGGACACTGTTTTGATTATCACAAAACTTCACACACTCGCGGTTGTTTACTTGGTGCGCTGACGGGACGCAGCCTACTCGGGTTGGCGTCGGAGACTCTGTGAGGATCGCGATGGCCGCCGCTCGCCCCCTGCCCCCTCACCCCGCCCCGCGCGCTCGCAGGTACACGCTATTCATCGTCGAACATGTTCGTCGACAAAAAGCCCCTGGGCTTGCATTATCTCATCTCGCGTGCGATGCAATCTACAACTTCTATTACCAGATGCCACACTATTATGCAAGAACTTTTTGTTCAAAGCTAAGATAAGGTTCGCCTCAAATGTTAAGTCCATTATGAAATGAGGACCTACTTAAAGCAATAACCAGTTTTAGAAGACCGATTCGAGAAATCTAAACAAAAATTGCTGCGGTCTGACAGATGAACAGCGCCGAAGTGATCTCATAACTCCCATAAGTGTTCCATGAACCAAGTTCGGTACAGAATGAACAGTTAAGTACTATATAATACTAATAAACATTCTGGTGCTCGACGCGGTCCCAGTACCTACAAGTCATCTTGAAACTTAAGTCATTGTCAATAGAGGTGACAGCAAGGTGTCATCTATTGGGCATTAGCATGTCGAGCACTAGTACGTTCACCTTAATGTAAGTACCTACCACACGCAAGCGCAAACAAAATATGTGACGTCCCACGGCTTAAGGTACCTTAGGGCGCGTTGCGCTTACGCTATTATTAACGCCGATTCAATATTATTGCGGTGCTATGCGACGTAAGCGCCAGCCGCCATAAGGTACCTTTTGCCGTGGAACGTCACATATGCCAGAAGACAGAAGACTAATCGCCATTCTGTTACCTATAAGTTCTTCTTTAGCCCTCATGCAATTGAATAAATCGACCGAACATGCTCGACAATGAATGGCCGGTTATGATGCTTTGCTTTCTTGTTATGATCAGATGCTCGGAATGCTGAATATTTTCAAAGGATAACTTCTCCAAGCTCTCTCACTCGATTATAACCCCAAGCGATTTCGACGTTTCTATAAATAAAGTTGACATTCCAGTGCAGACATGGTTGTGATAAGAGTTTGCTGAAGTTAGTCATGCCCCCTTGGTTACTTGGGGAGGAAAGCCAGACAGGATCACGGTAAATACTTTTAGTCCGAGTGAATAGGATATATTGTAGATAGATACTCGTATATGAATGAAGTTTGTTGGTTAGTTGGCAGGGTGTGAGATAAACTTATCGACACAATGCAGCGACATCAATTTAATTCTTTTCACAAAATGCGGCATGAGTGGTTTTCGCAATAGTTTAGAGGGTTATGAACTGCAAAAATTACTTTGCACTGATCCGATTATTAACACTATCAAGTTCATCTCAAGGCAATTCTAGCGGCAACAGTGAAAAATATGGACCCGATTATTGGGTATTTTACCCTATAAATCACAAATCCTCTGATATTGACAGCATGTAAAATGGTACTTACATGAAGTTTGATCTCAAACATATAACATAAACTCTGTTGCAGTTCATGGCATGACAGGTACCTACTAGAAGCAGCACTACTTACTATTTATATTTAGGGGCCGTCCATTAATTACGTGAGGGGTTTTAGAGGATTTTTTGACACTTACTCTCTTTTTTGACGCTTAATCCATTGGACCGGTTAAGATGAAGATGAAATTTGGTTAGGAAAGGGCAGGATAGTATTTATTACAGGTGAAAAGGCGGGTGGAATTTACTATGGAAGACTTGTTACTAAAGAAATTAATAAGCAATAAAACAAAGCTGCCGACCCGGTTATCATGTGTCTTCAATTATAATTCTGGCCGCCATTTTGTTTTTTGAGCTAGGCGCGAGTGGCGCGACTCGCATAATAATGTCGCGGTCTAGACGAATTAAAGCACACCTCGTTACTCAAATTGTCCGCTTGACAGCTTCCAATTTGGTTTAATAATTATTTAGGCTGGCTGAAAATAAAATACTTCTAGTCAGCATAGAACTCTGCATGGGTCACCAATGTCACCATACTCCCCATGGAACCAAGTCATTACCTTGATTTAACCGTAACTAATATAGTTAGGTACCTACATTAATGTGTGCTATTAATGGAATCCAGGATATTGTGTTACTTAGGTGCAGTTTGCAGTCGTATCTCAAACTTACAATTGTATTGAGCCAATCCCGTAAAATATCATAGAACGAATCATTTTTATTGATTCAGACATCGTAAATTTTATATCAATTATGGTGATGCGGAGTGGTGTTAACGGAATTGATATAGATAAATCATTAGGGTTGAAATTGTTTATTACCAAAATTCCGTTAACACCACTCCGCTGCACCGAAAATGCTATAAAATTTACGATGTCTGATAAAAAAGTAGGTAGGTACCTACTGAGAAACTTTGGGTAAATTATCGTAACATCATGCACCTTTGTTGTATTGTACTTGTATTACATATATTACTTGTATTACCTTAATTGCCTATATAAGCCTTATTGAGCTTACTGTGGGACTAGGTCGATCTGTGTAAAACTGTCCTATAATAATGATTTATTTATTTCTACAGTAATACCATAAATCACAGTTCATTCGCGGACAAACAGCATTCTCAATTTTTAGCTTTCGATCGGCAAAAAGTGGTCGCAACCAACGACCTTACTTGGCTCGAAAAGCGACCAGAGAAAGTTAAACTCGCTGGGCCAATGCCGTGGCCCTTGCTCAGTGCCATGGCTTTACAACAATCGGAACTTGAAAGTTATAAAACACAACGTGACAACGTTTCGTTTGTGTGACTATTGGAGTACCGTAAAATCAGGTAACTTTAGTCCACAACTTACTGAATAGAATCAGGCGTTACTTTGCGGAAACCCATTTTTTTTTTTTTTATTATGAATGGGCTTACTCATGGCCACAGACTAGCCGAGGCGTAGACGTGGCCTACGATGGAGCGAGCTCGCCCAAAAGGTGCCTGTTCACTCTTGATTTGAAGGTTGCCGGGTTATAAGAACACGGAAATATAGACGCCGGCAGGGAATTCCATTCCTTGGCAGTGCGCATAAGGAAAGTAGAAGCAAAGCGCTTCGTGCGAATTGGTGGAATATCTACCATGTAAGGATGGAAACCGGCCGTGCGTCTAAAAGTCCGATGGTAGAATGGGGACGGTGGAATAAGCTCGTGTAACTCTTGGGCACACTCCCCGAAGTGCAGCCTGTAGAATACCGACAGGCTGGCGACTTTCCGCCGATGGGCCAAAGACTGAAGCTTAGCCGTTAGCTTCTTGTCGCCAATCATCCTCCTGGCTCTGCGCTCCACTGAGTCCAAAGCGGCGAGTTGGTATTTAGCTGAGCCATCCCACAGGTGGCTGCAATACTCCATACACGACCGGACTTGAGCTTTGTAAAGTGTTAGAAGCTGTCCAGGTGTGAAGTATCGCTTCACCTTATTTAGGATGCCCAGCTTTCTGGCCGCAGTTTGTGCTTTAGACTCAATGAAGCTGCCGAAGCTGAGGACTGAACTCAGCTCCATGCCGAGGAGTTCCAGGCTGTCGGCAATAGGTACAGATGCACCCCGGAAAGAAGGAGTCAGGTCGAATGAACTCCGTTTTGCGGAAAATAGACACGTCTGCGTTTTGGAGGCATTGAACGTGACCAGATTGTCATCACCCCACTGGGAAACGAGACTAAGGGTCAAGTTCATTCGCTCAACCATGGCCTCTCTCTGTGAACGTATATCCTCCCTGCTGTCCCCTGCACTAGCCAAATATCTCTCAACAACCGTACTGTCATCTGCATAACCTACAATGCTGGGTTGCAGCATGTCGTTAATGTGGAGCAGGAAAAGGGTTGCGGAGAGAACAGACCCCTGAGGAACACCGGCGTCAATGGCCATGAGGTCCGAAGAGCAGCCATCAATAACTACTCTGATCGACCGTTCACTCAAGAAATCACCATATTAATTAAAACCAAGATATTACTTTGCTAATCCGCGCAAAAGATAGGTAACGTGCTAGTCAATCAGTGCTAACCCGTTATACTTACTTCAACCCGCCAACAACTCCTCAGACCGTCAACAACTCCTGAGGATGCCTCGTAGAGAGGCGAAACAGGTGTCGACTGTCGAGTATTATTCTTTTGGTGGTGGTTTGTTATATGTATTTATTTGCGGTGGGAGGTTGGGAACATTAATTGCATGTAAAAAATACGCAAGTAAGTATAACGGGTTAGCACTGATTGACTAGCACGTTATCTTTTGCGCGGATTAGCAAAGTAATATCTTGGTTTTTTAATCCACAACTTATAATTATGGTCCAAATGGTCCAAATTCAAGTTCCAGTAAAATATGTATGTCAACTGTAAAAATATGAGTGTAGCCAACTTATTCAAAAATATGTCCCATAGTTCTTAATTCGCTGATATAAGAGCAATGTGACATATTTTACAACAATGGGCTCCAAAATAAATATAATGAGTATTACAAATCACAAAGGCTCGTTAAGAATCAACGTTAAAAACTAGACCATAGTTGTACTTAAGAACTATAGTTACCTGATTTTACGGTAGTAAGTTTCAATTACGGTATTTAGCTTACGAATTATTTAGATATGGTACCTTATGCCGTGGAACGTCACATATCTTTACTGTTTCGTATCTAGTGAATCTCTAATTTAATTCCCGAAACGCGCCGGAAATTGTGAAATAGATGTGCAATAAAATATCGGAAGTCGATAATTCTGGTCTCTGCCTATTACTAACCTAATCGTACTTATTTACCATACCATACCATACTGGTTTAAAATGAGTAAAATGACTTTTTGAGCGATGCTCTGCAAAAGCATTAAATGTGTTTAATGGTTTTGCAGAGCTAGTATGGTTGGTACGCTTACACAACTCATACAAAAAAGGTAGTGCAAACCTATTCGAGAAAGTGGTAAGTAAACAGCCGAAGGCGACGGACGTGGTTACTGTGTTCCTATCGCTTACCAAGCGTTTGAATCATATACCAGTTTAGACCGACCGCTTAAATGAGTCCTCGCCTGCGCGGTGCGAGGGCGACGGGGTAGGACGAAAGACGACTAAGGGTGGCGGGGAAGCTGCGGGCGGCAGGCGTACGGCGTCGGCGATCGGTCTTCTGCATTTACTTTCCTCTTCAACAATACGTACTTTTGTAGTAGAGCCGTAGGAGTGTGCCATCTAAGATACGAGTATTATTGTTCGAGACTGTGCAACCCCGTAATTTCCGCGTATACCTCTCTTCTTTATCGGTCCCTCATTACCGAGGATCGTGACCACTTAGTTATGCAGTTCCTGTGATTTGTCTTGGTCTCGGTCGCCCGTAGACCTCACCGCTTGATGGAGTTTGCTGGAGGTGACCTTCTTAACTTGGTCAGACCTTTTAGCGGGTGGGATGTCTATACTTTGGGTCTTTCGCCTTTGACTTTTCCTACCGCGGTCACTTTCTTAGCTATCAGCGAGAGTCTAGCTGGTTTACTAAGAACCACCCCATGTTAGCGTCTCCCGAGCGACGGACTAGTGTCAACTCTATGGCTGCTGTTCGACGCAACGTTAGCGCAACTGCCCAGTGACGCCATTTTCCATAGCGCAGACTACACGCCGACTCCCAAAAGACGCTAGTGTGGGGTGGCCCTAACTGCAACTAAGATCTTACGTGTAGGTACTTGTAATCTGAGGCAAACGCTCTCCTTCGCCCGGCTAGAAGCGGAATAACAGTGGTACCCGACCACTTTCCAATCGAAGGCCTATGGTAAATATTTATAGTGCGTAGGTGAGACAATGCTGAGTTTGGGCGATCAGACGCGAAGGAAACATACTAGAACTGTGCTTGATGTAAAGTGACTTCCGATTAAGTAACTGTGAATACATTATCTTCGTTGTACACCCGTAGAATTTATATTAAGTTAGGTAGGTTTCATCGCCGGAATAAGAAACAACGATTTTCTCAAATAAACGCCGAAATGGTTAAATATTATATAACCGGTTTTTGAGAATTATGGGGCCATATTCCAGAAGACACATTTGACGTATCATGAGGATATCCAGTTGATACGGATAAATCGTCACTTGTGGAATTGCGTACAATCGCCACCTGTCAGTGAACTCTATCCACACTAGAGGTGGGGCGTTATACTGAAATAGTTTTTGGGACAGGGTTTTCTTAATGTACGACTTTTTGTTTGTCGAGTATTTAAAAGCACGTACTTTAATTTTCGAAATATTACAAATATGAAGTTGCCAACACCTCGTACCTCCATTTTTACCTTTACTTTAAGTAAAATATTTTTTTGTTAAATGACAGTCGTCTGGGTGTCTGTTGGATCAAAAAATAATGGAAATAATTTTTACATTGTTAATATGTCATTTGATTAATGGCCTTGACTCAAAACGTCACGATACGTCAGATCCCTACTACTGAAAAGTCGATATTTGCATAAATAACCCTTATTTGTAAGACGCTTAAGTACGGAAAACACGTAAATTGCCTATTTGGGGTGGTACACGTAAAACTGGTATTTTCATAGAAACGTACTTTTGGTACGCATTTTGCTAACGTGTCCCAGCTCAAGTTAGGATCGCAAGTTGTTGCATTTGACAACGTGCGATCGTAACTGTCAAATGAACATGCGATACAATCAACTGTGGATTTGATGTGGATTTGAAATGTCAGATTTGCACATGTCGAATAAGGCCCATGGTCTAATAGGAATAAAAACAATCTCATTCAAAATTAGAAGTAAACACAAGGTATGTTAAGTAACACATAAGGTCGTCAAATTTCATCCAACGATCATAATTTTTTTGATTGATTTTACCATAAGAGGACTTAATCATTTATTAAAGCGTGCTAACATAGTACCTATAGCTAAAAGTACAGAGTAACCCAATTCAAAGAACACGAAACGTGCCTAAATCCTAATTAACAAACTGGACAACATTTTGTGCAGCATAGGTACTTACCTACGTCCTCAGCATCAGTACACTGAGAGAAAAATCATCACCAGGAATTAAAAAACAGTTCTGTACTGGGGGAAAAAATGAAGTTTTAGTAATAATTATGGACGATTCACTATTTCTGTAAAGTTTATTTATTTCTACAAACAGCTCAGTAATCCCAAATATAATTTCAACAAACAGATAATAGAAATTGCAAGAACTAATAGAAATTGCAAAAGTCAATTTGTTCCTATTAGTTAGCTCTCCTTGTCCCCGGATTAAGTTTATTTTTGTAATTCTAAGTGTGTTTTTGTTGTACTTTTCTCTCAGTGTACAAACACAAAGTAGCTATCAAAACACTTAGCAGTGTAGCCAGTGTATTTTGTCTGTTATTGGCAAACAGAGGCTATAACATTTTGCATATACGTTTATCACTATTATATAACATAAGTATATATGTAGCTAACAGCGGTGTTATATCATCGTCAGCATCCTTTTTGGGCGACGCGTGGGTCGCCAGCGTGACATTCATTGGATTTTTACGAATGTTACATAGGTACCTACTTTAGATATAGGTACCTTTATGTGTTTGTATTGTAGGTAATAAATTTGTTTTACTGTGTACAAATTATTGTGTCGATTATGTTGTTGTTATTCAGAGTGTAGATTAAATTGGCTACACTGAAAACATATTTAAAATAACTATTGCATTGAAAATTTAAAAACCCCTACGGACAAAAATGGATTACATCGTTTTGGAAAACAGCTGATACTCTTCAAACTGCTGCTTTCATCAAACATAGCTGAGACCCACCGCAATAAAACTAGCTTTCACGTAAAAAAACCGCATCGAAATCGGTCCATCCGTTTGACAGCTACGATGCCACAGACAGACCGACAGACATTGGGTTCAAACATACCAAACCCCGCTTTTTGCGTCGGGGTTAAAAAGCATACAAAAATTGTACCTGATACTAAAGGGTCTTCGTGTAAACCTCACTGCGCATTTGAATGAATGAATGAATGAATGAATGAAAACATTTATTTTCAGGCAACTATTGGCCCATAGATAAATACCTTAAAACTAGCATACATATTATTACAAAATATATCTTAAAACTAAAAACACAATTATGGTTGCGATGCAGTTCGCAACCCAAAAGTGTCAGGTAGACGGCCGCGGAACCGCCGGAACTTGACACCCTTCGGCCAAAACTCCTCCTTGGTGAAGGTCGCTAGATGTTCAGTCGGAACGCTCAGCACAAAAGAATTAAAATTCACACTGTGTCGAGATTCCGACTTCACGACCCTCACCATTCCTATTTCATTTCATTTGACCTCTCCATTCCTATTTCACTTTATTGTATCGATCAGTGAAAGATAAGGTTTGCAATTTGGATTAAACTAGTAGGATTCGTCCGGAATCCGGACATGGATCTACAGATCTCCCGTATAATTTAGATCCAGGATGATAAGGGATACAAACCTCGCGACGGCGGAGCGGGAGCGTGCATTTCACGGTTGTTACAGCTTACAGCATTGGTGATCCAGTATTTTCTACTTGTATTCAATGATCCAGTTCTCTGGTCGTTAGTCTTCAATATAACCTAGATTAGGCTGAATTTTAGATTAGATAGTTGGCTAGATTTAGTTGCAACTGGTACGGATAGCCTTGGTACCTATAAGTGGTTAATGCCATATGCTCCGAATATGCTAAACTATACTAAATGAACAAGTTGTGATAACTGATAAAGTACAACTATCTATCTATCTATACCTAACTATAATTAATATGATTATATACCTAGATTTTATTATTTTATTTTCATTTAATTTTTAAACCGATAAGATGTCATACTAAAGAATCCGGAATCGAACCGGCGTCTTTAGCTTACGTGGCTTGGTATCTGGTTGCTGCTGCTGTTAGGACTGATGAACCCCTGGAACCTGGCTCCCGCGGGCCGGACGCTTTGGGTGTCGGCGGGCCGGATTGGAACGCGTCGCGGGCCCGCGGGTCGGGGTTTGGAGAGACCAGTGGCCCATTTTATAAAGCTACAAGTTACAATTTACAAGCGGAAGTCTCTTTCTAACCCTATGTTTTAGAACGAGACTTCCGCTTGTAAATTGTAACTTGTAGCTTTATAAAATGGGCCACTGCTTTATACTGTAACTGCATATTAATATTATTAATGCAGCAATTGAATAGTGATATTACTAATCAATCAAAATTGTGTAAAGTACAGCTTCCTCAAAAACAGTTAACCAATGTAAGCAAATTAATTTCATTGCAATGTCGGACGCATTGCATTGTATGATTTGTATGTCGGTTGCAAAACGTAAAAGAAGTCAAGGCTTTGAGCAGTAATTTACTTACATAGTAAGTGTAGGTCCAGCTAGAGTTTCCCGGCGAGAATGAAATTGGAAATTAAGTAGATAGGAATAAAACCAAAATAAGGAAACCAAGGATATAACACTTTAAACTCTCGCGTTTTGTACACATATTCCACACCAAACACACACACACCACACACCACAGCTGGTGCAACTCAGCTGAAACGTCGGAATTAAAGGTAAAAACAATGAAATTATATCGCGGTAGACCCGTTTGTGTAATTGAATAACCAAGGATATGTATTAAACTCTAACAAAATTTTGGTGGTAAATGGTAACTACCTACTGGGAAAACTTTTACCAGTGGTAACTACTGGGAAAAATAATTCCCGGTTTGGTGGTAACTACTGGGATTTTTTTACCCAGTATTAGTTACCAGTAGGTAAACGGTGGGAAAAATTCCCAGTAAGTAGTTATCACGGCAACAACGGAAATAACCCGTTTTTTTCTGTCACTGCATTATAAAATAAAATAACGAATTAATTGTGATATTCGAGCTGCGATAGGTATGTAAATCAAAATAAATTATTTGTGGAACCAGGAAATTCATGATTTAGTTATCATACACAATTAGTAGGTATAAGAATAATGTTTATCAGTAGGTATAAATTAAAACAATTAACTTCATATAACTATGTATTTTAATTCCGAGTACAAAATAATACCTAAACGGTACTAATACTATTTAAATGTCTTAATTGTAGGTAAAATTAAAATATAAAATTAACAGAAAATTAACAATCACACAACCCACACATCACTATAATTACTTACTAACTAGGTATATCTATAGACGCTTTATTATACTGTGTCTATAGTTAGCACTACAGCACAGTATAATAAAGAGTACTAGCGTAACTACAGGCCGGCAGGCCGCACGCGAGCTCCTAGCATTTTCGAGCAGAAGAACCTACAAGCTGGGGCCTATTGCATAAAATACAAGCTAATACTATTAGTGATTGATGTAAAATCACTAATCGTACATATTCGCTTGAATTTAGTATGCAATAGGCCCCTGGTAGCGCGGAAAGGGGGACAATGAGTAGGTATAATATAATATAATTGCTAAAAACTCGTGTGCAGACTGTATACTTAACTACAGAAAACAAAATTAAATACAATCAACAATTTTTATCAACAACTGGTTTCACTTGCGCCCATTTGACCTTGTGAACAATGTTAATACGATTTCTGATCCATAGTTCACGGATTTTGCCGTTTGTGCGACACTTATAAAAATTACGAAACGTTCCAAATGGCCATTTCAATGCGTCTAATAGGCAACATTAGCTAATCATTTAACCATCTACATTTTAGCTCTTGTGACGTCATCATCAACACATTGTCCTCTCTATATTCCCTACAATAACTATTTAGTAGCAAGTAAACATCGAATATCCTCTCAATTCCAATTGGGATCCAGCTGAATCCGTAAAAACGTTTCCATACCGTCAAATTCGAATTTGTCTTATATGTAATACGGTACATTATAATCAATGAAACTTTGTATCATTTATTTTGTATGTCGAACAACTACCACCAGTTTACAAAATGTCTTAATCAATATGTTCGTACTCGTACGAGTCGTACGTACATACGTAATCGTACACGGACTTAATTATAACGCTAAATCCGTCTTAATTACAACTATTACAAGCCTTAAAGCAGCGGACTTAAAGGACGCAGGTCTTAGCCAACTCTAAGTATATAACCTTGTTATATCAATATCAACGAGTATAAAACTAAACGACGTAACGATTCAAATTAAATGAACTTTCAAGACTCAGCCGCAATCAAGCCCCCTTCCCGCCGGGAATTATTTCCCGACTCGAAATTCCACATCTCACTTTGCACTTAGAGAATTGTTGGACCTGGATTCTGAAAGGCTTAATCTAATTCAAATTATAGCGGGCACTATTAAGGACTTATGCTAGATTGTCAGTTTGTCCCAAATGCTTTGCGGAGACTCTTTTCACGTTCCGAATATAAATCTAGGCACCTCAAGGCGCTTATATTATGAAGCAATATGATTTAAATCTAATATCAATACCTTACATTTTTGTTTCAGAATTTAACGTCCCTATACATAACTCGGAAAACTCACTCTTAGGCATATGTCTAGGTAGGTACCTACAGTCAACGTCAAAGATAGGTTTACATTTTTTCACTATCACAAGGAATAAAATGTAACCGTATCTTCGACGTCGACTATAGGTATATGTACGTTTAAATACTCGAGCATTACGTAACACTCTGATTAAAATGAAAATTGAAAATCCACTTCAATCTTTATATAATTCACGGTAATTTAGGGTAAATCGTCGAATATACTTGATAGTAAGTTTAGTGAGCTACGTAGCTATAAAGCAAGCGATTATATACCTATCCAACCAAAATATTCTGATTGAACTTTTGGTCCAGTACAACATACCTACTTTAAACTTCGAAGCACCTCTAATGCACACATTTTTCATTCATAATCTGTCAAAATATCATTGCTTCGTACAGTTCGTAAAGATGTAGTGCAAAATTGTTTTCCATCATATTTTCAAGGAAACGTAGTCATTAAGTCATTTATTTGCGTACGAGTGTGTCTTGCTATTTCAGTCAGTCTCAGTACCAAACGTACTGAGGTTAACTGAAGTAGCATGACAAATACGAACGTTTCCGAGAAAATACGATGGGAAACAATTATATGCACTACATCTGTCTATACAGCTATTACAAAGTTTAAAATCCATCAAACCACAACCAATCGAAACCGAGTATTTAACAAATCATTTTAACTGCGTAATTAATGCCATGTAAATGAGGAAAATCTCCAGGACGTCGGTTTTCAAAGAAAAATGACGGACATCTGACGTAGATGACTTGATTATGCATGTTGATGTTTACGAAATTCGAGACGCGGAATGACGCATCTTCAACAAGTGGGTTATTTTCAGGGTTGAACTTGAAAATACTTACATGACCGATTAAGTACTTACTGAATTTTGTTTATTATTCTTGGACGCAAACACAGACAAGACATCCTCCAGATTGAGCATAGTATAGCTCTACCCCCTTTGCCACGCATACGGTAGTTCTAGTTTTACTCCATTTTCGAGTCGAAAGTGTCTTTGTGTGACATGTGTGACGTCTGTGTCTTTGAGCGGACCAATCACGGCACGGGACCTCGCTCACCTCGTCCCCCGCACCCCCGTATTTTTCATGAAAAAATTGCTCTAAACTACGTCTAGAGGATTCCTAGTCTAATCGACGCAAATAAGCTACTTATGCCATACAAATGTTTATCCCAAGAAAATAAAGATTCAAATTAGAATGGAACAGTAGGCCTTTTTATAGGCTTCCGCCCAGAAGCCTATAAAAAGTGTGTTATTTTCAGTCACGGCTTGAACTTGAAAATTCTTACATGATCCATTAAGTACTTCCTGTATATGTTTATTATTCTTGGACGCAAATAAGCTACTTATTTCATACAAATGTTTATCCCCTAGCCGCTCAGACATTAAGACTTGCCACGACAAAATGCAGTTTAGATCTCTCGAAATAAAGATTCAAATTAGAATGGAACGGGAGACCTTTTTATAGGCTTCTGGGCGGCTAGAGGATAAAAATAGAATAAATATAAAACACAAATTTGCCTTTCTCTGTTAATTAGTCTTTGTCACACTAACATACACGCTTTTAAAATACTTATAATTAAAGTATACGCACGAGTAAATTACTTCTAATGACATAATAATGGCATTCGATTTTGTGACATCTATTATGGTCCGTAATAATACAGTGGAACCTGGATAATTGCAATCTCAAGGGACCGGCCAATTTTTGTCAATTAACCAGGTTTTTCATTTAAGCAGGTCGTGTCAATTAACGAGGTTCAAAAAATCGTTGTGTCAATTATAGAGGTTTTCATTAATAGAGGTTGCGTTCTGACAAATTTCTTTTATGGAGGTGCAAATAACCATGTAAAGTAGATTTACACGCTTACGTTCTGGGTTTCTGGTCTATATATTGCTTCTGTCTATAAGTACTTTCACTTTTACACTATATTAATTACCACTTTATTTTCTTATCATTTGGGTTTAAAAATTCCCTTGAATTGTAGAAGAAAGTTTTATTAGAATGTAAAAAGCATACTTTGTTTTTTATTGATCAAAACTATTTCACCTACTACAGGCTGTGATAGATACCCAATAAATAAATTAAATTCTGGATGGGAAAAATCTTTATATCTTATAAATAAAATGGTAATTGCTATTAAAACATTGTTTGTGCTGTCTACAACTACACTATTTCAATTACAGAGGTAATAAGTAAGACTCGTTTCAATAATAGAGGTAAAAACAAGAGAATAATAAGGGATTTTTTTAGCACAGTGTCAATTATAGAGGTCTTAAGTTGCGATGTGGTCAATTACAGAGGCAAAATTACGAAAAAGCACTAAAATCTAAATTGCAATTATAGAGGTTCCAAAATTTCAATTATAGAGGCCTTTTGGTCTCAAGGGGCCGGGACCGGACTTTTGGTTGCAATTATTGAGGTTTTCCGTTTATCCAGGTGCCAATTAACCAGGTTTCACTGTAATATAGCTTAGCAAAAACACAACATTCAACCAGTGTTACTGAGTATACGGAAAAATGCATATTTCATGTAGAAAACTAATAAATAATACTAAAGGTATAGAAAAATATTGAGGACCGTTTACCAAAAATAGACAAAGTAAACGTCCCAATGCCCGACATGCCAATGCCCGATAGATGACATTCTATTGTCACTGATACTGATGATGACCTAAGTGTGTAGTATACCTGTATGTAGGTACTACTGCAAAATTGCATATGGACACATTATAATTGGAATTCATACATAAAAGGTGTAATTAACTGGGGCAGAGACGAGCAATCGGACGCCTAACTTATGTAAGTACCTGAACCTCTGTCGGTAAGACAGACATTTTTTATAGTAAATAATACAACCATGGTACAACCTTGTATTAAAAAGTGACAAAATCTATTAATCTAGAGTTATTCACTTTTACTTTTACCTTTCATAGTACAGAGGAGTCTATTAGACACGCGTCAAAGTATACAGCTTGGCAAAAAAGAGAAGAAATTAAAAAGTGGCACCACTGTAGTGTCGTCCCCAAGGGCCCAACCTTTTCTGTTCTCTTTCACGACGCAGCAACTAGTATCATTTCTCTCTCCTCGCTCTTTTAAAATGCCGTTTGTCAAAAAAGGACAACCATACTGTTGACAAGGTGGACTTCAAATCAAGTGTTGCCTTTCTTGATGCGCCCAGGCTGTGTATGTGTGCGTAATAGTAGTTTATGTGACTGCTACATAATGAAAGGCATTAAAATACGAGTGTGGGTTTATGAAACGAATGAAATGAGTTTCATAATAGTATCACACGAGTGTTTTAATGCCTAATTATGTACAGTTACATACACTGCTTTATCTACACACATATTATAAACTTTCTATGAGATATTCACTAACTTCATATTACAGCCCACTTTGCTCTCTGGCGGAACTCGCGGATATGAGATGGCGTCTCCGAAATATCTTTATCGCACATTTTACACAAAAAATTTGTTATAGTTCCTTTAAAAACAACAAAACAAATTATTTTTTACTTATAAACTAATTAAAAGATAAACTGTACGTCAAATGGCGGCAAATGAAAACTTTTTTCACGTACGTCACGCAACCGTAGTTTTTTTTTTATTCAGAGACAAACTAGAGTCGGGGTCGATTACCATATCGTCCGATACCAACTTATATGCGAGATTTGTCAATATTGTGTGCAATTGTCATTTGATTTAGAATAAAACGTCATCTCAACTGATATTAGAATAGGGGTCAAATCAAATTGCTTTTTTTTCAGAGATGTTCGAAATTTGAAATGCATTACCAAATCGATTTTGATATAGTAATGAAGCTATTACCACATTTTCACAGATAAGAAATTTACTGTAACAAAATAGTTCATCGTAATGTGGGCCATTATTTACGAATTTTGAAGGCATCATAGACAGTTTATGATATGTGTGTAGATAAAAGCGTATATGTGTGCTCTTTTAGGGATGTGAAAAGTCATGTTATATATCGATAAACGCTACACAGCGGAACGAAATAGCGATTAATTGAAGCTTCAATATCTTCGTTAAACATAAACATAATTGAAATGCTAATGGATAATGAATATATTATAATATAATAATATAATTCAATTATTGCGGAACACCTATTTTAGGAGGTATTTATGTATTTTAATTAAATATCGGAACTTTCCCTTGGTTCCCTGCTGGGGCGTGACTATAAAATTGTGATCTGATAACCACAATAAATAATAAAAGCGTTTTTGGTCATTTTAGGTATCGTTAAGTCTTTGAAGTAAAATTAAAATTGCAAGAAATGTCGATAGTTTATCGATATGACTTTATCGACATGGCTACAGCAACGTGGGCCTCATTGTTAATCGTACATTAAACAAAAGTGGCAACAGTGACAGCTCGCTGAGGCACCGACTTTATATATTATTAAGTCTATGGTCGTCCCGTTTTCTTATATTATTTGGTTTGAAAGGGACGACACTATACAGTGTTGCCACTTTTTAATTTCTACTCTTTTTTGCCAAGCTGTAGGAGCTATGAAGATGTTACAATGTCGTATGACGGCCGTATGAGTCATAGCTCCTACATATAATGTTTAAAGGAACCAACATACAAGTCAAAATTACAATACTTATATTAGACGTCTTTTCAGCAAAAAAGTGTTTCATTCACGAACATGGCCTTGAGAAATGATTATTATCTCGTGTGTTATTAGTTTAAGATAAATCCAGGGTCTTAAAGTAATAATATAATAACACGTAATAGAGATATAATTGCATAAGTACCTACCTTTTCTGTCTGATCATAATCTTGATTGCATTGGTAGACAGGTAAGCAAGTGGTCGCGGAGGCGTGACTTAGTATTTATATTTATTTGATTATTATACGTGCAGTCACCATCAGATATAGACAAAGCGGCCAAGGTGTTCACAATATCTGAACACGCACACTAACGCCTTGATAATAGAGGCGTGTTCAGATATTTGTGAGCACGTTGACCGCTCCGATATATCTGATGGCGACTGTACCTATCCTGTAACCTGGAGGGCGGATAGGACGCAAGCGGGGAAGAGGAAAACCCAGACGCAGCTTTTTGGAGCATGTGAAAGAAAAAATAGGGGTCGAGTAATATCAAAAGTCAAAGAGCTGGCGCAAGATAGGGAAAGCTGGAAGATAGATACCTACTCCATCGACAAGAGAATAACTCCTTAGTTAATGATGATACGTACCTAGAGACACATGTATATTTAAGTCCTGTCATATTTGTCAGAGGTTAAGAGTATTTAGAACTATAAGACTCGGTGCCTATTTACTAAACCAAGACTTTGATTAGGGTTAGACGTGCAATGAAAACTAAAAACTTTGAAATAAATATGTAAGTTGTTGCGATCAGTCATTTTTATACCTATTCTACAGGTTCTTAAAACTTTGGCAAGATGGGAGAACGTCATTCCAGCAGAAAATAATAACTTTTTACAAGAATTAATTATAATGTAGCCTGATAGCTCTTGTAATTGTCACATATGTCAATATTACTCAATATGCTCATATGGAATACAAAAGTACTCAACGACCTCTGCGTCAACGGAGTAAGTACATACTTAATTTTTTAAACTCAATTATGGTGACTAATTGTATGCTTTTTAGTGTAACAAAGTACCTACACTTTTTCTGCTAATCGTATTATTTTCCTAATTTTTGCCTGGATCTGCTTTAACACCATGAAAAGCAAAATACTTTATTTAGGTACTGTAATTTCCCCTAATTTTAGCGTTTTCCGGGTTGCATCCGGAAAGAGGATAAATAAACACTTTGTCCCTTTTCGACGTCGCATTAATGGCGTGGCGTCAAACAACAGTCTCACATAACAATGAGATTTACCTTAATTCTGATTCTGGATAAGGATCAAAGGTAATTCACTCATCAGCTGTCCTAATATTTTTAAGTAAAGGCGCGAGCAGGCGTCTCGTCTTGCATCGAAAAACTCAGTTCCACGATGAGACTCCAGAACTCTCGCCTTGGCGTTTAATTTAGAAATTAGACTAATACTTTGGCAGGGTATGTGCAGGTGCGCTAGGCGACAGCAACGAATCGCCAGGAGCAGTAGAGATGCCAGCTTCGCGTAGGGATGAGGAGTTTCTGATCGACGCGCGCCGACCCAACCGGATGGAATATAGTCTAATACTTTGGCAGGGTATGTGCAGGCGCGCTAGGCGACAGCAACGAGTCGTCAGGAGCAGCAGAGAGGGCAGCTTCGCGTAGGGATGAGGAGTTCCTGATGGACGCGTGCCGACGCAACCGAATGGAATATAGTCTAATACTTTGGCAGGGTATGTGCAGGCGCGCTGGGCGACAGCAACGAGTCGTCAGGAGCAACAGAGAGGGCAGCTTCGCGTAAGGGCTGAGGAGTTTCTGATGGACGCGTGCCGACGCAATATAGTCTAATACTTTGGCAGGGTATGAGCAGGCGCGCTAGGCGACAGCAACGAGTCGTCAGGAGCAGCAGAGAGGGCCGCTTCGCGTAGGGATGAGGAGTTTCTGATCAACGCGCGCCGACGCAACCGGATGGAATATAGTCTAATACTTTGGCAGGGTATGTGCAGGTGCGCTAGGCGACAGCAACGAGTCGTCAGGAGCAGCAGAGATGCCAGCTTCGCGTAGGGATGAGGAGTTTCTGATGGACGCGCGCCGACGCAACCGGATGGAATATAGTCTAATACTTTGGCAGGGTATGTGCAGGCGCGCTAGGCGACAGCAACGAGTCGTCAGGAGCAGCGGAGAGGGCAGCTTCGCGTAGGGATGAGGAGTTTCTGATCGACGCGCGCCGACGTAACCGAATGGCGTGCGCGAGGAAGAACGTGCAGAATATACCGGAGCTCTGTGGACAAATAGAGTTGTTAATTTTGTACTCTATGTAGGTATAGAGCCTGCGCGGAAAGAAGAGACGAATGGAATTTATTGGGCCCCATACATTTCAACCCGACTCTTCTCTTTCCGCACAGACTCTAGCAACTTGTTGCCTATGCGGTTAAGATGCTAATGCTCCACAGATGTAATAGGTACCATCGATATATAGTGTGTTATAGGAGTTTCCATACATACTGCGTTGAAGAGCTCTCCAAGCTTGCAAGCAAACAAAAAAATGGGACACATCTTCGAGTAAGCTTGCCTTAGTAAATCAAACCAGCAGAGTAGGACAAAGCTAGCGTAGAATATCTAGTCAATAAAAGTAAATATTATTTAGCAGATACTATCATCAAGAAACACAGAGTGGATTGTTAAGCTTGACCTACATAACTAGAAGTAAAACTAAAAACTGTAGTTTATTTTATAATACATCAACAATGTTAAGGTTCACATAGTAAGCACGATGTTATTTTAATTCTTAATGTTCCAAACTTCTACAAAGAACTTCTTATATTTTTATCAGCCAGAAACTTATCAGCCTCCAAACAAATAGCAAAGATCCACGTCTCTAACAACGTCATACCCGACAAAGATCACTTGTTTTTAAAATTGGAACAAAGCGCGTCTCTGAACGGTCGGTATTTCAATTGCTTTCTTCACCAACCTCTTATCTATCTCAACTTCAACATTGCAAAAGTAATCTAGCTGCTTCGAAAATAAAGTTCACATTTCAATGAAGAGGGTCGTTTTGTTAGGATAATAATTTCAACGGTTGTTATTTGTTGACAATCTCGTAATTTGTAACTGGCTGGAAACGCGTAAGTCATGAAACAAAGAGGACTGTAACGTGAAACCTGCGGCTGGCCGCTAAGCCGAAACATTCGTGTTCTTGTTTTGAAATAAGCTGCCGTGATTTACTCGTGTTTCACACTGTGAAAATATTTAACTGAAATAAAAATAATATTTATTAACTTTACAATTCAAACATTGTCGTATTTTTGTTCGTGTAAATGCGTGAGTCAGCTTAAATTAAAATAAACCTCTCGTTAGGTAGTACTATACGAGGGTTGCACTGAAAATGTCGGGAATAGAGAAATCTGTCGCATCTAGACAGTCAATCTTTATTTTAATGCATACTTAAACTCAAACTGACCACGCATATAAATTTTCTTTTGAAAGTAATCATTCTGTAATGCACACGGCTCATAATCCCAAAGTCCTTTTTGTATGGCGATTTTGGGGCCTTAGTGGTTTTGTATGAAATTCGTGGAGTAGCCAACGGAATTGAAGTTTTTTTTAAATGTATATATATATAAAAGATTTTTTTACTGTTGTCATATGAATATTTAGGAATGTCGAAATCTGCCGATATGCAACTTTTTTGGCAGTCTTTTTAATTAACAGCACAAATGCGATTTTAATTTTTGACGTCGCTTTGGAATGACATGCTTCTTTAAGATCACCCATGGGATAAAATGAAAGTGACTTTCATATTTATTTTTAACTGCAAACGAGCGTACGATGAACTCTAGTTCATAAAAAAATAACAGAAGCCCATTGTATCTTTTATTTATTCGCTGAGGGTATATTGAAAACCGTTTAAAAATATGATCCGAAAAATCACTTGGCCAAAAATTCAAATAATGTTCGACATACAATTTTCAAATTGCCAGTAATTCTTAAATACAAATGACAACCAAATGGAATATACCTTAAAAGTTTTATAAAGAGTTACATTTTTATAAATTATATGCCTCTTTCTATTATGTTATTTCTAAGTGTCCCATTCCCGAATATTTCAGTGCGACCCTCGTACTCTTTCTTCAAATAAAACCTTTAACAACACTGTAACCAACCAAACTCAAGAGCTATTACATGTTTGATAATTTGAATATATACTTTTATCCCAAAAATGTCACAAAATGCCATGATCCAAAAATTGCTACTACTCAGCAGCGGACTTGCTCTGCTCTAAGGCCCAGTAGGCCCGGGCTTAGAGCATTAGGGGCGACAGCAAGACAGCAATCTATCTGATAGGTGCTTAGAAAGGGGCGGCTAGTAATCACAACAGGGCTGGAACCTAGGGCGGCTACAAATGCAAATCCGTCACTGTGACGAATAGGGATAGCCGCAGGTTATCTAGGCCGGAAAACCTTAACATTTGCAGGGACTAGCCTAGGCTAGTCCCTGCAAATGTTAAGGCCAGGCCAGGTCCTAGATGCTAGCATCTAGGACATCTAGGTAAAGAAAAAGGCATTACCAAGGTAGTCATAGATTGTTATTATTTACATACACGTGACAACCTTACATTGTTGCATACTTTGCATACGCAGCATATTAATGAACGGCCATCATACCCATACCACTTTAAGTATGACTTCGGGCTTTATACCAACTACATGTCATCAGGAATCAAAGATATACTGGCTTATAAAAGCAATGGGAATTTAATGTATAGTCCTCTAGGGATTACCTCACGGCTTATCAAGGTCATAGACGCAATAAAGTTATTGTTGTCTTTGATTGGATATCATTGTCATGGTTTAAATAATTATTGGGTAGTTATGGTTTGAACAATGCCACTGTCACCGTCGAAGTTGAGTATGAGGCCCCGACCCGAATATTTATCAGGAGTTTCATGGAGTTCATGGTTTTTGTCCTAATAATAACTCTATTTTCTTAAGAAACGCTGCCCTAGGGAAAAAGTATGGGGAAGAAGTATCGAAAGGAAGGATTAAACTATATTTGGAAAAGTATTGCGAGTTGTCGTGTATTGTGAACATGTTGCGTTTCTGTTCCAATCATTCTACTTAAGTCCACCCCACACTAGCCGCTAGTCATTTTCCATAGCGCTGGACCGACGCCGACAGACGCCGACGCTCGAAAGACGCAAGATGTGGGGGGGCCCTAAGTGTGGGGTGGCCCTTAAGTAAATCGGCTAAATATCTAAGCGAAAAAAATAAGAGAAGCAGCATAACGGAATATAACTTCAAAAGACTTAATATATCCATATACACTCGAAAAATGTTTAAACATTGTTTCACAATGTTCAAAAATATTCCTACACTCATGCCTATTTTGATAACATCACATCCATACGAAGACTCGTCACAGCGTTCTCAGAACTGCCGGCCTAGCCAAGGTTACAATCGCTATCGCTTCGACAACGAAAAGCATTCTGTCTCTCTATCACTCTTCCATATTAGTGTGACAGTGACAGTTGCGTTTCGATCGCTACGGAGCGTAAGCGATTGGCATCTTGGCTACGCGGCCTGAACTGTTTACATAACCTCTTATATCGCGAATTCGGTTCAATTACATCACCTTGCCACTTGCCATACGAGTCAACCTGCCAAGGCACTTGCCTTAAACGTAAGCTACTCATGTGACGTGGTGCGTCAACCATTTTTGTACAAGGTGCAATTGTGACGTCACTAATGTTAGTCAGGGAATTACACCGAGGCATCGCAAGGTTAATCGTTGGCAATAATTTTTATGCGCCAAAATAAACATAATTAAGAATCGTTAGGTGTTTACACTGACTCATGCCACTCTTATCCTCCAGACGCCCAGAGACCTATAAAAAGGCATCCTATTGTACTTTGAATCTATATTACGACAAATCAAAGTTTCAGCGCGGTTAGAAGATAAATACAGGGTGCCTAAAAAATAAGTTCATTCCCGTAGCCAGGGAGGTTTTGGGATTATACTGACCAACTTTTACTATGGGACCAACCTCGAAATCGCGAAATAAAGTTTGGTTGTTTCATACATTTTGGGCTGGTCGATTTTCTATGGGTGGGTATTTTTTTTTTGCGATTTCGGGGTTGGTCCCATAGTAAAAGTTGCTCAGTATATTCCCAAAACCTCCCTGGCAACGGGAGTGCACTTATTTTTTAACCAACCTATATAAGATTTGTTAAAGGGGCTATTACTTAGATACCTATGCATTGTAGATTATCCTAGAATAATTTACCATTTACTTAACTTAAATCGAGTAGCCCTCAAAAATATCTGCACAAGCTCTTCCTCACATAAAATTATTATAATTCGTAACTACTGCTCCCGAATGTCCTTTTTAGGGTTCCGTAACCATAATCTGTCCGTCCGTCCGTCTGTCTGTCACCAGGCTGTAACTCACGAACCTAGATAGGTAGACAGTTGAAATTTTGACAAATGATATTATTTCTGTTGTCGCTATAACAACAAATTCCAACAAACCTTATTTTTTTGCCGTTTTTGCGAAATGATACGGAACCCTTCGTGCGCGAGTCTGACTCGCACTTGGCCGGTTTTTATTACCTTTGTATAATAGATGCCTTACGTCCGTCCGTACACTGACACCATGTTTATTTCTGTTGACATTTGGTGCCGGCTTCAGTTATTTTAGTTCAAAGGCAATTAGTTCGGCAGATGCGTAGGTGCATCTTTTGTTGCTTATTTTTGTTGCATGGATAATAATATTCGTAATTAACATTGCCTAAAATGGACAGTACAAAATGTCAATTCAACATTAGGTATACCTACCTACTTTTTGACTGTTCGCGACTCGTTGCAACGAAAAGTCTAAAATTTTACGAAAAAATAAAATTTCAATGAAGTATTAAATTCAAACTAAGTATGTACCTACTTACATAGGTTACAGTTCCCTTTGTGATTTTTTCTGAAATTTCAGGACTTTTACAACTTTTTGGAAACTTTTCGCCGATAGCACGTCTGTATTCATTTTATACCTCGGCAGCATAGTTAAGTAGGTAGGGGAGACCGAGGTGAGTTGTGACAGAGGAGACTTGTAACATCGTCGATTTTTTGGAATCTATTAACTAGAAACTAGGTCGCAACAGTGTGCGTTTGTTAGCTCGTAACTTGAACTAACAAACTCGCGCTATTGCGACCTAGTTTCTAGTTAATAGATTTAAAAAAATCGACGATATCACAAGTCTCCTCTGTCACAACTCACCTCGGTCTCCCCTACCTCGGAGGCTGACTGTAAAATTCAACAACATTGTCCCACACTGATAATAAGTCTAAATAGTCTTAATAGCGTATAATACGCACTGTTATCGCTAACTATTCAAGGGTCCTCCCACGTTGATTTTTAGACGCTCGTACCTCGTACTACCTGTTTATCTATCTGATACGATCCACGCTTTGACGCTTTGACCCTTTGACGGTTCAAATTAAAAGAATACACAATTCAAGCCTCATCGCAACTTTGAAGTCATAAAAATTATGCTTAAAAAAAAACAAAAAGATGATGTTATTCCATGGTGGTAATTTTTGGCGTATGAGTATCCCTATAAATAGAGAGTAACGGCTCCTCTACACGATGGGCCAACGCCGGCCACTCCAAGGGACGCGTTTATGCGTTAGAGGGAGCAAGTGATATTGCTATCTCATTCTACCGCATGACTGCGTCCCTTGGAGTGGCCGGCGTTGGCCCATCGTGTAGAGGAGCCATTAAACCGCTGAACCGAGTTCGATGAAATTTGGAATGGAGATAGTTTTAGTCATCGTTCTATTCTACCTGTACCTATACAGACGAAAACATAGGTAAGGTAGAAGAAGCATCGTATAGAGGAGCCATAAAGCACCAAGGCACGTTTGACTGCTTTCGTTGGTACCTAATTTGTTGACATACCTACTGAGACGCTTATAATAATATTATTAAATTGTACGAATTGTTTAATCCTTGCAATAAGAAACTGAGAGCAGGAACCACTTAAGAGCACACAAGCAAAGAACTGAATTATCTGCAGTTCATCGAGTACCTTACTGCTTTAAAATAGGGTTCATTATAGCTTAATCAACCTCCTGATTATGTTGGTAGTGCTGTAGATTGAATCCTAAGCTCCCATTGTTCCTACAGCTGAGTCATTCAGTTTACAAATCGTGACTTTAAAACAAGAACGGATCAAGTACAATGAAGATTTGCAGAAATATAAACTTTAGAACTGGTGGAATAAGATTGAAATTATATTGACCGGATTGTGAAATGATAGCTTTTCATTTTCGGGCTACGAAATTACTTCCTCGTACGGTGGCAAATGGCAACGTGAGTTTAATAAGATTTAAGGTAAGTATATGCTTACCTACGTGCTTATGTATACGTACTGTTTAGTGGCAAATTACAGTACTTTAAGATCCCAGAATAAACTTTATAAGTATAATAAGTATGCTTAAAAAAAGGTATGTATAAATATGAATCAACTTCTGAGTTCACAGTCAGAGCTGTAGAATAAGATCACCGCTTCAAAAGTCTTCCAAAGACTAACAAGGTCATCATTAATATACAGGGTGGCTGAAAAATAACTGCATTCCCGTTGCCAGGGAGATTTTGGGATTATACTGAGCAACTTTTACTATGAGGCCAACCGGGAAAAAAAAGTTGGCTGTTTGTTAAATTTGGCATTTTGGCTGGTCCATTTTCTATAGGAGGGTATTTTTTTTCGCGTTCGGGGTTGGTCCCATAGTAAAAGTTGCTCAGTATAATCCCAAAACTTCCCTGGCAACGGGAATGCAGTTATTTTTTAGCCACCGTGTATTTACCTTAGCAATGGAGACGACTCCAGTCTGCACACTTTACAATCTATACATACAACAGACAAGTCATTAACCGCGACAGTTTTAAAAAAGATACCATGCACCGTTACGTACAAGTACGATAACACTCGACCTCTTTTTATGTCAGATAAAAGTGTAGGTCACGTTAAACATCTTGCCTCGAAGCTAAATTGCTAATAACAAGCCTTGTTTCTAATAAAATGTAACCTACTAACGATGCAACGACTAACTAGTTAACTTAACACTTGCCACTTGATGACTGGGTATTTTACATTTTAATAAGATCAGCTTTGATTCGTTATAAATGTTATAATTTCCGAGGAAAATACATTAACAAAGCTCTCTATGATGGTTGTACTTGTACAGTGTCCTGCAAAAGTGCATAGACACTGAATGATATCCATTCATAAAGGGCTTGTGCACAAACCACGCGAGGTTCGACAGGGAGTCACGAAAAAATCACGACAGATCACGTTGGTTGTGTCAAAGAGTAGCCGAAAACACCTCGCGTGATTTGTGCACAACCCCAAAGTGGCGCTGCAATTTTGCGCCTCGACCAATATGGGACTGGTAAGCGTGCCCAGGTTTTGTACAAATATTTACCTATATATGCTGCAACCTGCACCCACATACCACCTCAACTGCAAGTGCAACTCGCAAAAGTGCAACTGTTGCGAGACGTTAACGCGACTATTGTGTCGTACAATATAACCGTCTCGTTCTCTTATCGGCTAATTGATTGTACCAGACCAGACTCATACAGTTTCTGGTTTTCCTTGATGGGGTACTTATTGTGAGCCTCTACTTAGCAAAGCAAAGTTTCCCCGATACAACCACGAGAGTAGCTAGCAACTCAAGAAACTCACTACCAACTAGACAACGCTAATGTTGCCGTATACCTACCTACAAAAGCATTTCGGTGATGTTTTTCAACTTTGTTATCCTGTCAAGTGGTGACAATAGTATTTACATATTGCACCACAGTTGACCATTCCTAACCCTTAATGCAACCACATAAGGTCCACAAAATATCAGCAAAGTATAACCCATCGCCAACGCTTTGACATTGTGTAATCGTTCTGGTAATCCAGCCACAAACAACGCCCACTACGTCATTGTTTGGGTTATTAACTTGGTTACCTATAATATACCATAATCCACAATTTTGAGAGACAATTCTTAAACCTTATTGTCAAAGACATAAAGTCGACTGGTGGTCAACTCATGTTGCTTTTTTTAGTAGGTCTACAGGTACTGTTGACGCTGCATATGATATCACTGTTTCATCACGCCTTAGGACACTTCTTACTCATGAAAAAGTTGAGCGTACTTGGTGCGTCGTGATTTTAACAGGAAACACGACTCAACGGTCATAAAATTGCTCAATATTATAAGAAAATTGTTACTTTGTAGAAATCAACGCAGGGTTTACTCATACTACTCATTTACTCAATACTCATAGTTAGGTTAGCGTATAGCATTGTTAGACGTTTATTGCCTCCCCAATCCAAAGGCTTGATGCCTTTATTAATCTCCTATATTTACCTTTGGTGAGTTTAGAGGCTAAAAAGTAGTAAGTAATTTAAATAACTGGAAATTGCCCTGTCTGCTGTGTTGTCTTGTCAAACCGAGGAATGTTCAATTGAGAGCGTTCTGGGAGAAGCAGCGGTCACGCAAAGATACATTTATATTAATAATTAGGTGTGTAATGTTAAGTATTACAAGCAGTTTATTCTACAATACCATACAAGTATGTTTTTTATACCGAGTGTCTGGAAGTGTAAATCATTCTAAACACGGAAGCTCCCTTCACTCAGGTGTGATAGAAACTTCGTCTGATAAAAACTATTTTATCATCAAATCAGCCGTTCAACCATAACAGTCATTGTAGTAATTTGGACGAATTAATGGACCATTATGAGTGATTCACATCGCGTGACAATAGCACTGAAACTGTCCTTGTTGCAGCTTCATATTAACAACACTTTGTCGAGTTTGAGCCTGATTCTAGTATAAATTGACCTTAAGATTCGTATCAACTGAGAGTCATTGGAGATCAGAATATTTGGTGACATGCTGTGTGTAAGTTGTGAATAGAGACAGCTATAACTATGTTTAGATATGACTTAATGTTTTCGTACCTAGTACTGTGTCATAGTTGTATGTTGTATCTTAGTAACAACACTAACAACCGTGTCATAGTGAGGACAAATCGCATGAAAAATGCTTTTGAAAAAAATATTATGAGCGAAGGACAAACAGAGAACCTCTAATTTCCAAATTAACCTTTGGCATGTTTTGTATGACTAATACAGTCCAGAAGGCAACATAGGCTCCATAAAGGGAAGATATAAAAATTTAATAATTGATTTGCAAGACCGAAGTGATCCCATAAGTGTTCCGTGAACAAAGTTTTGTACGGAACACTAAAAAGTACTTAATTACATCTTATGCCTATCACGCTGCACACTGTACAAGTGTACAGTCACCTTCAATAATATGTTACTCTCTGAAGGCTGCAAAAATATGTGACACGCTCTTATGGCTCTACAAATAAGATCTTGTCAGATATTTTTGCGGCCTTCGTTGTGTAATATATTATTGCAGGTGACTGTACAGTCTATACACACATTTCTAAAGCAGACATAATCGTACTCGTAAACAGTTGTGCTTGGGTTGCAATAGTCTACGTCACAATACTCAAGGTATTCGTAATGCTAGTACAAGTGTATCACACACTTAGTCATACATATGCGTCACACTGTGTTAATTAAGATTATAATGTCAGTAATTAATTAGGTATGGGTACGGACGTAGCCGACAACTTTTGGACTGAAAACCCGTCCGTTTATTTACCGTTTATGGCAGTTTTGTGAATGTTAACAACCAGTTTTATCGGACGTGAGTTGGCTTAGTTTACTTTACATAGTTGAATCATCTTTATTTTTGCACGTCCGTTGTTGTTAAAAACGAAAAAATACTGATAAGAACCAAAAATTGCTTTAGGAACCTGAGCATTTTTTAATTGAAGAAACCTGTAGTCTCTCGAAGACCCTTCCGTTGTCATATTAACATTAATGTCAAATAAATAATTCCACCGCGCACTTTGCACATAGTGGGAACAAATCTAACAGCAACAGGCAACTTAAAAAACCCCAGAACCTATAGCGACATTGAGATACGGCCTGCTGATGCGAAAATTGCTCCTTTCCTAAAGGATTCTTCTACTCCTTTTTACCCGAAAACGTAAAGGAGGGTAATATGTTTTTTTGAGAAAGAAGTAACATGTAGTCCCATAAGTCCCAGAAGACATATCAGACATACATAGGTACCTAAGTCATGTCATAATATCACCACAACTTCGCACCAATCCAACAGTGGGAACAAACCTGATTACTAGCTTCATATCAACGGGCCGTATTTAAACACCCCCGGAACAGCGCGGCATTGAAACACGGCCGCTGATGCGAAAATTGCCCGGAGAGGATGTCACCTAATACGCATCGTTACGCCAATCTAGCTCCCACACTGATATGATATGGGTCATGTGTATGTGTTACTGACTTCGCTAAATATAGAGTGTTCTCTAGTTTCCTAATATGAAAGTGGAGACGAATGAATGTCAAGAAGTGGGAAATTAATCGTAATGAGAATAGTTAGAGCGTGTCGCATATTTTTGTGCAGTTTTTGCACACCTCACATTCCAAGAGAATGGTTTTGGTTTTGGCCTATCCCGCCGTATTCCGATGCGGCGCCAGCGCGAAGAGAGGCCACCTATGTACAGTCAGACGTGTAGAGATAGTTGCCCCCTGTACTAACAAATTTCTATGCAGGGGACTCAGTTATCTCTGCAGCTGACTGTATGAGCTCTGCAGCTCAGTGTACTTCATAATGTGCAGTCGCCAGTCATAACAGCTGTTTAACACAGAACTTATGAGGCTAAGCTTAGTAACTCAGATAGCGACCAGCATGACACTTGACATGGTTGCGCGTACGTCGGGTGACCACGCCCGGTGTGACGTAATCGGCGCAAGTGACCCCAATGTACTTAATGCTAAAGGCAATTCGAAGCTTGCAAATTAATCTCAGAGATTTTGATTTAAATTTGATTGTCATTGCTGCTCTTGTTTGATTATATGCAAGTTCCGTTTTTAGGGTTCCGTACCCAAAGGGTAAAACGGGACCCTATTACTAAGACTTCGCTGTCCGTCCGTCCGTCCGTCTGTCACCAGGCTGTATCTCACGAACCGTGATAGCTAGACAGTTGAAATTTTCACAGATGATGTATTTCTGTTGCCGCTATAACAACAAATACTAAAAACAGAATAAAATAAAGATTTAAATGGGGCTCCCATACAACAAACGTGATTTTTGACCAAAGTTAAGCAACGTCGGGAGAGGTCAGTACTTGAATGGGTGACCGTTCGTGCGCGAGTCCGACTCGCACTTGCCCGGTTTTTTATAATAACCTCTAGCCCCCTAGATGCCTAAAAATGATTTTTGTTTGAGAATGGCTAAGGAACAGTTATCAATGTTACTTATTTATTACATCCATTAATAATCCGTAACTTAACTTTGTATACTTACCCTACACATTAGCTTGTCTATTAGTTATACGCGTAGCCCTGTCCCTAAAGTAAAATTATTCGTCATGCAATGACCCTCCAAAGATATTTATGACGCCTCCCGAGGCCTCGTCCACGCCCGAAGTGTGCATTACTACATTAGTCAACCAGACTGTGATAATGCACATTAGACCCAAGTACTGTTATTCCAGAAAATTTACTAATTTAAGTAAAAGTCATCGACTTCGAGACAGAGAGTATTTTTTAAGTAGCGTTATAGTAGCGCAATATTTTCATATCCCTAAAAAAATACAATAAAAGTATTTTAAAAGCCAAAACAAAAGCAAACATCTTAAACACCAAGATGTTGCCGAATACCGTGCTTGAAAGATTTTAACCGGATAATGGTTATATAATAGGTATGACCTCACTCGGCAGCATCTTGACCTCGCTACTTAGAGACGCTCTGCGCCAAAACTTTGCTAATACGAAGCAATATTGCAACCTTGTGGGTGAGTTACGTTTATTAGTTTCGGGCTATTTATTAAAACATATTCTAAGCCCTCAATACTAATCAGAGCACTGAAACACCGAGAAGTAAAATCTTTCACTTCATAATGCATTGTTCATTTCATATGCTTAATGTAACGTTTAACCATACGTTTAACGTCTTAAATCTTTGAGTCCTGTTCAGATATTGGTGCTATCCGTCCACCAGTCCGCAATATTTAGTGAGATAAGTAGGTAGAAATTTTCATCGTTTTAGTGTATTTCAATTGCCAACAGATAGAAATAGGATACTCCACACGCTAATTAAAACGTGATTTGCTGAAGATACAGATTCTTTACATTCCTTCCTTAATCCATCAGTTTTTAGCACTTTTTCTTTACTGATCATTATCAATATTTAAGAGCTATGCTCTTGTCAGTGGTGTAATCGCCACTCAACTTTTTGCTGGGCCAGCCTTTTAACTCCCTCGAACGACGCGACAGAAACCATCAGAAACTCTATTTTTTATATGGCTGAGATATGTAGAGAATAGAGAGCGTTTATTCGTGACAAAAAATAAAAGAAAACAACAAGTAACACAACAACATAATGATCACGAAATGGTCCCAACTCAGCAGCCTAGCTAGGCTAGCGCTGGTCTTCCGTATGTGAGCCTACTGGGCCTTCCTCTGCGTCTGCGTTCTCTTTACTAAGTACATTATATGGGTGGCTCTAGTTTCTCGATAGTAAAGATGTTCTTCCATAGTAATGACGCTACTCGGTCGCAATGACCTCACCCAGAGCATGTGACCTCGCGGTCTGCGCGATTAGCCATGCCGAAACGGAAGGTTATGGTTTCAAGCCTGATTTACTCATTAAAGTGTACGAACTTCTATTGTTCTCCGATAATGGAAGATTCACGTTTTTGTTCAGTTTTAATTTAGAGGATAGAGCAAAGACGAACTCTAAAGCTAAAACACAAGTTCCTTTATATAGTGTACCGACCTACCTACGTTTGATTCTTCACAGATGGGTTTTTACCAAGTTTCAATACACGGTGTCGCTCTCAGTAGGTACGGATTAAATGATGATCAATGATAGATGACCTTAAGAACTACCGATTTAACTTCCGCATATGTGCATTTAAAAAAAATATGTTTAGCAAAAATAATGCCAGAGATATAACAAATTTTCTGTACTTGCTGGACCGTGCTATATTTGTAACTTGATTATTTCTAAAAGTATAAATATAAATTGAACACATAGTATTAACCAGACTTGTCTGAAAACTGTTCTAATAGTTAGGTATCAATGTATGGACCCATATTTCGGTCTTCCACAGAAACCATTATTAATTTTCGGTGATTAGGTACTACACGGAAATCAAATCGGTAAGTAGTTCTTAAGATCCTCTATCATGGGTCTTCGTTTGATCAATACTGAACGCGACAGCCTATATAAACAATAAGGAATAAACACCAGTTGTTTACCGACAAAGCAGGGTGTTTAGGGCATAATAATCAAGTATGTACGTGACATCATGATCAACTCAATATGGCAGCCGCGACGCCTATAAATAGCGAAATGTCGTCTGAATAATCAATGAGTTCCTTTCGAGACCAACAACAATTTCTCCGTTGTTATGTAATACCTTACCTACCAGTGACTACCAGCAACCTCCAGCGAAAAGTCTAATATACCATTTCTAACTATTTATAACGAATATTTTCAAAAGGCGTTGGAAGTCCAGCGATAACAGCGTGCGGCCACGCGATGGGTGGACAGAATAACGTCAGAGACAAACGCCACATTGCAAACTAACATGCACTGGACCCAAGACAGAGCGGCTTGGAGAGCACTTGGTCAAGTGTCCACATTCGTCACGTCGCTCAGCCATGAGGAAACGACAAGGAAGAAGAAGAAGAACAGCGTGCGACTGTCAATCCAATTTTACATAGATATTTGCTTGCTTCGAAATCATAAAAACGTGGAAATTACGAATTTCCCTAGACCCGAAATCCAGGAAATACCTACCTACCATTTCCCATCTTAAATATTGCGAACACAGTGGGTATTATGTAGGTAGGAAGTTTGTTTTAAATAGAATTTCTTTTAAACGGTGACGTTACGCTATGTGATAGGTACAGTTGGTGCCTGATATCAATTCGGAGAATTAATTATTTTCATTCTTTTTATGACTTCAACATTCTCGAGCGTCCTCTGCCTATGAGTCAATACAGTACGGCGATAAAGCACTTGTTTACTTAATTTACTTTAACCCCGTAACTTCATGACGTGTAAGGTCATTCTTTGATTTCTTTGTAATTTATGGAGTGCAAAAAGATTTCTTGGAAAGCGTCTATCAATAGCATAATAGAGGAATGTCAGACCTCAAAGTCAAGGCTCGATTCGTAAACTATTTATTGTATATTATCGATTTTATTGTGGTAATAAACGCCGATATTATAAATGCTGTGGCAAACAGCATCGCGAGGCGAAGAGTTTAAACAACAGTAGGTTTAAACAACCTATCAGCGAGCTGAAAACTTGCATGGACACTATGAATGAAATTCATTTTTAAAGTGACTACGCATTTTTGCAGCTGGGTGTACAATTGTGCATGTCCAATCAAAATCATTATCAAATTAACCTATTCTTAAAGCTGAATGTATTATGATTGATTACAATTGTCTGCGGCGAGATGAAACTTATCACTCGACGCGACGTTATCACTCAACTAATTCAAAATGGAGTTCATAAGCAACTATAAAGTACGTATTTTTTTAATCAGTCCTCAACATTGATCTTACGTTAGATATTATATGTATATTTACTTTATATTAAAATACTAAATACATAACTCCTTAAGTCCTTACTTAAAACCCATAAAAATAACGTTCTGAACATTAATGCCGAATATTAGACGGTATTAGATAACGGTGAAACAGGTTTGTATAATCGTAATCGTAATAGAATTAAGACCTGTACGGATATGACAAAAAGTGACAGTTGTTTTATCACGTGGATAAATGTGGATAAAGCGATCCATAATAGGTTATAACTATTTTTAGCCATAGCAGTTAGAATTCTAGAGAGCTAGTTAGAATCTATGTTTTACGGGAGTTCCCTCTGCCAACAAACTGTCCTGCAGTTTGGCAGAAGAAAAAACTGTACAAATAGGGTTTATTTCGCCTGAATAAATTATTTATTTATTTTTTCTACTCAAATGGCCGGAAATGTACTTACATAAAGAAATCACGTTTTGTGTAAAATATCTAATAACGGTTACAGCTCCGGTACCTACGGCCCCGGCCCGGTCTAGCGTGAGTCGTCAACCTTTGTGCGAAATTACCGATAACTAACAAATCATAGTCAATCATAGTCTAACTACCTATTATCACCAAGTCTTTCTCATGTTAAAATGACAGTCAAACGTAAATAAAAACCACCTTTCATTTAAATTACAATGTTAGGAACATGTAAAATTAGGTTACGGGTAAGTAAGTTTCATGTGAACTACATAATTACAGGTCTCCTAATGTGTTGTTAAGAGGGAGTATATTCAGAAAAAAAGTAATTAGAAGGAAACTAAAGATATGGCGCGTCGCACGGATTTTGCCATGGACACACAGAGTTATAGCGCAAAATAAAAAAGCGGCCAAGTGCGAGTCGGACTCGCCCATGAAGGGTTCCGTAACAGCAAGTAACATAATAAAATTGCGGTTTACGGTTTATGACGTATTAAAAAAAAAATACTTACCAAATCTTGTTCAAACCAATTTTCGGTGGAAGTTTGCATGGTAATGTACATCATATATTTTTTTTAGTTTTATCATACTCTTATTTTAGAAGTTACAGGGGGGGGGGACACACATTTTACCACTTTGGAAGTGTCTCTCGCGCAAACTATTCAGTTTAGAAGAAAATGATATTAGAAACCTCAATATCATTTTTGAAGACCTATCCATAGATACCCCACACGTATAGGTTTGATGAAAAAAAAATTTTTGAGTTTCAGTTCTATGTATGGGGAACCCTAAATTTTATTTGTTTTTTTTCTATTTTTGTATGAAAATCTTAATGCGGTTCACAGAATACATCTACTTACCAAGTTTCAACAGTATAGTGCTTATAGTTTCGGAACAAAGTGGCTGTGACATACGGACGGACAGACAGACAGACATGACGAATCTATAAGGGTTCCGTTTTTTGCCATTTGGCTACGGAACCCTAAAAAGTGTATATATATAAACGTATGTATTAACTCAAATTACTCTGAAACACACATCTGATTACAATTTTGCTGCTTGTTAGCGTCGTCACGCTTGGTTATATCACTAGTTATTTTATATAGCTAACAAAATATGAAAATTCCATATTTATTTGTTAGATTATAATACCATTGAAAAGGAAAATGAAAAAATGTTTTTTTTTTTATGATTTCATTTTTACCGTTCCAACTTTTACCTAGTGATTTGTTTCATGGCATTTAGCCTTAATTAAAGTGTAACAATTAAATAAAACTACAATTTTTCATCAGCCCCCCCTTAACGCCGGCAGTAAGCTCGAGGGGTTTATGGTCACCAGAAGGACGTGTTTGTAGATTTACTTACGTTTTTGGGTCATGCTCATAAAAGTTCCAGCGTGAAATGTTACGGGAACTAGGCATGGGATCGGTGTGTCGACATATCGATATAATGGTTGACATATGTGTATTAAAAATTAATAATTACCTAATCAAGAGTTCGAAGCAAAGTTTCGAGTCCAGAGTTTTCACAATAACAACGAAGGACTAATCCGATTCGAATAAGGCCTAAGTTTCCCCTGAGTTGGAGGCCAGGTCAGATCAAAAGTCGCTTTCGTAAAAAATACAGACAGACGAACAGAGTTGAACTATAAAGGCTCTTATAATCCTTTTTGGTACAGAACCCGAACTCCAGCCTCCCCAAGTGAGCTGCGGCAAAATGTCGAGAAATCCGAACCAGTAGTATGGAGTGTCCATATCTGTCTCGACTGATCTTGCGTACAATTTGGCTTCAAGTTGCAAGCCCTAGTCTGCGTTCATTTAAAGACTGGTTCGAATTTGCCCACATGGTTTACTTACTATCACCCTAACTGAACCTCTCTTAGGTCTAATAGGCTCATCCCTAAGATTAACGGGTTCAACAAATGAACATCGGAATTAATTGGGGGTGTTCACAGGCGCGCCCGCGATCGATTTACTGTCGCTCGTAATTTGATAACAGCTAATCGCTGGGCGCGACGTCACGGAATGTTTTGGTTTCCGAATGTTTTTCATGAAATAAATAAACAAGGGAAAATTAGTATTGAAGAACTCGACTTATTTAAAAGTACCACGATTTATCTGAATATCATTTCTTTCTCAATTTCTCATATCTTCTTTTTACTACAACTAAGGAGAATCTAGCAGCACCAAACTCGTAGAAATGTGTAGGTAGGTTCTTGAAGTATACAGACACACTCAAACAAAAAACATTACCTACTTCTCTTTTCTTTGTTCTTTCTCGATTAGCAGTCAATATCAAATTCAATGCCAATTCAATATTAGTGTCATTTAAATGAGTGCATGCAGTCAAAACCTGTTCGATATTATCCAAAGAGGTATTTACTTACATTAAGAGTACAGGGGAATGGCATCATATGGTTTAACCTGAGACAACCTTAAGTGGGGAGGTACCGCCTCGTTACAGAATCAAATCACAGTCATTATGACGTTTGTATTTACTAAGTATGCAGTGTTTTCCTGATGGTGAGTAAGGTTGATAGAGCTCCGAGTATGCACTGTGTTGTCTACAACCTGCGTTTCTCCGAAGCTGTGGCGTCTTCGTCATCGCTATATTTTTTTTAAATGATTAGCAAACGCAATTGACACCTCCAGAGTTCCAGTGTTCATAAGTTCCGCTGACCCTTTTCCATTAGACGGGCCGTGAATTTTTGTCATCGCAGTGATATAGAAAATAACGTCATATGCACTTTCTAGAATATATCCCCAGCTGTCATGTAATCAAAGCCTTCTTGGAAGAATCTGCATTCCGCATGCATTTTTACTCGGTGAACGTGTCTGCAAGACGGAATGTCGCTATTTAACATTTTAAAATGGAGCTGTGATAACTGTAGGCATAACTTGTAAGACAAATAGGGCTTGAATCAATCTGCCTACATTTTAAAATACCTACGTGCTAATAGGCTCTTTCCATCGATTGAAAATGCGCTTCAAATAAGAATTTCTTTAGCCAGCCCGACAGATGTGCGTAGTGCCCACACTAAGTCGCGTTTTGTACGGTAAACGAACCAATCTGGAAAACTAAAATGCACTTCCTTAAACTCTACAAAGCACTATTTTCTACTTTAACTTCAGAAAAACTTATTTCACTCCAATGCCGAGCTTAAAATGTGATAATTATCTCAAGTATCTTCAGGGAAGATCAAACAATGCTTTATGAACCGCTCATTTTCATTTTATATCGATAAAAACAATTGAATAGCGTGACAACACTGCTTATCGCGCGACAAACTATTGTTTGAAATCCGATATCGCGCTATCAACTAGGTACCTGCATTTTTTAATGTTTCGCTGGTTGGTCGAGGTTAAATGAATAAATAATCACCAAAGCTGTATGAATTGGCCTCGTAAAATACAGTAACATTGTTGAAAACTGCTGAAAACTGTTTTAATTATGTCAAACGTTATCATTATCGAACTTGTTTTGTTTTACTCTTTTTAAATTTAGTTTAATCGACTTTCCCGGAGCATGATTCGATTTAACAATTTGTCATGGTTTTTAACTGGTTTTGATACGACGTTAAAGATCGCTCACGCTGATTGGTGCATGGTGCATGCGAATGCATGCGAAAGGGTTTTGATACGACCTTAATTTAAAAAAAACACTGACGTTGATTGGTTGGTGGGTCTTCAGCCGAGTCGGCATTCATTGATGGTTTTAGACGGTAAGTAGTCCGCCACTGGTTAGTCCGTCACCCCCCCTGGTTTTACCGGACTCCGGAAAAAAAGGATAGAGTCAGACCAAGAATAGTCTGCAGCGGATTTGATAGCCCACGCAGTGAACGTGTTATTTTAAACGTCAAACTTCTATGAAAGTATGACGTATAAATGACACTTGCACTGCGTGGGCTATCAAATCCGCTGCAGACTTTTTTTGGTCCAACTTTACTGTATTTGCTATCCGGCCAATAAACCAACTTGAGAAGACAGTATTGTGATATTATTTAAACACTGTTGATTGGTCCATAAGAACTCGACTTCCGACGTTTTACGTAATTTAGGAGAATTTAGTAGTTACATACAATCTTTCGAAGATATTCAGATGATATCGAAGATGTGTGCTGTTGATAGTGTTATAGAAACTTAGAAACCTTTAAAAAGCTTCAAAACTTCTTACAAATTACGACCGGCAGAAAAGGAGACAACGGCTTGGTAAAAAAAACTAAACCGAGCCATGACAAAAAATCAATAAATCGCAGATCGATTCGTTTCATCATTTCACTTTCTATGGTGACATAACACAACTGCACTCGTAAAGTAGGTATTGCGTAGGCCAGTTTGTTATGGTCTTTAGAAGTAACTGTAATTATGAAACTAAAATAAAAAAAATACATGACCGTAATAAGATTTTAAAACGGTGTTTCTAAACGCTAATTGGAAAAGAAAAGAATCTAGGGCAAAACGATGATAATCCAGTATACGGTATTCAGTAATAAATTGAGTTTTTAGATTCAAAGTATTCACAACGTTAAAGTCGCTAGGTATACAGTGTGTTTTTTTTAAGTGGGACAGTATGGGGAAATCCCAAAGTATAAGAGATACAGGGAAACTGTCTTAGGAAACATTAGGTACTTTTTTGTGAAAAAAAAAATGGTATAGTCAAAATTTTGGTCAAGTGTGAGTTGTCCCTAAAAATGATTAATTTTGATGAAATTTTTTTTTGACGCACATCTACTCAGTTTCATGAGGGGATCATTTTATTGTATGGGAAGAAAAAAATCGGGACAGCAGAAGTTAGGTAAATTTAATAAAATAATTTTACATTAAAGTAAATGTTCAAAGTGGCCTCCCTCTTGTCGAATGCAGGCACGAGCGCGTTTCAGAACACCTCTGGTAGCTTTAGACAAGGCGTTGTGATGTATGTTGTTCAAATGATAATGCACTGCGTCTTTTAACTCTTGTACCGAGTTGTAAGTATCTGCATAAATTCGACCTTTAAGGTACCCCCAAATGAAAAAATCCAACGGTGTTAAATCGGGTGAACGTGGTGGCCATTTAATAGGGCCATTTGTGCCCATCCAGCGATCAAGAAAATGTTCATTTAAAAACTGTTTCGTAGCGATACTATTGTGGGCAGGGGCGCCGTCTTGTTGGTAGATGATATTATTCAAATTATTTAATGGAATTGCCATATCTACTAAATCCACAGCCATGTTTAATATTTCCTGATATTTTTGACTATTCAATGTTCCATGGTAAATTTTAATGGCAAAGATTTTATTATCTAATATTGCACACCAACAATTAAAGGAAAAGCGGACCTGGTTATGGGTTGCCGTAGTTCGGAAGGGGTTTGTACGTGCCCAATTGCGATAGTTGTAAATTCATTTATTACTGTGGCTCGTCTCTTCCGTTTTAATTTAAAACAGCCTCCCTTTCTTAAATTTTTCACCAGTTTGTCAAAAATTTTGCGGTCCGGTTGATCGCGGTCCGGATAACGTTCCCGATACCACTGTAACGCATTCACAGAGCTACGATAATTTACAAAATACGCTTCAATTAAATCTACTTTATGCGAGTTTGGTAATTCCATGACGAAAACTTAACATAATGTTAACTTTAAACAATGAAATATCAAGTAAAATACTGTTTGTTTCAAGAAGTTCCAAATTTGTTTTTTTTTTAAATTAGATTTGTAAGGTAAGGCTCGCGTAAGAATATCTTAAAGTATTTTAATCCTTTTTAAACCAAATAAAGTGTTCCAAATTCAAATGTAAAACTGGAATAGGCAATATTTTTTAAATAAAAACCTTGCAGTGGGCAGTGGTTTTCAATTTACACGGGTTGTAAAAATGAAAACGATTTTCTTAAATTTGACTAACTTCTGCTGTCCCGATTTTTTTCTTCCCATACAATAAAATGATCCCCTCATGAAACTGAGTAGAAGTGCGTCAAAAAAAAATTTCATCAAAATTAATCATTTTTAGGGACAACTCACACTTGACCAAAATTTTGACTATACCATTTTTTTTTTCACAAAAAAGTACCTAATGTTTCCTAAGACAGTTTCCCTGTATCTCTTATACTTTGGGATTTCCCCATACTGTCCCACTTAAAAAAAACACACTGTATATATAATACATAAGTTCTTAATACTTACATTCCGACCGGCCAAAAGTTCCTTTAGTTGAAATTGCAAAAGGCTGAGAAAACAATAATTATAAATTCAGGTAAACCATACAATTTACTTTTTTTTGTTATAGCCTGGTTTAGTGTCCCACGTCCCACTGCTGGCACAGAATAAATAATAGTACTAGGTACAGAAGACTCACTCTCTAACAAAACGCGTCTGTTACGATCAGCACAGATATGACCGCTAGGTGGCGACAGCCCCACGCGCGGCTTATGGCAAACCCCAAAATTGGGGCCGAACGGATGCACTTTTAGCTACCTGTAGCAAAGCGACGGAATCGCGGAGTGAGTCACGCCTGCTGCTGGGCAAAGGCCTCCCCTCCTTTCCTCTCCAAAGGAGATGGCGGGACGACTTGGACGCATTTAATCCGGATTGGCGGGAAGGTACAAACGATAGGGTTGAGTGGAGGAATTTACTTTTATTTCATGTAATTTGTAAACCATTTATAATAATATGTTCAATCGAGTGACCGTAGCCGGTTATGACTCATACTTTTAAATACCTAATTAGTAATTACCTATATATGTTATTTAAATATTCTCCACCCACTTTAACCCATATACTTATTTTATTTGTTTAATGTCCCAGATATAAGTCCGTGACCTTTAATTGGCCCTGAAATAATTAATATTAAGTTATCGACTTATCGATATTCCTATTGCTACTGGGGCTGCTTTTCTAAATGACCTGTGGACTTTTTTCAAAAAAGAGTTATATCTGGATTCTGGACTGGAATACTGGGAAAAGCAGTTTCTGAACCGATTAGGAAATAGGTGTTTACTCCTTGTGCTACTACTATTGAGATTGAGACCTGAACGAGCGAAAGTCTAAACAATTTTACCGATGTCAGCCACAGTACTTTCTGTACCGAGACTGGATGGAATGGCAAGAACGTTCGTGCGTTTCCGTGAAAACACGATGGAAAATAATTGTGTACTACACCTGTACCAGTATTCACACGAGAGACATAATACTTCGCTGTGTTTTAAATATAGATGAACGAGTCAAAGGCGTTTTTAGTGTACGTGTTTTACGGGCCCATGTGAAGAGGCGCGCTGGCCTGTTAATTGACGGAGGTGGTAATGTGATGTGTTAGTTAGGTGTGTGTCATTGGCTTACTAATACAGTGCCCCCGTGGTACTAAACATATATATTGGGCATCCTGGATCTAATTTGATTTCTTTTTTGTTTAAGATAATCAACTGTCTTAAGATTTAGGCAATCCCGGGGGAATCGAGTTTTGTGGGCGCCCCGTCGCTATAATACACTTTGCATGCTGCTAAGAAACGAAAAAATATATCTACAGAATACTACGAAAATAACGGGATGTATTATGGATACACTATGGTTTTAGTGCATGTTAATTTGAAACATTTGCTACATTCGACAGTCTGGCTGGTAACCCAAAGTGACAAGCACGATACATTTCATTTCACTGACGAAAACCGACAAAAACCAAAAGAAAGAGTGCTAAGAAGAAGTACAATAAAGGTAGTGCAGTATCTAATGGCAGAAAACCAAAATAAGTCTCATCACTCATCAGTAGGGATATTTGTTTCGCCTAATATGTTCTTAAGTTTCGGTTACAAGTTACAAGTGGTGTCCCCTATCGGCCATCTTTAGCACTACTACAATACGTGAACCGCACTAAAATGTAGGTGTTGCTGAGATCATTGAACGACCTAGTTAGCAAGCTAGTTCTGTTGAATAGTAGTATACAGTAGGTGGCACTAAGAACACAGGCCAGACTTGGTGGCCAATGACTGACTGACTTATAAAAAGAATCGCAGGTTTTATTTTAAGTAGCCAAGTTCCTACGCTTCATTGGAATACTATTCCCAAAGCATGTATCTTTCGCATTCGATTTCCTAAACCTCTCTGGAAGATATCTTTATTGTGTGACACAATGACTTTTTCAGTGTGTTTTATATCTCTGCATCCTAATCATATAATGTTTCAGAAGAGTGTAATTTTACTGTCATCCTAATCTGTAAGTAATTTAACACTGTTGGTACTTACTTGAAGTACTGAAAATATTGCCAAAAACTTCATCATGACAAACACAAGGTTCCCTTGCGTAGGTACTCTTGCGACGGTGGAATCCGAATCTTGTTGACAGTGCCCACAATTTCTTACCCTAAAATTTTCTATACAAACAGCAACTGTCCATCGGTGGACCTTATGCCTTTTGTAATAAGGCTTACGAACTGTCAGATTAACAGTGTGGGTGATGATACTAACTTACTAAAGTCACTGTTAGAGCGTTTTCACATTGTCCAATCCGATATCGGATGTCGGAAGGAAATAAAATGTAAGATGTATATGTTTCTATGTATTTATTTATGCATTTAATAGCTGCAGCTGTTTTCGTCATTGCCACCTTCCGACTCCGATATCGGAAAGGCGCGTCCGATAAATTCCGCCATGTCGGAGCCCCCCGTCAGCTGTCTGGCCGATAATATTTGTTTGTGTGCGTATGTATAAGCATAATGTTTGTTGTAGTGTACGTGACCGCTGAAGACGGCGCCCAGGCGCGCCGCCGCGGCTTGACTACGCGGATGTAGGATCGAAAAATGCTTCACGCTCTTAATATTCACTAACCTGCAACACAGACGCGACCAGCGCCGTCATGGCCACCAGCATCAACTGCTGTCTAGCGTACTCATGAAGCGGGTTCCCGCAGCCCTGCTGGAATATCGCGCTGTGGTCAGACACGTAGGGCTTCTGAGCCAGCGTGTCGAGGATGCCCTTGCCTGTGCAGGATACGGGGATGTTGTTGGTGTGGAGGAAGTCTCCTGGGCCCGTAACGCCGCAGCACTGCATCTGAAATGGGAGATTTGGTCATTTACTGGAAAATTTTAAAGTAGAAGATGCTCAATCCTTAAAACTGAACCGATTTATTTTAGTGTCTTATTGTTTGTAGTTGAGCATTTGTGATAGGTAACTACCTTTTTCTAATACTCCTCATAGGTTATAAGTAGGAGTTGTATTAAATCTATGATTGCAATGATATATAATTTCCAAATTATCAGTAGCCTTATTAAAACTCAAAAGGAAACTCTAAGAATCGCATTTATATTAGGTATATTGAAGTATTGGCCTGAAAATAATGTCTTGTTCTTGATAGGGTCAACCGAGGTAAATGCGTCTTTTAAACAATTCTTCTATATGGAACATTTTAGAACTATTGCAATCCTCCCTGTCCGTTGTGTGGTCACTGAACTTTTAGTGTACCTAGACGGCTATAATAGTTCTAATACATATGTTGCGTTTTGAAGGTATCTTCGAAAGACGCATTACCACAAGAGACGCATTTATCCCGGTTGGCCTTACAACAGAACATGACTGTCCTCTTATGCAGTTTGCCCTACCGCAACGACTCATAGAAGTTGTCCTCCTTGTCGTCCATGCATGCAGATAGAACGCCGTGTTGGCCTTAATATCCAGGTCTACGCAGTTCCAAACAACCATCCCACACGAAGCAGGCAAACTCGATCACCAGGATCAGTAGGTATACAACTTACATCTTTATGCAGTTTATCCCATCGCAGCAAGTCGTACGACCTGTCCTCCTTGTTTTCCAAGGTGTACTGCAGATAGGACGCCATGTTGGCCTTGATCTCCAGGTCCACGCCGTCCCAAACGACCATGGCCCACACGAAGCAGGCAAACTCGATCACCTGGATCAGTAGCAGGCACTTACATCTTTATGCAGTTTATCCCATCGCAGCAAGTTGTACGAGCTATCCTCCTTGTTTTCCGATGTGTACTGCAGATAGGACGCCATGTTCGTCTTGATCTTCAGGTCCACGCCGTCCCAAACAACCATAGCCCACACAAGGCAGGCAAACCCGATCACCAGTATCAGTATACAACTTACATCTTTATGCGGTTAGTACCACCGCAGCAAGTCGTATGAGCTGATCTCCATGTTTATCAAGGTGTACTGCAGATAGAACGCCATATTGGTTTTGATCTCCAGGTCCACGCCGTCCCAAACAACCATAGCCCACACGAAGCAGGCAAACTCGAACACCAGAATCAGTAGGTATACAACTTACATCTTTATGCAGTTTATCCCATCGCAGAAAGTCGTACGAGCTGTCCTCCTTGTTTTCCAAGGTGTACTGCAGATAGGACGCCATGTTGGTTTTGATCTCCAGGTCCACGCCGTCCCAAACGACCATGGCCCACACGAAGCAGGCAAACTCGATCACCACCACTAGGATTAACAGGATACCGGTCTGGAATTAAATAAATGTGCATTATTAATAGTTTTAAAAAAAGTGTATCATACTTTCTTTTGAAAAACTTACTACTTATTGGATGGTTTCGACTCATTATCACGTGGACTATTGATTTAAATAAAGTATCCCAATAATAGTCCTCGTCATTATGAGTCGTAATAACCCATAAGTTGATAGATTTAAAAAAATTGGTAGGTACTTTTCATTCTCAAAACGCACTAATACTTGTTCTGGATAAGGTGGACGCTTTTGGGACCGGCAAATGCATAATCATATTAAATACTGCCCAAATCAAGTTTTAGATGTCTTATTTAAATCAATACGACCAGCGAAAACCCCCGAATATGTGACTTGGTGAAACTAAGTTCAACTAGTTACTCCTTAGGAGTAGGTAGGTACCTACTTATAGATATAATATTCGATGCATCCTTGGTCAAGAGTCAAGATCCAATTTTGCGTGCATTAAAGTGATGTAGACACGCAATCTACGTATATCGCACTTGTATCACATAAAGATTGAATATATCTCCTATTGTCTTTATAATATGATTTTAAAGTATGCGTCTACTTATTTGATACCTGTAATTTCAATGGCATTTGTTATGGCATTACATAAGTAAGAGTCAGGTACAAGAAACTGTGTGAAAATACGCACAATGGTGACATGAATTTGATGCATAGACGTAGCCGTCCTCCAACCAATCCAGGCTATGGAGCATGTGATAATGGCCATCATCAGAAGCAGGATTGCGGGGTATTCCACATTCACCCCTATGAAGTGCCGGTAAATGAAGAGCCGATATAAAAGCCAGCCGCTAACTCCAAACAGTACTACTGCTGACATCTGTGGACAAACGGAGGGATTATTTAGTTACTTGCGAACATTACCCGACCGAATTCCAAAGTCGACATACGCGACAAGCTTTCCAGTTCTAGATTCCTGTTAACTATGACTACTAACGCCACTAAAGTTCGTCATGTGTCATGCTTAAATTAATCCGATTGAATTAATTGGAAGGAAGAAGTTTAGCGAGCTAATTCTTCAAAGTAATGACTGAAAAAAGTGTGTCATAGCAATTGATCCCACAATTAATCACTTAACCTTATCATTATTTACATTATTCCACTGAATTAACAGAAGTTTTAACTGTAAACATTAGTTTTGCCAAGCTGTTGTTATGACTACGTAGCGAATTACTTATAACGGGAACGGAGTTTCCCCGTTTTTCAGTGAAAAACTTATAAATAATACTCACTGCGAATAGTACGTTGAAGATAAGCACTAGGTACTTCCAACAGTTTGCTGAGATGGCCATTGTAATGTACACAAATCCCTTCACATGTCAAGTAATGTTTGAAAGTGGACTCATAACAAAGAGCCCGGTCGTTCCACCTCACGGATTTGTTTGTGTTCTGTCTCTGCGTGGTGCGTGCGCGCCCACGGAACGAGCGCCGACTGGGCCGAGTGATGCAACTGAGCCGCACTTCAGAATTAACCATTCGACATTTATCTTGATGAACAACAATGGTCTTATCGCAATTACTAAAATCCAATGCGTATCGACATATTGTCGACAAAGTTCTGAGGAAACAAGTTACTCATCAAAATATCGCTTATCAGACTTCAAATGATAACGATGTATACAGGTGTACCTACTTGAACGGTTGATCTAACCTAATTCCTGTAGGAGATAACCTAGAGTTTAGTTTGAAACGTAGAGTGCAGGCGAGGTATTCTTGGCCCTGCGACATGATACATTTTCTATTTCCGTGACACCGTTGGCGGTTTACGCTACGTCTTACGTAGGCGAACAACGCGCGAACGCGGCGCGGCGCGGCGCGGCGAAATCAATCCTTTGATGCCCATAGAAGTGTCCTACGTAAGCGATCTCGTTGCGAACGCGGTGCGGCGCGATTTGCACGCGAATGTCAGGCGGCGCGGCGCGGCGCGGCGCGGCGGCGGCCGCTTTCGCCGCACCGCGCCGCGCCGCGTTCGCGCGTTGTTCGCCTACGTAAGACGTAGCGTTACTTTCGCTACGTCAGCTACGTGACTCGAGTAAAATGACTTACAAATATACATGACGGGCCCATCATGAATAATCCATTAAACATGGAATAATCTGGATAGAGGCCTGAAGGAGAAACACGTTTTAAACATCATACGCATAGTTATAACACATTTATTGTTTCTTTACAATTAATAGTTTACATGAAAATCATGTAGGTGCTCTGTGTTTTTAGTGACACAATGTGTACATAGGTAGGTCCATGCTTAGTTCTCGTAAATGGTACAGCATTGTCTAACTAAAACCAACTAATACAGTAAACAAGATAATAACATTAATCATAAGTATATCGTAAAATGCAATCATTCATATACCTAAATCGCAAAAACACAAATCTTTCACTAAAGCGTCGGGCATGGTTTGCATACGGAGTTTCCCAATCAAATCGTCAATTTCTTCCTTAATATCGGGACTGATAGGCCCTACTTGATTTGCCGTACGGATCATAGCCCTCGCCTTATCAGTGAGTCGTTCTTTCATCGCCAGAATAGCCAAAAAAGCCCAGCCATCTGCAAGCATTGGCTCCAAATCGACAGCGGTAGTGCCCCAACGTTCAGCCCTGTATCGATCTCCAATTTGATCGTATATACGCCCAATAAGGAGAGCTGAATGGCCTCCTGCAGCTATCTTATGACAACGAGCTGCTCTCTGCAATGCTGCGCTAGGGTTAGTGTGAAAAGTTCCCCGAGCCGCTCGCAAAAGTAAAACTGGACATTGCTCTGCTCCTGCATGATCCGCTTTCAGAAATGACACCTCGCAGTCCCCATCCCAACCGTTAATACACGCTAAGCAACTGGTCTGCATCTGTAAGAGAATAGCACTTGGACCAAATCTACTGATAGCTTTCTGTGTCATATCTAACGCCGGTTCATATCTTCGTCTTAGGAGAAGAGAGGCGGCACGAATATAATACACATCGACGCTAACTTTACTGTTATAATTATAATGCGATCCTCTGTTAAAGCATCCGTTCTCCACGCATTGCAGCAATCTCTCAGTAAAATGATAGCATTTTAAACAGAGGAAGAATGCCGCTGAAATTAAAAATGGGTCTGTGACTGCTACTACAGTTGGAATCCAAAATACTTGCTCTTCTCCAGTTGTTTGCGCCCAACGCTCGTAAAACTTTTTCCATTCCCGGGGTAGCATAAACGCTTTTCTCATATTCTTTGCAGCTACGAATGCTGCATATTGATCGCCGATATAATGATACTGTGTGTGGACAGCTGCCCAAGATATTGAATTAGAAATTCCGTCTGAGTTGTCACCCTTTACAGCTATTCGTAAAGCAGCACTAGCAGTTTCATTTCCCTCTGGGCCTTTGTCGAATTCTTGTGCACCAAATAACCACAATAAATATTTGTTTTTGACCTGAATAGTTAGCGCTCGTAAATAGTAATTTCTAGCCTCTGCATCGTTTCTTGCTTCAAGGCATAATAGAGCTTTAGACAAAAGTGATCTCGGATTTGTATCTGCTGCAAAGGTTTCAACGTAATAATTAGCTAATCTCGTGTCTCCAGCTAATCGACATCTTGATGCAGAAAAAGGCGTGGGGGCTCGAGGTTTAGGGGGTCGCGGCTGGAACGAAGCTGTTACAGCGCGCCTGGCCGCGGCGTGCTGGCTTGTTACTGTATCTTGCCATTCGAGAGTCGTACAATCACCTGGTGGAAACTGCCTTATCATCATACGCACACGCATCATCAGTCGGCTCGCCGCTGTGCGCTTAATGCTTTGACCCATACGCACAGTGCCTCGAGTCGCCAAGACACCTAACTCTGTGTGAACCGCTAATGCTCCACAATCTTTCCTTATTTGTCGAGCATCTAACGACGGATCTTCTGAAGGCGCTTCCGGAGGAAAACTATTAACGGGAGTTGGCGGTCCTTCACCAGGTAACAATCCTAAGGTGTTGAAAAGAAACGACAGTTTCGTCTTTGGCACGAGTGGTTCCACTAAATCGAATCTGAGAATAATGTAGGCGCAGTGGCCGTATTCATCTCTTAGAACAGGATCCGCGTCTCGAGCACTGGTAGCCTTAGCGCTAGTAGGTGGCAATTCCAACAGTGGCCCACATGTTGGTAAACCATTTTCGTTATATAACAATAACCGTGTGCTGGTCGTAACTCCAAATTGTGCGGCTTCCAACAACACGTTTGCATCGATGAATCCCATATATCGACCACGCAATTCTTGTTTTCCAACCTTTGGTATTCCAGCCATTTCAATAAAAAGAGGGGATGAGAGTCTAGTTCGCAATAGTAATGGATCTACTAGGACTCGCTGCATGGAATTCCAGTACACTGATCTACACTCTGGAGTGTTTTGGACTTCCAAATCCGACGGTACAAATACGTCATCACATGGCACATTGAATTGTGTATTAGCTGCATAGCGAGCTTGGCTGACTGTTGCCCACACAGATTTGGTAGCAGAACGAGAGCTTAAGGACTTGCCAAAATTTACAGCTGCAGTTTGAAGAACTTCATCGAGAGCAACGGCTCCCAAATAAACAGTTCCATCCCTAGCTGGAGGTAAGCAGTGTGCAGAAACTAATGTCATAAGAAGAGTGCTTTTATATAATCTTGCCTCAGTCACTACATTCACCGTTACTTCAACTGATAACCCTGTATCTTCGCCGGTATTTATTGATACTAGAGGCAAGGTTACACATACTTTGTCTGCCCCAAGTACCAAAGGGAATAAGTCTACCGTTCCTCCGGCGCGATTATCTCCGTGTAGCAAAGGGTCTGGATCTTTAGGTCCCTTACCTCCAGACGCTCGGAGCAAACATATTAATGGTTGACTTGCAACTAACTGCTGAATTTCAGGTTGCTCAATGTTTATCGGTAAAAGAGTCGTTTCTAGTAAATCAGCTTGCCATTTACATTCAATCAGAATAAATTCATTGAATAATACCAAAAACATATATTGCCCGGCACCCGGAGGAGTACCCTCAAGAATAACAGAACACCGGGGTACTAGTTCTACTGATGATATGGTGTCTTCTCCGAAACTGGATTTCGATTGTGGCATTTTTAACAAATGCAAGTGGTTTTGAAATCGTAATAATGATTAAATAAAATGGTAGCTAATGTAGTAAATTATTTCATTTCATAATCAATAAAACGGAACATTCACCAAAGGTAAGTTTTCATTTATTGTAGTTGTCAAGTTGAGCTGCCAATATTTTGTAGAAAAAAATCTAGCATAGTTTGCAAAAATAGGTTTGTTATAACTCTAAGCCCCCATTCGCACGAGTTTTTCGGGTTCCGTACCCAAAGGGTAAAACGGGACCCTATATTACTAAGACTCTGCTGTCCCTCCGTCCGTCCGCCCGTCCGTCTGTCACCAGTGGCCCATTTTATAAAGCTACAAGTTACAATTTACAAGCCGAAGTCTCTTTCTAACCCTATGTGTTAGAACGAGACTTCCGCTTGTAAATTGTAACTTGTAGCTTTATAAATTAGGCCACAGGCTGTATCTCACGAACCGTGATAGCTAGACAGTTGAAATTTTCACAGATGATGTATTTCTGTTGCCGCTATAACAACAAATACTAAAAACAGAATAAAATAAAGATTTAAGTGGGGCTTCCATACAACAAACGTGATTTTTGACCGAAGTTATTTAAGCAACGTCGGGCGGGGTCAGTACTTGGATGGGTGACCTTTTTTTTGTCTTTTTTTGCATTATGGTACGGAACCCTTTGTGCGCGAGTCCGACTCGCACTTGCCCGGTTTTTTTCAACGCGCGTTAAAGCGCTTGCATCTGTCCGCACTCAAAATTCGATTTAACGACCAAGGCTTAAAGTCGAAAATCCAACAACGCTTGATAATAAGCACCACCGCTGTCGTGTGTATCCATTTGTGTCATTCAAACGCTTTTTATTAATAATTCAAGCGCTCGTGCGTATGAGCTCTAAGGGTTTTCCTGCGTTCCACTTTTTACAAGCTTTTTAATACTACAACGATGGCAAACTCATTGAAAACCAATTGGTCTGTGGGTCCGCCTAAGTTTAAGCGGCCATCGCAGCCTATGACCGCTTGTAACTCTAGCGGAGCACACAACACGAGCGCTTATAATGCTTCACAAGTTCACATAATTATCCTCTAAGGTTCACGTACCTTACCATGTTCCGCAGTGTATGATTGGTAGGTATATTACTTTCTCGTCCCACCTCATAACTGCGTCCGACATCCGTCCGCAAGGATGGATGTTATAAGCCCTTTAGATTAGTCTACGTTGGCCCAATATTCGGCGTATTTTATACAGCCCGGCGGGCCACATACATATAAAATACATCTCATTGAAAAAATGAGGCAGATGTAGGCTCACTCGACTTGACGCGACATCGAAACGCAAAACAATGTGCAATAACTAAACGCAATCTGACGTTTCCTGTCACAGCCATAGACATAATATATATATAGACGGTGTCTCAGCGAGCTGTCACTGTTGCCACTTTTGTTTAGTGTACGATTAACAATTTAACACCACATTGCTGTAGCCATGTCGATAAAGTCATATCGATAAACTATCGACATTTCTTAAAATTTTAATTTTACTTCAAAGGTTTGACGATATCTAAAATGAACAAAAACGCTTTTATTCTTTATTGTGGTTATCAGATCACAATTTTATCGTCACGCCCCAGCAGGGAACCAAGGGAAAGTTCAGATATTTAATTAAAATACATAAATACCTACTAAGATATGTGTTCCGCAATAATTGAAATATTTTATTATATTCTAATATATTTATTATTCATTAGCATTTCAATTATGTATATATTTAACGAAGATATTGAAGCTTCAATTAATAGCTATTTCGTTCCGCTGTGTAGCGTTTATCGATATAAAGCATGATTAAAATCGACTTTTCATTTCCCTAAAAGAGCACACATACACGTTTTTATGCACACATGCACAGCCTGGATGCATCAAAAAAGGCAACACTTGATTTGAAGTTCACCTTGTTAACAGTATGGTTGTCCTTTTTTGACAAATGGCATTTTAAAAGAGCGAGGAGAGAGAAATGATACTAGTTGCTGCGCCGTCAAAGAGAACAGAAAACGTAGGGGCCTTGGTCACAGCATAGAAGGTACATAGAAGGTAGGATCCTATAGAAGTGGTATTCGCGCGCCTTCGTGAGGGACAAAACATTCGCAATGTGACACTTTGATTGGTCGAATCGAATTTATTTGTTGCCCACCATAAAACCATAATACAAACTAAATTTACGGCAGGGAAAAAATAACGTGAGACTGTGACAAGGACATACAATAATATAGCGCTTTCGCTGCTACTCCTACTGAAAGATATATAAGACTATCCCGTTTGGTCATTTCCCCCCCAGCCCCTCATGCCAGATCCAGTTGTACACTAGATTCATGTGTCACAATCACGGACGACGGACGTCAAACGTCAAAGTGACGTTTTGTGACACTCAGATGTTTACACGTACCTATTTTAATTTTCTTTATTATTCAATTGGACAGTAAATAAATATATAATAACAATTAACTGAAAAATGCTACAAAATGTACACGTTATTACATGGATTTTATAAGTACCTGGTTCAGAAAGACGAATACTGCGTATTAATATTAGGTCTTGACAATGCAGGGAAAACGGTACCTACTTTTTAGCTCTATCTTTGTTAAGAAAGTTATTTGTGTATGTTAAGTTAGTCTTACTGAAATTTATTTTGGTTGCAGACTTACCTTGAAGCCACAAAAACGAAGTTTACGAAGAAGTACAAAGCCTTGAACCCGAACAGGATAACGACGACTGTTGGACTCAATATAGGAAAAATAGATGTGGACGGAGTGAGACTAAACTTTTGGGACCTTGGAGGGCAAGTGGAGCTTCAATCTCTGTGGGACAAAGTAATGAATCATTTATATTAACCATTTTTAAGTGCAAAATATTTACAAACAATGTCAATGTGTTCAGGCCCTGATTTATGGCTCCTCTACACGATGGGCCAACGGCGCCAATCCAAGGAACGCATTTATGCGTTAGAGGGAGCAAGTGATATTGCTATCTCATTCTACCGCATGGCTGCATCCCTTGGAGTGGTTGGTGCTGGCCCATCGTGTAGAGGAGCCATTAGACACATAGGCAGTGGTGGATTTGCCCTAAGGCCAAGTAGACCCGGGCCTAGTGCGGCAAGATATTAAGGGTGGCAAATTGTGACAAAAATTCGCTGATGATAACAAGAAATAACTCAAAATGTAGACAATAAGATGGGTGATGAGAAAGGGGCGGCTACAGGGCCTGGGGCCTAAGGCAGCAAAAACTGCAAATCCGCTACTGCACATAGGGTCCCTAGGCACTTAAAAGGGGGTCCCTTTCTCCATCTGAAAACCATTGCTAGGTTCCCTGGGCCCCTAGGCCCGTGCCTTGTGGGTATAGGCAGAAATCCGGCCCTGAATGTGTTGTACTTTAACAATACATAGTATATTGTGTAGGTCTTAATTATGTAGGCTAGTGCCAGCAGACCTTGCCCTGTCTATTCCTAGAATTGTGTCAAATTATTGTTTTACACCATGTTTTTTTATACCCCGGATGCCAGCCCTTTAAGCCAAATCTCAAAGAACTCAACTAGAGAAAGGGGCAAGATATGATGGCACCATCTATTGGACAAACCGTTGACAGTTGCTATCCCAATTGAAAAACTGAAGTTTAAATAATTTTCGTGTGTGTTTCAGTACTTTGCTGAATGTCATGCGGTAATCTATATTGTAGATTCTTCTGACAGAGAGAGGATATCAGAGTCTAAGGAAACTTTCGGTATGTATGATAAATAAATGTGGTTATCAAACAATGATGACAATGCAATTTCCGTATGCAGCACCTACATGATAAATTTAACACATATCAGTAAAAGAATAAGGATCAAAGTCAAATGGCGTTCTAAAAGTTTTAATGCTGTGTCAAAAGATAGTAAATTTACTTTGACAATATGCCTCTATACTAAATTCTCTTTGTTAATACTGATGCTTTTCTTTTCAGACAGAATGATAGCATCAGAGCACCTATCAGGGGTCCCTCTTCTGGTCCTGGCCAATAAACAAGACATTCCAGACTGCATGGGAGTACATACAGTCAAGCCTATATTCAACCAAAACGCACATCTTATTGGCGCGAGGGACATCATGCTAATGGCCACTTCCGCGCTCACTGGGTATGGTTTTGATAAGACAGTTAACTTAGGCCCACTTGCACCATACCACTAACCCTGGGTTAAGTGGTTTAACCGTTAACCCAATGTCAAATTGTACTGATAACCATGGTAACTCCAGGTTTAACCGGTTAACTCCGGGTTAGTGGAATGGTGCAAGTGGCCTTTAACCTCGTAAGGCCTGTAGTGCCTCATAATTTAAATCATATTTAATTGGAACAAATTCGCTTTTGCTTTGTTTCGTTCCATTTTCAATTTTCAAACAACGCAACTTTTTTCTACACGTAACGAACATAGTTCGTTTTTTTTAGCATTAGAAAGGTAACAATCTTGACGTGTCTTTTTATTAAAAAATATTTAAAAACGCTTTAAAAAAATTGTTTATATTACTTATGAAAGCAAAATAATGTAAAAGATCGTATATGATTTATAATTCTAACATACAGTTTGGCAAAAAAGAGTAGAAATTAAAAAGTGGCAACACTGTAGTGTCGTCCCTTTCAAACCAATTTATATAAGAAAACGGGACGACACTACAGTGTGGCCACTTTTTAATTTCTACTCTTTTTTGCCAAGCTGTATTTGCTGTGATGACTTATTTTTCAATGGTGTTTTTTAATAAAAAAACATGTCAAGATCGCTTACGGCTATTTAGGGCTGTCAAAATTCAAGCCATTCTTAAATTCTTATCTGTGGTCGTGCACGCAAATGAACGTCAAGTTGTGTCAACCCTAATGAGTGCTCGTAGTTGAACCGAACGGAGCGGAGCCGAGTTTGCCCGAAGTCAAGAGTTTCGCACCCCTGATTAGTTCTTGAAAATTTTTAATAATGGCGGAACCATGGGGGTCTACAGCTCATGGAGCCACTATTAATATAAGTACATAGTATGGATTAGTCATGGGTCATAAAGTAGAATAGAATGATGACATTGACGACCATAGACTGAATGAATGGCATGTTAAGTTCTATCTAGTTATTTTTTAAATGTAAGTTATTGCAGTGAATCACTTTAACGGTGATTTGTGACACTTGGTAAATTAAATACCTTATTTTAAAGTCGTAAGGACCATTATCGAGTGTTTTACACAAAGAGGATAAATTTAATAACATATTGAAATACAACGAGTATAGAATTTGAGAACTGGATGTGGTAATCTGTGACATAACTTGCTTATCAAGTTTAAACAGAAGTCAAAAAGATTTATGAAAAAAAAATAGTCATTATTACTTAACAGCTGAGTAAACGTTTATTACGGACGTTTATAATGCAATTCGAGACGCGAAGGTGGTTATTAGGCCCCGCGCACACTGTCGTTTCCCGCCAGCGGTAAAGCGGCAAAAAAAGTAACTGTTTCTGTGAGTCTATCTGTTACCTTTTCACGCTTAAACTCGTAAGACCCACCATACCAAGTTTCCCTATTTTTAATTTGAACCATGTTTTATAAGAAAATTATAACGAATTTCGTTTGTTTTAAAACGCAATGAAACAAAAGAAATGCTACTTTATTTGGGTCATGAAAGAATGCAACGAATATGTACAGTCGCCATCAGATATATCGGAGCGGCCAAGGTGTTCACAATATCTGAACACGCACTCTAATGCCTTCACAATAAAGGCGTGTTCAGATATTTGTGAGCACCTTAGCCGCTCCGATATATCTGATGGCGACTGTACATTGTAATGTACAATTTAGTCTCACGAGGATAAACTACTGAACCGATGAAAATTGGTATGGCGATAGTTTGGCGCCAGAGGTCTGTGCCAGAGGACAAACAGGATAGTTTTTATCAATCATCATCCTACCACGCAGACGAAGTTGTGGGCGGAAGCTAAGCAAGGGTGGTATTCCACCTATCCAATTTCTTTGCCCAATGTGTATTGCGTCTCACATTTTACTTTAATGAGAGAGTGAGACGCAGTGACATTGGACAATACCACCCTAACGAATAAATAGAGTCCGTCCAAGCTAAGTCGGCTGTCCTAGAACCAGAGGCCCTGCCGCGTACCACCTTCGACGTGTTGCCTCCTTATCATCACACTTACGTACAAATTTACAAGTGCGACAGAGAGGCAAGACTTCGAAACGTGTTTCGCGGTAGGCCCTCAACAGGGAAGTGTCACTGTAGACGTCATATCTTCATAGGAATCGTGACGAGTTTATACGTCCCACGCGTTGAAGGGGTTAAGCGCAAAATATATGTCCATAAACCAGCGTTGCGATGCGTAAGTATTCGGCAATGCGACGCGCCTATCACAGTAATATGTTTGCAATGCACGAGTTTATGCAAATAAATGTGTCGTTTTCGTTGCTATCAACAAAAGGTACCCACATCCTCGACTGTCGATAAAGACGACTTCCTATTGCATCTTTATTGGCAGTAGCGCCTTAATGACAACCGATAATAAGTTACCTTTTGCTTGAGAATTCCATAAATTATTAATTTACAGTGATGGAGTCGACGAGGGCATCCGGTGGCTAGTGGACTGCATCAAAAGGAACAGCGAACAGCGCCCGCCGCGCAACCACGATGAGAACTTATGAAATCATTGCGACACCTTATCCATAACAAAATTATATATAACTGCTCGTCACAGCTGAATATTAACGAGTTTTCCTATTAAGATAATGATGCGGAGCGAACCATTGTTTTGTACATACATTATTGACATTGTAAGAATAAAAGTTATACTGAACGGTGTCTGTGTTGCTGTCCTTTTTTAGTGATAAGTGTACCTTTGATAAGAGATAGTGTAATTACTAGATATTTGTGGGGTATCTACTACCTGCAGCTGATAAAACTGTGATAACAGTACAGTTTGCACTGTTGTGGAATTGTGTTGTGTTTGTGAAATGTTGATGTTTAAGTGATTTATAATATCTGAGCCTATCAAATTTAGAACAATATGGCTTATCCCATGTATGAAGTCGATTGGAGTGTGCTGCCGCCAGAACAAAATAGAAGGTGCGTTCTTATTTTATAATTTTAACACCAGTAACGAGTAGTTCATAAAACAAATACTGAAAATAAAAGTTACAAAATTTAAACAGGTTGTGGCAATCTCGATACAAATATTATGGCAAGGACGAAAAAGAGATAGAAAATTAGGCTGCTGAAAAGTTTTCCTTTTCCACGTTGCGCTTACTTTTCCTTTTTCCAGTCAAATCAAGTCCAACATATATTTTGATGATTTTGAGAAACACATAATTGGGTCCTCCAATTTAATAAAATATTTTATGTATTTATACTAATCTTTTTAAGCTTTTAACTTGTTTTGTAAATACAAAGAAACTAATTTGATTATCAAATTGAGGAACGTCATGCGACGAGTCACGGCGGCCATGTTGAATTTTGTACAACGCACAGGGAAATGTCAGCTGGCGATTGCCGTATTATTTCTGTCTGTTTCTAAAACTGTGATAAACATTTCGACGGAAAATATAGGATAGATAATACCTTGTTTACACCAAGAATATAACTCATGTAGTCATTATGAGATCGGTATATAAAAAGTGAAATTATGACAGAAGTGAATCAAAGGTGGCATGCGATTTCTCTCTTACATTTTTATAGTTTGTGACGGATAAAATGCTATTATGCTTGACTTTTTACTCATAAATTACTCTTTAGTTTCTTTGGTTTTGATATAAAAGTGCTCAAGTGATAACTCAACGGTTAAGTGTGTTTATTATCTAAAACCGAAACAAGTTGCATTCGTCAAGATTTATTTTCCCCATATTTTGTGATCCCTGGACAAAAGCTGAGTGAAAAGGATTATCATTATAAGTGTACACGATGAACGGCTCCGAATCCGGGTAATTTTTGTTTTTGGTTATATTATTAGTTATCAATTATCTAGTTTAATATGACACGACTACTAACTATCAAACAAGATTGGTTATTGGTGTGCACACATTCTCCATGCACTGATCTTCCAGTTAGTTAAAATACATATTTACATAACATAAAATAAACCTATATATATTATATTCCTACTACAACTTCTCCACATACCTTTGTTGATGCTCTTGTAGGTAAATCTTAAAAATGATTTTGTTTGCTTTAAGTGCTTGCCTCTTTTGTTGGAAAATCTAATTAAACAATTCATGTTTCAATTAGTTTCAAAATAAATATTATATTTGGCCAAATTGAGTACAGAACACTAAAAATATATATTTTAACTTACAGTGTAGCAAAAATAATCTTCCTTTCCTAGGCTGTCCCTATACACATAACATTTTCTAACATAGTGCCACTGTTCTCCTGTCTACTATCTCCATACCAAATTTCATATAAATTTGTTCAGAAGTTAAAGTGTGAAGAGGTAACAGAGTTTATTTAATAAATTAAGATTTAAGTCGGATATAACTGTTGACCCGAGCCAGCGGTATACATGAGTATTTCCTGCCTCACCAAAAAAAAAATATTTAGCTTTATTTCGGAACATTCAAAATTCCATAAAAAATTGTTAATACCATTATTATAGCTACATATTAGTAAATAAATTAAAATCGGAATCGGGTCAAAATATAATAAAAATCATTGACAATATCAACTTAAGTAATACCTTTTAGATTTATAATTTAATACTTAAGTAGGGATTAGTCAGAATTTTTATTACCTAATTCTATATCCAGTCTTAGTACAGGAAAGACACTGTAACAACTTACTGGAACCCATATTCCGCAAATAAACAATCATTCATTCATTCATTCAAGATATTACCAATCACACAATATAAATGAGCAATTGATCCTAATTGACTGCAGTGCTATCTATCAGGTGGCATTGCAGGGTCCGTTGTCACAGAGGTCAATATTGCAATTATCTTAGAAATTATTGATAAAGTTATGTATTGGTTACTGCTTACATACCTAACCGAACATAGTAGTTATATGTGTATTTTTATCTAATGGGTCACTATTGTTTCTCAAAAAGCTTTAAGTTGTGATGTATGGTTCAGAAACGCGTAACTTTTCAGGATGGCCATAAAACAAACCTAACGTAATCTTACGTAAATCCTGAAATTAGGACTAATGATAATATGACAAACAATTTGTTTATAATAATGTAAACAAAGTCACATGACTTGGTCATTCAACCTTTGATAAAGAATAAAAAGAGAAAATAAATTTATTCAGTAAGTAATGTAAGTATGCTAAAGCTAAAACACATCAATTAATATAATAGCTTATAGCTAAGGGTAGCACCTGTCCAATGTGTAATTTGTCTCACATTTTGCTTTCATGAGAGAGTAATGCAATGACAAGGACAGATGGAATACCACCCTAATATCCTATGATAGATATACCTACTATCCTGTGATTAGTTGAATATAATGATATGGTGTTTTGAATCTACAGTATTATACTACTATTGTTAGGTGAAAACCGCATGAAAATCCATTCAGTAGTTTTTGAGTTTGTTGCGAACATACACACAAACAAGCGGTGGGGGACTTTGTTTTATTATAGTTCGTTTTTTTAGCATTAGAAATATGGGAAACAATCTTGATGTGTCTTTTAATTGAAAAACACATTTTAAAAATAAGTTACGGCAAATATGTAACAATTATGAATCTAATACGATCATTTATATTCTTCTGCTTTCATAAGTAATAGTTTTTGATTTTTAAAAAGCGTTATTCAATTAAAAGACTTGTCAAGATCGCTTACCTTCTTGCAAGTTATTTCTAATGCTAAAAAAAAACGAACTATAGGTGCAGTGACATTTCTTTTTTTCCCCACAGGTTTAACCCGGCCTTTAATATTGCAACCATAAAGCAAGTGGTGAATGAGGCCATTGAAAGAGGTGAGTAAATTCTATTATTTACAAACATGCACTGTTAACCGATTCGGGGCTGATGACACGCCTGCCGTGTCATCAATGTTTTTTACGTGTGGCGTATGACACGGGAGGAGTGTCATCAATGTCATCATATTCTATGGCGCATGGCATGACTGCCGTGTCATGAAATGATTGTTCCGCGCCACAGCCAAAAGTTTTCGAAAATGGAACATGCAACGGATCGGTTAAGGCAGCTGTTCGATAGGCAACAATACAGAGCTTTTTCTCAGATAATAAATTAAACATTCATCCGCCGAGATAAATTTCGTTTCTCACTGACTGCCGCCCGTCAGACAGGTGTTATTCCCACTAGTTACCACCAAGTTGTTACCAGTGGTAACAACTGAGAATTTTTTTCCCACCTTTTACTACTGGTAACTACTTACTGGGAAAAATAATTTCCAGTAGTTACCACTAACTAACTCTCTTTATTAGTATTGAACTTTAACAATATTTTGGTTGTAAATACTGGAAAAACTACTGGGGAAAAAAATCCCACCTTTTACCACTGGAAACTACTGGGAATAATTTTTTCCAGTACCTAGTTACCACTGGCGGTAACTAGTGGGAATAACCCTCGGACAGCTGTCAACTAATGCAATCAAACTTACGAATCTGAATACATTTTAGTTTTATTTTACACAAATTAATCACGTGTTGTTTATCACATATTTAGCAATACTCCAGTCAAGTCCATGTACTACTACATTGTTTCGTCAGTCTGTGGCTTATAATTAATACACAATATAAAATTTAATTATTAAAAAGAAATATTTTATTAATTCTATGGAGCTTTTTCCTGTCAGTAAATGTTTTGACTTTGGTGGCTTTTGTATTACAAAATATGTAAAATGCTCTGGTGCCTTAGAGGTCTAGAATAATTTACGCATTTAGGTATTTCAAAGTACCTAAAGACCGATGCTCACTAAATACGTATGCAGCAGGGCAGCACCTGGATGTAATGTATGAAATTATATATCAGCTGTCACACCGCTTATTTGTGAGCGCGTCATGCAATTACAAACATAAGCGACATGTGCACGCCCGTGACTACGCAGCCCAGGGAGCTTGCTGCATTCGCATTTGGAAGGTTACCACTAAAATCACAGTTTCATCTATTTGCCTCTGTCGCTCTTGCTTGTCCACACAGAGAGAGAGCAGATAGACGAAACTTAGATTTTCTCGGTTCTAGTCCTGAGAGCTTTTGCTGCATGCTTGTGGATTTTATACTAACTTTGGCGAAACTTACAACTTTTCTTATAAATATTCATTACTAGCAACCGTAGCTACTGTCCGCGTCTTTGTAAACTTCCGTAATACAAACGTAAGAATAGGAAGTCCTATTTCATACAAATATAATTTGGAGATAAAAATTAATACATTTTCATTCAAATTAAGTAACCATATCAAACATACAAAAGTTCTTAATATTAACGATACGTTGTTTACCTTATTTAAATTGGTGAAAAACATGAATGTCACCCATTGTCCTATTTTAACTGCATGTAACAAAACATTTACTATAGGACTTCATCCGTGGCCTATAAATCAACTGGGGCATGTAAAAACAATAGCCCAGTGACATCACCGCGCTGAAATACCTTCGACTTGTTATCAAAAGCTGGGATTCGCCTTCTGTTTCACAAACTTAAATTAATCGCTTTCTAAATTTGGGTCTGACAAAAACACCTTATTAATTTAGACAGACCGAGTTGTCCCTGACCTGACTGCAAATATACAGTTTGTAGCGGATTTACAAAGAGTTATACTTTAATATCTGGGAGAAACAGAAACTCAAAAATGTGCGTTTTTCCAGAGATAAGATCTATTTTCCTAGCTAGATCGATTTTTCACCCCCGAAAACCCCCAAGCAGCAAATTTCATCGAAATCGTTCGAAATCGAGCCGTTTCCGAGATCCCCGAAATATATAAATAAACAAGAATTGCTCGTTTAAAGGTACGTTATTTGATAGATAAGTACTTATTCGTACCTTAATAGCTTAACCCATTTAGAATTAAAGTCATGAAATTATCGAAATTCATCTTCAAGGCAGTGTAAGGCTGTAATCTAATGCGCAAATGTGACCGAATGAAATCGGCGGTGACAGCCGGCAACCCCCTTCTTTAATCATAGCCTTTGGTACCTAACACCCACGCTGAACGTACAAAGTTGATACCTACATATAGTACCTCAATCCAGCGCGATCGCCCACGTGTGCCCTTTTCATGAATCCCTAGGGAACAGTATTATTGCTCGCGATCAAAAACGTCCCATTAAACACAAGGACGATTTATTTATTTATTGATCAAATAAGTAACACAGCATTACAGTATAAAACCAAGGCACTGTGAAACTACAAAGTAAAAGAAAAGACAAAGAAAAACAATACACATAAAAAAGATTAGGATTTATGGAGAATTACTTATTTTAGTCGTAATTTTTCTAAGCAACGATTTTCTGAGATAACCTACTAGGGGAGACCGAGGTAAGTTAAGCAGAGATAGGTTGAAACAACGTCAATTTTGAGACACCAATTACTGTTATCGAAAATTCCCAATAACGATGGTTAGCCTTGTCCCACCTATCTCTGTTCCCTCAATAATCTCAGTATGCATCCTTGCCTCAAGACGATTATGAATACCGCAATATTCCTACCTCTGTTAACCTGCCTACGTACCTGTGTTTAACTTTTAATTAACTCACCTCTGGCACCCCTAAAGCTTGATAAAAGTATACAGTTACTACTCTGCCTATAAGTTATTAGAAGACCTAAACCCTTATTATAATAAAATATTAAATTTGCATCTTGGCAACTGCATAGCAACAATTACTTAACTCACAACTCAGCTGTATAATTTATATTATAATTATAATAATTTTTTTTTTAAATATTTATTTCTATTTTCTATTTCTATTTTTAAAAATATGGCACATGATTCTCATCGTATTATAATAATATTTAATGTCCTATTGTAAAGGCTTGGTACTACTACTACTACTGCTACTTGATTTACTAGAATTGTACGGCTACCATCAGTTTGGCATTGACTTAAACGCTATCGTGAACGTAATTTACTTTATATAACGTAATTCTCTTTCGCACTAATATGTCAGTACGAGCGAGATGCATAGAAAGTAAATTACATTCACGATAGCGTTTATGTCAATGCCAAACTGATGGTAGCCGTATTGGTAGGTTCAAAACTAGTGACTATCGTTCGAGTTGATTTATAAATCAACCTATAAATACATTCAATAGGCCCGCAGAACATTGTCAAATATGCGCTTATAAACAAATACTTATTATTTTTGTATTCATAGACCTTAGTAATTACTAATTACAAACTGATTATTCTCCAACTTTAGTCATTTCAAGTTTAAATTTGTTAACTGAAATAACCGAGTTGAAAGATGTAATTGTAAGTTTCAACAAGTCTTCCTTATTTAGAATAAATAAGGTGTATTTGGGTACTCCAGATCACTCCCGATTTTCGGGTAGATTTTTTATTCCAGGCCATTCTATGTCAAAAGAAATTCTTCACCTGATTACCTTACCTGTTCGATAAGAATAATAAAATCGGTATTAGACACGCCAAAGTATATAATACTATAAAATACGATCAGTTAGACTTTCGACCAATATCGCTGCTGCTGTGTCGTGAAGATTGCGGTCAATATATAAATGGAGTGGCGAAAAGTCCCTATAGCGTCCACCGTAAGCAAATTAAGTTGCCTTAAAAGATCTATGTTGAATATATTTCATGGACTAACGATGCGAAGCTGACAGTTATAAGGAATAAACCATTTTTTTAATGCAAATCCTTCAACTCCACCTACACATAGTACATGTGCGCTATGATCTAGGTATAGGCGTACATTTTTAAAATAGTTTATCTCTACACATAGTTAAGCTATGCTTTCTACTGCTGACCTGCTATAGTTCGTTTTTTTAGCATTAGAAAAAAGGTAAACAATCTTGAAGTGTCTAATGTCTTTTAATTGAAAAACACGTTTTAAAAATAAGTCACGGCAAATATGTAACAATTATGAATCTAATACGATCATTTATATTCTTCTGCTTTCATGAATAATAATTACTGATTTTTAAAAAGCGTTTTTCTATTAAAAGACATGTCAAGATCGCTAACCTTCTTTCTAATGCTAAAAAAAAGAACCATAGCATGAGTTGCGTTTTTGCGCACGACTCCATACATCTAGCGTGACTTCAAGTAAGATTCGCGCGCGAGATCGCAACTTATGCTAGACCGCCTGATTTGCCTTCTTTAGAATTTGACTACTCTTTTCTATACTAATTCCATTATTCTAATCAAACTCTAACTTCACTTTCTTAGCTTGTAAGTAAGCACGACAATGCACTGATCAACGCTTCTCTATGTGTGTGCCGTCCTTAACAGTCGCGCCGGTTTCAGTGCGCATGCCCACGCCGACCCGACTGCGGGATCTCATCAGGCAAATCAGGGCTGCGCGTACGGCGGCGGAAGAAAGGAGCGTCGTCAACAAGGAGTGCGCCTATATTAGGTCCACTTTCAGAGAAGAGGATAGCGTTTGGAGGTGAGTTTAGTGATGGTACCTATAGGATGTGGTTAGAAGTGGGGAACCCTGGATGCTAGAAGGCTCGGGTGGACAACTGTGCCCACGCCGACCCGACTGCGGGATTTCATCAGACAAATCAGGGCTGCGCGGACGGCGGCGGAGGAACGGAGCGTCGTCAACAAGGAGTGCGCCTATATTAGGTCCACTTTCAGAGAAGAGGATAGCGTTTGGAGGTGAGTTTATTGATGGTACCTATAGGATGTAGTCAGAAATGGTGAATAACCCTAGTTGGCAGAAAGCTCGGGTGTACAACTGTACCCACATCGACCCGGCTACGGGTTCTCATCAGGCAAATCAGGGCTGCGCGTACGGCGGCGGAGGACACGAGCGTGATCAACAAGGAGTGCGCCTATATTAGGTCCACTTTCAGAGAAGAGGATAGCTTTTGGAGGTGAGCTTAATTAGTATAAGATACGCCCATATCTGTGAAACGAGTCTGTTTGACGCAAATCTGCGATACATATATTCAAGATATGACAAAAAACAGCGGTTGTTTCGTAGATGCAATCGTAAATTATAAGTGGATTTTTATTCCATTGCATCAATTGTATAAAATAGTAAACGGCATTCACATTAACATTTTTATTATTATGATCATTTAAGTATTAACAATAACTAATAAAGAATGATTAAAAACGTAATAAACTATAATCAGAAATCAAATTGACCTTTGTTCAAGAAGTTTTGTTCCGGATGAGAGGGGAAAGAAGTACCTATATCGACTTTAAAACTTTAAACCAACGTTTGGAAATGACCCAAGAAAATCTTTAGGCAATTAGTTATTTATGAAAGAGTCATGAAATGTTTCTAAGATAATGCAGACTGGTACTTACGAGTAACTAAGAGTAGAAGCTCTTTTAAAACAACACATTCTTAAAAAACCGGGCAAGTGCGAGTCGGACTCGCGCACGAAGGGTTCCGTACCATAAAAAAAAGGAAAAAGAAAACGGTCACCCATCCAAGTACTGACCCCTCCCGACGTTGCTTAACTTTGGTCAAAAATCACGTTTGTTGTATAGGAGCCCCATTTAAATCTTTATTTTATTCTGTTTTTAGTATTTGTTGTTATAGCGGCAACAGAAATACATCATCTGTGAAAATTTCAACTGTCTAGCTATCACGGTTCGTGAGATACAGCCTGGTGACAGACGGACGGACAGCGAAGTCTTAGTAATAGGGTCCCGTTTTACCCTTTGGGTACGGAACCCTAAAAACAGCTTCTTGTGTCTTAAACTTCCAACAATCGGCAATTTTCTCTTAACAGTCATAAATGATGACTAAAATAAAGCTTAGTCCAAGTTTCCGTAAACATATTTTTCAAATACAAGGGCTCCATAACTTACCGCATAAAATCCTTGAGCGTCCTTTATTGCGCGGTATAATGAAACCGCAACGTAGACTTAACAAACTGAACAATTCACAAAGGTTCCGTATACATCGTCAAAAGTGCACCAGTGTAAAACTGACATCCGATTACGCTCTTTTTAATGGCTCCTCTACACGATGGACCAATGCCGGCCACTCCAAGGGACGCATTTATGCGTCAGAGGGAGCAAGTGATATTGCTATCTTATGCTACCACATGGCTGTGTCCCTTGGAGTGGCCGGAGTTGGCCCATCGTGTAGAGGAGCCATAAAAATTTTGAGGTTAAAGGGATTAATGGACGAGCGCACTCACGAGTATACAAGATTTGTAAATTGATGTGGACTTGGCATCTTCCAGTCTAAAGTCTAGGTTCACTCGACTTCTAGGTTCCGCGGCGAGACAATATCGTGTATTGTCTAGCCGTGGTCTGTATGTAGTGATGTTTATATTACGATCGAGATTTTTATGCCGAAATTTGCGCCTTATTTCTTTTCGGAAATAAGTTGCGGATCTAGAACCGAATGCGATTTACCGATTACTATCAAAAGTTTTTAAATAAAGTATGTATTACTTAGGAACGCGGAGACAATAATTGTAGAATTCAGCTCCCCCAATGCCTTCCAAACGTTTGAGTGGGGTCAATTTCGGCGGTATCAACAGCGTGCGGGAATGAAATTGCCGAATTCCGATAACACCAATAATTGGATGCCATTTGAAACGAGGGACTTTCACCCAGGTTCCCAAGAATAACAAATGCAAGTAGATAAGATAATTATTGTTATGGCCACGCCCGATTGCAAAACAATAACAGATATGAAAAAATACAACGGGTCGTCCTTATTACTGGTTATTTATTAAAATAAAAAGGTCTTTTCAAACCTTAGCTTACCTTAACGCGAGAAAATCATAAGAAACAAATATTGTCTAGTCTGAGAAAATAGTAAGTAAGTATTTATATTGATTTTAGTGATATCTAATCCATCCATTTCCACACAGATGTCGCAACATCGCGAAACTCCTCTACATCCACATGCTGGGCTACCCAGCACACTTCGGTCAGCTGGAGTGTCTCAAACTGATCGCCAGTACGCGGTTCACGGACAAACGAGTGGGCTACCTCGGCGCCATGTTGCTACTAGATGAGCGGCAAGACGTCCATCTGCTCATCACGAACTGTCTCAAGAAGTAAGTAGATTAAGAATTAAGAGTTATAATTTGTATTAGGTGGAATACAGGGCACGACCGTCGAACATTTTAAGGCTCCGTCACATATGCGCGTTTTGCGGGCGGCGCGTGAGCGGGACGGGCCGCTTTTACATATGAAACGCTCACGACCCGTCCGAAAAACGCGCATGTGTGACGCAATTTCTCCACATAGCCAGCTTAATTAACTGTGTTATTTACCAAGTGAATTGTATCGGATTTTCAACTACAATACATTAAAAGGTTGGGTTTTACCTACAGTCATTTTGCTTAACTAATTATCATATTGACCGTATTAGTTTTACCACAAATCGTAAAACGTTTTTTTATTATTTGTAAGCCATACACGATGTCACATGTGTGTCATGTGACTTACAATTTTATGTGTCATACAAGTTTACAACGGATTTTTGCATACTCACTGGAGTTAGACCAAGAAAAGTCTGCAACAGTTTTTATAGCACACGCAGTGCAAGTGTTATTTTAAACTTCAAACTTCTATGAAATTATTACATATAAAATAACACTTGCACTGCGTGTGCTATCAAAATCGTTGCAGGCTTTTCTTGGTCTTAAATCTAACACTTTTTAATATCATCATGTAAATAGCACTCTCTCCTTAATCAGGAGCATCTCATTCCTTATTTACACGTCCCGCTGGCCTGTGTAGATAAGAAAAAGGAAACCTTTATTCGGTCCGGTCTCCCTATTATGTCGGCCCGGTCTACAAATAAACCTGTGCCCACCCCATTCGTAATTTCCTCTCTTTATACATTGCTAAGGTCATGTGGAAATTTTCAATTCGAATTTAACTTGTCGATTCCCACGATGTGACGTCGCCATAAGCGTTGCGGCTCATATGAGCCGTGGGAGTGGACGGGTTAAGGAAGTAGGAGTCTGGCTTTACCAGCAACATTGCAATTCCGATTCTTATTTTATCAGGTGCTTGTCAATATCAAGTACAGTCGCCATCAGATATATCGAAGCGGTCGAGGCACTCAAAAATATCTGAGCACGAACTCTAACGCCTTGACTAAAAAGTGTTCAAATATTTGTGAGCATCTCGGCCGCTCCGATATATCTGATAGCGACTGTACGTAAATAACAACAGCCATGGTTACGCTAAAATATTTTGAACTGCCGGGCAAGCACACTAGTGGCGCGACAGTATCTCGCCCTCGAGATAGACTATAGCCGTCCTTTTTAGGGTTCCGTACCCAAAGGGTAAAACGGGACCCTATTACTAAGACTTCGCTGTCCGTCCGTCCGTACGTCCGTCCGTCTGTCACCAGGCTGTATCTCACGAACCGTGATAGCTAGACAGTTGAAATTTTCACAGATGATGTATTTCTGTTGCCGCTATAACAACAAATACTAAAAACAGAATAAAATAAAGATTTAAATGGGGCTCCCATACAACAAACGTGATTTTTAATCAAAGTTAAGCAACGTCGGGAGTGGTCAGTACTTGGATGGGTGACCGTTTTTTTTTTTGCTTTTTTTTTGTTTTTGTTTTTGCATTATGGTACGGAACCCTTCGTGCGCGAGTCCGACTCGCACTTGCCCGGTTTTTATTTAATTTAAGCAATTAGAAGAAGTCTGGTAGTTTATCTCGCGGGCGAGATACTGTCGCGCCACTCCTGTGCTAGGCCTGCTGATCTTACACACACATTGATGCATGTACAGACATGAGGTGCGCACATAGGTACAGTCAGCAGCAGAAGTTGCTAAGCGGGCGAGGTGTTCAAAATTACCTTAACACGCTCTTATTCTCTTAACAATAAAGTCGCGTCAACATCATTTTGAACACCTATCCCGCTTAGCAACTTCTGCTGCTGACTGTACTCAAACGATATCCGTAGTGTGGCAAGCTGGCAAGTCTGCCCAATGCCTTTGTTTACAATGTAAGGATTAGGAATAAATGTTCTTTGTAAGAGGGAAAACCCCGAGTGGAAATAGAAAGCTGAATTAATTTCCGGGAACCGACTAACATTGACCAACAAATCAAACAATGTTTGCTGTGTTAAATATCCCACCAAAAACATAAATGTAAAAAAGGAGAGCCAAGTTCAATACAAAAATTATGCTTGGCTGTGGGGCTCGCCGCAAAAAGAATGGAGATCTAAATGAGTGCCACTGCCAAGTTCTATGCAAAATCCAAATATGTATTTATAGGAACAAAATAACATTATAAACAAGTATTAAACTCTATTTCTTTGCTTTATTGGATACCTATAACAATTGCTGTTATTTAAAAAAAATGTGAGATCTTAAAGTAGGTTAGATTTGACTTGGCCAGTTTTCATTATATCAATCATTTTATATATATTGTAATTCTGATAAAACCTGGCCAAGCCAAATCTTACCTACTTTAAGATCTCACATTTTTTTTAAATAACAGCAATTGTTATAGGTATCCAATAAAGCAAAGAAATAGAGTTTAATACTTGTTTATAATGTTATTTTGTTCCTATAAATACATATTTGGATTTTGCATAGAACTTGGCAGTGGCACTCATTTAGATCTCCATTCTTTTTGCGGCGAGCCCCACAGCCAAGCATAATTTTTGTATTGAACTTGGCTCTCCTTTTTTACATTTATGTTTTTGGTGGGATATCAATACTTTTTGTAAAGAAAACTAGGCAGGTATTGAGATTTAATGTTTTTTCTTGTGTTTCCGCTGTATGGTTTTTTACTTCTGTTCTTTGTATAATTATGTGGTGCCGCGCGCCGCCGACGACACACCGTTGGCCGGTTGTTTAGAGCGTATTACAAGTTTTTTGTATGGGGACACCACTTATTTTTTGACTTAACTTTATTTTAATATAGCAAATATAATAATACATATATTGGGGTAGTTTCAAATATCTGCTTGTAACGGTTCCAACGCTACAATAAAAAAAATATTTTTTTGTATGGAGACCCCCCCTATTTTTTAACTTTTTTTTATTTTTAGATTTTTCCCTACGCTTACACACAATAACCGAGCTGGATTCCAAATTTCATCCTTCTAGGTCATCTGGAAGTAGGTTAGGTTTAGGTACTTATATGTCAGTACCAATAAAAAATGGTTTTTTTGTATGAGGACCCCCCCTATTTTTAAACTTTATTTTATTTTTAGATTTTTTCCTACGGTTACACACAATAACCGAGCTGGATTCCAAATTTGATCCTTCTAGGTCATCTGGAAGTAGGTTAGGTTTAGGTACTTATATGTCAGTCCCAATAAAAAGTGGTTTTTTTGTATGGGGACCCCCCCTATTTTTTAACTTTATTTTATTTTTAGATTTTTTCCTACGGTTTCACACAATAACCAAGCTGGATTCCAAATTTCATCCTTCTAGGTCATCTGGAAGTAGGTTAGGTTTAGGTACTATAAGTCATAAGTCAGTCTTAAAATTTACGACTTTTTGACCTTCATACCTTTATAACCGTTTGAGCTAGCTTCATGAAATTTGGGTTTCTAGATATCCTTATGGATATAATTAAACACACGTAGTTTTACGTGTTTACGTCAAAGATGTTTTGAGTTATAGAAGGGTCAAAAGTGGCACCAAGTGGTTCGTGTAATATTACACTCGGCGCTGGCTAGCCAGTTCCTTTGCTTGAACTTGGCTTGACACGCTGCCGCGTGTCTAGATCTTTCGTTTTAATTACGCCATCTTTTATTATTTTGTATTATACATTGCTTTTCACTGAGGCTAATTATAACTCTATGTATTAATAAATCTTTGTTTGTTTTTAATATTGTCATATTTAAGTAACAAGTAACTGGTATGCAAATAAAGATCTCATTTTTAGGGTTCCGTACCCAAAGGGTAAAAACGGGATCCTATTAATAAGACTACTGTCCGTCTGTCTGTTTGTCACCAAGCTGTATCTCTTGAACCGTGATAGCTAGGCAGTTGAAATTTTCACAGATGATGTATTACTGTTGCCGCTATAACAACAAATACTAAATAGTACGGTACCCTCGGTGGGCGAGTCCGACTCGCACTTTTTATTAAAACATCAACATCAGCTTCGATTGAACATGTTGAGTCTTACATGATTTCAAATCAAGTTCTAATACTGACATACAGCGGCGTGCCTACGGTTTCGGAGTAAGGCAAGCCGAAAGATATGTTTTCGTAATAAATGTCCAATCTCACTTTGAACTCAAATGAAGAATGAATGGATTTGCTAGCGTAACTATCGCGGCGAGCTAGGCATACTAGGTACTACTATAACTACTAGATATAATTTTACAAACATATCAGAGGGCGTACCTTCTTTCTCTGTTACTCTAATTACGCCTTAATTGGAGTAAACCAACAATCCTTGTGTTTTATAAACGGCTGTACAAAATTTTCTCTCAATGCGACTGACTTTTCCGAGAATACACAAGTCTGGTGTTGGTTTTGGCGCTGACATGATATACCGTTTTTCTACAAAGTTTAACGATTTTACCTTGCCTTCGTTGAGTAATACGTGGACGCATCTCATACCGTCACAAGGAACAACTTCATCAATTGTTAACACTTATAAACGTCACAACAAACAAACAAATCCTCATTCACTACTTAATTCAAATTCACTTAAATAAATTGAGCTTTCGTTACTTCCGACTCTACTAAATAATAATACACTTGAAGTAAACGCGTGCCCGTGCGAACTTATGCAGCAAACTTCACACCAAAAGCCAGGCTTAAATCGCCATATAAAATGGCTATACATGCCAACAAATAGTTACATCGTTTTATGGCGGTTTGTAGGCTAAGAGCGCCTAGAGCGGGACGAAAAAGCAAGTCCGGTTGCAAGCCAACGAGTGCGAGCAGGATAGCTAGAACATTCTACGCCTGATTTCTTTCGCGCGGACGAGGCGCCACAGCAGCAAAAATTTGCAACTAGCGATGGGCGAGTCGAGTTATCTGATTCGAATAATCCGAATCAACCTACAGATGAGTTGATTCGAATCAAGACTATTGGCAATCCGAATCAACTCGGCCAGTAAACTGACTGGTAACTTGGTATCCGATCCGCTGACTCGGCGAATGAATCGCCAATTCACCAACTCTCCGAGCCGAGTCAACGCTACGCTAAGGCCATTCAAAAATAAACCTTAATTCGATAGCCCGAAGGTTCTTTTTACAACAACTGCCGCTTGATTCGCCGTTTCAATCCTACTTGACTGGTACTATGACCATTCAAAAATAAACCTTAATTCCGTAGCCCGAAGGTTCTTTTTACAACAACTGCCGCTTGATTCGCCATCCCGAGTCGAGTTCACTGCTAGTATGGCCATTGAAAAATAAACCTTAATTCGGTGCCCTGAAGGTTCTGTTTACAACAACTACCGCTTGACTCGTTTGCGGCTCCGCGGCCCGTGACCTTGTCGCGAACCACGCAAACCGTCGAGTCGAGTCAGTTCGAATTTCAACTCGGATCAGTGGCCGAATCGATTCGAATGATTCGAATCGAAAAAAAGTGGACTCGTCACATCGCTATTTGCAACACGCTGGCGCCGCGGTCCGCGCGCTGTTGCTTGAATTTAATAATACGGGTTCATTTGGCGCGCGGTTTAGAAATAATCTAAGGCCTGATTCGAATCCAATCTGCCAAATTGAAAACCCTATTAATGGTACTGAAGCTAGCTGAATCAAGATTTGTTTTTCCATAATTTATTGAAAATTTGTTTAAAAATTGTTATTTATAAGTAAATTCATCATTTTCCATTTCTTCCCGCTCCTGTCGTTAGTTTTGTTGTATGCCCTCCATCATACATCCGACAGTGTTTTTTGACAGTTTCTTAGTTTGAGTCCTATCAAGAACAATGTTTATTTTGAAATATTATATTGCATATAGTTTTTGTTGTTTTAACGAACTAATTCCTTGGACACTCCACTCCATACCGTTCAATAGGTCAATACTGTGGGACTTTGTTGAATCAAGTTTTTTGGTCCGATTTCGAGGGTACTGGCTTAAGCATGCTGATTGCCTCATAAACATCGTGGATCATCTCCAAATATTATCAAAGTAATATTGGAAATCCGCATTATTAAACTAAAGCTGCGAACCGTTTCTTTTAGTGATGTTGGTGTCGATTTCTCTGTCGAAAAGTAACCAATGCCCGGTAACTGACACCACATCGACGAAATTCCTGATACGCCAGATATTTGAAGATATGTCTAGATCCTCATTGTTTCATGGATATTGCAATGAAATTACCTTTCAGTATTGGTATAATATTAGGTAACAGGTTATGTTGGAAATTAGTTATGTGCAAGTTTCTTCCATACTTATCAAGTTTTTGACAGCAATTTGGCGCCTAATTAAAAAGACGGCGGCGTTTATTTGATTTTTTTGATCATCTTAGAATTGATAAAAAAAAAATTTTTTGGTATAATAATTTTGTGATTCTGATAATTATAATGTCGTAGTGTATATGTCGCAGTCGGATCGTATAATCCGCCGTATTACATTACGGCTAGCCGTTTTCAAAAACAGGGGCGTTTTGAAATGCGGCGGTTTAACGATTAGCCGTATTGAATGCGGCTGAATGAGAATCCGCCGGAATGTATTCGGCGCCATACGTTCTTCAACACGGCTAGCCGTAATGTAATACAGCGAGTCATTAGCCGCCGCTTTGACAATTTTTAGTTCCCATTTTTAACACTCGTGGCGCTGCCTGACAAACGCTGGGGTGTCCATCAAATCTGGAGATTGTCGGACTGTTTCTTTAAAAAAAAAAATTTCCTTCGCAACTTAACTAGACGGAGCCCCGCTTCGCGGGGCTCCTATTTCTGAGCGGTTTGCCCTTCAGGCATCTGAAGCTACCTAACGAACCTAACCTACCTACCTATTGATTAAGTGAGACCTCCGTGAAAACATTACACTTTGGGGAAAAAAGCGTAGGTAGGTAATTAGGTTAGGTTCGTTAGGTAACTTCAGATGCCCGAAGGGCAAACCGCCCAGAAATAGGAGCCCCGCTTGCGGGGCTCCGTCTATTTAAGTTGTGAAGGAAATGTTTTGGAAAAGAAACACATGTAGTGCGGTGGGACCATGGTAGAAATAAATTAAATTGCAAACATTGTCAAACTCCGGTTACGTAGGCGACCGAAAGAACTGGTCACTCTACAATGTACGATGCGGCTAAACGTGGGCCGCCTTATTGAAGAACGTATCGCAGTGACAATCCGGCTAATCGTCGAACCGCCGCATTTCAAAACGCCCCTGTTTTTGAAAACGGCTAGCCGTAATGTAATACGGCGGATTATACGATCTGACTACGACATCTATATAAAGTAAGCTAGAAAATATCCAAGAAAAATCACTCTGAATTTGTCAAATTTGTTTCGAATCAGGCCTTATATTGATCTTATCACTACGTAATTTCGTTAAGGCAAATATTAAGGCAAGCCCGGCTTTTGGGCTTGTATGGAAGTACCGCCACTGCTGACATAACTGGGTCTCTGACAGTTAACTAAAGCCTTATAATTACTGTGTCTGTAATCTTCACATCTATATCACATCGCACACATAATATGAAATAAAGAAGGTATCATTTCCGTACACGGCGGGAAGAAGTTGATAACTCGAGATATTCTACCGAAGAAATATGAACTTAAAATTAAATTACATAAGGTTCAAATTTCTTCAATTTTTTCCCGACAGATATCAACTTCTTCCCGCCGTGTAGGGATTTAAAATGGGACATAATAGATAGTCGGACCAAGCCAACTCAAACGTAATGACAAAGTGAGGACCGTCATCATTAATGTAAAATTTATATGAAAATAAGTAGGATGTTTATGACACTCCCTCATTTCGTTCTATTCAAGTGTCGGTGTAAAGTCAGAGGGACGGCCGGTTAGTTAGTCGGACTGTACTTTGCCGTCAGGTCATTTTATTTTAGTACTATGTAACAAAATTATCCAATTAGATAAAACCTGATTTACTATCGTGTACGTGTTTACCGTCCGCTCCGTTTATCTTAATACGTAAACCTAACCTAACCTTATACCTAAACATAAGTGTAATCTCGTCCGCAGCAATATATTTCTTGTGATTCGGACGTTGTGTCGCAATAATGTCACCTGGTAGCCTACTTCGCTTACGGCGGGAAGGAACTGAATGCCGGTGTTCATTTCATAATAGAGCTGTATTTATTACCCGACTACGGCAACGCAAAAGGAGGGTTATGATTTTGACCGGTATGTATGTGGGTATGTATGTATGTATGTATGTATGTTCATCTGTTCCCTCATAACTTCTAAAGTACTTATTATAATTTAACAAACGATGTGTCATTCGAATCGTCTTAATCGTCCGCTGGTTATAGGCTATATGGCGTCACAAAAAAATTAACACTGCGCCCTCTAGAGGTCATAAAGTCACGAACCAAAAAACTAAAATTAAGTAATGATGATGTGTTATACATCATTGGAAAGAGCTCAAATAGCACATTTCAAATATATAAATATTGTTAGCTTTTGCACCCGGCTTTGCTTGCATGCGCCAGATAAAACATTAATTTATCGGTTAGGTGATTCGAACTCTGAATCTACAAGCGCTCGACGCTCTGGATTCTATCCGCGTGTTACGCGACTACGGCGATACAAGAAGGTTTTTGCAAAAGAAATTTGTTTGGCCGCTATACATGGTGATTTTTTAATGTCCTGCAACATTTTATAACGTCAATAGGTATAGAAGTCCTGATCAGCCAAAATGTATGAAACAGTCAATTTTTTTACAAGATACGTACGCGTTCCGAAGCCGGGCGTCTTCGGCGCCATCGTACTAAAATTGTCGGGCGTAGCCCGACGTACGCGTTCCAGAGCCGGGCGCCTTCGGCGCCTTCATACTAAAAGAGTCGGGCGGAGCCCGACGTACGCGTTCCAAAGCCGGGCGCCTTCGGCGCCCTCATACCAAAAGAGTCGGGCGTAGCCCGACATACGCGTTCCAAAGCCGGGCGCCTTCGGCGCCCTCATACTAAAAGAGTCGGGCGGAGCCCGACGTACGCGTTCCAAAGCCGGGCGCCTTCGGCGCCCTCATACTAAAAGTGTCGGGCGTAGCCCGACGTACGCGTTCCAAAGCCGGGCGCCTTCGGCGCCCTCATACTAAAAGAGTCGGGCGTAGCCCGACATACGCGTTCCAAAGCCGGGCGCCTTCGGCGCCCTCATACTAAAAGAGTCGGGCGTAGCCCGACATCATCATCATATCAGCCCTTTATCGCCCACTGCTGAGCATAGGCCTCTCTTCTAGTACGCCACTTGTCCCGGTCCTGAGCTAATCTCATCCAGCAGTGACCCGCAATTTTCCGGATGTCGTCCACCCAACGAGCCAACGGACGCCAGGCGCTTCTTTCATTTGAAAGCGGCCACCATTCTGTTAACATTTTAGTCCACCTGCCATCACTCTGCCTAGCCCGATATACGCGTTCCAAAGCCGGGCGCCTTCGGCGCCCTCACACTAAAAGTGTCGGGCGTAGCCCGACGTACGCGTTCCGTACGCGTTCCAAAGCCGGGCGCCTACGGCGCCCCCATACTAAAAGAGTCGGGCGTAGCCCGACATACGCGTTCCAAAGCCGGACGCCTTCGGCGCCCTCATACTAAAAGAGTCGGGCGTAGCCCGACATACGCGTTCCATAGCCGGGCGCCTTCGGCGCCCTCATACTAAAAGTGTCGGGCGTAGCCCGACGTACGCGTTCCAAAGCCGGGCGCCTTCGGTGCCCTCATACTAAAAGAGTCGGGCGTAGCCCGACATACGCGTTCCAAAGCCGGGCGCCTTCGGCGCCCTCACACTAAAAGTGTCGGGAGTAGCCCGACGTACGCGTTCCAGAGCCGGGCGCCTTCGGCGCCCTCATACTAAAAGAGTCGGGGGTACCCCGACGTACGCGCTCCAAAACCGGGCGCCTTCGGCGCCCTCATACTAAAAGTGTCGAGCGTAACCCGACGTACGCGGTCCAAAGACGGCCGCCATCGGCGCCCTCATAGGCACTAAAGGAGTCGCGCGTAGCCCGATATAGGCGGCGCTCTGCGTGTATTTCTGTACTGAGGACGCCCTCGCAAAAGTAATATAAAGTGACTTCAAAAAGTTAGTAACGAAATTATGACCCCAAAATTAATTAAATAAAAAATAAGTTCAAAAACTAAAACCCGACTACTGCAAATCGCGCTCTAAAAAGTATGAAACAAGATAGAATTCTTATCTAAAATTATCAAGCAGAAAATATTATATATGTTACCATTGTTTTTATATATAAATACAACGTAATATAATTTACTGAATTTTTTATATATTTACAGAGATTCTGAGGTTAGCCGTGGTCGTATGCCACATTACTTTTATTTTAAGTTTATAATCGTAATTTTAGATAAGAATTCTATCTTGTTTCATACTTTTTAGAGCGCGATTTGCAGTAGTCGGGTTTTAGTTTTTGAACTTATTTTTTTTTTGATATGAAACGAAATGATTGAAATGAATTTATTTGACACAACAATCTTAAGATTAACAGATATTAAATACCTATTCGACATAGTTTTGTATATAACTTGTTGTCTCAAAGAGGATACCACTCAGCATGTGTCGGAGCTGACATCGTGTTTAGCTGTTTATTACTTTTTATGGTATTTTAATCTGATGATTTCATGACGTAGACTTTATAAAATACATCATCATCATTAGAAAATTTAACAAATTCCGATATGTACTAATTACTTCCAGAGGATTTTTCGTATAAAACAGGATAGTACTGTATGGTTAGTATTTTGGATAGCAAAGTGGTCACCTAAGCAAGGTACTTTCAGACCGGGGGCTGGTTTTTGTGGTTTAGAGAGATAAGATTCTAGGAACTATATGTTATCATTAAGTTGTTTTGAGAAAAAAATCATTGATGAAATACAAAGGTATGTTACTCCACGGGAAAATTCACAAAGGAAATGAAGAAAGCACGCGACACAGCAAAGATAAAACAATACGAAATGAGGACATGATGAGCTCCACGCGGGGATCGATACATGCTAATGTGTCCCACAGCTCTGTATATCTATATTGTCTCGGCTCGGTCTCACGTCTCAATTGAATGGAAACCTGCGCTAATGCTGTCTCTGTAATAGCATTGTGGTGGAACCATTTTGACTAAACATAGTGTTTTTACACGACTAAGGGTCGGAGGCACCAAACTTTTCGTATCGTTAAAGAGTTTGCTAAATTTTTATGTATGGAAAGTTTCATAGTAAATAAAGTGCCGGGGCGCGCCGGCTGACGTTGATTAGTGCCAGTTGCACCAACCACCTTTGACAGACTGATCATCGTCAGCCGGCGCGCCCCGCGCCTTTACTATGAAACTTTCCATACATAAAAATTTAGCGAACTCTTTAACGTTCGTAACAGTTTGGTGCAACCGACCCTTAGTCTGTCAAATATGGTTGGTGCAACGGGCCCTAAGAGAGGTAGTTTTTCGTGTGTATAGTGTATATTATCTGTGTGGAATTGTATATATTTTTTGGCACTTTATGCAGTTTAAAGGCTTGGCCACATACAGAGCGCGACGCAGCGCCGCGTCCGCGCCGCGTCCACGCCGCGCGACCGCGGCACATGCTAACAGGTTACCGACGTCAAACAGACTGCGTCCCGCCGGTATCACGCCCCGCTTCTGTCGCGCCCCGCGCCGCGCGGCCCCTTGCGTCCGCGCGGCGCGTGCGCAGCGCTGCGCCGAGCGAACGCGGCGGCCCGCCGCGTCGCGCAAGGTCACATCAGTAGGATCGGACGTTAGGCAGCGAGCGGTGCGCCGCGTTCCCGCGCGGCCGCGCCGCGTTCACGCGCGCCTTGAGGGCGTGTTGAGAGCGTGAGGCCGGCGCGATCGGCGCGCGCCCTGTTTGACCAGGCTTCGCGTCGGCATCACGCGGCGCGGACGCGGCGCTGCGTCGCGCTCTGTGTGTGGCCAAGCCTTAAACGTCTTAAGTCATTTAACTCTTAAGGACCACTTGCACCATTCACTAACCCGGGGTTAACCGGGTAAACCTGGATTTACCATGGTTACCAGTATAATTTGACACTGGGTTAACGGTTTAACCAGTTAACCCCGGGTTAATGGGGTGGTGCAAGTGGCGCTAAGAAACTTAACTCGCCGACCCAATAATGGATCAAAGAGAATCAAAATTCCAATTAAAATTAGAATATCCTGGCAATTAAGGTATTAATCTGCGTGTGTTGTCCATTCTCTATTGTATGTATAAATGCATACTTACTGTAGAATATATACATATGAGTCATAAAATTATCAGTTGTGATTTAAAGTCATATCACGCTTTACAATCATTTGCATCGTATACAAATTGACTGGGTTATTGCGTGCTATTTTTAAAGCATATTCCGTACACTCGTAAACATACAAAACGCATACAATGCTACAGTTAAACAAAGCGAGTACGTGTATACCAAAAAGGGCAGTGTAACAAAAGCTCTGACTGGACCGTGCTGCCATTTATAACATTTTTCAAGCGCATCAATTTTATTTAACCAGTGTAAGCGTGGATTTCAGTAAGGGTGGGTATACCATCTGTCCAACGTCATTGCGGCTCACACTCTCATGATACTCATAAAGCAAAATGTGAGACAAAATACACATTGGACCAAGAAATTGGTCAGGTGTAGTACCACCCTTATACAGTCGCCATCAATTATATTGGAGCGGCCGAGGTGCTCAAAAATATCTGAACACGCACTCCAACGTTCTGAAAATAGAGACGTATTTAGATATTTGTTAGCGCCTTGGCCGCTCTGATATATTTGTTGACAACGGCACATAGTTGTCACAGATCTCGAGGTTCCACTTTTGACTGGTTCCACTGAGGCAGTGGGACCAGCGATGATAATAATCGCCATAGCTGGCTAAAGGCATACTGTCTTTTTGCCCAGGCCGGAAAAGTCACATTTCCATTAAAGTCAGAAACGGACGTAAGCCCTTTTAGGTCATTTTACTTTATGCGGTGTTTTTGGTATACTGCAGTGTGAATCACCGGACAGTTGAAATACACTAAGTGAATTTAAACATTTGGACACATAGTAGTTCTAGTTGTTAATTTTGAATCCATTTTGGCAATGGAATGCTGTGGTGAATACAGAAAGCTTCTAGTTTCCATATTGTTTCATGGTTGTTAATTGTTATTGAATTAGTTGAGGGAACGTGGTTTCCATATACTTTGTTTTTGAACTAGTTTGAACAATCTTACTTGCCCGTATCCTTAGAAGTTCTTGTGACATTTAAATGAGAAATGATACGTTAAAAGCTATTTGTAGTTCTTGCCTAAAAAAAATTGATATTTCATACATTTTGCTGGTCTGATGTTGAAATTTCCTATGGGAGAGTCAATTTTTTTTCCGCGTTTTCGGGGTTGGTCCCACAGTAAAAGTTGCTCAGTATGACCTAAACAATAATGGGTCTCTTTCTTTGCCTTCCGTTCTGATACATACTGTAGTATCGCATGATATTTTTTCTAATAAACCTAGTAATTTAGCACAAAATCCCGCCTCCAAACGCCTCTGCAATGAATTTTGCGGCGTGAACCGTGACCGATTGAATGCTCGCACGCGATACTATAGCGATCATGGTCGTTTTATCGAGATTTATCACAATTTTATCGGACGAGAGGGATATTAATCATAAAATACATGGCGGTAACGTAATGGTAATCAGATTGTGCATGACAAGATCCGTATATGATAATTGTGGCTTGTCAGCACAGAAGGGTCCCTATGCTTCTGAGCAATAAGGTCGTTTCCATCTGAAATTCCAACAGAAATTCTGATAATTTAAAATAAAAGAAAGGAAAGTACGAGAATTGACGGTCTAATGTATTATCAAAACGATGCATGCTTGTATTTTATGGAATCTGAGACAATTGCGGTTTTACCGTAAGTTTAAACTTTTTGAGACTCGCCTTCTGCTATGAGAAAACCAGGAATCACTAGAATAGATCGCCACAAGGAGTGCCAGATAACCTAACATTTATTGAAATCTTTCTATTCGCTTTAGTCTAAAACTGGTGACAGTGTCAAAGAAACGAATCTAAGCAGGTTTTCAGCTTATTTACTGCGAACACTTACTGATTAACTTTGAGATTAATCACGTTTTGCGATCGCCAACCCTCCGGTATAAGATGCCTTATTAGGCAGGGATCTTATTTTGGTAGCTCCTTTGTGCCATGAAATGTTATGATGAAACATTGTTTGTGCCTTAATTGGCATGTCCCTTTCTTTGGTATTGTGTTTGATATATCTAGTATTACCGCTGTAGTCTCTTCTCATAGCTCAACAATCTCAACATATTAAATAATATGTGAATCTATATATAAAAAGACACATTTTCACCGTACGCTGCTAAGCTAAATTTATTTCAACCGTTTTTAGGGTTCCGTACCCAAAGGGTAAAACGGGACCCTATTACTAAGACTCTGCTGTCCGTCCGTCCGTCCGTCTGTCACCAAGCTGTATCTCACGAACCGTGATAGCTAGACACTTGAAATTTTCACAGATGATGTATTTCTGTTGCCGCTATAACAACAAATAATAAAAACAGAATAAAATAAAGAATTAAGTGGGGCTCCCATACAACAAACGTGATTTTTGACCGAAGTTAAGCAACGTCGGGCGGGGTCAGTACTTGGATGGGTGACTGTTTTTTTGCCGTTTTTTGCATTATGGTACGGAACCCTTCGTGCGCGAGTCCGACTCGCACTTTCCCGGTTTTACAAAACTGTTTTAAGGTAAACTAGCGACCCGCCCTGGCTTCGCACGGGTTCACTTCACCTAGTAACAGAGAAAAGCGTCTTACTGTTTTTTTTACGCTAAGTATAGGTACGCAATATTGTCTACTCTGCATACTTCCATTATCACATAAATGCGTGTTTTTGAACGCCCATAAATTGAAAACCTGGCGCTCCGGGCGCTCGTTTCGTTTACATAAATTAACTGATAAAAACAAGCACTTGGCTTCTTTGTGCTCGAACTAATTAACTCCTTTGTAACGAGGCACTGACGTCGAATTTGTACCCGGCTTATTAAAATTTAAAACCGAGAACTTAGATGGAGAAAAAGATCAATTCGCATTTTATGCTATGACATTGTCGCTCATTATAGTAGTCATGTTGTTGTTGATTGTTAATTAACAAAGCATAGGTAGTCATCTGAATGACTAAATAGAATTTCATTTTAAGTAGGTGTAGGTATCTACAGGTGATAGTCATCACTCGATCATCAGTATCATTACATTCATCACGTTAGTAAATTTTGCTAGGATTTATGAAATTTCCATATCAAAATATTATTCATTTAACTCAAACCAAAGTATCTTGTTGGAAATCGTATAGTATATACCCTTTACATGTATAGACTTAATATAAACTGGCAACACCTATACTCTATGCTACCGTTCTATAACTCTGTCCGGTTTGTCTTTGATTTCCTCCATTGAATATGTAAGCTCTGCATAAGTTAATCCTAATTCCATTTTAATTATAAACCATGTGACTGGTTTTTATTCTTATTTCATCGTCCATTGACATGAACAAAATGTAGTATAATTTGTGGTAAATTAAAACTACTATTTTGTTGAGCACAAGAAATATTTTATTTCTGACGACATCAATCCTTCGCCGCACTCCTATACGCCGAGCCCTGCGCTTACATCTTGCTCATTATATCTGCATTATGTCGATGCGTGTTAAAATCACCAAGTCCCCAGAATTAATACACTCATTTTACATTTATTCCATTCTGTCATAAATAAAATATTCCCATTTTGCGACGTCTACGCAATTTTTATATGAATCGTAAATATCATTCACATAGCTGGTCTACTTGTTCATAGGCAGAATTTACAGCGAGCTGCAAAATTGCATGGACACATTATGAATGAATTCATTCATTAAGTAGCCATGCAATTTTGCAACTTGATGTACACGACTGCACGTACCAACTTTTACTTTAAGGGTTTAAGGTATATCCGACGACCGAACTATTATCTTTCCAACGCCTGTCCTTCAGATTCCAAAAATATCTAAGTTTCAATGCATTTGACGCTGACAGCTGATATTCTACACCCGCATTATATACGAATGTTAAATACCTAGCATGTCAGTATAACCTCCAAGGTAGGTCATCGCCCGCTTTTAGGATCAATATTTTTCGCTTGGACGCAACCGGCAGCTGTTCTTGTTAACTTCTTTTTTTACTTACAAGCCTCTTAAAGATGTTTCGTATAAGATGCCCCAGGGAGAAATAAGTCGGATACTGCCAAATGCGAAGTGAATTTTCGCAATAATAAGCTTAGGAAAGGGTAGGAAAGAGGCAAAATATATTTAGAGGTTTCTGAAAGTGGACGTTTTATTTTTGAAGAAAATAGAATTTGTGCTTGTCGCAGGTATCCAAAAAAAACTTCAAATAATTGATTCCGTGCTAAGCCCTAGTTTCCAAAATTGGCATCCACGTCTAAAATATTCCGAAACCTCTTACATTTTTGTATGGGAATAGAAAATTTCCATTTCCTCAATTAAAGTTACCCTTGTTTCCTTTGAAATTTTCTAGACCAGTGTTTTTCTAACTGAGGGTGGTGGAAGCCTCTACCAGCTGTAAGGCATTACATAAGCGAAACATTTTTATGTACATACTAAGGGGGTCGCATCATGACAAATATTGAAAAACACTGTTCTAGACCTTTTCTAACTTTTTAGAAACTTTCCGCAGCTTGCACATATGTATAGGTAGCCGGTATTTCCCGCTTTGTAACAAAAATCGTCCACTTCGGACGCAGTCTTAACGCAGAGTTGATAAACAGTAATAAGTCCATGTAACAGAATTACACAGACAGACGTACAACAACGACATGGACAAAACATCCAACAACAAGAGCGCACAGGTTTTGACGCAACGTATACGAGTGAAGACTGCCAATTTGACACTTAATAATTTCACGTCATATGCTATGAAACCGAAACCGCTATTAGTTTTCTATTTCATATTTTAATAGCTAAAAACTTTACGGCCCCACTCACTATACGTGTGGTACTGCGTTTACGACTGACATTTGATCTAGTATTAAGGATTAGCGCTAAGCACTCGAATAACACGCCTCGTAAACGGGGCACTAACTCGGAGTAATCATCCGGTTTACGGCCCCGTAATAAGTCCAGGCTAAACTAACATTACTCGGTAGAAGCAAGGACTGAAAAACCGCAAAAGACCGGTAACCTAAAATAAAGGTATCAATTGAGTAGGTATCCAACAGTAATGGTACCCAAATAAAACGGCAAAATACTAGTACTTAAAATAAAGGTATCAATTGAATAGGTATCCAACAGAAACGGTACCCGAATCAAACGGCAAAATAGCAGTATCTAAAAAAAAGGTATCAATAGAATAGGTATCCAACAGTAAGGGTACCCAAATAAAACGGCAAAATACCAGTATCTAATATAAAGGTATCAATTAAAAAGGTATCAAATAGTAACGGTACCCGAATAAATAAAATTCAAACGGTACCGTTAACGCTAACGGTCTTCAGTAGGTAAAGGACCTTATGCCTTTTGTAATAAGGTCTTTGTTGTTTTATAGCTTTTCAGGACTGCGGACTTAGAAAATGATAACTGTTTTGGAATCCAACATGTCTGCCATGTACTTTGACATAAAAGTCGACATAGTGCCGAGTCATCATTTTTGAATTCTGCACACCCTAAAACCTATAAAACGACACACATGATGACTTTTATGTCAAAGTGCACGTCAGACATCTTGGATTCCAAATTTGTCATCATTTTTTAATTCTGCACTCCCTGAAACCTACAAAACGACACCCATGATGACTTTTATGTCAAAGTGCACGTCAGACATCTTGGATTCCAAAATTGTCATCATTTTTGAATTCTGCACTCTCTGAAACCTATAAAACGACACCCATGATGACTTTTATGTCAATGATGATGATGATGATGATGATGATGATGATGATGATGATGACAATATAATTCACAAACAATCAGATTTGGGATCCGTGTACCTAGTGAAAAGTGAGAGGGAGACACGCGTTACCTCCCGCTCTCGCGAGTGACCGCTTTGAATTGAGGTATCAGATCAAACGCTATAAGTTTTTTTTATTTAAGGGTACCGTTTGGATGGTAGCCTACATTTAACGGTACCGTTTGGGCTAAAGCTTATTTGGATACCTAAAGTATTGATATCAATATGGAATGCTAGTTTAACGGTCGGGTACCTATAAAAAAACACCTAAAGGTACTTTTATTTAACGGTACCGTTTGAACGGAAGCTTGTTTGGATACGGGTACCGATTGATATTCGGACCGAAATGCTACTTTTTACGGTCGGGTACCTTTAAAAAGACCGGTCAAAACCGTTTTTAACGGTACCTTTTCAGTCCCTGGGTAGAAGTTCGTTGAAAAGGAAGCTTTATATACTGAAAGCGAGAAAATGAAAAAATATGAAATTAATGAATGATGAGTGATGTGGAGAAAAAGTATCATGGTGTTTCATATCAGTCAAATGACAAAGGTGTCACATAGCTGCTAGACAGACGGGTACCACTGCCTAGAAAAGAAAATAAGGGCGATGCATGAATACGTTGTTACAAATCTCGATGTCACAGTTTTATTGATTTGCTGTAGATAAGGCGACGTGAGTTCAGGTCGCAAACTCGCAATCTTTTTTTATTGTCCAAAAGCTTGGCTCCTGAATCCCGTGGCCAATTTCAGTGAAATCGAAAACCTCAAAAACTTTAAACTCCACATTTAAAATGATCCTCTATCTTATCTATCACCACAAATGAAACTAATTTGACCTTTTCTTCCGTAGCGATCTCAACAGCAACACCCAATTCGTGGTTGGTCTCGCATTATGTACACTCGGCGCCATCGCCTCTCCAGAAATGGCGAGAGATTTGGCATCAGAAGTCGAGCGACTGATCAAGAGTCCAAACGCGTACATCAAGAAGAAGGCAGCATTATGTGCGTTCCGCATTATAAGAAGAGTACCAGATTTGATGGAGATGTTCCTACCGGCTACGAGGAGTTTGTTGACGGAGAAGAACCATGGTAAGATTTATGGTAACTCATAATAATCCCTCTGGGCTGTCTTGAGTTACGAGAGATGTCCTTAGGACAGAGACCCGTTGTCAAGTAAACTTGTGCAGATAAATGTTGAGCGTTTGGTCGACATACTGAACCCTTGTTTCTAAACCACGGAATTTACGATGACTTATTTTATCAAAGTTAGTATTTTGTATGGATCAGATTCACTACTTAACGAAAAATAATAAATAATTCAATGATATAAAATATTTATTGGAAGCTACGGTATAGAAGCAACCGGCAGACACTTTGAATTAATATCAAATATTTCAAAAATCGTTGTTTTTAACCGTTAGGTTGTCTCATACTCCAATAACAAATTGTAGATATATTTTTGCCTAGTAAACTAAAATACGGCTAAGAATTTACTCCGCATTCGTCCCGTGTTACGCGAATAAAATCATGTTTGCTAGGTAATAAAACCAGAAACCGCGAAATTCAGCGGAGCGTGCCCATTTGGATAAAAAGCTATCGTTCAGTGTCTCGAGGGGCCTAGACTGGCCTTGGCCCTACTTATAGATATAGGGAAAGATATGTCAGTCTTTCTTACATTGTGTTATCTTTCAATAAGATATAGAAAATAATGGCTGCATATTATAGCGCTGTCTCGCTCACACACACGCGGATCCGCATCGGTGTGATAACAGCGTGACAATACGTAGGTTCTTCCAATATATTGTCTTTGATCGTTGGCATAACCAGTATTGTTTTGCCTTAACTCTTATAGACTTGATGATAAACAAAACTTGGCGTTTTAGTATATCCTCCTAAGGCCCAGCCATACAAATGAAAAATCCAGAATTCGCCACTGAAATTTGAACCTTTAGTGCGGGCATTGAGTTGATTTTGGATTTGGTTGAAAAAAGAACGAAACAAAACAAATGCGACTCTGTTCCAATTGAATATGATTTAAATTTCATCGATCTGAATAAGTACTATATATAGGACCTTGAGTCGTCAGTAATTTGCCATTTTAGTGGGCAAGTCAACATATTGAACTAAGTGCTAATTGTTGCAATTAGTACCAATAAAAGTAGCAATTCTATTAAAATAGATGACGAAACTGATGTCATCAAAGAATTGACAGTTGGTCACAAAAATATCCGCTGTTCGTAAAGTTGGTTAATGTCAATGTCATGGTTAATGTCAAATGTCTATGAAAATAATGATATTACCTCAATTTGTTCTATACAATAGGTGCAAAGTTAACTTAGACAGTCTCTAGGCTAAGGGCTGATTTAGACGGCGCGCGAACTCGCATGCGATTTTAGTTACAATGCGGACTGTTGATTAAGTCCAATTCAAATTAACCAATCAAACCCGCAATGTAATAAAACCCGCATGCGAATTGTCGCATCATCTAAATGAGCCCTAAGTAGAAAGTATATTTGACAGCGACGACCTTATAAGTCCTAAGTTTTGAAATATTTAATTAGACAAAACTTTCAATGACACTTTACGAAACTTGAACATAAATCCTATTAATGAATCCCTTTAATTTCGGCCTCAAACAAAAAACTAAATCGAGACTTACCGATACCAAAGGATTTCCGAGACCAAATTGTTGTCGAATTTATTTTCTAATTGAATTTGCTTGGCTAAAGTACCGAAGCAAAATACCTACTCGAATCGGCTATTTCGCTTGAATGTTTCCAAAGATGATTAAATTATTGAAACGCTGGGAAAATGATAATGGCTTTGATTTTAGTCCCGAAACAAGCTTTTTAATATCGGGATTCCTCTTTATTTATACAGTCAAGAAAAATTGTTCATTCAAGCTTTTATCTTTTTATTCCTTTCCATTTTCTGCTATGATTTCTTATTTAAAAAAAATGAAATTTCAATTCCTTATCAAAGAAATTTCGTCCGATAGCGTAAACGATAAACCAAAGTATCTTCATCTTTCATTTATCTCTATGCATACAATGGAAGGGTCAAAATTACTCTGGTTAAATGTTATCAATGTGTCAACAGGTGTCCTTATCACGGGTGTGACGCTCATCACAGAGATGTGCGAAAACAGTCCCGACACACTCAACCACTTCAAAAAGGTAAGAACAACTTTTATTTTGAACATTAATTGACCCCTACGGTCGATATTATAGAGTATAATTTAGAGTGACACTTTGTGAACGTAATTTTAGTTAAGTAGATCACGTACATATTTACAGATCGCTGGCCCAATACTACAGGGTTCTATGTTTCACTTTTATCGTACTGAAATTTGAACATTGTTACAGTGACATTAAGTCGAATTTCAACTATCTTGAAAATGTAACATAGAACCCTGTAATATTGGGCCAGCGTGATGTTACAAACAGGATACATACACTCATATATAAATCGTAGGGTGACAATCGAAAAACACCAAGTCATATTGAATGTCTAACTTGCTTTAATACTACACAAAATGGTACTTCCGAACGGTTTAATTGCCATATTAGAGGTATATACTAGTATTAGCTGTATAGTATATGTAGAAAAATGGATACATATGTTAAGACAACCACTGTTCCACCATCCACACTGTTAACTGACTTTTCGTAAACCTTATTGCTAACGTTATAAGGCCCACAGCTGTTCAGTTCAGTATTGTTGTTAGTAAATAGATAGGCATCAGATGTCTTCAACCGAAAGGCAATTTTAGTCTCAAATTCGTATAATGAAAGGAGAAAGTCTCGCCGCCGGCTCTCGCAATGCACGTACAAATTATCATTATTTTTCCTTGTTACCGCCTTTCATGACGCAATCCGGGTCGGCCTAATTGTTGACGTTTGTTTTGATAAAATCAGGCATCCTTTTATATAATCTAGTATGATCGATTAAGGATTTCTTAAGGCAGAAATGCCAGTGAACCGACTCAGCGTAAATAGGTCGCAGCGAGGCGAGGTGATCATTTGAACACGTCTATCATAATCATAGGCTAATCTTCTGTATAGGTATACCATGAATCTAGTATATATCTGGATCTGGCATGAAAGTTGGGGGGAAGTGACCGAACAGGATAGTCTTATGTATCTTTCAGTAGGAGTAGCAGCGAAAGAGCTATTATTGTTTGTCATTGTCACAGTCTCACATTTTATTTGTTCCCCACCGTAAATTTAATATGGATTATGGTGGGCAACAAATAAATTAGTCCAATCATAGTGTCGCATTGCGTATGTTTTGTCCCTCACGGAGGCACGCGTATACCACTTCTACATATAGGATCCTACCTTCTATGAGGTATACACACTTCAGATTTAGGTAATTGGTGATACTTTAGATATGTTGTATGCCGATTTTCCGCATTGCCATTAACATGTTAACATTTATGGTTACAATTACCTACAGTCTTCGACAATATTGAACACCTACATGATGTCAACAGTGTCTGACTGTCTGACTCACACAGCTGTCTTTGTTCTAAAAATGTGTTTATAAATCCCCGATCCTAAAATGACAATTCGATTGGTCAATCTACACAACACTGATTGAACAACTAAACCACAGAATAAATAATAGAAGGTACAGAAGACTCACTCTGTAACAAAACGCGTCTGTTACGATCAGGACAGATATAGCCGCTAGGTGGCGACAAAATTCCCCAAAATTGGGGTGCGAACGGATGTACTTTTAGCTATTACCTGTAGCAAAGCGACAAAATCGCGGAGTGAGCCACGCCTGACTAAACTATCATTAAAGTAGGCATCTGGGATAAACAATGAAATAAAGAATAAAAAAAAATGACATCAGCGTAAGAGCAGTTACATTTTTAATGGTGTTTTATTGATTTGTTTTGCAATATCAATTTAGTAGAAACATGTACAGTGACAACACGGGATTGTTATGTCAGTTAGGGTTCTTGCTAAATTGGAAATTCTATAGCGTACCAAGTACTGAACAACAAATTTAGCTAGGTTCTAAATGGCGCAACAATCACGGAGCGTGATAACGTTTGGCAAATAAGAATTCTTCTTCTCTGCCGTATCCCCATTGCTGAGAGACGTGACAACTGTGGACACTTCACCAGTGCTCTCCAAGCCACTCTATCTTGGGCCCGGTGTATGCTAGCCCTCTCTGACGTTATCCAGACCAGTAAAGAGACGCACAGACGAAACCCGCACGGGCGAACCTGTAACTGGACGTTGTACTGTCTAAAGTGGCCCACAGATCACCAGTTCGCCGACGATATCAGCCTGTCAGTTGTTCAGAACTGTCTCCTTTTGCGATTAACTGACAGGCTGATATCTTCCGGCGAACTGGTAATCTGTGGGCCCCTTTAGACAGTACAAGGTCCAGTTACAGTTTTTGCCTAACCGTGCGTTAATCGTCGCCAATCCGGTTGCCAATACGGTCGTTAAACTGATCGATGTGGTTTGACAGGTTCGCGATCCGATAGGCGTGAAAATCTCGAGCAAACTGTTACTCAATACCTAACTGTGCTTTAGATACCTATCTTGTTAATTGTCCTATTGGGTATGGAATAATACAGTAAGCAAGTTTACGGCACCAACCCGCATCAAATCAAAGCCACGATTCAATTCAATAACACCAATTCACCAATGTAATGTAATATCAGGTACATGCTGTAAATGATGCAATCTAAAAATAGACTGCGTGTTATCTGTGAAAAGTACACAGCAGTGCGTCCCACGTTGATATCAACAAATAAAATGGATTTTCTACTCTTTGGAGAACTGGCGGTTTATTAATATCTACGCTATTAGTGGCATAGCCGTAGGTAAACGCGTGACGTCATTTTTAAGCTGCCTATGTGAATGACCTGTGAAACTAAAGGTCACTGAGGAGTTTCGTAGTATCGATTTTCACATCAAATCGTAGTAAATTTTCGCTAATCGAGTATAATTTTGATGCAACATGATAAAATTAGATAAGACTACTACCTAAATGAAATTCGAATAAATATGTACGTATGTATGTATGTACCGTAACAAGCCCCGTTTTAAAATTAAATTCCAGTAAGTAGGGATCATAATTAGAGATTTATTAAAATTGCCATAGACCGTATTATAATTTTGTCCTCAAAAGTTTACGTAAGAATATAAAATTATTTTCTTTGATCTTTTTTGATGTCTGGAGGTCGACTTAAATACATGTAATAAGAATCTCTGCCATCCCTAGTAACATTATGTAAATACATTTTATGTCTTACTGACGCACCGTTTCATATGTATATTCCTTATCTTATTTTATTTCGTTTCATATGTATATATGTGTATTCCTTGCGTCATTAATTTTCCCTTTCTGATTCTATTTTCTAAATCCCAAAATGTTAGCTTTAATTTTCTTGCGGTATTGTTAAAATTTCTGTTTAAGAATGTCTTTTAGGCCGTTGTTAACAATTTATCAGTGATGTAACGTATATTTAAAACAGAACTGAAGCGTTCAATTCAATTTGCTCTAAATTTTTATTTAGTATGTACCAAACGAATAGTTAAAGTAGGTAATGTAGCCTTACAAAATTAGCATGAAATCATATGTGATGTTCCACGGCAAAAGGTACCTTATAGCGGCTGGCGCTTACGTCGCATAGCGCCGCAATAATATTGGAGCGGCGTTAATAATAGCGTAAGCGCCAACCGCCATAAGGTACCTTTACCCGTGGGACGTCACATATACTCTTGTTTATACACAAAGCGTTACCCAAGTATCAGCTCATCTATCTCGGCCGGTCAACTTTTCCACTTCGAAATCCCGGCATACCATACTTGCCCGAAACATAGAGAAAAAAATACATAGAGTGCTCACTCCATACATCAGTTTTAGTACCAAAACGACTAGTTTTTTTCGAAGTCGACATCTAGCATCGAATAGCTGAATTATCAGTACTGCTACTTAACAATACATGTTGCAACGACAGATAAAGCATATTTCAGCTCATATCTGCTATAACCAGATTAGAGTCTGTACACTCTAACCGGAACTCTATTTTCAACTGCTTATGCTTTTAATATTAGTTGTAAATTGTTGTTCAATACAATTTTCGTGAGTCGCTACACTAGAGAATTCTAGTATCAAGTAGCGGGTTCTGATAATTCCGCTACTCGATGCTAGATGTCGGCTGCGAAAATAATAGTCCTTTTTGGTACCAAAACTGATGGAGTTAGTACTCTACTATATTTCTCTATGCCCGAAATATACTTAGTTGTAGAACGCTCGATTGTACTAGCTCGGGTCTCTTGTTACTTTAATAGAACTTGCACGGCCTGTTTACCAGACTTATTTGTTTGAAAACTTTACGACGGCGACGGCTCTCAGGCTTTAAGCTGGCTTGTATAATTTTATATATTTGACACAGTTTCGAGGGTGTAATTTAGTGAGATTGTAATAGGGGAGGGTGAGCTCTGGGTAAGTGGTCCAGAACCCCCAAGATCTACCTACTTAAAAATTCAAAAATGCTTACGGCTAACTACGAGCATAGATAGGGTCGTGGTTTCTGCCACTATGGAGTGAGAATAGATATCCAAATATTTAAAGTAGGACGCCAGGATACTATACTCATCAAACGTATGACATATCCAAATGAAAATACAAATTTATTTACTAAATACTTTTATTCACTTTACATCACAATAAGACCTGCTGCGGCCTCGAGACTTAACATTTAAATTACGTACCGTAACTATTACTAATTAAATTTAACTTAAGTACATCTCAGGCATATTTGGGCCTGTAATACACACAAAATCCTACATAGGAATTGCAGGTTTCATATTAATAATAGAATTTACCATGTAGAAAGTTCACGTTAAAAAGAAATTCAGACTTAAATATTGTTTATCCTTTCCAGCAAAGGAACACAGTCACTAATGTAAATATAAGTTTTTAACTCACAGTTTTATCGAATAAACACTTCACCTCGAGTCCAAAAATTAAGTGGAGAAGACGGCTTCCCCTCTAGCATGGTGCGACACCACCCTAGATCTTCCAAAAGCCATAGGGCCAAGAGCCAAGGGAAGAGATAGGCCCAGCCAAAAGACAGGCCTAGCCAAAGGACTGGCCTAGCCAAAAGGACCCTAGAAACAAAGAGAATGTTCTAGGTTTTAGAGAGGTTATGTTATAAAAAGTTATATTTATATTTAATTGGGACAACGCGCGATTTAGCTTGCGGAAATAATGAGATTAAAAAAATCCTTACCGGTTTCTAAGCCGAGTCCCTTATATTAGACACCAGACGTGGCGACGTAGGCCCACGCGGTGAAACAAGATGATGTCTCATCTTTGTCAAGGAATTGCTGGAAATTCACACCAAAACACGACATTAGCTAATTGCAATTGACAATAAACCACTTCGCTTTTCCTTCCGTATATTTAGAAAGTGTGGACAACTCACCAAGTTGGTTTGAAAGAGGTGAAAAGGTTATGCCGCCATTACCGGCGCATAGGAAGCTAGGTTAATCATATTTTGGGCCAAGCTGGAACAAAATATATCAACGATTAAAACATTGAACACCGAATTTAACCGAGTTTTAGGAAATATAATCTTTAAATAAAATACATACCCCATGAATTAATTGCCGACCTGATGTACAAATTACGTCTTACATCTTGTCACGGAATATCCCAGTAATCAAGCGAAAAATCAAATGGCAAAAGCCACAGACAAAGTGGTGAATGGAAAACCTCCCATTCAATGACATCGCAACTGACCGGATCCAATTTACAGAAAACCGAAGTCACCAAAAATAAAAAGAATTACTAATTTCGAAAGCTAAAAATAAGGACATTATTTATAACTACGAATTGCAAAATATAAAAGAACACATACCAAATGTTTATTCATAAATACTCTTTATGTATGACTGATTGTCTGTGCAAAACCACAGACAACAAACCAACTGTCATTGACAGACGTCAATGTTTACTGCGACAGTAATAAACAACACCGATTCAACCCGCTTTACCAAGTTAAAGCTATTTCCACGTAGTATTTCCATGTTACAATATATTTCAATTGTGAAGTGTGTAAACTCCAAAGAAAACAAGGTATTTATGTCCCAGCACAATGCAGGAACGAACAATGGATGCGCTAAATGCGACGATTTATAGATGATTGATGACCTACCATTCCGGTAAGTTTTATCCTCTAAATATAGCCAAAAGCGTATATGTGAGGATTAAAAACAACATTTCTGGTCTCCGATTTTGACCTATCTACTCTAATACTCGTGTAGAACGTATATTAACCACCAAATTCTTATCAAACAAACATCTACTTTTCTAACCTATAAAGTATCTATCTACAATAACATTCAGACGTTTATAACACTGGGTGGCTACCCTAAAGTGTTACAGTTCATCTTTAGTTGGGTTAAAAAAAATTTTTTTTTTTTTGGAAAAAAAAATTTTTTTTTTAATTTATACGTCTAATATGAAGTTACACCTTAACCTACCAAACTTAACCACGAGAACACAGATAATCCGTAAAGAAAACACCTTATGACAAAAATTATACCTATGACTTGGTGAATGGCCAATTCAACCAAGGAAAACTAACAACTAATTTTGATCCGGGTCTACTTATTCCTAGTGAACACTTACCTAAATCTAGAAGATGATGTCAAAGACGGCAACCCGAGAAAAAAAAACTTTCCCTTTATTAAAGAAATTGCCTATCACCGACAAAGGTGGAACTAAGTAAAGAGCTGCATCATCTAGCCAATACACAATTCCTAAATCGACAAACAAAAGTTTGGTCATAGTACAGAGTTTATTGAGAACGTAGTCTCGTTTCACGATTTAATAATGTTTTATAGAGTAGTCCCACTTAAGGGTTTATAAGTAAAGTAAGTTTCTGTAGTTTATTCAGATTATTTACTGTTTTATGTCTTTATAAGGACATATCAAAGATTAAGATTGGTCCGTATGCATCCGGTACCAATATATATAGAATCAAATACATGGAACAATTACCCGGTCTGATGAAAACAAGCTTGCGCCAGGCTGCATTCAGTTCAGTAGGTAAGTTCAGTATTTTGTATCATATAGGATATTTCAAATTTAAATATTGAGCCAACAAGTGAAAAGACGAGTACCGCTACGAAGACGGCTCGGCTTCACCAGGACGTACAATATCTTTTATATGAAAGTTACCTAGAAGTTTTCCTTCTAAGGATTTTAAAGAGTATACAAGAGGACTTAATTTTTTATGAATGACACACTTGTCATAACGGGGCGCTAATTTAGCGGAGAAATGTTTTGCTGCATTTGACAATGGGAAACATCTTTTATAAACGATTTGTCCTTCTTCTAGTTCTACGTGACGCTTCCTCATGTTGTAATACCTAGCGTTACGTTCATGGGAGGCGATCAACGAGTTACGCACTTTTTGATATATAGTTTTAAGCTCTTTAAGTTTTTCAGAAAACTCACCGCTGGTATCTAATTCGAGCGCGTTTTGATCTATAGGACCTTCACTATTATAAAGAGAACCATCTAGAATCATCTGACGACCATGTGTTAGAAAATACGGTGTATTTTTAGTTACTTCGTGACGAGCTGTATTTAATGCACATTGTATTTCCGATATGTTCTTATCCCAGTTACGGTGATCAGAACGCACGTATGAAGCAATAGTTCTTACAAGTTCACGGTTCACTCGTTCCGTTTGATTCGTCTGAGGATGATATCTAGGGTTATAGAAAATATGAGGGACATTATATTTGGACATTAAGTCTCGAAAGTCTTTTGAAGTAAATTGAACACCATTGTCGCAGAATATATATTTAGGAACCCCATGTATCAGGAATATCCCTTTTTCCATACACTTAACTATAGCTTTCGCAGTTATGTTGCGTAGTGGAAACAAAGTCACATACTTACTGAAATAATCAGCACATACAAAAAGATACTGATTTCTCAAATAAGACGGAGGAAAGGGACCAAGTATATCACAAGATATGGCTTCGCCTGGTGACGATATACGTCGGGGATTACCCATCAAGCCAGGACGAGCTAAATTAACAGGTTTATAAGTTTTACAAATTTCACAAGAATCGACGTATTCTTTCACGTCTTGAAACAACGTAGGCCAATAATATAAGTCCGCTATTTTGGAATGGGTTTTAGCCACGCCAAAATGACCGGCAGTAGGATCATCATGATACTTATTTAAGATTTCATTTCGATGCTCATAAGGGAGTACCAGCTTCCAGTCAAATTGAGCTGTCAGACGATACTTATTCTTAGAGTAACGGAAAAGTTTATCATTTTCAATTTTAAAGTTGGGAAAGAGAGAAGGTTTTTCAGATACCTTTTTATATACATCAAGATACCAAGGGTCTTGAATAGTAACAGAATTTATAGAACTGACCTGAATACGAGAAAGACAGTCAGGTATGACATGTTCTTTGCCCTTCCGATGAATAATTTCAAAGTTAAATTGACTTTATATTAAAAGTCCTATCCGTTTTGTAAATAATCTCCCTAACAATACGAGATTCGTTAGGAGATTGAAAGTCATCATCCGAACCAGACGACGCAGAAGAGCCTTGCTCATTCAACCGATCCAATAAAGAAGTAATTAACGTTTTCAACAGAAGTACCGCTTCGGTCTCCTGAGGCAACCGTGAAATACGACACAATAGATATTTGCAACGCGAGGATAGCCTGTCGATCGCCGCTGCTGATAATTCTCCTTTTGCTTCTAACTCTATCTCCTCTACCTTATGCTGACAGAGTTCTAATTCGGAAGCTTCATTACTTATTACCAAGTCCTGGAACTTCAGACTACCCTTTTTGGCTAAATCTGCAGTTTGTTTCAAAGCTTGACACAGACTGGATCTACGTGAGATGGGATTAACCGGAAGTCTGCGAATCGCTAATTCATGTGACATTTCGTCTTTATGTAAATGGGTGATTTTACAACCAGCTTTTATGAAATCCATTTTTCAAGATTGATATGTAATATCAGAAGTAAGTCAGTATAGAGTTATAATATTTTAAAGATAAGTTAAAATTTTATTAGATTTTAACAGTTTTTAAGTATTTTAGAATATTGAGAAAATCTCTTTAAGTATAGCTAATTATTTAGCGTATAAAGTATAGCTTTATTTATAAGTTGGTTAAATTAATAAGTTTAACCTCCAACACAAACAACACTTTCAAACAATAACTTGCAATTCCCTTTACATATAAAAACCTTAATACTAAAATATTTCTAAAATGTTTCACTTGGAAATGTCATACTCCATAGGCCATACGTTGGGCACGCCACTGTAATAGGGGAGGGTGAGCTCTGGGTAAGTGGTCCAGAACCCCCAAGATCTACCTACTTAAAAATTCAAAAATGCTTACGGCTAACTACGAGCATAGATAGGGTCGTGGTTTCTGCCACTATGGAGTGAGAATAGATATCCAAATATTTAAAGTAGGACGCCAGGATACTATACTCATCAAACGTATGACATATCCAAATGAAAATACAAATTTATTTACTAAATACTTTTATTCACTTTACATCACAATAAGACCTGCTGCGGCCTCGAGACTTAACATTTAAATTACGTACCGTAACTATTACTAATTAAATTTAACTTAAGTACATCTCAGGCATATTTGGGCCTGTAATACACACAAAATCCTACATAGGAATTGCAGGTTTCATATTAATAATAGAATTTACCATGTAGAAAGTTCACGTTAAAAAGAAATTCAGACTTAAATATTGTTTATCCTTTCCAGCAAAGGAACACAGTCACTAATGTAAATATAAGTTTTTAACTCACAGTTTTATCGAATAAACACTTCACCTCGAGTCCAAAAATTAAGTGGAGAAGACGGCTTCCCCTCTAGCATGGTGCGACACCACCCTAGATCTTCCAAAAGCCATAGGGCCAAGAGCCAAGGGAAGAGATAGGCCCAGCCAAAAGACAGGCCTAGCCAAAGGACTGGCCTAGCCAAAAGGACCCTAGAAACAAAGAGAATGTTCTAGGTTTTAGAGAGGTTATGTTATAAAAAGTTATATTTATATTTAATTGGGACAACGCGCGATTTAGCTTGCGGAAATAATGAGATTAAAAAAATCCTTACCGGTTTCTAAGCCGAGTCCCTTATATTAGACACCAGACGTGGCGACGTAGGCCCACGCGGTGAAACAAGATGATGTCTCATCTTTGTCAAGGAATTGCTGGAAATTCACACCAAAACACGACATTAGCTAATTGCAATTGACAATAAACCACTTCGCTTTTCCTTCCGTATATTTAGAAAGTGTGGACAACTCACCAAGTTGGTTTGAAAGAGGTGAAAAGGTTATGCCGCCATTACCGGCGCATAGGAAGCTAGGTTAATCATATTTTGGGCCAAGCTGGAACAAAATATATCAACGATTAAAACATTGAACACCGAATTTAACCGAGTTTTAGGAAATATAATCTTTAAATAAAATACATACCCCATGAATTAATTGCCGACCTGATGTACAAATTACGTCTTACATCTTGTCACGGAATATCCCAGTAATCAAGCGAAAAATCAAATGGCAAAAGCCACAGACAAAGTGGTGAATGGAAAACCTCCCATTCAATGACATCGCAACTGACCGGATCCAATTTACAGAAAACCGAAGTCACCAAAAATAAAAAGAATTACTAATTTCGAAAGCTAAAAATAAGGACATTATTTATAACTACGAATTGCAAAATATAAAAGAACACATACCAAATGTTTATTCATAAATACTCTTTATGTATGACTGATTGTCTGTGCAAAACCACAGACAACAAACCAACTGTCATTGACAGACGTCAATGTTTACTGCGACAGTAATAAACAACACCGATTCAACCCGCTTTACCAAGTTAAAGCTATTTCCACGTAGTATTTCCATGTTACAATATATTTCAATTGTGAAGTGTGTAAACTCCAAAGAAAACAAGGTATTTATGTCCCAGCACAATGCAGGAACGAACAATGGATGCGCTAAATGCGACGATTTATAGATGATTGATGACCTACCATTCCGGTAAGTTTTATCCTCTAAATATAGCCAAAAGCGTATATGTGAGGATTAAAAACAACATTTCTGGTCTCCGATTTTGACCTATCTACTCTAATACTCGTGTAGAACGTATATTAACCACCAAATTCTTATCAAACAAACATCTACTTTTCTAACCTATAAAGTATCTATCTACAATAACATTCAGACGTTTATAACACTGGGTGGCTACCCTAAAGTGTTACAAGATGAATTTATGATGTGATGTAGGCGAACGAGATATTGATTGTGTTTCGCTGTTAGTTATACTTACATTAGTAACATTCTTAGAGCGTTGTACAATATACCGTGAATAAAGGAGACCATAAATAGCCAAACGAATTGGCTACTTACATACTGATTTACAAAGTTAGAGTACTCGTGTATGTGCGGAAAGAGAAGAGTCGTGAAATGTATGGGGCCCAATACCATTCCACGATTCTTCTCTTTCCGAACAGACTCTATAACATTTCACACCAGTTTTAAACGGTACACAAAATAAAAGTATAAAATTATGCGTGAGGTGTTTTTGAAGATTTTTTAACAACACGCATTTTTAATACTATTTTTTTGACAAAATAAAATTACGTGATATTTGATGACACCCCCTTTCTCCCCCACTTGATATTTTGTGAGATTCGGCTTGAACCCTCCTCTTCTGAACACCTCACGTAATTAATTGACGCCCCTTTATAAAGAACGAATGTGGTTATTTATCGATTTTGATCCTACGATTCTGAAGATATGGTCGACCAAAGTAATAAAGAGCCGTAGGCTAAAGTCACGCGTTTTAATTCCAACTCTGATTAAAATTGTGCTCAAAATAGTTTATACATACCACACTATGCGTCTGCCATTAAACATTTAGTATCATGTCGTATACACACACATTTGTAAATCACACACTTACTATGATAGGATAAGTATATCACACTAATTGTTCTGTTTGTGTTGTCCCGTAGGAGAGCGGACAGCGCGAGGTAATCACACGATGATCCTTGCACTATTACGTGCACTAGCCTGATGACTATCATACAAACATTTAACAAAATTGTCTTGTAGAATACCTAATTGTTTTTGTATGACTGCCTTACGTGGCAATATTGTAAATATAACACTTTAAACTATCGCGTTACATATTTAATTACACAAACGGGTCTACCGCTACCGCGATATAATTTTATTGTTTTTACCTTTAATTCCGAACTTATTTTCTTTTTTTTTCGATTTTATTTGAAATTATATCGCGGTACACCCGTTTGTGTATTAAATATTGTAAATACCGCAACGCAACTAGTAATGATAATACATATTTTCATCAGCGCAACTGCCTGAACAGGATCTTGGGCAAGAACAAACTATGGCTAGCACTAGTTTCTGAGAGCATTTCCTTCTATTACATACTAAGTACTTTAGACACGGAAAATTTCACAAGCATAGCTTAGTTTTGTTTCGTTCTAAAGTTTCTGATACATAGATACAAACGATATTTTAAACATAAAGAATGTCAACAGGCTACGGCACGGACAACAGCATGAATGTCTTGTGTTGGATACATGATATCAAATATACAAATTATATAGTGTATTGTTATACATGGCAAACGAAAGTCTTACAGATTCCTTCTTCTTAGGATGGATTCGAAATGGCATCTCTGCTGCTGTGATAAAGACTTTTTTTAACTGAAGAAAATACTTAATGTACTTGTGAACGAATCTGTCAGGTTTTCGAAATTTGTGGGAAGTTTGGGAGATAAACTATCATATATTTGTGTAGAATTAGTGTTGGAAGTACACACGGCACTCTGTGCATCTTAAATTGTTCTCTATAGATTCTTCTTCGAAAGTTTTCAATTTCTATCTTATTATTTCGCGTGTACTAACTATGATTTGACTGTCGTTTGATTGTGACACGGTTTTGTCAAATATGATTTAGCACTCAAAATGTGACTAATATTCGTTGAGGGATGTGGAACTCTCTTATTATTATTCAGTTGAAATTTGTTGTAAAGATGTTCATTGTAATTTGCCCTGTACTGTAAAATTGTTGTTTGAAAGTATTTAAACTTTATTTTTCATCCAGTATTTAGAAAATTCGCATACTTAAATTGGCTGATTTCTTTTCTTTTCGCTTCGTATAATCTTTCTGTGTGCGCCAAAGAATACTTTATCAATATGATATTAAGGTGTGTATTTGCTTGTAGATCGTTCCGAACCTGGTACGGATACTGAAGAATTTGATACTGGCCGGTTACTCGCCCGAGCATGACGTCAGTGGCGTCTCGGACCCCTTCCTTCAGGTAATAAAGTGGTATAATTACGATGTAAATAATTAAGTTGCTCCAACACCGTTTACAGGTGCTATCACAGGATTATCTAATAGCTCTAGAGCTAGTTTATTGACTTTTTGGGTGAAGATTATTCCGATGATATACAACTATTTAATAACGTAATAATGATATTGTAGTTCACATGTTAGTTTATGAATTAACTCGCTTTTGCCCGTGACTTAGTCTGCGTGGAATTAGTGATAGCAGCTAAAGTAGGTATAGTGCCTGAATAATGCTAATAGCAATCATTCAATTCGCGCATTGCTTACTTCAAATATTAGGTAATTCATTTAACTCTTTCAATTCCACCCCCCTTTGCACTCTCTTCAGGGATGATTTCCGACATAAAAACTATCCTATGTCGGTCCTCGGGACTCAAACTATCTCTATACCAAATTTCAACTAAAAATTTCAGCGGCTTAAGCGTGAAGAGGTAACAGACAGACACTTTCGCCTTTATAATATTAGTATGGATTTGGTACATATTACAAAATTCAGTTAGCTTTTGATAAGAGCTGAACTGTTTATCTAAAGCCATCATTTATGTGATTATATGAAATAACATTACATAACAGAGTATTATAAATTAATATTTCTTCCAGGTTAAAATCCTCCGCCTCCTCCGGATACTGGGCAAGAACGACGCGGAAGCGTCCGAGGCCATGAACGACATCCTAGCCCAAGTGGCCACCAACACGGAGACCAGCAAAAACGTGGGCAACACCATCCTCTACGAGACCGTGCTGTCCATCATGGATATCAAGTCCGAGAGCAGTCTACGGGTTCGTAATATTATCAATTAGTAGGTAGTTTTTGCACAGTACAATTTTTCTACTCGTTGACCACGAACGCTGTAAAGGGTTCGAAACGTCGGGATGTAGTATGTATTATAACATACATACGCGATATAATCCGTTTCAATAGTTTTATTTCATGAGTAACTGTCGTGGTAACCGAAGACAATATTCAGATCAAATCTGTTACTTCTACGCAGGTTATTTTGCAATCTGTGCTACTGGCTCATCTTCGCTCATCGCTCGAACAGTTGTGCTAACCTAAATGAATGGCATGGAATAGAGAACTTAGGAATTTTCCTGGCCCATTTCACAAATTAAAGCATTCCACTGGTCTGACTCGTACAAACGCATGTTATGCCTTTGCCACAAAAAAAGAAAATCTACTTACAGTTGATCGACAAAATGCACGTTTGTACGGGATATATAGATCAAGGACACAATTGACAGATAATATCTCATCGTTGTACCTGAATTGCAATATTTTCATAGTATTTTCTTGTCATCAAAATATTAACACTTTCGGGGCTGGATACCCCGTTTCCAGTACAAAATGAACACACATACGTGTTTTTGGCAGTGAATGAGTTAATAAACTTGTAATACATGTCCACAGGTCCTCGCGGTGAACATCCTCGGAAGATTCCTTCTGAACAACGACAAGAACATCAGATACGTGGCGCTGAACACGCTGCTGAGGACGGTGCATGTCGACACGTCGGCCGTGCAGCGGCATCGGACCACCATTCTGGAATGTTTGAAGGTATATATAGCGGAGTCAGTTATAAAATTGACCCAAAAACATTTTATTAAGCTATGAGCTTCATCACATATGATCTTTGAGTAATTCTAAGCATTTCAAGCCTGGGAGGCCATAAGGGGAGGGGGGTACAAAGATGGCCGCCACCCGTCATCATTCAAAATAAACAGTTTTGACTTATTTACAATATGAGTGGTGGTAATTGCTATAACTGTTCCAAATTTTAGGTATCTATGTCAAACGGTCTCTGAGAAAAACGTATTTAACTGATTTACAAGACCGAAGTGATCCCATAAGTGTTCCGTAAACAAAGTTTTGTACGGAACACTAAAAATCTGTTCTGGTCCTGGTGGCTACTAGGGCAAGTTTGGTATCATTTTCGTATAAACCGAAGACATAGAATTCATTGCTGATATTTGTTTTTTTCAGCTTCATAGTAATTTTGCAAGAAAAACGTAAAAAGATGAAAATTTAGGATGGAGATATTTGCTTTGAGAGCTAATAACTTTTGTATAGTAGCCAAAAATATCATATAAAAAATACTATAATAAAGCGTAATTCATGCAGATTCTAAACATATACACGTTGAGTAATATCCTACTGCAAAAAGATGGTGAAAAAATTATTAAATGACCGCAGCGCGGGTAGTTGGACTTTCGTTTATCTTGCGGACCGTCGTTTATCTTACAAAATGATCGAGTACGAGTATCTACGTAGGTATGCTTACTTTGCTAGATTTTATGATGACGAATAAAATACTTTCATCCAGACATAATTCATCATACAGACATAATTTTATGCACTTTAATTTTAATGCACTTGCAACGATTTGAGTGGGGCCTAGTGTTATTTGACCGGTGTTTTCTGTAAGGTTGAGGTAAGTACGTACTTCCCCAGTTGGGCTCTGCTCGGATAGATCTGGAATGACATCCGCTGTGCTGTGCCCTACCACACAAAGCGAGATGACATTTACAGTGCCCATACCTCTCTTTTGAACGTAGTTTAAGGATATACCCGGGTCCAAAATTGGGTCCGAGAAATAACTATTATAAATGAAATTATTCTAATAAAATAGCGCTCTTATTTTTGCTGATAATATTAAAACACTATTTATGAGAGAAATTGTACTACTTAGGAAGAGGCAAAATATTTATTTTCACGATAATTTTCATGCTATAACTCACTTTAAGTAATTTTATAGGTACTTACTTGTTGTTTTTAATAAATAACTTCAACCTGCACATAACATTCATTTGGATTTGATTTGGTTTGATTTTGTTTGATATTTTACATTTAATATTTGCTTCAGGTTGGTGTGGTGAAAAAATCTGTGTTTCACTAGGCGGCAAATTTTGTTTAACCCGCGTTCTTTGAAACCCTTACAACGCTCAAGATTCCATTTTTCGAACCGCTACCCTTGTAAAACAAATAACTATTATGCGGAGAGCTTACATTTAGAAATCATAACAGCTATGTATATTTGTCATACTAATATAGGTTATGCAAGTATGACTTGGTGACAAACCAACGAAGCCCCGCCTCGCGGGGCTTCTATTTTCTGCTCTGAGGGATAAAAGGTAACTAAGGAACCTAACCTAACCCAACCTGAAATTGCGGTTGTACATGATCTTATTTGTTAAGCGAGCCGCCCTCCTCTTTAGACATGGGGATACCTGTGTCTATTTTTTAACCTATACCAGAATTATGTCTGTGTACTGGAAACTGCGGACATTAAATATACAGAAAGAATTTTATTCGTCATCATAAAATCTAGCAAAGTAAGCATAGTTACCTACGTAGATACTCGTACTCGACCATTTTGTAAGGTAAATGCCGCCTAGCGAGAGTCCAACTACCCGCGCTGCGGTCATTTAATAATTTTTTCACCATCTTTTAGTAGTAGGATATTACTAAACATGTATATGTTTAGAAGCTGCATGAATTGCGCTTTATTACAGTATTTTTTGTATGACACTTTTGGCCACTATACAAAAGTTATTAGCTCTCAAAGCAAAAACCTCCATCCCAAATTTTTATCTTTTTACGTTTTTCTTGCAAAATTACTATGAAACTGAACAAAACAAATATCAGCAATGAATTCTACGTCTTCGGTTTATACGAAAATGATACCAAACTTGCTCTAGTAGCCACCAAGACCAGAACAGATTTTTTTGAATGATGACGGGTGGCGGCCATCTTTGTACCCCGCCCTCCTCGACTAGACGCACGCTTCTTATCGCCTCCGAGGCTAGAAATGCTTAGAATTACTCAGAGATCATATGTGATGAAGCTCATAGCTTAATAAAAAAATTTTGGGTCATATATGGCAGCGATCCGTAACTGACTCCAGTAATATCATCTACAATATACTTACATTGTGACTCAAAAAAATGACAACTGTTGTACTAAAGCCACGGATAGATTAGGGACTGTCCCACGACACGCGTCTTCAGCGACATTGCCGGACTTCGCTTAACATGTTGATGATGTTGAGCAACATTATATGTAAGGCGAGCAATGTGGCTATTTGCTATTTACAATTTGTCGCTACGGCAGCGGGGCAGGGAGTAGGGACTTTGTGTAAACGTATTCCTGCACATACTCTGCGATTGACGTAAGAGGTGCATCAAAGAGCAGCGGTATATGCAGTGAGCGTATTTAATAGCGATGGGCGAGTCGAGTTATCTGATTCGAATAATCCGAATCAACCTACAGATGAGTTGATTCGAATCAAGACTATTGGCAATTCGAATCAACTCGGCCACTAAACTGACTAACTTGGTATCCGATCCGCATGAATCGCCAATTCGCCAACTCTCCGAGCCGAGTCAACGCTACGCTAAGGCCATTCAAAAATAAACCTTAATTCGATAGCCCGAAGGTTCTTTTTACAACAACTGCCGCTTGATTCGCTGTCTCAATCCGAGTTGACTGGTACTATGACCATTCAAAAATAAACCTTAATTCCGTAGCCCGAAGGTTCTTTTTACAACAACTGCCGCTTGATTCGCCATCCCGAGTTCACTGCTAGTATAGCCATTGAAAAATAAACCTTAATTCGGTGCCCTGAAGGTTCTGTTTACAACAACTGCCGCTTGACTCGTTTGCGGCTCCGCGGCCCGTGACCTTGTCGCGAACCACGCAAACCGTCGAGTCGAGTCAGTTCGAATTTCAACTCGGATCAGTAGCCGAATCGATTCGAATGATTCGAATTGAAAAAAAGTGGACTCGTCACATCGCTAGTATTTAACAGGTCTTCTCGCAAAGCTTTAAGTTCTCTGTATCCAATGACCCGACTTTTGTCACTTTGACTATGATTTTCTGTGAATGAACATGTTTGTCTGTAAATATGTTCCTTCTAGTGATCTTTTCTATTGTTTATCAAAAAGACAAGTTTGTCTCCAGAATTTTCGAATTGCAACATCACGCTAATGTAACTTGTTACCTTCCAGGACCCCGACATCTCCATCCGGCGGCGCGCCATGGAGTTGTCCTTCGCGCTCGTGAACCAGCAGAACATCCGCAGCATGATGAAGGAGCTCCTCGTGTTCCTGGAGCGCTCGGAGCCCGAGTTTAAGGCGCACTGCTCCAGCGCCATGCTGCTGGCCGCCGAGAGATACGCGCCCACCAACAAGTGGCACCTGGACACGCTGTTCAAGGTGTTCCTCAAGGTGAGAGCAGGATGGAGCTGCTCGTGTCCTGGAGACGGAGTGCAAGGCGCACTGCTCCAGCGCCATGTTGTGTGGTGCAACCCACCTTTAACGTTTAGAATTGCACCAAATTATAATATATATTGTTTTAATAATTAACTTATTTTTCCACCAGGCGGGCAACTACCTCCGAGACGACACCGTTTCAAGCACCATCCAGATCATCTCGTCGGCCCCGGCCGAGCGGCAGGCCTACGCGGCCATGCGGCTCTGGAGCTCCCTCGAGCGCTCCGCCGTCAACGGCGACTCCTCCGACAAGCAGCCGCTGGTGCAGGTAAAACAAACTCCCAGGATTAAACTGTTAAACCAAGTGTCAAATGGTACTGGTAACTATGGTAACTCCAGGTCTAACCGTTTATCCCCGGGTTAGTGAATGATGCAAGTAGCCTATATGCAGTTACGGTTGAAACCTGCTTCTTAAGCATAGGACATAACCTCATCAAGTCATCATAGTATGCGTTAGTACGTATTGTATGTTTTTATCATAGTCTTTGTTACTAAAAAGTACTAAGTACTCCGTCAAACGGAAGATGTCACTAGTAAAATTTTATTACGTCTACATATTTTTAAAATTACAGTTCCTTGCTTCCAGTACAGGCCGCCTACAACTCTTATTATTATTACATACTTTGTTTTATATTTTGCATTTTCATGAATATTGTTTACTGTTATCGTGTAGTATAGGTATATAAAATATCAATTGAAGATATATAAGTGCGTTCTGTTTATTTATTATTTCAGGTGGCAACATGGACAATAGGAGAATACGGCGATCTGTTGGTGTCGGAAGCCAGCAATGCTATTTCCATGGTTGACGATGACGGCGTAGGTGAGTCGTACCAACTTTTGCGTGGATGTTTCAGTTGATTTTGATTGATTGAATCTAGAATTTTGCTGAACTAAAGTCACCGACATAGCCTACCGGATTAGCAAGCTGAAGTGGCAATGGGCAGGCCACATTGCGCGCAGAGAAGATGGCCGATGGGGTCGAAAAGTGCTCGAGTGGAGACCACGGACTAGCAAGCGCAGCGTAGGACGTCCACCCACAAGATGGACGGACGACCTTGCTAAGGCCGCCGGAAGACACTGGATGAGGGTCGCTTCCAACCGGTACGAATGGAGGTCCAAGGGGGAGGCCTATGTTCAGCAGTGGACGTCTTATGGCTGAGATGATGATGAGACTTGCTGAGTTCCCTTGTTTTGCTGAGTTAATACTTAATAGTGTTGATAAAAAGTGTAGGCAGTGTATGAATGTTTACCTAAGCGACATCTTCTTTAGAACTAGAGTAATTTGTCCGCTTCTATTTAGTATTGTGTGAGTAAGTCAAGGAGACGTGCTACGTGAAGAAAAGCAGAAATTACTCTAAAGCCAAACCAGATATTGCGTAAAAATAGAAAACATTGACATATGATTCGCCAAAATGTGAGACAGCAAATTTTAATGCGTTTTCGGAGTTTGTTTCCATAGTAAAAGTTGATCAACAAATTCACCTCTCAAGATAGTCAAGATACTGATAAATATTTAAAAAAATCACCCTGCATAAATCTAAATTGTTTTGTACAGACGACTTCGAGCGTCCGCGCGAGGAGTACGTGATCGACATCTACCAGAAGCTGCTTTGGTCGACTCAACTTTCCATCACCACTAAGGAGTTCTTGCTGCTGTCGTTAGCTAAGCTGTCGACCAGGTTCACCAGCCAGCCTAGTCAGGAGTAAGTATTTTAGTTATATTTTGACGTTTAATTCTATGCAGAAAGTGTAGAGTCAGTGGCACCATTTTAAATTTCAAAGATGCGTTCAAATTGTAATTCCGTTCGTGAGTTAAGTAACTAAACTGTCATGTTGTTGCTCAATATTTTAATAAGAGGTGTTTGGTTCTGATAGTAATCCTAAGGATTTCCTTGCGGATAGATAACAAAATTTCAAGTATTAATATTTGTTATTTTTGTTACAGTAAAATCCGAGTGATAATCGACACGTTCGGATCTCACATTCACATCGAGTTGCAACAGAGAGGAGTGGAGCTATCTCAACTATACAGGTATACATATTAATTATTTATATGGAAAAAAATAATCTTTAGTTATTTATTTTTTCTGTTTTTATTAACCCATTAAACGCCACGTTTATTGAGTGCGGTGCGTCATTGTGAACCTTATCGGAATACACGAAGGTTAATATTGTTAGTTAGTTGATGCCTTTGGCGGTCAAAGGGTCAAACGAGTTTGCACATTGCAGTTGTAAGGTTTGGATTAGAAATTCGATTAGTAAGGGCGGTTTCGCACTACTTCCGATCCGAACCCGTAAAAATATGGTCCGTAGTAGCCGTAGACCGTAGAACTATTTACATGGTAAGTTACGCACTAATACGATCTCCGTCAACCGAATTCTTTCCGTCATTCAACGTGTGCGGTACGTAACTTACCAAAGAAATACTTCTACGGCTACTATGGACCATATTTTTACGGGTTCGGAGCGGACGTAGTGTGAAACCGCTCTAATGGTGTATCGTTCAGTTAAATTAACTATCAAAGTAAACATGGGTTAACTAATGTGATTTTATCATACAGACAATACGCGCACCTGCGGCCCGCCTTACTGGAGCGCATGCCGCCCATGGAGGCGCCCTCCGCGCGCGCGCGCGACGACGCCGAGCCCGAGCCCGAGCCGGCAGCGGAGCCCCAAGCGCAGGACAACCACCAGGTACACACACCAACACTCCTAACTGTACATCGGTGGACATTATTACAAAAGGCATAAGGTCCAGCGACGTACAGTTAACAGTGTGGGCGATGGTATAATCAGTTGTATCAATCACAAGCGAACAAGGAGATATTCAAGTATACCTCTCGTTACAAACCATCAAAGGTATGAAAGTCACGTGGCATAGATTGTAGAGGCATCTACATAAGCATTTATTTTGCGACAATATATTAATAATGAATAGAAGAGACTTTTGTAATTTTTAAAATGTTGTATGTTTAACTTTCTTTGTTGTTCTTTACTTGTGTATGTTATAGTTTGTCACGAATAAATGAGATGATTTATAAAAATTGGCAAACTGAAACTGTACTGGTTCTTTGTCAGTGTTAAAATTTGTAAATAGCAAAATTGTTCGTTTATTATTAAATGTTTTAAGGAAAAAAAAAATTGGCACCATTTTCAATTTACAGTTATGAAACTAAAACACTATTCAACAAAGTCTAATTTCATTTATAAACCATGCAATTTTGCTCAAGAATCAGTATATCATACAATTAATACTCGTAAGATTAATATAATTTTTAGTGTTCCGTGCAAAACTTTGTTCACGGAACACTTATCTAATTTTATTTTCTAATATGTAGGACGCCCTCCTGGATTTGATCATTGGGTCGGAGCCGCTGACGAACGGCGACGCCGAGCACCGCACCGACATCGCGGCGAACAACAACAATAACAACACCAACACTAATGTAAGCTCAACTATAATATTAAACTCAAACAAAAGTTCAAAATTAAACTTTTGTGAGACATATTTTAAACTGTTTAGACGACAACGGTTTCGTTCACTTGAAATTTTAGTCGCTATTGGGGCCCCCCGGAGGCGGGCGGCGCGCTCAGTGCACGAAGTGCAGCCGACGCGAGCACGAGCGCCTGAGGAAGCACCCCCAACGGGCCCGAAACATGTCGCCAATAGTGACTAAAATTGCAAGTGAGTGAAACCATTGTCGTCTAAACAGTTCAAACAAAAGTTATTCTTCAAATCCATAGTACGGTTAACACAGATATTAAAATTCCAATTAATAGTTCTAATGGTTAACACTGATGTGCTTGTAACATAATTTTAACAAACAGGTTAATAGAATGACACATTGTGGATAAAATTTCAATTGAATATTATTTTAAATAACATCTCTATACACTCTATACATAAAATAAACTAATATATTTTCAACTATCAAATGTTTTACTGCTGAATTTAGTTTTCAAATGAAAGAATGAAAAAAGATTCTTTTTAACATTAATAATTAATAGGAAGAGGTTGTTTTATTGCATTAAATCTGCAACTGAACTTACGTATTGCATAATTAATATTTAGAATATTAGGTTTATATATAAGATACTAAAATCTAAGATGAAATGGCAGCTCGATCGGCCCATCAATTATCTGGTTTGATACATCTTCTTCCTCGCGTTATCCCGGCATTTTGCCAAGGATCCGCTTGACAACAAATCCCAAAGTTTGGTACCTATAGTAATGATAATAATATTGAGCAGATTGAATATTGTACTGGGATATAAAACTTAAGTTCCAAGCAGGCATTATTTTTTATGGATACTGTTTTCCTCAGGATATCCTGGACTTGTTAAGTGGGCTAGAGCTGACCAGCAGCCCTGCGGCCGCGCCGCCGCCGGCGCTCAACAACAACGCGGCCAACAACGCCAGCCTGCTGCTCGACGGACTGTTCGCCGCGCCACAGCCTGTCATTTCACGTATGTTTATATAACGACAACAATGATCATCATCATCATTCTCTTGCCCAAGGGCATGGGACAAGTCCCATTCACTTGGGTCGGCGCAGCATACATCTCACACCTCTCGCCCGTCATCTCATAATTCACTCGCGTTTGTTTCATATCATTTGTCACACAGTCCATCCACCTTTTCCCCTCCTGTTAATTCCCGCATCACATGCCCGTACCACGCTAGGCGCTTACTTTTAATGAATAACGACACAATGCTGTAGTATATTATATTATCGTCGTATGATTCACGGTCTCATCTTAGGGTTTTGATCGGTCGATTAAATTGGACGTAACCAACAGTCCGCAATGTCCGCAAACGCAACTAAAATGGCATGCGAGTACGCGCGCCGTCTAAATCAGCCCTTATAGTACTTATTGAATTCGATAGAACGGAATAGACTTTGGGGTCATCCATTAATTACGTCACACGAATTTCTAGGTTTTTTGACCCCACCCCCCCCTCCTTGTCACACTTGGTCACATTTGGCAAACCCCTCCCCCCTAGTGTGACGTCACATTTTTTTCTACGAAATCGCCAAATCGAATTAAGTAAGTACCTAAACCTATTATTAATATTTTATCAACATATTTTTTGACGATATAAATATTAGTATCTTTATAACCCAAACCTGCTTAGGAAAGAAAATTAAACGAATAAAAACGATTATCGTTTTAAAAACTTGTTATTTAAATGTACAGCGAATAAAATAATTTAAATAAATTTTCGGTTACTGATGAAGTTAAAGTGACGTCACAAAGTTTGTGTCTCCCCCCTCCCCCATGTCACAATATGTAACATTTTATTGACCCCCTCCCTCCCCCTAAACGTGTGATGTAATTAATGGATGGCCCCTTTGCTTCGTTTCAAACGAAGCAAAATTTACTCTATTCTATTGCCTACATTAAAGACCGAATTTCACTGGACGAGCCTTAGCAGGTTAAAAAATTAATGTTTTACAAGTTGTGCAACTTGAGACTTGGTATTGTATAATTTCGTATTTTTTATTAGTGTTACATTTCTAACTGAAATATTCATTATACAACAATTTACGCAACTATAATATCCATTATATTCCTCCACAGAACCCTCCCTGATAGTACCGGCGCTGGACAAGGCCGGGCTGGTGGTGGTGCTGGAGGCGGAGCGCGGCGCGGCGCACTGCGTCACGCTCACCATGCGCGCGCGCAGCTCGCGCCTCGAGCCGCTCACTGACTTCCTGTTCCAGGCCGCCGTGCCCAGGGTACGTCCGTTCATTCATCTATTGAAACGTCACCTGAGATTCAATATCATTGGATGGACTTAGGTCAACAAATCTGATTACACATCCGAACTGAAGTTAACTATAAATATTTTTTTTTAATTAATTTGTCTAGGGTTCCGTGTAATAACACGAACTACGACAATAACAAAAACGCCTTCAAAACTTAAGCCCAAGCGGCCTGTGAAAACAGCAGTCCGAGTCTATCACTCGACACTGGCAGCGATGCGCAGCGCGCCGTCCATCCGTCGATCGATCCCTCGCAAGCTAGTTTGTTGGCCCAATGCAAAGGTGCGACATGGCCTATTAGCTTTTTATTATGAGTTCATGACATCACGCTGTGGACGTCACGTATGCTGCTAACGATTTTACTTTATTACAATTTTACCGACATTAAGAAAAGCATTGTTTTCTTTTCAAGTAAGGCTGGAAAGTATTGTTTACATTAGCGTAGTATTTTTATTGAAATTATCATTATTACACTCATTTTAATCATAAATATTGTTCGCAGACGTTACAGCTTGACATGATGTCGCCGTCGGGCACGGTGCTGCCACCGCAGGGAGAAATCACTCAGGTCCTCAAAATCAATAATCCGTCCCGGGTAAGATACAAAAATTGAATTAAAATTTACTCTTTAATAAAAAAAGTAGGTTAACTTTTAACCCGACGACTCCCATACTCCATATCGACAGCAAAAAAGTTAAATCTAAGTTCCACGAGAGGCTTTTGACGTCGTCTACGGCTGAGATTCGATGGGTTAAGCTCTGATAATATTACTTTCTTACTATTCTTTCAATCACGACTCTCTAAGAAACCGCGCCATTTTGTTTAGATAGACAACGTTCTAGTGACGTCAGTTCACCGCTGTATTACGGCCGCTATACCGGGTGTGGCCTGTAACATGAGCAAATAATTAAAACATAGATTGTATACTCCTCAAACGGTGACACTTTTGTTCAACAACTTTTAAAAATGATGAAGTATTTAGACTCCCTATTTTTCATACAAAATAAATATTATCTGCAATGGACGCCATCGCCACGCCATATCATTGTGATTGTCGTTGCTTGTCACGCCTTAAACATAACAAAATTCGCAATACATTGCGTCTTAGAATAAACTTTAAAGTGTATTAGAAATCAAACCACAAGTTATTTTTAAAAGTTGTTGAAGAAATGTTGGTCAGTATGAGGAGTACAGCCTACAGTTTAATTTTTTGCTCGTATTACAGGCCACACCCGGTATGACGGGACTGCTATACTAGGAAACCAAAGCTTAAAATATCTGTTATTGTTTATTTCAGACGCCGCTCCGGCTCAGGATACGAGTGTCGTACGTGTGCGAAGGCGGCCCCGTGCTGGAGCAGGCGGAGGTGAACGCCTTCCCCGCCGACCTGTTCAACTGACGCGCGCGCAGCCCGCCCGGCCCCCAGCGCCCGCCGGCGCCGCGCCGGGGTAGCGGCGACCACAATACAATGGCCCGACCCCGACTACACAACACACGCAGTACGAGCGAGAACTTAGGTACCACACGAAGCGGCTCAATCTGTAAAGGGGTCATCCATTACATCACACTAAATTTCGTTTTTTTCCCCATCCTTGTCACACTTTTTCAAAACGTAATATGTGGATGAACCCAAGGACGTAGCTCGTTTGAGACAAACACGCGCAATCGGGCGAAACACGTTTTTAGAGATCGAGTTGTTCCGTGCGGTGATTAGGGCCAGTTGCACCGACCACGATTAGTGGCCTGATCACGTAACTATCATATTTCCCATGCAATAAATTTTAGTGGACGCTTTAACGGTGACAGACGGTCTGGTGCAACCGACCCTCCATCGCGAAAATTTATTACGACAGATTAATAGGAAAGGGTGATATGATACAGTGAATGGGACAAATCGCAACGCAAAAACACATCGCAATACAGGATGGCAGTGCAAGTAGGATCAAGGGGTAACCGTCTAACATCAAACTGGGCTCAAACCATAGAGGCAAACGGCGAAACTCAAAAAAACGAGGATAAAATGACATTAAAAATAAGTATGTTTGTTACTAATTCCACAATTAGTCTTTGATAAATTTTAACTTGTTATCAAAACGGTAATATTAACGTACATAAAGCCCTGTATTAATCAATCGTACAAAACGTATCAATATGTCTGAAAGTCCCCTATAATGACATTTTACAAGCACCCTCAGTATCTGCACATAGGAACATACAGCATAGTTATATCCAGAGTTACGACGAAACTGACATTGGCGTATGACTCATTTAACAGCTTTTTGGTATTCATACTCTTTTCTCATCTAAACTGTTTCATTCCATTTACAACACGATAAACATATAATTTCTATGAACCTCAAAAGCGTCTATTTCTCATGTATACTTTTTTTCATGAATATATTTTCTAACTATTGTCAGTTTACGTACATAATTCTGAATACTACTTTACTAATGGGTATCGTCTTGGGTCGTCCCATTCGTTTTTCGTCAAGTTCTTAAATTAGTCCTATTCTGCTTTCGTCACTCATTCTACATTGAAAGCCACCGACGATTGTGACGAATGTAGCATGAGTGACGAAAGCAGAATAGGACTAATCTAAGAACTTGACGAAAAACGAATGGGACGACCCAAGACGATACCTACTAATGACGTGCTGTCAACATCGGTTGATTGAATTAAAAGGTTGTTGCTATTAAATTAAATATTAAAAAAAACACTTAGTTTTGAAGATTATTTACATCTCTCGCGGCAGCTTATACGATTTCTTTAGCCTATTATTTCTCGCTAAAGACTGACTTCACTAGGCCTGCGTAATATGTAGTTCTGTAAATGATGATTAGAACCGTATTGCCTTGATGTAAGAACGACAGTCGCTTGTACATATCCGAGAGTTAGTGAGGTTTTAGACAATCATTAGCAAGAACATTTCCAGTGAACTGATATGATTTTTAAGTCGGGATGAAAGTATTTGAGGCATACTTGCTCATTATAAATATGAAGACGCAAATAGACATTATGTTGCAAACGGTAAATAAATATAAATACAGTAAAATATAATTCGTTAAAACAAAAAAACGTTGACTGTTTCTAAGCTCCCGTTTGTAAAATATGTCTAATTTGTAATTGACTTGAGATTTTTAACATTCCAATTTTTAAGTAAAGTAAGACTATCCTTAGGTCTGTATAAATCTATGGTTTTGGTAAGGAACTGGAATCGTTGTTAAATGTGAAAATATGAACTAGGCGATTAGGACGTGCAGTGTTGTCGATACTGCCCATACCACACCGAATGCGAATGACTGGTTAGTGCGGCCAAATCCGTCTGCGGGAGAAATTCGAACATCACTAGGTACGCGGTTAAAGGAACGATAACATTCTCTGTGATGAACAGTTGAAAAAATGCACTCTTGGACGGATTTCCCCGCATTGATAAAAAAAAATTCCATCACTTATGTAATCATTGATTTAAATAAAAGATTTTTTTTATGGTCAGACTTTGTCAGTATTAGTAAAATCTCAAACTGATGTATCCCAGTCTGAACTACTTACGGATGCAACGCAATGCCTTTACAGATTCGCTGCTTATATTGTTATTTATCAAATATATTGTAGGTACATGTGACGAATGTGTATTAGCCCATCTGTGTGTTAAAACATGCAGTGTGATAACGGGGACTCTAAAATGTACTTAAATCCAACTACTAAGATAATTTACGTGTGATACAGCACTTAGGATACGTGTTAAAATATCCCTTCGATAAAAACTTAGTCATTGATTTAAAATTACGCACGCCTGTTTATTTATTGAAGTATAGAATACGTTGTGTAAGGGTGATATTCCACCTGTCCAATTTCTTTACCCAATGTGTATTACGTCTCTCTCATTAAGCAAAATGTGAGACGCAAGTACACATTGGGCCAAGATGTTGGACAGATGGAATATCATCCTAGGGCTGATTTACACGATGCGCGAACTCGTATGCGAGTTTCATACCATTGCGGGTTTTGATTGGTCGGTTGAATTGAACATAATCCACAGTCCGCAATGTAACTAAAATCGCATGAGAGTTCGCGCGCCGTCTAAATCGGCCCTAAGGCCTAGTTTAGTGCTGCGAGTTCCCGATGCATTTTGTTATTTAAGAGTAGATCGTGTATGAGATTCGTTGGGTTAGGTTAGACTAGTTGTTTTGTAAGCCACGCAGAGGATTTTATATTCGGGATATTGTAAATAAGATGGCTTGTAATCGAAACTACGCATTATGGATAGCATTCACATTTTATATTCCCGTTTTGGTTCTCTTGGGATATTTTAACGTTAAGTAGGCACTAGTATTAATTTTTATTTTTCCTATTTATGTTTATGATTAACCCCTAACCGGCACATTATGAATGAAATAGTTAGCTAAGATAATAATTATTTGAATTGTAACAGATGGACGAGTTCCGCGGTTCGTTTTACTATAATCATGGAGTATAATTATACATATAGGTATTATTTCCCAATACATAAACAGAGCTTGGCAAAAGTTTATAAAATGTAATTTGGTGCTTATTTTATTATATCTGATTAAATAGAAGGCCCTCCACGACGTGAGATGTTATGATTTTGTGTATAACTAAAGCTATGTGAAAGATGTACATATATGATTATAATGATTTTATGTAAATTGGTTAATAAATATTTGAAAATGTTTATATAATCAACATCTTGTTTTATTCAAAAACCGGTTTGTAATTTTTCCATATTTATTATAAGTTTTTGTTACAAAAATCACAATAATATTTATACACTAGAATGTTTATAATTAACTTTGGAAATATTCAATCAACCTGTAAGTATATCAAAGTTATTTAACTTGAATATTCCCAACGTCAATATTACAGACACTGGACAAATATACAGCAAGCTGAAAATGTGCATACCCACTTTATGAATTAATTTCATTCATAAAGTCGGTGTGTACTTTTGCAACTTTCTGTGTGTACAATAAAAATAATATACAGGTGCAACAAAGAGATACATAGATCAATACACCACAACAGTCAAGGGATGATCATAAATATCTGAACGCCTTGACAGCAATCACGTTCAGAAGTTTGTGGTAGGTATTTATGCGCGCAGAGAAAAAAAAACGAAAATTGGTTATGATTTTCGCGCTGGGGACCAAGCCAATCGACAAACGCCAATAGAAAAGAAAAACGTATCGGGATGAAAGGGTGGTACTAGTAGGAGGTACTAGTGCTCCACAAGCTAATGCCCAATAGATGCATGACACCCGGCTGTCACCTCTAATGACAAAGACTAGTTTCAAGATGACAAGTACTAGGACCGCGTCGAGCACCAGTACCAACTACCTTACAACAAAAATGCACGTCATCATTTCCATTTATTATTACACTTTCGATTGACGTCTCAGCGATTGTCACTTGGCTAGGCCCTCTGGTGTAGCAGTGAAGAAATCTCCCTCCACTTCAACGCTGACATATTATTTTAGTTAAGTATCTTATATGGTACACTAGGAGTCCTCAATCATGGGCGTGGCAGGGCCGGGCCGGCCGCTGACGCCGTTGAACAGGCGGTCCTTGATCATCTGCGCCATCAGCCCGTGTATGACCTCGATAGTGGTCTTGCACGCGTCCTTCGTGGCCTTGCCGAGCTTGTCCTCCGTGCGCTTCTCGTGGGGGTCCGCGCCGGGCACTATGAAGCCGCCGCGACCTGGCACAAGAAGTGTTTTTTGAAGACTTATTTGACCTATGAACGCCAAGCGGCGCATCCATTTGCCGTGCCACTGACGCCACGGGGGTAAAATTTAGTTTTATGAATAAATAATAGCCAACCTAAAAGTGGGGTGTTTTTCAGTAGATTTTCATCAAAAAACTATCGACGTCAAATGCCGTCTTTGGCGACGTTGTCACAATTTCGCGTTGACGTCAATCTGTGGCGTTCAAAAGGTTAAAACAAGATCAGACACAGAGACGCAAAGATGATATGTTTTGGGTATGGGATGATATGTTTCCGGGTCTGATGGGAGATAAGTTTCCTGTGAAACACAACAATCAAAGAAGTAACGGAATACTTCTTTTGAAAGTTGCTTGGTCATACAATACCATCCTGATCTTGGTATTGATATTTCGCTGTCTGTGTTTAATTTACCTATACCAAACACATTGACGAACAGAGGGCCTACTGCGAACGACGTTCGACGTGTTGCATTCCTGTCACATAACTACGAATTTACAAGTGCAACAAAGAGGCAACACGCTGAACGTGGTTCGCCGTAGATCCTCACGAATATTTGCACATTTTTAGTTCTTACCCAAGCACACTTCACTCTGTTCCAACTTATCCGATAAATCAAAGATCTGTCCCGTTGTGTAGTCAGCGTTGGTAATCAGACTTGAACTGCTAAGTGTGTTGACCCAATACTTGTTCCACAGAGAGTCCAGCAGTCTCCGGTCCAGAGAAGACTTGAAGTAGGACACTTCCAGGGAGTAGTATTGCTTGCAATGGACACCAAAGTCTTCAATTTTGTTGAGCGGGATGGTCTGGTATTCTGAGGGTTCTTCATTAGCTGGTTTGTAGCCCTATAAACAAAATATGTAGATTTGAATACATTTGCAAATTGTCTGTAAATTGCTTTTCTCAAAAATGGACAGCAAAGTCGACTTTCATACCATTGCGGGTTTTGATTGGTCGGTTGAATTGAACATAATCCACAGTCCGCAATGTAACTAAAATCGCATGAGAGTTCGCGCGCCGTCTAAATCGGCCCTAAGGCCTAGTTTAGTGCTGCGAGTTCCCGATGCATTTTGTTATTTAAGAGTAGATCGTGTATGAGATTCGTTGGGTTAGGTTAGACTAGTTGTTTTGTAAGCCACGCAGAGGATTTTATATTCGGGATATTGTAAATAAGATGGCTTGTAATCGAAACTACGCATTATGGATAGCATTCACATTTTATATTCCCGTTTTGGTTCTCTTGGGATATTTTAACGTTAAGTAGGCACTAGTATTAATTTTTATTTTTCCTATTTATGTTTATGATTAACCCCTAACCGGCACATTATGAATGAAATAGTTAGCTAAGATAATAATTATTTGAATTGTAACAGATGGACGAGTTCCGCGGTTCGTTTTACTATAATCATGGAGTATAATTATACATATAGGTATTATTTCCCAATACATAAACAGAGCTTGGCAAAAGTTTATAAAATGTAATTTGGTGCTTATTTTATTATATCTGATTAAATAGAAGGCCCTCCACGACGTGAGATGTTATGATTTTGTGTATAACTAAAGCTATGTGAAAGATGTACATATATGATTATAATGATTTTATGTAAATTGGTTAATAAATATTTGAAAATGTTTATATAATCAACATCTTGTTTTATTCAAAAACCGGTTTGTAATTTTTCCATATTTATTATAAGTTTTTGTTACAAAAATCACAATAATATTTATACACTAGAATGTTTATAATTAACTTTGGAAATATTCAATCAACCTGTAAGTATATCAAAGTTATTTAACTTGAATATTCCCAACGTCAATATTACAGACACTGGACAAATATACAGCAAGCTGAAAATGTGCATACCCACTTTATGAATTAATTTCATTCATAAAGTCGGTGTGTACTTTTGCAACTTTCTGTGTGTACAATAAAAATAATATACAGGTGCAACAAAGAGATACATAGATCAATACACCACAACAGTCAAGGGATGATCATAAATATCTGAACGCCTTGACAGCAATCACGTTCAGAAGTTTGTGGTAGGTATTTATGCGCGCAGAGAAAAAAAAACGAAAATTGGTTATGATTTTCGCGCTGGGGACCAAGCCAATCGACAAACGCCAATAGAAAAGAAAAACGTATCGGGATGAAAGGGTGGTACTAGTAGGAGGTACTAGTGCTCCACAAGCTAATGCCCAATAGATGCATGACACCCGGCTGTCACCTCTAATGACAAAGACTAGTTTCAAGATGACAAGTACTAGGACCGCGTCGAGCACCAGTACCAACTACCTTACAACAAAAATGCACGTCATCATTTCCATTTATTATTACACTTTCGATTGACGTCTCAGCGATTGTCACTTGGCTAGGCCCTCTGGTGTAGCAGTGAAGAAATCTCCCTCCACTTCAACGCTGACATATTATTTTAGTTAAGTATCTTATATGGTACACTAGGAGTCCTCAATCATGGGCGTGGCAGGGCCGGGCCGGCCGCTGACGCCGTTGAACAGGCGGTCCTTGATCATCTGCGCCATCAGCCCGTGTATGACCTCGATAGTGGTCTTGCACGCGTCCTTCGTGGCCTTGCCGAGCTTGTCCTCCGTGCGCTTCTCGTGGGGGTCCGCGCCGGGCACTATGAAGCCGCCGCGACCTGGCACAAGAAGTGTTTTTTGAAGACTTATTTGACCTATGAACGCCAAGCGGCGCATCCATTTGCCGTGCCACTGACGCCACGGGGGTAAAATTTAGTTTTATGAATAAATAATAGCCAACCTAAAAGTGGGGTGTTTTTCAGTAGATTTTCATCAAAAAACTATCGACGTCAAATGCCGTCTTTGGCGACGTTGTCACAATTTCGCGTTGACGTCAATCTGTGGCGTTCAAAAGGTTAAAACAAGATCAGACACAGAGACGCAAAGATGATATGTTTTGGGTATGGGATGATATGTTTCCGGGTCTGATGGGAGATAAGTTTCCTGTGAAACACAACAATCAAAGAAGTAACGGAATACTTCTTTTGAAAGTTGCTTGGTCATACAATACCATCCTGATCTTGGTATTGATATTTCGCTGTCTGTGTTTAATTTACCTATACCAAACACATTGACGAACAGAGGGCCTACTGCGAACGACGTTCGACGTGTTGCATTCCTGTCACATAACTACGAATTTACAAGTGCAACAAAGAGGCAACACGCTGAACGTGGTTCGCCGTAGATCCTCACGAATATTTGCACATTTTTAGTTCTTACCCAAGCACACTTCACTCTGTTCCAACTTATCCGATAAATCAAAGATCTGTCCCGTTGTGTAGTCAGCGTTGGTAATCAGACTTGAACTGCTAAGTGTGTTGACCCAATACTTGTTCCACAGAGAGTCCAGCAGTCTCCGGTCCAGAGAAGACTTGAAGTAGGACACTTCCAGGGAGTAGTATTGCTTGCAATGGACACCAAAGTCTTCAATTTTGTTGAGCGGGATGGTCTGGTATTCTGAGGGTTCTTCATTAGCTGGTTTGTAGCCCTATAAACAAAATATGTAGATTTGAATACATTTGCAAATTGTCTGTAAATTGCTTTTCTCAAAAATGGACAGCAAAGTCGACTTTGCCATCTAAAAAATAGGTCGCGGAGCGCGTAGTTTATGGTCGGTCAAAAATTAAAAAGTTAAAAACATTGCAGTCTCGATTTTGGGACTGCAATGTTGCATACAAATTCCATTATTTGACGAGATCCAAACTTTTTAAAAGTTGAAATGACCATATCAAATGAAGGCACAGGCCCATTAAACAGCCAAACAGATGATTAGTACTTCGACTATTTAGCTGTCTCAAATAGGTTGGCGTATTTTTGCCAGAAAAATACACTTCTATTTTTTTATTAAAAAAATAAAAAGGCGGCAAGGGCTTTTTTCTGTGAAAATATATACGTAAGAACGTTGCTTTTGTAAAATATTTCTATGATATTTATATTTCTTGCACCATTTTTGAGAAAAGCACTATATATGACTCGGCTGGAAGGCTACTTGCTGGCTTCGGATTCAATTAAACGGACTCCCAAGGTCGTCCGTTTAAAACGAATCCTCAGCCTGCAAGTAGCTACTTCCGAGCCTCGACAATAATGTACTATTATTATCAGTAGGAAAATAAGTGTGCACATAATAAAACTATACAACCACCACTGGCACCTACCAAGTACATATTGGAATTTTTAAAATTGCAGATTTGATATTTCAAGATTGAAGTAAGTGCCTTTAAAAGTCAGACGTTTGTCATGTGATTTTGAACTTTGTTTCAAAGTGATACGGTTCAATTTTGCATAATTTCTGACACCCTTATCATCAGTGATAAGTATAATGAAATACTTGTAAGTCATTACTTGGTAACCTACCTTCGGATATGTCCTAAAAGCGCCAAGGCAGACCTTGCCGGCCGAGATAGTTCTGACGGGATCAATGACAATGGCCACAAATGGTTCCTGGAAGTTCTGGTTGAGCATTTGAGTGGAGACATCGATGCCGGACAGCCAGCACCCGTAGCCAGGGTGGCTGTGGTACCAACCAATGGCATTTTCATGGCGGCCAACCTGGGAACAAAATACATGTTTTTAATGTGGTACTGTTACATAACTCCAAAGTATCATATGCATATAATACAAACATGTAGTGCCATAAATTTGTTTCTTAATCATAGACCTAGTATTACATAGATGAGCTATACGCGTGCCTCCGTGAGGGACAAAAGATATGCAAGGCGACAATATTAAAAACACGTTTTAACATTCCTGACAACATACCAAAAACAATCTACGTAATTCGGTCGGGTTATTTGCTGCTAGATATGAGCGCCGCGCCGGCGCGCCGCCGCCGCCGACAAAATTTTCGCGCCGCCGCCGCCGACGTAGCGCTATCGGCGTGGCATCGGCGTGACCTTGTAGATACTACTACTTTCAGAATCACAGATGATATATATTTTATGTAGTTTAGATCTTTAACGGGGCTAGTCTGAATAGCTTATAGACATTCAAAAGGTATTTTAGATCCAAAAAAATCAAAAATTTCGATCATCATCATCATCAGCCTACTCTTGTCCACTGTTGGACATAGGCCTCTCTTATTGCACGCCATTGAGCACGATTTGCGTTATTTGCGGCAACTCTGTTCCAGTTCTTGCCAGCCGCCTTGCGAAGGTCATCGCTCCATCTAGTCTGCGGGCGTCCTACGCTACGTTTGGCGATGCGCGGTCTCCACTCGAGAACTCGTCTACCCCAACGGTTATCGGTTCTACGGCTAATATGACCGGCCTACTGCCACTTCAGCTTGCTAATCCAGTGGGATATGTCGACGACTTTAGTTCTCTGACGGATGACTTCATTTCGAATACGATCCCTCAGAGAGACTCCGAGCATAGCCCTTTCCATAGCTCGCTGAGCGACTTTAAATTTATGGACCAGTCCTACCGTGAGTGTTCAACTTTCGGCTCCGTATGTTATCACGGGTAGGACGCACTGATTGAAGACTTTAATTTGTCTTCAGACTCTGTGGGATTGATGACGTGAAGACTCGACTAAGCTTCCCATATGCTGCCCAGCCCAGCTGTAGCCTTCTATTCGACTCTTTCTCGAAGTTGTTCCTTCCTAGCTGCAGTATTTGCCCGAGGTAGACGTATTCCTGAACAACCTCGGGAACAGCCTCTTGTACTGCAATAGGTCCCGGAGCAACACGTTCGTTGAACATAACTTTTGTTTTGTAAAAATTCATCCGGAGACCTTTCCGTTGAGAAGAATCAGCTAGACAGGTCAGCATATGCTCTAAATCCTGCAACGTCTCAGCCATGATGACGATGTCGTCCGCAAATCGCAAGTGTGAGATGTACTCGCCATTAATATTGATACCATGTTCCTTCCAGTCGAGCGTTTTAAACATAATATATCCTCCAATGCATTTGTGAACAATTTGGGGGAAATCACATCCCCTTGTCTCACGCCACGATGCATGGGAATAGGCTTAGTCTGCTGGTTTTAGACTTGGACAGACATGGTAGCTGCGTTGTACAGATATCTCAACACTTGGATATATCGCCAGTCGACTTGGCATCGCTGCAGGGAATCCAGAACAGCCCAGATTTCAATGGAGTCAAAGGCTTTCTCATAGTCCACAAATGCTAAGCACAGAGGCCGATTATACTCCTCAGTCTTCTGTATAATCTGCCGCACTGTGAAGATGTGGTATATGGTGCCGTATCCTCCTCGAAATCCGGCCTGCTCCGGTGGCTGAAATTCGTCGAGTCTTCGTGCTAGGCGGTTCGTGATGACCCTCGAAAACAGCTTGTAGATGTGGCTTAGGAGCTAAATGGGTCGGTAGTTCTTCAATAGGGCCTTATTTCCCTTTTTGAAGAACAGCACGACAGCACTCCTACTCCATACCTCTGGAGTTCTCCCATCGAAGAGAACGGCGTTAAAGATGTTCTGGAGCTCCTTCAGTGCAGGTTTGCCTCCCGCTTTCAGAAGCTCAGTTGTAACGGCGTCGAAGGCGTCGGAATCAGGTCTTCGGTGTTAGGTGGAGCTCGGCCTTGGCCATAAATCGGTTTATTGGGTCGATATTGGTTAATGACGGACCTTGATTTTCTTCACTTCGGCTCTTTGGACTGTCGACCAGACGTTTCCCTGATACAGTCAATCCGCTACTTCTTACTTACCACAAAAGATAAGGGCCACGCAAAGATCTTCCGGCGAGGGCCTCGCCAAGATTAAGACCGCCTCTGATGCTGCGCGATATCGTTTATACTATATAAAACAATTTCGTACCTTTATTCAATAAATATTGCTTGAAATAGAAAAATGCACTTATTTTATAACTTTCTTACAGCAAAAATATGTATTTTCGGTAATATTTTGGTTCTAATTCTTTTTTCATTAATCAAAGGTGTTTCAAGGCCACGCCGCCGATTCGCCGCCGCCGCCGACCGATTTTGACCGGCGCGCCGCCGCCGGCTAAATGCCTATCGGCGCTCATATCTATTTGCTGCCCACCATAAACCATACTAAATTTTTGGTGGGGAACAAACAAAAAGTGAGACTGAAAAGGACAAGCACTAATACCACTTTCTCTGCTACTCCTACTGAAATTTCCATAAGTGCATCTTGTTCGGTCGTTTGGCCCCTCCCCCGTGTCATCTCTATGTCATTGTACCTCTATGTTCTTAATATATTATGTGCCTAAATAATATTGTAAGACCGAGCCAAGCTAATCAATCATATTAATGCTATGGCAGCTAACAAACCTAATTATTTGGGATAACATTATCAACCTTATTAACAAAAAAATTCTAAAATGAGTAAACACAATTATTGGAGCAATTAAATATGCCTTAGTTGATTACCTGTTTAGCTGCCTCTATGTAAGCTGTCATATATTCATAAGCCTGTGCCTGCGCGTTGACGCGAGTCTCCGTGCCCTCGACAGGCAAAGCAAATGAGTCCATCACTAGCATAGTATTTGCATCTACTTTGCCTGCAACAAAAAAAATATAACCTTAGAAACCCAACTAATCATGAAGGAGTTCATTAAAAGCAAGTATTCTGACTGTCTTACCTAATAAAAGCCCCATAACTTCTAGAGTCCCGCCGGAGCGAGCGTGCATCACCATTTTCAAGAGAGCTAAAGCAGAGATCTTGATATCTTTGAAGAAATGCGGGCTGCAAATAGAACATTATAAGTAATTCTAGGATACTTCTTATTCGTTTATTTTACATGAAAATGGAGTGGAAACTTACTCTTTTTCCCATGGTTTAGCGGCAAGGATGTCCTGCTGTTGCTTCTTATCGTAGCGGTATATTTCGTCAACACTGGACACCGTTTCGATGCTGTTGGCCATTACCCATGTTTTCTGCGCAATTGTGGATTGATTATCGGAGCTTGTGGAAGCCATCGTTGATGACTTCAATTATTTTTATACCTAGCTTTAAATACTTATGAAGATATCAATATTTATGTTTATTAAAGTAAAATAGTGGCCACTTTTTTACGACAAAGCACTGGAATAAACGACAGATAGCTTTTTTCTAAATTTGACAGCATAACCGATACTGTTCAAGACATTGGTTTAAACACTCAAGTTTACATTGTTGGGTGCGTCCACAATGTACCAATCAAGGCCCCAACGTTGTCTGTCCTCTTTGACGGCGCAGCAACTGTATCATTTCTCTCTCCTTGCTCTTTTAAAAATGCCGTTGGTCAAAAAAGGACAACCATACTGTTGATAAGATGGACTTCAAATCAAGGTGTCCCCGTTTTAGGTGGAACCAGGGGTGCGAAACTCCTGACTTCGGTCAAACTCGGCTCCGCTCGGCTCAGCATTGTTCTGACAATTATTAGGGTTGGCACCACTTGACTTCCTTTTGCGTGCACGACCACAGATAAGATAATCACTTGATTTTTGACAACCCTAAATAGCCGAAAGGGATAGTGCCATATATTAGAAAGGGACAGCATGATTCGACCCTGAACCGCTGTCAAACTTCGGTTTTGTAGCATGAATCTAGTATTAAACTGGATTGGGCATGAGTGGTGGGTATAACAGACAGAACGGGATAGTCTTATGTATCTTTCAGTAGGAGTAGCAGCGAAAGCGCTATTATTGTTTGTCCTTGTCACAGTCTCACATTTTATTTGTTCCCCACCTTTTTTTTAGTATTGATAATGGTGGGCAACAAATGAATTCGACCAATCACAGTGTCGCATTTGCGTATGTTTTGTCCCTCACAGAGGCACGCGTATACCACTTCTATAGGATGCTACTTCTATGTTTTGTAGGAAGTTTCCTTTCTGTACGGTAGTACTATTAATTATTCTGTGGTGGAACTTGGGTGGAACCAAGTTGTGTATGTGTGCGTAAAAACGTATATGTGTGAGCTTTTAGGGATGTGAATAGTCGATTTTAATCATGTTATATATCGATAAACGAAAATTCATTTTAGGTATCCTTTGAAGTAAAATTAAAATTGCAAGAAATGTCGATAGTTTATCGATATGGCTACAGCAAGGTGGTTCCACATTATTAATCGTACACTAAAAAAAGTGGTCCCAGTGACAGCTCGCTTAGACGTAATCTTTAAGTATATTATATCTATGGTACCAAATATATATTTCGTCATGTAACTCTTTCCTTAATATCGCAAAAGAAAGTGAAAAAGTTATATTTGTGCAAATATCTACAACAACCTAGTATGTTGCGGAGAATGTGCCCCCCACTAGACTTTTGAATTTGTACTTTGGCAAGCCAGCTTTGTCAGTAGAAAAAGGCGGCAAATTTGACAAATGTAGGCACGAACAATCTATCATCCATACAAATTTTGAATTTCCTGCCTTTTTCTACCGACATGGCTCATCTCATTCTACCTAGAAAGTAATTTCATTATTTAAATTATTGCGTCACAAGATCTGTACCTACCCATCTCTTTCTAGTTTTCTAGAATTACATTCTTCGGATTGTTCGGTTACCGTTGGCTCCCTGAGCCCATGAGTTTCTGGGAACTTGACTTTGTGTATGAAATATCATACCTACTTATTTGATATTTATCAGTTGCTCTTCGGTGATCTTTTTGGCTGTAACTTACGTAACCATTCTGAAAATAAAAATTATTTCGAATTAAACACGGATTTATTACCCTAACTATGGGGCAGCGCACTTAAGACACCACTGGAGTAGCAGGCATCTTTAGGTGTCGGTAGCCGCTTACCGTCTGTGGCCTATTTTATAAAGCTACAAGTTACAATTTACAAGCGGAAGTCTCGTTCTAACACATGTGTTAGAACGAGACTTCCACTTGTAAATTGTAACTTGTAGCTTTATAAAATAGGCCACTGGTGGTCTGTACACTTGTTTGCCTTTATCGTAGCAGGCATGTGACAACACTCTTGTTGTCTTGAATAAGTACCTATTCCTAGAACCATAGTGATTATATGCTCTTTGCCTAGAACCTAAGTAAGTACGCACTGTACGCAGATCTACCTAGCTGGTAATCTACCTAGCTAAATAAAACCCATTATAATTTTATTTCATGTAAGTAAGGTACCTATTTGATAATTGTTAGTCAAATGAAATCTTCTAGAATCTGCTATTTTTGTAGTTCGTATACTTACGAACTTACCTCTAAGAGTGAAATAAATTGTATTGTTATTTTGTTAAGTACAATCAAGTGTAAAAATATGGGTGTAGACAACTTACTCAAAAATATGTCCCATAGTTCTTAATTCGCTGACCTAAAGACCTTAGGGATCACAGGGACATATTTTTGAGATGATTTGTGCACCGATATTTTTACACTTGACTGTACGTAGGTTGATGGTTATTGTTACCGTCTACTAATTCCTTCAATCTACATATTAACATTATGAAACGACCTTGATGATAAAATAATGACTAATGTTTCCAATAGCTATTTATCATTGTTATTATTTTTCCGCGTAATATACTACATTTCATAATTTTTATTTTGTCATTGCCGCGCGCCGGTATAATTATTGCCGGTACCACTACGCAGACTACGCGTTACGCAGTTAAAAAAAGTATCGTGGTAGGGAGGAATGTTAAACGTCACTTAACTATCTCTCTTTTTCATAGACTGACTGTATCTCGCTATCCTCGTCGTTCGAAATTGTCAACGCGTCGATTCCGCCCCCTGATAACTCTCCGCCAATCACGTAAATCCACGACGCAGTTTCTCGAACGTACAGTACAAATCGAGCTTCTAATCATGAAAGACGCACATTCGGCTCGTTACTCGACTTCTAATAAAGTGAAGTGATTCTAATGCTTTTCAAACAAGCGATACGCGGTAGTATGCGACCGTCACAGTAACATCAATTGGTATCAGAGTGTTTTGTTTTGAAGAATAGCGTCAGCTTCAAGATGAGTGCTCCGATAATCATCACGGTACCGAACAACTACCTGGCGGTGGATGAGGACACAAAGGTGGTTCTGGAGCCGGCGTCGCCCGCCCCGTCGCGGAAGCGCCGGCTGGACCACCTTTCATGGGAGGAGAAGATGCAAAGAAAGTGAGTCCATTGACTTCTTTATTTTGCTTGCGTGGTTAGCGTTAGTTAGCGGACGTTCTTGTCGAGTTAGCGCCGGGGACATTGCCCTGGGCTATGTGTCCCGTTAAGTATGATGACATCTATGCAGCATGTTTTCCATATGAGATAAGGAATATAGATAAAAGTTGTAACTAGGGCAGGAGAGTGCATGTATGAAGTTATGACGAAATATTATTATAACAAGAATCATTAAAATTCTATGTCCTCTTTATAAATGTCAGATAGTATTGATTTTAGCTTCATTAATAATTCAAAGTTATTGAACAAGTCAAAGTCACCTTTGCACGTCTTTCCTGTTCCATGTATGGATAATATAATAATGATAATATTAATAATGCAGGAAGCTGAAGAATCGTGTGGCGGCACAAACGTCCCGCGATCGCAAGAAAGCCAAGATGGACGAGATGGAAACCAAGATCCAGGAGTTGGCTGACAGGAATGAGCGGCTGATTAGTGAGGTTTGTATATACTTGCCCGGTTTTTTGAATAGTTCTTAATGAAAATCAACTCCTCTTGTATCATTCATCATTGAAAAAATCTAAATAATAATAGTTGTTTATAATTGTTATCCTGTAGGTATATATGTATCTTTTTAAGAGCTACAGACATTTATCTACATGAAAAACCAATACCTACCTACTTTGTTTATTTGCATACCAAAGATTTGCAACTTTAGGTACCTTTTGCAGGCTAAAATCACAATTCAAGTGAATAGTCAAAGAACCACTTGTCAAAAATACGTACCACTGTAAAAAGTTCCTAGAGTCATATTTTCATAGAAGTTTGACGTTTAAAATAACACTTGCACTGGGCTGCCACATCCGCTGCAGACTTTTCTTGGTCTGACTCTAAAAAACCTGAGGTAAACAACGTAAACAACAAAGCATGTTTTATCCAGGTGGAAAGCCTGAAGGCGCTGAACGAGCGTCTGTTGAGCGAGAACGCGGCGCTGCGCGCGGCGCGCAGTGTCTCGGGGGCCCGGGGACCGGCAGAGTCTACTCCTCGGCAGCAGGAGGGGCCCCCGACGGCACTGCGCGCGGCGCGCCTGCTGCTGGCGATGTGTCTCCTCTCGCAGACCTCCTCCAGCACCTCGAGTCAGAAGAGTACCTGGACACCTTGCAACAGCTTGCCGACTCACTCATCAAGGAAATTGATGCAGGCGGTGCAGGAGCGGCTCAAGATGTAAGTTATATTACTATATCCCGAACTGGAGAAAAGTGGCCCACGACAGACCTCAATGGAAAGAGCTAGAGGAGGCCTTTGCCAAGCGGCACACTGAGCTTAGAGATATTCTCTAACTCAGAACAAAGGGCCCAAAGGAGCTAGATAGATAGATAAAGCTTAACTAAATAGAAGCTCTATAAGTCTACAGGTAGCTAGGTAACTTTCTAAAATAGGACTTGAATGAGTTAATATTAATGAGGTTAGATGAGGTAAGAGAAACACTTTTAGGGATCCTCAATGATTCTCTTGCCCCAAGCAAAATGAACTATTGATTATCATACTCCATCTGATCTTATCTACCTAGATGTCTTTGTGGAATTGCACCTACATAATGATTTGTTCCATCATCACAGTCACTGTCTAGTAACTAGAAAACTATCACCAATAATAATTAGCTGAGTAGGCCTCTTATCTTATCTGGTATCCCTGTTAGTTGAAAGTAACAAAGTGAAACAAGAACTTTGTTACAAATTTTTTGGCCAATTATTAATGCATATTCAATAACAAAGCAAAGCCTTGTTTTTATTATAAATAATAACTACTTATTCATTATAATCATAATATGTATAATAGTCCAACAAATTTCCTATCTTTTAAAAAAAAACATTGAAACACTTAAAACTATCAATTCGGCAATCAATATAATAAATAAAAGTCAGCAGGAAAACCCGTGTAAGGCAGGAAAGCACGCAACACGCGGTGACCTGTGACTAACGGCTGATGCAAGTGGCACACAATCGTGACGTCACGCCTCCCGCCCACCGAGCGAAGGCTCTAGCTCTATGGCTGATGCAATGTTTTTGTCATTTTACATCTTGTTCATGACAACGAAATATTGACTAAAAGGCTTGAAGTGACATTTTTGTTAAATTTAATATGAATATTTATAAATAAAGTCATCTAATTTGCATTAAAGGCGATTATTCTTAAATTTAAATTTAGTGACTAAATAATTTCGTCTGAAATGCTAATGGTAGTAAATATGCCGACTTGCCATGTAATCATTATGTAACGTTATGGTTAATAAATACAATAAACAATTTAAATGATTATTAAGGAAATATATAAAGGTAATATGTTAGCCATTTGGACATTTTTGTATTCATCTATGAAATCTTAATACTTGCAAAAAAATTACGTGACTAGGCTAATGAGAATTTTAATATTTGAATAATTTAAAATATTACGAGGGTAATGGAAAATTACAAAATAATGTTGCAATAAGTATATACACAAAATGGTACAAAGGGTAAAAGTATGCGTGTCAAGGTTTCCTAATTAACAAATTATTTATTGAGAAACAAGTAGTTTTAAAGTTTTGTCCCCGAATATGCATATGTAATACTTAGAAAATAGGGTTGAAAACAGCAATGTAGGTAATTACTAATAAAATTCTTGAACTCCTGGCAAAAAACTTGACTAAAATTGTTCTTTTGTTGCAGGTCCCAGTGCGGGACACTGGAGAGCGCGCTGAAGGAGCTCAAGTGGTGGGGCCCGCAGCAGAGCACCTGGAACCCAGTGAAGATGCAGTCATAGACCTCAAGCACGACGTGCACAGGATACTGACCCAGCACTCCTACGCGCACCCCTACACTGACGCGCCCGACACGGACACACACGACAAGGGAGACATGTTCTACGCCAGTCTACAGGAGAACTGCGTCACCGTTGAAGTGCCATGTGAAGAACAAGTCATCGAGGAAACTCAGGTCGACTTAGACTTCCCCGAGCTCACAAAGAGTGCTCCAATTCAAGTCGAAACAGACTTCACATCGCTCACCGATGGCTCTTTATCTCTAGATGACATGAAAATGCTCTCCCCTATGAGCTTGTCTCCCAGATCTGCAGATGAGGATCTGTTTGCAGTGTCTCCGAGTCACAGCTTCAGCGATTTAGGATATGATTCAATGGCCTCACCGCTCAGTGAACCAGAATCTATGGATTTGTCAGACTTCTGGTGCGAATCCTTTTCAGAACTCTTCCCTGGCCTAGCTTAGGGATTGGTTCTGACAGCATTTCACCAAAGACTGACTCGTTTTAAGATCTAAGTTATTGAATTAATAGTTAAGTTTAAGATGACAAAGTTCTATTTAAGTTGTTTTCGTATTTTTTATTGTAAGCTAAGTGCCTATGTTTAAGTGTAGGGATGCGTTTAAGTGCTGTGAAATAAGTCAAATATATCTGTTCTGTCGTATTATCTTGTTTCATTTACTTTTCTAGAACGTTGTAGGCGAAAATAGCTGGCTATCGGCTTTCGATCACGTAGGTGGCGCGTGGGCACGTACATGCTTTCATAGTTATCTGTCTGGATTCCCCAGCGATAGCAAAACGACAACCGATAGCCGCCAATAACTTTATGTAAAACAAGGTAATGAAATATCGGCGTCTTATCCGGACCCAATTTAAATAGAAGTTTGTCGTGTCGATAAGAAACTGAATTGCTAATTAACGAAGAATTGTTTTTACGACCGAATGAAATTGACTTCAAAAAATTTCTAGCGAATAGCCAGTTAATAAACATGCGCATAAAAAAAACATTAGCAAATAAACTATTAGAGAACTGTCTTAATTATTATATAGTGTATTTTTTGATTGCTTATTGATTAATTGCATCCTCTGAGATCGTGTAGGTATTGGTTATTGCATTCTTTCCGCGAGTTATTAACAAATTATAAAGTAAATAGACCTTGTTTAGTGTAGTAATTTATAAAATGAAACTATCAGGTAAAAAAACATTAAATATATTTTGTTAAAATATTACAGATTCAATAAAATCGTCCCTTACGCTACGTTTTACATCCATTACGTCCACCTAAGTTACGCGGCCCGTCCACCGCAAGCGAAGCGATTAACATAACATAGGGCCCGCCCAGCTGTGACAACAATACATATTTACATTATTACCTAGCAATGACCTTGCTGCTATTTGTTTTTTTCTGGTGATTAACATTGAAAGTTAGTAATGTCGGATGGCATTGGCTTTTAGTTACACAATTTAAAGTAGAATTATATCATTAGGCACATGATTTTTAATACTGATAATAGTGTATAGGGATCGCTAGCAAAAACAAAAGGAATTATCTTATTTCCTAATCGTTTTATATCAATTAAATTAACGAAATAGTCCAAGCCAATTTGATCTAATATGAACATTAACAATTCAACGAAGTGCTATACAACAGGCGTTTACGTTCTACCAACTATGTTCAAAGCGAAAACTTTTTAAACGCGTTGGCGTAAGGCACAGTTTTCGTTGAGCGGTTAATTCAGCTAGGCGGGCGGCGCAACAACTGCCGGCGTTTGGCACTTGCTCACTACTCCTAGATAACTGACAAAACAAACTGGCGATGGAAGTAACACTACGGTACAAACAAGGTATTTCGTTAGTTACTTTAAAGTTAGGTCTGATGATTTGTACTGTGTAGTTTACTTTAGGTTTGTACCTTGACCTTGATGGTATAAAAATGGACTGTTTAATCCACACAAAAAAGTGTCAGGCCAAAATTATCATAGTACCTACCCTCGGCCGTGTCTCAATACCTATATTTGACAAAATATAATTTCAATGGCGTATGGCGCCATACAAGTGTTAAATCGGCGTAAAGAACACGAATGTGAAATTTAGAAAAACGAATGTTACTTCCATACACCAAATATTGTTAATTATTCTTGCGATAACGCACAGCAATAAAAATATATGAACATAACAAAAGCGATAACTGTACAGCGTTTAACACTAATGGAAGAATTAGAACTTAACAACGCGTTATCGATTATCAAAGCGTAACATAAAATGTACGTAAAATACGACGCGCCATTTAAAATACACCTTGACACGGTGATAATAAGTGTCATTTTGCATTATTGAAAGGTTGTACCAAGGTTGATAGGAATCGATATTTTACACATTTCAAACAATGCTTCTAGAAAATATATCGGCTTATAGCACGTGTCACATCAACAATACGAATTAAAAAGTAAAACAGGTAGGTAACTACTTTCGTACTAAGTAAGTAAGTTTCGTATATCATACCACATAAAGAACAAGATCAGTCATGTCAATAGCAACCATGGGACAATGCTGCTGCTATTTCTAGGTAATATCAAGTATTTAATATGGGGAAATTGCACTGTGGAAATGAGCCACTTGAATGTCCCGATATATATTATTGACATACCTAGCTTCCAATTTAAGTTAGTCACCCAATTACCTGAATTTGTTCCGCAATTATTAATTAAAATTGGAACAAATCGTTTAGCTACCGTTGACTTGTTACACGTGCGATGAAATTCCTTACGATACAGGGAAATAACTTGAAACTTAGTTTGCAATGAAAGGTTTGCAGCCAACTTATTACAAATACTGTTGAAATGGTATGCTGAGGTACTGTAGCTACCACTGAATTTGTTATATAATTGCACTTTCGCGTACGAAATGCAAGGCTGCCAGTGAAGCGATTAAGCTAACTAAAAGCCGACATAATTTCAGATGATTTCATCAGTAGCATCTTTACACAATAAATTCCTTTTTAACAACAGATAGTTCTACAATATATGACGCATGGAAACCTAGTTCATAACAAGAGCCATGATGAGTCATATGTATTTTAACCAAATGGAGTCACATGTAGTCAGGGAACTTTCTACATGTATCATAGAAAGCAAGTGTGACTCATGTTTCAACATATTTTGGCCATTATCAAACTGCACAACAGGACTTAATCGCGTATTTAAGTTTTAAGTGCGGGAAGCCATTGAAATCAAAAAACATTGCAATTTTAATCGGGACGAGGGTTTTAAGATCTCATCCACATGGAATCCAGTCATTAGTAAATGTAAGCGGAAACGAATATCGACAGTCGATAAATCGAATATCGTTAGTGTTGTGTGTCGACAGAGTGACATCCCTAGTGCGCAAAACGTTCAAACTGATAAACAAGACCAAGTGCGGGTAGTTCGAAAAACTCGCGCGGCTAGAAGATGTTGATGTCAACTTGAGCCAGTCTTCTCCGAGACCACGGGGACAACGCCGTCCTGGAAACGTCGGAGGTAAATCTTAAAACTTAAATACGCGATTAAGTCCCGTTGTGCAGTTTGATAATGTTTAATAATCGTGAAAGTTTAAATCAATATTTTGGCCATTTGTATTAGGTCGTAAGTAAACATCTCATCGATCGCAATCAGAGGGCCACGAACCACGTTCGACGTGTTGCCTCCCTGTCACACTTACGTACGTATCTACAAGTGCGACAGAGAGGCAACACGTCGATCGTGTTTCGCGGTAGGCCCTCAGGGGGCCGAAACGGCAATCGAAACTTATAATGTATGTAAATGATCACGGGACTTTTCGTTTGCGTCTGTCATCTCGTTACATTTTTACTCTTCGATTGGAGTTTGTCTATAAAAGATTGTCATCTCGGCCTTTGGTATACAAATGGTCAGTATATATGTATATAGGTATACAGTAAGTTTTTTCTCAATGAACGTAATATAGATGGTCAAGCAAATCTTGTCAGTAGAAAAAGGCGCGAAATTCAAATTTTCTATGAGACGATGTCCCTTCGCGCCTAAATTTTTCAAATTTGCCGCTTTTTGTTACTGACAAGGTCTGCCTGCCCAACTTTATTCTGCGTCAAAATAAAATAAAGTAAAGGTTGTACTGGCCGCTACAATGCTTACTTAATATTTTTTGTACAGGTACCTAACCCCATTTAAAACGTCTAATTCGTCGGTCATTTAGTACTTAGTTTTATCACACTACACTAGTTAGGTGTTATTTAGTCAGGAGTTTACTAACACAGAGTTGGCAGTAAATTCAGTTTCGGTTGTCATTTTTGTATTGACTGTTAGACCAAACATTTCTTAGTAGGCCGTCTACATTGGCATGACATATAGGTATTGTATGCGTTTTAAAACTATGACATTATAATTAGCAAACACATTTATTTAACCTTTTGGTCGCCAATGATCGATATATCCGCGCCGCAGGTTCAACGCCAAAGACGGATTTGTCTGTCACAGACCACAGAGGAACATAGACCCACGTGCATATGCATAAAGTTCAATTTCAGTTTTGACACTTCGTTGACGTGGCGTCCGAGTGACAGCTTTTGTGTTTTTGAAACGGCGTCCAAAAGGTTAATCAAACTATGTGTTTACCTAAGTTGTTTGACACTTTGATATTCTTATAGTTGATGTTAAAATTAATAAAGGCAAAGTTCTACAAGACAAACATACATATCCTTACGTAAATCACCGTTATTTATCACTTGCACAAATGAGGTTATAATAAATAAAGTAAATAAACAACAGCGTGCCTGCATTTATGTAACTGACAGTGACAATCGTATTACAATTAGGTACATTATTATTCCTTATTGTATAAATTGTATTGTAACATTTATCATTAATTAATGAAATATTGACATTCATTACATTTATTCAGATGCACCATAACTACTCGATTTCTACTTTTTGAACATTTTCATCGTCTACTCTTATAATAAGAAATTTACACAATCACAAATTTCAATAAGAGCTTAGAATTCGAAAGTCTACTTTTCGGCATTATACCGATACTAACTGTTTGTACTGGTTATCGTAATACCCTACTAAGGCCCAGCCATACAAATGAAAAATCCAGAATTTGTCACTGAAATTTGAACCTATAGTGCAGGGAATACAGTTGATTTTGGTGTTGTTTGAAAATTGAACGAGACAAAACAATTGCGACTCTATTCCAATTGAATATGATTTAAATTTCATCGAACTGAATAAGTACTATAGGTAGGACATTGGGCCTTAGGAGGATATGGTCAATACGGTCACAACGAACATCTTTAGGTATAATGTAAGTAATATATGTAATCAGTGTGATGTCCTTTAAAATTAGATTATAATCGATTCGTGTTATCATTACATATTAAATCCGTCCATGTAAACAAAATGACTTCCTGATTTCAATGGTTAACGCATATCGTATAATAATGAACTTTGTACTTAATTATGTATTTTAAATGGAAATTCATAAAATAGTGAAAGATACATATGTATTCTTCTCATTATTTGTCGATATATCGGTCGAATCTATCATATCTATCGCAGTCGTGTCGCCTTACGGCAAATGTTTAAAGATTGTGTAGATCTGGTAACAAGTACCAAGTTACCAACTTGTACTGCTGAGTTGTTGCATGGTGTTAGGACGCCAAAAGGGAAAGTAGGCTCTTGGCGTTTAATTTGGCAATTAAAAAAGCGATAATTGCAAAACGTCACTTGTGATGTGTAAATAAATAAACTACTTGTAGTTTATTGTGATTTTAGATGTAATTGTGACGTCCAGATGTTTCTTAAAATCAGCATATCTGTACTTTATCGAAAGCGCGTTTAAACTTGGACAACAGCGCCATCTGTATAACCGAAGAGTTTCTCAAAGCAAGTTGACAGTATGGATTATCGTTCTGCTCCTTATAATTGCGGTATAATGAATTATCAATTCAAAAATAAAGCGTTGGCAGCGGCGCGGTACCGCATTATGACAGTTTATTGTGTTTACCGAAAGCTCTTAATTCATATTTGATAACAGCGCCATCTCTCGTCTACCCAAACAACTTTTCAAAGCAGGTATGACAGTACGGCTTGTCATTCTGTTCTTTGAAGGTGCCCTTATTGAGTTGCCTCAGACAGAAGGCGCAGACGAAGTGCTCAGGGTGGAACTTGCGGAACATGGCGGTGATGCAGCGGCCGGCGATGGGCTTGTGGCAGCCGGCGCAGAGGGAGCCGCGCTTGCCGTGGTAGTGCGTCTCGCAGTAGGGCTGCCCTTCGTGCTCGAAGAATGAGCCGCCGTGGAAGGGCTCGCGGCATTCCTGGAATGGCATAGGGCATTTTTAACACTTTTAACTTCACTTGTAAATTAGTAACTATAGTCTGTCCCCCTTATTCATAAACGTTTACTAAAATTGACAAGCCTTTAATAATCGTTTGTCCCTTTCCATCATACCAATACGTCGGAAAGGCACAAACGATTATGAATAAGGGGGTGTATCTTTAGGTATTTAAAAAAGAGCATATAATATCTACCCCCAATGGCTTCTTAAGCCAGTTGAGGGTAGAGAAAACATTACATGATCAAAGAATGTAGGTTAAAGTCAGGTCGTTCAGTGACATATCCAGGTGGGTTTGTATTTGGTTGGTTAATCAATAAATGTTAAAACTACCCGAAAATGTACAACTTGTTTACTTTTATTTAAATACGTAAAGATACAGAGTATAACAATGCAATCAAATATTGCAAGTCGACTTTAATATAAGTACTTCTATTATAGGTTTATACAATTACCTACAAATGGTAATAAAAACATTTGGTACTGTCGAGCTGATTTGATGATGAAGCCAAAAGATGGATACCTAATGGAACTCTTCGGTGGCTACTAGTAGACCCTTCGAGAATAGGCTCGAAAACGCATACTTATGTCATACTCGTATCATATGCGTTTTGAAGAGTATACAATTCTTTGGGGGCGAAAAGTACCTAAATGTGTTTTTAAAATTATTATTTTTGGCAGAATAATTTTATTTTTGTACCTAGTTCGTGCTTTTGAAAGCGTAGTGACACTGAAGCGACATGTTTTATTTGCTGTAATTGAGGTAAAAAAAGGAAAGAATACTTTCGTGTTTTCAGTTGCAAGATGGCAAGGGGACTTAATATCTCACCTGTGTGATCTATAACTATGCAGATAAAAAGGGTCATTTTAATAATTACATACTTCCGAGGTCGACTGTAGGTTACTACTTCCATGGCCTACTATTATTTGTTTAAAAATTCATTGTGTAAAGGTGGCTGGAATTGTAAATCAATAAAACTCATTTGTTACGTGTGAAGTCAGTCGCAAGGTTGAGGCAGCTTGTTTAGACTATTTCGTATAGGTATAACGTAAAGCCCAGTAGCGTTTTTATTAAAAAGTAATTGTTTGGGAGGTTAGCGATTCAGGAGGTCTCAGGAGCAGCAGGCGGGTCTCTTGAATGACATCTTCTTTTCTTATTTAGATTTTACAAAATTGTTGTTATTTTTAATTTTACAACTTTGGAAAGTATGATGGCGACTTTATATGTATAAAATTGGAAAAAAATCGCGAGAGCGGCTTGTGTGCCTTGCCGTGTATGATGGTAAAGGTGTCAGAGGCTGTCACCGCGCTCCCGCTCGGCCGTGCTTGGAAACTCCGGCTCTTCTTAGGATGCCCGCTAGATGGCGTTAGGCTCGCGAACAGTCATAAATAATCTACGTCATTAAAGTAATAACGAATTTGATGACCGTTTAAAACGATAGGTACTATTACAGTGTTCGACTTTAGTACAACCTCTTTTTTTACGCTGAAACAGCTCCGTTTTGATTTCACGGAATATTTTATTGGTGTTCAAAAATATCTGCCACAATCTTATTTGTAGAGCGAATATATAATTGAAGCTACAACGTAATTTTATTTAATAGCAGTTGTTGACTTAGCCAAAATTAAAAAATCAAATATTACTACATGGTGTATATTATAATTGTGAATTACAGATGACGCGATATGGCAGCAAAGAAGAGCCATACAAACCAAGAGACATAATATGTATCAGCAATCCCTAATGTTACGTGTTACGGCGTAGCACTCATAAATGAAGATTTGTTTACGTTTACAAGAATCTTAAATAACCAAAGGAAGGTTAAAAATTGAGTCTACAGATACAAAAAGTGATGGCATATCGCTCTTGATTTCGGTTTGTGCGACATTTCTATCTGCGATCGAATATAAAATATATTTTATATTCTATTGCTCAAGATTTATGATGTAATCTATCCACTATTTTATCAACGAAATATATCGCGCTCATGATCTCAATAAAAACCGCGCATAATCGTAAAGCGCGGTGCACGCACATTTTGCACTCAATCCGTGTTTATTTACCGCTCGGCGACAGCAGAAATAGCTCGCGCCGAAATACTCTAGTCTCTAATCCATTGGCCCATAAACAAAGCTGATCTACAACAGCCGCGGCGCAGACGCTGGTGTGACGTCACCACTATTAATACCCTTACAGGAAACCCTATACGTGCAACACTTGACCCCATTCACGATTTTCGAATGCGACAATGCATTGATAAGGGGTCACGGTCGCGGCCTTGACTGACGAGACGTCAGTCGCGCACGACCGCCGCCCATTGTTTTGTTTTGTTTTTATTTTTGTTTTTTGTTGTTGTTTTTTTTGTATTTTTTTTATTCTTGTTCTCTTTATTGTATAAATCTTATAATTACAATAATATTACAAAAATATATTACATAAATTAATCCCTATTAAGTACTTGTATGGTTTCTGACTGTTAGAGTAACATCTGTGTAGTGTATGTTTAATAATCATTCCTTTTTCATTTGGAGCATAGCTGTGGAAAAAAAGGGGGGAGGGCATTCATTGGGGGGTTGGTGACGTCATTCTTTACTCGTCCTCATCGACTCCGACGCATTTGGGGCAGACGGGCTTGCCTTCCATCGCATAGAAGGACTTGCCTTTCACTGGAACTTGGCATTCCTGTGTATGAAACATCCAGTTAAAATGTGTACCTCATACTTGACCTGGCATATGCTTGTTACCTGTTATTAAATTTGTATTTCATATTCATATTTTTCATATTTTCCAAGGAGACCTGTATATTTTTTTATACTGACCTTGCAGACGAAGCAATCAGGATGCCACTGGGTGTTAAGTGCGGAAATGTAGTTTTCCATGATAGGCTTGCTGCAGCCTCCGCACTTGGGCGCGAACATGTCGAAGTAATCGGCACGGCAGTACGGTTTGCCGTCCCGTTCATGGAAACCATCTTCTCCGAACTGCTGTCCGCACTGAGCACAGAAGAAGTGCTCCGTGTGCCAGGTCTTCTCCAGCGCGGTCACGCATTTCTGCAAAGGAAAATAAACTATAACATCAGAGGCGTAAATCCGAATTTGCTAAAGTGTTTATCGAGAACACTAACGTCGAGGATCGGGCCGTTGCAGTAGGCGCATCTGGGCGAGAAGAGGTTGTGGTAGTCGGGCTCGCAGTACGGCCGGCCGTCGCGCTCGAAGAAGTTCCTAGTGCCGAGCTCCTGGTTGCAGTGGGCGCACGTGAAGTGCTCGGGATGCCACGTGCGGCCCAGCGCCGTGATCACCTGCACCGAACAATCCGACACTTGAAAATTGCACTTTAAATCACTGTTATTTCACTTGAGGAAAAGCTATCCACCTGTCCGACGATGGGTTTCTCGCACGCGTTGCAGCATCCCTTTTGGGGGGTCTGGACTCCTTGGCGGCTCATGTCTGCCCGGAGGGATCCGAGCATATGCTCGAGGGAGGCGGATTCGGGTTGCCGCGGGGTGCTGCGGTAGTGCTCCTGCCAGGCGCGCTTCTCCCTGTACACGTGTGTTCCACCTTCGCCTCCTGAGCCGCTCACCTAAAACAGAAAAGTAGTTAGTCCCTATCGCTCGATACCAAGTATTTTTTTGTTTTGGTGGTATCGCGAAGTGTTCGAGAGCGTACGTACAGAAGTAACCGGCCGGTCTCGGTGGCCTGGAGTGAATGCGGTCCGAAGATGTTTGCCTATGTGCTTCTAATATCTATAACGCCCGGCCCCACCACGCCTGTGATGTAACGCTGCGAACTATCTTTAGATACGAGCTTTCTAACGGGTGCGAGAGGGACAGGCGCGCTGGAGCGGTGCCTGTTTACGCGGCTGGAAATAGCCGTGGACCAAGAAAGGAGAGTTGTAAATATTATAATAAACGGAAAAGCGTGGTTTACTGTAGTGCAGTGTGCCGAGGTGGCCTAAGGGCGGGTGAATCAGCCGCCGCTCGTAAAATCACTTGAGTCGATACAGTAGGATTATAAACACGTTAATCAGGTAACTCATGAATGAAACTGTTGCAAATGGGTCAGAACGGTGGACAAGTGGCCAATTATGTCCGGGCAGGGCTTTTGGCTTTGTTTTAGACCTTGGATCTCGTTTTCTGTTTCGGCGTGTAACCTTGATGTCGTTTACCATTTATTTTACAAAGTAAAACGCGTTTTGGCTCAAGAGTTAATTGCGCGTGTGCAATTTAATAATATTTGGACGGCGTTACGAGTAAGATGTCCTTTTCCATTAGTTGGCTTCTGCGTCTTGCCTTTAATATGTTGAATACATTGAATGAAAACATTTATTTTCAGGCAACTATTGGCCCATAGATAAATACCTTAAAACTAGCATACATATTATTACAAACACACACACATACAAATACAATACATTAAAAGTGTTATGTAGCCAATCAGATTCGTTGACGTTGTTACATCTGCACCGTACGTTAGCACAAAGTACCATCTATACCACCACTCATAACCTACCACCAGGAGATAACAAATATCATTTTTCTGGAGTGCCTCACGTACCTATGTTGTGTAATAAATGTGCTGACAGCTGTCTTCTCAGACCAAGTCTTCCAATTTCTGGATAATATTGGCTGGTAGTTGGCTTTATTAGTTTTTAACTAACTGTGTTAGGACCTCACGGTGACTTCGGTGACCTCACTAGAAACTGAGACACCGGTCAGCCTTAGATCTGTTTCTTACGTTTTCAATAGATACCGTCCAACACTCTCATGGTATTGGAGGTGTCGTGCCTTATGACATGACGACAACGGTCTCATGAACTTGAACTACGACGTTGAACGACGTTGACGTTCGGTGGAAGGACAACTAACCTTGAAGTCAAACAAGGACGCCATGAGATGGTCGAGCTCTCTCGTGGCGCTGGAGGCGTGGTGCCGTGTAACCGTGGTGCTGTGTGCCGGCGCGGGCACCGCGGGCGCCACAACCGTCTCTTGAACGGTGACGGTGACATGTTTGGTGCAAGGACAACTAACCTTGAAGTCAGACAAGGACGCCATGAGATCGTTGAGCTCTCTCGTGGCGCTGGAGGCGTGGTGCCGTGTAACCGTGGTGCTGTGTGCAGGCGCGGGCACCGCGGACGCCACAACCGTCTCTTGAACGGTGACGGTGACATGTTTGGTGCAAGGACAACTAACCTTGAAGTCAGACAAGGACGCCATGAGATCGTCGAGCTCTCTTGTGGCGCTGGAGGCGTGGTGCCGTGTAACCGTGGTGCTGTGGGCCGGCGCAGGCACCGCGGGCGCCGCGGGCTCCACAACCGTCTCTTGAACGGTGACGGTGACATGTTTCGTGCCTGGGCGGGGCAGGGAACCTGCTGGTGGTACAGGCGATGTCGATGATCGTCTGAGGACAAACAGTGAGATAAGTATACTAAGTACTTCTAGCCATCTCTTCTTCATTAATTTATCGTAAGGTGCTGGTTCAAAATGAATTGCGTACGAGTATCGGCTAGCTGTAATGGTGTTTCTCCGCCATGTAAAACAGATGTCATTACAAATATTGGTCTTTTTGGCTACCGATGATCGCTAAAATATGGGTCTCCTTGTTCCCAAAAAGTTTTAAAATAATGTATTGTTTGCCCGCATTTTCGTTAGTCATACATAATTTATTTGGTTCAGAAACGCGTCACTTTTCAGGATTGCCATAAAACAAACCTAACCTATCTATAGTAGGTATAACCTTACGAAAATCATGAAAGTTAACGGTTTCGGTTTTAGCACTAATGATAATATGACAAATAATACATTACCTATGACTTCAAACTTTACGGGAAACAAAGGGACCCCCTAAAATATCTTATGGATGACTGCTTTGAATTGACCGAACCCTATATGTACATTTTTTGTGTAGGTACCTGAATGGTGATGTACCAACCAATGTTTAATGTAATTATCGTATCCGAGGACAAAGAAGTCAGCTGATTTGTCACGGCTTTTCCCAACCAAGGGCAGTCACTCATCGGTTAGATGTTTGTTTTCTATTTATATCTATGAACTCGTTCGCATGTCACATTTTCCGCTACGCATGTTAACTCGTAGAATACATACATTGTAAATGATATTATTAATAATATATCATTGTTTTCAGTTACCGCGTTGGTTACTCATGAAATAAAACTATGGGAGCGGATTACATTGCGTAATAATTTGCGTATAATGAATTTAAAATACATCCCAACGTTTCGAACCCTTTAAAGCTTGAATAGGGTTTCTCTCAATCTATGTGTGTGTGTGTATATGCTTAATGTCTATGTAGGTATGGTATTTTTTGGAAGATATCGAAATATAAATCGCTTTATAAACAAAAAAAAACTTTTTTGTTTCCACTGCAACTTGAAATTAACACATTATTCAACTATTTTGTTTTATTTATCCATTTAAGAATAAGAGAAGAATAATTTATTGATAATAATTGGGAACACAGTACATGCACAGGAGGTGTCATTTACTTAGAAAGACATAGCCGAATGAGGTACCTCATTCGTTCAAGTAATTTACGACCTTAAAGGCAGTAAATCTTTCTTTCCAAATAACATATATTTGTCGGCATAATTCAATTTAAACAATATACGACGTGTCATATGTTCCTCATAACCGTTTTTGGCAGCAGAACGTATCGCTTCATTAGTGTTCGAGTATTTCCATCAGATATTTCATGAGACATAACATAAATCTAGCTAACAAATGATTCCATGCCAGGGTAAGGAGTAAATATTGGAAGATATATGGTTTGTGGAAAGTGAAGTGCAGCGACAGGTGACAGCAAACGTAGAGCCAAAAGCTGACATAATTTCTGAATTAGGAAATTCGAAATATTGGGCAACTACACAGCGGAAATAAGCAAAGAAATTAGAGATAATTTTTATTTGCAATGCACAATTGTTTATTTAATGTACAATAGATTTTTCCGTTTTATATTTATAATATACATTAAGGCCCACTTGCACCATTCCACTAACCCGGGATTAACCGGTTAAACCTGGCATTACCATGGTTACCAGTACAATTTGACACTTGGTTAACGGTTTAACCGCTTAATCACGGGTTAGTGGAATGGTGCAAGTGGGCCTAAGCATTTTTGTAAAAAGACCATTAGTATCATTACATTTTATATCTAAGTAGCATTGTAGTTCTCTAACTAATATCATAGGCGTGTCTTGCATTTAATATACTATGTACTATGTAGTACCTAAATATGTCATGATTTTCTAAAAGGTATTTAATTTTAAGATGATAAATACGAGTAAAAACTTCTCCTAGTACCAACATTTCAAGTTATTTTCAATCATTGGTTGAAATCAAATGCCAACGGCTGTTAACTTGTTAAGTGTGAACCATAAACTCATGCGCACAATATATCAATGTGCAACAAATCATTGTTTCCGTCAGCCTAGCCGGGTGATAAATCAGCGGAACAAATGACTGAGCGAAGTATATAATGCAAGTCTAGCAAGTCTAGAAACACAGCGGCAGGTGCGTGCGCACTAATTGGGACGCTTATTATATGCGCAGGAGACGCCAAATCGAACCAACACCTACTACATACATTAACTCATTGCATTTGAATAATAAAAGTGATAAACTTATATACCACTAGGTAAGTAGGTGGGAATTGCGTGTAAAGGCCCCAGTACACAATGGGCCATCGCCGGCCACTCCAAGGGACGCATTTATGCGTTAGAGGGAGCAAGTGATATTGCTATCTCATTCTACCGCATGGTTGCGTCCCTTGGCTTGCCGGCGATGGCCCATTTTGTACTGGGGCCTTAATACAAAACACATATAATGATAAGCTTAATTCATTCATTCATTCATTACCAACTAAGATCTATATTCGCGCCTGAATAGAAGAGAACATAAAAATATTTCAGAATAAGTTTAATGCAGCATTGTGTACTTTGGTAAAAAACGTCCAATGTATACAGCAATTGGACGTAGGTACTGCTATGAAGCCTATGAAATACTTGTTAGCCGTTTCCTAAATTTCATGAACAATTAAGAATTCAATTCAATCAAAATTGCATTTATCTTGGCAAGTTTTGACGTCTGGGCGGTTAGAGGTTACAAATCTCGTCTTTATTTTATTGATAATGATAAGATAACATACCTACTGATATAAGCGCGTTTTACGTAATACATACATAGCTGACTAACTTGATCTAAAGTTAGAATTTACGTTAACGCGTAGAAGCTACGTTAACGTGTTTTTGTCATTGTTATGGGTTTCTGTAATAATTTTACTGATTATTAAAAAAAAGAATATTTAAGAGCTTGGACAATCGTATGCTACGTTTGATAAAAATCTAAAATAAATTGGTCCTTCGAAGCGGAGCATACCGAGCCGTAATTAATTTGAAATTTATTATAATCGAGATCCATTTCCATTTTTCTGTCAACACGCCCTACGCCAACAGTGTAATTTACAATATATCCGTCAGCCGAGAGGTTGAATAAAAATAAACGAGACCGACATAATAAATGGACGGGGACGGCCTTTGACGCCCTTTCAAACGTAATTTCACAAAATTAGAGTATAAATAAGTTTGATACAAATATTAGTACCTACCTTATACGTGGCGCTCGTATATTATCTGCTCTAAAGCTTAAAATATATATTTCTGAATAAGATTCATTAAAAAATCTTTTCTTTAGTACCTATACAATTTATTGGGAATAATAATTTGCCCTAGGCGTGAAATAAAACTGCTTATTTAAAGTCTAATGATTGCAGTGATTCTCGCAAGCTTTTTTAAAGACTCTCGGTAACTACACAAGCACCCTTTCATTAGGAAAATACTACAATGTGAGCCGTTGCATCCTACACTATTTTAAACTACAAAAGCCCATTTGTATCCCTAGAACTAATTTATGTCTAGGTTGTAACTGGGAGATAGAACAGTTGTATACCGAAATATATTGTGTCTGTTTCCCCATACCTACTGAAACATTATTTATTTATTAAATATACCTAAATAGGTAACGGCAATTGCCGCGTCAAGAGTATTTGTATCAATGTCATAACCCTACGACTAATGATGAAAAATATAATCTTACTTCCTCAATAAAAAACCTAACCGTGGACAAGGGTTTGAAAAGTAGCTGATTTTATTCCAATCTGCTATATTTTTCACCGTAACATTCAAGATGTTGGCAGTTATAAAATGATATGGGCGTTCTGTTATGCCATTTGTCTCATAGCTGCATTGCGTCTGCATGTATTGTCCAGTTTCATTTGATCTCTAAATACTAGACCTAGATTAGACGTTTAGTAGTCATTAGGCCTACGTTACTAGTAAGCGTAATAAGCGGTTCGTCTGTAAACTTAGTGGATAAATCATATAACATGATATAAGTCATACATTGAGTATACCATTTTTGGCCATAGAGACATACTAATGTAGGTACCTAAGTATTTAATAAGTATTTAACCCATCCCGGCTAGGGCACATTTTTATTAAGGAGTCAGGTTATCATTTAATGTTCTCCATTTGTATTTAAACTTCATTAAAATGATGCTAAAATCTAATCCTCAGAGAGCGGTCTTCCGGTTTTCCGGGCGATCGTACACGCCAACACTCGGCACACAAAGCTATTCGGAATATTAGGATGACGGTTCTGGACGGATGAATACGCGCAAATCCGTCGGTGCAAACGCACGTACGTTCCAATTATTATAAAACTTTCAATGTAGCGGTGTTCATTATTGTACTAAGCAAAATAAAACTGTCACAGTAACGTCAATCTAGTTTATTTACCTTCTGTCTATTTTTTGACTTTTTAATAGCATTAAGCTACGAAAAGTCTGCAGCGATTTTGATAGCCCTCGCAGTGCCAGTGTTATTTATACGTCATAATTTCATAGCAGTTTGTTTGACGTTTAAAATAATACTTGCACTGCGTGGGCTATCAAATCCACTGCAGACTTTTCTTAGTCTGACTCTAATGACTTTTTGTATAAAGATTGTGATTTCAGCGGTTATGTGAGTTTTAGCTAACAACCCGTTATCCGATGATATAGGACTCAAAATTTCATAAACAACAGAGATACAGAATAACGTCAACGCGCGACGTACTCTAGATTTTTCCTTTCCCGCTCTGTATACTGTAATAAGTAATTATCGCACTTTTTAACACGTCACATACTTAATATCACGATCCGACAATGACTAAATCAATAATAGAAACAAAACACATACTTTTTGTCTTCTTTGTGCGTATTGTAGAGATTGAGGAACAACATTATTTTATTTTTCAGAGCGGTGTGTGCGCAAACTCACGGTGTTAGGACCAGCGCGGGCGCGGCAAGACTAGACTTTTTGCCCAGAGTATGGGTTTAATTGCCATTGTTGTTTTCATAAATTCATTAGGACGAATTAGAATATTAAGCCTAGTTTTTACGGCTGAGTCAAATATTTACATACATACCTAGTATATCTGCTGGATGTGGCAATTGTGTTCTTCATTTTCAGACTACACGCGTTCGACGAAGCCGAAGTGGTATCTCTAACTCTAGCGCATTCGCATATTTATTAGCACATCTCTAGAATGAAAAAGAAACTACCCACTACCCACCTCTTTCTAATTAGACGTAATTTACAGTAGGTAAAGGTCACGATGTGCAAACGTTAAAAACCCAATTAATTCAATAAGTATCAATGTATTTTTTTAAGTACGGTGGATGAATTGCTTACAATGCTAGCATCGGGTAAATAAAAGAGTTGTAGGCAGTGTAAGAAGATTCTAATATTCCTATTATTAATTATACATAAAAAAGCGATTTAAAAACGTGACATCCGGTTGTAGCAGGTGTAAACTATAGGAATATGATATTCATAAAAGCCTCGCTCGGTGACAGTCCCTGGCCACGCGGTGTTTACACTAGCGTCGAGAACAACTCGCAGTGACGATGCGATGGTGTGTTCTGTTCTATTTGCGCGGTGCTAGAAATACGCGCTTCACACGGCCCGGCTGCGTCACCGGCGCGGCCCACCCTGCCAACCGTAAGGGCAAGGTAACATGCGAGATTTGTTTTTTATTTTATTTTTGAACTGTCAGCCAAGTGGTTAGTGTGTGACTGTAATAGATGCGGGATCGAATCCCGCTGAATGCTGAATACGCAAAGGTTTTTTTTTTGTGTTCGGCCGATTGTGTGTCTTTCTATCTAGTTAGGGTACCTAAAATATTCTAATGTCTATCCCCCTCCTCTTCTACTTTTTTATAAAGCAGCCACTTTACTGCAAAATACCCGATTACAAGGAATCTGTTTCAGAGAGACCGAATCTGGTTTTACCTATCTATTTATGTCTGTTGGTATACTCTACGTATTATGCCGCTGTATTCTCCAGTATCCTCATTATTTTACAATGCCGCTATGTCGACATTCCTTGATTTGCAAATTTTTATTGATTTTGATATATAAATAAGTGTGGCTAATTTGGAGGAGATCATTTTATTGTTATATTGCGACCTGGATGACCTGATTCAATCACAAACAGTAGTGATTTCCATTACAGCATATTTTCAACAGAAGCCACACGCAATGATGACATTGTATGTGTTAGTTTTTCATGATATTTTTATAGTTCTTTAAACGAATATACTATTTTTATTCAAGGTGAATTATATCATGCGCTTTCAAGTTCAAGCAACTATATAGTCTATTCCAGCAAAGTTTATGGTATGGTATACCGACAATTCTACATAAAAGTATGTAAACATCGTATGTAGTGGATGTATTTATAGTAAATCGTATATAAAACCCTACTCAAATGTTTTACGACCGCCAATCCTTTTGAGATCAAAGAGTTAACAATGTTCTCTCTCTTAATGAATGAATCATTAAGAGATCTTTGTTACGTGTTTTCTAACGAGGTTGTAAAGAAAATGAGCTATTGTGGCGAGACGAATTTCGTAAGTGTTTTGGTCAGCATTTGTTTTCCTGGACACTACAGATTCCTGGACACATTTTTTGGGAAGTTATTTTAAAATCTAAGAAGGCAAACACTTTTCGGGTTAAAATCCACGTAATTTATATAGGCTAACCAGCACGCTGTAAAAATATTCGTATGGAGTTAATAAATTATGAAACATGGTGGACATGACACATTCTTTCATTTTGTACCTACTAAATAGTGTGACAGTGAATTATTGATAGACTGCACTTAGCTACTGATGGCAGTCGAAAGTGGCATGTATTATTTATTATTTATAACAACAGCTGTATAACAATTCGATCGATATGGACACGTGTGTTTAGACGATAGGACTTTTAGTGGTGAATTGTATATTACTTATACGATAATAGTTTAAAGACGGTTCTGGGAAGATAGTCTTCCGTTAGTTTCTGAAGAGTAGAGACCGAAAACCAAGTGTAAGTAGGTTAGGTACCTATCTGCACTTCTGCAGCTTGACTTGATTTGGTTTGGGCAATCCATCTACTACGAGATAATACCGGGTGTGGCGTGTGGCCTGTAATATGAGCAAAAAATTTAACTGTAGGCAGTACTCCTCATAAGGACCAACATTTGTTAAGCGACTTTTAAAAATAACTTGTGGTTTGATTTCTAATACACTTTAAAGTTTATTCTAAGACGCAATGTATTGCGAATTTTGTTATGTTTAAGGCGTGACAAGCAACGTCAATCACAATGATATGGCATGGCAATGGCGTCCATTGAAGATAATATTTATTTTGTATGAAAAATAGGGAGTCTAAATACTTCATAATTTTTAAAAGTTGTTGAATAAAAGTGTCACCGTTTGAGGAGTACAATCTAAGTATGTTTTAATTATTTGCTTGTGTTACAGGCCACACCCGGTATACCCAATGCCGTCTACAAGCTCTTTCGTCGTTTTTAAATCTTGCGTTTGTAATACACATATAGAAGGTTGGGTGAGCAGAAAGAGTAAAGCTCTTCCATTCTGACTGTATCTGAGCTACGTGCGTATACAAATACGAGAGTTCTTGCCCTATGAAGGTCCGCCCAGAGGGGCTACCGCGAAATCCGAATTTCGCAATTTGCGGGCATTTTTCTCCGTCACTCTTACTACGCCTTTATTGAGTTAAGGAGAAAGATCCCCGCAATTTGCGAAATTCGGTTGTCGCGGTAGCCCCTCGGCAGTAAATTGTAGTCATTATTAGACACTTTAGACAGCCGTCTTGATGTCACGATATTCATGTGTCTGCTTACCCATTGTGCAGGTCTGTGCTGAGCTGGTCGAGCAGCGCGTCGACGGTGGGCCGCGCGGACGCCGGGCTGGCTGCGCCGTTGGTGCGCGCATAGCCGTCTGCAACAAATACAATATCATTACTACTTGTTCTACCTAGCGTTATCCCGGCCTTTGCCAGGGTCCGCTTTCCTACTTGCTTTCCTCCACTTTGCGCGATCCTGGGCATCATCTCGTGTGAGCCCGTTCACGCTCATATCTGCTTTCACGACATCGAGCCATCGCTTTTTTGGTCTGCCTTGGAGTCGGGGGCCGTCAAGGGCTAGGTTAAGACAATATGATTACTACATGTTAAAAAATGTAATCTTACAGCTCGTAAGTTGCGTTGAGGAATACTAAAGTTAGAGACAAAATAATATTCAAGTTCTTGAACTTCGTCAAAACGAATTATACTTTCAACATGGAGGATGGAGGTACTATAGGCAGTTAGGCAATTTTTTGGTCATGTCGCGTTACATGATTATACATTATACTACAGAATAGTTCACAGAAGAGATTGGTTTTACAAGTTTACTGTAACTATAAATTACAACGCTACCTAATCCTGCTACTGTATAGTGCTAAAAGAAACAGCACATACATGATATACCTACTACATATGTTATTGTTTTTGTCTATTTTCAACCACAGAACGTTACGTACGATCAATGATCATACATTTACTTTTGCAAGTAATCATCAATCATAATGAAAAACAAAATAAATCATCACAATTTTGAAGAACACACCAACTGGGAAATTGTTAATTACAACTTACAAGTATGTCACCGGAAACAAAATACCAGTGTTGTAATATAGTGTGACGAGAGTCCGAGAATATTAAAAAATATGAAGGCGACAGTCAATTAGAGTTGAAACAGGTGGGTCGGGCCGTGCCAAGTCACTGGCCCAATATTACAGGGTTCTATGTTACATTTTTAAGACAGTTGAAATTCGACTTAATGTCACTATGACAATGTTCAAATTTCAGTTCGATAAAAGTGAAACATAGAACCCTGTAATATTGGGCCAGCGAAGTCTCGGCCACTTTAACTACTAGTGAGTAAACATGCTTTGTTGGGGCTATCCGGGATTAAAAAGAGTTGAGACTGATGATGATGGGCATTAAAAATCGAGGCTAATTGGTTAAATAGGTGGAATGGCGCTTGAGAAAGAGCAATCGCTAGTTTGATGCTTTATAATAGTACGGGAGCGTGTAAACAAATATGGAGTACTACACAGTTATAGGACAATGTCTTTATCATTTTCATCATTATCATAAATTATACATTTTTTCTACAGCCTGTTATTCCCCAAGCTGTGCTTAACTTAGGGTGGTATTCCACTTATCCAATTCTTTTGTCCAATAGGTATTGTGTCGCACATTTTGCTTTAATGAGAGAGTGAGATGCACTGGCATTGGACAAAGAAATTGGAAAGGTGGTATACCAGCCTTGCGCACATTTTCGAGTACATAGATACTTGACGTGATCCGTACAGATAAAGAGTAAGGAGAAATTAGTCATGATTTTGGGGTTTTTAAGTACGTATGTAGGGCTCCAAACTTTGGCTTTCTGTGGTAGAATCGGGTCGGTGGTATCCTTGTTGTTAACTATCGATAACAGAGAAAATGTACATTACAGTATAGGTCAGGATACGCCAGAAAAAAATGCTACAAATTTACTATGTATTCATTGCCAACCGTCTTAAAGTAGTCCAACATCAATTGAGTTCCATGGACGCTTCGCTGCACTAAATTCCACAATTGAGTCACAAGAATCAAACGTGTCATCTATATTGCAGCGTAATAACATCACACAATCCACTATATTCGAGATATGAGGCACGCTTTAGAAGCTCCGAGACTAATTTTCCATGAAATATGTTCTTGATGAATGCGAGACGAGTCAATGTCATGTCTCCATTTTACTGTCAGAACCGTGCCAGGGCTATCATTGCTCTTGCTTGTTCAAAATTACCAGTATACTCGTAATTGGATCTTTAGTGTGGCATAGAAATGTAATGGTCTTGGAGCTCACGCGCAAATTGGTTCACTGGATGCAAGTGATTGTTCAATGGGGGCTATAATATCCCAGATGTCATTCGTTACGCTTCTCATAGCACAAGATTAGTGGGTACAGGATATAGTTTTCGCCCCATTTGATGAAGTATAAGTAGTCTGCTACTTAAACTTATATAAACTACTTATGTCATTTTTAGTGTACCGCACAAAACTTTGTTCGGGGTACACTTATTGAGTTATGTACAGTCGCCATCAGATATATCGGAGCAGCCAAGGTGTTCACAAATATCTGAACACGCCTCTATTCTCAAGGCGTTAGAGTGCGCGTTCAGATATTGGCCGCTCCGATATATCTGATGGCGACTGTACCTAGTTACGTATTATGTCTTATTTTGGCACGCTCTGCATCCAAAACGGTTTGATAATATTTATGTTGAATTCGTCTCAGTTGTAGGAACATAATATTTACAGAATGGCACAAAAATACGTAGTAATTTTTTTACTACGGTATATTGTTAAAAATTCGTTGGAAGTATTTAAACAGGATATTTGCATATTTATTATAGTTTCCTAGTATTGTTGTGATAGAAGTTCTATTCTCGTAAGAAACTGATTGTGAAAATGTAAGGGATTTGTAGAATTAACGTTGAAAGCGTTTGTTAGCGCATACCAGTGTCATGTTTACGTGTATTAGTGGGCTCTTTATTGGCTATTTTAGTGAATTTAGTTATTGACGATAAAACAGAAGCCATAAAATGCTGTTTAATATGTTGCGGCCTTATGCTACACACAGTTTCATAACATTCATGACAGGAGGGTCATATATCAATTTTAGATGTTAATTCATCCCAGGGTGACCCAAAAGACGGTGGCAAAGATTTTTAGATAAATTTTTCTTACAAATCTTTACAAAATGTAGTTAAAAATGAAAACTACAATAATATAACTAAAACAAAATGTATTATTAAGCGTGATATATAAGCGCAAGCGCAGTAAAAAAAATATCAACGTATTTTTGGACCACTCTGTTTCAATTAGCTTTCGGGAGCAGTAAACACATTTTTTTACAATACAATAGATATACAAATCGTCAAAGCCGTAAGTGTTACAAATCGAAGTGTTAGAGATCCGTCTACTGAGCCAAAACCTCAGGGCATTATCGCATTTTTAACAAAAACATAACATACCGCCAGAGTGTGAAAGTCATCTTTCAGCACATGTAAAATCAATGTTAACATGGTTGGCACACCGATGATCTATTTCTGAGTTGTTGTTCACAAACTTTGCCGACCATTATAGACGGACCAGTGAAGTCTAACTCTTACAGTGAAGTTGACTGAGTGAATGTCTCTTAGTACAGGACATCCCGAGATCCCGACCCAGCTTTTAAGGAGATCGTGACGTTTGTAAACCCTACCTACTCAATGGACATATGCTATTAGTAGGTAGAGTTAGACCAATAAAAGTCTGCACCGATTTTGATACACGCAGTGCCAGTGTTAATATAAACGTCGAATTTCTATGAAATTATGACGTATAAATAACACTTGCACTGCGTGGGCTATCAAAATCACTGCAGACTTTTCTTGGTCTAACTCTAATGGCCTTCCATGCAGTCTCATTGCGGAATATTAGGTCTACGGTGCTCACAACCTTTTGTAAAAGATGAGATGTACTCATGAATGAAAGTAAACGCTGTAGTTACAGCTACTATACTTTATTAGCTAACAACCCTAGAGAAGAAAGGAACCAAATCAAGAATCAGTGGTCAGAAACGAGGTTGGCTTCAGCGATTATTAGAGTCCTCCTTGTGGCTACGTGACCACGAAGGTTGGCAATGTTCTGTATCAACTCTGAAGTATCAAGAGCCCATAATTGGGCCTTTTCAGAAATAAATATTGAAAACCTGATTCTTTCACATCTGGACGTTCTTGGGTTCATTCTACTCAGAATCGACAGCATTCTCCATCCCACCATTAAAAAAAGATGTCCCAAAAATGTCCAATAGGTTCATGCAGGTGGGCTGCAGTTGTTTAAGCTCAGGATCAAACTATACTGGAACAATCTGGCATTCAGGACAATGTTTTGTGAACTCTGCGCGGAAGCAGCGACCTTGCGCGTGTCGGTGTCGTGATAAATATATGAAATTTCGGTGTTATAATGGGGGATGCTGTCACATCGGCGTGATAGGATAAATTATACGCAGGTGCTGTGGCCTATTTTATAAAGCTACAAGTGACAATTTACAAGCGGAAGTCTCTTTCTAACCTAACTCTTTCTAACACTAATGTTTTCATTATTACAAAGTTATCAATAATGTAGAGTCATATCACCTTTCATTTTGCACTTTGTAAGTGACACAGATGACGTAGGTAATGTCAGCTTGACAGGTGAAGCTGTCACTTTACCAAACTTTAGCATGATAGGATGGATTATGTATTAGTGTTGATCTGTTGATGTTTTCACTACGACAATGTTTGCAATGTTGCAGTGGCGTATCACCAATTATCTGTGCACTTACAATTAGTATTATGATGTTATGCGAACATCACCTTAGCATCTATGATAGGATGAATTATACGCAGGTGTTAATGCTTCATTTGTTACAATGGTAATAATGTGGATGTGGCTTGACCACTATTTCTCTTGCGAACTATCAATTTCCCCGTAGGTAAGTAATGTTATGAGGCTACCAAATTAGTATGATAGGACGAATTTACATGAAGCGTTGCAATACTCGTATAACCACATCACGTCATATGCAAGGAGTGTTTACGTCTTAAGTATTTTCGCGTGAAGTAGATTATTCTTTTATAATTAAGTTTTCATTATAATATTATAAATGTAAACCGACGTCTAGAATTTAACTACTAGAATTATAAATAGCTTAAGAACTCATATCTTTTAGTGGGTGTAACTCGACTCGACATGTACAAATGTATGATAGCCTGAAATATAACGAGGATACAGATCTAAGATCAAAAGCTAATATTATTCGGACAGTTAGTCTGTTTACTTTCAGCTCATTCATGAAATAATAACATTTATTTCAGATGAAACAAGGGTGCTTTTCGCATAAAATACTAGTCGGTTGCTAATTTTTGAAAGTAGATATTCTGAATGCACTGACTCACGGAATATCATGATTTATTCTTAGTCGTTTATATTCGGGCGTTGTATTAATTTTACTCAAGATACCGAGCTTACATTAAAATTAGAGATGTAACGTGATTTATCGATACCGATACCTATTGTACAATAATATTAGACAATTATCAGGGATACAATTTTATTGTGTAATAGGCAGCTGGGTACGTTTTCACAAGGTTTTATTTAACTTGTCGTGGTGGTAATAATAATAAGTTTGAGTAGGGTGACTGCTTTAGTCATTGGCCACTACATATTAATTTGGCCTTTCCTTACAATCAGAAAGAAACAAGGCAATTGAAACCTTATTGTTAAGAGCGGCCAATTACTATGTAGTCTCCAATAACTATAGCAGTCACCCTAGCTAGACAAATTCTTAAAAGCTAAATTAGAACAACTCCTGACATTCGATTGGGCTCAATTTTGGAACACTTATGGAGGACCGTGACAAGTGAATGGCAATGTTATGATGGCAACCTAATTTAAACACATGCTGCTCTTTTAAAAAAAACTATCCATTGTATGTTTTTTTACGTTTTGTGCACTGTCGTTTACACATCCTACGATAATTTTTGACATCATTTTATTAAAAAAAAAGAATGGAAAGAATTGAGAAACTCCTCCTTTTTTAATTCGGCTAATAAACGGGTGATACCGATATTGGTACTTATAAATTTTGAAATCGTAGGTCACATCCCTAATTTAAAATGAAATAGGACAAACTGAAACATTGGCAAGAAAGACGACTCGAAGTAGTTCACTGATGTCACATTTCTATCTGTTATTCAATAAATAAAAATTAATTGTTCACTGATGTTATTTCAGATACCTCATTTCCCGGTTATGAGGATATAATACTTATTTACGTGCTAATGTTTTTAGCTGGGTAGTTATTTATTTAGTAGTAAATACGTTTCCCTTTCCGTATTCGCTGCCCATACAACCATTTCCAGTCGCCGTTACGACGCGGTGTAGACACATCTTGTGTCGACACCGTCTGTTTCGGTCACAATTCCAGTCGCAGAGTCGTCGCCGTGTCGACACAGTTACCAGAACCCATACAACCATTTCTAGTCGCCGTTACGACGCGGTGTTGACACATCTTGTGTCGACACCGTCTGTTTCGGTCACAATTCCAGTCACAGAGTCGTCGCCGTGTCGACACAGTTACCAGAAATGGGGAAGGGTCGACACATGACACAAAGTGACATAAAGTGTGGTCGCCGTGTGCACACATTGTTTCGGGTTTGCGACTACTTTATGCCAAAATCATTCGTTCATTCGTTCATTTTGTTCCTGTCAAATGGAAACTGTCAGATGGAAAAATGCTTAAATAAAAATAAGTGACATTAATACGCCATCTCTAAAACGGATTACAAGACGTAATTATATATTGTTTGCATTTATATTACAATAGGACTTAAATTATTATGGGGAATTAAACTGCTCGAGTGATTTGATAAACTAAGTGTAATATAATCAACGCGCCACCACATTGTTTTAGTTTAGCCGGAAATGAAATTGTTTACTTCTCAGTGCCTGTGTTCATAACTATATTATTTGATGCATTTTTAGTACTTCGATGCGTATACTATACTTAAATAACAGAAATAACGCTTTACATACTACGAAACTTGTTAATTATGATGTATAAATATGGTTTAAGGCTGAGAAATATTGCAGTCACAAAGTAGTCGCAAATGTTTCGACTTTGTGTCGACTCTGTGTTGACACATGACACGCGCTGTCAAAAGTAATAACAAAGTTACTGGATTTGCAAAATGGCTCCTTGTGTTCATTCGTTTTCAGATATTCTCAAAGTGTAAGAGCCATGCCGTGGAATAAAAAAAGTTAATACTCATATTTTAATCGCGATTAATTTAGTCGACCTAACATAGATTGAAATTGCATTAATCTGAATATTAATCGAATAAATTATCGATTAAATCTCGATTGAAAGTTGACAGGGGGACATTTTTGTACGTAAATGGAATAGGATTTGCATGTAAATATTTCCCACCTTTTCGGGGCGGGGACAAATGGGAACACACAATTTTTGGATGTATTCCCATTTATTCCCGCAGGGAACAGATGGAATAGTATTTGAAAGTAAATATTTCCCATTTTTCCCCCCCTTATCGGGGTGGGGACAAATGGGAACACACAATTTTCAGATGTATTCCCATTTATCCCCGTAGGGAATAGATGGAATAGGATTTGCATGTAAATATTTCCCAATTTTCCCACCTTTTCGGGGTGGGGACAAATGGGAACATACAATTTTCAGATGTAATCCCATTTATCCACGCAGGGAACAGATGGAATAGTATTTGCATGTAAATATTTCCCATTTTTTCCACCTTATCGGGGTGGGGCCAAATGGGAACACACAATTTTCGGATGTATTCCCATTTATCCCCGTAGGGAACAGATGGAATAGGATTTGCATGTAAATATTTCCCAATTTTCCCACCTTTTCGGGGTGGGGACAAATGGGAACACACAATTTTCGGATGTATTCCCATTTATACCCGTAGGGAACAGATGGAATAGGATTTGCATGTAAATATTTCGCATTTTTCCCCCCCCTTATCGGGGTGGGGACAAATGGGAACACACAATTTTCGGATGTAATCCCATTTATCATTTATCCTCGCAGGGAACAGATGGAATAAGATTTGCATGTAAATATTTCCCATTTTTTCCACCTTATCGGGGTGGGAACAAATGGGAACACACAATTTTCAGATGTATTCCCATTTATACCCCTAGGGAACAGATGGAATAGGATTTGCATGTAAATATTTCCCAATTTTCCCACCTTTTCGGGGTGGGGACAAATGGGAACACACAATTTTCGGATGTATTCCCATTTATCTCCGCAGGGAACAGATGGAATAGTATTTGCATGTAAATATTTCCCATTTTTTCCCACCTTATCGGGGTGGGGACAAATGGGAACACACAATTTTCGGATGTAATCCCATTTATCCTCGCAGGGAACAGATGGAATAGGATTTGCATGTAAATCTTTCCCATTTTTTCCACCTTATCGGGGTGGGGACAAATGGGAACACACAATTTTCGGATGTATTCCCATTTATCTCCGTAGGGAATAGATGGAATAAGATTTTCATGTAAATATTTCCCATTTTTTCCCACCTTTTCGGGATGGGGACAAATGGGAACACACAATTTTCAGATGTACTCCCTGGCGTGACAATGTGACGTAACGTGACAGGTGCGACATTTCGACAAGTCTCATTGTTGCTGACGTCACAGGCATCCATGGGCTACGGTTATCGCTTACCATCGGGCGGGCCGTATTCCTGTTTATCACCATCATTGTATTATTTTTAAAAACTTTATTATATCGGCAAAAACAGGTATTTCTTTTGCGATGTTTATGATGATAATGATGGAAATTGTCACAAGATTTCAAAGAACTTTCGGTAATTCTTGAGTTCTGTGTCGGAATTTCGTGACAATTGTCGTATTTCTTGTGACAAATGTCATTAGCTTCGCAAAATAAGTACTTATTAACTGGCGATATAGTGGAGTTTTTTTTTAATTAACATGTTGGTGGCAAACAACCACACCGCCCGTCTGATGGTAAGAGATTACCGTAGCCCATGGAGGCCTGTGACTTCAATCACAGTGATGTAGACAATAGGGAATATTAGACAAAGCTCTGCGTAGGTGGCACTAGTAGTACACATACAGTAAACAAACATGCGTCACTACGTCACTCACATATCGCCTATCGTGAAACACGACAATCGAGGGTTCGGTTTCTGCCTCTCTATCACTCTCGCATATTCGAGCGATAAAGAGGCGGATAACTAAATTTCGATTTTCGCGTTTACCGGTAGGCACTTGTTAACAAACCGCCTTGATGCATCAATGTCATATTTTATTGTCTTTGAAAACTTGTCAAAAAACAGTTTAAGGCACAGTATGTATAAGTTAGTCTATGAATTTACTGATTCGGGAGTGCTGCACTCTGGCGGCAGAACATTGCAGTAATATACCCTATTGTTGGACCTGTCACGCCCTAAAACCTATAAAACAATATTCATGACGACTTTTATGACAACATGCGTAGCCGCCATCTTGGATTATAAAATGGTCATCATTTTCGAATACTGCACTCCCTAAAACCTATAAATCGACATCCGTGACGACGCAAGTTATCTTTATTTTCAGATCTAACCAATTGCTACAGAATACAAAGGACAAAAAAAGAAGCAAGGAGGTAATGAAACAAGCAAAAATACTGATGATTCCTCGACGCAATTGGATGATTCTTAAATTGTGTCCAGATTTTCTTGTCATAAAAGTTTTTATTTTTCACATGTAACTCACACAAGCTCCGTGACATTTCGACCTTGTAATTTTTTTAATGTTTTTGTTTATATATGCGTATCTCACTAGAATAATATAATCAAGGTATGTTTATGTTTGATGGTTGAAATAGTAACTCTAAAAATTATATTTGTGTCTTATATTCCTGCCGAGGACTTTTATTTTTCCTTTTCCTTCTACACAAGTTAGGCCAAGTAATAAGAATTTAGGACTCTCAATTTTATCATGACTTCTACATCAGTAAAGCTAGGTACGAGGCCATGTTTGGTATCGTTTTCGTATAAATTCACAGTACCAAATTTAGTTATGGTATCACATTGACACCATTCCGAAGTAAAAAAAAATAAACTTATTAAAATACTTTCTTTTAAACTCCTCTTCACGCTTAAACTGCTGAACAGTTTTAATTTAAAGGTACACATATATTTTGAGTCCCGAGACAGGACATAATAAGTTATCTCAAAAATCATCCTTTAAAGGTGTGAAATGTGGTGCAGGGGGAAATTCAGAATTGAATTCTTGAAGTTAATACTTACTGTTTAAGTTTAGGTTTGAAGTCATGTTTTTTATCATTTTCAACTAAATCAAAGATGTAGAATTGTAGACCATCCCAAATTTCGTATAAATCGGTTCAGCGGTTATTGATTGTCCGTACAAATTTTCACGCCACTTTTCACACCTTCAAAAGATGATTTTGGTTATAAGATCTATCCTATGTCCTGTTCCGGGACGCAAACTATTTCTATACCAAATTTCAACGAAATCGGTTCAGTGGTTAAGCGTCAAGAGGAGTTTAAAAAATACCGGCCAAGTGCGAGCCGGACTCGCGTATTAAGGGTTCCGTACATTAAGTCCGCCTCGCGCTTGGCTGCACATTTCTAATAGGTTTTCCTGTCCTCCTAATAATCGTGATAGGTAAAGGACTATTTTGTGTATTTTTTTCAAAATTTAAGACCTAGTAGTTTCGGAGATAAAGGGGGGGGGGCAATGGTCATTTTTTGGGTATAAAATCAATTTGTTTACGTTATATGTCCGTCTTTGGGTCCCTAATTTACATATATGTACCAAATTTCAACTTAATTGGTCCAGTAGTTTCCGGGGAAATAGGCTGTGACAGACGGACAGACATACAGACGCACGAGTGATCCTATAAGGGTTCCATTTTTTCCTTTTGAGGTACGGAACCCTAAAAAAATTGTTTTTAAATTTTGTGGAACACGGCCTAGCACCTTCACTGATGTAGAGATCAAGATAAAATTGAGAGCCCTAAATAAAGTTTCAAGAGCGGATATCTCAAAAACTATTCAATATATGGAAGCATTCGTTGCCTGACCTAGTAGCGTATTGCATTTCTTTAAAAAGTTTGCTGTAAAAGGTTGACGGGTGTTGGGTGTTTATATGGTTTTGGTCGATTTTTATCATTCGCATCGCCCATGATGACTTACTAGAATTACGAGCACACGAGACACTAATAGTAGTTTGACAAACCTTGGTTTTCAAGAGGTATTTTATATTGACATTTGCTGTCACAAATTTGCTGTCAGATTTAGTCGCAAACCGCACGCAAAGTGCACACAAATGTGTCGACACCTTGTTACGGAAAAGTGTACACACGGCGACGACACTTTGTTTCGAAACAATTCTAGACACATTGTGTGGACTCTGTTACGACACATCTGACATTTAGTTACCACTTTGATGATTCTGCGACTGGAATGGTTATATGGGAAATGGGGAAGGGTCGACACATGACACAAAGTGACATAAAGTGTGGTCGCCGTGTGCACACATTGTTACTAGTTTGCGACTACTTTATGCCAAAATCATTCGTTCATTCGTTCATTTTGTTCCTGTCAAATGGAAACTGTAAGATGGAAAAATAGTTAAATAAAAATAAGTGACATTAATACGCCATCTCTAAAACGGATTACAAGACGTAATTATATATTGTTTGCATTTATATTACAATAGGACTTAAATTATTATGGGGAATTAAACTGCTCGAGTGATTTGATAAACTAAGTGTAATATAATCAACGCGCCACCAAATTGTTTTAGTTTAGCCGGAAATGAAATTGTTTACTTCTCAGTGCCTGTGTTCATAAATATATTATTTGATGCATTTTTAGTACTTCGATGCGTATACTATACTTAAATAACAGAAATAACGCTTTACATACTACGAAACTTGTTAATTATGATGTATAAATATGGTTTAAGGCTGAGAAATATTGCAGTCACAAAGTAGTCGCAAATGTTTCGACTTTGTGTCGACTCTGTGTAGACACATGACACGCGCTGTCAAAAGTAATAACAAAGTTATTGGATTTGCAAAATGGCTCCTTGTGTTCATTTGTTTTCAGATATTCTCAAAGTGTAAAAATGCCGTGGTCAGAGATGGGACTTAATAGATTAACTGTTTATTCGACTAATTAATGGAATAAAAAAAGTTAATTCTCAAATTTTAATCACGATTAGTTTAGTCGACCTAACATAGATTGAAATTGAATTAATCTGAACATTAATCGAATAAATTATCGATTAAATCTCGGTTGGAAGTTGACAGGGGGCCATTTATGTACGTAAAAATAATAGAAATGTCTTGCATGCAAATGGTAGCCAAACACTTTGTCATAAAAGTCGAGATGGGTGTCGATTTATAGCTTTTAGGGAGTGCCGATTTCGAAAATGATGACCATTTTGGAATCCAAAATGGCCGCCATGCACTGTGTCATAAAAGTCGTCATGGATGTTGTTTTATACGTTTTAGGGGGCCCCAATTTTGAAAATGATGACCATTTTGTAATCCAGAATGGCGGCCATGCACTATGTCATAAAAGTCGTCATGGGTGTCGTTTTATAGGTTTTGGGGGGCTCCAATTTTGAAAATGATGACCATTTTGGAATCCAAAATGGCGGCCATGCACTATGCCATAAAAGTCGTCATGGGTGTCGTTTTATAGGTTTTGGGGGGCGCAGATTTAGAAAATGATGACCATTTTGGATTCCAAAATGGTGGCCATGCACTATGTCATATAAGTCGTCATGGGTGTCGTTTTATAGGATTTAGGGGGCGCAGATTTCGAAAACGATGACCATTTTGGATTCCAAGATGGCGGCCATGCACTATGTCATAAAAGTCGTCATGGATGTCGTTTTATAGGTTTTAGGGGACGCAGATTTCGAAAATGATGGCCATTTTGGAATCCAAAATGGCGGCCATGCACTATGTCATAAAAGTCGTCATGGGTGTCGTTTTATAGGTTTTGGGGGGCGCAGATTTAGAAAATGATGACCATTTTGGATTCCAAAATGGTGGCCATGCACTATGTCATAAAAGTCGTCATGGATGTCGTTTTATAGGTTTTGGGGGGCGCAGATTTAGAAAATGATGACCATTTTGGAATCCAGAATGGCGGCCATGCACTATGTCATAAAAGTCGTCATGGGTGTCGTTTTATAGGTTTTGGGGGGCGCAGATTTAGAAAATGATGACCATTTTGGAATCCAGAATGGCGGCCATGCACTATGTCATAAAAGTCGTCATGGGTGTCGTTTTATAGGTTTTGGGGGGCGCAGATTTCGAAAATGATAACCATTTTCGATTCCAAAATGGCGGCCATGCACTATGTCATAAAATTCGTCATGGATGTCGTTTTATGGGTTTTAGGGGGCCCCGATTTAGAAAATGATGACCATTTTGGATTCCAAAATGGTGGCCATGCACTATGTCATATAAGTCGTCATGGGTGTCGTTTTATAGGATTTAGGGGGCGCAGATTTCGAAAACGATGACCATTTTGGATTCCAAGATGGCGGCCATGCACTATGTCATAAAAGTCGTCATGGATGTCGTTTTATAGGTTTTAGGGGACGCAGATTTCGAAAATGATGGCCATTTTGGAATCCAAAATGGCGGCCATGCACTATGTCATAAAAGTCGTCATGGGTGTCGTTTTATAGGTTTTGGGGGGCGCAGATTTAGAAAATGATGACCATTTTGGATTCCAAAATGGTGGCCATGCACTATGTCATAAAAGTCGTCATGGATGTCGTTTTATAGGTTTTGGGGGGCGCAGATTTAGAAAATGATGACCATTTTGGAATCCAGAATGGCGGCCATGCACTATGTCATAAAAGTCGTCATGGGTGTCGTTTTATAGGTTTTGGGGGGCGCAGATTTAGAAAATGATGACCATTTTGGAATCCAGAATGGCGGCCATGCACTATGCCATAAAAGTCGTCATGGGTGTCGTTTTATAGGTTTTGGGGGGCGCAGATTTAGAAAATGATGACCATTTTGGATTCCAAAATGGTGGCCATGCACTATGTCATATAAGTCGTCATGGGTGTCGTTTTATAGGATTTAGGGGGCGCAGATTTCGAAAACGATGACCATTTTGGATTCCAAGATGGCGGCCATGCACTATGTCATAAAAGTCGTCATGGATGTCGTTTTATAGGTTTTAGGGGACGCAGATTTCGAAAATGATGGCCATTTTGGAATCCAAAATGGCGGCCATGCACTATGTCATAAAAGTCGTCATGGGTGTCGTTTTATAGGTTTTGGGGGGCGCAGATTTAGAAAATGATGACCATTTTGGATTCCAAAATGGTGGCCATGCACTATGTCATAAAAGTCGTCATGGATGTCGTTTTATAGGTTTTGGGGGGCGCAGATTTAGAAAATGATGACCATTTTGGAATCCAGAATGGCGGCCATGCACTATGTCATAAAAGTCGTCATGGGTGTCGTTTTATAAGTTTTGGGGGGCGCAGATTTAGAAAATGATGACCATTTTGGAATCCAGAATGGCGGCCATGCACTATGTCATAAAAGTCGTCATGGGTGTCGTTTTATAGGTTTTGGGGGGCGCAGATTTCGAAAATGATAACCATTTTCGATTCCAAAATGGCGGCCATGCACTATGTCATAAAATTCGTCATGGATGTCGTTTTATGGGTTTTAGGGGGCCCCGATTTAGAAAATGATGACCATTTTGTAATCCAGAATGGCGGCCATGCACTATGTCATAAAAGTCGTCATGGGTGTCGTTTTATAGGTTTTGGGGGGCGCAGATTTCGAAAATGATGACCATTTTGGAATCCAAAATGGCGGCCATGCACTATGTCATAAAAGTCGTCATGGATGTCGTTTTATAGGTTTTGGGGGGCTCCAATTTTGAAAATGATGACCATTTTGGAATCCAAAATGGCGGCCATGCACTATGCCATAAAAGTCGTCATGGGTGTCGTTTTATAGGTTTTGGGGGGCGCAGATTTAGAAAATGATGACCATTTTGGATTCCAAAATGGTGGCCATGCACTATGTCATATAAGTCGTCATGGGTGTCGTTTTATAGGATTTAGGGGGCGCAGATTTCGAAAACGATGACCATTTTGGATTCCAAGATGGCGGCCATGCACTATGTCATAAAAGTCGTCATGGATGTCGTTTTATAGGTTTTAGGGGACGCAGATTTCGAAAATGATGGCCATTTTGGAATCCAAAATGGCGGCCATGCACTATGTCATAAAAGTCGTCATGGGTGTCGTTTTATAGGTTTTGGGGGGCGCAGATTTAGAAAATGATGACCATTTTGGATTCCAAAATGGTGGCCATGCACTATGTCATATAAGTCGTCATGGGTGTCGTTTTATAGGTTTTAGGGGGCGCAGATTTCGAAAACGATGACCATTTTGGATTCCAAGATGGCGGCCATGCACTATGTCATAAAAGTCGTCATGGATGTCGTTTTATAGGTTTTAGGGAGCGCAGATTTCGAAAATAATAACTGTTTTGGAATCCAAGATGGCGGCCATGCACTATGTTAAAAGTCGATATGGATGTCGTTTTGTTGGTCATGGTCATCATTTTCGAAATCTGCTTTTCCTAACACCTATAAATCAACATCTATGACGGCTTATATGACAAAGTGCACGGCAGACATCTTGGAATCCAAAATGGTCATCATTTTCGAATTCTGCACTCCCTAAAACCTATAAAACGATATCCATGACGACTTTTATGACAAAATACGTAGCCGCCATCTTGGAATATAAAATGATCATAGTTTTCGAATTCTGCACTCCCTAAAACCTATAAATCGACATCCGTGACGACGCAAGTTATCTTTATTTTCAGATCTAACAAATTGCTACAGAATACAAAGGACAAAAAAAGAAGCGAGGAGGTAATGAAACAAGCAAAAATACAGATGATTCCTCGACGCAATTGGATGCTTCTTAAATTGTGTCCAGATTTTTTTGTCATAAAAGTTTTTATTTTTCACATATTACTCTCACAAGTTCCGTGACATTTCGACCTTGTAATTTTTTAAGTAAATGTTTTTGTTTATCTATGAGGATCTCACTAGAATAATATAATCAAGGTATGTTTATATTTGATGATTGAAATAGTAACGCAAAAAAAAAAAATATATATTTGTGTTTATATTCCTGCCGAAGACTTTTATTTTTCCTTTTCCTTCTACACAAGTTTGGTCAAGTAATAAGAATTTAGGGCTCTCAATTTTATTTTGACTTCTACAACAGTAAAGCTACGAGGCCATGTTTGGTATCGTTTTCGTATAAATGCGCAGTACCAAATTTAGTTATGGTATCACATTGACACCATTCCAAAGTAAAAACATATAAACTTACTTTCTTTTAAACTCCTCTTCACGCTTAAACTGCTGAACAGTTTTAATTTAAATTTAGTACACATATATTTCGAGTCCCGAGACAGGACATAAAAAGTTATCTCAAAAATCATCCTTTAAAGGTGTGAAATGAGGTGTAGGGGGGAATTCAGAATTGACTTCTTGAAGTTAATACTGTTTAAGTTTAGGTTTGAAGTCATGTTTTTTTTATCATTTTTAACTAAATCAAAGATGTAGACCATCCCAAATTTAATATAAATCGGTTCAGCGGTTATTGATTTCCCGTACAAATTTCCACGCCACTTTTCACACCTTCAAAAGGTTGCTTGGTTATAAGATCTATCCTATGTCCTGTTCCGGGACGCAAACTATTTCTATACCAAATTTCAACGAAATCGGTTCAGCGGTTAAGCGTCAAGAGGAGTTTAAAAAAAACCGGCCAAGTGCGAGTCGGACGAGCGTATTAAGGATTCCGTACATTAAGTCCGACGCGCGCTTAACTGCACATTTCTAATAGGTTTTCCTGTCATCTATAGGTAAAGAACTATTTTGTGTATTCAGACGGACAGACATACAGACGCACGAGTGATCCTATAAGGATTCCGTTTTTTGCTTTTGAGGTACGGAACCCTAAAAAGATTTTTTTTAATTTTGTGGAATGGTGTCAATGTGATACCTTAAATGGATTCAGCAACCCAGATTTATACGAAAACGATACCATACACGGCCTAGCACCTTCACTGATGTAGATATATCAAGATAATATTGAGAGCCCTAAATAAACTTTCAAGAGCGGATATCTCAAAAACTATTCAACATATCGAAAAAATTGACTGAATAAACTTGTAACAAATTAAATTAACTTTCATTTTGTATAAGTGGCCATGTCGCTAAGATGCATAGTTTCCGAGATATAATCGAAAAACCGGAAAATGGGACCATCAAAGCCCCCTCTCTTCCCCCTGCTCAAGGGCTACGGCCGGGGACTTTTGATATGTTCACCTCCTAACTTGTCCAAACCAAGTTACAGAGTCAAAAATTGTGTTCCGAGCATTTCCCTCTACAACGTTTTGGAGCATTCGTTGGCTGACCTAAGTAGCTTATTGCATTTCTTTAAAAACTTTTCTGTAAAAGGTTGACGGGTGTTGGGTGTTTATATGGTTTTCATTTGCATCGCCCATGATGACTTACTAGAATTACTTACGAGCACACGAGACACTAATAGTAGTTTGACAAACCTTGGTTTTCAAGAGGTATTTTATATTGACATTTGCTGTCACAAATTTTCTGTCAGATTTAGTCGCAAACCGCACGCAAAGTGCACACAAATGTGTCGACACCTTGTTACGGAAAAGTGTACACACGGCGACGACACTTTGTTTCGAAACAATTCTAGACACATTGTGTGGACTCTGTTACGACACATCTGACATTTAGTTACCACTTTGATGATTCTGCGACTGGAATGGTTATATGGGTGGGCGTATTGGTTGGATGGTAATTTTAAATAAATGGGCAATACCGATATTGGAACCTATCAATATCGATACCGTAACATCCCTAATTAAAATAGGACAAACAAACTGAAACTGATTGGCAGGAAAGATGTATTGACTTAGTTCACTGATGTTATTTCAGATCGCTCATAGCCCGGTTATGAGGATATAAATATATATATATAGGTACCTAATACTTATGTAATGTTGATATTTTTAGCTGGGCATTTGTAAATAAATATTTTAGAGATCTAGTGCATAATTATTTTCCTTCGTATTTTCACGGAAACGTACGAACGTGTCTTGACTGACTGAAAAGTCTCGGCACAAAAAGTACTGAGGTTGACTGAAGTAGCATGACAAATACGAACGTTTCCGAGAAAATACGATGGAAAACAATTCTGCACTACATCTGTACCTTCTGTGATCTGCGAGCTTAGGGGTGGATCGTAATTTCGATTTATTATGTCGTCAGTGGCAATAGTATATAATAAAGGCCGGACTGTCCCGTCGAGTACGGCGTGTGGCTACCGTGCACCGTAGCAAGTTGCTGCTGTACTGTATGTGGTTCCTAATATATATATGGTTCGTTTGTGGTGAGCGTTCCGACTGATCATCTAGCGACCTTCACCAAGGAGGAGTTTTGGCCGAAGGGTGTCAAGTTTCGGCGGTTCCGCGGCCGGCTCCCTGACACTGCGGGGTTGCGTAATGCATCGCAGCCATAATGTGGTTTGTAGTGTTTAGTTTTAAAATATATTTTTATAATATGTATGCTAGTTTTAAGGTATTTATGTATGGGCCACTAGTTGCCTGAAATAAAGATTTTCAAATAAATAAATAAATAATATAGCTACAAGGACCTAACCTCTTTCGCTAGTGGGAGTCTTGTCACCATAGCTGCCATATCTCGCCGATCTGCGTTGCTCAGGTCATCGAGTAGGGTGTCCAACTCGGAGAGATTCCCGCGACCTCCCGTCGTCCGTCTGTAGCCGGACTGTCCCGTCGAGTACGGCGTGTGGCCACCGCGCACCGTAGTAAGTTGCTGTTGTACTGTACGTGTGGTTACTATAGCCACAAGGACCTAACCTCTTTCACTAGTGGGAGTCTTGTCACCATAGCTGCCATATCTCGCGTTGCTCAGGTCATCGAGTAGGGTGTCCAACTCGGAGAGATTCCCGCGACCTCCCGTCGTCCGTCCGTAGCCGGACTGGCCGCGTAGCCAAGATGCCGATCGCTTACGTTCCGTAGCGATCGAAACGCAACTGTCACTGTCGCACTAATATGGAAGAGCGATAGAGAGACATATTGCTTTTCGTTGTCGAAGCGATAGCGATTGTGATCTTGGCTAGGCCGGCTGTCCCGTCGAGTACGGTGTGTGGCCACCATGCACCGTAGCAAGTTGCTGTTGTACTATATGTGTGGTTACTATAGCTACAAGCACTAACCTCTTTCACTAGTGGGAGTCTTGTCACCATAGCTGCCATATCTCGCGTTGCTCAGGTCATCGAGTAGGGTGTCCAACTCGGAGAGATTCCCGCGACCTCCCGTCGTCCTGCCGTAGCCGGACTGTCCCGTCGAGTACGGCGTGTGGCCACCGTAGCCGGATGTACTGTTGGTGTACTTTACTGGGATGACCTTTTCTAGTGAGCCCGTGTTCTGGTATGTTGGCTGTGGACAAGAGATTTTGTTAAAAATCTTGTTTTGGTGGTATTATTTATTAATTACAGTAGGATATTTCATGGTAGGTACCTACAGGCTATAAAACTGACTCTAGCAACGGTGATAAGTTACCTGCTCTTACTCATAATACATTTTAATTTGCTAATATGTATACAAATTTTGATTTAATTGACAGGGTAACTCTTTGCCTGTGATGTAACGTTTGGACAAAAACAGCTACACATCACAAGCGATTCATAAAAATAAAATTGTGTTCAACGTGACACACTGCAGCAACTAAAATATCAGTATATCATGAATTTGCATTTCATTTATCTGCCATCCAATATTAAATTCTAGTCTTTTTGCCTGCCTGCATGGACATATATATTACTTCGTAAGGACGCGGCTAACGAGCACTAAAAAGGGGGCCGCTACATGGGTGTGATATTTGCATTTATCACACCACGGCGCTCAGTCGTGTGGCGAATTGCGCAGTAGAAAGTTGTCACGCAGCATAACACAAAAATGCCTTATTGCGTTGTAAAAGGGTGCAAAAACCATTATAGGAAGTATAAGAAAAAAAATGGGATCTCATATAATCGGTAAGTAATTTCCAATTAGGTTTATTTATTGCTTAAAACCAATTTTAAACGATAATTTTATTTCATTCTCACTCGCAACTGATGTTCGCTCGTACGTCATAGCGCTAATACATTAACCTTGTAAGGACGTCATTTCTCTTTGACAGTTATTATGAAGTAGAAATGCATAATGCGTAATTTGTATAGGTAAATTTACTTAAATATGATTAGTTGATTACCTACCGGATATAATTACCGAAATTAAAGTAAGTACCTATTGTCTGTCTTACAGAGTTTGTTCCCGTTTCTTTTACATAATTATTAAAAACGTTCAAAATAACAAGATCAAGTATTTGTTATTGTTTTATTCGTTGACTTAGGTACCTAGTATATTAATTCTTGTCAGGTATAAGTTTTTAATTAACTGTAGGTAAAACTCAAAAAAAAAAAAACAGGTGAGCGCTAGAAACAAAGCGCGCATTTTCAAACACCGATTAATTCACATCGCTGTATTTATTACTTTCCATTACCTAGGTACTTATATTTTTTCATCATTATTGTGGACAGGTGGCACGCTCTCGTTTCGGAGGCCAAGCTTCTCTTTGGATCACTGAGCCAAAATAGTTAGTTAGTTTGTATTGCTGTATAGATTCCTTCTTTTTTACTCTACCTGTTTGGCAAGCAAGAAACTGACAGAAATAGTTGTTCGCCGCATTTTACGCGCGAAAGCTCCTCCCGAGCTTATCGAATTATACTGCTGTAGCTAGTAGCTCGGCCAACTTGTCGACCTTGACAAAGCCGGCTTACACAGGGCGGCACACCGTACGGCGCGAATGTTTAAAATATTGCATTGCCGCCTGAGACGATAATGACATCACGAAATAACGTAGAAGAACGGAAACTTAGAAGGATAAGTTCGCCCATTTTAATACAATAAATATCGTTTTGATTAACCATAAACTTATTCGACGCTCCTCTGATATAAACCGCGAATAAACTTAACAAGCCTTGTACGCCCGTACAAAGTTATCGCGAGAGTCGAGCTCACACAGTTGTACGCAGTGTGTAACAGATGGCGCTTTTTTGCTGATATGATGATCGCAACAGGCAATTCGTATGCATGCGCTCATCCATAGTTTATATCTATGCCTGCCTGTCTCAACTTAAATTTATATGCAGCACTGGACACGTTGTCAGATGTGCAAAAATATTTTAACATTTTCCTTATGTTCAGTTCTTCAAACGCTCTACAGTCAGCTCTGATCTGACGTCACACGCGCGAATTGGTTGTAAACTCGTGCGCACAACAACTATCGATCGTAAATCATGGCCCGAATATACAGGGTGGCTATTCAGAAAACTCACTGCTACTGTAAGACACAGTAGTAAGACTGCTGTACTGTAAGAATGTAAGACCACTTTAAATTGGCCCCTGATTAAACAGTTTTGTTATATGAATTTTATACCTTATTCATAGTGTAGGCGAGCTCGTAGATCGATAGAAAACGATTTGTGAATAAATAAACACGGTAAGATATATGGTTCAATGAGAAATAAGAAACAGTCTTTGGAACAACACCATAGCTGTGTAAACATTTAGTAAGCGTAATGGAGATATTATTAATGTTTTTAAGTTTATGTTATAGTATCTTGTATTCTATTACATATAAGGTACCCTACACTTGAAAAGGCAACTATTGGTATACATATATAGATAGGGTAATGAATCGTGGAGAGGCCCCACAAAAAAACAACAGTCGTGTCATAGACATATGAAAGTTATTATCTTATTATGTATATCTGTAAGTTTGTGACGCCAATGATACAGATGATAATTTGGACCTATATCTATTATGTCGTAGTATAACCAATTACTAGCCACGTATAGTCTATATCATTGCATGTAGAGTTTGATTCACGAAAGATGGCGCGGATTTTGTATGAGAAATATGACAGTTCAGTACAAATCTCGCACCAGCTCTTATAAACTTTTCTACACTAACGACATCTCTTATGCTGAAATCTGTTAAGCAATTTAGGGCTTACAGTCTTTGCACTTTACATAACAAGTACCTAGGTGATCTACAAAGAGGACCCATCATATAAAATTCAATCATCTACACTTAATAGATACCTAGTATTTTATTAATACATCGATTATTCTTAAATCGCCAATACGGCGCCATCTGTACAGCAAGTGTGGCACTTCTTGGAATCTCTCCAAGGAGGAGTGAATCAGCCCCCACAAAATATGAAATAGTAAGTTTCTTTCTATACGGATGTTATAGTTCGGTCTATTGCGACTAGAGGGCGCTGCGTTAGAAAACAGGGTGGCAATTGACATACAGTTTAAAGATAAAAAAATATACTTAGCAAGAATTTAATCTTGGTAAATTGTATGACGTTAATTGCTGATTTTGTAGCATAAATTCACCAAGGATAGTTAAAAATTTGCGTAGTAATTTTTGACAGTTTGACGAAAATTCAACTATAAAATCAGTGCGAGATAATTTTTCACGTAGAAACTGACGACGAACATTTGTATACACAAGATGAAATCACAGTTTGACGTCAACAGTATTTCCCTTGATAAGTAGGCCAAGGTTAAGGCTAAAAATATCAACCATCCAACCAAGGATTTCTTTGAAAATGACACACGACAAGCAGAGTATTCCCCTGAACATAAACATGATCTTACTGCACTTAGTATTAGTTTCCAAGGCCTTACAAGCCGCAATACTTGTTTGATAACACTTGGCTTAGCTAAGTTCAATGATGACAATTACATTGTTCTAAGAAAATAGATCAATGAGTTGTCCACTTTGGCGTACAACTCATAAATTATTCTTAGCAAAGCCAGGCGTGTCTCACTCCGCGATTTCGTCGCTTTGTTAGAAGTAAGCTAAAAGTATAACTATCACTTTGTATGTCTGTCTTGATAAATACAAGTTGAAGGAGCCAGGTGAACAAATAACAGTTTATACTAAATTCGGTCTTGGGTCATCACTATCATTCATTATGTCGTTCTTATACCATTTATCTGGGATTGGCGCATTATATTTCTTTCAGTCATAACATACACATACATTTCTATCGTAACTTCCATCACGCGCATCGTTTTCGCTAGGTACGCACTATGCACACAGACCGTTCAACAATTTCCTTGGAAACGACTTGGTTTAGGTGTCGTCAGCAAAGAACATCTGTAGTCCGATGACTAATATTTACGAGACAAACCAGTCAGAGCATGGGCATTGTTTACAATTTCAATGCATGTCACGTATGCGTTTTCAATGAAGCGTAAACAGTGGAACAATTGGCAGACTTGCAAAAATTACCAAAACGGATAGGATGTCGTCTGGGTGTTAGTTCTCTAAACGTATAGTTTTTATACTCGTAGATTATGTAAAATTTGATTCAATAATTCATACTTTTAATTCAATAACTTGCTTGCAGTAGGTATCAATCTTTCATTGCATATCTCAAGCCTGTAACTTACGCCAACTAAAATCGGTCCCGACTACCTTTAACTACCAGGCAGTTTACGCGGAGAAAAAATAAATAAAATAGAATCAGGAGAGTCCAGCCTACCAAAACTTGTATTCCTCAAGGTATTCATGATTGAAGAAGCTGAGCATATGTTGCCTTTAGGTAAGCATCGGCCTCCCGGAGAACTTGTTCGGCTTCCAGTTACGGTCACAAAATAGTCTAGAATTGCGCCAAAAGTAAAAACTGACTTACCGAACTAGATTTGTTATAATCCGTATTCCTCGAGCCATTCAGGATGGAGCCGTATCCCGTAGATGTAGGCGAGCTCAAGCTGCCTCCGGGCGAGCTTCGGCCTCCAGGGGAACTCGTCCGGCCTCCAGGGGAAGCTGTGCGGGCGCCGGGCGAGGCGGTGCGGCCGCCGGGGGACCCGGTGCGGCCCGGGCTGCCCACGCGGGCGCCGGGGTTGATCGAGTTCTGGAGGTCGGCGAGAAGCGCATCTGAGGACAAGGAAATTGGTTGGTCAGTTTGATTTATAATTTAGTTTGGTTCATGCTTTCAAACGGTTTCCAGAAAAAAAACAATAAGTGAAGAAGTGAACGAGTCGCGTCGGCGATCCGACGATAGCGTCTTTGTACAACGTTATTGTACGAGATAACAATTTCCATTGATGATGTTATTATTAGACTAGCGTGCAAGGTAGACTATTACATTGTTTATTTTATACTATTTCTGCAGCAGACTAAACTAACTGTTTGATTTGTTTACATGCTACTGGAATTATATGCTAGCTGAATACTTGAATAGCTACCTTTTTTTTGTTAAGTATATTTGAGCAGAGATTACCTAAGTAGTAGTATACAGGGAAAATCGAAATATCTATGTATATGTTAATAGATTTTTGTATATTAAAAAAACAGTAACGTTCAACTTCAACTTACTAATTCAACATAATTAAAATACTCAATACATTTATGTGTGTTCTGTGTGTATGTATCATTCACTTAGTCAGACCACATTTTGTCTCTCGTTATCCCCATATCGTTATCCCCATATATACAAGCTATTAAATGTTCTGGCAATAATTTACCAAATAGGTATGGTATTATTTAACTGTTTACCGCATATCAAGAGGATAACCTTATTTAATCATCCTGTTAAATTTAACTACATATTACAAAAGTGACCCAAGTATCTAAGCAAAACGAAAGGGAGGGTTATCCCTATCCGCAGATGGTCTAGAACGCAAAATGACTAGTGTGTTGTTGTGCCTAAATCGCAATTAGTCTACATCGCAAACGGTCTAGAACGCAAAATGCCCGAATTATTATTTCCGTTTTATCTTAACGCGGTGTCTTAACTTATAGCGATGTCGACGGAGCCCCGCGGAAGCGGGGCTCCTATTCTTTGCTGTTTGGCCTTCGGCCATTTGAAGATACCTAACGAACCTAACCTATCTAGGACTGACACTTGAATATACTCACAACAAATCCATCATCCTATCACCTCTCTCAACAATAAAGTCGTTCCAATACTTTCTTTTTTGTACCTTAACACTAACAACATAAAGATTAAGTTTGACTAAACCACTTTAATCAACAAGTAAGATATGTACTTAAGTAATTGGAGTTATTTGCCGGCTTATATAAATAGTCTGGTGGCTGGATGATGTCATGTCAAGTAAGCGAGGCTCTTTTATTGATAACTATGAGTATTTTTTGTCATTAGCCGGCTTAATGACTGACAATTAAATGTCTACATCGAATGCTAACGTAGGTTGTTAAAAGCATAACGATTATTAACTTCAGTTTTGTTTTAAATAATAACAAAACTTTATTCTGTAGAAAGACTCAAAACTACTCCAGCATTTTTACGAATATGTCTTTACTAGGAGGAAACCTAAGAAATTCAAAGGTGTTTGTGAAGTCCCCAATCCGCATTGGGCTAGCGTGGGGACTATAGCCCAAGCCCTCTCGCGCATGAGAGGAGGTCTGTGCCCAGCAGTGGGACGTATGTAGGCCGAATTATTATTTATTATTATATTACCACTTCACCAACAGGACATCTGTGAGAGCATAGAAGAGACGTTGCAGAATCTTCAAGAAAATAAAGTCAAGAATAATTTGCCTTGAAATGCATTTCATCATAAACTTACTTAGCAAAGATTTGTATCGGTTTCTGTTCTTCTCGGCCCTTAGCAACAATGCTGTGTACAAAACAATAGGCATATTGTTTGAATTTGAACTCATAAGAGGCAGGAAGCGTTTGGGTAATAAGTATCCATTTTTTCTGAAGAACAGAGACTCTTAGAAACTAGTGAGACGAGACGAGGCGCTATTAAAATTGATGGTAGAATTGGAAAACACAATGTCTGTCCTAATCATTTCGAAGTGTAAAGTAGTTAAAAGAATGAAGACGTTGCTGTAATACCTATGCATGTTCTACTTATACTAGATGTCATTATATGTATCCAGTATCTAGGTAACGCTGAAGATAAGATTCTTAGAAAGACTGTTGCTAACTAAGGTCGGGTTACATACACATATGTTACACAGTATTTTGACCTTTTGGATCTTGTATGTATCTCTAAGCGATACGACCGCCTATTGTTACTTCTACCAATAGTCTTTATTTGATTCTGTATCTGCTTTGTAAACTGTGTGAGGTGTGCAAGAAAGAGTAGGTACCTAACTATTGTATTGATGTAAGTATTTTCGTTGTGTGACATTTTAAGAGTTAATCTTAAGTTTACCTGAGATGAGATCCTGTAGAATAATTCTAACAATAATGTCGAAAGGATATCAGTAATACAAGGCAAAGTGTAGATTGTAATACCTATTGTTATGTATGTATGCAGTAATCAATGTCGTTCAAAGGTAACACAACGTTATCAGAAATATTGAAGTCATGCCTTTATGTATAAAGATCCTTATCCAAGTCAAGGAGGTTAAGTTTATCGACGGCCGTAAATAATGCTTTTTAACTGCTGTGACTAGTTTCTTTAGCTATAATGGAAATAGTGAGGTACTAAAACTATACTTACAGAATGTCTACAGATAGAAAACATGGTTCGTGTTCAGGCAATTTACGCAAAATTTCTTGAACTAGGAGAGAACACAAGTAGGTCAAATACGGAAGTAATTCTATCTTTCCATTGGCTTTTAAGGTTAATCTATTAAATGAGACATGTAGAAAGTTTCTAGTAAGCTCTCGAAATGGACATAAGTTACTATAATTTTTGCAATCCAAATCATTTATAGGATGAAGAGGAACTTATACAGATACATACAGAATCCACGGGCATTGCTAGTTCATAAACTAGTGTTATATTATAATCATCATCATCATATAAGCCAGAGGATGTCCACTGCTGGACATAGTCCTCGCCCAAAGGGTGCCACAATGACCGGTCTTGCTTGCGTGGTCTTGTCGTTTTGTGTTATATTATAGCCAGCAAAAAATGTGTTTTATTATATGTATGTAAGTGAGCAAGTAACTGGAGTGTTATTTTCATAGAAACCGTCCAACCGTACCTATAGCTTCCCATGTGGCCCAAAATATTTCAATCACATTCGCACAAATTATAACACATTTAAATCCTCGGCTGTCCTCGAAAACGAGTTCTTTTCGGTGAGTTCAACGGCTTCGGAATGACTCCAAACGAATAACTTATCAGCCGCTATTTAAATATCGAATCAAGAGTGCGCACATTGTCCCTTATCGGGATTAATAGTGCTTCAGATAAGAGCAAGTACTTTACAAAGACTTCTTCTTATAAAAGAACCCATTATTGTGGCGATTGGCTTCATAGAATTCAATTGTTTTTCAATTCAATTACACAGTGTTTTCACTTTGACATGTGGAACGAACGACTCCTTTCAACGAAACCTTGTCTTTAATTGGGTCACTCACGACAGGAATAAATTACGACAATAGGACTTTAAATAGAAATAACACCATACCTAGACCATCGCAAGCTTCAAAAACTTCAGCATAATCCGATTGTGGCACTAAATTCTTATGCGTTTTCAATATTTTTCCGTACACATCATCGTTCACCGTATAGTGAGTGTTGGACATTTTCGCACAACTCAAAGGATTCACAGGACACTGGCTTAAAAAAAAGCAAATCGCATCCGAAGGGCGGGGGTTCTAAATTTAAATATCTCCTCAATGTGGTGCGCGGGCGACCGTGATATGGACTAATGCAGTACTGATTCACCGCAGCAAAAATCGCTCGGCTAACACATTGTTCACATAAACATTTGTGGTGTTCGAGCGACTCATCCGGTGAACTGTGTAAGCGTTAAATGGTCACTAGGACTGTTATGGTGTGTTCTCTGTTAGACATACCGGTTTGTTTTATTGATATGTAGGTACGTAATATTTTACGTATCATTGATGTCAAGGTTTTCTTTGAGGATATGTTATCGCAACTTTATAGAGAACCGTTTGGTTATGTCATTACCGTAAGGTTTGTAACAGGAAATGCGTTACTTAAATTCTGAATGAAACTTTTGAGAGTTTTGAGTGAATTAGATGAAGAGACAATGAAATATACGAACACAAAAGAAACCATATATAGCTAAAAAGTTACTAAATATTTACGAAGAGACTAGAGAGTGTTATCCCGACACCGAAGCCTTTGGCAATACGTCAACATTGTTTTTTATTGGTCCTATCTAAGTGTCCTAATGCTGGGTTAATGGCTCCCCTATTTTCCTCCATTCGACCCTGTCGCTTGTCATTACCCACCATTCAGTGTAGAATGCGTCCAAGTCATTCCTTCATCTCCTTTTTATCCGCCTTTACCCCGTCGGCCATCTGTGGTGTCCCGTGAGTCCCATTCAGTAGCCATTTTGGCCCATCTTTCAGAGATAATAAGGACATGCCCCCAGTCCTATTTAAACTTATGATATAGCGTACATATTAAATAGCGAAAAGTTTTTACAGCTTTTTATTCGTTTTAGGTAACATTGAGCGTTCTCAGCAGTTGCAATCATCAAAATGTTGCTAAAATTATGAATAGACATTTAGCTAACCGCAGAAATTGGCACAATGTCTTTAATCTAGTAGTAAATAATGCGCGGTCTATGTAGTAAATCGCTTTCCGCTGAGAGGTTATATTGATCAATGAACGCTGACGGTGCTGACGCCAGCAATCAAGACGTCGTCACCGTGTTACCATTTCTTGCGTATGCGCAGGCGAGTCGGGGCTTTCAACAACCAAGCATCTCATGAACCAAAGATCTATAGCAACTATGTTTAACCTTAGATCCACTTATAGTGGTCTGGCTAGAGGCTAATAGTAGCTCGTGGCGGTAAAGCGTTTGGAATGGTAAGGAGGTGACGCGTGGCTCGAGGAATGCGCGTGCGTCTCGCCGAGAAAGAGATGGCTGATTACGACGAAATTTGCATTAGGATCCTCTTACACACATAGGTAAGTGCTGTAAGTGTTTGCACATCTTTTATTTACTGCCTGACGGGTATGCCATTTAAGTAACTACGTGCAAGAGTGCCGGAGGATGAGCGTAGCATCCCTTAAGTACGGTGTAATACTGCGCACGTCAACTCTTCTCCCTAGTGTGGCAGTCAATTGTTTCATATAACTTATCCCTATGGGAAGCTATAGGAAAATAACATGGTTACAGGTAAGGTAATAAGATATTATGATAATCATAATTTACATTGTGCATACAAAACGTAATATTTGTTAAGCTTGTTGGCACAATATGAATTATTATGTTAGGGCGACTATCTAAATACATAAATGAACTATTATTACTTTAACCTTTTGAACGGCATGAATAATTTAAGGCACCGTAGGAAATTTTCACCTTTTCACGTTGCTAACGCTGACGTACACGTGCCCTGATATGTTCAAAGGGTCAAATTAATTTAAACTAACTACCTAACTTATCTAACCACCTAACTTATCTAATTACCTAGCCTATTATACATAATATCCTACCCTATTCTGACATGGATCTAGGAAAATATTTTTTAAGTTTATCTATATGTACAACTTCTTTCCTAGCCCTGCCTTTAGGTGATAAGCGCTGAATAATGTAGTTGACTTCAGATAGACGATTAATTACAACATAAGGGACTTTATATAACCTACAAAGTTTTAGACTTCGCCCTGTTATGCGCCTAGGTTTTAAGTAAGTAAGTAAGTAAGTAAATACTCTTTATTGCACCACAAAGAAAAATAAAATAACAGATTTACAGTGTAAATAATGGTAGCAACAGGCGGTCTTAATACCATGACTAGGTCATTTGGGGCAAATTGTGTTATTTTCGTTCTTCTGTCATAATATGCTTTCTGTACTGCCTGGGCCTTAGCAATTTTTGCCGCTGCCAGCTTCTGTAAGTTTTCTATACGGGCCACTTTTTCTTCGAGTGTCTGAGTCTCTTCTTGCTTAACACCCAGTTCTATATCCATGCTTAAACAAGGCTCTCTGCCATAAACTATGTTATATGGCGAAAGGCCTGTTGACGATTGCACCGAGGCGTTGTACGCAAATACCACTTTAGGCAGCGCTGACGACCAATCCTTCTGATCCTCCTGGACGTATTTTGATAGCGATACATTCAAACTCTTGAAAAGCCTTTCAATAAGACCGTTCGCCTTCGGATTGAATGCGGTTGTATGACGAAGTTTAGCACCATATTCTTCCACAGTTTTATGTACCAGTTTTGACGTAAACACCGAACCTTGATCCGTGAGAATAGATTTGATTCCACCCAGGTTGCAAAAAATGTTTTCGACGAGGAATTGAGAAATTACTTCTGCTGTCACACGTGGTACGGCCTTGCATATTGCATATTTACTTAGGTATTCAATTGCTCCAATCACATAACGATGTCCATCCTTCGACTTGCAGAATGGCCCTAACACATCTAGCGCCACCTGTTGACCGAAATTATTAACTTTTACGCTTACCAAAGGTGCTTTTGTGTGTCTCATGTTCTTCTCTTGGCACCTCATACATGATTTTATGTAGTCTTCTATCTTCTTCTCTGCATTTTCAATGTAGTAGCGTTGTTTGAATTTTTTGAGTGTTTTGAATAAACCAAAATGCGCACCGCCCCATGCATTATCATGTAATTCTTGCATGCAGTTTGAGAATAACCTTTCCGGTAGCACAATAACATCTCGTAGTGTATTGTCTATCCATATTTTCTTGCATAATACCTTGTTCTTCATATGGTATGATTTATAATGACTTTTCTTATCGTCCAATTTGCTTATGATTTCCTTACAGAATGTATCTTCTTGCTGACTCTGTTTCAGGTCGCTCTTTTGAAAGCTATATAAGCACAAGCCATCTGGTTGTTGTTCGCACGGCTCTTCCTGTGTGTCTTCATACAAAGGGTTCCGACTTAGGAAATCTGCATGCACGTTTTTCTTACCTTTGCAATATACAATTTTGAAGTTCCATGGTTGTATTGCCAATGCCCATCTGGCTAGCCGTCCATTCATATCTCTTCGTGTGCGAAGCCACACTAGCGCCTTGTGATCTGTCACCACTTCAAATTCAAGGCCCCATAGGTATTGTTTGAAGTATGTTATAGCCCATATTAATCCTAGACATTCCTTCTCAGTAATGGCATAACGTTTCTCTGCCTCGCTAAGTTTTCTTGATGCGAATGCTACTGGTCTCATTTGCGTTTTTCCTTGCATTAAGCAGCATCCTAGAGCTTGATCTGATGCATCAACATATAGCCTAGTAATTATATCCTCGTCCGATGAGAAGTAACGTAGCACAGGAGCTTGACATATTCTCTTCTTCAATTCTTCAAACGCAGTTTGTGCCTCGTGTGACCATTCAAACTTTCGACCTTTCTTCGTTAACTCCGTAAGTGGTAGGGTTAATTGGGCGAATTCGCGTATGAATTTTCTGTAGTAGGAAAATAATCCTAGTGTAGACCTGAGTTCCTTTAAATTTCTTGGTGGTTTCGCATCTTGCATGGCCTTGACTCTTTCTTCTACTGGTTCAATTCCTTGAGACGAAACCGTATGCCCGAGAATTGTCAGTTTCGTATAGCCGATCTTGCATTTTGTTGGTTTTAAGGTGAGATTCGCTTTCTGAAATTTTCTGAGCACTTGTTCTAGGGCTGTCAGGAATTCCTTGAACGTTTTTGCATAAACTATTATATTATCTACATATACTAAGACCGTTTTGTATTTCATATCCGCTAGCACCGTATCCATGGCTCTTTGAAATACCGCTTGTGATGTCTTTAGGCCAAATGGGAGAGTTTTGAAGGAGTACAAACCTGACTGGGTAATAAAACTCGTTTTTTCCTTTCCTTTCCCCAATCTCAACTGCCAGTAGCCTGAATTCAAGTCCAATTCGGCGAAGTAGCGTGCTCCTTCCAGGCATGCAAGTAGATCCTCAATTTTCGGTATAGGATACGCGTCTGCTTTAATCTTCTTGTTAAGAGCCCTGAAATCAATACAAAAACGTGGTTTTCCGTCTGCTTTTTCGACAATGACGACTGGTGACGCGTACGGACTCTGAGAGCGTTCAATAATGTCATTTTTCAACATTTCTTGTACTTGTTCTTCAATCAATTCGATCGCCCAATATGATTAGCACAACGAAACGTCTGTCTAATATGATTTTATTATGTTCTTTATATGAAATATAAAAAGTTGTATGACATAGTTACGACATGTGACAGATATTCTAAAGCTTCATTTACCACTTTAATTTAAACTACGTATGTTTATATTATGTTTAACTATACCGAAATGGTAACAACACGTAAATAATACACGCCGGTAACACATATCAACGTATCAAATATTTCCTCTTAAACATCGTAAAACAATAATACGCGCCTGGACAAAACTTCCGAGCAGAGTTTGATAACAAACTTGCTACACGCAAATTAGTAGGCGTTTTATATAATATCGCAACCACAGTACAGTAGCACTCTTCTTCATTCATGTTTAGTTTCATTCATGGATTATTTAGAGATCCAGTTTTAACACTGGTGCTTGCTAGTAATCATGCTAGATGAAAATATTATATGATTGCATTGAGCAGGATTGGAAGCCCTACGAAGAACTTACGGCGTTCAAAAATTTGAAAGATATCATGAACGACTCGAAAAAAGATCAGAAACAAAAGTACCTACTTATAAGGTGATAAAATAACATCATTTTGCAATAATAGCACGGAATAGATAATAAGCTCGACAGTGTCAAGAGTGTTGTATTGCGGGCTCGAAACCGCAAAGGTTATCGGCGCGCTGACACCTGTTAATGATCAGGAATTCATCAGGATGCTGTCTTTTATACAAAACTAGTCGATCGCGACTTCTTCTTTGATTTGATTAACTAAATAAGCTTACTTACACTAAAGTAAGCCCTGGAAGGCTTGTGCTCTTGTCCCAAAAGGTAATGTTGGGGTAAGGTATGCTATGGGCTCAGGTTTCCGCACATGATGAACAAAATACCGGTTCAGAAGCACGGATTCCCACTGATTCTTCAATGTTTTCACGAAGTGACCTGCGGTGAGTCGACGATTTGTAATGTGTTGTGGGGAGGGGGAGGTATTTATCGACCGTTGGTTTGGGTGTAGTATGCTTTAACACTTGTGGGACTAAAGGCCTTAGGCCTTTATTTTGCAGACGGGAACATCAGCAGCAGCTGAACCTTTTTCCGAAAGGAACCGAAATTGCATATATTTTTTAAAACAACAATATTTTAATTCCATGGCATATTGAGGATCAGAAAGTATTAGTTTTGTATAATTTAGAAAATTGGCAAAGAAGCTGCCTAACAAACCTCAAGGGCCTCGTCGACGGATGTAAATGTCTCAAGGAATACTAATTGGCAGCCCATAGCTCCTAAGAATAGCAGAAACCATCACAAATCTCTCGTCCGGTTGCTAGTTGGTCGGCCAGTCGTAGGCAACACAAACTTCAACGAAGTAGCAATCAAGATGCTACCGGTAAATAAAATCAAACAAAAAGCTCTGCATTCGCTTCGATTGCGTAAGGTTTGTTTATTGGCCGAGCGATCCACTAACCGATATAGCACAAGGCCGCACAAGAAGCACCCTGACTCACGGCTCCAGCTTCTGGATGCACTTACCGAGATACGCGCTGAAGTCGGCAAAGTATTTCCTCCAATCCTGGCTCTTCAGCTCGGGCGGACTCGACGGCGCTCGGTCGATGCTGTACTTTCGCTCGAGCACGGGGGAGAACGAGACAGACTTAGGGGATGCGGAACGCGTGCGCACGGACGCCATCCCTCTGGCGGGTATAAAAGGCGGAGCGGGACGGAGGCGCGGGCAGTCGTGGCTGGACCACGGCTAGGGGAAGACTGGGTTATTTTCGCGCGTGATAGACAGGGTTATCGGCGCGCGCGCACGGTGATAGCGGTCGCACTGGGAGCTGGCGGCGTTACGCGACGCGCTATTCCCGTCAGGTGGTCACTTCCGTTTCTATTTCGCAATAGGTTTCGGACTAACTTCATTAACCTGTTGACTTACTTTACGACTTCGAAAACAGTTGAGAAAAACATCTATTAATGTTGGCGCGCGAAGGGCTGGTTACGTAAGGCGCGTAGGCGGGCGACGCCCTCCGCTTGTTGACAAGGAATCATATGTACATACTACCAACAACTACTTATTATAGGTAGAGATCGTGGTGTGGTGTCACGCCGTTATCATTGTTCTTACAAGTTATTAATGAAAATATAAACATATACGCCACGTTACCGAAATAAATGGGCACGTTAACATTCGCATCGCGGATGTCAAGCGCGTTAACAACATTAATTATGTAAACAACACGGTTACATAAAACATAATTATTATGGCTCTACAAAAGATAATAGCACGAAATTAAGCACACGAGTTATTTTCAGTCCTTTTTGTGTCATGTCTTAACACGTAAACTAAATAGAACTTGAACTTGTTTCGGTTTCCTTAAATAAAACGTAAACTTTTCAGTTGAAAATTTACACTAGGACATATATAAATCATCCTATGTTTTAAATAATTTATATGACGGTAAACTATCTTACGATCGTTTCAGATGTTTTAAAAGCTTCGTAATGCAAGATAGGTAAACGTACTAGACTACTAGTGCTCGACATGCTAATACCCAATAGATGACACCTTGCTGTCACCTATTTTGACAATGACTTAAGTTTCAAGATGACATGTACTGTGGGACCGCGTCAAGTACCAGTAACGTACCTTGTTGTTGAAGATATTTTTATAAATAAATTGTCAGAGGGGAGGGGTCAAGTATGTCGGATTGATCTACAATACCGTTTTAGGAATAGACCTATTGTATCGTAATTATAGCGTGTTTTCTTAAAACAATCCGTTCAATTCCTCATTTATCGTCTTTGTCAGTGGCAGTGGGTGTGGTGTGGGTGGCACCCAACGTGTGCTCGAAGGTCTGGTATCCACGCGAATAGGCAAAAACGTGCGTAAACAGATCGTTATTTATGTACCGGTAAATGGTCCATGAAAACGGAGCCAGTGCGTTCGTCAAACCACAAGATGGGTGTAATGTTACAATGTGGACCAATTCACACAGCGGTTGCTATTGCATAGTCCAAAAGTACTTAAGGTCAAAGTGCAGAAGACATATATAATTTTTGGTTGGGAAGACCATCATGAGGACAAAAACTCTCTTATTTGTATACATAGGTACTTCGCTCAGGCATAATCAGAAAGGAAGAAGCTTAGCTCCTTGTGCTCTTCCGACCTTCTATAAATGGAGTAAGAGATAAAGGCCACTGCCACTATAGAGCTTGCACACGGTATTACCTGATAGACGCGGTCTTTTCCCCATTGACCTTACGCTACCATCATGCCAAGCGGGTGTGGGTATGATGGACGAGGTTGATGTCTACTCTATGCGATGAGTTGATGACGGGATAAAGTGTCCATCTCTTTCCATTCCGCGGTTTCATTGCACACATATGGTTGTAGGGATTCTAATAGAAAAAAGCGTATTTGTTGATAACTCAAATACATATTCGACAATAAAGTTTATTTTTCACAAAGTTGTTGCCTGTAGTCCAATCTAGAGTTTTTTATTTTATTTTATTTTATTTATTGAACACAATGTAAGCTTACAGTTATAGACCAAATCACTTACACGCTAGAAAAACAGATACATTGTCAAAATAGTAACAATTAAAAACATACAAAAATATAAAAACATGCACATAAAAATGTCATACAAATTAAAATTATAATTTTACGTACACTCTAAGAAAACAAGAAATTAAAATCAGAAATAGGGTAAAACAATAAAAATAAAGTAAATTAAATGTCAAAACAGATTACAATACATGTTACCAGCAATGTCATGCAGTATGAAAATTTAAAAATTGTCTAGCAGTTTTGCACAAGTTTGCTAAACGATCGGCGAACATGTCAGCGTCAACGTGTTGAGTGAGCATTATATGTAGAAATGATAAAGCACGCGTGGTAGGTGCGTGCCTCGCGTAACATGTGCGAGCGGACGGCCGCAGCAACAAACACGGCCGGCGACGCGGCGCGACCGCCCCGTCCACATCCCGCGGTATCCTCCTAGGAACCAACAACCCTATGTTCTCTAACACCTCTGGGCTATCAACTTGGTGGTGAATGATTGAGAGATAGTGCACCAGAAGCAACAACTTCCGCCTCAATGCGAGCGTGTCTAGCCCAACCATCCCCGAGACAAAGATGGAAGGGTAGAGGTAAGGGTAATATCCATAGGCTTTTTTATACAACCAACGTGCAAATTTTCGTTGTATTTTTTCAAGCATTAGGGAATACTTGTCCTCATATGGATCCCAGACAACGTCATGATACTCATGATTAAATAAATTATAGTTGAAGGGACAGATGGTAATTTTTTACCAACTTACAAGATACACCCACGGTGGGCAGTTACACTGTATTTATCATGTAATTTGATTTGATTGATTGCAATATGAACTCGTATTGTTTTTTGCGAACCAGAAGGTCTTCCTGCATCTAAACGTTATTTTAGAGACTTTTCATGACTCTTTATTCTCTCTTTTCTTTTCTCTCGCTGAAGTGTATTTATAGGCAAAAAGTATTTATATGATTGTTATAGAATAATTAGAATACGTCTGCGAAGTTTCCATTACATTAGTGTACGTAGGATGGCTAATGCTAGCGTTCATAATCAATTTTAAGGCACTAACCAACTTGAGGCCAGACGAGTTCAAGGCTCTCTTCAGTCAAGGTTTCATTAGATACGATACAGGACAAAGAAATCTAGCAACTGAAAACCTTTCTCTAGAATTAAATTCGGAAACTTACGCTCGTGTAATAGAAATCGTTTATTCTTCAACTTAAAAATATTACAAAGAGCTTATGAATGTCTTTAAGAAAACCACCGTTTTTAACCTCACACGTCTGACCCAAGAAGATACAGGCGCAAAAAAATGGGCGAAGTTTTTTTTTCAAATTATGGATCATGATATACCTACCTACAGTAGGTACTATAAAATTAGATGCATTAGATTAATATTAATGAGATACAGATATTGCAATTAAATTGCTCCATACGTTACGATATTATATCATATCTTATGTTCTAAAAATGGCACGAGAATCTATGTATACCAACGCAGCGAGACTTCGACATATCGATAGTCTATCTATTCTATACGGATAGGCACATTCAGACATTTCAGACAGAACCTAAAGTCTCTCACGATACCTATTTAGTAGATACTAGTCAGAAAAGGGCGCGTCAACATGGTTTCTAAAATATCGCTCAAAACTAAAAGGCATTAAGTGCAAAAGAAATACTCCATCATTACCGTCTTTTAGTTTCAAGATGTGGTATAATTGTTTTATCCGATACGATTAGTTTAATCGCCGGAAGAGGAGACGACAAGGCAACCCGTGTCGCGCGGCTCACTGGACCGCGAAAAATTGCAATTGGAAAATACAGAGGAAGCCAAGGCAATAGATAGACAAACTTACTGAATAGCAGTCACCAACACAAAGTAAATGACAATGCTCTAAGATATAACAAACAAAATATCAGCAACATTGAAAATCAAGTTAATAAGTAGATTGGAAACAATTTTTTTTCATTTTTTTCTGGAGCCGGTGTCGAAAGTAATGGTATAACCCGCCTAGCAGTGAAGACTGACAAAATTAATGTTTATATAGTCGAGATCGAGAATCCTGATAGTAACCATAACGTACAGTCATCCAAGAAAGTGGTTTACCACTTTTCGACTCCATCAATCAGATAATAGAGTTGAAAAGTGGTAAACCACTTTCTTGGCCGACCGTACAATACAATACAATACAAATACTCTTTATTGCACACCTCATTACAGAAAACAATACAAATAATACAGGAAGAAGAGGTTAAACAACAGGCGTACCTACAAGTTAACTTTACAGAGCTTTAATAGCTCTTTGGCGATTTTAAATAAATAGAAAAGACAGAAAGAAATAAGACTAATTTTAAATAAGTAGAAAGAGCACGCAAACTATTTCTAGTAAATCATATTTCGTTTCGCTGGCCTACTTTTTTCATAAAACTATTTTCCGTCTGAACAACAAACAAATGTTGCTTCAGATCACTCCTAGTTATTTACGACATAATAAGAGTTTTAGAAACATTTTTATGCATGGTGCGAAACATAAATAAAAGCGTCACACATTTACACAATCCTATAACGATGACTGGAGGAGCGGTATAAGGAACATAATTGCCATACATTTCGAAGCCTTTGTCTCCTCTTTACTTGTATTTAAGGAAAGTAAAGTACTAGGGATGTACCGACTAGTCGCCGACTAGTCGGGAAAGCCGACTATCCGGCCACATTTGTAGTCGGCGATTAGTCGGCGACTAGTCGGCAAAAATGGCCGATTAGTCGGCACTTTATTAGTGAAAGAAAAACAGAAAAAATGAAACTAACAGTCAATATTTAGCATATTATGTCTATTTTACCAAAATACCTATTCAGGGTGTGAAAACTTTTGTTCATATAATTGACCGTTTGATCGTTATCGTATGGTGGTGGTGGCTGGTGTTTTCTTCTACAGGTCGATCTCAACTGATTCTCGTGTAATTTCATGGCCAAGTTCTATACTTAAAGGATTTTATTATAATTCAGTTTTTATTAATGTTATTGCAAATTTTAGAGACTTATAAACAGGGCACGTTGCTCGTAAAAACGCTGACCACAGGGGATAGGTTCTTAACTGGCGACTACGTACGACAAATAGAGCCTTGGAAATACCTCCTACAAGTTGTACCTACTGACGATCTGCTCAGGATCGCAAAATAAAAGAAAGACAGAAATTGAACGAGGATTCCTGTAATAGGTCTTTGAACCTGTAGATAATACCTTTTAGCCAAGCTAATATATAAATTGCGCAACCAAAAGAGCAAAACTATTGTTTTTCACCTAAACTTATACGAAACTAATAATCTGGCCGACTAGCCGACTAGTCGGCCGACTAATCGGCCATTCGAGCGCCGATTAGTCGGCTAGTCGGCTAGTCGGCCAAATCAATAGTCGGTACATCACTATAAAGTACCCATTACCATGGACCTCACAGTCGATCAAAGAATGAATCTGGCAGGACAAATGGCTTTATTTGACAGCACTCTATTTATCGCTTAGTTCGTGTCAGGTATTATCGCAGGTGCAAATCTTGTTAGAATGTTTTGCTCTTTTTATAAACTGACATAAAAGCATCAGTCTTTTTCTAGCTAGAACAATAGAGACTGAGCAATGGCAACGGCCTAACTATACGGCGTTCTGGGTAGTAAAAAGTTTACTGCAAGAAAGCGAGTTGCTAGTTGTACACTGCTGCATAGTCACAACCTCACAACAAAGAAACCGTCTGCATTTGCAATGAGTATTCTGATTCATTATTTTATTAGTCGTTAAATCTCCACTTTAAACTAAAGTTTATACTTTACGCGCGACTAATGTTCGTTAAACAGGGAACTCGAAAATACGTAGTGGTATCGTACTTTAGAAGGTTTTGTTTATCATCATTTCAATACATTTACACGTCTTGGTCACGGTACTCATAGATCGCTGTTTTTGTTTTTTTTTAATTTTACTGCTCATCTACGTTATCCTTATTATTTATCCTGAACACCTCCGGAATCAATTGTGGAAATATTACAATCTAAAACGTAGTGGTTATATTCTCTTTGTCCAAAACAATCAAGGAATGAACGAAAAACCTCGGTTAGGATACGAGAATTTTAGATAAAACCAATTGACACAGATATCTTAATAGCAGAAAATACCTATCAATGCTTCTCTAATGTTCTTTAAATACTCTAAAAATAACCTGCTCTAGAAAACCGCTTACCTAATATCTACTGCAAAGACGCAGCGTGTACACAAATAAACAAACAGGTTAATTTTAAAAGGAAATCTCTAAGATTTTTTAATAATAATTCGTTGCCTTCGCTTTTATCAGGAAACTGACAAGCAGAGAATGCCTGCCAATCACTGGTAACATAAATATATTGAAATCATTCACTGGGATGACATGCGTCAGTTCGATGGGCTTTTTATAAAATCTTATCAAGCTAGTAGCAATCTTTTGACAGAACATAATTAATTTAAACCATGGTCAGGCTTTACACAGCTATGTGTGATGTCAACGTCATATGTGAGGGCAAATCTATTTGAACCATGTTATGCAAACATTTAATTTAGACGGCGGACAATTCACTTGATTCAATCAAGAGATCAGAGCAATCAAAAATCAAGCATCTTAACAACTAGATGTAGTGATGAGATGCATGTGTCAAGGAACACCGTTAGCCATGCAGTAATTAAAGGAAATAGGTAAAACAAATATATAATGCAATGCATTAAGCAAAATTCTTTGACTACGATGCATTTTGGACTAATTATTGTGATAGAAGTAAGACGAATAAAATCGGTGAGCTATAAAGACAAAGAATAATGATAAGGAACTGTAGAAAAGAAACTACACGATCGATGTGAAAGTACCAGATGAACTATTTAATAGTGTCTGTTAAGTTGTTCATTCAACATGGAATCAAACTCTGATGCCCTGACCAATCGTGGTAAAGGTTAAGGTAAAAACAAGAGAAACACATAAATGTGTAATACGAAGATCAAGATAAATAAACTGGTCTATAGAAGGCTTTGATGAGACCAGAGCGACGTACTGTCGGAACATCGGCTTTGTTTATGTAATTATTGTGTAGGCTTTAAATGGATTACCTCCCACACCTCCGTACAAGAAAATTGTATCGCACGTATCTGTCTTTACTTGAGCCTGTTAGTATTTTTTGTCACCCTATTTTGAACCTTCTTTTCCTCAATGAAAATACTTGATGTAGGTATTTTGAAATTAGGCTGGGTGGCTATTTAGGTCCCTTTTCACTCAAAGATATACATAGGTATATACAAAGATTGTATAAAGGTACTCGTACAGTTACAACGGCTAAATATAAAACAATAAAGTCTATTTTTTTACCAAATTGGATCATAGACGCGTTCATAGTGTTCATACCGAGCATAATAATAAAAGGCATTAATGGTTGCAAGTTTTTTACCGTGATACGACACCGTGCATTGTGTGAACTTTCGGTATTGACGTTGATTGATGGTGTCGAGACAAAAGTGACACCCTTCATTCAATAAAGCCAGATTTGACTTCCGGTATTAGTTGTTTTGGTATAGTTTTCATTATTGAGCAGGTGGGCGGACTTGCGGGTCATGGCATCAATAAGATATTGGAGGTATGCAGTATGTACTAAGTATAAATACTGTGAAAAGAAACCTTTTATACCTCGGATTTATCAACACAACTAGTAATTGTGTAAAATGTTAGGAGTTTAGTATAAATGTACCTATACATGCAAAGATGTTAAGTACCTATGCAAGGCTATGAATGCTTTTCCCTGTTCATTGGGGACAGTTTATGGAGGATTAGGTTTGATTTTCCAGTTGCGTGCGTACAACATTTTCGATATGGAGACATGAACATTGTAAGCAACTGTGATTAAGATGGGATTTACCAAAAAAACAACAATAATTTATGCTTTGTTAAAATATTACGCGTTTTTTTAGTAATTTATATCAGTTCAAACGTGTGAATTAATGTATCACATTATTTTTTCGATAGTAAAAATTGCGTCTAAAATCAAGATACATCGACGGCGACCTGCATCAGATAACTATTGAATCATCAGAGAAATATTGTAACAACAATGAAACTAATCTACTATGTGTTGAATAATGCAAAAGCGGGTGTCATGTGGATTGACAAGTTGCGTCAAATTTTCACACCGTCCAGAGAAGGTCAGGGGTCTATATGGTGCGGAAGATGCAGGCTGCATAAATGCATAGCTATAAGATCTAACTCATCTACCTTTATGTTGTATAGATGGAGGCAGAAGCTCAATAGTTTCAAGAGTTTATGGCACCTCGTAGCGAAATTAAGGCGAATATGTATTGTGAAAAGTGGCAACATTACAGAATATAATATGTTGAATCGAAGTAGAATGTAGATGCAACCAATCACAAAATTGCTAGGCCATTTTATGAATGAAGTCATTCATAATGTGTCCATGCAGTTTTGCAGCTCGCTGTAAATTCTGTTAGTTTTTAAATAAGCAACAAAGACCGTTCATCTCTGGATGAAAATGGATTAACAGGTTATTTTTACGAGAATACTATTCAGTCATAGAAAGATGAGAAATCTAACATAATTTTCGTAATATTATCGAAATCGAGATGTGACAAAATCGTACAACGTGTTTTAATGTCGTATTACAAATATTTAAAAGAATATACAGTTTAATATGTTGTTGACGCATCGACATCAACGTGTTTATTGCGGATTTGACGCTGTACCCTTCATCCCGTCCAAACTGTGTAAACATTGCCCACAATTTCGATTTACAAGTCCATATTACACGGGCCTCTATTGCCTAATTATCTTAGCTAATACATGATGTCTTCCTGTACAATCACTGACTTTTACCAGCCATAAGTAAACCTTATTGCAACGAGTTAAGGTCTAACATGAATCAGTTAATCTTAGTTTGTATCTAAAACAATCGCGGGTCTATGAAAGCTGGTTAGCGCGAGCCCTGCTTTATTTATAGGCAATTAACATGGACGCCCGCGGCTTCGCGCTTCACGTGGCTTTGATTGACTGTTGACATTTTGTGATGCCGACGAGCACAAAGAACAAACCCTAAATGTCAACTTCGACATGGATGACTACGGGGTGCCTGTAACCTTCGGTTTTAAATACAATGGTTGTATTCCCCAAATTGAACAACTTGTCACTCGAAGGACTATTGAAATATTTAAAGGTTAGATTATCTCCTTCCTATTTGTCAAAATCTTGCTTAATATATCTTTTGTGCAAAAAAAATAGTTAGTGAATGTAAACATTCCTACATACCAACTTTTAGACTAGTGTTTTATTTACAGGCTTTAGCTTTCTGCGGTGCCTTTGACATCTTCTTTCAGCCACCATCGCCGTTATCGTCATCTACCATCGTCTACCAACGGCGTTCATGTTTATATGCACATTGCTTGTTTGAACAATGTTTGTTGTTCAACAACTCGAAACAAGTTATCTAATAGAAAATTATCGAACAAAGTTTGTTCAATTTGAGATGTAGAAAATAATCCTGAATTAAATGCCCCATGGTCAGTGGCACCGGGTATTACGCAATGTTTTCAAACACGTTTAACGCAACAATAACATTGTTTTACAGTTTTCGCCGCGCGCGCATCCACGAGTGGGTGCAGTTATTTTTACGTCCACGCTCTAATTACTATATTGTTCCGTGGACGTTTCGGACGTCGCCAGCTCCCAGCACGATCACACTAATCCGTCTCACTTATTCACAACCGTCGCGAATTGATACGCACTCGAATTTATCAGTGCGTTTTTTCTAAACGCGTCGTAGTCGGATGGATGTCGTCGCTGCGACTGGCGAGTCGCCGGCGCGCGGACGCAGCCTGTAGGCCGGCTTCTAATGATCTTCGTTTCATTGTGCGGAATCGCATTTAATGGGGGCGTGTGGGCGATAAACGTAGTCCAGGGAAGGTCGCTTAGCGGGCCGGTGTTCTCGGAAGCAGTCGCGGATGGGAATGCAGGACGCGGCAGCTCGCCCGCGAGAGGAATGCAGCTTCCTACCATAGTTGTGCACGCGAAACGCACTGACGTTCAATAAACTTGGTGCAACGTAACGCCTTCCGTCGCTGCTAGTGGAACTGAATCAATCCACTTTCGAATTCGAACTTTTCAAAATAATTTAACCTTCTAAGGAAGAGTAAATACTACGTCATAAGTATTTACTACGTGTAGGACGCCGATCGTCTTTTATTACTCATATCGTATTGTAAGTAATTTTGGGTGAACTTAGAGACAGTGGCATATTGTTCATGTTTAATTGCCTTCTTAACGGCGAACTTCACAATCTCTAAAGGGCCTCAAACTAATTGTTGTCAAAGCTCCTACACCATATTAGACGTGCGCGCCGCGCCGGCGCCGCCGCGCCGCGCCGCCATTCATACGCGCCGCCGCCGCCGGCTCATCCACTCGGCGCGCCGATGCACGGCCATATATATGAATTTTTCGATTTTATTTTTTTATGGCAAATCTAATGAGATTCTAACGATTTTAATGCCTGAACAAACGTGAACTAACGTCGTCCGATGAATTCACATAGTCAGGCCTATGGAACTCTCCGCGCGAGCTCGGATTTATACCTACGAATCTGCTCCCGTTCACGGTAGAAAAACAAGCCAGTTGGTTGCCACACGCGCTCACGTACGCACGTCACCGCGCGCCGCACTGTCGATTTTTACGATAGTTACAAGCTACGTAGTAGGTACCTACCTACTATTGAATTTCTTTAATTAAACATGTAATGTTTATTATGTATGACAAATGTATAGTTTTAGATATCTATCTATTTGAAATAGGTAGCAAATTTTTAATTTATTTTGGTAAATGTTTATTTTAACGACAGTAAGTTAACTTTACACCGGAAAGTGCCAACTTATTTTTACTCTGGTTAACTTATAATTAATTACCTGTATTCATGGGGTTTCTATTATTTTTCTTTATTGTGTAACATTAATCTCTATGTGGTTTTAAATAACACGAAGTTTTAATACTAATTCTTGCTGGGATTATTGCGCGGTTTATAAAACGGCGTAAACACTGCGGTTACTGCAGGGACATATGACCTTTTAAAATGACTATTTCGCAAACACTAACGCATAATCGGAATATTAGGTATAATTTAAGATTTAGCTTTCCTTTTATTTCACTCCGCTGTTTAAGTAGGTATTTATTTATCATTTCTAAGCGTCAGCAACCCTAGTGTTGTGCCGGTGCGCGCGGTGCGGGGAGCGGCACGTTGAAGGTCACTCCATTGTATTTTTGTGTAGGTATCAAAACGGTAGGTATTTGCGTTTTGTTTGAGAGATAAGTATCTGTTCGTAAGAACTATTATATAATCTGGGACATACCTAGTTAATTTGGCTGATTTCGGGGTGGGGTGGTTAGCGTGAAGACAGGCACCCCACTTTGAAAAAATTAAAAAAAATTAAGGAATCGGGGCCCTAACGATTCTAATGCCTGAACAATCATGAACTAACGAATATCTTGCTATCTAGACCAAAAAAAACTTACAAAAAGTGGTTTGGGGTGGCTAGCCGGAAGACAGCCACCCCCTTTTGTTTAAAAAAAAATGTATGTTAGAATCGGGGATATGTACAAGAACAGCGTGTGCGTAAGTATAATGCTAGTGAAAAACTATAGATAGTTAATTTTTGCAGTTTTTAGTAGGTAATACCTAAATGAAAAAACTTGCCACACGCCGGCGCCGCCGCGCCGCGCCGACCAAAAAAGCCGGCGCGCCGCCGCCGGCAAATTTTAGGTCGGCGCGCACGTCTACACCATATAAACCGTAACGCGATATAATCCTTCAACATGCTAACGTTGAATAAACTTATGCTTTTAAATAATAATATAGAGGCTACTAGTGGAACAGAATCATTACGCTCCTGAATCCCAATTAGCTAAGACCGTACTTCAAACTGAAATAATTGATGACCTAACAATTGCTAATCATCGACTATCAAGAAAGAAGCTAATCAAAGTAATTAAATCCAGCGTAGGCCATAGAACTGAACGTGCTAGAGTCAAACGTCAAAGTCAAGAAAAGTCTGCAGAGATTTTGACAGCACACGCAGTGCAGGTGTTATTTTTAAACGTCAAACTTCTATGAAATTATGACCATTGAGTAACACTGGCATTGCGGGTGCTGTCAAAATCTCTGCAGACTTTTCTTGGTCTAACTGTATAAAATATCATGGTTGATCGATTATAAAGAAGTAATTCTTTCCCGCCTTTCCCTAAACGTAATTCTTTGCGTTCGTTAGAAACACATCGTTTTTGGACCCCCCCCCCCTAAAATCATCCAAAAATCATGCTTCAAATCACCCCATTTCCTCCTATGTCATACTACCATCATACGATGTCCAGACCCCCCCCCACCCTAATTTGAACTGACGTAATAGCCCCCTACCACGCTTACGCTACCTTACTTATACCCATAGCACAGAATAAATAATAGTACTAAGTACAGAAGACTCACTCTCTAACAAAACGCGTCTGTTACGATCAGCACAGATATGGCCGCTAGGTGCTGGCGACAGCGCCACGCGCGGCTTATGGCAAACCCCAAAATTGGGGCCGAACGGATGCACTTTTAGCTACCTGTAGCAAAGCCATGAAATCGCGGAGTGAGACACGCCTGCCCATAGCCAAAAAGTTTTAATTTTAGTTCAGTCTCTTGAACTACCGCAGTTATTGTTAGTTTTGCCGCTAATGACAATTAGGTAGGAAACAGCCGTAACGAATGTGGTCAATAACCAGCCCATGCCCACCGAACCGAGACAAACGTACTGGTCCACAAAGCAGGCTTTACGATAAATATAATAATCATTATGTAACTTAATTAGAGACACTTCCCGATATGTGGGCGATGGCTATGTTTGGTAGCTTGATTTTAGGGTACGTACGTAGTTTTAACCGTTTGGTATCTGTTGGTAGCTTGATTTTAAGGTATGTAGTTCTGACCACTGGATCGGTGTAAGAACTGATGGACTCTGTACAATGATTTGACGTTTTATTTTATGTTTTTTATACATTTACTACCGCGTACATTCATTACAGCAATTTATAGCTATGTACCTATATAACATAAGAATTAAGTACCATCGCCAACACTGTTAACTGTACATTGGTGGACCTTATGCCTTTTGTAATATGGTTCACCGATGTACAATTAGGAGTGTTGCTGTTTGTATTTGATTTTAATGTAGGGATGGTAAATTTAAAAGTTAACACAAAAAAAGTTAAGTGTTAAGTTAGTGATTAAGATGGCCGAAGATCGAGAGGCCTGGAGAGCAGTGGTAGGAAGAATAACCCATAGGAGTCACGTCCCTCAGACATGAGGTCACGACCACGAAGAAGAGAAGAAATTTAAAAGTAGATTAAATAGGATTGCCACAACATAATTAATTATTCTATTACAAAATAAGTAGTATAAAAAAGGCTCTCAAAAGGCTAACAATTTTGATGCAATTAGGTGCATTAGGAAGAAAAAACATCAAATTAGAAGGTTTCTCACGGAGAAATTCATCTTCTTTGATGCAAAACGTAACATGTGTCTTTTGTCAACTTACTAGCAATTTAATTTTTGTACAGAAATATAGATATATACTTATCTTTTCTTTAACTTACTTAAATATTTCTTTGAATTAGAAATCGGAAGCAACCTGTACAAAAAGACTCATAATTTGTAGGGCCTCGTCTTCACGGCTATCGAAAGTATCGAAACACGTTCCCATTCCCACATATTCAGGTGTCCCCCCTTAATAAATTATCTTAGGTCGCATCTTAAACGGAATTAATGGCCCATTCGTATTCAATAAAGAACGTTCGTTTAGCGCCAATTACTTTGATACTTTGCTATAGTTTTTCATTAGCTTTGAAGATGGTCGTAAATGATGACTTAAATAATAATGACAGTATTTACATACTTTTGCATTTTTTTAAATTTATTGGGTACTGTACCTAATACAGATTACCATAAAATAAATTTTCGGTTAAATCAGAGTCAATAGATATTCGAAAAAAATTGATATTCGAAATTGAGGAATTTTAAGGTTTGCCTATTCCAGTGTTTTCCAAACTGTGCGACTTGTGACTCCATAGAAAGTCACCGCTAGAGCCTCTAGCACCACTATGAGGGGGTCTCAAAAATAATAATACCTACAGATTTCAAATAACGGAGGATAAAGTGCGGTTTTATTCATAACTACTAAGAATTGCCACATGACAAAAGGTTGAAATCAACTAATATATTCTACACGGAGTCGGTTGTATGATTTCCCTTCCATATCAAGAAGCTAATAAACTTACAAGTGTCAAAAACGCCGATATCAATACAACTGTCAAATTAACTTATCTTTCCATGTTAGATATACACCGTGAAGCATGTAAAACCGTCAAACATAATTAACCTAATCAATTAAGAGCATTCTTTGATTTGAGTACATTCGGTCATTAAAATGAGACGCCGAAAGTCATATCTCTGCCTAATGCATCGTCCTACTTATAGTAATATGGTGATGTGAGGTTATCAATATTGCCTTTGACGTTTTGAAATTAAAAAGGGTTTTTATAGTCTTGTACGTAATAATTTAGATAAAATATTTATTTTCAGACTATTAAATAAATTTAATCCTCAATAAAGTATCTTAGAATACTTCGTTAAAAAATACATTAAGTTTATTTAGATCAGAATAAAATGATCAGAAAAAAAGAGCGATGAAGAAAAAGACACAAGCAATAGAATATGGAACAAGATATGGGTAGATTAGATACTTATATTATTATTATCCCTACAAAGCGGTTCGATACAAAAATACACGTTGGCAACCCTTTGTTTATTTCAGTGTAGAATTAATTTGTAAAGTATGGTAAAATCGAATTTTTTGTTACTGCTGAAAAACGTTCAGGAAAACGGGAGTCTTGTCTTTCTCGGGGAGAAATTAAAGTGAGCTGAGTACATTTTAGTAAGGCTTTCGTACAGGTTATAAGACTTTTTACAATTTCTTTATATCTTCTAATTAATTACACGCTGAGACCTCCGAAGTCAGGGCCCGATCATTAATAAGGCCCATCGCCGAAGCGTTGAGCGATGGCTCCTTTGTAACATCCATTGTCTCAGAGTTCGACTGGGTACTCTGGATTTATTACCAATTGTTTAGGATTTACTTGCGACTTTGAGGTTCTATAAAGCTGTTTTTGAAGCTTATAGAACATTTGTCTCGGGCAAACCAGTGTAAGGTCAATGTGGAGAACACCTGCATATACAATTATTGGTTGAGAAGGTCCGTCATAGGTCATAGGGCACAAGAACTCCCAAGTTTTTATACGTACGTTGCTCAGATAGAAAAGAAAAGCTTCGCTCCATCTACACTAAGACTGTCTCTCTCTCTACCGACCTTCTGTTAGTGAACATACGTGCATAAACGCAAGAATTAGAAGTGACGAAAAGTGACCTGATTGAAGGTCTTTTCCACATTGATTTTAGTGCAATGTCTGAGTTGTTACAGATCTTCAGGTCACACTTAACTGTTTGTGAAATTCACTTGTTTCGGCTCGGACTGTGTCAAGTAACACCGGTTCGACCAAGACTCTCAAGCAATGAAAATTCACTGTAATTTTGTAGACACGTGAGAAACTGTATGTTTATGAACCTTCACACGGTTAAAATAGAGTCGAAAACAAATTGAGCTTTCCGTTTCCCAACTACGCAACAATGTATGCAATTTGATATTCGATTACACAAAGCATCCTTCTAATTGGCAAGACAGGTTTACGATCCAATTTGGCACTTTGGTTTCATTGTATACCTTATTCTTGTTTTACCCATTCGTTAAAATTCTTAGATATCAAAAAGGAATAGGGTCAAAATGCCTGAATCGCACACGTCACGCAAGCGGTGCGCCGTCTCTCATTAAACATCTGTATATGACAGCGCGCACGAGCACGTCTTTGCACACGCAGCCGGTGTGGCACAGGCCTTAAGTATCGTGCATGACAATCTTGCAACCGACTCACGGAATAACATTTTAACAACGGTAACCTTGTCCGCGAATATTCCGTATTATTATAATTATGGGCTCCGTTGCACACGGTCATTAGTCGTAACAAGGCTCAAGTCTCGTTTATTGCTAGTTAAGTTTAATCGCGGAGCATTATGTGAGGCAAGATTGAGATGTGTGTCGTAAATAATATTATGTTAGCTTTAATTTTTAGAAGCTTAGATCCGCTTTTTTTAGATTTTACAAAAAATCGGTACCTACCTAAACAGAATCATAAGTCAGCTTATAAACTTTATTTAATTTTTATACCTATGTCTCTACTGATCGGAGTCCGGTCTTACAGAAAAACAGTTTTTTTTAAATCAAACACTAAAAAACAACACCTGTTTGTATAGAGTTGGCAGTGACAATATATGGGAGCGCCATACTTGAAGAAGCACTTAGCGTTTAGCGTGAAAACTTAGCGTAGTCGGACTCTACATTCGTCGTGGTTGTTGTTAGTCCTTATATCATTAGGACTAACAACAACCACGTATACGTTTTGTATTGCTTCGTATTAAAATACGAAGCAATACAAAAATGCGAATTACTTATGTATACTGTTCATCACCTACCGTCATGAAATAGTGCTGTGAAAAGCTACAGCCTTAAGTTTCAAGCTCTTAACCTTTTCGACTCCGTGTCAAACACAAAAGATGTCACTCGTACGCCACGTCACCGAAGTGTCAAAACTGAAATTGAAATTTATGCATATGCATATATGTATTAGGTCTATGTTGCTCTGTGGTCTGTTACCGATAAATCCGTCTTTGGCGTTGGACCTGCGGTGCGGATATATCGGTAATTGGCGTCCAAAAGGTTAAATAAGTCAATGCTCTGAAAGTTTAAGCTTATGAACTATGTAAATAAATGTAATTTATTAAATATTATATAAAAGCCTTCAATGAGATGCTTGTATTCAAGTTTTAAAGTTATATTGTTATGATAAAGCTTTAACACAACTCGCGGTGCATGCATCTCGCATCACACAATCGCACACCGCTTATCGAACCTATTTCAAAATTATTACTGATTTTAAAATGCCGCTCGCTGCTCGATATTGTTAGGATTTCTTAGCTTTTCCAATTAGATCCTTACAAAGGACCTTTAAGCCTTAGTCGCGATTTATTCAAAGCCCAACACTACCCCGAACGGTCTGAAGTGACAAAAAGCATTAAGCACAGTATTTCCTTAACAGCCCGACCGGTAACGAAGTTTTTAACCGACATCGCGCACATAATTAAGGAGGAGGCAATATATTGCACGGGCTGTATAAGCAGGCTGTGTTAACTTGGTTTTAATTGTATACTTAATGTTGAAAACGTGAGGTATCTTGTATATGCGAATGGCATATAAAAACCCGCCCAACATCTGGCGTCCTCTTTGAGAGACGTTAGTCGTTTCAGCGAAATTGAGTAGGAGAAGAATAGTAGATGCAAAGAGTTCCGATAAGCTATATCGGCCCGATGCGAACTTTAAGAGACGTCAATTAATAAATCTAGGAACGATATGGATTAGATCCCAAGTAGCATTGCAAGCTGTATATAAGCTGTATTGAAGTTTATTTGTATACTATAAGCTGTACAGTTAGGCTGTACAAAGGCTGTATAAGCGCTTATACAGCCCTTATAAGTTAAAAAAGGGCCCAAACTATACAGCCTTTCGCGTTATTAGAGCTGTAGAGTAGGTGTATAAGCAATACATGAGCTGCATAATAGCTGCATTACAGCTATATTTCGGTGTAACAGGAAACCTTAACACTACAGATAATCTCTTATAAGTATGATATAAGAATATGAGTTTTAAATGAGTTTTTAGAATAATAATCATTTAGGAAACTAAAATGTCTTAATCTTGTTCATTCGTAATATAGTAATGGCGACAATAAAGTGTTATAGTGGATGGTAAAAGTAAAAGTAAATATTATAGAGGACTTAAGTGGAATATTATACTATTTGTAAGTGCCGAGTATTATTTATTGTGAACCTATGTATCTTTTCTGGCAAAATATTCACGCGCCTGCAAAATAACAAAGAGAAACCATAAGGAAAATATCAAAAATCGGGAAAGTTAGTGTTTGTTTTTAAGGTTAGAATATCAAACAGTTTTATAAATATTAATTCTAAGGCTAAAGTTAATTTATTTTAGCTGGTAATCATGACACGATGTTAGTCTGCTTAATATTTGCAAGTATTTCCTTAATTATATTTACAAATACTTTTTTGTTTCTTTGTAAAATGGCGACAATTTTTAAACAGCTTACAGGATAGTTGGAGAGCATTATAATCTTAGTAGCTGTGCTGTGTAATAAATGGAGTGTCATTTACAGCTTTTGTAATCAAAACAGCTTTAGAATAGAAGATTTGTATTCATTTGGCTGTATTTCGGTTCTCCGTACATAAGTTATAAGTCTCTTTAGAGATCCGTATAACAAATAAAAAAACCCTTAGGTCCAAATGTATTTGGTCTATTCTTCGTTCCATTTCATAATTTTCTAAATTATTAATCTTGTTCATTACAATTTTTTATTTTAGTGGTCGAAATATATACTTATACTAGTGTAAAATTACGCCGAAATAAGCGACTCTGTCAGTAATACAGAAAAAAGCTGTACTATAGCTGCCATTTATTCGTTTAGTTTTATAATACCCTTACAGACAGAAGTTATACAACTACTATTCTTATAGGAGAGTAAAATTACGCCATAAGAAATAGCTTTAAAACGGGGTTGACAGATACATTTGTACAGCTACAAGTGCCAAGTGATACTACAATACAGCCTGTATACAGCTCTTACCATAAAATTAGCTTGTAGTGTTTCACAACACTTAAAGTTTTAAAACGGAGTTGACAGATACTTTTATACAGCTAAAAGTGCCAAGTGTTACTACAATACAGCCTGTATACAGCTTTTACGATAGAATTAGCTTGTAGTGTTTCACAAGACTTTTAGTTTTATAGTAGATTTTCTATATTCTGATAAAGCACCCCATGATTCCGCAGAATCCTTTATAATGATTTTATACAGCTTGAGCTGTATAATGTCGGTAAAATACCTTTTATACAGCTTAAATCTTTTCTGACACTCTTATACGTCTCTTAAAACACTCTAAGTTCTAAATTGGCTGGTATATTGATGTTGCCGACACTTCCATGCTACTTGGGATGTGTCAGTGTCAAAGTGACGTTTTTGTTTGAAGAAACGTCGCATTTGACATTGACATATCTAATCCATATCGTTTCTAGATCTATTAATTGACATATCCTAAAGTTCGAATCGGGCCGATATAGCTTATCGGAACTCTTATAAGTACTTCAAACACAAATACTTATAGTGTTTTTTCTACCTTGGTTTGGGCTCTACGGTAGAGTCTCTATTACATCCACGGGCACGTGATAATTTCGGCCCTTTCGCCAAAATTGTCAACTAAAACTTAACACAAACTCGCAACTCACACGAATTAAACCCTTCAGCCCATATCTATAAGGCCTATTCTAGCGTCAATAAATACCTAACACGTGGGACGTAAGAAAGCTCAAGTCGCACGGGTGCCATTAGCTAAATCACTGCGACAGTCCAGTCGAGTGCTTACTTGTGCCTGTTTTTCACCTGTCATTCAATGGTTATGAGTAGAAAACGCAATTGTTGGAGAAATCTTATGTTGGCGAGAAATCGGATTGCTGGCTTTTGCCGAGTAAGGATGAAATGCAGTTATTAATAATAATAATTAATTTAGTTGTGTCAAAATATCTAAAGCTGTGAGATTAATATTAGACAATACATAAATGCTACTTAATAAGCATATCCTGTCTTTGATTATGATAAAGAAGCTGTAAATGGTCTGCAAGGGTCTCTATTGTTTCCCAAATAGTTTTAAGTCATAATGTATTGTTTGTCCGAATTTTCGTTAGTCATAATTGGTTTTTCTCAGAAACGCGTAACTTTTCAGGATTGCCATAACCTAACCTATCTACAGAATAACCTTACGAAAATCCTGAAAAGTTAACGGTTTCGGTTTTATGACTAACGATAATATGACAAACAATACATTATGACTTAAAACTTTATGGGAAACAAAGGGACCCCGGTCTACAACCTAACTAATTAATCCATAAAGGGTAACCTCTATCTACCTCCACCTCTATTACTCTTTACCCTGAGAGCACGCTATCGCTAATAAGTAACATTTAACTAAGTCGATTACATTAGAAGCGACAGTAAAAGCTCTACTTAGCACTTTCAGCTGTTCCGTTTCAGCCCTAGGTAAATATTATAGGACATTTTTTACACAAATTGATACGGTAAGCTCAAGAAGGCTTGTGTTGTGGGTACTCAGACAACGATATATATAATATATAAATACTTAAATACATAGAAAATACCCGTGACTCAGGAACAAATATCTGTATCATCATACAAATAAATGCCCTTACCAGGATTCGAACCCGGGACCATCGGCTTCATAGGCAGGGTCACTACCCACTAGGCCAGACCGGTCGTCAAAAAAATCCGAACCGTACGACAATTTAGTACTGTCTCGCTTTCTCCAAGCTTCAGCTCGTTGTTAACCAAGTTGTTAGCTATCCATTGAACACAACATTCAACATTTTCGCTCACCGCCCTAGAAGGATCGGCAGTAGCCACGGCAAATATCACCGACATGGGATTGAGGATAGAAAAGCTGCTGTCATATGTATGTTTTGGTGTAGGTACAGTCAACAACAGAGCTATGAATACAGGCAAAGTGCCAAAAATATGTATACACGACCTTAATGTACAGGCAATAAAGTACTGTATACATATTTTTGACACTTTGCCTGTATTCATAGCTCTGTTGTTGACTGTACAGCAAAGTGTAAACGGAGTGTTAGCTATCCGGTAAACACAACATTTGCACACCGCCGTAGAAGGAGCGATAGCGGCCACGACAAATCGCTGGCCAATATTACAGGGTTCTATGTTACATTTTTAAGACAGTTGAAATCCGACTTAATGTCACTATGACAATGTTCTAATTTCAGTTCGATAAAAGTGAAAGATAGAACCCTGTAATATTGGGCCAGCGAAATGTCGCCGACGTGAGATTAAGAGGTCTCTAACGAGTGTATTAAAGAAAGAAAGTTTGTTAAGAGTCATATTACTCGTATAACGCGCGATACGCGATAGGGGATGCGATCCTAGGTCTGGTTCGTACCTGGTCCAGCGTATATCGTTGGCTATTCAGCGCGGGAACGCCGCTGGTATTTTGGGGACGTTTGTGCCGGGTACTTACCGGATTAGGATATAGGTTTATGGCTTGTTATTGTGTTGTGTACCAATTTTCTTTTAAATTTGACGATGCGTGTTGCGGATGACATATGTGGAAGTATACATTTTATTTTGACGAAACCTGAGGTGGATGAGCTATCTGTATAGTGACGAAGCCTGCGCTGTGGATCTGAAGGTACTGCTATTATTATGTTTTTTTTGTGGGTCAATAAAATTAATTACTTCTCGTATAACTAATTATATTTGTATATTTGTTCCTGAGTCATGGGTGTTTTCTATGTATATAAGTATGTATTTATCTATATAAGTAAATATATCGTCGCCTAGCACCCACAGTACAAACTTTGCTTAGTTTGGGGCTAGTAGCTCAATAGTGGGACCGGATTTTTGCACTAAAAGTTTTGATAATTCTAAAGTTGAAAAAGTGATACTTATCTGATATGGGACATATTTTTAAGCATATTTGCAATATATGATGAAAAGTTAGAACGAGCGTTAGATATAAATTAGGTATTTATATATTTTTAGTAATGATTTTTTAATATTGAATTAAAGTGCAATGTTTAAGTTCCATTGTTTATAATATGTATGACGCTTTATAATGTAAAATTATTAGAAATTTTTTTAACGTGCATCTTTGTCAAACTACAATTAGCTTATTATTTTGTCGATATTGAATTAAAGTTTAAAAATTCCACAACAACTTATCTAAATTTTTAAGTTAATAGGCAAGCTAAAAAGCTAGAAGAATAAGATATATGCTTTAGAATTAATATACGTTTTTTGTCCTATAAGATCTAATATTGAATTAGAGTTAGTAAAAATAAGTCTATTACTATAAAATAATATACGCAGCCATATTATGGAAAGTAAGAAATTTCTGTGTGTAGCTTGCATTGTAATAGTAAAATCTAGTTAAAAAGGCGCGAAATTCATACATACGCCGCGCTGGTCCGTCAGTCGCCGGCGCGGCGCTCGAGAGCCTATCATAGCCTACCTATACCTCGCCCCTCGCCCCACCTCCCGCTCAGTAACACTGTCTGTCTTTTCTTATCATTCATTTGTTTGTTTACCGTGCACATACATAAATTAGATGAACATTACGTGAAATTAAAATATGTTATTACGTAAAAATACCTACAGCTGGTCAATCAGATCTTGTCAGTAGAAAGAGGCGGCAAATTTGAAAAATGTATACGCGAAGGGATATCGTCCCATAGAAAATTTGAATTTCGCGCCTTTTTTTAGTGACAAGATTTGCTTGACCAGCTATATTTCATTATCTTGACTAATATTGTAATAAAAATGTACAAGATATTCACAACTATTTTTTACTATATATAGTTGGTCAAAGGACTGTCTCATTTCAAACATAGACAGAGAGAATCATCATACTATCTTTGACTTACACTAGTACTAGCACCCAAAAGAAAAGGATGAATATGGTTTTTTTGTTTTTATTTACTGACAAATTGGTTTGACCAACTATACCTATTTCTGGTTCCTATTGTCATGTCCTGTCCTATTCAACGTCAATATCATAATACGTATATTATAAACCAACTGCTCAATATTACACGGTATACATCCTGAATATACAACCATCAAAAACATAAATGTAAAAAAGGAGAGCCAAGTTCAATACAAAAATTATGCTTGGCTGTGGGGTTCGCCGCAAAAAGAATGGAGATTTAAATGAGTGCCAAGTTCTATGCAAAATCCAAATATGTATTTATAGGAACAAAATAACATTATAAACAAGTATTAAACTCTATTTCTTTGCTTTATTGGATACCTATAACAATTGCTGTTATTTAAAAAAAATGCGAGATCTTAAAGCAGGTTAGATTTGACTTGGCCAGTTTTCATTACATCAATCATTTTATAAAGTTATTCAACATATATATTTTGTAATTCTGATAAAAACTGGCCAAGCCAAATCTAACCTACTTTAAGATCTCACATTTTTTTTAAATAACAGCAATTGTTATAGGTATCCAATAAAGCAAAGAAATAGAGTTTAATACTTGTTTATAATGTTATTTTGTTCCTATAAATACATATTTGGATTTTGCATAGAACTTGGCACTCATTTAAATCTCCATTCTTTTTGCGGCGAACCCCACAGCCAAGCATAATTTTTGTATTGAACTTGGCTCTCCTTTTTTACATTTATGTTTTTGATGGGATATCAATACTTTTTGTAAAGAAAACTAGGCAGGTATTGAGATTTAATGTTTTTTCTTGTGTTTCCGCTGCATGTTTTTTACTTCTGTTCTTTGTATTAATTATGTGGTGCCGCGCGCCGCCAACGACACACCGTTGGCCGGTTGTTTAGCGCGTATTACAGGTTTTTTGTATGGGGACCCCCCCTATTTTTTAACTTTTTTTATTTTTAGATTTTTTCCTACGCTTACACACAATTACCGAGCTGGATTCCAAATTTCATCCTTCTAGGTCATCTGGAAGTAGGTTAGGTTTAGGTACTATATGCCAGTCACAATAAAAAAAAATTTGTATGGGAACCCCCCCTATTTATTAACTTTTTTTTGTTTTTAGATTTTTTCCTACGCTTAAACACAATAACCGAGCTGGATTCCAAATTTCATCCTTCTAGGTCATCTGGAAGTAGCTTAGGTTTAGGTACTTATATGTCAGTCACAATAAAAAATGGTTTTTTTGTATGGGGACCCCCCCTATTTTATAACTTTTTTTAATTTTTAGATTTTTTCCTACGCTTTCACACCATAACTGAGCTGGATTCCAAATTTCATCCTTCTAGGTCATCTGGAAGTAGGTTAGGTTTAGGTACTTATATGTCAGTCACAATAAAAAATGGTTTTTTTTGTATGGGGACCCCCCCTATTTTATAACTTTTTTTAATTTTTAGATTTTTTCCTACGCTTTCACACAATAACTGAGCTGGATTCCAAATTTCATCCTTCTAGGTCATCTGGAAGTAGGTTAGGTTTAGGTACTATAGGTATGTCAGTCAGTCTTAAAATTTACGACTTTTTGACCTTCATATCTTTATAACCGTTTGAGCTAGCTTCATGAAATTTGGGCTTCTAGATGTCCTTATGGATATAATCAGGGACAGGAACCGGTTACCTTAACCGGGGTTTTTCATAGGGTTATTTTAGAAGCGGTTGTAAAAACCCCTACCATAACGGTAACCGTATGATAAGGTAACACTTTGATTCGGTAACCGTATCAGATACGGTTAACCTCTGTTACCGGTAACCGAAATAAAAACCCAGTCTATTCAGTTACCTCATTATAAGGTTTTTGACTAGTTCAAACGATTGCAATCTTTACGCCCACTTAAATTCAACTTGTTATTGAATAACCGAGGTTGGCATGGGCGATCTATGAAGCCTCCAGCACAAACAAGTTTTTTTGCCGTTCCTTTGCTTATCTTTATACCTACCCGTGTGGTGTGTTCTTATTTTAAATCTTATTATATTATAAATAAAATAAATGAAATAAATAAAATAAATAAAATAAATAAAATAAATAAAATAAATAAAATAAATAAAATAAATAAAATAAATAAAATAAATAAAATAAATAAAATAAATAAAATAAATAAAATAAATAAAATAAATAAAATAAATAAAATAAATAAAATAAATAAAATAAATAAAATAAATAAAATAAATAAAATAAATAAAATAAATAAAATAAATAAAATAAATAAAATAAATAAAATAAATAAAATAAATAAAATAAATAAAATAAATAAAATAAATAAAATAAATAAAATAAATAAAATAAATAAAATAAATAAAATAAATAAAATAAATAAAATAAATAAAATAAATAAAATAAATAAAATAAATAAAATAAATAAAATAAATAAAATAAATAAAATAAATAAAATAAATAAAATAAATAAAATAAATAAAATAAATAAAATAAATAAAATAAATAAAATAAATAAAATAAATAAAATAAATAAAATAAATAAAATAAATAAAATAAATAAAATAAATAAAATAAATAAAATAAATAAAATAAATAAAATAAATAAAATAAATAAAATAAATAAAATAAATAAAATAAATAAAATAAATAAAATAAATAAAATAAATACTTCCGGTCCAGTAATAATAAAATTATAGGTCGTCCGTTTAAAACGAATCCTCAGCCCGCAAGTAGCTACTTCCGAGCCTCGACAATAATGTACTAAAAATGTAGCAAACCAATAAGCAACGGATAATAAAGGTTACCATAACTGAATGAAAACCTGTTAAAAACCCTTAACAATGTTAGGGTTACCGTTTCAATAAGCTTACCATTACAATCAGGTAACCGTATGATAGGGTTACCGAATGATAAGGTAACCGAAACGATTGGGTTACCGAATTGATAGGATTAAGCGTAAAGAGGGGTTTTCCGGTCCTTGGATATAATTAAACACACGTAGTTTTATGTGTTTATGTTAAAGATGTTTTGAGTTATAGAAGGGTCAAAAGTGGCACCAAGTGGTTCGTGTAATATTACACTTGGCGCTGGCTAGCCAGTTCCTTTGCTTGAACTTGGCTTGACACGCTGCCGCGTGTCTAGATAAGGTAAGTGGTCTCACTTACCTAATTGTAAATTCCGTGTGGGCCGTATATGCCTATATACAGCCCACCTTAAATTAAAATGTTTTTTTTTTTAATGAACAGGATATGAAGTATGAAAACCTCACTCAAATAGGTTTCTCATTTATTTAAGTTTCTTCATTATACCAAAATAGTTATAAAAATATTACGATACTCCCATTATGGGCCTTATTGAACACTAGCAGTGTATTACTTAATCCCGCAAAAAATAATCATTTTGACAGTAGGTAATAACACTAATAACAGATTTTATTGTTTTTAACTTAAGAGTTATACATATACAAATAACAATATTTGATACTTCATATCGGGAGGATTTATTTATAATAAGTGAAAATAATTATTTTGGGCCTTAATAACTAAAGATATAAAAATTTTCTAGTTTTCGCGAAAATAGTAGGTAACTAAACATAAATCTTTATTAGTTACAGCAGTATCATCTTTTAACATCTGGGGGCACGGAAGTGCCCCCGCCAAGACGAGCAAAGCGCAAGGGCACTATCTACCTTTTCTCGAAGCGCTTCGTCGTTTTTTGGAACCCTCATAACTTGGGGTTGGATTATACCAGATAAACAAAGTTCTCGGACTTATTAAACATATCAATTGCATAGCTCTTATACTTTAGATTTTATTCATATCTAAAAACTTCGATTTCGTCACTGACTCACTCACTTGATACCGGGTACTTCCTGAAGTCCTCTAAGAAGCTGAAATTTGGTATGTAAGATAGTTTTAGTACACAAACAACAAATAAATTCAAAAACTTGAAATTTTTTATCCCTAAGGGGATGAAGAGGGGGTTTAATTTTGTATGGGGAATCAATAATCGCTGAACCGATTTAGTTGAAATTTGGTATGTAGATAGGTATTGTTATGGGGAAGGATATAGAATAGATTTCAACCTCAAAGTTTACCCTTACGGGGTGAAGGCAGATTTCAACCCCAAAGTTTACCCTTACGGAGTGAAGGGTTTATATGGGGAATCAGTAAGAAGTACATTGTGTAACAGATGCCCCCAGATACTTATTTCAGGATTTTTAATAGTAAATCACCCCAACCCTTTGAATTAGGGGATGGAAGATTGTCATAAGCAACTTACAATTAAAGAAGTGAAATCCCACCAAAAACATTTTGATGTAAAATGTTGCCCAAACGAAACCTTAAGGCTCGCACTGTCAAAAAGTTATCAGATCTCTTGCCAAGCTTCTAACTCTACAAGCCCTCTAACTTTACTAGCTCTACACCAAAAGTATGTGGCTTGGCCGTTTCGTATCTACAAGAACTATTGTATGTAAGTATAATACAAAAACCGCCCAAATGCGAGTCGGACTCGCGTTCCAAGGGTTCCGTACATTACACAATTTTTAACAATATATTTTTTTTAGAGAAAAGTGAGTAAAATGTCTTTAAAAAACCCGTAGGGATCGGAAAACTAGGTACTTAAGTCCGACTCACGCTTGACTGCACATTTCTAATAGGTTTTCCTGTCATCTATAGGAAAAGAGCTAATATGTGTATTTTTTTCATAATTTTAGACCCAGTAGTTTCGGAGATAAGGGGGGGGGGGGAATGGTCATTTTTTGTATTTTCTTAAATAACTTCTAAACTGTTTATTTTAAAATTATGAAAAAATATATCTGAGATTCTCACAATGAGCCCCTTCATTTGATAGTTTTTTTTTTCTTCTATTTATCATTCATCTCAAAAGTGATCCCTTTATTTGAATTTCTGTTATTTACTTTACATGTATGTCCTTGGGTTATAGACTTACATGTGTATACCAAATTTCAACTTATTGGTGCAGTAGTTTCGGAGCAAATAGGCTGTGACAGACGGACAGCCAGACACACGAGTGATCCTATAAGGGTTCAGTATTTTTCCTTTTGAGGTACGGAACCCTAAAAATAATGATTTAATAAATTTTTCACCTTATGCTCATGTGGGGGTAGCGAAACAGCCAAGCCACATATTTTGACTAATAGCGGAAGCAGTTATAAAGTTGACCCAAAAATTTTTTATTAAGCTATGAGCTTCATCACATATGTTCCTTGAGTAATTCTAAGCATTTCAAGCCTGGGAGGCAATAAGAAATGTGTGTCTACTCGGATTTGTAATGGATTCAAACTTTCAACCCCTTTTTAACCCTGTTAGGGGATGAATTTTACAAAACGCTGAAATTACTTTTCCTGTCTTTTAATAATATCCCCAAATACAAAGATTCAAGTCCCGCGTTCGAAAATTTTTTTGATATCCATACAAACTTTCAACTCCTTTTTCACCACCTTAGAGGATGAATTTTCAAAAACGCTGAAATTAGTTTTCTTGTATTTTAATAATATATCGTTTTACGAGGTTTCAAATTCCTAGCTTAAAATAAAACTTGAACCCCATACAAACTTTCATCCCCTTTTTAACCCCCTTAGGGGTTGAATTTCTCAAAATCGCTTCTTATCTCTTGTACACTTTATAAATGTAATCTAGTGTGCAAATTTCAACTTTCTATCTTTTGTAGTTTCGGCTCCGCGTAGCAAAAATCTCCAACCAAATTTTTCACCTTTTTACGTTTTTCTTGTAAAATTACTATGAAATTGAAAAAACAAATATCAGCAATGAATTCTACGTCTTTGGTTTATACGAAAATGATACCAAACTTGCCCTAGTACCCACCAGGATCAGAGTAGATTTTTTTTTTAAATGACGGATGGCGGCCGTCTTTGTACCCCACCCTCCCCCCCACTTCAGGCTAGAAATGCTTAGAATTACTCAAATATCAGATGTGATGAAGCTCATAGCTTAATAAAAATTTTTTGGGTCATGTATGGCAGCGTTACATAACTGACTCCAGTATAAGGTGTAGAGTTAGTGAAGTTAGGGCTTGTAGAGTTTGAAGCTTGGCTCGACAAGAGATCTGACAACTTTTTGACAGTGCGAGTCTTATGGTTTCGTCTTAGCAACAATTTACATGAAAATGTGTTTGGTGGGATAATTTTTTACAGTATAAATATTTATTCGTAACAGTAAGTATTATCTTTTAACACAATTTTTACAGTACATCTGGCCCCAATTTCACATCGGTGACAGGTGCAGCGAATTGTAAAATCACTGTTGCTGACGTCACAGGCATCCATGGGCTACGATTACCACTTACCATCGGGCGGGCCGTATTCCTGTTTGCCACCATCATTGTATTATTTAAAAAAAACTTTATTATATCGGAATAAAACAGATATTTCTCCTGCGAAGTTTCTGACAATTGTCAAAGATTTAGAAGAATTGTAGGTAATACTTGACATGTAATGAGTTATATGTCGGAATTTCGTGACAATTGTAGTGTTTCTTGTGACAATTGTCATAAAATGAGCAAGAGGAATATCTGTTTTTTTTTCCGATATCATAAAGTTTTTTTTAATAATACAATGATGGTGGCAAACAGGAATACAGCCCGCCCGATGGTAAGCGGTAACCGTAGCCCATGGATGCCTGTAACGTCAGCAACAGTGATTTTACAATTCGTCGCACCTGTCACGTTGGTGAAACAGGGGCCTGGTGCTACATTACGACACCGGTGCTATAATAAGCACATTAAAACACTCCCTTTACATTCTGGCAGATCGTGATCGACTAAAAACTTTCAGAGACTGCAAGGTTATCCCCGGAGAGTCTTTAACCTCACAACACCGTCTACTAGTGGCTGAATTTGTAACTCCTAGGCCAATCAAGGTGAAAAAAGACAAATCAGTTAAAACCCGCTGGCACAAACTAGAAAGGGAAGAAGGACTCGAACTGTGCAAAGACGTTGCCGAGTATATTCACACGACAGTGGAGACTGAGGGAGCGGCCAATGAAACGTGGAGTAACTTCCAATCATACTGCGGCAAAAAAGCCAGGCAATATCTCGGTGTATCCAAAGGTGCCATTAACGGTAACAAGGACACAAGCTGGTGGAACGAAGAGGTCAAAGAGAAGTTGGAAGTCAAGAAAACACTATTCAAGAAATGGCAGGCTACACAAGACCAACATGACCTGGGAATATACAAAATTGCAAAAAGAAATGCAAAGCGTGCTGTGGCGCAAGCCAGGGCTATGTCCAAAGATGACTTTTACGCAAAACTGGAGGCTGCCTCAAACGACAAAGATATCTTCAAACTCGCGAAACAAAGACACAGGAATAGTCAGGATACAAAATGCATCAAGTTTATTAAAAACGAACAAGGCCAGCTGCTTACATCCAACGAGGAGATCAATCACCGATGGAAAGCATATTACTCAAAATTACTTAATGAAACTTTTCCAAGAGAGGATCCCCAGGAGTATCCAGCTATAGAGGGTGCAATACCATGTATAACACCTGAGGAGGTATTTGCATCGATCAAGTTGATGTCTAACAATAAAGCCGCTGGCCCGGACGACATTCCTGCCGAGTTCTGGAAGAAAATGGGAGAGGAAGGGGTCAAGTTCCTAACTAAGCTGTTCAACAGAGTTCTGACCGATGGTATACCTGATGAATGGAGAAGAAGCTTCTTAGTCCCATTTTACAAAAATAAGGGCGACATTAGACTTTGTGGCAATTATAGAGCCATAAAGCTTTTATCACACACCTTCAAAATGTGGGAAAGGATAATAAACAGAAGACTGCTCCAACTCACTAACGTGTCTGAAAATCAATGCGGATTTGTCGCGGGCAAATCAACAACCGATGCCATACACTCGGTCAGAATCCTGATAGAAAAATATAGAGCTAATAAGTCCGACTTACACATGATATTTATTGACTTAGAGAAAGCTTTCGACCGGGTGCCGAGGGAACTAATCTGGCAAGCTCTCCGAGCACATGGAGTGCCAGAGCACTATATCCACGTCGTCAAGGACATGTACCGAGACGCTACTACAAGAGTGCGAAGCCCCGCTGGGTTGAGCGAAGAGTTCCAAGTGAAAGTCGGTGTTCACCAAGGCTCCGCACTTAGTCCTCTCTTATTCAACCTCGTGATGAACCACCTGACGGCACAGTTACAACGATCCCCACCTTGGGACATCCTCTATGCTGATGACATAGTACTCATAAGTGAAGACTCCAGTACCCTACAACTCATGGTAGAGAGATGGAGAGGTGCACTGGAGAGAGCCGGTCTGCGAGTGAGTAAAGAGAAGACGGAGTACATGCATTGTAATTTCAGTAACACCAACAATAGCGCCAGTATCTTCTTACAAAACCATGTGTTGAAAAAGGTTTCCCACTTCAAATACCTCGGTTCTATTATCTGTGATGATGGGTCAATAGACATGGATGTTACCCATCGTATAAACACGGGGTGGATGAAGTGGAGAGAGCTCACGGGTGTGCTCTGTGATAGTAGAATGCCAGTAAGAATCAAGGGCAAAGTATATAAAGCAGCAGTGCGCCCAGCAATGACGTATGGGGCTGAATGCTGGCCACTCAAAAAGCAGCACGAAAATAAGATACACTGCGCTGAAATGAAAATGCTCAGATGGGCAGGCGGCGTTACGAGGCTTGACCATATCAAAAATAATTATATAAGAGGCAGTTTCAAGGTGAAACCTATCCCAGAAAAACTCATAGAGAGCCGATTAAGGTGGTATGGCCATGTGATGCGACGACCACCAGAACACATGACCAAAAAAGTCCTGGATATGGCTGTTGCAGCTCGGGGACCAGGGAGACCCCTGACAACCTGGATGGCAGTTGTAAGAAAAGATATGAAGAATGGAAATCTAAGACCAGAGACGACCCAGGACCGACCGGCCTGGCGACGCATGATTAGAAGGGCCGACCCCAAGTAAATGGGAAGGAGCCAGGCAAAAGAAGAAGATTAAAACACTCCCTTTGGCCGTGTATTAAAATTCGTCACTCGTTGCAAAATATCTATTTTTCGCACTTCTATCGTAAATACCTAGTAGTATTAACAAAAAAAAGTCACTTGTAAATAGTTACTGCCTTTAAAAAGTATAAGTGCCTCAATGTTATTAGACTTTTTGATTCTTTAAAACGTCTTTAGGTCAATAAAGCAAGTGAAAAATTATTAGAGTTAGACCAAAAAAAGTCTGCAGCAATTTTGACAGCCCACGCAGTGCAAGTGTTATTTATAAGTCATAATTTCATAGAAGTTTCTTCAAATCGACCTTATTAATAAGAGATTAAAAATATTCAAAATGACCTTAAAATATTTTAATCTTATATTTCATCTCATACGTTCAATAAGGCCCGGGACTGGACCTTTTTACCTGCACTGACAGTGGGCCTTCTTAGCAACAAGTACAATTTCAGAATAATTGGGAATAATAGGGAGCAACTGCTATTTTTGAATGCTGGGCCTTGTTACCCGCCGGGCCTCATATGCCTGCACCTCACCTACCTTATTTATTTGTTTTACAAGGGGAAAAGTTGTTAATTAACCGCTCGTGCTAATATTGATACCCAAACAAGCGAAACATTTTTTTATTAAATTAAATAGGAGGCAAACGAGCAGACGGATCACCTGGTGGTTAGCGATTACCGCCGACCATGGACACCAGAAGGGTTGCAAGCGCGTTGCCGACCTTTAAGATGGGGGTCTTTGAAGGTTTGAAGGTGGTATCGGACAGTTCATTCCACAGTTTGGCTGTACGAGGCCGGAAGTACATTCACAAATTCAAACATTTTAAAATTGAACTCTAAAATTGAAAATTGAAGTTCGTAAAGCTGAACCTTGAGCGTAGTGAAGGTTTCAAGGGACGAAGGTTAAATAAAATTTTCACCACATCAGCTCGTAAAGACCCTCTTGATTGTTCGAAACAGATAAGAAAAGTGGCATTTAATTTGATGCAAATTTTGAGTTGTTTCTGTAGGTAAATTGGATCAGTTAGTTGGTAATATTGACGTTAAAATGATAAATATTGAATAACGTTAGTTTGAAATTGATTTTATGATAAAGTAAATATTATCGGAGATGATCGCTCTTAAAAAATATATGTCGCTAGTCATTTATAACCTAAAAGCGCCAAATTACGCAAAATTATATTGAAATGACACCTGTGTATTGAATTTGAAGAATACTTTAACAAGGGTAGTTATCTGTATGACAATGCACCTAAAATAATTTTCAATTGTATCTATTATTTCTATACTCAACACGATAACGAATTCTACGTAAACGAAACCGCGGGCAATCCCTACCCCTAGTACATATAGAAATAAATAAGGGAAGGTAAGTTTCCATTAGTGTACTGTGTAAAATAACTATTTACCATTGATAATAATTTTATAAACGCTTTGCGTATTTTTAAGGGCACCGCGCTAACCGCTAGCCCGCGACCGTCGATCGCTGCCTCCTGCCACGGCGCACAGCGCGGCGCGCGAAAACGCCGCGCGTTTGAAATGTAACTTAATATAAGCTCGGAATGCATACTTACGTATCAGTATTTAGTGTCGCCATGATTTTATATTTCTAATCTTTTGTATGAGAAGTAAGATCTTTATTATGACCGTGTAATATTAACTCTACAAACTTTAATTCAATATTGGCTATACTGCTTAACCAGAAATCAATATCTAGACAAGCACATTGTCTACATTTCTAACTTTTTACATGTATACTAAGTTGATAGATAATATCGTAATTTTGCAATATCAGCTACTCTAATTCTGTATTTGCATAATAATTCGTGTTTTTACGTTCACCAGAAAGCAGCTGTTCCAGATTTCTAAAAACCGAATATTGTGAATAAATTAAAGTGTTATTGAATATGTTAAAGTTTTGTGTAACTTTAATTTTATATTTACATAGTTATTTAGCAAAAATTGAAATATTTAAATATGGCCGAACGCTCCACCTAAAATTTTCTAACTTTTTACATGAATGTTATTTAACATGCTTACAATAACATATCAAAAAAGAAAAAACTTTAATGTTATCAAAACCCATTTTTGTTCCACCGCTGGTCTACTAGGTTGATCTGTTCCACTAATATTTATTTATTTATTTATTTATTTATAATGAACGAGTTGCCAACTAATAGGGCCGTAGAGAAACCAGGGAGTTGTGATTGGAAGAATATGAAATATGTTATTGTACCGACTACCGATTGGTAAAAAGGCGATTTCCATTTTGTCTTTTTTGAGAACTTGATTGGTGTTTTATTAAATCAGTTATATTTTAGTTATATGGAGCTGGGGTTTACTGCAGGAAGTTTATCAGATAAACTCTAAAACAAGGAGCCCAATCATTCTAATCAACCTAAGTCAAAGTATCGTTCATTTGAGGATAAAAGTTTATTTATTTGTTGTAGTAATGTAATGTGGTGGTAAAAAAATTCCAATTTCATAATAAAATTTGATAACCTTGGATTAGATTCAGGAAAGAGTTACAGCATACATTCATATAATATATGCATGACGTTTACGCTCCAGAATCCAGTACCGGCCGGAACTTCGCATTACTAAACTATTAGCAATTCTAATGTCTATTTTGGCACCACGCGTAAAAGTATCAAGGCCAAAACGTTACTAACTATACCATCAAAGCCAAATATGTAATAGTGATAAAAATTGTTTTTGACCGTGACCATAATTCTTTAAAAAAGCTGCTGTTATGTCATAATATTATTTTATTGGCATGGCATAAACCTACGTTTGTGTATTAAAAAAACGTTAGTGTTTTATGGATAGCTGTATCTTAAACCTAATTCTTTGCCTGTTAGAGTGAGACCAAGCTAATTGCATAGCATTTGCAATGACAAAAATGGGATGTCATCGTTACCTTAACGTTAATGTCAATTTTCTATGAAATATTGACGTTTATGACACTGCCTCACTTTGTTCCATTCAATTCGGTGTAAAATTCCTTAGCTTAGGGTGGTATTCCATCTGTCCAATATCTTGGTCCAATGTCATTGCGTCTCACTCTCTCGATTAAACAAAATGTGAGACAAAATACAAACTGGACAAAGAAATTGGACAGGTGGAATACCACCCTTAGACGAACTCTAAAACACAAATAAAAGGAAGTTGTCGTTAATTCAAAATTAACTCTTTAAACTTACCAGACATTATAACTGGCTGGATAAAACAAATCACTGTCTTCAAATTAGAAAAAAAAAAGTTCAGAACACAGGCTTCCCTTTGGATATTATACTCGAACTGAGCTCCAGAAAGTTCGCATATTCACACTGGAATGCGTCCACGCGCCATATGTTTCGTATTGAAAAGCTCTAACTGGAATTGGCAGGCAATATGTACACTATAATGTTTATTGTGGTATTTGTATGCACACAAACATTTCAGATATGTTTCCCAAACACGCGTAGCAACCGTCAAGAAAAAAACTTTTCAAATTTTCAAATTTGGAACAGCGCTAGAGAGAGTCTAGCGCGAGTTCAAGGATTATTTTGCAAGTGACATTGGTGTTTTGAAACGGTGTGGGCGGGTGGGCGCCGGTGCAACGGTCAATGCACCCGTGACGTCACGGGTGCAGCAGATAACGGGGTAGGGACCGGATCGATATCAGTGGGAGATAACATGAATGCAAATAAAGGGATACGGTTACAAAAATAGAGTAGCTAGAGCCGATCAAAAACTTTTGTACACGGGTTAAATTAAGTGTACTTGAAAAATTACTGATACAAAAATTACCATATCATGTATTCATATTCAATTACACAAACGGGTCTACCGCGATATAATTTTATTGTTTTTACCTTTAATTCCGACGTTTCAGCTGAGTTGCATCAAATCAAAGTTAAAGTTAAAGTGTTATATCATGTATTATTTTTTTATTAAATATTTAGCGACATCTGTTGAGTAAGCGGTGAACCAGCAAACCGCACCGCTGAGTCGACCTCGATGTGTTGTGAAACGTAAGCAGAACTTCAAGCTCTTGGGAGAAATAGCTAGATGGCGCTACTATTAATTATAAAGAAGAGAATGGTTGACTGGTAGAGAATGCCTTTAGGCATTACGTCCGCCATTTGTACATTTTATTTGTATTTTGTGCATTAAAGTTTAAATAAATAAATAAAATATTAGTTCATACATATTTCAAATTATTTTTGGTGAAAAAGTTTTAGAAAACAGCCTGGAAAGAGACAGATTGGTTGTAAACTATAAATTATAAAAATTTCGCTATTCACAAGTTATTTAAAATATTAGATCACTCTAAGTACTCATTTAATTAGTGAACACATTATATTATTGTATTAATTAATATACAGAAACATGTTTTTTCAACGTTTAACCATTTTATGAATATCTAGGTCATTCTGAACACTGTACTAGAGTCGAACTTAGGCTCTAGCTCTACATAAATTTTGAAATTACAGAGTGTAAGGGTGTCATCAAAACGTAAAATGACTACGAAAATATGACGTGTATAATAACACTGAACACTTTGTCACGTCAAAGTCGGTGTAGAGGTAGAGTCAGCTAAGAAGGACTATTATGTCAGTCTATGACGTCTATGTCATCAACATTCAAAAATACCCTGTTTATTCATAACGAATTATCTAATAATAAACTAAGATGAAAATCTCATGATATACGAGCGACAAAAAAACGATTGCGAGACTAACAAAATAAAACGTGGCCAGCAAAATAACAAATAGTAGGGGAATAAAAGAATAATGGCCCATCATAAACTTCCACGACAACAATGTCAACAACTGATTCACGCGCGCGTAATATCTACTAATCTAATAATACTTGGACAGAAATAAAGGTGGAAAAAGTATTTGGCTTGCAACTGAGTTAATGAGGACGTTCACCGGTGAGGTGTCTGAGCCTCTGAAGGCCTATCTTAAAACACGAAAATCGAAATTTCTACCTCTCTGTCACTCTAGCATATTTGAGCGACAGAAAGGCAGAGAGCGGATGGTAGACCCAAAAAACGATGGATGGATTGTGTGAAAGTGGATATGAGAAAGAAAGGATTAATTGCTGAGGTGACGAAAAACAGGAGGTTTTGTGTGGGAACAGAGAGACAGCTCTTTATAAATCAGGTGGACAATAGTTTGCGAGACGGCTCGATAGTTCGATAAGTTAGTTTGAGAGGGGAATGATGTGGAACACTCTTGCATTTATCATCCTCTGCTATGTAAATTACATTACTGTTGCGAGGTCGCTGTCGCCGCCTCCGTATCTGTCAATTTCCGAAAAATAGCCGAAAACACCTCGCGTGATTTGTGCACAACCCTTTAAGCACTTCAAAGGGCGTAGGAAAGAATCAAGCATGCCATCCAAAATATTTACAAATTAGTGCCACATTAAATGATCTAAGTAATGACATCGAATAATGACCAAATTCAGCGGGTGCAGCGGTGCGTTTCGTACTGCATTATTTATTGCAAGAACTGAAAGACTGATCTAAAACCTCGTTCTGTAGGTAGAGCCTAGACTGTCTACCAGTGGCGGCGCGTCAAACATATCCATAGGCAAGCCGGGGCTAATTTGGGTTACATATTTCCTTTACAACTCTGCTCAAACGTCCAAAAACAGGCAAGCCGGTGGGAATCGGCTTTTATGGACGCCGCCACTGCTGTCTACATCGTCAAAGTTTATAAGGAGTACAGCAACATTTCAACAGAAGAGTGTGTATGCAACGTACGACGTCAATATAAACTGAGTCCTAATTTAAGGTGGATGAATGAATGGTGCTGGTCATGATCAATATGTGTGTGTCAGTCTTCTCATTTGTTTTATATAATCATGGCTACATGTCGGGATTCACCATAGCGTAGAATGCAAGGGTGGGCACTCCCTCAAACTTTGGCGTGTGTGGAACTGCGGATTATCGCAAGGTCAGGATGAATGGAGAAAGCGTGTTAGCCAAATTGGATCTAACGAGGACTGACGTATGTAATCTACCACATTTGGCATGCGACTGAGAATGTGATTTAATATGAATTGATTACACAATCGTATATTAAGTACATATATGTAATTTACAGATTATGAAACTATCGCGGAATTAGGGAACTCTTAATTCAAGGACATTGGCATGACATTTATATTTATTTAATTTTTTTAGATCGATCGGCAGATTAGTATTTTAGATGGGTCTACTGTGGCCTATGATGTCACCCTTTAGGGACATATCTGTCAATAATGTTTTACTATTGCTATTACCAATACAGTTTTCATATATGAATATTGAATGAGAAGTTTCGATAATTCAATTAATTCTAAAGTCGGATTATAGTGTGTAGTGTATAGGTACATATTGTAGAAGTAAAAAAGGTAGATAATAGGATAAAAATAACACCAGAAGACGTCAGGACATTACAACATTAGTATTTATTGACAATGACATAATAAAGAGATGTCAATTGTCACTATTCCGTAAAGAACTAAACAGGAATAGAATTTTCTCTGCGTTGTTCTATTATGCTCTTTGTAAGCCATTCACGTGGCTTGAAGTTGAGACGCCGCTTCACAAATCGACAACGTCAGTTGCATAGATAACAGTGTGGAAACAAGTGGAAAGTTCGAAATGACTATACGTGCAATCAGCCGATTAGTCATATTCGTGAGAACGAGCTTATTAAGCATTTAGAAAGTTTCTACATCAAAAGCACTAATACCGTTGAAAACGTTGTACCTAAGTATCTGGATATTAATCAGAAAATATGCTATAAGTAAGAAAACTATTGATATTACGGGTAGGTACAAGAAAGCCCTCTTGATAAAGTGTTGAGAAAGGAGTTGAGAAACTGTTAGGGTGTTGGTGTTGGGGGGTTGTTGTAGGATCTGGAGTGGTCAAGGTATTTGGCAACCACGTAGTGGAAGATGTAGCATGGGAAGGCCAAAGATATTGTCAAATAGTTTTAGAAGTTTCCACCCATTATTTGACCGTGTAGTATGTCGGAAATAAAATCAATGAGTATGCGAAGGGTTCGGGTCCCTGTCCTAATAATAGGGTGTACGTGATGCGACCCGATTCAAGTACACCGGATGAAACGTACTGCAGTTCACTTGTCAAAGCACAATTCCATAAATGTCGTCAAAGTCAATTGTTAAGGAAGCACCTCAAATAAAAATTGGAATGCTATCGATATTTCAAAAACTTGATGTCTGTTATGATACTTATGATCCCAACATGCGGCCGTAGTCTTAGCTGTCAGCTAGGATCGTTCTAAAAAGTTTTTAAAACAAGCTATTTACATACGTTAGAACCGCATCAACATTTTTATAGATGTTTAATGCTCACGCTAACGTTCCTGATAGTCTTATTTACATATGAAAGGAAAAGTGATTGCCAGAAAAATCTTAATGAATCAATCATAAAACTGTCTATCGATTCTCTAATGTTTTTCCTCCCGATTGTTTCATTGTTCAGGATGTACCTATTGTTGCTAAGAATCTTTGTTATCTAATTACTAACAAACGTATCATCTTATTGCTAAGTATATTCACACGCTTTCCTAGCTTTCTCTTATTGATCAGAAGTAAAGTTACCTGCTATTTAATTGCACGGTATCTTGGTGCTCATAAAACCAATTATTTCCTTGAAATGATTACCGACCAGGAACTGACAGCCTGGTATAATAAATGTTTGACACTAAAGGAACGATAGTAGTTAGGGAGGCGAGGTAGCTAAATGGCGTAATTCAACGGCGCCGTCGAGACCTATCAAAATCGAAAGATAAAATAATTTCGAAAAGAAAAGCTCGTATGGCAAAAACCATTTTAGCGGTGGGTTTGGCGTGTACGGTTTTTCAAAAATGTTAAAAAAAAACAGTTACTTGGGCATTCTCGAGCGCGTCAGATATTCATACTACGTATGCCCCGAGTGCCTCTGATAACAACGGTATACTAATCTGCCGGTTTGCGTGGTGGGGGTAGGCATATAAAGTAGTCAAAAATGCAAAAAAAAAAATTTACTCGAGCGCGTCAGATTTTCGGAAGGGGTGTTAAGTAGGCCCCAAGGAAGCTTCCTTTAAAAAAACTGACGATTTCGGCGTGACGATAAGTTACGATGAATTTTTGAAAATGCAAAAAAAAAAGTTTTTTTGAAATACTCGAGCGCGTCAGATTTTCATAGGGGAGGTTTATCTGAATATCCTGAAAGCATATTTTTTTAATCTGACAAAAATGTTGGTGGGTTCTCTTAATCTGACCGATTTTATGATGCTTCAAGTCAAAAAGTTTTAACTTTGGACAAAAATGTAAAGAGACCTTTTTTGTGTAAAATAAAATTACCTTTTTTGTTTAATTAAACTTTTTTTTTGTAAAATGTATCGTTCGCGACTTATATGCCGCAACGCGTTCTTAGGAAGACGAAATGGCTCCTCCACACTTCCGGTCATGCGGAAACCGGCAGATTTTGTATTTTTAGTAAGTTTTAGATTATATTCTTCAAAATAAAAAATAAAAAAATCGCGCTCGAGAATTAACGCGCCGGATTAACGTTTTTTTTACAAGTTCGCGACCCTATAACTCGGCGGCGTCAAGGACTTATCGTCAGATTAGTTAAATTTAGTCTTTAAACACTAAAATCAACCCCCAATATCTTAATCTGACGCGCTCGAGTATTTCAGACTATCCATTTTTTTTTACTAATCTGATCGTCTATCCTAGGCGCGCGTCACTACATATAGAGCTAAATACTTTACAAGGTTGTTCTATTAGGTCTAAGGTATCTCTCATATCTTAAACTGCCACGCTCGAGTATTGCCGAAAATTCCCCTATTCGCCTCCCTAACTATAGAGAGCGCAAAGAGATATACATCGAGTAACAGTTGAATAAGGCAACATCTTTGGAAACATGGAAGTCAACAATAAGTAACGTTATTTATTTATTTAATGTAGTTGCATTGATAACCAATCTTTTGCAGCCCTATTAGTTTGTTAACATACGAGTACACCTAGAACTTTTTCTAGTAAATACGAGGGATTAACAAAATGATAGGTACTTCTCAAACCTGACAAATAAAGTCATTGCCCTTATATAAATTCTTGATTCAACTGTAATGAAAACACAGGTAAATGAAGACACTATACAATCTGTAAACACCTCGTACTATGTCTGAATCACGATGTAACATAACTTATGTCACAGGAGAGACGTAGTCGGCATGTAGGGCGATTAATCTACCGTATTGGCTCATTGCCAATTTAGTATTCATTTGTAGCAATTGCGGCTATAGTAGCTAATAATTGGCCTGTGAACGTCGGGGAGTCTTAGATTAATTAGCTTTCATCTTTATTAGCTTGATGGTCGTACTTTAACATTACAGCTAGCCGGTTACAAAGCATAATTCAAGAATTTAGTTTATGGTGAAGGTATGGAAGTTAGACTACTCTCTTTAACAAACCTTATATTTTGGATTAGCCTAAAACTATATCTACCTACTATAGAAGCTAAACTAACCATCTTTAACTGCTAGAACGTCGAGGTTACATGAAAGGTAATGTTACCACCATTAATCATCGCGATCTAGTCTTGTATTCTGATCGAATGAGGGACTGTGGGCGAGTGGAGTTTGCGGGTGAACCAGTGTAGCATGACCTGCGGCTGAATTTCCACTGAGAAGAGCCGCGAGTGAATAAACAAATAGCATTATTGGTTCTCTTCTTCGCTCCGCTGGCTGACAACCAATGCTATTGGTTTATCCCGCACGACGTCTCCTCTCATATCCGCATCAGTATGCTACGAGTTGCCGGAGATATGTGGCAGTAAATGGGGCACATTGGCCGTTTGGGGCAGTTCTTAGTTACGACGCAGACTACGCTCAGGGAAGCAGGGAACGCAGGGAAGTTGGTTGAGGTCTGTGCGCTACCGGTCGTTGTCGGGGCACTAGTACAGCTGTGATAATGATAAACTATGCCTATGCCTGACTGGTCCCCTTGAGTCGTCTACTCGCCGATGGTCTGAGGGCTGTTTTAACACCCCTAGTCACAGAGCTTCGCGGCGCGCGCGCCTGCTCAAACAAGTGCATTATGACACCAGGAAATGTAATCCAGGTACAATATAAATCTAAAATGGTTCTTGCGTGTAGACTGGCCGTGTGGGAAAGGTACAGAAGGTACGCTTGGTATTTTAGTCTGAGTGTATCTAGGTACTTAATTGGATCATATTTGGATGCTCACTCCAACTCTATTAAAAGTTTCTCGTCGGATTAAATGATATTTGTATTTTGTATGTTCATGTAAACTGAGTAGGTACTACTTTCAATAGATGTAGATTGTAGAATTTGTAGAGCATGTGCATTGGCCCGCATGTCATCATCAGCATCTCCAGGGCCTGATGCCAGGAGCTGGGGGATCCACTCAGGTGATATAAGCTTACCTGTGCTAAATGCAAAATACTTCAAAAAACTTTAATAATAAACATCAATTAGTATTCGTGCCCCGAGTTAGCACAGGTATGGATATACAGTAGAGTCCGGTTAGTACGACTTCGCTTATAACAATCAACCGCTTACAGCGACGTAAGTATAGGCACTTGTTTGGTCTTAGTACAAGCTACTATGAAAGTACAACCGTTTAGAACGACTCCGCTTATAACGACCGACCGCTTTTAACGACGGAAATTGACACAAAATCCGTCCGTCAAGTCCGGTTACAACGACGAGCGACGTAGTTTTTACAAGTAAATTGTTGGTAAGAAATTTACTCCGTCCCGCGCACTCAACTCCTCTCCCTCCTTTGTCTATACGCATGCAGCAAGGTGAATAGTCATGCGACTTTTCGTAATCTTGCAAACAAAATAAAACCTAAATCCCATTATTCAAATGAGCTTAATATTCATATACACAATTATCTCAGTTGGGTGACAATGCAATATTTCTGTACCTTCAAACTGATCTGATGATGGACTCAGGAGTTGGCCATAGGAACTGTGTGACAAAACGCATCCTAATTGAGTTTGGGTTTGTCAGAATTGACTCAATTGAGTATAAGTTGCTTGTTGAAACAAACAGTCAGCGATAAAAGCTTGAGTGAAAATTGAAATGTTTTTTTACTTTTTTGATTGTCGATGTACGATTGTCATCTTGATTAGATTCCCACGAATTACGACTTTTTATTTTACGGGATTCCAGTAATTTGTGGATGATGAGTCTTACGCGTTGCCTACAAAAGTACCTTCTTCTAAACACACAAAAGTCTCTCCATTGAAGACAAGGGTTGTAATACTAACGTAAATAAATATTTTTATTGAAATGTTTTTTTTTTATCTTTGATTATCGCATATGTATTAATAAATACAAAACGATGTAATTATTTTGTTTAAAAATTTTATTTAAATTGGCGGTTCGTTTAGTGCGACGTCCGGTTAGTACGACGTAATATCAGCGGTCCCTTGAGCGTCGTTATAACCGGACTCTACTGTAAGTGGATGCCGAGCGGTAAGAAACGGTCCTTCTGTAGTTTGTTCAGTGTTCAAATACCGGTAGCTCAGACGCACTAATTAAATCCTAAATAGCAAGATTGTACGCGGCGGCGTGATACATGTTCCCGTTAGCAATTCGTGTCGATTTCTATTTGCATTCTTTTGGGGTGATAAATAATTTCCAAGTCGCAAATAGGCTGCGAAAGTTCGGATGAGACGAATTGACCGGTGGTACCTTTAGACTTTAGACGAACCCAGTCCAGTAGACAATAATATCCCAAGAAGCGTAGACAACCAAGAAGGAAAACTGGACATTAACGGGATTAGTCCGGTTCCTAAGAGACGTGTCCTCTTACCATAGTAATAGATTATAATCACACTATTAACTATTCGAAGCCACTGTCTCGACAGACTCGAAACTGACCCATATAAAGTATAACAAGGATGATTCACTGGCGAAATGTGTCCTCAAGAGTACCATATGGCCGTCAATTGTTGGCTGACAGAACTCCGTTGTTCGCTGATGCAATCTTATAACATATTATATTTTATCAAAACATTGGCCTCCATATGGCGGTACATTAATTTCACGTGTCAAGATAACTTAAAAGGGGATTAAGCTGATGTTATCGGAATATTTGTAATTTAGTAAAGGGGTTTTATTAATTTAGTAAAAGCTTCACTAGCCGCTGCGCAAACAGGGCGCAAAGGGATTGCGGAAAATATCTGCAATGAGTTTGCATATTGGATAAAAACAATTTTTTATTTTATTTTATAGTCGAACTAAAAAGTATATGGAACAAGTATATTGATGTTTACACATGACATGACTCTGTACATATTACTTAGGTACCTAATACCGTTTGAATTGGTTTATCAAGAAAATATATAATTTGGAGTTTAATTATGCAGGTAGCAGGTATTGATTGGCAAGAAGTAATAAATAGGTAGTAGGTATTGACAAAAAGTAATGATACATAATTAATTGATTGGTAAAACGGGCAGATTAACGAGAAAGAACGTCATTTCCCTTGGAACGAAGGTCCCACGTGTCATAAGGTATGTTCCTTATTTGGAACACCGGCTTCCGACCCGACCTTCCGCGCTGACTCACCAACCTCGTCCGCGGATGATCTATCTATATCAAGTTATGTCAGTTGACATAACTGTAAAACAATTACGCGAAACTGATTTGTGAGACGCAACACATTGACACATTAGGTTTGCAAACTAGATGATTACGCTATGCTCACCTAACAAAAAAGAGGTAGGTGCCTATGCAAAAAGAAGCATTCGAACACCTGCCTATGAAAGTCCGAAGCTTAAGCTAACGCTTAGAAAAGAGAAAAGCTTAGAGCTATCGTAATCTGTAACGGAGACCGAACCATATGCTAGTTTACCACTGTTAGTACCCATATAAAAAGGAGGTGGGATCTCCACGAGAGTCCATGATGATCATGGCATGATCCTTATACGGAACGGAACACCAACATGCCCAACATTCCGCGCTGACATGAACGGCAGAATTCTAATAGATATTTTAAACAAAAATTAACGATGATAAAACAAGAACGAGTAAAAGTGCTTTTGTACGAGTAGTAAATACCTAGTAAACAGTGATGGTCCTTATATGGGAAGGTAGCTTTCCTGACCTTCCGCTTGAGTCACCAACCTTCATCTATATTTATCAGATTTATATCGCGATCTGACACAATGGCGGAATCCTGATGGTTTTACAGGCCGTCTCAAGAATAAACGTTCTATTTAACATGCACCGAAGTCATTAGCGGTTACATTCCAATGGCTGCTATGATCAGTCTGCACGCTTTATGGATGAAGGAAATTGAAAATCTATAATATTTCGATAAGTTTCGACAAGTCTGTATACGACCTGTACGTACAAATAAACTAAATAAAGGAGTATTATGTTTACAAAAATAATATTTAGGTACGTAATGCTATAGTAGACGCAAACCAAACTGATGACCGGGGTCGTAAAACTTCTCATTCACACTCGCGTGGTCGTAGGTAGGGTAAGAGAGATAGTGATATGGCTCCGGTCGTCAGTTTGGTTTGCGTCTACTATAATGATTCGTTTGATTCTTATTTGGTGAGGCACGTAAACAAACACGGGCGTTTTATTTATAGATAACTACCTATTTAAATCAGATGTATGGTGATATCTAAAGAGTTGTGTTAAAAACTAGGGATTTAAAGTCGATTCTAATATATCGGGGCTGGCTAAATAAATCCCTAATGTAGCACATTAGGAATTTATTTACAACTATTAAAAAGAAGTTTATGGTGATCTTAATAGTGTACTAAAACTTAGATATTTTCGTGATTTCTATTTATCACCAGACATTTGCGTCACATCAAAACACACATACTACCTAAGTACTACTTATACTACACGAGATGTATCATCTCTATATTTGAAAATACAAAACCAGACAAGTGCGAGGCGGACTCGCCCACCGAGGGTTCCGTACTTTTTAGTATTTGTTGTTATAGCAGCAACAGAAACACATAATATGTGAAAACTTCAACTGTCTAGCTATCCCGGTTACACAGCCTGGTGGCAGACAGACGGACGGACAGACAGACAAACAGACGGACAGTGGAGTCTTAGTAATAATTTAACTAAATCTATTATGAGGCTCGGAAACCCCATATGGTCCGATATTAATATATTTAGTGGATATATCGCACGTATTTTTATATGTTACATATTTCAAGTTCATTTAAGGACATTCATAAGTATAAACACTCCATAAACAAGCCATAAAAATATTTCAAATGCAAAACACAATATTAACGATATCAGTTATCAGATAAATATATGATAACCGCCATCGCTATTTTAATTACAAAATGATGAGCATGTTCGAAATATATGCTAACTATTTATAATGGGTTACATTTACATAAATATTACAATTATAATGAGAATTTTGCGTCGTCCCTTGTATGTAACCACATGGTATGTCATGTGTACGCTCCATACTAACCTTGACAGAACATCCTATGTACCTTATGGTTTTTATGTTATATGCGACGTTATGGTCCCAAGGGTATATGACATATGGCTTGGTTAAGATAAGTGTTGCATAATAATGTTACCACACATATTGATTTGCAACGGAACTAGGATTTACAAACCATATTTAAGTTACAAATTGAAAAATCAAACATAGTTACGTAGTGGTTGAGTACTGTAAAGTCCACCGTCTGTTGATGATTTATGAATTATCTAAACAATAATGTAATATTTTGCTTTGACCAGATGGTTAACAGTTAACTCGACTAACGTATGTGTTATTCGATCTATACATGCCATATTTACTTGTGTGGTGTTGTGTTGGTTCCACGGTTGTAAAGAGGCGACCAATTAGATAACATTGTGATGTTTGTAAGGGTTCTTCTATTCCATTCCTGTGAACGTGAACATATTGATACTGTTGAAATTCTGACCTGGCAAGCGAATTTGTAGAGGTGAAGGCACCACAGGGTATACTTTTTAGATTCCTACTTTCTTCGGAAGCGGAATAGGAAAAACAGTTAGATTACGCACTATAACAATATTCACAATGTCACCATCTCTATTGTTCTGATTTAAATAGAATATAAATTAATTCCTACAAATATCAAAAAATTTCAAAGTAAACGTGTCTATCCTAGTCTTAAATGAGCACAAAAAAGCAAGGACACCAAACCGGGTGGTAGAGACCTCCAGAGCGTAACGGATATATTATGTCAAACGACCTCGCAAAGGTCGCTCAGAACCGGCCAATCCTGCTGCCAGCTCAATGGCAGAACAGGTTTCATATGATCCTATAAAAGTATAAAGTTCAAGTGTCGAGCTATGAAATTGACGTATCGTTTGCCAATCAATTTCACGGTCTTAGCAGACTTCCTTGAATTTCACACAATAATTATAAATAAGATAATACAAACAGAAATTAGGCTTCATTTCTCTTTATTGTCGGGAACAAGAAGACAACATTCGTTGTTTTTTAATATGCAAGGACTTTAGAACCCTATGAGGATTTTACTCGAAATATCAAACGAAGTTCTTTAAATAATATGCATTTAGGTGATTCAAGATAATACGATTATCTGATTGGACACTATCAATGCGGTTAATGTTGATAAAAGGATGTTTGATGATATTGTTATGTTATGATGCGCAATACGTAACCCAACAAACAATTAAGCGACACTTAGCACTTATTTTATCACCTAAAGACATAGAACGGCTGTAGAATAGCTACATATTCTAAGCTTACAGGCTCTGGTGACATCAAGGTCTTTAAGAGGTCCATGTATAGCTTTAAGATCCATAGTAGCCGTTTTGGCCGCTATAATGCATCTTAAGCCGATAGTGTTATACCTCAAAGTGAATTCTACCACCTTAATATCTATATGAGTAATAAGCAGCTGCAATTTTCACTTAAGGTTCTAAACAGGCGATAAAAACTCTTTTATAGCTCCGTGTATCATAATCGCTACTTAACTCTCTTGTATCACTTACAGTCGAATAGAGAAGTTATGAGTCACCATTATCGATCATGTAGTCGCAGACGAGCGTTATTCAATACCTTAGTACATCTTATACTGTTATTAGAGTCTTACTTAGAACCTAAGCCTATAGCGCCATGTTAAGATGACCGATGAATCAATAAGCAAAACAAAAACTATTAATTAGAACGTAAATACTTCATAAAAATCGATACTTTTACTCAATATTGACCTAATGTTAGTATTGTTATATTTAAAACCGGACTTCACGTATATAGAGTAATTTTTCGAAAATTAAATACGGTGGACCACAAATAAAAAAATATTATATTCAGATAAATATGCAAAGGATCAGAGGCCCATTAAAATTTTGTTAGTAATACATATAGTTTTAGACAGTGTAATTAATTTCGCCATCATAAATCCGCAGATAACTCCTGCATCAGTGAAGTAAAATAATTATTTGCTTTTAATTATCCGCCATTACATTTTACTTCAAGCTGTCACAGAGCAAGCTTACAAATAATAATACAAAATGGAAACATCTGCAACCAAAGCAGATAGGGCTAAGGAAAAAATGTGCAATTACCTTCTTGAGTGTTACAAATATTGACTTTAAATGCTAATATACCATCTAAAGCTGAAAGTATCATCTATTATGGCCCTACACTACTACTCAAATGGGTGCGTCGTATAATATATACCAACATTTGATATAATCTAATTTTAATAGGCTGCTATTTAACTGATCACCAGATTTAATAAAATTTAATACCAAAAAAATCTACTTTACCACCCTAAAATAATGAATGATCACCAAAATTATAACACCATTTTAATGTGAAATGATTACCAATTTTATTACATTTTACTATCCTATTAAAGGAAATGACACCAAATTAATCATTATTAACCCAAAAATTGTAAATAATTACCAAATTTCAAACCCCAATTTAATGTCAATTGATAACCAAATTTTTACATCGTGCTATCCTATTAAATAAAATGACACCAAAATAATCATTGTAAACCCAAAAATAGTAAATGACCACCAAAATTAGAACTCCATTTTAATGTAAAATTATAACCAAATTTTTAAATCTTGCTATCCTATTAAAGCAAAGCAAAATTTTCTAGTAGCATTCGTTTCTGTATGGGTTGCAGTTCAAACCTAACCTAACCCACTTTTCTAGTAACATTTCGTTTCTGTAAGGTTCGCAGTTCAAACCTAACCTAACCCACTTTTCTAGTAGCATTTCTTATCTGGAAGGGTCGCAGTTCAAACCTAACCTAACCCACTTTTCTAGTAGAATTTCGTTTCTGTATGGGTCACAGTTCAAACCTAACCTAACCCACTTTTCTAGTAACATTTCGTTTCTGTAAGGTTCGCAGTTCAAACCTAACCTAACCCACTTTTCTAGTAGCATTTCTTTTCTGTAAGGGTCGCAGTTCAAACCTAACCTAACCCACTTTTCTAGTAGCAATTCGTTTCTGTAAGGGTCGCAGTGTTAACCTAGCCCACTTAACTGATAGCAGTACAAACCTAACCTAACATACTTTTCTAGTAGCATTTCAGTATGCCTACCTAAGTTATGCGGTGCGGGGTACGGGGGTTGAGCGGGAGGGGCTAGTAATTTTGGCATCATTTTACTTTATTTGGTAATATGTATAAATTTTTTGGTATCACAGTGGTTTATTTAGGTGAAAATATCGCATTTATTTGGTCTTCAAGATTTGGTGATCATTAATGATTTTTGGTAATCATTCAATATATTTGGTATTCGAATACAATTTGAAGTGCAGTCGTAATTAAAATGGTGGTACATTTGTAATTTCAGGCCTTATTTTTTTGGTGTTCAGTAATTTTTTTTGGTAAGCATGATTTTTTTATTAAGGGTACTGTTAGAAATGCTGCTTAATTGACATACAATATTATTAATAAAACACCTCTTTTACCATCAAATTATTTCTATTTTGATTCGACTTATAAATATTAAACAAAATAAGGTCATTGAGTAGCATTTTAACACAGTATTGCACTGAGGCATCCGGTATAGTATTCCATGTTTTAGTTAATACTTATTAAAAGAATCACTTAAGTTATGTAAGTTGAACATACACCATAATTCATTTCATAATATGAAAAGATTTTACAAATGTTTAATAGAAGTAATAAATGTAATATTCGTTTAAAAGTTATCATAGCAAGGGTGTAAGCAAAAAGGTTTGTTTTGGAGGCATGCAATATGGCGTCGACTGTAAGAAAACTATGACTGTGCTCGTTGTTGATATTGAAATATAAGTAATAATAAGTGTAAACATTAAACTGTGGTTTGATTTTATTAAATCAGAAGTGACAAGGAACATTTACGTCCACGTACGTATTTGCAGATTAACCGCGTCTTGACCGGTAAGTGCCAATTGCATTGTTTATGTTTACGTTTCTATGAACCGGCTACCGGCTAGTTCAACCGAAAACGACCAACCTTTTTCCCTCCTAGTGGTCGATAAGTACTTGTTTTCAATGAATACGCTGATTAAAGATACAATTTCATTTCATTATCTAAACAGTTATTTTAATGTTTCTTTTCGTTTTTTCGGAAAATGTTACTTATTCGAGGTTCTTATGGATATCACGATAATGCTATGTTGATCTAATCCTTCTTTGTAAACGAAATGTTCATGAAATTATAGTGGATCTAATTGAAGTCACATAGTTATTTGCATAATTATCTAACTGCAACCTATTGACAGTCCCAATTTTGTAAACTATTTCGCTTAGCCGAATTATAGCTGGAGTCTGAAATAGGAATCTTATTGCTGTGACCGGAAGGTTCAAATTACAATTTCAGTTAATTTTGATATTAGAACAATTGCAGTTTTAACTTTGCATGGCAATATACACGGTATATTCTAAGACTATTTATTTAGTTTGCATTAATCATTAATGTACAACAATTCATTGAGGAGTCGGATACACTAACCTATTTCTGATTAAAATTATTGTTCGAGTTACAAATTTTGATACATTCAGTTTTGCTTGCATAATGATATGCGGGCAGTACCTATCATGGTTAAGCGATTGAGACAGATCGTGTTACTCATTTTACTTGGACTGTTTGTTTAATATTGTTTGAACTTTTACCATGTGTTGTAAATGGGTGAACTTAAACATTGCTGACAGCGGGGTATGTGAATTATGCACTGCATCCTTTCCTTGGGCAGTCAATTTTAGAGTTGCAAAAGCTTATGGTTATAGAGTGTTCGCTTGCTGTGAAGTGGACCCTACACACAATATATATAAATATATAAACTTATTTATAAAATAGTAAACTAGTCATAAAAATTAAATTTTATTTAGATAAGATATTATTTATTGTACAATACAATGATACAATACACAATGATACAATGTTCATTAATTATATACCTACATATCATATAAGTAGGTACAGTATTGTTACTAACCTTGAATTTAGCTCAGCATGGATGGAGTAAAGCAGTTCAACTTTAACTAGTTGAAGATTTTGAAATTGACTTCTGGTAGGATTGTGCATAAAAGGTACAGTCGGCATTATTAATAAAATTTGGTCAATATTGTTTTGTTTGAAGAACTCCCTGCATAGGTGCAAACAGTATTTTATTGTACCTGCCTAACACAATATTTTTTTTAATGCTACTTTTACTGATAACCATTTCCTAATCTGTATGCATTTAACTGATCAAATAGTTTTCTTTTTTTTTTCTCAATATTCTTTGGTATTATTTTGGAGTAGTAGAATATTGGGAATTCTGGCCCATTTTCTTTTTGGAGTAGTAGAATATTGGGAATTCTAGCCCATTTTCTTTGGTAATCATAAATTATTATACATGAATTAAAATAAAACTTTTAATTCCAGAAGACATATATGGCTCGGTTTCGGTTATATTATATGTACAATAGTGTAAATATCTTAGTCGATTTAGTTAAGAGTTATTAGTTTTAATATCTAATGTTTATTGCTTGTACCTAATAGAAAATGGTTATGTTACCTTAGCTATTATTCTTTCTCTCGTTTTACAACTATTCTTAACATTTTAAAAGAAAATTGCCACGTACAGTCGTGCAGTCAAGAACTCATTTAGTTACTATTACCTGATTTTAACAAAAAAATCCTGATTAAATAATTGTTGTGATTGCTTCATACTGTTAACTTAAACAAATAGTTTATTATTATAAGTAAGATGTCAGATCGAGGCTTCACGCCTTCGGGCCCTGTTCCTATGCGCACAGACACGTCCTGTGAACGACCAAACTCTGATCATACAACGCGTAAAAGGCGGCGACGACGCTCACGCAACCATGACTCCAAGGAGTCTAGAGAGTCACGTCGTCGTACTCGTGATCGCCGTAATCGACGATTGAGATGCGAGTCGTACTCTTCACGCGACACACATTCGGCGTCATCAATCAAGCGTTCTCGTTCTACATCGCGATCATGGTATTCCCGCGATGTTTCACAATCACCGACAACAAGAACGAGCCGGATCCGGTCGCGTCGGAATCGTAGTAAGTCATTGTCACCTAGAGTAATTAGGAGCCGCTCTCCTTCACGTAAAGTACCTACAGAGCGCAGGTCGCGTATAGATACTCCATCGCCTGAAAGAAGCCGATCGCGTGTGATTGACCGATCTGATCAAGAACGCAGTAATATTACCACTATTAAAGACGACCGGAATGCAACTCGTTCGCCACGTTCGTCCTCGCGGATTGTACGAAATGAAAGCCACCGGACTTCTTCATTAAATAGCTCGAAATCTGTACATTCTTCGGACAGTAAAGACAAATGTACAGAGGTGACGAGCGATTCAATAGTAGAAAAACTGATCAGCATGTTACATAATGGAGGTGTACGTGGGAACGCTCCGCATCTTCCTGGAGCACAAAATATTATTACAGAATTTGACCCTAACTCGAAAAACCAAACCATGAAAAATTGGCTTACAAAAGTTAACGAGTCAGCGGAAATATACGGCTGGTCTGAGCGCCAAACTATATATTATGCTTTACCGAAACTTAAGGGATTAGCAAAGAAGTGGTACGATGGGCTGACTACAGTTAAATACAATTGGGCAGAATGGCAACAAAACTTACTAAAGGCGTTTCCAGACGACCAAAATTATGCTGATCAGCTAGTAGAAATGTTAAATCGCAAGAGTAGGCGTAATGAAACTCTAGTCGAGTATTTTTACGACAAAATTATGCTCATAAATCGGTGCCAACTTAAGGGTCGTCAAGCAGTGGATTGTTTAAGTCACGGTATTTATGATTATAATATTCGTATGCATGTGGAAGGGGCTCACTACGATGACACCAATCAGGTCCTTGAATATTTTCGAAACATTACACATAAGAACAGTGATAGTTCCACTTTCAAAAAGACTAATTCAGATCGTTACCAAGACTCTTCTAGGAAGTCTGATAATAAGTCTTCAAAGGACAATACGTCAAATCAAAAAAGCCGTTCGATAACTTGTTACAATTGCGGAGAGCTTGGGCATACTATACCTACATGCCCCAAAGATATTATTAAGTGCACCAAGTGCAAGAAATATGGTCACCTAGAGAACAATTGCAAAACTCAAAGATCATCTAATGCCAATGATAATAGTACAACGTCAAAAAAAGTTTTTCTTATAGCAAGTACCTACAACAGTGATTCTAAATATTATAAACAAGTCAAAGTCAATAATGTAGAATTGACCGGATACATTGATTTTGGCAGCGAGTGTACCTTAATTACTGAAGAGAAATGCAAAGAATTATGCCTTAACCTCAGTACAGACGACTTGCCGAAGCTACGAGGATTTGGCCATAGTTCAATTACTCCCGGTGCTAAGACTCAAATTAGAGTCATAGTAGACTTTGTTGACGTACAGGTAGTCGCTTACGTAGTACCGGCGTCACTTTTATCAAGTGATATTTTAATAGGGCAAACACTTACTGAGCTCCCATCCGTTAGGGCTTTTAAGACTGACAAGGAGTTAACGTTGTATCAAGTTACGTCCAACGAATCTAATTCCATCGTGTTAAAAACTACTAACGAAACCAGAATTAAAAGCGACACTATAGTACAGGTGATCTGTTCACGAGACTATAATGGGTTTGTTAGCATTAACCCAGACATGAGACTGGACGAAGGTCGAGAATATTTAGTACTACCAGGACTTTACCCCTTTGTTAACGGTATAGGACGTTTGATTGCAATCAGTCTAAACAACCAAGAAGTAGTGATACCTAAGAACAAGATTCTAGCTAGAGGTATAGGAGTACCCAGATTGGTAGTGTCTACAGAAAATGACGATTCTTTTATAGTTAATGTGAGACGTATTCAAAACGATGCCGCTGTCATTACAAGCGATCAAATAAATGTTGACGTTAATTTAGCATCGGAGGTCAAATCTGAGTTAAAGCCTGACAACAGTTTATTTGACCCTCGCCATTTTGCGGATTTTCAATGGTACTAATTTCTTTTACTGGCAACAAGTACTCTTTGACAACGAACGTTGGATGTCATCGAATGTCACCGATGTAAACAAATAGAAAATATCTACGGATATATTCAAATATAAACGGTTTTATTACAAAAATGACAAAAAATATTCCAAAACCGTGAAAAAAAATGTAGTGAATGCAATCAAATACTTACAGCTTAAAAAAGACGAAGGATTACATAGCATTCCAATAAACAATGTTTTAAAGTTGGTTGTTGACATGACCGGTATTGACGTTTTATAGTGCGGTTGTATTGAACTGGTTATCGTATCGTGTAGGAAGTAACTCAAGAAAATTGGAGCAATTGCTGTGACCATGTTAAAAAAATTGAAGATGATTATAGGAATATAAAGGTCCTATAATCGAATTGGAAACTGAACGTTTTATAATCGAGGTTAGTGGTCCTGAAAGCGACACAACATCTGATGAAAATCAGACTTCGTCAGAGTCAGAAAACGAAGAATATATAAATATTGAATATTTAGAATCAGATTTTGACGAATAGGTAAATTGAAAGAACCAAATTCTCTGTAAGCAATGTTTCTGAGTATCAACATGAAGCCAATGCCCACTACCCCAACTATACATGACGTGTACACATTATTGCCATATGTAAGCTGTTTGCAGCGACACTATCTCAGGGTTAAATAAACTGTTGTCAGGCTATACATAGGTTACTGAATAGCCACAGGGATTGTTTCGCCTTTTCGACTAGCGAATTGGGGAAGACCTCACTTACGGAATTGCGTATTAAGTTGCATGATAAAACCCCGGTAACGTATCGGCCTTACAGATTATCCCTCTCCGAGAGAGAAAAAGTAAACACCATTATTAACGAACTTCTATCTAACGAAATAATACGCGAATCGAGCTCAGAATACGCGAGTCCCATAATATTGGTAGCTAAGAAAAATGGAGAATTACGTCTCTGTGTAGACTATCGAGCTCTTAACCGAAAGACCGTCAAAGATAAATATCCAATGCCTCTTATTGACGATCAAATAGATAATCTACAGGGTCAATGCTATTTTACCACGTTGGATCTAACACAAGGATATCACCAAATACCAGTATCTGAGGACTCAAAGCATTTGACAGCTTTTGTTACCCCAGATGGGCATTTTGAATATAACAGAATGCCGTTCGGGTTATCTAATGCGCCGGCCGTTTTTCAAAGAATGGTCCATTCATTGTTAAATAAAAATAAAGTGCCAGGTGTATTAGCTTATATGGACGATATCATCATAGGTTCTAAGACCCTCGAAGAAGGCATCGAGAAGCTACACCGCGTGTTGGGTATAATACGAGAGGCAAATTTGACGCTGAATTTGAGTAAATGTCATTTTTTTAAAACGACGATTGAATATTTGGGTTTTGAAATATCCTCAGACGGAGTACGGCCGGGCTCACGTAAAACGGAAGCCGTTGCCTGTTTTCCCGTACCCAAAAACTGCCACGAGGTTCGTCAATTTATTGGATTGGCTAGTTTCTTTAGGAGATTTGTCCAGAATTTTGCAACGATAGCTAAACCTTTAACATCTCTAACAAAGGCCAATATACCGTGGGTATGGGGTGAAGATCAAATTAAAGCTTTTAGTCTAATCAAAGAAATTCTTACTACCAGACCGGTTTTAGCTATATATGATCCCAAGAATTTAACCGAACTTCACACGGATGCCAGTCAGTTGGGAATCGGTGGCGTTTTACTACAGAAGGAACATGAGAAATCACCCCTCAAGGCCGTTGCGTATTTTAGCAGACAAACTTCAACGGAAGAGCAGCATATGCATTCGTTCGAGCTGGAAACTCTAGCAGTCGTAATGTCATTAAATCGCTTTCGTGTATACTTGCTGGGCATTCAGTTCAAGATAGTGACGGATTGTAATGCAATCCGTACGACCCTCACGAAACGTGATCTTATTCCCCGTATAGCTAGGTGGTGGCTTTTAGTCCAAGACTACGACTTTGTAATTGAATACCGACCAGGCACTCAAATGCAACATGCAGACTGCTTGAGTCGAAATCCATTACCCAACGAAAGCAACGATATAACGGAACTTGGCATAATGAGTATCGTTACTGAAGAGCACTCTCTAATAGCTGCACAATTGAGCGATCCTAGACTGAAACTGATCAAGAGCGTCCTAGATAAAAACTGTACCGAAGCGAAAGACATAAGAGATAATTACTCATTGAAAGATGGTAAAATATACAGGAAGGTTGGGGTCGAATGGAAGTGGGTGGTACCACGTGATGCTCGATGGAAAATCTGTCAGTTATGTCATGACGAAAGTGGCCATTTTTCATTCGAGAAAACGTTAGAAAAAATGCGCAGAGACTATTGGTTTCCAGCTATGGCCCATTTTGTCCGTAAATATGTTCGCGCTTGCATCCCGTGTGCTTATGCAAAGGACCCAGCCGGTAAGAAACAAGGTTTTCTACACCCTATTCCTAAGCCAAGTACACCATTCGAATGCGTACACATAGACCATCTTGGTCCTTTTGTCAAAAGTAAAAGCGGAAATACCTATATTTTAGGAATTATAGATTCCTTTACCAAATTTATCGTTTTGCGAGCAGTTAGAAACACCAAAAGTAGGACAACAATTCAAATCATGAGTGAATTTGTTGGATTGTTTGGTTCCCCTAAAGTGATTGTATCGGACCGAGGAACCAGTTTTACTTCGGCTGAGTTTAAACGATTTATAGAATCTAATCAGATCAGACATGTGAAGAATGCTGTAGCAACACCTCGTGCGAACGGTCAAATTGAGCGTTATAATAGATCCATACTAAGCTCTTTGACCGCTCTAAATATTGATAAAGATGACCGTAACTGGGACAGAGACCTTAGCAAGGTTCAATGGAGCCTCAATAATACCCTTAACAAAGGTATAGGGAAAACACCAGTTCAAGTAGTATTCGGTAAAGAAACAGTAAACTTGTCAGAAAACCATTTACACGACATATCGGAACAACTAACGCTGAACGAAAATATTAACACGACACGGGAACAGGTGTCTGCGCACATACAAAAACAGCAAGAATCTATGAAGGCTCGATTCGACGACAAACGCTGCTCAGCCAAACAATATAAAAAGGGAGACTTAGTTATGGTTTTAAAGAGCTCTCGCAACATTGGGAGTAGCAACAAACTAGTCCCACCCTATAGTGGCCCATACAAGATAACCGCGGTATTGGGTAATGATCGTTACGAAGTTAGTAGCGTAGATGGGTTCTCGACTAGAAAATATAAAAATGTGTACTCCGCGGATAAAATAAAACCTTGGATAAGGCTAGGCCCTATTACTGAATCTGATGCAGAAAACGAAAGTTGTTACTCGGATAACGAATAAATAGTTATTTCTCACTAATTGTACTTTTCAACGTACGTCTTCCGTTGTATACATAAAATTATTATTCACCACGTAATACTTACGTAGTAGTTAATAAATAAAGATAATGTATCTTAATTTCACAAAAAGTCTAATAAATAATTATATATATATTATATATATATATATATACATATGTATACTTATATTCATGGTATATATGAAAGTATAAAGATTTATATTCCGAAACTGAGTGCATACGTTCCACCGCTGAGGCGACGTGGTGTCTGGAGGTCGATACACCCTGTGTGTGTACGCGGCAACAAGAAGATAAATCACCACCACTTCACTGCACTTAGTTCGGCTGAGGCTGCTGCGTCCAGTGTGCGTACGCAGTAACAAGATCTGTTTGAAACGCTTGCTTGAGGCCGATACTCCCTGCGCGGGTACGCGGTAATAAGCGTTAGGACCCTCTGAGGCCGATAGCTCCTTGTGTGAGAACGCGGTAACAGGGGTCACCCAGTAAGCTCGCTTGAGGCCGATAGCTCCCTGCGTGAGAACGCGGTAACAAGCAGCATCAACTAAGCTTATCTAAAGACGGATGCTCCTTGTGTGGGTATGCCATGATAAGGTTCCTTCTTACACCTGGTGCGTGTATTATGCGACAGAATAACTTACCAAACACTGTATGTGTGACATATGACATGATGGAAAATTTCAAATAATTTTACTGCTCAGCGGCAACTGACCGAACAGTGTTACATCCTGTGTGTGTGACACGTGATAAGAAGACTACATTTCAAATGAAGTTACACCAAGGGCATGCACTATGCGAGAAAACAATTTATCCGACACCGTTATTTACGGTTTGTACGATCTGGCGATATGTTGATTTTTTTTTTTCTCATATATTTTTCATTTTTACACCCTGAGCGTGCGCTGAGCGAGTCATCTGACGCCGTTACATCCTGTACGTGTATAACATACCGGAGGCTGCTGAATCTGGTGGGTGTGTTGGACACAAGATGACAATTTACTAGATGCTACATCCGAGAGTATTTACATGAAGTTGACAACTACTAGGTGGAGTCGTCACCAGTTTGTGTATAAGTGAAAGTGAGGGATTTGAATAGTACAAAACTGCCGTTCATCATGAAACGAAAGACAATTATTTTATGGGGATAGTGTGTAGTTTAAGTGATGGTCAAACATACATACCAAAATCTTAAATAATTAGTCAATGTTATAATTATTAATATGTACCTATTAACAATATAAATAATTGAATGAGGACATCCAATCTACATATGTAGGATGGCCGAAAATGGTATTAGTAAATTTGTTGACTTGTTTTTTTTTGTTATCCTCTGATGCCAATAAATGTAAAAATAAGCTTGTTATATAAATGTTAAAACGAACTATTTATGCACAGCGTTGTTTAAGTGTAATATCAGATTGTTAGTCGTTTTAAAAATAATAATTATTATTATTGTTAAATATGTGATAATTACCTATTAACATTTAGTCTTCTCTTAAAATTGATATTGAGTAGGTAATTTATAAACAATAGGTTATGTATTGTTATTACTTGTTTAGTATACCTAGTGAGTCATGATCAAAGTCATTGTATTAGTTTTTTTTGTTAGGATATATTTCATTTCTATATTTTTTTTTTGGATTGCCTAGGGTCAGGCAAAATTCAGGATGGCCGATTGTTAGAAATGCTGCTTAATTGACATACAATATTATTAATAAAACACCTCTTTTACCATCAAATTATTTCTATTTTGATTCGACTTATAAATATTAAACAAAATAAGGTCATTGAGTAGCATTTTAACACAGTATTGCACTGAGGCATCCGGTATAGTATTCCATGTTTTAGTTAATACTTATTAAAAGAATCACTTAAGTTATGTAAGTTGAACATACACCATAATTCATTTCATAATATGAAAAGATTTTACAAATGTTTAATAGAAGTAATAAATGTAATATTCGTTTAAAAGTTATCATAGCAAGGGTGTAAGCAAAAAGGTTTGTTTTGGAGGCATGCAATATGGCGTCGACTGTAAGAAAACTATGACTGTGCTCGTTGTTGATATTGAAATATAAGTAATAATAAGTGTAAACATTAAACTGTGGTTTGATTTTATTAGTACCAAAGTATTTTTTGGTGGTCATTATATTTGTAGCCATTTTAATATCATTCGCAACATATAACACACGTTGGGACTACCAACAAAAAATATATGTTTATAACATATATGGTAGAAATTCTCTAACTTACTTCGTATATATTAATAAATAATATAAAGTTTGTATTGGCTAATTATTTTTTATATAACATTCATAACTTATAGGAATTATTACAAATAAAGATTATTTGAAATATCTTATATATAACATAATAATTACATGAGAAAAATACCTTCCAAAATATATGATCATACATGTAACAAAGTAATTAGTATCTTCTGCTGGTTGTTCTTTACTAAAGCAGGTCTCCGTTAGGTACGACGACGAGCGAAGCGAGGAGGAGTGTTAGGTTGAACTGCGAACCAGATTAGGTTGCCAGAACGAAATTGGTCCATGGTTAACTTACCGGAATTTATTATTCATTTATGTTCTTAGATCCGGTAACTGATATAGTTTTTGATCGTTCGACTATATAATTTTTATGAAATTCAAGTTTTATACAATATGAAATTATCAACATTGAATGTTATTCAAAAACAAATTAGCCATTTTGACATTATACGGTTTGGGTTTTAGACAATGCAAAACTTATATTATTCAAATTTATACAAAGTCAGCGTATATCTTGTGAATGTTATATTAATAATTGGTATATATTATATTACTTACCCTACTCAAATAGTTAGTATTCGCTTATTTGGCACCCTTTTAAATCCTAAGTACTTAACCACTCACATGATTGCTATTTTTCAGTGACCTCTATTATTATGTGAAAATAAGGGTGACAGCTCGCAACTACAGTTGCATGAATCATGTGAGTGGTTAATCAACGCATTACAACACTACTCTAGCGCTCTTCTACTACAACAGTTTGTAGTCACCTATATGCAACCCATCTAGCTCCTAAAGAATTAATTAACACTATTGTAGCTCCACTATACCGCTCTTATGTCTCTTTTTTATCCGCTATCCCTACTGTAGCACTGTTATAAATCTTATGGTGATAAAATTTGTGCCCAATCCGGGGTTAAAACGGGGTTATAGCCGGCTATAACTCCTATTTTTAGAGCACAAACAACACCTAAAGAGTAAATAGGCGCTTATATAAATCTCTTCTAACCCTTAAATTTAGCGCCTAATGTTAGTTTGGAAATATTGTTGTCGCACTATATACTATAGTCTTACAATAAAAAAATATGGAGAAAGGTAACTATCCATTCTGGTTTAAAAAAATTGTAGCGTTACGGTGTAACCGCATCATATTTCCGCCGATCCGAACCAGATATTATATTCCAAGAGACAATAGAAGACTCGCTTCAGACAGTCAGATCATCTCAACGAATGAGATTACAAAAAGATCGGATTTTACTTCTTATTGAATACCATTACCAAATCAAAATAGCAGTTCAAAATTCCTGCTACATGTCTTGATTGTCTTGTTAAAGTCGTCAATCATTCTTATGACCTGACCGCATTCAAAATCGGTAGGAGTAGATAGACCAGTGGTAGGCATGGTATAATAATATACTCCGCCTGGTACTCTCTTCCCGTGTTTTCGTGGTCACGTGACTGACACAAGCCACTCGTGTCACTTGTGTCACTCTGGGAAGAGAAGACCATGTTTTATTAGACTATGAGTGGTAGGTAAACTAAAACCAAAGTACATGTAATAAGCCCATTAGCATGAAGGCAGGCTGCGTGAAAGGGTCGTGGGTGTAGCATTAGCAACCTGAGCAAGCCCTAGATCGAAAGGGCACGGCTTCACTGCCCACGACGACTGCATTCATAGGTTACTTGACAGATCTACAATCTCATGTAAAACTAGGTTTGGCCCATGATTTTGCTCGTTAATCACACTCTCAAATGATTCTATTCACATTTCCGAGACAGTAAGGAGATATCATCTGTATCTGAGATTTAATTTAAATCAGAGAGAGTTGATTGCTTTTCCATTTGAGTCAACGCATAAGATAATCTAATATGTCCTTAAGAGCACTTATTTGACATTTATATCGTGTTGTCCATAACATTATATGTATATAATATACACAACATAAGTAACTTTAATTATGCTTCCAGAATTATTGGTTATGTCAAATGTGGATGAGCTTTCCCGAAAATCACGCGCTGTGCCTTCATAATATCAGAATACGCTACTTTCACAGTTTCTAATCGGGTTAACCTAAAATCTATGTACCTATAATAGGTAAGATACCATAGTAAGATAAGACAGATTTACGAAACCTACGATTTAAAAATTACGATTGTACCTATATGATTTTCCCTAAAATGTATTTATATTAACATTCAAATATCCTAAATCCATATCATAAAATCATATTCTCAATCCCTAAGTACTAAACCTCAAGTGGGCACACTCAACAATCAATGCAATCGCGAATAACATATGTTATGACAACGGGATGGGCGTACTGAATGAATCTCACTATATTCAACGTGCTTCGTCAGGCATTCAAGCGACTAGAGCCAGCAAATCTTGTAGACACGAACGGCATAAATAATAATCTTTTACCTATTAAACCTACTTCAAATATAGTCATCTATAGGTTTAGTTCTAGTGCATAATATTTTTAACTATTTAGCCAAAAGGTAAAATGTTTCATTACGGAACTCCGTTGATAATTCTATGGTTTTCGTCAGCACTTCCACTTCAACAAAAGGTGATACAGAGCAAACACTAATGAAAATGAATAACAAAGTTACTGTAAAAATACTCCAATCACGTCACTAGTGTAGAATGATCAATGTTACACCTCGAATCAAAGTATGTAACACCAGTTTACGGTAACGGTATAAGTTTTCTTTTAATACCATGATCAGATCCGATTTTGGTGAAAATGGGACCAACAAGAAAATACCAATGAGGTAATTGAGCTATTGGGATCGTTGCTTGAAGAACGTTGGGTTCGATTATTTATTTATCTGCATACGATAGACGCATCTACGGACGGGTAGCAGTAAAAATAACCAAGTTTACAGTATTACAGTTTTTAAAATACTCCATTAAGCAGTTAATGGGCTAGTTAAAGTCAGATTATTATTTGCCCCACCCACGTTTTTCCACGAATAGACGTCGGGCGTCATAAAAGAGGCTGAGCACACCGCAAAACACATAACTAATGCTAATGGAACCGAATTAACTTGCTGCCCAACGACTGCAGTGACTTCATCTGACCTGGGTGGCTACCAATGGCGGAGCATTGAGAATTGAGCACCTTTTCCAACAGGTCTCAAAGAAATCATGCCCGATTAGTTTCAGCCTGCCTATAGAGTATTCGCGTATGTATTTCCGTAACTTAGTGGCTATCTTGAACTTCTAAAATCCAAATCTCAAGCTCAATTAAGCAAGTGTAGGAGAAATGGAGACATACCATCTTCGATATTTGAATATCGATTCGCAGTTGCCGACTGATTGTTCGAAAAATACGAGAGAAATTATTAAGAATAAATAGAGAGATCTCAAGATGCTGAAATTCTCTATGAAAATAATGATGTTTGGCTACCCGTGGCCTACATAGAATTATACAACCAATTCTACAAATTTACAAAAACAAGCACATGTCCTAAGTTTTCTGCGTAACACCGGATCTAAGTATATGTATGCTGGTAAAGCATTTTCCCTGATACGAGTCGTATCAGGGAAAATGCTACCTCATCATACGACACGTATCATACGACAAAATATATACATAGGTACCTAGCACCTACAGAATTTAATCCTGCTGGGTTATGTTGTCAATGTGATCGATCTCTGTTCAATAATAATCATCAAAGTAACTTGATAGATAACACTTTAATTAAAAACGGATCAATAATGAACACGACATAACAATCAGAATCAGAAAGAACGTCATTAACTCATTAAGTAACAGTTGGCCGTTCAAAAATTAGCGCAAATCTAAACTAAAACGTGTTGACACATTAAACACACGCAACTAAACACTCCAAAAATAATCTGGCAACCATCACCAGAATTACAAAAGAGGCGGGCTTCTTTCCGACGTTCCAACACTTGATCGTTGTAAATAAATAAACCATGCACTACACTGCTTACGAAAATAAATCTAATGCAGATACAACACTCAATCGACGGTGTTCAATCAAAATACGCACATATTCACGAATGTAAACAAACGATCTCTCGTCTAGTTTACACGTTTTAATAATAAACACGATCTTTCACACGGAGATTATATGTCATACCTATTCTCATTCAAAAGTTACCACTTTGTCGCCTATTAATATAGACAATTATCTACAGTATTTCTATTTCAGAGGGACTTTATTGACAACTGACAAAGCGATACCTTTTGCTTAAGAATAATGAATAAAATAAATACTCACAGCCGGGCGATATACCGTTCTCCTTCATAGCGCAGCGGAATGGATAATAAGTGCCTGGCAGCACCTTGCCATACATTGTCCGATCCATCTTCGGCCAATAGAGTTGTTTTTTAGAAATAAAACACCCACAGTATCAACACTAGTCACTGCGCACCATAATCACAGCCTACACTGCGCCTGCGTCACCCACACGCCGCGAAAATGCAGAAAACACTTGCATCAATAAACAGTTACCTGTCAATCATACGTATAACAGTGCGTAAACACTTTAAACTCTGTCATAAGTACACCACTATACCAAAGCGGCTTCAAGACTGAGCTACTGGTCAGCGATATCGTCATGCATCTGTCGATAAGTTAGTGATAACTTGATAAGTGATAAGGCAATGTCACGAGGGCGAGGTCGCGTGCGACTAGTCGTGGTCGCGTCCTAGTCGCGACTGCGCGTTGTCGTCGGCGCCCGCGCTCCAGCTCTGGAGATTATTTATACGCGGATCAAGTGCACTCGTCAAAGTTGATTGTTCTTCAAGGAAGAAGTTGAGGCTACATACAGTACTTATTCGTAGTAGAGCATTGGGTGGCAATACCCTAAAGAAGTTCTCAACGACAAAATAAATGTAAAACCCGATAGCTAACGGACCATTAGATGCCATCCTTTTTTTTATAATAGAGAAAATAATGACTAAATTTGAAAAATACCTAATTAGCAGAACAGAGGTCCTTATAGATCAGTATTTTTCAATATGTGAGTCGTGAAAGTCGAGAAAATGAAACGCAGAGAGCTGAGAAAAGGAGGTCGCGAAAAATTACGATTATAAAATTTTTCACACGCCAAGCGCACTGAAAAAAATTTGAAAAATCCTTTATAAATAAAAGATATACCGTAAAAATATGTTACTTCGAAGTTGTCGTTCGTCGGATTCATTAGCGTAAATAAGTATAGTAATCTCTTCGACTTGAGTGCGAAGTGTTTTACTGCTTCAAACTCTTCAAAAACCTTCACCTTTTTCTTTTTTACAATTGTATTAAGTACCTTTTTAAAAACAGTATTGCACGTAACATCACTACAGCAGATGCGTCATCTTTAAAACCGTGCTCTTACATAAATTACGACTAATGTCATGGCTACATCATCATTTAAAACAGAGTTAATTTGCATCTAGTATTACCATTACAAAATGAAATATTACCGTTAGACGAGCAATAAAGCAATCAGTCTCTTCAGTAAATTTTAAAGATTCCAATCCCTTTGAAGGCGCGAGAAAGGGTGATCAATCACGCGATCTCTTACCGAACATCTTATAACCTTCTTGACATATAATTCTACTTGATTGTGTTCTTCCAAAAGCAGCCATAATCTGTGCGGCGCGAGTTTTATTTTTGAATGCCACGTCGAAGGGAAATACGATTTTAGGAAAGTGATTCGTCGATTTATTCTAATTTCGTTTTCAGTTCCCGCCAAAACACACTGAAACCGACGTCCGGTGCGCGGGAGTCGCGTGACAACGCTTCCGCCTTTAGAAAACATTCTCAACTCTAAAAGGTTATATTTTACTATAATTTTCCAACTAGTTACGACATAAGGGACCCTGCCAGTTTTACATTCCTTTAACAGTTTACGATAATCACTCGAAAGAAAACTGAAAGCTTTGATCTACAGTTTAGAGTTCTGTGAAATTCGTTAATTAAACACTTCGACGCTACTGAAATCCGACGAAGCTGTTAAATTTCCTAAGAATGCCTAAACGGAGGTGACAGAGCGAGCATCAGATTTTATTCGGTAATTATGAAAGAGACCTTTGACACCTGGTGAACGAACGATGTTACAAGAAGACAGATTGCTGTACATCCTTCAATTAAAGATACACCAGAAAGAGATGACCTTAGCTTAATTCTTTTTTGGATATTTAATCTATCTCTCTGACTGCGCCATTTAAGGCCTGATGTTTTACAGTAATGATGATGATGATGTCCTCCCAGACGTATCCGTCGACGGCGACATCCTGACAAGTTTTTTTGTATTTATTAATTTAAGGATGAGTATTACCTGCTATTCAAAAGGGGTTTACTTAACTATTGCGCGCATGGGCGCGCACGTGACTTGCAAATCCAAATTTGGTTTTGAAAGTCCGAAAGCACAAGACACAGTAGAGCTGTCCAGATGCGTTGTATGTATAGTTGTAGGAGGGCTTGGGCCGAGTTTTTCGGAGCTGGCGTTTGGCATCAAGATCTTCAAGCCGAGTGCGTTCAAAGTTATCTAGACCCGTATTGACAGCAGTTCGCCAGTCCGATCTCCGTGTTGCAAGCTCCTCCCACGTCTCACATGATATGCCGGTGGCTGACAAGTGGCGTTTTACGACATCCTTGTAGCGCAGGTACTGCCCGCCAGCCTTGCGTTTACCTGAGGCTAGCTCAGAGTAAAACACTGCCTTAGGCAGTCTCGATGGGGCCATACGCACAAGGTGCCCACACCAACGCAGTTGGCCTTTCATGAGCAGACACTCCATACCTGGCATGCCCGTTCGACGTAAAACCTCCGAGTTTGGAACACGATCCTGCCACCTCACCCGTAATATTGCTCGGAGACATCGTAGATGAAATGTGTCTAGACGTCTTATGTCACCTTTGTACAGACACCATGTCTCCGAGGCATAGAGCAGCAAAGGCAGACTAATTGCTCTATAAACGGCGAGCTTTGTGTGAAGGCTAAGATCGTGCGATTTCCAAACTCGTTGGTTCAATCCACCAAAGGCCGCAGCAGCTTTGGCAACCCTAGAGGAAACTTCGGACACTAGACGATTGTCACTCCGCAAAAGACTCCCTAGGTATCTGAATGTACCCACTTCGTCCAGTGCATTGCCCCTTAAATAAGCAGATGCATCGCTCGCAGATTTCCCTTTAGCAGGTTGTATAAGAATCTGAGTTTTAGATGCACTGATTACTAGGCCAAACTTGCTGCAAGATTCATCCAAATTATCCAAATAGCTCTGTAGGGCCTCCATGCTATCAGCCATAAGACAGACGTCGTCAGCGTACAGGATTTCTGTAACCGAGGCACACTGTAGTTTACGTTTAGCCCTGAGACGTGATAGGTCAAAAACACTCTTGTCCGTGCGAAAGTTCACCGATATCTGGTTGTTGCATTTCTGAAGTGCATCATTCATCACCGCTGAGAAGTAAATGGCAAATAGGGAAGGCGCCATGACACACCCTTGTTTAACGCCACTTGTGACTGGAAATTGCTCTGTGAAGGCGCTTTCATGACGAACGCGAGCAGTCATGCCCTCGTGAAATTGGCGCACTAAGTTGATAAACTTCACAGAGCAACCACACTTTTGTAACACTGTCCACAAAACCGTTCTAGGTACACGGTCAAAGGCCTTTTCGAGGTCCACAAAGCATAAATAGAGGTCACGGTGTTGCTCAAAACTTTTTTCCTGCATTTGTTTGACGACGAAAATAGCATCAACCGTACCTCTATTTGGTCGGAATCCACACTGAGATTCGGGAAGGAAGCTTTCGGCAAGTGTGTTAAGCCGCTTATTAATGATATGGGCAAGTATTTTGCCTGCCACAGAAAGCAAGGCAATGCCTCTGTATGAGCCACAATCTGAGAGGTCCCCCTTTCCTTTATAGAGCTTGGTGATAGTCGCATCCTTCCAGTCTTGTGGTATAACCTCGACATCCCAAATGTACTTTATGAGGTCAAATAGCCTTGACCTGATACTCGGTCCTCCATACTTGAAGATCTCAGATGGTAGGCTATCTGACCCCGGTGATTTACCGTTCTTCAAACGGTATACTGCAGCAGTAAATTCTGTAAACGACGGCGGATCATCTAAGTTCGGCGCAGGTGGCAGGTTCTCAAGCGAGCTGACATAGGATAGATCCACTCCTTGGCTACCGGGATTTAGGACTTCATTGAAGTGCTCAGCCCACCTAAGGAGTACCTTCTCGGGATCTGTTAGTTTCTTTGTTTTATCACGTGAGTAGACTGGGGCAGTTTTCGTACGACGAGGTCCATATACGGACTTCAGACCTTCGAAGAACTTTGCAGTTTGGCTGGTGTCTGCCAGCCACTGTAACTCCTTCGCTTTCCTCTGCCACCAGTTATTTTTCAGCTCCCGAATTTTCGCCTTTAGTTCCTGCTGGATGATGTTACGCTGTCCCACATCACCAACACTCCTTAAAGTGCACCGAGATCTCTCTACTAGTTGCCGTATGTCCGCATCAGATTCATCGAACCAGTCTTGGTTTTTCTTTTGCGGCCTACCTAAAGTCTGTAAAGAGACCTCATAAAGAGTCTGCGCGTAAGTGCTCCATTTACAATCAACTGAAGGAGCGTTAAGGGCATGGGACATCACCGCATCGAACTCAAGGTCTAGCTTGTGCCGCATTTCTTCATCGTAAAGAAGCTTTGCAGAATCTAGAAGTGACGGGATCTTATGATTTGCTCTACGCGGCGGCTTATACTTCAGCCTCATCTTGGATCTTATAAGTCGATGGTCGGTCCAGCCCTGAGCCCCTCGCATTGCCCTTGTAATGAGTACGTCGCTTATGTCACATTTGCGTACAATAATGTAGTCAAGGAGATGCCAGTGCCCAGAGCGTGGATGCATCCAAGATGTTTTATACTTATCAGGTTGTCTGAAGAAGGTATTCGTTATGCTTAGATTAAATTCCGAACACAGGGTGAGTAGGGCAACACCATTAGAGTTGCACTTACCCACCCCATGTTTTCCAAGAACGTCCCTCCAGGCAATGTGCTCAGTACCAACACGCGCATTAAAGTCCCCGAGCAAAATCAGTTTGTCACAGGGCGGAATATTCTGCAAAACCGCACGTAAACCTTCGTTGAACGCAAGTTTGTCATCGTCAGATGCTGTCATGGTGGGGGCATAAACGCTCACAAGGTGCAGATATTTCCTATTTTACAGTAATAGGTACTATGAGGCAGCTTTTTATGCATTTAGATTTTAGCCATAACTGCTTTAACGTTAGCTGAAAAAAAACTGAATCCACATATTTCTCAGAACATGACTTTTGATTACAAACGCGCTTGATCTGTTCATTCGTTTGGTAGCTACGACGATGGTAGACCCATAAAATGCACATGTTTTGAGGCAGGTGTTTAAAAATTCAGTGCATTTTGACATGTACTTAAAGCGGGGGTACCTATGAAATTAGGCATATACTGTATTTATTTTTATTACCTCTGTGGAATGCGAGAATGCTATGGTGAGGTATTTTACCTACACCGACAAAGGGCATTAAACATGCCATTTAACACCGTTGTTCCTATAATTACTGAGTTTAACACCGGCCGACGCACCAGCGCACGCCGCGCCGTGACTCTGGCGTGTTCATTAGAACAAATTGCAGTAAACGTGTGTCTTCCTAACCTGGCCCCTATTGTTTCTCTAATAAGGAAGTCAATATTTGAGCTAAGCGCAAGCGTAGGGGCCGATGTTCTGAATACTAGCTGAGTAGTTGCCTCATAAGACCAGTACCTAAGTATCTCCATGATTAGGTCCGACTGCTGAGGCACAGGCCTCATTATAGAGATTCATTGTATGCACACGGCTAATTGAGTACGCGTGATCAGAAAGAGTTAAAATCATGCATTAAAATAAAGAGTGACGGCCTAATTAGGTACCTAATACAGTTTTCTCTATTCTTAAACTTCTTCATGTATAAGCAACAAGTAAACTCGTAATGCCTAATATGTTTCGAGAAGGCTCGTACGCCTGGGTTTAAAAACAGAGACCTCCGAAAGTAGTTCTTGTCAAGTATTTCAAAATAATACTTTTATTGGACTAACTATTATTCATCATCTCAGCCATAAGACGTCCACTGCTGAACATAGGCCTCCCCCTTATGGGGGGTGAATGCCATAATCGCCACGCTTGGCAGGCGGGTTGGCGATCGCAATCGAGTACACCGAATTTGAGGGACGCTGCTGCCCGTCCACCGGTGGTCTTGTACGTAGTTTAAGGACATACCCGGGTCCGGGTAACTATTATTACTAAATTATAATTAAACTAAGGCGCTTTCCCGCAACACAGGCCTAGCCTCACAACCTGAGACCCCAAAAATATTGTTTCTACGCGTTAATAGCCGAATAAGAATACACTATCACTTTTACGTGTCTCTTAAGAGGTCCACTGATTAACAGTCCGCCGGACGGTATCGGCCTGTCAGTTAGAACAAAATTTTGACAGTTCCGAACAACTGACAGGCCGATACCGTCCGGCGAACTGTTAATCAGTTGGCCCCTTTATACTGGATGGAGTAAAGCGATGCGCTTACTCAGCGTTGGGGGCAACTAACTACGTGCAAATACAAACCACTGCGTTTATGACGAAAACATAGGCATGGAGGGAAATGCTAAAGCTGTGGGAAAGTTGCGCGCAAAGCAAACTGCGAGCTTAGTAACACAAACTGTGTTTAAACTTTAATGACCTCAGCCAAGTACGTAGTTTAATTAAAAAGAAAAAATAAAAATGCACCGCCTCGGGTCAGATTCTTCCTCGCAACTTGGAACACAGGACCATTGTATTTGTAGTTTAATTAGCAAACGGGTTTGCTAAACAGGATAATTAATAGCTGCTTTAAATAATTCTGAACCTTTACTTAGATATTACGAACCGGAAAGGTTAATATATATTTATTTATTTTATCTTTTAAGATATCTTTTTTCACTCGAATGAGCTGGTGCCGCTGGTCTCTTAAACAACACTTTTAGTCCGATTTACTTAATTTAAAGGTAGCTTTTAGCTAAAAATGCAATATTAATATAATTTTCATTATCTTTTGGACTATCGATTTGAACTTGCCAAATGACAATACGAAACCTGCTTCACCCTACACTGGAACCGTCGGTGTTATAATTAGTACCCATAGACTTGCTTAGTTTGAGGTTAGGTCGATCTGTGTAAGATTGTCTCCAAATATTTATTTAATTTATTTATAAGTAACAATGAAGCTAATAATACCTAGGGTTAAACTGATTAGTCTAGACAGCTAGTAGAGAGCAATGTGCTTGAAGCAGCGCAGCGCCAAAATCAATCCGGTCGCTGCCAATAGTGAAATAAAACATTACATCAATCGAGTGTGTACACCGAGTTTATTACAACAATATTTACGATTATTTAGTTTAAATCAAGGTACGATCATTTATCAAATTAAACACAAATTGAATTACTAAGCCGGCGGGTCGCCTTTTATGCTAACGCCTACAATTTAAGTTAAGGTTGCCTCCAGAATCTCGCGAACTAAATTGACAGGTCAATGTGCACAAATGATACCACAGTTTGGCCAGTGCTGTTCATATCGATATTTTCAAAAAAGTTTGAATTAGAGAATATCGCGAGAATTCACCACTAGCGGCGCTACTGTTGCGCAGTCAGTTAAAATGTATCTTAAAGTAATTTAAATTATTTTACAAATGTTACTTGGTATTTCGAAAATTGTGCAATTTTATAGTAATAAATACAAGGATATTGGATAAACATATTGTAGGTAATTAAATAAATATATTTATTTTATTTTATTTGTTAGGAAAACTTACAGCTAGAGTAACAAGTTGTAGGTGATAACATAGAAACAGTGGTATCGTCTTGGGTCGTCCCATTCGTTTTTCGTCAAGTTCTTAAATTAGTCCTATTCTGCTTTCGTCACCCATTCTACATTCGTCACAATCGTCGGTGGCTTTCAATGTAGAATGAGTGACGAAAGCAGAATAGGCCTAATTCAAGAACTTGACGAAAAACAAATGGGACGACCCAAGACGGTACCGAAACAGTGATTTTTGGCTCAAAATACAAATAAGGCCGACCCAGACGGGGAAATAAGATAAGATTTCTCATTTATTTTGTGTGGTGTGGGTGGACGTAAAAATTAAATCGTCTCGGTGATCCCTATAGCGATTTTAATACCCCACGCAGTGCAAGTATTATTTTAAACGTACAAATTCTATGAAATTATGACGTATTAAATAACAGTTGCACTGCGTGGGCTATCAAAATCGCTGCAGACTTTTCTTGGTCTAACTTTAATTATCGATCAATCTCATCTACCGGTCACATTATATAAAATTAAATCACCAATTTTAGATTTTTGGCGACAACCGCGAGCTCTTGATATAAACAACTTGCCCCCAGACCTGCATATTAAGAGCCAACAGGAGTGGTCAGATCTCCTTACAAACGTACTCGACTTTTTCCTCCGTGGGTTTTGATACTAGAGCAATGATTTTTTTTAACACAGATTAATATTGTCAATATCTGTGTCGGACCGTTTTGCTTTTTTTGATATTTTTGTTTTTTAAGGCGCTAGAGCGTTTCAAAAATGGCCAAAATGGCCGCATTGACTATGCCGCAATTAAAGGCATAGTATTCAAAACTGATATCAATTAGCCAAAAAAGCAAAACGGTCCGGCACAGATAATTTCATAATCATTTAGATTTCCAAATTTGGTTACGATTGGTTAAGTTTTGGAGGAGGAAACAGTCGAGTATGAAACCTCGATTTTTGAGATTTTTACGCAGGATTTTTCGCCTTGTCCTTATCGCACTAGTTTCAGGAGCCGCTTTCGTTAGCGAGATGGGTATATTTACCTGAAATATTTAAAACTCAGCTCCTGTTTCGTCTTAACATTGAAATTTGCCAGTTTCACACCCACACCTCCTGATTTGATTGGTAACGTCACAATCTTATAATCGAATCAACCACTTTTCTCGTCACATTCATACAAATCGAAATCGTTTGTGACCCCTTTATAATTATCACATGGGTAGTAAGTGCATCTTACTTATCGATATCATTTTATCGACATATACCCCTGACTATTTTTTCTTTGCCATTCCTGGTATCATTTTATTTGTCAAACTCATGTCAATTTAGTTCGCGAGTTTCTGGAGGCAACTTTAAGTATGATTTTCGTCGACTTTTTAATAAAAATTTGTGGAACATTTTGTTCTAACAAACTATGCTACTATTGTCCTCCGACTGAGGGGACAGAACACCAACCAAAAATTTTTATCCACCCATTACGTTCAAAACAATTATTTTATCAACAATTTTAGATAAAATATAAAGTATTTTTTATTAATAACCACTATTTACCAGGCAGTAATCTTTACCAAAAAAAAAACAACTTTACGCACTCATTAAAAAACGCACAAAACTTGTCCCACAATGGAACACCGTTTATCATACGGCGGAACACGCGTACACTGGCGGACGAGCCGCAAAGCTGCGGTGACGTCACTATGATGCCATGGACGTTATCAACAGCCTGATTCCCTCCCCGTATAAATATCTGGCTCCGCGGGAAGAACGGCGTAAGTGACTGGTTCTATAGTCAATTACCTTTTGGTGTGTTGCTGTTAGCGCACGGCAGTGTGACAGTCAAGTTTAGGACAGTGCGGGTGTATTTAATTAGTTCTGTTTCAATAATGAGGGAATGGAATTAAAGATTAAATATCCTTTATCCAAAAGGTTTTTATTGAATAATTTGTCCACTACTTCATTCGAGACAATGGAGAGCCAGCATGAGGACCACATATTTGGTTTTGATTTCAAATGATTCCTGGGGGCACAAAGTAAAATCTCTTGTCCCATTCAAATTACATGCCAGAATAAATATTGGCACAGTAATTTAAAAAATAATCTAAGGGACCTAGTTTTATGCCTATTTTACAACTTTATAATAGTGGGATATATAACCAAATTCGTGGTAGAGTTAGACCAAGAAAAGTCTGCAGCGGTTTTGATAGCCCACGCAGTGCAAGTGTTATTTATACGTCATAATTTCAGAGAAATAACACTTGTATTGCGTAGGCTATCAAAATCGCTGCAGACTTTTCTTGTTCTAACTCTAAGACATTTATAATACACCTAGTCTATTTTATTATTCGGTAGAAGAAAATGACATTTCATAATATGAACATAAAATAACATTCCATAGTATGAAATAGAGATGCCCCGAATAGTGAATTTGGCCGAATACCGAATACCGAATATTCGGCGCCCCCTCTCGGCCGAATACCGACGAATACGATCGGCATAACATGCGAACATTTTGAGTCACAATTATTACGAAAACTGTTCGCCAACAAAGCACAACGTTTGCTAAGATATATTTTTATGTTGAACAGAATTAAAGAATGTAGTTAGAGTCAATTAAATCAGACCCACTATACAAATTAAATATTTTGGAATCAACAAATGCTCAAAAACGTGCCTTCGTATTTAACCACTTTCCAAGAATACATTTTAAATATTAAATATACCTAGTTATTGATTATTTTTTTGTGATTTTTTTCTTTTTAGGTAGGTGCAACAGATATTTGGTATTCGGCCGAATAGTAGGCAACATTCGGCCGAATACCGAATATTCGGCAAATTGGCCGAATAGGCCGAATACCGAATAGTTGCCGAATATTCGTGGCATCTCTAGTATGAAATGTCATTTTAGTCTACGGAAAGATTTTATATATACTGCTTAAATTTGGAGCCAGTGAGATCATCTGGTTAGTAAAGTAAGTTATATGAGTCAGTTTTTAAACAACTTAGTCACATAAGTAACGATCCTTTCACGAGGTTTGCCGTGTTTGTAAACTAAAGCAGCAAGTTTAAAGTTTACTATTTCAATATGTAGTTGTACGGCGACAGGATATTGGTTAGCTACGTCAAAACATCTCTAATTGGATTGTAAATATCGAAGGAACGGTGTTATTAGAAACCTAGAAGATTTGAGGTGACTTGGGTTCTTTACAATACTCGTATTGTCAATATTTCGTTGCTTCGTGACATTTGTGATAATGATTAGTGTGCATCGTGGATTCAAGTGTACAGTCAGCCAAGAAAGTGGTCTACCACTTTTCGACTCTAATCAGATGATAGAGTCGAAAAGTGGTAGACCACTTTCTTGGCTGACCGTACTAGTTAACTTTCTTCAAAAAAAATCAAAAGAAAGGGTTAAGGTTATTTATGATACCTATATAATATCGTATATATAACGTGGCTTATCTATAAGTAAGCTAAACACTAGGATCCGTGACCATCCAAGTCAAGAAGAGCTTAATAGTAGTTATATTAACATAAGTAGGTAGTCAAATGATCCACAAAGGTCAACACATCTTGGTTCCGTTGGTTTTTAGAACAGGATGACTAGGTAAAAATCTCACTCGTATTTAGAATATACTACATAATAGTAGGTGCCTACTTAGTAATTTTAAGCGAACGAAGCCACACGCTATAGCTAGTTTATAATAAATCCTGTAATATTATTCTGTGATACACACAACACACAACACGTTTAAGTTAAGGATCCTTTGAACCACACAAACGAAACGCTTGCAGCAAATAACTATTACCATCAAGTACTTGTAAGTTTGTAAATGTGTAATTATCTGTGAAAATTTACCACATTGTGGGTTGATAATAAGGTCAATTTGTAAAGGTCATATGTATATTTTTATCTTCGCATACAACAATGTATATACCTAAGACACTTTAGTTTAGAGGATACCCCAAAAGTTTATGTACTTACTTGGTAATTCTGTACAGCGGTCACCACGACACAGGCCTAGCCTAGTGTAATTTTATCTTCTTTCTTTTTATTTAATAAACGAATTTTTATTTATATATTTTTATTATTTTATTAGGTATCTTGGTGGCAATACTGCCTTATTAAATACCGACAATAGGCCCTTTGCTTGCACCGGCACAAATTGTGTAACAGTCCCTTGGTCCTGGGCGGATGAGCCAGGCGTGTCACACGCGTAACATTGCGTTGCGACACCGCATAGCTAACGAAGCACAACGACACAATTAACTTGATTAGAAACTACGGGAGTGTCCGGGATTAACGGCTTAATGTTACCATTTTAAAACATCGTAAGTCCATTGGGTTACTTGAGAAGATACGCCGTTTTTGGTAACGGGGTTAAGTGGACATTGGGTGTGATAATGGCCTAAGGGAATTCTATACGCATCGTTAAGATTATGGGGTTTAGATATGACACTCGTTGATGGTCATAGGGCAATAACGCGAGCAAAGTCGCAGGAAAAAGCTAATAATTAATATGATCAAGGTATTGTGAATTGTGAACAGAGTGGGTCAAAGTCGACTTCTGAACTTTCATTGAGGTTCCTTTTACGGTAAAAAAAACATTTTTATGGCAATTATAGTCCTATGTTTATTAAAGTTTATGTAATTTATGCAGCTCTTTTAATTTCTGGGATAAGTCTGGTTTTCTTACGATGTTTTCCTTCAGAAGCGACCGGTAAATATCGAACTATATTTCATATATAAGTTCCAAGATATTTATGAGTACGAGCCGGACACGGCTTGCGACCTTAAGTTTCAAAGTTGCACGCCGTACGTACACAAGGTTCAAATGTAACTCCTGAGAAAATACCCGTTACAACCATGACGACGTAATGGCTACATTAAAATACCCATTGCACGCACCCATGGTCATTACCGTCCTAAACTATTCCTGTACTGTTACGTTACGTACCAATCAATTATCCGTCCGGCTAAATATACACGGGAGAATGCTATCCGTCACTGAGAGCACAAAACATTTGGGTCATACAGAAGGACAGCTCATACAAATACAGTGTGGGCGATGGTACAACGCAAGGGAACAAACAAGAAAACTCACGAATTTAAATAGATATTTTTCAATCGAGGAGATCTGATATTCATTGCAATGCAACCATAGTCATTATCGTCCTAAACTATTTCTGTACTGAGCGGCTACCGCGATAGCCGAAATTCGCAAATTGCGGGCATTTTTCTCTGTCACTCTAATTACGCCTTCATTTGAGTAAAAGAGAAAGATCCCCGCAATTTACGAATTTCGGTTTTCGCGGTAGCCCCTCTGTTTCGTTACGCACCAATCAATTATTCGTCCGACACGGGAGAATTGATACTATCCGTCACTGAAGGCATAAAGCACTTGGTTCTTACAGAAGGGAAGCGCAATTTGTTTTTCAATATAGACAATTGTGTCATTTAAGTCTTTGAGTTTCAATTAGAGGTCTCATACTAACAGACTAAGTATTAGTAAGGTCTCGACTATTATGTATTAACTTGGCCAGGAAACATAACAACAATAAATGTAGGGACACTTGCACGGCTAGCGTCCTCAAGTTTGACCAGGAGTTGAGATTGAATTGCCGCGGCTGTCGAATCTGTCGCTCTCCGCAGCAGCACTTGCACATGCGATTGAAACAGCCGCGAACCTGAGTAACTCTGGCCAGAGGCCAGATTTCTTGACAACCGATTATAATAATATTATAGCCGACGAGAATTCCTTATTTATAGTCTGTATCTTTAGGTGTTTAAAAAAGAGTAAACCAAAACTACACTCAAATGGCTTCTTAAGCCACTTGAGGGTAGATGAAAACATTAAATGATCAAATAATGTAGGTTGAAGTCAGGTCGTTCAGTGACAGATCCGGGTGGTTTTGTATTTGGTTGATTATATATATTATAACTACCCGAAAATGTACAAATTATTTGTTTTCTTTTTATTTAAGTACCTAAAGATACAGAGTATAGAGCCATCAAAGAATAAACTTCCACAACTCTATTGGTTTCCCACTTGGTCGCCAAAAGAAGGACAACAGAGACTGGACCTACTGTAGTTATAGCAAGCACGTTACGTTGATCTGTGGTATAGCTAAAGATAGGTATGCGGGGATGTTCGTTGTCAGTGTAGAATGCGCGGCATTAAGTGACAGCTATAAACTGGGAATGTTACAGTTTTCTAAATTCAGGACGTATATTTTAGGAACGTTAGTTAACCGTATCTTGATATCCTATGTCAACGGCTAACCCATTTCATTTCAGTCCGTCCAATTAAGGTACAGGAATGGCTGAATTTTAAAATTTACATAATGTGAGATAGCACTAGGTCAAGAATTTATGCAATTCAAAGGCTTTATTGACACAAAACGACATAAACCAGAATTCGACTCGATTTTAAGGGCACCTTTCGATTCGTAGTGAATCAAAAACATGAACGAAAAAGGTCGCCTACTTTCCACACAAGTAGGTGTAGGTACCTATTTCCATTCTACAGCAATTTCAACCCCTTGTTTGTATCATAAAATGCTTTACACTACACAACGAAGCCCCTTCAAACGAAATAGGCTAATCGTCGCAACGACCTTTACATAGTCTGTGTACCCTCGGTCTATAGGTTAGGCGTTTACCCGATTAGAAGGCGGGACCGTCCTACTACCCTCATGAAAGGTCTTATGTCAGTATAGGATTACCTGGAGATGGTACGTTTGGCGTGTTGGGATAGGCGTCATTAATCAAACGATGAGGGCGTCCGGCGTTACGAAAATGGCCAGCGTGCAGCGTCGCAATGCGAATATTAGTTAGGATTCGAAAAATGAATAATGCAAGAGTTGTTATTTTTTAGTGAATATAAAATTTGTAAGCAGTTTCTTGCTTTTCCATGCTTGACAAAACTATGCGAGCTATGGATCTTTTGATTCCACTGTGAAAATGGTTATTAGACCTACTTTGGAGAGTTCCATACAAATGAACTTGCTATTAACCATATCGTCGGGTGACAAGCAAAAGTCACTAACGAACACCATTGAAATTATTGGACGATAAACCGTGTTACAAGTGTAATAAAGTGCATTGTTACTTTAATTTTTTGATAGTACTTAGTGACTTTTGCTTGTCACCCGACGATATGACTGTTTCCGGTCACAACTGTACTGCCAACTAAGTGTAGGGTATATGTACCAAAAATCTAAATTAAGTATGCAGATGAAGAACTCTACAGACAGGAAATTTCATAAAAAAGTAAAGGAAGTTTTTGGACACTTTCTTCTATTGGCACATCTCTAATCCATTCTATACAATAGATTTGTATCACAGGATCTGTTTGAGCCGGTATAGCATTATTTGACGTTCATAAGCGCATTGTAATTAATATACCAGCTTGAATAAACTATTTTTTTATCTTTTTTTTAAACCCCGAGTGAAGTTATAAATTAAATGCTATAACAAGCTGCATGCATGCAGTAGACCTAGCAGTAGGGATTGAATTACTAACATGATTAATTCTAATCATGTGACCCATCCGGTGAATGGTGTAGTTGAAGCATCCATTAATCCATTTATAGGCAAAGTTTAGTATAGGATGAAAGGAACTCGCACCTGGGTCATTCTAAGTTAAGAGGTATTAACGGTGTCCATGATAAATATCCATACTTTTCTTAAACAATTTAAATAAGTTATGGTAATTTCCCTTAAAATATTGCATTTCCTCTATATACAGTCAATTTCAATTAATTAATTAATTCTATTTTGTCACAATTGCACCTCAAACATGCAAAAGTCCCCTCCCCTGGCCTGTCCCTTTGAAGGTTTTTCAATAAATCAGTAACTTTATCCAGATGTATTTCCCATAAATCCGTTAAATTTGATATACTTCTTAAATTAAAACAAATATTGATTGTAATGTTATTAATAAAATCCTTTAAACTTTTCTTTTTCATAAAAAATATTTATGTTAAATTTTGTCCCCCAGATTCTATGTCTCCTACCCTGGCCATTATGTAAATGTAAAAATATTGGGTTTATAGCTTTAATTATTGCCATTTTAATCCCAATAGCAATGCATTTCATTCAATACTAACGACCAACCCTGCGACAGTCATCTTTTGGTTCCGATTGTCAGTCATTTTGATCATTGACCTCTATACTTGACAATGTTGTTTTATGAAAGTGATATCTCCCCTGGTCAGTTTTATTTCAAAATTATTGATATAAATGCTTAATTGTATTTGTATATTTACTATAGTTTATGCATAGATTATATAAATACTTTAATTTTATCATTTACAATAAATACTTGCACAATTATATCTGATTTGACATGAAAAAGTCACTCCCCTGGCGTCTTTCCCCTGGCGCATAATTTTCCAAAATGTACAGTGGAGGTATGAATTCTTGTTTAAATGAATCATTACACTTTAATTTGCTCGAATTTCTAAGACGGCTGGTCAAAATTTCGATTTTGTTTATGTTTTTAAAGAGATCAGGGGAGAGACCCTTCTCTCTTTATTACATAGAAAAAGTACGGTCCTTCCCCTGGTGTCTTCTAAAATGGTAAAAAATTAAAAAAATGACTGATTAGCTTACACATATTTATAAAAGAGTTGTTTCAATAGAAATATTGTATAATTAGATCAAAATACTAACATTTATGTTGTGCCACTTCTTCATACAAGCGATTACCTCTTAACTTAGAATGACCCACCTATTAACTGAAATCTCTAAAGCTTATAATTTATACAAATTGATATAAACTTTAACCCCCTTATTCATAAACGCGCTACAAGCCTCAATTAGCTAATAATTGTTTGTCTCTATTCTTTATTCTTTAAATAAATCTATCTGGCATTTTACCTTATGCATTTGTAAGAAAGGGATAAAATATAATTTAACTAAATCAGGCTCGTAAAGTTTTATGAATAAAGGGGGAATTGTTTATGATTTAAATATTTGAAGGCCATATTAGTTAACCTTTAAAATTATCCCTGTTTCAACTACAGCATTTTTGGTGTATTAAATGTTTAATTTTTTCTTAAAGAATTAAATTCCGTTAATTTCTTATAATGGATTTAAAAGCAACCTTAACTAGATTACATTTGGTACTTTAAAAAGATATGTATTTAATGAAAAAAAAATCCATTTAAAAGAATACAAATAATTAAGTAATGTTAGGACAAGCAAGGCATTCCCTCATTAATCTGCAGAAACCGTATTCTTAAACTAGGGGGCTATTCATAAATTACGTCATTTCAAATTAGGGGGGGGGGGGTCTGGACATTGGATGACGGTAGCATGAAGTAGGAGGAAATGGGGTCATTTGAAGCATGATTTTTGGATGATTATAAGGGGAGGGGGGGTCGAAAATCGTCAAAAATCGATGACGTAATTTATGGACAGCCCCTAGATGCTAAAATACCAATTCATAAGTTTTGCTTACAATTGTTGTATGAATAATAGTTTCTATCAATCTAACATTGAATTTCTTGGCAATAACGTGATGAATGACCATGATTCACTAATTCAATACTAAACGAAAATAAACTGAATGTGAAGTGACTCACAATTGAGAATAATTCATAATTTAAGTTTAAAAATGATATTTTATAATCTTAATATAAAAATCGACTATTAGAGCTAATAACTTTCTTGAATTAAGATTATATACTGTAAACATTATTTGGGAAAATAAATATTTCTATTTATGCCGAAAATTGGCCTTAACCCTTCAACTGCCTTGTTCCGTATCCGTCCCAGACAATTCGGACTGTAATAAACAGTTGAAAGGTTATTGATTCAGTCGCAAATTTTTGACACAGGTGTTCGAGGAGTTAATAGAAGCCAGGTACGAAGATAAATGTAACAAGACGAACAAATTGTCGCTTCTCCAAAATAAGTTGAAACAGTCTTAAATCGAGGCTTTCTAAAAAGTTAGCGCTGTAACGTAAATTTAGCAGACTCGAAACCAAGAATTTTGCAATAAAACACGTCATTAAGGCACCAGAGCAAGTAAAACAGGTTATGATAACAGCAAATTAACTCACCCAAATCATCCATGGTGTTTTCCAGAAATGTTTCACACTATCACTATTTAACTTGAGCTTTTTGTTTTGGCACCACTAGTAAACAAAAATAAACATTATATGGCGGAATAATACTTAAAAATACTGCAAAGAAAGTGCAAGAAATAACAACCTAAATATGGCAAATAGCGAATTGTTTGGATTTGTCATCAATGACAGTCAGCCGTCAGTGTAAACTCATGCTGTTTGAAACATTGATTTCATCGCCTTAAATCAATGAAAAATGAACTCGTGACTCAAATAGCTTACATTGTCACACCTAGCACGTTCAAATTCTAGATTTATTTTGTCTTTATAAGCCATTTTTATGTTTACTTTCCAATAATACAGTAATAGATGCTGACAAAATTATTCACATGTAGTCCTTTTGTAAGTACAAATTTATTGAACAACTATATTTTGAAACGAAATGTAGTTAATTTATTTCAAAGTGTGGCATTCATACATATTTTTCAAATGTAGTTTCTGAACGTGCGCACTTGCTCATCTTTCGTAGTTGTATCGATTGAATAAATAAAATAAATTCTTCGAGATCCCTGACTTGTGAACACTACTACATTTATAAAACAGTATGAGCACTACGGGGGAGCAGTTGACCTTAGCCAGGGACATAAAGAGAGCCATTGAGCTGCTCGAGAAGCTGCAACAAAGTGGTGAAGTGCCAGCTACTAAACTCGCTGCCTTGCAGAAGGTGTTGCAAAGTGATTTCCTGAATGCCGTTCGAGAAGTTTACGAGCACGTCTACGAGACTGTAGATATCCAGGGCTCGGCTGACATTAGAGCTTCAGCCACTGCAAAGGCGACCGTGGCTGCGTTCGCAGCCGCCGAAGGCCATGCTCATCCCAGAGTTGTAGAACTTCCGAAAACTGAGGAAGGTTTAGGTTTCAACGTAATGGGCGGTAAGGAGCAAAACTCCCCTATTTACATCTCTAGAATCATCCCTGGTGGCGTTGCTGATCGTCATGGAGGACTGAAAAGGGGAGACCAGCTGCTGTCAGTGAACGGCGTATCCGTGGAAGGTGAGAACCACGAGAAAGCTGTAGAGCTACTGAAGCAGGCTGTTGGCTCTGTAAAGTTGGTAGTCAGGTACACTCCCAAAGTTCTGGAAGAAATGGAAATGAGATTTGACAAGCAGAGGACTGGTCGCAGACGAACCAACTACAATTAAAAAATCCTCAAGCTAAGCTTGATGTTCAAGCTATGTATTATCATTTATAGGAGCACTGGAACAATTTGTTTTGGTAAAATGGATCCTTATTGATGAGTGTCTTAGTATGTTATTTATCTGTTAATATTTTACCTAATTTTCATATTGACTGCCATGCACAGTTTTACATGCAATATTTTATGCACTTTGCATCATGGTTCAATATTGGATGTTTGCCCTGTAAATATGTATAAGTGAGAGACACTTAGAGCTTCCCCACAATATATTAAAATTGATGCATTTACTTCTATTAATTGAAACCAGCAGTTGGTTGTCATTGTGAAGTGTTTGCCATGGGTATAGTTTGACAGGACTATGCTCAGGATAGAGTGGATGGTACAAGACACAGTCTTTTCCCTTTTATGAGATGGACTAATCAAGTGAAAATTTTCACAAGGTCAGACATAAATTGCATATGACTTTGTCAAATGATGTTTTTAAACCCGTAATCACAACTTTCACCTTTGGTTACGCTTTTTGATTGTACAGCTCAGTATGCATTTTACATTTGTATGCATCCTTGGTATTGAAAGAAAAAAATATTATAACCAACTGTTATTGAATATGTTGAAAATGTAAAAAGGAAAAGTATTATATGCCTTATTTATAAGTCATTAATAGTTTTGTATCATTGATGCCAAATATATTTGACTCAATTTACTGTAAAACATTTACTCGTTAGTTGTATTAGATTGAATGCACATATTGTATTATTTTAGATGTTAAGAATATTATTACAAGTTAACTTATAATTTTCAATTTACTCAATTTATAAGTCATGTATATTGATATTATGAAATGGTACTTAATTGTGTTTAAAGTATATGAGTTACTGAAATAAAAAAGGAAAATAAAGTCATAATTTGTTTTTATTTTACAAATATTTACATCTTATAAGTTACAAAATTTAGAACATGAGTCATCTAGTCATTGATATAATATTTATAACAGAGTGCTAAAATCCACGGCAATTTGTGCCATGATTATAAAAATGGTGCCCATGCTTTCAAGACACAATTTTCTTGCTCTAGAAGTCTGTTATAAAACCCTACTTATACTTAGATTTTCTAATAAGGAAAGGAAATAATTACTCAAGTCCATCTAGAAACATGGACTTGAGTAATTATTCCCTTTCCTTATTAGATAATCTACCAAGCATCAAAACTACCAAATTTATAATTTCCCTCTTTCTTAGGCTTCTTAGCTGGAGTCTCATCAGGCCTAGCCTTACTACCGGAAGGTTCTAGATTGAGGTATTTGCCCACTCCGGTTCTAAACACTTTGAGAGGCTGCGTAGAAGCCTTTTTGGGCTTCACACCCGTGCCTGCTTCTTCCGCCTGCTTTTTTAATTCTGCTGCTCTCTCCTCCATAAGCTGAAAAAGAGAGACAAATTAAACAATTGCTGTAATACACATAGTAGATCAGCCAGAAAGGTAAACTCCTAATGTTTATATCTTAGGGTGGTATTTTACCTATCCAATTTCTTTGTCTAATGTGTATTGCGTCTCATATTTTTCTCTCACTTTCATGAGAGAGTGAGACGCACTGACATTGGACAGGTGGAATACCACCCTTAGTTAAAGGTATTCAACAAAAGGCTCATTTTATTTGGTGTCTACTGTAATGCTATCTGACAAGGGCCTTGCTCCTGGCTAGGAGGAGTGGGGGGGGGGGGGGTTAAAGATTCCTACACCTATGACCCAATGACTAATTTTTTTTCTGACTATAGAGTTCTTCAAATTTCTGAAACATACTTGTTCTTCAGCCTCAGCGAACGGGTCGACGAACACCTGCGCAGCCTCAATAACAATGTCGTGTATGGGGCGGTCCTTGTTGTCCACTCCTATCTGCTCCATGGTGTTGAGAGTGTCCACTCCGCCGACCAGCTTGCCGAATATCGTGTGCTTGCCGTCCAGCTGTTTGCACGACCGGAAAGTGATGAAGCTGGAATTCATTTAAAACAACATTTAGAAACTTTAGGAAAAAAAATAAAAAACTGGTACTAGTTTATACCACAGAATTATTATTTATTAAGAGCCCAGTGTCCCACTGCTGAGCAAAGGCCTCCGGGGCCTCCCCCCTCTTTTTTTCACTCATCTCTGTTTGGTGCAAGCCTCTCAAAAAGGAGCTATCGCCGAAGAGAGTGAGCATCAACACCCACATATGGAGTTCCATAATAAGAATTTCGGAAGTTTTTATTTATTTATTACGAACCAATTCTCTGACAGCGTCATCTGTGTCATAGACATAGGAATATCTTTTACTTTGTCTGTGTTGAGCTTTGCGCTAGCATCATTATATTTTTAAATAGAATCATAATATTGGCACAATAGGGACCGTGCGCGTTGGAGGGTCTGCCATCTTGTGGCCTGAATCGCGCACATATAGCATGTACATTGCCAAAACAAGTGCTACCATCTACCGTTCTCGTCGGTACGTTTCCTTGTGCATAGTTCTGGTTCTGCCATCTTGTGGGCTACATCGGAAGCATAAACGACACATTTACGCCTCGCATCATATGCTGCCCCCTATAGTACGGGGCCTATTAGGTCAATTAGCAGTCAAAGTATCAATGTTCTGAAGAAAGAAGTGCCAATAAGTTCCTTTTCGGAAGGTAAGGTAAGATGAACTCGAGAATGAACCAGTAAGAGAAATGATATTGTACTAATAATATAAACTTATTAATTGGTGGATCGAGTCCGGAACACCATGCTATGCTCCAAGACCCAAATCGTCGATGTAGCTCGGAAGGCGGCCAAGCTAAAATGGGACTGGGCTGGTCACGTCTGCTGAATGCCGAATGTGTTGTGGGGCAAAATCACTTCGGAGTGGGAGCCCGAAAACTCAAATCGGGGACCTGGCAAACCCTGCCGGCGATGGCGGGATGAACTAGACTCCTTCTTAAAGGAGTGGCCAGACATAGCACTTGACAGAGATTTGTGGAGAAATTGGGGGGATGCCTTTGCCCAGCACTGGGACACGACAGGCTCCAAATAATATAAACTTACAACTGTGATCCATTGCTATTGGGCCCCGAATTAGCCATGGCCAGCACGCCGCGCCCCGTGTGGGACAGGTTCGGTCTGATTTCATCTTCAAAGGGCTTCTTCCAAATTGACTCGCCGCCGAGACCCGTGCCGGTTGGATCGCCACCTTGGATCTAGAGTAAAAAGTGTATATTTTAAATATGTAGGTAAGTAAATTACTAACTGTCACTGTTGAGCGAATTATATTTACTGTAACTTACAACATCGTAATCGTAGTGTAGGCTTGGCAGTCTTTTTCAATACCAAATTCAGAATCAGTGGCGGATTTGCCCTAAGGCACAGTAGGCCCGAGCCTAGGGCGGCAAGATATTTAGGGGCGGCAAATTGTGACAAAAAATTCGCTGATGGTAACAAGAAATAACTCAAAATGTAGTCAATATTATGGGTGCCTAGAAAGGGGCGGCTATTGGGCCTGGGGCCTAGGGCGGCAAAGACTGCAAATCCGCCACTGTTCAGAATAGTAGGCACCTACTCGCTTTCGTAGGTATGGAGATGATACGATACATGCAGCATTTTGACGTGTGTCCCCATCATTTATGAAATTACTTCAATTGATGGATATATTTTATTTTAATGGATGAGAGTGAAAATTACCACAGTAGATGTCTCACTCCACTGTACAATTTATTTATTCATTTATCAATTAGGGTCCGGGCTAAATTAGTTGTTCAATACTTATGCTATGGAATGTCCAACTTACAGTCTCTATCTTTAGGTAGGTATTTAAATAAAAGTAAACAAAATCTACTCTCAAATGGCACCTTAAGCCACTTGAGGGTAGATGAAAAATTGAGAACATTATATGATCAAATAATGTAGGTTAAATTCGGATCGTTCAGTGACAGATCCAGGCGCTTTTGTATTTGGTTGGTTAACAAATATATGTTAGAACAACCCGAAATTTTACCTAAAGATACAGAGTATAGCTAGAACCCTAAGTGGCTTAACAATCACGGAGCGTGACTGTATCACAGTAAAACTCACCATAAAGTTCCTTATAGATCTGTGGAATTTGGTCCCGTTGTAGTAGCCGTTGTTGCAGAGCTTTATAAAGTTGTCGCAGGCCTTCGGCACGACGTCGCAGTACAGCTCGAAGTTCAGCGGGCCGTAGTTGGTTATCAGGCGGACGTAGCCTGAGGGAAGGTTCTGATTTAAAATAAAGCCAAAGATCACTTACTATCGTCATACAGCTAAATTTAAAAAAACCAATAAAACCGGCTATTACCATTACGCAAAAAACGGCATAAAAATATCGTTATATGGGAGCCCCCCTTAAATATTTATTTTTGTTGTTATAGCGGTAACAGAAATACATAATCTGTGAAAATTTCAACTGTCTACCTATCATGGTTCATGAGATACATCCTGGTGACAGACAGATGGACAGTGGAGTCTTAGTATAAATAATAGGCTACATTCCTACTAGTCAAATCAGCTTCTTTTTTAGAACTGTCAAAACGATTTGCCACTATGGAATTTATAATTTATATGAAAACAAATGTAGTGACGTCACGGTAAACTCACCTACTTTTTATATTTCAATCCGATTTATTAAATATAAATTGTGTTTAAAAATAGCTGTTATCTATGTTTTTCTAATAATTATCTGATGCTTTATTTCGTGCACCGTTTGAAATAATTTATTTTAAGTACAGGAAACATCCCTATACTAAACTAGACATACCTTTCTTCTTGACCCTATCGTACTTGACGTCGTCGGCAGCAATGATGGCCGCCTCGTGCACGGTCTCAGGCGCCATCGCGGTGGATGTGAAGCTAGCTGCCACCATGCCGGTGGAGTAGTGATCATTGAACTTGTCTGCCTCCTGAATGAGCATACCTTTTTTCTTGACACTATCGTACTTGACGTCGTCGGCAGCAATGATGGCCGCCTCGTGCACGGTCTCAGGCGCCATCGCGGTGGATGTGAAGCTAGCTGCCACCATGCCGGTGGAGTAGTGATCATTGAACTTGTCTGTCTCCTGAAGTTGAACATACCTTTCTTCTTGACCCTATCGTACTTGACGTCGTCAGCAGCAATGATGGCCGCCTCGTGCACGGTCTCGGGCGCCATCGCGGTGGATGTGAAGCTAGCTGCCACCATGCCGGTGGAGTAGTGATCATTGAACTTGTCTGCCTCCTGAATGAGCATACCTTTTTTCTTGACACTATCGTACTTGACGTCGTCGGCAGCAATGATGGCCGCCTCGTGCACGGTCTCAGGCGCCATCGCGGTGGATGTGAAGCTAGCTGCCACCATGCCGGTGGAGTAGTGATCATTGAACTTGTCTGCCTCCTGAAGTTGAACATACCTTTCTTCTTGACCCTATCGTACTTGACGTCGTCAGCAGCAATGATGGCCGCCTCGTGCACGGTCTCGGGCGCCATCGCGGTGGATGTGAAGCTAGCTGCCACCATGCCGGTGGAGTAGTGAGCTGCATTGAACTTGTCTGCTACCTGAAACAATTCCAAATTTATAAGTTGTTGCATCGTATAGCCATAGTGTATACAATTATTCGACGAGGGGTGAAGGGGGGGTCGCGCGCTACCGAGCTGCATACGTCGCTATCGTCGTCATTGTTACTTTTTAAACTGTGATATGGCCTCAATGTCAGTGCTTTCGTGGTTTCATGATGTCTATGTCTATGTCTAAATGAGTCTCAAGTTTGCTTTTAGCAACTTAAATCCAAGAATTATGTAGAACAGGCACTGTATGCTTAGCACAGGAGTGCCGCGACAGAATCTTGCCCGCAAGATAGATTTTCCCCCCGACTACTCTTTTTTTAACTGTATTAATCGGAGAGGGACGGGTAGTCTATCTAGAGGGTGAGATACTATCGCGGAGCTCCTGTGCTAAGCCTACTGGTTTTTACGAAAGCAACTGACATTTTCAACTTCAACTTCCCACAAACAAGTTTAAGAAATGTAAAAAAAAGAAGATTATTTCAAGAAATACACATACCTCCTTTTTAGTTTCCTTCACTTCAGGAGCTTTATAATCTCTTTCCAGCTCATTAAGAATGTCTTTAGTCTCGGCTGACACAGACTTGAGTCTTGCATGTGGATCCTTTCTCAGTGCAATCTCCTCTGGAATACAATAAAATAATTTCTTACTTAGTAAACAAATAAAAACTTGGTTGAATCTACTATCATATACATAATTTATATACTTGTAGTGTTTTAAAACCCTACATTTTTTGTTTATTTTAACAGTTTAAAACATAATGTGAAAACTAACAAGTAGGCAAACTAACATTCAGGAAGGTGCAAATGTATCATTGAATTATACCTTATTTTCTGGATCCTGAAAACTGGAGGGGTGTATGTGCATCCCATTGAACTCCATATTAAGGTGACTGACCTTTATTTAATTTTACTTTACATTACCTTTTTTTATAGAAAATAAATAAAGCTTACCTTCTGTCTCAACTCTAAGATTATTCTTCACATGATGAAAGGTTGATATATTGAATTTGCCGAGATGACTCGGATCCTGTATAGTTATTATGTCAGCTCGGACAAATGGTGTGTCATTGACCAAATCCTTCCAGTTCTTTCCCTTGATATTGAGTTGTTCCACAGCCTCATATGAGAACACATTTCCCGTAGCCCTGATTGCCACAATATGTGAATTCTTAGTGAAGTTCTTGAACAAAACTGGGCAATGGTAATCATCTTGTGCATTTTTAAAGAAGTTTAATTTGATCAAAGACTTAACATCTGCTTTCTGGAAAATAAATGTATAATTGTTGAAATTATAAGAAGAATTTACACTAATAGATGTATTAATGTCATAAATTACAGAGCTATTTCATTTTTTCAACATTACGATGCAGATGGCAGTGAAACTTTGTATCCAAAGAGGTTAATTTTGCACACATTACACAATGTCTTCGTGGTCACAGATGTTTAAAGATCTGTTCTGCTGAGTTTGTTGCCATCACCTTACATCGCTCGCATTGCATATTCCTGTCCTGGTCTCCAATTGAGGGGGGATTTAAATCAGCTCGAGGAAGAGGTGTAGGGTTGGAGCTGGTGTATCTTTAATTGATGTTCATAAGCGCACTGTAATATGCCTACTTGAATAATAAACTATCTTTATCTACATATGAATGAGTAGAAATACATACCTTCCCCGTAACTGGGTTGATTTTAAATTTTTTTACAAACTCCAGGAATGCTTGGAGCTCGAACACATTGCCGTCAGCGTCGCAGTATGGGTCTTCGAACGGCTGCAAGCACAGGCAGCAGTGGTCGAACGGGAGCCTCTTGAACGACGTGTCTTCTTCCACAGCCGTGCCTGAGCGCTTGCCCCCGTACAGAGTTGTCCATTCTGTGTACGTTAAGTACCTGGAAACAACATTTAATTTTAAAAAGAATGTAACTTAATCGAAATGTTGCAGGTGTATAGATTGATACATACATTTTATCCTTTTGGTGCTGTCTTTTACCCATTTTGATTGGTTTTCAGTTAAAATGTATATAAATAACTTAATATTTGAAGTAAATTATAAAATTCAGTATTGGTAACAACAATACCACACGAATATGAATCTGGATATGAAAATAAACTTAAAACTTATAAATATCTTCAGTTTCAAAGAATGAATTTTATTATGTGGTCCATAACGTCGCCTTTTGCATAACATATTATTAAAAAATTTAATAGAAAATTAATAAATTTTCATTCACATCTCGAGCTGTTTACTTGTCAATTTGACATTGACAGTTAAATTCTATCTAGTCTATGGATTTACACTAAGTTTGTTTAAGTAAGTTAAAAAAACGTTGGAATGGTACAAAATTATAGATAGATTGGTAATAGTAGATCTTTTTGTCATCATTTGTGGATCATTTGTAGATGTAGTTGGCAACACACCGGTTCTTTTCAACAACATGTCGGAAAGTGGTTGTGCATTGTGAACTATTATAATATTTAATCCTTAGTAAATACTAGTAGATTTCCTTAAATATACCCTTTTTAGTTTATAATTAATTATTAGCATTAATGTAATAACTTACATTCGCAAAAAATAGTAAGTTAGTTCAAGTTTTATCTGAGTCTCTGTGTGTAGATCGTGTTGTTTGTGTTTGTGAGGGTGATGAACAAATGGATGAAGTGAAAATGTGGTAGCGGACGATTGAAGCTTTGAAAGGAGAAAAAAATATCTTAAATCATTAGATTGTTTATAAAAGGTAATTATTTCGTTATGTGTTCTTTTAAATAACATATTCTTTCATCTCGTGGGATAAATTACAGGCTTATTTTGCGCTTTGCAGTGTGGGGCATCTTATCATAACAGGAGTTCACTCATTGCATTGCTCGGAATCCGTACATTTTGTAGATGTTCTCTTCTCTCCTGCCTGTTGTTCATCCGGTGACTAGTAATTCATAAGAAATAAGTCACCAGTGAACTTTAAAATAAATAATAATTTTTCGGATAACGCTAGCTCACAAGATGGCCGACTGTTATTCGTAAGGTACAAAATAAATCATTTCTGTAACGTATCGCTCATTAATTTTGATTAATTTCGTTAAACAGGCGTTAGAAGGCCTTTGCTCTTTTACGTTTATTATATTGCTACAGTTTGGTTCCTTATGAACGGAGCTATGGCAAGCCTTTGTTCTTGTTGTTTTCCTTTGAAAAAAAGTAAAAGAAATATTTTTTTATTTAAATATATTATTAGTACGAACTTAAAATGAATGAGTACTGACTTTTATGCAACTGTTGTACATTCGGATTTGATGATGCAACAGTGTATTTGTGTGTTATGCATAAATTTGTATGTTTAGTGCTGTACCATGAAATTTAATGATTACCTATACATAGGTACTTTGTAATAACATGTTTCAAACATTTCATAGTCTGTCATGCAACCAAAACAATATTTTCATAGGACAAAGGTTTACATTTTGTTTGACAGTAGATTTTTTATTGATTTGCTGCCATTTCAAACTCCATCAATTCATGTGTGCATGCTTTAACAATTTCATTTGCCTTCACCTCATCGGCTTTTTAACATAGCAGTAGTGTAGCAGTTTTACTTGTTTGGTGCTTTTAGATAATGTCTGGTGCGTCTGGTTCAGGGAGTGGAGCGGGACGCGGCCGGGGCTCCAGCACTGTAGCGGACAACAAAGAAAAGGAAAATAAACCCAACCCTAAAATGTCGAAAGCTCTGGGTACATCGGCGAAGAGAATCCAGAAGGAACTAGCAGAGATCACACTAGACCCCCCTCCGAACTGCAGTGCGGGCCCTAAAGGAGACAACTTGTATGAATGGGTGTCAACTATTCTCGGGCCTCCTGGATCAGTATATGAAGGGGGTGTCTTCTTCCTTGACATACATTTCTCACCAGAATACCCTTTCAAACCTCCTAAGGTGAGTCATATCTAAAGCTAATGCAAAATATTAGGAAAGGTGCAAATTTAGGTACTTGTTTCTGGAATATAAGTTTAATTATAAACTACAAGAATTTTACAATTTTAACAAATAGGTAAACATAAGTGAAATGAGGACGCTAAACATTAAAGGACATATAAAGGCATAACAATCTGACTGTTTAAATTTTGACATGCATAATTTAACATTTTGCTAATAAATAAGATGCATATGTAAAATGATATAAATCTATCTCTCTAAAGGTAACCTACATCTTGTAGCCTCGCATTCTTGGCAGATTTGTGAATGGGGTATTTACAGTATAAATTCAGTTGTTTAAACACATTTACTGCAAGATCGGGGTTGCAAAGCAAGTTTAATTACAAGTTAAACTCATGAAGTCCTGTCATTTAGCTGCAATGAACTGTCTTTGAGTTTACTATTTTCTCACACTGTCCCACTAAAATATTCTGTACACAATTTTTTTTTTAATTTGCAGGTGACATTCCGGACTAGGATATACCACTGTAACATCAACAGCCAGGGGGTGATATGCCTGGACATACTCAAGGATAACTGGTCCCCTGCACTCACCATTTCTAAAGTCTTACTATCTATTTGTTCCTTGCTCACTGACTGCAATCCAGGTTAGTAAATGATACCTAATTTTTCTGTTTTGTAATATGTACCTAATTTTAAATTATTACTTATTAGTCTCATATTGTGTAAGCGACACTTCTAACTGTACATCAGTGGACCTTATTGCAAAAGGCATAAGGTCCATGTACAGTTAACAGTGTGGGCAATGATATGTAGATAGTGCACCCTGAGCCCCAAAGTAGTAGCTTAGGATGCAACAGGAATAAATGCTAAGGTGAGAGAGAGAGATATCTGGTAGATACTTTGATTTCTGTACTATACACTTGCGCTATAGTCCTAATCAAAACAAATAGAGAATAATCTCTAGAATTAAGAAGGTAATAATCTTAAAAATTGTAGCTTAAAATCCTTAATGATGAAATTGAGAAGCTTTGAAGCTGCATTACAGATTGATACCGTTTTGGGAGCAGTCTAGCAGCTGTATGATCTACTCGTCATAGTTACTCTGATTTACCCAATAACACCACAAAATATCTGTGTAATTTACCATCATTAACAAAGGCTCTTTTGTTCCAGCGGACCCGTTGGTGGGCAGCATCGCGACGCAGTATCTGCAGAACCGCGAGGAGCACGACCGCATCGCGCGCCTCTGGACCAAGCGTTACGCGACATGATCACCCGGCCAGGCCCACTCATACTCAGCCCATACCATTCTGTTCTCAAAATCAACCCTCCACGTTAATATAAGCTTAAAATGTTTAACAGTAACCCGTTTAGCATATTTTGCATAATTATCTGCGTCCCGGACGCGACTCCCGACTGTGACTGTGCGCGATGTGCGTGTTTCTTGTAATGGCTTATTAATTTTTTTGCAATTAATGTGATGTATAAACAAGCTTAAACTTGTCCAAAACTTTAATGTAGGCCTTATTTACTCAATGATATATTTTTTTCTGTTAATCGTTTCTTATTGTATGGATACAGAATAATTTTCTTAATAAATTTGTAATTTTAGGTTTTACCAGTGAATTTGAGTCAATTTTCCGCGATGATGCGATGATCTCATACACTTTGTACTGTTACTGCTTATGTGCAGTCGGAGTATCTCTGGCCGACTTCTATGTTATAAATTAATAATAAATCGTAGATTATCTCTAACGATTTTTGATTTCAGGGTATGGATTACATTGATTTTGTGTGATATAAAAATGATGAAACACGCCTGGCGTGGCTTAAAACTGAATCATACCAGATGCCTATGAAGCATGGTTCAGATTTTATGCATAAACATGCTTGAGCCCATAGCGGTTGTAGTGTATGGAATTACACACTAATTGTGACGTTCCACGGCAAAAGGTACCTTATGGCGGCTGGCGCTTAGGTCACATAGCGCCGCAATAATATTGGAGCGGCGTTAATAATAGCGTAAGCGCCAACCGCAATAAGGTACCTTTACCGTCGGACGTGACATATACCATCTCTTATAATTCCATACATTACTACGGGCTTTCTATTTAGAAAGCCTGAACATGCTGCTTATTCGTCTGGTGTGGTTCGGCCTTTATTTAAGAGTCAAATCCACCCTCCAGCTCACTATTATTTCTTTGCATTTACATATATTACGCCGTACTGTGCGATAAGTGATAGTGTGCTAGAGGGCAGACCTAAAAGAAGGATGAAATATGGACTCCACTTTAAATCACCCTCATAATTGTGTTGACTTTTGATACAAGGTACAAATAATTGATTTATTGTTGAAATCTCCAGTTACCGATGACCGAAGAATCATTTTATACGTACATCCCCTCTGCCATATGTAACGCGCAATTTTTAAGGCCTGTGCCGATGTCAAGTTTGAGTGTATGCTGGGATGACTTTATTCATAACATGAATAGAATGGTTAATTAACTACTCGATGTTTCCTAAAAGATGTGATGGTCATATTTTGAAGTTGTTGTATTGCCTTAATTTGAGTGAAATTTTTGAGTCTTTAGATAAGTTTTTACTTGGTCCTATTGTTTTGAAATAGATAGTAAATTTAATTGAATCAATCCTAGGTTGCGTGTTTTAAACTAATTTTCATTATTTGCGTGCAATGGTTGATAACATAGTCACTCGTTTTTGAAATAAAGTAATCATAATAAATGTGAAATGACTGATGGTCCAGCAATATTTCCAAATTACGGTTTTAACTATTTAAGTATCTCATAGTTGTTTTGCAGGATTGCTGTATCGAATCGAGCAGTGGTTGGACAATATAGATTCATTAGTTCACAAAATAAAACATATCAAGCTTTGATCCAATAGTGGGTGATTTGATTACTATTCTCGCGGGTTCCCGTCGGGATAAGGTAAGGCTTCCGATAAGCGCACTCAGATGTGCCAAATCATGAAATCAGTCCAAACGCATGACCACTTATCTGTTGTCATTACTCCGTGTATTTTTTCTAACATATTCCGTTTAGCATGTAAACAATTATTAGAAATAAGTTATTCTACTATTTAGGTAATGTGTAATGTATGTCTTAACCATAGTTCTAATTAAAATTAGCTGTGTAATGATTTTAGTGGGAGTATGTCGCGCGTATATGAATGTATTGACGATCCCGTATGGAATGAAAGACATTCGTTATTTTTGATGAAATCGGTGATAACATGGTGTAACTGGTGCTGTGAGGTTCACATGCTTGCGACATACAATAGATAATCGAATACTGGGATGGTATTCAAGACTGGATATTTTTGTCAATGTGATTTTTAATTATTTTGTACTATGACTATGTTGCTTGCAATCGACAGCCTGTATTTAACGCGACTGAGGTTCCTCTGAATCGATGGACTTCGGACCCTTGTAACCATCCTCTGTTACAATTTGTATCATGGTATAAAATAGAAAAAAATAAAATTGTGTGTAACTAGAACACCGATAGCTGTTTTATTGAATCGGACTTCTTGAATAAAAGTACTGTGTAGATGAAAGAGGATTTTATTATAAACGTACCTGGAAACACATCTAGATATGACAATCATCTAATATATATTCGAATTACATTATTACACTTATATTCGTGTGCACCAATTCTACTAGACACTAAGAAGTAAAGATTACATTGAATCGAAAAGATTAAAAACGTCGCGACATGAGACGAATCGTTTTTCTCGGAATTTGGTGTAAACCCTTTGATAAATCAGTCTTCTACGCTGAGCACACTTAGTCTTGATGTGAAGTTACGAGTGCAGGGTGCTAGTCACGCGACACAAACACATTTTTGGCCTTAAATTTACACAAACATTAATACAATCTAAAGTAATCATCAATTATAATCATTGAAAGAAGCCATCCGCCTAGTTACGGATTACTTTCAAGAGATCTTATAATATTGTACTCTTAATAAATAGAACCTTTAAGAAATAAAACTATGGCAATAAAATAACATTAAAAAAATAATTACATACATATACAGACAACTTAAATTAACCTTTGAAAACGAGAATCACAATGATTGCTAAGATATTTGAGAGACCATACTTATTCGAATTATAAAATCGCAAAAATGAGACTGCAAAAATGTTGAAAAGGTCTCGTACTGGTAACGTGGGCAAAATAGTAATGCTGGCTTAGACGGTCTCGTACTGACTACGGATGGAGCGAGCGAGGCAGCAAGCGAAGATCACTCCGAGCAGCTGAAAATAAAAAAAAATATTTTAGTTTGTTGTTCAAAACATGCAAGTCTTGCCAGAATAACATAGGTAAGTGTACACTTGAAGTTGTAATAAGTATATCTGCATCATGATGGTAGGTGACATCGTGTGGCGTCAAGCATCTTGGTAAACTAAAGGCTTATTTAGACGGTGCGAGAACTCGCATGTGAGTTTCATTACATTGGGGTATTTGATTGGTCGGCTCAATTGGATGTAACCGATAGTCCTCAATGTAACTAAAATCGCATACGAGTTCGCGCGCCGTCTAAATCAGCCCTTAGTATGACTCGGATAGTATATGTAGAGAAAAGCTTACCGGTACAAAAGCGATGCCCAGGCCCACTCCACCAATGAGATAAGCATTGTCCTTCAAGATATCCAGCATCTTGGGCAGGCAGCCGTCAGCGTGGATGTCAGCAGAGTCCATGTTGCAAGCGGCGGCGGCTCCGTTGGTGACCTCGCGGGCGCTGCAGCAGGAGTCGGGCACGGGCAGGGTGTTGTTGGACCAGTCCTTGGGGCCGAATACGCCGCAGCAGAACAGCTGGGGGATGGAGATTGTTATTAGTAGGTACACATGCGAGTTGAAAAACTTTGTTGAGAAAATGTTGGCAATCAAGCAGAGCCGTCTTAAACTATGCTGGGACCCTCGGGCACATAAGAATTTGGAGCCCTTTTAAAAAGCTTATTAAGCTTTTTTTTTTAGAAAGCTTATTAAAGTAACATTTTTCTACTATGATCTTCTATTTATTTATTTATGGGTAATCCAAATATATTGTTACTGTCCTAAGGATGGGGGCCCTGGGCACGGGTCCGTGTGCCCTTATGGTAAAGACGGTACTGCATCCAAGTACTGATAATATTGATACTAGATCAGTAAAGTCGGACTACGCTAAGTTATTATGTCAAGTGCTACGTCAAGTATGGCGTCTCCTATGGGATATGATTGGAGTCTTGGAAAATTTACTCTCATCTGTTAAGTATTTGACTTTGAGGAAAATGTTACATGCAATTTATATATAACTTGAAAGCAGGACAACATTTTCACTAATGTTGGTTTAAAAAAATAATAAATCAGTCTATATACGGAATGGTTTGGTAAGTTTGTCTATCTGACCTGACCGGAGTTTTCCTGTCATATACTCGAAGGTTAGCTGGAAGAGATCCCTTATAGGAATAAGTTCGCTGTGATAAAGTGATTACTACTACTATTAGAATTCACGGAAGAAAGAATGAGCGCGCCGCGCTTAGAATTTGATGTTCGAATTTTTAATTATTATAATAGGAGCACTAAAAATTATAAAAATAACTATGGTTAATATATGGTTTTTAAAAATAATAAATCATAACCCTCCTTTTGCGTTGCCGTAGTCGGGTAATCAGTCTATATCCTGCTGTCTTTGTGTTTACTTCAGCAGGTAACTGCGACAGCGGACGGCGTGCAACAGATGACGCCCTAATCCCACATTCATTACTTCGCGTAAAGGAAAAACAATAACATTAAGGCTCCTCTTCACGTTGGGCCAACGCCAGCGCCAACGAGGGGCGCAGCCATGCGGTAGAATGAGATAGCAATATCACTTGCTCCCTCTAACGCATAAACGCGTCCCTCGTTGGCGTTGGCCCAACGTGAAGAGGAGCCTTTATATGAAATCCTTCAAACCCTTGGCTGTGTAGGGGTTATGATACATTAACTTTGCAGTGGTTAACTTTTTTTTCTAGAAGATTAATATTCTGCTATTTGATGTATCAACGTTACCATGAATGGACACATGGTTCATGGCATTTAAAACCAACTCTTACTAAGTCCACAGTGTAACGCATAAACGCAGTTCAGTGTATATTTATATGTTATCTCGAACAAAGTGGATTATTTTATTGTTGTGGTGCAATTCGCGGAACGCTGCGACCACGTAATTGCGCCGGTACCGCATTAACTTTGTTATCTGACTTTGTATCTGGTCGCGTGTTCGGGGTCCAGCCAGGCAGGGATCTTCCTATCATAAATTTTTAAATAAAAATACTTGTTTGATGAGGTCTTCCGGTTCCCGAGATACAGGCTGTGCCTAGTTTGGGGCCGATGGATAACAGCTTGCATTGTATAATCTAATTTTATGCTAAGTTCAATATGTGATGTCAATTGTAAAAATATTTGGTCAATAAACGATTTGTATTACTGTATTGAATGGTTATTGTATTGAATGGTTTTATTTATTTTATTAATTATGAACTTTAGTTAGATTAAAGAGTAGGTATCTACGCTTACAATCGTTATCACTTTATCACCTAAAGACCCATTCATTGATGTCTATATTGATTAGGGCAGAGTTGTAAGTAAGCTACTTGCAGACATCTGTCGGTACAAGTTTGGAAATAGGTTATTAACTTGCGAATGTGACCTTCGTATTTTATCACGTTTGCTGTAAATATGTAGAATGTATTCATTTTATCGATAAGCTAGTATGAACACTTACGACATCGTTTATTGATTCTTGCAATACAGAATGAGTCCAGTGAATGAATTAAGAATCAATGTTTTACATATAGTTGCTATATGATTGCACAAACTTCCATTACTCTACAGTCTACATCAGCGGTCGGCAACCAGCGGCCCGCGAGCCTCCCTCGCTATTTTGTATGTAATATTGACAAATGACAATTTCTGATAAAGTCATAAATATTAACAAAGTGCGGCCCGCGTCTACTTCGTTAACTGGCTATGTGGCCCTTGGCTGCTAAAAGGTTGCCGACCGCTGGACTACATCTACAAGTCGAGCAACACGGAAGGGAGCCGGCATTCGCACTATCTCCCCTTTGCCGAGGTACAAGATCAACCGTGTATGCACACATCCGTAGGTACACAATAAAGAGATCGAGGTGTGCAAGATTTGTGTTTGACCTGTGTCATTTTCTATGTATTTGTGTCATCATTAAAGATTGGATTTTGTATGTAGTGAGTGAGAAGTGCACTGTGTGCACGTTTCCCTCCGCAAGAAATGGCAGTGAGATTTGTACGCTAAGATATCGCTTGGGCTCCTCCCTTCCGACGTGTCGCAAGCCGGTGTTGCTCGAAGACTACATCTTGCAAGTTAGCAAGTTTTGAATTCAGAATATATTTCGGTGATAGAGCCTACACCCCGGAGAAAGACCGAGTATTCCTCACAAGTAGGAAGCTTGAGAAAGCGCGCGACGCCAACGCCATCGCCACTCGACCTCCCCGAGTCCTGTCCCGCTAAGGGCCCCCCCACATCTGGCGTCTTTCGAGCGTCGGCGTCTGTCGGCGTCGGTCCAGCGCTATGGAAAATGACGTCGCCGCGCAGTTGCGTCGACGTCGGCCATAGAATTGTAGACGCCGACGCTCGAAAGACGCCAGATGTGGGGGGGGGCCCTAAGTCGCTTGTGCGCTGTAGTGAAACCCTGCACAATACTTACGTCAGTCTGCATGATGTCCCAGCTGCGCTGCACATCCTTGTTGGTGGGGTACTCCTTGAGGCTCTCGTTGAGGTGGCGCACGATGGACTGCTCCAGGTTGGTGTGGTTCGCGTACCCGGCGATGCCGACGGCCAGCTCGGCGATGAACGTCGCCAGGAGGAGCACCGCAAACTGGGGAATAAATATGATAAGGGTTTACTTGTGTATTTTGATGGGTCATTATCAGTTCAGTAAGATTTATACAAAAAACTAATTCCAATTTCACAGAGATCGCTTTTTAGGTCTGTGGCTTTTTAGAGCGCTTGTTATTTACAGTTCTTCAGTTTTTTTGTTGTACATAAGCTTTTGTATTTTGGTAAACAATTTGGCATTGTACCTATTTTTCTTCCTACTCAGAATAACTTTTTGATATTCGTAATTAAACGAGACTTTTACCTCGCTAATTATAATGATATTAAATAGGGCTAAACCGATCCTTCTGTGGTGTGTCAAAGCTGGGTTGAGGTCGAGTGTATAGGAAGATCTATAGCAGAAGTTCGACCATGAATGTAAGACATTACTCATATGCCTACACCGTATCATATTCCGTTTGTCATGATAATTACCTATTTTACCGTAGACAATTTACTGTCATACTTAATGAATATCTACATAAATTACCATATGAGTATGAGAATTGTATGGTATTATAAGCATTTCCCACGCTGACTGTGATTTAGACAAATTTTATAAAAAACGAAGGATGAATGTTGACACCATGATGGTACCGATTAGATCTTTTGATTGAAATTACTAAGTACATAATATATGTGTAAATATTTAACTACTATTTTCATTGTCCATGCACCCGCGATGCTGATTAACATTCCGGACTAGAAAGAACAGTGTTTCTTCACATGTCTCATGTCATCAATTCACTTTGTGGTTGCGGTAGCGCATATTGTTTGCCCTGCAAAACAAAAAGATGCAACACGAATATTTGCTTAAATTAAATATGTGTTAACACTTGTGTGTACACAATTTTACGCGTTGCACTGCGTAATAGTAAATTACGTTAAAAACAAAACACGGCGTAGAAGTACATACATTTATTTTACATGCCAACAAAAGAGCTACTAGTACGAAATTGAGCAGTGACAATCAGCAGTAACAATGGAAACAGTTACAGTTGTGTCACGATAAATATCCGACTTTTTTTTTCAGTGAGTGCAAGAGAGACGACACTTGTAGCATTAACTAATAATGACAAACTAATCCGCAACCAGATAAACTGTAACTACTGTTAACGGGTAATTAAAGACCAAGCTAATTTAATCAGTTATTTCCTGCGCAAACAGGGACTGACTGATTTCACTAATAAACGTGCCAGGAAAATTATTTGTCATAAAAAAGGATTGTAATTGTCCTGATCAGATCTATTTGTGTGTATCTAAGTGCAATTTTGTCCGTTATAGACACGAGACACTGAGACACACACCTTATAAAACAAAGTCCCCCGCCGCGTCTGTTTGTATGTTTGTTCGCGATAAACTCAAAAACTACTGAACGGATTTTCATGCCGCTTTCACCTCTCAATAGTGATTGTTGAGGAAGGTTTATATGTGTATAATTTGTTAATCCGTGCGAAGACGGGGCGGGTCGCTAGTTATTATATAAATCAAAACGTAGCGAAGAGTTTGACGTAGATTGGTGTGTCATTGTAATAGTGATTTTCAAATATGATGAACCATTTTTAATTTGTTTCAAAGATGACTTAAGTCTTAACCGTTGACCAAAAGTTCTGACTTAGTTATTGAAGGAAAATCTGTTTTTCCGTTAACAAGTATCAGTTATTAAATTTTAGTTTATAGTTATTTAAGGTCTGTCTGACCCATCCCATTGTCGCCAAATTGCCTCTTAATTTCTTCTAGGTAGTTATTCTGGGTCACCAGCCAATTCCTTTGTTATTTTGGCCGAGTGATGTCACGCGGATCGCGATATAAATAGTAGCAATCAGAGGTAATCCTACGATAACACATTAGAGGGAAATGACCGTGTATTTATATCGTTTAGATTTCTTTCGTCGCCTCAGCAAATGTTTGTCCTAGATACATATGTTATCTTTTAAATATATTAAGAACGGGTCACTCACGTATTTTAAGTCGAAAAACGCTCGACATGTTTCACTCCGTACCGAGGAGGAGGAGGTTAATATATTTAATATGTATGTGTCTCACGGAAGTTTTGTTATTAAAATATATATGTTATATTTAGCTATGAGAGGGGGAAGGATAATCTGTCAGGATTTTTTTAATAGGTCGGCGCCGCATGTGGTTTTTAAATTACTAATTTAATAGGCTATACACGATGCTACGAAAGTTGTAGTGGCGGAGCGACACAATTTATGTTTAACCCTATATTCATTCCTATATTTATTATTTGGCTCGTAAATTCGATACTTTTTATTTTAACTACACCCATCATTTTGAGGCATTTCTGCTAGGCCCTATGGTTGACTGGTACAGAATGCTTAATTGAATATGCCTAGTGTCACAAGTCTGCCTTTTTTTATGTGCAATAAGTTAAATAAAATTGTCAGTAGGCAAGCCGCAGCATAAATGGCTTACTTTTTCCTGAAACCCATAGGATAAGATGTGCTCATTATATAGTCAAATAGTCAAACCTATAGGAATAGCGTCATATGGACGCTCTCTATCTGCAAACAGTGACTTGTCTAAATACAAATGTACACATCTAGTTTAAAAGAAGTTAACGATAAGTAGCTAGCATTATTTTTTAATGACCGTGTTCAAATGGACTGAAAGCTATTTAGTACGGGCACCATTACTAATTAAGTTAAAGTTAAAGCGATAATTAAAACAAATGACCTTCTTACAAAGCTACATTCGAAAGCGACACGAGCGAAGCTCTAAAATCCCAACCGGTTTTTTGACACAACCAACGCACCTATTTTTAGATAATACTGCTTTTTGTTCGTTTAAACTGTAAGTCTTGTATCCATCATTTCCTCATTCTGATTTAATTAAACTAGACAAGTCTAACATGACAAATGGACGTAAATGAGAGAGGAAGCGTCCGTTTAACGTGAAGTCACAGTGTAAAGGTCGCTTTGGCCGCGGTCAATTGGCCGCTCGCAAGACGTTGCGATGATTCTTGCGTTAATGACTGGACTATTGTAAATTAGTACGTGTGGCCTAGTCTACCTTAGAAGATATCTGACGATAGAGATACCTCTACCTACTGCAAAATCAGAGATATAAAAAATTGGTGCCTATTTTTGGTTAACAATTATTTAATTTCAGGGGAACCCTTCAAATATTATAGGCTCACCTATTATTAACTTGGATATATGTATATATTATAGGATCATTTTCTCTTCTCGGAAAGCGACATTTAGTGAAGTGGAACTGTCGATGAAGACCATAAAATGATGACATACCATACCGTTTTGAGTATGTTATTTTAAGTACAAGTAGGTACTTCAGGAACATTATACCGATACCTAAATATGGAGTTAAAACTAATTTTCAATTTTATTTTCATGTGTTTTGAATTGGAGTGTGTTTTTTTTAAGTTATCATCATTTCACTTTGGAATGAGTTTATAACGATATAAATATTTATGCAAGCATGAATATATTGCATTGTGCAATATGAAACTTAAGCTAGACAGTTAGGTATACTGTCATTCAGCTCGGTCAGGCACTCACGATAACGTTCGTTATCTCGTACGGCGTACTTGAACACTGTTATTGGTCCCGTTCCAACTATTGACATGACTCATTAGTCACATTACAGTCATTACTGATGTACTTCTGCAAAATTGAGTCATTTTGCATTATTGGTTCGCAAGAAATTAAAAACGACGATTTAATTTAGTAATCGTTGAAAGGAATGTTGGACTTTTTAGTACCTAACAAATGATGAAATTTTCAAAAGTTAATATAAGATACCTATACTATGCCTATACTAGACTATAGACACTACACACTACCAAAATCAAGTACACAGGAATCCCAATATGATTTTGGTTTGTATCAAAATGTGGAATTGTGGATAAGTAGTTAATGTATTTTTCATATTTCAGGGATATAAATATCTGTATACAGAACTAGGTAAATGTAAAGTTTAACTGTTTGCAAAGCGTTAACTTTTCATATTATAATGCAGTAGTTTCCTCTTCAGTGCATATAAAATTGGTTTGCGACGGGTTTGATTTGATTTGTCATTGGTTCAGACACTTTCAATTTCGACGACACTTGTAATCCGTATTACAATGAGATAAAGTTTAAAATCGATCAGTTAATTGCGTGTCATCCTCAGACCTTCAGTCACGCTTCATTGAAGACCAAACGTCAACCGCAAGGACAGTCATGTTAGTTAGTAGAACAGATACCACAGAAATAATAGTATGAAATCAACACGCGCAAGACACTCGATATGTAGCTGCGTAGCTGGCTTAGATTACCACCTTCAAGACTTCGCTTTGTAAAGAATTTAGGAATCCCGCGCGGTATCCGCGCATAGGGCTCTTGGATATCGTGACTCGTATGTTGCACCTAGTATGTAGGGATCTGTGTTAGTTGGCTATCCAGTACGCTTGTCAGTGAAATGATGCCAAGCGAGGGTAAACAAACCGTGTTTACTGTCTGATAAAGAAAATACGATATCGTTTCACCTTTTTCGTACTTTGGCGTATTAAGGTCGTTGACAGAGAGTTTGTATGTTCTGTAGGGGGCGACTGACCAAGCTGCCAAGAAGGGCTTGAAATAGAGTATTCCCATTTGTCCCCGCCCCTCTCCACGTGACCGCCGTCATACATGAGGCGGTGATAAAAATGGGAATAATTTATATGAGGCGCCTATACCTGTCTGAGCCCGGTGGGTAGCACAATACTCGTACACCCTTGAAATAGGCATGTAACCCTTTCAGCCGGAAATGTAGGGTACAATAACCGCTTTCCCTTCAGTTACCACTGAGATGACCGTCCCTTGCACTGTTTTCTTAAGAAGAACAAGGAAGAAATTTTGCCTGAGAAAGTATTTTCCCGTTTGTTTGACACCCTAGAAACATCTTTTCTTTTTAATGTGTTAATTTTAATCTTTGAATGCAGAAAACGTGTATTTCCGTCTTTACGTGCGGAAAATCCCCGTTCCCGAGATAGCTTTGTTGTAAAATTTGTCATACTTTGTAACATTCTAATATACCTACTCTTCTACGTATTGTGTTAAAGCATGACTATGTCACTTAGCTTAGTCACAGTTGGGCATTAAATACAACACTAATCAAATTATGGGCTTATCAATATCATGTTGCATTTAAAAAAACAGTTTACCATGTGTTGTGTACCTCAATTGTAGTTGTTATTGTTGGCCATAATAAATCATAAAATAAAACATAACTGCACATGAATAAGCAGGTTAGGTATTTATCAGTGCTATAAAAACGGTTTTCGTTAAAAATAATATTAGCATAGCAATGTTATGACCATAAACCATAAAAAATATATACATACAAACATGAACGCTGAACACAATATACTCTTTTTGTCTGGGCAGTTGTGTAAAAAAATAAGAATGAATAATATTCCCACCTAATATTGCTGTTATTCTAAATAGTTAAGCCTATTATTAATTTTTGTTATTTTATCATCAGTTAGGTATGTCAGGTGAATTGAAAATATAAATCTGAACAACAGAAACAGTCATAAATGTCTGTGCATATGATTGGACGTTAATTAAACTGATTAATAGCTCATTATTATTGTTATATGTAAATGACACCCATCTAAGTAATTACTAAAACATAAGGATTATAATATTTTCCTGAATGCGGGTCAGAAAATCAGAGGTCTTATAAAGAAATATTGTAAGAACTGGAATTTGCTCACTATATTATAATTATAAACTCACCGTAATAATCATGCAGTGGTTCTCATTAAAGGCACCGCAGCATCCCAGGAAGGCCACAATGAAGATCACAACTCCAACAATGATCTGAACCACCGGAGCCGAAGACCAGAAGTGCCCATCGGTGAAGTCAATGTACGGAGACAGGCGCATCTCCGCCTTGATACCCACTATGAAGATGATCAGCCCAGTGATCTGAAATTCAGTTCTTAATCTTAATATTGTTTGGAATAGTGTTTCTGTTTTCTTTTATTGAGGTGTGGAATAAAGAGTATTTGTATTGTATTGTTTATTGCATTATGGTATATTATAAATTAAGAATTTGTTACAACTTTATAACTCATAGACCCGGTGAAATGCAATTACCTATTTTCTTATCTAAGTTTACACAAGAACAGCATAGTAAATAAGTAGGTATTTCATGAAGAAAAAGTAATGTAGTACAAATGTAAATAATATTAAAATTATAATATGAAAATCAGTTTTGTGTGGAAAAATATTAGAGTTGTACAATAAGATTTTTCTAATGGAGTGAAATTTATTTTACCTAGTATCTCTATGTGAAATAAAAATTGTAGATAACATGCTTTAATTCTCTAAGTACTCTTATATCAGAGACATATATATGCTTAATATGGATATCCAGGAAATAGCATTATCTGAATTGAGTGTGCATTGTTGACAAAACAATGCTGCCTATTTTATTAACATGTAATTAAAGAATAATAAGTGAATTGAAGTTGAACTGGGGACCGTATGCTGTAAACGAAATATCGTATGCTATTCAACGAACTCGCAGAATGACCTCGAAGAAGTTGAAAGAATGTTGTTATAAAAACGAAACTTTCGAGTTTGCAAATAAAATCATGTGCAACATATGTCGATGAAAGAGCCATGCATCAGTTAACATTATGCAATCGTTAATGTCTATAATGAGTCATTTTAGTGTAACATATTGAAGTAAAGTAAAGTAAAGTAAATTTTATTTGTAGAACACAGGTGAAACCCAGCTTATTTTTTTGGTAGGTAATGGAAGGTAGGCATGTTATGAAATTTATTTGGACATTAAAACCATTTTAAACGAAATTTAAAGTAAATATTCTGTTATAGATATATGAAAGAAAAGTGCATTAATGTTAAATAAACCTCGCTCGGGAAAAGAAAACGGCTAGAGAAAAGCACTTACCGCAAACAGCAGGTTGAATGCTATAAGCAGGTATTTAACACACGACATCCCCATTCCGAGAGCCATTTTTAAATCCGGAGTTTTCCAATTACAAAATCACTGTCTGGAATCAAAATAACACAGCTATTATATAGTAATTACGCGTCCAACACACAAGTGCGAAGTTAAAAACATCGATTTGTCGTGTTCACAATGGGGTAGACTTCAAATAAATGTAATGTGAAACATGATATGTTTTATTTTAATCTAAATCAGTTTTCAATTTAATTGCGAGCTATTTAAAAATAATCTTACCGCCAAACAATGAAGAGTCAGATAAAATTAATGATAAAACAACAATGACGATACAACGGAGCGTTCACCAGCTACAGCAAGCAAACATGCGAATGCAAGTGTTGCCAGGCTAGAGTATAGCCGTCTGCTGTCTCAGCTTGGTCTCAGCTGTCTGCGTTACGCACATTCGTACAAAAGTAGCACTGACCATTGAACGACGTTAGAATTTATTCACTTGATTAAAAAGACTTTTTAGACTAAATGAACGAGTACGTAAATGTTTTTATTTGACTAAATTTTTAAAACAATTTCTAAAAACTATGCGCAAGAATGTTGCCAGGAAATAAATAACAAACTCCTCAAAGGCGGGAGAGTTTGAAAAGTTTTCCATCTAGCACTTAGTACACAGTGTAGATATACATGGTAGATACGTTGCGCGTGCGCGTTTAACGCTCGGTTGATGTGTTTTTGTTTTACGTAATACTTATCTCATTTTATTACGAATCATATGTGAAATTAGCATAGTAAATTACCATTTATAAACCAAGTCAAATTGCTTTCATAAAATTTATAAAATCTAAATTGCAACATATTATTTGGAGTAGTAGGTACCTAACAAAAGTGAATATGATGCACAAGCTCAGAGGAAAATATCGCACACCGAATAAAGAGTAAACATTCTCCAAAACAACTTTGAACTATATATTATTTTGGGAGATAAATTTTCTCAGATACGGATAACGTCAAGATAACTCAGACATTGACTGTTCAGATAGTTCGTAAGATACCTATCCCGCGCTCAGTTTACTTATCTCATTCGAGAAATCGACAGATTTTTGTAAAGTGGTCAAAATGAAAATACCGTCAGTTAAATTACCTAATATTTTCAAATCAGTGAGGTATAATCTTGCTGCAGTTAATGGAATTTTTGTGGTAAGTCATTTTTTAATAATTTTGAAGTATTTACAGTTTAATATGGAATTAAAACATTAATTTACTTAAAAAGATTAATCCTTATACAATTACTTACTAGTGTAGTAAATATTAGTCATTGAGTAATAGGAACTACTTACTATAAAAGTCAAGTGCCTAGTAGATAAGACGCAAGAGCCAAGGGGAGGTGAAAAGGATAATGCGTTTGCGAGAATACGAGAATAGTTTTATAGATTAGAAGCAGGGCCTTTCACCGAACCCCCTAAGCCCGGCCTAGGGGCTCAGGCAACCTAGCAATGGTTTTGAGATGGAGAAGGGTCCCCCTAAATTCTAAGTGCCATACCAAGTGCCTAGGGGCCCGAGGTCTCTAAATCCAGGCCTTATTAGAAGCATCTCTTCCATGCAGTGCTGCCCCTTACGACCGTAATAATGTACAATATGTATTCTTGTTGTTTACAGTTAACCGGTGCACTCCTCCTGATCGTTGGAGTAGTGGTCCTTGTGGAGAACATACAATACGAGGATTTCCTCACAAACCGATTCTACGCTGTACCAGCCTTCGCAACAGCTGCTGGCGTTTTGATATTGCTGATATCTGTTCTCGGATTTTATGCTGCGCTGTCGGAAAAGTTCTACATTGTCGCCGTGGTATGTGCCTAACTTTAATATTAAAGGTTGAAATAAAATTGCTGAAATATAGTGCTATTCAATTTTGGAAGGCGTTATACAGGAAAAGCCGCCGGGAGCGCTTGTTAAAGCCGCCGGAAGACACTGGATGCGGGTGGCTTCCAACCGGTACGAATGGAGGTCCAAGGGGGAGGCCTATGTTCAGCAGTGGACGTCTTATGGCTGAGATGATGATGATGATGATGATACAGGAAAAACTGAATTTCATATTTGTGTATTTAATTGCTATTAAACTTGTTTTTCAGTACCTGGCCGGATTGATATTAATATTAATAATCGACATCGCGCTCACGATAGCCGCGTATGCGCTGGTAAACGACGTCAACAGCGAGATCAGAGCACCCATGGCCAGCAGTTTACTGTTGTATGACTCCAGGCTGGACATTGCCAAGTTATGGGACGAATTACACACGGAGGTAAGTGCACAATGTATATTATCTTTAGATAAACCTGTTTTTGTTGAAAGAGTTTAAGAATAAATCAAAACGCAGTTTTGGTGAGTGCGGATAAGTTTTGCCCCTAAGATAAGAGTCAGACCATGCTTATTAAGTTTTTATGCCAAATGCTACCTACGTCAAGTATGGGGGATAAGTATGTACGTTCTTACTTTTTAAGTTTGTGTAGAGTTAGCGTGGTCAGAGACTAATCTGTTAAAAGTTTGAAAGACTTTATGACTTAGTTGCACCAACCACACTTGACAGAGAACTATTATGAAACTTGGCCGATATTTTAACGGTGACAAGACGGCTTTAGTGCAACCGACCTAAAATAAATTTCCCTGTTGTAGGTATAAAAATTATAACAATGCTATGGGAAATTGTTGGAGCTTAATTCCGTCCCGACCCGTACGTACTGTAACGGAATTGCTCTCGGTCTGGACGAAAACATTGATGACGTATAAACCTACACAGATACCTACTTTGCCAATAATGACTAATTATACATAATTATGTATATATTTTCTTCCCAACCCAAATGAGACCATTAATCTTGTCCAACAGTTCGAATGCTGCGGCGTGGTCGGCGTGAACGACTGGCAATCCACCCGCATACCCATCAGCTGCTGCCACATCGACTACGGGACCATCTCTCCATTCAACTGTACGGTGGCGCTCGCGTACAATAATGGTTGTATTGTGGCTTTGGGAGAATGGCTTAGCTACAACGTGTTTGTATTGGCGGTTTCTGCGCTCGTCGTCACTAGTATACAGGTAAATAGACAAACAAAAATTGTCTCTCCTTTTCAGTCTTGTCAACTGTACGGCAGGTGCATGGTGTCTTTGGAAGAGTGGCTTGGCCACGCCACAACGACGTGTTTGTGTTGATGGTTTCAGTAGGTAGGAGCCACCAGATAAGACTTCAGGTCTTTCTCTCTCCCCTTTCGTTGGTAAAGCCGACCACTGACTAACAGGCCGCCGGACGATATCGGCCTGACAGTTAGAACAAAGATTTGACAATAATTTGACAGTTCCGAACAACTGACCGGCCGATATCGTACGGCGGATCGGTTCAGTGGTCGACTTAAGTAGCCAACAAAATGTCTATCTTTAACCCGAAAATTAAATATAGGGTCTAATTTCTGGGTGTCATATTGGGAGTGTCCAAATTTTTATTTCCAATTCCTAACTTTTGGATATTTACAGAAAAGGCAATAATATTGTTGTCAATTAATCTGCTGAGTAAGTAGGTATAATGGATAATGTTTTATCAGTTTCAATGGTGCATCGATCGAAGCATGCAATGATTGCAATGCCATGGTTACGGAGGCCGATAACATATAGGCTACCTATGTCTAGGCAGGCATGTCGCTAATAAAGTGCAGTTTGAATAGTATGGTTATTTTATTGAACCGATTGGGTATAAGTAACCTACCTAGAACCTACTCGTATTTATGGAATTTGTATTTGCATTATTTCATTATTTATAACACACAAATTACTTCATTATTTGTAATGTTTGTAATTTAACCTGTTCCAACTGACTAATCGGAGTATAAAGGAAAGGATGACTTACGCTAGACCGGGCCGGTGCTTTCGGGCGCTTCGATTTATATGGCAAGCACGTCATCATCACCAATCGGCTGATCAGCCGTCATAGAAAATGGCACGGCCCGGCCTAGCGTGAGTATACCTACTTAAATCCGAGTAATTGTATTTTATTTCAATTAAATATTACAAATCTCAAGTCTTCAGAATAATGGCAGTTCTATGTTAATTCTTTGTCCGTTTTCAGATAGTGCTGACTGCAATCGCTTCGTGGCTCACGTGGCGGTCGAGGTTCGCAACTGTCGAGCTGGAGTCCTAATTGTTCCTAGCCTAGTTCCTCTAGAAATAAGATTGTAAATAAATAATTATTTATACATTTATAAATTTAACTCCCCATGAAATACTTAAACTAAGTATCTACATGCAGTCTGACAAAAAAAGAGTAGAAATTAAAGTGGCAATACTGTAGTGTCGTCTCGTTTTCTTATATAAATTGGTTTGAAAGGGACGACACTACAGTATTAGAGGATATAACCAATGGAGACGCCATGTCTAAAATTTTCGGTACAAAATAGTCTGCCGTTTTTTGCGGGGGAGGGGCACATCAAATGTAAAGGTACGTCATGTCAGATAAACGTCAGTTCATACATATGGTTGACATGTGGTTGACCATTGGCCGCCTATTTTCGACAGAGGGGAACGCCTGTTAATGGCGGCTCCATTGTTAAAGCTACAGGCCGCGTAGCCAAGATGCCGATCGCTTACGCTCCGTAGCGATCGAAACGCAACTGTCACTGTCGCACTTATATGGAAGAGTGATAGAGAGACATAATGCTTTTCGTTGTCGAAGCGATAGCGATTGTAACCTTGGCTAGGCCGGCAGTATTGCCACTTTTTAATTTCTACTCTTTTTTGTCAGACTATATCTAATTTAACCAACGTCATTCACCTATTAACAGCCATGAGCATGACAGTCGGCCATTAACAATTCAAGGTTTCAGGGCTTACTTATTAAATATTTTGTTTTTGACAATAATAAATTACCATAACGTTGCTATACGTCATGTCATGGTCACGAACTCATGACCCCATGACGGAATAGGGGTCGCGAGGGTCGCCAGGCATTTAGTCCTGTCGATGTCGGCAGCAGATAATGTAGGTACTTACCTAGATGTAAGAATGATGAGAAGATGTTTAAGACGTTTTAAATATACTTGGTCAAGCAGATCTTGTCAGTAGAAAAAGGCGGCAAATTTGAAAAATGTAGGCGCGAAGGGATATCGTATCATAGAAAATTTGAATTTCGCGCCTTTTTCTACTGACAAGATTAGCTTGACCATCTATAACCCTTAAATCGATAAAGTCCACTATACTGGACATCCCTGATGGTAGCGTAAAAGTGAATAATAATTACTTATGTTATTTTTAAGTAAGGGGTTGTGCACAAATCACGCGAGGTGTTTTCGGCTACTTTTTGACCCCCCCTCCCCCCTGGTGATATTTGGTGAGGTTTTTCGTTACCCCCCTCCCCCCACACAACCTCACGTGTATTTATTTGAATTTTTTTTCGACCAAATTTTAAGAAAAATTATATAGAAAATCTTGATTATTTTGCTATTTTCGTTCAATAGACTCGCTATTTTGAAGTGCAGAGTGAAGATTTATGTTTAACGAAACCATGAAAAAGTATCTACTTTTGTGGTAGGTGTATTTTTCATAGTTTCGTTCACTGTAGAAAAATACACGTGAGGTTTCCTTATACCCCCCCTCCCCCAACGTGATCTATCGTGATTTTTTCGAGACCCCCCCACCCTCTATCGAACCTCGCGTGATTTGTGCACAAGCCCTAAATAAAAAAATATTGCGAACCAATGTGAACATAAAATAACGTCTCGTGATATACCCATTTTAGATATCAAAATAATGGCATATTAATGTACCTACCTACTAAAGAAAACGTGACCAAGCCTTCAGTGGCTGAGGCCGGAATCGAATCTGCGTCGTCGGCTGACGCGGCTAACGTCTATACCTCTAAGCCAGCGGTCGGCAACCTGCGGCCCGCGGGCCACATGCGGCTCGTGAACCTGTCACTTGCGACCCGAGTGCCGCCTTGGCTATTTTGTATGTAATCGTGACAAACGACAATGTCTCATAAAGTCATAAATATTAACAAAGTACGGCCCGCGTCACCTCCGTTTCTACTATGTGGCCCTTGGCTGCTAAAAGGTTGCCGACCGCTGCTCTAAGCCAACCGTTCGGCCCCATCAGTTTTTAATTTTATAACTTTGTATAGCCATACCTAGTAGTGTAACTGTTAACAAAACAATAATCCACATATATTTCATAGCATAATTTGATTAGTTGTCTAGACCCCTAGTCCATTTTGGCTCTATATGGAGACATTCAGACTGAAGACATACGATAACATAATTTTAGCACTTGCACTTAATATTTAAATGTATGTACTTAAATAAAACCAAAAAAAAAACATTTATGTATGTTAGGCATGTCACTGCTAATGTAAGTAGGTATGAACTTTAATCCCATAAACATATTCACAAAAATAACTGACGTGTGTCTTCATATCATATGAGTGAAATGACGACAACAGACGTTTTCTAGGAATAAGAAAATGTAATGAAGCTACATTATTTATTTGCTTTTGACTATTCAATTTGTACCTACATACTTAGATAATGTATATACAGTAGAATGTAATACTAAGCCCTACACAATGTTATCTTTATGTAAATTACAGTTTTCGGTTTTCATATTTGATGGAAATGTTGTAAGTTAAATAATTTAGAGATAAGAAATAGTTGTGTGTTGTTTGACATATATTACTTCACTGTACAAGCATATTTATTAACAGTATTTATTACGTACGAATAAGACAATAATAAAGACAAATAAATAACTCATGAACCAAACTGTACAAGTGGATCATTTCTAAAGTACTTACTGGAATAAATTGAAAATTGTATTACGTATCGACAATACTTCGTACCTGCTACAAATGTTAATAAATATGTAAAATAACTAGAAGAAGCACTTGATATTTAACAATACCCTGGGAATACAATAAAACCCATTTCATATTTTCTTTGACAATAGGTACCTACCTATCTATCTTTTTAATGAAATAAATTTAATAACACTTCCCGAAATAAAATTAATACCTAATTGAGCGCGTGCATGGATCCCCCGTGGCAGTCTCTCGCGGACCATGCATAGTATAGGACAGAACGGTATAGGACATGGTGTAGACATTTTACCCAAAGCAAAGATTTTGAAGGGATACAAAAGTCAGATTTTCTGTTTAAACCTTTACCCTGTGTGATAGTATCATTGTGCACACAAGATGTACTTAAACTATTGTCCACAGTAGTGACCTTTGTTTTAATATCCTCGTTGTTACAGTGATTGCGCAAGTCAATGAAAATTTCTGCAGATTGGAACAGCTTATACTGTCTGCCGTATTCGAACTTCAAGATATGCACAAGAGACGACACGTACTAGATCCATTCTAGATATGTTATAGTTTAGATATCAACTAGTTCCCTTTTGCAACGTAATTCGGGAAACCAATGTCACTTTTATGTTAGATAGAGTAAGATATCTATTAGATGTGAATTGGATCTCTAAGTCATATCCTGTACAAATCGTTCAAGAGTATCTCCAGAATCGCGCAAATGTCAAATTTGACAGGTTAGATCTTAAACATATCGTTATCGTATCTTGGTGATGTCTAAAAGATATCATAATAGATGTCTAATTCAAAATCCGAATCGGGCCCTGTGTGCGAGCAGTGCGACCTGTCAACGGTACTGAGGTACCGCCGAGCAGATGCACCAGATGCGAATGTAAACACGGCTACATCGACATGTGCGCTGTGAGCTAATTTTCTAAAAGCGGCTATGCCGTGGCGGTATCTATAAACTTTGTGTCCTCGAAGACAATATGTGATCCTTATTGCAATGCGATAAGACCGCAAATTTCCATCTAGGTAAGTGTGTCATCATATACCTACTGAAGTATTGGAGCCTGTAAAACTTACTTAATACCTACTCATGCGAACGAACGTGCCATTGCTAATACTGTGTGTTGCAGATAATTATGTAAATTGTACTGGTTAGTTCTTACCAAGGAGTTTCTTATCGCTTGAAACGCCAGTCGTATTGCAGCATTCAAAACAAACAGTTAAAAAATACAATAAAAATATACAAAGTTGAATTGCCTTATAATCCAGTGCACTGCGCGTCATCATAGTGACATTTTGCACTTGGAAAACCGCTTCGCGCTAAAAATGAATTGATGAATTATGCATATTATGTGGAAACAAGCATCTGACAGGAGCTCGGACTGAGATAAATCCGCTTGCTTTCCTTATCAACAGATCAGGTACTTACCTATAGTGATAAAAATACCAGACCTAGCTAAAACTATACGGCAGTTTAGTGTAGTGACTGTCACGACGCCCGGCCGCTCGTACAAAATGTGGAACAAAATATATACAAGTGTTAAATACTCTTTGATAACAGTGAATTTCCTGTTCCTGGTAAGTTAGGTAAACTACGCAGTTTTGGATGAAGTGTTGAAAGCAATTTGACGTGAAGTGGTTTTTCAGATAAGTGGAATAATAATATTGTCGGTGGGAAGTTCCGTGCAGTCCGCTTACAATGGGTACCACGAGTTTCTCTCGGAGAGGTTTTTCTCTCTACCCGCATTTTGCATCGCCACCGGTGTCATCATCTTCCTCATCGCGTTCTTCGGCTTCTATGGAGCCTATTCGGAAAACTATTACTTAATAATGGCGGTAAGTAATTAAAATCACAACTTATTAAACAATCGGCTTCAGCTATTTCGGAAACACTGGCCTCTTTTCATCACGAAATGTCAGGTATCTATTTTAAATTATGCCGTGTTGTGCTCATAAACGCGAGGCATTCTCAATCTTATGTAACGGTCATATCGTCGATAATTGAATAATTTCATAAATCATTTAAACTTGATCACGGTATTGTTTTGTTGCCATAAAATTCCTGGCAACCTCATTGAAAAAGATCCCGCTCAACTTTCTTTTTGCCTGAATTCAAATCGTGCATAATGTTTAGAATTGGGTAGGGTGATAAGTAATTGGCCACTCTTAACAATAATGCTTCAATGGGCTTAATTGTTTCTTTCTGATTTGTTACGAGTACAATTACGAGTACTATGCAGTGGCCAATAACTATATAGCAGTCACCCTATATTAATTAAATATCTGTATTTTTATTGATGGTTAATGTTATGGATCAACTGCAAAGTTCCGCCATATAAAGAAAGATGATTGTTGAGCAATGATAAACTATTCATCACGTTCAATCATTTGTCGCGTGATAACCGCTTGACAATCAATATAGTGACGATATGAGGATGGTGGCCGTGAATCGCGTAATTTTCACAGCACACGCCCGTATACAGCCCTTATATGGCTATCTTTTCTTTACATTTGGTCGTCCTTGTCCCGATCTTAGCGATATGTAAGCAGTTATGCGTCAATTTTTAGTGTTCCGCGTACAAAACTTTGTTCACGGAACACTTATGGGATCACTTCGGTCTTGCAAATTAGTTATTTTACATGGCAAAGGCATGAAACGACGCAGGTACAATAAAATTGCCTTATAATTAATAATAATAATTCAGTCTATACAGGGTGTTTGGTACATCGTTTGCCAAAAAAAAACGGCAGATAGGTTGGGTCATTTGCTATCTTCTCAGGCCTAGAAATTTTTAATTTGGTGTAAAAAAAAATTTTCACTTCTATGACAGTTTTTAGTAAGTTTCAAATTTTTACTGTGGTAGTAGTAAAAAAATCCCAATTTTATTTTTCTAGGCATGAGAAGATAGCAAATGACTCAAGCTATCTGCCGTTTTAATTTGGCAAACGATGTACCAAACACCCTGTATACGTCCCACTGTCTAGCATATTTATGCCTCCTCTCATGCGCAGGAGGGCTTGGGCTATAGTCCCCACGCTAGCCCAATGCGGATTGGGGACTTCACATACACCTTTGAATTTAAGCCTGAAATAAAGATTTTCATTTCAAACCGAGGCACATTTGTTTTTGCTTTTAAATTCATTCGTTTTTCGTGACTAAACAGCTCCACGATTTTATTCATACCTAACCGTTTTTATCTTTCCTTGTTTTGAGATCGGAAATATTATCGCTACCGACCTTTTGTCCTCCACCAAACAACAAGTACAATCGACGCCAACAGTAACGGTTAGAATTACGCGCCAACAGTGTCATACTATCCTCTTTCTTTACTTTACAGTCTACCATCATTTTGTGGACTAAAATATGTGCGTGTACCTATATACTCGTACCTAATTGAAAATTTCCCTCGATTTCTCCAAGATCCCGTCATCCGATCCTGACAACAACAAGAAAGCATACACTTTCAAACAAAAAAGATTTTGAAAATCGGTCTAATCAGTAAACATCTCCTCTCTCCCGTTTTTTTTGAAGTCGGTTATTAATATCAAGTACCTCTGTTTGCAAAGCTAGAGAATAGTAGATAGGTACATCGGAGTCTTATCAGGCCCCGAAGACAACATGCCGATCGCTAATGCTACGTAGCGAACGAAACGTATCTGTCACTATACCGGGTGTGGCCTGTAACACGAGCAAATAATTAAAACATAGATTGTACTCCTCAAACGGTGACACTTTTGTTCTACAACTTTTAAAAATTATGAATTATTTAGACTCCCTATTTTTCATACAAAATAAATATTATCTTCAATGGACGCCATCGCCACGCCATATTGTGTTTGACGTTGCTTGTCACGCCTTAAACAAAACAAAATTCGCAATACATTGCGTCTTAGAATAAACTTTAAAGTGTATTAAAAATCAAACCACAAGTTATTTTTAAAAGTTGCTGAACAAAATATGTTAGTCAGTATGAGGAGTACAGCCTACAGTTTAATTTTTTGCTCATATTACAGGCCACACCCGGTATTAAAGCGATTCGATGGTGGTCACTGTCGCACTAATTTGAAAGAGTGTTAGAGACATAAAGCGATTCGATGGCGAAACGCGATTGTCGCCATTTACTATCGATGCTGTCTGTACCTCCGCATGTACGCCATTCTTTCATTAGCGCTGTATAATTAAACGTAATTACGGTAACCTTGCGACGTAACGCTGATGTTCGATGATGGTTGACCGCTGGGTGCATAGCCAAGGTGACAAATCGCTTGCGCTTCGACAACGACCCGCTGTGTTTTTTTTAAATTTATTGCTATTAAACGAAAAACACATAAAACTATTACAAAACTTCGCCAAATTGCGAAACTGTTGGTGAATGAAATACCTACACATAATTTATACTTTTATGCTTATACTTTAACGGCTTTACCTAATTATGTAATACTCGTATTACCTATCTAAGCACCATGAAAACAACCCGGGTCGCCCTGTATGTATATTTGTATGACGACCTATCTTAACTGCTCCAGAGTGCATACTATTTACCTACTACTAATTCTGTGTCTCTCACTCACTTTTCCATATTAAGAGCCAACAGGAGTGGTCATTTCTCCATACAAACGTAGTCCTCGTTTTCCTCCGTGGTTTTTGAAGCTAGAGAAATGATTTTTTCAACACAGATTAATATTGTCAATATCTGTGTCGGACCGTTTTGCTTTTTTTGATATTTTTGTTTTTTAGGGCGCTAGAGCCCTTCAAAAATGGCCAAAATGGCCTAATTGACTATGCCGCAATGAGAGGCGTGGTATTCAAAACTGATATCAATTAGCCAAAAAAGCAAAACGGTCCGACACAGATAATTTCATAATCATTTAGATTTCCAAATTTGGTTACGATTGGTTAAGTTTTAGAGGAGGAAAAAGAGGAGCACGAAACCTCGATTTTAGTCATTTTTACGCAGGATTTTTCGCCTCAGCTGCAGTTGTCCCTATCGCACTAATTTTAGGGGCGGAGTCAAGTTTCTAAATACGTACACAGCCAGAAGAGTGATGGGCAATAGTCGACATTTAATGTCGATAATCTAGTGATGTAAGAAGTTATCGATAAACCGTCTTGTGTGAAAATATCTAGATCCTTCTAAGACACAAGGGGTTTTGCGTTGAGAGGGAACACATTTTTGTAGTTACATAGGTACAATCTATTTTGAACTTTTTGATTCTAATATTTCAAATTAGAAATCAAAATCAAAAATATTTTATTGCATGGTTATGGGTTTACAAAATTTTTAGGTACAGTCACGCTCCGTAATTGTTGAGCAATTTAAGGTCCTAGCTAGGGAATGCAATCTCGCACCAAGATTGGCGATTCGAGATCTCGCACGAAAAATCCGAATCGAGATTGGGTGTTTCGAGATCTCGATAGTCAGATTTTCGGGATCGAGATTAATATCTCGACGAGATCGAATTTGACAAAGTAACTAAAAATGTGTTATTTTAATCAATTATCTCTAAGAATTCCATAGATATAGACATCGTAAAATCGGGCGTATCGAGATATTCCTAGGAATATAATGAAACGCCGACATTTCATGATCTGCCTAGCGAACACCAGCCATTTTGCGCAAACCTCAAGGTGTGATATTCTGATATTCCTATAGTCTATAGGCAAATTAAACAAAAGTCGTCTCCTTCACGATTTTCGTCGACATCTCTTCTAAATACCTAAAACTGGTATGGACGTGTTCCTCATGGTCTCCAGAATATGAATAAACCGGTTTTTATTTTATGGAGGGGGGGGGGGACGTGTCGAAAAAAAGGAAGGAAAAAGTGGGCGGCCGACCAGCATTGATATTTGTTCACGTCTTTAGTCCTATGGGACCGATCGGTTCGTGTGAGATGTCGTTTGAAAGAGTATTAAACGTGCAATTATTGTTTTATAATAAACGTAGTCATGACTGTAGTCATTTACAAAATATTTAAAATATATGATTTTTTACCGTGCATGGATGGCATAAGTACTGACAAAACATGCGTCTAACTCAATAAATTATAACTTTACCGCAATTAATGTTATTATAAAATATACGAAAAATTTCATTAGCTTTCCAAAAACATAAGTTTTATTGATGTATGATATTATACATATAACAAAGTAATGATGAATTTTGTTCCGTCACGTAAATGGCGGGCGACCGACCTCAACTGATCATTATTTCTCGGGTTCTATTTTACTGATCAATTGGTGATGCATACCATTAGAAAGAATATTAAACATACATACTATAATTGGTTTCTAATAACCGTAGTCATAACTGTAGTCATTTACAAAATCATTGAAAATATGTATATGATTTCTCGATCAATTATTTTACAATGCGCCCGCTATGAAGTAAGGAATATCAAAGAATGCATTGCTCTGATGGATCTGCCGTCTCTTTCATAAGGAAGATCGTGATATGCCTGGGTTAATATTAGATCAGGAAATGGTGGCGTTTCATGATACGCCAAGGATAACGATTTTACGATACGAGTATGCCGCCGACATACTACTTATTTAAGGTACCTCATGTTATATTTTGAAAATAACAACAACAAATTAAATTGACATTTAACATAAAATCAATTTTAATTTTTACTTTACTTCTCTGAAATGCTATCGATGTTAAACCACTATTTCCTTTAGTTAGAAACTGCGTAACAATAATAGAGCTAAAGCCGGACACATAATAGCACTGCCTGAACAACATGAATCTAAGGTCATATATTACTTAAAACCAAGTATTTCACTTTCAGTCTTGCTCGAGATCTCGAATATATTAATCGAGATCTCGACCGAGATTGCATATATCGAGATTTCCTGTCAACTAGGTAAAATTTCGAAAATACGTGCGAGATCTAGCGAGATCTCGAAATTGCGATTGCTTTTGCATTCCCTAGTCCTAGCTGAATTGGTTGTTTCATACACTTACTCTTACTCTATAGAATGTCCAATCCTGCCTTACAAAGACGTTAATATTTATATTTGTCATGTCTATACTTCGTTTCTGAGCATTATTGAAAAAAAAAATACTTACTGGATACTAGTATTAACCACTAAGTACATAAATAGGGTAATTCGCCAGTAACAGGCCACTATTAGTAACTGGCCACGCCAAACCAAAAATGAATTCTATTCACCTATAAATAGAATTCATTTTAGTATAAGGTGGCCAGTTATTGAAACCTTATACCTACTAAAATGAATTCTGTATAGAGGTGAATAGAATTCATTTTTAGTTTAGGGCGGCCAGTTACTGGCGAATTACCCTATTCGATACACAAATACAGTCTCTCACGCCGCGGTTACGCCCCGTCAGAGCGACGGGTATATTCAGCTTGAAATCTCAAAATTGACTTTTAGCTCAGCTCCCGTTTCTGCGATAGTGATAGTTGCGTTTCGTTCGCTACGGAACGTAAACCATTGGCATGTTGGCTACGCACCCTGTTATTTGTGAGCTGTTATGCGTTTGTATGTAACGTTTACGCGGTATGCAGTCTACACACATATACCACTAATACCACACATAATACCACTAACACACATTAATTAATAACAAGTTGCTGTCAACTGTTTCTGTTTTCATAGATGGCGCCAGCATATATTTTACTTGTCTCTAGTTTTGTTCATAAAATTCCAAAACAAAAACAAGAGTTTGACACTTTTCGTATTCGATCGGCCAACCTCATTGCTTTGAAAAAATTGTTTACAAACATTGACTGAATATTAGTCACTTTGGTACCGAAGGTTTAAGTAAATCTTTGCTTTATGGACCGTCCATTTTTGGGGTGGGGAGCAGGGGAAGTGGGAGTGGGGGGGGGGGGGGGTCAGGGCTACCCCCCTGTCCAACCCCCATGGCGCGGAACCCCATGGTTATATAGACATCCATGATTAAAGTTTGCATGGAATTACTATGAAATAACGGATTACAGCAAAATTTGTGAGGGATGAGGGGGGCACACCCTCCAAATCGATGGTCCATAAAGTAAAGATTATCCAAGGTAGGTTTTTCCCGATACAATCCTAAAAATAGCCAATATGTTCACATTCCAGTTTGCCGGCGCCATGGTGCTGATGTTCATCTTCCAACTGTCGGCGTGTATAGCGGGCTACGCGCTCAAAAGTCAAACGACAGTTCTAGTCCAAACGCAGCTCCAAAACACGATGGACCTGTACGGCCCCAACAAGAACTACGAAGTGACCAAGCTGTGGGACGAAGTGCAGGAAGACGTTAGTATATGGTTTTGTTCATAAAATTTATTTACCTATTTAAAGTACCTGCTTTACCTACTTATTTAGGCACCAAAGACATGGCACTATGTCGCTAGCGCAGACGGAGTTAAAATATCATGAGACGGGCCGATTTTTGAATTTCGAGCGCATGATTTCGGGTGGTCTCCACACTACTAAATATAGGCATTTATTCTCCTTATAGAATTGATTAAACGAGTGATCAATACCACTGAGATACCACTAGATTCTCAATTTCTATTGCTCGTATTTCAAAAATTGCATTTCGCCGTTTTACACAAATTTTCGAGTGACAAAATCGACCGCTCGAAAAATCGGATTTTTGAAATTCGACCACTCGATTTCGTGTATTTCGTTAAATGATATCTCCACTACTTTAAATTCTACTATTAGAATTGAAATCGAGTGGCCAATACCACTAGATTGCAAATTCGGTCGCTCGTATTTCAAAAATTAGTAGGTATTTCGCCGTTTTCCACTGATTTTCGAGTGACGAAATCGAGCGATCGAAATTCAAAAATCGACCCCCTGTACACGTGAAATAGTCGTCATAGAGCGAAAGAAGATCGAATAGCGATCACATCACAGTGCAAAATATAAAGTAACGACATAGACACCGAAAACATCGTTAGCAGTTCAATACTTACACGATTTCACTTTCTACGGAATTTGTACTCATGTGGTTACTATTTAGTTGCTTAAAGCATTTGAAATGCCTCATCACCATCAAAATTGGTTATTTTTGGTTGGTTAAATGCACCTATTTCCTTTGTTACTTTTAGGTGACCCGGATTACGAATATACTTGTGCATCTTTAACCATATTTTACGGTTACAGTCATGTGTATTTTTAGTAACTCGTAAAAAGTAAAAATAAAATACAAAAAATACGAGAGTGAAACCGTAGCTATTAGCTTAAATTTAGTACCTATATCTCACGATAGTTAAAATTCGATTTACGTATCTTCTGCATTTCCAGTTCACCTGCTGTGGGGTCCTGAACGCCAGCGACTGGCTCCAGCACCTCAACACCCACGAGAGCCAGGGTCTCCCCGTCAGCTGCTGCAGCCGCGCGTTCGGTGTCGTCACCACGTTCACGTGCAATGTGACGAGCGCGTACAGGACGGGCTGTGCCGAGGCGTTTGGGGCGTGGACGCAGAGTCATGCGGGGGCTATAGGGGCCGCTGGAGTTTTCTTGGTTCTTATTCAGGTAGGTTTACATTTTCACCTTTTACGTTTACATTTTCTTCTGGGAGGGCGCTTAGAACTTTATAATCTTTGTTATGAAACGGATATGGTTATGAACACCCACGAGAGCTAGGGTCTCCCCGTCAGCTGCTGCAGCCGCGTGTTCGGTGTCGTCACCGCGTTCACGTGCAATGTGACGAGCGCGTACAGGACGGGCTGTGCCGAGGCGTTTGGGGCGTGGACGCAAAGTCATGCAGGGGCTATAGGGGCCGCTGGAGTTTTCTTGGTCCTTATCCAGGTAGGTTTACATTTTCACCTTTTACGTTTACATTTTCTTCTGGGAGGGCGCTTAGAACTTTATAATCTTTGTTATGAAACGGATATGGTTATGAACACCCACGAGAGCTAGGGTCTCCCCGTCAGCTGCTGCAGCCGCGTGTTCGGTGTCGTCACCGCGTTCACGTGCAATGTGACGAGCGCGTACAGGACGGGCTGTGCCGAGGCGTTTGGGGCGTGGACGCAAAGTCATGCGGGGGCTATAGGGGCCGCTGGAGTTTTCTTGGTCCTTATCCAGGTAGGTTTACATTTTCACCTTTTACGTTTACATTTTTTTATGGAAGGGCGCTTAGAACTTTATAATCTTTGTTATGAAACGGATATGGTTATGACCACCCACGAGAGCCAGGGTCTCCCCGTCAGCTGCTGCAGCCGCGCGTTCGGTGTCGTCACCACATTCACGTGCAATGTGACGAGCGCGTACAGGACGGGCTGTGCCGAGGCGTTTGGGGCGTGGACGCAAAGTCATGCGGGGGCTATAGGGGCCGCTGGAGTTTTCTTGGTTCTTATTCAGGTAGGTTTACATTTTCACCTTTTACGTTTACATTTTCTTCTGGGAGGGCGCTTAGAACTTTATAATCTTTGTTATGAAACGGATATGGTTATGACCACCCACGAGAGCCAGGGTCTCCCCGTCAGCTGCTGCAGCCGCGTGTTCGGTGTCCTGGCCACCTTTTACGTGTAATGTGACGAGTGCGTACAGGACGGGCTGTGCCGAGGCGTTTGGGGCGTGGACGCAGAGTCATGCGGGGGCTATAGGGGCCGCTGGCGTTTTCTTGGTTTTTATCCTGGTAGGTTTACATTTTCACCTTTTACGTTACATTTTCTTCTGTAGACTGGAAGGGCGATTAGAACTTTATAATCTTTGTTATGAAACGGATATGGTTACGAACATCCACGAGAGCCAGGGTCTCCCCGTCAGCTGCTGCAGCCGCGCGTTCGGTGTCGTGACCACCTTCACATGCAATGTGATGGCTCCTCTACACGATGGGCCAACGCCGGCCACTCCAAGGGACGCAGCCATGCGGTAGAATGAGATAGCAATATCACTTGCTCCCTCTAACGCACAAATGCGTCCCTTGGAGTGGCCGGCGTTGGCCCATCGTGTAGAGGAGCCATGACAAGTGCGTACAGGACGGGCTGTGCGGAGGCGTTTGGGGCGTGGACGCAGAGTCACGCGGGGGCTATAGGGACTGCTGGCGTTTTCTTGGTTCTTATCCAGGTAGGTTTACATTTTCACGTTAGGGTCAAAGAGGGAACAGTGACTCGGTAGAAAAAAGCCGGGTACAGTGGCACACTCAACCTTATTTCAACACGAGAGAGGCGATATTTAGGCGACTGAGCCACTGTTTCCGTCTTGACCTTACATTTTCATCTGTAAATGGCGATTGGAACTTTATAATCTATACATAACGGTTATGGTTATGAACTGTTAGACGACATATCATATCCATAATAATTTCGTAACGAGAAATTATAACTATCAGAATAGGCTTCCGGGCTATAGAGTAACAAGAGCGAGATCCAACTGCTACGAGCTACGGCGTAGAGCTACGAAATTTGTATTAGAGAGATAGAGATAGAGAGAGAGATCTTTATTTTGCATGATAATATGGTAGGATATCGCAAAAATATTTGTAACAAATCAAGTCATCAATTTTATGTGACAAGCATTATGCATGTAGTAGTGTAATTTTTTAATTTCGATCTAATTTTGATATCCGAGTATATCTCAGTCGTACCAATGGATAAGTACGAATTAAGGTCTCTTACCCTGGCTACTCACGTAACGATAAATCGTTGCGATAAAACTGTGCAGTCCGACTGTGCAGATAAATCGAACCGTGTGTATGTCGATTATCGTAACGATTTGTCATACACACGGTTCGATTTATCTGCACAGTCGGACTGCACAGTTTTATCGCAACGATTTATCGTTACGTGATGAGTAGCCGGGGTTAAATAGTCTCTTAATAGCATAAGCATAAAGCGAGATGCGCTACGACTGATTCAAAAATGGGAAAATTCGATTCGAAGCAAACCGTATAATATACTTGTTGAAGAGTTTTTGACGAAACGAGTTAAAACGAGTATGTCAAGTAACTAGGTTATCGCTTTTCATTCGCGCCTATATTATTCATGGTTTGGCATTCGACACCGTTTTGGGTTAGGAAAGTTCGGGCCTACAGGAGTCATTTCTGAGGACAATACATTAAAATAATTATCCATTTGGGTATATTTTACTAAGGCTTTCACCATAAAGCTTTATAGAAATTAGTTTGACCATAATTGTAAGGGCCCAGCGAGATAATTACATTGACCATGACCATCACTTTTCTGATTCATTTTGACCTTGAGTGCAATAATTAGTTTCTTAATTGGGCATAACACGACTGAAGTACCTATGTCTACGCTGGTACTGCGTCCTTAATTAATAGCAGGCGTGGCTCACTCCGCGATTCCGTCGCTTTGCTACAGGTAGCTAAAAGTACATCCGTTCCACCCCAATTTTGGGGAAAGCCATAAGCCGCGCGTGGCGCTGTCGCCACCTAGCGGCCATATCTGTGTTCTGTGCTAATCGTAACAGACGCGTTTTTAGAGTGAGTTTTCTGTACCTAGTACTATTATTTATTCTGTGTTAATAGGCTTAAGAGCCAACAGGAGTGGTCATTCCTCCATACAAACGTACTCCTCGTTTTCCTCCGTGGTTTTTGAAGCTAGAGCAATGATTTTTTCAACACAGATTAATATTGTCAGTATCTGTGTCGGACCGTTTTGCTTTTTGTGATATTTTTGTTTTTTAAGGCGCTAGAGCCCTTCAAAAATGGCCAAAATGGCCTAATTGACTATGCCGCAATGAGAGGCCTGGTATTCAAAACTGATATCAATTAGCCAAAAAAGCAAAACGGTCCGACACAGATAATTTTATAATCATTTAGATTTCCAAATTTGGTTACGATTGGTTAAGTTTTGGAGGAGGAAAAAGAGGAGTACGAACCCTCGATTTTTGTCATTTTTACGCAGGATTTTTCGCCTCAGCTGCAGTTGTCCCTATCGCACTAATTTTAGGGGCGGAGTCAAGTTTCTAAATACGTACACAGCCAGAAAAGTGATGGGCAATAGTCGACATTTAATGTCGATAATCTAGTGATGTAAGAAGTTATCGATAAACCGTCTTGTGTGAAAATATCTAGATCCTCCTAAGAAACAAGGGGTTTTGCGTTGAGAGGGAACACATTTTTGTAGTTACATAGGTACAATCTATTTTGAACTTTTTGATTCTAATATTTCAAATTAGAAATCAAAATCAAAAATATTTCATTGCATGGTTATGGGTTTACAAAATTTTTAGGTACAGTCACGCTCCGTAATTGTCGAGCAATTTAAGGTCCTAGCTAGGGAATGCAATCTCGCACCAAGATTGGCGATTCGAGATCTCGCACGAAAAATCCGAATCGAGATTGAGTGTTTCGAGATCTCGACAGTCAGATTTTCGGGATCGAGATTAATATCTCGACGAGATCGAATTTGACAAAGTAACTAAAAATCTGTTATTGTAATCAAAATTCTCTAAGAATTCCATACATATAGACATCGTAAAATCGGGCGTATCGAGATATTCCTAGGAATATAATGAAACGCCGACATTTCATGATCTGCCTAGCGAACACCAGCCATTTTGTGCAAACCTCAAGGTGTGATATTCTGATATTCCTATAGTATAGTCTATAGGAAAATTAAACAAAAGGCGTCTCCTTCACGATTTTCGTCGACACCTCTTCTAAATACCTAAAACTGGTATGAACGTGTTCCTCGTGGTCTCCAGAATATGAATAGACCGGTTTTTATTTTATGGAGGGGGGGGGGGGGACGTGTCGAAAAAAAGGAAGGAAAAAGTGGGCGGCCGACCAGCATTGATATTTGTTCACGTCTTTAGTCCTATGGGACCGATCGGTTCGTGTGAGATGTCGTTTGAAAGAGTATTAAACGTGCAATTATTGTTTTATAATAACCGTAGTCATAATTGTAGTCATTTACAAAATATTTAAAATATATGATTTTTTACCGTGCACGGATGGCATAAGTACTAACAAAACATGCGTCTAACTCAATAAATTATAACTTTACCGCAATTAATGTTATTATAAAATATACGAAAAATTTCATTAGCTTTCCAAAAACATAAGTTTTATTGCTTTATGATATTATATAACAAAGTAATGATGAATTTTGTTCCGTCACGTAAATGGCGGGCGACCGACCTGAACTGATCATTATTTCTCGGGTTCTATTTTACTGATCAATTGGTGATGCATACCATTAGAAAGAATATTAAACATACTATAATTGGTTTCTAATAACCGTAGTCATAACTGTAGTCATTTACAAAATCATTGAAAATATATGATTTCTCGATCAATTATTTTACAATGCACCCGCTATGAAGCTATTCCTAACTTGTAAATGTAAATTTATATACATAATATCAAAGAATGCATTGCTCTGATGGATCTGCCGTCTCTTTCATAAGGAAGATCGTGATATGCCTGGGTTAATATTAGATCAGGAAATGGTGTCGTTTCATGATACGCCTAGGATTACGATTTTACGATATGCCGCCGACATACTACTTATTTAAGGTACCTCATGTTATATTTTGAAAATAACAACAACAAATTAAATTGACATTTAACATAAAATCAATTTTAATTTTTACTTTACTTCTATGAAATGCTATCGATGTTAAACCACTATTTACCTTTACTTAGAAACTGCGTAACAATAATAGAGCTAAAGCCGGACACATAATAGCACTGCCTGAACAACATGAATCTAAGCTCATATATTACTTAAAACAAAGTATTTCACTTTCAGTCTTGTTCGAGATCTCGAAAATATTAATCGAGATCTCGACCGAGATTGCATATATCGAGATTTCCTGTCAACTAGGTTAAATTTCGAAAATACGTGCGAGATCTAGCGAGATCTCGAAATTGCGACATCTAGATTGCATTCCCTAGTCCTAGCTGAATTGGTTGTTTCATACACTTACTCTTACTCTATAGAATGTCCAATCCTGCCTTACAAAGACGTTAATATTTATATTTGTCATGTCTATACTTCGTTTCTGAGCATTATTGAAAAAAAATACTTACTTGATACTAGTATTAACCACTAAGTACATAAATAGGGTAATATTCGATATCGAGTTCCGTAAACGTAAGCCGGGTAAGTGAAAAAGTTCAATCGCAATAGGGTAATTCGTCAGTGGCCACCCCAAACCAAAAATGATCCGAATTATATTCACCTATAAATAGAATTAATTTTAGTATAAGGTGGCCAGTTATTGAAGTTATTGAAAGTTTATACTAAAATGAATTCTGTTTATAGGTGAATAGGATTCATTTTTAGTTTAGGGCGGCCAGTTATTAAAAGTGGCCAGTTACTGGCGAATTACCCTACTTAGTAGTAGCAGTAACAAAAAGTGACAATGCAAATTGCAATCAGTGAGGTGCGCGCCGGCGCGAGTACGGGCGCACCGCACGCGTCTGTGTGCGTGCATTACACACACAAATACAGTCTCTCACGCCGCGGTTACGCCCCGTCAGAGCGACGGGTATATTCAGCTTGAAATCTCAAAATTGACTTTTAGCTCAGCTCCCGTTTCGTCTTAATGCCTTGTGGGAAACGGTCGAAGAAATATTCCAGATTAATATGTTTTTTGGCATGGTATTGGGACCCCAAAACTGCCGGGGGACAGCGGCGCAGGCCATCTACTTCGGCGTAATGACGTCATCAAAATGACTTCCGCCTCGTTGCGAATACTGCTTATGGCAGCCATATTTTTGGTTGGTTGCGGTTACCGGCTCAGCCGGCCTAGCCAAGGTTACAATCGCTATCGCTTCGACAACGAAAAGCATTATGACTCTCTATCACTCTTCTATATTAGTGCGACAGTGACAATTGCGTTTCGATCGCTACGGAGCGTAAGCGATTGGCATCTTGGCTACGCGGCCTGGAACGTAGTAGATAATGTAATAAACCAATAATTACCTCTCGTTCTAGCCATATACTCATACTTATATAGCTATAGAATTCGGCATTACTTCGACCACAATTACAAACCATTAGGGTATTTGACTGTAGGTATTTAAAATAAATTGTGTCGTTCCACGGCAAAAGGTACCTTATGGCGGCTGGCGCTTACGTCGCATAGCGCCGCAATAATATTAGAGCGGCGTTAATAATAGCGTAAGCGCCATAAGGTACCTTTACCCGTGGGACGTCACAATTATTTTACACTATACCTACATGAAATATTAAGCACCAGAAGATTAATAGATAAACCTAGACAGCAGTTAATTTTAAACATAATTTCTATTTTAAAACCCGTATAAACCAATTAAGAGTAAGTAATTTGATTGTGACGTCACATGCTAGTGTTTCATATAAATTCCATAGTAGCAAATCGTTTTGACAGTTTGAAAAAAGAAACTGATTTGACTAGTAGTCAAATACCCAATAAAAGTTACAATGATAATTAATAAAACATGTTTTTTTTTCAGGCGTTGGCCGTTGGCGGGGCGGTGTGGATGGCCAAGATATCCAGAGCAGAAAATGCGTTTCCTTGAAGAATGACGTGTACCAACTGTTGTTGTTGTGAACTAAGTACTTTAATTACGTTAAGTAATATTATTGCAGATTAATAAATAATGTTAGAGGTGTTTTTGTTTTATTTTATCAGAGTAACTAAGTGATTATACTTACCTATACATATAATAATGACTATAATGGATTAAATACTTTAATGATGAGTTGTGTTATAATTGTATTCTAGTCGTGTCATCAGTACCTCCTATTCCCAAAGAAGTTATCTTATAGTGTTTACAACTTAAATATATACCGGGTGTGGCCTGTAACATGAGCAAATAATTAAAACATAGATTGTACTCCTCAAACGGTGACACTTTATTTCAACAACTTTTAAAAATTATGAAGTATTTAGACTCCCTATTTTTCATACAAAATAAATATTATCTTCAGTGGACGCCATCGCCACACCATATCATTGTGATTGACGTTGCTTGTCACGCCTTAAACATAACAGAATTCGCAATACATTGAGTCTTAGAATAAACTTTAAAGTGTATTAAAAATCAAACCACAAGTTATTTTTAAAAGTCTCTGAATTAATGTTGGTCAGTATGAGGAGTACAGCCTACAGTTTAATTTTCTGCTCATATTACAGGCCACACCCGGTATACGAGTATTTGGTAGACCGTCGAATGTCAATTTCATCGAAATTGCTCGTGAGAATTTCACAGGCGTTTGTTTGCTTCGAGTTTTCTTCGTAAACTCCTGAAACTGACTGAAAATTCATCAAACTCGTTGCGGCCGGTTTCGAAATATCATTTACGATAGTTAGTTTAACCCTGAGCTTTTGAGAACATATCTGAATAAAGAAATACCAAAAATAAAAATTGCATGCAATATTTTAAACTAACCTACTTCAATTACTTTCCTGTAACTTCCGTCAACAGAATGATTGAAAGCCGTTGAACTAATTTTGTATTTTCAGTTTAATAGGGATGAGTGAGTTTATATTATAAGTACCGTAAAACGGGGTGAGTAGGTTTCGCGGGGTGAGTTGGGTTATGAATGGGGAGAGAAGGTTTGAGAGGGGGGTGAGAAGGGATTTTAAGGCTACTGCTACAAAAATTATGTATTCCAATTTAAAATGGGGCTATAGTAATACGCATAATAAAAAAAAATCGATCCAACAATCTTCCAAAATCACCTTTGTATGAAAAACCCTCTCACCCCAAATACGAGGCACTACGGGGTGAGGTGGGTTTTCCTCTTTATCGTCAAAGTTATGAAATGGAACTATCCAAAATAAAATACAAACTAAAATACAAACGTCCGAACCACTTATTATATACACCCGTTAAGTTTTTACATGTAAAAATAAAATTTTATCGAGGTGTGAAAGTCAAATTTCACCCAACTCACCCCACTTTACGGTATAAGTAGTTTGTTGCCATATGTGTGTAAGTGCCAAATATGACATGCACTTAGCATTTTATAGTTAGCGAAGTCACAAAACTGCGTACTTCATGCACATAAGTGAGCTAATTGGCTCATGGAAAATTGGTCAAGCGCGAGTCACTCTTTCTGTTTAAGGTTCTATTATATTCCTACTCGTAGTCTAATCGATTCACGACGAGCAGTAAAAGCGTCGCATCAAAACCATTTCAAAACCAAAACATGTTGTTAAGTCACAATCGGGCTCGACATAAATGGGAAAAATCAGAACGTAAATAATGTACACGGTCCGCGATTGTTGCGCCATTTAGGGTCCTGGCTAAATTGGTTGTTCAATACTTACGCTATAGAATTACCAATTTAGCAAGAACTCTTAATGGCCTAACAATTTCGTGTGATGAATTTACATATAAAGTCAAATGATGACAATTAATTTAAAAACGTTTTTAATAACTTTTCGTCTCTCTCATCATGCTTATCAATATGTTACAATAAAAATAGGACACAAATCACTAACAAAACCTGTGGTTATCCTCCTATAGTTCGTTTTTTTAGCATTAGAAAGAACTTGGAAAAAGGTAAGCGATTTTGGCATGTCTTTTAATTGAAAAACGCTTATTAAAAATCAGTAACTATCATTTATGAAAGCAGAAGAATATAAATGATCGTATTAGATTCATAATTGTTACATATTTGCCGTAACTTATTTTTAAAATGTGTTTTTCAATTAAAAGACACATCAAGATAGTTTACCTTATTTCTAATGCTAAAAAAAAGTCAATGCGTATAATTTTTGTGCATATTCCAAAATCTGTTTTGAACTTTTAATGTGTAAGAAACTAAGAGTTCCAATTTCAAAAACAAAACAATTGCTTCTGGGTCTCAGAAAGTTATGTCAACTTTTATACCATAAAAGGATTTTCAATTGACGCGCGGACCGCCACATTTTCCACTCGTTTTCCTCGCGTTAGTCGCTCGCCGCCGCCCGACCCAAACGGCCGATATCACAAGTGATAACTTATCAACTGATAACAAACATACTCAGTGCCAGTATTCGTACACCTGTGAAGTAAGACAGTGCGCCAAAATGGTGGCTCAAACTAACTTGGAAGTGGGCATGAAATGCATTAAGTATATGCTGTTTTGTGTCACCGCAATTTTTGTGGTAAGTACAACTTATTGCTTTAAAACATAAGAACCGAAAGGGACTAAGCGAAGACGCTTTTTTGCGTGTTCGGAAATATGTCTGCATTAATGACGTCACAAGGTTGATGGTTAGTAATTTAATACGTGCTCGTATATAGTACAGTCGACGTCGAAGACATGTTTACACTTTTGCACCTTATGCCTTTGTAATAAGGCGAAGAATGTAATGTACCATCGTCCACACTGTTAACTGTTCATCGGTGGACCTTATCCTTTTGTAATAAGGTCCAGCGATGTACGTTAGGAGTGTTGCTGTTTTGTACCTAAGAGTGACATTCCATTTCCAACTGCAGCTGCAATACTGTTCATATTACTATGGAAACGCGTCGCTGTCATTGTCAATTTCCATAGAAAATGAACAGTATTGCAGCTGCAGTTGGAAATGGAATGTCACTTTAAGATTAATTACGGAAATTGATTTGATTGATGGAAAACGATCAACTTGACATTCCATATTTCAATTTTGACGCAAATGTTAGAACTGTACGTAACACGCATCTTTATATTATAGAATTTATAGACGGCGGACAGGACATTTGTGGCTTTCCAACACAGAAGGGTTCTAATGTTTCATGGGTTATAAGATAAGATTATTTTTATCTCTAATTCCAACAGAAATGTCATTAATGATAATGACCATATTTACCGACACATGAAGCATAAGGACCCTTAAAGCCACATTTAGTTTTAACTTAAACCTATCGCAATGATATAAAACTGCGCCATATTTATATGCGTTTACCATTGCCGCATTACCGTTTAAAGTACCTTGTCGCTTTAATGTCACGGTGAATTCCTTAGTTAGTTGCTGCATTATGCTAATTTGACAAGGTACTAAAAGCAGACCTGCTGAATCTTGGCTGAAACACGTGACTCCGTTTATTGCTGGTAGAAAATTGACTGTTATTGTACACAATAGTTATTTAAATAAGTACTATAAACGTTAACGTTTTTTGTTCTAACTAAGAATGAATACTTGTGTTGCAAAACGTATGAATGAAGATGACAAAAGAAATCCAAGATCTTATCCTCTGTGAATCACGCTCAATGTTAACGTTGACGCTCTGTTATCCGTAAATGTCACATTATCAGCGGATGAGCTGTTTAATTTTAGGTACAGTCACCTGCAATAATATGCTACTCTTCGAAGCCCGCAAAAATATGTGACACGCTTTTATGGCTCTACAAATAAGATCATGTCAGATATTTTTGCGGCCTTCGTTGTGCAACAAATTTTTGCAGGTGACTATACAACTATTAAGTTGTCACCTGCGTGTTAAAGATTCCGAAAATTCAGTGTGCTGAACATTTGTAGGATTCGTCAGCTTTTCAATACTTGTTCCTTCCAGTAAATATGTAGGGACCTACATAGGATCTCTACATATCTATGTACATCTACTATAGGTACATACATATCAGTATAGTTTCTTACAAAAGAACTAAGTGAGCAAAAATGGCTACACAATTTTGTGTATAGTATAGAATCAGTTACAAGAGGGGTCATATATTATTGCGCGCCTCGTTACGAAAGACATTAAAAGTATCGCAAACTTCCTGTTCCTAGTAAGGCTAGACTAGAAATAAGTTTATGCCATGGAATACAATCAAATCACAAGGCCAATAGTATTTTCCTGATCGATAAAACAGTTGCGAAAAAACATAAATACGTTTCACAAGAACAACTAACACAGTAATGAATAATACCTAAGTAGCGAAATCGTTGACGGTAAAAAACTTGATCAGAAGCACTAATTTAGTTACTAATACGAGTTTCTTATCGGGAAATTCACCTTTAAAACTAACGTCATTACGTCAGTAAACAATATTTGCAGGATAAATATCAGTACTTTTTTAAACCTAGCGAAGCCAGTCGTACTTTTGAGCTGACAATGTATGGCTGAGAAACACCCCATTTATACGGGTGCCCCTTAATACGCCTAACATGAATTGTCATAATATGAATTCGCATAACAGATTTGGCATAACACAATTGTGCATAACATTGAACAGGCATAATCTTAAAAAAGCATAATACTTATTGTGCATAATAATGAATCCGCATAATTTTAATTTGCATAACATTATTATCTATAACTTTATTTGGCACAAAATGAATTAGTATAATTTAATAAAGCAAGAGAATTAGATGGATCAGGGCAAAACCAACTCGGTTAGGTCAGGTTCACAAAGGTTGAGGCAGGATCAAGCGAAACGAAGCGAAGCTTTTGTAACAAATAATAATCTTTTTGCTGTATAACATTATTAAGGCGTAGTAAGTTCGTGGTCTTAATTTTTTTTAATAATTTTAGGTATTTTTCTACGTTTTAGAATTAATTTTCATATTTTGATTTTTTCGTGCAATTTTTTATGTGCTTTTTAGACCTATTTTAGTGATTTTTTTTTATCAAGCAAAAGTCATAAACTCAGGATTCAAATCGCTGAAGTCCCTAGAAAAAGGTTGCTGATTAATTTTTTGCAACTGTATTATGATATTAGTGATCTAAAAAAAGCGCTACTTTTACTTAAAACTTCGTTCTCTGAACCTTAATTCGAGCCGCTCTGTCTTCATTTTTATTAATTTGCCTTTTACATTTATACCATTTAATAACTATGCAAAGTACCTTTATGCTTATTATATTTATCCCAAGTCATCGTTATGACAATTTACGTTATGCGCATTAACATTATGCGTACTCAGTTATGCGAAATAATGTTATGCGATTTAGAAGTTATGCGTAATATACGTTATGCCAATTTGAATTAGGCGTATTAAGTTATGCAAATTAATATAGACCCCATTTATACTGTAAGTACATGCAATTTAGGTACCTAGTTATTCGTGAAAAGAAAACAATTTTAAGGACTTACTGTCTTAAGGATGAATCTCGCTAGGTCTGACATGTTATTTTCTATGTCGGCTGATCTTTGATCCTGTGATCACATGGTGCTTTCCCGGTTCGGTCTAACGTGAGTCATTCTTTAAGTACGTTTGCTGTATTTACGTAGTAATGCATTATGTATTCGGCTTCCTTCCCATCAATCGCCTTAGAAACGTCTAGAACCTTAACAGGCTTAAACGATGAGTGAGCTCAACCATTACATCAGACAAACTAACACGTCCGAGCTCATGCTTCCACGCCACGCGCTCATAGGTTTACATCAGCGTAGGCGGACCTTCGCCTTGCTCGTAATGTGGGTAAACAAAAACATACTTACTATACCGGGTGTGGCCTGTAACATGAGCAAATAATTTAAACATGGATTATACTCCACTGATACTTTTGTTCTACAACTTTTAAAAATTATGAAGTATTTTGACTCTCTATTTTTCATACATAATAAATATTATCTTCAATGGACGCCATAGCCACGCCATATCATTGTGATTGACGTTGCTTGTCACGCCTTAAACATAACAAAATTCGCAATACATTGCGTCTTAAAATAAACTTTAGAGTGTATTAAAAATCAAACCACAAGTTATTTTTAAAAGTCGCTGAACAAATGTTGGTCAGTATGAAGAGTACAGCCTACAGTTTAATTTTTTGCCCATATTACAGGCCACACCCGGTATAATGTACCTCCTTTATAGAGGTACAATAGGATCTTTTAGAGATCACACAGGGGAGGGGCCAAACGACCGAACGAGATGCACTTATGGAAATTTCAGTAGGAGTAGCAGAGAAAGCGGTATTATTGCTTGTCCTTGTAACAGTCTCTTTTTTTGTTTGTTCCCCACCAAAAATTTAGAATGGTTTATGGTGGGCAACAAATAACCCGACCGAATTACGTAGATTGTTTTTGGTATGTTTAAACGTGTTTTTAATATTGTCGCTTTGCGTATGTTTTGTCCCTCACGGAGGCACGCGTAGGTATAGCTCATCTATGTAATACTAGGTCTATGACCTACTAACATGTATTTTAGTGCTCGTAAGTCGTAAGTAAGAGTGTTAGACCAAGCTAAGTTGACAGCGATTTTGATAGCCCAGACGGTGCAAATGGTGCAAGTGTTATATTTTTAAATGTCATAATTATCCGCACCGTCTGGGCTATCAATATCGCTACCAACTTAGCTTGGTTTACTTAACTCAAATTTAGTCAAATTAACTGTAAAGTTGTAGGTACCGTAAAATAGGGTGAGTAGGGTCAAAACTGAAATTCAAACCTCGATAACAATTTATTTTTACATATGAAAACTGAATGGTGTATATAATAAGTGTTCCGGACGATTGTATTTTAGTTTATATTTTATTTTGGGTAGTTCCATTTTATAACTTTGACGATAAAGACGAAAACCCACCTCACCCCGTAGTGCCTCGTATTTGGGGTGAGAGGGGTTTTCATACAAAGGTGATTTTGGAAGATTGTTGGATCGATTTTTTTTATCATGCGTATTACTATATCTCCATTTTAAATTGGAATACATTATTTTTGTAGCATTAGCCTTAAAATCCCTTCTCACCCCCTCTCAAACCTTCTCTCCCCATTCATAATCCACCTCTCCCCGCGAAACCTACTCACCCCGTTTTACGGTACATTAAATTTATATCAATTGACACTTTATGGTGTAGGTACGATTTACCTGGAGTAAAATTATGTCTCGATAATCAATATTTGTTATTATGTTTATTTAACGTACTTTAAAGAATCCGAAAGACACTGAGAGTTGAGAGCACAATTCCTACCAATAACCGTCATTAGCACTATTCAAATCAAAACAATAACCAATACAAACAAACAAAACACGTATACGTATACGTATAACGAAGCAAGGTCACCGCAACAATGGTGTATGAAGTTATATTTATGGGTTTTCACTCATTATTTATGCAGCTACTAGCGCTTGCCCGCGAAAATCGATAACATTCCACTTGGCATGCCTAAAAGCTTCTAGTAGAACCTACTATTATTTATAGTCTAAATGCTTTAAATGAAGCTTTTTATATTCTAATTTCAGGGCCGAGGCGGGCAGTATCTTAACTATGCAAGCATGGGGCCAAATTCGACATGTGCAACTGTCAGATTTCGCATCCACGTCAAATCAACAGATGATTTTATTCCATACTGAGTGTTGATTCCATCAACGGTGGATAATATCACTTGGTACAACCAAAACTCAACTCTAAACTAAGGGTGGTTCGGTTTGGTTTGCTTGTCACCCTAACTTGGATTGTTAATGTCAAATTTTGACATTGTACGTATTCGAGAACTTATGTTTTTTCCCACATCAACGGGAGATCAACACGATACGTCAAACGTCGCTTGTCGAATAGGGGTTCATGTTGTCTGTCAAAATTCTTGGGAAAAAACTAGAATTTCTATCACGTGGGGCGTCATTCAAACCTACATTATCACAATTATTCCAATTACCTAAGGGTTTTTAAGAAAATAATGTGTCATGTTTGGCACCGCTTTGATATACGTACCTACGTTACTCGTTTCGATATTACGGCTTTACGGCCTGCTAAACTAAAAATACATGAAGGTCAGTGTCGAGTAGGTAGAGTCTTCAAGGATAACCCCGCATTATGATGTGACGCAATTGATGTGTTCAGACTACAGCACAACTTTCAGTACCTACAACTGCTACAACCTAGGCTGTCAAACCTGTCAAATGGCGGACTATAGAGCCCGCCGTCAGTTGTCGGACTGATAATATTTGTTTGTGTGCGTATGTGTAGGCATGACGCTAAAGACGGCGCCCGGGCGCGCCCCCGTGTCCTGGCTACGCGGATGTAGGATCCTCCATCCGATATCGGATTGGAGAATGTGAACACGCTTTAAAGCTTTCCAGGCGTGTTAAGGCTCCAGTACACAATGGTCAAGGATGGTCCATGCCAAGCCATGCTTTGCAATGCGCAACAGTAGGCCTATATCACGTAGGTGTTCACACAATGGCGCATCAAAAAAAAAACAAAATTGCAGGCTCTGATTGATCTAATTCTATAATAAACTGATAAGTCTCTTCATTGCTCCACAATAATGACATTTTGGGCTATTAACATTTAATCAAGCGGTCAAAAATTCAAGAAACTAAACAAACAATGGCGACTGTGTGAACACCACAGGCCACGGTACGCCACGATTCCTTTGAAGTGTGCCAAAAAACCGACAACTCCCCGATTGCTCACCACGGCTGACAACTGACGGCAGTCGTCCGACATTGCATACCATAGCCCCCTGTACACAATGGCCAGGGTGTGGCATGGCCCATCCTTCACCACTGTGTACTGGGGCCTTTATAGGTACTAGAGCAGGGGTTACCAAATATTTTTTGCTGTTTTAATAAACTCCAGTAGAAACGGACCGCGAATGGTAATTTTATTTTAAGAACCGGACCCCTGAAGAAACTAATTGGTGACCCCTGTACTAGAGCAAAGGCAGTTCTTACGGAATTTGAAGTTAAGTTCATGTACTTAACTTAATATAAGCCCCTACTTATCCAAAAAACGTACATAAATATACCTGGGACTGAATCGATCGAGTCACGTTTAGATAAGATAACATAGATATTTATGTGGAACGTTATCAAGCGATATCGTTTAAAAACAAAGCTTTGTGAAATTATGTATGTGTCACATACAGATATCTATTGGACAACTTTATGACACAATGTTTAATTGTTATACTGATACCTACCTATTATTTGCATTCAGATAGGGATTTCCCGAAATTTCTGCCTTTTCGTAAGCATGTGATACGAGGAAACTTCTAGAAAAATTATTATGAACTACTACTATACGAAAAGTTACATAACCACATGAAAGTTGGCAGTTTTGGTCCCTAATGTTCGTTCAGTACGAAGTTGAGCGAACTATAGCACTAGTAGAAAATTGCGACACGAAGGCCAGGAAATTTGGCGTAAGCGTGTATTCAATGAATCTGAATATTAATTATTGTAAAATAAAAATATGAATGCTAACCAGAATCAACACGGTTGGCTTACCGTTTTGGCATTTGTTGCTGATATGTGCAGAAGGCCTACGCTATTAGTTTCCTGTTTTTCTTTGGCACAATATTAATATACCTACTTACGGTTTCAAAATTTCGATTTGCTTTTAATAATGTAGCGTTTAGAAAATGTATGATAAAACTGAACTATTATAGTCAACTTTATTTATTTTTTTCAAGTATTCCCGTAGCCAGTAGGTATCCGCGCTATTTTGAAATGAATTAGCATAACCATACCAGAAAATGGGTTCGCGAGTTTATAAACAAAACAATTCTCTGTGGACTTTATTCGTCATAATTTGGGCCGCAAATAAAATAATAATTGCTGCACTACTAAGCTAGCCTTTCTTTTCTGTCTTTAGGTATAAGCTTGTATTTCGACAATTCTTCATTTACTACAAACAAAATCTTACCTTCCAGATCACATCCGCCCTCATAATCTCCGTGGGCACGACGATCTACGCGATCTACCATGACGTGTCCTTCTTCCTGGACCCTCACTTCTTCTCGCCGGCCACGCTGGTCATCGTCATTGGGGTCATGATGCTGTTCATCTCCATGTTCGGGTGTATTGGGGCGTGGAGGGAGAGCACGTGCTTGGTTAACATTGTAAGTATTTTTTCACTCATTATTCTCAGTGCTGTTTCCATACATGTTGCAGTCAGGTTGCAGTCCGTCTGTACCGGCCCTTATGTTACCCTATCCACAATCCATAGTTTAGCTATCGAGCGAAAAATTGTAATTTGTAGAAGTCTTATGTTTTTGTTTTTTTTTATTGTTATTTTTGTATTGACGTTTATTGAATAAGATTTATCTTATGGCGAGGTATGCCTGATTTGTAGAAAGGGAACGTGTGTTCGTAGACTCACTCCCACTACGAGTGTAGCACCGCTACGAATTATGCTACGAGTCGCACCAGTAAAGTCCTTTCACCTTGTGATTTAAGAAACGGGAGGGCCTAATTATAAATGAAAAGGGGCCTATAATGATTTAACAATTTCTTATGGTTTTGGTAATCGATCGTCTTGGTGAAAGACTTTCACCACAGAATAATTAATAGTACTACCGTACAGAAAGGAAACTTTCTACAAAAACGAAGTTTGACAGCGGTTCAGGGTCGAATCATGCTGTCCCTTTCTAATTTATGGCACTATCCCTTTCGGCTATTTAGGGTTGTCAAAAATCAAGTGATTATGTTATCTGTGGTCGTGCACGCAAAAGGAAGTCAAGTGGTGCCAACCCTAATAATTGCTCAGAGGAATGCTGAGCCGAGCGGAGCCGAGTTTGACCGAAGTCAGGAGTTTCGCACCCCTGCTTTCACTTCATTTCGCATGCGCCTATCAGCGTTAAGAGATCTAGAAGGTCGTATCAAAACATTGCACCTGCAATCTGAATCGGGCTTTTTTTACAAATGCTATTGGCAATTCGCGTGTCTTTTTAGTCATTTTAACTTATCATCGTAATAAGTTTAAGAAAAATCTTATATTTTTCTTAAACTTAAGTATTACTCCTGTACCTAAGCGTAATTTCGACAGAAGACCACCTGGGAATCTCCATACATTTAATATCCTAACAAGTGGAATAAATCATTTATTTACAAACACGATATATGTATACAGTGGTATTACTAAAAGAAATTAATAACTAGCTTAAATTTAAAATAGGCCCTTGAGGCATTGTACCAAGGATGCTGGCGACATTTCCTCGCTGTATCGCAATGCTGATACGTTGTGCGAAGTAGCCGCCAGCTCTTCGGTCAACGGTTCGGTTTTAACTCCAATTATTATTTACACGTATATTTCATCAGTTCGCAGTAATCCTGAGTTTGGTGTTCATCCTGGAGGTCGCAGCGGCCATCGCCGCCTACAGCCTCCGTTCTCAGGTCATCGACATGCTGGACGACCGCCTGCGCATCGCCATGCCTTACTATTACGAGAACCAGGAGGTCACTGATGCCTTCGACTTCATTCAGAACAGGGTAAGAACTCTCTTCTTCTTTTTTGCCATGTCCCGTTATTTGGGGTCGGCCCTCCTCGTACAAAGGCGCCAGGTTTTTCTGTCCTGGGTTGTCGATGTGTTGATCTGCGCCCGCTCCACGTCTTTGGTAACGGTAACAGGGTAAGAACTAAGGCTTCGACAAAATAACAGCGCCAAGTGGTTGCTGAAATCTGGTGTGTCACGAATTGCAAGTGTCACTTCATTGTTTTTAAGGGGTCCACTGATTAACAGTCCCCCGAACAGTATCGGCCTGTCAGTTGTTCGGAACTGTCAAAATTTTGCGGCGTACTGTTAATCAGTGGACCCCTTAAAAACAATGCTTCATTCGTCTATTACCTGTTAATATCCTCGTAATCATTCAGTGCCGCTAATCGATTTCCACAGCTGATAACGTAAAATGTTTTTTATCAGAACGGATTTAGGTTTGACTTTTAAATTACATATACTCGGATTATTCGGTATTAAATGCGAATTCAAGAATTGACATCCTTGAATTTGTTGGTAGATCCTCATGGATTTTTCCTGAAAACTGTATGGCGTTTCTACAGATGACTCTATTCACCTTCCATTTTGTTAATTGCAGCATTGACTGGAACCTGGAACATCAAAAACGAAATCAAATCATCATACTTCATCTCTTGTCCACTTGTAAAATAAATCATCCCAATACAGCCTAAAAGGCTCCGTCACACAGGCGCGTTTTGCGGGCGGAGCGTGAGCGCGCCGCTTTCATCGCGCCCGCTCACGCTCCGCCCGCAAACACGCCTGTGTGACGGAGCATTTAAGGCTCTATTCGGATGGTTTCTTTTTTTGCAGAATGTCGAATTAATTCCCCTTTTCGTTTCCAGCTGAACTGTTGCGGCGTCGACACGTATTTCGACTGGCACACGGTCGAACCACCACAAGGCGCCACCGGCATCGTCGTCTCCAACATCACCGTGCCCAACTCCTGCTGCGCCGAGTCCCACTACACTGTGGTCGAAGATGTCACCGTAGCTGAGTGCACCAAGTTGTTCGCTAATGGCTGCCTGCCGAGGGTTATCTACCTGGTTTACCAAAGCGCTGGACTGTTGGGTGCTGGTGCTATGACCATTGCCTTTGTTCAGGTTTGTATACATACATCTTAAAAAGAGAGTAAACTAGATTGTATTTAACACCTGCTGCGCTGAATAGCAATATCAGAGTCCAACTACGTACCGATTTCAATAGATCAAAGTGAGAGAGAGTCATTATAAACAACAAATTTTTATAGAAATTTAACATTAAAGATGACATGGCCACCTTTTGTCATTGCCATGCAGAGTAAGTTTGGTCAGACTCTACCACTTCTCATGCACCCAGTACGCAGATTATATTACAGTTTAAACAATAGAAAATTCTGCGTTATTTTCAATTCTGATCATTATTCCCTATCGTATCGTTGTTTTATGTTTTATCTTAATTAGCACAACAATAAAGCACTAAAAAATGCCGCTGACGTTATAAATGCTGTTGTGCTCCGATAAGACAGTGAACTAATTATGTTTTGTTTTTAATTCCAGTTGATTGGCATCGTGTTTTCGTTCTCACTGGCCAGCGCTATCCGCAAAGCGAAGACTGAACGTGAACGCAGGCGTCAAGAGATCCAGAGCAGCGTCATCAACTCCCACACCTCACTCAACCCAGATGGAGAAAAAATTAAGCCAATTGTCTATGTCCCTTTCTACGGCCAGACGCAGACCGCGGCATAATGGCTGAATGCAAAGTTTCCTTTATTTTATCGATATTTTTTTAAAGGTTTTTTTTTTCTTTTCGCGTTTAATGTAACATTCCGTCCTTTTAAACAAATATCGCTAAAATAAAATAGTCTATTTTTTAAACTAAGGTTTTAATGAATTCACATTTTATTCTATGTATTCAACTATTGCCATAGGATATGATTTGTGAATGAGCTATTGTAATAATAACAGTAGCAAATGGAAATGAATCAAATTAAATTTGAATCAAGGCCAAAGCCAAAGTATTTGTGAGAAGATACATCATAATTTCAATCGTAATTTATCAAGACACATATTTAAATGATAATCTAATTAAGGTTACAAATGTATCACATATTTTTATTAAATAAAATACCTAGTCAAACGGTTTTATTTTTTAAGTGACGACCAGAGGAAATCGTTATCAAAACAAAACCGGCCAAGTGCGAGTCGGTCTCGCGTTTCTAAGGTTCCGTACATAAGTCCGACTCACGCTTGACTGACACATTTCTAATAGGTTTTCCTGTCATCTATAGGTCAAGAATTGTAGACCCAGTAGTTTCGCAGATAAAGGGGGGGGGGGGTAATTTATTGGCTATTTTCTTAAATAACTTCGAACTTACATTATATTACTGCCACTAAATCATGCGAACTACTTAAAGAGGTTATACCTACATGATTTGAAAAGTTTTGTACCTAAATAAATCAAGCTACAGCTCACACCGCACTAATTACAATGGAAGGTAAATATGAACACAAGCACCTATGTACAATATGAAAGTAATGTTGTATTGTATTATGGCTACGTATCTGGGTATTATCACAGTTATAGACTCTGTTATCTCAGATAAATCAGATAAGTGCCATAGAGGTGAATTTCGCGGAGCAAAACTGCTTGATAGCAGATAGCAGTAATGCGGCGATATGATATCTCCGGGGCTTTACATGACTTACCGATGGTGAAACTATGTTTGAACTTTATGTGGGGCAGTCTAAATAAACATAGGCCCCGTGCATGAACTATATAGGGGGCAGGATAGGAGCCGTCAGATTTGGCGCAAGGCGTCGTTTATGCTTCCGATGCAGCCCACAAGATGGCAGAACCTACTATGCACAAGGAAACGTACCTACCGACGAGAACGGTAGATGGTAGCACTTGCTTTGGCAAATAGAAAATATAGGTAAGTTACTAGAAATAAAGCAATCAATCTTAATCCTAGACTCGTTATCAATGAAATGAAGTTGAATGCAATATTAGTTAGATCAATTGATGATGAATGATTATCAAGCCAACCCATAAATGTACAGAGACCTTGCCTATCTGTAATTATTACCCCTGCTTGCTTAAACCGGCGTAATACACAGTATACATGTCGGCGGCCGATCGTACGATCTGGCAGATCGTAATGTTCCTGTGTAATATTTTGACGATAGTCTTATTAAACCAATATACTTGTACTATATATATAGGTAAGGATAGGTTCGTTAGGTTGCTTCAGATGCCTGAAGGGCAAACTGTCCAGAAATAGGAGCCCCGCGTAGCGGGGCTCCGTCGACTCAGGGAACGAGTCAAAGATTTTCACGTTTCACGATATGCCTAGGAATTTCACGATATGCCTGATCTTACGATCGGCCACCGACATACACACGGCGAGACAGTTCGGATCTCGAGAAAGGACATAGGATAGTTATCACGAAAATCATATCTTTAGGGGCTTGAAAGCGTTGTGGAATGTACTGAGGAAGTGTGATATGGAATTACTAATTCGACAAAGCTCGAGGGCATAAACGAGTTGGAAATATTTTTGCTATTTTAGTAGCTTTTGTCCTTTTAAATATTTAAATTACCTAAGCTGGGGTAAGATCATCACCGGGGCAAGACAAACACTTGTATAAAATCCTCATACTGTTTGTCTTGTCCCGAGCAAAATACACTGTTTGTCTTACCCCACCTCACCTTACATTAGGTGAGTATTAAATTTGTAAGTACATAATAGTTCGCTCAGTAGAAAAACGGCTCTGAAATATTACTAATCGACTTCGTCCTGTCGAAAATGAAGGTAACAATATGCTTATGCATTGACGCCACCGTCATAAATATTTAATATAATTGACACAGCGACTATATTGGTTAATATTTTTAAATCAATAACGTGGAGTCAGAGGTCGTAGCGGGGCAGTTCAGGGTCACGCTGAAATAGCCGTTGGCCCATAGTACAGTGTGAACTCGAGGACAGAACTATCGTGCGACAAGAAAAAAAAAACAAATAATAACATATTTTGTGTGATCAGCGGGTTGCATGTATTTTATTTATTTACATGGGCATTTCGGAGGTGTTGCAGTTATAACGGTTTAAAAAAGAACGGCGAGGTAAATGGTGTTTGACTTAATTTTAATAATGGCATACTGACAGGCTAATCAGTAGGTACTTTCTAAGTTTTGTTTTGACAAAATGTTGTATGTAGAGCGTAGTGATTATACCGGGTGTGGCCTGTAACACGAGCAAAAAATTAAAACATAGATTGTGCTCCTCAAACGGTGACACTATTGTTCAGCAACTTTCAAAAATTATGAAGCATTTAGTCTTCCTATTTTTCATACAAATTAAATATTATCTTCAATGGACGCCATCGCCATGCCATATCATTTGTGATTGACGTTGCTTGTCATGACATAAAAAAAATTCGCAATCCATTGCGTCTTAGAATAAACTTTAAAGTGTGTTAAAAATCAAACCACAAGTTATTTTTAAAAGTTGCTGAACAAATGTTGGTCAGTATGAGGAGTACAGCCTACAGTTAAATTTTTTGCTCGTATTACAGGCTACACCCGGTATAAGTAGGTATGCTCTTTGGTCGTATGTAAACGGCATTGACAACAATTGTAGAATTCTAGTAATTTGTACAGAAATTTTAATGCCTATTGCCTAACTACAGTGGATTTGTCTATAAATGTTTAAAGTTGTCGGTTACATATTTTCCTTCAATGCGATTAAGACCGACATTTACGGAGGTATTGTAATATCCACGACCTCGAAAGGGATCTCAATAGCGGAAGCAGTTATAAAGTTGACCCAAAAATTTTTTATTAAGCTATGAGCTTCATCACATATGTTCCTTGAGTAATCCTAAGCATTTCAAGCCTGGGAGCCAATAAGAAATGTGTGTCTACTCGGATTTGTAATGGATTCAAACTTTCAACCCCTTTTTAACCCTGTTAGGGGATGAATTTTACAAAACGCTGAAATTACTTTTCCTGTCTTTTAATAATATCCCCAAATACAAAGATTCAAGTCCCGCGTTCGAAAATTTTTTTGATATCCATACAAACTTACAACTCCTTTTTCACCACCTTAGGGGATGAATTTTCAAAAACGCTGAAATTAGTTTTCTTGTATTTTAATAATATATCGTTTTACGAAGTTTCAAATTCCTAGCTTAAAATAAAACTTGAACCCCATACAAACTTTCATCCCCTTTTTAACCCCCTTAGGGGTTGAATTTCTCAAAATCGCTTCTTATCTCTTGTACACTTTATAAATGTAATCTAGTGTGCAAATTTCAACTTTCTATCTTTTGTAGTTTCGGCTCCGCGTAGCAAAAATCTCCAACCAAATTTTTCACCTTTTTACGTTTTTCTTGTAAAATTACTATGAAATTGAAAAAAACAAATATCAGCAATGAATTCTACGTCTTTGGTTTATACGAAAATGATACCAAACTTGCCCTAGTACCCACCAGGATCAGAGTAGATTTTTTTTAAAGATGACGGATGGCGGCCGTCTTTGTACCCCACCCTCCCCCCCACTTCAGGCTAGAAATGCTTAGAATTACTCAAATATCAGATGTGATGAAGCTCATAGCTTAATAAAAAATTTTTGGGTCATGTATGGCAGCGTTACATAACTGACTCCAGTACAAGAAAAAAAAAGCGGTAATCTTGTTTGTTTATTGCCGCGAAGTGGAATTCAAATATCGAACGCCATTAACCGCACTGGAACATTTCTCATTCTCACTAAGCTGTGACGAAGCATAGACGCAGTTATTACCTATATTTAGCATTTAGCCATCGAGTTGACTTGAGTGTTTTGTAATTTGAATATTCTGTAGTCTAAGTGGCCATTATCTATTGTTTCTCATTTCATGCAATCGACAAAGGCGTTGACGTTGACTAACTCTTATTACTACGGTGATAAAGTTTAATTTTGTTGAATCCACTTGCCTTCGTGAAATATAAGAACTTCACTGTATAGTGTCTTAGTGCTTGCACCGGCGTAGGCAATTTAAGTGGTTGGAAAATCCAGTATTAAGTGATCTACAAATACGTAACAACTGTGCGACGTCAGAAATAGCTTTTATACTGGTTTTCTTGAGTTATCATCTCGCCTGCACTAGGCAGTCAATATGAATAGCAACACGGCGCGCGAAGCGATCCACTTTATGCCCTTATCAGTACTGTCAGGACATTATCACCTCGATATCGTTTCCTAAAACAGGTGTCGTTCAGTTTCAAGTGATGCAAATGAACGGTGAAACGATGCAAACACGAGTAAATATGCAGAATATGAAGTTCACGAAGACAGAGGCGGAGTATAACCTGAAGTCGATCAGGTTTCTGCTGCTGACCATCACAACTATGTTTATTGTAAGTATTTTATAAAACTCCAGTATAGTTTATCACGGCCGGTACGTCATTCAACTTTCCACCGAGGTCGAATTGTGTTTGTTAATTTTCAATCATGCGTTAACTATTTTATTTTGAAGTAGGTGAAACCCCTCAACTATTACTTGATGCATTTTTTGGATTTCACCAAAACAATTCGCTTTCACGCTCTGCTCATGGCATGAGCATGACGTATGTTGTAACACTTTTAAACTGACTAAGGCTAAGGATTGGTTAATGATGTAGCAGTCGCGACGTGCCTATATACCCAGGTAGGTACATTTATACCTATAAGTACATAGCTAGATCTTTATGTTTTTATGTATTTTTATGTTTCTCCAATTTCCGTGGCAACGAAAACACTAGGACGATTGCGTAGAGACTGTAGAGTACAGTCTGTTATACCATTTTGTCAGTAGAAAAGGGCATGAAATCGATATTTATGGAAAATCGCCTTGTCAGACTACATTTTTCAAATTTCGCGCCTTTTTGTATTAACCAACTCTTTTATCAGACTACCTGTACTGTAAATAAATAATAAAGAATAAATTTATTGAAAATAACTAAGAATACACAAAAGGAACCAATAAATCCGTTATTTTTGTGGCCCGGATGAATAAGATGAATTATCCAATTTTTTAATATTTTTTTATCGATGTGCGAGAATTTTATCACGCGGGATTTTACTATAGGTGTAGGTAAATAAGTAGGTGCAGGTTTATTGTGTACCTATCTTTATTGTGTTTATGTGTGCACGATCTGAAACAATACCCGAGTCGACGAGTAAATAGAGGCGAAGATAACGATCATAGCGATTAATGATGGTAAATAGGTGAATTACCATGAAACTTGAATTGTTTGATGATGACATTGACGACATGCAACGCAGTAGGTAGTAAGTAGGTACCTACCTGTACGGATATGATGATCGTTTTGTCTACGTGGCAGCGTGATAAAATGGTGTCCGCCACTTTCTATCTCACGGTGTTAAAAAGTGACAGTTATTTTATCACGTGGATGAAGATGGATAAAGCCATCCATAATACGCCAGCTGTACGGATATGATGGTCGTTTTTGTCTACGTGACAGCGTGATGAAACGGTGTCCGCCACTTTCTATCTCACGGTTTAAAAAAGTGGCAGTTATTTTATCACGTGGATGAAGATGGATAAAGCCATCCATAATACGCCTGCTGATTGCTTATTATACATAGAATGCAGGTACTTTTATTACAATCTAAATTTGAATAGGTTGGTATTATTAGTTTCTAATTTCATTCGAATTCATATTTAATTACTATGACTCAATACCTAAATCAATAAAGATTCTAGATCAGCGGAAACTGTCCTTTATGTTTTGATGAGTTCAGTAGGTATATAAATAACGTCTGGCATAATGATAAGAAAATAAAGAAATAAAACTAAACTAAGTAGAGTTATACCTTGTCGTGAATAAAAAATAATTAGATTTTACAGTGTGTTGTAGTGAATAAAAAATAATAAGGTTTTAAATGTTTAAATAATTAATGGGAGTGATGCCTCGGATAAGATCCGCAGTAAAACATTGGACTATTGGAGTACAAGGGTCCTCTTGTTGTTCTAACCTGGTTAATGGGAACTTGATAGGATATTGAAAAGATAAAACCAAATATATGACATGCAATTTAATACAATTCGCTAACTACTACAATGCACTCCGCTTTAGGGCGGGTGCTGCTCAGAATACAATCGGTTTCTCTAAACTGTCGGCGGTTATGGGGTGACACAATAGTAAACCTTAATCTACGATCGCGAGATGGACGAGACGCGGGGTTTTGGCCAAAACCTGAGATAAAAGTCTAGTGCACTCACGGGTACCGAACGTAGCTATCATCCACAGGCCCGCTGGTATTTAACGCAGCAGGCGGATCGCTGACGGTGGGCGGCGGGCGTTCCTCAAGCCCCGGCTTTGGCAAGCCCGGGCGAGAACAACCCGCGGCGCTCGGAAGTTCCGCAAGAAGGACCCGCGCGATGAGACCTTGGGGTCGTCGGACCGCGGCAAGGCTGTCCGACACACGGCTCGCGGGTCAAAGCCGTGCCCTACGGCTTGATGGTGGCGCCAACATGACGCTCAACGAAGGCGAGGGCGCGCAACGACGCTCGGGGAAACACGGCCATCGGCCATGCTTGCGCTCGCCGATGACGTGGAACGCACGCGGTAGCTTGTGCACTTTTCGCGCACAACACACACTCGGCGATACGCGCAACTTAACATCCTAATCTCTCCCCGGCCGAGCCAGGCGGCGGAAGGAGACGAAAATGGTTTATTTCAACCTTTACATGATTAGGAGCGATATCAATGCTAGCGAGCCAATTCCAACCCCCCAAGTGAAGTGACAGTTCGAAATCATCTCCTCCCGGACACGTTGCGTTTCGGTTCACATCAACACATTAAACGTCAAACCAACTTAAATCTTTTTTAAATCGAATGATTCTCGAAAAAATATCAATGCTCATTAATACTTGTAATACTTTAAGTGGTTAATAATAATTACTAATAATTATATTTTTATCGTACGTTTTCTACCTTGTTTCATTCAGAATACCTTCTTTCCGATGCGGTAACTAAACGCATAGTCTACTCTCTGACAGTTCTCCTGTCAAAAATTTCAACCTTTTGACACCTTCATAATCACTATTTATGTTTCATAAAAATTCCGAAAATGATTCTAAAATACTAATTAAATTAGGATGTGACCTATTTGAGCAGTTAGGGTAAACCAGGAGGATCATTTTGATATGCATGAAGCCAGGTTTGGTTCAACAACCTCCGCGCAATCTGGGTGACAAGTTCCGTTCAAGTGGCATACTCTTTAGACTTGTTTCTTCGAAACCAGTTAACCAGGAGGCAGGATATGCTAATCAACCTACAGCTGAGAAGGTACATTATAGTTTTACATAAGTGTCATACTCTGGTGTATGTTATTTTGTCCAAAATGCGACACTAATGTTGTACAGGTCACATTGTATGAGAAAGTACCTGTTTGGTATAGGAAATTATGTAGCATCGCTACAACCTAGCTAATTTGGCAGCGATTATGAATATTATGATATTTATGATAGCCCAGACAGTGTAAGTGCATCACGCGGTCTGGGCTTACAAAATCGCTGCCAACTTAACTTAGTCTAACTGTATAAGTAGCTTGTCATAGCTCATTATGTATTTGAAGATCGCCCTTTTATTAGGTAAGTACGTAAAATCTAGGTAACATGTCTGCGGACAGGATGTCTAACAGACATATCTGTGCCCGATTCCCGCCAAACATTGACATATTTATCTGCCAGACAGATCAGCCACTCAGATCTGACCGCCACGCCCGCCAAGGGCGTCGCCAGCGTGGGGAAGGCAGTTTAATACCGCATACTGTCGCAACACATTTGTAAACCTTTAGTATGCTAGCACCGATCAGTGATCCCTACTTTCAACTTAAGCACGTCAACATTTTTTGAACAGCCAAAATTTACTGTAGCATACGCGCGGCGCGCTCATTCTTTCTTCCGTGCGCGGCGCGCTTATTCTTTCTTCCGTGCGCGACGCATTCATTATTTCTTCCGTGAGCATATGAAAGTTTTATAATCAATTTATATTTGCAGATAGTAGCAGGCCTGATGGTGGTTCTCGGCTTCTCCGTATACTCGGAGTACCACGATTTCGCCTTCTTCTACGGCGCGAAGGGCGGTCGCTTCGTCACCCTGTCTGCGCTGTCGGTGTTCATCGGCATGGTGCTGCTGGTGGTCACTTCATTCGGGTTCTTCGGCAGTCTTAAGCAGAGCACGTGCTTAGTCAATTTGGTAAGTAATTAGTAAGTACTCATACTCATCAGAGCAAAATGTGTGATATGGACCTTTAGCACTCACGCCACATCTATCTAATAATACTTACTTAGGTAGGTACCTATTGAGCGAAAGAGATATGAGATGTGCTATCTTATGACTTGACAAATTTAATACGAGTATATGATGCTTAGAATGGCTATTATACGGTTAGAGTTAAAACATTTCCAAAATTAGGTAAGCGTCTAGGTGAATTAAACGGTCAATACTCATCTACATATTATATTGCGATGATTCCATCGCACAACACGTGTCACGATCATAATAGCTTTCATAATAACATCGCCCAGTAGCGATCAGTGAAAATTAACACACTTTGCAATCTTTGCATTGGTATACAAAATGCAATCGCTTTGCATTTGATCAGGATTTTATCTACCCAGTGGCGGATTTGCGGTCTTTGCCGCCCTAATAGGTCCCAGGCCAGCCGCCCCTTTCTCAGCACCCATCATATTGACTAAACTTTGAGTTCTTGCATCTGCGATTTTTTTGTCACAATTTGCCGCCCCTAATATCTTGCTGCCCTAAATAGGCCCGGGCTTACTGGGCCTTAGTGCAAGAGCGCCACTAGCTGAAACTACCATTTACGCAAACGTTTGATTTGACACTATGACTACATGTTCTTGAGTGGGTACCTTCCTTATTTTAAAAATAAATAAATGTGACGTTCCACGGAAAAAGGTACCTTATGGCGGCCGGCGCTTACGTCGCATAGCGCCGCAATAACTTTGGAGCGGCGTTAATAATAGCGTAAGCGCCAACTGCCATAATTTTATCCGTGGGACGTCAAAAATGTTTTCTTTTGATTATCTTGTTCATTCCAGTACGCTTTCTTCCTGAGTCTCATCCTCATCGTGATGCTGGTGGTGGTGACCCTGGCCTGCACTCTGGACTCCTCAACCGTGATGAAATACTTCTCCATCCCCATATCAGAATACACTGCTGATCCTGAGATCCAGGCTGAGATTGATTCACTGCAGTATTCGGTATGTTTAACAGATTGTTGGCTCCATCAGATCGTACTAGACAAATGTATGGAAATGTTGACGGAGTTGAGGCTGACCGCAGTCATATAATTTGAGAAACCCGGAGCTAGCTGTATAGGTACCATTGGCAGTGGTAGATGATATTGAGTACTGTCCCCCAACCCCTGGGGAACCCCTGTCTACCCTTTAGATAAGTTCCTAACTTAGTCAATTTTTCTGCCATCAAAAGCGCTTGATTGCTTGAAGCAATAGACAATTGTAATTTTCAGTAGGTTCAAGAAACTTTGTGTGGTTACAATACTATATAACAGTAACCCAAAGACTAAAAAATACCATTTAAATCAGGCAAAGCAAGCAGTTAAGTTACAGTCGATTTATCCCAGTCTTATCGTGTTTAGTAAAGCACTTTCTAACCTCATTTAATCCAGTCTGGATAACTTTAAGGGGCCCACAGAGTACCAGTTCGCCGGACGATATCAGCCTGTCAGTTTAATCGCAAAAGGTGACAGTTCCGAACAACTGACAGAGGCTGATATCGTCCGGCGAACTTGTAATCTGTGGGCCCCTTTAGAGAGGATCTTCTGACATAGTAATCTTACTGAGTTTAAGAACGTTTTCAAACACTTCCAGCTAAACTGCTGCGGCAGTGACTCCTACCTTGACTACCTGAACACCGAGTTCACCAGCAACCACTCCACCGTAATCACCACCAAGGAGACAGACGGCGACATCCTGACCATGGTCGTTCCTGCCTCTTGCTGCTCAAGTGCTGTTGATGTTATATGCACAAGGCTTAGGACCAATAGCTGCAAAGATGCGCTGGTCAATATGGTTATACAGAACTCGACTGTTATTGGAGTTCTGGGTGTCTCTGTGATGTTTATCAAGGTAAGACTTGAGATTGTAGGTTGTAGGGCCTTTCAGTTCCGCTTTGCTAAGGACAGAACTGGAGTCATCGTGGCTATGAAGGTTCCTGCCTCTTGCTGCTCAAGTGCTGTGGATGTTATATGCACGAGGCTTAGGACCAATAGCTGCAAAGATGCGCTGGTCAATATGGTTATTCAGAACTCGTCTGTTATTGGAGTTCTGGGGTTCTCTGTGATGTTTATCGAGGTAAGACTTAAGAATGTAGGTTGTAGGCTTTTTCAGTTCTACTTTGCTAAGGACAGAGCTGAAATCATCGTGGCTATGGTCGTACCTGTATCTTGCTGCTCAAGTGCTGTTGATGTTATATGCACAAGGCTTAGGACCAATAGTTGCAAAGATGCGCTGGTCAATATGGTTATTCAGAACTCGACCGTTATTGGAGTTCTGGGGGTCTCTGTGATGTTTATCAAGGTAAGATTTACTCGTAATTAAGAATGTAGGCTCCTTCAGTTCCACTTTTGGAATCATCGTGGCTATGAAAGGTTCCTACTTCTTGCTGCTCAAGTGTTGTGGATGTTATCTGCATGTTAGGATTAGGACTACTAGTTGTAAAGATACTCTGGTCAACATGGTTGTACAGAATTCAACTGTTATTGGAGTTCTGGGTGTCTCTGTGATGTTTATCAAGGTAAGACTTGAGAATGTAGGTTGTAGGCTCTTTCAGTTCCACTTTGCTAAGGACAGAACTGGAGTCATCGTGGCTATGAAGGTTCCTGCATCTTGCTGCTCAAGTGCTGTGGATGTTATATGCACGAGGACTACTAGTTGCAAAGATACTCTGGTCAGCATGGTTATACAGAACTCGACTGTTATTGAAGTTCTGGGGGTCTCTGTGATGTTTATCAAGGTAAGACTTAATAATGTAGGTTGTAGGCTCTTTCAGTTCCACTTTGCTAAGGATAGAACTGGAATCATAGTGGTTATGAAGGTTCCTGCATCTTGCTGCTCAAGTGGATGTTACCTATATGCACGAGGCTTATGACCAATAGCTGCAAAGATGCGCTGGTCAATCAATATGGTTATTCAGAACTCGACTGTTATTGGAGTTCTGGGGGTCTCTGTGATGTTAGAACTGGAATCATAGTGGTTATGAAAGGTTCCTACATCATGCTGTTCAAGTCCTGTTGACGGCTTATTAGGACTACTGTTGCAAGGTTGCGCTGGTCAACATGGTTATACAGAACTCTATGGTAATTGGGGTTCTGGGTGTCTCTGTGATGTTTATAAAGGTAAGGCTGCTTAGAAAATGGCTACTTAAAATATGTCTAGGGCATAAACGCCTACTGTCTCTCTACATTCTGTCATACTTTGGCCATAATGGCCATATTGCCAAATGCAAACTGTATCCATAAAGTGGTCATCGTGGAAGGTAAATAAAAACGTGGCAAATTTCCTTACTCTTGAACTCTGTTTTAGCTGCCCTTTCTCATTCGGTTTCGCAAAAGCTTCTGAAGTTGGTATTCATTAATTTACCTTCCTATTCCAGCTCCTTGGCATCATTTTCGCTCTCCTTCTGGCTCGCTGCATCCGCAAGAGTAAGAGCGAGCGCGCGCTAATCCAGTGGAAGATCCGCGAGCAGATGATCCTCGCGCGCCAACACACTGACGAGTGCAAGGCCGGTCACACGGGCCTCATGACGGTGTCTTTGGAGCAACCCACTTCTAGCAACGCATAAACTAATATAATATTTAGACCTTCCGCGTTTTGAACACGTATTAACTTACATTCATAGACGGCATTTTGCTGGGACGTCAGTTAGCCGCGACCACTACCAGTGAAATCTGTGTCGAAACTTCGGTAAATAAAGGTAATTGAATAAATTTCGCGTTAGACCCTTCTATAAATGTGAGTTAACGCATAAACTGTTTTCAAAATCACGCTAAAAATTAAACGTATTACCAACTAGCGACCCGCCCCGGCTTCGCACGGGTTACACAAAACCTTAATAAATATACACTTAAACCTTCCTCAAGAGTCCCTCTAGTGATAGGTGAAAACCACATTAAAATCCGTTCAGTAGTTTTCAAGTTTATCGCAAACATACATACACACAAACAGACAGACGTGGCGGGGGACTTTGTTTTATATGGGGTAGTGAAGTCAACCTCTAGGTATTTGTGGCTACTCCCGATCTGGGCTATAACCGGGAAAATCGAAGTTCGCAAATTGCAGGCATCTTTCTCTGTCACCCTTATTACGCCTTCATTGGAGTAAAAGAGAAAGATCCCCGCAATTTGCGAATTTCGGTTTTCGCGGTAGCCCCTCTGAGTAAAAGGTTCAAATTTCTATGATTCTAGTGAGAGGCATAATAATCGGAACGCAAATGTCTACTTTTTCGCCGACAATGAAATTTCCCGCTCCGCCTTGAAGGTTAAAATGTACCACTATTATATTATCTTTACACCAAGTACCAGAATTATGCACAATCTACTCAAACAACGAGACCAAGATATCTGAGGGCCTACCGCGAACCACGAACGAGGTTTTGCCTCTCTGTCGCACTTACTAGGAATTTACAAGTGCGATAGATAAGCAAAACTTCGTTCATGGTTCGCGGTAAGCTCTCTCTCTTTACTAGATTCAATTGACTGTAAAAAATTATAAAATAGTAAAAAAATATTGTGATACAAAATACGTGGAAGTGAGGGACAGTTATAAAGTAGGAGCATTCCATGAAATTGTCTACCGTTGTCCCGTACAAACGCAAAGTTTCTGAAGATTTAAAGGTATAAGAGATTCCTTTTCTATGACAAATGGTCAAAAATATGCAAAGAAAAATAATCGCCTGCTTTAAATGCCGAGAAAAAAGTCGCAACACAGGAAATAAAATGCGTTTGTACAGGACAGCTCGTGGAATGCTCCAGTAATGGAATTGTAAATATTATGTAATTAGGTCCATCCTTTATTGCAAATGTTCTTATCAAGGGACCAGCGTATCATACAGTATTTGGAAATGAGGTTGTAATGTATTCATATTATTATGTGTAAAATAAAATAAATATTTTAAATAAATAAGTTCTATATTAGTTTTAAAATATTGTAGTACCTGTGTATAGCATTAGGAACATTTAGATTGTATCCTGGTCATAAATATCTGAACAAGACTAAAATTATGCTAGAAATGTATTGATTGCACAAAAGATTCATGACATTCATATGAGCACAGTTAACAGTATAATAAAAACACCTTATATAATAAAGAATAATAAAGAATTTTTACTATTCAAGATTCTCGGTTACGTAATTTATTGGTTCTAGCATCAATAAAGGGAAATAAATTAAACTGTTTTTATGTATTTACCTATCTACTGATAAGATATTTGTTAAGGCCAACATTTCTAAGATAAGAATCCTTACTCATCAAATAATAACATGTGGTTTCAATTTCTCAATAAATTATATTGATTTCTTTTATATTACAACTTACAGATGTCACTGGAATAAAATATCACATTTTCATAGACATATTCTATGTTTGTGGTGGAACTCAAATGGATTCTTAATTATTTCAACTTAAGCCTCGATTTGGTACTTTAACTTGTGATCCCAAAATGTCTTAGCCTGTCTGATGAGGTTGCCAGCCTCTTCATGGCAGCCATTCTGCATGTACGGCGGTGTGAACTCCCTGTAAGCTATACATACCCGGCGGGAAGAGATGTCCTCACGGAGCACACTGTGCTCCCAGTGGTATCTTGGCTCACCATAGAAGACTAGGAGCGATCTTCTGTAATAAAAAAATAAGAAATTAGTGGTATAATACATGTACAAACAGCATCCTAATTGTACAGCGGTGGACCTTATTATAAAAGTTGTGTAGACTGTGCTCGGTCTACCCTCATTTGAGCACATTGGCTGCATTAGCTTTCAACGTTACCACCCGTCTCGTCTGTCAGGGTTGGTATCCCGGTCGATATAAGTCTAGTGAAACTAACCGTGAACAGGGACTGAAAAGGTACCGTTAAAAACGGTTTTGACCGGTCTTTTTAAAGGTACCCGACCGTTAAAAGTAGCATTTCGGTACCAATATCAATCGGTACCCGTATCCAAACAAGCTTCCGTTCAAACGGTACCATTAAATAAAAGTACCTTTAGGTGTTTTTTTTATAGGTACCCGACCGTTAAACTAGCATTCCATATTGATATCAATACTTTAGGTATCCAAATAAGCTTTAGCCCAAACGGTACCGTTAAATGTAGGCTTCCGTCCAAACGGTACCCTTAAATAAAAAAACCTTATAGCGTTTTGATCTGATAGGTACCTCAATTCAAACATTTCAAACCGGCCACTCGCGAGAGCGGGAGGTAACGCGTGTCTCCCTCTCACTTTTCACTAAGTACACAGATCCCAATGTGATTGTTTGTGAATTATATTGTCATCATCATCATCATCATTGACATAAAAGTCATCATGGGTGTCGTTTTATAGGTTTCAGGGAGTGCAGAATTCAAAAATGATGACAATTTTGGAATCCAAGATGTCTGACGTGCACTTTGACATAAAAGTCATAATGGGTGTCGTTTTATAGGTTTTAGGGAGTGCAGAATTCAAAAATGATGACTCGGCACTCCTATGTCGACTTTTATGTCAAAGTGCACGGCAGACATGTTGGATTCCAAAATAGTCATCATTTTCGAAACCGGCACTTCCTAAAACACCCATAATGACTTTTATGACAAAGTGCACGGTCGCTATCTTGGATTCCAAAACAGTTATCATTTTCTAAATCCGCAGTCCTGAAAAGCTATAAAACAACAAAGACCTTATTACAAAAGGCATAAGGTCCTTTACCTACTGAAGACCGTTAGCCTTAACGGTACCGTTTGAATTTTATTTATTCGGGTACCGTTACTATTTGATACCTTTTCAATTGATACCTTTATATTAGATACTGGTATTTTGCCGTTTTATTTGGGTACCCTTACTGTTGGATACCTATTCTATTGATACCTTTATTTTAGGTACTGCTATTTTGCCGTTTAATTCGGGTACCGTTTCTGTTGGATACCTATTCAATTGATACCTTTATTTTAGGTACTAGTATTTTGCCGTTTTATTCGGGTACCATTACTGTTGGATACCTACTCAATTGATACCTTTATTTTAGGTTACCGGTCTTTTGCGGTTTTTCAGTCCTTGACCGTGAATCATTAAAAAAAGTATTATATTTACCTAGGCATTGGTATTCTGACAACAACATCCAAATCTTGTGATTTACTTGCTTCAAAAGCCGATTTATCAAGATCACTACATTCCAAGTTAATACTGCCATCTGGTTTAACTATCGGACAGTATTTTTCTGCACAATGCAGATTATACTTCTTAGTATCTCCATGATATCTAGTCATGGTTAACACGGAATCAGACAAACAGTTCACAGTGATGATTCTTTCGCCCCAAATCCAACAATCATCTATGTGAGGATCAATAGAAGCTCCTTTATTAGGATCATACTCTAAAGAGCACTGCTCTATTACATCATAACCTTTCAATAAAGGCACAGCTTCGAATCTATCTTGCAGAAACTTGGAAAATGCTGGGAAGCCATCAAAATTGCCAGAATTGATTTTCATCTTCTTGAAATTCGTTTTAGGACCATAGTTTTGCTTACGTCTCCCACTCTGCGATATGTCCCAAGGTACCTCGTCTATATTTTTCATTAACACATTTTCTTCTTGCTCTGTTATAAAGTCCAACTGAATGTAAACACCGGGATACTCGATCGGTGCTCCATCGTGATTGGGATGTTGTTTGTAGACATCGGCGTCCCAACCCGCCCAAGCTTTGTTGCAAAACGGGCAATAAACATAGCTTTTAGTCTTGTCGAACTCTAATTGAATTTTGTACTTGTCAGCCCCGTACTGGGTTTCGCAAATGAGGCATGTCCTGCATCCTTTGCATCCACAGGGTCGCGGCTGTGTCATTTCACTTGTAGTTATCTACACTGGGATTTAAGATTTGCAGATTCAATTGTGTTAAATTCAATTATATTGATTAATTTTAACCAAAAAACTATGATTCGTTAGCTTGATTGGATTTAATCGCTCAAAATTCGACGTTTATGCGTTTATGACATTGACGTGTGTGTCATTATGACAGTTGAATTTTTTTTTAATTTTTGAGACATCTTTGAGACAATCGGATAGTCGATGTCAGACGCATTTCATAATGCCTCTATTACACGGTCAGTAAGGCTTAAGGTGGCTTGAGCCAAAGAATATAATACTCACTAGGAGAAGAACGGTAACTCCATACAAAAAAATGTCCCCAACCGTTTATACGTTTATACTACTGGCGCCCTCGATGTGTACCAATGGAACTAAAGTTAACAACCGGTTTAGCCTGGCGGGTATTGGTATTATAGGTATATAGTAATTATGTTGATAAACATATTTGTTATCTTCATATCACGAAATATATGAAAGATGCAAATATTACCCCTTGTTTGTGGTATTATCTATTGATTTAAATAAAAGGCATATTCATGTTTATAACATTGTATTATGTTTTACATATAGAAATATACACTGAAAATTAAACCCTGACAACTTAATAAAAATAGACATTAATAAAGCGCATTCACAAAGTTTTCAGTATTATACAAATAACATTAGGCATACCTACCTATTACACTTTACACACAGATACACTACACTTTACACACGGCATTTTACACAGATTTCTAACTTGTATTCATACATTTCTTCACGGTTAATTAATACGCTTTCCAGATGCGTTATGACTCGGTTCCTTCTGAACCCACTAAAGCTGTATAAAATTTCACTCTGGCTGCTTCAACAGCCATTGCTCCGCATTTAGCACATTTTCTATGTGCATTGCTGTAATCTATGTAGGTACAGACTTACAGTTTTAAGTGGTTGTACCGCTACGTTGTATTTATTATTTAAAGATTTAATAAATAAAATGTTCGTTATGAACTTTAACCACAGCAGTTGGACAGAGTTGTCGCGGAGCTAATAGATTTAATATCAAATGTAATATTCATATACATATTTATAGCGACATAAGAACACACAATAATTATAGTATGATAGTAACCCGAGAAAGCAAGCTTGCCTATTAATTATTATCTTATTAGTCTCTACTACAACCATTGCATCATTTCTCTCTCTCTTACTGATAACCAGATACACACTCTGGTGACGGAGGACATGTACTCTCTCAGTCCTCCTCGGGTAACCTCTCTTGGTCTTGCCTGACACTCTGCCTCGGCCTGGCAAGACCCATACATACTATGAGCATGGTGGCGGGAACCTCTTGTTCCCTGACGGGCCTCCAACCATCCCCAAATAGCTCGCCTCTTCCTCCATAGACACACCATGCTCCTCTATAGGTTACCCTCTCTTACTCTCAGTCATGGCTTCGGGCCTTACGCTAAGCTTGACGCCAGCTGCCTGACAGCCCTATACATGATGCCTCTGGCCAGATACTTTAGGCCAGGAACTAAACTGTACATAAGTCTTATGAAAGCTTGCCATCTCAACATTACCGTCACACCAGCGATAATGACTATTAAAGGGGAAACTCACCAAGAGTAGCTGGCTCTGTACACTGCTCATACCATAAGCAGTCTGCACCTGTTTCCATCAGGTCTCCTTGCCTCTCCTATAGGTATTACCTTTTCTTTTCCTCACTTATTCTTCTCGCGCCGCCGTTACGACTCGATATTCAACTATTTCTTTTTCAGCTCAGTGTTACCAGGATGTAAAAAGCGAATGACAGTTACCTGTATTATTGGTCCGTATCGCGCATCATCGCGACACTCGCCACGGCAAAGAAAATGTTACAAGACGGTTAACAGGTGACGCGTCCATTCCGCTATCTTCTCTCTGGCTTTAATGGCAGCGTCTCTCTTCTCATTTCTACTAGGACTTTCGATTACTGAACCTTCAACAAAGTCTGTCGGAGTAGGGCAAGTTTCTTCTACAGGAGTCAGTGGATTTTCTTGTAATGGTAATGATTCATCGCTAGGAACGGTTTCTGGATTATTGTTATCAATTATCTGATCCGGAGGTATATCCGGGGTACTTGTGTCCGTTACAGGCACTTGAGGCATTTCATCAACATTACTGGAGTCTAAAGTATCTTCCACTCTTACTACTTTATTTTCTTCCTGATTGACCATTTCAGGCAGTTCTTTATTTGGTATACATGTTTCTTCAACATCGTCTACTTCTAACGGGTACAGGTGGCCAAGAGATCGTGTGAATTCCGTATCATTAACTTTGACTCTAGCAACTCTTACAACACCATCTTGGCCCTTAATCAGAGAGACAATTTTTCCCACTTTCCAATTTGTCCTATTCTTGGACTCATCTCTGATTTGAACTATATCTCCTATTTCAGGTACCTTTTTAGATTTAATTCTTGGTTGTTTGTGTGTGTGGAAGGATCTCTCTCTAAGACTTGGCAGATATTGGTTAATGAACATTCTTTTATATTCTTCAAGAATCATTTGACCTCTTCTCCAACTTTGCACTAGGTCAACCTTTGTATTTGTCAGTTGTTGATTTATTTGTAAATCTGTATTTAAATCTAAGCACTGTCCAAGGGTCAAGAAGTCGGCTGGCTTCAGTACTTCTTCTGGCTCTGCACCTACTGCAGTCAACGGTCTAGTGTTAAGCACCGATTCCACCTCTTTAAGGACCGTTGTCATCTGGTTCTCAGTCAACAGATGTTTGTCCAACGTGCGTTTCAAGCAGTGCTTAACTAAAGCTACTAGTCGTTCATAAAAGCCTCCCTGCCAAGGTGCCAGCTGAGCTATAAATTTCCATTTAATACCTTTATTCATACAGTACTCTGACGACAGGACTTCACTGGTCAGTTTGAATTGGAGTGCGTTATCAGAGATTATGGTGTCCGGTATGCCCCTAATAGCTGTGAATCTCCTAATGGCTAGTAAGCACTCCTTCGCTGATAAGTCTTTAACTAATTCTAGATGCAAAGCTCGTACTGCTAAACATGTTAATAGACATATCCACCTTTTTTCTTTTCCTTTATCTGTATCTACTAGGACAGGTCCTAGATAGTCTAAGCCGGTACAATGGAAAGGTGAGCTATAATTTACTCTTGCACTTGGTAGCTCCGGTGCTGGTGGTAACTGAAAAGGGCCTCCACCATACTTCACGCATTGTGGGCACCTTCTAATAACTTTCTGAACTTGAGCACGTCCCTGGGGTATCCAATATTTTTCTCTTATAATACTCAAGGTGTGGGGCACACCTACATGATAATTTTCTTCATGTGTCCTTTTAATAATCTGGGTTGCCAAAGAGGATTGTTTTGGGATCACTATTGGATACTTCTTATCATATGGCAAATTTGCTTTCCCAAAACGTCCTTTGCTCCTCAATACTCCATCTACGTCGCGGAATATTCCTAAATCTAACGACAGATTAGTTCTTTTTCCCATGACTTCGTTTGGAAGGTATTCTTTCTGAATCCTCTTAATGTTGTCTGTAGTGATATCATTTCCAGTTGTATTATCAATATTTGAAGGTTCCTCATTCAATTGCTCGGTGAGTTCTTGCTCTTCTGTTGTGAGGGCTAATTCTTCACTTTCATAACCCTTCGAAGTCATCTCTGGACCATCAACTATCTCTAGAGCCCTCCCAACCAAGCAAAGCTCTTTATTAGTTTGTGTGTCATTAGGCCAATGATTTTCATCTTTGGTAAGGAATTTTGGTCCATAAAACCATAACTCTTGTTTCTTTTGCCATAATTCTGGTCTAGTTGCTATATCTGCCGGGTTATTTTTTGTATCCACATATCGTAGTTCTATACCCAGGATATGGCTGGTTTGTTTTATTTCATTAACGCGCCTTGCTACAAATGGAGGCAGTAATTTGCTTGTCTTCATCCATGCCAAGACAACTTGGCTGTCAGACCATAGATACAAACTTGAAAGTTTTATATCTATATGATCATGTATATATTTCATTAACCTGCTACCAATCAAGAAGGATAACAACTCAAGTCTTGGGATTTTCAAATCATTTTTGTCTTCTATTGGTGTGATCCTCGTCTTAGACATCAGGAAAGTGACTGCTGTTTTGTCTTCGCCTATAAGTCTCAAATATACAATCGCTGCATATGAATTCATAGACGCATCTGTAAAACCATGTAGTTCATATCGTATGATCTTTCCTGTTTGTTCGCATGTATCTCCGACGTATCTTTGAACTTCTATGTCTTTTATAGCAGCTAGGTTTTTAACTATGTTTTCCCATAACGTCTGCATATCATCAGGCAGTGTATCTTCCCATTTCAGTTTTCTTTTGCAGAGTTCCTGGAATAATAACTTTCCAGGAAGTATTAAAGGTGATGCAAAACCACAGGGGTCATATAAACGTGCTAATACTTTGAGCACTCCTTTCTTCGTGATTCCTCTTGACTCAGTGATAAAAATTTCTGGATCTATATTGAGTTGTAGGGTGTCATTCTTTATATTCCATAATAAGCCGAGAATCTTCATCTTATCTGTCCGTTTTTCTCTCTGAGTTAAAGGAATTTGCTCAATAAAGTCTTTGTCATTAGACATCCAGTCTCTAATATTCATACCTAGTTCCTGGAATATGCGGTTTGTATCCTTGTACAGTTGTAGAGCTTCCTTGTTGGAACCAGCTGACGTTACCAAATTATCCACATAACATCTGTCTGCTATTTTTGATAGTAGGGAATTTTCTGTCTTTGAAATATGATGTCTGATCGTCGCTGTCAATAAAAAAGGACTGGATATAATTCCAAATGGGACACGACAAAAACGATACTGTACTATATTGTCTTCTGTTACTTCCTTCGAGGGATCTTTCACCCAAAGAAATCTGGTAACGTCTCTATCTTCTGTTTGAAGTCCCACTTGGAGGAAAGCTCGTTCCACATCAGCTGTTATGCCTATCTTTCCTGTTCTGAAATTGAAGATTAGTCCCGTAAGATCTTCCAACATAGATGGGCCACCATACAGACATTCATTAAGGCTTTTTTCATTCTTAATTTTTGATGACGCGTCATACACTATACGCCCTCTCTTTCCCTTTTGATTTACAATATGATGAGGCAAGAAATGAACTGGATGTGTCAGTTCGTGAAAAGGTGAAGGCTGGACTATCTCAATCACCTTAGCTTCTAACTGTTCTTTTAGGATTTCTTTATAGTTGTCGAGAGTTTCTTCATCAGAACGTTTTATTAAGCTTTTCAACCTTCCAAGCGCGAGTCCGTAATTTGTGGGCAATTCCGGAGGATATTGTATCCACGGCCACTTAACTTGATATCTTCCTTCTTGGTACTTGACATTTTCGTTAAAATGGTGAACTGCTTCTTCTTCCTTTGTTGTCTTCGGTGAGTCCGTGATGCCAATACTCTCAAGCGCCCATAAGAACTTAACATCAATATTACGGAGGGGAAGATCTGGCTCGGAGAAATATGGACAGTTAGAATCATGACAACTACAATATGTCACGACTGACAACACATCTTCATTTTTATTATTGAAAGCCCTGTCGAAGCCTCCAGTCAGCCAACCAAAATCTGAGTCGATCAGATATAAGTCTTCTTTTATTTTTATAAGGTATTTTCTGAGGAACGAAAAATACATGTCGTTACCGATCAACAAGTCAACTCTTTGACCGACCGATTCATCATCCGCACTTATATCTATTTTAGGATGATTAATTTTGGCAACTGGGACGTGATCTGTTATATGTGGTACAATATTTACTTTTATTTTCTTCTCAATTTGTCTCTTTGTTAGAACAGTTACCTCCGCTGATGAACTTTTAATAGTGTAAGGTTTATTAGATCCAAATGTATAGACAATTAAATCAACTTCATTGTTCTTTTTGATTTCAAGGTCTTTTGCCAATTTGTTTGAGATATATGACCTCATACTCCACAATCCATAAGTAATCTACATGTCAGGTGTTTGTTGTGCTGGCTTGCTATCTGTGTTACTGCAGTCTGTAAAAAATTGCACACACGGTTACATACATTAACTGATGTTTTTTCTATCATAGGAACAGGTTCTATATCTATTTTACCTTTCATAGTTTTCTGCGGGCACAAAGCTCTATTGTGTAATTTATTACAGTGATGACACTTCCTTTTACTGAAGCATTTAGAGGCTCTATGGCCATTCTTGAAACATAAGAAGCACCTTTGTTGCAGTCTACTTATCCTTTCTTTGATTGTTTTATATTCATTACAATCATCATTGTAATGTCCCGCTTTGCCACAGAAAATGCATGAAATTTTTGGACGTTTAGACTTAAATGTGTTAGTTCTGTCAAACAGCCTCTTGCGTTTTGCTGGTCTTTCTCTTGTAACTTTAAGTAGGGTTGATGTAGATCCTGACGTTGAAGCAGCTGTCGAAATAGATCCAGACGTTGAAGCAGCTGTTGATGTAGATCCGGACGTTGATGTTTGTAGCGTTTGTGGTGTTTGTATATTTATTCTTTCCATGGCCGTTATGACCTTATCTAGTGCTTTCTTTATGCTGTCTGTACTTTCTTCTTCCGAAATTAAAATTTTAACCTGATACAATACCGTTTCTGGAAACTTATCTAATATAATCCCTCGCAAATAGCTTGCTTCGGTGTTTTCTCCGTATGCAGATAATACCCGTAGGTGAGTATCTATGTTATTTAATATTTTTCGGCACTCAATAGTAGATTGGGCTCGTTCCAGATTTAATAAGGCTTTGTTGTGAGCATCTATTACGTTATTTTTCTTCCCAAACCTATTTTTAAGAATTAAAGTTGCGACCTCATAATTCTGGTTAGTCGTCTCCAAGCCTTCAATTGCTTGGAGTGCCGGACCCTCTAAAGAACCTACTAAATATGATAACTTCTCCACGTCCGCTATATTTTTATTCTCTACATTGGCCACGAATCTGTCCCAAAACGAGTTCCATTTCAAAATGTCGCCATTGAATTTGATCAAGTCTAATTTGGGTAGTTTAGTTTTATTTTGGGTGTTGTTCTCTTCGGAATAAATTTTGAGCACTATTTCCATCTTCGTTATAGCGTCCTCTGCTTGAATTTGTAGTTCGTCACATTCTTGATAAAATTCTTTCTGTGGGTTCGTCACGTGATTTATGTATTTGTCCAATTGGATTTGAAATTGAGTTAATTTACTCTTTAGATCGATCTTATTTACAACTAATTCTTGTTGTTGTACTCCTACTCCTGTTTCGACTTTGTTCAGTAAATCTACCGTTATTTTTACAGTTTCTTTCAGTCTTTCTACGCGGGAGCGCAACGCTGTAGAAAGAATTTCTTCCATCTTGCTACCTGTAATTTCCACTACGCTATACTTTTTGCGATATCGTAAATCATAAGAGTATTTTAAGAAACGCCGAAACATAACAAAGTCACGCAAAATTATGATTGCAATAATTATGATTCTACTCGAAAACAAATGGCGGATTTGTTTGTTTGCAAGCAATTACAATGGCGTACGCCGGTAAGGCTTAGTTGATTCTTTCATTGATTCGAACGGCATCTCTTACTACTTAATTTCTATTGATATAATTATCAAACTTTTACCTCAACAGTCGTATCCTCTTCAGCATTCACTTTCTTTTAAATTAATAACTTATAAAAACACAAATCTCACGCCATTATGCACTTGCTAAATATTTTCCAAACACGACAAGACAAGACAAACTTTTTATTCTTTTTCGCAACAACTTCAATACGCACAGTGGCATCTAGGTTTTTTTGGCCACAGACGGAATTGTCATCGGACCAAAACCAACTTATTAAATAATTAACGTAGACGCAAAACATAATAATAATAAAACAAAAACACGCTAATAAAACCACAATATTGTTTAAATTCTTTATTAAGTATACACAGTATTCATAAAAAAATGTTAACTTATAAAAATCTTCGTTCAAATGAACAATCGAATAAAATCGAATCCCGAACGTAACAACTTAAAACATATCGCTGTCTCACTCTGACTACAGCGACGGCTATATTGTCGTCTCTCAACTTCTTAATCATGTTGAGTACATAAATCGAATGAATCGATGACGCACATAAATCGAATGAATCGATGACGCACATAAATCAATTAAATCGATAAAGACCGGAATAAATTTAAATGCGAAATAAATAAATAGAGGTTGAATGTTTATTTCAGGTATAAACAGTAAATTACTTTTAATGCCATAATATAATAACCATGCCAATATTCGGCTTCAGTAGTTGCACTGTTCATGCAACAAAATTCTGGACTCTAATTCCATATGCAATGGTTACCAATCTCATGCTCTCACAATACTCTACAGAGAGACTACCCAACCGAAAAAAAAATGTATTTATATACATTTCTGCTTGTCAATAAATATTTAATCATTAGAGCCTGTTCAGAAATAGAAGAGCTGCGGAATGCATTGGGCCCCATACACTCCACAACTCCTCCACCCCGCACAGACTTCAGTTCTTTTCTTTCATCTGCTTGTGATGGATTTCAATTCTTTAGCAACTCCACCAAATTATGTCGCGGAGCTAATAGATTTAATATCAAATGTAATATTCATATACATATTTATAGCGACATAAGAACACACAATAATTATAGTATGATAGTAACCCGAGAAAGCAAGCTTGCCTATTAATTATTATCTTATTAGTCTCTACTACAACCATTGCATCATTTCTCTCTCTCTTACTGATAACCAGATACACACTCTGGTGACGGAGGACATGTACTCTCTCAGTCCTCCTCGGGTAACCTCTCTTGGTCTTGCCTGACACTCTGCCTCGGCCTGGCAAGACCCATACATACTATGAGCATGGTGGCGGGAACCTCTTGTTCCCTGACGGGCCTCCAACCATCCCCAAATAGCTCGCCTCTTCCTCCATAGACACACCATGCTCCTCTATAGGTTACCCTCTCTTACTCTCAGTCATGGCTTCGGGCCTTACGCTAAGCTTGACGCCAGCTGCCTGACAGCCCTATACATGATGCCTCTGGCCAGATACTTTAGGCCAGGAACTAAACTGTACATAAGTCTTATGAAAGCTTGCCATCTCAACATTACCGTCACACCAGCGATAATGACTATTAAAGGGGAAACTCACCAAGAGTAGCTGGCTCTGTACACTGCTCATACCATAAGCAGTCTGCACCTGTTTCCATCAGGTCTCCTTGCCTCTCCTATAGGTATTACCTTTTCTTTTCCTCACTTATTCTTCTCGCGCCGCCGTTACGACTCGATATTCAACTATTTCTTTTTCAGCTCAGTGTTACCAGGATGTAAAAAGCGAATGACAGTTACCTGTATTATTGGTCCGTATCGCGCATCATCGCGACAAGAGTCATTGACAAATATATTTTTTTATTATGGTGGATGATTATGCAATAAAACTTTGATTTTATGAAAAGACGCATTGTATTATTACTTTTCACACACATTTATACCGTGAATCGACACAATAACTAATTTTCAGTTTTATTGTAAAGGAAAGCAAACTAGCTTGAGCGGCCATTTTTGCAAGAGCGAAAAGCACAGATAAAATATCTTTGTCATAGATCTAGGCCGAGCTGTTTGAGGTTTCAAATTAAACTATTTCCACTATGAATGGCAAATTACTCATAAATCTTATAATGATACATATAACGCTCAAACAAAGCAAATATTCATTATAAAACTTAATCGCGTGTAATTAAGTTTTAAGCATTTTAAGTCCCGTTTTATGATTAATTATGTATAAAATTCGTGATAATTTAAATCAGAGTTGGGAGCAATGTTGCTGTAGAAAAATGTTTTTATTTTTATTACTCGCAACTTTTTCTCGGGGGCCAACGCACACATAGAAGCTTCAGGCGCACACATGCGCAATTATTTGGGGACATAACTTTCTTAGGAAGTGAACAGGCCTTGGCTTGAGCACTGTATATTTGATAATTTGATAATTTGTCTTCGATTTCGATCACAGTATTACTTAGATTTTATCCGCAGTAACTCGTTTGATCCACCTAATAATTTTTGTCTCATTCTCACTACCACTAAATAAATTGTAACCGTCTGTAGAGCCCATTTTAGAATTGCCTGAAAAAAAAGTGACGGAACGATTCCTCTCTACGGACGCCGACAGCCCGACTCGATACGCTGTCCAGTGCAATAGATCAATTAATAAATAAAAGTATTCATTTAATCCAGGTAAATATTCCTCATTCTATCACAAAAATAAGTATCTAATAAATCTACAAGCATTCCGATGGCCTCAAGTCTGAAATACGTTGTATAACTATTACTTGGCGATCACTACTTTACCCCACTTTTACATACTTTTCAGTGAAATGATGGGAGACCGTAATTTTGTGGAAGATGTAGACTTTGGGAACGACAACGGGTTCGCAATGAACAAACCAATGCGACCGATAAGGCCACCTAAACGTGGTATGCCCAAGTAAGTATACTGTGTTTAATTTTGAGACCTAGTTTCATAAGAATCTGTAAAATTTGTCATTTAAATCTACTAAAAACAGTTACTTCACACCTTCACAAATACTTTTTCCAGCAATGACCGCTACAATAATGCTTATGGCAGCTACCGTGGTGGCTATGGGCCTGGAGGCGGCTTTGGGTATGGACCAAGGGGCCCACCTATGGGCGGGCCTATGGGTCCACCACCCATGGGCCCGCCTATGGGTCCGATGGGCCTTCGTGGGCCGCGCGGCCCGCCGCCTCCCATGGTGATGTTTGGACGGGGTTTTGGACCAGGGGGGCCACCGATGCCCCGTAATGTTGCTCCAGAGACTCAAGCATTCAGATACCTTATACGTGAGTACACTATAACTCATACTTTTTGTATGTAAACTAAGTGCTTCATAATGCGGGGTCTGTGTAGTCTGTAATTTTTGACCTTTTAGAAAAAAACTGGGCAAGTGCGAGTCGGACTCGCGCACGAAGGGTTCCGTACCATAACGCAAAAAAAAAACCGGAAAAAGATGCAAAAAGAAAACGGTCACCCATCCAAGTACTGACCACGCCCGACGTCCCCGTGGGAGCCCCACTTAAATCTTTATTTTATTCTGTTTTTAGTATTTGTTGTTATAGCGGCAACAGAAATACATCATCCGTGAAAATTTCAACTGTCTAGCTATCACGGTTTGTGAGATACAGCCTGGTGACAGACAGACGGACGGACTGACGGACTGACGGACGGACGGACGGACAGATGGACGGACGGACGGACGGACAGACAGACGGACGGACGGACGGATGGACAGCGAAGTCTTAGTAATAGGGTCCCGTTTTACCCTTTGGGTACGGAACCCTAAAAAGCAGGGAACACTGTTTATTGCAAATAAAAAAAATAGTATGTCAAAGGTGCTAAGACCAGTCTTGTTCAAACTACAGGTTGTGGTGTTGCCCAGGAGAGCATAAAAGGTCTCCCCAAGAGGCTGCTAAAGCTCATGGAGGCTCACCACTGCGGCGTTTGCGGGTTAGACTTCGACTCCTTTACTATGTGTAAGTCTATGGTCATCCTTTTGGAAATCTGCCTATTTAATATTTTAAGAGGCACTACAGATATATCTGATTGCAAAAACGCATCTTAACCAGATCAAACCAGATATTGGCCACTATAAATTGAGAATATAATATATGTCTATGGTTCTAAACTTTTAAAATAATATATAATGACAATCCCATGATGAATTACCTGAATTGAATTGTCTGAATGCCTGATTCTTTTTTAACTTAAAACTACTATAAATCTTTGAAAAAAAAAATTATTATTCTTTGAACTATGATCTAGACTTCTAGAGCTTTAGTTAGTTTGGGAAATTGACAGCATTGTGCTTATTTTGTGTGAAATACAGGTAGCGCAACCCTAACCAGCCCAAAATTTATTGTGCCAATTATAGATTTGTATAGAAAAAGGGAATTAAAATGATTTTCTTTTGCAGCGCGTATGCACTACACTTCGCGCAATCACCAAAAGAATCAAAAGAAATGGCTGACGCAAAATGCTGAGAAACCAACTCCCGGGAAACAGGTAACTTGACCGTTGGTGGTCTGAAAGGAATTTCGTAAGACAACATCCAGCCTTTATGAGGCAGAGGGAATATGTTTCACACCTGATTATGAACTTTATTTCAAAGTGATAGGGCTCAATTTTGCATAATTTCTGACACCCTTATTATCCCTTATAACTTACAAAGGGTTAAGAGACAGGAAAAATTTATTATAGAGATGTATTACAGAGATCAGTAGTTATCAAACCGATGATTTAATGAAGTAAATTATAGTTTGACATATCACCAGACAGAGTAGATTAATAAAATTTCTCTCAATTAAATTATTTTGTGTATAACAAGAAATCCCAACTAAAATGAATATAGTTTTAGAGTAATAATATATATTTATGGTCCAGGATTATGATACATTTCATTTATATGTTAACTTGAGACAATGGCTCATCAGACGCTTATAAAACGTAGTTATTCGTTAAAATAAATTATTAATAAAGTCAAGTTAATCCAAAAAGTCTCATTTGCTGAATATTTTTCTAAATTAGTTATAAATTTCAATGTTTAACATCTCTGTCCTATTTCTTATACCCCACTAACCTCTTTAAGGCCGCAAACTGGACGCATGCGGCCGCAGAGCGGCGAGCGCCAAATCAAAGGTCATTCGTACGTTTGGTCGAGCGCAATGTATGGCCACAGAATAAATAATAGTACTAGGTAAAGAAGACTCACTCTCTAACAAAACGCGTCTGTTACGATCAGCACAGATATGGCCGCTAGGTGGCCACGCGCGGCTTATGGCAAACCCCAAAATTGCGGTCGAACGGATGTACTTTTAGCTACCTGTAGCAAAGCGACGAAATCGCAGAGTGAGCCACGCCTGGTAGGGCCTTGATCTGCCGGTCGCCGCGCCGCGCGCCGATTCGTCCAGTCCGCGTCCTCAAACTGAAGATGTTAGCAGGGTTTTAGACATAGGGCAGTTTAATTAAACCTTTTCATGTACAATTATTTTTCTAGATACCGCTAAAGTCGCGCGAGTTGTACTGTGAGCTGTGCGACGTTACGATAACGTCCACGGCTCACGCCGATTCGCACTATTCAGGAAAAGCGCATCGAGCGTAAGATATCCACTGTTTTCCATTTTTCGTGTTGATTGTTTGTTTGTTTCTTACTCTGCTGTGTTCACACAGTGAACCACAGCTAGTATAGTATGTATGTAATAAGTGCTAGTGTACTTTGAGAGCTTAAGAATGATTTAATATTGTATAAAATTAGATCTAGTAGAAGTTATTTGTCTACACTATATTATATTTTAATTGAATATAATATATCATCAAATTGTTAACTAATTTTATTTTTGAATCGACAACTAAAGATGATCGTTATATAGGTACAGCCATGGCCTTAAACAAATATACATTTTTTTACCTTAGGAAGCAAAAACTACCCAAGGTAAAAATGTGTATATAATGTATACGGTCGAGAATGTCCCATAATTTATTTAAATTTAAAGTATATTGACTGCCTCTGTAACATTCTCCAACATAAAAAAAAAATATTGTTGCAGTGCTTACAAATATATATCATCTTTCTTTAAGCTCCAAGTTCTTAGTTAAATGTTGGACCACGCCATTCAATTCGAGTAGTCGATGCGACCGTGTTGTATGTCGAGTCCCGCATTTTCTACCGGAAATGTACACTAGCACTCACCATTTCTGTACGAATATTTACATCAATAGAAATCGCCAAAGATGAAAAATTGTTGACAAGTGAAACAATGATCGTTGTTACTCAATGGTACGTACGATCTAATTGGCATTTACACATGTATATAAATACATTCGATTGCTTCGTAATTATTATATTACAAAGCTATTTAGTAAAAAAAGGCGCTAAATTAAAATTGTACTTTTCATATTTCTAATTCGTTTACATATTTGGTTCTTTTTATTGACGCTAAATTTAAGATCCTCAGTGACCAGTACATATAGGAATAATAACTAATAAGTTCCGCCTATTATGTATAAACATGACTGTGTCACTCGGGATCCGTACAGACTTGGATGTAAGCACCAAACAAATAATCACATCAATGTTATTATAAATTTTGTTTCATGAAATGTATCAATCTAACAGTGAAGGCTATAAACATATATACATTCTTCTACCTTATTTCAATGAAGTAAGGTGCAAAATTGTATACATGTGTATAACCTTCACCTTTAGACTGAATGTGAACAGTCAAAGCTATAAACATATATACATTTTTTCACCTTATACCTGGGTGGCATAAGGTGCAAAATTGTATACATGTTTATGACCTTGTCTGTAATATTTGAACAGTAAAGATCATAAACAACTATATATTTTTTGCCTTATTTCATCAAATAAGGTATAAAATTATATACATGTTTATGACCTCGTCTGTTAAACTTGACTTGAAACAGTCACATTTATACACATACATACATTTTTTTACCTTATTCCTCTATGTGGCATAAAGTGCAAAATCGTATACATGTTTATGATTGTGACTGTTTTTTCTTATTGATGTTAGAATAGTCACTACTTTAAGAATGTTCTTCCGTGATATAATACTTGACACTCGTGAATGTGATAATATAGTTTGGCAAGCCATTTCCGTCAGTAGAAGAAGGCGGCAAATTTATAAAATGTAGGCGCGAAGGGTTGTCCTGTCATAGAGAATTTGAATTTCGCTCCATTTTCTACTGACAGAATGGTTTTCCAGAGTATTTTTGATACAGCAAATATCTTTAAGGGCCCGAGAGGCAAACCATGGTCATGGCTGAATCGGTCTCAAATATAAATATCATATTAGGACACAGTTGCAAACCAGGAAATTATAATTATTTCGCATAGGGAGTGATTATGTAATCGCTGTATACCTACCTTTATCTGTCTTGTACAGATTCCATGATATCTGCGGTATTTTATATTATGTTCACAACTTCATAATTAATGGTGCACGAGTGGGAGCATGTTTTTACATAAATATTATACAATCAAATAAATAAATAAATAAATGAAGGAAAGAGGAAGATGGTTTATTTAAATAGTACCTAAATAGCAAAGAGGGTGTGGTAATTAACATTTCAAATCTGTTTGATCTGGGTGGTTATTAAAATTTGGCAAAACAAAACATGGCAACACATAAGTTGTAAATTTTATTGGAGTCATATTGGTGTATAGTTTATAAGAACCAATTTAGGTACAAATACTGGCTCATTGTGGCTTTCACGGTGTTCGTATTTGTGTGTGTATTTAACTATCTCTAACAGTCTCAGATTATTTCTCACCACAGACAAAAAATCCTCCAGACTGAGCATAGTCGCGCTACCCCCTCTGCCGCGCATACGGTAATTTTACTCCATGTTCGAGTCGAAAGTGTCTTTGTGTGACGTCCGTGTCTTTGAACGGACCAATCACGGCACGGGACTTCGCTCACCTCGTCCCGCGCACCCCCGCATTTTTGGCATCATCGGTTGCATGAAATAATTGCTCTAAACTCGGTCTAGAGGATTCCTAGTCTATGTTCCTCACTTCCTCCTTATTCTTATTTTATTACTCCTCCTCCTTATTCTTATTACGACCACCTCCATAATTCTTATTTAAAACTTGTATAGTTGTTATGTTGCCCAGCAGCGAGACACCAAAGTAGTCTAAATAAAAAAAAAATGTTGTTATGATAGATTTTGGGTGCGTGGACCCCAAGAACGGAGCGTCAATAATAAGTGAACATTTTCCGCGCCGTGGGTTTTCAATTTCATTTATTGTCTAGGACGCGTCGAAGCACGGAGCAGTGATACTGCCTACGTGCTGTCTCTTTTTTATGATTATAATAATTTGTTTTATATAATAATGGATATTTCAGGATTGTGGAAGGACGGAAGAAGCCGAAAAACCCGTATCTACTCCAAAAAGGAATGGAGGGTCGCACGTATGTATTTACAAAGCCTATTTATGTTATAACTGTTTGACTCTTACGCGTGTCGAAGTATCTCTCTTATCATGCGGCATAAGGGCGGATCAACTATTTCTTGTTGTTATTCTGTCCCATCAGCCAAGGGACCAAAGTTTGTTAGAAGAAATGATGATTCTCGTTCTACTAACATGCTCAGCAGATGTACCATTATGGAAAGAGCTTAGAACACTCATTAAGAACGCGTGTATGTAAAATGCTAATACTAAAAGACCCAGGCTTCGGTGACCAGGGAGAACGTAACCATGGATTAGAGTGACAAGAAAAGTTGATTCACCAATAAATAAAATGTGGCACGACACCTTCGAGCGGTGTGTTCGGATTTAACAAAATTAGCCAAGTGCGAGTTTGAGTCGTGCCCCAAGGGTTGCGTGTCGTTACACCATTTTTATTGAAACTTTTATTTTTATTTTATTTTAACTGACCGAATAGCCGTTTATTATTGTGAAATATATTTTTCTTTGTTATCACACCAAGTTTTGAGGTTTGTATGTTAAACCGTTACATTTAGAGATAAAAAAAAATCTCTTATGAGCCCTTATTATATGCTGTAGCAGCAATACAAACAATAAACGGTGTGTTATAAATTAAATAGCGAAACTAAGATTACTTAGTCCCGAAAGGATACTATGTATATCCTTGAATCTTGTTAAAACCACCGTATGCGATTGCACATTCAAATGGGTTTGCTTGTTCCAGTGAGCAGTTGATTAACCGCGAGAAGCAACATTTGCCGGCGACCACCGTGCCGAAGGTCACCGTGGGTGAGGGCGACATCAAGCCTCCGCAGGCCGACCTCTACTGCGACATCTGCAAGGTATAATCACTCTTCTGGCTTAGACAGTAAAGCTGCTATTAGGATATACTTGTCTCTAGTCAACTGATTAACCGCGAGAAGCAACATTTGCCGGCGACCACCGTGCCGAAGGTAACCATGGGTGAGGGCGACATCAAGCCTCCCCAGGCCGACCTCTACTGCGACATCTGCAAGGTATAATCACTCTTCTGGCTTAGACAGTAAAGCTGCTATTAGGATATACTTGTCTCTAGTCAACTGATTAACCGCGAGAAGCAACATTTGCCGGCGACCACCGTGCCGAAGGTCACCGTGGGTGAGGGCGACATCAAGGCTCCGCAGGCCGACCTCTACTGCGACATCTGCAAGGTATAATCACTCTTCTGGCTTAGACAGTAAAGCTGCTATTAGGATATACTTGTCTCTAGTCAACTGATTAACCGCGAGAAGCAACATTTGCCGGCGACCACCGTGCCGAAGGTAACCATGGGTGAGGGCGACATCAAGCCTCCCCAGGCCGACCTCTACTGCGACATCTGCAAGGTATAATCACTCTTCTGGCTTAGACAGGAAAGCTGATATTAGAATAGACTCGTCTCTAGTCAACTGATTAACCGCGAGAAGCAACGTTTGCCGGCGACCACCGTGCCGAAGGTAACCATGGGTGAGGGCGACATCAAGCCTCCGCAGGCCGACCTCTACTGCGACATCTGCAAGGTATAATTACTCTTCTGGCTTAGACAGTAAAGCTGCTATTAGAATGTACTTGTCTCTGTAGTCAACTGATTAACCGCGAGAAGCAACATTTGCCGGCGACCACCGTGCCGAAGGTGACCGTGGGTGAGGGCGACATCAAGCCTCCGCAGGCCGACCTCTACTGCGACATCTGCAAGGTATAATTACTCTTCTGGCTTAGACAGTAAAGCTGCTATTAGAATGTACTTGTCTCTGTAGTCAACTGATTAACCGCGAGAAGCAACATTTGCCGGCGACCACCGTGCCGAAGGTCACCGTGGGTGAGGGCGACATCAAGCCTCCGCAGGCCGACCTCTACTGCGACATCTGCAAGGTATAATCACTCTTCTGGCTTAGACAGTAAAGCTGCTATTAGAATGTACTTGTCTCTATAGTCAACTGATTAACCGCGAGAAGCAACATTTGCCGGCGACCACCGTGCCGAAGGTCACCGTGGGTGAGGGCGACATCAAGCCTCCGCAGGCCGACCTCTACTGCGACATCTGCAAGGTATAATCACCCTTCTGGCTTAGATACTAAAGCTGCTATTAGAATAGACTTGTCTCGCTAGTCTACTGATTAACCGCGAGAAGGAACAGTTGTCGGTGACCACCGTGCCGAAGGTCACCGTGGGTGAGGGCGAAAACATAAGAAAAGAACTCAAAATTTGCATTTGGTTACTTTGTCTCACATGTGAATAAAATGCAACTTTGCTATCAGTTTTTGAAGTGCAAAGTAAGCCTTACCGAGCTGGTGTGGTGAAAAAGTAAATTGTACAAAACGATCCACAGTAAACAAAACAACTTGAATAAAAGTAAACACCTTTATTTTGTTTACAGACCTCCATGACGTGCTCGGAGCAGATGACGATGCACCTCAACGGCAAGAAGCATCTGTCTAAGGAGAAGCAGCACATCATCCGCGTCATGAATGAACGTAAGTTGTTTACATGTTCACATTTTGCTTAATGAGAGAGTGAGACGCAATGCACATTTGATCAAATATTGGACAGCTGGGACACCAACTAAGTACACGAATACGATCGCGTTGAAACCAAAATAAAATCATGTTCATCTCAGCAGCTCGAACGAGGTTTTGCTTTGATGCTTAGAAACAGTAAGCAAAATGCGATTTTGTGTGTGTTTAGCATAGACTTGGAATCCTCTAGACCGAGTTTAGAGCAATTATTTCATGCAACCGATGATGCCAAAAATGCGGGGGTGCGCGGGACGAGGTGAGCGAGGTCCCGTGCCGTGATTGGTCCGTTCAAAGACACGGACGTCACACAAAGACACTTTCGACTCGAACATGGAGTAAAATAACCGCATGCGTGGTAGAGGGGGTAGCGCGACTATGCTCAGTCTGGAGGATGTTTTGTCTGTGGTGTTTGGTTATAAAGGGGTAGAGTGTAGTGGGTGTTGGGTGAACGGGTGTGTGTAGGTTTTTCATTACCTCCTACTGCTGAGGTGAAAAGTTGTATTGTACCAGTAAATAGATCCGTATAGATTTTGTATTACATCAATTACATGATCTACTAATTTTTCAGAGTCCCAGAACAACGTCAACATTGCGGTTAAAGAAGAACCACAGACTGCAGGTAAATAACAAACTGTATCATAATTCATAACTTGTCTATTTTTATCTATATTCTTTATTTTTTTAATAGCTATTGACGGATAAAAATAGGTTTAGAACCCAAGGCTCTATAAACTGCACAACTTCATATGATTTTACAATCCCCTGCTTTGCCGTTCTAGCAAATATAGATATTGCAACGCCACTATAGTGGTGGTGGTAGTGGCATGTAGAGTCAGACCAAAAAAAGAAGCGGATTTGATAGCCCACGCAGTGCAAGTGTCATTTATACGTCTTAATTTCATAGAAGTTTGACATTTAAAATAAAACTTTCACTGCGCGGGCTATCAAATCCGCTGCAGACTATTCTTGGTCTGACTCTTAACAAATTTTACGAGCTTTAATTTAAATAATATTTTGCCCTGTTAGTACGTTTGTTATTTTGTTAGTGTGAGTCAATTCTTGGAAGCTTAATTTGACCCACTTGCCGATTTCCTGCGTGAAATTTTGCATAGGTACATGTGTAAATCGGATGACAATACAATATTATGATGACGGATGGAGCTGATGTGATGATGGAGACAGGAGATGGCCATGAGAGCTCTAATAATACAACGCAAACTAATTGTGTTTGGGGTTGTTAGAATTGTCTCGATGAATATTAGTTGCCTGTGGAAAGAAAAGTACAGTCAGCGATAAAAGCTTGTACCAAAAATGAAATTTTGCCTATAATTTTTTTTAATTTGTAGATGAGCAGACTGCCGGCAATGGCAATGACGATGGAGGCGATTGGGGAAACGGATCTGGTACCTGGGAAGACTAAGGGCTTTAATATTATACTATAGAGGACTTATTCCATACACATTTTAATTTTAAAAACATGACGAATTAACTGTAAGTTAGGGTGATATTCCACCTGTCCAATTTCTTTGTCCTATGTGTATTTGCGTCTCACATTTTGCTTTGTGAGAGAGGGAGACGCACACATTTGACCAAGAAATTGGACAGGTGGAATACCAACCTTAGATCAATTCAACAAGTTAGGGCTTGTGCACAAATCACGTGAGGTTCGATAGGGGGAGGGAGGTCACGAAAAAATCACGATAGATCACGTTGGGGGAGGGGGGTATAAGGAAACCTCACGTGTATTTTTCTACAGTGAACGAACCTCAGAAATAAAAACCTATCACATGAGTAGATACTTTTTCTCGGTTTCGTTAAACATAAATCATCACTCTGAACTTTAGAATAGCGAGTCTATTTAACGAAAATAGAAAAATAAACAAGATTCTCTATATACAATACTGATTATCTAGATCGAATGAAAAAATTGCAAAAAATACATGTGAGATTGTGTGGGGGGAGGGGGGCAGCCAAAAACCTCACCAAATATCACCAAGGGCAAGGGGGGGTCAAAAAGTAACCGAAAACCTCGCGTGATTTGTGCACAACCCCTTAATCCTTATCCTCCTAAGACCCACCATATAATTATTATTTTTTAATTTGAACCTTATTCTGTAAGTAAATTAGAACGAATTTCGTTTGTTTTCAAAACCAATGAAACAAAAGAAATGCTACTTTATTTGATTCATGAAAGGTTCAAATTAGGTTGTACGAATATGTACATTGTAATGTACATTTAGTCTCGGGAGGATAAGGGCCACCCCACATCTAGCGTCCCCCGAGCGTCGGCGTCTGGTCAGCGCTATGGAAAATGACGTCGCTGCGCAGTTGCGTCGAGCAGCTGCCGTAGAATTGTAGACGCCGACGCTCGAAAGATGCCAGATATGGGGTGGCCCTAAGATGCTTATGTTGTTACCCTTTGATTATGCAGTATCTCACTAATTAGAAATCAGCAGTTGTCGTCTTTAATCGTCTCAATTTATTGTAGTTTCTAGATTTAATTCATTGGCAACACTTGAACATATTTATTTTTATAATAGTTCTACTATTCATTTTAAAACTGAATAGCATTTTATTTTTTAACTTTAGAATGGAGTATTGTGCAACTTCATTTAAATGTAATATAATAAATCATTCTACGAATCAATTGGGGTTTTATTTGAAATACCCTATTCTTATTTACTAGGTGGCGCTACTAGCGCGTGAGGTCTAGTGATTTTGATTAGAGATTTGGCAATACAAGAACGTTGTATGTTGTTTATTGACTTCCGTGGAATTATATTGGGTCTCAGTTGAATCTAGACTGTTTTATTATCTCTAGGAACCCTAGGACTAATTAGCCATTACGATGCCCACAAATAGACAATAATCTGATGATCCAGGCCATTCTGCGACATCAGAAGGTCAAAAGAAGGGTCTTGTAGTGCAATAAGGACCCTTTTATCGGAAAATCCAACAGAAATTCTCGTGTAAAGCCCTATCCACACTCGTGCGCGAATCGCGGCGCGAAGCCGCGAACGCGAGTGTGGCGTCGATTTTCGCAGACAGCGAAATCGACTCCACACTCGCGTTCGCGGCTTCGCCCGCGATTCACGCACATAGTCTGGAGGGGGCTTAAAGATATCGACTGCATACCCAAAGAGAATATAACCGCTACGTTTTAAGAGACGGGACTTCCTTACTCGCCATTGGAATCAATTATGCATACATCCAAAATAACCACTATGTCTGTATAAGTACCTAATGTTTGAGTTAAGATACATACCTGTATGTGTGTAAACAAAATTGGGTTATGCATTGAGTAAAATAAATGAAACGCAATGGAATGTCAAATGGTTTACTTTATTATCCACGTTTACCAATTGTTTTTCTTAAGCCTAATAGTGTACATTTTATGCCGATTGTTTGATTTATAATATTTTTTAAGTGCACTTCGATTTAGAATTTTGTATGCATCTTAATCTTAGGAAATATAAAATAACTTTGTGATGTTCTCTGCGAAATCTTCTGATAATCCTCTGTTGGTTTAAGTATAACCACAAAACCTTGCAAAAGTACCTACCATATAATATGTGGTACACATAATACCTATTCCGGTTCTTTTTTAGGTAAGAAAATTAACAATCACCAAGAGCCAAATTTTATCAAAGGCTTTTTCAATTAGAAATGTAAAATATCAGTGCGTTTGCCTTGGACATACCTATGTATGCGCGACAGAGTTGCAGCGTTTTCAGATTGTCCTATTCAATAGGTATCGATAAAAAAATAAAGTATTTAAGCGTCTTTTTATAGATATTTATTTATTCCTTATTAAAGTTCATTGTTCAAAAGATAAGGGGTCATCCATTAATTACGTCACACGTTTAGGGGGAGGGAGGGGGTCAAGAAAATGTGACATATTGTGACATGGGAGAGGGGGGAGACACAAACTTTGTGACGTCACTTTAACTTCATCAGTAACCGAAAATTTATTTAAATTATTTAGTTTGCTGTACATTTAAATAACAAGTTTTTAAAACGAAAATAGTTTTTAATCGTTTAATTTTCATTCCTAAATAGTTTTGGGTTATAAAATTACTAATATTTATATCGTCAAAAATATTTTGATAAAATATTAATAATACTTAGGTACTTACTTATAGTTCGTTTTTTTTAGCATTAGAAAGAACTCCACAGAAGTAAGCGTACAGTTTTTATCAGGCTCTTTTATTGTTAATAATTATTGAATTATCTAATGTAGCACGGTCAATACATATAATGTACTTCAAATTATTACCGCTAAAAGTGCCGGATTTGGAACCACAAGCTTACTTCTGCGGAGTTCTTTCTAATCCTAAAAAAAACGAACTATAATTCGATTTGGCGATTTCGTAGAAAAAATGTGACGTCACACTAGGGGGGGGAGGGGTTTGCTAAATGTGACCAAGTGTGACAGGGGGGGAGGGGTAAAAAAAACTAGAAATTGGTGTGACGTAATGTGCAGATAAATCGAACCGTGTGTATGACAAATCTTTACGATAATCGACAACGATTTGTCATACACACGGTTCGATTTATCTGCACAGTCGGACTGCACAGTTTTATCGCAACGATTTATCGTTACGTATGTAGCCGGCATTACGGCACTCTCTAGAAGCTACTTTTCTCCAACGATCACCCGATATCGGAACGTACAATGTGAAAACGCTCTTACGTTGATTGATATCAAAACATAGTATTGTGAGTAGTATGCCCCATTTAAATCATAGATTATTTTGATGTTTCGTTGAAATAATACATTTTATAAAGAGTTCTTAAATTGACATTAACAGCTACAACTACGTAAAAATGTGTGAAATACTGTAAAATGTGTTTTAGTCATCGCGACATTTTTGTAGCTCATAATTACTTGATAATAATAAAATTTAAAATTAATTTAACTCGCTAGTAACGAATCTCGGCCCTTAACATATTCACTGCCAGTGTGCGAACAGGGATGTTCCTAGAGGCTTTTCGCTACATACGGTTTTCACGTGTTATCGGCTCGGTACGCTCGTAGCTCGCGCTGGCAGGGAATGCGCTAATATTTAAGGCGGATGACACACGAACCTCCGCTAGCCTCGCCTCGCTCAGTCTTCTTCAGCCCGAAAATCTACGACACTTGTAATGATAGGTATAATAGGTTACCTATGTGTGTAACCTAACACTACCTTCTTCAGATAGATCCGGTATCGAGTGTCAGCAACCTATAATGCTAACCCTAAGGGCCTATCACGAAAATCCAAAATCTTATGTCATATCTGCCTCTTTTAACTCTTGCATATTCGAGCCATACAGAAGCAGATATTTTCGCGGCATTCAGTCATTTTTTGTTGATGATTAGCTACTTAGTAGGTCAATTATACTCGATCCCCGAGTAAAGATTGAATTTATTTGCGATTACACTACGTATTCTTTTATTCGTGATAACTCTGTGGGAAAATTCATTTGCCTAAGTAATTTGTGTTGAAAATCTACTCAAGTTTTAGATAACTGTCAATAACTTTGATATTCTTAATTGAATTAGCTATATTTGCGTGAAGTGTCATATAATAGATCGATATGTTATTTTTGTACAGTGAAAAGCATGATAACGTACAAAAAGTTAATCGTAATAATTTAGTGGCCTGCCACATTTTGGAAGAAGTATTCAAATCTTTCACAACGATTCATTTCGCCCGATATCTTTTCATAACGGATTTTAGAAATAACTAGGTGATATACTATCTTCATATGTATTTTTATAGCGACTAGCGACATAGTTTGTGAAACTCCAAGGAAATTCCAGATCTGTTGTACAACAGAACTTAGATATTTTTATTTCAACCATACAATGTTTAAAAAAAAAACCGGTTGTTCTAAAATCCGCTACAGAAAAAGGCCACATAATTATATACATATTATACTGTTTTTAATATAAATATAAATAGTATCTACCCAACAAACGTACGAAATACTTAAGTTATAGTTTCTTTTAAAGTATCATTTCACCACCATTTATTCTGTAATCGGTCGCTCGACAAAGATAGGTAAAGCACACATGTATACTATGTATAGGTACCCATCTTTATAAAACAGGCCACTGACGAGCCTTCCAAGTGGATGCCGTTACAATGGATTCATCCAAATGGACGGCATCCTAATATTAAACATTGTATACGTTATTGACATTCACGGACCTATTTTGGATTGCAGCCACGCTATTCGGACTGTTGGAAGGCTCGTCAGTGGCCACCTTAATAGACGTCAGAAAGGAAGTTGAAAGGTAGTAGATAATTAACCATCATAATTATACCTAGACATTATAACCGTTTTCAAACTTATGTAGTTACCTACTCACATCCCCATCTGTCAATTGCAGTTCTTCTAATGCCATAGAAACTTACTATAAACAGATCGATTGCCAGAGTAGGATATCCAACCATATAATTCGTCATTCGCTGCTGTATTGTGCCAAATACCTATACCAAATGTCCAAGAATCTTTTAAAGCCCAAGAGAGCAACCTTGTACTTGTAGTATTTTGAACAAAATACGACAAAGTTAGGTTTGTGTCGAAGATAACGTTTAAATTCCTAATAAATAATATTTCTTCATGTTTGCTTCATTTACCTACACGCTATTCCATAAATAGTTTAATGCACGTTAGAAATGGCAGTGACTTATTGTAGGTAAATACATTAATTTCATTAAGTAATAGATAAAAACTCTCCAATACAACCCAATACTGGGTATGTCAAGAACTAAGTATTACAATTCATAATAATATTAAGAGTACAATTCCAGATTGCAAGTGTCTTAAAACAGTGAAAATCCATAAAGATTTATGTCCGTGTCAAATCAGGACAACTTTGGATTGGAAGTCTTATGTCCCAAAGGTCACTAGTAAGGTGCCAGTGTGTTAGCGCCTTAGCTAAACGTGAATTCAGTATACAATTACTACTTTTCTAAGTTACAACGAATCTGGGCAGACGTTGGACAGGTGCAAAATGTGAACGAAAATTATCTTTAAATAAACTCTTTTACTTGGAAGAGCCAACGTTAAAAAGTTCCACCCGATATGGTATAGACAAGTCCAAACTTTAACATAACGCTTGTCGTCAAAGACTCGATGTAACTTATCATCAGTAGCATACTGAACATCAGCTCCTCAAAATCCAGGATTCCGAACGTGGATCGTGATTAACAGGAGACGGCATGATCATCCATCTATAAGGTGCTTTTCATTTCTACGTCGCTTCAATCGAGCTCATCAAAGTCCAGCACCCTGAAGGTGGTCCTTGCCAGGGGAGGGGAGGGGGTGGGGGGCGCGAGCACGACGGCGGGCAGCCGGGGGGCCGCGTGCTAGTCGTCCACCAGCTCCCACAGCATCAGCGCCGCGTCCGCGCCCCCGGCCGTCACCAGGCAGCGGTCGTTGAAGAGGAAGCGGGCGCAGTACACGGACCCGCTGTACACTTTCATTTCGTTGTATTCCGCTTTGGGGCTGGCGCAGGGGTATCTGTTGATGGAGGAATAATAGGTTAACGAGATCAACCCTTCGTGAAAATGGCTACGTCTGCCGGCCTCCATTTTACACATTTAGCCACATCTGCCAGACGTTGGGCGGGCCAACACACCATTGAAGAAGTTTGATGTGGAAGAAAAAAATCGTTACAAGGATTCTAAGTAGGTTTAGGTATCTGTTTCTTTCCTTTATATTGTTACTTAACAAAATTACTTTAGTAAGCAATACTCTACCAAAGTTTAGTAGGTAATTGAAGAGCCGAAGAACAAGCAATTAAAAACTGAAAATATACCTGAACAAGCGCAGATATCCATCAGAATCTCCGCTGATCAACAGGTCGTGCGCAGCTGACCGACTTGCAGTCGATATCAGAGACGTCATCGGGTAGAATCTGTTGTTCCACATTCCTGAAACATACAATTCATTCAAGTAAGCAACGATTTTAAATTTCTAGTACACAAAATCAATGCGAATCTTACCAGAAACTAGGAATCCGACCGTAGAGTTAAACGTGGACCATTTGACATCCTTCATTGCTATCGGGCTCTTTTCTGGCGACAATGACTTTATGTCCCCTGAAAAACCAAAATAACACCATTAGACAAGTAGTAAAATAGCTGAGTAGTGTGTTGTCGGACCAAAGAGCAATAGGGCAATCATTATGAAGAATAGACTACCTGGCCCGCGACCTATTTCTTTTGGACACCTGAAAGACAGCGGGAAAGCCAAATACCATACCAGCAGGGCCGTAAACACTGCTTGTAGAATTCGCTGTATGAAAGTTCCTATTGAGTTGAGGGTCTGCAGGTAGTTGCCGTCCAGACTCCAGTCTAACTGCATGAGCAGCTGTGTTTCGTGACTTTCTTCTTGTAGGGAAAGCAAGCAGTCGTATCAAGAGGTTCTTGTTGAGATGGTAAACTTACAGAAAGCCAAGTCATAGTCAGCCGTGACGGTCTGCAGGTAGTTGCCTTCCACACTCCAGTCTTTTAACTGCACGAGCAGCTGTGTTTCGTGACTTTCTTCTTGTAGGGAAAGCGAGCAGTCGTATCATGAGGTTCTTGTTGAGATTGTAAACTTACAGAAACAGAAGTCATAGTCCACCGTAACAGTTTGCAGGTAGTTCCAGTCCAGGCTCCGATCTATCTGCACGAGCAGCTGTTTTGTGACTTTCTTCTGGTAGTGAACGCAACCAATCAAGAGGTTCTTGTTGAGGTTGTAAACTTACAGAAAGCCAAGTCATAGTCAGCCGTGACGGTCTGCAGGTAGTTGCCGTCCAGACTCCAGTCTAGCTGCACCAGTGGCTGTGCTCCGCGGATCTTGTTGGACTTCTTGTATGAGAAGCCATCGCGGGACACGCGGAATAGGTAGATGCTGCCGTTTTGGGAGCCGATGGCGAGCAGGTCTCCAGCTGAAATAAAATATGGAAACATGGACTCATTTAAAGTACCAATTAGCTCAGCCTCCAATAGCTACAACAATATTCTCATCAACCGTTTAGATAGATATTTTTTTGAGCTGAACTTTGATAAATTCAGATGAGGTTGGGTTCAAGATCACGAATACACCTAATTAACAGACGGCCTAGCCAAGGTTACAATCGCTATCGCTTCGACAATGAAAAGCATTATGTCTCTCTATCACTCTTTCATATTAGTGCGACAGTGACAGTTGCGTTTCGATCACTACGGAGCGTAAGCGATCGGCATCTTGGCTACGCGGCCAGATCTCCTTGACCATTTGATTTTATCAGCGCCAATTGACGATAACGCTCTGAATTAGATTGAAAGTAACGGTAGCCTTATTTATTTATTAGTACCTATACCTACCTAACCTATTGGACCTATTAGATATTATACCTGAATTATACATCAAGCAATTAAGCGGCGACCCACAGACACGAAGTGTGGCCACGTGTGCTCCGGCGTCAGCGTTCAGCACCACCAAATGTCCCTCAGTACTGCCGGCCGCAAGCGCGCCACCGCCGGGGTGCCATGCGAGGGATACGCATTCGTACCCAACCTACAAAATATACTTTATGTATCTTCATATGGTCTATGCATATGTAAGATTTTAAAAGCCTTTTTTTTTTAAACTAGAGTCCGATATTTTCCGCAAAAACTTTAAATTGTGACGTAAGGTACCTTCTGGCGGCTGGAGCTTACGTCGCATCAAGGCTCGGAACCGGTTTTTTTTTCATACACAAAAAATACCGGTATTATTATTACGTTCTTTTTCGTTCTTTGGTTTGTTATTTCACTTTGAATGGGACTATCTAATAATACGAAGTTGTTACCTAAGTACATGATTCAGTCCTACGTAAAGAGCATATATAAAATTATTCAAAATATTGGGCTACTGTGGGATTTGAAAAAAAAAACCGGTTCCGAGCCCTGCGTTGCATAGCGCCGCAATAATATTGGAGCGCCGTTAATAATAGCGTAAGCGCCAACCGCCATAAGGTACATTTACCCATGGGACGTCACGTCATAAATAACGTCTCAGTTATTCGTAAACATTTTGAGAAACCAGGCCCCCTAGCCAAGGTTACAATCGCTATCGCTTCGACAACGAAAAGCATTATGTATCTCTATCACTCTTCCACATTAGTGTGACAGTGACAGTTGCGTTTCGATCGCTACGGAGCGTTAGCGATTGGCATCTTGGCTACGCGGCCTGATATTTTCTTGTGTTCTTATCTATCGTATAATCGTATCGTTATTATAGTTGGTTAGAAAATTCCTATATATGTACATATATCTGCGGTCTCTTAGAAAATATTTTTAATTTGTTTTGTTCCCAAATTGAAATTCTGAGGGAAAAAGATTCAGAGGGAATTTATGTTTGTTTTTTGAAACAATCATTATGATATTTTCGGGTGTCTTTTTGATTGAACGTAGGTACCTGAGTAGCAAACACGAGTTTGTGTCCGCGCCACAAGGCGATGTTCTTATCGTGTCCGGCTGTCGCGAACATTTCATCGTCCGGATGGACGGCTAGGCCCATGAGCTGCTTGTGGTGTCCAAAAATAACCTGTAAATGAATAATTAAGTTAAAGATCTTAAGATGCCATTGCCAAACTAAGAATCGGGAGATCTCTTGAAAGGTGGCCTAATTAGGTGGCCTAATTTAAATATTACCTACCATATTTATCTCATTCAAGCGCCCAGTAGGCTACCACCAGTGTTAGTGGTGATCCATTATGGCATTGTGGCCCTCTTAATCTAGTTATCCTGACCTTAAAAAGTTTCCTATCAGTCTTTGCCAACGGAGTCAAGCTCATTATGCACAACGAGGCCTACCGTGACTGCTTACATTTTTTGGAACCCAATAAGATATTAACATATCTACTCAAAATTAAAACTCTGATTTCCTGATGACTGAAAAATACGTTGATATGAATAAGTACCTGATTAAATCGTCTCTGTAATGATCCTTCCATGATGTTGTTGCGAGTGGTCCCAACATAGAGGTTACCGTCATTGCGACCTGGTCGCTGAGGGTAGATGCTGCGCACGCCGCCAGCAGATTCGGGCAGCTGAAAAATAAAATATTTAGGATCATACAGAGCAATTAGGTTCATGTCTCTCCTGTAGACATGCCAGAAATTAAAGGCAATGAAGACTAATTTTCTGATTGTGTTACAGTTCTGTGCATTGTTTTTATAAAAGGAAGTACAAAAGTGATTCTGGGGTATAAGATGTACTTATTCTGAATACTTGGGACCAAATTAATTGAATAAACTACATCAAATTAATAAATACCTAAGTATAGTTCCAAAATTTAAAGCCTTACCTTTGTCTCAGTTATCCTCTTATAATTTTGCAGAGAATCCCATGCTGCTATCTTTCTGTCCTTCTCTCCGCCAGAAATGAGGGTTCCTTCCGACAGCATCACCAATGAGCTGATGCCCTTAATGTGCGCCTATGTAAACAAAATGCGAAGTTTAATTTGCGAAAATAGCCACATTAGTAGACAAAATAAAGCTACGTAAAGGGCAAAATATTGTGACGTTTTCAACCAAAAGGTACGACATAGGGGTTGTCGATAAGGTTGGTTTCAAATTGAAGCTATATGGAAATGGCACCTTATTGACAACCGACAATAAATATCCTTTTGGTTGGGAATGGCACATATTGTAGCGTAAAATTGGAAAATTGTCTACCCTTTCTCCTTAACTCAAATCAGTAAGAGCAAGAGGGTATTTGACTACTATCTTTTTTCGAACAGTCAAAACGATTTTGCAACTATGGAATTTATATGAAACACTAACGTGACGTCACAATGAAACGACCTACTCTTTATAGTTTTATACGGGTTTTAAAATAGAAATTGTGTCTAAAAATAACTGCTGCCTACGTTTCTCTATTAAACTTCGTGTGCTTTATTTCATGCCTGGTGTAAAATAATTTATTTTACAGTCAAATACCCTATTGAGATGGACATAGAGTTTCTAAGATTTTTATTTTCGCGAAAGTCAAGGCATCATTACATGAATCTAGGATATAACTGGATCTGGCATGAGGGGTGGGGGGAAATGACCGAACGGGATAGTATCTTTGAGTAGCAGCAAAAGCGCTATTATTCTTTGTCCTTGTCACAGTCTCACATATGTTTTGTTCTCCAAATGTTCGTGGGCAACAAATAAATTCGACCAATCATAGTGTCGAATTGCGTGTGTTTTGTCCCTCACGGAGACACGCCTATACCACTTCTATAGGATCCTACCTTCTATGCATCATAATTATAATGTTGTAACAGTTACCTCAAATTCCATCCTCACGAAATATGCACCGTCGCTGTCGACACTATACACGGTGATGAAGCCGTCGCTATCGGCTGTGACCACGTCGCCGTCCTGCTCGAACTGTAGCGCTGTCACGTGTGTGCGAGAGGGCTGGAAGAAAGAAATGCACTTAGAATGGAGCTAAGAAGTTTGCAGCTATAGATGTTTTTATCAACTAAAGTCATAAATTCCAAATGTTCTAGATTCAAACTGAACCAGCAAGTCTTAGGGCCACCACCATTCACTAATCCTGGGTTAACCGGTTAAACCTGGAGTTAGCATGGTTACCAGTACAATTTGACACTTGGGGGGGGGGGGGGGGGGTTGATTAACGATTTAACCGGTTAACCCCGGGTTGGTGGGATGGTGCAAGTTGCGCTTAAACAGCCATTATAACTTTGACTTGGTTGCCATTTCCTTTCTTGATCTAGGTTAGACTACAGTGTATTTTAAAATATGTTTTATGTTCCTAAAATGATTTGATGATCTGTTTCTAGACGACAACGGTTTCACTCACTTGAGCTTGAGGAAGCCTGACGGGCCCGAAACAGGGCCAATAGTGACTAAACATTCAAGTGAGTGAAAGCGTGATGATGTTTGACTTATCGATAGCAAAGGGGTGCCATTTTTCAGGTGTTTTTCTATACAGCCCATAGCGGTTATTAAAGTCAAGTCGGTATCTCAATTAACACAACATCAAAACACACTTCATCATCATCATCATCATCATCTCAGCCATAAGACGTCCACTGCTGAACATAGGCCTCCCCCTTGGGCCTCCACTCGTACCGGTTGGAAGCGATCCGCATCCAGCGTCTTCCGGCGGCCTTAACAAGGTCGTCCGTCCATCTTGTGGGTGGACGTCCTACGCTGCGCTTGCTAGTCCGTGGTCTCCACTCGAGCACTTTTCGACCCCATCGGCCATTTTTTTTTGTTATCACCTTTTTTCTTCTTTTTTTTTTCATAAAAGGTGATAACAAAACACACTTACCGGTTTAATAATGTCAGTCCGCTCGAAAAACCCATCTTTCCGCCGGTTCCAGAACGCCAGATGTCCTTTTCCGTGTGTGATAAGGAGGTTGTCATCCAGGGGATGGAAAGCGGCGCCCGTTAGCTCTTCTTGTAGTGTCTTTAAGAAACACAGAAGATTATTTGATTATTTGATTTACTGATGTAAAAAGTAATGAAATAAATGCATTTGTATTCGTATTTGTATTATTTTAACCAATGATAAACATTGATTTAAATTAAACTAACACGATTTTCACTCATAAGTTATATAAATTGGAATCGGGAATTAATCACGTAGTAGGTACACTTTTATTATTTGGGATATTTCGAACGTGACATTAAGTCCGTAGTCATAGGCAGGCTCACTAATTTCGTACGTATAAGCCCTAGGTCGAAATTTACGGACCGCATCGCCTATGCCCTTTACGAGCAAGTGTGATGAAATAGTACGTTACGATACACGTGCGAAAAGTAGGAAATTCGCAACGAGAGGATCGCCACTTATCGAATCTTATCGAATTGATCGAAATTAAAACACGACCGAAGGGAGTCTTTTAAAACTATTAGATAGAAAACTACCCAATACATTTAAAATTACATAAGAAAATATTATCTCTAACTTAAATACAATTAAATACAAAAACCCGCGCCTACTCAAGTCGTACAGTCGCGTTCATATTTTCCGACGGCGCCGCGTCACAAATCATGGTACAGTCGCGGACAGAAGGCGGCACGGCACGCCACCGATAACGTTGACAAATACAAAGATTTATGTACTGATAGCCACTGCTAGTTTTGCTTTGAAGATAATTGCTGTGCCATAATTAAAAATATTTTACAGTACATATGGTCCTATTTTCCCGCACTAGTGCGTAAAATAGCACTTTTGTGCGTATGTCAAAAGTTTAAAAGGCCATATGTACTGTAAAACGTTCTACGATACACGTGCAAATAGGTTAATTCGCAACTCTTCTCGATTTAAAACACTCCCTTCGGTCGTGTTCCTCTTTTCCGCACTTGTATCGTAAATAACTATTATAGGTGAAATGAGAAGTTCAAAGTACGTAGGTAGGTTTAAAATGTGCGATAACTATTTCGTTCATCATTTGATATCATTTTAATGCCGTTCGTTCGAATTGGCCTATATATCGGAATTAGCAGGCAGCAATAATAAGTTACAATAATTACAGTTAATGTTGTTGAAAAACTTAATGACGGATATAATTAATGATGTGTAATTATTACGGCATCAAAGTAATTATAAACCACACGACACCAAAAAATAATATGCCAACAAAGAACAATTCAAATTGATCCCTATCAAGTACTCCGTAAGGACGCATTTTACTTCGCTATACATTAAATTGTTTTCGTAGCGCCGCGTAGCTGGCTACGAGTTGCTACGGCGTAGCGTCGTAGAGGCGAGGTGGGCGTGGTCTCGGTGTGGGTGTGTTGAACTCACCCAATGTCGTAAATTAATGCTTTTGTGAGTTGTTTCATAGATAGGAATATACCTACATATATTTGTATTTATAATATACTGTTTAATTTCGTTTAGTTGTACCACTGTATATATGTCGTAGTCAGATCGTATAATCCGCCGTATTACATTACGGCTAGCCGTTTTCAAAAACAGGGGCGTTTTGAAATGCGGCGGTTCGACGATTAGCCGGATTGTCACTGCGATACGTTCTTCAATAAGGCGGCCCACGTTTAGCCACATCGTACATTGTAGAGTGACCAGTTCTTTCGGTCGCCTACGTAACCGGAGTTTGACAATGTTTGCAATTTAATTTATTTCTACCACGGTCCCACCGCACTACATGTGTTTCTTTTCCAAAACATTTCCTTCACAACTCAAATAGACGGAGCCCCGCAAGCGGGGCTCCTATTTCTGGGCGGTTTGCCCTTCGGGCATCTGAAGTTACCTAACGAACCTAACCTAATTACCTACCTACGCTTTTTTCCCCAAAGTGTAATGTTTTCACGGACGTCTCACTTAATAAATAGGTAGGTAGGTTAGGTTCGTTAGGTAGCTTCAGATGCCCGAAGGGCAAACCGCTCAGAAATAGGAGCCCCGCGAAGCGGGGCTCCGTCTAGTTAAGTTGCGAAGGAAATTTTTTTTTTAAAAGAAACAGTCCGACAAACTCCAGATTTGATGGACACCCCAGCGTTTGTCAGGCAGCGCCACGAGTGTTAAACATGGGAACTAAAAACTGTCAAAGCGGCGGCTAATGACTCGCTGTATTACATTACGGCTAGCCGTGTTGAAGAACGTATGGCGCCGAATACATTCCGGCGGATTCTCATTCAGCCGCATTCAATACGGCTAATAGTTAAACCGCCGCATTTCAAAACGCCCCTGTTTTTGAAAACGGCTAGCCGTAATGTAATACGGCGGATTATACGATCCGACTGCGACATATATATTGTATGTAAATAAATGATTTTTCCATATATACTGTTATATTATAAATAAAAGTATATGTATGTATATATATAAAATAAAAGTTAGAATATTATAAAATATAACTGGATAAGAAATGTTTTTCTTGTCTATCAATTGCAATTAAACATTAAACTAAGTACCTATATTTTATAATATGAATTTTCACTACATCGTCATCATCATTGGCCACAGCATCTTTGCAGATAATAAGTAGTTGCAGCGACTAAAGAAGGTATTTTGAGGAGGTAAGTCTATAGCCTACTCGAATTTTCACTACAACTCTATACAAAAGGCAGGCCGCTTATGAATGTATACCGGGTGTGGCTTGTAACATAAGCAAATAATTAAAACTTTAGTTCAACAACTTTTAAAAATTATGAAGTGTTTAAACTTCCCTATTTTTCATACAAAATAAATATTATCTTCAATGGACGCCATCGCCACGTCATATCATTGTGATTGACGTTGCTTGTCACGCCTTAAACATTAACAAAATTCGCAATACATTGCCTTTTAGAATAAACTTTAGAGTGTATTAAAAACCAAACCACAAGTTATTATTAAAATTAGCTGAACGAAGGAAAAGTATTTATAGCTAATCACAAAAACAACCCAATTTATAAAAGTTTAAAAATAGTTATGCTTTCTTATCTTGAAACCATTGTTTAAACGCCAAACCCACAAAAAAGGGTACCACAATCTGATCCCAAAAAACTCGTCACTCGTGGTTTTAAAGCGACTAATCTGACACAGTCCTCTTTATTAAAATACGTCTTTATTTCACTAGTAAAAGTGACCAACACGAAACCCCTATCCGTCCATCTTAATGTATCCCTTGACCTAGAAACGTTGACAACGTTCAGAACTCACAATCCAGACAAATTATATTCTGTATTATATTACGTCTAGCTCCACCGTCGTTACTGACGTCTAGTGTAATACAGGGTGTCCAGCGGCAGATATTTATATTCAAAATTTATTAAAAAAAACTTATATAGTGTAACTATAAAATTTTATGAATAGAAGATGAATGCGGATATCATTTTTGAACATCACATTTTCTAAATGTCGACCTTCGTGTAGGTTACGCACTCCTCCAATCTTTTCTTCATATTCCTAAATTAATGCAAAAGTGTATGACATAATGATATAATGCACTAAAAGCATATATATCTACCCTCGAATACTTTTCCAAATAGATTGAGAAAAATATCTCCGCCAGTTTGCGTTTAAAAGTATCTGCAGCATATAGAGACGTATCTCTTTTTGTTAAGCAATCAGAGAATGATTTAAAACTGCAAATATGCCGCTGGACACCCTGTTCTGCTGTGTATAATGTTAGTGACCATTTTAAAACCTTATTGTAAAAGACATAAGGTTCACGGAGGGTCAGCGTTGCTAAGTTCGCGTGACTAAAGTAACGTATTCGTTGGTGCTTAAATGCTTGGTTTACATGCTGTATTCATTTGTTTACGGGTGAGCTGGTTTTGTGTACTTGGCATAGACTAGGAATCCTCTAGACCGAGTTTAGAGCAATTATTTCATGCAACCGATGATGCCAAAAATGCGGGGATGCACGGGACGAGGTGAACGAAGTCCCGTGCCGTGATTGGTCCGTTCAAAGACTCGGACGTCACACAAAGACACTTTCGACTCGAACATGGAGTAAAATTACCGTATGCGTGGCAGAGGGGGTAGCGCGACTATGCTAAGTCTGGAGGATGTTTTGTCTGTGGTACTTGGAAATATCGCGGCGTCTGGTGCTAAAAATCTGTTTTACATATTTTGATGTATAAACACCATTAGGGACAAAGAAACATAATAAACATTCTAAGTTATGGGTTAGGTTTAATATTACATGTTGGCTAAACTAGGTATACTAATTGTTGACACCTCTAACCGTATTTTGACTTAGCAGAGGCGATTTTTCTATAAAAATAGGGGCTACAATGATTACTTATATACTGTTTCCAGTATAAGTGGTTTTAACGGGCGAGGTATCCCAAATAATTTAAATACAATTTTATTGTTAAGATATTAAGAAAATGATATTATAATCGCCTCAAACAAATCTGTTGCAGATTGTACTTTAAAGATTAAAATTCAGTAGTGTAACTTTATAGTGTGCCTCCCCTTGCTTATTTACATTTTCTTTATGTTTTACAATAATTGAGATTGCCGTATACCGGGTGTTTCCTGTAACAGGAGCATTAAATTAAACAGTAGGCTGTACTCCTTAAGCTGATCAACATTTGTTCAGCAACTTTTAAAAATAACTTATGTTTTGATTTTTATTACTCTTTAAAGTTTATTCTAAGACGCAATGTATTACAAATTTTGTCACGTTTAAAGCATGACAAGCAACGTCAAACACACTGATGTCAGCGTACATTGAAGGCAATATTTATTTTGTATGAAAAAGAGGAAGTATAAAGGATTCATAATTTTTAAAAGTTGTTGAACAAAAGTTTTATAGTTTGAGGAGTATATGATTTAATTTTTTGCTCATGTTACAGGCAACACCCGGTATATTTTGAGGCGAAATTAAGAAATACATGTAATCACTATTAGGTTACTCACCGCAACTTTTCCGAGCAGGTGTCCCCATTGCCACTGCCACACGGAGAGGATGCTCTCACGGCCGGCGTCCACGGCCAGTACGTAGCTGCCTCCGTTCTGTTCAAGACAATTCAAGTTAAAGTTTATTAATGAGATTCAAATCAAAATAGTTGCTAAATATGCTACCGTTAACTTAAAAGGTAATTGTGGTATACGGTTGACAACTATGGTTCAATTAATGAATGTTAGGTGTATCAATTAGAAGTACCTAACAAAAAAACATAAATCCGTCAAAGAAACGTTGCCTGCTGCGGAGACACGTCAGCTTCAAATTCCACCATTCCAAAAACGTGAAGCGTCTGTATTAAGAGTGTCTGCTCCAGATTCGAATACGAAAAGGTATGACGCTGCCTAACTTTACGACAACGTACAAAAGGCAAATCCATTGTAAGAAAGAGACGTTACCAGTTGTGAAAAGGCGACGGCGGAAACGCCAGCTTCAAACTCAGCCATTCCAAAAACGTGGAGAGTCTGCAAAGTGTCAGTGCTCCAGATGCGGACATGGGCCTGCGCGCGGCGCCCGCGACCGGCGCGCTGGCCGCTCGCCACTAGTTCCCGAGAGGGGTGGAGTTCCATGCTGGGTAAAAATAGGATCAGAATTAAGAGTAAGGGTAACATTCCATTTCTAACCGCAGCTGCACTACTGGCACTGAACGCGTCGGTGTTATTGTCAATTTCCATAGTAAAATGACAGTAGTGCAGCTATCATTAGAAATAGACTGTGACCTTTATGGTAACATTCCATTTCTAACCGCAGCTGCACTACCGGTACTGAACGCTTCGCTGTCATTGTCAATTTCCATAGTAAAATGAACAGTAGAGCAGCTGTCTAGGTTACTCCATTTCTGACCGCAACTGCACTACTGGTACTGAACGCGTCGGTGTTATTGTCAATTTACATAGTAAAATGAACAGTAGTGCAGCTGTCATTAGAAATAGACTGTCACCTTTATGGTAACATTCCATTTCTAACCGCAGCTGCACTACCGGTACTGAACGCGTCGCTGTCATTGTCAATTTCCATAGTAAAATGAACAGTAGTGCAGCTGTCGTTGGAAATAGACTGTCACCTTTACGCACAAAACAAAAGAACAACTAGACAGTTAGCAGAAAAGGAGAATAAGTGTCAGTTGTTTTATTTTCTAATGACTACAACGATGGCAGGTATCAAAATCTCAAGACTTTTAACTTTGTTTTGCAGATCGCTCGCGTACCTACTTAACTCAAACGTCAAAGGTAAAACGCGCAGTTTTTATAGAAAAAATATTATATCTATTACTTTAAATGGTTAGTGGTCTTTCTTGTGATTATCGTATCCATAAGCTACACTAAGATCGTACAAGAGTAGCAAATAGGCACTCACCACTGTATGTCTTCAGTATGCCCCGTGTAATGCCGCTGTGATTCCTCGTCACGGTCGTACATGATAGCGACGGCTGCGACGTAGTACAAGAGCTCTCCAGTGGGCAGCACCCAGAGGTTTCGTCGGCAGTCGGAGCCTCGGTAGCCGTAGCTGGTGAATGATTGATTGTTTTTATCTGATCGTAATATCTAAGACAGCTTTGAGGGCGCGAGACCAAAAACGACGATGCAATAACACAGTAGGTACTTATATAATAAGGTTCTCATAGTGGCGGTTAATGTGTTTGCTTCTATACTTTTATATATACTTAACTTCGTCGTAATTATAAAAAATTATTGAAAATATTTTGGCGCATACTGAAACACACAATAAGTTAAGAAAATGATTTATAAAATTAGCATAAACATAATGATATCAGTGTTTATTGTCAAGGCAAAATGTAATAGTAGTGTTTTGAGAATATATTTGTGAAGAAATAAAAGAGACACAAATCATTATACATTAGGTACCTATACAAAACAAAGCCCCCCGCCGCGTCTGTTTGTTTGTGTGTTTGTAAGTTCGCGATATACCTATACAAAAAATACTGAACGGATTATCATCAGGTTTTCACCTATCAATAGAGTGATTCTTGAGGAAGGTTTAGGCGTATAATTTGCTAACCCGTTACTTCTATAAAACATGTTCCTGATTGCCAGTTAATACTATGGAAGTACCCATTGCAGTGCGAGCTTCTTCTCTGGCGGCGCGTTGTCTACGGGAGCGTGGTGGATGGGCGGGCAGAAGGTGCGTCTGAGGGCCTACCTCGAACCACGTTCGACGTGTTGCCTCCCTGTCGCACTTTTAAATTCTTACGTAAGTGTGACAGGGAGGCAACACGTCGAAGGTGTTTCGCTGTAGAACCTCTGAGTCCACGGACGGTCACGCGGGTCGGCTCCTCCACGATACAACTTGTTCCTGATTGCCATTTCTAAAAACTATGGAAGGACTTACACCCATTCGAGTGCTAGCTTCTTCTCTGGCGGCGTGTTGTCTACGGGAGCGTGGTGGATGGGCGGATAGAAGGTGCGTCTGAGACCACGGATGGTCACGCGGATCGGCTCCTCCTTTAGTACCTCCAGTAGAGTGTAATCTGGATAATATTTTTGAGTATTAAAATAAAAATAGATGCAGCAGAAACAACTGAGCAGCAGCACTAAATAATTTATTTCATGGACAGGAGGGCCCAATGCTGAGGGCCTACCGCGAACCACGTTCGACTTGTTACTTTCCTCACACTTACGTTCGAATTTACAAGTGCGACAGAGAGGCAACGGCCCTCTGAGGGCAGCCTACAAATACGGAGGCAGAGGAACATTCTCAGTCACGAGGGAACGACGAATATAAAGTATACTTCAATTATGATGGTATGTTATGGGCAAACTGATATGTAGTAAAATGCGAACTAACTTAAAAAAAAAACATATGAGGATACTACTTAAATATCTCTTAATATTTTGTTTTGTGAGTATGTACCTGAATTACGAACGATTTCACCTTCCGGCGCGTACAGAACCCTCGGTCGGCTCTTGCTGCGCGCGCGCCGCCCGCGCACTGATACTTCCTCGGAGGCTGGCGCTGCGGCCACGTTCCCTCGGGATCGAGATCTACATAGTTTTTAAAGTATACTTAATACAGAGGAATGCACATCGCACATCAGAAGGTCACTGAGCAAATTAATTAATTTTTTATCCTGAGCCTTTATTTAGTTTTACGAATTTATTGCACGACATGTTTCAGAGAGCCTCTCTTACTCTCTTACCCCCTTATTCATAAACGTTTACTAAAGTTGACAAGCCGATAATAATCGTTTGTCCCTTTCCGACGTATTTTATGATGGAAAAGGGCAAACGATTATTATCGGCTTGTTAACTTTAGTAAACGTTTATGAATAAGGGGATTAGTATATAACTTAGTATATAGTATAGTAACTTACAATGTGTGAGTACAAACTTAAAATCACTTATATCTAGTTTCAGGATACAGGATTCACAATTTTAAAGTACCTATACTGAGAGTCTTGCAAGCGGCTTGTTTGAAACTTGGTAAAATGCGTTTGCCTTTATCCGTCACGAAGTCACGATTATATTAAATTGTTTGTGAGAAAGAGTCAAAAATTAGCAGCGGCAGAGAGCAGATTTTGTAAAAAACCGGGCAAGTGCGACTCGGACTCGCGCACGAAGGGTTCCGTACCATAATAAAAAAAAAAACTAAAAAAAGCAAAAAAAAACGGTCACCCATCCAAGTACTGACCACTCCCGACGTTGCTTAACTTTGGTCAAAAATAACGTTTGTTGTATGGGAGCCCCATTTAAATCTTTATTTTATTCTGTTTTTAGTATTTGTTGTTATACTTAGCGGCAACAGAAATACATCATCTGTGAAAATTTCAACTGTCTAGCTATCACGGTTCGTGAGATACAGCCTGGTGAGAGACGGACGGACGGACGGACAGCGAAGTCTCAGTAATAGGGACCCCGTTTTACCCTTTGGGTACGGAACCCTAAAAAATATCACCTTCTCATAGGAGACTCGACTGGCAGTGGCGCGCTGACTCCGGGACTCAGAGCTGGTGCGACCATCACTGTGCCCAGGTAGAAGGTTTCCACGTCGGCAAACTCGTTGCGAAGCTGGGAGAAACTTCTCACCTACAAAAAATTGCGAGGTCAAAATAGGTAGACCTTTTATAAAGTAAGTATAATAAACCAGCTAGTAAAACATAGGTACAAACATATTATGTGAGAGATGACTCCATCATAGTTCTTTAAGTTAAGGAATCAGAATAAAACTAGGTATCTATTAAAATAATTAAGAAATCATATAAAATAAGAAAACAAAAACAAGTCGGCGCGGAAAAATTTAATTTCGTTTTTGTCGTGTAGAACGCAAGCAGCCTACAAAACAACTACCCAACTAGCAAATCGTGTCGTAAAAAAGGCAGCGTAGTTATTATGGTAACATTCCATTTCTGATCGCAGCTGCACGACTGGTACTGGTACTGAACGCGTCGCTGTTATTGTCAATTTTCATAGTAAAATGAACAGTATTGCAGCTGTCGTTAGAAATGGACTGTCACCTTTAATTACCTCTTGTCCAGTGATTGTGTACATTCGTTTGGCTCCGCTCATTTTCAGTACTTGTCCCAAATCCTCCAGGACCTCTTCGAACGGCTGCGTGGTACGCAGGTTTAACAAGACACGGCACTGCAATAAAATACTCATACTCATACTCATAATCTTTATTGCATATCACATTGTATCTTAACCTATAAACATGGCATTTGACAAACTTTGTAAAACTTAGGAGTGTTCTGAAGTCCTAAACTGTCTTTTATTTATAGGTTCATAGCTCAAAGTATGATGGTTTATTTCGGCAGAAATCATGGCATTTGGTATGACTGTAGGTAGGTTTTGGTATGACGGAAATGAAAGCAAGTCGTCAAGTGGTTGCTTTCTTGCTTTCTGTCGGAAGGATGGTCTTTGACAATCAAAGTTAAACGAATCAAATCATAGATAATTCGCGGATGTAGGTACTCGTATTTCATATGCTCTAACAGCAATTTTACCTATCGCAAGGTTAGATCCACTATGGTGCAACTGTATACCTACAGTACCTAGTAGTATTTAATAGCCCTTTAGGTATTTTACTTTATCACGGGTACTTTGGTTACACGTGCCTTGTAAGCCAAGCTATTGAAATGAAAATTATGTTATTAGCATAATACATAATGTTAGGCATTAAGTTCGCCATTTGTACATTATTTTTATGTTTTGTGCAATAAAGTTTAAATAAATAAATAAATAAATAATGTATTGCATGCATTCAAACGCAACGGATATCGACATTACTTACCTATTCATCGTGGCTTTTAAATATGGGTATACAATGTATCTATATACCTACCTATATATGTAATACATGCTAATATGTACTCGTACCTACTTTATTATGAAAGTCATTTATTTGCAAACAAGATATATACCTACAGTGGTATTACTAAAAGAAATTAATAACTATATATTAGCTTACCTAATAATTATATTTTTTTCAGATATTGCCGTTTCTGTGTTCCAAATTCAACAGCACTCCTTGAGTTCATTATAGTTTAATTTAAGCTAAATGTTTAAATCTACCTTATCATCTAAACAATAAGCTTCAATTTCCACTAACAAGCTTTTGTCGTATAGAAGTAGAATAAAGCCCCACAGTGAATATGAATCATAAATATCGTAACCTCGAGCACTTACGCGATTGAATCCATGAATTTACTTCCAAGGTCTTCGCAAAGCTACTTATTAAAGCAATCCGCGAAATAAATTGTATTTACGGTAATTATAAGCACCTTTACCCATGATGGCGGAAAACGTGACTGTTTGAAGCAATCAGAGTGAGCGTTTCATTATTAGGTACTATTATTCAGTTGATTTGTTTTTAATTAGAGGTGTGGATTAAAAATCTTTCAGCGAATGAGGGCATGGCCTGATGTGTACTGTGTACATGATGTAAACTTAATTAGAAAAACGTACTTAGTTTGGCGGGGCGCGTCGGATTCGGCCACGGATCGCTTGAGTTCTACACTATAAGTCACCTGTATAGAGTGGTCCATGTTGTTAATGATCCGTATAACCCGGCCGGAGGTGGGCTTGCCGCCGCCCGGCGGGGGCGCGTCGGACTCGGCCACGGACTGCTTGCGTTCTACACTATAAGTCACCTGTATAGAGTGGTCCATGTTGTTAATGATCCGTATAACACGGCCGGAGGTGGGCTTGCCGCCGCCCGGAGGGGGCGCGTCGGACTCGGCCACGGACTGCTTGCGTTCTGCATAGCGATGTTACGATTCGACTTCACAAATCGGTTCAAACCGATTTAGGTCTGAAGTCGACTAAATCGACGTGAGTGTTCCGTAAATCGACTTAAGATACGTTCACCCGCTCTAAACGCATCCTTTCATATTTGTTGATGCGTCACTTTCATTTGACATATTGAGGATTAAAATGTACGCAAATCGATTTCAAACCACGAAGAAAAATGTTGCCATGCACATTGCCGCCATTATTGAATCGAGTCGAAACTTGGTATCTACAGGTAAAGTAAAATGAAACTTATTGTTTATGTTGTAAGGTTCAATTTCGCATGGGCTTAAAGCGATTGATTTGGCGGTATACTTGTATCGGTTTGGCAGTTTTGCGCCGCGTCGATTTGCTAACTCAACGATTCGCAGCAATGACACGAAATCGCACGAGACCGCACGCTCTTTCCTGCTTGCTCGTATAGTGCTTTCCCGTTTTAGCTTTAGAAATTATAAAATTGTGATTTACCGCGCAACAAAACTAAAAAAATATTACAAAACTTTTAAGTCAAAATTTTTGCTGTCGATCGGATCGAACAAAGCGTAAAATTGACAATTCAATTTCCTCAACTCAAAGACTACGGAGCGGTTTGAACTACTGATAATTAAAAAAGTAGAAGTTAAATCGACTTGGCCAAATCGGTTTGCAAACCGATTTGGGTTTAAATCGGAGTCGAATTATTCGGTTTGAAAATTTTTCGATTTGGCCCATCACTAGTTCTGCACTATATGTCACCTGTATAGAGTGGTCCATGTTGTTAATAATCCTTATAACACGGCCGGTGGGCTTGCCGCCGCCCGGCGGGGGCGCGTCGGACTCGGCCACGGACTGCTTGCGTTCTACACTATAAGTCACCTGTATAGAGTGGTCCATGTTGTTAATGATCCGTATAACACGGCCGGAGGTGGGCTTGCCGCCGCCCGGCGGGGGCGCGTCGGACTCGGCCACGGACTGCTTGCGGGTGCCGGCGCGCGACCACCCGCTCGGGGCCGCCGCAGCGGTCGTGCCGCCATACCACATGCCGTTCTTTTTGCCGTAACTTGCTGCCTGTTTGGTGAAGGTTTGATTAGTATCAGGGGGCCGATTTTTGAATTTCGACCACTCGATTTCGTATATTTCGTTAATTAATATCTCCACTACTAGGCATTTAAATTCTACTAATAAAATTGAAATCGAGTGATCAATACCACTAGATTCCAAATGTTTATCGCTCGTATCTCAAAAATAAGCATTTCGCCGTTTTCCATCGATTTTCGAGTGACGAAATCGAACGATCGAAATTCAAAAATCGGCCCCCAGGTATGTTTTATTGGGATTGAATAAGCATTATTTAGTCAAAGTTAAATGCTGTATTTAAAAATAAGTAAGTACATGTTTATATAGGGGGACGAAAACTATTACGACGTTTCTGTAAAAAATACTGCGAAATTTTAAACGACATCTAAGATGCTTCCTATGCATGCTCTATTTGCTAAACAGTTAACACTCTTCGAATTATTAACTATTTAACACATAGCGATCCATTTGTTGTTTCTAAGATGCTGAAATTACATTTTACGAAACATCTCAAGGACTAATGTATATTTTGATATATCGACAACGATTGAGTTGCAAAATCCGCTACCTACTTCACTCAAATTTTTCTACTCTGAAATTAGCTACATTCCTTTCCTTTATATTTTAACGACCTAAAACAACCAGAAACCTTTTAACCGCCGCATTCCACAACAAAATGCCATTAAGTAGTCGTAATGCACAATTTCCTTCAGCACCTGCAATTTAGCCGAGCCCTGGCTAAAGGCGTTCAATTGTTTCCGTGGGTGTGAGGACCCTGACCCGGTTGGCGTCTGATAAATGCACTCTGGCAAACATCGCCGAATTCATGTGCATACAATAGATTGCGATTGCAATGAGGTGTAGAGGTTAGGGGATAGGTTAAAGGGTGTTTGTTTTTAGTCTGTTGAGAATAATTAATTTTATTTGGTTGGATTTATATATAGGTATCTGCTGTAATATACAATTTGTAACATACAATCACTACACCTCATAAAACAAAGTTCCCCGCCGCGCCTGTTTGTTTGTGTGTTACTATGTTTGTTCGCGGTAAACTCAAAAAGTACTGAACGGATTTTCATGCGGTTTTCACCTATCAATAGAGTGATTCTTGAGAAAGGTTTAGGTGTATAATTTGTGCCATGAGAAGCCGGGTGGGTTGCTAGTACTTAGAGATTTAAAATGTCTCGTTAAGTATTTAAGAATGTACGTTGGACGCACCAGATAAAAGTCCTAATCAACATTTCCATCAACACATAAACATATGTCAGAGAAGTATGGTCATTTAACGGGACCACGACTGCTATGTAATCTAACAAAAAAACATAATTTACAAAATAAAAATGTACTTTTTCTTAGATAATGTTCACACTAAATTTCATAAATAACAAAGGTAATTAGGTAATAAAAAATAAATTTCATATTCCTTTGTGACAGTCGAACTTTGAACATGACAATCCTTTGATTGGGCTTGAAGAGGTGTCACATCTAATCTTGCACAAAAGTCCTCTCAATATTTAGTGGTTACTAATACTTAGTGGTTTATACTTAGTGGTTTTAATTACCTCTATCTTAGGTAGGACTCAATAACCAAGTACCTGTACTACGTAAACTGAAATAAATGTCATATACTAAGAAAAAGTGACCAAGGCCTCCAGTGCCCCAGGCTGGAATCGAACCAGCGTCCTCTGCTATCGCGGCAGGTGCCTGAACCACTCCGCCACCGGCCCACATAGGGTTGCCAGATGGTCGGGATTTGGCGGGATTCTCCCGCTTTTTAGCATGTGTTCCCGATTCCCGACAAAGTGAAAATTGTCCCGAAAAACAGCTTCACGTTATAAAACAATAATTTTAAGTTCCGAACTGTCGTTAAGCGAGCGAGCGACCCGCGTCGAGATTTTGTTTGTTCAAGATTTCAAAGAATTTATACTATTTTTATATAAAAACGTCTATGGGCAGAGCAGCTGACGTAGTGCCAACAATGTAAAATATCGTTTTTTTTAATACAATTACTTTCTTATCTGAATGTTTTTTTTTCCCCGACTTAAGTCCCAAAATCCCGAAAAATTTATAATTTTTCCCGATATTAGCGCCTTTCGATCTGGCAACCCTAGGCCCACAGCGGCATAGGTCAAATTTTCCAAGTATATGCACTTCTTACTGAAGGCTTAGTGTGTGTGAATTAAAATATTTTCTGAAAATAATTTAATTTGTTCAAATACTTCATAGCTCTACTACGTGTGTAATTACAGTTTAACGAAGGAGAATTTATTCGAGAATTCTTCGGCTTTACGAGGGAATGCTGGTCGGTTCCGACCGGTTGTTTTTTCACGTTTATATGCGAATAGCAATGCATTAACCTACTTTACATTATTGGGGGCCGGCAGGTAGCCATTTTATTGTTTAACGCTAGTAGATATGCATAAGAATTTTAATTTAAAATTGGAATTCCTTGCTTTAAGAATTTATTTAATCACGTCGTTTGTGGTACTTTGGAATATTTTCAATATTAAATATACTTATGCCTAATTAAACATAATAGCGCTAAAATAAGCTTCGTCTTAAAAATAAGAAGCTACGTAGGTATACGAGTATAACTCACTCTAACTTCAAAAAAGGAGAAGTATTTTGTGCTAATTATGTGAATTTTAAAATTTTCTAAGAATATGTATAAGGTTGTAAATTTGAAAGAAATGCAAGTGTTTGTTATTTTATTTGAGAAGTTCTATACAAATAAATGCAGGAATTATAAATTCAGTCACGTGCCACGTAAATAAAACTCCTATTTTTTCTATTAACCCCAATGACATACTTGTGCTTACTAACCATAACACTGATCCTCAAATCCTCAGCACTTTTCGCGTAATACCGTATCCTGATTCGCGATATTTTGCCGCGGGCGCGCGCCGCGCCACCCCACACAGTACTGTAAACACGCGCGTTTCGACCACCGAAAAGTCCTTGGCAGGTGTACTGACCGACTGTCAAGGACATCGCGGTGCGTGCAACACCGGCCAGATTGACCTTCGCGAATACTGATAAAGTTCGAAGAAGGGTGTATGAACGGTCTCGCGTGGCTTGCTCGGGTGCAGCGCGAAAACTGTGTTTCAAAAGTTAATCAACTCAGGTACTCAATTCTTTTCCATATTATTATGAAAGTAGGTACGTAATTTGACTACTACACAATGATTTTAATTACCTAACTATTGTAATTTTATGTTGAATCAATTTGCTTATAGTTTTATAACTTTGTCTAATTGAGCAAGTTTCGTAGGGACAATTTTTTGTTCTTTAATAGGCTTTGAGCAAACATTTTGCAGGTTATGGACCAGTCAACATACCTTACAGTAGAGGTAAGTACCTAATACGTATGTCAAATAGTACTAAAATGTCTAAAATCTGGACATTACTATTATATTATACTATAACTAGCTGTTGCCCGCGACTTCGTCCGCGTGAAATCTTATCTTCAACATTTTACATCTTTAGTAATGTTGAAATTACTTTTCTTTTTTAGCAAGTTGTATGAAGTTTTAAGTCAAGTGGATTTTGATGTTGGTTGCCGAAATTACTTTTTTGTGTTCTAATAATAGGTACCTATGCCCTTATACAAAAATTCAAGTTCCGCACTCACAAAATATCTGATCTTCATACAAACTTTCAATCCGTTTCTCACCACCTTGGGGGATGAATTTTCAAAAATGTTTGAATTCTTTTTCATGTTTTTTTTAATTTAAAACCTTTTTTTGCAAAATGATCAAGTTCCTAGCTTAAAATTAAATTTACCCCCCAAGACGAACATTCATCCCCTTTTTAACCCCCTTAGGGCTTGTATTTCCAAAAACGTTGCAATTACTTTTTTTTTCTAATCGGCTATTATGTCTTTCTAAGAAGTTTCAAAGCATTTGTAATGGATTCAAACTTTGAACCCCATTTTAACCCTGTTAGGGAATGAATTTTACAAAACACTGAAATTACTTTTATTATCTTCTAATAATATCCCCAAATACAAAGATTCAAGTCCCGCGCTCGAAAAAATTTTTGATATCCATATGAACTTTCAACCCCTTTTTCACCCCTTAGGGGATGAATTTTCAAAAACGCTGAAATGAGTTTTCTTGTATTTTAATTTAATTCGTTTTTACACAGTTTCTAGCTTAAAATAAAATTTGCATCCGAAGACGAACTTGATCCACTTTTTAACCTTACCTAACCCTTAGGGGTTGAAATTCCAAAAACGTTGCAATTACTTTTTTGTAATCGGCTATAATGCCTTTCTAAGAAGTTTCAAAACCATTTGTAATGGATCCAACTTTCAACCCCTTTTTAACCCTGTTAGGGGATGAATTTTACAAAACGCTGAAATTACTTTTCCTGTTTTCTAATAATATCCCTAAATACAAAGATTCAAGCCCCACACTCGAAAAAATGTTTAATATCCATACAAACTTTCAACCCCTTTTTAATCACCTTAGGGGACGAATTTTCAAAAACGCTGAAATTAGTTTTCTTGTACTTTAATAATATATCTTTTTACGAAGTTTCAAATTCTCAGCTTAAAAGAAAACTTTAACCCCATTTAAAACTTTCATCCCCTTTTTAACCCTATTAGGGGATGGATTTTACAAAACGCTGAAATTACTTTTTCATCACACTTGCTCGGAAAAGATGTATTTACACGTAGGGCTTGCGGGCGGGAAATTGAAATTTTCGCCCTAGGGCGGAAAAAATCTTTTCCGAGCAAGTGTGATGAAAAACACTTATTTACACGTAGGGCTTGCGGGCGGGAAATTGAAATTTTCGCCCTAGGGCGGAAAAGTGTTTTATACAGAAGTTTGTTTTTATTAATTCTCCTTTTTTTCCTTACAAGTGTGATGAAAAACATTGTGTGTGCCACGGGCGGTAAAGAAATTCCGAACTCGTGAACATTTTAAGCCCTCGCTTCGCGTCGGGCTTAAAATTGACACTCGTTCGTAATTTCTTATTTCCCGCCCTTAATACACAATGTACTATTATTGCCTTCTAATAATATCCCCAAATACAAAGATTCAAGTCCCGCTCTCGAAAATATATTTGATATCCATACAAACTTTCAACCCCTTTTTCACCACCTTGGGGGATGAATTTTCTAAAACGCTGAAATAAGTTTTCTTGTATTTGAATTTGATACTTTTTTACAAGGTTTCAAGTTCCTAGCTTGAAATAAAATTTGCACCCGAAGAGGAACTTTCATCCCCTTTTTAACCCCCTTAGGGGTTGAATTTCCAAAAGTATTGGAATAACTTTTTTTTGTGATTGGCTATTATGCCTTTCTAAGAAGTTTCAAAGCATTTGTAATGGATTCAAATTTTCAACCCCTTTTTAACACTGTTAGGGGATGAATTTTACAAAACGCTGAAATTACTTTTCCTGTCTTCTAATAATATCCCTAAATACAAAGATTCAAGTCCACCACTCGAAAAAATGTTTGATATCCATACAAACTTTCAACCCCTTTTTCACCACCTTAGGGGATGAATTTTCAAAAACGCTTAAATTAGTTTTCTTGTATTTTAATATTATATCTTTTTACGAATTTTCAAATTCCTAGCTTAAAAGAAAACTTTAACCCCATACAAACTTTCATCCCCTTTTTAACCCCCTTAGGGGTTGAATTTCTCAAAATCGCTTCTTATCTCTTGTAAACTTTATAAATACAATCTGGTGTGCAAATTTCAACTTTCTGACTTTTGTAGTTTCGGCTCTGCGTTGATGAATCAGTCAGTCAGTCAGTCAGTCAGTCAGGACACTTGCATTTATATATATAGATTACTAAGGAATGCTATTGTTTATCTTTATCTTTCTTTATGTGTCACTAAACTTGTATTTAAGTATTTTTTTAAATTAGTGCACCTTAGACAGTGTTATCTTGGCGCTCTGACCTGACCATGCTCAGACGAATCTAACTTTAAAATAAGTATACAGTAAAATATGCCTTTCCTTTTAACCCATGCGCAAAACTTGTTTTAAGCTCTGAACTCCTTGAGGTTACAGGCTCATTTTAATGAGTAGGAGCGATTTTTATTCGGTGGGTTGAAAACGATCCAATGGGCATATATGGGTTTACATGAGCTCAAGCTTAGTTGGCCAGTATTCGGCCAGTCATCGTGTGCTAAGCGAGGTCGTCTCATGAAAATTGCTGCATAGCAAGTGGACTGCGGCGCTCGGAATTAATACGGCGAAAATGTTGGACATTTTGTATTTTGTCGTTTACCGGGTAATTGGGGTATCGGACGGATTTTATTCGTTAGCGAGGTGATTTTGTTTCGTGGTGAAATGTTTTAGCTGGATTTTTGTATGCCTTGTAATTTACACGAGGTTTAGTTTAAAGTACTATGGTCTGAACGATTTTATATTATCAAAACAGTAGAATTAGGTAATGGAGCCAGGAGAACATTAAAAATTAGATTAGAACTAGAAGGAAATCCTTAACAGCTTGGCTTAAGTTATGTTCTTGTAGAATACCAAGTCACAAAGAAGACAAAAATCCGCCAGCCGTATTTACTACTTCGCCCAACCATAAATTTAGAGCAGAGGAAAGAAAAAATAATAACTTTCGCCAAATATCTTAGTAGAATTGTGGGTTGATTAGCCAATTACACAGTGCGTTTGTGAGGCATTTTACTACTTCACGCGTATTCAGTTCGAAATACTGTTACCATTTACATTATAATACCTACCATTAGTAAGAAGATACCACACAGAAAATATAGCACACGGTGCCCGAACGAATTGTCCCAGCCCACCAAGAAGTTCAAAATATTACTCACGATTTTAACTGAAGGTAAATTTTCGTCGTGAATTTTAGTACGTCCGGCGTCCTGCATGTCCAGCGGAATTTTACGAAACGTGGTATTTTACGAAAACAACCCAGTGAACTGGTGAAAAACAAAGAAAACCTTCGGCCTTCGTTTCGTTAATTTCTTTGGAGACGTGACACCATTAAGAACCCTCCTACTTTCAAACTCATTACCGTATCTACCCGACGCACTCACCACTCCACACGCAGAACTCTTGAATATTTATAAGAAAAACATTTGATTACATAATTTTCCGTATAAATTACACACACAACATTTGACGTCCTTTTGTTCACGCTAATTAACCAACTATACAAGGTGGAAAGATAAGTCGGGCCCTGGAGGGAAACTACCTTAAATCCTTAAGCTGGCTCATTTTACTTAAAGGAGACATTCCTTTATTTTTAAAAAGAAACAAAACTGCATTCAATGATTTTCTAAAACTCGCTTGCCTCGCCCGGGACTCGAACCGACTAAAAATTCCAAAAAATAAAAACTCGCTATTTTATTCTACTAGTCGATACAGTTAATGTTAATGATAACATTTCTCCAAGAAACATTAGGTCTTACACTCGTCTGTCGTACAAAATATCCATAAAATATAATATTTAGTACTTAAGATTTTTAAGGACAAGCCAAATTGAAGAAAAAAAGAAAAATACTTTGAATGCAGTTTAGTCTCTTTTTAAAAATAAAGGAATGTCTCCTTTAAGTAAAATGAGCCAGCTTAAGGATTTAAGGTAGTTTCCCTCCAGGGCCCGACTTATCTTTCCACCCTGTATCGTAAAATCAGGAGTAATAAATATGCAAACGAATGTGAATTTTATTCCGTCGACATAAAGTTGTAATACGTATATTTGGGTGTGACTGTTCAGCCTTGAGAAATGAACGGTAGTATGTGGTAAGTAACTGTCCGGAAGGATTAGGAGCCTAGATAAGGCCACGTCCTGTAAATACTGAACTTATTAACTTGCAAAAGTAAAGGGGACAAAGACGGTAAGGTTGACTTGAGGTTAGGGTTAGGATATGGTCACGGTCAAAACGTGATGACGATTGCTATTCGAAAAAAACCGGGCAAGTGCGAGTCGGACTCGCGCACGAAGGGTTCCGTACCATAATGCAAAAAAAGGTAAAAAAAAACGGTCACTCATCCAAGTACTGACCCCGCCCGACGTTGCTTGACTTCGGTCAAAAATCACGTTAGTTGTATGGGAGCCCCACTTAAATCTTTATTTTATTCTGTTTTTAGTATTTGTTGTTATAGCGGCAACAGAAATACATCATCTGAGAAAATTTCTCAACTGTCTACCTATCACGGTTCGTGAGATACAGCCTGGTGACAGACGGACGAACAGCAGAGTCTTAGTAATAGGGTCCCGTTTTACCCTTTGGGTACGGAACCCTAAAAATCTATTGAGGTAGAAAGCTCTTGATTCTTGTAGTGTTATGGATCATATGGAAGTAGGTAGTTAGCAACATTCTTGATTGTTTTCTTCAAGGACCACTACAAGAATATATCTAAGCCAAATGGTTCGAAATTGGCTAATTTACAGCACCCGTGGTACAATCCCCACCAGTCCAGTACAATATGTTTCTGAATGTCTACGATTTTAGACTTAAGTGCACATAAGCGCTGGTGGCCTAGCGGTGAGAGGGTGCGACTTGCAATCTGGAGTTCGCGGGTTCAAACCCCGGCTCGTACCAATGAGTTTTTCGGAACTTATGTACGAAATATCATTTGATATTTACCAGCTTTTCGGTGAAGGAAAATATCGTGAGGAAACCGGACTAGTCCCAATAAGGCCTAGTTTACCCTCTGGGTTGGAAGGTCAGATGGCAGTCGCTTTCGTAAAAACTAGTTGCCTACGTCAAATCATGGGATTAGTTGACAAGCGGACCCCAGGCTCTCATGAGCCGTGGCGAAATGCCGGGATAACGCGAGAAAGAAGAAGAAGCACATGGTTCATTCTGAATCAACGTATACAATGTAGAGTAGGTAAGGTCATCAAAATCTGTCCATTTAATAAGCCAATTTGGAATAAAATAAATAAGCTTCGTTGTGTGTAGGCAAATGCCTACAGGATGGATGATCACAGAGACAGAGACTTACAGGAGGCATGGAGACAGGTAGAGACAAAATGACAAACGAGTCCTCATCGCTATCCAGCATCGAGTCTGCTGCCAGCCAAACACTTTGATGCTCTTCTAACGTCTTATTGGTGACAGAGAGACAGAGAGAGACTTACAGGAGGCTCAGGCACGGAGACAGGTAGAGACAAAATGACAAACGAATCCTCGTCGCTATCCAGCATCGAGTTAGCTGCCAGCCAAAGGAATCTGCTTGGGCCCCACACTTTGATGCTCTTCTACAGTTAACGTCTTATTGGTGACAGAGTGACAGAGACTTACAGGAGGCTCAGGTACGGAGACAGGTAGAGACACAACGATGAACGCGTCCTCGTCGCTATCCAGCATCGAGTTAGCTGCCAGCCAACGGAATCTGCTTGGGCCCCACACTTTGATGCCCTTCTAGAGTTAACGTCTTATTGATGACAGAGTGACAGAGAGAGACTTACAGGAGGCTCAGGCACGGAGACAGGTAGAGACACAACGATGAACGCGTCCTCGTCGCTATCCAGCATCGAGTTAGCTGCCAGCCAACGGAATCTGCTTGGGCCCCACACTTTGATGCTCTTCTAGAGTTAACGTCTTATTGGTAACAGAGTGACAGAGAGAGACTTACAGGAGGCTCATAGGCACGGAGACAGGTAGAGAGACAACGACGAACGGGTCCTCGTCGCTATCCAGCATCGAGTTAGCTGCCAGCCAACGGAATCTGCTTGGGCCCCACACTTTGATGCTCTTCTAGAGTTAGCGTCTTATTGGTGCCAGAGAGAGACTTACAGGAGGCTCAGGCACGGAGACAGGGAGAGAGACAACGATGAACGCGTCCTCGTCGCTATCCAGCATCAAGTTAGCTGCCAGCCAACGGAATCTGCTTGGGCCCCACACTTTGATGCTCTTCTAGAGTTAGCGTCTTATTGGTGCCAGAGAGACAGAGAGAGACTTACAGGAGGCTCAGGCACGGAGACAGGTAGAGAGACAACGATGAACGCGTCCTCGTCGCTATCCAGCATCGAGTTAGCTGCCAGCCAACGGAATCTGCTTGGGCCCCACACTTTGATGCTCTTCTAGAGTTAACGTCTTATTGGTAACAGAGTGACAGGGAGAGACTTACAGGAGGCTCAGGCACGGAGACAGGGAGAGAAACAACGATGAACGCGTCCTCGTCGCTATCCAGCATCGAGTTAGCTGCCAGCCAACGGAATCTGTTTGGGCCCCACACTTTGATGCTCTTTTAGAGTTAACGTCTTATTGGTGACAGAGTGACAGAGAGAGACTTACAGGAGGCTCAGGCACGGAGACAGGGAGAGAGACAACGATGAACGCGTCCTCGTCGCTATCCAGCATCGAGTTAGCTGCCAGCCAACGGAATCTGCTTGGGCCCCACACTTTGATGCTCTTCTAGAGTTAACGTCTTATTGGTGCCAGAGAGACAGAGAGAGACTTACAGGAGGCTCAGGCACGGAAACAGGTAGAGAGACAACGATGAACGCGTCCTCGTCGCTATCCAGCATCGAGTTAGCTGCCAGCCAACGGAATCTGCTTGGGCCCCACACTTTGATGCTCTTCTAGAGTTAACGTCTTATTGGTGCCAGAGAGACAGAGAGAGACTTACAGGAGGCTCAGGCACGGAAACAGGTAGAGAGACAACGATGAACGCGTCCTCGTCGCTATCCAGCATCGAGTTAGCTGCCAGCCAACGGAATCTGCTTGGGCCCCACACTTTGATGCCTACACTTTGAAGTCTACGTTTAATTCTCTTACGTTATAACCTGTAATATTTTATGGTTTAGGGCACGGCCATGTTCGCTAATATGTACTTTAATTTGTTGTCATAAAACACGTTTAATTAGGTAATTGAATTAGGCACTGAAGCTCGGAAGAATTAAATATATTTCAAACACAAATAAGTGTTCCGTGAACAAAGCTTTGTACGGAACACTAAAATGACAGTCCGATTAACCCCATTGTGTAATATGTATATTTGTTAGTTTAGTGCAAAATTAGTGTAAAAGCAAATAAATACTTGGATTTGGTTATAAGTTATAAATCGAATAGTAAGCAATTTTTATCTTTTTGATATTAAATATTATCACAACAATATTGGTGAGATCTTTAATGTTTTATACTTCGTTTATTGAGCGGGAAAATAACTAGTTTTTAGACAGTGGCAATTAATATATTTCAAATTCCAACTTATTAAAAAAAATTAAACACACTACACACTAGAGTTCATTTTGTCTACGTAAATGTCATTCGCGTTCACAGTCCAGCCAAGTTCAAGTACCTGAGTGGCACTATCTCGGCATGCGGACCGCTTAGCATATGCCGGCGTGACGTACTTCCCCTGCCCGATGCATTAGCATATGCTTAAGGCATGACCGGGTAGTTCAGTATACAAGTCTTGTACTGACGTTTTAAGGTTGATATACTATGTTGCAAAATTGGTGCAAAAGCAAATAAATACTTTGATTTGGTTATGTTTTAAGTTATACATCGAACAGTATTTTTTGGCTTTTTGATATTAAATATTATCGCAACAATATAGGTGAGATCTTTATTGTTTTATTTAGCGGGAAAATGACTAGTTTTTAGACAGTGGCTATTAATATACATATTTCAAATTCCAAATTATTAAAAAAAATTAGACACACTACACACTAGAGTTCATTTTGTCTATTTTAAATGTCACTCGCGTTCACAGCCCAGCCAAGTTCAAGTACCTGACTGGCACTATCTCGGCATGCGGACCGCTTAGCATATGCCGGCGTGACGTACTTCCCCTGCCCGATGCATTAGCATATGCTTAAGGCATGACCGGGTAGTTCACTATACAAGTCTTGTACTGACGTTTTAAGGTTGATATACTATGTTTAAGATCATAGTCGGAAAACCAATCGTTCAAAATTCAAAAAAATCAGTCGTGTGAAAAGGGGAAGGAACAAAAGAGGCGATGTTTTATTTACAAGTTAGTTTGATGTATATGGGCTTTGGAAATTTTAATTAGTATTTATTAATAAACACATCGCCCCATTAGTCTTTATATATACAATATAATATAATGTTTTTCATACCTACCTACCTTACATTATACCTCGGGGAAGTGAAAGGATTTGAAGAATGTAATGTGAAGTAAAATAGAAAGTAAAAAACAAATGATAAAAACCCCTTAAAGGATTTTAGTCCTCTCTAAAGGCCTAGATTTGTAACACTATTCAGCCTTTTCAGTATCTTTGTGAATCCTTGAATGAATTAAAAAATATTGAAAAGGGGTCATCCATTAATTACATCACACGTTTAGGGGGAGGGAGGGGGTCAAGAAAATGTGACATAATGTGACATGGGGGATGGGGGAGACACAAATTTTGTGACGTCACTTTAACTTCATCAGTAACCGAAAATTTATTTAAATTATTTTATTCGCTGTAAGTACATTTAAATAACAAGTTTTTAAAACGATAATCGTTTTTATTAGTTTAATTTTCTTTCCTAAGCAATTTTGGGTTATAAAATTACTAATATTTATATCGTCAAAATTATTTTGATAAAATATTAATAATACTTAGGTACTTACTTAATTCGATTTGGCGATTTCGTAGAAAAAATGTGACGTCACACTAAGGGGGGCGGGGTTTGCCAAATGTGACCAAGTGTGACAAGGGGTCAAAAAACCTAGAAATTCGTGTGACGTAATTAATGGATGACCCCAAAGCCACAGACAAGTTCAAAGTACATTAGCATGATAGGTACAATTTGCGCAAAAATTGGCATACCTACCTACTATTTAGTTAGGTACTGTATCCTGACCCACATATGAAACCTTGAACAATGTTAACAATGTATGCTGAATGTTCCATATACATACATAACTCATAAAATTAGGCTAATGTGGGTTTTAAAAGTATGTACCTAAATATCTACATGTAAATACAGGTGGTGTTTCATGTGATGTGTTGTCAACAATATACATAGAAAGGTTTTCTTATTTGAGTCTCAAGAAAAAAAATGTTACCTGCCTGTAAAGTTAAGTGCAGATTCTATTAATTTTGCGAAGTCTACAGAAAAGACGTGAACGAGTTAAGCATACAATAAAATGTGTTTGACCCGGCAAAGGGTTGGAAAAACAGGGGCCTTATTCGACATGTACAACTGTCGAATTTCGCGTCAACTTCAATTCAACAGTTGAAGTTCATCGAGTGCGGATAGTTCATTTGGTACAACCAATAATTAAACAAAAAACAACTTAGTTTTATTATTACTTTAAGGTTTATAATTGTTTCGTATGGTTGTCACCTAACTAAATTACAAAATTTTGACAAGTAATGATTCGATTCAATGGAAGTTCAACATGCGACGTCAAAAGTGGCATGTCGAATAAGGCCCCAGTCCGTATAAGAAAAAAAGTACTTAATTTCTAATTAATTGTAAGTGGGACGCGTTTCTTTAGCTGTCGCCGGTTACCATGCGATGTTGGCACGTATGTAATGTATATGATTAATTGTTATGTGACGGATGGTAAAAGAGTTAGTTGGTAGTTTTATGTTAATTACTTTCATGACAAAGAAACGTGAATATATAACAAAGAGCTAAAGTGTTAGCGAGTCATGCGCATTCGTTTGTATGCTTATTGCTTAACACATTCAAGAACCCGACTGTCGGGAACACTGTTCGTAGCGACTACGCGCTACATACGGCAAAGCCACCGGAGTCGGTATAGCTTTATTTGACGTTCATAAGCGCATTGTAAATATGCCTACTTGAATAAACTATTTTTTTTTCTTTATCTTATCTTATCTTAAAGACGTGGCTACGTGCAACAAGCGTAACCCGTAGCAATTAGTGGCAATTAATGTGTTAATTCATACGCGTCTATTCTGTAGACATCGCAAGTCAAAAGCTAATTTTTACTGCATAGTAAAAATTACGGGCGGGATACCTTTTTTCAGTAGGTCCTTGAATACCAAATAATATAAACTTGAGATATGTAGGTACATACCCAATTCGTTAGCTGTATTTGTTCACAGAAGTAATCTTTATCTAAAATGTGTTTGACGCTTATTTACATTTTCAGTTTCTCGTCATTGTATAAATGGAATCCAATTTCTCTTGTGGTCTTCAATAATATGCTTAGTTTATATTTTTACAAGCATAAATGAAAGTGATATAATTATGCTGTTATATGTATTTTATTGACTAATTTATAAAAAAAAAACATAGGTATTCAAATATTTAGTTTGATGTCGTAGACCTCTCTACACTGCTTTATGAACGAGTGCTACGTAGCACGTAGCACTTAACTGTAGACTTTATATTGGGCCATTAAAATATAAAGTTATGTGAAGCACGACAAAGTGGAGTTTTACCTATATTTAAGGGTTACTGTATTTAAGGGGTCAATTCATGTAAATGGTATGTTATACCATGAATATATACAACACGCCAAACAAAAATCTAGCACGGAAGAGTTTGATCGCAGCTACTTAGTTACCAAAATATCCATAGAGTATAGATACTCTATACTCCTTTTACTAAAGGAGCTTATGGTAGAACTGGTGTAAAAGTGTCCAGTAATCATCTGTAAATAATAGTTCCTAATCTCTCCAGAGTAGCGCTAGAATAGCTAAGGACGTAGGCGTTATTGACGGAGTGAAGTGCGCTGTCAATGATTAGATTTTTTTAAATCAAATATTCTAGGTATAGTATTTAAGTTTTTGTGACAATCACTTTTGGATACATGGAGATCGTTTTCCTTACCTTCCATAAAAATAACAAAACAAATGTTTCTAACTTTTTTTCATTATTCCAATGAGGTAATCATGTGAACTTTTCAAAGTGAAAAATGTATGACTAGTAAGTCCATTGTGGCCTAAATTGTAAATTGTCGTGTTTCTATTGGCCTTTAAAGAATTTAAACAGTATGTTTGAAGCACAATGTTTCAGTTACGGTAATTACGCTTAATAGTAACCGTATGCTAATATGCCGTGACCGCTTTTCGATAAATAAGTAACCACAAATTAGCGAACATGGACGCATTTACCATAACCACAGTATTAAAAATCACTTAACATTTAAAAGCACTTGGATTCCAAAAAATCAAAAAATCAGGTTTGTTTACATTAGAACGGTAGGTACCGTAAGACACGTCGGTGGTCTCAGAAACCAAAGCGGGTACTAGACCCCACAATTGCAAACAGCTGGCTAATTTGCAGCACTAGCAAAACAATAGCGTCGGGCGCCATCGCGAGCGCAACTAAAGAATCTCTAACAAGCTATAATAACTTCTATCTCAATGCACTAAGGTTTAGAAGAGCTTGGTGCACAACTCCGCTTACGGCGGATGGATGTGGCAGACTACTCGAAATTTAATACGGCGGTGGAAAAGCTAAGGGTGGGGCAAGGTCACTCTCCGTCCACGCAACCAAGCAACTAAACGTACCACTGTACGCGATATGTATCGGTCTCCGACGCACGGGCAATTATTGCTGGAGATTGGTAGGAGCAGCACGCGACCCGATTACACCTAATTTGGGATTACGCATTATGTTAAAAGCCCAATAAGGACCTTGGGCCAGTTAAATCTCGTAAACGCTCGGTCCGGATTGGGCGTCAATCGTCAAGCTTAATGAAATGGAACTATTTCTAAGTGTGTCAAGTTTGGCTGTGAATAGCTTTAGTAATTTACAACGTTTATTTGTTCCGTTTCATTTTCCCGTAGATTAGTTTTGTGAGTAGTTACGAAATGGTTGATTGCGTAAAATATATAGCGTGCTAACCAAAAAGATCTGAGACGTCTGGCTCTGATAAGGTGTTGTAATAACGTAAAGGGTAACATTCGAAACCAATAAGCGAGCTAAATCTAACCTTAATCTAATTTAGTATTTAGGTGGAATGTTCTCAGTGCTTACCTCGTTAGGGCTTGGACGCTAACCATTGGGTTTCTATTTAGGTACTAATTATTAAATTACCGATACTTACCTACATAAAATCCATTTAGAGGTCTAGTTTCTGCTTGACGTCAAGATTCTTAAGTAATTTAATGTTCGTTATGAAAACAAACTCTCCAATCATACTCTTTACTCTCAAATCAATCAAGAAGTTAGTTACTGCTAACTACTTATTGAGAACAATACTGCTTTAAATTTTCTTGACTTTACTTTTAAATTTTAAAAAGTTAACTCTTACTGACTGTATTTTTAGAGAGATTTTTTTAATGTAGAATTGTAGCTTTAAACATATTCATCAGAAATTATGAATCTTGGTATCCATAGCTTTCAAAATAAATACAGAAAAGTCAAAACCGGTTATCAAACTAATTGTCCCCTCCTCCCGCCACTTTCGCGCCCCGAATTTCCGTTCTCAAAATTAAAAAATAAATAAGCTACAAGTACCTACTTAACTATGGAAATGAAGCCCCCCCCCCACATCTGGTGTCTTTCGAGCGTCGGCGTCTACAATTCTATGGCCGGCGTCGACGCAACTGCGCAGCGACGTCATTTTCCATAGCGCTGGACCGACGCCGACAGACGCCGACGCTCGAAAGACGCCAGATGTGGGGGGGGGGGGGGGATAAAGCATACTAGACACTTCACTATGAGTATAACCTAAATACAAATATTTTGTAAGGCCTCGGCAGGCTCGGATGCCGTTACATTGAAAACTAACGTTCGTTACAATCGGCAATTTGTTGCTTGACCTAAATCCCTAATTTCGACAGCCGCCGCTTTCGATGCATTGTGTACACGTTTGAAAAATGCATGCTTTACAAGGAATTTAACATATTGCAGTGTTGAAAGTTGGATAACATCTTTATAAAGTTTATATCCTCCGTAGTTTACGGAATATCCAGGAGAAACAAATTTTATGCAGTGCCTTTATTACACTTATAGATAAAATATGCATCTGTAAATAAACATAAGTTTTGATTAAAATATATTAGTTTTGCGCTACATGTCCATGCATTGAGCAGTAGCGGCAACAAATTTTCAAAATCAAAAGCGTTTCTAAGCAAGTTTTAATTGACGGTTTGTTTAAAATTAATCCATTTGATTTTGTACCCTAACACAAAGAAAATAAAGTACGAGTATGTATTTAAAACATGTCATCTAAATAATAGTATGATGCCTGTAATAATGAATTTATGATTATTGAAACTACACGCATTTTATTCTTGTAAGTACATACATATAACTAGTTTGATAAGAAAAAGCTAAAGAATAGCTTATGGAAAATTTTAATGTTGTATTTCAGAGAGCTATGTGTATTGTAAAAAGTGTATACCTACTTTGCTTGTGAAAAAAATACACTTTCTTTTCATTATGGACATGGTAAGCTAGGATAGGATGCATTTGCATTTAAGATTATTACATCTAACCTAGTGTATCGTGTTGAAAACAAAAACGGAGTAATGCATATACATACGAAGCACACAAAAGTATTCAATAGAAAATCTTATCCCTTTGTGATAGAGTTTATAAAAGGTCAGTTAACTATGTAGAACAGTAAGGGCTTTTTACATACTTAAAGCATTTTTCTTCAAAGGAAAAAGTTTTAGCGTGCTTGCGGTCCTAGAAAAATATCGTAAATCAAGGTATTACACGCCGTTTGCACTTATAACGTTACACCGCACGAATGCTATGGAAATAGGCAATAGAATAACTGAGTACCTAAGTGAGAATATCCAAGACCAAGCGTAAGTAAAACGTTAAAATAATCCTATAAAAATATATTACGTAAAGTAAAGAAGAGAAAAACCAAGAGCAATATAAGCCATTAAGCATTATGGGCCTTGTTGCCTGAATTAAATTTCAAAATAAATAAATAATATAAATAAGGCAATTGAAACAAAAAGGCAAATATTGTCTTAAAAGAACCTAAAGACTTTGGCACTGTACTCTGAGTGTAGGTAAGTACTAAGAGATGATGTCACTGCTCTTTGGACCCGTCAAACTTCTATGAAATTATGACGTATAAATAACACTTACACTGCGTGTGCTATCAAAATCGTTGCAGACTTCTCTTGGTCTCAGTAGACATTGGTATTAAATATATAATTTCCGAATATGCCCCTAAATTACATTGTACATAATAATTGGCTATGGCTTTCGGCGCGATTCGGGAAATGAATTCACTAGATATGAAGTAGTAAAGATAAGTCCCAGGTAAAATGTACCTTATGGCGGTTAGCGACACTGACGCCTCTAATCCATATCGTCTCTAAATCTATTAATTGACGTATCTTAAAGTTCGAATCGGGCAGAATGGTCATAAAAGTCAAGACGCGTTAAATAGTCATACTGATCATAAACACATAAACTAATATCAGTTTTCGCTTTACCACAGTCAGGTAAAAACCTTCCTTCTTCCTCGCGTTATCCCGGCATTTCGCCACGGCTCATGAGAGCCTGGGGTCCGCTTGACAACTAATCCCATGATTTGACGTAGGCACTAGTTTTTACGAAAGCGACTGCCATCTGACCTTCCAACCCAGAGGGTAAACTTGGCCTTATTGGAATTAGTCCGGTTTCCTCACGATGTTTTCCTTCACCGAAAAGCGACTGGTAAATATCAAATGATATTTCGTACATAAGTTCCGAAAAACTCATTGGTACGAGCCGGGGTTTGAACCCGCGACCTCCAGATTGCAAGTCGCACGCTCTCACCGTTAGGCCACCAGCGCTTCATATTCATATACATATACATATATAGCGCTTTAGATAGTCAGGTAAAAACCAACAGCAAAATAATAGAGTAAAACTTTAATTTATTATCGCCAAGATGGATGACTTTCCGAAGGTCTAGCTTCTAGATTAAGTGTGTATTTTCCATAACGTCGCCTTATCTGGTTATTTATTGCTTCCGCAATTATCGGTTTTGACGTAAGGTTGAGATAGGCTGATGACTGCAGTGTTTGCGGAATAAAGGGTTGACTTTGGTCGTACGGTGGGTAGGTAGTTTGAAAAATGGATCGAAGATTTCCTCTCTTTAAGATATATATATATATATATATATACACCGTGTTTTTATTGAATTCCGTTAACTTCGGGGTATGGTTAAGAACGTTTAAGTGAACTAATTGGCATAGTTAATTTTCAAAAAAAAATTTTTTTTGCTTCTTTTTAAAGAAAAATTTAAGTTTAAAAAGTAATTAAATGTAGCATATAGCGTTGTTGTAACACGGGCATTACATTTAACTCAACCAAACAATTGAAATCTGTGACATATAATCAATGTCATTTCGAACATCGATCAACCGAGATTGTACTTAAGTTTAGTAGCAAATGTATGAACTCATTCTTAACACTAACCAATATGTAAACCAGCCCTAAGGCAAGTGTACACGCTTGTAGAGGCCTTATAGGAAAAAAATAAATTATTGATTATCTCCGAAATGGAGTTAATTAGAACATCGGTGTCTTTGAGAAAGTTACTTAATTTAAGCTCAGGAATGCACCCTTGAAATTAACGGAAATCAAAAAAACACGGTGTATATATATATATATATATATATGTACAGCTAGATTTTTAGTCGTTTTAAGATTTTTGCATGCTAGTACTGTATTGTACAAATAGCAGAATAAGCAATCAATTGTCACGTACCACCTATGACACTACCTACTTATTACTTACTAAAAAGATTTAAAAAGGACCAAATAAGGAGAGGGGGGGGGGGGGTAATATGATTTCCAAACTCAACTGTTTTCTCTCTCTCTCCTACTCCCACAAGTAGTATTTTCTGGCAAAAAATATAAACAATTGAGTACTGAAAAGTGCCGTAGTATAGAGTTTTCACAGTACAAATACTAAACTATCTAAATGAATGACTAGAATGACTCAAATAAATACAATTGACGATTATCTCAGACCAGTTTGTTTCCACTAAGTATTTATGTAAATTCAAAATTGTATCTTCTTTATTGAAAGTTTCATAAAAGCCATTCCTTCTTCTTCAAGTCCTTGCCCGCATACTAAGATTACTAAGTGCAAGGTGGTGCAATGCCCCCGGGTGTCGCTGCTGACCTGCTTCGCTATTCCTATCGCTAAACAAACATTCCCTACACCCGAACCAGGCCCCGTATTAATACATGCCAATCGCTATTGTTAAGTGTAGCGAACGCAACGCAATTAACTATCTCTGTCACATAAATATGAAAGAGTGATACGGCTCGATTCGGGAAATGAATTAGAGATTCACTCGAACGTCACATCTCTACTATTCCATAAAATAGTAAAGATGTGACGTGCCACGACAAAAGGTACCTTATGGTGGCTGGCGCTTACGTCGCGTAGCGCCGCAATAATATTGGAGCGACGTTAATAATAGCGTAAGCGCCAACCGCCATTAAGGTACCTTTATTTGTGGGACGTCACATATCTTTACTATATCACATCTAGTTAATCTCTAATGCATTTCCCGAATCGCGCCGATAGAGAGACACAAAGCTCTTCGCTACGTGCACGACTGTCACGCAACTTAGAATTCGCAAATCTATAGTCCGTTTTTTTTAGCATTAGAAAGAACTTCGCAGAAGTTCGCTTGTGGTTCTAAGTGCCAGTTGCACCAACCACATTTGACAGACTGATCAACATCAGCCGGCGCGCCCCAGCGCCTTACTATGAAACTTTCCATACATAAAAATTTAGCGAACTCTTTAACGATACGGACAGTTTGGTGCAACCGACCCTAAATCTGGCACTTTTAGCGGTAACAATTTGAAGTAAATTATATTTATATGTATTGACCATGCTACATTAGATAATTCAATAATTATTAACAATTGACGAGCCTGATAAAAACTGCATGCTTGCTTCTGCGGAGTTCTTTCTAATGCTAAAAAAAACGAACTATAGAGGAAAACGTCAATTTAAACATTTTATAAAACAACTCCAAAACTACTGAACGGATTTTCATACGATTTCTACCTATCAATAGAGTGGTTCTTAAGGAAGGTTTAGGTGTATAACTTGTTAAGGTTTTATGTAAATTGGATGTAATATGACGATGTTTGCTAATGGTGTCGGAAATAATGACGCTGCCCTATCCGTTTGAGATATAACAACACAATGTATGGTGGAATTGTCTCTCTTCCATTGGTCTACAAAAAAGTCCGCGATGGTGTATAATGTCATCTTTTAAAAATAATTTAGTTAGTCTCTGGAATAATATAGGAAAAATAAACAGCTTATTCGAAGACCCTCTTATACTGGCCCGGGCAAGGCGAGCTAGCGTGTTGTTGGGTGTTACAAATGACCTGTACTTACAGTATTTGTATGTGGTGTTGGCACTTGTCCGGAATTGCGTTTTTTACCCGACTGCGACGGTGCAAAAAGGTGGGGGTTTTTGTTCGGTAAAGGTATCACGTGATTAGGCATAAGTAATTCTTGATTAATGATATCAAGCATCTATTTGGTGGCTATGTAACCTGACGTGGAAGACGAAATTTTGAAATCCGTAGATACCAAACTCAAAAGGTTTTCATACCCGAGATAGTAAGCAGTAGAGTAATGGATACTAACACTATACTTATGAGTTAAATATGTTACGGAGCGTCGCATTTCCTATCCCAACGTATTGGACAGTCACCTGCATAATATGTGACTACTATTTGAAAGCCGCAAAAATAAGTGACACGCTCTTGTGGGTCTACATATAAGATGGTGTCAGATATTTTTGCGGCCTTTGTTGTGTAACAAAATATTGCAGGTGACTGGGATTATGTATAAAGGCTATTATTAGTATTCGCTACACAAAATTACACCAACACACATATCTTTACTTTATATTGTACGTAGGTATCATACGGTTCCCTCATTTTCGCGCACCGTAGGTATAAACTCGATATTACTGTTGTAGTAACCGCTAATCTACCTTTTAATTACTAGAACAAACAATGTACATAGGTATCCTAGGGTTAATTAGTATTTCACCCCTCGCCTAGACTAACTAGGTCTTAATTTTTGAAAGGGGTTACTATTTGCATGTTGATGTGAAGAATCTAGAGCATATACTGAATATAAATGTAGGAATTAATTTCTTTTTAAATGCGAGTTGCCGAAAATGATTCAAACGCTGAAATATTTTACACGTTTGTAAATAGAACGGAAGTCTCAAACTACCTAACTCATTAATTTAGTCTTGTGAAGAAATAATTTCATTAAGTAGGTACTTAACTACTTGCCACCTACCAATTTACCACCTATAGTTCGTTTTTAAGTAAAAAAACACCAATTTACCACCTATAGTTCGTTTTTTCAGCATTAGAAAGAACTTGAAAGAAGGTTTTAAAAATCAGTAACTATTACTGAGAGCAGAAAAATATAAATGATCGTATTAGATTCATAATTGTTACATATTTGCAGTAACTTATTTTTAAAATGTGTTTTTCAATTAAAAGACGCATCAAGATTATTTATATACCTTATTTACATTTACTTTTAGGGTTCCGTATCTAAAATAATATACCGGGTGTGGCCTGTAACACGAGCAAATAATTAAAACATAGATTGTACTCCTCAAACAGTGACACTTTTTTCAACAACATTTAAAAATTATTAAGTATTTAGGCTCCCTATTTTTCATACAAAATAAATATTATCTTCAATGGACGCCATCGCCACGCCATATCATTGTGATTGACGTTGCTTGTCAAGCCTTATACATAGCAAAATTCGCAATACATTGCGTCTTTGAATAACTTTTAAAGTGTATTAAAAATCAAAGTACAAGTTATTTTTAAAAGTCGCTGAACAAATGTTGATCAGTATGAGGAATACAGCCTTCAGTTAAATTTTTTGCTCATATTACAGGCCACACCCAGTATGTCAGTACGAGCGAGATGCATAGAAAGTAAATTACCTACGTTCACGATAGCGTTTATGTCAATGCCAAAGTGATGGTAGCCGTACTGTTTAATTCTGAAATTCCAATTAAGAAAATTTATAACTATGGCCTGTGCACACAGGCTTGCGTGTGCGTGCGCCAAAATGTTGAAGTCGCACACGCACACGTCACGCAAGCGGTGTGACATCTCTCATAACGATATGTATACTACAACGCTACACGCGCACGTGCACGTCACGCACACGCAGCCGGTGAGCACAGGCCTTTAAACTTATGACAATCCAATGCATGACAATAAATAGGTAGAGATAGATTCAATAGGTAGGGAATTTGTAGATAATAAAATCGTCTGGTGATAACCAAAACTCACTACTAAAAACAATCAAATGAAAATCAACTTTATTATGGTACTAATACGGTTCACTATGGCTATGAACTCGTGATGGGACTTAGTGACTTTTGCTTGTCACCCGTTAAAGTAGTTGCTCAATAATTATTTTACTAGATACGCATAACGCAAAAACGCGACACACCAGTGTCTGCGTCGAATTTTCACGCAGATATTAACTTTGTACAGTCGCCAAGCGGCCAAGGTGGTCAAATCTATCTGAATATGCACTTTAACGTCTATACAATAGAGCCATTGTTTAAATATTTGTGAACACCTTGGCCGCTCCACTACCTATACCACTGACGGCGACTGAGGAGCGAACCAATGGGCGGAGGCGGAGCTTCCCGATTATATATGTGGGTCAAAACTTGAGAACTACCAACGGTATTGCAGTAATTAAGTACATTCAATATTCCCTGATAATCCCATTAATTTCCTGCTCATGCGTGCACTCAAAGTAAAAAAGCAAAAAATACAAAATGAAATCAAAACCTTAATTGCTACGATTTCCCGCAGAAAACTCGCACAATGGTATTTACGTAATTTTCTTGCAATTAGCCGTCTTATCGATAAGTATGAGGTAAAACAAAAATTCGGTTACAGGTAATCAGCATGCAAATAAGAGGGGGGTGCGTGCTTATCCGTTGGCCCACATCTGGGCGAGTGGGCAAGGCCGCGGCCTCGGCGGGCGACAGCGGACCCGACTTTATAGCAGATGCCTTTATGGTAATATTATTGGAACAACACTGAGTGACTGGCAACACTGAGTGATGTGTAATTTTTGAATTAGCTACGCTGCCCATTTAGACGATGCGAGAACTCGCATGCGAGTTTCATACCATTGCGGGTTTTGTTTAGTCGGTTGAATTGGACGTAACCAACAGTCCGCAATGTAACTAAAATCGAACGCAAGTTCGCGCGCCGTCTAAATCTACACTTAGCGTTTATTCAAACTTGTATTATTAGTTATTACAGCCAAGAGAAAACCTTTTACTTTTTATGGAAATTTTCAAGCCCTAAAGTATAGTGTTTGCTCCATAGTATAATATGGAGAGTACAGGAGATATTACCCGTTCGGAGTATTATCAATAAGATATTTAGAATTGTGTGAAAAATAAACTTTATGGTAAATGATTATGGCTATTTATTTAATGTACCTACCTTGTTAACTTACAGTCACAAATTGACCCGATACCGAGGGTGTCTCTGCTTTAATAAAGGTCACAAAAGGTCTTAATGAAAGTTGAATTAGTACTAAAATAAACGCGACCTGCGATTAACTCCGGTTAATGAACCTTATATATATATAAGGAATATAAGGTACCTAACGTGCTTATGCGTATTTTTATGATATTCATTTAAATTAATGTACCTACGTATTTAAGCTTTCTAACCCGCACATAAAATCATTAATGGCTAAGGGGGCCAGATGTGTGAAATAATCTGCACACGCTCTCAAAAATAAAATACTATTCTAAACGTAAACATTCTGCGCGCTTAAGTAGTTATTTCTGATGCTGACTGTACTCGTACAGATGTATACAAAAGTGCTATAAGTCACACTTTTCATAAAAGTATTAAACTCGGAAAAGTGCACTGGTGTATAAAAAGACGAACACGCGACAGCTTTGCCACGCAAAAACAAACGAAGTTCTATCCTTCTCACACGCTATCAGTAAGCATGTAGTAGAGCGAGACGCGACTAATATGCATGTGGCACGCAGCCATGAGTGAATTCAGTATCGTGGAATATGATACCAATTTGATATATGTATATCAGAGATTTGCGATAGAACAGTATAATTTAGATTTAGCTAGAGTAAAATAATGCGTAATGATGTACAGCCGTATTCGAACAATATCTAGTACTTGACAATGAGATAGGTCAAGTACTAGATATTGAAACGATATGGATTGGATATGTCAAACAAGTGTCAAAAGTGACGTTTTTGTTTGTAGAGACGTCAATATTGACACTCATTTGACACTGACATATCTAATCCATATCGTTTTTAGATCCATGAATTGACGTATCTTAAAGTTAGAATCGGGCCGGTATACACGTAAACGTAATAATTATTGTCTTGGTAATGTATTTAATTTGCTCCTTAAAAAACCGAATGTACTAATGTGACTAGTTTTTTTTTAAATATTGACATTTATAAACATGCTTCTATCATACACTATATCTCCATTTGTATGTAGGTACTTACTTATACTTAATTAAGACAATAATTTTTGATTTATAATTTTTATTTTTATTTGTTAGCTTTAGTTGTAATTTAATTTGTAATCTGTATCCTTTTTGTAGTTAAAATATACAAAAAAATACAAAAAAATGAGCATTGTTGCATTGATTTTTTTGTCGTTGTCAATCTTTTGTCAAGAAGCAGCACTGATAATTCCGCTACTCGATGCTAGATGTCCACTACGAAAATAATAGTCGTTTTTGTCCTAGAATGTATGGAGAGAGCACTCTATGTATTTTTTTCTCTATTCCAAGACGAACGTCAAAATCATATCAAAACCAGTTCAAAGCGTAACAATGAAATCAGAACCACGCTCCATGTCTGCGCTGTATCGCCTGGTCACTCTTGCCCTACATTATTTCACCGTTGCCGTTTCATATTCTATTTGGTCCTTTCATATTTCACTGGGTCACGCAACACTTCACTAACCTTACTTAACCTAACTTCATAATGGCGGATTAAGTTTATGAGATTCTTTTAAGATTGTTTAAATGCAAATAGGACCGCAGGTTTATAAATTTATAAACCTGTGGTCCTATTTATTTTTAATTTATAAAAAAAGTAGAATTTCTTAAACTTATGAAGATTTTGATGGCAAACATCTTCGAGATGGACTGCTTTAGTTCGGTTTGGTATGAAAACTTTGTTTTAGAATATGCAGGTAACTCAAGTAAGGAATATGCTTCGTTAAAAGTTCATGACGACACTTGCGTCACGACTCTACAATGAATTTTCACTACAAATATATATTATTGTAATAAAAAACTTTAATAAACAATGTAATGATAGGCGTTAATTGAGTCAAGTAACAGTAAATAGTAGCGAAATTTTCTCTTTCTCTTATAGTAGCGAAAATTAAGCGTAGCAAACGCTAGACTCGCATGTGCGTCATGATGTGCAATTAAATAATTTGTGACAACTTACCTTAAAAGTTTTGTACGAAGACACCACGTACGAAGCGCCATCTTCAAGCTCCTCCAGTCTATACTTCCTATCGCCATCCATTCCGAATATGAACCTCGCTCCTCTCGGCAGTTCCAATCTCTCCGATAATCTGTCCAGCAAAGCATCCATCGACGCCAGATCTCTGCCCGGTTTAAATCGGAACTCCACGCCAGGATGGAACGGGTCGCCATTTCTGTAGAAGGTCACTCGTCTAGCTTTCCAGAAGTTGAGGTTAGCGTAGCGGCTAGCAGGCTCGTTCCTAGGACGCGCTGTCGCTTCGGAAGCTTCAGAGACGTCGTCAGGACGCTGCGGCGGGGACGCCGGACGCGACGACCGCCAGTCCCCCGGTTCCCTCTCGTCGTCGGACGGCGGCTGGGGCTCCGGCTCGGGCGCCGGCGGGGGCTCTGCTACGGGCGCGGGCTCCGCTGCCGCCTGCGAACGAGAACGTCTCTGACGCGGCCGGAGCAACCGACGCGACATACCGCGCGACCGCCGCTCACAGACTGCCGCGCGCCCCCTCACACACTTTCAATCAACTACTTATCTATATCAAGATGACCCATTCATGAATGAGATACACGTGTGTAGCATACGAGGGGTGTCGACGCTCGTCGAGTCAATTTGCGTTACGAGCGAAATGTTTACCGTCTGAAGGCTTCGACATAAATGGCTCTACGCTGAAACGCTACATGACTTCATAGTTTCGTAAATGTGGTATAATTTTGTAATGATTCGTCGTACGAAAACTGGCTAGTCATCGATGAAGTTTTTTGATAAGAACGACATGACTAAGTATACATACAGTCATGCCACGAAAACTGTTTGTTTTTCAGGTACCAAAGTTATGATTGATCGTATTACATTACATTCATTATGCGCTAGTAAGTAATTTCGAAACATGCTAAAATTACTCGAATATACCTACACTCATATTATATACGTACAAAGTGCATCAAAGGCTTAAGAAACAGTCATTTGATTTACAATAATGAGCTCTGTGAATCGTTGTTTTAAAGTTGTATTTTGTAAAATTTTAACAAGAAAAACTTTTTTCATCAAGTTTATGGGGGAAAATAAGGCTTCATAAAAATGCCTTTATAGCTTTACGAATGTAGTTAGGCGTTTTGAACTGTTAGCTCACACCTAAGGGGGATAAATGGTGGTAGGTATATGTTTGTTGTGATCTTTTAGGTATTGAAAATTGTTATAATTTGGTGCTAAATTCAATTAACCTGCCAAATGTGTAGTGGCTGTTACTTTAAGGGTCACTCATATAACTATAGGCATAGGTATATTATTAGGTATATACTTAGGTTTATTTATTCTTGCATTGAAATACATAACTCTCTGTCGGGAGTTTAAAACTAAACAGCCACAACAATAAATGTGAAATAATGGAAGGATCAATCAATGCGCATTGACATTATACAAATCTTATTTCATTAAAAAAATGAATGATTGGATTGATTATTAGCATACCTAGATCCTTTCACTTATCTATTTAAAGCTGAATATTATATTAACAATATTCTCGAAAACTAGAGTTAGACTTTAGACAAAGGAAAGTCGACAGCGATTTTGATAGCCCACGCAGTGCAAGTGTTATTTATACGTCATAATTTCATAGAAGTTGACGTTTAAAATGACACTTGCACTGCGTGGGCTATCAAAATCGCTGCAGACTGTTCTTGGTCTAACTCTATGCGTTAATTTCATACATACAAAAATCGTACTCACAACAACAGCAGCAGCCATATTCTCCTCCGATGTCATCAATCACCGCATGAGCACACACAACAACAAATGACAATCGCGATTCCAAATTCAAATTCTCAAATATAAAAACGCGCGAAAACCGTCACGATGCGCGGCGCGAATGTAGCAAAACGTCAGTTTCCGGCGCGTTTTATACTAAGCACTGTGATTAGTTTTAGTTTTAATTAAATATGCAAATGGTAAAGATGGAGTCGACCGGTTATGTTTTGTGAACGGAACCGAGTGAGGAGCGCAAAGGACGCGGGGTAGCGGCCAGCGCTCCCGAGCGCGTCACGCTAGCAAGGCCAGTTGGGGGTGAAATTTCAATAAGTGTGTCAGTTATGTTCGTTTGGGTTATGATCGAATGTGGGAGAAAAAATAGCTTGGTTACGTAGGAAACAATTGAAATCGAAAACTACTCATTGTTGATAATAATAGTATTTTTTATTCGTTATTTTCTTAGGTATGTGTACACATCAACAATCGGTAGGTAAGTACCTAAATAGATAAAGATAAGATCAAGATAAAGATCTTGCGCCAAAAAATTGACGCCGTTGTTCGTTAGTAAAAACCAAAGCTCTACAATAGGCTACGGCGTAGCGCTAGTGGAAAATAATTGTATCAGTGATATTTTGATCATTTTGTATAATTTTTACGTTTTCTTCTAAAGTCTTGAGTCTCGAGTCATAACACCTATCGACGTAAGATGAAATAGGCCAACATTTAGCAGTAAACTACGTGTGACGACCAAACAAGGGATATAACAAACAAGCCGCGGGGAAGGCTTGTTTGTTATATCTTTTAGTTTTGGTATTTTTCTCAGTAAGTTAATAAAATTATCAAAAATACTGCTCAATCTGCTCTTGCTGCATGAACGTACGCCAGCCGTTCACCGGTCAACAAAGCATAGTTGGCATGACTATGTAAAGTATGTAATAGATGTAGATGTAGGCTAAGGCTGTATTTTTTCGCTCTCGCTCGTGTTTGCCTTTTTACTGCTTCCAATTACCACGCGGGGTTTATACTGGGGAAATGGGGTTTTGTAAAATAATAAGAGGGTCGTATATTTTGTAGAGAAACGGTTTTTTATAATAAAGTTGATTTTACTAAATTATTAATCGTGACGTCATGATGTCCTGAGCTACCAAGTAGTAGTACTAACTAACCTTAACTCGATCTTTATTTGTAAATAATAAATACATTTACAAAATGTGAACAGGCAAAGAAGTACAGTCAGCAACAAAAGTAGCGGAACATAATACTCGTCAGCTTTTTTTTCATGCTGACTGTATCTACTCACTGTAACAAGATTTCAAATTCGGATATTTTTGTGTAACTCTATTCATACCAATACAAAATCGATATTCCGGTGCTCAGCACAAGTTTCCGTGCTAACCGTAATAAAGCGACGGGCTGTAAATCCTGGCTCGACGGTGAAAAGTAGACCTTAGATACCCCCCAGCGGGCAGTTAAAGATACATCTAATTATTCGCAGTTTTAGGCACTTTTGTAGTAGAAGTCTTTCAATAGGTCTTGCTGCATTGACGCACGCCAGGGCACTATTTCTTGAAAACAAATAATTATTGTTTTCTTATGGGGCAAAGTTGTTGTTAGGGCAAAACAGTCGGTGGTTCGAATAATGGAATCTTGAGCGTTGCGAGGGTTTCCAGGCACGAGGATTAAGCAAACTGCTCCCGAGTGAAACACAAATAATTTTGGTATCGAAATTGTTTTTTTGTTTACTTCACAATTTATATAACAATTATTTTGCATTTTAAATATTAGGTACTTACGTGAATGCTAACCTATACCGTAAAACGGGGTGAGTAGGTTTCGCGGGGGGAGTTGGATTGCGAACCAACCATTGCGTGCACAAGTATCATCTCACCAGAAAACTTAATTGCCGAAATTCAGGAACGCCAAGTGAGAGCGTGTAATATCATAATAAATGGAATCCCAGAATCGGACCTTCCTGACCCCGAAGAACGACAGGCACATGATATGGAAGAAGCTCTAAAAATAATAAGAAAAATATCACCTGCATGTCGTGCCCCTCTGCAAACACATAGATTAGGTAAGCATAAGGCCAACAAAACCAGAATGTTGAAAGTACGCCTCCATTCCAAAGAAGATGCAAAGGCAATTCTCAGCAACAACAAAAATAGGACCGGCTCGAATATCAGCATATACTCTGATAAAACTCCTCAGCAGCAGAGCCATTTTAACAATCTAAAAAAGGAATTAGAAGACAGAACCGCAGGTGGTGAGCTTAACCTAACAATAAAATACCATAAAGGTACTCCTAAAATAATCGAATTGCCAGCAAAAAACTGACAGATCAGCGTCTCGCAAAGGAAAATACTTACCAACTCACCACCAGTTATGAGAATATTGCAACAAATAAACAGTCACTTAATTTTCTTTACGCAAACGCAAGAAGCGTAATGAAGCCTGGAAAACTCGACGAACTAAAATGCACTATAAAAGCCATAAAAAACCCCATTCATATAATAATTTTAACAGAAACCTGGATCAAATCCGATACCGATCTAGAGCGAATTCAAATATCAGGGTACACACACTATTCGAACTACAGAACAGACATGCGAGGTGGTGGTGTCTCCATACTTGTCCGTAATACTCTAAAGCATAGTGAAATTACGAGTATCAATGCTGATGGCAGCCACTATCTATGGATACGCCTAGAAAAATACGCCTTAGACATTGGTGCTATCTACAGAAAACCAGAAAACTTACACCTTCAATCATTCCTTGACACCTACTCGGATCAGCTGGACAAATCTTCAAGAGCTATTATCTTTGGAGACTTCAATATTAATATCCTAAGCAATGATCGTACCGCAACAAACTACAAGCAGATTATAGAGGAAAACGGATACAAAATATTGAATCAAGTAGATGAAACTTACGCCACGAGAGTTACCAATACCACAAATACGATTATAGACCACGTCTGTACTAATTTAACAGATAATTCTTTTCATCTGGCATTGATAGAGTCAGCAATGTCCGATCACAAACAGATATACCTGGAACTAAAGAAACATCAGCCTAACCGTGCGCTGAAAGTCAAATATGAGTCGATAAACTACGAAACACTCTACAAGACGGTACAAACGATAGACCTGAACTGTGACTTTGAATATCTTGAGTTGGAAAACAAGCTGCTATCATGCATAAAACTTAGCAAAGTGCCAAAGGTCAAGATTCAAAATTGCCCCAGACAGGACTGGATCAATAAAGAAATTATTAGAGGAATAAATAAACGAAACACCTTATTTCACGAATTAAAAAAAAAACCAGCAGATGCAAACATAAAAGAAAATTTTATCAAGGAACGTAACCGAGTCACAGAGTGTATACAAAGTACAAAAAGCAGTTACTACCAAAAAGCTTTCAACGACTGCCAAACAAGTCCTCGAAAAATGTGGAGACTAATAAACAGCCTGGCAAGGAACAAAATTGAAGAAGTGCGCATCCCTTCAAAGCTACTTACAGACTCAGCAACAATAACGGACCCAAGGGAAATCTGTGAATGTTTTAACGAATACTTCTCAAATATTGGTGCAACGCTAGCAAGTAAATTTTCATCAAATTCAAACTGCGCTTCTAATACGTCTCGGGTACAAACCTCACTAACAGAGTTTACACAAGCAACGATTCAAGAAGTTTCAGCAATAATAAATAATTTAGATGTAAATACAAGCGCAGGATTGGACGGGATATCAGTAAAATCAGTAAAATGCATAAAGGATTTAATAATCGATAAACTAACTGAGTGTTTCAACCACTGCTTAATATCTGGCTACTTCCCCAATAGCTTAAAACTTGCTAAAGTTACACCTATACACAAATCTTCCACCAAAACAGATCCTGGGAATTACCGCCCAATCTCTGTCCTTCCAGTACTCTCAAAGATACTTGAAACTCTGCTGTATAGTCGTCTTGGAAGCTACCTTGATTCGATAAATTTCTTTTATGACAAACAGTATGGGTTCAGGCCGCAATCAAACACATTGACGGCAACAATAGATCTTGTTACTAAAATAAAAGTTAGCATAGACCAAAAAAAAATAGTACTCGGGGTTTTTATCGACCTTAAAAAAGCCTTTGATACTATTAGTCATCCTGTTCTCTTGGAAAAATTGAAAGACGCTGGTTTGGGTGGCACGGTTCTAAAAATGTTTCAATCATACCTTGAAAATCGGAAACAGATTGTAAAATTAGGTGAGCATGAAAGTAGTCCGCGAAATGTCACTTTTGGCGTTCCCCAAGGATCTATTTTAGGTCCTCTACTTTTCTTGATTTACATTAATAACTTAAGCCAAATAGGTCTAAAGGGCGATGCTACCCTGTATGCAGATGACACAAGTCTCTTTTATTACGGTCATTCTCTTAGCGATATAATATCTGATGCTCAGAGCGATCTCAACCTTCTTAGCAAATGGTTTAAACGTAATATCCTAACTGTAAATATTAGCAAAACCAATTATATAATTTTTTCACCAAAAAACAAAAAACTGACTAATCACCAACATCTGACTATTGATAACTACCCAATTAATAACACTGACCAAGAAAAATATTTAGGTTTAATATTGGACAAAAAACTAACCTGGCAGCCTCATATTGAGAAAATCAAGGCAAAAATGACTGCTTTGACCGGTTCACTGAAAAGTATAGTGCGTTGTTTGCCTAAAGGAGTCCGCTATACAATATACAACACTTTAGTAAAACCACACATCGAATACTTAACTGAGCTATGGGGTACTGCACCGCCAACTACCTTGAACACTCTGCAAAGAGCTCAAAACAAACTAATAAAGGTTTTATTTCATTTAAATTTTTTAACCCCGACAACAACAATCTACAAAGAAACCAAAATTCTAAATATTCACCATGCTTACATATACCACACCTGTATACTAATTAGAAAAATACTACTGAAAGACCTACATATTCAAATTTCGTTTACAAAAAAGGATCAAATCCAAAAAATGAAACTCCGAAATGCAAATAACCTTGTCCTCCGGCCGCCGCGAACAAACTACGGCAAGAAATGTATATTGTATGAAGGAGCCAACCTGTACAACAAACTTCCCAGCGACATCAAAGATGCCAAATCACTGAGTACATTTAAACTATTATTAAAGCAACACCTTCTAAAACTCCTATAAAATATGTTTAATAATTTATAAATACAAGTACTTATAAATAGTTATAAAAGGAATAGTTGAAATTAATTAACATTAAAAGTTCATCAACCTAATACCATAATTATTAAAACATGTAGTAAATAATTAATACAATAAAAAATCTGTATAAATAAAAAATACAAAAACTTAACTAAACTTAGTACCTATATAAATAAAAAATAAAAAAATATATAAAATAAAAAATAAAAAATAAAATAAAAAATACAAAAAAATTAAAAAATACAAAAAATATATATACTATAAAAAACAAAATTCCTAAGGCCCGAGCGTAGTTGAATGCATGCACTTACTTAGCCACTTCCATGCTCTTTACATCGACGCAATACTGGTTGTCTTATCTACTGCGAGTACGTCACGTGTACCTGCGCTTGTACTTACCGCACAGCGCGATGCGCTCCTAGCAACCACACTTCTATTAAACTTGTTTGCATGTTTTGTTTCTACCTGACACGCACCGCTTTTGTTAGATATAAAAATAAATTGTATTTTTACTACGTACATACTTACTAGCGCGGCACGATCATCATATTTATAAGTTTGCTCACTAATTTAATTAAATTTTTAATCGATTGTTGTATTTTCTCATATAAGTGAATAACTGTTATTCTTATGAGAAATAAAGATCTTTAAACCGAACCCAGAGTTTCATTTTTGAGTAGCTACTTTAATTTTTGGGCTTAGGTTGCTCTCAAAGTAATTTGATTATATTTTTAGACATATTTTTTCTTCTTTTCGCAACACTAAGCTGCCAAATCATACAATTTAGAAACACAAATTCACTGTCAAAGTTGATGCTCGAAATCGGCGGATTTTTAGTTGAATTTAACTTTGTTTTTAAGTGATGTTTACCAAAGTAAGTGTTCATCCACCTTTCGGATATCGTTTATATACTTACATGGCTTATCATTGGAAACAGAAAAACTTAAGTTATAATTTCTTTATTTGAAATAGTTTTAACATAGAAAACGATCCAACCGCATTTGAGAATTTTTATGGGGAGAGTAGGGTTGTACTGAGGGGTGAGTTGGCTCGACAACGGGGACAGTTGGGTCATGAATGGGGAGAGTTGGTGTTACGAACGGGGTGTACCGGTTTGATAGAGGGGGGAGTTGGTGTTCGTAGTTCAGGGTTGTCGATTTACACAAGTAGTCAAAAGTGTCTTACATTATGATAAAATGGTAAATATTATTTAAAAAAAAATACTGAAGTAGCGGAGGAATTAAATAAATTGCAAATTAAATAAGTATGTTATATTAAAATTTGCATATTATTTATTTCATACAGTAATTATGGAAGTTGGTAGTCGATATTTGACCATGATTAAATGTCAATGTGCTGTGCTGATCATGCATTTGCATACCTAAATACGATACTACGTCGAAAGACGTCCCTTCTGACAACGCAGTGTCATGCTAGTCATGTGTTTGTATTGCACACAAAATTGTGTCACTACGGCGATAGATGTTTCTGTCTGTCGACGTGTCATAGTGTGTCATGCAGGTCATTAATTTCATATTAATGTTTTTGATGGGATTCACCTCACTAATTCCATATAGATCAAAATCTATTTATTCTAAATTGATCTATAAAACTATTTATACGTCATAAAAATCAGGGTCACTACTTACAGAAAAGATTAAACCGGTTTAAGTAGGAGCATAAATAAAACATAATTTTACTACATTAATAAAAAAATCTCTTGACAAGTCGAGCTATTGTCTTGATCCGAAAGTGTCAACCCTAGCAATTTTTCCATCTCACCCCATTGCTAAGCCTTATGACCCCAACTACAGGGTGAGCTGGCTTTGCCTACTATTATGAATTTTTCATTGAAACTATGCAATGAAGCAACAAACTATCATTGACAAACTAAAATTCATACCTCCGGAACACTTGTTTTGTATATAAATCAATGTGCCACATATAAAAATAAACTTTTATCCAGGTTTGAACTTCGATTTCCAGCCAACTCATCCCGTTTTACGGTACCTACCTAAATCACGTCAGTTTTTAGTTATGAAATCACGAGTATTGAGCATGGTACCTACCTTTTTTTGTGCTACATAATAGTAACATACATTAAATTGTATGCAACATATTTTTAAAAGCACATAATAAACTTAATGTACCGCATTAGGGCTTAAAGCTGTATCCAGACGAGACAATTTTTCTCCAATCTGATTAAATTCTCCGATCACATCAGCAGGTGCGGACACAAATGCAAATTGATGATTTAATTTGTGTACGTGTGGACGCTAGATGAGATTGACCAATTATTTTCCTGAACAAATCGACTGATTTCATCAGTTCCGTCTGGATACCCCTTAACGAGAACATTAATATTTCCTTTAAGTGTACGTACTCATACCTTGGTCAAAGTATTAGGTTACAATGAGCGGCATTCCATAATAATCCTTAATACCACGACATTAAGTCCATATGTTTTATAGGTACTTACCTCCATAAATGGTAAGTTTATGCAATACTTTGACCAATTATATGGTCATTAGGAAATAGGAATTACGCGAGAATGCACATTGCACAGGAATATACAGGGTGGTTCAGGAGACGTGAGCAGGACTAACACTGCGCATTTCGTAAATTATAAGCAACTGTTTCGTATCAGTATTAGTGAGGTTAACGTTCATTTTCTTGTCATGTTGAAAAAAAAAGTTATTAATTTATTTACGACATGCATGGTCACCCCACAATTATAATACTAAACTACCGATATTCTGTGTCAAATTGAATGTCATCACGGCCTAGTTACTTTTGAAAACTCGTATCTCACTAAGTTTGACAGTTTATATTCTTCGTAATCATAATGCTGTCATTACGGTTAAAGAGGTTTTATGTTTATTAATTAGGTCTTGTAGGGTGACCATGATTGTAGAGAATTAAATTTGCCCTCGCCAAAAAGTAAAAAAATAGGAAAAAGTGTGGTTGTGTCACCTAAATACGACGGTGATCGATCAATTATAAGTCACTGAGTGTGCAGGATTAGTCTTGCTCACGTCTCATGAATCACCCTGTATAAATAAAGTAATATCTCAAAGCTATACTGCTGTATTCGAACTTCAAGATATTCACAAGAGACGACACGTACTAGATCCATTCTAGATACGTTATAGTTTAGATATCAACTAGTTCTCTTTTGCAGCGCAATTCAGGCAACCAATGTCACCTTTACGTTAGATAGAGTAATATATCCATTAGATGTGATCTAAAGTCATATCCTGTGGAAATCGTTCAAGAGTATCTCCAGAATCGCGCAAATGTCAAATTTGACAGGTTAGATCTTAAACCATATCGTTATCGTATCTTGGAGACGTCTAAAAGATATCTAATAGATATCTATTTTGACCCCGAATCAGGCCCATAGTATCTCAGAGTTCGACCATGATAAGTCTGCAACGATTTTGATAGCACGCTTATCTCGGTCTGACTGAACTAGCTGTTCTTTAACGGGCTTTGAGATAGAATCGGTAAAAAAATTAAAAATATTTAAATTATGAATGCTGGATCTAATGTTCAAAATGTAACCAGGCCGCGTAGCCAAGACGCCAATCGCTTACGCTTCGTAGCGATCGAAACGCAACTGTCACTGTCACACTAATATGGAAGAGTGATAGAGAGACATAATGCTTTTCGTTGTCGAAGTGATAGCGATTGTAACCTTGGCTAGGCCGGCTGTACGGATGGGTAGGTTATGAATATTATGATGGTCGTTCTCGACTACGTGACCGCGTGATAAAACGGTGTCCATCAATTTCTAACCCATGGTGTTAAAAAGTGACAGTTATTTTATCACGTAGATAAAGATGGATAAAGCCATCCATAATACGCCGGCTGTTCAGTATGACCTATATATTAGAACTAAGGGTTAAAAAACAAGCTGTGTATAAGCTAATTGAATAATACCTCTGAAGCTTAGCCGTTAACGGTCGCGTGAAATGTCGCCTTCAAAGACGCTAGTTAAGTGATTACTGATTAGCGTTGTTCAAGAAAACTGTTTCAATATGATGCATGGCACCAATTTTATGCATGCCGTGTGCTTATAATATTCTATTTTTAATACCACATCGGTGGAAAGCATACCCGGCCCGCCTGATGGTAAGCAGTCACCGTAGCCTATGGACGCCTGCAACTCCAGAGGTGTTACATGCGCGTTGCCGACCTTTTAAAAACATGTGAACTCCTTTTTTGAAGAACCCCATATTTACTTGAGTAATAACATATACTAATCTATGCAGTCTAGCACATTTTATTTTTAGCTTAATTTATTTAATTACAACTTGTGACCTGTTTTTTAAACTTAAACACATTTTAAGCACTTTGTGATTATTACGGCCAAATTTTATAGCAATTATTGTTCCTAAAAACTTGATTCAGATTGTCTTAAATAATGCTTCATTTTATATTCATAGTTTTTAGGTTTTATTACGTGGCGTCACTAATATAGGCACAATTTTTTTTGCTTTTATTTAAGACGAAAGTGGAGTACCCGCGCTAAAGAGGACTTTTTTGTACGTTAAAGAGTTCTAAATGAATCATCATCATCATTGGCCTGTCACATCAATAAGATGATGGTTTAAACAGCGTCTATATTAAGAGTGCGGCACTTCCGCAAATGACTATTAAGCCCAATGCGAGAGCGGCAGCCGCGACCGCATAGCTGGCAGGAGAATGCCGTGCCCGGTGACGAAGGTGGGAGAGCGGCGCGTTGGTGTCTCAGTTCTCGCCTAGTGTGAAGAAGGCTAAACCACGCTTTATCGTGTGCAACTACCCCTTCACCCAGGGTTTTCCTCCAGTGGTCGCGATCTTCAGTCTCCCTTTCCCAGTTGGTGGGAACGATCCGGAAGGACAACATGTCTCGCTTTGCGCTATCCTTAAAACGAAGCATTGGTCGCCCAACCGGTCGTTTAGCGTGCGCTATTTCGCTCAGGAGAGTCTTACGTGACAAACGAGAGGGCTCCATCCTGTGCACGTGCCCCAGCCAGCGTAATCGTCTCTGTTTCAAGATTGCTGTGATACTGGGTAAACGTGCGATGCTAAGTACCTTCTCGTTTGTGACTCGATCCTTCCACGAGATGTTTAAAATGCGTCGAAGGCAGCACATATGGAAGTTGTTCAATTTCCGTTCCTGTTTGGCATACGATGTCCAAGTCTCAGCACCGTACAAGAGTATGGACAAAATACATGTCTGGTAAACGATCATCTTTGTGTTTACGGTTAGATGTTTATTATACCATACTCTTGTATTGAGCTCTAAATGAATATATAAATACTAATATCAAGCAAGTAAAAATATAAAGTTATTAGTTTCCTTGCATAGGTAAGTAAGTTTATTATACGTGGACCTTAATTGCTTTTAAATATCTAAACAATAAAGGAAATAAAGATCTTGCGATAGGTAACTACTAATTAGCCTATACCTATATCTACAGTACTAAGTATACCAAGCGAAGCATTCTCCGACTTAGTGCTAAATCTCAACCTAGATCTAAAGTCGGTTATATTGGCAACAACTATGTGGCTAAATTTTATAATTCACTTACAATGTGACGTAGCTCGAGTAGCAGTTCGTAGACCCCCTACGAAGTGCTACGGGCTACGGCGTAGACCAGTATTGGGAACGTGCGAAGTCGGTGGCGCTGATCGTCACAAACACAGGTAATCTTATGGAATGTCCGACATTAGTACTAGCGGCAGCCGCTTGAACTAATTTTACTCCATAAGATTTAACCTAGAAATTCCGCCAAAATGAGGGCAGCACCAGTCGTGCACATAGCGAAGGGCTTTATTTGCTTAAAATTAACAAAATGATTTTAGAAAACCGGGGCCGATTGCATAACAACTTTTAACTAATAATATTAGCGGAAGTTTCTTTCCTATTCCTTTGGTTAGAAAGAGACTTCCGCTAATTTTATTAGTCACAAGTTGTTTTGCAATCGGCTCCTGGTTGGTAATAAATTGTAGATTAAATATAAATACCCGCGCGGCTTGTTCCTAAATTATTTATACACATAAGTGTGAAGTTTAGCAAATAAGTAATTATAAGTATTAATTTGAAAATATGATAAGATAAATAAAATGACTTTTCTTTCTTTTGAAAGTTTATTTAAATCTATTAAATATATTTAAACGGATCACTGACGTACCTAGGTATTTTAAGTAGAAGATTACTCGACGTGTTTCGCCCCATGACGAGTAGCTTCAACTGGAACACGCGTTGGCGGATCGACGCAGACCCGCTTAAAATACGTGAGTGACCCTTTTAATATATTTACTCATAAATATGTCAGTGTCTCGCGGAAGTATTGTATAATCGGTTAAATCCATCAATTATTTGGTTATTTAACCATATTTAAAAATTGTTTCTTGATAACAAAACTAGCCTTTTCGATTTATCAAGGTTGCCACGCAACGCACATCTCTGGGCGTGCCTCGCTGGGCGTCCATCCCTAATTCCAACCAATCACGAACCGGATGCGCTTGTTATGACAACGTGTCACCGCCGTGTCATCGCGACAACACACTGTTATCCGATATTGAAGCTTAAATCGAAGGGAGAGAGTTGAGGTTTGAGTGGGGGAGGAGATAGGAGGGTTTCCGCTATTGGCTGTTAATGATGACGTGATGAGTCTATCGAGGCCAATCACGAAGAGTGTTGAGATTAGCTTGTTTATATTGTCGTTAGGGGCTATGTATACATAGGTACATATAGCTACAGGAGGTGTAGAAAATATATATCTACTGAAGTCAACAAGGAGGTGTAGAAAATATATCTACTTAAGTACTAAAAATCCTCCTACCCTCAGCCCTCAGGGTACCCCTACCTCTTGAATGAAATCTATTTTGTAGGACTTCAGACGGACGATGTTTTTAGGGTTCCGTACCCAAAGGGTAAAACGGGACCCTATTACTAAGACTTCGCTGTCCGTCCGTCCGGCCGTCCGTCCGTCCGGCCGTCCGTCCGTCCGTCCGTCTGTCACCAGGATGATGTATTTCTGTTGCCGCTATAACAACAAATACTAAAAACAGAATAAAATAAAGATTTAAATGGGGCTCCCATACAACAAACGTGATTTTTGTCCAAAGTTAAGCAACGTCGGGAGAGGTCAGTACTTGGATGGGTGACCGTTTTTTTTTGTTTTTGTTTTTCTTGCATTATGGTACGGAACCCTTTGCGCGCGAGTCCGACTCGCACTTGCCCGGTTTTTTAAGTAATTTTTTCGAGGCAAAATTAAGCCTAATTTTTTCGATTCAATATTTAGTTGACCAAATATGAATAAACACGATATAAAAAAAATATCCAAACTTACTAAACGTTGTAGGGCGGAAACACGCACTACTTCTTATTTTATCGCCAACCTTGGTCCGATTAGAAACAGCCCGGTTGATCCGTATACCCATTCGTTACGCTTAACCTCAGCCGCCCAGAGACCTATAAAAAGGTTCCTGTTCCATTCTAATTTGAACTTTGTGTTGACAAACTCAAAATTTCATTTTGCTTGGCAAGGTTTGACGTATCGGCTAGAGGTTAAAATTAAGCTTTGTCAAAAAGTAACAAGTATGTCACTATTCAAAGACACTTACATCCTTTCTCTTCCGAGCATCGATATCGAATAGTAGAAGAACCGCATTCAAGTTTGCCCTTTATCTATTTCTAAGGCGTTCGATTTTGCACCTTGTTGCAAACGAAATGTGGTTCACTTTCGCTGTGCTTTTAATATGGAATTTGAACGAACTTCACTACGGGAATTTGGAATATTACGTCGCCTAATGTAATGTAACTAATGTAAGGGTAAAATTGGTCTGAAAACTGTGTCAATGGCTCTTAGCACTGAAGGGAATTGCAGGGACACATGCGAGAGCCGTAAGAATGTGAATTGCCGATAAATACATCGTAAAAATAATAAGTAGTTCATAAAAGCACCCGATACAAAAAAAAAATTGTCTTTGACGGCGCATGAAAAGTCATGACATGAATATTGGAGCGGCGTTAATAACAAGCATAAGCGCCATAAGGATATCACGCCGTTAGACATTCACTAGATATGAAATAGTAAAGATATGTGATGTTCCACGGCAAAAGGTACCTTATGGTGGCTGGCGCCGCGATTCGGGAAATGAATTAGAGATTTACTATAGATATGAAATAGTGAAGATATGTGACGTTCGACGGAAAAAGGTACCTTATACCGGCCGGCGCTTACGTCGCACAGCGCCGCAATAATATTGGAGCGGCGTTACTAATAGTTACTAATACATTCATAATCTAGGTACTTAATATGTTCTTATTCCATTAGCAAATAAAAAAATCTGCCAAAACCTAATTTCCCATCGACCGCTCAGACTATTCCACGTGGCAAAAATATGAACGCACGAACTTCGTGACACAATAGCGTGTGAGGTACGCTACGACAACTCTTTATCCGATAACACCATCCACCGATCTTACGCCCTTACAAACAAAGTTCAAAATCCAATGGCAAATTTATTAGCCGAGTAAAATCTATAAAGAACTTTCTGTATTTGTTTTAAGGTTGAAATTGGTTTGGTTTGCTTATGTTAAAACTTATAGTGTCAAAGTATATCAGGTTCTAAGAAAGGCTAGACGAATTAAGTGTCGTTTGCGATATTTGCCCTACTTGTGTTAAGGATTTATTGCTGAGCGGCGATTGGTTGTTGAGGTTTTGGCTTTTAATATTGTAATTAATCAAAGATTAGGTACCATTAGATCGTTGGTTCTCTTACATACCATTTTAATTTAAATTCAATCTCTCCATGAGTGACTCTCCGTCGTCTTATGGGTTATACTGTAAAATGGGGTGAGTATGGATTGAGGGGGCAGAAGGTACGCGGATCTTTTCAGTCACTACTAACAAAATTCGGCCGGACTATTTTTTATGTGTAAAAATCAACGTGTCAAAGTCAAAATTTTTTTTATTGAGGTTGAATGTCAATTTTGTCCCTACTCACCCCATTTTACGGTATGGACTAGGCCATAAATACGCAAAAAAAAAAAGATGAGAGTTTGTCAATTTATTTAATAAAAACATACAACTTTCAGTACATTAACGTACTGTAACAGATTCAGTATCCATGTTTTGTCGCATAGCAGAAGGCCGGTTCGAACTGCCAACTTTACAAATTGATCTCATATTGTTATCAAATATCAATTATTATTCGCCGCTGCATATCGATCGTACCTACTTATAATATTGGTGTGAGCCAGAAAGTAAGAAATAACGTATCAATAACAGAATAGATGTTAAATTAAAAATTGTAATGCCGCTCAAGAGGTGTTAAATATTGTAATGTTTCATTAAAAGACTGAGAGCATTTTAACTAGGCCTCTTGTAAATCCTTATCCTTTTTCTTCTTTTTTTTCTTTTCCTTAACTTTCTCTCCAATGTCGCGATTTTCTAAAGAATCTTCATTGATTTCATTTTTATGTTTATGTTTTTCCTTTTTCTTGGGAATGTCATCACTATCTTCTGTATTCATCATAATTTCAGAGTCCCTCACATCTTGATTTTTATGTTTCTTCTTCTTTTTCTTTAGTACGTCGCCATTACCATCATTATTTATCATTTCGGATTCATTAATAACAGTATCATTGTTCTGGTCATAGTTTTTATCACTATCAGATTTCCGTTTCTTCTTTTTCTTCGGAACATTTTCATTGCTTTCTGCATTTACAGCTATTTCTGATTCATTGTTTTGTTCATCATTTTCATGCCTTTCATGTTTCCGCTTTTTCTTTTTCTTCGTTACGTCTTCATTTTCTGTATATGTTATTTCGGATTCATTATTATCATTGTTTTGCACATCGTTTTCATTATTCTCACGTGTCTTCTTCTTTTTCTTTTTTACTTTGTTTGAAGCAATTTCGTCATTATCTTCATTTGTCTCATCCGGTTTCTTAATTTGCTTGTGTTTCTTTTTATTTACTTCTTCAGTGGCTTCATTCTCATCTTCATTATTTACTTTACTTTCCTTCTCTTTATTAGCTTTCCTCTCAAAATCCTTCTGATCTCTATCTAGCACAGCTAAGAAAAACCCAGTCGTGTAATCAGTATCTGGCTTAGCGTACAAACACCTAGCACCCATGCTTCCATACATGGCAGATCCAAAATTATTCCATTGCCCTTTTAATAATTCCTTTACATCTTGCACTCTCCACTTAGTTCTTGAAGTCTTTACGACATTAGTGACAACTCTTTCATTCTCTTCGGGAAAGAGGGAGCAAGTGCTATAGACTATTCTCTTGGCGTTGGGAAAGGCGTTCATGGCATGCTTTAGGAATTTCTCTTGTAGAGACGTCAGCTTGGCCAGACGGGCTGGTTCGATGTAGTTGTGTACGCAGAGTTCCATGCCTGAAATTAGGAGTCTTATAAAATACGTTCAAAACAAGTAATTAACTAATTATAAGTGCGACATAAAATAGTAGAAATTAAGTAAAATGGGACTTTAAATAAAAACCCAAAAATCACTATATGTATGCCTTTAAGATTTGAGGAGTTCCCTCGATTCCTCATGGATCCCATCATCAGAACTGGGTTTTGACAAAAACGGGACCAATCTGTATGCAAAAAAAAGTAATTAATACATTCAATAAAAAAAAGAATTTTCAAAATCGGTCCAATAATGACGGAGATATGGAGTAACAAACATTAAAAAAAAAACATACAACCGAATTGATAACCTCCTTCTTTGAGGTCGGTAAAAAGCCACACGACTCCGCTGACTTGGGTCACCTGGATGGCAGAGGATCGTGCTTTGAGAAGAGCGTATGTGTGGCACCCGGGCGGAAAACGTCCATCTGGACGTCCCAAATACCGCTGGAGTAACGAAGCCCTAAAAGACTTGCCCTCGGAATACCCAACTGGCGTGAACTGGCGCAGAATAGGGCAGAGTGGCGCTCTCTTGTGTCAGAGGCCAAGATCCTTTTTGGGTCACTGAGCCAATAAAGTGGGTAATTTTATGCGGATTTTACACCCCAAAATGTGGATTTTTCTTGGTCAGAAAAGCAAGGTATATGTTTAATATATGAAGTTGAAGTCGTGGTAAGAATTTTGGGTAAACTTAGGCAACATTATTACCTGATGAAGATGGCCAATGGGGTCGAAAAGTGCTCGAGTGGAGACCACGGACTAGCAAGCGCAACGTAGGACGTCCACCCACAAGATGGACGGACGACCTTGTTAAGGCCGCCGGAAGACGCTGGATGCGGATCGCTTCCAACCGGTACGAGTGGAGGTCCAAGGGGGAGGCCTATGTTCAGCAGTGGACGTCTTATGGCTGAGATGATGATGATGATGATTACCTGATCCAGAACAGCTGGGGTCCAGAAGGATGTACTCGACGTCATCGTAGTCTCCCCTCCTCAGTGCTAGAGCATCTTTGTTTATGGTCTCCACGCATTTGGACCCAGTCTTCTCTACGAAGTCGCATAGAGTCTTGTATCTCTGTTCGTTTTGCTCTACTGCATAGATTTTACCCTAGAACAAGGTGAATTTAAAAAGTTTAAAATGGACTGATTATTCTACTTACACATACTACATCAGAAGGATCTAACGATATAAAACCTAGGAAGGGTAGTGCATTAGAATAAAATATTCTACCATATTGTAGCCTGTACTAGCCACTGTACATTTTAGAATAAAATTATTCGACTGTCAGAAGGAGTATAATATATAAGTAAGCGACATTTGGTACTCCGTAAGCGCGATGTACTTACTTACTTACTCCTCTGGCGCAGCGACCCAAAGTGTGTCTTGGCCTCCAACACGACTGCTCGCCACTGATCCCGGTCCTGTGCCGTTTCTCGCCAGGCGAGGCGATGTAGCTTCCTACCAAATTGCGTTTTAGCTCCCTAGCGCCATCTGTTAAAACATGATGGCACGACGTCGACAGTGACAGAGGAGACGCTACAGTAACACGTACCTCGTTCCTCATGTAGGCAGCGAGCTGCGTGGTCTTCATGCCTGGTGCCGCGCACATGTCCAAGGCTATGCTGCCGGGGGGAGGGGCCAGTACATGTACTGCCAGTGCTGTTGCCTGGGAAAAAGTTTATTCATTATTTCTTATCATTAAAATTAAAAATTAAATTTAATTAAATTTATTTAAGACCAACAAAGATCAGATTTAAGATCATTGCCTTAGCCGTAGGAACTTGTCAAAAAGTAGCCAAAAACACCTCGCGTGACTTGTGCACAACACCTAGTTGCCAAAAAGTTGTTTATGTATTAACCCCCTTATTCTAAAACGCGCTACAACCCTCAATGAACTAATAGTCGTTTGTCCTTATCTGTCATGTTGACTTATATTTTTGTAAAAAAGGGATAAAATATAATTTAACTGAATCAGGCCCGTAAAGTTTTATGAATAAGGGGGTAAATGGTTACCTTATCCTGCAGTATGATCTTGTTCTCCAAATACAGCTCATGTTCATGTAGCTTGGTACCCGAAGAAAACACAAACACCGTCTTCACATGATAGTCCTGTAACGAAGCAATATTGTTTTACATTTATTAAGATTAAAGGCCGAGCCACACGGGCTTGCGTGTGCGTGACGTGCGCGTGTGCGTGCGCTAAAATGTTGGAGCCGCACACGCACACGTCACGCAAGCGGTGTGCCATCTCTCATAAGCATCTGTATACTACAACGCCGCATGCGCACGTGCACGTCACGCACACGCTGCCGGTGTGCACAGGCCTTAAGACTGCAGTTGGCACGTCTAGCCTCCTGAGGCCCAGCCATATAAATGAAAAATCAAAATTTTGTACTGAAATTTGAAACTATAGTGTAGGAAATAGAGTTGATTTTGCGTTGTTTGAAAATGGAACGTAACAAAGCAAAAGCGACTCTGTTCCATTGGAATACGGTTTAAATTTTATCGAACTGAAGAAGTACTATGGGGCTGTCCATAAATTACGTCATCGATTTTTGACCCCTTCCCCTAAAATCATCCAAAAATCATACTTTGTATGACCCCGTTTCCTCCTACGTCATGCTACCATCATCCGATGTCCAGACCCCCCCCCCCCCTAATTTGAAATGACGTAATTTATGAAAGCCCCTATAAGCTGGACCTAGGATCTAGGGCCTTAGGAGGCTAATCCCGAATCGCTCGAGGATAGAAAGGCGCAAGATGTGTTAACGGAAGTTAGAGAACAACAGCTGTCTACTCTGTTCAGAAGAAATGCCGAACCACAGATATGAGGCCAAAAATAAACTCAACAGGAGGTATTTATTTTACACAGGTAGCTAACTACAGTTCTTCAACTGTAGGTAAGGTTCGGGTTAGCTTCGAAAGCGGGGTAATCTTGAAAATGGCAAATAGCTACTTAGGGGCTATTCATAAATTACGTCATTTCAAATTAGGTGGGGGGGGGTCTGGACATCGGATGACGGTAGCATGACGTAGGAGGAAATGGGGTGATTTGAAGCATGATTTTGAGGGGGGGGGGTCCAAAATCGTCAAAAATCGATGACGTAATTTATGGACAGCTCCTTACTAAAGTTTACTAAACTGATTTTAATGAAATTTGGCATAGCTGTATGAAAATATCTTTAGTAACTTTACATGCCGCTAATTAATACTTAAAAGATAATCATATAATATGATCGAACCTGTGTAAAGTCGTACTCGCCGAGGCCCTTTATCTGTTCCAGATAATCATTGTAGGAGCCCGATGTGCACCTCACGAAGCGGTACTCCTCATCTTGGAAGGCTCTAATGGCATCGGACGTGGTCAGGAGGTTGGTGTTGATGCGAACGTAGCGTGGTCTGCGGATGGCTTGTAGAAAAAAAAATTGATTGGCAGTTTTATTTTGAATATAGGAACTTGACCTATTTAATAAAAGTTAGTTTATATTCAATTTAAATTTTGGAGTTAGGTCTTTAATAAGACCTTTAAGTGTAAGGCCTGAGTGGACGCTCGAAGCGGAGCAGCAGTGGCGTCGGGCTCTCAAGTGATTTGAGCAGCGCGCACTAAGGCCGCTCCTATATGTTTGCATTTGTTTAATATGCACGCCGCACGCCCCGCCCCGCTGAACGCTCGACTCAAGCGCCCACTCAGGCCTTACACTAAGGCTGGCTTCCATTAAAGCTGACATGACATGAGACAGAGATTAAACCAATAGCATTGGTTGTCCTCTTTGCTCCTTTGGTTTATAATTATTATAAATAATGCTAATGGTCCTCCTCTCATCTCCAGGCAGCCTTAGACCTAGTATAGGTACCCATCTTAAAGCATGTAAAGGTGCATCTAGATCTGGCTTGCGCGCTATTTACAGATCACTCGTGCTGTATACCGTACTTAGATATGCATGCAAATTTATAGAGATTCTTCGAAAATGGTACATAAATAACGAGTGGCCAGATTCACTAGAAACATGTTGTAATTTGATTACTAACACAGTATCATATTTTATTTTAGTGAGTGAAGATAGTGCATATAGTAAACTGTTTGTTTCTTTGCTTATTCTGTTATAGAATTTATGTACGATACGTAACTAGGTACCTATTCGTATTTAAGTTGCTTTGTTTTAAGGACCTAGGCCCTATAGGTATATTAAGTAGCTAACATTAATTGAGTTTATATTAAAAGGTTACATATTTATTAGCATTGAATTTATGACACAATCAGTCTTACATAAACACAGGACCATGTGTATTGTTCCTACAAAAATATCTTTTACTATTTAAGACACTTTTATGATTTCACGGATTCTGAGTGGTTAAGGTAATGTCTATATCATATTCTAAAGTCAAAAAGTTAAATTACAAACAATATCTGACTAAATTAATAAAACACAGATGTAATACAGTAATTTATTTTACTAAGCCTGGCTACATTTATATTAAAGCAGCTTATCAAAATAAGTATCAATCATTAAACTAAAATACTTTCTTTCAGCAAAAAAGGAATGTTCATAAACACATCAGTCCTGTTTAAGATTTAAACTGCTTTTTTCAGTCTCTGCACCAGCATCCTTGTACGAATGTTGGTCAATTTCATTGCCATGCTCATCATACTCTTTATCATGATAAGCTTTGTATGCGTAAAGGACTATGATCAGGTTGACCACCACCACCGCAGACACCACGGACCACACCGTCCGCGTAAAGCTGTCCACCGGGTAGTAATCAGTCAGGACATGTCGCATCCCGAAGAATGCAATGAATGGCAGGGTAAACATAGCAACACTGTACAGAAACAGATTGGCTAAAGCCAGTGCTGCAAGTTTAGTCTGCTTAGGAATAAGCGGACCCTGGTCAGATGAGTCAGCCATTGTTGGAGCTTATGAGGTGATCTTAATCAATCTGAAAATAAAAAAAGTAAAATTACCTTCAGTTTTTGAATCTTCAGGATGATCAGCAGTGTATTTTTCGAATTTCTCTAGGTATGACCGTATTGTTTGTTCAGGTTTGCTTTTCCCTGGGAGAGCTTTTTTGCCAAACAACAGCTCAGTCGTTAACACTTTCGCTAGCCAGGGGTCTAGGCGAGGCTCATTTGTGATAAGGCCACTACTTTCAAACATTTTGTCAATATCAGCAGCATGTTTGATTGTTTCTGTTATCAGTGCATACAGCACATTAGTTCTCTGCAAACATTACACGTATTAAACTCTTCACTCCTTTCAAAAAGTACAAAATATAAAAAGCTGTTTCATACTCACAAAGTGACGAAGTTTGTCGTCGTACAACAATGTTTTGACGCTACCGCCTTCAGTGGAAACTTTCTTAAAAATATTAGCAGCAACCTTGTAATGTCTCGGCACTTTTACAGAATGTTCAAACATTTTCTTTTAAGTTAAAATGTGGCAAAAAACATTGCATTGCTCAATTACAATACAATCACGAGACCAATCGCAATGTCATTCATGCTGTCAAGTTTGAGGTTATAAACTATTTAGGCTATACAATAAACCGCTTAGAAATCAAACCCAATGCTTTTCTTTGAAAAATAATGAAAAATGTAATGAAAATCTTGCAATCAATCATACGAGTTTTTATTTAAATTATAAATAGACTTTCTTTAGCATTACAAAACTCTTTTAAGAACTATTTACCGTTTGCTTAGTCTACTTGAACTTTGGCTGATCGAAAATCATAACAACTTACCTTGGCCTCCAATACTTGCAATAATATAAAAAATATAAGTACCATAAACAATTTACTACTGTAGTTTATTGGTTGCACGTAATCCTTATTTACAATTTCTCAAAAACATAATTTGTGTTCGGTTCTTAGTTCACAGTTGAAGCATACGTAAATTATGTAAAAGTTTTATGTCTAGGTAATGATAACAATGTCTCCTATTATTTGTGTGTCAATGTTGTTTGTGTAATAATCATTGACAGTTTCATTTCGAATGGCGATTTGTCCCTCACAAAAATACCAGGAAACGCTATGATTCAACAGTGCGGCGGTATCAATAATAATGACTAATGTGTTTAATGTAATATTTTCAGTTGAAGGCAGCGACTCGGTCGCTATGTGAGCGTGTTATGAGTGAAAGGTTCTGAAATGTCGTGGGGGTAATTTGGACAATTTGACTGTAATCAATCAAAACAATGGTTCCTGCACCGAGCTGTCCCAACACCTGGGACTACTGGACGACGTCCCCGTCCTATATCGTTGATTTAACATGTCTGCTGCCCAACTCTGTTTACATTCCTATTACACCAAATTGGGACGCAACACTGCACGATGTGAAGGAGGTTAGTACTTGAGGGAGCACCCTGGCTCCGAGTGACTCATTCATGGTCCAAAAACCGCTTTTGAGCCACCAGAGTTCGGTAAAGTAGGTTAAACTGTTGAGTAATATGTCTAGAGATAGCTGTGATTTAGAAAGTAGATCACATTGTTTACTTGTCTGTGCACTCGATTCGAGCGTGTAGGCTGAGTTATTGCAATCTTAGTAATCAACGCATACCTACATTTTAATTATATTTATGAAAAACAAGTTTTTAGCTATTAATGAGAATGAAATCACTGATACTGTTATCTGTTGTAAAATCAAATGATCATTGTGTTTCCTTTGAATGGAAACAAAGTAACATGTTTGTTATTGATGCAAGTGTGCAATTATAGAAGATATCAAGCATTTATCAAATCATCTCATTCTATTTTTATCTAAATTGACCCTTTGTACAAGTTTATCCTCGTAAGTCCCCGCGTACATGTACAAGTACAAATTAAATTCGAGTTTTAAACTCTTATAGAAATAAAAGAGAGTTCCAAATCCAAAAGCGCAAAAATTGACTAAGGTCTTACGAAGATAAATTATAAATACCTACAGAACTTTTTGTTTTATATTAGATGCTTTTATGCTTAAGTAATGATCACATGCTAAATGTCTCATTCATTTTTTAGGATAAACTCGAAGAACCTAAATTATTTTGAAACATACTGTTCTAGCCGCATACCTATACAAATAAGAATCAGCATTTTCCAATCAGAATTTTCAAGTGGTGTAGTTTTTTTATACAATCAAATGCAAATACTCTAGTCCAACTGAAAATATATGCTATTGAAACCATTTCATACTTTGTATAGGACATTATAACTAAAACACAGTGCAGGTTTTTGATAATTGTTCTCAAACTAATAATTAATGTATATTTCAGGAGCTATGGATGAAAGCAGCGAGATATCCCTTATTTGGGATGCTGCACGAGATGTCAGACTATGTGTTCCAATTCATAAACTCGCTGGCTGTTCTCGAGGAGGTGAATGACGAGAACAAACGCCTCCGGGACATCAAACCCACCTTTGGGGTGCTCAAGATCGTGGAACGGTCTATGAGGCCCGGGGAACAGTTCCTTAATATGCAAATAAGTCATTTAATTGGAAAAGGTGAGTTTTCATTCTTTAACTGATTTGGTGCTGATGACACGCCTGCTGTGTCATCAATGTTTTTTACGTGTGGCGTATGACACGGGAGGAGTGTCATCATATTCTATGGCGCATGGCATGACTGCAGTATCACGAAATGATTGGTGCGCCACAGCCAAAAGTTTTCGAAAATGGAACACGCAACAAATCGGTTAAACAGACTGGCAAAAGCTGAAATTAAGTGTAGGTGACACTCATGTTGATGGGATATTCTTTTATATGGAATTTGACCGCTGTAGATGGGGTTCTCTCTAAAGTAACATTTCTTGTTTGGAATTAGACAATATCATAGACTTTCCCTGTTTGAAAGATTTCTCTTTTTTGATGGAGCACCAAATTAAAAATTTTCGTTTGTCACTGCGGACGAGATAAACCTTTAGAAGAGCTGTTTTTTTTTTCTTATTATTACAAATATTCTTGTGGAGCCCCAACAGAGCCTTTGGACAGAGGACCCTGGGGGTCCACAGAGCATACTTTGAGAATGGCTGTCATAGACAGTTGCCTTCCCCATATCGTTAATGCTATTAAGTTGCTTAGAGCAGGCAGAAATATAACGCAGATTGGCCCTGGGTAGCCGACTCTTTCCCACCCTCTTTTTGGGGGGTAGCCAAGGCAAAATCTTATGGCTACCTGTGGTTACCGGTCTAGATCAGCTTTCTTTGACCCAATTAAGTATTGTGCCAAGCGCCTGTGACAAAAGTGTATAGTCCACTGCACTTAGCCCACTTCCACTACTTCTTCTTTCTCGGTCGCTCTTTGCTGAGGATCATGATCATTATGCTCCGTCTTCACAGTGCGATCATAAGCCATATCGGTCATGCACTGCATGTTGCCGCCAACCACCCTCTTTACAACATCAGACCATCTTGAGGGTGCTTTTCCTCGCACTCCCACTACACTGAGAATAAATAAATTCCATGTGTCCTGGTTCTGAGATGATAAAGATACCAAAATGTTGTTTCAAAGTTTAAGAAGTTTATCAAAAAACATTTTTCAACAGACATATGTCCAATGGGAAAATGATTCTCTTATCTAATAGTCCTTGGCCATGTGGTAATACCATATGAATATATTTGGGAGCTAACTTGTTTCTATTTCCTTTACATTATCCTTATTCAGTTCATATATGTCCTTATATCCTTGTAGAAATTTTATCACCAGACTGGATGGGCCATTTTAAGGAAAGTTTTCCATAAAATTAGGAATATGTAATGATATTTTTATCTAAAATCACGAGGCCTTTCGATCCTGATAGGAGAAAAAGTACAGTAGAACTCAATATAATTAATTAATGTAATTATATTAATGTATATAATTATGTAATAATATTACGCAAAACTGTGTGTAGGGGGCGCCACTACCACTATCCATCACAATCTGGGGGTCTACCACGTATAAGAAAACCGAAATTTCCTTATCTATCCTCTCTATTACTCTTGCATATTCGAGTGATAAAGAGGCAGATAACGTTTCCCGGTAGGCCCTTGTTAACCAACCGCTTGTGACTCTTCATCTGTGAACTTTTAAACCATATTATGCTTGAAAATATCACAGACACTTTCAATGTCTTCAGATAACATTTCATACCACACCATTTGTGTAGTCATGTTTTATAAGTCAATACATAATCCAATATACTGTATATGTCTAATAAGTCTAATAATAACATGAAATGAAGTGTTCAATGTGGTTTCCTGTTGAGATTAGTCATAGGTGAAAGTGAATGTGCCCATACTAGGACATGGCTTGCATAATATGTACATTAGTGGGCATGTATTGTGAATATTATGATAGTGCATAATAAGTTAATGAATCATACACCTTGTCTTAAAATGCGACAAGATTAAATAAGGTAGGTAGGTATTAATACTCCTCTTGATGAGGCTAGAATCGTATAAAATTCAAAATGATTGGGAAGCAAATTAACCAATCTAGCTATCATTTTAGCACGTAGAATATTAAAAGAGAGCTTAGGAAAATGAAAACTTTTGTTTCCCTTGTCCCAGGTCTAAACGACACCTATTGTCTCCCTTGTCCCAGGTCTAGATGATAACTATTGACTCCCTTGTCCCAGGTCTAAATGATGACTATTGTCTCCCTTGTCCCAGGTCTAAATGATAACTATTGTCTCCCTTGTCCCAGGTCTAAATGATAACTATTGTCTCCCTTATCACAGGTCTAAATGATAACTATTGACTCCCTTGTCCCAGATCTAAATGATAACTATTGTCTCCCTTGTCCCAGGTCTAAATGATAACTATTTGTCCCAGGTCTAAATGATAACTATTGTCTCCCTTGTCCCAGGTCTAAACGAGTTCGACAACCTCCGAAGTTCAGAAGTAAATGACTTCCGGACCCGAACCCGGTACATAGCTGAGGAGAGTCTCGTGAAGCGCGCCAGAGCGACCCCACTAGAGAGGCTACGGTACCAATGTCCGCCGAGATTAGCCAAGAGTCATATAGTGCATCGGACCTTGCAGAGTCATCTTAGTAGCAACAAATTCTATTTGACCACCACCGTCGTTGATATAGATGTGAGTAAATAATATAAGGATTTTAATGGCTTGGAAATATGTATGTGACACTTGCAGAGGCTGTGGTGACCACTTTCCATCAGAAGGGCTGCAGGCTTGTGTTTTTTTACAAGTAGTCACACTATTTACTACTTCGTTTTCATCTAATATTGTTAGATTGTTGTATTAGAAATTAAAGTTACTATAAAATTGTAGTAAACATGTGCTGTTTACTACAAACATTAATAAAGATAAAGTTGTTATCATTGTTACATTGTATCATATTATGATATTAGAAACACAAGTGTTTACTAGAAAACAGAGAGTTAGTCGAAAACACAGATCACATCCCACTACACAACGCATTAAGACAACTCTCACTCATCGACTATCAGTGTCACTCCCATATAAGTCAAATATGAGCACTTATAGCTCAGTTACTCCAACAAAAAGCGGCAGTAGAGCGATTATTTACTCATATTATAAACATTATAAATGTGAATTTTTGAAAGTTATTATATTTGGATGCCACTCAATCAGATAGCTTTAAACCTTGATCAATAACCCGAGAATCTTCATTATGGTTGGCGTAGTACGGTCAAGGAATTTAATATCCGTACCATTTCGTACCTTGTCACAGTGACAATAGTATGAGGTACCTAGTGACTTTCATATTGATTTTTCACTATGGCAAGGTACGAAATGGTATGGATATTAAATTCTTTGACTGTACATTAGGTACGTTTGAAAGTCTTCGTACATTCAGCATCAAATAGCAAGTGATGGCTAAAGTGGCCTAATATATCGTAACACATCCTTATTTCAATAGTAACAAAGATGTGTCACGATATCGCTGGGCCAATATTACACGGTTCTGTGTTTCACTTTTGTAGAACTTAAATTTGAACAGTGTCATAGTGACATTAAGTCGAATCTCGACTGTCTTGAAAATGTAACATATAGATGGTCAAGCAAATCTTGTCAGTAGAAAAAGGCGCGAAATTCAAATTTTCTATGAGACGCTATCCCTTTGCGCCTACATTTTTCAAATTTGCCGCCTTTTTCTACTGACAAGATCTGCTTGACCAAGTATAGAACCGTGTAATATTGGGCCAGCGATATATTTGGCCACATTGGTCATCATCTCTGATGCTGACTGTACATTTATAATGCGAGGTCTAATATAGGTAGTCCATGGTTCGAAAGCTAATAGAATCGTGTTTATCAAATAAGTGGGACATACCTAGATAACGTCTACACGTGTATTCTGCAATATAAATAAAATAAATATTAATCGTTTCTCTTAATCCGCTTCTATTCTTTGAACACAATAAATTTTGTTACGTATTTATAAGTATTGAACACGAAACTATTAGTTTTTTTTTTAAATGTGTCCCTTGCCAAGATTTTCCACGTGTTTAATGTTTTAAGTGGATTTTGATGTAAAACTAAGGGAGCTAAGATATAAAAAGATATGTATAATATAAAAAGTCGTCGAGTTGCGGAAAATCGCCCGAACTACTACAATATAAAAAGTCCCTGCGTACAATTTTTGGTACATATTCCAGAATCTATTTTGAACCTTTATTGTGTAGCTAAGGTTCCAATTTCAAAAACAAAACAATTGCTTCTGGGTCTCAGGCGGTTAGGGGTGTCCAAAAATTAAGTGCGGTGTTTCTGAGTAAATTTTATTGTTAAAAATATATGATATTTGCCAAGACAATTGTCATTGGCAGCCTACAGTCAGCATCAAAAATAGCAGATCAGACTACGAGTCAAAAATATCTACCATTCGTTAATAACATAAATAAAAGAGATACCTAGGTAGTAGGTATGCTTTTGTATGAGGAATAATAATTCTTTATTAATTGACTCCCTGCTACCGATGTGCCATCGGAAAGTTTCCTAAAATTGCGAAATTTCGACATTGAATGATTTCGGAAACTTTTCATGTTTTTATACGGGGAATGAAATTTTCCGTTTCCAAAATGAAAATTTTCCTAAAATCTCCGGGAACTGATCCAACTTTGAAACTTCCCATAACTTGCACGTCTGAAGGTACTCCGTGCAACAATTTATATTACAATAACAACAACGTACAGATGTAGTAATAATTGCTTTCCATCTTATTTTCTCGGAAACGTTCATATTTGTCATGCTACTTCAGTCAACCTCAGTACTTTTTGTACCGCGACTGACTGAAATAGCAAGACACGTTCGTACGTTTTCGTGAAAATACGATGGAAAATAATTATGCACTATACTGCAAAACGTAATTCAAGACCAATAAAAGTAAGACAATGTTGCCACTTTTTACTAGCGCGTCTTGTATTTATGTAAAAATAAGTAAATAGAAGTACTTTTTTTATATTGTAGGAGTAAAATTACTAATAAATAAATTATCTTAGCGTGATTATTTATCAAAAGGAATTTACTATTCTACAAACAAATTATTGCAGTGGCAACATTGTCTTACTTTTTTTGGTCTTGAATTACGTTTTGCAGTATAGGCACATCTGTAATTCTTCTACCTAATTTTTAATAATCTTCATCATGTTCCTCGGTTTCTTCTTCAGGCAACTCTTCTTCGTCTTCTTTCCCTTCTGCTAGCCATTGCACCATCAGCTCTTTTGCTTCGGCCCTAAAGCACCAGGAAATGTTAGTTAGGTACGATTGAGTTCTCAAACATCTTTACAAGCCAAAATTATAAAAATATATTTAAGTACCTACATTAAGACTTTATTGTCGTTGTCTGAGAGGCGTGTAATGGTACATTGTGCAACATGGGGCGTAAGTTGAATATTGCAAACGAGAGTAAGTTAAATCGCGACGGCTTGCCGGAGCATTATGGCACTAGAAACTTCATAACTCCCTAGGGAGAACGCTTTTTCTATAACTCCCGCTAAACCTGCGTGCAATTCCACATTTACTGAGCGAGTGTGATGAAAATATATTTTTCATCACACTTGCTCGGAAAAGATGTATTTACACGTAGGGCTTGCGGGCGGGAAATTGAAATTTTCGCCCTAGGGCGGAAAAAATCTTTTCCGAGCAAGTGTGATGAAAAACACTTATTTACACGTAGGGCTTGCGGGCGGGAAATTGAAATTTTCGCCCTAGGGCGGAAAAGTGTTTTATACAGAAGTTTGTTTTTATTAATTCTCCTTTTTTTCCTTACAAGTGTGATGAAAAACATTGTGTGTGCCACGGGCGGTAAAGAAATTCCGAACTCGTGAACATTTTAAGCCCTCGCTTCGCGTCGGGCTTAAAATTGACACTCGTTCGTAATTTCTTATTTACCGCCCTTAATACACAATGTACTATTACAGTACATACGGTGCTACTTTACCGCCCTAGGGCGGGATTAAGGACAATACGTGCCTATGTAAAACATTTAAAGGGCCCGTATATGTACTGTAAAACGTACAATACACGTGCGAAAAGGTAAATCGCAACTCGTGTCGATTTAAAACACTCCCTTCGGTCGTGTTTCAATTTATCGCCACTCGTTGCGAATTTCCTACTTTTCGCACTTTTATAGTAATGTACTATTTTTAACCGACTTCCATTTCATAGAAGGAGGAGGTTCTGTATTCGGTTGTGGCTATTTTTTTTTTTTTTTTCTATGTACGTTCACCGATTACTCCGACATCCGTAGTCCGATTTGAGTAATTCTTTTTTTGATCGAAAGGAGCTACCTCCGAGTTGGTCCCATTTTAATTTGGTTCTGTTCTGATGATGGGATCCATGAAGAATTGAGGGAACTCTTCAAATTTTAAAGGCACATGCATGGTGATTTGAGTGTTTTCTTAAGCAACTCGAGCATTTTCTCCCGAAAACCACCACTTTGATGAAGTAGACCTGATGATGATGATTGTTTTGATGATAATGATGATGATTTTTTAAATGTAGTACGTTCACCGATTACTCCGACATCCGTAGTCCGATTTGAGTAATTCTTTTTTTGTTTGAAAGGAACTACCTCCGAGTTGGTCCCATTTTAATTTGGTTCTGTTCTGATGATGGGATCCATGAGGAATTGAGGGAACTCCTCAATTTTTAAAGGCACATGCATAGTGATTTGGGTGTTTTCTTAAGCAACTCGAGCATTTTCTCCCGAAAACCACCACTTTGATGAAGTAGACCTGATGATGATGATTGTTTTGATGATAATAATGATGATTTTTTAAATGTAGTATGTTCAGCGATTACTCCGGCACCTGTGATCCGAATTGAGTAATTCTTTTTTTGTTTGGAAGGAGTTGCCTCCTAGGTGTTTTCGTATTATTTTTGGTTCTGGTCTGATGATGGAATCCATGAGGAACTGAGGGAACTCCTCAGTTTTTAAAGGCACGTGTAAAGTGATTTCGGTGTTTTCTAAAGTAACTCAAGCATTTGCTTCCGAACACCGCCAATTTGATGTAGTGCAAGTGTAGCCTTACCACGAGTTTGACATTGACATATTCGCTAAGTTAGCGACGCTAACGTCTTCGTAACTAACTTTTTATGCATCTCGCTCGCACTAATATGCCAATACGAGCGAGATGCAAAGAAAGTAAGTTACACACACGCTAGCGAATAAATCAATGTCAAACTCTTGGAAAGCTGGTAAGGCTACTGATCGGGGGTTAGGGTTAGGAGTTAAGGGGTCGGGGATAAAGGGGTGGGGTAATGGTGGTTGTAGGGCTGCTGGTTCAGGGCCGAGGGGTACATGGATCAGGAGTTGATACGCTGTGAGGTAGAGTGATCGGGGGGGTTGAGAGATTGGGTCAGTGGCGGGGCGGAGGATGGATTTAGTGTAGTGACAGGAATTGTAATTTCCCAGACGGACTCGAGAAAATTCCTGATTACATATTTATTAAAGTAGATACACGAATTTAGTATTAATCATGATGTTATTTTTCATTCACGCGTCGCGCTCTTAACAATGCGTTAAAACTAAAAATGGAAAAATAAAAACTTTTTACAAAAAAAAGAAAACCGACTTCAAAAAGGATGAAATAAAATATTATCCATTTTAAGTCTATGCGTTACCAACTGATATGTTTGAAGTCGGTGCCAAGCCAAGTAGTAACAATACCCGTCAAATATAATCAGCCTTATGACTATAAATACCATTAGAACTGTATTAATAACTATTATAAATGTGTAAGTAATTCTGTCTGCCTCTTTGTCACCTTTTCATGGCTATACAACTGAACCGCTTTAGGTGACATTTGGCAAGAAAGTAAATTCCTTGAATTGTTTTATATTATGAAACGTAGTTCTCTGAATAAGGGACGGGAAATAACTTCAGTCCCAATCTCACGCTTGCGTGCCGACTAACATGGTACGGACTGTGCTAAGAAGGTTTGATCGTGTGTTCTGAGGTGTGTTCTTAGGTACATTCGACGTCAAAGATATGGTTACACTTTTGCACCTTACTCCTTTGTAATAAGACGAAAAGTGTAAACATATTTTTAACGTCAACTGTACCTACAGAAAGTACGTTAATTGTCGTCGTGTAAGGCAAACCAACGTACATCCTTATCGATTCGCACCAAAATCATGGTATGCTTCCAAAGTTGGCTTGGCACCGACTTCAAACATATCAGTTGGTAACGCATAGACTTAAAATGGATAATATTTTATTTCATCCTTTTTGAAGTCGGTTTTCTTTTTTTTGTAAAAAGTTTTTATAAACTTGTAGAATTGTTTGTGAATTTAACTGGACAGTATCTAGGTACAACAAACAAATAATAATAAGAGAAAAGTAAAATGAAACTGTCCCGCTCCCCAATAGAATATTGTTTGCAGGGGGTCCACTATCTCTGCAGCTGATAGTAAATACATGGTTAGATCTTATTGCTATTGGAGGCCAAGGAAGAAAAGAAAGGGGAAGGAAGGAACGAGGCTTATGTGGGTTTATTTTGATAATTATTACCTCTGTAAAATAAAGGCATGCTCACATGATATAGATCATGTATTTTGAGGAAGTGCTTAAACACAGCGGTTGGAAAATTTTAATACTTTCCTGTTTTGCAATAGTAAAGGGATTCGATAGTTGTTACAATGCTAATGGCTAATCGAGAGTGACGACTCCCTTGTTGATCCTCTTGAGTCGCAGCAGCGTGACTAACATTTCGTCTTCCCCTGCACCGCCCATGTACAAACAACCCTACATTAAATTAACCTCTCTTCAGGAGTGACGACTTCCTTGTTGATCCTTTTGAGTCACAGCAGCGTGGCTAACATCTCGTCTTCCCCTGCACCGCCGATGTACGGACAGCCCTACATTAAACTAACCTCTCCTCAGGTGTGACGTGTTCTTTGTTGATCCTCTTGAGTCGCAGCAGCGTGGCTAACATCTCGTCTTCCCCTGCACCGCCGATGTACGGACAGCCCTACATTAAACTAACCTCTCAGGAGTGACGACTTCCTTGTTGATCTTCTTGAGTCGCAGCAGCGTGGCTAACATCTCGTCTTCCCCTGCACCGCGCGTGTACAGACAACCCTACATTAAACTAACCTCTCCTCAGGAGTGACGTGTTTCTTGTTGATCCTCTTAAGTCGCAGCAGCGTGGCTAACATCTCGTCTTCCCCTGCACCGCGCGTGCACAGACAACCCTACATTAAACTAACCTCTCCTCAGGAGTGACGAGTTCCTTGTTGATCCTCTTGAGTCGCAGTAGCGTGGCTAAAATCTCGACTCGGATGCCGGCCTCGTCTTCCTCCGCTGCAGCATTGTCTTGCCCTGTACCACCCATATATGGGCAACCTTTCATTATCAACGTTTGTAGGTTTGGTAACACCTGGAAGGAACACAAATATGAAAAAAATTGACTTACTCATATGGTATTTGGTAAGGCAAATACTACTTCGAATTATATATCGAACTATAGATTTCCCTAAAAGTAAATGACCATGAACAAACAAGAATATGACTTACTTTACCTTTAACTTCTTCACTTGTATTAACGTCCGCACCTTACAAGCTCTCAGATTAATGTATTCCAATTTCTCATTAGCCTCACTGAAACCGTCTAACAATTTTATCGGATTACCACGAACATGCAATATTCTCAAATTCACCAGATTCTCTATACCAACTAGACTTGTTATTTTATTCCCAGCTAAATACAAACTGTCCAAGTTTGGGAAATTCACATTGCTTATATCTTGAATATGATTGTGACGAAAATCGAGGCATCGAATAGTTGGCATTCTATTGTCGAAATGTATCTTTTCTATTTTATTATCCGCTACCTCGAGAGTGCTCAATTCTGGTTGGTAGACGTCGTGAACCGATTTCAAATAGTTGCCGTTCATAATAATAACTTGAAGGTATTTCATTCTTGGCAAAGCAGCGGAGATGAGTGAGTTTGTGTCAGCTTGTATAAGGACGAGGTGGGGAAGGTCTTTAATGACTTCAAGGGCCTTTTGCTGTAGATGGTTGTTGGATACGTCCAGGAATTGTAGATGTGGGAAGCATTTGATAGCGCTGATGTCTGTTAGATTTAGGTTTGTTATTGTAGCTTTCAGGTAGGTGTATCTGGGACAAAAAAGACATGTCATGGAAATATATGTACCTATTATGTTTGTAGGTTATATTATAGGCTAGATATTATTGAGATTTCTGATAGATAGAAATCGCTACATATCCTAAATATCAAGTTATTAAGAATAATTATCGCACACCACTTACTATAGGACCTGTAGCCGCTGCTGGAGTTGGTGTGTACATCTTTTTGATTGTCATCTTTTTACTTAAGTATTTTTATTACAAAAGAAAGTTCGATAAAAAATAAAGATTGATGGTAACAGAATTGTATAAAATTTAAGGTTAGGTACCGGTAAAAAAATACAGATCAAATAAACAGTGAAAAGGTGATAAAAAATATTTACATTAAATGATACCTAACACAAAAAATAAAACTAATGCGCTAGTAATAGCGCCAGCGCTATTACTAGCGCTGGCGCTGGCCTAGCGGTAAGAGCGTGCGACTTTCAATCCAGAAGTCGCGGGTTCAAACCCCGACTCGTACCAATGAGTTTTTCGGAACTTATGTACGAAATATCATTTAAGACCAGTTGCTTTTCGGTGAAGGAAGCTGCTGCTTTTCGGTCTCTAGTTTCTCCTTTGGATTAGAAGGTCAGGCCTGTTAGAAATCTACAAACTATAACTATGTAGTTGTACCTGTGGGTATGATATGTTGTCTGCTCTAGTATAATACAGTCTTGCCGACAAAGCTCAATCGGACGCTGACCTTAGAGCGCTTCAGCCGTCTGGGAGACGTAATATTCTTCAGTGCCTCCCTCTGTAGCATGCTCCATCTCTTTGTATCTGTGTACCTGTAGGTCAGATGAAACGTTGTCTGCTCTAGTGTACTCACCCGTCGCCTTCAGCAGTCTTGCCGAGAAAGCTCAATCGGACGCTGACCTCAGAGCGCTTCAGCCGTCTCTTCACACATTCTGGGAGACGTAATATTCTTCAGTGCCTCCCTCTGTACCATGCTCCATCTCTTTGTATCTGTGTACTTGTGGGTCAGATGAAACGTTGTCTGCTCTAGTGTACTCACCCGTCGCCTTCAGCAGTCTTGCCGAGAAAGCTCAATCGGACGCTGGACCTCAGAGCGCTTCAGCCGTCTCTTCACACATTCTGGGAGACGTAATATTCTTCAGTGCCTCCCTCTGTACCATGCTCCATCTCTTTGTATCTGTGTACTTGTGGGTCAGATGAAACGTTGTCTGCTCTAGTGTACTCACCCGTCGCCTTCAGCAGTCTTGCCGAGAAAGCTCAATCGGACGCTGACCTCAGAGCGCTTCAGCCGTCTCTTCACACATTCTGGGAGACGTAATATTCTTCAGTGCCTCCCTCTGTAGCATGCTCCATCTCTTTGTATCTGTGTACCTGTAGGTCAGATGAAACGTTGTCTGCTCTAGTGTACTCACCCGTCGCCTTCAGCAGTCTTGCCGAGAAAGCTCAATCGGACGCTGACCTCAGAGCGCTTCAGCCGTCTCTTCGCACATTCTGGGAGACGTAATATTCTTCAGTGCCTCCCTCTGTACCATGCTCCATCTCTTTGTATCTGTGTACCTGTAGGTCAGATGAAACGTTGTCTGCTCTAGTGTACTCACCCGTCGCCTTCAGCAGTCTTGCCGAGAAAGCTCAATCGGACGCTGACCTCAGAGCGCTTCAGCCGTCTCTTCACACATTCTGGGAGACGTAATATTCTTCAGTGCCTCCCTCTGTACCATGCTCCATCTCTTTGTATCTGTGTACTTGTGGGTCAGATGAAACGTTGTCTGCTCTAGTGTACTCACCCGTCGCCTTCAGCAGTCTTGCCGAGAAAGCTCAATCGGACGCTGACCTCAGAGCGCTTCAGCCGTCTCTTCGCATATTCAGGGAGACCGATTGTCTCCTCTGTACCCTGCTCCTCATTAACTCCCTGCTCCTCACTAACTCCCTGCTCCCTTAACTCTGGTGTGCTTGACTCTTGGCTCCTTTGTGCCTGTAGATCGGTGTGTATATCGGTAAGATAAATAAGCAGCCAATCTTGTTAAGATTGTATATATGTCGCAGTCAGTCGTATAATCCGCCGTATTACGCTAGCCGTTTTTAAAAACAGGGGCGTTTTAAAATGCGGCGGTTCGACGATTAGCCGGATTGTCATTGCGATACGTTCTTCAATAAGGCGGCCTACGTTTAGCCGCATCGTACTACTATTTAGATTGTAGAGTGACCTGTTCTTTCGGTCGCCTACGTAACCGGAGTTTGACAATGTTTGCAATTTAATTTATTTTTACCATGATCCCACCGCCCTACATTGTGTTTCTTTTCCAAAACATTTCCTTCACAACACAACTATTTAATTAAGTTGTTGTTGCTTCGCAAACCGCTCAGAAATAGGAGCCCCGCCGGGCTCCGTCTAGTTGAGTTGCGAAGGAAATGTTTTTTGAAAATATACAGTCCGACGAACTCCAGATTTGATGGACACACAGCGTTTTTCATAGTTTGTTGTTATGTCAGGCAGCGCCACGAGTGTTAAAAATGGGAACTAAAATCTGTCAAAGCGTATTGTTTTATCCACGTTATAGTCTGTGCGGAAAGCGAAGAGTCGTGGAGTGTATTGGGCCTCATACATTCCAAGACTATTCTCTTTCCGCACAGACTATAAATGTTATAATCAACGTCAATTGCAATAAAAATCACACGGAAACTAGACTTTATTTGCATAGAGTGACGAATCCAGCAACATAAAAACAAGTCTGATGTATTTAAAAGGTACTTAAATACACAATAAAGTACGTAGCGGCCCCCTTTTTTCAATATATTTCGTTAAATTTAAATAATCACGATTATTTAGCTGTGGCGCTAGTGTGCACGGTGAAGGGCTCTTAAAGTTGGCTCGATAGAAAAAAACACCAAACATATTTTCAATTAAATCGTTACCCTGCGTAGTTGCGTACCATAGCAGTATAATATTAGTATACTTCAACTTCAAAAATAATTTATTCAAGTAGGCTTAATAAATTGATTTTGACAAGTCATACAGAGTATACGTAAATATTACAATGATTAATTAAAACAAAAATAATAATAATACGATACATAACAATGGGGTTGGCCGGTGGAAGTTTTTAGCAGATGGCGCCATCATAGCTTGCCCTGTCAATCCCTAGAATTGTGTCAAATTTTTGTTTTTTTTTAATACCCTGGATGCCAGCCCTTCAAGCCAAATCTCATAAAAAAAGGGGCAAGCTATGATGGCGCCATCTATGCAAACCTTTGACAGTTGCCAACCCCATTCTACATGAAATTAAAGCTCTCCAAAGGGACTCTACGTGTTGGATCAATATCCCCACGCAAGCCTATCAAAAGACCGGGATTTATTGATCCTTCCGGCCGGTTTCGACCAAGGCGACCACTACGACTCCTAGTTAGTTCGGCGCTCGTGCGCCCGAATATGGCTGACGTAGCCGATCTTTGAGGTGAACCCCCGCGCACATTGAGGGCACGTGAGAACGCCAGCCACATAGTGGTAGTGAATGGAAGCAGGCTGGCGTGCTTTTAGCTCGTCGCGTTTAACGTCGAGGTCAACTTTACGTTGCTCCTCGAAATCGCGCACTTTGTCATGCACCAGCCTGCGCCACTCAGGACGCTGTGCTGCCAAACCTTCCCACTGAGAGGGCTCGATGTTGCATCTTTTCATGTGCCGTTTCTGAACATCTTTGTATCGGAGGAGTTGCCCGCCAAGTTTCCGCTTACCCTCCTCTAGCTCAGAAAAAAAGATGCGCTTTGCCACTCTCTCCTCCGCCATACGCGATACATGACCGCACCACCGAAGTTGTCGATGCATTAAGTAAGCCTCTAGTCCACCGACCTTGGCGCGTCGCAGAACTTCGGTATTTCGCACTCGGTCAGACCACTTAATGTTCATAATCTTACGTAAGCATTTGAGGTGGAACTGGTCTAAGGTACGAATGTGATGACGGTACACGCACCACGTCTCGGAAGAATATAAAAGGTTAGGCAGCACGATCGCCATGTAAACCGAAATTTTGGTGGCCAGTTTTAGGTCGTGCGTGCAGAAGACCTTGGAACACAGTTTTCCAAACGCTGCAGCTGCAGCGCCGATCCTGCTGTTGATCTCAGCGTCAAGGTCACACTTTGACGTTATAGTGCTTCCCAGATACCGGAATTTATTGACCTGCTTCAGCACGTCCTCACCAAGCTGTACGGCTAGTGTCTCGTGACCATGTGAGTCCAAAGACAACACCTCCGTCTTTTTAACACTAATTTTGAGGCCGAACTTGCAGCAGGCTTGGTGAAAAGCAGACATCAACTGTTGCAGGCCATCTGGGGATTCTGCAAGAAAGCACAGGTCGTCAGCATACATGATATCTGTGATCAATGCATGTGAAACCTTCGTTTTCGCCCTAAATCTGGCCAAGTTAAAAACACTGCCATCGGTACGGAAGCGTATGCGGACACCTTCGGATACTGTTTGTAAGACTTCCTTGACTACAACTGCAAAGTATAAAGCGAACAGTGTAGGGGCTAGGACACACCCTTGTTTCACCCCACAGGTAACGGGGAAGAAATCTGACTGTTCACCGTCTACGGCGACGCAGCACTGCATGTCGTCATGCAGGAGTCTCAGAAGTCTCACAAGACTAAGTAGGCCCGTCACTAATATGCAATCGCTCGATGCATGTTTCCCGCGGCGCCCCATATATTTTATCTCCTAATTTCCTGGCTTTACGCACCCATGGGGCCTGATGCCAAATGCCGAGGAAAATGTGCAAACCTTTACCTTAAGTACTTTTTCTTTTCCTGCCACTTGAATAGCAAATCGGGATTTCAACATTATTTATGCAAATTCGGAGGCTAATAAATTATTTAGGCGATTCTCTGTTCTTTAAATGCATCAACAATAAATTATGTAAGCAACTTTAGGTTTTGGCAGTTGTCGCGTTGACATAACTGACATAATTTACGTAATAGTTTTAATACTCTAGTCATTCCAAACTTGTAAAGAGTTTAAAATTTGGTAAAAATAAGTATAGTCGCACCAAACAAAGTCTGCAGCGGATTTGATAGCCCACGGCAGTGTAAATTATGGAGTGTAGAAGTAATCTCTACCTTCCATAGTGTAAATGTTATGTAAACGTCATAATTTCATAGAAGTTTGACGTTTAAAATGACACTTGCACTGCGTGGGCTATCAAAATCGCTGCAGACTTTTTACGGGTGACTATACTTAATGAGGGGTGTGTCATTTACCAAGGAATCAATCTAAAAGATAAATTACCTACCTTCGGACCAAGCTATCGGAACGTTAGAGATACCGCAACGCATAACAGAACCACACAATGCAATGCAATGTATACAGATGCAGAATGTACTTATAGAGACCCAAAATTGCATGCAAGTTCTTGCTAGTCTAAACCTCGCTTATGGATGCCCGAGGTGTTCCATGTGCGTTGCTGACCCTAACACTCCGCACCCTCGTTGAGCTCTCGCTACCTTACCAGCAGAGGGGTATGTTGTACTAACATTACATCTCTTTTCCAGTTCTCCACCACGACCCACGCGCCAGCGATGTCCACGCCCAGACAGCACATAGAATACATTCTACTCAGAAGGGCCATGCGGCACACCAATCTGGACAGGCACAAATACGTGCTAAAAGTGGCCGGGCGCGAGGAGTACCTATTAGGAGACCACCCGCTGATACAGTTCCTCTATATACAGGAGACACTGTTGAGAGACGAAGTGCCGCATGTGATGATTGTCAATATAGACAAGCTATCGTTGTCGGGTGAGTTTTTTTTTTAACTTTTTTTTTTAAATTAATGATGAGATTTGTATTCTGAGAAAATATCGTGCACCTTAGTGAGACAGCTAAAGAAAATTTCGCAATACCTACTATGATGTTTGTTTTGTGGTAAGTCAATCATCGATTTCCCCAATATTACCCCGGCTACACACGTTAACTATAAATCGTAGCGATTAATCTGTGCAGTCCGATTTGCGCAGTTTTATCTACCGTGTGTATGACAAATCGTTACGATAATCGACAACGATTTGTCATACACACGGTAGATAAAACTGCGCAAATCGGACTGCACAGTTTAATCGCTACGATTTATAGTTACTTGTGTAGCCGGCATTAATATCCTATTATTAAGATTGATCAGGTGCTCAGTATGACAAAAGAGAATGTAAGTAGAGTTAGACCAAGAAAAGTCTGCAGCGATTTTGATAGCACACGCAGTGCGTGTTACTTATACGTCATAATTTCATAGATGTTTAAAATACAGACTTTTAGACTTTTCTTAGTCTATTTCTAGAACGTAATGTATTCTTTTGTCTCTGGTATGACTACACGAGCTCGGGACGTAAAGAAAAATATTTATATGATAAGCACGAATATTTGGCTCATCGCGGGTCGACCCTGAAACTACCAGAACCATCTATAGCAATCTTTCCAGTGCTTTCAACAATGTAGGCACTATTGATTCATAGACATTATAGACAAAAATACTCGGATCCACACATTATCCTCAATACAAAATAGAATGAAAATAAAATAACAACCATATCATTGCGGTACCTATTCATACTCACGCATCGGATCTCGCCGGTTTTCCTGTTTATCGCAAAACGCGACAAAAGGAAGTGAAAAACAAACTTTGCGACAAAGTAGCTGAACTATTGAACTGTACTACTCCTTTGGGGTTATATTTACATCTTTAAAAAAGGAAAAAGTTTTAGCATCGTTCTAGATCTAGAGACACGGTTTTTTTTTCTGTACATTGGATAAAACCCGGTCGTTTTTAGCATTGTTAGTCTTACCAGTTGAGAGGCGTCCATCAGTATGCACAATTTTCAGACAGTATAAATTTTCCTTGAGCTTTCGGAGACCAGAAAAGTAATTTTAGCTCCGGGTTTCCTACGAATATTTATGACGCGCCGGTACTGAGCCTGACCAAGCCTTACATAATTCGATCTCCATTTATTGTTTTGTAAGAAAAAAAACACAATAAAACAAACATAGATATTTTTTTGGTTAATGGTAGGTTTAAAGGAACACAAACACAGATTAATTAAGCAATATTTTTATTACAATACTATCAGACTATAACTAATAATCTCCACCAATTTTAAAATTAAGTACACAAAAACCATATTAAACCTCAGATCAAATAAGAGAAATCTAGTCACTATGAGTATGTATTACGAGTATACTGGCATATATTTATCATCGTTGTTATGGATGACGCTGTTCATAACTTGAATCTGTTTATAATAATCATATTGAAAGGAACATACAAATATCAGTAAAACTATATTTGATTACTATTCTTTTTTCGCCTTCTTACACAATATTTTCGCAAACAATCCCCCTACAAATTTAAAAACAGCTTTGAAAATAGCGTAAATAACATATAAGACTACAAATACTAAAGTTACGATCACACAAATGACATCTAGCGGCGATGTACAAAACGACGTTGTATTCAGCTTCTGTGGTAGTGAGGGCGGCGCGGTGCGGTGCCGAGCTACATACTCCGTCCAATAGACGGCGCTGTCCATAACTGGTAGCGGCCGATCGTGCCAAAGCTGAGAGATGCGCTTGGCGTTTGATTGCATTCTGGAAACAAAACGTTTAGAGTTAGACCAAGAAAAGTCTGCAACGACTTTTATACGACTTCGCGGATGCATGAGCGGGTAGACACTACTTTTACAAATGTTTATAAAATTATTTGCATTGTATGCAATACTATATGATAATTTTTAATTTGTTATTCCTGAAGTGGGCGGTTTAAGGGCTGATTTAGACGGCGCGCGAACTCGCATGCGATGTTACGTTACATTGCGGACTGATGGTTACGTTCAATTCAACCGACCGTTCAAAACCCGCAATGGTATGAAACTCGTTCTCGCATCGTCTAAACCAGTCCTAAATACTAATGTCATCTGCGCGTGTACATTTCGTTTTAAGGACATCAACGCAAACGTTTTTAGGGTTCCGTACCCAAAGGGTAAAACGGGACCCTATTACTAAGACTTCGCTGTCCGTCCGTCCGTCCGTCCGTCTGTCACCAGGCTGTATCTCACGAACCGTGATAGCTAGACAGTTGAAATTTTCACAGATGATGTATTTCTGTTGCCGCTATAACAACAAATAGGTACTAAAAACAGAATAAAATAAAGATTTAAATGGGGCTCCCATACAACAAAAGTGATTTTTGACCAAAGTTAAGCAACGTCGGGAGTGGTCAGTACTTGGATGGGTGACCGTTTTATTTTGCTTTTTTTTTGTTTTTGTTTTTTGCATTACGGTACGGAACCCTTCGTGCGCGAGTCCGACTCGCACTTGCCCGGTTTTTGTTGTTTTCCCATTATAACCTTCTCATACTTACTTCTCCGAAGTCAGTTCTCTAATAGCTGCCTCCAAGTTGTTACTATCAATCTCCTCAAAGAACAGCGTAAGTCCTAATCCGCTTTGTCGGGCTGAAGCTGCATTGCTGAACTGGTCGCCGAAGAACGGTACAGTCAGCAGGGGTTTACCGCAGTGGGCCGCTTCTGACATGCTTAGCATGCCGCCGTGGGATATGAAGGCTAGGACTTTTGGGTGACCTGAAAAATATTTGAAAATGTTGATGTACAGTCAGCAGCAGAAGTCGCTATACACTCCAGGTGCTCAAAGAGAGGTAAACGTTTAAACTGTCAAAAAGTTGTTGACTGTCATGGCAGCATTTACTTGTGAGCGCTCAACATGTCACAAATATCTTAACAGACGCTATTCATTAATTTCTACACTTACAACAAATCATTGATACCTTAGCTGTCAAAGCACCACTGGTATCTAAGCGGTCAACGTGTCAAATATATCTGAACAATATGGAAAAATAGACGTTTAAAGCATACATTTATGGTCGTATATTGAATGAATAATAGCTATGCTAATTTCAGGTAAAGCGTTTTGACAATCATCGAAAGCAGTACAGTCTTGTCATCACATACATCTATCTCACGTTTTGCCCTTCAACCATTGACAGCGGCCTGTCAGTCAGCTTACTGCAAACTATTTCTTTTATTTAATAGAATCATCAATACGAATGAGTGACACATAGCGAAAGCTAACTGAAGCCGAATTTAGAGCCAATTGTCAAGGCACGTTGTGGTCTTGTTACTAAGGCGTTTGATTTTCAAAGCAGAGACCGCGGGTTCAAATCTCAGTCGGATGCACCCTAGAGATTACAGTTTTTTTTTTGGGTTTCATTTATATTACGAGTATTACTTAATTTGTGGTTTTATATTAATTTCGCATAAGTTTATGTTTTTTGGAGATATGTCACATGTAGCGTATGTACGACTTTCTAACAGGACGTTGTAGGTTTGAACCCGCAGTGGGCGTTCCTTAGATTACTCCTGTGCGGAATGCCATTTGATGTTTACTGCTAGGTTATACTGGTTATACTAACAATAAGTTCAAAGATATACAGTACGTATCAGAACGAAAGGCCAAGAAAGAGACCCATTAATGTTCAGGTCACACTGAACAACTTCCACCACGGGACCAACTCCGTAAATCGCGGAAAAATAATTGGAAGTTTCATACATATTGCTGGTCTGATGTTGAAATTTTCTATGGGAGAATAAATTTTTTTCCAGGGTTTCGGGGTTGGTCCCATAGCAAAAGCTGCTCAGCATACCCAAACATCAATGGGTCTTCCCCCCGGCCCCTCGATCCGATACATACCGTATATAACTCCGTATACTCTATCCTGTCTGCTAAGTTGTAAAAACAAAATTCGTCATTCCTATGGTCAACAGTTAGCATATTACGTAGGTATATGCATGGCAGTGATGGTTTCATCGCATAGGTACATCTATAGAAGAGGAGGCACCGTTCTTGCGGATCATGAGTCCAACCAACAAAATAAAGAGAGGAGTCATAGTTGGATATGCCTGCCCGTGCTCCTCACGTGGGGCCACGGCTAGCCTCTATTACAAAGCCATAAGGTTTAAATGTCAGATTGGGACAGTGAACGTTTAAGTTTCAATTCTATTATTTTCTCCTTCGTTCTTTGATCGATGCGGAGCATCGTATTTTAGTACTATATAGTATATTTTAGTACAATAAGCGGGCTAAATAAATATATTAACATATAATATGCTCTACGATTTGGAAGAACGGCCGCCTATGACAGTTAAAATAAAAAACCGATCATTCTCGTAGGACCTACTTATTTATTGTCTAAGTTTGACACTTGACGATAAAATAGTTTTTTAAGAAAGGAGGTGTCAATTCGTAGCTGCTACAGTATTTATTTAAACAGATAAAATGTTGATGCTTAGTTACCATTGAAATAACAACTGCTTAGCAACTGGTGGCACCCTAGCTGCTGACGTACGTGATTGGCAGTGCGTGTAGGTATTAATGACAGCAGCTTGAATTTAAGTGCTTAGTTACCACTGACATTCTAACCGTTATTGTCATTGTGATTAAATAAGGGTGTATGTGTTAAAGAAAAACTCAGAAGTTAAGATATATGTGACGAACTGAAAGCCTACGCTAAAATGACAACTTAGATGTCCTTATTTTTGTGACGATTGAAGTGTATATGTTTTCTTGGACACCTTGCCCGCTCAGGTATATCTGCTGCTGACTGTACGTACGATTGAAGGGATTGAGAGTTGCGTAAGTACCTACATACTACACATGATCGCTAGAGATTGAATTAATTTAGGCACCCACCTACCATCTAAGCCCATTTAGGGCGCATTCGAGTTTTATTAAATTACCAATGATTATCAGTGATTACGGTAATTGATCCGTCGGCGGAATTAGATGTAACTATTGTAACCTCATTAACCCGAAATTTAACTAAATACGCATGCGAGTTCACCCATCGTCTAAAGTTCTAAATGAACCCTTTGTCTCGCACACGTATAATACTGTATATTTATTTTATTTTATTTAGAAATTTAATTCAGGCAACAAGGCCCATATTACAAATACCTTACAGACTAACATACTGTATGTATTTTATAAACTTAAAACTAAACACCATTTATTCGACAAAACGGCGTGGCTCCGTTGCATCGGCTGCTCTTGTGTCGGATTCGGCAGTTTGCCCCGGAACCTCCGAAAAACGACACCTTTCGGCCAGAAGTCGGCACACTCGATGGTGTCCTGCAGCGGTCGCGGCACGCGCACCACAAAAGAGTTAAAGTGCACGTAGTGGCGCGATCGAAGGTGGAACACCCTCAGCGTGTAGCCGGTCTTGTGGTGTACATACTCCACCACTTCAGCAGCCGTGGCGGTATAATTCAGGCGCGATACGTACAGCGCCTTACTCGGTGTAGCAATGCGCAAGCCAGAATTAGGATAATGATAGAAAGTATAGAAACGTAGGTAAGTAGGTACATTCTCGACGAAAAAGGTGAAGAATTTAGGACAGTGATCTTTGTGTAGGTACTTTATCTATTCTTATTTGTTTTTCAACCTTCAAGCCTACTTACTGCTGCTGCGTAACATAACCTAATTTTCTATTTGTTAACAGCATTATATTCAAGAACAACTATACATTTTTCATTGTTTTACTTATTTTTTTATTTATTTTTTATTTTCCTTATTGGAGAAACAACAGAAGTAAGTACATAATAGTTAATGGTAAGTTACATAGTTCAAAAGATGTGCACCTACCTCCTAAAACGCTCTCACTTAGACATCATGTTTGTATTTATAACACTATGATTAATTTTACATTATTTATTATTCCCTATATGTATGAGCTTTGCTTTAATTACTTAGTCAATCTAATATCGCACGTTATAGTTTACCTTTGTCGTAATTACGTAGGTTGAAAATTTCTAAATTCGTGATTAGCTCGCGATAATGGTATTTTAACAGGTAGGATGCTGCTACTATTACTATTACTTGTGGGTGCCTAATTAAAGGCCTCAATGTCTCATTATGACGTCATCACATCATTATTTTTAGCATGTATTAATAGTATAGATGCCTATTGTTCAAATAAAGGGGAACTTGTACCTTTACAAATTATACATTTAGCGAATTCTGGTTTAGAAGTTCTTTAGAGCATATTGTATTTTATTTATTCCGTTACTATTTTCCACCTTTAGCTATTGCAACGGTATGTCGGTACGAAAAAAATGTACCTATGGAGTAAAAAAGAAAAATGTACGATACGGACTGTACCGTGCACGATATCGTAGCGGCAATAAGCTCTTGTGGTTTAGTTTTATATCAACGAAAAACTTACATAAAATATCTAACTGCGGAAGCCAACTGCCCACAAGCAAGTCGTCACTTTGCTCGGGAAAACTGTCGTTTCCCCATTTCCATATAACTTTTTGAGGAATCCTTCCAAAGGCTTCGACGAACTGCTTTCGCTTGTGGTCGGACATCGAGTGCGATCTCAGAAGGGATCCGAAGCTGACGTAGATGACTCCTTGGTCTGCTGATGACAGAAACTCTTCTATGTCCTACGATAAGGGGGTAATTAGATTACTTACGGCCACTTGCACCATCCCACTAACCCGGCGTTAAGCGGTTAACCCAGTGTCAAAATAAACTGTGTCCCTAGTGAAAAAAGGTACATGTCTCGGGCAGCGCGGTTGTAAATGGGTATAAGTTTCAAGTAACACCTATGCCCTTTTACTCCTAAGCGTGAGACTTGTACCCTTTTTCACTAGGGCCACAGTTGTACTGGTAACCATGGTAACTCCAGGTTTAACTGATTAACCCCGGGTTAGTGGAATGGTGCAAGTGGGCCTTAGAGGTTTAAAAAAGCGAGTTTGGGTGAGTCGATCGATAGATAGACCTGCGATAGTATTTTTCACTACAAAACGAGATATAAACAGGGGATTAATGATATACGATGAATATGGACATATGTAACCGTGACTTTAACGCTGCAACTGACCTTAGGCACCGGCTTAGGTTTCTTAATATGAATCCCAGCAATCTCCAAAACTTGCGGCGCCAACAACCTCCCTCCCGTAATGGAGTGATGCTGGTACAAAAACATCATCGCCATTCTTTCCTTCGCCATTTTCTCTAAATCCACAGAAACCTCCGGAAGATGCTTAGCGAATACGCCTCTTATGCTCTCCTGCAAGCTCCATTTCATATAATTTTGAATTAAAAAGTCGGCTACTGTTATTTGAACCCTTTGCCAAAGTGACGGATTACTTCCAGCGTTAAAGAAATAGTGCGGATCTGTTCTGACGTCAAACGGTAATCCCATTCTAGAGTAATGTATAGGCAACAACACGTGTGAGGTTATCCCTATGATCGGAGAGTCATACATCGCTGCCGCATACGCAAACCCGCAGTCGCTCATGAACTGCTCAACAAATATTACGTCATACTTAATTTTCTTATCCAAATGCTCTTTAACCTTCTTATGAGTGAAAAGATTCTCGCAATCCTGCGCAGTACCACCGGGGCTGTATATAAAATGTCTATATAAGTTGTACAAAGGCACGTACCAAGAACTTAGGCTTTCGTAGTATTCTAAATCATCTGTCCTAACGGCGCCGGGCTGGTACGCCTCGAGGTCAATGAACTCCAGCCCCGGCGTGGGGTTTTTGTCGGGGAAATTATTCATGACGGTAACTTTGTGGCCTCTGTGGGCCAGTTCCCTGAATAGGGTGTTTAAAGCCATGTAGTGGCTGGGTATGGGCATGGACACGATCACTAGGACATTTAAAGCTGTGGCGTGGGCTAGTAGGGCTAGGAGGGCGAGTACGATGACGCGTGACATGATTGACGTGTTAGCTCGCCGCTAGCCGGCGATCAACTGAATGGGAATAAACTTTGCGTGTGGCCGCGGACCTTGACTTATTTAACAGAACTCGGCAGATGATTGATCAACTTGCGGTACCTGTGTGGTTTATATGGTTTAGTAAAATTATTATAATAAGAAACAAAGTTCGTTAAAGTCTAATATGGATACTTATCTAATGTTAGGACTACGATAGCTGAATTGGTTATATGAAAACTATGCTATAGAAACGGGCTTAAAAATGTTTCTGCTCATTTGGTAATTTTCTCATTTGAGCAAATTACTAAATAATTAAGATTGACTACGGGCTAACAATGAAAAATAATTACAAATTAGTAATTTTACTACGTGTAAGTAAGCTTTACGAGTAGTTACATAAAAAAATATTGAAACCAAATTTAAAGGTAAATGAGTGTTATATGTACCTATTACAACATGAGCTTGCTCGCGATGCAAATTATCTAAATTCTAACCAATTTTACATGAAGTTAACAAATATATAAACGACTATTTTGATTGATATAGGTCAATACTTTAACACGAATATGTTTTACTAAACCACAACACAACATATACATAATAGTTACGTTCCCTCAAATTAACTTTTGTTTTTTTTTTGGAGGATTTTGACCAGACAAAATCCTCTAAATGGTAATTATTATGTATTATAGGGTGTTTTGAACAACTGCAGTTGCGGGTCCAAAAAGCTTTAAGCGCGGTTCCGACCCCTATTCTTGACATTATTCCCCGTATTTTGTTTTGACATGAATGAAAGGTTGTCTGGAAGAGATCGCTCTTAAGCGATAAGACCGCCTGTTGTTACCTCTACTGTCTTTGTTTATGTTATTGTCCATTTATTGTAAACTACGTGTATGTGAGGTGTGCAATAAAGAGTATTGTATTGTATTGTATTGTATGAATGGATAAATTGTTGACATAAGATTAATTATTGCAAGACATTTTTTAATTTGTATGTATTAAATAATATTATGTAAATATGAATGACGATCATAATATAAATTCGTGTAGATTAGTCTAGCATAATTTATAATGTAATTTAATATTATGAGAATAAATATCTAAATCTAAATCTATGCCAGGTTAATGTAATCTTATTCAAAACGGTGTATCTATGAAACTAATTTTGTTGCAGTTGGCGACTCCCGGTACCTAGTAGAATCAAGAGGGAGGCTAGCCTCCGAGCCTCCTACCGGCACCATGCGGAGGATACGTCAAGAAGAGTACCTCTCCTCATGGAGCGTGGAACAGAACTACACGTGCACCGTGCAAAGCGTTGGGGGTCTCAACGTGGATACCAACAAACTTGTCGAGGTTGGTTAAAGGCTGAAATATATCAAACAAAAATGTAGAAGTGAATGTTTTAACGAGAATAGACGGTTTAGTACAGTCGCCATCAGATATATCGTCAGGTAACAAGCAAATATCACTAATTACTAAAAAAAATTTAAACAAAAATGAACTTGTGGTGGTACTTAGTGACTTTTGCTTGTCACCCGACGATATCGGAGCGGCCGAGGTGCTCAAAAATATCTGAACACGCACTCTAACGCCTTGATAATAGAGGAGTGTTCAGATATTTGTTACATAATTTACTGCTGAGTCACTTTTCAAGAGGCTGGTGCAACCAGCCCTAAGATAAGAACTATAGTTCGTTTTTTTAGCATTAGAAAGAACTTGAAAGAAGGTAAGCGATCTTGACATGTCTTTTAATTGAAAAACGCTTTTTAAAAATCAGTAACTATTACTTATGAAAGCAGAAGAATATAAATGATCGTATCAGATTCATAATTGTTATAATTATATTTACCCTAACTTATTTTTAAAATGTGTTTTTCAATAAAGAGACATCAAGATTATTTACCTTATTTCTAATGCTAAAAAAACGAACTGTAACCTTAAACCTTAACAAAAGAAAGATTATCCTTATAAAGAATATTTGACTTATATTCAGTGCCTTTGCGGATTAAGCCCAAACATTATCATTCAACTGACATAATATATTGTATAATAATTTAATTGACTTTGTTTTTTATCATCTAATTTATTATCTATGCCGGAGGTCATTGACTCGAGAGAACACTGCTGATAATTGTTATTATTATAAAATAGATATTACGCAGTGTCCGTGAATATTAAGCTTGTGCTGAAAGCATCTTTACTATATTTAAGATAAGGTTTAATTTGCATTAAAAATAATTTTAACTATTATCGGCGTTTCCCGTGAACCCTGAAACATCAACAAATGAATATTGTATGCCAGTACAAGGATAACATAACAGAATATCTAATGATATAATATCAGTGAATAAGAAAGATGGGTTACAAAATTATATAATTTTCCTTATAATCGGCGTATTGCAATTCGAATCCACCCCGGGCCACTGGAGGCTTTGGTTACTTTTTCTTTAGTATATAATAAAGGTCGTCCCAAAATTGATGAAAAACACTTTTTTTTTCGTTTTAATATATTTGTATACATATAAAATCTTGAAATACTCTCTTTTGTCAAAATTTTCTGTGACCATTTTGCATAGATGTGGCTGAATTTCTCCAATGCAGCGTCGAATTTCCTCTTTTAAAGCATGAGTGGTTGTGGGCATTGGCATAGACTTTAGACTTTAAATAATTTCATAAAAAGAAGTCTAAAGGCGTTAAATCGCAAGATCTAGAGCGCCAATTCTGATCACCGAATCGAGAGATCACACGACTAGGAAGCTTCGAACCGTACCCGCCAAACTTTCATTACTTTTGAAATATTATTCAATAATAAAAACGCGTTGATCTTTCGTATAACCCGCCATTTTTACAAACCTACACCTAAACATTCAGCTGTCAAATAGTTTTTTATTAGGGTTGCCAGCACTAAAGTACAAAAATGGCGGCAAATTGAAATCTTGCGTCCTTTTTGGGACACCCGTTATGTACTATCATCATCCTGCTCACCATACACAGTTTAAGCTATTGAAATTTAAACCAAATTATGTGGAATGAGTTGAATCACTCCTTTGGTTCACGTTATTAAAAAAAAGTATCAGTGTGACCTCAACCTATCCAGGCTTATTCATAACTTGCTAAAAAATTAATATGTCCTTTAAAAATCACATTGAGCAGGATAAATGTCCTACAATAAAATATGTCCGTGTAACCACCAGGTGGTCTGCCAAGCCGGTATCTTCCACGGTGGCAAGCCTATCTGCGAGCCACAGAAGACCACAATGGCGGCCGTTTCGAACGAGGGCGTCGCGCGCTGGGACCAAGCTCTCACCTTCCCGATCAAAGTGCTGAACATACCGCGCATGGCGAGGCTGTGCTTCGTCATATACTCCACGTCTGAGGTCTACAAGAGTAATAAGAGCAAGAAGGGGAAGAAGGACACCACTAAGGTATGTTATTAAGTATATCAGACTGTTAAAAAGGGCCACAATGGCGGCCGTATCGAACGAGGGCGTCGCGCGCTGGGACCAAGCTCTCACGTTCCCCATCAAAGTGCTGAACATACCGCGCATGGCGAGGCTGTGCTTCGTCATATGTTCCACGTCAGAGGTCTACAAGAGTAATAAGAGAAAGAAGGGGAAGAAAGACACTACTAAGGTATGTAACTACGGAAATACGGGGTATACCCTTTCTACCCCTTAATGTATCCGACTTTATTTGTGCTTGGCATGGTAGGGTACAACGAGCTACGGGTGCGCAGGGAACTATGCCTGGTAACATATATTTTTAAGCTACTCAGGGGCAAATTGTACAATAGTCAGGTATTAAGTTACGTGTGTGTCTATGTACCCGATAGGTATGTGTGGCGCCGGTGTCGGCCCCGACTGCTGGCCGAGCCGCGCGGGCGCACCAACCTGCTAGGGCTGGCGCCACTGACGCGCACTGTGCGGATCCTCAATATAATAGCGGAAAATATTGACATATTCTCATGTTCTTTGAATGAATTCACAATATCAGCATTGTATATATTATGTTATAGACGAAATGACATACTTTAGATTTTTGTTAATAGTTACACTATTGTCTTAGGTTTACCTGTAAAAATAGTTGTAAGTGTGGAAATAAAAATAAAATAAAAAATAAAAATAAACTTTGAAGAAACCTTGTATTTAGTTGAGCTTTAAGGCCTGTGCACACCGGCTGCGTGTGCGTGACTTGCACGTGCGGCGTTGTAGTATACAGATCCTTATGAGAGATGGCACACCGCTTGCGTGACGTGTGCGTGTGCGGCTCCAACATTTTAGCGCACGCACACGCGCACGTCACGCACACGCAAGCCGATGTGGCTCGGCTCGGCCTTTAATAGGCCAATCTGTGTTTCCCAACATAGCCTTCTCACAAAGCTAACATGTTGCTTATTTCTATTCTCAGACAATGAGATTAAAACAAATATTTGACATCAGTAACATGAGTTACCTAAATAGAAGGAACCGGAATTAATTGATCGTGTGATCAACACGACGGTTGCTGCTGTTATCATCACTTCTGACACTCGTGCAAAACGGATATCCTTAATCCTATAATTCAAGTTTAATTTCATTAGTCTACTTTATGTTTTTGGGTGGTATTCCACCTGTCCAATGTCACTGCATCTGACTCTCTCATTAAGCAAAATGTGGGACGCACACATTGGACAAAGAAATTGGATAAATGGAATACCACCCTAATATACCTATTTTTATTTCTGCAGGACGACATAAACAAATTAGCGTGGGCGAACACAATGATATTCGACTACAAGAACCTCCTCCGGACGGACGGCGTCACGCTATTCATGTGGACGTACGTGGCCGACGAGACACAGGACGAGATGCTCCTACACCCGCTGGGTACCGTCGTGTCCAATCCCAACACGGACTCGTGCGCGGCGCTGCAAGTGCGCTTCTCAGAGTGAGTACACACCTTGTCAACGTAAATTCATGATATTCGACTACAAGAACCTCCTCCGGACGGACGGCGTCACGCTATTCATGTGGACGTACGTGGCCGACGAGACACAGGACGAGATGCTCCTACACCCGCTGGGTACCGTCGTGTCCAATCCCAACACGGACTCGTGCGCGGCGCTGCAAGTGCGCTTCTCAGAGTGAGTACACACCTTGTCAACGCAAATTCAATAAATATGACTCAATATTTTACTAGCGAATTTTTACCCAACATTATACTAGTCGCTTTGTGAGTTGCAGACCTCTAGAGTTTTGCATAGCTTAAAACTGCATAAACGTGTGGCTCGGCCATTATTAAAAAAAAAAGGTAAAAAACATTTATTGACTCGCATAATATCACGAATCAGTTGAGAAATGTGACCTGTAGACTGCTGTTACCACAACTTTTTGCAAAATAAATACAGATTTCAAATATCAATCAAACTAAAACCATTCTTCGCATTTTAGCGATAAAACCGCCTGTTGTTACCTGGTTCTATTTTTCCGTTAAAATTTCTTTGTAGTTTGACATATTGTAAGTAAAATGTGTAATTATTGGTGCAGTAAAGAATACTTACTTACTTCTTCTTTTCAGCTACGACTGCCCCTACCAAATAATGTTCCCGTCGCCCGACGCAGTGAGAGAACGGGCCGAGTTCCCCGAGAACGGCTCGCCGGAGGTAGTGGCGCGGCTGGCGCGGGACCTAGACTCGCCGCTGTACAAGGACCCCCTCTACGAGATGCACGAGCTGGAGAAGAAAGACATCTGGGCTTCCAGGTCAGTACTCACACAGTATCCCCTCGAATACAGGAAAGCAAAAACTAAATAAGGTTCCCGTCGCCCGACGAAGTGAGAGAACGGGCCGAGTTCCCCGAGAACGGCTCGCCGGAGGTAGTGGCGCGGCTGGCGCGGGATCTAGACTCGCCGCTGTACAAGGACCCCCTCTACGAGATGCATGAACTGGAGAAGAAGGACATCTGGGCTTCCAGGTCAGTACTCGCACAGTATCCCCTCGAATACAGGGAAGCAAAAACTAAATAATGTTCCCGTCGCCCGACGCAGTTAGAGAACGGGCCGAGTTCCCCGAGAAAAAATGTAATGGTGTATCGTAATTCATATAAATGATTAACTTTTAATTGATGTATACCGTTTTAAAGAAATTAGATTTAGAGATGAGTAAGCCCATTCATAATAATAAAAAAAAAAAAGATTTCGGTAAGTTTAAGACGTCTGTGCTTCTCAGACAGTAATTCTTTTGGCATTGATAAGTGGATTATATACATCATAGAAAAAATATTATTCTTTTTCCTCAGAAAATACTTCCGCGATGCAGCACCGCAGCTCCTATCCAAGCTGCTCGCGTGCGTGGAGTGGGGCGAGCAGGCGGACTCGGCCAGCGTGGCGCACATGATGGCGGAGTGGCCCATGCTGCCGGTCGAGTCCGCGCTCGAGCTGCTCGACTACGCGTACGCCGACGCGGCCGTCAGGAGCTTCGCCGTCAAGTGCCTTGCCAAGATCACGTCAGTTTACAGTTATAAAAATATTCCCATACAGTGACACGCGCTACTGTCCGCTCGAGAGTGGGGTGAGACTCTGAACTAGAGCGACACTCAAACAGCCTCGGTCACTACACATACGCTCCGAACATGCACGCTCGACACTGACGCGGACCCCTATACATGGTTGAAACAAATGATACAATTGTGTAGGTACATGCACTCAGTGATGTGAAAGAAAAGCAAATGTGTTAATTTCGAGTGCCGCTCCTAAAGACATTAGTATGTTTCTAGATACAATAAACATTTCTGTACTTTCAACTTTTCTTTATCAGTTACTTGTTCACCAGCATTATACTAATACTGTTGTACTAATTTCTATGTATTATCCAACAGGGACGAAGAACTCCTCCTGTACCTGTTACAACTCGTGCAAGCGTTGAAACACGAGTCGTACCTGATGTGCGACCTGGCTCTGTTCCTCCTGCAGCGCGCCTTCAACAACATGACCATCGGACACTACCTATTCTGGCATTTAAGGTAAGTTAGAATACCTCCCTGTTCATGTCGTTTTACTACGGTTAAACCAGACTATACAAGTGTTTCTTTTTGTTATTCTTGGATCCAATCAGCACAATTTCTGTAAATAGATAAGCTCGATTACGAACCTGCTCATATTTTGAATTATCACTTAGCCACAATTACTTTAACTCTTAAATCTGTTAAGTGTTTTTTGAAATAGACACTGGATCCATGGATGGAACCAAAATTACCTTTTGATTCCGAACTATGACTATGGTGTCCAATCCAAACATTAACATTCTTCTAATTATACGCTAACATTACTTCAATATCCTGTTATTTCAGGTCGGAAATGCACGTATCATCTGTTGCAATACGATTCGGATTGGTCCTGGAAGCGTACTGCCGCGGCAGCCAAGACCACGTGGACACCTTACTACGACAGATCAGCTGTTTGGACAAACTCAAGTGTAAGTCCTATCAGACTAGCTCCATCAGGGAACTGAGGGTAATGTTTTTAAACTAGGTGTTTAGACGACAACGGTTTCACTCACTTGAATTTTTAGTCGCTATTAGCGACATGTTTCGGGCCCGTCGGGGGTCCTTCCTCAGGCTCGAGTGCTCGCGGCGACTGCAACTCGTGCACCAACAGTTAAAATAAAACACACAGACAGGCACAGACACACAGTTTAAAATATGTCTCACGAAAATTTTAATATCGGTAATGTTTTCTTTGCAATTTTTAAATATTTTCCATCATGTCATCGATATATCAGTCGAAAACTGTCCATTGCTTGATAAAGGCTTCCTCAGAGAATCTTTACAAGAAATGGTCATTAAAGTCATTATGAAGCCCAACAGTTAAATGATTTCCGATTGACCAGACCATGGGTCGGATCACGGATGTGACCATAATTTAGGCCATCGCCGACTGTGATCTGACTTTCCAAGCGATGTGAAGCTCAACGTTTCAGTTTGGAAAAAAATACTTTCGTGGGTCCAGTTCTCCCGGTCGCATTTTTAAATCGATTTTCTTGAAGATTTGGGAGCAGGTTGGATTATGGTATGGAGTTTAGGGATTGTGCACAAATCACGAGAGGTTCAATTGGGGAGGGGGGGTCACGAAAAATCACGACAGATCACGTTGGGGGAGGGGGGTATAAGGAGACCTCACGTGTATTTTTGAAACTAAGAAAAAATACCTACCACATGGGTACTATATACAATACGATTAATATTAAAATTAGGTCGAATGAAAAAAAAACAACAAAATACACGTGAGGTTATGTGGTTTTTCAAAATGGCAGAGCCATGAGTTGGCGAGATCTACATCTCACAGAGTAGTGCTAGTGCTACAAGTTTCGATTGTTTATGTACAGGGCTAAACAACATGGTGCGCAAGCGTAACAAAGAGAGCATAAACAAAGCGCGGGCCGCCATACTGTCGCTGCTGCAAGAGGACCACTGCCGCGAGACGCTCTGCAACTTCGTGTCGCCGCTCAACCCCAGCTTCGTGTGCAAATCTGTCAGGTAACTGTCTACCGTGTCGTGCGTCACTTTCACGCTTACCCACTTGTTAGAACGAGACAGGCATGGTGAGAGACGATAAAGCCGCGACCATCTTAACCCTAGAGATCTAGAATGACGCTTGCGTTTAAAGATAATTGGAGTTTCCAAAAGGCAAGCCATCACGTACGAGTATATGAACATTTTATGAGTGCAAAAGAGGCAGACTATAAATGAAATAGGTCCGCTTTTGGGCTTCATAACGCTGCTTGAATTAACAGTCCCCACACGGGATTGTTATGCCATTTAGGGTTCTTGCTAAATTGGAAATATTGAACACAGACAAAACATCCACCAGACTTAGCATAGTCGCGCTACCCCCTCTGCCACGCATACGGTAATTTTACTCCATGTTCGAGTCGAAAGTGTCTTTGTGTGACGTCCGTGTCTTTGAACGGACCAATCACGGCACGGGACTTCGCTCACCTCGTCCCGCACACCACCGCATTTTAGGCATCATCGGTTGCATGAAATAATTGCTCTGAACTCGGTAGAGGATTCCTAGTCTATGATATTGAACAACCAAATTAGCTAGGACCCTAACCTAAGGGCTGATTTAGACGATGCGCGAACTCGCATGCGATTTTATTTACATTGCGGACTGTGGACTACATCCAATCCAACCGACCAATCAAAACCCGTAATGGTAAAAAAAAAAATGGTATGAAACTCGCATGCGAGTTCTCGCATCGTCTAAATCGGGCTTTAATGGCACAACAAACTCGGAGCGTCACGGTACGATTGATCTCTCGTGTTTATAAAAATATATTATCATTTTGTCTTTAAAAGGGGGTTTTAACCTTGCCAGTGTCGTTCACATTCATTCATTCATTCATTTTGTTCCCAGACCGGAGAAGTGCAAGGTGATGGACAGCAAGATGCGCCCCCTGCAGCTCGAGTTCGAGAACATCGAGTCGTGCGGGCCGGATATCCGGATCATCCTCAAGATCGGCGACGACCTGCGGCAGGACATGTTCACGCTGCAGATGCTCAGGATCATGGACAGTCTGTGGAAGAACGAGGGATACGATTTCCGGTGAGCCTTCATACCTACTCTAAGTACTTTTTTTTAACCGACTTCCAAATCCCAAAGGAGGAGGTTATCAATTCGGTTGTATGTTTTTTATTTTTTTTTATTTTTTATGTTTGTTACTCCATATCTCCGTCATTACTGGACCGATTTTGAAAAATATTTTTTTGATTGTATGTATATGCATACAGATTGGTCCCGTTTTTGTCAAAATCCAGTTCTGATGATGGGATCCATGAGGAATCGACGGAACTCCTCAAACCTTAAAGGCATACATATGGTGATTTTTATGTTTTTATCAACAAATCAAGCATATACATTCAAAAACGTGACATTTGATGAAGTGGAACTGCTGATGATGATCAGAACGGAACTCTTCAACGACGCATAGTTCACCTTTGGCGATTTGTCCTCTTCGTTATGTTTGTTAAGCAAGTTAAGTTTTTAAGCCACAATTTTATCAAGCTTGAGTTCTGATGATGGGATCCATGAGAAATCGAGGGAACTCCTCAAATTTTGAAGGCATGCGTATAGAGATTTTTGTATTTTCATCAGAAAATCAAGCATTTTCATTAAAAACTGTCGCATTTGATGAAGTGGAACTGCTGATGATGATCAGAACAGAACTCTTCAACGACGCATAGTTCACGTTTGGCGATTTGTCCTCTTCGTTATGTTTGTTAAGCAAGTTTAGTTTTTAAGCCACATTTCTGTCAAGCTCGAGTTCTGATGATGGGATCCATAAGGAATCGAGGGAACTCCTCAAATCTTAAAGGCATACGTATAGAATTTTTTGTATTTTCATCATAAAATCAAGCATTTACATTAAAAACTGTCGCATTTGATGAAGTAGAACTGCTGATGATGATCAGAACAGAACTCTTCAACGACGCATAGTACATGTTTGGTGATTTCGATTTTGACTTGGACTGGGACCCCGGACTCATACCCGGATCCGGTTCGGACCCGGACTCGGACTCGGACTCGGACTCGGACCCGGACTCGGACCCGGACTCGGACCCGGACTCGGACCCGGACCCGGACTTGGACCGGGACTCGGACCCGGACTCTGACTCAGAGACCCGGACCTTGACCCGGAAAACCACTATGATACCTAAACTAAATAAACCACTATGATTACCTACCATAAAATGTGGGTATGATGATGCCAAACCCCTCCCGCTCAAACTCCCGTACACCGCATCGCATGCGCCGTTAAGTGGGTTAGGTTAGGTTTGAACTGCGATCCTCACAGAACCGAACAAAAGTGGGTTAGGTTTGGTTAGAACTGCGAGTCTTACAGAAACGAAATGCTACTAGAAAAGTGGGTTTGATTAGGTTCGAACTGCGATCCTCACAGAACCGAACTGCTATCAGAGAAGAGGGTTAGGTTAGGCTAGATAACTACGACCCTTACGGAAACGAAATGCTACTAGAAAGTAGGTACTGGTTTTACCTCCTTTTCTACATAAGATAAGATAATCGTTTATTTGATAAAACACGAGTTATAAATAAGATGTCAATATATACAAATTCAGTTCTTTACATGTCTGGCTGGAATTTCAGCATTCAAATATTTATCACAAAATTAAATTACAAATATTAAATAAGCAGTACAGAATAATGTTGAAGAGAAAAAAAATGTCCATGTGTATCAATGTCAAATTACTAAACTAAATTATCTAAATATTGTTAATTATAAATAGTTGTATTAAATTTTTAATCATTTATGTCATTACCAATTTTCCAACAGTAAACTGTACAATTATTTACATGTCCGGCTGAAATTTCAGCATTCATAATACAATTAAATTTCCAATAGAATAAAAAATACAGAAAAAGAAAACAAATGTTAATGAGTATCAATGTCAAATTCCTACTTAATTAAATCCTATCTAAAAAATTATTAATTTTAAAGTGTTGTTTTATTTCATTTAAGGTATAAAAACAATGTTCCAATAGTAAACTATACAATTTTTTTTGAAAAGCCTTTCCTTCTAGTGTCCTTATACCAACAGGAATAGAATTATACAGATTTACAGCCATACAATAGCAGTTATTTTGGAACAGCTTTAGCCTTTGATGTGTCGGTATCTCTAGGTCGTATTTGTGCCGTTTATCGTTGCCCTTTTTTTTAAATAAACCTATATTTTTTTTAACAAATTTACACATTTCGAACACGTACAAGGATGGTAAAGGCAGTATTTTTTTTCTTTTAAATAATGGCTTGCAGCTATCTAAGTAGTGGGCCCCGCATAATGATCTCACACATCTTTTTTGCGCTTTAAAGACTCTATCGGCCTCGGTAGAGTTGCCCCATATTATTAAGCCGTATCGAATTTGTGATGATACATAGCCGTGAAAGGCTGCGGTTGCTGCCGCTTCAGAGACAATAGAACGCAAACGATACAAAACATAAACAAAACGATCTAGCTTATTACATAAGTAGTTGATATGAGCTTTCCAGTTGCAGTGTTTATCAATATGTATACCCAAGAAAACTGCAGCATCAGTTTCCTTAAGTTGCACGCTATTGAAGTCGGTAGTTACATCAAAGGATCTACTTTTGTAAGTTTGAAATTGGATTAACTGTGTTTTTTTGACATAGTGCACCATCTACCATAATCTTTCACCGGGCCCCATAGAAGTCGGTTTTTTTTTCTTAAAAATTATTTAAAGTGAAAACTTCTTTAGCGGCGCTGTGCACTTTTTGAGTTGGGAAAAAAAAGGTGTTAAACTCGAGACAGCGTAACGCGTAAGGCGCTTACGTGACATCATGTGTGACGGACAATGTCATTGTTTTTTGATTTAAATGCCGTCTAGTGAGTTTCCCTCAAACTGGTATTAATATAACTGTAGTAAGTCAAGTCAAGTAAGTCACACATAGTGCTGCAGATATTTTGCACTAGATGGCGCTGTTATTCATATTTTGAGTTACAATGTCGTTGAGTTTTCACTTCTGCCGGCACTCTCGGAGTGCACCCCGTTGTTTTTTTTTTCAAATAGCTTGGGTACGGCGACACAGTTTATAATGGTAGAATTTATTTCAATATTTAATTGAAATAAATTATGATTTGTTCCAGATTGAACCCCTACAACTGCATATCGTTGGACAACGCGGTCGGCATGATCGAAGTGGTGGACGAGGCGGAGACGGTCGCCAACATACAGAAGGCGAAAGCCAATTTCAATGTTGCCTCCACCATATCCAAGGCCAATCTGTTCCGTAAGCACTAGAATATATAAGTTATTTATTTAGATAGACATAATTACGTTAGGCTAATCATACAGGGTCATTTTTGGACCGTTAGCCATATTTGAATAGATTAGATTAGATTAGATTATTTATTTCATGAAATAAATTACAATACAACTTTGCCTAAGCCAAAATTATAAGAATTTACATCACAATCGTCAAAAACTAAAAACTAACATGCAAGAATTCCATAAACCATTATATAATTTAATATTTTATCTCCCAAAAAGGATCGTCAGGGTAGAATTCACAAGAAATATAAATATGAAATATATGTCAATTTTTCGTTATGATGAGTGATTTAGCATAAAAATATTTAATAACAGAAATATGTCAGTTGTAATAAGGCAATAAAATTTAAAATTATGCAAAAGTAAGATCGAATATGTCAAAGATCAACAGTACACCACATTTATTTACCATTTTATCCACCAAAAACTAAAAAGATGGTCACTGTGCTCGTTTGTTTCGATTCGTGCACTACTATGGCAAAGACAATGCACTAGGTATTGTATCTTTTTAAAAATAAAGAAATGTCTCTTTTAAGTAAAATGAGCCAACTTAAGGATTTAAGGTAGTTTCCCTCCAGGGCCCGATTTATTTTTCCACACTGTATATTAATTAAAATGAATGCCAAAAGTACAGTACCGGTCAAAAGTTTAAGTTCACTCTGCGAAATAAGGTTATCATATTTAATTATGTTCAAATATAGAATATGTTTTGAATCTCAAACGTTTAATTGTTTCCACGACTACCAAATAATAATAAAAATACCTCTTGGAGGAATCGTTTTATGTTATTCGGAAAATTTGATCCATTTAATATTTTTGTTCCGTATTTCCTATGAGATTTCGTGAAGTTAGAAATCATTTAAAATGGGTCGCAAAGCCGATTTTAGTGTCGAAACTCGTGCTGTTATTGTAACTCTGTCAAATGAGGGCTACACGACGCGGAAAATCGCTGAAAAAATTAAGGTTTCTCAAACCGCTGTCGTGAGTACTTTGAAACGAAAACAAAAAACCGGTCTTAATTGCAGTCGATCTCGATCATGTAGGCCAAAAGTCACGTCTAAAAGCGAAGACCAATTTATTTGCGTGCAGAGCAAACGCCAACGTACTCTAACTGCTCCAGAAATTTGCGAAGAACTCAACGCCACCCGAGAACAGCGAGTATCGGTTTCGACAGTGCAACGGCGTCTGCGAAACTATGGTCTAAAAGGTCGTATTGCTGCCAAAAAACCCTTGTTACGTAGTCAGAATAAAGTTAAGAGGTTGAAATGGGCCCAGAAACACAAAAACTGGACGTCTGAACAGTGGTCTAAAGTTTTATTTTCTGACGAATAGAAGTTTGAAATTTTTGGAGGGAGACGTCGTCAATATGTTCGACGACAAGTAGGCGAACGAATGATAAAGCAATGCGTGATGCCAACAGTGAAGCACGGTGGAGGATCAGTTATGGTCTGGGGATGCTTTGCGGGTGATAAAGTTGGTGATCTCGTGAGAGTCAATGGCATAATGGATAAGAAAATGTATCATAACATTTTGCAACGTCACGCTTTTCCATCTGGAAAACGGATTGTAGGCAGAGGTTTTGTTTTCCAACAAGACAACGATCCCAAGCATACGTCGAAGTTGTGCAAAAACTACATTTCATCCAAAGAGAACCAAAAAGAATTAAAATATATGGATTGGCCTCCTCAATCGCCCGACCTCAATCCGATTGAGTTGTTATGGGATGAATTGGACAGGAGTGTGAGAAAAATGCGGCCAACTAATAAAGAACAGCTTTGGGAATACCTATACATTTGTTGGAATAAAATTTCGACATCAACACTGCAAAAACTAATTACGCGAATGCCGAAAGTGTGTATGGCAGCATTGAAAGCAAAAGGCGGATATTTTGAAGAGTCTAAAGTTGGCAAAAACTGATCTTTTTTATTTAATTGTGGTTTTAAATTAGAGAATTACCTTTAATTTATTATGTAATAAAAGATTATTAAATACTTTTATTAGTATATTGTGTTATAGCTTCATTTAACCGAATTTACAGAGTGAACTTAAACTTTTGACCGGTACTGTAAAAGTTTAAAACTTCTCTGGTAACTGTAAAAAAAACATTACATTTCCACAGAATGGCTGCGCGATTACAACCAATCAGAATCCAGCTTCAACAAGGCGGTGGAAGAGTTCACGATGAGCTGTGCGGGCTACTGCGTCGCCACCTACGTCATGGGCATCGCCGACCGCCACCCGGACAACATCATGGTCAAAAAGAATGGACAGGTAATAAAAGTAGCCTAGAATATTCAGTTTATAGTCTAAGAGATACGTCCGCTCCGCGATACAACAAGGCGGTGGAAGAGTTCACGATGAGCTGTGAGGGCTACTGCGTCGCCACCTACGTCATGGGCATCGCCGACCGCCACCCGGACAACATCATGGTCAAAAAGAATAGACAGGTAATGAAAGCAGTCTAGAATATTTAGTTTATATCCTGATATATAGTCAATTCTACGAAAAACGACTATAACGGCGCTTTTAAAATTGTCTTGTCAACAAGTATTTCTACGAAAAGATGTGTAAAGAACGTTTATATCAACGTAAGACGGATGTTTATATGTATATCCTTATATGTTTATATATGTTTCTGGTGCCTTGTTGTACATTTTGCTGCATTTGTCACCCTCTTATCTACTCAAAGGTTAACTGGAAGAGATCCCTAAAACGTATAAGTTAACCTTTATACTTCTAACTGTATGTTATTTTTTAATATGTATTTTTGTACAATGAAGAGTTTACTACTTCTACTACCCGATGTTGAGTCTTATTTAACCATCCGTTGAGATCATTATCGCGGAACAACAATGGCGTTTGACCTACAAGTAGCATAATTACTTTAAGCTAAAATAAGAGTACATTGTGAACGGTGTTCCACAGCTATTCCACATAGACTTCGGCCACTTCCTCGGCCACTTCAAGCAGAAGTTCGGCTTCAAGCGCGAGCGCGTGCCGTTCGTGTTGACGCACGACTTCATCCACGTCATCAACAAGGGCGAGCGCAGCACCGGCGTCAACGAGCCGTTGCACTTCAAGATATTCCGGGAACACTGTGAAACGGTGAGACACTATAGTTCGTTTTTTTTAGCATTAGAAAGAACTTTAAAGAAGGTAAACGATCATGACATGTCTTTTAATTGAAAAACGCCTTTTTAAAAACAATAACTATTACTTATGAAAGCAGAAGAATATAAATGATCGTATTAGATTAATAATTGTTACATATTCGCCGTAACTTATTTTTAAAATGTGTTTTTCTATTAAAAGACAAATCAAGATTGTTTACCTTATTTCTAATGCTAAAAAAAACAAACTATATTCTGATTTCAGAATCTTTGTGTTAAGGTGCAGTAAGTTCGCGTTCTCTCAGTCTCACTGAGCGTAAGCGTAAGCGAGATGGAAGTGCGTGCCCGGGATCGCGGATATCATGTTTTTTAATTTAAATTTTTTCTCATGTTTTAAAAATAAAAATTAAGTAATCGCTGAGTTCCCTCAAGCATAATAATGCCCATTTTTTTTTAGAAATAATTTTCATATGTTTAGCTTTAGTGCAAAATTTATTAATTTTTTTTTAATGTGCATTCTAAATTAGATTCGTTCGTTTTTTTTCTATAGAGCGAAAGTCAGGATTCGAATCGCTGAATTCCCTAGAGAAAGGCCTATATATTTCTAATTAAATTCATGGCAGCCGTATTGTGATCCAAAAAAGCGCTACGACTTTTTTATTTTGCAATCTCTTTCCTGAACTTACTGCACCTTAAGTACATGCAAATACAGTGACTAATGAAATATCAGTACCTATTGGGTAACAGTAGTCTGTTCAGATGCTGGCTAGGTACCAGAATCAGTCGCTAATACGTTAATAATGGTTGTGTGCAGGCCTTCAAGATCCTTCGGCGGCACGGGCACCTGATCCTGTCCCTGTTCTCCATGATGATCTCCACGGGTCTGCCGGAGCTCAAGTCTGAGAAGGATCTGCAGTACCTTCGAGATACCCTCGTGAGTATCCTGGTCACGGCACCAATTATAGTAGTTATTAGATGTAAATTGTAGAGCAATACAATTTTCGTTTGTTGCGACACTCGTGACATCTAGTTTCAAGTAGCGGTACTGATAAATCCGCTACTTGACTACAAAAATAAGCAGTATTTTGGTTACAAGCATGTCACGGGGATTGACCGTCTATATTGTATATTATTAGTCTACTAGCGACCCGCCCCGGCTTCGCACGGGTTAACACATTATAACTTAAACCTTCAAGAATCACTATTGATAGGCGAAAACCGCATGAAAATTCGTTCGTTTTTGAGTTTATCGCGAACATACAAACAAACACACAAACAGACAGACGCGGCGGAGGACTTTGTTTTATAAGGTGTAGTGATGATAAAAGTCTGGCTGATAAAAGATGATAAAATATGGCCTATGTCCAGCAGTGGACGTCCTCTGGCTAATATGATGATGATCATGATAAAAGTAACTAAAAGTGTATACCGCACCCAATAGACATCTATTAGTGGGCTTTTTTCGACTAACTAACATAAATTATTTAAAAGCTTTGATTTGGTACAAGAGAAGCATTTCTCAAGTATAAAAGAGACACCTTTTCTCCAACAGGTACTAGACTTATCAGAAGAAAAAGCGCTCGAGCACTTCCGGCTCAAGTTCACCGAGGCCGTCAAAAACACCTGGATGACGTCCTTCAACTGGGCCTTCCACAACTTCGACAAGAACAACTGACAGCGGCCCGGCCACCGGCGGCGGCCGCCGTCCAAGTACTCCCCGCAGACGCTGTAACCGGCGCTAGGGACTACCAAATAAGGTTCAATTTGCTAGGAGGATTGAGTGCGCATACGACCTTTTTATACAGAGAAAAGTACCGCCATCCGGGCGTTGAAATTTCAACTCTGTGAGTAAATGTAGTAGGTTCAAATTCCCAATAAATGGTGCAAGGAACGCTTCAGGTGTCGCCTTGAGTGTATTGAAACTTATCACGGTTTTGTGTGCCGCGGCAATAGATCTGTGTTTCTTTAAATCTTATTGGTTTTTGAAGGTAAGCTATCTATAGCCGGAAATGTAGAAAATCAATAAAGAGGTATAGGAAGAGATCGAGTATGGAATTAACAAATTGTCTCCAGTAACCCTTTAAAATACCCCGTTTCAAAGTACCCATTTGTATACTTTATAATAGGCTCCATGCGTGCTCAATCCTCCACAGTAACTAGTTAAAGAGCACAATGCTCGCCGCAGTCATACTTAAGTGTGAGAAAAGAGAATAGATAGATAAATATTCAACGTTTAGGATTCGGGCTGGTTGCGTTTTTTGCGTGTATAGCGAAATTGTATGGGTGCGAGGGAAAGTAGACTTTATTTTAATTGTAATTAACGTTATAATCGATGGACTGGAACTGCGGCGAGCATATATTTAATATAGTCTGTTACGAGTTTTGTTACGTTTTCGAAACGACTTCGATTTTATCAAGATATTGCATTTTTTAAAGGCCAAGAGTGTATGCTTGAAGTTCATCACAATTTCGATAACGTAACAAAAGTATATTATGTAGTTATAGGAGCAGAGGAGCCCAAAAATTCGCTTAAGCGATCCATCGAGCGTAGAAAGTTAGGCGGAGTATTGAAGTCGATTTGGAGTCGACTCTGCAGGTCGCGGCGGTCAATAGGCTGTGATAACGACGCGAGATCAGGAGAAGGTTGAAGGGCTGTGCACACTGGACGCGTGCAGTAGACGTGCGCGTTGTGATATATAGACCCTTAGAAAAGACGGCACACCGCTTGCGTAATGTGTGCGTTTAGCAAACGCGGCCGGTGTGCTCTAGCCTAAATTAGGTGATGATTGTGTTTGGAGTTAGTGTTAGTAGGTCATGTGGCAAATGTAGGCAAATGCGGCGGACACCCGACACCGCGCGGTTTCTATTTAGGTCAAATATCAGATTAAACTTTAAGGTTTAGGAATTTGGATCGAAATTTCGTGTTTTCGTGTAGTTTATAAGAGTTTGTGTACTCTAGTGAAATGTTTTCGTAAAGGGAAGGGAAGTATGGCGATGTACGGACCGCCGCGACCGGGCTCCTCTCGTTGTATATTGTTACGCCATTAACTATATAAATCATGCATTATAGACGTAATTTTTGCACCTACTAGCTTTTTTAAATGTCCCTGACTAATACAGGGTGACCGCACTGTTAAAACTAAAGAGACGCAATCTTCTCAGTTGAGGCCTAGCGGTGTTCGCACCCTGTATATTTTCGATGGGGATTTATCATAGTTTTAGCAGTATTATATCGATCATAATGTAAGTATCGATTTAGGGTGAGAAGCTATTTTTAAGTTTTTTATAACTTCAGGCTACCTCAGGGTGTGGTGTACTAACGCGAACTCACTAAACACTCGCAATATTTCAATTGTCTTAGTTCGCCCCCGTCACATGTATTATATTATGGTCACTTCAGACTAAATAACTTTAAGGGTCGGTCGCACCGAACCGTCTGTAACCGTCGAAACGTTCCCTAAATTTTATTGTATTGGAAAGTTCCGTAGTTCTGTTGTGTAACGTTGATCAGTCCGTCGAGTGTGGTTGGTGCCACTGGGCCATAGTGAAATGACAGAGTTTTTACTAGCTAGGCTACTATAGTTGTTGCGATGACAAGGATGAATAAAACATGGATTATAGCCACACTTAACTGGCAAATCTGAACCTTATATATTTGAAAATAAGGTCCATCGTACATACTTTAACCGCAAAAGACGTCAACTGGCGCGGCTACAGACCAATATCAACCTTCGTGCATTGTGACAAGGTTCATGATTCCGCGCCGCGCACCATACGTGTGGCGTCAACCTTGTAAGGCACACGGTCCTACTCACAGGCAAGATATCCTCCAGACTGAGCATAGTAGCGCTACCCCCTCTGCTACAAATATGTATACGGTATACTCCATTTTCGAGTCAAAGTGGGGTCTTCGCGTAACGTCCGTGTCTTTGAACGGACCAATCACGGCACGCGACTCGCTCACCTCGTCATCCGCACCCCAGTATTTTTGGCAGCATCGGTTTCATGAAATAATTGCTCTAAACTCCGTCTAGAGGATTCCTAGTCTGATGTCCTACCTATAGTTCTTATTAAGTTCGATGAAATTTAAATCATGTTCGATTGGAATAGAGTTGCATTTGCTTTGTTTCGTTTATTTCATCCAAACCAAAATCAAGACTATTTCTTACACTATACGTTCTAAAGGTTTTGTTTCTTGTATGTTGGTTTAGGAGGTGAAGAGTATTGCTGTTACTATTAGTGCTATCCTTGTCGTTGCCGTTGACAGTAAACGTTTACCGTGTGTCAGAATGTTATAAGCGTGTGATTCACTATAACTGGCATCTTAGAATGAAATTGAATGAAAACAATGTGAATGAATGAATTGATATGATTCACAGTTATAGATATCATTAGTTCATTCATTCAAGCCAGTTTAGTATACCGAAGATCGAATTGTATGAGAAAAACTATCTTTGCTTTGTTGACGATTAATTGTTATCTAAACATAGTTTTTGGCCGCTTTGAGCTCATAATAGCTCTTTCGGGTTTAGTCCAGTTTTATAGAAAATAATAGTCTCACGACTACGTATTTCTCGACGCTTATAATTGAACGAGATATACCAATAGATACCATCAGTGACTATAAGATGGTAACTTATAAACTAATTCAACATAAAAATCTTAACTGGTAGTGTGACCAGTTAGCTCAACTTAGATCACTAAAATAATGAAATTTAGCACTGAATGGGACGCCTTAGTTTACTAAACGTCGATTACTGATACGAATATGCCTTACCGATATACAGTGAAACCTGGATAATTGGAAAAACTTCAATAATTGCAGACAAGTGACCGGTCTCGGCACGAAAAGACCTCTAAGATAACAGAAATTATGGACTCTTTAACACAAAATTGGCGGTCGCTTGAGATTTCAACTATCCAGGTTTCACTGTACTTTAGATTTAAGTTATTACAACACACTTAGCAAATTAGCGTTAATGATCTAATTGATCTACGTCAGTGTATTTAATTGATGGATTCGCCGAATATCACATCACGTTTGGCAATTGTGTATCAATTAATGGTTCAAAAAAGCTACCGCATTTATTGTGTCTTGAGGAAAAGTTTGTTTGACGATATAGTTGTATTAGCTGAAATATTATGACTGATTGCCTTATAATGATTTTAGGGGCTTATTTCTAGTGATCGGGGATTTGGTTGCCACTTTTTTTATCTTATGAAATGTTTTTAGTGGGTAATTGTATTTCAAAAATATAAACATACATAATATATATAGCGTATTTGTGAAAAATTCAATCCATATTGCGGGCCTACTCCCGTATCCATACAACAAAAACTATATGATCCCGCGGCGTGGCAACCAAATCTTCGATCACTACTTATTTTATATTAAATATTAACTGTATAGTATTAGAAGTTTGCCAACGTAATAATTCTAATATTATCAGGTAATATTTTTATAACCGGTCTCTAGAAATTTATTAAAACTAAAAATGGGTCGACTGCAAAAAATAATTCACTGTTTTCATGTGTTCATTGTTCAATGTCATTGCTAATTCTGAACCGTACGATAAAAGACAGTAGACGCATTCAATATTACCTCAATTTAATGATAACATATCAATCAGCGTTTTTAGATTAGATGGTCAATGCACTTGTTTGCCGACATCCTATTGCCGTCAAACAGCGGTAAATGTCACAATTAAGAGTGTTCTTATTTTTGAACGCCATATACAGCTAGCATATGGTACACGTCGAACGTTTTTTTAACCCCTGGAGTTCAGCCGAAATTTGCTAGCCAAGAAACTACCTTGAGGTTTATAATTTATAATTGAATTTTGAATGTCATCTCGTCGCGATATATCGCGCCCGCTGAACTCGACGGCTTAAGAAAGCAAATTAAACATTAGTCCAAAAAAAATAGTGTTGGTAATTTGGAAAATATAAACTTAGATAATTATAGTTTTCGACGGCGTACCAATAGATGCCAATGGCGTTCTATAGTCTAATTCGGTGTTCATGATAACCTCAATTATTCTATACAGCACAGTATAATAATGTATTAATAATTTCAATCGAATTCACTAAATTATGAAAATAATTTGCAGTGACTAATAAATTAATAATGTTATATTTGATATGTTTATGGGTTGTTTGCGGTAAAGCCGCCGCTATAGACACCGCCTGGCGTCTAAAGGAACGCGTAATGAGACCGTTGCGGTTGTGGTTTCACTAGATCAGTACACCTTACGGTACCGAATGTGGAGTACCTACCGATCATAAAATCTTTCAGACTTGCGCTTTTTTGCGTGCGACATGATAAAACAGAAATTAAATTTTAAATTTCCATGGGTTTTGTGATAGAGTTGACGCGCTCGTGACCTCTCATCGCCGCATTAGATCGACAACCAACATCATAAGCACGCAAAATTAGCACACTTGCCAAATGTTGATACGCGCAAATAACGCCAGTCTGAAAGGCTTTTAGCCGGCATTTCGGGATGCACTTACGATTTTAGTCCTCAAGTTACATACAATTAAGCTCAAAATATCTACCATAGCGTAGTAGTCCATTGAACTGCCATTTAGCATCGCATAGTCTGAGAGCATTCACGTAGAAATAATAGTAGCAGTAAGTTGGTCCTCTGACTAAACAAATTGTCGCGTTAAGAATACCGGACATATCTGTATTTGAAAATTCGATCAATTGTGTACCTTATCGTTTGACACCCAAGATATATAATTGAGTGACTTTTCAGACATAGATACGCCAGATATGCTTATCGCGGCAAGCACATTATAAACTGACACTGACTACAATAATTATACGAATATGTTATAATATTAACGTTTACATATTTTTGAGTGGCATCTTAGCGAGTTACATTTTATTCCTAGCATAGTTAGATTGTGAGAGTTTGCTCTGCATAATATACCAAGTATTGACACTGAAACATCACAGTTTACTTGTCACGACTAGCCGAGTACGTATTCAAAGAATATAGGATAAAATATAATAGAATTTATAGCATGTACGAATGACTAAGACTTGAATTTTGTAATTTGAAACATGATATGTATTTGAATCGATCACAATTGTGTTACCGGTTTATTCGTGAATGTAAACTATCTTGTTAGAATAGAAATCAAGTCAGACGAAGCCACCGCGTACTTCCGTAATACCATTACCTTCCGTATCTTACAATAGAAGAGCATTCATGCTATATTTTATAATTGATATTTAACTCTCGATACGCCACCGTAAGCCTATTTACCGCTAATAAATAAATAAGCAATAATTATAGTGAGATGAACAAAAACTCCAATTCGAACTAGCCTACTCGCCAGATATAGACACTAAACAATAGTATTAGATTAGACTATACATACCATAGTATCTACACCCAATTACATATAATACATTAATAAATAATTCCATGAATTTATAGTATAATCTTTATAACGAATAATGCACGTCTTGAGATTATTGGATAGCGGCAGTCATATAGTTACAATAGCTTAGACGGTCCCGAATCGTATCACCGTCGGTTTAGCCATATGCCTAGATATTACCAGACTCATAGACTAAAATATAACCCGGAATGCTTCCTATGTAGTGCTAAATATCTCATACGTTTACCTATAGTTTTAATACGATTACAGAAATGAGTTTCGTTTGTGCAATGTAAATAATACCGTTATTTTATTTATAAATATGATTAAGCATGATCGAGATAGCTTTCGTTTATGGGTTATTGTGAAACATGGCGGCGGAGCGGGGAAGGCGCAGTAATCTAACAAATTATCTACGGTGCCGATTCAGAATTCAAAATAGTACTGAATAATTATTGTAGCGAAATATACAGGGTTTAAAATTCAGTCGAGACTAATTATACTCTATGGTTTTAAGTTTATACAACCCTCCCCGCCCCGTGTCACGGTTAAGGTAACGATTAGGTACTACGAAATAATGTCGAGACTGGGAGAGAAATCCCAAGGGTTATTCATAGTAAGTAATTCACCAAATAATATTATAAATGAATGAATAAATGTATGTTAACGCAATGTCATTGTGAATTACCTAGCCAGTAAGTTTACAATATAAAGAGGAGTATGTTAGCCATATTGCTAAAGCATATTATTGTTAAGGTTCATGAAACATCTCAAGTCTACATACAATAGTTCCTTTGTCATGTGTCATTTATAATCATACGAGTAACGCAGAAAATAAAAAGATATTCATAAAAATATTGTATAAAATAATGTACCGATTAATTATTTGCTATCTCAAATATGATTTTTCTTGAATAAACATTTACATACGAGACTAATTGTTTCATTGAAATTTCATTACTAATTTTGTCCAGTTGCATAATGTAGCCATTCTTGTTTGCAAATGTTATCATTATCAGGGTGCTGTGGGGAACAAATAGCGGAGCTGTTTGCCCGGAGTCACTACAGTGCTTGGCGCTTGGTTGATTGGGCAACGGCCGCGCGCCATCATTTCGACTCACCGCCGGTCGCGCGCGCTCGCTACCTTAAAAACAAAACAAATATTGTGAAGTGCTCGTGACATAAACATAGTGATTTTAATAATCAGATTTGGATTATAATTTTTTTGTAAAAATGACAGCCGGCACTGAAGAGCATGAGCCCCTGATTTCATCTTCAGCTGAACATCAGCGGGTCACTTACAACGCTTCGCCACAGGTAACTTTAAAAAACTACCAAAACTAAAAGTTTTACATGAAACAGATGTGTAAAAAATTATATTCTATCAGTAAACTATTATTTTTATTTAAGAAAATAAAACAGGATGTTTGATAATTCAGTGAAATCTCATATTAGTAGGTACTCCTGAAAGAAACTTTGGAGGACTTCTTTCAGGAGTTCTGGAATTGTATGTGTGGAAGTAGATGTTTAATCACTCAATAATTACCAGACAATGTACAACTCGTTTAAGTCGTAGAAGTAGGTACAGGTACAGGTTTGAACTCCAAAATTGACCTGTAGGTCTACTCAGTGAAACCAAATTCTTACTTGTACTTAAATAGGGATGACCCACCCCTAAAACTCGAAAGAAAGGGCAGTGCGTAAATTTAGCCGCTTAGCTCTTGAGGTTTTCCATGCTTATCATTTGGCTATTTAGGGGTTCTTATTAAAATTATTGATACATAGGTATACCTATTCACCTCAAGAAACATTGAGTAAGGTTTGAAAAAACTAACATTTTCCGGCCCTTCGGCGCAACCTACTTAATTCTTAAAACACACGGAAACCTCCAACAGTGAAGTGAAGCAATCGTTAGACACTGGCCGAATTAGAAGAAAATACATATATTAGGTAAAACACGTTTGATATGCACCGGTCCGTCGGGTTTCGAAAAACTTTACGATGCTCTACGGGCGACTATAATAGTCGCGATGACCTTTTTATTTAAGGTGCCGTAGGTTCAGAGAACGGAGTTTTTGAAAAATCGTAAGTACATATACCTATTTATTAGATCACCATACAATTGCCAAAAAATTATTTAGCAATCTTGAGGACTTTCTCTAGGAACTTTAAACGATTCGATTCCAGATTTTTTTGACTTTCGCTCGATAGAAAAATAACACGAACACATGTCTAAAACGTAGGTTATGTACTTTAAAAATTTGTAACTATTTATGAACAAAAGCTAACAATATGAAAATTGCTTTAAAAAAGCGCAATTTTAGATTTGAGGGAACTCGTCGATTGGTACTTTTTTTTGTTTAAAACTTACAATAAATTAAAACTCAAAAAATGACATCGGCGGTCCCGAGATCACGTACACCCATCTCGCTTTTACGCTCTGTGAGAGTGAGAGAACACGAACCTGCGGAGCCTTGACTTCACTGTTTAAAAAAAATAATCATCGAAATTGTATTTAGGTATTAAGCAACTCTTGCACCATTCCACTAACCCGGGGTTAGCGGATTAAACCTGGAGTTACCATGGGTACAATTTGACACTGGGTTGACGGTTTAACCGCTTAACTTTGGGTTAGTGGGATGGTGCAAGTGGGCCTAAGTCTGTTTATTCAGACTATTTTAACTGAAATCGAATTTAACAGTTTAATTGTTTTTTACTCGATCAGATACAATTTATTCTTTAAAAAATAGTATATTATTAGGTAGGTACCCATTCAGCCAGCCAGGATTTGAACTGACAATCGCTTAATCAACTTCATGCATGCCTGCAGGGGTGAAATACTACTACATTTACCATCTGAAGTTAGGTATTTAAAACAAGAAAAATTTTCTTAGATACGAATGTAAGATGAATTGCCAGAAAACGATGAGAAAATACTTATAAGTAGGTAGGTTCAAACAGGTACACGATTGAGATAAACTGACTAATGAGAAGATAGGTACGTAGTAGTAAGTACCTACCTATTTATCCTAGGTATAATACATACTGTATCAAACCTAAACAATGAATCTCATAGCTATCATAACAACGTACTTATAACCCAATTACTAGAACTCGAGCCGATATCCTCAGGCCTATATCCACACTCCAATTCGATCAATTGCCCCTATTCAATGCAATGGGTCATATCCTGCATAAGATGCTAGTTGCAGCTAGGACAGTTAAGATAAGTATTATTTTTATACTTTCGTGGACAGAAAATTTAAATCGGAAATTAACATCAACAAGTGTTGATTGTTTACAAGGCATCTGGCAGGCACCAATATAAATATAACTATATTAAATATACCTTACGTACTCGTAGGTACCAGTGATGCACTGGCGAATGATGGTAGAGTTAGACCGACTGCCGTATTCGAACTTCAAGATATTCACAAGAGAAGAGACGTACTAAATCCATTCTAGATACGTTATAGTTTAGATATCAACTAGTTCTCTTTTGCAGCGCAATTCGGGCAACCAATGTCACTTTTACGTTAGATAGAATAAGATATCTATTAGATGCGAATTGGATCTCCAAGTCATATCCTGTGGAAATCGTTCAAGAGTATCTCCAGAATCGCGCAAATGTCAAATTTGAAAGGTTAGATCTTAAACATATCGTTATCGTATCTTGGTGATGTCTAAAATATATCTAATAGATGTCTATTTCAAAATCCTAATCGGGCCCCAAGAAAAGTCCGCATCGATATTGATAGTGCAAGTGTTATTTATACGTCATAATTTCATAGAAGTTTGACGTTTAAAATAACACTTGCACTGCGTGGGCTATCAAAATCTCTGCAGACTTTTCTTGATGTAACTCTAAATAAGTTCAAATTAAGTATCCTATTTTTATAATAGCTCAGTTCCGTCGTAAGTTTTCGGGTCAAAAGTCCCCGCTGCGGGTGTGAGACAGCTACCGGTATCACGTGCCACCCGATACCGGGCCCGGAACCGAAACCGATACCGGCTCTAATCCCATCCGGTAATTAACACCCTATAAATGTTACAAGTGGATTCCTTGTTGGATTCTTGCTAGCTGTGTGTTGTTCATTTGTTTTTAAATATTTGGTTTTTAGGTACTGCTTGATTTTTTAGGATTTGAAAATGTAATATTGAGATATTTTTAGAGGTGGGTACATATTAAACGTTTTAACACAAGTTAAGACCATTTTAAAGTAAAGTAAAAGGCTTTAAATAAAGTTGTTAAAATGGCTCTGCTTTAGCATCATAATATGTGATTGATAAGTACTTATAGGTACCTTCTTAATATTATACGGTTTTGGTATACAGATGACCACAACTAACTATGTAGTAAAAGCTAAAACATAACGTTGTTAATTTTGTATTACATTTATTACTGATACCTACGTTATCCACGCCATCGTTAATCCAAAACTTTTTTTGGCTTCTATAAGTCCGTGGTGGGTCGAGATATTCCGCGAGAACCTTATCTGCGTCTCAGCAGATGCTTACGAATTTGACATAAAGTCTAATTTCGCTTGATCCATGTTCTGTATTAAGTTGTACCTACTGAACGTATTTATGTATAAATGTATTGACAGGAAAAAGGCTTATGTTAGTATTTAACCTATAGGAGATAAGCCCTTTTTCTAAAAAGAAAATAATAGGCCCCTCGCGGTATCAAATTCGCGATAGCCCCTGCTTGTTAACGTGGAAAATGCTCATAAGGCAATTTTCTGAGCCACAGTGTTGCATAATTTGGTAGGTATTTACATGTTTAAAAGACGGATAAAAAAGAGGGGAAGCTTTGTTCACCGGGCAATTTAACACTCTAGAACAGCGGTCGGCAACCTTTTAACAGCCAAGGGCCACATATTAGTTAACGATGATGACGCGGGCCGCACTTTGGTAATATTTGTGACTTTAGCAGACATTGTGGATCGTCAGTACTACATACAAAATAGCCAGGGAGGCTCGCGGGCCGCAAGCGAGAGGTTGGCGGGCCGCATGCGGCAAGACAATTTGGCGGATTCATTCAACACGTCGACTGGTGGTCGACTGTAAAGCTCTTGAATAACAGAAATTCTGTTTTCTTTCACTGAACGCGTTTCTTTTGTTTTCTGTTTGCTGGTACCTAGTCGCCAAAGTTATACTACTTGTAAGTTACACTAATTGTTTACTAATTAATTGAGAAGACCGAGTGACTTAGAATTCCAATTATTGTTTATTTAATTGTATGTATTAAAACATGGCGCGATTTTAAAAATACATGAATAAGGTTAAAGCAATACGTAAATTATGAAGATATCTTCTTATCTTATTTAACTAAGACTTTTTCAGAATGAGCACGGATGGCAATGCACTGAATTTATTTGGCACTGAGTCACCATTTACTACCTACTATATACTCGTATAATCACAGTTTGTAAAAACGTTTAAATAACAATTATAATTATAGTGTTATGAGTAGATCTGCCCCTGGCTTTACGTTCATGAAGAAACGCTTGCCGGGCGTTAGAGACAATGATATAATATTAAGGGGACTACGTTTGTATGGAAAATAGGTGGTAGCTTTTCCATACAAACATCAAATTGTCTAAAAATATTTTCTATTATTTTAATATCCATAGAGGGAAATAGGGACTTCGCTTTAAACGACCCATTACATAATAATACGATTAAGTAAACTCACGGTAAAATAATAGCGCTTAAAGGTAAGGTAGAATCACTCTAATTTAGTTCACCGATTCCTTTCTCCCTAACCAGGACTCCGATACCCCAGAACCTCGAGTGACCGGAGAAGTGTCTCTCACCATCCCACAGCGGAACTATGGGGCCATCGGCGGCGTTGAAAAGGTCACGTACACCTGGGCGGACATCAACGCCTTCGCCACAGAAAACAGGTCCAGGAGCAGAAGGTTCTGGAACTTCTGGAAGGGGTCCAATGATCGCATGTTCCAGCAGAGGAAACAGTTGTTGAAGAATGGTAGGTGTCCATATTCTACCAAATGTTATACCTAGATGATAAATACGATCTGCTATCTCAAGCTACTTTCTTTCTTGAATAATCTCGTGAGGTGATCGAATCTGAAATTGATTTATAACTCTATCACTATACTGTAGATTAAAAGACATGCATGCCAAGCGAATTACCGGATATTACCATTTTTACCGCACTAAACCTAAGCTCAAGCGTACCCTATATAAACGCTTTGATAGTACCTAATTCTGTGCGGGCTGCGTTTTTAGGGTTCCGTAGCCAAATGGCAAAAAACGGAACCCTCATAGATTCGTCATGTCTGTCTGTCTGTCTGTCTGTCTGTCTGTCTGTCTGTCTGTCTGTCCGTCCGTATGTCACAGCCACTTTGTTCCGAAACTATAAGCACTATACTGTTGAAACTTGGTAAGTAGATGTATTCTGTGAACCGCATTAAGATTTTCATACAAAAATAGAAAAAAAACAATAAATTTTTAGGGTTCCCCATACATAGAACTGAAACTCAAAAATTTTTTTTTCGTCAAAGCCATATGTGTGGGGTATCTATGGATAGGTCTTCAAAAATGATATTGAGGTTTCTAATATCATTTTCTTCTAAACTGAATAGTTTACGCGAGAGACACTTCCAAAGTGGTAAAATGTGTGTCCCCCCCCCCTGTAACTTCTAAAATAAGAGTATGATAAAACTAAAAAAAATATATGATGTACATTACCATGCAAACTTCCACCGAAAATTGGTTTGAACAAGATTTGGTAAGTAGTTTTTTTTTTAATACGTCATAAACCGTAAACCGCAATTTTATTATGTTACTTGCTGTTACGGAACCCTTCATGGGCGAGTCCGACTCGCACTTGGCCGCTTTTTTAAAATTCTTGTGAACCGTAATAACATTAATGTAAACTTTTTGTTAATTAATAAAACTACTTAATTTTAATTACGAGGCCCTATAAATTCTTCATGATAAATAGGCAAATTTAGTTCTCATATTACTTCTATCAGTTTACTTTTAATAGAACATCCAAAATTGACAATTGTCAACTGTTTTTAGTAAACGGCGCCGCGTATCCAGGCGAGCTCCTCGCCCTCATGGGTTCCTCAGGCGCCGGCAAGACCACTCTCCTAAATACACTGACCTTCCGCACTAATGGTGGAGTGGTAGCCAGTGGCACACGAGCTCTTAATGGGCAACCAGCCACCCCTGAAGCGCTGACGGCGCTGTCAGCGTATGTGCAGCAACAGGATTTGTTTATTGGCACGCTGACGGTTAGAGAGCATCTAGTTTTCCAGGTAAGATTTATTATAAAACCGATTTTAATACTAGCCACAGGTTCTGAAGGTGACGATAACTCTCCTGAACACTTTGATCTTCCGCACCAATGGCGGAGTGGTAGCCAGAGCACATGAGGTTTTAATGGGCAATCAGCCACCCCTGAAGCTCTGACGGCGTTGTCAGCGTATGTGCAGCAACAGGATTTGTTTATTGGCACGCTGACGGTTAGAGAGCATCTAGTTTTCCAGGTAAGATTTATTATAAAACCGATTTTAATACTAGCCACAGGTTCTGAAGGTGACGATAACTCTCCTGAACACTTTGATCTTCCGCACCAATGGCGGAGTGGTAGCCAGAACACATGAGGTCTTAATGGGCAACCAGCCACCCCTGAAGCTCTGACGGCGCTGTCAGCGTATGTGCAGCAACAGGATTTGTTTATTGGCACGCTGACGGTTAGAGAGCATCTAGTTTTCCAGGTAAGATTTATTATAAAACCGATTCCAACAGTAGCCATAGGTTCTGAAGGTGAATATAACTCTCCTGAACACATTGACCTTCCGCACCAATGGCGGAGTGGTAGCCAGTGGTACACGAGCGCTTAATGGGCAACCAGCCACCCCTGAAGCGCTGACGGCGCTGTCAGCGTATGTGCAGCAACAGGATTTGTTTATTGGTATGCTGACGGTTAGAGAGCATCTAGTTTTCCAGGTAAGATTTATTATAAAATCGATTTTAATACTAGCCACAGGTTCTGAAGGTGACGATAACTCTCCTGAACACTTTGATCTTCCGCACCAATGGCGGAGTGGTAGCCAGAGCACATGAGGTCTTAATGGGCAACCAGCCACCCCTGAAGTGCTGACGGCGCTGTCAGCGTATGTGCAGCAACAGGATTTGTTTATTGGCATGCTGACGGTTAGAGAGCATCTAGTTTTCCAGGTAAGATTTATTATAAAACCAATTTCAATAATAGTCATAGGATCTTTGTATTTGGGAGTTAATGCTTAGAGAGCATTGATGTTTCAGGTAAATATTATATATTATTACAATATATTATATTTTATCATATGTATGAAGTCCGACATTCCAATAGAGGTCATGGTAAGTGTAGCGTTTAATTTTAAAATGAACCAAGGACGCCGACACGTGACTTGACCTATTAAGCTATTAATTAAATCAAAGAGATTTTATCAGTTAACTACTAATCTTTATATTGCATAACATTAGGTCAGGTACTTATATATTATTTATGTCTGGCATTTTATTATGCTAATACAAGGCAAGAGACACGGGATGATTCACACTAGAACGGCCCGGGTCCGAGCCGAGGCGATTGACACTTCGTTTTCTATGACAAGTGACCGGTGATCACGTGATGCTATCTATACCTCGTTTTTTTTTGCATTAGAAAAAAGGTAAACAATCTTCATGTGTCTTTTAATTGAAAAACACATTTTAAAAATAAGTTACGGCAAATATGTAACAATTATGAATTTAATACGATCATTTATATTCTTCTGCTTTTATAAGTAATAGTTTTTGGTTTTTAAAAAGCGTTTTTCAATGAAAAGACATGTCAAGATCGCTTACCTTCTTGCAAGTTCTTTCTGAAGTGTCGGAAGCTTCGACTTGGACCCGGCTCGTGCTATTAACTTGAGGATTTATTTCATAAGATAACACATTGTGTAAGTATTTAAGATGATTTAATATGGTAAGATTAATTTGATTTCTTCCAACAGGCTTTAGTACGTATGGATCGTCACATACCATACGCACAACGGATGCGCAGAGTGGGAGAAGTCATCCAAGAGGTAAGGAATGATAGTCTTCTAAACCTACTCCACATCATCTTCCAAAAAATAAATTTTTCACCACACCAGCTCGGAAAGACTTTGCACTTCAAAAACTGATAGCAAAGTTGCATTTTATTCACATGTGAGGCAAAGTAATCAAATGCAAATTTTGAGTTGTTTTCTTATGTTTGCTGGTAGAATTTACTTTTAAATGATGATTTTGGATGATAAATATTTAATAACATTCATTTGGATTTGATTTGGTTTGATTTTGTTTGATAATTTACATTTAATATTTGCTTCGGGTTGGTGTAGTGAAAAATTTTGTGTTTCACTCGGGGGCAAATTTTGTTTAACCCTCGTGCTTTGAAACCCTCGCAACGCTCAAGATTCCATTTTTCGAACCACTCGCTACGCTCGTGGTTCAATTTTGGAATCTTTCGCTTGCTCGGGTATCAATATTAGCACGAGCGGTTAAACAACAACTTTGGCCCCTCGTAAAACAAATAACTATTATCTTATTACGTGAACTACATTATTATCATAGAGGAATAAAAGGCGTAGGTACCTAAATACATTTTGTAAAAGCTCGGGCTGTTAAGGCTGTGTATTCAAAATGTGCTTAATTAACAAAATAAATGACTACATGTACTCGCGCCTAAAGTAAATTCTTCTATGCAATATTATCGTGCGTGGTGAAGATTATTGATTAGATACACTGGAATCGTTTTACCATAGTAAGTTTAGAGATTAGGGAAAACCATTAAAATACCTACGTTTTGATAGAACCGGTTTTGGCTACGTAACCCGTAAGGCGCCTGACGAGTTTAACAAAATGTTGACGTTTCTGGAGTTTTCTTTGGTTTTAATTTAGTGTAGATTTGTTGATTAAAATATAATATACGTACACATAATACCAATTAAATCGCTTCTATATGGGGATAATATTTGAGTATTTAATTTCCTATTAAAAAGGGTATAACTAATTTACCTGCCAGAATTCATTAGCTTATTAAGTAAACATCTACTATTTTTTTAATTGATAAGATAAGAATAACACGCTCAACTAATCCGTAATCCCAACCTACAAGTATTGTTTCCTTTGCAGCTAGCCTTATCAAAGTGCCAGAACACCGTAATCGGCATACCAGGACGATTGAAGGGCATATCAGGTGGCGAGATGAAGCGTCTGTCCTTCGCCAGTGAGGTCCTTACGGACCCGCCGCTAATGTTCTGCGATGAACCTACCTCCGGCCTTGATTCTTTCATGGCTCAGAATGTCATCCAGGTTTGTTGTACTTTCATTCAAGTTTTCCTTCGTAGCCAACTTCAACACAATGCTAATAAGTACAACGTGTATCAGGAGACAAGGTAGCATGAGAAGTTGAAATCCTATTGGGAGAATTAGTTAAACAACTCCTCTTTTCCAGCGATATCTGAAGATGTTTGCAAATCAAATTTTCAATAATTCATCCAATAATGTTGACGTAGGTCTTAATATCCATAACGAATGAAAAATCGCACTTTTCTGTTGATGCTAAATTAGTACAGATATGTAAAATTATTGAATACATCATTTTAATACTAAATCACTGTCTTCTTCGTCAAGGTGTTGAAGGGACTGGCGCAGAAGGGCAAGACAGTGGTGTGCACAATCCACCAACCGTCTTCGGAACTATACGCCATGTTTGACAAGTTGCTCATCATGGCGGACGGACGCGTTGCGTTCCTCGGCTCGCCTGACCAGGCCACGGACTTCTTTAAGGAGTAAGTATTGTGTGATTGGCCCCATGGGCCGTAGCCCTAAAATATCGGGATACACATAAGAACGGCTGTCACTTAGGTGGACAGATGTTGGATTACGAATTAAGAATTTCTTGACAAATTTGGTCTTTTTTTACTAGTCTAAATATAGTCCAACAAATTATATGAGAAAGAAGGCTTATTGCCATATTTTTGTTGGATTCCTGCTGTATACTTTTTTACTTTAATTTATGGTGTCGACGTCGGGAGATAACCATGGTTTTCCTCCCACCAGGTTAGGAGCGGCATGTCCAGCCAACTACAATCCCGCAGACCACTTCATACAAATCCTGGCCGGAGTGCCAGGCAGGGAAGAGGCGACCCGGCATACTGTGGATACAGTGTGCACGGCGTTCGCCAAGTCTGAACTAGGGTGCCAAATAGCTGCTGAGGCTGAAAATGCTTTGCTGCACCGGGTGAGATTCCTCTACCCCAACTAATTTGTGCATAAATATTTCCAAACTGTTCAAACTGCTTCTTAATAGCCTTCCATAATGTCACGTTCAAACTGAGCTGGCGTAAGCTTTTTTGAGTAACTTCTTTTGACGGTAATTGTTCTCTTAATTCCACATTTTAGTTAGCCGTACGAGTGTCATAATAGGCTTAACAAAATACTTAATCAATTTAAAAATAGTCTGTCTCCTATTAAGAAGTATTTGACCAAATATCTGTCGTGCTTAATGGCTAAGGAGAATAATTTCAAAGTGTACTATATTATTAACGAGTGCACAAATCCCCCAAAACAGCGCAAGATTTCCTCCGGCTGGACGGACTCAGCGTGGTCGACGCCAAGCCTGCGCTCGCGCCGCTCTCCATATAAAGTATCATGGTGGGCGCAGTTCCGCGCTGTTCTTTGGCGATCATGGCTTTCAGTTACTAAAGAACCCATGCTTATCAAAGTGCGGTTTCTGCAGACAATTGTAAGTATCTTGACCTCCATAATTTTCTGATGATTGTAGAATTATAAATACATACGTATTTTTTCTTCTTTTAACATTTGTCTTCTCCAAGTTCATATCTTCTAACACTTCTTGAATGCTTTATTTTTATTAGTAAGTGTTCTTTTCAAACACCCTTTGTTTTTTGTAATCATTAAGAACATTTAAATTTTTCTAACACTAGGTTCTCTTTAAGCGCATATTACTTTTATATAGTGATGCTGACAAGTAAGATATTATACAGATGGTGTCCATATTAATCGGGGTGATCTACTTCGGCCAACATTTGGACCAGGACGGTGTCATGAACATCAATGGAGCCATCTTCATGTTCCTCACCAACATGACCTTCCAGAACATCTTCGCTGTCATTAATGTAAGTAATTTTATCAGTATTCTTGTCATCGTTATATTTTTTATCATTGTCCTCACTTTTCTCGACATCATCGTCATTTTATCAACATGCGTCGTAATTATTAGATATTAAATTAAGTATAGGTATAAACTTAGGTGTTTGTATCTTTTTTTAGTACCTATACCCGTGTTTTGCTCTCACAATTAACAACATGTTTGTCTAAAAGCTAAACACAAATCATTACCTAAGTACTTATTTATTTATATGATGCAATAAGAATAATCTCAATTACTTGGTACAATTTATCTATCGCATAGGTACTTGATTCTAAATTCTTCATTGCTTTCCTAGCATTAATTGCAATAATAACAATTACCTACTTAAGTACCCTACTACCTTAATTACCTCTTCAATATGATTTCTATGTCAGTTAATTTCCCAAATTCTATTTTATTTGCTTTGTGAATTGATTACCTAAAGAGCCACTTAAAGAAGCTAACTTCAATTAAAATTCTCCTCGTACAATGGTTGTTATTAATTACTGGTTTAAGCAAGGCTTTTACGTCACATTTTCGGTTGACAGGTTTTATACGGATTTTGCAGCTCTACATAGAAATGTTTCTTTTTAGCGTAGTTTATCGAACTCGTTTTTTACTTGATGTGAATATTTTGCACAAATAAAATTAGCATTTCCGACACACACACTGTTACTGCAAACATAGGATATCGCTATATAATTTATACTTGTTTATAGTTATTTATGCGAGATGCGAAAAGATTAGCCTGATTATAAAAGTATATTTATGCAAAATATAAGAAACATGTGGATATGCAAATGTCACCGTTAATTTCCTAGCTCCTGTGTGACAAATACATCTAATCTTCTTCATTCTTATAATTAACTATGTCCATATTAAATAATTCATTTATTATTAGGAAATATTTTGCGTTTTACGTTCAAATATTTATAAAGTATGTCGATCATCTATGACTATCATTAGATTGCATTAAAGTTGGGGTACCTACTACCTAATGACCAAAAGAGAGAGAGTTTCAATTTCAATTAAAAACTACTATTGTAATCTTATTGTAACTAATCGCCCACACTGTTAACTGACAGTTCGTAAACCTTATTACAAAAGGCATAAGGTCCACCGATGGACAAATAAGAGTGTTGCTGTTTGTGCCAGAGCCAACAGAATTATTCTCACCTCAAACCTCCATCAGGTATTCTGCTCCGAGCTGCCCATCTTCATCCGCGAGCATCACAACGGCATGTACCGAGCCGACGTCTACTTCCTATCGAAGACTTTAGCCGAAGCCCCAGTGTTCGCCACCATACCGCTAGTGTTCACAACTATTGCATATTACATGATCGGGCTCAACCCGGCGCCGGAGAGGTTCTTCATAGCGTCAGGATTGGCGGCGCTTATTACGAATGTTGCAACGTCGTTTGGTAAGTGTTTTAGATTTGAACACGACTATTTGTACAGTATTTTTTTCCCATTGAGGACCCTGGTCCAAGCACCAGTGTTGCCATGATTGCGTTGGTGGTCACCACCATCGCGTATTATTATGATCGGGCTCAACTCGGCGCCGGAGAGGTTCTTCATAGCGTCAGGATTGGCGGCACTAATTACGAATGTCGCTACGTCGTTTGGTACCTAAGTGTTTATATTTAAATTTGGCTATTTGCCGCTTGTTTTCAACTTCGCTTGAATTATCTTATTTATAATAAATACCAATTACAAATATTCATAAGTATATGTCCCTGGCGGTAACAGAGGTAAGAATTAAACTATTTCCAACTTTTTCAGGCGGTTACATACGGGGAAATACCGTTATTTGTGCCTAGTGTAAAAAAAGCTTTTCGAATAATTATTGTATATTCATAAAATAATTATAACTTGAGTAAAACTACAGCTCTGGCGTCAAATTTAACATTATATGAAATGATTGCGTAACTTTGCTAAGATGGGTCTTATTTTAATAGGTTTTTAACTACTTACTCAAACAATGCAGCGTAACAGCTTTATTATAATAATAGGTAAACGCATTAAATAATTATTATAAAAAGTATATCCACAAATTAATACACGAGTTCCGTTTATTGGAAATTTAACCTGTTTAGTGGAAAAAATTGTGTAAAACAAAATTGTATGTCATTTAGATTATATTCATCAATTTCATCATATTATGCCAGGGGCCCGTTTCTCAAAAGCTTGTAACTTGCAATACAAGCGGATGTCACTTTTTGACAGCTTTTGTTAGAAAGGGACTTCTTTTTGTATTACAGTTACAGCTTTTGAGAAATGGGCCCCAGATAGATGTTTTTTTTAAATATGAAAATGATGATTATATAAAGAATTTCGATTCCAAAATAAACGAATAGTTTGACATAATTACGCAACAATACGATTCTCATATGAAAATTGATACACAGGACAGGAGCTACATCTTTGTCTCGGTCTATAAATTACGTCACGGTACATCTGTCATTCATCACAATAGGCCTCCGCTTAACAAAGTTAACAGTATCATCGGTATTGAAAATGTTTTTCATAATCACTTAAGAATAAGGTCTAGTTTTCTAGAGCAATGTTATGGTGGTTGCTTGACATCCAACCGTATAGCGAATTTCTATAAACCGCAAGAGTTCAAATATCTTGATACTCTATATCGGCGGCTCGCCTTTATTCTCGACTTTCCACGGCCGAATGCAATGTCGCCTAACATTCTGTCGGAACTAGCTAAGACAAGAATTTGGATTTTAATGCATCAATAACATTTGCATAACTTGATACATTAAAAGTTTTGATGGTCTCTAAAGTAAGCAACGGTTCTCAGGTGTAGTTTTTGTGAGTGCAATAAATTAATTTCCTCTTGTGACATTTTTTTATTGACTTGTAAATCAATCGACCAATTTTTAAATAGACAAAAGGATACTCGGTTTAGCCAGAGCAGTTTTGACTTATTATTAATATTATAACTTTTATTAATATTTGTGTTTTGCGGGGATTTTTTTTCGTATCGCTATACACATTAGGCGCACAAAACCTTCTTGGAATTTGTTTTTTTTTTAGGTTTAAAACTTGATGATCTTCTTTATCAGCATACTCTTGCGCAGGTTACTTGATCTCGTGTGCGAGCAGCAGCGTGAGCATGGCTGCCTCAGTGGGGCCTCCTATCATCATCCCATTCATGCTTTTTGGAGGATTCTTCCTCAACTCAGGGTAAGTCATTAGTGTTAGTGAAGGTGAATACTTGATGAAACTTTGCGATCTACGTGCCGTTGGTCTCAAATGAATGAGATATTGTCACGGGAGCAAGGTCGAATAATTCAGAAATTTTAGCATATTCTGGAAGACCAAGTGGACTCTGAAATCGCCGTCACGGTAGTCCAGTCAAAGATAGCGTGATGGTCATGACGATTTCTGTATAACATGCTTGAACCAGAACACCTGGAAAAATAAACTATGAATACCACACACAACCATTGTTTTCCACTCATGCAAAAGTTAATTAATAAAGCCAAACCATAAACCTCGTCATAATGTAGAATACTACCGACCGATTGCTGCGCTTTAAAGACTGTGTTAAGCGAGACATGTCTGCATTTGAAATCGAACCGAATCGACCACCATGTCTGGGAAGCCTTAGCTTAAGACCGTGATGGATGGCGCAAGCGTGTTGTGGAGGGGAGAAGGCTATACGACCAAGCCTGGTATAATCCTTTAGATAGTAGAAGGTGTCGCAGAAAGCAAACCGGGACTGGAACCTCAGATGAAGAGCTACAGCTTTCTCTGCCAAAAATGTGGGAGGTCGTGCCGCTCACGCATCGGCCTCCACAGTCATCAAACCCGTTATCTAAACACCAATGCATAAATCGTCTGCAATCTGCATTAGACGGAAAGGCCTATGATGAATGTAGAATAATTTTTTATCGACTTTTCATTATTAGGTAGGTTCTAACCGTTCCTTCATCCACAGGTCAGTGCCTCCGTACCTGGGCTGGATATCCTACTTGTCCTGGTTCCGGTACGGCAACGAGGCGCTCCTGGTCAACCAGTGGGCCGGCGTGGACTCCATCGCGTGTACCAGGGAGAACTTCACGTGCCCGGCTTCGGGCCAAGTCGTGCTGGAGACGCTCAGCTTTTCAGAGGTTGGTCCGTTGTTACTGGGCAGCGTATACTTAGACTGCATGTCCTGGTTCCGTTACGGCAGGCGCTCCTGGTCAACCAGTGGGCCGGCGTGGACTCCATCGCGTGTACCAGGGAGAACTTCACGTGTCCGGCTTCGGGCCAAGTCGTGCTGGAGACGCTCAGCTTTTCAGAGGTTGGTTCGATGTTACTGGGCAGCGTAATATACTTAGACTGCATGTCCTGGGCCCGTACGGCAACGAGGCGCTCCTGGTCAACCAGTGGGCTGGCGTGGACTCCATCGCGTGTACCAGGGAGAACTTCACGTGCCCGGCTTCGGGCCAAGTCGTGCTGGAGACGCTCAGCTTTTCCGAGGTTGGTCCGATGTTACTGGGAAGCGTATACTTAGACTGCATGTCCTGGCTCCGGTACGGCAACGAGGCGCTCCTGGTGGTTGACCAGGGGCCAGTGGGCCGGCGTGGACTCCATCGCGTGCGCGAAGGAGAACTTCACCTGTCCGGCTTCGGGCCAAGTCGTGCTGGAGACGCTCAGCTTTTCAAAGGTTGGTCCGATGTTTACTGGGCACCATATACATACACTTCTCTGTCATTCCTCCTCACCCCATTCATAACCCAACTGCCCTCTTAATTAATCCCTACTCACCCCATTTTACGGTACTGGTAGACCTGGGATGCTGGCTTGTATTTTGCAGGAAATCTATCACTTCTACGAACTAAGTAAACGGTTTCGAGATCATACTGCACACGCAGTTTCCAGAGGTGGTGTTTTTTTCAGAGCCTTTGTATTTTTATTGTGTCTGATGTGTCTTCATATTTCATAAGATTTTAAAATATGCTTTAAATAAACCAATTAACCAATACGATGACTCAGAAGTTAACGAGGAGACATTACGTGATATTGAAAAAAAAGATGTTTAGAAACGTCCGAGATATTATATAGGTTGCGTTTATTGATAATAATGTATACAAATTGAAAGTCGTAGTTGGGCATTTCTATTTAAAGTTGTACCAATTTTTTTTTGTGTTATAATTGAGAATTTTTATATTATTTCTACTCAGAATCACGAGCTTTTTCCATTTTTACTGAAAAAAAACGTGTCCCCAACATTTTTGGTCCTTTTGGTTATTACGGTCATTAAACAGGTTGTAAGTATTATATTTATGACCGTAACAAAACGGACAACAAGTACTTATGAAATTTTTGGGATACTTTTTTTCTTATATTAGGACCGAAAAAGCTCGTGATTATGAGTATAAATATGTAAGTAGGTAATATAAAAATTCCAAAACCTATAAAAATGTCCAGTTATCTCCTAAGCACTAGACAGTTTTTATGACTCATCAGCATTACTATATTTGATATGTTTCTCATATTCATTTATCTCCCAGGACGACTTCAATTTCGACGTAATCAACATGGTGCTGCTGTTCATCGGGTTCCGTCTGCTCGCCTACATCGCGTTACTCATACGAGCGAGGAGAACCAAGTGAACTCACTGTCACATTGAAGCTATAGCTTTGGTGGTTAATATCCATAGACTAGCAGCCATATTCGAACAATGAGATACGTCAAATACTAGATATTGAAACGATATGGATTAGATATGTCAGTGTCAAACAAGTGTCAAAATTGACATTTCTTCAAACAAAGACGTCACTTTTGACACTTGTTTGACACTGACATATCTAATCCATATCGTTTAAATATCTAGTATTTGACGTATATCCTTGTTCGAATATGGCTGTAGGAATCCTCTAGACCGAGTTTAGAGCAATTATTTCATGCAACCGATGATGCCAAAATGCGGGGGTGCTCGGGACGAGGTGAGCGAAGTCCCGTGCCGTGATTGGTCCGTTCAAAGACACGGACGTTAAAGTGTCATTCTATGGAACTTGCTAACTATGTAAACAAAAGTCCCTAGTAAATTCATCATTTTTGACAGTTTCAATATGGCGGTTTGTTTACATAGTTAGCAAGTTCCATAGAATGACACTTTACACAAAGACACTTTCGACTCGAACATGGAGTACTTACCGTATGCGTGGCAGAGGGGGTAGCGCGACTATGCTCAGTCTGGAGGATGTTTTGTCTGTGTTAATATCAAGTAATGTGGTAGCTCAGAGCCGTGGCAATAATGTTATTTATATTTTTAAGGGGAACCAAATTTCTAGGAGTAGTGGATCTTGGAAATCCATAGATCTAATAGAGCTTACGCTCTTCGAAACATATTATTAATAAAATTCTAACTAATTGACTATTATTTATAATGTGCCACTTAATTCTTTATTAAATTTTAATTATAACGATTTACTTAGATTCATTCTCGTGTGAATGGTTTCTAAGAATGCGTGTACCATAACTTTATTTTCTATAAGTAGGTACACAATATAATCATAAGAAGGATTTTTGTTAGATTTTTATTTATACACAATATTTAATTAATTACTTTTCAAACGTGGATAATGATATAAATACTTATAATTTCGGCTGCTGCCAGTAATATAGGTAATATACATTGTAATAATTGTTAGCAAATTAATTGATATTTACTAAAGCTACATAAAGATGAATAATATATTGTTTAAAATGTTGTACACCAGTATTTTTGAGAAATATTTAAAGACTTAATATAATGCGTAGGATTTTGAAATTGTTTAAATTTTACGTAAGCATGTATCTTAATTAAGGGAAGAGTGTGTAATATTTTTTTGTTATAATGTTTGTAATAAACTTTTTCATAAAATAATTATTTTGTTATTTACTTGCTTCTCAAAAACTAAGGGTTGGTTGCACCAAAGCGTCTGTCACCGTTAAAGCGTTCGCTAAATTTTTATTGTATGGGAAGTTTCATACTACACTGCTGATGGACGTTAATCAGTCCGTTAAGACGAAACATGAGCTAAGTTTAAAATATTTTAGGTAAATATACCCATCTCGCTAACGGAAGCGGCTCCTAAAACTAGCGCGATAAGGATAAGGCGAAAAATCCTGCGTAAAAATCTCAAAAATGAAACAGTCGAGTACGTTTGTATGGAGAAATGACCACTCCTGTTGGCTCTTAAATGTGGTTGGTGCAACTGGCCCTAAGATATCTCAAAAATTAAAATTACGAACGATTATAATTGTTGTTTACGATAATTACGATACAAGAGCGGAAAATAGAAAATTCGTAACGAGTAGCGATAAATTAAAACACGACCGAAGAGAGTTGTTTAAAAAAGTCGACACGAGCTTTTGACCTATAAGTTATAACAATCAGAGTCTTATAATATAAGTACATGTATACATCTATACATTAATGTATACATTTATACAAGCACGCTAAAAGCATGATAACTGAGGACTTCTTCACGTGTTCTTGGTGTTCAATGGATTAAAGATTGCTTAATGACCGTCATCTTTGTACCAATGACACCGTATTCATTTAGTTCCTTGATAACATTCATCGCATACTTCTGCATTTGAAGATTTGCAACAATAATTACTGTAACATTTATATGTATAATTGCATAATACTTCCGGTATTCTTTATGACCTGTTGACCTGTGACCTTTTCGGATATGGCAGGACAAATTCCGTACACGGCGGGAAGAACTTGATAACTCGAGATATTCTACCGAAGAAATTTGAACTTAAAAGTAAATTGCATAAGGTTCAAACTTCTTCTATTTTTTCCCGAGAGATATCAACTTCTTCCCGCCGTGTACAGAATTATGACGCCTTAAAAAGACTTAAATTATTGAAAATATGGATAGATGGAAGATAGATGGGAAAGTAAGTGCAGTGCAGTGCACGAGATTCATAACTATTGGCTATCCCCCAAAAACGAAGGGGGGAAAGGTGGTGCCGGCGGTTTATTTGCATTCTATTTCTACCTTCAATAATAAGATGAAAGCCTGTGCCGAGCAGTAGGATATTCTTGGCTCAAAAGATATTACAATAGTAGGTATTTCATGGATGTCTTTAACTACCTAAACATTCGAAACCGCTAAAACGTTTGGTAGGTACTATACGAGTAATAACAAGATATTATCTTCGTGACAAAGAAAAATGTGATAATGCAATTAAAGACTTGATTTTTCTATTGACATAACCCACTCAGGAATATTTATATAACCTACTAAAGATACATAAACAAATCATTTAGATTTTAGACTCTTCTTAGATAAAAGTAACCGAAAACAAGATAAATGTGAAAATTAGGAAAAAAATACCTACAACAAATTCTAAATAAGTTTTTTTTTTATTATTATGAATGGGCTTACTTGGCCACAGACTAGCCGAGGCGTAGACGTGGCCTACGATGGAGCGAGCTCACCCAGAAGGTGCCTGTTCACTCTTGATTTGAAGGTTGCCGGGTTATAAGAACACGGAAATATAGATAGTTACATGGTCTTAGTTATTTGGTAAGGTTCGATTGGACCTGGTGAGGCACCTACCCAGTTCACTACTAAAGTTTACATCCTACAGCACACACGCTCTCCGAGGAATTTTTAGGAGAGCTTCGCTTGCCTTGCCCTCATCTTTCAACGCAGGGTAGGTGGGCCATTTTATAACTAACTGTCCATTACACTTTTTAATTTGTTTTTTTTGTTGTTCCAAGTTCTTTCAATCCTAATAGGAAAAATAGCTACTCAAATTTTCCACAAGTAGGTACGTACATTATTCATTTCTTCCATTCAACCGTCATAAAAAGCGATGACAAATGGTAACGGAAGAATGGAAATAAACATTTTGGAACACTTATAATCTATTACAATCGAAAGAACACTTAATTCTGAGTAGAATTTATATATAAATTCCAAATTGGAAAATAAAAAGTATCGAACTTAAAATAAAATAGCTCCACTTCCTCTGAACTCAGATTGTAGGTACAGTAGTAACTTCAAGGCAGGATATGACGCCAAGTTACGGAAGCGTTAACGCATAATACTTTTTGACGGCTACAGACCATCAGTATCTTTAAATTGAATAATTTATCTCCAAATTTGATATTGATATGGAGTCGTCAGCCGGACTCAAAGACGCTATTGATGCTGCAGTCAATGACCGTAAAATAAAAATTGAAGTGTTTTAAAGTACCTACGCCTAAGTAACGAGTACCTAGCTAGACATAATAATATTTATTCAAAAGTATCTGATGAAATAAATAACAGAAATTTGTGAAATATTACCTATTATGTAAGTGTATGTAAAGTTCATAAAGTTCCGAAACATATATGTCGCGTGAGTGAAACCTTAATACCTATTAGCTTAATGTTCATAAAGTTGAACGCTGCTGAATGGCGTCGGATCGCACAGGACAGGAACGAATGGCGAAATCTAGTGTCGGAGGCTAAGATCCACTTCGGACCGCTGAGCCAGCGAAGTAAGTCATGAAGTTGAAGTTATTTGAAGCATACCTAACATAAATTTATATGTCTCGTGGACTCTAGATAAGGTCTGGCAAACTAGCAAGCATTTTTATAAATGAAAACAAGATGTGTTTTAAGTACCGTGTACCCACTCAAGGTAATTGATTTAAACAAAGTACGCTTCTGCCAAGAGATCAAACATTATTTAACAAAACTATTGAAGTTATTTGAAGCATACCTAACATAAATTTATATGTCTCGTGGACTCTAAGATAAGGTATGGCAAACTAGCAACGATTTTTATAAATGAAAACAAGATGTGTTTTAAGTACTGTGTACCCACGAAAGGTACTTGATTTAAACAAAGTACGCTTCTGCCAAGAGATCAAACATTATTTAACAAAACTATTAGTAAGACAACCTGTGACGGGGTAAATATGCTCGATCTGCAGTGATCTGCAAGAAATAATTCCAACTTCTTCGTTTGTTTAATTTGACTCAGAATGCAAGCCTTGGTGGAGCCAGAGTTTCTTTTAGCTTCCCCGAATTGTTAAGTGGTTAAATGAAATGAAATGAAATGAAATGAAATGAAATGAAATTATTTATTTGTATAAAAATGGGTATACATAAATGATCTTATTCTATAGACAGTGTCTCCATTTTCGGCCTATTACAGACATACAAACTGAATAACCTTACAACTATATTACAACTATATTTACAGGACTTATATCTATATTTACATTATTGCGTCGTTCCGAGTGCAAAGTGTTCCGAGTTGGCGTAATACATTTTTTCTATACACCATCTAAATAGTTTTGATTTAAATTCCGGTAAGTCCAATTCCTTCAGCTCTTTAGGGAGATAGTTATAAATTTTTGTGCACATAAATACTATATTTTTATTAACAAGGGCAGAGGTTGTTCCCGGATAATGTAGGTCTAAACCATGTCTAGTATTATATCTTGAGGTTGAAGCAAAGCTACAGAATGAGCTTATGTTATTTTTAACAAATAGACTCGCTTCATAAATGTAGAGCGAATGTAGTGTTAATATGTTCAATTTTTTAAAAATTGGTCGACACGAGTCAGTTTGTTGAGCCCCGTAAATTGCGCGCAGGCATTTTTTTTGAAGTAGAAATACTTTTGAAACGTTTGTACTGTTACCCCATAGTATTATGCCATATCTAAGATTAGACATTACGTAACCATGAAAAGCCAGAAGGGCGGTTTTTTGGGATGTGATGTATCTGAGTCGCTTAAGTGCAAAAACAAATCGGCTCAACTTATCAATAAGATTTTCAGTGTGCTGTTTCCAATCATTATGACAATCCACAGTAATTCCTAAGAAACGAATAGAGGAGACTTGTTCTATCTGTTGATTGTTGATTATCAATTAACTAGCTAGACTTAACGAAACCTCTTGGCGCCGGAGTTCTGTATTTAAATATCATTAATAAACTTAATGATGCATGATTTTAAAACTAATGACTCTTGGAACTTAATGTAAGTTATATAAAATGCAAATTAGCTACTACTTTTGTGCAAACTAGAATAATTAGGCTCTCGTTAAAACAAATGAAAAGTGGTGATGTAAATATGTACTCAAATTAGAACATATCCATCAATTAGCAGTCATTAAGTTTCAAAATTATGTTGAAACCAATAACTATTTGTTGAAATAAATTTAAAGAGTAACGTTACTTAAACAAATATTTGTCTGTTAAACAACAACGGAATGCTACAGTCTTTATTTTAGTTCTTGTTTACTTCTTATTTTTAGTCTTTTTAGGGTTCCGTACACAAATGGTAAAAATGGAACCCTAATACTAAGTCCCCACTGTTGTTCTATTTATTTTTTTCAGAGGCCGTGACTTCAAGTCTCACCCAAAATATTAATTTTTCCACTTTTAAATTTATTCCACTGTTGTTGTTATAGCGGCAACAGAAATACATCATCTGTGTAAATTTCAACTGCCTAGCTGTCACGCATCATGATCCGAGATACAGACTGGTGACAGATAGACAGACGTACAGCGGAGTCTTAGTAATAGGGTCCTGTTTATACCGTTTTAGTACGGAACCCTAAAAAGGCAAAAAACGCTTGTGTACGGAATTTCTCACAAACGGAATTGGCCATATTGACATTAGATTCCTTTGCTTTGAATCAGAGTAGCTCCACCTAAAATTCCTGAAACCCAACCGCTGGCATAACCGAACCGTGAAAACCAATACGGCGCTTCCAAATTCGAACAGTTCGATCCAATTAGGCCTGGGCGTGGATTGGGCTGATTGGCCTGAACCGGCGTTGTGGCGGTTGACAGGCTTCAGTAACCGATACCAGAGGGTCTACCGCGAGCTACGGTCGACGTGTTGCCTCTTTGTCGCACTTGTAAATTCGTACGTAAGTGTGACAGGGAGGCAACACGTCGAACGTGGTTCGCGGTAAGCCCTCGGAAGACGGGTCACTGAGTAATGGCGGGTGTCTCCAGGCCGGGTGTTTGGCAGAGTTATGTAACGGTTGAAATCTAGAACATACCTTAAAGCTTAGCTAAAGGACAAGTGGTTATAGGAAAAGCGAAACGTAAAAACGTAATGACTGTGTGGAGATCACGCGCCTTTTCGTCTCATCTATCATATCGGTAGAATTTTACTTTTCGATTAGTGTTTGTATCGACAAACACATGACAACTGCTTATCGAAGCAGAGCCATAAAAAAACGAAATAGAGATCTCCCACATAGCTATCTCCCTTAAGTATGATATTTCAATTATGACTTTCAATTAACCCCATGTGACTAATTTATATTATAAAGCATTCACCTTCATCTGTTAACCAAATTATCAGTTATTGCTCTCACAAATACTCTTATATGGAGTAAAATTTGTGTTAAACATAAAATTAAAAATAAATTTTAGTAAAGCCTGTAGTAGGTAAATATGTAATAAGTTCTTTACGCTGAAGCGGAAGCGCTGGTGGCCTAGCGGTAAGAGCGTGCGACTTGCAATCCGGAGGTCGCGGGTTCAAACCCCGGCTCGTACCAATGCGTTTTTCGGAACTTATGTACGAAATATCATTTGATATTTACCAGTCGCTTTTCGGTGAAGGAAAACATCGTGAGGAAACCTGCATATTCGTACATCTGCGAAGAAATTCAAAGGTGTATGTGAAGTCCCCAATCCGCATTGGGCTAGCGTGGGGACTATTATAGCCCAAGCCCTCTCGCGCTCGAGAGGAGGCCTGTGCCCAGCAGTGGGACGTATATAGGCTGAGATGATGATGATGATGAAGTTACATTGTATGTCACATTTCATTGTGTAAATAACACGTGCAATTATAGTAAACACTATTTGGCAGACATGTTTATCGTAAGCTCTACTAGTGACCTGCACTTGACACTTTGACATGTGCATTTCCTGAAAACCTGAAACGCGCATGTTTCTGCGCATGTCATGAATATACCTACCTTTGCTAGACATAGCTCGATTCGCAAAATGAATTAGATTTCTACTAGACTTCAACAAGTTACGATATGGATAATTTAAAGATATTTGTAAGATAGATATGTCAAATTTAACGTTTCCGCGATTCTGGAGGTCCTCTTGAACGATTTCGACAAGTTATGACTTAGATATCCAAGTCACATCTAGTCGATATCTAAAATCCGAATAGGCCTGTTTGATACTTTGTAAATTTATTTATTACAAGGCACATCGTAGGCAAAACCTTGAGGAGTTTGTATGCCGATGGGAATCTAAAATTTTCTATAATTTTTTTTATTTTCTAGGACTATAAAATGCCCTAAATAATACTACCAACGTAAAACTATACTGAGAAGACAAATTCTCTCTTCAATGAATCTACCTGAAAAGAAATGTCCCTACATACATATATGTACTAGTACTTACTCTACCTACCTGCGTGATGCATCGATAACCTCACTACGAAAAATACTCAGGTTCAATGCTCTTTCATCATTTCAACAATGTCGGCTACAAAATTTCCTAAAATTGTGATAAGTAATCCCGAATTTAAAAGACGTTCCAGATCAAACAATAGTAACAAGCTCAGCAAACAGACATCAAACTTGATGAAAACACTTTCGTAACTAGTTTTCCAACTTCTATTATCATGTTTATAGACTGCACCAATAAAACTAATCTCGTCTTACTCTATCACGCTAGTTGTCCTTTTCTAACGCATTGACTAATGTCAAACCTCCGCGGTCGGCTGGACTCGCCGCGCGCACCGCGAAAAGGCGTCAGTAACATGTTTACGCGCGGAATTATAATTTAAAATTGGAACTGTTTTTACAAATAAATGTAAAATGAGCAAAAAAGGAAGTGACGACGGTATAGTGGCCAGGAAGAACTCTGTGATAGGGACCACTAATAATACGTCGAACCCCTCATCGCTTGGTGATGATTCCTATGTAAGTACCTATAAAACTATTTATCTAGGTACTTTATTCGTCAATTATTAGAAAAGGTTAGTATTTTTTGGTTGAATCGCAATTTATAATTTTAAAATAACGAAGCCGGTGGATTATATCGTAAGCGGCTATTAGCCAAAAACAAAAGAGCACTGTCATGAAAACGATTGTTTTCATGCTTACTGTAGAGCATTTTAATATTTTCATGAGAAATTTAATTTGAAAGAAATCGTGACACAATTATTTGTAACGATTGTGAAAAGGTTGAACGTCATTAGTTGAGGGATAAAATTCAAACCGGTCCCCTTAATGTAAATGCATTTCTACGCTATCTTTAAACATATTAATCACTGTTTCAAAACAGACTTAAAAATAAATATCAGAATGAATTTAATACGGAAACCGTACAACGAGGTACATCTAAGTCACCATATCTATAATCATCATCATCATCATCTCAGCCATAAGACGTCCACTGCTGAACATAGGCCTCCCCCTTTTTTGGGGGGTGAATGCCATAATCGCCACGCTTGGCAGGCGGGTTGGCGATCGCAGTTAGTACACCGAATTTGAGGGACGCTGCTGCCCGTCCACTGGTGGTCCTGGACGTAGTTTAAGGACATACCCGGGTCGGGATATCTATAATAGTAAGGCAAAACCAATTTTGTCAGTTCATAATAGCAGATTATAAAACTGTAGGTGCTCGTTCCTCTTCTTGGGCTTATAATTATTAGCATAATACAGTAATTACAGTATGATTCTTTCTGCCTATGCCCCTCTGACAAGCTGCTATTGTGCAACAAGTGATTTAATAGTTATTTTCGGTATAATTTGGCCTGCGCATAGTAAAATATCCTTTGATTCAAAGTTTAAGGGTTGCGTCAAAACATTCGCAAAAGTGAGAAGACGTTAGTTGAAGACAAGAATATACCTATGAACTTTTATAAAGTACGCATGTGCATAAAATAAAGAAGAACAAGGAAGTGAAATATATTAAACTCTATCCCCTTGCTATAGAGTTCAAAAAAAGTTAACGGTTTACAAAGTAACCGGAAAGTACAGTTCGCAAACACGACACTGTAACTGATATTATTGATCTTGGTATGAAAGTGTGTATGGATTAAACCGCAGACCTTAAGGGAGCGCTGTCCCAGACACTGAATATCTAGACTAGACGGATACTTGAGAATCATGTTATGATTTCACATTTCCACGATTCCAATCGCGACTTGGCCAGGCTCACTCCACGATTTCGTCGCTATGCTATAGGTACCTAAAAGTACATCCGTTCCACACCAATTTTGGTGGCAAGCCATAATTTAAGCCGCGCGTGGCGCTGTCGCTACCTAGCAGCCATACCTGTGCTGATCGTAACAAACGCATTTTGATAGAGAGTGAGTCTTCTGTACCTAGTAAGTACTATTATTTATTCCGTGACTTGACTCATAGTTTGTCTTAATTTTCTTTTTTAAGTTTGCTTGACGGTTTGATTCACATTCAGTTTTCAGTCTTGTATGAAGAAAACGTTAGATTTGTAAAGTGATTGATTTATTATTCTACTTGTTATTATTGATACTTGGCAGTGTATTTTTCAGTAAATATTTAGAGGTGTCGAGAGTAAGCAAATACTTACCTAAACATTTTTAAATGCATGCGTTATAGTAAGTAAATCATGCACTAACTTACCTTTGGGCCATGGTCATCAGACTCCAGACAAGTTGTAAAAGAAATTTCTCATGAACTTATCTGGATGTCTAACGACCTTCGAGCGGGTGAATATTTCACTCAGCGGCTAAGTCTGGCAATCCACGGGGAAACGCAGCATGCGTCTTGGGGACGATGCCCCGGGCAACTTGGTTTTATATGTAGACGACTACTGTTAATGTACATTATATGTATATTTTGCCAATTCATGAATTAGTCGCCTTTTAAAACAATTTTCTGAACAGGAGCTGACCTCAGCCGACGTGCTGTACATTGACAATGGGGTCTCCAGATCGAAGTACGAGCCCCTGTTCCCCGAGGTGGAGGCGGTGCTGGGGTCGCCACACGCGCCGCCGCCCTGCACGCTCGTGTGGCGAGACCTGTCTGTGCACACCAAGCTGAAAGATGGCAACCTTAAACGATTAGTCAATAATGGTTAGTATACTCTAGGTCGAAGTACGAGCCCCTGTTCCCCGAGGTGGAGGCGGTGCTGGGGTCGCCACACGTGTCCCCGCCCTGCACGCTCGTGTGGCGAGACCTGTCCGTGCATACCAAGCTGAAGGATGGCAACCTCAAACGATTAGTCAATAATGGTTAGTATACTCTAGGTCGAAGTACGAGCCCCTGTTCCCCGAGGTGGAGGCGGTGCTGGGGTCGCCACACGCGCCGCCGCCCTGCACACTCGTGTGGCGAGACCTGTCTGTGCATACCAAGCTGAAGGATGGCAACCTTAAACGATTAGTCAATAATGGTTAGTATACTCTAGGTCGAAGTACGAGCCCCTGTTGCCCGAGGTGGAGGCGGTGCTGGGGTCGCCACACGCGCCGCCGCCCTGCACGCTCGTGTGGCGAGACCTGTCCGTGCACACCAAGCTGAAGGTCGGCAACCTTAAACGATTAGTCAATAATGGTTAGTATACTCTAAATCGAAGTACGAGTCTTGTTCCCCGAGGTGGAGGCGGTGCTGGGGTCGCCACACGCGCCGCCGCCCTGCACGCTCGTGTGGCGAGACCTGTCTGTGCATACCAAGCTGAAGGATGGCAACCTTAAACGATTAGTCAATAATGGTTAGCATACTCTAGGTCGAAGTACGAGCCCCTGTTCCCCGAGGTGGAGGCGGTGCTGGGGTCGCCACACGTGTCCCCGCCCTGCACGCTCGTGTGGCGAGACCTGTCCGTGCACACCAAGCTGAAGGTCGGCAACCTTAAACGATTAGTCAATAATGGTTAGTATACTCTAAATCGAAGTACGAGTCTTGTTCCCCGAGGTGGAGGCGGTGCTGGGGTCGCCACACGCGCCGCCGCCCTGCACGGTCGTGTGGCGAGACCTGTCTGTGCATACCAAGCTGAAGGATGGCAACCTTAAACGATTAGTCAATAATGGTTAGCATACTCTAGGTCGAAGTACGAGCCCCTGTTCCCCGAGGTGGAGGCGGTGCTGGGGTCGCCACACGCGCCGCCGCCCTGCACGCTCGTGTGGCGAGACCTGTCTGTGCACACCAAGCTGAAAGATGGCAACCTTAAACGATTAGTCAATAATGGTTAGTATACTCTAGGTCGAAGTACGAGCCCCTGTTCCCCGAGGTGGAGGCGGTGCTGGGGTCGCCACACGTGTCCCCGCCCTGCACGCTCGTGTGGCGAGACCTGTCCGTGCATACCAAGCTGAAGGATGGCAACCTCAAACGATTAGTCAATAATGGTTAGTATACTCTAGGTCGAAGTACGAGCCCCTGTTCCCCGAGGTGGAGGCGGTGCTGGGGTCGCCACACGCGCCGCCGCCCTGCACACTCGTGTGGCGAGACCTGTCTGTGCATACCAAGCTGAAGGATGGCAACCTTAAACGATTAGTCAATAATGGTTAGTATACTCTAGGTCGAAGTACGAGCCCCTGTTCCCCGAGGTGGAGGCGGTGCTGGGGTCGCCACACGCGCCGCCGCCCTGCACGCTCGTGTGGCGAGACCTGTCCGTGCACACCAAGCTGAAGGTCGGCAACCTTAAACGATTAGTCAATAATGGTTAGTATACTCTAAATCGAAGTACGAATCTTGTTCCCCGAGGTGGAGGCGGTGCTGGGGTCGCCACACGCGCCGCCGCCCTGCACGCTCGTGTGGCGAGACCTGTCCGTGCACACTAAGCTGAAGGTCGGCAACCTTAAACGATTAGTCAATAATGGTTAGTATACTCTAAATCGAAGTACGAGTCTTGTTCCCCGAGGAGGAGACGGTGCTGGGGTCGCCACACGCGCCGCCGCCCTGCACGCTCGTGTGGCGAGACCTGTCCGTGCACACCAAGCTGAAGGACGGCAACCTTAAACGATTAATAAATAATGGTTAGTAATAGTATCTTGTTCTTATAAAATTAAAATTATCTAGATTAACCTTTTGCGTCTACACTTTTATTTGCCGCTTTTCTGCAGTGAAAGAAATAGCTAGATTTAAATAAAATACCTTTATTAATGCCAAGCCAAATGATGACGTTCACTAGTTCTTTCATGAGTGTCTAGTTGTCTACTACAAACCGGAAGACGGGAAGACACACAGTTGGACTGATTAGGTACTATCGTTAATTCCCGTTTGATGACATCGGGTGACACGGGCATTCCATCGCTATAGTGTCGGTTATGTAACGCTATTTTTACATGTTTCTGATAAAACTTGAATGAAACGGTATATTAGTCGATTCATCGTCGACAAATAACTAAATATGTAGGTAAAAATGCTATTCGCTACGACGACGTAGCGCTACACTTAGCAGTAAAGAGTAATGGTAATATTCCATTTCTTAACCGCAGCTGCACTACCGGTACTGAACGCGTCGCTGTCATTGTCAATTTCCATAGTAAAATTGAAAGTAGTGCAGCTGTCGTTGGAAATGGAATGTTACCCTAAGTCGGCCCGATTCGAACTTTAGGTTACGTCAATGAATAGATTTAGAAACGATATGGATTAGATATGTTAGTGTTGAATGTGACGTTTCTTCAAACAAAAACGTCACTTTTGACACTGACATATAATCAATATCCATTTTAACAATTGCAATTTAAGGTAAAAGTACGCTTCACCGAACGCTCAATATCCGTCCGTATCACCGAATTTCTTCTATTTTAGGCTATAAGTCGATTATTTACAGCTGATAGTTACTTGCGTATTTTTTTTCCACGAGTTAAATACCTATCCCTTCCACTATGCCTCAGAGTCGGCCAATTTGTCCCGCAGTTGGGACGTGGCAACTGATCGAAACGGATCGTTGCTGCCGATTGCCACTTTGTATGGGCAACCTTAAAGAAATCGGTAAGAAGTTGCGTATATTTCTTAAGGTCATAAAACCTTTTAAATTTATTTCTGTGTTTCAAAGTATGGTTTTTCAGTGTGACTACTTAATTAGTTTGTGTATTTTAGTAAATTTAATTAATTTAGTGCAGTCATATTATCAGAAATTAAGCTTAATGTGAGTTCGGTGATGAGTACACCGACAAAATGATTGGAAGGTACAGCGTCCGGAATCAGGGAAAGCGTATGTTTTTGAAATTATTTTTTTAATGGTTGATTACGAACTATTTAGATTAACTACCTAATTTCACAAATAACTTAATGTATTTGTAATTTTATGAGCAATTGCCGAACAACAATAACCTATATAGATTATTATAAAACTGCGTTTGAAATGTTCATGTTTTACGACTTTTTGGCATCAAAATAAGGTTTTTGGCAAGACTATTATCAAACAATAATTTTAGATATTTTACGTCAGTATTAGCAAGAACTTTATACATGTACGGTTTTGTAATGGATTCAAGTATCAAATTTAATGATAGATTTGTAGTTATACCACATTGATTACGATTTAAATACTATTTTCAAAATCCATTCGCGAAATAGGTTCCACATATTTTCCATGTTTCGTTCACCGAACGGCCGTTCGGTGAATGGTACCCATGGTCTCTGCTACCGAACTCATGTTTGCGTTGGCCATGTTTCTATTCGACGTTCATGAGAATATCATCTTTATTACGATAACGGCTAGGTCGATATTTATATGTTTATTTTTTGTGACCATTATTTCAATGCCAGCGCTTTTCAAACTTTAGACACACTTATTGGACGCCTGATAAGTCTTGGAATGTGGACAAAAAAACTGAATAGGATAATAAAAATAATGAAGCAATAATATTTTATACAGGTTGGTCCAAACCTAGATGTCCAAAAATTTTTTTTAGATTCCTCTCGTCGTGGGCGATTGTTATTTTTTAAACTTTTATCTTTTGTTATGAAATTCCGGGGTTCCCATACAGGGTGGCTAAAAATTAACTACATTCCCATTCTCAGGGAGGTTTTGGGATTATACTGAGCAACTTTTACTATGGGACCAACTCCGAAATCGTGAAAAAAAATTTACCCTTCCATAGAAAATGGACCAGCCAAAATTTATGAAACAGCCAAATTTTTTTATACATATGCGTACATGTTTTATAATTGTTGCGTACCTTACTTACTGACTTATTTTTCAATAAAAAAGACACGTCAAGATCGCTTACCATCTTTATAATGCTAAAAAACGAAGCATAGTAGGGATTTAATAGTGAACTACTGAAGTTTGAGCACCACTCAACACCATATTTTCATACAATTATTTCCTAGTTCGGTAATGCGGGCTCCCTATTCGTATAATGTGCAAATCACGTTTCTTAGTTCGGTAAACGGTACAAACTTGGAAATTGGAAGAAATGACTTTAAAAATATTTTTAATACACGTCCAATCATTTCAGTAATTTATAGGTATGTTTAAATGAGGACAAATTTATCTATGTTTCTATTTTAGTATTGAACATATTCGTAAGAAAGTATCAGAACTAATAAAAAAATTAAACGTAAGTCTAGGGCTTAAGCATTCGGTGAAGCGTACATTTACCTTATCTTGGCAAGTTTTGATTCGTGACAAATATTATGTTTTCTTTTATTTGTACAGTGAGCGGCATTGCAAAACCGGGCTCGTTGGTGGCATTAATGGGACCCAGGTAAGTTGAAATCAGTACTTAAAAGGCCTACATGTCAATACATTTATTGTTAGGTACCTGTATTATATTTCGTTTTAATACTCGACTACTTACTTTTGTCACACTTGAATAAAACGACATGAGGCTACTATTCGCTGTCTATTGACCACAGTGTACTAATGAAACAGTACCATGACTTGTTATAACGTGACGGTACTAGTGTTCGACATGCTAAAGCCCAATAGATGACACCCTACTATCACCTCCATTGACAATGACTTAAGTTTCAAGATGACGTAGGTACTGGGACCGCGTCGAGCACTAGTACCACCACCTTAGTAGCTCTTTAATAAAGCCGGTACAGTGATTTCAACGATGGTGTGGACTGTGTATGCCCATACGTGTTTAAGTTCTGTTGTTATTCCACATACTAAATTAGACTGACCATTAATTAGTAGTACTATGCAACTTTCATTTAAAACAAAACATGTCAGATTGGATAGTAAATTAAGCCAATTTTAACAGTCATTTCATTTGGGATATAAAAAACAATTTAAGTCAAAGTACTGTTTCAAAGTTGTGTTACGTTACTAGCCAGCAGTGTGGAAACTGAACATTCTATCGGCTGTATAGGGTTTCATGGCTTACCAGCCGTTATCGCCTAACGATTGATTGACGTGCGCCGTGCGGTGGGTAGGCGCTTTCTATAAAGCCGGCCTATGCGAAAATGTTCGCAAGCGCTTGCCGCAAGCTCCCTTTGATCTGTCTCCAAAAAGCGACACTAGCCCGGATCGCGACAAGCTCTTGCAAGCTCACGCAAGCCAAGCCAATCAACCCGTTCACACGCTTGTGTTTGTGGAAGCTTGTCGAGACTCGCCAAGCTTGTAAACGTACCAAGACCGCTAGACACGCTTGACCAGGCCGGAGCCGGGCCGGAGCTTCCGGAGCTTCGTTTTCTATGGCACCACGTGATCATCGATCAGCAGTTATAGAAAATAACATGTTGGACGCCTCGGCCCGGTCTAGCGTGGTGTGAGTCATCCTTTACTTGTTACTTTTTTAATTTATAACACATATTATTATTAACATCAGGAATTCATTTCAGTGGCGCCGGAAAAACTACATTAATGAGCGCGTTAGCGCACCGGAGTCCAGGTAAGACTAAAAATATACATATTTTCCAACTTTCTTAGGGTGAGCTTCCTCCAAATCTGAGCAAAATATTAACCTCTCGTCTGCAAAATATGATAAGGATCTTGGCCTAAATTTGTTAATATTTTGCATTTTTTCTATAACGATTTGTTCGTATCTAAACCGTGCAACTCAGGTTTGATCACCCCACACACGTGCGAAGGGCCTGAAGCCCAAATGAGAACTCATCCATACAGCGCTCCGTTATATGTTATGGCTTTAGTGGATGCTCAACCTTAGGTATATGCTTCTAAATTAAAGTTTTTCTCCCCTGTTTCAAATATTTCAAAAGGAGGTTTTAAATTCGGTTGTAATATACGTTATTTTTTTTATACAAAAAACGGTCGAATTGATAACCTCCCCTTTTATGAAGTCGGTTAAAAAGATGATGCAAAATACGCTAAATTTTACATCTGTCAACACCTTGTTATTATGCAGAGCATAAAATACGCTAATGTACACAAAAAAAAAAAATGCTAATAAAAATGCAGTTTGAATTCGAAATCATCAGTTTACGGTACATTAATTTATTCTCATATAAGTATATGACCCCGCCAATTGATATCATCTCGTTCATCAACACCTTTTATAGTACCTACCTAAATATTTGCTTTGGCGAGTGTTTTTCACAAAACCGATATTTACCATACCTATACGATTTAAGACACGCGTAGAGTTAGCTAGTAGTAGTTAGCTTCTGATTTCGTCGTTTTGCTACAGGTAGTCCATCCAATGGTACATCCCTTCCGCACCAATTTTGGGGAAAGCCATAAGCCGCGCGTGGCGCTGTCGCCACCTAGCGGCCATATGTGTCCTGATCGTAACAGACGCGTTTTGTTAGAGAGTGAATCTTCTGTACCTAGTACTATTATTTATTCTGTGCTACTCGTATTGGCCATAAAATAGTATTGGTGACCCTCAGATTTCTAAGTAGCTTCAGGGCCCACCTAATCAATATAGTTTGGGAAATGCTACTCTAATCTAATTCGCACGCGGGCGACTCGCGTGGTGACATCGTGGTGATAATGTTCTAGTCTAGAGCAGGGATCGGAAAACTTTTTTGACGGAGAACTTTTTCTAAGAACACTAGAGTGTGTTTTATTTTCGAACCTCCTCGAACTATCCTCGAACTTCCTAAGAGCCGCTTACAGCTCATGATCCGCAGTTTGCCGACCTGTTTTAGAGAGAGCGTTGGGATTCACATTAGTATTCGCGTTTCTAACTGTTGTATTTCCCACCCACAGTGGGCACGGTCGTCGACGGAGAGGTAGCCATGAACGGCCGGCCCGTTGGAGACTTCATGCACCGACAGAGTGGCTACATGCATCAAGACGAGTTGTTCGTTGACAATTTGACGGTTATCGAGCATCTTAGTGTAATGGTATGTTTTTTTTTTGTCAATTTCTAGCCTTTCTAAGATGGTGGTACTGGTGCTCGACGCGGTCCCAGTACATGTCATCTTGAAACTTAAGTCATTGTCAATAGAGGTCACAGCAGGGCGTCATCTAATTGGGTAGCATGTTGAACACTAGTATCACCACCTTACTAATGGTTTTTTTTTCAGTTAAAAAGTTACACGGAGGTTTTTGTATTTTTATGTTTTTTTTTTGTATTTAGCCAATCCATAAAGACAGAGCACATTCTCCTTTCCTTCTTAAATTAGTTAGTTTGATAGGTACTTAAGTAGTCGAAATTTTTTACTTAATACCTAAGATAATCTATATATATATATCCTATAAGAGGCTAATGACTCTAAATAAGGACAAGCATAAGAACTCAGTCTGAGATAATTATCAAAATTAAGAAATAAAATAAACATAGGCTCAAACAGTAATATGATAACGAAGATACATGTGAAAATACTATAAAAATATTTGGTCTACGCTTATTTGTTGACATCATAACCAGGTTACCTAAATTCTTAAATTACTTAAGTATATATTTCGGATAGAAAGTCATTACACTTAAAAAAAAGTCATATTTTTAAAAAGATAAATAAGTATAATTAGAAAAACAAAGAGTAAAATATGGTTGGTACAGTTTTTTTATAACATTTTGCGACATAATTTTCTAAAACATGACATACCTATACTTACCAGTGCCTCTACCATCAGTTGGCAGAGTATTTTTCACTTACACTCGGTGAATAAACGTGCCGTGAGTCACGTTTTACGTTTCTTTACGGTCTTATGTACCTAACTTCACTCCACTCCAAACGATGCTGTCCCTTTCTAAGTATACTAAAAACAGAGCAAGAGTTATATCGGAGTTTTATACAGCGCCTCTAGGATTCACCTAAAGAACTAAATAACAAAATTGACACATTCTCACGTCTACGTAATTTACTATCTATGCATCTCGCTCTCGCATATTAGTGCAAATGAGATGCACAGAAAGTAATGTTACATATACTGATGGTAGCCGTGAATATGGAGGGTAGAGGTAAGGAGAATCCTTTATGACTTTATGAGAAAACTCCTTTATGGGAGAATATTTGCAAAAACTGGGCACGCTGTCAGCTATTATAATTTTTCTAAATCTCTCCAGAGTAGCCAAAAAAAGAAAACCCATAAACCTAGTTTTTCATTGTATCAATACCGTACTAAAAATCATGGGGAATGGAAGATACTCGTATTTACAAGTGGAAAAACGTTTTCTCTTTTTGTATGGACGATTACGTAGTATACTTCCCTCTTAAGGTTTTTGACGGACACTTTTTCATTATTAATTACATGGAGATTGTATTCCTTACCTCTACCATCCACTAAGAGCATTTAGAAGGGAGATGTCATCGCTGTCATTTTCTTTACAAAACAGTCTGCCGATTTTTGCGGGGGAGGGGACGTCAAATGTATTGCTATTCCTACATGATTTGTACGTAACGTACAAATAGCCATGTCAGTCCATACAAAAGTTTGCACAATTGTGCAAGTTTTTCGGCAGAGGGGTAAGTAATAATGTCAGGAAAAAAATAAAGAGTATACCTACGAGACTACTACGACTATGATATTTGATTTATTCGGTTGTCAATATAAAACAAATGTAGGTGTTCTTTCTTCTCGTATGAGACGCCATTACTATGTAATCTTGCTTGAGATTAATAAACATTGCCAATATGGTGTTAAAACAAGCTTTTCTTTCCTGCTTGGAACCCTAATCCTAAATCCTAACTCAATGGCCACTCCAGTTATTAAATGCTCTAAGACCAGTTTTGTCACTTTGTTACTGACTCAACCTTCATTCTACAATTTTTTAAAGATTTGACGTTGCCATAGTTACGAAAATAATAAACATCAATGTTAGTAAACAATGTATAAATTAAAATATAATTGTATTCAAGACAAAAATTGCAAAATATGATAATTACGTAAACATCATTAATAATCGAGTTAAAATTATGACATTGCGTGTTAAAAAATAGGAAGCAAAGTATACGGCGCGATTATACAGGCTACATTTGGCTACATATTTATTACCTATGATGAAAATAGTACACACATGAGAAGAAATCTTAAAATATTAAAATAGGTATGTATTATAATGGTCCGCTTCAGTCCGCATCATGACAGCGGCCGTCTCCTACTGCTAAGTAACATTATCTAATAGAGTGTCCGGAAAGAGAAAAGTCGTGAAATTTAGGGGAGCCCATACATTATACCTACGACTCTTCTCTTTCCGCACAGACCCTACGTATGACCTTAATAGCGATCTTAATTTTATAGTACCTATATGATCTCGAGTATATTTCAGTGCCAAGCGCCCCATTTCCAATACAAAATGAACCCACGCAGCGGGTTTTTGGCAATAAATGTGTTTAAATCTTATTTAAATTTTCAGATTCAGAACCACCAGCAAAAGTTTTTGAAGAAAATTTTATATTTCCTGTTACCAAGTTGACATGAAAAACGATTACCTAGGTACCAAACACAATAATTTGAACAACGGAAAATAAAATAATACTTATTTAGTAAAGAAAAATAAATAAACCCACAGAACATTTGTATGTTTTATTTTATTTAAGATAATAATGCTTAATAAAATACGTAGCAATTCTTGTGTAAATATTATAATAGGTCTTGCGGTATGTCTTATTCTTACTATGTGTTATGTGCACCCAGCAACAAAAACAGCAACATGTCTATGTACCGCTCCTTGTATTGAGCCTTAATTCTTAATACATATGTAACTTCTACATGCATACATGATGCAATCCGGGTTTTCATGGAAATGTTGTTTTCAATCAGCTTCTTGCCTAAAACCAAAAACTGCTCGTAAGCAATGTGCTTTTCGCAAATGTAGCAGTAGAAATAGGAAAATATGATGTCAAGTATAACTCATTACCTTTGTACTAAATCAGCCTTTTATCGAACTATTAATTGATTTATCCCTTAAAGTTTTGCTTGAAGTTCACATACTGTTATAAATTTATAAATATTACGTTGAAAATTGCATTAATATTCGTGAAAAATCTGCGTATTTGTTGTGTTTACAAGTTGACAGAAATGTCACGTTGGAAACGCACGTATTTTTCCATAACATCTGTCACGTTTACTCGCGTAAAGTATTTACGCAGAATAATTCTGGCTCAGTTTTCATTATATAATTAGAAAGAGAGCGTTTTAGGTGTGAAGTTAGGCAAGTATGGAAAACTCGCGTAAAAACGTTTGTAACTCATGGTACAAATTGAAATTTTTAGTTCTTTACGTGACCGGTAGAGGCACTGTACAATTACTCCATACATTTTCCTTAACTTTCTCACTATCTTCACTTCTCACTGTCATTCACGGAACTCATAGTAGAGCTAGGAATTTATATATCACACGTAATATGTCACGTTACCACTTATCAGCGAGGGTCAATAAGGATAAAAGATGTAAGTATCTTATATCAAATGACTTAATTAATTCCTCGAGAGCCGGCGGAAACATAAAGTGCCCGAGTTTGACATTATTGTCCGATACGATGTCCTCTAAAAAAAGTAGGTAGTGTTATGATTGCCAATCATAAACTCATTGTTTAACTTTAAAAAGTAAGCAAGTCATATTTTAAAGTTTTAGTGATAAAAACAAAGAAAGAAATAAACAAACATAACAAAACTTCGAAATCTATAGATAAAAAATTTGGCCCAGATCGCCGTCAACGGCCAAGGTGCCCAGAAGGCTGGCCGTATTTCCCCGCTGATAGCGATGCTAATACGCTGGGCGAAATAGTGGCCAGCTCTCTGGTCACCAGAAGCCTCTATTTTAAAGAAGTACGTATGAATACTTAATACCTACGGCGCTCTTAGAGTAGTGCAAGTGTTATTTATACATCATAATTTCATAGAAAATTGACGTTTAAAATGGCACATGCTCTTTTGCAGACTTATCTTAATCTAGCTCTATCTATATGTTTTGGTTTTGTAAATTTTGTCCCTGTATACGCATAGGTAACATTCAGTGTAGCTCTTTGCCTAAGGCTCATTTAGACGGCGCGCGAACTCGCATTGGAGTTTCATTACATTACGGTTTTTGATTGGTCGGCTGAATTGGATGTCACCAACAGTCCGCAATGTAACTAAAATCGTATGCGAGTTCGCCCACCGTCTAAATCCGCCCTAATATTTACTGATTGTTCTCAGGCCCGACTACGTATGGACCGGCGCACCTCCTCCATCGCTCGGAAACGTCGAGTGAATCAACTCCTGCGACAGCTGGCGCTCTATAAGTCGCGGTTCACACGCATCGGCGGTCTTGATGGACAGAAAACTCTATCCGGAGGGGAGAGGAAGCGACTAGCCTTCGCGACTGAGGTGAGGCGACAGAATCGACAGATCAGGAATCTCTTGGTATACTATTGATGTTCACTGACTACACTGCACTGCAGTTCCTACCTTTTGTAATGAAACACTTTCTCGACAACTCAATACTCATTTATTCCGAAACCAAAATTATATACGGGGCTGTGGAAAAATCTTAACAGCGCGAAGTAGCCGATAGAACGGCGACATCTACTGTGCAATTGGGCAACTAAAAAAACTGAACATTACTACATTCAACAATTGGTTTTCACGCATGGAAAGCTGAAGGGGGGAGGGCACTATTTGTAGCCGAGGGGAACATGATGATGGACTGAAAACTCTTCCGAGGGCCGAGTATCAGACTAAGGCACATTGGGGAAAGAAATTACTAGGGTAGCTGGGTTATCTTTTCACCAATCGGGGACTCAGATGCTTGGTGCTTCGTGTAAGCGAGAGGGAAAGATGTTTTACCAGGACTGAGGTGAACGAACAGTGAATGAGCATTTAACTATAACTAGGTATGTTTATGGCTAAGGTTCATTCCATTTGAACTGAATGATAACTCAGAGGAAAGAGAGATTGATTGCAAATCGCAACGATGTAACCAGCAAATGGAAGATATAAGAATCTACTGAATAAATTGAGATACAAGATTGTTTTAATTGTATAAATAAAATAGCACTTATCGCTAATTGAATTAGCAACATAAATATTATTAAGTGTGATTTAATTAGTGTCTAAGTCTTCTTCAACCTTGACATTATATGAGCCTTTTAGGATATTCAAGTGCCAGTAAATTATGCACACTCATATGTCATCATCATCATCATTTCGACCTATATACGTTCCTCTGCTGAGCACAGGCCTCCTCTCATGCGCGAGAGGGCTTGGGCTATAGTCCCCACGCTAGCCCAATGCGGATTGGGGACTTCACATACACCTTTGAATTTCTTCGCAGATGTATGCAGGTTTCCTCACGATGTTTTCCTTCACCGAAAAGCTAGTGGTAAATATCAAATGATATTTCGTACATAAGTTCCGAAAAACTCATTGGTAAGAGCCAGGATTTGAACCCTCGACCTTCGGATTGATTCACTCACATGTGATCATCAATAATCAACAATGCTTGTAATATTCCAGCTCTTAACAGACCCCGGTCTACTCTTCTGCGATGAGCCCACCACGGGTCTGGATTCCTTCTCAGCGCAGAAGCTGGTGTCTCTGCTGCGAGCCAGCGCCGCACAAGGGAAGACCGTTATATGCACCATCCACCAGCCGTCTTCGGAGCTGGTAGCGCAGTTTGACAAACTAGTGCTGTTAGCGGAAGGAAGAGTGGCGTACGCAGGCAGTGCGAAAGGAGCGCTCACTTTTTTTGAAAGGTACGTTTCTCTCTTGGATTTCGAAGAAGAACAGTAGCTAATTAGCAGTTGTTATCACCACTGTGAGGAAGAAAGTCATATTTAAATATTAACATGTTGCTATATGTGAGATCCTATAATTGGCTCTGTGTCACTATTGATGTTGTTATTAGCATAGCTGTTGGTTCTCCATGTAAATAAAATAAATAAATAAAAATAAATATTAAGGTACCTTTCACCTGACTCCTTCGGAGCTTGTACCATTTCGAAAAATTAGTATCTCGACATCTGATTGCAAATTTTTGTTACCAGTCTAGATGGTATGTTCAAGTTGAAAACAATCTTAATCTATTTTAATAAGCGTTATTAATGTAGGTACAAATACACAACACTGTAGATAACAGGTTTTCAGGAATGGATATTCTACTTTTTTAAAGCAAAAAACCAAAACATGTTTACAATTCGTAGTATTTCGCATTAAAAAAAAATAAAGACACTTGATTGTATCTTAATAGAGCGAGTGATATATCCAGTCCATGAAGATGTCATTAGCATTAAATCTAGTTCAAGCTAGTCTTTTGTATATAAAGCCGGTCTTTTGATTAATATTAAGCTTGAATTAATCTATACCGTAAAAGAAGGACATTGATATGCATTAAGTATTTAGGTAGGTATACATTATGCATTAAGTTTTGACTTCGTCATTGGCATTTCTCGTGTTGGCGTTGGCATCCTTGGGCCAAATTCGACACGTACAACTGTCAGCTTTCGCATCCACGTCAAATCAACAGTTGATTTTATTGCATACTGAGTGTTGATTCCATCAACGGTGGATAATATCAGGTTCTGTTTGGTTTGCTTGTCACCCTAACTGTGGATTGTTAATGTCAAATTTTGACGTTGTATGTATTCGAGAACTTTTGATTTTTCCCACATCAACGGGAGATCAACACGATACGTCAAACGACGTTTGTCGAATAGGGGTCCTTGTAATTAGTGTAACTCGTAACTAATCATATACCTACTTTACTTTGTATCACGTCTTTTTTCAATCAGTATGCAATTTATACTTATAGATTTGTACAATAAAGTTTCAATAAATTAATAAAGATAAGTATTTTGCATATTTTGTCCATGACGAATCTAGTCTATGATTTTGCAATCATGATAATGTGTGATTTTATATGTAGATCTATGTCTAATACCGTAGTGTAATCGAATACAATTGACTCGATGCATTTAAATGATCTGGACCGACTACTGACCCTAATAGAACATCCTGAGTTCTTGTGAGAAAGCCCTTTACGTTTACAATCGGTTTGAAAGGACAATAGTCGGAATGGAAAGTTTAGATTGGACGCATTTCTATCAAAATGACTTATATTTTTGATGTAACTAAGTAGGTACCTTGAAGGCTTCATATCAAACTAGCTAAACTAAATAAGTCTCTAATAAGTTTGTAAAGAAGTGAACGATGTTGAAAGTGTTGAAACTATGATTTATTTAAAGGGTGAGAATATTATTTTTTTATCATAGGATCATAGGATTATTTTAACATTATTATTAATTAACAGTATAACTGTTAGACTCATCATTTAAACAAAGACTTTAAGTACAAAATAACCAGGAAAAATGGAAAAGTTTAAAAACATTACGTTTTTTGGTATTTAGGATTGGTGTTACATTGGTGGACAGAGAATGTCTTCCAAGCTGTATTTTAGGTACAACGATTAAGTAGGATACAAAATATACATTAAATGATGACTCACGTTAGACCGGGCCGTGTCAGGGCCGGAGCTTCCAGCGCTTACTTTTCTATGACATGACAGGCGATCACGTGATGCTTTCCATGGAAAATGATGCGCCGGTAGTATTGGCCCGGTCTAACCCGAGTCATCCTTAACTACTAGCCCCCTTATTCATAAAACTTTACGGTATTGATTTAGTTAAATCATGTTTTATCCCTTACTTACAAATACGTAAGTCAAAATGACAGATAAAGACAAACGATTGTTATTTGTTAGTTAATTGAGGTTTGTAGCGCGTTTATTAATAAGGGGGTAGGTAACTTAAGACCGTTGTAGCGTGAATTATCCTTTTAATTTCCAGCTTGGGCTACCACTGTCCCATCACGTACAATCCAACGGACTACTTCATAAAGGTGCTGGCGATGACACCGGGTTCAGAGGAGGCCTCGCGACAGGCGGTGAAGAGCATCTGTGATCGATTCGCGGTCAGCGACGCCGCTAAAGAATTAGACATGGAGATACACTTGGAGTTTCATCTTATGGACCATGAGGACCAGGTTCGTTGGTCAAATGACTTATTTATCCACTCACATGATTGATCATTTTCTGTGACCTCTATTATTATGTGAAAATAAGGGTGACAGCTCGCAACTACAGTTGCATAGAATCATGTGAGTGGTTATGGTCGAGAACGCCCGAAGCAGGTTCAAAGTCTGCTTTGCACGTGGTCGAATGCTGATAGCGACCCTGAGGCACCCTACCTGAGGCGGAGCCGGCACTCGTTGGTGGTTTTAGACGGTAGTCCTTCACTGGTTAGTCCGTCATCCCGCAACGCATTTCCACAACGTAAAAAAAAAGGTTCAAAGTCAGCGATTCTAAGAAAGAATCATGGTGCTCAAGTTTCATCATTCACACACACACACATTCAGTGGCATCATCACAGGCCTATTAATGCGTCTATTGTAGACGATTTATGCATTGCTGTTTAGACAACGGGTTTGGTGACTGAACTGTGGAGGCCGATGCGTAAGCGGCACGATCTCCCACAATTTTGGCAGAGAAAGCTCATGCCATCTGAGGATCTGAACCCGGTTTGCTTTCTGCGACACCTTCAGCTATCACGCATTAAACCAGGCTTGGTCCGATAGCCTTGTACAGTCGCCATCAGATATATTGGAGCGTCCGAGCTGCTCAAAAATATCTGAACACGCACTCTAACGCCTCTACAATAGAGGCGTGTTCAGATATTTCTGAGCGCCGTATCTGCCCCGATATATTTGATGGTGACTGTACCCTCCACAACAACAAAACACAACTATAGTTGTTTTTTTTAACATTAGAAAAAGACTACTACGCGATCGTCAAGATCAACACAAGGTAAACAATCTTGACGTGTCTTTTAATTGAAAACCGCTTTTTAAAAATCAGTAACTATTACTTATGAAAGCTAAAGAATGTAAATAATCATATATGATTCATAATTGTTACATATTTTTACCTTTTTTCTAATGCTAAAAAAAAACGAACTATAAATTGCAACAGAGTTGTGTGGTGATTGTTAGAATGAGGAAAACTTCCTTTTATTTCCTTCCAATATATCTTTTAAATATTTTAATAACAATTTTTAGGTGATGGTTGATATTTTCACTGTGGGCTGATGGACTAGATTCAAATAATGTTTATAATTGGCTAACATACAATACTTACATATACAGTGGTACTACTAAACGAAATTAATAACTAGCTTGAATCTAAAATAGGCCCCTGAGGCATTGTACCAAGGATGCTGGCGGCATTTCCCCGCTGTATCGCAATGCTGATACGTTGTGCGAGGTAGCCGCCAGCTCTTCGGTCACCAGTTACGTCAACCAGACGCTTCGCGATTTCTGCGAACAACTTATGCGCGCTGGGACCCCATTGGACCTAGAGTTTCAACTCCAACTAAAATAGTCAAAATCGAGTATTTTTAACCTATTTTATTGTTCTTGTTCCAGGCTAGAAAGAAACTAAATAAGGAAAACTTCAAGTCACCATTTTTCTTCACAAAAATTATGTGGCTCGTGTACCGATATGCGCTGATCGTCATCCGAGATCCAAGAGTGCAGTTTATACGAATTATACAAAAATTGGTAAGTTTGATAGTCCGGCTACGTTAATTTTGCACTCCAATAATAATGCTATGCCAATTATATATGCTAAATAAAATAAATTAATTAAAAAATTATAAACACGACTGCTGCATTTTAAATCGAACTGAAAAGCTAAAAATAATGTTAATATGTTAGTCACATAATTTTATGAATCTAAATTGGAATGTAAATATACACTCACGGTCATTCACAGTAAATACAAAGGGCTATGTACATTAATGACCGTGACTGTAGGTACGTGTACATTTAATTTCAATTACAGTCGGGGGACCTTGATGTACCTAAGTGCATCTCAATCAAAAGGTCCCCCGACTGCAATTGAAATTAAATGTACACGTACTTACAGTCACGGTCATTAATGTACATAGCCCTTTGTATTTACTGTGAATGACCGTGAGTGTATATTTACATTCCAATTTAGATTCATAAAATTATGTGACTAACATATTAACATTATTTTTAGCTTTTCAGTTCGATTTAAAATGCAGCAGTCGTGTTTTTAATTTTTTAATTAATTTATTTTATTTTAAACATTTTAGTGAAAAAACTAAGTAAAACTACCATTTATAAAGATTTCCCCCGGCCATTTAGTTTGTCCACAAAGTTCTTTTTATGTGGATAGGTATTAGCTCCTAGGACTGGGACCTTCTAAAGGCAGGGACACACTAATTACGGGCGTCTTTTCTGTGAATAATATGTGAATGTGTTCACAATTTGGGACATTTGATATTTGATATTAAATATAGCTTCTTAACTTCTTAAAAAGAAGTGGAATTTTGAATTATAATGGCCATGAGGGTTTGAAGGTCCACAATAAAGACTCATAATTTTAACTGTCACTAAAAAAGTTTTTGACCCAATTATCTTCGTCGCAACTTCAGCACGACGACGCACACATGGCCTTTGGCAAAATAGCACCAATTCAAAGATCAATAATGACAGACTGCATGTAAAAGGGCCTATTCGACGCTAATATCTTTAAGTGTTAGTTACCTACCTACCTACCTACATTCAAATGATGAACTTCCAAATAAAAGTAGGTAGCCCTAATAGACTAGATAGAATGCCGAGCTCTGCGTAGGGCCGAACACCCAAAGCGTCCAAGAGAAGCGAGTTTCTACGCGAGGCTGAAGGCTAAGCTGCGGGACGTTAGCGGTGAAACACAAAACCACTGTAGGTACATGTGTTAAAATACATAAGTTGAAGACCGACCTCCGCGTAAGGTGAAGGGCTAGGGATTCTAGCAATTCCTGCAATTTCTTCAAATATCTGACCAAGTTCCGCGAATACTAACCTCCCGCAGCTCGGTCTTCAGCCTTGCCTGGAATTGCGACTTCTCAATTATGATACTAGGGGAAATTGTAGAAAGCGCGTACCTGTCGGACGCTCCGGGCCTTCGGCTTTACACGGAGTTCGATCTACGGGCTTCGCATTTAGACACTGGCTATTCCCGACTCTTTTTGTACGAGGGTGCCGAAGGCGCCCGACTTTGGAACGCGTGCATCGCGCCACATACGTCGGGCTAAGCCCCACGCTTTAAGTATGAGGGCGCCGAAGGCGCCCGGATATGGTAAGGGTACAGCGTGTCACGTACGTCGGGCTACGCCCAACTCTCTTAGTATGAGGGCGCCTCGACTTTGGAACGCGTACAGCGCGCCATATACGTCGGGCTAAGCCCGACGCTTTGAGTATGAGGGCGCCGAAGGCGCCCGGCTTTGGTAAGCGTACCTACAGCGTGTGACCTACGTCAGGCTACGCCCGACTCTTTCAGTATGAGGGCGCCGAAGGCGCCCGGTTTTGGAACGCATACAGCGCGCCGCGTACGTCGGGTTACGCCCGACGCTTTGAGTATGAGGGCGCCGTAGGCGCCCGGCTTTGGTAAGCGTAGAACGTGTCACAACGTCGGGCTACGCCCGACTCTTTTAGTATGAGGAAGTCGAAGGCGCCTGGTTTTGGACCACGTGCAGCGCGCCACGTATGTCGTGCTATGCCCGACTCTTTTAGTATTATTCAAACCCTATCGCTTAAATCGAAGTTCACACGTTTAGATTTCAATAGGGCGATTTAGTTCCTAAAATTACTTTCTAAAAATATACCTATACAAGTCATATGGATGATTTGTATATATTTTTATGATCAGCGGTAAATACCCTTTTATTTGATAGCTCACTAAATAAGATAGAAGAATTTATTTTTCTTAGCACATTTTGTAAATCCTTATTTAACCAAAATAAGATTTAAGCGCGTATGTTGCATATATATTTTAAATCGCCTTTCAAAGCTCTTCATTTTGAGACCCCACTCGATAGGTATGCAAGATTTTTTTTTCTAAACGTCACGCAATATTGTGTATTACGTCCGCCATATTGGTTTTATAATGACGTCATATAGCCTATGTCACCCGGGATGACGTAAGGATTCTAATGACATATCATACATCTAAATCGGTTAAGGCATTCAGAAGTTATGATGGAATAAAGAAACTCACATACATACAAACATGAACGCTAAACACAATACACTCTTTTTGTTTGGGCAGTCGTGTAATAAATCGATGCAGACGGTAGAATTAACATAAACATAACAGATAACTATATGTGGCCGTTAGGTGGCGACAGCGCTACGCGCGGCTTATGGCTATAGGTATAGTCACCAAAATTGGTGTGGAACGGATGTAATTTTAGCTACCTGTAGCAAAGCGACGAAATCGCGGAGAGAGCCATGCCTGATCTAGCCTAACCCCGTTATTGAGTATATTGAGTATCTGTAATTTTATATCTATTAAATTTAATAGTGTACTTTGGGGTGGTGAAGGTGCTGGACGATGTGAATGATATTTAGATTTTACTTTTCTCCTTAAGGTTGATTGGATGCGTGGCGATTCGCCACAGTACCTATAAAAATCACACTTGCAGACTTGGACTAATAACTTTATTTACTCCCCGCACGTGATTACCTGGTTTACTGGGTGCACGTTGTATTGCCTCTGATCGCAACCATCCCATCCGTACAGAGGTTCTACCGCGAAACACGTTCGACGTGTTGCCTCCCTGTCACACTTACGTACGAATTTACAAGTGCGACAGGGAGGCAACACGTCGAACGTGGTTCGCGGTAGGCCCTCAGGATGTACTTACCTACCAACAAATTTTTTATTGATCTATTCTAACGCTTATATTTCAGGCAATAGCCTTCACCGCCGGCCTTTGCTTCCTTGGCACAGCACGCCTGACCCAAGCCGGGGTCCAAGACGTGCAGGGTGCCCTCTTCATCATCATAGCAGAGAATACCTTCAGCCCCATGTATTCAGTCCTGCACATGTTCCCTGAGGAGTTCCCGTTGTTCCATAGAGAGATCAGAGCGGGGTTGTACTCGACTCCTGAGTATTATGTAGCGAGGATGATTGCGTTGGTAAGTATTTCTCTCATATCCACTCAACCGTCCGGCCCGCGAGACTGTTTTCCTGTCAACCGTCCGGGGTTTTTTAGCGACGCACTCCCCGCGCAGTGCATTCACAACTTTCTACAAAAATTATAACTACACTGCCATCAAAATTTTTTTAGAGCTAACTATTAATTAGGCTACGTTGTGCCATCAAGAGAATTAGTAAATAATGCCGAAATATTCTGTTAGATGGCTCTGAAATCAAATCTTTCTTCGACCCCTTTGATGGATAGTAAGGTTCCCGCGGACGGTTAAGAGCATATTTTTTTCGGATACTATGCTATCGTCGGACGGTCAAGTGGATATTTAGACAATCCCAATTGAATCATTAATTACAAGAACAATGCTGTCGCTGGACAAAATTTTTAAAAACTACGAAACAAACAACTATAAATCTAACCTATAGGTTAACTGGAAGAGATCCCATTCAGGGATAAGTTTGCCTTTGTTGTATTTAATTGATTCTGTAACTGTGTTTCTCGTGTTTATATTTCTATGTACAATAAAGTAAATACATACATACATACATAAATCTATGGTTCTGTAACGTTGAAGACCGTAAATAGAGGAAGCACATTGCGAAGGCTGCCTTACACACAACACGTCATTGTCAACTCATCACGAAACCACGACCACCACTCTTATGAGTGATCAACGAAGAGGGAACTGATGGTCATGCACGTATACTGCAGCAATGATTTTCGGATTTACTCTTTTAAAAGCTTTATTTGACATATTTGTCCCTTAAACTATCCACACTTCGTACGGGTGTGTAGGTACGAATCGTACCTACACACCAGATATAACTTTCATCAAAAGACACGCTGCCTATCTCTCAATTTCTTCTGATTACGTTTCTTGGGTGCAAAAGGAATCTTATATTATGTTTATTTTCGCAGTTCCCAGGACTGGTGGTTGAGCCATCCCTGTTCACACTAGTGGTATACTGGATCGCGGGGCTTCGAGCTACATTCTACGCCTTCGGCTTCACCGTATTCCTATCCATATTGGTGCTGAACGTTGCTATCGCTTGCGGTAAGGCAAAACACCGATCAATTTTTAACTTCGTAGCGTTATTGAATCAGTTTAACTTACGAGTATGCGGAGTATGTTAGCCGATGATTTTCCTGAGGAGCAAAAATGTCTAATAGGACTCATGGCATTAAAGCAACAGAAACGTCAGAAATGACAATCAAAGTCTAACGCTCGGACTCGACGATTGAAACGCCTCTAACGAAGTGATACTCGTAGGTATTGTAATGTCACATTACTTTAGTATACATGTTCTAAATGTATGAAAAATCAAGAAAATTACTGTTTTGACTCTGGAATATTGCGTTTGTGTATATCTATTGTTTTATAATATCATAATATCTTCTTATTCCATAACAATAAATAACTTTGATAATACTGATAGACAGTAAAATACTTTAAAATGTTGATTTGCAGGATCGTTCTTCTCATGCGCTTTCGGCTCGATGCCTGTCGCCATCGCTTACCTCGTACCTTTCGACTACTGCCTCATGATGACGTCTGGCATCTTCATCAAACTAAGGTATTGTTGTATTACATTTAAACGGGTCTACCGCGGTATAATTTCATTGTTTTTATTGTTGTGACCAGCTGCAACAGCAGCTAGTGCAACTCAGTTGAAACGTCGGAATTTACGGTAAAATCAATGAAATTACATCGCGGTAGACCCGTTTGTGTAGTTAAATATGTGTACAAAACGCGAAAGATTAAAGTGTTATGACATCTTGTATTATCTTGACAATATCTATACCAGTTTCAATGCCACATAGCCTGTTTGGAAATAGAAAAGTCGTGGAATGTATCGAGCCTTCCCTTCGTTTCGTATTACGAGTCTTTCTCTTTCCGCATAGACTCTCACATTGTAATTTCACAAAAATACACACCCGGACCAAATGCAATCAAAATGTTATCTTGATTTTCTTCATAAATAATTTCCTTTTAGCAAAATACTCCCTTCAGTTTTCCAAAAATGTGTTGGTTGATTTCGGTACTACTAGTGGCATTAGCATTTATGATTTTTATTGAGTATGTAATAATAACGTTTCTTTTATTTCAGTACATTACCAAAATACATATCCTGGATTCGGCATTTGTCGTGGCTCATGTACTCAAACGAAGCCATGAGCATACTCCAGTGGGATGGCGTTAGCAACATTAGTAAGATAATTTTGTTTAACTTCACTATTCATACATCATTTGTAGGTAGGTATTTAGCTTATCATATTGTAAGCCGATATAAAGTAAGCATCATCATCTTCCTCGCGTTATCCCGGCATTTTGCCACGGCTCATGAGAGCCTGGGGTCCGCTTTTGGCAACTACTCCCGGGAATCTTGGTGTAGGCACCAGTTTTTACGAAAGCGACTGCCATCTTAACATCCAGCTCCAACCCAGAGGGTAAACTAGACCTTATTGGGATTAGTCCGGTTTCTTCACGATGTTTTCCTTCACAAATCGACTGGTAATATCATTGATATTTCGTACTTACTTAAGTTCCGAAAAACTTATTGGTACGAGCCGGGGTTTGAACCCGCGACCTCCGGATTGAAAGTTGCACGTTGCACGCTAGGCCACCAGCGCTTCATGATATAGGACATATTTAATAAATAAATACAAGACAAGATTCGATTTTATCATAAAATCAGAGAAAGAATTAGAATTAGTATCCTAAAGACGAGCCCACATTTAACAAGCGCGTCAGTGCTACCTATGTGGCCGAGATTTGGTAAATTAAAATTAAACAACCGTAGAACCGGCTCAAATGGCATAAAAGGACAAAAACAAAGTGTTAAATTAAGTGTTGAGGTTCGGAAAACAACGACATTTGGATCAGGTCCAAATTCTTCTAGAACCCTATCTTTGCCTTTCTTATCGTGCAAAAGGTTTATTAATTGCTTTACGATTCAAAAGTTATTGCTTTAACACCAAGAACAAAAACCTTATCAGCTATTTAACACCTCTGTTCTCTCTTCTGTTGTTTGTTTCTTTTACAAAAAATCAGGTAAATACGGCGCTAAGTTGGGGGTTTCCCGATGGAATAAATATAACAAAGGAAACTATGCAGGTAGTTTATAAGGAAGATACGGATTAGATAAACATTACTCCATTCAACTGGTTAAGAACTGTCTATAGTTTACCAGCCGATTAGTCGCCGAAGTCTTTTGTACTCCTTTATTTACAAACAAATCTCTAGATTGATTCGTTTTACCTACGTAGATTTGGGAAACCCACAGAATAAAGTATCCCGTAGGGCAACCTACCATTAAATCTAGAAATACCTACTGTGGCAAACATAACGACGGATACCGACGCGAGGCCATAACAATAACCACCCTCCGATGTGATAAAGATATCTACTTAATTATTTCAAGTTGCAGTCTAAGAAGTTTCTTAGACCGCGTTCTTAGACTGCGACTTAAAATTATTAAGTAAGAGATAAACTTTGTCACAAAAAATTCAGAGCCTTTAATAATAAATTCAATTGCCACATGTAGTCGCTAAAATGCCAGCCTTTGCTAAGGGTCGGTTGCACCAAACTGCTCGTATCGTCAAAGAGTTCGCAAAATTTTTATGTATGGAAAGGTTCATAGTAATGCGCTGGGGCGCGCCGGCTGACGTTGATCAGTCTGTCAAATTAATGTGGTTGGTGCAACTGGCCCTAAGTGGCTAAAGGTTACCCACTGTATTATTTATGTTGAACTTGTTCCTCCAGCTTGCGCCCCAACCGACTCCGGTACGCCATGCCTCAGCACGGGCGATGAGGTTCTCAACGTATACGACTTCACCACTTCGCACTTCTGGACGGATGTCATCGCGCTCGCTGTGCTGTACCTCACCTTCCACCTCCTCGCGTTGCTGGCCTTGAGGCATCGGACTAGGCGGAAATAATATTATCTCACAGTATATTTCTGTTAACTCCCGAAATGTTATGAGGTCCTCAAAGTATACGACTTCATCACCTCACACTTCTGGACGGATGTCATCGCGCTCGCCGTGCTGTACCTCACCTTCCACCTCCTCGCGTTCCTGGCCTTGAGGCATCGGACTAGGCGGAAATAATATTATATCACAGCATATCTCTCTTAACCCCCGAAATGTTACGAGGTAGCCATAAGCCGCGCGTAGCGCTGTCGCCACCTAGCGGTCATATCTGTCCTGATCGTAACAAGCGCGTTTTGTTAGAGAGTGAGTCTTCTGTACCTAGTAGGTACTATTATTTATTCTGTGTCCCTGTTAACCCCCGAAATGTTACGAGGTGTAAACGAGTACGAATGCACCAACTCCCACTTAACCTCACTTTTTTAGTTAAGTATACCTCCTTGCGATGGATTTGAGGCATCGGAAATAACCATAATACTTAGCTCACGTCACGTCTCCTGACAATGTTACGAGATGAGATTCATTCATTCAGACCTGGATTCATCTTACATAGGTACCGTCTCTGATCTGAACTCCTGATATGTTTTCCACTAGACTTTACTTTAGACTTTTATGTCGTTCTCGAGACGTGTCAGAGACTTCATAGATATGAAAGTATGAGGTTTTATTGAGATGTTTTAAATAATAAAAAAACAATTGACGGAAATTTCTGTCGGCAGCTTCGTTAAGAACGCGAAATGAAAGATAATTGATGAAATGCTCTGAATCAATTGACTATTGTTACACGACTGTTTTGTTTTTTATTTTAATGGTGTCTATTAATAATTTTAACTACAACAATGTGTGATGTACATAATATTATATTTAATAAATCTACATATATAATTTGTATAAATAGTTCTGTTGTTTTTTTTGCGGCCCATCAAAGTCTCTTAGAAAAACTTACTTAGTGCACTATCACCATCAGTTTTCATTTTCATAATATGTCGTGCATCCTGGCCACTGAAGTAATAAGAAAGGGAGTAATCTCAAGACTCAATCTCCTTTCTAATATATAAACAGTGGTTTTTCGGCAGAATTATCTAAATATTCCTGTTTAGAGTGATGCATATTCGCATTTACATTATACTCGTATCGTCGGGCGACAAGCTAAATTCACTAAGGGGTCATCGGGGAATTTTTAGGTTTTTTGACCCCTCCCCCCTCCTTGTCACATTTGGCAAACCCCTCCCCCTAGTGTGACGTCACATTTTTTATACGAAATCGCCAAATCGAATTAAATAAGTACCTAAGTATTATTAATATTTTATCAAAATATTTTTGACGATATAAATATTAGTAATTTTATAACCCAAAACTGCTTAGGAAAGAAAAATAAACGAATAAAAACGATTATCGTTTTAAAAACATGTTATTTAAATGTATAGCGAATAAAATAATTTAAATAAATTTTCGGTTACTGATGAAGTTAAAGTGACGTCACAAAGTTTGTGTCTCCCCCCTCCCCCATGTCACAATATGTCACATTTTCTTGATCCCCTCCCTCCCCCTAAACGTGTGAAGTAATTAATGGATGACCCCTAAGTACTATCAAAAAATTTAAGTAACAATGCACTTTATTACACTTGTAACACGGTTTATTGTCCAATAATTTCAATGGTGTTAGTTAGTGACTTTTGCTTGTCACCCGACGATATACGTTTGTAAAGTTTTAAATAGTACAACTATAAGTTGTAATCGTATATTTAGTTTAAATCAGATTACAATTTAGTTATTTAAAACTTAACAAACGTAATGTAAATGCGAATATGCATAACTCCTTTGTATGATCCAAAACCTAAATTGATAATTGAGCTCGATTCAGACTTAACATTTTGTTACGGATTTGAAATAGTTTTGATACGAACTTGACGACCGTCTTGGTGATTGTCGTTCACTTCATTTCGCATGCACCAATCAGCATGAGCGATCTCCAAGGCCGTATCAAAATATAATCAAAACAATAACAAGTTGATACATCTGAATCGGGCACCGTATCACATTCGCCATCAGATATATCGGAGCGGCCAAGGTGCTAACAAATATCTGAACACGCCTCTAATATTTTCAAGGTGTTAGAGTGCTTGTTCAGATATTTTTGAGCACCACGGCTGCTCCGATATACTCGTATCTGATGCGACTTTACTTGAGGGTTTGGCGTTTATTGCCCCCTCGTCCAGCCCAAGTAGAGATCCGTCGTGATTTAAGTCCTCGATCTCAGATACCACAAAAGTATGTAAATGGGGGTCAGAGGGTTCTATATTCGCTGAATGCTGGTTGCTGTGTTGGCCGAAACGTTAATGCAATTGAACATTCTTGACCATTAACCAGTACAAATTGAACCGTCAACTATGTAGGTAACCGTCCGTCACGGTTTACGGTTCAATTTGTGCTGGTTAATGGTCAATTGCAATGAACGTTCGGCCAACACTGGCTGGTTGTATAGTTATTCGGTTGTGTAAACAAAATATTCATGTGATGTTACCGATGCATTTTAAGGTTATGTTTATACCTAAAGTTAAGATTAGAGCATCCAGGATAAATCTTACGAAGTTGCAAACACATGTGCTGCCATCGTGATTCAAGATGTGAGATAGCGAGGAGTTACAATACTTAAAGTTGTGCAACTCAGTCGCCATCTGGAACCGTAACTAAGTTATCAGAACTAGTTCTCCTCAAGTACTTGCGTCGAGTTCTGGCCTCCATCGTTAGATGGCGTTCGGCGCGGCCGTGTTTTTTTTTGCTACCTGCCGGGCCGCGGTCGGCCGGCGCAACTGGCGCAAGCGTAGTGTAGTTCAAATTCATCCGCCATATTCGTCGTGTCAGGCGGAGTGCAGCGCAGCCGTGACATGTTTTATCGTAAACTGCACACTACTTATGACATCGAGTCCACACTGGTGCTACTCACGTTCAATAATCAGTACGAATATGCGCTCTGATGGACTCTCAGACGCGTATTCTTTTAGTTTGTTGATTCGTGCATCGAACTGTGTATTGGTGTGTTTATGATAACAGTATCCTCGGCCGTGTATTGTTTTTAGTAAATCCCATGCGATTGCCGGTGTCGAAGCTTTGTGATATTATGCAACGTGACATAACCGTGACCTTCTAGTGTTGTGTTCGTGCTTTAGGTGCTTTTGAGGTTAAAATGCAGCTTGGATTTTGAGCGACTGCGCCGAGTCATACGGTTAGTAAGACAAAGTTTTTGACAGCTAGTGATAACAAGTTCGCATTTACTTGGTTAAGTATTAATGTTTACCTAATTTCAACTATCGTTACCCTCAATAACTCGAGCTTGTTATCTAGTTAGTTCTATTTGTTTTCAAATACGTACTTCTTAAAACTTTTTTTTTTAATTTCTAACTCATTCTTTACGTCAATAAACCCCTTTCATCTCCAAATAATGACATTAAATTACCTGAAACGGCACAGAACTCATTTAAGTATAAGATGCGGTGTATAAGTTGAAGAAGCGACCGTTGCGCGCCATGCGCGGGCGCGGGAATGCGAAGCGGGGGATAAAACCAAAACGAGTAAAAACCAAAAGCAAAGGACCCGTCCTTCATTACCATTACCCAAATCGTTTTGTGTATCAACGCGGCAGCGTTCTATTATTGAGAATGCGTTCACGGAAGCAAGCAATTTAACATTTATTGGGTTAATATGTTGTTGTAGCTAAACAATACGAATATATGCTAATGTGACCGGTTACAAGTTGACATTATTAACGGTAGTCATTACAATAGTGAATTGAATGTCGTGTGTTTACTGCGGCTAATTATGCATTAGTTGCATTTCGGTCCTGTATATTCACGGAGAGGATACAAACTTTATATGTACATATATTGAATGATCGATATGTTTCAAAACGCCGACTATAACTCTAGTTGGGCTACACTACTGTTTACCTACTTAAAATATAGGTAGATAGACGGTAGGTACTCCCTGTAATGAGACTTGCCTCCTTTACCCTCTTGATTTGGTTTAGGTATAACTGGATTAAGCTTAATGGAAGATCTAGAAGTGACCTACCTAAGTAACATACCAAAGAGAAACGGAGAATCCTAAACACGGAAACCTCGAGAGGATAGCGCTGTTATATCGGTTAGTTATAGATATAAAAATACATTTGTTACATTTCTGTCTGTTACGACCTACATCCATAGGTCTCTGGTTCAGATCCGGCTCGAAGGACCACTTTGTTTGAATAAGTTGCTAAGTTACCAATACCAAATATACCAATCTACCAATCGTTTATTCACATATTTGACATTATATATGTACATTCTATGATGAACTACTGTTACCTAGTTTGCGTTTGTAACAGCGCCATCTCTTAGAAAATTAGGACATCTAACTAAATCGGCTCGAACATAGTCACAAGCATGATTAAATCATCTAAAAGAGCCTAAAATCTAGTCAAAACTTCGATAATCAGGAGTCAAATTGCAGCACTCTAATTCCCCCACACCCACTGATAATTCTTCCCCCCTTATCACGGATTGACCTCCATTTCGCCCCGCTAAAACGTTTCCTATCACCGTACCGTTATCATCCCGATAAAACCACTCTAGATACGGTGTTTGGTTTCCAATGACGTCAGGCGAAATAGCGCACCGACCGCAAGTATGCAGCGTTGGTTTTTTGCAACATGATCTCATGACACAGCAAATGATGAATAAATAGAAGACGGATACCTATCCTCGCCTGTTGTTTTTTTGTATCAGCCAGGTAGCTATGCATTATTTTTCTAAGCATTTTAAAAAGTAATCTAGAAAACAGTTGAGAGAATATAATATAAGAAATGCCTATAATATAAGAAAAGAATATAATATAAGAAACAACCCAGCAGGCCAGGTAGAAAAGAAGAATCAATAAATAAACAAAAGAAAACCTGGAGGGTAATTCGAACTTTATAATCTCGACCATCATTCATTCATTCGGAAGATTGAGGGTCACTTCTGGATGAGATTGGCTCGGGACCGGGATAAGTCACGTACTCGAAGAGAGGCGTATGCTCAGCAGTGGACGATAAAAGGCTGATTTGTTGATGATGATGAATCTAGGCCAGAAATGTTACTGTTGACAGTTGGCAGATCATAACTATAACCGTTTCATAACAGGAACGTCAGGAACCTATAAGGCTCCTAACTCGATATGGCTACAATCCGCCCGTTCTATGTCGTCAACTTTACTATGTAATATAATAAATATCCATAAAAGGGGCCAAAATCTACCGATAGACGGACTTAAGTAGATACTTTACAATAATAAATAATTTTATGATCAATAGCATTGCAAGATTTGCAAATCGACCATACGAAAAAAGTCAAATGGAGAAAACATACCGCATGAATCATGATAACGAAATTCACCGTGCATTTTGGCAACGAATTCGTGAGAAATGTAACTGTTTATACTATACTTTGCAATCTTTGCATTTCTGTATGATGACTTGACCAGTCCAATTTGAAAATTCTAGCTAGACTTGTATTGTATGAATGAAGTTTAACACCCAGAAGCTTACTTACGCCTTGGCAAGTTCCATTCGCCACAATAGCTGTCCAAACATCTCACACGCCCTTCTGACCTCGAGTCACGATATCCACCAATTAATTTCAATATACCTTCCACGTGTTGTACCAAGCATTGAACTAACTATTACACCTGACATTATTGGATTGGCCAGATCTTAAGATTTAATCATATTATGATATCCGGAGAAATTCAGGGATAGTGACAAAATCTCTGTCTTCTCTGTCTCGGGCGAGACTCAAGCCCTCGATACCTACTGATATGCTGGGTCTGGTAATCACAGAATTACAGAATGACGTAAATAATCGTCAAAAATATGTTCTTAGAACTCTACATTTTTATAGGGACCCAATAACCAGGACAATCTAGTGGGCGAAGACACGAAGCCATTACAATTGAAATTGTGAATGCTGAATAAAATTGCTGATGCGAATATTGGATCAGCTTTAGTCGATTGTGTCATAAATTGGCATTGTGTAACTTTGCCACTATATGTACACTTGATCCTGAGGGCGGACTCCCAAGTTAATGCTTCTTATCCTATGAGTTCCAAATCTCGAATCAATTCTATTTAAGTAAACTAGGGTTTAACATTTCTTAAGGCTTCGAGCCAAGTTCCCGTATTTCAAATAATCTCAAAATAGCCATTTCAATATGAAGTTCAGTTCACTCAGCCCAATTAAGGCCTAACTGGTGGGATGGTGCCTAAGGATTTTGCTTAATGAGGCTAGACCAGAGTCTTGTCGGCCGGCGCGACAAGTACGGATACGATTCATTAAATCAGTGCCCGCTTACCTAGATTTCCGTTTTAACCAGTCTAACTAGTATAATTAAGTATAATACTTACCCCGACGGCGCCCGGTGGCAACCGAGTTCATTTGCGGGGCAAAAAAGGACACTAAATAGTTTTGCAGGCGCACTCTTTTTAAATACGCGTTATTATCTTGGTCGTATGTTTCTGCTGGTTTCTGCGCAAACATATTCAAATGGATTCGTAGAGATACAAAAAATTGGGATGGGAAGCTCACAAAAATCGTTGTTACTTATCGCCCAGAAATGACCAGGAATAAGTGTTAAAAATAGCAAACAAAAACGGGAACAAAACAGCCAAATCAATACAGGAAATGTAATTTTAAAAGGTGTTTGAAAATTTCAAACAGTTGATACTATCAGTGAGAACAAAATTTGATTGGAAGATTACTTATCTCGGAACCTTGAAGGTAAATGATTACATCCGATTTCTTCACAAGCAAATGGTAGTGTTTTTAGCTGCATCTCGATTGCGCCATTGCTAATCAGTCTCCGTCGGTGCAAGGTGGTCGGAGATCGAGATTGATCACGACCTGTGTGCATTCCCGTTACACACAACACAACGTCAGACCAACCAATGTAAGGTGAACTGCTTTCGGGATGTGCAATATGTGCATATGTCAGCAGTTAGGTATATACTTATCTCACTTCTAATTTGATAAAATTGAGAGCCCAACTGGGGTGTGCCGTTTTTGAGACAAGTTTCAATAGGAATACTTACAAATCAGAACAAGACCTCGAGAAGTGTATCTAAGAAGTTCAAAAGTGTAGCGACGTGTATGACATTCTATCTATGACATCGACATGATTTTTGAACATACAATGTCAATAGGTTTTTATTCTATACGGCAGATCGTTTACCAAAGTCCAGTGCCCGGCATACTTAGAGAATGTATTTAGAAGTACATCATATTATTAATATTAGAATATTACACTGTGTTCCGGCACCGGCAGGGTACCGACTAGAAATATTTTGTACTATGCTGATTTGCCGTTCGAGATAAGTAAAATCTTTGAGTATATGTTACTGTCTTATAATAAGGTATCTACATACATCATTAGATAGCCAAAGTGCTCGACTTTCCTGTTCTCGATAAGCATTTGGAATTAGGTATCTTGTCTGAGTTCACTACAGAAACATTTGCTGACCATTTCCTGTTAGATGTCAGTGCCTTTGCTGGCTATTTATAAAAAACTGACCATGAAATTGAGTCATATTCTAGTTGAGCTCTGTTCTAATGACGCTTGACTGTTCAATATGCTTAACTAAACATGCACTTAAGATCTAGTGTTTTCTTTATGCCTATTTGCTCGTAGAGCTATGTAGCTACTTGAGGAAGGAACATGAAACGTTGAATAATTAGCAGGTTACATTCCATGAAGGTGAAAGGAAAGTCTTGCATGATTTTTTTTAGTTACGTCCACATTATGTTGTGAATAATTTTCGCTGGCTGCACTCTTCGGAGTCAATTACTATGGCATCGGCAACGGACAAGTGAAAGTATATAATTACCTTAACATATGATAGTTACAATGATGCGCGACGTTCGGACGTTTTTTGGTCAATTATTCCCTCAATCGATCATTAGCAGTAAAGCGTTACAAGTAGTTGGTAAAAAATCGTGAGAACAAACAGTGTGGAAGTATTTACTACCAGATTTGGCATGACGCGATGAAAAGTGGAACTGGTTTGATGTTAACAGTCGCCGCGTTGTCTCACGCAATGCAACAAAAAGCTGGACCTTTTTTCCCTTAACTTACCGACCAGTTCCTTCTGACGAACTAGTATTATTATGACCTAGAGTTCTACAACAACCACGTGTACGCAGAGATCACTTGTAATAAATGATGTAAGGTATTTGTTTTGTAGGCGATGGAAATAAAGGCAGGTCTCGGACAATACTCGCTCTGAAGTCTTCTGACACTTGAATGCCGATGCACTTTACCATTTGACGGGCCAGACTTAAGACAGGTTTAAGCCAATTTAATGAATCTTGACTTAAATCAACTCCAGATTACGAAAGAGGAAAACATATTTATGGTAAAAAAAAGTGAGAATTAGACTAAAGCCAAAAGTAGTATAATTATATGTAGCTATGCTTAATACCGTTTAGACTAGGTACAGGGCTCATGAACTTAGAATTATTATAATGGGCAATATTATATGATTATGATAATAGTTATCTGTATTCACGTCTTTAATATTCCATCTCTAATATAACATTTACAGGATACTTACTTTGCTTGGGCTATAATTTTCTGAATATGTATAATCGCAAATTGTGTAATGTGTAGGTAGGTAAGTACTTACAACGTAAATTACTATCTTGTTATTTGGCCCAAAGAATGGGAAGAGAAACACAAAAGATCTATTGTTTAGTCCCGAAGGTCCCGCTGCAAGATAACGCGCGCACTCGAGGCAATTATTCTTTGTGTGGTTTTTAAAATGGAGGCATTTCGCAAAAGAAAACAGGGCTTTATTTCAGCTTATTATACTTTTGTATTATGAAATCCCAAGCCCTAGGTCTAAGATAAATATTATACTCTGGTTTGTTATCTATCTATGACAAAATATTATTGGATCTTACCTTTTATCTTTATAAATAAAAACCAGAGAAGTGCGAGTCGGACTCGCCCACCGAGGGTTCCTTACTTTTTAGGGTTCCGTTCCCAAAGGGTAAAACGGGACCCTATTACTAAGTCTTCGCTGTCCGTCCGTCCGTCCGTCCGTCCGTCCGTCCGTCCGTCCGCCGTCCGTCTGTCACCAGGCTGTATCTCACGAACCGTGATAGCTAGACAGTTGAAATTTTCACAGATGATGTATTTCTGTTGTCGCTATAACAACAAATACTAAAAACAGAATAAAATAATGATTTAAATGGGGCTCCCATACAACAAACGTGATTTTTGACCAAAGTTAAGCAACGTCGGGAGTGGTCAGTACTTGGATATGGGTGACCGTTTTTTTTTTGCTTTTTTTTTGTTTTTTTTTTTGCATTCTTGTACGGAACCCTTCGTGCGCAAGTCCGACTCGCACTTGCCCGGTTTTTAGTATTTGTTGTTACAGCGGCAACAGAAATACAGTCATCATCAGTTGTGAAAATTTCAACTGTCTAGCTATCACGGTTCATAAGATACCGCTGATCATACATCGGGATTTTCGGTGCGGGAATGTTGTACAATAGCCAAATAACATGCAGGTCAAAAATGGTAAAAAACGATAGGTACTAATTTAACATTTCTAAGCACATTTGGACCTTACTACCTGTACCTAAAACGTTTAATTCATAGTTTGGTAATTATTTTACAATAAACAATGTTATAAATGCACGAAATCATTCCCGCACCGAAAACCCCGACGTATGCTGGTGGCAGACAGACTGACAGACCGACGGAAAGTGTAAATATTTCTAATAACAATCTGGCACTGTTAGTATCAGGAACTCTGAAAGCTCTAAACTGTGTTACTTTAGTACCTTGCTGAAATCACTTCCCAGTATGCTGTATTGGTATTGGTATTTCAGCACTAGCTATTGTGGCGAGGGCATTGAACTCTAATTACCCAGCACCGGTGCAGTGCAATGCTCCAGTAAAATTCAGCATAACAAGTCTTTATTGGACCCTCGGCGCCGGTTGCGTCACTGCGATTAGGGTTGCCATATGGAAGTATTAAATGTCCTGATAAAAATCCGGACATCACCCTAAAAATCCGGACATTTCTTGTAACAGAGATTTGGCTGCTCTCTGCGGTGTACTGTATCGTGGATCTACCTTTCCCTTTCCCTTCGCCCAACCCCGTAGCTCCCTACCCGCGCGCGCACGACTCGCGCCCGCGCCGCATCGCATTCGTAACGCAGTATATAACGGAAACATTTTTTTTATAAGGCCATTTTTAAAACTCCGGACACTTGCCAAGTCCGGCTGCAATCCGGACAAAGGGTCAAAAATCCTGACATGTCCGGACAAATCCGGACGTATGGCAACCCTAACTGCGATGGACTTTAATTTCTATGTTGAACTTGGAGACAAAATTCCAAAACCGGACATTCATGTCATCACTACACCTTATAAAACAAAGTGCCCCGCCGCGTCTGTCTGTTTATGTGTATGTATGTTCGCGATAAACTCGAAACTACTGAACGGATTTTCATGCGGTTTTCATCTATCAATAGAGGAAGGTTTAGGTGTATAATTTGTTAAAGTTTTTGTTAGAAAAAATGGTCTTAATCTTACTGATTAGACGCAACGACTGCCCCTAAATAAAAGTTAACTTTTTAATTTAAAAACACTTCTCCTTTTTCGTAGAACTAAATTAAATTAAATTAACGCGACAGGTACAGACGAGTGGTGCTAATTTTACTCCTTAGCGAACCATTTAATTAAAAAAACCGATCGATCGGGCAAATGATTGGTACGTATATAGACAACGTAAGGAAGCTTCCACTTCTCACGTCAGATGATGATACGAGTGCTAGGGTTTGAAACAAGGTAAAATGAACTATTAATGTATATGAGAGACTGTGTCATAATGGCCACCCACACTAGGGTCTTTTGAGCGTCACCGTCTAGTCAGCACTATGGAAAATGCCGTCGCTGCGCAGTTGCGCCAACGATGCGCCTAGACGCAGCCACAGAGTTGACTATTAGACCCGACGTTCGGAGCCGTGGCCGTCAACTTAGGGTTATCTAAACTTGGGTTTGCTCTTAGCGGCGTATTCCCCTAATGCAATACGTATACCAGGCGTGGCTCACCCCGCGATTTCGTCGCTTTGCTACAGGTAGCTAAAAGTATTTATCCGTTCGACCCCAATTTTGGGGTTTGCCATAAGCCGCGCGTGGCGCTGTCGCCACCTAGCGGCCATATCTGTGCTGATCGTAACAGACGCGTTTTGTTAGAGAGTGAGTCTCCTGTACCTAGTACTATTATTTATTCTATGCCTATACGTCTATGAGTCTAAGCTTTTGAGAATAGAACCTTGGCAATAACAGGCACTCAATAATTTGATTCTGAAATGCCAAAAGCGCAATAAAGCTTACTAAAGACTATTAATAGTGCGTCATGCGGACGTAAATGGCGTATTACATGGAGTTATGTATTTAGTGTGGTGTAACGTAACCTCGCAAGCCACAGACGAAGCCCGATCGCTATCGAGTGACTCGTGAATCACCGTCCGAGCGCAGCCGAAACCTTTTGTGGGCCGTTTTAGGGTTCCCTACTCGAAGACAAGGGTGCAAAGATGCAAACTTAATAGTATTTGTACACTGAGAGAAAAATACTGTTGATCTAACAATAAAACTTTAACGCCACACAACCCACATTGTTACATTGCTATTGAGTTAACGTTTTTATTGTCACCAGTTTATTGTTGATATAACAACGTTCTGCAACAACTTTTACAATTGTCCAGAACACAATGTCTATTAACAATGTATACAACGTTGTCATAAAGTCAAAACAAATTTTGTGATTAATTGTTGTCACTCTGACAACAAAAAACTTTGTTAATTTGACAGTAGAACTGTGTCACTGTAGCAATGTGTACAACGTTGTCATATAATCAAAACAAGTTTTGTGACATATTGTTGTCAGTGTGACAACAAAGATGTTGTCGATTTGGCTGCAAAACTGTGTCACTATAGCAATATTTTGTGTGATAAGCATATATTGTTGTCAGTATGACAACATAAATATTGTCGATTTGGCTGCAAAACTGTGTCACTATAGCAATATTTTGTGTGATACGCATATATTGTTGTCAGACTGACAACATAAATGTTGTCGATTTGGCTATACAACTGTGTCACTATAGCAATATGTTGCGTGATACGCATATATTGTTGTCAGTCTGACAACATAAATGTTGTCGATTTGGCTGCAAAACTGTGTCACAATAGCAATATTTCGTGTGATACACATATATTGTTGTCAGTCTGACAAAATAAATGTTGTCGATTTGGATATATAACTGTGTCACTATAGCAATATGTTGTGTGGCACGCATATATTGTTGTCAGTCTGGCAACATAAATGTTGTCGATATGGCTACATAACTGTGTCACTATAGCAATATGTTGTGTGGCACGCAGTTATTGTTGTCAGACTTACAACATAAATGTTGTCGATTTGGCTACATAACTGTGTCACTATAGCAATATGTTGTGTGACACGCATATATTGTTGTCAGTCTGACAACAAAAATGTTGTCGATTTAGCTGCAAAACTGTGCCACTATAGCAATATGTTATGTGACACGCATATATTGTTGTCATTCTAACAACATAAATGTTGTCTATTTGGCAACGGACGGTGTTACTGTAGCGATACATTGTGAGACACACTAAATATATTGAATATATTAATATAAATATATTAATATATTCAATATATCGTCAGGTGACAAGCAAAAGTCACTAAAAAAACAATTACTAAAAAAATAAATAAACAAAAATCGACCTTCTTTTAGTACTAATATGGTTCACTATGGCTATGAACTTGTGGTGGTAATTAGTGAGTTTTGCTTGTCACCTGGCGATATTATGTGTGTCGCACAATGTATCGTTACAGTGACACAGCTCCGCTGCCAAATAGACAAGATTTATGTTGTCAGACTGTCAACAAGATATACGTGTCACACAACATATTGCTATAATGACACAGTTTTGCAGCCAAACCGACAACATTTTTGTTGTCAGAGTGACAACAATATATGCGTGTCACACAACATATTGTTATAGTGATACAGTTATGTAGCCATATCGACAACATTTATGTTGTCAGAGTGACAACAATATATGCGTGTCACACAACATATTGCTATAGTGATACAGTTTTGCAGTCACAGATCTGCTGTAAAATTGACAACATTTTTGTTTTCAGAGTGCCTCTTAACACAGGTATTTGTTATTTAAAAAGAGGCGGCAACACACAATTGTATAAGTAATTCTAAAACCGAATAAACATTTTTTCATTTTCATTTTTAATTTTCAGTGACAACAATATTATATTATGTGTGTCTCACAATGTATTGCTACAGTGACACAATATACCTATATTATGTGAGAGCAAGCTACTTTTTAATATGCCAGCAACTGTAATTAATACCAATAACATGTTGCTAAGCTGTCCACACTGATCTGTAAACACAGCATTTAGTTAGCTATTCCAACAAATCTGTTGGTGCTACCCTATCAATAGTCACTCACTCTTCAGACTGTCATCATAGCGATGAGAAAAAGGCAGCTTAAATTATAAAATGTATGAAAAAGTATTCTTCTAAAATCATGCAAGTTGTTTAGTTTTGTGTTATGCCTTAGATATGAACAATACTTAATACATTTTTTTTTAATATATACTTTCGAAAATAGCATTATTCATTAAGGTACCTAATAAACTTTTTAAATCTGACAGATAAATAACAAACACTAAATAGCCTTTAATCCTGAATGAGAGCCTGAATCTACATTATCAGACAGTGAAATAAACAAAATATATATCTTGCAATATTTTAAAGGATTATTCATAATTTTAGCTGCCATTTTTTTATTGCTATAGCTATAACAGCGCTTTCTGTTCATGGATACAACTACTAGCGCAGACAAGCGGAAGTCTCTTTCTAGCAGAAGAACATAGAAAGAGACTTCCGCTTGTAAATTGTAACTTACAGTATATTAACCTTATAATATCGGCCCCTGAAGACGTTTGGTAAGGTAGGCACAACTGGTTAGTTGCAATAGATAGCTAAAATACTATGTTTACAGAGTTGACAGCTTAAAACAACGCGACGTTATGTAATGACTAAAACAATTACTTACATTACTAGAAACTATTTAAATAAAACAATTAATTGGCGGTGATTAAAAAGAAATTTGCCCTCGATGTTTATGATAGGAGGGAAATGCAAAAATAGTGAATAAAACATTAACTTGTACATTCATGTGTATTTATTTCAAAGATACTTTTACTAATCACTAACCCCCTTATTCATAAACGTTTACTAAAGTTAACAAGCCGATAATAATCGTTTGTCCCTTTCCATCATACCAATACGTCGGAAAGGGACAAACGATTATTATCGGCTTGTCAACTTTAGCAAACGTTTATGAATAAGGGGGTAAGTAATTAAGTAACAGCAGTTGAGGCTCCAGGCCTCTAGAAAATAACATAACATGGTCCTTTGTTACATGTACCTACCTACAATATTACCGACCTCAAATAACAGCACATTCAAAAATAAAAAAAGCGTTTTTTGGACCACTCTAAAGTCCACATAGATAATAATAATTATTTTCTTTATTAAGGCTCCGGCACACTAAAAAGCAAGGCAGAAACAGCGCGGGGCGGCGCAGTTTGAGAGCTGAGCTGAGTTGAGCGACTTGCGACGGCGGCAGCGACAACCATAGGTGGGAACGAAAGGTCCGATCGCTGTTTCGCTCCAACCTATGGTTATCGCTGCCGCCGTCGCAAAGCACTGAATGTCGTGGCCGAGCCGAAAGGGTTGTTGCTAATTGAAAAACAACGGAAACGTATGAGCTGAGTGTCAGCTTTAGTTTATTTAGAACATACATTTGCGTTATTTTCCGGATTGGGTTGAAGTTATACAATGACGTCAATGACCCTGTGGGGCCGCGCAAACTGTCATAATGGCTGTAGTAAAGCGGGTCAAACGCGGTTGCGGACAGTTGCGCTTTTAAGGGTTGATTTCCTGCTAACGCTGGTATCGGTCAAGCGTACCAATAAACAATGTTGTAGGTATGGGACACCGCACAGCGATACTCATGTCTGCGCGGCAGATCTATCAGCGTCGCTTTGCGGCGTCTCATAGAGCATTGTGTTTATTCCTGCATGTGACCGACGCGTCAGAGACCAACATCAGCGTGTATAGGAGGAATGTTTTATTAGTACAGCGGTGAAACTGCTTTCAATATGCCGGAACCTTTAATCGGAACAGTAACAGTAGTAATGAGTACACTTAATTACATTACAATGGCTTACGCAAAAAACATATTTCATAGTCAGCCCACCATGCCTCATATTGATGAGATTGCAAGGAAAATGATAATGCATAGTGTCATAATCAAGATATATGGGCTCATCTTCGGAAGGAGCTTCTTGATCACGGTATGCAAAGTAATGATCATCAAAGTTGTAACTTATTTATGATAAAAAGCCATGTGCTTCCTCAACCGAATAAAACTGCCAAAGGAAGTGTTGCATACCGCACAAGTAGTCATTTTCCTTTTTTCTACAATATTCGTGCAAAGAAGTGTAGCTGCTTTATCCCCTTGGACTTCAAGAACGCCGTGTTAATGTCAACGCAACTGTATCAAGCTAGGTATTATCAAATATGGTTTATTAGTAAATTAGTTTAATGGCGCGAGACACTTATCAAAAGGCGTTCAAAAGTTTAATCAAGCGAATTTAATAGCGAAAGTAGTTCTCTTAATAGAACTCCTTCAGAGTCAAACTTAAATTTCATCTTAAATATGGCCCGTTGGATAAACATCCAACAAGGTGCAGCTACCTTAGGGTACGCTAAGTCCAATGCCCAGTATAAATTATACGTCACCTTTATAGTCTCACAAATGGTGGATACTTGATATCTTAGCCCTCCAGCAGTGGTAACAATTTCATACCTGTGTATATTAGCCCATGAAGGTCCGACCGCAAGTATGTATGGTTGATTCTATGCCTTTTGAGAGGTTGAATGCCTCTTGTTGAGGGCAATATGTGGCAATCTCTGACGCTGCTGCAACGCGCGCCAGGAAACCAGTGCTTGCCTCGTGCCTTGACAGCCTCCACACTTTTTTTTTCGGTACTGCGATAGTGTGCATTTGCCGGAGCAAAGCAACAATTCCCAGCAACGCGGTTGAATTTGCTTGTTCCTCACCAACTGCAAAACAATCAAATGCAACCATTTATAATACATTACTTATACATATATTATGACCAATAGCTTAACTTTCATGCTGGGCTGGGAGACAAACATAAACATAGAATGTTCCAGCTGCTTTTTTTCCCGGGCATACCTACTGTAAAAATCAGTAAAGGGACATGGATTGGACCGTGGGCGATAGACTGATAACCTGTCACCGCGTGCCGATTTTGATGATATCATAAGCCTCAAAACTTTGTCAAAAGTGGCATGATGTGACCTCTAACGCTCTGTCTACCACTCTACCTCATCCGGGAATATAGGCGTGATTATGTGTGTGTGTGTGTATGAGCATTCAATATGGAAAATTTAGTTTATATTTATAGTTCACAATCCTATTGTGAAAATTAAAAATTCCATAATCACAAAAATTACCAAAATATCGCTTAGGGGACACTTGGACTCGGACTTAGCTGGCAACGTTGCGTTTTTGGTGATTTCAAGACTGAAAAGTGTTTTAATAAAAATAAAAGGCAGATTTTCTATTTTAACGCGGAATATCCTCTTAAGACTAATGAAAACAGTTTTTACCTTTGGTTTGAAGTATCCTTCCCTATTATAATCTTGCAACGCCTGTGGAGGCTGTGGAGGCTGCACAGGTGTGGCCGGTATCGTAGGTGGTTGCACAGGTGTGATCTGTTGTATAGTGGGCTGTACACTTGGTCTGATCTCTAATGGAGTACCCTGAAAAAAAAATTGTTAGGTAGGTACAGTCACCGGCAGAAATATCTGCCAAGCTGTTCAAATGATTTAAAATCTTTACCCACCTAATTTCCGTTACCCACCCAGAATTCTTTTTTTAAGGATTAAGATTCAAAATACATACCTCAAGAGTTCCATTTGGTCCTAGAATTAATATACTTTGCCTTTCAGGCAAAGCTACTGGCACTGGGCTGCTGCATGCGCTGGACCTTGGAGAGAACAGTACGGGGTCATTCATAAAAGGGGCGTTCTGAAAAAAGAAACAATTTTAAGAATTCTGTATTATGCTTCCCTCCTCCTCCTCGCGTCGGTTTCCTCAATGCTGAGGGTCGTGACCATCTCGTCGAAATAGTTTTGTGTGGACCACTCGGCGCCACACACTTCTATCTGCTGCCTCGTGAAGAGCGTCGTGTATTATGCTTAAAGAACTTTATTTTCTCAAAAGAAATTGTACATTTCACTTCATGAGAATATATACTTACTACATATACGTACTACTACAGACTAACAAATGATCTACAAAACTATAGCTGCTACGGAAAAGCTTCAATAATAATACTACTATTTCAGTGAACGGTTTAATAGCGAAGAGCCTCGACCAACATCTTGAGAGACTCTCGCTAGGTGGTTGGATCAAGGGACAGATGCAGAAGGCGGTGATCTTGGACACGGCGCGGATAGTCCGCCGGTTCCTCTCTCTGCGGCCCTGACCACCGGTAGCTTGGGCCTTGCCCCGCTGCTGGCGGCACCCTAGGTTAAGTTTTTTATAATGTGTATATGTATTTTTTATTGTTTTGTAAGTGTTTGTATATTTTACTTTTATATTCATATTATAAAAACCTAGCCTAAGACGAATGATGAATAAAGAGATAATACTACTATTTAACTACTAAAAAAAATTACCAACTTTTTGTCTAATTTTCTCTAATGAAGATCTCAGTCTTATTTTGTCTGCAACTTTTGTTGTCAGTTCAGACAACTCTTCATCATTTGCTTGCAGCAAAAAATCAAGTGTCACTCCCTCCTCTGAAAGCAACATAAAGTTCAGTTAAATCGCTACAGAAACAACATTAACTAGTTAATAGTTACCTTTGTCGATATAAATAAATAAATATTAGGGGACTTCTTACACAGATCAACCTAGCCCCAAAGCAAAGCTTGTACTATTATGGGTGCTAGGTGACGATATAATTATGTACATAATTATATAGATAAATACATACTTATATACATAGAAAACATCCATGACTCGGGAACAAATATCTGTGTTCATCACACAAATAAATGCCCTTACCGGGATTCGAACCCAGGACCATAGGCTTCACAGGCAGTGTCACTACCCATTAGTCCAGACCGGTCGTCATCGTCACCGAAACGACAATACAATATGTTATACATTGCTACAGAAACAAGGTTTAGTTAGTAAATATGTACCTTTGCCGATATGACAATAGTTTTGTTGGATCGACAAATTATGGTCAAAAGTGCGACGCAATGTGTTTGAAAACTTTGGAACCCATCACCTTGGAGTCTTGGTATATTATACTCCAAGTTCAGATCCACATCTTTGTACAAAACAATAGCACGGTGGTCCTGCTCATAGAGGTAGCCAAAATAATGTGCTCTGGACTGACGGCCGTCATATTTACACACGGCTACACATCAAGTTTAATTTTAACACGCCTCGTGTTTTCACACTTTGTGTCGCACCTCTGCTGGTTATATTTTGATTTGTGGCCATGTATACAGACATGAGTACACAAAATAACACTCCATCACCCCAAAGACCCGATCCGACCCGATCGAACGCAGTATGTTTTAGCAGAAAAACGAGAATGGTCTTGATGATCCGTTGAAAAGTTAATGCGTGAATAAAAGAGTAACAAATAAACTTAAAAACTCACTTTCATATTTATAACATTCATAAGAATAAATAAACACTTACCCACCATACGCTGCGACAAATGTGTCAGCCCGGCACTGTCAAGAAAACTAGTTATGTCCATTTTGCACTTTTCATAATAAAATCACTTTACTTGGTGATCGAATCGTAGCACTAAGTAATATAGGCGCGCGTCCATTCTCTACCGTTGACATTCGTATTTGAAGACAAAAAAACTAAACGAAACGACAACATACATACCCCTTACCCCGTACCCCGCCCGTGCCCGCGAGTTGCCATTTTCACAAAGTTAGTTTCGGTAGGTTGTCGAATTGACAAATTAAATTTGTGACGAATTAAATCTTGTACACTCGCGTAAAATTATCGCAAATGCATTAAAAAAATCAATTTTTCCAATGTGCTCAGAAATGTTCTCCGTATTTTAGCAAAAATAGTACGGGAAATTCTTCTTTATTGTAAAACTCAAATAAAAAAAAAACTATTACTGTCCTGTTTTAGCGGACGGGAAATAAAAAACAATACAGTAATATTAACTTAATAACAACTTATCTCATCCGTGTTCATACAGCTTATATTGCACAATTATTATTTTTTATTGCATAATTAAGTATAGTTGGTCAAACCAAATTGTCAGTAAATAAGAACAAAAAAAACTATACTCATCCTTTTCTTTTGGGTGCTAATACAAGACAAAGGTAGTATGAATCTCTCTGTCTATCTTTGAAATGCGGCAGTCCTTTGACAAACTAAAGCTGGTCAAGCAAATCTTGTCAGTAAAAAAAGGCACGAAATTCAAAGTTTCTATGGGACGATATCCCTTCGCGCCTACATTTTTCAAATTTGCCGCCTTTTTCTACTGACAAGATCTGCTTGACCAAGTATATTATATATTAAATGGTACTGAATTGAATGGCAGAATAAGTTAGTGCCTTTAACGTTTAAAAAATAATTAAAGAGGGAAATTGTTTTTGACATTTTTGATGTAAAGGTTCGATTTGAGTGATGCTCGATTGAGTAATCGACTTCACTCATGATTAAGAAATGCAATAACCGGCCAGACTTCAGAGCCCATCAACGTGCATACTAGCACCACTGCTAAATAATCGTGATTATTTAAATTTAACGAAAGATCTGTTGCTGGATTCGTCAATCTATGCGTCCAAAGTTAAAACGGCCGTTTTTGTTTTGAGTTCCTAGATCGACGAATCCAGCAACATAAAACCTAGTCTGATGTATTCAAAAGATATTTAAATACAAAATACAGTACGTAGCGGCCCCCTTTTTTTAAATATCTTTCGTTAAATTTAAATAATCACCATTATTTAGCAGTGGCGCTAGTGTGCACGTTGATGGGCTCTTCATAACCGGTTTCAGTTACGGTTATGCCCGAAAAATAATCGTTTATAATCGGTTACGGTTATTCTCGAATCACGACAAAAAATGATAAACTTTATTACAATAATATAATTACAAAATTACGACAATAAATGTACAGTATTAAGGAATGTGAGTGTAAGTCTTCGTTTTTAGGGTTCTGTACCCAAAGGGTAAAAACGGGACCCTATTACTAAGACTCCGCAGTCCGTCTGTCTGTCCGTCGGTCTGTCTGTCCCCAGGCTGTAACTCATAAACCGTGATAGCTAGACAGTTGAAGTAGGGTATACAACAAACTTGATTTATTTGCCGTTTTCTGCCTAATGGTACGGAACCCTTCGTGCGCGAGTCTGACTCGCACTCGGCCGGTTGTAATTATTTCATAACGCACACAAAATACAGTAAAAGTTAAAATATGACCTTGGACGTGATACAATATTCAATCAAAATATGTATTTCATAAATAGGGAAGTAAATTTGGTACATTTTTGTTAAGTACACGAATGACAAAAATTATAGTCACAGGTGTCACAGCCAAAAAAGAAGATAAATTCATAGAATTTATAACCGAAAATAACCGTAACAACCGGTTATTCGAGTTTCGTGCTTAAATTGGTCGTAAACTTATATGTTGTTAAAATCTTGTTAAAGTCTTGATTTGAAGTCGAGTGTACCTACCTTAGTAACGTTCGCAGCAACAAAGTCTAACTTCAATAAAATACACTGCTTTGTTATAAAAACTAAGTCATATTTGAATATAATAACAATGGCACTTTGTTAGTGCAATAAAAGAAAATCACCTAGTTTCAGCAACAAGGTTGGGCTATGATTAAATTACAGAGTGATATTGTAACTGGAACAAACAAAAACATTTTGTGGAAGCAACAAATCGTTTTATTTTAAAAATGAGCAAAGTGATGTTGTAAGAACAACAAAAGATAACTGATTTGTTGTAAAAGCTAAATCTAACTTTAATAAGTTAGCAAGGCACGTTGTACATGCAACAAAGGATAAAATATTTGCTCCAGCAACAAGGTAAAGCTTTGATATCATTGCAAAGTGATATTGTAACTGGAACAAAAAAAAACATTTTGTGGCAGCGACAAATCATTTTAGTTTAAAAATGAGCAAAGTGATGTTGTTAGAACAACAAAAAATAACTGCTTTGTTATATAAGCTAAATCTAACTTTGATAAGTTAGCAAGGCACGTTGTACCTGCAACAAAGGATAAAATCTTTGCTCCAGCAACAAGGTAAAACTTTGTTAACACTGCAAAGTGATATTGTAACTGGAACAAAAAAAAACATTTTGTGGCAGCAACAAATCGTTTTAGTTTTAAAATGAGCAAAGTGAAGTTGTTAGAACAACAAAATATAACTGCTTTGTTATATAAGCAAAATCTAACTTTAATAAATTAGCAAGGTACGTTTGTACCTGCAACAAAGGATAAAATCTTTGCTCCAGCAACAAGGTAAAACTTTGATAACATTGCAAAGTGACATTGTCACTGGAACAAACAGAAACGCTTTGTTGCAGTAACAAGCCACGTGATTTGATAAAACAGCAAAGTAGTTTGGTCGCTACGACAAAATATAGATGCTTTGTTGTAGAAGCTAAGTCTAACCTTGATAAATTAGCAATATTATATGAAGGCCATGACAAAGGAAACATAGGTTGTTCCGGTAGCAATGTAAATATTGTTACCGATACAATAAACTGTTGATTTACGGTTAGCAATAAAAAAGTTGTCGGTGGCAATAAGCTCGTTTTGTTTTCGCCACAAAGCTTATTGCTCTTACAACAACAAAAAAAATGACAAAGCATTTATTGTGCTTTGTCAGCCGATTTTTCTCTCAGTGTAGTACTAAATGTGTACACTACACTCTCTCCCACACTCTCTCTCTCCCCCCCCCTCCCGCTCCCTCTCCCCCCCTCTCTCTCTTCCAAGCTATATATCCCATATGGTGATGGGGTCAGCTTTCCGTGTCTTTCGTTTCCAAGTCGCCCTATCCTTGATGTCGATTTCGGATACTTTGCACTCAATCATATATTTTAGCACTACGTCTATAGGTACCAGTTGCTAGGTGCTAGCTCTATTTTTGTAATCGTAATACGAATAGATACATAGGCTTTTTGGTAAATCGTCATGGCGGATAATAAAGTTAAAATGCCTAATTACCTAAAGCAAACTATCGGAATACATTTAGGTACATTGTACCTACAATTTTCTAATTTACTAATTTGATCTCAAGAAAAGATCAAATCACGTACCTGACAATTTTAACAATTTATGAGTCTCGAAATTTGATGCATTTTTCCGACTCGCACTTGACCGACTTGTAAATCAGCGAATTGATATCATGGATCGAATCGATTTATTCAATGATTCGCACACGATTCCACGAATTGTGCATTTTTTGTTAATTTTAATCAATTCGCCGGCTTCCTGAACGTTTCAAGTTTCAAGAGTTAAATCGAATCGTTACTATAGGTATACCTTTTAACTGAGGTTGTTGGTAAGAAATTATTATGTTATGGTTAGCTATGGGCTGGTTGAAGGGTTGGCTGCATGAAGCTGTATTATAGTATTTAAAATACATAATTTAAATCCCAAACTTCAGCTACCTAGCTTCTACTAGAAAATCACCGCACAACTTCCTTAGATGTTTATCTGTATTGAGGTTGTATTTAGTCTATATTTTGTATTCTTTATTGTCTATGGTATCTTAAGTTCCTTCAATTAATTTTGTATCAAGCAGAAACTTCTGCGAACGATGCTATTAAGCTTAGAATAAATTGAAAAGTGGAAAATTTACTGTCTTAGGTGAGACTTTGAACTCACGACCATTGGATCACTAGCCCATTGCCCTGCCATTTGAACGAGTTCCTTTATTTTAGTTTAAGTTCCTTTTTTATTCCATTTATGAATATTTGAAGTTTATGTGTTTGTTTGAGTATATTTTCTTGACAGTTCTTGATTAAATCTGATGCGATAACGTCAACTGCTCAGTATTATTCCACAAATCTCCTAAGGGCCACTTGCACCATTCACTAACCCGGGGTTATCCGGTTAAACCTGGAGTTACTATGGTTACCAGTACAATTTGATACTGGGTTAACGTTTTAACGGGTTAACCCCGGGTTAGTGGGATTGTGCCAGTGGCGCTCAAGTTATCAACGTCGTCTTCTTTAGCCTGAGATGAATGTAGATAGTTTGATCGCTCTCAAACGAATGTGTGTTTTATAGGGCAGCAATGACACGTTTACGCCCGGTAACAAGTGCCCGGTAACGTCGAACAATGTCAGCTAATGCTGCCGCCAATAAATAAAACCTGTTCCATTGTGCCATTGTCGGGGTAGAAATACGTCTACAGATCGTGTCTACTAGACGGATCATAAAGTTTTTGACCCACAACCTCTTTGCCGGCTACCTGCAAGTGGTTGATAGACTAGATAGTTTGATTGCTCTCAGACGAATGTGTGTTTTATAGGGCAGTAACGACACGTTTACGCCCGGTAACAAGTACCCGGTAACGTTGAACGATGTCAGCTAATGCTGCCGCCAATAAATAAAACCTGTTCCATTGTGCCATTATCGGGGTAGAAATACGTCTACAGATTGTGTCTACTAGACGAATCATACATTTTTAGACCCACAACCTTTTTACCAGCTACCTGCAAGTGGTAGATAGTTTGATCGCTCTCAAACGAATGTGAGTTTTATAGGGCAGTAATGACACGTTTACGCCCGGTAACAAGTACCGGGTAACGTTGAACAATGTCACCTAATGCTGCCGCCAGTAAATAAAACCTGTTCCATTGTGCTATTGTCGGGGTAGGAATACGTCTACAGATCGTGTCTACTAGACGGATCATAAATTTTTGACCCACAACCTCTTTACCAGCTGCAAGGGATAAGGTAAGGTAAGGTAAGGGGTAAGGTCGGCAACGCGCATGTAATACCTCTGGAGTTGCAGGCGTCCATAGGCTACGGTGACTGCTTACCATCAGGCGGGCCGTATGCTTGTTTGCCACCGATGTGGTATAAAAAAAAGGGGTATAGATCTAGATAGTTTGATCGCTCTCAAACGAGTGTGTGTTTTATAGGGCAGTAATGACACGTTTACGCCCGGTAACAAGTGCCCGGTAACGTTGAACAATGTCAGCTAATGCTGCCGCCAATAAATAAAACCTGTTCCATTGTGCTATTGTCGGGGTAGGAATACGTCTACAGATCGTGTCTACTAGATATATCATAAAGGTTACACGATTTTATTTAACTTGCAATGTTCTTTGTGTTTTCATCATCATCATCATCTCAGCCATAAGACGTCCACTGCTGAACATAGGCCTCCTCCTTGGACCTCCATTCGTACCGGTTGGAAGCGATCCGCATCCAGCGTCTTCCGGCGGCCTTAACAAGGTCGTCCGTCCATCTTTGTGTTTTAGAAAATGTTAATTAGGTACTTCTATCATGGTTATAAATATGGCCATCCAAACATAAACTAAGAAAATAAGCTTGTCTTAGCCTAAAGATGGCTTACAGTTTAGCTACCTACACATATTTCTTATGCTGATACGACGCCTATAAGGCTGGCTGCGCCACCTTGCTGAATACCTTTGTTATAAGACCAATGGCGACCACGCTTAGGTACGTGATCTGTACAGGGATGCTCATTTCAGTTATATCTTTTTTAACAACCTGTATTTGGGTATAATATACGGAAATAAATCGTTCAAGGGGTAAAAAACGAAATATGCTTTATTTGCTTAAAATCGTATAAGATGCAACTGCGTTGAGGTACAGATATAGTGCATTACTGTTTTCCATCCTATTTTCTCGGAAATGTTCGTAAGTTTCCGTGAAAATGCGATGGAAAAAAATTATGAACTAGGTACATCTGTAGCTGGTAGAGAAGTCTAAGAGCGTGAGCGTGACAATGCGACTGCTTATAAACTTTGCAGCATCTAAAGGAGGTAGTCTGCTGGCATTGTCGGGAGAGAAATACGTCCTTTCTAACGAGGAAGTGTGAACGAGTAATTGGACCAGGCGAAATTACACGTAAATTAGTTTAGACATTGTACACTTAAGAGGTCGTTAACAATGTCTGTCACAAGTTGTGCTTTGAAACAACATTTAATTCAATTATTTAACACAAATGGAATAAATATTGTTTCAGTTAACGGTAAAAAAATTAACAAAAAATACAAAATGTAAAAAAATAATCGAAAGTCAATTACGTACCGTAGAGTTTCGTATCTTTGCCTGCGCTACCTATTTTCGCCTAGTTTGACATAAGTTGCCATTAACAAAATGTTTCTAATGTAAGCCTTACATGAAACTGCTAAATAGAAAGTATTTTTTACGGGTGTCAAGATTCTTCGAACATTCTGCAGCTAACTACACACAGTTGTCCTTTAGTGAGGTTTTTTCGCGACGCCGACCACACGTTTCTTTAAACCAGTGTTTTAACTTCAGTTTTAAACGGTGATACGGACCCGGTAATGGTAAACTTTTTACATGATTATATCCTATAACTATTTCTCTTTCATATGAAACTATTATTTAATGGCTAGCTTACGTTTAGAAGTCACAATTGGATAAAACATTGGTGAGGGTACTTTGCGTCCATCTTGTTGCCAAATTTCGCCTACCCCTAGGGTTGACAAATTTTTTTGTACCACTTTCATTGGTGGATGACATTACTTGTTCCCAAATTTAAATATTTTCTTTGTTTGGTTATTTTAGTTTACGCTATATGCAAATGTTAATTTCTACTCTTACCGATTTGAATAGGTAACAAATAGGTATTTTTATGTCTCACTTTGTGTATATAAGGTTAATTTGATGTCGATTACGATAATAACAACAATTTTGCAACAATTAAACAATTTTGTTAAAAATAATATTTTTTTTAACTTGTAAACCATTACTCCCCTTTATTTGGCATGTTGGTTAATTTTTGGCAGCCCTAGCTTCATTATAGAAAATGTATGAAAACAACTTCAAACTGTTACCAAACTTCGCCTACTACCCCGTTTTTTAAATATATGCCTAGTCTGGTGTAGTTAAGGTTCATAGGATAATAGCACATTCCAAGGAGATACGACTTAACATGTGTAAGTCACAGAAAAGTAAGTATTAGCGGCAAGGCATGCCATAGGCGAAGATTGGGAAAAATACCCAAACATCGCCTATTGCCTTTGGGGCCATTTATTACCAACTTAACCAATGAAATTCAAAGTTTTAGTGGTGTAAACTGATAGTTAGGAATACTAAAAAACGTTTTTTTCGCCTTAATGGATTAAAATGCTTTCAAATTTGAGAGATTTTTTGGGAAAAGTGTCAAAACCCAGGTGAAGATACGAAACTCTACGGTATTACACCGATATTATAACTACCTACATTGAAAAATGTCTGTAAAGGTCTGTCTACTCGTTGGGCTTGGGTATGATAGCTGGAGATAGCTTGCAGCTCGCACGCGGAGTACTTATACCTACTCGTATGTCCAACCTACTATAGACCAAGATAAGTCTGCAACGATTATGATAGCACACGCAGTGCAAGTGTTATTTACTCGTCATAATTTCATAGAAGTTTGACATTTAAACTAACACTTACACTGCATGTGCTATCAAAATCGTTGCAGACTTGTCTTGGTCTTAATCATTTGTCCACGCGCCCTTAAAAGAGCGAACGCGACATCGGACTCGGACATAATCATCCGCGCCGCGTTTGGCGAGCGACGAGGTCCTTTATAAGGCTTGCTTAGTTAATGTGTACCGTTAGCTGCGGTGTGACACACTCGCTAATATTCGGCCTGAGCCTTATGGTAACATTCCATTTCTAACCGCACCTGCACTACCGGTACTGAACGCGTCGCTGTCATTGTCAATTTCCGTAGTAAAATTGACAGTAGTGCAGAGCTGTCGTTGGAAATGGAATGTTACCCTTACTCCGATCGTCGTGGTTGTCTATTGTTTGTCCGAAAATTATATAAAATAATACTCATATGCCCGAATTTTATTTGCCCGAATTTCATTTGCCCGAATTGTTTGTTTACCATAAAAATGATGTGACATACTCTTTGTTTACCCGATTATTAGATTCCAGAACGTACGAGTGCCATAAGTGTTGTTGTCCATATTATTAATTGTAATAATATTATTTAACAGAATATTTAACCTCACCTAACCCACTTTTCCAGTAGTATTTCTTTTCTGTAAGGGTCGCAGTTCAAACCTAACCTAACCCATTTTTCTAGTAGCATTTGGTTTCTGTAAGGGTCGCAATTCAAACCTAACCTAACACACTTTTCTGATATCAGTTCTTTTCTGTAAGGGTCGCAGTTCAAACCTAACCTAACCTACTTTTCTAGTAGCATTTATTTTCTGTATAGGTCGCAGTTCAAACCTAACCTAACCCACTTTTCCAGTAGCATTTCTTTTCTGTAAGGGTCGCAGTTCAAACGTAACCGAACCCACTTTTCCAGTAGCATTACTTTTCTGTAAGGGTCGCAGTTCAAACCTAACCTAACCCAATTTTCTTTTCTAGTAGCATTTGGTTTCTATAAAAAAAATATATTATGGCTAGTGATAATTATGGCTTACAATGATGATGACAAATGATATTATTGAAATTGATTTTATGGGAAACAAAGTTTCTGGCACGTGACTAATATAGTAAACAATAAGTATTGCATATGTAATTATGGGAAACAATATAATGGCTGTTGACTATTATGGCAAATGAAATTATGGCAAATGAAATTCTGGCAAGTGGGTGTATACCGATCGTCGTGGCGTGGGGATTATGTATATATACAGGGTGTAATTTTTTACGTGATACAAAATATGTTTTTCTAACTCCATAAACAACTAGCAATTGAATGCTCCTACTCTCGTTGAAATCAGACAATTTTATTTTTTATTTTTTTATTTTATTCGTGATATTTTTTGTAATTTTAAAGGATATTATGATATTAAAACAGCTTTAAAATGTAAAGTGAACTAAATTACTTTTCAAAGTAGCGTAAATCACAAGTCACTAAACATTTTTTGTGATTTATGCTACTTTGAAAAGTAATTTAGTTCACTTTACATTTTAAATATCTTATAAAGCTGTTTTAATATCATAATATCCTTTAAAAGTACAAAAAATATCACGAAAAAAAATAAAAAAAATAAAAAATAGTTGTCTGATTTCAACGAGAGTAGGAGCATTCAATTGCTAGTTGTTTATGGAGTTAGATAAACATATTTTGTATCACGTAAAAAATTACACCCTGTATAGTATGTTTATTGTTATCCAAATTACCTCAAAGATGTCGCTGTTCCCGACGCAAACTAGGTAACGCTAGTCTTTCATGGAATCTACATAAATAAGAAACTGTCTCGTATCCGGATACGAAATATGTTTAATTAGACTGTTTATTTACTATTATTGTATTTTGGGCCTTTATGAGCGCGTCATACCCGCTAAAGATTTCCATATTATTCTTTGGGCGGTAAATAATGTTCTGTATTCTGTAAGTACCTCATTCATAAGGTTGAAATACGTACCGCTCTTATGTGCTTTTTGACATACCACTGAATGCTGTCTCCTCTGGCCCCTGGCAGAACCTGCATGCCGCGTCTTGTTTCTGCGTGGGCATAAGGATTATGTCCCTTAAACAATAAAATTCGCACCGTGCATAATAGCCGTAACAGCCAATGGAAAACTAATTCAATTGTTTAGTATAAATTCTAAATTCAGAATGAATTTCGAATGGCTTTATGTAGTGCGTAGTGAAAGAAAGTGCATAAGCACAAGTACCTTCGATTTAGGCCACAGAATTGAAATTGGCAAGAGTTTTTATCTCGGGAGTGCGATGAGGAAGGTTATACCACTGAACATGTCAAAACACACTCCATGTTTATTATAAAACATTAATTACCTATTTATATTTGCGAGTGCAAATTATTAAGCCACTCAGAATTAGTAACAATTTACTTAACACTGTACCTACGTGAACGTCGTGAACAATTTTATTCGCCTGGAATTTGACGCATTAATTGATTTTTATGATTTTCTTTTGGTATATAACGTTCTAAGTTTTCATCAGAAAAAGTTTGATACCGAAATAAATTTAGTACCTAAAGTAATTAATTGTGAGGCCATAAAATATTCCCTCCTTGACTGTAGTATCCTCGTGTCAGCGAAAATTACTAGCAATTAAGGCTTATACAGATTTACGTAGCAATTAAGACGGCCTTATTAAGCATGACTAGCGGCGGATGGTATGCTCCTAAGTAGTTTTTCGCTTTTGATGAGTTAGTATGCATGGTATGAGGACAGTCTATTCAGGCTACATTGCAACGAGACGAGGCATGCTAGCTACATACCCATACGTTCTAATTAATATGGTCAGCTTGGCTACCAATTTTTTCAAACATTTGACAGTGCATCGTCCTAGGCGTCCTAGCGTTGGTTGGCTGTGGTAGATAGTTGTTAGTTGATAGTTGTTAATCAGTTGTGAAAACTTAATATAATTTTTTAAATATCTTAATGAAAATTCAGAGAGTAATTTCTTGTTATCAAAACGTTTATGGTTGAGATCTGTCAGCAGTCAACAGTGACGTCCCTGGGAGAAATGTGTGGTTTAAGAAATCTCATTGATGAAAGCTGCCATATATATCTTATTCATAACCGTTTGATAACGAAAAGTTACAGTCTGAACAAGCCTCCTTGTAATAACCAAAAAATAACGATGAATTACAATAGTCTTAATAAAAACGTGCTTTATTTAACGTAAAAATAAAATACCAAATATTTATCAAAATAGCGGAAAAAACCCTTTTCATATTAGGAAATAATTAGTTTTCATTTAGTGAATTGTATTGTCTTCCAAGGAAGTAGAGTAAATGGGACTAGCACTACCAGTCACAAAATAAACATATTTGTAAGTGTTCGGTTAAAACGCTTACCCTGGCAGACAGTCAGCCAACTCGTAAAATCAACATAATGTGTAATAAAATCGAGTATCAATAATAATGCAATTAAATTAATTATTTCTTACCTTACGATGATTTAGGAGTTCAGTGGCTTGTTCCATAAATTGTGGTGACAGTTCATTTCCAACGACAGCTGCAATACTGTTCATTTTACTATGGAAATTGACAATAACAGCGACGCGTTCAGTACCAGGCGTGCAGCTGCGGTCAGAAATGGAATGTTACCATTACAAAGCATAAGCATGCTTACTTATTATACTAAACCGCATGTAGCCACGTCAATACGAGATGTTGTTTCATGTATACTTACTATCTTCTTCTTCTACCTAGCGTTATCCCGGCCTTTGCCAGGGTCCGCTTTCCTACTTGCTTTCCTCCACTTTGCGCGATCCTGGGCATCATCTCGTGTGAGCCCGTTCACGCTCATATCTGCTTTCACGACATCGAGCCATCGCTTTTTTGGTCTGCCGCTTGTTGTTGTTGTTGTTTGCTTGTTGTTGTTGCTGCTTATGTTGTTTGTTGTGGTTGTTGTTTGGCTTTTTTGGTTTTTTGGTTTGGTTTGGTTCATGTATACTTACTATAATGATATTTATAATACAAACTATTCAAGTAAAGCTGTATCGATCTAATTAAGGTTTCGAATTGCAATAGCTTGCAGAGAGCAGGCAAGTTCATTAGATATTCAAACCAGTATAGTGTGTTCCTTGATTGCCTAAAATCATTACTGACTCTGAGCTCACAAGTTACTGGTTCAGTTAAGATCCCGAGTCGCAAGCGCCAGCGCCATATATAATGCTAAGTCAGTAGCAGTCGCCCGCGCATGTCTGTGCATACAGTAAACAGATATAATTAAGGTCGCCGCGGCCATATTAATGCGACTGATCAATATTCATGGCAGGGGTCAGATCTGCTATCATTCCTTGTGCAGGTCAGCTGAGATTGTGCTCGAATCAATTAGAAGCATCTTTTGATAAAACCGGGCAAGTGCGAGTCGGACTCGCGCACGAAGGGTTCCGTACCATAATGCAAAAAAAAAACAAAAAAAAAGCAAAAAAAACGGTCACCCATCCAAGTACTGACCTCTCCCGACGTTGCTTAACTTTGGTCAAAAATCACGTTTGTTGTATGGGAGCCCCATTTAAATCTTTATTTTATTCTGTTTTTAGTATTTGTTGTTATAGCGGCAACAGCAATACATCATCTGTGAAAATTTCAACTCTCTAGCTATCATGGTTCGTGAGATACAGCCTGGTGACAGACGGACGGACGGACGGACGGACAGCGAAGTCTTATTAATAGGGTCCCGTTTTACCCTTTGGGTACTGAACCCTAAAAAACAACGCAAAATCTTAATACATTTTATATGTAGCAGTATTGCGACTGCGACCTACAAATTCGTGGATCAATTACCTAAGTATGTAAATGTAAATGCTTACCAAACTAATATTCAGTACTCGAAAGGAACAGTACCTACTAGTATTACGTAGGCGATTCTATTTAGAACACAGTAAGCCAAATTTTATGATTGTTTTGCAAATTTTACAAGCAATGTAGAGTGTAGACAGATTATAATTTTCTCACTATCTATAGTCGCACCAAACAAAGTCTGCAGCGGATTTGATAGCCCACGCAGTGTATGTGTTATATTCGTCATAATTTCATAGAAGTTTGACGTTTAAAATGCCACTTGCACTGCGTGGGCTTATTGGGCTATCAAAATCGCTGCAGACTTTTTACGGTCTGACTAGGTATATGAATAATTGTAAGGGGGGCTTTGCTTAAATTACAGTTCAACCAGTTGTATTCCCTTGAACATATTTTTCCCAGGCATTTTAACCGTTAATATTCATATTGTACTTACATAAATCGCGTGAGATCTAACAATGCTCCATATTGTACGCGACTCACGCGCGTCTCAGCCTTGACTACCTCTTCCCAAATGCAGTGGAAACATTTTATCCAGTACCTTGGTTATCGTTTTGCAGATTTCAGTAGCTAGAATATTGGTTATAACAGTTTAGTATATTTCCTAAAGTAACTAGGGGCCCGATTCGGATTTTAAAATAGATATCAATTAGACATCACCAAGATACGATAACGATATGTTTAAGATCTAACCTGTCAAATTTGACGTTTGCGCGATTCTGGAGATAGGTAATCTTGAACGATTTCCACAGGATATGACTTAGAGATCCAATTCACATTTAATAGATATCTTACTCTATTGCCCGAATTGCACTGCAAAAGAGAACTAGTTGATATCTAAACTATAACGTATCTAGAATGGATCTAGTACGTGTCGTCTCTTGTGAATAGGTATCTTGAAGTTCGAATACGGCAGCTAGTTGATATCTAAACTATAATGTATCAAGAATAGATCTAGTACGTGTCGTCTCTTGTGAATATCTTGAAGTTCGAATACGGCAGTTGGTACTCAAACACACGTAGATTCGGACGTGATAACGCAAAATATAATAGGAACAATCGCTAAAACTCTTTTTATTCACAGTCAAATACATTTGTCAATTTTCAATGGTAAGTGAAGAAACCGCAGAGCCCATTACCATAGACAATATATTGATAAGAAAAGTCTACATTTATCGTATGAATACAGTCGAAAAACTGTGAAATTTTAACTGTGACGTGGCTCGCCCTGGCCCGTCCGTTATTATTAAAAACGTGCCAAGCATCGCCATGTTTTTTGGTAATTACCCTTTACATTAAACTCCGTTTATTTTCAAGATGGCACCACAATTATTGATTTCTCCTTAATTCGACACGTAGTTTATTAATGAGTGTTTACTGTAAGTATTGCGGTTGACATTAAGGTTTTATTACCTACCTTATGAGGCGTGCGTGTATTTTAAAGTCGGAGATTTTAACACAGACTTACATTAATAAAAAAATGCGTTGTGCCCGTTTGCCAATTTTGCCATTAACTATGCCATAACTATTAATCAAATTCGGGGCAAATGATGCCTATACGAAATGCAAACGCAATGAGGAAAAAATCTTCAATATTTCTAATTCTGGTTCGGATAACCCGCGAAGAAATCATTTGCAATGCCCCATTGCGATTTAGATGAACCCTTTGATAGTCTTCGAAAGCTATTTACCATGAATGAGCTTCATTTACCTTCCTTTTCAATCGCTGCCTTCATCAGCCGACCCACTTCAATATCATTCGACATCTGATGGGTGCCGCATTCCGACAATGTCGACTAGTATGTAGAACTATTTCTGTTTTTAGTATCTCCTTAGTACGGCTAAGAAACTTAGCTTTGTTTTGGATTACCTATTACCTGAGAACATTTTTGGGAAATCTTTGATGAACATCATTCGTGTTTTCGTTGTCACTGAGATGCATACGCCATGTTTTTAACCCATATTCCTTACCTGGTTTTACTAACATATGTCTTGTTTGATTTATTTTCTCTTGAAGTTGCGTTTTGAATGTAATGATTCTAATTATCTCGCGTTAATAGGCACTTTTACTGTATCTCTTGTGCAACGTATCCTCGGCTGATTAGGTATATCTACCCAATCCCATCCCACCATCCCATCCTACCATCGGTTAAATTTTGAGTCACATATACTGCTTTAAACACATAGTATATACTTAATGGAATTTAATGGTAAAAAATAACTTATGGAAAAAAGTAGGTACCTGGGCTATAATTTTAACTAAATTGCGTACGGAAGAACTGAAATCGTTTACCACCAAAACCCACAGTTTGTGTAGGTAGTACGCGTAGGTACGCGTATAGATTCCATCGTTATCTACGTGTAAACATTCATCGAACATGCACTATCGGTGGCTTCGAAATAACGACAACTCATGACCGGAACTATCAGTGTATTTGTCACGACGCATCTAAAATTTTAAATCGCATAACCTGCGCTACAAAGTTGTTGCAATTTCAATCTTAATACCATTTTATTAGGTGTAAAATGGCAGTGAGTTATGAAGTCATTTGAAACCCTTTCACACACGACAAATATATGCGCATGAGAAATGCGTAAACTCTTTAATTAGCATTAGAAATCCAGTTGTCGTTTATAAGCAATATGCTTTTCTCAAACATGCAATGAAATATTGATGTTATGTTCCTTATAATAGGCTGAGAAGTATGACGTTTCAGGTGCGGCTAGGACAAAAGGTCGTTAATGGAATTTCATACACATCTTGCAGGCCTAGGCCGGCAAAGTCCTCTTTTTTAATTTTCATTTCACAGATATTTGTGACACAGCATCGTGGCATTCATCCATTAAAAAAAACTAGAGGCAGTATTTGCTTTATGGTTCGTAATGACACTCTGCCACTACGCCTATAAAAAAAAACAAAAAAACAATGTTTGCTATAATTTGCAGTTTTATTTCTATAAAATCAACATGAACTTAATAAATAATACATTCTATAATTTTATAATTTTAAATCATAAATTTAACTGCACAAATAAAAACATTTAAAATATTTCATCTAAACGTTAGCGGTAAAAAGGTCTACTCAAACACGCGTAGAATTATATTTTTTAAATTGTTATGGAGGTAAAGTTGAAAAATATTAATTCTGTTTTATTGGATTTATGGTGCGTTGTTGATTTTTTGACTTTAATATGAGTTCCGACGAAATAATGAAATTAATATTAATTGTAATCGTAGGTGTTGCAATTGGCAGCGTAAGCAGAATTGATTTTAAATAACTTGCTGCCTCTGCCGCCAAGTCAAAGACGAAGTATGTATATGGTTGCTTATGGCAATTTTATTATTTGAGAAACTAAGAAAAATGGCTTACAGTTTATTAGAAACAGTTTTGTGGCATATTTTAAATGAATGTAACTACAAATTCGTCAACACTGTGGAAATTATACCTACTTATTTACTCCATGCATAAAGCAACGATGTATGTGAAACATGATATCAACATGAAAGACTATGTAAACTTATGTGACGAAAACGACAGTCAGACGGATACGAGGCGAAAAAATCAAAGATACATGAAAATATACGGGTAGTAAAAATACACGACTCGTGTAAAACATACGCGTGATAATGATATAGGTTCGTGTTGGTTATATTTTGGGTGTAGTTTACTTTTAGTTTTTTCTATAAATAAAACTTGGGTTTCGTGGATTTTTTATTTTATTTATTTCATTGCATGTTTGAGAAAAGCACTATACATACCTCGGCGGGAAATGGGGTTGCCCGCGCTCAGACCTATCCATATATCTATAATATCTATATGTCTTCGGCCGGCAACCCCTTTCGTCCCGGCCTCTGTAGCAATGTACTATTGTGTTGCAGCGTGTAATAACTTTGTATGAACTAGTAGTCGGTTGCTTTCCCAGAATTTCATCAGGCTAAGAAAGGCAGGTGTGATACGAGTATGAGCGGAATTCGTAAAGGTAATGGATTAGTAGGTACGGGCTAGCCAGTTTAAGCTTGATTTGTAATTGGAGGAATTAAAGAGAGGAGAGCGGCCTGCAAATGCTACGCTTTTGTTTCTTTTTAGTAATAAGAGGCAGAATCTGACACTTAAATGTTTAACTCGAGCCATGGAGTATTGAGGCAAGCAAGGTGAAAATTAGTTTCCATCCATTCTAATTTTTCAGAAGTAACCTCTGGGTAAAGTTTAACTTGGCATCTGTCTATATGGACTTACATTGAAGTAAGTACAAAATATGTTAATAGATATAAAATATTTAAACCTTAACTATTTTTAGGGTTCCGTAATCGAAGGCCTACTCTCTCAGTCTGTCGGTGTTTTGACTATCCTGAAGAAAAAAGAATGTTCAAACCATTGCGTTTACTTCTATTAATAAGTAGCCTGATCTAGTATCTTTTATTTATAACAAAGCTTCAAACACGTGAACCCGCGTCGCTTGCAAACGGTTATTATCTGTGCTAAACGCCGTCGGTGGAATGTAAATGAGAAATATTTGTATGATTGCTGGCCTACTGGCGTCGTTGCGTGTTGTTGAATAATGATCTGTTTACAACCTCAGCACGGTAGCCTTAGAGAAACTGCACCTTGGAACAGTGCTTAGTAAGGGTTACTTGATTATCTACTTGATATTTATGTTTTAGCGATGTTAATACATGCGATGATAGCGATGTTTTACTCTTTTATGTACATTTCGAACTGTTCGGCTGTGGAATGCTTTGCTGATGTGCTAAATCCCTACTCACTTTTAAAAATCTATTGAAAACACATTATTTTTCGCTGCCTTAACTTGCCTTTATTTATATGATTATATATGTACGTATGTATATGTGTATTTATTTATTGTATTTGTATGTATGTATATACCTATTATTTTAAGTTTAGTTTAGTATTTGTGTCTTCGGTTTGTTAATTTATATGTATCGGCACTACCCATTCAAAGTTGTAAGTAGGTACTTAACTTTACTTTCCTGCTACCCAAAGGTTATCTGGAAGAGATCGCTTTTAGCGATAAGACTGCCTATTGTTACTTAGTCTTAAGCTTGTATTTCGCTTTTTATTTTATTTTTTTACTTTATGGTGCTAATGGTGATGATACTAAGGAATCATAAGCAGTCGAAGTGTCTCTAAATCATTTGCGTAACAAGTTCAATTCACATGAAGATCAGCGTCGACCAATAAACTAGGAGGCACCATGCTGGGTCGTCACCATTTCGCCGCATTCTCAATGTTATTGTGACATTTATTACCATGTTTTTATGTGTCACAAATATTTTGTATTTTATTTCTTAATTTTGACTAGCTCGTCTATTATAGAATCATCATTCATTCATGGGGTCACAGCGCAGCATGTGGTTTTTCTTCCATACCTCTTTGTCGTTTGCCATCTCATCATACGATAGGTACTATAATATAATCGCACCAATAAATTATAACATTTCAATTATGAATACCGTTAATAATGTACTATTACATGGTTTCCTATTTTGTGGTGCAAACAGAAACATGAGAGCTCGTCTGTGGTACATATTGTACGAATTAAACACACACGTGTGGGGGTGCGATGCACTGCCATTATCGTACGTCTCGCGTTACCTTTATATGACCGAGATACTTAGCGTTTGCAGTAGGTAGTATGTGTAATACGTGGCTAATAGGAATACATATTAGGCATTACTATGTATCTGCATACACAAAGAGACAGAAAGAGAAGTTGGCAATCAAAATGCAAACATTATATTCTGCATATAGGGTATTTAACCTTATACCTTTATGTGTATACCCGTATAATAAAGTGATAATGGTAATGATAATGATACAAATAGCTTGCTGCCCTTTTTCAATACATAAAAGGGTGTCATTAGGTTCTAGATAGTATTTAGTAGTAGTAGTAGTAGTAATCACTTTATTGTACACAACACAGGTTTACATAATATTTACAGAAATAAAGGTACAAAGGCGAGCTTATCCCTGCAAGGGATCTCTTCCAGCTAACCTTCGAGTAGATGAGGGGAGAATTCAAATTAGATAGACAAACTTATTTACCTACCATAAACAGCCTTTATGAAGGAAACCTTTAAAAGATAGGTATGCGTAATGTTCACACGTTGTATAGATTCCATATTTATAACTGGAACTAAGGATAGACCAATTTTCTGTAAAAGTTAGACATAATTTAACCTCCTGTCTGTAATGTCTATGTATACTCTAAAAACAAATTAAATTACTTTCTATGAACATCAATTTGTGTTATTTCACAAGCAGACACACTAGTATTTATTATTATGTATTTATTCCGGTATGTTTGTGTATGATAAGGATCCTGATTCTGATCGATTATTCATCTTTTTTTTTTTCGAAAAAATATTTTTTTCTGCTCTGCAACACAATCGAGGTTCGAATTCACGATTTTAACCACCACACACGTATGGAAGGTTTAATTATTAGCACTACTTTTCCGCATATCTCTTTTTCAAACAAAGCTCATATTATCTCAATCTCAATCCACCTACCTACCTACCTAATCGTTTTTTGTTTACCAAAGGTTTTTTACGATCATCGAGTCTAGCTCACGATCGGATTCAGAATTGGGTCAGTCTTGTTCGATGGTATCTGATCTGTCATTATTCCCCGTGTCAAAGTTAAAAACTCTATCATGGTACATTACGAGGTAACGGTGCTGGATCTTCTGACGTTGCAAGATGCGATCTCATGGGGGTTTGTGACCAGTGACCATGTTGGTTCAAATTGGGTTGAACGTTTAATGTAATTGGATTGAATTTTTGAATTATTTTATCGTTTATAGGTTAGTATTTAGAAGTATATTCCACTACATTATATTAAATATGTAGCTGTGTACAGTCAGTATCAATAGCAGCATGAAATTGAGCAAAAGTATCTGGCACACGCTAATTTTGTTACATGAGTATTTTAATTCATATCTTTTTTATAAAGTTTTCAGAAAATGTCCTACTTGTTTCCGCCTCCTTCCCAGTCCACCTTTTCAGTCCGCCTTTTGTACTGTAAGATTTTTCTTTCATGCAATAAAGATTAAATAAATAAATGTATTATTAAGTAAATGTTTTTTATACTGTTATATAAGGATTAAACTTGAAGGCCGGAAATTAATTTCATTAAAATGCGAAATAACAACATAAATAACTTTAATATCGTCTTTAGCCTCAAGTAAAGTCTAAAAGAGTCCATTACCAAAAATAAACGATGGTTATTTTCTTCACGATTGCGTAAAGTCAACTTTCTACTTTTTGAGAAATGAAGGTTTGGTTCGAACACCATACGGTTGCTTGCGGGGTCGAATATCGGTTTGCAATTCGAGTCTGTCTGAGCTACAATTTACTCTTGCGATACATTTACAGTTATAATAAAATTTGCTTATTACCATATTACAAGATAACTTGGAAACTTGAAAGGAGCAATTCTTGTAAATAATATTCAGTTTATCTGTATTTTATCAGTTGCAGTAAAGATTGTAACATTGAAACGTAGAAGTGTTGCTTTATCGCAGAGTTCCTTTCCTTGGGTCTATATTATCAGACCATTGGATCCATTACCATAAAATTACATTTTCACCGAAGTTATGTACTTTTATTAGTAGGTTTTTATGCGAAGTTTTAGTTCAAATTAGGCCACTGAGGTGGATACGACCGGAGATGAGATAAATCAACCAAATAGCAATGGTTGCAATCCAGCGAAGCGAAGAAGAGATGTGGATTACATTACAACCAATCACCTCTCAGAGGAAAGACAGCCTTAATATTAGCCGGACTAGATTAAGAACAACGGAACTAAAAAATATTACATGTAAAAAGAAACATAATAAAGTAGGATAAAATAGTAGTGTATTACGGATAATTGTGGCACCAGACCATAAACTACCCGTATATACTATCAATCGGCGCACGTCCTTCCGATGCAATCTCAAAGCGATACCAGCACAATACCTCCATTTATCGGACGCCGTGAATTGCCCACTTGCGTAGAAAGCCAATACAAATGTTTACTCTTCACAACCTTTCATTATCCCTTAACCTTGCCAATCAAATTTAAACCTTAGCTTTATAGCCTAAGAATCGTTTTCCAATGATTGTATGGTTCGTGATGCGAGGTTTAGAAAGTAAGAGTTTGATACGATTCCGACTAGATCTGATAGTGTCTATTGTGCCTCCATTTTGAGAGTTCGATGACTTCTCGTCCATCAAATTGTAATAATTCATCCTTTTAAATGCTCTGTGGTTCACAGCTGGAGTTTGATGCGTTTAAGAAGGTGTTTTGATTTTAATGGCGGCCGTGCTGTGCGTATTCAACTGATCGAAGAACTATTTCAATGTAATTCTTTGCTTTTACCTTTTACCCCATAAAATTGGGCTCGACTCTTTTCGATATTGGCTTCTTAAATGAGTTTATTTATTCTGAAATCAGTAACTGACGTTAGGTCACCTTAATTAAATACAGTGACTAGGTACTGGTAGAGATATATAAAATATTATTTATTTAATGCAGAAGTAGGTGTTCTTCTGAATTTATTTGACAAACTAATTCAACTTCAAGAGTGCTATCTATACCTAGCAATGTACAAATTGCAGAACATTCCCAAAAAGCGGAAACGTTCTCGAGAATGTTCTCAGAACATTCTTGCAACATGGAAATTATTGTTTAAACTAGAGAATATACTTGAAATAAAGTTTAAATAGGCATAACTTAAAACTAAATGTTATTATGCATATATTATTGTCTATTACAGTTAGCTATTTTGTTGATGTGATAAATTTACCAATAAGTTGCTTAAATTCTCACTGTATATCAGAGAACATTTCGACTTTCAACAATATTTTCCAAATTTTTTTTTTGTTTTTATTAGCATCTAGAGGCCTCTATCTCCCGCCATGCCAAATCTCAGCGCGCTCGGACCAACTTGAAAAAAATTAAAAAAAAAGTCGGCCATTTTGATTTTTTTAATGCAGATTGTTTTGTCTCGGGGCCCTCTATCACATTTCGTCGAGCACCCCCCACCTGTCACGCACCGTTTAAAAGTTGCCATACAAAATAAAAGTGGCCAGTTATCCCGCAATTGTCGCATTTTTCCAAAAAAAAAATTTTCATAAGTGTCTAGGGGACCCCGAGATTCCGTGACCAAAATTTCAGCGCGCTAGGACAAAATTAAAAAAGTTTAAAAAAAAAGACGGCCATATTGAAAACAAATGGCGGCGTCAAAAACTGCCAGGGTCCCTCTATGACATTTGGTCGAGCACCCCCCACCTAAGTCTGACCGTTTGGTCGGGCCGTCATACATTTTTCTGACCGGAAGCGGACGACCAAAAGTCGGAATTTTCTGGGGGTAAGGACTACACCTAAACTGTCGTGAATATTCAAGGTATAAACTACGATAAATAAATAAATTCTCGTTCTCGAGAACATTCTCAGAAGTTACCGAGAATTTCTCATGTGGAAAGTTTCGCAACTTTGGAAAGTTCTCGTGCGTGCATTGCTATCTATACCTGAAATAGACGTCTAATGTCGCGCAAACGGATAGATTTGACTTTTTAGTTTTTTAAATCCGCAAAATTGTAAGATTTGGACCAATGGGGTTGCGCATAGGGTGAACTTGACTATTTACGGCCCGAGTCTAAATTTAAAATACGTAATAGATCTAGAAACGATATGGATCAGATATGTCAGTGTCTAATGTGACGTTTCCTCAAACAAATACGTCACTTTTAACACTGACACATCTAAACCATATCGCTTCTAGATCTATTAATTGACGTAGGTATCTTAACCCGGCAGTTAGTCTTCTAAACCCGCAAAATTGAAAGTAGATCTTTATTTTTACTAGGGCAGGGGACCACTGACCTTAAGGGTTAGTATTTATTATAGCGGGTCTAATGACTAATGGTCCATTCACACGTCAAAGTTAAAGTATGAGCTCTCGCTTTTCCGATGCGTCTGCGACCCGACACCGCGACACGGGCATACAATAACCACAAGGTCGTGTGATTAGTGGTCAGTGGGTTTTCTTTCACTTTTTCACTGTTATTTATTACCTTCCAATGTGCCACCAGTTTCGCACTGATATAAACGCTATCGCACGTAACTTACTTTTCATCACACTTGCTCGGAAAAGATGTATTTACACGTAGGGCTTGCGGGCGGGAAATTGAAATTTTCGCCCTAGGGCGGAAAAAATCTTTTCCGAGCAAGTGTGATGAAAAACACTTATTTACACGTAGGGCTTGCGGGCGGGAAATTGAAATTTTCGCCCTAGGGCGGAAAAGTGTTTTATACAGAAGTTTGTTTTTATTAATTCTCCTTTTTTTCCTTACAAGTGTGATGAAAAACATTGTGTGTGCCACGGGCGGTAAAGAAATTCCGAACTCGTGAACATTTTAAGCCCTCGCTTCGCGTCGGGCTTAAAATTGACACTCGTTCGTAATTTCTTATTTCCCGCCCTTAATACACAATGTACTATTGTACTTGCATGTGCGAGCGAGATGTATATGTCGGCAGCCGATCGTAAGATCAGGCAGATCGTAATGTTCCCGTGTAATGTTTTGACTAGATAGTCACATTAAACCAATATACTTATAGTTTACCGCAAAAAAGTTAGAGTTTGTCGCGTCACCTCGTTTTGAGAGCACTCCCCTGAGTGCCGCAGCCAGTATCGGAATCCTTGGTGTCGACATTTCGAGTGAAGTCCAGTTCCGCGGTCATCTAGAGGGTAAGGCTAAATTAGCCTCCAAGAAGCTCGGTGTGCTCAACAGATCGAGACGGTATTTCACACCGGCCCAGCGCCTACAGCTTTATAAGGCGCAGGTTCGCCCACACATGGAATACTGCTCTCATCTGTGGGCAGTGTTCGAATTAATCCCTGCCGCTTCTTTTCGCCATCGCCCTACGCGACAACATTACCATCTTCATCACTTGGATGGTTGGCAGTCCTCAACTGTGCGTTTCTCCAGAAACTTCCTGCCTCGCACAGCCAAACTGTGGAATGAACTGTCGCCTGCGGCATTTCCGGACCGATACGACCTTCAAACCTTCAAGAAAAGAGCGTACTCCCATCTTAAAGGCCGGCAACGCGCTTGCAACTCTTCTGGTGTTGCGGGTGTCCATGGGCGGCGGTAATCGCTTACCACCAGGTGATCCGTCTGCTCGTTTGCCTCCTATTTCATTAAAAAAAAAAAAAAAAAAATAGGTAGGATACGTTCGTTAGGTTGCTTCAGATGCCCGAAGGGCAAACTGCCCAGAAATAGGGGCCCCGCCTAGCGGGGCTCCGTCGACTCAGGTACGAGTCAAAGATTTTCACGTTTCACGATATGCCTGATCTTACGATCGGCCGCCGACATATAGAAAGTAAATTACGTACATGTTAGCGTATACTCGTATAGCGTTATATGTCATTAGTTGTCAAGCGGACCCCAGGCTCCCATGAGCCGTGGCAAAATGCCGGGATAACGCGAAGAAGAAGAGATGTGTTATAGCCCAGAGCTCAACTCGCTCGCAATCGTGTTAATAAAGAATATACCTACAGCCAGCACTCAGTATTTGTTTTGACTATAGAAATAATTAAATTGATATTTATATCTGCGGGTATCGTCAAATGACCCGTTATGTTTGTTTGAACAAATTGATTGGAGGAATGAAATGGATTCTTGTTTATTCATGATAAGAAATATGGGCAATTGGCATCAGTTCATAATATAAACTGTGGTGATTATTAATTACGGTTATTTAATATGACTGCGTATTAAAATTTTACTTAACTTTTCGTAAATTTAATTTTTACGTTTCGTCTAATTAATGTTTTTGTGTTATTATTTTCAGGTAAGACAGTTTGGGGGATTTTTGGAAAGTTAGTACTATCAGTACTATCCTATTTGATAGTACAAATAGCACTATCCTAGGCCATGACCTTCTCTCACAAGTAAGTATAGATAGATATAAAACCCATAGATTTTCTGAGTGTTTAACTACTTACCACAAAGTTTTAAAAAGAAGCTTGAATGTCATACCAACCTAAAGTAAATTCTAACAGCCAACATGATAATGCAACTAAAATTTTACTTTTTCACTCTTTTATCAAACGCAACTTTTTCATCAGCTTGTGACGTTTTACTGAGGCTGATGATAAAAGAGCTGAGGCGATGAAAAAAATGTATTCACCTCCGTAAAAAAATACTAGCTAGTTATTTAGGTATACAAAATTTCATTTCATGAGTAATTATGGCGGTAACTGATGAGAATATGAGAAACTTATTAATTAGTGCGCTATGGGTACGCCGATGCGACTTTAGCTTCGTTTAGCTTTATACTTAACAGCTAATTTATATCTCTGACCATATTGGTCTCAGAACTAGTACTATAAATGTGGTATGACTAATTCCATGATGCAAATACACAGACTAAAACTAGTCATACATTATTGATTTTTTATGGCCAAGTAATGCTTGCTAACAAGTCCATTTTAGGTCTTACTAGAGACTCGTAAGCTCAAGTGTTGCACACTGTTAAGTGTTGCACACTTAACAGTGTGCAACACTTGAGATCTATGAAAATGCATCATTTAGTATGGAAGTCCTACATAAAATACTCCATTTTCATTGCTACAGCGTGTACTTCCAGAAAATCTATTACCACCACGTCAGTACTTACAAACATCTAATAGTCAACATGTCGAATTTGGACTTAATACTCCAATCAGTCGTCTTTATTATCAAATGAATATGGACTTTGTTGCATCGTAAAAGTTTCATGTGCTTATTTAGAAGAATATAGTAATTTTAACTGCTTACCGAGCGAAGGCGGCTAAAAGAGGATTTTCAATACTTGTTCTCTGTTTATATACTTAAGTTAAAAGGGTTACTTAGGTACTCAGTTACTTCGTTGGCTTACCGACCCAAAGTGGATCTTCGCCTTTGATAAGGTGTCGTGCAGTTGGCGCCAGTGCGCCCTGTCTCGTGCGATGTCTTCCCTGCTTTCTGCGTTCAGAGCGAGTAGATCGCTGTCAACCTGGCCCCTCCAGCAATTCTTGGGTTGACTGGATGGTTGTCGACCTATATGTAATATATATAGGGCGTCCCACGTAAAGGGTTACATACCTAGGTATACAATTATCTTATACTTTCTTATGCACTTGGTTCACCAGAACTTCGCCTCTGTATGTAATAAGAATACACAGTCTTGACGAAAATTAATACCTGTCAATAAATGTGGGTTGACAATGTTGACATGCACACCTATGATGCGGTTGGATCAATTTCAAGGCTTTGCGGTTTAAGCACAACTTGTTTTCGGGTATTATAATCCTCTTATTACAAATATCAATCCGTTAGTGTACAATTTGACTTTCGCTTGCATTTTTTAGGTCACGTGTATCTAATTTCTTAGCTCATGTTGTTATGGTGAGTGGTATCCTAAATCAACTTCGTGCAATTTGTACATATTTACCAGCTCGTCTTCCGCGTGTGTGAAAAATCATATTTAATGGGTTTAAGCGTTACAATTACAAAGACTTGAGGTGAGTTGCACCAAGTGCAATTAATGAACTGAACAATGTTTAATTTGGCGGAGGTTGTTATGCCGTAAAGCACTGTCAAACATTTTATGTGCAGAAGCATTTTTTTACCAACGCTGACGATAACAGATTGTTTGATGCTATCGATATTTATCCAAATTTGTAAAAGGGAAAGTATCAAGCGCCTATCGAAGATGACAATTGTAAATCGACGCTAAACGAAAATAAAATATGGGACGATAGGCAATACCATAAAGTAGTTTGTTGTAAGTAATACGAAAAATTCACGGGACCGTTTCCGTAATTTTCTATCAACAAAGATGACAATCTTGGGTAGGCCTCTGGTATGCTTATTTTTGAGTTCGCTGTCTTATTTAGCTACTTCTGGCGGTCTAGCATGAGTTGCTACCTCGTGCGCGAGTCCATACTTGAAGTCGCGCTAGATGTATGGAATCGCGCGCGAGAATGCAACTCATGCTAGCACTGCTGCTAGTGACTCAACGTTTCACGACACTATATTCCTTAAGTAAGAATTAATCACGAGTGCAATGTATCGCACACGAAGATGTTTTGTTTGCTTTGTTTTAATTTACGAAGAATGTCGAAACAATGCTTACTGTTCTCAGAAATTAGCGGAATCGATTTACTTGTTGCTTCACCAATTCACGGGTTTCGGCGAAGATGCCTTCGGTCGGTCACTTACATTGAAGTGCATCTTTAATATTTTTGCGACTAAGCGTAATAATATTAGCTGAAACAAATTACTTGAATTTTGAAAGAAGTTACGTTGGTAAATTTAAATGCTTTTGATAGTGCAGGCACCGTTTTATCGACACTGAATCAGATTGAACAGAATGGCGATGCTTCGATATTCAAAAATCGACATGAAACAATGCCAGCCGATCGGATCGGGTCGCCCCAGTCCAGAAAGAATAACGTTTATCGCTTTTAGGCTAAAATGGATAACATTTGTACCTACTACAACTCAGGTATTTTTTTTCAAAATGGAGCCCTATTTATTTTTAATGATTTTGTACCAAAATATCTGAGAATTTTACCGGCTTTTTGGAAATTTTCCACAAATAATAGCAGGTGTCACCCTTAAATAATACTCAAAATTAAGATGGCGTGCCGAGAAAGGCGTCTGTTAACAAGTCGGTCCTCACCTACATTTTGTAATACAAGTTTTAACAATAATCTTTAATTTATGTACATTATAATACGTATTATTTCACGTCCAACGTCCCTGGCCGATTTATTTTACCATTATTATTTCTCGGCACATGATTAATATTTTTTTATCGGCGACAATTTAACAAACCGGTTAAGTGCGTGTCGGACTCGCGTTCCAAGGGTTCCGTACATAAGTCCGACTCACGCTTGACTGCACATTTCTAATAGGTTTTCATTATAGGTAAAGTACTAATTTGTGTATTTTTTCAACATTTTAGGCCCAGTACTTTCGGGGAAAAGGGGGGGCGGGGATGTTCGGACAGACAGACAGACGCACGAGTGATCCTATAAAGGTTCCGTTTTTTCCTTTTGAGGCACGGAACCCTAAAAAGCAACGCCGCTGAAAATGTCTTTATTTCTGACTTGGGTGAGCAATTTACGAAGAATTTCAACAGGCTCATGTTTATTAAAGGCATTATACCAAAAGCAGACCGCATGTCAGCCTTCGCCGGGTTTGGCTTTTGACTCAAATGCTTTGTGTATTTGTGTGGTATCAATGAAAGCCAGTTTTTAGTCGAAGTTAAAATAATAAACAATATGAAATTGCTTCTGAATAGGTATTCTTATATAAATAAATAAAAAACAAACATAATTTCATTTAACAGAACATAAATGTGAGTTCTTGTCAGTTGACACAAATTTATTTAAATATACCTACTGTTATGTATATCCTCACTGAGAAAACTTTGGTTAATAACATAATACGTACTTAAATTCAATAAGATAACAATCATATTAAAGGAAATAAAATAAACTATAAAGAGAAGACATAAAATCTTTAATTATATCCTAGGACGCGTTAGTTATAATGCACAAATCGAAAGGTCGATATCGAAACATTTATTCTCACAACCTTTATCTCCATTACTCCATTAACAACTTTATTTTTACTAAGACAAGGTTCATTTTAAAATGTCGCGTAAGATTGAAATACGGAGGCCTTAAAACTTATGGGTTTCATATTGTTCATCCAATCGATTTAGGAGTTTAATGCGAAATTTAATTAGTTAGTAAATGGCAGAACGTATTGATTTGTATTGTTGCTGTTGGGAATGTCTTCAGATTATATTATTCCAGTATAATATTGACTACTTATAATGATTTTTTTTAAAGGTTTTATGAAATTTACTTTAACAGGGTAAATTGATTTATTTGTAATACAATAAGTATTTAATTTGTTATTGTTTGTTGATAAAAGCAAAAAGATATTCATAATCTTCATAATCAAGGCCTATTGACTTCCTTGATTTTATTATATGATTAATGATTAAATTAAATACTTATAATGATTAAATTACCGTTGTGTTACATTTTCTTATGCCGGGGCCACACTAACGGGAAAACGCCGTGGTTTATTGCGATAATTGTAACTTTGCCACTTTTCATACGGCCATACTGGGATTATAGCTGGGCAACGGCGAATCATAGTTTCTTGCTTGGCTATTAGAAATTAAAAGTAGGTAATGTCTCTTGTAACTGGCTTTGTTTTTTATAACTTATTAACCAGGAGGTGTATAACTAGATTGTTACACGTATTGCAACGCAACTCCGGAAGTACTCGTAGTTCATACGATCATTTCGAGTTAGTCAGCCCGCTGGGGTGGTCTGACATGACATGATTGACATAAATAATTGCAACATTGCGAATACAATGTACAACGAATTATTTATTTTTCAGCATATATTGTTTACAAATTGAAGAGTTATTGAAGTTGAAATCACCCATATTTTCGGTTATACAAAAGGGAATTTGTATTTTATCTTTTCCTTTATCAAATATTTTCTTGGCAATGTTCAATGAATTGTTTTTGTCAAAATCAATGTAGATAGTAGATGCACCCAGTTAGGGCCATGGAACATAAATAGCAGCTCAGGGGATAGTTTATGTAGTAAAATCTCGGTTTCAGGCTTGGCCCCACCGGGGTGGTCTAAACGTTGACAATTACAACATTGCGATTCGTTGGTCTCACGGTTGATTTCATGGTTGATGATTTCATTGATTTGGTTGGTTTGATGTCATGCAGCCGGGTACAAAATGCATTTATTCATATTTGACGGAATATCTTTCGTAATTAGGTATCTGGGAAATGTTTCATTTCACCAAGGAAAATGCAAAGGTTTGCACCACGCGATTTTTAAGTCATAATCACTTACCTACCTAATTGCAGAAATTTTAACCACAAACGTTCAAGTACTATTAGGTGGTATCACGAGGTATGTGAGTGGAGAAATTGCAACTCACACTAACAAGAACTTAATGCTAAATTTGAGACACGGTGTAATCATTCATTTTCGCGCTAAGTACCTATTGGGCAATAAAATACCGCTTAGCTGTGAAACTCTTTATAAACTGTTTTTATGCGAGGTATTGCAAACAATATAGGTACCTACCTACATAAAATATTTCAGTGAGAATAAATAATCTTTAAAAAAAAATTGGTACCGCAAATGGGGTGAGTTGGGTGAAATTTGACTTTCAAACCTCGATAAAATTTTATTTTTACATGTGAAAACTGAATGGTGTATATAATAAGTGGTTCGGACGTTTGTATTTTAATTTGGGTAGTTCCATTTCATAACTTTGACGATAAAGAGGAAAACCCACCTGACCCCGTAGTGCCTCGTATTTGGGGTGAGAGGGTTTTTCATACAAAGGTGATTTTGGAAGATTGTTGGATCGATTTTTTTTTATTATGTTTATTACTATAGCCCACATTTTAAATTGGAATACATTGTTTTTGTAGCAGTAGCCTTAAAATCCCTTCTCACCCCCCTCTCAAACCTCTCCCCATTCATAACCCACCTCTCCCCGCAAAACCTACTCACCCCGTTTTACGGTACCTGTCTATATGTACGTGGGCCATATTAAAAGTTTCTGGATTCTATATCATGTAATATATGAGAAGACTCATTATTCTAAGTGGCCAGTCCAGGAATTTTCAGTATGCCCCAAGTATATATAACCTGCTCAAATGCTTAAAAAATCTGTCATATTTGTTAACATTATTTGCAATTTCTGTTGAACTAAACCCACTTTATTTCTATTCCATCGTTTATTATTTCAGGCAAATGCAAGCGCCGGTGCAAACTGCTGGGCCAACAACGGCGCACGTAGCCATGTCTGATAATTGATTATTCCGATACATTACACAAATATGGTTGCGGCAATGTTTGTAAATTCCTGGCCCGTTAATAATGCCGGTCTGTTGCGGGCGAGGGTTGGGGGTTCCGTAAATATTGTTATAATTAAGGTTGCAAAGATATTATGATCAGCAACGGACTGATTGAAAACTTGGCTGCGTGAAGCTGATTTGTGTTATGTTAAGTAAGTTTAAATGCAGTATTTATACTAGTTTTATCTCAAACTCAGCATCTTATACTATTATAAGCTAAAATAAATAAACGCGCAAAATCTTTACCGACTATGTGAGATATGTATTATAGTATATCTATAATAATATGTTGAATTAAATGAGGTTTATGAATTAACTGCGGGTACTTATGTGCAATTTTCAGCACTGATCCTTAGACACTTTTCCACAAAGACTGGTAATTTGATTATTTTAAAATAAAATAGGTACAACTATCAAAGAATATTATATTATTAATCCTTTTAGGGGTCATCCAAGAAAATGAGACAAGTGATAAGAGTTAATTTAATATGAATTAGCCATATCCTCCTAACGCCCAAGGTCCTATACATATAGGACCTCTTCAGTTCGATGAAATTTAAATTCTATTCAATTGGAAGAGAGTCGCTTTTGCTCTGTTTCGTTCAATTTTCCAACAACGCAAAATCAACTCTATTTCCTACACTATAGGTTCAAATTTCAATGGCAAATTTTGGATTATTCATTTGTATGGCTGGGCCTTAGGAGGATATAAATAAATGCAGAAAGTCCGGACATATTTTCAGGTTTCCTTAGGTCTCTTGCATGATTAAGCTTTAACAAGCAGCTCAACAAGGTGTGAAGAAAGCTATATCTATCGGCATAGATATCACTGATTAATAAAGTGAAGGCATATGTGTAGATACGAGTCAGGGTGTGGCGCTCTCTCCGGCCCTAAATGGAGAGAAAAGTTTGCGCTGACCGCCCGCTGACCTTTCGCACCTCGACATATGATGGGGCCGCGGGGTTGTTTGACGTGGTGTTTAAACGGCTGTATAATGTGACGTAGGATACAATATGTGCCTGGATGTTTTTAGGGTTCCGTACCCAAAGGGTAAAACGGGACCTCACGGGTATCTCACGAACCGTGATAGCTAGACAGTTGAAATTTTCACAGATGATGTATTTCTGTTGCCGCTATAACAACAAATACTAAAAACAGAATAAAATAAAGATTTAAATGGGGCTCCCATACAACAAACGTGATTTTTGACCAAAGTTAAGCAACGTCGGGAGTGGTCAGTACTTGGATGGGTGACCGTTTTTTTTTGCTTTTTTTTGTTTTTTTTTTTGCATTGTGGTACGGAACCCTTCGTGCGCGAGTCCGACTCGCATTTGCCCGGTTTTTATTTACATAACTAGGTACCATAAAATGAGACAGCAAGGTGTAACGAAGTGTCTTGAAAATCTTGAAATGCGCCAATGTCTGTATACCAATTAATATCATCATGGCTGTGCCCTGTTTATCAAAAGCTTGTAATTTGTAACGGAAGTCACTTTTTGACAGCTTTTGTTAGAAAGGGACTTCCACTTGTATTACAAGTTACAAGCTTTTGATAAACAGGGCACTGGTCTCTAAATCACCGTAAATATAAAATAAACTTTACTAGTTGTCTGTGAGTTTTGTTGAGTTATTTTTAAATTATATTTGCTGTAAGCTCACATTATGTTATAACTTGTTCAAATACTCACTCATGTGCGCATCACTCTTTTCGACAAACTTTATACTAACCTATTATTATCGTTCCTATACGTTCCTCAAATTAAAGCTAATATCTCCAACCTCTGATTATTATCACGTCAAAGTTAACACTTAAATAAATACCATTCAAAAGCTCTTTATAAAAAATATTTATATTATAGAGTCAATTTTTTGCGACCTGAACACTACTAGCAGCTAAGGCATAACTGTTATTTTTTTACAAATCCAGTTCCCCACACCGACTACTATCTCCTATATTGTATTCTGATAGAATAATAAAACAACTTAACGGTATACAAATGGCCGAAACGTGCGGTGTAAAAAAAATAATCGACTAGTTTTATAAACGTCACGATTGTGTTATAAACATGTTTTACGATACAAATAAATGGGAATTAGTCGATCGTAAACCGATAGTTTGACAAACTGTTGGGGTTATGTTAGATTTCTTTGAATTCTAAATGTAATTGTATCTGTTAAGGCAATACGTCTCGGTAGTCGGTATGTCGCGGCAATTATCTTTTTCTTTGGCCTATGGCCTAATAGCATGTAATACCCTTAATTTTTATATTTACCTAGTTATAAGTTTGTAAATTTCTGTTGTTATTTGTATTTAATAAATTCATTTCTTTTATTAAATATTATAAATTTTCTTTGTGACTTTGGGTTTAAATAAATTACCTAGAGTTTAGTTTTCTGTCTCTTCTCCTTATGATATATAGTGGGATGGATATTTATTGCTGATAGTGGTCTACATATGTTCCTTATGACTTATGACATAATGTAACCTTAGGCTTTAAATTACCAATATGTATCATTTAATGCCAAATTATTACGCAACGATAACATTTACACATACCTATAAGAAATCTGTTATAATTTGCGGGTTTTGAACGCATCGGTATATGATATGAGTGTGTACCTAGATAAAATAAATAAGAAGACTTTTATTCATCAAAGTTTGACAAGATGTATGCATTTTTAGTTACCCTTCTATTATTATGTTTCAAAGGCGCCACCACTCAATTGTTCTCATATCGGTGTCTGGATCAAACGCAGTCTAACACTCGATGGAGACATCGGATTTCGTCGGGCAACGCCAAGAACAATAGTCCAGAAAGGTTGCTCCGTAATCTGAGTTCAAACATATGGCATACGAGCACCAAGAATGAGCCGCCTAGAGAGCAGTTCAATAATATGTGTACAATTACTGACCTTAATCCATTGTGATAAAGTTGAAAAGTGTTACGTATTTGCAATTGTACATACGATATTCTGCTGTATCGATATACAGGTCATCGCAGCGGGCGATATGCGCTTTCGAATGAGTCCGCAAAGGCGTCATAAGTGTATTCGATATCACAATTTTATAACTATGCTTATGTAATCATAATGTCTAAATGATTTCCATGTCTTTGCACTTTTCACGCTAATATATACCTACCTATTTAAATATTTTTCATTAATTTATACTTTGGCTATGAATATTTACATATGTAAAATAGAATACCCACAGATTGTATTAGCGTCATCAAATTAGCCTTAATAACTAAAGGTTTTTCAAACTACCCGAATACCAACTTTATTTTGGTTTTCGGTGCTCGTCCCTGTAATAAAGGATTAATGTTTTGAGAACCGACTTCGAGGCGGACTCTTAAAACCGTTCCAGTTAATATGTATAAAGCAACAAAGGAAAAAAGTACATACCTATCCAAGAAATCTTGTAACATAACTACAACACAAGGTTGGGTGTTGTAACGTTACTCGTATCGTGTATCATTAGTTATTCAATTAATTTTGCTTTAGGCCACTCGGTCAGGCAAGCGGTGTAAACTATTCAATCTATCGCTCTTTACACGATCGCCCCCGACTTACGCGACACGCGATATTTTAAACTAGTCGTCTGGCGCCATTCCCATTGCCAACCAAGTCCAACTCTCTAGCCAACCAGTGTACACTGTAACCTCAACGTCTGTGACAAGTAATCATGGTCGGACAACATACTTATACTGGTATCCTGGAGCGATCAAATGAACAGCGCATTGTAAGCGTCTGGAACAACACCCCAGCTTGAGTTTCGTGCTTTATCAAACATTTATCTACACGCATCCTAAATACAACCTCAGTAATAACCAAATAATGTTCACGATTCAATGTCACGAAAAATAAATAAATTAACAGGTGTGAGTAACCAATACTCGCTCTTTGTTGCATAAATTAATCGTTATAATTAAGAGCCAACAGGAGTGGTCATTTCTCCATACAAACGTAGTCCTCGTTTTCCTCCGTGGTTTTTGAAGCTAGAGCAATGATTTTTTCAACACAGATTAATATTGTCAATATCTGTGTCGGACCGTTTTGCTTTTTTTGATATTTTTGTTTTTTAAGGCGCTATAGCCCTTCAAAAATGGCCAAAATGGCCTAATTGACTATGCCGCAATGAGAGGCGTGGTATTCAAAACTGATATCAATTAGCCAAAAAAGCAAAACGGTCCGACACAGATAATTTCATAATCATTTAGATTTCCAAATTTGGTTACGATTGGTTAAGTTTTGAAGGAGGAAAAAGAGGAGTACGAAACCTCGATTTTTGTCATTTTTACGCAGGATTTTTCGCCTCAGCTGCAGTTGTCCCTATCGCACTAATTTTAGGGGCGGAGTCAAGTTTCTAAATACGTACACAGCCAGAAAAGTGATGGGCAATAGTCGACATTTAATGTCGATAATCTAGTGATGTAAGAAGTTATCGATAAACTGTCTTGTGTGAAAATATCTAGATCCTCCTAAGACACAAGGGGTTTTGCGTTGAGAGGGAACACATTTTTGTAGTTACATAGGTACAATCTATTTTGAACTTTTTGATTCTAATATTTCAAATTAGAAATCAAAATCAAAAATATTTTATTGCATGGTTATGGGTTTACAAATTTTTTAGGTACAGTCACGCTCCGTAATTGTCGAGCAATTTAAGGTCCTAGCTAGGGAATGCAATCTCGCACCAAGATTGGCGATTCGAGATCTCGCATGAAAAATCCGAATCGAGATTGGGTGTTTCGAGATCTCGACAGTCAGATTTTCGGGATCGAGATTAATATCTCGACGAGATCGAATTTGACAAAGTAACTAAAAATGAGTTATTTTAATCAATAATCTCTAAGAATTCCATAGATATAGACATCGTAAAATCGGGCGTATCGAGATATTCCTAGGAATATAATGAAACGCCGACATTTCATGATCTGCCTAGCGAACACCAGCCATTTTGCGCAAACCTCAAGGTGTGATATTCTGATATTCCTATAGTCTATAGGCAAATTAAACAAAAGTCGTCTCCTTCACGATTTTCGTCGACATCTCTTCTAAATACCTAAAACTGGTATGGACGTGTTCCTCGTGGTCTCCAGAATATGAATAAACCGGTTTTTATTTTATGGAGGGGGGGGGGGGGACGTGTCGAAAAAAAGGAAGGAAAAAGTGGGCGGCCGACCAGCATTGCAGCATATTTGTTCACGTCTTTAGTCCTATGGGACCGATCGGTTCGTGTGAGATGTCGTTTGAAAGAGTATTAAACGTGCAATTATTGTTTTATAATAATCGTAGTCATGACTGTAGTCATTTACAAAATATTTAAAATATATGATTTTTTACCGTGCATGGATGGCATAAGTACTGACAAAACATGCGTCTAACTCAATAAATTATAACTTTACAGCAATTAATGTTATTATAAAATATACGAAAAATTTCATTAGCTTTCCAAAAACATAAGTTTTATTGATGTATGATATTATACATATAACAAAGTAATGATGAATTTTGTTCCGTCACGTAAATGGCGGGCGGCCGACCTCAACTGATCATTATTTCTCGGGTTCTATTTTACTGATCAATTGGTGATGCATACCATTAGAAAGAATATTAAACATACTATAATTGGTTTCTAATAACCGTAGTCATAACTGTAGTCATTTACAAAATCATTGAAAATATGTATATGATTTCTCGATCAATTATTTTACAATGCGCCCGCTATGAAGCTAGAAATATCAAAGAATGCATTGCTCTGATGGATCTGCCGTCTCTTTCATAAGGAAGATCGTGATATGCCTGGGTTAATATTAGATCAGGAAATGGTGGCGTTTCATGATACGCCAAGAATAACGATTTTACGATATGCCGCCGACATACTACTTATTTAAGGTACCTCATGTTATATTTTGAAAATAACAACAACAAATTAAATATTTAACATAAAATCAATTTTAATTTTTACTTTACTTCTATGAAATGCTATCGATGTTAAACCACTATTTACCTTTACTTAGAAACTGCGTAACAATAATAGAGCTAAAGCCGGACACATAATAGCACTGCCTGAACAACATGAATAGGTCATATATTACTTAAAACAAAGTATTTCACTTTCAGTCTTGTTCGAGATCTCGAATATATTAATCGAGATCTCGACCGAGATTGCATATATCGAGATTTCCTGTCAACTAGGTTAAATTTCGAAAATACGTGCGAGATCTAGCGAGATCTCGAAATTGCGAGATCTAGATAGCATTCTCTAGCCCTAGCTGAATTGTTTGTTTCATACACTTACTCTTACTCTATAGAATGTCCAATCCTGCCTTACAAAGACGTTAATATTTATATAATTTATATTTGTCATGTCTATACTTCGTTTCTGAGCATTATTGAAAAAAAAATACTTACTTGATACTAGTATTAACCACTAAGTACATAAATAGGGTGATTCGCCAGTAACAGGCCACTATTAGTAACTGGCCACGCCAAACCAAAAATGAAAACTATTCACCTATAAATAGAATTCATTTTAGTATAAGGTGGCCAGTTATTGAAACCTTATACCTACTAAAATGAATTCTGTATAGAGGTGAATAGAATTCATTTTTAGTTTAGGGCGGCCAGTTACTGGCGAATTACCCTATTCGATATCGAGTTCCGTAAACGTAAGCCGGGTAAGTAAAAAAGTTCAATCGCAATAGGGTAATTCGTCAGTGGCCACCCCAAACCAAAAATGAATTATATTCACCTATAAATAGAATTAATTTTAGTATAAAGTGGCCAGTTATTGAAGTTATTGAAACCTTATACTAAAATGAATTCTGTTTATAGGTGAATAGGATTCATTTTTAGTTTAGGGCGGCCAGTTATTATAAGTGGCCAGTTACTGGCGAATTACCCTACTTAGTAGTAGCAGTAACAAAAAGTGGCAATGCAAATTGCAATCAGTGAGGTGCGCGCCAGCGCGAGTACGCGCGCACCGCACGCGTCTGTGTGCGTGCATTACACATACGAATACAGTCTCTCACGCCGCGGTTACGCCCCGTCAGAGCGACGGGTATATTCAGCTTGAAATCTCAAAATTGACTTTTAGCTCAGCTCCCGTTTCGTCTTAAATCTCATTGTAAAGTTCAGTTGTGCGCCCTTGTGACCAAAACGCGTGTCTTATAAGTCAAATAAATAATGTTATTATTTGTTTAATTGATTTCCAGAATGAGTTTAAGGTAGCGTTGACAAATCGGTCAGGTCGATTAAAAATAAATTTTACTTTTGCTGTGGAGGTTTGCTATAAATAACTTGATTTTGTGTTGTTAAGTGAGAATAATAAATACATACATACAAATAATAAATAATAATATAACACTGTGTTGTGTGCAATAAAGTGATTACTACTTACTACTACTACTACTTAATATACACTACATTTTTATTATTTTTTATTATTAGCCTATATTGTCCCACTGTTGGGCAAAGGCCTCCCTCTTATTCTTCCATGTATCCCTATCCTCAGAAGTCTCCCACCAGTCTCTGTCAAAAGCGTCAAGCTCGTCCCGCCATCTCCGACGAGGTCTACCGTGACGCTTTACAATTTGTGGGACCCAACGGGTGGCTGTTTTGGCCCACAGGTCTTCCGACACTACATACCTACTTATATATGTACATATAGTTATTTTTACACTCCGATTATGATTAATCGTACATGTATCAGATATATCAAAGCTGCCAAGGTGTTTATATTCACAAATATTTAAACAGAGCCTCCATTATCAACACATTAAAGTGCATGCTCAGCAGTGTTGGGCGTAATTAATTACTCGTGTAATTTAATTACTAATTGAATTACATGTAATTGAATTACAATGTAATTGAATTACATAAAATTTAATTACATGTAATTAAATTTTCTGTGTGATTTGCAATTGTAATTACATTAATTAGTAATTAAATTACTCAATTACTTTTCATTTACCTTTTTAATAATATGCAAATATGAACAAATTTACTTGGAGTAATTATAAAGAAAAACTTTTATGAATTCCATTATACGCTGGATAACGTTATAACATATTTTTTGTCCCTGGAATCATACCTTTACAGGGTACTATGTGACAAACCACGTTGAATATGGCGGTCGGCGCTTACGTCGCGTAGCACCGCATTAGTATTGGGGCGCCGCTAATAATGACGTAAGCGCCAACCTAAGGTGCCTTTCGGGTTGGACTGTAGCAAAGGGGGGCTGGGACTTAGATTTTTTTTGACAAAGTGGTGTCATTATGACACTATTTTTAAATGGTTGTAATGTGTAGATCACGTCAAAATAAGCATCTTTTACTGAAAAAACTTTTCTCTAAAATAAAAAATGGCTGAGTTAGACGCCTCCAAAGATTGATGTTTTTAAAGGGAGCTGGGACTTAGAAAATTTTCATCGCGAGTGGTATCATTATGACATATATTTTAAATGATTGTAACTTATAGAACACGTCAAAATAAGCTACTTTTACTTGAAAAACTTTTTTCTAAAACTTTATCAAGAACTGTTTTAAAACCACTTTACTTTACTTTACTTTACTTTTTAAAGTTTATGTTTGTATTGTTGTTTTCATTTTCTCAAAAAAGTCCCAGAAACGCCCCCCTTTGTTACAGTCCGCTATTTTCAATTTTAGAAAAAAGTTTTTCAAGTAAAAGTAGCCTATTTTAACGTGTTCTATACGTTACAATCATTTAAAATATATGTCATAATGACACCACTCGCGATGAAAATTTTTTAAGTCCCAGCTCCCTTTAAAAACATCAATCTTGTTTTCCAATGTTCTAATAAATGCCTCTGTTCTCCTTGCACCATTTTTACATGTCTCTGTTTGGCCCGATGGTTGACTGGTAGAGAATGCCATTAGGCATTAAGTTCGCCATTTGTACATTATTTTTATGTTTTGTGCAATAAAGTTTAAATAAATAAATAAATAAATAAATCTTTGGAGGCGTCTAACTCAGCCATTTTTTATTTTAGAGAAAAGTTTTTTCAGTAAAAGATGCTTATTTTGACGTGATCTACACATTACAATCATTTAAAAATAGTATCTCAATTATTAATGACACCACTTAATCAGAAAAAAATTCTAAGTCCCAGCCGTCCCTTTGCTACAGTCCAACCAAAGTTAACATTGACAATGTTGCTTAAGGACTGTTCATTTTATTAAGCGGACACACAAAAAAGTATAAATTACATTTTTCTAATTCTGGAATCGCTTTATTTAGATAAATATAATAAAAACGGAAACCAACGCAAAACATTTTAATGTAAATATAGTATAATATAATAACATGGGTAAGATTTTCGTACTTTTACACGGTTGCGCCGTTCAAGTGCCTGCACATCAATTTTTGACACTTTTTGACAAGTTGTAAACAACATTCGTTTGAATTCTTTCAATGTTTTAGCTTCTCATCTACCCTTTTTTAAGCGCATCTTCACATTGGTCTAGTGCCACTCGATGGAGTGGAGCTCCGGGCAATTAGATGAGTTGACTTGTTTTTGAACGAAATCAATGTTTTTCAAATTCAGTAGCTTCACTTTCTGACCAGCATAGTGGGCACTTGCCAAATCAGGCCGAAATGAAGAGGTGACATTATGCGTCTGATAGACGGAAAGTACTCGTTATTAGATGCATTATTTTCTGTAAATGTCGCAACCAAAGTTCATGTCGCAAAATAGAACAAACTTTTTAAGGCCACAGGAACCAATTGCCTGCCAGACAAGGACTTTCTTCATGAATTGGTCAATTTTGATGTTACTCTCCTCGTCGAATATATGATCTTCTACAACGGCATGGTAGCATCAGGGCCATTGGTAACGTACTACAGCAACATTTTACGCATTTTCCGTTGTCCATTAAAATGCTACGAATTTTATCTTAATGTAAAATGTAGTACAGATTGACGCTTCTTTTTTTCAATTCCTTTCGCTGCTCTGTAATTCTTTTGTCCATTTTTTTCTTTCTATGGGTCCATTTATTGTACATACTTCTTATATTTTAATCTGTGCCTACTCTAACGCCTGCTGTCTTAGGAATTTCGCGAACCGATAAGTAATTTATTGATTTTAACAGCCGCATGACAATACTTTTGTTTCTGGATTGGCCGGGCCGCTTCTGTGCCGGGATTTTGTAAAATCTTCAAGCATATGATGCTCTCCAAATGTTTTAATTATTTTATTCACGTTTAACTTGGAAAATTTGTACATATTTACGATTTTTCGCAGTGAATACTAGCCTGTGCATATTAATTGCAGAACTAACTTGCTATGTTCCAAATTTGTTCGGTCCTTCGGGAAAAAAATTTGACTATTATGGGAACAAATATGTAGCAATTGATAAATAAGGGATTGTTGATTATATTGTTATGAGCTGTACGTCAATTGATTTTAAATTCGCCGATTAAAAGAGGTGTAAGAGTGTCCGCTTAGTAAACTGAACAGTCCTTAGTCAAATTTAAAACCATTCAAAATGTTCATCTGATTTTGGAAATAAAGATGATCAAAAACTTGCATTCTATAAAAGTAATTGTAATTCAAAAAAGTAATTAAATTACAAATTTTAATTACAAAATGTAATTAATAATTTAATTACTAATTACATTTTGCAATTGTAATTAGTAATTAAAATTTTAATTACTTTCCACATGTAATGGAAATTATTTGTTGGAATTACATTTTGTAATTGCAATTGTTAATTAGTAATTCAATTACTTTTTGCCCAACACTGATGCTCAGTTATTATTGCAGCACCTTGGCCGCTCCGATTTAAGGTCGTCCATTTATTATATCACACACAATTTCGATTTTTTGGACATAATCCCTCCAGTCCAGTTGTTGCATAATATGAGCGTACAAATCTTGTAGATTTTTACCATTCTTATCACTGGCCCACTAAGATAGAGTCCCGCAAACAGCTTATCTGTCTCGTGCCATATCTCTATCCTATTCTTGCACATGACAACTTTATCTGTGGGAGCGGGATGCATGCCAGAAATGCAATAAAGCAATTGACACGTGATAAAACTGATAAAGCCTGGTGTATCCGTTGCATTATGTTTACTAATTGTGTTGTTTCTTTTCAGGTAAGACGGACACGAACGTTGTGTGATGATTTTGGGAACATATTAGAAATAATAGTAAGTAAGTAATTGCGTAAATTCGTATCACTGGCTTGCTTTTCTTACACAGTGACAAATTGACACCCGGCATCATGGGCGGGACAGCAAATCGTGCAATATGGCTCCTCTACACGATGGGCCATCGCCGGTCACTCCAAGGGACGCAGCCATGCGGTAGAATGAGAGCAATATCACTTGCTCCCTCTAACGCATAAATGCATCCCTTAGAGTGGCCGGCGTTGGCCCATCGTGTAGAGGAGCTAATAGAGATAGCAGCAGGCGGGTCATCAAAAATCTATATGAAAAGCGTCTCTGCTTAAGTTTTTGAACAATCAATACAATCATGTAAAGTAAAAAAAAGTCTTAAATATTCATGTCGCGCCCTTGTAAATTAGGTAAGTTAAATCAAAAGTATCAAAACGAGCAAAAGCAAGAAAATTAACCAGGTTAGGTAAAATAATATGAAGCCAGAGAGCTATAAAACCTCGTGTTTAGCGTCTCCTATATCATTGCCCAGATATTTATGCGACATAATTGCCGGAGCTGTAAATCGCAATTACAATGGCTTCTAAACAGCGGGCAATGAGGTGGAAAAGCTGATAGAGCTGTAGCTCCATACTTGTATATTTAAGTAACTAATATAACCGTCGCGCACTGAACGCGCGGAGGCGAGTTTCCGCATCAAACTAGTATAATTTTGACTACGAAATTCGTGACACCCTACACCTGAAACATTAACACACATACCTCCTTACCATAAACCCCACAAAGAAATCACTTTCCATTAAGATAATTACATAACAAAGCAACTAATTTTTTTTATAAAATTTGGTGAGTTTGAGGAGCTCATCATTCTACGCTACGCTGAAATGTGCTTATATTATACGGGATAGATAACTCTATCTATTCGCCAAATTATATAATCGAAATAATCCCATTTAATGGACCAGTAGCGGGCAAACTTTCTTCATGGGGGGCCAAAATATGAAGGAATTTCAGAGGAGGGCCAGATTCACTGCAAAAATGCATTTTTTTATATCGCTATCCATAGACACATTTATCCCAGTCGGTCCACTACTGTAATAGAAGAAAAACGTTCGTACGAGGTAAGTATTACCATCAGTATGTCGAATATACTGGTCGACCCGAAGCTAATACTCGTCTCGGCTAAAGTAACAGGAAGAGCAGTCCAGTCTATTTTGAATTGTTTACGACGTCGCCATTCATGGCTAATAAAGACGCACGCGCACCATTGTGGCGACGGAGGGTGGTTGCCCTCGTGTCTGGAAATTGTGTCGGGTTTACATTTTCATTGATCCTGGGGAACTTAATTACGGAATACAGATGGAGTGCATTGTATTCCATCGTATTTTCTCGGAAACGTTCTTATTTGTCATGCTACTTCAATCAATCTCAGCACTTTTTGTATCGAAACTAGCAAGACACGTTCGTATTACGTTTCCGTGAAACGACGATGGAATATGCACTACATCTGTAACTTTGCTGATGGTTTAAAGTTCAGCAGTGTTAATAATCCCAGCTTTGGATTTAACTAGGCTAACTTCATCCAGAAACGTGGGTTATCCTAGTGTGTCCGCAGGTTTTCTGAGAAAAAAATATTAAATTAAAATTACTCGGCTTGCATTTCGCCCACAACAATATTATATAAACAAGTACGAGTGACACAAAAACCACTCAAAGTCAAAAGAAAATCAGAGGGCCTACAGCGAAAAACGAAATTCAAAATTTCTATATCTGCCTCTCTATCACCCGAATATGCCAGAACAGTAGAGAGGCACACAACGAAATTTAGATTTTCGCTTTTAGCTGCAGGCCCTCAGATTTTAAAATTCGAATGCTAGTCCAGTTTAACGCCAGCGCCGTAAGTAAAGTGCACTCGATTGAAATGACCCAAATAAACGTAAACGGTAACAATTTGATGAGATCACAGAGGAAACCCGCTGAATTGTCCCCGTCAACGAATATCCGCTACAACTGTTATTTACTGCTATTCTGTAATTTGAATTATCTATTGTCCTTACTGGATTGGAGCGGACTATTGGATTCTGAGTTTTTTTTTGCAAGATAGTAAGGACAATAACAACAGTGCTGAAAAATGGCATTAGAAATTAAAAAAAATCATCTCCAGAATATTAAGTAGCAATTAAGTTAAGTTATAAAACATTTCAAAACAATTAATGATTTTTACGTTTCATACAAAATACTTAACTGCGAAAGAAGTTTTATTTTTCTTGAACCACATGGAATATCAAACTTTTTTCATTCCACCAACCCAAACCGAAAGTTCACATGATAATGGTTCTACTAAACCTGTAGGTATAATGTTAAATCGACATTAAATCAAGTAGATATTTTTAAAGTTCAAATTGACATCGGTTATTACGCCATATTACAACATAACCGCATAGCAACTCCAGATCTTATCGAATAACCGAGAGTTTACACTATTAGTCCGACTGCGATGTTTACATTGGCCAACAAACACACTGCCCTACGTAAACAAGTGTAAACACGGCATCCATCACTATGATATTCACATTTCGCTTATCTGCTTACAGCGTTCAAAAGAGCGCATCTTTATAGACATTAGTTGTGACTTATATCATTTTAGAACTGAGTGGGCGTTTGTATTCCCTTCACTACAAATAACGCAAGAACATTTGTTAGAAACCCGTAGATACCGCCTAGCGCGAAAATGAAAATTTCTTTATCTTCCTCTCTATCGCCCGTATAGTATATGCAAGATTGATAGAGAATAGAGAGGCAGACCACGAAATTTCGATTGTCATGACAGATCCTCAGATACAGCAAAATTCGGGTGATATTTCTTGACCCTGAACTGTTAAATAAAGCAATTGTTTTTTATGCAATTGTTTGGTTCGCAACCGAAAGGACGAAAAACGAGTCATCATCATCATCATCATCATCATCTCAGCCTATACACGTCCCACTGCTGGGCACAGGCCTCCTCTCGAGCGCGAGAGGGCTTGGGCTAGTCCCCACGCTAGCCCAATGCGGATTGGGGACTTCACATACACCTTTGAATTTCTTCGCAGATGTATGCAGGTTTCCTCACGATGTTTTCCTTCACCGAAAAACTAGTGCGTACGTCAAATCATGTATCTAATATTTTAGTTGGTTACTGGTTACAGGAGAGAAGAAAAGGGGAACCAGTATAATGTCGTTCTCTGATTGTCCATGGTTGTAACGAATCTCTAGGCCATGTTAAAATGCTTCTTAAAATCTCGGCTCGCGAACGCTCGTGCAAGCAACGATAATACCTTTGTGTTTACATGGCGAAGTGAGAATTAAGTTTGTCTGATCTCACGCCAATGATCTGGCACATTTTGCACGAGTTCTTAATAGTCTGATGAAATGTGCTTGCTTTCCTACTTGTTTATTATTGTTACGCGGTCTTGATACAATTGAGTGGTAGTGGCAATGTGGTACTGTGGTATCTTAATGGAAATACTTTGATCTATTACGTTCTCACTATTTTCTGCAGATTTATCTGTTAAGTGTTTAATCGTCGCATATTATTTTAACTCATCGAGCTGGTGAAGAAGGAGATCCGAATGGTGCAGACACTAAAAGAAAACATAGTTCCATGGATTTATATATATTTTGACAGTTGCTGTCACTAGTAATATTGCCCAAATTCCGATTTCTAATTATCCATTTAATAAACACCTATGTCATAAAAACTTTCCCTACGTAATTTGATCCGATTGGTACAATTGCTACATACATACTTACTCCTACTACGAGTATTATTATTATCAGTTTTTATCTAACAATAATCTAATCTGCGACGCTCTCTCTCGTTCCCCATGGGAGAAAAAAAAGGACAAATGTCTTACATAACCAAGGGCTCATAAGCGATTGTCACGAGCACAATGTCCATGACGTCCATGGACGACAGTTAACCATTCATGAACCTTATTACGAAGTGTTAAAGTCTTCAAATAGATAGTTTTGCATGTCTTCTTCTGTATGGAATTGGCGTTTTGGCACGCGTTTTGACAATTCTTCGGCCACGGTTGGCCACTTCTCAACGCTTTGATTTATTTAAACAGAGTTTGTGTCCATTGTTTTGTACTAATTGAGAGTATGTTTTAGGAATTGGGTTACGGTTGTGCCTATTCATTTGAAAGATAATACGAAGAAACCTACCTAGTGTAATTGATACATTATTTTTCCAATTTATTATCCTACATATTGTTACATTAGAAGACGTCGACAGCTCTAATATTTAAATACGAGTATCCCTGTTCATCCTTCTCTAGCATTTTTTTGAAGATGATGATGATTAATCAATTAGACATGAGCATGCCTCTATGACCAATACGTATTTAAAAATTTTATTACTAAGACTGTCACATTTGCTGTATCCAACTACGTCCCACCCGTTGACGTTCTATTTTGTTTTTCAAATATTTGAACAACTTTATAATAATGGACATTACAGTTATATTGTATACGAAGTATGTCATATACTTGACACCGGCAATGGTATTCGATCCATCACATATGACGTTGACGCGATGTAAGCGCAGACAGGCCCATGCCCAACATGGCGCATCATGGCGCGTGGCGTCCCGTTGTGTCATCATTCATTGAACCGACTTCTAACCTCTAAAATAAACAGTTAAGCGTGAGTACTATGTCAAAATAAATTCAATTTTCTTCTCATATCTTATCTAAATAGCAATAATAATTTGGAACCCCTGTGTAGAGCCCACTTAGTATTACTTGTGTCAGCGTTGTAATGCGAATTTTTGAGGAGCGTTTTTGCGTCGTTTCCGAGGAGAAATGAAAATAAAGTAAGTTTAATAAGTCAATTGAATGACCGTCGAAGTTTTCTCGAGGGATTAGAGTACGGGTTCTTCAAAAGGAGCGCACAGGTTCCAAAGGTCGGCAACGCACATGTCATTTGTGTGCCTTTGGCTTTGCAGGCATCCATAAGCTCAGTGACGACTTAATATCATTGTTTGCCACCAATGCTGCTAAAAAACATCATCATCATCATGCAAGTTTTGCTTCCAATCAAAAACACTTGTACATTCGCGAAAGGGTGGTTAAACAAATTGCGCAACGACTCTGGATCATACATAACAGATTTCATCTGCTATAATTTTAGACGCACTTTACGACCCATAAAGTCTACAATAGAAACCGCCGAGCCGACAGCTGTTAGTTTCAGGAACTGGAGCTACGCAATGAGTTATCTTTTGCCAGTGGGCCAACACAAGTTGTCTGTCAAATCGCAGACGCGCGCGTGGGGTTTAGGTTAAGCGTATGGTGAGACGCAGGTGACGCAGTTTAGTTCACACAGCGCAGCGCAGAGCAGATTTTGTAAAGTATGGAATGTCCTTGAGATGCAGCGTCCGTAGTGTTCTATACTTTACAAAATCTGCGCTGCCCGGCGTCTCAGAAAGTTACGCTTAGGCTTATCCTTCTATTTCGTAGTGTGAAATAAGTAAGAAGTTGTTAGTTTGATAGTTGACACCGCCGTTTGAGTTAAATGTATAGGGAAATGAACCATGCTTTTGGAATTATTTGGTGTTCTGATGCTATGATTAGTCAGCTCTTCCGAGTGTTTGCGGTTTGCCCTTTTATGTATTGCATTCTCATCTCACTGCTAAACCTTATTGTCACACTCGTACAGGGTTCAAGTTTAAAGCACTTACAGAAATAACAAAACACACTTTAATTGGTTACGAATGATAGCTCTGAAGATATAGTAGCAATATATGTCACAAAGGTGGTCGTACTTTATATGCACTTTCTTATTGAAACAGATGCAGGCGTCGGACTAACGGTTATTACGGAAGCGTCCGAAAATAACTTAATAGCGACGCTTCGAAATTAAAACATGTTCGTGTCATTTCAAAAGTTTATGTTCACTCATCGATGCTAATACTATGATGTAGTGTTTTTCAACACGCGGCTTACTCGAACGTTCATTGCTTTAAATTTAGCTGTTATTTGTCAAGAAACCGAATTGCAAACACCGTTGCCAAACGTCGAATCTTTTGTTGTACACCGGCACGTGAGTCACGGTGACATTTTTTGAGGATTTTTTTTGTGAAGTTACGAGTACGTCTATGCTCAAGGCTAGAGGCGTGTAACGGTTGGCTGTGGACGAAAATTGTTATTTACTCAAGTCGCGTAATTAGTCATCACTCGTGCCGATTGCAAGAAAGAATAAGATCGTAGGTAAGCAGTAGGTATATATTCAGTGTCACATAAACGTATGTTTCTTATGAGATTCTTGTAGTGTAGAATATCATGATGATTGTTTAATGAAATATGCAGTTTGCAGTTACGTACCAATGTTTGGTCATCACTGTTGCCGATTAGGTACAATGAAGACTTTAATAGTGATCATACTGATCATTAGCGCAATAATCTGATCAAATTAATAAAAAATTGAATACCACGCACAATATCAATTGAATGTTTGTAACCTTTTATCATCGCCTCTGCCTTAGAATTTGGAATATAATAAAAACTGGCCATACCTATTTCATCATATCCATTAAACCTTTAAGGTCAAATTTGTTCTGAATGTATTACAAAACTAATGACAGACATCGAAATACACGCCTACGATCGAACTTGGTGTCAACCATGTACTATGGCTGTGATGATACAAAAAGACTATAATGTTTGACGAGTTAGTAGTGCATAGGTTCTTTTGGTTTTGTGCATCATCGCAACGATTAGAGAACATCAAGAACACCTGTTTTGTGTCGCATATTAAAAAAGGCTTACGAGCTTTGGAACTTCCACTGCACTCAGCGTTTTAATCATTACAGCGTCAGGTGGGCGACGGCCAGGGCCGACGGAAAATATTTAGCGCTCTAATTAGTTAAAAGTATGGTCGGAATTTCAGCACAACTTTCTGGAATCTTTGACAGGCGACCATCAGGTCACGAGTCCAGCAGTCTTCGTAACTTCTTTGCATTCCTTCAATCCTTTTGCCAAAATCTTTACACGATCTCCTGGTTTAAAATACATTCCTGCAGTGTCAAAGCTATCCACTAACTCAGTGGTTTAGTTCCCACATGACTTAAAGTTGTCAGTATCTATGTTTCCAGTCACAGGAAAGCAAATCAAAAACTGTCCAAGCGTTTAGTCCATCCGGCTTGACACTTAAGCCGGTAAACCTTGCTTCCGGCGCGAGCTGATGCAGTCATTAGCCGGCATACCACGACGTCGTGCAAATTCTACGACCCCCTGTCTCTGAATTTATAAATAATCCGGGAACGTTTCAGTGGCGGCCGCGAAGCGGCACACCGCGGACGGCGCGGACGCGCTTCCGAAACACGATCGATATGACGATCTATGAGTACATCGATCGATAAACGACGCGAGTGGTCTTGTGATCTAGCGGTGTGCTATGTGATTCTAATCAAGTGCCGGTCGAAACTTTACCATCTGAAAATTGTATTACAATTTTTTTATAACTACGTTTTAGTTCTACTGATTTCATAAAGTCACTAAGATCTTTACGCTGTCACCCAGCTGATTGAGAGCAGACGTGTCACTTTCAATTTAAGAAAATATGAGTTACTGTTCGCGCCGCTTGCGAAATTCCTGTCAAGTGATTTATTTTTGAAATCTCAATTCAGTCTAATGAATCATATCATAATGAATCATATCATAACCATTAAGTTTCACATTAACTTGGTATTGTTTACGTTCCTCGTTTATATTTCGCGACGTTTCATGATTTACATTAGGTTCGTGTATTTGAAAGTCTAATTTTGTCTGTCGTTAGTTTCCTGAGTAAAACGAGAAGTACGTACGCAAATACACCGAGACGGTCAAGTATGTCAGTAATGTCTACTGGACAATAAGCGCATGATAATGCCAACGATAGGTATAGATTTAAATTATGAAGAAAATGGCTTATTCAACTTTCAGGTTGGATAGCTTTTTAAGCAGACCAACCCTATTAACATGGAAATGTTTTAAGAAAATTGATGGCCACGAAAATTGTCAAAGATGGATATTAAAAACACAAACATGTTTTTAGTGTCGCGTAGCTGGCTGAAAACGATGCCAAGCAAGATATCGCGATGAATAAATAAGTATTGGAAAACAAACGCTGTCCATTACAATTTTCTAAGCTTCAATGGCGTCTTTGTTCTTATTTCCATTGATTTCGCAACGGCTTTCATGTGAGGCTAATTTTACTGTACATCGTTGGTGTCTCATTAGTGTCTACAATTCTACATCACCTTGCCATTGGCATGTCTTTAATATTCAGACTTCACGGCAAATTTTAACGTTGGTACCGTTGGTGCCTTTGTCTGTTTTATTAATGACGTATTGTCGTGATTTACCTATTCAACCAGACGTCGTTTTTGAGAATTATATGAACTTAAAACGTATCATGTTAATTATGTCCTCTGAAAAGAAAGTGGCTTTTTATTGAACTTTCCATTTGCGGGATTCAAAATGACATTGAATTATGTTTCAGCACTTAAATCCGAACAGTTTTATTGCCATCTTGCCATCTTTATTTGTGTTTTTTGTACATGTCACCGACAGAACTTAATGATGTTGGTCGCATTCAAATTGTCTTGTGACCTCCTTTGAAATACATAGTAATGTATCAAAGTAGGCACACAGTGTCTGAAAAACCAACACTCAAGATGTCTCGCATGATGAAGACAAACGAGCGTAAATTATGATGCGCTCAAGTTTTTTTCTTTTATTAAAAAGGTAAAGGATGTTTTAACTTTAAAGTGCTTTATATAGATTACTTTAAATAGTATGGTTTTATCCGCGTTTTATCAAAGCTTTTAAATAGCTTTATAGTTATACTAATTCCGTTTTAATCTAAATTTTGTGTAGCCCCCCCGCAATACTGAATTTATCGACCACCTTGTTCAATAAATGCACCGCTTATAACTAAGTAGACTTACTTACAAGATTGTGTGTCGGCAGGGAGATTAAGATAAAATCACAGACTTCACCTGTTAGATTGAGTATATAAAACTATTTTTTCAATTATTTGGTGCTCCATGTACTAATTTAATATGAGTGTTGCTCATATCAATAGCATCCAGGTTATTATTATTGAAATTAATAAATTTCCATTTATTTAAGTTACAAGTCACAGTTTTACAGGTATGCACTAACAGCATTGATGAGATTGATACTTGGTTGAAGAAAAGCTTCTATTTAACTAGAGTTGTCGATTTGGACCTATAAAATTATAAGAAAGTACTACGAAAATAAAAAATATAAGTCACTTTTTTAATTTTTCACTGCAATTACATACCCTATTTTAAAATTGACTTCCAAGCGGTAGGTTACAATTATGAGTATTTCATACTGCGGACTCCATAGGAGATAGTCTACAAAACCTTTAGGAAGCTCCCACACGCACCAATTATTCCTGTTCTACCGTACGTCACGCCGACTTCGACTTGGTCAGTTCCGTATTTACGGGCCGCGTGGGCGTTTTTCGACGTTACGTTAACAGATGACCTTGGGTTAGTATTGTGCTTATGATAAACCTATTTCCATGTCGGTATTTCGTAACTTTTCCTTTTTAGACTTTCAAATGCCGCAGGCGTATTATGGTTAGTATATCGCGTTGATAACGACACGATAAAATATAGGCACGTCAGTTTCTGAGCTCCGTACCTACGTTAGTAAGAAAATTAAAATCGCTTTGCTGTGAAGAGAACCACGGACTCAGACATTAGCTTTGTTCAAAGTCAGGTCCAATTGTGGCTAGATTTTTTGTATTCTGTCTGTAACTGTAAGCACAGACCCACTTAGACCGACTGTCCGAGTGTAATTGCTAACAAATAGTTACGCAAAACTGATTGATGATAACGATCCCGGCATTCGTTACCGTTACTTCAATTTGGCCACTGTACTGTCTATCCGAAGGTCAAAAACCTCGTACAGTCAGCACAAGAAGTAGCTAAGCGGCCGAGGTGTTTAAACTGATCTGAATGCAGCTTTATCGTTAAGAGCGCAAAAGCGCGCTCGGATAATTTTGAACACCTGGCTCTTCTCCGGATGGTACAGCATAATCGAAAGAGTGTTTGTAATGTGTATTGTAATATGGACATTTATGGTTTGTTTTTGACTTCTTTTAACGAGGAAGATGTGAATGATTTAATTTAAAAAAATCTAGATTATTTTCTTTGTAACCGAGAATTGTTTAAATATGGTTTAAATACAAGAGGGAAAATATCGAGATATTCAAGAAATCTGAGTCAATGCAATTTAGCTGCTTTCTCTGAAGGATGGCGGATAGAGAATGCTCTATAGCATAAATATAAAGTCTGTCTTTTGTTCGATAGGAGCGTACTTATTTGTTATTCTTTATGAAATAAATATTAAATTAAGTAAGACCAGCTAATTTATGCCGAAAATACAAGAGGTTTTTCTGACCTGAAAGTGTAAAGTAAAAATGTAAAACTTGATCCTGAATTTAATTGTTGCTAAGAATAAGAATTTAATTTGACATAGTAGTGTTATGTGTATATCACATAGTAGTGTTATGTTGACCTTAAAATAAGAAAAGATAAAACCACAGGTCAATAACAGATGAATGGTATTAATATTGTTTTTGCAACATGCCTTGACCGTCGTGAAGGAACAGGACTCAGGTCTTACAGACAGGTGGAACGAATGTATTCGTCCCGCGAACATGCGCGAATGAAACGTTGTCATCATTTTAACTATGCTTAATTGTAACCGTGTGAATAATATAACCTCATTGTAGAATTAGACGTGGAATGCTCGGCCATGCTAGCCATGGCTGACTAGTCATTACATGTGTTTGGTGGTGAAGTGATAAGTGATCAAAATGATGCAAGGATTGCTGGATTCGCTGTACAAGATCTATACAGGTAAGTTTTAGATTTGGTTTAAGCTTTAATCCTTAGATGCATGAAGTATACTCTTACAGAATAAGCCAAAGTGACCAATAAGTCCACTGTAAATTAAGAATTGAGGTATAACAAAGTCTTAATTTCAAGAGTACTTAGAGGCACTTCATGCATCTAAGTAAGGTTTAACGCTGCGTTAAGGGCAGCCGCGGAGAACGAAATCAACGTTGTCAATATCCTTACTTACCATTTAATCTTCGTGGTTTTAAGTAATTATGACTTCTAAGGAATGGATTTTGCCGTCGTCTCGTCTCTAATCTTTGACAAAATATATCTTTAGCGCGAAGTATCAGCCAGCAACCGTTGTACGCGATGTTCATAACGCGAATTTACACATAGGTACACATCGACCGCTACTTCGATCTAGCTGAGCGTTCAAGATTTATTGTCACGAACCACAGTTTGATCCAACTATCCAATTAGGTGGGTGTGCGCATATAAAGTATCTAAACTATTTTTGCGCATAGAAATTCTCGCTGTATACCTATTTATTTCGTCTAACAGGAACTGTTTGGGTCACGACTGGGCTCTGAGCGCGGGGCGTGGTTCCATGATGAATTAACGTTTAAGTAATAATTTGCGTTTTTTTTCGTCCGCCATTTTGTTGAACTAAACTCTCTGATGGGTGCTTTGACCTTGCTGGCTCTTTATTATGAAGGGTAAGCATTTTACGTAATTACTTTTTAAATTGTATGCCTGTTTGGAGTTTTATGCTCGTCAGTCTCGTATCCTTAATAAAATCGGTGTATTTGTTATGCAATATACATAAACACCTTACTGAGTTTTTCGGGCGAGAGTCCGACCCCTATGATATTGCTTTCAATATGACAAAAAGCAGCTTACTAAGTACATGTCATATACTTACATTTGATGCCAACTGTACCCGTCTTTTATACTGATTAAGCACGTATATCCTTGCTTGCATATCACTTACGGCCCGTCGCCTCAAAGAGCTACCATCGCCATTTAAAATATTGACCATTGTTATACCTTATAACAACAACGTAAGGTCTTCAATGTTGTGATGTTGTTAACGTTAGATCCGATTGACATTTACCATTCACACTGGTACGAATTTCGCAACCAATACAACTTGCAGCACAATGCAATCGCAGATCTGACCCGGCGGTCAATGTCAAGTTTGGCACAGTCGTGTCTAATAACATGTACACTTTTTGGAACGTATGTCTTGGTAATAAGGCTGAAAATAGCGCAGATATTTATGACCGATATGAGTATCATGCGTAAATGATGCGATGAACGATAACAAAACAAAGTTAAAAAGGTAGTAAGTTCATTGTGAATGATTGAAGATTGTATTGTTATTATTTTTCTTAACGAGTATGTTAGTCTTATTTTAAGGATAGGTACTTAGCGTTTGATATTTTTGGTATACGAGTAGGTACCACTATCGAGGTAAGTAGGTACATAAAAAGTGTTTATTTCCATAGTAAGTATTTTTTTGTATAGAAAAATCATCATCAGAAATTATACAATTCGTGTCCAGACCAGAACATATTCCATGAATAAATCACAGATACCTATTTATTCATTTCTGATTATTAATTTTAGATATTAATTTACCCTTTGCACTAGATACTAGATACTTCAAATTAGTAAAGAAACGTAGACAAAAGCTAGGTATATATAGGTACTGGCACACATAACAATGCTACAAATATTTGTATAGCACCTATTTAGTTAAAATATTAAGGTCATTTAACTAGTTGTCTTATTATGTGGTGCTACCAAGTGTCTTGCAAAATCTGATAACGATACTATTATTTCAGTTACACAACCACCCTTTCACTAACGGCAAGGTTTGACAAATAATGTAATTTTCTAAATCTTATCTAATCATTAAGTATCAAGGTTATTTTTCTAGGTTCGGTTGTTTAATTTACCATAAAATTTTGAAGAGGGCTTATGAGATACCTTAAGTGGTTACGGCAGTGTGATTTCTATAGGGCAGATAGGGGTGGGACTTTACTTTTGATTAATTAATCGATTAATCTAAAAGGTAATTGATTTTGAGCTCCTTTGATTAACTGCTGATTAGACCTTAATATTATCATTTGCTTGGACATTATTGGATTTGTTTGATAATAATAAAACGTGTGGCCCAACATTTGGGTTATTCAATGATTATTTAGTTTGTTTTGAACTTTATAGATTAATCGTCTAAGAAATAATCAACTAGGTTTTATAAGAAAATAATCGTTTCGACGATTTATGATTTTAGTTCAATTTATTGATCGACTATCTACTAATCGCTTGGACGAAATCGATTCTTTTTCAACACAATGTATCCTCTAGCCGCCCATACGTCAAACCTTGCCAAGCATAATGAAATTTTATTTTGTCAACACAAAGTTCAAATTAGAATGGAACAGGAGACCTTTTTATAGGTCTCTGGGCGGCTAGAGGATAAACATAAACTAAAATAATCAAATAACCGATTCGACATAGCCATCTCTAACTGCAGACTGCAGGTGTGCAGAATCGTGATCTAAGCAGCAAGGTCGGGCTGAGCGGCAGAACAAGCAAAACGCAGTATCGTATTCTAGAGTTTCATTGTAGTTACTGCGCTTTGCCTGGGGAAGGTGATGCAGAGTGGATGCATTGTGTGGGCAATTAACGTGCCGATACACTACCCTATTGTCGGTGAGCGTGGTAATGTGCAGATTGTCGGTTCTGTGTGTTGTGTGAATTGGGGGTATAAACACTACAGTTGAAAGTGCTGGTTTATTAGATACCTATATTTGCAAGTTTCAAAATTACTCTGTTAATCGAAGTTGCCCTAATGCGTCTTACATCAAATTTTATCTCAATGTCGACATACAGGCACGATGCGGCACAGCATTTTTGCATAAAAATCTATTGCAGGAATTTAGATTGGCAGCGCCCGTAGCAATTACCGAAGAAATGCTCTTTTGAATGTAATTTTGAGTTCAGAAGAATTGGAAAATTGATAATTGAACGTGCCGAAACTCACATTTTTGCTCCAACCGTTTAATCCCAGTTTTTCATCCAATACATTTTTATTACCCATCAATTTTGGGTGTTTCTTAGTCTTACTCCTGCTGCTGATTTAATACCTGGTTGTGTTCCTGCCAATTGACGTCACAAAACGGCTACAAATCAGCCGTAGTGGGACTCTCTTGAGAGTGTTTTGACTCGCGGGAAGTTTAAACAAACCGCTATAACTGCATGATTTGTTAAGGTGGACCAACAATAGATTTTAGGTCAACACGACGGGGAGAAATATCGACTTATTTTAGCTGAACGATAGAAAAATGGACGAATCGACGTAAATTACAAATGTAGGTAATGTTTAGCAAGTGTCAGGTTAGCTACATTTTCTTTTATAATGTTTAACTATCGCGATTACCGACGACTTACGCATGTCGCATATATTAAATATAAGAGACAATATGTGCTATGTTCATGCAAGAGTTCACGCAATTTAATAGAAGACCACATTATCACCAATTCTTACAACAACATTGCCATATTAAAAGCATATATTAATAACGCCTTGACGACAAAACCTCCATATCGCGTGGTTTTTATCACTTTCAATGCACTTTATTAATTTAAGCAAAATAAATTATTTGTTTATGAACGCGTCGATCTTGACCCTATTTAAACTAAATGACACAGGATATGAGTAATCTTATTTACCTCTTTAATTGCTACTATGTAAATGAAAGCAAGTTGAACGTACCGGCCTTACATGTATGTACCGTTGGATGGGATTAATTAAACTGCAACTTTGTCACAGTCAGCTGTCGGGGCAATCTCAGCTAAGAACTTTAATGAAAGATAAGAAGATTATAATCAGCTGTGCTTCTCTCGTTAAAGATTAATTATAGGTAATAATGATGCTTAGTCTATGTGAGATTAATCATTTTATACTATTTTTTGGTGTATTCTCAATATCTATTTGCTGTACCTTTCCTTTGGCTTATAATTGTTTTGGTTCGTGGTTCTTGTGTTTTTGTCACTTTATTTTGGTCTTTTGGCAGCGTATTGTAAATTCTTGTAGGTTTTTTTCTCCGAGTTTCATTGTATTCCTTTCTGCAACATAGTGCGAGTATGATCTGCCGTTCAGTCAAGAGTAGTAATATCGAATCAATCAATTTAATAAATTGTGTACGACCTTAACATCGATTTCTAAAAATAAGTTAACCGTATATAATACCTACCTACCTACTGTTCGCTTGCTACAAACGTTGTCCACTATGTCAGCTAGTTGGATTAAGAATAAATCAAAGAGGTTGCTAATATATACATAGTAAAGAAACTTACATTCACATAATGTGTGTTTTTTTATATCAATGTAAATCTAATTGTGTATCTGTCGGCGGCCGATCGTAAGACCAGGCATATCGTGAAACGTGAAAATCTTTGACCCATTCTCTGAGTCGACGGAGCCCCGCTGCGCGGGGCTCCTATTTCTGGACAGTTTGCCCTTCGGGCATATGAAGCAACCTAACGAACTTATCCTACCTATATATTGGTTTAATGTGACTATCGTCAAAACATTAAACATTACACAGGAACATTACGATCTGCCTAATCTCACGATCGGCCGCCGACATATCGTTGGCGTACGTGGCTCCATCAACTTAAGATTAAGTCAGGTCCCTATGGAAAACTATGCAGAGTGGGGGCTTTTAGCGTCCAAATGTATTTTATGTATTTCTTAGCCTTTCTTTTTGTACTATGTTGTGGCGTTAAAATTAATGTATTTCTTCTTCTTCATTCTTTAATTAATATAGTTTACTTCATGGATGTGTCGCATTTGTTATTATGAATTAGAAATTGCTTGCTATCGATACCGACAACTCTTCTCAGTCAATCAATCAATCACTTTATTTGCAAAAAAACATACTTAAATGCATGCAAATACAATTAGGTATAATAAAACAATCACTACAAGTAGTAATTACATATTAATAGAATGTCAGAGCAAAGAATTCTAACACTTACGTTTTTGCCCCCGAAACACCGGGCATGTCAATGACTTTGCATAAACAAATCTGGAGCATAAAGGTCAATAATCAAATTGGCGTAATGCCACACACGCCATGACATTTGGACAATCGTGAAGGAAACGATCGTGCACCATTTAGTCGTGATATTTAATCGTAATTACCTGTGTATTAACATTTGCTCTTGTTCCGATAGGTTTATAGGCTCAAGGGCGCTTAAACAGGGCGTATCGGGTGCATAAATAAACTAGTCGCCGTATTTAAGTTTTAAAATTATGATATAAACAGGACACCTTACAGACCCATCCCACCCGTTAATGTATCATCTCAAAAATCTCGCTCAGTATAAAACTTAACCTAAATGACAAAAAAACAGCAGTGATTAGTTGTTCTGTCGTTCGATGCTTGTAAGTATACTTTTTCTTATCAAAACTATAAACAATTCTTCTTTGTACACTAATCAGTAATCGTGGTCCTACATCCTGGGGTCACAATATATTACCACAGATAAAAAAATAAGGAACCTATTGCGAACGTGACCATAAAAATACAGATGACTTAATTTATAATGCTGTTGGGTACACGGCCGCTGGAAAAAAAACCGGCCAAGTGCGAGTCGGACTTGCGCACTTAGGGTTCCATACCATTACGCAAAAAACGGCGAAAAAATCACATTTGTTCTATGGGCGCCCCACTTAAATATTTATTATATTCTGTTTTTAGTATTTGTTGTTATAGCGGCAACAGAAATACATCATCTGTGAACATGTCAACTATCTATCATGGTTCATGAGATACAGCCTGGAGACAGACAGACGGACAGACTGACGGACAGCGAAGTCTTAGTAATAGGGTTCCGTTTTTACCCTTTGGGTACGGAACCCTAAATAACGTAAAGCGAGTTTCGCGCCAAAAATTCTCGAGTACTCCTACACAATGTGTGGTGCGGTCTTATTTTAAAAGTTTTACAACAATAACAATGCTGCATTTGCGAATGGGCATTTATTGGAAACACTCTAATTTGATGTTCTTATCTGTAAACAATGATACTTAGGTAGAGTCTGTGTTGAAAGAGAAGAGTCGTGGAATATATTGGGCCCCATACATTCCACGACTGCGACTCTACTGTTTTTCTTGTGTTGGAGCCCAACAGGCCTATTCGGATTTCGAGATAATCACAAGATCTAGAGACGACTTAGAGATCAACTAGATCTACATTAAATATCGACTAGATGTGACTTGGATATCTAAGTCATAACTTGTCGAAATCGTTCAAGAGGACCTCCAGAATCGCGGAAACGTCAATTTTGCCATATCTATCTTACAAATATTTTTAAATTATCCATATCGTAACTTGTTGAAGTCTAGTAGAAATCTAATTCATTTTCCGAATCGAGCCGCAAGACTCATTTTGGGTCACCGCGCCAACCGAGTAAGTAAGTAGTAGTATTGGCTTAGTTTAGTTGTAAGATACAATTATATTATATGTATTACGCTTGTATATATGGTTTTCAATTTACCAAGCCAGCAGACGGCGTAATAATTGAACCTCAATTTACCTCGACATTTAATAAGTGTGCGCTAGAGTGTGAATATGTAATTTTACTACAATAGTGCTGTCCGTCAGAGCCTCATTAAAGTATTCCATCGCCAAATACGATAAAAACACAATGATTTACAACACAAAAGCTGACGTAATGGTAAACTATTATCGATGGTATTTTCAAATAAATATTACGCCACGATATTTTAATTAGGAATGGTACAGTGGGGTTCAAAAGTGCATGGATAGATGTCGACCGTAATGCCTTAATATTACGGTTGAAACATGTCCATGCGCTTTTGAACGCCAGTGTACATCTTCATTACTGTCATCATGATTGACGTAAAGAACTTGAAACATCTTCTTGCTGTAATTAATAAACAAACGCTTGATATGACGGACATAAAAAGACTTCTCATCCGATTTCATAATCATATAATTTTCATCATCATCATATAAGTAAATAAGAGTAAGTACCTATGTTTAAGAGTATGACAGTACTATTACTTATTCTGTGGTATGACTCTTGTCGGTGGAGCAATTTCTACGTTTGGCGGTCCTCTGCCTTCTCTTTGACAGCCTGGGCTATAACCGCGAAAATCGAAGTTCACTAATTGCGGGCATTTTTCTCTGTCACTCTAATTACGCCTTCATTGGAGTAAAAGAGAAGGATCCCCGCAATTTGCGAAAAACGGTTTTCGCGGTAGCCCCTCTGATACGACGCGACGTTGATCTTTTCCTTTGTTTGATTCATGTACGCTCTCCTTGGTCTTCCCTTCTTCCTCTTTGCTTCAACTAAATTAAGTAATACATATATAATAACAAGTAATGATTACTTTTAATTAAGTAAATTAAAATTTTCAATTTGGTTAGTTTTTGAACGAAATTTAAGACTAAACTTATTCATTTAACAAGAATATATTCTGTAACATTTGGTAAAATTAAACACTACATTGTTTGAGTTATGGATAGAAATTCAGCGAAAAACGAACGTTTCCAATACTCTAAACTGAACAAATCTGTTCAAATCCTGGAACTCATAACTGTAACGTTTAACGTTCCGTTCCACAATTTATATGTCTGGTGTAATTTAGTGGGCATTTTCGCCTGTTTAACTTTCATAAACTCGTATATCCTTGCATTCATTTTAAATATGAACTTTATTGTGCATGACACATGGTTGCTTTTGTTTCAGCATGATTGAGATACGAGTGTAAGAGAGGAGTAGATTTTGGGTTTTTGTTTGCATCGTTTGGCCGTCGAGCGCTGCTCGGGGCGCCGCGTGATGGAATGCTCCAGAAATGATTGCCATTGTTGCAACAGTTGTTGTTAAGTACAAGAATTGTTGCGGTGATTGTTCCTCTTATGTAGAGTTATCTTAGCGCGATATTTTATATGTTTATAACCGACATGCCTTTATACAAAGAAAGGTAGGCACAAAGTATTTTCTTACTGCTACTTTACTTTAAGGGGATATTTTCCTTTGTTGCTTATTTACAGAGAAATTAATTTAATTAAAATTAACCATGAAATCAATGATTAAAACTTATAAAAATAAAACGTATCGACGATCGATCTCTACTGTAACGCAGCGCAGGAACGCAGACGCAATCATCTATTCTGAAAATAAGTGTAACCTAATAGTAGGATAATCTACTTGTTCGTGACTATAGATATTATATATTTATTATATTTAACGTAGGTATTCTATATATTTGTTATATTGTTAATTCCAAATTTTATCTTATATTATTTATTTTCGCCCTCTTTTATAATTTGATTGACTTTCCTCTAGTCTATTGTACTCAGTGCTATATTTGTCTACCGTTCTTCTTCAATTCTCAACTACTCAAAGGTTAACTGGAAGAAATCCCTTAAAGGGATAAGTTCGCCTTTGTACTGCCTATCCTGTGCCATAAATTTGTGTTTTGTACAATAAAGAGTTTATACATACATACATACATAATCTAAATTCTAACCTAACCTAACATGGTGTTATCTTGAGGATGCTGCAAGTAGTTAAAAACATCTATTAATAAAATCTTTTTTGTTGCAGGTAATACACATGACTACGAGTATATACATTTCGCCGTATGTTTACGTAAGCGTAACGTCGTAGGTTCACAATAAATAGTAGGTACCTATGGCCAAACACAACATTAAATCTAAAGGTTTTGGATAGATCAGAAAGTGATATCCGCTTGTATTACAAGTTACAAGCTTTTGAGAAACAGACCGATGTGCCCTGTTTATCAAAAGCTTGTAACTTGTAATACAAGTGGAAGTCCCTTTCTAACAAAAGCTGTCAAAAAGGCCTTGTATTACAAGTTACAAGCTTTTGATAAACATACCACTGGTATTTTCTACTACTGATACTACTGTATTGAAACATAATACACACACTTTACTAGTTTGTTGCATCATAAGCAAACACTAAAACGTCTCTTACGCATCGTGGGGAGTTGACGACTCTGACGCATGCGTAGAGAAACAAGGTCGCGCCTCTCGCACGATGATAATGCCCTCACACACTTTCGTCCGAACGGCTGCGATTATAAGTAAAAAAAAATATGATTAACCTACTAAGGGCCACTTGCACAAACAACAATACTTCTAGTTGTACATCGGTGGACCTTATTATATTAAAGCATAACGTCCACCGATGTACAGTTAACAGTGTGGGCGATGGCACCATTCACTAATCCGTAAATAAATGTATATGAAATACATGAAATACATGATTGATTTTAGTTAATTACCTATTATGACCGCCATTTGTCAGAAATACGTGTCCTAAGTTACACATTGAATCGTAACTAAAACAAAATATTACCGTAATTATAACTACCTAACTACATAAATAATGAAACAACCATTCATGAAATAAACGATTCTTTATCATCTATGCATGTAGGTAGCCATATATGCTTTCGTGAGTCAAACATTATCTTACAAACGTTTTCATTAAACAATCGTGTAAACACCTCTTACAGCCGACCTTGTATCAGCCCTTAAACGTTTCGACCTGATTTGTTTACAACTAGATTAATGCAAACATTGTGAAAGATCCATCATCGTCGAATGTAGACCGTCAATCGTGAGCAGAACGTTATCGCATCGCACAATTCGTGTGGAGCGGCTCTTAGCCCTGACCTTGTGATGTCAGCCCTTCGGGTTCGGCCTGATTTGTTTTTAACTAGACTAATGCAACGTTCCGTTCCACGCATGATTGATGACTTGCTTTTTTAGTAGTTAGATAGATTATTGTATTGTTTTCTTTTTTTTATCTTGTACTTAGAGAGTGCCAGGTGTGGCTTGAGTAACAAATATTATTTTGCGCTCAATCCTTGTTTTTGCTATTGTTTTGCCTTTTGTACGAATCTTGTTCATTATTTACCCCGACTACGAACTTGCAAAAGTATTAAAGCACTAAAAGTTACGTAATATGACTTTTCATTTATTATAAACAAATCGGTTTACATGTACATACTCGTATATATAAATAAGGATATAGATATGTATGTATAAATAAGGATATAGATATGTAGGTATAGTTTGAGAACTTTCAAGTATATAAGTTTCAGTTAGTAGCATGTTTTGACTTACGTCTATATTGCGCACGGATATTTTTTTCGATTCTATTTTATTGCTTTTAAAAATACAGCATTGTTTTAAAATTTCTAGCGGTTTTACCTGTCCACGTTAATTTGTTCCACGTAACATTTCACGTTGATGGATGGCTTGCATCGTATTAATAGCCAGTTAGTCGGCGGTCACTCGTTCATTAGCGTTCGAAATCTTTCTTACATACAACTGAAAATAAACGAAAATTATAATTTTCGTAATTATTTTCTATCAAGCCAACTTTCACCTTTTAAGGTTTTGATTGGAATTTGTCCTTGCAAATATAATCAGGTTTCCGTGTGAATTTTATGGATTTTACCTTTGATTAAAACGTGTAAAATGACAATATAAAAATTTAAATTTTGCGATATCCCCTTCTTAACAGTGTGGACATAAGCGTTTGAGATTTTCGTCCGATTCGAACATAGAATATATATACGTCAGTTAATAGGTCTATAGAAACGATACGGATTAGGTAGATATGTCAGTGTCAAATGTGACGTTTCTTCAAACAATGACGTTACTTTTGACACTGATACTTCTAAAATTCGTGTCGTGCAGTTAGTTACCTACCTTGTTATTGTTAACTCTTATTCTAGTGGTTTACATAACTCGAGGCCGGTAGCTGAAGGCCGTTTCGTTGCGATTCTGGGCTGATATCCGATTAATTGGCTATAGTTTATAATAATTATTGTCTACTTCTATAACTTCCATTGTAAATATAAACGGATAAACGATACTTGTAGTAAACTGTATTAGGTATTTATTAGCATTTTAATAAGGTAGTGACACATTTACTAGGTGGGTATAGTAATAAAGATATTCAATGCTCTGACACTTCAATGGAAAATTATTTCTAAAGTTATATTACATATTTACATTAAAATATAGCAAAAGATGATATCTTATTTCTTATTCTGTAATTTCTGTTACATAAATGTGTACAGCTGTCACATAATACACGTAAACGACACATAAGTAAATATGCACTATGCAATGTTTAAATTTTCTCATCCAACGTCACACAATAGCTCGTAAGAGTCGTAAGATGTCCAATTGTCCACGGTTCGGCTTTGTTTATGTTGGCTAAATATCGTAGAATTCTGCTATGCCATTGTAAACCCTATCTTTCTATAGCATTTTAGTACTATAAGACCTTTTACGCTTAAGAGGGGACTATAACAACTGGGCTAACTTCAATTTAGAATCAATCTTGGCGAAAGTCAGCTCACATGAAAATATAGTACCTTATGGCGTGGCGTTTACGCTATTATTAACTATTCTCTAAAAAGGTGTGATGTAGGCTTTGATGCTGTATGGTCCGTTTTTATATGAAACTACACATCTCATAAGCCTTTTCCGGCTTGACAGGGTTGCTACATCGAAAGGATATATGAATGTTAGAAAATTCAAACGTGTTTGTCGTTTTTGTATTGAAACAAAACTCGTGGGAAGTTGCTGCGATACGTGTGAGCGTTATCTGTTATTGTGTACCTATGTTTGTTTGATGTACGATCTCGTGCGAAACAATGGAATAGGAATGATTTATGATCTGTTCGTATAGGACTATGATCGCTACTAATCGCTCCTGTGAGTGGTGTTCTGACACCTGTAGTCTTTAGTACTTTTGTTTATTTCGCTGAAATGTGGGTTTATATTGTTGACTAAAGTATATGGAACTAGACGTCACACACACAGTGAAATTTGCAAGACATTACCACCGAGTCAGCGGAGTAAACTCACCCTTAACTTAACTTTTCTAACATTATTCGTGAATGAAATCGCTTTATGAGAAAGGAGTTAAATATACCCAGTGTGGAACATAATAAATGGGTCTCATATATTTGTTTTAGTAATGATTGAAGTTATATAGACATATATAACTTGGTTCGTGGGGCAGAGGCGCACATATGCTCCTTAAGGAGCTTGGGAAAAGGTTGAGGGAGGCGACGGGTGACCCCCGCGCGGGCAGCTTTCTCGCACAGCGAATTGCCATCGCAATGCAGCGCGGGAACGCTGCCTGCGTGTTGGGCACCCTCCCGAGGGCACCAAATTTTGATAGGTATTTTTAATTTTTAGTTTTAATTATTTTAATTTGTAGTTAGTTTTAGTTTTATATTCCTATTTATGTCTTTTAGTAATTTATGTAATTTAATATTTCTTATAATGTTGTACATACACAACGACTAAATTATGTTATGTCACATATGACAATGATAGATACGTATGTTGAAGTGTATGCATATTGATTATTATCTAGTGTCTATGATTATTTAAACGTTTATGCCTAAAAAAAAATAATTTCATAGGAGCATTTACCTCTCGTTTCTTCTGTTGTTTATATTTTATTACCCTCGTCTCTTTGTCAGCTTAGATCGATTTTATTTACAAATGAATATGCATAATATGTTTTAAAATAAGAGTAGGTGTTTATCATTTCCGTTCACCGAATCAACATAACAACATCGATCTAAATACATCTGATGATGAAACCCATACAAAAAACACTTGTTGTTGTCAGTATTCACAATTAACTTTTTATACAAATCACTTTGGGCAACAATCACGTATGCTTTTGTTGGCGGACTGTACTCGCGCCATTGTGGCGATAATTAATGTTTATCTTACAAAAACTTATTTCGACGTGACTGTACGTTTTCCTTTTTGCTCTGGTTAACTTTGGAGGCCAGTTTGAGAGGTTCTCTGTAACTAAAATGTTTATACGAAATCGAAATACAAAGCCTATGTGAAAATGTATTCGTAACGAAATACATACATAAATGTGCTGAGATGAGGACATTTCGTGGTACTTTTGTCTTTGTTCGTTTTTCTTATAATACCTACGAAATGCACGCGCAAATGGTAACAAAATGACATCATTTAGATACGTATCAAAACGTACGTTCGAATTGGTCTCCTACATACGCTACAATAAAGTCGTGTTATGTTCATTTTAAACACCAGTGCCCTGTTTATTAAAAGCTTGTAACTTGTAATACAAGTGGAAGTCCCTTTCTAACAAAAGCTGTCAAAAAGTGACACCCGCTTGAATTACAAGTTACAATTAAGATTTTGAGAAACGGGCCCCAGTGCCCTATTTATCAAAAGCTTGTACCTACCTTGTAATACAAGTGTAAGTCCCTTTCTGAAAAAAAGCTGTCAAATGGGACTTCTACTTGTATTACAAGTTACAAGCTCTTGATAAATAGGGCACAGGTCCTTAGAAAGTTCTGCTGCTGCTGAAAATGATGAACTGACTCAACTGATATTACCAAAGTGATTTACCGAGCCCCGTGGCCTAAATCGGAACCGGATTCATGTTAATCTTAATGCGCTTTAAACATTCGTCACCATTCGTCACTTCCTGACATGTGACAGCCTTGGCATTGGCATCGTTGAGGCCACTCGAGGGCCGATAAATTAGCACCTCGTGTGTACACGGCTTTATTGATATTCGTTTGGTTAGCGGTCGTTTACCCTTGCGTTGATTTATACTACAAACAAGGGCAATGGAAATGTGTTACTCTATACAGAAAGTTTTCAATGATGTTGGATTTTGGTACACGATTGTTATAGTAAGTACCCTGTGGACGTTTAACGTTAAAGGTACCTACATATTATAGGTATGGTTTTCATACGATGTATGAAGAAGGTGCAAGAAAAGATTACTGTTTTTCGATTATGTAGTGGGATTTGGTATAAGGCCAACCGGGGTAAATGTAACTATGGGATTATTGCATATACTTACCTATTTGTTATTTCGCGAAAATGATTGCCCAGACCGCCCTCTACGTTACTTTTTATTCTCCCCTTTTACCACTAGGTATAGACATGTTTACCAAACATCGTTAATTATTATTTTATTAGATATTAGTAATTAACGATTTTTGGTAAACAAATTCAGATTTATTACAATTACGTTGTACGAGTATAATGTGCCTTAAATATGCATAAACATGTTTTATTTTAATTTTCTATGCGACCGTAAAAACCATTTTAACCAGTAAAATTTACCTAGGTACTTTGTAAGAAACTGGAGCGATTATATTAGTTACTAGTTCTAACTCAAATCGGGTAGCAAATTCACGGGCAGCGAAGCAAAAACATGTAATTTAGACATCGCGAAGCAATTACGCCCGCAGGCAGCACACGTGGTGTTAGTTTTTATGGCGTGATGTCATCCTCGTGACTGAGGCATTAAACACTATTGAAAGATATGCTTTGTTCAGTGGAGCTTTAATACCTGTAGGATTATCAAATAACTGATGTGTGTCTGTAAAGCCTTTATTTGCGCGATAAAAAGTCTGAAAGCGGACTGATTAACACCTTCGCTGCGGCAATAAATGTAACTCCTAATTAACATACGAGTTCTGTACTTTTTTTGGAGCTGAACGATGATGTTTTTTGATAATAATACAATATGCATATTATGTACATATGTGTTTAGGGATTGAATTGCTGATAATCGAAATTAAATTATTAAGTTAAAATCGATGATATATTTAAGCGAATTATGTCGATATTTACAAACGTCTGTCAAATCTAACATACCGTTTATAAGTTTATAACTTGATAAACGTTTGTGTCTATTCGTTTTTGTAACATCAGAGTGTTTTTTTTAATTTAATAATGAGAAGTTTTATGAATAAGTTAGTTACTTTTTATAATAATAAGTACTTATATTAAAAAGAACTTCATCATTATTAATATAAGTATTAAAAAGTAACATTCTTAACAATACACTCTTTTTTTTGGGCAGTCGTGTAAAAAGACTTTCATCATTATTCATTAGGTACCTATTACATCAATCCACTTAAAATAAAATGGTAAGCTGAGCTTTTTTAAATTTGCATATTATCCTTGGTTCTACAAATTTTTAGTATTTTTTGTGACCATCAAATTTCTCCTTCATAAGATGTAATCTACGATTAGATTACATTTAGTGGTTTGTAGAAGATTTCGCTTCGGACATGCAATCTGTAATCCCAACGTGATAACGGAACGGCGAGTGAGATACGATGTCGTCTCCAAGATTGTCGATCTATTTCTGATATCTCAATTTGTGTTATCGATTCAATTTGTTGTTTTCTGCCGGTGTATCATGGATAACTTTATCCATCTTTATCCACGTGATAAAATAACTGTCACTTTTTAACACCGTGGTATAAGAAGTGACGGACACCGTTTTATCACGCTGTCACGTAGTCAAGAACGACCATCATATCCTTACAGGATTATTTTCACGGTAGGCTACTTAATATGTTGAAATTAAGTAAAATTTGAAGAATTGTTGTAAGACTCAGGAGTTCAGTGGATTTACTACTTCAGTCGTTGACAGCAGTGCTAAATTTAATAAACATGAAACAACCAAAAATAGTTTTACGGCAGTTACCGAGTTGTTTGTATAAATTCGCGCGACGTAAAAACTAAATTCATTCATGCACTATGTTTGCACTGCAGGTTAGATATTATTAGCGAATGAGAATTGACTAACCTGTTATTTGTCGTGGAATGCCGTTAATCAATCCTTTGCAGTGTTATTTAACATTTCTCACCTTCACTCGTAAGTATTTGAAGCACGTACAGGTGAGAATTTTGGATAATTTTGACTCATGAGTATCTAGAAGCCTAGTCATGAGTCAGTGTCTATAATTCTTATGATCACGAAGAGTTTAGGCTGCTCAAGGCTTTAAAAATGGAAAAAATTATAAGATATATTTTTTATTAAATTAAAAAAAGATTTAGGTAGGTACTTAAATATTTTTACGGTAGCGACTGCTCTCTTACTCGATTATTTATTGTGCTCCACATAACTACAAATTCGGGTTTAAACTTATAAGGCACATGCCTACTTGCCTACCGCGAGAAGATACTCGTAGTATATAAGCCGGTAATATTCGAAACATGCTATTATATGATTTACAGACCGGCGATCGTAAAATGGAAATAATTAGTACTTATTGAGAGGTGCGGAATATGGGCCGGGTTATTAGTGCTTCCTCAATTTAGCTTATTGCACACATTTCGAAACCCGTTCTGCTATTCCACATATGCTCATACATTATGCTCAAACGCTACGCCAGTGTAACTATGACTATCAGATTGGGTACCTAGCGGCAATAGAAAGAAAATAACAAAATAATATCGCACATATATATCTCAAAAAGGATATTTATTGCAATAACAAGTAATACTTATAAACAAAAATAAATAAAGCCTTAAAGTAAAATTTATAAACTAAAATTAAAAACTACAACTAAAATTATAAATAAAAATCTGGCTCCAGCTCGATGCCTTGTAGCAATATGCCAAGAAGACTGGCACGAATATCGGACAGTATACATACTTATTTAATGTGAACCAGCAATTTGAGGACACATGCGGTTTTCTCAAGTGCTCGAGGATTACGGATTACGAAAATTTTATTGTAACGCGTGATGTATCTCTATGTTAATAGTTTAATACCTACTTGTAGAGTTATTTTACAGTTAGCAAGGTACAAGTTGCAGAACATTCTCAAAAATTCAGTAACATTCTCGGGAATTTCCGAAAACTTACACCAGAATTTAAATTTTTCCAATGAGAACATTCCCGATGAGAATTCTCAAAAAATGTACTATTACTATTATTTTAATAAACTCGTAAATAAGACAGTCAGTTAAAATAATTGATAACGGCGGTGTCCAGCGACTTCCTGAATATTTTTTTATGGTTCGTAAAATTTAAGTTCTGAGAACATTCTGTACGGAAAATTTCGCAACTTTGGAAACTTCTCCTTGGTGCATTGCTATTTACAGTTCACTCACGCGAGATCTTTATTAAAGTCTACTCTAGTAATGGATTGTAAATGGTGTTAGCTTCAAAGAAAAATGTAAACTTTTTTTTTTTTATTATGAATGGGCTTACTCATGGCCACAGACTAGCCGAGGCGTAGACGTGGCCTACGATGGAGCGAGCTCGCCCAGAAGGTGCCATAAGGTGCTGATTTCGTATTGACTGGCTTTGCCGGTGACTTTTAACAAGAGGGCGCACTTAATTCTGGTAGTGCCTGAGCGTTCAAATAACATACACTAGATGAGCGTGTGTAATAATAATAATCCTGAATATTTTAATGAGCGCGCGTTACAGGGGCAGTTTTATCGCTTAATTAGCTATTAAATTAAAGGTGATTGACCGTGCTAATTGTCGTAGATTATAGTTGAGATCGGTAACTAGGAGAAATTATGCACGTAACGATAAGTTGTGTATTAACTTGAATTGTTACCTCCATTTTGTTGAATTTAGGCGCTTTTTCTTGTGTTTATGTTCAAAGGTATAATATTGTTAATACGGATTTTATTTTTGCCTTATTACACTTATTTTTTCGTCACTAGCGTAGGTGTAATCATTTATTGCAGAACGAAGCGCTCATAATTATCTGACGCCATCTTATTTCATGAGCCATAAGGGCGTGTAATATATTTAGACGTGCTTCTTTTTGCATTATAGGTAGTAGGTAGTACAAGATATTATTACAGGTAAGTACTATGGTTGATTCTATCACATCACATCCATAAAAACAACATAAAATCATCGCCTGGTATTGCCACGCCGCTTTGTTGATTAGACGCGAGAACGACCATTGCCAAAATTCGCTGCAGTTTGTGATTTGTACCACGCGGCTGCAGTTTGTGATTAGTCCCACGCGAAGAGCGCGCAGTAAATCGCACTTAAATACACGTCGCTCACCTGAACCGTTAAAAAGCGCGTATTTCTGTTTGTTTTATTTACTTTTATCGCTGCTTACGTACATTTGGACACGGCATTATTGCTTTGCGATGGTCCGCTGGCGTTGTTCGCTTGAACCACTTAAATTTACATCTGTGCCACATCTTGATTGTGTTTTACACAAGGGTCTGTAATCAATGTTTATTGTTGTTCTTATTTAAAATAAACAATTGAACACATGCTAGTTTTACAACACATTGCAAAATATTGCGCATTTTTGTGACTGTCTTATATTGTCCCATTGCAAAATCGACAAAACGGGGTTGGCCTGGCCTGTCGTCTTGCCAATTAGATTTACTTCGCGAGAGGTTTATAAGACATAAAAGGTGTTATCTATTTTTTTCGTACACAGTAAGGAATATAATTATGACTATTAATACTTTCCTAATTATGATATAGGTACTAATGTTGGGGTTTTTTATTTCAGGTATGCATTTTAGAAATCGTGATGAGTGATGCAACATACGACAGGTGCCTATACTGTTGTGGCGTAAAAAATACGTAGTAGGTACCTACTTAGTAAATTCAAGATGTTTCTTCAATGTTTAGCCATAGTATGTGAAGTAAATTATGTAGATCATAGTATAAATTTGTAATCTGGGTACTATCCATATCTACCCAACAGAGCCATAGAGTTATACTTGCAGACTTAACTGTAGTACATATTCATTGGCTTAAGTTGATTAATGTTGTCTTGTTAAAAACGTAATCTCTCATTTAGATTATCTTAAACAGTCATGAAAATACCCGTTACCGAACATAACTATAGCGATCTTTGGAAACGAAAGCTTATTTTCGTTTTCAATCTAAATGTAGCAGCATTTTCCATCAGAGCCGAGTGTTGCCATCGTAAACGCGAGAGGATCGTATCTGTGCTTTCTCCGCTCGGTCCTAATTGGGCCAAATTGCCAGTTGCGTCTAGCTAGGGTTGCCAGCTCTGCTCGAAAATAGGTGCAAATACCGTGCTTTCGGGCTGCTAAATTTTTTCTGCCCAGTCACTTTCGCAGATATAACTAAACTACCGTGGATTAATTTACTTTATTTTTTACCACATTCATCCCCATGGTCTTCACTGTTGTTGATGTAATTAATTAATCTTCTCATATAGGTATTCATACAAACAAAGATTAATTCGCACAATTAGAAATAGTGATTGATTCTCGATAGAAACAACTTTGCAGGTGATTGTACGTACATAAATTAGAACAGTAATTAAAATATTCGTAAAATAATCAAATTCAATTAATGTGTATTCAGTTCAGGCCCCATAAGTAATCTAAAAGCTCTTATTTTCCATATATAAAAGTATGATGTACTGTTTCTTGCCTTGAAGGCCAATTCGAATTTATATTTGGGTATCTAAATGATGTAATTTATCATTCGCTCATACTTAGCGGGACCCACTACACGGGCGAATGATAGCAAAATGACAACATTTGATGTCGAAATGTCAGTTACAATATGCCTTTTGGTTTTAGATGCCAGAGTAAGCCAATAAGCTTGAAAAGTCAAGCACTGGTTTCTCGATACCTACCGCTTAGAATCGATACGGATATTTCAATCTTGCGTAATTCTTCTAAATGACGATTTGTGCTGATAATATAAAAAAAATCTAAAAATAGGTATACCTGGTCCAGCTTCTGATAACCCTTACGTCGGGTCTATACCTATCTATTTAATTTATCTAAAGCTTCACAAATAGCGATCCTCGTGATTGGCAACGGGCATTCAACACCCGATTTGGACCACAGTCTGCAACTTGATGTTGTTTACTTTGAAATAAGTACAGACTTTTTTTGCTAGAATTTTTTATTCAGGAATTCTTTTCGCTTAAAATTGTCTGGTGGCGCTAATAGTTATTTTGCGATTGTCTATATTCATTCATATTAGACATATTCGTACTAATTATTAGACTCGAATTATTATTTTTTGTTTTGACAACTATCTAGTTAATTCAGAATTAGAAAATAAGAAAAAGAAACGGACAGAACCGAGATTCTATTACGTTGCCAAATTTGGTACAAACATAAACATTGATATGGTAAAACAAGAATTGTTATTTCTATATGGTGATGTTTTGATTGGTAATAATGATTTGTTTATTTCGCGTAGGCTTCGACTGTAGGCGGGGTTATTACCAGATCGCGGTTTTTCGACCGCATTTCGAGACATTGACTCGTTTCTCTCGGCCACAAGGAGTCGTGATCGAAGAAAGAGTGGATTATCTTAAACGTTTCTAATATACTTAACTTGTGTTCAAAGATTTTCATTTATAAAAACAATAAATAATCCATCCATTTTGAAATAATTTGCAATGAAGTTTTAAATGACTACGAATAATTGTGTCATATCCTCTAGCCGCCCAGACGTCAAACCTTGCCAAGCAAAATTAAATTTTATTTTGTCAACACAAAGTTCAAATTAGAATGGAACATGAGACCTTTTCATAGGTCTCTGGGCGGCTAGAGGATATACAAGCAAAATCAGCAACATCCACTTTTTACCTGTGAATGTTACTGACTTTGGTTCTATGTATATTCCTGCTTATACCTATATGATACGAATATCAATAACTTTATCTTATTTAAAAACTTTTAGACACCCATATATTTAAACGCGTTACATAAAAATAGCAATATTGAAAATAATGAGATAGCAAACGCATCTGATACTAACTTGTGCGGGAAATAACACTATTAAAAAGCTATCCCGTGCCACTAAAACTCATTGATTAGCATGTTTATGGCTTTCTGTAAATCTGTGCCCACACCAGAGGCCTTTATTCAATAAAATAATAATCAAATAACAATTAAAGAAGAATTTTAATTTTAAGTGATACATAACATGTTGGTATAATGACATCACGTTGATTTGAATTTTACTATCTAGTTATGTTAGGAATGAGATGAAAATTTAGTAATAAAAAGTTACTAATTTTGGGTTTTAGGAGTATTGAAACATAATACGAACACAGTTTTTTTTTGGGTTTATTGAAGGAAAATGTACATGAAAGATCATTAGTGGACACGAAGTAGCTGATTTGTTCGAATGGGGGGTGGGTGACTGGTCAGTTGGTTCATATCCCCAATAAAGTGGGGTTATAAAGCGTTTTATGAAAATTGAAATGATTACCGATCGGGCACGCACGGCCGCGTTAACCCTTGATTAAAATAACTCATCAAAATGACGTTCTGTTTAGGGTTACGTTGTGCATGTGGTATCGTTTTTTATTGAAGTTACAATCATCAAGTCACAATATCATAGTATAGTTAAGTTTGGTACTTACCTACGAGTATAAGTATAATTTTATTTGTAAAGTTCAGATTTAATAAACGGACTGTGCAGTAGCAACGTTGCATTCTTACAAATACAAAAAAAAACTCTTGGTATACCTACCTAGAAGTTATAAAACTAATTGTTTATGATCTGTAATGATCTTCCTTAAAGTAACTGATAATTACATAAGTTGCATTATAACCAGAGCTCGGATAGGGTGAGCTATTTGCCTTATATATGACATAAGACATGTCAAATTATAAGGCAAATAGCTCACCCTATCCGAGCTCTGATTATAACTTAGAAAGCGGGATCATTTTGAAAATGGCAACCAACCTTTAAAACCAGAAGCACTTCATATTTTAGCAACACGTAAGCTACTGCAACGCTTACCTTTTTTTGTGGATGAATTTTTTCCTTTGCAATAAGGTTTACAATCAGTTATCAATGTGTACGATAGTACTTAGGTAGTAAACTACGAAGTGCAAATACCGAAGCAACGAAATTATTAATTACGCCCCTTGTTAATTAAGGCGATGAACGCACATTTATCTTGGCGACGCCGAGTTGAGCCAACTTGCACCCCAGTAGGGTTGCACCCTTGCGAGGATGCACCCTTGCACAGGGGTGCAACGTTCGAGACATATAGTTACTGGAAGAGGCAAGGTATAATTTTATGGGTGGACGAAAGCAGGGTTCCGTATTTGACGTCTAGGTTTTTTATTATATAGGAGACAAACCAGCAGACGAATCGGCTGATGGTAAGCAATCACCGTCGCCCATGGATGGAGTCTGCGCGTAAAGAAAAGAGTCGTAGAATGTATTGGGCCCCATACATTCAACGACTCTTCTCTTTCCGCATAGACTCTACATTTAGCGTAAATTTAATATAGTCCTAATGTCGTAACGGCGACCTTTACAATTTTCTCTGGTTACCACTACGTATAGGCAAAGACATATGTAACTTCGTATAAGATGAATAAAGTCTAAGGAAAAAACGTGCCTCGGAAATCAAGAAAAAGTCATTCTCGGATAGATACCGCACCTTTATTTAGCCTATACTCGGCTAGATGGCGTGACGACACCGTTTCATATTTAACAATTTTAACACATAGATATCAGTGAATGATCATTGTATATTAAAATGATATAAAAATAATAGAATCATTTATCCATATATATACATTTTTTTGATAATTTTATACGTTTTCATTTTGAGTTTTAGTCGTGTGTCGATAGATGGCAGTAAATTTACTGTGACTACAAAATTTACAGTGACAGGACCCCTCTACACTATCTATTCTTTTTGGTATAGGTATGGCTCGCCAAACTGGTTTTTTATTCCAAGTGTAATAAATATGTATAATATGATTAATATGTATATGTGCTAATTTGGTTTGTTTATTGTAGCTGTTTGTAAATACTATTTTTTTTGGAAATTATTGCAATCTACACAATTTTCATACAAAGTGATCCGTTGAGTACAGCTTAGTCTCTTCCAGGATTAATTTGCAGTTAATGCAGTCCATATTCGGTGCAAGTGCATTTAATGTCCTCAGTTTGGTGAGTCACCCTGGCTTCTTCGATATATGGCTGGCGTGGGTAAGATAAGACTTAGTAGACGTATAAATTATGAATGCTAAGTATCACGTCTGTATTCCGTTAAATTTACGACTTTTGATAAGGAACATCGTAGCAAAAAAGGCCTTTAAATCTTCTACTACTTATAAACTTATTAGCTATCATAACCATAGAATTTAAATAGATTTTTAAATGTATTTTAGTTTATTCATTCATGAAGCTTGATGTTTATGAACAATAATAGTAGTAATAACAGAACCTAGGTAATTCAAGGTTCCTTCATGCTAATTTGATTATCAGCGATATATATAGTTAATAATATTTTCGTATTTTGTATCAGTATCGTACATCTGTTTGCAAACTTTAACACGCCACTCGTTAACTGAAAAATACAACAAAGTGAGTTATAACTTTTTTCGAGCAAGTGTGATGAAAAAATATATATATATATATGTACTTATCTGAAATATTATGTAATCCCACACTATCACCGAATTAACATAAACTAAGCCTGTAACTTATACATGCAAATAAGCTGTATCTGCGGGGTTTTCCAGGATTACGAGGGAGCCTGTATCACAACACCCTCGCTATAACGTATTCACCCAACTCTCTATTGGCAAAAGCAACCTTGATAAAATTAGCAATAGGTTCAGTTTTCAAGAGGGCGCTGAGACGAGATGTGAGGTTTGGAAAGTAAGGTGTGCGGCGTGGGCTTCGCATTGTTTGTGCTTGAATGTACTTGGGAGATTGTCTTGTTTTGCGTATAAAGTGGGCACTTGAGTTCGAGAAGTTCGAGTAGGCCACTTATTAAGAATTTTAATAAATATAAAGGTTATAAAAGACTCTGGCTTTTGATGTTGCTTTTGAACTAATCACACGGTAAACTATAAATTTGAACAGGAATTCCATTACTTACTACTATCAGTGCTGCCTTATAAATCTTATAATCTTATGCTCAATTTGACAGAATACTACATACATACATACATATAATCACGCCTATTTCCCGGAGGGGTAGGCAGAGACCACGGATTTCCACTTGCTACGATCCTACCTCTTTCGCTTCTTTCACATTCATAACATTCCTCATACACGCTCGCCGGTTTAGGGTGCTCTTGACCTGGCCTTTCTTCAGGATTTCCCCGATCTGATCAGAGAAAGTCCGCCGAGGTCTACCCCTTCCAACTCCCACTTCCATTTCTCCCTCATACACTCTCTTTGTCAGCCTTCTTTCACTCATTCTTTCCACATGTCCAAACCATCTCAACATAGCTTTCTCAATTTTTGTCACTACATCTATATTCAGTCCACACTTTTCCCCTATCACGCTGTTCCTAATTCTATCTTGCAATCTCACACCACACACACTTCTCAACGCTCTCATTTCCACTGCATTCACAGAATACTGATGGACTACTATTCGTTTTCCATAGGTACTACACCTAGGTACCATCTAATTTGTGACATTTCAATCTAGAAACAGATTGTCTGGAAACAGTTTGTCTCATATGTAAGTGTAAGTAGGGTTACCAGATACATATTCGGGATTTCCTGACAAAATTCCTGATTTGCGAATATTTTTCCTGACGCTCATATGAAAATTCCTGTCATCTGGTAACCCAAAATGTATGTGTGTATATTTTTAACCTTTGTCTTAACTTAAACCATGGCCCATTAGAGCAAAGCAAAGTACGTTTTGAAAATACATCTCAAAGATTTATTTTAATATCACGAATCTTCTAGAATAGTTCCTTTCTTATACAGATTGATACATAACATATACCGTATGCTCCTAATCTCTGCACCTTTGCACCTTGGAAGCGAGCCGGCAATCGGATGCGCCCTAACGACTCTCATTACGGCTTGCAAGTCTTACAGCTTCATTAGACATCATTGCTATCTGATTGTTGTACTGAAAGCTGGAAATGCATCGGTATAGCAAAAATAGGTTACTTACGCCCTTTTAAAATGGAAGGCAGATGCGCTAGCTTACTATTGATAGTTCAGTTTGTAGGGCATTACTTATGCGCCTCCCAAAGGCGTACAGAAAAAAGGCAATAAAAATAAATGGCGACTTAATTCATGATCATTGGTCATTTTCAAAAAAGGCAAAAGGAAACAAATATAGGAAACATGTTTAATTACAGTCTTGGTCAAATTCAACTTCTAATAAATAAATGTGTTTGTAAGTATGGAACAGCCCGTGGCACGTACTAAGCAACCCGCCCCGGCTTCGCACGGGTCACACAAAAACTTAATAAATTATATACCTTTCTTAATAATCACTTTATTGAAAATCCGGTCAGCGGTCTATGAGTTTATCGCGAACATACATACACACAAACAGACAGACGCGGCGGGGGACTTTGTTTTATTATAATGTGTAGTGAGAAGATGTCTAGTGTAACTAACCGATGTTAGTTACACTAGACATCTTCTGATCGACGCGCAACATGTAGTGAATCTAGATAGCGATCGATTTCGAACTCCACTCACTGCCTTTATTGTTCTACTAAAGACGTTATTGTCGAACGCGGGTACGTTGGTCAATTTCTCTCGCAATTGTAGGTACCTAAATAATGTTACTAATGTTGAAACACTCTTCTTTAGCTTGGTACAAGATCATAAACGTCTACAAGAAGGCACAAAGAGAATCACTGTATTACATTTAAGTATACATTTAGTTTGATAATGTTGTATCTGATTCACTTACAACCAAGCTGCTCAATAAAAATAGCAGCAAAAACCGTACTGTTTAACGTATAGTAATAGTTATTTGTTTTACAAGGGGGCAAAGTTGTTGTTTAACCGCTCATGCTAATATTGATACCCGAGCAAGAGAAAGACTTCAAAATTGAACCACGAGCGTAGCGAGTGGTTCGAAAAATGGAATCTTGAGCGTTGCGAGGGTTTCAAAGCACGAGGGTTAAACAAAACTTGCCCCCGATTGAAACACAAAATTTTTCACCACACCAACCCGAAGCAAATATTAAATGTAAAATATCAAACAAAATCAAACCAAATCAAATTCAAATAATATTAAATATTATTAAATATTTATCATCCAAAATCATCATTTAAAAGTCAATTCTACCAGCAAACATAAGAAAACAACTCAAAATTTGCATTTGATTACTTTGCCTCACATGTGAATAAAATGCAACTTTGCTATCAGTTTTTGAAGTGCCAAGTAAGCCTTTCCGAGCTGGTGTGGTGAAAAGTTACTATACTATACTATACTTAATGTTAAAAGTTTGGACCAAGAATTTGGTTAAGATTTACTTATCTGCTGTACCCATTGTACTTAGGTACACGTTTTTGCGTTACACGACTTCAGATAATCGTTGAACTAATATAAGTAACTATCATAAACCATGTTCGGTGCTAGAATTAATAACCCAACACAAACTAAGCTGCAGGTGTATCCCATTAGATAGTCCTGCACAAGTTGATAATTGTTTCGCGAGTCAGCTGTTATAACGGGAACGGTGCGCCCGCGCCGGTTGGTACTCGACCGAGGCTGCTATTTAACAAGCTTGTAGGAAGAATTATTTGCTAAAAAGCCATTATGACTTCAGGCTATGAATAGTTTTAATCCTTTTCGCAGTATATTATTTATACTGGTTAGTGCCAGGATTGACTACTTCTAATTTGAATATATAGGTACACGGCTTCCGACTCCATAACTAATACAAACAAACGTGACAGAAAAACGATAAACATGCTTTATGAGAAGTCTCGACATGGTTCCATCTTATCGCATCACGATTATTTTTCTCTACCCATCTTGGGCAACACTAATCAATAGAAACTGCATAAATTTTGCACGTTATTTTCATGATTGATCGAAGCAAATGCCTTTTGTGAGTCTACAATGTTTTTGTTGGAATTACAAATTAAACTAGTCATTTGTCAGGCTTTAAATGCGCAACCCTTTCGTTTTAATGCTAATGAGACTGGGGTCGGGGTCCTTTGAAACGTCCTAATCACATAATGTAGTATTTGTTAGGGTTGTCACTAGATATGAGCGCCGCGCCGGCGCGCCGCCGCCGCCGACAAAATTTTCGCGCCGCCACCGCCGACACTACGCTATCGGCGTGGCATTGGCGTGACCTTGTTAGATAATACTACTTTCATAATCAGATAATATATATTTTATCTAGTTTAAATCTTCAACGGGCCAGTCTTAATAGCTTATAGACATTCAAAAGGTATTTTAGGTCCATATAATTCAAGAATCTCGATGGAAAATTCAAACTTTTTTGTTTGGTAACCGCGCTACTAATGTTAGGGCAACGAAATGACTAATTTTGCCAGCTGGCTAGCTCATCCGTCATTCACCGCTAATTTAACCATTGCAAGCATGGTTGAATGTCATTAAAAGCTGTAAAGGGGGGTTCATTTCAGATATTAAGTGCTTTCACGCCCAAAGGTGGCCATTGCGCGATATCGTTTATACTATATAAAAAAAAATCGTCCCTTTATTCAATACATTTTGCTTGAAATTGAAAAATGCACTTATTTTATCACTTTCTTACAGCAAAAACATGTATTTTAGATAAAATTTTGGTTTGAATTATTTTTTCATTAATCAAAGGTGTTTCAAGGCCACGCCGCCGATTCGCCGCCGCCGCCGACCGATTTTGACCGGCGCGCCGCCGCCGGCTAAATGCCTATCGGCGCTCATATCTAGTTGTCACAAAAGCGTACAGATCGTGTATTCCCATTGCTATCGAGCGCAGGCAAATTGAGCTTTTAGATAAACCAATGTAGTTCGTGGGTTCTGTAACGTGTGTATTTGTAACGTTTGTAAAAGTAAGCGTTGTTAAGTTACCGGGTATGTAATGACAGGACATGGTGATTTGGAAGACACGTGGGCCCGCCGGAGCTATTGTTTGAAATAGGGAATAAACAAAATGCAAATTTTGAGTAGGCGCGTTTCGACTGTATTGTGGAGTTAAGTTGTGGGAAACGACGGAGAAAATGTATGAGGAAGAGATGACAGATTATTATGTATTAAATAAGTATAATAGCAATATTGATACCTGTTAGTCTAGCGGAAGCTAATTATTGTTCTCTTTGGATTGTTCTTAAATTAAAAAGAAGAGATAGGAGTTTTTTCGTCAAAGGCAAAAACGAGTATAACGTGCTTTCCGACAGTCTTAAAGATATATGCATAGGCAATCTAAGAAGATTTTAAGTTGATACCGTTATACCTAACGCAGCAACCAGTACTCATAAATATCCGAACGTGCACTTTAACGTCTTAATAATAGTCTTTATTCAGATCCTATTTGTGAACACATTACCCGTTCCGATATATCCAAATTATCCAATGGCGACTGTACCTGCTTACTGACAAATGTTCACCTGGCGTTAGAAACTCAACACCTAGTTGCATTCAGTTTCATCAGCATTGTTATTCAATTTCAACACCGTCGATATCTAATTTAATACACCTTAACCCACTGATCATGTAGAAATCCGGCAATCAGCAGGGTACCTAGTCTTCAGCACCGCAGGCGGAAGGCAACAATTCTAGCGCTATCTGCAATGCGATCGTACAATCAAATGTCAAAACTTGCAAATTATCCATGTCGTGACTGAACTTTAAGCAATCACCTCAACGCAACGCTCATCAGTACGTGTGCACTGCCTCGGGTGTTACTTCTCTAATATTACAGCTACGTATTTCGAAATAATCAATTGCTATGGAAATTGCGTTGTATTAAACAAGGAAATGTGTAACCTGTGAACTTCAAAGGGCAATTGGACATGTGGTTAGGGAAAAAACCGCGCAGCAATTTTCTTGTTGGAAGGCAATTTGGGCAATTACGGAAATGCCTCTCTTTACTTTGTACTTTTCTTTGTTCTCTGTAACATACCTACCAATCAACCACATGTAGGTACTGGTGACGTGTCAACAAAATGAAACGTGTATTGTGTAAAATACGTAGGTATATGATCTAACGATTATGGAATATGTGCAACGGTCGTGTCTAATGTGCAATGTTCATATGAAAACGGCAGGGGACTTCAAATACAGTCATGGCCAGAGAAATTGCATTTGTACATCTAAATAGATGAATTTAGATTTAATTTGCATTTAGTCATTAACATCCAATATGACTCATTAAGTAATCTTAAAGTTATTCTCCGAACAACAAACATGCAAATACAGCTTTCACAATCCCAATCCAATGCTTATTCACAAGTTAATAACTAGTGTAAAGCTAGAGATCACAGATCAGCAACACCTTCAGTTCGTGCCTCAATTACCGAAGACGTGACCGGCATCTGAGGGATCGGATTTGAATAAGTAAATCACGTCGCATCCCGACTTATTTGTTGCCGAGAGAAAGGGCACAGCTCCGATTCTTGGCCGTGCAATCGCTGCATCTGCTCAGCGGAATCGTCATGGGATCCCAACGGTTTTGCAATTTCGTTATTTTCGAATAATAGACTGTGGAAAGCGAGATACTGAACTGGGTAATGTTTTCGCGTTGAAGTACAGTGATGCCTTGTAGTGCAATAGTTGGGAAGTGGTTTTTTGTTTGTAAACGTTACAAATTGTGTTAAGGTAGAGGTTAGAGAGATCATTTTCATCTTCATATCTTCATTTTGATCATAACGATATACATTTGCGTTGATAGTTGAAGCTTGCTGTAAGTACAGTCAAGTGTAGATGTATGGGTGCATATAACTTGCTCAAAAATATGTCATAGATATAGTTTAATTCGTTAACGTAAGAGCTACACTGAGAGAAAAGTACAACAAAAATATACTTATTAGAATTACAAAAATAAACTTAATCCGGGGACAAGGAGAGTTAACTAATAGGAACAAATTGACTTTTGCAATTTCTATTAGTTCTTGCAATTTCTATTATCTGTTTGTTGAAATTATATTTGGGATTACTGAGCTGTTTGTAGAAATAAATAAACTTTACAGAAATAGTGAAACGTCCATAATTATTACTAAAACTTCATTTATTCCCCCCGTACAGAACTGTTTTTTTTAATTCCTGGTGATGATTTTTTTCTCAGTGTATGGGACATATTTTTGAGTATGATGTGCGCACCCATATTATTACACTGTATATACAGTCGTGTACTAAAGCGCAATATACAACTGCCTCAAAACAATATGTTTTAACAATACCGGCGAATAAATTGATACTTTGTCATCTTTACAACGTACGTGTTTTGATTTATACAGACCATTTCCACTGTCTAACAGAGATGGTAGTTTAGAATCAGCCAATGAATAATTCGTAAACCGTAGGTGTTTCCATGATCATAACTGTTTGTCACTGTCGGATAATTTAACATAATGTCCAGGACACTCTTGAGAGACATCTGAAGAGAAATAGGCTTTTAAAGCAGGTTTACGCCCCTACTTTTACTGCATTATGCATTTCGCTAGACTGGAGCTGATTCTAGATTCGACTTCCGTCACTCATATTCAACAGATTTCACTTGGAACTTACGTGTTGGTGTCCTTAGGCGGAGTCATCTTATGAGCATTTAAGCCAGCTTTCTGGTACAAATTTGCAAAACTTTGAAATAGCGTAGTTATAGTGTAAAAATAAATTTAATAAAGGTTATTGGTTTCATTCAACACAAAGTGAGCGTCAGGGTGGCGGGTGGACCTCAACGAAATATTTATAAACATATTGTACCTTCTGTATACCTCGTTATACTTACTTTAATTTTATTTACTTCAATGATATTGTCCATCCAAAAAATGACATATCCAAGCAGCTTCCAACTGTCAGAAATATGCTCAAGTCACAATTAGCCCGCCGGTAATCAGTTTATAGAGGGAACGGATATTAACAGTGAAGTGTCGACTCAAATTGGGACATTATCCTTACGCAGCAGGTATGTCAACGGCGACATAAAAATTTTATCATCTGGAGAAAGCCGAGCATTAAGGTCGTACGTGAAATTTTCGTATCGGGTCGCGATCGCATCGCATTGACGATTTTCACGCGTGGATGTGCCCTTATCTGGCCATCATTTGCATCCATATTTACTTACTTAAGGCTCTTAGCATACAAAATTTATTTATAAAGCTTTGTCTACGCACTTTCTAAAACAAAACAACTGTCAAAATGACAAAGTGACCACAGCTTCCGGTATTCAAATTTCCATATAATCTGTGATTAATTTAATTTACTAAGTCTCTTTGTTCCCGTTAGCTATCACTATCATCAATCAAGCTTGGAGACAAAGACATTGGTTTTTATTATTAATAAGTTATGTTTGCATGTTGACAAAGAATATATCGTAAGTAGGTAGCTATAGCCGGGAGTTTGTCAAGCGACATGCTTTGCATTGCTTTAGCCCTCTCATTGTCCACTGGTAATGAGACGTAGCAAGAAATGAACTTTTTTAGAAAATGACATGTATTTAGTGGCATACAGACTTTTAAAATATGTCATTGATTAGATTTTGCAATGATATTGCTCGCAGCGTATCTTGCTCACGTATCAAAATGATAAAATATTGATGTCAATTTGTAAGTTTGAATCCTCCTCGTGCAAAAATTGTAAACTTATTTCTAGTTAAAGTAACAAACTAGACGAGAGATAAAAATAATCGCCAAAAGAGCTCCTAATGTGTTTATTGTCCATTATTATTATTTTAAAACGAATGAAATAATGGTGACCTTAACTCTTTGTTTTACAACGATGCCTCATATCGCGACATCTGTCGCGCGTGAGATGTTAATATGCCCGCGACGCGACAGCTTTGTCGCGCCGACGATGCGTCTATCCGCGGCTCCATCGATTTCACTTAACGCACTTTGCGTTTACCGTTATAGGACGAAATGCGTTTTTTTTCACGTGGCTGATTAAGATAACATTCGTCATTCATGTAGATTGACGCTAAAACATGTTAAATTGGCTCTTAATATGAGTTTTACACTTTGAAACGCATTGCACACCCTAAAAACTAATTTGAATATTGCTTGCCCTCTTATTGCATGACATATTTTTACTTTTACGCTAAAGGTAAGTACACAGTCATCAGCAATTCTTAATAAATCAAGTATCGATACACCTAGGTACCTACTTATGATCCCGAATTATTTTCCTAATTATTTTTTGTGAAACATTTGAAGGGATGTTTACAAAAACAACATAACTGACTGCACTGGTTGACACCTGAAACGATTAACAATGTACTTAAAAAAGTGTCAACCGCTCTAAGCAGTTGTTGTTGTTTTTGTAAACATCCCTTCATTTGTTACGATACATATATTTCAAAACCTAATTTTAAATAGCTACGTGTTTTGATCAACTCTTATTCAATAATGGGTTTGTTCACTTTTTGGTTTCTTCGCGAAAGTAAATAACAGAGTCACTGATTGGGTGATGGTGCGAAAAGTTAATAAAATGGCAAATTGCTTTTTAGTCTACACAATTAACTGCCCATAAGTAAACGTTATTCCAACGAGATAGCTATCAATCACTAGCTATAGGTATATTGCTGTTAACTGCTTTATGTTGCTGTTAACACTTCGTATTCGTACACAATTATGTGGGCGCCATATAATAATGCGTTCAGCTTTCGCCTTTTTAACTCTATTATGACACGGGGAAAGCCCAACAAAGGCTCTATCAAAATGCAAATCAAACAGTTTTTATGCCATTCGCAATAAAATGCGTAGAGAGATCGATTTGGCAAAAAATCCATCATTGTTGTTAAGTGAAAGCTGAACTTGAATAGCGTTTACACCACATGTCATTACCGTTTAGAAACATCATCATGTTACTTATACTCGGAGCGAAAATAATCTACACATTGTACTACTTATTCGGTATTGGCAATTAATTTTCCACTATTGTAAGCAGCTAATTTAAGTATGGCTTATGTTTTATGTTTCTGTCTATATAGGTAGGTATAATGCCGAAAAACGTAAAAGAGTACAGATATTTAGGACTTATTAGGACTCCTTTTTGTTTAAATTTTCCACAAGGGTAAAGACATTGGTGAAATTGGTAGTCACATTTTTGGTTTCGGTTTATAGTTAATATCTGGGAGACCGAGCTTTGCATATAAAAACTCAAAAATGCGCGTTTTCCCAGAGATAAGACCTAGCTAGATCGATTTATCGCCCCCGAACACTATACGACCAACGCCCCCATATAGCAAATTTCATCAAAATTGTTAGAGCCGTTTCCGAGATCCCCGAAATATATATAGGTACATACATATAAATAAATAAATAGACAAGATTTGCTCGTTTAAAGGTATTAGATAGATTAGATTATTACTGCTATATCTAGGCTCAGATTCCAGTAAACCTTCCTCCATTCCGATCCGATCAATTGTCTAATTTATCATATGTAGCAAAAGACAACACTATCACCAGTTGTTCAGTAAAAAGATGCAAAGCGCCGTTGTTGCAATGTCAGTAACGGTAATTGACATATGCGTCCCCTCGTGCCCGTTTTACACGGAAAGACATGTCGACATACATGCACGCACGACGCACCCAATTCACTAAACATTCTTCCCGTGTAGTCTTCAAATATTCACCAATAGCAATACATCAACCCTTTGCCAATATGGTATTCACCGCACGTAGCTCCGGGGTGGTCCCTACCCTTGCTCTGTGTCTACAAAGTCCCTATTATAACGGCAAAAGGATTGTTATTGCCTGGAGATTGTGCGTGCCTACATTTGTCCATAATTATCTAGGGTGTTCCCTCACCTAGCACAGGCGATTCGAATGCATAAACCAGTATAAATTCGATCTGCGATTACATATATTTACTACAGGCTTCGAGGTCATTTTTCTTGTTTCTGTAAAACACTACACACGTTATAATGACAGTTTTTGTTCTATCATTATGTCGCGAAGGGCCGATAATATCTATAAATCTACGTGTGGTTTGTCGGACATAAATAATTAAGCATATTTCACAGTTGGGGCTGCGGTCGGTAGGGCCCAGGAATTGACATTAGTTTGAAGCATGATACCTGCATGTAAGTTTATTGCGTACGTTTACATTACACCAATTAAAACGTTAATTACGTTTACACGAATTCAATAATAGTTTTAATCGTACGTATATCATTTCTTGTTTTAGTCATTAAAATAATAATAGACAAGCAGGAAGCGTTTTTGCATCAGACAACCGCAAAATTGCAAATAAATTACGTGGTCGCATAAAAAAACAATAAAATCTTTTTATTATATATTCATATCGTAAAACTGCTTTCACGCTGTTTGTTCAGTAAGTGGCCATTATTATTTTATTAATGTCCTGTTACCTACCTACCCTAAATACAAAACAAGTTGTTCCGAATTTCCGATTAAGATTTAGATTTATTTATTTCATAATATGAAAATAATATGATAATCTTGATCCTAGTTCAGGACTGCAGATACTTATGGGTGAGTTCGCATATTACAGTCGTTTTGCAGTATTTGCATGCAGCGCAAAGAGTAGTTGCTGCTAAACCTGCTAAAATTTGAAACAAAGGCCGAATTTTCGATATATTTATTTACACAAATATCGGTTTATATGTAACTTAAACACATTTCTGTGAATATAACAAGCGATCAATTTCAGTATCTTCTATAGTTTCCAATACAATACAATATTAAGTATAAACCAAGGCCAAAAGTCTCCGATCAAGTCAGATACAAAAGTTAAAATCACAAGCACAGGATGTTGAAAAGGTTGCGGCATTTCAAAATGCATTTCCTTGAGCGTCTTATTCATAAACAAAAACCGGACAAGTGCGAGTCGGACTCGCCCACCGAGGGTTCCGTACTTTTTAGTATTTGTTGTTATAGCGGCAACAGAAATAAATCATCTGTGAAAATTTCCACTGTTAGCTATCACTGTTCATGAGATACAGCCTGGTGACAGACAGACAGACGGACGGACAGTAGAGTCTTAGTAATAGGCTCCCGTTTTTACCCTTTACAGAACTCTTAAAAATGTTTCGAGGAACTGTTACATTTACTCGGAACAGTGAAAAAGTTATCTTAATAACATCTTATTAGTTGAAAAAATATAACAACCGCATTTTATTGTTGTGGAAGCACGTTATTGTATTCAAAATTTATGACCCATACATGTTTCCGCCTGAATCTGGTTCATTAACAAGTTAACAGTTTTGCGTTTTTGTGGTACCATTGTCACTTTTTTTTGCTTGAGATAAAATTTGTCGGACTTCTCAGGATCTACGGAAGAGAGATTGGACAATACTTATGCCAGGCCGGAAAATAATAATAATCAAATAGATATACCTGTAGTGTACAATGGTGCTCAAAAGTAACTGAACGAGTATTTGATGTTTAATAACAGATTTTTAAAGGCATATTTATCTATGTAAGTACCTATGAATATAAAAATTAATATAGAGACATTGATGTTGCAATATTTATCTTAACTCAATTATGATATTTATGATTTCCAAACCCCAGGGGGACGTCCCTTGTCAACCTTCTACCCTACCAGCATTAGTATTTTTTCTACATCTCATTAAATGCATAGAAAATCTTAATTTACAGTCTTTGATCTGCCCCTATTTCCTTATCTAAAGGGACCAGTACTAACTCTATTAGAATTACCTATTCAAAATCCCGCTTCATCACCCCAGAATTTCTGTGAAAAGTTCATTTTCACAAGCCGACACTAAGAAAACTCGTACGAAGGAAATGGGTAACATTTCCCCCTTTGAGCTATATTCGCGTATACATAGGTATTAATAATAAAGGAAAATTGCTACCGCAGGCTACTATCAGAATCAAATTGCGTGGGGCAGAGCACGCGACCCTAAGCAGTCGATTTTGTAAAACCACAATAATAAGTCCTATCGCTAAGCCAATAAGTCTGAAATTACAATGTCCAAGTAATATTAAAAAGGTTGTATACATCGCAAAGCGCATGCGTTCGTTTTGGAGCGAAAAACCGTCCACAGTGTTGTCATAGCAATGACGCATATTGCATCGCGCGAGCTCTTTCTACTCGTAATTTCCTTTGTAAACGCTGTGTTTTCTTTGTGATCGTTAAGTTGTATTGGTTATCGGTTTATAAATTGCTAGTTACATTGTGTTTAAGATCCTAAGCCTTTGTTCCATTCAAGTGTGGGCAGTGAGTGAACTCTGCGGGTAATTTACGTTTGAGGTAAATCGTTTATTTGCTGCATCGGTTTTCTTTAACGTTTGTTTTATCGGTTCTGCTATCTCTTGTTTGTAGATTAGAATAGATATCTTTAAACAGTTTGTTTAGAAGTTCGTCATGGTTGAAAAGGTTATTCACCTCACGCTTAACTAATATGATAATATTGAAATGATTAAACCAACTGTTGTCAGCAGTTTTGGAAAATGTTAATGTACCTACTTATTAGGTATCTTTTTAAACCAAGAGTAATAAGGCTGTTATGAACCAGTGAGCTTGTTATGTTAGGCTCTTCGTAAAACGCACTTTAATTTTAATAGTAGCTACATTAGCTGCAACCCATTAGAAATTTTAATTTTCCAAGCTTGTCTAGCTTTAATATTTTTTTCTGTAATAGACAGACAGACACGGAAGTACCTACTCCCATTTATCGCCATCTTTTCAGAATGATGTACAATTAACCTACTCTTAAGTGTAGGTACCTACGTAAAGCACTTAAATTATGCAAAGAGGGCAGCACCTTAAACGGCCCTGTCAGTCAGCACCACCCGTCTGTCGCCATAAAACACAAACTAGTTCCAGCAGGAGTCGGTTAATTAGCACGTAATTAATTCCTCCGGTTCAACCTGTCCTTCGAACCCTTCCATTCAATGCTATGTGGATGACATCCCCTTAAAGAGTCATACATATCTCATTCAAAATGTGTAATAACTTATTTCCTTTCGTGGTCATGTATTAGTAGTTCCCTCCCTGTTGAAAAATGTGAGCGGACAGGATAAACAAGCTGTGGCGTTAATTGTGGAACCTCAAAATTTGGGATAAAGTCGTCAAACGACATAGCTTCAACAAATGCATTTTTGACTGAACACATATTGTTTGAAAATACAATTAGAACGTTATAAAACATTATGGCCTCTGCATTTAATATGCTATGACTATGAATTAGAAAAAGGTGTAAAGTAAAATGTAGGTAGATATCTAATGTACCTAATTAAAATTATTTTCAACCTTCAAAAGATTATCCTCTGAATACGTAGGTGATAACAATCAAAACCTCGTAGCAATTTAATAAACATAGTTTTACCTTAAGGAAAAAGTTGTAGTAAGTTTTTCCTTACATTAAAATCTATTGCCTTACGCAAATCCACTAGGGCAGCATGATTTACAAAAACTGCTCTCTGACTAATAGGAGAGCTCACTATGTTAGTTCATGTTTTATTCAATATGAAGGAAGAAATGGCGCGGTTGGGATGAGATGAGACATTGCTAAAAGTTGTGTAATCTAATGGGAAACATGTTTCTTTCGGCATGTTTTGCATGTCAACATGTCCTAGAACAATACATACTATGTATTTGTTCAGTTTTGACAACAGTAGTAGAGTAGAAGTTAAAAACATTGAAAAGTTTCGATTTATTCCATAAATATTTAATCAGTAAAATGAAGCTAACGACAAATTCAAATCCATACAAGCCGTCTGAGTTTCAATTGTTTCAAATATCGAGAAATACATGGGTACATTCGAAAAACTTTACTTACTATCACTTTTTCAAGAGTCAGGTAATTAATAACGGTAGCAAACCTTTACACACGTAAACAGGAAAACAGAAAACCAAAAAGTTACGATAACGGCTAAAATTCGAACCCGTCGAGTTCAAAGCCGCGAGCAATCCGGTTTCCAAAAGTGCTCGCCGCAGACGCAGTGTCGCCCGGTGCAGCGCGGGAAACTCGCAGCCACGTGCACGCTCACCGAGTTCAACGCTCAATGCATAGATGGCGCTATCTTTCATTTATGTATATCCTTTCTTGAGAATAATATAATATGTATATATTTTTATGTGTATGTAATGTAACTTATTTTAACTTCAAATATTGTATCTAAAAACTGCGACCTTAAAAGTGAACCATTTGTTTTTGTTTTTCCTGGTGTAAATAATGTTTTTCCTCTTTCAAAAAGACTGAAAATATTGTTATTACCTACACATATGTAGATATATATCACTTCAGGCGCAGTTATATGTGTGCCAAAAATTATCAAATATGATAGCGTTCAAATTCTCTGCTATTAGAAATGTGACGGCAAATTATCTAGAATCTAGTATATATATGTATATTAAGTAAGTATTATACACGAGGTTTATTATATTTTATAGTTCTTCAAGTGAAGACGTGATTTGAAATACGTTATAAACGTCACCCCTCGTTAAATTGGTATGGGGATCGCATGATACATCGTTATTTCCAACTCAAACAAATGCTTGTCAATCGCTCCCTACTTGAGTTGGAGTGCCTCGTTTATTTAGTGCTCAGGGGAATGTTTTAATAGCCTAAAGGCCCTAAAGTTTATTTAGTGTTTTTTATGATCCACCTGTCATCTCGCACGAGTTTATTGGTAGAGTCTGGCAAACGAAAGTTGAACCCAGTAGTTATTTGATTGGCAACACTTCGTTTGATGTCATCACTATGTCAGCTGTCATGTAATATGTCAGTTGCGGTGAAATCGGAGAAAATTTGCGACTGTTCTTTCTAGTTTTCAACGGAAACTATGAATAAAACCATAAGAAGTAGTGTACGGCGGGTTTTATTTACTATGCTAAGTAAATATACCCAAAAACAAGAAGAACATGAAGCATTGTTTAACCAGAAAATGGGATGTTTACAAGTCTTAACCAGTTTTATAGGTTAGTTTCATTTTAACATTCATGATACTTATGATGCTTGAATGTAATGTTTAAGTTGTAGCAACGTTAATATATTATGCTTAATTTGATTGCAGAACGATTTGACGCTAATGAAGAAGGAGTTGTAGAAGTTTTGGAAAACCTTAAACAACTAAAACAGTTGGAGGAAAAAGAAGTTTTGTCTCATAATAAATATTTGCAAGAAATTTCTTCACTGACTGGTGGGTAATAGTGGTTTCAATGTGAAGATTTATAATGTTTTTACCAATTTAATAATATATCAGTTTGTTCAAAGAAGTTATAAATTCAAATTGTACTCAAACTAAACCATTGACAGAATTTTATATATAATATTTTGAGCAAAGAAGCAAATAAGTACTGTTAGATCTTTACATGACACAGTGCTACTACAACTTAAATATGGTTTGACTAATTACTTGCAAGAACATTTTTAGTCTCAATTCATGCTTATTTACTTTTACAAGCTTTTATTTAGCTGCACCTGTCCCAGTGCCTGTAATCAAATCTTGCAAGTTAAATTTGACCAACTTCACTGTCTCTGATTCTGATTGAGTTGATATTTGCAGTGAAAATATTATTATTATTACCCGTCTAGAAGTCACTTTACAGAATGAACTAAGAAAAGAACAGTCGGCAATAAAAGCTTGTGTCAAAAATTAAATAAAAAATAAAACTTGTTACAGAGGTTAGTGTCTCAAGTCTGAAACGAATAATTAAAGAGGGCCAACAAAGCGGTGGAGTCTTCAGAACACCGGGCAAGAAGCGACCTCATCAAGCTACCGTTTCTAACTTAGACAATTTTGATCTTCAAGCAATCAGGAATAAAGTCAACGAGTTTTATATTGTAAAAAAACAAATTCCGACTCTTAGGACCCTTCTGGCAAATTTGAAAGAAGATATAGGTTTTGTTGGCTGCAGAGAGACATTACGTAAAATATTATTGAGTAATGGTTTTGAATTTAAGCAGAATAAAAATGAACGTTCTGTGCTCATAGAAAGATATGACATTGCAGCATGGCGTCAAAGATTCTTGAGAACCATAGCAGCTAAACGTGCGGAAAACAAACCAATTATATATCTTGATGAAACCTACGTGCACCAAAATTACAAGCCAAAAAAATCATGGCAGGGACCGTCAACATCTGGGGTAATTGAAAATATTTCTTCAGGAAAAAGATTTATAATTGTTCATGCTGGTTCCGAAAATGGCTTTGTACCCAATGCTCTGTTGACTTTTAGCACTAAATCAACAAAAGCAGATTATCATCATGATATGAATTCCACAAATTTTAACAGATGGTTACAGGAGAAACTGATTCCGAATTTACCAGGACCCAGCGTGATTGTTTTTGATAATGCCAGTTATCATACTGTTCAGATCAATAAGCCTCCGAACACAAACACACGCAAAGCTGATATTCAAGCCTGGCTCCGTGCAAATTCTGTGAATTTTGAGGAATATTTTTACAAGGATGAGCTTTTGGATTTAGTAAACGAACACAAAACAAAACCAATATAATATATGAGGCAGACGAAATTCTCAGAGCTCATGGTCATGAAGTTCTGCGACTCCCACCATATCATTGTGATCTCAACCCGATCGAACTCATTTGGAGTACAGTAAAACGGAAAGTGGGTAGTAAAAATGTTGGTAGATCAGCTAAAGAATTGGAAGAAATTATCAAAGAATGTTTTGACAGCATAACTTCGGCAGAATGGAAGAAAATGACTGATCATGTCCTTCATGTCGAAAATCAATACAAGGAAAAGGATGGAATTACAGATGAGATGGAAAGTTTTATAATTAGTGTCCGTGATGGTGACTCTTCCAGTTCAGATGAATCTACAGTAGTGATATCTGAGGCAGAATATTTAGAATCTGAATTTGATTATTCTGAATAATAATTAAAAATAAAATAATAGTAATTATTTGCTGTATTTATTGGACTTAACCTTTCTATTCCAAATGTTTTCATGATAGTACCTAACATTTTCTTCAAAACCCATCATTGCCACAACATTTTACTCGTATTAAGCAGGTTTGGCTATATTTTTGAAATGAAAAGGCCGTACTTCACATGTATGTTTTACTTAAGTATATAAATTAGGACGAAGCTATTCGTTAGAACGAGATAGTAATATTAATCTTTTATACTAACAAATATGTATGTACGTAATTACGTAAGCAAAACTTACAAGGGTAAGAAGTCCGTAAAAAATATTAAGTACTGAAAATAATATAAAGTATCAAGATTATGCAATCTTTGTAATCAAAGTGTTGCCTGCTACAGATTTTTTGAAATTACCGCGGTTTTGCAGGTTCAACTTTCACTAGCCAGACTCTATTGTACACGCACTTTCTACATCGTCTAATTGGTCAGTAGTCTTTAAGTGTACGTCTAGATACGCTATCGATGGATACGTATATGGCAGTGTGAAAAGTGACGTTTTTGTTTGAAGAAACGTCGCTTTTGGAACTGACAGATCTAATTGATATCGTATCTAGACGTAATATTGAAGTATAAACTTCGAATCGGGCCGAGAGTAGGTAGGTAAGTAAGTATTCTAGGTTAAAAAAGAAACTATTAAGCTTAATGCCAGGCATTATTCACGCTTCAGCCGGCCTAGCCAAGGTTACAATCGCTATCGCTTCGACAACGAAAAGCATTATGTCTCTCTATCACTCTTCCATATAAGTGCGACAGTGACAGTTGCGTTTCGATCGCTACGGAGCGTAAGCGATCGGCATCTTGGCTACGCGGCCTGGTTAGGACTTTAGGAGCTTTGTGACCTATGTAGAAACTTATCGATAGGTACCTAGGTGGTTAATGTTAGAAATCGCGTTGTATTTAGATAATAATCTACTCAGGGAACACTGATTGTTATGAATTACGACCCTTGATCGTAAAATTTTAATTGCAAGACCGTGCGAGCTTTTTGTTTGAACTATTTACATACTTTGAACGTTGAACGTACATAGGTAGATCTTGCATTACTTGTCACTATCACATAGATACCATCTTGTTGTCTAGGCATCACTCTAGGAAGGTAGTCACGGGTTTAATTGTTGAGCCATTTAGGGTTTAACTATTTTATTATACGGCCCGTTTCGAACTTTAAGATACGTCAGTTAATAGATCTAGACACGATATGGATTAGATATATCAGTGTCAAATGTGAGGTTTCTTCAAACAAAAACGTCACTTTTGACACTGACGTATCTAATCCATATCGTTTCTAGATCTATTAATTGACGTATCTTAAAGTTTAAATCGGACAGCTAGTCTGTGATCGACTGATCGTACTCTATATTTTCTGATCGTTTTACATTTTTTGTATGTTAACGTAAAAGTTAAAGCACTAAACAAGAAACTGTAATTGTCAACAGATTGGCGCGCACCAATGGCCGACGAGGAGGCTCGGGCGCGGCGCGCGCCCGCGCCGCCGCCGCGGCAACCCGCGCGGCCGCCGGACCCGCGCCCGCGCACCCTCCCCCCCGACACCCCTGCCAACCTCCCCGCTCCCCCGCGCCTCATCAGACCCTCCGAACACCTGGCGTTGGTCGAGTGGTCGGAGCGGAGGCCGCATCCTCTGTGCCCGACCGTGATCATCCAAGGTCCGAGGCCTGCTGTTCCACGTCCCCCTCCTGTACATAGGCACGTCGCGCCCCCGCAGCCAAGGATGCCAGCTCCTGTGCCTCAAGGTCATGCCGGCCAGCAGGTCATGAGGATGCCGCAGCAAAGGAGAGATATTCAGGTAGGTCTAGTTTTACGTTTACTAATGAAACGTTGATTATGACTTCTTCTTCTTCCTCGCATTATCCCGGCATTTTGCCACGGCTCATGGGAGCCTCTTGACAACTAATCCCATGATTTGACGTAGGCACTAGTTTTACGAAAGCGACTGCCATCTGACCTTCCAACCCAGAGGGTAAACTAGGCCTTATTGGGATTAGTCCGGTTTCCTCACGATGTTTTCCTTCACCGAAAAGCGACTGCAAATATCAAATGATATTTCGTACATAAGTTCCGAAAAACTCATTGGTACGAGCCGGGGTTTGAACCCGCGACCTCCAGATTGCAAGTCGCACGCTCTTACCGCTAGGCCACCAGCGCTTCAGACTGTTGATAATTATGACTATACTACGCTAAACAAGCTAACGCAAAAAGTGTCTGGAAACTTCTTGTGGCTTCTTCGTATATTTAAAAAAAGATGAATCAATTGAACTATAATATTATAACTACCTACTTCTTACTCAATCGAGACTAACCTCAATTATACATACCTATGTTGTTACTTCAAACCATGCTAGAAGATCGCTGCACTTAAAAACGATTAGGATATTTTATGTAAGTACTCAATACTTCAGCGTTCGAAAAATATTGTTTACATATTCGTAGATTCCTTTTTCCAACAGTCAGACAAAAGCAGAATAAAAAGGAAGTAATAAGCAGCAATACTTCATTAACAGCCATAAAATAATATAAGCTTCTACGTGTTCGAAAGTTTAGGATAGTTTACTAAAAATATGAAACGAACGCGGCCATTTCGTAACGTTATTTGCAAAACTTTCATGCCGAGAATCCAACGGGGAGAACGGTATTGACTGTTAAAAGTTAATAACAATGCTGAGCTTTTTTAATGCGGGGGTATAACTTTTCTCGCGTATTTTTTATCGTATAAACTGCGTCTACCGGCTTACTGGGCTGTAATTCCAATTGGGCGCATGCGAGTCCACCGCGTTAGTGACCAACTAATGTTACGGTCCGATTCGAAATTTAAGATTACCTAACAGACGATTTGCACTTTTGCTCATATGAAAATGCGAATGCACAGCCAATAAGGAAAGGATTACAAAATGGTTTCAATGGAATTTAATTAAGTACCTACCTATGTGTGTAAAATCTCTTTTGTGAGTGAACCTGCAAAATATGAGGACACGCATATATTAATCAGCTAACGTCAAAAATTAGTCTGAAGCCGGTGCCACAAGTAAATTAGTTCGTAGGTACATCGAAAATGTTTAAAAATGATATTACTTTACAATTAATTATAAAGTCAATAGGGGTATGTGTGGCTGGTCTTCACATTGGGGTTTCTTTACACATTGATTAGTGTTTATTGAGACTTCTTACATTTACTACTTGCAAGTTAGTTATCCCGCAGCCATACTTACCCGTATTGACCTTACTTCTTCAATCTCATCCGCAATCTTCCGAATGTCGTCGAATTGCGGGTCACTTCTGGATGAGATTGGCTCAGGGATAAGTGGCTAACTCGAAGAGAGGCCTATTCTCAGCACTCTCAGCAGTGGGCGATAAAAGGCTGATATGATTATGACCTTACTCCTCCAATAATTCCTATAAATTATGTAATTGTCACCATTTCACTGGTTGTCTGAGTGAACGACTCTGCGTTCGACTATTTGGAATAAAATCCTTGGTAGCCACGTTCGTAATACGGTAGCCGGTTTAATTCGTAACGGACATCAGATATACGGCAGTTCATGCGCAAAAATGGAGCAAAACCCGCCTCGCCTTTTACGGACACTTTGAATGCATTTTGATGTTGCCTTACGCACTTTTTGACCGCGCTTTTTTGCATTTTAACAATGCTATCTGCTCTCAGCATGTATGTCTCTCGGTTTCCCACACATCTTGGTATTACCATATGTCTGCTTACTAGAATCTCCTCTTGCTGGTTGGAATCATGGCACAAATCGATCGTGATCTGACTAAGGGCTGGCTGTTTCAAAATTAACGTCAGTTATTGAATTATTTGACAAATTTGACAGTTCCGTTAAATTTTATGCTAACCTTTAAACCGATTCGTTAAATGTGGCCAATGTCTATTAAGGTTTTAGAAATTTAACTTTTTTTTTGAAGTTTACAATTTTCTCTATTATCCGTATGAGAGTGTGTTATTGCTATAGGTAAGCTGATTCCAGAGGGCTCTTGCGTACTTAATTAATGTTTTAATATGCACTCATGTATTGCGCGAACATTTCCAGGAAGTTTATCGGGTCTTTGTCAAACTTTCGATTGTTTTGCCTGCGACATGGCGAGTGGGCGAGTCCATTCTTCTACGACCGCATATATGCTAATAATTATCTGTTGACGATGATACGGCATGTTCGCAATCGATACGAAAGCGATAGATGTGACTCACTGTTATACAACACATTGTTTTGGGTGTTGTTGCGATTGCTCACAGGGAACACCAGGTTTTTAGTTGATTTTTGGCACCGCTACCTCAAAGGCTCCAGGCTGGTCAAATTTCCAGAAAGTTGAGCACTTTTCCTACGGCTTATGATAAAATTGGAATGAGCGCCGAGTTGTTTACGGTTTTTTTTGACGCGCCGCCAATTGTGGAAAGTTTTGAGCCTTTGAGGTGTCGATGAAAAGCTCCCAAAATTTTGAAACTCCGTGCAAAGTATTTTCATATTCTAAATTTCTCGAAATTTTCGACGGAAAACTTTCTAAAGTGGAAAATGTATTAAATTCCTGTACATAATTATTTTTCTAAGATTTCTGGAAAAGTTATTGAAATTAAATGAATCCTCCTGCGAACTTTTTGGGAACTTTTTGCAATTTGCACATCTGCAAGCATTCTTACGATATTATTGTTTCAAGGATCACAATACACTGGTTACACCGATCACATGATTCGCTCGCGTCCGACGATCATTGGGAACAAATGCGTTGGCGCCACGCGAAAAACGTGTCTTGTAAATCATTATACTTTACACGTGATCGCAAATCTTCTTTGTGAATCATTGTCTTTTTCTTACATACAAATGAGCTGCGTTTCACTTTGACCGATTGTTCTGGCTCATAAACAGTTGACGCATGAAATCATACGATGGGTCTTATTATTAATATAAAACTCGATTGTCTACAATATACTAGCCTGACCTGATCCTGGTTTATTTCTTCCAAATTATACGACACAGAGCCTAACGCCTATGGAGGAGGCCTATGTTCAGCAGTGGACGTCTTATGGCTGAGATGATGATGATGAGACCCCGACAAGTTTATATTAGGGTTCATACATATATTACGTCACAGCAACATTACAGGGGGAGGGGGAGATCATGCCAAGTGTGACAGTACGTATTAACGACCTAATATCTTTGTCCTATGAAAGAGTGTGACGGGGGGGGGAGGGGTTCTTAAAAATCGAAATGTTGTGTGATGTAATTAATGGATGACGTCCTTAGAGTCGAGTTAGGAGATGTTAACATTCATGTAACATTTTTATGAAAATATGAAGTTTATAATGCACTCCCTCTGTTAAAGTCGATGCAGAGTTAGATTAGACGAACCCTGGTATGTAATTATGAATTTCACCAACTAAATTGTCCGTCTTTGTGTGAGGCCTACGCTGTATTCTCCAGTCCTGGAATAGCCAACCAACTCAATTACGAGGTAATCTTTCACGCGAAATCTCCGTCATTAAAGCGGCACTAAACATCATGTGTTTGAAATCTGGCTGACCCAGATAAAGGCTCCACACGCTAATGACGCGGCCAGACAGGGCGGAGTCGGGCCTTGGCCTAAAACCGCATTGGAGGGACCTGGGTGTTCCCTTTGATGTGCGAGCGCAAGTGAATCTAGTTCACCTTAAGACCTCAAGATCATTAAACAAAAATTCGCACTCAGAAACTGCATTTATAGGCTATACCAGTACACACACACACACACACACACACACACACACACACACACACACACACACACACACACACACACACACACACACACACACACACACACACACACACACACACACACACACACGGCGTCTGACGGCTTTGACAATTATCTGAAAATATTGCACAAATTCCAGTGATTGAGATGGGTAAGCTAATTTGAAAGATTGCCGGACAAGGGTTGCAAAATTACCAAGTATGGTATTCCATCTGTCCAATTTCTTGGTCCATTGTGTATTTTATCTCACTTTTTGCTTAATGAGAGAATGAGACGCAATGACATTGGACCAATATATCGCACAGATGGAATACCCTACCCTAAGGTGAGACTGCGAGAAGAAAGTCCTTCAGATGAAAATGTAATCAAGTGGAATAAGTCTCCTTAGTTTGTGACAACTGGAGAAAGATAGTAGAAGAGGTCAAGACCCTTAATAACCTGAACTACCCTACCCTACCCTACTACCCTATCGCTACCTGAACTGTCCTACTGCTGCTACGCTACCATGTCATGTAGTATTAAAGTTTAATCCTATCAACGTTTTTAGGGTTCCGTACCCAAAGGGTAAAACGGGACCCTATTACTAAGACTTCGCTGTCCGTCCGTCCGTCCGTCCGTCCGTCTGTCACCAGGCTGTATCTCACGAACCGTGATAGCTAGACAGTTGACATTTTCACAGATGATGTATTTCTGTTGCCGCTATAACAACAAATACTAAAAATAGAATAAAATAAAGATTTAAATGGGGCTCCCATACAACAAACGTGATTTTTGACCAAAGTTAAGCAACGTCGGGAGTGGTCAGTACTTGGATGGGTGACCGTTTTTCTTTGCTTTTTTTTTGCATTATGGTACGGAACCCTTCGTGCGCGAGTCCGACTCGCACTTGCCCGGTTTTTTTAGTTTTTCGCTATACCTCCTTCGCACATGGCAAATACAGTTTGACCTGAGCCTTGGATTCGCCAGTTCTTGGTAAAGAGATTGGAATGGCTCCCCCTGGCCCAATTTCGGTCAGTTCCGGCTTTTGACTGTTTTATTTTGCCAATTTTGAGATGCCTTCTAAATGCTCATCAAGTTTTCCGAAAGCATCAACTCTGGACATAAAATTACCAATTAAGACATACATTTATTTAAGAAATACATTTAGGTAAAGCTTTTTTTATTAACGTGCCTAACCTAACGTGCCCGCCTAGGTAGTATATATGTATATACATCGCTCTATGTTTTGTTAAACTGGTTGCTTATCATTTTTGACTCCTCGTCTGATCGTGTATTGATTCATTCTTCATTCAAACCTTCATCATGATTGTCATCAAATGTTTCCTCTATCAAAAGTTTACTTAAAACAAATCTGCTAAGAGATTCAGTGAATAAATAGCATATATGAATCTTCGCATTTTGATGAGATGGGTTTAAGGCAAATTCTATAAAGGTGGCCACTGACGAGCCTTCCAACAGTCGAAATAGCGTGGCTGCAATCCAAAATCGGTCCGTGAATGTCAAAAACGTACAATATTTAGTATTAGGATGCCGTCCATTTGGAAGAATCCATTGTATCGGCATCCAATAGGAAGGCTCGTCAGTGGCCTGCTTAACAGCAGTTCTGAGATGAGCCATTTTCCATAACATTATGTTATAAAAAAAAACGAAATTGACATAGTAATACTGATTGTCCCGTTCTACTTTCAAAACAACATCAATATTATTGATTTTATCAGCAAATTACCATCATTCTTCACGTGATAAATCGTTTCACTCTCGGCCTATCAATATGAAATCAACAATGCAATCAGTACGCGTTGCTTAATCTCGTCAAAGTTAATTAAAATTTCTATTTAACCTTTTTAATTGGCAGCTCTCGTCTGGCGCGGAGTTATCTCTCGATATTGAATTTGTGACCTACATAAGGGCAGGGGGTTATTCCAAACGCTTGTAGAGTCGAAGGTCGAGCGAACCAGAATAAGTTCGCTCTCTGACTGCACTTGTTCGTTACGGATGTCGAAGTATACTTAGTTAATTTTGTACTGGTGGGTCTAATTAGAGCATTCATTGGGCAACTGGAACATATAGCCTGGACTGGACTTATGTGTTGACCTACTGCGTGGTACAATGCGTAAAAGTACAGTACGTGTATAAGTAAATAAAATACATATATACCATTGTTTTTACTACAATTTTAGGTAAAATATCAGGTTATTTTAAACTTAAGAACATGAAAACTAAATTAAATGTAAATAAATTAATATAAGCTATCACCATTAAAATTTGGTACATTGTTGGCGAAAATTCTTTCTTTAAGTTTTGCATATAAGTACAGGCACCACACGGTATTTAATGTTATGCCATTTAGGGTTCTTGCTAAATTTTAAATTCTATAGTGTCAGTATGGAACAACCAATCTAGCTAGGACCCTAAACGATCGCGGAGCGTGATGGTACATAGTTAAATTTCAAGTACTTATTTAATCGATTAGGCTCCTACTTATTTGTACGAGAAGTTGTCCATTTCCGAGTCACGCGGGGGTCGGCGATCTGCGACTCAACTTCTAACTCATAGACACACATCAGCAGCCTTCCGCGGCAGTTTTCGTCACGCAGCCACTAAGTGTTGGAACAACATCCCTCCTCCTATTAGGAACCTGCAAAGCATTCACAGTTTTAAATCAACTTTTAAAAAGTTTATGCTCGAACACCAATTAAACGAAGAGTGCCTCAAACTTGAGACTAGCTACATTTAAGCACCCTTGACGCATTCCTAGTATTACTGCTTTTCGTCTCTTTTACAACCGCCACTCATTTTAACTGTCATATTAACTGTAATTTTAGTTTTATTATGTAATATTGTAGTCATAATGTGTTCTTTTATAATTTAGACGTAATAGTCCATGGCCCCGACGGAAGACCAGCGCTAGCCTTTAGGCTAGCACCTGCTGAGTCGGGACCATTTCGTGACCGTGGTAGTATTACCTGTTGTTTTATCTATTAAGTTTTGTCACGAATAAAAACATTCTATTCTATTCTATTCTAAAAGACAACAATATTCGACAGATACACTGCCCCATGCACATTTGTGTTGAAATAAGTTAATAGGAATTTTTATTTGTACGGCACTGTACCTGCTCTGCATCTGACAGGCAATCAGACATTCGACGAACGTTTGTCGTGCTTTTATTGCACCGCAATTGTTTGTAAGTAAATCGGCGGTGCCTCGATTTACTCGTAATACTTGTACCTTTGAGTATTTACTAAACTGGAGACGCCACGGCTGTCATTTTTAACCGACGAAAAAAACGGAGAAGGTTCTCAAGTCGACGAGTATATTTTTTATTTTATGTATTCTGTATACAAAACAGTATGCCGAGTTTTGCTGGAGAGGGGCACGTCAAATGTACATGCTATTTGTACATGATTTGTACGTAACGTACAAATAGTCATTTCAGATAAACGTCAGTCCATACAAAAGTTTGCACAGTTGTGCAAGATTTTCGACAGATGGAGCTCTTAAACGCGACTCCGGTTATTAAATGCTCTAAGACTCGTACCAGTCGAGGAGTAACGGAGATTTGATCATTAGTACTGTACAAGTATAATGTAAACTAATGGGACTTTGAAACGAGTTTTATGGTAGGTAATCTGATGATTTTAAACGTATATCACTACACACTTATAAAACAAAGTCCCCCGCCGCGTCTGTCTGTTTGTATGTTTGTTTGCGATAAACTCAAAAACTACTGAACGGATTTTCATGTGGTTTTCACCTATCAATAGAGTGATTCTTGAGCTTTAGGTGTATAATTTGTTAACCCGTACGAAGCCGGGGCGGGCCGCTAGTACCTTATAATGCTTGCTTATAGCATCTTCGACAAAAGAATACTAGAGCGTTTCATTGTAGTGCAAACTTAGAGCATTTAATAACCGGAGTAGCCTTTAAGAGCTTATTCCTCTGCGTATGGACTGACGTTTATTTGGCATGGCTATTTGTACGTTACGTACAAATTATGTACAAATAGCCATAGGTACATTTGACGCACGCCCCTCCCCCGCAAAATCGGCAGACTGTTTTGTACAGAAAATGACAGCCATGGCGTCTCTCCAGTTACTAAGTACTCAAAGAGTGCATACTATACATACATTGCTGAAGTACATTTTGTTCAGAACTATATATTTGTCTTTGTGGCAACTGGATCGGCCAACGCTGAGTTTGCTATTAGTGTCTCTTGCTCTTGACTGTATAACCAATCTCGCCGCCAAAAAGCCGCTCCCATACAAACGATCGAGGTTAGGCTTCATTTTAAAACATGTTTAAATTACATGAAACTAGACATTACGTACCTAATATATATGTATTTCTGTGTCTGGTACTCGTTGTCGTTTCTAAAAATTGTTATTATACAAAGAAAATAGAGCAAGTATACTTTTGTTTTTAAAATGGCGGCGACTAGGTTTGTATCACTCTTAATTAACATCGTATAATTCAATATGAAGCGACATGTGCCATTTTCTACGGACCGGCTTGCTCTCTAACAATCAGCCTAATAAGACGGTCTTTTTACCTACATGGAAGTAATAAAGTAATAATTTCATAATTACCGGTTAAAATTAAATAATTTGTGACGATTATCAAGCTGCGTGGCGAAAGCTTCACTTTTCCCGGAGCAATGTCGTCCCCGTACCGCGTTTCTGTAACACCCTGCAGTGAGCAATTGCCACCGAGCTTCATTTCCGAGTCAAACACACAGTAGCACCAATAATGTATTCTGTTAACACATTCAATGCCACCCAGCCATACAAGACATCCGCGCCAGGCCACAACAATTTTGTCATATAAAGCAGTAGTACCACGATCCCAACTATCGGGTCGTCCGACCTGGGAACGAAATCATAAAATACCCGATAGTCGGGTTTTCGGCACTGAATGTGTTAAAGTTTGTAGTTACAAACTTAGTAGTTACTAGCTTAGCTTAGTAGTTACTAGCCAAGTAACCATATATAACTGGAGAATCGCTACGTACAGTCGCTATCTGATAAATCAGAGCGGTGAAAATGCTCAAAAATGTCTGAAATAGCATTTTAACGTCTTAACAATAGAGGGGTTTTTAGATATTTGTGATCGTAGTGTCTGTACAAATACTTTACAATATTAAGATACTTATTTGCATATTTCTTATATCGATGGTCCAGCACGGATATGATGGTCGTTCTTGTCTACGTGACGGTAAAACGGTGTCCGTCACTTTCAATCCCGCAGTGTTAAAAATTGACGGTTATTATATACGGATAAAACCATCCATAATAAATCTGCCAATTTTTTACTGGGTTTCTCGTAATCTTCAACTTCGCTCTTAACTTTTTCTCTTCGTCTCATTTTGACAAAAGGACTTCTTGTCCAAACTTTTCGAATCAGTTTGTCTACAAAAAAACAACGGGTTGCACTCCGGGAGTGCCGGCAGAAGTGAAAACTCAATGTCATTGTAACAGTTTTTCGGTTAGGTCCCATGGCCGGCTTAAGTCTTACGTCTTACGCTGTCGCGAGATTTTTTCCCCCATCACAAAAAGTGCACAGTGCCGCAAATGAACTTTTCAATTCAAAAACAATGTTCGATTTTATTTTTAATTTGGATATGTTGAGAATTAGACTCGCCTGCATCTGCCAAGTGAAATGAGTCGGAATAAATTCCCTGTTAGTGTACTTGTTGCTGTTAGTACATAATTGCGATGAGGAATCAGGAGAATCTCTGCCAATTAAAATGCAGCCTACCGTAGGAGCAAATTACATGATGTTGTTCCGCGAATGTAATTGAGGAATCTCAGCTTTACGCTGATTGAAATAATTGTTACTACATTGTCCTGAATATTGCAACAGATAATAATATAAATGAAAACTAGGTAGCAGACAGGACAGAGGTCTAACAAACGACGACGGACAGAGGACTGCATGATGAACTTGGTGATAGATTTTCCTGGTTCAACTAGGCTCAGCTAGAAAAACATAAAGTTTAATAAGGAATAACATAAAAAATATCGTTGTCATACATCTTACTTAAAGATTTTTTTATTTTAGACGATTAAGGCGGCTTAAGAATAAGGTCTAGAAGTGATATTTCAACTCGGCGACTTATAATTCTTCATTTAAATACGAAACAGACTCCACACTGAGTATTTAGTACCCACTTACCATTACTCTTCGCGTCACTGAAATATCACTTTGTCAGCATTTGAATCGAACCGAAGTCGATGTAATGAATTCAAATGGGGCGTATTAATAAGTCTGGCTACACCTACGCGGGGCACACAATGGATTAGATTGTCGGACTATTGATATTATTTGTTGTGTTACCATTAGTGGGTGTATTAACCTTTAAATGTTTATGTAACCCATCAGTCCATCTGTTAGAAAAACAAGCGCGTTTTTCAATTGTCAGCCGCCGCGTGCGTTTTGTCACAACATCGTAACAAATGAAACTAGAGTTCTACTTTTATCTATTATAGCGAGATTGCACGTTTGCAACTTAGGTTATACTCGTACATTAACTTTCAAAAGGGGCGACATTCAAAAGATATGATGATTTTTTTCTCAAGAAATGAAATTTCAGTACCATTTCGTACCTTCACCGTCACAGTGACAATAGTATGATGTCCCTAGAGACTTTCACATTGATTGTCACTGCGGCAAGGTACAAAACGGCACTGAAACTACCAGAGCCCTCTCGAGTTAATAAGGTTTTTTATAACAAATATAATATATATTTATCTAATATATCCCTTATAAATTCGAGCTAAAACTTTGCGAAATTAAATTTGAATACAAGACTAGTCACAAAAAGTGTACACATGTCATTGAGCACTTTTTCTTACATGATTCTTCATCCTAATAAATCCGTGTGTGATTACGCCACCGAATCCCGTCTTACCAAACAATATTGACAGCGAAACTCGCAACCAATGATTTACTAAAACCCGCGAACAAGGAAGCTCGACTCAATTTCACAACCGCGAAGGCAATCCGAGAAAGGCATCAAATCGCCTGCAATTGAAAAATAGCTTATTACCGCCCAATAAGCTCGCGGTAGAAAGTGCATCGAGATCTTTGCAATTCCCTTTGCAATAATTCGTCGGTTGGATTCTACGGCTGACGGCAGCAGCGTTATCGCTGGGGCGACCATGCTACAGTCACAGAATAAATAATAGTACCAGGTACAGAAGACTCACTCTCTAACAAAACGCGCCTGTCACGATCAGCACAGATATGGCCGCTAGGTGGCGACAGCGCCACGCGCGGCTTATGGCAAACCCCAAAATTGGGGTCGAACGGATGTACTTTTAGCTACCTGTAGCAAAGCGACGAAATCGCGGAGTGAGCCACGCCTGCTACAGTACAGATGGGCTACCGCGAAAACCGAATTTTGCAAATTGCGGAGATCTTTCTCTTTTACTCCAAAAAAGGCGTATTAAGAGTAACAGAGAAAAATGACCGTAATTTGTGAAATTCGATTTTCGGGGTTATAGCCCAGGTTCTGAGGAGAAAGAAATGTAACTTATATTTATGTTAATAAACATCAACATAAGCACAATATGTACCTCGTCATTTTCAAATTATTGTTAATAAATTAACCCTTAAATTGGCATTGTGCATCACAGTGTACGTTAGTTAGTAAAAATTCCTGTCGTAAACATATCTAATTCCCTAAGCTTTTATTAACAGAAACTACTTAATAATGATGTTATCAATAGTAATTAAATATGTGATATGGCATAAAATTAAAATTAACGTCGCTATCAAAAAATCTGTTCGAAGCGGCGACGCTCGCCAGTACCTCTAATAAGTTTTATTAAATTTTAACAACTTTTCTGTAGGCAAGTTATGATTATTATGTTTTGTGTTTCATAAGAAAATGGTAAAGTATATGAATAATTGGTCATTTTGTGTGCATAAGGCATAATAATAAAGATAATCACTAGTAAATTGGAATGTACACCACGGTTACCGTTGACAAGTTTGTAAAGATGTAACTACGGTAACCACCGTGTACGTTGCCAACCTATCTGTACTTAACTTTTGTTTTGAATCTATCGATTTTACGTGTCGTTGTTTATTTAAAATATTTTTAAATAGAATGGTTTCCTTTCTTTGTCTGTAGTATTTAACACTATGTAGATCGCATAAGATTTTAGCTTTAATTCACGTAAAAAATGTATGTTCTGATTATGAATCAGATTCCGATGAGGAACCAACGCGCATTCAAACAATACTATTCTGACGATAGCCCTGATCCACCTTCTTTAAATTCTTCTTTGGAGCGATTAAATTTGCTAGACAGCTTGTCGGACGAGGATGAGGTCGATAAATATAATCAAGCACGATTTAATTCCGAAAGCACGTTGATTCTCTTTCGAGCGTATTAGAGTTCTGTAATCTCCATCTACAGTTATTTATGATTTATTGATATTATTTGCCTACATTACACTTGAACACTCATCGCCATTAACTACATACTAGGGCAACAAGAGGTTCATATAAACACGTGAAATGTACCAGCCTGAAAAAAAAACAGAATTAGATACAGCTTTAGGTTACTTTTAGAACTTCCGGTTTGAGCTATTCGAAGGACATTGTAAAGCGACGAAGATTGGTAACCGATGAAATGAAAGTTGAGAAACTGTGCCATAAGAAAAAAAATACAAAAGGCTCTGAAATAGCGTCCTAGAGTTACAGACGTTCTTTGGTTTAACAACATGGGGCATTTTCCTGAGAGTGGACCGTAAAATGTACACTACTACAGGGATAGACAAAATTTTATAGCGTCAAATGCAATATGCTCCTTTGTTTAACTGTCGGAGGAACAAAAAAACTAAATTGCTTTTAACAATTTCACACTAAATTATGTTTTTTCATAATAATTTACGTTAATTTTTATATAATATTTTACTGGCTTCTTGGCAGCGGTAACCAGCGTGTACATAGAACAATGTTACTTTTCTTGTTATAAAATTGGCAACGTGCATGGTGATGTACATAGATTTTCTGAAAAACCGATAATACTGGATTTTTTCAAACATTTTTCTGTAGACCCCCAGACGGTATTAAATAAAGGTATGCTACTATATTACTTGTTTTTACAAATTTTTACTCTTGCCAATTTAAGGGTTAATAATATCGACAAATTCAAAGATTTTTATGAACTCTATCCTAAGATTTATATAAAATAGGCAATTCAACAAGTATAAACGGCAATTTAAGCACAATATGTATTTTTCAAATTAGTATTAATTAATAAATTAATGGCATCGATATAATGAAAGATTTTTACGAACTTTGATATAAGCCAAAAAGTATGTCAAATTTTGATAGCAATTAACAAAAATACATATTGAACTACGACGCAGAAATGACTGTTATTTCATTCCAATCCAAGCTTAATACTCGTAAACTTATCTGTCAACAATCCCATACGAATCGAGGCAGACGAGTAGGTAATTTGCGGGGCTAACTGATGTTATGGGCTAGCCAATGACATTTCACATTACCTTACAATTTATTGCTAAACATCGCGTCAGATTCCACATCTTTTCTTATTTTTAACGTCACCTTCAATTTATTGCGCGTAGGTGAATTTCCACGAGATATAATCATTTAGCTGTGGAATTGTGTTTTCATGAAAAAATATATTTATTTTATTATAGGTTTAAATTCATCGTGATGTTGATGGTTGATATAGTTGATTTCTAGTAGTGCTTTATTGACAATCTGTAAATATTAAATTGTAGTACCTAAGTTCATTTTATCCCCCAAAAGATGGCACTGTTGGCCACAGTACACACCACAGATTTAATTCCTACCGCTTTACAAAACACTGACTAGTCGAACCAGTTTTAAGTGAACTGAATTGCACAGGTTGACAAAAAATCTGGAGGTCACGTTACGGTGGTTCTTTCAACACTCGAATTATCTGTCCTCGCGTAACGAATGAGAATACACACCAATCGCCTTCCTTAGGGTTGCCAGATGTCAGAATTTTTGGTGATTTTTATGGTAACATTGCATTTCTAACCGCAGCTGCACTACCGGTACTGAACGCGTCTATGTCATTGTCAATTTCCATAGTAAAATGAACAGTAATACAGCTGTCGTTGGAAATGGACTGTCACCTTTAGGATTGTAGTCGATGTTCGGAAACGTTAAAATACTGAAGATACTGAAAAGCTTGCCGTTTTACAATCTGGTAAATATTTAGGATCCTTAGAAGGGGCAGTAGAGGTGCAATCGCAAAATCAGGAACTGTGTCAAAATTATATGTTTTGACTCCCGAGCTCCTGCTTTTGTATCTTAAGATATTCGAAACTTTATTTATTTAATTTTCATGATTTGCCGTAATTCTTGCTATGAATCTTTATAAGACGACGATATATTACCGATAGGTACATACGTATATATATATATATACCACTTAATATCTCAGAGATTTTCCTAGTAGAAGGTAGCCGAGTTTTTTTTACAAAAACTAGTTTATAAGTATGTTCAATTTTTCCTTCAATTGGTCCGTAGCTAACTATAATAAGAATAACCTAAACATCTGGTAACCCTACTGGTGGTTGTCGCTTTCGCCGAGTCGGGCGGCCGCGGGCGCCTCTGATTTACTGCGCACTGACCGATTCATTATTATCACCTGCGCCCTGCGCCTGCGCGTGCCAGCTATTGTGCTAAAGGTAAAAGGGCTAAGAGGACACATTGGGCTATTCAAATGGCATAGTTAGACAAAGTTATTTACCTCTATAGGGGCCCACTGATTAACAGTCCGCCGGACGGTATCGGCCTGTCAGTTGGAACAAAACTTTGACAGTTCAAAACAACTGACAGGCCGATACCGTCCGGCGGACTGTTAATCAGTGGGCCCCTTAACAAGTGCAGTTTTATTACCATATAAATTAATAGTCATGCAGAACTACAAAAAGGAGTACATGTACAAAATTTTTGAAGAGAAATTTACATGTTACATATGTGCCGTCTCTGATGATGTGATGTTAAAGACGTTCATGGGTAATGTAAGATGCTTATCATGCGGCATGATGCTGGTATCTTATGTATCACGTTTCGACAATCGTCAACAGAAGCAATTCATGAGCAATTCCTACAGCAAATGCCCGGTAAATATTGCAGGCTTACGCCCTACTGTATACTGTGTACTGTGTGTACCTACCATTTTCGATTGAGACACATCGAACAATAGTCTTAAAATAAATTACCCTTTTATAATATAAAAATTTTGACCCTAATGCCCCAGTGTGTACTGTGTATTGTTAGGGCTTTCGCCATACCCTTGACATCATTTCAGGCTCATCTTGATGCACCTGCACATATATAATCCATTGCTCACCAAGGCTAGATAAGCGAGTTGACCATTCATACTAACCAGTGTCACGGCGGTGTTTTAAAGATCCTTAACAAAATTATGCGTACTTCAAGGGCGGACTTATACTGGTTCTCATAATATTTTGACTCACTCGTGCTTTGTTAACTTTATAAATTGTCACCCAAGCATTGTGATTGTGATGCGAACATAAATTCAAATGCGGGATATAAATGGTTATTACTAATTCTAGTTCGAAATTGCAAGACATGCTTTTGCATTGTATTAGCGGAAGCAGTTATAAAGTTGACCCAAAATTTTTTTATTAAGCTATGAGCTTCATCACATATGTTCCTTGAGTAATTCTAAGCATTTCAAGCCTGGGAGCCAATAAGAAATGTGTGTCTACTCGGATTTGTAATGGATTCAAACTTTCAACCCCTTTTTAACCCTGTTAGGGGATGAATTTTACAAAACGCTGAAATTACTTTTCCTGTCTTTTAATAATATCCCCAAATACAAAGATTCAAGTCCCGCGTTCGAAAATTTTTTTGATATCCATACAAACTTTCAACTCCTTTTTCACCACCTTAGGGGATGAATTTTCAAAAACGCTGAAATTAGTTTTCTTGTACAGTGAAACCTGGTTAAGTGGGTCCTGGATAAGTGAGAAACCTCTATAGCTGGGACTCATGGTGCGGTCCCGACACTTTAGCACTGAATTACCTCTGTTAGTGAGATAAAACGAACCTCTATAACTGGGATTCGTTGTTGTGATTTTATAGTCACATTTACCTCTATATTTGAGACGGAGAGTGTATTTTACCTCTTTTACTGAGACTATATTTATAAGATTACATTTTCCTAATTGTTTTTTAGAATTTTATAGGGAATTAACTTCTGTATCTGAGATAACGTCAATCTATGACCTCTCTAACTTGGACTTCATTGAACAATTTCCGTATTCTTACTAACTTTTAGTCTATCCACAAATTCCGCATTTGCCTAATTGTGTCTAAACAACTTCAAGTTTGATTTAGTTAATTTATGTAAAGTAGCTAAAACTATCGAAACGAAAGCTGAAATTTTGATAAGTAACACGGAAAAATTAATTTTTATTTATTAAATTTCTAATACGCAGAAGTCCGCACAAATTTAATTTTGAAATATCTATCCTTTGGAGAATCATTCAAAAAATTATTTAAACAGACTTAAAAAATATTTAGGGACAAGGATTATTTTACCTTATTTATTTTTAAAGATAATTATTAAATACCTTATTAACCACCTCTATAACTGAAATATACTCTATTCTCACCTCTATTAATGAAACCCTCTGTAAATGAGACAGAAATTTATTTGTACCTGGCTAACTGGGAACCTGGGTAAGTGGAAAACCTCTTTAACTGAGACAAATTTGGTCGTCCCTTGAGATCCCACTTATCCAGGTTTCACTGTATTTTAATAATATATCGTTTTACGAAGTTTCAAATTCCTAGCTTAAAATAAAACTTGAACCCCATACAAACTTTCATCCCCTTTTTAACCCCCTTAGGGGTTGAATTTCTCAAAATCGCTTCTTATCTCTTGTACACTTTATAAATGTAATCTAGTGTGCAAATTTCAACTTTCTATCTTTTGTAGTTTCGGCTCCGCGTAGCAAAAATCTCCAACCAAATTTTTCACCTTTTTACGTTTTTCTTGTAAAATTACTATGAAATTGAAAAAACAAATATCAGCAATGAATTCTACGTCTTTGGTTTATACGAAAATGATACCAAACTTGCCCTAGTACCCACCAGGATCAGAGTAGATTTTTTTTAAAGATGACGGATGGCGGCCGTCTTTGTACCCCACCCTCCCCCCCACTTCACGCTAGAAATGCTTAGAATTACTCAAATATCAGATGTGATGAAGCTCATAGCTTAATAAAATTTTTTTGGGTCATGTATGGCAGCGTTACATAACTGACTCCAGTATATGTGAGATAGCTTCATTGAGGTGAAAATATTTGTATGGCGGACATGCTATGAATATTTAAATCACCTTTCTACTCATACATGTTGAGATGAACGAGACAGGTACACTGAGATGTCAAAATGATGTCAATTAGTAAACTTCAAATGCAGCGTCTGAAGATTGCTTTCTTTACTAAAGACCCACACTGATAATATTAAAACATTTTTGTAAAACGTACTGTACGCAATATTATAAACCGGGGATAAAAAGCCTCTTTTTATTGATGATACATAGTAAAAAAAAAACAAACAACTCTATCTTTATTTGTACGTCAAAAAGCGTCCAGGAAACCCAATATTTTCGTAACAGGACACCAGGATTACCGACGACTGGTGGACTTTAAAAATAAACTCCTACGCAATACTACTGTTCAGAAGCGAAACGCTGTAAGTGCGCTTGTAGTGAGTGTCGATTTTTTGCTTTTTGGACCAAGACGTCGGAATAAAGAGTATCGGTTTTCAGTTAAGTAGAGTTACTGAACTCTGTAAACGTAGACGATGAAAAAGTAATTTTTATTTTCTTGTAAGTATCACGACGGATTGCTTTTAATAGGAGAGTTGATAAATATGATTCTACAATTTTCAAACAAAAAGACCTTTAAACAACTGGGTTCTATTAACTGCTTCAGTACTACTCTTTATGCTTATTTTACCTGGAATCTAAATATTATAGTAACCCCTATATGTATGTACTTACACAGTTAGTGCGGAAATGTTAATATAATTTCCAAAGTAGATGTTACACAAAAAATTCTATGCATAGGTACTACTTTAGGAAATATCCTTATAACTATAAGTACATGTATTTACATATGATGACGAAATTTAAGTTTTAACTAGATAAATATCCTGTTCCACCTCGTGTCTATTTGGATATCCTTTTTAACAATAACATCCGGATGACCCTGCCTCTTCCGCTCTCTGCTTCGGATAGTTCGGATATATCAAAGCAGATATTGTGTCAGAAATATCGATACACATCCAATACCATGTGAAATGTATACCTACCTAATTATTAGTGCAGTAAAGAATATTTACTTAACATGTCAAGTTAGTAGTAATAATCACGTGGCTACAATCAATTTATCGAGAGTACACTATACGCAAGTAAATACGTAGTTACATCCTTATACGCCTAATTTGAAATATAAAGATGTTTGTCTTCGCCTTTGACTGTTTTATCCTCAGTAGTTAATTGGTCCTTTGGCTTTCGTCAAGGAACATATGTCTATGTCTATAGGTTCTACAGCTATTAAACTTTTGATTAATTATCATATGCCTATTAACACACTTCCCATCTTACTCATTTCAAATTACCTGTACCTTTAGCCCTTAGTGTAAATCCACCGTGAATTAGCACTTTCCATTGCCATGCGATCACCACCCACGCGCCTGCGCCGATTGACAGCTGACGGCTGTGCGTGCGCAATGCACGTGCATGATCTATCTATAAAGTATAAGCATGTCTATTTTATTACCATGTAAATTAATTAGGTTGACCATTAACTACTGTATAATATGAGCGATGGCTGTAGTATGTCATATAAATAGCGGGGTTAACGGTTTAATGAACAAATAGATTAGTTTATGATTTAATTGTTTAAATAACGACGACGGACATTGCGAATGATCAAGAAACGGGAATCTAAACAAGTGAAGATCGACATTATGTAGGTAGTCAAATTGTTATGCTTTATATTGTAAAAACTGAAAATAGATCTTTTGTCGTTGGTAGAGTGCAAAGCGTTTAGTTTTGCCTAATGTCCGATTCGTTGACACATGGACGTCTGATATAAGCTACATTTTATTGTTTCCGAGTATTTACATCTATTTGTTTTTCCAGACAATGTCTAGGTGACCCCATGATACACATAGGAATACACTGATGTGCCGCCGCCACATCACATCAGCCTATGGGGAACAAAACTTTTCCATTTCCAAGTATTCATGCAATATCCGAGGACTTTTGTCAGATCTGCATATAGATACATATATCCAAATAAGTATCACAGACGTAGACTACATTTTGACGTATCGTCTGCGACAATGGCAACGAGCCTATAATGAATCTCATACCGATTATGCTAATGCCGCAGTCAACTTTGATCCCGCAAGCCTCTATTAACGCTAAACGCTTTTGTACTATTAGAGAATTTCTCCGTCATCTTCGTCAAGCGCTGATGAAAGTCGTCATTGTTGGGCTTTTTGAAATAATTATACTGTTTTGACACCAAGACTACCTAAAAGAGTCGTAACTAGTCGTCTGTGGGCACGAACGCATGCCATGAACACCATATAAGTGTCACATACGCTGTCAAACTCAAAGTCCCTCCTCCAAAACGGCCGGAGGGCTCAAAGTAACCTTCAATTTTAAGTAAGGTTAACATTAGCTCACTTGCGCCCGTCACTTGGCGTGTTAGTGACGTTTTGGGTTATGACGTAAAGCGTTCAAAGTGTTAAGCAGAACTACTTACTATAAAGTCCGAAGGGAATCCCTTAAACGTTCCATCCGAGAGAAAGCAATTGAAAACATCCAACGAGAAATTTGCTTAGACGACGACTGGTCAACGATAAATCAAAAGGGTAATGACGCGAGAGGCGATTTGTATTTGCGTTCTTGTTTACTTTTTAAAACTCCTATGTCATTCAATTAAAAAATTGAAAAATGAACCTTGCCCCGTAAAAGTCAAAGCACATATTTCAATATAATGCTATGAACTGATGAGAGGTTGTAAGGGCAGAGTCGATTTGTCAACGCGCTTTAGGAATTTCTATTGGTTATTTTGCGATGAAGGCTTATTCGTTATCAACTCAATAACGTCATTTCTAGTTCTATACGGTTTCTGTAATTGAATCTTTAGTTAATGTTTAATAAAGTCTATATTTTCATAAATTTCTAAGTATACATATAAGATTTTCATGTTTGCATGTCGATAGTGACGTTAAGCAATTGTGCATGTTAACATTTTGTAGCAAAATTGTAAGGCATCGTTAAGGCAGTGCTCAGTGCTTAAAGTGAGGCGTAAATTCTAAAGCGGAAATCTTTAATGTCACTTTATGTCATCGTTTAACGAGTAAATGTGTAGTAATAAATAATACATGATCTTTCACTTTTAGTATTATGGCCTTACCCTGTGTGAACATTTCTGTGTGGTTGATTTGTAGAGAATATCTAACGTTCGATGCTGTTCCTACAAAATAAACCATAAATCAGTTTGCAATAACCGGCGAGCATAATTATTTCTAAAAACGTATATTATGAGTCAGCTTCTGTTCGCGTTTAAATACATCTTTATGTACGTATTCCTTTCTTATTTAAAACTCCTAAAAATATTTCGATCTAGATTTATATACTCCAAATGGATTTACAACAATTACAACAACATTATGACACGATTAATCAACACTAAACACCCAAACATAAGCAGGATTATTGGAGTAGTGGATTGCGATACTCATTCACGTCGCTCACCATTATTCACGATCGATAATACAACGCAATTACAATCGAATTAGAAATCGGACGCCGGATCGGATCGAATTATTGGTTCTGTGCGATTCTCTTGCATAATAGGATTAGACGTGGGGCGGTTTGCCAGTGGATGCAGAGCTATTCACAGACTTAGGTAGGTACTGCTTTCTTCCCGACCTACGTAAAACTATGAATTCCGTGATCAAAAACATTCATGGCGACTCCGCGGTCGGTTTCGCGGTTGAAGCATGAAGAGGAAACAGAGTTACCGGCTATTGCATTTATTATATTAGTGGGTATTACATTTGTACCAGTAGGTATAGAAACTTCTTAAGGTGACGTTCGGATGTTGCGGCGTTGTTGTCGCCACCTGTGTATCTGTCAATTTCTTTGATAAAATGAGTGGCATTCACCGCCGCATTACTGCCGCGATTATGACGTTCATTCCGTCTGTATGAAGCCAATATAAACAGATACGGCGGCGGCAACAACGACGCCACAACCAGTATTGCAGCTGCATTTGACATCCGAACGTCACATCTACGCGGCCATAGGGAATTCAGTTGCACGTTAGAGAAGAAAGATTAGACAGAGAAAAAGAAGAAGCTATTAGACTTTGACTACATATAGTTCTGCACTGCATTTTCTGCCAAAATTCGCACGTGCCGTCTCGTTTCTCCATATCTTTAGTCACATTTAGTGTAGCATTGCCCTACTGAGTTGTCGCTTGATTGCGTTGAGTCACTTCCAATCATGAGGACCTCACTGGTTCGCGCACACTTCTATGTTATCGATTATATCGAATTATATCATTTCTAATTGCATACTCGTGTCATTGGTTGTGCTCGTATATTTTTGCGGACTATTGCCTAAGTTAATGAACAGCCATTTTCATTACATGCTTTTATATTTTAATCAGAGATTTCTTTTGTTGTAGAATCAGAATCAGAAATATTTATTTATTGTGAAAACTGTGTAGATACAAGAAGTATAACTAGGTACATTTTTGATGGGTATCAAATCAATTTTGTATGATTTTTTTTAAGTTACTTATAAGAAACGTGGACATAACGGTGACAAAATCACGTGTTTCTTACAAGAGCAATAGCCCCCGTGGTCTACTAATATCGTAATAAAATACACCTTCTTACCGTAGGTATTATCCCATTAATTTTACGATTATTACAGATGTATAGGTATACTTACGATTGGTAAATAATCTCTGAATATGAAACCCGAGATGTTTATTACAATTATTACGAGAGGGATTTTCTTTCGAAGTGTCGTAAAGTATTCTTAAGCAACCTTGATACCTTACCTATAGTTTTAAAAATGGTATTAAAGTTTAAGCCTTATTCAAACCTGAAATAAAAAAGTATATTCTACCTTTAAGTACATTTTATGTTTTCTAATTACGTAACGCGTAAATATATCTCAGTTCTATAATCTTCGATATCTCATGGTCTATTTTCATAAGTCACATTAGTGACATAGACGATGACTTCGCAGCAGCTATTGAAAATACACAAGAAATGTATGGTTTAGCGGGTATAAACTGTCCTTGCTAACATACGTGAGTAATTATTTATGACTTTATAAGCGTTCGACGCTCTAATACGAGTTGAATTAATTTAAACAAATAAATACCTAGACGAAATATTTTTCCTGAACGACTTACCTACATTATCTTACAGCGCTTGAACTTACACAATAGGAACCATTATATTGAAGGTTAATGTGAATATGTATAATTTATTATTTCATCAAAATTATCAGCATTAATAAGCATTAATTTCACTTAAAAACTACGAAATCTAAAACTATAAATTACATCTAAACCTAAACTTAAACTAACCTAAAAAACTATTCAAACAACCCACCCCGCATCGCCCCCGGCGCAAAGGTGCCCATCACACTTGCCGCGTTACCGCGTTGAACCGCGATGGACAACCTCCGCGCCAGGAACAACCCGGAGCGGGGGTCGAGACCCCTCTGCCGCAGGCGACGCCCCAGCTCCCCGAGAAAGGTTTTCGCCTCCGCGAAGGTTAATTGGGATTGATTACTAGTTATTAGTTATTGGCTTCTGATTTAGACGCCAGGCCGTAACAAGGTGACTGCATGAAATTTCATCAACATCGCTAACAACATAGGTAGTCGTGTAGTTAATTATCTACAGTACCGTTGGTAAACCAAATATCTCAACCAAAAATTTTTTTTTAGCATTTCTAGACAAATACTTAAATATACGAATAAAAGTTAATTTCACAGAATGTAACCAAAATTATAAACTGACTTGCGTTTTATCTTTTTACTCGATTCTTAACGATTCTTAGCTCTACATAGATACCTATTAGATACTTTTACGTAACTTTGTGTAGCTATTATAATAGTCCCGTACAAACGCTGTGTCCTTTTCATCTTTTCTACATCATACAACGTAGTAAATTGATACTGACAAGCTAAGCGTACTTCCGATTCAATGGGCAGGAAACTCGATGATTAATGTTATAATTCGATTATGTAAATCGATTCCGATTGAACTTTCGTGTTTGACACGGTGCGTAAAAAATGCCAGCCGTGTCCGTTATCGCGAGCTACTGGGACAGTTGGTTCATTAATCATGCTCAATGTTCAATTTCATTAAATCTTCTATCTTTCCTAGTTCCGTTTGCATGTTCTGTTGTTACTCTTAAGTTCAGCACAGGTTACCTGCATGAAAAAATATACCAAGGTACCTATAAACTCATATTTACAGACGGGTCTATCGCGAATTTAATACATAATTAACATTATGTGTAGTGGTCCAGTGGTGGTTTGTAAATGTGATGTCTACCCCGAACTTTTTCATATAGTTCATTGTTCACGAAATGACCGACATCTGATATTCTCAGAAGAAACATACCCTTCCGCGATTAGTCTAGTTTCATCACAGTGTTGTGAGACTTGTGAGGTACCGTAAAACTGATGGTATCTCGAACGTTTCAATTTTTATCTAGAGGTCGTACTACACCGGTTCTCCAGAGACGTCAAAAATTGCGCTCGCGCAGGGTATGATAACACAGACGGTCTGCTTTTAACGTGATGGCGCGATAATGCCTTCCCTCTTGAAATGGGCTTCCTGCACCGAACAATATGTGACGCGAATTATTTGCAATTATCTTTATGGCGTTTCGGTGACCATACATGTTCGATGGCGATGTGAGGAAAGTAGTAAACAAAAATTTCTTTGTATACTCTTTTGGGTTTTGTAGTTTTCGGTTACTTAAGTGTTTATTGATTTACTTTTTTTTAATATACCAGAAATTTTATTTTGCATTTGCTTATCAATGTTATAATTTGGTTATCAGTAAGGATCAAGCAGCAAGAAGGTCAATAGACTTTAGGAGTTGTTTCAGTGAAAATGTATTTCCAATTCTCTGTAATGTTTTTCAATGGGTCAATCAAGAGGTTTTGGCGTGGCCATTTGTACATTTTATTTACCAACTTACTGCTTTCTCTGATAGTATGGAAATCTGTTAACAAGTCTTTCCCAAAAAAACTTATCTGTTGGTCACAATATTCTTTTAAGGCCGTTGAGTCATCCGATGATGGTATCGGTTCGGTTATAATCAATAAAAATATCGATTTTTCAAGCAGAGATTATTATCTTTGTTATGTTTATCGCGTCTGTAATGGCAGTGTTTACACAACGGCAGCATAAAAGAAACAGGTATGCAAAGTAGTATTGTACTGTTCGTGCCTTAAATGGACATTGGATAGTTTGAGGCGTTTTTAACAATCATAAGACCAAGATTTTTTTTTAGTTAAGTTACTTTCTATTGTAGTTTAGGTCGTTAATAGATCAGGCATCTGCCTTTAAAGTAACAGACAGACAACTTAAGTTCAACTTAATAAGTTAGAAAGTAGAAAATGTGCATTAGGAGTGGTTGAAGGGGATGCAATTCTTTCCTTTATATCGCTATTGAAAGCGACGTAGGTCAATTTCCGCAAATACATACAACATTCTAGTATTTAGGAAACATAGAATACGTCACGTTTTACAAATATTGCAACAACAGGGCTTGTCAAAGTTTATCATAGTTAAAGATACTTCATTGTTACCTATTATTGCCCCATATATTCGATAAAAAATCTCGACCTCTCAACTTCATTCCGAGTTTTCATTCAGACAAGATAAAATGACGTAGGTATGCCCGTAGTTAGACGAGGCAGTCCTGGAATGGTTCCAAATCGTCCAGGTGAAGATTTATTAGATCAACCAAGCGAACGGATGCGATCTCTCTCCTGACCCTCTACAGCCTATTTATTAATAAACGGAGCTGCGTCGTGAAATATTGCAGCTTTCTAGGGCTCCATTCTGTGTTTGCAAATCAAACCGTTCAAGCGATGCCTTCGCACGTTCAAGATACTTTATGATGAATCGCATGATGCTGAAATAGGTGTAATATAAATGTTTCTTGAAATTTTCCTGTTTATATCTACTGATAAACCTTGTAGACTATTATTGGACCTTTAGCGCCACTTGCACCATCCCACTAACTCGAGGATAACCGGTTAAACCGTTAACCCAGTGTCAAAATGTACTGGTAACCATGGTAAATCCAGAAGCAAGCAAGCTCCTGATGACACTCCTCGGTACGGAGTGAAACATGTCGAGCGTTTTTCGACTTAGAATACGTGAGTGACCCGTTCTTAATATATTTAATATGGTAAATCCAGGTTTAACCGGTTAACCCCGGGATAGTGAATGGTGTAATTGACCCTTAGAATATTAGGGAGCTTTAAGGGATCAATTTGAGCAGCAGCGTCTGGAAGACTTAGATGCTAAGCGTCATATCCGCAAGACACGACCTAAGTCCTCCACACATACACACGGAACTCGACTGGACAACTCCATTGCGCATCGTGTGACCGCATCTTCAAGACAAAGTTTGGTTTTGCGAGCCACATTAGGGCATTTCATAATCCGGATAAGAATTGTTGATGGAGTCACCATTGCCGGATACGGCAAGAAAGGAAGAGAGAGAGATTAGGGACCTTTATGGTTTTTTTTCTTTTGTTTCTGTAATTGAAGACATCGTATCCAAGTGTTAAGCTTCACAACCTTCATAAATAAAACATCGATGCCTTGGTCCCAGCTCCCGCTGGCGCTCAATATTAAAATGATGTTTACAATCCGGATACATAAAGTTTGTCGATCGCTTCCGAACTTATTTGCATGCTACATTGTAACACAGTGTTGCAAGCGCCTACTTCGGTTTCAATTCTCTTATTTAAAAAATACGAATATTACGATATAAAATTTGAATAATTTTGCAATCTGCAAACTTAGAGCGTTTTCACATTGTCTGATCGGTCCGTTCCGATATCGGATGTCGAATGACCTTCAGAGAAAAACAGATGCAAGAAAATGTCCCATGGCACCAACTCCATTCATTTTTGTTTTAACTTTGTTTTAACGCCTACATTTGAACAGTAAACAATAATTAAATATACAAAAATGTAAAAAGGCACTTTTTAGGGTTCCGTACCCAAAGGGTAAAACGGGACCCTATTACTAAGACTCTGCTGTGCGTCCGTCCGTCCGTCCGTCTGTCACCAGGCTATATCTCACGAACCGTGATAGACAGTTGAAATTTTCACAGATGATGTATTTCTGTTGCCGCTATAACAACAAATACTAAAAATAGCATAAAATAAATATTTAAGTGGGGCTCCCATACAACAAACGTGATTTTTGACCGAAGTTAAGCAACGTCGGGCAGGGTCAGTACTTGGATGGGTGACCGTTTTTTTTTTGCCTTTTTTGTATTATGGTATGGAATTCGTGCTTCGTGCGCGAGGCCGAGTCGCACTTGCCCGGTTTTTTTACTTTTTGCTACTTTGTAGTCTCATCCGCCATCCAATATTGGATCGGACAATATGAAAACGCTCTTAGGATTCAATTCACAAATGATTTACATGATACAATGTTGCAATCTGTGGTGTAATTTTACTTATCTCTTATTCAGCAAAGTTAATTGAAGTTTATGCATAGGATAGTCTCTAATGATAACATTTATTTTAATCAGCGACAGTTTAACTATGCCTATCTAAGAATAATAGTTATTATCTAAAAATAGTTATAAAATTGCCATTATTCGAGGTTTTTAAACAAATAAAACAGTAAAAGGAGATTTTGACCAGTATTTCACAGATTAACTTGACAGGGGCTTTGCTGATAGTGTAACTGTAATGTAATGTATTGAATTGAAATCAATGTCAATAGCATTGGCCATAGCAATCCAGCGCGGGAACGCTCCCTGCGTGATGGGCACCTTACCAAGGGCGCAAAATTTTGATAGGTATTTTTGATTTTTTAGCTTTAGTTTTTAGTTGTAGTTAATTTTAGTTTTATATTAATTTTATAACACTTATTTTACAATAAATGTCATTTTATAAATATGAAATGGTCAAAAAGGTATGTACTCTAATAGTGTAGTTCTAGTGCTTATAAGTATAGGTACCTAATTGAAGCGGTGTCAGTACTCTAGTGTAAGTGCTACTTTACAAGCTTTAATTAATTTAAACCACGGCTTATAAATAGTGAACATTCTTCATGCTTCAGTCGCCGCGAGCTCCGGACTAGCTAATAGATTTCTTCATCTAGAGGCCTATTAAGCTATATTCTGATTGGAAAAGTACGATTTTGATTCGATATTGCTGATGAACCCTTTTGCAATATATAAAACTCAAGCAAAATGCACTTCCAGAGATATTAAATGCTGTGTATTATGTTTCGAAAATATGGATGCATCTTTCGCGGCACATCCGCGGTATATCTGCATCTCCGCTAGGGAATGCAAATCGGTTATTTTTTGTATGGAAATAACCGCGGTTTCGGTTAAAAATCGATTATTTCCATACAAAAAATAACCGATTTGCATTCCCTAATCTCCGTAAAGTACAGAGCACTTAAATGCAGAAACGGGTAGCATTGTATAGATATCCCCATTTGAGGTGAGTAAGGTGAGGTTTGCATTGCCTTTGAGTATATTTATTATTTTTTCACTCGCCTCTTGACATTTGAATCCTCGCCAATGATTAAGACGGAAAACATATCACAATACCCTACTAGCGAAATGTTAATTCAATTACAATTACATCTGACAGACGTTTTGACAAGTGAACCCGATCAGTGTGATGTAACCGTTGAGTTCTGTGTTAATACTTAAATCATCGCTGTCTGAATGTTTGTTTTGTTACCTAATGGCATAAATAGCGTTTCGATATCGGTATAGTGTGTCGGTATATTGGTAATAATATTTTAAGTGTTCGTCCTCATTCTTATGTTGCAGCTGGGAGCAATATAATAGCAGTCAATAAGAAAAAGGAAATTAAGAGAATAGGTACCATCTTTAGATCAATCATATTGATTTTGTATAATTAGTCGTCTGAACTACTTAACATTAATTAAATATTAATTTTAAACTTCTTCTTCTTCAATTTAAGAGGTATCCTCAAGTCGGTGGAGTATTTTCCATCTCTCCCTCTCATAAGCCATAGCTTTGACCTCTTGATACGATACGACACGACACCAGCTTTTTCTTTTATTTGGTCTACCTACATAGCTACGTCTTGGTCTGCCCCTGCCTCTCTTTCCTTCTATCTTGCCTTCTATGATGGTTTTAAAGAAGTTGTCGTGCCGTGACAAATGTCCAATCATTTTTCCCCGTCTGTTGTTGATGGTGTTCATTATCATCCTCTTCTCTTTCACTCTTCTCTTTCACTCTTCGTAATACCTCTTCGTTCGTTATCTTCTCCGTCAATTTTATACCTTCCATACGTCTGTCTCCAACACCACATTCCGAAAGCTTCCAGTATTTTTCTGGCTCTCTGGGTCATAGTCCACGTTTCACTACCATAAAGTGCGATACTTTAAACTTCACTTAAATAATATTGTAAGTATAAATATACAGTCATCGTAAAAATATGTACTAAGGGAAGAGGCACGGAATAAATAATACATAGTACTACGTAGCACAGGTGCTAATAGTCTTGTGGAATGTACCAATTTATTGTACCAACAAGAATTGTAATACCAATCTCGTATGTCCACGGACCTGGTGAAACGTTCCAGTTGCCAAACGTTGATTTAGGATCGATCGATATCTGTCGTGTAGGTTAAAGGATATGTCCAATTAGTTGCGCTTGATATATTGAAGTGGAGCTTGCGGCTGTTGTTTCACAAGTGTCTGGCTGCGAATGTAGAGAATTAATTCTTTTGGGAATGTTAAAATTACTGCGGTAGCTAATAAATATAATGCCAAGAAATATAAACGGCGCTCCAAGGGTCATATCAAAACGAATGTAAGGTATTAGGTAGTTGAAGTGAACAGAACGGGATCCGGGCCGTGGCATCTGTCACTTCGTTTTCTATAGAAAGCAATGATCACTGGTCACCTGTCATAGAAAATGTAGTGTCGGTTGCCTCGGCTCGGAGCCGGGCCGTTCTCGCGTGAGTCATCCTTAAGACGTGGGGGTGGCGAAAGGAAAAGATTTACGATAATAAGCTATGTGCGAATTTAATTGTTTTTATTAAACATATGTTACTTGAAACACTTAACCGCAAATTTTATCATTTTTCATTGTATTACACTTAATCGTGTCCAGGCTAAACACTGTATACCTATCTTTTTAAGTCTCTTTTTGAGTTAGTTAACCAAAAGTCTACTGGGGCTGCTGATAATACTTACTCCTCTGGCGCAGCGACCCAAAGTATATTGTCTTTGGCCTCCAACACGACCACTCGCCACTGATCCCGGTCCTGTGCCATTTCTCGCCAGTTCTCAGCCCGGAGCTCGCGCAAATCAGCGTCCACCACATCCGCCCATCGATATCTAGGTCAACCGACCGGGCGGCGTCCTATCGGTTTTCCCTCAAACCCTCTACTGATAATAAATACACTGATTTACACTACATACGAGTATACGTACAGTTTATTTGAATTCGCCAAGACTAAATGTCTAGAAATGTCTACCATGACACTGAAGCGCCGTGGTAGGTAGGTAACGCTACTAATTATCAATTAGTATCGCTCGCAATCTCGTCTGAGTGGATGACGCGTTTCCGCTCTCTGTACCGGCGCAAGGGATCACCGAGAGCGATGAGCGATAGCGATTTACAGTGTTAAAAGTAAAATGCGAGTTAAAATCCGGTATGTCCCCAAAGTATTTTCGAGGCACGCAGCATGAGAAAATTAGTTTTTAGATTTAACAATTAAAAATCCTACAATTAAAGGTCCCATAGTAAAAGTTGCTCAGTGTAATCCCAAAACCTCCCTGGCAACGGGAATGCAGCTATTTTTTAGCCACCGTGTATATTTAAAACCAAATTTTTCAAAAACCAAATAAAAGTAGTTATTCTCTGTTTGTCTGTCTGTTGGCCAGAGGTCAGGATGGTTTTTTCTGTTAGGTAGGAGTAAAATGAACATAATATGTGATTAACTAAGTACCTTCTTATAGTAACGTACCTATCTAAATCGATGATGATTATTTATGTACTGATGATATTTGTTATTTGTTTCAGGTAAATGATTTAAAACAACGGACCTCATACTAAGGTGACTAATATAGTTGTTGCCCACTACAAATAGTTCGTTTTTTTAGCATTAGAAATAAGGTAATCAATCTTGATGTGTCTTTTTATTGAAAAACACGTTTAAAAAATAAGTCACGGCAAATATGTAACAATTATGAATCTAATACGATCATTTATATTCTTCTGCTTTCATAAGTAATAGTAACTGATTTTTAAATAGCGTTTTTCAATTAAAAGACATGTCAAGATCGCTAACCTTCTTGCAAGTTCTTTCTAATGCTAAAAAACGAACTATAATTATATATTAGTTTTATTATTGTAATAAGATAAATAACCCTAAATGTATGATTTCAGTGTTACATTTGTTATCAGTTATCAATGTTATAGTCTGGCTAATGAAATATTACATTATTTATTTATTTTATAATGGGTAATTCTAAAAATCTTGGGTTGGTCATACTTTGTGTAGTAGAAGTTATAATTTGATACTAGGCATTATTTTTGATTTTCTATGCACAAGTAAGGTACCTACTACTAGTACTACTACTAGTAGTACTAAATAGCATTTTTCAATTAAAAGACATGTCAAGATCGCTAACCTTCTTGCAAGTTCTTACGAATGCTAAAAAAACTATAGTAATTGGCCACTCCTAACATTAAGACTTCTTTTCGCTTGTTACTATGTAGTGGCCAATAACTATAGTCTATAGTAGTCAACCTACTAATATATGAATGTGTGTATGCTGAAAGGTAAATATAAAAACTATTACAAAACGACTTTGAGAAAGTTTGTGTTTTAAACCACATAGAATTTGCGTATTTACTTTGTCGCTTTTACGCTCTGTGCGATGATTTGCTTGAATTTATAATTGCCTTAATGGATTTTGAATGCCTTTGTAGTCAAGAATACACACTTTACCCATACAAACGTCACTTTAACTACTTATTTGAATTTCTTAGTTTTAGATGTCTCCAAGTATTTCTATATGATAATATCTAGGTAACAGCAGATTAGACTAAATATTTATGTTTTTTCTGACAAAATTCTTTTCTTATGAGAGTTATTATGACTATATTAAAAATTATGGGTCATAATTATGAGCCTAGAAGCCAAATATACATATTACCATTTTAAAATATGTCTCACGAAAGTTTAATATCGAATACTTATTACCTACGCAATATGGCCATTAGTTAAAGAAGTTTTCCGACCCCTGCTCTAGAATACCACTGTCCCTTATCAGTTCCGACTAATTATGGCAACCCTAATTCTCGGGAACTTTCGGGTCGCCCGCGCTCTGTAAGCTGTAATAACTGTAATAAGTACTGCAGTGGCACAGTACCCCAGTTGCGTTTGCGCAATGTTTGTGTTGTTAATTGACGTAAACCGTTTTTTGGTAACGATTTTCGTTGATCTAAGATAAAAAGGACTTTTTACCCCTAATCTGTGGATGATAATCATACTGACCGAGTTTTTAGTCTCAGTTTTGCATTTGTTTTCGAGGATGATTTTTTCTGCTATAAACCGAGGATTGTTGACCACTAGGTACACAAAAATGTCTGAATCTAAAGTATCTACGTGAGTATGTTTGATCTAATTCGATAGTTTAGATCAATTTGCTCACACCAATATCATATACAGGTAATAATCATGTAGATTTACAAACGAGCTGTACAATACAATACACATATTCTTTATTGCACACCTCATTACAGAAAACAATACAAATAATACAGGAAGAAGAGGTTAAACAACATCGGCGGTCTTATCGCTAAAAAGCGATCTCTTCCAGATAGGGTTGGATTTTTGACCCTTTGTCCGGATTGCGGCCGGACTTGGCATGTGTCCGGATTTTTAGGAATGACCTTATAAAAATAAAATGCGCGCCCGAGAAGGGGGCTACGGGATGGGGCGAAGGGAAAGGGAAAAGTAGATCCACGATACAGTACACCAGAGAGAGCAGCGCGTCACCGGGGCGTCGTTCAAGCTACGCCAAATCTCTGCTACAAGAAATGTCCGGATTTTTAGGGTGATGTCCGGATTTTTATCAGGACATTTAATTCTTCCATATGGCAACCCTACTTCCAGACAACTTTGACTTGTACTGCAACTACTGAAAGTGATGTCAAAATTGTGCATCAAATGTAAAATTCATCTAGCCTCCACCACCCCTAAACTTCAACAGCGAAAGTCCCTAATTGGCCAACTGGAAACTAGTTGGAACTAGTTCTATATCAAGGCGTCATCTTGAGTGACGCACTGTCTCCTTGTCTCGCGTCCCCTTGTTCCCCTGTCAGGCTTGTCGCTTCATTGGGTCGGCAGTTTTTGTAAGATAGGGACCCGGTTATACTGGATTGGCGCTTTGTTTCATAGTCAGTGGTAGAAATAATAGAAAGAAAACGGGCTTATTTCGCGACATTTTAAAGATATATTTGTTTTTCAGCGATTTAAAATTAAAGTGAATTGTCCTTTGAAACGTTAGAGTTAGGCCAAGAAAAGTCTGCAGCGATTTTAATAGCCCACACACTGCACGTGTTATTTATACGTCATAATTTTATAGAAGTTTGACATTTAAAATAAGGCTTGCACTGCGAGGACTATCAAAATCGCTGCAGACTTTTTAGGGTTCCGTACCCAAGGGGTAAAACGGGACCCTATTACTAAGACTCCGCTGTCCGTCCGTCCGTCACCAAGCTGTATCTCACGAACCGTGATAGCTAGACAGTTGAAATTTTCACAGATGGTGTATTTCTGTTGCCGCTATAACAACAAATACTATAAAGTACGGAACTCTCGGTAGGCGAGTCCGACTCGCACTTGTCCGGTTTTTTTAGTCTAAATCTACAACGTTTAGTCGTTTTAAATATCTTAAGAACGGGTCACTCACTTATTTTAAGTCGTAAAACACGATACGTGAGTGACCCGTTCTTAAGATATTTAACATGTCTGTGTCTCACGGAAGTTTTGTTTAGTCGTTTCCATTCTCAATAAAGGTCTCAAAAAAGTCCAAGTAAATCCGCTCGACGTTGACACTTACTGCAGCGTCAAGCGTAAAAATGACGGTCTTACATTTGTATTTTACGCTCGACGCTGCAAGCGTCAGCGGCGGTTAAATTCATTTACTGGTTCTTAAATTTCATGTTTCAGTTCCGATTCTCGCTACCAAGTAGGAAAAACCTTGTAGCCCTACGATACCATAGTTTCTCCTCGTAGATTTCTTACTTTATTAAGACATAAATTCATTGACCGGGACTTGTTGATTTATAAAACCAATAGCACTTTAATTAATTGTCATTAAAAGAAACCGGTCTGTTGTACAATATTATGCTGTCACATGGTAGAATAAGTTGCTACATAAAGAACGGGACATAAACAGTTTCACGTTAGACTTTATTTATCCTTCTTAGGCTTCTAATTCACCAACTCGACAGTCTCAAGTCTGTGGACACCCTAGCTATTTATACAATATATACGTATTACGAGTTTAATTTTAGTTCAGAAATAAGGGAAAGATTGAAAAATGTCATTCGTCTTAGTGGTCAAGTTATTCACAATTTTCCTAGGCGTGTATACATATATTTAAACTCTTGTAATAAAATTTAACCTATTAATTTCTATTAAAATCTAAATGTAACTAAAAAGGGCCCATGACTCCCATGAGTCCCATGAGGCATGGTGCCAGAGATAGTTACCAGCAAGGAACATTTCCTCACTGAATCGGAAAGCTTATTCGTTGAGCGAGGAACTTGCCAGCACTTTTGTCCTCAGTGACATCAACCAAAAATCAATGGGATAAATTAAATTATAGTCCTGTAGGTATACATACCTATATTTTAAAAATGTTTAAAGACCACCCTCGAGAGTCGCAAAAATGACAAGCGCCAATTTCGCTAACGTCCAAGTAGCTCGAAAGTAAATACCTCCACTTACTATAATCCCGACTTTCTCAATACAAAGCAGACATTGCCAATGATTTACGCGGTACAACACTATCATCGGCTAAAGGTGCGCTTCCGCCCAATCCCGGCATTACAAACGCGCGACGAGTGCGCGCGAGTGTCGCGAGTTTCAGGCAAATTCGAACGTACACTGACATGAGAATTACAGGCGTTTTCGGGAAACGAGATAATCGCAAGATTAGGGACGAACTAGAGATTTTTGGGATCTACATTAGATATCGGCTAGATGTGACTTGGATATCTAAGTCATAACTTGTGGAAATCGTTCAAGAGGACGTCCAGAATCGCGGAAACATCAAATTTGACATATCTACCTTACAAATATCTTTTCTCAAACATGCAATGAAATATTGATGTTATGTTCCTTATAATAGGCTGCGAAGTATGACGTTTCAGGTGCGGCTAGGACAAAAGGTCGTTAATGGAATTTCATACACATCTTGCAGGCCTAGGCCGGCAAAGTCCTCTTTTTTAATTTTCATTTCACAGATATTTGTGACACAGCATCGTGGCATTCATCCATTAAAAAAAACTAGAGGCAGTATTTGCTTTATGGTTCGTAATGACACTGACTGACATGTTTGCTATAATTTGCAGTTTTATTTGTATAAAATCAACATGAACTTAATAAATAATACATTCTATAATTTTATAATTTTAAATTATAAATTTAACTACACAAATAAAAAACATTTAAAATATTTCATTTAAACGTTAGCGGTAAAAAGGTCTACTCAAACACGCGTAGTTATATTTTTTTAATTGTTATGGAGGTAAAGTTGAAAAATATTCATTCTGTTTTATTGGATTTATGGTGCGTTGTTGATTTTTTGACTTTAATATGAGTTCCGACGAAATAATGAAATTAATATTAATTGTAATCGTAGGTGTTGGAATTGGCAGCGGAAGCAGAATTGATTTTAAATAACTTGCTGCCTCTGCCGCCAAGTCAAAGACGAAGTATGTATATGGTTGCTTATGGCAATTTTATTATTTGAGAAACTAAGAAAAATGGCTTACAGTTTATTAGAAACAGTTTTGTGGCATATTTTAAATGAATGTAACTACAAATTCGTCAACACTGTGGAAATTATACTTATTTACTCCATGCATAAAGCAACGATGTATGTGAAACATGATATCAACATGAAAGGCTATGTAAACTTATGTGACGAAAACGATAGTCAGACGGATACAAGGCGAAAAAATCAAAGATACATGAAAATATACGGGTAGGTACCTAGTAAAAATACACGACTCGTGTAAAACATACGCGTGATAATGATATAGGTACGTGTTGGTTATATTTTGGGTGTAGTTTACTTTTAGTTTTTTCTATAAATAAAACTTGGGTTTCGTGGATTTTTTATTTTATTTATTTCATTGCATGTTTGAGAAAAGCACTATACATACCTCGGCGGGAAATGGGGTTGCCCGCGCTCAGACCTATCCGCCGTCTATATGTCTTCGGCCGGCAACCCCTTTCGTCCCGGCCTCTGTAGTAATGTACTATTAAATTATCCATATCGTAACTTCTTGATGTCTAATAGATATCTAATTCATTTTCCGAATCAAGCAGTTGTTTGTGTATTGCACAGTTAGCATATTTTTCTCTCGTTGCGTTTTACATTGTAGGACACATTTTCCAAGATAGTGGCGGTTCCCAAATGTCAAATACTTCAAATAGTGTGGACATAAAAAAGAGACCTTCAATATACATACCAAATTTCAGGACTGTTCTAGCGACTTCGAAGTTAGTCCTAATCCGATTGGGCTACCTACTCGTATAAAATAGAATATCTGGGAGACCGAGCTTTGCTCGGAAAATATATAAAAACTCAAAAATGCGCGTTCAGATAAGACCTCGCTAAGATCGATTTATGGCCCCCAAAAACCACCATGTAGCAAATTGAATCGAAATCATTAGAGCCGTTTCCGAAATCCCGAAATACACAGTGTAACATGAGTAAACCGAATAATTTTAACAGCGTATTCCTGATCATATTTAGAGACAAACATGTCCTATAAACTTTTTTGAAATTCGCCTAGTTTCAGAGATACTATCAATTAAAAATAAAACAAGTTTTTATTGTTACATAGTGTAAAAGGCCTTTTTGATGGTGATGTTGCTGCTATGGGACGTAGTCTAAATATCCTTATTGATAGATGTCAAAAAGTGACAAGTAACACTTTGCAAAAAGTAGGTTCTACGAAAAAAAATGTAAAAATCAATTTTAAGTGACAAGTTTACCAATAAAATTTATTTTTTATGTACAAATACATTCAAAAAATTGAAAAAAGAAAACAAAAAAAAAATTTTTTTTTTGGCGAAATTGACCTAAACTCATATTACATTTTTTACTTCTTTTGACCTCAGATATGCGTGGTTAAAATTATTCGGTTTCCTCATGTTACACCGTGTATATAAATAAACAAGAATTGCTCGTTTAAAGATACCTATTAGATGTTATAATGTACGTTTTTAAACTCTAATATCATTACAAAATTGGTACAAAAATTACGGATCTCGCATTTTTGCATTAACGTTGTGTTTATTGAACAAAAATTATATAAAAAAAAGTGACATACATGTAAGCTGGTATCCTTCGGTGAGAGCCCCGTCAGAGGTCACGTTACACTGGTCAACTTAGGCCCAAGTCGGTTCACCCCACTCGTGCCGCCAATGACAATACACTGAGGCAGTCCCACGTGTACTATAAATTTAACAGCTTCGATCGACATGCAAATAATGGCTGAGCATCACGATTCCTATGACGTGGGGTCAGCCACAGACATATGCGTAAATAGATGCCGGACTACATACTTAAAAACTTTGCTCCCCATATTAGAATTGTGTAGTAAATTACATACATACATACATTGTGTAGTAAAATACATAGCAATTCATGAAGGAGCAAAATGTAAAAAATATAAAAACAGTAAGCGTGCGAATCTCAACGCGCATACTCGTATTTTAGGGATAGGCAATATAAATGGATGTATTAAGCCGTTCTCATTTTTCAATATTTTTTCCAGTTTGTTCATGATTTCAAGTTAGAATCTATTCAGACAAATGAAAAACAAGTAGGGAAAACAAAAGGAAATTAGAAGAAGCAATTAATAATTTTTTTACAAAGTGTGATTGTAAACAATAACAACTGTATTAATATTTGAAAATAGGAGCGTAATCTGAAAATATCGTATTGATATCATGTGGTCGACCTCGCACCTTCGCAAAATAAGAACGGACGAGATGCACTGAAATTGGTATCATATCAAATTTAAAAACCCTTTTATGCTTTCTTTAGATATATATCTGTGGGGTCAGCAATTGGGTCGGTGTCTAAATTGGCGTCCGTGACGCGAGCTGCACAGCCGATTTGTACGCGTCACATTGGTTTACGGTGACCCAATGGGTAATGTCAAATAAGTTTGATGGGTTTCACAATGCTAGCCATAAGGCTTAGAAATTATTGTACAACATCTTGTTGTTTGCATCTAATTATTTAGTTTTATACGTATATGTATATGTAATACAGAGAAAAGGGCCCGTGTTTTGCTGTGACTGGACTAAATATACAAATTGAACCTATGTATATGTTTGGAGATATACCATTATTTACTCTTTATACTGACAGTAACACTTGGTTAAAGCTTGTTAGGATTTCAAGCCCTCTAGATAAACGGTTTGTGTCGTATAAAGCTCAAAATGATTGATTTCAACCGTTAAACGAACAATTTACATTTAAACATTTTTATTTAAGTACCTAAACCTCATTAATATTATTTTTTCATATGTAAGGTGGTGTTACTAGTGCTCGATATGCTAATGCCCAATAAATGACACCCTGCTGTCACCTCTATTGACAATGACTTAACTTTCAAGATGACATGTACTGGGACCGCTTCCAGCACCAGTACCACCACCTTACTTGTTTTATAAATGCTTTGGATATATCGATAAGCTTAAAATATCAAGGCCAAGTTACATTATCTGCTTTCACTACACATCGCTGTCTAAAGCAACATTGTACCTATGTCAACTTTGTAGGAAAATAATATCGATTTAGTCAAACCATGTCAGATGGCGGCGATACACGGTGTATGTCATTATCGCGCTCACGCTAGGCGTTAAATGTTATGTTATTCCTCACAAAACATGAAAATTTCTCCTCAGGTGTCACAGCATGGCTATATTAGAGCGGTTCGTATTCAAGAAGTTTAAATGGCAGCTCGTGATAGAATCTGTGCGGAAAGAGAAGAGTCGTGGAATGTACGGGGCCCAATACATTCCTTTCTTTTCATTAATTCTCTTTCCGAACAGACTCTAACTAGGATTTTGATACATAGGTATCTTTATCTGTGTCTCTTTCTAACAACAATATTTGTTAAATTGTTAGAAAGATACGTTGACATGTAAAATACTACAATTTACAGGGGGCCTAGCCGAAATGACAACCGTTTGCAGAAAATGAAACGAAATGCTACGATAAACGTACAGAGAAAATGAACCACCCACCCACTCCAAACTTCAAACCCCAGTACCTTTTTTCCGCAGCTGACTGTACATAAATAATTAATGTATGGAAATGATAACGTTTCGTTTTCTGTAAACGATATCACAAGCTATTATTTACGAAAGCGGGACTCAGGTAATAGCGTAGGTACAGTGGCGTTCAAAAGTGCCTGATGTCGACCGTAATGCCTTAATATTACGGTTGAAAGTGTTGAAACATCTCCATGCACTTTTGAACGCCAGTGTACATATATAATAATCGCCTAAATAATAATATGTTAAAATCAGGGTTATGTCACTAGCTGTCATTAAAACGTCCGAATAGGGTCGCAGTGGCTATATTAGGTTAATTTAGCGATAGCGGAGTGATCGATGGCTTAACGCGTGCTGCGCCGGCGCTGCGCTTGTTGTTCCCATCGCTCATCGAGCAAATCGAAGGCTCTGACGAACCATAAGTTTGTATCTTTAGGTATTAAAAAAAAGTAAACAAAATCTACCCTCAAATGGCTTCTTAAGCCAGTTGAGTGTAGATGAAAACATTACATGATCAAATAATGTAGGTCAAAGTCGGGTCGTTTAGTGACAGATCCAGGTGGTTTTGTATTTGGTTGGTTAATCAATAAATTTGATAAGTACTCAAAAATTTACAAATTGTTTTTTACTTTTATTAAGTACCTAAAGATACAGAGTAGTACAAGGATAAGGGCGCATTCTGCCCTTTGGGATAAAAGGTAGGATTTCTTGTTGTACGAAAGTTGCATTGGGATAAATTCGACAATGCGGTAATTTTGAAAATGACAAATATACTATTTCTATTTACTGTAGCAACAGTAGGTAAACAAGGTGCCTTGGATGATCTAAGCGTTGTTAAAGTAAGAAGTGCTTCTGGTATTATATATGCCACTTTCAAAATTATTCGAAGTTACTCCAAAGCACCTCATAACTTAAATGGCTGAAACAATTGTTTCCTTCTAATATTTAAAGTTTTCCGTGAAACAACTTTAGTACGGAACACTAATTGTTTAGGAGACGTCTCATAGCTTAGCTCTGTATGGCAGAAGTCTAACTCTTCTCTTGCACTAGTAACTGGGTTTATGTGATACTTCAGCCATTTTTAATTTCAGCCTTTCAGTGCCTGATGCAATTTAAGAGTAGATAGGAAGCTAATTATTTATTCTCAGCGTTTCACGTCTTAGGGCTTCATGGAATGGAGCCAATGGTGTTCATGAATGAATGAATGAATGAAATCGTTTATTCATGTCGTCTAATTATCTTGTATCTTGAGATCACAATCAAGACATATTTGTGATCGATGCGTCATGTCATCGTCGATGGCTGACGATGGCATGACGCATGTAGGCTACCTCTTCAAAATACCTCCTTAGACGCTGCATATATATGCAAAGGTGCTATGTTTCACGTCTTCATGAATACCAATGGTTGTTCATGTGGTCAAATTATCTTGTAATTTGAGATCAGAGATCACAATCAAGACATATCTGCGATGGATGCGTCATGCCATCGCAGATGGCTGACAATGGCGTGACGCATGTAGGCTGTAGACTACCTCTTCAAAATACCTCCTTAGACGCTGCATCTATCTGCAAAGGTACTATGACCAATGACGATGAGATCACATTAACGTGGTTTAACCGAGACCCCGAATCTTCTGCGCGAGCGCAAGCAATGGCAACACACACTGTCAGAGATTAAACGCCCACTTTGCGCACGATCGCGCGCTATTGATTCAGCCGGCCACGACTGGGATATCTGGATATCTCAGACTGTTTGCGTTGACTGATGTTGTGTTGCAGCGATAAGGGGATTTCGATTTCACTTGTTTTCGTTTAATTTTGTAAGACATAGTACAGTGACTTTAATTTCAGTACCTTTTACCTTGTCACAGTGACAATCAATATGAAAGTCGGTAGCCCTCATACTATTGTCATTGTGACATGGTACGTAATGGTAGTGAAATTAAATTCCTTAAACGTACCAACAATCAGTTCAATATAAAATGTAATAATTAAACTGTATAGTGTCACTCGTTACGTTTCCCTGGATAACGCTTAAAGCCTTGATTTTAAACGAATATTAAAATATACCAAACAGGCATTTTTGAGGTAGGTACTTATAAGCCATTTATATAATGGGCCATCTACTTTAAGCATGTTAGTAAAACATAATATCATTATATAAAAACGTAGAACTCATATTTCTAGCTAGTTTGTAATTTCTAAGTGACATTAAAATCATGTTTGTTCATCATTTAAAAAGCAACTAATAATATTATGTAATTTTGTAACCTAAAACTTATTCATGAATACCATAATAACTACGTATACCCACTAAAGTCTGGACCCATTCATCATAACCATTACCTTAGTCCATAAATCTAAGTAAATCAATGTATCTACGTGTAGCAGAATAGAGGAGAAAATCTCGCAAACAAAAGAGCAATGCTCGCAGCGACTGAAGGGTTTAATTCTCAATTACGCGATTCGATTGCGAATACAATTTAAATTGTATTGGCGGCAGGTGTCACGGGTTGCTCGAAATATTCGCTGCCATTCTACTACTCCACGTGATAGACATGCGGGAGGAACAATTGTAGGTTATTAATATATTAGTTGATGGATTTCAATTAAATATTAATCTAGAGATTGAGCTTTGCACTCTTCAGGTGCTAGTATACAGTATCTGAAGAGTGCAAACGATAGTACTTAGGTACACAAAAATTATATTTACCTACATCTTTAAACGTGTACCCATGTGTAATATTTCCAGCCAAGATGCACATCATAATATATTATAACGCCGGTTTTATTAGATGGACTTAGCTATTGTACCATTAAGCGGGCCTGATGATGGATATCGATAGGCCATAGGAATTATATAATAAAACAATGTAACGAAGAAAATTTAACTTGAGTTTAGTAATGACTAAACAAGACTACAGCCGACAATAAAAAGACAAAAACTTTTACTCATTTCTCATTTTATTGAATTTGTTTCTGAATGCGGCCCCGATTCGCGGTCAACGAAGGAATATTTACTTGCGTGGGCGCAGCTGGCAATTTTCTTTATAGCTACATTATCTAATGACGGACACGGCGCATAAAACACTATCTTTCAACGTATGATAAGGAGGAAATTGCTTAAATGAGCCCTAAACACGTTACGTCATTTCCGCGTTTAGTGGGGAGTGGGTAGGTTAATGATTACTTGCTTTTGATGCTCCTGAGATTCGCATGCTAATTAATTATATTGAATATAATCATAGAATATGTTTTTGAAATCCTACACTGCGAGCTTTTATACACAGTGGCCAAAGAATAAGTGCATTCCCGTTGCCAAGGAGGTTTTGGGATTATATTGAGCCACTTTTACTATGGGATCAACCCCGAAATCGCGAACAAAAAGTTTACCCTCCCATAGAAAATGGACCGGCCAAAATATATGAAACAGCCAAATTATTTTTTCGTGAATTCGGGGTTGGTCCTATAGTAAAAGTTGCTCAGTATAATGCCAAAACCTCCTTAGCAACGGGAAAGCACTTATTTTGGCCACCCTGTAAATATACAGTTATTGTGATTTATTTCTGGTTGTAATATTTTATAATATTTGTCGTAGAATCAAAGAAAAATAGTTTTAAAATAATAATTTGAATATCAACCTTTTTTGAGATAGTGTTCGTTTGTAAATTGACAATTGACAGCAAGTAGTAACATATATGTATTAGGTACAATAGGGTAATTTTACTTTAAGAAAAATACTAAAGTAGTATGTCGCAAATGGAAAATTTTGCTTAGAAACCTTATATCATTTGTTTACACCAATTATTAGGCAAAGGAATCCTCTGAAAAAGTCTGTTGTTATATTTGAGGCCACGGTGTATTTTAGGTCATGAAGCTAATATAAATGTCTGGCGTCTGTCTTTCTGTCAAAGTTTTGATGCCCGCAATTATGAAAGAGCTTTGCCTAATTTGATACAATGCTAGCTGCATAGCATTTTCAGCCTAACTACGTTACCTGTCAGTGAAGGAACGGAGGAAACTTTTGCGATTCACGGCATTAACTCATCTAGAAAATTAGATACCTAATTCCCGTTTCATTCTCATATCATGAAGAATTTTGGCAATTCACTTAAGTAAGTACCTTTAAGTTTGATCGGCAGAAAAAAACTGTCATAAGCGATAAAACAGGTACAGTATTTTCATGATTTTAACCAATTGACGTCCATTGAATGTACTTAAGTGTATTATAATAATATAACAGTATTCATTAGGTACTAAGTGCTATTTCATAACCAAGGAAGTGTTAATCTTTGTTACTACATCCTCGTTTGACCACCTTTCTAAGCTTAAAACTATGTGTTGCTATTGACCAACTTTAGAAACTAAAACGAATGCGATGTCTAAGAAATATTACTTTCCTTTCATCTCATGTGTGTCTATGACGTTAGTTTTCAGTCAAATACACTTTACAATACTTTCAATGGTTGCCTGCAATGTGTCATAATTGTCATAAAAGTGGATCAACTGTTTCCAAATATCTGCAACAACCATGCGGTTAAAACTATTTTATATTTGCCAATTGAAATACCTTACAAACTCCAACTCCTTATTCCTCAGCCGACTTGTCCAACGTCCAGTGCTGTCCTATTGTTTTCCCCGGCTCGTATGGCGGTCACCAGATAAACCGAACCCATAAATAACCTTATTATGTCGACAGTAGTCGCTACCGATTTTATATGTGCGGCTTTATTTATTATCCCGATCGATATTCCGATTTGCATTGTCGAATTGAAATTTGCTATTGTGGCTGATATGTGCAATCGTCGTGTGGTGTTAAATCAATATAATTTATGGGGCATTGATAATACTGACCTCCGTTTGAGTGGAACTAGTTTGCTAGATTTGAATTCGGGTTTGAAAGACAATGTACTAATTTACAGCAAAGGAACGCTAAAGTTATTCCTATTTACGTAGACATAATAACAATTAGAGCTTTAAATACTCAAAATTTTAAGGAATCATAAGTTCGTTGCTGTCTCTGAGCATTTCGAGAGATTAATTGATCCAAAACTTAACTTAAATTACACTTTCCCGAATGGTTGAGGGAGGCGATAGCTGAGATACGCGTCATACTCGTGAACGGGTGCTGTTTGTGGAGACTGGTCTGTTTAAGCAAATACGAGCTATTGTACTTAGTAGGTAACTTTATTTTTATTAATTAATTACAGTGAGACGCCTCATTCTACTCTCGTATGTTTCTTTTCTCTTAATGAATGTACAGTTAATTTTGGATTTTTACTCTTGGTGACCCTATACATCTCTAAGGATAATTTGATAAACTATATTTGCTGAATAAATGTTGATGTTTGATGTACCTACAGAGTAGGTACTTGATACCTGCCGTATTTATTTTAAACAAAAAGTTATGTTACCTCCTCATTGATTAAAACAAGCTTATAAAAACGCTGTAGCTAGCAAAAAAATAGTGTAAAATTCATTCCTCCTTCCGCTTAAAATGGTCAGGGATATTTAAACACTGTGTTTCTCGTGTTTATATTTCTATGTACAATAAAGTAAATACATACATACATACATACATAAACACATCATTTCTATATACTTGTACTTATGCCGTAAGAATTACTACGACAAATATTTGCAAAAACTTCACAACCAATAATAAGTAGTTCTAATACAACAGCCTATTCTAATATCTCACTCATTGCGTTCAAACATTATGTTCTATTCACGTTACTCGTAACTCAGTATTAGTGTAAATACCCCCGTTGTAGGTAAATGCCCCATAGTTTACCGTGTTTACGTTTCAAGTAAAGACATTAAGCTAGAAATGAAACACGACTTCCACATTCAATGAGATTTGCGAACTCAATATAGCTTGAATAAACGCAAAGCCCTATTATTATTCAATAACAACCATTTGAAATCATATGTAAACGATCTGGGCTAGATTTTATATTTCCTTGCGAGATATTAGCGTCGGTTCCAATGGGTGGTTTTATTTGTCTGGCGACCACCCCGGTGGCATTATCTGACTTCCTCATGCAAATTATTGCAAATGGATACTTTCGTCAGCGTCGAATAAGTATGCGAATTAAGTACCGAGAGCACTTGTCAGTGGGAACTTTGTTGGTGAACTTAAATGCGATTAACGTCTATTGAATAGCAACCGACTTAAATAAATAATTTTGCCTAATATATATGCGCCACATATGCCTCCTCTCAAGCATGAGAGGGTTTGGTTATCCTTCGCGAATGTATACAGGTTTCCGAAAGCTAAGGTGGAATGTCATCCTATTTAGTCGATCCCAGTGCGCCCTCACAAATGGCAGAGAGGGTGAAAAAAAAAGGTTTCCGAAAGCTAGTGGTAAATGACATTCCGTACATAAGTTTCGAAAAAGTCATAAAAACTGACTTAATTGCAGTAAAATAATTATGATGTCTTAGTGAAAGAAATGCACGAGTGAGACCAGTTATCAGTATTCATAGTGAGTTTTTTTTATATCACGCTGTCACCGCAGCCTATGGAACCTGCAACCCCAGAGACATGACATACGTGTAACCATCCCTTGGGAAACCTGTACGTGCACGTCTTTTTTGAAAAACCCTTACCCTTAAAGAAAACCTTGCGGGGACCTCCCCACAACTTCCCACAACCGAAGCGTTCGTGAAAAGAAGTCCCTCTGAAACCGCGGAGTGTGTGAACATTTACGTTCCAGAGTCTGAGGATGAACACCCCAACAGCGAAGGATGCGATGGTAGAAGGCGGCTGTGGCCATCCAATCAAATAATTCTTCTAAGCACAACTCAGTACACAAGCCAAGAGGTCAGTTTCAACTGATAGTGAAAAGTGATCTGTAAAGGGGCCCATTGATTAACAGTCCGCCGGACGGTATCGGCATGTCAGTTGTTCAGAACTGTCAACATTTTGTTATAACTGACAGGCCGATGCCGTTCGGCGGACTGTTAATCAATGGGCTCCTTAAAAACTTAAAAACTGTTCAATAAAAGACTTACGCTGGCGTATTTCTTACGCTCAGGCGGCTGAGGTGGGTAGGTCTCAAATGGGTTCACCGTTCAGGAAGTGAGGTAAGCGGCAATTCGCTAGATATTTTGATAGCTTAAGTGTTAAACGATGTACAGTAATTTAGACGCGATTGTTACTAATTTGGTTGAAATAAACTATTGTTGTCTGAGCTTTACGTTTTACTCAATTTCACTTTCATTGCATTTTGATTTTGCGTAGTAGCGTAGCATATATATATATATCAATAAAGGGAGCTAACTAAAAATAAATGATTTACAAAACCGAAGTGATCCCATAAGTGCTCCGTGAAAATTATTTGTACGGAACACTAAAAGTGCCGTTAGAAATAATACGTTAGGTACTTACGTAGTTCAGGATTCACAGGGCCTTATTAATGTTATTAAAAAATTTTCTTTGGCTAAGTAAATATTGTTTTACAATTATTTTCGAACGTAAAGTAAATTATAATATACCGGATTACAGTCGGGTGGTTTTACAGTAGCATCAGTAACGTTTCATAAATAAAAGTTAACCGTAAAATTCAATTATCCTTGTCACTGCCTTATCTATATCGAAATGGACCGCGAAATTCTGAGTCTTATCTCACGCGGGTAAAACGATCTTCACTCGTTCCGAATTCGCAATTCCACTAGTGGGTCAGCGCGTAAGTACCCGGAACACGACACGTGTTTAGCATAAATAACATTTTAAATTTCACTGTAGCCACGTCAAATTAAGCCGAATTTGGGCAAGCTGCGGAAATAATTCGTGTAGTTTTGAAAATTGGTACAGGCATACCATGTGGTGTCTAGATAAACATACTAAAAGTCCTCGAGGGTAGGGGGTGTGCTGGGGGTGTAGAGGGGGGTTGAAGGTACCTTTTTTCATATTTTTGCTCATATCTCGAAAATGTTTACGAATTGCATTATAATTACTTCGGACAAAAGTTTTGACATAAAATTTACTACAAATTTGGTTATGTTTATTTTTACTCTGCGATCAATACTTTAGGAGCTACAGGCTGTTAAAGTTAAATAAGAGATAAAAAATAGACGGTTTAAAAAAACGTCGTATTTTCATAATTGTTCATCATAAATAAAAATTTTAATTGAGAATAAGCAAGCTAAATAACCTGCTGATAAAATATAATAAAAACCGGCCAAGAGCATGTCGGGTCATGCTCAGTGTAGGGTTCCGTAGTTACCCGTCCGTCAAAATAGACTATTTGCAAAAACTCAAAAACTGCTTAATCGATTAGGTTCGCTATATTTTTCTCTGAAAGTCCTTACTAAGTTTTACTTTCACGATTTTTTTCATATTTTTTGGATCCATAGTTCAAATGTTAGGGGAATTAAAGTGGAAAACACAACTTTTTTTCTTTCAGATCGATTATTTCCGAAAATATTAAGCAGATCAAAAAATAGTTCTCAAAGACCCGTATTCGTTTTAAAAGACCTATCCAACGACACCCCACACTATAGGGTGGAAGCGAAAAAAAATTTCATCCCCTTTTTAATGTACGGCAGCCACCCTAAAAAAATATTTTTTCTAATTTATATTTTACAACTTTGTCAGCGTAACTGATTTATATATTCGTGTCAAATTTAAACATGAAAACTAGAAAAAAATTTTTTTATGGTGGTTGCCCTTACATTAAAGTGGAGATGAAATTTTTTTTCGCTTCCACCCTATAGTGTGGGGTGTCGTTGGATAGGTATTTTAAAACGAATAAGGGTGTTCAAGAACTATTTTTTGATCAACTTAATATTTTCGGAAATAATCGATCTGAAAGAAAAAAAGTTGTGATTTACCCCTTAGTTCCCCTAACTTTTGAACCATGGGTCCAAAAAATATGAAAAAAATCGTGAAAACATAACTTAGTAAATACTTTCAAGGAAAAATATAGCGAACCTAATCGGTACAGCTGTATTTGAGTTATGGCAAATAGTCTATTTTGACAGACGGGTAACTACGGAACCCTACACTGAGCATGGCCCGACATGCATATGGCCTATTTTTTTATATTTTATCAGCAGGTTGCTTAGCTTGCTTACTCTAAGCTAATTTTTTTATTTGTGATGAACAATTACAAAAAGCGACGTTTTCTTAAACCGTCTATTTTTTATTACTTATTTAACTTTAACAGCCTGTAGCCCCTAAAGTATTGATCGCAGAGTAAAAATAAACATAACCAAATTTGTAGTAAATTTTATGTTAAAATTTTTGTCTTAAGTAATTATAATGCTATTCGTACAGATATTCGAGATATGAGCAAAAATATGAAAAAAAGTACCTTCAAACCCCCTCTACACCCCCAGCACACCCCCTACCCTCGAGGACTTTTAGTATGTTTATCTGGACACCACAAGGTATACCTGTACCAATTTTCAAAACTACACGAATTATTTCCGCCATTTTTCTAATTTGCTTAGGCTACTGGTATTTTTTGTTTTTGATGTGCTGCCTAAAACAAATACATATAGTTTGCAATAACTACCTACAACAGTTTTCTGAATTTTCCGCAAGTTGCAATCGAGAATTTATTTATTTTGGTCCACACAGCTGCAAAAGTCCATACTCACTTTATGAAGGAATTCCATTAACAAATTGGGTATCTATGCAATTTTGCAGCTCGTTGTACGAATGTACGTGCCTATTTTGACATACAAAAGACAGTATCACCAAGAAAACAAGCAGCACATGGCCCTTAATCATCATAATTGGAAGGAGATCATTGATCGGTCAAAATCAACAACAGCCATAAAGAAACTACGAAGTATTCTGCCAAGTGTTATGAATTGAAATAATCTAAATGATAGAGGCCGTGTTAGCCCCCCCCCCCCCCCCACATCTAGCGTCTTTCGAGCGTCGGCGTCTACAACTCTATGGCCGCTGCTCGACGCAACGTCGACGCAACTGCGCAGCGACGTCATTTTCCATAGCGCTGACCAGACGCCGACGCTCGAAAGACGCTATTAAATGTGGGGTGGCCCTTAAGCACAGTTCAATGTGGCTTACAAAATAGTTAAACCGTAATGCGGCTCTAATCTATCAATGTTGAGGAAGATAACTTTGTATGGAAACTAGCATTATTCAATTTATTTGTGTCTCTTACTACCTATACAGTGATACGTATCAGTTCTCGGCGCTTTTTAGGGTTCCGTACCCAAAGGGTAAAACGGGACCCTATTACTAAGACTTCGCTGTCCGTCCGTCCGTCCGTCCGTCTGTCACCAGGCTGTATCTCACGAACCGTGATAGCTAGACAGTTGAAATTTTCACAGATGATGTATTTCTGTTGCCGCTATAACAACAAATATTAAAAACAGAATAAAATAAAGATTTAAATGGGGCTCCCATACAACAAACGTGATTTTTGACCAAAGTTAAGCAACGTCGGGAGGGGTCAGTACTTGGATGGGTGACCGTTTTTTTTTTTGTTTTTTTTTTTGTTTTTGTTTTTTTTCATTATGGTACGGAACCCTTCGTGCGCGAGTCCGACTCGCACTTGCCCGGTTTTGTTATCTGCCCGCCTTTTCTAGTGAGAACTCACTCCCTGACCCTATCGCGCTCCCTTTCCCGTTGCCCTTGATGCCAATCTTCGCAACATTCACTTACCATCGTCCACTGTCAACCGAGAATACTTAAACCTTATTCCAAAGACGTAAGATCTACAAATGATCAGTTAAATTGCAGTGAAATTCTTGAAAGGAAAATGTATGAAATTATGTATATTTGCGACATGTTCGTTGTAATCGACTTTCAAATAAGGAATTAAGTATGATAGATAACGGATTTGAATAAAATAGCGCTTGAGTACAAATACTATCTAAGGTTGGGAGGTCAAAACTGGGTCCACACCGACCACCGTTGTTGTTTGCTATATGTTGTGTTTTAAAATGTTTAGATATTTTTTTTTTCTTAAAGTAGGTATGATTATATTGATTATGATGGGATCAGAAGCGCTTATTCTATATTCTTCGTTTTTTTTATTGAACTTTGATCAGAGGTTACACTCATGTGTATATAAACAGTACAAATTATAAAATAGGTATGTGCACACGAACTCTTTAATATAGGGTAAGACCACCAGTGAATGAACACTTAAGCAATTATCTAACTTTGAAAAATCATTGCTCAGCATTCATTAATAATTGGAATAATTAACTGCAATTTAATCAATCCTCATGTAATAGATAAGAAAGTAATTTCTGCGATTTGTAATTACCTTCATAGTTTTTGAGTCATACCAGAATTTACCAAAAACTACCCAAAAACCTAATGAATGAACATAAAAACTAGTGAATGAACACTGAAAACCCAGTGAATGAACATTATTAAACTTTTTTAAATTAGCATAATAAAATCATTTTTATCACAAACACCGTTTCCGGCTCTATTTTCATACGTATAGCGATAGCGTTTATATCTTTTTATCCCTCCATATTGACTTCGAATCGATTAGAATGTAATAAAGTGATGGTTATTCACCAATAACATAGAAACCCGTTACATATTAAAAGGAAAAAATAAAATCAACCATTACAACAAGAACCAACGTGCATATTTTGATGAAAAGGGGTCATGCTCACCAAATAATGCTTAAAATAATAAGCTTGTCACTGCATTGTTCGTGGTTACACTGATGACAAGCCAAATTTTGTATTGTTCATACATAGGCATGACAAATCTAGTAAATGGACTATAGAAATTTGGTTTGTTCCAATACTGGCTAAATAAATCAGAATCGTTTTCTATGCAGAATCACAAAAAAACAATCTCAATACGATTGCGTTTACATATACATTTGGGTAAAAAATGAAATCAACGCGACACCAGTAAATGAACACACTGTTCATTTACTGGTTTCAGAACATTTGATGAGCCAGTAATGGAACTATAAAAAATAAAGAATTAATCGCATAATACGCCGACAATTTGTACATAAATAGAAGGTTCAACTCTTAATCTAACCAAATAACTAAACTTTGTACTGGTAAAGATTAAATAAGCACTTCATATGTTGCTCCAAACGTACACTGTTCTTATCTGGGATCTAATATTTCAATACAAAACTTCAAATCCAGAAACACGTAAACTTCAAACCCCAGTCACATCCTAACTGGTCGAAAATAAATTTATTACGGGTTGTCATTGCATAGGAAATAGAGTTGTTAATAAGAAAAAAAATAAGACAAGTGGATGAAATTGCTATATTTCTTATTTTAGACAAAAAACGTGATTTTGTTCATTCACTGGGGGGTGTTCATTCACTGGAGGGTTTACCCTACCGTAAAATGGGGTGAGTAGGGTCAAAACTGAAATTCAAACCTCGATAACATTTTATTTTTACATACGAAAATTGAATGGTGTATATAATAAGTGTTCCGGATGTTTGTATTTTAGTTTTTATTTTATTTTGGGTAGTTCCATTTCATTACTATGACGACAAAGAGGAAAACCCACCTCACCCCGTAGTGCCTCGTATTTGGGGTGGGAGTTGTTGGATCGATTTTTTGTTTACTATGCGTATTACTATAGCTGCATTTTAAATTGGAGTACATTATTTTTGTAGCAGTAGCCTTCAAATCCCTTCTCACCCCCCTCTCAAATCTTCTCTCCCCATTCGTAACCCACCTCTCCCCGCGAAACCTACTCACCCCGTTTTACGGTACCTACGTCTTCTTTAAGTTATACTGAGTATACTTACTCTTACTTATTCTTTATCGTCATGATGCATGCATTAGTTCATAGAAAGTTCCAAGTGTTATAACATAAGTTTAGCTTGACAAAATACGATTTCAAGACGCAATATATTCCTAGCTGCAAGCTCCCTGGTGCATCACTGGTGTGAACATTCGTTTGTAATTACTCAACTACAGATAAGCTCATCTCTGCAAGTGTAGAGATACACAACACAATACACCTGCCTAGCCTATGAAAGTTAGATTCCACCCTTATCCTCAGCATCGGCGTCCGTATATCAATATCCTCATTTCCTGCTGACACCTAATTAAAGCTCAAAGATGAGTGTAGGATATATTTTATCTTCTACGGTTGCACGCTACTTGTGGGCGTTCCTTGTTATAGCTTTCATTGATGTTTAAGAGGATATACATTTTCTCACTTTTCTTCTTGCACCATTCTTATTAATCTCTGTTTAGCCCAATGGTTGACTGGTAGATAATGCCTTTATGCATTAAGTCCGCCATTTGTATTTTTTTTGTATTTAGTGTAATAAATTTTAAGTAAATTAATAAATATATCAGCTGCATTACTTTCCATAACTACAAAAACTAATACCAAGATTCACCGTCTAAAAAAATACCCTTAATATTTGATACCACTTTTTCCTACATAATTAATTAATTCATATAATAATTTAATATGTCATAGGGTAAAGGCACCAGTAGTCAGCCTTATAACGACTTTTTTAAGTTTGAACGTTCGGCATTTCTACAGGATTAGTCGGTTAATTAAACAAATGACATAGTTAGATCAATTGTTTATCATAATTTCAAAACAAAATATTTAAAAAAATAACAATCCTATTTATAATATCTTTAATTAAGTTTAAACAAAAAGTGGCACTTTTCTCCAGTAGTCAGCCTCCAAAATCCAGTAAGCAGCCTCTGTGTACCCAGTACTCAGCCTTTATAATATTCATAATAATCTGATCATAATAACTTATATTTATATCATAACCAACAATATGATTATCATTAAATTTTCTTATAAGTACATACAATTCTTATGACACGAAATTTGTTAGTTAAGTACTAGGTATGTATTTAACTAAAAAAGTTGTCAAGCGAACCCCAGGTTCCCATGAGCCGTGGCAAAAATGCTGGGATAACGCGAGGAAGAAGAAGGTATTCGGTAAAAAATAATGAAACGATTCTATGCAGATCTAATTATCATTAATAAACAAAGTCATATACCTACCAAGAAAAATCAAAATGATGTTATGTATAGTTAACGTCATAAATATGTATACACTTTTAAACCTTATTTCAATGAGATAGGGTTTAAAAATGTGGACATATTTTTGGCGGCGACGTACCAAGCAACGTCAATGGCTGAGTATTGGATCCGCGAAGTGAAGTGAAGAAGTTCCAGTGGTCAGCCGCATTATAACGTAATTTCAAATGCGGCTGACTACTGGATTTTACTTAAAATTTACTAGGGCATGCCTAACTAAATATGAAAATGTAAATTTAACGGTCCTAACGGTCACATTGGCTCGAAAATAATAAAATAAACGAATAACCCAAAGGTCAGCCGTGGGGGGCTGAACACTGGATTTTTTGGAAAAAAGTGTTATCCAGTGCCCAGCCCCCTCAATTTATAAGTGAAATATTGATATTTTCATCAAAACATAACCCAATTTTATAGATAAACTAATAAACAAACCAATCATTAACAAAAATAATAACTTATAACATTAAAACATAGTTTTTCTTGCCTGTTAAGAGAACACCACGTGCAGTAAAAAATATGGCCGACATGACACTTTTGCACTCGTCGACAAACAGCACCTGTATGAACGTGTATATTTCTTCCCCCCGTTCCCTCACCGCACCTGTCGTGTGACGTATTAACCAATAAGGAATCAAAGCTCCTATTTGAGTACTCGCGATTTGTTTAAACGAATATACCAGATATTTATGACCAATAAACGACTCAAAAGGCTGACCACTGGTCCCTGGCTGGCCACTGGTGCTGTTACCCTACCCTTTGTAAAATTGTAACAAATGCTCTAAAAATCCGTATGAGTTAAGATAACTTAATTCATAAAAGTTCAAAATACCCATAACAGGAAAACACGCCAACATTGTTTAGATTAGAATTAACAAAGACTGAAATGTAACCCATTTATTGGTACACAACCCATAATATTGGTACATAAAGTTGAAGCTACGTGATCAAAAGGACCCATTAAATTTACGCTCAATTTCACAATCCTTCAATATCATTGAACAGTTAACAAATCCTTTACCCCATTGACAAGTGTATCGTGAATTGTAGGCGGACCAGAAAGTCGGCGGACTCCCACGGGCTTTCATCGCTTGATTCATATCCGCTCGCTTCGTTTAAGATCGTCCAGACTAGAGATGCAACGGATAGTTGTTCGGCCGGATACCGGATACCTGACCATCGGCCGAATATCCGGTATCCGGCCGCCGAATATTCGGCCAGCGGAACTATACCTACATTTCGGTTTTTCAGGTGCGCATTCTGCAGGTTTGACCTGTTTCCTAGTGAACGTTCGCGCGGACTCATTTCTAGGTTCGAAATGAGTGCGCGTGCAAGTCAGTGGAATGATAAAATTGTTTAAAAAAGATACGATTAATAAACAAGTAGGTACGCTTATGACCGTGTCTGTTTCTTAAATCCAATTTGTTCATTTGTGAATCAAGCAATGTTACTATCCGGTATCCGGCCGGATAGTAAGTCACTATCCGGTATCCGGCCGAATAGTAGGTCACTATCCGGTATCGGCCGGGTTCAAAAATAATGGCCGGATAGGCCGGATACCGGATAGAGACCGAATATCCGGTGCATCTCTAGTCCAGACACGGGTGCGTGACGGTGGCTCCGAGCTATCGCAGATTGTTTTGCGATCGACTGTAAAATGATTAATGCAGTGGAGACTCGATAAGAGGAAATTTTCGTTAACACGAAATAAAAGGGCATAGGAAAATCTCGGTTTACACGAAATAAAACGCACTACCAATATACCTAAGGTTGCCTCCAGAATCTCGCGAACTAAATTGACAGGTCAATGTGCACAAATGATACCACAGTTTGGCCAGTGCTGTTCTTATCGATATTTTCAAAAAAGTTTGAATTAGAGAATATCGCGAGAATGCGGCGCTACTGTTGCGCGGTCAGTTAAAATGTATCTTTAAGTAATTTAAATTATTTTATAAATGTTACTTGGTATTTCGAAAATTGTGCAATTTTATAGTAATCGATACAAGGATATTGGATATTTAAACATATAAATAATTTATTATATTTATTTTATTTGTTAGGAAAACTTACAGCCAGAGTAACAAGTTGTAGGTGATAACATAGAAACAGTGATTTTGGCTCAAAATACAAATAAGGCCGACCCAGACGGGGAAATAAGATAAGATTTTTCATTTATTTTGTGTGGTGTGGACGTAAAAATTAAATCGTCTCGGTGATCGCTATTGCTTCGATTGTAAAGAAGACCAGTCCCTAAACTGGACATTCCAGTTGACAATTAGGTCAGAATTTTTAATACAGTTAGACCAAAAAAAGTCTGCAGCGATTTTAATAGCCCACGCAGTACAAGTATTATTTTAAACATCAAAATTCTATGAAATTATGACGTATTAAATAACAGTTGCACTGCGTGGGCTATCAAAATCGCTGCAGACTTTTCATGTTCTAACTATAATTATCGATCGATCTCATCTATCGGTCACATTGTGTAAAATTAAATCACCAATTTTAGATTTATGGCGACAACCGCGAGCACTTGATATAAACAACTTGCCTCCAAACCTGCATATTAAGAGCTAACAGGAGTGGTCATATCTCCATACAAACGTACTCGACTGTTTCCTCCGTGGGTTTTGATGCTAGAGCAATGATTTTTTTAATACAGAGTAATATTGTCAATATCTGTGTCGGACCGTTTTGCATTTTTTGATATTTTTGTTTTTTAAAGCGCTAGAGCCTTTCAAAAATGGCCAATATGGCCTCATTGACTATGCCGCAATGAGAGGCGTAGTATTCAAAACTGATATCAATTAGCCAAAAAAGCAAAACGGTCCGGCATAGATAATTTCATAATAATTTAGATTTCCAAATTTGGTTACGATTTCTTAAGTTTTGGAGCAGAAAACAGTCGACTACGAAACCTCGATTTTTGAGATTTTTACGCAGGATTTTTCGCCTTGTCCTTATCGCACTAGTTTTAGGAGCCGCTTCCGTTAGCGAGATGGGTATATTTACCTAAAATATTTAAAACTCAGCTCCTGTTTCGTCTTAACATTGAAATTTGTCAGTTTCACATCCGCACCTCCTGATTTGATTGGTATCGTCACAATCTTACAATCGAATCAACCACTTTTCTCGTCACATTCATACAAATCGAAATCGTTTGGGACCCCTTTATAATTATCACATGGGTAGTAAGTGCATCTTACTTGTCGATATCATTTTATCGACATATACCCCTGCCTATTTTTTCTTTGCTATTCCTGGTATCATTTTATTTGTCAAACTCATGTCAATTTAGTTCGCGAGTTTCTGGAGGCAACTGTAATGGCAAAGAAAACCCAACTATATAGTTACTGGAAATGCTCGTAATTAAATATTCCATAAATCGTCTGATATAGACGAAAAGGCCTATGATGATGATGATGATGAAATATTCCATCTATGATAGGTACAAAAAAGTGATTTTGTTTTATTACATCTTTACTCCAAAGTTTATCTACATAGTTAATCTCAGAAGAACTAGATAAGATTGGTTGTAACACTTGTAACATCACGTATAATTTTATTGGAAGATGATTCGGTAATAGTTCAAATTTTAATAAAATTAACTCGAAATTATTTTTAAATAGATAGATTCGAATAAGTGCATTCTGTGATAAACGAAAGCTGATATTACGTTGTCTGACTCTATTGCTCTTCCGTATTCGTGTGATAGAGGCAGATAACGAAATTTTCGATTGTCTTTTTTTCGCGGTAGACCCTCAGATTCTTAAAATGGCAATAATTTATTGAAACCGAGTAAAACAGTAAGAAAGGGTGGTCAATGCCTCCGAGAAAAAAGCGGCGACCCCAGGTCCGGCGTATACTTATTTATTTTAATCCAGCATATTTCGCTGGCGGTTCAAAGAGGCAACGCCAGTAGCGTACTGGGCACATTGACTCGGATACCTAGTTTGTAAATTTATATAGTATACATTTTTATATTTGTTATTTATATAAATAAATGTCCTCCACAGTAAGAATATACTGATGAGGTTAAACGTTTCCATTGGTTCTCTCCGATTTCATTATGTTCCAGTCCCACGAAACCAATAGGAAGTTCCTCCTGACTTTTACTGTGTGCCCTACAGTGGCGGCGCGTCTAGATTAGGGAATGCAAATCGGTTATAACCGTAACCGAAATATTCGGTTATAACCGAATAATTTGTCAAAATTCCATAACCGAATATTAGGAACTCGAATAACTGGCAACGGTTATTTTCGGTTATTTAATTATGACTTAAATTCTATGTTTTTATCATCTAATGACTACAAAATCCTGCCTTTTTGTCTGGACGCCTGTGACTATAATTTTTGTCATTCGTGTACTTTAATAATAAAGTATAACTTCCCTTATTTATGAAATATTTTTATTGAATATTGTATCACGTCCAAGGTCATATTTTACTTTTATTGTATTTTGTGTGTTTTATTAAAAAACGAAGACATATACTCACATTCCCTAATACTGTACCTTCATTTTCGTAATTTTTTAATGACTTCATTGTTATTTTATCATTTTTTGTCGAAAATAACCGTAACCGATTATAACCGATATTCGGTTATTTTTCGGGCATAACCGTAACCGAAACCGGTTATGAACTTTGGCCGGTTATTGCATTCCATAGTCTAGATTGTTCGTAGGCAAGCCGTAGCTAAGTTGCCCTTCCTTTTCTTCGTAAGTTTAAAGAGATTGGTCCAAGAGCCTGAATATCAGACAAGCCGATGGGAATCGAGTTCTATGGACGCTCCGCCACTGGTGCCCTAGCTCTCCGCTTGCCTGCATTTTACATTAACCGTTTCCGTTCCTTTGCCATTGTCTGTTAGATTTATGTTAGGCGTACTTAGATTTGCATCTAGGTTTTATTTTTCACGCACACCTTTGGTTTAACAGCTTTATACAAAGGAAATGCGCTTTTACCACGAGGATGCTTTCTTTTATTATTAATACAATACAAAATTAAAAATTTATGACGAATTGTTTAGAGACAATGGCTTAAATACAAATTTTGATTAGGTTATTACCAATAATTATATATAAACACATACATATTTTTGTTCTGACACAAATACTGTAGGTTGTGCGTAGCTCCGGCTTTTTAAATAAAAAAGGCTGCCGATAAATTAATTATTAATAGTCAAATTATCCAGCCAACCCCCTTAAGAGTTAACTCTTCCCATATATAACGAAATAGCGGGATTTAACTTTCAAATACACCCTGCATCCTGCAGGCACATTAAATCACACATTGATAAGCTTCCAGTCATACAAAAGCGGTCGCCTTATAAACCGCGTAAAGCAGCGATAGTATCGACCGCCGTATCGATAGACGAATCATCGAGATTATCTACGTGCGTGCCGGCCCGGGGACATTTTTCACCGCGCAATTGAGAAGCGAAATTATAGGGTTTTTACAAGTTAATGCAGCCATAAATAGGCGATAAGCATCGCGGGCTGGAGCGTAGCACGCGCGCGCGACGCGCAAGTCACAAGCACTACCTAATTTATACTTATACGACTTGTTTTTCTCGAAGCGGGCCCACTTACCCCAATAACGTACTTAACCCCAATAGTTTCCCCTCTGGCTTGAAAGGTCAAGCGGCAATCGCATCAGCAAAAACGAACACACACGTATATGGTTTTCATGATCATTTTTATTTCAATGAACTTATGTTGCTTAGCAATTTTAACAATGAAATCGAATCGTTGAAACGTGTGTCGTTGAGAAGTTCCGTTCAGAGGGCTTACCGCGAACCACGTTCGACGTGTTGCCTCTGTGTCGCACTTGTAAACTCGAACGTAAGTGTAACAGGGAGGCAACACGTCGAACGTGGTTCACGGTAGGCCCTCTGGTCTTCATCAGTCTCTCTCTTCTCTTCTCTTCTCAGCATATTTGTGTCCACTGCTGAACATATGCCTCTTTCATGGATTTCCATGTTGTTCTGTATGCGGCGGTTCTATGCCAGGTCGGCCCTGTCGTCTTCATCAGTAGTTCCATTTTACTAATAATAGTAATAGATGGGTTATTATTAATAGGTGGGAAATGTATGTTAGAACCTGTAAGTCCTTACACCGTACCACCAAGCAACCCAAAATACCAAAGACCCATCATTTGTCCGACAAATTTTTCGAGTGTTGTCCTGCGTCCTGCGCAGCATTTTCCGGTCCGTATCGCATAATCTCCGAATCGCGAATTTTTCAAATGTCATCGGCGCGTCAGACATATCTAATTTTTGGGTTGGAATTATAGAATTGCTATATGCAAATATCCTTTGTCCCCGCTCCCGTCCATGCCTTCAACCGCGCTCAAGCCCGGTAGCCGCTTTCACCCGCCGTCAGCACGAAATTCGACTAATACTTAGCTTAAATGATTGCCTGCATATAGTGCAGTGAAAGGTTGAGTGCAAATGTGACGCAACCTTTATGAATCATTTGATAACCCATTTTGGGTCAATGACTTGTTTTCGGAACACTATTATTAGTTGCATATTTTAATGGTGTTTTAATGATCTATAGTAAAAATGGCTGGTTCAAGTGGGCCGTTATCTTCTCGGCGCCGGCACATTTGGCACATAAAAATAGATATTAGACGGCGTATATTTGTGTATTTTAGTAGTAGTTACTTGACTCATTCCTTAACTGATAAAGTAGAGATCGATCCTGGTAAGGCCTGTTGTGGGTTCAGGTCCCGCCTAGTCGATATTCCACCACCGAAAATCCTAACCATTTTGTAAATCTTGTTGATTGTTGATTTTGTAATGTTATGTTGTCTATGGTCGCCGTGCTATCTATGCATGTAAAAGAAATAAAAAATTGTCTTTGATCTGGACATGGCGTTGGTCTTATTACGCTCTTCGATTTAATCCTAAAATAATTATAATAAAGCCTGCTGCACTCCCGCCGTCCTGAGCCTCCATCAATACAGATTTGACTCCATTTTAGGTTATCAAAAGAATTGTCATTTTCTACCAAGTAACACAGTTAATATTAAAGGGTAAAATCCTTCGGTGTCGCAATTAGTAGCACCAAGAGCGAGTGGGGTTATATACATTCTTTGGCATCACCGCAAACCAAAATCAGACTGTGCGGTCCACGTAAAATTAACAACCCTTTTGACTTTACCAAGCCACAATAAAAAATACATTTCATCTTTCGAATACTCAGAATACTCTCCAAATGTACCTATGTAATTGTAAAGTCATTTTCAAATATATATTTACACTTTTGCACCTTATTGCATTGTAATAAAACAGTAGAATGTATCCATATTTTAGACGTCGGAAATACATGCTGACCATAAATAAAACAACCAGAATTCATAAAAACAAAAGCGAGTGCAATTTGCATTGCCCATTGTTTCCCAATTCATAATTTCGAATGCGTTTCGGTAACTTTTTTGCATTCCATGTCTTTATTTTGACGTTAAGGTACAGTGCATTGTGCGACGACGTGCCATTAAATGATTTTCAGTTTTGACAGATAAACTATAAAATGTTAAGTACATACGTCAAAAGTGCTTTGAGCGATGACAGTTTAATTTTACCTATCAAACCAAACACCACCGAACCAAACTATCCGACCAAGAACAAAACATTTTTTTTAATACAGTTGCTCAAAAAGTGCTACTTTACGTAGCTGTTTAGCGTGCGGAAAGTTGGTTATCTCGAACTAGTGCTTTTTACTTTTCCAATTTTTTTAAATTTATATTTGTTCCAATTCACGACTACTTATTGATGAGTGTTAATATTATTTTCCTTTAAACGTCGTAATCAGCATAAAAACCTACCGTTAATGTAAGAATACGAAAAATATTACATATTTCATATTTAATTACTTACCTCTTCGTCATTATAACACGTTTATTTTTTAATATTCAATATTGAAAATTCCGTTCTTAATAAGTTGACTGAATGGAACGGAATAGCTGTCAAACGCCCATAGATATAATATACTTAAAGACGACGTCTAACCGAGCTGTCACTGTTACCACTTTTGTTCAGTGTTCGATTAACAATGTTTTTCTTATTTTTTCGCAACTGTATTAAAAAACGTCGTTCGATACACGTGCGGAAATGTCATTCTTCACTCGTCCCGAGTCTTGCCACTCGCCTGCGGCTCGTGGCAAGATATCTCGGTACTCGTGAAGTAATGACATACCTTCCGCACTAGCATCGAAATGTACTATTTAAACATACACCTCGATTGAGTTTGATTTTTGTCTGTTACAAGAACCGTTTACCATTAGACGAGTTATATGTTAGTTTGCCAATTTCTAGACCTTTTCATAAATATGGCGTGTTTTAAATATGGACCTAATTGTGATTGTGTATGTCATATTTGACATTTCATGTTTTCTTTGTTAAAAGTATAATAAATACCAATATACTGCTCTGCCTTGATACTCTTAATTCCTCTTTGGAAGGCAACTGCGTCTGCATTTATTACTGCTGCGGCATTGACGCGGGCGCCGTCACTGCCCGTGATAAAATGAGTGACGGATAGTGAGTGAGTCATAGTCGCGGCAGTAATGCGGCGACAGTAGTGCAGCTACAGTTGCTTTTACTGTTACAGTTACCTTTAAGGTGACAGTCCATTTCCGACGACAGCTGCATTACTGTTCATTTTACTATGGAAATTGACAATAACAGCGACGCGTTCAGTACTAGTAGTGCAGCTGCAGTCAGAAATGGAATGTTACTATAAGTATCGAAAATAATGACAGCCCTGGACCGATATAATTCATCTCCAACCGTCAACTGTGTGGCAATAATTCACAACAGGTCGTACATTTACAAACGCGACAAGTAGAAGGCGACCCGTACTGCAACAATGTTGCTAATGTTGGGCCAATTATTTCAACATTTTAATCGAAGTTATTTTTATTCCTTAATTTGAGTTTTCAATGCCTTTATAAATCGATCAAAACCGGCACTGACGTAATATTGGGAGAAACAAAACTGTGGGCATACCATACCTATGTTTTACTCACATTTTGGTAACTTTGGCGTAATAAAATAATTTTCATCCCTATATTTACTGTGATGCAAATTTTTGAAGTCTACGGACAATAAGATAGGTGATTAATCGGGCACCAATTGTATTCTAGAGCTCTCATACTCGTATTTTGGGTTCTGACCATCGGTATAGGCAAAACGAGATGCGCTAAATAATGTGCAATATTTTTGGTCTAAGTTTGGAAGTGTGTGTGCATTAGTGTTTTTTATGTAGGTACATTATTTAGATGGCCCTGCTAAGTCATATACGCTGCTATTTAGCGGTCGAACACTTGACCATCACCCATCAAATATAACTCGCAATTAATTTAAACAAAGTACCCGCCAACAATCTGACGGAAGCTATTGACCGAAAACATTTGAATCACGATATATCAGCACAATAACTGTCTGAAACAGTATCTTAACCGGTTGGCCATCAAAATTGTGCTATCTAATTTTTATCTCGACGTAACTTTACGTCAACGGTATATGTTAGAAAAGCCGCGATACCATAAATAACGGAAAATAGGTACTTATAATGTAATTAAAAAAACTTAGAAAAATTCGATTGTTACATTTACGGCTAGTCTTATTCTGGTGTATTGTAAGTAAATGAATCGCATATAAGCTAAGCAAGTCTACCTACCAGCAACTTGAATAGATACTAATAATACTTATATTAAATTTATCATTTTAGTTTATTGTGTGTTGCGGCTGGATCACATTTCAAACGTTGGTATACAATGGTTTTCTGCTAGATAAGGGCATGGCAAAAATTTTGACATAAAGTTAAATTACTGTTACTTTAATTGTACCGTGTATTACATGAAATACTTAATGAAGTATGTAATATTAATAAATCCAGCCACCAGGGCCGCCGTCCATTGTATTTACGATGTGAGTTTTTTGCTCCATTCATGTTTACAATCGAATTTTAATTATCATAGTTATTGGTATAACTTACATATACGTGCGTAATTGCTGTAAAAAGTACAAAGGAAATGTTTAAACATTTAATGGTCGGTGTATAGTTTTATTTACAACTTTGTGTGTATACATAAGTCTGTAGACTTCATCTTTGTACAGTCGCCATCAGATATATCGGAGCGGCCAAGGTGTTCACAATATCTGAACACGCACTCTAACGCATTGACAATGACAATAGAGGCGTGTTCAGATATTTGTGAACACCTTGACCGCTCCGATATATCTGATGGGGACTGTACTACCTACCTACTTACAATTTATACCATAATACGATACTAATAACACGCAAAAGTAACTCTGCCTACGGTTGCCTTTTCAGAGCTAAACTACAGAATCCGATTTGGTAAATTTGGTAGAATGTTTAGCTTGAGTTAAGCTTGGAGATGAACATAGGCTTCGGTAAGTAGTATGTACAGAAATGTATCCCTTGGGATGGAAGACACACAGAATAATATTATTTCGGAAAATCTATTCATTTAGCTTTTAATACATCGGCCGGTTGGTGAAAAGGTCCTTGAGAGAGGCCTTTGTCCAGTACTGCAAACATAGAGCACCCTACATTTAACACGTATAAACTTCAATCACAATTTCAAGAAGTTAACTTCAACGACAATCCAAGCATTGGATTGGAACTCATTAAAAAATCAAAAATGTATACGAACGAATAACAGTTACAAACCAAGATATCGATCTAATAACTCCAAAGCAACCATTTAATAAATATGTCAAGCCAAAGTAGACCCTAAAGCAAGAACAATAAGAATTGAAACGGAATAGGACCTATAGGTATATTGGTAAGCACAGATGTCTAACCATATAGATGAAGCATGTAAGGCAAGTCGCGTTTATCACACCTTATTATGCTCACACTAATTAAGTTTGACATCTCAACCACCCCACATCCACCTATGTGAACACGTAAGATAATTTTTCTAAGTAGTATTTTTCCGTTTTTTCCCATGGCCTTTGACATCATAATCCTAAGAATAGGAGCAGGGACACGCAGGGACATATTTTTACTAAAGTGACTGCCATCTGACGTTTCTACCCAGAGAAGATATTATGAATAAATTATGCATTGGTCTTATGGCCACACAATACTGTCACTGAATAAAAATATCAAATTATATTTCGGTCATAGAGAGACTCAATTACGAGTCTACACTCGCCATTTATAGTGTTCGAACTCTGGTGGGTTTCTCTAGTTTCCTGTAGGCACTGGTCCCACCGCGAGCTAGTAAGCTATGAGCTATCGGCTATAAACACGAACAAAAGATAAGCACTCCCGTGTAAATAAAAGAGACACGGCGATATTTATAGTTACTCGCCCAGCGGTGAGCTATAAATATCGCCGTGTCTCTTTTATTTACACGGGAGTGCTTATCTTTTGTTCGTGTTTATAGCCGATAGCTCATAGCTTACTAGCTCGCGGTGGGACCAGTGCCTTAGCGTGGAAGCCTTTCCGCTCAGCTACCAGATATCGACGCTCTGTATCTTTAGATACCTAAAGTAAACAAACACTGTACATTTTCGAGTAGTTATAACATTTATTGGTTAACCCACCAAATATAAAACCGCCTGGATCTGTCACTGAACGACCTGACTTTAACCTACATTATTCGATCATGTAATGTTTGCATCTACCCTCAACTGGCTTAAGGAGGAGGAGAATTTGAGGGTAGAGGTTTTGTTTACTTTTATTTAAACATATATAGATACAAAGTATACGTAGAGAATATTTCGTCATATGTATTTACAATCTATAGAGGGTAATCTATATCGGTAGGTATAGCACCTTGAACTTAAGTACCCTCGCCCTTGGGACCAAATGACGCCCTTACGTTTTCCGCGAGTCAAGTTCACACTCGATACAAGGTTGAAGGGCGCTTGACGTGTTTACTTACGTGTAACTTATAGTTTACTTATACTTTCACGTTTTTGTTACCATATTGGAATCGGGAATAGATTTCGTCTACGAAATAAAACAGGTATGTTTATTTTAGCAGTAAAACAGGCATGTTAAATAGATTTTTTTACGAGGGTTTAGGTGCACTCAGCTCCAGCGATAGTTGAGCCCCCTGCAAACAAACATGGTTTTTGGATGATTATAGAGGGGGGGGGGGGGTCAAAAATCGATGACGTAATTTATGCACAGCCCTAATTCGAAAATGAGAAACTTAAAATTAAGAAAATATTAATAGTATTGTACCTAATCATTGTTTTTCATTGTTTCAGGTAACGATTCCGGCAATTAAATATCAACTCAACGGACATTATTTACGTAATAGGTAAGTACTTATTATATAGTAAGTGATTTTTTCACCATCCACCAACCTACCTAAGTGATTTTTTCACCATCCACCATTATTGATATAGAATAATAAGTGTCCGTTCTTAAGCTTTTTTCCTGCCTTTTTATTAGGATGTCAGTATAATAATAAATCACGGTGCGTTCCCATTTCGCACGCCGCCGTTTCGCACCAGTTCCGTTCGATATTCGGTCAATTCCGCCCCGGAACACAGACGAGTAATTTTAGCCAGTACCTTGACATTTGCAAGCTTTAGATTGCCGACCCAGGAAATGAAGAAAGCTAGAAATAGCAACAAAGAGAGCCTCTATAGGCGCGAGCAGTCCGTATTTGACCCGCATCTTTTAGATTTTTGTTCATCTGTATCACAAAATGTATATTTTAACAGTTCAAATGCTTTTTATGCATAATGTATAATGTTATTTAAATAAGTACCTACTTATATGAATAAGAAATATTTGAGTGCAAATGTTGAAAGTGTAGTATAAGCCTTCTTTAGCCTACATAGCTTCTTAGTTTATCACTCGCATTTTTCTCATGTCACAGCAACATATCTTAAAGTTGTGTGTTGCAATTGCATGCACTTGAAGCAACACCGTCAAATCATTGTGAAGATAACCTCACTAATCTCTGTATCGCGAGATAGGCGTGACTATAGTAAGCCTAAAACAAAGGATCCGAATCACAAATCTGAAATTTGCATAAAGTCAACATACTGATTGTATTGCAAGCTTGTCAGCTTTTGGAGACGCCCACGACTGGATCTTATGCTTATCTGAGCGGGGCATCGATTATACCATCGTCGACACAGTTGACTGACCGTTTGTCAACTCTATTGCAATGTGTTAAGGTTTAACGTTGGTGAGTAGTGTGTTGCGTGTTGTTATACAACGTAATCCTCCTGGCTATCGATATCGTAACGAGTCATCTCAGACTTCAGTCTGACTGACATAAAAATCTGGATCGCGCGACCGCGTTTCTTTATCTGTGCCTGCATTCGGCAACTAACAATTACATACCTATATACCTAACCGATTTCCGAAATAGTAGAGGCTGTCAATTAAATTGTATTTATGTGTTTTATGTTGTTACCCGTCATATAATGACCGATATATTTTTTGATATCTAAAACTATGAAAAATTAAAGATTGTCTTCATTTTGGTAATTTGTCGAATGTTACTAATCGATAGACATTTGTAACAGTGCGACTATCGACCTACTTCGGCATGCCATTAATTTAATCTGCCCTAAATGATCACTCAATTAAAAGCCAAGGAAATATAAATAATTTACAGTTTCGGTTATCCTAATCATTTTATAAGACAAATACGAATCGATTTCACGGATAACGCGATGATTTCCATCCGGGACAAATTAACGGTGTTTCGTTCCTTTACTAAATTACTACCACTATAAATTGGTCTTTTATCGCCTCCTGTGTTCCCTGTGAACATGACTAGGAGGGTAGTTCTCTGTACGCTGGTTTCGATAATTATGCACAGTACCTACCCACGCCTCCTACGTACTTCCCACCACCATTGTGCCTCCTAGCCTGGGTCAACTTGAAACAATGCTTTCACCACCTCTCCGGTTTAACATTTCTGCTAATTAATGATCGTGCTAAGAAACGGTTGTTCAGGAATAGATGAAACTTATGCAATTAAGTAATTTATTGGCCGTGTTACATAATGATGTCAAACTTTTAGGAAGTCACGTCTCGCTACGCTCCAACCACGGATCGGTGCTGCTAGGTTAACACATTCACTGCGGTGTGGGGTTGAAGCATGCAAAGTATGTTAAGGATATAATTATTGTTGTTTAGCTGTGTCCTGTATGTAATTAATAAAGCAAAAGCAGGTGTATGTACTAATGAAACGCTAGATGCAATGCATGGCAAGTCAGGATAGATGCAACCGCGCTATCAAGCTTTTCTTGTAATAATGTGTCAGTGTCCCTGGAGCAGTATTAGATACATGTCACTTTGTTATCATTATCTGTCCTAACGCCACGCAATAGGTATATAATTTAAGGTAGGAGCATTTAAACAATTAATATTATCGGAAGCCTAGTTTAAGATCTCTTCTAAATATATTTCCACATAATTAACTAAAATCTAAAACTCTTTCAGCCTTACTTTGTAAATGCACTTTGCGGATGTCAATTCGTGTCTGATCCTCGGCAAAACTCTGATTCCATTGTTTGCATTTTAAACAAGCCACTTTCCCAAATAAGTCCTAAATGTATCTTGTTAGAAACAAAAGTAATAACGCCTCATAGAGTCTAACTCGATTCTATCTGCAAATGTTATGATGCTTGACAAGTAAAAATGACTTGGATGGGAATAGCCGAGGGGAAAAGTTTTTGCGATCATCTACTATTATCGGGGATATATTTGGACATTTATTTGATGCACAGTATGGGGTAATAAATTGATTGTATTGTGATCTGAGTAATAGTGGTAAAATAGATGCTCAATGAGTTTCATAAACGTGCTTGATTCAAAACATCGTGTTGCGGACGCAGGAATTTTATTCTATATTTCCCAGCTTATAGGTATATTATATTTAATAAAGTAACCTATAATATTCATGCTAATGGGACATGGGTTGATTTCTCTTTTAATTATGATTTCTAATGAATACAGTAAATGGCATGGTCGGAGTCGCTGGGGAATCTTTAGATCGAGCAGATAACGAGACAGCTATAAAAGGTTCGATCGCGCTACCAAAGGTCAGCAGGTGAGTTATCTATACAAATTGACCTGGCACCTACCGGCTGGCAAGTTTGAAATGGTCGGATATTATTCTCTGAAGCTAGGCAGGGAAATTACATTACTTTCATGACAGTGAAATACAGTTACATAAAGTGTTTTAGTCATTGATTTTTCAAAATTTCTGTTACATCTGGGTCATCGATGGCATGGTGTGTCACTGAGCACAATTATATAAATACATAATTCATCCAGGTACTTAAATGGTGTAGCTTCACCGAGAAAAGTTAGCAAACTTGTAGTAAGTTACTTTATAATACTGCCCTCCTAAGCCGAATAGCGCTATCTCAAAAATTTTGAAAATAGAATTCTCAGTATAATAGAAACTAATATAAGTTAGCAATGAATTTTCTTTTGAGATAGCGCTCTTTGGCTTAGCAGGGCAGATTATTAAGCTTTAACGAATAGGTAATCTTAGAGATTCTTAATTAAACAGGATAAAAGCATATTCGCCCTTTTGCAATTCCAACCTAAGCTACAAGGACAGCTTAATAATAGCACAATAAAAACATCGTGCGTTAGTTAAAATGCCAAGTACAAGCCATTATAAACGTTTCCGATAAAAACATGGGCAATTAAAATAAACATGAATTGGCACGCGTGGTTAGTTCGTGCTCAATGATATTTCCACACCATAATCAATCCAAGCGAACATTAAGTCGATTATGTTTTTACACCCGGAATCAGGCAGGTGTGAAACGGAGGAAACATACTTAGCTTGACAATTAGTTTGTTTTTTTTTTCTCGTTATAGTGTCCGACTGCTGGACACGGGTCTCTCTCCTTGATTTCCACAACTCCGGCCACTTACTGATGAAGGCGAGTTACTGCCCATTTTGTTATTATTGATTTTTTAATAAAACATAAAGGTTAGGATTACAGACTTTTTATGCCTCATTGTTTACGCCTTCATAAGATTTATCTTATTGTGTATCCCATTCAAGGTTATTTTTTTATCCTTAAATCCTTCGCCCAATGTGGCTATAGGAATAGAGATTTATTTGAAATTAATTTTCAGAATTTTATAGACTAATCTTCGTTCGACATTACATACATAGTATATTTTTTACCAAATTCAGTAAGTCCTATATGAAACTTGTAACGTCTTTTCTAACCTTTTCGTAGGAGATTCACGAATTTGGCATTAAGAAATCGGTTTGAAATCAGTATTACTAGCTGGATGCTCAAAAAATGGTCTAGACTAGACACAGACTAATATTTAATGCTATTCGTGATACGCTCCTTTTATTAAAATAGTGATTTATTGATTATCGATGAAACAGACATAGATTTCGCTTCCATATTTCTTCTTCTTCTTCTTCTCCGTCGAATAGAATAGAATAGAATAGAATAGAATAGAATAGATTTATTCGTAAGCACAAACAATCGGAACAGTACATAGTATAAAAGAAAACACAAAATAAGATTAAAGTGCCACGAAATGGCCCCATCTCAGCATGTTGCTGGTGGCTTCCAGCGCTGATCTTCCGATGAGACCATCAAGTGAGAAGAATCACGGAAGGTAACAAACAAGAAGAAAAAAGACAGAAATAACATACAGTCAACAGGTAATTAAATAAGAAAAAAAAGTTACACAGCAAGAAGATACAACATAATGACTATTTACAATTAAGATTAATTAATACATAAAACAAGCATCGTGCTCTAAATCGCTGTATCGATCCGGTCCGACCATATCTTGGCTGAGCATTACAGCTGTATATACTACTAGCGCCAACGGTGGCTACACTAACTAAAAAGCAATGTCATTGTCAGACCAAACCAATATCGAGCGTTCATTAAATCTACGTTAAAAAATCTTGTAAGATTAGCTTATTAGCAAAACAGCATTGTAGAATGACGAATTTACGAAAATGTACGAAATACTAACATAACAGCACTCTACTAAGTATGGCGTATAAGGAATGATGAACCCTTGTCAGGCCAAAGGAACAAAACACTTGAGGTAAGCATAAGTAAAATAACAAACTACAGGCAGCTGGTATCAAGTCTGTAGGTTTCTTGGCTAAGTTGGTGATTAAGTAAATACAGTTTAATCTTTGACTTAAAGCTATGAATACTTTGCAGGTTACTCTTTACATTAGGGAAGGAGGAATTACTTAGGAGGAATTACTGAGGAATTACTCTTGACAGAGCAGTCGTGGTCACGTTGAACGACGAACGATTCTACGCCAGTTCTCCCTGGCTCAGTTCTTCCATATTTACCGATGTTGTATTTCGCAAATCGGAGAGAGATAGACAAATAATTTAAAAACGCGAATTTTCCATTTTTGCACCACCACACAATTTCTCCGTCCGTTTCTCACGCGTTCATATTTATTTGTATCGGCGTTTTCTGCCGATGCTCAGCTGTGTAGTGCAGTTGCATTAATTACGCCGGTTGTTTCGCCCACTCGCGAGAGAGCCCACCTCATCAGTACACGAGGAAGTTGCAAATTGGCTATGAATTATTAGACTTACTTATAGATGAATCAACATTGCTTGTTACATTTAAGGCGGTTTGCGTAACGTGTTTGGTTCGGTTGTTACTTTACTAGTTTTTGTTGGTCCGAGGAAATATTTAAACTTCGCAGTAAGTAGATGTTGCGTTCAAATTTCCAAATTTAAGGCTTGAAAGTTTTATAATCAAGTAGCGTGAAATTTAGTATTTACGAAACTGGCTTCGGATTTTTTATGCTTGAATCATTCTAATTATGTACTTTAACTAGAAATCTATTTGCATAATTATAATTACAATAGCGATTTACAGAATGCTAGTTAAATAATTTAACTGTCTCAGAACACGCAAAATATTGACTAACTTAAATAATTAATGGCAGTTTCCCGATCATTAATGTCGATCGCTTTTGATAGAATTCCTTATGTAAGAAACTAATTGTGACTGCTTTAATTCATCGATATTAAACTTTCGTGAGACATATTTTAAATTGTTTATACGACAACGGTTTCACTCACTTGAATTTTTAGTCGCTATTGGCGACATGTTTCGGGCCCGTCGGGGGTCCTTCCTCAGGCTCGAGTGCTCGCGGCGGCTGCAACTCGTGCACTGATCGCGCCGCTCGCCTCGTCGCTCGTTGCGCGCCAATAGCCAATGTAACATGTCGCCAATAGCGACTAAAAATTCAAGTGAGTGAAACCGTTGTCGTATAAACAGCTTTAATTCATTGCATAAAAGTTTCAATATCAAGCTTTCTACGTCTTGATTAAGCCATTACTCGACTATAATGTGGTATAGTTATTATAGTACCGCCGATTATACGGTCAACTTTGTAGATATTATCGGAGCGAATCAAGTGTATCGAGTAATATCGATCAAGTCTATCGATTAAGGCGAAACTATATCGGCGCAGCTCTAGTTTTTGTGTTACCTAACTGTATTTACTGCTAATTTAGATACAGATTATAACATAATGACACCGAATCGAGGTCAAAAATGTATAAGTATACCAGTAACTTTTTATAAAGATAACAATCGTAAACTAAATAGTTAGTAATAGACGTCTGTAATAAGTAACAATAAAATGCATTGTAGCCGTGGGCAAGGCAATAAAACTCGTTCTTTAGGTGCCAATGTAATTATAAAATTTCTATTAAATGATTATGTCTCAGTAAGCTCAATATCTCTCTCAATCAGAATGGTCGTTGTTAGATTACATTAGACACTCGTAGTTAGAACGTAAATAATGTTTCTCTATGAACCCTCTAAATGAACCTAAACGCAACATAAAAGCCTTTAATAGATCGATGATCCTGTGCTTACTCGGGGCACGAATACTAAAGTGCGGTAGCAAAATATTTTACCGACATAAAATTAATGATATTATTTACTACTGATACTAGATATTAATTAATGAAATCTTCCATCAATTAAAAAAATATGGAAAAAATGTAAAGTAGAGGTATGTTCTGAAATACTGATCGATATCAGCTTGAAACACGCGACACATTGAAATTAGAGCTATTCTTACGTGTCGCTTACAATCGAACACATTTCTAGCGATAGTTTATCAAAGATACAATTCACCGTATAATCAATGCGATTTTCCGGGCCGTAATACGCACTGCATCAAGCTCAGAGCGACATCTGGACGTTTAGCTGTGCGCTGGCGCAGCGTAAAGTAAAAGCGGTTACGTGCTTTATTTTTATGTTTAAAAAGCATTAAACCACGGCATTCAATGCTACTAGTAAGAATGATAAAATGTTACTAGACCTTATATATCATGTATGTTATGTGTGTTGTGTGTTGTGTCTTATGTTGAAGGGGTGATATATAAATTGGACACACATCGATGATATTGATCAATTGACCCCGATCATTCGTCTCTTTGATATCAGTGGTCTAGCAATCTTGTAGATCCTTCAATGCCCTTTACCAAATAGCCGAATGTCAGCTCGCTATATTTAGGTATAACACCGGAGAACCTTTTTCCTTCTCAAACAATTAGGAACCTAGCATTAAAATTATGATTTAAGACTCAGGGGAAGGCATACTGGCCACTGCGCCGGGTCATCGTCGCCTAGGCCGCAGATCGCAGACTCATAGCGTACAGCTGATGTTCCATGTCGGCCATCCTAGCACTAAGCTGATCCACGTCCTGTCCATACGCCGCGATTCCAGTCTTCTCGGTTATGTTGAGCTTGTTCGTCGCGTTGGCTAAGGCTCCAATACCTCTTACTGCTTGATGGGCTAAGTCTATCAGCTCCTGCGTGTCCAATTTGCGAGACGTAGCGGACTGGCTGGACGAGGCGGAAAACTATAAAAACTATGCAAGAAATGAAAAAAACAAAGAAATAGTATAAGCATTAGAAAAAAAACAATTAAGAATACTATAAAACTATCCATAGTCCTAAATAATTGAACCTAAACCTAAACTGTAATCGAAAGTGTAACAACAAAGAAAAGGAATCTGTCTTCTTCACGCCACCGGCGCTTCTACCGGCCAAGAAGTAGCAAGAAACGTGCCTCCTCTGCCTGCGACTGTCCGCAAAAGTCACTCTTTACTGGGCTCTGTTGCCCCGTAAAGATATTTCTGGGAGCAAAACTAACCGAAAACAAAACTAGCTAGAAATGCAACCTCTTCGTCACGCCACCGGCGCTTCTATTTACCAAGAAGTAGCAAGAAACGTGCCTCCTCTGCCTGCGACTGTCCGCAAAAGTCACTCTTCACGGGGCTCTGTTGCCCCGTAAAGATATGTCTGGAAGCAGATGTTTATCTAACCAAAAAATCTAGCTATAAATGCAACCTCTTCGTCACGCCATTGGCGCTTCTATTGGTCAAGAAGTAGCAAGAAACGTGCCTCCTCTGCCTGCGGCTGTCCGCAAAAGTCACTCTTCACGGGGCTCTGTTGCCCCGTAAAGATATGTCTGGAAGCAGAAGTTTATCTAACCAAAAAATCTAGCTAGAAATGCAACCTCTTCGTCACGCCATCGGCGCTTCTATTGGTCAAGAAATAGCAAGAAACGTGCCTCTCTGCCTGCGACTGTCCGCAAAAGTCACTCTTCACGGGGCTCTGTTGCCCCGTAAAGATATGTCTGGAAGCAGAAGTTTATCTAACCAAAAAATCTAGCTAGAAATGCAACCTCTTCGTCACGCCATCGGCGCTTCTATAATATTGGTCAAGAAATAGCAAGAAACGTGCCTCTCTGCCTGCGACTGTCTGCAAAAGTTACTCTTCACGGGGCTCTGTTGCCCCGTAAAGATATGCCTGGAAGCAGAAGTTTATCTAACCAAAAAATCTAGCTAGAAATGCAACCTCTTCGTCACGCCATCGGCGCTTCTATTGGTCAAGAAATAGCAAGAAACGTGCCTCTCTGCCTGCGACTGTCCGCAAAAGTCACTCTTCACGGGGCTCTGTTGCCCCGTAAAGATATGTCTGGAAGCAGAAGTTTATCTAACCAAAAAATCTAGCTAGAAATGCAACCTCTTCGCTACGCCATCGGCGCTTCTATTGGTCAAGAAGTAGCAAGAAACGTGCCTCCTCTGCCTGCGACACCTAACCGAAAAAAAAACTAGCTAGAAATGCAACCTCTTTGTCACGCCACCGGTGATTCTATTGAAACTGGTCAGGAAGCGGCGAGCTAAGTAATCTCTGCCTGCAAAATGCCTATAACAAATCTCTTCACGGAGCGCTTTTGCCCCGTAGAGAAATATTTCGACCAAATCAGCCAGCTCAGAATCAGCTGCCTGAAAATCAAACTTAAACAATAATCAAAGTACAGTGTAACCGTGCAATAAAAGTTCATACAATTTCGGGGGACGTTAAGCCATCTATGCTTCTATTGCACGTGATCAACAAGGAGAGAGGGACGAGCGATAAAAGAAGTGGCTGGCGTTGGCTCGTTGGGTGGACGACATCCGGAAAATTTTGGGTCACTTCTGGATGAGATTAGCTCAGGACCGGGACAAGTGGCGTACTAGAACAGAGGCCTATGATCAGCAGTGGGCGGAAAAGGGCTGATATCATGATGACCATGATATTACCTATATAATTTATGATATTATTATAAATATAGGTAAGTATAATTCAATAGCCATATAGTTTAATGTGACGGAAGCCTAATTATGGTAACATTATCAGAGTATACCTATAGATCACATTGTTGTGTTGTAAGCGTAACATAGTATTAATTGAAAGCATTATGGTCCAGGAAATGTTCGGCTTAAGCAGAACAGCATTGGTACTTTGACCTCCAACCTCGAACAGTTTCGCCGAGGACTATCAAGTTACACCCAGCCATTAACCCATAACACTATTTTGCGGTACAGAATATCTTACTAAAGATATTTCTACTAAAACAACAATATTATTAGTATTCTAAACTCCGTTTTGCTTTTCCAAAAGCAAATCTCGAATGTATTTTCAATCGCTAGCAGAGCGCGGGCAAGCAGTTGATCGCCCAAGCCACCAGTGAGAACGCTCTCCTTTGAAATATAGGTACACATAATTCATGTACGAAAGAAGTGACCTAAGCCTCCAGTATCCAGGATTAGAATCACACCAGCGTCTTCTGCCAAAATGGTAAAAAAAAAAATTATTAGTTTTAGTTTTAATTTATTTAGTCTATACTTAATTTTAATAATAGTTTTTATAAGTTTTGTTATTGAATATATTATCTATATTTGGTTAAATTGAATTTTTAACATGGCTCAGTCACCTATGGAACAAATTTACGTCTCTAAAAAAATTTACTAGAATAATTGATTCCCTAGTTACCTTACTGCTCGGCCACGACATTACGCGACTGGCGACGGCGGCAGCGACAACCATAGATGGGAATGAGAGGTCGAGGAGGAGATCGCTGTGTCTCGCTCCAACCTATGGTCATCGCTGCCGCCGTCGCAAGTCGCTCAATGTCGTGGCCGAGCTGTAAGCCATGTTACACTGGTTTACCCTATGAAATTTGAGCCGCGCTCGCGCAACAGTTGTGAATGTCTGCGTTCATCCATTTCCGCGCCGTTAGCCGTCAATTTATCGTTTGCTGCGCCTACGCGCTCAGAACTGATACCCGTGTAAATGCACCACTATCTTCGTTAATCCTAATGTACGTAGTATACGAAGTATGGACTGAAGATCAAGACACTCTTCTGTTTTTTTTTTCTGATTTATTCCTACATATCTTAGCTGAGGTTGTTTGCTAGTCAATTGCACTTGAAGTCCTTAAAAATAGGTACAGTCAACTGTAAAAATATGGGTGCACAAAAGCTAGTTATTAATTTCGTTTAGTAGTACCACTGTATATATATTGTGTGCACAAATCATCTCAAAAATATGCCCCATAGGTAGCTCTTATGACAGCGAATTAAGAACTATGGAATATATTTTTGAATAAGTTGGCTGCACCCATATTTTTACAGTTCATTGTACCCATACCACTCCGTTATCTTTACTTGATTCGTATGATCCATCGATAAGTCTGTCTGCGCAACCGCTCGCCAACAGTTTTAGACAACACATTAAAAGACACAGACATTATAAAACAACCTAAAATAGTTTAAAGTGGCCAATATTTACACGTGGGAATATATTTATTAGTACTAGGTAAGTATACAAAACAGCTATATACATTAGGCCTTATTGCCATACCCTTATTGCTATGGCTATTACGATGAGATTCGCGTCTAAATGCCCGTGACCGTGTCGACTTAGGGTGTCCAAGCTAAACCGTGGAGTTTATTGAAGGAAGACTGCGATGTTGCTAGAAATAGGTTCATAAATTTAGCAGGATAGAATCAGAATGTGCTGTTAAATAGGTACATTATGATTCTAGGAATACATACTAAATACCACCGCGTGTGGGTATTTGGAACTAGAAGATTCATAAGTTCATAATTTGATCCCTAACTAACAATTCATCTTTTTATTTTTTAGCTTATGATAAACAGTTATAATTCCTATAGATTTATATGGTCATTTATGTTTCTTAGACGGATATTTAGAACAGTTTCAATATTTTAAGATTATTTTTTCGTTTAGATTTCATCTTTACTCTACTTACAAACTATTTTTCTACCTTATTTTGTCATAATATAAGTTTTAGTGTTCATAATTAACTTTAGACCTTGCACAGTGAAAGAGAAATCTGTTTGCAATCAACCTAGGTAGGTACCTAATAAGATTAACTCATAAATTTTATCACTGGTAGAGGAAAGTATCATAAAACCTTAGTAATAACACTCGAAACACTAAAGTACGTGCCGTGAACATGAAAGACAAATACACATTTTGCACCTTAAGCATAAGGCGAACACTGTTTACATATTTCTGACAATGATTACTACGAATACTTACGGGCCATGCAAAATTATCGTAATAATATCATGCGACCGGTCTAGCGAGCCTCGTTAGGTATAATAAAATGTAAAAAGTTGCCAAAATACGTCAAGTGAAGCGAAAGCGCGATTTGCCAAGATTATAATAACAAGCCTTTGTTGGTCATTCACTGATGTTTTGGTAGTTTTGTTACCTATTTTGGAAGATTTTTTTTTGCTTCCTTCAATGATGTTTGTACCATTAGGTAACACTCTTTTTAAAAGTTAGATCAGTTGGATAAGATTTTGTTTTTTTTACATTATAAGTTTTTTTTTTTGTAGAAACACTCGGCCCGTGGGGTCCCGGGTGCTCTGAAATTTTTCGGCTCGTTAGCAAAGAGGCTAGTGGATGTAGTTAACTGGGGACCGTAGGGCTGGCAGCTTCCTCGCACAACGCATAAGCATTGCAATTCAGCGAGGTAATGCTGCCAGCGTCTACGGCACCTTGCCGAGGGGCGATTATTTATTGTAGTTTAGGTTTTATTTTTATTAATTTAGTGTAATTTTAGTTTATAAGTTTTTATACAACATTTATATTTTTTTAAAGAATTAATTGTGTTTTTCTTGGAGGATATAACCAACGGAGACGCCATGTCTAAAATTTTCGGTACAAAATAGTCTGCCGTTTTTTGCGGGGGAGGGGCACATCAAATGTATAGGTACGTCATGTCAGATAAACGTCAGTCCATACATATGTTTGACATGAGGTTGACCATTGGCCGCCTATTTTCGACAGAGGGGAACGCCTGTTAATGGCGGCTCCATTGTTAATTACTCCGAGGTGTTTTTACACCAATAACACAATCATTACATCGCAAAGTTAAGAGAATCAAAAGCTAATTATTCAAGTCTACCTACTTGAGACTCAATTAAGAAAAATGCGATATAATATAGGAGTATTTGTAGTGACCTTTTTCTGAATAGTGTTTGACCCACTTGTACAGTCAAGGAATTTAAATTCCGACCCATTTCGTACTTTGTCACAGTGACAACCGTATGAGGTCTCTAGCGGCTTTCATATTGATTGTCACTGTGACAAAGTACGAAATGGGTCGGAATTTAAATTCCTTGACTGTACCTATTCTGTACAAGCAATTTCTTAAACTTTCTGTTGCATTACAGTCGTGGCCTGCGTTTAACCGTAAGAAATTAAATTATCATTAAAAACGCCGGATACAATTGATAATTAACAGCAAGCACACACTACTTACTGAGTTGAATTGATGTAAAAAAGGTAATGCGCCAAGCAATTATTTTTCTCTTAATCATTAGAAAATACGATGAAGAGTGACAAAGATGACACAAGATTAAAGGTTATTAAATACTTATTATGATTCGTAGATTGTTAGTCTTGCGCGTTGTTTGTTCTCTACTCATCATCATCATCATAATTTAAGAGCATGGCTCTTGTCGGTGGAGTATGCGCCAGTTTTCGCGGTCCTCGGCCAGGTTCTTTAGGTCCCTGTAAGACACGACACGAACCACTACTAACTCGCCACTACTAACTTAACTACTAACTTGTTCTCTACTAACGAACCAGAATTATTAGTGTTCATTTTTCTCATCACGTTTCTTGTTCTTCAGATATTTCAACTAGCTCTCTTTTCACCCTGACTGCGGCAAAATTTATCGATTTCTAAAGACAAACATTGGTATAGACGTCCAAGAAAAAAATTAGATAGCGAAGACTAATGGCAGATAATAATTAATATCGTTCAAGTTGTACACGATATGATATCTATTCACTATAGGTAATGTTGCTACATCGTATCTCTATTTAACTTTTTAATAAAACTGAACTTTAAAATCTAGTAAACAAAGTTACGTTTACAAAATGCATAGTCCAGGAAAGTAGTGAGTTGATTTAGCTCATAAAAGCTACGAAGTGTTAAATTGTGATAGGATGTCAGACATTATGGTGATGTTTTCGGGCGAGATAATTATTGTCTAGGATTGGTTGTTTATTGTTGTCTGACGAGGATATTTGGGCCGAGGTCAATATTCTTTGAACTCTCGTCACTAGACACGGTCGACAAATTAATGGATGAAAATAATGTATTTACGATTAATGCGTTAAAATAAATGCTTTATAAAAATATTCTATAGTGTTACAATAGTTAGCGTATAGTATCTTAACATAATTTATTACAAATAAGTAAATTAATAGTGAAATAAATACAAAAATACTCAATGTAGAACTAAAACGAAACTAAAGTTAAATCAAAATATCGAAGTTTTGTAATTATACAAAATTTCATTCGAAAAATTTATTACATACGTACAAACATAGGGATTTTCAATGTGCATAAGTGCACTTCATCATGATCACCATCATTTCAGCCTATTTACGTCCCACTGCTGAGCACAGGCCTCCTCTCGTGCGCGAGAGGGCTTGTGCAGTGTGCACTTATGAACGGGCAATTGTGCATTCGATAAATGAACGTACTATTGCATCCGTTATCATCGTTTATGATTTTCGCTAGAACAGGTTTATTTCATAAATCGAATTACATCGGCCACTTGATATTATATTTTATACCTTTTCCTGTAATAATAAGAACCTAGAAAGCTAAACCATCAACCTAACTACCTATAGAATTTCACCACGCATAAACCAAATCGTAAATCATTCATTGGATTCTTGCTAATTTTATTAGATGGCAGTTAATTTGTCTGCTGACGCTACGCGAGCCGGGTTCTTAATACGCTTTCACTCCTTTTGTTCGCTTAAAGGCTTTAATGTCACTTTTTTTGCTGAAATACGTACCACGTCGAACAATCGAAGCTCTAGGTATGTTAATTTCTAAGAAGACTTAAGTTGATATGTGTTCAATAGAAATTGGAGTTGTTTATTACTCTAGCGAATGGTTGATTTCTTATCTGCTTTTAAGCCATATTTCTCGGTCAGTGTCTGATTTCATGATATCATTTTGTTTATTATCGGTGTAATAGTAAACTTTTGTATAATATTAGTCACCTCAGATGATACGTTTCTTAAATCACGTGGCAATTTTTAATACATATTTACTTTCTGCAAGTTCTGCAACCTACTCAAAACAACTGCTAATTTTGAGAAACGTAGGTGTATTGGTAAGAAGGCACGCTGCATAATACTATAAAAATGATATTTGTATATATGGAATAAAATCAAGTCATTATATTAGTCGCAGTGTAGAGGCTTTTTTCTTTACACGACTTGAAACTTAGAATAATATGTTCGATTTTGATGTAACTTTTTTATGGAATGAGTTTTTGATTCACATGTATATATTAGTAGGTATATGTTTCCTCTGTCCAATCAAGTGAAAAAAGCGATATCAGCGCAACAAAGTAAGATTTCATCTGCTTAAAAATATGTTGATTAAGTAAATACGTCTTGGCAAGAAATTTACATTATTATTCTTTATTTCCTGACAAATACGTGCAATAAAACAGATTACATCAATCGAGCGTGGTATCTTGTGTGACTTGTGTCACTTTACTTCCTCTCGATACCGGCTTTGGGCAAAAATAAAACATGTTTGGTCAAAACGCGAATTGCTTAATATACTGTCCCCTACTACTACACTACGTAGATTTTTTGATGTTGGTTTATCTGAAATGTTTGAATATAGTCCTAGTTTCCTAAAGGACCAAGCTAAAAATAAGTGACAAAAGATACGTATCGTTTCTTAAATAAGGACATCATATATAATCCTAGATTTATTACATTAATTTATTTTATTATATTAGAGTTCGTGAATGCCTTCGTTACCTACTTGTTGACAGTTTTCTGTTAAATTATTTTCAGTTCAATCATACTCCAAGTATACTAGTATTAGATAGTAAAGGTATTAAATATGTATTAGACAAATCGAATTTCCTTAAACCTGACTTGTATTGTTTTTATAACTCGCTAGAAAGTCACTCTCGCGTTTCGATGGTACGGTGTGCCTTAATTAATTGATTAATACATTGACAGTACGCGCCTCTTCCGGCGATTAGTTAGCCCATTAATTCACAGTCCAGTTTTAGAGACATCCATTTTATTTCTTCTTTATCCTCTCTCCTAACTATTATGTAAAGTATTTTAAATCCTTTCTCTCATTAGTGGCTCAGAATGATGATGGATAAACATTGGTTTCGAAATATCCAGAGACCGTGGAAATAACGTTTTAACTTTTTATTGCGTGACTAAACAAAATGGCAAGAGATTTTTTTTTTAATTTTAGGCCTGTTTCCACCAAACTGCTTGTCAAAGTCATCGTACTAGTAGTTCAATAAAATTTGCTTTAATATGAAAGGTTTGACTCTTACTTTTACACCAGCACATTTTGACTCACGAACAGCTGTGGCCGCCTTAACATTCATGAGTTCCTAGATTATGCCCGATCGAATATTAGCAGGCATTTTAATCCTTAGTACTCTTCACGACTCTGTGATTCGGCTAATTCTGTAAACACTTTTCTGATTAATAATTCTAATTAATTGAAACATCTTCTTTTTATCGAATTTTAATTGGCTCTTTCTGTTAACTTTGTAAAATACCACATATTTCCCACAAACCGCAAAGTTCAACGCCGCATTACTAAAATAGACGGACAGCTCGGAGCAGGGTGAAAAGCTGGAGGTATTTACTTGCAACACGAGCAATATACAGTGGCCAGTTAACGCCTGTCGGCAGTGCGAGCTTCTGCCCTGACAGTGGAAAGTTACTGTCTTTACTTGCACGTTGTATGCCAATAGTTTAGATCGGCAACATTTTGAGATGCCGGCTATTAGCTGGTAATATATGTAACACAGAGAATAGTACATTTCGATGCTAGTGCGGAAGGTATGTCATTACTTCACGAGTACCGAGATATCTTGCCACGAGCCGCAGGCGAGTGGCAAGACTCGGGACGAGTGAAGAATGACATTTCCGCACGTGTATCGAACGACGTTTTTTAATACAGTTGCGAAAAAATAAGAAAAACATTGTTAATCGAACACTAAACAAAAGTGGTAACAGTGACAGCTCGGTTAGACGTCGTCTTTAAGTATATTATATCTATGGGCGTTTGGCAGCTATTCCGTTCCATTCAGTCAACTTATTAAGAACGGAATTTTCAATATTGAATATTAAAAAATAAACGTGTTATAATGATGAAGAGGTAAGTAATTAAATATGAAATATGTAATATTTTTCGTATTCTTACATTAACGGTAGGTTTTTATGCTGATTACGACGTTTAAAGGAAACTAATATTAACACTCATCAATAAGTAGTCGTGAATTGGAACAAGTATAAATTTAAAAAAATTGGAAAAGTAAAAAGCACTAGTTCGAGATAACCAACTTTCCGCACGCTAAACAGCTTCGTAAAGTAGCACTTTTTGAGCAACTGTATTAAAAATGTCATTCCTGCCCGGTATTATATGGAAACAAATGTGCTAAAGTAGCACAACAATTTTGACATTTGAGTTACATCTTTCATGTTGTTGATGTTTAACATCTCATAGCCGTCTGATATTTTAGTGGTTATAGCTGTCCAGTTCTACAGTTGCCCCAAATCAAACCCTCGAGGTAAGGTATTTTAATTTTATCCTATTTAATGCTAGTTAAAGGAAACAAAAGAAACACTGATTTTCGTTTGGTTATGGTTCAGGTCTGTCACATAATTATGCGGCCGTGATTGTCACTTACGTATATACCTACTACTAGCCACTTACGTAAGTGTCGCACTTTTATAGACAATGTTTAAATCTTTATACTATTGATGGAAAAGCCCTGTGATGATAATGGTTTAGGACAGCCACTTGACTAGCACACTCGCAAACTTGTACAGTGTAACGCCGGCTTAACTGTGCGCGCGCCAGACAATCGATCTGATCGCAGATGGCGATATCGCCAGCGATAGGATACAGAAACAGGTGCTGCCCATTGTTCGGCCAATTTAAATGTTAGCCGTTTAACTGCAGACCACTTACTTCTAGACGGTAAGAGGAACTGCATTTTGCGCACATGCGATAGCATCTCTTCCTAAGTATGACAGCGCGACCGCTATTCATCATTTCAGTTACGTCCTCATTAACTAACTGCATGAAAATTAAGTCGTACCAAGCGGTTATTAACCTACGTCATCAGAGCTCGTTCGAAATTTCTTTTATGAAAAGGTTGACAGTTCTCAATGGTATAATGACAACCGCGATCGCCATATTAACGTTGATTTGAGTATTCGTCGATTACGCGTGGTGCAACCGGCCTAAAGTAAAAAAGTAACTAAAATTAAGGATATTAGACTTGTTGTATTATAATATTCCAACAATGCAACAGAGTGGTTTAGCCACTTCAAATGTGAGTGAAGTACCGTCCAATATGCTGCTCAAAATACGGTGATGGTACGGAATCGCAGTGACATGCTGTACGCGTCACGATTTTATCGCATGCTGTCCACACCGCTGCTCATAATACGCTGACGGCACGGAATCGTAGTGACGTACCGTAAACGTCACAACTTTACAACGACTTGACAAAATATGCTGACGCGTCATTTCACATAAGGCGCGTCAAGAGGCGTTATGCGATGCGATGGAGCAGTGGTGTGGCCGATCCTATAGGGCGCTTTTACCTAATGCGGAATCTATGTGAGGGAGTCTGTCCATTTAGCAAAGGACACAGCTGATGCTGTAATGCTTCTGTTCAATGCGGAGACAAGTGAGAGTTTCTTGGACTCTTATCTTCAATTGCATAATGTTTGCATTTAGCAACAAATATGCTAGATATGGTGTTGTGTTCCCTTTCTATGGCGTGCGTAATAAAGTGAGTTACACTTACATATTATTTATTAGCCAATTTGTTTTTCAGTGTCTGCAGAACCATTGACGTTTTGTAACTGGCTTAACACGTGGAACTTCGAGCATTAATATAAATTCGTTTTTTTTACGCAAAGCTATGTGTACCTACCTATAAGCCAAGGATAACTACGAGTAGTAGCTCTCTTCTTCGTCGAATTACTCTTGGCAGAGCAGTCGTGGTCACGTTGAACGACGAACGATTCTACGCCAGTTCTCTCCGGCAGATTCTTCTCTGGCACACTACCTAACTAGTAGCTACACTGCGACAAATTTGTCGTTAAACGTGTTGCCAGCAACGTCTGGGAACATCGCGCGACACGTATTGCCAGTGTGTGTAAGTCGGGCGATATCGCCAGTGACAGTGTCAATGAGTGGTCAAACTTATAAAACTCCTCGTTTTGCGTCGGGGGTTTATAAACAACCCCAAGCAAATGGAGCTATACTTAAGTATTTACGTATCAGTCTGACTTCCACCAAGTCCCCGCTCAATTTTTTCGCGATCGCTATCAACACCATGACATCATACTGGGTGCAGTATGTGACCTGAACCACTTCCTCAGTACGACACGACCATAAATCACTATCAAGCTTTAATAACGTAGTAAACTTTATACTTCAGTATGATACTATACGGTTATCACACTAAAGGTGACAGTCCATTTCCAACCGCAGCTGCACTACTGTTCATTTTACTATGGAAATTGACAGTAACAGCGACGCGTTCAGTACCAGTAGTGCAGCTGCGTTTAGAAATGGAATGTTACCCTAATGGTGGCGTTCAGATGGCAACTGCCACTGTATCCCTGTTTCTCAGCAGAAAGTGTCCAACGACCGGATAGGTATATAGATGATAAAGAAACGCGTTAAGAGATACCAAAACTTCAGTATAATATTCTATAGGTAATTCACGCATGTTTTGATGAAGATAAGTGATGAAATGGGTTCTGGAAATGAAATTTACATTTACTGTGATGGCCTAATATAAAACCATGATGTAGCCATGAGTAAGCCCATTCAAAAAATAAAAAAAATAAAACAAACAATGCAGGGGTATTGTTTCACATCACACTTTTGACTTTCCTAAGTCGAAGATTTTTGGTCTTAAACTTTATAAAGGCTCAGGAGTATATCTACATATTGTACACACAATATAAATATATGAGAGAAGTTTAAAAGAGGCCACGTGTGTCACGTTGACTTCGTTAATTAAATGTTGATGGTATCGCATATTGGTTCGGGGGTACTTTCGAATTTCGACCAGCCTCGGCGCGAGGTCTCGCCAGCATTGGAAGTTTTCTGGGCCTCAGTTCGACACCGTCAAACACAGTCCAGTTATATACTTATGTCGACTAACTAGAATATTTATAGAAGTGTGACTAGAGCTCAAAATTAAGAGCCAACAGGAGTGGTCATTTCTCCAAACAAACGTACTCATCTGTTTCCCCCGTGGGTTTTGATGCTAGAGCAATGATTTTTTCAACACAGATTAATATTGTCAATATCTGTGTCGGACCGTTTTGCTTTTTTTTGATATTTTTGTTTTTTAAGGCTCTAGAGCCCTTCAAAAATGGCCAAAATGGCCTAATTGACTATGCCGCAATGAGAGGCGTAGTATTCAAAACTGATATCAATTAGCCAAAAAAGAAAAACGGTCCAACACAGATAATTTCATAATCATTTAGTTTTCCAAGTTTGGTTAGGACTGGTTAAGTCTTGGAGGAGGAAACAGTCAAGTACGAAACCTCGATTTTTGAGATTTTTACACGGGATTTTTCGCCATGTCCTTACCGCACTAGTTTTAGGAGCCGCTTCCATTAGCTAGACGGGTATATTTACCTAAAATATTTAGAACTCAGCAGAAGCTGTTCGTCTTTAGCTCACGGGAATTGTGCTGCGACGTACTTAGCGTTATCTTTATGACTGCTGGTATTAAATATGCTCTCTGCTTTACCGATCGAGTCAGCAAGTGCATACCGTTGTTAGAATAGCCGCAAATGCTGTTGTACAGATGTATCCCGCATACGGATTCGGCCACATTGACCTTACGTCCAGCCTGATGGTAAAGGGGCCCACAGATTACCAGTTCGCCGGACGATATCAGCCTGTCAGTTCAAAGCAAAATTTGACAGTTCCGAACAACTGACAGGCTGATATCGTCCGGCGAACTGGTAATCTGTGGACCTCTTAAGCGGCACTTACGCGTTACGTGGCATTGTGCGTTCCCGAACCTTTAGAAACCTGCACAGTCCTTCTTTGGAAAAGCGAATGAAGTGTAGTATTATTATTACTGCCACTACTTCAGCACGTACCAAACCAACATTTTAATACGTTTTGCTTTGTTGCTGCCATCTACTATTGTATCCAAATATTTTCATTAAGCACCCTTACTCGGCGCAAATTATCTAACATAATATATTACAGTCGCCATTAGATATATCGGAGCGGCCAAGGTGCTCACAAATATCTGAGCACGCCTCTATTGTCAAGGCGTTAGAGTGCTTGTTCAGATATTTTGAACACCTTGGCCGCTCCGATATATCTGATGGCGACTGTACCTCCGTCCAATAAAAAGAACGAACAATTTGCAGTCAACAAATTGAATTTCCCAAAAACAGCTACACGCGAACGTGCGCAAAAACATTCGCTTGTAACTTTCTAAACTTTGTACTTTACGATTTGTATGATATCAATTAACAACTTAAAAATGTACACAATAGAGTTTAGTTTTCAACAACACATCTAAGAAAGATACGAGATTTGTTAAGAGATTGGTCGAGTTTCGTAAGAAGTTTTTGTAGGTACTCGTGTAATTTATTACGTGATCCTATTTTCTAACAGATTGTCTAAGCTTATTAAATTTCGTTTTTTGTACAATTACGCTTGTCGCCTGAGGTTGTTCCATTTAAATGTGCGAAGCTCGACTTGAGACTACAAACCTGTGACACCAATCGTGTCTTTGAAATCTAGGTTTGCGAATAAACCTCACTGATAATGCTGATATTACACTAAAAAAAATTTGCCAAACTCATAGAGTTAAAAAAAACACCTTAAATAATAAAAAATAAAGAAACAAATGCTCAATATCTTAAAACCGATTTTGTAACAGGTGTAACACATAGTTCACAAGTAATTTTTTTTGAGACACTGAGAGAAAAATCATTAGTAAACTAAACCAGGAATTAAAAAACAGTTCTGTACTGGGGGAAAAAATGAAGTTTAGTAATAATTATAGACGTTTCACTATTTCTGTAAAGTTTATTTATTTCTACAAACAGCTCAGTAATCCTAAATCTAATTTCAACAAACAGATAATAGAAATTGCAAGAACTAATAGAAATTGCAAAAGTCAATTTGTTCCTATTACTTGACTCTCCTTGTCCCCGGATTAAGTTTATTTTTGTAATTCTAAGTGTCTTTTTGTTATCCTTTTCTCTCAGTGTAGTAACGAAATATTACGTTACTGTTATGCAAACGTTTCTTTCAACGTAATTATGTTAAACCGATGGCCAGACACGAAGCCCCAATTACCCCAGACAGTGGATCTGTGTCAAACATGAAGCAGCCGACCCACAGGGGCGCGACATTCTACCGACCTAACTCAAAAAGACCCTAAATCACTATGTGACTGCTGGAGATAGGACCTTTTGGGTTAACAGGGTAGTATTAATGTCTGTCGCATTAGCGCACGCGCTGCTGCTGTTTCCAGCGCTGGTCGAGAGCAGGCGAGTGATCGCCTCAAATGAAGCAGTACACCCTAAACAATACAATTCCTAATTTTCGATTATTTTTCCTGACATGAATGTCAGACGACGTTAGACGACGGGGTTGTGTAGTCCGATTAAACAAGATGTTTTTGAGTAAGGATTTGTTAATTAATAAATACAAAGTTATTGATGAGTTGAGTGGATCTCTTTTATTATTGTTTTACAATGTTTTTGGATTAATTTCAGTATATAAAAAGGTACTTTATAAAAAAAGTCTATCAATTCAAAAAAATCCTGACATTTTCGTGTTCCGTCCCCATTCCTGACAAAAGGCCAAAATTCCTGACATGTCAGGAAAATTCCTGTCATCTGGTAACCCTACTTACAACCTAGTGTCCGAGCGGAGTCTCGGTTTCGGCAAATTTCAGCATAAAATATTTACGGTCGGATCGGTTACGGCCAAATAGCTGCCGAAACTTTAGGTCGCGCTGAAATTTTATCTTCAGTTGTGTGCGAAGTTTCGATTTCGGTGTCAGCATTAAAATCGTGTTTCGGCCGAAGGATCGGTTTCAGCCGAAACTAGAGCAAAACTGAATTTTCAGTTTCGGTTTCGGCAAAAAGCGTATCTTATTATAAGACCGTTCTACTATAATTATGATATTTACCATCCATCATTACAATAACCAACCTTTGAGTTAATGGCCATCCTTTATTTCAATATAATATATCTATCTGGAACCATCTATATTTGTAAGAAAACCAATAGCAGACCGAACATACGTGGTCGAAGATCCTACGATACGGGCTTCCGTGAGGCGAACGCTCGGTTGACAATGGGAATAATAGGCCAACTCCCGCGCAGCGAAACAATAAACGCATTGTGTACATATTGGAGTTGTGCGAATATGATATGGCATTTATTATTTGTCCAATCACAGGGGACGTATTATAATTTACTGGAATAATCTCAGTTAAATATATATAATTGGCGAATCAGTTATAAAATTTCTACATAGAGTGTTTCTCTTGACAAGCTTAAGAAAATTTTTGAAAAAATCCAGATTTGAATTAATGATGCAAGCTTTTGTTGCGGTACCCTACCTGTTCATTTGATGGAAATCGAGCAAAAAGTTGATGTTAGATTTAAGGTTCACTAAAATCCGAATCTTTCAATCACCCCTTTCTTCACGAGCAACGGTAGGCATTCATGCATGCAGGCATGTTGTAATAATAGTCAATCGTTTTAGTCATTTAGTTTGCAAAATGTAAGAAAACTATCGTATTGTACACCAACATTCGAAAGCCAAATCTTCCATCTGAGCACAGTCATTCTCACTTCATCGCCAGCGGTCCGCGGCCGTTTGTCACGACCGATATCTCGTGATCTATCCCCGCCCGACGATCGGTAAAGGATTTGTCGAGACGCGAGATGAATAGCCTAGCCGCGATATATGCACTGTTGTTATTTGTTGATTCTCTTATCGGTAAAAGAGCGTGATGTTGATTTTTTTCTGAGCGAAATGTTTAATCTACACTTTACTAGATAACATACACCATACATTCCAGTATTCAACAAACATGTTGAATAATTAAAAACATATACACTCCAGACCATTCAGACCAATGCAACCAGGCATTAGTGTGTTTTCTTTTCCCAGTAAAAAACAAGACAAGCGAAACATTATTCGTTATGTATTATAACAGAAACAACATGTTTTTCTTTTACAAAATACTTTAAATGAAATGTATAAACATTATTTTACGAATTAAACAAAATTTAAGTACTTATATCGACGAAAGTTAAACTTATATTACAAAATTCCTAAAAAAATAGGCCATGTACATATACGTACTTACGTGGAACACTTAAGTACTTATCCAGCCTTCACCATTCCTCTAATCAGACAATTTATTGTACCCCACTATCTGCAAAACATGGATTCTTTGAATCCGCCTTTCCCTTTAAATAAAGCTTGTATCTAAGATGCATCTACACAAAACGACAATGAAATAGTTCCAACGAAAGTACACCAAGAATTTAAATGCGCCGACTGGTTCTAGCAGAATAAGATCGTTTGGTCTTATTTCAAGATTTTTTATTTTTTAACAAAACCTGGTACTGCATGCGATATTCATTTGTTGGCAATAAGATTACATGCACGCACAAGAGTACGCATACAAATGTAATTGATGGGTTCTTAAATACATATCATAAATAAAATTGTAATGTTATTAATTTCTTAGAGAATTATAATTTTCTCGGTAAAATACTGATGTGTTCGTTTTTGTTACAGGTACGATCCAGTTTGTTTTGCAATTATTTTATTGATGGTAAGCGGATAATCCTAATTATAGTAATAACTAACTATAATACTCCTTAAACTATGCACTTAAATATAATTACGGTAAGCCAGCCGAGTTATAAATATATATTTTTTACAGTCATAAGCGCTAGCCATAGACTAGGAATCTTCTAGACCGAGTTTAGAGCAATTATTTCATGCAACCGATGATGCCAAAAATGCGGGGGTGCGCGGGACGAGGTGAGCGAAGTCCCGTGCCGTAATTGGTCCGTTCAAAGACACCGTCACACAAAGACACTTTCGACTCGAACATGGAGTAAAATTACCGTATGCGTGGCAGTGGGGGTAGCACGACTATGCTCAGTCTGGAGGATGTTTTGTCTGTGGCGCTAGCTAGCATAAACTAGATAGAGTTCGGGATAGTAGGGTTTCAAATATCTTTAATTTTAACTCACATTATAGACGGGTCTAACGCGAATTATATTCAATTACCTTTATTTACCGACGTTTCGACACAGGTTTCACTGGTCGTGGTCGCGGCTGACTGATTGTCCCAGCAAAATGTCAAAACAGAGATTTGTGCATCTACCCGACGAAAAGTGTATGGAAAAGTTTGGGGTATCTTTAATTTTGCATATGATTAAACACGTACGTATGCAGGTACAATTTATCTGTAGACACCTATCTAACAACGACGTCACACTTGGCAGTGTTGTTGTGCGCTTTTGTGTGAACGTCGACGGCAGAGGAATCTTAGAATTCTTATTCCCCTCAAACTGCAGTACATCGGGTACCATTAAAAAAAATAGGTACCATAATAAACTAAGTATGTTTTAAAAATAAAAGTTAAGAATTTTTTAGACAACTGCAAAGCAGCTGCATAGTTAGACTGATCACGAGATAAAATGCAGACACCCGACATTTTCAAGATGACACCTTTGTCGCATCTGCTTGGAGGACCTTTTTACCGCTGCGCTGCACTCTCTCGGCTTTTTACTCTTTTGGTAAGTAGGTATGGAATTTTAAACATACTTAAAGCAGCTTTTGTTTAGATTCAGTTTACCTAAGTCATGTTATTTAATTTTTCGCTAATACTTTAGGTCAAGCGGACCCCAGGCTCCCATGAGCCGTGGCAAAATACCAGGATAACGCGAGGAAAAAGAAAAAGAAGTATCTTTTATGCTTTACGTACTTGTGCGTGTGTGTAATTTCATTGGAATTAATTTATAAGTGTAGGGAGAACCTAATAAGCTCTGTAATTATAATGTAGCTTGTAGAAATGTTCAAACTAGTTGGTTTTCCATATTTGAAATAAAATAGTTAAAATAAAATAAATAAGAATTTCGGATTTCGCAGAAAATCAAGAATTCCGTCAATCCTCAGTCACCAAAGAGATACATTTCAGATTCCTTACATAAATTAGTATGTATGTAAACACATTTATTTTATATTCTTTATCACAAAAAACTTCCGCGGCAAATCGAAATTAAAGGGCAGATACCTACAGCATAAAACAACGTTCGTACCGCGTCCTGCTCGGTCAGTCGATCTCGAAAATTTGCTTACACATTTGCACCCTTTCCCATTGTAATAAGGCTAAAACGTGTACATATCTTTGACGTGGAGTTAAACCACATCCATTTACTTGATCCATTGTTGCCAGTGTAACGAGAGAAAAAAGGTTTTCGTTGTTCGACATGCATGCGCTTGCACAATGACCATAAACAAAACACTTTGGTATTCCGATTCGCTCCAATTTTGAATATCGAACGACCGGTTTGTGTGTTTCGCGCCATTTTCATCGATCTTTTTCGATGAGATTCGTTGGCTGTTACTACGAACTGCTATTTTTTGTACATCCCACAGGGAAAATGCTTGAACAAAATGAATAAACTTCAGAGATACACATGTAAGGTGCCGTTAAATACTTATAGGATTTAGCTGAGAAAATGATATATCGGGGTACTTTTTTTAAAATTCAGTTTTGCATTCAATGACCTGACCTTTATTTTATTCTATTATATTTACTCAACAAACCCATGCTTATTTTATTATTGCAAATATCCTTAACGGCCGAGCTTCTCAACTTTTCCCTTCGAAACGATTCACATAATTCAACTTGCTATAAACGTAAATCAAACGATTCCACTTCCAACTCATTAAATGCTTCAGGCACTTTATTGGACAAGTCACTCAGCGCCGTGATTACAGGTTTAATGTACGATAATTAAATTGCATTATCCAATCAAATATATAGACATTAAACTTCGTTATCTCTGATCTAACGTCTGCGGGAGCACTTATTAGGACTTCCGTGTAACGTTCAATGGATCGGTATTGAAGTAAGTCGTGCAAGTTGCCGCGGCGGCCAAAAAATATTAATTGGGGCTTTGAAATTAGGGTAAGACCACCAGTGAATGAACACTTAAGGAATTATCCAAGTTTGAAAAATCATTCCTCAGCATTCATTAATAATTGGAATAATTAACTGCAATTTAATCAATCCTCATTTAATAAATAAGAAAGCAATTTCTGCGATTTTTAATTACTTTCATAGTTTTTGAGTTTTACCAGAATTTACGAATAACTACCCAAAAACCTAATGAATGAACATAAAAACTAGTGAATGAACACCGAAAAACCCAGTGAATGAACATTATTTAACTCTTTTTAATTAGCATAATATAATCATTTTTATCAGAAACACCGTTTCCGGCTCTATTTTAATAGGTATAGCGTTAGCGTTTATATCTTTTTATCCCTCCATATTGACTTCGAATCGATTAGAATGTAATAAAATGATGGTTAAATACCAATAACATAGAAACCCGTTACATATTAAAAGGAAAAAATAAAATCAACCATTAAAACAAGAACCAACGTGCATATTTTGATGAAAAGGGGTCATGCTCACCAAATAATGCTTAAAATAATAAACTTGTCACTGAATTGTTCGTGGTTACACTGTTCATACATAGAATTAGTAGAAATCCAATAAATGAACAAGCCAAATTTTGTATTGTTCATACATAGGCATGACAAATCTAGTAAATGAACTATAGAAATTTGGTTTGTTCCAATACTGGCTAAATGAATCAGAATCGTTTTCTATGCAGAATCACAAAAAACAAGCTCAATACGATTGCATTTACATATTTATATCATTTTACATACATACATTTGGGAAAAAACGAAATCTACGCGACACCAGTAAATGAACACACTGTTCATTTACTGGTTTCAGAACATTTGATGAGCCAGTAATGGAACTATAAAAAATAAAGACTTAATCGCATAATACGCCGACAAAGTGTACATAAATAGAAGGTTCAACTCTTAATCTAACCAAATAACTACACTTTGTACAAGTAAACATTAAATAAGCACTTCATATGTTGCTCCAAACGTACACTGTTCTTATCTGGGATCTAATATTTCCATACAAAACTTCAAATCCAGAAATACGTAAACTTCAAACGCCAGTCACATCCTAACTGGTCGAAAATAAATTTATTATGGGTTGTCATCGCATAGGAAATAGAGTTGTTGATAAGAAAAAAAATAAGACAAGTGGAAGAAATTGCTATATTTCTTATTTTAGACAAAAAACGTGATTTTGTTCTTTCACTGGGGGGTGTTCATTCACTGGAGGGTTTACCCTATGTCAATTTGTTTTAGTATTTATATTTCTAGTATGACTGTAAATTTGCCTATTGTTTTCATGCAATAAAAGTTTACAATGCGGATTGCGTTTTTCATATAAATATTTAACTCCTCCGCTCAAGAAGTCAATAAAAGAAAGCAACAATTGTTTAGGTATTGATAATCGTCTCGAGGCAAGATTTCATATTAAGGGACCAGCGGCCGGTGGGTCGAGACTAAACATAATTTATTCCAGCTCGATAACAGTTGTCTCAAAATTGACGTTGTTTCAACCTACCTCTGTTTTAACGCACCTCAGTCTCCATTACTGCCAAACAAGATATATTTGTTATGATTTCCAATCATTTCTATAAAAAATATGCCTCTACTTTTTCGGGTTTCAAAAAATTCATACCTCGCCTAACAATGTGCATACATTTCATTGCTTTCTCAAGTTTAATATAAGTAACCCTTCGTCAAAAGTCACCTTTACCTCGCCTTGAAGTGTAATATTTCTATTTAAAAGGGTGGTTTAATAGAGCAAGGACACAAATTTTAAGGTCTTAATAAATCCGCTTTTGTTTTACCAATCGAATCTGCATAGCAAATGCCATCCAATTTTGCATCTACCATGAACTTTTTCACCTGCACCGTTGACCTTTCGTGAAATAAAACTATTGCGCCGTGTGATCTGTACCTACCTGCCATTGTTCTGAAGATAGTCGTATCTATTACATTGTTCTCAGCGGGGGATCGATCAAGTTTTTGCGAAGCATTTGTAGCAAACAACTTTTTACCGATGACAAGATGTTGGCGCCACGGCATATAAGTCACGTATTACAATTGCAAAACAAATAAATACGCAAATAGTAATGGGATTGGTAGAAATTATACTGTTGCTCTTTTATTCCTTAACGAAGGATTGTATAAGCGTATATTTCTAACAGATATTAAGCTCTTTAGTCCTACATAGCTAAATTCGTTGCTACATCTGAGAACTCACTTAACCTGGAATTCAGTAATAAGTTTTTCTTAAACACTTAATGAGGGATGATGATTAAGCGGTGAGAGATTAGTTGATTAAGTTAAAGTGAACAATAAGTACTTACCTGAGCATTCTGGTATTTGGAATTCAAAGAACTGAATGCCTGTATCAGACCAAGTAAAGTAAGGCACATTTACAAACGCTCATACAATTATTGTATTTATTTAATTCAATTAAAGGAACAAGATGATTGATGTTCTCTGTTTTCTTGTTTGAAAATAAAATGTGCATCCGAGGCACACGCCACCGAATTAAGTCCACTGCCAGGTGGCTTGGGTTCGATGACGGTGCCGCTTTTCCACACATCGATTGAAACCCCTTTTCGACCTATACGTACGACTTCAATGTACCTACTTATGTTTTCTTGTTTGGTTGAAATGTGTAGCAACAAACTCGCGAGGCATATTTTGTTTCACATTCAGGAAGCCCTTATTGAAATCGCAAAGTTTGTAAGAACAAAGCGCTGATTAAAATCTACAGCCGTGAGAAACGCTATTAAATTTCCTTGCTAAGGTTGCCGGAGCAAATCGTCAGTCCTAAATAGGAGCCAGTGACATCATGTCCACGCACCTCTAAAGGGCAGTGAAAGCGAAGGCAATCAAATTTTATGATGAATTCAATGCGAAAGCCTGCGTTATGGCGTGCATTAGAGTAATGTGACAGTGAATTTAATGTCCACTCGCAGATGCAGTTATGCGTTTACATATTGCATTAATTTTCGCAAACTGTGCATAAAATTGATGTTAAAGTTTCCCTTTGCTATAAATTTCCTCTGCTTGGGCTGGATGATTAGATACCTACCTAATTACCTCGATAATATAGAGGTAACGATCACATGCTTATAGATAAAAAATCTTATATGAATCTGTGTATTCAATTCGAGTTTTTTGTTTGAAAACATGAACGAAAGTATTTTGTTAAATTGTATGCCACTGAAAATAAGAACGGGTACATAGATAAGGCTCCAATACAGTCAGCGATATGTCTATAAGTTACGAGTATAATGAATATGTTGGTGAAATGTATAAGATTTGAAATGAAATGTATAAAACTGTATGAGGTAAATATATATTTTTTTAGATGGAAAGTAAAGTAAAGCAAGGAATTGCATACGTCATTTAGCATATGACCACCAACTTTCTCGTAAACCGTGGTATAATTATCAAAACCATATCAACCGAGCTTCTATATACGGTAGAACCGAAAAGGGCCAGACACGATGCGCGGGAAACTTTAAGGACAGCGAAAGTCACTCTCACGCACTCCTCAGTCCACGCTAAATTAGTTTTGAGATCCTTCAGCAGTTTGCGATATGCTTATTTCTTGTTAATTAGCTTATTGTGCATCTACCGCTAAAGTGTCTCTTACTTATCCTTTTATGGCATCAAAGTCCATCAAATACCATTTTATTTGCGGTCGTTTTTCGATGAAAGTAAGCACCGTGAGGGTGAAACACAGCCGCGAAGAAATTCAGAGGTGTATGTAAAGTCCCCAACCCGTTTTGGCCTGTAGCCTAATTCGTGTCGTGCATGAGTGGAGGTCTGATGTGTCTTACAGTGGGATGTACCTTTACTATATGGTCTGAATTATTATATAATATTCATTTCCGTAACTTCAATAAAATTACACTATAATGGTACTTACAATGTCAGTTAATAATAATCTCTGAATAGTCCATCCGACTACTGAATAGCCCCAAAAAATACGTCAACTGTAGCGGCTCCCATGAAACAGCCGATGACCGACAGTTGAATCCTGACTTACCTAATATGAAAGTAATGTATTTTCCATGGGCTCGCATTGTGGCCTCGGTCCGACCACCCACCCGAAATTGACTACGCATAATATTACCATCAGTTATTAAAACACACGCGCGGGACATGAAATAAGATGACTTTTAAAGTGATTTTATTATTTATGCTCAGAACGTTTCCGCGTCTGTCGATTTTACTTCTGGATGATATATGGACGTATTGGAGATAGCTTACTGATTGTTTATTGAATTATCTGCGCTCAAACACAAAGTAACAAAAGAGTACGAAATAATTTATTATGTGTACTGTGAAATAATTTTATTTCTCCTGTTCCGTATTGTGCTGTCGCCTTTCATCTTTTATCTTGCGGAAACTGAAACGGACATCGAGTATTTATCATAATATTCGTTCATATAACTGAGTTATTGATGATCACCTAATACCGTAAAATGGGGTGAGTAGGGTCAAAACTGAAATTCAAACCTCGATAACATTTTTACATATGAAAACTGAATGGTGTGTATAATAAGTGTTCCGGACGTTTGTATTTTAGTTTTTATTTTGTTTTGGGTAGTTCCATTTCATAAGAACACACACAGAAGATAAGATGGAGACCCTTTCGACTTTGCCGCCGCAAATCAAAGAGTTACAGGATCAAGTTATATGCCTCAAAAAAGAAAATAATGATCGCGACCAGTATGGAAGACAAAATAACGTGGAGATCACCGGCGTTCCGTTACGTTCAGGGGAAAATTTGCGTACCATACTTTATAACATATGTACCAAGGTTGGCTTTGTCCTTGAGCAATCGGACATTGATTGTATTCATCGTATTAGAGTTTTCTCTGCGGATGCGAAGCAGCAGAATCTTCGTCCACCCTCGATTATCGTCCGTTTCACCCGGCGCGCGCGCAGGGACGAGCTGCTGGCGGCTGCCCGCGCACGCCGTGGCATCACCACGGCTGACGCCGGGATCGACGGGCCTTCGACCAACGTTTATTTGAACGAGCACCTAACGCCCGCTAATAAGTTATTGTTAAAGCGTGCACGCGAAGTAAAATCTGAGCTCAACTATGCTTATGTGTGGGTGAAAGAATGCAAAATCTTTTTGCGTAAAAGTGACACCTCGAGGGTTATACGTATCGTCTCCGAATCCGACCTATTAAAACTTAAGTGACTTTTGATTCTAATTAATTTGTGCCATCATCTGTACTACTTTAATGCCTATTTTTGGATATTTAAAGCTAATATGTATCTGTATTGTACTATTATTTCAATACTGTACTTTTATTTCTCGGTTCACATATTTTTTCGCGCCCTTTATGTAATTATAATAATAACATATATTACAGTCTTGTTCGTAAACATGCTTAGGTACCTTTCGATACTTAATGAACATATACATACATTTATAGCATACTTTGAGCCGTGCTATTATTTTATATTCGTATTTTCTACTATACCTATTAATGTTTAGTCTTAACAAGTTAAGCATTTATTATCAGAACGTGAGAGGACTCAGAACTAAATCTCATTCTTTTCTCGCAAATGTATTATTGGGTGAGTATGATATCATATGCTTAACAGAAACCTGGCTCACAGAGGACTTTAGTGATGAGGAATTTTTCTATCATAATTATGTTGTTTATCGTCGTGATCGACCGTCGTCGGCGGGCGCGCGCGGCGGCGGGGTGCTGGTAGCGGTGCGGCGCGGCCTGCGCGCGCTCCGCACTGACGACCTCTGTAGTGCGACGTACTCCGAGGAAATATGGCTGTCTCTGCCCCTGGCTGCAGCGGGGCCGTCTCCTGCTGCTGAGCGAGCGAGCTCTTTACGCATAGCTTGTGCTTATTTCCCGCATAATCGCAATCATGCTGATTCGTTGCAATTATTTTTTAATAATGTCAATAACCTTATATGCCGTCACCCTAGTGATACTTATTTGCTTTTAGGTGATTTTAATATTTCTCATGCAATTTGGAGCTATGATAATTTCTCAATACTAACACTGAATCACAATAATAATCCTTTAGCTATGGCACTTTCTGACTTTCTCTCTCTCTCTGGATTACAGCAGTATAACGGGTGTGTCAATGCTCATGATCGTATCTTAGACCTTGTCATTAGTAATGTTGGTTGTGAAGTATCAGCCTGTTCATCGCCTCTTACGCCAGAGGATTTACATCATAAATCGTTAGTAATATCTTTTCGTTTGTATTTAATGAAGTCCTTAAATTCCACAGCGCATTATAAATATCTTTATCATTTAGCCAACTTTGATAGTATAAAGCAAGGTCTTTCCGATGTGGACTGGTCTATTATTGATGATATTGACACGGAAAGTGCCATAAGTTACTTTTACACAATTTTGAACACGTTAGTTAATAATTTCGTTCCAAAGCGTAAAGTTTACTCGACTTCTAAGTATCCTCCCTGGTATAACAGGCCTTTAATTAAAATTATTAAAAACAAATTGAATGCTCATGCTAGATGGAAAAAATACAATAACGCTATCGATTATGCTGAATTTAAATTACTCAGGAAAAGAGAAAAGAGACTTAGTAAAGATTGTTACACTAAATATATTGCCCTCAGTGAAAAGAAAATTACTTCTTCACCCAAATATTTTTGGAGTTTCATCAAGTCAAAATTTCCTGCAAATGAGATACCTTCTAATATGTATTTTGATGATAGATCCTCCTCCGAAGGTGACGTTATTTGTGATCTCTTTAACAACTATTTCAGTTCAGTTTTTGTTACTGGTTGTAATCAATCACGACTTTCATCTCCTCAGTCTTCTTCCACCCCAGTAGATATTTCTAGTATTAATATTACTGATGATTTAGTATATAAGCATCTAAAACTCATATGTGTTAATAAGGGTGCAGGTTTTGATGACATTCATCCTTTTCTAGTTTCTAAACTTTACGCTGAGCTCGCGGTTCCCTTGGCTAAGCTTTTCAGAAAGTCTCTCAATGAAGGCATTGTCCCTAGCATCTGGAAGCGGGCTATCATTACACCGGTGCACAAGGGCGGCGATAAACACAATGTCAAGCTTTACCGACCAATTTCGAAACTTTGTGTTTTCGCTAAGATCTTTGAAAAAATTGTGACTAATGAAATTACTTCTGTAGTCTCGCGACACATCTCTGTGCACCAACATGGTTTTTTCAAGGGTAGAAGCGTCGACACTAACCTAGTCACTTATACCGACCATATTATTAATGCTTTGGATGCCGGTTATCAAGTTGACGCCGTGTATACCGATTTCTCTAAATGCTTCGATAAAATAGATCATTCTATTTTACTTCAGAAGCTTTTCAAGATCGGTATACACGGTGACCTTTTTAGGTGGTTAAAGTCCTACATTAGTAATAGAAGTCAGGCGGTTGCACTCAAGGGCTATAGGTCAAAGTTTCTTCCCATTCCCTCAGGAGTTCCCCAGGGCTCGCACCTGGGACCTTTTCTATTTGTTTTGTATGTGAATGATATCGATACTATTTTTCAGTCTTCTTCCCACATTCTTTACGCAGACGATACTAAAATATATAAGACTATTAGAAATTATGATGATTGTGTTGCGTTACAATCCGATTTGTCACAATTTGAGGACTATTGTCAGCGAAATCATTTAATCCTAAACGCTGAGAAATGCTATACTATCACGTTTTCCCGTAAACATAATCCTATCACTTTTGATTATAAACTAGCTGGTAGCAGTGTCTCACGTGTGTCGTCGATTCGAGATTTAGGGATTACTCTGGACGCTAAACTCTCCTTTAATGAACACATAGATAATATTGTGACGAGAGCCTATAAAAAGTTAGGCATGATCTTGCGTTTAAGTAAACCATTCAAAAGTACGCTCACATTAAAAGTCTTGTATTACTCTTTCGTCCGTAGTATTTTGGAGTTTGGTAGTGTTGTTTGGAGCCCACATTTCGGTATTCATAAGTCTCGACTTGAAAGGATTCAGAAAATTTTTTGTAAGTCCCTTGATTATAGAACCGGCCGCTATAACTGTGACTATCTTTCGTCAGCAGCTAGACATAGACTTCCTCCTTTGGAAAAAAGAAGAGCATATCTAGATATTTTATTCTTATTTAAAATTATTAGAAATCATATTGATTCCAACCCACTATTAGAAAAAATTTCCTTCAAAATTTCTCGGTTCCACTCACGTTCTAAACCTACCTTTTCTATTTCTTCCTGTGGCACACAGTATGCTAAAAATTCTTTCTTTAGGCGCACTTGTAATATGTATAATGAATCGCTTAATGATATAGACATTTTTGTTCATAGTTTGTCCGTTTTCAAGAACAAAGTTCGGCATATTTTGTTTTCTAGTAATTGAAAAAATTGTTTCTAGTTATATTTCGCATTGTATTCTTACTTTATTTGCGTGTAGTATTCACAACTATATAATACCTTCGGGTAATTTATAATTAAGTAACCTACTACCTTTATTGTAATAGTCAACCTAGTAACATATGAAACTTTAGGCCTATTTTCAATAATTTTTGTAAGACTTATTTGTAAAAGGCTGTTTGTTTTCTAAACAGAACCGTTTTTCCCCCGAAGGGTAAAAAACGGATATTTAGGTTCCTGCCGAAGCTTGAACCACATTATGAGATAACACCCTTGTAACTCAGCCCTAATCAAGCGAATTCATCAACTAGTAGCGCCATCTATCGCGCCACTCAAGTACTAATGTCGCCCGGTTGCCAGCGCTCGGCTGCTTTCTCTTCAGTACCACATAAGCCGGCAAGGCCCTTAGGTGTGGTTCAAGCTTCGGCAGGAACCTAAATATCCGTTTTTTACCCTTCGGGGGAAAAACGGTTCTATTTAGGTGTCCGTGCCTTCGCTTGAACCACATTATGAGACGTGTTTAAACCTCTGCCGGCGCTGGTCCGGGCGTACTGTGACTGATAATATTTATTATTTATGCAAAAATCACATAATAAGAACGTGGTCTTGAAATTTATTCCATATAGATATACTAAAGGATTGTTTGCGTCAAACTAGATTTTCCTTATTTGAAATTACCGATAGATGAGACAATTGTTAGCACTGACTGGCAACATATTAAGTTATCCGTTGCGACTATAAAATTACTTAACTTTTTATATAAAACAAAACTGTGTAATTATTAGTTGAAAAACTGTCCCTAAAATCATAATTAAAGATATAAGAAGGTACTTGTAGGTCGTACAATTTTTAAGTGTAACCACTATCTGTAGTAGTAGCTCTGATGCATGTAACGTGAACCACATCGAGTGAGTTTTACATTAAACCCGTCCAAACTACCTCTGATGCTTTCCTTACAATAGCCCACTAGGTGATAAAAAGGTTTTGTTGTATGATGTAATGATATTACTACTACTTATCTACTGCTTACCACAAAAATAGCACTGTCGGCCCATCAACTGTTTAAAATTTGTAACTAATTGGAAAAGCTTGGGTCCTCTCTGATCTCTGATTTATCGTATTTTCCAACAATTTAATATAAATTGGTAAGTTGCATCATATGATAGGCCAGATGTAATGTTATATACATCTATGTGGACAAATAACCAAATGTTCGTAAGTATAGGTACCCACTAGAATACGTCATTGTCATTATTTAGATATAAATAGTTATTGACTAGGTATACCAGGTTTATTTGTTAATGGGCTATCATTACATAAGGACAACATATTCCGTAAACAAATGAGTAAAACCAAAAAATTATAAACATGATGTACTTATTTGTGGAAGCCATTGAGATTTATTTCGAATCGAGTACTCCTCTGCCTGAAAGTAGCGTCAGAAAGTGAAGAAGAAAATACAACACTTCATGATTTAATGTATGCGTTACTAACTAGTAACAACTCTCAGCAGTAGTTTCAACTGAGCCGATAATACATCCTACCTTACTGATTAGTTTTAGGCGAGGGTTGCTTTAAAAACAACCATATTAATAGTAATTCATGAATAGATATTAATTCTTATATGAAAAGGCCTCCTAGTCCTCCTACCTATTTCAAGTGTCAATTATGAATCACAGATAACTGGAAACATGCCAATTAAGCTGGTGCCGGGTCAACCAAGCTTTTATATTATATGCTTGTCAGTCATGTATTTAACGAATGAACAAAATCACTGACACGCAGGTGACAATCGTATGAAGGCGATGATTATGAATTTAAAGTGATGCTGACAACTCCAGTTGTTGTGGATGACATCTCTCCATGATATTGTGCGTAGACTGAAGATCCGTCTACCAAGTAGAATATTTTAGAAGATTTTTTAATCTTTGAATAATTCCAATGCCTTCACCTATAATTTTTAGGCTAATTATAACATAGGCTTGTAATTGTAGGTTGTTTAAAGTTCACTCTTTCTGGTGGCAAGCTGATTCCCAAACTGAAGATTTTATGGTTCGCGCGCTGGTAATGGATTGTACGATGCTTTATTGTTAGACTTAGCACGATTTGTGAGTTTTTAATGCTTTTGTATACATACAATATTCTATAAGAGTGTAAAAACCCCTTGACTGATGATGGAAGACTCTTTGACTAAGAAAAGAGGAGGTGGACCTATCCACTTTAAATTGTAGTGCAACCTTTACAAACCAATTGCGAAACTTTCGTAACACCCAGACAAATTAAAACATTATTATTATTTGTATATGGTGAGAACCAATAAGTTCTTGGCATTATAGCATTGTAGTTGCACAAACCACGGGTGTCTCATGATATCATCTAATCTCAAGTGCAGCGCCAGCACCGGCGCGCGCGGGCGATGCTGTGGCACAATTCCTGTCAAACCTTAACATGTGTATACGCATTCATTACCAAATATTAATTTGATTACTTAATTTGTACTTTGAAGCCCCAATCCGCATTAGGCCAGCATGGGGACCCTAGCCCAAGCCCTCTCGCGAGTGAAAAGAGGCCTGTGCCCCGTAGTGGGACGTATATAGGCTGAATTATTATTATTAATAATTTGTAGGTACTTTGGTTAGAAATTTAGGAATACAAGGAATGAAGGAGGTATGTTGTTTATTGGCTTTCGTGCAATTAAGTTGTGTATCAATTGATTTTAGACTGTTTTTATTGTCGTGAGGGAACCCTAGGGTTAATTAGGCATCATGATGCCCACAAATAAACAATTATTTGATGATCTTGGCCTTTCTGCGACATATTATATTTATGTCACTACCTTGACGTAATCATAGAATAAATAATAGTATGTACTGTAGGTACAGAAGGTTCACTCTCTAACAAAACGCGTCTATTACGACAGATTATGACCGCAAGGTGGCGCAAACGCGAGCAGGTGTCCGTTACATAGCGGTGCGCGGCAACTACTAGTGCTAGACACCAAAATTGGTGTGGGCCGCATGTACTTGGAGCGACGCGACAAAATCGCGAAGTGAGCTACGCCTGACGTAACACTGATATATGTCTACAGATATCTTATATTCAATGATGTAAGCATATTATCATGAATATATGAATATATGAATTGGACGTAGTTACGCGAAAACGTTCCAACCCACAGCGACCCCATTTTGAGATAAACGCAATTTTGTGTTTTAGCGGTACACTTTTTCCCTGTAATTATTTCAGGCAAATACTATTGGTTTTACTGTGGAATGCCAAACTGGTTATTGAATGATATGCATATTTTTTGTAAATACATAATACAAGGGGCATATAAATAGGTAAAACGAGTTTGAAACGTTTTTGCTAAATTTAATTTTGTATGAAACTTGTTAAATAGCAATTATGCATAAACGTTCCAAAACGAATTTAATTTTTTAATACAATTTAAATTCATTACATACATATGAATTTAAATTGACCTAAAGCATATTACATTGTTTTCTTCTTTTTGGTTATTTAAGTTTGATTGATTAAGTTTTGGAGGAGGAAACAGTCGAGTACGAAACCTCGGTTTTTGAGATTTTTACGCAGGATGTTTCGCCTGTCCTCTAGGCTCTGAGCAGCCCTACGGACATCCGCCTCGTTTTCCCCCAGGAGGGCTAGGTCGTCTGCATACCCAATAATTCGGTGGCTACCGTTCAACTCTACTCCGCCACCAGAGGCTATAACTTTCTTGGTGACAAATTCGAGCACCAAGTTGAAAAGTATGGGAGAGAGCGCATCCCCTTGCTTGAGACTCGTACCGACATCAAACTGGTCTGTTAGGCCGACTCCCGTTTTCACCGTCATTTTGCTCGTTGAGGAAGAGGCAGTGAAGGTTGGCCTACGTATTAGTCGGGAGAAAACTGAGTACCTTCATATGAAGCGATACAGAAATAACTCTATTCTTAGGAAAGATCTCACTATAGGACAAACCTCTTACAAAGGTGTAGAGAAATTTAAATATCTTGGGTGTATCGTCACAGACAGCAATCGGAGGGAAGAGGAGATCCAAACCCGAATTCAGAACGCGCTCCGGTGCACAGCTGCTCTCCACAAAGTGTTGGTGTCCAGGCTAATGACCAGAAAGACGAAACTCCGTATATACAAGACTATAATCAGACCGATCTTGATGTACGGATGCGAAGCCTGGACCCTAACACAAAGAGAGGAATACGCACTGCTGGTGGCTGAACGGAGGATCTACCAGAAGATACTTGGACCCACTCGCGGAGAAGATGGCTCATGGAGGAAACCTACGCAGGAACCAGGAAATCGAAGATCTAGTGGCCGAGCCCAATATAGTCGGAGAAACGAAAGCCTCAAGACTCCGATGGCTCGGGCACGTGGTCCGTATGGGTGAAGATCGAGCGGTTTGGAGAGCGTACTCGGGCCGTCCGGAGGGTCGACGACCGGTTGGGCGTCCTAGGTATCGCTGGAGCGATGAGGTCGTGAAAGATCTGAACGAGCTCGGTGCCGTCGATTGGACAGAAACGGCGCTTGACAGAGAAGCATGGCGTTCCTTAGTGTCAGAGGCCAAGATCCACTTCGGGTCACTGCGCCACAGCAGTAAGTAAGTAATTAAGTAAGTATGTTTCGCCTGTGCTGCAATTGTACTTATCGCAACTAATTTTAAGGGCGGAGTCAAGTTTCTAAATAAGTACACAGACAGAAAAGTGATGGGCAATCGTCGACATTTAATGTCGATAATCTAGTGATGTAAGAAGCGCTGGTGGCCTAGCGGTGAGAGCGTGCGACTTGCAATCTGGAGGTCGCGGGTTCAAACCCCGGCTCGTACCAATGAGTTTTTCGGAACTTATGTACGAAATATCATTTGATATTTACCAGTCTCTTTTCGGTGAAGGAAAACATCGTGAGGAAACCGGACTTATCCCAATAAGGCCTAGTTTATCCTCTGGGGTTAGAAGGTCAGATGGCAGTCGCTTCCGTAAAAACTAGTTCCTACGTCAAATCATGGGATTAGTTGTCAAGTGGACCCCAGGTTCTCATGAGCCGTGGCGAAATGCCGGGATAACCGAGGAAGAAGAATCTAGTGATGTAAGAAGTTATCGATAAACCGTCTTGTGTGAAAATATCTAGATCATCCTGAGAGACAAGGGGTTTTGGGTTGAGAGGGAACACATTTTTGAAGTTATGTACCTATAAAATCTATTTTGAACTTTTTGATTCTAATATTTCAAAATTGAAATTGATATGAAATTTATTTTATTGCATGGTCATGGGTTTACAAAATTCTTTAGGTACAAGATTGGCGATTCGAAATCTCGCACGAAATATCCGAATAGAGATTGGGTATAATATTTTAATTTTTTGTTTTTTTTGAGGTTGGGTGTTTCGAGATCTCGAGAGTCACACTTTCGAGATCGAGATTAATATCTCGACGAGATCGAATTGGACAAAGTAACTAAAAATGAGTTATTTTAATCAAAAATCTGTAAGAATTCCATATTCATAAATATGTCGGCGGCACATCGGCATATTTTTTTTTCAGATTCCTGCGACTCTTTTTTAAAAAAAATTGTAATTATAAAAAAAATTAAAATACGTTATTTAGTCTTTTCTACTTTACTCACTTTTTTTGTTCGAAAGGGCATTTTTTGTTCTAAAAATAGATTCCTTGTCCTCAATTTATCCGAAAATAATATATTACATGCCCTATTAGGTATAGTTTTAGAGAAATGCAGCTCCAAAGCGAAGAAAGAAGAAAGTGAAGCGCGGCAGTGTTGAACTTCCCCCCCCCCCACTAATTGAGAGGTGGCTCTCGATGTCTCCCCGGTCTGTATCTGCTCAAGACCAGCTAAGAATCAACTGTGCCAAGTTTCAGCGCATAGTCACAAAGTGCAAGGTCCCCATACAACGGTGTGCGCTATCAAACCAGCTACATGACATTTAATGACAGGTAGGTCCGCGGCGGCGTTTCGTTTCACATGTGCGTTTCGTTGGTGCTGTCATTTAATAGCAAAAATGGATCAAGTATATGGGGATCGTTTATAGCAAAAAATTAGATAATAATATGTTATAATCAAATGTTCCAATTTATTTAGAACAGTCTTCGCAGCTTAAAAAAACTAGCGATGTGACGAGTCCACTTTTTTTCGATTCGAATCATTCGAATCGATTCGGCCACTGATCCGAGTTGAAATTCGAACTGACTCGACTCGACGGTTTGCGTGGTTCGCGGCAAGGTCACGGGCCGCGGAGCCGCAAACGAGTCAAGCGGCAGTTGTTGTAAACAGAACCTTCAGGACACCGAATTAAGGTTTATTTTTCAATGGCCATACTACCAGTGAACTCGACTCGGGATGGCGAATCAAGCGGCAGTTGTTGTAAAAAGAACCTTCGGGCTATCGAATTAAGGTTTATTTTTGAATGGCCTTCGCGTAGCGTTGACTCGGCTCGGAGAGTTGGTGAAGTGGCGATTCATTCGCCGAGTCAGCGGATCGGATACCAAGTTACCAGTCAGTTTAGTGGCCGAGTTGATTCGGATTGCCAATAGTCTTGATTCGAATCAACTCATCTGTAGGTTGATTCGGATTATTCGAATCAGATAACTCGACTCGCCCATCGCTAAAAAAAACAGTATGGATTAATCTAAAAGGTTTCAAATTACATAGAACATTTTTGCAGAAATAAAATATGTATAAAGATTTTGCAAAAACGTTCCAACCTACATGGATCATTTAAGAAACAATTAAATGTGCGTTTTATGAATTTAGTATAATGTTCCAAGACAAGTGGAACATTATAACGATATGTTATTCTATTAAGAGTTTTTAACAATATGTTTCAGTATGCATGTAATGTTTTTACTTTATTTTGAGTACACGTCCTTGGTATAATGGTGGGTTGGAACATTTGGGTCAAACTTTATTGATGAAACTAACCTAAAAATACTAGCATCTTTGTGTGCACATGATGTAATATGTCAAAAATAGTACCCTGGTTATGGTAACTCATTTTCGAGTGACTTGTGGGTTGGAACGTTTTCGCGTAACTACGTCCAATTGTAGTTGTCTTCACAACTAATGCTGTAATTCTATTAGCAGCACATCTGCCCTATAACCAAGATACGATGATTTTGTAGGGTACTACACCTGGAACTCTAATTGATTGCATTGACGATGATGTTTCCAATTACATGCCCTACTAGACTTGTTACAACAGTATGCTGTAAACCCTGGAGTCCCTGGACTACTACCTTTCAGCTAAGCTTGTAGTACTTAGATCTGGCAATGCTGCAATGTCAGCAGAACTAGTGTTGATTTTTAGAGTAAATTGCAGGCTCTATTTAATCGGCGAACATATTTGTAGTCATGATTCACTACCAGGATCACATTTTGGTTAGATCTTGCATTTTGCCTGAACCACCGTATGTTGTTATTCTTTATAAAATCATGTGAGTACTTCCTTATCTGCCAAGGAAGCCTCTCATCTGGAAATCGAAAGAAGGATATTTCTGATCCGTGTTCTTTCAGAATCCGGTATCTGCTATCGGTGACTGCCTGCAAATATTTTCTACATATTACGGATAGTATGTACGTTTACGTACGTTGTACATTTGTATGTATATTGGCTTGCTCCGCAGTCCACTTGGTTTCAAAGTTTCTGAAGTGACTTCATTTTAATTTATCTATTTGGAAAAATTAAACAATCATAATTTAGATGAAGGTAAAGCCGTGGACCGTGGCTGTTGGTTCGACAGTTTAGTCCCTTAGTCGGCTTCACCTCTAATTCAATACGCGATTTTTCGAAACAGAATCAGTAACTCCACTCTAACTCAACTTACGAAAAATCTTTTCATAAATTCTTTATTTATTTACATAAGTAATTTGAAGGGGCGCTTCATCGTCTACATAGGCATAACAATTACCACTAAAGAAGCCGATGTTTCACCTCCTATTGAACAATCATGGGTAACTATGCGGATTGCCATACTAAATTAAAATTGTACTATATAGGGTCCTTTTAGACATTATGTAAAAGCACCTCCTACAAATGCCGTCTATTTCCGATAGTTATATCACCAGTAGTAGTTCATTTCCTTTGAAATTGAACTATGTAAAGTTTACGGTCAACGTTTTATGATGCATGATTGTTATACCGACGGCGCAGGTTGATTCACAACCCGCTGCTTAGATACTCTTCCGAAGTGGAGCTTGTTGCTTACAGCATTAAAAATGCCTTTGTCAGTTCGGTCTCTTGGACGGAATGCGATCCTGCCCCTGTGTTTTCAAGAACTTACTCTTAGTTCAGTGGTCTCAGTTTCACAGCTACATAGTAGACGATTTAACCTAAGTAAAAGATTTATCTGTGACAGGTCGCAATTTTTTAGCTAATGGTCAATATTTAGAGATGCTTCAGTATTCCCAAAGACACTATTAAGTCTCATAGTCATTCATCATTTAAGAGAGGGATTTAGTGCGATGATTATACACTCATATATATCATTAACTCTTTATTTATTTTCAGGTTTAGAGCCGCAATAAAGAGATATCTTTTGTTAGCCTATGACAGAGCCGTTAATGAATTGGCATTATACGTGTATTGGTATTCCTATTTAGAAGAGAGAGTTTTAGTCTTCTTTCCTTCTTTAAAGCTAACGTCAATTTTTTCTTGCCTCCCCCTCTCTCTTTTTGGTATAGGATCTAGTTGGGCAAAGTATAACACACGGTTTTTCACTTTGTACTCTTCCCTTTTAACAGTTTCTTAACTGCTATTTTCCATGGCCAGTTAGTCATTCAGTTTAGGATCCTCAGAATGTATATTTTTGGTTTGTTTGGTATCTCACGGCAATTGAGATGGCAGTTATCGACCAAGACCAACATTTGTACACGACCAAGACGGAAACCGTCCTTTTTTTCCCGGCAGGTTGAAACAATTACTGTAACTACATTTCGTTATCAATTTCGCGCCAAACCCGCCAATAGAAATTCTGCTGCTCGTCGTTCTAAAAGGTGACACACCATTTGGTCGGCTACAATGATGATGACGTCTACTAACTGGGTCGCACATTGGTTCATGACCATGCAGATTTTAAATGCGAGTCCGGCCGTGCAGCCATCGATCGATAAAGCGACCAATAAGTCGTCCACTACCGTGTTAGTGGTAGGCCATGAGACTGATGAGACAACGGTTTTTGTTTAACAAGATAACGTCATTTCAATGTCATTTCAGAGGACGATGCGATATCGTCTTATAGGACGACGCATTAATGTCTCACGATACGACAAAATGTAGTCTTATGGAACAACGCAATGTAGTCCCTTGGGACGCAATATCCTCTTACGGGACGATACCACAAGATGGCGCAATGTCTTCTCACATGATGACGTAATTCATCGCGATGCCTGTCGTATCACAGGATGACGCCCGATGTCCCACAGGGCGATGTCATGTCATCTCACGGGACTACGCTATGGCGTCTCACGCAACGACGCTTGTCGTCCAACGAGACGACGCCATGTGCCATTTATACCCGTATTCTGTTCAATGATGATGGCCATTGGCCATAGGAGCTCACTTAGTCTCATCGCTGGTCCACGGGCACTGAGCGAAATGTCACAAGGTCTTTTAACGAGTCGATGCTCGTTGTCTTACAAGACGCTGCCATGTCATCTGTCAGGACGATCACGGGACGACGCCATGTCGTCTCGCGGGACGACGCCTTGTAGTCTCGCGGGACGACGCCTTGTCGTCTCACGAGACGACGCCATGTCGTCTCACGGGACGACGCCATGTCGTCTCACGGGACGACGCCTTGTCGTCTCACGAGACACGAGACGACGCTTGTCGTCTCACGGGACGACGCCATGTCGTCTCACGGGACGACGCCCTGTCGTCTCACGGGACGACGCTTGTTGTCCCACAGGACAAGGCCATGAGGCGTAAGTACCCGTGTACTTTTTATGACGGTGCCTGTAGGAAGGTCACTGCGTCTCGTCGCTGGGCCATGGGCACCGAGCGGAATGTCACGAAGTCGGAGATTTACAAAATATTTTTTCGATTTAAATTTCTCGATCTTTTTAAACTTGCTTTGTAAACGTGTTGCTCGGCTGAGTTACAAAAGCGTACTGTACTGAAGAGAAAGCAGCCGAGCGCTGGCAACCGGGCGACATTAGTACTTGAGTGGCGCGATAGATGGCGCTACTAGTTGATGAATTCGCTTGATTAGGGCTGAGTTACAAGGGTGTTATCTCATAATGTGGTTCAAGCGAAGGCACGGACACCTAAATAAATTAAAAAAAAAAAAAAAATAACTTTGACGATAAAGAGGAAACCCACCTCACCCCGTAGTGCCTCGTATTTGGGGTGAGAGGGGTTTTCATACAAAGGTGATTTTGGAAGGTTGTTGGAATGTTTTTTTTTTTTATTATGCGTATTACTATAGCTTCATTTTAAATTGGAATACATTATTTTTGTAGCAGTAGCCTTAAAATCCCTTCTCACCCCCCTCTCAAACTTTCTCTCCCGATTCATAACCCACCTCTCCCAGCGAAACCTACTCACCCCGTTTTACAGTACATACTAATTCTAGTGTTAGGTGATCGTAATTATGACATCGCTTTGGCAACTTTGATAGCATAAGACCACAAGAAAGAAACTTATGATACGTCGGACACATTACGACGTTATTAATGTGATTTGTTGGCAATTCGTGTGTCTAGACAATGTTGTGTAAACTATCGAGAATATGTGTGTTTTTTGTTACGACGAAACTTAAGTGACATCAACACAATAATAGCCGGCGTTTTCGGAAACTATTAAAACTTTCTTGACTAATTCTATTAATAGTTCATCACTAATTGCTATTATGAAATCATCATATTCACATTCAAACAAACGCTTTAAGCGTTTAAGAATCGATTGCAAGTTTATTATTATAGAAAAGTTTTTGATGACGTGCATCATTGTTTTTATTTAGATCGTGGTACCTATACTAGATGTAGTCACGAATCGTTTCCCTCCGTGTGATCTCCGCTCGAGATGAGTTCTCCGAACCAACAATACTGAATACAGCTGTGGGCAGATTCTATGAACTCTCGTCGGCTAAGTAGATGAATAAGATTTTTTTAGACTAATTTATTTGCGTAAGTACAAAGGAATTGTGTTTCCTGTTCATTAGTATAGGAAACGCCTATTTTGTATGTAATAAGCGGACTACTTGCTAAGCGGAAAAATAATTAATTAATAGGTAAACAGAATTCTTTGTAGATTTTACGTTCGCAAGATTTTATCAAGAAGGCACACGCAACTTCGTATCTAGTAACAGTGACTTTTGATAAATTGGACTGCAAAGGTCTATAGTTCAAGCTAGTAAGCATCAGACTTTACCATTTTGGTTAGAAAAAAGCAAAAAGATGGTCGAATTTAAACTGTTGTAAGACATACTAACATTGAATAATTTTACGGTTTACAAGTGAGTCTAAACCGTAAAATTATTCAAAAAGATGGTCGATGGTAATATACTCCTGAGGGACACAAGCAAGGGTTAAGTAAAAAGACGACAGGCATGTTTTTTTAATAATTTCTGTAAACTTCACTAATTATTTGTATTTCATTACTTTAGTGATAAATTACATTTAAACTCAAAATAATCAACGTCAAGCACACAACACCAAACCATACATCACCATCATACGTCGCCATACGGTTTAGCTTGCGCAACTAGTAGCCAACAATAGTTGAAATAGACACTCAACTCGTAAACGGCATTTTGTAATAGTTTATTACGTGGTATTAACTAAAGCATGGGTTACTTATGGCGAGCTATAAATTAATTGTCAAAACGAGCGTCACAAAGTAGCCAAGTGAGTGCCTTTTTAGGGTTCCGTACCCAAAGGGTAAAACGGGACCCTATTACTAAGACTTCGCTGTCCGTCCGTCCGTCCGTCTGTCACCAGGCTGTATCTCACGAACCGTGATAGCTAGACAGTTGAAATTTTCAGAGATGATGTATTTCTGTTGCCGCTATAACAACAAATACTAAAAACAGAATAAAATAAAGATTTAAATGGGGCTCCCATACAACAAACGTGATTTTTGACCAAAGTTAAGCAACGTCGGGAGTGGTCAGTACTTGGATGGGTGACCGTTTTTTTTTGCTTTTTTTTTGTTTTTTTTTTGCATTATGGTACGGAACCCTTCGTGCGCGAGTCCGACTCGCACTTGCCCGGTTTTTAAGAGCATTGCGCATGGTGCTTTATTATTGTCAGGGATCCACACTGTCTGTCTATTTTGAAAGCCTCCATTTTATAACGTTTTCTGGAGAAAGTGATTAATATTCGTGACTGTTTACTACATTTTCGATATAGGAACACAATCATACCTACAAGTACAACAGTCGAAAAACAATCATCTTGCCTTTAGTTGCTTTTACTACTCAAGCTGCGCCTCGTCTCTAATAACGTAATTTTCAAACAAAACAATCAGAACGGAATCTAATCCATTCGCTTAGTAAACTTCAACTGCATTAAAGCAACTTAAACGCTCTATAAGTGACCGGACGGAGCGATAAACAAAAAGATCGGAAGATAAACTTGCTCTATTATTAGTGCGAGGTTGAGTAAGGAACGGCCTTAGATTCCACCGTGAAAGCGAAAGGCCGTGGAATGCCAAGAACTCGCATCCTTTTCGGTGGCTACGTCACGACATTGTACGGTCCAATCCACTTGACGCTAGCTAATTAAAAATTAGGATTTAATTTTAAAGTAAACAGGTTATGTTGGCAGATTATAAGCAAACAGGTTTCCCTAATCTTAGGATTGTGAAAGTACCTTTATGTATTCTTTTTTAACACCAGGGTTACCACATGTGCCTTATCCAACCTATAAAACCCTGTAAACTTATTTCTATAAACAACCCTTTTTGCATGAAGACGCTCGTTGTGGGACCATTTAGGGCCCAAGGTACCAGGATGAAAACTTTAATCGTCATCATGAGCCTTTAAGTCCCACTTCTTAACACAGGCCAAAAGGTGAGATATTCTTTTATGCTTACGCATATATTTTTTTTCTTCGGCTTTAGTTTGACTCTTATAATTGAATGTAGGTACATAAACAGAACTTGCATGATGCTTTTAAAGATGTTACGCTTGGCTACTCAAGCATAGATATCACATATTTTAAAAGTAACAGTTAAATGCTAATTTTCAAATTTCCTTTTGTTGCACAATATATATTTAAATGAAAAAGTTAGTGTTAATTGTAATAGTAACATTTTGATTCCTTATACCTATAATTATATCGAATTATTAGTAGTTATGTTAATTATTAAGATAACTATGTCCTTACTAATTGTTACAATATAAACTTTGCTCGAACATAATAATGACCAGCCCAGAGGACCAGAAGGCACAAATCAATAGCTACCGAACGGACACAAACAACTATCGCTTTCTTCATGACTTATGACCATCATTTTGTCAGCGGCATCAGTGATTAATACGGAATTGATAACGCTAATAAGCTAAGCGTTTCGCTCAAAGTGGTTGCAATCAATATAACTGGTTTTTGACACAAATATGTATTGAACAGTCGCGGCCTTAAACGTGGGAGCGACATGGTATCAATTTGTCGCACTCGTTTTAATCGGGCGGTAGTGTCATTAACTAATAACTGTTACGATAAGACTCGGACTATATGCATCCGGATGTCTTGGACTCGTTGGCCAGCTAAAAGCCGTGACTCTAATCCAGCTTGCTATAGGTCCGGTTTGAATATAGGCAATTTTTCTTTAGTATGTTACTCGCGTTAGACATATCCCATCGTATAAATAGCATTGGTGCGAGAAATACTTATGCAAATATTCCGAAATTATGTATGGTTTGAGCTTTGTACTCATCGCGTAGTTTTGATTTATATTTTTACCAAAATAGTGTACTGAATTCTCGCTTTTAAAACTCACCCGGAGGTGTCTGTAATGCAATGAAACTTTTCAGTACGTTGTGGCCAAGTAAATTCAATTCATGCGTTATTTATTTTATATGTTTCACATATGTTAAAAAATAATAAGGATGGTTTGCAGAGCTTAAAGAGCATGGCCCGCCAGTTGATCGGTAATGAAAAATGCCTCTAATATAATAAATTGCGGATTTATTGATTCTTGTATTCCGAGCTTTTACGACATAGAGAGTTGGCATTATTAGTCAATTTCTAATAAGAGTTACATATATGTTTCTGAATAGAGTTATAATAAATTGCACTATAAATGATGATTGCGAATTTTAATGGATTTGTAATTATTTTCTGCAGGTTCAGACTTTCTATGATAGTAAATAGTCAATAGGTATTAATTATACCAAGTAATTAAAAACTGTGGGCGTGGGCAATAATGTAACTGGTAACTTAAGTAAGTGGTATGGGAATATCCTAGATAATTCGTAATTTTATCTAATCTATATTTTATAGACATCCTTAGGTACTTTACCAGTAAAAGTCTGTTATGTAAACATTAATTTAGTATTGTGAAACTGTCTCCACTGATTCAAAAACTTTTAGCTTCTTTATTGAGAAGTAAATGTATCGTCCGATTTAAATGACTTGAAAATGGAGTCATTAATTTAAGGCATTTAAGCAATGCCCAAAAAAGAACAGTTTTCGAATTTTATTGCACAATTCCAAAATCGTACATTAATGAAGTTTTATCAACGTGATCCGATAAAAATTTATAAATTGTGATTTTAACACATTATCTTAAAATCCTTTTAGGCGGAATACGGTAGCATATTTGGGCATGATTCTGCCTTGCGGAAAATTTATGTCCTGTTTATTTAAATGACGCCAGTTTGCATACAATCTCGGTGAAAGCTGACCATTGCTTTAATCAGTCGGCTTTTCGTGCGTGCAGCCGATATCTCAATCCGAGTGAGTTGTATATTGATTTCCTTGACGCTGTTCTATGAACTTGTATTGTCTGTTGTGCAAGAGTGATGGAGGCAAGTGCGTGCCGGACCGACGCGCGAGGCTGCATAGACGCGATAAGGCAATACATTACTTACATTACAATTTATAAGTACCTATTCCTTTTTCATTGTATGTTTAAAGAATTAAGTAAAACTTTAATATTAATTTCATGTACCTAGCTAATACCTATTCATCAAATTTGATAGAAAAATATTTCTCATAAGGGGTCATCCATTAATTACGTCACACGAATTTCTAGGTTTTTTGACCCCTCCCCCCCTCCTTGTTACACTTGGTCACATTTGGCAAACCCCTCCCCCCCCTAGTGTGACGTCACATTTTTTCTACGAAATCGCCAAATTGATTTAAGTAAGTACCTAAGTATTATTAATATTTTATCAAAATATTTTTGACGATATAAATATTAGTAATTTTATAACCCAAAACTGCTTAGGAAAGAAAATTAAACGAATAAAAACGATTATCGTATTAAAAACTAGTTATTTAAATGTACAGCGAATAAAATAATTTAAATAAATTTTCGGTTACTGATGAAGTTAAAGTGACGTCACAAAGTTTGTGTCTCCCCCCTCCCCCATGTCACAATATGTCACATTTTCTTGACCCCCTCCCTTCCCCTAAACGTGTGATGTAATTAATGGATGACCCCTAAGTTCGTTTTTATTAGCATTAGAAAAAAGGTAAACGATCTTTACTTTTTTTTATTGATAAACACTTTTGTAAAATAAGTCATTGCAAATATGTAACAATTATGATGAAACATATATGGTTTACATACTTTTGCTTTCATAAGTTACTGATTTTTAAAAAGCGTTCTTCAATTAAGATCGCGTAGTCTTTTACTATAACTATAAGTAATTAAAATCTATTTTTTTATGAGCAAATAAAAATTCTTTAACCCGAAATTGTACAATTGCAAAAATTCCCAACAAAGGATTTAATGAAATTTAAATAGGTACCTGTGATTTATTTTAAAGTCGCTAATTGATTTTCTTAATTTTATTTGATTGTCGTTTTGTATGTTTTAATTTGTCATACTACATACAAATAAATTTAAACCGCAACATACTTTACTGTTAACAACGAGCACAAGACGCATGAATACATTATAAATTAACCTTTAACAATTACACGTTAAATCTTCTCGTTCGATGTAAATACGATGTTCACGAAATGTCGATAAATTATTCTCTTTTGCGGCGAAATATCATGCTAGTGAATCAGTGGCTGGTGCTCTGGTACCTACCGACTTACTGACAGGTCTATTGCTTTTTCTTCGTTTTACTCGCGGTAGTTCCGACTTTTATTAATAATATGTTATTTTAAGCAAATCCCTGATAAATGTTTTTTTCCTAGATTATAGAAAGCAGGCGAAATAGTACTCAACAAGAAAAGTTGTAGGATTACGTCTATTAACTACACAAAATTATCCACAACCGTGGCAAAGCAGTAAAAAGAAAAAAATCAAATGACATCATTTATTTTTAAGCAACAAAGGCCTGAAATATAATCTTAAAAGCTAAAAATAATTTTGGCGACACGATAGTCTTTTGCTGCGCCACTTGTAACACAACTCAGGCTAGCAAAGCTCGATACCCAGACAAACAGCCAATATTTAGTCAGCTGCGTTATTAAATAAGTACATGATGGTATCCTTAAATACGAACATGTGTGTGATAGGTACTTCGGATTGCTTGGCTATTCGACGACTCTAGTTTACCCGGCGGAAATATTCAGGCGCCGGTCCGCGCGGATGACCAGCACCGTCATTTTAACTTTGCGTGTGCTGGCGAGTCGATCTTTTTAAACTAACCAGAACCAGCGTAATGAGACGTAGACATACGATTTGTTACGGGTTGACTAGGGTAGCAATAATAGAACTCAGTCAACTTATTAACTACGTTTATTAAGACTAACTAAAACTACCTAATAATATTGAAGATGTTTCACAACAATTTAAACCTAATAACATATTTCGCGTTTTGAACACATATTAACTCACATTCCGAAACCTATGTCGAAACGTCGGTAAATGTAGATTGTAGGTAGTAAAATAAATTCGCGATAGACCCGTCTACAAATGTGAGTTAATATGTGTTATATGGCGGATCACAAAAGAAACTGTTCGGTCGTACCTACTTGATAAGCAATTGGAATAGTAGGTACCCCAGTGCATCGTGTTTCCTGTTTCCAACCGATACCTATCGTTGCGTCCGCGCCATTACAGTAAATATTGCTACCCTTCCGCAATGCAGGGACTTCATGGGCCCGATTCGGATTATGAAATAGACATCACCAAGATACGATAACGATATGTTTAAGATCTAACCTGTTAAATTTGACATTTGCGCGATTCTGGGGATACTCTTGAACGTTTTCCACAGGATATGACAGAGATCTAATTCACATCTACTTATGTAATAGATATCTTACTCTATCTAACGTAAAAGTGACATTGGTTGCCCGAATTGTGCTGCAAAAGAGAACTAGTTGATATCTAAACTATAAAGTATCTAGAGTGGATCTAGTTCGTGTCGTCTCTTGTGAATATCTTAAAGTTCGAATACGGCAGTAGATCTTTACTTACATACGTTGACACTAGGTAAGAATATAGTTATATTGCGCTTCGTAGCATAACAGATTATAGTTTTGATGTCCAAATAAATGTACGGCCCGACTCGATACGTCAGATAATAGATCTAGAAACGATATGTCAGTGTCAAATTTGAGGTTCTTCAAACAAAAACGTCACTTTTTGACACTGACACGGAAGCATAAGTACTCAAAATTCACCGATTTTTTCAGTTTTATTTAGTTACTGTAAAATTTGCGTTAACATATATACACTCGTATGCGGCTCTACCTTCGATAAAATATATTATATTGCTTGTAACCAATTGCAATTCAAATGGAGCCCATATTTCTGTTTTCTTACTTAATAGTTGCAATGATATGGCGCTGCGCTCGTAATGTAAACAAGCTAATTTGTAATGTATTTCTGCAAATTACATTCAGTCGGAACGAGGCACACCCCTTTATGAAAGTTGTGCAACTGGAGTGCTGGTATTGTCCTGCATTTCATCTCTGTACGTATTAAGGCCCACTTGCACCATTCCACTAACCCGGGGTTAAGCGGTTAAACTGTTAACCTAGTGTCAAATTGTATGGCTAACCATGGCAACTCCTGGTTTAACCGGTTAACCCCGGGTTAGTGGAATGGTGCAAGTGGGCCTAAGGGGTAGTTCGCCTATAAGTACGCGGTAAGTTCGCCTGTAAGTAGGTATGTATATAGTTCGCGATTATGAGAACAAAAATAATTTATCTAACGAACGGGTAACAAAAAGGACACATATTAACAGCAAGACATGGGTATATAGAGCGTGCTGCAAAAATGCATATCCACTTGATTTCCTTTTGTTAAGTGGGTAATTGGGTATGCACTTTTGCAGCTGTGTGTACAAGACAAATTTACAAGTCTTGTAACCTACTGCAATACTTATTTTATTCTTTACATTTGAATGAAAAATATATACTTGATAAGACTAATTAGGTCGCAGCAAAAAAACAGTTTATTCTTTATCTGATGAGAGTGATGAGGTTAGTGACCTATTTAAACTACCTAAAGGACTAGTTATGACTGTTTACTAAAGAGCCTTTCTGAAGCTTGTTTCTACAATTTATCAAATCAAATAAAAATAGATATTACAAAGAAAGCCAACCGTTTTTTGCCATTTTTCTTACAATACTTATACATCAACCACAGAGTTTCATTCATAAATAGTATCGTTTCAATTTTATTTTCACAACCGACCAAAGCAAAGCACATATCCTACCAAAATCATTACTCACAACTAAACGGCTTAATGCATATGTTACCAAGTTCCTTTGGCAATATAAGCGAAGCTACCACATAAATATGGCTTAGCTAAAGGACAGGTACCGAGCACTCAATGTTGATTTACTGTGCGGCTGCGTTGAGGCGATCAGTGACCACTTAAACTGGGAGGCTGGGATTTGATGCAATTTATTTTAATCGGAGATATTGTAACAAGTGACAAGCAGTGGTGGCCGAGTGGATACAGGGGCGTAGCTAGAGGATATGGCGCCCGGGGCAGACACCAAATTTGCGCCCCCGCCCCCCCCCCCCAAACGAAATGAACTTAAGGTGGCCACTGACAAGCCTTCCAACAGTCCAAATAGCGTGGCTGCAATCCAAAATCGGTCCGTGAATGTCAAAAACGTACAACGTTTAATATTAGGATGCCGTCCATTTGGATGAATCCATTGTAACGGCATCCATTTGGAAGGCTCGTCAGTGGCCTGCTTAACGAAACGAAAGGGTTATTTTTTGCTTTAATAAGTTTACTTTTAATGTAGACAAATACAGTGTAGGTACCTATGTTTTTTTAGTACATCGGTGGCCAACAAGCTTACGACCCACCTGATGGTAAGCGGTCACCGCATCCTATGGACGTCTACACTCCACTACACTACACTACACATGAGCGTTGCCGACCGTTTTAAAACGTATAAACTTCTTTTTTGGAGATCTCTATTCATAGGTACAGCGCGGCTTTGGACTGATTTGAAGGACCCAAGGTGGCATCCAGGTGCTCCTGTCCAAAGGTGACAGCAGTACTCAATATATGGGATCAGTCTACCCCAGAGTAAAGTATGGCGGTGGCCTCCCTTTATTGAGCACACCGAGTTTTTTTTGATACGAGCGCAGCCTACCCAGCAAGGTGGCTACGAAATTATTGGACGTCACTGATGGAGATGTCAACACCGATCGAGGCTCCCAATTAGGGTTTGCACGACGGATCTGAAATGTATGAGAAGATCCGTGGATCCGGATCCAGATCCGGATAATTTCATACATTTCGGATCCGGATTGCAAACCTTACTCCCAATACTTCCTGACATGGGAAGGGTTGTGCCTTGAAAAATGAGGTTTTCTTAGCGGTAAACGCGCAAATTTGAGTCATGGTAGGATTGAATCGGATTAAATTGTCCTGATCCCACACCGAAGCTCTGGATAGAATGCCTCGATACCTGACACAGTTATTTCTACTATTATTTTATGGGGTCACTTCACCATCGCTATTTCAGTTCAGTCCAGTTCAGTTATCAGTGCAAATATCACGAACAATTATTAAAAGGCAGAAAAGCAAAGCAAAGCTTCACTCCAGAATTTCTTAACAAAAGTTATAAGTCTCGAAAACTACGAAAAATCGGCTAACATCTGGTACATGGGGTATATTCTGATAACCCACGACGAGGATTCTAAAAAAAAATTATGGGCGTCAAGGTTTGGACCAGCCTGTAGGTATACAGGGTGGCTAAAAAATAACTGCATTTTCGTTGCCAGGCAGGTTTTTGGATTATACTGAGCAACTTTTACTATTAGTCCAACCCCTAAGTCGCGAAAAAAATTTGGCTGTTTCCTACATTTTGGCTGGTCCATTTTCTATGGGAGGGTAAACTTTTTTTTCGCGATTTCGGGGTTAGTCTCGTAGTAAAAGTTGCTCAGTCCCAAAACCCAAAACCTCCCTGGCAACGGGAATTTAGTTATTTTTTAGCCATCCTTGTATAGTACTGTCGTCCGCATATCGATGAATGTCGTCGATAGACAACATGTCACAGATATCCAGCAGCTATTGAAGCAGCCGGCCTAGCCAAGGTTACAATCGCTACCGCTTCGACAACGAAAAGCATTATGTCTCTCTATCACTCTTCCTTATTAGTGTGACAGTGACAGTTGCGTTTCGATCGCTACAGAGCGTAAGCGATTGACATCTTGGCTACGCGGCCAGCCGGCCTAGCCAAGGTTACAATCGCTATCGCTTCGACAACGAAAAGCTTTATGTCTCTCTATCACTCTTCCTTGTTAGTGCGAGAGTGACAGTTGCGTTTCGATCGCTACGGAGCGTAAGCGATTGGCATCTTGGCTACGCGGCCTGGTTCCGTCTACTACGGCTCATATGCGCCTGCTGGACAAAGGGCTAGCGATCCATTTGCATAGGTAGTCTCTTGGAGAGTCCATAAGATGGTAACTTCGACAGGAGACCCCTAACGGAAAAGACGCGCTAACACGGGACACAACTCTGAAGCACTCGGCCCGCTCGCCTTATAAAACGAAAGCATAGCAACTCCCGCCTTGATGGAAGTTTCTTGCATAGAGTATTCGCACTGCGGGATGGTGGGCGGTAGGGCGCTACCGTCGTCTGTCAAGGTCGAGTTCGAGGCAAAAAGAGTAAGAGTAAAAGATCGGCTTTCTCTTTTGCGCTGTGGGCCAGAATACCATCCGCATTTCACACTTCACAGTGGTGGTAAATATGACTGACAAAAGTTTCCCTGCTGCCTTTTAGCAAGGCGGAGAGGTACAGGTCTTTTGCTCATTTTGGCCCCCCCCCTTGGACGGCGCCCGGGGCACGTGCCCCCTCCAACCCCCCCCCTAGTTACGCCTCTGAGTGGATATGACGCCCGACTTTCAATCCGGAGGTCGCGGGTTCAATTCCTGGCTCGTACCAATGAGTTTTTCGGAACTTATGTACGAAATATCATTTGATATTTACCACTAGCTTTTCGGTGAAGGAAAACATCGTGAGAAAACTTGCATACATCTGCGAAGAAATTCAAAGGTGTATGTGATGTCCCCAATCCGCATTGGGCTAGCGTGGGGACTATAGCCCAAGCCCTCTCGCGCTTGAGAGGAGGCCTGTGCTCAGCAGTGGGACGTAAAATGAAATGGGCTGAAATGATGATGATGATGATTGTAACAAGTTTGCTTTTATTGATTTAGTTGAGTTATAGTTTGAATTCAGTAGTTAACCACATAATTAGATTGGAGGGTAACAGACTCGTAGGGAATGCAATACGATAGGCAAAAGAGCAGATATATTTACTACCCGCCGTAATTGAAATTCAACAACATATATATTCGCCAAACGTGAAGCTTTTTATTTTTTTACGAGCATGTAATGTAAAAATGATGAAGCTATCGCTAAATATATAAAGGCCAGTACCTAGTGGTCTTATAATGTAAGGAGAGTTCTTCCACGCGTCGGACCTGGGTGATCTAGCCATTTTAGGTTACATTTTATTCTAATGTTGTTACTAATGAAATATGTGGTCTCGGTTCGACCAAATTATATAAATGTATTTCCTAGAAACATACGTGTGTAGCCTATAAGTAACTAATTTACTAAGCATACGATACCATCTGACACAACTAAGTTGTTACCGACGCAACATAGTACCAAAACGATCTTTACCATGAGTTATAGCACCTTCAGTTCGTCAGAGTAACGCGCAAGCATTAATATCTAAAGCTGTCGAAAGGTTACACTGCCTTGAAATGGGAAAGGTCATATTTCAACAGGAATACTACGTGGCTTACGACCTTTCGTGTGAGAGTTAGCAGCGCAAGCGCCGGCCCGCAGATCTTGAATAACGCCGTTTCCGGGTTACACCGCTTCAAGACCTGCGGGCGCAGCACGGTTCCATTTTTATCGACTATCACTATGCGCGTCCCGTTCGCACTTACATACTTGTTAGAAAGTGACACGTGTGGTGACAAGGGATAAAAACGCCACCGTGCTACGCGGCCTGGCCCCTATTTCACCAACGTGACAGGTGCGACAATTCGACAAGTCTCGTTGTTGCGGCATCCATGGGCTACGGTTATCGCTTATCATCAGGCGGGCCGTATTCCTGTTTGTCACCATCATTGTATTATTTAAAAAAACTTCATTATATCCGATATAATAAAGTTTTTTTAAATACCTACTTAATACAATATATCGGCAAAAAAGAGGTATTTCTCTTGCGATGTTTATTATGATAATGATAACAGTTGTCACAAGATTTCAAAGAACTTTCGGTAATTCTTGACAGCAAATGAGTCCTGTGTCGGAATTTCGTGACAATTGTCGTATTTCTTATGACAATTGTCATTAGCTTCGCAAAATAAGTACTTGTTAACTGGAGATATAGTGGAGTTTTTTTATTAACATGTTGGTGGCAAACAACCACACCGCTCGTCTGTTGGTAAGCGGTTACCGTAGCCTATGGAGGCCTGTGACGTCAGTAACAGTGATGTCGACAATTGTCGGGCCCGTCACGTTGGTAAAGTAGGGGCCTGTAAACTGTGTTTTTGCTGTGCAACATATTGCTTTGCAATTCCAACGTTTAAAAAATTATCAATTATGAAATTCATTTTATTTTGTACACGACAGAGCCGTGTCCTTCAAAGAGGTAAGAACCTGCGGCTTCAGATCACAACGGACCTTAATAAATTTTTTTTACAATTACTTAATCTATCTGATATACTCTCTAACTCGGGACGGTGGGTATACATATATAAGTACTAGTCAAAGGTAGTGAACATAAATAGTAAAGTATAGATTTATAAGATCTTGTGAAATGTATGGAAATTATCCGTAAATAAACATGGACAAAACTCTAGATTCTAACCAGGACAAAAGAATATATTTTTTCCGCGTGACATTGACAACGTCATAAAATAAAAGAAGATAGCGGGAGGATAAATATACCGTCTTGACTTTCTGCTATCACATTTCCATTCCTATCAGTGTTATTGAGATATAAAGATATAATAGAAACCTCATTGGAAGTTGCTATTAAGCAAGAAGCTCGTCAATATCGTAAAGCATAAGAGAAAGGTGCAAATGTACTTATTCACACGACTAAAATGCGAAATGGCTCATTAAGTACCTACCTTAGGTTTCACTGTCACTTGTAATAATGTTATGTTATGTGCGATCGTGATGCAACTACAGGGTGACTCGCATTCTCACCCAACACGGGTAATAACTTAGAGAATATAACCAAACGGAGTGGTCATTAACAGGCGTTCCCCTCTGTCGAAAAAAGGCGGCCAATGGTCAACCACATGTCAAACACATGTATGGACTGACGTTTATCTGACATGGCTATGTTGACGTTACGTATACATTTGATGTGCCCCTCCCCCGCAAAAAACGGCAGAGTATTTTGTACCGAAAATTATAGACATGGCCGTCTCCTTTGGTTATATCCTCTAAGGGTAATAAAGTGCATCGGTTAAATTTGGGGAGCAACACTGTCCAACCCTGATGTACAGCGAGTGCACAGTGCGAGTGCTCCACAAAAGTTTACTGCGGTGTGGATGTACCTTTAGTGTGCGCTAGGCAGCATTTACACGTATGCATTCAAACCAAGACTTGTAAACCGGACCCCTATTCGACAAGCGACGTTTGACGTATCGTGTTGATCTCCCGTTGATGTGGAAAAAATCATAAGTTCTCGAATACTTACAATGTCAAAATTTTACATTAGCATTCCACAGTTTGGTGACAACCAAACCAAACCGAACAACGTCAAATAGTAGAGTTGAGTTTTGGTTGTACCAAATGATATTATCCACAGTTGATCAAATCAACACTTGTGATAGAATCAACATGCAATAAAATCAACTGTTGATTTGACGTGGATGCGAAGTTGCACATGTCGAATTTGAATGTTATACCAACTTGATTGATTTCACCTTAAACTTTTTCAGTAGAAGGTAATTACCGTGAGATTAATATACATATGATTAAAATCATAAATAATATATTAAGCTTGACAGTTGATTATTAATTTAAAAAAACTTGTTTCAGTTGCCTAAGCTAGATAATGTTATTAAGATGCAGTGGTGAAATCTAGATTTGATTTAAATAACCGTATGATATGGGCTACATAAGTACTTTTGATCGGCTTATGAGCATAAGCCATATTCTGGTTCCATATCGCAATTCCTGAGTTTGATTAATGTTAATTTTGTTAGTACATATATCAACCACACATAATGTACTCGTAGGTATTGTACCTGTTTAGTTATGGTAAATATTGTAGATGCTTTTAGCTAGGTGCGAAAAGAGTGATACGGCATGGGGAGACTGTAATGGTAACATTCCATTTCTAACCTGCAGCTGCAGTCCTAGTACTGTTATTGTCAATTTCCATAGTAAAATGAACAGTAATGCAGCTGTCGTTGGAAATCGACTGTCACCTTTAGTTTCCGCGGCGATGCGATCACACTCGTGTAAATAGCCAAATTACTGATTGCGCATTTTGATACAAAATTCGAGATTATATCCTTTTTTTTAAGGTTTTTAGAAGAGCTTTGTGTAGTTCTTGTCAAATGTAACAGGGACCTTTCTTAATAGAATTCATCAAAATGTTATACCTATGTGTTGTTTCATTTTTATAATGACTGTTTTGTATAACTTAAAACTGCTTAGTAGCTACCCAACCAATTCCTCGCTAATATGGAAATACCGGATAGTTTACTTCATTTCAGCAGCAGATTGAATTTCTAAATGATGTGCAAAACTCATTTGCAAAATGACAAGAGAAATTGCCGCTGCCATTTTGCCTTGCTTTCGCGGGCTGCGCAGTGACATTTAAGTTTGTATCTAGATGAGCCCAGATTATCTCTCCTAGCCATCTGTGCGGTACTGGACTGGCTTTTATCTATTTATTTAATGCTTCCTAATGGCTTTTAGTGGCGTTAAATATAGACGGGATACAAACAAGTTGTACGATTATAGGCTCTAGTGACATTTTTAGTTACGAAACATGACGAAATGGATTGAGGAAGGCATGCTTGATCCTTATATTGGTTGTTACGGTTAGTTAAGATAGGTACATGCGCAAAAGTTATCAAATAAGGAAGTGTTATGGTAAAAGGATGCATGAAAGATCTGTTGAAACGATAACCAGAAAAATGACAGAAAATGAACACAATAGAGTAAAAGGACTGAAGATCATGAATAAGCTATAGTACACAAAAGAAGAAATATTTCCGCTTATTCCGCCATTTTTTTAAATTGCAAAAATATATTTGCTCGTTTAATTGCAAGATACTCAAAAAACATAGACTAGGAAAGGAATCCTCTAGACCGAGTTTAGAGCAATTATTTCATGCAACCGATGATGCCAAAAATACGGGGGTGCGCGGGACGAGGTGAGCGAAGTCCCGTGCCGTGATTGGACCAATCCGTTCAAAGACACGGACGTCACACAAAGACACTTTCGACTCGAACATGGAGTAAATTTAACGTATACGTGGCAGAGGGGGTAGGGCGACTATGCTCAGCCTGGAGGATGTTTTGTCTGTGCACAAAAAAATAGTGGAAACATACGATGCGACGATGTTACAAAAACCTGATAAAGTTTATCGCAACATATCTAGCAGACTGCGGTTGTTTAGACCGGTGATTCTCCCTAACAAAACACATTCTAATAAGAAAGGATTAGTACCTAAACAGGTACCTACAAATCGTTTGCATTTTAATCTAAACTTGTAAATAAACAACCAGCTTAGCCTGGCCTCTGTCAACATTATCATTACCAGTCACCGTTGTCCCAGTATGGCCAATGGTCAGTTACTGCCCTATCCCTCCATTAGCAACTTCGTCGCCTAAGTGCTTGGCGCTTCTTAAAGCAATTTACCTACATTTAATAGTGTTGTTCATTTGCATATCGAAAGTGGTTTAAGGCGTACTTGTGTTTATCCAAATGTTTATAAACAGTCTGGGGCCCACGCGTTACGTCACTCACGTCACACGTGACGCTCACAAGCCCAGACATATATCTTAGTGACGGTGCATCTATCGAATCGTACGTATGTGAACACGTATATAACGTCAATAGGATATTGTAGTGATAGGCTACGTGTCAACTGGATGTCATACTCGTAGTTCATTTTTTTTTGCATATCGATTAAAAATAGTCGAATAATTGTTAAGATTATCAAGAAACAAAGAAAACTGTCCTTCATCTAACTTCAGATTGCGGATATACAGACACGCAGCGCTACTTGCCATACGAATTAAACAGCAGCTTGTCACTTTTGAGACTTTAATTAGTCAAAGTAAAATAAGTACAAATCCAAATGACAGCTTAGATGTTTATCTATCTGTCTAGACAGAAAGAAATAAATGCACTGACAAAATAAATTTCTATAAGACATAAATAGGAATATAAAACTAAAACTAACTACAATTAAAATAACTAAAATTAAAAATACCTATCAAAATTTGGTGCCCTCGGGAGGGTGCCCAACACGCAGGCAGCGTTCCCGCGCTGGATTGCGATGGCAATTCGCTGCGCGAGAAAGCTGCCCGCGCGGGGGTCACCCGTTGCCTCCCTCAACCTTTTCCCAAGCGCCTTAATGAGCATATGTGCGCCTCTGCCCCACGAACCAAGTGTCTCGACGCCAAATGCGACGAATTCGTATTGGGCGCCGAGACAGCTGTACTTGGCTACCTTTAGACGCTCCCGAATGTCCGCCGCCGCGCCAGCACGCCTGCTGGTCGATGGGACGTAGGACGCCGCTAGCGTGTCAGCGCAAGTGGCGTCCCATACCAACGCACGACCCATCTTCCAGGGAATCAGTGACATCCCGTCAGGGCGCTTACCGTCGTTCCGCACTATTTGGGGCTCCAGAGCGGCGGGAACGCCGGCACTGACGAGCGCCCTTCTCAGGATGTCATTGAGGGCGGAATGGCGAGACAGGCGGCCGGCACCCGAAGAGCAGGCGAGCCCGTGGTGGCCGAGGCTATCCACTTCAGATCCACATGAGGCGCAGTTGTGGTCGGCACAGACAGCAACACCTAGCCGGAGACCAGCGGCTATGCGAAGCGTCTCTGGGTCTATAAAGGTGCCGGTGTTAGGCGAGGGATACGCGTGTAGCCACTGACCTGACTCTGGCCTAGATGATGCCAGAAGCCTCGCTCGGTCCCTGCCTGTCGCGGTGTCCAGAAGTGAGTTTAGAGTAGTGACTGATGCTATGTCATCCCAGGCCCTTTGTGTTTTCGGTCGAGACGGAAAATTTTGATTCGGTACAGCTAGCCAAGCATTCGAGGCCTCAACCAGGCACGCGATCTCGCAGTTTGTAGCCGGAGAGGCTTTGAGGATATTACCTGCGAGATCGGAGGTGCTATGAATTGAGGCCAAGAATGCCGGCAAAGCAACACTTGAAATTTTACGGGTACCCAAGCCACCATACCTGATCGGTAAGGTGGCTTGAGTCCATGCCTGCTCGCTAAATCGAATGTTCAAAATTGATTCAATTTGGGATTTTAAAAGTAGGTCGGAGTAGATGGGGGTATTTCCAGATAGGACAACAGCGGAGTAGGTAGGTGAATTTTGGAATGAGTAAACAAAATTTTAGAATAAACAGTGCAGAATGACTGCTAATTTTGAGAAGGCGGTCCGAATAGTCACTAAATTTTGAAATAGATTTATTCAGAAGAGGAGGGATGGCTTCATTGAAGATGGGTGCTCCGAGAAGATGTAGACTGTCTTTAGATATATTTTTGATGGATGGCGCGATGTTATTAAAACTTTTGAGACTTGGTTTCTCAAACGTTTTATTATATATTTTATGTTTTATATTAAATATTTTATTTAGCTTTATCCCGGAAAAAATCGAATTTGTTGAGATCACACATTTATTTATTTATCGTATGGCAATAGGTACACACACTTATTAAATTTACATTTAACATCAAAATTTACAATTCCGCAGATACAAACTCGCGTTTATTGTCAGGTATTTAAAATCCTCAACTGGGCCATTATATCTGGTAACAGGGCACTGAAATACCATGTGATGTATGATTCCCATTCTTTTTCCCATGCTTGCCTATCATTCCATGCTAGGTCATGTGTATGGAAGGTTTTGGCTGGTGGATTTCGGGACTTGAGTCGGCTATTTTTTAGGTTGTCCAGGTCTTGATGGATGGGCAGCAATAAGTTTCCAGACATTCTCGTACTTATACGAAATGTGCACTACGCACAACCGTTTTATCACGAAATGGTGCATCACAGCAACCTATACTTAGATATGTCTATGCTCAAGTGTCCCCGCAGCGCGCCCGCGCAAGCTTTGATGTATCCCGATTTACGATACGACTCGCCGTTTCACTCTGACGCACTTCACGCTTCCTTATATCCCATTCTAATTTTAGTATTAATTTGCCCCTCAAATTGAACTGTAAATTTGTTAGTAGGAAACTATATTTTTCTGAATATTAATGGATTGGATCGAGCTCTTTTATCTGTGGTGAGCATGACATGTTTTTGTGATACTCATGTTCTGTGTTGACGGTTAGTAGTTTGATGTAATAGTTTATTCTGTGAATAAGTCATATTTTACAGCAACGCGAATCTATGTAAAAATAAACAATCCTTTGTAGTTGTGGAAACTTTGAGCCAGAAATAAACGCGGGCCGCGGTCTACTGGCAAAACCTGAGATTGTTGATGTGGTTACATTGAGCAGACCCGTTAAATGGAAAATGTACTAAGTATTTGTTATTCCCATGATATAAAATCTTATCCAACCAATTTAAAATGCTCACTTATGGGTGGTTCAAATAATAATAATCACAAAGTTTTGCTTTACCTTTGTAAGGAAATCTGTTTTTTCAGCAGAGCTGAGCTTCATTTACCGAAACTGTAAATGTGTAAACTGTAAAATCAAGTGTTTCTTTCTGGAACGAAAAATATATTGATAATATTTAACATTTTGTTTGTCGACAACCCATTGCGTCAGACATCATTTTGAATAAAATATCCAATTATCCATCCATATTAAAACGTGACGGTCTGGATCAGGTAATTTGAATACGAGTGTAAGTATATGATCAAAATATTGAAAAGCAAAATTTGGTTTGCAAAAAAAAATGCAAATAAGTATTGAGATTACCTAAAGCCATAATAATTAAAAGGGTCATACTGGAATGAGTGTAGGTATACTAGGTATGTACTTGCAACCCCTCTGGTATTGCAGGTGTCTATGGGTGACGGTAATTGCTTACCATCAGGCTATTCATCTGCTCGATAGCCTCCTATGTATATTGTAAAAAAATGTAATGTTGGTACACTTACATTTTTCACATGTTTTTAGGTAACTGTTACATACTTACAGTAAAGGTAAACACATTCCGCTTTACTTTTACATCTAAATGGGATCACACTAACCTATACTTATCTATCGAGGTTGAGCTTACGAGTTAGTATGGATAAATATTATGTTGAATGTTTAACTACCATCACTTTGCATGATACTCGTAATGGTTTAGCAATCAGAACGCTCGAATTTAATGGAAATTATTCATGGCACTTATTTGCAAAATTGAAGCACTTTAGTAGGTAACTGGGTTATTGTTTCACGTTTATCTTGCCGACCTAAATTGTGGTTAATATTTTGATATAACCTTTGAATAAGAAGCCTTATTGAAAACTTCATTAGATTCAGAGGCAATTGGGTGCAAGTTGGTGAACTTACGGTACCTAATCGTGGTTATCGCAATATTATTTTACGTTTGAAATATTTGACAGTTAGCCTATGTAAACCTATAAAGAGTTCGGTTACATGAATCTTTGCGTTATTGTGATTAGTAAAATCGTTTCTTACTGCTAACGATATGTTTTTGCAGCGATAGAGCCGTGAAACTTTCGCGATTCAGCATAGCTAATACAATTGCGTTAACCTGCAACCCGCCATTATCTTTCCCACAGTTGTCAAAACATTTTTACGACATCATAGATTCTATTGCAATGCTCGATATAGTTGAGCGCATTCGCTGTCTGATTTTAATTTTGGAATTCTAACTCTTCTTAAATGAACACACACAGAAATCAGAAATCAGAAATAATTTATTTGCATTGATACAGTATGGGGATGTTACAATATATGGTGTTACAGATCTTGTACCTAGCTTGCATGCAAGCGTGCAAATTCATCATTATAATCATAAATTTAAATAAATATAAAATGTCAAATTGAAATAATTGAAAAAATTAACATAATAGGCATATCACAATACAATTAATAACTAAATATCACTTATTTGAATATTGCTGGTATTCGAGATACGACTTTACGCTGTAAAACACAGTTTACAAAGTAACAGTGTTTACGAAGTTTTACATATACCTACAATCGTCTGTCTCCTCCTCATCATACTAGCTGCAAGATTTTATTACTGAACAAAGCGTCCCCAACATGGTATAGTCTTGGGTCGTCCCATTCGTTTTTCGTCAAGTTCTTAAATTAGTCCTATTCTGCTTTCGTCACTCATTCTACATTCGTCACAATCTTCGGTGGCTTTCAATGTAGAATGAGTGACGAAAGCAGAATAGGACTAATTTAAGAACGACGAAAAACTAATGGGACGACCCAAGACGACGATACCCCCAACATCTACACCCTGATTCTCTGCGATCTCTCTACGAACCACTATGTTGGTGGCCTTCCCACGCTGCAGTTTCCACAGGAAAAGCTAGTTTACAATGTAAGTAAAGATAAGTGAATTAATAGATTCGTTTCTCTCATTGCGCACGACAACTGTAAGTGCATATAGCAATATCAATAAAGCAAACAGATTACCTTCATATTAGAACAGCAGTAATGGATGGTAGAAAGCACTCGGGCGATAATCATCGCGCGCGCAGCTTTACGTGTGGACGACGATTGCAAAGTAGTGGGAAATATCTATTTACAAGTGCTGAAAGTGTAAGTTGCACTGTCGGAAATTTCAAAGGAAATTAAAGAAAAAATATTTTAGGAAACAGAAAATTTCGATACCCATACAAAAATATTAAAAATGACCGAAATGTTTCCATGTGCATTGCATACTGGCTATCTACAGACAGAGATTTCCTCGAATTGTTTTCAGTACATACTTAGCTGGGTATGGTGTCCAATGAAATTGGCAATTAAAATAATTTTAAGCTAATTTATGATGTTCATACGAAAACAAAATTCAATTCAATTCACTTATAAAACGAACAATAATTAAACATTTAATTATGTTAAAAATAAATCAATATGTTTTCCATATAATAACTAGGAAATACATATACTGATCAGAAAAATAATTTGCCTTAAATATATGGGGCACCCGGATCCAACTTAAGGCGAGCCGATAAATCAGAGGAGTTGTTGTTTTGCATACAATATGTAATTATGAATTCGGTCGAATGCAAAACGCTACCATGGTCAGTGGCCAAATGGGGGACTGCAATCCATTCGTATTCCCAATAACGTAAAGCCCTATTTAGACGATGCGACAACTCGCATGCGAGTTTCATTACATTGCGGTTTTTGATCGGTCGGTTGAATTGGACGTAACCACCAGTCCGCAATGTAACTAAAATCGCATGCGAGTCCGCGCGCCATCTAAATCAGCCCTAAGTTACACTAACTTTGTTATACCTACATGCTGTAAACTAAATAAAACCGGCCAAGTGCGAGTCGGACTTGCGTTCCAAGGGTTCCGTACATTACAATTTTTAACAATGTATTTTTTGATGTGAAACGTGAGTGAAATGTCTTTAAAAAAACCCGTAAGGCTCGGATCAAAAACTAAGTAATTAAGTCCGACTCAAGCTTGACTGCACATTTCTAATAGGTTTTCCTGTCATCTATAGGTAATAGTACATTACTACAGAGGCCGGGACGAAAGGGGTTGCCGGCCGAAGACATATAGACGGCCGAGCGAAGCGAGGCCGGATAGGTCTGAGCGCGGGCAACCCCATTTCCCGCCGAGGTATGTATAGTGCTTTTCTCAAACATGCAATGAAATAAATAAAATAAAAAATCCACGAAACCCAAGTTTTATTTATAGAAAAAACTAAAAGTAAACTTTAAACTACACCCAAAATATAACCAACACGTACCTATATCATTATCATTATCACGCGTATGTTTTACACGAGTCGTGTATTTTTACTAGGTACCCGTATATTTTCATGTATCTTTGATTTTTTCGCCTTGTATCCGTCTGACTATCGTTTTCGTCAGATAAGTTTACATAGCCTTTCATGTTGATATCATGTTTCACATACATCGTTGCTTTATGCATGAAGTAAATAAGTATAATTTCCACAGTGTTGACGAATTTGTAGTTACATTCATTTAAAATATGCCACAAAACTGTTTCTAATAAACTGTAAGCCATTTTTCTTAGTTTCTCAAATAATAAAATTGCCATAAGCAACCATATACATACTTCGTCTTTGACTTGGCGGCAGAGGCAGCAAGTTATTTAAAATCAGTTCTGCTTACGCTGCCAATTCCAACAACTACGATTACAATTAATTTCATTATTTCGTCGGAACTCATATTAAAGTAAAAAAATCAACAACGCACCATAAATCCAATAAAACAGAATGAAAATTTTTCAACTTTACCTCCATAACAATTAAAAAAAATAACTACGCGTGTTTGAGTAGACCTTTTTACCGCTAACGTTTAGATGAAATATTTTTAATGTTTTTATTTGTGTAGTTAAATTTATAATTTAAAATTATAAAATTTGATTGATAATGTATTATTTATTAAGTTCATGTTGATTTTATACAAATAAAACTGCAAATTATAGCAAACATTGTTTTTTGTTTTTTTTTTATAGGCGTAGTGGCAGTGTCATTACGAACCATAAAGCCAATACTGCCTCTAGTTTTTTTTAATGGATGAATGCCACGATGTTGTGTCACAAATATCTGTGAAATGCAAATTAAAAAAGAGGACTTTGCCGGCCTAGGCCTGCAAGTTTTGTATGAAATTCCATTAAATACCTTTTGTCCTAGCCGCACCTGAAACGTCATACTTCGCAGCCTATTATAAGGAACATAACATCAATATTTCATTGCATGTTTGAGAAAAGAATATTATACATATTTTTTTCAAAATTTTAGATCCAGTAGTTTCGGAGATAAAGGGGGGAAATGGTAATTTTTTGGCTATTTTCATAAATAACTTCTAAAGTATTTATTTTAAAATTACAAAAAATATATTTGATATTCTCAAAATGAGCTCTTTCATTTGATAACACGAAATAGTTTGAAAAACTTTATTTTTAAAACTTTCTCATTTACCCCCCCAAAAGTGCCCCCCATGTTTAAAATTCAATTGTTTACGTTACATGTCCATCTTTGGGTCACTAATTTACATAATATGTGTACCAAATTACTTACAACTTAATTGGTCCAGTAGTTTCCGAGAAAATATGCTATGACAGACAGACGGACTCACGAGTGATCCTATAAGGGTTCCGTTTTTTCCTTTTGAGGTACGGAACCCTAAAATGGTTCGTATTTCGCAATTAGGCTAGATCTAAAGGTGCCGGCGACAAGCAATAACGTCACTAACGCTGACTCAGACTATAGTCACCCCCGTGGGCGAGCGTTGGTTCAATTAAACTGACGCCCACAGGTGGGCTGAAACGGCGGAATAGGCAGGACCGGCTCGGAGAAAACTAAGCCGTGAAACTCATTGTAGGTACACTCGCTTTATTAGCCCGAAATATGGGGTAGTTAAAGGACGGCTGCTGCTAAATTATTTTGTCAGCTATACCGGGTATGGCCTGTAACACGAGCAAATAATTAAAACATAGATTGTACTCTTCAAACAGTGACACTTTTGTTCAACAACTTTTAAAAATTATGAAGTATTTAGACTCCCTATTTTTTATACAAAATAAATATTATCTTCAATGGACGCCATCGTCACGCCATTATCATTGTGATTGACGTTGCTTGTCACGCCTTAAACATAACAAAATTCGCAATACATTGCGTCTTAGAATAAAATTTAAAGTGTATTAAAAATCAAACTACAATTTATTTTTAAAAGTCGCTGAACGAATGTTGGTAAGTATGAGGAGTACAGCCTACGGTTTAATTTTTTGCTCATATTATAGGCCACACCCGGTATAACCTCCAGCCGCCCAGAGACCTATAAAAAGTATCGGGCGGAACAGGGTTGTTCTATGTATCTTATTCTTCCCTTTATTCATTAAATATCTTGGGTTAGGTTATTTATAATATGAATATAAAAACAGTTACAAAACATTAAAAAATACATATAAACATATTATAAAAAACCTATTAACCTATAATACAGGGTGCCGCCAGCAGCGGGGCAAGGCCCAAGCTACCGGTGGTCAGGGCCGCAGAGAGAGGAACCGGCGGGCTATCCGCGCCGTGTCCAAGACCACCGCCTTCTGCACCTGACCCTTGATCCAACCACCTAGCGAGAGTCTCTCAAGATGTTAGTCGAGTGTGTATTACTCTTATTATTACTTCAGGCAATACTTTATTTCCTGGCCTGGTCTGCAATTATTACTACCTACAATTACCTGATGCATTTATTTTATCGTTTCATAAGATAATAAAAAGCGACATTATCCTGTACCGACATTAAGACATAAATTACAAAACCATAACATCATAAATCTGACGTGCATGCGAAAGAAAAGTGAAATCATTCTCGATACGTCTTGTTCCATGGAACAATGGACCTACTCGCGGCCTAGCAATTTTTCTGTCAGCGCCCGCCAGCGGGCCTTATATGGACTTTGACGCACGTCATTTTTTTCAGCCTGAATATAGATATATCCACGCTCACTTTCGCAAACGCGCATCTTACTCACACAATTCAACGAAAACTGACTACTGAAACAAACGAAATAAAGTTTACATTTATAGTTGCAATGCAAGCGAGATGGGAATTAAAGATGATAAACGGACAATATTCGAATGACGGATCGGGCTAAAGGCCAGCCCGATTATTTTAATCGAGATATTTATCTCGATCTTTATTGTTTTCGAGTTCCGCGGTACAAAGACATCTTAATCGGTGAGCGGTTTTGGAAGCGCAATATATTACCGTTGATCTACGATTGGTGCAAGTGAAGGAAACAATGATTTTGCATGTAGATGTCGATCGGAAATTATACGCTTTGGGTGGCATTACTGCAGTGTAAAGAAAAACAAGATGTTCCTTTTTTTCTTAATACGTTAATCCTTGTTTTGCGCAGAATGTTTACATTTATACGGCAATTCATTTTATGGTGTTGAAGATTGCAAGAAAAATGTTTGCAAGGTTTTTATGACGAACAACTTGGTTGATTGAATCGTTTCTTTTACGATGCTCTGACAAAAGAATACAAAAATCAAACTTGAAGCTTAACAAAAACGCCGGGAATATGAATTGTAATAAGCGCTGTCAGCAAAAAATAATGTTATTTAATGCTCAGTGTCAGAAAAACATGTTCAGTTTATGTCACCTTTTTAAACCAGTTAGAGAGAAATCGTTAATATTTATATTAAAAAAAACCTGAATTGTGTTATTATTGCAAATAATAAATATCTTTAAAATGACTAACGTCCCAACGGCCTAAGTTAAGATATCAAATTACTATATTAGGTGAAATCGTCTGAACGTTCTGTTGAATTACATATTGTTGTCGTTAGATACTAACTATAAGCATTCGGTCGCTTACGTCATTCCGATTATTCAACGTCAATTATTAAAAAACGTAGTATTGATATAAAATATGAGATGATAATATTCACACTTTCGCTATGTCGTCGCGGTAATTTCGCGTTCGCGCCGAGGCGGCGATATGTAGATTTCCACGACTAATTTGATATGGCGCGTGTGCGCGTGCTTTCACTCTCGAACCGACCGGTCTGAACTTTGAATAACTAAGGATGAACTATATGCATTGTATGAATGTATTATTATATATTACATCGGCGATCGATGGCCGAACATTTGGACCGAGTCCAATTTCTCAAACTGAATATATTGTTGTAATCAAGCAAAATTAAGCGCATGGGAAATGATAGGAAATACAAACATTTTATTTAATATTTAATATATAGCGAGCCTACGAAGGTGCTTTTTGTAGGTAGAAATAGTTTAGTTTATAAAGCAGAATTTCATTAGCCTCTCATAATTATTTAAGCCACATTTATACGGATCAAGATTTAAGAACAACAAGATACAATATTCGAATCATTGCTAACCACAGAGTAGAGTAGGTACAATAAATTCAGTGGATTGACCAAACATAGCAATGTAACGAAAATCCGTCCAAATGGATATATGTATATCTACATGAGACATCATGTGCGATCCAAGTAGAGCTCATTAGGGACATGACCTTTCGCCTTACGCATCGGACGAATGTATTAGACGAATCGCCTTTAGGGTATCCATGTCAGAGAGCATTGTTTTTCTTCGGCCCTTGTATTTAGCTTTCATTAGGCCAGTTTCGTGTAACATGGCCAGACAATATAATAATTCTGTTTGATATCACTCTTTGACCTTCTCCACTATTAATTATTATTGTGGCAATATACCTTAATGCTGAATATATTTTGTGTATATTCTAGTTAGTGGCTAACAAAACTAATTACTATCCGCCTAAAGATAAACGGCTACCATTCTTTCAACTCGTGTGTGACATTCGCGTTGTCTATATGTTGATAAACATATTCCTTGCATGCCCGGGGATATTCTTCTGAAACGGTATAGTTACCTAACTGTTATCTCATTTGCACATCGGCATTCGCTAAAGACTTCACATGATAATTAGAGAGGTGTTGAAACTTGTAAGGCACATGCTAACAACTTGATGATAATACAAAATCGAGTACAAAATCAAGATGCTTCATCAGGCCTAGAACAACTTAGAGTTTAACCTTCGGAAATTTTAGGAGTAGTACAGGATTATTACTGAGTGCTCTTTTCATTTAAAGTTTATAGAGATATGTTTTTATAACTAGGTACAGAACTTCTCTTCTGTAGAAGTCGTCAAAAGCCCCTAATATACGCTCACACGGATTAGGAACTTCATATATTTATGTTTTCTTTTAACAAAAGGAAATATCAAATGATATTATTTTATAACAAAGATTGCTCGCGCAACTGAGTCAAGCTCAGTTCAACTGAACACTTTAGAATACCTACAATTACAAATTTCACTATACGGGATCAAGGTTCAAATGGACTTGTTAAAAAGAAAGTATACAATTTAGTGAAATTAAATCAAGATGAATGCAATTACAGTAACCCATCTAGTTACAATAATGCGAAGATCATAGCAATTTCGAAGGCTTATACCAGTTACAATAATCATTATAGTAATCTATTCGGCGTTACATAAACGCGTACAAAACGCCGGCTTTGCCACGGTTTGCCGTACTGATATTGTATGACAGATTGTGTGGGTGATCTTTAATCGATACCGTGTAATCGCATTACCAATCCCGAGCTCTTTCAAATTTAAACTTTATGCAATTGGCAGATAGTTGGATATTGATAAGCTGTTGGTGAATTTTAAAAATGTTTGTGCAGTACATTAATCGTGTTGAGTCATATTTTGACAGCCGCGAAGTAAACTGAAGTAATCGAAACGTTTGACAGGCAGCTCGCGGTGCCGGAATTATGAAAAGTATTTCAAGAATATCATGAAAATTCTGTTGCAATATTTGTTTGATTGTATAGTAACCGATTTTGTTCGATTTCTGGGTATCATCTTGGGTCGTCGTCCATTCGTTATTCGTCAAGTTCTTAAATTAGTCCTATTCTGCTTTTAAGAACTTGACGAAAAACGAATGGGACGACCCAAGACGATACCGATTACTGTATTCTCTTGTTTTTTAATATCGTCCCGATGTTGGTATCTAGGAAGCCTTTAGATATGAATATTATGAATCCTTCTGATAATGGAATTAGGATCAATTAACAACGATAATCTATAAAAATATGAGCTATATCGTAGATTCTAGCAATAAAACGCGTGAAATAATTGTTCTTATTGTATATTTTGCTTTGATTATTCTAGAGTTGAAGTACCTACGAGTGTTTTCCTATGCCGGAGTCAAACTGGCAACCTCTGAAACCGTAGCGTGATCTAACAATTTTATTTGATCAACCAGTCACTACAAAATTGATATCAAATTATAAAGTAAATCGTAGACGTATTGTCTACGCCGGGTATCGAACCCGGTAGACACGAGGTATGGCGCAAGCGAGCTGTGTGGGCTGCCGCCGTGTCACGCTTAATTTCGATATAGCCCTAAGGTCAGCCGCGATCGGTCAGAGGGATCTATGACAAGAACCTTTACTGCAGACATAGACATGTCGGGATAAAATAGAGCAATTCACGTTCATACTCGAAAGTGCCTCAGTGCCTTGGTTGTTGGTTCTTATAAACACATATAAACATCAGTAGATTACTCTTGCCAGGCTAGAATGACATATTTTACACTTTATCTGTTTATGGCACGTTTTTAGGGTTCCGTACCCAAAGGGTAAAACGGGACCCTATTACTAAGACTCCACTGTCCGTCCGTCCGTCCGTCCGTCTTTCACCAGGCTGTATATATCTCACGAACCGTGATAACTAGACAGTTGAAATTTTCACAGATGATGTATTTCTGTTGCCGCTATAACAACAAATACTAAAAAGTACGGAACCCTCGGTGGGCGAGTCCGACTCGCACTTGTCCGGTTTTTTTAATTATTTTTTGCTTCGTACATTGGCTCTTAATTGCATTTATGTACCGGTATTATTAAAAGTTCAAAATTTTGTTGACACCACTTGTTTTGTTGAACTTTATATCCACTTTCATTCCATACTTGCTAAACTAAACCATCAAACAAAAAAATACACCGTTCGTAAAAACGCTCATCGATTTCCACGGTTGTAACCAAACCAATAACCATAAATCGTGTTACACAACTGGATTCGTATTAATGTTATCAATTGAGTAGCAATTAAAATCGTGGCGGTGCAAACAAAATTAATGTTTCGACTTTCAAGCCACCCGCGCCGCTAGGAAGGACGCAAAACTCCGTGTTACCTGGATGTGTTAAAATCGTACTATCGGCGTCAAAAACATGTTTACATTTTAACACCTTATTCCTTTGGAATACAGCCAAAAGTGTTTACATAACCTTAACGTCAACACTAAAAACATTCATACACAGAAGTTTTGTGTGCCCCAGTTGGAACGCGACTTCGTCCGCTAGTATTTTTCGCTGTAAATCATAAGATTTGAAAGGCGATTGCGTGCTAAAAGTATTTGCAACGGTTATTGCTTTGCGAAAATATTAACTTGTCTATGGAGCGTGGAGTACGGATGAGATTTATAGTTAGTAATATAAAGAAATTGTTTGACGTACATACATGAATATTTGGTTATATCATAGAACGTAGTAAACAGACTTTTTTGTTGGAATAGTATTTCCTTGGGCATCGCGATACATGAGTTACATGACCAGGCCCCTGTTTCACCAACGTGACAGGTCCAACAATTGTCGACATCACTGTTACTGACGTCACAGGCCTCCATAGGCTACGAACCGCTTACCATCAGACGGGCGTTGTGGTTGTTTGCCACCAACATGTTAATTAAAAAAAAAACTCCACTATATCGCCAGTTAATAAGTACTTATTTTGCGAAGCTAATGACAATTGTCACAACAAATACGACAATTGTCACGAAATTCCGACACAGAACTCATTTGCTGTCAAGAATTACCGAAAGTTCTTTGAAATCTTGTGACAATTGTCATCATTATCATCATAAACATCGCAAGGGAATTACCTGTTTTTTGCCTATATAATAAAGTTTTTTAAATAATACAATGATGGTGATAAACAGGAATACGGCCCGCCCGATGGTAAGCGACAACCGTAGCCCATGGATGCCTGTGACGTCAGCAACAATGAGACTTGTCGAATTGTCGCACCTGTTGGTGAAATAGGGGCCACGCAGTCGTCGGCTTATCGGCCGGAGCGAGCGATGTCAATTCGAGGAACATGACGATAACGACGGATCTCGATTGCCGTCCGCATGCATGGCGTGCCTAACATTGCTCACTGCACATTTGACCCCATTTTAAATGGATTCGCATCTCAGTTTTAAACTTCTAGCTTTAATATTTTGTGAGATGATCCAAAAACTTTCATTAATGCAAAATACTCTGAAAGACTAATTGTAAGAAAAAAAACTAATAATAATAATATATCGTCATACTAGGTGATAGGTATAAGTACAGAAAAAAAGCAAAATATAATTTAAGGAAGCATAATGTTTTTTGTGATGAATTTATCGATCATGCAGTTTAGCGCAAATTACTACCACAGTTAATTAAATAATCCATTAAAGGTATGCTGCTATTGATCTACGGTATAAGGCACTTCATGCCCCGCTCTCGTCAGTGGGCAGCTATATTTGGAAGAGAATACTATTACGTAAGGCTGGGAGATAGACAGACAGACCAAAAGTGGCAAAAGTATTGACCGTTACGCCATCATCGTACTGGTAAGGTATTACCTTACTTTTGTAAATGGTCACAATATTTATTACGGCAAATAGTTATGCTAATCAACAGAAGGTAACAGGAATAGGGAAGAATAAACGCTGCTGAGATTTCCGGGACTTTGCTAATAAAAAATGATAAATTAATTTTGGCTTTTATGCTGATCTACTAATTTACTTACTAATTTATTTTGCGTATTTACATATTTAAAATAATGTAAGTACTTATTACAAGGAAGGGTACCCAGCTGTCCGACTCCGATTTGATTTGGGGACGTGTTTTGTCATGACAAAACACGTCCCCATTCTTTATTCATGTTCTCAAACATATAACGAAACCAGTAATTAATTATCAATTTTTTTGAAAAAAGTTTTTCATAGAAATTAGAAGGTTTGGTCAATTTTCAGTACTTTGAAGGCCATTTTCTCCTAACAGGTTGAGTTTGGGCAGCTAAAAAAAAATACGTGCTCGTTATTTTAGACTATTTACTCTATAACATATATCAAAATAAATCAAATCGGAGTCGGACAGTTGGGTACCCTTCCTTGTTAGATGATAAATGAACATATTTTTGAAAGTAATAAAACAAAAATTGGGAGTGCTAATGACATACATATACACTGAGAGAAAAATCATCACCAGGAATTAAAAAACAGTTCTGTACTGGGGGAAAAAATGAAGTTTTAGTAATAATTATGGACGTTTCACTATTTCTGTAAAGTTTATTTATTTCTACAAACAGTTCAGTAATCCCAAATATAATTTCAACAAAAAGATAATAGAAATTGCAAGAACTAATAGAAATTGCAAAAGTCAATTTGTTCCTATTAGTTAACTCTCCTTGTCCCCGGATTAAGTTTATTTTTGTAATTCTAAGTGTATTTTTGTTGTACGTTTCTCTCAGTGTATGCTGCATATATGCCACGATAACTTGCCGTCAACTCAATGATAGTACTTATGCGCTCACAGACGTTTAGTTTCATAACCAGGTCAAAACAAAAACAAATTTGATGCTACAAACCTTCCAGTACCTGCTAATTATTTTGAACTAGGTAATGAGGCTCGTAATAATTTAAATTGTGATAATGATACCCGCAGCCAATCACGATTGACGTGAACTTTTTCTTTCTCTGAGGGCCTACCGACACCACGTTCGAAGTGTTGCCTCACTGTCGCATTTGTAAATTCGTACATAAGTGTGATTGGGAGGCAACACGTCGAACGTGGTTCGCGGTAGGCCCTCTGGGACTTGACGAAATCAGAATGAATGACCCTTTGATTTGTTTAGGTCGCGCGATCATGCAAGCCCATTATTAAGGGGCCGAGATAAACTTTTAATACGAAATCGCCCTCTTGACATGCAACGTTCCAACAATGCTTTATTATTTTGCAATAGAACCTGTGGATTTCAAAACGACAAACTAATTGCAGTGCCGAAACAAATTTGGTTTTTCTCCCTTTACATTCCCTTTTATCTGGCCTCGTATCTTAATAAGCTTAGTTCACTATGGTGTAACATCATTATTTTATTTAGATCGTGAGTCAACCGCTAGATTTCACACATAACGTATTATTGAACAAAGCTGTGTTTCCCACGCGTGCGTCTGCGTACCTAAGTTACTAGATGATCTTGAAAACAAGTGCACTGACTTTATAATGGTTGAAAATACAAATTTGTGAAACCTCGGTAAGACGAACCTGGGTAACAGAGGAACCTCGATAACGTGTACTTCTGTTCAGGCTCTACTGTAGTTCAACCGTGGTATAGTAAGAGTGTTGCCTTTATTTAGGGGCACGGAAGAGGCACGCCAAGTTGCACATGATCATTTACATTGGTTGCATAGTAGCGACTGCTTATTATCTTATATTTTCCATATTAACGCCAAATGCTGCTATTTCAGGTACCGTTTTCAGATTAAGAACTGACGACAAGTATGTTCTCAGATTAAGAACTGAGATATAATTTTATTAGACACTCGGATTGAGAACTGAGTTATTATATTATTTATATTACTTACTCTCGGATTAGGAACCGAGTTGTGATTTTGTTTTATTCCAGATTTAGAACTGGGTTACTGTTGTCATACTAATGTGTTTTGTTAACGGGTTTGCCGACTAATGAAGGCAAATGCTATTATTTCAGGTACCGTTTACAGCTTAAACGGCGAGATCCATCGATCGAGGCGTCATCCATCGGTGTTTGACATCACTACGATAACCGACAATGTCACATCACTAGAGGTGGTCGTCCATCTTAGATTGGTTTTACGCGAGAGCGTCTTGGCATATTATTTTCAGATCTATACTCTCATATTTGTGATTCCCTAATAAATATTGTTAAAAGTGGTGCTCTGGTGTTTTTACTCTTACAGCTTCAGAAGTGCGATGTGAACTTTTCGCCTACTGCGATATAATTTGTCGGAAATTGGCAATACAAAATTAACCGGGCGTAGTCCTCTCTTGTTTCATTGTTATTTAACGTTATCTTTATATAAAATAATGAAACTGATTGTAATGAGTAAACGCATCAACACCACTCATCAGTTTGGGATTAAAATATACAAGGTCTTATCGTCTAAGACCTACAAGGATAAACTAACCTAACTAAACGAACCTACTAAACTACTGCCGCTTATCTTTTCCTTGTGTTGTGTTTGTGTTTACTTTCAGATACCTATTGCAGTTATGTTGCAGTGTATGTGTTTACGTTGCATCATGACTGTCAAAAAAAAAATACATATGGACAGTGTAATACAGCTGACTCCAAGATAATGATGAATGATGATGATGGAGATTACAATATTCACAGCAGAAGGTTACAAGACATAGACTGACAGTATGGTGTAATGTATAATAAAATAAATCCTTGGGATTACAAAGTAAGAATTAAAGTTGACTCAGGTAAGCAGTCGTTGATCCAACACCTAAGAATGCTCCGGGGCCAAAGTGGTAAATATTCACTGCCTCTCTTATATGTTGTGTTATTTTTGTGATTCATGTGCTTTCAGATACATAACATAATGTGATTATATACACATGACATATTAACACAATGCTATAATCATTTTCTAAGGTTTGTGTTCCGGTGTGAGAATTATATTCAAGTAAAAGTCATACAAAACAATTTTGGTAATATAAATTTAGCCTTGATTGATACTATGTGTATGGTGATATTATGCTCTCACAATTAACAATGAGTGCTACTTAATACTTTCCCTTTACAGTCAAATTAAAATAGATTCCAAGTTTTCAAAAACTCAAACCGGTAAGGAAAGTGAATTGTTGTTTCACATATGTGTGTGTGTAAAACATGCTTATTGCAACTGAAATAATGCTTTGTTAGTATGTTTTTGAGTTGTGTAATTTCCAGAAATTTGACAGCAATGATTCTTGAAGTGAATTACCATACCGTTGAAGGCATTAGACGCCTATCAGCTCAGACCTCTATAATGAACCCAAATCGACATGGATAATATTTCAAAGTTAGTTGGTTATGGATGCCAGGTATATTATGTTCAAGTAATTCATTATATGCAGAAAATATGTTGATAAGTGACAAATCTCTGATGCCATGGAAAATGAGGTATTTATTTAGAAATAAAATGATTGTTGATGTTTTACATGGGTACTAATGGTTAGTATGTGTTACATGGACTGTGGGTTGGTAAAATGCGCTTTGTGAATAAGCAAAAGGAATTATTGGCATCTATTTGTAGCTGGTTAGTATTGTCTGTGACAGGTTTAGTCACTCCATGTTTCCGGAGCCTCCTCTGGCTGAATATTTTAAAAAAATGTTCCATATCTCATATAACCTCATACATCCTTGCAATTCATATTAAGTTGGGGACATACTGATATAGTAAAAGGCAGTATGTTGGTTTATGTTTGCATTGCAAATATTTTTCACAAAATGTCATGTTATAAAATGAACCAAAGACATATATTTAAACAGACTTACCAAATAAAGAAAATGTTATTGCTATGACATTGTCATGTGTTTGAGTTATTGACAATGATAATCATTTGTGTTCTAGCAGTATTTTTCAGATGCATTTCCTTATAACAAAACTTGATTGCTGGTGAAGTTTTGACCATAAGTTGTAATCACATACTTGCACTGATGAATTATGATTACAGGAGATTCCAATGTTTAAATCTTGTCAAAAAGATGGACATATTATATTAGATATTAATTGCGCTGATTGGTAAAGCAGGTTGCTGCTAATGGTAAGCAAGGTGAATTCTTTAAGGAGTCAATATAGACTTTGACGGTCTACATGATATACATGTCTTTTACATACAATTGCTACTGGTCTCTAAACGTACTGGTCAGTAAATATTAAATGGATGAATATTAAACGAAGGTAAATAGCTTGGTTAAAGCTTTCTAAGTAACTATTTTAACCCATTCACTGCTACTGAACATTGACCGAAGGATATCATGTCATCATGAGCTACTGTTTGAAGTTATTAATGGTTTTCGTCTGAACTTGTGTGTGTGTGAACGTTGAAGTGTGTTATGGTACTGTTTGCATTATAAAACAGTACACTTTTATTGCTTCTGGGTTTCATAAATCAGAAGTTAAAAATAATAATAATAATAATGTTTCACAAATTTTGTGGGTTCACTAAGTATCTATTTCATTGTTTTGCAAACTGCATAAATTGTTGTTTATTATGTTATGAACTCATTTACTTTTAAATGTGTGCTTGCATGGCATTTAACAAAATTATTTAGTTTTGTGCAGGTATAAGATGATGTGATGAGTTACCTACACATAAAATGCACATATACAGCTGAAGAAAATCAACCATGTGTGTCTTGGAATCGGAAGCTTTATGGTTTAAGCATATGTGCCATTGATTCGGTTGATTGATCATTATCAATACACACATTCATGATGGTTGAAAAATACAATTTGTGAAACCTCGGTAAGGCGAACCTGGGTAACAGAGGAACCTCGATAACATGAACTTCTGTTCAGGGTCTACTGTAGTTCAACCGTGGTATAGTAAGAGTGTGGCCTTTATTTAGGGGCACGGAAGAGGCCCGCCAAGTTGCTCAAAACCATTTTACAATTGGTTGCATATTAGCAACTGCTTATTATTTTATGTTTTCAATGCTAAAGGCAAATGCTGTTATTTCAGGTACCGTTTTCAGATTAGGAACTGACTATATTCTCAGACTAACAACTGAGTTATAATTTTATTAAAAACTCGGACTGAGAACTGAGTTTTGATTTTATACAAATTACTTACTCTCGGATTAGGAACCGAGTTGTGATTTTGTTTTATTCCAGCTTTAGAACTGGGTTACTGTTGTCATACTAATGTGTTTTGTTAACGGGTTTGCCGACTAATGAAGGCAAGTGCTGTTATTTCAGGTACCGTTTTCAGATTAAGAACTGACTATATTTTCAGACTAAGACTGAGTTATACTTTTATTGAACACTCGGATTGAGAACTGAGTTATTATTTATATTACTTAGTCTCGGATTAGGAACCGAGTTGTGATTTTGTTTTATTCCAGATTTAGAACTGGGTTACTGTTGTCATACTAATGTGTTTTGTTAACGGGTTTGCCGACTAAACCTAGAAAATAAACACAATGTGCTTGATTAAATATTGTAGTAACCATGGTAATGCTTGCGATATGTTATTTTATGCCACCTCACTGTTAACCATTTTACTCTAAAGGCTGGTTCATAATTCTACCGGTTGCTTCAATGTCTGCTATAGAGCTTTAATTATTGTGTGCTCTTTAAGAAAGACTGTTACTTTAGTCTTGGCAAGGGATGCTATCCTTAAGAGGCTAGTTCCTGGCGCCATAATCGCAACAAAGGCTTTATATAAGGAGCGGTCTGTTGCTTGTCACTATCCTTAATAGGCTAGTTGTTTTTGGTTTCTGCAGTGTAGGCCTTAAGGGGCGGACCGCTGTATGTGATATAATACTATCCTTAAGAGGCTAGTTTGTTCCTGGTATCTGCAGTGCAGGCCTTAAGGGGCGGACCGCTGTATGTGATATAATACTATCCTTAAGAGGCTAGTTTGTTCCTGGTATCTGCAGTGCAGGCCTTAAGGGCGGACCACTGTATGTGATGTAATACTAACCTTAAGAGGCTAGTTTATTCCTGGTATCTGCAGTGCAGGCCTTAAGGGGCGGACCACTGTATGTGATGTAATACTAACCTTAAGAGGCTAGTTTGTTCCTGGTATCTGCAGTGCAGGCCTCAAGGGGCGGACCACTGTATGTGATATAATACTAACCTTAAGAGGCTAGTTTGTTCCTGGTATCTGCAGTGTAGGCCTCAAGAGGCGGTCCATTGTATGTGATATGGGATTATCCTTAAGAGGACCATTATTTCTACTACCGATAACTGTTTTATCTATATCGTACTATTTGTTGTTGACTTTGAGAGGTTGGCTTGAGACTTTGTTTACAAAAGGATATTTTAATGACCTTAAGACTGATGATCTCAAGGTTACCTTGAAAGAGTTGCTTGCACTAATACCTTCTAGAGATCGCTGGCGCAGTTCCGGACCCAGTAGAGGTTGAGGTAGTGCCTGTTCAAGATGCCCAGTAGAACGAGTGCGTGCAATGGGCTCCGTGACAGCCTTATCGTGAAGTGCTGACTTCTACGGTTGTTACCCCTACAAAGGCAGTGGTATTCTAGCCTGCATGTGGTATTTTAACACGGTGATGTTTCCTTTTTGTCCAATAATCAAATCTGTGGTTATCTGCCATTAGTCACGATGCTAGAAAGCGGTGACATGAAGTACCTACTTGATTACGTCGCCATTAAGGGTGATTATGTAATTTATTAACAATGTTGCTAAAGAGCGCTCATGAGTTCTGTCCAATCATAACTGCATCTCTCTCATGTATTTACAGAAGTAGACCTTTTGACTGTGATGGTTATTACGGTATAATTTTATGGCTATCAAGCCGGACCTATGATCAAAGGGTCTAACTGTGCCATTTGCGCATTAATATATCGTCGAAATTATCAGTTATCATGATTATTTTGAACAACATTGTGGTATGCTAATGTCAAAGCCTGTCCATGGCGCTAGGGCGAATTATAACGCCTTGGTTATATTAAGGAACTGAGGCTTTTCACATGTATGTTACAGAGTTTCGTGAATAAGAGTTTGTACTGTTTACATGTGCTGTATCGGAGGGCACCTATGCACAAGCATGAGACGTGTCCCACGTTAGCCTCCCACCAGTTGAGGAGCCAACTCAACGGAGGAGCCAACTACCGCCACCTGGTGAAGGCCCAGCTTGCTGCGACTGCGTTGGCTGCGGTAGTCTTCAGTGGCGGCCTTGATAACAGTGACCTGACGGGACGTAGGTCGGGTCAGAAGATGGCCGAGCTAAACGGCGAGATCCATCGATCGAGGCGTCATCCATCGGTGTTTGACATCACTACGATAACCGACAATGTCACATCACTAGAGGTGGTCGTCCATCTTAGATTGGTTTTACGCGAGAGCGTCTTGGCATATTATTTTCAGATCTATACTCTCATATTTGTGATTCCCTAATAAATATTGTTAAAAGTGGTGCTCTGGTGTTTTTACTCTTACAATACCTTACCTGCGTGCAATAGCCTGTCTCGGCATTGGGTTTCCCTGGGACAATATGTCCTTCAATACAAATAAAATTCATCAACGGTAAATATTCGAAATATCATTCAAAACCATTTCTCTATAATGTAGGAAATAATTTCCCTAATAAATCTACATTATTTAATAAAGAGGAAGCTAAGTACGGAACTAATCAACGGTACGCCTATTAATCACTGACAAGGAATCATTATTAGAAATTACCGAAAGCGTCACGAACCTTGGTGGAATATGCGAAGGTATAATCTCAGTATTGATTTAATTATAAAACAATTATGGACCTTATTACTCTTTGATTAAGCTTAATTTGTCGTTAGGTACAGCGGCGTATTAAAGAAAGGCGTCTGTAATTAACTGTCCGATCCGCAGCGGACATCATTGTAAATCACTGATCGCGGCCGACAATGGTTTCATCTGTTCATATATAATAAATAATGCGAGCTTTCTACGACTCAGAAGCACAATCCGACGGTACAGTCATTAGTCCGGTATTACACATTCGTCGTGCGACGATTCCTCACTTTCACTGATAAATTCGAGGCCAATTATGCAATTTATTCTAATTCGACGCATTGTTGCGTCAGCGGCGTCTTCCGATGATTTATATTACAACCGGACCCTGCGCGCGCCGAGCGAAAACACCTCGCAGGCGCTGGCGCTAGCTAAAAGCTAACGGAATAAAATTCCTCGCAACACTGTTCCTGTCATGTTACCGTCTTAGTTACACCCGGCGGGTTATTTTATATCGTTGTCAACCGGGTGCTGTTGGTAATACATTTGCATCCGCGGATCGTGATTCACGCGACCCAGAGGCTCGGGCGAGGATGAAAGTGCCCGATGTCGGGGCCCGGTGTGTGGTCCGAGGCGCTAATTACTTCTCGTGTCCGGTCAGTGTCGTCGAGATCACCCCGCTGATTTGGGCAAAGGGCGGCCACACACGGTATCGCGCGATCGCGCCGCACGCGATTGGGTAACGAGACCAATTAAGGGAAATTGTCGAAAACCGTGAGACTTGATTTATCGACCGAGATGATAGCTCATTGCGGTAATTTGTAACGAGCGGCTACTTAAGACTGATGGATGCCGATTCGAATTACGCTTATCTTAACGTAGCGTTCGCGGTGTTTTATGAACACGCGAGTGCGCTAAAAGCATGCATCGTTTGTCGTAATCAATTAAAAACAATAAGAGTTGTGGAGATGGCGGCGCGATGCTGCGCCCGCTGGCATATCACGCGACCCCGAGCGTGCGCGTTCTATCAATACTCGGATATCGCGACTGCAAATTTAACAAAAGCCAATTGTCGCCATATCCGCCAATTAAAATGTATTTGTTTGCAATAAAACAAGCTTAATGGCCCTTTACCTTTATCGGGGCCAATCCCATATGATTTTAATATCATAAAATGATTTTATTGCTCGTCCGAGTGAGCGTGTCTCGAACAAAAACTTTATAATGGGCACGAGTAGTCCATAAAAAGGCCAATTAAGTATTCTGAATAATCGGTAGTCTTACGCGCAGTATGTTTCGGTGAACTGTTCAATAATTGAGAATGAATTCTTTGCCCATTTAACGTATACAGAAATGCAATCCATAGTTAAGTTATTATATTGTTATTGGTTAAAAATCCTGTTTCATATAAAGAAGTTTAATTTATGGTAACAGGAATGTAATTTAATTTAAAAGCCCCGAGGAATCTTAGTTCGCAACATATTTGTCTCGGTTACCTACTCGAAAAGGAATGCGTATTGCAAAATATGAGTCCGTAGCTATTCCCGGCATGTGCATATGTTATTGTTTACAAAAAAAATTAAAATCGTATCCGAAACTTCTTTGCTCTATTGTGATCTGTATTATATAGTCCGTTTTTTTTAGCATTAGAAAGAACTTCGCAGAAGTTCGCTTGTGGTTCTAAATCTGGCACTTTTAGCGGTAACAATTTGAAGTAAATTATATGTATTGACCATGCTACATTAGATAATTCAATAATTATTAACAATCAACGAGCCAGATAAAAACTGCACGCTTCCTTCTGCGGAGTTCTTTCTAATGCTAAAAAAAACGAACTATAGAAACAGTAAAACTCATTTTGGGTCGTTCATCTTTTACTCATCTTAAGTCACAAAGGGACCTTGACCATTATAGTTTGCTTTTCGGCCTGCGACATTTTCATCGGCTATCCTCGAAACCCAGGAATTTTGTTAAACAAACTTGACAACTTTTTTTGCCAACTGTTTTAACCATCGAGACAGGGCCGAGGACGCGTCGGTCGACGTAAATCAAAACTGGAAAATGTCGGAATGGTTTTAAATCGTTTATTCATGAATAATACGGCTGCATGTAGCTGGTTGGTTGGTGCTTATTTACATGTGTTCCAAGCTGTCATGGGATTGGAACAATAGGTCCTGGACGTCTTCTTCACTTGTCTATTTTCCATACCTACTTGAATTATCGACAAGGTCGTAACCACGGTTGTTCCGTAATGGCGAAAATTTTACTTTCTCTTATTTTTCCAACAGTTTCAGAGATCATGATTCATGGTATTTTTATATTAATGGTACTTTATATTAAAACCCGCTACAGCGCAGGACGCTATATATATTATTATAGTGGTTATATTTAGTTATGTTTATTTTCTAAGGTCGACAAGTATTTATTACAGAGCCTCACACGAGATACATTGACTAAATAATTAAATGAAAATGCACGCGTGGCACGAATATTGAACGAATTTTGCTGTTATAATTTATGACATGAACATTTTTATACTTCCTTAAAACTGCACACACAAAACGCCCAATGAGATAAATAATACGTCATAAAAAGTGCATCACGACTCAGTTAACGAGGATCTCGGTTAATTTCGTGCGACTGATGGAATTACGAATATTTATGGATACTTAACCGTAAGTATGGGTTACTGGTAACTGAGTTGATCAATTTGACGTTTGGGTTCCGTATTCAGTCAATGACACCATGACTCGTCAGCGTCAATCAAAGTCGTTATGGTGATTAAATATTTAATAACTTTAAATTATGTGTATGATTTTCGTGGCCTTTTTCAGCAATAACTTGTGCAATTAATTATCTTCCATTTTTTCACAAAGCTATGTTATTGTCGGACTTACTCTACAGTTTAGTTTTACTCAAATTGAAAATGGACATTGACATCTAGCCATATTTACTTAAGTTATGACCTTGGCTATACTGGGAACTGTCAAACTAATTATTGTTTCTTTGAAGAAAGCTATGGATATAACGTTTGCTATCAATTTATTCTTGCTTTGATTCAATTTAAGCTACTTTCAACCATCTCAATGTCAATGCGGTGGCTATCGGCTTGCCCTGCTCTGATCATTCATGTCAAGAGATATAAAATTATACATCCAGTGAGCAAATATAAGACTTCCAGTATTATGCTGAACATATACGTATTTGCATTTCAATATGGAGCGACGCGACTCGTGTCCTTCCCACGTACAAACATCTCCAATGCGTAAATCAAAACACTTCACACGTCAAAAGAATAATCTGGGGCGTAGGTTCGTGACAAACTCAAATAAAATGACTTTATTTATTTTTAACTTTATTGCACAATATAACAAAATAAAGTACCTACCAATGACAGACTTAATGCCTAGTAGCTTAATGGCCAACTTTAGCTTGTATTGTTACATTAAAAATAATATGTAGTAAAGCTTGAACACGCCAAAACGTGGGCTCACATTTTTGCTTATACATTTTGGAAAGGGTGGTTAAATTTTATTACTTTACTTAAATTAAAATCGCTATAGTATGAGGAATATATGATACCACAATAGTTGTCAATTGTATGATTCGTTTTCATGATAACGAGCTTTAAACAATAACTGAGCGAAATCACTTTGCACCAATAGAATTGGAAAAGTCGATTAGGCTAAAGAACCTTGTGAAAATGTTAATATATCGAGGATCGATTAGTTTTTGTGTTTTTGAAATGTTGCGGAGACGTCAATGAATGGAAAGACAACCAGAAAGCAGAATAACACGAGATACAAATGAGAAAAAAAAAGAAACTAGGAAAATACAGCGTTCTTACATAAAGACCGAAACCAAATTTTTCTTATGTTGCAAAAAACGTACAAATATCTCAAATTTATGTACAAAAAGAGAAGTCAAGTTAAATTAAGAGCTAGCAAGAGCTTATCTGCTCCCAAAATAGTGGTGCTAAATGAAATTTGTATGCAAAATGTAGGATATTAAAACGTTTGATCATTTTTAACGTATTTGAGCGTGTTAGGTGTTAGACGATGGTTCTATAGAAATACATACTTCAAGCAATACACAAAATAAAAAGTTTGACTTGTATGAGTTGCTAATACATTCCCGAAGATTGCAAGATAAAAATAATGCTAAGTATCCCCATTATTTATTGGTTGAGCCAGCTACTTGTGATTGCATCAAGCGACGCCGTTAATTGATTCGCATAAGGGACATTGACTATAGAAATGTATGCAAGAAACATTTGCGAAAATGACCTAAACCTATTTTAAAGAAGCCACAGCTCACAGTTACTATTTTGGTAGCATTCATCGTGTTGTCATTACACTATAACAGTGACGAAGGGGTATTAACATGATGGACATGCTGACAATGCCAAAAGGGTACTTTTGGCGGATGGTAATAAATGAAGGCGGATGGCAATGGACTGGGCCCATATCAATGAATATTTGAAAAAGACACCCGTTAAAGTTATATTATCAACTTATCCGCAAATAACTCTGGCTTGGACTACTTAAGCATACAGTAATCATGTCGTGCAAAGTGCCTGTGTCCTGGTCATCACGAAGTCTGTGACATGTCAAATCCTGAGGCTGAAATGATAGTCTAGTATATTAGCATGATAAACTATAATATTTTCAATTATATTCAATATATATTTCGCTCCATTAGACCTTTATTTTCTATTTATTTGTAATTTTATGTGCCCACGTTTTGGCGTGTTCAAGCTTTACTTACATGTGATCACTTAATAGACTGAGTTATTCTCGCATTACTAGGGCCCTGGCCTTTTTATCGTGGCGCAATCGCAATTCTGGTAGGTAGATTCTTATTTTAGTTAGAATATTGTAGGAAGAACTATGGAGTAAGATTCGAACACCTTGTAAAATTCAGTTCCTTATACCAAGTCAAAAACGATGCGGCCTTTTAGGTAATACTTTATCAATAAAGTAACAAAAATTATATAAACTGTCGTCTTTCGGGTACACCAAAGCGCCGTAGTCATAGTAAATTAAAGTACCTAGTCCTTGGCTTCATCAACTCATACCGCTCAGCAGCCGCAATGACCATTCTCTAATTAAAATTTGTCTCAAATTAGTCCGGTTACATAACATAATTGCTCCTCATCCAAGAATGGGTGGCCAATGAGAATGACCACACACTTAATTACAGATAAATTATGAATGGATTATCGGTATAAATCAAAATTTGAATTGATTAGAAACGCGAACGCTCTCGATTTCGTTTTAATCAAGAACTTATGCAACTTTAAGGTACATTGTGGAAAATTATTAGTAATATGACCGTTACATTGTAAACAAAATGAATTATTGCTTCATTTTTGTTACTTAATGTTTGTTTTAAGAATTTTAAATTGAAATAATTGAATGCAAATTACCGTAGGGCATTAATCAGCAATGATTTATTGTAAATTATAGTAAACTAAGTTTAAATAATAAATGCGACGTATTTTAATATTCATGTGTTTGATTCCAGGTATGCAAATGGACTCATAGTGCATGTAGTAAGTATGTGTTAGTTGTAAGTAGTGTAGGACTAGGTAATTCTCATACCCTCCCAAGGCCCAGTCATACAAATGAAAAACCTATTTGCCACTGGAATTTGAACCTACATATAGTGTAAGAAATAGAGTTGATTTTGCGTTGTTGGAAAATTTAACTAAACAAAGCAAAAGCGACTCTTTTCCAACTGAATAGGATTTAAATTTCATCGAAATAAGGAGGTACTACGAGTAGGACCTTGGGCCTTAGGAGGTTATTGCTCTTCTTGCTCCAAGAAAAATAAACTGTGTACTAAATTCCTCTTACCCAACATGACCTTATAAGATTAGTAATAATGTATATCAAGGCCAAACTACTTTAGCTACTCCAAATAACGCGTTTAGTTTTCAAATCACTATACTTATAATTTTCATATTTGAAGCTTTATTGTATACCTACAGCCCAAATATTTAAACACAAATAAAAAATATTTAATGAGGATGAAAAGTGTTTATACGCATATTGACTGAATTAAGTTTACAATGGGTAGGGTACTACAAATTTCAACGAACAAACCTTGAAGCTCGGCCGGTACCTCTTGGAGTTCTTGGCTCCGCATTATAATGCTCGTACTTACTTACTGCTGTGGCGCAACGACCCGAAGTGGATCTTGGCCTCCGACACCAAAGACCGCCATGCTACTCTGTCCAAAACCATTTCTCTCCAGTCGACGGCGCCGAGTTCGCTAAGGTCTTTCTGCACTTCGTCTCTCCAATCCCAAAGCACATCGAAACACGCTTCTGCGATTCGGAAATGCTTTAATCAAAGGCGCATTTTAACCCAGCAGCACACTTATGGTAACATTCCATTTCTAACCGCAGCTGCACTTGCGGTACTGAACGCGTCACTGTCATTGTCAATATCCATAGTAAAATGAACAGTAGTGCGTAGTGCAGCTGTCGTTGGAAATGGACTGTCACCTTTAGCCGGATTGGCTCAATATTCGTGTTGTATTTTATAACGAAAGTGACGCAGCCATGTTTACGCCAACTCAACAGCCCTGTGCAGTGTCCAGCATTAGCATAAACCGAAAAAGCATTAAGTAAATACTCACGTGAACTCGAGTGCGTGTTATGATGCCACTTACCGGCAGTCCATATGACTTACCAAACACTCATCTCGTAGGCTGTTAAGTATTTGGCATCGTTCAACTATTCACAAGTATGTAAACCAAAGTAAATAAATAATAGGGTGTAGGTTGCAATGTGTACAATTTTGAGAACTAGCACGGTGAACTTTGAAAGGAATTTATCAAATAAATTTGAGTAGAGTACACTGGGTCACACCTAAAATAACATTAGCGTAACCTTCTTTGATCTATTGATCTACGAAAGGTTTCTTCAGAAATAACGCGGCTCGTTATTATTTCCTGTTAAGTTCCAGTTGTAAAAGCCGACACAGTTGTCAGTAAAATTTTTGCACTGTCAACTGATTAAAGACATTTTCATACTTAACGAGTCTCCCAAGTTGTTACTACTTGTTACGTTAAGCTTCCTATACACATACCTGGTGAACACCTTGCTTTACATAAATAATTTATGCAAATTTAATTAAATTCTGGGTGTATTTCAACGTCTGCTGGGTTAAATAAATAAAAAATATGTTATATATTTAGGTATCAACCCATTGCATTAAATAATAATTACATGCCAAATATTAATATTAAATTCTCTAAACTAAACTAAAATTAAAGCTATTATTGAACAATACTAATTAAATAGGTGCAGCAGAAACGTAGGTCGTAGATACCTACTGAACATTTATTTTAAACAAACTCTAAAATTGCGTAAAATAGATCTAAGGTATTAAACAGGTAAGGTATTAAGGTATTTTGTAATATTATTTATGTATTTTATTTGCTTTTGGATATTTTGGTTAGTTACTTTTAAAACATTACTGTGCATTCCGTAAGTTTGTCTATCTAATTTGCATTCTCCCCTCATCTACTCGAAGGTTAGCTGGAAGAGATCCCTTACAGGGATAAGTTCGCCTTTGTACCTTTATTTCTGTAAATATTATGTAAACCTGTGTTGTGTACAATAAAGTGATTACTACTACTACTACTAAACAGGCTTTTTGCAATTTTAGGTCTGTTCCTACAATAATATTTGTTAAGTAGGTAGTATGGCCAGACATTGAAAATCAACCAGTACATACATTTGTTTTATATTTTATATATTTTGGATAGGTATATTTATTTAGTTTTTGCACCAATTAGTTAATTTAACGTTTCCATTTCTCCACTACCTAAAGGTTGTCTGGAAGACCATCGCTCTTTAGCGCCTGTTGTATACCTCTGTCTTTATGTGTTCCTTTTAAATTTATTTCGAAGTGGTGCAATAAAGAGGAGTCGCCAAGAGTGTGTAGCCAGCTTAAAGTAAAGACCAATTAGCGGTGACTCAGTTCCGCTCAATCGAAAGTGCGAAACCCGATCCAAGGCCTCGGGTAAATTTTACAGCTTATTTTCAACCAATTTCTTTGGCGAATAAATTGCTATGTGATTTTATTTTGGTTCAAAATTTATACCGTCTTTATAGTGATTCAGGTTGACTGGTGCAGAATTAATCGTCTCGGTGGACGTGAGGCTGGTAATATATGGCCCAAGCGTCAAGGGCAGACGTCTAGTGCTCGCAGCTTGAGGCCGTATCGTTGTCATATTTGAATGTCTGATAGTATAGTCGGTGCCCTAACATAAGTACCTATCCGCTTTAAATACGGCTAGTATGGCTGTAGACAAGCGGATTTTGAAGTAGCAAATTACCAACCGTTTTGTACGTACTGATTAAGTAATACGATAATCCACCAAAACATACAACTTAAGCAAGAATTTTTTTTTTCTTTTCATGGTGTATATTTTAGAAAACCACGTTTGAAAAATGTATTAAAATCTATACCTGATCGTAAATAATTATTATTGTACTTTTGTGACCTACCGTATGTGTTACGTATCTATGATTCTCAAAACTTAATCTGCCTAACAAGCTAAATGGTAGGCTATTTGCTAATTTAAAATCCCCTGTATCTGTATTAAAAGGACTTGTGGGACGTATTTTGATTCAATAAGGTATACCAACAGTCAGTAACTGAGTCTACGAGGGTACACTTCGCATCAGAGAAGCGTATGTAACTAGAGAGAACTTAACCACATACTACACTGTCCACCTAATAGTCTAACCAGAATATCTATGTCTTCAGGGATCCTAAATTCACATATGTCATTATGGTTCGTAGGAGCTGGAGGAGAAGTGTGGATGCTACATGTTTTAGTGTCTGTACTTTGCTTCAATAAATTTTAAAGATATACTTACTCTAGCTGAACCGAGTAAAAAGTCCACTGTCACAACAGTTTGGTGCGCTGTGATATATCATTCTGTAATAGATAGTAATGTTTTATTGCAATAAGTGTGACAAATGTATCCTGCGTCTATTTAAAAAAATTCTCTACTTTCGCTTCTCGACATTTTGGCGTGTTGCAGGTTTAGAGTGATGAATAGAGTAATTTTTTGAGAATTATTATACTATTAATATTAGTAGTAGGTATGTAGTAAAGTTTTGGCGTTCATATGCATGTACCTATATAGATGATTGTTTGCATTGATAGAGTTACAAATGGTATCTTCTGCATTGTATACTATCTTGTAGAGTCGTATCTCAAAACTCATCCCCACAGTATCACACACACAGTATGAAATACTAGGATGAATATATAGGATACTGTGACACACAGTATCACAGTATCCTTAACTTCTTGTATTTCATCGAAAAGTTATCATTCGCTGGTCAAAAAAACATTCAAACTTTACATAGTGTGGATACAAACTTTGATTGCCCTGGTATCACCTAACTACAGAAAGCCGCTGGATGACGCCACAGGCTTTGCGTGCGCGGGAGCGGTCGTGAGGCACGCTCGGATGCGCCCGGCTCGAGATACGGCCTAATTGGAAAACCGACGCGAAGGTTAATGAAATCGGGGGGCACGGCAGTGCCCCCGCCAAGTCGAGCGCGAAGCAAACACTGCCGTACCATCCTTTACTGGAACCATTTCGCCGCATTTTCAGGCCCCTATTTGAGAACCTCTGGATAAGACCAGAACGCAGAAATTTTGGTCATCCAGTAAGCTATAATCACATACTTAAAATCCAAAATTTCAAGTCTGTAGGTCATTTAGTTCCGAAGTTAAGCGAAAGCAAAGTTTCGCATTTATGAAACTCACTCATGATCATCAGAATAGAACTAGTACTTCCCATAAACTCAGAGAGCTGAAATTTGGTACAGAGTTAGGGTTTAATGGCCACATAAAGGGAAAACCTAAAAATATTGCAATATCAGTCACGTTTTAAAGATCTAAGAAATGCATAAGTAAGTTTGTAATCCCATATAAATATATGATATTACAAAGTTACTGTTGCAGTTCCTACAAATAGTAGGTTAAAGTAAAGGTACACTACGATGTACGATGTGAGTATGAATGAAGATATGTTTAGTTATGATATGTGTATACATAGTATGGGTATCCGATCTTTCAGAAATTAAACCGTCTAAACCGTCTAAAAGAATAAATAATGAACGCGAATGGGCAATACGAAAAACTGTTGCTACTGTACAAGAACCAGAACCGGAAAAAAAGAAAAGAAAGATTTGTAATAATAAAAAAACTACTCCTAAAAAGAAAAAAATGTGTTAAATAAGAAAATCTAATAAAATAAATCAATATGCCCACGATTCTACAAAAAGAAGTGAAATCCCACCAAAAACATTCTGTAAAAAACTAGCCAAGTCTCGATGGAGCTGCTTGTTTATCTCTAAAAAGTAATGAAATCTAGACAAAGTCGTACCAAGTCTAAGGTTCCTTACTGCGATTTCTTTATTATTATAGTTAATGTTGCGTGACTTGGCCGTTGAAGGGTACACAAGGGTACAAAACCAGGTGCTCCATGACACCATTGCACCAATCTGCCATTGCACCAAAAAGAAGTGTTTGTTTCAGGCTCGCCCATACTAGACGTGCGCGCCGCCGCGGCGCGCCGCCGCCATAAGGAGTCAGCGCGCCGCCGCCGCCGCCGATAGTTTAAAATTCGCGCCGAGACAAAGTCCGCAAGAGTACAAATTTAAAATCAATGGTCATAAAGCGCGTGCGACGTGTCTATCACTACTATTCCGACTGTTCCGTTTTTATTTACATTCATTGCTTGATTTATTTTAACCCTTAAATCGATGAAGTCCACTATAATGGACATCCCAAGAAAAAAAATTCTGCACCAAATATTAAAGCATAGCGTTACTTTCCTCGAATGATATGTTTGTCCCTTTGAATGATATGTTATTTTTAAGTATGAGTATATAAGAAAATTTTGTGAACCATTGTGAACATAAACATAATCTTTTTGACAAAGTCCTACAGAACGCAGAATTTGCAAGGAAGCATCCGACAGACTGACATTTTACCCATATTTCATTTTTTTTTTATATGACAGTATTAAGCAGCGTTAAAATAAAACGTGTAATAGGTTACTAACTGGTCTGTTTATTACGTGGCAATATGATTTACATAAAAATGTTTTTTGTTTATGGGTAAAACAAGTGTAAAAAGTGTAATGTCCAGTATTTTGCCCGTTGTAATTGACAACACGGCACTTTTGCTAAGTCCAATATGTTAGACGTTGCCAAGTATGCGAAGAGTAAAATTATTAAATTTTCTGGTATGTTAGGTGTTTCAAAACATTTTAAAAAGTCATTACTGCCGTATTACGTAATGAACCAAATAGATAAAAAAATATTTTTATGGATTTTTTCCCTGTGGATGTGGTGTGTGTGTGTGCTTGTTTGTTTCCTGTTTGTGTGTGGATTTGTTTTCTTCAAGAGACATACCCGATTTCATTTGAGAAATTTGTTAGGAAAATTTTGATAAGTGTATGCATTATTGTAAAAACCATTGCTTAGATGTTATTGCTTCCTAGGATAACCCGCTGTTTGATTTAATGTTAAATAAATGACGTCAATGACTGGTAAAATGTTACCACATACGAACTATAAAGTTATTCCAAAAATATAAAAATAATAGGTTTACTTCAATTCATTACATAAGTTGGCATTATCAGTAAGTGTATTTCTAATAACAAAATGCAATTATTCTATATTTATTTAAAAAAAAAACATGAATTGGACTAAAAAAAACCTTATGCACGTAAAGTGGGTAGTCTATACTCGGCAACGTCCAAAATACTGGACGTCTTTTCATTACGCGGCGTATCTTTTTATTTACACCGATCCTGGCAACGTCCAACATACTGAAATATGTTTTTTTCATGATATTTCTACAATAAACCAAAAAAAAACGACGTAATACAGTCTTTTTGAGATTTTTCCCGTGTTGATTTAAGAGTAAATCTTGGTTTCTCATTATACGTATATTGAAAAGTTGAAAATCCCACGCCGCCGGCGTTACGCCGCCGCCGTGGATTTTTTCGTGGCGCGCCGCCGCCCGATTTTTTTCGACCGGCGCGCACGTCTAGCCCATACATAAGTATTATTGAAATACGCAGCTTTATCAAGCCTACAATTGACTGGTTATTAAATCAACGTTTTCCAAGTGGCAATTTTCCATCGTCAATGGGTAGCGGTTCTAGCGACAGATTGGTGCAATGGTGTCATGGAGCACCTGGTTTTGTACCCTTGTGTACCCTTCAACGGCCAAGTCACACAACATTAACTATAATAATAAAGAAATCGCAGTAAGGAACCTTAGACTTGGCACGACTTTGTCTAGATTTCATTACTTTTTAGAGATAAACAAGCAGCTCCATCGAGACTTGGCTAGTTTTTTACAGAATGTTTTTGGTGGGATTAAGAGTTGACGAAATCTAGCTAAGGAATAGGTATTAATATTTTTAGATGCTTTTATTGTACGAGCACATATCTATGAACAGTTATGTTGGATTCTGAGTAAATTAAGAGTTTTGTTGTCAAAAAAAAAATAATTAATAGATATTCATTTATTTTATTTCTAATGCTTTGGGATGGGTTATCAGAATCTGGGTAGAATTTAGAATCGTGCTGATGTATAATATAAAGTATTTAAAAAGTAATACAACAAAAGTAGTTACAATAATGTTTAAGAAATCATCCAAGGTATAAATAACATTTTTACGTTTATTAATTTTGGATGAAGTCCTTGTGCAGGTGGTGTAAGGACAACTCTGTAAAAAAACGGTATTGACCATTACGTAATTTTTGGGCATGAGCCCATTTGTACTCATTAGGGTACAAAGGTAAGTCTTCCTTCTACATACCTAACTCCGAGGAAGTTTAAAGTATTGTTTTAGAACAAGTACAAAATTAACACAACTGCAGACTGCAGCTCTTGGGTCGACCCAAGACGCTGTCAATTATGCCTTTATTTACAAGTCGCAAAGGTCACAGATGTGACCTAATCGTGGATCCGCATATATTTCCGCGATTCGTTAGTGTATGCAAAATCAATTAGCTGGAGAAATAAATGTTCCCGCTACCGCGACTTCAGTAGTTTGCAATTGCTTACCAATCTATAGCTGAAACGTAAGTACCAGTTTAACGGTGACCTCTCCGAGTATGTAACCAGTAAAAAACTATGTGCAAGCGTATATCACGCTTATACTGGTTCTCTACAGCCCTCTGATGGTCTTCGCTCAGATAGCAATTGTAATAACATCACAGGAGGCTGTTCTCAAAGATATCCACGCTGTAGGCGGACCATCATATTACAACTAGGTATAGTAGTTGTTACGAATCTCTGGCTTTATTTACAAGTCACCATCATCATATCAGCCAGAGGACGTCTACTGCTGGACATAGGCCTCCCCCAAAGAGTGCCACAATGACCGGTCTTGCGCCACCCGCATCCAGCGAGCAGCAGTGTCTCAAGACGAAAGTCTTCAACCAGTGTGTGTTGCCAGTGATGACATATGGAACTGAAACGTGGCCGCTTACTGTGTGCCTCATAAGAAGGCTCAAAGTCACCCAAAGGGCAATGGAGAGGGCTATGCTTGGAGTCTCTCTGCGTGATCGCATCAGAAATAAGGCCATCCGCAGCAGAACTAAAGTAACCGATATTTACAAGTATTAGAGACTAAATCGTCGTGCTTATGAATATGCTATGCCCTAGCACAAGCTCTATTAATTGGTGACATTATCACCGCTACGTGATATGCTATTTCCGTTTTGAAAATGGAACCGAGCGACGGTTTTACGTTTGAAATGTCGTTGCGAAAGGTCTAGTCTTGCTCTTGTTTCTCTCCGAAGGTTGTGTGTGGGTTTCTTGCAACTAGGCTTTCTTAAAGAATACACTTTATGTCTTGTTGGTCTATTTATAAGCGTCATTGGTAGCTGCTTGAATACAAATCCCTCTGCTCGATCTTTTGGTGCAGAAAGATACTAAGACTTCATGAAACATTAATATTCTTGCTGCCTTTTTGAGGTAAGATAGAAGTACTTACGGGTTTTATTCTTTCCTATAGAAAAGCTTCATTAATCCGCGGTAGGGTCGTGGAGAAACTTGTTTATGCCTTTGTTACCGTCTTGGGTTCGATTCCCGCGTCGTGTCGCCGTTGTCAAACGATGCGTGCCCGATAAATCGCGACTCGACACCTCCGATAAAACAATGGGAGAAAGTTGCCATCGCACGACAAAAATCGCGTTTTAAAGGGTTTCTGCAACGGTACTGTTTACTTTACAGGGCGCGATCGCATGTAAAAGTTACTTTATGTTAATACAGCCACAATATACAATGAGCAGTAAGTAAGTCGGGTAAAATAAGAGGATAAAAACAGCTTAAATTTTATGCTTCATTACACCAAAGCCTAAGCTGTAAAGTTTTATGATCAATTATTTTCGAAACTTAAGATTTTAACATTCGAATATAGCGGAGCCATAAACATCATATTTAATATGAAAAAAAAACAACAATCTTATCTAATCACGCGTCGCGTGGCATTCCGTCATCCATAGTCCATAAAGCAGCTAATAAAGTAATAAAATTTTGAATGAAGAACGACGAAAATCCGAGCGAGCATGCATTCGTGCCTTAGCGTAATAAAGCAATAACGCTACGTCTTACGTAGGCGAACAACGCGCGAACGCGGCGCGGCGCGGCGCGGCGAAAGCGGCCGCCGCCGCGCCGCGCCGCGCCGCGCCGCGCCGCGCCGCGCCGCCTGACATTCGCGTGCAAATCGCGCCGCACCGCGTTCGCAACGAGATCGCTTACGTAGGACACTTCTATGGGCATCAAAGGATTGATTTCGCCGCGCCGCGTTCGCGCGTTGTTCGCCTACGTAAGACGTAGCGTAATTGGTCTACATAGAACGTAGCAAACTATGTAACGAGATAGAATACTCTGCATCTACCGAATGCTCTCAAGAGCTCTTCAAACGACATCGCCGCGAACAACCGGACAAATACAAACACACCTTCCACTGCACCAGGACATTGCGAAGTTGAACATCTCCTGTTTTGGTCAAGTAACCAGTGATTAATACGCGGCGATGTGACCGGGTCCTCTGGATTCCTATTTAATTGTATCTGCTTTCATGCATCTCTCGTCTATGGGAGACATTATCGTTTCAATCGTTTCAAGTCAGACGATGCATTCTGCCCGCTTGGATTCCTCGCCAACATTATAATTAAGATTTCCTTTGGCGTGGCCGATAATCGGTGAATCATCGAGATAAGAAAATTAGCTATTAAATCAAAGACTAGCAATGCTCTTCCATTTATGGAGCAGCACAAACATTCAATGTGTGTGTAGATGGGTTTATTCATGAATGGAAACGTCCTAATTTGTTTAGAAACCTCATAGTTATCAACCTCCTTCGGTTGTTATTGAAACCCGGCCGTGTGCTGCGATTATTCAAATAAGCGTCGAGCATGCATATCGTGGCAGACGGCGGGTACCGTTGCTCTAGCGATGTTACGATTCGACTTCACAAATCGGTTCAAACCGATTTAGGTCTGAAGTCGACTAAATCGACGTGAGTGTTCCGTAAATCGACTTAAGATACGTTCACCCGCTCTAAACGCATCCTTTCATATCTGTCGATGCGTCACTTTCATTTGACATATTGAGGATTAAAATGTACGCAAATCGATTTCAAACCACGAAGAAAAATGTTGCCATGCACATTGCCGCCATTATTGAGTCGAGTCGAAACTTGGTATCTACAGGTAAAGTAAAATGAAACTTATTGTTTATGTCGTAAGGTAAAAAGTAGTGATGTACCGACTATTGATTTGGCCGACTAGCCGACTAGCCGACTAATCGGCGCTCGAATGGCCGATTAGTCGGCCGACTAGTCGGCTAGTCGGCCAGATCATTACTTTCGTGTAGATTTCGGGTGAAAACAATAGTTTTGCTCTTTTGGTTGCGCTATTCATATATTAGCTTGGCTAAAAAGTGTTCTCTACAGGTTCAAAGACCTATGACAAGAATCCTGGTTCAATTTCTGTCTTTCTTTTATTTTGCGATCCTGAGCAGACTGTCAGTACGTACAACTTGTAGGAGGTATTTCCAAGGCTCTATGTCTCGTACGTAGTCGCCATTTAGAACCTATCCCCTGTGGTCAGCGTCTTTACGAGCAACGTGCCCTGTTTATAAGTCTCTAAATTTTGCAATAACATTAATAGTTCCCCAAGGCTCCACCATTAAAAAATAAAAACTGAATTATAATTAAAAAAATTAAGTATAGAACTTGGCCATGAAATTACACGAGAATCAGTTGAGATCGACCTGTAGAAGAAAACACCAGCCCACCACCATACGATAACGATCAAACGGTCAATTATATGTATGAACAAAAGTTTTCACACCCTGAATAGGTATTTTGGTAAAATAGACATAAAACATATGGTAAATATTGAATCTAATGGTTTCTTTTTTTCTGTTTTTCTTTCACTTATAAAGTGCCGACTAATCGGCCATTTTTGCCGACTAGTCGCCGACTAATCGCCGACTACAAATGTGGCCGGATAGTCGGCTTTCCCGACTAGTCGGCGACTAGTCGGTACATCCCTAGTAAAAAGGTAACGTAATTTCGCATGGGCTTAAAGCGATTGATTTGGCGGTATACTTGGATCGGTTTGGCAGTTTTGCGCCGCGTCGATTTGCTAACTCAACGATTCGCGGCAATGACACGAAATCGCACGAGACCGCATGCTCTTTCCTGCTTGCTCGTATAGTGCTTTCCCGTTTTAGCTTTAGAAATTATAAAATTGTGATTTACCGCGCAACAAAACTAAAAAAATATTACAAAACTTTTAAGTCAAAATTTTTGCTGTCGATCGGATCGAACAAAGCGTAAAATTGTCAATTCAATTTCCTCAACTCAAAGACTACGGAGCGCTTTGAACTACCGATACTTACTTAAAAAGTAGAAGTTAAATCGACTTGGCCAAATCGGTTTGCAAACCGATTTGGGTTTAAATCGGAGTCGACTTATTCGGTTTGAAAATTTTTCGATTTGGCCCATCACTACGTTGCTCCTACGTGATCCTAGCGCCTAGCGGCACTGACGCCCGTCATTACCCATCCATTAACTCAGTTTCAGGATGTGGCACACTTTCTCACATAGGTACAACCTATTCGCTATCGACCATTAGCGTGATGACGACTTAACGGGATAATCCTCAAATTATTTTACAAATGACGTAACATACTGATCTCGTATCAAAAACATATGCAGGTCATTGACCGATGGTCCACTAATGTGCTTTTACTTTCATGCCACCGGTGACATCTATCAATATACCGTCGTTAAAGTTGTTCTAATTTATCGGCATATTATGCATAATTGCAACTATTACAAGCCCTTACATTCACATGAGAATAATCGAATAGATTACTGTTTACGCGTCGTAAAAGGCGTGAATAATTACTTGGGCGACGGAAAAAGCGGTCGGATTCCACGACTAAAACGCAAAGTTGTCCTGCACGGGTTGCGATGTTCGTGTTTTTGTTGGGGTAAAAAATATGTCTGTGGAAGGAAGCGGCAGGGTTCGGTTGGGGTTGTGAAGATGCTTGGGGCCTTCGGGCCGGGACTGCGGTCCGTCAGTCTCGCTGTGCTCGGTGCGTACAGCGGTCGTGGAGGGGCGTAGCGCTGCGCGCTCGCGTATCTTCTGTTGTTCGCGGCTAGCCGTCGAGAGCGCACGTGGTACCGGCGACTGATGCTCCGATTCCTACGCGTACACCTGTGACTGCGCAAATATTTGACGTGATGTGAAAGACCATTGTTGGTTCTGTAGTGTTTATCAAGAAGCTAAACCGATTGTGTTAACGTGCTTAGTTCTTGTGTGCTTGTGTTGAAGGGATAAACTATCGTGTTCTGAAGAATTTGTCGGTGCACGAGTTTTGGCGTCGGCCAAAGCGTCCGAATCCACAGTTGGATGAACGCCAACATCCCCGCTGCTAAGGTGAGCGAAATCTGAACCCTCGAATGCAAATCGAATCGAATGTAAATTTACAGGAAACAGCTATAAAACTGATATTTTTCAGGCTTATCTACAGCTTTGCCGCTTATCGGGTCGTTCCGTTCCGCCTGCCTGATAGTTATATTATTAGTACGTCCCATTCTTATTTCTGCTGCGGTTTTACAACTTTATCAGTCAGTTGGGAATATTCCTGTTTACTCTTAATTTTTTGTTTTTATCCGGTTCAAAGGACCAAAAGCATGAAACATCAAGTTAGTGACCAATGCATGAAGACTGCGCTTAATTTACACGGGTACCTACCTATAATATAGATATAAATTTTCCTGCTAAGCATTAAAACTGTTTACCTTATTGTTCATCGCTAATAACAGTCCGTGTTTTCATGATGCGTGAGTCTATTGTCTTACTTCTCAACAATTGTTTAATTGCTTCTCAATGCTATATTATAAATAGTTAACATACTTATCATTCATAACGATTGATGATTGAAATTCCAATAGGTACTTAATTTCAACATTATAAAACACGCAATAGAACGAAATCATTACCGAAGCTAGCGTTATCGCTGCACAATCGTTTGCGTAGACACGCTATGTCGCTATTTCTTTTTTTTTTACTCTGTAACATCAAATAAGTACCTACCTTCTACCCAAGAAATTTTTTTTTTTTTATCTAACCTTAAATTAACAACGGAATAGGAGATATTATTTAGATATGTCCCTGTCCTTAACTTACTGTAATTAACAGATTGCAACGTACATACGCACATTTTTCACACAGTAATAAAAACGTTAATGATTTTTGTGCTGTCTGAGTCAAGGTCGATATAGACCAAGTCTGTTATTATCTATGGCTCGTTATCTCGTCGTTTCAAGGGCACAATTACGAACTACAAGCTTATCTCTGCGCGCGTTGTTTAGTTGTGTTAACTCTTATAAGTATCAGCCTGCTAATCCGATACAAAGCATTTTATTGTTTCGCTTAATGCGTCAACATCGAACGATGTCGGATGATGCGGCCTAAATACAAGTTCTGGGTAATGCTAATTATCATATTTAATGTAGGTAGGTACCTATGTACTCACTTAATGATTTAATATTAACTGAACTAACATTTCAGCCTACTCTTCACGTGGAGATCGAATTCAAAGTGCAAGACTTTAGTGCCAATTTATTAACAGATATAATTAATTCACTCATTTTCAAACCTCATTTTCCTTCCTACTATTATTTCACAATTTAAGCCAACATCATAATCGTCTTTATTCGTTGCAACCATGGTGTCATTTGTAGTTGAAGCGTTTCAATGGAATCAAATAAAATATCAGGATTTCTTGAAAACGTGGCTTGTGGTTTTACATAGAATTTAAAACAACACCTAAATTACCTAAGTAGGTTGTTTAGAAATTAGAAGAATATTATTAAAGACATGTAATATTTTTGTCTGCTCTACGATTAGGCATACAAAATAAAATTTGGATCACTTGTCCAAAAGGACGCTATACGAATAAAAATGTATTAAATGCGCTACGATTTTCGTTAGAAGGAATGGGATTAGCTACTCCAAACCGGTGAAAAGATATCCGTCTATGTGATGACAAATGATAACTCCTGACTCCTGCTGCCGATTAATTCTTATCGGCGATTCCGTCAGACAGCGCGCCGCGTACGTGACTCCCACAAGGGACCTTTACCTCCCTGGTCACGTTTGACACACTCTCGAACAGGAGCTCCTAAGTCCAAAACAAACCCAACTTATTAACGAGTATTTGCTTACATCACTATTACTGAAATACGCCGAGTGCCATCCTTATCTAGCAGGCGTATGCATTTCTCTAGCTTTCAAGTGCCGGCGCCACTGACTCAGGGAGCGCTTCAAAAAATCCGACCTCCCCGAAATAGATCGAACGTGACTACCCCTGGCTTTTTTCGTCTTTGCGAATCGTCACTCATTCAATCGGAGGCGGTTGGCCTTTTGCCAGGACATCACGGATGCCAAGGTTTGATCCACTTTTACAATCGAGCTTGGGGCAGACGCGAGTTGTATTTGCAGAATAAAATCGCGTCATTTACAGTGGCAACGGTGCTTGACCCGGTGTCGGACGCCCATAACACTATATTTATGCTGTCCACATTGCAGTTGCGGTGAAAATAACTTGTTAGCGATTTTATGGTGACACGTTTTGCATCTGGGAGTTTCGGACGTGCAACTAAATCTGCAACCTTGCAGTATAGGTAGGTGCAGCCCCGTGTTCTGGCGTATTTCTCAGCAGTTGCAGCGTGCCGGCTCTCTCGGTGCTGGGACTGTTGGGACTGCTGGGATTGGGGCTGCCCCAATTAGTTCCGATCATGAAACCCTCGATCTGGATAACTCAACTAGCGCCGTACTACCTAAACAAAGCGAGACCAGAACCAACGACCAGCGCATACCTAAAAATAACTACCGTCGTGTAAAAACAATAAAAGGAACGGCCAAAGATACAAACCTAGAAGGAATTGACCAAATGAAATATCTCCATGCCTGTTACTTTAAAACAACAACGCAACCTGAAAACGTAATCTGTTACTTAAAATCAATTAATGACGAGCACAACTACACCGTCGAGCTCATACAATCCAAGCATGAAAATTACAACTCCTTTAAAATTGGGATCCCGTCTTCAGTGTTTGACTTATTCCTGAAAACCACTACATGGCCCGTCAACATATGTGTGTCTCCATGGAGGCCCTTTTTATTCGAAAATAAACGCAAGCAACATAACTTGTAGCTTGCACTCAACCGGACCGCAAACGACAGGGTACACAATTCAAACTAACAATTTCACTGTGATTCATCAAAACATCAACAGATTAAAGAATAAAACCTACAAGTTAGAATGCGAACTGCAACTGAATAATAAAACCGACGTCCTTTGCCTATCCGAACACTGGCTCACTAAACAGCAACTGGAGGCAGTGACGATCATGAACTTCAAACTCACCTCGAGCTTCTGCAGGTCCTCGAGGAACGGCGGCGGAGTATGTATATACTCGAAGTCTTCCCTACTCACCCTGGAGCGCCTGGAAGTCGCCGAACTTAGCAAAGAGATGAACTTAGAAGCGTGTGCCACGGAATATGTTGGTCTAGGCTTGATAATCGTATGTATTTACAAACCTCCCCCTCAATCGGGCCAAGAGAATAATTTTCTTGTATTTATCTCGAAATTGCATGAACTTTTGAACCTTCCTATATTAAATCAATACAGAGTACTAATTTTAGGAGATTTTAACATTGACTTATTAACTAAAACCAATGATAAGAAAGTACTACTCGACTTAATAAAATCAGCAGGTATGAGATCATTAGTTAATTTTCCTACCAGAATTTGCAAAACAACACAAACATGTATAGACCATGCCTATACCAACATTCCCGTGGCGGACGTCCTATGTGTCAAACCGTATGAAATGTATGTATCAGATCACAAATGTATATTCGTATCGTTAGAAACTAAGAAGTTACTACAATTAAATAGCGTTATATTAAAACGAGTATTTTCGAGTATGAATGTCGACGAGTTCAATGGTAGCTTATTATTTTATGACTGGGACGCATTGTTACTTAAACACAAATGCCCTAATAAAACCTTTAACTCGGTATTGGACGTTATAATTCATTTTTTTAACATACACTTTCCCGTAAAAAAAATCCCTGTAAAAAAACTATCCAAATCCTGGCTTAACGAAAAGGTGGTAGAAGCCCGAAAACTAATGCGTGAAACTAAAACTAAGATTTTATTGAAACTGTCATCAAACGACAACTGTGAATATCAGGAACTAATCTCTGTCGAAAATAACTACGTCAATGAACTAGGTAAGGCTCGCAGGGACTATGTAAATAAGTCAATAACAAATAGCAACAACATATGTCGCACGGCATGGCGAATAATTGCCTCTGAGACAGGTAAGTGCGACGGCAAACGTGATGCGCTAGATATTTTGATAAACAAATCAGCTGGCCGGTCAGATAAGCAGCGCGCAGCCACAGCGGCAACTCAGCTAAACCGGTTCTATGTTGATGCGAATAAAAGTGTCAACACGCACACCAGCATTTCAACTGCGCTTGCCTATCTACGTAAGTACATCGCTAGGCACGCACACATTATTAGTATCGAACCATGCTCGCGGCAACAGATAATAAGAATCGCGCAAAAAATCAAACGTAAAGACTCGCAAGACATTAATGACATGACAACTAAATTTCTAGACATAATACCGCAGTTTCTTTACAGTATACTGTGCGACATATTTAATAAATGTGTTGACTGTGGGGTCTATCCTGCTAGTTTAAAAAATGTAAAAGTACAGCCAATTTATAAAGGCAAGGGAGAAATGGATAACGTAAAACACTTTAGACCCATATCCCTAATCCCAATCTTTTCAAAAATATTCGAACGCGTGTTGAGCGATGTACTTATGTCGCACTTCAATAAAAACAGGTTAATGAACAAGCAACAATACGCTTACCAACCCGGTAGATCGACTATCGATGCTGCCCGTGACGTAACATCTAGGGTCATGAGTCATCTAGAGGCTAAACGGCAAGTCGCGGCCATATTCTGTGACCTTTCGCGCGCCTTCGAACTGGTGCATCATCCACTCCTCCTGGCGAAGCTGGACCACTACGGTGTGACAGGCAACCTTCACCGCATGATCGCATCGTTTTTTGATGGCCGCAAACAGCTGACTTCTGTCAAGGGAGAACGATCGGAGCTCCTGGAGCTGGGAGACAGTGCCGTGCCCCAAGGTTCTATAATGGGGAATAACCTATTCCTCATCTTAATGAATGATCTTTCTGAAGCATCCAACGAAGCAGAGTTCGTCCTTTTTGCCGATGACGGTTGTGTTATTGTCGCTGCCGACAACTACGACCAACTTAAACTAAAACTGGGCAGAGTGATGGACCAGGTCGCGGCGTGGTTCGCAGCGAACGGAATGGCCCTAAATATCGAGAAAACCAATATTGTCCACTTCGGCCTGCGTGGGGCGAGAGAGCACACCCTTAATATCACCTGCAATGGCCTACCTGTGCCGCAAGTGGACATAGTCAAATATTTAGGGCTGACTATCGACTCAGGTCTATCGTGGGGACCGCACATCGATGCGCTGTGTGACCGCCTCGCTGCTGCCTGCTTCGCGCTCACTAGACTGCGCCCAAGTTTGCACACCGACAACGTCAAGAAGGCATACTTTGGATACTTCCACTCCATATTATCATATGGTGTAGATCTTTGGGGTGACGCCGCTGACCGTGAAAGAGTCTTCAGACTACAAAAGCGCGCAATCCGTGTAGTAGCCGGCGTCAAATGGGATCATCCAGCCAAAAAGCTGTTCATAGGTCAAAAAATCCTAACACTACCTTCCCTTTACATCCTCGAGGTAGCAAAGCTGGTGATATGTAACCTAGAACAGTTCCAATCAAACGCTGATGAACCCAAGTATCACCTCAGGCGCGGCCAGGAGCTCCGCGCTCCTCGAACGCGGTTGGCCAAGGCAAAAAAGTGTCTCAACTACATCGGTCCTAAAATCTATAATCAAGTCCCCGATGACATAAAGACCGCTAGAAACAATAACTTGTTCATATCAAAACTGAAATCTTACTTAGTCTCTACTGCGTTTTATTCGTTGCGTGATTTCTTAAGTAAGTAAAAAGTATGTACCTACCTAGTTATTAAAAAAAAAAAGTATAAAGTCGAACCACTAACTGTCTACATTCATACTCGACAAAAATAAGCATGTGATATATGTAGATGTAGGTACCACAAAATTATTGTTTTATATGTGTGTGATTTACTATTAATAATTGTGATATATTTTTATGATGTGACGTGTAAAATTATTATTTTATAAATAAATTAACTATAACTATAACTGAAATTAGTTTTACGAGTGACGGCCGCGGCTATGACGCGGGTGCTGCACGCATCAAACGCGAGGCAACTCATTGTTACGTTTATTAATAGTTTCTATGAGCCGTTTACATTACACTCGTGTATTATGCCGGCTCTCGTTTCGTTTTCGTAACCTCAGCCTGTATTTTGTAAGCGGATAATTACTCGCAGCGACTAAACAAAAGTAATCTCCGACAGTTTCCGATTGGTCAAGCGAGTCTTTTGTTAATCCTCATTTGAAAAGAAATGCATTTAATGTTCTTCGGTCGTCGTCTTGCTAAATCAATATTGACACAATAGAAGAAGCTGTTCGAATACGAAGTGCACATTGTGAACAAGGATATTTATTGATGTCATGAGGCCAGCAGCTGTCGAACAAAGCGCTCGCTCCAACCAAAATAATGCTTAATTATTCATGTCATGTCGCCAAAAAAGTGAAGCGAGAAATTCATGGTGTCCGGGCACAGCCGGGCGACCTATTCAGGCTTGACTAATCGCACTAATTAGACACCGATTTGGTTTCACTTTCTGATCCCATATCGAGTCTCAATTTCGTTTAATCCGTGAACAGCCTTGTGTCAGTTTTAGTTTCGGCAAATCAATCTCCCAGCTTTACCTCATTTGGTGCGAGTTGAATAATTATTTGCAATTAATTTGTTTGCCGTGGCACAAAAACTATTGAGGTCTCATTTGTTTTGGCTAAAGATTTAATGACTGTAAATATTGGTTAAGAGGTCGGTTATCGGTAAAAACGTCGAACCGACGACAATGCGCGCAAGTAAAACAGACAATCTGGCGCTCTTCCGAATAAAATGCACTTAACATTTTAGTGTTGCATTGACACCAAAATGTCACGCGGTGTAGGGCCACGGGCCGGACGAAAAAGTGGACAAGTGTGATGGTGCTAGAAAATCGGAACAAGACGATTCGTATATGGAAGCAAGAACTGGTCTTTTACCATTGTCGAAGTTGGATAACGGTTTTCATGGGATAAAAAACCGTCCCAGTGTTTCCATCCTGCGTAATTGGCAGGTTTCATTCGGAATGCTGCCTGGCGAACACACATCCCAAAAGGAAAGACAGAATACCATAAAAGGCCAAACCGATGCCCGTATTTTAAAATGTAGTTTCAATTAATCATCAACATACTCGTAGAGAGGAAAATGCTAATTACTTACTTTAATGCCTTGTCTATTTTATTACTGCGAATAGGTATTACGTTGGATGTCGAAGAACGAAATGACCATTTTACTAGATTTATTACGATGCTTTAATAGAATAGATTTATTACTATAAATAAATTGATTTGTCATATGATTTATGGAGGCTGAGTTATTTAGTAATCAGGTTTGCACCGTTGTCTAATATCCATGCCGATCGATCACAGTCTAATGGCTTTTTAAAAAGGCTTGAAAACGCGTCTAAATCCCTGTCGGTAATGGCGTTGTATCGCGGTCTAGATATTTAAATGTCGTGACATTTATGCCCCAGTCACTTAGGCGGCGTGTTTTAACGGTAAAGTTAATCATAATCCAGGTTCTCGGTAATAACAAGCTGTGGCAGCCCCTTAAACCGGGAATGTGTGTTAAACGCTTCTAAACCGCTTCCGAGAAAGTCTACCCTGGTTTCTATTACATACATGGAGAAAAAATGTTAAGGGTTTCTAGGCTACTTGACACTCGCTGACTTGTTTATTCAGACTCCTTACGTCAATAAATTTAAAGATCTAACCTATATACATCGAACTATTTAAAATTGGTAGGTACGTTTGTTGTGTCAATATACTTTTATCTGAGAGATCATCAACCTAACGCGGGAACACATTAGAGCAGACAATTAGCGGTTTGTCGCGAACACACAAACTGTTTGCACAATTGATTGTCTACTGTTATCGTTCCCACCATTCTCGGCTCGTAACTAACGCTCGTAACAATGTAAATAACATTCATCGAGCATTTGTGTAAGTTTACAAACACTCAACTTTCTTTTACTTCAGTCACTCAACATTAGGCTTGTCAATGCTCTTAGTTACTAGAAAGTGTAAGTTAAAGTTTACATTCGCCATTACCTTCTAATGTTACTTTCGTTTTTTGCCATCGTTTTTGATACGGCCGTGAGATTTTATAACGCGATCTTACAATGCAACGCAAAAACCTGGCTAGTCAAGCTGAGACGCACGAGCTCTTTTATGGTATCATTGAAAAAACGGCAGCTGGACCTCCCCATATTAGTGCACTCACGGCGAAAGGTGTCGCAACCTGCACCGCCTTACTAGCATACGAATAACCCTTGTAAATTAAGTCGAGCTGGAAGTTCCTAAGGCAGAAATTAATTTACCTGACACTGCAACTCAGCCGATTAATTGCCTAAGTGGCCTGTATCCGTTTCGGAATAGAGTACGTTTTCGTGTGGTGTTCCAGCGATGTTAGTGCTAAGCAATTAATTAAAAACACATAAAGATTTTTCTACGAACAGATTAGCTGCGAGAAATGAGAGAAAATTCCTTTTTATGGGGCCGAGCGAACTTCGAGACCGCATTTGCAGAATTCTTTATACTCTGGCGATGTCGCGATGGATGTAAGTTAGTGTTTGTTCGCGAATCGCTTTGCTTTATTGGACACAATGTTTATTAGCCTCGTCTGTAGTTGACATGTTTATGGACCATAAGTCACATACATCTAAATCACAAATCATCGCTTCCTCGATTGCTCATCGTACACCCACAGGCAGGATTGGAGAAACTCGTGAAATATTGCAGTGCATCCATTATTCATTAATTAACCCAGTATTGCTGACTCCATATCTGGTCCTAGGCAGTAGTTGCGCTCATCACTTAGACGCAGGACATCTAACATTTCAGGAAGCTCTCGCAAGTCGTGTATCAGTTATTTGACACTAGTAGTTGGCAATAAATACCGCCGTTTCTCAGAGACTAAGTATTTCTAAATGGTCAACGTGAGACATGCTCATTTTGCCTTCCGCATTCTGTGCTCTGTAGTGTAAACCATTTTAATAGAGTGTCATATTATTTTTGTTTTATTATTTCGATTCACATTTCGAGTTGTTATGCAAACTTACGAATAACAACAATATTATTAATTCAAGAAACTTCGCAAGACTTTTCCTCTTAACGTACGTGTTAACCTGAATCACGAACTCTTTTCATTTTAACAAAATGTAGTTGGCCAAGGTTCTAGGACAGCAGTTCTTGACCTTTTTCCATCCACGGACCCCTAGGAAATAAAGCACAAGTCTAAGGAATAAAAAAAAATCAGCAATACATTTCAGACCGGTGACAACAGGTGAGACTGCGGCGGACCCCCGTACATATAGCTGAAGTTCTAAGGTCCGGTTTTCTAAGGGGACCTTGCACTTTGGAGACAAAGCAAACCGCTTGGAACAGATGTTCCTGGGGGTGATCTGAGCCGATTAAGCCCGGTTGCCAAGAGGTTCCCCCCAGCAGGTGGGCAGGGGAGGGGGGGGTGAAATTGCCTCCGGCGCGCCTCACTCTAAGCTTTATATCTGCATACATCTCGCAACTATATCAAGTTTGGTGTCTTTTTCGTGTAATACGAGGATGAAGAATTCATTTCTGTGCCTAAATTTTTACTCACCCATACAAAAAAATCGAGAAATTCAAAAATCAAAAAAAATCTTCTCACTTTTTTTTTCGAAAATCCTCTACAAAATTAAATATATGAGGATTATCTCTAGAAAAAAAATACCTGTGAATAGCCCAGTTATCATACTATATAGAATAGTAACCATGTCAAACATTTTTCGTTTATAAATCTGTAAAAAAAAATGTTTTGTGTCGCGCGGCGTACCGTGCTGAAGTAGGTACCTACTCGCATTTAGTTTAGGCACGCGTTCGCTTTAAAACTTTATTCTACATACGCAGGTAGGTACAGAAAGTAAATATTTAAAAAAAAGGGGATTAAAATACGATATATCTGAATATTGGATTATCCTATGCAGAATGAGTTGTCTACCTACTATATAGGGGGGCTACCGCCAATACCAAAAATCGTCAATTGCGGGCAAAAATGACAGCTATAACACGTTTTCTTACCGCGAAGACAGCCGTCATCGAGCGGCCCGTTCGAAAGACGATTATGGATCGAATATCGTTCCATAGACCTACCGCGAAACGGAATTTTCGGAGTTTTAGACAGCACGAAATTCGTAAAGAACTGTCAAAACACACGTTACCTCAAGAGCTAACGTTGTTATTTCGTTTATCACAGTGCTGCCAGATAACTCACCTTTCAGCTTTTTATCCCGTTTTTGTGGCAGTGAATCCGCCCAGTACTTTGCAATAATTTTGAATGTCCTCAGTTTTTGAGGACTGCTGCGGGATTATTAAATAGATATTTGGGGATTATGCTCGATCAACTCGCGGTTTCAAAGCAGTGCTCCTATTTTTTCAATTTCATGGCCTGGCAATTTCACAACTATCATAATCATGTATCATGCCCTTCGTGTATCTTATTAGTATAGTTGATTGTGCTGTGCTGAGTGAAATTGTACTGTTTGTTTGTGAATAACAGAAATGTTTCTGTCGCAAGAGAACCGGGCTGAAGAAACCCGGCAACAAGCCGCTCGTATTACTCATGGCCACAGACTAGCCGAGGCGTAGACGTGGCCTACGATGGAGCGAGCTCGCCCAGAAGGTGCCTGTTCACTCTTGATTTGAAGGTTGCCGGGTTATAAGAACACGGAAATATAGACGCCGGCAGGGAATTCCATTCCTTGGCAGTGCGCATAAGGAAAGTAGAAGCAAAGCGCTTCGTGCGAATTGGTGGAATATCTACCATGTAAGGATGGAAACCGGCCGTGCGTCTAAAAGTCCGATGGTAGAATGGGGAGGGTGGAATGAGCTCGTGTAGCTCTTGGGCACACTCCCCGAAGTGCAACCTGTAGAATACCGACAGGCTGGCGACTTTCCGCCGATGGGCCAAAGACTCAAGCTTAGCCGTTAGCTTCTTGTCGCCAATCATCCTCCTAGCTCTGCGCTCCACTGAGTCCAAAGCGGCGAGTTGGTATTTAGCTGAGCCATCCCACAGGTGGCTGCAATACTCCATACACGACCGGACTTGAGCTTTGTAAAGTGTTAGAAGCTGTCCAGGTGTGAAGTATCGCTTCACCTTATTTAGGACGCCCAGCTTTCTGGCCGCAGTTTGTGCTTTAGACTCAATGAAACTGCCGAAGCTGAGGACTGAACTCAGCTCCATGCCGAGGAGTTCCAGGCTGTCGGTAATAGGTACAGATGCACCCCGGAAAGAAGGAGTCGGGTCGAATGGACTCCGTTTTGCGGAAAATAGACACGCCTGCGTTTTGGAGGCATTGAACGTGACCAGATTGTCATCACCCCACTGGGAAACGAGACTAAGGGTCAAGCTCATTCGCTCAACCATGGCCTCTCTCTGTGAACGTATATCCTCCCTGCTGTCCCTTGCACTAGCCAAATATCTCTCAACAACCGTACTGTCATCTGCATAACCTACAATGCTGGGTTGCAGCATGTCGTTAATGTGGAGCAGGAAAAGGATTGCGGAGAGAACAGACCCCTGAGGAACACCGGCGTCAATGGCCATGAGGTCCGAAGAGTAGCCATCAATAACTACTCTGATCGACCGTTCTCTCAAGAAATCAGATAGCCAGCTACAGAAATCAGCAGGGATGCCGTAAGCAGCAAGCTTGCTAAGGAGACTTGCGTGCCAAACCCTGTCAAAGGCCTTCGAGATGTCCAGTGAAACAGCAAGCGCTTCACCGTTCCTCTCGATGGCCTCGCCGCAGCAATGCGTGACATACGCTAAAAGATCCCCAGTAGACCGACCTCGGCGAAAGCCATATTGACGGTCACTGAGCAGATCATTTGCTTCGAGGTATGCCAGCAGCTTGCCGTTAAGTACCCTTTCCATGACTTTACAGAGCATGGAGGTAATTGCGATTGGTCGGTAATTGCAGGGATCAGCACGACTACCCTTCTTGGGTACTGGCTGCACGTTTGCAAGCTTCCAGGATTTCGGCACCGTTCTTTTTTGGAGAGAGAGGCGGTACAGGCGTGTCAGTACAGGAGACAACTCAGGCGCACACTGCTTTAGTACACGTGCAGGTATACCGTCTGGTCCATTGGCCTTATTCACGTCAAGATTCAGCAGAGCTCGGCGTACCTCTTTTTGATGTATAGCAATTCTCTGCATAGAGGAACTGCATTGAGGTAGCGTAGGTGGAAGTTTTGAGCCTGCATCTAGACGTGAATTGCTCGCAAACAGAGAAGCAAACAAGTTAGCTTTCTCTGTCGCGGAGTGGGCCAGTGTCCCATCAGGTTTCTGCAGAGGTGGCAATGTGGGTCGGCAGAAGTTGGATTCGACCGCTTTCGACAGGGACCAGAACCGCTTGCTACCAGGAGGGTAGGAGGCGAGTTTGGCCCCTATTCGACTGACGTGGTCGAATCGAGCCTTTCGAAGCACCCGTTTGCAGGACTTGGCAGCTGAGTTAAGGCTTTTTTCCTCGCGCGAACCCTCTGTGCTCCAGCTTTGGTATCGCGGGCTAGTACCCAAGCCTGGTATGCAGACTGCTTAAGGGCCTCGGCTCGAGCACAGTCCGAATTGTACCATGCTCGGGTCTTGTGATCGAGCGATAGGTCGGAGAACGGAATGAAATATTCCATTCCCTGCCGAATCACATCCGCAACAGCCTCAGCAGAACACGAGGGGTCACCCGAAGCCCAACATCTTTATTTATATATTTAATTTATATTTGTATATAATATATATCACTTCCAGAAGTTATTTGTTAATGTAATCTACAATCAGAAGAATAACAAGTTATCAGAAATCATCTAAACATACTTAAAAATCCTAAAAGCTGCATACCGCTCTTACAATGCAGGTACGCCGCGCGACAAAAAACATTTTTTTTACAGATTTATAAAAGAAAAATGTTTGACATGTTTACTATTCTATATAGTATGATAACTGGGCTATTCACAGGTATTTTTTTTCTAGAGATAATCCTTATAGTTTTAATTTTGTAGAGGATTTTCGAAAAAAAAAGTGAGAAGATTTTTTTTGATTTTTGAATTTCTCGATTTTTTTGTATGGGTGAGTAAAAATTTAGGCACAGAAATGAATTCTTCATCCCCGTATTACACGAAAAAGACACCAAACTTGATATAGTTGCGAGATGTATGCAGAGATAAAGCTTAGAGTGAGGCGCGCCGGAGGCAATTTTCCCCCCCTCCCCTGCCCACCTGTTGGGGGGAACCTCTTGGCAACCGGGCTTAATCGGCTCAGATCACCCCCAGGAACACCTGTTTCAAGCGGTTTGCTTTGTCTCCAAAATGCAAGGTGGTGGACCTTAGAACACCGACTAATATGTAGATGTGGAAGGTAGAGTTGTGCTAGGCGTGGTAAGCGGGTGCGGATGCAGGAGCAAATAATAGGCACCAAGCGTTCGTTTTCGCACACTGATTTAATGTCTGTAACGACACACAATACACGTCTATATAAGATAGAATGAGTGAGAGCGAAAGCCAAACAATTATTCAGAAATACATATTTACAGAAAATAGAAAAAGCAACTTAGTATGACAGCCACGATAACAACGTTCGTCTCTAAGGGCTTTCTGCGCCTGCGGAAAACGGGCGCAATACATCGCTGTCAGCGCCGCAGCCGAGGGCGGATCGTTAGACCGTTCAGCACGGCGCGTAGCGCTTACAGCTGCTCTAGGATTACTTACACAGAACAGAGCTCATACATGTGAAAATTATCTAATAATAAAATCGGTCACTCTGTCCGCGGGTAATTAAATATACGTATTTGGGATTTATCATAAACTATACATTCATCCCTACAATATACTCTCGGACCCAGGTTAAGAAACACTACTGTTCTAGAAAATACATGAAGATCATTACCGCGGCCTTAGTAAAGCGAATGTCATCAGCAAATTCATCACGTCTCATGACAAATATAGGATTTATGCTTTTGTTTTGAAACGTTTACGATGCTCTCGTGTTTTGTAACTAAAAGTGCATCTGTGCCAAAATACGTCGTGGCTAAACTAAAATTAAACCAGTGTTACAAGTGTTAAATTCGCTGCACAAACACAAACACCGTCGCTGTTGGTGTCAGGGAGGATAAATCAACACGTTCCCTTAGTTAACTCCTGACTTTTGAACTCGAATACCACGAATCTACGGCCAGGCCGTGTCTCGTGTTCGAACGGCTCGGAACGGTGTAATGATCGCATGAACCGCAAACCCATTTATACCGATGTCGGTGGGTTGTCGTGTTGTGTTGGCCCCGTCGGTCACGACGGCGACACGACACTCTCACGACACTGGCAATTAACACGAGCGCAGCGGGGGGTGAAACCCGTTGCTGAATAACAGTGTCGACTTTGACATGGTTGTATGTTTTGCGATGGAGCTCTAATTTTGGAACTGTCCTTGGGCTACGACGATGAATCACATGTCTCGGCGCGTTTATGTTACACATTTTATTAAAAATTAATTACCAGTTTTCCTAATATGTTAATTTATTCTCAGTGAAATACTTTTATGATAGCTTAATTATATTGGTTGTTAATTAGGAGATTTCCATCGAGGACCTTACATAATGTTGTTATTAATTTTAAGACATTCGAGTATAATAAGCACCAGAAACGCCGATTTCTCTGATCTCTCTTAGGTAATCGTAATTTTATTGTTTCATACACTGGATGCACAATTTTTATATTTTACATTGGTCATTGAATCGCTTTAGACCACATTTTGGCTGCTAATCTAGCTACAGTTCGTTTTTTTTTAGCATTAGAAATAAGGTAAACAATCTTGATATGTCTTTTAATTGAAAAACACATTTTAAAAATAAGTCACGGCAAATATGTAACAATTATGAATCTAAAGGTGGCCACTGACGAGCCTTCCAACAGTCCAAATAGCGTGGCTGCAATCCAAAATCGGTCCGTGAATGTCAAAAACGTACAATGTTTAATATTAGGATGCCGTCCATTTGGATGAATCCATTGTAACGGCATCCATTTGGAAGGCTCGTCAGTGGCCTGCTTAATACGAACTATTATATTCTCCTGCTTTCATAAGTAATAGTTATTGATTTCTAAAAAGCGTTTTTCAATGAAAAGACATGCCAAGATCGCTTACCTTCTTTCAAGTTCTTTCTAATGCTAAAAAAAACGAATCGAAAAAGCTATAGATAACGACGACCTTAAGAAATTTAAGTTTGGTCATATACCTAGGTAAAGTCGCTGCACAAAAGTCTAACGCAAAGCTATGAAACTTTTATACAATTACTTGTATACGAAAATATCAAAATTTGCTTAAATATACAATTTAAATAAGCCTAAACCAAGGCAGACAAGGTCAGGTCTACGCCCTCAACCTGCGAGTCTTCGCTTGACAGTGACGGTCAGTGACGGACCGGCTGTCAATTCGATTCGAAAATATTATCGATCAATCAGTTAACGCTCGAGGTGAAATTTAGACCGTCAAGGTGCAAAGAAAGAGGATTTCTTATGTATACCTTGGCCCTAATATTAAAAAGAATCTAAAAGAGTTCATATAACACTTTCAACTGTCGTGTTTTGTACACATATTTAATTACACAAACGACCCGTAGACCCGTTTGTGTAATTAAATATGTCTACAAGAGTTCGTTAGCAAGTTTACATGCTCTTTTTGCACATGGCACTGTATCTAAATTAGTACGTAAGTGTGACAGAGAGGCAACCCGTCGAACGTGATTCGCGGTAGGCCCTCTGTATTGAACCTTATCCCGATATCGCAGAAAATTACAAGGGTCGTATTGCAACATAAGTAATCACAGATACAAAGTTTCTTCAACGGTCGTTTGTTTCTTTTATCCAGAGAACGAACAATGTCCCTATTTGCAGGCAATGCATGTTTCTTATCACCGCATCCATCATGGATATTAGGTACAAACGATAACTCGTTATTGAAAACAGATGAAAGTCACGAGGTACTCTACTCCCAATTATTCAATTCGCTGAATGTCGAGCCGATGACATGCGGGCTCCAAATGATACGGGAGCATTTGAATAAACAAATTACTTGCCTCTCCACTGATGTTGATTTATAACTCTAGCGCACGCCCGCGGCCTTGCCTATATACATACAACAATACTGAATCGAACCTGGACGACTTATCGTTTGAAATGTGACTTCCTGAGTTGTATATTTAGATTGCGTGCCTTATTGCTCTTTATTTTAAGATCGATATTACTTGAGCAGTGTTGTCAATAGTTCTATCCTTGAACGAACCTTGATCCTTGGTTTGATTGTGTCAATAGGGCTTGAGTATCTCGTATTCATTACTTCTAAAGTCTACAAAGAAATAATAAAAAAGTACCATAATAAAAGATTGTTTATAATATTTCCATCATTTAAAATACCTCAGTGAAACCATACTCCTAAAACTATTTATGTTATCTGTAGTAAAAGCTCAAAATAGTAACTTGATACCTATCTCGTTGCAAGACGAACTGACTGCTGTATGCACAGCCAGAGTTACGACAAACTCCGTCATAACATTACTAAAGTTTCATTTAATTAAACTTGTTTTATTAAGATGTTTCGACTTGACGATCCAACTAAGACTCTGCTGCTTTCTGATAAGATTTAAAATCTTCTTGGATGTGAAACTCGGGGGAGCGACCCACTTCCCGCATGGGCATTAAAGTTCCTTTGGGTAATGAATGGAATGAATACAGAGTATGTTTGAATGGCTGTTTAGTTCATCAAGTCTTTTGTAACTAGCTTCTATGGGTTCATATTATATGCTAGTTGAATTTGCAACGTACTACGTACTTGATTCGCAGTTTGCTCATTTGTCGGCCAGAGATTTATTATGTTCTCTGTTTATTGAAGAAAGTATAACTTGCAAAATTGATTCAAATGTGTTTCATGCGTTATAGTGGAATGGACTTCATTAATTACATATTCTTCTTATCTCTTAATCTTTTTACCTGGGTGCACGACTGCAAAGACACGCGGTCTATAAGGAAACGCTTTTACCTTACCACTCCGAATATAAATGTTTCGGGCACTTAATCAAGTACTAACTCTACGCTAAACCCACGCACTGCGTCCTTGGAAGCTCTCCAAACTTACAAGGACGTACGAAAAACCATGTCTAAAATGGATTACCGGCTTTGATTCGCCATTTACATTACATCTTAGGAAGAATGATGACATCCAAGTACCTCTCAAAGTACAAAGAACACGTTTTTAGATGTGCGGGCCTTAGCCAATGTAATCCGCTTCCCCGAAACGGTCGTCAACCTTTGGCGTCGCAAAAAATGTTCCGTTTTAACAGCATTGTAGGTAATTATTCGCGCCTACATCGGGGTAAATTATACGCCTCGATCGTAAGGCACAGTAAAGTTTTAGATAGCTTTGAACAGTCGTAGTATTCCAAGATGTCGATCAGAACATTTTTTGTACCCACTTTGTAACGTTTGATTTATGTGAAAGACGTTGAGCCAATATGTTAATTGTCTGATAATTTATATTACCTACATTTTAAACAGAAACCTTTTTTGTTCAAGCAACATGTCGAGTCACAAAGAACGCTGTTCAGAAGATAGTAAAATTGTATGCACTCCCCAGTTGATGGAAAAAAACATATGTGCTTGCCCTTTGAATTGGTGCTGATCTTTCTTTTTTCACTTTTTAAAATGTAGCTATTGACTTCAACCCTTTGGAGGTTGCGCTTATGTGAATGCTGGAGGCTGTAACATACTACCTATTTTTATTGTACAGTTTTTATTCTTCCAAATAAGTGACGATTGTCCTGTCTGCTTTTACGAAAATGTTTTATTACTTGTTTTCAACTACTCTTTACTTTTTTCTACTCGCCCATTGACAATTTGATTGTCAGATGATACATCTTGTTTTACTTTTTTCTATAAAAACATATCAATCATTTTTATCAGCGCTTGCGACTTGTTTTGAGAAAATATTGTTGTCTTCGCCGCATATACCTATGTACTTTGCAAACCCATACAATATACATGATTACATAAGTACATGATACATGATGATGGTTGAATGTATGTTATATACATACGATATGCGACGTTATACGATATTTGTCTTTACTGATAAATAAAAGGTAATTGTAATCTTTTAACAATAGTCTGCATATCAGTTGATGAAATGTAATCGGACAATCAGAAATATTCGTTCGTAGAACTTTTTGCGCATATGTATGTAAACGATAGGTATAAGGATTTGGCCGTACAAACAATGAAGTAGAAGTATCTACAATTGAGATATATACCTAAATCAATTACAAAAATTGCACATAATCAACGTGTTGGTTCATTACTTATTAGCAATACAATTGATTATATTGTGGAACGAAAGTTTGTCGTACAACAATTGGCGACTAATTTTGACACCCAAAATAATAATTTAAATGTTGAAAATATATTCTTATAAAAAATACGGTATTCTTTTGTACTTAACTACTTATCTGAAATATGATAATCTGGCATTCAAATACTAAGTAGGTAGGTACTTCAGGTATCTGTCATTAAGTCATTAAAGTTACCGAGAAATGTCATCACTTTACTCCTCCAATTCCACAGAATTTAAAATGGAACAATTGTCGAGCGAGTTAGTGAGGCGTTATTATATCATCCTAGTATTTAGGTGAGTGCTCTGTTCGCCCGTGGACGCGATTCCTCTGCCCGGAGCCCGGAGCACAGAATAAATAATAGTACTAGGTACAGAAGACTCACTTCCTAACAAAACGCGTCTGTCACGATCAGCACCGATATGGCCGGTAGGTGGCGACGGCGACAGCGCCACGCGCGGCTTATGGCAAACCCCAAAATTGGGGTCGAACGGATGTACTTTTAGCTACCTGTAGCAACGCGACGGAATCGCGGAGTGAGACACGCCTGCCCGGAGGCAGGTCACGGCTGCTGAGGCCGCCAACTCAGACTGTTAGTGTTGCGTACTGAGAGCTACTTTGAGGTAAGTATAGGTTGATTCATAGCTCTGATTATTAGTTTATGATAATCATTTTATGTATGTAATATGTGCTTATTGCTAGGCCTAGATGACTAAAGTTTATTTTAACTTTGAACTGAAATATCAATATTCTCATATAAAATCCATGGCCACGTCCGCGAAACAATCTACAGGTACTTAACTATACTTACTATTACGTTATCGCCTTTTTAATGATGTTTCTATTGAAGAACTTCTAGTGAGAATCAATTGGTCGATAGGTTAACCACAAGTACTTTTATCAATATTGTGTATATTTAAAATTAATTGTTAGTTCTCGTAAGAGTTGCTATAAAACTGTTACGTCGAAAAGTATGAAGCATTATTGTCAAGGTAAATTTTCCACGGAGTAATCAGTTACGTTTGTTTGACGTCACCTTTACCAAACAGAGTTACGAAACGGCGTTCATCACTTGTTTTCATTAATAGAGAATTGTTTATCTGTCGTTATCTTCACTCGGAGTACTACAGTGTTTAAGTTACGGCCAAACAAGCACGTAGAAATAATGACAATGTTATGTATGATTCAACAAGTCTTCCAGTTCTGCTTACATCGTCTAAAGTTAAGGTTTTGCGGTTAGAACAGTCATACAATGGATATTGGTTACAATTTCACTAGTAAAAATTGTTAATAACAATGACTCCACATAGACTACTCCTAATACGCGATAGTAGGTAATAAATCGTCTGCAATAGACGGAAAGGCCTGTGATGAGTACCTAGGTAATACCTACTACTTCATATAACCAGTGACTTGACAATAATGTATTTAAATAACGAGATACCTATTTTTATGTTAGATTTGAGGTTTGAGGTACATATTACAGTTAGTGAACATTAACCGCAGCACTATAGACATACGACATTGTTGGCACTTGTTTGATCTGACTCACTGTCTGTTTATGTCCAATCCGATAATGTATTCGGTAACTTTCTATAGTAGACAAAGCTTTATCGATCTAACCTCGTGATTACTGGAGCGCAACCTTAAGTTATTACCAAATGATATGTCACATTATTTGTTCATATCTATGTTACATAATATCACATCACTATCAAGGTCGCTAATGGGTGTGAGTACTCAGATCAAAAGTTTCGTATTAAACTATTTATTTATTTTATGTTTAACCTTCTTTGTTGTTCTGTATACTTGTGTATGAGTTTATCACGAATAAATGCAAAAAAAGTTATTGGGTGATTGATAGTTCTGTTCTTAGATACGATTACAGATTATAGTAATTTGAGAGTTTTTAATAGTTTCTTTTTCTTCCTAGCGTTATCCCGGCATTTTGCCACGGCTCATGGGAGCCTGGGGTCCGCTTGACAACTAATCCCATGATTTGACGTAGGCACTAGTTTTTACGAAAGCGACTGCCATCTGACCTTTCAACCCAGAGGGGAAACTAGGCTTTATTGGGATTAGTCCGGTTTCCTCACGATGTTTTCCTTCACCGAAAAGCGACTGGCAAATATCAAATGTTCCGATTTCGTATACATAAGTTCCGAAAAACTCATTGGTACGAGCCGGGGTTTGAACCCGTGACCTCCGGATTGAAAGTCGCACGCTCTTACCGCTAGGCCACCAGCGCTTCACCAGTGGTTTTTAATAGTTTGTATCATAAAAAAGGTAGCTAAATTTTCTAGTTTGATTGTTTAAAGTTGTTGTAAGGTTCTTAACGAAATATCATTGAACGAGCCAAAGACCCACTTGTCAAAGTAGAATAAATATTTGAGCTGTAGCCACTGACGACCATTGAAGTCGATTAGGGCCATTGCCATTGCTCACTGACCCAAAGAATCTACTGCATTTCTACACTTACCTAGATTTGAAGTGACTCAATCGTGGTACGCATTTCTATTATTTAGAATAATAGGTTCTTGTGCGACATTGAAAATCAAGTGGGGCGAGAAAATGTATGGAGCTCAATGTCCCAGGAATGGATTTTACTTTAATTTTCTTGTTTATATATTATAATCTGGCCAAACCAGCCAATGTAGCCTACCAAAAATAGTAAACGAAACGAACTAAGATAATCTTTCTTTCACATAATGAGTATTTTTTAACATTATCTTACACACGTAAAAATACTTAGACTATTAGTTCTATATCTTACTTGACTACAGAGTCAAGTCCAGAGCAATTAATACACCTTATGATCTTCTAATTTCTATAAAACCTGTACCCTTTTCCATTGTTCTTGGCCGTACACAAGTTTTGAAGGCATCTACAATAACAGTGGCATGGTTACAGTTAGCACAGGATGCGGTTTAATTGCATGCGGATCACGCTTCCGCTGCGCCGGCGCACTGTGCACCGATTAGCGTGTTCAGCGGGGAATCGAACCCGGAATACTGACATCAACCACTTTAAAATGAAATGAACAAATGTACATATTGATAGGTACTCGATATTAAACTTTCGTGAGACATATATTAAACTGTTCAGACTAGACTAGACTAGTGTGTAGATTAGATACACACTGTGTGTAGATAGCAGGGGACGAACTTTAGCCAAGCGAATGTATGTACAACAATAATGTCAATAATAGTTCGACGCATCAGGTCCTTTTAAAAATATTGCAAAAGGAAATCAATAAAATTCACAACCGAAAGTACCTACTCACCCCTTTTCAAAACTGGATTTCGATTGTTATGTTAATTCAAAAGCAAATCGTACATTTCCCCCTGCCCCTCGCGTTGCAATAAATTGCATCGTCCGTAATATTCCATACTAAAACTGCATCTCTCTTTTACGCACGTTAAAAAGTTACATTCGCACAGCTAAGTATAAATTTATGCTCATTTAGACTGTAAGCAAATGAAATAAGGCTCAATGTTGCGTAACGGAATGAGTTACGAGCGTGCAACATTTTTCTCTTACAAAATCTACAGAGGCATGGAGGAATCCCTGTCAGGGAAAAGAAGGTATTAAAATATGGGTTTCCTTTGTACACATACGCCTTTTTAGAATAAATGGAGAGTTTAGAAATAGGATTTAAATAAAGGGTTGCCTATCCTAGCCATACAGGGTGTCAATTTATTGCCTATTATAGTACAATGGCGAAGGAAAATTTATAACGTGGTAACGTCCGTGGGCCCTTTACGGGCTTGTAATGTGATTTTATAAATCCGATATTTCAGAACTGTCGGCGAGGATGAGCGTTAATCATAGAATCTTTATTGTAATATTATACAATGACTTGTTGATTTGTTTACCCCAAATAAATGGGAAAATGGTTATTTTGTCTTTGGATTTAACATGCCTTTTTAATCTGATAATCTTCTAGATACACAATAAACACTAACGTTAACAAGGTTTACGTAGCAAGTACTCTATCATTATAAAAAAATTAAACCGGTGTTATAAATGGTATATGATCACAAAGTTAGAGTAATAGAACTTTATTAGATGATTATAAGAATACAAATTTTAATTAAAAAAATACAACTAGCACAAGTAAAAATTAAAACTATAAATTAATAGAATGTATTTATTTTTAGACTAAATCTTAACTAAAGTCACGTACAAGCACCTTCCATAGTGATACGATAGAAGAAAATTAATAATTTAAACATTTTAAACAGAAGCATTTATTATACATTTATATTTTGAAGGGTAGCAGACATTTTAAAATTACTATCTACCTATGTATTTCTTATGTCAATGACCGCGACTCTACACAAAGCCATAAGCATTTTTACAACCATTTCTAATCTACCATCTATCGGTCAGAGATAAAATATATTTAGAACTTTCGCGTTTTGAACACATATTAACTCACAGTTATAGACGGATTTATTTTAAATATCTGTTTTGACAATTTGCTGGGACATCAGTCAGTCCCGACCACGACCCAAAACCTGTGTCGAAACGTCGGTAAATAAAGGTAAAAATAAATTCGCGATAGACCCGTCTATAAATGTGGGAGATAACATAATCGTACCTCCAGTATCTGTACACAATAACAACCCAGGAGGCCCCCTTTTAGAGGCCGGAGGGCAGAGGACCAAAGGGTCGCTACGCGTGCCCGGCACGTGTGTGCAGCGTGTGCTATATGTGCAACTGATGTGTTTATTAGTGTGCGGAAAATGTGATTTTGCCGATTCTGTGTGCGAGCGGTTCGCTGCGTGAGAATGAACTGAAATTTGAATGAATGAAATGCGTAATCAATGAACTGGGAAGCATTTGAACAATTTAAGATTTTAATGCAATTGCATTTTCTGGTATTATAGGCTTCAACTCACCGATATTGATCATGCTTGTTGGTTATAAAACCTATTACCTAGTCCTTAACATTCTGCTAGTTAAAAATAAACAACGAAATACGTAAATATCCCAACAAAGTTAACATCATAATACGAGTAACTCCGAAGACATACCTAAGTTAGGCATAAGTTTGGTTAACAAATTGTACAATGAAATTACGTGAACATTGTGTTAAACAATACCTATTTTCAGACAAATCATAAACATAATATAGTCAGACGGTAAAAAGTCTGCAGCGATTTTGATAGCCCACGCAGTGCAAGTGTCATTTTAAACGTCAAACTTCTATGAAATTATGACGTATACGTAACATTTACACTGCGTGGGCTATCAAATCCGCTGCAGACTTTGTTTGGTGCGACTATATTACGTCAAACTGATCCAAATAAATTGAATGATTTTGATGTCACTAAAAATATAACGCAAAACTGAAATGACACTTCGACCAGCGATGATTAATTTCGTCACCTCTTTGTTGTGGACCATAAAGCGTAACCCAGCCTCTTATTCAATCGTTCTACAACAGACACTGCAGTCGTCCCCCTCGCACACGCTGCGAATGACAAAGACAGTGGAACAGGGGCGATTCGTGGGTCAATTGTTTTGTGCAACGGCTTTTGTTGGAAATAAAAAGTGGAATATTCTGGTGCCCTGGTTTTAAAGGAGCGTACGCGATTGTTATACAGGGCGACACCTTGAAACGAGGTCAGAAATGAAAAATAGTTATTGTGCTGAATAGTAAAGGAAAGGGAACTTATAATGGATAGTTTGTAGCTTCGATATTGATATCCTAATTATTACGAAATATAGAAATATTTTTAGTAATCTTACACAGATTATGTTACCCTATCTGTCACAAATATAAAAAATATAAAAAACAAAACAAATATAAAATATTTATTGCTATAGATTTATTTAAAAAGACTTTTTAACCGACTTCCATTTCATAGAAGGAGGAGGTTCTGTATTCGGTTGTGGCTATTTTTTTTTTTTTTTCTATGTACGTTCACCGATTACTCCGACATCCGTAGTCCGATTTGAATAATTCTTTTTTTGTTTGAAAGGAGCTACCTCCGAGTTGGTCCCATTTTAATTTGGTTCTGTTCTGGTGATGGGATCCATGAGGAATTGAGGGAACTCCTCAATTTTTAAAGGCACATGCATGATGATTTGGGTGTTTTATTAAGCAACTCGAGCATTTTCTTCCGAAAACCACCACTTTGATGAAGTAGACCTGATGATGATGATTGTTTTGATGATAGTTTTGATGATAATGATGATGATTTTTTAAATGTAGTATGTTGAGCGATTACTCCGGCACCTGTTATCCGATTTGAGTAATTCTTTTTTTTGTTTGGAAGGAGTTGCCTCCAAGGTGTTTACGTATTATTTTTGGTTCTGTTCTGATGATGGGATCCATGAGGAATTGAGGGAACTCCTCAGTTTTTAAAGGCACGTGTAAAGTGATTTCGGTGTTTTCTAAAGTAACTCGAGCATTTGCTTCCGAACACCGCCAATTTGATGTAGTGCAAATGTAGCCTTACCACGAGTTTGACATTGACATATTCGCTAAGTTAGCGACGCTGATGTCTTCGAAACTTACTTCTTTTGCATCTCGCTCGCACTAATATGCGAGTACGAGCGAGATGCAAAGAAAGCTACGCTACACGCGCTAGCGAATAAATCGATGTCAAACTCTTGGTAAGCTGGTAAGGCTACTGATCGGGGGTTAGGGTTAGGAGTTAAGGGGTCGGGTAATGGTGGTTGAAGGGCTGCTGGTTCAGGGCCGAGGGGTACGACATGGATCAGGGGTTGATGCGCTGTGAGGTAGAGTGATCGGGGGGGTTGAGGGATTGGGTCAGTGGCGGGGCAGAGGATGGATTTAGTGTAGTGACAGGAATTATAATTTCCCAGTCGGACTCGAGAAAATTCCTGATTACATATTTATGAAAGTAGGTACACGAATTTAGTGTTAATCATGATGTTGTTTTTCATTCATGCGTCGCGCTCTTAACAATGCGTTAAAACTAAAAATGGAAAAATAAAAACTTTTTACAAAAAAAAGAAAACCGACTTCAAAAAGGATGAAATAAAATATTATCCTTTTTAAGTCTATGCGTTACCAACTGATATGTTTGAAGTCGGTGCCAAGCCAAGTAGTAACAATATCCGTCAAAAATAATCAGCTTTATGACTATAAATCCCATTAGAACTGTACTAATAACTATTATAAATATGTAAGTAATTCTGTCTGCCTCTTTGTCGCCTTTTCATAGCTAAACAACTGAACCGCTTTAGATGAAATTTGGCAAGAAAGTAAATTCCTTGAATTGTTTTATATTTTGAAATGTAGTCCTCTGAATAAGGGACGGGAAATAACTTCAGTCCCAATCCCACGCTTGAGTGCCGACAAACATGGTACGAACTGTGGAAGGTTTGATCGTATGTTCTGAGGTGTGTTCTTAGGTACAGTCGACGTCAAAGATATGTTTACACTTTTGCACCTTACTCCTTTGTAATAAGACGAAAAGTGTAAACATATTTTAACGTCGACTGTACCTACAAAAACTACGTTCATTGTCGTCGTGTAAGGCAATCTAACGTACATCCTTATCGAATCGCACCAAAATCATGGTATGCTTCAAAAGTTGGCTTGGCACCGACTTCAAACATATCAGTTGGTAACGCATAGACTTAAAAAGGATAATATTTTATTTCATCCTTTTTGAAGTCGGTTTTCTTTTTTTTGTAAAAAGTTTTTATATTTTATGTTAATACAACTAGAGATCGATACCTCTAGTTAGCCGTCGTTAAAAGTCAGTCAGTCAGTCAGGAAAGACGACTCCAATAATCACCCTGTTTCGACTCTTTGGTCTTTACGTCATTTTCGTTCCGATTATCGTTATTATGCACCGGTTTAGCGCATGCGTATTGTGCATTGTGCGCGAGGGCGGAGATCAGAAAGGCTCCCCTGATGCGTCTAGCCGTGTTTTATTTTGGATTCTCACGACCAAGCTGAATATTATATAGCACTAAAAACGAAAATTACTCGCGCGTATTTCAAAATCGACCCAATACGTTTATGGCGTTATTGTGTAGCCGGTAGCGCAATCACAAAAGTGCTTCCATAGTTTCCACACATATAATTTACACAGAAATATATGGACATGCCTTATCACACTGGTTTATGGCCTTCACTACAAACATGCTCTGCAAATACTTTACTACATTATTATGGCATTTGACAATATAGTTTAATGACGCAACGTGCCTGATATGCATTGACTTCAGGTCAGACCTGCTAGCATGAGCGTTCTCGCGCGCGACTCCATACCTCTTGCGCGACTTCAAGTATGGACTCGCGCTCGAGAACGCAACTCATACTAGCAGGTCAGGCCATTCTTCGGTGGCTGATGGTATACCGGGTGTGGCCTGTAACATGAGCAAATAATTAAAACATAGATTGTACTCCTCAAACGGTGAATACTTTTGTTCAACAACTTTTAAAAATTATGAAGTATTTAGGCTACCTATTTTTCATACAAAATAAATATTATCTTTAATGGACGCCATCGCCCCGCCATATCATATCATTGTGATTGACGTTGCTTGTCAAGCCTTAAACATAACAAAATTCGCAATACATTGCGTCTTTGAATTACCATTAAAGTGTATTAAAAATCTAAGTACAAGTTATTTTCAAAAGTCACTGATCAAATGTTGATCAGAATGAGGAGTACAGCCTACAGTACATTTACACACACCTACAGTTAATTTTTTTGCTCATATTACAGGCCACACCCGGTATAACATAATTCCTATTTAAGGATTATTATTTACCGTAAGTACATTTCACGCAACCATTAATCAAAACTGCATTGTATAATCAGTTCTGCCCACACCACGGCAGCATACTCCCAGTGTTTACCGCATTCCGATATTTGCTTATACAAACTAATTACTGGGTGCAGGGCGTGATTGCATTATGATTTAATTGGTGATTTCATTGTACACATGTGAGCTCATCATTGGTAACGCTATTGGGTCTTAACATCTACTAAGTGCGACGCATGTTTGATTGTTTATGTTGGTACTTATATACAGGCTCTGATTGGCCTTTAAGTCAATATTTTAAGCGTTTCTTGCAGCAATGCAATAATCATCTATTAGTTTGTATTTTTACTAATTATTGATTTTATGTAAAACCATTTTGTTAGCTCCCGGTTTTTCATATGGATAGGTATTATAATATCATTTAACTTAAAAAAAGTCCTTGTTTAAAGATATATAGTCATTTTGTTAACACCCTGTAATAAAGTTTTCTTTTCATGATACTCGTTTAAATTATTTTTCCTTCAAATTTTTGACGTATTTTGTAGGTAAAAAATAAATCGTTTTATACACGGGGATATATTGTGTTATATCTTATTCTATCTTATTATTGGATTCAGCTTCAATATTTCCCATTCGTCACAGCGACTGTGATCCTTAATAGCTTGATCGCGACACATGGGATGACGTGGGGTAACTTTTTAGGGGATAACTCTCTAAGGGGTAGCTTCCGTTATCGGTTTATCAAAGTTTATGATTATATTCCGAAACTTATACACAATGTAGGTATAGTCAGGTACTGTCGAGCATAAAATATAAAGGTCACAGCAGGGGTTGCAATTGTAGTTCACGACAACCCTTGATATAACATCAAAGCGAAAATATCTCCACCCGCATTCAGCATGCCTTAGCATAACCTCCCCTGAGGACACAGTCCGCCGCACACCCTACTGTGCCCGTCTCGATCTTCCTTTTACCCGCTTAATACACATGTAAATTTCAAACTGTACAGTCGACGACAAAGATATATTTACATTTTCGCCGTATTACATAGGAGTAAGGTGCAAAAATGAAAACATATCTTTACATTTCATTTCGTCGACTGTACACGCTTACGCTCTTTTCGATAACGGTCTGTACCAATCGACACACTATCGAAACTTTGCAGTTCTTACTGCACTGACATAAAGTTTATTATAGCTTGCGTTACGGTGTGCTAGTGGTAAAACCCTCGGTGCTCGAGCACCGTGACTGCACATGCTGCATCACCTGTTGTCACGTTCCCATGGATCGGTGCGTTTTAAAATAACAGGGACACCGTCGGTGGGGTAAAAACGTACGGATACTTTTGTCTGGATATAGTATTGTCATGATTCACAGACGTTTGCATCATGTTTTGTTAAAATGACGTACATATAAACATTTTTGCTCGCAGTTATTGCGCTAGCTTTATTTGTTTTTAGTAAAATCATTTTCAAACATGTCTCTGATGATCTAGTGTTAAAACGTAGCATAATAATTAATTACACAGATGAAATTTTGCGTTTTTATTTTATATTGCTAATATTGCGATATATATGACTCCGGTTAATGATAGTGTCGTTATTTTTAATACATATTATCTTGTGACAAATTAGTGGAATAGCATACTCTAAGAGTGGAATAGCTCAGCGTTATAAAATTTATTTTTTTAATAAACTGTCACAAGGAGGGTAGTTTGTTTCGTTAACATTAAGGTTCGTGTTTTAACTACGTATTTTGTATGAGATCACACATCGTTCAGTTTGGTTCTTTTAGCCGTGGGGCAGTTCCCTGGTGTTAGATAAGCAATGCCTAAGCGCAAAATCGAGTGTTTATCTCTTCGGGATAAATTAAAATTATAACAGACTGTGAAAGTGGGAAGTTGCGTGAAGATATCAATGTCCAGTCTATGTGCCACAGTCTACACTTTGTAGAATAATTAAAGATAAGGAGAAGATTCAATCTCAGTGTATTATTTAAGTCTTGGTCTTTTATTTGAACATACTATACGTGACCTCTATAAGCGACATTACTGCATCCACAACCTCTGTTAGCGAGAGCCTCTGTAAGTGAGAAAACGTTTTATTTGAACCTGGTTAAGCGGAAAACTGGATAAATGGAAAACCTGGATAAGTGGACCTAAAAAACGGGCCCCTTGCGATTCCACTTATCCAGTTTCCACTGTATTATCTTGTGACAAATTCTGGATACGTTTATTTGTAAAAAGTTCACAAATTCCTGAATTCATTCCTTAATTTAAACTATTTAAATGTGCCCTTAATTAGAAGCCCACGTTTCCCGAAACCGAAATACGGGAGTTTGCAAACATCCTCCAACACCGGCTACGTAAATATTTGGACTGCAACCAGTTAGCATTGAATCGAGTCCAAAAGCGCCCAGTAAACAGCTTGCTTTAATTGACGGGAACAGAAACACCTAGGAATCTTTACCTGATAAATATAGATTTTCACCTTAAGAGCCAACATTGAGTGGTCATTTCTCCATACATACATACTCGACTGTTTCCTCTGTGGGTTTTTATGCTAGAGCAATGATTTTTTCAACACAGATTAGGTAATATTGTCAATATCTGTGTCGGACCGTTTTAATTTTTTTGATATTTTTGTTTTTTAAGGCGCCAGAGCCCTTCAAAAATGGCCAAAATGGCCTCATTGACTATGCCGCAATGAGAGGCGTAGTACTCAAAACTGATATCAATTAGCCAAAAAAGCAAAACGGTCCGACACAGATAATTTCATAATCATTTCGATTTCCAAATTTGGTTACGATTGGTTAAGTTTTGGAGGAGGAAACAGTCGAGTACGAAACCTCGATTTTTGAGATTTTTACGCAGGATTTTTCGCCTTGTCCTTATCGCACTAGTTTTAGGAGCCGCTTTCCGTTAGCGAGACGGGTATATTTACCTAAAAAATATTTGAAACTCAGCTCCTGTTTCGTCTTAAGTACATGTAAACAAGACTAGATGTCTACGAGACCACTCTGAATTTGATTTTCGATGCTCATATCATAGGTATCTAGTAACCTAACTATCGTAAATAAAGAGAGAGATATTGAAATCCCTTTTTAACCTCGATAAAAACAGCGGTCGGATATCATGTTTTGGAGAAAACTGAAAAAAAAAATCAGAGGCTTCGTACGAGAAAATGCAGAACGCGGTTAGAGATTTGTAAAATTACCTAATTAATTTGAAGCAAAGATTTATTTATTTAAACTTGTACAAATGGCGGACTTAATGCCTAATGGCATTCTCTACCAGTCAACACAAAGATTACACAAACACAGTCAAACATCTACTGATATTGACGATGTTGTTGATGATATTGGTCTACAGTCAAAGATTATCGCAAATTAAAGTGATTCTTTACATTTCAATCGTTACAGCCATTCATCACTCCAAGAACCATGTAGGTCAACATTTCGTGTGAAACCACGACTCTGTCTAACGTCTGCTATTGTTCATTCCTATCAACAACTCTTCCTAGAATCAAAATTATCGTTTCCATTCAACTTTTCCAACGCTACCGTAAATCCGAACTCACGACTAAAGGGCAATTTATTAAACAAAGCGTTGAAAGACCAATTTTATTCTGACCTGTGGTTAAGAATAATCGTTTCAAAACAAAGGTCTTTTCGTTTAGTGGTCGTTTTGAATAGTTATACTGACCATTCCCATAGTTTTCAATTATTATTCCCACGGCCACTATTATCCAGCAATCTAAGCGACTGATTGCTCAGATTTAGGTTTATTACATGCAATGTTTAGAATTGCGAAAACAGCAATCTAGCTAAATCTAGCATTAAAATGCTGACGCCGGCGGCATCGTAATTTTAGGGCTTGATGTAGATCTTAGCTGTCGTGCTACGACCTAGATTGTTAATATGTTGAACTTTGTAAATGTAACCTACATGTATATGTAGTACTAAAGGTACATTTAGCTAGGTATGTAGAAGCTGATGAGAGATATGTACTAAAAGGTTATCTTACTAATTATATACAAAGTTGTGTCAAACCAATCGCCAGTGTATTCATTGGCTTCATGAAGAAATCACATTTATGTTCTCTCAAATCTTTGTGTTGCATCTCCTTTTTGCAGTTAAAATGACAGCTGCACTATCTTTAACTGATCTATTTGAGCATATCACCATTCTCGTACTTAATTAATGCTCTAGACAATTGTCACACGAGACATCCTTTAATAGATCTTCATTTCTGCCTCTCAATTATCTTCGCGATTCGCAACCGCTTATAAACTTGGCAATTGGCATATAAATAGATCAAGTCCATAAATACAAGTCTTTGACATTAAACAAAGCATGAACTTGTCCCTCATTTATTACAAAAGCGGGCCCATCTTACCGAGAATATGTCATGGTGGCATTAGGGTAACCTTTGTTCCGGATCGCGCGCGCAATTTGTAATGATCTGCGATCCCTGGCGCTGCCTTGACCTAAAATCGTGCGCGGGTCGTTTGCTGCGGCTTGAGGCTGCAACAAAACGCTTAGAGCCGGGGTTAGCGAACTTTAGAGAAAAAAAACCAGTTTTAAAAAAACGCATTCAACTGATTTGCAAGACCGGAGTGAAGTGATCCCATAAGTGTTCCGTGAACAAAGTGTTGCACGGAACACTAATAATCATCAGTTACATGAACATCGAACAGCCATAGATTATTTGGTTTGATTCTTTAATTTTCTTGGTAAGAAAAAAAGTCGCAAATGAATTTAAAAAAGCATATATCTCGCGAGCCGCAGTTTGTCGACCCAGGTTTAATGGATGTTGAGGTCAGAAAAAGGTAAATGTACTAGATGTTGTATGCATTGATATAGAACTATTTATTTAACAGGATGTTATTGTAAATTATTATTTCATCAGACTCTCGAGAAAAATCCAAAATTTTGCCTCATTATGAAGAAACGTCCTTACACTCTGGTATTACTATATTATCGTAGTTTCTTTCTGGCAAATATCTTGTCGGAAACTAAATTAACTTCACTACATTATTAATTTATGAGATAACATTGAAATCTTAAATAGCGTAAACAATAAAACTTTCATTGCTATCATTAAGTTTTATCCGAACAGTAGTATAGTAACAGCACCAGTCATGGGACATTTAAGAGGAAATTTGGAGTATTTATGATATTTCCCGTATACATGTAAATGGTCTACCGCTTAGCGTGTTAAAAGATGAAAGTCCTACCCGTCTTTCATGTTTTAGGCGTGTTGTATCAAAGATACAGCAATTAGTTTCCACATATTTAACAAATTAAAGCTATGCTTTTTTTCTCCAGTCATGGACACCAAAGCTCCAGTAATGGGCCCCCGGTAATGGACGTGGATCCAGTAATGGGCCTCCTATAATGGACATTGCTCTATCAGTATAAAATATTGAAATGGGGAATAAGTTATGACAAAAAAATAAATTTTTGGTATAAGCTTTTATCGCTGAATGTATTTTTCTTTCCACAGCCAATTATTATTGTATTAGATCCATCGAGACAATTCTAATATACCCAAACACAATTAGTTAGGGTTTATTGCGATAAAGTTCCCATGGCCACCTCCTGTCTCCATCATCAGATAAGGTCCATGTTATCATAATATTGCATTATCATCCGATTTGCATACTTAATTACGTACATACACAAAATTTCAACTGAAGCGGAAATCGAAAAGTGGCTCAAATTCAGCTACCAAGATTGGACCCACACTAACTAACAGGGCAAGTTAAATAAAAGTTTGGAAAAACGATATTAATTTATCCGAAGTCCGAGAATACCTCTTGATTGACATATTTCGTAACTACATTTTACTTCTGTATTGTTTAAACATGAAATTATGGCATGGCAAGCATCATTCTGTCAATTGTCCCATCATAGGAGGTACGCAGTTTTACAGCTCCTATAATGGGATTGGGCCAAATACCACTATTTTTTTTACATCTGTGGACTCACAACATAGTGTGTTGTATACCTTATCTCATGGTAAATGCAACTAACAAAGCACATTCTAGTTTTCATCAAGTATTAATTAATTGAAATTTAATAAATTAACTCACCTCTCTTAGCGAAGTTGTTAAGAATTCGTAGTGGTATTTTTTTTCAGTCACACGACATATTTTGGGTTGACGCCAATTTCTTAAAAAGCAACCAAATTTAATGAAACTTCAAACTGAAACAGCTCTAGGACTCATATTTATGATAATATACAGTCAGTGTTTATAAACTACTTTTAGATACTTATTTTAGAGAAATTATGTTTTTTTGTCCCATTACTGGTTCCACGCCCATTATAGGGTATACTACTATATATCAAAACAGAAATTATTACATGTTGACGACCAATTTTTTGGTATAGAAAAACATAACGTATCTCACCTGAATACGAACTCATTTTGCATGGCAATATCTTGGGACGTATAAGATTTATGCTTTCAGACGTCAGAATATTTATAATATTACGCTTATGCGAGTATTTCACGTAACCCTCCACTATCAAAATAACCTTTGGCATCATCCACGTGTTTTATCACAGAACATTAATAATCAGAAGGAGCACATTACTCGGGCCTGCTGAGGTAGATAGCATTGTCAATAACGATCCACTGTCCATTAATTCTCTTACGTCACAACCTTCAGTCACTGGTCTTATGTAAACAGTATAATTTTCGTTTAATAATATATTCGTACGTGCATGTAAAGCTCAATGTGTTTACAATTGTTTTATAGTTAGTATAGCTACACAACTAATAATATAACCTCGCGTAATGTTAACAAATGGTGCTGTAAACAACAAAGAGAATAAATACATACGTGCATGTTAAGACTGGCTTTTAAAACTGTAAACTACAGTTTGCAAACATGTCAGCATGTATCAAGGTTATTATTAAGATGAAAGTCCCTGCGACAAAATAACAACAATGCATGCAACAGATTCGCGGTTATATCGTCGTCGACATCAAAGAAACCGATGCAACGTGTGTTCTCCGAGCGATCACCCCGCATCGGGCATGCGAATGTAACAATTAACGTGTATCGTATGCGTGACTCACGACCGGCTCCTGTGCGCGAGCGTGGCACTTCTAATACATGCAGAATTGCAGAAACACAACGAATAGTTCGCGTAGAAAGTGTCAAAACTGATCCGCGAATCCCGCGCAACATGCCAAACAAATTTAATGAACTGGCCCTACTTCTACACCCTTAGGGCGCATTTAGACGATGCGAGAACTCGCATGCGAATTTTATTACATTGCGGTTTTTGATCGGTCGGTTGAATTGGACGTAACCAACAATCCGCAATGTAACTAAAGTCGCACGCGAGTTCGCGCGCCGTCTAATTCAGCCCTTAAGAGAAGTTCAATTTTAATGAGTTTGATGTTTTTATTTTCTTGATATTTTAATTTTAACTGTTTTCGAAGAAATTTTTTAATTTTTGTATATTACGTTACGTTACGTTTAAGTTACGTTATTTTTAGGAAAATTAAAGACAAGGAAGGAAAAACGTGTATTTTAAAGATAAACATATTTATGAAGCTCGTTTAAACTAATGACAATTCGTCAGGGAAGTAAGAGAAAGTACAGTAGCGGTTTTAACCTATACTCGTTCATATCGTAACCGTATTACGTTACAGGCCGATTTGCATACTGAACCTTTTATCGGCCTACAAATTAAATAAATACGTATTTAAGAAATTGTAATAACGTTGCCACATCGTCAGTTGGTAATTGTATATAATTACGAAATAAAGAAGACGTTTTGTCCAATATAAATGCGTGTAACATTGAACATGACATACAATATGTGTCAGTTTCGTGTTACGTGATTAATAAAAACAAATCAATCATTTAGCTGTTAGACAAGTGTACACAAACAATTGCCTAACAAATACTATACGGCTTTTTAAACATGTATCAATAAAAAAGGCATTTTGACTCACTGCATGCCTCTGGGGCATTTTTAATGGCCCATAATCATGGGTTAAAAACCGCACAAATGACTTCCCTATGAAAGATGCTATTATATGATTTACTAAGTATACTCGCATCTTAGCCAAAAATAGTTACTCTGAATGTTTGCAGTGAAACTGACAAAGACGAATTACTATTTTGATGGCTTGTATGTGCTTACATAATGGTCCGTCAGCTGGCCCCATAGAAATATAACCTGATAAGGAACCAGTAGAATGTCAAGAATATCTGGCGCACCGCGGTGAGATCTGGTTCGAAGAAAGTTCGGCAAGCTTTGTTTACGTAAGCGTAGTTTTATTATCCAATTGAAGAGCAAAGTCATCGGAACTGCGATCGTATCGCGGGGTTTCGTAACGTGCGGTATCGAGAAGTGTATCGAGTGGTGCAAGCTATGCGAATCGTCGGTGGAAGACGCTAAAGAAGTTCCCATCTTTACCTTACTTTGTATAGTCCATTAGTCACATAGTTACCCTTTAAATAGGCGATTGGTGAGATTGTTGCGCAGTAGTTTCCTAGTAGAAGTTTGGGACTAATTATAGGTTAATTACTTAATTTTAACTAACTGAGCATGATAAAAATATTGACAAGCATGCGAACCATCGACCACATCATAGGAAACCATAATAACTCAGTAACCTAGTCGTCGGCAACGTCAAGGGTCTGCTAGGCTTCAAGGGTCTTGGTAGAGTTGGGTTGGCAAGAATAGTGCCACGCAAAATAGGCGCAATAATATGACGTCGAGTTGCGGAAACCAAGCCCGCGAGAACCTATAACCTATAACTCACCAACCTTCTGAATTAAATTAACCCATAAGTATATCATTCTAGTAACAAACACATGATTCGTTAAATCTTCCAGTGCGACGTGCATTTTCGAGAATTTACTAGAACAATCGGTAATTTATTATCTTACGACACGTAAAATTACAATATAGCCACCTAATTCAATTACTGATATGGCAACTGAACGTGCTGATAACAGTATTCAGACAATCATAGCCAAATATAGGTTCACTATCGAACTATAATCGCTACCGTTTCGGTTATCGCTGTTTGTCTGTTACATATATTCGTCAAATACTTTTTATTAATAAATAAGTATGTAGATTCAGCTGCGGAAATAGTTGACCCGATATATCTGCAGCTGACTGTACCATCCTTAATATCAAATATACACATTTTGCTTTTTAAAACTATTTTTTTAAGCTAATATATCGCAGTATTTCGCCGCTCATGACTTGTACCTTTCCTGTCCAAAATTGATCGTCCAAAATCGTGCCCATTAAACAATTCTTTTGTGCACGGTGACTTGCAGTCGCATGCCCAGACCGAACACTCGCTCGCTGTCAACTCCGCGTATATTTGTTTACTCAACAACTCCACATTAATTACTTGGATAGTCGCACAATGGTGTGAATTGGATGCATTAAGCTGACATGAATGGTGTCTTAGATAAGTGACTTGACAAAGAACTTTAAAGTAGTATTCAGTTTTTATGAATAACAGAGTACGTTTGAATTAAAAACTCTCACGGACCTATCCGACCCTACTGCTCAGCGGCTTAAGGCAAATAGCTTATATCTCTATCTTTCTGTCTCTAGCGGTCCTGGCGTTAACTTCTCTTGCATCCTCATCCTCAACTACTGCTTTGGAGTCCAAATAATATTTTTCTACTTTTTGTTCCTAATATGCAAGATCGTTGGCATCTTTGTTCCTATGGTAACAAAGGTGTGTTGCAATATATTTTGCCGTTGTCAGTCTCAATTCAATTAACGCTAACTATACTAACTTTAATAATGACCCGCGGTGCATATTTGACAGCAAAATCATTTCAATCATTGCAAAACGTACCAGAAACAATTGAAAAGCACTCTGTTCCGGCAGACAAAATGATTGGAAGTAAAAGTATAATAAGTGATGCAGATTGTATCGCGCTTGCCGGTAAACAGTTATTCGGAATCCTCCGTTACGCCACTAACAGAGTTGATTTATACAGAGTAGTTCATCTTTAAACAAATGTACCTGCAAGAGTAGTTCACAGAATACCAGTGACAATACAAGGGTACAACTATCTTGCATTAACCTTTCATATGTATGTGGTGGCCAAAAATCGTTGGTGTTATAGAGAAGAAAAACACGCTCTCAAAAAAATGCAAAACGATGCCTAGAAATTCGTTCATTATCCTTATATTCCTTATCCCTAGACAAGAGGTTGATTTGGATTCGTAAAGACGAACAGTCATCTTCTCCGTTATTTAAACGACTAAAGAGCATTCCTGTGTTTTGAGCCTTGTTTGGAGACAGGGCGCTTTGGCGCTCTTTAGGGGAGGGCTATGTCCAGCAGTGGACTAATACAGCCTGATGATGATGATGAGCTATGTTACTGTCGTTCTACCTATACTGTGTCACTGTGGAGACAACAATTGTTATCCTTTGATATCTTAGGTATTCTTTCTATTTATAGTGATTGCATCAGCGAATAAGGAAATTCTGGTCACGTTGCGGCGGCCCTTGCGCGAAAATATATCCTCTGTTGACTATAAATTGTGGACGGTTGTGATTTAAGGTGGCTTGTTCAGCTTGTATGTTTTCGGATTCGTTTAGTTTACGTCGTGGGATTACTAATCTTGGATCTCTATAAATTATTGTAGTCAAAATGAACTAAGACGATGTTTTGACTATCTCACCCACTCATAAGATATTATTCATCATCTATTAAGACTTTTAATCCTGGTTATCCATTCTTGTCTGGCCGCCACGAACAGGAAAATCATAGCAAATATTTTTTCTATGATTTTACTTGTCTTAAATACTTTTGGCAAAATGACCCCTTCATGAGAATATTGAGAATGTTTGCAACTGAGCAAATACCTACGATATTAATACTCTCAAGCTTCTCAACCTTACTTGTTAGTTTACAAGGCATGGCCCTCTGGGTAGGAAGCTGGAGTTTACGCATTGCAAATTGACACTAATCGTCTTAAGTGCCCGCTTAAACAGCGAGTATCGTTATAAACATTACCTCATGTAGTACAGTTCAGTATGTTATTCAGTATTTAAACGTCTGTAAACACTCTTCTTTAGTCAAAAAATTTACTCTGTCAAGCCAGCTTTGTCAGTAGAAAAGGTCAGATGAAAAAATTTGTAGCGGTCTCCCTTACAAATTTTGAATTTTGCTGTTTTTTATACTGAAACAGTATGCTTGCCAGAATATAATAATATATTCTCGTCATCTTGCGAATTGCAAGACCATTAATCAAAACTGACGTTACATTAATATGTAAGTCAAAATGTTTGTTTGCACAGGTTAATATGATAGAATTCCACTTACGCAACCTAAATTTATGTATTCCATTCAAGACTAGCAATAAATGAACTTTGCCGCCAAAGTTCATTAACCTATTGATTCATAGAAACTTGCTGTTTACAGGAATCAATAGTATTCATAACTTATATACCATATTGCAAAAATGACGAGTGCTATTGTTAGTATTTACATACCACGTAATAATATATGTTAGCTAGTTTGTTACTGCACGACACCTTGCACTTTGAGACTATGCGCTGAAACTTGGCACAGTTGATTGTTAGCTGGTCTTGAGCAGATACAGATCGAGTTATTTACGAATGACTAAAAAATGGGACCTTAGTATTTATTTTCTCCCTTCAATATTTTTTTTTAAATATTGATCTTAGCGAAAAAATGTAGCACTTACTTTATAAGAAATCTGAAACAGATTATTTACGTAAAAGATTATTTTTTGCTGTGGGCTACCGTTTACGAGTTATTTACGAAAAACTAAAAAAAAATAAACGATTGTAGAACAAATTATAAGTAACTTTCCCAAATTCATAGTATTTTGTATTGAGATCACTCTGACCCACGCTTAATTTTATTTTTTATCTCCCATTTATCAAAAGTTTTGTATAATAAACTATAAATTTTCTTAAACGTAATAAGTGTGGCTTTACAACATTCCTACAACACTTTAAAAAAGAAATTGGTAATTATGAAAAAATCGCAAATACGTTTTTTAGTCTTTTCTACTTTACGCTTTTTTTTGTTAGAAAGTGCATTGTTCTAGTTCCAAAACTAGATTTCTCATCCTTAATTTATCCGAAAATGATATATTACATGGCCTAATAGGTATAGTTTTAGAGAAATGTTGCTCCAAGTGAAGCGCGGCGGCGTCGAACTCCCTCCCTCCCTCCCTCCCCTCCCCCCCCACTAAATGAGACGTGGCTCTCGACGGCTCCCGGTCTGTATCTGCTCAAGACCAGCTAACAATCAACTGTGCCAAGTTTCAACGCATAGTCTCAAAGTGCAAGGTCCCCATACAACGTTGTGCACTGTCAAACTAGCTATGTATTAAGATTTCAGTTACTAGCGTTGTGATTCAGGCTAAGCTATCTTGATTCATGTTTAAGTTTAGCTTATTACTTCCTCCACCATACTCGTATCGCCAGATCTAATAAACATTTGAAGATCGAGGAAGATGATGCAACCATGAGTGTTTTGTTTTCGTGTTCAAAACGCAAACATTTGATTTCATTCATGAAATTCCCCGTTTATGTTTTGTTTAATAACAATGGGATGTGATAAGAATAATCTCATAATACTGACTATATCTACTGAGATTTCTGGGTAATATTTTGTTCACTGTTAGCAAAAATCCGAGGTTTTGTAATTATCATGTTTAAGACTCAACTACGTTTTTTCCTCTAGTCAGTTTCTTCCAATCAGAGTTTTATTTCAATAATATTTTGTTGAAAATTTCTACAGTCTATTCTAAATATTTCAAGTGTATTAAATAAAAAAGGCATTTAATAACTTCTATTATAAAGATTAAAAAAAATACAGCAATTACTGATTTATAGATGCAATAATCTTCAACACATTCCAAAATACGCAAAAGTGGTACTTAGCTCAAAATCTTGTAGAAAATTTAAAAAATTCTTTAAAGTTATTCATTTTCAAGTTTATTACTCTTCCTTGTTGATGATATTTGAGCATTTTATTTATTACTATGCTTTCTTTGTTACAGGTACATTGCACAAATGCACAAAGTAGTTCACAGCGTCGAAATTTTGAACAATGCAGGTTTGTGAGTCAATTTTTGCACAATACTGCGCGTAACGAGGTCGTTCACCTCTCCACTCCGTATTGTTGCCCAATGATTACGGAATATTAAAAAACTGAAGGCAGAGGTTATCAGTCCACTGAAATCAGGAACAATATCCTTTATCAGATTAAGAAAGTTTCGAAATGATATTGCGCTGTATCGTACAGTACGATCAGAATTTTAATAAACATGAAAGTTGCTCCTTGGCTTTGAGATGTAAAATAATAATTATATGAGAAAACACTCAAAAAATTTCAGTAATTTTACATCGTATTGTTTCCTCAATAATTTTGAACTTTTATAAACGACACAAAACAAGTGGTCTCAAAATATTGTCTACTTGATACTCTTTGATATTGTAGACCAAATTTCATAAGTTCAGTTTAAGAAGTTCAATCGTTTCTATTATGTAGATGCCCATACCGGTAATACACAAATATATTGCTTCACGATCACGTGGACGTGTATAAAGCATGATGAGGCCTTTTTATCGCCTGATTGCCGACATTTATTTCTCGCCTTTGACAAATAAGCTCATTCTGGCAAGGTCTGTGCATCTTTAAGATTCTCCTCACATTACAAAACACGACGAGGGATTAAGCTACTTACTATATTTAAGATGTCATGCTAACTTGCATTTATGAGTCACGTAATGTGCCGCTTGTTTTATTTTGGGCCATTTGTATTCACCACGAAATCTATTGGCTTGTGAGTCAGGACAGTGGCATTCTTGACTTACACGCTCAGCAAAAAGACAAATTCGTTATTGTTAGTCTATCTGTCGAAAGCTGTATTATTAAATTTAATTACGCAGCATACTCTGGATACTTATATTCATGAGTTACATGAAATACTTATACATAAGTCTTAAATTTACAACCGGTAACATTGCCGCTTAATAAGGTGTAACTTTCTTCAATCGTCAAAGTCTATATATAGAAAGATGTATCCTCCTTAGTCTTTATAGGTACCAAATCCGTTCCTTTACTCAATTTGTTCGCAATTTCTTCATTTCATATACTACGTAAAAATATTGATAAAAATCAATATTGAGTAATATTTAAAGCTGACGTACGTACCTACCTATTTGCAGAAAATATTTCTAACAAATTCGAATACAAAGATTAACGATGACGATTATTTCTTCGAAGAAAGTGTTTCGATGCAATTCTGAATAGAAGTGTTCAAAGAACCTTTCATGATTAATGGGACTATTCGAGATTTTTTTATCGTTTTTACCTTTTCCTTAAAGGTCGTCGATCTGCGATCCCATTGAATAGCTGCGGTTGAATCGGATAGCGTTTACGCGATTATGATGAATGACTTCAAGTTCATTGAACTTTTGTTACATTTTCATTTCTATTCAAAACCTCTACGCACTTTGTGTTGTCGTTAGTGTCGCATATAAAGGGAAACATTATTCTTTTTTTAATGTCCAACGCAATAATTTATTACTTCTTCATATGCATTCAGTAAGTTTGTTCAACTCTTCGTTGCCTAACTTGATGAGTTTTAATTGTTGTTTACAGTACGCAATCCTAATCTGAACATACAATCTCGTTACCAATGTTGTTAAATCGACCACTGACAGCGTGAAAATAATTAATTTTCAATCGGGCGAAGCCTCTATTGGACTGTCGGCCAATTAAAGTTCCAAACACACAGTAAATATTGTGCAACCGGTGTTACGGGGAGTCGTTGCACTGGAGTATCACTAGAGTAGATTAGAGTATACCATTTACAAGCGAGTGTAGGTACATGTATAAGTCGGACATGTTGAAGACTTGATTCAAGAGCACCGCTTGCCTGGATTCGGCTATAAGTAGAGAGGAACGGGAGCGAACATGACGGCACAGGAATAAGTACATAGGTATTCCCATGCCGTCATGCAGTACGGCTGGATAAGTGACTTATTGTCTATACACTGTGGTGTCAATAAAGAGTGACGTGGCTCTTCCTTAACGAGATGGACATGATAACTAACGTGTACAGGTGCCGCCTAAACGCCCTCCGCATTATACTGTCAAAAAACATCAAATAATAGCAGTTATGACAATACACGAATAGTTTATGCTTGTTATATAACTTAATAGCGAGGCTTCCTACTTTTCATATTACGTATTTAAATGAGCATGGAACAACAGTTTGGTTATGATAATATGTACTTGTCCGGTATTTATTCAAACTTTCTTTGGACAGTGACATAATATTACGGACTAAGAAGGTCGCCTTGCGGTATGCCAAGATATTTGAATAGTCGACGTATACAAAAGCGTTCCAAATAATCTATATTCACTTTTACCAGCTCACCTTTCCACCTGAACGCCCTACAAATTATGGCAAACAGTCGTTTATAAAGAATAGTGACTTTTACTATTTATACGGGCTACATTAGCATGTTTTAACATTTGGTTCCGAATAACACAAAACAGTTGCGTTTAGCCGTACGGCTTCGCTATTCAGTAGGTACCTATTTTACATAAACATATGTATAGATACGCTTTCCGTTTGTTGCTCCTACCACACGTTCAGTTCTAGATTTCGTAGCCAGAAAGTCATTTTAGGATAACGTTGCTATCCTTATATAGGAATTAATTAATTCGTATCTTTCTTTATCTTTTTCTCCCTATCCCAATATTCAAGGACAAGTACCGGGCCTCACTCTTCATGTTGGGGTTTTCTTTGAGGTTTCATCCCACCTCATAGGCCATTAAGCTTTCCAAACCAAAATGAAGTATGGAATGCGGTTTTCTGTTATTTTTTTCTGAACATAGTTTTTTTCAAAGACCTATCCAGTTTCGAACACATTTAGAATTTTATTAATAACTTGCGTCTACACGTTTCCAATAGTATTACCATTAGAAACACACTATGTTTAGCCTAACCTAACAAAATTAACATTAAAGTCGTTGAATGTTCAACTTCCGCGCCCGCGGTTCAGCTCTGTTTGACAAGTGGCTAATTATTACGCATGAGCCTTTTTTGTTCTCGTTTTGCCTAATTTTAATTTACAAAACATCAGGGTCGTTGAACCAATTCATCATAATACCAAATTTGCGCAATTAGTTAACGATTAACTTTACGGTTATGTTAATTCAGAAGCATATTCTTTCGTGAGTGTAGGCGAAACCCATAAATAGTTAACTAGATATTACTGAATTGTCATTTTATATACAACTTGGAGGCCTCATTTTGATGCTACATTACCCGAATCTGCACCAGTTTCTTCCAATATCTTCTGTCTTATAAATATATACATATTATTCTGTATTCTGGAGGAGTTTTTCAAAAAGCAGCTTTGTCATGCAGAACTTGACTGTATTTAATGTAGAGTGACGTATGTACGACAGACACACAGGCATACGTTCACGCCGAGCTACAGTATATAATTATTTTTCAATACACGATGACCACAACACTTGTCATGTTATGGTAAGCCCGCACCACAAATGGGCGTGATGAGCACGTTTTCGCGCGCATCGTTTGCATCACGCGTGACCACGTGTGCTGAGCGCCACACCAACTTATCTGTAAGTAGTTAAGTACTCCGATCCACGCGATAATAGACCCTCTGCCAATGTTATAACATCTTTAGCATACGTTTTTTGTGCTGGTCAACAGGTACCTGATGAATCATTCGACGCAAACATGGAAACGTAATCGGATGTTCATTTTGAAATCGCCTAAATAATTGCATGAATTTGAAAGGATATTGCCCAAGTATAGTTTTAAGATACGTGACTAATACTTTTGACATATAGTTTAAACGGAACTGAAATTCTATACGTGAATGAATATTTACTGAGCTCGTATATATTATGCTTATCTGTAGTCAATGCTTAATAATCATTACATGGTATATAACTATTATGCTTTACTAACTTTAACTTACTTTTACTTCACTTTTTTACTAACTTTTACTTCATTTGAAAAGTAATGTCGACAAAGGCAATGTATTATAATTAATTCTTTTAACAACACGCGTTAGTTTCAAACTGTTTAATATTATTGATGTCTGTCATTAATAAAACACTACTGTTAATAGCTCTATGATTGACCAATCCGGTAATAAAAGTGACGACACTGTTGCATACATGTATGAGCCTTTCATCATAAACAATACATTTTGATTTAGTACTTAATTCAATTCGTTTCACTTTTTGCGTCAGGTTTATTGGTAGGAAATTTCCCTCACAAATCATTTCCAGGTGAAATACTTGTTTAGCAACTGTTAAAACAACTGTTACAGTTTTTTCGTGAATCGAATGTTTTTACTAGTTTTCTGGTTCTTTTTACATTATTCTCATAAAAGTAATTTTAGATTGCAAAACAATACTAGATTGCCTTTAGTCATTTCCATATCGGAACGACAATTGTAAATTTGAAAATGATCGCCTTATTATCTGTAATAACGTCATATATATTTATTCGTGTCCTTTAAGATACAGACAATTTACAACGACGTGTCACCTAAATCCATACTAAACACTTAATCTGAGGCGCCAGACGCTTCCACGCGCTGATGAGAATTAATACTCATATTGCACGCTTAATACCTACAGAATTGTTATTACCGCCGAATAAACCTAAAGACAACGTCTTAAGAGTCTATTGTCAAGATTCTTAAGTTAATTTTATTTTAGTATCGCTACACTATATTATTCCAGTTTCGCGTACAAACTATACATTAATTCTCATTGCGCCTCCGCCGGTCTATTTTGAGTCCAATTAATATCAATATTGAGTCATATTTATGTTGTGCTAAAGCAATCTATATTTATACAAGAATATGTCGGTTATCATGTTAAAACGAAGCTTTAATGTACGATTATTTCTTGCTTGCCGATTGCCTGAATAAGTTTTTATTAAATCGGCAGTGCCATTTTTGTTGAGCAAGATATTCCGGTTCAACCTCCATAGCCATATCGTAACTTTGTAAGTATCGACTTGCATACCCTTGACTACTTTTTTGGGATTAGCTTGCTTTACTGTGTGATGTTAACTAAATTGATAACATTTTACTATTACCTATATTATAAATAAATAAATAAATATTATAGGACATTTTTACACAAATTGACTAAGCCCCACGGTAAGCTCAAGAAGGCTTGTATTGTGGGTACTCAGACAACGATATATGTAATATATAAATACTTAAATACATAGAAAACAACCATGACTCAGGAACAAATATCTGTATCATCATACAAATAAATGCCCTTACTGGGATTCGAACCCAGGACCATTGGCTTCGCAGGCAGGGTCACTACCCACTAGGCCAGACCGGTCGTCTATTTAATCTTAGATCTAAGATGTACATTTATAAATCTAGAGAATAGGTCTGAGATGTTCGTGCCACGTCTACTAGCAATATATGGTCAGAAGATGTCTAGATAACTTATGGCAAGTAACAAAGTATGTTACAGAGAATTCTGGACAAGGGCGATACCATCACCGACGTTCCAGCTGTAGTTATACTTAACGATTACTGAGAAAGATGTTTCCGTACAACATTTCTAACTAGCTTCATAATCTTAAATCGGTGCTTTTGAACTCTTCAAGTAGAGATTATTATTAATATCTCTGCCTAGTCTTAGCACAACTATAGTATAGTAAGTTACAGTAAACTCATTGTTAATTTTGACGACAATACAGGGCTATCCTATATTACCTTTTACCTTTACCTATCAGGAATATCTCTGAAATTACGATAACATGTGGCCATACAAAATGCCGACCATACTATCATACATTTGAGGTTCTTAGAGGACAAGATAAAGGTTATACATTATTGAATGTACAGTATCTAACTTTTACCATTCAAGTTTAAATTATTGTTTCAATTTTAAGTAAAGTAGGCTTATAACTATCCGTAGTCTCTACTCCCCTTTCTCTATTGAAACGATTAAGTCAGCCTGCCAACATGAAAAACGTTGTTAACTACATTCGACTCTGACAAATTTTCTACAGCGTTAACTCTAGCACAATCTCATTGTCCGCGTAATAACGAATGAGCAACAAAGTAAAGTAGTTAATTTAGATAACTGTAATGCACTTCACCCGCCATGCTAACCCCGCTTTCACTGATTTTATTGTTGAATATTCAGTCTGCTGTGAAATTGCACTGGGCATTATGAAACTTCCTATTTAGATTAATAAATAATAAACCGCTTTCCGTAACTCATTCACAACATCCATTATAGTGTTGTAGGATTGTGGTATTACATGTTTCACAAAAGTGCACTTGATTTGTAATCTAATAATTTTCTAAGATGGTGCTATTCTAACTGGGTTGAGTTAATATTAATCAGCCATCATTGTAAATTATTTTAATTATGTAGGCTGCTTTTTGTTCATTATTTACATATAATGCACATTCGTGAATTCATTAAACATTTTGGTTTTATCTACATATATCATAATTTGCACAGTTGATATCTTTTATTTTTTCTATATATCTTACTCTACTCGTAGGTCCCTGATCATCATCATCATCATCATCATCATCAGCCCGTTTCAGTCCACTGCTGGACATAGGCCTCTCCCAAGGTACGCCACGTGGCCCGGTCTGCCGCTTTATGCATCCAGTCGCTGCCGGCCCTCCTGTGCAAATCATCCCGCCATCTGGTCAGGTCCCTGACATTTATATAATAAAATAACACTTTTATTGACACAACTTTCATGTCTCACATGGTCTATATTGCTTGTATTAATTTATAACTAAATCACATACAGAAGCCCAGTCCCACGTAACAAAACGAACGATGATTGACAATGCTGATCTCACCAATTCAGAGCATGAGTCACGGCGCGCGCGCACGTTTGGTGATGAGGCTCGTATCAATGGATCGGTGGGGGGCTCTCGTCCGCATGCGTTTGACATGACGTTTAAAGGGTTCATATTTAGAAGGGTGTGAAAAATATATCTTTTGATTGAAAATTTGGGAGTAAGCATTATTTTAATTTAACACACAGGGGACTCGCGTAGGATTACCTACGTTACGCATGTACAGTGGCGTTCAAAAGTGCATGGAGATGTTTCAACCGTAATATTAAGGCATTACGGTCGACATCTTATCTACATCTTATTATACAAACTTACATTAGTAAGTTTGTATAATTTCCAACACTCGATTAGAACAGTTTGCCTATGTTAAAACGAGAAAGAAAAAGTCTGTTGAATTGTCTCCAGTTTGCAAAATGGATAATATTTTACGTCCGACCACTATCGACCAAAATTTTTCGATTTCCTATTCCTAACTTTGGACACGTCCTTTATATGGGAGATGCTACAGGCAGAAACTGCTTACCAATCGAAACAGTCACCCTGACTGATGTCGCAAACAGAAATTGATAATCGGCAGTATCATTTCGCCGTTGGCTTATATAAACTATGTCAAGTAACGGATCACCGTTGCCGCAACTATACCGCGAACAATTTCATACTCTCGATTAAATTAATCTCCAATTATCAGTGTTATGTTAAGGCTAATTATCGTATTAACGTCAATGAAGCCATTTCGCGTGCAATTATCGGCGCCTGCGCACCTGCTCTTACGCAGCTTTTGACGGGTTACGTAATAATGTCCGAAATATGAATGAAGTGACAGCTCTGTGGTGTTTTTTTTTCGGTTTTTATATTTAATTGGCAACCCACCATTTAGATCGTCAAACAATACAAATTATGCAAGCTGAAGGAGCCAATAAGCTCAAAATAGGAAAACCATGTCATCTTAATACAATTTCTAAGTCATAATTTGTACTGAACTGTCGCTTATTGTGATTATACCTATTTATTTAGTATAATCACATAATATAGGTAAAATAAAATATAGATGTAATTATAGGTAAAATAAAAGTGTACATCTACATACATACATGTGCTCATTTAACATAATGGCGTACCGACTTACCCGATAACAATGGATCAACTTTTTGGAATTCGCGACAGCTCACAGAAAACGTTATTCAATATTAAAAGCAACTTGTCATTCGACGATTCGAATTCGCTGAAAAAGGTTAATCCATTAGTCAATATCGATACACAATGAGTTGCGTCAGTAACGGTCGAGAAATTATAAGCCGAAGGTAATGCCATACAAGTCAACGGGTGGATGGTTAAAAAATTTGGTCACGTCACTTTGGCGGTAGCACATACTGGCGCCCGAGGGCTTGAAGTGATCGCTTTTATCGAAGCTTTATCGTAACACTTATAGGGCCCTATCCAGCGATAAGATTTAGTGAATAGTGGCTATAGTATATCTGGAGTATGTTTTATTCTTGTAAATAGATTGAAATATTAAGAGTACCTACGTGTTTTCTAACTAGATTAGTTGTACGAAAAAATTGGATACGAATACATACATCGTTAAATATTTTGTATAATGTGTGTACTACACATTTTGTTTATTTAATCATCATCTTGGGGCTCTAAAGATTTACGCTACGACCGTTCATTCGGTGAGCGCAATCTCATTATAGCCCTCTTTTGCAATTTTTAACTTGTGTCTGACTCTTTAAGTAATCTGTTTTTACATTTATAGTCATAAATTATGCGACAATAAATTATTAGATGGGGTATAATGTATTGGCTTATACAGCCATGAAAAACGTTGTCGCCCTACCTGACACTGTTTGTATAGTCTGCAATAGACTGAAAGGCCTATGATAATGCCATACCTAAAACGGTTGGAAATGTTAGAATTGCAACAAGGTAAAGCACCGCTGCACCTGCCGGCAACCTTTTTTTCACTCGCGTGTGAATCTATTACATATTACGTGGCTTATAGTTACGCACACGGTACAATTTTTAGAGCAAAAACCACTTGTAAAGTTTCCGTACGCTTTTTACCTCATTGTATTTGGGCATGTACTTTCTATTCCCCACTAAAACCGTGATGTAAAAAAATGGCAGTTGCTTTAATAAAAATAATTAACTTCAAAAAGTAAAAATTAAACAGGAAACTGTGCAGCTGTAACTTTTTCCTACAGTCCTGTTCGAATTGCATGCGCAACGCTTCATTTAATTCTTATCGCATAACTGCAATACATCATTTAGGTCCCTCGTCATAAATTATAATTGTTTTTATAGCCGGTACCAAGTTGATGTGCAAACTGAAAGTCTCTATAAATACATTGCAATGCAGAAGATGTCACCTTCCACCCCATAAATTTACTGTAATATTCTATAATTTCAACTTTTGACATCCAAAAAAACAGACAGAATGCCTATCATATAAAATAATATGTGACTATCCGCGTAAATATGAGCCTTAAAATCATTGGCGCTTACGCTGTTATTAATGATTTCCCAATAATAAAGCGACGGTTCGAGAGATAAGCGCCAATCTCCCTAAGTTTCTTCCTATACTGAACGACACCCATATCGATATTGCCTCTTGTTGTTTGGCAACAGCAGACGCTGACTAACCCTCGAAGGTCGAAGACGATCCATTATTATTTATTGCCATATAAAATAATGCCCTACGACGACTGTCGGACCTTATTACAATGCATTAAAGTTCAATTTAGGCGTTCAATAAATACAGAAACCTCATTAACTTGGAACCAGTGAGTCACAGTGTGATTGAGTGAGTGTGAACTATGCTTCTATAAATAAGCATTAAAGCTATAGTAATTATAACATTTATAACTACCGTTTTCTTATAACGTATTCTTTTATACGGGTTTAATGGGACTACTCTTTCAGAAATCATTATTTTTGATATATTTTGTATTATATTTCCGAGAGATGTAAAAAAATGTACCTAATCTAATAAGCTCGACGTAAAGAAGGTTAGGCAGGAACTCTGAGTTAAAGGATAGGTAATGTAATCGCCTACCTTCAAAGACAACTTTAATTTGACTACCAAATCGATAAAACACAACAACGTAAAGCATTCTTGTTTACGGCAGTCCAATGAGGCGTGGTATGGAGCATGAAAAAAATCACTTCCTGTATTTGAACACTTCCCTAATTATGTTCTAGTAACGGTAGCGGTTTAAACCGGAGAAAACTCGTCTAACAAAAAATATTAATCGCACATTTTATAAAAAAAAAACATTTCATAAGAAAATTAATACAGGATAGGCATCTAGAACCAACTTATTGTCCAATTATAATCCAAATGTATACGACAACTTTTTAATATCACTCGATTTGGTTATCGCAATTAAATATGTATAACGATTCTACGTATCAGCGGTCTGTACCTTTTACTGGTAGGTTGGCACTCCTGTGTTCTTTTTATAAAATGTTCGGTATGGGCTCCCGGTAAATGTCCGTTGGCGGCCATTTTGTTTGTAGTTTGGTACGTGTTGATTGGTGTTCTAATGCGATACAAAAAACAGATGCGCAAGATCCACTACAGGAGGTAGGTACTGGTATTTCTTTGTGGTACCTACTTAATGTCTCATAATTTGTATTCTTACTCAGATTTGACATATTATAGTACGGCGGCCATATTTAATTTAGCTGTGCGAACGTAGGGGAGACCGAGGTGAGTTGTGACAGAGGAGAGTTGGAACATCGTCGATTTTTTGGAATCTAGTAACTAGAAACTAGGTCGCAACAGTGTGCGTTTGTTAGCTCGTAACTTGAACTAAGCAAATGTCAACTCACTTCAGTCTCCCCTACTATGACTTAAGTTGTACAACTTAAGTTATGGTTACAAAAATCGCCAGTGTCATGAGCTGTTATTAAAAAATCGAGGCCCTTTTCCAACTGTTTTCAATACCTACTTTACTTTTAAGTGTCATAATAATAAAGAAAGTGTATTAGATACACAACAAAGGCGATATGGCAACGCACAGTGGGCGCACTTTAGTGAATACGTTTGAAGGGTAATATTTAAGATGGTCTTACTAAAGGGTGCTGTAATGTAAGGGGCCTATTGTGCACAATGGCACTTGTAGACTCTTGTCACATGCCTGTTAGAGGGGAAATGTACAACATTTTGTATTAAAGACCCGGCGGCGCGAACTGTTGATTTTGTTTAAATACAGGGTGCTTCCTGTAACAGGAGCAATAAATTAAACTAAAGTAAAAAATAAATTAAACTAAAATATTGTAAATAATTGTATATACCTACCTTGTACCTATAAAACTGTATTTGCATGTACATGTACTTAACGCAAATAAATAAACACAATACAATACAATACAAAAGGCTGTACTCCTCAACTGACCAACATTTGCAACTTTTAAAAATTATGAATCCTTTAGACTTCCTCTTTTTCATACATAATACATATTGCCTTCAATGTACGCTGACATCAGTTTTTGACGTTACCTGTCACGCTTTTAACATAACAAAATTTGCAATACATTGCGTCTTAGAATGAACTTTAAAGTGTAATAAAAATCAAACCATGAGTTATTTTCTAAAGTTGCTGAACAAATATATTGGTCAGTTTGAGGAGTACAGCCTACAGTTTAATTTATTGCTCCTGTTACAGAAAACACACTGTATAATAATACTTGCTATGTTATTATACATATTTGCCTGTTTGAAATAAAATACTACTAAAATACTTAAATAGTCATAGTACTTATTTAACTTTAGAATATCTGAACAATTTGTTTCTCTTTTCACAAAAATTTGCCACTACTATTTTAATATGAAAATATGTACCTACATGTAAAACTGACACATGAAATAAATAAAAAGTTCAAAGTGTGAGAAAATATTGCCCTTTATATGTAGAATAGACGTCAGAACTGCTTACACTTCTTAACCGAACCTAAGTATGTATTTTTTTTTTATTATGAATGGGCTTACTCATGGCCACAGACTAGCCGAAAAAAAAATTAAGTCATTTACCTGTTTTTACTGACATTCCGTTAATTACGATGACGTTCACGCTCCAGCCCACAGATTGGGTAGTTAGTTAAAAACCGGGCAAGTGCGAGTCGGACTCGCGCACGAAGGGTTCCGTACCATAATGCAAAAAAGGGAAAAACAAAACGGTCACCCATCCAAGTACTGACCCCGCCCGACGTTGCTTAACTTCGGTCAAAAACACGTTTGTTGTATGGGAGCCCCACTTAAATCTTTATTTTATTCTGTTTTTAGTATTTGTTGCTATAGCGGCAACAGAAATACATCATCTGTGAAAATTTCAACTGTCTAGCTATCACGGTTCGTGAGATACAGCCTGGTGACAGACGGACGGACGGACGGACGGACGGACGGACAGCGAAGTCTTAGTAATAGGGTCCCGTTTTACCCTTTGGGTACGGAACCCTAAAAACAGAATAATTTGCTATTAATTATTGAAAATAATTATTGAGGTACAGTAATATACAATTATAATATTTTTTATACCCTATTACTGTAGTGATAAAGTCCTTGAGTGTGGACATATTTATGTCGCAGGTCGTAATTCAAAAGGTCCGGTTATGTACGATGAATTGTCCATTAGTTTATGCACTGTACATCATTTAACAGCGATGTAATATGAGCTTCTTAGTTATTATTAAACGATGCCGTAAACATGTGTAGTAAACTAACTTATTATTTATGACTATTTACTGAGATGTAGCTTAATCTGCTTGGTTTTACTGCTCGTTTCTCTGATAAAAATACTGCGGCAAAAAATTAAACGTTATTAATCCAGTTTGTGTTTAGTACGAGTATATTATCCTTAAAGGAAACGTTTTTGCTATGAGTATATTCATACCCCAGTGGACTGCGCCAAGTCGTGTACGGTATATAAGATGGGGTTGATGATGAAAGTCTATTTCTATTTTCACCTACGCCAGTAGGAGTCCAACTAAAAAAGATGGACCCTGACTCGATCTGAAACCCATATGGGTTTTATGGAGACATTGCAATGGTTACTTATTCCATTTTGCGTTTGAAGACTTTGTTAAACGACTTTCTTGATGTTGAAGAAGGGGAGGACTTTGTGTGACACGAAATTAGGCTGATAAAAAAAGTACTTATGTCATTTCATTCTTTACTTGTACCTATTTATGATGTCATAGTGACATACAAAACCCATGGCCGTATTTCAACACACCAGGGTGTTGATGACCTTCCTCTTTCCCCAGTCCCCCCTATGACGCAAATGGTGCCGTAATCTCATTCCGAGGATTAACGACTATTTGTATTGCTGGCTCGTCCACCAAATTGCGTCCCATTGTCGATGTTTTAGGTTTATCTGTGAGTGTTATTGTCGAGCTTTCCAAAACATGTTCATATGAACGTCATATAATGTCCTGCGTTATCACTGTAAGTGTTAAAACAAAAGTGGTTTGTTTGTGATGATGTTCAACTGTTTAACCCTTTAAAGGTTTTGACATTTCCATCAAATCTTAATGTTTGTACCGTATTTGGTTTGATAGAAATGTGTTGTCATAACGGAATTCGATTTTTTTCAAGCGCATAACTTTCGTAGACACATTTTAATCCTGTCCTGTAATATGACGATTTCAACAAAGAATTGATTTGTAATAAACGGTTAAATAATGACCCAGTCTTAGCTGTTCGACTTTTATATTAGAGTACATTGATATGACAGTTATACTAAAAAAAGACACAGCTCATATCTATTTAGAGCAACAGATTTGACCTCATAAGAGTGTCGTATCGCCTAAAACAACATTACTGGCGTAAGGCTGACATCACCAAACAATATTTTTATCGCGACCTACGACAAGGCAGGTCGTTGCCCCTCTACCCACTTGTCTCGCACCCAGAGACTCTTCAGTACCCTCACTCCTATCACTTAACAAGGACATCGCCTCCACACCGGTGTAAATGTGACCATTAAATCCGTAACGTTATGGAAATCTGAGAGCTCCCCTAGACTGTTTCACTCGAGGCGAAAGCTCGGTAAAATGGAAATAGTAGAAGCTCTCGGGAGATAGCACAAAAGAGTGCTGGCTGGCGTTCGCGATTCTATTTTTAAAATGATGATGCATTTTTTCACAGTTGCATTTTTAACGAGGAACAGCCAGAGAGCGAGACGTGTCGATTTCGTTTTGCTAGCACCAACTAGCATTGTAGGCTTTGCAAAGATTTTATATTCATGAAGCGCTGAGTATTCCTTTTAAAACCGTGGGTTTTATTCTGGATTCATTCTTTTTAGTTACATTGTCTGGGTTTATTTATATACGCATTTTATAAGTAATTGGCCCGATGTTAATATTAGTAGGTACCTATTTAGAGCGACTTCTGTAATTGTTTTTAATGACCATTACAAATTATTGTTGCGTTTACAATGTTAAATTTTAATTATTAATTTCTTAACTACATATAAGGAAAATCCATGATTATATATGTATACATATAAATTCCTTTAAAATGAATAACACATTAATAACCATGTAAACATGCGGATGTTACGTAAAAATACAAATTAACAAATGTGAAACTGGATCGTTCTGACGAAAGGAACTTAGTACATATAAACAGATAAATTTATTTATACACTTCAACTAAACTTCTTAAATGTAATCAGGACGAATTGCAAAATTATTTCGCAATATAAAATTATTTCCATCCGGTGGGCATTGGCCAGAATCTACATCTAGTGCCACCGTTCTAAATCATACAATCTCAAACTATCAAACAACGGTAAAGAAAACAAATCGCCATACTATTATTAACATCGCAAGCTATCACACCGGCTTAAGTATAGAGCTTCCGCTCTATTTACACACATTCAATGTACCGGCCACTAATGAATTCACTCCGCATATTGCATCTGATGCGCGAGGGCATGCGCGCCCAAACCTCAGGCTTACCAGCGTAACTTGACTTTGAGATATGTAACATCTATGTGTAATCGGAGAACAGCCGTATATTGGTCCGAGCGAACAGCTTGCCCGCGCTCGGCTATCGGAATGACACCCCTGCACTTGGGAGATCAAAAGATATGCACGTCCATGCCTGGAGCAGCAAACTTTTAAATGCCGTCAAGACACGCTATAATGATCCGTAATCTCATACACCTAAAGTCTTCTTCGACCTGCATTTCTATACTTAATCAATCGATATGTAAATAAAGGTGCTTATGATAGAGGAAAATGAAGCTTATGCGGATGCCAAAAGAGCTGCACAGTTTGCATATCCTGTATTGCTAGAATGTATGTAAATCAGTGGTGTTGGTAGCGGATACTTTATTGCTGTGCGGTTGATTGAAAATAAACCCTTTCATACTGTAGTAAATCTTCGCTTGGACAGTATAATGCTACAGGTAAAGAGACAGTGTCATAGGAAAAATCCTACCCGCGGACCGTGGGCGTATATCCGAGTCAGATTTTCTATAGTATCCCGGAGATTATGGGCTGAGAAACGTATCTTATAGCTGATATAAATATTTTTCGCGACACTTAATTAATATAATTACAGAGATAGGGAAACGGGCCATAAAGTAGTAATTTTGAGACACAAAATTAGAAATTTTAGGACTTAATGAAACAAGTTTTACAGATGTTAAAGCCAATTGTAAAAAGGTTATTGTAACGAAAATAATTTCATGTGTTATAAACTAATAACAACCATAGAAAAACTCCAAGAACTAAAAAGCAGTAAATAAGGACTATTTAATCGTCTCAAATGCCAGGGATAAAATAATACATATAGGCAGTCATCTTTTATGTCCAGATGTTCGCAGACACGAGAAATTGATAAAAAAAAAGAACCGAAAGCCTTCGTTGATCCTCATGACCCTCATGTACGAACATAAATAAATTACGCAAAAATACATTAAATATCTTCGCGATACTCTATCTGGCTAGGTCGCGTGAGGATATGGGCCATAAAGCAGCAATGCGCGGCACGTCCGTCGCTTCCGGAGCGGCGCCGGCGCCGGCCCGGGGCGCTCCGGGTGCTCCGACACTGACCCTTTCCCACGAGGCTTCAGCAAACTGCTGGAGTTGGTCTAGGCTATATAATTGAGGGCACGTCTTAGCTTTATTAGTTTACTTGCCTCCGTCTGACTTTGTTAAAGACCTGTGCCCTGTTTATCAAAAGCTTGTAACTTCTAATATAAGTGGTAGTCCCTTTTTGATAGCTTTTGTTAGAAAGGGACTTCAATTTGTATTACAAGTTACAAGCTTTTGATCAACAGGGCAGTGGATGCATTTTATCCGGATTGGCGGGAAAGTACAAACGACAGGGTTGAGTGGAGGAAAAGAGGGGAGGCCTTTGCCCAGCAGCAGTGGGACACTAAACTATGCTAACCAAAAAAAAATTCGTCCCAAATATCAAGGCACTAGCTTCAAAGATTTACCCCCTTATTCATAAACGTTTACTAAAGTTGACAAGCTGATAATAATCGTTTGTCCCTTTCCCACGTATTGGTATGATGGAAAGGGACAAACGATTATTATCGGCTTGTCAACTTTAGTTAACGTTTATGAATAAGAGGGTTAGGCTGTACGTTCTCTGCTAACATCAGATATATAACCGAACTATACAACAATAATTAGTGAATGTTTTGATTTGTTTAAGTTATTCCAGCATGTATAAGTACCTATACTTAATCATGTTAGCGGAAGTTAAAATAAGTAGATTAAATACGTTACACTTCATGTAATCCCAATAATCTTGTTATTTAGATACTTAGAATAATTACAATATTATGCTTGTTCTTGTGAGTCTTCATGTTTACTGCATGATGTAAGAATTTTATTCGTAGCCCCTTCCTAATGATATAAATTGTATTTTTTAACAATTGCATGTGAACTTATGTCTGTTGTTGTTCGCAGGTAAACGCTAATGGACTGGAGCTGATGTGCTGAGCGTATGTAGATCGTATTGTATATTGAGGAATCCGGGACAAATTTGGGCACCATTATTATAAGAAGCTCGCTACTTGTCTATTTGTAAATAATACTTTTTTAAACAAATTTGTGTATGTACCTACCTACCTTCTGATCATATAATATATATGTTAATATTCTAACATCGAATAAGGTGGTGGTACTGCCGGTCTAGCCAAGGTGACAATCGCTATCGCCTCGACAACGAAACGCTTTATGTCTCTCTATCACTCTTCCATAATAGTGCGACAGTGACAGTTGCGTGTCGATCGCTACGGAGCGTAAGCGATTGGCATGTTGGCTAGGCGGCCTGGTGCTCGACGCGGTCCCGTACGTGTAAACTTAAGTCATTGGGCCCTATTCGAACTTTAAGATACGTCAAATATTTCGGCTAGATACGATATGGATTAGATATGTCAGTGTCAAATGTGACGTTTCTTCAAAGAAAAATATCACTTTTGACACTGACATATCTAATCCATATCGTACCTTGCCGTAATATTTGACGTATCTTAAAGTTCGAATCGGGCAAATTGTCAATAAAGGTGACAGCAGGGTGTCATCTATTTGGGCATTAGCATGTCGAGCACTAGTACCACCACCTTATGATAAACCTCACTTATGGTGTTTTCATTTTATAGTATTAGTCATTCTTACGTATAATATCATGTTCAAATAAATGCTTGCACAAAAATACTTTCACGTTAATAAAGGCTAAGCCCGGATAGAAACTACAATTATAGTCACGCAGTGGGAAAATAAAACCTTACGAAATAACATTTCCAGTCCGTTACATTGTATGTTTGAAATTAAATTAAGTACACGAACAAAGTTCAGTAAACTTAATGGTGTTTTTGACCAGTTTTCCTCTCGACTCAAAAGTCCGTGTCTATCGATGTAAACATTCGCGCACGCCACGCGCCGCGGCGTCTGCGCAAGGCCCTATATTTAACATCTCAAGGGTTTCCTGCTCGAAATGTTATTAATTTGTACCATGTAAAACATTTGTTTACGCGCTGCCACGTGGCCGGGGCAATGAACTCTCGAGATATTTATACAATTTCGCTTTTATAAACTTCAGAGAAATGGTTTGTTTATCATTTTTTCATAGAGTCCGATAAATAATCACACGTTTTGAAATATCGAAACAAACCCGACCTGAGAAGATTAATAGAAAACCGACTTCCTTTCCGCTATCGCCCACTTCCATTCACGATTCTTGTACTACAATTAATTGTATAATTTAAAACCGATATAACATCCTATTACAAGGAATAACCTCTTCCGTGCCACTTTCTTTTTAATGGGTCCCAAGCGGTCTAACTCGAAGTACACGTCTATAAAAGCCTCCGATGCTAATTATAATTTTATTATACATTCAGCAAACCCAATCAAATGGGAATTGTTCCTACTCAGGATATACAAACCGTCAACCGGCTATTTGCCTAATGAGTACTAATGACAGAATACTGGCAGGTAGGTACAAGGCGGCATCAGCTTTGCGAAATGACATAAACTACGATATGTTATCGCCGGTGGTCATTGTAGGACCTATTAAGATGAAACAGGTGTAATTGGAAATGCAAACTAGTTACTTGACTTATTAATAGAAGTTGTGTATTTTTAGAAACCCTGTCGTTACAAAAACTATAACTATTTACGTAGTGATGTTACATTGTATGTACACGACTTAATAACTCCGGCTTTACATTGATGTTCCATGCCATGAGGGCATTTTTAACTCTATATTCACCTTATGTTTTGTGAAATCAACGGGTATATGCTCAAAGTTTACAGCTCATAGAATTCTATCAACTTCTCATCACTGCTCTATTTCCTGTTCTATTTCCATCAATTCGTGGGTAGCCGCCGCTTACATGAATAAAAGAAAGTGATTTGTTGCGACACCCGGCCACAAAATTATCCATAGTCATTACCACATACTCTCCCATTGTCGTCGGCCCTAACACAATACTCGAAATGGCTCCATAATTACCTCCACCTCATTCAACTTTGTTATCTGATGCTCTAACAATAAGAGCCACTTTGTCCTGCGTGTTTCGCGAAAGTAATTATTTGAAATTCGGTATAGTTCATGGAGTTTGAAATTTAATGGAGGGGTTTTGAAAAGGGAGTATTTAGGTGAAATTTGCACGAATCGAACAAATTCTTATAAGGTCAGTATGGCTATTGACGGGCCCTGGATGGGGCAATTGAAATCGCATAAGTATCTAGAAATACAAGTAGGTATGTGAGGGCTAAACCATTTCCACTCTGAGTGCACAGCGCATTCCCACCAAAAGTTGGACTTGGATGTGATTATTACATTTATTACTCGAGAGTTTATGATTATACATACCAGTATAATGTCAGAGTAAACAAATTCTTATTTTATCTATATTACTTACTACAAAAACGGCCTTTGTTCTTTTAAGGTTTGATTCTCAGGCGATCAAAAACAAAACGCATTTGAGTGATAGTACTATAGAGATTGATGGGTAAAAAATTACCGAGACATGGCCACAATTTTTTTTTCTCCACTCATTCATTACAATATCACCATTATAAAAATGGCAGACATTTGAAAGCTCATTCGATCAATCAAGTAATTGTTCGGGACCGCTAGACAATTTGACGCGTGATGTCACACCTTTTAATGGTCGTTGTATCCGCGTATCATACTCGTAGTGGCCAATTATCATTCATTGTCTAGAGCATTGTTGGTAATTGTCTCTCATATCATACTCTCTACATACTGTCTATCAACTTTTATATGTCGGCGACCGATCGTAAGATCAGGCAGATCGTACCAACCAATATATAGGTAGGATAGTTTCGTTAGGTTGCTTCAGATGCCCGTAGGGCAAACTGCCCAGAAATAGAAGCCCCGCGTAGCGGGGCTCCTTCGACTTAGGGAACGAGTCAAAGATTTTCACGTTTCTCGATATGCCTGATCTTACGATCGGCCGCCGACATATATACAGTCTATCATAAATGACGCAAAGTTTATTTGGATTCGTTAAAATAACTTTAACAACGATTTGTTGTAAATATTTACTAAGAGGCTTATTAAAATTATTATCTCTCTCGTATTCATTATTCAATAGTGACTATAATTATTCTTTATAGTCTTAAACTTAATTTATTAAGAAATATGTATTAACTCAACACAGGAAGTATCTGTCATAAATAAAAACTTAGTTTAGCGTATAAAGAAAGGAGTAGCGGAAACCAACTAAACGTATATTAATTAATATTAAAATACTCGTGATTAAAACCTCTACACGATCGTGACCGCATGTCCGAAGTCACGGAACCAACCTTGGAACGGCTAGCTGTAAAAAAACCTCGCAAAAACATAAGGGCATGTACCGAAAACATCATTAAAATTGATTAGGTTTTTTATGGTGTTCCTATGGAGCCATTCCGTTCCCAAATGGAGATAAATGAAGATAGTCAGATGGCTATGAATCATGGTAGTAAGGTGTCGTTGAACCTAGAGTACAATAGTTTTTACTAGCGAAGCCTCATTGAGTATACCATCGATCTGCTCGGAGAGTGTTTTTTATATACAGCAAAAAGTTGTTTTTACGTTCGAGCGCGAGGAATGTTTTTGGAAATGGTATGACACGACACTTTTTTTACATCGGCATTTCGCTTAACCAAGCTGGTCTCTTAATGTACTTAATTAAATATGTTAACTCTTTGTAAATTATAAAATATTGATATCATGGTGTATAGTTATTAATTATGTGACTGCGATTTTGCGAATCTAACGTAGTGAAGTACACAAATCAAGTCCACCATTTTACTTTTGTAATACAATAACAAAAAATACGACTAAATAATACCAGCTACAAAACTGTTTAGTAATGCCGTTGTAAAAACATCATAAATATGCGAGCACAAAATTCCAATACAAGAAGTAGAACAGAGTAAAAAATAATGGAATTGGTAGTGAATAACGATTATGCATTGGTTTCGGTCCGACTGTTGTAATTTCGGGGTCCGCTGCGCGCTGTTGACGTAACACGCGGGTTTCGTCCGTGTGTGATCCAGCTACAAATGCATACATATTTGATTTTGTATATTTAATACGCTAGGTTATTCTGCTTTATGCTAGGAGGTTAACATAACTATGGGTTGTTTGAGGATAAATTGCGATGCGGACCTGGTAGGGCCAACGAATTGGCCCAAGACTCTGTTTTATCGTATAGCAAAAACAATACTTTGTTTACTAAGTATTTTTGTAGGAAAGGCAGATTTGTATTTATTGAAAGTCACAGTCGGTCAAAAACCGAGAATACAAGAGTCAGAAATGTGAGAAAGTAATCAAATAAGAGTAACTATGTATTACATCTGACTGTAGCAGATGGTTGCCTGTTCTAGCGGAAATAAATGCAAAATTACACACAGAGGACCATGGTTATACTGATTTAGAAGTTTAACGTAAAGGTCGATACTTATTATTATTTAGCTAGTAATGACTAGTACCTATTTAAGGGTATTGTTCTGATGTTACCATTATTATATTTATTATGAGCAACATTTTGTCATATCGAAAGCCTCCCGGTATTAATAGTCAAGCTAATCCGTTCTAGATGCATTAATTAATGGACGACCTTATTTCTCCGTTGTGCACGATGGGCGATCAAACGGAAGTAAAGGTGTGACGGGCGCGATGGCAGCAAATCAATTTCCGAGCACGAGTCTCTTAGTACTAAAGTAGAGTCATATCTAGAGTCGTTGGCGAGCGAAGGTTTTATCAGCAGGACGCATTAGCTGGTGGCCTACATTTCAGTGTTTGAGGTAGCAGAGTGTGCTTTTTTTTTACTAGCTTTTGCACGCGATTTCGTCTGGGTGGGATGATGATTGATAAAAACTATCCTATATTCCTTCCTCGGGCTTCAAAGTGTATCTAAATCGGGTTAGGTTTAAACGTGAAGAGGTAATAGAGAGACAGAGTTACTTCCGCATAATATTAGTAGGGATAATCATAATTACGAAGCTGTTCCATCCATAACTGGATGAGATAAGTTTGCCTTTGTACTTTCAAATCTACATCCGTTACCTATCCTTGTTTCGTACAATAAAGTGTTTATTACTTCTTACTAGTAGTAGGTATTAGTATTTAAAACAAATACACTCTGAAGAAAGCAAGATTAGTGCTGTCCCCGTTCCATTCGCACCGGTTCCGCGACTAACGATAATTGCGCGCGCTAATCGATACCTTGTTAATTCCTTCGCACAATTTATATGCGCACTGTCACACGCAATTGCGCTAATAAAGCTATTTTTCCGGGCGATTTGGCCGCCGCTATTCGCCTGCGGGCGCCCTTAATAACTCACTAATTGCGTCTGCACCGCTATCTTTGATCTACCGCCAGGTTATTTCGAAATGCGTATGTAAACAGTTCGAGCTACCTTCGAACAAATCTTATTAAATCTACCAGTTATAAAGGTTAAATTGCCGTTAGGGATTGCAATCCGGTCCGGCGGATCCGGTAATCCGGCCGGATCCGGCACATTTTTCATGATACCGGATCCGGCAAAATTCACCGGATCCGGTCCCGGATCCGGTAAAGTGAAATAAAGCGCTAAAATATAAAATAACAGCTTAAAACACTGCTAAAATTTAAAAGTTCTCGCCAGTATTCGAATTTTCTCGCTCGCAAACAGCAACACAACAACTTGTTTGTTAGTTGACGCCTGTCTTCTCATCATCATCATCATCATTTCAGCCTATATACGTCCCACTGCTGAGTACAGGCCTCCTCTCATGCGCGAGAGGGCTTGGGCTATAGTCCCCACGCTAGCCCAATGCGGATTGGGGACTTCACATACACCTTTGAATTTCTTCGCAGATGTATGCAGGTTTCCTCACGATGTTTTCCTTCACCGAAAAGCGACTGGTAAATATCACATGATATTTCGTACATAAGTTCCGAAAAACTTATTGGTACGAGCCGGGGTTTGAACCCGCGACCTCCGGATTGAAAGTCGCACGCTCTTACCGCTAGGCCACCAGCGCTTTTTTTTAGCCGACGAAATATGTGACGTGAGATTTCCGTGCACCGTAAGTACTGGATTGGTTTATATTCAGTTTATTGTGTTGTTACATTGTAATTTAATGTACATGTTCGTTTTATTTTGTACAAACCATTTTAGCCCACTTATAATAAGTGTTACCTGCATTTAAAATATAATGAATAAATATTTATAAAATTAAATAGAGAAATATATGTTGACTTTTGACGACCGGTCTGACCTAGCCAGTGGGTAGTGATCCTGCCTGTGGAGCCGCGATCCTGGGTTTTCGAATCCCGGTAAGGACAATTATTTGTGTGATGAGCACAGATATTTGTTCCTGAGTCATGGTTGCTTTCTATGTATTTAATTTTAAGTATTTGTATATTATATATCGTTGTCTGAGTACCAACAACACAAGCTTTCTTGAGCTTACCGTGGGGCTTAGTCAATTTGTGTAAAAATGTCCTATAATATTTATTTATTATTATTATTTATATGTTATTTTGTTATTATTATGCTACTAAATGTACTTGTATAGGTATACACGTTTATTGATTTTGTTTGCTAAAACTAAAATGGTTGAATTGAGAGCACCTTTTTGTTGGAAATGTGGGTTGGGCTATAGATAGTTTAAGAGAAAAAGAAGATTTTATTTGTGGTTAAGTAATGAAAACGTTGTTTTTTGAAACTTAAAACAGCCGTCATCGAATTAAACTGTTGTGAGACATACTAACATTGAATAATTTACGGTTTAGACTCACTTGTTTTTAGTCACTCGCGCGACATGTTTCGGAGAGCCTATAGGTCTCCTGTTAAGACACCCGTTTTATTAATCCATTAAAAAATATCCTTAACTTCGCATATAACGCTAAAAACATGATAAAATACATGACTTGATGAATTTTTTATCCGCAATACCAATCCGGCCGGATCCGGCCGGATCCGCCGGATTGAGGCCAAAATCCGGCCGGATCCGGCCGGATTCAAAACCAGTCCGGATTGCAATCCCTAATTGCCGTGCAGATCAAAAAAGATTCATAAGCTTACCAAGGCGGATAGTTGCGCCTTTCAGTTAGTTTACGTCTCCGCCAATTAGAGTTTGCTAAATAAGCGAATGCGTGCGATAACGATTTGAATGAGCGTAAATTTACTGTTTTATTTATGACCGGCTGTTAATTTCCTCTATGGGATTGGCTTGCGTAATCTCTATATAGAAGATTGATATTACGATCTCGCGAAAGTCACAAGTGCAAAACAAATAGGTTCAGTCGTTTACGAGTCGCTCGTTTATGGCGAATTCTCAGCCGTAAAACGACTGTTTAGTACTCGATAAAGCGTTTAATGAATAATGTCTAAACAAAGTTGAATAAGTGATTTACGATCGATTATGTTTACGATGGGTATCTGCGTCGAAGCCGAGCCACGACACGCATTACGAGATGGGATGATGTTTATCGATAAACACCCACGCTCGTCGTCATAACCAAGTACAACACTAAAATTGATTTTATTACTTTTACGTAACTAATGGTTTAGTCATAACTTCATAAGCTACAAATTATCGCAGATATTCGGGTGAATCTTTGCGAACTTTCCCATAGTAATATAATCGTCAGATAGCTCCTTATCTGTCGATACAATATTTTCCTCATCGATTCACATAAAAACATACAAACCTAGTGCCTCCGAAGATCGGAAACCGTGTGCCCATATAGGGCTGAAGGCACGACATCTGACGCTCTTATCCGACCTACTTTCCAACCACTCTTACAAGTAATAAGAGGAAAGCGATTCAGTGGACGGGATAATGTGATGAATGTCTTGTAGGCTCGTTGGATAGAAGAAATCTACAAGCTAGACATCTAGTAATGACTGCAGCAATAGGGCTACTTTTAAATTCACAAAACCGATTTGATAATACGAAACAAAAAAGTCCAAGAATAAAGATTGAAATTCTACTACCACTTTGAAGGACACGGACTACGACTGACTCATAGGAGATGATGAATATGATGATTATGATATGAGAAACACTCTCAGTGCATTCAGCAAATATATGCTGACTAAACACGCCTATACGGCCTATAAATTGTTGTGGAGTAAATTTATTTTCTTATGATAAAATAAACTTTCATAACAATTACCTACATTCTGCAAAAATGACGTTATTCTAAAAATTATAAAGTCGAATGCACTGAAAAAATTTAAGATGTACCGAGTAGAAGAATTAAACACGTAGGTACATATATGAAAATACAAATAACATACTTATTATATTTCAAATTATAGCCTCGTAATAACCCAGGGCAATTTAGGCGCTTTGAATTTTGAACTTTCTTTTATTTCTATTTGAGTTCAAAACTCGAATTTTATTTTTTATTGTAAAAGTACACGGGTACTTACGAGGTGTCAAATAAACAGTATCATTACTACGATCATTCACCTCCCATCCGCCGCCGTTCAGATCGTAATCCGACTCCCGCTGCATCTCGTCGCTTTTAATCAAAACATGACATTCGTTGCCACCGTTTGACAACACAGATTAGCTTTCTTTCTGGCCACTCGCTCCAATGGCGTTTGATATACGATATTACAGATAATTTCCCCTCTGGAGACGAACTGTTCTGGCTGAGATGGGTATTGTGTTTCCCATTTATGAATGAAATCACATTGAATACGTTCAGTTCCGACTTGGATACTTCCAGAGTAAACAATTGTGCTCTTTTTTCGTCAAGGATTCTTTGTGGCCTGTAGTGCGAGTAGAAAACATGTGTTCTTTTGTGTATTTGATGTATTCATTGTATAATTTCATAGCATTGTTCTTTTTTACAAAGCTTTGTCGGCTCTGCACCGAATTGATTTTTAAAAGCTACCTATACGGCATTGTGGGTTAATTTCAATGGGTTTGAGTGGATTCAAAGATTGAGGCCAATGATTAGTTAATAGGATCGACACTACAATCTGAATTTATTACCCTTACGAGCCAATAGGCCTCACATGTCGAGAAAAGTAAACAGTTTCTCTAGAAATCTATTGAGCAGCACCTGGTTTCGCCTCCAGTCTATCCATCAATCAGGCTTGAAGTAAAGTTGCCAATTGCCGGCCACTGGTTTGGCTGTAATAGGCAAACCTAGTGTACTTTACTGACACCTCTATTCCCTTGCACACTCGCAGAAAACTCAACTCTATTACTGATAAATCAAGGTTGAAATTCGAATAAGATTGTTTGACAGATGGTAATATAATTCTTGTTGATGATAGTACAAATCACGGCTAACACGTGACAATTCATGCTACTCTTGCCTTAACTGTGCATCCGTTTTTTACGCCAGACAACATTTATAGTAGTTAATGGAGTTTTAAATGGGATAATAATTTTATTGCGCTCCAGGCTGTCTTGTTATTTTTTTTAATTTCAATTACATTTACATGGTTGGCCTTCGGTTTTACATTTGTTATCCTTATTCATGTTTTGTCAATAGTAGACATTTTTCCTTCCTTGACCATGGTCATGATCATAAATATTGCCACTGGTGTTAAAATATAAAATATAATCGTGAGGAATATGCGTCATAACCTCTAATACTTCATCTATGGTTGGTAAAAATCTACTAAAATTGTAGATTCGAAAGTAATTGTGTGTATGTCTCTACTGATATTCTTGAGCGCACTCCCTATATCTGGACCAATACCATAAATATTTAGGGACTGGACTTACGGGCAATAATAATGAGGAATGACAGGAGCCAGCACAGCGGTGTGACACCGCTACAACGCGATTGGTTGATGAGTTCGCATCACGCGCGCTATTGGTTGTAACTAGTTGCGTTAGACTGCACGATTGGCTGGAATTCGTGAGTGACACCGCTAAACTAGTACCATTTTTAGTACCCGTAAGGCCAGTCCATAATAGATATATACGTCAATGATCTGGACGTACCTTAACGGCCGCTTCTCCCTATCATCTCTTTAATCAAATAAAGTGTAAACAAGAGAAATTCATTACGCGATCACACCCATAAAATGCTTGTACTTTATGTAACACTCTCCCTGCATGTGTGATAACCGGGCAAGATTGATCGGGCGCATATGTTCGGCTTAATTGATTGATCACCCATGAACCTTATTACAAAGAGATAAGGGTTAGTTCTGGTCAGACACATGTGTTGCAGCTTAATTGACGTTATCAGGTGCCATCGCGCGCCATTCGTCTTAAGTCTCCGTTAAGGATTATGTAATTGGCTTTAAATGTGTCCAATTAATAGGGCTAAATTAATCGTATGTAAATGAGAGTTTAAAGTAGCATGCAGGCGTGATTAGGGCTGCGTCTGAGCTTGTAAGGCCAAAAAACGGCTAGTCAGAGACAAACTGCCACCAGTGCCACCTACGATTATACTAGTATTCTATTATTACTAAACTAGTGACCTACGTAATTTGCGAGATCCTGAAATTAAGACTTCTCAAGGAATGGAAAGACATAACGAATGGGACTTTAAGGCGGGATTCCACCAGTATGCGGCACAGTGCAGCACACGCATTTAGGTACTGAACATGCTTGTGCCGCAGAGTTCCGCACGCGAGCGTATACCAGTCTGCTGTAATGTAACTGTAACCAGGCGTGGCTCACTCCGCGATTTCGTCGCTTTGCTACAGGTAGCTTAAAGTACATCCGTTCCACCCCAATTTTGGGGCTTGCCATAAGCCGCGCGTGGCGCTGTCGCCACCTAGCGGCCATATCTGTGCTGGTCGTAACAGACGCGTTTTGTTAGAGAGTGAGTCTTCTGTACCTAGTACTATTATTTGTTCTGTGACACCAGTCTGCTGTAACTGTAACCAAGAAACTTTCCTACCTAATAAGATTACTGCTGCAATTTTAATCCATGAAAATATCACAAGAATAATACGCATATTAAACATGACATCATCTCCATCAAAACAGCTTAACGCTCGTATCATTACTTAAGCAGAAGAAAAAACATATCAGAATATTATTTATGATCCCATTATCAATTCATCATTCCGCATTAACATTTAAGCCAAATTTCTTCGCATATTGAAAAGACGTATGTCCCTTACGTACACCGACGAAAAACACCACTATACTTCTGGTTAATAAGGACGATTTGTGTATGCATGTATATGCTAATGTTTCCTTAGTGACTAAAGACAAAATGACACGTTTTGCCTAAGGACACCGTTATAGTCCGTACATGCGCCCTTATTGAAATAGATTTTAAATTAAGAACAAAAAATTACAGTTCAAGTTCGCAGGTCACCGACCCCTTGCGTAAGTGTACCGTAGTAGTGTTTGCTGATCATAGATCAGTTACTCGATAGACGAAGCACATAAGAATACGCTACAGAGTATCCACATTCTGGGCTCGTTTAGACGGCGCAAAATCGAGAACTCGCAAGCAACTGCCGTATTCGAACTTCAAGATATTCACAAGAGACGACACGTATTAGATCTATTTTAGATACGTTATAGTTTAGATATCAACTAGTTCTCTTTTGCAGCTCAATTCAGGCAACCAATGTCACTTTTACGTTAGATAGAGTAAGATATCTATTAGATGTGAATTGGATCTCTAAGTCATATCCTGTGGAAATCGTTCAAGAGTATCTCCAGAATCGCGCAAATGTCAAATTTGACAGGTTAGATTTTAAACATATCGTTATCGTATTTTGGTGATGTCTAAAAGATATCTAATAGGTGTCTATTTCAAAATCCGAATCGAGCCCCTAGTTTCGATGCATTACAGACCATCAACGTAGAACGAATTCAGTTGATCGTTAATTAAAAGTTCGCCTTTGTACCTTTATTTCTGTAAATATTATGTAAACCTGTGTTGTGTACAATAAAGTGATTACTACTACTACTAAAAGTATCAACAATAACTGTGTTCGAGACTTCTAGTTAGTAAGTATAAAATTATATGGGATAAAACTGAGATTGTCGCATAAAGCTTTAAAAGCTACACACACACGCAGTCTCATCATAGCGTGTGTGTTGACTGGTGACAGCTTCGTATATCCAAAATCGCTTTATAAAAGCATTGCACGAAGCTAGCAATATTCTTGACAAAGTGGTGTCTATGGAAGGTGATCTTTATTGCTAATTCAATCAGATACCGAACGCCCGCGCACTGTATTAGCATAATAGGCCTTCGATATAATTGTTAAGACATCAATGAATGAGTGTTTGCAATATATTGTGAATATGTTGTTGAGTATCTCCCGAGTGTTTGTACTGTTTGTATATGTTATGGTGAGCGATAATATATGTAGGGCCTACATATATTATTGTAGGCGATGAAACTCGTAAACATATTGTTTATTTTATACTGCTGATTAGTGATTACGGAAATGTTTTGACTCAAACTGTGTGAAGAGTAAGTTACAGTTTAGGTTAACTAAATTTTCCCTATGAGAAAGAAAGAAATTAATACCCAACCACGATATACCATGCCGACAACTCAATTTAATTTCCTATTTAATTATTACAAGTCTCAATATTTCACCCAATAGTAGCTACAGATGTAGTTCATACATAATTGTTTTCCATCGTATTTTCTCGCAAACGTTCGTATTTATGCTAAGTACTTCAGTTCAGTCATAGTCAGTACATTTTGTAACGAGTCTGACTGAAATAGAAAAAACACGTTCGTACGTTTCCGTGAAAATACGGTGGAAAATAATTATAGAAATAGAAATATTTTATTTGGTGTAAAACATAAAACTTAAGCTATAATACATCTTATTCTAATATATTCTAACACCAAAATGGATGCCACTCAGCATATGCCGATGACTAAGATACTTAGTCATGGCGCTGGTTTTCAGGGCAACCAGAAAACACACAATAAAAATTAAAACAATAAAACAGGATAAAACCAATCTAACATGTGGGAGGAAGAATTATGCACTACATTTAGAAGAATAATAAGAATAATAATATTTATTTAAAAGAAAAGTCCTTATTAACAATTATCGTACCAGTACAGATATATGTACAGATATTTAATTAGCCCGACAGAAACTCTACTTACATAAAAAACATGTTCGGTATTGGTCTCAGTTACATACCTACATGTAGTGCCATTAAGTGGCTGTTCTGTGTCAAGTGCACATGTAGGGAGCATTCCGTGGCGCGCGTAATTTACTACACTGATCTGCCCTTATACGAGCTTTAGAGATGTGCTCAATCTCTGAACGTAACACCATTTGTCAGGGTTCCGTACCCAAAGGGTAAAAACGGGACCCTAAGCTCCACTGTCCGTCTGCCTGCACCAGGCTGTATCTCATAAACCATGATAGCTAAACAGTTGAAATTTAAAAAGTAAAATACAGTAGATATATTTCTGTTGCCGCTATAAAAGTTGCCCTACTAAAAAGTACGGAACCCTCGGTTGGCGAGTCCGACTCGCACTTGTCCGGTTTTTTTCGATTATACGTGATATTCTGCTTTACACCTCATTTTCGTTGACATATATTTGTTTTATATTGGTTGTAAGTTTTCATATCATGATGAAGAATTTTTGAAAAAGGACGTATGAGATCAAGAACAAGTCAGTAGAATATGGTCCAGGTCCAATTTTTTAACCTATCAAGTAATACTTTAAACATTATTAAATCTATCGTGCAACATTGAATTTAATAACAAACAAGAGTATTGAATTGATAAGACTCAAGCAGGAAGTGTTGATCAGGAAGGAAAACACATAATAAATACTAATTGTGTTTATGCTTATTACGCTTTAACACTCAATAACTTATTTAACAAAGTAATTTATATTAGCAGATCTAAATGATGATGATCTCTTTAAGAAAATCATCATTCAGACATGACATAAAGTAAGAGAACAAATAAAGAATAAATATGATGGGACTATCTTGAACCAATCGACCTGAGGGACCGCGAACCACGTTCGACGTGTTGCCTCCCTGTCACACTTACGTCCGAATTTACAAGTGCGACTAAGGGGCAACAAGTCTAACGTGATTCGCGGTAGGCCCTCTAATCCCACAGTAAGCTTAATAAGGCTTGATGTTGCTGCAAATCTTGTTAAAACAGATAGAACCGCCAATTTATTGCATCGCATCCCTACACTTGACCCGATGACGTTAGACGCGTAATGTAGACATTAAAATACTTGCCCTTTTTAGTCTATCTCCACCGGTTGTATTTGATCAGCATACATATTCAACACTGGTGCCAACGGTTCCAATTCGACACGTATCGATGTCACTTGTTTGGCGGTTATGTCTTTTTGTTATCGGGGGTGAGTATGTGGGCTTTCGCGAGCCAGATGGTCTTTAGAGGTTAGATAACCTCCGATACATGCATTACGAGTATTGTTAGATGCCTTTAACGATGCTTGGTGTTATAAAACAATTTATTCAGAAAATGTTCTTGTGGATTACTTTTTGTTGAATGTAATCAGGTCTGATTTATCCAACTAGATTGATTTATTCGATTCCCGCGTCGGTGACAGGTGGACTTGGCCACTCTCTTTATAATATTATATTTATTTCAGTTTATGAGGGCTAGTTTTACATATTATACTTACCCGGACATTATCCAGTTGATGCCTACTAATTACTGTAGTTAATTTGTGAATTTGTTATAGAATAAATAGTTAATAAACTATATTCATGAATTTCATATAAAAGATAGAAAGATCGCTCAGAGTAGATGTTATTGCGCAGAGCTGTTACAGCCATCAGTTAAGATACATGGACCCATATAGGCGTCTAGTTGATTTTTTTAAGCTGACCGTTTAGGACTATGGGCTCTCATATAGTCCTATACGTTCAGCTTAAAAATTTTCAACTATACCAACATAATCTGCGACCTCAAGATTAGTAAAGATAAAAACTATACGTAGGTATCAAAGATCGCAATTAAAGTTGTCCACCTATAGCGATACTCCGGAGTTTCGTTAAGCGAAGATAATCCCAGCTCAAAGCTGGTGGCCACAGTGACAGCTACATTTCCAGACCGGATCGTGAATCAGCGTCCGTAGACATTTGGCTTGGATCCGAGCCAGGCGCGAGACGCCCGTGCCGACCTTGGGACCTAACAGCTGATTGACGCCTACTCTTGAACAAATGCTAGGTGATTTTCACTGATATTCCATAGATCAAAATAATTGGATGTTACGCTAACAAGCTCGCTATTTTTAGAAATGTAGCTTTAGCGAATATAGAATAGGTGCAGATAACGTCAATCAACGCCATAATGTTGTTTATGTTTATGTCTTTGAGCGACATTGACTGCTTCCCATCAGGCGGCTGATATCTGTCCTTTTTTTTCTCTTTATTACGGAATTAATTTTGGTTGAAAAAGTGACCTTGGGAACGCAACCATAGCAAAGATTACAACAAAAAAACTTTAATTGCTTAAATTAACGGTTGGTACTAATATAACCTGGAGTTCGTCTCATTTTTAAATACATATTTATATACAGTTAATATTCAGTTAAATGAAATAAATTATATATTACATACCAAAAATAAAAATTTATATCTGAGAGATAAGATCTGACAGGCCGTTTTACATAAAACCGTAGTCAAAATTATAAGAAATGGCCGCATCCTTGAATTTTTTTTTTTTTTATTCAAACGCGTTGAAAATTAAACAAGTAGAAAGGTGTTTATGAAACCAATACATGGCGAATCGCGAGTTCATAGTTCGGTGTGAACTATTACATAGTATTTAGGCAAGAAGATGAGAGGCTACGCATAGACATAGTTTTGTTTTAAGTCTGTGCGGAAACAGAAGAGTCATGGAATGTATTGATTCCCATATATTCTACGACTCTTCTCTTTCCGCACTGACTCTACCTGTATTTTAAGACGTTCATTGATTATTTTCGTTTTATTTGCCTTCTGTAAACTTTTGTGACGTATGCTTACACTGCAATAAACATAATTTTTGTTACCATTGTATCGATGTCGGGGACATATAGGACGTCATCTCGCCCAAATGGCGGATATGCGGTTTTGACAGAATTTTATGTAGGCATAAATTCTATTTCAGCGAGCTGTAAATCAAAACTAACCTTACCTAATATCATCTCGCGGAATGCGTATCCAATCCGCCTTTGAAGCTAAGTAGCAATAACTGCGCAGTGCACGCCTCTGCCTAAAATAATTATAGGTACACTTGGACTCTTGTCGGCTTCTACGCAATAAAATAACCTTCGAGCAATTAAACAGACACGTAATGTTATTTTACAGTACATGTGGTGTTAATACTTTACCGCCCTAGTGCGTATGTCAAAAATTTAAATGGCCATACGTACTGTAAAACGTTGTACAATACACGTGCGAAAAGGTACTATTCTTCGTCATTCATCAGTGTGAACTCAATGAATGTAATACCTATAAAGTTTAATTTAATTATGTAAGTATAATTAAATTAAACTACAATTTTACCTTTATAGTTATTCTCAAAAGGTGGATTTATTACGCTCTGTACATCTAAATGCGACACACTTACTGTGAAGCTGTCACGACTATACATAACTTTAGCAATGCAAAATATATGTATGTGTATTTAAAATTAGATCGAGTATTCAATAACATATGACTGTCACTTAAGTCGTTTTCATCGTAAAGCGCACGATGTTCAGTCACGTCGTTTCACAAAAACAGTGACGAATCGAGCTGTCACAAGCAATTGTTTCAGAAGCGTGGATCGCTCGGCGCGAGGGTGTTGAACTCACGCACGATTCAGTTACTCGGGTGATGGGTGATGTGTGTAGAAATATGACTTCCGAAGGTAGAGTTACGCGCGCATACTTGAATTATAATAGAGTGTCATCAATTCATCATGCCGTATGAAATAATGAACACATTTTATTTCGATAGATGTAACGCAGGACCACACAGAATATTAATATTTTTTTTTTCTCAATATGTGAACCATTTATTACAACAATCATAAGTAATACATAGGCAAAGGGCTAGGTAATACAAATGTGGGTAGGGTAGAAAAGTGGTTTCAATCAATCAATAATAATTTAAGTCTTGTTAACTTTTCTCACGATTTTTAAAGTTTAACTTGATTCAGATATCACTTTTACCTATTTCACTAACAATGGCCTCGAAAACATGGGATATATGGGATACACATTACAAATTTAAGTTCACCAAAATTCACCTTCAAAAGGCACCTTCAAGAAGGTTATTTCCAAATGTCACAAACAACTCGTCAAGTAAATACCCTCGTGAAATCAATACCGTCAAAATAAAAATCGATTGACACCGACATCACACACCTCGTCCCACATTAACGTATGTCAACGCCTTTTCGGTTTCATCTTCGTGGTGACATTGACCATTTTAAAGTTCAAGTTGCCCCACAGTTGCGCAAGCGTCGTTATGTTATATTTTATTACGTTTCGTTACGCGTAATCCCCAGGAATCCGAGAGCCTACCGCGAACCACGTTTGACGTGTTGCTTCCCTGTCACACTTACGTACGAATTTACAAGAGCGACAGAGAGGCAACACGTCGAACGTGGTTCGCGGTAAGCCCTCTGTGCGTAATGCGACACTTCTGTGATGTCTCTCACGCCTCTGATGTTAAGCGATATATGTTGGGTGAATAGATTTATCGTGATTTGTGAGGGCTTTAAACTGATGTAAAACGTAGCCAACCGTGGGCAGCAGCGAGTTTGTACAATAAAACCTTGTTGTGTATACATTAAAACGTGCGTTTAAAATGAAACGGTTAGGAATATGCGCAACGCATTTACAAAAATCAGCATACATTGCTAATACATAACAAACAAATTATTCAGCAATCGAATCGAAATAATTTTAATGTTCATACTTCCGTTACGCGTAATCATTAGTTTCTCGCCGTTGATAATTTATAAATAATTATAATTATTAAGATATCAATCTTCCTAAGAACTTGATCTTATATCGCTAACCATTCTATTTGGAGGTGACTAATACATATGTAGGTGATCTCAGCTTATCGCTCTCGACTTTGACAAGTCTCATAATTTTTTTTGTACATATATCTTCGTTAATAAATCGAGTAGGCGTAATATTATATATCACTCGCGTAAATTCGGACTTAATGTCTTCATTGAACAAATCCTACTGATTATCCCGGCGGACTTCAAACGGTGTCGAGTGTTTTATTTGTCGGTCTGTGTTACTCACCATTACAATTAGACCTGAAATACATCGAGACTGATTGACGTCAGTTAGCTAAGGTTGCCTCAATAAAATACTGTCAGACGCCCTTCGTAGAGGATTGTCGGTCCTGAACGTAATGCTGTAATAAATACTAGCTGCGTGTTAACTGTAACTGTTTTAAAGTGTTGTAAGAAGCATAAAAATAAACGATAAACGAGCGCTTTCAAGAGATAACCAAAGCCATCTTAAAATTACAAAACTTAACCAATTGCGAAACCATTCTCTTCGCATAAATCACCGCTTCTTTCAGTAATATTTCACTCGGAGCAACAATGCGAATTAGTGTCATGTCAGAATCTGGAGTAAAGACGGATAATGGCTAGACGCCGTTATTTACGGCATTCGATCCGAAGGGCAGCTAGGATTTTGCTTTCTAAGCTTTAAGTTACGACCATAGCATCGAAGCGTTGTTCTGCCGTCCTTACTCAAAAGGCTGTACATCTATTTCAAACTCTTACAATCATACTACGTTTTTCATTCGGGCGGTTAGCGTTCGTGAGTCGATAGGTTCCATTTTCGAGTTAATTTCGAAATAGGAACACAGGTGTCGCTTTGTTCGGGATAATGCCCGTGCGTCACTTTCTCCTGATGCGTTTACGCAACGTTTCGGTTTTAACAGCGTTAATCCGCCCTAGATTCCTTGCTCGTAACGTTTTACGACTTCTGTATTCGGTTGTAAGTACACGGATTGAGAGTTAGTTGACGCCCATTGTAAAGCTATTGTTGAGGACGGCGTCTTTATTGAATAAAGGGATTGATAACATTTCATAACCTCGTAGGATGTCAAATCGATTCTAACGATCACAGCGTATTAAGGTTCGTTACGCCTTAACGACGGCTTTATACGTGGACAGGTCATATGCCGTATAAAGACCAATCGTGTTGACATACCGCCGACAGACTGACTGTACCTCACGACAATAGCTACTAAAAAACGGAATTTTCTTCTCTACTTCTCAATCAATATCGAAGCAGTGTTATTTTAGTGTTGTAGCTTAAGTTTTAGAGCAATTTACAGAACCTTCACTAAACCTTCTTCATCAAATTCAAAATGCTCAAAACTCAATTCCAGAAAGATAAGATAGCTCAAATAGCAACTCAAGTATCCTAGTCTGCGCTTAAGCCCTGAAGTAACACAATATTACAGGGGCAAAATACTTGTATATCCATGAAAGACTTAGGTACTGTTCTCAACAGTGCCCTCATATGTCGGCGCAATCGTCGCTATTCTATTAAGCTGTTAGATGGCGCTGGATCGCGTTGCGACATACGTTGCGCAGACGCTGTCCTGTCGGTGTTGCAAGTCATGGCATACAGCGATCATTCGGACAATAATAGACTATTGGGCCCGTTAATAGCTATTGAGGGCTCTTGAAATTGGTGATTGGTAAATGATAGAAAAGATGGATATGTTTGCATTCTTACTGCCAAGCTTGTACAAAGTGAGCGTGGTGTACCTAACTGTACCTGTTTACTCAATGTACTGCGTTAATTAAATATGGAAAGAAATCTGAAACAACCAGTTTGATACATACGGCCAGATGATATCTTCGATAAAAAAAAACTAATTTACAAGGTTCACCGCACTCGAATGAAGATTATGTACATTGCGCTCGATTACAGCTAAAGCTTGCACCACATCCTTAACATATCAACAGGAGCTCCTGCTAAGTGGATAATATCAATTGCCGGGAGTCATTCCGCATTCCACCCGCGAATGGGCTATTTGACATTAATGTAGGGGCATTAATTCATTAAGAAGTGGTGCGTCTGCAACATAATATGCTGTATGTCGCTTTTACAGGTCGTAAGTGACATTTCAGCACGGCAGATGCGATTTTATGTGAACCTTATTGCGATCAATTTAAAGATCTAATTAGTGTGCACTTTTGAGTCTGTTATAATGAATATACGTCTTTTCGGGCTAGGAATAGTATGAAGGATTGAATGAGCTCAGCGTGGGCGTGTGAATGAACTGTAGGTATCTAGTTTTGTTTTGGATATTACGTCAGTTACGTGCTAGACTGAATTGGACCGTTCATAATGAATGATGGATAACCATTGGAAAAGTGACTAGTGCATTTAAAAATTAATGTTTTAACTTCAGTAGATTTCGCAGATCCGACCTGGTTTATTTGTAATGTTCACAGGAAATTATTTGTATGAAATAGATATTTAAAGATTTTCTTAAAACTAGATCATCATAATGTGTAACAAACGAGCTTTCAGACACTTTTCAATTACTCAATGTTTATTATAAATGAAAATTTTTCATAACCTACTCCATTGAATGACGTTGACATCTAAACCTAGATATACGCCACAAATAATTCCGGTGACCTGAATAGCAAAATGTCGCAGAAATTATGCCGAATGACTTTTCTAAATATATTTTCTTAAGGTTAGCGTAAAAGCCGGTTTACACTGAGCGAGCTAAGTGAGTTTCCGTGTAATTCGTTGAGTGTTTATGTGTGTATGCAATTTAATTTAATGTAGGGTAAGGTACGTTTTGAGAGCTGAGGGGCTATTCTGCAATCACTGCACTTTTGCGCCATCAATGATAGTTATTATTCTACGTTTATTTTTACAAGCCGACGCCCCTTTTAGTAAGTACTTCTGATTGACTTCGAATTCACACAGAGTTGTTCGCGATGTTGTTTATTCTAATACACATAAAAAAGTCGTTACTTTTAACTTTATACAATTATAGTAACAGTCAAATTGATTAAGACTTTGTTAGGCAAGTAGTTTAACTACCTGTTAACTGCTTTTTAGGAAGAAGTGGAAATATAGAAAAAATAACTCAAAATGGTGTAATAGTCACCTCAATTAAAACAACAATATTTTATTACCAATAGGATGTATTAAGCAATAGGTACACGATAGTATAATGAACGATAAAATGCTGAAATGTGGACGTATTATGTTATGCGACGCCATTTTCAAAATAGCCCATTTCTTACTTATTACGAAGTATTATTCCTGTATAGTTAAAATTTTTCGAACTGATCTTGTTCACTTACCTGTACTAACAATGGCATTGTTCTATTACAATCCTATTATCTGCTTTTGTTCTCGTAGGCGCCAACCAATTTACTTACAAAATAAGTTCGAAGTACATTGCATGTATATTGAATTTTAAACCTTATTTCTTGTTGAATGGGGGGTTAAAATGGTCTAAAAAGATAATATCATATTCAATCTTTTGGAAAGTCACATGCACCTTAGCCACGACAGGGACGTATTCTGGTGTTAAATAAAATATGTAGAAAGATAAAAATGTATAATTATTAATAATAATTTATTATACATATTAGTTAACAAAAATAATCACATTTAATCAAAATCAACAAGGTCTTATACAAATATATATCAATATTCAATCTGCGAAATGTTTTACATGCTACTAGAGGCAAAAAAAGTTACATAAGTGTATATATAAAAAAATAATCCCATGTGTCCAAAATCAACAGATTCTTATACAAAAATATGCCTATAATCTTAACACACACAATTTGATAACAGGCCAGGTAATTATTTTATATTGGTGTCTCGCTCGCTCTTTTATTAGGTATAGGTCAGAAAAAATTACCACTAAATAACATTCCGACATAAACAGATAAACCACGTGCTTATCAATTGCAACAATGCGAGTACGACCCTGGCGGCACATCTGTTATCTCTAAATGCAAAACGTATGAAGTGTTATTCTTACCTTCAAAGCAATTTTATCCTTATGATAAGACTATAGAGCCGATAATATAATGAAATTTTATGGTATCTCATAGCTGTTTTTCTACTGAGTGCATTATTTTTGAGTGTCGATGGTGGTTAAATGCAAAAAAGTTAGGTTAGCCATTATTTAGTTAGTGTATTTTGTAGTCTATTGTTTAAAGAAATAGAGTCGTTAATCTATACTAACATTTCAAGGCGGTTATAATCCGCTTTTACTACGAGGTGATTATCCTAATTTGTGGTTTACGATCCACCAGATAATAGGATTGTAATAGAACAATGCCATTGTTAGTACAGGTAAGTGAACAAGATCAGTTCAAAAAATTTTAACTATACGTGGGTTTATGTTATTATTGTTTATTCTTATTACAATGCTATAAAATGACAATCGTAGTTAGCTGAAAGCGTTATCGGGTGTAATATTGTATTGATTTATTTTATTGAGAAATTTTATATTTTGTTACATAACGGACTTTAAGTGTTGTATATTGTGACGTTCCACGAAAAAAGGTACCTTATGGCGGCTGGCGCTTACGACGCATAGCACCGCAATAGTATTGGAGCGGCGATAAGCAAATAACAGCGTGGGACGTCACATATTTCCTTTCCTGTTGTTTTTTTTTAATAATAAGGTATTGTTTACAACAACAATAATGTACTTAAATCACGCGTCAAGGCCAATAACAACGATAATAACAATAATCACATTAATCATCCGTATATTTCGTAATACACGCACATGCTCCTTCATAAAACGCCTTAAGAGCCCATCAATGTGCACACTAGCGCCACTGCTAAATAATCGTGATTATTTTAATTTAACGAAAGATATTTAAAAAGGGGGCCGCTGCGTACTGTATTTTGTATTTAAGTATCTTTTGAATAATCTACCGGTCCTTTTTTTTAAATAGATTTCGATTATTTATCAGTGGCACAGAATAAATAATAGTACTATTTAGGTACAGAAGTCTCACACTCAAAACTCGTCTGTTACGATCAGGACAGATATGGCCGCTAGGTGGCGACAGCGCCACGCGCGGCTTATGGCTAGCCACCAAAATTGGTATAGAACAGATGTACTTTTAGCTACCTGTAGCAAAGCGGCGAAATCGCGGCGGAGTGAGCCACGCCTGGCAGTGGCGCTAGTGTGCACGTTGATGGGCTCTTAAGTGCACTTGCGACTTTGTTCTCTAAACTTTTGAATTACGAAGTAGAAGGGTTTGAGAGTAGAGGCCAGAGGGCCTACCGCGAACCATGTTCGTCGTGTTGCCTCTCTGTCGCACTTGGTAATTTGTAGGTAAGTGTGACAGGGAGGCAACACGTCGAACGTGGTTCGCGGTAGGCCCTCAATAATGTGTGGCGACTGTGGCGCAACGCGCAATTAGCCATTAGCGAGGGCAACGAGGCTGCCCTTTAGTTCGCAGCACAGACTATACAGATACCGCATTATGAAGCTTTTACAACACGCGGTGAAAATTCTACTTAAGTTGTATTCTACACCATTTTATACTAAAACGGCCCAGGTGGGGTGTACTTTACGCTTACATTTCGTAAAAAAAAATGACACGAGTAACTGGTCGCATTTGTGAGCGCAACTGAAATAAGTCGTCGGTCGCCAGTCGCACTCTCATACTATGATGATGATGATGATGATGCTCTCCTGACCGATTTCGGCCCCAGCGACTGTGTGCTCTGGACTAGGCAATTTTTAGCTCGTGTTATTAGAGTGTAGCTGATCCACTCTCTGATGCGCTCTTAGGTGGCTCACGTACCCTATCTTCTTGCTAAATACTCGAGCGCATTTTGGGCACGTCAGCACACCACCTACATAGTTGTAGGAAATTGAGGTTGTCGGCCGAGTCTTAAGCTCATCACGTTTTTTGTCGAGCTCACCGCGGCGCTGCCTTCCTCTCCCAGTCAGAGGGCTCTAGTTGGCATCTCTTCATATGTCTTTTCAGAACATCCTTATATCGTAAGTACTGGCCACCGCTTTTACGCTTACCATTCTGGAGTTCTGAAAAGAAGATACGCTTCGCCACTCTGTCTTCTGACATCCGAGACACGTGCCCACACCACCGCAGCTGCCGCCTCATCAGATACACCTCAATGCCTCCGACATTTGCGCGCCTCAGGACGTTTGTGTTTCTGACCCGGTCCGTCCATTTGATATTCATAATATCTCGGAGGCATTTAAGGTGGAATCTGTCAAGTGTACGTATATGCTTACGGTAAAGGACCCATGTCTCAGATGCGTACAGCAGGTTCGGCAGCACCGCTGCCATGTATACACTAATTTTAGTGGAGAGCTTCAGGTCATGGGAGCGAAATACCTTTGGCCGGAGTTTCCCGACCGCCACAGCTGCAGCACCAATTCTAGCATTTATTTCAGCATCTAGGTCGTACTTTGCTGTTATCGTGCTACCAAGATACCTGAACCTCTCCACCCGCTTCAACATCTCGTCACCGATACATACACTCGCATTTGGTTCGTTGTCAGGGACGTTGGCCATGACTTCCGTCTTTTTGACATTTATTTTAAGACCAAATGTAGTGCAAGCATCATGAAGACTTGACATTAATCTTTGTAGACCTTCCGCTGAATTTGATACAAAGCATAAATCATCCGCGTACATAATTTCTGTCATTACAGCATAGGATACTTTGGTACGGGATCTAAATCTTGAAATGTTGAAAAGTCCTCCATCCATGCGGAACCGAATGCCTATGCCTTCTGACAAGTTTTTCATAGACTCCCGAACAACAAATGCGAAATAAAGTGCAAACAGAGTCGGTGCAAGAACGCAGCCCTGCTTGACTCCGCATGAAACGGAGAAAAGCTCAGACTGTTCGCCGTTGATAGTAATGCAGCACTTCATTTCATCATGTAGGAGTCGTAGTAGTTTCACAAACTTGTCAGGGCATCCAAGCTTTGTCAAAATTGTCCAGAGTGCTTCGCGGGGGACACTGTCGAAGGCTTTTTCAAGATCTACAAAACATAAGAACATAGGTTGAAGTTGCTCTCTGCTTTTTTCAAGCAGTTGGCGAACGGAGAAGATGGCTTCACATGTCCCCCTATCCGGCCTGAACCCAAATTGGGTTTCGGGTAGTATAGTTTCCGACAATGGCAGTAGGCGGTTGAGGAGTATTCTAGCGAACACTTTTCCCGGGGTTGAAAGTAACGATATGCCCCTATAGGAATTACAGTCGGAACGGTAGGTACGGAGCGCATATGTATGGTGACCACGATTGTCGTATCGGCTGGACGGTCAAACCCGATAAGTCTAGATATTTTGTCACTTAAATAAGAACTCTACACATGTCACAATGTAATAGTTCTAATTTCAATAACCTGTTGCACGACTTATTGGGTTTTACCGCCCACTCCTCGGTATGTGTTCTAGTAGGTGAGGTAGTCTGTGTTTCGCAGTTACGCCCTTATTGCCCGACACTTCATCCAATTAGCTAACTTACGTTGTTGTTCTTGGTTTCAGGTAATTCAACTCGAATTGTTGAGAGACAATGTGGCGCGCTCAAAACGCTGGTGGCACGTTAAGTATAATTGTATTTTATGAGCTTATTGTGGACGTATTATTTGTATCCTTAGTTACTTCTTGATGGCAAGAAGAAGTTTCATTTTTATACTATATTTATACCTACCTAATGATATTACTATCGTCTTTTCGCTAGATATTTTTTTTATTATTTCTTCAACCGAATCTGAACCTTTCAAATGTCTGCAAGCTAAGACTGTGACTCGAAATTATTCGATTGTCATTCTTATCTTCGCAATGCGTGTTATAAAAACAGTAGGTATCTATTTGTCGCGTGACGAGGTGTCACGACACTTGTAAAATGTCCAGTGGCAAAAGCTATTACGCACAAAATAAGCGTGACGTCCACGTACGCTCGGCAAAATGCAGCCCTGGGCCATCATGGAACCATGTTGAATTGACAAATACCAGTTAAACTCCTTATAGTTTATTGTAGGTACGTTCAAAAAGTGAACCATTTACTTTTATTCGAAAAACTGACAAATATTTAATTACAAAAAAGAGTCTTCGGTTTTCCGTACAAAATTTATGAGCCAAATATACGTATAAAGTACCTACAAAAATTTAAAGACTGTTTTAATCAATAGAACTCGTAACTTTTACTACAATGAACTCAAAACTTAAGGCTTGGCCACACACAGAGCGCGACGCAGCGCCGCGTCCGCGCCGCGTGATGCCGACGCGAAGCCTGGTCAAACAGGGCGCGCGCCGATCGCGCCGGCCTCACGCTCTCAACACGCCCTCAAGGCGCGCGTGAACGCGGCGCGGCCGCGCGGGAACGCGGCGCACCGCTCGCTGCCTAACGTCCGATCCTACTGATGTGACCTTGCGGGACGCGGCGGGCCGCCGCGTTCGCTCGGCGCAGCGCTGCGCACGCGCCGCGCGGACGCAAGGGGCCGCGCGGCGCGGGGCGCGACAGAAGCGGGGCGTGATACCGGCGGGACGCAGTCTGTTTGACGTCGGTAACCTGTTAGCATGTGCCGCGGTCGCGCGGCGTGGACGCGGCGCGGACGCGGCGCTGCGTCGCGCTCTGTATGTGGCCAAGCCTTTAAACTTTAGATTCTATTTTCTCTCTTATTATCTAAATTAATACAGGGTAGGTACCTACCTACATTTTTTCTGCAATTAGCAATACATATAACTTACGATTTCAAAACCGCACTTGCGACCTTATTCTTCGAAAACTAGGTTTTCTCATGTCTGAATATAACCGCGCCAATTGCGTTACTCAGTTCACGCCCGGACCCGAACCCGGGGGGGTATTTCGAGAGTTTACGATCACACGATATTGATTCCGAAGTGCTGTTACGCACGAACTCACTTTCGTCTCGGTGGCTAGTGATGTGACAAAATGATACCGGTTGACACCGGATGAAACCGGTTTGCCGATTGAGTGTTTTCCGGGTATTTAGAAGCTCTTCAAATCCTTAATTTACAGCTAGCGAGTTCTTAGCAGGGAAAGTTTTAATCGTCAATAATATATGTATGATGGTTCCTAGACTTACGTGTATCTATAGCGGAGGCGATTCTGCGCGATAATAAACGTCATCATTATACAACGATATCGATAAGATGGCTAACTAATGTCTGTGGAGAGCCGCATCGGTCAAAGCAGCGCTTTTTCATTTGCTTAAATATTCGATAAACGCGTTCATATAAATTCGACATCATTATTTATCGACCGTATCTACTGAGTATAATACTATTTTGTTACCTATTATTTTATTTAAGTAGTCGTACCTATATATTATTCTTCATTAAAACATAATTATTGTTATGATATATTTATGATATCACCTAAGATTATGATTTAAAATGTCGGTTTTGCGTTAGTCATTTGTATACTTTTTCATTTTCACTTTGTTATATCAGATTACCTATTTTTTAAGAGATTTCGGAACGATAATCTAAGTCAATCAGACCCCCGACTTGCTCTTGCGCATCCTATAAGAATAGAACACAGGGCCTGCAACAGCACTCATCGTAAACTGCGTACGTCACTCAGTGGAGTCGGACGTTAACTGTAATTCTATTTACACCGCTAATATTATTTATGTGTGTCAACTTTGGGTATTTTTGGAGGCGCGAGCGCAGTTTGCAGTACCTGATGCAATGGGATAAATGCGGGTGGCCATTTCGACTTGACAGTATGACAGATCGTTACCTGGCAACAAAAGTCTTTTTAGGTATGTGTAAAATTACACAAACGGGTCTACCGCGATATAATTTCACTAAAATAATAATATAATTTCAATGAAATTATATCGCTGTAGACCCGTTTGTGTAATTAAATATGTGTACAAAACGCCAGAGTTTAAAGTGTTATAAGTGTAAAATTGACAAAATAGTACGTTACTTACGGTACCAGCCATGTCACAGTTATAACTGATAATAGTGATTGCTAATCGAAAACCAAAACGGCTCCTCTATATGTTTTACTTGTTTGAAGGCAGACATAAAATAGCAGTGAATAATATTATCATTTACATTTTATTTTATTTATATCAGCCTAGAGTGCTCCACTGCTGGGCAAAGGCCTCCATCCTCCTCCTCCACGTATCCCGGTCTTAACCCGTCTCCCACCAGTTCCTATCATCATAGGAGTTTTTTTGTTTTATTTAATAGGAATTGTAAGTCCCTTTTTAAACTGATCGACACTAATAGATCATCCTACTGTGGATTATATGCGCGTGATTCACTGGCGGGAAATGGGCGCATTTCTAAATGTTAATGAAGCGCGAAGTTGAAACATCGCCGGGCGTTTATCACAGAGAGACGCTATCTGCGAATCCATCATGTGCGCGCGAGTCGGCGTTGGTACACTTGGTACAGTCAGCTACAAGTTTACTCCTCCATCAGTAGGCGTGCCGTCGGAAAGTTTACAAAATTGCGAAATGGTCTCATGGATAAATTTCAGAAACTTCTTATATTCCCAAAATATTTCCTTTATTTCCTGTGATTATTTAATGAAAGGGGCTTGGGATCCGCTTTTGGCGTCCTTTTATCAAGAATATATGTATCCAGTCCAATCGCAGTTCTCCCTTATTCGCCTTAGGGGTCGTAGTCGGGCATAGATGGAGCTACTGGCTACTCGTATCAACATAAAACGTATGTTCCAAAAACATTAAAATTAAAAAAAAAAACATACTAACGCTTATTTTATTAACAACAAATGAATAATCAGTTAATCAGTCAGAAAGGTTTAGTAAGAAAGGCTCAATATGTCGGAATGTTATCTTAGATCTGTAGCTCACTGTACTATAAGTTTTGCACGAAAATATATGACACGTCCTTATTCTGCAAATAAGATGTAAGATTGTGCCAGATATGTAATTTCCGATTGCAAAATGTGATTTGCAGGTGACTTTGCCATATTAAATTATTGTCAACTGTACGAGTACCTACATAATCGATGCTCATAATTTAAAGCGTGTCCAGCGTCTAATTTATGTTTATAGCAAGGACGTTTTCTAATACTTTATTGTCCATGCTAATTGCGATCCCGGAAACTATATTTCATAAGTGAAATACGGGTATATTTCATAATCTAAATTATATTACTCTGCATCAAATGATATAAGCACTATTTCTATATCAGTTGTAAAATAGTCGAAATCATTAATTTAACTAAGTATATTTTATTAGTCGCACGACAGGTTCTGATTTATGATATAGTTTTGTTTACAAACACTGTCGTAATGTATAACTTTATTTGACAAGCTAGAATAACAGTAAAGGTATAAATTATAGAGGTAATAAAAGTATTGTTACGATTTTTATAAATAACATCTCAAGCATGTCGCGACTTTATTAAACAAGTATTTAAATAATAACCAGAGCTCGGCGGGGGTGAGCTGTTTTCAGAGTTTGCACAACATGGACATGCCTTGTCATTCGATAGTATATGTGGTGTAATTTAATAACTAAAGAAATTATTTTATTTAGGCTGCCTTTCCGCTAAGATCTTTACGTCGCCATTAAAACCAATGAATTTTATAGCAAGCTTTTTTATTTTGGATGGATATACACATTATTTGAAGAGGTTTACCCCTTCAAATAATATGTATATCTATCCATATGCTACTATTAAAGTTTATTTGTACATAAGGCATTGTCATTTTAGTTTAATTATAATTAATAAAGTTTGATTTTAATATTTCTTTCTAAGGTGTATCTATATTAATATCTACACTTGACATAAGTGACGTCAAAATGGCTCACCCCTGCCGAGCTCTGATAATAACTCTTTTACTATTTTACTTGAAGTTTTAAACTCATAAGATAGCGCTATTTTCCCTTTTGTCTGATTTGTTCTATGTTCTAAATGACGCAATGCAACCAATAATCGATCCAAATGTGTTAGTCATTTTTTTTACACACGGCATCTAGGAAAAGCCTGAATCTTTTGCACTGTACGTGGGACTTTTGTTAGTTTGTATTACATAACTGAATCCCGAAAAACCCTCGGTCGTTAACAAATTGATGAATGAACTCACTGTTTTGTAAATGTTCCATTGTAACTGTCACACGCTTCATACACGGAGAAAAAAATATTTTACAATATTACCAGATTGTATAGTAGTTATGATTCTGGTGTGGGAAAACAGATTTCAGCCATGTTTAATAGACTCGTATTTTGGACAATATTAGAATATTCTAGTTAAAATATTCTAGTACACTAAAACTCTGATATCGTTTTGGTAACAATCTAATAGTAACAGAGTAAAATATGCATTTAGCATACAACACTTTACAATAATTGCGATGTTTACAATATTTATTAATTCGGTTCACCATCATCTAGTTTAACACACCAATAATAAAAGTGTGTATTACAAAATCTTTGTTTAGGGTCCACCTTATGTAATTCATTTATAGGTACTAGATTTTCTCGTACCTGTTAGCGGATTTTTAATACCTATTACTTACTCGAAATTTCTTGATTACTATAAATATTTTTACACATAACTAGATACGTTCTCTGTTGTCTAACATACTCTTTTTAATGATAACAATAAAGAGTGGTTCCAGCCACAATAAAAATTGTTGGCATTACAATATTATTGCACACTAAACAAAATATTATTTGCCTGTAATGAAAAACTGTTCAGTCTACGATATGAGCTAACTGCGGCCCCCCGCACCCCTGCGCCGCCGCGCGCGGCGCCCAGAACATTCTGTCATTTTCACCGAAGTCCGGACAGAGTTCATTTCAAGTGTCGTCAATAATAAATGAATCAGGTTGCATTCCTGTTTAGATCACCGGTTTTAGCAAATAAAAGTGTCTGTGTGTAGTGAACAAAGGCGGACGAAGCGGATTACGGTTTAATTGAAAATTTATACATATGTTGCTAATAGTGATAAGGTTATATTGGAGTGTTCTGTTTGTGTGTTGTGTTTGCTACCAAAATTATCCCTGTGTTATATTTGCCATACGCTCACTAAAATTGCGGCCGATAATTTATGTTATGTACTACTAAAAATAAAACGAATTTAAAAAGAAAAGTTTGTTTTTACTTTACTCATAGTAATTATTTAGGATTGAGATTTTTCTGTTTATGTTTCAGGCCACCACACCTATACCACAAACATCATTATTGCGGACTAAGCCAATGTAGGTACTTACTGCCGAGTTAAACAGAATAATGTTAAACATCTTAGGTAAGTCTTCGTCGCAACAAAAGCATGTTAAAGCGAAGACTCACCTAAGATATTTAACCTAACTCTGTTTCACTCGACAGTATATTACAATTTCAGTCCGCAATAATGATTTACTGAACACAAATATAAAACCCGTTAAACTCTACAATATATATAGTAAACAGAACATACTGTTTATTTCATGCCACAACAATTATATTTAACACAAACATAAATCTGGTATTCTCCAATACTGCATATAGTAAACAGAAATTGTTGATTATTTCAGTCAGCTAAAATTATACTTAAAACTAATAAAAAATCTGGTGAACACTAATGACATATCTGATAAACTCTACCCTGTCCTATAATGATGGCTACAGATAGGTTTTGTATACTACACAAAATTTATTTTCTACGATACTAGGTATGTGGGTAATAGGAACTAGAAATGATGTTTTAAAGAACTAGAATTTTCTATTAATGTGCAAAAAAAGTCTAGTTGTCACATATAATACAATAAAATCAAGTTAAATTTACAATATTCTGGTAAAGAACACTAGATTTTTTTCTCCGTGTAACTCTGACAACTCCCATGACAGCGCTTATTAATATGGGTCGTCGTCCTTCCTCGTCACACGGACAAGTAGAAAGTGTTAACAGAACACATAAATCACCGTGATTGACAGTGACGAGACTAGGCTCAGTTCGCCCTCGATCTAGGCTGGATATGTTACTTAATTTTAGGTAAGTACTTAGGTACACTCAACTGCAGTGCGAGTACCTAAGTAGGTACTATAACGGGTGTGGCCTGTAATATGAGCAAAAAATTTAACTGTAGGCTGTACTCCTCATACTGACCGACATTTGTTCAGCGACTTTTAAAAATAACTTGTGGTTTTGTATGAAAAATAGGGAGTCTAAATACTTCATAATTTTTAAAGTTGTTGAACAAAAGTGTCACCGTTTGAGGAGTCCAATCTATTCTTTCATTATTTGCTCATTTTACAGGCCACACCCGGTATAGGTACTTACCTCACTCACTCATCAAACTGAAACGGTCTGTATAATCATGAGATCATGACCATTTTCATAAATATTTTCTTTAATTTGCGGTTTTTCTCGTGCCCTAACTTAAACCTACCTTCCTTTTTAATAAAGGAAGAAAGAATTGCTGTCATTTCACTACATTAAATCACTATTTATTTTCCCTTTTCCCGTACGACATTCTATCAGACTGGTAGGCTTTCGTTTTCACTGGCTAATGACAGTTTGGTGTGACTGGGCGTCATTACGCGACTGTCAACTGTCGCTAATGAGATTACGCCCGACGTCCAGTCTAGCGCGAGATATGGAAACTGGTACGGTTCGTAGATATCACACAGATTGCTGTTTACACTGTCAAGATAGTGTTTCATTTGGTTGATTTCTGATTCGCGGGAAACAATAATAAAAGACAGAATAGCTTATTTATGCTATCGGGTTCTTTACGTCGATTGTTTTTTTCAGCATTCAGCCAGCCTCACGTCATGCACTCTTCATCCAACAGTTTAAAATTGCAAAACTAAGTACTTCCTTTAATCCTACAAAATTACCAAAATCACTGAGAGCTTGTTCGTTAGTTTTGTAGTTAAACATTTATTTATATTTAAACTTTATCTTTATTGCATAAAAGAAAAACTTAAAGTACAAATGGCGAACTTAATGCCACGAGGCTTACTCGTACTTTACCACTCAATCTTAGGGCAAAGCATGATCTATCTGTAAAGTACCTTTCCGTATATTTGATACTTACCAAAGCACGTATGTATGGTTGCTTTCCAGTCCCATAAATCTACTAAACGAAGCACATACATATCCCATTAGCAATGTCACAGCAGAATCTAACAAGCTCTCACGTTCAGTGTAAATGACTGAGATTTAAAGGAAATTGCGCTCGCATATTACATGTACGAGTAGCCTATGTAAGTACTACAAGAGTGACATGCAGTGAACGCGTGCCTGTCATTCCGAGATCATTACGACTGGTCTCGTTACTGTGAACACGTTTCACTGATGGATCTTTGCTCACACAAACCGTTTCGGCTATGAAACGGCGACTGTAAAAATGAAATTTTCCGTAATGACACAGATTTTTCATATTAATCCTTTATCTATTGGTCTTCTTTTTGCGTTTTAAAGGATTTTGCTGCTCAATTTTGTGATTATGCTTGTTTTATTTTATTGTATCATTCAGTACTTTGACGTAGTCCTCTTACAATGAAAACAAATTAATGTTGAGTATGTATTTATGTACTAGATCTGTCGATATAATACATAAGTGTACATCGTGTACTAACAGTATGTCCACTTATGTATATACATCCTTACCTAGATAATTTTCACTAATGAAATCAATTGTCTTGATAATAACCACTTGATATTGCTGCTACAGCCGTATATATAAATTCGTGTGTATATTAGTACTTTATCCCTTTGCCATAAAGTTCTAAAGCGTATAGATATTTTTGTGACCGTTCTAGAAGTAATTGACGTTATCAGATAGTGGTTGCGAGTGGTTAATAAAGTGACTGGCTGTCCCGCTAATAACTTATTTATCAGCGACCTAGACAGAAATCTACATTGATTTGTTACCTGATAAATGTTGTCAATTCGGGACCTGGGAGTACCAAGATTCTGTGAGTTAAATATAGTTTCCTTGCGGCCTTGTAGGAACAATAATGTGTCGAGCTGTGTAAAATGATAATTAGTGGATATTGAACATGGCGTACTTATTTCGTGAGTGACTGGAAGTGAGTTATAATGTTATAAAGTCGAAAGCAGTGGAACCGTAGCTGTAGGGTTTTATTACAGGCAAGTTATTTCTGTATTTATGTTAAATTAATTCTGTTTTATTATTGTGAATCAATTGTTTATGAATATGCTTCCATATTTAGAAATTGATTTTAACGACCAATTAAACATTATATTTCATTTTATACATAGGTACAGAGTAGATATGGAAATAAATTTACAATTTTGCATTTTATCCAATGGTAATAAGGAGAATAATGCTCATAATATATATTGTTATAAATCTTAGACATTATATGTAATCACTGTACAATTTATGATCAAACTACTCACTTACAGTGATTGATATTGACATTAAGTGGCATTTGAGAATTAAAACTTTCATAGCTTCTACTATTAAGTCATTCTCATAATGCACATGCATTTATTTTTATCTCTAGAAAATCTTATTTTGCTCGATCATTAGCCTCACGCCAGTAAAGTATTCGGTCCACTAAACTCTAATGCGGTATGATGATTTCATTTCAGCAGATACAAAAAAAAACCGGACAAGTGCGAGTCGAACTCGCCGACCGAGGGTTCCGTACTTTTAGTATTTGTTGTTATAGCGGAAACAGAAATACATCATCTGTGAAAATTTCAACTGTCTAACTATCACGGTTCATGAGATACAGCCTGGTGACAGTCAGGCAGAGAGACTTATAATACAGTCTTAGTAATAGGGTCCCGTTTTTACCCGCGGGTACGGAACCCTAAAAATTGTCTATCTACAAAGATACCCAGTAAGTTCAGTCACACAGTTAACTTGCCTAGTAAAATCTAGTAGCTCTACGTGAGTGGTGGTGAGATATCTCGCCACATACAGATTGAGCGCGATCTCGCTCCAACCACATTTGGTGTTCTAACTCCCTAATTAAAGCAGCCCAGTGTTCAATCGGTGCGATCGTCACATACGATCGTTCTACAGTATAATCAAAATAATGACAGAGCGGCAAATGACAGCTAATCGGTGGTGAGAGCCGACACGGGATTGGTGGAAATCGAAAGTCGCCGGCTGATTATTGGTTTTTACACAAACGCTGTGCGGTCGGCGTTTACGACCGGTAATGACGGTGTGTTCATGGCCAAGTGCAACCGTAGTTTACTGAGGCCTTTTTTTATATAGGTTGAATACAATGCCATTTTGTTTTTGTTGTCATTCAAAATGGAATTGCATTTTGTATACAATATGCCACAATATAACATGTTAACATAAATTGGTACCTATCATACAGTTTTTAATAAATTTATTTTTCTTTAACATTTATATAAACAAACATACTAAGTTATGGATATATAAATCCGTTAGATGGCCTATCCTTATGTATTGATGTAGGGCCTGTGCCCTGTTTATCAAAAGCTTGTAACTTGTAATATAAGTGGAAGTCCTTTTTTGACAGCTTTTGTTAGAAAGGGACTTCCACTTGTATTACAAGTTGTCAAGCTTTTGATAAACAGGGCACTGATCCCTAACACTGGAAGAAGAAAGTCAGCTCCTGGTAGCGGAGAGAAAAGTATTTTGCTGGGACCTATACCGAGAGATAACGACACCTCGAGGATCCGGAAAAATGCTAGATCCAGGAGTTAGTGACCGAACCGAATATAATATCATCGGCGAAACGAAAGCCCACAGATTTCGCTGGTTCGGTCACCTACTCAGAATCGTAGAGGATCGGGCTGTCAAGAGGGCGTTCTTGGGACGACCGACTGGTAACCGTCCGGTGGGTCGGCCCAGGTATCGCTGGGAAGACAGTGTGACGTTGGATCTGCTTCAGCTTCGCGTCAGTAACTGGCAGGAATTTGCGCAGGATCAGGACAGGTGGCACGTTCTCGTTTCAGACGTCAAGACTCTCTTTGGATCGCTGAGCCAAAATAGTTAGTTAGTTATTTATATAAACACATCTGTTAACAAAAATAAGTAGTCGGTTAACGCCGTGAAATAATATGCATTCTTTACTACAAAATCTGAGGAAAATAACATGAATCGTTCTAATGATCCATTAGCGGCCCATGCCCCAGGGAAAGCCGGGCCATAATTGCAAATCGATTTGCCAAGAAACTCGGGGCATCCTTTATGTTTAGGTTCACACGCATTACTCGCGATTAGCGATATTAAGACGCACACAACGTGCGTTAATATCCCTAATAGTGCATTTGACCTGGGAATGCAACACACGCAAATTACTTTGCGTCCCGTTCTTACAATGTAGAGTCTGTGCGAAAAGAGAAGAGTCGTAGAATGTATTGGGTCCCATATATTTCACGACTCTTCTCTTTCCGCACAGACTATAATGTGATGTAGGAAGAGAATACCAATATATACAATCACTAAGATTTTTTCAATATAATAAGAACTTTAGAATCTATTAGTTTCTGATTTTGCGATTTTTTATCACATTCCCTCTAGGAAGATTTAAATAAAAAGTAAAGCAAAAATAGAAGATAGAAGGGTGGGATTCTATCTGAGTATTTATTAGGTCACTACATCTCCACATGCAACTTAGGTAAGCGTGTCAAAATGTTTTGAACAGCTAAAAATTTTACAATAGCATACGAAAGGTTTCGACAAGTAGTTACGTCAGTTACAAACTGTACGGCTACCATCAGTTTGGCATTGACATAAACGCTATCGTGAACGTAATTTACTTTCTATGCATCTCGCTCGTACTGACATATTAGTGCGAAAGAGATATAAAGCAAGTAAATTACGTTCACGATAGCGTTTATGTCAATGCCAAACTGATGGTAGCCGTACTGATACAATTACCTACTAAGAAAATGGCAAATAGTAAAGCAATTTTTCCACGGCAATTCTTAGTCCTGCGCCAGCGATTGCAAACCAGATCAATTAAGTGATAAGATCTCTCCCACAGTTATTAACAATCTCTTGTAGAAAACAGTTACCGAGCGGGATTGGTGATTGACGACCGCTGGAAACCTACTGTCGCGACCAAAGGTTTGTGGTGAAGGGTTTTAGTCTCGGCATACACTATATTCGTGTTTGAGTATTATTTTAGAGTTTGATCTATTGTCTTGTATCTAGATACTATTTTTCCCAGAATCAGCAAACAATTACGTGAGAATTATAATAATGGGTTTCGAGCAAAATTAAAAAATCATGCAAATAAGGGCTAGACTAGTAATCATAAAAACTAGGGAATTATAAAAAGGTACGTCACTTGGACGACAACATAACATTTTATGCAAACTATTTATTATATCTTAAATAGGGTGGGTAGGTAGAGTCGTCTAACTTCTGAGATAGTTTTGGAAGTAAGATTACTTCTAGATACTTTTACCATTTTTAATATTCGACCGGTTTTCTTTTTTTTAATGTTCGTATTTATAAATAAAATTATATATTCCACTTAAGTTAAATAAATATCCAATGGCGTTTATCAAATAAGCTGTAAATCAAACGCCTATAAAACTTTACGACAAATAAATTCCAGGTTAACGACTGAACGAGAGGTAATTTGCCAGTTTAGCTTGTTACACCTAGGGTTACCAGATGACAGGAATTTTCCTGGCATGTCAGGAATTTTGGTCTTTTGTCAGGAATGGGGACGGAACAAGAAAATGTCAGGATTTTTTTGAATTGATAGACTTTTTTACAAAGTACCTTTTTATTTAAGGAAATTCTAAATTAGTATCTGGTAACCCTAGTTACACGTTCCGGATATAAATAAAATACGTGCAATATCGTAAACGTATTATTAGTGCACTTCAAATAAATTCGATATCTACGACTACGACAAATACATAATACGCAATTCTTCAGGTGACAAGCAAAAGTCACTAAGTACCACCACAAGTTCATAGCCATAGTAAACCATATTAAAGGTCGATTTTTGTTTTTTTTTTTTAGTAATTAGTTACATGTCACCTGACGATATATTTATTATACAAAAGGTTATCTATCTCGCAGTATAAGTACTCGTTTAATTTTTTAACAAGCTGAAACGCCTACGTTTTTAGACCACGCATCGAAAATCATTCGATTCGTTTTAAAGTTGTTGAATAGCAAATTTACAAAGATAAATATCTGTAGTTAAGTACATTTTAAGTAGGTATTGTATCGAAACTACAATTTTTAACGGAAGTCGCGAATATAGTCACCGAAAAACGGCCGCCACTTACCGCTCTATATTTCCTTGCACCGATAACATAATTAAATTAAAACGACACCTCATTATCCCCTATTATTTGTTTACCACTTAATAACACGCGCCGACAGCTTAAGTGAATGGAAAATGAATATTAAAAGTTAAAACATGCAATACTGAGTAATTGCAACTCGAAAACATGTCATCTCTGAATTTATTGGCGTGTCGTTGGCTTGTTGAAGCTTCCGTGATGTCAGAGACAATATTGTAATAAGGAAGGACAATAGGGTATTATACTGTAATTAAAATAATTTATTTTCCACCATGCATGAAATAAAGCACCAGATACATATTATAAAAACACAAATAGAAGTTATTTTTAAACACAAGTTCTATTTTATAAATCGGATAGAAATATAAATAGTAGGTGAGTTGACCGTGACGTCACGATGTAATGTTTCATATAAATTCCATATTATAGGTAGCATATCGTTTTGACAGTTCTAAAAAAGTAACTGATTTGACTAATAGGAAAATACCCTATTGAGTTTAGTGCTTGCGTTCTCAGTCCCATAATTTATTGTAGAAAGAAGCAAAATACCTATATGACATCCTTTTTTGGCTATTCATCTTTTCCACTTATTCACTATTTGCCAGTGACTTAACTCAGGGACGTGGTATTTTGATCGCTTGATCTTCACTTGTATCTATCCTGAAATTTCTTAATTCCGTTTTATATCAAATTCATTTTGAGATTGTACTACAGAAGAAGGTTTTACGAATCAGATCGCTTTTCGCGTTCGCTTTCGAAGACTTTTCTGATATTTTTGGTGGTGTTATTGTATTCTATTGTTTTTTTAATAATAACAGATGCAGAAATACTTACATTTACCTATCTTTGATGGTAATTTTTTTTAATGTTGAAAGTGTAGGTAATTAGCTTCGGCCGCCGACGGCTGAAGGTCGGGCTAAGTCCGGGCCTTATAAGGAGATGCGGCCGGTCAGGCGACACGCTGGCTGTTATGAGAGAGCCTAGCTAGAATGCCTACACTTTAGAATAATGAAAACGGGCCAATTTATTAGTTTTGAGGTTTATCCTCCTCGTCTTGATTTCCCAGTTGCATCCTTAATCATCTATGAATACCGCTAGTTTATACGAGAGCGACTGCTTACTTTATACCCAAGAGAGGGAAGTTTAACAGTCCGAACTTCATATATTATTGATTTGACATTAGTTACTCGCTGTGTATCTCGCAATTTTTAATTTACTTCAAGTCACTACGACTATCGACTATACTACTAATGTAAATCAATATGAAGTCAAGTAGTAATTTTTGAAGTTCGAATACGTCTCTTAGTTGGCCGAAGGTCGGGCTAAGTTCGGGCCTTATAAGGAGGAGCAGACGGCGGCGACACGCTGGCTGTTGCGACATTAGATTAGACGCCATATAGCACACTCACACCAGTGTAAATAAGTGTTGTTGGGGCCTTATTTGCCTAAAAATATAAAAACAATGAAAATAAAATTACCAATATCTACATAAAAAGTACCTACATGTTCGCAAATGTCAAATTTTGCAAATGCAAAAACAGGCAGTTACAGTTGTATATTTTGAACTGGGATTTAAAAATAATTTACAAGAACAAAACTGCACTAAAAAGGTACCTAATGTTACTGGAAAAAGTTTTTTTTCTGTTTGTCTTTTCGCATTTTTAACGGTTTAAAATTACAGACTATTTCACACGAACTATTGAAAATAAAAGCTAATTGCCATTATGGAACATAATAAAGCCCACAAAGCCTCATAAAAATTACCAATAATCATTAACATTATAAGACCTATTATCTCAACCTAAAATCGTAAGATATACGAGTATGTTATCTTAGTTTATTGCACAAATCAAAATAGAAACAATGGATTGCATAAAGCTGCAATTTTGCGGCGCAACCGTTTTCAAAAGACACGTGCATGCCTTATATTTTATATATGTCGCAGTAAGATAGATAAAGCCGTTATATAGTTATAACCCTAGGGATATAATTATATGACGTAACATAGTTATACGAAAGCGATTCATTACTATCTTACTAGGTATATAACTATAATACGGCTTTAGTTTAGTGATATAGTTATATTACTGGATTAAGTTTAGTGATATAGTTATATTACTGGATTAAGTTTAGTGAAATAATTGTAGGTAGGAGTGCAGCGGTGCGGCGGAGGTATAGTTATATCCCTAGGGATATAGTTATATGCCGTATAATACTTTTTAGCAATATTACGTAAAATTACAGGTCGATTCACGAAAGCTGGCGCGAGATTTCTACTGAGTGACAGCTATTTTCATTGAAATTCTGTCAATTCTCACGCCAGCTTTCGTGAATCGATCGCAATGCCTCATAAACGCTTAAAAAAGCAGCATGAAAATATATATAATAGTTATCTTACTAGGAATATGATTATAATACGGCATATAACTATATCCCTAGGGATATAACTAAACCTCCGCCACACTGCCGCACTCCTAATACCTACAATTACTATCTTACTAGGAATATGATTATAATACGTAGTTACGTACTATACGGCATATAACTATACCTCCGCCGCACCACTGCACTCCTACTTACAAATATTTCACTAAACTTAATCCAGTAATATAACTATATCACTAAACTAAAGCCGTATTATAGATATATACCTAGTAAGATAGTAATGAATCGCTTTCGTATAACTATGTTACGTCATATAATTATATCCCTAGGGTTATAACTATATAACGGCTATATCTATCTTACTGCGACATATACATATTCGGGCGCACGAGCGCCGAGCTAACTAGGAGTCGAAGTGGTCGCCATGGTCGAAATCGGCCGGAAGGATCATCATCATCATCATCATCATACATTCCCATTGCCTACTAAATGCAGTCAGACACTATATTCTGTATCTTTAGGTATTTAAATAAAAGTAATCAAAGTAGGTGTTAGACAGGAGTCTCCAACATTTTGGCTCTCAAGTCCTATGGCAAGGCCATCGCCTCTCCCGTTTCCATTTCGCGGGCTTGATTTATGGCCTTTGACCCTTTTGCCTCCTTTCCGCAGATCTAATAAGTAAGGGCTTGCCCCGAGCAATATTTAGAGGCCTCTAATTTAAACCGCCTAGCATGACTTGCGTTGTCGCGTACGACTTATCAACAACACAAGTCAAGCATGCTTTCTGGATGGCTATCCCCGTGTCCTGTAACTGAAAACCGCGAGCCTCGAAACATACTTATACTGTTGCACATGATTTTGTGCCTCATAATATTTTAATCTGTAGCTTGAAATAGCGGCTCAAATGTCACGCCTCAGGCCATTTAGCGGAGTAGGAAACGTGATATTTTTGAAGTTGTAGCTCACCTGAATAACGACAGAGGTGTAGTGACACGTGCCTCAAGGTTGTTCAGTTTATTTTAGTGCCGTTTTGCACTTGCAGTGCATACTGAGTTGCGTCACTGTTGAGAGTACCTAACTGTTGAGTTCTAAAATATCAGTTGAGTGCATCTGTCAGCTTTTAGAGCTGATTGTATGTCTTTTCCTTATGCTACACAAGTATATTTGGCTTAAAGTAACCGATTCAAATTGGTTTAATATTTATTTGAAACAATTAGTCAAACACTTAAAAGTAAAAAACGCCAGAATTTATTACAAACGGTAGGATTTTAACGGATCTTGGTAGGAATCTCGCTGGCTTTAAACGCGGCCAATAAACAGCTATTAGGTACCTGTCAGCAATGCTATAATTGCAATATTATGGCGTCAGCTTCAAAACTTAAACCCTAGGAATCTGGCCGATCAGGCGACCACTAATATTAATACGACAGACACAGTTAGCAGATCATAAGTAGTACATTGACATTTAGTAGCCACACGTTTGGTATCGTAGAAATACTATTTTGTAACTAGTAAAAATAAAATAAATCATAGCAACATTGACCCTTTGATTTAAAATTACTCTCGTTTTTTCATTTGTATGTATCAAATATACATTTTCAAGTATGTTATGTATAGGCATAATTGTACAATCCACGCTTTACGCTCTATACTTCAGACCATCATAATGTAGGTGAAAGTTCAACAAGTGTGGCCATCTATTTTTTACATATAATCAAAATACTGTAAAGTTGCACTGCGCCGATAGCATTCCTCCGGTCCTATCACCGCTTGTCCAATTAAGCCAAGTGAATGTTTGACTGCGCATTACTGGGCCCCTAGTTTCCCGGTGTTAAATCAATCCGACTAAGGCATTTGTCCCACCGCCGACGATGAGCGATAAGCGAGTAGAACGATAAACTAGAAACGAGTGGGCGAGCGCCGAGAAGCGAGTGTTAGCTCCAATAGTTTTGTCGAGTGTTCGAGTGCGACGGGCTATTACTCGCGTCACTCGCTCGGGCGGTGCAGCGTAGCCGAACACGTAGACTGATTGGTCTCGCAGCATGAGTTTTAATTACGAAGCGAGCATCGCCGAGCGAGTACCACTGAGCTAGTTTTATCTTATCGCGGCGACAAACTAGTAGAGCGAGAATTCTCGCCGGCAGTGTGAACAGCCAGCGATGAACTATTAATATATGTGTCTCTTTTACTAACACAGGATCCTAATCTTTTGTTCGTTTCTTGGGCGAGAAAATCGCCGATAGTTAATCGCTTACTCGCTCTTGGTGGGACAAGTGCCTAACAGCCAATGATTAGTTAGCCGTATCATGGACTACGCGAATGCTTGATGTTTTACATTACCGTAAGGTGTGATAGTAATGAAGTATCCAGTAAATAACGACTGGTCAAAATTTGACGTTGAAAATAAATCCTTCATAAATGAAATCAAACGTGATGTGATCCGTTGTTAGCGAGAAGGTACCTATATGACGTATGAGACAACTTTTTTTAAACTTCTGATTTTGTATGACCTCTGTAAGTGAAATATCTGACAATTTGCAGGTGTCACTGTATACGTAGTTAGGTACCTAATCATCGCTAGGATAAGAAAGTCTAATAAGATATTGTGTTGATGTCAGGGTTAAAGTGACATTCCATTTCCAACTGCAGCTGCAATACTGTTCATTTTACTATGGAAACGCGTCGCTGTCATTGTCAATTTCCATCGTAAAATGAACAGTATTGCAGCTGCAGTTGGAAATGGAATGTCACTCTAACGCGATGAAAATGATTCTCGTCTGGCATTCGGGCGTAATTTTAGGATTGTAACCAACTAGGGATTGCAATCCAGCAGTGTTTTGAATCCAGCTGGATTTTTGCTGGATCGGTATCAATCCAGCTGGATCCAGCGCGGATCCAGCAGATTACCGATTTTACAAAAAAAAACACATGGTGCAATTTTACATGTTTTTTTTTTAATTAAATTGAAATAAACCAAACAAAGGGAGGATAATAGGGCGTAATTTAAACTTAAAACTCTTTTCTTAAGGTAATTTCTTGCGAAAGTTTATTTCTTTTGAGATCTCTGAAAGTGAGAGCTCGTAATTTATTTGTAACTGTTGCTGGTGCTGCCGGACAGCAGCACTCCAGCCCTCATATATTTTTTTAAAGTAGGTAATTCCATAGTTTTTTAATCACCATCCTCGTCCATTTTAACGTTTATATTAAATGTTTTTTTGTATACGTACACAAAACTTATACCTTAAACGAAAGTTCACATGCGGTTGAATAATCTAGAAACACTAACGATAGCTAGAATAGATAGGAGAAAGAAAGTAACTGACTGCAAAAAAACCTGGGAGCGATAGCTTGCACTCCGTGGTCCATAACGGTCAAGCAGATGGCATCGCATTCTCACGCCGATAAGGACCCGACCAAAATATTATATTAGACAAAACAAAAAAATAAAATAAATAGGTAATAAACACATTAAAATTTTTTTGGCTAGCGGCGTATTGCATAACAATACGAAGGTAATGTCAATAACACAAAGTGTAGATGGCGCGTAACTGTAAACTATAAGAAAACATCTATATACCCGGGACGAGTATATTTATCTATAAGCAAATTTACCTACACTAGTAGATTTGGGATGGGCTAAGCGTTGGAACGCTTAAACCAACGGTTTTTATATGTTTTTGTAAAGTTAAGTGTGTAGTTTTTTGATGTTTTTTTATCGCGGATCCGCGGCGCTGGATCCAGCGCTGCCTGCTGGATCCAGCGGACCGAAAAAAGCGCTGGATTCAGCTGGATTGCTGGATGCTGGATCCAGCAATTGCAATCCCTATAACCAACTTACCGCTGTCATTCTACGTGTCGGATAGTCATAAACATTACAGTGTTTTGTTATCAAGTAACAACTACACAAATTGTATAGGGTTTACTGTTATTTAACTACCAGTAAAGGTCCTTACTATAACAACAAAGTTGATACTCATTTGACTCGAAATAAATTACTTAAGAGGTAAAATAACGTTTCCTTTCTTATAGCTCTAGTTTTTGTACCTAAAATGGTTGGAATTACAGACTCCGGACATTTAGTGGGTGATAAATTTTTACGAGTTCACGCCGAGGGTTGATGTTGTTGTAAAACGTAAAATGTTGTCATTATACAAACAATATAAAAAAACCGGTCAAGTGCGGCGCAAAATTGAAATAATTAGCGTAGAAATTGTGTCAGAAAATAACTGCTGTCGGTTTTCTAATATTTGTCTGGTGCTTTATTTCGTGCACGGTTTGGAATAATCTTTTTAAATACAGGCAACATCCCAATTATATAAAATTTTAAACGTTTTTAGAGTGAATTGCAAAAAAATTGTACGTAATTAAGAAGCTGTAATTAGTCTTAACTTAATTGATTAATTTCTGTTACGTAATTACCTATGTAAATTGTATTGTATTATATTTATTGTACTTACTTAATTCGTACACATATAAATCTACAGCATACGCTAACACACTTTCATGCATCTAACTTAAATAGAAATGGCTTAACTGTGGTAACACAATGGAATCAATTAACTTTAGACTAATAAGTTACAGTTGCTTTAACTATGTCCACATTTTTTGCAATTCACTCTTTAGCTGTCGTTTCTTATGAACGATCAGGCTGCACAAGTCATAGATACCTATCAATTATCCGTGACAACCCTAACGGCATCACAGTTATAACAAAAAATTAGTAGGTCGATCGTGCTAAAATGCATGCAATTTGCAGTAAGCGTGTTATTCTGATCCCCGGCTAGCCGTACTCGGACCAAACACAGTCCTTATCAGCCATTTAGCGTTTTTTCAAGTATATTGCGCCCCGCGGACTTACTTAGCATAACCGTTTTACATAATTACCGACGCGGAGGAAAGTTTCATGGGATGTAATCGCGAAGATATTATCACAGGTAATATTGTTAAGCATTTTATAGGACTTTCGCATTGGAACTGCTGCTGTGTCGTTGGGAAATTGTCCCTGGAGGCTAATGTTTGTTTATTGTTTAATTATTCCTAAATGTGCATACACACAACTTAACACAAACCCGTACCTATATACCAACTAGGTATTAGGTACCTATATTCCATGTAATGCCACAATCACTAAAGTTAATTTATTTGACTTCTTTACTTAAACGAAATGAAAACAACCTTTTAATTTTGTTACCACAATAAAATTTTGTCGATTTACTGCTGGATTAAGAGCAACTTATGATAGCTGAAAAATCGTCCCTTAAGGGGCCCACTGATTAACAGTCCGCCGGACGGTATCGGCCTGTCAGTTGTTCGACTCTCAAAATTTTGTTCTAACTGACAGGCCGATACCGTCCAGCGGCCCCCTTAGACGAAAAAACCTGATGTAATGCTTTCAAATCTCATACATACTCAAGATCAAGTACCCAAAGTATGTATGTATTTAATCATTTATCTTATGTAACTGAGTAACCGACGTTTGCTAACTTTTTTTTTTTTTTTAATTATGAATGGGCTAACTCGTCTACTGATACCATTTCTTTTAAAAGGTGTTAATCTATTAGGGCCCGTTTGACTCTAATAAAATAATGTTGTCTGACCTTAACAATTAATCAGCGCTGCAATAATTGAATTCCTCTATTATTAAGAGATAAAGATGTACAGATAACTAATCATACCAATAAAATAAAGTTTACGGTCCCGCTAAACTGTTGACGGTGGGCAGTAAATTTAAATACCTATTACTAGTCAAAGGCTGACCCGGCAAGGTAATTTGTTGTCAAGTTACATGATTTACGGGGTTCTGAACGAGGAAATGGCATGCGCATGTTGCCATCATTACGTTCTATCAGTAATATCTGCATGCTAATGGGAGTTATGCGATTGAAACGTGGATGTATTCGTAAGTTACATTAATTCTGTAAATAACACGTTATAATAAGCCGGCAATAAATAAAATAATAATAAATATAGGGCCTCTACGTGTTGGATCTGTATCCCCACGCACGCCTATCAAATGACCGGGATGTATACCGTGTGTGGCCTGTAACACGTGCAAATAATTAAAACATAGATTGTACTCCTCAAACGGTGACACTTTTGTTCAACAACTTTTAAAAATTATGAAATATTTAGAGTCCCTATTTTTCAAACAAAATAAATATTATTATTTATTTATCGTATGGCATTATACACTGTGTTTTTAAATATTAACATGCATATCATAGCTTAAATTTAGTATTCCGTAAGTAGTCGATAGCGTCGCTCGTGAGGTCTTTGAAATCCAATATTATCTTCAATGGACGCCATCGCCACGCCATATCATTGTCATTGACGTTGCTTGTCATGCCTTAAACGTAACAAAATTCGCAATACATTGCGTCTTAGAATAAACTTTAAAGTGTATTAAAAATCAAACCACAAGTTATTTTTAAAAGTCGCTGAACAAATGTTGGTCAGTTGGTTATTACTGGCCACACCCGGTATACCCGTGAGTTTATAAGAGAGACAAATAATAATATAGGACATTATTACACAAATTGACTAAGACCCACAGGAAGCTCAATAAGGCTTGTGTTGTGGGTACTTAGACAACGAAATATAATATTATACATATTTGTAAATACCTACTTAGATACTCCATGGCTACTAAATACTAAATGCTCTTTCCGAGATTCGAACCCAGGACCATCGGCTTCACAGGCAGGGTCACTGTACTAGGCCAGACCGGTCGTCAAATGCACCTCTGCCACCACCAGCAAGCCATACTTGAGTACTACTATGACACTTACCTAAGAGGAAAGTTAACTTAGGACGAGCTTTCAAAAATGTATAAGTATGGTTTTTTTCGCTCATAACTTCTATAATACTCAAATAATCTAAAAAAGGTGTGTAAAAATATTTTCCATATCGTCATCCAGTCCAGAGGGCAATAGGGACTAGGGGCCCGATTCGGATTTTGAAATAGATATCTATTAGATATCATTTAGACATCACCAAGATACGATAACGATATGTTTAAGATCTAACCTGTCAAATTTGACATTTGCGCGATTCTGGAGATACTCTTGAACGATTTCCACAGGATATGACTTAGAGATCCAATTCACATCTAATAGATATCTTACTCTATGTAGGTAACGTAAAAGTGACATTGGTTGCCCGAATTGCGCTGCAAAATATAACTAGTTGTTATCTAAACTGTAACGCATCTAGAATGGATCTAGTACGTGTCGTCTCTTGTGAATATCTTGAAGTTAGAATACGGCAGTAGTTTGTATGAAGAAGCGGACTTCCACTATCCTATTAATCACTGCCCTGAGCCCCAACCACTGGCAGCTTGTAAAAAGTAACCCCACAAAGCCGGAAAGAGTGAATCTGATCGCCGTAGTCGCTGTAACTCGACTCCGCTCGTACGCTGCGATTATGCGGCTTCGATGCGTTAACTGGATTTTTATATCTGTCAGTGTTTTTATTAAGGCGCTTCCTAGACGTGGTATTACGCATATTATTGATTTCTAAAGTATTCCCCAGTAATTCCATGCAACTTATACGTTCTGAGTTGTAAAGTTGTCAAATTGCGATGCAATTTGTGCCTACCATTATAGTTCTTTGTTAATATTTATTTTAGGGCCGATTGTAAACTTACTACATAATATTTTGATGTTTTATTTTATGGGATCACAGCCGCTAGTGCAATTTAAGTAATTTTTATCACTTAAATATTATTAATTTTCATCCAAATGTATGCTAATTATTTTCAAAAATATGATACTTAAAAGTACGAGTAGACCTACATGTCAGTAGATACAAGACCATTCTGGGTTTATAAACTTTTATTTGAAAGCACATGTCAGATTCTCCTTATTCTGGCGTATCCGATGGGAGTTGAAGTAGACTTAACGAACTGACAGCGTCAAGGCTTATTAAAATAATCCCGACCGTGGTTAATATAGAACCGTCATCGTAAAGGAAAAGGACACTCGCTCCATTTCAAAAGAAATATCCTTGCCACGGGCATAGGAGAACTATCCTTTCATGTAAATATTTATAAATAGTTTTTATTGCGATGGTGTAAAGACCAGATTTCTATTTTTAAAGTGTACGTTAACAATTCGATTCACTGATCATATGACTTTAAAAATAGTTTTTTATAACGAGGGAATGCAGTCGTAGCTATTCCACACAACTATGGAAACGAAGAACGATGTAACAATATACGGGTTTCGTACTTAATGCCTTATGAGATGGATTGTGTCGTTAAGGTCGTCAAATTGATGTATACAGTTTTCGCCTTATTACGAAGGAATAAGATGCAAATGTGTAGAGATAAAAATGTGGTGTACAATCCGCCTCATTAGAGGAATTAGCGTCTGATCCGCTATTTATCTGAGCTATCATACGCGTTGACGGGCGTGGGCGTAAAGCCGCGTGCTAGGGATGTGCTCTTGTGTGGTCACTGAGGTACATTACTTTAATAAGATAAATATATTATTGGTTTTATTAGAGAACTGTAAGATTTTCCCAATACTTTTTTGCGAAGTTATTATAATTACATACGAACACCAGCACAGTCATCCATCACTGATGGTTCGCCGCAAGTCGCAACGCAGGCTCTCTCGATCATTTAACCAGGTTTCATTTAAATGGCCATGGCTATGTGGTAGTTAAACAGTTACCCTGTTGACTCCAGATTTTTATTAATAAATATTATAGGATAATTATACACAAATCGCCCTAGTCTCACAGTAAGCTTGATAAGGCTGGACTGAAAGTCTTTGCAACTTATTGCTCTTTTTGAGACATATAAAATACATTTACGACGCTCATCTGACTTAATTGGAGATCAGCTCGAACCCTCCCCCCACACCCCTTCTCTCCTCCTCCCTTCCTCCTGCCTCCTCCTGTTTGTCTAATTCCCTGAGTTACACAAACGTTAAAGCGAGAACAAAATTGTTCGCTCCTACTATCCACCTGTCAGTTACTCTGATTTACAAACATTCCTACAATTAAACCCCAACAGTGCAGTCATAAACCTAGTACATTATATTCCTTCGTTAACCAAGGCGTCGTCAATCTTCCTTCATCGGAATCTGCCAGTAGATTAGTAACTCCAAAGATGTAACAGCTCTATATTTATGTCATCCGCCGTTCGCTTTTCGAGTTGTGACTGCCAGTGTCACTCCGCGGTAAATTAGTTCCCGTACCTGTAGTGATAAGCTGGTCGTGTTATTCCCGTTGCTTTAGAAGTACCTACATCATTCGCTTGAGGAAAACCAGAAAAAGTGTTACATAAAGTTGTTACGGTTCTTGGGATCACCCTTACAGTACTGGTTTACTTCATGCGATTGGTCGGTGAGCAATGGTAACAGCCCAGGACTTGTACCTTGCAGTAGCACCGATTATGACACCCAAAGAACGACGTAAGCGACGTACTTAATGTACTAACTTATATCTTCTTATACAAGGGGGATTAGTTCTATTGAGACTGAATGTATGTTTGGCGCCTGTGAAGATTTTATGTGCCGACATGCAATTTCCTCTTGTCTTTTACAATTATGAAATTCTTGAAGGTAAATCCTGTATTTCATCATATTGTAAAAATAATAGGCATAAAATTAAAACCTTGACCGTATCTTGCCTATAACAAAGCCGTGGAATCTATGCGAACCTCTTGTATTAATATTGTTTAAACCTAAAGCAAATAAGATAATTATATGATGTATTCATTATCTAAAATACACATGAGCAAATTGACCATGACTATTTTGTTATCAAACATAATATGTGACTGAAAAAACTAAAATATATTTGAAAAAAAATTTTTCAACTGACATTTTTTTATCATGGTTATTAAATAAGTAGATAACAATACGCAGTTGCGCGTTGCGCGCAACTCGAATACAATAGCTTGTTATTGGGCCTTTTTTCACTTGTCCCTAAAGTAGTTTATTTTTTTAATCAAGGTTCAATCGGTCACGTTCTTTTTTGATCTTTATTGCGCAATGGCGCATTATGTTTTATGTGTAAAAAAAGGAAGGTTAATTTTAATTAAATGACAAAAACTTGTTATTTATAAGTCATCGGATCGGCTTACGTCACTACTAATACCTACCCACGCAGGCTACATAACCCATATTTATATATTCCTATGGTAACTTCATGGGCAAACGGGAAACCATAGAGGCATTAATGTTAGTAAAAAGGTTACTTAAATAAATTAGTTGCCGTTGATTTACCGTCGCTTGCCAGTATGGCACTTCTATGTCATGAACTGATGGTTCGTTTATGCTCTAGTTTCCTAGGATAGTGCCGTCATATAGCGGCCATCTCCATTCAAATACTACGACATCCATATTTAGGCGTATTATTTAGTAGCGTATTATATGGAGTCGGCCGCTATATGACGGCTAGCTCCTAGAAAAACCAATCTTAATCTCCTTTTTAATTCTCGGAAATAAAAGATCAAAGACAAATAATGAAAACCTAAAGAACACATGAATTAATCTGAATATATGTTTTGTTGGCAGCCCCCACCGGTCGCGCACCCCCCGCTGGCCCTGCCCGCGCCCACGTCTGCGCCCGCGCCGCCCGCCTCGCTCGCCGCCGCTCCGCGCACCATCGTCATCCAGCGCCCCGACGCCCGCCACGGGTTCGGGTTCACCTTGCGGCACCTGGTCGTCTACCCGCCGGATTCACTGCAGGTTGGTAACAGGTTGCCGGGACGGCAAATACACCAAATTGGTGATTGATAGTTCCAGTCCCGCAACCATACAAAATGATCTACAAACTTCCTTTTCTCAAAAATGGACGGCAAAGTCGACTATGCCGTCTAAAAAATAGGTCGCGAAGCGCGGAGTTTATGGTCAGTCAAAATTTAAAAAGTTAAAAACATTGCAGTCTCGATTTTGGGACTGCAATGTTGCATACAAATTCCATTATTTGTCGAGTTCCAAACTTTTTAAAAGTTCAAATGGCCATATCAAATGAAGGCACAGGCCCATTAAACAGCCAAACAGATGATTAGTACCGCGACTATTTAGTTGTCTCAAATAGGTTGGCGTATTTTCGGCAGAAAAATACACTTCTATTTTTTTATTAAAAAAATATAAAAATTTTACCTTCCAATAAAATTATTATTATGTTTCCTATCCACATCGGATATCTTCATTGAGAGAGTAACGCGATCGTTGACCAATGATGCCGCTAGCGTCTATGTAGTCGCTCCGCCCCACGCCGTGACGTAGTTCCGCTTCCACTTCCTGCGAACCGTTGCTCGCTTCCCGCTACTCGCCACCGCCATGTCATTGTTGAGGAGAAGTACCGTCGGCATAAAAGTAGCCTAGTAGCCTGCCAGGAAGGCATTACTCAGATATCCGATGTGGATAGGAAACATAATAATAATTTTATTGGAAGGTAAAATTTTTATATTATGTGTTCCGTACTCCACATCGGATATCTTCATTGAGACCTGTTTATTATCTCCTGGTGGCGAGTTAGCGGGCGCGCAAGCGATAGGGCTACACCTACTGTCATAGAACTCAGAGAAAGAATAAATATGTATACACCATATTGCAACCCATGAAATCACAGTGACTCGTTATAATGTGAATTACAGGAAATTGAGAATTGAAATTGTAATCTCAGGTTCGAATCTGACGTTAAACTGGTTTAAGAGAATTCTCATTCGAAATCGCATCCGATCCGCAGAATCTCGGCGAGTCATGTTCCCAATTAACATAAGCGAAAATATCGCTAAGTGAATAGCTTTCCAGCCAATTTAGTTATTAAGTACATCGTGGATCAAAAGCAATCGTAGGCGAGGCCGGCTTGGATGAGACTGTGGCTGAAAGAAATAAGCGAAGTGTCCCCTAACATTTTGTGTAATTCTCGCAAGGTGACGTACCCAGACTACCTACTGATACTTTATTCCGGAGCTTCTAAGAGTTCAGTCGGTAAGACACGTTATCTGGTTTAGAGCCGAATTTCGGACACAAAATAATAGCGTTAAAGTTATCTATGTAATTGCCCGGGCTACAGTGTAGTAGAGTAAGGTCATTGACCCTGCGGCCTGATGCTAACAGCAAAAGTGCGGCAGCTATTCTATCGTACTTCTACTAACGTACCTAACGTTGTAGGGCTATTTAAATTAGGGCAAGTAGATGTCTCGCGTCCCAAGCTGGTGCTTTGGGAGGCGCTGGTCTCGCTATTAATGGCGTTGGAAGAAGGCATAGTGTCCGATAGTGGTTCATACACAGCACTTGTGAGAGGCTTATGAACGAGTATCGTTCTGAAAGCTAACATGGATAATAGAAATAGACGTCTGAGATAGCTCGCTACTTCACTGGATAGAGGTACCTGGCAGTTGATCTTATTTTTGATGCACCATAAAGACCGTTTCTACATTGTGGCCGTACATGCAGCCTAGACAAGGGGACGATCTAGGGGCTCCCGTTACTGTTTTCTATACAAACACAGTACCGGAATCGGGAATATCCGGTTCTTCCATATTAGTGAGACAGTGACAGTTGCGTTTCGTTCGCTACGTAGCGTTAGACCTTGGCATGTTATATGCATGCGCCAGTCACGCCAGTAGCGGATGTCACTCCTGATCTCGCCAGCTCGGTGTTGGAGCGTCCTATCTGACAGGAGCTACGCCTCATTCTTAAGGTCGTTGACTCGTAAGGGAGGGCGGTCTGACGTTGTGTTCACTAGGACCGCCAGTAAATTGCAAGCTTACCACAGCTGCTTTAAGACTCCTTATCACGCCGTCGCAGTACACAGACTAGGCTGGGAGGTGGAGACATCCATGCCAAGTCTCACAGGCAGCTGTCAAAGGTCGTGGTAGCAGTTCAATGAGTCTGTTAAGAAATACCGTGGCACAATGCGAGGGCTCTCGAAAGCGGAGGCCGGCCAACAAGGCGCCTGTCAGGTGAAGACAGTCTCGGCGGCTGCTGGGCGCAGCTGCCACTCGGGCGCGCAGTGACTTCTTGATAAACCGTCGCCCTCGGGGGTTGTACCGACCTGGCAAGTAGCAAGCAACCAGCGCGACCTGTAGACGATCTGCTGGCATCAGCAGTTTTTTGCGACAGCCGTAGTAACGGAAGGGATGTAGTGTCGCCGTCGTTTTATGTATACTGTACCGGTGCGGTTGTATGTTTACCCTTCTGTCGTCAGCGCTGCAGATGCGGCCCGTTAACGGTTACTCTTCGCTGAAAGGGCCTTACCTCGTACATTGTCTACCAATATTGGAGATTGTAACGGACTGCTTGCATAAGATGAGGAAGAAAGTGGTGCGAGGCTTTCGGCAGCTCCGTGTTGCTGGGGACTGCGAAGGCTTCACCTTCCTCCATGAACTAAAGTTTGCGAATTTGAGACTGAACAGAAGGCATTGAGTCTCATTTCTGCGAGAAACTCTGCAGCAAGGCAGGCCTGTATGTCGTGAAAAAGAAAACTTTCAATCGGTGTGTTGTGCCGCGTGTCCCACGTGATGTCTAGGAGCGTGATGGTCTAATTCGCTTTATCCGAAGAGACACCCTATATCGAGTTAGTATAGGGCATCGAGTTAGTAGCATGCTTTTAAGGAAATCGAACTGATGAAATCAAGTCTAAAATCGATTTTGGCGCTTTGCGTAACAAAACTGTTTCGATAAAGTCGAATACAGACAGATGGAAACTGCTGGAGTCCTCCTGGCCCCTTTCTCTTAGCACCGGAAACTCAAGCTTGTTCAGGCGCAGCGGGTTTATTTGTCCCATTTTGTTTATTATGGCTTTTCGCACGAGTTCGTCTTTGTAAGACGGAACTTAAGCTGGAGAGCGCGAGCAAGCAGAGATAATTATGTGAAGTCTGCAGACCTTTTCGATGCCTTTCACCTCGGTTTCGAGCGGTCGCACAGGGCCTTGTCGCTAGCTGTTCTCCGGTTGGACCACTCCATGGCCTCGAGAAGTCGTAGGAACTTCGAAGCGACACAGCGAAGTCGATCAGCACCTTTATGAAGCCCGGGAACACGACGTATTTTCCTCTGAGTATCGACATATCTTACCGCTTTCAACTCCGGGCAGTCGAGCCGCGCTAGGACGGGGCTCTTTACGACCTTGTCTGCCGTCGCCGGAGGATTCTTTAACCGAAACCAAGACTTAGCGGTTAGGCTTAGCGGTCTGTTCGTGCTGTACCATACCATTCCTATACCTGCACCATAGCTATAGGCGCCTGCGTACCTCAATGGAACCATGTGGACAGGACAAAACTGATACTGTGGCGCCCAGCGAGCAAGGGACGACATCGTCGTAGTTGCAGCATCGGTGGACAGCATCGGCGTGATTGTGGCAACCGCCGCCGCTCGGGAGGCGCCGGTGCGTGAAGCTAGGGGAGCCATCGTGGCGGCCGGCTCGGGGGGGGGGGGGGGGGGGGGGCACCGGTGCCTGAGGCCGGGCGGCTCATGGCGGCCGCCACTGGTTCGGGAAGCGCTGGTGCGTGAGGCGAGGACCCATAGTGGCGGCCCGCTCTAGAGGCGTTGTCGCGTGAGGCGGGCGGCTCCATCGTGGCGGCCGCCGCCACCGGCTCGGGAGGCGCCGGTGCGTGAGGCGAGAGGCGCCATCGTGGCGGCCAGCTCGGGAGGCACCGGTGCATGAGGCGGTCGCCGTCTGGCTGGCTGGTCTGAGAGGCACTGCTGTGAGGCGAGAGGCGCCATCGTGGCGGCCAGCTCGAGAGGCGCCAGTGCGCAGGTGGTGGTGCCATCGTGGCGGGCGGCATCATCGTGGCGGGCAGCGCCATTGTGGCAGCCGCCGCCGCCGCGTCGATGCGTAATGCGAGAGGCGCCATCGTGGCGGCCAGCTCGGGGGGCAGGCGGCGTCATCGAGCGGGCGGCGCCATCATGGCGGCCACCGTCGCCAGGCTCAGGTGCGAGAGGCGCCGTCGTGGCGGCCAGCTCGACAGGCGCCGGTGCGCGTGACGGACGTTACCGGCACGGGAGGCGCCGATGGCTAGGCTCGTAGCTGCACACATCATCACGGCGACGCTGTTGCCCTCGGCGGTGCCATCGTGGTGGCCACCACCGGCGCGTAGGTCACCAGCGACGTCATGACGGGCGGCAACCAACGCGGCGATCGTCGCTGTACTCGTAGCATTTCCACTGCTTACACGTAACTTACCTTCCTTCCGCTAGAGCAGTCGGGACGCAGAAGCGGTCCGCCTTCACCTTGGCGCGATCCACCCGCGATGCGCCCGCAGCTGCAGGAGCGGGCGTGTGACGTCTCGCAGAGCCACGCGGATCTCTCGGAGTCCCGCTGGACTGGAAGCGTCCGCACCGCAACTGCAGCAATAGGAGCGGGCGTGTAACGTCTCGCGGAGTCCCGCGGACTGAAGGCGTCCGCACCGTGACTGCAGCAACAGGAGCGGGCCTGTGACGTCTCTCGGAGTCCCGCGGACTGGAGGCGTCCGCACCGCGACTGCAGCAACAGGAGCGGGCGTGTGACGCCTCTCGGAGTCCCGCGGACTGGAGGCGTCCGCACCGCGACTGCAGCAACAGGAGCGGGCGTGTGACGTCTCTCGGAGTCCCGCGGACTGGAGGCGTCCGCACCGCGACTGCAGCAACAGGAGCGGGCGTGTGACGTCTCTCGGAGTCCCGCGGACTGGAGGCGTCCGCACCGCGACTGCAGCAACAGGAGCGGGCGTGTGACGTCTCTCGGAGTCCCGCGGACTGGAGGCGTCCGCACCGCGACTGCAGCAACAGGAGCGGGCGTGTGACGTCTCTCGGAGTCCCGCGGACTGGAGGCGTCCGCACCGCGACTGCAGTAACAGGAGCGGGCGTGTGACGTCTCTCCGAGTCCTGCGGACTGGAGGCGTCCACCGTGGCCCGCAGCGTCGCGGTGTCTCGGAGTCACCTTGGACGACAGCAGAAGAAAGACGCGGCGCGCGCGGGCGGGGGCGGGCGCCGGGCCCGCGCCCCCGCGCCGGGGGACGGGGCGCCCCGGTCGCGCCGCAACTAACAACACGAGGTACTCCCAGGCTACTGCCTGAGAACCCTCCGCGAGTGACGAAGTAACTTCTAGAATATCTTAAACTGGCTCACCGGATGGTTCGAGACAATCCAAACCTCCTTATCAGCGAAGCGCGGCACCCGGCAGCGGCGTGTGCAGGCCGTCCGCCGTCGCGCCGCCCCCGCCGCCGCAGGCACGATGACCGCACGTTCCCTCTCCGATGCGGAGCGACTTGTTACCACTTGTTAACAAAAACCACTGACGCACTTCCTACTTCGATCTCGAAAATGCGAGTTATCGGTAACGATTTTAGCAGCATGGAATGTGAAAATTAATTTAGCAAGAAAAAAGTGGGTAGAATCGTAAAGCACCGTTCGATGGCTTCGATCGCGAGACCGCCAAAAGACTAATAGTGGCGATCTCTGCCATATCTCACTATTTTAATCGACCGAGCTTTGGATCGGAAATGTTAAAGCACTATGCTGCAAAAATATACGCAAAAAATATTTGCGGACCATCGGTCAAGACGGTCGACGAAACAATGTCATGGCGGTGGCGAGTAGCGGGAAGCGAGCAACGGTTCGCAGGAAGTGGAAGCGGAACTACGTCACGGCGTGGGGCGGAGCGACTACATAGACGCTAGCGGCATCATTGGTCAACGATCGCGTTACTCTCTCAATGAAGATATCCGATGTGGAGTACGGAACACATAATAAAAAGGCGGCAAGGGCTTTTCTCTGTGAAAATATATACGTAAGAACGTTGCTTTTGTAAAATGTTTCTATGATATTTATGTTTCTTGCACCATTTTTGAGAAAAGCACTATATATGACTCGGCTGGAAGGCTACTTGCTGGCTTCGGATTCAATTAAACGGACTCCCAAGGTCGTCCGTTTAAAACGAATCCTCAGCCTGCAAGTAGCTACTTCCGAGCCTCGACAATAATGTACTATTATATTGTCTTTACAACAATCCTAGGGATAAAAAGTAAATGTCCTAGTGCCCAACGTGCTAATGCCCAATAGATGACATCCTGCTTTTACCTTAACAATGACTTGAGTTTAAGGATGACATGGACTGAGACAGTGACGAGCACTCGAACGTCTACGAGTATATACGAGTATATATTACCTAGGTATAAATGGCAAGTCAGACTTATGTATGTATGTATGTATAAACTCTTTATTGTACAAAACACAAAACACAAATTTATGGCACAGGATAGGCAGTACAAAGGCGAACTTATCCCTTTAAGGGATTTCTTCCAGTTAACGTTATATACTTAACATAGTTAAAAGAGGGTTATCTACTAACAAAGATCCATAATTGCGGCGTTAATAACATATTTCATCCTGTTTCCAGGAGTTGTACGAGGATGCGCGCCACCTCGCGGTGGGCGCGGTCGGCGCTCCCATGGACACGATCTTCGTAAGGTCCGTGCGGCCGGGCGGGCCGGCGGCCGCGGCGGGGCTGCGCGCGGGCGACCGCGTGCTGGCCGTCAACGGGGAGCCGGTGGCCTGCGGCCGCAGCCGCGCGCCTTATGCGAGGGTCGTCCAGCTCGCGCAGCGGGAGCCCTTCTCGCTCAGGCTGACGGTTGTGCCGAGAGACCACGATCTGTTGCAGAGGGTAAGTTCAAATTAAGTAGGGTTAGCACTGTGATCTGAAATGTATGGGAAGATCCGCGGATTCGGAACCAGATCCGGATAATTTCATACATTTGGGATCCGGATTGCAAACCCTAGTTCAGAGTAAACCGGCGAGCGTGTATGAGGAATGTTATGAAAGTGAAGGAAACGAAAGAGGTATGTTAATAGGATCGTAGCATGTGGAAATCCGTGGTCTCTGCGTACCCCTGCGGGAAATAGGCGTGATTATGTATTTATGTATATATGTATGTATGTAACTTCAGAGATCATATATACTGAGGGATATTGTTCTGGCCATCAAGGGCATGGTTGAGATCAAACTGAATAGCACTGTAGCAAAGAGCCCTTCTTGCTCAATCTGATGCTTTTACAACTTGTGCAGCGGGAGTGCAATGCGTCAAATGTGACGGCAATGGCTGTGTACAACTGTATATAGGTCTGTTATTCTCTTGCTACTGTCTCTGTGTATGATTAAGTATTTATTTAGGCAAGTTATCTTTAGTCTAGAAACAATCATGCTTTAAAAAATTCCATAAGTACAATAAAATTTATAATAATAACGTTATCCTTTTCTTCCAGTATTTCAGCGAAGCCGCCTACAACCCTGAATCGAACCAGCGGCACATTGAAATGCCGGCGCCGATAACCGAGCACGAGTCGCGCCTGTTCGACGCGTACCGGAGGCCGAGGGCCGCGCTACCGGCCCCGCAGGCGCCGCGTCGGGAGGACCCGGAGTACGCGAGCGTGGCGTCGCTGGCGCCCTCGCGGTATGACGTTCCGCGGCTTCCCACTACACCCCACCATTTGTTGCATGATAGGTAAATATTTTTTTAATTATTCACTCTGTACAGTTGACCCGATCGACGGTTTACAAGCAGTGCGCGGTGGTATCTTCTCTGCTACCTATGTCTGATATATACAGCTGGTAGCCAACCCATGCTGCCTAGTAACATATGCATCCCAGGACCCCAATAATATTTTGATGATTGCTTATCGAATGACATAGCGGTTTATTAAAATTTTCCTTGTCATAATAGAACCTATAAGACTCAGTAGCTCATAATTCATAATCATTGTTAATTTTACAGTAGGAGAGAATCAGACACATCGCTACCATCATCGGCCACAGAAAGCAAAGACAGCCTCGGCTCCTTCGACTCGAACTCAACCCTAACCGGCAGAGAACTAGACGACTCGATTATCCTATCCCGAATACGAAAGAGTCTCGAACAGAAAGAGGCTTTCCTCAGACGACCGAGCCAACCCACCGGTTGGGTCACCCCCGACGTCCCACCGCCCATAAAACAAAAAGAGTTCTACGCGAGGCCACAGAAGTTACAGAAACCAGCGTGGCCTCCCCCTTCTTCCCCACCTCTCGCGGCATCTCCCCCACCCTCGTTACCCCCACAAGAAATTAAAAGAGATGATTGCTCAGCGAGCGTTGACAGCGGAACGTACAGCGGCTACGGGGAAGTTAACGGAACTCCAAACGAGAAACAGAGGCTAAAACAGGACAAGAGTCAATTTGTGGCAACACTATCGAAGATACAGGAGACGACGCCAAGCAATAATGGGTCGATGAATAATGGATCTTCTCCTGAGTATCAGGAGGCGGCATCGACGAGTAATCCGGAAAGCAGGTAAAGATATTTGTGTTCGTATTATAAATCATTTCTTCCAACCATTACAATTCTTCTAGTAACTTTATGTGAGGTGACAAGAGTCTCAAAAATCATTTCGTTTCATTATGGTAGGTACTTCTCTAACGCCCTTTACTTAACCGTATATTTTCCGTTCCAGATACCCAGTGCCCGAGCTCCAGCTAGTGACGGCTCGGACGCGGCAGCTCGAGGAGGCGCGAGGAGGCGGCGAGCGGCGCACGGAGGTTGCTCGCAGCGAGCTGGCTCGTATGTCCGCGACGCGGCTCGAGCCCAGCGTGGCGCTGCGGAGGAAGGAGTTCGAGACCAGGGCGTCCAGGAGAGAAGCCAGGTCGCTCGATGTACAACCTCAGCAAGGTGAGATTTACAAACATTAGGCCGGTAGAAATTAGTACGTACTTTTTATTAACATCAAATAGATAAGATATAAGCTGTGGATATGAATCGTTACGAGTATATATAGATTTCTGGATTTGAATAAATCAGTATTTGCCTCGAACTGGTCTTTGTCTTACGCATCCCAATACATGACATGGCGCAGTCGGTAGGATACGAACTCCTAAATGGACTCAGATTTCCAATCACACACACAATCTTTCAGAAATTTAGCTAGATTCTGCTTAGTCTTTGAAAAATTATGCTAATTACAGTTTTTTATATTTCAGATTTAGAGCATGAATTAGCACTTGGCGGCAGTTTGTCAGGAAACCAGTTGATGATCACCGGCAGTAAATACCTACATTGTCCGCCACCTGAAAAATATGTTCCCGGTAACTGCCTATTTCTAAAATACTAATTTAATCTTAGATACTATCTGATTTTTGACGACTTTCTGTTTCGAACGACTAAATCTAGGGTATGTTTTTTGGGTAAGAGGTTGCTCCAATCAAGTTGTAGCCCTGGGCACAGTAAATAAACAAAATGTTTTTTTTTCACTGGACCTTGCCTAAAATGTTTTCGGGTTATTTGAAATTTAGCTGCATCTTTTGCAATAGTTTACTCTTAGTTTACTAGAGGAACCCATAGAGTTATTCTAGGTCCATGGATGAACCTTAAACAGTTTTAAAACAACGTCATCTTATTTAATTGCAGAAACAGAAAAGGTTCAAATGCGAACAAGGTCAAACAGTACAGGCAGTGAAGGATTACCTATTAGAAGACATCATGCCACAGGTAATGATTTTTAACAAAATAATTATCTAAGTTTTATAACTTCACTAGAACACAATTTTCACTTCACCCCCACTTTTAATTTATAAATCTGAATGACTGAAATTGTGCTGCGTTTTTATTTCTATAATGCACTTATCCAGGCCATCCGCTTTATGTGCGCTTACAAATAAACCCGGAGTGGATCGCCGGTACATCGCGTATAATTTCTTATAACATCTGATCGAACACTCGCGTAATACGAACCTTCATGTCAAAGAAGACAGGGCTAAGGGTGGTATTCCACCTATCCAATTTCTTTGTCTTATATGTATTTTGTCTCGCATTTTGCTTAATGAGAGAGTGCAGAGACGTAATGAAATTGGATCAAGATATTGGACAGATGGAATACCACCCAAAGAAGCCCCGAGTCTTCTTAGGGTTATCGCAGCGATACCGATATCGCTACGATATGTAGAAGTAATAGCGGGTATCTTTAACACGCGTTCGATTTTGAATGTTCAATTGTAATAAAAACGCAGCACAACGTAGCGTACACGCGGAGCTTGAAGCACCTCTAATAGCACTGTTACGCTCCAAGATGGCAGTCACGCGAAGAGACGCATGGGGCTGAACAGGGAGCAAATGGAGGCCATGAACCGGGTGTCGCTGCCCGGGTCGGGCGCGGCGGGGCCGGCGCGGCCCACGCAGCTGAGCCTGGCGCCCGCCGGCTCGGCCGCCAGCTCGGCCGCCGCCTCGCCCTCGCCCACGCCCAGCACGCCCGCCGACTCAGGTCCCGCCCGACAACACGCTCCCGCGCTTCTTGGAATGCTAGACCTCCCTCTGACTAACGCTCGCTGCTCGCTAACCAACCGCGGTATCGTCTCGGGTCGTCCCGTTCGTTTTCGTCATGTTCTTAAATTAGTCCTATTCTGCTTTCGTCACCCGTTCTACATTCATCACAATCTTCGGTGGCTTTCAATGTAGAATGAGTGACGAAAGCAGAATAGGACTAATATAAGAACTTGACGAAAAACGAATGGGACGACCCGAGAGGATACCCAAACCGTTCCTTTGATCTGATGGCAAGACTGCACTGACTATTCGTTTGATCCGATGGCAAGTGTGGACGGTGCTGCCTGAGTCGCATTACGAACCGGACATTTATTTGCTTTGCTTTGGTTTGGTGTGTTCTCCGCGTACATAAAACCTAATGGGCTGGCATTTAAGCTTAAGAATTTGAGATACCGGAAGGCAAACGGACCGCGTCCAGTATGTCAAATTCTTTAACATCTAAACTAATATTAAAGACCACTTCTACTTATATAAACTAAACTTGCCGTCAAATCAAATAAATAAATACCAACATTTTAAAGAACGAGCTTCAAATCTGTGTCTATGATCAGGACACTGCTTTGAAATAGACGAGGGAGCGACCGATCTAACCTTCTCTTCGTACTAACGGAATGATGAGTGTGCTTCTAGGTGTGCTACTAATGTCAACTAATCGTTCGTGAACATCGGTGTCTAATGTACTTTAACGGTGTCGAATGTTGCACGATCTGTCCCTAAACGAGTGTTCCGTTGACAGGTTTTGCTGACGACTTGGTGACACGGAGACAGAAGAAAGATGCTCAACTTGGTGGTCAGTATTTAAAAATATTACCTATGTTCAAAAAATGTATAACCAATGTCTAAAATAATTTTACGAAACCTATTATTGGTAGTTAATAATTTGACAAGAGTAATCGCTTGTAATCTGAGTACAGATTAGATAATTTACAAGATTTAGATAAAGGGCCTCTTACTATTGTTTACATTCAAAACTAATATGATTGTTGTTTATAATAGTACCTATTTTAAATATTCATAGAAAAATCTACTGTCACATATACCTACTCTGGCCCTGTTTATTTTCTTCTGCGGGCGGCCATCTTTCGACCGCATTGTGAAACTGTTCTCTGAGGTTATATTTGTTCCAATGATTTTATTAATTAAAAAATGTGTCTTAATTAAAAATGTGTCTTGACAAGATATATTTTAATGTACCTACCCATAGTTATTTGTTTTAATTACTTGTCAGCAGAGGAGGAGCGCGCGATGCGCCGCGTGTCCTACCTGAAGGCCACGTGGGGAGACCGGCTCCACCTGGACAGCGATCCGGAGCCCGACGCCGACCATCACGCTTTGAGAAGGTACGTTCCGATCCACGCTCACACGTTTAGTCTATGGTTTCTGCCTCAAGATAATGATTCGCGCGAAAGAGAGAACATGATTTTTTCTCTTTCACGCGTATGTGACTGAGACACAGTAAAAAAAATATTAAACTTTTAAATGGAATAGGTAATTTTCTAAATAGTATTTCGTGGTATGTATTTTCATCATGAGGCAAAAATACAAATTTAAATTATGCCGAGTACAAATGATGTACCTACTTATTAGTGTTATTACAACGTAATTTTTTTTATTAAGGTTCCGACACACAGGCGCGTTTTCCAGACGGATCGTGAGCGCGGCGTGAGAGTTTTATATTTAAAAGTGGCGCTCCCCGCTCACGCGCCGCCCACAATACGCGTCTGTGTGGCGAAGCCTTTAATTTGGCAGTAAATTTTCAACTACTAATGACCTCCATACCCAGTATGAGCCCTGCAATTTATATATTTATTGATTCTAATACTTACTCGTATTATTATGTTAGTGCAAGATGTAGAATACACTGTCTTTGTCCGTCAATAACCTATTGTCCTTTTAGTTTATGTTATCTTGTAGTTTTTGTAACTACCCCATAATTGGACGTAGTTACGCGAAAACGTTCCAACCCACAGCGACCCCATTTTGAGATAAACGCAATTTTGTGTTTTAGCGGTACACTTTTTCCCTGTAATTATTTCAGGCAAATACTATTGGTTTTACTGTGGAATGCCAAACTGGTTATTGAATGATATGCATATTTTTTGTAAATACATAATACAAGGGGCATATAAATAGGTAAAACGAGTTTGAAACGTTTTCGCTAAATTTAATTTTGTATGAAACTTGTTAAATAGCAATTATGCATAAACGTTCCAAAACGAATTTAAGTGTATGTAATGAATTTAAATTGACCTAAAGCATATAACATTGTTTTCTTCTTTTTGGTTATTTAAGTTTGATTGGTTAAGTTTTGGAGGAGGAAACAGTCGAGTACGAAACCTCGATTTTTGAGATTTTTACGCAGGATGTTTCGCCTGTCCTCTAGGCTCTGAGCAGCCCTACGGACATCCGCCTCGTTTTCCCCCAGGAGGGCTAGGTCGTCTGCATACCCAATAATTCGGTGGCTACCGTTCAACTCTACTCCGCCACCAGAGGCTATAACTTTCTTGGTGACATATTCGAGCACCAAGTTGAAAAGTATGGGAGAGAGAGTATCCCCTTGCTTAAGACCCGTACCGACATCAAACTGGTCTGTTAGGCCGACTCCCGTTTTCACTGTCATTTTGCTCGTTGAGGAAGAGGCAGTGAAGGTTGACCTACGAATTAGTCGGGAGAAAACTGAGTACCTTCATATGAAGCGATACAGAAATAACTCTATTCGTAGGAAAGATCTCACTATAGGACAAACCTCTTACAAAGGTGTAGAGAAATTTAAATATCTTGGGTGTATCGTCACAGACAGCAATCGGAGGGAAGAGGAGATCCAAACCCGAATTCAGAACGCGCTCCGGTGCACAGCTGCTCTTCTTAAAGTGTTGGTGTCCAGGCTAATGACCAGAAAGACGAAACTCCGTATATACAAGACTATAATCAGACCGATCTTGATGTACGGATGCGAAGCCTGGACCCTAACACAAAGAGAGGAATACGCACTGCTGGTGGCTGAACGGAGGATCTACCAGAAGATACTTGGCCCCACTCGCGGAGAAGATGGCTCATGGAGGATACCTACGCAGGAACCAGGAAATCGAAGATCTAGTGGCCGAGCCCAATATAGTCGGAGAAACGAAAGCCTCAAGACTCCGATGGCTCGGGCACGTGGTCCGTATGGGTGAAGATCGAGCGGTTTGGAGAGCGTACTCGGGCCGTCCGGAGGGTCGACGACCGGTTGGGCGTCCTAGGTATCGCTGGAGCGATGAGGTCGTGAAAGATCTGAACGAGCTCGGTGCCGTCGATTGGACAGAAACGGCGCATGACAGAGAAGCATGGCGTTCCTTAGTGTCAGAGGCCAAGATCCACTTCGGGTCACTGCGCCACGGCAGTAAGTAAATAAATAAGTAAGTAAGTATGTTTCGCCTGTGCTGCAGTTGTACTTATCGCACTAATTTTAAGGGCGGAGTCAAGTTTCTAAATAAGTACACAGACAGAAAAGTGATGGGCATTCGTCGACATTTAATGTCGATAATCTAGTGATGTAAGAAGCGCTGGTGGCCTAGCGGTGAGAGCGTGCGACTTGCAATCTGGAGGTCGCGGGTTCAAACCCCGGCTCGTACCAATGAGTTTATCGGAACTTATGTACGAAATATCATTTGATATTTACCAGTCTCTTTTCGGTGAAGGAAAACATCGTGAGGAAACCGGATTAATCCCAATAAGGCCTAGTTTATCCTCTGGGTTAGAAGGTCAGATGGCAGTCGCTTACTTAAAAACTAGTTCCTACGTCAAATCATGGGATTAGTTGTCAAGTGGACCCCAGGTTCTCATGAGCCGTGGCGAAATGCCGGGATAACGCGAGGAAGAAGAATCTAGTGATGTAAGAAGTTATCGATAAACCGTCTTGTGTGAAAATATCTAGATCATCCTGAGAGACAAGAGGTTTTGGGTTGAGAGGGAACACATTTTTGAAGTTATGTACCTATAAAATCTATTTTGAACTTTTTGATTCTAATATTTCAAAATTGAAATTGATATGAAATTTATTTTATTGCATGGTCATGGGTTTACAAAATTCTTTAGGTACAAGATTGGCGATTCGAAATCTCGCACGAAATATCCGAATAGAGATTGGGTATAATATTTTAATTTTTTGTTTTTTTTGAGGTTGGGTGTTTCGAAATCTCGAGAGTCACACTTTCGAGATCGAAATTAATATCTCGACGAGATCGAATTTGACAAAGTAACTAAAAATGAGTTATTTTAATCAAAAATCTCTAAGAATTCCATATTCATAAATATGTCGGCGGCACATCGGCATATTTTTTTTTCAGATTCCTGCTACTCTTTTTTTTTAAAAATTGTAATTATAAAAAAATGTAAAATATAGCTGGTCAAGCAAATCTTGTCAGTAAAAAAAGGCGCGAAATTCAAATTTTCTATGGGACGATAACCCATCGCGCCTACATTTTTCAAATTTGCCGCCTTTTTCTACTGACATGATCTGCTTGACCAAGTATACGTTATTTAGTATTTTCTACTTTACTCACTTCTTTGTTTGAAAGGGCATTTTTTGTTCTAAAAATAGATTCCTTATCCTTAATTTATCCGAAAATAATATATTACATGCCCTAATAAGTATAGTTTTAGAGAAATGCAGCTCCAAGTGAAGCGCGGCAGTGTTGAACTTCCCCCCCCCCCCCCCCCCCACTAATTGAGAGGTGGCTCTCGATGTCTCCCCGGTCTGTATCTGCTCAAGACCAGCTAAGAATCAACTGTGCCAAGTTTCAGCGCATAGTCACAAAGTGCAAGGTCCCCATACAACGGTGTGCGCTAACAAACCAGCTCCGCGTAGGTCCGCGGCGGCGTTTCGTTTCACATGTGCGTTTCGTTGGTGCTGTCATTTTACGGGAGCAAAGGGTAATAATGTTGCCACCTTTATTGTAAATAGTCCATTGATTGTTTTGACTAAATACATAAACTTAAATATACCATAGTTATTTATTTTGGTAAAAAAAATTTTTTTCTCTCGAACATATTTAATAGCAAAAATGGATCAAGTATATGTGGATCGTTTATAGCAAAAAATTAGAAAATAATATATTATAATAAAATGTTCCAATTTATTTAGAACAGTCTTCGCAGCTTAAAAAAACAGTATGGATTAATCTAAAAGGTTTCAAATTACATGGAACATTTTTGCAGAAATAAAAAATGTATAAAGATTTTGCAAAAACGTTCCAACATACATGGATCATTTAAGAAAAAATTAAATGTGCGTTTTATGAATTTAGTATAATGTTTCAAGACAAGTGGAACATTATAACGATATGTTATTCTATAAGGAGTTTTTAACAATATGTTTCAGTATGCATGTAATGTTTTTACTTTATTTTGAGTACACGTCCTTGGTATAATGGTGGGTTGGAACATTTGGGTCAAACTTTATTGATGAAACTAACCTAAAAATACTAGCATCTTTGTGTGCACATGATGTAATATGTCAAAAATAGTACCCTGGTTATGGTAACTCATTTTCGAGTGACTTGTGGGTTGGAACGTTTTCGCGTAACTACGTCCAATTGAACTGTAGATTTATTGTCATGTCCATGTTATGTCTTAGATAGTATATAACCAATGTTATAATACCAATATACTAGTAAAGTAGTATGTAAGTACATAACAAAAACACATATTTATCACAGATGACTGATCTTTTAAATAAGATTTTCCGAGTTGTAATTTCAATTACTTAGTTATTTATTTCGTCTGATTGCAACTAACATAGTAATTAGATTATTTTCTTGCCGATCGAAATACAGTCTAGTGATTTTACAAGTGTTACAATATGAAGTTAAAACAAGGAAGTGCGAAATCCGAAGAATTTGCAATTCTACCAACTTGATTAGTTTTCCATACAATTTTATTTTATCCAAGTTCCTTTTTCGGAACTCGCACTTGTTCAACACAACAAAATCTACAACAGCAAATAACAACAAATAGGTAAAATTAAAGTTGGATTCAAACAAAAACAGTGTATACCGCAAGTGGCGCCCTCCTCGGTTCAGCGAAGACATTACGCCGCTGCTGCGCATATTCGACCCCCACGCGTCGCTCCCGATGCGGTACGTCGCATGACACCGCGGGCCCGGCGGCCGACGCTAGATGGCGCTTATGACAATGTTTGCATAGTTCACGTTTACAGCAATAGGTGGCGCTGCTAGTTGGCCTTTTGAGTGATGATGTGGCCCCATGGATGCTGGGAACATCCGTATTTGATCACGGTCAAGCCTTAGTATTTATTGTTCTGCGACTCATTAGATAACCAACAGAACAGAAATTAAAGTGAAAATACGCTAGTTATTAATGCTGCCAAGTCACGTAGGTACGCTCGGGAACCTAGGCATGCTAGCGGTGTTCAGTTTCGATAGAAACATTATCGAACACATGACTAACTCTGCGTAGCTAGTGAGCTAATAAATTAAGGAGCTTAAAATTAGCTACTTGTCTATAATACCTAATATAGTCTAAAAATTGTAGCTTAATTAATTATCTCTGAACTCATTGCACAGTATAAGCACCTACGTCTACCTACTTCCATTAAATGAAATGAGAACTACCTACTTGAAAGAAACAGTCAATCTCAATTATGTATGTAAGGTGTATTTTCATTTTATTTCTGCTAAAATTAAAGCCACACACTTAAACATCCGACTCTTAACAACCATAGAACAATTTAAAACAAAGACACAACAAATCATTAAGTACCTGAACAGCATGAAGTAAATTTGTGCGCATGACTGAATGATTGTTTGCTTTTGAGTATTTTATAGCAGAAGTACTACCGATGTAGGAATGTAGTACTTTATTAGATCTATTCTACGTAATTTTGGCTGCTGAAAGCTGTCAAAAACCTTTACAATCTACCTATAGTTTGTGTTTGACATAATTATAGTTTTTATGCATTCCATTTTCTACCTTATTATAATAATTATAAAGTTAAAATTACATGCTTACAACCATATATTTCGATTGAGTTTCGTATTTGAAATATTGTCTTTATTTTATTTGTGTTAAGGTAGAAATTCAAATGGATAACCAACTGTCAACCACAGACTAACTTTGAAATACCTATGTGTTTTAGACATTTCACTTGCAAGTGCACTGATATGCGTTAGACATACGTATGAAGACTGATTATTGTATTTATTTGTGTTAGTATTACTTGTGTAGCATGATCGTTGTGTTAATAATTATTTGTTTCATGTTTAGATCTAAGACTTATAAGCTCTGTGTATATATCAAGTTCATTAATTTGTTACCTACTTATAGGTTTTGTTATATGTATTTGTAATAACTCCCTTAGATCAACTATTAAATCCAACTAAACCTTACTAATTCAAAATATCGACAAACGATTTACCAGAAAAATATGTCTAGTAAATAAAAATGTCAATTGCCAGATAAAACGCATACAAAACGGTAATCTTATTGACATTATCATTTATTTTAACAAAAATGCATTAGCTTTATCTAAAAGTCATGCGCTTGTGAGCATACTATTCGTTAACATAGTAATAAATATTTGTTTTATTTGTGACAGCCCTGAGAAGAAGGGAGAAGAAACAAGTGAGGACGCCGTCGAGGCGATCGAAGGAGACGTGCAGGGGAATGTGCAGATCAAGATGGTAGTCAGCAATGGGAAGGTGAGAACTCTTCTCTTAATGACTTACTTTGGCTTTTACTTTGACTTACTTTCGTTGGCTTAGCGACCCCAAGTGCGTCTAGGCCTCCGATACGAGTTGGCACCAGCAGCGCCGTCTTGTGATATTTCCTCCCAGTTTCTGCTTTCAAAGCGACGAGGTCTCTATTAATCTTCTTTCTCCAGCGGTACTTGGGTCGACGTATGTGGACCTATAGGGCGGGCCCACGTAGGCCCTTTTTGCCGCCTTATCTGCTGCTTGTGAACTTTTATAAACTCTACTATGTATGACGAGTTGACGACCAGAGAGAGAGAATATGCACTAATGCAGAAGGTGGGTATATAATTATGGAAACAATTTTGTAAAACTGGCGGCCAGTAGTGGATATCTAAAAATATTTTATCTAAACTGGCAAAACTTCTTTATCATGGGAATTCTCTTATTAAAGCAGCCGTTAAGACCATAGCAACCTTAATTGAAGTGTTAAGGTGCTCTATACGTCATCATGATAGAATAGAATAGTTTTTATTCGTAGACACACCGACAATAAAAGATGAAATACATTTCGCAAAAATAAAACGGTACATCAATAAATCCAGAAAAGTGAAAATACACCGAATGTACTACTAATATGTACAGTTTACCCTTTTATTAAATAAGAATCGTTTTCAGCGCGCGAGCGACCGATCATGGAAGCAGGAGTGGGCGGTGCTGCACGGGACCAAGCTGCATCTCTACAGACATCATCCAAGCCAGGTTAGTGTTGTATATACGAAGTATCCGTTATATCGTGAATCTAGCACTCATCTTAGCACTCCTGTTTGCTTCGTAAACGAGCTCGGATTCCGCTTTTCCAAATATCTGACCTGCCAACCCAGAGTTTAGAAGGAAGGCCTGTTTGGGGTTACTCGCGTTTCCTTACGAAGTCTCCGCTCATCCAAGAGATTGACATTTTTTCAAGGAACTCATTTTACGAGCGCGGGTCTTAACTAACAGCTAATTATACCTATGTGTGATTTATTATTGTGTATGTACGTAATACAATAAAGAATGGATAGTTTTTGATTAGATCCATTTATAAAATGACTGGATGGGTTGGGAAAACCAAAGACGTAATGACACATACCTATACCTATTCCCGAAGGCACGCTTTCCTACCTAGTTATACGAACAGATATTAAGTTGGTATCTCGTAAAAATTATAATGTTTATACTTGGACTCGTAAATAACCTCTTGATGATTAGTTTTATTGCAAAGATATATACCATGTTACTACAAGAGTCACAGCACAATTTTTTCACGTGAGATTAATATAAATTGAACACGTTTTTATGATACCTAACGTTAATATTTCAGCTAACCAATCGTTAAATGTCGCGGCGGCTGTAAAATTATATACGTGAAGTTTTCGACGAAAAGTGGAAATAATATTGTGGTCGGAAAACCTATGAATTTCGTGCGTCAAACTGCATATCGTGGCTACTTATTTATTTTTATGTTTCTTAGATTTCTAAGCTATTAGGGATTGGGATTACGCATGTCCAGATTTTTTACGAAAATCTATGACTATTGCACTACGTAGGAAATATATATGTATAAGTATCTGTGAAGTTTATAGCGGACCCAAGATTTTCACATACACCTACGAGTATTAAGTACCTTATAAATTGATAACTTATATGACAAGCACAGAGCATTTTGTACTTACAAAAGTTGCAACATTTGTTGTCTTACAACTAAGTTTTCCCCATTTACCTGCTACCTATCCAATAGGTAATATTCCGAGAACAGTACCCATGAGTATTTTTTAAAGTCAACCTAAGCCATATCAGAATAGGGTGTTTAATAAATTGAGACAATATTGCAGATAAAGGGCCAAATTCGACATGTACAACTGTCAGATTTCGCATCCACGTCAAATCAACAGTTGATTTTATTGCATACCTACTGAGTGTTGATTCCATCAACGGTGGATAATATCATTTGGTACAAACAAAACTCAACTCTAAACTAAGGGTGGTTCGGTTTGGTTTGCTTGTCACCCTAACTGTGGATTGTTAATGTCAAATTTTGACATTGTACGTATTCGAGAACTTATGATTTTTCCCACATCAACGGGAGATCAACACGATACGTCAAACGTCGCTTGTCGAATAGGGGTCAAGAGTAAAGGTCATGAAGTGTGTACCTAAGGGGCAAATATTTTCAAACCACGGCGCTATTAATGGAAAACGATACGCAACCTGTAATATATATTACGCAGTAAAATGTAGCTTGCGTAGTAGCTTTCTCGGAATATTTGTGACTTGTTTTTTTCCTCTACCCATTTAGGCGTAATATCATTAACTATTTAATTTAATTTGCATACACTGCGTAGAATCGTAAATGGTCACGGCCGCATTTCTTTCCCTAATGGATAACACCTTATTTTAGAACTATTATATTATTACTATACTTACTTTAAATATTACTTTGCTCGGAAAAGACAATATATAAACACAAAAATGCGCGTTTTTTTAGAGATAAGACCTAGCTAGATCGATTTTTCGACCTTGAAAACCCCTATATAGCAAATTTCATCGAAATCGTTTGAGCCGTTTCCGAGATCCCCGAAATATATACATATACTTATAGTAAACAAGAATTGCTCGTTTAGGGGTATTAGATATACATATATGTGTCATCACATCCTCTAAAAACATTCATAGAAGGTAGGTAAAAAGATACTTGAAGTGTATTTAATTTAACCCCAACGACATTCGCTTACTGCGCTATACCCGCTGTCAAGTCCGTTGCCAAATAATTAAAACATAATAGTAAATTCCACCGTGACCAGCGTTAATTAGGAAACATCCCAATTGTATTGATCTAAGATAAGGCAGCGAGCCATATGCGTCCGCGCACCTGGCCTGCGCGCCGGCGGTGACTGTGACAAACGGACTTCCTTACGAAAATACATATCAGATAATTTAGGTGTGAAACGAAGGGCGGTATCGCATTGGCTTTTTTTAACACTGGGAAATTCTTGAAGCATATCGAGTACCAGGGTTAGGGGTGGTAATGCGGGGACTTCTGACCTTGTGTTGTTTGAGGCAAACGAGTAGGGCCGACAAACTTTTGAGAAAAAGAGCCAAGAGTAGTGCAAATCACCCGTTTAAGGATGCTCAAAGAGTCGCAAATATTGATTTCGGGGTCTAAGAAAGAACTCTCAAGTGTTAATTTTTTGGGTCAATTGAAGAACCTCAATTGTACATCCAAAGTGCCGCATCTTTCTTCAGAACTGCTTCCTGATCTTACAAAATCAGTAATAATTATCAAAATCATCAATAATCAATCCAATGTTACATCATTGAAAGTAGCCATTCATAAAAATTTTAAGTACTTGTCCTAATAATAACATTAGTGGAGGTGAATGAAGCTCGTACCGCCCACTCGCATGTCAACACGACGCTTATTATAAAGTTTACAAACCGTTGTCGCTTTTGATACTTCATTCTCGCACTCTTTGAAGAAATAACGAATTAGGTACAACTCCTGCATGTGCTTGCTGTTAAAACGCAATTCCCATTATAAAATGAAAGCAAAATTTTATTCAAATATTTTAACTACAACTCAAAATAAGCAAAACAAAAAATTATAAATTAAAGAGCATAAAGGTTTTGATAGCATCCGTTGCCAATCTGCCTGCAACCAAGAACCTACCTATGAACCAATGTCACGTTCGCAACGCCATTATAAAATAATATAAGTGCACGCGATAAAGTCCCGTTTTAGTTTAAATACCTATAATCAAAGCAATCAAAAATATTAAAAAAAAAAAATTATGAATCATGCAAAAAAATAATAATAAAACTGGCCAAGCAACCGCAACCGGATTCACGCATCGAGGATTCCGTATCATCACTTTTATTTTTCCTGCAGTTTTTATTGACCAGCTTTATCAAAAATTTTGCGTCTTAACGAAAACACAAAACATCACAAAAAGTCTATATGAAAGAGCGATTCCATATCACCCCATTATTTTTTTTCTTACGGTTTTGGTTTACCGACTACCAAAAATTTCGCGTCTTTACGAAAACACAAACTGCCGTATTCGAACTCCAAGATATTCACAAAACACGACACGTACTAGATCCATTCTAGATACGTTATAGTTTAGATATCAACTAGTTCTCTTTTGCAGCTCAATTCGGGCAACCAATGCCACTTTTACGTTAGATAGAGTAAGATATCTATTAGATGTGAATTGAATCTCTAAGTCATATCCTATGGAAATCGTTCAAGAGTATCTCCAGAATCGCGCAAGTGTCAAATTTGACAGGTGATATCTTAAACATTCCGTTATCGTATCTTGGTGATGCCTAAAAGATATCTAATAGATGTCTATTTCAAAATCCGAATCGGGCACAATATATCCGGGAAAAGTCGAGAAAGGTGTTGAAGAGCGATTGTCGCACGCGCACCGGTGGCCGCAGAAGGCTGTTGCCAACGTCACTCATCCGTTTTCGCGTCAGCCCATAAATCTTGAAGTGATATATTTTCGGCGCGACGGCCTTTCGAAAAAGCAGACGTAAATGTCACGTCGATTGAACGATTAAACTCGAGCGCAAGTTGCGCGTCCATTTTACTCTAGATTTGTGCGTTTTTCCTTATGCCAAAATTGATTTCCTCTTTATTGAACTTATCGGCAATAGCGAGATGATTCGAATACATTCGAATTGGCTCAATTGAAAAAATAGTTTATTTATTTGTCTAAGAACTTTTCATTATTAAAAATTTTTGAAGCCAAAGAATCACAATATATTTATAAATAACCATGATTTAATCAAAAACCGTCAGAGGAAACGACAGGTGAATGAAAAGCAGATAGGTATCTAATGAAGGTTGGTAGTTCGTAGGCGTAATCCCGACCAAAATTGAAATCAACTATATAACACTTTAAACTCTCGCGTTTTGTACACATATTCAACTAAACTAAACTAAACTATTCATTAAACTTTAACGGGTAGCTGCAATTTCTTTGTCTACCCCGAACATTTTTATAAACTAATTTCGGGTAGTTTAGTGTTGTTTTATTAATATCTCCGTTGACATTTGTTGGGACGTCAGTCTTTCCGTGACCACAGCTGATGCAACTCAGCTGAAACGTCGGAATTAAAGGTAAAAACAATGAAATTATATCGCGGTAGACCCGTTTGTGTAATTGAATATGAAATCAACTATTAAGTTAACCCTACAATCCAATCCAATACAACCCTACAATAAATATAGCCTACTGTCCGTAGCAGAGTATCATAAAAATAAACACGCCTGCGTAGACGCACATTTCCTGCACAATTTATTTTAACCATTAACTATCAAAGGACATGTCTCTTCTACGAACTACGTCCTACATCTCTATTAAGTTCATCTATTTCCCAGTACTATTAACGCACTGGCCGATATCCTTTCAGTTCATATGCACAGCCTTGTAGCCAGGGCAATAAAAATCAAAATAGTGTAAATGTGCGGTTATTGCACTTTCACGAAACTACTAACCGATTGAGAGTTTCTTAGAAATGAAGATGTTAGTACTGGACCATTTATAACGTTATGGCACTCAACTGCAATTTTAATCTTCTAAGATAGGAAGTTATGGGAGAAAGTCTCTGACATACATTAAACGGTGACATGTGTTTGCTAATATTTTCTCCCATTCAAAATCCATACTAAACTAGCTTCGGCTAATACTTGTAATAAGGAAAACATCATAAATCTGTCATAACTATAACTGAAATATATGCAGTATGAAATTAGAATTGATAGAGGGCTATCTCAAAGCCCTTTTGTATGTTAAATCATGTTTGGAATGAACTGAGGTAAAATATATCAGATAGATATTATATCGAGGAAATGTGCACTTTGATCGAAGTGGAGCCAATAAACTGTTTTTGTAGCAAAATCGATACCTACGAGTACCTACGTAATGCAAATTATAAAAGTAATAGAGCTACTGAACAATTACAAAAATATTGCCACCAGCTTTTTCTACAAGTTTGTATGTATATGATACTAAAGTGTTTAGTTTACTCGTATTGTGTTATAGTCCCGTGTGGTGGAAGACTGGTACCTGGTCCGCCTCAGTGTGTTTCATTTACGATGTCTTAATGTTGACATATTTTATTGTTTTCCAGAACCAGCACATTCATATTCTACACGTGTTTTTATTTAACCAACCATTTAATTGCGCCGTGTTCATAAACGAACTTATCGGAAGCAAACGTCTACAACGCCTGGGTTTTTATTGGGCACTTCATTAATATCTGGCAACATTACAAGCTGACTCATATAAAATATCTATATTACAAGCTGACTCATATAAAATATCTATATCAAGTATATTTTTATAATTTTGTTGACCTTCATTGCTTTCTTTTAAAACACGTATTTAATGAAAGATTCATTTTTTAAGTGGCATGAAATTATAATGTGTTTTGTATTAGATACCTAAGTTAAATTTTGTATTGTATGAATACCTACAGTCCTACATTAAAGTTTTATTTGTGTTATACCTTAAGTTATAGGTATGTAAATATATCCATTTATAATTCGTTTTGCTCTCAGACGCCTATTACTAAACACATCTTAGATATCATGAATTCTACACGAGTAAGACATCACGTTTATAGTAAGTAATGCCAGAGCTGCATTTGATTCATTTCACCGAAGGCGTTACAGTGAATTGTTAAACACACATTCCTATAAACTACACTTGGTTGCAAAATAATGTCGTAATGCCTTCAAGTAACTGGCATACGTATATTATTCGGATCCACGCGATGCGGTCCGCTGGCATTTCCTCGCTCCTTTCGCAATGAATAATCTAAATAAATATGCATGTATAATTTTATTTGCATGCATTTGTATTTTTAGCTATCAAATCAATCGGCCCGCTTGCGTTTTATAAATATATACAAAGTTGCACACACATTCGTAATAATGTAGCTGTCAAACTTGATTAAATAGTTCAACAACAATTAGATGCAAAATAGCCCTTTAAGTGTCGTAATAAAAACTAAACGGTTTAGCATAAACTACCAATTCAAACAAATCAAGCAATACTTATCGAGTCAGTTTTTCATCAAAGTGTAATAGAATGCAGTCAAGTTACTAATTACTAATACTAATACGAATACATATTTATTAACTCTTAACGAAATCTAAGTATCAATAAACATTTATTGCATTCTAAGTCAGTACACATTTAATGATCGTCTCAATTGATTTACTTGTTTTAACTTGTTTTTGTAAAATGTAAGGCATTGTGTTACAGGCAAATGAACACTGAAACATTAATTACTTACTGTTTATGCCCTTGATTGTTGGCCGATTAATTATTTTCATCATCATCTCAGCCATAAGACGTCCACTGCTGAACATAGGCCTCCCCCTTGGACCTCCATACGTGCCGGCTGGAAGCGACGCGCGTGCGGTTGGATGTTACTTAATAAAAGCATTACTTACTTATAAAAATGGATACCGAAGATCGTGAAAGTCGGAAAAGCATGCATGTAGTTAATGTGGTCCGAAACAGTAGCTGAGAATGCAACAGGGACTTACTTTAAGATGAAAGAATGAAAGACATTAACTTATGTCTCAATAAATTGACCTTTTACATATTTTCCACGCTCTTTCTGCATTTTAAGCACCTTTTGTATTGGCTTGTATGATGAGTTGGTAATAAATCGTTCAAAAGCTGGTTATCTCCCGACTCCCACACACGACTGTCCATGCTTTGGCTAGTATGGCCGGCAACGTCGAAATATGTAGGAAACGGAATCGAAAACGTCCGCCTAGTAAGTTATATTATATTGTTGACAGTTTTATACTTATATAGATAAGCACCCCATTAAATTGCAGTCAACCGATTGGGAAATGTTTTGGTATAGTTGGGTACCGTCACTGGACTCGCTAGTACTAAACTATTTATAAGCAAAAAAATAAATAAGTATGTATAAGTTTGGCAATCTATAATAAGGACATTTGTATTTACGTAACGCTCATAATAATAGGTGACAACGAGAGTGACAACTCTTTTGATGTTTGCACCACAATACGGACCGACAACATACCTCATAAAAATATCAATATCAATATTCCTTTAGGCATTAAGTCCGCCATTTGTACATTTTTCCTGTGTTAGTGCAATAAAGTTTAAATAAATAAATAAAAATATAATCAGGAATTACACAACATCATAAAAACTCACAAGTAGGTACTTATGCGAAATTTCAGAGATATTACTAGTCGAAACAAAATTGTTAATCAAACAAAATTATTTAAAATGGCCATCATCTTTTAGTAATATTTCACATTGAGGATAACCTAATCATTAAAATAAACATTTTAACTTTTAAGCAAAACCCTCATTTATTCGGACATGTTTGTAGTAAATTGTAACAAAATAAATATGTCGGTTCACGGTTACATGAAACATTTTAAATTTCAGTTCATAGTAGGTATGTACATGGAACATGCTTACGTTTATATATGAGTTCCCGCGGGGATTTGACTGAAATTAAAATTCTATAGAACGTGAGAATATGACGTTAAACATTATTTGCTCTTAAACATTGCGCGTGTACGAGTAGGTATATTATTATTTGTATGGTATTTCATTTTTAACCTTTCAAAAGTTATATTTAGGTATGTCAGCTAACAAAAAAATCTATGAAAACTGGTTCAGTTGTTAGTAGTGAGTACCAATTTATCAAATTATTTGAGCCAAATTAAAAAAATGTGTAATTCCTTACATGTCTACATTGTACGTAATCACATATTTAGTAGTACGGTCAGCCTGCAGTCCTGTGACCAAGCGTGCTGAAAAGGACTTGAATCTAACCTCGGTATAATTAGACACAATATGGGACATTATCTATGAAAAGGGACCTTATTGTCGATGGCGCTTACGCCGCACAGCGTCGCGCGGCACTGTATTTATGTCGGAGCATCGTTAATAATGACGTAAGCGCCATCGACAATAAGGTCCCTTTTCATGAATAACGTCACATATGCGTGACGTAGATCGCAGAAACCGAAGACAGTAGGATTTTCTATCTCCGGCGTTTTCTACGTTGGAATGTGTATAGTATAAACTACCCATTGTCAGCGCCCGGGGCTCCTCCAATGGTTGGCAGCTTCAACCTTATTAATTTAAAGACAGCAACGGCGATTCTTATGGCAGTCGATATACACGGTGGCTAAAAAATAACTGCATTCTCGTTCCCAGGGAGATTTTGGAATCATACTGAGCAACTTTTACTACGAGACCAACCCCAATATCGCGAAAAAAAAATTTACCCTCATAGAAAATGGACCAGCCAAAATTTATGAAACAGCCAATTTTTTTTTCGAGATTTCGGGTTTGGACCCATAGTAAAAGTTGCTCAGTATAATCCCAAAACCTCCCTGGCAACGGGAATTCAGTTATTTTTAACCAGCCTGTATATAAAACTCTATGGCAACAGGTCTTCAAGGCCAACCGCACGAGCGTCTCGCCTCCGGCTTCGACTAATATATGAAAATTGCACTCGCATACATTTCACCTCCTCACTTTCACACGCCCGTATAAGTATTCCTCGCCGCACTCAAAACTAAACCTTACTTGGAAACATCAAGATTTCTTTTCCAAGGTTAAAGCTGAAGGAAGTACGAGTTTCCAAAAGTTAGGAATGGATTTATTACTACGTTTTGGCTGTCGGTCAAGTATTTTTCATTATCTTAATGCGCATACTGATTTTAGAGCCGGTATTGATTAGTTTGCGAAGCGTTGACGCTCTACGCCCGGATAAATGGAATAGACGCTTAAATCACAATGCTTTCCAGACGAAAAAAATCTTATAAATTCTTCGTTTAAAATGTTTACGTGCTCCGTCTTCCATTTATTATTGTACTCTGAATAGTATCTCGTAGTCTCGTCTACGCGTTGTTGTGTTAGAAGAACAGCTCATAAAATACTGTGGTTATATTTTATATCGCCGAACTGCAACATTTGTATGCCCCGGCCTACCTGTAACAAATTTGCCTAAACAAGTAAAGTTAATACAGATGAGATTTGATAAACTTACGAGTACCTACTTGTCAAACAATACCTCGGATAACACTTCGGTTTCATTTTGTAACTTATAATAATACAATAAGGTGCAAAATTGCGACATATCTTTGTCATAGACTGTACATGTGCCTTTAATGAATGAATGAATGAATGAATAAAAATGGTCCGCTCTACCGTGTAATGCGCACCGCGCCATCGCCAATTCGCCACCGCTGATCCACCCTGATTCTGATTTCAAAACCCAACACTTCCAGTCACGGTATGGTTGTTGCATTCTTGCTTGCGACATGCAGCATACCTTTGTTATTTTTCATCACACTCATATAAAGTGGCATTTCACGCAGGTTTAGCGGGAGAAACAGCAGTCGAGGTTTTTCACACACACACATGTATAGACGAGTTTGAACTAAAACTAAATGAAGAGAGACCTACTGCCGTATTCGAACTTCAAGATATTCACAAGAGACGACACGTACTAGATCCATTTAAGATACGTTAAAGTTTAGATATCAACTAGTTCTCTTTTGCAGCTCAATTCGGGCAACCAATGTCACTTTTACGTTAGATAGCGTAAGATATCTATTAGATGTGAATTGGATCTCTAAGTCATATCCTGAGCAAATCGTTCAAGAGTATCTCCAGAATCGCGCAAATGTCAAATTTGACAGGTTAGATATCGTTATCGTATCTTGGTGATGTCTAAAAGATATCTAATAGGTGTCTATTTCAAAATCCGAATCGAGCCCCTGAACTTTCTTTTTTTTATGATCCTCAAATTGACGGAAATTGCTGAGTGCATCGCATTGGTATAGCATTTAATTTCTAATGATATTACTCTATATCACTTGTCACACGAATAAAGTATTAAAAGTTGTAAAATAAAGTATCAGTCGCAACGTAAGCGTAATTCTTATATCGCTAATTCCCTTTTCGCACGCAAGCCTGCGCCGGCGCGGCAGGATCGCGATAAACAATCGCGACTTGTGAGTTACTATCGCGCTTGTAATTGAAAACCTTTGCGCTTGATCGATGGTTCTGTGAGAGTAGAAAAATAGTAAATTGAACATTGGAAAATGATCTCACGCCGCCTTTAATAATCAAGGTAAAATACTTGGGATACTGGAGTGATTTGTTATAATTATTTATTAATAATATTTTAATAATTTATGGAACGCACGGAAACTAAATATGTACATTAAAGTGAAAAGTACCTGTCAGTTAAAATTATTTGGGTTGAAAATAGTAAATTTTAATCACATCTACAAATATTTTCAACACAAAGAGAGAACAATGAAAAATAAGTTTCGCAGAAGAAATAGAAGGAAAAAAGTAAATTCCGCTTACTTCATTAAATATTTAAAGTAGCTAATGAAGCGATACTACAAAAAAATCATGGATTGTTCACGGCTTACAGGGAAAGTCCTAAAATGGCAGTGAGTGCGCGGGCGTCGATCAATCGCGCACTTAACCGCCAAGTTACCTTAACTACTGATCGATGAAAATAGGCTTTATTTAGATAGACAGAGGGTAGCAGTCAGCAGCACGAGTATGGTGGTGATGGTGTATCGATGACGTGTTGATGCCTCGATAGCCATCCTGGCAGCCATTGTGTTGCGCGTCATCGGCCAATGCCAGCCAGGTGCAAGGAATTTTGGCGTAGGTACGCGACCTCAGCAGAAATAACCGCTTTGTTACATAGTGGATCCATTGTTGTTGGAAATAAACGCGTCAAAATAACGTTAACTCAATGACAATAAACTGAAAATAGCTGTGACAAACGCGTTTATCGTTTAGGAGAAAATACATCTTTTGTCCTTTTGTCTTTACGGGGAGACTCCCTCTTAATCCGTTCAACGGTTATATTAGGATTAAAAGTTTGATAAACTCGTACATGTCTGATGCACACCGATCTATTAGTGTGTTTTACCTCATGTCAAATCCAATTAACTGCCCGATTCGAACTTTAAGATACGTCAAATATTACGGCTGGAAACGATATGGATTAGATGTGTCAGTGTCAAAAGTGACTTTTCTTCAAACAAAAACGTCGTTTTTGCCACTGAAATGTCTAATCTATATCGTTTCTAGCCGTAAGATTTGACTTATCTTAAAGTTAGAAACGGGTCATCAGTATTACAAACGTAAATATAAATAAATCCCGCGTACCCCCAAATCCCTTGGCGATAATAGAAAAGTTGACATCGTATTAAAAGTGGAATTAATATTCGCTGTAACATTTTATTATCTGGTGTTTCCACTTCTATTTTTAAACGAGCTTTTGCTGCAGGCGATTTATATTTAAACGTGCAGCGCTGTCAAAGCGCTAGCCGGAGTTCAAACGCAAACTGGCGAAACCACCTGACGCTTTAAATTAAAACTATATTCAGGTATTTCAGCAGCAAGCTAGGTAAGGTCCATAAATAGCTCAGCTTAAATTAGTAAACCGTTTTCGTAAATATCTAAATGGTAGGTAGATTTACCGGGTGTGGCTTGTAACACGAGCAAATAATTAAAACATAGATTGTACTCCTCAAACGGTGACACTTTTGTTCAACAACTTTTAAAAATTATGAAGTATTTAGACTCCCTATTTTTCATACAAAATAAATATTGTCTTCAATGGACGCCATCGCCACGCCATATCATTGTGATTGACGTTGCTTGTCATGCCTTAAACATAACAATACATAACAATACATTGCGTCTTAGAATAAACTTTAAAGTGCATTAAAAATCAAACTACAAGTTATTTTTAAAAGTCGCTGAACAAATGTTGGTCAGTATGAGGAGTACAGACAGCCTACAGTTAATTTTTTTGCTCACGTAGATATTTATTATATAGGGTTTTCCTCAAAATTTTATTAACTCTGATTTACACTTTCAATTCAGCCAAGTCTTTATATTTATTCATAATATTCAACAGATAATTATGCTGTCTATTTTTAACCATTCATTATTATCCGTATAATTAGTGAAAAATAATTTATTAGTAACCTCGGCGGACAATACTGTCCTTCTTATGCCATGTGAATTTTCACATCATTATCTTATTTGACAATTCTATTATAAATGGCGTCTTTTTAACAATACACTACCACTGACCATACAGGTTAATAAACCTAAATGTAAATATTAATGTTATTTCCAGTAGCATTGTACCTAGGTAAAAATAGGTAATAAGTAATAATAACAACTGCTCCTTTGTTATACGGGCCTTACAGACTACACGTGTGGTTAGCTGTAGCGTCCTATAAAATTAAATTAAGAACAAAAAGAGGCTTAACTCGAGTTAGGACCTGGCAGGATGGCCTGAGCCTGAGCGGTGGGACGAGAACTATTTATAGTGTCCGGCCTTGGCGACACCAACCCGGCTCCGCCTCGTCCGCTCTAGAAACCCAACGGAAATAAATCTTCTAATATGTGAACATTATTCTCTCTACAACTTGAAAACAATCTGGTTCCTGCTATAAAAACAAATCATCATAAAGTAAGTAGGTGCGAACTAAACGTGACGCGTGGAATATGTTTTAAACACCTCGGGGTGAAAAGCCGCCGACGAAAAGTTTACGCCGAACTCCCGACGATTCCTTAGCGAACGACATTCTATTTCGTTTTTCAATCATCTCTAGTTGACAACGAGAAGGCTTTCACCTTCAGTGTCAGGGTGAACGTGCCGCGATAACCATCAATGACTGTCACCTCATAATTCCACAAAATATAAATGTCATTTTAACGAACACGCGATCCGATTTCGAAGATGTGTCAATTAGGCCCCGTCGCACTGCATCGGGTTATCGATGGTCACTCGACGCCGTAAACTGTGCAGTTTAAAGTTCAAAATGGCTTCTTGGTCGGCGCTAGGGAATGCAATACCGGGATACCAGGATCCCGAAATACCGGGATCCCGCATGCAATTTGCGGGATTAATCCCGCTCGTAAATTAAGCGGGATCCCGCGGGATTTGCGGGATCGAAGAGCGACGTGGTTCTTACGTGTTACTACAAGGAACACAGGCTCGGGCACGTGCCTACTGGCGAAAATTCTTCACGGAGCCTAAATGCATCTACGGAGGAAAGGGGTAATGACACGGAAGAGCATTTTACCCGAATTTGTCTATTTATTTCATCACACTTGCTCGTAAAAGGTGTTATTTTACGTAGGCGACGCGGTCCGTAAATCTTAATTTTGTACCCAGGGAATTTTGTTATGTAGGTACGTCCGAAATTAGGCAGATTTTTTATTGTTTTCCCTCTTTTTTCCTCACAGGTGTGATGAAAAACATTGTGTGTGCCACGAGTGGTACAGGACTTACGAAATCGCGTTAATTAAGCCTTTACACACGTTCTTAAATTCTTGATTACTGTCATTATACCGTATTCTTTTAATACAAAATGTACTATTTCTAATTTTAGTTTACTTTTTGTTTTCAACCTTCATACTTAGTACTAATTCGTAAAATTGTATACTAACTTGCGGGATCCCGCAAATACCGGGATCCCGCGGGACTTAAAATGGCAATCCCGCGGAATACCGGGATTGAGTTCCTCATGCGGGATTGCATTCCCTACTCGGCGCCCGTCCATCAGCCCGACAAAATAGCCTGTCGCCGGTCAAATTGCTTTATTTTGGAGAACGTGTGAGGCGCGCCCTCTTATTAAAAGCGCCGCCTTCGCGGGTCCGCGGCCGGTTCCGACTTCCTGTCACGGCAATTATTAAAATAAACAAGAATCACTTCCTACGGTGTTGAGGCAGGTCGTTAAGCAGTGACGGCGGCGGCTGCTTAATTTGAGGGCGGTGTTTCGATTTTGCGTAATCGGCGACGTCGTGTGTGGCGCGGGTGCCATATAGGGTGCGATCGGGGCCCTCGACTTGCCCGAAAATACATATGCCGCGGCCATCAACAAGTAATCACCACTTTATCTATCAATAATAACACGTTTCGCTTTAAATTAAGCGCGTTAAATATTAAATTGGAGTCGTTAAGCAGAGTTTATTGTGTCGTTGGCGGTTGTCGATATTGCAAGAAGCATCGAAGCGGGTTAACGGCGGAGTGTTAAGACAATAGGCTGACCGGAGCATCGCAATACCCGAGACCGCAGCTTTATTAAATTCTTGTGAAAAAATTCGTCCGACGATCGAACCGATAGCCATTATAAAAGCTTATATATAAAACATGTTTGGAATACTATGAAAATACACAATGTGGGTCACGGTTCGAATGTATTTACACACTAAGGTGGTCAGATTTCAGTGTCTAGCTATAGTTTAGATTTACAACTGAGTAGCGAGCAAGCTACTTAGTGGTCTGTACGGCACGAACATTGAGAAATGCCGTCCTACATTTTTCCACTTACGCGAAGTGTAGCGATTTGTTAAGGAGACTCGCAACTAAATCACAGTGTTCGACGAACGGCCAGGAAGTTTGTAAAGATCTTACGTACGATAAAAATGTATGTCGTTATTAATTGAGCTTTAATAAGCTCCGAGCGACTCTACCGAAGGTTGCAAACTCGCGACCCAATTTTGAACTTAAGCTCTAAATACTTATTGAGACTTGGTCTTCCGAAGTTCGTTCCATATATCATGTGAATCGAAGGTACCTGTAGAATTGGTTGTAACATTATTATGTTATCATCGGGATATTTGATACTCACTTGTATTCCATACCGACGTATGTTTTATTGAAATCTTCTTTAGGCAGGCAACTGAAGAAACATTTTGATTTTATTAGATTTTGATAATAAAATAAGTGTAGACATGGACTCAGATCAGGAGTTCTGCCCTTAAAAAAGGACTACCTATACCATACCACACATGCCAAAATTCAGGATTGTTACAGAGATACTTCGACCTTTGTCCAAATCCGATTGTGCTAAAATAGTTGTAGCCAGGATCATGAGTCATGACATATGAAAGCATTTTGCCCAAACTGAAATGGAGACGCTTTGCGCTCGCTTAGTGAGAAACATGATGCACGTGCGTTCGTTTTATCATTTTTCTCAAGAAGTTATTATATCGCCGTTAACAGACCGCAAAGAAGGTTCCGATTCGCGGCCTCCGCGACCCATTTTCAACTGAACGACTCCTCTCGGCCCCGTTCTCTCTGAAATGAGTAATTTGCGCTTCGACACTCCAAAATGTCTTAGGCGCAATGAAGGTTTAACCTACATTAAGCTTTTCCATGTTGTCAAACGACAATAAAATCTTATTTCGGCACCTCATTGTTTTTAGAATAAACACTCACGCCGTAATGGTTCCCATTTTGTTTTAATTTGATTGTCCTGCTTGTTTCGGTTGAGAAAGTACTTAAAGCAAACTTTCGTCAAGTCTTTAATTTTGAAATTAAACTAACTTATTCACGTACAAACTTGGTCTTAATGAACCTAGGTATTTTAGAACGTTCTTACTTTGTCCTTAACTTTGATTAATTTAGGTGTCTCGCCTGAAAATTTAGAACATTGTAACTAAATTAATTTTAACCTTGTTTGCAATCTGGGTCACATACAATTTACGACTACGAAAAATCGACCCATTTAGAGACGCAGCTTCATAAATAATAACACAGTAAGAATAATACATTAATCAAATTATATTGGATATTACTTTCTTTATCTATGACGACAAAAAACAATTCACATATCGAATTATATTTAGTCGGCATACAACAGGAAATCTGATAGAACAAATCCGTGTAATTAATTATGAGGATACAAAACGAGAAATCATATGAAACGTTGTGATCGTGAAACCATTTGCCTTTTGTTTCCTATCGTTAATTAAAATAGGTACTTCATCGTACCGATATTTAAAAATAAAACAAAAGCTCGTGTACAAAATTTAATGGAATTCGCGTGTCCACCAATTATTTCGAATTCACTTCGAATACGTAACATGAATAATGGCAATACGAGTATGTAACGGACTCGAATGGAATGACAATTCACGGACGAAAATAGCTCGAGGGGATGATCGCGTAAACCCGCGTCCATTCATCGAAAATTGCCTCTCTACTTATTATTTTAAAAATGTTTTCGATGGAAATGAGAAAAACAGTATTATACGCGGGAAGGTCAATGTGCTATCAAATCAAGTGGGCACGTGCCCTCAACATCCATTTCGCACATTAATAGATAGAATTAGATTAATATTTGTCGCGTGAGAAGCAACCTCCCGGTCCCATCCCATCGAATGTCTAGGAGAGTGATCATTGAAAATGAGTTGGAGTACCGCCGGGCCTATTTTATTTTCGTAGTACAAACGCTGAAATTGCGCCTATGTTGTACTGAATAGGGAACTATCTATCAACCAAATTTTATCATAATCTTACAATACTTAGGACCCGGGTATGTCCTTAAACTACGTCCAAGACCACCGGTGGACGGGCAGCAGCGTCCCTCAAATTCGGTGTACTCGACTGCGATCGCCAACCCGCCTGCCGTGGCGATTATGGCATACACCCCCCAAAAGGGGGAGGGGGCTATGTTCAGCAGTGGACGTCTTATGGCTGAGATGATGATGATGATTACAATACTTTATGGTAGGTAAAGACTTTCCTATCTATTTATCTCATGTGAGAGTCTTATTTGTTATTATGTATTAATCAATTGTAATAAACTACCAGTTAATTCCATTGGCACCGGCATAAGTTTATATTTATTCATTTTATTATGTAAGTTGTCATGTTTTTCTACGCAAATTCCGGCACATCAAGATAGAAGTGGGGACTAATCTCTTTATCGCGACGAATTTTTCGGGAAACACCGCCTGGAATAGATGTTCTCCACTCCGTTTTTTGTGTCACTCGTGTCGTAACGTATTACGCCGCTATTTGGGTTGACATAGCATCTACAGGGGTTGCCCTAGAAACGCTCTAATCTGATCGTTTAGTCCCCTCTAGCCTTTCATGCTTGTCAGTTTCAAATTACATAGTCCTTTTAGCCTTTATTGTTTTGGAGAGGATAGCGATAACCTCATTTTATTTATCCCATTGTTTACCTATCACTAAATGGAAAAGTATCATTAGAACTATTTTTTCAGATGTTTTAAGAGAGTAGTGTAAGTTAAGCTAAATATTTATTTGCAGTCAGAGCTTCCTTATCTATTAAGAGCATTCCACCAGAGCGCTTATATTTCTTCGGGCTGTAAATAAGCTACATAAAGTTACAGCCAACTAACTCATAACTTCGGCCAATCTAATGCCATATGACATCGGTGCCTTCATACACATTCTTAGTAACCCAATATCGGACACGGCACAATTGGTATATAGATTGGCTGATGTTATGCTTAACAAATAAATTCTAATTATTTTTATTTTAAATGTCCACTTATGTACACTTATTTCTGAAGATATAAGAAGCGGCTTTATAGGGCCGATATGTACAAATGTAAAGTTACAGAACATAATAAATCACTCTAATCTATAATTTCCGAAAAGAACGTTTGGGTTACATTACGTATCAATAAAAACCTGACTTTTTGGTTAAAACTGATCCGATTCTGATTAACTTTCACGATTTTAACTCATTATTTACTAGAGAGAAGCCTTCGAGACCACGGGGACAACGCCGTCCTCGAAACGTCGGAGGTAAATTTAAAAACTTAATTACACGCGATAACGTGACGTTTTAGTACGTCAGACTTCATAAAATTGCCATTATTAGGTATTCATTATTCACGTAGCCACAAGATGTCCTTTAGATCGGAAACCCGTCAACAGATATTGCCCCAGATCTGAAGGACGGCGCTGAAACATTTCCACTCGTGTGGCAGGCGCGTGCCCGGGCTTTACTTTATTGTTTTGTTTTTCATCTTATGTTTCATTTGTTTAGTAGGTTTAATTAATTGGCTCGCCAACGGGGTGCTTGCAGATAGCAATCACCTCAAATTGAAACCATTTACGCCAAATTTAGCTGCAAAAACTTATCTCGTTATATTCTTCGCTTTATATTTGATGTTTAATCTAAACCAAGTTCAAGAATGCTAAGGAAATATAGATTCTGAGTAGAACACTAAACAATTTTCACTATTTGGCAGACCAAATGTTTACACAGGGGCCGTCTAGATTCTGCAAGCGTTTGATTATCGAGAAACAGGAAATTTCCAAGTGCCGAGAACAAAGACTAGGAATTGGTAATTTGAAATCATATTGATCATCACATGTAAGAAATAACGTTTGATAGGGTAAAACTTATAAAAACATTATTACAGTAGGTATCTAAAAAATATTTTTATTTAAGATGAATGGTATGGGGCAATTGGATAAATTAATTTTATTAGTTATTATACAAGAATTGCAATTTAAGTTCAAGAGTTTCTCATGCGCGCCTGCCATAATTAATATGTAGACTGATTAACAAATATTTTTATTAAAAGGCACATTAGCATATAAACAAAGAGCTTTTAATACCAAGAAAAACACGGACACTCAGCCTCTGCATAAAATTATCACTTAATATATATTTTGATCTCAGTTGTCATAAATTTGAGTTATTAAGCGGCTTACGTCGGGCAACCGCATTCCTGCGTGCCCTCATTGCCTTTCCTTTCTTGACTTTCCAGGACGCATATTTGCGTCAACGACCCATTTATCTCAACCTATTACTTTAGATTCTGTAATGGATTATTCAATTTCGCGAGGGATTAACGTTTCATTTGTTACCTAATTCTAGCGTGTCCGCCTGACAGATTCGGGCGTTTCCCTTGACTCATTTCGCCAAACAAATGACTACGTCGCGAAAAAGATCTATTTTCTTAGTTTTTAACGAGAATTTGATTTTAATTTAAAAGTGGATGTTTTTACCGCAATATTTATGCGAAACCGTCCTATATTTTAGTAATCTACACCCCATTCTATTATTAGATGCAAAAGTATCTCCTTGTCTGTCAATTTGTCACCTTTACACATTTTTACAGGTTAATCGATTAAGATGACATTTTGATATCGAGTCAGCAGCAGAAGTAGCTACGCGGGTGAGGTGTTCAAAATTACCTTGACACGATCTTATTCTTTTAACAATAAAGTCGCGTCAAGATCATTTTGAACAGCTGACCCGCTTACAACTTCTGCTGCTGACTGTACAGTTTTTATCCCAAAAATAAACTCCAGCCTTAGTAAATTAGGTGGGAGTTTATTAACGAGTGCAATTAACAAGTTCAGCGCAAACGAAGACCCAGTCAGTAACTATGACGCACGAACTATTAGAAAAACAGCTAGGTACTAGCAATAAAAAAAAAACAACCGAAACCAATTAAGTTAATAAGAAGAGAGTGTACAGTACAAAAAAAAGTTTGCTCTCGCCCAATCACTCTTTGTTAACCTTGAATCGAATCAAGTATTAACGGGCCGGGTGTCAAAACAAACACCTAACTTACGAGAGTGGGTCGGCGGGCTTAGCATATCCACCGTATGTGCAACTTGAAAGTATTTCGAACGTGTACTTTATTCCTTTAGAACAAGGTGTAGAATTACATGAGTTTTCAAAATCACTTGCGGTGATTTTGAGTAGCAGCTATAGACGTTTCCGCAACCTACATCGCCGAATCAATCTCCGAAGACCCACTTCGGGCTGTCGCGTGACACTTTCGTGGCTAGAGCACTAAGCTGTGAAGAGGGTTGATTTGATTAGAAAAATATTTTTTGTATTTATACCTTCCTTTATTGTATAAAATATACAAATTAAAGAGAAGAGAAAACAAAAACAATAAGAAAATAAATTTGATAATAAAATATGGTTTAGCATATTGTCAACGCAACATTTTGATCTCCAGTGACGCGCCAGTAAAACTAGATTGTATTTGACAATTAACATACCATATTTGAATTACGCAGGTTTACTGTTTTTTTACAACATGATATATCGCGTGTCCACTCGTAACATGACGTCAGTAGTTTTACTACTCATTTTTAAGCTATAGCCTGTCCACCCCTGCGGTGCAAGACAAATTTTCCTCTAGCCCCAAAACCTGGCCACGTCTGACCTAAAATCGGGTTTGTTTACAAAGAAAAGGTCACCCACAAGGGTTGACAGGCTGGACGCAATCGATTTTGGGTCATTGCGTAATTACTCTGAAACCATTAATCAAATCGCCATGCTGTCCATCGCATTGGCGTAATACTATAACAGTATAAAAGGACGTATGTTACGGTACTTAATAAATGCATGGGACCTTTTTCTTTAGATGATGGAATGATGACGTAAAATCTTGATCGAAACATTAATCTCCAGTGCTCATCAGTCCAAGGCTGAATTACAGTAGTAAACAATCCACGCCAGCTCAGTGTTTGGCACTCAAAACGAATGAAACCAAGTCATTTTCTATAAAAACTGGCCTGTTTACATTTCTCAAGAGCATATATTTTACAATCGGAACATGAAGAAACTGGCAGAAACTGGCATAACAAAACAATCGAAGGAAGCCAATCTGCCAATAAAATTAAATCATGCCTCACACGATGCGCCAAAAATCTCGTAAAGTGTTTATCTATCTCCATAATGGACCAGGAAACCGTTTTATAAAAACGACCGCACCTTTGCGAAGCGTAAACCAACTCAATGTATTTTAAATTCACTTCCTCGCGCAAGTGTTTTCCGGAGTGGATCATATGAGCGATTCGTTTTGGCAAAATTATCATATTACATAGTTAACTGCGACCAGAACTCGCCTTGTTGCGTGAACAGAAAGACTGTAATCGAATAGAAGGATGCTTTCAGTATTTTTGCTTGGTTGAAGTAAATGGATCATCTAGTCGACCCAGTGAGACGGTGACCGTCTTCCACTTTGTAAATATTATGCTCATAACTGTGCGCTGGCGCGGCCGATGAAGACTACGCCTCTGTCTACTTCCTCTAAGCGTGAACGGATTAATTAAAGTATTTAAAACAACATCAGTTATCTCAGCAGTAAAGTTACCAGTGAAATATCATTACGTGATATTCGAATCGGAAAAGTTACGTCTATAAGGAAGAAAATTATATTTCCAAGCGATTTCCGACGCTGCTAATAAAGTTGACAATTGTGGTGAAACTTATTATATTAGATGTAAGATTTTATGTTTATTTATTACCAGTTTCTTAAGTTTGATTGGGCGACAAGTATGGCGTGTGATCAAGTCACAAGCTTGCACTAACAGCTGGATATCCGATAGTTTTCCGCTATATTTACTGTTAGTAAAACTCCATACTAAGTCGTAACAGAAAGTTAAATATTCTACAAATATTAATGAAGTACTTCTAACAGGGAGTATTAAAACGGAAGTAGCTGTGGGAGGGAAATGAGATCGGTGGCGGGAGCGTAATGAGAACTTAATTAGGCCACCGAGAGTTTTTGGCACAAGCAGCGACAGCAGGCCTCAGCAAATTTACTTAACTAGTTTTGTAATTAATTTGAGAGGTTTAATTAATTGAGGTTTCTGACAAAATAAAACTCACTTAATGGAGAAAAGCGTTCTATCTATAAATATATATTTACTGCTCGTTTCTTACATGATCGGACAATTTAATGTATTGAAATTACATTAAATAACTAAGTAATCGCAACATAACATAGCGCTTGCTAATTCGAATACTCGTGGACACGCTGGTATTTTTTATACGTACATCCGAATTTATTGGTTATTGCTGAATGATGCCTAGGGTAATGAGTGTGGTAGGTATTAAAATCCTGTGACTAAACGAACTAGCCCCAGAATGAAGAATGTCAATGATATATGATTATATTTATAAGTAATATACATATTTGATAAACAAAGGAATCTTCCCCATTGTCGTAAACACTGCGTGCCCTGTTGTCCGTTTCTCATAAGCTCATAACGTAAATTAATGAAAGATGTCTTGCTGCGTTGTATTACGTCACACGTATTAAGTTTCAACAAAATACATTTTTCCTGGATGCGTGGAAAGTACAGTTTTTTACGTAAACATATTTTCTATCAGAGAACACACAAAGTTAGAGCATAAGGAATACCAAGAACCTTATTCTGATTGTAATAACAATTCATGAGTATGATTTGTGCTTGATTTCTATTTTGACAATGTCTATACCTACTGACAGCTGATACCTAGATCATATCCATAAAAAATTCAGATTAAATTCATAACAAGTAAGTTATTACAAGCAGAATAAGCCTTCCGCATTTTATCGAAATTGGTTTATTCACTAACATAACATAAACTTCCTGTGATGCGTTCAAAACCCGCTAACTATACGGCCAGCATAAAAATAAATTGATTTGATCGACCAAATTTAATATTTTTTGATACGTATATTCTAACTATTTATCTAATTTTTTTTTTTTGTTACAGGTAAGCTTTTCGAAATAATGAAGAAATGTTAACAGAAAACACGTAAGTTATTAATTAGACGCTAAAACGAAAATTAGAGAACGAATCTTTTTGGTAACATTTAACTACACTAAATATAAACTTAAATTTCCTTTTAGTTATTAGATAGTAGCCGTGCGGAAAGCGCTACTTTACCTGTAATTGCATATTTTTTATTTGACCTAAATTGCAAATACGCCGCAAAATTCATTACATAAACTGAACATTTCAGCTGTTCCCGAGTAACTTAATAACAATTACAATAGCCTAAGTTAATGTGACGTCATAGGCAGCTATAGCGCGTAATACACTATTGTTTCTAACTACAATGAATGAGGTATAATGTAATTTAGGTATTTCACTGAAAGTACTTGCCTCTCCGAAGTCAATAATGTCACTACAGGTAGGTGTTGCATGTTCAAACATTGTTTTGTCTGATAATAAGCTTAGGGGTCATCCATTAATTACGTCACACGAATTTCTAGGTTTTTTGACCCCTCCCCCTCCTTGTCACACTTGGTCACATTTGGCAAACCCCTCCCCCCTAGTGTGACGACACATTTTTTCTACGAAATCGCCAAATCGAATTAAGTAAGTACCTAAGTATTATTAATATTTTATCAAAATATTTTTGACGATATAAATATTAGTAATTTTATAACCTAAAACTGCTTAGGAAAGATAATTAAACGAATAAAAACGATTATCGTTTTAAAAACTTGTTATTTAAATGTACAGCGAATAAAATAATTTAAATAAATTTTCGGTTAGAAGTTAAAGTGACGTCACAAAATTTGTGTCTCCCCCCTCCCCCATGTCACAATATGACACATTTTCTTGACCCCCTCCCTCCCCCTAAACGTGTGATGTTAATTAATGGATGACCCCTTAGCTAGATCTAATTCTAATCCGGTTTTCTCCGGACCTAACGTTTAAGGTGATTGCCTGAATATATCTCGTTCTTAAAAGTACACCTATTTTCGAAACGACGTTGGTGGCTGTAGTATATTTACGGTTCTTGGTATTAATACTTTATCTTGTGATTTATAACATTCTTGTCCGATGCGCTTTTAACATTTAATTGTATAGTAGTTTAAACTTTCCACGAACAAAAGTATATTACGGAAGTAAAGTCGTGTTTTTCGAGAGTCGGTAATATGATGAGCGAGAGAGTTATAGCGTCAAGAGTAGAAAAAACACTGATACATAGTATAATTTTGGGGCCTTTTTTAAATATCGACATAATCGACATTGACGTTTTTTTTTTCAAAAATTCTACAGTACAGTTTTTACTTACAGAAGACACCTGTACCTGTAGCCAGCTGTAGCCAAACGTAGCTTATCAAAGTCTTTGGATACTGGACTATTTTATTTAAAGATATATAATTTCTAATTTATCAAAGAAAGAAAGAGAATATGAGACATTAAATTCTGCAAGAATTGCAGAAGATTTTTTGGAATTGAAGTAGTTTTGGTGTTTCTTCAAAGTTGTAACGGATATAAGAAAATAGTAATAATTTACTATAGACAGATGCAAAATAAAAAGTCACTATTTTTTTACTCTCTGCCATGGAATCACCTAATATAACAAATTTGCTTGGAGGGTCATTGACACTCATAAATACCAGTACATTTGCTTACGTCACTACACCTTTATATAGACAAAGGGACGTTTGGAAATACAAATTTAGACGAGGGTTCAAAAAGTCCTCCCAAATGTTTTGTCGAGTGACCACTGACAGCTATAAATAACGCCGAATCGCAAACGCATAAATTATAGGGTTTGGGCTAATCATAGCGGGACTGGAATAGTCCGCACCGCGGTCGTGTTTGTTTAGGTTCACTAAGTTAATTACTTATGTAGATTTAATACAATGTTTTGGTGGCTATAGTATGAAGGCGTTATACATTTGCATGAAGTTTGTCTTTGACTTACCATCACTACACCTTAGTAAAACAAAGTCCTCCGCCGCTGAAAATCGCAAGCCCTTACTGCTAGGCTACCATCAATATCCACCCGTAATTCATTTAAAACAAAATGTAACATTACAGGACTAGCCTAAGTCATTACATTTCTTATACCTACCTAAGTTCAATACATAAAAAAAAAAATATATCCTATAATCCTTGGCTTGGATCCATCGTAGCCAGGTTATCAATAGATATTTTTGCAGATGCGAGGATGTTCTGTCCGGTTTTCGTTGCGATAGTTATTGCCCTGAAATGCAGGCTTTTGAGGTGCCCCAAAAATACTACATTGTAAATATAACGTTTCGTCAGGTCCCTTTAATGTTCCGCAATCTGACAGATGTTTTGGTACACTAGTTCATTCAATTTCCTATACTGTGGTCGTTGCACATCGCACGCTGCGATTGCGATGACCTTTTAGTGTCCAAGCTCATTCACTCCACATATCTAAACTTTGACTGTGAATCTCGAACTTTCGCTAGTTAGTAGTTTGTATAGTACATTCTGGTTTGTTTTAGTTAGTCTCACAGTTGGCACGTGTGGCAACATAATAGTGTTATGACAAACTGTAAAGAGTTGCTTAAAATAGCCTGCTACGAAAATACTGAAATGCAATATGCAAATAGGTATTTTCGCAATGTTTGCATAGTTTTCACTAGCTACGTATATAATTATGTTGTTTAGTAAACACCCCTATGATGGACGTGGCACCAGTAATATGATGTACACGATAAATACTGTCAAATAGGTATTTATGTCAACAATTGTCACGCCATTGATAAAAGTAAAACACCAAAAGTTGATTTGATTGTAATTCTCCACTAGTTAGTCTCCACCCCTTTTCACCACTTTGCATTTAAAATTATCGTTTCTTGTTGTTGTTTAAATTTTCAATGTCCTAGTGTTAAAATCTTAGTAACAGAACTGTTATGTGTGCAATTAAGATTTTCATGCAAAAGCTATGAGGACAAAACAAATTGTCAACATCTATTCAATTGAGACACATTCGATTAGTAACGCACTACCTGATTATTTCATTGTTGAGGCGTCTAAATAAAGATTTTCAGTCTGAACCAACTGTCTGTAAGCCTACATATATCACTATGATAACCTTTCGTAAATAAACTAAGTTATCGGCAATTCCTATGAAAAGTATTCAATAAAACCTCTCAGTAACCTTATTATTATCCCGCCGAGCTTTTATCGACGAGGGCTTTCCGAGGCTTCTCGGACCTTGAGCTGCTTTCAATCTTTCACACAATAGAGTATTCCGTTATTTTCAAATGTCAACAATATTTTTTACATAGCAAGGTCGCTTTTTGTGACGCACGATTGAGTTAGATGCGAGCTTCTGAACGTAAACTAATCTGATTTTTATTAGGATCCTTACCGCGACTCGGAGATAGGGGTTGTCGATTTTCAGCTACCGTTTTTACGTCACATCCATTTCTGAACTATTTTACGAAACACGTAACGATGTAGCGATAAAAGGGATAACGTATTTTTAGGCGGTTGTTATTCCGCTTGACAAACCGGACCTTCATATGGCTGTATTACATATTTACATATTTTTTTACGCGAATACTTTTACTCCGGTCAAGTTGCGCAAGAAGATTTTCCAGGCTGGAAATTGAGTTAAAGTTGGATTGCTGTATCTGGTTACAAAATGGAAAGTGTAACCAGCAGTAATGAAATCAGTAAGCTTAGCCCCTTACTAGAATTGCAAGTGAGCAAAGTTTTAACGAACACGGATCCCACGCAACTGCCGTCGGTTCTTGTCACCCCGTTTAATGTTAAAAATAAATATTTAAACTAAGGTACTGCTAGTGATAGTATTCTGGTAACTCGTGACTTTAATTAGGTATAAGTGTACAGGTTAACTTAAATATTTTTTCCATAGCTCTCACCGAAAATAATTTAAATTAAAAAAAAAATACGCAATTGAGCGTAGTTAGTTAACTTGGACTTGTATTTATTTAGTCTTAAGTTACGAACTTATCTAAGAACCTATGTAAATTGTTACGGAATATATTAATTGTACTTTAGTAAATCATAGAAATAGAAGTTTACATAGCTTACGCTAACACACATTCATGCATTTAGCTGAAATAGAAACTGCTTAATTATCGTAACGTAACACAATGGAATCACTTAAATTAAGACTAACAGCAGGTCCTTAATCCCGTCCATTATTTTTGCATTTCATCCAGAAAATGCAGCCCTAAAAGATAATAAAAACAAGTTTTGCTATTATGCCTTTAAATTTCAATTGATACGCATATTTAGTCGGCTAAAACAATGTCTCAAGTTTCAGGTTGTTTGCTTAAGAGTTTAATAAGTTGTATCGACATAACTTCATGAAAAGCTACTGAATTCGCTCTATAAAGTTCACTCACCCGTTCAACCTTCCTGTTATTATGTACATCATAATCCTCCCCAATATTATTTTACAACAAGTCAGTGTGTTTGTGGTTGAAACTCTAAAAGGACAATTAATTTTTCTAAAAACCGAGGTAAAATTTTAAAAGATTCAAGTAGGTATGGTGGTAAAACTTAAAAAGATGCAAGTTGTGGAAAAATCACCTTCCATCTCAATTGCTACTCGACGCAGTTGTCAAGCCGACTTCGTATATATAGTAGGTATCTACCATCTAATACGAACATACTATTTCATGGCCTATTGGCGTTTAGTAGTTCCCGTTTAGAATAATTACGGAAATTGATGATATTTGTTTTTTTTCAAATCCGTTCTCAGCACCGCCGCCGGCGGTTATACATGAAGAGCTTTATATGTGAAACCGCCGGCTAAAGCTAGTTTTCTCCTCACTCCCCTGTCAACCCCAGGGTTCTCAGGTCACGACCTGCGTGGATTGTTTAACATTATTTGATCAGAGGATAATTGCACAGCACTCGGGCCAATGACTTTCGACTAACTTGTAGGTAATTACCAAAATTTGCTTCGGAATTGTTAAGGTTAACAGTTTTAACAAAACATATTCATTAATTAACCGCTCTTGTTAAGTTTGATGATTAGGAGGGGAATACCCTAATATCGGGTAAAGTTTGACTGAAATTTAAACATTAAGTAATATATTTTACTTACCTATATGGATGTTTATGTTTATTTATTGATAAAAACAAAGAAAGGAATAAACAAACATAATAAAACTTACAAAACTATAGATAAAAAATTTGCCCCAGGTCGCCGTCAACGGGCAAGGTGCCCAGAAGGCTGGCCGTATTTCCCCGCTGTATAGCGCTGCTAATACGCTGGGCGAAATAGTGGCCAGCCCTCTGGTCACCAGAAGCCTCTATTAAGCGCGCCGACAAGTCTTTGTACAGTCGACGCGCACTTGGCCCCCACGGCCCCAAAGTTTCGACACAAAACGCCGCAAATATGTAGCTGCTGTTTATGTTTAACACAAAATAAAGTTGACGGTCATCATCAAACATTTTACGTATATAATAAACCAAAGTAAAGAACAAGGGTGGTTGCCCTTACGGTACCTAATGGTGTCGCTGGAATATACTTTTAGGAAACGTTTGAAAAATCATTAGTTTTTTTGTAAGTGCTTCTGTACTCGTACTCGTATTTTCTTATCAAAATGAGTTAAATAAATATGCATTCTTCTTCATAAGCACCTGTAGTTCCAACGATAGCTAGCTTAACGGCTTAGCTGTCATTTAGAGTTTCGTTTACAGCACTTCTGGCGACCTACGAGCAGGCGCATATTTTTTGCGCAAAAACTGAGCCTCACTGTGCAGAGGGGGAACGCGGCCAGTGTCCTGGGAACAATGCCTCAGACTAATTTAGGTTTACACTTATGATCATTTCTATACTTACGAGTACATGTCAGATAAAATAAATATACCCTCTTTCTATATTCAATTAATTACAAAGTGTCAACCAAAATTTGAACTACCGAAACGGGTATATAGATATATTTAGACTGGTCAAAGTGTGACAGACAGACGGTGTGATAAATCCAATTAGTGTCGCGACCTGCCGCCGAACCCTATAAATACTGAACTTAACATCTTTTACAGCCGATTTCTCGAAAATGCCTTTTCCAACAATATTTTTATTCTCGCAGCGCATTCTTGAGCGGCTAATGCAGTAATTTGGAGCTTATTTTAAAACGGCTCTAAGTATTTAGGGAGAAAAGTGTTTTACGTCTTTTAGGACTAAATCCGGAGAGTAATGCGGGAGGTATGCGCTTCAGAGTGCATTCTGTATTAACACGTGTCGACGCGTTTTCTTCAATTTCCTCATTTCAAAAAAACATTTTAAAGGAACATACGGATGGCCTTAATATCGGTTGACATTTAAGTAACTTATTATTTTAAAGCCAAAATATCAAAATTGTCGAACCCCTATAGTGGCCTAGTACTGTTATTAGTCGTACTGTAAAAATAATTTTGGTTAAAAAAGTATAGGTATTTTTAAATTTAAGTTATACCTGTACCTGGTACAGTCAGCATCAAATAGATCGTGGCGATCAAAGTGGTCAAATATATCGGGACACATTACTATGGTAACAAAGATGTGTCACGATATAGTTGGCTACTTTGGCTGTCACGATCTATTTGATGCTTACTGTACTGACTAGGAACATTTTTTTTATATAAAAAAAGCGGCTAAGTGCAAGTCGGACTCGCCCATGAAGGGTTCCGTACCAGCGAGTAACAGTAAAATTCCGGGTTTACGATTTATGACGTATTAAAAAAAACTACTTACCAGATCTCGTTCAAACTAATTTTCGGTGGAAGTTTGCATGGTAATGTACATCATATATTTTTTTTAGATTTATCATTCTCTTATTTTAGAAGTTACAGGGGGTCCGGAGGACACACATTTTGCCACTTTGAAAGTGTCTCTCGCGCAAACTATTCAGTTTAGAAAAAAAATATATTAGAAACCGCAATATCATTTTTGAAGACCTATCCATAAACAACCCAAACGTATGGGTTTTATAAAAAAAAATTTTTTGAGTTTCAGTTCTAAGTATGGGGAACCCCCAAAATTTATTGTTTTTTTTCTATTTTTGTGTGAACATCTTAATGCGGTTCACAGAATACATCTACTTACCAAGTTTCAAGAGTATAGTTCTTATAGTTTCGGAAAAAAGTGGCTGTGACATACACGGACAGACAGACAGACGGACAGACATGACGAATCTATAAGGGTTCCGTTTTTTGCCATTTCGCTAGGGAACCCTAAAAATTTGTTTTTAAATTAAAACAATAGTAATTCTAATTAAATGCTCTGCTCTGCTATTAACGAACGAACGAACTATTAAATTATTGCTATTGCTATATTGCTATATTGCTATTAGAACGATATATTATATTCGGCCACTTTGGCTGCCACGATCTATTTGATGTTTACTGTACCGACTACAAAAAAAATTTTGAATATTAAAAAGGAGTTTATAAATTAAAACAAGAGTAATTAAATGCTGTAATTGTTATATCAACACGGCAACAAAGTACAATGTTAATCAGATTCATACATATATGTAGTCGGAACTTTATTTTAATATTTTTGTGAGCCATTCACTGCGATCCTTGAGGTTCACTCGTAAACGTTGGCTCATTATCATTTCGCCTACTGAATATTTTGATGGACGTCGCTGATAGGCGCTTGTAGATTTTATGAAAACGTTTGAATCAATGGCAGATATAATAAATATAGCAAGTGTTTATATTTGTTTACGAACATATTAGTCTCAGAAAGTACTAGGCGTACTAGCGTACTAATCGAATGATTTATTAAATATTTTGATTTGTGTTTTTAAGTAGTCATACTTCAATACTGTGTTTCATTTTTGGGTGATGGAATAAATAATGATAATTCAATTCAATTGAAAAAAATTATGATGTGAATGAATAATGAATAATAATTCCTTCGTCGACCATGCCTGGTAGTTAAAATAGCGGCTACCTCGAATGTAGAAAACGCTCGTTCGATCCCGGTCCTGAAATAAAAATCGAAAACATGTTTCTACTGTAAAAATATTGAATTGGAATTTTTCCATCACCACCATTCCATAATTATATATTACTCAGTTATTCCAACAAAGCGTAAACCGAATTTCGTAAGAAGAAAAAGAAAAATTGTGCAATATATCTGTAAATACACGGCAGTATATTGTGAGTGCGATTCGAGCTCTCATCGGGCGACTTAAATCCTACAATATTATCGTAACCCAGTTTAAATGAGGCATCAATTGCAATGAATCGGTAATAAGGCGGAGTATACTCGGATTTGGTATATCATGAACTTTCCGACGAGTTGCTTACTTCTGAAAATTAAAGGCGTAGTTATAGGTCATGTATTTGTGACAAGAGTTTTACATTATTCTGCTAAAAAATCTTATAAACTTTTGCCGTCAGTGTGGTATAATCAGCAGCGTATATCGCTGCCGGTTCTCTAGAGTAAAATAATGACAAGATAATTAAAGTGATAAAGCATCTGACAATTTCTGACACTATTTGCAAAAATGAGGTTAACACTTTGTTCATTCTAACGTCTGTCACGTGAAAAATGAGATACATAATATTGATCAAGCAGCACACATGTACTTTCTTTCAAAGTTGTAGCATAAAGTATCATTAACTGGCTTGTAATCGTGAAGTAATTTCCAGATTATCACAATATTTATTTTGAGTTTCAGCTGTTTTTATTCTACAACACGCTAATCTAGAGTAGGTTAGTTTAGGTTAATCTTTCTTACTCAAACGAATATATACTCTATTTGAAAAAGCTTTACTTGTAGGTAATACTTTAATAGTAGCGATCCTTACGACCAGCATAAATTAGATCATACCCAGATTTGTTTCAAAACTAATTAACATTATATTGTCTTCGGTTACCGCTATAGATACTCATGAAATAAAACTATGTAAATTACAAAAACTGTGTATCGGCGCGATTTGCGAAATGAATAAGACATTCACTAGATATGAAATAGTAAAGATATGTGACGTTCCACGGCGGAAAAGGTACCTTATGGCGGCCGCAATAATATTGGAGCGGCGTTAATAATAGCGTAAGCGCCAACCGCCATAAGGTACCTTTTGCGGTGGAACATATCTTTACTATTTCATATCTATTAGTGAATCTCTAATTCAATTCCCGAATCGCGCCGTAAAGCATTTTTCATTAAAGTGTGTGTAACTGACCGCTTTTAGCCTATATACCCGATTTCAATTGATACAGCATAGTTCTAAATTTAGACCAGGGTTCCACTTCCCACACCGCTCCATCATGTTCCACGCCTGTCACTAGTAGCTGCTCCAGCCGAAACTGGAATTAACCACGAACTTGATGACAGTGACGGAGAGCAGAACTTCCCTACATTAATAGTTTATTACTCAAGGAAATTGGTCTAAGTTAGCGTCCTTCGACTACGAGTCAGTTATAATGAGTTTGTATCTCTTCGTCTTAAAAGGTCAGTCTTAAGTAGTTGCTTAGTGTTGTGGTGATATCTTCCGGACTAAATAGTTAGCTACTGCCACGTTTCTGTATCTAATATGGGTTCTCGCAGCGCACAGGAGCTTTTTCAGGTTTTTTGAATTAGCCGCGTGCATAAGCATAATATATCTGATCATTGTCTTATAACTCACTTGATGAAAACAATTAATCTTCAACTCAATTTTGTTGGTATTTCATTATAGTAGCCAAGTATTTGTATTATTCAAAGTCAAAGTCAAAGTCAAAAATACTTTATTCATGTAGGCCTAGTAACAAGCACTTATGAACGTTTTACATAATAATATATTATCTTAAGCTAATTATCAGAGCAATTTATTGAAGTTAATATTATTCCATAGTAATATTGGATTATTATACAGATCAAATTTAATACTAAGAATTTCACAAAAAGATCGTCAAACATAAAAAAAAATTGTATAAAAAATACTAGTCTAGAATGTTTCTAGAATAAAATCTAAATGTCAATAACAAATGTCAATAAAACTTAACAAAGAAGTACATACATTGAATTATCTATTTCGAGTCACAATTAATCCCACGTTGTTTTATCACTCATGTAGTCTTGTGTGGTATAATAAGCTTTAGAAATAAGTTTACGCTTTACATAATTTTTAAATTTATTAATTGATAATTCAGTAATATGGTTTGGAAGTTTATTATAAAATCTTACACAATTACCCATGAATGATTTTTTAATTTTATGGAGCCGTGTGAAGGGCACTGCGAGCTTATGTTTATTTCTAGTATTAATATTATGAATGTCACAATTTTTCCTAAAATTAACAATATTTTTATGTACATACAGAATATTCTCATAAATATATTGACAGTGCACTGTCATTATGTCAATTTCCTTGAATTTATCTCTAAGTGAGTCTCTATGGTTCAATTTATATATTGCTCGAATAGCCCGCTTCTGCAGAACAAAAATGGTATTTATCTCTGAAGCACCGCCCCACAGTAAAATACCATATGCCATAATGCTATGGAAGTAACTAAAATATACTAATCGAGCTGTTTTCACATCAGTTAACTGACGGATTTTGCTCACTGCAAAAGCTGCAGAACTCAGTCTACTCGAAAGAGTAGCAATATGGGGACCCCACTGAAGTTTAGAATCTAAAGTTATACCAAGAAAAACTGTACTATCAACTAATTCCAATTCCTCATCCTTCACAATGACACTTGTTTGCACATGCCTTACGTTACTACTAGTGACAAACTGAATACATTTAGTCTTTTTCTCATTTAACAATAAATTATTAACATTGAACCAATTTACTACCTTTGAAATAGCATCGTTTACATCTTTGTACGCTTGTTGCTGTCGTTTGACTTTGAAAATAAGTGAGGTGTCGTCTGCAAACAATACTATGTCATGGTGGGTCTTTACAAGGAATGGCAAGTCATTTATGTAGATAAGGAACAGGAAAGGCCCCAATATTGACCCCTGTGGTACACCCATAGAGACCAATGACCCCGGTGATCGCTGTCCACTCACATCGACCCTTTGTATTCTACCATTTAAGTAGGACTTAAGTAAATTCAGTGCCGATCCTCTAACTCCATAATAGTGTAGTTTCCTGATCAATGTTTCATGACAAACGCAATCGAACGCCTTAGACAAATCACAGAAGACACCTAAAGCATCTCGTGACTCCTCCCAGGCATCGAAAATATGCTTAATTAGCTCAACACCAGCATCGGTTGTTGAGCGACCCCGTGTGAAACCAAACTGCTTATTATGCATTAAATTATTGCCGTTAAAATGTCGTACTAATTGTGAAAGAACTAATTTTTCAAAAATCTTGCTGAATGTTGGTAGCACAGATATCGTTCTAAAGTTAGTGGGGTCAGAGCTGCTACCAGATTTAAACAAAGGAGTTATTTTACTATGTTTCATTAAATCAGGAAACTCGCCGCAATCGACACTGTTGTTAAATATAACTACCAAGTCAGGCGCTACAATTTCTACTAAGGATTTGACAGCATGGACAGAGACTCCCCAGAGGTCATTCGTTTTTTTGACATTAATTGATTTAAACGCCTTTATTACATCTGAGGTACAAACATGTTCAAAATGAAGGTCTCTACAACACTCTGGAGCGTTATCTTTTAATAATGTAACAGCAGATGAGGGTGATGAATTTAAATCCTTAGTTGTGGATACTGGTACCTCGGTGAAAAATTTTTCAAATTCAGTAGCTACTTCTAAATTGGAATCTATAATTTTGTTATCAATATTTAGTTTCAGTTCTTTCATTGTGTGTTTCGAGCGACCAGTCTCCACATTAATAACTTTCCAAGTTGCTTTAATAATGTCCGGACTATTTTTAATTTTCTGACTTAGATAATTCCGCTTAGCTATATGACAATCTATTTTAAACTTCTTCGAATATTCCTTGACATGTTCTTTAAATTCATCACTCGTATTAAACCGCCGTTCCTCATACAAAGCATACAGTTCACGTCTCCGTTGATGTAAGTCCGCAGTAGCCCACTCACTAAAAACAGATGCACCACTAACTACGACCGATTTTGAAGTAAATATCGCGTTATAATGTTCCATAAAAGTGTGAAAGAATGAATTATACATACTATTAGGACTCATATCGGAAGACAAAAAGGGTAGCGCCTGAACTAGACTTTGCTTCATTCTTTTATTTTAGAACAGAAGCAATCAGCATCGTGCTGCGCATATCTAACACATGATCGGATCGGGCAAATAGTATAAGTGCTTCTGAAAACCTTTCTTATCAAACCGCCTGAAACAGACCTACTTTTAATAACACTACACGCGCCGTGTTATTTAACTAGTAAAATGCCAAAACCGTAAAATTGCAGCAGTTGCGACTTTTGCTGATAGCTTTGGCTACACACAGCTGCAAAAGTACATAATTTATAAATGGAATTCATTAAAGTAGGTATGCATTTTTGCTGCAGGCTGTACCTCCTACGATATTCCGATTTCAAGGACCATCACAGTTTTGAAATCACCGTGTGTTTACCGAGCCGAACTCAGGCTCCAGAGTCCTTCAAATCCTAATTGAGTGCGGCTCGTGACGTCTCCTGACGTAACCCGGCCGCCGCAGTAAACCTCTCGCAACCCAACCATACAAAAATAACAACCGTTAAAACACTCGTTAAACGATCCATCGACCCGTTTCCCTCTCTTCTGTTTATATTGTACGTTTATATAGGTGCTAATTATGAGTAAATTAGATGCGGATAAGTGACATTTATTGAGTGGATATCACTTTGTTACAAAAAAAACGTTTATTTACTAAGTTTTACGGCCCCAAACGATGTGGTAGATGCCTAGTTTAATGTTTTTGTAATCGCTGTGCTTCGGCACCTACTGGACCAGTAGTTTATTACATGCGACCTGATTCAATTATATGGTCTCTAAAGTCTACGTAACTGATACCTAAGCATCTAATATTTCCTAAACGTTTCTCTAGACTGCTATAATTTTACCCCTAAGTTTACCTTTGTAATTCTGCGACGTGCCACGTGGCTCTGCGGTCGTGGACGACCGGTCTGGCCTAGTGGGTAGTGACCCTGCCTGCTAAGCCGATGGTCCTGGGTTCGAATCCCAGTAAGGGCATTTATTTGTGTGATGAACACTAATATTTGTTCCTGAGTCATGGGTGTTTTCTATGTATATAAGTATGTATTTCTCTATAAAAGTATGTGTGTCGTCGCCTAGCACCCATAGTACAAGCTTTGCTTAGTTTGGGGCTAGGTTGATCTGTGTATGATGTCCCCAATATTTATTTATTTAATTATTTGAAGAGAGTATTACTGCAGTGAACATTTTGCACGCATGGTGTTTTTAAAGCACGAAATATAGGACGAATTATGTACACAAACCATTGCAACATTTGCAGCGTCGACGTCAATCCCGCCGACTAATTCAATGTTTAGGCTGCGAGTGCGAATCGGACCGCGCCGCTGATATATATCAATGTACCAGCATTTTGTAACACAAACAGTCCAAATTATACACCACTGACTGATGCAACTCGAATTTCATCTACCCGCTTCTATGTATGTTGAAGCAATACACTTTTCACAGCAATATAACTTAGAATTTCCACTAATTATTCGCTTATACATTCGTAGTTTTATTTGAGTAATAAAGCCACCAGCTAGCTATTCTTTACATAACCATGACCCAACCTAACATTAACAAAACAATAAACGTTTTAGTAAATGCATCCAATCCTCGTTTTAGATTATACGAGAATTTGCAAGAGCCTCTTGTTAACAGGCAATAGAATATCTAGTTTAGTACTTGGACAAGTATCTTGAGTAGTCGAGGGATTTACTATCCATTTATTCTAATTTCGCGAGCGGCGTCTATTTATAACGGTAAAATTTGCATTTTGTTATTAAATTACACAGCACAGTGAATGAGAATCACAGTGTGGTGGTAATTATAATTAGGCTTCGTGCGGGGGCGTGTTTGCGCTAGTCTCTTTAGGAAGCACGCCTTCTCCGCACCCAAATTTTCTATGTACCTAATATACAGTACACGGTGTATTTGAATGCCACGTGTCGCGCCAAAAATAGAACCGTTTACCTGGCACAATTTATTCATCAAAACGCTCCATTCTCTGAGAACATGGTGAAAGAGTTTGGAGCTATGGCTCCTTTACGTTGGCATGGCATGTACAACGTTTGGGAATTACGTGTAAATGATCGTGTTATTGTGATGACAGTCCGCGGGCGTTAACACCGCGACATGCCCCCGCGCTCAGACTTTCTGACATAACTCGGCCAGACATTTTGCAACACGATATCTATTTATAAAGCTCGCTATTTGCTCATCCTAAATAAATAATGTTTGTTATAGGCGTCCCAACATTGGTAATTATAGTTCGGTGTCTTCAACCGCTAATTAGGCCTGGCCACAGAAATGTAGATACTCGTGAACTGAAATAAATTTAAATCTGGAAACAATTTCTGAATCATGATTACTCAACCCGAGGCATCCGCCCTACAAAAACTTTTGATTTTCGCGTAAAAAGGACCAGCAATAAATTGAGGACGTCTTAGTGAGAAATCAACGCAATTTTCAGAATGTTTTGGAATAAGAAGAAATGGTAGGGAGCGAGTGACCCACTGACATTAATTTAAAGTGCGGACGTAACAAAGAGAACAATTAGAATTTAGAGCGGGGCGGGAAAAATGCTATCTTTGCCGCGGACAATGCAAGCGGCATCGGCACGTAAATAAAACGTTTCCTGTTCCTGGACGGCTAGCTCACAACACAGCTCATTAGAAATGACTGAGATTTACTGTCTCCACACTCTTTTAGGACGCGTTTATTGTCATTTAAGAAGCCTAAACGTAACAACGAAATTGCGCTCAATTGTCTTTTTTTCCCTTTTTATCTTACACAAAGACTCAAACTGACTTATTGGAACTTCAAGATACAAGAGACGACAAGTACTAGATCCATTCTAGATACGTTATAATTTGGATATCAACTAGTTCTCTTTTGCAGCGCAATTCGGGCAACCAATGTTACTTTTACGTTAGATAGAGTAAGATATCTATTAGATGTGAATTGGATCTCTAAGTCATATCCTGTGGAAATCGTTCAAGAGTATCTCCAGAATCGCGCAAATGTCAAATTTGACAGGTTAGATCTTAAACATATCGTTATCGTATCTTGGTGATGTCTAAAAGATATCTAATAGATCTTCTTCTTTATATTTAAGAGCTGTGCTCTTGTCGGTGGAGCAATCTCCAACTCGTCCGGTCCTCTGCCATCTCCTTAACCTTCTGGTATCTAATAGATATCTATTTCAAAATCCGAATCGGGCCCAAAGACTCGTAATACACTAATTGAAATCCGTATGGTGGCTCATGGCTCACACTAAAGTATCGTGCGAGTTTCAAAGCTGGCACCAAGGTATAAACAACTCCAAAGGTAATTAATCGCAGATCATAACGGATAGGCATGCCTGGATTATATGCATAATTCCGTTCTGGATTTATTACTTTACGATTTCAGCGAACGGGCTTAGCGTCGCTGCTTCTTACAAACTATAAACCTACATTCTGATTCCCTTTTCAGCATACGGGTTAATGTTGAAATGTGATCTTTTCGCTTCCTAGCTTCATCCACCATTTATGTACCTTTATTGCACAACAGAAGATAATGTATAATCCATAAATTGAATACGTTATGGTATTTTTCACCAGTAAATTATTGGTAATGGAGGATGAACGGGCTCACAAACTCTGATGATGTTGATCACGAGTTCACTAGGTTACGAGTTGGATATTTAAACCATAAAATAAAGTATCTAGGGAATAGGTTGCAAGTACCGTTAAAGTTTCTCTGCATAAGTAAGGTGCAATATGGATACATTATCGTTATCGCAAATCGTCGACTTGTAATTTCTGTCACTTAAATCGGATACTATGTTAACGACTGTCTACCATATAATATCGTAAATAATGTAATTTATAAGGCTTATTTAAAATTTTATGTTTATTTATAAGTACGTTACCTACGCATGTGAAAATGTCACCTGAACGAATCAAAAACACGGAGCTAGTACATATCTTTAACTACAGGTATGGGTATCAAGACCGAAAAATAAAAATTTTGTAAGTAAAATTTGTAATTAAAAAAAATAGATTGACACTTACACACTGCTGAAATAATAAAACTATCAACTGCGCGGATAAAGTTTTACGATATAAAAATAGCCTAAAAGCTTTGAATTTACGAAGTAACCTGCGTGGGCTATTTATACCTCTCACCTCGTAAATTGTCAAATAACTGTATACAAATGTATTAGTTAAATAAAAGGCTTAATGAGGCTTAACATGAATGAGAGTTCAGAGCCGATTCACCGCTGCCTACTTGTATTTCTGTCGAAGTAATAACTTTGTTTTCTTAACATAATTATTGTATGTACTTGGCTTGTCGTTGAACTCACTTCTTCGAACAATTGGAGTTCGTTATTATTTGTATATTCTGTGTATTCCCCCTACATATACTTACACAATTGTATGTATATGGGTATGTAACTTCATATATAATAATTCAAGCAGAAAATCTGATTTTGTAGGATACCCATACCAAAAAGAATATTTAGATAGTATAGAGGGGTCCTGTCATGGTAAATGTTGTAGTCACTGTAAATTTACTGCCATCTATCGACAATTTGACACACGACTATAATTCAAAATAAACACGTATAAAATTATCAAAAGAATATATATATATGGATAAATGATTTTATTATTTTTATATCACTTTGACCCATGTTCATTCACTGATATCTATGTGTTAAAATTGTTAAATATGAAACGGTGTCGTCACGCCATCTAGCCGAGCATAGGCTAAAGGTGTGTGCGCCATCTATTCGAGAATGACTTTTTCTTGATTTCCGAGGCACGTTTTTTTCTTAGACTTTATTCATCTTATACGAAGTTACATATATCTTTGCCCATACTATACTAGTTATACTACCTACTGGTATTTTAGTTTTTAATTTTATTTCTTAACATATTCAAGAGCGATGAATTATTTGGAAACTTTCACTCAAAATATGTATTTCATTTCAAGTAGGTAATTGCTTGAATTAGATCTTTTTTTTTAATAAACTATTTAAGGTACCCGTCACCGTCACCCCGTTGTTCATTATTAACATATCTGGCTAAATTTTAAAAATCTTGCTGCGACATTCAGTATACATTAAACTTTATATTAGAACAGATATTCCTATCGAACCATTCATACGCAAATTCCAATTTCAATTAAAATAGGTCAATATTAATACCTTTGCAAATAAATCTATTTTTAGACGAGAGATATTTTTACAGATCTATTATTTTTTCCATCCAATCACGGCCACCGAAAAGAGAAAATATTCTAATTGAAATACGAACAATGGACGTTAAATTATCTACCTACTAGCTAAATGTCAGATTTTATTTCTCTGACTCCTATTCGTCAACCTGTGAAATGCTCTGACGTCAATCTAGGGCTTTAACAACAAACGCAGTTAAACCTTTTAGGCCCTGGTCTCCTATAAACGCCATCGGCCGCTTACAGCGTCTGCGTCACGATGCTTACTATAGAGATGTACTGTTGTGGTCTGTTTTAGACGTCGACGTCAGCGTCTTTTTTGTTCAAAAACGTTGACGCTGACGCCAGACGCCGCGTACAGCATAAAATAGGAGACCAGGGCCTAAGACTGTCTCAGCGCGTTTCGAATTAACGGTCTATTTATCTGACCTTTTACAAGTATAAAAGCAAGAAATAAACATTCAATAAACAAAATCGTAACTTGAAATAACGGCGTAATAAAAATAAGAGTCAGGCCAAGAAAAATCTGCAGCAATATCTCACACGCAGGGCAAATGTTATTTATACGTCATAATTTCATAGAAGTTAAACGTTGAAAATGCACTTGCATTGCGTGTGCTATCAAAATCGCTGCAGACTTTTCTCGGTCTAACTCTAACGATTTTCCAAAATTAACAGTTCACTGGTCTGACAATTAGAATCTTTGACACCCAGCCACTGATCAGTACCTAGTCTAGATATTAATTAAGCACGAAAGCATAATAACTTAATAATAAAGGGCACGTAAGGGTTTATTAAAGGGTAACTAATGCCGTAATGATAACATCTACCTCTCCTTTGACGTCAGAGATTCTAGTGGGATGGTTTAATATGATAATTACATAAGTGGATTACCAGCAGAGCTATAGACAAAAGTTGACAGTTAGTCGTAAACGTCTTAAACCCCTTGAAACGGGATAAAAAATATGTCTTATTTAGTAATGTCTAAAGTCGCAAATCTCTTATCACCTCGTCTACGGAGTTACGAGGTTTGCAAGTTTTACCGTCTGTGCTGCAACGTCAAAGCCAAAAGTAACACCTTTTGGCTTTGACGTTGCAGCGTAGGCGTAACTAAGTAGAAGGGATAATTCCACTACTCTGATAGCTAAATACTGAATCAACTGGCCGTTGTGACGTCACCACAAAACAATTTAGGGGGTCATCAGGCAATTAAGGATGAAAATAGCACCTCGCACCAGGGCCACGCGACCCTTACACCGCAATTTCATTTTGAAAGAACATGTCCGCAGAACCCGGAATTGAATTTGCGATCTAGGGTTCCATGGGATAGAATGTCAAGGATGATTGATTCATTTTATTATGATGACGACCTTGTAGTATTTTGGTATTTTATTTCGTAAATAAAAGCAAATTTGCAGGCCGTTTGTCTCGCTTTAACTAATTAGCTCTTCAATTCTTACTTCCGCTATAACTCAATACAAATGAAACGTTGAAAAAACTAACTAAAATTATGAAAGTCAGTTAAAAATGTAGCCTTTGTTATACTAGGCATAAAGAGCAATCGATTAAAAACCGCACTCGGGCATCAAAAACGGATCAGTAGTTCCGACGCCACAGTGGAGCAAACGACATGAAACAATCTGCTTAATGTTATGGCCCTTCCCGTAAGTATACGCCTGAAAATGAAACAAAGACACAAGACCTGTAGACAGAAGAATACATCTGTACATGCAAAAGGCAATTAATTTAATTTGATACATGACTCTGAAAATCATCAAATCAAGATGTTTCTTAAAACCACATGGTAATTTACAGTCACATTTAAATTCAGAGTTGAGACATTTACATAATAAAGAATGGTCCTACAAAGTTACGAGTACATATCTCGCATCATTGTTGTAGACAGCCACAATACTAAGCTAGCTCTCAGTTTTCCTAAGTGCTAAACGAAACTAAAGCTCTGTGGAAAATTCTAAGTCTTAGACCTCGCTTACTGCGTGATAACCTCATGTGAACCTATCATGAAAAAAAGCCTTCACGTGATTGACAATCTGTTTTATCTTCTCGTCTTTGATTAAACGCAAGAAGTATTTAAGTCTTTATTCGATAAAGACAAAGCATTCGCAAATACATGTTTACGAGCGAATGTCATTTGTTTTATTTCGTTATTGCAATAAAACTGCGATGAGTTTAACTGAAGGTGTTTAAGTTGTCACACAAGATTTGCGAGTGTTTTGGCTTCGGTCTTTAAATAGACACGTTTAACTAAGTAAGATATTTACAATTAGTTTACTAAGAGAAGCGGATTAGGAATGAATTACCTACTCTTAGCGAATCCTATCTTGTACATTTATTGCTTGCGCAATAAAACGTAATTTTGCTTTTAAAATGTTTGGATTTTAAAATGAAACGCGACTGTAAAGTTCAAATTAGAAAGCTTAGTTCTAAATCTCCTTCTTGATTGCAAAACTGTCTGGGCTTACGATCATGTTCGTCAGAGCCCGTAAAGTACATACATAGATAGATTCCCTAAAGGTTAAATTTAATTAGGATAAATTGATTTTTCGATTAAACTTTTCAGTTTCTTTATTACGGTTACTAACGGCAATTAAGTTCCTTATTGTTTAATGATTTAATACAATGTGAATACAACTCGAATATGAAACTAATTATTTTGAATTCATTCGCGTGTAGTGAGGTTATTAGAACTAAAAATCATAACCTATAGCCCCAGGGCTTCTAAATGAGCCACGCGACAACATACCATCCACTCGAACTTGAACCGATTGTTAAATCGATTACCTACGATTCACGAGAGTCGTTAATCGACTAATCATATCATTACATCACTCATCTCGTCATTAAAGCTGTCAGCAATACTCGGCTTTTTCGCGACCACGCTTTACGCAATCCGCACTCTCATATATTTTAGCCCAGGCATCAATCAAGAATCAAGTCCGTATCCGAATTTAAAATGCGGGCATTCCTTTGAAGTGCGGCTTATTACTTACGTTATACAGCACGGTTGCCGTCAAAAATATCTGGACGTTTTCTCAACTCTTTTGACATATATTTAGAGACGTGTTTAAGATATGTGTGCGTCACATAGATCTTACGAGTATAATAACAGTAGCGCTCAGTTTAATAGACTTCTAAAAATATATAAAGTAGTTTACGTTTGTAAAACTTACTACGAGTCTAATCTAAGTAGTCGTAAACATATGTTTTTATTCTATTTTTATGTAAAGCCGTCTATGAAGTTGAATGAAAAGAATTGGTTTCAAAGTTTATATATTTGTACGTGAATAGTAATAAATAAGTACTGTATTGACAAGGAAAACAAACTTTGATAATATAGGGAATATTCCGTATGATAATCGCGCCATACCCGAAGGCCGGAGGATTACCGTGTCTCGGAACTCATCCGATGCGTAATCGGAACTTTTGTAGAGCTCGCTGGCGAAGATGATAATCTTTTCATTTGGATGCTTTGCGTGCTAGTGGTTAATTGAAAACAGATGATAGCCGGTTTCGTATTGATTGCAATTCCAAAAGATTTCATTACGGTTTTTGTAACGTTCCAGTAGCAATTTTGTTATAACATAGTAAATAGATACATATATCTCTGTATCTCTATCCTACCTCATCCTGCCATGGAGCTCGAACACTCGTCAATTTGTCATTTTTATAACCTTGCTTATATTAACAGGCAAGGTATTAAATATCTACACGGGCATAGTGTCAAATATATTTATGTAAACACGATCTTATTCCCACTCATTAAGGTAGTGTGTACATACATACTATTGGCAAATGTTTTAAAATAACAGTTATGTAATATTTGAATCCGTAGTCACATCAAAGCGCCTATAAAATCTGATCGCTTTCAAAGCGTGTCTATTCTCGCGAAATGCGAATCTAAGTCTCAGACCTAGACTCAGATTCGCGTTCGTATTCCTCGTCCGATAAATCGTTACATAACGGCCGTGTCCGATCCGATCGCTTCCTGATCCGACCGCCCACACGCTTGCACAACGCATTAGCATACAAGCGCACTCGATATTTGGAAGCTTGTGAAACAAACTTGACCCCTTTACTTGTGTCACTGTAATATTTTAGTCTGTGTTATCTAAGCTACGTAATGAGATTAATATCTCTAATAAATTGATTATGAAGAATAGTTTTGACATTTTAAGTTATGGTATTAAAGCTTAGTCACATCGGTGCTTAATAAATATCAATGCTTGTCGCTACGTTTGTGTCTAACCTGCTTCAAGCTCTAGTGTGGTATGTTCTTTGAATTATTGCAAAAAGTGGCTCAATAGCTTATACTAACAATCAAATGCCTTATACTAACAATAAAAACATTATCCATTACAATTTAAAAATTGAGCTTGTAAAAATTAGAACTAAGACCAATATGACTAAGTTAAAAAAATGCGATTATCATAAAATTCTGCCTTTAATTATGGCGCAGCTCTTAAAGGTGAGTAATAAACTAAAAACATTACAAAATTCACTTTTAGTTATGAATTGCTACATTACAAGGAGGACAAACCCAACAGTGCGAAGCGCAAGACGCCAGTTTTAAATCGAAGACATGACAATCATGCTTGACATGCATAAATCACGCGAAAAGACACAACCATTTCCCCTACATTGAACCTCACTCGCCTGTGACACGTTAGTCTGTCACAAAACTAGTTTACCTATATCTATTTAAAAAAACCAAGGTGCGTTAAAAATATATGTCTATTTTGACTGTTTATTGTTTACGTGTAACCTACATTCGCGAGTAAAAATAATTGCGCGCGTTGCGCTGGACGTTACGCGAGTTACGCGCGGTTAGATCGCCTGTGACCGTGAAGTGGGACAGGGGCAGTTATGGGATGCTGGCGATGATGATGATTGTATAGGTAGAAAGTGGTACCTATTAGCGGTGCGCTCAGAAAATAATTATTGCGAGTTGCGCGATGCTCTGGAAGTTATGAGCGTTTAAACCACTAAAGTCGTAGACCACGGTATCTCTACTGGATTTTTATATAAATATGTATAGCAAAATGGATAGTACCTACACTTGCCTACGCAAAATGGAAGAATCGACTACCGTCGAAATATTTCAACGCGCGTAACGCGCTTATTGAAAAAAATTTAAATCGAATCGAATCGAAAAAGGAATCTAATAAGTAAATTAATTCTCTCGTACAATTGGTATTTGTATGTATAAAATTTTTACAAGTGTAGAATATTTTATGCAAAAAGAAACTATTTATTTAGTTCTAGTAAACGGTATTAAATTTCCGAAATATTTTTTACTTAGATATGGGAGAACCAATGAAAATGCTCTCACTAGACGAGACACATCGGGGCACATAACTATGGAGAAATACCAAAAAAACTCTTTTAATTTTTTCCATAGTCTGCGGTCACGTTGTTAATTTCTTTCGCTTGTTGTTGAGACCAGGTGCAGACCACGTTTACGAAAACGTGAAACATTGTTAACATTTTTCTACAGGTTGCCCGTGACGTCAATATCACTCTTATACAGCTTCCTTAACTTCATCTCGTGGTAATGGGGTCCCTTTGTTTCCCATAAAGTTTTAAGTCATAATGTATTGTTTGTCATATTATCGTTAGTCATAAAACTGAAACCTTTAACTTTTCAGGATTTTCGTAAGGTTATTCTATAGATAGGTTAGGTTAGGTTAGGTTTATTTTATGGCAATCCTGAAAAGTTACGCGTGTCTGAGAAAAACCAATTATGACTAACGAAAATTCGGACAAACAATCCCGTGGTAATATCGAAATTACATTTATTTTTACTGGGGTCCCTTTGTTTCCCATAAAGTTTTAAGTCATAATGTTTTTTTTTTTTTTTTTTAATTATGAATGGGCTTACTCATGGCCACAGACTAGCCGAGGCGTAGACGTGGCCTACGATGGAGCGAGCTCGCCCAGAAGGTGCCTGTTCACTCTTGATTTGAAGGTTGCCGGGTTATAAGAACACGGAAATATAGACGCCGGCAAGGAATTCCATTCCTTGGCAGTGCGCATAAGGAAAGTAGAAGCAAAGCGCTTCGTGCGAATTGGTGGAATATCTACCAAGTAAGGATGGAAACCGGCCGTGCGTCTAAAAGTCCGATGGTGGAATTTATTTGTCAATATTATCGTTAGTCATAAAACTGAAACTGTTAACTTTTCAGGATTTTCGTAAGGTTATTCTATAGATAGGTTAGGTTTGGTTAGGTCTGTTTTATGGCAATCCTGAAAAGTTACGCGTTTCTGAGTAAAACCAATTATGACTAACGAAAATTCAGACAAACAATACATTATGGCTTAAAACTATTTGGGAAACAATAGAGACCCATTTTTACTTCTTGGTTATACCTACCACACCACTCCATACCCCAAACCAAACCACCCAAACTCCATACGCCAACCAACCATATTCCACATCCAAAACCCACCAACCATACACCAAAACCCATGCTCCATAGGCCAAAATAAAGAAGAAAAAACACTTAAGTACCCTTACTTGTCATTTGCGGAGGTACAACTTCACACGGTTCATAATTATGGTAACTTAAAACCTACTCTCTTGCGAAAATCAGGCTTCAAGGACCTACTTACTTAGGAACGTACTTGGAGGTTACTCCTTGATTATTAACCGACTTCCCCTTTGACATTCAATCTCCGTGTTTCCAGGAAAGTTTCAAAGAAAATCGAATTTCCCGTCAAACCTCATTTTGCCTGTCCTACATACATATCAATTTCTATCTGCTGAAATACGTCACGTTATAATTCAATAAAGGCTGCTGGGGTTCTTCAATTAACCTTTCTCGAGATCTACGTCACTGAAGTGGAGACACAAAATTAACTTTATTGTATAAAAGAATGAGGGTTGAACGTTCATATAATGGTTCAAATGTAATATTAGTGAAATATTACATTGGTAAGTAGTAGGCGTTAGAATGAAGCTTCTGTCATAGGTGTTCATCTGAGATAATTGACAACACCTAAAGATGACGAAAGTCAATATTCTGTCAAACTGCTGGGTACCGACCTCATCACGAAAGGGTTTGGAATGTATAATATAGCTTAATGTGGATTAATGAATACACGCACATTTCTGAAATTCTGTGCAAAGATTATACACGTTTACCCATGCCGTTTCGTTCTATTATGGTTTTTAAATATCATATTACCACCACCACCACCAACACCACCACCACCACCTAAGACACTATTGTACCTACTTATTCTTTGCAAATAAATACTTACTTACTTACTATATGTTACAAACCCGCGTTGTTTAAATCTATCAAAATCTTCGAATGTAAATAGTTGAAAAACAAGATTCAGTTTTAGAAAGTAGGGATACCCGTTGCAGTTCATCAGTGCACTCGCACGTAGGTACTCAGTACCATACACCAGCAAAAAAAGCCTAGTATCACAATACTTCTTCCTTTAGTTTTACGATACAAGGTTTTCAGAAGTACATATCACCTAGTGTTGCGTTTTGGCTGTTACCGGCCGAAAATTGTACCTAGTTTCTTTTTAACGGAATTTATATGACATGAACGAGACACTGTTGAAACATAAATTATAATCTGTGACCACGGTAATTGTCACCTCAATTGTTCTCTTTGACTTTAGTACACTTCTTGATTGACAATATGTCCCAATATTATTAAATATGACTTTGAATTGCCACTGGTATTCCCGTTATAAGCTTCGTTCAATTAATAAGTTCTGATCAGGGCGTGCAAACGCTTTGTTCCTCTAAGCAGACATCCTTGAGACTTCGACGGCGCGTCTTTACGTATGATTTCACATTTGACAATTAGTTTGTCGTCCTTCGTCTCGCTTATTTCGTACCTGTAATACGAGTATTGAGCATTCGTGTTCAATCAATTAAATATTATTTAGGTAATAGATGTTCGTGAGAGCACCTAAATAAGTAGTTAAAGTTTTATCTTTGCCCCGATTCTTAATTCTCAATGAAAATGTTCTAAAATATGTAGATAAAATTTCTCATTCTATTATTCCTGAACGATGACTCTTTAAAATCACTAGCACACCTGAAAAGTGCAATATGAATTTAGAAATATAATCACAAGCTTTCTCAAAACTCAAAAGCTACTTAATTTCAAGGCCTTGCAAGCGTTCGTCGAAACCAATTTCCGACAGCGTTCGATTTGCGTCGGTGTAGTCAGAGGCAAGATCCTTGGACGGATAAGATAAAAAACTGTCTATCCAGACATTTCTTAATCTCGCGTCTTATTTCCGTGATCTATCTTTATTTATTAGCTTAGATCTGATTTTTTTTATCTAATTATGCAAAAATCAGATTTATCACAAATATAACTATACGACGTATTCTCCTGATATATGAACGAACCCGTTATAATAACGACATTCGTTTCATATTTTTCTTACATAGGTTCCTTTAAAATTATTATAAATCAAATTTTATATAGTAGGTAAAGTATCGTCGATAGCAGACGTCAATGTTGTTTGGATTGATGTTCGATGTTGCCTACATTTCGTCAACATTTAGCAGAGAAAGTGTATGGACACGGACAATTGATTAAGAGCTACGGGGTCAGGTGCGTGCTGAACGACAACTTAGACTCAATAACACGAAAACATCAATAAAACTACTTTTTTACCGAAGATATTGCGTATCAAATTATTATATTTTTACTTCCCATCCTGATAAAGCTTGTTTTTATGGAAGAGAGTAGGCTGCATAAATTAAATCGTTTGTTTATCCCAAATTTAGAAAGCAAGGAAGTAAAGTATTTTATAAGTTGCGCCATCGCCAGTTCAAATTAAAATGTTTTTAACAAGTTGTTAATTCTGTTACAGGTAATACATCTGACACGTTTACGAATACTATGCTACCAATGCTGGTGTGGAAGGTAACTTAGATCTGTATGCCTAGCCCACATTACGTTCCGCTTTGCTACTCATAAAATCACAAATATTACTTATACTCGGAACTCATAGATAGTCAGTACTTTTTCTTCTGAGCATCAGCACATCGTGATGTCACGCACCTGCATACCGGGACCTTGTCACTAATAAATCTTAACCTATTTTTAAAATCTACGTCAGTCGGAAGCCGTTTTAAAATTATATTGTTATTTTCGGATGTGCCGGTTTGGAAGTGATAACAAGGTTTGCAGAAGGTCGGGAAGGGTTGAGTTACGTTTGGATAGTTACTAGGCGTAGGTACTGTTACAATTTAGTAAAGTGGTTTCCTTCGCTGGACAAGAAATATTTCAACGCAGCCACGTAAATATCGAATGGACGAAGGCCTATGTATGTATTCTGTTTTCTTTTATTGTGTTTCTCCTAAACCCAAATCGAATTCACGAGCTATTATTACAATCAGAATAAGCCTCCATGTCCATAGACAAGAATTGCTAGGTTATGTGTTAGTGTGACAATGACAAATCACACGTCTAATAACTATGGAGATCAATAACGACTTGAAAGATACGATTGTTAGAGACGAGTTACAACAAAGCGCTCTTGATTAATCGTATCGAATGAATCTAAAAAGGATTTTAACTAAAGTTATATTTATTTTAAGAAAGTGCCAAAATAAAACCAAAACAAACATTTCGTTCCGCATTATTCAGTCAAAACATTCGGATGTATACTTAATCGCCCCCGACTCTTAGCCCATTACCTTGTGAAATATCTCGTATGATAATTAATCAGCGTTCAAAATAAGACAAAGCACAGTTATAGGCGCGTTAGTGATATTTATCGTACGTTTATATGGCTATTTTATTTATATTCCACGTGGGGAACGTTGTGACGTGCGGTGATATATGTCTACTGCTACTCGAATACACGCCTTGCCGCGGGCGAAAACTATAATTTATTGTTTTATAGCTTCATATTTAGTATCATTTGTTTTTTTTTTTTAGTTTTTGGTAGTGCTAATCATAATATGACCAAAAGTATGGAAAAAATAGATTGATGCATACGGCCTAATTGGTTTGTCCCACACCTCTATTTATTCCAAAAGTTCGTATACATATTTTGAAGTCTAGCGGTTTCTATGATTTAAACAAATTCCTACTAAACAATCCTCCCATCAGAAACTGTTAGACCTTGCAGCATTCTAACAACTTGACTGTATTACAATACCTTAAGAAACCCATGAATTTTAAAGTCAAGCCCCTTCCGAAACGGCTTATTTACTCCGCGACTCTTCTTCGGAATTGTAACTTTGGTACACATTTTAAGGTCCATTTTGAAATAAGAAGTGAAATAGATTTAAGCTGTTTTGGAAAAGCTGTAGTTGGTTGTGGCAGGTGCGGCGTGGGCCCGTGACCTAGGCCTCCCACGCGCCGCGCCGTCTAGCCTAACCTCAACAAGGCCTAGGCTTTGCTCACGCTCCAAGCACACTCGTGACCGAACGGTTACATTGTACTGTAGATCCACGAACCTGGAGATAAACAATGTTAGTATAGAAAAGGCGGGATCCAGCTTCGACTAAAGACAAATCAAAATACAAGAAAGTAACGGATGGCAATAGTGAGGGTAAAGCGTAAGGTCACAATGAATATGTATCTGTGTCATACGTGATTGTATCGACCAAGAAATGGTACCATATAAATTAGGCCTACTATCCTAATAAAAATAAAATAGTACTGTATTAACACATTTACTGCCCCCGACGCACAGTATGTGCTGCGTCCACCGTCATACAAGTTTGTTCCTAGGCCACGCCCCCTGGCAGTGAATGTGTTAACTATACAGTTAATTAACTAAACCATAGGATTTAGTTAATTAATGTAACACTCTGATTTGGTAACGATTTAAATATCAGAACGTTTTCCATTTACGCTCGTAAGCGATAAGTTTGAATCATTAATCCACTGCCATCTTCGTCAAAATTAACCTCACATTTCAATTCAAATCCCGGTTCGACCATAACTATTAATTATAATGTTCATCTAAATCATGGCTAATTATAAGCAAGAGTAGTTAATTTACACTATTACATTACAGTTACCTTAATTTGCCTATCTTGATTGCTTACCAACGACATTTGTTATAGGCCTATTTACATAAATATCTACTAAATGAGCTTCTGAAGTTATCGCTAAAAGAATATTAAATGCGTACTTATAAAAGTAGGTACTGCTTGAAGATACTTCTTTAAAATCATGGATCGTATTAAGAAACAAATAAGAATCTGTAATAAGTAGGATTTGGGTTGAGGAATGTCTTGGAACGATTGGAATTGAATCGGATTGGAATTATATATATAATTAAATATTTCGTTTGAGTAGACAAAGCTAAAAACACTTTGGCAATCGTGAAAACATTTTGTTTCTAAAAACCAACCCTTGACACTCGCGCATATATGGGGCGGAGTATGAAATTATGTAGGCACAAATAAAATAAAAAACTGAATATAATCTGTCAATATTTATTCGATATACAATAGTATGCTGTCTTTTTTGCCAGCCGAGTAAAAAGACTGTAGTATAGTAAAAAAATAAAAAAATATAAACAACTCATTATCTGAGAACAATTTTCCAATTAACGGCCTACGCAATTTGTATTGTTCAGTTTTCCGCTAATATTTTCACGTTTGGGGCATGATAATTTGTTAAGGAATTTTCATAAAATATTGCGTAGGGAAAGAAATGTTTTAAAATTGCTTTGTTTGACATAAAGTTTTAAGTCATAAGTTGTTTGTCATATTATCATTATTCATAATTCTGAAACCGTTAACTTTTCAGGATGTTCGTAAGGTTATCCTATAGTTAGGTTAGGTTTCTTTTATGGCAATCCTGAAAAGTTACGCGTTTCTGAGAAAAACAAATTATGACCAACGAAAATGCGGACACAATACATTATACCCTAAGACATTTTGGGAAACAATAGAGACCCAGTATTTTTACTTAGCTTTATTATTACGAGTACTTGTGAACTTGGCTGTTGAAACAAGGGGTTTTGGAAAATTAGAAACCAACATTATTATGATTATTTATTTTTGTGCATAAAAGTGGGCACTGAAAAGGATTTTGTATTATATACCGCTACGTATTATAACTTACTTATTTTGATGGATTTAACTTCAATAATTAATAATCCATACAATTTACATCTAAATCTTAGTCAATAACAAACTTTAGTATTATTCTTTTGTCAGGTTTTATTTGACTGACATTCACAATGTAATATATGTATCCTCTATAAGCCGCCCATACGTCAAACCTTTCCAAGCAAAATGAAATCTTGATTTTGTCAACACAAAGTTCAAATTCGAATGGAACAGGAGACCTTTTAATAGGTCTCTGGGCGGCTAGAGGACATTGTGTGTAAGAAAATGTACTACATTCTAAACAGAAGCTATCAAAAATATTGTTCAGCAGGTGTTGTGTTGTTGGAGGAAGCGAAATAACGTAATCAAACAATCACAAGGCGAATCCAAATTAATGGCCGACCTCGCGCCATTTCGCAATCGCTGCGCCCATCTAATGCCATAACACCGGCTTTTTATTAGTGTAATTGTATCTTGATGGATGCCACTGTAATCTTGATTAAGATGAGTCTAGGCGGAATACTAAGCTGCCCTTGACACGAAAGGACACTTTCTCATTTAAATACTATTTTATGCTATCAACTATACAGATTATATAGCTACCCATGCCATGATCGGCAACGGCGACTCTAGCTAGTTACGAGCGAGCTTAAATGTGGCTTGCAAAGCCCAACTTACATATTGGGGTAATTATAGGAGGGTTTCGGACGGGATTGACGTATCTGGCGTTTCACATCAAGATCAGTGAGACGAGCGTCTGCGGCCAGAGTGGCGTTCTCGTGTCAAAACGACCGTAAAGAACTACAGATTATAACAAGGCAACTATGTATAATCATCTTAGACTGAATTATATAGCCAATGGTGTGTGACCTTATAACTAACACGCGTTGTCCTCTTTGTCAATACTCTGATGAATGTGAGGACGCGCCATAACAGCGTACCTACGATCAGTAGCGCTGGACTATGAATTTTAAGTGATTAAAGATTGATGTGACATCGGTACTGACTGTTCCTGTCACGAATGCGACTCTTTACTCAGTCTTTAGGTACTGGAGTTACTTACTTCTTAGGTTAAAGAGCCATAGTCATACATGCACTATCATAGGAGTCTTTAAAATAAAAATAAAATTACATAACTAGCTCAGTGGTCCCACACTAGGCTAGGCCTGTGTCGTGGTGACCGCTCTACATAATTACTAAATACATAAACTTTTGGGATATCCTCTAAACTAAAGTCTCTTACATTGTATGAGAAAAAGAAAATATGCTAAATGAAATGAATGCAAAAACTAAGACATACTAACTAATAAAATAATTATATTATATTTACAATTTCAACTTTAGGTACTCTTACTCCTAGATAGACTTTAAATTTTCGTTACATTTCTTATACTAATGTATAAAATATGTGAAACGAATGAATGTTGTACTTCTAACACGGAACTCTTTCGGCTAAAATATTTGCTTGTGTTCGAAGCTCAACAAGTAGATTAGCTTGTCAAGTTACGATTAAGTATATTAGTTAAACTACACTACCACCCCGAAGGTCGCACAGCGGAAAATTTCGACAGTTTCCGTTTTATCTGATCGAATTAATTAGTACCGAATGCTCCGCTGAAGCTATTAATTAATATAAATGCCGTTCCATTCCGTCCATTATGTTTCGCAAACAACAACAACACAATTCACCGGTATCGGGTATCGACTAGAGATGCACCGGATATTCGGTTACTATCCGGTATCCGGCCTATCCGGCCCTAACATTAATATCCGGCCGGATACCGGATAGTGACTTACTATATATCGGGCCGGATACCGGATAGTAGCTTTGCTTGATTTTGGAGTAAACAAATTGGATTTAAGAAACAGTCACGGTCATATCGTAACCGTTTATTATTTCAAAACAATTTAAACATCCACTCACTTGCACACGTACTTATTTCGAACCTATAAATGAGTTCGCGCCAACGTTCACCACGAAATAGGTCACAAGCACAATGCGCACCTAAAAAACAGAAATATAGTTATAGTTCGAATATTCGGCACATGGTCAGGCCGAACTTCCGGTATCCGGTATCTGACCAAACAACTATCTTGCATCTCTAGTATCGACTAAATTTGTGCATCGCGTGCCCAATGTCAGAGGTCGAGGAAAATGGGAGACCGGCTGTTATACTGAGCTGAGGGTATTTTGACGTGCGAATATAGACTTCACGTAAAAAGTGGGCAGCAAAAATGCGTCGCAACTGAAAACCGGTATTTCCGTGTCATCAAAGATATAACCTTACGTTTTAAGAGCGATCCTAAGTATATAAGCTTTTAGTACTTAGGTACCTACATTATTTTCTGAATATTAGCTTTGATTTGTTTAGAACTTGGGCAACAGTTGACTTTTGTGTAATAAATAATGAATAAATAAGATACGGGATTATATACGGGAGTTTTTATCCACACTTTTGCATGAATCTACTTATTGAAATCTCCAGAAAAAACAATACCTTCGATCCTAGTTTAATTTAAAAACCTTTTCTAATACCGCTCTGACATTAACGATGCAATTAATTCCTAGCTCGCTCCAATCCGATTAGCCGTTAACAATATTAGCATGCCTGGGATATTGTCATAGATTACCTCCCTTAGAATTCGCAATATACCTCTAAAGTGTTAAATTTGATATCCACTAGAGTTGTCTTATACTAAAGTACTTACCTATTAAGTAAGTAACTCTAACAGCACTACGCTACGGGCACTAATCAGTTTCCTGCCACATCATTTTAATATCTAGGTATGGTGAGCGCGAGTCGTCTTACCCAAGTTGTTTTGTACAGAGTAGTTCATCTTCTAATTTAAGTATACTTGAATGAATACACGAGATGTGCGCGAAAAACAGTGACCGTACCCTATATACAAGGTACAAAGGCACTGAGCTGGATTAATATTGATTATTAATTAATTATGTAAAACAATTACACAGCTTTCGCATCAAGATTAAGATAGAATAAATGCGCCAAACTGGAGTAACCAGTTTGTTGGCGCGACGCGCTCAATTCTTACTTAATATTATGATAAATATTTCTATAAGTATCGTGATTTCCATAATCTATTGTTAGTTGAAAAAAAAAGGAACCATATATTTATGATTGGATGGTATAATAAATTATATTAGTATATGTAAGTATAGCTATTGATGATTTCAATGGGAAATCGAGTTAATTTCTTAAAACATACCGAGAATAAGTAGATATTAAGTGCTTACACTGGCGATTTGCGAGAGAGATGAAAGTCCTTAGTGTGTCTTTGTAAACTTATCTCCTGCTCACTTATTTCTGTTTGCTTTCCAAATAAATAAAATAAAAAAAAAGCGAGGCAAGTGCGCAGTGAGTTCACCGCGGGCGTAGGAACGATCTCGCCGCGAGCGTGCAAGTCTTGCAACTCTCACAGATAGATGCTCATTCTTCAATGTGTGATCTGTGCATATTCCGATGCGTCAGGCACGTGCCATCCCCGGCCGGATGTGGGCAATCCGCGGGCTATTTCCGGGAGGGGCGTGGCCTGCGACCGCGGTAACTATCGCCATGTGAAAAGGTCCGTAAATGTCAATTACCTGTTAGGGTGGTTTCCATTAAGGCTTTATGTTTGTTGAAATGTCAGATTAGTTGTATAGTTAAATATAGCTAATGTTTTTCCAGCTTGCACGTGTTTGGTAAGGTGTTTTTAGGGTTCCGTTCCCAAAGGATAAAAACGGGACCCTATTAATAAGACTCCGCTGTCCACGTCTGTCTGTCACCAGGCTGTATAGCTAATAGACAGTTGGAATGATATATTTCTGATGCCGCTATAACAACAAATATTAAAAAGTACGGAACACTCGGTGGACGATTCCGACTCGCACTTGTCCGGTTTTTTAATTTCCCTAGACCTAAATACTACGCACGAGGTCCGAAGATTGTCAACTTGTCTGAAGTTCTTGAGGGCCTGAGTGTACAGGTCACTGACGAGCCTTCCAAATGGATGCCGTTACAATGGATTCATCCAAATGGTCGGCATCCTAATATTAAACATTGTACGTTGTTTACATTCACGGACCGATTTTGGATTGCAGCCACGCTATTTGGACTGTTGGAAGGCTCGTCAGTGGCCACCTTAAGGGAAAAAAAGGTACCTACCTTAGGATATTTTTATGTCATTTCTACTCAGAATCATGAGCTATTTCGATCTTAATATAAGAAAACCAGAGTCCCAAGTTTTTTTACATCTATTCCGACAAAAAATTCTCAAATTTAAGAAAAAAAAGTGTAGTATTTTAATAAAATGGCCCGCCTACTATAATTCCTCAGAGCTTGCGAACACCTACGCTTACTTTAGCGCACAAGTTAGAGCAATACCAATGCTTGAATTTTAAAACTGCCCTTCTTGCCTTTGTACTAAGGTGTAAGGACATTTCTGCATTAAATACCTAGTACAAAAGTAATGAAGACCGTAAATATGTCTTTCGTGTTGTCAATTTAGTTCGGCCAATTAGAAATGCGATTGTACTTACATGATTTTACGAATATGACACTGACCGTCAAGTTAACAGATAAGATTAAAAACATTAAAATATTTCAGTCATTGGGAGTATAATTCAAAAAGTATATCCGCCTACTGCCGTATTCGAACTTCAAGATATTCACAAGAGACGACACGTACTAGATGCATTCTAGATACGTTATAATTTAGATATCAACTAGTTCTCTTTTGCAGCGCAATTCGGGCAACCAATGTCACTTTTACGTTAGATAGAGTAAGATATCTATTAGATGTGAATTGGATCTCTAAGTCATATCCTGTGGAAATTGTTCAAGAGTATCTCCAGAATCGCGCAAATGTCAAATTTGACAGGTTAGATCTTAAACATATCGTTATCGTATCTTGGTGATGTCTAAAAGATATCTAATAGATCTATTTCAAAATCGATTCGGGCCCCTACTCTTGAACAAATGCTAGGTGATTTTCACTGATATTCCATAGCTCTTTTCATCTCCAAACCGACGTCATTGCGTCAATCCCGACACCTTTACGACAATACGATTCCAGTAAGCGTGCGAATAAAAAGCCGCCCCAGTTGGCAGGGCGGGCGGGCGAGTTTCCCGCCGTGCGGCCGCTCGCCACTCGTCGCCGCGAAGCCGACACGAACGCACGCACCCTGCGACGCGAACCGTGCGAGCGCGCTGAAACGTGTTTGCTACGCGAAAAAACAAAAAGACTATCAGATAAACAAAAGACTATCAAATAAACAAAAGCCTATCAAATAAACAAAAGACTATGATTAGTGAAAAATAAAAAGACGATCAGCTGAGATTTATTTCATATGTAAGATTTGTGTGTGAGTTGACAGTGACTGTGTTGGTGGTATAAGATGACATTGGACAGGGACTTCGGTGGTAAAATACAGCCGGCCGCGTCCGTGTCGTGCCTGTCACAGTGTCAAACCATTTTCGGGAAGAGGCTTAAGCGCTGGGGCTCCACTGGATCGTGGGTAAGACGTTTGACACTTTGAATATGGTTATATTAGTTGTTACTTTATTTGACAAGGGGCATCGGTTGGGTTATTACCTATATCGGCTATATCCAAAAAATCTTATACGGTATGAATATGATTTTGATTTCAGTGTGAGGGTTACATGCAATAATTTTGTATGAATACCATTGTAAACATTTTTAAAGCAAACCTGGAGTTGAAGAGCTTAAATCGTTATTTTAGAGCTTAATTTTTTTACTATGTGATAGGCAAACAAGCTTACAGTCAATACAAATCAATACAAATGCAAAGTTGCCAATCATTTAAAGCTCTACTTTCCTTTTATAAGAACTCCAAACTGTAATCAAAATATCTTATGAACCTTTTAATGATGTTTTGTCAATGATTAAACGTATATGTATTTACGACTAGAAATCACCACAATATTAGTTTTTATGTATGTAAATGTCATCTTTAAGTAGTTAAATCAATTGTAAATTTAGGGGTAACAAGCTTACTTGTAGTGGTCACGTAGGCATCAGGCCCGGCACTATATAGGCGCGGACGAAAAAGGTTTAACAAATATGGAATACTTATTGGGCTATTGGATTTGTACTGTTACCATTCTGAACATACAAACATCTACAAATCCTGCTTAAATTCATAAACCTTCCTTCATAAATAAAACTTATCGTATAAAAGTCAGACTTAATGCCACGAGGCGTTCTCTACCTATCAACCTTACCAGTCAAACTTGGCTGTTGTCAAACAAAAACTCGTTTACAGCTAAAAAAATATTTAACACTGAAATGACTTGTGTGAATTCGGTGATTTATTATTGTAATTTGCGCTTTGCTTTTTGGTGTAGGTAAATCGACTTTATTTATCACCTCAAGCTTAATGAGTATCAGTCTTTTTGTGTGTAAATAAATAATATTTATTCTCGTACAATGTTGTTTCAAAGCCTCTGACAGTAATTGGTTCTAGAGAATGATGATGATTGATGTATATTATATTAGTCTGTTTAAATTCCGTAATATTTCAAAACGATTCCCTAGCTAGCACCTACTTACATACATATTAGAATAAGTAGTCGCAAAGTATAAACATCAATTTCAAAAGTCAGTTATAGTATTTTAATTTGCATAATCTCTCGTTAGGCAATAAATTTTCAATAAACAAATTATCTAACTTCGAGCGCGTCTTAAACGTAGGTAAAGTGACCCAAATATTTGACTTTCAAACATTAAATGGCCATCTAAGTTAGTTAACTTGGGGCCCCGTACCTTGCGAAGATTATGTCACATTAAACTTGATATAGTCGCTATATACGGCAAGTACAATGCTGTATGAGCGAGGTAAACTTTACTAGGTTAACAACTTCCCTGTTAAGTCTCGTCTGGTGTTAATAATAACCTTTATTATAGCCCAGCAGGGCCCAAATGTTATTAGACGCCGTAAATTATACAGCTTATTGTTCCTTGTAAAGATAACCGGGGCGTTATAATAATCGTAATTTATAGCATTTTGTTTATTTATAGAAAGGATCTACGGTTGTAAGAATCTGCGGCCTACTTGCGTAATGACTCCGGATTCGGAATTATCGTAAACTAAAGTAGACTAAGGGATACGTAATGTAAATAATATGGAAAAAATGGGACTTTATTCCTATATCGAGTTCTAAGAATCCGTTGATATTTAATGTAGACTTGTATCAGCTGTAATTTTGCGTCGATAGATTCAAGACGCGTAAAAAGTTCCCGCATGTGACCACATGCCGCTATAAAACATTAATATGTAGGTACTTTAATACTAATGAATAACAGATGTATATTACAAAACCGACAAGCGTCAGAAATGCATGTGCCGTAACGAATGTATATTACGACAAGCTCAGCCACCCCCTACGTCACGTCACGTCACGTCACTCGTCATAGAGTTACACCATAGCGTCACGCACTGGACACGCGGCGCTCACGAGATTACACCCTGTCGACATTCCACCCCGTATGGCTTCCTTATATTATATAGCTATCAGAGCAACTAACTAGCAACTCAAGTCGGGATAGTTTGCTTTCTTAGTCTAAGTACACGCTGGTTTGGAAACGAACTGTCATCAAAGGCCAGTTTGCGTCTATTGCTGATTTTGGTTTAAGTGTAAGACATTACGAGTACACCGCCTGGGACGGAATTAAGGAAACGCAGGGATGCCCAGCACCTCCATTAACCTCTCGGCTTCACTGTGTTATCCCACAAGAAAGGCGAGCCAAATACGTGTGGAGACAGGTCGGCTGCAGGAATCTGCCGCTTAATTCAGGTTGGACCCTACTCGCGGCTTACGCTAACTCCATTCCAGGTTTTATTTGGAGTATCTTTCTCCTAGATGGATTGCAAGGCAGAGGACTATTCCCCTGTGGCAAAATAGCTTCTTGCTTCGTTTTGGACTTAGTCGCCTCGTATGACACGTACGCCCCTTATCCTATCTGAGGGTTGGCGCTATTCTAAAGCCGACCGTACACGGACTGTATGCTTTAATATATGCATAAACCATATTTGTTTTAAATTATATCCGTTGGAGGAAAGTTCCTTTGTTTGAAGCACTGTTGAAACAGCGATTTGATGAAATAATAACATCTGTCTTGATACAAAGGATTTTTATTAAGACATGCTCCATTCAATAGCTTGCAAAATAAAACTTTTGTTTATACTTATAATAGATGGTTGCATTGCATGTTACATTAATCATTGTATTACATAATAAAAATGGCGTAATGAGGCTTAAAATGTAAGTCAAATTTAACTAGGAGGTATCTACTTAAATGTACCTCTTCTTCCTCGCGTTGTCGCTTCCTCGGTGGCATTTTTGCCACGGCTCATGGGAGCCTGGGGTCCGCTTGGCAACTAATCCCAAGAATTGGCGTAGGCACTAGTCTTTACGAAAGCGACTGCCATCTGACCTTCCAACCCAGAGGGTAAACTAGGCCTTAATGGGATTAGTCCGGTTTCCTCACGATGTTTTCCTTCACCGAAAAGCGACTGGTAAATATCAAGTGATATTTCGTACATAAGTTCCGAAAAACTCATTGGTACGAGCCGGGGATCGAACCCGCGACCTCCAGATTGAAAGGCGCACGCTCTTACCGCTAGGCCACCAGCGCCTACTTAAATGTACCTATAGGTACCTAATTATCGATTATTTTATCGCTCCTAATAGTCATCAGTGGCGGCGCGTCCATATAAGTCGATTCCCACCGGCTTGCCTGTTTTTGGACGTTTGAGCAGAGTTGTAAAGAAAATATGTAAGCCAAATTACCTTGCTTGCCTATGGATATGTTTGACGCGCCGCCACTGATAGTCATAAAGCTAATGACCAATTTTATAGGGCTCTAAACATGTGTTGCACTGTAAAACAGCCGTTACACAAAATTACCATTATACATTGCGTACTCAGACAAAGTTGGATAATTACATGAAACTTGATGAAACATTTCGCACATGTAAAAGGGAATGTTGGGTTATTATTGCCTTCACATACGAAAATATATGAATAATGCAGCGGCGACCGATTTATCGTGTCAGACAAAAACCACAACGTATTTTTATTATGTCCGAAAACGTAAATTCGCATTATTAAGTTCATGGAGCTTCCGAGACGTATCTCATGTTTTCATCGGTCCTGTGTCGGTATAATTTAGCTGCGGTTAATCGCGTCGTAAAGTCGGCCATTTTGTTTTATGCGTTTTGAAAAAAAGAATGCCGAATAGCTTGAGATACCGCTGAACATTTCTGAACACGTCTGTCCTTTCTCGTTTTCTCTTTTTATTAAAATATAGAAGTGAAAAAAGAAATTGTAGAACAAGGGTTGCCACCCTTCAGTGGGCTGTAAGTTAAAGTAGGTAAGGTAAGCCTGGAAAAACATATGTTTTGCAGATTTACGTCATGAAATACGGGTCTTTAAAATAATCTTAGAAAGAGGAGACATTTTCGATTTTGGAGAGAATTATTTCTAAAGTCGCAAAAAGAGATAGGTGCAAAAATTCTCACTAGTGTCTGAGCCTAGAACCAGTCGGTGGCAACGTTCGGCGCCGGCGCTGGGGTCTCGGGTCTATGTCGGGACCTTGCTCGCGGCGAAACTGGTCCGGGAACTGGTTCTAACATCTCGAGCGTCAAGTGCCCGAGACCATTTACGTAATTTGCGAAATTATAAACGTTCGACAATCTAATGTGGGTATTTAAGGTTTATTATCTAGGTGAGTATTCATATGAAGGCTCACTCTGTTCCAAATTTTCCATTTCGGAAAGAAACATAACATCCGTAGGTGTATTGTTTGATTTAATCTACGAATGATTAAAGGTTGCAGACACTGACTGTTAACACGTAACCTCGTAAGTCCCGGAGTTGTAATTTGTTTTCTTGTATACACTTTCTTTAATTGCTTAATAATTAAGAGCTTACTAATGTATTATTACTATATCGGCACCTTTGCTACTAATTGCAATTGCAAACGATAACCACTTCGGTTGAGTAGTTTTACAAATACAGTAATAATGAATTTAATTGCACATTACCATCGAGGCAGTGTAGCGCAAACATAGCGAACTCCTAAATTGCTGCAATAAACGCACTTGTTAAGTAAATGTGTACGTTTTAAAAGTCTTGTTCACCGTGTGTAAATGCTTAAAGTGGAACTTCATTGCTTCAATCAGGGGCTTAGAATAATGTTTTAGATAACAGCACATTCTATACCGGCATGTAGTAAAGTACATTTGCCTGCAATCATACATGTACTTGTACGTTACTCAGGCAACATGTTGTAAAAAACAGCATTTTTTCTGGTTAACTTCATTCATAGTGTTAATTAAACCTTTAGGGGCGTGGTAAATACACTTTCACTTAATCCTTCAATTTATTATGCTTCTTTTGGTAAACTTCATTCTATTTTTATAGCAATTTAATATATAGCTCCATGTTTCTGAAGTCTACGGACATGCCTGTTGCCTTGGTTTGTAAATACTATATACTTTATGATATAACTTATTGCACCTAAAATAAATGCAGGCGACGCTCATTCATCTGCGACCAACGAGACGTTAATTTTGAACCGAGTGCATATAAATAAAATCGTATCCCACGCACCAGTAAAACTAATATGTCAAGGTTCGTTGAGGAACTGTTTATGTTTCCATACGCGTGTAATTAACGGATCCGGCCGCGGGGCTGACGTGAGTTTTTTAACGTCTCCATAATGAACTTAACGATGCTGTAAACATTAGTTTTCCGCGCTCGGGTCTTGCGGTTTTCCTGCTTTTAACGGTACCAACAGATAACCCATGATACTTAACATTCAGACAGAATTGCAGACTTCATGGCGGCAATGTGAAACACACATACTCACTAAGCATCTACTTATGAATACGTTCTTATTTGTTTTATGAGTGAAATATCCATAAACATAAAAGGGCGAATAAAACCATAAAGCACCCATCAAAGGAAACAGCATCACTTCCACCTACCATACGCGGAATGAATCAAAATAGTCTCGCTTCATCTCGTTCCAAATTATAGGTGCAAGTGAAAGTGGCAGCCGCTTCAGCTGCTCCTAACATCAAAACAATAGCGGTGCCATTAACGCGTGCCTTACGATTTCCCTCTCTTTTTGATCTCCAACAATGCTCACTTTGATGGCTGTCAAGCGATATACTTCGGCGATAAAACCTATAGTTAACATCGAACTAACAAACATATGAAATAGCAATCGACACCCACTATCTTCTCGAGGCATGTTTGTGTTTTTTAAGAAATAAAACACAACACGATCCACGCATTGCTCTCCATGTCAAAAAAGTAACAAATGGTCCCACTGTATCATATCCAGATAAGTATTGTCTTGTATCATCTCACACCCATTGTTTCGAGAAGTTTGCAATATTCACTGTGGATTTCAGCGAAAGTGATGATAATAGTTGCTAATAGGTATATAAGTGTTGCAACCATTGTGTGCAAGACAAGAAAGCTGTGAAGATAGGTAATATTTTTCAACTGACTCGCTTAAGGCTCGCTTATCGTGGAAGGTATGTCCTTCTTAAATATGAATGGATGGAAGTGGCTGACTTTATTCTTCAATAAGTTGTTGCAAGAAGAGGCGATCCCTGATGAATGGTGCAACAGTTCACTTTTTTTCCGTCCGTCAAGTTTTTTTTGACACGACGCAAAGACAGCAAATATGTATAAAAACGCAAACAACCAAAATAAAATTCCTGGATATAGATAAGCAAATGTTCCGTGTTTGGTAACACCAAAAATTCATATATTTTAATGCGACTATTGTCAATATTTCGGACACGTTTAACAAATATCATCTTTTAATAAAGAAACAAACTTTTAAAATATAGCATATACGAAACGAACAAGGTTTATTTGTATAAAATCAATATTGAACTGTAAATAGGTACACAAAAACCCGATTTGGTCCTGTTTGTATGGCTGTAACCACAATATTTGCATATTAAAAAGGCTCCAGGTGTGCCTCGCCGATCTTATCTCTGCTCTTGACCCCATAAAAGCCAACGATTGGAACTTCTATCTCCGAACTCGAACAACGTTTGTGAGTTTTGTGACCCTTGATATTTTCAAGACAAATTAACTTTATTCAAGCCAAATTGGAAGCGTTTATCCAGCTTTTTATATACATGTCGCAATCTTGTTACTATATAAGACACCTATTTTTGTATGATATAGGTATAGCAGTTTCATTCAAGTCTTGATTCGCGATCGCAGTCATCAGTACAATATGAAAGGAGGTCGTCAGAAAGACACCTTTTCAGGGGTTTTATTTTCAGTAAATTACAGTAAAAGCAGGTCTACGGCGAGCATCTGAATTTAAGGTCAATAGTCAATACAACGGTTACACATGCTCCACTTCTACAAACTTTTTGTAATACTTCAACTGGTTAATATGTAGTTAAACTAGCTTTAATGACCGCTAACGTCCGCTGTTTAATGTTACACTACTCTAATGAGACCGCTAACTATAATACCATACAATTAATAAGTACTCCACGAGCTCACAACTGCGAACTAATAATACATTATTAGACACACATTCCTTGTGAAATTCACAATCGACCGCAGACCAGAATTCGTCCATTCAATATGAGGGATATTTACACGTCCACAGAAGCAATTGGTCAGATTTGCATTTATATGTAATCATTGTACTGACACTACTGACTGTGTGGTTCCGAGTACTTTCCGCTTGTGGTTTGAGCCTAGATGTGTACATTACACAACGTAGTTAGCGTGGTCTTCGACCCATTACTTTTCCTAGTAAAAAAGGTGTATGTGCATATCGTAGTCAACATTTATACGTCGTATTGTTTCAAGATGGTAGCATTATTACGGCCCAGTTAACAGTGGCGCAAGCCTTACATGTGTAACCCTAATGTTTTACTTAAACAAATGATGCGAAAATCTTATTGAATAGGGTATAATATGTTAATTGGGTTCGTTATTAAGTTATTGAGGAAGCGCCGGTGACGAGTCATTGTTTAGCGGGGGAAAGTTCGATTCCGTGCTATTGCCGATAAATTAGATAGAATACACGTATGTGTTACGGCTTAGGTTTTTACTTCGTAATCTAAAATGTAATTTATGAATACTACCTACTTATCACTAAATCAAGACAGCTTTAAGGTACCTTTTTACTTTTACAGCATACCAGACACAAGATATAAGTTTATTTAAAAACCGGACAATTGCGAGTCGGACACGCCCACCGAGGGTTCCGTACTTTTTAGTATTTGTTGTGATAGCGGCAACAGAAAAACATTATCTGTGAAAATTTCAACTGTCTAGCTATCACGGTTCGTGAGATACAGCCTGGTGACAGACGGACGGACGGACAGCGCAGTCTTAGTAATAGGGTCCCGTTTTACCCTTTGGGTACGGAACCCTTAAAAGCAATCGCCTGTAAACTGTAAATCTCGGAATACACGAACTATGCGAAAAAGGACTCTTTGAACTGCAAGAAAAACGTCTTTGATTTAAGGTATATTTTCCTCCTCCACTATTATCTTTCACAGTCACGTCCCTGTGCTGCACGATCGTGCAATAAAAAGATCGTAACTACGTACACCCTGAAGCATTATTAGTACAATTTCCCTTGGATCTTAGTACAGGGTTGTACAATGGGTGCTCTCAGACAAACACTTGAGCGGTTGTGCTCAGCCACATGTCCTTACGACTTGCTTACACGACAGTTCGGTGTTCGCGACCTGCACTTAAGGGCCGAGGCTTCCGTGATTGGCGGCTCGGCTGCTTTACGTCTACGTGTACATAAGTAGGTATAACATTAGTAGCGCCAATTAGACACTGGCGGTGATCCCATATGCTTTACTATGGGTACGTTAACTAAAATATTTTATATTTTTAAAAGGCATAATGTACCCAATCTGTTGAGTAAGGACTTAGTTATAAAATGCATAATAATTTTCTTGTAGGTACCTATTTGTAATATTGTCGGTATATAATTTTCTTTCTGCGATTCCTTTGCCTTCTTCTCACAGAAAACCCAAAGCAATTTGTAGTACCTTTAATAGGAAATGAAAAAGGTCGATGCCCTTTATGGAGCCTATTACGATATTAGACGTTTTTCTTAAATTACTGATGAATATTCACATTGTTTTATTTTCATAAATATTATTCAGGTGTTAATACTTCGGAAGAATTAATTCTGGAGAAAATCCCTCAGCGGACGAAGACCTTGCTTATTAAATATTGAAAGCGGCATAATTATTTCTAGTGAAAGTAATTGACAACAGTGTTCATTGCATCGTAATAACTTTGCTCAGGGGTATTGTTGTGCGTCGGCATCTCGTGCCATCACAATACGCTGTTAATCAGAAGCGAGTATTTGTTTCATCATTTACGACAAATATATTCGTCAACGTCGAGCCAAAAGCGTATAAATCTACAGTACAACATGACGTTTAACGCAGACGGCCTGAGCGTACTATACGAAGATAGACGTTTCTTATCTTTGCCGAACCAATCTCACAATGATATTCGAGCTATACTGAATGAGAATGAACTGAGAAGTCACGGCCGCCCGAAAACAATTGACGTTCGGAAGAGCTGACTATCGATAGTCGATAATTATTGTTCATAATTTAAAAGGAAAGCTCACGCGGCCTCGCATACCTACTGCCTACGGAGGTCACAAGTCTATTCGCGCATATTTAATGGCCGCGAGATGACAGTCGGGATAAGCCTGTCAGCCGAGGACTGAGTGACGTCAGGCAAGTCCTAACTACGCACTCGACTCCGTATAAGGCTCATTTTGGTCCCATTGTACTCAAGCCCAATTGATGACGAAGGATGCGACAGATTTTTTATCCGAAACCCTTTAAATTCTATAAGATGTTCTGAATGGTAAGAGGATTGTTGATAGAATTTGGACGTTCTCGCGATTCACTCTATTCTGAATCTTTTGGCTTCGTGTCGGCAATGGGATAAGGAAGCAAATATGTAGTTAATTTTAAATATGCTGTTATCAAAAAACTTTTATCGTTTCTTGTTACCCCGCTGTGCGTATAGTCTTTTTGCGATACTTTAAATTAATATTAACATAACAAGGATGTCCATGGATTTTTATAAAATGCCAGCGATAATAATTATGTAGGTATTGAACGTTACTCAAAATCACGAAGCATCAGTGCCGGTTCGCAACAATGATGTTGCTTTTTTTTGCTGCCGCTCCGTCTTCGGAAAGCTCAGCGCGTCAAAATCTGCCGCCCATTACCGAACATAGCGCTGCCTTCGCGCGCAATTCTTTTATTAATTGTCAGACCAATTCAGTGGAGGATATGACGCCATAGCGGCGGCGCACGCGCGTGATCCACCTGCTAATGATCCTGCAAAGGCACGCAATCGGTATTCATCCTTGAATAGTTTGAAGTAGAAATTGTATTGTTATTTCATTGTTACCGCACGCGTGCCAACGGGCCTTAGTATGCTGAATTTCGTATGCACCCCTTCGTGATTCACTATCTAAATTGGTTACAGTATATTATTCAAAACGTAATGCCAGCGGTAGCGGCATGCTTGCAGTTACGTCATTGCAGCAAGTTTCGATCTTTCCCACAGACTCCTAATGGCATACTTATCAGTAGTAATCCATTACTGTCGCAGAGAAAATGAAGATCGAATAACTTTTGCCTCACTTGACTATTTTTCAACGCACGCCGACACTATAGCCGTAATTTAAAGTGAAATTCCATTTCCAACTGCAGCTGCAATAGGTACTGTTCATTTTACTATGGAAACGCGTCGCTGTCACTGTCAATTTCCATAGTAAAATGAACAGTATTGCAGCTGCAGATGGAAATGGAATGTCACTCTTATTCTCTCGATTGATAGCTTTTAGGTTTTAAGAGTCGATTACCGAACAGATCAAGCATTGATATTACACGGGAAGTTCGCACGATATTGTTCCCAATAGGTAATCACAATCTTGCGTAATCACAATCATCCATTTTAAAATATTAAGGTTTGAGTTCGAAAACTGCAAGTTGCGATGACAGCGTTTAAACTGCTCTCGTTTAGCCAGCGTACATATTGATTTTATTTATCTGATCTAGAGTGCTCTAAATGCCACGAGCGGTGTAGCTGCTTATTTAGTTGGGTATTGTGAAACACGACCGTTACTATCAGAGTTTTATTACTTATAGTAATTTTGTCAAACGTTCGCCTACACAACGCTTTTCTTATTTTGTCAGCCGCCGTCGGTGACCTGCGTTATGTCACGACACATGACACTCGCGATTGGTTTCATAATGCTCACACTGTTTACATTCAAACGGCTTGCGCTGGGGCAGCCTTCCGAGTATCGAATCGCAAATCAATTAGAGTCGGACGACTATGTGCATCGCGTCTGCTTATGGCTGCACTCCTAAATGCGAACTCGCATTATTCAGATAACGTAACATAAAATTGTTCTTATATTTTTGACCACTAGAAGTAGGAAGCTACAGTCAGATTGTTTCAATAATAATCAACAGTATTTTACCCTTAGTAGAGTCAATTTAATAAACCTTATTAATAATTTTAGTTTTATTATTGCCATTAAAAAAATATCTACCGAGCTGCAAGTCGACCGAGTTTCAATAGTTACCTCGCATGGTGGCATCTCATTAAGGAGAGTTTAATGGGTTTTTTGCGCTTGCCTACGATCTGTCCTTAAAGAAGTTCTTGATTACCTACCGTCTGCCTTAGTGATAGTTATAATGATTCGCCGTACTCATCAACAAGTAGATATTTACCTACTTGTGCAATTAATCAATGATAAAACGCATAAAATTGTACGTAGCACTCAGTTTATACTAAAAGTAGGTAACTTTTATAATTTCCGAACATTCTTTTTTATATTGTCATCAATACGGTACCTAATGCGTAAAAAACATTGTCTTTAATATGAAATGCATGTTGTTAAACCGTTTAGTAAAATGCGGCAACAGGTATATCAACAGGATTACAGAGTCATATTTCGAAATCAAATATTTTGACAGAACTATTAAACCGTATAAGAGTTAACTAAGCGTTTATCACCTTCACGGCTAGTTTGCCGCTTAACCAAAACCAATCGGATTGTCAATCAGAGCCATTACGATATTTGCGTTCGTTACGAAATTCTATAGCTTTCCTCGGCGGGTGGCGTTATGCGTACGCGCCATACTAACCCCCAACTCCAAAACGTCATAAAACTATTAGAGCGTTATGCATAGTTAATGCATTATTTAATCGCCGCCATGGGACTTGTCGATTTTCTATTTTGCAACTCTGGCGCCGCTTGCTGTAAACAAACGTCACTCACATTACTACATTTTATTGGTGATTTCTTTGGCATCGCCTCCTAAGTGTTTCTTAACTCAGATCCAGCTATTTCGAAAACGCCCTGTCAGAATTATGTATCTGCCATTGACCTAATACTGGTTTTGATAAGTCGAATTAGAAATTAGATTGGAACAACAAATTGTGGGACTGTAATGGACGCGGTGGCGTTAGCCTTCAGGGTTATTTATTTTAATTGAACAGCGATAAGATTAATTCGAAAGGGCAATCACATATATCTGACCAAACTTGTTTCATTGCTTTTAGAAGTATCTCTCAGCTAAAGATAAACTAAATCAACACGCCCTTTCCTCAGCTTTTAGACTCTGTCAGATATCAGATACAACAATAGCGCAATCGGAATCGCAATACCTTAGACCTAACGACCGGATTCCTAGCCCAGAAGCGTGGGGCGAGATCCGCAAAACAAATGACAATCGCGGGGCATTTTATCAAGCATCATCAATGGCCCCCACCGCGGTTGTCGATGTCGCCGTCTTCCGCCGCGTCCGTCCATCACTCCATTGTACATTGTGCGTCTGTCCGTCTGTCCGTCCCTCTGTCAGCGCCTGCGCAGCCCGCAGACCGCGCGTTCCTGGAACGGATGCCGGCGCGAGCGCCGATGAAAATGCACACGCCATTAAAGTCTATTAGACCATGTTTTGTATCATAGCGGACACTCGGACAGCTGTGAAATTTCCGCTACTTTTTCTTTAATTGCATTGTGAACAACGGAATAGCGGTAGTCACGGTTGATTTGTTTGCACTTCATGGTGCAGATCATGTACATAATTCAATGAATGGGGTTGTAGTAGGACAATACCTAAAAACCAATGTAATATAATGTAGTTACTCATATTTTTTTCTATAAAAGTACAAGTTACCTATCATGACGATAAAATGATATAGGTACATGCCTACCTAAAGATTCAGGTCTTTTGCGGTGACTTATTTCCCTATAGCTCCAATATAAATAGGTGCTAGGCAAATTTAACTACTCGGTTAGCAATATTTAATGCAGATACTTCCATATGGCAGTAAATTAAATCAAAACCAAACACACAGCTCTCAAGCAATTGCAAGAGCAGGCAAATATGGCGAACCATAAAATGATCAACGGCCATATGGCGCGATCATCCTTTAGTGCTAAAATGAACTTCATCGACGAACTATGTCAATCCAATTTAAACCGTAACGTGTGCACTTTAAAGTATTAATTAAATAAATGGTCATTCTGTTTGATGCATTTGGTTTAACCGAGCGTTATCGCGTTTACGGGGATCAAATGGGTTAAGTGTCGAATAAAATATGTTGGAGTTTCGATCTTAAGATTGAGGACATTAAGTTTTAAAGCTGGTTGTTTGATGATTTGATGTTCCTTTATTTCAAGTGTGCGATATGGCGGATCCGCCAGACCGAGTGTCTGCGATGCGGCGTGCACGTTATGTGCACTATTTGTGTTCATTTGTTTTAAATTACGGATGCGTGGAAAAACTTTGCGTAAATAATTGCAACAGATTTGTGTTTTCCACACGTTAGTTTACTGTGCATGGCATGTAAGAAGAATATCTACACAAGTTATTTACGTTATTAGTGTAAACAAGTAACACAAAGAAAGCTTCACTAAACAAGATTTGAACCTTCGACCTTTCATGATTCTTGAGGATTTATGAATGACATTTCAACGTACATATAGTTTATGGTGACTTTGGGTTAAACATCCGCATTGGGCTAGCGTGGGGACTATAGCCCAAGCCCTCTTGCGCATGAGAGGAGGCCTGCTCAGCAGTGGGACGTATATAGGCTGAAATGATGATGATGATGATGATTGGGTTAAACATCCGTTACCTAACTGATTGATTAAATATTAGACACGCGCTTGCTTAGATCTAATGACAATGTAGCATTTATGGTCATTTTGGTTATAAACTTATTTAATGGTGTTAACGGTGTTTTCCTTCATCGATTTCTTCACCGATAACCTGTCGTGCGATTTATTTTATGTTTCTCATTGCATCATTTAAATTAATTTTATAATTTAGGCACACTCGACAGATTATGCGCTTCATTACCTAATATTGACTTCCGTATTCTCAAATTACATAGAAATATTCCACAACAATATCTATACACAGTCGTGCATTTTAAAGAAACAAATTTTAGACTCCCTTCTGATTTTCCAGCATTCTCATTGAAATAATGCTTGAAAATTGGTAGATAGAGCTTAAAAGCGGCGCGAAGATATGTTAGTTACGAAACCCTAATAATTTTTCTTGCTACATAATACCGCAATATCCATAAAAACATATCTCGTTGTAATATAAGTTATTAAATATAAATTGTAGTGCGTGTAACAGGACGTCAACAGTTACCGCGGGTCCGGGAAGTAGCAGCTACCTTCTTGCCTAGAGGAAAAAAACACGGCGGATATTTCTATAAGTTGCCTCGCTGTCTAAGAATGAGGAATAGTTACTAAGGTCTGAGGTTGTTGTCCTGTCGTAAAACTTAGTGATAAATCTATCAAATGGTTATCCTGTTAGTGTGTTTAGATTTAATTCTATTACCGATCCTTTTTGTCATGTTACTGAGAATCTATTGAAATTTTATTACCATACAACGATTAAAGTATCCTTTTACTGCTGCTTACATTTAAATGTTGCATTCTACGTCGATACGATCTCGATCGTGCCAAACGTGTACACTGGGTTACTCGCCATGCTCGGTATTCAGCGGTGAGTCCGGGCTTTATCGTTTATCCCACCATCACTTGTCTATGCTATGCGTGGACGCAGTGCAACGCGTCCGTCCGCTGCCGGGGTGAATGACCTGCACTATTGCCTAGGAAATATATTTACTGGAAGCGAATAAGGAAAGAAACGCAACTTGAAAAAGTATTTGCATATTTAGAAATGATATTCAAAGAAGTATTTACATACGTATTCAAAATCAGGGAGTCTGAGAAGTATTTGTATAGGTATTTTAAGCATAAGAAGTTGTTTAAAGGTCGTGAACTCACTTTGAATTTCGAATGTTTGATTTGATCCTCGAAATAGAACTCTTTTTTATAAAAGATCGATAAAAACTCGTTTGTTTTTATAAGCATCACGAAACGCCTTTGATCTTTGATTTAAAGGACGATATACATAAAAATCTCAAGAGAACATCGTCTTAAAACTTTTATCAAAGCCGAGTATTTAATGAAATTAAGGAGATTATTACAGGGCGCTAATGATTTATTACCCATTGACAAGTACCTGTGGTTTACCGTCTCCATGTCCACTGCAAAAACGTCATCTGGCGCTTTGCACTGTATTTTTTACTTCGAAACTACATTGAATCTGTCGAAATTTTAGCCGCGTCGGGCTTTTAGTTTTTAACCTCATTAAGCTCGTCATGCCTACATCGATTATGTTAAACGGTATTACTCCATAACCCTAACCGCACAATGCTGATACATAATCGGCAAGACAATCACACCCACCGCTTCCAGTCGTTTCCGCATGAAAGCCCTGAGTGGGCCGAATGCATTGCCAATTATTGTTTACTTTCTACGCCTAATTGCATATTTATTTCGGCCGCGGATCCATGATTCATGCCAGGTGTCGGATTACAATGATTGACGGAAACAAACAGCGCGAGAAGGATGTGGATGCTGAATAGTGGGTACTTGCTTTTGCATTGCTAAACATGACTACCTACTTTCTAACTTGTGAAGACAACTGTTCGCAAGTTAACAGAGGGCCTGTTGTTTCTAGATGTACCTATAGAATCATTATAAAAAGCAATTCCAATGACCATTAGTCGCCATATCTTAAACCCTCTCGTGAAAAGAAGGGTTTACTATAAAATTCATTGTGGATATCTTTCAATTGATACGAGTACGTTGATGATGAGGACAAAAATTAACACTTCACATATCCCCGAATTAGAGCATGAATAAAAGCTATCAAACGCTTAAATGTGTAATAAACTGTTGTACCATTGGTACAGACGCTGCCTATAAACGGATACATGTAATCAATAGAGACATCAAAGCTACACAAGCATCCGAGAGATCTGTTCCGGTGAAGCGCGAATGATGCGTTTCGGGGTCGCCGGCGCACGCGTCGCTGCACCTAGCAACACGCGCACGCTATCTTCTACACTGTGTATGTGGTGACAATATGGAAATGTTACTCATAAATATTTGCAAAACATCCATTATCACACATTAGAATACCTAATACCCACTTTTAGTACAATAGTACAATGGGTATACCTCATATTCCCGGAAAAGCGCAGGAGACTTTCGTGAGCTCAAATTTTCATGTTATTTGGTATACCAAATATATTCTGAATTTATCCCATAACCTGCAGGTGACGTGACGACCGCCATAGTCGCACGTACGGACAATATAAATGTATATATCAAACATAACCCGCGTTAGCGTATTTTCTTTCACGCATTATACAATGAGACTAAACTTCACACACTTGAGTTATTTTTATCCGAGACCTGATATACAGTACGTTTGTTCTGAAAACGTAATAATAAATTATTTTCGGCATTTAAAATCACAAAGCTGGAAGTGGGGCAGCGTGGTGATTAACATGCGGCACGTTGCACAACGCTATCGTTTTACTAGCTAAATAATACTAATAAGTATACCTACCTACTCGAAAAGAGGCTATCAGTGATCGCCTCAATTTCTTAAGTATCGCATAAAAACACAAATTGCGAATTGTTGTCATCTGTTTAGGTATACCCGCAAGCCTACAACCCACAACTAATAAAATTAGTCATTATAGTTCGATACACTCCGGTCAAGTCAAATGAGCGGCGGCATATGTATTATATCAACAACATCAACAAATTGATTCACAAGAGTCTGTAACGTTATTGACATTTTAGTACGAATCTCATGCCTTTAAATTAATGTAAAAAATGGCACTGATGTAGCGTAATTCTCAATACTATTAGGCTTTTATCGTAAGTTGTGGTTATCGTTCGAAACAACCGTGCCAATGACCGATTTTACGAACTAAATAAGTATTACGTGTATTAATCATATTTACATCAAAGCTTGACCTTAATAACAAGCGTAATAAGCTTCTTTGCCTACCTATACTTGATGATTATTAAATTAATGCTTACCTACTTTTGTGATTCTCGTAGTAGTTAGTAAACAACGTAGGTTTACTTACGTTATTTTTAGACTGTTTGTGGGCAAATCTAATTTTACTGCCAACTGGCAGACAGTGTATGGTATTATGAGTAATGCAATTTATGCAATCGACGGGGCGTCGAACGTGGCAGACCATACAGTGTACTGACTAATGCGTAATGTGTCACAAGTGTGGACGTTAATTGAATTTACTTGACGAAAGAGTGCTCAAGTGATCTGTTTTGACACTTACAATCATATATTATTTGGGACATAAATGAACTTAGATTATATCTGTGTCTGACAATTAATGGCAAATGGCATTCCTTTTTGTTTTTCAATCCAAGTAAAGTGTACCTTTTCAAAGTATTAAGCCAAGGACGCTGCTTTATGACTGATAATACGCTGAGGTTTGCTAAAAATCTCATTGAAGTATGATTTAGCTGCTGTTACGTTATCTCATCACGTAGTAATAAAACAAAAATAGGCTGTAAACTATGATTGTATGAAGAATCTGACCCAAATGCGATCGTGACGCGCGCACCTGACGCAATCCGCCGATATCGGGACGTCTGGCTTCTGTGTTCTGTAATACTTCAGACCATCCTCGTCCACGAGAGCCGGATGCGATCATACAACTCACACGTTGTAAGCACAAAATACACAGTTTGCGCAAAGTGTAAAAACTATTCCCTGTAAAGCCTTCGGTATTTTCCAAGTATCGATGTTTTCTCCAACGGTTAGTGTATGCTAACTAACGCGTTTAATTACCCACCTACTTGCTGTTGCGACAGTGAAGCTCTATGAATCATAGTCACTTAAGCGGCTGTCTGCAGGACGTTGCTCCACTTATTCTAGCCTGAAAAAAAAGTAATACCAACATTACAAAACGCAGTATAGGTTATACCTTATGCAATACACAATCGATTACAGAAGACATCTATGACGATCTTTCACGCAAAATAGCACTGTAAGCAGCCTACAGGCTTTCTAGCGCATTACGCAATGAGGTGACTCATATTTACCAAAATTAATATAGCGAAGCCTTCCAGACCACTTCTGCAGTCGTAAAACGGCGTTGAGTCATCCGATTGAAGCAAAGTTTTATTGTTCATTCGGCACTAAGCGCTTTCAATTAGATAAAATGTCAGCCCAAAGTACAAAGCGAAGTGCCGCAACAGTTACGTAAAATAGAAATGTAAATATTACGGAAATAAGTTACTTATTTCAATGAAAGCGTCGTAGTAAATGTCCAAGTAATGGTGACCTAATGGGCTATTCACTTCTCCGTCAATCGTCTTCTTCTGTTCGTCCGAAATATATTAGGAAGTGAACAAGTAGGTACGCGGCGGCGTTTTCCAATATTTTATGACTTTGTGAGTGTCCAGCATAACTATTTTCGCAACTTCAGAAAGCAAGTTACGACTCTGTAAATCAGTGCTTAACAAAGTTTCTAGAAACTATTACATACAGTCATTTGCAAAGGAGAATTTACTGTAATTTTATTTCTTAATTTATGTGAAATAATGGCATTTAGCTACACCGTGACTATTGACCTCTGTGTGATGTGTTACACTCATAACCACATCATTTGTGTTTGTTATTATGTAAGAATGTCTATGAACCGTGACTCAGCCACCGCGGACTTGCCGTGTTACGGAAGAAAAATTTAAAGAAGAGTGAGTTTCAGCTAGTAAGGTTTACTCACTTATCCACTTTATCCAGGTGTAGAACTATATAGTACTAAATATCAAGAAAAACCAACTTCAAACGGTTTACATAGTCGGGAAAACCCTTTGACAGCTCTGAAATCAGATACCTACTACATATTTCTTCGAATGAATTTGGCATGAATTAGACATTTCACTGTCGTCACACTCGTCACGCATTAGTAAATTAAAATACTACGAGATTTTCGACAATCTTTAGAATTCTCCGAAAATTGTCCGAGGGGTGATTACTCCAGATGTCACTGAAAACTATTTAAAATAAAATTTTGGAGAAAAAAAAATCACGATACTTGGCAACCAATTGTGAGATCTTTGTCTACAGTTTTTGTATATCTAATTAAGCGTCAATTTCTCGAACACTAAATTTCATTGCAGTCGAGCGTGTAGCGAAAAAAAATGAACTCTCTCAATTGCTGGTGGCAGAGGAAAAGTATGACAAATCGGTATCGTTCGCTGCGGATGAATTTATGGCCGCGACGGTCGTTCGCGGCTGACCATAAATTACAACAAAGAAACGAGCTTAAAATCAAAACTACTTACGATTGAAGGTTGATTTTCAAATAACAAACTTGTAAATTAAAATATTGTAGCATCAGCACTGATCGTCGCCAAAGGAATATTGAAAGTTAAGTAAATACTATGTTGATAATTAATAATAAGTATTATAATAATTAAGTATTTTATAACTGTAGTGTTTTATCATCTCAAGTCGGTGCCCAACAGGAAGATCCTTTAGGTCCGTTGGTTTTTTGTCTAGCCATTCAGAAACATATATCAACATTGGTATCTCCTCTAAACGTTTGGTACTTGGATGATGGCACGATTGGAGGACCAGCCAACGTTGTTCTTAGCGATTTAAGGAAATTACTGCCAGCACTATCGGGCATTGGCTTAGAAGTAAATTCAGAAAAATGTGAATTGTTTCCATGCAGTCCTTCTGGCTTTTTTCCTGACTTCCAAGCACTACTGCCTAATTTGAAATTAATTGACACCACATCTTTTTCACTTTTAGGTGCTCCAATATTCCCTGAGGGGGTGCCCTCTACAATTCGGAAAAAAGAGGATGCATTATCATCATCACTCAATCATTTACAACAGCTCTCATCACATGTTGCCTTGGTTTTATTACGTAACTGCTTCTCCATGCCCCGCCTGATTTATACACTCCGAACAGCGCCCTCGTGGCTCTTCCCAGAGCATATCCGCAACTTTGACCAAACTTTGCGAAATGGTCTGGAAATCATTCTCAACGTCAGCTTGAATGATTCCCAGTGGTCTCAATCGTCGCTGCCCATCCGATATGGTGGTCTCGGGATTCGTCGAGCACACGATGTCGGACTAGTGGCATTCATAGCCTCTGCTCACGCTTCCATGGAACTTGTCACTCGAATCTTACCAGTAAACGGTGGCAGTGTCCGAATTCCTTTTTTGGAAGAAGCCTTTTATGAGTGGAAGGCTAGGTGCCCAAATGACGCGAGGCCTGAAAATCTGAAGCTCCAAAGATCCTGGGACGACATCCTTAGTAAGAAAACATACGATGACCTGCTCGAAGCGGCCGTGGATGTCGATGTGGCGCGTTTGAAAGCAGTGGCATTGCCTGAATCCGGAGCATGGCTGCACGCGCTACCATCACCACACTTGGGCACACTCCTTGATTCTGACTCCCTTCGCATAGGTGTGGCACTGCGACTGGGCAGTACCGTTTGCGAACCCCACCAGTGTGTGTGCGGGGCTGCAGTCCAACCAAACGGTCACCACGGACTAAGCTGCGTTCGTTGCGCCGGTAGATTCTCCAGACACCAGTGCATTAACGAAATTATTCGTCGTGCACTGGTGTCTGCGAATGTGCCTTGTGTCTTGGAGCCCCAAGGCTTAAACAGGACCGACGGAAAAAGACCAGACGGTCTGACGCTGATCCCTTGGGAGCGAGGACGCAGCCTAATTTGGGACGCGACGTGCGTAAGCACATTTGCCCCTTCCCACCTCAGCTGCACGGTACAAAAAGCTGGAGCTGCTGCTGAAAACGCCGCCAAACTGAAACGGGTCAAATACTCAAATCTGCAGCCAACCTTTGATTTCGTACCAGTAGCCTTAGAAACCAGCGGGCCTTGGTGTTCTGATGCTAAAAAGTTTATTAGAAAGTTAGGTCAACGCCTACGGGAGAAAAGCGGCGACCCCAGGTCCGGCGCATTTTTAATCCAGCGTATTTCGCTAGCCGTGCAGAGGGGAAACGCCAGCAGCGTGCTAGGTACATTTAGCCGGGTACCTATGGCCTAATAGCATATAATACCCTTAATTTTTATATTTACCTAGTTATAAGTTTGTAAATTTCTGTATCTATTTACATTTCATGTCATATATGTTTTTAAAATTTTGAAAGAAAGTAACATTTTCAGTATTTACTTGATTAATTAGATGGATTAATTAATTCAATCATATCATCTGTTAGTGAATAATTACTCTTAGTAATTATATTTATTAGTTGTTGATGATAAGGTGAATAAATAGGATTATTGACTTAAATAAACAGTTTTATTTTCAATTACATCTGTTTATTATTTTATTTATTTATGCTACTTATAACTCCAATAACAACCAGTGATTGTTTTAGCAGTTGTATATACTTTGAATCAAGGTAAATAAATAACTAACGACAAGTTATGCCTAAATTATACACCAAACATAGTGTTAACTATTAGGCAGTAATGAGAATAGAAGTACTTAATATTGATTATTTATTTTGAGTGTGATATTTAAAGTGGGGATTCTCCTTATTTACTTAGACAGCTATTATATTCCCTTTTTTTTCACTTTTTTTATATTTTTTTATGTTGTATTTTACGTTTCATTAAAAAATAATTTATTATTAACGTTGGTAACAGACCATTTTAGGTTCACCCCTCAAAAAATATCTTCATACAGTCCATCCGAATTATTTTCTTTGTAGATATGTATATAACACTTTAAACTCGCTTTGTACACATAATTTAATGTTACATTTTCTTTGTGTTAGTGATGACTATAATTTTAATTAAGTAGAATGAAATAAAAACGTCAAGCACATGTACGTACCTATGCGAGAACTGGACAATATAAATTGCAACATACAGTCGATGTAGTGAGCGAACTGTCCGGAAAAAGCCATCAATTTCCGAACCGTGAAAACGGCGATTTGGCAGACGGCGCGGAGTCTGCGCGGGATCACTTTCTCCGGCGCGCAGTCCTTCAGACGCGCGCGCGCCGCCCGCCCGCTTACTGCACTCGTGCTTCCGGAAATTCAATTTCATTACCGTTTTGATACCGTTTCACGCATCGATATTTTAATCGTGATAACTGCCGATGCCGAATGATTTACAGTGAGACATAACGGAACACTTTCGAACCGATCCGTGTCAATCATCGACGATATTTCGGAAGTTTGGGTCGTTGCCCGCGTTTATTGCCGGTAGTGTTTTCGTGTGAATCTCCTGGATGCAGTGAGGGCTTGGGAGCGCCGGCTACGAGTGCATATTGTACAGGAGGATCAAAGGCCGCGATGTATTGTGAGTTCTGACGCTTGTGGACTGCAGCCAAGTCATGACGCTCTGGTACACAGATTTACTGGTGAGCTTGTAAACACTAAAGTTGTCATTTGCTACGTCAAAGCCATTAAAACAGAAGTATTGTACCTTCTCGTACTTGTACCTACTCCCACTGTTGTGATATTCTTGACAGCCTATGTATTGTGTGTTACGAAAATAACAGTGGAGATGAACAAACACACTCGTATATATATTTAGGTTTTGTGTTTTAACTGTCTGTGTATATTTATAGTCATTCTTCATATATACATATATTTTTTTGGGTATCAAGATCGTATTTTTCATTATACTATATGCAAACAAGCCATAGGTTATGATAATGATCTCCAGGGGTGACACATACGAGTTGCTGGCCTTTTAACACACATTAACAGTACAAACTCATTTTGTGAAGAACCTTTATTATCCATGCTAATAAACTTCTATGAGAAAACCTAGACAAGAAGCTTATTCCACTTGTCGTGACATCAAAATACATATTGACTTAGGTCAGTTTCCAATCTCTGAAATTGACGGTTAAATTAAAACTGAATTGCTGAGAAAGTAATTAAATGTTCAATAAAGCGTGTCACACAGACCCCAATCCGGCGTAGACGGAGAAACACTAAATCAATTAAAACCAACTTGAAGACATCGTTAAACCATTAAGAGCCGTGCAATTCCCTCCTATAGGTAATATGGGGGCGTTATAGTGTCTCACAATTACTATAATTTGAAGGTACAGGCAATTGACCTAGAAGCAACATGTTATTACATATCGACGCTTCGGGCGCCACTCCTGCCTAGATATCTATCTATCAGGTCAATTGCTTTAGCTAGTTTCAAATTTCTTTCGTTTACTTTCTACATAATGATTGCGGTCGGAGTCTTGCATCAGGTTTAATGTACCCAAGTGAAGTAAATATGCTCGTTAAGGGTCCCTGCTAATTTGCCACTAGTTAGTGCGTTTCCTGCGGAGGTGCGCGGCCCTCGCCGACGCTCGTTACGTCAGCGTCCCACTTCTGAGTTCTGACGACGTGCCGCTGACCTGCTAATTGAACTCATCTGAATAGGTTAGGTTACGATCGTGTAATGTTGTCACCAAATACATACATGTATTTTTTGTTTATGAAAGAGTAAAAGTGTGTCGTTAGGCAAAATTAAATTGCAAGTCCTTTTGTAATTTTCACCGAGAGTGTGATCATTGGTAACTTTCTAACAAAATCCGCAAAATAGAAATCTCTTTGTTACAAGTTTTGGTTTCATGAGCTAGTCGTTACCGAATGGTCTTTTAGCAGGTAGACAATGTCAACCGTGCTAATGGAGCTGTCAAATGATGATCGCGACTTTTTCTCACGTTAACAATGAGATCGACATGCTCGATGATTATATCAGCTCACGAAAGGTTAACAGCCATTAGGGATTATGTATATCATTTAGCTTTGACTATAATACACGCACTTTCACTGTTAAAAATAGAATTATAAAAATACGTCTGCGAAATAATTTAGTGCAAGTTAAATTAGTTAGTTTCAAGCATTGTTATTGAGTCAAAGGCCGTCTAAAAACGAAAGGGCCATTTGTATCCGTCACATGAAATATTCTTGTAATTATACTGATCGGTATCAGCGGAGGGCCGCGGAAGACGCGACCGCGACCGCATTCGGTCGTTTGCACTTTCGATTTCCTGCGCTGCGGCCCGGCCTCGGGCGCAAATAGACAAATTCTCGTAAGCTAATAGTTACCGAGATCTACACAAAGCATCAATTCATCTTTAATCGAGCGTAGGCGCCACCGGTTCAATCGTGTGTTCATTAGGGTTCCCTGATTCCTTACTTAAAATGTTAGTTGGCTATCCAAAACGTTTAATTTTTGCTTCTACGTACTTGAAACTCTACTAATAAAAATTAAATGAATATTACCTTAAGTCTCTAATGCACATCAATTTAGTATCAATTCTCTGCAGAGCGACTAGTCACTTTACAGCTCAACATCGGTATCTACTTCTTACATTTAAAGTCAGCTTGGTCCATGATATAAACCGATCCTATAGGATCCTGGCGGTAAAATGGAAAGATGGTATAGGTACGAATAATGTCTAGACGCGTGATCGTCAGCAAATATTAACGGGTCAGGAAAATTTTCGGAAAACACTTTATCGGATAACATAATGGAAGTATGTACATTTAATTGAGTGTTTAGAAATCCCACACGCGACACGCACTTGGCCTTTATATTTTTCGGTTAATAAGCCGGTGACCGAGTGAGCGTTTCGCTCGCTTGATTAATGCCGCCTTTACAGAGATAATGGCGCCGAATCTCGAGCACTTGTCTGATTCACGTCTATTCAGCGCGGTACCCGTAATTAGGGGTGAAAGTGAACTTTTTAGATCAGATCCGTGAGTACGTGACTAGATTTAATGCTAACTTGTTTTGGGGCGTTTTCTAAAAACATCACTTATTTATTTTAATCATAATTTCTTCGAATATATGTACAAGACTTAGTTAATCTCTGCATGTAGCTTTCCGACTTTCCGCCCAGCCCAGTAATTAAAAGTCATAATTAATTGTGGATTTTGATAGTCACAAGTCCCAAACTATCAGAAAACAAGACCGAAGTGATCCCATAAGTGTTCCGTAAACAAAGTTTTGTACGGAACACTAAAAAACTAATCTACATTGAGTGTCTGTCGATACCTTACTTATCTGTTGTTTCATTGTTCCAGAGCCCTGGCGCAGTGAGCGGATCCACACCGGGCGCGGAGAGCTCGCGCGACACACTCGACATGCGCTACTCTCTGGCGGCGTTAGCCGATGACTACACAAAGCGAAAACACGTCGTGCGCGTCACCACTGCCGCCGGCGCTGAGCTGCTGCTACAGGTAAGCTTCACAGATTTAAGGTGACAGTCCATTTCCAACGACAGCTGCACTACCGTTCATTTTACTATGGAAATTGACAATAACACCGACGCGTTCGGTACCAGTAGTGCAGCTGCGGTCAGAAATGGAATATTACTATTACGGTTAAACGGTTCCTGAATGTCATGTATGTTTTATACCGACCGAATGTAATCCCTAATTGGCCCAATTATGTCAAAAATACTTTTATATCCAGTAGAATGCGCTAGTAGCCCGGCCCGCTCGATAAGAATCATGCATAAGCGAGAAGGCGGTAAATTGTAATGATTTTGAAGACAGAAACATCAAACGTCATAATTTGTGTTCTCACTTCGTGTGTTCTTAAGCTTTTTAAAAATGTCATAAACAATGACCAACTACCACCAAAATGACCAAACGTTGTGTAACAGGCGGAGGGACCAGAAGACGCCCAGCGTTGGCTGGCGGCGCTCCGCCGGCACTCGGCCGAGCCGCCGCCGGCGGAGACCGCGCCCGCTCAGCCCGACTGCCCCTCGCCGCTGCCGCCTCAGCGCAGCAAGAAGATCGGCCGCAACAGGTCACCCACCGGTAAGTTATTATGAACAGCAGTCTCATTGGACTTGATCACAGTGGCATCCTTAGCTACTTACCTACTGCTTCGGCTTCATTACATCATGTCAGCAATGCAGGATTTGGATATAAATATCTAATAGCCAACTACCACTTTCAAAGGTTTCTATAAAATTACTAACCGGACTCAGATTCACTTCTGATCCGCAGTTTGGCAATGAATTTGGATGGCATAGTGATACGAATAAGATGATGTTAATCTGTAAATTTAATTTTACTTTTAGCTAAAATACCTAAACTACATCAACAAACCTCTGCCACTAGATTATGGCCCATGCTTTTTATCAATAAAGCATATATTTTTCAATTGATTCCATCATACGTGGCCCGCATTATAATGTTCCTTAATTCCGCAGGACCACCAACGCCAACCCTTCCATCATCGCCGAAGAATAAAACATGGAAGGGCCGCATGGCGAAGCAGCTCCGTCGCATGCACGGGGGCGGCGCCGCGGCCGTGCCCGCGCCGACTTCAGGGTGGCTCGGCGCGCCGCTCGAGCGCTGCCCCACCGACCCGGAGCACCCGCTGGTGCCAAGAGCGGTCACGTTGCCAGCACATGCTGTGGAGGTATACACAAAAGTCGTCAAAAGTTTGCAGTGGAAGATATTCCTCAACGAATATATATGGGCTGCTAGTGTCACATACATCAATTATATTCTGTTGGTTGCTTGACATAATGATAACTCACAATATTGCCGAAAATAAACACTTTATTGATACGAAAATACTAACTATAAAAGCGCGATATTATGAATGATAGTGCTAATGAGGACACGCGTGATAGGTTCTAATGTTGAACGTGTACTGACTCGTATTTTATTGCTTTACGCAATTGTAAGTAATTTCGCTGAGATGGCAATGTGCGGTATGGAGACCGTACAAATAGGTTTTTCTTAGTCATCAGTATTTTTTTTGTCATCCGCAGGCCTTCGGTCTCCGCACAGTGGGCGTGTACCGCGTGCCGGGCAACGCGGCCGGTGTGGCGGCGCTGGCGGCCGCGTTGGACCGCGGAGAACCCCCGCCAGAGGGCGACCCGCGGTGGGCGGATGTGCACGTCGCCTCCAGTTTGCTCAAGGCTTATCTGAGGCGGCTGCCCGATCCGCTGCTCACGGCTGACATGTATCCCGCTTTTATTGGTAAGAATAAAGCAAGATTAGCATTTGGCCCTTTTTGTAAGAATTCTGTCCGTTAACAAGTACCTATCGTGACACCCACATCTACCAGAGTATCGCTTCCCTTACAAAATTATGCGTTTGATGGTTAGGTATTAGATTCGCTCTGTCTGATTCCTAACAGCCGACCGACACGTGTGCCCTAAATTATTAATTATTTTGAAGCAGAAACTCTTGTTCACCAACCGTAATGCCAGATGTCTTCTTGCAATTAAGAGCTCAATTAAGATTGCCACCTATTACAACTTTAAACAAAGTCATGCAAGCGACTTCTAAAGAGTTTACGGTCATGTATATTGTACTAGAATTTTTGCAACTGGTAACAAATTATCCTCTACATGCACTCTTCAGAAGATCGTCGTAAAACGAATGAAAATGTCTCTAACCAAACGGTCATTAATTTCACCAAATTGTTGGCAATGAGCCTCGGCTTTTCATCTTAGTTGTAGCGAGTCGAGTTATTGTTAGTACTACCGCAAGCGTTGATGAATGGTGCGTCTCAAACCGGGATATCACTCGACGAGTACTCAGTTTACTTTACCAGCACTATAAAATCTCAATTTTTCTAGAACTTTTTATTTGTATTTTCAGCGGCCGATCGCTCACCTGAGAGAGCTCGGGAGTTACGCCGTCTAGTCCACGCTCTGCCCGAGGCTCACTACGAAACACTCAAGTACCTGATCCAACATTTGCGCCGCGTCGTCGCGCACTCCTCTCATAACAAGATGGAAGCGCGAAACTTGGCCATAGTGTTTGGACCAACGTTGGTGCGCGGCGCCAGCGACGACATGCTCGCGATGGTCAACGACATGTCCAGTCAGTGCCGCATCATCGAGTCTTTTCTGTCTCACGTGAGTCTCGCGTCACCTTTACATATATATTCTAAGTACACCTACTGACTGACGTATATATTTTTTACGCTTATCCGGCATTTGTCCTAATTATCGTTTATTTTTGCAGTATGACTGGTATTTCGAAGAGGAGGAAGGCGAGCCCCCAGTGGAACCCCCGACGACGGCGGAGGAGTTGTCTCCGGCCCCCGCGCCCTCCCGCGACCTCCTCATCCACAACGTCAAGAAGATCGAAGGTAATCCAACATGGCTCTCGGCCAATCACCTATGCCAAACCCAACATCCGCGGTAATCATTCACTAGTCACTTATTAACAGGACAATTCGTCTTGAGCATCTTAACGTTCAGCGGAAAATTCCTAATCTCATCCATTCTTGCCTGGATGTGGTCTATCTTCACTATTATATTTCAGCTTGTCCCGTATGGCTCCCACAAATATTATTTCGAGGAAGTCGTTTTTCCTCCGAATTTCATTTTCTGAAAACTATTTTCCGGCATAGATACCTGTGCTAAATTTCTCTACGTACGCGCTAGTTTCCCTTCAGCCGAAAACAACTTTTAGGACAATAGAATAAGAACGAACATTGCTTTTGGAGAGACTGTTTCTGTGAATTAAGTCACTTGCCTTGCAATTGTGTATTAGCGTACGTCGTCACAATTCTCACAATTGTTCTTTTTCCAGGCAAAGACGTGTCGACTCGCGACATAGTATCCTCGATCATCTCAGCGGCGAACCGCAAGATCCAACGCAAGCCGCGGTCGAAGCCGTCCTCGGACAGCAAGAAGTGGGCGGAGGCCGAGAAGCGGCCCGAGGCGTCGCCGGGCGCCTCGCCGCCCAACTCGCCGCTCACGTCGCCGCCCGCGCACCTCACCACCACCCTGGCCGACTACGACGGACTGCCGCATAGGTTCAACCAGGGAGGCAACAAGTTAGTACCTATACAATTATCCATCATATTGTTGGAGAATTTAGAACAATTGGCTAACATCACTTTTTAGGTCTACTTTTTACTATCAACATTATCCTACTAGCGTTATCCCGTGGCCTCTAGATCGAAAAACCTAGTATTACGTCACCTTAAACTTGTAAGGCAATTAAATAGATTATGACGAAAAAACCGCAGTCAGACCTTTAAATTTCGAAATCTAAACGCGTTTCTTTGTATTTCATAAACATTGCGACTGATGTTGTTTTACTAACAATGTTGTGTGCTTTCAGAGTGGAGATGGAGTCCATGTCAGTGTTGGGCCGCGGTCGCCAAGAGCTCTCGCGGCACACACACACACTACAGAGCTTCTCCATCGATGGTGAGTTAACATTTTATCCGTAGAGAGAGACAGACTGTATTGGCCATAAGTGGAAAAAGGATTATATAATGGTAAAACTCATTGTGAAATAAAATAGGTAATAATCAATTATTTACATTAGACTGAATTAAATTATGCAAAAAATCTTGTGTGAAGACCAAAGCATATCCCAAAATGTCATGATATTAAGCAAGTCATTGTAATTGAAAAGTATCCCTAAAAAATCTCGCAGCTCTTCGTTCAACCTGGTTTGACTCGGCCATATCCATTATTTCGTTTTGTCCAGACAATAAATATCGTCTACTATTTGCCCCACTAGGTGTGCAGTACTGACGTCAGAGAGTAGACACAGCAATCCCTTTCTTTTGTCCACATTAAAAGGTATAGGAATGTGAGCGTGCGTGTTGCAAGTGTGTGCGTGCTGCGTGTACGCATTCGGCTCCGTTAACACGGGCAATTTGTTCGCATCTCCGTTGAATTTCTAGCAAAAACAGTTAACTTCACTGGCGGTTCTCACGCGACTAACGATTTCATTAATAATTGATGTACAGATTTACCTTCCGTCGAGAGAAGTCAGGTGAAGTTGACAAGTTGTTGAGGCAAGTTAATCGATGGATCATGCGAACAAATAGCGGCTCCGATAAAAACTAACGCTTAGAACCGACGGCTGCTGACAGCACGGCTTCATGCTCGAGCATCCGACGTCCGAGCGACCGCCATTCATGTTCATATCGACGATCATCTCACTTCATTGTCACGCTCTTAACGTGCAACATTAACACGCTTCAATATTCGTGTCCGAAGGTACCTCTAGACGAACGAGTCGTCTAAATATATCTTCTCTCTACTAAATCTCTAAATAAACAAGCTGCATTACCTTAACTAACTTTTCACTCGATTTGTCGTAGGAACCGGAGATTTGGTGTCGTCTCTGACGAGCACGTTCGACCAGAAGCTGCGCACGCTGAACAACTCTTCGCCGCTGGACGACGGCAGCATCCCGTACGCGGACGAGCCGGAGCCGGACGAGCTCGAGACCGAGGGCAAGTCCTCGTCGAGCTCCCCGTCCGAGCACAGCGAGCGCGAGGAGCGCGTGTCGCCCGCCGCGCGCGCGCAGGAGCTCAAGGCCGCGTGGCTCGCGCGCGACCTGCGCCACTCCTCCTCCTCCAGCGACGAGCCCGACGCGCGCTGGCCCCGCCCGCACGCGCCGCCGCCGCCGCAGGACGACGACGACTCGGAGAAGGAGAACTGCATCATTCCAAAAAAGAACGACGAGGCCCGCAGCACCGAGGACGAGAAGGACGTCGACACCCGCTCGCAGGTGTCCGAGACGATGCCCGACAACGACAAGACCATCGATCGGCTGCTCTACCCCTCCGCTTACAAAAACGGCCTGCGTCTCTCTAACCCGGAGTGCGTGAAGCGCAACAGCGCCGCGCTCGAAAACGACAGCGAAAAAGACGTGGACTGCTCCAAGCTGAAACGTTCCGAGTCTCTGAACAGGGATCCGGAGCGGAGCGAGGCGCGCGTGCTGCGCTCCGAGAGCCTCAACTGCCGCGTGGAGGCGCGCCTGCAGCGCTCCGAGTCGCTCAACAAGGGCGAGCGGCTGAGCAAGCTCGAGAAGGGCGAGTGGAACATCGTGCGGCGGCGCGAGGGCGCGTGGCGCTCCACCAAGCTGAAGCGCAAGAACGGCATGCCGGAGCGCGGCATCAAGCGGCGCCACACGGTGGGCGGCACCAAGGACTTCGACAAGGACGGCTGGAGCGCGCGCCACACGCGCACGTCGTCGCCCGACCTCAGCGCCGCGCCCGCCTGGCCGACGCCGCTCGTGCCGCCGCCGCGCCCGCCGCTCGAGAGCCACGTCTGACACGAGGCGCACTCGGCGTAAAGGACCGCCGCCTGCCCAAAGGGACCGCGACCGGGACCGGGACGCACCCGCCGCATGTCGTTTTCATCGAAGCTGCGGACTTTCGCAGGTCGAAATCGTTTTCGGGAACTGCGTCGGTTGTAAATTTATATTTTGTGGTGCACTAGCGTTCGGTAAAGACAGAAGTGAGGCCCCCGGCCGCGCTCGGCGCCGGCGGGGGCGGGTTTCGACAAGAACATTAGCCGTTTCTAGATATTTAATCGTCTATGGACTTAAATATCGAATGATGAATGGGCTTCGAAGTACATAGTTTCTTCGCTAACTGGACTCTACTATGGGTGCCTATTGTTCGGGTGGTGCTGTTTATTTTATACCTAAGTAGTTTTTTTTTCTAATGAAGTGGGTGAATCAAAAATTTGGGTACCGGAAATCAAGAAAATATATGTTTTAAAATCTGATTACATGCAGTACCTACCATATTTATATCTTCCACTGACAGGAACTTTCGCATCGAGAGAGGCTATTATTTTTATTCGACTCAATTGACTGAATAGATTAGGTCACAAAAATATCTAATTATATATACATATTATAGTATGAAATAAAAAGCTAATACTCAAAAGTCATTTACATTAATATTATATCGAAAAATCATGCATAAGTAATAAAAATATTCGAAACTTATATTGAAGTAACAAAGACATAAGTTAATATCGTATATGGGATATAGGACAACGTATTACTCATTGAAAAAATAATAATCGTACAGTGCAATACAAATTAGGTACTTGAATAGGAAAAATGTTTAAGGAAAGAAACAAATGAAGGCGAATGCCGTAACATCTAGCCGCCCTTCAACGATCAAGAACCAAACAAAGAAAACGGGGTTCTTAATCACAAAGGACGGCTAGCAGCGGCGGGCATTGGGACAGTGCCATGCTTAGTTTGATGGAGTGTAACATTTGGTGCTCCTGGCGTAGCTTATAAAATTATGGTGCGAACTGCTAAACGTGGCACTGTCCCAATAGAAAATTAAGCTCACTAAATAATGCCAAAGAATGATAAGGAAATCGTCAATTTTGAGAATGCGAGGAGCATATTAGAGTGAAGGCGCGACTCTGAAAGGAATGGAAGGAATATGTATCAACGAACTACTGAGTTACTCACCATATCGAGGCAATACGCACTGTACCTTGTAGCGTCGCTGCGCCCCCGACATACTTAATAGTACTCCCTGTGTAGATTTAGAACTACTCTGTACGGAGTTGTGGGGCGCTTGCAGACGCGTGATAGTGCAAACGAGCATAATACAACTAATATTAGTGCTAGTAGTAGATAGTACATACATACAATGAATGTTAATTAGATACTACGCCCAGGCGTACGTTAGTTTAAGTATATGTGCCCGACCGGGTGAACATGTGACCAGACTACTATAACACCACGTAACTTTAAGCATTATCGGTAAGAATTACATAATAGGTACTCGTCGAGTTATATTGATAGCGATTATTGGAAGGAATTATAAAAATAAATAAAAGCATACATCACCTACTTGCCTTTGCAATAGTTTTAGCGCATTTGACTTAATATGCACAATTCTCAGATTAAAATAGATTCTTTTAATACAGTTACCTAGTAGACTCGTCTCCTCTGTAACGAAATTATGTACCTAAACAAATATTTTAGATGACTATTGAAATTAGAAATTGTAAAACTTTGACTTAGTTTTTAAATATTACAAAGTGCGACTTGTATTGTAAATAGTGGATGCATTGTGTGTCTCCCTGGTCGCGGGTTGCACTGCAGTGGCTCTGGTGCACGTCAGCCGCCGCTGCGTTGCTGGCCGCGCAGGGAGACGCGGCACGTATAGCAGTAGCCGGGCCCGGGCCCGCCCGTATCGACTAACCGACGTAACACTCCTACAGTGATAATAATAAAAGTGATTCTCTAGCTTTGTATAAATTGTACATTTCTTTTTATGATTAATTTATATTAAATTTGTTATCGTAGCTTTGTTGAATGCAATTATTTTTTATTGTTTTGTTTATCAAAGAGAAGTATTTTAGGCTATATTCGATTGTTATTTATTTGCGAAAGCTGTAAAACGTGATTTGGCACAATTTCTTTTAAAATTGTAATTATATTTTGTAAATAATACATCGGCAAAATGATGTTTTAGACTTTCGTTCATTAACTATTTTGAAAATTTTATACCATCTTTACGTTAAGGCGATCTCAAGTTTGTTGAATGTTTGCAAAGCGTTCCTTTAAAGTTTTATTTGTAAATATATCTTTTAATGTAGGAACAGTGAATTTACTAATTGTAACTGCGTCATATTGTAAGTAGACGGTAGATGGCGGCAGGGGCGGGCCGGACCGGCCGGGTCCGGACCGGACGGACGGCGCCGCCCGGCGGTCCCGCCTGCTCGTTAGGTACATACATATAAAAGACATGTCTCGCTCGAGTGTCTGCTTGCAAGAGAATTGTATTCAAGTAATCTAATTCATGTCCTTCGTGTAATCAGCTATGAAATTCAAATAAACACCGTAAGACATTTCGCAAACGTGGTCTGATTCACGTTACAATATTCATTGTCATTGTGTATATTTTGGAGCAATGGAATAAAATACTGAATCAATTTAGAACTTTGTTTCCTTTCTACCCTGAGCAATTAAGCGTAGCAAAACGCTTGCACTGCGTGCTGCGTTTTGTAGTTTTTTACGCTGTAGCGCGTTGCAATGTTAAGTCGTCATAGTGTCGCAGTGCAAGGGTTATGTATTATGTAGGAAATCATCCCTGAAGAGCACTGAAGAGAGTGCAAAGGGGGGTGGAATTGAAAGAGTTAATGCATTGCCTAATAATTGAAGTACCTAAGCAATGCGCGAATTGATGATTGCTTTTAGCATTATCCAGGCGCTATACCTACCTACTTTAGCTGCCGTCACTAATTCCACGCAGACGGAAGTCGCGGGCCAAAGCTAGTAATAAATAAATATATATGGTTCATTTTAGTTAGAGATTTAAAAATGGTTATAATATCTACCATCTGATTATCAACTAGGGCTCAATATTCGTTTAACAGGTCGAATGGTGAATAATAACTATATGATTCGGAAACGCATTTACGTCCTTATTGTCATACATCCATGAAGACCATGAATAAAATGAGATCAAATGGACTCTTGTAGTGAGTGAAGTGGAAAACAAAGTTAATAAAATACATGAATAAAATGAGATCAAATGGACTCTTGTAGTGAGTGAAGTGGAAAACAAAGTTAATAAAATACATGAAATCAAAAGACAAAATAAGTTATCATTGTTTTATTAAGCAATCCACTGCGTACACTCATAAGTAATGTGTTCCTCATACCACTGCCACTTACAATTTTGTTAATATTATAGAAACAATTTTAAATATTTTGTACACTCAGCTTCACTAACACAAATATGGAACTCGCATTTAGCTCAGTTTTTCGCCCACTAAGAACTGGAATTTCAATATATTACAATCACCTCATATTCAGTCTGGACCAAAACTTCAATTGTAACTCAAATAAAGTCATAATTTCACCGAATATCGTACGTGGAACTTAAAATCTGAGCTAATTCGATATAAGGACAAAACATAAGTTGTATTAAAAACAATTAAAATTGTTATTAGATCATTACAGCATCATAGCAGTCTGAATACATCCAAACAGTAAAAGTCACGTTCATACGAAGCCATCCCAATTGCCTACATATGATCACACGCATTTGAACTTGTCAGTCGAATCATTTAACTAAACTAACAACTATTTACTGAATATTGACTATATATTCTGATCGGAAATACCGTGACGGACGATAATTTTGTCAAGTTTTTTGTTATTATTATTCCTACTGCATTCCGCACAGTTATATGTATATACTTTAGTACGTAAAGTCAGGAGGAAACGTGCTAAACGATGGCTATAATTGTAACATTCAAATTATTCTTATTACCAAAAATTTGACAAAACTTTTGGCCTTAAAATAGCTACTTATTTCAATGAACCTTTAGTGCTACGCAGTTCTTTAGTTAAAAATGCGAAGTTCATACAATTGCTACTAAACGCAATTAGCAAATGTATGAACTCGCACTAAATACTAATCAATGTGTAAACATGCCCTAATATTTCTTGTGTATAAAAAGTAGCGACCGATGAAATCTAATTTGTATGGACAACTTTAATTGAGCGTTTTGAGAACTGTTGGTCGCTAACTGAACAATGAACCAATACTGTACTGTTCAGATGTTCTACACACAATAAAACAGATATTCTAAAAGATGTTATCAATTTACGAGGACCTTCAGACTCTTGTCAAGTGAATTTTGGTACACAATGTTGTAGACGCCAATTAATATGATTAATAATATTTCTTAAAATTTTACATTAATTATGTTTCACACTAAATTGCAATTAGACCTATTATATATCTAAAGAAAACTTGCGAAGGACCCAAATTAAATAAACATTTGGGATACAAGCAATAGGGCCACAGTTAAAATATCAATTGTCTATCTAGCCATTTAATATAACAAATACCATCAATCATTTTCGGACATTCACCATTTTAATATTCAGTATATATTCAAATACATATATTAAATTCGTATTATTAAAAATATATAATCAACTTTACTAGAATCATATTGAAATACTATTCAATTAGAATAAACAGAGATCGTTTACAATTTTGAGTCTTCTGACAAATGCCCATAACAAAATATTTATTTTCGCCACACATCGCGCAGTCTTAGCTCCGTCGAGTAAACTCATACAAAATACACTATAATACCGTGAATCACTAGTCATCGATAACGACGATTCATACTTATATTAACCTATTGAGTACGTACCGCAAACGCACGACCTTAACTAACGAGGGAAAGCAAAGAATGAGATGGTATGTAGCAAGTCACCCGAGGCGACTAACGATACCATTCGTTTATAATGATTACTTCGCTCTAACAGCTAACTGTCAGGCGGTCGTCTTTAAAATGCTATCTGAAATGCAAGAATAGTCTTGAACACTGTTATCAAAGCCTGAGTATTAACTGACACGAGATTTGTATCGATATCGATTAGAAATTCGGAAACAAGCGATACCGTCTGTATATGAAACATACTTCCACGAAAGAAAGCATCACTACAGAAAACCATCAACAAAACAAACCCACGCACGCTACAGATAAATTGTTTTCCATCGTACTTTCTCGGAAACGTTCGTTTTGTCATGCTACTTCATTCAACCTCAGTACTTTATGTACCGAGACTGACTGAAATAGCAAGACACGTTCGTACGTTTCCGTGAAAATACGACGGAAAATAATTATGCACTATATGTACACGGTCATTTCACTCATTTCACATTAGGCGTAGATACATGGAGCGCATTGGGCTTAGTGTACACCATCAATCTTTAGCTGCGTAGCTCTTCTTGCTAATATACAAGTAAAATTGGCAGCGCGGCTACTGCAAACCTAGAATACCGTAGTATTACATGGTGCAGCATCAATCGAACAATCAATCATTATTTTAAGAATATTGATCTAATTCAATTCCGAGCTATTGGGTAATTAAATCAACTCCAAATAGCAAATCTATAATAATATTACCTTTATTATCTTATCGATTTGCTATTTTTAGCATTACCGGGTCGTCTTGTAACTAGGGCATGCAGTACCGGTACCGGTACCAAGAATTTCATTTCCCGGTTCTGGGCATGGCCGGAACCGGGATTCCCGGTACTTCCCGGTTCTCAAGGCATCTTTTGATTACTTTATAAGAAATGGTTTGTGTTAGCGTACAATCTTTATGAATGACTTATTTTCATGTAAATGATTGCATATAAATTAATAAATGACTTATTTTATTGGCGTTCCAACCTATTTTACGAAACTAACCGGCACCTTTTGCCTCCGCCTGGGCCGAGCCACACGGCTGTAGCGTAGTCGATGCACTCAGCACTATGACGGCATGGCCTGCCTGCACGAATGCCTACTTTACTAGGATAGTTTGTCGGGTTATATGGGTCCCCCGTTTCATAGCACCATTATTAAATGTTATATAATGTCCCAAGCTAAAGTACTAAAACATTACTACTATTGAAATGGGAATAAATAGGCATATGATGAGAACCGGGAAGTACCGGTACCGGGTCTTCAGTACCGGTTCTTTTGACACTAAAATTCCCGGAAATTCCCGGGAATATGAGAACCGGGAATTCCCGGGAGCATGCCCTACTTGTAACTCTCCACGCCACCTGTGCGTATTCGTTCCACTAAATTCTAATATCTATAAAGGGTACTTAGAACGATCAAGAATCTGGATATTTTTGTATATGTACAAACCCCTATTCCTGAGGGTTTACAATTTTATTTAAAATAACTGGGAAGTACCCTCTATGAGTACAAAATTCACAGCACGGTTGCGGGCGCTAAGGCGGGTTGTTAACAAAACAACGCTAAGAATTTGATTGATAGCGCCTCAATTACAGTTTTTCTTTACTCTTTTACTATTTATTCGAATAGAAAATTGCGGGTTAGGTTGAATAAACGCCAATTTTAACCCTCATAGGCTGCTAAAATACTCAAACAGCGGGAGAAAATCTACCCACCGCTTTCGAATCGAAATCGATATTGTTCAATAAGCCGCGATTTGTTTGATAGGCAGACGTCCTAGCCTAACAACGCTATAGACTCATAGGCATATAAATCGAATTGCTGTCGAGAAAAAACTACCCACCTCTTTCTAAACTATGCAGCGTGCAAGAGATGGTTGTCGCTTGGCAGAATTACCAGCCTCATTAGAAGCCTGTGCTGGTACTCGCGGCCGCGACGACGCCACCGACGCGGCGTGGCGTGCCGCGACTGTCACTGCGACGAGATCGACAGACTATTTAGGGCTGATTTATACGACGCGCGTAAACGCATGCGATTTTAGTTACACCGCAGACTGTTGGTAACGTCCAATTTATGCGACCGATCAAAACCCGCAATGTAATGAAACTCGTATGCGAATTCCCGGATCGTCTAAATGAGCCCTTAGGAAGATGTCGAAGAGATATCAAGGATTAATTTATCTGTTGTGAGACGTCACATCAGTCAGTGCTGGTACTCTCGGCCGCGGCGGCGCCACGGGTGCCGTCACTCGGCGTCGGCGTCCTTGTGCGGCGGCGGGCACCACGGCGCCACGGGCGGCGTCGCCGGCCGCGCCTCGCACGGCGACGAGATCGACAGGCTGTTCAGGAGGATGTCGAAGATCGTGTCCTGGATACGAAATAAGAAATTGTAGACAAGAGCATAAAGGAGCATTCCACGGGCTCTCCCGTACAAACGCATTTTAATTCCCGTGTTGCGACTTTTTTTTTGGGCAGTTAAAGCAGGCCATTATTTTTCGGTGCATATTTTTGACCATTTGTCATAGATAAGGAAACTCTTATACCTGCAAATCTTCAGAAAATTCGCATTTGTACGGGACAAACGGTAGACAATTTCATGGAATACTTCAAAACGAAACATGTTATACAAGTCTATATCGGTTCCAACAAATAACCCCTTGACCGTCAAAGACTTCAACTGACGGGCGCGATTACAGGCCAACATCAACCTTCGTGCATTCCGACGAGAGTCGCGATGACGCGTTGCACACGATAGGTGTGGCGTTTCTTTGAACGGTCTGAAGTCAGATGGGAGTCGAATAACTCATTCGGGAGCACATTGTAGTTGGATGGAGAAAGAGAAAAAGTTTTGGACTCTACTGCTAATGGGTTAATATGTACATGATTTTATACTAGAGTAGCGGTCGGCAACAAGCGGCCCGCGAGACTCCCTGGTTATTTTGTATGTAATATAGACACACGACAATGTCTGATAAAGTCATAAATATTAACAAAGTGCGGCCCGCGTTAACTTCGTTAAAAAAAGATATGGCCTTTGGCTGCTAAAAGGTTGCCGACCGCTGTACTAGAGCATAAAAAAACATTTTAGCCAAGTTACACACGATTATCGAAAGTTGCGAAAGTGACTCACATTATAGTCAAGCATAGAGTCGACGTTAGTGACTATTTCCGTGGGAGACGCGACGCACGGCCAGCTGTAGTCGCTGCTCGCGGGCGAGGGCTGGGCGCGCTCGGGCGTGCCCGGCGGACTCAGGAAACATCCCACCGCTCCTGCAATAGAATAGAATGTAAGTTATCAGGTATACATACCCAATATTGTCAAAATGCTAAATTTTCATAGAAGCCAGTATGGATTAGTGGAAGTGGGAATGCATATGTTTTTGTACATAGTCATAAAGAACCGCGCCGAAACCAAATGTTGTTTGTAGAGGTATATCTTTACCGCAAGTCGGTCTCGAGTCGGCGACGCGGTGCAGCTGGGCGGGCGAGGCGGGCGGGCGCGGCGGGCGGCGGGCGCGCGGCGCGGCGCGGCGCCGCGCGCCCGAGGCGGGGGCGGCGAGGGCGGCGGGGCCCCAAGCCGCGCCGGCGCCGCGCAAGTGCGCCCAGTTGCGCTTCGTCGACGTGTCCGATGTTGGGACGGGGTCCGTAAATTCAGACGTGGGCTTTGGACCTGGAAAAGGAATCTTTATTACGATCTCGTACATTGTAATTTACATTAAATAGGTGAATTTGCCGTGGCTACGGTCTCCTGGGTCACTCTTAAAATCCTAATTTTTTCGTATTTAAATGAACCGAACTTGATTTTTTGGTAGTTTTAAGACCTTCCCGATTCCATAATGGGACACCTAATAAGCACGTTTTAGAACATGGTACAACAGTTCTTCTAACAAACTATGCAACTATTGTCTCCTGGCTGATGGGACAAAATAACAACAAGAAATAGGTGATCGACCCTAATACACAACTCACTATGTTTAGACTAGGCCAGGCCGTTCATCCGCATCAGGTTGAGCAGCAACATGTCCGTGGCCTGGTCGTCCTGGCGCGCCTCGGACACGCCGTGCACGGCGCACAGCAGCCGGCTGATGATGTCCGAGCTGGCGGCGGACGGAGTTTCACGATCCCCCAACTTTGCTCAAAGATAGTAAACTGTGTTATATAGTCTAGGTGTACTGATACACAACTCACTATGTTTAGACTAGGCCAGGCCGTTCATCCGCATCAGGTTGAGCAGCAGCATCTCGGTGGCCTGGTCGTCCTGGCGCGCCTCGGGCACGCCGTGCACGACGCACAGCAGCCGGCTGATGATGTCCGAGCTGTCCCCCGACTTTACTCAAACGATACTAAACTGTATCATATTGTCTAGGTGTACTGATACACAACTCACTATGTTTAGACTTGGCCAGGCCGTTCATCCGCATCAGGTTGAGCAGCAGCATGTCCGTGGCCTGGTCGTCCTGGCGCGCCTCGGGCACGCCGTGCACGGCGCACAGCAGCCGGCTGATGATGTCCGAGCTGGCGGCGGACGGAGTTCCACTGTCCCCCGACTTTACTCAAACGATAGAACTGTATTATAATCTAGGTGTACTGATACACAACTCACTATGTTTAGACTTGGCCAGGCCGTTCATCCGCATCAGGTTGAGCAGCAGCATGTCCGTGGCCTGGTCGTCCTGGCGCGCCTCGGGCACGCCGTGCACGGCGCACAGCAGCCGGCTGATGATGTCCGAACTGGCGGCGGACGGAGTTCCACTGTCCCCCGACTTTACTCAAACGATAGAACTGTATTATAATCTAGGTGTACTGATACACAACTCACTATGTTTAGACTTGGCCAGGCCGTTCATCCGCATCAGGTTGAGCAGCAGCATGTCCGTGGCCTGGTCGTCCTGGCGCGCCTCGGACACGCCGTGCACGGCGCACAGCAGCCGGCTGATGATGTCCGAGCTGGCGGCGGACGGAGTTCCACTGTCCCCCGACTTTATTCAAACGATAGAACTGTATTATAATCTAGGTGTACTGATACACAACTCACTATGTTTAGACTTGGCCAGGCCGTTCATCCGCATCAGGTTGAGCAGCAGCATGTCCGTGGCCTGGTCGTCCTGGCGCGCCTCGGGCACGCCGTGCACGGCGCACAGCAGCCGGCTGATGATGTCCGAGCTGGCGGCGGACGGAGTTCCACTGTCCCCCGACTTTACTCAAACGATAGAACTGTATTATAATCTAGGTGTACTGATACACAACTCACTATGTTTAGACTTGGCCAGGCCGTTCATCCGCATCAGGTTGAGCAGCAGCATGTCCGTGGCCTGGTCGTCCTGGCGCGCCTCGGGCACGCCGTGCACGGCGCACAGCAGCCGGCTGATGATGTCCGAGCTGGCGGCGGACGGAGTTCCACTGTCCCCCGACTTTACTCAAACGATAGAACTGTATTATAATCTAGGTGTACTGATACACAACTCACTATGTTTAGACTTGGCCAGGCCGTTCATCCGCATCAGGTTGAGCAGCAGCATGTCCGTGGCCTGGTCGTCCTGGCGCGCCTCGGGCACGCCGTGCACGGCGCACAGCAGCCGGCTGATGATGTCCGAGCTGGCGGCGGACGGCAGCGCGCACGCGCCTTCGATATCGTTCTCACCTGCACAGATACGACCAATAAGGAAATAATACGAAAACCAGTAATAATAAGAGGTTAATCAGGACAAAGGCAGGGTAGGGCTTATTGGACAGAAAGGATCCTGCAAACGTTTAAAATTAATATCAATGTAATTGCTACTTAATTGCTACCCATGAGCTCCATCATCCGGCACATGGAGATGGTGGGAAAAGTTCTTGAGTAGTTGACGGAACTTTCCTAGGGACCATTGTACAAAATATCCCAAAGTCCCAAAATATCCCAAGGTCGAAGTGTATCCGTAAGGGCCCCCGAAAACGATAACATAAGATAATATCAATGCAACAGATGTAGGTAGGTATACAACCATTTACAAAAATTCAAACTTGCCCATGGTTCCAAAATAAATTGCATATAGGCAGTTCTTCGAAAAAAAACTCGCATCTTGTTCTGTCAATCAAAAGAAAAATGTGGTATCTATGTACGGGATGCATACAGAGTTACTTCCTCTCAATTTTAAGTAGTGTGAGATACGAGATTTTTTCAAAATAGTGCAGATATACAGGTAATAATAATGTAATTTTATGAGAATATTATACAAGCCTAACGGAAGAAATTAATTAAATAAAGTATACTCGTATCTAATAAGTACACTCCCCTGTAATTAACCTTTTGGCCGCCGGACCTAGTCCGCAAAGACGCTCACTCACACGCCAGAGCAAATTTTAAGTAAACAACTAATAAAAAGTTTAGGGATTGCAAATAGTGATATCGATATTTACAATATTATGGTAAAAATCTTTTTAATTTAGCTTTGTTCTTATCCTGTTTTAATTTCATTCCAAATTGCCAAAATTAAACATATGTTTTACACCCGAAAATGTTTAAAATATAGGGATTTAACATAAAAAACAACCACTAAACAATGTCGATTCAAGACGTGATATCACCGCACTAGGCTGTACGAGAAGTCTTTTATACAAGACAACGGCGCCCATGGACTGCCCGCAATGCAGACCGACAAGGACTGTTTCCGCGCGGATCAAGTAATAATAGTTTCTAGGTCAACGGCGTAAGCGCTTGTCGGTACGTAAACTTTATTGGCGTAACGTTAAAGCTGCGCATCATGTGTCGATAAAGTCAATATACCGGAACTGTTTTAGTGAAAATTACACGTGGGTTGAATTTTTAATGAGTGAAGATATTATTCCGGAATTAGAATCTATCATTATAATTTCAGTTTGGTTTACATTAATCTATAGGTAAACTCTTATCAAAAAAACGTTCAACGACTTGTTACAAAAAAATTACACATTAACTTCAATGTTATAACAATAAAAGTAAAGTCTGATAAACAGGTATGTCTCTGTACCACACTTGTGCGAAGCGGTCGCTGCGGTGTATCCCTTCCCACTAAGCTATAAAATAACATCAATTATTTTTTTTATTTATCTCTTCTGCAATTAAATAGTCCACAATCTACAATGGCAAATTTACTTGTCTGACTCTACTTTATAGAGCTAAAGATTATAATTAATTATAGCTTCCATAATAATCAAATTACATCAAAATCGATTCAGTGGTTAGAGCGTGATGACTTGACATACATACAGACCGACAGACAGATTAACTTACAAAATATTGAAATCATTGGTAGGATTATTAACTATACGTAATAAGATAATTAAAAACTTAGTCAAACATATTTGGAGCATCCTGTACTCGGGCGAGTGCAGGCTGGTCGGCAGAACAATAGGATAAGGAAAAAAATTTATTTATTTAGCGCTCAGTGCAGTGGGGTCGGTTGTTGTAATTTAAATGATAGATTAGATTAATATTCATTAAAACGGAATTATTTATTGATAAAAACAAAGAAAGGAATAAACAAACATAATAAAACTTACAAAACTAAAGATAACAAATTTGCCCCAGGTCGCCGTCAACGGGCAAGGTGCCCAGAAGGCTGGCCGTATTTCCCCGCTGTATAGCGATGCTAATACGCTGGGCGAAATAGTGGCCAGCCCTCTGGTCACCAGAAGCCTCTATTAAGCGCGCCGACAAGTCTTTGTACAGTCGACGCGCACTTGGCCCCCACGGCCCCAAAGTTTCGACACCAAACGCCGCAAATATGTAGCTGCTTCCCAGAGCGGCATACTTGCGGCGCTTGAGGCTTTCGGCTGAGGAAGCCGCAGCGCCAGCAGAATCTTTGGTGCTTGGAACATGGGACGGTGCCAGGGTATCAACGCAAGTAGCGTCCCAAACTAGCGGCCGACCCATGCTCCAAGGCACCAGTGTCATTCCGTCGGGTCTCTTGCCGTCATCCCTGGCCAGACCGCTGGGCTCGAGGACTGCAGGTACTTTGGCACTAACAAGAGCCCGACGGAGGACATCATTTATACTGGCATGGCGGGGAATCCTGCCAGCGCTTCGAGCACATGAGAGGCATAGATTAGATTAAATTGAGCATGTTATGAATATGTAAGTAGTTTCTTAAGTTGTTGTTAAAAGATATTTTATTGTTGTATAAAATCTACCGCGGATGGAGTATCGAGACAAACCTTACTGGTTTAACGATACTTTTGTAATTAAGCTTAGATATTGTGTTGTAATTACCTGAAAAAAAAAAAAAAGAAGCTACCTGAACTTTAAATATAGTTATGCCTATCTGACTCTCGTTCTACGTATTCTAGTAAGTAGTTACCTACTATTCGTTGAAAAAAATTGGCGATTAACAAGTGTTCAAATACTTAGATAAAAACATATTTCTGACTTTATATTTACTTTAAAAATTCCCATATCGAGTTAACATTCCCATCCCTAGCTGTCTTTTATACAAGACAACGGCGACGAGGAACATGAAAAATGTTGAAAATTGGAGCAATTTTTTTAAATGCCTTATTATAAAAGAAGGGATTTATATAGCGGCTTAAAATGCAAATAAATGAAAAAACAAAGACCTTAAATATGAACACGAGTGTAAATGAAATTGCAATTGTTATTATTTTCACATTAACTCAGTGGTTGAATTTGTGTCTTGTATACAAGACGACGGCGCCAGGGTATCGTTCTATCGTTGACTTCTATACCGGACAACGGCGGTCAAAGGGTTAAGGCCACAAAAATATCTGACACGGTCTTATTTGTAGCGCAATAAGAGCATGTCACATATCAGTTACAGGTGAATGTACATAAAACTATGAAATAAATAAGAAACCATTAAATAATACTCACTAGCAACTTAGGTACTTTAGGCGTAGCTAATAAAATAAAACTAATATGTTATTATTATTGTATTTATAACATTAACGGTATTTATCACCACTTGGAAATAATAACTAATTAATTACTATCCAACACATATCATCAAATAGCTTTAATTCTATGGTTCGGATAGTCTGATATATTTGTAGGGCTTTTTTATCAAAAAATATGTACCCTGTAAATCTTGTAATATGCTTAAGGGTGGTATTCCATCTGTCCAATGTGTATTTTGTCTCATATTTTGCTTAATAAGAGAGTGGGACGCACTGACATTGGACAATGATATTGGACAAATGGGTGGTAACCCTAAGCAATGATAAATGCTAGTAAATATTTCACCTTGCCGTGTAAAGAAAAGGGTTTAAAATAGTTCGGCATTCATCAGCGCGTGAAATTAGAACTCATACAGACTTTTTTAATTATAAAAATATAAAAAACATTTATATTAACACATTCCATTCAATATAGGTCTTTAATACAATAAGTGTCACTTGCACCTTTCCACTAACCCGGGGCTAACCGGTTAAACCTGGAGTTACCATGGTTACCAGTACAATTTGATACTGGGTCAACAGTTTAACTGGTTAACCCCGGGTTAGTGGGATGGTGCAAGTGGCCCTAATTCGTGAGAAACTTTTATGTATTGATAAATCTTCTACCGAAATTATTGAATACTTTGATTTTTAACTAAAATCGTTTAAATTTGTAATAAGTATTCGAAATTAAAAATTCTAATCATAACATAACACAGCGACCTCTCCTTCACTTTTGCTTGCTAATACAATAATACAGTAACATTATACATTTTGCGTTTGCGTCAAATCCGGTAGTTCTGATTTTTTGCAGGCTTGTTTATGATGTTGGCCCAATGAATAATCCAAGTTTGTGACCTCGAGCGCCGAACGCAACTTTGTCAAAAATCGAATAAACCGCAATTTATTTTAGATTTGGGCGATTATAACCCTTAAGTACTAGTTTTTGATAGTAACTTCCTAGGGCGTTTTTAAAGTAGACTAAATTTGCTACGATACGACACTAGAATTGTCTCTACATCTAATATTTTTCGAGATAAAGCCTTTCAAAATTTTATAATTTTACATCAGTTCTTAGGTATAATATAAGGATTAGGTAGGTAATTTATATGGAATTCATCACCCCCACATTATACAAAATATTTATTTTCGATAAAAAAAATGTATGAGTGCCTATTTTAAAAAAATATTTTTTTTTTGGAAAATAAATGTTTTGTACCTTTACCTTTTAAAAGTTTTTTACCTTTTTTACCTACCTAACCCTCATATTATATCTAAGAACTGATGTAAAATTTTGAAAGGCTTTATTCGAAAAATATTAGATGTAGAGACAATTCTAGTGTCTTATCGTAGCAAATTTAGTCTACTTTAAAAACGCCCTGGGAAGTTACTATCAAAAACTAGTACTTTAGGGTTATAATCGCCTAAATCGAAAAAAATTGCGGTTTTTTCGATTTTTGACAAAGTTGCGTTCGGCGCTCGAGGTCACAAACTTGGATTATTCATTGGGCCAACATCATAAACAAGTCTGCAAAAAATCAGAACTACCGGATTTGACGCAAAAGAGCCAGGTTACAAAATTCGACAAAGTTACTGGATTACAATTTTTGAATCGATTTTAATAACAAAACTTTGTTTCACTCCGTACCGAGGAGTGTCATCATCATCATGTCGAGCGTTTTTCGACTTAAAATACGTGAGTGACCCGTTCTTATTTATTTAATGCGTTGAATCGAATGTTAAAATGTATAATCAATTATATTGCCAGATAATATTGATCGGACTATAACTGCTAATTATAAGTACTTCTATTTAGGTGGCGTTACACATTTACCAAACCTCTGCTAACAAATAACGTAGTGTACCTATCTCCCTATTCATCTCACCTCTCCACCGTATACACGGTGTAACATGAGGAAACCGAATAATTTTAACCACGCATTTCTGAGGTCAAAAGAAGTAAAAAATGTAATATGAGTTTAGGTCAATTTCGCCAAAAAAAATTTTTTTTTGTTTTGTTTTTGCCATTTTTTTTATGTATTTGTACATAAAAAATAAATGTTATTGGTAAACTTGTCACTTAAAATTGATTTTTACATATTTTTTTCGTTGAAACTACTTTTTGCAAAGTGTTACTTGTCACTTTTTGACATCTATCAATAAGGATATTTAGACTACGTCCCATAGCAGCAACATCACCATCAAAAAGGCCTTTTACACTATGTAACAATAAAAACTTGTTTTTTTTTTATTAATAATATCTCTGAAACTAGACGAATATCAAAAAAGTTTATAGGACATTTTTGTCTCTAAATATGATCAGGAATACGCTGTTAAAATTATTCGGTTTACTCATGTTACACCGTGTATAATGAGTATTATGACATATACTTGGTCAACCAAATCTTGTCAGTAGTAAAAGGCGGCAAAGAAAAATCGCGGGTTAGCAACATTATTTTCGAATAATTCCAAAATCGCATGTCATCTGTGTTTTATCTGTGGAATGTGGATCGTGAATGACAGCCATCTTGTTTGTTTACATTGTAAATCGTTGCTATTTCAAGAGAAATTCCTGCCGTCACCATTAAATACCAATATATTAAATGAGATTGTGCATGAACTTAAGCAAGTCAAGGATTTGTAAAATTTGAGGTTATATAATTATATGTTTTGGTTCGATGTACATTGCTGCTTTTCTTAGCGCAATAATACTGCTCTTTGCGTGTTGCCCTATTTCATTTTGCTGTACATTGCTACTGACATACTTTGCTTGACAGACTATACAGGGCGTCCCACGGTGATGCCACATGGAGGGAAAGTACCTTAAATATCATAGATAGCATATTTTGCTGAAAGAAGACTTCATTTTATTTTTAAAACTTAGTAAAGTTGCATTCATACTTTTTTAATTTTTTTTGAAAAAAAAATGTATGGAAAAAAATTATCGCGTCATTGGAGGAAAAGTACCTTAATTGTTGTAAATGAACATCTTACTGAAAGAAGACATTATTTCGATTTAAAAAAATTTCACATCAAATTAAAAAAAAAATGGTCTTCCTTTTGTTTCCAACACTATGTTATTTGGCAAAAAAATAATTCTCACATTGAAGCCTTTCGATCGGTATGACAAAGCTACAAGGTATTTTTTTTTTCGTGTAGCGGGTTCGATTCCCGGTTTAACCATGAAATTATTTAAAATGCAATTCAACTTGTTTTTTTAAATCGAAATAATGTCTTCTTTCAGTAAGATGTTCATTTACAACAATTAAGGTACTTTTCCTCCAATGACGCGATAATTTTTTTCCATACATTTTTTTTTCAAAAAAAATTAAAAAAGTATGAATGCAACTTTACTAAGTTTTAAAAATAAAATGAAGTCTTCTTTCAGCAAAATATGCTATCTATGATATTTAAGGTACTTTCCCTCCATGTGGCATCGCCGTGGGACGCCCTGTATATATAACTCCAGGGTACAGCTTTAGCTTTCTATTGACCGTGGCATTTAGCGCACTCTACGCAAACTTTTTTTTTTCTCTGACGAGGCTTGGCAATCGTGTAGCTTCGGGATGTTATTTAACCCCTCAACTCCAGCACTTCCAGATGAAACCTCTAACTCCCAGGCGTTGCTTACGTTTGAAACATCCGTAACGATATTATAAGTGCGAAACTCTATTTGTCAAGAAACAAATTTTCTGCCCTTATAGTTCAGAACCAATTAGATAAAATTTGGTATGAATATAGTTTGACTCCAGGCAAAGGAAACAAGATAGTTTTTATCCCGGAAATCAGGGGTTCTTTAATAGGTCAGGAAATGAATGCTCAAAAAACGTTGTAGAGGGAAATGCTAGGAACTCAATTTTTGACTCCGTAACTTAACGGAGTCAAAAATTATGTTCCTAGCATTTCCCTCCATATCTTCTTATTGCTTGGCCTATAAGAGGTTGAAAATGAGAGTGGAACTTACTATAATAGTGATATGAAAGTACTGATTATACGCAGACGAAGCCGCGGGTAGAAGCTAGATTACTCTGAACAGGGTATTTGATTACTAGTCATATCAGTTTCTTTTTCGAACTGTCAAAACGATTTAGCTACTATAGAATTTATATAAAGCACTAGCATGTGACGTCACGATCAAATTACCTACTCTTTACAGTTTTATTTGGGTTTTAAAATAGAAAATATGTCTAAAAATAGCTGCTTCTGGTGCTTTATTTCTTGCATGGTGTAAAATAATTTATTATAAATACAGTCAAATACCCTATTCGCTGTCACAGTCACGATATCGGCCTGCCTGCCTTTGATTTAGTAATAGTGGGAGTTGAGGGGTTGTAGTGTGTCTCTGTCTATTGGTCTTGCTGCGGGCGCTGGCGGCGCGCGCTGTAGGGCTGCGCGCGGCGGCGGTGGCGGTACGCGCAGTACACGCGGCGCGGCTGCTCCGCGCACCAGCTGCACGACGTGCCCGTGCCCGACGACACGTCTGGAGGGGAGGGGAGGAAGGAAGGTTACGGGTTAGGGCTCATTTAGACGATGCGGGTTTTGACCGGTCGGTTGAATTGGACGTAGCCAACAGTCCGCAATGTAACTAAAATTGCATGCGAGTTCGCGCGCCGTCTAAATCAACCCTTAAGGAGGCTACAATGATTCCACCGGTTACTCCCCTCCGCGCTCCTTAAGTATACACGGTGTAACATGAGTAAACCGAATAATTTTAACAGCGTATTCCTGATCATATTTAGAGACTAAAATGTCCTATAAACTTTTTTGAAATTCGCCTAGTTTCAGAGATATTATTAATTAAAAAAAAAACAAGTTTTTATTGTTACATAGTGTTAAAGGCCTTTTTATGGTGATGTTGCTGCTATGGGACGTAGTCTAAATATCCTTATTGATAGATGTCAAAAAGTGACAAGTAACACTTTGCAAAAAGTAGGTTCTACGAAAAACAAATGTAGAAATCAATTTTAAGTGACAAGTTTACCAATAACAGTTATTTTTTATGTACAAATACATTCAAAAAATTGAAAAGACAAAACAAAAAGAATTTTTTTTTTGGCGAAATTGACCTAAACTCATATTACATTTTTTACTTCTTTTGACCTCAGAAATGCGTGGTTAAAATTATTCGGTTTCCTCATGTTACACCGTGTATAGATAGTCTAGTAGTAGATAGTAAGACGAAATGGGACAACGTCACGTGGCCGCGCTCCATACAAACGTATACTTCGTTTTTTTTCGCATTAGAAATTAGGTAAGCAATCTTGATGTGTCTTTTAATTGAAAAAGACATTTTAAAAATAAGTTACGGCAAATACGTAACAATTATGAATCTAATACGATCATTTATATTCTCCTGCTTTCATAAGTAATAGTTTTTGATTTTTAAAAAGCGTTTTTCAATTAAAAGACTTGCCAAAATCGCTTACCTTCTTTCAAGTTCTTTCTAATTCTAAAAAAAACGAACTATAGTCTCCATAACCCTTTCTGGATATTATTGTTACACCTTTTATTTAAAATGAGGAAATTTATCGAACGTTTAGTTTTCTTAAAAAAATGTATTTCTTTATCTGAACTCGTATCGCCGCCTGGATTCACGACCATTACAGCCCGTTCAATATTACCTGGCAAATTTCGGCTTACATGTAAACAATGATGTACATATTTCAAAAATAAATAAATCTAATGAATTAAGCCTATCATAATAGAACGACTTTTAAAAATATAGTGGAGCATACGCGATGAGCGAAGTGAGGAACCGGGAGATTCATTTGGGTTATTGTTGCGTTGTGGGTATAGATCGGACAAGGATGAGGGTTTTAATTCTTTCGGATTTCTAATGGGATGGTTTTGGTTATGGGCTAAAATATACATAATCTCGGGTTAAGATAGAAATAAACCGGGGACGGAATACATACAAACCTGAAATTACCTAAAGAGGTACAGTCAGCCAAGAAAGTGGTCTACCACTTTTCGACTCTATCAATCAGATGATACAAATACTCTCAACTAATGAGGTGTTAAACTCTTACCCTCTTATTCATAAACGTCAACGTTTATCCTTATCTGTCATTTTGACTTACGTATTTGTAAGAAAAGGATAAAACATCAACTAAATCAGGCCCGTAGTTCTATGCATAAGGGGGTTAAAGGTGTTCTTACCCGACATGGTTTCCTCGTCGACGTCGTTCTCTTCGTTGGAGTTGTCGTCGGCGTGGCACGGGTTGTTCTCATCCGTGAACACATCCAGCTCGCTGAACATCAGGTCCTATGGCAAACATATGCAGAGTAAGTTAAAGGGCTTTCCTAGTAATCTTATCCCTAATCTCTATTGACTCACCATCAAGGTTTTCGTATCAACCGGCTAACAAAATTTTGCGTGAAAAGAACAATAACAAATTAAAAAAATGTGTACGTAAGGTAGGTTCACAAGTCTGAATGTTTCTGAGCCGTTCGTCATACAACTGAGCAATCAGAATGTTTAAGACAAGTGTGAGGCAACGCTTTCTGAATAAGGAATTAGAATTTCGGACGTGTGTAGCCGGCCTTATAGTTTACTGAAAAACAACTGAAATCGACTGTTTGCAGATGTTATGTGTAGGATAATAGCTATTCGGTATATAAGACGGATAAATGAGATAGCGGACTCAATCCCAGCAAGCACCCAATGTTTGCGCCGCCCGCTCCGAGCAACTCGATCAAAATGTATAGACTTGAATGAAGCCCCCCGCCCCGCTGCCCGCAGGCGTCATGCCCGATGTGTAACAGTATTAAAGTAAAAATCCTATTGGTAATTGACATTGGCGGCCACGACACGGCCGACGTATGTGTCACCGTTTATGACGGAGGCAGAGTACACGGTTATCACACTTGTTACTGACCCCGGCGTCGCTGCTGGACTCGGAGGCGAGCGGCTGCTGGGGCGGCTCGCGCGGCTCGCGGGGCTCGGGCGCCGGCGCCGGCTCGGGGCCCGCGCACGCGTTCAGCTCCGGCGACGACATGGACGCGCACAGCGCCGTCTCCGTGTGGGGAGCCTCCGACACCGGCACCGAGGCCACTGCTGTAATACAACGCTTATTATAGAATTTATAGAAAATCTTTTTCTTTACACACTTAGCTTCACTGCCTATATTTGTTTCTTTGTATACTCGTATGTCATTGTAATCTTGTAACTTAAATTTGAACCACTTCCTAATATCAAATCCAGATGGAATTTGGAGTACTTGCGTAATTCCGAAGACAATGCAATAATATGCTAACACGGAGCTGGTCGTCTCGCAGTATTAGTTGACTGTTGAAAATGCATTCAGCGACAACAGCAATATCATCTATCAAAAGTATTTTTTTTTTATCATAAAAACTTATTTCAGATCAGGCGGTTGTAAAATGTTCTCGCTCATAGTCCTTGACAGTTAGGATCGGTTGCACCAAACTGTTCGTATCGTTAAAGAGTTCGCTAAATGTCTATGTATGAAAAGTTTCATAGTAAAGCTGTGGAGCGCGCCGGCTGACGTTGATCAGTCTGTCAAATGTGGTTGGTGCTGGCCCTTAGTATTAGTAATGATGGGGGTACTAACTGGCGAGGTCGTCCTTGCTGGGCTGGTGCGGGTGCGGGTGCGGGTGCGGGTGCGGGTGCGGGTGCGGCGGCGGGCGCGGCAGCTTGCTGGGCGGGCGCGCGGGCGCGCGCGGCGGCGCGGCGGCGCTCAGCAGCGTGTGCAGGCTCACCAGCGCCATGCTGTCCGCGCCGCCCGCCCCGCCCACCCCGCCCACCCCGCCGCCACCGCCGCCCAGGCCCAGGGAGTTCGCCGACCTGGACCGACAAACACTTAACTAATTAAATAAACCTGAACGCTTCCCCGTCTATCACGGCGTTCGACCAGAAAAAGGCGGCGGGAGAAAGGCGTTCAACCAGAAAAAACAACTCTTAAGATAGATCTTAAGAGTTGACAAACTAGAGTTTGTCATGTAGGAGCAAAATGTTGATGATTAAGGTGTTTATTTGGAGTATCGCACTTTATGGTGGTGAAACGTGGACTTATAACACAGAGAGACCGAAAAAGACTGGAAATTTTCGAAATGTGGTGTTAGACGGATGGAAGGTATAAAATGGACGGAGAAAATAACGAATGAAGAGGTTTTACGAAGAATGAAAGAGAAAAGGATGATATTGAACACCATCACCAATCAGACGGGGAAAAATGATTGGACATTTGATACGAAGATACGTCTTAAATTGAAGAAGAAACGCTTCCTCAGAAGACCTTCTAACCTAACTTTTTTAATTCACAATTACTGACATTCAATATTGACAAAAAAAAAATGCCAATCGATTCCATTTCTATCGTAGTTGCGAGTTTCTCCAAATAGTGCCGGCGTCAGGGATCCTGATAAAAGTATTTTAGGCCTCATTTCGGATCGTGCAATACCTGGAAGTGGACGGCAAGTTGACGGGCAGACGGCGGTCGCCGTAGTCGCCGTAGCCGCACGCGCCGGCGGACGATACGTCATTGTTGCGCGATTCTTCAAACAGCACCGGCGTCAGGGATCCTGATCAATAATTTGAGAATTAATTTCGCTATCATCCCAACATCGTCACAAACAGAGGGTCCCTTTGTTTCACATAAAGTTTTAAGTCGTAATGTATTGTTTGTCATATTATCATTAGTCCTAATACGAAACCGTTAAGTTTTCAAGATTTTCGTAAGGTTATCCTATAGATAGGTTAGGTTTGTTTTATGGCAATCCTGAAAGGTTACGCGTTTCTGAACCAAACAGATTATGACTTAAAACTTTATGGAAAACAATAGAGACCCGTCCTCACAATCTTGGCTGATCTTTTCCTAAAAATAAATCGTGGTGGAGTCGATAGTCTGCATCTTTAGGTATTTAAATAAAAGTAAACAAACAATTTGTTCATTTTCGGGTAGTTCTAACATTTATTGGTTAACCGACCAAATACAAAACCGCCTGGATCTGTAACTGAACGGCCTGACTTTAACCTACATTAATTGATCATGTAATGTTTTCATCTACCCTCATCTGGGTTAAGGAGCCATTTGAGGGTAGATTTTGTTTGCTTTTATTTAAATACGTAAAGATACAGACTATAGTGGGTAAGCTTGTTGTCAACCAACCTGGGCTCATGAGCCGCTGGCTGCTGACAGTAGCGTGCGGCGAGTACTTCCACTGGCCGGCGAACAACAAGGCGTCGCTGACGGCGTTCCCGTCGACGGGCTTGTTCTGCGCCGGGTTGTCGGTGTCGGAGGCCTGCGCCGCTGGGGTGGCGGTTGACGGTGCGCGGGTCGCCGCCATTGAGTTGCGGGACATTTCAAGTGACAGACGCTGGAGGGAAAACAATTGGTAAACATTGAAATGTAGTAACACTACATAAAAGCGTTTTTCTTCTTTCGTGACGGGGTTTCGGTATATTATGTAACATTTCATTCAGATTATTTTAATAGCTCGTTTTAGGGAGAGCTGGGAGAGGTACACTGGCATATATTAAAGGTACGGTAAAAATTCGCTGAGGTCCACCATCTTGATGCTCACGTATTTTATACGATGGATGCCTAGAAAATAGTCTAGCCCCTTATTCATATCGGGCCTGATTTAGTTAAATTATGTTTTATCCCTTTCCTACAAATACATAAGTCAACATGACAGATAAAGACAAACTATTATTAGCTAATTGAAGTTTGTAGCGCGTATATGAATAAGGGGGTAGGGCTTTGTTGCCGCTTGACCCAGTGCTGTGTAGAGACGACAAATTACCTCTTTGAGATCGTTAATCTGCAGGATGTGCTGGCTGCGCATGTTAATGAGCTGGTTGATGTACCACTGCTGGTCGCGGCAGCGCTGGTAGAACGTCGGCGGACGCACTTGGAACCTGGCCAATATTATAAATAGAATAAATTACCTCTTTGAGATCGTTAATCTGCAGGATGTGCTGGCTGCGCATGTTAATGAGCTGGTTGATGTACCACTGCTGGTCGCGGCAGCGCTGGTAGAACGTCGGCGGACGCACTTGGAACCTGGCCAATATTATAAATAAAATAAATTACCTCTTTGAGATCGTTAATCTGCAGGATGTGCTGGCTGCGCATGTTAATGAGCTGGTTGATGTACCACTGCTGGTCGCGGCAGCGCTGGTAGAACGTCGGCGGACGCACTTGGAACCTGGCCAATATTATAAATAAAATAAATTACCTCTTTGAGATCGTTAATCTGCAGGATGTGCTGACTGCGCATGTTAATGAGCTGGTTGATGTACCGCTGCTGGTCGCGGCAGCGCTGGTAGAACGTCGGCGGACGCACTTGGAACCTGGCCGATATTATAAATAAAATAAATTACCTCTTTGAGATCGTTAATCTGCAGGATGTGCTGGCTGCGCATGTTAATGAGCTGGTTGATGTACCACTGCTGGTCGCGGCAGCGCTGGTAGAACGTTGGCGGACGCACTTGGAACCTGCCCAATATTATAAATAAAATAAATAAATATTATACACAGGCAGGCAGGTAGGCACCAGTCTGCGGGACCAGTCTGGATAAGGGTGACCAACAACCGCTCAAAATGGAGAGAGATTGGAGAGGCGTATGCCCAACGGTGGGCGAACACACGCTGAAGAGGAAGAAATAAATATTATAGGACATTATTTCACAAAATGACTAAGTCCCACAGTAAGCTCAATAGAGCTTGTGTTGTGGGTACTTAGACAACGATATATATAATATACATTTTAAGAAAAATACTTAAATACATAGAAAACACCCATGACTCGGGAAAAAATATCTGTGTTCATCACACAAATAAATGCCCTTTCCGGGATTTGAACCCAGGATAATTCGAACCATCGGCTAATAAACACTTACTTACTTAGAAGGATGATAGTAAGTGTTTATTACCCGATGGTTCCCGTGGACAATCTTACACAGATTTACGGGTACCCGATGGTACCCGTAAATCTGTGTAAGATTGTCCTATAATAAAAAAAAAAGTAATAAACACTATATTGTACGAAACAAGGATAGGTAACAGCAGATATAGAGGGATGTGCAAGTGGCAAAAATAAAATAAATAAAGCTAGAAGTGTCCAATTTGGAAAGCTCGCCAAAGAAAATGAAATATCCGGAATCTTTCCAATCCTTCCATGCCTATTTTTCACAGCTTGGCAAATACGCAACCTAATATAGTGTCGTTTTCCAATTCGTGATACAAACCTCAGTATAAGGGTATCTGTGTCCGGGTTGAGGTAACCCTCGCTAGCCAGCAGGTCCAGTCGGAAGAACCGGTTGTAGCCCCAGCACTCGCCGACCTCGAAGTCGGACGCGAACTCTCGGACGATGTTCTTGGACGGGTCGCGGGACACTTGGTGAAGCATCTCCACTCGGTACTCGTATCTGCAAAAAAATAAAATGTTACATGGCTATAGATTTTTTTTAATATCATGGAGTGGTAACGTGCGTCCAAATCCAGATACACCAGACCTGGACGCACCTGCGCAGTTAATCGAGTCGTAGGAATTTATAATGTAACGTGATACCGCACGGAGGTCTCTAGGAGGCCATCTCTAAACTCCAAGACGCCGACAGCTAGGTATGTAGTTCCCAGTAGTTGTAAGATTGTCATAGAATATCACCGTTCAAGGAGGTTTCTGATAGGCCAGCACTGAGCTCCAAGAAGAAATAATAGAGATATTGTTTGCTCGCACTACGCCATACGGGCTACAAACTGCAACTACACCTAACTGTACATCGGTGGACCTTATTACAAAAGGCATAAGGTATACCTTATATTAGACTTAGTACCGTTACCTAGTTAGATTACGTAATTTATAATTTATTTGTTGACGTTTTATATTCATGATTTTATATTGTTCTGTAGCTATATTGTTTGCTATTGTGTCGTTTAAGTACTTGTATTGTGTATTGTGTGATTTGTCTCAGTGTTTTATGGGCTAAAAGCCTGAAATATTTTTTTTTTACTGCCACACCACCACGAATTGACATACGACTACAAAGGTCTGCTAGAACTCACTTGGAGGTCTCCGGTAATCCAGCGCTGAGCTCTAGGAACACAGATAGGTAGTTCCACCGTACAACGCCATTGCCATCCGGGTACACCTTCAGACGCCAGCATAGCCAGTTGACGTGAAGCGTAGAGTACCACACCACCACGAATTGACATAGACTACAAAAATCGGCTAAAACTCACTTGGAGGTCTCCGGTAATCCAGCGCTGTGCTCTAGGAACACAGATAGGTAGTTCCCTCGTACGACGCGATTGCCATCCGGGTACACCTTCAGACGCCAGCATAGCCAGTTGACGTGAAGCGTAGAGTACCACACCACCACGAATTGACATAGACTACAAAAATCGGCTAGAACTCACTTGGAGGTCTCCGGTAATCCAGCGCTGTGCTCTAGGAACACAGATAGGTAGTTCCCTCGTACGACGCGATTGCCATCCGGGTACACCTTCAGACGCCAGCATAGCCAGTTGACGTGAAGCGTAGAGTACCACACTACCACGAATAATTGACATAGACTACAAAAATCGGTTAAAACTCACTTGGAGGTCTCCGGTAATCCAGCGCTGAGCTCTAGGAATATAGATAGGTAGTTCCCTCGTACGACGCCATTGCCATCCGAGTACACCGTCAGACGCCAGCATAGCTCGTTGACGTGAAGCGTAGAGTACCACACCACCACGCATTGACATAGACTACAAAAATCGGCTAGAACTCACTTGGAGGTCTCCGGTAATCCAGCGCTGAGCTCTAGGAACACAGATAGGTAGTTCCCCCGTACGACGCCATTGCCATCCGGGTACACCTTCAGACGCCAGCATAGCCCGTTGACGTGGAGAGGGGCAGAGTAGACGGGTGCAGCCGCGTGCTGGAGTTGAGTGAAGTTGGTCAGCGGGAAGGTGCTGCTGTCGTAGCTCGGGACAATCTCGCTGTTCAACACGAACAAACTGTACTAATACTTATTGTGAATTGATAAGAAACGTTTTTAAGCCGACCACTGACTAGCAGTCCGCCGGACGATATCGGCCGGTCAGTTGTTCGGAACTGTCAAATTTTTGTTCTAACTGACGGGCCGATATCGTCCGGCGGCCTGTTAGTCAGTGGTCGGCTTTAGACAAAAGGTACGTCGGTTATCGACAAAAACGATTTCGGATTGCATCTCTATGACCGTAACGTAAATTACCAATTTTATTAATGACATAATACAATTTTTATAGTGTAAAAATATTTCATATTAAAAAATAATAATAATGTAAATATTACGTCGGCTTAAGTCGCAAACCTCGTAACTCCTTTTCAAGGAAATTAGTAATTGTAATTGCTACCTTGGACATCAATACTTAAAGTCGTAAACCTCGTAACTCCCCCGGAGGAGTTCCGAGGTTTGCGACTTAAGCCGACGAATCATAAATATAAAAAATTATGTAGGTACCTGCCTATACCTCGTTTTTTTTAGCATTAGAAAAAAGGTAAACAATATTGATGTGTCTTTTAATTGAAAAACACATTTTAAAAATAAGTTACGGCAAATATGTAACAATTATGAATTTAATACGATCATTTGTGTTCTTCTGCTTTCATAAGTAATAGTTTTTGGTTTTTAAAAAGCATTTTTCAATTAAAAGACATGTCAAGATCGCTTACCTTCTTGCAAGTTCTTTCTAATGCTAAAAAAAACGAACTATAAATGTATGACTTGTCTACTAGACACGTCATACATTTATAGTAGACATGTGTAAGTAATGCTCGTAATATCACAAATGAGATATCTCTCGAACACGTAATATGGCATTACGTATCTCTCCGCGAAATCAACCAGTACTTCAAACATCACGCATCACGCGAGCTGCACCGAGCGCGCGAGCGCCAACGACCGGCCGAAGCGCGCGAAATGGATTCAATTCCAAATACATTGACTCGCCGATATGAACGGTCAGTTCAAGTCTACGCACGGAGCGCGTAATCTGTAATGTCACTTGTGATAGTGTCATGTTTGTTCGCCATGCCATGCCATCATTGCTTTATTATCTCGCTCGCACTCGCACTCAGTGCTTGCTCGCTCTCGCTCTGCGATGCTTTCGGCTATCTTCGGAACCATTCGGATAGGTCCGCTCGGCCGATCGCCGCGGTTTATGTTGTCACTCACTAATATTTTTACGAATATGATTTTCTGCAATAGATTTAAAACTCTAATGCGTGCGCGTAGAGCTTAAAATGTTTTCTTATAATACAAGAAGGACGCGGTCAAATGGAGTAATTTATTTGCGATCGATTTAGAATTTGACGAAAACCGTTTATTAATTATTATTGTTGTGAAATGTTTTTGCTTGACTTTCGCGGTTCGCGGCAAACTAAGTACGAGTTAATACTTGTTTATCCTTTAATTTAATTGTGAATTAGTGCATATCGAGACTGACTGAAGAAATTCGAGTTGTTTATAAAGACTGATTGAAATAAATTGCAAATACGAGTATAGTTAAATTAAATTGTGAAAAGTGTAAATAATAGTTTCGTTATGGCAATATTCTGATAATGTATTAGTGCTGGTGAGTAATAATCGCTTTTTTACGGACTATTGGTGACTTTAACTTGATTGACCTATTTAAAAAAATGGCTATAAACGAACTACTTTACGGAGACAGAACCAAAGCGAGCAAAATGTACGCATTGTTATAGAATACTCGCCATATCGGGAAGCTCCATAGGCAATTATCTACCTCCGAAACTTACATACATATTAAATAATTACATTATTTTATAATTTATAAGAACTAACAAAAAATCTTTCACATAAAGGTGACAAAACGCAACGCGTAATAAATAGATCGATCGCCGATACGGATCCGAGACGCCCTAGAATCACTAGAGTGCTGTATGCGTTGTAAGAGATAGCTGTAATGTGGCCGTCTCGTGCGCGCCCGAGCGCTGTTTCACGTTCGGGTCATGTTTCGAGTAATGAGTGATATCTCAGTGTACCATTACGTGTTCGGAAAAGTGATGTGATATAGCATCACTTTTCGAAGCACTGTTTCGCGCATGTCTAGTGTCTACTCTTTGCTTGAAAATGACACAAATATCAGAATATGATATGATGCCTGAAGTGAATAGTCACAATATATTTTCGATTGGATTTCTTTCCAGCTAGCATTTTGTGACAGTGCTTCTAAATAACCATTTGGTGATTTGGCTACTTGGTTTTTGGAAGTTTTGGAACTACTAAACATTACATGCTAACATAAAAGGTTAATTGAAAGAATAAAACACCTACTTAAAATCATTGCATACCTCTCCTTGACATCAGTTAGATACATTTATCGATTTGCTTGTCATGTCCAAAATTCGCGTGACAACAGGAATTTTATTTGGGAGTAATAAATTCGGTTCATACGCACGCATATCACGTGACAAGTGTCAAGGTCGCAAGAGATAATTTAACCGTACATTGATTTATTTGTAAGTAAGCGATATTATTTAAGTTTTGATATCGTATAGGATGTTAGCATAAACTACAATTATTTCTAGGTACTTATGTCCAAACATTATTACCAGTCAGGTAATGACAACATGAAGAGGTTAACCACGTTGTTACAACCACTAAAACTGAATTTCAAAAGATATATAATATTTCTAGTAAATATCCATTATTTTAAGCTCTATCTATTAAAAAAAAGGTTTATCCCTCGAAGCATAGACAACCTTTTTTATACGTATTGCAATCAGTGAACGCATATATTTAGTATGGAAACCGCCTTTAGGAACATTACCGTTCAAATTCTCGGGCCAAATTAGCACACATACAAAACTACGCCTACATTTAAATAAGACGACGCGTTTACAGAGCCTGTAATCAAAGCTGGTAAACAAAATAATAGTCATCTTTTTTACACTAATGGTACATAGCTAAGTGTAGATGAAATGCATATAATGTCACTAACTACCAATCAGCGACATTAATCCGCTAATAACCTTCTTGCTGTACGTACTGGCCGCTGAGAGTTTGCGGTTCATATTTGATTAGAATATGACTTGGACAGGGATAGGTTTATGCCATACATTGAAGAACCAGTCAAATAATACACGTATAATAATTTAATGCAGATTAAAAGATAACTAGTTAAAATGTTGTTGTGAAATGACAGACTAACTCAACATAAGTAAATATATCATTGTTGTATATTTATACATTTGTATTCCGCTATAGTAAGTATTTTGTATATTTTATTATCAATTTGTATGGCAGTGCGAAATCACATTCAGGTATAGTCTGTCCGTTTTTCTAAGATCAAGTACGCCATTGTAAATGTATGGTAAACTTGATCTTAGAATTCGGACTGGCCTGCAAAATTTACATGGGTACACGAATCGGGTCAAAAATATTTGAATAGGCGGAGTCACAATAAATTACTTTCAACTACTAAATACTTTCAGTTCCAATGGAAATATTTTATATGTATATAGCCGGTCAAGCAAGTTTGTCAGTAGAAAAAGGTGCAAAATTAAAATTTTGTATGGGACCACACCCGTTCGCGCGCTTACATTTTCTAAATTTGCCGCTCTTTTCTACTGACGGAAATGGCTTGAGAGAGAACCTACATATATGTGACGGTAGAGGGTGGATTCGAATGATCAACATTTTCAGATAATGTGTGTATTTGTTAAATTAATTCAGTGGAAGTGTATCTACATATAGAAGACCGGGTATGATTATCTCACGAGTTATATCTCATGAATAGAACATATTCTAGATATCTTTCCAGGCATCCACTTAATTTCATGTCTCTCTAATTGGACAGCTTTTTTCCATAGTTCTCTGCGAATAGCATCTTGTGGGAATCTGAATGGAAAGTAATGTAAAATGATAATATCAAATTTGATTATTAATTTGAAATAATTAGGTAGTTTTTTTATAGCTCCATTTCATGAAATAAAAAAGGAAAATACAAATCTGTAAGAAAGAATTCATTACTACATTTATAATTATATAGAAAATACCTAAACCAAGCACAAGTTAATAAAATAGTCTACTTCATTTGGCATAACACCATCCCTATTATCCTCGCAATTTAAAAAGTCGTATGTTGTTATGAAAGTCGTATGCAGTTATTACGTTTTAGCTTAGCACGGTAGTATTGAAAACAAATCGTCATGTTTAATTCCAAATTTTACTGAAGTTATCTGTTTACTACAAGTGAAAAGTGATTCCACTATCCTTGGTATGAATTAAAATAACTTCTGCACCACTTCACGACACATGAAGACATTTTTAATTACAATAAAACGTTGTTTTTATAAATCAATTTAGCCATCCGTCACTGACTGTCATCTCGGACGAACTGAAGTTGCGAATCGAATAGTTTGTATAGTTAAAATTTTTCGAACTGATCTTGTTCACTTACCTGTACTAACAATGGCATTGTTCTATTACAATCCTATTATCTGCTTTTGTTCTCGTAGGCGCCAACCAATTTACTTACAAAATAAGTTCGAAGTACATTGCATGTATATTGAATTTAAAACCTTATTTCTTGTTGAATGGGGTTAAAATGGTCTAAAAAGATAATATCATATTCAATCTTTTGGAAAGTCACATGCACCTTAGCCACGACAGGGACGTATTCTGGTATTAAATAAAATATGTAGAAAGATAAAAATGTATAATTATTAAATAATAATTTATTATACACATTAGTTAACAAAAATAATCACATTTAATCAAAATCAACAAGTTCTTATACAAATATATATCAATATTCAATCTGCGAAATGTTTTACATGCTACTAGAGGCAAAAAAAGTTACATAAGTGTATATATAAAAAAATAATCGCATGTGTCCAAAATCAACAGATTCTTATACAAAAATATGCCTATAATCTTAACACACACAATTTGATAACAGGCCAGGTAATTATTTTTTATTGGTGTCTCGCTCGCTCTTTTATTAGGTATACTTTTAGGTATAGGTCAGAAAAAATTACCACTAAATAACATTCCGACATAAACAGATAAACCACGTGCTTATCAATTGCAACAATGCGAGTACGACCCTGGCGGCACATCTGTTATCTCTAAATGCAAAACGTATGAAGTGTTATTCTTACCTTCAAAGCAATTTTATCCTTATGATAAGACTATAGAGCCGATAATATAATGAAATTTTATGGTATCTCATAGCTGTTTTTCTACTGAGTGCATTCTTTTTGAGTGTCGATGGTGGTTAAATGCAAAAAAGTTAGGTTAGCCATTATTTAGTTAGTGTATTTTGTAGTCTATTGTTTAAAGAAATAGAGTCGTTAATCTATACTAACATTTCAAGGCGGTTATAATCTGCTTTTACTACGAGGTGATTATCCTAATTTGTGGTTTACCATCCACCAGATAATAGGATTGTAATAGAACAATGCCATTGTTAGTACAGGTAAGTGAACAAGATCAGTTCAAAAAATTTTAACTATAAGCACCGCCTACAATCGAATAGTTTACGTTGGGTCATAACTGAGCGGACAGAATACTTCCATGTATATCAGTTCGCTGATTGCAATAATCCTGGATGACGTAATGTAAGCAATGGCTAATTTCGTCACCTCACCCAACAGCCCGGCTAGCTCAGTCGGTAGAGCATGAGACTCTTAATCTCAGGGTCGTGGGTTCGAGCCCCACGTTGGGCGCTTCTTTTTTATACCCTACTGTAATATGGAGGGGTTACAATTTCAAACATTTTCAGGTATGTACTGTTAAAATTTTATAGAACCGACGCTTTACAAAATTACCAAACACAAATCATTAATTTGAATATGATTTTTCGTCTAAAAATAAGGTACCTTTTACATTTTTATTGACGCTTTGGAACAAAATCACAATAAGTATACATGTTTTTTCACTTAAAAATAAGTTCTTGGCAAAAATTTCATTTTTGGTGCAAGCTTTTATCGCTGACTGTACTTTTCTTACGACAGACAACTAATACTCATCGAGACAATTCTAAAAACCCCTAACACAATTAGGTTGCGTTGTTTTATCTCAGAGTTCCTATGGCCACCTCCTGTCTCCATCATCAGATCAGCTCGATGGTACCATAATATTGCATTGTCATCCGATTTATACATGCATGCAAAAATTCAGCTCAATCGGAAACCGGGAAGTGGATCAAATTTAACTTGCAAGATTTGATTACACACAGACAGACAGACAAACAACGGTCAGGTGAAACTAAATAAAAGCTTGTAATAATAAAACTTTATTTATATTTTTCATTCATAAAGTTAGGAAACAAGATATTCCAGAAAAACGTCCCTAAATGCAAATTTCGTCACCACACCCAACAGCCCGGCTAGCTCAGTCGGTAGAGCATGAGACTCTTAATCTCAGGGTCGTGGGTTCGAGCCCCACGTTGGGCGCATCTTTTTTACTTTTTCCCTTCGTTACCAAATAAAGATAAATGGGGATAATGAAATAAATGGCCCTAGACTAAATACAGCAAAATATTTGTTTAGTAAATTTTTGTTGAGATAATGACCCCAGAAAAATGGATTTTTGTTAAATGTACGAATCACACGCTAGATGGCACTGCTCTATGTAGTAAAAATCCTGAATCGCGCTATCAAGACTTTTCTTGTGATAATGACCCCATATGCATGCAATATTGGTTTAGTTTACGACTCCCACACTAGATGGCATTGATCTGTGTAGTGAAACTCTTGAATCGCGCTATCAAGACGTTTCTTGTGATAATGACCCCTAATGCATGCAATATTCGTTTAGACTTTAGTTTATGAATCCTACGCTAGATGGCGCTGCCCTGTGTAGGGAAACTACTGAATCGCGCATCAAGATTTTTCTTTATCGAATCCATTACGAATGGCACTCTAGATGCATTTGTGATTAAGGACTGTTCATTTTATTAAGCGGACAAACAAAAAAGTATATATTACATTTTTCTAATTCTGGAATCGCTTTATTTAGATAAATATAATAAAAACGGAAACCAACGCAAAACATTTTAATGTAAATATAGTATAATATAATAACATCGGTAAGATTTTCGTACTTTTACACGGTTGCGCCGTTCAAGTGCCTGCACAACAATTTTTGACACTTTTTGACAAGTTGTAAACAACATTCGTTTGAGTTCTTTCAATGTTTTAGCTTCTCATCTACCCTTTTTTAAGTGCATCTTCACATTGGTCTAGTGCCACTCGATGGAGTGGAGCTCCGGGCAATTAGATGAGTTGACTTGTTTTTGAACGAAATCAATGTTTTTCAAATTCAGTAGCTTCACTTTCTGACCAGCATAGTGGGCACTTGCCAAATCAGGCCGAAATGAAGAGGTGACATTATGCGTCTGATAGACGGAAAGTACTCGTTATTAGATGCATTATTTTCAGTAAATGTCGCAACCAAAGTTCATGTCGCAAAATAGAACAAACTTTTTAAGGCCACAGGAACCAATTGCCTTCCAGACAAGGACTTTCTTCATGAATTGGGCAATTTTGATGTTACTCTCCTCGTCGAATATATGATCTTCTACAACGGCATGGTAGCATCAGGGCCATTGGTAACGTACTACAGCAACATTTTACGCAGTTTCCGTTGTCCATTAAAATGCTACGAAATTTATCTTAATGTAAAATGTAGTACAGTTTGACGCTTCTTTTTTTCGATTGCTTTCGCTGCTCTGTAATTCTTTTGTCCATTTTTTTCTTTTTATGGGTCCATTTATTGTACATACTTCTTATATTTTAATCTGTGCCTACTGTAACGCCTGCTGTCTTAGGAATTTCACGAACCGATAAGTAATTTATTGATTTTAACAGCCGCATGACAATACTTTTGTTTCTGGATTGGCCGGGCCGCTTCTGTGCCGGGATTTTGTAAAATCTTCAAGCATATGATGCTCTCCAAATGTTTTGATTATTTTATTCACGTTTAACTTGGAAAATTTGTACATATTTACGATTTTTCGCAGTGAATACTAGCCTGTGCATCCTAATTGCAGAACTAACTTGCTATGTTCCAAATTTGTTCGGTCCTTCGGGAAAAATATTTGACTATTATGGGAACAAATATGTAGCAATTGATAAATAAGGGATTGTTAATTATATTGTTATGAGCTGTACGTCAATTGATTTTAAATTCGCCGATTAAAAGAGGTGTAAGAGTGTCCGCTTAGTAAACTGAACAGTCCTTACATATGCATGTTCAAGGGCATTAGGGTTATTCCGAATGGTTGTTAGGCGTGTTCGTGATTGCATTTTGAACTTTGAGCACAGCAAAAGCACACAAAATCACCACGCAAGTCATTGCGATCATAACTTACCTATGGAAATCCGCGGGCACTGGAGCGGTGACAAAGCTCGCCATAGGTTTCTTTCGCACTTGGTGAATCATCTTTGACAGGTCGCTACTCTTGGCTATTAACTCAGACCTGTAGAAATATAATATATGTAAGCTATTATACATTGGAATCTAATGATTGTGAAAATGATTAGCCTTATTTTAATGCTAATTAAATGTCAGTCCTAATTAGGTGACAAGAATGTTTATGTTAATTATATGAATGTGGTTCATATTTTACCACTTCATTAAGATAAATAATTAATGAGATATTGACACATATGGAACATAACATGTTGTTTACGAGGCAATCGAACTGATGGAAATACAATGTGGTATTCAGAACATTTTGCTAAAACACAACATTTGCATTGTCTTCGAGACCATGAAGACAGAGCTGCTTCCAAACGGGGATAATTTTCAAGCCAATTAAGTCCTAAACGCGATTATGTCTTCATCTTTACAAAATCTAGTTGGAATATATTTTTTTTATTTTACATCTGCAAAACCCCCCTTGTTGTCCCGCTACAGTGTGTACATTATTTAATCGTGTAATGTTTTCATCTACCCTCAACTGATTTAAGGAGCCATTTGAGGGTAAATTTTGTTTACTTTTAATTAAATACCTAACATGTAAGTGATCAGTAGGTGACTATACCTAGTGCTAGCATGTAGCTGATGCTCAATCTCCTGTAGCAAATGCTCAAGCTGCTCAGTCTCCTGTGTGAGGCTGTTCTTCTGGCCCATCAGCGTGAGGAGCTTGGCCTTGAGCGCGGAGTCCAGGCGGGAGATCATCAGTTCCACAGCGTTACGGATCTCCCGCACGCGCTCGTCTTTTGCGGCCCGGACTGATTCTACATTGCGTTCCTAACAGGACAGAAAAGAGATCTTAAGAGCGTTTTCACATTGTCCGATCCGATATCGGATGTAGGATCCCACATCTGCGTAGTCAGGCCGCGGGGGCGCCGTCTTTAGCGGTCACGCACACTACAAGAAGCATTATGCCTACACATACGCACACAAACAAATATTATCGGTCCGACAGCTGACGGGAGGCACCGACAAGGCTGAATTTATCAGAAGCGCCTTTCCGATATCGGGTGTCGGAGGACGCCTATGACAAAAACAGCAGCTTTTTTGCGTTATTTATCGTTTTTCAGTAATAATGATTTATTAAATGCATAAATAAATACAGAGAAACAAATATATCTTACATTTTACTTCTTTCCATCATCAGATATTGGATCGGACAATGATCTTAAGAAAGTAGTTATGTTTATTTTAGCCATATAATATTTCCTTATTTGCTATTTTTAATTCATTTCTCCATTGTTGCATGTCCCAGAATTGTTTCTTACAACTTGTCTTAAAGTTCTCAAAACATTCCTTGATATGTATTTAAAATGTTGATTTTGAATGTTATTACAAAACCTATATTGACTCTTAACATTTCCAACCAACTATGTATTGGATCAGAAAAGAAAATCAATATTAATTTCTAAATGTATGCCAGTCGCTTTTGAACTAGCAAATTTAGAACCACGGAAGTTGATGCAGTTAAAAGTAATATTGAGATTCATTGATTATGTTACAGATGTAGTGCATAATTATTTTCCATCGTATTTTCACAGGAAGGTACAAACGTGTCTTGCTATTTCAGTCAGTCTTGGTAAAAAAGTATTGAGGTTGACTGAAGAAGCATGTCAAATACGAACGTTTCGGAGAAAATACGATGGAAAACAATTATGCACTACATGCATATTTGTATGTCATTGGGAAATAGAAATTGTAATACATTTTGTACAAATGTAAACTTTCCCACTGCCAAAGTGACATCCTTGCCAAATATAAGTGTACGTTTGTGCATGCACAACACAATGCATTCACTAAGGGGGTCACAGGGTCAGAGAGAGCAACTTCTGCTAAACACAAAGGATTTGCAAAAAAATATATTTGTGACACTTTTGTAGACTTTCAATTATTTATACTTGCAAAAGAATAAGGCTTGTTCACGAAATAAAGTAGCCATAGGAAAATGTAAATAAATCTTTTATTTCTTACGCTACGGAAAACAAAAACAAATAATTATATGTGTAAACATTTAGAACATAAAATACAATGCATTTATTGTAGAAACCCTACGAGTTGACGAGTTGTTTTACTCTCTTTCAAACGCCTGCCATTAGTGTTCTTATTGAGGTGTAAGTTAACTGACGAGCGGCCGTGTTCCATATTTTTTTGAAGTCAGCTTCACTGTCGGCTACTGCACCTTTCTTGAGAAGGTATCGCTTCATGTTTGCCCAATACCTTTCAATCGGGCGAAGTTCTGGGCAATTCGGCGGGATCGTGTTTTTGCAATATAAATAAAATTCTCATTTCCAAGCAAATTTAAAGGGGCTTGAGCGTAATGAGCTGAAGCTAAATCAGGCCAAAATGTTGAAGGACGTGCATGTTTCCTATATAAAGGCAAAATTCGCTTCTTAACGCACTCCTGTCGGTAGACATCTCCGTTGATTGTGCCAGTAGTGAAAAAGCTTGAACTCTTAAGGCCGCATGAGCAAATAGCTTGCCATACTAAGATTTTAGGGGCGAATTTTTGAAAAGCCACGGACTTCTTCTCTTCCAAAACATCCTCGCCAGCAACACATGTATAAAACTGAGGCCCCGGTAAGGTTCTCATATCTTTTTTACATAGGTTTCGTCATCCATGAAAATGCAACGGTCGCAATTTTGAGTTAAAAATTTGTTCAAAGTTTTAGCTCGAGATTTCGCTTTTTCGAGCTGGGCAGGGGTCCTTTTTGGGATTTTTTGTTTCTTTCTGGTATGTCTATTATTCATTTTTTTTAGCATTTTACACGTTTCCAACCGAAGTCCTCAGCTTTTTGGCTACATCTCGGTTCGAGGCCGATGGATTTTGGCAGAACAAGTCAACTATTGCCGCGTCTAATTTTGGCTTCACGCAGCCTTTTTTGCAGCCGCGACCTGGCAGATCACCTGGCATATTAGACTGCCTAAACTTATATATAACTTTTCGCAGACCGTCTTTGGACATTTTACATCGTTTTGCTAGTTGCCGCATCGCAATACCCTTTTCTGTACAATAGGCGACAAGAATTAGTTTACGAATATTTACATTTATTTTCGGCATTTTGATTTTATTTGATTAATGAAAACTAATATATATTTTTCTTAAACTTGATTATATTTATTTTGGAATGTCAGGTAGTAGCATTGCAAAAAGCTTCTATATACCTAAGAAGACTCAACTTTAGGTGGCTACTTTTTTTCGTGAACAAGCCTTATGTTGAGAAAATATAATTATAATTAGCAACAATTTCTCAGAAAAAAAAAAACTTTTTTGTCAAATAGACTACGAGACACAAATGTATACAATTTAGCTAAACCTTGCAAATCAATGTTCCTGAGTTGTTGAGTTGACTAGCCAAAACAGTAATCTAAAGGTAATGAATGATGATGATTCAAAAACACATAAAACTGCAATTTTAAACAATGCTACTTCACAGAAGTGTGTTCATCCTAGTGGCTCTTACCTATTACGGAACTACAACATTTTGTTCTAGTATAAAATTTATGTATTTAGGAATTTACAGGTGTATGTAATAACAAAAAGGAATTAAGAATTTCAACAAAACCATTAAATTAAAATATTGCTAAATGAGTTCAAGCATTTCAAACAAAAATTGTTTACAAGTATTTCTTTATGCAGTCTTTAAAAAAACGAGCATTCAAGTAAATTTTGCATAAGGTGCAGGGGCCAATTTTGACTGCGGGGTAATTTCAACTAATTGAATTACTTCCATGTTTTACTCCAATTCCATTCCATGTTCTATTTTTAATCAATGTTTAACTGCCATATGATTTATAAAATACTTTTCCTTAACAAATGTTACTGTAAATCACTTACCACATCCTGCACCAAGCTAATCAGCTCCATGAGCCTCCGTCTAAGCTGAGACACCTCATCTCGGATCTGAGTCACATGTTGCTCGTAAACCTCCTCCAGGGGCTTGAATGTGTGGCCCGAGTGGGTGCCACCCCACAGTGCGCACTGGTGGCAGATGCACCGGCGGCAAGTCCAACAGTATACTGTGAGTTTCTCTTGATGTGTTGGGCATCTAAAAATGATAATATGTTTTAAAACTGTTCTAATCAAGTTATTAAGTTGTTCTTTATAATAAGGTTGATATTTGTATGTAGGGATTTTTCTTAATGAGAGACGTGTGGACTGTTTGAAGATTTATTTGTGACTGATTTTGACACATACATGCATACATTAACACGATCACTCACACATGCTTAAAACGCATACAACATACCGCCCACCAAAAGGGCATCGACCTTTTATTAAACTACATAGGTATAGATACTCATCTACAAAATTGTACATAGTATTTTACTATAACAAATTGTATGATAAACTACATTATATGCATGCAATTGCATTGACAAACTATAGCACTATGTATAGTAAGGAAAAGCAAGTATGAGAGAGTATTATATAACACATGTCTGCAATTAAGGTAAAATTCAATTGTTCAATTACTAAAAGTTATACAATTATCTTAGTATTTAGTTACAGAAACAAAGTAGAAGATTTGAACCATAGTTACATGCAAAATTAATTTAAATTGGAACATTAAGTAAATTAAGATTCTTTATCAACGGGCATAAGACACAATTTGGTAATAGTTCTTTTTATGATTGAATCACCACTTTTAACACTGTATACACGGGTTAAGTTGTCAGCGCCCGGGTGTTTATCCACTATGCGTCCAAGTTGCCATTTCCCAGGTGGTAAGTGGTCATTTTTTATCACGACTATTTGACCAATCTCTAGCTCTTCTCGTCCCTTAAGCCATTTGGGACGCTGTTGCAGCCGGCATAAATATTCTTGCAGCCACTGCCGCCAAAAGTCGTTGACTAATTTCTGAGTGTGTCGCCAACGGCTCAAACTGCTTATTTTGGCGTCCTTGAGAGATGGAGAAGGGACGGTAATCGGTGCTTCGGTAAGTAAGAAGTGGCCTGGCGTGAGCACGTCCATGCTGTCGATGTTCTTCTCGTCAATCGGACACAGAGGTCTACTATTTAAAGAAGATTCAATCTGGCAGAGTATCGTGCTCATTTCTTCATAGGTCAGGTGTGTGTTGAGGATTCGTTTTAGGTGGTACTTCATTGAGCGGACGCCAGCCTCCCATAATCCGCCGAACGTAGGACTATAGGCTGGCACAAAATGCCATTGCGTACCATCGAGGGCTAGTTTTTCTGCAAGTTCCCCGTCAAACTCATTTTTGCCTCTTGCCAACTGTCAGCGAGCTCCTTGCTAGCACCCACGAAGTTACGGCCTTGATCACTCCAGATATGAGCACAGCGGCCCCGGCGTGCAACGAATCTTCGAAAAGAACCGATGAATGCTTCAGATGTTAGGTCGCTCACCAATTCGAGGTGTATAGCCTTGGTGGCCATGCATATGAAAATTGCTATATATGCCTTACATGTTTTAGCACCTCGACCTTTAGACATCAAAATTTGATAAGGTCCGGCAAAATCAACACCGCTATTCAAAAAGGGCTTGGCAGGTGTTACTCTTTGTTTCGGCAAATCTCCCATCAGCTGATCTCTAGTCGCAGCGTTATGTCTTGCACATTTGAGGCATTTTCTGAGGTAAGTTGTTAGCAATCCTTTTACTCTTAAGATCCAGTACTTCGACCTTATATAATTCAGGGTCAGCTGATATCGCCCATGTAAGGTTCTTCGGTGGGCGTCGTGCATGATGAGGTATGTAAAGTGACACTTGCATAAAATGATAGGGTGCTTTCGTTCTTCGTCTAACTCAGAATGGCATAATCTACCGCCCACCCTGAGGATATCGTTTTCGTCAAGGTAAGGGTTTAAAGTTCTTAATTTGCTCTTAGTGCTTACTCTTTTTCTTGTTTTTAAGCTTTCTATGTCTTCATTGAAATATTCGGCTTGCACAGCCTTTATACATACTAGTAGTGCCTTTTCTAATTTAATTCTTGTGTTGTTATTGTCTTTTCCGTGTTTGTAGTTTTCTCTTTCAGGTACGTCAAGAGTCTTCTGGCATAAACAATGGACTTCAGTAAATCAGGTAAAGTATCATAGTCTTCAAATTTTTCAGGTAATGTTTTGTAGACTTCTGTATTTTCTTCTCTATTTAGGTTAACTTGTATTGTTACCTTTTTCATTTCCAGGTCTGTCTCTTCAATTATTGGGTGTTCTAATCGTATGTTCTTATGTTTCAGCCACTGCGGACCATGCCACCAGAGACCACAGTTCTTCAGTTCACTCAACGCCATGCCTCGTGATGAAATGTCAGCAGGGTTCTCCGTAGTTCGAACATGGTACCATTGATTGGGAATTATGTCTTGTATGGCAACCACTCTATTTCTTACGAATGTTTGCCATCTTGCAGGATCTCCATGCAGCCAGGATAACACAATTGTGGAGTCTGTCCACGCGTACATCTTACTGGTAGGTATGCGGGTTGCTTCACTTATTTGTTTCAGCAGTTTCGATAGTAAAACAGCTCCGCACAGTTCAAGTCTTGGGACGCTCATTGGCTTCACAGGTCCTATTCTTGTTTTGGCTGCTATCAGTGTCGTCTTGTATTCTCCATCTTGTGTTTTAGCGCGAAGATAAGCCACGGCGCCATAGGCATAATTAGATGCATCGCAGAAGCCGTGTATAGTGACATCTTCCATCGAGTCTTGTGTCGTATTCATCCACCTATCTAGCTTTATATTTTTAATTTCATCTAGTCCATTTCGTAGACTGAGCCATTCTTCCTTTATCTCTTCGTTTACTTCATGGTCCCAGCCAACATGTGAGAGCCAAAGTTTCTGGATAATTCTTTTTGCAGGTAGTAACGCCGGAGATATCCAGCCCAATGGATCAAAAAGTCGCTGAATGTCAGCCAATATATTTCGTTTCGTGATGACTTCAGGTGGATCTGGTAAGTTTAAAGTGTACTGGAAGATATCTTCGCCCATATTCCAGCACAGTCCTAGGGCCTTGATTGTACCTCCTAACTCGAAATCAATCTTGACATGCGTACTTCTCTCTGAAGGTTCAAATTCTTTAAGGAAGTCAGTGCTATTGGAAGCCCATTTTTGGAGAGCAAATCCTCCTTTCTTCAGTATTTCAGTGATCTGCTTGGCAACGTCTACAGCCTCTTGCACGGTGTCTGACCCGGTCATCAGGTCATCCATGAAAAAATCTTCTTTTATTGTTTTCGATGCAAGCGGGTACTCCTTGCCTTCATCTTCTGCCAATTGTTGGAGCGTCTTGACAGCAAGATAAGGCGCAGAAGCAGTGCCAAAAGTTACGCGAAGCAGTCGATAATCTTTGATTGGATCGCTTGTATTTTTGCGCCATAGTATCCTCTGGAAATCAGTATCCTTCGGACTCATTAGAATCTGTAAGTACATCTTCTTTATATCTGATATCATGGCTACGCGTCGCATACGCCATCTCATGACTAGATTTCGCATGTCTTCCTGTAGATGAGGACCGACTAGGAGCTCGTCGTTCAGGGATACGCCATTAGAGCCTTTAGAAGACGCATTATAGACTATTCTAGTCTTTGTAGTTTCCTTTTCTTCTTTAATCACAGCGTGATATGGTAGGTATACTGCCTCCTTGTTAACTTCTCCTTCCGGAACTTCTTCAATGTAGTTTAGATTCATGTATTCTTCTATAGCTTTAACATACTCATTCTTAAGATCAGGATCCTTTTCAAATCTTCTTTCTTGTTGTTTCAGTCTCAGCATGGCGATGTCTCTTGTGTGTCCCTTTGGAGATAGTGGTTCTTCTTTTTTGAATGGTAACGTTACTATGTATCTTCCTTCTTTGTTTCTTGTATGTGTCTCCTTGTAAATCATTTCACACCTTTCTTCTTCTTTCGTGAGACTCTTCTTAGTATCTGTAGTGTCTATCTCCCACAATGCCTTTAACATGTCGTCTACGTCGACCTGATGATGCATCACAACTATAGTTTCTTGTAAAGTGTCTGCTGTGCCTTCTACATCTCCGAATATTATCCAACCTAGGCTTGTTTCTTGGGCGCATGGAGTGCCAGGTGGACCTTTCTTAACCTTTCCTTCTAGTATTTGTGCATACACTTTTACGCCAAGTAGCATGTCTACTCGCCCTGGCTGGTGGAACTTAGGATCAGCCAGAGTGAGTCCTTGTATGTGTGACCAGGCTTGTGGGTCATACTTAATCTTCCTTGATGGTAGTTGTGATGTGAGCTTTGAGGGCATTATATAAGCCTTGACATCTAGCTGGAAACTGTCATCTTGATTTGACAGTACTTGAACATGTGCTACGCTGTTGATCTTGATCTGGAGGTCGCCGACACCGGTAACCGTTCCTCTCACTGGTGACCTCTTGACTCGCAGAGCTTGTGCTGCGCGTTCACTTAAAAAGCTTGATTCTGACCCTGGGTCAATTAAACAACGAAGGGGAGTCACGTGACCTTCGTCGTCCTTTATAGATATCATTGCAGTAGCTAGCAGACCTTTGGATTTCTTGCAGGCAAAGTTACACGAAATTTCCACCTCTTCTCCTTCTTCATCATCCTGCGGGTCTTCTTCGTGGTGTGTCAGCTGACTGTGGTGAGCTTTAGTTTTCACTGGCTCCTTATTCTGCTCTTGGTGTATCATGGTGTGATGCCTCTTCTTGCATATACGACATGAAAAGGAAAGACGACATCGTGATGCAGAATGTCCAGGCAGGAGACAGTTGAAACATAATTTAGTTTTCTTCACATAGTCAATTCTCTCCACAGGTGACATTTTCGTGAACTCTTGACAGTGACATAAAGTGTGTTCATCCCTACATAAAATACAGCTCTTCGATGGTGTTGATACGTGGTAAGACTTTTCCTTAAGTGTCTTTGCTTCTTTAGGTACGGTAGCAGTGACAGGGTTAACCAGTTCTAACGTGCGAAACTTCGACTCGAGATACTTCTTTAATTCAGACCACTTGGGCAACTGGTCAGCATTTAAACTGTAGGCATGTTCCTCCCAATCCTTATGAGTTTCGTTGTCGAGTCGATTCACCACCAGGTATATTATGAACGGATCCCACTGGTTTATATTCACGTGAAGATTTTGTAAATCATTCAAACATTGTGTCGTAGTGTCGAGTAGATGTTTTATTTGACTAGATGTTTGCGTAGTAATCTTCTTTTGATTAAACAATCTCTTCAAAAGGGAGTTCACAATTAACCTCTTATTACCATACCTTTGCTTTAAAGTATCCCACGCTAAATCATAATTTTGTTCTGTAATTGTAACATGCTTCAATAAGGCAGCGGCTTCACCGGCGATACTTGACTTTAAATAGTGCAGTTTCTGAACCTTACTAAGACTCGTGTTGTTATGTACTAACGACGTAAATAAATCGTGAAACGTCGGCCACTCTTCATAGTTATTAGAAAACACAGGTAAAACAATAGCAGGTAACTTGACATGTTGTTGTACAGCTTCAAACATCGTGATATCCAGCGAACTTGTTCCTTGAACATGTGTGGGAGCGGCAACAGCGAGCGCGTCCTTGATATCACCTTGTAAACATAGGTATAACTCCTCCACGATATAATAATCTTCCTTAAGAAAGTACTGCATCTCGCCGCGCTCCTGCATTGTAGTATTCTGTACCAGCTGTTTATGCGCCGATGTAAATGTTTTCCAATAAGCGTCGATACACTGTGCTCGAGATTCTAAGTAGCCCTTAGTTAAACGTTGTTTGGGACATTTCTTCAAATTAGTTTCAGTTTTCTTCAATAATACCGCTGTATCCTCCAAAACACGAATTAACTGTTCGTTAGTACTCATATTGCAGTATTTACTTGTCCATTCACGTAAACAACACGATAACACAAGTTAATAATCTTCACTTATTTATTTTCATATGCATGGCCACCAAGGCTATACACCTCGAATTGGTGAGCGACCTAACATCTGAAGCATTCATCGGTTCTTTTCGAAGATTCGTTGCACGACGGGGCCGCTGTGCTCATATCTAGAGTGATCAAGGCCGTAACTTCGTGGGTGCTAGCAAGGAGCTCGCTGACAGTTGGCAAGAGGCAAAACTTGAGTTTGACGGGGAAATTGCAGGAAAACTAGCCCTCGATGGTACGCAATGGCATTTTGTGCCAGCCTATAGTCCTACGTTCGGCGGATTATGGGAGGCTGGCGTCCGCTCAATGAAGTACCACCTGAAACGAATCCTCAACACGCACCTGACCTATGAGGAAATGAGCACGATACTTTACCTGATTTGTGACTACAACATAAGTTGTTAGTTCACTCTTCTATCACACAATTTTTATTCTGCTAGTTATTTAGAGATTAAAATTAATAACAAATATATGGACCATATGTTGTCTTTAATAAAGAAATTTTAATTTAATTTAAAATACTAGAAAAAAACTAACTGCTTTAATTATTACAGCAAAAAACAATTACATAGATTACATAGAATACAACAGGCATAGTGTGGTCAACTTTACAATATCTGTTACTGTGAATTAAATGAATACAAACTACTTGTTTTTTAAATTTCTAACCATTATGTTGGTTTGAGTCTCACTATATTTAAAATTGAAAATATGATTATATACTTTAATTGTTTGGATTTAAATTGGTAACAATTACTAAAGATTATCAATCAACATCTACTTGCATTATTCCATTACTGAACAATAAGATTCCATCTTTCTGCATTGTAAACAAAGGTCAAGGATAGAAATAACGCAATTCCTTTCATGCTAACTAGTCTGGCTACAGATTGCAATTTATTCCATACTTTCCATAGCAACAACAGTTGTTTACAGACCTGTCTCTAAAGCTCTCCCTCTGGGTGGCAGAGTTGGTCTGTTGCATGGTCTCTATCTGCTGCGTGACCTCTTCCACCCAGCGGCAGTTGACCAGCTCATGTAGGTGCAAGGAGGCGCGGCAGTGAGGGCACTGCGAGCGCTGTTCCGTCAACCAGCGCCGAACGCAGGCATAGCAGCACAGCTTCGAGCAGTGCGGACACAGGTGCGCGTCCACCAGCTTTTCCATACATATGAAGCAGCGGAACACCTCCGCCAACGTCTACAAACATACCCAAACTCGTAAAACACATCCCCTAACTGTTCAACAAAATCTAGGCCAACAATTACCTCCACAATCTGCTCCTCGCCATTTCCATTCCCTTTGTCTCCCCTCGAGGCCATATTTAGGGATTTACTTTCCTTATTCCGGATCCAAACGGTTTATCACCATAATTTAGACATTCATTATCATACTCTTGTTCGAAAAAAACAATTAGACATTTCACAATACGCTCGTCAACGAGTTCATACGATGCAGTACGAAAGGAACCGAGAAACAAACCAACTACTTCCGTGTTCGAATCGCAATCGAATCAAAATAAAAACAAAAAGAAAATGTTGCCCTACTCAAATATATAATTTCCCGAATAATGTGGTTTATACTTCGTTTTTTTAGCATTAGAAATAAGGTAAACAATCTTGATGTGTTTTTTAATTGAAAAACACATTTTAAAAATAAGTTATGGCAAATATGTAAAGGCCCCAGTACACAATGGGCCATCACCGGCCACTCCAAGGGAGGCAGCCATGCGGTAGAATGAGATAGCAATATCACTTGCTCCCTCTAACGCATAAATGCGTCCCATGGAGTGGCCGGCGATGGCCCATTGTGTACTGGGACCTTAACAATTATGAATCTAATACGATCATTTATGTTCTTCTGCTTTCATAATCATAAGTAATAGTCACTGATTTTTAAAAAGCGTTTTTCAATTAAAAGACATGTCAAGATCGCTTACCTTCTTTCAAGTTCTCTCTATAGTTCGTTTTTTTTAGCATTAGCTTTTTAAAAATCAGTAACAATTACTTATGAAAGCAGAAGAACATAAATGATCGTATTAGATTCATAATTGTTACATATTTGCCATAACTTATTTTTAAAATGTGTTTTTCAATTAAAAGACACATCAAGATTGTTTACCTTATTTCTAATGCTAAAAAAAACCAAGTATAATGCTAAAAAAAAACGAACTATAAATAAAGTACGATTTTAAAAAGAAAATCGCTCGCGAATAAGTTCCATTATACTGGGATTTATTTTTATACTTTACTTACATTACTTCTTATTCTAGAATCTATATGTTATTATGGTACCTTCCCTGAAGGTTAGGTTAAATAAACGGATAAACAAAAAAATCCATACTAAATTGCCCTCTTGTTTACGCATTTTACGTCAAAAATGCGACGGTTAGGTAAGAAGTGGCGCCTTCAATAATTTTCTACAAAGTCCTGTTGGACTGGCTGTATGCCACGAACCGTGATAGCTATAGTACGTTTTTTTTAGAATTAGAAATAAGGTAAACAATTTTGATGTGTCTTTTAATTGAAAAACACATATTAAGAATAAGTTACGGCAAATATGTAACAATTGGGTAGGTAAAGTTTTTTGAAGATAGGCAAATTATATTTTTTCCCGATAGTATTCATTATAGCGATCACGGAAATGCAGCTCTTTTATTTTTATATTATTTTATTGATTAAATATAATTTTTTAAATGATCGATATGACGTTTGTGAGGTGAAATGGCAGATTCGAGTAATTAATTCCTTTGCCGTAGTAAATGGGACGAGATAGAAAAAAAATCGATGTCAACTGTCAGTGTCATTCTTGGAAAATAACTTGCAAATAATTGGAAAATAATGGTCGGACGAAACATTTGTGTTTTCTTGTAATTGGATGTCGGTGTGATTTCTAGAATAAGTATTTTTAACGTCCCTAGCACGCTCAACACGGATATTTTGATAATGATAACGATTAGTAAATATAGTAAATAGTAAATATTACGTGACGTTACTTTCCAAATTCAGCGTATTTGAGCACACCAAAGTCTTTAACAGCGATTCGGTGCCAAGCTTTGAAGATATATTGGCCAAAATGGTAACTTATACGTTTGTGAGGACTATATAAACGTGATTGTTGTATTATACATACATAATGATTAAGATTGTAATAGTCTTATAACTAGGTCGTTATTGGCTATTATATATGGGCTCGGTAAGGTGTTCACAGTATCTGAACACGCACGCCCTGATAATAGAGGCGTGTTCAGATATTTATGAGCACCCTAGCTGCACCAATATATCTGATGGCGACTGTACTTTAGAAAACTTATAATATAAATCCAAAATAATATAATATAAATCCAGTAAATTTCGTTTCGTTTTATTTTATAAATCCACAAATTATTATCCTTAAGCATTAACATTACAACAGTATATAGAATCACGCTGTGTGGCGTGCCCTTGAAGAGAGTTGAGAGGTTCAAATATGGTCAATATGGATAAGTATGTCTGTAGGGTAAATGTGCTTCACGTTGGGGCCTGTTTACATATTGATTAGTGTTGATTGCGGGTTTAATACTGTCAAACTTTTTACACGTGCAGCCTGTGGGTAAGCTTTACGCAGAGGTCCTATAACACCTTAAGGGTGCAGTACAATAACATCCTCAGGATGCTGCTGAGGCTGCCGAAGCACTGCAGTGCATCAGCCATGTTTGCCGAGGCGCGGGCGGATGACTTTTTCGCTATAAGGCGGAAAAGAATTGCCTCGATGCTAAGGAGGGTGCGTGGCAGCAGCAACAGTATGCTGAGGGTGTTAGCGGAACGCCTGGACTGTCCGCTAACCAAGTACTGGGTGGAGGTTGTCATTGGCAGGACCAGGTAGTGAATAAAAATATTTACTACCTGCTCCTGTCAGTGGAACCTTTTCTTTTTAAATTAATTTTGTTTTTTTTTTTTTTGTGTGTTTTTGATTATTTCTTAACTAACATAGCCTTTTTTAAGTTTTGTAATATAATATAACTAACATTTTTATGGACTTAGTCTGAAATAAACGATTTTTATTTTATTTTTATTTTTATTAATACATTTGCCACTATACACAAGTAGCAAGTGTATCAACTCGCAAAAATACTATATTTTTGCTTCCATTGAGGTATACATAGTAAGCACTATTCTCAAATTATGTGAGGAAATAAAACAAATTCAATTTAGTAAAGCGTATTTAATAGGGGTAAAGTGACGCGAATACAATTAAAAAAACAACGCATATCCTTAGTTTATATTAAATGTAGATGGCTTTTTAGTTTTCACTTGGTCACAGAAATACGCTAAAAACCACTTTCAGAGTAGGTGTTTCTTGCGTTTTGGCTGTCCTTCTTGTGTCCTTCCACAGCATGAGCATGTCGTAAGTCCTGTTGTATTTGTCCCTGGACTTAGCAGGAAGCTAGTTATTCATTATTAAGTTTGCTTCTGCTTTCAAATGAGGCGGTGTGCCGTCTATTCCAGGTCGTTTTCGTCACTTGAACTCATTTTGTTTATTACGAGTATTAAAATAACAAGCGGTAACTTATTGAGTATTGCACAACGAATAAACTTTGCCGCCTTTTATCTGCATATTTTTTTAAATTATATTACCATAGATACTAAGCATACGGTACGCTACGCGCATGCGTCAATCCGCGCGCACCGAGCAGCGCCCTTTCGCGGTGCTAAAGCGGTATCCAGACGGGACTGATCAAATCGGTCGATTTGATCAGAAATGAAATTGGCGTCAATCTCCAATTTTAGAATTATGGTGATATTAGAGCCATTTAAATTGAAAAAATGCCCCATAACGAAAATACTAGCCTCACAAATTGGTGTTCTTGTGTCCGCACCTCATTTTATCGGTCATTATCGGCGGTTGAATTCGGCAAGCCAAATTGGCGTTTGCGTCCGTACGTCCCGATTCGATCGGGCAATTTAATCAGATTGGCGAAAAATTGACTAATCTGGATACGCCTTAAGCAACATCGAGTTCACGATAATTTGACATATAATAATAATAGATTTTTAGCATAAGTTGCATTTCATAAAACTTAACCCAAATCATTTGTACATTTTCAAGTCAAAGATAAAGACATGTTGGTTTTAAAATTTTAATAAGTATAGACCATAACATTGTCATGATCTTGTAACATTGTTAAAATAAGAGAGTCTCCCATTTTCATTTTATTGCATTTTTTATAAAATGTCTTTAGATTCTCGGGATATCTTGGTCCTAATTCGATTGCTCTTTTTTATGGAAATAATTATATCCTTCAGATTCACAGGATGCTCGAGGCTTAGCCGAATAACACTGCAAGGAAGTATGTCATGGCTCAATGGTTCTAATTAGCCATCAGTATAATACCGCCAATGAATGTTTACATCCACCTGAAAATAAGAACAACATTCATAAAATGAGGATAACCGCACAAAACTAACAGATGGTTGAAATTGTTAGAAAAAATTAGACCGATTTCTTGTTTACGAACTTAACAGCTCATGGCAATTTAATAATAAAAATCAAAACACAAGTGAAGAAAGTTTTATGTACCTATGTATTTCACGGATACGTACTCCTGTACGGCCATTGCTCCTCTAATTCAACGGAATTGTGCTTATCACTGTTATGATAATAATTTAAAATTTGTAGAATCTGCTCGCAATCTCGTATGAACTCGCTTATTTTTCTTGCAAAACTCTGTCCAAGGGTCAGCGTAGGGGCCGCCGTGTAGGGGTGGGGAAGAAAACGTTCTCCAATAATTTTATTATGCAGTGCCAAGTTATCGAAAGTAAATTCAATCTTTGTCTAAATACGCGCAGATGTCGTGGGGAATCAGAAGTCCGTGGGTCGTGCTGAGGTCGTCGAAAATCTCAATGATAACATTAATAGCAATTCGCAAGGTAACATGAGGCTTGTCCTTTATTTTTCGGGAATGAGAGCTAAGTGACACTGACAGTTGACATCGTTTTTTTTTTTCTACCTCGTCCCATTTACTACGTGCAAAGGAATTACTCGGATCTGCCATTCCATCTCACAAACGTCATATCGATCATTTAAAAAATTATATTTAATCAATAAAATGAAATAAAAATAAAAGAGCTGCATTTCCGTGATCGCTATAATAAATACTATCGGAAAAAAATATAATTTGCCTATCTTCAAAAAACTTTACCTACCCAATTTTGAATCTAATACGATCATTTATATTCTTCTGCTTTCATAAGTAATAGTTTTTGATTTTTTAAAAGCGTTTTTAAATTAAAAGACATGTCAAGATCGCTTATAGTACGTTTTTTTCTAGAATTAGAAATAAGGTAAACAATCTTGATGTATCTTTTAATTGAAAAACACATTTTAAAAATAAGTTACGGCCAATATGTAACAATTTTGAATCTAATACGATCATTTATATTCTTCTGCTTTCATAAGTAATAGTTTTTGAATTTTAAAAAGCGTTTTTCAATTAAAAGACATGTCAAGATCGCTTACCTTCTTGCAACTTCTTTCTAATGCTAAAAAAAACGAACTATACCTTCTTGCAACTTCTTTCTAATGCTAAAAAAAACGGTAGACGGTTGAAATTTTCACAGATGATGTATTTCTGTTGCCGCTATAACAACAAATACTAAAAACAGAATAAAATAAAGATTTAAATGAGGCTCCCATTCAAAAAACGTGATTTTTGACCAAAGTTAAGCAACGTCGGGCGTGGCGTGGTCAGTACTTGGATGTGTGACCGCTTTTTTTTGCATTTATTTCCGTTTTTTTTCATTATGGTACGGAACCCTTCGTGCGCAAGTCCGACTCGCACTTGCCCGGTTTTTTACTGACGAAGTTGGCTTGCCTGATTAATTGATTATAGTCTAAACGTAATAAGAAGAAAAAACTATACTCTACCCTTTTGGGATTTCGTACTAGTGTAAGAAAAAGACATGATTCTGTATATCTTTGTTTAAAATGAGACAGTCCCTGGCCAAACTATACTAAACTAAAGAAAAAGAGAGGCGCGAATTTTTTTTTTATGGGAGACCAACCCTTAGTGCGTACATTTTTTTCAGTTTGCCTCCTTTTTCTACTAACTAATCTTTATTTTATTTTATTTGGAGCTAAGGCGTAAACGCTGCCAAACCAAGAAAATGCATATATGATATAATCTGAAAAATATGGGCCAATTTCCATAATTATAAAATCAACTTTCTTACATTTAAAATAAGTTAATTACATTTAAATGTTTCAGCAAAAGTACTACTTCACTGAACATGAAAAATGCAAACAGATGCATTTAACTTTTGATGGCGAGTGTAGTGAATGTATTTTACCCCGTTGTAGCTGAATAATATTACCCAAAATCATGGAAAATTTAATTGGTATCACTACGAATCTTTTTAAATGTTGCCATTATTTTAACTGTCAGACAATGTTGTTGTGCCTTAAGTGTATACCAGCCTTATAACTTTGGTATTTTTTTTTGTCAGTTGGTAGCAATGCAATTTATTTGTTTTCAACACGTTTTCACACAAATTTTTGAATCTTGGTCTGTCACTAATTTTGTGACGTTTTTCTTATCGTGTCGCCCTCGTCCTTCATGATTACCTAAATAACCTCAAATGTTTATAAAATCAATTTTTCTTCTAACTTTTTTAAAAATTGATTACAAACACTATATTATATAACATCTTAACTGTCGCATAATTCTTTATAAGTAAGAAATTTTATTTAACGTCTAATTTTAACAATTTGTGTGAGTGAATGTGTGTAGTGTCTAATGCTCCATCGCTATTTATCGATTGGTTTTACTATTATTGTTTAATTATTTTACAAAGTTGTTACAAAAGCATATTTATGATCTCAATATTCATAAGCCACATAATTGCACTATTGTGTTGTGAATTTAAGAGTACTCCCCAGTCCCCAGATACTTTATAATAAAATTGCTGTTAGCGTTCTGCGATAGTAAATATTTATTCTTTTTCAGGATGTTGACGTGAAGAATCGTTAAAAAGGGCAACATGTCTTATATAAAGGTGCTCCATTGCACCTTCTGCCTTAAGCATGGAGTGGCCGGAATATCTACTAAGTCTGTGCTCATGAAAATAGGTGTAAGTATGTAATATGAATCATACCAATAGGATAAGCAATTAGTAATTCACATTGCAGTTTCAATTTACTGAACTGTAACATACTTCTTCTTATAATATGTGCAACATAAAATAAGGAAAATTTAATACCTATTAGATATAATTGAATAAGTAACACATTTTATCTGTATACTATAAAGTGTTTGATTTACCTGTTTATTTATACTAGCTTGTATTATTAACTAATCCGGACAATCAAATGTGCTAGTTTGTAAGTTAACTTGTTTATATATATATATAATGTAATACCGTTTTAGTTTTTGGCAATAAAGGCTATTATGAGTATTATTAAACCATTTAGATTTTAGTATAGATTCATTCAAACCAAGGATCTTTTTAATTTCAGAATGGTACGTTATCACAGCAGTTGGTTAGAATATCAACGTCAAACAGTTGGCAGAGCAAACTGCCGCTCACAACACAGAGTCAGACGGCAACTCCCGCGAAGAAGGCTAAGAATGAGGACACCCGAGTGTGGAAGGAGACCCCGGCTCATGACAGGACCAATAATGTTGGCCAGTACTGCATGATGCTTTCCAAGTTTAGATTAACATGTAAGTTTGGTGTTAGATTTGTTTAATTTATATCTGGGAGACCTTTGCTTGGAAAACAAATAAAAACTCAAAAATGCGCGTTTTCCCAGAGATAAGACCTAGCTACATCAATTTTTCGCCCCCGAAAACCGGGATTCCCGGAATATATAAATACTATCGACCCACCCCAGCTTCACCTAAACCTTCCTCAAGGATCACTCTATTGATAGGTGAAAACCGCATGAAAGTCATGATTGGTTGTTGCAGCTCTAGTAGTAATGACATCAATGGCGGGCTACGCGCTGGCGCCGGCGCCGTTCTGCCCGACCACGTTCGCGCTGTGCGCCGCGGGCACTGGGCTAGTGTCCGCCGCCGCTAATTCTATCAACCAGTTCCATGAAGTACCGTTCGACGCGCAGATGTCTAGGACAAAGAATAGAGTGCTGGTCAAGGGGCTGTTAGAGTAAGTTCCGAACTATAACATTTTAAAGATGTTTAATTGAACATTCGAGATGTTTCTTTATGCTACTGACTATGAATTAACAATATAAGTGTCTTGGTATCCTGCAGCTGTAAAATTATACCTAGTGTTTGTCTGAATAAGGAATAAAGAATTAAACTCTCGCGTGTTGTACACATATTTAATTACACGAACGGGTCTACCGCGATATGATTTCTTTGTTTTTACCTTGAATTCCGACGTTTCAGCTGAGTTGCACCAGCAGTGGTCACGGAAGCGGTGTTTCCATGACCACAGCTGGTGCAGCTCAGCTGAAACGTCAGAATTTAAGGTAAAAACGAAAAAATCATATCGCGGCAGACCCGCTCGTGTAATTAAATAAGTTCCGTACTAACTTAACCCATCGACCGCCACAGACGGCTGTGGACGTCATCGGAAAGTCTTGCCGAGGGCGCCAATTAACGACGGCTACAGCCGTCAGCTTCGCCAGTTCAATAGGGATTTACGCGAGACTCCGTAAAGTTCAATTTCGCTTAAATAATCACGATCGCCTGGCGTCTGGGGCACGGCATATTCGCGCGCCGTCTGGCGTTCAAAGGGTTAAACAACCTTTCGTGCCGCAGCACAATTTTTTTTTGGAAAAAGTTTAATTTTTGGCAGTGGTTAGTGGTTATTAGAGCTTCAGTGACGTTTAGTTTATTTTTCACGGGTACTAATGTCATAACTCTTTGCATCAGGCCAATACACGCAGCGGGTTTCGCGGCTATCACCAGCACGACTGGTCTCAGCTTACTCTACTTCGGCGTCAACCCTCTGACAGCTGCGCTGGGTGCCGGCAACCTCATACTTTACACGTCTGTCTACACACCGATGAAGCGGATGTCCATACTTAACACTTGGCTGGGATCTGTGGGTATGATGCACTACTATAATTATATGTCTTTGGTTGTTGCTCTAATTCGGCGTCAACCCTTTGACAGCTGCGCTGGGCGCCGGCAACCTTATACTTTACACGTCTGTCTACACACCGATGAAGCGGATGTCCATACTTAACACTTGGCTGGGATCTGTGGGTTAGTTGCACTAAATAGTAATGCTGCTGGTCTGTTTACTGTATTTCTCCTTATGTGTATGAGTATAACTTACACATTTATATCTGGGAGACCGAGCTTTGCTAGGAAAACATATAAAAACTGAGAAATGCGCGTTTTCCCAGAGATAAGACCTAGCTAGATCGATTTTTCGTCCCCAAAAACCCCCATATAGCAAATTTCATCGAAATCGTTAGAGCCGTATAAACGATCGAGCTGCTTGGCGCGGCAATTTCAACGCGAGGCGGTTCTTTCTGTGCATGTGCGCGCGACGCTACAAGTACGTCCGGCCCACACCAATTTTGGTGTCTAGCAGTAGTGGTTGCCGTCACTTGCCGCGTACCGCTACAGAACGGACGCCTGCTCGCGCCTCCTTGCGGTCATATCTGTCGTAATAGACTCGTTTTGTTAGAGTGTGAACCTTTTGTAAGTTCTGTACCTAGTAGTATTATTTATTCTGTGCCTATACCATATTTCCAGTGGGCGCGATCCCCCCGCTAATGGGCTGGGCGGGCTGCACGGGGTCGCTGGACGCGGGCGCGCTGGTGCTGGGAGTGATCCTGTACTCGTGGCAGTTCCCGCACTTCAACGCGCTGTCCTGGAACCTGCGGCCCGACTACTCCCGGGCTGGCTACAGGATGATGGCGGTCACGGACCCTGGTGAGATATTATCAGTCACCAGTTGGTGTGACCCCCCCGCTAATGGGCTGGGCGGGCTGCACGGGGTCGCTGGACGCGGGCGCGCTGGTGCTGGGAGTGATCCTGTACTCGTGGCAGTTCCCGCACTTCAACGCGCTGTCCTGGAACCTGCGGCCCGACTACTCCCGGGCTGGCTACAGGATGATGGCTGTCACGGACCCTGGTAACATTTTACTTAGGGTCAGTTGCACCAACCACAATTGGTGGGCTGATCACCGGCAATCGACTGTGAACTATGAAATATCGATACAAATCATAGCGTAAACTCACAACAATAATCGACATGTTAAGACCCAATAAGACACCTGGCTGTCAACTTTATTGCTATGACATTATGGTTGAAAATATCGGTTATTGGAGCTGTCGGGCACTGAAGCTCATGTCATGTTTCAACAGTGACAAATGGTTTGGTGCAATGGACCCTTAATGTTGTACTGTTCTCTTTCTTCAACGCTAAGTTCTGGAATCTAGAACCTCTGCCCTAAGTACTCCAGAGCTGGATATAGAATGATGGCTGTCTCGGACCCTGGCTAGATATTACTATTCTTTAGCCGGTCTGCACTGGGCGCGCTGCCCTGGTTCCAGAACGAAAATAACCTGCATTTTCACGCTGTTTTGGAAAACCTACCTAAGGGTGGTATTCCACCTGTCCAATGTGTATTGCGTCTCACTCTCTCATTAAGCAAAATGTGAGACGCAAACACACCTTGGACCAATATATTGGACAGATGGAATACCACCCTTAAAGCGAATCGTATTTGACATTGGATACACAAAATTAAACCTAGACACAGAATAAATAATAGTACTAGGTTCAGAAGACTCACTCTCTAATAAAACGCGTCTGTTACGATCAGGACAGATATGGCCGCTAGGTGGCGACAGCGCCACGCGCGGCTTATGGCAAACCCCAAAATTGGGGTCGAACGGATGTACTGTTAGCTACCTAGCGAGGAAATCGCGGAGTGAGCCACGCCTGACCTAGAGTATTGTTACAGCATTATGCAGAAGAGTGGCTCTCCGACACACCGGCGTGATCACCGCAACGTGCCTCGCATCCTCTTACCTCGGCGTCACCAATACGTGGTTCGCGTTGGAGTCGCTGCCCCTCAACGTCTACTTTATGTACTTAGGTATGTTTTCGCAACTTCTGAAATGAACCTTATGGTTTATAAGATAAGCCCTAAAGTTGCGTTGTTGCGTGTTCACGACGAGTCGACGATTTGCTTCTTGTCCGGGGTTCATTATCCGAAGAAAACTCTTGATGGCGCGATTTAGGAATTTCACTACACGGATCAGCGCCATCTAGCGAGCGATTCTTAAACTAATAACATTTGTGCGAGTCTGGGGCAGTGAACGCATATATTTAGTATGGAAACCGCCTTTAGGAACATTACCGTTCAAATTCTCGGGCCAAATTAGCACACATACAAAATTACGCCTACATTTAAATAAGACGACGCGTTTACAGAGCCTGTAATCAAAGCTGGTAAACAAAATAATAGTCATCTTTATTACACTAATGGTACATAGCTAAGTGTAGATGAAATGCATATAATGTCATTAACTACCAATCAGCGACATTAATCCGCTAATAACCTTCTTGCTGTACGTACTGGCCGCTGAGAGTTTGCGGTTCATATTTGATTAGAATATGACTTGGACAGGGATAGGTTTATGCCATACATTGAAGAACCAGTCAAATAATTCACGTATAATAATTTAATGCAGATTAAAAGATAACTAGTTAAAATGTTGTTATGAAATGACAGACTAACTCAACATAAGTAAATATATCATTGTTGTATAAATGTATTCCGCTATAATAAGTATTTTGTATATTTTATTATCAATTTGTATGGCAGTGCGAAGTCACGTTCAGGTATAGTCTGTCCGTTTTTCTAAGATCAAGTACGCCATTGTAAATGTATGGTAAACTTGATCTTAGAATTCGGACTGGCTATACAGCCTGCAAAATTTACATGGGTACACGAATCGGGTCAAAAATATTTGAATAGGCGGAGTCACAATAAATCCCCACTTTCAGTTCCAATGGAAATATTTTATATAGCCGGTCAAGCAAGTTTGTCAGTAGAAAAAGGTGCAAAATTAAAATTTTGTATGGGACTACGCCCGTTCGCGCGCTTACATTTTCTAAATTTGCCGCTCTTTTCTACTGACGGAAATGGCTTGAGAGAGAACCTACATATATGTGACGGTAGAGGGTGGATTCGAATGATCAACATTTTCAGATAACGTGTGTATTTATTAAATTAATTCAGTGGAAGTGTATCTACATATAGGAGACCGGGTATGATTATCTCACGAGTTATATCTCATGAATAGAACATATTGTAGATATCTTTCCAGGCCTCCACTTAATTTCATGTCTCTCTAATTGGACAGCTTTTTTCCATAGTTCTCTGCGAATGGCATCTTGTGGGAATCTGAATGGAAAGTAATGTAAAATGATAATATCAAATTTGATTATTAATTTGAAATAATTAGGTAGTTTTTTTACAGCTCCATCTCATGAAATAAAAAAGGAAAATACAAATCTGTAAGAAAGAATTCATTACTACATTTATAATTATATAGAAAATACCTAAACCAAGCACAAGTTAATAAAATAGTCTACTTCATTTGGCATAACACCATCCCTATTATCCTCGCAATTTAAAAAGTCGTATGTTGTTATGAAAGTCGTATGCAGTTGTTACGTTTTAGCTTAGCACGGTAGTATTGAAAACAAATCGTCATGTTTATTCCAAATTTTACTGAAGTTATCTGTTTACTACAAGTGAAAAGTGATTCCACTATCCTTGGTATAAACTAAAATAACTTCTTCACTACTTCACGACACATGAAGACATTTTTAATTACAAAAAAACGTTGTTTTTATAAATCAATTTAGCCATCTGTCACTGACTGTCATCTCGGACGAACTGATGTTGCGAATCGAATAGTTTGTAAGCACCGCCTACAATCGAATAGTTTACGTTGGGTCATAACTGAGCGGACAGAATACTTCCATGTATATCAGTTCGCTGGTCTGGGGTCATTGTTCCAAGAAAAATCTTAATAGCGCGATTCAGGATATTTACTGCACGGAACAGTGCCATCTAACGAGCGATTCGTAAACTAAATAAAATCTACGAGTCTGGGGGGTCATTCTCTCAAGAAAAATCTTATTTCTCTAAATCTTCTTAAAAGAAATAAATAAATAGAGTGTTACACGATTCTTACTATACGATATAGCGCAATCTAGCGCGTATACAAATACTTTATTTTATTTTTATTCCGAAACTTGACTGTGTGAATGGATCATTTATTCGCATTGTTATTATTCAGAGTATAGATGGCAAATAACAGTCATAAAGCAGCCCAACACGTGTTGCGCACATATATTACATACTTTTTGTGATGAGATATCGATGATAGATGTTTTGACCTAGGTAATTCAACTCTATAACGACCCTAGTTCCTTATCGGCTCTTTGCCAATAACTCACGACAGTTTTTATTGGCAAGCTGTGGGGTACTGGCCGATGATAGATATTTTGTCGAGTCATAACATAACTCTTTCATCAGTTGATCGCACTATTAAATAAATTACGGATATATACTTCGACTCATTGGGATCTTTAAAAATAGGTACCCTAATTAGATGTCCCTACTTGAAAACCAACTCTTAATAATTATATTCCTTATTGTTTACCATACAAATAGCAGTAAAAATAATCTAGCACATGAAGTGCCCAACATTGTATCCACACTTTTGTCGAGAACATTTTAAAAGATATTTACATTTTGTTTTAGCTTATTTTAGTAATTTTATACTTCTTCCGGGCTAGCACAAGATTGGCGCGACAGTATCTCGCCCGTCGTCCCTCTAATTAACACAGTTAAAAAAGGGCGGGTAGTCTATCTCATGGGCGAGATACTGTCAAGCCCCTCCTGTGCTAGGCCTACATCTGCTGAAAACGTTTATACATGTATAACCTTATTTTGAAAATATAGCTAATTCATTTATTTCTTTTGTTTCAGCCTACGAATTCTACAAGAAATCCGACAGCGGTAGTTCTAGGAAACTGTTCAGGTTCTCTCTGATACACCTGCCAGCACTGATGTTACTAATGTTAGTCAATAAGAAGTATTGGAGCGCCGGCGAAGGACAGGACCAAAAGGACACCGTAAAGAATATAGATGTCAATAAATTGCCGGGGATCACGGTTATACCAAGGGGGCCCGTCGTGGCCGCTCAAGAGACGGACTTAGAAAAATAAGAACACGGATTTTATAGTGAGGTTATGAATACATTTGTAGAAGTTATAATTGACGTGGACGTTTTGCACCAGTCTTAAATGGCAATGTCACAACTGTATAAGTAACTTATATTCTCTGTAAAGAGAGCTTAATTTTGACATGATAATATGTGGCATTTAATTACCACCAACTCTATAGAACACTATAAAAGAACAGTATAAAAGTTGAATGTAATAACATCAACTCTTTTTTTATTTGCAATAATGTTTACGAATTACAAGTTACGATACAGGACGATGGTATAAATAATTTTATTTATAGTCCCAAATGCCAGATTGTTTCGACTAAGCTACAGAATTCCGTGTTCTGTATATATATTTAATCTACAAAACTGTAGAAAAGTATTTTTGCTGTAAATAATGTACAAATAATTATGAGAATTTAGTGCGCTTGTGATAAGTTAATTAAATCAGTTAACGAAATTTGTTAGATAACTTATTGTTATTTATTTTTCGCGCGTCATTGACAGAGAAATAAAACATGATGATAATAAAATCTTACATTTATTTCAAGTGTTATTTTTTATAAATTAAAGTAATGGAATCGAATTAATCTACATACATACAAACAGGCAACCTGATTTTGAACATACAGACGGACATGGTAAACTAACAGTAAAATTAATTAAGACGCGAGTCGTGCGTGGATTGAGACCCGTTTAACTCCGCTACTTGAGACAGTTTCACTTCTTATTTCCTGAAACAAGCAATACAATTATGCTTATAAATCAACTTTTAAGATTAACCCTTTCAACGCTAACAACCCTTAACCCCTCAACTGCCTTGTCCCGTATCCGTCCCAGACAATTTGGACTGTAATAAAATTAATAATTTGGTTATTAATTCAGTAGCAAATTTTTGACACTGGCGATCGAGGGGTTAACCCTTTTCCAAGTTGCACCAATTTACAAGGTTTTCCCAAAAAAATCCAAATTTTCTATTCATCCAGCTGTGATGATTAATTTGAAGAAAAGTCACATTTCCCGAATGTGCAATCAAATTTAAACCTTAAGTCTGAATGCTACAGTTGAAATTATATTGACGCGTATGTGGTCGATAAATCCTACCATGTCTGGAAAAGGCGATGTGGTCGATGTAATCCTAGGGTTAAAAGCGTCGTAAGTAGTCGTGCCCGTGGCGCCTAGGACGCTAATAAGCGCTATGGCGTACGATGTGAAAGTAACCTTCAACGTTTACAGTACGGTTTATATTTTTAGCTTATGCTAGAGGTATTCGCGTGTGCGTAAGGGTAAGGTAAGTGACATTCTTAGGGCCCCCCCACATCTAGCGTCTTTCGAGCGTCGGCGTCTGTCGTCGTCTGGTTAGCGTTATGGAAAATGACGTCGCTGTGCAGTTGCGTCGACGTTGCGTCGAGCAGCGGCCATAGAATTGTAGACGCCGACGCTCGAAAGACGCCAGATGTGGAGGGGCCCTTAGGTTTAACAGACAGCGTTCAGAAGGATAAGAACAAAATAACCTTAGCCAAGAATGTGTAATAGCGTAGGCTGTCAAAGGAACCTTATCTTCGTGCTTTCAAGTACGGTTTATATTAGCTAGCTCGTGCCAACGAATTTGGGGCGTACGTGTGAAGTTTTTTGAACGCCTCGACGATTTCTTTATTTCAAACACTACGTTCGTTAGGTGAGTTCAAAAATGAATATAAGACTTAATAATGGATAATTGTACTTTTCTTTTGTATCTTTTTACTGAGGTGTGCCAATAAAGAGTATCCTATTATTATTATTGGGGGGTGTTGTGGGCCTTCGAGTGCCGCTTCGACCAAGCTGTGATCTATTGTGACGGCCCTTTAAAGTTCACTACTAATGCTCGTTGAATCCAGGAAATTCCAGATTCTTTGGGCCGTAATGCTCTGTACCTCATAGGGTTCCAGTATATGTCGCCCTAGGTAGGTACTTCTTTTGGACATATGTGGTCCGCAGGAAGGCAGGCAGGAAGAGTATTCTATCTATCTATCTATAAGAGTAGACAAGTTCTCACTTTTGCTTCTTGGAGCTGCGTTCCTCGCGCGAGTCGTCGCGCGAGCGCTTGTGGCGGTCGCCGGAGTGGCGCTTGCTGTCGCCGTTGGACTTGTGGCTGCTCGACTTGTGGTCGCGCTCGTGGTGGGACGACTTGTGGTGCTTGTCGCGGTTCTTTGATGGACTGGAAAGAAAATGTATATGTTTCTTAGTGTATTCGTTGCCGACTGTACTGTAAGGTGCGTTTAGATCTGGCGAATGCGCCTCTGCGAAAATCTAATTGTATACATGCGTAGTGGGATCATACAGAAAACAGGTTCCCTAAAAATGTTAAGGCCTAATATTTGGTTGAACTCATTAGCATAAACGGCCCTCTCAGAAATCTGTGTGGCATAAACATTTTCCGCAACAAGTTATACGTAACAACAGGTTCTGAGCTGTTAACTAGTGTCCATCTAAAAGACGATGTTTTGCAAACTCAGACAGAACTCTTGAGATTCGAACTTGAGCTCTTATGGTTCGAGCTCGAACTCTTGTGGTTCTTGTCGTGCTTGCTCTTCTTGTCGTCGTAGCGCGACATGTCGCGGCCTCCCTTGCATTTGCTGACAAACTTGGCGTTGTATCTTAGCTACATTAGTAATATTTTGAACCTTACCTGCTGCTACTATGTTTCGACGGGTTCTTATGGCTCGAGCTATTGTGATTAGATCTGGAACTCTTGTGATTCGAACTCAAGCTCTTATGGTTCGAACTCGAACTCTTGTGGTTCTTGTCGTCGTAGCGCGACATGTCGCGGCCACCCTTGAATTTGCTGACAAACTTGGCTTTGTATATTAGCTACTTATGAGTAATATTTTGAACCTTACCTGCTGCTACTATGTTTCGACGGGCTCTTATGGCTCGAGCTCTTATGATTGGAGCTAGAACTCTTGTGATTCCAGCTCGAGCTCTTATGATTCGAACTCGAGCTCTTATGGTTCGAACTGGAGCTCTTGTGGTTCTTATCGTGTTTGCTCTTCTTGTCGTCGTAGCGCGACATGTCGCGGCCTCCCTTGCATTTGCTGACAAACTTGGCTTTGTATATTAGCTACATGAGTAATATTTTGAACGTTACCTGCTGCTACTATGTTTCGACGGGCTCTTATGGCTCGAGCTCTTGTGATTGGAGCTAGAACTCTTGTGATTCGAGCTCGAGCTCTTATGATTCGAACTCGAGCTCTTATGGTTCGAGCTCGAGCTCTTGTGGTTCTTGTCGTGCTTTCTCTTCTTGTCGTCGTAGCGCGCCATGTCGCGGCCGCCCTTGCGCTTGCGGTCGAACTCGGCGTCGCCGCGCTCGTAGTTGCGTTCCTTCTTGTCCTCCTCGGCGGCCTCGCGCTCTAAATCTGACCAGTCTTTGCCGGATTCCTCTTCTTCCTCTGTAAAATTAACATTTATATTTACAATTTGTATTGGTGGTACTTTATTGTTCGCTTTACACTGTTTTAATTTGATATGTCTTTAAGCAAGCGATTTTGAACTTTATTTCCAAGTGACAGTGTTTAATGTTGTGCAATGCCAGTCACCCTTATGGCCGTTAAAGGAGGAAGGAAGGGGGACATTGGAATTGGCTCGAATACGTGTGTGACACCCAAAATTACACCGCTGAACTGGTATAGTCGCACCAAACAAAGTCTGCAGCGGATTTCATAGCCCACGCAGTGTAAGTGTTATGTATACGTCATAATTTCATAGAAGTTTGACGTTTAAAATTACACTTGCACTGCGTGGGCTATCAAAATCGCTGCAGACTTTTTACGGTCTGACTATACCACTCTTAGTGCCCGTAAGGCCCGTCTTTATAAAGTAATATAGGTATAACTCAATGGATTTGAAGGGTTAAGATGACATTTACAGTGACATGAAGAAAATAATGCCAGAAAAAATATTTTATTGTATGTAAAATGTTGTAATATCAGAACCAGAAAGAAATATGCGTAGTAGAAGTAGTTGAAAGGTGGTAATCTTACCGTCGCCTTCACTCGAGCCGTCGGACACGTCGGAAGCCTCGGAATCGTACTCGGAATCATCCTCGGATTCCTCCTCCGACTCGACGTCGGTCGGCTCGTACGCGTCGTCCTCCTCTTCTGAATCCTCGTCCGCTTTCTGTAACACACATACGGAGGTTTACTTCTAAGCGCTGGTGGCCTAGCGGTAAGAGCGTGCGACTTTCAATCCTGAGGTCGCGGGTTCAAACCCCGGCTCGTACCAACTCGGTACCCGGTGAAGGAAAACATCGTGAGGAAACCGGACTAATCCCAATAAGGCCCAGTTTCCACTCTGGGTTGGAAGGCCAGATGGCAGTCGCTTTCGTAAAAACTAGTGCCTTCGTCAATTCTTGGGATTAGTTGTAAAGCGGACCCCAGGCTCCCATATTAGCCGTGGCAAAATGCCGGGATAACGCGAGGAAGAAGGAAATACGAAGGTTTACTTGTGTTGAAAGATACAATCAGGTCCCAAAGAGGCTGCGCCATTTGTTGTAATTAATAAGTATGTGGCAGTTGTGCTTTAAAGGGACCCACTGATTAACAGTCCGCCGGACGGTATCAGCCTGTCAGTTGTTCGGAACTGTCAAAATTTTGTTCTATCTGACAGGCCGATACCGTCCGGCGGACTGTTAATCAGTGGGCCCTTTTAGACGTAGTCAGCAGTAGAAGTCGCAAAGGTTGGTATTCCACCTGTCCAATTTCTTTGTCCGATGTCATTGCGTCTCACTCTCCCATTAAGCAACATATGAGACAAAATACACATTGGACAAAGAAATAGGACAGGTGGAATACCACCCTAAGCGAGCGAAGTTTTTAATTAGTTATGCGAAGACGTCTTTGTCAGGAAAAAAGCGTGTGCATTGTGTGCTGGAGTGGAGGTGCGCCTTACCAGACTCAAAGGAATTTGAGCTTTTTATTCAGTAGTTTAATTTTATATTCAAATGGCTGCGCCGATGGTCGAGACAGTCCACGGATTCAAGGTGCAGTGCGGCGCTGCCATTTAAATATGGAACGTAATAAACATTGCTTTGAGTCTAGCCTAGCAAGACACTGCTCACTCGTGCCTTGATGTAAAGCCTACATAATGCACCCTAATTCATGGGTAATAGAGTCGATACTCACTTGCGCTGCTCCCTCTTCATCCGACTCAGGGTCGAGGAAGGACCAGCCGCCGTTGTCGAAGAAGCCCTCGATGTCGTCCGTGATGGTCTTCATGACTTTGGTCCAGTTGAGAGATTGGATGCCCTCCGAGTAGCGGATGTCGCATGAACTGGAAATAAACATTCGTTATGTTAATAAAGAATTCTTACATATACTTTTTTACCTGTAAGTGTGTATTTTCATTGTCTATTCATTCGTTACTATTTGCTTATTTCGAACACACACAAGAATGTGGCAATGATGCTGCCTTAGTAAATAATATGGAACTCTATTGTAAAATGCTCCTATGGGGTCGTAAAGGAAAGCCTTTGCCCCGAGAAGTGCAGGCAATCAAAAAATTTGAATAGAATATATTAATCTTAAAATACTTGATGACAATGATGACGCTTTATTCGGCAAATCATTCAAACTCTTCAAACATATTATCATTACTAGGGTAGCTTCTTAAATACCATGGACTCGAAGTTAGGTTAGCAAAGAGCGTCAACATTTAAATTAAAACGTTAAGATGATTTTATTATTAGGATTAGGATTAAAAGAAAGGCCACATATAGAGCTACTCACTTGAGCCACTCCTTGACATGATCCAGCATATTCATAGGCACAGCATTGACCATGGCCACCTTCTTCGCATAATCCTTAAACACGAACACCATATCGAAGTTCTTGAGATGGAACTGCACTCGTTCAAAATGTACAAGTTCCACGTCTTCTAGTGCGATGACGAAGGGCGGCCACTCGGTGAGGTTGACAAGGGCGCCGGAGGTGGGCTGCAGGAGCACCGTGCTGCGGAATGGTGCGCCGGGGAAGCCCAGCTCTCTGTGGAGGGATTTGAGTTTTAATACAGGGGGTTAAGGTACAGTTTTCTGTCAAAAATAGTCGTTTCTATTAATGAAACCGAAGCCCAGGAAACACTACTAAAACGATTAGTATCATATTGTAACTGCAAATTTGACAGATATGGTAGATAAAGTTCATCAAGCCATTTCCGTCAGTAGTATAGTTACTGTAGCAAATAAGCGAAAATTTATATAATTATTAACTTCATGGAAACTTTCCGCACTTCTTGAACATCTGTAGTAACAGTCAAGGACTAGCAGCGTAAGGAGCACGGACAATAGCGGCATTGGCAACCATAGATTTGTCATCTTGCCATAACAATATATAAGTGATATAAGATCTTCGAATATAAACAAAGTGTGCAGACTTGAACAAAGTCTTGAACTCAACCTTCAGCGCATGCCACAGCTCTGAATTGCTTTATTGCAAACAGGTTATGTTACACGTCAAAATAATATTCTTCTTAGGCCCACTTGCACCGTCCAACTAACCCCGGGCGTTCCGGGGTTTAGCAGTTAAACCGTTAACCCAGTGTCAAATTGTACCGGTAATCATGGTAACTCCAGGTTTAACCGGTTAACCCCGGATCAGTGGAATGGTGCAAGTGGGCCTAAGAGACATAACTCACCTGAATGGCGTATCAAATTCAATCTCCTGCTTGGTCATATTCTCCACCCTCTCGCAGAAGCTCTTGAAAGCGACCTTGAGTTTGTGCCGTAATTCCCTCTCGCTCTGTTCGGCCGCCAAGTCATCGCGGTCGTGCATGTGTTGGTGCTTGCCAAGATCTGTTGTGATCTCACCCACTTCTGTGTAGAATTGGACGTCTACGTGTTTCTTTTTGCCTGAAAATGTAAGCGGTGCATAGTAAAAAGGCAAGCACATACATTTTATTTTTAGGCATACACGTATAACAACGTTATAAGATGTTTTGTGAGTAGTAAGCCACATCTCTCAGCACATTTGATGAATAGCGAAATAAAATGTCGACTAGTTCACCACTGCGTCTTTTAAGTTCGCCCCAAAACGACACGGCAAAATATTGGTTCGAAGGACAAGGGAACAATTATCTGCCCTTATTTAGTTAAGATCTTTTAAACCGATTTAAACTTATAAAATGGGTTTTATAACACTTTAAACTCTCGCGTTTTGTACACATATTTAATTACACAAACGGGTCTACCGCGATATAATTTCTTTGTTTTTACCTTAAATTCCGACGTTTCAGCTGAGTTGCACCAGCTGTGGTCACGGAAAATGAGTTGCAACTTGCACCAGCTGTGATCACGGAAAAACACTGACTGAAACGTCGGAATTTAAGGTAAAACAATGAAATTATATCGCGGTAGACCTGTTTGTGTAATTAAAAACGGGTTTTGTTATTAAACTACTGAAGTCTTACCAAACATAATAGCATGTTTCAAATGGAAATGTAGCAATATAATCATTTCTCCGTCACACGGTTGGAAGAACGCATTCTTTATATTATTATACAGTATATCCACTTTATCTCCTCTCACTGATGTAAATCTGAATCCATTTGTATGCGCTTCTAGCGATCCACTCATTCTCTTAGTAACTATATTCGGTCTTATGTATAAATCCTTTAATTTCGGGTTTCCTTTGCTCTGTGATAATACTAGTGTGTCTTGTTTGACCAAATCTTCCTTTTCGCGTTCCTCTGCCTCTCTTGTTTTGAATTTCTTTTGGACTTCTTTGATGAGTCGGAAGCCGGTGTTGAGGTTGGCCGATGGTGGGGAGATTTCGCCGGGTTCTTTCGTGTTTGTACTGCGGTATGTGCTGTAATTTAAAAAAAATCTTAGAAGTATGCTTTTAACACTTTTAATGCCACATCTATCGTGTGCGGCGCGTTACGGTGAACCTTAGGGGCATTCCACGAGACTGTCGCTTACATAACGCAATTCTTCTAATACTTCTGGAAATGCTGAGTAAGCGATATTGGATCAGGTAATATTTCATGACTTGGCTAACGAATTGGCAGTATATTCTCGTGATTCACGTATTTTATTGAGGTAGCTGCCATACAAGTCAAAAGCGTTATGTAAGCGACAGTCTCGTGGAATGCCCCCTTATAGGAATGCACGAAGGATTTATATTGGGCGCGCGTCAGTATTTTTATCAAGAAAAACACTCGGCCGCGAAGTAAAAATTCCTTCCTCGCTACTGACCTCCATCGGTCGAAGATTCAATGACGAGTAGAAGATTTCTTCAGATAATCTGGTATAAAGCTAGCTAGGACGAGATTGCCGCGAGAAGCAGCTCGGTCCGTGTAGAGCAGCGGTCGGAAACCTTTTAGCAGCCAAGGGCCACATACTCCACATAGTAGTTAAGGAAGTCGACGCGGGCCCTTAGAGGATATAACCAACGGAGACGCCATGTCTAAAATTATCGGTACAAAATAGTCTGCCGTTTTTTGCGGGGGAGGGGCACATCAAATGTATAAGTACGTCATGTCAGATAAACGTCAGTCCATAGATATGGTTGACATGTGGTTGACCATTGGCCGTCTATTTTCGACAGAGGGGAACGCCTGTTAATGGCGGCTCCATTGTTAATTACTCCGAGCGCGGGCCGCACTTTTGTTAATATGTGTGACTTTATCATACATTGTTGTTTGACATTATTACATACAAAATAGCCAGGGAGGCTCGCGTGCCGCAAGTGACAGATTCGCTGGTGTAGAGTGAAGACGTGCCTCGACAGAGGCAAATGAATGCCCGACCGAGGCAAGTTCTTCGCAAGGCGGATCGTTCTGTGTAAACTTGTGGCTTGTTAAACTTACACTTCTTTAACGAATGTGGCGTCAGGCTGCGCGTAGTTACCGCCCTCGTTCCTTCCCATGGTGGCGCCGGGGTGAAAGAAGTTGATACGCAGGTACGTGTAGTCGCCCTCCACCGACTGGGAGATATTCTTGATGGTGGAGATGTGGAATGGTACGGGCACGCCGAATACGGGCAGGATTACCGTTTCGTATTTGCGATCTGTAAAGACAAATATGCCAAATAAATGACACGGGATATGTTATCTGGTTATTTCAAAATATTTGTCTGAAATTTGGAAGGTTATATCAGAAATTTTTTAGAATGATCTCGACACCATGATCTTTCGAATCTTCTCATTATCTTTCCCACCAGATTGCTTCGCTAGACGCTCCTTAGCCTTCTTGTTTAGAGCTATCGCGAGCTCCCTCCGATCCTCATTACCTTTTTCTATTACTTGTGGCTCTGCGCTGCAGACCGTGCGAACCCCCATTGCGTTTCGAACTCAATCAGTCAATGATACAGTCGAAAATCTTAACAATGTACTTACCAACGTAAAGTTTAAGCTCCTTCACCTCATTCTCCCTCGGCATCTGACTGACACTTTTATACGACACCGTACTCTTCCGTATCTTCTCATTATCCTTCCCACCAGACTGTTTCGCGAGTCGCTCTTTAGCTTTCTCGTTTAGAGCGATGGCTAGTTCCCTCTGATGCTCTTTACGTTTCTCCTCTGAAGAGTGCTCTGTGCGAAGCTTCGACTCGATGACGGCTGTGCGTTTCCCTCTGCCTGTAATTTGTTTGTGGAATTAATATTTGCAGATGTATTTGAATTAGAAGCAATGAAATAAGGCAATTGAATGATATTACAAATCTATTGGCTATGTTTCAAGTCTGTGGCAGGGGAAATAAAAATGATAATCGTGCTTCATTTCTATACTCTGTATCTTCAGGTATTCAACCCTTTAACCGCCAGAGTCTGATATATAAGACATTACATATCCAGCTCATTTAGCCACAGTCTGATAAATAAGACAAAGATCTGATTTGGTTTTTACAGCACATTTATAACTCCCGTAACTATGCCAACCTTACTCTGCGTAGTACAATTACTGTCGGTGGCGACACGAGCACGCTCGATCAAAAATTGCAGGCGGTTAAAAGATTAAATAAAAGTAAACAAAATCTACCCTCAATGGGTCCTTAAGCCTTTTACTTTTATTTAAATACCTAAAGATACAGACTATAATCTATTAAAAAAATATTCTCTTCTGGACTTAGGAAAGGCTCTGATGATTTTTGGTTACATTGATTCTCGGTGGGTCTTAGGGCCCCCCCACATCTAGCGTCTTTCGAGCGTCGGCGTCTGGTCAGCGCTATGGAAAATGACGTCGCTGCGCAGTTGCGTCGACGCTGCGTCGACGTTGCGTCGAGCAGCGGCCATAGAATTGTAGACGCCGACGCTCGAAAAACGCCAGATGAGGGGGAGCCCTTAACCTTAACATACTAAAGAACAATAAAACTAGTAATTTTGTTTGGAAATATCCACACTAACTGACCCACGTTCATTGCTCTTGAGTGTGTGATTACTGACAAGCTTGTTATGGAGTATTTTGCGTGTTGGAATTCGCTGGGTTACACGCCGTGCAACTGACTCATGCTTATATGGGGTTTGTAGTATAGTCGAGTAACTCACCTCCGTTCTCTATCCGTCCATGATTGCATGTAAGTAAATAAAACATTATAAATCACACAGCTTTAGTTAATGCAATGTACAATCTTTAACAATATATGTTAAAGCTTTGGTAAAAGCTACAACCCCTGAACTGTAAATAATATCAAGATAAAAATTGTACTTTCGACAATGATGTCTGTTTTGTTATCCCAATTATTATTCAAATTAAAATGAGAAATGAATAGTCATCTTGTAATACGAAGCGTATGGTTGCTAAAAAGGAAATGAGAACACAACAACTTATGATATATGTACACCCATTTTTAGGCCTCAGCCTCAGATTTTTTTAAATATCAAAAGGTACTATTTGTCAGTGTAAAATAAGACAATTATGCAATTATAAATCATCCTCATAGATCAAATAAGAGACAATCGACAAACGTAGGTACCCTTTGCGTGAGAGTCGCAAGTGTGTATTGCCTAAACCGCGAATATACAGGGTGGAAAGATAAGTCGGGCCCTGGAGGGAAACTACCTTAAATCCTTAAGCTGGCTAATGTACTTAAAGGAGACATTCTTTTATTTTTAAAAAGAAACAAAACTGCATTTAAAGTATTTTTCTTTTTTTCTTCAACTTGGCTTGTCTAAAAAAATCTTAAGTACTAAATATTAGATTTTATGGATATTTTGTACGACAGACGAGTGTAAGACCTAATGTTTCTTGGAGGAATGTCATCATTAACTGTATCGACTAGTAGAATAAAATTGCGCGTTTTTATATTTTGGATTTTTTAGTCGGTTCGAGTCCCGGGCGAGGCAAGCAAGTGTTAGAAAATCTTTGCATGCAGTTTTGTTTCTTTTTAAAAATAAAGGAATGTCTCCTTTAAGTAAAATGAGCCAACTTAAGGATTTAAGGTAGTTTCCCTCCGGGGCCCGACTTCTCTTTCCACCCTGTATAGACAAAACAACCTTTATTGACTGTATTTCATTGTAAGTAAGTTAACTTCCAAAGAGTTGGTGGTTATACGAGATATTTTTACGACGAGTAAAGATGCGGGATCTTTACTTTAATTCATTTCGATGTTGGCTTTGTCTAGTGATTTCATCACTTGTGATTGCCAAATCCTCCTAAGGCCCAAAGTCCTACCTATAGTATTTCCCATTAAAATTTCAAACAAGTAAAAATCAACTCTATTCCCTGCGCTATAGGTTCAAATTTCAGTGACAAATTTTGGGTTTTTCATTTGTATGGAACTTAGGAACCACGAAGAAGCGATTTAGCCGCATGAAAGGTAAAGAACCCGTGGTCTAAACCATAATAAGCCACTCGCACACAATCTCAGCGCCACTCACCAAGTATCTCAGTTTTGTTTTCCTTCTCATCTTCCTCGTCCTCATCGTCATCCTTGAGGAAGATGCCGATGTTTTTGATTTTCTTCTTCGACTGTGTGAGGAGGGATGCCGGCTGTTCTTCGTTTACAAGGACCGTGTCTCCGATAAACAGCGCGTATGTCTGCAAAGCGATAGTGATAGATAATTTTAGAATCGAGAACAGAATTTTCTAATGACCGATTAAAACAAACATCATTATTTCATCAAGTCCTGTCCGTGCTACTAGACATTTCTCGACGAGTGGTAGGGGAAGCAGTGAGGGAAGAATGCAGGGCAGTATGGTGGCCGATGAAGAGTAGAGCGGCCACTCTACGTCTCTGCCTACTTCCCATGCCACTCGTCGAGTATGCGGCTTAGGTATTGACTGTCTATACTAATTGTTGGCAAACGATACACAAGTACACGGTCGTAAAGGTCATAATGGTCGGAACTCTTGCTTCCAAACTTGAAGTAAATGACTTTAAACCTTGTAGGTGTATTAAAGTTAAATCCTTACCTTTCCTTCTTTATCAGTGGCGGCACTGTTTGTGAGATTGGAAAGCCCGATGTTGATGTTGAACACCATGCCCTTTTTAGCCACCACATTCGTCTTGGGTCCAATGACGATGGAGCTCTCTCGAAATTCTATACCCATCGAAAACCTAGAACAAAAAAAGATAATGATTTAAACTTTCACGATTATTAAACATTATCAAACTGCACAACGGGCTTTCTCCGAGACCACGGGGACAACGCCGTCCTCGAAACGTCGGAGGTAAATCTTAAAACTTAAATACGCGATTAAGTCCCGTTGTGCAGTTTGATAAAAAAAAGATATTAGTAAAGAATTGACAATAAACCATTATTTTCTTTGTTAAAATATTTTGTATTTAGTTTATAAATTTATATCATCTTTGTTCTTAGATCTATAGATCACCAACAACCACAATCCTCAGTCATGAGGTAGCGACCACAGAGAGAGAGTTCTATAGGCATTTATTTTATCTAGTTAGATTGTTTTTTCAATCACCATACACAGCTTATTACTCACCCAAAGGACTTTGTGAGATTATCAACCAAATTCGGTTTCTCTTTCTTAGCCAGTTCCAGCCCGGCCTCATAAACTGATGACAACTTTGCTCCGGCCACCAATTTCTTCATCACCTCCTCTTCCAAATTCAACAAGAAGTTATAATTGCTTTGAATCTCGTCCGATGGGTTGACCAGCAACGTCCGGACTATGTTAGAGCAGTAAGATTTATATCTAGCGCCTAGAGAGCACACTATTGCACCGAAGTGTAGATGGTTTTTGTCGGAGACTGCACTGAATTTGAGACTGTAGTGGCCTCCGGATTGTATGATGGCGGGGTAGCACATATCCACTTGGCTTGTGTCGACGCCTGTGACGTATTTCTTGTCTGATATCGCAGCTTCGACGCCTTCAGCTAGTTTTGAATGTTTTACTTTCTGCAAAGACCGTAGTTTTATTAGAGTTGAAGCTTTTCTATGCTGCACTGTTGTATAATGAAGAAATGACTATTCAATTGACTTAATAATTGTTTTTTTTGTTTAAGGATCACCAACGCATAAGACATCTACACAATTACATAGGAACAAGGATGCTTAGCCACTTATAGGTGACCACAGCTCACAAATATATGAAAAGATAGGTACCGTAGGTTGAAAATGTGAAATGAAAAACTTTTCCTCTGTTCAGTAAAATTTTTAAAAACCCAATTCCTTTCACAAATCTTCACAACTCACCTTGTCTGAATCAATAATTTCCATGATCTGGTCTTTTAAATACTTCGTAAACACATCCACTGTGACCAGACACGCTTTTTTCACTGTAATGATCTCTGAATCCTCCTTCGTAGCCATGAGATTAGCGAATGACGCGCTGACATCCACATTCTCAAACTTTTCGGCTTTGAGCGCCACTTTCCAGCTCTCACAGAATTCGCCGGGGAAATTATCTTTGATGAACACACCTACTGTTTTGCCATTTTTTGATTTCTTCATCTCCTGTATAAGTTTGTTGATGTTTTCTTTGTCTTTATCTGTCTGAAGAGAATTAGGACATATTTGTTAAAGGAATGTTTAGTCATCCAAAATAACAATTTCACTAGAAAAGTGGTGAGTCTTATTTATAATAGGGATGTTCTGTATTTTAAAATAAATGATATCACCCCATGAAGTAAACAACCGAAAATAATTAGAAAAAGAGTTATTATTGAATCAATTTCTATTTTATAAATAAGATAGAACTATAGTAGTAGTAGTAGTAGTAAAACACTTTATTGTACAAAAATCAAAACAAAACAGGAAAAATAACATTGGTCATTAGTACAAAGGCGAACTTATCCCTTTAAGGGATCTCTTCCAGTTAACCTTTGAGCAATTGAGGGAGAATTGGAGACGGTAGGCATCCGTACAGTACCAACAGTGTAAATAAAAGAACAAGAAAAGAAAATTATAATGATAATAAAAACGAAAAGTTTCTTAGTTACTTATAAATATACACATATATACACAATTAAATACATATGTACACAACTAAATACATATATATATATTTTCTATAATACATATTACATATATATAAAACCTACAATACCGCGCACATCCTTTAAATTAAGTTTTGTCTGCTAGCCATAACCTTTTTAAATTCGCCTTTAGCGATGCGACCGATTGACACTGTCGAAGAGAAGATGGTATAGAATTCCATAATGTTACTGAGTAAACGGTGAAGGACTTGTGATAGGAACGGTGTTTGTGAGGTGGAATACACAGAGAGAGGTTCGCGCTGGAACGGAGTCGGTGCCCGCTGCCGTCTGCTAAAAATTTAAATCTCTCCGAGAGATAAGGAGGGCAAGAGGGAGAAAACAGGACATTGAAGAGAAGGGAGAGGATATGGATGTCTCTACGGCGACGGACGGGCAGCCACTTAAGCTGGGAGCGGAAAGCTGAGATGTGGTCAAATTTGCGTAGCCCAAAGATATATCTTATGCATACATTTTGCAAACGTTCAAGCTTGCCAAGCAGTTCCTCATTGAGATCTAGAATGGCGATATCCGCATAATCTAGGAGTGGGATCAAAAGGGAGCGTGCAAGCATTATTTTTGTGTGAATAGGGAGGAAACTTTGGAGACGGCGAAGTGAGGGCAGCGAAGCAAAGAGTCTCCTACTGGTTTCAGTCACATGGGGACCCCAAGAAAGGGTCTGATCAATGACAATGCCTAAGTTCCTGACGGTAGCAGAGAAAGGAATGTGTGTTCCATCGAAGATAACTTCTGGCACTGTCACTTCAGATAACTTTGAGATGAAGTGAGGACTCCCAATCAGAATTGCCTGTGATTTCTTCGCGTTAACCATAAGGCCAAATGATGATGCCCAGTCGCGGATAGAGTCGAGATCCCGGTTAAGTTGGCATATTAAAGGACCCAAATTATCTATGCTTGCCGCTGAGTAGATTTGCAAGTCATCTGCATAAAGGTGATACGAGGAGACAAGTGATTTCGTGATTCCATCTATAAATAAGGAGAAAAGTAAAGGGGACAGCACTCCGCCTTGTGGGACCCCCGCGGTCAGTTCACAACATGAGGAAACAGAATCCTCGACCATAACCCGCTGGCGCCTTCCAAAGTGCAAAGTGCCTTCCAAATAGGTAACCACGAAACCAAGAAAGAGTTAGAGCGGACAGATTGTAACTATAATGGGTAGGTATGTGACTGTGACGTCACTTGTTCTGTTTTTCATATAAACTCCATAGTGGCTAATAGTTTTGGTTTGACTAGTCACGCAAATACCCTATTTGTATGTTACTGCCGCTACTGTATACAGTAATAAAAATACAAATTTTAAAGATTTTTTCCTATGATATCAGTTGATTTTATAAGACAAGTACAAGTCTTCTATCTGACCCACTGGTTGACTGGTAGAGAATGCCTCAAGGCATTAAGTCCGCCATTTGTACAATAAAGTTTAAATAAATAAATAAAACTTACTCTGTCTCGCACAAGTAACTTTGCCGGAGGTAGATCTGAGTCTTCTTTCGCATTCTCTATGGGTTTGAGGAAGTCAATTTTCTTCTTGCTGGCCAGGAAACACATAGCGTCTTCTGTGAGGACTGTGATTGTGTCTGGCAGCTCATAGCCAAAAAGCCAAGTCTGGAAAATTATAAGTTGAAGTAATTCCATAGATACAAAATGTTTCAAGTACCTCATTTGATTGAATTAGCAAGATAAAGGCAATTTCATAATAAAATACAAGCTAATTTCACATACTAAATCACTAATAGTATTAACATTGTATTTTATTATGCAATGGCCCAAGGCAAGCTTGTTTACATTTTTTATAGGTCTTAGTCTAGTTAGATTAGGATTAGATCTAAGGAGGATTAGGCCGTTTGTAATCTAGACCTTTATAGATCAATTGCATTATACTGAGCTCTTGATAATCCGATCTTAAATATTATTAGTTAAATAAAAACCAAGTAATTGACATCCTTTACAAAGGTTGTCTGGATGAGATCACTTTAGCACTAAGACTACCAGTTTGGACAAAACCCCCCCACTACGTTGGGGTAGCCAGCCGAACGATAGTGTAGCTCTTGTCATTTGATGTATGTCATGTTTCTTTTGACCTTGGAGGGTAATAATGAATATTTATATCGTATCATATTTGGGGAGAGGAGTTCCCATATAAAATAGCATATTTGAAATGGCATATTTATTTGATGAAGTCTACAAACATCTAGTAAAAAATGCTATTGTGCAATATTGTGAAAGAAACCAACAGCAATACTATATAGGGCGTTCTTGATGGCTCCTCTACACGATGGGCCAACGCCCGCCACTCCAAGGGACGCAGCCATGCGGTAGAATGTGATAGCAATCTCACTTGCTGCCTCTAACGCATAAATGCGTCCCTTGGAGTGCCGATCTTGTAGAGAAGCGATAACATTGGATGCAGAGCAATGTGCAGACATGCATCTGTGTGATACTTTTGTTACTTAGCAGTTAACACTATATGTGTTAGGATTTCCTTTAAACTCTTCAAAGGCTTTAATATTTTTTCATTTAGCGGTTATTCAATAATTTTACTATTTTTAGTAAGATTTGTTTCGCCTGGACAGTGTAAAAGTTTGAGTGAAATTCCTCTTTTCTGAATAGCACATAATTATTATTGTGTTTCTTCAAATTTAATATTTCCAGACTTTTTTACTAATATATTCTACATCTGTATATCAATCTAATTAAAACAGATTTTTGACTGCTACAAGTGCTGGGGTTAGTACTTTCCCTAAGCAAATGTTTTTTTTTTTCAGAATTTACTATATATTTAAAAATATAACCTATGTTCAGAATACTTGATTATGTATTTTAGCACTAAAAATAAATAAATAATTGAAATTGAAGGCCCTGATATGCGAAGTCAATGGTGTTGAATTTTACATGTTTGTTTACTTAATTTTCAACCTCAAATGTGCCGTCTCTGTCTCACGCTACGATTCGTCAGCTACAGAACAGAGAAGGCACGTGCGCAATAGGCTTTCGCGCACAAGTTTGTACACACCATTTTATAAGAGAAAAAACTGTATTGAAATAACCAAATTTTAGAACTAACTGCGCATATAGCGAGATTAGCGAGGTCACCTTAATCACACGACGCAATTTCTAAATACAATTAAAAGAAGCCAGCGTTTAACTCGACAATTACAAACCTGTAATGCTGTCGACTTGCTGTAAAGTGTTTCCTCGTCAACTCCAACGCATGAGACGATACAATCAACTTTTCCCAATGCATCTTCGCTTTTTGAGTCGGCTGCAGCACTCTGTGAAATAGATAATTTGATTAAATCTTACCGTAAACGGTGTATTTTGGAACACACGAAATGTAACCCACCTTCCACGCAGAATACAGCTTTTTCATACGTCGGAAAAATGCGTCTTTATCGAGTGTTAAAGACATGGTGGTAAAAACTAAATTATAAACTTAACTTATAAGAATATCTAAATTAAGTGTGTTACAATCTCCTTAAAAAATATTCACGACATCCGTCTGTATTTTTGACAGCAAACACAAATGGCGGGCGTCGGCGGGATTAGAGCGGTGCTCTTTACCAATACTACCAACAACAAAAGATACACTCCGTTTCGTTCATTTCGTTCACATCTCCTTCGACTGTGAACTGGTAATGTTGTCCAAACTGAATTTAATACAAACTTACGATGTAATGTAAACACGTACTTACTATCTTAGTAGCTTATTAGAGTCTGTGCGGAAAGAGAAGAGTCGTGGCAGAAACGGGAACTAACATTTTAAATTTTATATGGCAATCAATCCTTTGACACCTGTCTTGTAAAAAGTAAACAAACTTCTGTCAATGTATATTTTTATTAACAAAAACCGCAAGTTTTATGTATAAAATATTTTCAAAACACGATAAAGCCGTACATAAAACCACAAGGAAAATTATATTTAACATTGTTCGGTTTTGTCAGCGGGAAGAAAACGGCTAAAAGCCGACTATCGACTTACAAAAAGTCGCAGAACGTGTTTCCGCTATTCGCGGGTATTGATGTTGTATTTAATATTAAATAATTACCTATTTAATAAGCCTTCTAAGTAACTTGTCTCCGGTACATAATCGGTAAGTATATTCACTCAAAATATATTAATTTTCATATAAATATGCAGGTCGTTCATGATCTTTAAAATAACAGACAAATAGTCTTGATACTTGCCATTTTATGCATATTTATATGTAATTTCTTTTTCAGGATTGTGTAAAAGTACCTACGGTATCTCGAATAAAAGACCGCTAAGTAGGTGATATACAAGAATTCGTAATCTACGTGCCGAATTCAAGCACATCCAGTTCAGATGAAGATAGTTCTATGAGTGTCCCTGGTTGTTTTGAAGCTAGCTCAAACATAAGTGACATTGAATATTTTAATTCAGACTTCGATTACAAAGAATAAAACTTTTTCTAATAAAATATTTCTTTATTTGTAGGTTCTGTTAGTTACGAAATTATATTTCATATTTAGCAGTGACTTTTCGGCGAAGTAAAATATCGTGAGATGAGAGAACCGGACATATCCCCAATAAGGCCTACCTACTTATGCACTATTTTTATTCATATTCATACTTATTATTAATAATGTACACATACATTACAAGTCAAGTTTACAATGGGTGAAATATATCCCAGATAAAATTACAGTTCTATTGCCCAATTTCTACCCGATCTACCCGGTTTTAATAACTGTTGGACTGCACAGATTAGGCAGTACATAAATGAGACTCGTATCTTGTTTGGTACTAAAATTACAGTTGTATTGGGCAGATTCTTAAATAGTTTTAGCAGTTTTGTCCATCGCATTCACTTTTTAGTATCTGAGATATAAAAACAAGTGTATTTTAAAAAGAAAACTAGTGCCTGCGCTAAATCAGAGGATTGAGTTGACGAGCCGATACCACCACCAGGCTCCAAAAGGGATTCAAGTATCATGACCTTTAGTGTCGTACTATAATCACGTGACCAGTGTTGTCAGCATAGCAAAAACCATAAAACAGCACTGGCGCGCCCTCAAATCCCACGACTCTTCTCTTTCCGCACAGACTTTAATCGCTTTATTATTACTTAGGTACTTAATTTTACTACTTGATTTTACAGTGCATTGGTGTTAGCTGTAATCAAAGAATATAATACTCACTAGGAGAAGAACGATAACTCCATACAAAAAAATGTCCCCTTCAAAAGTTCGTTTATACTACTAGCGCTCGGTAGGATACCATTGTAATTAGAATTGACAACCCGTTTAGCCTAGCGCCCCTAGCGGGTATTGGCAGTAATCCAGTTCAGGAAGCTAATGGTCCTGGGTTCGAATCCCGGAGAGGGAATTTCTTTTTGTATTATTTTATTTTTTGTTGGGGTCAGGTTTTTAAGAGCCCATCAACGTGCACACTAGCGCCACTGCTGAATACATTAAACTAATTTTTATGTTACTGGATTCGTCAACCTACCCGTTCAAAACTAAAGCGGCCGTTTTTGTTTTGAGCTCATAGATTGACGAATCCAGCAACATAAAAACTAGTTTGATGTATTCAAAAGGTACTTAAATACACAATACAGTCAGTAGCGGCTACTTTTTTAAATACCTGTAAAATTTAAATTTAATTTAAATAATCACGATTATTTATTTTAGCAGTGGTGCTAGTGTGCACGTTGTTGGGCTCTTAAATTAGCATATCACAAATAAATAAAGAAATACGTTATAAGATAATGATTAGGTACTATATTTAAAAATTCGTCAAATATAAAAGGTTACAAAAAGTTACGTATTATTATGATATAAATATTTTCATTCCTATTAGGATTAGTGTATATATGTTAGGAGCAATACATATGAATACATACATTGATATGGCAAATGGTTACAAGTTGTTATTACATCTATCCGGTTATCGGACATTTCTGCTCCACAGCTCCACGCAGCGTACTTGGTCACCGGAAAACTAGTCTGTATATGCAGCAGATACGTGCCTTTTGAGCTTTTTCCAAGAAATCATATGACGGGCCAGGATTATATTATAATCTCACGCTCAAGCCATGATTCACTTTCTAAAACAAAATAGTCACAAATTAAACAATATAATCTAACTTCCTAATTACTAACGTAATTACTAAGGTCTAAATTTACCAGCTTACTCGTAAACAATGAGAGGTTTTACATCTATGATGAATTTAGATTATAATTTCGGACGCGATATAGCGGGACTTACGGGGATAGTAAGATTAAATTATTATATTTGAATTTGGTAATTAGCACGCTCATTTTTATTTAAAGATTGATATATTTCTTACCTTGAAATTATCGCTGTTTCTGGTTTACTACAACGGTTTCCACACACACATTAGGACTTTTCATAATCCGGATAAGAATTGTTGATGAAGTCGCCATTGCGGGATACATAATACAGCAATGAAGGAAGAGCGACAACGGTTTAAATTTAACTAAGTCTGTGCGAAGACGCATTTAGATATGTTGCTCGTACATATGAATAGTTTTTATTTTTAAATTAATAGATAAATAAATGTATTTCAAGTGAATAAATCGTTTTATATGAAATTTTATATTTTTGGCGTTAAATGACTTAAATGACAGCATTGACATTACAGACTTTTGTCTTGTCTATGTTCTTACCGGCCAGACTCAAATCAAGGCCTATCAAAGAGGCCTATTGACAAAGATTTTTTTTTAAATTTTATCAAGGAGGGTAGAGGCACGTCTACCCTTCATAGATCTTATGAACATAGACAAAGACAAACTGAAATAGATAATAATTTACATATTTCAAAAAATAAATAATAATTTACATATGACTTTGACTACTTCATAAAATACAAATCAAAATATATTTGATAAAATAATCGGATTTGTTCCTAGAAATCGTATAGACAAAGCCAGTTCTAGCAATGTTGCTGTAGTAAAATATTTTTATGGTAATTACTGGCAATACAGCTCTAGAAACGGAGCACACATGTACAATTATGAAGGGTCACGTCATTCCAAGGAAGTCAATAGGCCTTGGCTGTAATGCTGTAAAATTTGATTTCAATAACCCTTCGGGTGGCAGCACCTCCGGTTGAAAGGTAGGAGAAATGGCGCGGCCATTTTTTAAATATGCCTTTGCGTGGCAGAGGCCGCGAGAAGGTTCGGTCATAACAAGCCCGTAATTGGCAGAGACCGTCTCGCGGCATCTGTGCGACGCTGCATTTCGCGCCTAAAATAAAACCGTTAAAACTATGCCTTGCTTGCTCACTCTTGTAAGATGCATTCGTCAATAAACAAGGATAGTATTCCCTAACGGTCGATTTCCCGCGTAAAACAAAGTGACGCGCCAAATTCGCGATGATCACCCATTGAGGCCCCGCCACTTGACGTATATTTTTCCAAAATGGCTGCGCCACTCAACGGGCTTGTTATGTCTGTCCTCCTCGCGGCCACCGCCACTTACCGTAGAGACCTCGAGGAGGACAATGCCACTCGAAGGGTTATATATCAAATATCAAATATCTGTGGTATTCGACTGAAAGGGAACTGTCAGTGTCAAATAAAGAAAACAAAACATTTGAATTTTGAAAACTGGAAATAACTTTGAGTTGGTGAAAGGGAGGGAGGTTTACCATTATAGCAGAAAATATAGGTAAAATGCAAAGGTTAAAAGCCGAGGAGCATGCTCACTTATCTGGGAGCGTATTAAAAACTTTGGCACAAAATCGCATAACTACAATTCTAGAGTTCCTACAGGAGGATGCTGGAAAGTTATCAACTCTCACAAAATTAACTCTCCCACAAGTCTTGGACATAAGAAACGCTATTTTAAACAAATATGCGGCTCCTTTAATAAAACTTGGTTCATTAAAACTTGATACTTTAGATAAAAGAAAATGTTTAAACACTGGTATTCTCAGGTAAATAAATGTCTTCTATTTTCAATTTGTTTTAAGTAATGCTATGCTATCGTTGTTTTACAGTTTTGTTATTTTCCAGTTTAGATACGGCTACAGGCGGTGGGATACCAATGGGTTATATTACTGAGCTGTGTGGTCTGGCCGATTCAGGAAAAACACAACTGTGTTTACAACTAGCCATAAACAGTGTAAAGAATTCAGAGAGTAGTGTACTTTATATAGATACTAAAGGAGACTTCTCCGCTGTGAGGGTACAGAAGATATTAGATGCTTGTGGCTATTCACATAAGGTATTGATATAATTTGTACCATATTTATTATGTCAAAAGCATTTTTTACAGACCCTCTAACATTCAACTTATTTCAGGAAATGGCATTAATAATGATCAAAATAAAAATAGTCCATGTATGGACAATGGAAGGGCTATTAGATTTAATCAAGAAACTTAAAAACCAGACAGTACACATTGAAAACTTAGTTCTTGTTATAATAGATTCATTGCCTTCGCTGATGTTTCAGTACCTTGGTGATGATAACAAAGTTGGTAAGGTATTTTTTATATTTGTTATTGGTCCAAGCAATCAAATGCATAAGCAAATAGGAGGCCTGAAACAATTGTAACTGATATTTTCATTTTTGAAGTGAAAGAAAGCAGAAGAGACATTTTGGACTAGTCATTGAGCTTTCACTTCTGTCGGCACTCCCGGAGTGCAACCTTTTGTTTTTTTCTTGATTATTCATCAAATATTTCCAGGTTTATCGTTTTTGAACACCTTTGTGAATTATGCAAGATACTTGGGCAAACACTTCAACATAGCCTTTATTTGTGTGAATATACAAACACGATGGGTGGACCAAGAAAATGCTGATCTGGAAGGTACTAAGTATCCCTTGGCTTACACTATCTTTACACATATTTTATATTTGTAGAAAATGTAAGCCATAAGTTTTTTTATTTATTTTGTTTTAGATGATGGGGAACAGGCTTCTTCATATATGAAAGAAACTAATTACAAAGAAAAAAGAAACCGTTGCCTTGGTAAATACTGGCAAACAATCCCAATGATGGTTTTGTTCATAGATAAACAAGAGAGAAAAAATAATGCTGGGTCTTCTAATATCTGTTTAAATATAACAGTGATCAACAATGGTCAGCTCTCAGATAGAAGTACTGGGTGTAATGTTATGTTAAATAATTTAGGTGTTACCTGATGTGTGTAAGTCTAGCTTATTTGGTAGTCTTATTACGAATAAAATAAAATATAGTTGCATATTTTATGTTTTCATTTAGTTAAGTAATAAAATTGATACATATACTTGGTCAAGCAGATCTTGTCAGTAGAAAAAGGCGGCAAATTTGAAAAACGTAGGCTCGAAGGGATGTCGTCCCATAGAAAATTTGAATTTCGCGCCTTTTTTTACTGACAAGATTTGCTTGACCAGCTATAAAATCTCATCAAAACAAATATGTTTTAATGTAAAGATCGGTACTTGCATCTCTTTCGTTAATATGTCAAATGAAAGTAACGCACGACACGTGCAGTTTATTGTGTATCAAAGCCCTTTTGAATAAAAATTAGGTATCGTGTACACTAGCTTTGGAAAAATCAATTGTAGTCGTTGGATATTTTTTGCATAGCATAGACTATAGACTTCTTCATTCATTCACTTCGCTTGCTGCTCATAATCTCATTCATTTTATTTTCGCACGCCTGACAGGCGCTGCGTGTCGTACTGTGATGGCTTTTAACACTTTTGTAAATTCAATATTTTTATGATATTTATGTGTTTAGTAACAATAGTCCTGTAATTTAATTTAAATCCATATTAATGTGCTTACACAAAATGGCGAATCAGACGCAGAAAATCGTCTATAAGCTAGTACTTACAGGAGGTGAGTGTCGTATTTAATTTAGCCTAATTTATTTTAATTTCATGATGTAATTATTTTCTTAAGTTACAGTACAGTGGGTTGGAAATATCTCAGTGATTTTACGTATATCAGGTCAGGGGTGGTTGCCCCTCGGTAAAGTTAATTTTAAAAGCAACACGTGGAGCATCTATTCTAGACTCCTAACTGAAATCATTTCATGAAATATTTTAGGACCCTGTGGCGGCAAAACTACCGGACAGTCTCGTCTATGTACGTTCTTCGAGAACTTGGGATGGAAGGTGAGCATTATTTAATACACCATTTGTTTTATTTTTAATTCTATGCTTGCTCTATTTGTCGTTTAGCAATTAAAATCAAGGTTAACTTAGTATGTGATAAAATTAAATTAAAGATTAATTAAATTATTGAACTAATAGATGACATAAATAAATAATTTTTGAAGTTTATTCTTATTAATGTTAATTATAGAAATAGACAAAATAGTGTCATTTGCTGAACAAATTGTCGACACTTGTTAGCAAATTGTCGACAGAGATGTGCCAAATTATTTTTAAGAATAAAAATATACGAAGTATTCATATTAAGACTCTGTTTATAGTAAGCAATGTAAGCATAAATTCTTTATTATTAATTTAAAACGAAGTTCCCAATTATTTGGCACATCTTATAATAACTGAAAAATATATTGAAATCTAATCTCTGTAATAGACGCTGTTATTGTACAAAATAGACAGTTGAATTTGTATTGGCAATTATGGCTGCATAGGTCATGTGGTTTTGGCTTCTCCATTTGGGGATCCGCAAAGATCGTCGATCCACGTTGTGTTTATTTGCAGGTGTTCCGGGTGCCGGAAACGGCTACCGTCCTCCTCAGGTACGAAGTGTAACCTACACAAATTGATACAGTGCATGTTACGCGAAAACCGCAACATGTATGCGTTGGGTTCCAAAATTGAACATTTGTCTGATTTCTAACAACTTCCAAAGTGGTTCTTAATTCAATTTGATAAGGTATTCCATGAGGATAAAGATAATTGTGTCATTATGTAGCAAAGGGTAACTAATTGTCAGTTGTTAACAACGCACACTGCCAAATAGATACAAATCCATTATCCGTAATGGGTTCAGTGTTACTTTTGCTAAAAAATGTCACAACTAAATCAATCTTATTCAAATAGAATTCCTGAAAGCTGTTTTTATGAATAATTAATTATTTTAGTTATGTTTTCTATATTATTAATTGTTATAGGAATAGCATTTACTATCAAATTAAGTAGATAGCTACTTTATCATATTAAATGTTGTGTAATCATCGAGTCATTAAAGTATATCAAGTGCCAAGGACAGCATCATTTCCCGTAATTGCCTCTTATTTGTTTGTTTTGTAGACAGTAATATAAAAAAACAAGTAGGTAACAAGTTTTATGTAAACAAAACAACCTTTTTTTACAAATTAGGGTTTGAAAGTAGCTACTTATAATGTTCATTTTAGTCAAAATATTGTATTAGGTAAATGTTAGTTTTACCGTTATTCAAGTTTGAAACCCAAACATTGAACAATGCACTGATTTAATGCATATTTGGACTGCAATCAAAATGGTTCACTTTACTGTATTTTGAGTTTATTTCTGCTGGTGTACGATATTACTGACAAATGGTGATTTGTGAATCGTCATCTGTTATAATTTTGTATGCTTGCTCAATAAATATATTGGGATACTATTTAATGAAATTTATACATATACAAAACAGTAATAAGTCCACGAATATATCGCCATTTTATGTGTCTCTTTTATTTGCAGTGGAGGGGTGAAGTTTGCAGATCTCACGCCAGATGAAGGTGAGTTAATTTGATTACAACGTTCAAGGAATTTAATTTCTGTACCGTTTCGTACCTTGTCACAGTAACAATATTTTGTATGAGGTCCCTGGCGACATTGATTGTCACTGTGACAACGAAATGGTACGGAAATTAAATTCTTTGAATGTTCTTATTACCTACCATTTAAGCGCGACTGGCTAACAAAGTTGAATATTAAATACGGTAAAATGACAACAGATACTTTTATAAATCCCAGACTTTTGATAGGCTTGCGTGGGGAGATCCAACACGTAGAGGCCCTTTGGAGAGCTTTAATGTCATGTTGTATATATTATTATTAACATTGTTTGCCAGAATGTTCATTAAGCTATTTTTTGGTTTTTAATTTCTTAAAAAAGTAATTAAATCATATTGTATTAAATCATAATCATACCATGCAATTACAACTTATATAGGTACTAATAAGGTGCCTAGAAAAACCTACTTAATTTATTACAATTATTACACAATAAATCCTTTCCAACGGTCCTAAGGGTGATTCTAGAACAGTAAAAGGTTGTCTAACAAACTTGTTTGTATTAGTCAATCATGTTTCCGTTTGTCACAGTCAGACTGAACAATTGGTATTGATTCAGATTCGCTGAAAGGTGCTATGAAGAGTTAATAGGTACTTACGTTACGTAGGTAATAAACTCCGGCTAAAACTGAAAGTAGTTTTTCTTAATAGAATTGCATACCAATAAATAATAAAACGACACGAATCTGTGTTCTGTTGTCTTTGGAACTCTACCAATCCTTATTATTTACTAATACCTAGTCTTTCATGTGAATTGTGAAATGCCGGCCGGAAATACTACAGTTATGTTTACTAAGAACTTGCCAAGATAAATCACAAGATTTTTCGCGGCATTGTCACACCCTCCCAGCCCGAAATAGTTTCCCTCCAAAATTATACGTAATCATAGACAGTGACCTTGATCATAGATAATCGTTATCGCTATTTGATACGCCACCCTAATAGGCGACCTTTCATATTTATTCGCGCCATTATCAACTTCCGACCAGAAATAGTTTCCCTAGAAAACTATATGTACTTAACCATAGACGCGACCTTGATCATGGATAGCTGCCATTTGCATAAAATACGCATTGGATATTTGAAATTCAAATCGAAGTCGATGACCCTTGTTCGGCGAGTCTCGAGATCGAATCGTTGATAAGACCGACCAATGCAAGAGGCACTTCGTAATTAGAGAAGTTTCGCAAGTCATAGTCAAGTATAAATTTGTTTTCTCCAATATGCTCGGAAATGTTCACCTTACTGTAGCAAAAATAGTACGGGAAGTTCTTCGTTAATGTCAAACTCTAACTAAAAAACATCAAACTATCGCTGTCCTGTTCTAGCGGACGGGAAGTAAAAAAACACTACAGTAATAACTTATTACTGTAGTGTTTTTTACTTTTTAATAATAAAAAACGCAAACAGCCAATTATTATTGCCGTGAGCCGCTTCTACACGACCCGATCAGCTATCATTTCACGTGTATGATCGTGCGAATACTGCTTAATAAAATCAAAGATTATTTTTATATTTTTTTTAAATCTCATCCGTGTTCATAAAGCTTACATAGTTTGTCAAAGGACTTTCTCATTTCAAACATAGACAAAGAGAATCATACTATCTTTGTCTTACACTAGTACTAGCACCCAAAAGAAAAGGATGGGTGTAGTTTTCCTGGTTCTTACTGACTGAAAAGTTGGTTTGACAAACTATATTGCGCAATTATATTGAATGAACGAATATTGAATGGTACTGAATGGCAGAATAAGTTTGTGCCTTTAACTTTTAAAAATTAACTAAAGAGGGAAATTGTTTTTGACATTTTGGATGTGAAGGTTTGATTTGAGTGATGCTTGATGCTTAAATAATAATTATTTTAGCTTATTTCCTCGCATGTTTGGAGAAAAGCACTATATATGCCTCGGCAGGAACAGCAATTCGTGGATTCGTCTTCTTTGTCGGACTCCGCTTCGCGTCGTCCGACAAAATCGAAACTCATCCACGAATTGCCCTTTCCCGGCCTCTGCAATAATGTACTATTTTATCATTAAGATACTTACGTGCTTCGATAAACTTTGATAGGTATAGTATAATTTAACTAGGTCCCTACATTTTTTGTTCTCTTTAGCTAGCCAGAGAAACTATGTTATATGTTTATTATACATTGACCCTTGAATTTCATTCGGTTCGCAATGTCACCGAGTCCCAATGTCATTTTCCTCCCCTTCTTTCAAGAACAAGGTCCACCCCTTGAATAATTTTACGATGTCAAGATTGTAGATCGCGTTTCTAAACTCTTACGAGCAATTGCAGCGGCCGGGCTAAGAGTACTTATGTTAATTATATCGGTTTTCAATGACCTCTATTTTGTGGCACAGATATTTTTTACATGCTGTTCTACTCTTACGTTTGTTATTGACGTGAATCTGAAATACTATGAGTCATTCAGGTCAGCTCAACTTAGGTTACTTACTTTCCTAGTTTTAGCGCTTAGCGTTAGGTAACCAGTATAAGCACGATTACCGGGTCCGCACAAATATTACGGATCACGAAGTCAAAGTTACTCTGGTTTGCTTGAAGCTAAAGTTCGGTCAATGATGACAAAATCTGTTTTGATGACGTCTTCAAATAGTCCTTAAGTCACGATTTATTTTAGCACATTACGCTCACGTATATAGTGTGAATTAAAGCCACAAGTAAAATTGCTAAGAGACCTCTCAGTCCATACCACGAACTTATGACGTTGCAGACATGTGAGATGGGACGGGTAGCGGCCATTCTCTGCCAACTCGGTAATTGCATTTATATTGCGAAATACTGACCCGTTTCCTACGTAATATTATTTTTGGATAATGATACTGTCCACAGTCCGTAAAGTCATTTGCAGGAGTTATTCCAAACGTCACGCTGACTAATGAGATTAATTAGCATAACTGCGCTCTCCATTTACGCATGGTCGTAGGGTTCTTTAGGTCACATCACCTTCTTTGGTGCGTTCGCCTCGCGTATCCGCTGTAAGCGTTTATATGAATACCTCTATTGTGCTATTACTATTACCGCCGCTCTATTTTGCCTTCCCTCATAGATATCGATGGCACACTTTGTAACTCAAGTATTTTGGTACGATAACCCCTCCACGAGTCTATGTATCGGTTAAAAACGTGGAACTAACTGTTCATGTTGTTATAGCTTATAACCTTATAGATAAGAGATAATAATTCATACGTATTCCCAATAGTAACCTCGCAGTTTCGATTTCATCTCTCGCATTGCCAAGTCATAAGGAACGAAGTCTAGGTGACTTCATTATAATATGACGTTTAGCGTGTAAATGTCGTATCGTAGCCAAATACATTTTTAATTTAAAGGAAGAAGTCTCTTGTATAATATTGTATTATCTATTGAATCATAAACACATTTCACTAACTCGAGTTGAGTACAGACATTTGTTATAATGTTTATATGTATTATGGATATATACTTCCCTAATGAGCGACATGACGCCAGTGAGTTGAACAAAAGATAACGAAGTTCGATGTATGAAAACTGTTACCTACCGATTCTCCGAGGTACAGTAGCAATTTTTTTCAAGCTGTTTGTTCTAAATTTTAATAAGTAGGTATATTTTGCTAGTAAATGTTTATAAGCCTCGTATGTATAATTAATTATCCAGTAAACGCTCGGAGAAACTCATTTACCAGGTTATAATAAAGTCCCGAGTTATCTATCTTATGTCTTGTGACGCAATTCTGCGTATAATCCGCAATTGTTGACGGTTACTCGTTTTATTTCGGTTCCCGGCTCATCAGACTATTCTCAGCTACCTGTTCTGAAGAGATTGCCAGCAATGTAGGCTGGCGTCAAATATATGTATACATTTTTCGCCTTATTACAAAGTAATTGTTTATATATTTTTACGTCGTACAACGGAGAGGATCAATAGCTTCTGACCCAATTAGGGTTCACAATTCAGAATCTTAATTAAACTTTAAACCTTCAGACACGATATTCCTTTGAGCAAAAAGTTTTGAATAGATTGACATCAATAGAAACTTAAGAAATTATTCAGGTCATACTTACTTACTGCTGTGGTCTGTGGCGCAACGACCCGAAGTGGATCTTGGCTTGTCCTCCCGACATCAAAGACCCCCATGCTACTCTGTCTGTCCAAAGCCGTTTCTGTCCAGTCCACGGCGCCGAGTTCGCTAAGATCTTTTTTTTTTGCACTTCGTCTCTCCAGCGGTCCAGCTCCGTGAAAAATCTTTTTTGCTCACTTATTTTATTAGGTACTTATAGTTTTTTTCGTAACCTCGTACATCGTTTACTTCAATTTATGAAAACTGTGCTACTTGTCCAGAGAGAAAAAAAACTGGTCAAGTGCGAGTCGGACTCGCCTTTCAAGGGTTCCGTACATCACATAATTTTCAACATTTTTTTGTACGTGAAACGTCTTGAAAAACCCGAATGGGTCAATCAAAAACCAGATGTAACATGAAGTTTTCTGGCGTGGTGGCTTATATCTTTACATCTCTGAAGATTAAATGCCGAACAATAGTACAAGTGTCCAAATGCGTAGAGCTGAAAACAGTGAAAACTCGAGCGTCCGACGGGTCGCGCTTCCTACAACTTCCGAAAGTGTTTTAAAAGCGAAGGCCGAAGAGAGATAATACCTACAGGATGGCCAAAAATAAAAGTGTATTTCCGTAGCCAGGGAGGTTTTGGGATTATACTGAGCGACTTTTAGTATGGGACCAACCCCGAAATCGCGAAAAAAGAAGTATCCTCCCATAGAAAACGGACCAGCCTAAATGTATGAAACAGCCAAATTTTTCCTCGCGATTTCAGGGTTGCACGTTGGCAACGGGAATACACTTAGTTTATTTTTTAGCCACCCTATATACCTAGTGCTTTTTAAAACACGTAACAATAGTAACCTAATCAATCAGTACAGTCAGCAACAGAAGTTGCTAAGCGGGTGAGTGGTTTAAAATGATCTGGACGCGACTTTATAGTTAAGACAATAAGAGCATGTCAAGGTAATTTTGAACAACTTCTGCTGTTGACTGTACTACAAGTACCATTGCGGCTATGTGCCAGTTACAGCCTAGTCGCATTTTTTGTCTTCAGTCCGACTCACGCTTGAAGCTAAAGGAACGCCACTTTGGGACGCTTCGGGCCTTCGGTCTTATGCGGATATCGGCCTATGGCTACTTATCTGTTTTGTGCTATGGCCTTCGCAATAGCTGTCTACATCACGTTTCACTTAAACCATTGCGGCTGTGTCCCTAAAAAACGTTAACCGCATTTATGTTCTTAAATCCGACTCACGCTTGACTCTAGATTTCTAATAGGTTTTCCTGTCATCTTTAGGTAAAGGACTATTTTGTGTATTTTTTTCAGAATTTTAGACCCAGTAGTTTCGGAGATAGAGGGGAGGGGAATGGTCATTTTTTGTCTATTTTCTAGAATAACTTCTAAAATTTTTATCCTACATTTATAACAAAAATATATTTGAGATTCCCAAAATGAGCTCTTTCGTTTGCTATGTAACACGATATAGTTTTCAAAACTTTGTTTTTTAATTTTATCGTTTACCCCCCAAAAGTAGTGTTGAGTCGCTCACTCGTGAAGCACCTCATTTGTACCGCTCATTTTGTTAATTTGTCGCAGTACTTCATACCGCAAAAATGTCTTACATCACACCTCTATTCATTTTACTCATTTACTCGCGCGCATCACAAACACCTCTTGCCACACAAATCATTCACACACTTCAAATTTCAAAAAACTCTTATCCTTTCAATTTCACTCGCGACCCTGAAAACTCATACGGTCCTCATAACCTCGCAAAAGAGTCCCTGGATCGCGCGAGGCGCTCGAGGTGCTCACCCCTCACCCGCTCGCCGACACTCGAAACTCAAATGAAGAAACGAGTAATGGACGTAATGGTCCACACTGTCAACTGCCGAACTACAAACCTTATTGCAACGACAAAAGGTCCACCGAGAAAAGCGTTGAGTTTGTACCGCTCACCGGCTCTTTGTGACATGAATACCTCAAAATGAAACAACGAATTAGAAATATCCAAAGAGGGAGTGAGACAGACACGCGCCGTACTTCAATATCGCCTCGCGTCACCACCGAAAATACGTTAAAAATTAAACACGAAAGACAACAAGCGTAAGCGCTGCAAGCTTTCATACATCTTACGCCTTTTTGATCCTAACTTACGTGTCAAAATGGCGCGATAAATCAATCTTCAAAACGAATTTCGACGTGTTGCTTCTCTGTCGCACTTGTAAATTCGTACGTAAGTGTGACAGGGAGGCAACATGACGAACTTGGTTCGCGGTACGCCCTCTGTATACCAGGCGGGCATTTACGAAGCTTGGTTAGAAACAGAAATCCTTTAAGTGACTAAAATATTATTGAAATATAATACGGTAGCGTACACAATTTATGATAATTTCAATAAGTTTCAAGTTTATTAAATAAAAAGTAAGTATAATTTGCATAGGTAAAATAAACATGTAGATGTAAATTATACCGATTTGAATTTGCAATACTTTTTATTAACATTCTTTGTAAACGTCTTCGAACTGACAAGTTATGATTATGACATATTTATATTTATTTTGTCCCTACTTCGTTCTAATTTTAGTTCTCTAATACCTAATACCTAGTAATAATTCTTATAATCATAACAAAATATGGACATAGTTTTCGCCAGTAAATATACCCGCGGATCTTCCTTGGTGCCTTTTGCATGAAAAAATGAAGTGTAAATGTAGACGGTGCGGCCGGCTCGAATGGTGCTTTGTTTATGTTTATTATCATATTGATGATATTACTGTTAAATTATAGGTGGTAAGTTAGTCACTTCTATATAATAATGATTGTGAAAATATTGAATTTGTTCTCCTTAGTTTGTTAAAAATTGTGGTAGTTTTATGGTTAATAGGTACTTATGAAATATATCACTACATATTATAAAACAAAGTCCCCCGCCGCGTCTGTCTGTTTGTGGGTTTGTTTGTATGTTCGCGATAAACTTAAAAACTACTGGACGGATTTTCATGTGGTTTTCACCTATCAAAAGAGTGATTCTTGAGGAAGGTTTAGGTGTATAATTTGCTAACCCGTGCGAAGCTGGGGCGGGTCGCTAGTGATTATTATACTTAAAATTATATCAAGTAGCAAGGAGGAGGTCTAAACAATCTAACAATAAAAAAGAGCTACATTAGAACAAGTTTCATAAAAGCAGCAAATTAAGTTAGGTACTTTATGTTCTTAGTTTGATTCTAAAATTATCTTTCTCCTAAAAGTTCTATTCTTAACCTCCAGAATTGCACTCCAATGAAATATTACTACTTATTTATTTATAAAGGAAGTGATGAATACATAAATATGTATATACATTAAATATTTTTGTTGCCGTTGGAGTTAATGGAATAGTCGACGCTGAAAATATGCTAGTACCTCACCTCATTTGAAGTAAGACATTGTAACACCTCATTTTAGAAAATGAGGTACTCATACAAACTCATTTTAAATTGATGTCCTACCCCCAAAAGTAGCCCCTATGTTTAAAATTCATTTGTTGACGTTACATATCCGTCTTTGGGTCACAGACTTACATATGTGTACCAAATTTCAACTTAATTGGTCCGGTAGTTTCGGAGCAAATTGGCTGTGACAGACGGACAGACAGACGCACGAGTGATCCTATAAGGGTTCCGTTTTTTCCTTTTGAGGTACGGAACCCTAAAAAACATCTAAGCGTGTCAATGTCACTCTCAAGCCAAGACTGTAATTCCGATGTCCGTCGTACTTTTGATTTTTGACAGGCAATCTACATTTTAGAGATGTGCATGGTATCCAGAGATGCGAAAAATACTTTATAAAAAGTATTTAAATACAAAATACAAATACTTCCTTGATAATACTATTTCAAATGCAAAATACAAAATAGTTTTTGAATTTGTATTTAAATACAAAATACGAAATAGGTATTTTCAAAATACTTTTTTAAAATACAAATACTTTTCAATAAAAGGTATTCTGAGTAGTGAATACCTAGTCTGAATTAAAAAGTATTACTCGGAATTTCCGAGTTGAAAAGACTCTTTATTCTTTGAAGTCAATCCTCTATCTAAAGTGCAACTTTCTAGTTGTTTGCTCATATTAACCGGTAGGATGTAGGTATGAATGATGGTTTTTATCGGCAAACTTTTAAAAGCATTACTTTGTAATGTTTCACAGCTAGTATAATGCCTCTCGTTAGTGTGATGAAAACGTCTCGATTGTGTTTCACCAGGTCAGAAAAGTTTGTTCTCCTCTCGTGCCTTGAAACCCTCCCAACACTCAAGATTACACTTTTTAACCACTCGCTACGCTTGTGGTCATGTGCGACGTTACTAAACAGATTCAACAGTTCCATGTTAAAAGAATGAGAGAGTTGCCAGGATTGTAACATCAGAAGAGATTGTAACTCCTACCTACATTACCTACCTACTATAAAGTATTTTGTATTTTGAAAATAGAAAATAGGTCCCAAAAACTATTTCAAATAAAATACAAAATAGTTTTCTTCAAAAGGTATTTAAATACAAAATAGGTATTTTGCATTTTGTATTTGCATTTTAAATACAAGTATTTCAAATAAGTCACATCTCTGATGGTATCCACCTACATCCTTGTTCATCACGCGGAATATAGCAAAGGGTAGAAAAATCCGAGTTGTTTACCTAAACGACAGCAATTGTACTCGAAGGTAAATATTAGCATTCGCTTACATAAACATGGAATATCGCTTAGAACCTGTACCTGTCACTTTGCATTATAAAATACGTCGAAGCACTTTAGCTCGCGCCATGCAACCGTGGAAATCTCCAACACCCCACACCCTCTTTGAATAATACATTTTCCGTCGTAATCTTCTTATAAAAATAGTATTAGCCTCGATGGTTTGCGGGATAGTTACGGGGCTTCCATGTTTTCACGTGAGCGTGTATGTGTGTGTATATGACGCTCATGGTCACGTTCACGGCGTGTCTTGAAATAAAATGTTGCAAGCACGGCGGATAATAATGGAATTGTTAGGCGGAGATTGAATTGCGCGCTTCATCGATAAGTAATCTCATTTAATATACAGAGGGAGATAAAGGGTTTCCTGCCTTTCATGATTCTTTATATTATACCTATCGAGAAAACAGAACTACAACTCGCTTTGGCGTTTTCGCAAAATAACATAAACTAATAAATCACAAAAACTTAATCAATAGATCGGACATGCCATTCCATTTTTTAGGGCGCCAGGGCGCCTTGTATCTCGTAGTGTTCAACGGTTGAGCTCCAAATACTATCACCGCATTGACATTTCAAATAAGAATGGGTACACTAACAATATACCTACCTATTTATACATGCCCTGCTTTCCGATTGATCTAGAGTTCATCTTAGTAGTGTTTACTCATACACCCGGTTGCATCCTCGGATACTAGTTTTTTTTCCTTCGCTTTGCGCGATCTTTTCAATGCTAGGTATTCTGTTTTGTAAGACCATCGGAACGCATGCCATCCATCACAACGTCTTGCCAGCAATCAATTTTATACATGAAATATGTACTGCTTGACTTATAATTTATAAAACTCCGAAAGCGCGATGTAGAAGTTGTAGAACATACCTGTTAAAAGTGGCGCCACTCAGGTCACCGAAACTAAGTCTTTCGAACCTAATAGGTATAGATAAGGAAACGTGTAACATTCATAAAGTGAGCGTGACATAATATCAGAGGGAACCTCTATTTCATAATGTTTTTTCATTTTATATTTACCACAACAAACTTCGACCGACGCAAACACGTCAAGAGTGATTAATAAATACAAACTTCCTCGCGTTGTTCAACGCTCCCCTATGCCCGAGCATATTGGAGCATACATAGGCTTCAGTCAGGCGTTGTTTTTACGTTACATTAGGTACCTTTGTAATGTTTCATTCAGCTTGAAGTTATTTTGAATCCGACTCTTACGGATCGTTGTATTTATGTGTCGAGCTGTCGAGGAGCGTATCAAAAGACTTGGAATCTGTGCGGATTTAACTATAAATTAATGAGTATTTTCTGTAAGAAATAACGACATACTTGTATAATGTATATTTAAAGAAGGCTTCAGTGATTTGATATCATCTTCGCTCACTGTTGAATATCGAGTAGGATGCTTATTCCCATTTCCGATCCTTCATAGCCTTAGGAAATCCTGCATTTTTGTAGTATTTAGTAGTACTCGAAGTTAAAGTTAACCGTATAAACTCGGAGTTAACAGTACATTTAAACCCTGTATAAACGGTTATAACTCCGAGTCAGTTGGCTAACCCGGGAACGCGAAAGTGGCCCTTAGTCACTTATTTCTCTTACTTATAGTAACATAGTCCTGTAAAATCACTATTTTCTGCGCTTCCGTCTGTCCTGCCACTCCGTACGGGTTTGTTTACGTACCTAGTTGATGTGTTCATCTTCCAAACTATATTTAGATTTTGTGCAAAGAATATCAACCATTGTGATTGTGACGCACGTTACATATTAGCATAACAGAAGAATCGTTTTCATTTCAAACTATTTAATGGTAATCCATAGTAAAAGTCGTTTAAAATATGATTTATGTTCTTTAAGAATTCCGCCTTCTGGAATTCATGACGAGGTTGTAAACAAAAGGACACGCAATAGGTATTGAGAAATGTCATCGTATAATAATGGGGTTATTGACATAGAATTGGTTGAAGTAGTGAAGGTTACGCAGCCTGCATAGAACTATTAGACAAAATGAAAACGTGGTCAATCAACATAACAAAAGAATCAATTTGTATTGTTGACTAAACGTTCACTTTTTCTAGCCTTTTAGTTTCGCAATCTGATACAGTTGAGGGACCTTGCTCTCGATTCCTATAAGTTTAGAGCTGAGTAGTTGTTGATATTAAATTAATACACATCCATTCATTGAAAATCGGCCATAACATTTATACAACAAAATGAATCCAAGTTTAAAAGATTTTATTGTTTCTCTCTCTCTCGCTGTGTCTAAAATGTTAGCTTACAGTACAGCTTGTTCAATCAAGCTGAAATTTTACGTGTTCACATGATATAATTGAATTAGCACTAATATCAATACGCAATCTTATTATCACATTAAAATGTCGGTCTTCTGACTGTCTCGAAGGAGGCGGTCGTATAGGAACCCAGTAAAAACAATGCAGCTCCATCCATCAATGTATTTCAATTGTGATCCTTAACCGTCATTTCTAAATATGACGCAAATAAAGTACTGTAAGCAATTACAACTCTTTTTTTACATAAATCATAGCTAGTTTCACTCTATGCCACTCTATACACAAAATGTATCTTTATTAATGATGTTGTAGCTCGAAGTGTTACAGGCGATGTATGCCAGACGGCTTGCAAACGTTGCACCGCCGCGGCTGTGGCCCAGGCCACCCAGGGTAGCAGCGGTGAGTTGGAACTTGGAACCCGTAACGAGCTAAACCTGATCATGAGTCTTAAAGCCAACCCATTAAGAGCTAGATTCGAGTAATCTAATCATGTTACGTATGAGTAATTGCATCGCACATTTCTTCTTGCATTTCATCATATACCTGAGATATATGAGCAGCTTTGATATACTTTTAAAAAACAAGCACGAAATAGCCCTAAGTGTCTTTTAAATTACATTTGACTGGACGTAATCCCTGATAAGGTCTTTAGAATTGGTGGTAAAAGATCTGTGCGGCATCCGTGTAATCCGTGTTCCAAGCTGATTGGATTTGGGGATGCGCTGGCTCACAATTATAGGAATAAATACTGCAAATTGCATTGATTCCGTATTTTTCTTTTTTGCGTAATCACTCAACTTCGGATGACGCCGGGCAAAGGGTGGATGGGCTACAACTAGTCTAGGGAGGGTATATAATAAAACGTTTCAATCCTGTGACCATTATTGCATCTACAAGAAGTCGTGTGCGAAGGCTCCCGTAATGTTACGCTCTGTAAATGAATACCAACGATTCGTCTTGTCATTGTCGGCTACTAGGATTCGGTGTCCATGTCCGCTCATTATAGTCCGTATATCTGTCATCATCATTAACGACGCCTTTGTTCTCACATGTGACACGTGTTTACTTGTATTTGTTATCCACGAGTCGCCTAATTGATTGAACATTTAGTCGTAATCGTTACGCTAAAATTTTATAAAAGGTGTTAATAGTTAGAAAACAGACAGGCTGACATTGTAATTGAAGTTTTACGACTTAACCATACTAGGTACTTAATTCTGCCGTAATCCGCTCGCATGACATACAATCGTAATTGTAAATACAATAAAAAATACAGTATAAAACCTGCCTTGTACGATTATGAACTGCAGAGACATGCTTCTTGAGTGCAAGGATCGCGAACTTTAAAGCTTGATACATATTCTAGTCCTAGATCGATCTACAATTATTAACATCGTACACATAGATACATTATTAAAAATTAATATTATTGTAATTATTAATTCAGTGTACTATCTCGACAAATTTCAATCTTTATGAGCACAGAACTCCTGGTAGGTAGGATAGAACAGGCTCGGCTCGCCAGCGTTTATAATCTTTATAATTTATATACAATGTCTACCGACTTAGGTACCTACTTTACCAAAATGCGTCAACACAGATAACAGAAAAAAAAGTACTAGCCGGCTTATTTAATCTAATTGGCTCTACTGGTAACGCTCGACTTGCTAATTAACTTTAATTACCCGTAGGCTGTAATAATACATCTTAATACTTGGTACAGAATCGTCCCACATACGTCATCGGAGGCGTGTGGCTCAGGCCAATGTCCATAGGAACTTTGCCAAACTAATTTATATTCACGAATATCCGACCGGCCTCCCGTCTGAGCTTACTCCATTGAGAGCAATTGTAATTTCAAAATCTTTGACGTCATTCAACGTTGGTTGCCCCTTAAGTTTAGAGTACATTGACAGTCTTCCTTCGTCGACGTCAAACGTTATGGTTATGGCCATCCGTAGTACTGACGTGGTGTAGAACCATGAGGGTAGTCCTCGCCTCCTCGGACCGTCCTGCACTTGTCCTCCACTTGGTCTATGATGCTTGTTCCAAGTTGATTTTGGTCATTGTCAATATAGTTTAACTCTTAAGATGGTTCGGAAAAGCTGCTTGGAATTTGTCAGACAATTTACCGACTTCCATCGAGGCTCATATGATGCGTCTTTCATCAGGAAAATGTATTTTTCTATGAAGGGCACGGGGTATACTATAATTAGTATAATTACTTACCTGATAATATGTTTATCTAAATAATCCAAATTAATGGAAGTGGTTATATCCACAAATTGATGAATTGCTCAAACCCCAAATGATACAGTAGATAATGATAATGGCTAGTAAACGATCGATGCAAATTATACCAATGTTTGTGTTTACCCAAGTTGTAATAACTTAGCCATTGTGGGTAATTTACTTCCAGTAATGGAAATCGAACAATGCACGAAAGTTGACGATAATTCGACTCTAACGGAATCAAAACACGCGACATGTCCGTATAAATTACGCTCCGCTTCGTTTACATTTAAATATTTTCAGTTTGTTTTTGTATTATTGAAATATCTAAACACCTGCTTTTCCTGGTTATAATTTCGAATTGTAACCTAGAGGATGATAATCGCTAGAGGGTAGTGCACAAATCATGCGAGGTGATTTCGGCTACTGTGTTTCTACCCGGAAACGACACAGTTTACTGGTATAATTTAGAATTATAGAGTCTGCGGGTTGAGATTAGGTACGTTATGGTTCAAATAAGTGTCATCGACATTCTAACTCTGTAATCAGTCTTAATAGGTAGTCATAGATCTCACAACATAACTCAAGCAGAGATTACTCGCAGATATCGGTGACCTGCACGCCTGCTATCTATTTCATAAAATAATTTGACCAGATTGTGAGTTCTTACCTAGTATAACTTGATCTCAAAATTCGTAGAGCTTCGCATTATCGCATATCTGCACACTCATTTTGGTTTCTTCTATAAGCGTTGTGAATACTGCCTTGAGGGCCTACCGCGAACCACGTTCGACTTGTTGCCTCCCTATCACACTTACGCACGAATTCACAAGTGCGACAGAGAGGCAACACGTCAAACGTGGTTCGCGATAGGCCCTCTGTACTGGACTTCGATCCAGTTTGAACTAGCCCATAAAGCGATAAACTACAACTTAATGCCCGACGTTGTTGGTCCCATCATAATATTTTAAGATTATAGCCACCCATACGAGCTCGTAATGGATTGTGTTTGATTTTGATTACGTAGTCGTAAAACTTTCATATAGCCTCGTCCTTGGAACGAAAGTAACGTCCGACCTTTAGAAACACTATCAATAATCTAGTACGCTGGCTTTGTCCTTTCAAGCAAAAACAATCTTATTTTTCTCCGACTCTAACCCTGACCTTGTCTAGGTCTGATCCTGAAATACGACTGATTAAATACTTAAACAAGAATTGATTCTAGATGGCCTCATTCCATTTTGCTTTAATTGAAAACGTGCTCTAAGATTTTCCTGGTCTTTCAATCGTTATTTCCTTTATTTCGTTAAATTCAAATCGCCAATTTTCTTGAACAGGAAAACTTTTTATAGGAAGCAGGAAATTGTGTTTTCCTTCAAAGGCCGGCAATCCTTTGAAGTGCACAGCTGAATGATAAAGTTTCCTAATTCCTTCCGCCATTTTACATAACCTATTTCTTGTGAGTGTCTCTAGAATTGCATGACGCAGTTTCGAGAAAACAGACAAAAAGGTAATTATGTAATGATGTATGTAGTCAACGTATTGTGTTATGTTCGTTGCAGTGGCGGATGCCTGAAAAAGTTCACGGTCACGGTTATCAAATATTATCAATGTTAACTTAGCGCTTTAGATATAATTCTGACGCTGTTATATGAACGTTATTATGTGGCCATAAATAAACCAAGCGTATACTTAGCTCGTTAAAATAATAAATTAACATAAATCCCTATTGTACACAAGTCAGTTAACGTTACACTGAATAATATTTATGAATCAAAATCACTGCAATTTCCATCGCTAAGTTTTACGACGATACTATTCGAATACTGGTCGTAACATTCGTAGAATGTAGAATGTAAATAAAATGTTACGATTGTTTTCAATGCCTCGTAAATCTCTCCTTGAATCTACGCCGTTGACGTCCGACGTCTCGCCACGGAGCATTTAACTTTTTTTTCTTGATTTCACTAAATTTCACATGTTTTTGTCGGCATAAAACGTCGCTCTCAATGTGTCACGTCGGTGCTTCCGTGTACTTTAAACTCATGATTATGATCCTACACCTAAGTTTAGCTACAGTTTCTCTCAATTTATTAACCGTGTCAAGAATAGAAGAAATGCTGTGGTTTTCATAGAACTTCTTTTGATTTCTGTCTGCTTCGGGATTCTGTTTTGCCACCTATGCGTGACTCTATTATCGACGCCACCTTTTTCGTGACTCTATAATCCCTCAAATACTTGTAAGTTGTTTCTAATGTGTGCCTTACACTATCAAGTGGTTGCTTGCCCTCCAAAGTATTGAATTCTAGTCCGATCTGTGGTTTCATCAAAATATTTATGTTATATTGATTCCATTAACTAGAATTTTGCCAAGATAAGAGTACACGATAACTATTTACAGGTTATGTAACCTGATCATATTAATAAAACCCGTTGTTCGGAGTTCATTGGCAAGGTGGCTGAAAATAAAACTCTAGCAGACATCACGGCCGCGCCTCGCGGACTTTGAAAACGTATCGAATAATGCTCGAAATAATGTTAGCCTCTACTTGTCACATGACAATCGTATTTCGACACATGTCGGCACCATGTATTAAGATTTTTCTTGAGTGCACGATGCCAATAATCTGCGCTTCAGACTCCACGTATCTGTAGATGTATATATTGTATATTAGTCTCTTTTAACGAGATATATTCGAAAGCATAACAATACGTTGGTTATGTAAGGTCGTGGGCAGGGCTGCCAGTACATAAATCTTGATTATACGATCCTGTGCCCGCAATTATACGAAATTCGATTGCATTATACGAGTACAAAAAAAAAACTATTATTATAAATCAATTTTTTAATAACTGGTGAATTTCGGTTTTCGCGGTAAGACCCCAAATTGCGGGGATCTTTCTCTTTTACTCCAATGACAGCGTAATAAGAGTGACAGAGAAAGATGCGCGCAATTTGCGAACTTGGATTTTCGCGGTTATAGCCCACGTTGACGTGTATTTAAGTAGTTGCCGTTCCATTAAATCGTTGAACAGTATTGGCACCACAGAATAAATAATAGCACTAGTTACAGAAGACTCACTCTCTAACAAAACGCGTCTGTTAAGATCAGCATAGATATGGGCGCTAGGTGGCGACAGCGCCACGCGTGGCTTATGGCTTTCCCCAAAATTGGGGTGGAACGGATGTACTTTTCCTACCTACCTACCTGTAGCAAAGCGACGAAATCGCGGAGTGAGCCACGCCTGAGGGTCTACCGCGAACCACGTTCGACGTGTTGCCTCCCTGTCACACTTACGTACGAATTTACAAGTGCGACATAGAGGCAAGACGTCGAACGTGGTTCGCGGTAGGCCTTCTGATTGGCACACTGTTTTTTGAAGCATTTACAGTAGTTATACATCGGTGTTTTTTTCGTATCCAATTATACCGATTGACCAACTATACGACATGTATACGAAAATAATTTCATTATACGAATTTCGTAGCCTATTATACGATCTGGCAGCCCTGGTCGTGGGCTTCGAAACCTAGCCAACCTCTGAGTTGGATAAGAAATGATGTATGGAATTTCAGTCAATTACAGTATTTACGCCACTAACTTTTCTTTAACTTCACTTAGTCTTGCATGGGATCGCAGCTACTTTTCATGAAAAGTCACACAGATTTTACTTTTCTTTTGTTAAAAATCCTTAAACCATAGAAAGCATAATAAATTAGACAACATATCGACAAGAATCGAAACATTATTGTCTACAACGCAGCATATGTTATCCATAACTACATATATGACATCTTGGCTATTAGCTTGATTTTCTTTTAATTTATTAAAGGGTCGCTAATGACCTATCCGAGGTGCCAAAACTTCAGCTAATTTTGTACAAACGTATACCTTAAAAAATGCAATACTTTTACATCTTATTCCATTGCAATAGAGCGTAAAATGTATAGGTACATATCTTTGTTCAAACATTTTACGATTTTGGCTACGTTGTTAATGGAACGACACGCTTCCTCTCATTAATATACATTTAAATCTACTTCTGTCATGTCAAACCGCCACTACAATAAATTTCATATTTTTAAGGCAAACTCTTGGAAGAAAGGCAAGCTCAAATCATAGAAATTGTCATTTGAGGGCTTTGAGTTAAAACGGTAGACATACCGTTGAACACAGTTAGTGCGGATCCCGAGTTCTTCATCCTCTTGGCTAGTCTGAGGAGTTGCACTTATTGAGGAATGGTAACAACATTTCAAGCGTTGTATTTTCATCGAATGTAATTCTCACGAGCGAGTCCATTTCTTGAGCGAACTTCATAGCTCTGCATACGTCCCGTTAGTTAGTCCCCTTTCCTGTTCCTCGGTTCTATCTTAGGCCAATAGCCATCGCATATTTAGTTTACTTCTAAGGAAAGAACGAGTCAAAGGTGCCGTTTTAACATGGCCATGGAAACCCTACTTCCTTTGAATTTATTGGCGACGTCTTCTTAATCGGCCACAGACATGTTAACAACTTATGGTTCATTCTGCCCTCGGCTCATCCGCAAGATCAGAATGTTTTCCCAGTTCTGTGGTGTGTGTAATTGTGTATGAACATGATCAGTGTATGTGAGTTCGTTGGCGTGGTGACAAGCCATTACGATGCACAATGGGTGACGACGCCCTCTGAATCGAGCTGAAGCAGGAATCGTCTTACAGAAACGAGATCGCTCGAGATCTTCAATTATGTACTTCACTTGTAACCAGTACACGCGAGTAATCATTAGACATTCATTCTAATGTTCTACGCCTCTGTTTACATTTGAATTAGTTGGCAACAGATTCATCAAGAAGATGTTTTTTCCAGTTGGACTCGACACCAGGCTTCATGTTTTTGTAACAGTAAACGCTGTGGTTTTATTTATGGTCACCGTAGTCTTCCCATCAGTTATCATTATCATTGAATGTTATCCTCATATTGGCTGCAAAATAGTAGATCGGACGTCATATCATAGATATCAAGCCAACGGTGAACGGTGACTAAGTGCGAATAGATGTACTAATTCAAATGAAATACCTAGTGTCTTTAGAGGTCGAATCATTCAACTTTACGTTCCCTTTAAGGGAGGCGATAAATGTGGCACAGTTATGTCGAGTGTTTTGGATAATTCTGTACAAATATTTATTCATCTATTCTCGTTGCATTAGTTATTTCTTCCTGGGCTACTGTAATCTTAGTAGTATGATATGTTGTGCAGGCATCATGAGTGAGATTGATATTAAATTGGTATAAATCTGAATACGCTTCATAATTTAATAGTTCCTAATCGTACATCTACGACGTCGTATTGTGTTACGATTTGTCGTTGGCCTGTGAATTTTGGCATAAGCAACAATGACATGCATGGTGTGTCGGTCGTTACCAGTGATTTGTAGGTGATAATGCGTACCGTTCCGAGACGCGCGCGGCGCGGCGCTTGCGTCACGGCGCACGTGGTTTTGTTTAAATATGCGAATGCGTAACGATATTACACGATTATGCCGGTTGTATATCAACTCTGTAATCGGTAACAATCTTGTAATGGTGGTGTGAAATCTCACTGATGTAGTCTATGTTGGATATGTATAATTTAATAGCATAAGTACGTATCTTCTTCTGAAATAATCTGAAATTCTGAAAATATATCTTTTAAAGATAGAGCAAAGGCGACATAGAGATAAACTATTGTCTCAATTAAAAAAACTTAATTATTCTTTAAGTTTTGTAAAAATATAAAATATGTAATAAGTATCCTTATTTATTTATTTATTTAAACTTTATTGCACAAAGTATATACAAAAATGTACAAATGGCGGACTTAATGCCAAATGGCATTCTCTACCAGTCAACCATAGGGCCAAACAGACATCTACAATTGGTGCAGAGAGAGAAATATACTTATTCAGTGAATAAAAAAAAAGCAAACTATACATATAAACTACATAAATAAATAAAATATATATGAACTACTACATATTTATACAATACATACTATAAATATAATAATGATGGATATTATTCGAACTCTTGTTTTAGCAAATGCTTACGCAACAACCGCTTAAAAGAAAACTTACTTGGAGCTTGTCTAATATTTAGGGGGAGTGAATTCCAGAGACGACTAGCCTGGACGGCACAGAATATTTAGAAAGTTACAGTTAGACCCAGAAAACTTTGTAGCGATTTTGATAACTTTGCAAGTGGCATTTTTAACGTCAAACTTCTATGAAATTATGACGTATAAGCAACACTTGCATAGTCTATGCTATAAAATAAAGTATAAGTACGCTGCATAGTTATCTTGGAGTAACTCTAAAGTCTAAACATTTGAGAACAAAATTGAAGGTACATATTAAATATATAGATCATCTTATCTGAGTTTATGATATTGCCAGAGGATTGGCTCCTATTTGGCACGAAGTTACAAGATTAAATACAGTTATGAGTATGAACACGTAAATCAACTAGATCGTTGCTTCGTCGAGGCAAAAAGACAAATTTATAAGACGCTATACTGGCAAAATGCCTGCGATCCTTCACCCCATTGGGGTGAACACACTATACAATAGATCAGCACTTAGTTGCGGTAACTTTTCCTATTAGTTGCTCTTGCTCCCTTCCTTCATAAAACTCAGTTCTTTAATTGCCTTACCTTTGAAGGGAAACAATTTTATGTTCACTTCACACTTAGTACTTACTAGCGAACAAAACAAAACAACTCTTTAGATAAAATACCCGAATTAGACAGTGAAAACACCATAGTGTTGAGCTCATAAATAGATCAGACCAAAACAGGCATCACTATAAATTTTCCTTGTCACTGTAAATTAAATAAGGCAACAGCGCAGTACGTTTTTCTCATCTTAGATCTAACATTTGTTTTACTTAGGGAGCTAAAAATTCTATATCGACGCCTGCTGTGCTAACAGACCTACTTTGACAATATTTTTATCGAAGACTTATCTAACATAGGATGTAGGATTAATCACATGTAGGTCACTTAGCGCCACTTGTACCATCCCACTAACTCGGGGTCAACCCGTTAAAGCAGTGTCAAATTGTACTGGTAACCATGGTAACTCCAGATTAACCGGTTAACACCGGGTTAATGGGATGGTGCAAGTGGTACTTAGAGTCGATTTACAAACGATTCTGGAAATAAGTGTAAATAAATCTACCACGTTTCAGTAAAACGTGACCGGTTCCGCAAATTCACTAAAGTGGATAATATTACGGTCATTATTGGGGCTATACTGGTAATTGTATGATTACAAGTACACCTGATTAATGGATAAACGAATAATTTCATGACTAGGCGAAATTCGAGCAGGGAAAATCTAGTGTGTAAAATCTAATTTGTGTTGAGAAAGAGATTGTCGACACATAGCGATAAAAGGCTAGTATTACAATGTTAGTTATGCGTTTACACATGATTATGATACACACGTGACTTTTAATTCAGTCACTTCTTACTTCAATAAGTGACACTGCCAGTCCTCTTATTTTCATTCGAACCCATCGAACGAATCAGTACCTAAATCGCATCAGATGCGTAACGCAGCATCGCTCCAAGCTACACACTCCGTTTTTAATAAATGGAATTATATGTCACATGTCATATCGCTTGCGTTGCGTCCCTGTAGATCCATAGGCCCACTCAATGGGAATTGTTGTAAATTGCAACGTTCAACCAAACAAGGCAAGCAAGACTCATTGCATCTATCATGTTTACTTTACCGCTTATCTATCCATCATACATAAACATAATGTAGCCTAAATAATGCGTTTATTTACAGCCAATATTTACCACACACTGCACAATTTGCCTTGGATTACAATTCATCGTATTCAGAATTGGAGGAATGCCGACAGTAATCTCTATAGCATATTGGGTGTAGGCTTCCAAATAGTGCAAAAATAAAAACAATTGAAATACCTATCATTACTTTTCTAAACGTGAAGGATGTTGTTACAAATTCATTTGGAGATAAGTAGAGATAACACTATTAGGAATTTAGAAAACGTATATGAATAAGGGCCAAACAGAGGTCAGTCTAAAAGTAAAAAATCCTGTTTTTTTTTACTGGACATTACGTTTCTCTCTTTCTTTCGTTGTTTTAGAGACTTTATGTTTGGCTCGAAAATTTCATTGTAACATTACCAATTGAAACATTGTTAGAAAACAACAGATGTTTTATGTTAGCGATAAACGCTGGTCTGATAACTGCTAGTCCATTATCTCCTGCCAAAACCAGAAGGTTTCATACTAGTTTGCTAAAACATTTTGAAACCAGCTATGAGTGTATGGTGTCTTGGCAAGGGAATACCATCTTATTTCCATTGTAATTGCCGCATTGGAAACACTCGCTGTGTTTTGGCTTTTATTCAAACATCATTAGTGTTATAAATTTCAATGAGAAAATCTCTGGACACGTCCTGAACGACATTCAAATAAATGTATAATTGTTTAAAGGAAAAGATTGACGGAGCGTAAATTAAAAAAATAATAATAGTGTTCTTACAACATTTTGAGCTAAAAAGGACTTCAATAGGCCGGGAGTTTAGAACCCTCATCTGACGCTATTATCTATTTCCGTGATTCAATATCTTAGAACTTGGTCTTCTGCTCTGTTAATCTCGTAAACTGTGTGCTAATCAGTCAATCACGTATATTTATAGAATATGTGACCACCTGGCGGTCAGCGTCAGTGGGAACCCAAGATGTGACAAAACCACTATCTAAATCTAAGAGTCATCTCCGATTACGCATAGCTGTTACGGATCTGTAGTTCACCCTTGAACTTGACTTTTAACAAAATAAAACAACAATTCTACCATTCCAATCAATGAAATCTGCGCGTCATCCATCCAACACATTGTCCTCATTTTTAAACGTATATTTCTTTGTTACAGCGACAAAATTCCAAGAGAACCTACTGAAGACCATGATTCAGATCGAGAACACATTTTTCGAGCTTGGCAGGACGTGTCAGAGGAATTGTCTGATCATCTGCGATAGGGGAGCTATGGACGCGAGTGCATGTAAGTGTCTTACCTCCTCATTCATATATCTTTAACTGGTTTAGTTAAATTATGATTTACCCCTTTCTGAAGAAAGCCCAGGTCAAGAGCACGCTAAACCGGCGAGCGTGTATGAGGAATGTTATGAAAGTGAAGGAAGTTAAAGAGGTATGTCAGGATCGTAGCAAGTGGAAATCCGTGGTCTCTGCCTACCCCTCCAGCGAAATAGGCGTAATTATATGTATGTATGTAATTGTATTACGCCTTTCTTACAAATACATACGTCAAAATGACAGATAAATACAAACGATTCATAATAGCTAATTCAGGCTAGTAACGCGTTTATGAATAACGCCATTCATCGTTACTCTCGACATGAGAGATCTTGCTTTCCGAGACTGTAGAATAAGAAACTGATTACATAATCGCCATATCAGACTAAAACATCTATTGCTGCTTACATGAAATTGTAAGTATTGAAATAAAATTGTCAAACAACATAGGATGCACGTAGAAATCATACCTACATATTCTAATAGTTGATCTTTAAATATCCTGGAAATGTTTTGCGAAGCTTATTTGTGCGGATACGACTAGACTTGACAGTAAAAAGATAAGGTATACTGAAGTGTTTGTGATATTCATTATGACGCAGGTTGTAAACTGAATCTATTAGATAATAGATATGTTGATACCTTAATCATTGGAAGGGGAACTTGAAGAATGTCGCGTTTTTCTTTTTATAATAATATCGTTACCTAATGATATAATATGCATAACAAACCTACCTAATTTTAAAGGTATGTTCAACGAGAATAAACAGATGCATCATTACAACTGATAAAACAAAATCCCATTTAACAAATACGACTTCGTCACAAATGTCGGTTTTATATCTCCATTTGTTCATGTCGTCCAGGCGTGATCATGCAAGATAGGTATAATAATACCTGTATACTGTTCTGTCAGTATTTTAGGATGCTATCTTACATGGTATTACGTGTTTCCTTTTTTAATAGCGTTACAATAATATTTACCTGAGCTCAAGGTAATTTTGTTTGCTTCCCATTATAATGATCTCATTTTGATGTTACCTATTCATTAATTTCATTATTTCTCGTCGTATTTGGAATGTAAAGTATTCCTTTGGGTTGGACTATGCCGACCTGTGTAAGATTATACCCAAATATTTACCTATTTAATCATAAGGGGCCGTTCAAGTATTACGTAAGCACTATGGGGGGGGTCTTTGTTTTGCTTATTTTGGATGACATGGGGGGTAGGGGAGTCTAGATGATGATTACGTCATCGGTAGTTATTTACTTTTTTACACGAATGGCAACCCTCACATTGTCTATGCTTGAAAACGAAACGCATTTTCGGGGATTCCCGCAAATAATGCATACGTTCAGGCACTCGCTTTAGAACCGAGTAGGGGAATTACCGCGCGCTATCCACTTGTCTAAATTTCCTGTGTCAGTGTATTGTTCCGTTTGGATACTATAGCGAGTAGACGTATTGTAAGCATAGCAAAGCAAGCTAACATTATTGTTACCGTTAATTCCATTAGCCAAAGTTTAATGTTTATATAAGATGTCGTTTCAAATAGACAAATCCAAGTTATATCTACCAAAAATTGTTTGAAGTTTTAAAAAATTTCATACAAGTACGAAAGTACGAAATGTACAAAAGTTAGTTAACGAAGTGTGGCGAAATTATAAATTACAAGCAAAGTCCGACAAGGAACTAGATATTATTGTATCTAAGAGAAAAATTATACAAAATAAATAAAAAATAATGAATGAAAAATATATAATATAGAAAAATTATAATTATAACATTATAATTATAATATTAAAAAAAATACATTTATAATTGAAAAACGTTTACGTAAGCATGGGGGGTGGGGGTAAGAGCTTTGCTTACTTTTGCTGACAAGGGGGATTGTAATAAATCTGCTTACGTAATATTTGAATGGCCCCTAAGTCGGTTCAAGGTCGTCAGGCTAGAACCGGTTATCGTTGAGTCGGTTGCTTTCTATCGATGCCACAAAATAAATAATAATACTACCGTACAGAAAGGAAACTTCCTACAAAACCGAAATTTGAAAGTGGTTCAGGGACGAATCATGCTGTCCCTTTCTAATGTATGGCACTATCTCTTTCGGCTATTTAGGGTTTTCAAAATTGAACGGTCGTGCACGCAAAGGGATGTCAAGTTGTGTCAACCCTAATAATTGCTCGGAGCAATGCTGAGCCGAACGGAGCCGAGTTTGTCCGACGGGAGGAGTTTCGTACCCCTGTCGATGGACTCCCCCACGGGAGTCGGGAACCCAAGAAGCCTAGGGACCGCCCGGGTTCCCAAGTGTAGGCATTTGCTTTACGAAAGCGACTGCCATCTGGCTTCCTGGCGGGATTTTCCTGTTAGTGATTGTGTAGCAACAATCATGCGGTAAGCATACCTAAAGATGCTGGGATTCCCCATTTAAGTGTTTCGGTTATTTTATTCCAACTTATAGTAAACAGGTAGATTTGCTAAACAGAAACTGTTAGTGATAAACCATAACAAAAACCCGAAGTAAACACGCAATTTGTACCATCTCCTACACTGTTAACTGTACATCGGTGGACCTTATGCCTTTTGTAATAAAGCCCACCGATGCACAGTTAGGATTGTTGTTGTTTGTATATATGTTATCTCAACAAATGTTTGAAAGAACGTTTAGAAATATTCGAAGAACCCATACTAGCACATAAGACAACGGATTTTTTTTTAAATGTATAAACTCAGCTGGAAATGTGCTCCGTGGAGCAGTACCAGTGTGTCACGTCAGTTGTGTATACAAATTAAATGAACCAGACAGAACTTATCACATTTAGGTACGCGCAATTGTTTTTCATCCACATTTGTTTAAATAGCTCCTTTCTTGTACTACATACTTAATTTGTCCTTGCAACTTACTATTGGTTCTACTACTGTAGCATCGTAATCTCCGACTAGAAGGCCATAATCTAGAGCCGTAGTTAGGATACCCCTGTAGTTATACTAGCATATCCTAAACGGCATTAATTTCTATTTCAGTTATATCGAAGGAGAAGTGGGAGGCGATGCTAAACGCCAACAGCTGGAACAGCGTGGAGCTGCGGGACAACCGGTACAACCACATCGTGCACATGGTCTCCGCTGCCAACGGGGCCGAAGACTTCTACTCCACTGAGGTAATGAGGACCATATATCTAGTCTATGTGAGGTTTAGTGGGAGGCCATGCTGGACGTCAACAGCTGGAACAGCGTGGAGCTGCGAGACAACCGGTACAACCACATCGTGCACATGGTCTCCGCTGCCAACGGGGCCGAAGACTTCTACTCCACTGAGGTAATGAGGAACATATTCCCAGTCTATGTGAGGTTTAGTGGGAGGCCATGCTGAACGCCAACAGCTGGAACAGCGTGGAGCTGCGAGACAACCGGTACAACCACATCGTGCACATGGTCTCCGCTGCCAACGGGGCCGAAGACTTCTACTCGACTGAGGTAATGAGGAACATATATCTAGTCTATGTGAGGTTTAGTGGGAGGCGATGCTGGACGTCAACAGCTGGAACAGCGTGGAGCTGCGGATATATCTAGTCTATGTGAGGTTTAGTGGGAGGCGATGCTGGACGTCAACAGCTGGAACAGCGTGGAGCTGCGGGACAACCGGTACAACCACATCGTGCACATGGTCTCCGCTGCCAACGGGGCCGAAGACTTCTACTCCACTGAGGTAATGAGGAACATATTCCCAGTCTATGTGAGGTTTAGTGGGAGGCCATGCTGAACGCCAACAGCTGGAACAGCGTGGAGCTGCGAGACAACCGGTACAACCACATCGTGCACATGGTCTCCGCTGCCAACGGGGCCGAAGACTTCTACTCGACTGAGGTAATGAGGAACATATATCTAGTCTATGTGAGGTTTAGTGGGAGGCGATGCTGGACGTCAACAGCTGGAACAGCGTGGAGCTGCGGGACAACCGGTACAACCACATCGTGCACATGGTCTCCGCTGCCAACGGGGCCGAAGACTTCTACTCGACTGAGGTAATGAGGAACATATATCTAGTCTATGTGAGGTTTAGTGGGAGGCGATGCTGGACGTCAACAGCTGGAACAGCGTGGAGCTGCGGGACAACCGGTACAACCACATCGTGCACATGGTCTCCGCTGCCAACGGGGCCGAAGACTTCTACTCGACTGAGGTAATGAGGAACATATATCTAGTCTATGTGAGGTTTAGTGGGAGGCGATGCTGGACGTCAACAGCTGGAACAGCGTGGAGCTGCGAGACAACCGGTACAACCACATCGTGCACATGGTCTCCGCTGCCAACGGGGCCGAAGACTTCTACTCCACTGAGGTAATGAGGAATATATTTCTAGTCTATTTGAGGTGAGGGAACCCTTTGAGTCCCAGGGATCAAACATTGCTAGCCATAAAACGACCTTAATCGTTGAAATTTATAACATTTTTTTAATTTTCGTGTCCGTATCGTTAATGAACTTTAAATTTCCCGCGTAAGGAAGAGCAATCGATGGACTTTAAATCCAGGGACTGTTTAATGATCCACAGAGTTTTACTCCCTTAGCAAACCTTTTTAGGGTTCCGTACCGAAAAGGTAAAACTGGACCCTATTACTAAGACTTCGCTGTCCGTCCGTCCGTCTGTCTGTCACCAGGCTGTATCTCACGAACCGTGATAGCTAGACAGTTGAAATTTTCACAGATGATGTATTTCTGTTGCCGCTATACCAACAAATACTAAAAACAGAATAAAATAAAGATTTAAATGGAGCTCCCATACAACAAACGTGATTTTTGACCAAAGTTAAGCAACGTCGGGCGTGGTCAGTACTTGGATGGGTGACCGTTTCTTTTTGCATTTTTTTTTCGTTTTTTTTTCATTGTGGTACGGAACCCTACGTGCGCGAGTCCGACTCGCACTTGCCCGGTTTTTTTAAATAGCTCTCTGTCGCATAGAAATGTGAAAATAACGACAGGTATAAACAATTGACGATTATCAACTGAATCTTAGACTTTCTTTCTATTTTATAACTATAAAAATGTTCGCTTAATTTCACCAAAAGTACTTAATATACACTTGGCGTACTCTATAACGCTTTCGAGATAAAATCATCATAACATTCATAACACAAATAATCCTCCCTTGGCGGGCAAAGATAAGCAAATCCTAAATATTCCGATTTATCACAATATTGATAATTGAAAATAGACTTAAGCCGCTGCGAAGGCCAGTTGTACCAACAATCAGTCAGGGAAAACCCCATTGTGTGGAAATGTAATGGATTTTTTTATCAAAACAAATATTACGATATGAGATGACGTGACGTGATAACTTAACATAGAAAAGCAATTTAATTAGAAAAAGATAAAGCACTACTGACACATAAAAATGTAATTCATTGTTGTTTTTCAATGTCATAAGGACTGGCACAAGAGACCGTGCTTCGTAAAAGGGCAAATATTATCCATTGCTCTATACTTAAGGCCCCCCCCCCCACATCTAGCGTCTTTCGAGCGTCGGCGTCTGTCGGCGTCTGGTCAGCGCTATGGAAAATGACGTCGCTGCGCAGTTGCGTCGACGTTGCCTCGAGCGCGGCCATACAGTTGTAGACGCCGACGCTCGAAAGACCCTAGATGTGGGGGGGGGGGGGGCTAATATAGAGCGAAAGAATCGAGTGATCGCTCGACAAGACAAACGAAGTCTATGCCAATAGTGCTTGCCCCTAGATAAGTTCAATCGTACGATTCAAACTGTGCCTTTCAAAAATGCAAGCAATGTTTCCACTTAATGTGACATTGACATATCGTTGGCTTAAAGCCATTTTCTTGGCGATAAAATCTTATCGGCATTTTTACATCATGACCACGTGAAGATAACCGTATCGTGATCTTGTCTGGTTTCAAGGTTGCAAAATATAAAAACAAAGAATTAGTCAACGTACGTCATTCATTGACATAGATATCTAGGGACTGGCTTTACGGGCAATAATAATGAGGCATGACAGGGGCCAGTACAGCGGTGTGAAACCGCTACAACGCGATTGGTTGATGAGTTCGCATCACACGCGCGATTAGTTGACGAGTTCGCATTACGCGCGCTATAGGTCGCAACTAGTTGCGTTAGACTGCACGATTGGCTGGAATTCGTGAGGAACACCGCTGAACTAGTAGCATTTTTAGTGTCCCATTAACCCGTCCTTAGATATTATACGTCAATACCTCAATGACGTCATTACTCAATCAACACACGCAAATTGTAAACAGAAATGTTGTTTGTTTACAGGACCACGCGTGCCGGTCGGAGGGCGTGGAGCTGGCCCGCGAGCTGGATTACAACGCGGCCGCCGCCTGGATCGGCCACCCCTACTTCGACGTCATCGACAACTCCACAGACTTCGACAAGAAGATGAACCGACTCATCGCCTGCGTCTGCCAGAAGATCGGCATCGAGACCGGGGACCGGCTCAACGTCAACTCTAAGAAACGCAAGTTCCTCGTCAAGGGGCCCCTCCCGCCGGACTCCGAGTTCCCCGCCTTCCAAGACTTCGACGTCGTGCATAACTACTTGCAGAGCGATGTCCGCAAAGCCCAAGTCAGGCTTCGCAAGCGTGGACAGAAAGGCCACTGGTCGTATATTCACACGCTTCGGAAATTCCATCCCAGTAACGGTCAGTCCGTGGAGGTGCGGACGCAGCTCACGCACAGGGATTACCTGAACATGTTGCCTCAGCGCGACGACGCACACTTCACTATCTTCAAGAAACGCCGGTGCTTCATCTTCAATAATCAGTACTACCAGCTGGACATCTACAGGCAGCCCACTCATCCGAGGTGATTTGACGTTCTATTATCTCTATCAAATATGTTTACGTATTCATCCGAGTATATATGCATTAATTACAATAAAATTGTTGTTATTTAGAGTCTTATTATTTTCGACCTCGAACAAAAATAGCAGCTCAGCTTTATACAGGTAAATTTTGGCATGGGCTTGACTTCGTAGTGATAGATTAGTACTTAGGTCGTATATATTTTTATTTCTTTTTGTTTTTCATAATGTAACGGTTGTTAAAGCATTTTGTAACGTTGCAGGTGCCGAGGCCTAGTCCTCCTGGAGACGTACAGCGCGGCCTACGACCAGGACTCTCTGCTGGCGACGCTGCCGAAGTTCCTCACGATCGAGCGCGAGGTGACCGGCGACCCCGCCTTCTCCATGTACAATCTCTCGCTGAAGGAAGACTGGAAGACCTCGAAAAGGTACTATGCGGGTCAAAAAGATGCGGGCACTGAGTGCCATGGTGAGTTATTGATGTGCTTTTATATCATCTTATGTTGCCATTTACATAATTTCATTCTGTGACACCTCCCTTTCCAATCCTTAATTCATAAATCAATTTTGAGGTGCATTCGGTTGGAATTCAGAATTTTCGCTTAGATAAAATGTCACTTAAATAATATAGAAAAAGAAACTATTTATTTGTGGCAAACGTAGCAATATTGTACGCAAACTTGATGAAACATGATGAACAGAAAACTGTGATATCATTCTATTGTGATAGTATTCATCATGATGGTGATGTTTTTTTATCATTGATATTGAATTCCACCCGTTTGGACTACATTTTCCAGCAATATGTGGAAGGCTTGACTATAGTTGATTTACTCCTAGTTTCCTTCTAGTGTGAGACGTCCGTAGTATCGGACACATATTGCTGAGAAATTGTTACTCTTATATTCCCCATTATTCCAACCATGAAAACATGATTTACAGAGGTTGGGTTTGAGTAACTCGACGGTCCTGAAAGCTGGCCATGTTTTTAGGGTTTCGTCCAGCTAAATGTGAAAACGAAACCAAAAAATGTCTACAAAAATAATAAATATTCTATTTTCGCCTTTAATTTATTTAATATAGTATTACTCGTATGTTTGCATGATCATATAGAAATTTAGAATCTTAACACTGGCGTAATTGTGATAGATTAGCTAGTCACATTAGTGTAGAGCATTAGTTCATAGACAAATTTTATATTTCCTAATTCAATTTATATTTTGTAGCACTTTTCAATGTCCCGCACCGTAGTGAGTGTCGTGCAAGTGACGTTCCCTTGCCCCGCGATGGCGCCCTTTAAATATTAAAGACGCGTAATTTTACAGATTCGAAAGCTGTTATTCTGGGACATAAGTTTTGCGATATCAATTCGACCGATACCTCTAATTTGGACAACACGAATTTAGGAGCGGCAACTAACAAACACAAACCAAGTGGTAGTAAACATTAGAAACTGTAGTGTTCGACACGATGTGACTAACATTATTCCGCCAGTGTTCAGATGAGAGTGCGAGGGGTTAAACGTGGTTTTCTTTTGGTTTATCAGGGCAGGCTAAGTGGTCGTTGAATGGTCACGCTGACAAACTCAATGGGCATGCGTGTAAAGTCAATGGGCATGGTGAAAAGTTGAACGGACATGCGAAAGTCAACGGATGTGGCGAGAATGTGAACGGCCACCACGAGAGCGGCGTCCACGGCCGCCATGACACCCTCGACGGCCACTCCATGGATCTCCCGTCACCAAAGATTCCTAAAAAGGTCGCTGTTAAGATTTAAATCGCCGTTATGTACCTCTATGTACTAGGTAATTTTAGGACTATAATTTTGACTTTTTTCCACTACTCGATGCTAAACTTTACTAAGGCGGTAACTTAAAATATTTGAAGAAACAGTAATATTGAACCATGATGTATAAAACGTGTACTTATTCGTTATGAATTTATAATTGTATAAATTGCCAAATGAAACTATTTTTTATAGAAAATATGTATCAAATGAAATACCCAATGCACTTAAAGTGACTCAGGATACTTAAGACATAGCTTAACTGTTTCATATTGTTTATGCCTTTACAACAAGTTGTATATTTGAATATATTTCGTGTTTATATCATCTATGACATGCAAATGAAGTTTTAGTACTTAATTATTGCAATAATATTATGGGCTTAGTATTGTTGTGGTTTAGATTATTGTGAAGTATTTTAGGTTTTATTTTACCTGATACAATATAGCATTTGTTTTGTTGTTTTAAGACTTATCAAAAAGGCAAACTCGAATAAAATGAAATTGTATATGAAATCAGAACACCATCATTACTTGATTTGTAGATTGACTAGTGAATTTATATGTCTTGGTGTTGTAACGGAACAGTAGATGTTTTACTTGAAATCGTTTTAGGGGTCCAACGTGAACTCCAATCAGAAAATGTACAAATACACCCCTAATAATTATAGTGGCCTTTTTACCTATGAAATTCATATGCTAGATAATTTATTTTTATGACACAAGAGTTACTATTGTGTGGCATAGTAAGTAATCGATGTAGAAATTGATGTCGTCTAAAGATATTTTTGTTGTCGGAATCAAATGAAGATCATTTTATAGTAACTTATAAAGTATTGAAGCCGTCGTAGTGTAATTTATAATTAATTAAGATGTGAGTATTACTCTCAACGGATTTTGCTCAGCCCGGAGCTTGGCCGCGGTCCAGGCTATCTAGATGGCTGTGCTATGTAATTTTACGATTGATAAATATACCACCAATGTTGGCTGTAATATCTAACGCCAAGTAAATGTATCTTGTAAGCTTTTTGGACGTAAAAATCTCTAAATTGCATGTCTATCTGCATTTTATCTTCTTGATTAAAGAAAAATGCGACCTTGAAGTTTTGTTTTTATTTATACCCAAAACTAAAATCCATTGATTGGGTCCGAGACAAATTCGTGTTTCGAATTTTACATATAGATGGCGCTGTATGACTGCGATAACCGATAACGCTGGTAGACAAAAGTTGATGTAACAAACAATACGGCTACTACAAGTGTAAAAAGGCCCAAAAAGAAAAACACTCTTGTTGCCTCGTACAGCGCCATCTACTTCAGCTGTCGAACTCGTGCACCCAGCACCCACTTCACATCTCCGAGGTGAGTTTCAAGTTTAAATGTACTGGGACAGTGACAAGTCCGATGTCTACCAAATCAAGCTAAGTAAAAAAAAAACACGGTCACAGTCGGTGAGCGCGATTCAGGATTTAGATATTTCACGGATCAAGCGTGTAACTCGTACACCGAACTATTTCAGCACGAGTCTGGAGATCATCATTGTCCCAAGATAAATCTAATCTATTCAGGGTTTCAATACTATACCAAGCTAAACAAATCCGAGTTGAACTCGCCGAGTTCATTACTATCCCCAAAAAATCTTGATAACACCAATTAGCACTAGGATTTTGATTACAAAGAACAGCGCCATCTAGCGTTAGATTTGTCTACAAGTCATTATCACAAGAAAAATCTTAATAGCGCGATTTAGAATTTTGGCCACACGGTACAGCGCCATCTAACGTGTTATTCATGTACTAAGCAAAATCCGCTGGAGTTGAGAGTATTAGGCATTACAGAAAACATCTTAATCGCGTGATTCAGGACTTACATACAATATTTATTTGTTACTATTATAGTAATAGTTTTTATTTTTGTAATAGTTCAACTAGTTAATACTATACTATGAACTAAACTATGTTTAACCTCTTGTCTGTGTATGATAAGGAATCTGTCGTTTTTAGGGTTCCGTACCCAAAGGGTAAAACGGGACCCTATTACTAAGACTTCGCTGTCCGTCCGTCCGTCCGTCTGTCACCAGGCTGTATCTCACGAACCGTGATAGCTAGACAGTTGAAATTTTCACAGATGATGTATTTCTGTTGCCGCTATAACAACAAATACTAAAAACAGAATAAAATAAAGATTTAAATGGGGCTCCCATACAACAAACGTGATTTTTGACCAAAGTTAAGCAACGTCGGGAGGGGTCAGTACTTGGATGGGTGACCGTTTTTTTTTTGTTTTTGTTTTTTTTTCATTATGGTACGGAACCCTTCGTGCGCGAGTCCGACTCGCACTTGCACGGTTTTTTATTTTTTTTCGAAACGGTGTTTCTGCTATACACCAAAACCGAGGTTTTTCCTAAGTCTATTTATTATTACGTTATTCAAATCTATCAGGATTGCCTAAGAATAAATAAAAGGATCTATTGTATTCAAGACTTTTTAATGCTATCCCGATTTTTTTGCTCTTTGTACATTTTTATGACTTTCTTCCCTGGCACTAAACCCTGGCTGAGACCGGGTCTCTTCAGCTTTCTCCTGTCTGCTTCACCCTCCCAAGTATCTTCCTCATTATCCAAAACCACTTGTGGTGGTGGAACAGAGGTCATTGTTCCTGAACCTTCGCAGACAACTGTTTTCAATTTCTGAAATGAGAGAATTCGATTTTTTGAGATGGCATTTGAAGTGGTGAGAAAAAGGTTAAGTAATAGTACTAAAATGGCTTAAAATACCGTCATATAGTAGGTATCGTACAACTTGAATCATAATTCAGTTAGTAATAGCCTTTATTTCCTGCGTTTTTGTTATTTTTACACTTTCTTTGTTATTACACTTATTTATTAAATTATTATTTGTATCTCCTTAGATTTCACGGGCCTTTAATCCCGGTCTTTTGATAGGCCTGCGTGGGGATATAGATCCAACACATAGAGGCCCTTTGGAGAGCTTTGATGTCATGTAGAACCCCTGCTATTATTTTTTCAGTCAGTTATGTAAGTCAATTCAGTTATATAAGATATAAAAAAATTTACTGTAAAATCAATTCATATTCATTCCAGCTCTCATGACTGAACTGAACTAAAAGACCGAACTAGTTCGCTTGGCCAATTGACCGAGAGTGGAGCATTCTCCATAGTGACCAAGCAGGCACAAGCCTACAAATATCTGAACAAAGCCTCTATTTTTAAAATGTTTCACATTTCCAAGTGGTAAAATGCCACCCCTATCGAATAGCACAAAGGTTGATACTGGGTTGCACATGAATTGACATCTTAGACACTCAAAGGGTTAAGGGATAAATTATAATAGTACCAGGTCCCTTACCTGTTTCTCTGCTTGCAGCTCCTCAGCAGTTTTCTGAATATCAGAATCATGTGCATATTTGCAGTTGTGCCCAAACCGACACCTCCCTTTCCGGTAGTTCCAGCATATCTTCTTGCCATTGATCATCTGTGTGTTGGCTTTGCCTGGAACCTTAACAGTCATGGCCTATGTACTTGACGATTGTATGCACAATTAGATACAATGCTTTCCTATTTGACCTTAAAATAGGTAAAAATACCTATTTTAAGGTCAAATGTTGTACCAAAAGAAAACATTTTCATAATCATGTACAGTCGCCATCAGATATATCGGAGCTGCCGAGGTGCTCAAAAATATCTGAACACGCACTCTAGCGTCTTGACAATAGAGGCGTGTTCAGATATATGTGAGCACCTTGGCCGCTCCGATTAATCTGATGGCGACTGTACTTTAGTGAAAATAAAAAGAGAATATAATTATGATATAATATTCTGGCAAAACGTAAACAACCATGTCTACTTTTTTTTACATGACATCAAGTGGATGTTAAGAGTAATTTGTTTACAAAATCTCCTAGTTTTAAAGTTTTAAGAGCAATAGAAAGTCAACATATACCATTTTGACGTGTTTCTCCAATATCGCTGCCTTGGCCAATTCAGCTTCGACGAATGGGTTCGAGAACACTGAAGTTTGTAGCGAGCTCTCTCCAAGCGCTGGTTTTGGTAACTTTGGTTTGGAAGCATCCTCAGTAGGCCTACAAATAAACATTGACGTCTGTAACTACGAATTTGATGATCGTTGTCCCTGCATTCTATAAACATTCAGCAACAATACAATAAGTATATTACATTTGTTACGAAAGCATGAAGATTACAAGATTGTGCAAGAGGGCTATGCATTCAATACTGAAATACTCACTTTTCGTCTGGAGATTCTTCGTTATCCTCATCAGAACTCCCCGATGATGACGTACCATAATCTAGTAAAGCGTTCATATTCACAAAGCTTTAACTAAAATTCCGTGTTTTCATTCCAAAACGAAATAATTTTAATATTTAAATCAAGCTTACGATTTGTTTACGCTTCATTCATGTCGTTCGTGCACAACTGCACAGATTATATTAGGCGTCCTAGATAGGACCGCGAATGATAATTTATATGAAAAATAAAATGAAATCATTCATGCCAATATACAGGCGAAAATAAAATTGGCTATGGATAAAAAATAAGATGAAAATAAGTGTCATAAACAAAGTGATACCACAGTTAAAAAAATGGTTTTATGGTAGTTTTTGTTACAAAAAAAGGGTCTTGGCAAGATGTTTTAAGGTTTGTCAAAGGACTGTCTCATTTCAATCATAGACAGAGAATATCATACTATCTTTGTCTTACACTACTACTAGCACCCAACATAAAATGATGAGTATAGTTTTTCATGGTTCTTACTGGCTGACGAATTGGTTTGACCAACTATAATTGTTTTTTTAATTTTATTTAAACGTAATGACTGTCAAACAACATTGTCAGTAGAAAAATGCGTGATATTATTATAACTTTCTAGTGGACGATAACCCATTATGCCCACATTTTTTAAATTTGCTGCTTTTTAGGGTTCCGTACCAAGGAAAAAATGGAACACTTACAGGATCACTCGTGCGTCTGTCACTGCCCATTTTCTCTAAAACTACTGGACCAATTAAGTTGAAATTTGGTACATATATGTAAATTTGTAACCCAAAGATGGACATGTGACGTTAACAAATGAATTTTAAACATGGGGGCTACTTTTGAAGGATCAACACATTTTTATAAGTACTCCTTTCAGTAGAAATAGTAGATTTACGTGGTATCCCTAAAATTTCTTCTTTTTTCTTGTGCAAGCGAGATAGCGAATAGTGCCAGTCTTCTCCTCGTAGTGAAGGCGGCATCAATTTCTGAATTAATTACCATTTGTCGCGAAACTGCGCGTCCTCTATCTTTTCTAGACCTAAATCTCTAATCTTATCCCTGCTTGTGTTAAATAGTGTTCTAAATGGCTTCAGATGATGAAGTAGACGGTTCATTTGCAGGTAAACGTTGAATATCTATTAGCATGTCATAGGTAAGCCGCGAATAGCGGTATCATGTGTTTACTTGCGGTATAAGCAATTAAAAATTTGAAGATTTTGGCTTTCGAATTGAAGTGTTAAAAACAAACAGCAACAAACGACAGTATGTGTTCTTAAAACATCTAATAGTGCAGTTTAATGGTGTAATCGTTTTCGGTGGGTTGTAAATATTTTGTGAGTGGCAGTTCGTGACAGAAAAGAACATGCAATTCTGCTCATTACTACTTAACAAAATGGACGCCGCCAAACAAAGGGATTAGTGACCTTAACCACTAGGAGCGCGCGTGTTTCGGAAAATACTGGGTTCTCGTGGGTTTGCCGGTTCGGGACAGGTGGTGAGCATGGTTGCAGTGGTTTGACCAGTTTATTTTATTTCGTTTTAGGCGACGAGGACGTGGAGGAAGGTGAAGGTCAGAATGAAAATTCTGGGGAAAGTGATGAAGCACCACCTAAGGTAAGAGGTTAATTTTATTATTAGGTGTTCTCTCAATACATTTAATTAATAGCCAGCATTGGTTTATATGTAAACAAAAGTGCTTGATAACACTGTGTTGGCACCTTAGGTGATTAGAGGGATCCCTGATGTACTGATAAATAATATAGACACTATAAAACCTATTTAACATAATTTATTTAATTTTAAAACCACCAATGAGGTTTAATGCCCATCTGAATGTCTTCTAAACCAATGCATATTGGCATCCTTTTATTTTGTAAACAAAATAAAATAAACTTTCCATAGGAGGATGATGAATACTCTCCAGAAGATGCCAGAAAGAAGAAGAAGGGTAAGAAAAGAAAGGCCCGTGGAGAAGACAAAAAGGGCAGAAAGAAAAAGAAGAAGCGAAAGAATGAAAGTGAAGATGTAAGTACTTTATATATATGTATAGAAAAACTGCTGCCTGCAAATTTGTTGGTATAAAACTTAACAATCATATAAATTCTATCCCCCTTATTCATAAAACTTTACAGGCCTGATTAAGTAAAATTGTGTTTTATCCCTTTCTGCCAAATACATAAGTCAAAATCACAGATAATGACAAACAATACATACACATACATACAATTACTATGTAATTCAGGCCAGTAACACATTTATGAATAACACCTTAAATCACTAAGTTAACAGCCTCCTAGCCTAGTTGGTAGTTAACCTGCCTATGAAGCAGGAGGTTGCAGGTTGAATCCTGGTAAGAGCATTTAAACATAAACACAATTTATCATATAAAACAAAGACTTAAAAATAGTGATAGTTTACATGTGCCTGAACTAGGATTCCCTGTGTTTCAGGCGTGAAGTATGGCAAACATTGTTCAAACTAATTAATTTTCACTTACAGAAAACACATTATAATTTAGCAACTTAATACAATAATATTTATTTGTATGTTTGTCACAGATTTCCTTCTGATCCATGTGATAAAAACTGACATCATAATAAATTTTTTTTTACAGTTTTATTAATGGTTCCATGAGTCATTGGTGAAAAATATTGTCTTTGGCTGAAATAACCTTTGAATTAACAAAAAAATAGCCCCTTCCCTTGGGGCCCTGGAGGCTTCGCACTGTACTGAGGCCAAGAACGTATGGCATTTAACATGTCCTAACACAGACCCGCCTGTCAACCCATGTTCGCAGAGGCAGTGGGACGAGCCTCTCTGCCGTCTAACTAGGAACCGTCTCCTAGATTCGGCACTTAGTCCGACAGATCGCGCTCGTCTTCTTGCCACTGCGGAATGGGAGTCGGGTCTGTGGTTACAGACACTACCATCCACAACTGTGGGCACATTGCTGGATAATACTACATTCCGTTTGGCCACATGTTTAAGAATAGGGGCATCAACAAACATACCCCACCGGTGCCAATGCGGAATTATGGTGGATAATCTGGGCCACCACGGCCTCTCATGCAGCCGTAGCGCTGGAAGGATCCCCCGCCACGCCAGCCTCAACAACGTCATCCGAAGGGCCCTTGTCAGTGCCAAGGTACCGGCGGTCCTCGAGCCCAATGGTCTGGCCAGGGTCGATGGCAAGAGGCCTGACGGAATGACGCTGGTGCCTTGGAGTATGGGACGGCCACTTGTCTGGGACGCTACGTGCGTTGATACCCTGGCGCCGTCCCATATTCCAGGCACCAAAGTTGGCGCTGGTGCGGCCGCATCCTCGGCCGAAAGCCTCAAACGCCGCAAATATGTCACACTAGGTAGTAGCTATATATTTGCGGCGTTTGGTGTGGAAACCTTGGGGCCGTGGGGACCTAGCGCGCGTCGCCTCTATGGGGAGTTATCAAAGCGCCTCATAGAGGCCTCCGGTGACCAGAGGGCTGGCCTATATTTTGCCCAAAGGATCAGCATTGCCATCCAGCGGGGCAATGCGGCTAGCCTTCTGGGCACCCTACCTACGGACCATGACTTAGGGCAAATTTTTTATTTATAAGTTTTAGTGATTTGTTATAAAGTTGTAAAAATGTTATTAAAAAATAGCAAATTATTTATTTTTCCTGTAAAACATTCAAGTTCAAGCCAATTTAATTAGGCAAGCTAACCTAGTAAAAGTACTAATTTATCCTTATGCTTATTACCTTGATATTACAATGGCTCCTGTTATGTCATTATTTCAGATAAACATAACAAGGAAACATTTGAAAAGCATTACAGTACAAAAGGCTTAGCCATGAGTAACATGGGTTTTATTAGCATGAACATTTAGAAATGTAACCCCCTGGAGTCCCAAGGATTTAAATTATCAGCCAAACAATGACAGGTTTTAAGTTTTGAATTTAATTTTGATTATTCCTTCTCAAGGAATTACTTTACACGTGTACAGTAAAAGCACAGACATTAAAGGTTTTGTATTTGTCCAGGACGACGAGTTTGGGTTGGAGATTGAAGCGGAAGGTGACAGTGACTATGCGCTAAGCGCTATGACAAGCAAGAAATCGCGCAAGGGCCGCGGCAGCAGGCACAACACTACGCCCTCTACACCTGCCGCTTCTGACTCTGGCTCTGGTGAGTTGTCACCTAGTTCATCTTGGAGGTTGATGCAGCAGGTGACGGTGAGTATTCATTAAGCGCAGTGATAAGTAAGAAATCACGCAACGGCCGCGGCAGCAGGCACAACACTACGCCCTCTACACCTGCCGCTTCTGACTCTGGCTCTGGTGAGTTGTAACCTAGTTCATCTTGGAGGTTGATGCAGGAGGTGACGGTGAGTATTCACTAAGCGCAGTGATAAGTAAGAAATCGCGCAAGGGCCGCGGCAGCAGGCACAACACTACGCCCTCTACACCTGCCACTTCTGACTCTGGCTCTGGTGAGTTGTAACCTAGTTCATCTATGGGGTTGAAACAGGTGACGATGAGTAACCACTAAGCGCAGTGATAAGTAATAAATCGCTCAAGGGCCGCGGCAGCAGGCACAACCCTACGCCCTCTACATCTGCCGCTTCTGACTCTGGCTCTGGTGAGTTGTAACCTAGTTCATCTATGGGGTTGAAACAGGTGACGATGAGTAACCACTAAGCGCAGTGATAAGTAATAAATCGCTCAAGGGCAGCGGCAGCAAGCACAATTCTACGCACTTTATACTCACTGCCTCTGAACCAGACTTTGTGAGTGATAACATGGAGCATTCTTCTTCCTCCTCGATTCCTCATGACTGAGGGCCCCCCCATATTTAGCGTCTTTGGAGCGTCGGCGTCTACAACTCTATGGCCGCTGCTCGACGCAACGTCGACGCAACGACGACGCAACTGCGCAGCGATGTCATTTTGCATAGCGCTGACCATACACCGACGCTCGAAAGACGCTAGATGTGGGGGGGCCCTGAGGGTCGTGACCACATGATGTCGTTATTTTTTGTGCACCAAGGCTCTCCATTCTACACGATTTTCTGCCTTCCTAATAATAGGCGCCTGGACACACATGGATAAATGGAGTACATACACACTGTTTTACTTTTATAGAGTTTATACGACCGTAAGTTCACCACGCTCAGGCGGTCTTATTCAATTTCAATTTCAAAGCCTTTAATTTCGAGCATACAGTTAATAATAATATTTAGTACAGTTTTCGTTATTTGTTCATGTGTTTGCAGCAACCGTCGGCTCGACGTGTCCTTTTGACACAAAGGCCTCCTCCAATGCCTTCCATGCCTCTCTGTCTCTAGCTAGTCGTGTCCATAGTGGACCCGCAGTTTTCCTTAGATCATCTGACCATCTTTTGTATTGTCTGCCTCTTTTCCTTTTTGTGTTGTCTCGTGGGGTCCACACAGTCAGTATGTTTGACCACTTCTGCTTTTCCCTGAGCATGTGGCCCGCCCACTTCCATTTTAGAGTTTTTGATTTTAGAGTAACATCTTCTAATTTTGTGATCTCTCTTATTTCCGTCGCCCGTTTTCTGTCTCTTTTTGTGTACCCTAACATGCTTCTCTCCATTCCCCTCTGGCATGTTATTAGTTTTTGTGTCATTTTCTCTGTTGCGGCCCAGGTTTGGCATCCGTATGTTAGTATAGGCAATATACACATATTGAAAACTTTTCTTTTTATTGAGATGCGGTAATCTTTATTTTTCATGATGGTTTTTAGGGACCAGAACCTGTTCCATGCATTTGTGACCCTTCTGTTCATTTCTTGTTGCATTTGATCAGACATAGAGATGAGTTGGCCCAAGTAAATGTATGATTTTACCCATTCAATGTCTTCCCCGTCCACTGCGATTGGTACTTCCATTCTGTTGGTCATAATTTTAGTTTTGCTTTTATTTATTGTTAGGCCAACCTCTCTGCTCCTGCTTGTTAGGTCTTGCAGCATGTGTCTTAGGGACTCTGGATCGTTAGTCATGAGCACTATATCATCCGCGAATCTCAAGTGATTTAGTTTCTTGCCGTTTACATTTATGCCTGAATCGGTCCAATCAAGTTTTTTAAATACTTCTTCCAGCACGCAAATGAAAATTTTTGGTGAGAGTGGATCGCCTTGTCTGACTCCTCGTTTGACAGGGAACTCTTCTCCTAGCAACTCTAGTTTGACTTGGGCGGAGCTGTTACTGTACACGTTCTTTATTAGTTGTATGTATTTTCTCTCAACACCCAGGCGGTCTTATACTTGTTTGTAAATACGCCGCCGTAAACTAATGACTAAGTTGAATGCTGGGCCATTTTCTACTACAATAACAAACCATCTTCTTGATGAGTAAAGATTGTAAACATAAACGCAAATGAAATAAGCAATCACACACTTCTACCAAATCAATATGTTATTAGGTAAGATATCTGAGGTTTATACAACTCATGAGATACTTTGGGTGCCGTGTGGTATTATTGAGGGCTATTAGTGACAAGTACAATATTATTATCCTAGAATAAAGTGTTTTATTCAGTGTGTGAAATCAGCACAGCTCTGCATTTTTATTCAAAATGTACAGTCACAATAGCAAGACTTTGATATTTATTTATCTGGTTTGGTTTGGTAATTGAAACATTTTAAATTGATGAATATGATGAATTTGAAAACGAGAACTTTTGGTTAAAGTCCAATATAGGTTAGCTAAAATATGTGAGAAAAGAAGTCAACCGTGCAGCTTACTCAATCTTTTTTTGCTTGCGACTGCAGAAAAAGTTATTGCAGTCAAAGTAAAAGTAGTTGGTCTTTTACCATCGCCCACACAGTTAACTGTACATCGGTGGACCTTATGCCTTTTGTAATAAGGTTCACTGTACATTATGTTACGACTATGTCAACTAAAATCAAACACGATTATATTCTCATCATTCCAAATCCCATTTCTCCCAACATTAGATAGCAATTATGAATGACCGATTCGCTCCCCGCAATGCAACCTAATAGAAGTATTGGCGTACGAAGGTCGGGGTCGTTGGCCTCGCGCGACGAGACTAGAGTAACAATTATAGAGCGTTGGTATTGTACCCGCGTAGCCTCCACGCTCTCACTGGCTGGGATGATCACTTTTTTTGACAAAAACAAAATAATTGAGACGAAAGTTTCATTTCAGTTTTTTACATCATTATGGATTGTAAAATGTTGATTAACTTTACTATCAATACAAATATAGTAAGATATTTAATTAAGTTTTATTTTATTTTCGATAAATCCGCAGGTCGCGGGTTCAAATCCTGTACGAATGAGTTTTTCGGAACTTATGTACAATTGTACGAAATATCATTTGACATTCACCAGTTGCTTTTCGGTGAAGGAAAACATCGTGAGGAAACGGGACTGATCCCAATAAGGCCTAGTTTCCCCTCTGGGTTGAAAGGTCAGATGGCAGTCGCTATCGTAAAAAATATTGCCTACGTCAAAACATGGGATTACTTGTCAAGCGGACCCCAGGCTCCCATGAGCAGTGGCAAAATGCCGGGATAACCTGAGAAAGAAGAATACTCGCACGTTTCAATGTTATGGTATCTAAAATTCTTTTATTTTGCAGGCATGCCGACAGTGGAGGAAGTTTGCTCCTCGTTCGGACTCACGGACGTAGACATCCAGTACACGGACGCGGACCTCGAGAACTTGACGTCCTACAAGCTTTTCCAGCAGCATGTCCGGCCGTTGCTGGTTAAAGAAAATCCAAAGGTCATTCATTATTTTTTAAGAAGCAGAAACGCCTATTATATCTTTGAATAAGTTTACGGTATAGACTCACTTGTTTTAAACTGCTTGAGAAAGGAGGCTCTTCGAAACATGTCGAGTGACAAAAACAAGTGAGTCTAAACTGTAAAATTATTTAATGTTAGTATGTCTCACAACATACAGTTTAAATTCGGTCCATAGGCAGTAACTTTTCCACTTTTAAATTTATTATTATTCATATTTGTTTCTATTAGAATGTTAAGAATGTAGATATAATTATTGCACATTCATCACTTAACTCGATTCGGTTGTTACCAAATTACCATTATAAACATTACTGAAAATAACTCACTGGCTTTTCCGAGCAGACACAATAATTTGTTAAATTTATCCCTAATTAAATCTAGCGTCAGCATGTTTTTTTTCAAGAGCATTGTATTGTTTCAATTCCCTACACTGACACTAACACACGTTTTAACGTCTATTAGCGTGTATTAGCGAAGTTGTGATATTTGTGACTCGTTTTTATAACGATTTTTTTGAGTACTGCCTCCTCTAACTTTGCTGAAGTCTATAAAACAATTGTTACACAGTAGACAATTTCGTGTAGTCATCCCTTAGAGAATATAACCAACGGAGTGGTCATTAACAGGCGTTCCCCTCTGTCGAAAAAAGGCGGCCAATGGTCAACCACATGTCAAACAAATGTACGGACTGACGTTTATCTGACATGGCTATGTTGACGTTACGTATACATTTGATGTGCCCCTCCCCCGCAAAAAACGGCAGACTATTTTGTACCGAAAATTATAGACATGGCGTCTCCGTTGGTTATATCCTCTAAGAGTCATCCTTTTCTAAACCCCCTTTTTTCAACGCGCAAGCAAGCTCGTTATCTGCCACAATGCTTTGTCGCTATCCCTAACCCCAACTTGGCAAACCCTTTAGGGCCACTTGTGCCATTCTACTATCCCTGGTTACTATGGTTACCAGTACAATTTGACACTAGGTTAACGGTTTAACCGCTTAACCCCGGGTTATTGGGATGGTGCAATGTTAATAACATTGTTATATGTCGATTAGGTGCCAGTATCGAAACTGATGATGCTGGTGGCCGCAAAATGGCGGCTGTTCTGCGAGACCAACCCGAACCTGGGCGGCGGCTCCAACATGGGCTCCGAGGAGAACACCAACACGTCCACGGCCTCCGACTACGTGCCCAAAGCTAGGGCTGGACGCCCGCCTAAGGAACCAAAGGTTAGTGTAATAGATAGTAGGATCCTATAGATGTGCTATACGCGCGCCTCCGTGATCCAGTTAATATATACTAGATTCATGGTTAGTGTAAACTTTACATGCTACTTAGGCCAGGGGTCGGCAAACTTTTGAGAAGAAGAGCCAACCGCAGTAAAAATCACCAGTTTTAGGAAAGCCAAAGAACCGCAAATGGTGAATCAGTGTTCCAGAAGAGATCAGAAGATGTCAGATGTTTTTTTGGTAGCTTGAAGAGCCGCAATTTACCCCCAAAGAGCCACATGCGGCTCGCAAGCCGTGGTTTGCCAATTTAGGCCCTTCGCCGATGCATCCGAAAGCTGAAAGTATGCGTACGCATCTTGATACTAACGAGCGATTTCTAAAAGCGGCTCGATGCTTGTAGATGTGATTTCAACCTTTTACTATGGCCCAATAGTACTATCGTACAGAAAAGAAATGTTCTACAAAACCGTAGTTTGACAGCGATTCAGGGACGAATCATGCTGTCCCTATCTTATGTATGGTAATATCCTTTTCGGCTGTTTAGGGTTGTCAAAATTCAGGGTATTATCTTATCTGTGGTCGTACACGCAAAGGGATGCTGCTCGGATGCTGAGTCGAAAATGTCCGAACGCTCCTTTCCTACCCCTGCTATGCGTATATCATAAAAGCGGACAGGCAATAACAATTGGTGTTTCATCAGGCGTGGCTCACTCCGCGATTTCGTCGCTTTGCAATAGGTAGCTAAAAGTACTTTAGTTTCCTAGGAAAGCGGTGCCATCATATAGCGGCCGTCTCCATACAAATACTACGACACCCATATTTAGTCGTATTATTTAGTATGGAGACGGCCGCTATATGACGGCACCGCTATCTTAGGAAAACCAATCTTTAGCCATACGCCGCGCGTGGTGCTGTCGCCACCTAGCGGCCATATCTGTCCTGATCTTAACAGACGCGTTTTGTTAGAGAGTGAGTCTTCTGTACCTAGTACTATTATTAACTGTGTGGTTTTATGTCAGAACGAGGACACAGTGGAGGAGGTGGAGGAGGACGAGGAGGAGGCGGACAGCGACGGCGGCACGCCCGCGCCGCGCAAGCGCGGCCGCAAGGCCAAGCACGGCCCGCGCGGCAAGCCCGGCCGCAAGCCTAAAGTGCCCACGCTCAAGATCAAGTTCAGCAAGCGCAAGCGGACCAGCAGCGTGAGTACTCACATATAGTGGTTCACGTGTGAGATTGTAGTTTCAGAGGGCCTACCGCGAAATCAGGATGATGAGTCGATTATTGCTAGGACAATAGAGTTGGGTCAAGTTAACTTTGAATTCCGAAAAACGGATACAGTGGAACCTAGATAATTGCAATCTCAAGGGACCGGCCAATTTTTGTCAATTAACCAGGTTTTTCATTTAAGCAGGTCGTGTCAATTAACGAGGTTCAAAAAATCGTTGTGTCAATTATAGAGGTTTTCATTAATAGAGGTTGCGTTCTGACAAATTTCTTTTATGGAGGTGCAAATAACCATTTTAAGTAGATTTACGCGCTTACATTCTATATATTGCTTCCGTCTATACTTGCACTTTTACACTACATTAATTACAACTTTATTTTCTTATCATTTGGGTTTAAAAAATTCCCTTGAATTGTAGAAGAAAGTTTTATTAGAATGTAAAAAGCATACTTTGTTTTTTATTGATCAAAACTATTTCACCTACTACAGGCTGTGATAGATACCCAATAAATAAATTAAATTCTGGATGGAGATATAAATAAAATGATCATTGCTATTAAAATATTGTTTCTGCTGTATACAACTACATTATTTCAATTACAGAGGTAATAAGCAAGACTCGTTTCAATAATAGAGGTAAAAACAAGAGCAAAAATAACGGTTTTTTTTAGCACAGTGTCAATTATAGAGGTCTTAAGTTGCGATGTGGTCAATTATAGAGGCAAAATTACGAAAAGCACTAAAATCTAAATTGCAATTATAGAGGTTCCAAAATTTCAATTATAGAGGCCTTTTGGTCTCAAGGGACCGGGACCGGACTTTTGGTTGCAATTATTGAGGTTTTCCATTTATCCAGGTGCCAATTAACCAGGTTTCACTGTATATTGTTTATAGCCCAGTACACACGAATGTACAGTGGCGTTCAAAAGTGCATGAATAGATGTCGACCGTAATGCCTTAATATTACGGTTGAAACATGTCCATGCAGTTTTGAACGCCAGTGTAAGTCTTGTGCTAAATTTACTCTTCTATAAGTTTGGTTCAGGACATATTCAACTAATCCAAACCAATTTTAATTTGAATCTACAATAATATCAAACGCCTTGTTAAATAATTTCCATTACCATCATCATCATTTGTTTCAATCTGAATTATTATAAGATCCATACAAGTAATTTTGAAAAGTTTCATGCTTTACTGTGAATTTCCTGCTTAAATATTGCAATTTACGCTTTAAATTGACGCTTTTTCAGGACAAAATTGGCACGGTGGTGGACGATTCGCTTTATAATACAGCTTAAAACGTGTGGCACTCGAACCAATTGTTACAAACGATACTTACCACTTTCTCCAAACTTATTTAGATCCATTCATCACAGGAGGAGGACCCGGAGGGTAGCGCGGGGGCCAACTCGGAGTCGGACGCGGAGTTCGAGCAGATGCTCGCCGAGGCCGAGGAGCCCCAGCCGCCGCCGCCGCCCGCCGCCGCCGCCGCCGCCGCCGCCGCCGCCGCCGACGACGCCGCGCAGCCCGCGCCGGACGGCACGCCGGTCTGTACTCTACCACTACTACTAGCTCTACCACAAGACTGATGATCTGACGGAGGACATCAGAATAACTAATATTCATACGAAATAGCCATTTAAATCATTTATTCATTTGCGAGAATGTAGTACACAAAACAAGTTCTTACAATATAAAGATGTCCAATACATTCTGCTTAACAAACCATGCAAACAAGGTTTGCTTAACCTAAACTAAATTACAACTATTTTAAAGTAAGGAGATACTACCATGCACCACTCTGCCCTTGACCTAGGTTAGACGGCGACGTCGGAAAATTCAAAATGCCAATCTTCCTTTAGTAGCATAATTTAAAAATAAATCTATGCTTCTTATTAATTTTGTAAGACGCGTAAATGTACGAATAACAGGCTATGCTGGATGCGTTATCCTCATCACAGGGCAGTTTAGAAAAGACCGCCTTCACCAGCCGCCAGACAGAACCTATTTTTTTTTTGTTCTCTATTAATTGTATTGTTCTGTTTACCCATAACATATTGATTACAGGCGCCCAAGAAGAAAGCCAAGACCAAGATTGGTAACAAGAGCAAGAAGAAGAGGAACAAGCTCAAGACCACCAACAAGTTCCCCGACGGCGCGGAGGGCGAGCAGGAGCACCAGGACTATTGCGAGGTAACATTCTTATTTCATATCCATACAAAAATCTATGAGCTCTATGTAATCTATGAACTTTGAGTGCCAAAGGCGTGCGGCCATAGTCCAATATCAACCTTCGTGCATTCCGACAAGGGTCACGGTGACGCGCCGCACAAATTACGCGTATTGGTTTTCAAGGGGGTAAAACATATACAAAAAAAATCTAAGACAGCTTATAATATTGATGACTTAAATGACGTGTATCTTCATGTTGTTTTTAGACTGGACAATAAACCAGGCGGCCTAGCCAAGATGAAATTAGTTTGCGCTACGATAACGTAATATCTCTCTTTATAATAAAAAAAGCCCATAATAAATAGTGAAAATAATAAAATAAAATATAATAATAAAAAATAGCCCATTTGTCTATGGTACTTGTGAAACTTTCATGTCACTACTAAAAAAGTAGGAGAAGATTACGGCTGGGAATACTTTTATAGCCCGCACTACGATTGAGTTTAATTAGCTCACTCCCCTCTGCCTCGCCTGGCTCGCCTATACAACAAGCATGCTAACATTGTCCCCTCACTGGATGTGTTTCACGACAGTGAAGCCTCATTTAAAAACAAATTATTATCTGCTGGCAACCTCAGCTAGCTCGTCTAACTCACCTTAGTTACGTTGTGTGGAAAAATTATTGTTAATATTGAGTTGTTAATTAGTATTTTATAGTGACTTATTCTAATTATTGTAACTTATACTTAGTTAGTTTTTTCTTGAGTGTTAACTTAAATGTGTAAATTATACATTATAATACTTAATGCATGCTGTGATTGCCTATAAGTGGGGGAGCAATAATAAATGTGCCCTCTTAGTATGTTACTTATATTTAGTATGTAAATTGTATCTTCTGTTGGTGATCCTAATAAATAAACAAATAAACAAACAAATTAAAATGCGATTTTTCTCTAATTTGCCACAATCCCACAGGTGTGCCAACAAGGCGGCGAGATCATCCTTTGCGACACGTGCCCGCGCGCCTACCACCTGGTGTGCCTGGAGCCCGAGCTGGAGGAAACGCCCGAGGGCCGCTGGTCGTGCCCGCACTGCGAGGCCGAGGGCAACCAAGACCAGGAAGACGATGACGAGCATCAGGAGTTCTGCAGGTCTCTATACTTAGTTATCTTCACACCTAAACCTAACCCTCCTAAGACCTAAGTCTTCCTACGTGTATACGCTCAACGAAGCTGGCCAACTTTATTGTCACACGTGCAATAGAATATTTAAGACCAAGTTCGGCCTGGCCAGCCACATAAGAGCTCACGCCAGACAACGTCCATGATATTTATTTAGGATCGCCATCATCGAAAACGATGAGGAGGACTATATATATATATATCTTCACATTTATCATCTATAGGATCTATTCTATAAAGCAACAAGTTATAGGAATATAGGTGTATGTGGATGTGATTGACAAGCGCTGCTCAATAGATTTACACAGGCGAGGCATATTTACACACTCGGCAATTTCTCGCGAGGCCGTCTCTCTTCTGTTCGGCCCAATGGCGAGAGGCCTTTTGTGTTGTGATGCCAATTTTGTGCATACCTGGAATTTAACTAGTCTAAAATGGGGTTTATCTTTTCTAACCTATAATACCAGGGCTCTGATATATTGGTAACTATAATATTTAAAACTTTCGCGTTTTGAACACATTAACTCGCATATACATATAGACGGGTCTATCGCGATTTTTTTGCTGGGTCATTACCATTAGTTAGCCGCGACCACGACCAGTGAAACCTGTGTCGAAACGTCGGTAAATAAAGGTAATAAAATAAATTTGCGATAGACCGACTGTAAATGTGAGTTAATATATTGGTAACTGTTAATGTGAAGATTAAGAGCCAACAGGAGTGATCATTCCTCCATACAAACGTACTCCTCGTTTTCCTCCGTGGTTTTTGAAGCTAGAGCAATGATTTTTTCAACACAGATTAATATTGTGAATATCTGTGTCGGACCGTTTTGCTTTTTGTGATATTTTTGTTTTTTAAGGCGCTAGAGCCCTTCAAAAATGGCCAAAATGGCCTAATTGACTATGCCGCAATGAGAGGCGTGGTATTCAAAACTGATATCAATTAGCCAAAAAAGCAAAACGGTCCGACACAGATAATTTCATAATCATTTAGATTTCCAAATTTGGTTACGATTGGTTAAGTTTTGGAGGAGGAAAAAGAGGAGTACGAAACCTCGATTTTTGTCATTTTTACGCAGGATTTTTCGCCTCAGCTGCAGTTGTCCCTATCGCACTAATTTTAGGGGCGGAGTCAAGTTTCTAAATACGTACACAGCCAGAAAAGTGATGGGCAATAGTCGACATTTAATGTCGATAATCTAGTGATGTAAGAAGTTATCGATAAACCGTCTTGTGTGAAAATATCTAGATCCTCCTAAGACACAAGGGGTTTTGCGTTGAGAGGGAACACATTTTTGTAGTTACATAGGTTCAATCTATTTTGAACTTTTTGATTCTAATATTTCAAATTAGAAATCAAAATCAAAAATATTTCATTGCATTGTTATGGGTTTACAAAATTTTTAGGTACAGTCACGCTCCGTAATTGTCGAGCAATTTAAGGTCCTAGCTAGGGAATGCAATCTCGCACCAAGATTGGCGATTCGAGATCTCGCACGAAAAATCCGAATCGAGATTGGGTGTTTCGAGATCTCGACAGTCAGATTTTCGGGATCGAGATTAATATCTCGACGAGATCGAATTTGACAAAGTAACTAAAAATGTGTTATTTTAATCAAAAATCTCTAAGAATTCCATACATATAGACCTCGTAAAATCGGGCGTATCGAGATATTCCTAGGAATATAATGAAACGCCGACATTTCATGATCTGCCTAGCGAACACCAGCCATTTTGTGCAAACCTCAAGGTGTGATATTCTGATATTCCTATAGTCTATAGGCAAATTAAACAAAAGTCGTCTCCATCACGATTTTCGTCGACATCTCTTCTAAATACCTAAAACTGGTATGGACGTGTTCCTCGTGGTCTCCAGAATATGAATAGACCGGTTTTTATTTTATGAAGGGGGGGGGGGGACGTGTCGAAAAAAAGGAAGGAAAAAGTGGGCGGCCGACCAGCATTGGTATTTGTTCACGTCTTTAGTCCTATGGGACCGATCGGTTCGTGTGAGATGTCGTTTGAAAGAGTATTAAACGTGCAATTATTGTTTTATAAAAACCGTAGTCATAACTGTAGTCATTTACAAAATACATATTTAAAATATATGATTTTTTACCGTGCATGGATGGCATAAGTACTGACAAAACATGCGTCTAACTCAATAAATTATAACTTTACCGCAATTAATGTTATTATAAAATATACGAAAAATTTCATTAGCTTTCCAAAAACATAAGTTTTATTGCTGTATGATATTATATAACAAAGTAATGATGAATTTTGTTCCGTCACGTAAATTGCGGGCGACCGACCTCAACTGATCATTATTTCTCGGGTTCTATTTTACTGATCAATTGGTGATGCATACCATTAGAAAGAATATTAAACATACTATAATTGGTTTCTAATAACCGTAGTCATAACTGTAGTCATTTACAAAATCATTGAAAATATATGATTTCTCGATCAATTATTTTACAATGCGCCCGCTATGAAGCTAGGAATATCAAAGAATGCATTGCTCTGATGGATCTGCCGTCTCTTTCATAAGGAAGATCGTGATATGCCTGGGTTAATATTAGATCAGGAAATGGTGGCGTTTCATGATACGCCTAGGATTACGATTTTACGATATGCCGCCGACATACTACTTATTTAAGGTACCTCATGTTATATTTTGAAAATAACAACAACAAATTAAATTGACATTTACATAAAATATAATAATATTTACATAAAATCAATTTTAATTTTTACTTTACTTGTATGAAATGCTATCGATGTTAAACCACTATTTACCTTTACTTAGAAACTGCGTAACAATAATAGAGCTAAAGCCGGACACATAATAGCACTGCCTGAACAACATGAATCTAAGGTCATATATTACTTAAAACAAAGTATTTCACTTTCAGTCTTGTTCGAGATCTCGAAAATATTAATCGAAATCTCGACCGAGATTGCATATATCGAGATTTCCTGTCAACTAGGTTAAATTTCGAAAATACGTGCGAGATCTAGCGAGATCTCGAAATTGCGAGATCTAGATTGCATTCCCTAGTCCTAGCTGAATTGGTTGTTTCCTGGTTGTTTCATACACTTACTCTTACTCTATAGAATGTCCAATCCTGCCTTACAAAGACGTTAATATTTATATTTGTCATGTCTATACTTCGTTTCTGAGCATTATTGAAAAAAAAATACTTACTTGATACTAGTATATTGACCACTAAGTACATAAATAGGGTAATTCGCCAGTAACAGGCCACTATTAGTAGGTAACTGGCCACGCCAAACCAAAAATGAATTCTATTCACCTATAAATAGAATTCATTTTAGTATAAGGTGGTCAGTTATTGAAACCTTATACCTACTAAAATGAATTCTGTATAGAGGTGAATAGAATTCATTTTTAGTTTAGGGCGGCCAGTTACTGGCGAATTACCCTATTCGATATCGAGTTCCGTAAACGTAAGCCGGGTAAGTAAAAAAGTTCAATCGCAATAGGGTAATTCGTCAGTGGCCACCCCAAACCAAAAATGAATTATATTCACCTATAAATTGAATTAATTTTAGTATAAGGTGGCCAGTTATTGAAGTTATTGAAACCTTATACTAAAATGAATTCTGTTTATAGGTGAATAGGATTCATTTTTAGTTTAGGGCGGCCAGTTATTAAAAGTGGCCAGTTACTGGCGAATTACCCTACTTAGTAGAAGCAGTAATAATAAGTGACAATGCAAATTGCAATCAGTGAGGTGCGCGCCGGCGCGAGTACGGGCGCACCGCACGCGTCTGTGTGCGTGCATTACACACACAAATACAGTCTCTCACGCCGCGGTTACGCCCCGTCAGAGCGACGGGTATATTCAGCTTGAAATCTCAAAATTGACTTTTAGCTCAGCTCCCGTTTCGTCTTAATTAACTCTTTTACAGTTTTGGTTTATTAACATTTGGTTTTCTATCGACTGAAAAGGACTTTTTTTTTTTACTTCGTAAAAGTAATTATTAATCTTACACAGAATTTGCAAGGACGGCGGCGAGCTGCTTTGCTGCGACTCATGCCCGTCGGCTTACCATCGCTTCTGTCTCAACCCACCGCTGGAGGAGGTGCCGGACGGGGAATGGAAATGTCCGCGGTGCAGTGTGAGTATAGATTGTCAAACGACGATTGTCTCATTTCAATCATAGACAGAGAGCATCATACTGTCTTTGTCTTACACTAGTACTAGCACCCAAAAGAAAAGGATGAGTATAGTTTTCCTGGTTCTTACTGACTGGCAAATTAGTTTGACCAAATATACAGGGTGTCCCACGGCTATGCCACATGGAGGGAAAGTACCCTAAATATTGTAGATGGAACATTTTACTGAAAGAAGACATTATTTTAATTTAAAAAACAATTTAAACTGCATACATAGATTTTTAAATAATTACATGGTTGAACCGGGAATCGAACCCGCCACACGAGAAAAAAAATCATCTGTAGCTTTATCATACCGATCGAAAGGCTTGATCATAAGGATTATTTTTTGCTAAAGAACATAGTGTCAGAAACAAAAGGAAGACCATGAATTTTAACATTTGATGTGAAATTTAGCGAAATAATCAAAAGAGTGCGGCTTTGTATTCAACAGAATGAGACTACATTTTGAGCATTTGATAAATTAAATTGATTAATTTTGAATTAAAAATGTTAAAATTCATAGGCTTCCTTTTATTTCCGACACTATGTTATTTAGCAAAAAATAATCCTTATGATCAAGCCTTTTGATCGGTATGATAAAGCTAGAGGGTGATTTTTTTTCTCGTGCGGCGGGTTCGATTCCCGGTTCAACCATGTAATTATTTAAAAATCTATGAATGCAGTTTAAATTGTTTTTTAAATTAAAATACTGTCTTCTTTCAGTAAAATGTTCCATCTACAATATTTAGGGTACTATCCCTCCATGTGGCATAGCCGTGGGACGCCCTGTATGTATGCTCTCAAGCTTTTCCTGGAACTGGATGAAATGTTTGAGAGACTAAGAAAAGGATGGGAAGTGCTTGCATTAAAGTTGTGACATGTTATTATTTATTTGCAGTGTCCTCCAATAGATGGCAAAGTAAACAAGATCCTAACATGGCGCTGGAAGGAGCACTCGGCCAAGTCCAAGGCGCCGCGCGAACGGGAGTTCTTCGTCAAGTGGTTCGAACGCTCCTACTGGCACTGCAGCTGGATCTCGGAACTGCAGGTATGTACCAAATAACAGAACAAGCGATATTGAACCTTACATCCAAGTAATAGAGGCTGCAAAAGTTATTGATGACTGTTATCACTTTATTGTTGATTGCTTGTAAAATTTCCGTATAAAACCGCAAATATTGGCACAAAGGTGTACATGGTACAGTCATGAGCAATAGTATCTTACACAACTAGGGCCGCAAAAATATGTGACACGTTCTTATTTGGAGCGCAATAAGAGCGCGTCATATATTTTTGCGGCCCTAGTTGTGTAAGATACTATTGCTGATGACTGTACAATATATTTGTCAAAGAGATCATTTTGTGTATACTGAATCGTCAAATCGCAGTTACCATAAGAGATGACATTACTTTTGATTACATTTGTCAGTGACACGATGATTAGTTAGTCATCAAAATTTTATTTTACCATTGATTAATTAAATCAAATTCTGTCAACAGTTGGACGTGTTCCATCCACTGATGTATCGCTACTACATGCGCAAATACGACACGGAGGAACCGCCGAAGCTAGAAGAGCCCCTCGATGAACAAGATGGCCGATACAAGCGCATCAAGAGCAAGCAGGGCCAGGATTCAGACGAGAAGGCACTAGAGGAGAAATACTACAGGTTAGTAGACAGGGACATTCAATGCGCATGTTACATGCGCAAATACGACACTGAAGCAAGGAGAGCCGCTAGATGTGCGCATCTTTGGTAAAACTAGCGGCGCCTTCGGTAGTTTTGGCCAAAATTTACACGTTTACCTGACAAAAGCAGTGTTTTGAATTGAGATGTTTGCTGTCCAGATACGGCGTGAAGCCGGAGTGGCTGATCGTGCACCGCGTGATCAACCACCGCACGAGCCGCGACGGCACTACGTACTACCTGGTGAAGTGGCGCGACCTGTCCTACGACCAGGCCACCTGGGAGTCCGAGCACGCCGACATCGTGGGCCTCAAGCAGGCCGTCGAGTATTATCAGGTTAGTACGTTCATTTCGTTCACTCCAGAGAAATTTTTAAATTTTAAACGTTAAGGAATAGAGGAGTTCAATTTAGCCTCAGCCACTTTTACCAACGTATTTTTTTGTCGCAGGATATGCGTTCCTTCATCACTTCGGAAGGCAAATCGAAGGGAAGCAAAGGCAAGAAGGCCGGGCGCAAGAGCAAGACCCGCGACCCGATCGACGACGACGAGAGCAGCAGTGGCCAGCAGGTGAAGGTGGCCGGCCACAAGTACTGCCCGCCACCCGACAAGCCTATCACCAACCTCAACAAGAAGTACGAGGAGCAGCCGGCCTTCCTCTATGAGACTGGCATGCAGCTGCACCCCTACCAGCTCGAGGGGCTCAACTGGCTGCGCTACTCCTGGGGCCAGGGCATCGACACCATCCTCGCCGACGAGATGGGGCTCGGCAAGACCATCCAGACCGTCACCTTCCTCTACTCCCTATTCAAGGAGGGCCACTGCAAGGGGCCGTTCTTGGTCTCCGTTCCTCTTTCCACCATCATCAATTGGGAGAGAGAATTCGAACTGTGGGCGCCGGACCTATACTGCATCACTTACGTCGGTGACAAGGATTCGAGAGCGGTCATTAGAGAGAACGAGTTGACGTTCGACGATGGCGCTAATAGAGGCGGCAGACCGTCAAAAATTAAGTCTCAGGTCAAATTTAATGTCTTGCTCACTTCGTACGAATTGGTTTCTATCGACGCTACGTGTCTCGGCTCCATCGACTGGGCCGTGTTAGTCGTCGACGAAGCCCACAGACTAAAGAGTAACCAGTCTAAATTCTTTAGGCTGCTCGCCGGCTACCATATCAACTACAAACTTTTGCTCACCGGTACTCCCCTTCAGAACAACCTCGAGGAGTTGTTCCATCTTTTGAATTTCTTGAACAAGGACAAATTTAACGATCTCGCCGCGTTCCAGAACGAGTTCGCGGACGTTTCGAAAGAGGAGCAAGTCAAGAGGCTTCACGAAATGCTGGGGCCGCATATGCTGCGACGACTTAAAGCCGACGTGTTGAAGAACATGCCCACCAAGTCCGAGTTCATCGTGCGCGTCGAGCTGTCTCCCATGCAGAAGAAATATTACAAATACATTTTGACGAGGAATTATGAAGCTCTAAACCCGAAGAGTGGAGGTCAGACCGTGTCTCTGTTGAACGTGATGATGGATTTGAAGAAATGCTGCAACCATCCTTATCTCTTCCCCGTGGCAGCGGAAGAAGCGCCGCTAGGAACCCACGGAAACTACGACACGTCTGCTCTGATCAAAGCTTCGGGAAAACTTGTTCTTTTGGCTAAAATGTTGCATAAACTCAAGGAGCAAGGCCACAGAGTTCTTATTTTCTCACAGATGACAAAAATGTTGGATATCCTCGAAGACTTCTTAGAAGGCGCCGGTTACAAGTATGAGAGAATTGACGGTGGGATCACTGGACCCACCCGTCAGGAAGCCATCGATAGGTTCAACGCTCCAGGCGCCCAACAGTTCGTGTTCTTGCTGTCCACGCGAGCAGGTGGTCTAGGTATCAACTTGGCCACCGCCGACACTGTCATAATTTACGACTCCGATTGGAATCCTCACAACGACATCCAGGCCTTCTCCCGTGCCCATCGTATCGGTCAAGCGAACAAAGTGATGATCTACCGCTTCGTCACGCGCAACAGTGTCGAAGAGCGAGTCACACAGGTCGCCAAGAGGAAGATGATGTTGACCCACTTGGTCGTACGCCCCGGCATGGGCGGCAAAGGCGCCAACTTCACCAAACAGGAGTTGGACGATATTCTCCGATTCGGTACCGAAGAGTTATTCAAAGAAGAGGAGGGCAAAGAAGAAGCCATCCATTACGACGATAAAGCCGTATCAGACCTGCTCGATCGATCGAAGGAGGGTATTGAATCGAAGGAATCGTGGGCTAACGAATATCTCAGTTCCTTCAAAGTGGCCAGCTACTCCACAAAGGAAGGTGAAAACGAGGAGGAAGTCGACACGGAAATCATCAAACAGGAAGCCGAGAACACCGACCCGGCGTACTGGATCAAACTGCTCCGGCACCATTACGAGCAGCACCAGGAAGACCAGGCGCGGACGCTCGGCAAAGGCAAGCGAGTGCGCAAACAGGTCAACTACAACGACGGCAGCGTCGCCCAAACAGAAAACAGGGAGGACTCGACGTGGCAGGAGAACGGCTCCGATTACAACTCCGACTTTTCCCAGGGTAGCGAGGACGATAAGGAGGATGACGATTTCGATGAGAAGAATGACAACGGAGATCTGCTCAGTCGCCGCAGCAAGCGACGTCTCGAGAGACGGGAGGAGCGCGACCGACCGCTGCCGCCGCTGCTCGCTCGCGTCGGAGGAAACATGGAAGTCCTCGGCTTCAACGCTCGCCAGAGGAAGTCCTTCCTCAACGCCATCATGCGATACGGCATGCCGCCCCAGGACGCGTTCAACTCGCAATGGCTAGTGCGCGATCTCCGAGGCAAATCCGAGAGGAACTTCAAGGCCTACGTGTCGCTGTTCATGCGGCATCTGTGCGAGCCCGGCGCGGACAACGCGGAAACGTTCGCCGACGGCGTGCCCCGCGAGGGCCTGTCGCGGCAGCACGTGCTCACGAGGATCGGCGTCATGAGCCTGATAAGGAAGAAGGTGCAGGAGTTCGAGCACATCAACGGGTACTACAGCATGCCGGAGCTGATCCGCAAACCGGTGGAGCCGGTGAAGATCGCGGGAGCCGCCGGCGAGAGCGCCGCGCCCAGCCCCGCGCCCTCCACCGCCACGCCCGCCACCTCCGCCGCGCCCTCGCCCGCGCCGGCGGCGGCAGCGGCACCTGCCGCCGACAAGGACAAGGACGAGGCGCCCAAGGAGGAGAAACCCGACAAGGAACCTAAAGACGAGCCGATGGATACCAGCGATAAGGAGGAGCGCGAGAAATCCGCAGAAAAGGAGACTCCGAAAGAGGAGCCGGCCGAGGCTAAACCCGAGCCGGAGCGTCGCATGTCCGTCGACGAGGAGCCTCCCAAGGAGGAGGAGAAGAAGGAGGAGGTTAAAGAGGAGGCTCAGGAGGAGGCCGAGAAGGAGAAGCCCAAGGAGGAGCCCAAGGAGGACGATAAGAAGGAGGAGGACAAGAAGAGCGAGAAGGCGGACTCCGAGGCCTCCGAGAAGCCGAGCAAAGATGAGAAGAAGGATGACGACGATGATGATGTCGTGCTGGTCAAGGAGGAGGACGATCTCAAGGTTAGTAAAGTAAAACATAATGTTTACCTTTATTTCTTCGAGAGGAGATAAAACATCGCGATACAACATTCGAAGTAAATATGCTTATAGCGAATCAATTGCAGATTTCAACTTCTAACATGATATACTTAAATATGGGAGATGGGAGGTATATAAAACCTACCCTGAGTTCAAAACTTCTCCACAATGCATGTAAATTCTGAGCAATCACCTAACTGAAGCGCCCAGTAGTCGGATTTATGAAAGTCGCTTAAAACAGAACAACTGTTCTAATTTTGTTCGCTCACATGTAGCACAAGCCCTGTTCAAAACGGGCTATCACAAGGAAGAATAAGTTTCTTAATACTCTTTCATTTATACGTAGGTGGAGCGACGCAAGTTCATGTTCAACATCGCCGACGGCGGGTTCACGGAGCTGCACACACTGTGGCTGAACGAGGAGCGCGCCGCCGCGCCCGGCCGCGAGTACGAGATCTGGCACCGCCGCCACGACTACTGGCTGCTCGCCGGCATCGTCACGCACGGCTACGGCCGCTGGCAGGACATACAGAACGACCTGCGCTTCGCCATCATCAACGAGCCCTTCAAGATGGACGTCGGCAAGGGAAACTTCCTTGAGATCAAGAACAAGTTCCTTGCGAGGAGGTTCAAGGTAAGAGATTAGGTAGAATAATGCTATTATACGAGATTTAAAGTGTGATTCTATGGAACTTGCTAATGCTCTAGTTTCCCAGGATAGCGGTGCCGTCATCTAGCGGCCGTCTCCATATTTGGACTACGACATCCATATTTGGCCGTATTATTTAGTATGGAGACGGCCGCTATATGACGGCACCGATATCCTAGGAAAACCGATCTTAACTATGTAAATAAACCGCTATATTAAAATTGTCAAAGAATGATGAATTTACTAGTGACTTTTGTTTACATAGTAAGCAAGTTCCATAGAATGACACTTTATCAACGAACAGCCCTTTGGAATTTTCACATACATAATAATGAGCCGTTCACAGTAGCCGCAGCAATGGGGAACTTTGATTCACTATTTGATATTTATATCATCATTCGCTTGCCCTTATCCCATTCATTTGGGATCGGCGCAGCATGTCTTTTTCTTCCATACCTCTCTCTCGCCCGCCATCATTCACTTGCGTTCGTTTCATATCCTCTCTCACACAGTCCATCCACCTTTACCTCGGTTTTCCTCTCCTGTTACTTCCTTCTACATTCGTTATTTGATATTTATATAAAGGTTTAATTCGTAATTTTGTTTCATAGCTGTTGGAACAAGCGCTGGTAATCGAGGAGCAACTGAGGCGAGCGGCGTACCTGAACTTAACCCAGGACCCGAACCACCCCGCCATGTCGCTGAACGCGCGCTTCGCCGAGGTGGAGTGCCTCGCCGAGTCCCACCAGCACCTCAGCAAGGAGTCGCTCGCGGGCAACAAGCCGGCCAACGCCGTGCTGCACAAGGTACTGTGCCGTCACACCTCCGGGTTCATTTCTTGTAGAAGCAGTTACGGCTATTAACCTTTTGGACGCCAATGACCGATATGTCCGCAACGTAGGTCCAACGCCAAAAACCGATTAATCCGTCACAGACCACAGAGCAACACAAACCTACGTCCATATGCTTAAAGTTCAATTTCAGTTTGGACACTTCGGTGACAGCTTTTGTGTTTGACACGGCGTCGAAAAGGTTAATAATTTAACTTGTTTGCTGAAGTCGATTTATTCAAACATACCGGGAATATTGGTCTTTTAAACTACTTGCACTACGTCGGTGGCAAACAAGTGTACGGCCCATCTGATGGTAAGCTACAACCATAGCCTATGGATGCCTCGAATTTTACATGCGCGTTGCCGACCTTTTAAAAACCGGGTCACTCCTTTTTTGATGAACCCCATACTGTAGTCCTTCGAGACAACCTTGAAAGCGAGCTATTTCCACAGTCGGAGAGTGTGCTGGAGGAGTGTGTGGAGGTGTGTGTGTGTTGTGGAGGTTTTTAAGAATTATTTCAGAGATTCTTTCACATTTTTTTGAGAAAACTATACATACCTAGGCGCGAAAAAGGGATCTCCAGCCTCGTATCTACTTGACTGCCAGTCCCTATGTTCCCAATCTCTGTAGTAACCTGTTATTGTGTTGTGCAGGTGCTGAACCAGCTGGAGGAGCTGCTGTCCGACATGAAGTCGGACGTGTCGCGGCTACCGGCCACGCTGGCGCGCATCCCGCCTGTGGCGCAGCGCCTGCAGATGTCGGAGCGCTCCATCCTGTCCCGCCTCGCCGCCACCGCCGGCAACCCCGTGCCCGCCGGTAACTACGTCTAACACTGTTTATTTTATATGGACAGTCAACAGCTAAGAGCCTACCACTGTCGCGCTAATACGGAAGACTGATAGAGAGACATAATACTTTTCGTTGTGGAAGCGATAGCGATTGCACCCTTGGCTAGGCCGGCTGTTTCTCTATCGCTTATTCGAGCGATAGAGAGGCAGATAAAGAAATATCGATTATCGTTGTAGGGTCTCTGTTCACTTGCATCATGAGAATTGGATATTAATTCTAAGCTCATCTAATTTAGCACATCAGTTTAACCTTTTGGACGCCAATCACCGTTATATCCGCACCGCAAGTTCAACGCCGAATGATCGGTCACAGGTAACAGAGCAACATAGACCTACGTGCATATGCATATAGTTCAATTTCAGTTGTGACACTTCGGTGACGTGGCATCCGAGTGACAGCTTTTGTGTTTGACACGGCGTCGAAAAGGTTAAAGAATCGCTTACCTGAGCTGTTCGTATCTTTATCAAAAACGAGGTTAGGGGACATCTGTTTTGGTTTTGAAAACAAGCTAATAATGCATTTATTGCAAGTAACTAATGTTCCATCGGCATGTTTCCGAAGTTGTATTTTTTTTAGCATATTGCATCGTACTGCGAAAATTACTCAAAAATGTTTATAATATGACTGCTACGCAAAATGTGCTTGCAAGTTTAAAGATATTCTTAGTAATCTTGGGCATCGTCGAAGGGCTTGATTTGACCGTTATAATCACGCCATGTTTTAATTCCGGCACCTTATTTGTTCCAGCTCAAATGGCGGCGTTCCCGGCCGGGTTCGCGGCGACGGGCGCGCTGCCGGGCTTCGCGCCGGCGGCGGCGGCGGCGGCCAACTTCGCCAACTTCCGCCCGCAGTACTCCGTGCCCGGCCAGCCCGCCAGCGCCAACTCCAGCTCCAGCGTAACTACCAACACTTCATTACCTTTCCAATAACTTTCCACTTTAACCATGGTATAATAATATACTCCGCCTGGTACTCTCTTCCCGTCTTTTCTAGGTCACCTGACTGACACAAGCCTACGTCATCATGCGACAGCACTATATGGTAATATGCGATAGCGCTGTATATAGCGGCCATGTTATTGTGACGTAGGCTTGTGTCACTCTGGGAAGAGAAGACCATGTTTTATTAGACTATGACTTTAACCCTTTACCAGGCTGACATTTCAATAATGACAATCGAATGTCAGTCTTACTAGTCTAAAATAGAACACATGTTTGAAGTGCCATATGTGGAAAATATATATGACGTCCCATGGGTAAAGGTACCTTATGGCGGTTGGCGCTTACGCTATTATTAACGCCGCTCCAATATTATTCCTGCGCTATGCGACGTAAGCGCCAGCCGCCAGAAGGTACCTTTTGCCGTGGAACGTCACATATATCCTATAGTCTGGTAAAGGGTTAATAACTTTTAATTTTAATATTACTTTTAATAATGGGGCATGAGGTACGATTATGATTTAGGTGAGCCGACAATAATACAGTAATAAATCGATAGAAGAATGCAATTTTTGCTAATGAATTCATCGTATGAATATTATGTGAAAGATTTAAATATTATCCTCCTTAGACTAAATGTACATTACAATGTACAGTTGTACATATTCGTGCAAACTAATTTAATGTTTAAATTAGTTTCAACAACCAAATAAAGTAGTATTTCTTTTGTTTCATTGCTTTTTAAAACAAACGAAATTCGTTCTAATTTACTTATAGAATAAAGTTCAAATTAAAAATTTTAAAACTTTACATGGTGGGTCTTAACGAGGTTAAACTTGTGATATACATCTTAAACGCTCGGAGTAATTAACAATGGAGCCGCCATTAACAGGCATTCCCCTCTGTCGAAAATAGGCGGCCAATGGTCAACCATATGTATGGACTGACGTTTATCTGACATGACGTACCTATACATTTGATGTGCCCCTCCCCCGCAAAAAACGGCAGACTGTTTTGTACCGAAAAATTTAGACATGGCGTCTCCGTTGTTAATTACTCCGAGTCTTAAACGCGTTACTGGCCTGTAAATAGCTATTAATCGTTTGTCTTTTATCTGTCATTTTAACTTATGTATTTGTAAGAAAGGAATAAAACATAATTTAACTAAATCAGGGCCGTAAAGTTTTATGAATAAGGGGGTTAAATGTTAAAACTCTATGGGTTGATCCACTTTCGAGTGAGTTACTCTTTTAGATAGTTATCCAAATGATATAGGTAATGCTAACATGAAACTATTTCCTTTACAGAAATCATAAACCCGCGTAACTTATCCACCGCAATCGAATTGGCCAACTTCAGGTAATTATCGCACAATCGTATGATATTTATTAGCAAATAAAAGTTTCTGTTCATAAAAATGTACTGTCACACCAAGAATTAATGCAATACCTAATTTTAAAATCAGATTGTATTTTATAATTATATGTATATCAAGGTATACAGTATTAGTTTGTTATACACGTTAGTTCCTTTTCCTACCAATAAAGTGAAAATAAGATTTCACACTACATCTGTGTGTGTATGTGTGTGCGTGTGCGTAATGAATAATTATTTTCCATCGTATTTTCACGGAAACTTACGAATGTGTCTTGCTATTTCAGTTGCGGTACAAAAAGTAGGTACTGACATTGACTGAACTAGCAAGACAAATACGAACGGTTCCGAGAAAATACGATGGAAAACAATTATGCACTAAAGTGTCATTCCATGGAACTTGCTAACTATGTAAACAAACCGCCATATTAAAATTGTCTCTGAATGTCAATTTACTAATGACTTTTGTTTACATAGTTAGCAAGTTCCATAGAATGACACTTTACATCTGTAATTATGTTTAGTGTGGCAATGTACTTTCATTGTTTTTATTCTATTAAAGTATTCTAACAAAGTTTTTTTGTTTCAGTGAGCAAATTATGGTCGAATAGATGAATATTCTAGATGTAAGCTTTCCTGTTCCATGTTGGGTTGAAGTGATAACTATAGTGATTAGTGCATTATGCGTTAGGTAACATATTTTATGGCGTTTTGACAGACTCACAATACTATTTATTTCATCCTGACCTGTATGATGTCGATAATATTATATTATGTAATAAGTGATTGTGGATTTTTTGTTTTATGAATTCATTATTTTTGATTTACCAAAAATGAGAAATGAATAAATCATATTATTAAGTGATACTTTCGTATTATTTAACTTTCCCAGCGTAACGCTAAAGCTGTCCCCACAACTTTGATTCAATCAGTTAGGTATAAGTATTGCAGCCATACAGCACCATTTACATATGTGACGCCCCACGGGTAAAGGTACCTTATCGCGGTTGGCGCTTGGGCTATTATTAGCGCCACTCCAATATTATTGCGGCGCCATGCGACGTAAGCGCCAGCCGCCATAAGGTACCCTTTGCCGTGGAACGTCACATATACTGCCACGCTAAGCCAATTAGAGGTATTTCAACAAAATTATATTCTTTATCAAATTGATTTGTTTTGGATAATTCATGTTATTCATTCATTCGTCATTGGCTTAATAGTTAATAGTAGCTGACGAAACGGTACGAATTCATCTTTGCATACCTTACATATACAGAATCTGGTCAAAACCGACCATCGCTGTTGTGCTGTGCTGTTTACAGTTAGCATTTTATAGACATAAGATGGATCAATTAACAATGATCCTGCTACTTTACGGGACCTTGCAAAAAAAACGAAGTAATTTGTACAAAAATATATTACATTCATAATCATTTCAATACAATTCACACAAAAATCAGTCAGTCAAAAATAAATCATTATGAACCAGGTCACCACGTGTACGTATTGTCTTCGGCGTTGTACTTGACGCTGTCCAGAGGCTTGACTATGCTCGGGTCCGAGGAACAGAAGTGCTGGAGCATCTCTTCACTGATCCCGCAGTCGGATAAGTTCTCCTTGTTGAAGGCTTTGGCGAAGTGGTTGGGCTCATTCTCCTTTGAGGACTCGTCTGGAAATGGATGTGATGTCAATGCATTGTTCAATGTTATATTTCATAGAGGATTTTCCTTTTTAGATTGGAAATTGCCATGACTTTGCTTGAATGTCGAATTACAAAAAAACCGGCCTGGTGCGAGTCGACTCGCACACGAAGGGTTTCGTACCATTCCATTACGCAAAAAACGGCAAAAAAATCAAGTTTGTTGTATGGGAATACGGGTACTTAAATATTTATTATTTTCTGTTTTTAGTATTTTGTTGTTATAGCGGCAACAGAAATACATCATCTGTGAAAATTTTAACTGTCTATAGTCTATACCGGTTCATGAGATAGGTACAGCCTAGTGACAGACAGACCGACAGCGGAATCTTAGTAATATGGTCTCGCCCGGGTTTTACCCTATGGGTACAAAACCCTAAAAACCAAGGCAAACTTATAGGTAAACATATAATAAGATTCTCTTACTAATAATTGACACAGAGTTTGCCACCGCTACTCATAAACGATAATTAAGAATAAATGTGCCCAAATATGGAACAGTGACAACTACTGGGATGTTTGTTATGTAAGTTTTAAAGCCAGTAAAAACTGTTTCAACAACAATAATAGAGTAACTTTTTGCATTTAGCGTTTGCGTCAAATACGATAGTTCTGATTTTTTGCAGACTTGTCCAATGAATAATGGATGCTGGACGCAAATGAACCACGTTACAAAAGTCGAGAAAGTTACTGGATTACAACACAATATCCGGTCGTCATATCCATTCGACGTGCTTTGGTTTTGTAACAACCTTATTACCATGACAATAGAGTTGTTTTCATAATATCATATAGAAGTACCTTGTGCGATGCCCTTGGCCGCCCACGAGAAAGCCACGGTCGGTGAATGATGCGCGAAGGTGGCGCTGAACTGTGCGCCGGAGTGCTTGAGCACGTCGAACAGGGCGTGGACGGTGGTCGGCAGGATGGGCCCGCGCAGCTCGATCGAGAAGTACTTCTTGTTGTCAGAGTGTAGGACACTTTCGCGGACCTAAATACAAAACACGAACACATTAACTAGCGACTGGAAACATATTTTTTTTTCTGAGACTAACTCCAATTCAACCGACAGATAATAACCCGCAATGTTCTCGCATCATCTAAATGAGCCCTTAGGAACATCGGTGAAATTTTTCAACTGTGATTGGTGATCTGAAAGTGTTTTAAATGTGGTATTGTTTTTCTTACGTTTAGCGACTGTAGCGTCCCTCCATGAAACGCAGTAGGCGCCACTGGCGCCAGCAACGTAGGCGGCACGTCGGCGAGCGAGCCGGTGACCGCGATGATACTTTTGCAGTTGAGAAGGAAGTTGAACAGCGCTTCTTCGGCTCCAGGCGGGAACTATTAGAATAGTTGTATTGTTCTTCTTACGTTTAGCGACTGTAGCGTTCCCCCATGAAACGCAGTAGGCGCTAGCAACGTGGGCGGCACGCCGGCGAGCGGGCCGGTGGCCGCGATGATACTCTTGCAGTTGAGAAGGAAGTTGAACAGCGTCTCTTCGGCTCCAGGCGCAAACTATTAAGCAGGCCACTGACGAGCCTTCCAAATGGATTCCGTTAAAATGAATTCATCCAAATGGACGGCATCCTAATATTAAACATTGTACGTTTTTGACATTCACGGACCGATTTTGGATTGCAGCCACGCTATTTGGACTGTTGGAAGGCTCGTCAGTGGCCTGCTTTAGGCTAGTTACTAGTTGTATTTTTCTTACATTTAGCGACTGTAGCGTTCCCCCATGAAACGCAGTAGGCGCTAGCAACGTGGGCGGCACGCCGGAGAGCGGGCCGGTGGCCGCGATGATACTCTTGCAGTTGAGAAGGAAGTTGAACAGCGCCTCTTCGGCTCCAGGCGCGAACTATTAGAATAGTTGTGTTGTTTTTCTTACGTTTAGCGACTGTAGCGTCCCCCCATGAAAGGCAGTAGGCGCTAGCAACGTGGGCGGCACGCCGGCGAGCGGGCCGGTGGCCGCGATGATACTCTTGCAGTTGAGAAGGAAGTTGAACAGCGCCTCTTCGGCTCCAGGCGCGAACTATTAGAATAGTTGTGTTGTTTTTCTTACGTTTAGCGACTGTAGCGTCCCCCCATGAAAGGCAGTAGGCGCTAGCAACGTGGGCGGCACGCCGGCGAGCGGGCCGGTGGCCGCGATGATACTCTTGCAGTTGAGCAGGAAGTTGAACAGCGCCTGCGCGTCGGCGCCGCGCGCGAACACGAGCGACTCGGCCGCGCTGTCTACGCTGCTCTCGGCGGTGTGGATTATGCGCGCCTGAAAATAAAGCATAGTTTGTCAAAGGACTGTCTCATTTCAATCATACTATCTTTGTCTTACACTTGTACTAGCACCCAAAAGAAAAGGATGAGTATAGTTTCTCTGGTTCTTACTGACTGACAAATTGGTTTGACCAATAGGTATTCGATAAGAAACCCATAGGTGAACGAGAAGAGGGAGCCACTAACACAAGCAGGAAAGAATTTCAATGAAACCCGAGAACTCAAAATATCTTACATTCACTCACTTTTATTTTCATTCGTATTTTTTACTTAAATATGCCTGAATCAAAGAAAGAATGCCTGTTTACCCTATCTATACAATGCTGGGTGACGAGAGAAGGAAGCTCAGAAGATCTTCAGCTCTTAGCACAAGAATACAATAAACCCAAACTAAATTGAAATTGTTTTAAAACGGGGCATTCCGCTTGTAGGTCTTAATTAGCTTGACGTTATGAAATGAGCCGCATGGGCACATTATTTAGGTATGGGTATCAATACAAACCTGTTGGTTATTAATCCTATTCAGCATAGCTGTCTCCAGTCCCAGCTGCGACAGGAACGCATCAGGATCCTCGTCCCCCGACCCCTCCTCTTGAGCCTCTTGTTTCACATTAGTGTCGTCCATCGTGTCATAGCAGCTATCGAAAGAAGAGTTCTTTGGCCGGTCTTCGTCTGATGTGTTTAGCCGCTTTTTGTCGGGACGGAGGGGCATTGTGAATTCTACGTCTGTGAGAAAAGATAATGGTTAATTGTGCTCCATTTTTAAGAGTCCATTAACGTGCACACTAGCGCCACAGCTAAATAATAGTGATTATTTAAATTTCACGAAAGATATTGTAAAAAGCGGACCAATTAATCTATGCGTCCAAAGTTAAAACGGCCGTTTTTGTTTTGAGTTCTTAGCTCGACGAAACCAACAACATAAAAACCGGGCAAGTGCGAGTCGGACTCGCGCACGAAGGGTTGCGTACCATAATGCAAAAAAAGGCAAAAAAAAAACGGTCACCCATCCAAGTACTGACCCCGCCCGACGTTGATTAACTTCGGTCAAAAATCACGTTTGTTGTATGGGAGCCCCACTTAAATCTTTTTTTTTTTCTGTTTTTAGTATTTGTTGTTATAGTGAAAATTTCAACTGTCTAGCTATCACGGTTCGTGAGATACAGCCTGGTGACAGACGGACGGACAGCAGTCTTAGTAATAGGGTCCCGTTTTACCCTTTGGGTACGGAACCCTAAAAACTAGTTTGATGTATTCAAAAGGTACTAATACAGCCTGTACAGTACGTAGCGGTCCCCTTTTTTAGGGTTCCGTAACCTCAAAAGGAAAAAACGGAACCCTTATAGGATCACTCGTGCGTCTGTCTGTCCGTCTGTCCGTCTGTCACAGCCAATTTGCTCCGAAACTACCGGACCAATTAAGTTGAAATTTGGTACACATATGTAAGTCTGTGACCCAAAGACGGATATGTAACGTTAATAAATGAATTTTAAACATAGGGGCTACTTTTGGGGGGTAAACGATAAAATTAAAAAACAAAGTTTTGAAAACTATATTGTGTTATATATCAAACGAAAGAGCTCATTTTGAGAACGCCAAATATATTTTTCTTATAAATTTACGATAAAAAGTTTAGAAGTTATTTAAGAAAATAGACAAAAATTGACCATTCCCCCCCCCCTCTATCTCCGAAACTACTGGGTCTAAAATCCTGAAAAAAATACACAAAATAGTCTTTTACCTAAAGATGACAGGAAAACCTATGAGAAATCTAGAGTCAAGCGTGAGTCGGATTTAAAAACAAAAATGCGGTTAACGTTTTTTTAGGGACACAGCCGCAATGGTTTTAGTGAAACGTGATGTAGACAGCTATTGTGAAGGCCCTAGGCCGATATCCGTATAAGGCCGAAGGCTCAAAGCGTCCCAAAGATATTTAGTGCCTTTAGCTTCAAGCGTGAGTCGGACTGAAGACAAAAAATTCGACTATAGGCTGTATCTGGCACATAGCCGCAATGGTACTTGTAGTACAGTCAACAGCAGAAGTTGCTAAGTGGGAGAGGTGTTCAAAATTACCTTGACATGCTCTTATTGTCTTAACTATAAAGTCGCATCCAAATCATTTTAAACCACTCGCCCGCTTAGCAACTTCTGCTGCTGACTGTACTGATTGATTAGGTTACAATTGTTACGTGTTTTAATAAGCACTAGGTATACACGGTGGCTAACAAATAAACTAAGTGTATCCCCGTTGCCAACGTGCAACCCTGAAATCGCGAGGAAAAATTTGGCTGTTTCATACATTTTGGCTGGTACGTTTTCTGTGGGAGGATACTTCTTTTTCCGCGATTTCGGGGTTGGTCCCATACTAAAAGTTGCTCAGTATAATCCCAAAACCTCCCTGACTACGGGAATACACTTATTTTTTGGCCACACTGTACATAGGTATTATCTCTCTTCGGCCTTCGCTTTTAAAACACTTTCGGAGGTTGTAGGAAGCGCGACCCGTCGGACGCTTGAGTTTTCAGCTCTACGCATTTGGACACTTGTAACTATTGTTCGGCATTTAATCTTCAAAGATGTAGAGATATAAGCCACCACGCCAGAAAACTTCATGTTACATCTGGTTTTTGATTGACCCTTTCGGGTTTTTCAAGACATTTCACTAACGTCACGTTTCACGTACAAAAGTGTGATGTACGGAACCCTTGAAACGCGAGTCCGACTCGCACTTGACCAGGTTTTTTTTTCAATATCTTTCGTGAGCTGTGGCGCTAGTGTGCACGTTGATAGGTTCTCAAGTCCGTCTTGTTTGTACAGTCAGCGACTGAAGTAACTAAACGGACCAGATGTTCAAAATGATCACATCACAATTTTCAAAAATATGCTCATATAGCAACGGGTTGCAACGCTTATATTGTTACTTTTTTAAGCCAACTTCACTAATTTAATACATAAAGAGTACGTTTGATAAACGTTTTCTAGTCTCACCTTCTTGCCGCAGTGTCTGCCTGAAGCCTCTCGTGGTAGGGCTGATGAGCGCGCAGGGCTCCGACACACCACACAGACCCGCGGCGCGGAATACACACGTAAACGTGTTCGCACACACGTAGAAGTATGGGCAGTGGCGAGCTCGTAGCAACTAGAAAAAACTATCACTTCAAATGGAGAATTTTATGCGAAAATTTTAGATTTAACTTTTATTGTCTCTGTATCTAAAACTTATGGATATTGATGAATGAAATGACCAGAATTTTGGTGCAGTCTGAAAATATGAGACGATTGGTTATAAATTAAAATAAATTGTTTACTCATATGGTGCATAAATGATTAAATCTATAGAGATGATAGATGTATTAATTTAATTCAATTCAGTCGAATATAATCTGTATCATCTAAAATAGTGATTTACGAACAAGTGCGGAAAAGAGGAAATTCAAAACGAGTGACGATAAATTAAAACACGACCGAAGGGAGTGTTTTAAATTAAATCGACACGAGTTCCGAATTACCTATTCGCACGTGTATCATACAACGTTTTACAGTACATATGGCCCTTAAACTTTTGACATACGCACGAAAAGTGCTATTTTACGCACTAGTGCGGGAAAATAGGACAATATATACTGTAAAGTATTTTTTTCACACCTGAAAAAGTGATCTGAAGCTCTCAGTCCACTCAGTATGCAGTGCCTGTTTGACTTCCTCATTTCCGGCCAGGAAGCTGGTAGCAGACACACGGCCTGATGATCGGGGGAACAGCTCTAGCCACGGGAGCTGCGGGTGTTGCCAGTAGAGGCATGTCTGGTGGAAGCGCGCCCGTGGTGAGGTGTCTAGAGTAGATGAAGTGGTTGTGTCGAGGCAGCGGACGAACCTGATAAATTACAGTGCATGTTATCTACAGATTCTTAAGCTACACTCTTAAGAAAAAAAAAATAGTGACTAAGGCCTTCAGTGTCCTGAGCTGGCACGGAACCAGCTTCTCCTGCTTTTGCGGCAGACGCCATAACCACTAAGCCACAGTTTTAATAAAAAAAAATGTTTCCTAGTTAGGACTGTGGTCGACATTTTGACAGGGGCACAGAATAATTAATAGTCCTGCCATACATAAAGGAAACTTCCTACAAAAACGAAGTTTGACTGCGGTTCAGGGTCGAATCATGCTGTCCCTTTCTAATATATGGCACTATCCCCTTCGGCTATTTAGGGTTGTCAAAAATCAAGTGATTATCTTATCTGTGGTTGTGCACGCAAAAGGAAGTCAAGTGGTGCCAACCTTAATAATTGCTCGGAGCAATGCTGAGCCGAGCGGAGCCGAGTTTGACCGAAGTCAGGAGCTTCGCCCCCCTGGCAGGGGTAACAGCATGACAAACAATACATTGATAAATTATGACATGACATTAGTAGAAATTCAATGAAAAACAATACTTTGTCTTTTTTTTAAATATATAACTGCATACCCAGTAATCCCGGATGCCTCTTCACTGGCTTTCAGTTTTGCTGTCCATGCAAATGGCTTTGGTGACATTAACCTAAGTTTTGACTTGAGCGCCCAGTCTATTGGCAGGTGCTTGCACTTCTTTACAGCAACATCCTAAGTTTGGATGATACATAAGTATTATTTATAAAGTACGATAATAGCCAGGTCCACACTGATCGAGCGCGGAAATTGCCTCGCATGTATGCTCGATCAGTGTGGACCCAGCTCATAACAATGAAACCTGCTTAATTTGTCAACCCTGCAAATATTTGAAACAAAAATGTGTTTGCCTTAAATCATTCATCATAATTCAGCTAGAATAAAAGCTTTCTACTCCTTTAAATCCTTTCATTAAATTCTCATTATTAATCACTATTAAAAAGGTTTAGTGTGGGCAATTTTCTCTCAAGACAAAAGCCATTTAATTTATAAGAGCCACTTGCACCATCCCACTAACCTAGGGTTAACCGGTTAAACCTTCAGTTGCCATGGTAACCAGTACAATTTGACACTATTTTTACTGTTTAATCGGTTAACCCCGGGTTATTTGGATGGTGCAAGTGGCGCTAAAGCATTTTAATGATATAACACAATCGCAATTCATTTAAACCAAATGCAGACTAGTATAAAAGATATACTTACTGGTTCTACAGAATGTTCCGCAGTGAACTTTTGCAACAGATTTGAGAATGTAGTTAGTTTGTTAGTGTCCAATTCCTGCGGAGGCTTCTCTACCTTTGCAGGTAGCTTTAAAAGTGCAAACAGTGTTTTGTCATTTGATTCATCTAGTTCTGCAAAGTCAGTTTTTGCCTTTTTAGTTTGCTGAGGATTTGACCTGTAAGTAGAATGTAATATGATAAAATGGTCAAAGGTTAACATGATTAGTAGCATGACCTGTTTTTCTATAACAAGGGTTCTTGTAATATTTCTCTTTCTACTTCAGTGTGATAAAATGAGGTTGATGTTAGAAGGATAAGAGTCGAGTTAGTACCATTTTGAATAAGATTTATAGAAAGGGTGTTAAAACAAGTTATGGCAATTATTTACAGAGTTATATTAAGTCCAAGGACAGTATGTTATGTGAGTTGCCATATAAATATCATAATGTACTAGTATGACGCGTCTAGTACCATATTGAGGCTTTGATTAGGTATCACTGTTATTTACTTAAAGTAAATAAGAGGTTACACGAATAACATATGTATGCTAATTAGGCCTAAAACATGTGACGGAAAGTTCAGTTCAAAAAGTATCAAGGAAGTATAACACTGAGCAAGGGCAATAACTCATAGGATAGAAGCAAACAAATGTAAGCTAAGTCTAGAAACATCATCAACTTACTTTGAAAATGGATTTTTTCTTTTGTCTCCGTCTAGGAGCCTAGAAAAATCTAAGGCACTGGTTTCTTGACTACTGGATTCCTCATTAGATGATACTGAAGGGTGTTTCATGCGTTCCTGCGTTAGATAACATTAATAATAATAAACAAACATCACTGCATTGAGTGCGTGCGTATACATCAGATAAATTACCTTAAATAACGAAATTTAAGGTTTCTTCCAAAAAAGAATAACAACTATGAGACAGCAAATGATGAATAAAGTGTAATTTTATACCTGTAAAGCTAGTTTTCGTTTTTTCAACTTGTGCAGCTGCATAACTTCGCTGGGCCTTTTCCATGGCGATGGAGGCGGGTTCATTTTCCTTAGCCTTAAATTAGATTTTACTGTATATCACTTGTTACCAAAACATGGTTAATTAGGCCGAATACTAAAAGCCGCCGCTTTATTTAAAAAAAATAGGACGGCTAAAGAAAACAATAGAAACACGCATCTTCCTGGCTGTCAAAGACTGGGTTGCCAATGCCCAGTGTTGCCAACTCAGATTTTGAAAAAATGCTAGACTAATGTCTAAATTATGCCAAAGTTTTTTTAAATAATCTAAAAAAAATGCTAAAATGTCACTTAAAAATACACACTTAAAATAATGTGGTGTCTAAAAATATTCTGTAAAAAACACCGTACTTTGTCAGTAGAAAAAGGCGCAAAATCAAATTTTCTATGAGATTATAACCGCGCCTACATTTTTTTTTTAATTTGCTGCATTTTTGTACTGACAAGATTTACTTGACCAACTATAGTTACCATTTAAAAAAATGTATACATATATATATACAATAGTTCGTCGATGGACATCGCTCACAAAAGTCAAAATTCATATTAAATATGAACCACATAAGGCGATGGCGCATGTTGTTGTTGCCAAGTTGGTGAAAACTTGGCTTAGACTAAATTATGCTAAAAATTATGCCAGATGCTAAATGGAAAATTTTGGTGCCAAAACGGGTGTAAATATGCCAGATCTGGCATCATTTATGCCAAGTTGGCAACACTGCCAATGCCATTTGACATGACATCCATAGTAGCCATTGCCAGGACAAAAACAAAAGTGAATGAAATCGATTTAAATTTTGCCAGTAAAATTATACAATGTATAGGTTTCGTTGATTTCCTGTAGCCATTTCAGGAATCGCTGGATTATTTTATTCTATTGTTTTCATCATTAAATATGTATACTATACTGCCGTCCTAGTCTAAAAGGCAGTTTTTCGACAAAAGCTAGTTTCGAGATAATCGCAAAAAACCAACCCAAACATCTTCCTTGAATTTCTTCGAAACGGTAAAACTTTTTCCATTTTTTCTTTTTGTATGTGGTAGGTATATATATGTACTTATTTTAGATATTTATAGTATGTTTCTAAACAGCTCAGTTTTTTTTTATTTTATAAAAAACACTTTAAATTAGTATTAAGCTTAAAAATGAGTAGGTCGTACTAGTCAAGAAGGCGGTAAACATGCGTTATGCGGCGTTCTAACTTAGTTCCGAAGTAGAAACTAGGTAAAAACGCCGTATATGTCACATGCTGCCTTTTTGCTTAGTACCAATGAATAATTCGCACTTGAGATCCTAAGTTAAAAGACCCTATAGCAGCTATTCGGCCTTTTTGGTTAGTATACTAGGAAAAATTATGAATTTGACCAGATTTTCGACTAGCGTGCTAGTGTAAAAAAACGTATACCAACAAAAACACCGAATATACGGTTTTATAGATTAGTATTTATGGAAGAAATGGGAATAAAAAACAGTCACGTAGTTTAAATGTTTATTTATATTCGAACAAAAAACGCCATACTAGTGGGCTATTATTAAAAAAACGAGATCCAGTAATTACTTTTTGGATTATAATCTCAATTACCATACAAAATTAACATATAAATTGGGTTATTCCCACTAGTTACGATCAAGTTGTTACCAGTGGTAACTAATGGGAGTAGTTACCACTACAATCTTGTTAGGGTTCAATAAAGATTCTATATTTATAGTATTCTACTTATACTGTTTTTATTACTATTGAACTGTAACAAAATGTTGGTGGTAACTACTAGGAATAAAATCCAACCTTTTACCAGTGGTAACTACTGGCAAACAAATCTCATTAGCTACCACTGGTAACAACTTGATGGTAATTAGTGGGAAAAACCCGATCTATGTGTTAATTTTGTATGGTAATTAAAATTATAATCCAAAAAGTAATCGCTGGATCTTGTTTTTTTTAATAATAGCCTGGTAGTATAGTATTTTGTGTTCATATAATAAACAAACATCTAAACTGTACTGTAAAAAAATGTTGGTGGTAACTACTAGGAAAAAATCCCACCTTTTACCAGTGGTAACTACTGGAAAAAGAAGTTCCCAGAAGTTACTGGGAAGAAAAGTGGGATATAAATTCCCAGTAGTTACCACTGGTAACAACTTGGCGGTAGATACCTAACTAGTGGGAATAGCCTCATAATATGTAACAAATTTTTAGTGTAAGGCCTTTCTGATTTTATTTGTATAATAGACTAGATTTACTCGACTCTACTAATGACATTACATATACTTCTAATGAGCATGAGCAACGAAACTTAACAGAGTCCGCAGTAAGCTCAGCCGAATTTTTACTTCCCATAAAAACGGAGATTCGTACTCATTTTAAAACAACGTGTTGGATTGTACTAAATTGCACATAAAATGACATGAGGTATATCTATGCCAGTACCTAATTAGTTTATATTCCAACAAAAGTAATGAAATAGAGGAAAAATAAGTTTTGTATGAAAAACTTATTGTCGCTGTATTTTTTTCTATGGTATCTGAAGCTACACATTAATTACAGGCATAGATATACCTTATCCTTTACTGAGTACAAAGTTTTAGAGCAATCTAGCTAATCGTTTTAAAATGAGAGCGTAACTACAGTGGTATGGAGAACCCAGCTTGCTGCTGACTTAAATCTTAGCAAACATTTATCTTTGTAGGTGACCAGTTTTTGCGTACACGTAACTCAAAAAATACATAATGTTTTACCGAATTCGTGGCATCTCTAATATTTATTTTAGTTTGTTATCAATAGGCATGGAATTTCATCGCACGGTAATAGGTTAGCGAATTATGTAGTCTACATTAGCAATAAAATTAATACGAGTGTATAAATTCCTGCACATACTCTGTCATTTATTTAATTCTAAAACGCCTTTTAGCGGTTGTAATAAAAAATTAGATTCACAATAAAATTATTTTTCTATTAGATTACAAACTCATAGGTTTGACCATTTTAACATACAACTATTATCTAATACACAAACATACTGTTTTGTACATATTGTTTTTTTATAAAACGTAATAGATAGTACGTAATATATAAATACTATGATAAATAAAACGTAATATAATTTGCAGTAATTAATTTACGATATTTCTTATCGAAATCTATTGGTGCGATATGAACTAGATAAAACCTACTTAAGTATTTCATTTAAGTAAAATATTATATATATATATATATATATATGTGTGTATATAATATTATCTTTAATTCTCAGTTGGTTTTCGGATGGACCCAGGTTCCATACAAAGAGGCCCATGGTCCTTTGTCCTGGTTATCTAAATACTTAGGCGGAAAATGTTATACTGCCCGTAAGAATTCTCATTAAATTTCCCTTTAAAACATTTTTCAATAAGATTTAAACTCTTCATAATGTCAAATACCTACTTGGCTTATAAGGAATTAAACCCGATACGATTAGCTGTAATATCAATTTGATTTTATTTAAATAAAAGCAGTCAAACCGTCCAATGAATAAATAAAACTTAAACAACGTTTGCTGTAGAAAAGTACGTATGAACAATTTTACCATCACAAACTACGCTAGAAAGATGTATTTGCTTTCGAGCGAAAGTATTTGCGAGGCATTTTTAAAGTATATAGCTTGATAAAAATGATAATACTCGAAGGTACTAATTGTAAACACTACATATTATTGATAACATATGATGGTAATGCAATAATAAAGTATTTTTTTAACCTTGGCGTTCGGTCAATATTTCGCGCGCAAAAAGCCACCTCCGCTCTCATTCCGGCAGCCACAAGCCTGCGCTTGCGGCTGACGGCTTTTACTTAGCGTAAAGGTGTCTTTCGGCGCGCGGGGAGCATGACGAAGGTTGGAGCATATACTGCGTTATAGACTAGTTAGACGCACTTTCAACCATTTTAAAAGTTTGTTTGCGTTTAATACGACGTCCATACAAAATAAGAAGAACGTATAATAGTTATACGTTTCTAAAGACTATTATGGTGACGTAAAAAAGTTAAGTGATACTAGGCTAAAATGGCGTATGAGACATTTAAACAAAAAAAAATATTATACGATTTTTTAGACTAGTATCAGATCTAAAATGTTGCTAAAGATTCTAATCTTAAAGTGCGTATAGCGTCTTTTACGTATTTTTAGCCTAGTTTTTGGCTTATACGTTATTTTAGGCTAGATATGGTGGATAAGATTTTACGCAAACCAAAGCGTAAAAAAACGTATAGCTGCATATACGTTGTTTTAGCCTGGCTTTGTCAAATAGTCGCTTTTTAGACTAGGAACGAACGAAAATTAGTGCAAATACGGTCTTTTTACGATTTTTTTCTCGAAAACTAAGCCACTTATCGGAAAACGGTCCAAAGTGGTCGATGCGTCTCGATCTCTACATTACGAATATCACAAAAAGTCCATTTTGGCAAAATGTCGAAAAACTGCCTTTTAGCTTAGGGCGGCAGTATAGTCTAGTTGGCTAAACTTGCCAGTTACTGTCTCGGAATGTAGGTAGTCTAGCGAGCCGTTGACCGGTGTAGGTACCTACAGGATGTATTTTTTAACCCTTACCCATATTTTGAGTAGGGAATAAGTAGGTAGGTTAGACTTAGCAATTTTATCAATAGAACCAACCCCGAAATCGCGAACCAAAACAAAATGACTGTTTCATACTTTTCGGTTGATCAGACTGATGTATGTTTTTTATCCTCCTAGACCCTGCGTACAAATGATTGTACATAAAGTTGGTCAAGCAAATCTTGTCAATAGAAAAAGGCGCGAAATTCAAATTTTCTATGGGACGATATCCCTTCGCGCCTACATTTTTTAAATTTGCCGCCTTTTTCTACTGACAAGATTTGCTTGACCATCTATATTTCACAATTTATTTTGAACTTTTATGGAATAACTCTGGTGTTGCGAGTGTTGTTGTCGATCGATCCGTTTGTTTTTGCCTCCTATATCATAAAAAAAAACTAAGGGTTCCAAATTCAAATACAAAACAACTGATTCTGGGTTTCAGGGGGCTATGGCCATGGGAGAGCCTTTTGTGTGATCAGAGTTGGTCCCATAACAAAAGTTGCTTAAAGGCTTGCTACACGGTCGCCGACAAGCCTTCTAACCGTCTGACCTTGGTCTGTCCTTGGACAGTTTTGGTCAAATTTTGTTGGTAAAAACTGTCTACACGGTCCGGGACCGGCCAAGGCCACGCGGTCTGGGGGCTTGTCGGCGACCGTGTAGCAAGCCTTTTAGTATGACGCATATAATGACCTCAGTGACCTCGCAAAATTTGGCAAAGGATTAAAACAACGCCCGAATAGTAATGGAACCACGGGGGCCTAAATTTATCAAATTTCCTACCGATTGGCTTCCACATACCTAGTGGTTGTAGAGCAATTAAGTCTCAGACTCGGAGAATGTTAAAATATGTCTTGAAGCTTTTTAGCCCGCCGTAACCTTTAACAGAGTGTTTTATAACCCTCTTATTAGCCACATTTGGATATACCATTCCTTATCAGCAATTTACATGTACCTATAGGTACAACACAAACCTATTTATGAAAATAAAAGTACAATTTTATTAGATTTTGTATAATTTTTTCCAAAAAAATAAAATATATGGTCACTACTTGTTTGCTTTGATTTACACAATTAAATAGTTACCATCGCATGCGGCGGATAACACTCGAAAGGTATTGTTTAAAATTTTAGGTAATTATGAATGAATGAATATTTTTATTACGTGTAACATATGGACACATTTTTTTTATTAGTAGAGCTTACAAACTAATGGGTTAGTAGGTACAGGAAAATTTAAAACAAAACAACACTGATGGGTGAATGCAATCCCTCACTGTGCAGAAACTAGGGACAGTCAACCCTACCCTATTATAACAGAACTAATAGTACTACCTACTACTAACTATTTATGTTCATTACCATTGTTAGATATTAACTAGTAAGGGGTATCGTAGTTGTTATGTGGATATTCAATCTTCTTGCAAGAGAACGGTAGGCCGTGCGCAACCCACTGTGTAAATCGCCCTTACATAAAGCTGTGTTTATGAATAATGTCGCGAGATGAGATGACCTACCGAATCTCAGCGCGTTTCAGTACGCGAGTCCCGCCGCCATCGCCGCCCGTGTCCGCCGTACGGCAGTCACTGGCCAGACGTTATCACACGCTGGTTCCAATTTTGAAATTTAAACTTCACAATGGAATTCGACGCCGACACACGAAAACTCTAAAAAAACAAATGCAGGGGAAAAACTTAAAAGGCAAAATTGGAAATAAATTAAAATTGAAAATGTGATGATTAAGTTTAATTACTGCAAAATTAATTAACATAATTGTTGTACAATGGCAACAATAATCCGTGTCTTTTACGAATTTTTAATGAGGCGAATTTATTTGGTAAGTCAATTTGTAATATTTTGTAACTTTTTCCGTTAATGCACACTATGCCCAAAAAATAGATATTCGTGGGTACATAACATTAGGTAGGTACATAAGGTTCATGTAGGTACCTATCTCTACATATATCAGGTAAATATATGGTCCAGTGTCAATATTTCACTAATGCGTGAAGTTTGTAAATAACTTCGTTAACTAAATCAAAAACTCGCAGCATATCAGACTACAGACTTGTGAATTGGTCATCTTTCCAAGAATCGCACGGTGACGCCAGCGACCTTTCACAGTATTCACTGACGCATACATTACCACATCAGTACACACATAATAATAAGAACATCCAATAAAACCGGCAATGTATAATGCATTATTGCGAAAGAACGTGTTCCCAAGTAACTGGGGGATGTCTAAGCGTGAACGAATAGTTTGGTTGCAATCTACTAAAGGCGGCACGTGCGGAATGTTCAGATTTAGGTTAATGTACTTCGATTTGGATTGTTCTATACTGAAAAAGGCAACATTAATAATCAAATTATATTTTATTATAATTTGATTCGATAACTGTATAATGAAACGTCGACGGAATAAATAAAATTATACATTCTCGTAATTGCATAGGTACCTACCTAATTAGCAGTGGCGGCGCGTCCATAAAAGCCGATTCCCACCGGCTTGCCTGTTTTTGGACGTTTGAGCAGAGTTGTAAAGGAAATATGTAAGCCAAATTAGCCCTGGTTTGCCTATGGATATGTTTGATGCGCCGCCACTGCTAATTAAGTACTTACCATTATTTAGCCTAATGCTTAAAAACAGGACATACTTTAAAAAAGTACCGATGTCACAACAAAAAAAAATCACTAAGGGTAAATTTGTTTAATCTTGTAGCCCATCAGCTGATATAAGCCCTTTACATCAGATGTTATATTTTATGCCCTTTAAGTCTTGGTTGGATTTAGGTACAACCTGTATATATATATTAGTACTAATACTACTAATATACGCTGAATTATTGCTCGTCTTCTTAAGTTAATTTTCAATCAAAAGCTGTAACGCTGAACGCCGGATCAATACTTAAGTACATAATTATATAATCTGCTTATTTCTTTTAAACTGCCGCTATCTCATGCGTAGGTAATCCAATAGAGCAAAAAGAAGCGTGATGAATTGTTTGTAGATACATAGCCACACTTTGTTCTTGGTAGCTAAAAGTAGCTACCAGGCTTGACCCTTATTACCAACCACTAGAGTTCATCATTGAACAATATCACAGGCTTGTGGAGAATCACTGTGTGTCGTATATCAACCTATTAATCAATTACAGTAACTGGCATTCGACTACTAGGCGCTGCCAATGTGTTAGGATACTAATAAGGCTTGAATTACGAGAGATAAGATCTTAGGCGTTATCATTGTCATTATCACGTACACCAGCAATAACCTTAGTTAATTATATAACGCTTAACAGCAAACCTATGCCAAGTTTGGGTATAGTTAATATTATAAGCGTGTCCCACGAACAGTTTCGTATGTAAAACATAGCTACGTGGATATGAATTTTCCGGTTTTTTTTAAACTGTATCAAATTTTAATAAGTATTTAAATTCTATATATTCAGCAATGTTTTTATATAATATATAAGACAAACGAGCAGACAGGTAACCGGTTACCGTTGCCCATAGACACCCGCAATACCAGATGGGTTGTAAGTGTGTCGCCGGCATTTAAGACAGGAGTACCCTCTTCAAATTCAAATTTATAAACATGGTATTTAGGTACTAATTTTTCATGAAATCAATATGATTACGTTGTTTTTGGATCTAGATATATACTTAATACCTTCACTTGTGTAATGCGAGTGCAGGTAAGAAACTACGAGATTAATAACCAGACATCGTACATTTTATAGCATTTATGGTGCAGCGGAGTGGTGTTAACGGAATTGGTATAGATAATTCCAACTGAAATGGTAAATTAAGTTTAATATTAACGTAATTAACGTTAATTCATCATTAGGGTTGAAATTGTTTAATCCCTTTGTGTCACAAATTTTTATTACTTACCTATACAATTTTTAGTATGACAAGCGTGCAGTAGTGTATGGCTTATGATGACTAAAATAAAGGGACAAATTTTTTTTTGTCAATTTTGAAGCGGATGTATGTAAATAGGTGGTTGGTATAGATGAGCACCGGACGAAAAGAGTTAAAATACCAATTCCGTTAACACCACTCCGCTGCACCATAATGTAATAAGTGCTGCACCGAAAATGCTATGAAATTTACTATATCGGTTAATAACAAATAAATAATTGTAATGATCCTTTATTTTCTGAATACGCTTCCACAGCGGATCAGTGGAAATCGTATAGTTGTTATGGATCATTAATTGTCTAGCAGTTATTAGTTAAATATAGATGTACCTAATACCTACTTTGCGAGTAGAGCGACTAATATAGGCACAGACTCGTAAAACGAATCGTTAGACCAGCTGTTTACAAGCGTTCGTGATTAAGTTGTTAATCCCCAAAATAACCGCTGATTCATTTATTTCTATTTGTTTCAAAGACATGTAGGAGGCCAATAGAATAAAATCATGAGTCAGTAGATCTTATTATAGGACATAAAACACTTTGTGTTACTCCCATCATACATTATATGATCATTTATCAAATTATCGTCATGATTTGAGAATCTTCCGAGCCTGGTGGAAGCGTAAAGTGGTTTTTAATTCATTCACCACGCGCCGCCTAATGTGAACCAAGTAGGTATAGGTAGGTAGGCGCGATATGAGTGACGATACCCATACTTTGTAAGAACTATTATATAATTTATGCTATGACTATGACAGCCTATATCTTGAGACTACATTATAATTTGATAATGTCGAATATGGCCATTAGTGTAAGAATATTATACGAATGTAACTAACACATGCTAGCTATCTGTTTGAAGACTAGGATCTTCCTTTGCGTTTAAATACCCATTGTCAGAAACACCCGGTAGTGTGTAGTTATTACTGTCATTAAAGTTCATGAATATTGTACACGAAACTGGGTCACCTGGGATTAGTCTGCTTGCAGAAACAAGCTTGTATGTTTACTATTACGAAGTTAAAAGTTTATGACTACAGATTTTAACCCATAGTGATATAGATTTTTATTGCAACTTATAATGGCTACAATGCACAAAGCAAAATTTGGTTTATATTTCTATACTTATTTTTATTATTTTTGTTTTGCAAAATGTAAACTCGAAACCACCAAGTAATTATCATAGAGATACTGTATATTATGTACAGACCTTCCGCTCATCTATGCAAACATGGAGACTGAAACAGGAGGCTAGTTTATGATAAAATGGGGTTACTTTGAACCATGCTTTATCTATCTATATATATAAATGCAAGTGTCCTGACTGACTGACTGATTCATCAACGCAGAGCCGAAACTACAAAAGCCAGAAAGTTGAAATTTGCACACCAGATTGCATTTATAAAGTGTACAAGAGATAAGAAGCGATTTTGAGAAATTCAACCCCTAAGGGGGTTAAAAAGGGGATGAAAGTGTGTATGGGGTTAAAGTTTTGTTTTAAGCTAGGAATTTGAAACTTCGTAAAAAGATATATTATTAAAATACAAGAAAACTAATTAGAGCGTTTTTGAAAATTCATCCCCTAAGGTGGTGAAAAAGGGGTTGAAAGTTTGTATGGATATCAAAAAATTTTTCGAGTGGTGGAGTTGAATTTTTGTATTTAGGGATATTATTAGAAGACAGGAAAAGTAATTTCAGCGTTTTGTAAAATTCATCCTCTAACAGGGTTAAAAAGGGGTTAAAAATTTTAATCCATTACAAATGCTTTGAAACTTCTTAGAAAGGCATAATAGCCAATTAAAAAAAAAGTGATTGCAAAGTTTTTGGAAATTCAACCCCTAAGGGGGTTAAAAAGGGGATGAAAATTTGTATGGATATCAAACATTTTTTCGAGCGCGGGACTTTCATCTTTGTATTTGGGGATACTATTAGAAGACAATAAAAGTAATTTCAGCGTTTTGTAAAATTCATCCCCTAACAGGGTTAAAATGGGTTTCAAAGTTTAAATCCATTACAAATGCTTTGAAAATTCTTAGAAAGGCATAATAGCCGATTACAAAAAAAAAGTAATTGCACCGTTCTTGGAAATTCGACCCCTAAGGGGGTTAAAAAGGGGATGAAAGTTCGTCTTCAGGTGCAAATTTTATTTGAAGCTAGGAACTTGAAACTTTGTAAAAAGGTATTATATTAAAATACAAGAAAACTAATTTCAGCGTTTTTGAAAATTCATCCCTATGGTGGTGAAAAAGGGGTTGAAAGTTTGTATGGATATCATGCATTTTTTCGAGCGCGGGATTTGAATCTTTGTATTTGGGGATATTATTAGAAGACAATAAAAGTGATTTCAGCGATTTGTAAAATTCATCCCCTAACAGGGTTAAAATGGGGTTCAAAGTTTGAATCCATTACAAATGCTTTGAAACTTCTTAGAAAGACATAATAGCCGATTACAAAAAAAAGTGATTGCGACGTTTTTGGAAATTCAACCCCTACGGGGGTTAAAAAGGGGATGAAAGTTCGTCTTGGGGTGTAAATTTAATTTTAAGCTAGGAACTTGAACTTCTTGCATAAAAAAAGGTATTAAATTAAAAAACATGAGATCTAATTCAAGCATTTTTGAAAATGATCCCCCAAGGTGGTGAAAAAGGGGTTGAATGTTTGTATGGAGATCAGATATTTTGTGAGTGTGGAAATTGAATCTTTGTATAAGGGCATAGGAGAAATAAGAAAAGTAATTTCAGCAACCAACATCAAAATCCACTTGACTTAAAACTTCATACAACTTGCTAAAAAAGAAAAGTACTTAATTTCAACATTGCTTGGATATGAAAATTATAGGTACTAAAGATGTAAAATGTTGAAGATAAGATTCCACGCGGACGAAGTCGCGGGCAACAGCTAGTTATTAGCATAATCGCTGTATTTATTTGTGGGATTGATTCATTTCGTTACTGTAAGTGAGTTGTAGGTAACTAAATTAACTCTAATTTAAATTTGGAAATAGTCACCTTTTTTATACACATAAAAGGCAAGTACCTAAGGTACTTAAGGTAGAAGATTTTATACCATCTGAAGCACGTAACTTTTATGGAAATCTATCTTCACATTCCGACGCATAAATAGAGATTTTTGCATGATTTAAGCTAACAATAAAAGATTTTAACACTTGACAACATAAAGAGGCGTCCGTTCAAAAATGAGCTTGTCAAAAATGCAATCACCGGCCGCCAGCAGTCCGCGCAGCGCAGCCGTCGTCGCATGTAAATGAAAATGATACCGTAGCACGTCCCAGCTATTAATTAATGCGAGAACACTCCAGATCCGCTGTCATCGACTCGCATCGGCTCTATTTAGTTGTTCAATGGAGCTGCTTTCAAAGGCGGTGCATAGAGAATGTAGTAACGCACAGCCTGAATGGTGTCTGTCTGAAGTAGCTGTTATACTTGGATACGCCAGCTTATATTTTAATTTTTAAGATGTCGCTATTTAAGGGAGGTTGGTTTTCGATTCGATTTTCTTAATTTCATATAGAGCGAACATTTCTTATCCGTAGTCTATTTGGAACTTGAACTAGTGACATTGCTATATGGTGTACATACAGGTATCTGAATTGTATTGTCTTTTTTAAATCAAGGGTTACATATTAAGATCAAACTTCTATTTCACAGGTACAGAAACAATTAAGGGACCGCTTCCACGATATGGTTAAGAACGCTTGCAATATAATATACACTCCCTAGAAAAAATTTACTGAAAATATGAAATATTAGTTTCGGCCAACCTCACCTTAATATATTTTATGCTCTTTGATTTAGTCACTTGGCCTATTCATAGGTGAAGTGAAAGGGGTTAGAAGCTGCTTTGTTTGAGGATGAATGAATCGTTATATACTTCATTCATATTAAGTAGTTTATTTCACGTACGCTTACGTACTCGTAGGTACCTACATAGTTAACGCGTCCTATAGCACGTAATGAATACGTACTTAACTTTAAATTACAGTTACTAGGCTATAGTTGCTAAACTACAACCGAACAGTGCAGCTATTCACTAAATTACCAAATGTGCGATGTGCGATTGTGCATAATTTGAATTCGGATTACAAGCGGGGAATGTAATGGGTAATAGGTATTCGGTTCCGTTTCTGAAATCTATGGGACTGCCTCTGCCTAATAATAGATCTTATCCCTATTCAATTGAATCGATTTGATGTTTGTTCCAAGTATTGTGGGGGTAAAATATTTTGACGGTAACATTTTAAATTATCTTTGTTCCTAATAGCCCGGAGCCCCGAGGCAAAAAATTAAAATAACCAGCTATTTATTCATCTCAAATCCAAATATACGAGTATATAGGTACCTAATACCTAAGATCTAATTTTACTCTACTGGTCTTTGGTCCGGAAAGTTGGTACAGTAACATTTATCTTCCTATTTAGGGTCTTATCCTCGAATATACATTACTAAACGGTTACGGTACTAAAATTATAACTAAAATGCATTGGATGCGTGGCCTTACACAGACACACTCTTCAGAACGAGAGCGTGTGAGCGTGACATAGATTTGTTGTTAAATTTACGTCTCTGAAAACAGCACAGATTGACATGCATAGTTAATGGAAAGAAAACAGTCATTACCGGTGTACTGTTGCTCGCTATTATTTCTATTACTACACGACACGTAACATTCGGGTCGTCTAGCATCGGTAATAGCAGGGTGACACAACTGACATGGACTTTTTGTTTGTTCCAGATATCATGGATCTCACTAGTCATTTACGTGTTTTATACCACTTTTACGTTTTACCAAACTAGTCGCCAGTTTTACTATTTACGACAAATATTAGGGGTAAGTTGCTTAGACTTGTTTATGTACAGGCGGTTCGAAGCGCCCGCGGCTAGCTAAAACGCGCACACTAAAGAGCAATATATACAGCTATCAGTTTGAATTTTATGTTCGCCGTACATCGCTTGTCCATAAAAAAAGTCTTTAAAACACTTCTCTATCCACTATCCCTCAGGGGGAAACTCTTTACTTCATACTCACCGCAGCTTCTTTGTTTTTAGATCGGTCTATGTATTTCCCGTGGGACTGCAACGGTTCTAAATATATGTTGTGCACTCGTTTTACTTCCCTTGTGCAAGAAGCTCAACCAAGTTCTTTATCGAATTTTGTCGAAACTTTGGCCGGGACTTTTCTTTTTCTGGCTGGAAAAAGCGAAGAGTTTTCACATGTCCGTTGCGATAACCCTTGTTGTGTTTGCTGGTGAGTATTGTATGTATTTATATATAGAGAACCAGGCGCGGATCCACCGTTGTGGGCACGGTGGGCATGCCCACAACCCTAATAGGGTGCCCGATTGATTCCCCGACTAGAAAAACGCCGATTTTAGTATCGCAGACGCTTTGGCAGAATTTCATTAGGTATAAGTACGCAGAGTAGTCAGTTGATCGATACGCAGATTTACTTTTCGTAGAATTATCGTTTGATGAACGTCAAAATTGCCCGAGTAAATTAACCATAGGTAGGTACACTACTCTACCTCCTTTTTATTAACCATGCTATTTAGTTAGGTATCAATTAAACATCTGGTGAAATGCGAAAACTGTAGAAAACAACAATGAAACCTTGAAGCTTATTTTGTGATTATTTACACACTTGTATCATTCACCGAATTCACAAAAAAAAAACATTTATATTACGAGGATAAAAATTTAGTTATTAATAAAATAACACTTTTATTATATATAATTACAAGTTATTAACATAAATTTTTTTTCAGAGCCAAAAAAATCTCCGTCAATTTATAAATATGGTTAATATCTGTAAGTAATATCGTCGGGTAACAAGCAACAGTCACTACCTAATAAGTACTATCGAAAAATTAAAGTAACAATGCATTTTATTACACTTTGTAACCCGGTTTATTGTCCAATAATTTCAATGGTGTTAGTTAATGACTTTTGCTTGTCACCCGACGAATAAGAAAATGCATTTTTTTAAGTTCACGATCGTTAGTAGGTAGATCTTTAAATACCGGCAGTGTCCACAGGTAAAACCGTCCACAGTACTTATATTAGGCCAAGCAATAAAAAGTTATAGAGGGAAATGCTAGGAACACAATTTTTGAGTCCATGACTTTGTTTGGACCTAGTTAGGAGGTGAACATATCAAAAGTCCCCGGCCGTAGCCCCGGTGCTGGGGGGTAGAGGGGGGAAAGAAGGTCTCATTTTTCGGTTTTTCACTTATATCTTGGAAACTTTGCGTCTTAGCGACATGACTACTAAGACAAACCAAAAGCTGATAAAATTTGTTACAAGTTTTATTCAATCAAGTTTTTCGTTATCTTGAATAGTTTTTGAGATATCCGATCTTGAAAGTTTATTTAGGGCTTTCAATTTTATCTTGATATCTACATTAGTGAAGCTGCTAGGCCGTGTTTGGTATCATTTTCGTATAAATCGGGGGTGCTGAATTTATTTTCAAAAATTGTGTTCCTAGCATTTCCCTCTACAACGTTTTTTGAGCATTCATTTCCTGACCTATACGTAGTGTGATCGAGTGCCACTTGACAAAAACTTTATAAAAGATATAAAACGTTACTCGACTGAAGGTTGCTTGATGAAAAGATTACTCTAATGAAATTCTTCTAATAATTGGTCTGCTAATTTACACAAAAGCGAACTGAATGATATGTGAATCAAGAGTCTACCAAAAGTTAGTCGGCCAATAGTTACATCTACGAATAATTGACTCTACGAAACCATTTTCGGCGAAACGTTACAACGTTACAATGCGACTAGACAATCTGCTAAAAATTGTAAAATTGTAAGTGTGTATTATAGACTGAAATAAATCGCTTGCGATCCCTCTGCGAATTTATTGGTCGGGGAATCATCAGGTACCCTCCACTCGCACTTGGCCGAATTTGGAGTGGCTGTGACCACAACCTTTTTTTAGGGCTGGATCCGCGCCTGTAGAGAACACACAGTCTACAGAGGTCGGGAATTAATTAATACCTCGATTGACTGCTTTGCTTTCGTTCGTCCGCGCGTCTTTTCAATCAAGTATCTGCGGTATTCCGGCCTAAGCCGGCAATGTAGAGACCGTTTCCATTTTCCAACCTAATCAACTTTTAAGGGGCTCACTGATTAACTTAACAGTCCACCGGACGGTATCGGCCGGTCAGTTATTCGGAACTGTCAAAATTTTGTTCTAACTGACAGGCCGATACCGTCCGGCGGACTGTTAATCAGTGGGCCCGTTAAAGGGCGCTGCAAATTGTGACGGCCAACTTGATCCTAGCTCATAGAGTCTGTGCGTAAAGTGAAGGGTCGTGAAATGTATGGGGCCCAATACATTCCACGACTCTACTCTTTCCGCACAGACTCTCCTCTAGCTGGGTTTGAGAATAGTTATAATAACCCGAATGCCTTTTCGTCGTCTTAATTTAATTCGCGGTGAACAAAACGCCTCGTTTCATCGTCAATTATCACAACAATAAGGACAATTATTTTATGAATCGCATATTGAGGAAACATAGTTTGACTATTGTACGCATGCTATCAATGTCAACAAGTCCGGAATATCAATAAATACGCGCGAGCTACATCAAAGCCGTTCGGTTACATCGGACATCCGTGCATATGCATAATTGACGGTGTAATAAGGCAAGTATGCATGCAACGCGCTTGATTTATACACATGTATCTACATAAAATTCCTGTAGCCCGGAATGCATCAATACCGTCCCATAAATTCATAGTAGGCGTGCAGTTAACACGGCTTGCTTTCACAAAGCGATACAGCCCTAAATCACTTTAGAGCTAAAAGGCCCCGGTCTGGGAGCACCATTAAGTTCTTGAGACGGGGCTAATGGTGGGCACCTAGCTGCTTAGAATTTCGAGCTAGTTTTGCTGTTAAGTTTCGTAGGAAGCTGTAAGTACCTATATAAATTTCGTGATATAACTTGGTTTACTGCAGTGTGACTACTAAATGTGCCGTTGTATTGAAGAACACACAATTGACAGTTTGCTTAGGGCCACTTCCACCGTTCCACTAACCCGAGGTTAAGCGCTTAAACCGTTAACTTAGTGTCAAATTGTACTGGTAACCATAGTAACTCCAGGTTTTATTGGTTAACCCGGGGTTAGCTTAGTGGACTGGTGCAAGTGGCGCTTAGTCGTTATAAAGTAGGGTGACTTATATAAGAATTAAAAAAACATGGGTGATTAACATTACCTATATGTTTGTGTAGAAATGAACAGTTTGAAATGATTACTTACTATTAAAAAGTCAACAAAAATAAACGACGTAAAATAATTGCCAAAGTCGGCCCGTTATTAGTTACAAAGCCGCTTAATTTTATTGCACGTAGCATTTTGAGAACTGTTAATCAACATTTTTGCTAATCTTGAGTTGAACGCGATAGTCCTTTTCTTTATTCTTTACAATATTTTGTGTTGATGTAGAATATATTAGATTTTTTCTCCGGGAATAATTCACTAAAACACACTGCATAAAGTTGCTTATTGTTTGTTGTTTTTGCTTCTGGAGGACACAATAATGCATCAAAAAACTTCCACAATATCTTTACCTGTTTGTCCATTAAGTTGAAAAGAAACTTTCAGTCATACATTCCATTTCCCACTTCGTGAACCTGTGGAACTTCTCGAGAAACTACGACCAGAGCCGGAAGGAAATTAACTTCGCGAGCTACAAGAATGAGGTTAGTGCTTTGTCTTAAACTTAAGGTTTGCTTCCAGTTTAGGAAATTGGTAGTGTGTTAAATATAAGGACATTGGAGAATTTGGGGCATTCCACAAAAAGGTCTAGGTACAGTCAACAGTAAAAATATGGGTGCACAAATCATCTCAAAAATATATATCCCATAGCTCTTATGTCAGCGAATTAAAAACTATGGGACATATTTTTGAATAAGTTGTCATGGACGTAATGTATACCGGGTGTGGCCTGTAACATGAGCAAAAAATTAAACTGTAGGCTGTACTCCTCATAATGACCAACATTTGTTCAGCGACTTTTAACTATGACTTGTGGTTTGATTTTTAATACACTTTAAAGTTTATTCTAAGACGCAATGTATTGCGAATTTTGTTATGTTTAAGGCGTGACAAGCAACGTCAATCACAATGATATGGCATGGCGATGGGGTCCATTGAAGATAATATTTATTTTGTATGAAAAATAGGGAGTCTAAATCACTTCATAATATTTAAAAGTTGTTGCACAAAAGTGTCACCGTTTGAGGAGTACAATCTATGTTTTAATTATTTGCTCGTGTTACAGGCCATGCACTCCCGGTATTTGGCAGCTACATTAATAATCAGCAGAAATCTTAGCTACCGTTGAATTTAAAGCTACATATCAAACGTTATCATGTCAAATCGATATTTGGCTTCTTAGTCTTATCAGAAGTGTTAAAAAATATAGATAATAGCGTGACGTACCCATACCTTTTCTGGAACGCCCCTTTTGTGTGACATGAGTATAGGTAGATAGTGACTTTGCTGAATTTGCTTGATAGGGAGATAGTGACTTTGCTGAATTTGACTTTGCTGTTTACCTAACTAAAAATGACAATCTAGCTGACTTGACTGACGCAAGTGGTTCCTATCTCTATTTTGAAAGAATAATTGAAACAAAATGTATGTGATACCTAATGTAAACTACTTTTTGAATAAATATCTTCTAATTAAATATACTAGCTACTAGAGAATATTATCTCCTGCCTGCGACTTTATCTTCATGGGATGATGATAATAATTGATAATAACTATAATACTATCTCCACGCCAAATTTCATCTTAATCGGTTGAGCGGTTTCAGCGTGAAGAGGTGACATACAGTGTGTTTTCTGTAACAGGAGCAATAAATTAAACTGTAGGCTGTACCTCTCAAACTGACCAACATTTGTTAAGCAACTTTTGAAAATAATTCATGGTTTGATTTTTATTACATTTTAAAGTTTATTCTAAGAACGCAATGTATTGCAAATTTTGTTATGTTAAAAGCGTGACAAGTAACGTCAAACACACTGATGTCAGCGTACTTTGAAGGCAATATTTATTTTGTATGAAAAAGAGGAAGTCTAAAGGATTCATAATTTTTAAAAGTTGCTGAACAAATGTTGGTCAGTTTGAGGAGTACAGCCTTTAGTTTAATTCATTGCCCCTGTTACAGGAAGCATCCTGTATGTCACCTCTTCACGCTGATTGGCGTGTGGTTATATCTATGTTTTCAAAGGGCGTATTCTAAATTAAGTTCTTACGCATGAATGGATAAAACAGCTGTTCATAAGATTTGCGGTCGTAAATACGGCCCGTTTACTGATCCGTTGAATGATTGATTAAGTAAACAGTCTTTCAAATAGATAAATTGAACCATCATGATTCAGCTTTGCGCTCACACACATCATTAGAATACGTTTTAGTATAATACATTACATTCAAGCATGGACTTGAGAATACACGGACACCACGTCGCTAGGACAAAACTATGATTTCAAAACACGTGATTTTCTTATAAAGTAAGGACGCTAAGCCCCAAGAATTTTGTACATTGACTCGCCATTTCCTGTCTCTATCGCACGCGCATTATTATTGATGACCCGCTTGCCCAGTGGCATTGACCACCGGCAACATCGGCGGGACAGCAATCCTGCCAAGTCAAGCAAAACAAAGAGGCTCGGCCGTACTATCCTTTTCTCGAAGCCATTCGGTCATTTTCAATGTTCTGTAATTTTGCGCTGTATAATTATGTGGCTGCGATAGAGATAGGAAATAGCGGGTCAATGTACGAAATTCTACGTGCTTAGAGTCTTTACTTTATTTAGGTGCGATACGCATACAGTCACACCGAAGGCAAGGGCTGAGCGGTAAATGGATCAAACCCGATAAATAAGTATGTGTGTATACAAAAATTTCAATCGAACGACCAAAATGCCGTAATGTAACGCAAAACGCATGCAACTCTAGGTGACGTATGTAGAATTCCTTATGACATCATATCCGGCATCCTTGTCTGTCTCAGCGCGGAGTCTGCGTTCTTAGGTCCATGCATAAACCGACCCTATTAGGTCGCGTAATCACATCCGAATAAGCGAAGGACCCCTTATTATGCCTATTGTGCAGCCGTCATGCCCATGTCACGTGTCCCGTGATTATGTCCAGGTGGATGGATCGGAAACCTTAAGTTTTGTGCTAATAGGTAGGGTAAACATATAGGTTAGGTACTATAAGTGGTTCTATGTGAGGTTGTACCACGCAGAGTAAGGTTGGCATAGTTACGGGAGTTATAAATGTGCTGTAAAAATCAAATCAGATCTTTGTCTTATTTATCAGACTGGCGAAATGAGCTGGATATGTAATGTTTTATATATCAGACTCTGGTGGTTAAAGGGTTAATAGAGTCGTGATCGACATAAGCCAATATACGTTTGAAAAGTTATAAAAAATTTGTACAGCTATCCGTAACGGACTGTCACAAGTCACAAAGGTCTATAAATAAGGAGATAGTACGATAGCCCTAAGATAGTTCGTTACATTCTTCAAACTTATTCCCATGGGTGTGATTTCAGAACCCCCTTTTCCTGCTAATGAGCCCAGCAGGCCTAACTGGTGCGGCCATGCTGGCCATTACCGTCTCCATGGGTCTGACGTCACTACGAGTGGTACGAAGGCGCCTCTACAACTGGTTTTGGTATACGCATCAGCTCTACTTGCCATTTATGGCTCTGCTGATAGTTCATCCATTAAGGTAAGCTTGCTTATCAATAGAAGAGTGACTTTGTAGCAAATCGTTATGTAGTTGTACCTTGACGGCTCTACCATGTGTTCTGGTGGACCCACCAGCTGTACTTGCCGTTTATGGCTCTGCTGATAGTTCATCCATTAAGGTAAGCTTGTTTATAAGATGTAGAGTTACAATATTGGCAGCATATCGTTGATATCGTTTATGTACCTACATTGGTGGCTCTACCATGTTTTCTGGTGGACGCACCAGTTCTACTTGCCGTATGTTTTGTTGATTTTACATATTTTAAAGTGCGCTATAATAATGTAGAATTACCCTATGGGTCGACATTAAGTCTTTTTATTTATCTCACAATAATAATCTAAATAACTAATAAATTATAATTTTCACTACAATATTAACATAAAACTACTAACTAATCTAGCTTACTGACTAACTTATACTAAAACTAAACTAAACCACGAATTAAATATAAAAAACCTCACCAAAGTCTCCTGCCTCTGGAATGGTGCCAAGGATGCTGGCGGCGTTGCCCCTTTGCACCGCTAGACTTAAACGCTGGGCAAAGAAGGAGCCTGCTCTGTGGTCGCCCGAGACACCTATTAGCCGGACCGACACTTCTTTTATGAATTAAGTTGTTATGTGGTTGTGGTACCTGCCGCGGCGACTTAACAGTGTAGTCTTGAGTACGTAGGACTTAGGTAGGCAGACTACTCACATCGTCACATCACTCATTTGGGATATTTACTCTATGCCTTAGTACACACACCCCCATTAAACTCTTGAGCCTAGTGGCTGTCTTAGTGTTCACTCAACCTTCTTACAAATAGTGACTAATAGATGTCTTATCTTTATAAGAATCTACTACTGTAGATTGTAGATTTATTGTTATTTATTTTTATATTCTTTCTTTCACGTGACATACATACCAAAGCTTTTAAGATACACATTGTTCATGGAAATCAATGCCTACAGTCGAATGATTCGAACGTTCGTTAACGCCTGTCATCAACCATGTGTCCAAGTATTAAATCCTCTTTCGTAATGCCATGACCTTAATAAAGGCTTATTTCATAATTTTAACTGGATTCCATTACTGTGTTACAATTAACAGAGAGATCAAACACTAATTCTTAAGTAATTGATGTGCGTTAATTTTACATACGGCGACGTTTAAGGAACGTAATAGGTATTTACCTAGTTAAGTAATTACCTATAGATATTTATCCAGATAGGTAATATAGTAAATATAGGTAGGAATAGGAAATTGCAGAATTTAATAGTATATAGTCATCAGGGAAAATGGCCTAACGAGGAATTTATTACACGGTGGCCATTCGGAGAAACGGCTGAACGAATAATTCCAACACTCATTCAGGGAATCGGACAGACGAAAAAAACCAATAGGTATGGAAAGCCGAAGCTGGTTACTAGGTTTAGTATAACTCGTAAAATGCATCTTATTATTCAATCATTATAAAATACATACTCGTAAATGTAATGTAAGTCTAGGAATTCCTTATCCTTAGAAATAGTGGCGCAAAATTTTTACTATAGTCAAAAAAAATCTAAATAAATGTGTCTTATTGTGATTACTTATTTTATATTGTATGAGAATACGGAGCCGTCCATTGTCCACACGTAGGTACCTAAGTGGTCACACTTGGTCCATTTTACAACATCTATAGTAACATACATGTTTCATAATGAAAAACTATTTGATATAGTGCTTCAATGCCGAAATAGTCAGCTCTGTTTAACGTTTTTACTTTTCAGTAAATAATTTATTGAATGTTTCTGCAGCACTTAGTGTTGAGTTTATGTTTGAACATTCTCAGTGAGATCACTTTTGTTTTCAGCGGCGTGCTGAAAAGGGAGTTGCTACCAGAAGAAAGACTGAATTATGACTATGAAACTAATAATACGTATAACTTCTCAGGGAATTCTCCTGTTTTCGTTCCTATACAATCAAAGGTGAGTGTTGTTGAAAAGTGTATTTACTTTGGAAGTCGTTATACGGCGCGATTCGGGAAATATATTAGAGATTCAGTAGATATGAAATAGTAAAGATATGTGACGTTCCACGGAAAAAGGTACCATTGCCCCGGCTGAATATTGAAGCGGCATTAATAATAGGGTAAGCGCCAGCCGCCATAAGGTACCTTTTGCCGTGGAACGTCACATATCTTTACTATTTCATATCTAGTGCATCTCTATTCTATCTATCTTCATTTCCCGAATCGCACCGATACTTTTTAGTAGTTTGTGTAGTTTGTGTAAAATACCAATGTAAGTAATACCCCAGGCACTATAGTGTCCAATACCATTGCTGGCATCTACATGTAACTATTACATTTCAAGAAATTGTACAACACTCTACGATCCGCACACACTAAGATTCAACGTTTGCACGTGGAACAATTTTTATATGTCGCGCAGCTCACGAATGCGGCAGCATATTAGTATGTTGGTTGCCTTAAATTATGCCTGTCACTATGCCGTTTATAATGCTTTCAACTAATCAAATTATTAACTGCACCTAGTTCATTTCCTGCCATTGCAGTAAAACGGTCTTTGGAACTATTTCGGTCAAATTAGTTACGGTTTTCAATAACAGCTCGTTCCATGGACTTCGGAGCAGTATTTTTAGTCCCATGCATTGCTTACCTTTCTTAATCTTCTAAATGTAAGGGTCAGTTGCACCAACCTATAATCCGCGGATTAATTCAGTTAAAAAATTGAATTCAATACGATTATTTTTATATGAAAATAAAATAAGCGTTTCCTTTTTAGGATCATGATATTGAAATTACTCGCGCCTGTCTGTCTGTCCATCTTACACAGTCGATTTTGCTCCGGTACTACTAGACCGGTTCCATTGAAGTTTGGTACACTGTATTCGTAAGTCGGTGACCTAAAGGTGGACGTGTAATGTAAATAAATGAATTTTATACAATGGGGTCACTGCTGTGCTCTTCGAGGAATAGGAATAGAATCGGTGCATGATGATGCTTCCTACCGCGCCTTCCATTAAACTTATTCATCAATGACCTCGTTCAGTTTTAATGACGAATCAATCAACAATGCCATTATCTGTTGCATTTCGGCATTGGGCTTTATAATAGGGCCATATATAAATATATGTGTATTTGTACTGTACTATAATGTCTAATTTGGAAACGCTCTTCAGGCCCCCAGCTAAATAATGCGTTAGAAATGTGCAATTAACATTATTACTAAAGCCGTAAATAGTAAAATTACTTTTGTTTAAGTGTTAGACCTGTAACTTTATTATCAACCCTCGTACGCCTAGAAATGTATACTCTAGGTGCGTGTTAGGTAAAATTAAGATAATGAAAAGGGAAATGTTTCAAAACCTAGTTCCTAATAGCTTTTCGTCTGGGTTTCTTTCTACCACTTACGTAAGTTTTTGGCCTAATGTTCTTAGTTGCTGAACTAACTCTAGCTTAAGCCTCAATAACGCAGTTTCCGTTAATACACAAGTTTTGTTGTAATTTAGAACTATTAGTACGTATAGCTAGCGCTCTATTCTCTCTCATTTGTCGACCTTTTGCCTGAGGAAGTGTCCTCATAACAGATTTGAACATTTTGAACAGCGTGCACTGAGGCCACTCGTTTGCCCCGCCCGCCCCGACTTCACACGGGTTACACAAAACCCCTAACAAATTATACACCTAAACGTCCTAAACCTTCTTCAAGGATCAGGCAATCTATTGATAGGTGAAAACCGTAAGAAAATCCGTTCAGTAGTTTTCGAGTTTACACACAAACAAACAGACGCTGCGGAAGACTTTGTTTTATAAGGTGTAGTGATGACGTCCATATAAGACATCCCGCTCGATCATCCACTAAGTTTGAATGCTATGAGTTTAATATAATTATTTCATGTAGGTACATACTACTTATAGTAGTTAAAAAAAAAGTTTTTTGTATTAAAGCTTTTCTATTTCAATTTCAGACTTGGATTTGGATGGCCTTTCCTCTTTCGTGTTTTTTCCTTGATCTCCTGTGGCGGGTTTTGTCCAGAAACCGAGCGAGAGTGGACATTATACAGGTGAGTCATAAAATAATGTCTACATTGCATATTGTTTGAAACAAGGACCGCGGATGTTAGGGCCATTTACGCGTTCCAGGGTTCGCCAATTATTTCGGGGTTAACCGTTTATACAAGGTTTAACTGTACTGTATAAACGGTAAACTTAGAATTAGTTGGCTAACCCTGGAACGCGCAAGTGGCCCTTAGGTCCACTTGCACCATCCCACTAACCCGGGGTTAAGCGGTTTAACCGTCAACCCAGTGTCAAACTGTACTTGTAACCATGATAACTCCAGGTTTAACCGGTTAACCCCAGGTTAGTATAATGGTGCAAGTGGCCCTTAGCGGGTTAGGGATGTGCGTGAAAGTAGATGGCTTCTTTCCGCACATTTGGCCGTCATTGTACATTTGGTGCTGCCTATCTATGGAAAATCCGGATCTATATCTGAATCCCTAAAGTCTTTTCTCCAATCTTTGCATTCCCTAATATTGTTTGTCATAATGATCAGTTGTCCTAACACTTGTATACCCTAATTTTGGTTTCCCTATTATCTACTGGCCGATTTTTTTTTGTCCTAATATGTTTTTCCCTAATGGCACTTTCCATATTGGGTATTTATCCTAATGTTATGTAGCATAATTCTTTTTTTGCCTAATTATTGTTAGGCCTAAAAATTATATATCCTAACCATCATGTTACCTAATTTTACTTAGCCTATCGTTTCTTGACCTAATACTCGTATGTCCTAATTTAAATTTCCCTCCTAACCTAACCGATGGCAGCACTTCATTTTTGCGAGGATCGCAGTTCTAACCTAACCCACTTTTGTGACAGCAGTTCGTTTTTTCGAGGGTCACAGTTCTAACCTAACCTAACCCACTTTTGTGGCAGCAGTTCGTTTTTTTGAGGGTCACAGTTCTAACCTAACCTAACCCACTTTTGTGGCAGCAGTTCGTTTTTTCGAGGGTCACAGTTCTAACCTAACCTAACCCACTTTTGTGGCAACAGTTCGTTACCATTCATTATGGAAAGTAATTGTTATGATAATTGATCAATAGGAAAAGTAACTGTTATGATAATAGATCATTAGGGCAATAGCCATTAGGTCAAAACAGTTAGAGCATGTTATTTTATGCCAAACATTGTTAGGGATTTCGAAAATATGGTAAAAAACTTTAGCGATTTTGATAGTTATGGTATAAATGCTTAGGTCAAATGATTCTTAGGCTAACCATTACATTATGGAAAATATTCGTTATGACAATTGATCGTTAGGGCATGTGCCCAATAGGACAAACCAGTTAGAGCAAGTGACTTTAGGACAAACGTTGTTAGGGATTCAGAATGACACCCGGAAAATCCTAACTCATCCTGCCGTGAAACAATCGCATTTATTTTGCTTATTGCTCGTGTGTAGAATGTCGCCATTCGTCTGAAATGGTTCAGTTTTATAGTTAGACCAAGATAAGTCAGCAACGATTTTGATAGCACACGCAGTGCAAGTGTTGTTTTAAATGTTAAACTTCTTTGAAATTATGACGTAGGTATGTGGGTATAAATAACACTTGCACTGCGTACGCTATCAAAATAATTGCAAACTTTTCGTGGTCCAACTCAACTTTTTGTAAACAACGCATTCGGAATACCTAATATATACATACTTAATATAAATTTATTACCTCCAACTCTTAATAGAGATATGTTTTTATAAATCTGCGGCGCAACATTACGGTACAATTTATCGAGCAATTAATATTCATAAATAACCGTACTACCGTACATAGTCTAAATGAAATTAGTAAATTAATGGTGCTATTGCCGGCATTATTTTGATAAAGTGCCGTTTACACTGGGGGGCAATTCAGAAAGTTTAATCCGCTACAGGTAGACTAGACTAGCTAACACGGGTTTATGTCTAGCCAGCGACTAATAGGCCCACTTGCACCCTTTCACTAACCTGGGGTTAACCGGTTAAACCTGGAGTTACCATGATTACCAGTACAATTTGACACTGGGTTAACGGTTTTACCGCTTAACCTCGGTTTATTGAGATGGGATGGAGTAAGTGTGCCATAGTTTAATTAAACAAGAGTAAATACCTCCTTGAAATAGCTTTATTTTGAGTATTAACTGAAAATGTTATTGCATGTATTAATTATTGTAGAGTATTGTTGAATATTGTAGAGTAAATCATTGGGTTGTTGTTAATTGTAGGTAACGCTATTTTTCTAATAGGTATTTTTGTTTTTTGTCTCTCAACTTTTAGAACCTTCTCAGAGGTCTCACTAGACGGCTCTAATAAAAAATTTACTAAAATGCTTTTATAGTCCGACCGTAAAACGTCTGCAGCGATTTTGATAGCCCACGCAGTGCAAGTGTCATTTTAAACGTCAAACTTCTATGAAATTATGACGTATACATAACACTTACACTGCGCACATAGGTCGGAAATCACGATTTAGGCCGCCAAAAATATTTTATTGCATTTTTGCGCTTTATATACGATTTCGAACTAAGAAAACATATTTTTAGATAATTATAATTATTATTTTTAAATTTATGGCCCTTTTTTCCAAAAAATGCTGGTTTTGCTCCTACTCGCTTGATTATTTTATATATTCATGATATATATTATAGTAAATAAATATGTATTTTCTTTCATTGAATATATAAATGCTGTGGCTATCGGACCGGAATTAACTTGTTCGTGACTATAGATATTATATATTTATTATATTTAACGTAGGTATTCTATATATTTGTTATATTGTTAATTCCAAATTTTATCTTATATTATTTATTTTCGCCCTCTTTTATAATTTGATTGACTTTCCTCTAGTCTATTGTACTCAGTGCTATATTTGTCTACCGTTCTTCTTCAATTCTCATCTACTCAAAGGTTAACTGGAAGAAATCCCTTAAAGGGATAAGTTCGCCTTTGTACTGCCTATCCTGTGCCATAAATTTGTGTTTTGTGTTTTGTACAATAAAGAGTTTATACATACATACATAAATAATAAAATACACATGTATTTATACATATATATTATATTTAGGTATAAGAGTAACATATGTATTACAGAAACTAATAGAAATATACAACGGTTGTTATCTAATATTATTACGATTGATACATTTACTCAAAAAGATTAACATAAATAAATAAAACCCTCGCCACATTTAATCATCATCATATCTTAAAGAAAAATCCGCATCATCGCATGGGTAGCATTGATCATTCTCCGCTCTCGCCTTATGTGGCTCAGCAGAAATCAATAGTTGCATAGTTTCTGACAGAAATAATTTAACTCGAGGTTTCGTTATTTTTCTCGTACTGCTGATAAGCGGATCGGAGGTCAGAAGCAACTTATGGTAAATGTCTTATGGTAATGTAGATTGCAGTATTCTCTAGAAAACTTTCGGGCATGATATGGCCGAAAGTGTTTGTTTCGGGCTTCTGCAGCTTCCTCCGAAAGTTGTCCAAAGGGAACTATTAAGGTTTCAATAATACATATGTAATTCTGCCATGGATCAGTATTTTGTGCATTGTCGGTGTCATCGGATGCCACTCATATAAATTTATATAAAGCTTTGCCGTTTCCAGAGCGTATGAGCGGAGCGTCGGAGCTACTTTCCAACCAAGATTCATTAGATATCAGAAAATTTTCCACAATGCGACGCGACTGATTCAAAATGTGAAATTTTACGCTTCATGTTCTTTTTTTCTTCATCTCCGTCAACTGAGCGCATAAGGAGATAATTTTCCAAAAAGTCCAATTTTTCAGCTATTGACTGAAAATTCTGTTCATTTAACTTATCAGACAGGTATTTTCAAGTCACAACTTTTAAACCAGAGGCATTTGATGAACCTAGAATAACAGAAAAGACATTTTAACGCTAATGAAAAAAAAAACGTAATAATTTGCTATTTCCGAAAAAAAAATTTGAAACTCGATATTTTACAAAGTGCCCAAAAGTGCCCTCCAATTTTTTCATAAAATGTAAAGATATGTTTGATTTATAGAATGACATAAAAAATATCACTGGGACGGGCCCGGAAGTTTAGTATTTTCACAATTGAATATGAAAAAATAACAAAATTTTCATCAAGAAAAGGGTCATGTTTAGTGGGTTATATATATATCATAAAATAAATATTTCTAATTCGACATAATTGAAAATAATAGAAACTTACCTGAATTTTCGATATCCATCACTTTCACTGAGAAATAAACTCCACAAAAATAAATATTGGCTTAGAAATGTTTGCTTCGGATAACAGTGCTAAGAACCGCGCGTGCAACGTATGTGATGACTGAGTTTTGAGAACCTGGTAGATTACCTACGTAACTGATAAGGGTGGTGGTGTGGTGGGATTAATTCCGTGATAGTGTGGTGTTATTCGAGAACTAATTAGTTTTGCGATAAGCCGACTTTTAAAAAGTTGACTTTTGGCGGCCTAAATCGCGATTTCCAACCTATGTGCTGCGTGGGCTATCAAATCCGCTGCAGACTTTGTTTGGTGCGACTATATAAATTATATTTTTCTTTTTGCCTATGTCCGTGGTCTATATAAAATATAGCAGTACGACTTCATATATACAAAGCTAATAAATTACAAAAATAGTGAATACCCCATCTGCAATACCGTTGAGGCATGCAGTGTTTTATAGATTTGTCAGTCTTCTATATTTCAGCATAATTCCTTACTAATTTTGTCAATATTTACTTACTACGTTTGACGGTTACCGTTTTATATAGTCATTTCACCACAAGATAATTATTGGGTTCGAATACTTCATTTGACCTGCGCACTAGTTAGGACATTATTCAGATTATAGCGACTGCCGAAAATATTTGTACCTACCAATAATTCGCTTTGTTCCTAATAGCCCCGCGACATGAAACCAGCAAACTATAGAAGGGGCATTTAAATCAAGTATAATAAAATGTTATTGATTTGATATGCATATGATTCTTCTCTCTGCTTTGCACTTCAATCAGTAAAATAAAGCATTAACCCGAGTGCCACAGAACACACGATCCGAAGTCCAAGGCTTACGCTGACCGCCATAAGTAGGTACTCGTAACATTGGTAAATTAAAACAAATAAATGACGGTCGGTACCAGTGATGAGCGTCAGCCGCGCTAGGAGCGTGTCTTTTAGAAATGCAACGGATAGTTGTTTGGCCGGATACCGGATACCTGATATTCGGTCTGACCATCGGCCGAATATCCGGTATCCGGCCCCCGAATATTCGGCTAACGGAATTATACCTACATTTCGGTTTTTCAGGTGCGCATTCTGCAGGTTTGACCTGTTTCCTAGTGACTGTTCTCGCGGACACATTTCTAGTGGAATCTCAATGGAAATGTTTAAATTGTTTTAAAATAATAAACAAGTACGATTATGACCTTGTCTGTTTCTTAAATCTAATTTGTTTACTCCAAAATCAAGCATTGTTACTATCCGATATCCGGCCGAATAGTAAAATAATGGCCAGATAGGCCGGATACCGGATAGTAACCGAATATCCGGTGCATCTTTAGTGTCTTTCGTAGCCGAGGCGTAAGAGTACCTAATGTCAAATACATATCATATCTACATCAGATATTTAAAATAAAAATGCCACTTCAGGCAGTTATCCCGCCATCAGTCGCAAACGTTCCGCGATTTGGTCCAATAACCGATTAAACTTTGCATAATCCCCAACTACGTAGATCTGAATACATTGTATGGCTTCCGGGACGTGATTTTAAATTGAAATCGCATTAATATTGGATTTTAAAAGCTATGAAAATGAATTAGTCGTGTGACTTTCGATCGATAAAAACGCTTCTGGGACATATATGATAGTTTCCCAGTCATGTACAGAAATACAGAAGTGCCTTGAGCTTTTTATTAAGTATAGATAAGTACGCTCTTCTTGATGTTCTTGTCTTTTTGTTCCTATTTATTTTGTAGACTTGTATATGTAGGTATACATTAAACATAATTTCCCATAATTATCTGAATAGCTTTTATTAAATACCGGCATAAATATATGGCCTAAAAATAAATACCGGCATAATATTGTAAATTGTAAGCATTTATTAATATAATTATCGAGTGGTCTTACAAGAAATACAAACTTTTGGTGCTTGTTGTTCTTACGACATAATTTGCTAGTTGGGTACCTATATGTTGTAACTCGGTAGTCGGTACTACGACTACGGTCTACTCTAATATGTCTGAGGTACAATTTGTCGGAAATACAGACGCCGGTAGGGAATTCCACTTCCTTTTCACAAAGTAAATGTGGACAGTTAATGCTTCGTCGAATAAGAAGCTACTTTGAAGATATGACGGAAATGGCATATACCTATTTTTTTCCCGATAGGTAGGTTTTTGGGAAAAAAGTAGATCGCTTTGTGTATCTTTTGCTGTTTATACATTTGATATCAGTAAGTATATACGAAATTTTGAATTTTATTAATTAATTTTGTTATGATAGGCTGACTCTAGATGTCGTCTACGAAATTAACGCGTGTTTTGGTAAGAAAACTGATATATGGAGTTACCACTCTTTCTTTGCTTATATGACTCTACTGTAGTATGATATTTGAGTAGAATAAATGGAGCATTCCATGAAATTGTCTACCGTTGTCCCGTAAAAACGCGAAGTTTCTAAAGATTTAAAGGTATAAGAGATTCCTTTTCTATGACAAATGGTCAAAAATATGCACAGAAAAATAATCGCCTGCTTTAAATGCCGAGAAAAAAGTCGCAACACAGGAAATAAAATGCGTTTGTACGGGACAGCCCGTGGAATGCTCCAAATTAGTCTTATATTAGCGCCCGTTTTTGATATACGACTCCCAAACAACGAACGTTAACATGGCGCAGTCGGTAGGATACGAACTTGCATTTCCAAGGGGAATCTGATTTCCAACTTTAACACCCAAGTTATAAATGATCTTTTTTATTCCCGAAAATTATGGACAAACGAGCCTAATACTTTCTGACTATACCTAAACTAAACTATATAAATAAGACAAAACCTAAATCTAAACCAGTTAAGATTCAATGTCCACCATACTATGCGAACCGAAAGACACGTTAGAAGCTATCTGTGTACGAATCACATTTGCACAGTTGTTAAAAATATCGGACATATTTTTCCAGGGAATCCTAGTTCACATGTAAACCGTCACTATTTTTAAGTTTTTGTTTAAATGAATGTAACCATGAAATACGTGTTTTTAAATAAATTTTAATCAAATTATTTTCAGGTAACGCACATGGCAGGGCGCACGCTCAGCCTGACCCTGTGTTACGAGGATTTCAGCTGCCGCGCGGGGCAGTACGTCCTGCTGCAGTGTCCGGACATCTCCCGCCTCGAGTGGCACCCGTTTACTGTTGTTAAAGTAAGTACTGAGGAGCCATCTCCCCCATCTGTATAGTTTTAATTAATGCCTAACTTTATCGTATACTTGCAACCCGCCCCGGCTTCGCACTGGTTACACAAAAACATAACAAATTACACACCTAAACCTTCCCCAAGAATCACTCTATTGATAAGTGAAAACCGCATGAAAATCTGATTAGTAGTTTTTGAGTTTATCGCGAGCATACAGACGCAGGTGTAGTGATGTTCCAAGGGCTTTCTAGCACTGATACCCACCTTAAAAATATCTAAGATGTATAATAATTTCGAACATGAACTGAAAAAAATCGCAAATAAAAATAAGCGTTATTATCCAATTTTTATCCTTAAACCAGCAACGTGTAAATAACTATTTTTTTTTTCATTTCTCCTGTCGAGGATAAATACGCCGAAGAATTATTGTTTTTAAAAATCATATAACATTTTAAAAATGATTTTTGTTTCAGGTTCCTACATCTAGTCAAAGAAATTTTATTGTTTGGATAAGAGTGAAGGGTGATTGGACTGAGGCACTAGAGATGCTACTGTTGCAGAACGGACCAAACAATCTCAGGTGAGTCTTATCGCAACTACATAAAGTGCATTGCATTAATTTATGAACTTATGTTGGTATTTCTGGACTCTAATCTTCTAAAGCTCTCTCTCACCTCGGCCGTTCAACTCACACTCCTATTGCAGTATCCTAGTGGACGGGCCGTTCTCGTCGCCGATGGAAGCGGCCCGGAGCCAGCGCGTGGCGGTGTGCGTGGCGGCGGGTGTCGGCGTCACTCCCTTCGTGTCGCTTTTGCATCACATGCTGCTGTAAGATTCATAACTGTTGTAAACTCTATAAAGAGTGTCGCAACTGGCGACCGATATCGTGTGAGAGATTCACGGCTCGATTCGGGAAATGAATAAGAGATGCACTAGATATGAAATAGTTAAGATATGTGACGTTCCTCGGCAAAAGGTACCTTATGGCGGCTGGCACCGCGATTCGGGAAATTAATTAGAAATTCACTAGATATGAAATAGTAAAGTTATGTGACGTTCCACGGCAAAAGGTACCTTATGGCGGCTGGCGCTTACGTCGCTTAGCGCCACAATAATATTGGAGCGACGTTAATAATCGTAAGCGCCAACCGCCATAAGGTAGGTACCTTTATCCGTGGGACGTCACATATCTTTACTATATCGTATCTAGTTAATCTCTAATTCACTTTCCGAATCGCGCCGTCAGGCATGCTTTATATTTTGCGGAACCATCTATTACGCTATAAAGTCCCAAGTTTGTGTAATCAAAGAAACCTTTAAGTTGTACTACAGGTACTCTCACGAAACATTTACCTACTCAACTAAGGTAAACGTACTGGTGTTCGACGCGGTCCCATCCCAGTACATGTCATCTTGAAACTTAAGTCATTGTCAATAGAGGTGACAGGAATCACAGGAAGGTGTCACCTATTGGTCATTAGCATGTCGAGCACTAGTACGTTTACCTTATAAGTACCGTAGTACCTATTTACTTTTGGCTACAAATATAATGACCACCAAAAAATACTTTGGTACCCTAAATAAAAAAATCATGCTTACCAAAAAAAATTACTGAACACCAAAAAAATAAGGCCTAAAATTACAAATGTACCACCATTTTAATTACGACTGCACTTCAAATTGTATTCGAATACCAAATATATTGAATGATTACCAAAAATCATTAATGATCACCAAATCTTGAAGACCAAATAAATGCGATATTTTCACCTAAATAAACCACTATGATACCAAAAAATTTATACATATTACCAAATAAAGTAAAATGATGCCAAAATTACTAGCCCCTCCCGCTCAACCCCCGTACCCCGCACCGCATAACTTAGGTAGGCATACTGAAATGCTACTAGAAAAGTATGTTAGGTTAGGTTTGTACTGCTATCAGTTAAGTGGGCTAGGTTAACACTGCGACCCTTACAGAAACGAATTGCTACTAGAAAAGTGGGTTAGGTTAGGTTTAAACTGCGACCCTTACAGAAAAGAAATGCTACTAGAAAAGTGGGTTAGGTTAGGTTTGAACTGCGAACCTTACAGAAACGAAATGCTACTAGAAAAGTGGGTTAGGTTAGGTTTGAACTGCGAACCTTACAGAAACGAAATGCTACTAGAAAAGTGGGTTAGGTTAGGTTTGAATTGTGACCCTTACAGAAACGTAATGCTACTAGAAAAGTGGGTTAGGTTAGGTTTGAACTCCGACCCACACAGAAACGAAATTCTACTAGAAAAGTGGGTTAGGTTAGGTTTGAACTGCGACCCTTCCAGATAAGAAATGCTACTAGAAAAGTGGGTTAGGTTAGGTTTGAACTGCGAACCATACAGTAAACGAAATGTTACTAGAAAAGTGGGTTAGGTTAGGTTTGAACTGCAACCCATACAGAAACGAAATGCTACTAGAAAATTTTGCTTTGCTTTAATAGGATAGCAAGATTTAAAAATTTGGTTATAATTTTACATTAAAATGGAGTTCTAATTTTGGTGGTCATTTACTATTTTTGGGTTTACAATGATTATTTTGGTGTCATTTTATTTAATAGGATAGCACGATGTAAAAATTTGGTTCTCAATTGACATTAAATTGGGGTTTGAAATTTGGTAATTATTTACAATTTTTGGGTTAATAATGATTAATTTGGTGTCATTTCCTTTAATAGGATAGTAAAATGTAATAAAATTGGTAATCATTTCACATTAAAATGGTGTTACAATTTTGGTGATCATTCATTATTTTAGGGCGGTAAAGTAGATTTTTTTGGTATTAAATTTTATTAAATCTGGTGATCAGTTAAATAGCAGCCTTTACTTTTCACGATGTCTGGAGTGAAGGATTCAGTTCTCAATTCGTTGTTTCAGAAACCCAACAAGTCGCTTACCCGGACGAATTCACTTAATATGGATAGTCCGACACGAAAAAGAACTGACATGGCTGACAGAGCTCGCCACCAAAACCCTCACAGAACTCAGAAATGCCAACAAACCTGACCGGCTGCATCTACAACTCTACGTTACAAGTACAGTCCAAAATGTACCAAGTCTTCATACCAATAAAGATCAAATTTCAACACACGTTGTACTCCTCAACGAAAAAAGCTCTCTAACTCGAGTAGTTACTAATGATAAAGCGACTCTTCTCACACCAAATGTAAAGAGACGAGATTATTTACATAATGATACGAAAGACGGAGTGAGTGAAGATTATAGTATAGCGAAAGAGTTTCCCCATTTGGCGTGCAGGGTGAGGAGAGGCAGGCCACATTGGGATCAACTGTTTGATTCCTGGGTGCATCTATATCCAGAGTAAGTTACACTTTAAGAAGTTTCTTTGATTGTTATGTATACTCTTTATGACGTAATAAAATACTTATCGAACATTTTGTTAAATGGGGTTACCTACTTAAATAAATCGCAGTTAGGAAACTGATTGCCCCTTTTACGACTTTAGATCACTGTTCCAAATTCAACTCAAAATTGAATTTTTCGTCGTCGACTTGAAATATTTATTTTATTATAAATCCCTGTCGAAATAAAATGAGAGTCCTCCGGTATGACAAAACAATACTTATGTTATGTTGTATTTGTTTACAGGGATCACCTGAACGTATATTGCTGCGGACCAAAGAAATTAGTGAAATTGTTAAGAAACAAATGTAAACAGATCTCGAGAGGCAATACAAAATTTACATTCGTACATGAAGGATTCTCTTGATAAGTAATGCTTACATTTGTATTGAAATGCTATTAAAATTGTTTAATGAAAGGAGTTTCTTTTTTTCCTATCCAATACAAATCCAAGCCAATATTAAACTTTCCTAATTGCGTACTTATGGAGCAGTTACAAGCTGACCTTGATGAGCTTTTGCCGAGTTATGGTTAATGTCTGTGTAGCATTATGCTAACTGCCTAGTGCATTAAACTTAGTAAAAGTCAAATTAAAACTTTCACTAACTAAAATGGCAAGACAATTTGAATTCAATTCGATTAGATTTCAATTTACAAGTTACAAGGCTTTCAAGATGTTGGGTTCACTTTTAGAGCTGAGCGATGACTTCTTTGCTTACAATTTAAAATATTTGTTTATCGTTGGATTATGGCCGGACGATCCTTGGGCCAAAGCGCATCCAACTCTGTACAAAATGTACGAATATACAACGCACGTAATGTCAATTATTTTCTTGATTGTTACTGGCATCGGGACCTATCAAATAAAGGACGACGTAGTTCTGCTTATGACGAATTTGGACAAGTGTCTGGTAGCATACAATTTTGTCGCAAAAGTGGTTATTTTCGTTGTCAAACGCAGGCAGGTTGAGATTCTGATTTTCGAGATTATTGATTCAGGCGATCAGTTGACAGAAGAGCGTAAAAAGATGATGTTGATGATGATCGTAATTGTAACTGGATTGAGTACATCTATAGTAGGTGCGTTTAGTGCTTTAGCTTTGTATCATAACGAATTATCTGTAGAGGCTTGGATGCCTTTCGATCCGATGGAAAGCAAGATGAATTTGCTGACGGCTTCTCAACTTTTGGCTATTAGCTTTGTGGTCCCGGTGATTTGGAGAGCTATAGCCATGCAAGGCACAGTATGTAGCTTAGTAATGTACTTGTGCGACCAGCTGGTCGAATTGCAAGACAGGATCAGGTCGCTGGAATTCACTTCTACGACTGAAAGAGCCGTGAGAGAGGAATTTAAAGATATTGTAAAAAAACATGTTCGGTTAATGAGGTAAGTTGTTTTATTCAGAATCATGATAAAATAGATAGACAATAACAAACTTTAATAATGGATTATTTTACAGGTACACTCAAGATATGAATAAAATTTTCGAAGAGTATTTCTTGATCCAGAACTTAGCGGTAACTTTAGAATTATGTCTGAATGCTCTGATGGCCACAATGGTACGTACCTAACTACCTATGATAGTGATAGATAAAATATTGGTGTACGGAAAGGCAGGATTACCTCAGCAGGGCTTTATTGACAGCGCAGCGTCGACACAGCGTCGTCTTATAGGACGCAGGCAATACTTCGATTTCAGTCCATATTACTAAACTTTTTATAAAGTTGTATTTATTATATATTTCTTCAATTATTTAATTGTTTCAGGTTGGATTCGAGCAAAAGACTCTGTTGGCTACTTTCTTCGCCTTTTTATGTGTTGCTTTGATGAATGCATACATTTATTGCTATTTGGGTAACGAGATGATCACTCAGGTCGGTACCTATTTTCCTTTCAGTGTATCTGCAATCTGCATAATATAATATAATAATGTAAGGCACAAAAACTTCCGCATCTGTAAATTTATTGTAGAGTGAAAATCTTGCTTTGGCGGCATACGAATCTTCGTGGATATCGTGGCCATTAGACCTGCAGAAAGATTTGGTTATCCTCCTGAGAGTAGCCCAGAAACCGCTGTATATGAGTGCTGGAGGCATGGTCGCCATGTCTATACAGACTTACAGTCAGGTACGTATTACACAACGCAAATAGGTAGGTATTATTACATTTATTACATACTAGACGGGCCCGCAGCTCCGCTCGCGTAAATGAAATAAAGAGTTTGTCTTATGTTTAGTTAAATACCGATATTATTATGTATTGAACCCTGCCAGGGTTTATAACTGTGATAGGGACTTCTTATTTGTAACCGATATTTGGATAACTTACTTCGCAAATTTCTCAAAAAATTATGTGATTTGATAAAATGCAAGATTGTATTTTTTCATCTACGTAGGTATTTATTTAAAACTTGTTTCAACATAAAATTATGGGGTCGCATTTGAATTACGCATTATGGGGAGGGGGGAGGGAGTAGGACCCCTCCCCCCCCGAACCCATCCCGAAAGTTAGGAAATCAATAGTTACCACGAAAATATTTTTTTTTATTTGTTGAGGTTATGTTCAATAATACAACCAAAGCGTACGAAAGGATAACCAATTTTGAATTTTGTATACATATTTTAGAGCTATGTCCGTATACATGTTTTTGAACACTTTGTCCGTATACATGTTTTTGACCACTGTATTTCGTTTTTGACAGCGAGTCAGGTGTGTTGTGAGCGCAACTTCAAACACGTATAAAAAAAAATACGCGTCTCCTAGACACAAATCGGGTGTCATTTGAAAGGGGTGACCAACCCCTATAAAATGCCACCCTTCCCCCCGCCCCTCCCTATAATACGTGATTCAAATGCTAACCCAAAATTATTATTTATTTTTATAAGCCCAATTGCAAACACGTTCATTAGAATGACGAATATGTACGACCACCGCCCATAAATCGCATTTTCATACAAACGTAAATAGTCCCCATTTCCCTGTCTGGATATTGACATTACTTACGACGGCTACGGTGACGCAACGACCGAAAATGAGTCCTGGCTTCCGACACCATATCACGCCATGTTTCCCGGTCTTGCGATAGCTCTCGCCAGTCGCCATGGCCGAGGTTGATCAGATCTTGAGCAACCCTTGAGCTCCAAAATATCTGAGCATGCACTTTAACTACATTATAATTTACATTGTTCAGATATTTGTGAATACCTCAGCCGTTCCGATATATCTGATGGTGACTGTTCAGCAAGAAGAAAAAATCCTACCTGGTCGAGTCGTATCGTATTACGCGAGAAAACAGTTCCCGAATTGGTTATATCTGTAAAGTCATTAAAGTATAATTATCACACACACATTATTACGGGCACCATCCCTTGAACTGATGGGTTCTCTGACGCATCTCGGCAGCCCGTTCCCCGGACGAATGGCAATGTTTGCCGAAGCCGTGAAAGTCAATCTGAATAATATAACTCTATATAACTCAAAAAGAAATTTAAAACAATAAAATACAAATTATTAACACGATAATCATACGATAATATTCATTTCATGAAGGTGTCTTTATTGATAGAAACAAAGAAATAAATTAACAAACATAATAAAACTTACAAAAACTATAGGTAAAAAATTTGCCCCAGATCGCCGTCAACGGGCAAGGTGCCCAGAAGGCTGGCCGTATTTCCCCGCTGTATAGCGATGCTAATACGCTGGGCGAAATAGTGGCCAGCCCTCTGGTCACCAGAAGCCTCTATTAAGCGCGCCGACAAGTCTTTGTACAGTCGACGCGCACTTGGCCCCCACGGCCCCAAAGTTTCGACACCAAACGCCGCAAATATGTAGCTGCTTCCCAGAGCGGCATATTTGCGGCGCTTGAGGCTTTCGGCTGAGGAAGCCGCAGCGCCAGCAGAATCCTTGGTGCTTGGAACATGGGACGGTGCCAGGGTATCAACGCAGGTAGCGTCCCAAACTAGCGGCCGACCCATGCTCCAAGGCACCAGTGTCATTCCGTCGGGCCTCTTGCCGTCATCCCTGGCCAGACCGCTGGGCTCGAGGACTGCAGGTACTTTGGCACTAACAAGAGCCCGACGGAGGACATCATTTATGCTGGCATGGCGGGGGATCCTGCCAGCGCTTCGAACACATGAGAGGCCATGGTGGCCAAGAATGTCCACCGTGGTGCCACATTGACAGCGATGTGGCTGATTGGTAGATGCCCCTAAACGTAAGCTAGCTGCTAGGCGGAAGGTAGTGTTGTCGAGAAAAGTCCCAATGTTTGGAGAGGGTAGCGCCTGCAGCCACAGACCTGACTCCCACTCTGCAGTCGCAAGGAGACGAGCTCGGTCTATCGAACTAGGTGACGTATCTAAAAGGTTTTTCCGTACTAGTTGACAGAGCGGCTCGTCCCACTGCCTCTGCGAGCAGGGGTTTTCAGGCAGGTCTGTGTTGGGACAGGTTATAGACCAGACGTTCTTGGCCTCGGAGCAGTGCGCGGCCTCCATAGATCCAATAGAAGGACCTAGTATTTTCCCTATAAGGCTTTGAGCACCATGCACCGAGGACAAGAACGCAGGTAAGGATACACAAGAAATTTTGCGGATGCCCAGGCCGCCAAACCTAATGGGTAGGCTAGCCTGGGTCCAAGACCTTTCGTCAAAAGAGATGTTAAAGATGGATGTGAGTGTTTCAACGACCAATGTATCTAATTTTGAGACCAAATTGGGGTGTTTCCAAAGATGGGTTCCGCGAAGAATATACGTGAATTTTGGAACGAAAAGACAATGCTTAATGATGGAATAGGCTGAATGTAGATTAATTTTGGCCAGGCGGTGTGATGTCGCTGTAAAATTTTGAATTTTTGAGTCAACGAAATTTTCAAAGGATTGGTCTAGGACGGGGCAGCCAAGGAGGTGAAGCGATTCTTTGTTTACAATTTTGATGCCAGGGGCGAGTTGTCTACAAAGGTTGATTGTATTGTCCTTGTCCGGACAGGAATCTGTAATAAAAAGTTCGCACTTTGAAAAATTTAGTGAGAGGCCAATTTCTTTCAGGTCTATGTTAATTTTTTTTAAATCCTCGAGGACGGAAGTCGCTACGCCGCCGAGGGTCCCGTCATCTAAATACCATATGTTCAATTTAGAATTTAGTTCCTTAATTAAAGGATGTATAGCGAGGCTAAAAATTGCCGGGCCGAGCGGGTCGCCTTGTTGACAGCCTACAGAGGATGCCAGAACGTTACTATTATATAATAATTTTGTAGGCGAATTATAGCATTGCCAAAGGAATTTATAAATCAAAGGAATTTTGTCTTTTATTTGGGTCAACAAGGCGCCCCGGTCTACGGAATTGAAGGCATTGCAAACATCCACCTTCAGCAGGACCTCTCCTGCATTATGCTCAAGAAATGTTCGCACAGCATGCACGGCAGCTTCACATCCACTTTTTGAGCCAAACCCCAGTTGGATAGGCTGAAGTTCTGGGGTGAGCTTGGAAAGGATGGAGCGGCAGGCAATTTTGGCGGCAAGACGTCGGAGCGTGGTGCCAACTGCAATGGGACGGATGCCTCCATCTTTTTTTGTTAAAGCACAAAGGTTAGCTCCATACAGGACGTCCCTGATATCGTCCGGGACCTGACCGGCCAGCATGATATTCACAAGACACGTCAGGTCTTTTAAGAGAATTTCCCCAGGTTCACCACACCCGCTGCACAGGAGATCTTTCAGGTGCTGAGGAGTCAGGCCATCCAGACCTCCCGCAGAGCCATTGGGGAAAGATAATACGGCTCCAAGGACATCCTGTGTGGTAGCAGTAAGGTTTGGATCACCAGGCAGTGGGGGATCAGGCAGGCAAAGGTTTGTAGCTGGAGGTGGATGCTTGCTCATTTCATTGATATGTCATAAATGGCATTTTAAGTCACTCGTATGGGCTATGGACTATGGGCTAAGGTTGAGGTTGACAGCACTTTTTATTTCACTTCGGGTAAAAAATCTCAGAAATACCTGTATACCAACATGACAAACATAATTTAGGTTACTTTAACTTACGGATTTTTTGGTCTAATCTATAGCCCCGCCAAACGAAAGCAACCGAGAGTTGCCGAGAGATGGCCGAATAAAATTATTTTGAAAATTTCATTTGCTTATTGTAAATTAAATACGCATCGAAAGCGATAAATTTTATGTTCTAGTTCTATTCTCATATTTAGATAATAGATTGGAACAGTTTTTTCTTATCATACGTGCGTCGTATTCGAGAAACGTGTCAAAAACTTTTTTAGAATTTTGTAAGGCGCCATCTCGCTTCTTCTCTCGTTTTTTATCCCGTTCTGGTTTTTCAATTTTATATAAGTTAATGTGAAGTTCATAAGTAACGTCATCCACTTATTACCACCCTTGTGGTTTTATTTGCGTTTGCAAACTGTTTTGATTTCAGTTTTGTAATTAGTAGGTGAAAAAACCGAAAAAGTATTATAATTCCGGTAATAGGTACGATTTGTATTTCTTTTTCAGACGCTGTACAACGGATACTCTATTTTTGCTGTGTTAAATGACGTTGTCGCTTAAGCGAATATAATAATATGTGCTTTCCAACAGATCGCGCATATGAACCCATCTCTAATGGATAGCCACAATATGAACATGTCTTTGCTTTTAATGTAGTTGCAATTAGGTATGATTAAATGTACAGATCACTTTCTGTTGTATACGATCACTTAAAAATAAAAATAAACCAGTTAAAAGGAAATATAATAAAAAATAGCATACCACACGATACACGACAGGTTACACGATAGGTGGTGTTTTATGTTTATATTTTATTCCTCCCATCTTAACTCTTTCCAAGTTGCATTCATTTGACGACCGGTCTGGCCTAGTAGATAGTGACCCTGCCTGCGAAGCCGATGGTCCTGGGTTCGAATCCCAGTAAGGGCATTTATTTGTATGATGATACAGATATTTGTTCCTGAGTCATGGGTGTTTTCTATGACAGCGTTTTACACAAAAATAAAACGCTAATTAAATAACTTACCCTATTCGGAACCTAATAATAATATTGAGAGTGGCAACACTGTTGTCGGTCGTATTGTCCTTTTCTAGCATATACGTCCCTCTCTCTCCCACACTCCCACCACAGCAGTTTGCTTTTTGGCGGTTGTCGCAAAAACAAATTTCCAACTCATTGTCTCAAAATTATACATATTTACACCAGGCAGGATTAAAACTTTAGGTTCCGAATAGGGTAAGTTATTTAATTAGCGTTTTATTTTTGTGTAAAACGCTGTCATTAAACAACTGTACCGCTATTCGGAACCTAATAATAATATTGAGACGTGTTTGTTATCGCCTGGTGGTGGGATGACGCCAAGCCAATGTGATTATACATGTACTTATTATGTATATGTAATATTATTATATTATGAGTGTTTAATTAATTATGCAGTACACCCTTTATTTTAACACCTGTGAGGAGAGAGGTATTTAGTAAAGCATACAATTTGATATTCCATTATATTATGATACTAACTTAACATTTTATATACGTACTTAATGTACTTATAAATGTTCAAAAAGAATAAGTGAGTCACCACAAGGGTGCTATACTTAATTACTTAAATGTATGTGAAAACTAGGTAAAAGAAGATGTGATAAGTCAGTCTACTCTTCAAGGAGCATACACATCTGTTATAAGGAGTAATGTAATTCAAGTATGAAAAGATAAAAATAATAAAGTACTAGAGTAGTTTTTATTTATAAGTCGCAATTATTATCAAATTTGATAATAATTATCTATAATAGTAAGGTAAGCAGTTGCAGGGATATAACAAGGACAGGACATTTCTTATTTCCAGAATCCCTCGGGATTAAGTAGACGAATATTTTAATTATTCGTTAGATCACTATCACCACAAACAGAGTTAATAAAATTAGGTACTTATTGAAATGTCATAGGGAATCACTAAATTTATTTAATGACTGTAAGCCATATACTTGGTTATAGGTTATAGTTATAGCTATAAAATGCATTTAACCCTTTTAAACGCTTTACTAACGAGAACGCAAGTCAGTGTACATAAATAAACCTTGCTTAAAATTGTGAAGGTTACTATGAGAGCTTAAGCCACAACACTCATGTGTTCACTGCGCTGTGGCACTAGTTATGACGCTTTGTGGTGTTCTTGTGTAGAATTGCTACAGAACTTTATCAATAATATTTGCAGAGTCATTCTAATTAAATTCATGTTTAGCTATCATAACCTTAATTTTACTCAAAAATTTGTATATATGTAGTAAGAGTAGTTTCTTAGTGGTTTACTTTATTTGGTGCCTACTGGTAGACATAAGCCTTAAAACTTTATTGGTTCTGACCGCTAAAGTGGCTAATTTTCTGTAAACTATTCATAGACATTGCTTAATTCTGAATATTCAGTTTTCTCTATTCAGTGTGTAAATTATAAGGAATCAGATACTTAATTCGAAACCCTAGCTCATCGCATAGGTGCTTTTAACCGAAATACAAATTTATGTGCTTATTTCGTGATTTTACATTATTTGCTGTGGGAAACCAGGGGGTTCCCTATTACCATTTGCCGGGCGCCTGTGGCCCCAAAGCCAACAGCGCAGAGGCCCTTTAAGAGGGAGCTATTTTATCCAATGCTAGAATCAACACTTTGTCGAATCTATTAGATATTTAGGTATACTTATCCTCCTTATGAACTAAGGATAATTGTTACTTGTTTATATTTCAATAATAGCAAGATTGTAAATTATTTTATATTCTGAAATATAAAATTACTTAATTTGGGCCAGTGTACTTTTGTATACTATATCTCTGGCCTACTACCTACTATAGGTTAGTCTAATAACATCCCGCCTCCTGGGAGGCAATATACAGAGTTCTTGGATATATATTCACGATATCGCTAAGTGTGTGGACCTAGTTTTCCGACACTTGACTGCATGAAATTATTGTGTACATTTTTTACAGGTCTCGAGCAAGAAGGGTACCTATATATAGGTTGAGGTCCTTAACTTGTGGATTTGGTAATAGGAGCAAGACACAGACGGGGTGTAAATTAATTGATCCACCATGTTTCAAGAGGTTCATGTGCATTGATGCCTTCAAGTTACACTGTACAGACAGACTATATAACTCTTTTGCAGAGTTTTGCTAACATATTATAATAAATGACTGCATTTGTTTGGGTGTACTTGTTCCACGACAAAAACATATTTATATATATTACAATGTATTTTTGAAAAGTACTCGCCTTTCAAAATAGCTTCGCCTTTTCGCAAGGCTTGCTGCTGTTTCACATTGTGCAAAGCAAACAGTATCGCAATGCTATAATTTTGTATAATTTGAGAACTAGAGGGTCATGCCCTAGACGTGACCGCCCAGAAGTTATACTAGAATCGTTCGTGCAAACCATTAATTCACTGTTTATTAAAAACCTTATGACTGGGTACATTACATTCTACGGTGGGTACATTTGTTAAACGTATAGTATCAAACTATGACGAATAATGAAAAGTGAATTAAGTGATAACAATATTTGGTCCGTGCATAGAAGCACGTGCCCTTGAGATTAGTGCATGGGTAGTTTAAAATAAACTTAATCTGTGCATAGGAGCACTTACGATCAAGGTGATTCGAATCCTCAAGGTTCACAAGGCAGACATAAGGGTGTAAAATAAAGCATTCATAAACGCCCAGTTTGGTCAGTTTTGTATATTTTTATTTCCAACATGCTTGTGCAGCACATGACAATTTTCCTATACCATGCCAGTCAGGGATATAATAATTAAATAGGTAACCTTGGTTATGTCGTGTACCTACATAGGTAGGTACTCGTAAAAATGTTAACTGAAAGACTAGTGCTCTCGAGGCAAATATAATTTATATTAATTTCGAGTCTGTCATAGCAGGCATAGACTTCAAAGGTTTTTACATATTCATAGGGCCGCTAAACGGAACCCTTTGTACACCTTGAGCAGGCTGTTTGTGCTCTTGTAATTTTATTTTCACACCATGAGTGATATTAAACATAGCTTATTTCAGAATTGAACCGTAAGCTATGTTGTGTCGTGAGCTTAAGTGAGCCTGATTTAATTAGAGTCCACAGATTATCTGGACCTTTGAGGATTGACCACACCTTATTCTAAATATCAATATTCTGCCTGGGCTTATGGTCGAATTTAGGTGACTAAATCTCTTAGTATTATCCATGCCACCCACGTTATGAGGCTTAGCGTCTCCAGACCACAATTTTATATTAGGGTGCAAAGATTTTTTCATCTTTAAAATACAAATGAGTCGAGATAGGCCTGGAATCTTAGGTTATTTTATACCTATTATATTATAATTTTAGAAATGTTAATTAGTCCAATTTTGGGTTTAGCCAATAGGGTGTCCGGGACCCTTAAAATAAACAAAAACAAAAATACACAAAAATGAAACCTCGAATAACGAAGCCTATTTCGACTGATTTTTACCCAGAACATTATTTTGTTAGAACCCTTTTCACTTGTCCTTTGTCCAAAAGGATGTATTTACATATTCATCTTTGTTATATTTTTATGATTGTGGCCTACTCGCTCGCCTGTGTTATGACCATATCATTTAATTTCTGACATGCCTTGCGCAGGCTTATATTTATAGGTTGTAATATCATCATCAATAACTTGATATCAGTTTGTGAATGAATCAAAGATTCTTTGGCACACCTTACGCAGGTGGAAATATGGCAGCCTTGCGCAGGCTTAAATAGGTACACAACATATTGGTTTCATCACAAATAACTTGACGTTAGTTTGTGCCTGCATAAAAGATCCTCTTAGGCACACCTTACGCAGATGGAACCATAACAGACATAGCTTAAGAATATCATTCAAATGAAGTTTATGGGTAATATTCCCTTAGTTGAGAGTTCTTCGCTCGACAAGGGGAAAGGATTTACTTTAATAGGCACTTTTAGAAAGTGTCATTCACGGTGACGAGATTTGCCATAACTAAACTTTAACTCTACAGTTAGCGAATATAATTTGAAATTATGAAGCAAACCATGCGTCTTCGTCAATGAATTAATCTAAACATTCCCATATCGTTAATGCCCTTTCAAGTCACAGGCTTCCGATTTTATTTAAAACGTTTACAAGTGTAGGTACTATTTATGTAGGTAGGTAGGTAGGCTTAAAGATGTATGTACCTATAGTTACATATATAATGAATAATCAAGTTATTCAAATCCAAAATAATACAAGCACATATAGCAACTACATGCAAGAGTTCTTTTAAGCTGTTAGTACCTGTTATTTTTTTAAAGAGATACCTATCTACCTACATTTTTACCATCTTTTTTTTTTTTTTTTTAAATCAAAGATCTAGTTGGAGAGATATAAATTGGTAGATAAGGAGTGAAATACTTAAGGATTTCCATGTCATTCTTGCGCAGAGCCATGCTAATCTCTCTCTTTATCTAGTCAGACTTAAGTTTACGTACTGCCGAAGTACTCACTTTCCACAAAAATAAATGCAATGCTTGCGATGTAGGTTTGTTCGTTACCTTGTGTCCCTCAGAGCGGAAATAGAAGCCCCGCGAAGCGGGGCTTCGTCGACTCCTAAGCGGGTACACGTTATTTATCAGCAAGTATATTACCAAAAAAAATATTTTGTAATATTATATTTAACCCGGAACGGGATAAACCGACAAGTTGCTAATAGATACTTGGACAGATAAACCCTACACGTCTATAAGCTTCTACCTTAATACGTAGGTTCTACGTAACACGTATTAACTATCCGATCCTTTCGTATTCGAAAACACAAATCACTTGAAAACTGAAGGGTATGCCTCCACACATCACCATTTAGTTAAGTGTTATACCTAATTTCAACCGTTATTATAGACACACAAAGATTTAAAGTAATAAGTAATAAGACTCAGAAGAGACTTAATGTAGGTATAATATTAATTAAATTCTAATGGTGACAAGTGCACGCTTTACCAGCTCGATGTGTTTTCTAACATTATGTGTTTTAGTATTTTCATTAGCATAGCCACGGTGCGCGCAGGCAGCCTTTGAAAACTTACACATTACTATTCCGGATCGTTTTTATTTGCTAGATAGTTTAACGGACACTAAATTTAAATATTTATTTCGAACGGCAAAAGCCGTTAGAAACTGTTTTTCAATATAGTCAGCTAAACTGAGGTACAAATTCAAAAACTCACCAGCAGTTTAGCTTCACGACCTTCCAGATGGAAAAACAGCAAGCCAATGAGTTGGAAATTTGTTTTTGCGACAACCGCCAAAAAGCAAACTGCTGTGGTGGGAGTGTGGGAGAGAGAGGGACGTATATGCTAGAAAAGGACAATACGACCGACAACAGTGTTGCCACTCTCAATATTATTATTAGGTTCCGAATAGCGGTACAGTTGTTTAATGTACCTATTTAAGTATTTGTATATTATATATATCGTTGTCTGAGTACCCCACAACACAAGCCTTCTTGAGCTTACTGTGGACTTAGTCAATCTGTGTAAGAATGTCCTATAATATTTAATAATAATAATATTCGATAATCTAAATGAGTCTTAACATCTTACCCAACCACCTCAGTTAAACAGTAGACGTATAGGTATCTACATGTTACCTATATGTATAGTAGATTGTTAACCAAGGGATGAAAGGCACTAATTTCTGCCGAGTAGCCTAAGCAAATTAGAAAATTCTGCGGAAAAAATCAGTGTAGTTTTGAAATTGGTACAGGCATACCTTGTGGTGTCCAGATAAACATACTAAAAGTCCTCGAGGGTATGTGGTGTGCTGAGGGTGTAGGGGGGGGGGGAGGGGGCGAGGGGGTTGAAGGTACCTTATGGCTCCTCTACACGATGGGCCAACGCCGGCCACTCCAAGGGACGCACCCATGCGGTAGAATGAGATAGCAATATCACTTGATCCCTCTGACGCATTATTGCGTCCCTTGGAGTGGCCGGCGTTGGCCCATCGTGTAGAGGAGCCATTATAATCCGAGGCTGAGGGCCTACCGCGAACCACGTTCGACGTGTTGCCTCTCTGTCGCCCTTGTAAATTCGTACGCCAGTGTGACAGGGAGACAACACATCGAACGCGGTTCGCGGTATGCCCTCTGAAATGATGCCTTTCACCCGAGTTAAACACTCTACTTTTCATTTCGAATACAAGAAAGTACTCGTAAAATGCATGTTTTTTAAAAAACATGACTAAGTATAAAATTTTATAGCTGTGCTATTTTTTGTTTATCGTTTTCTGGTTCGTACCTGGTCCAGCGTATATCGTTGGCTATTCAGTGCGGGAACGCCGCTGGTATTTTGGGGACGTTTGTGCCGGGTACTTACCGGATTAGGATATAGGTTTATGGCTTGTTATTGTGTTGTGTATTTACCAATTTTCTTTTAAATTTGACGATGCGTGTTGCGGATGACATATATGTGAAAGTATACATTTTATTTTGACGAAACCTGAGGTGGATGAGCTATCTGTAATCTGTATGGTGACGAAGCCTGCGCTGTGGATCTGAAGGTATTGTTATTATTATGTTTTTATTTTTGTGGGTTAACAAAAAAAAATCGTACTTGGAACCTAAAATACTCTAGTGCACAAACGTATCATTTTATGTCAAAGGTGTGTCTTTTAGAACAACAATGACCCTCTTGCAGAACATGAGAAATAGTTTAGCTACTATCTTATAATTATAAGACTTGCACTTAGTTTACATCTGTGGTCGCGCTGTGCCAGTACTGTAAAGGTTTACAGTACCAGACTTACTACATAATTTATGTGATTGACTATTGTGTCGGGTAAACTTATTTCAACTTGTTTAAAATTTATCCGAAAATAGGTCACTATGCACCTTTGCACCTACTAACTAAATAGCAAGTAACAACGCAACGATAACGCAACGTTGATTAAGCATCCGTACGGCGTGAAACTCGGCCTAGGTAATGTCAGGACATTGCAAGAACATACATACATACATAGCAGGGTCATTCGGAAGAGCCTTGCACTACGTTTTGCCTGTTCCGACATTCGCGTTGGAAATGGTATCCTTTAATTCAAACTAATTGAAGTTTAATTGTTCAATACGGTTTTAGGTCTTCATCCCCCTCGCATTAAATTTTCATGGAGAAATTTTTCACTTGTTGCACTTGAATCACAAAGACCCTTCTGTATGGAAAGCCACATTTCATGCTCGTATTTATTTTAAACGCCTAAATTATCGTTTTTTATTAGTATTCATGACTGATCAACGATTGACCCCTAGTCTCACTGGTGGTAAAGCGACGACAGGGTCAGATGAAGCTCACCGATTCAGTAATACATCGTGTAATGTTAATAAATTGAACACTCGTAATACGTTAGATTGAATTGTTAGTTTTATTTTATAAAATTGTTGATGTTATTATTTTTGCTTTTATGTAAATTCAATGTTGACGTGTAAAAGTGCCCTTGTGGCCTATTTGCTGAATAAATGTTGATGTTTGATGTTTGACTCTGTTGTTTCCCGACTCGCACTTGCCCAAGTTTATCAATCAGTTGATAGTGTATCAGATAGTAAAAATGCTATACATCTTCCACGCATTCGTTAGTAGTCCGTAAAGCGGCGCGCACGCAGCATGGCGCACGATTTGAACGGCAAGGTCGCGCTTGTGACGGGCGCCGCTAACGGCGTGGGCGCAGGGATCGTGAGGCTGCTGCTGGCTGAAGGAGCGAAGGTATGCCTTTAGGCATTAAGTCCGCCATTTGTACATTTTATTCGTATTTTATGCAATAAAGTTTAAATAAATAAATACCTTTGCTGTTGGGATTAAAAACCCGTGGATGCCATGGATACTAAACTTATTAAGGCCTGTCCAGGTGGGACAATCAAATTTGATTGACGTCATTTTCAGATTTATGGTGGCGGGAGTCGAGCTATCGCTCGAAATTAAAAAAACCGGCCAAGTGAGAGTCGAACTTGCGTTCCAAGGGTTTTGTACATTAAGTCCGACTCACGCTTGACTGCACATTTCTAATAGGTTTTCTTGTCATCTATAGGTAGAGAACTATTTTGTGTATTTTTTTCCAAAATTTTAGACCCAGTAGTTTCGGAGGGGGGAATGGTTATTTTTTGCTATTCTCTTAAATAACTTCTAACCTATGTATTTTAAAATTATAAAAAATACATGTATATTAGAATAGAAGTTCTCAAAATGAGCTCTTTCATTTGATATACATATAACACAATATACAGGGTGTCCCACGGCTATGCCACATGGAGGGAAAGTACCCTAAATATTGTAGATGGAACATTTTACTGAAAGAAGACATTATTTTAATTTAAAAAACAATTTAAACTGCATTCATAGATTTTTAAATAATTACATGGTTGAACCGGGAATCGAACCCGCCGCACGAGAAAAAAAAGTCCCCCTGTAGCTTTATCATACCGATCGAAAGGCTTGATCATAAGGATTATTTTTTGCTAAAGAACATAGTGTCAGAAACAAAAGGAAGACCATGAATTTTAACATTTGATGTGAAATTTAGCGAAATAATCAAAAGAGTGCGGCTTTGTATTCAACAGAATGAGACTACATTTTGAGCATTTGATAAATTAAATTGATTAATTTTGAATTAAAAATGTTAAAATTCATGGGCTTCCTTTTATTTCCGACACTATGTTATTTAGCAAAAAATAATCCTTATGATCAAGCCTTTCGATCGGTATGATAAAGCTACAGGGTGATTTTTTTTCTCGTGCGGCGGGTTCGATTCCCGGTTCAACCATGTAATTATTTAAAAATCTATGAATGCAGTTTAAATTGTTTTTTAAATTAAAATAATGTCTTCTTTCAGTAAAATGTTCCATCTACAATATTTAGGGTACTTTCCCTCCATGTGGCATAGCCGTGGGACGCCCTGTATATAGTTAGAATTTTTTTTTAACTTTCTGGCCACCATGTTTAGCATTAATTTGTTTACATTACATGTCCATCTTTGGGTCACTAATTTACATCATCATCATCATCATCTCAGCCATAAGACGTCCACTGCTGAACATAGGCCTCCCCCTTGGATCTCCATACGTGCCGGTTGGAAGCGACCCGGTCGTCTGTCCATCTTGTGGGTGGACGTCCTACGCTGCGCTAATTTACGTATGTGTGCCAAATTTCAACTTAATTGGTCCAGTAGTTTCCGACAAAATAGACTGTGAAAGACAGACGCACGAGTGATCCTATAAGGGTTCCGTTTTTTTTCCTTTTGTTTTCAACTTAATTGGTCCAGTACTTTCCGATAAAATACGCTGTGACAGACGGACAGACAAAAGGGTTCCGTTTTTTTCCTTTTGAGGTACAGAACCCTAAAAATTTGCTTCGAAATTCTCACGTATTGGCACCGAAAATTGGTATTTTTGCATCCGCACCGCATAAGCTTACAATTTTTTTTCATTAATCTTATCACACAAAATGTGTGATCTGTCTATACAATCGAATCAAGTGGGATCTGCGAGCCAATCTCATTATTGCGTTCACACCACATTAATTACCTAAATTATGAAATTAATCAGATTGTGCGAAAGGAACCACACATAATTTTTTATCGTATCCGTTATCTGGTGTAATTATTTTAGATTATTTTAGTTTTTAGATAAATATATTCTTTAGTTTTACAAGTTCCGTTTTGTGTTAGCATAAGTTTAATTTACCTACTTGCTTTTTATTGTAATAAGATGAATGTTAAATATTATAATCAAATTCATTATATTATATTATTACAAGCAAATTCGGAACCGGTATAGATATAATCTCAACATAACATGTTGATGTTATGTTGACATTACCATATTGACCTTGCACTTTGGTCAATCTAAATTTAAAAATTATTCACACAAATCACACAGCACGTCGCCATTCTGGACATCGATGAGACTAGAGGGACTGCGTTCCAAAACGAGTTAAACGCTGAATTTGGCGCCAATAAGAGCAAGTTCTACCAGTGCGACGTGACGAACGACGATCAGCTGTTCGCGGCGTTTCAGTCCGTCGTAGCGGGCCATGGGGGCCTCGACCTGGTAGTCAACAATGCTGGAATCATGAACGATGCCCCGCACGTGTATAAGAAAGAAATTTCGATTAACGTGGTAAGTTCTGAGAGTTGCTCATTGTCGGTAGCTGTAATAAATAGGTATAAACTCAAGCAAGAATTCATAAATAACCAAATAGGCAATGGGAGTCGCATTGGCGTTCCTCAGGAGTCAGGGCTATTACCGCGAAAATCGAAGTTCGCAAATTGCGGGCATCTTTCTCTGTCACTCTTATTACGCCTTCATTGGAGTAAAAGGGAAAGATCCCCGCAATTTGCGGATTTCGGTTTTCGCGGTAGGCCCTCGGGTCCGACCATGATTAACAGTTAAAGGTTTGTGGTTGAATAGAAAGTTGCGTGTGCTTAAAGGCTCCGTCACACAGGTGCGTTTTGCGGGCGGAGCATGAGAGGGGCGCGCCGCTTTTACATATAAAACGCTCACGCCCCGTCCGGAAAACTCGCCTGTGCGGCCTGTGTGACGGAACATTAAATGCTTATTTTATTAAGTTAATATTCAATAGGTGGGAATCGAACTAAACCAAATGATTGAACTAAATCAAATGTTAGTTAGTATTGTTTGGGCATGATAGATCAAATGGTACTCGTACTTCATAGTTTTTTTGCTTACCTACGCTCCAAGAAACTAATGGGTTCGAACCTACGACCACGTAATTCTCACGCTGAAAGCGCCTCTTGCTAATGTCTGTTATTTGCCATTATTCAAATTTATTTACACATTTATATTCCAGACTGCTCTGATCACCAGCACCTTGAAAGCCCTAGAGCTGATGCGTACAGATGAAGGTGGTAAAGGAGGCACCGTTATCAACATAGCTTCTATCGCCGGCCTTTGCCAGTTGTCTGTCATGCCCATATACTGGGCCACCAAGGCGGCTGTTATCCAGTTCAGCAATTGTATAGGTGTATGTATTTTTTTTATACAAGTGACGTTTTTTTTAGAAACCGGGTAACTGAAAAGGCTTCCTCATACTGTTGGCTTTTGATCCGCTACCACCTACTTAGGGACGGGGCCGCGGTGCAATGGCCTAAGGCACTCGTCTCCGCAGCTGAGTAACGAAACCATAAACTTTTGGAAAACAAGCCAGCAGGTATAGTCACCAGTCAACAGTCGAGAATTCTGTCTTCCTAGTAGAAGACCGAATTCTGGACTGTTGCTGATGCTGCATTTGATGATGCCTATTGCAACATGACAATCAGGAATGAGATTAATAAGAGACATCCTCTCCAAATGTGTAGTCTCTGTTCTCAATTTATCTACTCTTCTTCGTTTATTAGTATTTTCTCGATCCAACTTATTTTTCAATTCCCTGCAAATATTTTAGGTTAACTTCTTCTTCTTCAAACTTTATATAAAAATAATTTCAGAAAGAGGATTACTACGAGAAGACTGGCGTTCGCGTCCTAGCAATGTGTTTTGGAGCCACCGACACTAGTCTCATCAGCGGTCAGAAGCTGGGTTCACTGGACAAGAACATGGCCGGCGAAAACATCTCCAGCTTAATTCATGACACCCATCATATACAACGGTACGTACTCTTAAGCACTTACCATGCAGTGGCGGATTTGCAGTCTTTGCCGCCCTAGGCCCAAGCCTTGTAGCCGCCCCTTTCTCAGCATCAGCACCCATCATATTGACTACATTTAGATCAGACAACGAAAAGATATATTATGGAGGGAAATGCTTGGGACACATTTTTACTTAGTAACTTTTTTGGACTCGTTAGGAGGTGAACATATCACCTTTGGGGGGTTTGGTTTGAAGGTCACATTTTTCGGTTTATCGCTTATTATATCTCAGAAACTATACTTCCTTGTGACATGATCATAGGAACATAGGTTTTACGAACAAAATAAGCAAATACTTATTCATTTTAAGTGACAGTTTTACCAATAACATTGACTTTATGTACCTACAAAACCATTCAAAAAATCTAAAAAAGAAACATAAGAAAAACATTTTTTTTGCCTAATTTCTTAGTTAATCAAGAAATTAGGCAAAAAAAAATGTTTTTCTTTAAACTATTTATCCTAAAATTATAAAAAAAATATTTGAGATTCTTACAATGAGCTCTTTGATTTGATATGTAACACGATATAGTTTAAAAAACTTTATTTTTAAATTTTCTCATTTACCCCCCAAATGAAAAATGGCCTCCATATTTAAAATTCATTTAAATAAATGTCCGTTATACGTCCATCTTTGGGTCACCAACTTACATATGTGTGCCAAATTTCAACTTAATTGGTCCAGCAGTTACGGAGAAAATAGGCTGGGACAGACGGACAGCCAGACGCACGAGTATAAGGGTTCCGTTTTTTCCTTTTGAGGTACGGAACCCTATAAACGGGGAACAAGGCGCGAAGGCGTCAACAATATGCGAAATCGACGCCACACTCGGCTTCGCGCCGCGGTTCGCGCACAAGTGTGGAGGGCCCTCCAGATATCGTAAAAATTGTAGCTTGTAGCAAATTTAACCAACTTTCATTTTATATAATGACATATCGTCTCTTCCCCCGGCTCAAGGGCTACGGCCGGGGACTTTTCATATGTTCACCTCCTAGATAGTCCAAATAATGTTAGGTACAAAGTCAAAAATTGTGTTTAAAGCATTTCCCTCTATAGGTACCTTTTTTTTGAGAATTCGTTGCCTGGCTTAATTTTGTGTTATTTTTTGTTATCATCAGCGATTTTTTTTTCATAATTTGCCGCCCCTAATATCTCGCCGCCCTAGGCCCGGGCCTACTGTGCCTTATGGGAAATCCGCCACTGGCACTTACTAACCGAACCTATTGTGAGTTCCTAAAAGAATGTTGAAGAAAAACTGTGGGCTATCCTACCGAAACCACACAGCGCGTGACATTTAGGCGTGTTCCAAGGTATGACGATGGAGGATGTAGGTATGTCCTATCAACGACGAGCGGTACAGAGCAACCGTGGGCATCATGCCTAATGGCTCCTCTACACGATGGGCCAGCGGCGGCCACTCCAAGGGACGCATTTATGCGTTCTAGGGAGCAAGTGATATTGCTATCTCATTCTACCGCATGGCTGCGTCCCTTCGAGTGGCCGGCGCTGGACCATCGTGTAGAGGAGCCATAACAATTCATTTGAACATTCTGAACTGAGCACAAACCATAAATTATACGAGCAGTAGAATAGAAATCGAAGACAGTCTCTTCTTAGAATCTGAGATTCAATATTGCTCGTCAGGTTAGAGATAGTTGAAAACTCGCAAAACGTGAAGTGCAGAGTCAAAGGGTCCAAGCTAGTATCTAGAGCCCCTGCTCTTTATTGAGCATAATGAGCATTTTGGATACCAGCGCGGAAGGAGACGAATCTAATCTGACTAGATGGCTGTCCCGGAATCAAGGACATTTAACCAATTCGATACCCATACGATACCTAATTATATGGGAGCGAACGAAAACACCGGCATTCACAAAGAGCATTTACTGACAACTACATAGAAAATAAAATGTAAAATAAAAACAATATAATAAAATGACAAAAGGTATAAAAAATATAAATACTATATAAAACCTTATTAGGTTATTAGTACTCGACAATGACTTTGAATAAAATAATCTATCTAATTCTATCACAGTTACATTACATATCATAATACGAATGAAAACTTGCTTTAGGCCAGGGTGTGTTAAATGATAACGATTGGCCTTCGTAGGTGTGATCCGTACTGAAAGCGACACCGGTTATTGACATACATACATATTTATAATCACGTCTATTTCCTGGAGGGGAAGGCATGCAGAGACCACGGATTTCCACTTGCTACGATCCTGATATACCTCTTTCGCTTCCTTCACTTTCATAACATTCTTCATACACGCTCGCCGGTTTAGGGTGCTCTTGACCTGGCCTTTCTTCAGGATTTCCCCAATCTGATCAGAAAATGTCCGCCGAGGTCTACCCCTTCCACTTCTTCCTTATACACTCTCCTTGTTAGCCTTCTTTCACTCATTCTTTCCACGTGTCCAAACCATCTCAACATACCTTTCTCAATTTTTGTCACTACATCTACTTTCAGTCCACACTTTTCTCCGTTTATTGAATTTGCCCAATATCTGTTTACAGCATGGAATCAGCAGCTCAGGGTGTGATCGAAGCGTACAAGAAAGGCTCCAGTGGAAGCACCTGGCTCGTAACCCGGGACCTCCCTGCCATGGACATTACTGACAACGTCAATAGGGCTTATGAGATCTTGGGCGAACATATTTGACCGCATGTACAGTCGACGTCAAAGATAAATTTACAGCCAAAGTAACAAAAAAATGTTTACACGACCTAAATGCTATGACAATAAAGTCGTGTAAATAATTTTTTGTAACGTTAGTCGTAAAGATCTCTTTGACGTCGACTGTACATGTGGATAGGCAACCAAACTCAGTGAGGATAAGGCCTGAGTTACACTTGTAAGTTTTACTTACGTAAGTAGGGACACGGCTATACTACAGAATGAGAGATGAATATCGTTATCTCATTCTAACAAATAGCTTTGTCCCTACTTACGTAAGTAAAACTTACAAGTGTAACTGAGGCCTAATAAATCCTATTTAAAAATCGGGAAAGTTGAAAGCGGCACACGGATGTTACAAGGTTTTATATTAGTGTATACTTAATCATGTAAAGTTTTAGTTTTATTTTTGGTTGAAATTAATTTCGGTAAATAAACTCAATTCGTTGTTTTATTTTATTACCATAACGAAGATTCAGAGTTATATTATCCTCTATTTGTTTCACCATACCTACTCGGCATGTAAAACGTAGGTACAGTCAACAGTGGCGAGGTGTTCAAAATTACCTTGATAGAGTCTGTGCGGAAAGAGAAGAGTCGTGGAATGTATGGGGCTCAATACATTCCACAACTCTTCTCTTTCCGCACAGACTCTACGCTCTTATTCTCATTTGGCCCGCTTAGCAACTTCTGCTGCTGACTTTACTTTTTGGTAACAAAACAAAACTTAACGAGCTGGGGTACCACTAATAGCACGGTTCTGATTTTTCATTAACCGGAAGACCGGATAGCACGATCTAGCGTACAATACCTAGGTAACTTTATTGAAAATCGTAAAAGCAAAACAAAAATCCTTTAAAACATATTTTATTTAAATGACCTAGGTATATTTACAAAATATTTACAAATAAATTGCAAAACTTAGGCATAATAATAATTACAAATTAAAATAGCAGTCCATCATATAAATAACTCAGCTAACGCTGGAAAAAATACATTTCTAAGAGCACACATTAAATATTTTAAATACAGTCGTACTTCAGCCTCATCTACACCTACAATCATAGACAAATAAACGTTCGGAAATATTGTGAAAAAACTAAAAGATTGTGAGAAAAATATACGGTTTCAGCCATATAATCATTTCCCTATAAGCGGGGGCGTATTTAGAAATTTGGCGCTCCGGGCCAATACGTTCCGCCGCCATAGAAGTCAAGGAAGAAAAACAAAATGCCAGGTGCGGCAGGGGCAGCTTACGCCGCCCCTGGCGGATTGGCGCCCCGGGCCATGGCCCGGATGGCCCTAGGGTAAATACGCCCCTGCCTATAAGGCACCACGCCATGCAGCGCCATTTTGTTCAGCTGCAAAAACCACGGCACAAAGTATTATTGGGTCATTATCAAAAAATATATGTGGTCTAATTGCCGCAACCCATAGTGTATGAAAAGAAACGTGGCAATTAGACGCAACCGCCGACATATTTCTCAAAGAATGACCCTATTCAACCGAATAAGCACATTTATTGTTCATTTGTCTATAAAACAGTCTAGTATAGTCTGTCGATTCGTAGCAGGCCCCGAACTGCTAATCCTTTGTCTATTGTTAAGTAAAACCGCACGTGCTACTTACCTGCAAAAAAGGGTCTTAATTTTCTAATTGGCACCTGAGCACGGGCTAGTCCAACGCTCAAAAAAACATTGTAGGTGCGCTCTTCGATAACGCGCCTTTGTTACGCATCTGGATGACACATTTTAGACTGGTTCGCCACGCGAGCACTCGGTAACCGTAGAGAATTATACGACCCTTTTTTACAGGTAGAGGCACGTGCGGTTTTACTTAACAATAGATAAAGGATTAGCCGCTCGGGGCCAGTTACAAATCGAAAGACACCAAAAATCATGGCATGCTTACACTAAAACAGTCTCTTCTGAACGATGTATAGACACACAGCCAAGAAAAAAAGGAATGCAAAGAACATAATGAGTTTGTCTGTGAACTCCCTTCGTCCGTATTTCTTCAACAGCTTGCTAGATTCTGATATAGATCCCGCTGTGTTCTGAAGCTCTGATTGAGTTCCCTGCAAGTAAGTGTACAATTGGTCACAAAATGTGTCTTTGTTTGTAATGATTGTTGTACTAATCATAAAGTAAGAATGAAATACTTACCTATAGATGAAGGACGAACAAAATACACTCATGGACAAATTTAGAGGAACACAAAAAAAGGTTTAGTTACTGGATTATAGAACCTAAAGTAATTTCAAAATTAGTAAAAAAAAATTTATTTGCGCTCTTTGTCCATGAGTGTATATCGTAAACCGTCTTTATTCGTAATGAAGGTGTGTTGTGAAATGTACTCCTTGCCGAGGTTTATTTAAGGCTGCTCCAGCGAACATCACTAAACATGTACGTGCATAGCGTTGTTATAGTCACACACAGGAGCGGCGAGTGGATGGGTATCAGTATGTTATCCACATAAGAGCCTACTATAATACGGACTTGAAAACAATAAATGCACTTACATGTACTGTAGAACTGGATGAAACTAAACTGTCTAGTGTATTCTGGCTTCTTTGTGTTGTGTCAGCTAACTGTCTGCTGATTTGTAGCAGCTGCTCTGTCACACCTTAAAAAAAACATAGAGAATGGTAAGTAGCGGCAGATAAATTAAAACAATTGTCATGCAAATTTATGCTAGTGTTAATAAAAGGAGAAATGAACAGGAATAGTATAACATATTATTATAATAAAATGATTTACTTACATTAGAGAGGAAATGACACATTAATATTTATTTTTAAAACGTGTCAAGTTGCAGTCAATGCAATAGGATGGAGCATAATTGTTATTTATGAATGTGTGTTAGTATAGTAATAGATTGCATTATTTTATTTTATATTCATTGATATTTTCTGTTGGTGTTTAATTTTGTTTTAATAATGTTGCTACACCCTAGTCAGGTCCATGTTGGTACTAACTACTTAATTAAAAGAATATCCTGCAACACCATGGTTGCAAGTAATGATCATGAAAAAAACTAATACAAATAAATGATTATGACTTTAACCTCAGATCAAGGCTAAAGGCAGAAGATTGGGAGGTCAATACGCATGGTCCCAGCGGAGTAAAGAAAAGGTTTGTGAGAGTAAGACATACCTGAAGATTTTTCAAGCAATGCATCACGGTCGACTTTTTTCTTCCTGTTTCTGAGACTAGAGTCGTCTCCTTCTGGTGGCTTTAGCAGCTCCTCCCGCTGAGCCTTCTCTATTGCAAACATGCTGGAGATGTTGGCGTCTTTGAACTCTTTAAGAAGGCTGTAATAAATAAAAATATGTAAAGTTGAGATATGTTAAACAAAAGTGAAATCAAAGAACTCTTTGGAAAGAACACTAAATTACAGAGTTGTTGGAATTTTAAATTTCTGTCAATTAATTAAATTTCAATTCTGCATTCCCGCTATGGAGGTTTGCGAGTCAAAGGGATTAAAAGTACCTTTTTGAATGGATACTTGAAATGTGTTGGTCAACATTTGTATAATCAAAGACTCATTATTATGACACAATGAGATTGAAATAATTCCTGTGAGAACTGATGCATCTTAGAGGAGCACATAGTCTGCTTGGCTACATAATCCCAAGAAATTGTGCAGTTTTTAGAAAAATTACTATTATCAAATCTTTAAATCCTAAGGGGAGAATTAGACTGTGCTAGAACTAAGTTTTTAAAGTATATATTAAATATTGCATAGTTCAACCACCAAAGAAACGCAAGAAAACTGGTCTCAACAGTTTTTGTGCCGCCAAAGTGTTCACTCAAGGTGGTTGCCAAGCAAGTTATGATATATGGGTATGGGTAAGTATAAAAAACATACATAGCCAGTTGTTGCCTCTGGGAAGCCAGTTCCGCAATATATTTATCATCCGAAGCTTCCTTCCCATATAATTCCATATTTTCTATTTCATCCCTCAGTAGATTTATCTTTGCCCGACCCTTTTCATTGAGCTCACTCAACGCCTCCATGGATTCTCTACATTCTAAAATATCCTGAAAATATAAAATAGTTGTACGTAATTAACATTAAAATACACAGGTTTCCAGGCGACTTCTATGTAAAGAAATTGAAGGGTATTAAGCTTTGTGATGTTAATTATTTATTGAGGTAAAGATAATGTAAATATAACTCGTTTCTTACCTGGATTGTAGCTTTGACCTGAAAGTGATATTTGGCCAACTTCTTTACAAAATTTTGAAAAACCACGTCAGGGTTATCTATCTTAGAGAATAGTTTTTGATAACTATCAATGCTGTTTAAATCAGGTTTGATATTCATTTTGTGCATCTCATTAATAAATAATTACTTATCAGTGATTTTAAAGATCATATAAAGCCCAATCGCAGCCCAAAGGTACAAAAATCACACGTCAATCTATTGAACTGTCAACAATATCAACTGTCAAAGTGTCAGTTGTTGTAGGGTAACGTTCCGAATTAATAGCATAAGCCATTCTTAAAAAAGACCATAAAAAGACAAAGCAGTTGTTCTAAACGTAAAGACAACGAGTAAAGTCCAGCTTTTGAAAATAATTCTTCTTTTTCAAACGTTTTTGGGAAGCGTATTGATATAGGGGTATATTCTAACACTATTTTTTTAGTTAATGTTATATACATGAAAAATTAAACAAGGCAAATTTAAAATATTTATTTTATAATAGCGCCAGCTAGTGAAACCCATCTAATATTCTAATAACATAACATAGGCAAATTAGGGTTTAACTTTCATTTGTTTTTCGCCGTTTACTACAATTTATTTTAAATATAAATATGGTGATTTTTGAACGAACCTTCAATATGACGTAATTTTTCTGACAAATACCAAGTAAGTTCTAATGTTATAACAAAACAGATCTTATTCCATTGACAAACAGGCTTTTCTTGCTTGCAGAAGACTACAAGTTGGATGATAACCCAGTCTTGTGAATCACTAGACAAAACGTATAATCTCGTCACACGTCACAAAAGCGGCTTCGGTGAAACCCACGGCACGTACCGAATTACCGGAAAAATCGCGGGAAGTAATTGTGTCGAAATTTCTTAAATAAGCCTCATTCCCTTACGATAGTTCAACAAGTGCTTTTTAGTAGTGCGGATTTAAGTGTTTTTTGTATCCAAAATGAATCCCTACCAGCAAGTAAGTACCTAGTTTTATAAACTTTCTCTTGGCTCTAGTTATTGAAACGAATCTTGTTATGTTTATCACAATGAAGGTCACGTTTAGAAGTGGATTTCGTTATAATTACTTTTTCATTTCATTTCAAGGGCCAAACGGGATATCCTCAGCAGCAGTATATGCATAATATAGGATTTAGCAATGCCGCTCCGCAGTCGTTCGGCAATCCTATGCCTATGCCTGGTATGCCAACCATGGGGTACCCGGCACCACCTTCAGGGTACCCTCAGTCTAACTCTGGATATCCCCAGTCTACTGGGCAACCCGGCTACCCACAATCTAATGCTCAATATCCAACTGCTCAAACCGGATACCCACAACCAGGAGGTTATCCTAGTGCCAATCAGGGATACCCAGGTGCTAACCATGGCCACCAAAATGCCAATCAGGGGTATCCCAGTGCCAATCAAGGGTACCCCAGGGCCCAAGGGTACCCTAGTGCTTACCAAGGCTACACACCAGCCGCCCAAGCACCCCAAGTGCAACAGGGGTACGCTCAAAGCCACTCTCAGCCACAAAGCCACTCTCAGCCACATAGCCAACATGCTTATGGTCAATCAAGCTCTGTACCAACACCAAAGGTATGTTGTTTGTCTTATATTCTTATTGTATCACTCTTTTTCATACTTTCATTAATTTGATGGCTTCTTCTATTTGTGATAAGCAAAACAAGTGCTTTTTATTACTTATTTATTTGCAAGAGCAATGAAAACTGGGTTAACTTTGTCTTATCTTTTATAAATTGCCTTAGAAATAATAATTTTATAATTGAAAACATAAAATATAGTAGGTATTCAAATTGTTTCCATTGCTCTTATCAATTGTTTGTGGTGGAATGTTATCCTGTAATTAATTACACAGATCAATGTATTATTTACTTTTGCTAAATGTAAACATTATTTTTTGGAACAAAATTATTTAATGTGCATTTAAGTTTTACTTCATTCTATCATTGTAACTAACTTTCGCAATATTACACATAAATATTTAATTATACACAATAAGTCTTTATAAAAATACACATTATTTTCTCAAGATTTAACTAATTAATGACTTTTTCTTATCATGTGAAGGGATCATAACTAAATAGTATTAATTAATGACTGCAATTTAATTAAGATGCCACACAAACAATAGCAATTAATATTAACAATAGGCTTCCATTGAGCACTACAAGCTATAACTAGCCACATGTGACTTAAATAACTCTGACTAACATGTACCTACAAGCCAGTGTTGGGCGTAATTAATTACTCGTGTAATTTAATTACTAATTTAATTACATGTAATTGAATTACAATGTAATTGAATTACAAAAAATTTAATTACATGTAATTAAATTTTCTATGTAATTTGCAATTGTAATTACATTAATTAGTAATTAAATTACTCAATTACTCTTCACTTACCTTTTTAATAATATGCAAATATGAACAAATTTACTTGGAGTAATTATAAAGAAAAACTTTTATGAATTCCATTATACGCTGGATAACGTTATAACATACTTTTTATCCCTGGAATCATACCTTTACGGGGTACTATGTGACAAACCACGTTGAATATGGCGGTCGGCGCTTACGTCGCATAGCACCGCATTAGTATTGGGGCGCCGCTAATAATGACGTAAGCGCCGACCTAAGGGGCCTTTCGGGTTGGACTGTAGCAAAGGGGGGGCTGGGACTTTTTCTCTAAAATAAAAAATGGCTGAGTTAGACGCCTCCAAAGATTGATGTTTTTAAAGGGAGCTGGGACTTAGAAAATTTTCATCGCGAGTGGTGTCATTATGACATATATTTTAAATGATTGTAACTTATAGAACACGTCAAAATAAGCTACTTTTACTTGAAAAACTTTTTTCTAAAACTTTATTAAGAACTGTTTTAAAACCCCTGTTTTTTTTCATTTTCTCAGTCCCAGTCCCAGAAACGGCCCCCCTTTGATACAGTCCGCTATTTTCAATTTTAGAAAAAAGTTTTTCAAGTAAAAGTAGCCTATTTTAACGTGTTCTATACGTTACAATCATTTAAAATATATGTCATAATGACACCACTCGCGATGAAAATTTTCCAAGTCCCAGCTCCCTTTAAAAACATCAATCTTTGGAGGCGTCTAACTCAGCTATTTTTTATTTTAGAGAAAAGTTTTTTTAGTAAAAGATGCTTATTTTGACGTGATCTACACATTACAATCATTTAAAAATAGTATCATAATGACACCACCTAATCAGAAAAAAAATCTAAGTCCCAGCCCTCCCTTTGCTACAGTCCAACCAAATCAACCAAAGTCAACATTGACAATGTTGCTTAGTCAAATTTAAAACCATTCAAAATGTTCATCTGATTTTGGAAATAAAGATGATCAAATACTTGCATTCTATAAAAGTAATTGTAATTCAAAAAAGTAATTAAATTAAAAAATTTAATTACAAAATGTAATTAATAATTTAATTACTAATTACATTTTGCAATTGTAATTAGTAATTAAAATTTTAATTACTTTCCACATGTAATGGAAATTATTTGTTGGAATTACATTTTGTAATTGCAATTGTTAATTAGTAATTCAATTACTTTTTGCCCAACACTGCTACAAGCATACAGCACTTATTCCAATGACATATCAGGCAAGGCTTACAGGCAAGTTGAACACACAAGCAACCAGTATAATAGTGATTTCCAGTTACTCATAGTTGTTATAGATGCTCAGGTCACAGTCAAGCTGGTTCACCAACTCTCAGATGGCTATAGGAATACATGGTCAGCTCTATTCAAGAAGTAGTTGACTGCAATTACATTGTTATGCTCACTTCATCTCCACTGTACACTTATCACCGAGTCAGTAATTCAGTCTTAACTGTGGCCCCCGCTACAATGGATGTAGCCGTTTCAAACCCAATAGAAACCTTTTCGTTCAAACTTTAAACAGTTCATAACTTGTTCAAGCAGAGTGATGTGATTGATTGGTTTCGGTAGAGAAAAGTATTAACAGTGAGACTCAGTGCGGATTATTGATATGTCCTCTGTAACATCAAATTCAAGTATGCGTAGTGCCTATAGAGCGACAATTGGCGTACGGCGTGGGTTCAAGTCATTTCGTTATAAGGTACTTGTTCTGTTCTCTTTTGTTCTCTCTTCTAGGTGTTCGGAAAGATAACTGTATCTTTAAAACCGTCTGATATTTGGTTTAAATGGTAAATATTGAAGTAAGTATTTAATGTTTTGAAGCATTATTCTTTCTTTCTTTATTAGTTACTGATTGTGATTCTGCTACATGTTGGTGTAAGATACCCTTACTCGCCTTCCTCGTTTTGTGAAGTCAAAAGGCTTATTAGCTATGTGATAATAGACATAGACCCCCAAAGGCAGTCAACTTTGTTGCCTGTATCTATTATTTCCATTCGGAAATGGATGCTCTCCAAAGCATATTTAGATAAGTATGTTACATTGGTCCTATTGGGACAGCTGATATAAGTAACTTAAAGTTCCTGAATAGTAAATGAGAAGATGATATCAGAATGTCAATTAGTCTCAACTTTTTAATACGTTTATTCATTTAATTCTTCAATACTTATTACAAGAAATGTAAAGATGCATGTAGAGTGCATAAAGATGAGGTGGACTTAAAGCACCATGGCAAGGACCATAAGTCAACAAGAAATTGTCCAACCCAACTTTTTTGGGCAGGTGGGTGCCTGTAGACTTGTAAAAAAAATCTACTCTACAGATCTTATCGCAAAAGGTTCAAGTACAAACAAGATTATCAGACAATAATAACAACATAAATCTTGATCCTATTATGGTACTTATCTATCTATCAGTCACTTAATATTATCTGGGGCATTTCTAGTACAAACACTGGAGATTGTTCAAAACACTTGCAGAAAGCAAACGCTACTATCAACCAGCACAAGTCTAACCCTTGATTACTTATATATGTTATGAATCAAGGGGTCCGATTATACATGGATTAGTCGATAAATGTTTCGTATATTAATAGGCTGGTCGTCACTAAGACGCCTATTCGTCACGCTATATTATGCAATTTTCTCAGCTGGTCTGCTGCATCGTTGAAAGATATATGGAGTTCTAAAGTATTTAACACGTTCCCCGTCCGGGAAGCTTTTTGTTCCGTGCTTCCACTATGGGTTCATAAGTGATTCACAACTTCAAAGTGAAAGCACACTTGGACGTGTGACTTTGTCATACTCGTATCATTTTGTATGTGGACAGTGAACGTTTAAAAATGGAACAGTAATCACAAATATAACCATTAGTTACAGCGATTGCAATTCATCTTTAGATAACGCTAAGTGTAGGTACCAACCACACAACTTGGTAGTATTGGTATATGTACCTATACCTAATACATTCGTCAATGATCGGTTAAGGGACCTGTTGTTTACTTACCCAGTTAGTAATTACTGTAGTTAGGTATATTTATTTTTTAATTCATATAATTTTTAAAATATATGACCAAACCACTCCAGACTGAATTCTAATGGTTGTCTACATGAATGAAATGATAAAAATACGAAAGAATACAAACTCATCTATCTCGGTTAGCACAGTACAGTCGCCATCAGATATATCTGAGCGGCCAAGGTGTTCACAATATCTGAACAAGCACTCTAACGCCTTGACAATAGAGGCGTGCTCAGATATATGTGAGCACCTCGGCCGCTTCGATATAGCTGATGGCGACTGTACCTAACAGCCGTTATTCTTCCCCTAAATATACTTTTCACTTTTCTTGCCAAATAAGAGATTTTCCAGTTGATTCAACCAAACCAAAAATAAAAGCTATCACAAACAATTGGCGGTAGGAGTTGGTGGTGTATGACTAATGGGATTTCATTTCTTACTAGTCTGCCCTAGTTGACTCGATCTGGTTAGTGGTAACTGCGCAGCTTAAGGGAATTACCCACTGATCTGAAGGCTTAGCACAGTAGCGCCCTTTTTCCCTTTCTAATTAGTACAGTTAGAAAAAAAACTGGGCAAGTGCGAGTCGGACTCGCGCACGAAGGGTTCCGTTCCATAATAAAAAAAAAAAAACAAAAAAAAGCAAAAAAAAAAACGGTCACCCATCCAAGTACTGACCATCCCGACGTTGCTTAACTTTGGTCAAAAATCACGTTTGTTGTATGGGAGCCCCATTTAAATCTTTATTTTATTCTGTTTTTAGTATTTGTTGTTACAGCGGCAACAGAAATACATCATCTGTGAAAATTTCAACTGTCTAGCTATCACGGTTCGTGAGATACAGCCTGGTGACAGACGGACGGACGGACGGACGGACAGCGAAGTCTTAGTAATAGGGTCCCGTTTTACCCTTTGGGTACGGAACCCTAAAAAGACGGGTAGTCTATCTCACGGGCGAGATACTGTCGCGGCGCTGCTGTGCTAAGCATGCTGAATCTGTAATTAACTTGTCTTTCCATTTTCTTCCTATGATTTAATTTAACATTAGAAGATAGTTTCTGTCATTTCCTGTTGAGGACATGATGATAGAATTCCTTAGCATTATAATACCCTGTCTAAGGAATTCATCGGCTAGTTTATTGATAACATAATGTGTATATATAATATTTCTAAGCCTAAGCGCACTAATCCTACACCAGGGGTCGGCAATTTTTTTAGAAGACTCGCAGTAAAAATAGCCCGTTTATGGAACCGTGGAATGGCTTTAGAACTATTGAGTGTTACTTGTTTAGGTGATTTTAAAAGCCGTAGTTGTACCTCCAAAGACTCGCATGTGGCTCGCGAGCCGCAGTCTACCGACCCCTGTCCCCCTCTAAATCAAAGATCATAAAATCAGTCCCCATTATTCCTCCCTAGTACCTAAACTAGGCCTAAGGATCTGTTTACACTGCACAGGTTTGAGTTTGACCTTCACCTTGGCGGTCGGCACCAAACAACAAAGGCCTAGTAACTCTGACCCTGGATACTATGTTGTTTAAATTAATACCTTAAATATAAGGCCGTAAGGAAGAAGTTTGCCTTACTGGGAGTTTTGTTTGGAGATCATTTATCTATGTGGCAATAAATGAGTCATTGGCTCATACGAGCAGAATAATGCCTCTATCTATGCCCAGTTGCCCACATGGAGCAGATATATTTTTTTTTAAGTAAAATAAAAGTGTATGCCAACGTGTTATAACGTGATATTAATAACTTGATCATTTAAGTTGAGGTTCCATTTTAATAATGTTGATGCCAGAGTTTAAAATAAATTACGCATAGGCCAGAGAGACTTATCCAGCACACTATTCAAGTATTCATCCCATATTTCTAATTCATCTTTATCACAAACTAATTATAACAAAACTACAATTTTTACATTTTTTATTGTAATTTTCTTAGAATATAAATTACCAATGATTCTAACACAATCGTGCATCAGAACCTAAAATTCTTGTATTATTTCAGTCAAAACCCACGGTGGTCCCGGTGAACCCCTTCGACCCCCGCGAGGATGCGGCCGTCCTCCGCAAGGCCATGAAAGGCTTTGGAACGGACGAGAAGGCCATCATCCAGGTGCTCACGCGCCGGAGCAACGAGCAGCGGCTGCGCATTGCGTTTGAGTTCAAGACGCTGTACGGAAAGGTAAGGGCAGTCACTACAATCCCACTGTTAGGAGATATTATGTAATCAGGCGGCCTAGCCAAGGTGACGATCGCTTGCGCTTCATCATCGAATCGCTTTGTGTCTCCTACCACTCTTCCATATAAGTGTGACAGTGACAGTTGCGTTTCGTTCGCTGTGTAGCGCAAGCGATTGACATGTTGTCTACGGAGCCAGCTGGGTTCCCTCGCGCGCAGGACTACAAGCCGAAAAAAAAAACGCCATTCAGTAGTTCTAGCAGTAATAGTGCATCGCTGAAGTCAGCATGATCTCAAGAAGTACAGAATGCTCCCGGTAGCGTATTTCTAATATTGGCACTTATGTCGAGAACCGAGATTTCCCGGTTCCGGTACTGTTTTTAGATAAAAAGTCATGATCCATTGATACGACGACCATGACATCAGAAATAGAGATGGTGTTTTGCTATCATTAATCGTGGTTATTTTCTGTTTCGTGCTCTTTGACGAAGAATAATTGCGACCTTCGTTAACTAAGAATAGTCGTTGATATTGGCTGTTCGCACGTGGTTAAGATAAGATAAAGATAAAGATAAAAAATAGTTTATTCAAGTAGGCATATTACAATGCGCTTATGAACGTCAAATAAACCTTTACCGGCTCCAACCGTACACCTCTGCCCCGAGAAGATTTAAATCCCCCCTCAATTGGAGGAGGGTATCCCAATATGGGACCGGCAACAAACTCGGCGGGACACATCTTTTCAAAACATTATTACATCTTATAATTAACATGCATTACGAGTAATTAATACAATTTAAATTACTATAGAATTCATGCAATTATACTCAGTGAGTACATAACTTTATAGAATTTGATATAAAAAATAAACATATATGCACATGAAATCACAAATACGTAGCTCTTTCAGAAAACAAATCAAATCTTACAAAAGGAAAAGAAAATAAAATCAATAAAAGAAATGAGAATACATATTATATGAATCTAACTGATTGTTATGAGATGCTTTCATACAATTTGATGTGCTTTCTTACCTGAGCTGAGTCACCTTTAACTCTACACATAATACAATGTTTTTAATTGCTACTTGTCGTTATTACAGTTTCTGGTTTGGACCATGCATGTTTGTCTGTCAAGTAGTCCTCGACTCTGTAATAAGCCTTCAACATCAATGACTTTTTTAAGTAATTCTTAAGAGCTGGAAAGGGTAATCTTAAAGCATCCTCAGGTAACTTGTTATAAAAATGAATGCATTGCCCAACGAATGACTTCTGTACTTTACGAACACGAAACTTTCTGATAGCAAGCTTATTTTTATTTCTAGTATTATAGTTATGGACATCAGAATTCTTAGTGAAGGAGTCTAGATTCTTAACAACATAAATAATACTATCATATATGTATTGGGAAGCTACAGTTAAAATATTAATTTCTTTAAAAAGTTCTCTTAATGATTCACGCACCCTTAAATTATATATAGAACGAATGGCTCTCTTTTGTAAGACAAATATAGTCTGTATGTCAGCTGCTTTGCCCCAAACCAGAATACCATATGACATTACACTATGAAAATAACTATAATAAACAAGGCGAGCTGTCTCAACATTAGTCAATTGTCTAATTCTCCTCACAGCGTAAGCGGCCGAACTTAATTTGTTTGCTAGTGTTCTTATATGAGGACTCCATTGTAGATTTTTGTCCAATGTTAAACCAAGAAACAGTGCTTTATCTACCATCTCTAAGCATTCATTATTCAAAAGTATCTTAGTATCGACTGGTTTAACATTCGGCAAAGAAAATCGAATGCATTTAGTTTACTTAGCATTAAGAAGCAAATTGTTCATAGTAAACCAGTTTAGTACATTAACGAGTGTGCTGTTAATTACACTGTAATCGGTAGATTTACGATCAACCTTAAAAAGTAATGATGTGTCATCAGCAAAAAGAACAATTTCACAAAGATTTTCTACTACACATGGCAAATCATTTATATAAACCAAAAACAGGAATGGACCCAAAATAGAACCTTGTGGCACTCCTAATTGGACTACAGTACCGCTAGACCGGGTTTTGTTTACAACAACTGTTTGTGTTCTGTTGCTAAGGTAAGAAGACATAAAGTTTAGGGCATTTACTGACAGACCATAGTGTTCTAATTTCAAAATGAGCGTTCCATGATCCACACAATCAAATGCTTTAGAAAGATCACAAAATATGCCAATTGCATCACAAGAATTTTCCCAAATATCATAAATATGTTTAATAAGTACCGAAGCAGCATCGGTTGGTTTGTTGATAACAACAAAGGAGAGAGAGTTTCTTTCCTATAAGTATGTAGCTTTCACTTAAAATATTCGTCAAGTCTGTCACTCGTTAGTTGTAGGTACGAATAAGGTCCCTTGGTACTGCATTTAGATAATTTCAAATAGACATTGTTTATTTTATGTATAACACTCTTATCATTATCACTAAATACCGCGGTTTATTACTCAGGTCATTGACATACGCCCACACTTTAGCAGTTATTTCATAGGTGCGGCAAGGATTCATGATAATAATTGAAAAAATGTCGGAGTTTTTTTATGTTTGTGTTCTTTTGTCGGCTTGACGGAAGGAACATCACATTTTAAATTTGTTGATTGCGTCATACTCCGAGATGATATACAAACCGGAAATGTGGGTGTGTGTTTGACCCAAATGGGCGTAAAGCCGAATTTCACATTGATGCCCTTCGCCAATTCTTTAAAAGCTTAAAAATTTGATCAGTATAATTTTTTAATTATGTATGACCTTGGTCACTCCTTTACGTTATGCACATACAAGTTAAGTTTTAATTACCAATGCCAATTATCCTAATTGAATTAAATAGTCCAACAACATACTCGTAACGTTTCATCGATCCCAGGGTTCCATTTTAGTTTCACTTTCATGGGAGACACGCACAATAGTATTACCCAGAAAACATTCGAATAGTTTGGCGTGCGTCCAAAAACTTTCGCTTCATAATGCATGAGACTGATGAATCAATACCGAACTCTACTCGAGGAAAAGTTATAAGTAACTACTATTGGTTATTATGTACTTATAGTGATTTACCTAACCACTTTTTCCCACTTGGTGGCGATTTTAAATTGCTATGTCGGTTCAATGACAGAAAAGGACGCCAGTTTATACTTTCTGAGAACATTAATTGTTTGTTACAGCTTCTTATATTATTAAATACGTATATGGCAGGGGTCGCCAACCTGTTCGTTTTAAGATTTTGTTAGGAAAAGATAACCCCATCATATTGAACTACTGGACTAACAATTCATGTATTAGATATTTGCAGACACTGTTTGATTAGGGCTCGTTTTCAGTCAGTGTATCTAAATAACGATCACTGTGCTGATATCTAAGAAGCGAAATGTATAAACCTTTACAAATCAATTCGTTCTTGGGCTACAATAACGGAGATAGAAATAAGTTTCAAAGTATAATTATTAACGTAAGTATTAGCTACTTTAACGTTTATAATACAGTATTTTTACGTTTATGTATGTAGACTTGCTTGTTATTTACGCAATATCAGCGTCAGCGTTCCGTATATTATTGGAAAATTACTATAATTTGTATGTAACGAGGTGTAAATCAGGACGATATGATAAACATTGTATTGGCATGAGACGTTACTTTGAATTAAATAAATTGAATTACAGATGAAAGGTATCATTTATAAGGCCCCTTCAATTGGAGGCAACCTTGACTGCTGTGATTTGGCACATATTCATGGGATTAGCACTAAATAACACTCATAAAAATGATGAATTTGTGCAATCATTAAATCGTATTATTGTGTTCTGGTTGGGTCAGGATCCATGACGCACTAGAAGCAATAATTCAAATGTTCTAACTTCCTGTGTGAAGTTTAAACGTATGCGCAGCGGGCGCTGAAGTGAGCGATAACTGATAACCAAACATGTCGACTTATCTCGCCCACTGCATTTTTGCGGTTGTATATATATAAATATAGGTACCTACTCAAAGCTAAAATGGATGTGTACAGTGCTCTGAATGCACTAAATAAATCAAGTAGACAATACCTACCATCACCGACATTGCCGTTGTCGCCGGAAAAAACCTAAAAACTGTATGTATTGCACATTTACATATTGGCCAAATTGCATTCGATTTTTTCAGTCCATTTAAAATCCAAGCACACTTTAAAAACCTCGTCGATATTTTTCCTACAAGTAAGACAAATTAAGATGAAATAAAGGCAGATTTGTGTCTTTGTCGAGCACAAAAGCTGTTTTGCAATGCATAGTGACTATTCGGAAACCTACTGCTCTCTGATTTCCATCGCTTCCTGTTCTATTACTAGTATAGTTTTAACATGGCAACAATTTGGTACAAGCTATTCAACGGGTAGACTTATATCGTCCGGGATATGAAGCGTGATTACCTTTTGTATTGTTTTCGTGCTCCCGATATTTCGACGCAGTCTACAAAACCTGACACCCACCCGCTATCATTAGTTACCCGAGAACAAGATGCATGTAACTGCGTCGAAATATCGCGAGCTCGAAAATAATACAAAAAGGTAATCACGGTTCATATCCCTGTCGATATAAGTCTAGTGAAACTAACCGTGCATCAATCAAAACTGTTATCAAACTGTCTATCATTGTCTTGAGCTTCTTGGAGAGCGCTGGTGATAAGTGTCCACATTCGTCACGTCCCTCAGCCATGAGGATACGACAAAGAAGAATATCATTGTCTTATGATTTATGTCTATCATCTTTCCAGGACCTAATCTCAGACCTGAAGAGCGAAACAAGCGGCAAGTTCGAAGATATCCTGGTGGCGTTGATGACGCCACTGCCCCAGTTCTACGCCAAGGAGCTCCATGACGCCGTGGCCGGCATCGGCACGGACGAGGACGTGCTCATCGAGGTCATGTGCACCATGTCCAACCATGAGATCCAGGTCATCAAGCAGGCTTACAATGCCAGTGAGTATATAACTTTCTCGTGGCAATATTCACATACCTCTTCTGATAATAAGCTTCCTAGCTTCCTACAATAAGCGAGTCCAAGTCGAAATTAGGAACAGGTAAAATAAAAAACCGGCCAAGTGCGAGTCGGACTCGCGCACGAATGGTTCCGTGTACAGTTGACTGTACACGTGATTATTGTTATAATCACATGACTACATGCAAAATTTTGCACAATATATTTATGGAATTATCAATCCTTATTTCCTGCTGCGTTACAGTAGGTCCGATTAGGTTCAAATATAATTGCAAAACACCATGTTCCTCGCGCTTATCAATGTTGCAATTATTCCCTAGTAACTGCATATTTTAGTAAACCTATACTTAAAACAAGCATCAAGGTTAGGATACAGTTGTAGCACAACATAGCGTTATAAATACGAGTATAGTCAGCAAGAAACAGTAACGCGCACAGAATGCTAAATAACTGCACACCATTACGAGTATACTTATTATAAGAGTGGTTAATACAAGGAATAAATAGTTATTCCACAGTAATACATTTCACGTCTTTTCCTGTTCTCAAACTTTGAGGATACTAAATTGTAATTTTCGGCACTGGAGTGAAGCTGAATGTTCATAATATAACGTTTCTAATTGTTTACGCCTTACTTACTACAAAATTTCTCTTTTTTTGCGCTAGTTCTATTCCCAGTCAGAGTTCGATTCAGTGACGTCGTCATGGAAATGCGTGTGTATGTAGGCATGTGATCTATCTAGAATTGCAGATGATTGGCTAGAGTATCATCATCATTTTCCTTTACGTCTATTATTGACGATTTAGACATTAGTCATGCATAGATCATTTTGGATGACTGAAAGTCGATGCGAGATCGGTCAGAGAATAAAACTTAACGGTCTTCTGAGGGTCTAGCCAAGATAACAATTGTACATCGACAAAAGCCAAGCGAAAAGAGAAAATTTATGGAGATGACAGATGGAACGAAAAGTCTCGTGACTATTCCATACATTATTTAAATTTCTATTGGCGTTTTATATCTTAAATGTCATCTTTGCTAGGCCTATTCTTCTGTAGCACTGGCACAGTTTAAACTTCATCTTTTGCTGCTGCATCTTTTGATTATTAAAATTGTGTGAAACTCTAGCTTGTCCTCTGACCGGTGCTCCTTAATGAATTGCTTCCGACCGCAACAGAAATAAGACGCATGATATGTGAACCGTGCTTATTTTGTCATGTTATCTGCCATCTTGCGGAACGGTGTAGTCTTAACCCTGCTAAGGGATATTTCCCACATACTTCAACGTGTTCTATTTTCAAGGAGTAAGACTGACATTCGGTAATCATTTTTGAAATGTTAGCCTGGTAAAGGGTTAATTACAGATCATGGGCAGCATTACCCCATTTAGATATGGCTGGGTTACCGCAGTTACCTAATATTGATAAGTGTAACACGGTGAGCTGATGTGAGGTACCATTATACTAGACATTCAAAATGACACAAAGTACCTATAATTTTCATTATTAAAACGTTTATATGCATTATCAACATATTGCACGCGAAAATTAATAATCATGCATTTTTAAAATACTCGTGGATTAGTTAAAAATGTTATTTATTTTTGATAATTACTGAAATAAGGTAAATATTATTTTAATTCTCGGACGCTTTTAAACTTTTCCCGTTATCTTACGTAGTGGTTTGCATTATACTTGCGGTAACCTTACTCACGAGTTATTTTTAACTTTTAATTATTTATCGAAACCAGTTATTGACAAGCATCGAACAGCTTTCAATTTTTTTCTGCAGTAAAATGGAAAAAAATATACTCTGTATCTTTAAGTATTTAAATAAACGTAAACAAAGTCTACCCTCAAATGGCTCCTTATCACATGGCTCATTATGACATGATCAAAGGTAATGTAGGTTTATGTCCAGTCGTTCAGTGGCTGATCCAGGCGGTTTTGTATTTGGTTGGTTGGTCTACCCGAAACTTAAACTACCCGAAAATTTAAAAAAATGTTTGTTTACTTTTATTTAAATACCTAAAGATACGGGCATAGATGATGATTGAAAACACTCAAAAGTTGTCGATGGTACCGGTAGATCTGAATCTAGACGACTAATTATGTAATAGACTTGTTGATTAGGTACACTCGTTTCATGGCCAAGCACCTCAAGTAATGTTGTTTTTTACAGTGTACGGAACTCTATTGGAGGACGACCTACGCGGAGACACGTCTGGAAACTTCAAGAGGCTAATGACCTCACTGAGCATGGTAAGAATAACGTAAACTACACTTAGTAGCGATGAAAACGAGTAATTTTGTTTTTATTTTGTATGTAAAACAAAACTGTACTGTACTCGTTTCGATAACTTTTTGGTGTTAGCGATGTTTATGTGCTTAGTAACACTGACTAATATTGTTTTAAATTAAAGTCCCCAATGTTTGGGGTACCTAACCAATTACTCGAAAATGTTATTACAAGTACTTCCACATTATTATACGGTAAATATGTAGGTACATATTTAAATTTTTAATGCTTTCTTCAATTAAAGTTAGAATAACATTTATTATAATTTATAAAGTACACACAAATTAATTAGAAAACTTATCTTCTTGCAGCCAAGATTCATTGTTGTATAAGATGTGTAACTGTAAAGTCTAAAAAAAATCTTGGCCCGAGTTTACAGCTGAAAAAACGGTGTTGTACGGCGTTATCACCTTTTTACCGCATAGTATGTTTGTAACACTTTTTAAAATTATGAATTATTCCAATTCTTATAATATTCGAAATGTGTAAGCGTAATCAATTAATTTATGCTTTGCATAACACGTTTGCGTCATTTGCGTCCATAGACTAGGAATCCTCTAGACCGAGTTTACAGCAATTATTTCATGCAACCGATGATGCCAAAAATGCGGGTGTGCGCGGGACGAGGTTAGCGAAGTCCCGTGCCGTGATTGGTCCGTTCAAAGACGCGGACGTCACACAAAGAAACTTTCGAATCGAACATGGAGTAAAATTACCGTATGCGTGGCAGAGGGGGTAGCGCGACTATGCTCAGTCTGGAGGATGTTTTGTCTGTGTTTGCGTCACAGCGTTGGTAGTGTAAATAAAAAAAGAACAAGTAAAACGTCAATGCCAAACACGATGATTAAGATCGGAATCACCTCGTGACGCATTATGACTCGCTGACTGTCGAGCCGGTGACGAAGTTGCTCCCGTTTAGGTCGGATGACGATAATGATGTTGTTAAATATTTATTTTTTTATATGTGAGTCATCGTCATCGTAAATTGATACTGAAACCGAAAAGGTCAATCAATGAATAGGAGCATTCCATGATTTTGTCTACCGTTTGTCCCGTACAAACGCGAATTTTCTGAAGATCTGCAGGTATAACAGTTTCTTTTTCTGTGACAAATGTTCAAAAATATGCACAGAAAAATAATCGTCTGCTTTAAATGCCGAAAAAAAGTCGCAACACAGGAAATAAAATGCGTTTGTACGGGACAGCCCGTGGAATGCTCCAATAAAGGGGCCCACTGATTTGACTGATTAACAGTCCACCGGACGGTATCGGCCTGTCAGTTAGAATAAAATTTTGACAGTTCCGAACAACTGACAGGCCGATATCGTCCGGCGGACTGTCAATCAGTGGGCCCCTTAAAAACGTATTCTTGGCGGTACTACGAAGATACTTCTGTTAGTTAAAATTTGACTTTTTTGAAAAAAATATTTCGAATAACTTATGGTTGGTAGGTCTTATATCTGAGGAGTGTATTTTTGAAAGGGATTACTCTGACAACCATACAAAAATAACCCCTTTTCAAAAATACACTCCTCATCAGAATATTCTGTACGTACGACTAATGTAAAACGTCGCGTTACTCGCGTTACGTATTTTGACCACGATCACCGACGGTGAAGTTCCCTTTACTATTTATTATATTTTTAGTTTATTAACTTGTAGATTTAAGGCTTTTTAGCTAAGCTAAGTATGGTTAGAAATATAATATAAAATATGCCTATACATTATGTTTGCAGGGCAACAGGTCTGAGGAGTTCCACGTGAACCAAGATAGAGCGAGAGAGGATGCCAGGAGCTTGCTACAAGCCGGTATGTTTGTTCTCTTCTAATGCCGAACCTAGTTTTGCCAAGATGTTCATGATTTAATTGACTTTAACTTGCTTTTTTTTTATATATATTTTTTATTATCTAATATTTGATTAACTTGTACTCCTACTAACATAACATGATGGTGAAACCACTTTTATCTTATAAAATACTCGTACCGTCTCTATGCTACGTGCTCCTTACGAAATTTCAGTGTATGTTTTCTTCTATCACAGTTTTAAAATTAATCATATTAACTTAAGGCCTTTACGGCTCATTTAGACGGCGCGAGAACTCGCATGCGAATTTCATTACATTGCGCTATTTGATTGGTCTGCTGAATTGGATGTAACTAATAATAGTCCTCAATGTAACTAAAATCGCATACGAGCTGGCGCGCCGTCTAAATCAACCCTTACACGCAATATCTGATTTTACAGGCGAGCTGCGACTCGGCACCGACGAATCGGTGTTCAACGCCGTCCTCTGTTCGCGTTCGTTCACACAGCTGGCCGCCATCTTCCAAGAGTACCAGTTCCTCACCGGACACGACATCGACGACGCCATCAAGGCTGAGTTCTCGGGCGATATGGAGAAGGCTCTCCGTGCCATCGGTAAATTCAACTAATAATCTTCTATTAGCCGATTTACATTCGCGTGCGAGCCACGAGCCGAGCCGCGAGCTGAGCCACGAGACGCGAATGTAAATCTAGTATACTGGTTGGGTCGTTTACATAGTTGGTAGCCATCTTCCAAGAGTACCAGTTTCTCACCGGCCACGACATCGACGACGCCATCAAGGCTGAGTTCTCGGGCGATATGGAGAAGGCTCTCCGTGCCATCGGTAAGTGCAACTAATACTCTTCTATTAGCCGATTTACATTCGCGTGTGAGCCACGAGCTGGGCCGCGAGCCGAGCCACGAGACGCGATTGTAAATCTAGTATATTGGTTGGGTCGTTTACATAGTTGGTAGCCATCTTCCAAGAGTACCAGTTTCTCACCGGCCACGACATCGACGACGCCATCAAGGCTGAGTTCTCGGGCGATATGGAGAAGGCTCTCCGTGCCATCGGTAAGTGCAACTAATACTCTTCTATTAGCCGATTTACATTCGCGTGCGAGCCACGAGCTGGGCCGCGAGCCGAGCCACGAGACGCGATTGTAAATCTAGTATATTGGTTAGGTCGTTTACATAGTTGGTAGCCATCTTCCAAGAGTACCAGTTCCTCACCGGCCACGGCATCGACGACGCCATCAAGGCTGAGTTCTCAGGCGATATGGGGAAGGTTCTTCGTGCCATCAGTAAGTGTAACTAATACTTTTATTTGCGCAGTTGACTGCCATTTTCCAGTACCAGTTCCTCACTGGCCATGATATCAACGACGACATCAAGGCTGAGTTCTCGGGCGATATGGAGAAGGCTTTTCGCGCCATTGGTAAGTGTAACACTCTACTTCTATGCTCACGGAACATTTCCACACCAATTTCCAGTAGGTACCAGTTCCTCACCGACCACGACATCGATCAAGGTAGAGCAAAATATTATGAAGATTGTTTGATATGTCTTGCTTTGAATGTGAAACTAATCTTCCTATTTCTGTTTGCAGTGAAAGTGGTCCGCAACAAGCCGCTGTTCTTCGCGGAGCGGCTGCACAAGTCGATGAAGGGCATGGGCACCAACGACCGCCAGCTCATCCGCATCATGGTGACGCGCTGCGAGATAGACCTGGGCGACATCTCCGACATGTTCCAGGCCAAGTACGGCGAGACGCTGCAGAGCTGGATCGAGGTAAGATGAGGAGAAGACTTCTCTTAGAGAAGTCAGCGTTAGGGTGGAATCACATCTGTCAGCATCGAGCCGCATTTTATTATATATGAGAAATTGCTCGTTAGTATGAAGATGCGTACGCATCGGAAAGCTGAAAGCATGTGTACGCGTCTTCATACTAACGAGCAATTTGATTCCACCCTTACAGAAATTCACAAATCTTAGGGCTGATTTCGACGATGCATGGATACCATTGCGGGTTTTGATCGGTCGGTTGAATTGGGCGTAACCAACAGTTAGCAATGTAACTAAAATCGCATGCGAGTTCGCGTGCCGTGTAATTCAGTCCTTACGGTCATTTGCACCTCCAAAGTCACCTTCAAAGCGATCACTAAATGGGGTTGGCAACTGGCAAAGGTTTTATAGATGGCGCCAGACTACGCGTCAAAATTCTCTAATAGCTTATGAAAAAGATAAAATGTCTATATGTGGAACAATTAGACTGAGACAGATACTACAGAACGCGAACTGTAAGAAAAACTGTATAAAGAATTCCAAAGCGGCAGATAATTTTGTAGCGTTGTTATATCCGCTACTTTTGATACTGCTACCACCTTTGATCCACACCTCACAATCACGCGCATTTACAAGCCGAATGCATGTGTTTGAAAATAATCTCGTAATTAGTATAGCTAAACATGTCAGCAGAATCTGTTGACAGTAGATGTGTTGAAAGGCTTTGCATCGTCTATTCAATCTGTCTTCAGCCGTATATCCAATAGTTGTGGGTTAAAAAATGCTTTCACGCAGTTGGAGCCATCATTAATCATATAATTTAAACTATCTATAATTTATTTTCAGGGCGATTGCTCCGGGCACTACAAGAAAACTCTCCTGGGCCTGCTCGGCTTGTATTAATCTCTAACGAATCTACTTATTAAGCATCATTTTTTTAAATAATAACATCTGTACGTTGTATTACCTTTAAGTACTTCTAGCGTCCATGGAAGCCTCATTGATTTATTAATCGTCAAAAATTTGCTGTATTACTAGAATCTCAATGATTAGTACATATTAGAATGATTTTATATTGTTTACCTTAAAATTTCATCTCGAGTGTCATACGTAGTATATATTTATATCTGTGTTGTCAAACGATTGAATTTGGATGGTACTCTTATCTGCTTTTGCAGGTCATTAAATATTAATTATGGTTGTTGTATTTTATATTATAATTATATACAATTTGAAAATGTTACAAACCTTAGTTTGACACTATAATTCTATTATATGGCTCTTTTATAAAACAATGAAGTTAACGAGATATTACTATTAATTTTAAACATTTTTGAATTTTTGAATATATATTTTGACATAAAAGAATAAACTTTATCGCGTTGCCTCCATTTATGTGCCTTCGTATTGCCTATATATAATATATAATATTTCGAAAGTTCTATATATATTTACTACTTTGGCTATGACTGGAGTATAAAAAAGGCTCATGAGTATAACTCGGTTTACAATAAAGCTGAGCAAAGATAAAACACAAAATAATCTGTTTAGAAATGTAGTATATTTAGTTCTATGCAAAATATTATCTTGAAAGACTATTTCTAATGTCTTTTATTTTAGGAAATGTTAATATGCATTGCATATATAATAAACATATAAAAGTACAGCTTATCTCTTAAGGGATCTATTCCAGGCTCCATTTTCTTCAACCTTCGAGAAAATGAGGAATATGTTATAAAATAAGCTATAGATTAGTGATATCACCGTGATTGCCAAACATCTGTCCACCAAAATATAGGCGCCTTTCTATTCTGTTATTATCTTAAATTTTGATAATGAACCCTTCAGTTTATGTCATTATTTATAAGATTATTTCTTTGAATAAAGTCTTATTGATTGCCCTTCCTTAAATTGGATATTGGAACATTAAACAGAATCTTAACGTTATAAGTAAGTCATAACTCGAATAAGTTTTAGCCACTGATTTCTTGTTATAAATTGCCAAACGAAAATTACTAAATTTATTATTAACAAACGCCAATTCCTGTCAATTGTTCTGTCAATCATAAATTCTCATTAATTGATGTCACATAATATTTCTTTCATATTGTCAAGCATTTTTACTACAGATATCCTGAATACAAGCGATGTGCGTTTGGTTAGACATTAAACCGTTTCACCACTCACGATTAAGATTATTACATGTATTTGTGTTTGACTACATTAAGCATATTTGCTATGGATATACATACACGATGGATTGGTTGTAAATATACTACTACAACACACAAACAATAAGTCATAATCATGTAGGGTTAAGGAGGGAACAGTGATTCGGAAAAAAAAACAGACGTGTACAGTGGCTCACTCAACCTAATTCCAATATGAGAGAGGCTATTTATAACAGAAACATTCAGTAATCGAACTAATTCAAATGGAGCTACGGTGTATAGCGATATTTGGGCGACTGAGCCACTGTTTGCGTTGATCCACTGATCCAACATACTTTTAGAAGCACAAATCCATGTCTCTTGTATTCAGATATCGTACTTTTCAGAGCCCACCTCTATGCTAAGAGCACGCCTTTATAGACATAAGTACAGTAAGTTTATACTATATACTGCTTCAATGTGACTGTGGCTTAAATATAAAATAGTACATGTGGCCAACATTTCTCAAATATTATTGTTATAAAATGTTATGTAAAGTATACACTTAAATTAGTCATATGCCTATTTAATAAATGGTCTAATGAGAACATTATTATTCGTTTTATTGACCGAGCAAAAGTGAAGGTCTCCGTTTTAACATGGGTAAAATGCTTGTGTGTCTGAGTGTTCTCTACAAGCCGTATTTCTCGATAGATTCTCGTAAAATTTTGTGAGCAGGTTCGATAGTTACATTGATTTTTTTAGTAAATGTTAAAAATGGCGGAAATTGGCACCAATGATTTCAGAGTCGTTAGGGTATTGGGCGTTTAAAACTATCGTGAGTCCGCTGTGAAGTAGATATTTCTTATTATTTTAATAAATCTTAACGGGACTTTTGGAGCTAATCTTTCCGAAAATATATTTCCTTTCAAAAAGATCGCATTACAAGACTGTTCGTTGTGAAACCTATCCAACGATATCACACATTAGAATTAAAGTGAATAACAAGTACCCCCACTACGTGCTTGAGAGGTATTTTTTTTTTAGTTTTTACGTTTTCAGTTTAGCGCTTTGCGTGATTGAATTGCAAATCTCATCCAAATTGCAGCTTTCTGGTACTAACGATCTCACTGAAAGAAAAGAAAGGTTACCCATTAGGTATGCTACAGGAATTTTAAATCAAATACAATCTATTAATATAATTATTGTTAGTTAACAACATTAATTAACTACGTCTATATTCCGCTTTACTCATTACGCCCTGTACGGGTACCATGAGTACACACAGTGTCAAAACGGGGTCCCTTTGTTTCCCATAAAGTTTTGAGTCATAATGTATTGTTTATCATATTATTTTCGTAAGGTTATTCTATAGATAGGTTAGGTCAGGTTTGTTTTATGGCAATCCTAAAAAGTTACGCGTGTCTGAGAAAAACCAATTAAGTATGACTAACGAAAATTCGGGCAAACAATACATTTACATTAATCACTTAAAACTATTTGGGAAACAATAGAGACCCTGTCAAAACTGACATATAGGTACGCTGACGTCTACGTAATTTTAATTTACTTTCTTTAACCTCTAGCGGCCCATACGTCAAGCTTTGCCAAGCAAAATGAAATTTTATTTTGTCAACACAAAGTTCAAATTAGAATGGAACGCGAGACCTTTTTATAGGTCTCTGGGCGGCTAGAGGATACACCTCGCTCGCACTAATATGCGAGCGAGATGGATAGAAAGTAAGTTACCTTCTCGAGAGCGTTTATGTCAGTGCCAAACTAATGGTAGCCACACTGACCTAGAGACGTTTCTAGTTTGCTTTCCCAACCTGTAGGTATTAAATGAAGCCAAATAAGCCTTAATTATTCCACCAACTTAATTATTTCTACAAACGAACATAACCGGAATAACTTATAAGCGCCACACAACAAATCAACGGTTATTTACGAAGCGGGAGAGAAATTACAATTAGTTAGCAAGTTAATTACTCCGCCCGTACAACTGGTGACTTTGTATGCGGAGTGCATGGAATGGCGTGGAATCACGGTAATGCGGGACGGGTATTAAGTCGATTTACGATAATACGAGTGGTAAATTGTTAACCGAGGGAATGCTAATACCGCTGTATGCGTTTTAGTTGATTATGGACAAAGAAGAATCTTCCCAATAAATTGAATTATCGAAGCTACATTGTAAAAAAATCCGTTATGTTCGCATGATAATGATAATGAATTTAAATATTTTAATTTAAAAAAAAATTAATGTATGGGTAAGGGTATACTTTAGGTATATAAATATGATTGATTGTTCGTGCAGGTATAGGTAGGTACGCTTAAGTCTTACTATGGTAAAAAAGCGACGTACTCAGAAAGTGGCGTTTTAAGAAAGTGACGAACTCAGAAAGTGACAAACGTGTGATGTCCTCAGAACATGACCTAACTCGAAAGTGGCCTTCTAAGAATGTGACATACTCCGCCTAAACCCTATATAGGCAGGACAAAGTTTTGATTTGTTTCATGTGTCCAATGTCCACCATACTTTCAGCATATGAGACCGCGTAGCAACGATAAATTCTCGTACCTACGAAATGCAAGCCGTAAAATGACGTGATAGTGCACTTTCGAGAGCAAGTTCCAAATTCTTACCCTGATGGTTGCATATTGCATACCAGAAGAAATTACACCGCGAAATTATTACCTTTTCAGGAGTTATTACATCTTAACTTTGTAATTTATACCGGATAATAAACAAAATGTAAATACGTAGGCATTTGATTTTGTAACAAATTTTACCTTATTCAAATATTAATTTTAACACTTGTCAGTATTTGCTTATTTAATCGACAGTAATATGTCAGTGACATATTTTATTGAGGACATTAGAGATGGGCCGAATATGAACTTTGCCGAATCCGAATATTCGATTGGGCTAAAAGTGCGTAAACGATGTGCCAAATGTGACGTTTCTTCATATTAAAACGTCACTTTTGACACTGACACATCTAATCCATATCGTTTCTAGATCTATTAATTGACGTACCTAGCTTAACGTTTCTAATCGGGCAGCTATTCGGCCGAATAAGAACATTGAAAAATATGCCGAATACCGAATAATTACCGAATATTCGGCCCATCTCTAGAGGACATATATTCCATGTGTTGCTAACGTTTCTTTCTCCTGCTCATTTCATTTACCTGCTTGAAATATACGTTAATTAATTATTCCCAGAGCTCATTAATCATCTAAACCAAATAATTAACTACAGATTTTGCATAAACACGTACCGTACTGAAAACCTGAGCAAACCGGCGTTTGGACGTAAAGTAAAAATAAAAGTACAGCAACATTCGTAAACTTTATATGGAAGCTCGATAGGTCACTTGATAGAGTTCTATTAATATATATGTACCTTACTTAAGTAAGTAGTACTTACTTGTGTCTTAATCTGGGTTAAGTCTGGGCAAAGTAAAATTAGTCATAAGTTGGAATCTGTTTTGGCTGTAAATTGACTAAATTGATTATTTACTGGTACGAATTTACCTGTTTGTTTCCTAAGTTCAAATAAAATAAATATATTAGAAGCTAGCGGTTTCAAATGCCCTACTTCGTCAGTCAGACGAAAACTGTAGGTAGTGAAAATCGAGTCTTTCAGTACCTAATAAGAAACTCAATTGTGTTTCCAAATTCTTCCCGACAATAGTGATGGATCGTCGCAAGTATAATAAAAATTTCACCAAAGAAACACCGGGCTTGATGAATGAGGCATCGGATATGCAAACAAAATGCACCAATCAGTTACTCGCGGCTGCTTTAATAAGGAGGGTAACAAGATATCTGACTATCTTGGAATTCTTGGGAGCTTCAAGAGCGGTAACGCTAAGATTGTTTTGAAAAGAACTTAAAGCCTAATTAATCCAATTTAACAATTTGATATAGTTCATGTGTTATTTTGATTGGACCTTGAGTCGTGTAATCAGTCATCTCATGCCCACCATTAAGTAGGTAACTACTTACTGCCAAGTAACAAAAAAAAAAAGCGAGATATACCAGGGCGCGTAGCCAATCATTTACGCTCCGTTCCGTAATGAACGAAACGCAACTGTCACTGTCGCACTAATGTGACAGAGTGATAGAGAGACAAAGCGTTTCGCTGAAGTAGCGCAAGCGATTGTCACCGTGAATAGGCATCCCGAAGAGACGATCGAATCCAGCCGGCGTATTATTGATGGTTTTATCCACGTGATAAAATGACTGTCACTTTAAACCGCGGACGGACACCGTTTTATCACGCTGTCACGTAGACAAGAACGACCATCATATCCGTACTGGGCTATAACCGCGAAAATCGAACTTCGCAAATTGCGGGGATTTTTCTCTGTCACTCTAATTACGCCTTCATTGGAGTAAAAGAGAAAGATCCTCGCAATTTGCGAATTTCGGTTTTCGCGGTAGCCGCTCTGAATGCATTTCGCGATTGGTGCAGCCGCGCACGTTGACTCAATGTCGTATCAAATTAAGATGAAAACCATATGAAATAAAATTGCGTAATTAGAATTGGCCTCCTTGTTTCTCACCCGTTTGTAATTAATGTAATTATGTACTAATTAGCACGTTTAAGGTCCGACGAAGTAGCGACTTGCGATTAAAAGATGACTCATGCTAGACCGGGCCGGGCCCGGGCCTAAGCATCTGACATGTCATTTTCTATGACCGCTGATCTATGATCACGTGATCCCCGGCGGCCTAGCGTGAGTCGTGCCAAATTAAACGTAAAAACTTCGTATGAATAAATGTCTAATAATATGCTTTTTGGTAGAGATGCAACGGATAGTTGTTTGGCCGGATACCGGATACCGCATATTCGGCCTGAGCATCGGCCGAATATCCGGTATCCGGCTGCCGAATATCCGGCCAACGGAATTATACCTACATTTCGGTTTTTCAGGTGCGCATTCTGCAGGTTTGACCTGTTCCTAGTGAACGTTCGCGCGGACTCGTTTCTAGGTTTGAAATGAGTGCGTGTGCAAGTCAGTGGAATGTTTAAATTGTTTTAAAATAATAAACAAGTACGATTGACCTTGTCTGTTTCTTAAATCCAATTTGTTTACCCCAAAATCAAGCATTGTTACTATCCGGTATCCGGCCGGATAGTAGGTCACTATCCAGTATCCGGCCGGATAGTAAAATATTGGCCGGATAGGCCGGATACCGCAGATAGTAACCGAATATCCGGTGCATCTCTACTTTTTGGCTCTTATTTGGTTGTTTGATTGAATTGACACTGATATTTACTCTCATCTGTTGGATTAAGTATTTCCCACAAATTGGGAACACGCATAAAATTCGTCCTCGAACAAAGAACCTACTACGTGAACCACGTTCGACGTGTTGCCTCTTTGTCGCACTTATAAATTCGTACGTAAGTGTGACAGGGAGGCAACACGTTGAACCTGGTTCGCGGTAGGCCTTCTGAAAGGAAATTGACTGTCTCAGCAACCAGAATATTGCGGCGAACAAAATTCCCGCGTTATCGAAGATGTTTGGCTAAGGGCTCATCCACACGCTCGTTAACTTGATTCACGTCACCACTAATGAGTAAACAAAATATTCCTACCAAATTGCGTGTGTGTTTACATGCTTTAAGGCATTGGCTACATGGCGCGCTACAAACCTCAGTTAACTAATAATCGTTTGTCCTTATCTGTCATTTTGACTTATGTATTTGTAAGGAAGGGATAAAACATAATTTAACTAAATCAGTCCCGTAAAGTTTTATGAATAAGGGGGTAATGTATATAGGTAGGTACAGTAAGTAAGAATGACATTAACAATATTATCCTTTCCATTTTTGCATTTAAAAGTAAAAATATCATATTCTTACTCACGTGACGTAAGTGTAAGACGGACCAGGCCGCGTAGCCAAGATGCCAATCGCTTATGCTACGTAGCGATCGAAACGCAACTGTCGCTAATATGGAAGAGCGATAGAGAGACATATATAATGCTTTACGTTGTCGAAGCGATAGCGAATGTAACCTTGGCTAGGCCGGTTGAGGGGTTACCGCGAAAACCGAAATTCGCAAATTGCGGGGATATTTCTCTTTTACTCCAATGAAGGCGTACTTAGAGTGACAGAGAAAAATGCCCGCAATTTGCGAACTTCGATGTTGGCGGTTATAGGCCGGACGTAAGTTATCTGCATACGTCCATCTCGCTCCGCGATTGTTGCGCTATTTAGGGTCCTAGATAAATTGGTTGTTCAATACTTACGCTATAGAATTTCCAATTTAGCAAAAACCCTAAATGGCATAACAATCCCGTGTGGTGACTGTATTACAACAATATTTTAGCCGTTTGAATTTGTCCGCCAATCACAGTGAAACCTTGTACAGGCAGCCCAACTTGCACGTCTGTGCTATAATACTATCCTCATTTATTTATTTTTCTTCTTAGGCTAGGTCATTTATAACATGAATATAAAAGTAAAATACAAAAACACATAAAAAACAACAAAAAATAAGTATAAACACATTATAAAAAACCCAACCTAGGGTGCCGCCAGCAGCGGGGCAGGGCCCAAGCTGCCGGTGGTCAGGGCCGCAGAGAGAGGAACCGGCGGACTATCCGCGCCGTGTCCAAGATCACCGCCTTCTGCATCTGACCCTTGATCCAACCACCTAGCGAGAGTCTCTCAAGATGTCGGTCGAGACTCTTCGCTATTAGACCGTTCACTGAAACGACTATCGGGACAATGATCGTCGAATCAACATCCCACATAGCGGTTATCTCGTGAGCCAAGTCTAGGTACTTACTGGACTTGTCCTTCTCGGCTTTCACGAGATTCGCATCATGGGGGATGGTGATGTCAACGAGCACGGCCCGACGTTGCGATCGATCTATTATCACGATGTCAGGCTTATTGGCTACAATAGTACTGTCAGTGATGATAGATCGATCCCAATAGAGCGTGGCACGACCATTCTCGAGAACAGGCGCAGGTAAGTACTTATAGTACGGTACTTCGCGGTCCACAAGGCCGTATAGAAGAGCAAGTTGCTGGTGAATAATCCTGGCTACGAGATACTATTATTATTAGATTTGTCTTAGTCTGAGGCCTGAGTTACACTCGTAAGTTTTACTTACGTAAGTAGGGACAAAGCTATTTGTTAGAATGAGATAACGATATTCATCTCTCATTCTGTAGTATAGCCGTGTCCCTACTTACGTAAGTAAAACTTACAGACTTTCACAAAAACCAGAATGATGTAAAAAAAAAATACTACAAGGACTTGAAATCTGTTGTGAATAAGGCTCTATATTGTGAAAAAGTGGCTTATTTTAAACAAAATATAAACAATAAAATAAATAACCCAAAAACTTTATGGAAAAACCTGAAATCCACAATATTGCCTAGTAAGAATAATGAATTACCTTCACTTTTCAATAACCCATGTACCTTAAATAAACATTTTCTCGATCTGCCAGGAACTTCAGATGTAGCGTTGTCACAGCTAACTTATTTTGAGTTCCATAAGTACAGTGACACAGTTTTCCATTTAAATACAATTAGTTCTAATGAAATTACTAAAATAATTAGAAGTTTAAAATCTAATGCGGAGGGTGCTGATGGGATAAATTTAAATATGCTTATTTTAACGCTGCCTTACACAATTGATATTATTACTAGTTTAATTAATACCTCTATCCTTTCATCCACCTTTCCGGATATCTGGAAGTTAGCAATTGTAAATCCCTTGCCTAAAATAGCTAACCCATCTGTGATTAAGGACCTTAGGCCAATTAGCATACTACCTTGTATGTCTAAAATAATGGAGAAAGTTGTCTCTGCTCAGTTGACCACCTACCTAGAAACCAACAACATTTTGCCGGATGTCCAATCGGGTTTTCGGAAAGGACGTAGCACTACAACCGCTTTACTTGATGTTTCTGACAACATTTTGGATGCTCAGGATAAAGGCATGTGCACTCTTTTAGTGCTCCTTGATTTTTCGAGGGCTTTCGATTGCTTAAATATAAATCTACTATTATCTAAGTTAACCTACTATGGTTTTGACCAGAAAACTATAAAGTGGTTCCAAAGTTACCTCAGCAATCGGTCGCAGATAGTTAAAGTGTGCCTTGATGATGGTTCCTCCCTTTTTTCAGAAAAAGCCGAGCTTACTAGAGGAGTCCCTCAAGGATCGGTACTTGGCCCGCTCCTTTTTATACTTTATTCTGCTGATATTGTGTCTCACATTAAACATTGCAAATACCACATATATGCAGATGACATACAGGTCTACATATCATGTAAGCCATCGGAAGTTGACACTGCTATAGAGAAACTTAATCAAGACCTCACAAGTATAGCAACCTGGGCTACAGAAAATTGCCTACTGCTTAACCCAAATAAAACAAAGTACCTTGTCTTTGGCAGCAAGCACCAACTGGCTGGTGTCAGTAATTCAGTAGATGTTATGTTAATGAATGAACCAATTGAGAGGGTGTATGAAGCGCGAAATCTGGGCCTATTAATGGATTGTGGACTTCGATATGAAAAGCATACCGCAGAGGCTGTAAGAAGTTGCTTCTATAAGCTTAAGGTGCTATATAAAATTCGGCCATACCTAAGCGAAACCTTGCGCATTCAACTGATCGAGTCACTTGTACTATCAAAACTTAATTATATGGATGTTGTAACTGGGCCTAGGCTACTTGCCAAAACAAAAAGACTCATACAACGTGTTCAAAATGCCTGTGCTCGCTTCTGTTTTAATATTCCTTTGAGAGCCCACGTCACTCCGTTTCTTAATAGTCATAAGATCCTCAAAATGCAGCACCGTCGTAAACTTCATTTGGCTTGTTTGCTCTTCGGAGTTCTGAAGTATAAAACCCCTGCATATCTTTTTAACAAGTTATCTTGCATCACGCTCCGCGACCGCCGTAAATGTGGGATTCAATTGTTGACGCCACGCCACGCTTCGGCAGCCTTCCGGGGCAGCTATCGCTATACTGCCTCAAAATGTTGGAATAACGTGCCACCGCCAATGAGGAACCTGCAAAGTATTCATAGTTTTAAAACGAAGCTTAAACAGTACATGCTTAGCCACCAACTTAGCCAGGAAACCTGCTTACACGATACAAGCTGCCTGTAGTTTCTGCTTTTACTTACCACTTAGATTACGTTCCCTTTGCATTGCCATGGCACATTACTTTTGAAAACTGTTATTCTCGCCCTTTTTTGGCTGTCTATAAGCAGTTAAATCTGTAAGATCGATAAAGTATTGCTTTATTTGCTTTTGTTCGTAACAAATCGACCTGTTTCATTTGTCATTTTAGTTTAGTTTGCGAAGCTGCCGCATGGCGCTAGCTGTAATATCAGACGTAATGTACGGCCAAGATGAGTTTGACCTGATAATATAACAACTATTTTGTACGGAGTAATACCATACATAATAATTTATTGTAATGTACTAATCTCTTCTAATGTTACCATCTTTGTCTTTTGTATTCTTATTACTATATTTGTGTTTTTATATTAATTTTGTTGTTATTCTTTATGTATATTAATAATTTTCTTGTTATTCATGTTACCTGTCGTGATTGTTTCACCGGATGGTCTTATCGGAAGATCAGCGCTGGAAGTCGCCAGCAACATGCTGAGGTGAGACCATTTCGTGGCACTCTCTCTTTTTTATTATGTTTTCTCTGTTCAGTGTAAGTTTTTATTTTGTGTTTGTGCTCACGAATAAAATTATTTCTATTTCTATTTCTTCTATTTCTAAAACTTACAAGTGTAACTCAGGCCTGACTCTATTATCAAAAAGGGGCCGGCGACGCAGGTGTGACACCTCTGTGCTCTGTAGGCTTAGCAGAGCAGCGCCGCGACAGTATTTTTAACCGACTTCCAAATCCCAAAGGAGGAGGTTATCAATTCGGTTGTATGTTTTTTTTTTATTTTTTTTATTTTTTTTATTTTTTATGTTTGTTACTCCATATCTCCGTCATTACTGGACCGATTTTGAAAATTCTTTTTTTGATTGAATGTATATGCATACAGATTGGTCCCGTTTTTGTCAAAACCCAGTTCTGATGATGGGTTCCATGAGGAATCGAGGGAACTCCTCAAATCTTAAAGGCATACATATAGTGATTTTTGGGTTTTTATCATCAAATCAAGCATATACATCCAAAAAAGTGACATTTGATGGAGTGGAACTGCTGATGATGATCAGAACGGAACTCCTCAACGACGCATAGTTCACGGTTGGCGATTTGTCCTCTTCGTTATGTTTGTTAAGCAAGTTCAGTTTTTAAGCTACATTTTTGTCAAGCTCGAGTTCTGATGATGGGATCCATGAGGAATCGAGAGAACTCCTCAAATCTTAAAGGCATGCGTATAGAGATTTTTGTAATTACATAAAAAAATCAAGCATTTTCATTAAAAACTGTCGCATTTGATGAAGTGGAACTGCTGATGATGATCAGAACAGAACTCTTCAACGACGCATAGTTCACGTTTCGCGATTTTTCCTCTTCGTTATGTTTGTTAAGCAAGTTAAGTTTTTAATGCACATTTTTGTCAAGCTCGAGTTCTGATGATGGGATCCATAAGGAATCGAGGGAACTCCTCAAATATAAAAGGCATGCGTATAGAGATTTTTGTATTTACATCAGAAAATTAAGCATTTTCATTAAAAACTGTCGCATTTGATGAAGTGGAACTGCTGATGATGATCAGAACAGAACTCTTCAACGACGCATAGTTCACGTTTGGCGATTTTTCCACTTCGTTATGTTTGTTAAGCAAGTTAAGTTTTTAAGCCACATTTTTGTCAAGCTCGAGTTCTGATGATGGGATCCATAAGGAATCGAGGGAACTCCTCAAATATTAAAGCAATACGCATAGATTTTTTTCTATTTTCATCATAAAATCAAGCATTTACATTAAAAACTGTCGCATTTGATGAAATGGAACTACTGATGATGACCAGAATAGAACTCTTCAACAACGCATAGTACACATTTGGTGATTACGAATTTCAATTTTGACTTGGACTGGGTCCCGGACTTGGACCCAGAACCGGACTCATACCCGGATCCGGTTCGGACCCGGACCCGGACCTGGACTCGGACCCGGGCTCGGACCCGGACTCGGACCCGGACTCAGACCCGGACTCGGACCCGGACCTTGACCCGGAAAACCACTATGATACCTTAACTAAATAAACCACTATGATTACCTACCATAAAATGTGTAAGTATACATATAAGTATGATGATGCCAATCTTACTACACTCTAAAAAAATTTGGTTGGCCCTATCAATATCTTGATGGCCGTAATCAAGCATCTTGATTCCATACGAGCCTAACAAGAACTTAAACACATCAAACAAGGTAATTCTGATTGCTATTACTATTGTTAGGTAACTGAACCAATTAAGATCTTGTTCAATATTTACACGAAAAATAATTATGCTAACTAATTGATCCTAGTAAGATCAACTAAGGGCTTGATAATGAAAACAAACAAGTTAGTTTAACTAAGATGTAAATCAATGTTAACATGAAGAATTACTGTATTAACTATTTGACCCAAATAAGTTCAACTAAGAACATGATTACACCGACTTATGGCGTATTAGCCTGAACTAAGATATTGGTCAATTTGAATCTTAATTGTTTAATCATTTCAACTAAGATGTAAATTAATGTTAACATGAAGAATTACTGTATTAACTATTTGACCTAAATAAGTTCAACTAAGAACATGATTACATCGACTTATGCATCTTATTAGCCTGAACTAAGATATTGTTCAATTTGAATTTTAATTGTTTAATCATTTCAACTATGAAGCTTGTTTAGTACAATACCATTCTTGTTCAATTGTACTATGACTTACTTTGTCGCATTTACTGAAACATTTCTTTCAGAGCTCTAGTTTTTATACGCGCCGTGCTGAATAAAATATAACAACAAAGAAAGGGATAAAACATAATTAAACTAAATCAAGCCCGTAAAGTTTTATAAAAAGGGGGTAAATGAATAAAACAAAAAAATATTATAATAAGATGTTATTTATTCATTTAATCATTTTGAAAGTAAACCTTTTGCATTTAAATTCACACGCACGGATCCGTGTCTAAGCATACAAGGGGTTAACACTCGTTGGTCCAATCACGTTCACACTTGTTGGTCTATCCAAGCACACTACACTCACAGTGTAACTACGCGAGTTTGATTCGGATGTCACTGGTTGTTTTTTAGTCAAACAAATCACAAGATTCCACACATTTGACAGTTTAAAAACCCATTTTCACGATTAAAATTGTTGTATTTGTGAATTAAGGCTTCTCTTACCAATCTTGGTATATAGTGGCGTGCTGTCGAAATGACCTTGGGACTATGCAGCTCGATCCAGTGACTTATACCCGACTCAAGGTGACACTGAGCAATAGCTGACTTGCGAGCGTCGTTATTCTTGACCGCAGCGATGTGGTCTTTAATTCTGCAGGCAATAGTGCGTTTGGTATGCCCACTGTACGAACTACCACAACTGCAATCAACTTTGTACACACCAGGTTTTTCCAGAGGAATAAGTAATTGAATGAGCTTAACGCAACTGCGTGCTACAGAGACTGACTGCTCGGTCTCACGCGCCACGAGAGGAGCGCAGGCGGGGCGGAGAGCGGGTGTACAGGCGATCCCCCTACTTATCTCTTGATTGATCGGATTAACCGATTATTTTATTTAATTATTAAGAAAATCGATTTAACAAATAATTCTTAGTAGAATGGAATATTAGTTTCGTAATCAATACAATAACTTGATCATAATGGGATTGAGTGTTTTATCTTCGTTGTTCTAAATATTATATGTTTAGTTGATTCAACTAGCAAATCTTATGTAAATCAACAAAGACAAAATAATCAAATAAACTATTAAAATGTTCATAACTATTAACATATTTATCTGTTTTAATTAAATTGTTAAGGATTGAATTAACCTACGTTACATAATTATGCCAACAAGTTAATAATAGATGCAAAGTATACAATTGTTAGGATTAATAACATACCTACTTTATTAGTTCAATCACAGATACACTTATTGTTTTAAGTAATCAGCTTTCTTTGGGTTATATAAGATCGTTATTGTTGTAATTAACTTAACGTCAACTAAGAGAAAACTGCTCTTAGTTGGTCTTCATTTTTTAGAGTGTAGCCCCTCCCGCTTAAACCCCCGTACACCGCACCGCATGCGCCGTTAAGTGGGTTAGGTTAGGTTTGAACTGCGATCCTCATAGAACTGAACTGCTATCAGAGAAGTGGGTTAGGTTAGGCTAGAACTACCACCCTTACAGAAGCGAAATGCTAGTAGAAAAGTGGGTGGTTTTACCTCCTTTTCTACATAGTATACCATCTACAATAATCTTTCACCGGCCCCCATAGAAGTCGGTTTTTTTTTCTTAAAAATTATAATACTCGCGAGATAGACTACCCGACCCGTCCCTCTCTAATTAATACAGTTAAAAAAAGATAGGTAGTCTAGCTCGTGCAAGTCGTGCATGAGACACTGTCGCGGCATTCCTGTGCTAAGTCCACTGGAGTTGGATATATATAGGTTGTGTATTTGGATGCTGATAAGCAATAATGTGTTAACCCACATTCATTTATCAATATGATGTCAACTCAAAAAATTGACGCTTGAAGTTGACATTTTATTGCAATATGGATGTGGGATGACTCATTTTTGCTAAACACCATCCATTTCATTCTGGAATATCTAAATGCCAATTCTAAAAATACATTTTGTGAGCGACAAAAAACATTAAAATGTCAGGATTGACTTTAGCAAACGGGATCAAAAGACATATCGAAAATCCATTCTCATTCCTCTCCATTATGTACTGGCCCTAACATTCGTAGCGCCGTAGCACCGTATCACGCGTAGGCGCCCTTAGCGTTGATATACCGCTGCTACGAACGTTTACAACACAATTTATAGCAACATACGAGACAACTCCGCGAATCGCATTAATTAAAACTGATACACGTTCTGTATGAACATAGTAAACATAGCTTTACAGTAAGATGAACCAGGTAAGTACAGTTAAGTGTTGGCGATGCCACCGTAGCGCTATCAACTTTAAACGTGCAAACTATATATACTGCCGTATTCGAACTTCAAGATATTCACAAGAGACGACACGTACTAGATCCATTCTAGATATGTTATAGTTTAGATATCAACTAGTTCTCTTTTGCAGCGCAATTCGGGCAACCAACGTCACTTTTACGTTAGATAGAGTACCTAAGATATCTATTGGATGTAAATTGGATCTTTAAGTCATATCCTGTGGAAATCGTTCAAGAGTATCTCCAGAATCGCGCAAATGTCAAATTTGACAGGTTAGATCTTAAACATCTGAACGAGCTCGGTGCCGTCGATTGGACAGAAACGGCGCTAGACAGGGAAGCATGGCGTTCCTTAGTGTCAGAGGCCAAGATCCACTTCGGGTCGCTGCGCCACGGCAGTAAGTAAGTAAGTAAGATCTTAAACATATCGTTATCGTATCTTGGTGATGTCTAAAATATATCTAATAGATGTCTATTTCTAAATCTGAATCGGGCCCATATACGCAGTTGAAAATTAGAAAATCATCTACATGTCTTAAAAACATCTTTAGTTATTTGAATGAATCCGAAACAATATGGTAGCAAAGATAGCACTTGTTAATGCTGTGTTAATAAGGGCGTCCGCTAGATGGCGCGGGTACACGGAGAGAGCGCACAGATTCAGATTTTTTGAATGTATGCCCGGTCCATACTGATTTAGCTCAATATCTACTGTTACTCACAAAGCCGAGTAAATTGCTGACGAAATGAATTACAGCATAATACGGCGTTACTAAAGAAACACTTGACAATCGTTACGGATTACGAACGCAATTCATTTTATATTTACGTTACTCGTGCCGGTGTAAATCTCAACACATTAAGACATAATAATTACTATACCGGGTGTGGCCTATAACATGAGCAAATAATTAAAACATAGATTGTACTGCTCAAACGGTGACACTTTTGTTCAACAACTTTAAATAATTATGAAGTATTTAGGCTCCCTAGTTTTCATACAAAATAAATATGCTTATTGTCTTCAATGGACGCCATCGTCACGCCATATCATTGTGATTGACACGCCTTAAACATAACAAAATTCGCAATACATTGCGTCTTAGAATAAACTTAAAAGTGTATTAGAAATCAAACAACAAGTTATTTTTAAAAGTTGCTGAATAAATGTTCGTCAGTATGAGGAGTACAGCCTACAGTTTAATTTTTTGCTCGTATTACAGGCCACACCCGGTATAGGTATAAACTTAAAATAAGACATTACAATTTTTGAAACTGAAATACTGTGCCTGAAATCAGACAATTTTATCACCATTCAAAATATTATTTTTAATACAGTTGCTCAAAAAGTGCTACTTTACGTAGCTGTTTAGCGTGCGGAAAGTTGGTTATCTCGAACTAGTGCTTTTTACTTTTCCAATTTTTTTAAATTTATACTTGTTCCAATTCACGACTACTTATTGATGAGTGTTAATATTAGTTTCCTTTAAACGTCGTAATCAGCATAAAAACCTACCGTTAATGTAAGAATACGAAAAATATTACATATTTCATATTTAATTACTTACCTCTTCATCAATATAACACGTTTATTTTTTAATATTCAATATTGAAAATTCCGTTCTTAATAAGTTGACTGAATGGAACGGAATATCTGCCAAACGCTAGATATAATATACTTAAAGACGACGTCTAACCGAGCTGTCACTGTTACCACTTTTGTTTAGTGTACGATTAACAATGTTTTTCTTATTTTTTCGCAACTGTATTAAAAAACGTCGTTCGATACACGTGCGGAAATGTCATTCTTCACTCGTCCCGAGTCTTGCCACTCGCCTGCGGCTCGTGGCAAGATATCTCGGTACTCGTGAAGTAATGACATACCTTCCGCACTAGCATCGAAATGTACTATTTCCGAATTTTGTTTAAAACACTACTGTGTGAATACTTATTGGGCAGTGTATGCGCATGCATAATTAAGAGGGGGTATTAAGCATAAAAAATTCGAATCGGTAATTAGAAGGGAACAAAATATATGGAACATTAATTTATATATTTATGACGACCCCGACGTTCTATGAGTGCCATATCGTTGCTATCCCTATGTTGCGAAAATTCTTTGCAGCGGATATTAGTAAAAGGCTTAATAATAGATATATTATTTGTATATAGCCCATTTTTTTAGCCTATTCCCCAAGGAGGCACGTATTAGTCACTCCTCACTCATGGCATTTTATATACCGCACAGGTCACATAATGAGATGACCTATAAAACTAGAGACCTGTAGAACACACCATACAATGGCGTGACCTATTTCATTTGCTTTTACAAAAAGTTGCCTGAAAGTTGGAGAGGTTGTATTGAGGAAGCAAACACGTAAAGCAAAGAACAAAGCGCGCTGTTAATAATACATGGACCGATTCACAAGTTGATCTATTTGTTATTTTCAACTCTATGTGCGTTGCCTTATGATTCAAATTCAAAAGTAGAGTTTTACGTTTTGCACCTTCAATGGAATTAAGCAAGCGAAATTGTGGTCACTTCTCAGCAAAATGTAGCTGGGGTACGCAAATTGAATATTTGTTGACTATTGGCAGGTCATTGACAGATTTATGGGTGGAAAAAACCGGGCAAGTGCGAGTCGGACTCGCGCACAAAGGGTTCCGTACCATAATGCAAAAAAAACAACAAAAAAAAGCAAAAAAAAAAACGGTCACCTATCCAAGTACTGACCACTCCCGACGTTGCTTAACTTTGGTCAAAAATGACGTTTGTTGTATGGGAGCCCCATTTAAATCTTTATTTTATTCTGTTTTTAGTATTTGTTGTTATAGCGGCAATAGAAATACATCATCTGTGAAAATTTCAACTGTCTAGCTATCACGGTTCGTGAGATACAGCCTGGTGACAGACGGACGGACGGACGGACGGACGGACGGACGGACAGCGAAGTCTTAGTAATAGGGTCCCGTTTTACCCTTTGGGTACGGAACCCTAAAAATTGGTCGAGAAGGTTGTATTAAACACGGCAAGTAATTTTAGAATAATATTTTCTTTGTACCAATAGAAAATATTCCGGTCTTTGTTTCGTTAAGAAGTAAACGACTTGAAGACTGAGGTGTTATTTATAATAATAATAATATCAACGTTCAGTATTTTGGACGTTGCCGAATAAAGGGTTAAGTCGGAAATGAGCGACTTAAAATACGTGAGTGACCCTTTATATTCTTATCTTATACCTTTAATGGTAACATTCCATTTCTAACCGCAGCTGCACTCCTAGTACTGAACGCGTCGCTGTTATTGTCAATTTCCATAGTAAAATTAACAGTAATGCAGCTGTCGTTGGAAATGGACTGTCACCTTAAACGAGCAATTTTTGTAGGTATAAATATACATTTTGTGGGATCTCAGAAACGGCTCTAACGATTTCGATGAAATTTGCTATATGGGGGTTCTTGTGGGCGAAAAACCGATCTAGCTAGGTCTTATCTCTGGGAAAACGCGCATTTTTGAGTAATTATATGTTTTCTGAGCAAAGCTCGGTCTCCCAGGAACCTATTATTATTGTTTATTTACAAAATATATAAGCATTACAGTCAATAAAAAGCGGCCAAGTGCGAGTCGGACTCGCCCATGAAGGGTTCCGTAACAGCAAGTAACATAATAAAATTGCGGTTTACGGTTTATGACGTATTAAAAAAAAACTACTTACCAAATCTTGTTCAAACCAATTTTCGGTGGGAGTTTGCATGGTAATATGTTCATGATATATTTTTTTTAGTTTTATCATACTCTTATTTTAGAAGTTACAGGGGCCCCCCCACACAGGGGGACACACATTTTACCACTTTGGAAGTGTCTCTCGCGCAAACTATTCAGTTTAGAAGAAAATGATATTAGAAACCTCAATATCATTTTTGAAGACCTATCCCTATACCCCACACGTATGGGTTTGATGAAAAAAATATTTTTGAGTTTCAGTTCTATGTATGGGGAACCCTAAAAATTTATTGTTTTTTTTCTATTTTTGTTTGAAAATCTTAATGCGGTTCACAGAATACTTACCAAGTTTCAACAGTATAGTGCTTATAGTTTCGGAACAAAGTGGCTGTGACATACGGACGGACAGACGGACAGACAGACAGACAGACAGACAGACAGACAGACAGACAGACATGACGAATCTATAAGGGTTCCGTTTTTTGCCATTTGGCTACGGAACCCTATATTTAATATTATGACTGTCTAACGGGAGTTTTGTTTATTAAAACATTCTTAAGCAACTTAAACTTTGCTATAACAGCATATGTCTCTGGAATAACAAACATATTAACATATTCACTTATTTCTGGTAATTTATACGTAAATATGAAATTCATGCATTAAATTTGCAACCAGAGTTTAGTGATTGGATCGCTTGAATAGCAGCCAGCTATTGTCCCGCAGTCTCTGAGTATTTGCTTTTTGGACAAACCTCTTACGCTCGGAGCGTGGCCTCGGGCCGTGCCCCCGTTAGGTATTTAGATTATAATAAGATCAAGTCGGAGGACTCCTTTTGGAGTTAGAAATGGTGGAAAGAGTCCTCTGAAAATATTGACATGAAAGGCCGAGCCACACCGGCTTGCGTGTGCGTGACGTGCGCGTGTGCGGCTCCAACATTTTAGCGCGGTGTGCCATCTCTCATAAGGATCTGTATACTACAACTCCGCACGCGCACGTGCACGTCACGCACACGCAGCCGGTGTGCACAGATCTTTATGCTAATATTGACATCTGCACGTATAGTCCTTCTTACATGATAGGCGCAACTCCATATCAGGCCGCCTAGCCAACACGCCAATAGCTTACGCTCCGTAGCGATCGTCACGCAATTGTCATTGTCGGACTAATATGGAAGTGATAAAATGACATAAAGCATTTCGTTGTAGAAACGATAGCGATTGTCTCCTTGGCTAGCCCGGCAGGTCACGCTTGATATAGAAATCGAGTGACTCAAGTATGTCAAAAGTTCAAAAAATAGCTTAGGCATGCCAAGAGGGTAATTTACCTACAATTTGCTTTTATCGTCCTTCTCTATATTGTGTAATATAAGGTATAGTTTGTCAAAGGACTGTCTTATTTCAATCATAGACAGAGAGAATTATTATACTATCTTTGTTCTACACTCGTACTAGAACCCAAAAGAAAAAAGGATGAGTATAGTTTTCCTAGTTCTTACTGACTGACAAATTGGTTTGACCAACTACCTGTACGTAAGTAATTAAGAAGACATCCGTCATGTCATGTCATGTTCCTGCCGACAAGTATGTACCTAGTAAATACTTATTCCGGGAATGTCTATCCACCGCAATAAGTGATAAAAACGCGACTATTATAACCCGTCTATTGATAGTGGTTTACGTAGTTTGTATTATATACCACTGGAGGCAGTTTAATTGCGTTTCATTTACATTATTGGCCGCAATCCATCCCGTCATATTTGCTTTCGCATTCACTGAATCTGTAATTAATTTATTCCCAGTGAGTGCGAACGTTGACGTATGCTAACGTGTTGAACGAATACATAATAATAAATCCTTTAATAATGGAAAATGCAAAGTTATACATATGTAGTTCATTAGTTGAGTTTAACAGTAAATAGATGTTCTGTGTATTTATTTGGCGTGTTTTTGAAAGGCTTCTACATAAATTATTAGCAAACATTTCATGTCATTAAACTATTTCAAAATATTCATATTTTTTCAATATGTTTTTTTTTTATTTTCTACATATTAATCCCCGACGCAAAAAGAGGGGTTACGAGTACCGGGTAGTATTTAATTAATAAAATTGTTGTGGATTAATTGTTGTTCTAGGATTACTTAGAACAACTTAAAATTAACGTCTTTGTTCAATTAAAATTACGGATACTTTCGAAGAACATTAAAAATAAGAACAAACACAAAAGATTATTAAAATAACAAATTGAAAGGAACACGTCAGTGGCATGCCGCGGAGTCGGAAGTTGTTAATTTAAACTCTGGGCCACGTCCCGAACTTGTACAACAATCCAGTCCGTGACCCTCGCTGTAAATTATAACAAATATGCAACAAATGCGTCAAACAATAGTTTCTAAGTAAGTTAATAAAGGTCGGGAAGGAAGGGATTGCCTGACAAATGCGATATAGACCAGTGAGTCTCTCTAGTCGGCGCGTAAGAAAGTTTTGGATTGTTGTCTTGCGCATGAATAGCATGTGCTAATGTGTGATATGACCTACCTTGTAGGTGTCGTCGGTTATAAGGTTGGGAAGATATCTTTTACAGATAAAACATTTCACGCTTTTTCACGAGCCCTAGTGTCTGAACAATATATAGGTACCCGACTCATTTTCGAATGAGATTGCTGAAAATTATCTTGAAAAATAAAAACGTCTAAAGTGTAGAACTTTTTCCTCATTTGTCAGTTTATCACAACACATATGGTACAGTCAGCAGCAATAGTTGCTAAACGGGCGAGATGTTCAAAATGACCTTGACGTGAAGAGTAAGAGCGCGTCAAGGTAATTTTGAACACCTCGCCCGCTTACCAACTTTTGCTGCTGACTATACGTATTAGGCCACGTTTTTCTTATCATTCTGATTTACATAATTTGAATCAATGAATGCAGTGAAATAAGTCTAGAGGGCGGAGTACCGGTGGCAAATTTCACACAAAAGGTATGGAGTCGTTTTTATAATTATTATTTTAGGCTTGAATAATAAAATTATTCATTTACCTAGTGTACTTAGTATGGTACCTACTCGTAAATTGGAAGTAAGTACTTAACATTTATTTTCATAAATCGATTTCAGGAACACCTAAATGTTATGTCGTAAATGTTTTGGGTTATTTTTCAATTTCTCTTCCAGTCCTCAATTGTAATTGAATGGTCTTGAAAATAATATATCGTTTGGCAGGTATAACTTCTTAGGTCTAGTATTTAGTACCTAATGATAATGTTTTGATAAGAAAACATATTATTATGTATTATAGATATTAACAACATATTACATTATATTTGTATGCTCGTAAGATAATTTCTATAAGTTCCTAAAAATTATTATGCAAAATTAATCATTTATTCGTTATTTATTTAATCATAAGAATACTTAGGCGACTCCATACATTTAGTGTGAAATTTGCCACCGGTACTCCGCTCTCTAGAAATAACAGAATTAATGACTGCTTAAATAATAGGCCAGCGATGGGGTTTCAAATATTTGTGCAGTATAGATAATTTAATCAACACCCCTTCACAAGTTCGAACCATTAGAAACTGACAAATTCTAATATTGTAAATATTATTATTGTTAGTTTATAAACATTGCATTTGTCAAGTGCTCGTATTAATATTGTTTTTCTTGTCTGTTCTAAAATGTTTATGACATTTTGTTCATGTAGTCAGTATGGAAATAAATAAATAAATAAGTTTCCTTTATGTATAAGTTCTTGTTGCACCACCAACAGTTTGTGTTTTGTCCTACAGGTGCCTGATAAAAAATAGAGCATTAATTATTGTACAATAAGTTTTTATTTATATACTTACCATAGTGTAAACCAAGACGTTCGAGTAGAGACATATCCGTGGGATTTTTTTTTAATTATTTCACCGGATTAGTTATATTTACACAGCAGCATTTTTAGTTTAGAAATCCCGTTATATTTACCCAATAAGCTTTGAATTACACCTCAAAAGCGAAGTGGCGTGGAAGGGACAATAAAAGTATCCTGAGGGATATTTGCTTTACAATACTAGTTTTGAAAGACTTAACTTCATCGAAATATTATCACACTTACGTCTCTGCGAATGTAAGTAATGTTGCTTGGAATAGAAGCTAATTTCGACTTGTTCTAATAATAACTCGTGACATGTTTGTGACCAGTGAACTGTCGATTGCTTTGCTACTTAATTGGTACTAATGAATACACATGAAGGTGTCCTTAGTAATTTTTAATTTTATTTGTGAAGTACTTACGAATTAATGCAACTTTGTCCACCAGGCATAATCCGTAATGACAGCGGCTGAAATATCAGATTAATAAATTTTATTACGCGAAAATTTGATAAGGAATGGAATACACAAATAAAAGGCGCGGCAGGGCTGATAAATAAAGTGAGGTCTTGTACATATCTTTGGTTTCGGAGAAACCAGCTAACCGCAGAATAATCTTAATCATCTACGTTTTATATGCCTTTTATTATCGTCATATTGCAATTTTGTATCAATCCAAAACGTGCTAGATATTTACCGATGCTGGATTACAAAGATAGCAATATCACAAGGTATTAAAAATAATTTAGAACAACGTATCACCGGTATTGTGGCCGGGGTGTTTGCCGAGCGCTCCACGGCGACTTGTAGAAACAACGGCTTCGCAAACACCGGAAACTTTTACTTCCCAAGACTTAATTAAACAACCCCATATTAACCCTTGTTCCTTAACATTAAGGGTGAGTATTGATTGATGAAATGCGATACGGCACGATGATGTCCCTTAAAAATACACTTTTATTCTATTTCCGCTTAATTTAGTCCGTCAGTTTGGCTATGTAATTGTGGGGTTGACAGGTGACGAAAAAAGTGATATTTTTATTTAAAAAAAAAGTAGACTGGCTAATAATAATCGTTTCGAGTTGTATAGTTGGTTTTCCACCCTCCGTGAGTTCCTGAAACTTGTATACGCACAAAAACACACTTAAAACCTTATGATGAGTATTTCAACATTATGCCATTGAAATAAGCTCCACGGATGACGATGACGAGATGATGATAACTTGAAATATAAAAAATAGTACCGTCAGATCCTTTTGCAGTTTTTAAAATGGGATTCGATTATCTACTAGGTATTTACATGGATTTATTTTTATATCGATCCAGTACGTGATTAATTTTTGACCTTTTGAATGAAAAAGAAACCAACTTGAACTTTACTTGAACCAAATTAAATATAATAATAATATGTATGTATATAAGTACCTATGCAGAGAATTTCAAAGTAATTAATTACCTTAAGATATGAGACATGATACTATTTATGTATACGTAAAGGGGCAAATGTATTTAAGTAGCATTGCCTTCGCACCCATAGGTACCATACACAATACAGTCACTAACAGAAGTTGCTATGCAGGCTAAGCGTACATAACGATCCGAACACAACTTTATAATTACAAGCGAAAGAACACAAGCAGGTCATCTCTCGCTTCGCTACTTCTGCCGCCGACTGTACCAAGCAACCCTGACCAATCATTAATTGGCGCCCACCGCAGACCGATTCGGTACCGGCCGAGGGATACAAGGACAAATGTGGCTATTTTTAGCAATTATCTACGGGTCTATTAATCTGAATGAATCTTCTTATGTAGATTCTTGAAAGATGAAAAAAAAACAAACTTTAAACTTATTAGTTACTTATTGGAAACATTTTATTCTTCTTATCCTTTTTTTGCAATGTATGTTTTCGAATCTATCGAGTTGTCCTTTCGGATTTTGTGAATTGGTTGTTTTATGAATTACAAATTTTACTAAATTGGGTCTAAATTAATTATAAAAATTGTTATGATGACTTAATCGAGATAAGTACGTAGGAATTTGCATCACGTGATAAAGTTTCTGCAGTATTTTTTTAATTTTAAATAATAAGTATATACCCCTACCTAGTATACCCCTTGCATTTCATTAAAGTTTTTAAATGACATCTACGTATTGACTTCGGCTCCGCGTACTTCTCTCATTATTCCGGGACGGGTAAAGACATACAGGCCTATTCGGATTTCGAGATAATCACAAGATCTTGAGACGATTTAGAGATTAACTAGATCTACATTAGATATCGACTAGATGTGACTTGGATATCTAAGTCATAACTTGTCGAAATCGTTCAAGAGGACCTCCAGAATCGCGGAAACGTCAAATTTGACATATCTATCTTACGAATAAGTATCTTTAAATTATCCGTATCGTAACTAGTTGAAGTCTAGTAGAAATCTAATTCATTTTACGAATCGAGCCGATTATCAATAAATAACTGTAGAAACTCTGAAAATCTTCAATATTTTTAAATCAGCTGACTCAAAAAAAGAGGAATCGTAGCCTAACACTTACTTATAACAGATAATAAACACATTCACGGTCAATTGTCAACATAATACCTACTTAGCTTCCCCTCCTCAAACAAAACCTTTTACCTCCCGCCATCTGAAAGCGGACCCTACGTTAATTTAGCGAAGATTCAAAATACCGTAGCAGCTTAATTCTTCGGTTCCGGGCACCTCACGTAGTTGCTGTTTAAACAATACGTGTTTTGGGATAACTGCGAGTGGGATAAGCTGTTCCTTCCATTATTTATTTGTGAAAACAACCCGTTATACAGAAGGCCCAGGAGGTAAGAAGTGACTGAAACGTTTAGTTGACTTTAACTTTATTTTGATACGGTAGGAATCCCTAATAAATAAATAAAAATAAGTAAATAAATATTATAGGACATTTTTACACAAATTGACTAAGCCCCACGGTCAGCTTAAGAAGGCTTGTGTTGTGGGTACTCAGACAACGATATATGTAATATGTAATTACTTAAATACTTACATAGAAAACAACCATGGCTCAGGAACAAATATCTGTATCATCATACAAATAAATGCTCTTACCAGGATTCGAACCCGGGACCATCGGCTTCACAGGCAGGGTCAGTACCCACTAGGCCAGACCGGTCGTCCTAATAACCGGTCATCGTAAATTTTATAGCATTTTCGGTGCAGCGGAGTGGTGTTAACGGAATTGGTATAGATAATTTCAACTGAAATGGTAGATTAAGGTTAATATTAACAAAATTAACGCTAATTTATCATTAGGGTTGAAATTGTTTATACCAATTAAATGATCACCATTCCGCTGCACCGATAATGCTATAAAATTTACGATGTCTGCTTATAACAAATGATCATAGGTACCTACAGTCATTTGAAATTATATCTCGCACAACAGAGTGCGCAAAAAAATGTAAATAAATTTCTTTGGAATACGGTTTTTGGAGAAAAGGCCGTCCCGCCGGTTCCTAATCGCAATTGAGATTATCTTTGCTAGTTCTAATAGTAAAGCTTAGGCCAGCAAGAAACCTGCACTTCAAACTCGTATCTAACTATAGATATTTTATGTACCGTGGAGAATTGGAGATAGTCAAAAATTTTAATATCTATCGAACCTCGCGTGATTTGTGCACAAGCCCTATCTTATATTCTCTCAACGGAACTACTAAGAAGCTCTTAGCATCCTGAGTTTAAAATCAGAATTAACATTCGTGTGTGTGCCTGAACTCTCGCCAGTACTGTATTTAGTCCACAGACCGAATAGCTAACAGGAATTACTACGGTTGACAAACGCGGGAATCTATCACAGACTCGCCTGTTTGCATGCTATTTATCTATTAACGACAAATAGACTCCCAAATCATGCAGCTGTCCCCATGATTTCGGTGTATTTGCACCGGGGAAAACACTGTGGTGGAAATGCTGTCCAGGTAATAAGGAGGCAATTATGTAGGTACCGTTTGTTAGGTAACAGGCCTTTGAGTTTTATTTCATGTTATTGGTTTCGATAGTATCGGTGAGCTACGATTACAATACTTTATAATTTGATTACGATACTTAATAAAAAAGAATGAGTTGCGCGCAATGATGATGATGAAATAAGGGGCGACAGAGAGGTGTGGAAGACAAAGACATGCTGCGCCGACCTCAAGTGAATGGGACAAGGGCATCAAGAGAATGATAATGAGTTTTGCGCGCAAGAAAAAAAAACATTTCTAAATTTTGACTGTCAAACTTTTCTGCTAAGTTATAATGCTTGAACTTGGCTTGACACGCTGCCGCGTGTCTAGATAGTAGAATATTATGCAAACAAATCACAGCATTCGTACGTTCATGTTGTAAGGCCCCGTATTATTTTTATAAGGGCTAGAGGCTTTTCACACGTTCTAATTTATGGAGACCCTCGGGGAGGACCACGAGAAAAACGATCCGGCGTTAATAATGAAAACGTTATTTTATTAACATTTGATTGTACGCTCCGAACTCGTTTGAATTACAAATCGACATCTCAGTTCCATTCTTAATCTAACTTATTTGAATTTAGACACTTACCTAATTAATAAAATGCATGCATTAGCTTGTTCATACGACTTGATCATTGATATTTGTGTTAATAACTGTAAATATTTAACTTATGCTAGATGTCCACGCCCTTTGCTAACTAAAGGCCGAGCCACACCGGCTTGCGTGTGCGTGACGTGCGCGTGTGCGTGCGCTAAAATATTGGAGCCGCACACGCACACATCACGCAACCGGTGTGTCGTCTCTCATAAGGATCTGTATACTACAACGCGGCACGCGCACGTGCACGTCACGCATACGCAGCCGGTGTGCACAGGCCTTAAGGGTGGTATTCCACCTGTCCAATTTCTTTGTCTAGTGTCATTGCCTGTCACTCTCTCATTAAAGCAAAATGTGAGACGCAATACAAATTGGATAAAGAAATTGGATAGGTATGGAATACAACCCAAAGTAAACAATATTTTTACAATTTGCAGGAAACGTTAATTAACAGGGCAAACAAGGCGATGGCAATGATTTATTCGGGGCCGAATTGAACCGGTTGATAAACTGCCCGCGCCGCGCCAAGCGAATTGCATAAATATAGAATATTTGCCGCAGTGATTGTAAACGGCAGGTGGGACATTGGTGGGTGTTTTCAGATTTTAAAAACATGTGAGTTTTTTGACTGGAGGATTTCCCACCGAAAAGGAGGACGGTTAATATCGGTGTAACAACAAAATTTTATTCCTCCATTTCTCAATATAAATAGAGTCTCATTAGAAAAAATTAAGAGCTAGTATTAAGGTAACTGCAGTGTAGGTATGCAAGGCCCTTAAGGCCCGGGTGTTGAATTTCTTTTATTTTTTATTTTTAAATTAAATAAAGTTGTAACAACAGTGTTGGTATTTTTTCCTTTAAAATCTTCTAGTTTAGCCCCCTTAAAATAATAATAGTAACAATGGGTTTCAGTAAATCACCGTGTACGAGTATGTCTTACAAAGTTCTTAAAGAGAATGTCAAGCCATATTTGCGCAAATACTATAGGCAATTGTGTTGCAGACATCATATAAGTATTACAAAAACATAAAAAACGTGGGCTAAAGCTATTCGTTATGCTATAGTAATTTTCACATACTTTAAACTAAAAGTGAGAGGTTTTGATTATAGTTACCTCAATAAAACTATTTATACGTTTAGCTTATTACGATTATAAAGTTGGCAATAAACGAAATTTAAATCTAGTAAGTAGTTCAGTACTAGGATTACTAGGATGAATGTGTAGTTTTATCTGTTTTTTATGGAGGTCGTTGTGAAACAGAGTTCGCAAAATGATATAAAGTTGTGTATAGCTTTTACAACGTTAATACGTTAAAACGGTTGACTGCTAGCTGCTACGAGTAGGTAGGTGTTATTGAAGTATTTTTTATTAAGTATTCTGACATTTTGTACCTCAGGATATTTTGATTAAATTTCACTTTTAGTGAAATATTTAAACGAATCTGAACTATGTAAGTATCATTTCGTTAAGTAGATAAATAAGCAATTTAACTTGTAGTTACTTCATTGTTTATGCCAATAGATCGTTAATAGTTCGTTTGCCAAATTCAGCCATACTTCAAATTAATATTAAGTACGTTGACATTCATCGTGGTAAAAAATAAAGTTTGTAGACTCGGTAAACATATTTCACTAAATGGAACTGTTAGCTCTAATCCGGTTAGGAATGACCTATGTTACACCGTTACCTTACTAGAGTTACTGGTGCTGGGCGAACCATTTCCTCCTGATGACCTACCTAACATACACGGTGTAACATGACGAAACCGAATAATTACAACAGCGTATTCCTGATCATATTTAGAGACAAAAATGTCCTATAAACTTTTTTGAAATTCGCCTAGTTTTAGAGTTAATACCAATAAAAAAAACATGTTTTTATTGTTACATAGTGCAAAACGCCTTTTTGATGGCGATGTTGGTGCTATGGGACGTAGTCTAAATATCCTTATTGATAAATGCCAAAGAGTGACAAGTAACACTTTGCAAAAAGTAGGTTTACGAAAAAAAATATAAAAAACAATTTTGAGGTGACAAGTTTACCAATAACATTTATTTTTTATGTACAAATACATTAAAAACAAATGGAAAAACCAAAACAAAAAAATTTTTTTTTAGCGAAATTGACCTAAACTCATATAACATTTTTTCATTCTTTTGACCTCAGAAATGTGTGGTTAAAATTATTCGGTTTCCTCATGTTACACCGTGTATATGCAATTATAATGATTTTATTCTGACGAAACTTACGTTGTGATTTCGGAAGTTTTAATTTTTTTACGTAAATTATCAATATAACAGAAACAGGATATCAATTATGTTTGCCAAAATCATTAGGTACGAGTTGGTACACCTTTAGTATTTATTTAACAAGCTTCAGGATTAGTTTTGCATTTACGAGTTATGATGGGGTGGCCACAAAAGTGTCTCGAAATAGGCAATCACCATGTTTATTGTGATATTATAGAACCGGGTACGGTACGGTGTTATATGAGTCCTCTTTAACTAGTGAATCCTATTCACCTGTCACCCATCCTCTAAGTTGGCTGTCGCCGACAATCCGCCGCGCGAACTCTCGCGGTTGAAACTTTCCCCTGATTTACACTTGCATTTGTTAGGAGTTCACATCACATTTGTTATTACACTGCACTGTTGAAATTGCAGCTTGTAAATTACTACCTACCCTGGAATTCTTCAGCGTCTCAGCGACTTTTATTGAGATACATTTCGCCCACGTCAAATCGTCAATTATAACCACCATTCTTCCGCTTAGGCCGCTTAGGGCATGAACAGCATGAAGTCCAAGATGAAATACACAAGATCTAACTAAACATACAACTTTCACATTTGTAGTAGATATTGTAGTCTAAGTATTAGTATTGTTTTGTATATTAATACTAGTTTAATAATTTATAGTATATAAGATAAGAGATAACTAAGAAATAATATGAAATAATTTGATAGCAGAAGCACATTCAATTTGGTCAATGCAATAAATATACCTAAGTGAATATATATTTCCATTCAAAGCACTTTGACCGATTTGAATTCAAATAATAGCACTCCTCAGGGCAGAGTCCGACCGAGTTGCACCGTGACGAAGTTGAATGGTGCAAAATAATTTTCAACTAAAGTTTGGTCAGCCCTGGGGGTCGATTTTTGAATCATGACAGCTCGATTTCGTGTATATCGTTCAATAATATTTCTACTACTAGGCTATTAAATTTTACGAATAGAATTGAAAATGAGTGGTCAATATCAGTCGATTTTGAATTTCTATCGCTCATATTTCAAAAATTAGCATAATTTCGCCATTTTCCACTGATTTGCGATGGAACGATCGAAATTCAAAAATCGCCTCCTGGACGTGCATCACGAGGACGAGAGCTCTTGGGAAACCAGTGTGATTAAAACCAGTTACCTTTCGATTTGTAATAATAGATAGCTAATCAGATATTAGTTCACGGTAATCTTAGAGGCCGTTCTCGATGAGTAATCAATAGTTATTTACGCAATAGTTATATTCGCACGTGTATCGTACAACGTTTTACAGTACATATGGCCCTTTAAACTTTTGACATCGCACGAAAAGTGCTATTTTACGCACTAGTGCGGGAAAATAGGACCATATGTACTGTAAAATAATATTCACAAAACTTCAAATCAGAATAAGCTTGATCTCGGTTTCAGTACAGTTGTTAAATCCGAAACTCTATTTACAAATACATAGTTTCGAAAGGTGTCGTGAGTATATGTACATACATGCATCACTAAGTAGACTTACGGGGGTGCCGGAAACACATGTATGAGTGTTTGTAAACCACCGAACTCGTGAAAGTTTTAGTTAAGTTACTTATTTGCGTAGCACGGTATCGATGTGATCTATTTAGGTACCTTTTGTACTTATGTAAATACTCAACCCTACCTCGGAATGAGAGATAATAAAATAAGAGAGAAATAATTGGAAATTCGTATTTACATATTCATTATGGTGTTTTGAAATTTGTGTCAAGTCACAGAAAATCTTGTGCCAGAAGTTGAATGGTCATAAAAATCTTTATTTTCTTTCAAAGTTTATTGCAAGGGAAACGGGTCACTTTATATAAATATTAGAATTCAAAGTGTATAATCAATTCTATTCAGTGAAGTCTGTGAAAAATGTTTATCAAATAAGCACTGTAAGAAAATATATACCCATTATGTTTAGAGTTCTGACGAGGGTAACAACTTCAGATATTCCCTTTTTTGTGTACTTTTTATTGTTTTCATAACAAATCTTGAAAACTATGCGGGGACTGCCAACTCTCGGTTCTAGAGAGGATTTTTAGATTGTTTTATACCGTCATAGAATTTTTATTCAAATTTGATAATTTTTCTAGGAAAAGTCCGTCGTCAGGAAAGTTTGGAATTAAAGGGTTATATTTAATTTTCTCACTTTCGTAATAAGTTATTTACTAGGTTATATAATCGTTTTATTATTTTTATTAAATAATATAGAGGACATAAGTTCGCTAGTATAACCTACTGGTTAGTTTCTACAGTACAATAAACGTACTGGCTAGTTAATAATAGTTACATAGATGAAATTACCGGTATTTAAATTGTGTCTGTGTGAAAAATAACAATGATTACATATTACGACAAATAAATACTACTTTTAAAGATCTCTACTAAAGAAGCCAAACTGAGGTATTCGCAATTCCGAACTTATTTTAACATGAGTGTAAAAGTGATGAAGAATGATTTACATTTTCTCAAGTTGTATTTTTCCCTCTAAAATGTTCTCAATGCTAAGGTGAAAAGTTATTTTCATCTCGTGCTTTTGATTTCCATTGCTACGCTCAAGATTCGAACTTAGATTATAATAATATTTAATATAATATTTCGATTGTACGGGACTTAAAATAAGAACTCGAATAAATATCAAATTTTGCTATCTGGAGAGGCCATTTTTTATGAAATATTTTTATGAAAGTAAATGGAGGCGCAGTCGCCTTGCAATTAAAGACTATTGTGAATCTAGTGTCCTCCATCTACCTTTTTACCTTTGCTAACATCGACCTCTTGTTGTTTATCATCGACGTCGTAAGTTGCACATATACTATCTTAACGCTAGAGATTTTTTACCTTTTAACCTTTTTTACTTTTACTTTTACTTTTTTACCTGAGGGCCATATTGCGCCTCAAAATCTTTCGCGCGGGCCACCGTCGGTTTTCGGGGGTGGCAGTCTGGTTGCTGCTGTTATATAGGAACAGTTCCACTTTCAATGAATGCTCGCTTTGGGTGTCGGCGGGCCGGATTGGAACACGTCGCGGGCCGCGGTTTGGAGACTCTTGCACGCCATCATAGTTGATCAAAAATTTCACTCACACACTAAGATCATAGGTGCAAGCAAGCTCTTCGAACTTTAAGTCTATCGTGTGCGTGCTGCGCACCGTTATGAACCTTTTTAGAATGCACGAGGGTAGATATTGGGCTGCAGCCGACAGCCGTACGCGTCTTTAGCGATCAAAGGGTAAACCTTCCCTCAAAAGCTTGAAAGAACATTACATTGTCAAATGAAAGGATTGACATCTCTTTTACCAATATCGCATCGGTTCAACAGTTGCAAAGGTTACGGTGGACCATTCACAATAATATGTACTTATAGAGATGTGATGCATAATTATTTTCCTTCGTATTTTCGCGGAAACGCACGAGTGTGTCTTGATATTTCAGTCAGTCTCGGTACAAAAAGTACTGAGGATGACTCAAATGGCATGAAAAATACGAAAGATTCCGAGAAAATACGAAGGAAAACATAGCAGCACTACATAGACTGCTAAGATTACAACCCTTTTTTAAGCATTGCTGTAGTCGGGTAAAAATATGTCAAATCTCACAAATTCATTCGACTTGTTTAATAATGTTATAGATGGAAAGTATGGAAACGTCGGTAAGTTATTTTCATATGTTTAGGTTGTCTTTTTATCACATTGCCAGTTGAAAGTAGGTACCAATAACAATTGATGTAATTAACATAAGTTAATTAATTAACATAAGTTAACTGTAATTAATTAACTGTTATTGGTACCTACTTTCAACTGGCAAGGTGATAAAAAAATTTGTTTATACAAATCAACAAAAACAAACCAATTTTAATTATAAGTACACACACAGCAAGCTTCACTTGAGGATTTTCCCTATTCTCCCAACGCGAAACCGGCGTCGGTCAACCACACAACGTTGACTAATAATGCTGCGACATTCTGCATTCGCCCGCTGTCCTGCACACCGGCAGTGGGAAATAGGCAAAGTTCCCGGGGAAAGTAATGATATTGAGACAAGTTTGCCGCGTTGTACATTTGGTGGTAATCTTGGATAAAGGAATGTCAAGGTGGGGAAACTATAAGGTCGTTTAAAATTTTTGCATTTGTACCTACATAATTAAATAGGCTCTACTTATACATGTAGAAGGTCGGTAGAGTAGAAAAAGCGAAGCTCTTCCATTCTGAGATTCTGACTGTTTGAGTGACGTAAGCTGTACGTATTGCTGTATATAAGTATGTATTTATCTATATAATTATATATATCGTCGCCTAGCACCCTTTGCTTAGTTTGGGGCTAGGTTGATCTGTGTAAGATGTCCCCAATATTTATTTATATTTATTTATTATTATTTATACATAGGTATGTATAGTCTTTCAAACAACTTTGTCAGTCGAAAAAGGCGCGAAATACAAATTTTATATGGGACGATAAACCCTTCGCGCCTACACTTTTTAGGTTTGCGGCATTTTAGGGTTCCGTAGCCAAATGGCAAAAAACGGAACCCTTATAGATTCGTCATGTCTGTCTGTCTGTCAGTCCGTATGTCACAGCCACTTTTTTCCGATACTATAAGAACTATACTGTTGAAACTTGGTCAGTAGATGTATTCTGTAAACCGCATTCAGATTTTTACATAAAAATAGAAAAAAAACAAAAAATTTTGGGGGTCCCCCATACTTAGAACTGAAAATTAAATTTTTTTTTCTTCAAACCCATACGTGTGGGGGGGGGGGGTATCTATGGATAGGTCTTCAAAAATGATATTGAGGTTTCTAATATCATTTTTTTCTAAACTGAATAGTTTGCGCGAGAGACACTTCCAAAGTGGTAAAATGTGTGTCCCCCCCCTGTAACTTCTAAAATAAGAGAATGATAAAACTAAAAAAAATATATGATGTACATTACCATACAAACTTCCACCGAAAATTGGTTTGAACGAGATCTAGTACGTAGTTTTTTTTAATCGTCATAAATCGTAAACCTCAATTTTATTATGTTCATAAATCGTAAACCTCAATTTTATTATGTTACTTGCTGATACGGAACCCTTCATGGGCGAGTCCGACTCGCACTTGGCCGCTTTTTTCTACTGACGGAAATGGCTTGACAGACTATATAAACAAAGGTGACATAGGTAGCCACAACTACAATGAGTTCCAAAGAAAACAGGTCACGTTTAAGAATGAATATTTATTATTGGGTTTTTTTAAATAGGGAGAGATTTAGCGCGTCTAATACCAATGTGCCCCAAGTAACTATGCCCTATCCTATGTAATAAAGTAGCCTCTATTTTCTTTAAGCATTGTGCTTCATGGTATATTCGCAAACGCCTGCCGTTTTATCTCACACAGTTTCTGCTCCAATACCGACGAACGCTCTGCATTGTAATAATTTCCAGTTGTTGTAATATCTGAGTGGGATTTTATTAAAGCATTAGCATATTCCTTCAATTCTTTGGTGTAAAAAGTGTAATATAACTTTTCGCGTGTTTTAAACTCAACATACAAATATAGGTATAGTTACACAAACTCAAACGTAATGTACACATAACACTATTGTTAGTCACTGAGAAATATAAATAATATACTATTATTTCTTTGATAATGATGAATCTTAAAGAAAATTTCGAATCAAGTGTAAGAATGTGAGGTCCTTGACACAAAATGTGGTATGACAGATCTTATAAATCTGACTTTCAAGTTATGCCAAACAATAAATGGGGCGAATATATTTCCTAGTCTTTTTCAATCACATTGTTTTGGAATATTTAAAGTATAGTAAAGTTATAAAATTAAGTAACACAACTTCCATAACATAGGTAATAGGTATCAATAGGTAATAGGTAGTAATAGGTATCACTTACGGCTTACAATATGGTTTATCATTTCAATATATTTTTATCATAAACGGTAAGATCCGTAATAAAATTGGCGAACACCGTGGACGTCCAACCGAGTTCTGCTTTGTACCTAATACAAATGGAAAAAAAATGTATTATTGGAAATGTAATTGTATTTTTTCTACACAAATCGTTCTTATAATTAAGTCCTGTCGCATGAGGCTGTTTAAAGCCCTGCAGGCAGGCTTATTTTTTTCGAACAAAACAAATTTAAAGTTTAATCCTAAATATTTTTCAACATAGCAACAAACCATTCATAAATAGGTAGGTATCTATACACTTCCATAATTCCTTTTTAGGGTTCCGTACCCAAAGGGTAAAAACGGGACCCTATTACTAAGACTCCACTGTCCGTCTGTCCGTCTGTCTGTGTATGTCATGAACCGTGGTAGCTAGACAGTTGAAATTTTCACAGATGATGTATTTCTGTTGCCGCTGTAACAACAAATACTAAAAAGTACAGAACCCTCGGTGGGCGAGTCCGACTCTTATAGTTATAACATGTCATGTAATGATTAACGTTTGGTAGCAAATGGCCAGCGAATAGATAATTAGTAATTACGTATCAATATTTTGTAGAATTCAGTAAGTTCCTAAATGAGCGAGAACGTGACAAACTAAAATTGAATTGAAAACAAGACTAAAATAAAATTGGTTGTATGTATAAGTCTGCAACAATTTTTTTTTAAATTTAAGTTCATACAAGTCTGTAGATATTAAGCATTATAAAATGAAAAATATTTTAACTCTTATTTTCACTTGTCTTGTGTTGCTTTCTCCAATTTTAAGTACTTAATTATTATCTGTTTCACGAAGTATTTTGTAAACAATTTTTTTTTCCTTAAATAATTTCAAAGAATTCAAATTAATACTTTTAATAAACTTTATTAAATAACCGGTCTTGGGCCTTTGTGTCGACACAAATTAGGGTGGTTTTAAAATTAGGTTAAACTGCTTCTGCCCTTTAAAAAATAATGGCTTTGGCGTGAGTAGCGTGAAGTTACGTCATTTTCGGCCCTATACGAACTTTAAGATACGTCGGTTAATAGATCTAGAAAAGATATGGATTAGATATGTCAGTGTCAAATGTGACGTTTCTTCAAACAAGAACGTCACTTTTGACACTGACATAATCTAATCCATATCGTTTCTAGATCTATTAACTGACGTATCATAAAGTTCGAATAGGGCAGTTTATTTCGAGGATGAATCAACTGTTTAATGTCACTCGTTGCCAATCTCAACCCACATCTCTAAACTAAATTATTCAATATTTATTGAAAAATTGGTTTCAGAATGATTTAGTAGTTTCGGGCAACTGATCTGAGGGAGAAGGTTTCTGCAGACAAACTTACTTCAGTCTGACGCGAGTGTCGCTGTCGGTCAAGGGCACGCATACAATTTCTATGTGTCCACTTTAGTTTCACTTTTGACCACTGCAAGGATAAGTTTGTCACGATATATTTTATTATGCCCGCGGTGAGGACTCAGCATCGGACGGGATATTGAAAGGATCTGTTTGAATTTATGAGTAGCTTATTGTATGAACTATTATTGAAATGAAAAGGTTAGCGGTTAGGTGTAGATGTAGATACGAACAATATAGTATCTGATGGTGTCATCATAGTTCTTTTGTTAAAATTTAAATCGTGAATACCTAAAATAGATCATTGCGTTTCTTCGTTGGTAAAGGCAATTCACTTTAAATATTATACAAGCAGTAGTAGGTATCTGTGGACCACAGCGATAGGTACCGTTTAATTATGATATTCAACAAGGAACAGATAATTGTCATTGTGCTATGTTTCTAGCATTTAAATGTTATCTTATCTGTAACGACTGTACCTGTGTTAGTTAAGTTGATATTCAAATTATGAGTACTTATCTAAAGTGAAAAGTTTGTGCATCTGAATCTGAACAGTAAGTAATAAGTATAGTCAAGGTATTAAATATTGACACGGACAAAGTGCCAAAAATATGTGTACACGCAACCATCTTAGTATGTACATATTTTTGGCACTTTGTCGTTGTCGATATTAATTACCTTAACCTTGCTTGAACCTAAGGACCTTCTTAAAGTAGGTATAAAGAATAATCGTCGACGCAGTAGAGTGTTGACTTAGGGGGTAGTAATAAAAAATAACATATATATGTCGGCGGCCGATCGTAAGATCAGGCAGATCGTAATGTTCCTGTGTACCTATTGCTTTGAGGATAATTACCAATATATAGGTAAGATAGGTTCTTTAGGTTGCTTCAGATGCCCGAAGGGCAAACTGCCCAGAAATAGGAGCCCCGCGTAGCGGGGCTCCGTCGACTCAGGGAACGAGTCAAAGATTTTCACGTTTCACGATATGCCTAGGAATTTCACGATACCTGATCTTACGATTGGCCGCCGACATATTATAGATAAGCATAAAAATAAATAATATTCACTCGAAAAAATATTGTAATAGATCAGTAGTGAGGTATCAAGTATATCAGTAACCGCAGTGCGGTAGATGAATGATCTGATCAAGATCGGACGACTAGCAGCCCAACTCAGACTTAACAACTCGTTACGGTTTTGATCTCATTTTGACACGACCTTGAACATCGCTCACGCTGATTGGTGCATGCGAAATGACGTGAAAGTCATGCGTAAGATGCGCGCCAATCACTAAGGCCCACTTGCACGATCACAATAACCCGGGGTTAAGCGGTTAAACCGTTAACCCAGTGTCAAATTGTACTGGTAACCATGGTAATTCCAGGTTTAACCGGTTAACCCCGGGTTACTGGAATGGTGCAAGTGGTGTTAAGACAATCGTCAGGGTCGTATCAAAACCCATTCAAAACCGTATTATTAAATCTGAATCCGGCTTGTCATTGCTAAACATCGTTGCTTCTAACTGAGGTAGTTACATTTAGAAGTAACTTAAACAGACTCAACTCATAACTGATAATGTCATTTAATGCCTGAAGTACCTACGTCTAAGCTAATTTTGCACCAACTTGAACACACTTTGCAACAACAAGTGAGGGAGTGTCTTTATGAACGTCATATTTTCATAGAATTTACACATTACTTAATGATGACATTGCCACGCTTATGGTAACATTCCATTTCTAACCGCAGCTGCACTACCGGTACTGAACGCGTCACTGTCATTGTCAATTCCCATAGTAAAATCAACAGTAAGGCAGCTGTCGTTGGAAATGGACTGTCACCTTTAGTCGCGATTGCCATGCAAGCCATGTAAGCTTGGTCCGAATCATACAAATTATTCCTTCTAACTATGGTCTGCGCCGGACCGGTTTAAAAACTCGTCCTAAGTAGCTTGTTTAGTCAGTAATTTTAACCAACATTAATTTTTGTTTAGAATTATACATATATTCATCGCAAACCTTCCGTATTTGTCAGGTTAGTTTGTAAAAAGAAAATATTAAATGTTCTCATCAGTTTTTCTAATACAGGAAAATAGTGTATCTACTTTGCTCAACAGATCTTTGTATACACTGTATTGTAAAGGTTATGAATAAGTATTTATGATAAGTATCATACTGGTATTTTATTTATATATATGACCCGATGCAGCCCACGATAAGACTGATACTTATTAAAAAGTAATTTGGTAACAAAAGCAAACATCTTATCTGCTATGATAATAAATTGTCTAATATGACTGCGCTCCATTACGTAATGACAAGATTATTGCTCAAGATGTTAAGACTGGATCGAGCAAAATCAGCGAAAAAGGCAGTCACCGTTTAGTCGCTAGCGTTCACATCTCTTGATAAAAAAATTATAATAAATGTCATTATTATCCCAAAGAGTGTGTTTACAACGAATCACCCTTGAAAATCTGAAATATTTTACAATATAATAAATACACTTATGCAAAGTTGTACCTAAAACGAGATGAACGAGTGTCAGCGTTTAGTAAAATTTGTATAAAAAAATCGATGCTCATGCTATAAAATCGAGTGATTTCGAAAGCCAGATAACTGGACTACAACGAATCAGGCTTTTCCTATTTTTCCTCTTAAAGGCTACAGAGAAATTCAATCGTAAACGTAAACTTTCGTAAAATTTCCATACATCCGCCATATCTGTCAAATTCTCCTTTCAATCAGATGCCCGCTGGGCTTGGTTCAAAGCGGACGCGTACCAGGATCTCCCAGTTTGACAGTTTGAAATTCATATCCGTATACGAATGATGATACCAGTGAAAAACTGTGTTCAAAATAAATAGGGTAAATAAATAACGTCACACGGAGATCTAGAGTCATTAAAATTTCGACATCTTTTTATTCACAAGTCATAATACTTAAAAAATATAACAAATTATTTAATAAAATATATGAATACAACCAAATAAGTGTAATTAGCTTCTTCCTAATTCACTTAAAATGAAAAAAGTTTGAAGATTTGTTATTTCTTATTGGAATAAATTTTCATTGTGCTGGTATTCATGTTACGTCATTTTAAAAACATATATGACATAATGTCAATATACTAGATAAACAATTTATCAACAAAATTCTTCACATTTTAGCCTAAGCAATATAAATTATTAAAATTTTATTTATGAAGACGGAGCAATGTTGTTCACATAATTTCAGCAATAAAATTCTTAGTTTCAACTAGTTCTGTTGCTATTCTAAGAGCTATCACGAGCTCTGAAAGTTAATTCAATGATATATCATCAAGAAATTGAAATCAAGACTCGACCTGCAGTCTCAGCGAGTTTTTGTGGCTATATTATCAGTTGAAAGAACGATATTTAAAGCCAATACCAGCAGTGGTCTGTTTTACGAGTACCTATATTGGTTTCATGTGACGATGTTTATATAAATGTATCTATCAAACAACAACGTGCTTTTATTTCATTGATATTCGGTGCAAAACGATAACTCAGTAACGAAATAAAATTATGAGAAATGCTTTTGGTTTTTTTCAGTGAACGTTTATATTTATGAGGTCGTTTATAGGTAAGGTCTTATGTCTTATCAGCGTGGCTTTGGCCTTTGGACATTTTTGTAATGCTTTGTAATAAGATAGGTGAGGTATCTACTTATATCCCTATAATTGTAATAACCTTTTTTGAAATGAATTACAATTTAATTATTTAAATAAAAAAGTGGTCCACAATAATATACATCCGTTCGGTCCGCTAAAATAATATAAGTGCCCTTCATAATATTAAGTAGGTATATTTAAGATTAACAATCAGTAAACATCATTAATTACAAATTGGGTGAGATATTTCCGACATAAAACCTAAAGGTAAAAGTACAATTTGCTAAGTAAACTGTCAATCTACATTAATTATTATAATAGATAGACTCTTATGGGTCAGCTTACTGAAGATTATGAACAACATATAGGTACTTTCTAAATAAAATACAATTTGTTTTTCCATGACTCATGTAGGCCTTATTTTACTAGACCATTTAAATTAAAGATGAAATTAATTCATGTTAAAAGGTAATAAGGCCCGGTAATATTCTCTGTTATTCTTGAACTTGTACTATGACTCAGACACTGACACTGACAGTGCAAGTAACAAGGCCCGGTTCCGAACCAACATGGTATGGTTTTTTTTATAAAACGTGTATTTTTCAAAAGCGCCGGAATATTATTATAACTATTTTGGTATATGAAGAAACATGAACAAATGAGAAATCTATATTGAATTGAATTAGTAATAATATCCTGATTATTTATAAAACTATTTCAGTTAAAATAAAGGTGGGCCTTATATGCCTCACCTAACCCTCTTCGTTCACATTTAGATCCTATAGCTATATTTGGTCACTTTGGCCGTCACTATCTATTTGATACCGATTGTACTAACAATTAAAAGTACAGCTTATATGTACTTTTTCCTGTACTGAAACTTATAAGGTATGCCCACCAAATACGCTCATAAGAACGATATATTCGATAGATATAGGCTATGAACTATCTAATGATATACAGGGTGTAATCGTTAAGTGTAGCCAGGCTATAATTCCGTAAATATAACAGATATCAGAAAACTTCAAATTGATATCGAAAGTGCGTTACCCAATGAGTAAAATTACATTAATAACTTTTTTTAAATAAAAACAGAAATATCCCAGACATTAACTCTACTCTAAGACATTAACTCACAAACCCTCCCATACATTTAGTACGACGACTCACCCTTCAAAGAACGTTGGTGTCGTAAGAGATAAAACTGCTTAAGATTCATTATTTGCGATGATAAACTGTAATAAAATAATAAAACTACCGTTTATGAAATAATAGATTTATTATTTCATAAACGGTAGTTTTATTATTTTATTACAGTGAGGGGTGAGTCGTCGTACTAAATGTATGGGAGGGTTTGACGTTAATGTTTGGGATATTTCTGCTTTTATTTAAAAAAGTTATTAGGAATCATCCATTAATTACGTCACATTAATTTCTAGGTTTTTTGACCCCTCCCCCCATCCTTGTCACACTTGGTCACATTTTGCAACTCCCTCCCCACCTGGTGTGACGTCACATTTTAGGTAATTTTGTTTTCAACGAAATGGGCAGTACTAACTCGGCATTATTTAAAAAAAAAATATTTTTGGTAAAATAAATATCTATAATTTTATAACACAAAACCAATTAGGAACGAAAATTACCTACATACTTCCAAAAACTCATTATTTAAATGTACTGCGAACTGCGAATAGTAAAATATAAATTAATTTTCGGTTACTGATGAATAGTGATGAAGTTAAAGTGACGTCACAGTGTTTGTGACTCCCCCTCCCCATGTCACAACATGTCACATTTTCTTGATCCCCTCCCCCCCCAAACGTGTGACGTAATTAATGGATGACCCCTTAATGTAATTTTACTCATTGGGTAACGCACTTTCGATAACAATTTGAAGTTTTCTGATATCTGTTATATTTACGAAATTATAGCCTGGCTACACTTAACGATTACGCCCTGTATAAGTTACTTCGGGACGCGTCATGGTCATGGCCCAGAACCCAGAACCCATACTATCCGGGACACAGTTCTTTAATATTATGTGGGGCTAAAAAGGCCCTCTGTCAGTGCAGGTGACAAGGCCCGGTCCCGGGCCTTATTGAACGTATGAGATGGAATAGTAAATTTAAATATTTTAATATAGGTAATTATGAGTTTTTTGATTTCCCGATAAGTTTTAAGTAAGCATCACTTACTGACTTACAAAAGTATAAGCGTAGTACCTGCATTCTATTAGATGTTTTTAAAGCCTTATTATCAATAGAGCTTTAAAAATTAAGTTATAAGTAAAATATAATAAGCGTGTTTAGTTGTAAAAAATATGTTACAAGACCTATATATAACTAATGAAGGGATAATTTTAGATATAAGTAGTTCACTTCGAGTAGGTAAAATAGACGATTTCTTATATCTTTAATAATAAAACTCCTAGTTTTAATTTGGTCTATGTCTACAAACCGCATACCTACCATCGCACACCACCACACTGTTAACTGACAGTTCGTAAACCTTATTACAAAAGGCATAAGGTCTACCGATGGACAGTTAAGAGCGTCGCCGTTTGTACCTATCTTAATACAAAAGTCAACAACGAAAATAAATAATTACCTAATACAGTACGGGTTCATGTAAACCATATTTTAAAAAATTAGGACTATTAACTCTACCTTGTTTGTATATTTTCGAAATTGTAATTTTTGTTAAAAGTAATCCCCACTTATTTCAACAGTTTAAGAGTATACGTCTTAGGAACAAAATAAATTCAATGCCTTCCAAAACAGCATTATATAGGAAAAGTATATTTGGAATGGCCCCACAAATTTTTAATAAAATACCGAATGAATTAAGAAATTTAGAGGATATGACAAGTTTTAAAAGTAAAGTTTTTAAATATTTAGTTGACAAAACATATTATAGTGTAAGCGAATTTTTGTTAGACTATAATTAATGGTAACTGTGCACAGCATGTAGCCACAGTCCATTAATGACAAATAATTGTACGCCTTATGGCACAACATAGTGATACAACAGTAATACTATAAGATCTGTACTATTCATACCTATGTTGGACAAATAAACGATTTTGTATTTTGTATTTATACGTCACATACCTATGACATGACATGAACAAACAAGGAAAGCTATATATAAAAAGTGTTTTTTCTCTGTCTTCTCACAAAGGAAAGTTTGACAGTTTTAATTCCTCAAAGGAGGTCAGTAGTTAACACTAAACTCGAAACAGCACCTTTAAAAAAACATTAGGGGTCACTGACCTGTCCCAGTAAATTGAGATAGTGTGCGTGAGCTGCGTTTGTGCGTGAAATGGGGTAATTTGACAGAATCTGAAAATTTACCCTCCTCTACGCCCTCTTAATGTTATGTAATAAAGCGATACCATGTCAGTTTTGTATTGTGTTTAGACGCAGGATGTCGTATGAGTGGAAGGATAAAGTTGTTTTGATCACTGGGGCCGCTAACGGCATTGGAGCGGCTGTAGTGCGGCAAATTTTAGAGGAAGGTGCTAAGGTAGGTCGAGGTTAGGTTTTTATGTTTTCAAATTGTTATCTTTGTTGTGTTGTGTTGTTATTGTTGTTGTGTGTGTTGTTGTTATTGTGTTGTTGTCTGTTGTGTTGTTGGTCTTTTTTTCTACGTCTATTATTGGATGTGTTTGTTTTTGTAGTTGGTTGAGTTTGCTCGCTAACGCCTATTTAATTCACTGTGCGTAATCTTTAAAAATGGTTTCATTACGTCGATAAAATTATAAAGTTGAGAAACTCACAGGTTTTCAAACCGTAATAAATTAAATATACGTACTATTTAATTACCCGTATCTGAATTTAACCACTGGTACGTATTTTCTACAGAGGGAAAGTTAGAAAATTCTGGCCTTACGATTAGTATATTAACAATTAGTCTGTCACCCAGATTAAAAAAAATGGTGTACAAGTTTGATGTTATGGTGGAAAACATGACATTTAATAACATAATGAGCGCCCGTTCTATTTAAATACAATTTTTATTGTACTGTTATAAGATAAGGGCACTTGTAGGTTGTAGGTCATTTTAGGCACAGCTACAAGTATAAATGAATTATTATGTTTATGTATTTACATTACTATTATTATAAATAATAATTTTATAAATGAATTTAATTGTGGCTTGACTAATTATGTTTGTATAATTGTAAATTGCAACGTGTTGAATTTTAGAGTATTGTAATGTGATGCTATAGTTGCCCAATGGCTGACGTCTGTCCGTCCGTCTGTCTGTTGGTCACCAGGCTGTATCTCATAAACCATAATGTATTTCTGTTGCCGCTATAAGAACAAATACTAAACAGAATATGATATATATTAAAGCGGGGCTCCCAAACATTGTAAATGGTACGGAACCTTTCGTGCGCGAGTCCGACTTGCCCTTGGCCGGTTTTTTTATTAGTATATACGTTTCTAGCAATAATTCGTAGCATAGACACGACAACCTGATCGCAGATATCTAAATACAAAGATGCAATTTCAGAATTAAAGTATTATATGTAAGTTATATAAATTTCATGTTGTTAAATTTATATAACTTACATATAATACTTTACAACTATGTAAAATAAAATGTTTGCTAGACATTGTAATCTATGTAGATTATTTTATAAAAGTGTATTATGTCGGCCGATTGTAAGATCAGGCAGATCGTAATGTTCCCGTGTATTGTTTTGAGGATAGTCACATTAAACCAATATATAGGTAAGATAGGTTCGTCAGGTTGCTTCAGATGCCCGAAGGGCAAACTGCCCAGAAATAGGAGCCCCGCCTAGCGGGGCTCTGTCGATTCAGGCTACGGGTCAAAGATTTTCACGTTTCACGATATTCCTAGGAATTTCACGATCTGCCTGATCTTACGATCGGCCGCCGACATATAGGTATTTTTCCCAAAATCACAATCGTTAATTCCGCGACCAAATTTTCCATTCGCATTTTTCCCACCCGATTTTCTAGCCATACCTACCCTTTTTTGTCAGTTGTTTGTATCTAGTATATGTATGTATATGCTCATATATGACCTACTGACATTTATCACAACATTTTTAGGGTTCCGTACCCAAAGGGTAAAACGGGACCCTATCACTAAGACTTCGCTGGCCGTCCGTCCGTCCGTCCGTCTGTCTGTCACCAGGCTGTATCTCACGAACCGTGATAGCTAGACAGTTGAAATTTTCACAGATGATGTATTTCTGTTGCCGCTATAACAACAAATACTAAAATCAGAATAAAATAAAGATTTAAATGGGGCTCCCATACAACAAACGTGATTTTTGACCAAAGTTAAGCAACGTCGGGAGTGGTCAGTACTTGGATGAGTGACCGTTTTTTTTTTGTTTTTTCTTTTGCATTATGGTACGGAACCCTTCGTGCGCGAGTCCGACTCGCACTTGCCCGGTTTTTTATATCTGAGGTCAAAATTTTCTCATAATTAACACCTTCCAAGTCGTTTTTTCTGCATTATTTTTATATCTTAGGTGATAATAATATTACCATAGTCCCACCGCACTGTTTCTTTTCAAAAAACATTTGCTGTTCGTATAGTGTTTACACTATTATTTCTTCTACAGCACATTGCCATTCTCGACGTTGACGAGAAGTCTGGCCTGGCTCTCCAAGATGAACTAAACTCAAAGCAGGGGCCCGGCAAAGCAAAGTTCCATCGCTGCGACGTGACGAATGACGATCAGCTGTTCGCAGCGTTCGACGCACTGGCCAAGGAACAGGGGAATATTGATGTGGTCATCAACAATGCGGGAATTATGAATGACGCCTCCAATGTTTACAAAAAGGAGATCGAAATCAATGTGGTAAGAACTTTTGGTTATTTATAAAATAATATGCAAATTGCAGGCTGTAATGCCATGTGTAATTTTATCAGTCTTAAGGCCGGTTGCACGAATCATAGTTGAGAGGCTAATGTCACTCAGCAGTCATTGAACTATGACACTTCCCATGTTCCATATAATAAAATTTTAACCGAGAATTTTAACTCTTTAATCGTGATAGACGAATTAGTGCATCCGTTTCTTAAGCCGACCACTATCAGGCCGCCGGACGATATCGGCCTATCAGTTAGAACAAAAATTGACAGCTCCGATCAACTGATAGGCCGATATCGTCGGGCGGACTGGTAATCAGCGGGCCCCATTAGTGAGTGAGTTTTATTGTAGTCAGCGACGGATAATATAGACGAAGCTCTTTACTGTACATTTTTGACTTCGAAAAAACGGTCCATATGTTTGACACTTATCTGACACATCGCTTCTACATAAATGTATGCAGTTGAGGGCGGGCGCTTTTGAACATTACCCAATGCACAATTTCCCGCTATTAAAGATAAATCTTTTGAAATTATTTTTTTCAGACTGCTCTTGTAACAAGCACATTGAAAGCCTTGGAGTTGATGAGAGTAGACGGAGGTGGCAAAGGAGGAACCATCATAAATATCTCGTCAATAGCTGGGCTAGCGCAGTCTCCCTTGCTACCCATATATTTTGCTACTAAGTCTGCAGTTTTACAGTTCAGCAACTGCATCGGGGTGAGTATATTTTTTGTATAAGTAGGTTAATTAATCAATTAATTAACCAATCGTTGACTGATGTTCTACTGAGTTGAACAATTAAATGGTAAATGGCTGTCAATAAAAAACCGGTTAAGTGCGAGTCGGACTCGCGTTCCAAGGGTTCCGTACATTACCCAATCTTTACCAATGTATTTTTTTATGTGGAACGTGAAAGAAATGTCTTTAAACCCGTAGTGCTCGGATCAAAAACTAAGTAATTAAGTCCGAATCCCGCCTGACTGCACATTTCTAATAGGTTTTCCTGTCATCTATAAGTAAAGAGCTATTTTGTGTATTTTTGCAAAATTGTAAACTCAGTAGTTTCGGAGATAAAGGGGGCGGGGGGGATGATCGGAGAGACAGACAGACGCACGCACGAGTGATCCTATAAGGTTTCCGTTTTTTCCTTTTGAGATACGGAACCTTAAAAATGTATCATTGCGTGTCATACTCGTATAGTTGACCAGACACAGCAGACAAAACTGACTTGTTAGAATAGTTATTTACATAATTATAGTTTACAGATATTAATTTTTCTTATAATTTGATAACAATTTTTAGAAAGAGGAATACTTCGCACAAACAGGTGTGCGCGTGGTGACAGTATGTTTTGGTGCCACGGCCACTGAGCTGGTTAAACCGACCAAAGTGGGATCCCTCGACAAAAACGTTACGCCAGAGTTCGTGTGTGGCGTGTTTGAAGAGAGACTGCATATTCAGAAGTGAGTAGTCCAATATATAGAGACCGTGCGCGTTGGAGGGTCTGCCATCTTGTGGCCTGAATCGGAAACATCTGTGCACATGTACATTGCCAAAGCAAGTCCTACCGTCTACCGTTCTCGTTGGTACGTTTCCTTGTGCATAGTAAGTTCTGTCATCTTGTGGGCCACATCGCAAGCATAAACGACATATTTAGGCCTCGCGCCAAAAATGTGACTGCTCCTAGGGGCCGATTTTGATACGTCATAGGTAGGGAAGATGTAGGTACATAAATAGTTCGTGCTGAACACGTCTACGTTGGGGTCAACCTTGGGATCGTTGTTTCATAAAAAATATTGACATAATCATTAATTGAAAGGCTGATGAAGCTGTCTCAATAGATAGATGTATTTGTTGCACGTTTTCGAGGCTGACTCTACATTAACATTTATACCCTTTATAAATAGTGAAAGACGGTAGATACACCTAGTAACAGAGATACTACTCGGACTATTGCTAGTGGTTGAATGAAATTTTCTGTGTCGCTGCATGATGTTTTATACTACGCGGAATCCACCTCCCATCTCATCGTCCAAGGCGGCAGACTAAAAGTCTTTTTCTCAAACATGCAATGAAATATTGATGTTATGTTCCTTATAATAGGCTGCGAAGTATGACGTTTCAGGTTCGGCTAGGACAAGAGGTATTTAATGGAATTTCATACAAATCTTGCAGGCCTAGGCCGGCAAAGTCCTCTTTTTTAATTTCCATTTCACAGATATTTGTGACACAGCATCGTGGCATTCAGCCATTAAAAAAAACTAGAGGCAGTATTTGCTTTATGGTTCGTAATGACACTCTGCCACTACGCCTATAAAAAACTACAATTTGCAGTTTTATTTGTATAAAATCAACATGAACTTAATAAATAATACATTATTAACCAAATTCTGTAATTTTAAATTATAAATTTAACTACACAAATAAATACATTTAAAATATTTCATCTAAACGTTAGCGGTAAAAAGGTCTACTCAAACACGCGTAGTTATTTTTTTAAATTGTTATGGAGGCAAAGTTGAAAAATTTTCATTCTGTATTTCTGTTTTATTGGATTTATAGTGCGTTGTTGATTTTTTTACTTTAATATGAGTCCCGACAAAATAATGAAATTAATTTTAAATTACAATTAAAATTACGTAGGAGTTGGAATTGGCAGCGTAACCAGAATTGATTTTAATTAACTTGCTGCCTCTGCCGCCAAGTCAAAGACGAAGTATCTATATGGTTGCTTATGGCAATTTTATTATTTTAGAATCTAAGGAAAATGGCTTACAGTTTATTAGAAACAGTTTTGTGGCATATTTTAAAGAAATGAAAGTAACTACAAAATCGTGAACACTGTGGAAATTATACTTATTTTCTCCATGCAATAAGCAACGATGTATGTGAAACATGATATCAACATGAAAGACTATGTAAACTTATGTGACGAAAACGACAGTCAGACGGATACAAGGCGAAAAAATCAAAGATACATGAAAATATACGGGTAGTAAAAATACACGACTCTTGTAAAACATACGCGTGATAAAGATATAGGTACGTGTTAGTTATATTTTGGGTGTAGTTTACTTTTAGTTTTTTCTATAAATAAAACTTGGGTTTCGTGGATTTTTTATTTTATTTATTTCATTGCATGTTTGAGAAAAGCACTATACATACCTCGGCGGGAAATGGGGTTGCCCGCGCTCAGACCTATCCGGCCTCGCTTCGCTCGGCCGTCTATATGTCTTCGGCCGGCAACCCCTTTTGTCCCGGCCTCTGTAGTAATGTACTATTGTTGTCGATTGTCTCTAGCAGTCGCCTCCGATAACCAGCTTCATTGACTCCGGAGATAAGTTTGCTTAACCCTCGTGCCTTGAAAAAACATGCAGCGCTGAAGATTCCACTTTAAGACGTATAATAAGGGTAGCCATCACATGAATTAACTGTCGGGTGTGATTACGCACAATAATTATGAGATTATTACTTTGGTAATCTTACCGGGACCACCACCAAGTTATCTGAGTGTTGACAATATGTTTTCACCACTGCCAAGTCAAGTCAACACATGTTTTCAGGATAGAGTCAGCGGCGGCGGGCCTGGTGGCGGCGTACAAGCAAGCAGCCAGCGGGAGCACGTGGCTGGCCACGCGCGACCTGCCCGTCAGAGACATCACCGACAACGTCGTCCGAGCATACCAGATCCTGGGCGAATTCAATTAGGGTTTCCCATATATGTCGACGCGGAATTGGCAAAATCCGATGAGAAAAAGCGCGAAAAAGCCGTTGACGCGTCGGCAGGCTCCGGCCGATGCGAGATGCGAGTACGATATATCTGAGGAGACCCTTAGCCCTTTGAACTCGACGAATACAATTAAATAAGGTTAGAGATGGGGTAAGAAAAACATTGGGGCAAGAGAGACATAATGTAGGGAATTCTCATACTGTTTCACTTGCCCGAGCAAAATAAACTAAGTTTTTCTTACACCACATGATCATAATCATAATCGTTTATTGCAACCATGGTATGACATGATCTTACATATATTTATAAGAATAAAAAAAAAATTGTGTTTTAATCATGTTCCATTTCTAAGTTTATGGAAATATCTGAAATACCTATTATATATCTCGAATATGTATACGCCTAACGCGGTAATACGTCAATCCAAAACAGCTTTTCATATGTCATTGGGCTTACTAGGTCCCTAAAACTGTGAATGAAACCCAAATATCACACAAAGGTGTGTAAAATATCAATAATACTGATATTTCGTCTGTCGTCCGTACTAAACAGGATACTGTCGTCCGTCCATCTTGTGGGTGGACGTCGTGGAATATGTCTCACGAAAGTTTTATTTCAATTCTAAAATAATATATAACACCTTTTACATAATATACAGAATCTAAATTAAATACCGACCTACAGATGGTAGTATGCGTAAAGCACCATACCCACGCATTAGTCAAAACAGTATTACTTACTGACCTATTTAATTCGTCTTCCAAAAAACATAATTTTGCCGATTATATTGATAAATATGTTTTCATAATCAACATCGATTTATTATATGTACAGTCACCACACGGAATTGATATGCCATTTAGGATTCTTGTTAAATTGAAAATTCTATAGCGTAAGTATTAAACAACCAATTTTGCTAGGACACTAAATGGCGCAACAATCGCGGAGCGTGATGCTACATAAATTATAAGCATTATATTGTTTTTACCACACACGGAGTAGGTAAGAACTATTTTTTGCTCGTCATCACAGACTAAGCAAATTCGCGAACTACGTACGTTTGATATGAAGAAGATAAATACGTCAAAACCACTATGTGATTAAAACTAAATAAGATAAAATATTTTATTGTACAAACAGCAACACTCTTAAGTGTCCATAGGTGGACCTTATGCCATTATAAATAAGGTCCACCGATGGATAGTCAACAGTGTGGGATGGTAACAATAAATTATGGCATGGCATGTACAGCGAGTATGTCATAAGCCTTTCTGATGTCTTCAGTGATATCTTTAACGGGCTCATCTCGCGTGGCCAACCACGTGCTGCCGCTCTCTCCGCGTTTGTAGGCTTCTATGATTCCTTTGGCTGCTGATTCCATCCTAAAAAAAAACAAATTTCGTATTTTGATACATTAAAATTAAGTACCTACTTATTTAAGTTAAATGCAATTCAGACCTGCTTGCATGACTTGCGTTCTTGCGCGCGACTTCATACATCTAGCGCGACTTCAAGTATGGACTCGCGCGCGAGAACACAACTTATGCTACACCGCCAGACAAACTTAACCACATGTTAGTAAATAGTAAGTAAAAGTAGGTTATATTCAATTATTCATACTAAAATATTACATCATAATATAATGTATTGGTACGTTATGGAAAAACTACCTAAGTATATTAGGTATACATGCTTAATTGTATCATTCTATTGAACTACGCAATCTTACTCTTTAATCTAGGTATTTTAAGATGTCGTCTTAAAATTTGTCTGATTTGCTGAATTACTGATTAACAGAATTCTCATTGCAGTGAACCAGTGGTAATTTTGGAATAATGTTCAAGCTAATCCTGAAATCTTAATCTAATAAAAATATTTAGAACTTGCTTTTGTAATCTCATGGCGGGGAATACTTCCCCGTATTGAGCGGCGAAATATTTGTCGAAGCGGCCTGTCTTCTGCGGCTTAAGTAGCCCCGTATCGGTGCAGCCTAGACATACGGCAATCACTCGTACGCCCGATATGCTGTAGTGCTCCTCCATCTGAAATTATTGAGGTTGTAGGTTGCGATTTAAATTTAAAAAACAGACATGCATGTTTTTGTTATTTTGAAGAATTTTTCTCGAATTGTATTTCTTTTCTGCAGCATTTTGTTTTCACAAAATTCAAAATACACTCAGGTATATCAACTACGGCAGAATTCAGTGTAAACTTTTGACTATTAATGTGCAGCGTGAGTCCGATGTAGTGGCAATCAGCAAGCCTATTATGGATCGCTTTATCCACATTTATCCACGTGATAAAACAACTGTCACTTTTTAACTCTGCGGGATAGAAAGAGACGGACACCGTTTTATCACGCTGTCACGTAGACAAATACGACCATCATATCCGTACAGGTAAAGTGTACTCACTCCAAGGCAGTTGCTGAATTGCAGTACCGCGCTTTTGGTACCCCAGTAGACTGGCAGCGTTGGCTTGCTGGCACAGCGCGGTCACGGATGCCATGTTGATGATGGTGCCACCCCTCCCACCTTCGTCGCGACGCATCATTTCCAGGGCTCGAAGAGACCCAGTTACGAGAGCCGTCTGAGAAACGAAGTTAAGACCATTATTAGTTGGCCCCCCTCTTGGCTGATGATGTGTAATATGTGTATCTATAGAATACAATAGGATTCCCGGGTGCGTCGCCGTCGTTTAGTTACAGTTCCATTTCCAGCATCGTTACTTTCATAAAATTAGCTTGATGTTTAAATGGGTCAGGAAAAAAAAGGTTTGCAAATAAATATATAAATATTTAATAATCAATTCTAGTTAATAAGTACTTACCACATTAATAGATATTTGCTTCTTATATGTCTGCCAGCTGTCATTCATGATCCCGGCATTGTTGATCACCACATCGATGTAGCCACGTGTTTTCTTGACCTCGGCCATGATGCCCAAGAACACATCTTCATCGGTGACGTCACACAGGTGGAACTTCACTTTGTCGGGCCCATACTTCGCGTTCAACTCATCTTGGAAAGCTTCTCCCGCATCTTTGGCTATATCTAGTATAGCTACATGCTGAAATGTACGTATGTTTATGTGTGAGTCTAGTAGAATAGGGAAAAATAGTTAAGGCCTCGGCGAAATTGTGACCGATTTTTTTTTCTAAAGTAAGTTTTACCAGAGCAGGCGCTATGTCGGGAGACTCGGGAGTCGTAGAAGATAAGGGGAGAGGCCATTGCACAGTAGTGGGACACTATTATAGGCTAGCAAAGTTAACATTACTTTAGCGTTGTTTGAAGCTTCATCGACGTTTTTCAAGCTTGAAAATTAAGTACATAGGTACTAAGTAACAGTCACATGAATCAAAACCCGTTGTTATATGTATTACCTGAACATTTTCTTCCATCAACAGCCTGACAACGCCCGAGCCGACGCCACTGGCCCCGCCAGTGATCAACACTACCTTATCTTTGAAATCATGCATGTCGATCTTTGATTTTACGTAGGTAACAGGGTTTTTTAAATGTTATAATCGGGAACCACTTCGACAATTTAGAATTTTGATTTTGACTTCCTCCCAAGCCCTACGAATTAACCGATCATACTAATAAATTAAATTAATTGAAAGTCATCATTTATCAACTCACATTTATAAACGGGTCTATCGTGAGTTAAATTTATTACCTTTGTTTACCGACATTTCGACACAGGTTTCACTGGTCGTGGTCGCGGCTAGCAATGTACAAATTGCAGAAATTGCAGAAATTTCAGAGAAATTACATGAAAGAAACTTAGAAAGTTCTCTGTGAGAATGATCCCATGAGAACTCGTTTTGTGTAATATATAATACACGCCAATATTACACGCCACATAACAGTAAAGCGGGCAGGCGAAATATTTAAAATGGCATGTGTTTACGTCGGTTTTGACACGATTAGATTGTTTATTAAATTTAAGTTTCAGAGAATATTCTTCATAGAAGTTTCGCAACTTAAGAAACTTCTCCTCGGTGCATTGCTAGTCGCGGCTAACTGATGTCCCAGCAAAATGTCAAAACAGAGATTTGTGCAACTGAACCACACGACCACACGACCAGTGAAATCAGTGTCGAATTATCGGTAAATAAAGGTAATACAATAAATTCGCAATGGACACGTCTATAAATGTGAATTAATATGTGTTCAAAACGCGAAAGTTTTAAATATTATAAAGGCTTCACAGTTCACTGTTTTAAAGTTAGAGAGGAGAGAATTAAAAAATATCTGATGTTAAAAAACATTTTTACAGATTTCTAATCTATTTGAAACATTTATCACGACTTCTTACTAAAAAGTTGCAAAAAAATATCAGGATTTTATTTTATATCAAATTGCAGCTTTCTAGTAATACCACCGAGCTAATACCATGGACAGACAGACAGACGGACATGACGAAATTATAAGGATACCTAGAGCAAAGCCTCTACAAATAAGGAGGATATTTATTTAAACTTTATTGCATAAACAAAGAGAAATGTACAAATGGCGGACTTGGTGCCAAAAGGCATTCTCTACTAGTCAACCATTGACATTTTCACTCATTACAACAACTCACAACTTTATTGGTACGTATGTAAAAGAAAACTAGATCATCTGGCGATTCAGGCGTCATGAAATAAGTAAGTGAATTAGATTAGATTTGGTATCGATAAAAAAATATGTGTTTTATCTATTTCGTAGGTGATATCTACCATGATATAATTTACGGGAAAGCGATGGTAGGTACACGGAAGTCAGTTTATAAGCAGTTTTTGTAAAAATATATGTCGGATTATTTCTGTCCAAATAATAAGTACTGTAGACCTCGCGATAGGCTCAAAAATGTAAAAATAAAAAATAACTTCAATGAGTAATTATCACAGGGAACTCTCAATAGTCTACGAGTATGTCATAGACCGTACTGGCGCTCAAGTCTTTTATGTCACTTTCCAAAAAGCAGTTTTACAAGTGACAGTCAGGTGCTTTTGAAAGTCAAGTTTGATAATCCATAATAAGCTCAAGATCCCGTATGTTAAAAATTCTTTCTAGCTCAATAGGTAATTCATGGTGATATGTTTCAATGATAAGGGTGCGTTGCTCTAGAGATCGTGATCACGCTCTTACATTTAGAGGTAAGTAAAGTAAATGTGATTCTCGTCACTCCATGTCACGATTGCATTGATTGTTAACACTCTGCAACCGTCCACAGTAAGTCATCCGCAAACAATTTATGAGCATTTGGCAGCACCTTTCGGCGAATCGTTTATATTCAAATAGCGTTGCTACCTTGACTCACTCCTGAACGGGTAAAATTAGGCCGAGAATTGAACAATTGAATACGATTCCTTGGGTAGATTGCAAAGAAACACAATAATATGGGAGCACACCCTTTCATTGCAAATTTTTCTCTATATGATTTTAGGGTTTCAGTTCTAGTACGACTGTACAGACAAACAGACAGACAGGTACTACCTGCAATAATATATTACACAACGAAGGTCGCAAAAATATCTGACACGATCTTATTTGTAGAGCCATAAGAGCGTGCTTGTGCGTGCTTTGCTCAGCAGTGGGACACTTAACCAGGCTAACAAAAAAAAAAAGAGCGTGCTACATATTTTTGCGGCCTGCGAATAGTACCTATTATTGCAGGTGACTGTACCATGGTCATGCCAAATAAAACGTTCGATCTGTTCGACCGATAAAAATTGGTATCACCGATAAAAATAGGTGGTTGGGACGGTATCCCCACGTTATCAATGTTATCTTATCATAGTTAAATCTAAACCATATACACGAGTTAGGGGCCGATTCGGATTTTGAAATAGACATCTATTATATATCTTTTAGACATCACCAAGATACGATAACGATATGTTTAAGATCTAACCTACCAAATTTGACATTTGCGCGATTCTGGAGATACTCTTGAACGATTTCCACAGGATATGACTTAGAGATCCAATTTACATCTAATAGATATCTTAGGTACTCTATCTAACGTAAAAGTGACGTTGGTTGCCCGAATTGCGCTGCAAAAGAGAACAAGTTGATATCTAAACTATAACGTATCTAGAATGGATCTAGTACGTGTCGTCTCTTGTGAATATCTTGAAGTTCGAATACGGCAGTTAGAACGAATTCCTAAAGAGAAATGAAATTGCACGTGGCTACATAATAGTAGGTATAATGTTTATATGTTAATGTATTAATTGATTATGATTATGGTTTCATAATACATAAATATCGGGGAGACCGAGATTTGCTCGAAAAACATAAAAACTCAAAAATTAGCGTTTTCCCAGAGATAACACCTAATAGCTAGATCGATTTATCGCCTCCGAAAACCCCCATATACCTAGCAAATTTCATAGAAATCAATATACAAAAATAAACAAGAAATGCTTGTTTAAAGGTATCTTTTAGATAGTTTAGATTACATACTAGAATTAGTTATTTACGATACAAGTGCGGAAAGCAGGAAATTCCCAACGAGTGGTGATACATTGAAACACGACCAAAGGGAAGGTTTTATATCGACACGAGTTGCGAATACCTATTCGCACGTGTATTCTACAACATTTTACAGTATTTTCGACATAGGCACGTAAAGTGCTTATTGCCGCACTAGTGCGGGAAAGTAGCAAATATATAGTACATTGTGTATTAAGGGCGGGAAATAAGAAATTACGAACGAGTGTCAATTTTAAGCCCGACGCGAAGCGAGGGCTTAAAATGTTCACGAGTTCGGAATTTCTTTACCGCCCGTGGCACACACAATGTTTTTCATCACACTTGTAAGGAAAAAAAGGAGAATTAATAAAAACAAACTTCTGTATAAAACACTTTTCCGCCCTAGGGCGAAAATTTCAATTTCCCGCCCGCAAGCCCTACGTGTAAATAAGTGTTTTTCATCACACTTGCTCGGAAAAGATTTTTTCCGCCCTAGGGCGAAAATTTCAATTTCCCGCCCGCAAGCCCTACGTGTAAATACATCTTTTCCGAGCAAGTGTGATGAAAAATATATTTGCATGTCTTTATTGACAAAGCATGTAAAACTCAATACCTCCGTCCTGACCATGTTATAAATAAATAAAAAAATCCGATTTCTGAATTGTGAAAAATAAAATAATTCGTGTAGTGTACATACAGAACGGCTTAGCTACCTTGCTACGTTGCAATGACAACACCATGCATGTTACAAATAGTGTGAGAAAAGTTTGCACGTTTTTATAATACATATTAACACAGGTGTTATTGACTTTACCAACATTCTGTGTTAGTATTGAGCTTATTTTCGTGCTAAGATGTCGTATGAGTGGCGGAATAAAGTAGTGATGGTCACCGGGGCTGCTAATGGCATCGGAGCTTGTGTGGTGCGGCTGCTGCTTGAAGAGGGAGCTAAGGTAGGTACTTGTTTAAAACATATCGGCACTTCCTATGCCAGGCGTGGCTCTCTCCGCGATTTCGTCGCTTTGCTACAGGTAGCTAAAAGTACATCCGTTCCACCCTAATTTTGGGGAAAGCCATAGGCAGCGCGTGGCGCTGTAGCCACCTAGCGGCCATATCTGTGCTGATCGTAACAGACGCGTTTTGTTAGAGAGTCAGTCTTCTGTACCTAGTACTATTATTTATTCTGTGCCTGTGCTTTGAATAAAAGTTGAAATGCAGTAACTAATGTTGCATCCCATACATTTTTCTTTTAATTGACAGAACAAGGTACGCGTTTTTTCCAAAGTAGCGCCCATATTTCGATGAACCGCTCATCATATCTAACGGGTCGGCCACGACATTGAGCGACTTGCGACGGCGGCAGCGATAACCATAGGTGAGAGCGTGACACAGCGATCGTATCTTTCGCTCCAACCTATGGTTATCGCTGCCGCCGTCGCAAGTCGCTTGATGTCGTGGCCGAGCCGTAAGGCGCCCTGCGGCAATGAAACGAGGAGCGATCGACAACCCTCTGGCGCAAGAAACGAACATTTATACAAAACAATTTTATCTCTGGTCTACAGCATATTGCCGTTCTTGATGTAGACGAGAAGTCTGGAAAGGCTCTCCAAGATGAACTTAACACAAAGTATGGGTCCGGCAAGACGAAATTCTACCGGTGCGATGTGACCTCTGAGGATCAGCTGATCACCGTATTCGACTCATTGGTGAAAGAACAAGGGAATATCGATGTGGTTGTCAACAACGCGGCAATTATGAATGATAAAGTTTATAGGATGGAAATCGAAATTAATGTGGTACTTATATACTTTTCTTATCTAGACACGCGGTAGCTTTGAAGTTCAAAGAAAAAGGAACTGGCGACGCAGCAACCGTGTGTAATATTACACGAACCATTTCGAGCTATTATGTTTACAAAATCAGTTCAGAGTTTCGCTTGTTAGGGTTCCGTACCCAAATTACTAAGACACTCCACTGTCCGTCTGTCTGTCTGTCACCAGGCTGTATCTTATGAACCGTGATAGCTAGAGAGTTAAAATTTTCATAGATTTCTGTTGCCGCTATAACAACAAATACTAAAAAGTACGGCACCCACGGTGGGCGAGTCTGATTGGCACTTGTCCGGTTTTTTTTAAAGAAATGTGTGTACTAGGTACTTATTTTCAGACTGCTCTAGTAACCAGCACATTGAAAGCCTTGGAGCTGATGAGAGTAGACGAGGGCGGCAGAGGGGGTACTATCATTAACGCCTCCTCAACAGCGGCGCTTAAGCAAACTTCTCTGATGCCTGTATATTTTGGCACTAAGGCTGCAGTACTACAATTCAGTAACTGTATCGGGGTAGGTGTTCAAATACACAACATATAATAACATTAATAACACAACAATGAATAAGTATAGTAATTCTATGGACTTATAATGTCCTGGTAAAGAAAGGACGGTTAGCACGAGGAATTTCGTACATTGACCCGCTTCTCCCTATCTCTATCGCACGCCCGAAATTATATTGCTGTCCCGCTCATGAATTTCATGCTGGCGTTCAAAGACACTATGTGCGCACATTTTGAACGCCAGCATGCGTTTTTTTAGTTTATTTAGTTGATGAAAACTTTGCGGTTATCACTTTTCCGTTTGAAGAATTTTAACAGTTATTTTTGAATAGGTAGTGAGCCGTATTTGCCTCCGGTACCTACCATAAGTATAACCAAAAACGGTGATTGGGATCGTTAGAATTGTCCAATAGTACCATCGCCCACACTGTTAACTGTACATGGGTGGACCTTATGCTTTTTATAATAAGGTCCACCGATGTACAGTTAGAAGACTTAGAAGTGTTACTGTTTGTATGTACATTTGTACAAATATATGCACTGAAGAAAAATAACGATATGAAAACCTGTTTTAATTTTAACAAATGATTATCTTACAGAAAGAAAAATACTTCGCCAAAACAGGCGTACGAGTGTTGACTGTATGTTTTGGGCCTACAGCCACCGAGCTGGTTAAGCCTACTAAATTGGGCTCATTGAATAAAAACATTACGCCAGAGATTCTTGCTGGAGCACTCGCTACAAAAACCCACCAGAAGTAAGATTACATTAATAATATCGTATTTGTAAGATATGCATCTATCATAAGGTATCTACGTAGTTTACATACTGCTCATCATGATGATGATAATGATGATGACATCATTATCATCATCAGTTTCTTGCAAAACACATTTATATCAGATTAAGTGCAGCTGTAACGGACCTTAAAGTGGTTGTTGCTTTAGGCAGATTTGGTTGATGCTTTTACGCTGCTATTATTCATGAATGAAAATATTAAATATCATAGTTTAGCCATATTGGGTGAAAATGTTCTGACACGACCTCAAGAGGATTGATGCAATCATTCTCTTTAGATCCAGTCGATAGATTCAAAATGGATCTAAATGCATCGTGGTTAAAATGGGTACAAATTAAAGAAAATAAATGTATACCCATTATTATCTTCCTATTCGAACTCTGGACGCCTGATAAAATCGAATAGCATTCTTCTTCCTCGCGTTATTCCGGCATTTTGCCATGGCTCATGGGAGCCTGGGGTCCGAAATCACGAAAATTGACGTCGGCACTAGTTTTTATGAAAGCGACTGCCATCTGACCTTCCAACCCAGTGGAGAATCTAGGCCTTATTGGGATTAGTTCGGTTTCCTCACAATGTTTTCCTTCACCAAAAAGCAACTGGTAAATATCAAATGATATTTCGTATACAAATTCGTCGAAAACTCATTGGTACGAGCCTGGGTTTGAACCCGCGACTTTCGGATTGAAAGTCGCACGCGTTACTGCTAGGCCACCCTTGGATTTTTCGAATCGAATAGCATTATTGAAGCATAAAACCATTTTCAGGGTAGAGTCGGCGGCGGCGGGCCTGGTGTCTGCGTATAAGCAAGCAGCCAGCGGGAGCACGTGGCTGGCCACGCGCGACCTGCCAGTCAGAGACATCACCGACAACGTCGTCCGAGCATACCAGATCCTTGGCGAATATAACTAGCCCCCTTAACGCTGAGAATATTTAACGGTATCGTGGGATGTGCCCGTAGCTCCTAGATTTGTATGCTTTTCAAGAAAAAAGTAAAAATTTTACGATGGCTTACATAATATGGTAATTTCTGATTATGATTAAAGTGATTAAAATTTAAAATTAGATTTTCCAGTATAAAAATCCGCTGATGCCACCACCCTCCCTCTACGCGACTATTACTTCATTGACAGATTAGATTCTATATCAGGCTAGGTACTAAAAAAACTAATCAAGTAATCCTACCAATATTTAGTACAAGTTTTAAAGTATTTCAGTATAGGTACTTAAGGCAAATGTTTTGTATTTTCTGTTGTTAGCTACGTTCGAATTTGAATAATTGCCGTAACAGAAATTAGTATTGAGCAAATAACGAACCATATATTATATGCCTTTACCTAAGGAAAAACATCTTTTAGACACATTTAAAGCCGACGCTTCAAATAAATTAGAGGGCCCTCTCAGGAAAAATGTTTCCCTAAAATTTAACCACAAGCAGAAACGAATTACGCGGGCACTACACTGGGGCAATATGTTGAGTTTATTTTGAATACACCCGGCGTTCGACAGCCACTTCAATAGCAATCGGAAAAATTACCTGCGCACCATTACGTGTGGAGTTGATTTGCGTCTTAATTTTGGTGAATTTTGGAGATACGGCCGAAGTACTCACGGGAACGTTTTAATGGGTAACTCAGTTTTGTGAATGTCAATTTATTATATGCACTGTGCCCAGCTGAAATAATAAAGTCGGATGAATAAACGAGTACCTTATTTTTGTTTATTTACATTATTTTCCAATGAGTATTAATATAAGTATTAAACAGACTACCTAAAGGAACAAATAATCCTGCCTATCACACTATTTTACCCCTTATCGAGATTATAATTACGTATGAACCAGATTCGTCTGTATAATTTACTGTATTATATATCCACCCATATTTTTACACTTCACTGTACGTACCTACAGTAATAATATAACTTACACAAAAATATGTCCCGAAGTTCATAATTCGTTGACATATAAAGGGTATGATGTGTGCACCCATATTTTTAGTTTTGACTGTACAAATGTACACTTGTATAGAGTCCCAACGTGTTGTTTAGTGTCAGTATTATGCTGACCAGTGACATAGCTTCGTTTTGTGCAACAGCTGGGGCCAGTAACAAGCCTAACGCACTGAAGTAGCCTCAAGAAACCTCTTTGTTCTGAAGTGACCAAGTATTGGGAAGGACTAAAGACCCGCAAATAAAAATTCTACCGATTCGGGGCTGATGACACGTTTGCCGTGTCATCAATGTTTTTTACGTGTGGAGATGACACGGGAGGAGTGTCATCATATTCTATGGCGCATGGCATGGCTGCCGTGTCATGAAATGATTGTTCCGCGCCACAGCCAATAGTTTTCGAAAATGGAACACGCAACGAATCGGTTAACACATTTTTATTCTATGCGTATTAACTGACGAAGAACGAATGGAGGTCCAAGGGGGAGGCCTATGTTCAGCAGTGGTCGTCTTATGGCTGAGATGATGATGATGATGATGAACTGACTTCAAATTTTTGTAGTCACATTATTAGCAGCTGTATATTATTGAAAATACTATGTTAGGTACTTACATTGTAATGATGTATATGTTTTGTTTACACAGTTGGCGTCACATGTAAATTGTATGTCCACTACCAAACATTACTGCCCATCACCATACACCACAGACACCTGTTAATTTAATTATTAGCAAAACACTTGAAACATATAACATATTATTCATATTCGCGACAGTCGGTCGAGACAAGGAAACTGACAGTTATAAGTTTTTTATAGTTAAATGGTAAATTAAAGACTGACAGTAATAATATAATATCTAGAGTCTGGCTAGCCAAAAATTGTTGACAGATATTTCGTTGTTGTATCACCAATTGTCTATGATTTGAAAAAAAGCTAAAAGTCAGTTGTCGATTTATGTCATTCATTCAAATTGTTTGCGGTTTTTATGGGGTTTATTTTAAATAATATTAATAATTTCTATGCTGAGTGAGGTTCACAAACTATTATTTAAGCTCGTAAATAATTACGACAATGTGCGAAGTCGACGTGTAGCGTTGTATAATGAAAAAGTGCAATGTTTACAACTTCTAACCAAATGTAAACAAAATACGAGGTTGGTGCTCTATAAATATTTTGATACTTTAAGTACTAGTTCTAACATTTGCCGATTACTTTGATTAAGTACGTGAATTTATTAATGCCTGAATCTCATAAATAGGACAAGTGTATAAAGAAACGGATAAATTAAAAGTTCTGAAAAATATCTATAAAATCTAAATATTGGAACGTAAACATGTGTGTTTGTCGTTGACTGTACTTTAAATAGTGGTAGAAATTATGTGAGCTGACTTTGAGTGCACTTAAACGTTTATTTAGCTTATTTCCTTAGGTACCTTATTTGTGCACAGAATATCAAAGATATTGTCTAGTATCAAAACTATAATTCCTACTACACAAAGTGTGACCAGCCCAAGATTTTTTGAATTTCCCGCCAATAATTTAGGTAAAATTTCAGTAGCCAGACTCTAACTGATTTAAAAAAGGTTGTAACTTTGTATTGTTTTGAAAATTCTCTATATAGGACAGAAACTGCATAGAGTTGCTGCAGAGTTGTATGCTTACTCTGCGCGAGTGTTAGACCCCATGAACAAAAAGGTAATGTTTCCTAAAAAAGCGAGCGCGTGGTCACCGTTCTTATACCATAAGTACATAACGTCTGTCCTAAGAGGATCAGTACTCTGTTCACTCTAAGAAGCTTTAAACAGAGGACATACTTCACCCACAAACTATTCCTGAGATTGCGTATATTGGAAATAGTTTGATGCTACTTGAATTTGGCCGGTAATGCCTCTAACAGTTTCAAAATGCCGAGTTGTGTAGAGTTAAAATATTTGTGGACACAATAGCGTATTAGCATGTGACACAAAGTTTTAAACATACGGCATGAAAATAGGGATACATTATAGTGCGACATAAAATAGTAGAAATTAAATAAAATGGTTAACATTTTCCATACTAAGTTGTTGCCATGTTTAAGCATTTAACGCCATAAATATGACAGTTACGAAGGAAGTGGCGCCCTCATTTATTTTCTACTGTTTTATGTCGCCCAGTACGAATATGATGTTCGTTCTTGTCTACGTGACAGCGTGATAAAACTGTGTCCGTCACTTTCTATCCCATGGTGTTAAAAAGTGACAGTTATATTATCACGTGGATAACAGCTGGCAGCAGGATACGCCGGCTGAACATTGTTTACTAACCGAAATTAATTTGACAAAATGGGTAAGTATACTGGGTCAAACAAATCTTGTCAGTAGCAAACGGCGGCAAATTTGAAAAATCGCGGGTTAGCAACACTGTGTTCGAATAATTCGAAAATCGCGTGTCATCTGTGTTTTATCTGTGGAATGTGAATCGTGAATGACAGCCGTCATCTTTGTTTACATTCTGAACCGTTTCTATTTCAAGAGATATTTCTGCTGTCACCATTAAATACCAATATATTACATAAGATTGTGCATGATCCTAAGCAAATCTAAGGTTCCTACAATGCCCATAGTTTTATTAATATTTTAATCGTATGGCTTATACAAAAATAGGCAGTTATATAAATGTCACAGAATAAAAATTACATTACAATTAAAAATTAGATTAAATGTCAATATTCAGTGCGTTTAGCCACGCAATTGCGTCGGGTGTTAGGCGCAGCAGGTCTTCTGGTGGTCCCGAGTATGAGTGCAGAGGGCATCGCTGAATTATATGCTCCATAGTCTGAACTTCTTCGCCACACTCGCACATTGCAGAGTCTTTCCACCCCCATTTATGCAGAAGGTAATTGCAGCGACCGTGACCCGTTCTCAGTCTATTCAAGCGACACCACAATCTCCGGGGAAGGTTGAAACCTAATGGTTTAGAAGTCGGGTCTATGGTTTCCACGTGAGAGCCAGCAGAAGCAGTGGTCCATTCAGTTTTCCAGGCTTCAGTCACATTGAAACCATTTAGAGTTTGAGCAGCAGCATACGCAGGACTTCGGGACTTTAGGCCTTGGGGTGGTGGGTAGAAAAACTCATTGTGGATAGGCAATGCTGGTTTGGAACTGATCTTCTCAGCTTCTCTCCTGAGTGCATGTTTTCGCCTCAAGTGTGGAGGTGCTATGTGGCATAGTATTGGTAGCCAATGGGAAGGAGTGGACTTAACCGTTCCTGATATACACCGCATAGTCTCATTCAGTTTGGTATCCACCTTGCCCACGTGAGCGCTTTCTGACCACACTGGGGCACAGTATTCCGCTGCTGAATAAACCAGTGCGATACCAGTGGTGCGCAGGCAATCGGCGGATGCTCCCCACGAGGTGCCACATAGCCTATGCAGGATATTATTCCGCGTTGAAAGTTTCTGGGAGAGCTTCACAAGATGTTCCTTGTACGTGAGAGATCTATCCAGAGTAATTCCGAGATATTTTGGGTGCTGGTTGTATTTGAGCTTTTTCCCATTGAAATAGACCGTTGGTTCATAGGTAGCCATTTGGTTGCTCAGATGGAAGCACGATACTTCAGTTTTGCTTGCACTGGGTATTAGGCGCCAGTGTTGAAAGTATTTTGTTAGCCTTTCTAGGTCGTTGGTAAGGGTGGTTTCTCCAGACTTGAAAGTTTTGCTCTGGGCTACTAGTGCAATGTCATCAGCGTATATGAATTTTGTAGCGTCTGTAGGTGGGAGGTCGTGGATATATAAATTGAAGAGCTGAGGAGCTAGAACAGACCCTTGTGGCAAGCCATTATTTAGTTTCTTTCTCTTGCTTTTAGCGTCACCCAAGAACACTTCGAACGAGCTCGCTCAACATACCGGTTATGAGATCCGCTATCTCCTTGCATGGAATCACCGATAATATTTTGTAAACTAGACCTTGTTTCCACACCGTATCATAAGCAGCTGTCAGGTCTATAAACACTGCTGTGGACTTCAAGGCTTTTTGATATCCGGCTTCAATATGAGTCGTAAGGGCCAGTACTTGGTCCGTGCAGCTTCTTCCACTTCGGAACCCAGCTTGTTCAGGTTGAGTGACAGCTTCTATGTACGGTTCAACTCTAGCTAAGATTAAACGTTCAAGCAGTTTAAGTGCGCAGCTTAAAAGGGCAATTGGTCTATAGCTTTCAGGTTGATCCTCGGGCTTTCCCGGTTTTAGTACTGCGACTATTTTGGATAGCTTGAACTGTTTTGGCAGTCTATTGTTCCGGAGAATATAGGTAAATAACTCAGATAGCCAGCTTACAGCAACCGGCCCCATGTGACGGATAAACTCGTTGAAAACTTTGTCAGGACCAGCAGCTTTATTTATTTTGAGTGTTTTAATGGCATTAACTATTTCACTAAGTTCAAAAGGTCTGGCGAGATGATGGTTTCTTGGCGCGCTATGTTTAAGTGCCTTGAGGTTCTTCTTTATTTCCTTAGTAAAGAGTTTATCACGTTTGGCTCTGGTTACTTCAACCATACGATCGGCGATAGCGTCTGGTTTAACACTGCCAGTCTGCTTTTTTTGGTGTTGTTTACCTGTCAGGCTATCTAGGACTCTCCATGCCTTGCGACTGGACTGCTTGAAATCCATATCCTCAACAGTTGACTTCCATTTGTTATGCCGTGCAGCATCTAAGGATTTCAGAAGCTCAGACCCTATGTTGTGATCACCAGACCTTTGATATTGCTTGTATAATTCCTCGCCTTCTGGATTCCAGCCGGGTATATAGTCCTTTCTGTAGCCTCTAGGGATGTTTGACTTCGCTGATTTCAGTACAAACTCTACGAATTTTCCATAGTTTGTAGCGATTGGTTCTAAGTGAGCTGCTGCAAGTTCGGTGTCCAACTGTTTCCGGAAATCTTCCCAATTTGCTCGATTGAAATTCCAACGAGGTAGAGGCATCGAGTTCATAAGTGGCAGTTTGAGACCAACATGTAAGATAAGACAATTGATATGTTGGCTATTAGGGAAGACTGCTAGCAGGGTGCGGTGACACGGTAAAGGTCGCTGAAGATGGTCTTTAGAGACGAACGTTAGATCCGGGTTGTATTCTTTACCCCATCTGGCGGAGCGGAAGGTACCTTTGATGCCCATAGTGCCAACTGAGAAATCTAATAAAATATTAAAATCCAGTAGGACGTCTCGTCTCGTCGTCGTAGGAGGAAGCAATGATTTTATTCATACATTCTTGTTTAACGGCATAGTCTGCTTCTAATTTTATTTTGTGATCTTCAAATTTGTTGGTAATTTTGATTAACATCGTTTTTACACCGCTTTTAAATTGTCCGTCCATATTAATAACAATTTCAAAAAATTTCAATAAACCACGAGTGACAACTTGAATTGACGTTATATAGTAGGGCGCGCGGAAAAAAAGTTTTGGTTCAATGTACATTGCTGCTTTTCTTAGCGCAACACTGCTCTTTGAGTGTTGCCCTACTTTAGTTTGCTTTACATTGCTACTGACAAGATCTGCTTGACGCACATAGTAGTAATTTTGCGCTTCAACGAAACACGTGTTTTTGGCTCAGCTGCTCGCGGCTTTTGACTATACCAAGTTTTAAGTACTATGGGGACGGACGTGGCGTTGGCTGGTAAATAGGGGTTACATTAAGTAGTTAACTTAATACAGACTTGATTCATCTGAAATAGAGCGCTTACGACTGTTTCCTCTTAACTGACTTGATGAGCTGTCATTATTTTTACTTTCCTCAACACGCTTTTAGGGCTAAATGATTAAATATATATGATTAAATATAGATATTAAAACGATTTGCAGCTTGTTGGGAATCAACTCTTCGAAAAAACATCTAATTTGATTGGCCTGTCGGACCAAGAAAAGTATGCAGCGGATCTGATAGCCCACGCAGTGCAAGTGTTATTTTAAACGTCAAACTTCTATGAAATTATGACGTATAAATAACACTTGCACTGCGTGGGCTATCAAATCCGCTGCAGACTTTTGTTGGTCCGACTCTAGGTATAAAGCTCAGTAAGGTATTTGTAATTGAAGGTTTAAAGGAAGTATTTAAACTTTTAATTATTTCAAGCTATAGTTTCACCACAGAATAAGTAATAGTATTGCCGTACAGAAAGGAAACTTCCTACAAAACCGAAGTTTGACGGCGGTTCAGGGTCGAATCATGCTATCCCTTTCTAATATATGGCACTATCCCTTTCGGCTATTTAGGGTTGTCAAAATTCAAGTGATTTTCTTATCTGTGGTCGTGCACGCAAAAGGTAGTCAAGTGGTGCCAACCCTAATAATTGCTCGGAGCAATGCTGAGCCGAGCGGAGCCGAGTTTGGCCGAAGTCAGGAGTTTCGCACCCCTGTTTTCACAGACAAGACAATACAAAACTTTTTTTACCTACTAACACAACAACTTTTTAATCCGTCAAATTCACATTTTACGTTTAACGTCAACCGTCAATCATGGTTTATCGTCTGCTCATATCATTGTAGTTTCAATTATAATTTCTTACTTTAGTTTAAATAGCCTTGTTAAAATTAACAATCATGGCGATGGCCGAAAAGAAAAACGAGTTTCCGGTGTCCGTGGAGGCTGACAGGCGGTTGCTGGCCTTCGACACTTGGGAGGACTACTTGGACTCCTTGATAGATATAGCGGATCTTAGAAATCTCAGGAGCATAACAACTTCTCGGACTGTTGCTGCTTTGGGATACAGGTAACATCCGACATCTATAGTCTGCCAAGGATGAAACATTAAATGCAATGTGATTAGGGGAGACCGAGGTTACTTAAAACAGAGGTAAGTTGAAACAACGTAATTTTTGAGACATATAACTGATTCTTCGTGGTCGTGACCTCATGTCTGAGGGACGTGACTCCTAGCCGCGTCCTACTACCCGCTGGTCCCTCAATATGCGTCCTTGCTGCCTCAAGACGATTATAAATACCGCAAAATACACGTTGTTTTAACTTACCTCTGTTTTAACTCACCTCGGTCTCCCCTACGACCATTGAACTATTATTATTACGTATACGTAATACGGTACAGAGAACCAGTATTTTGCGCCATGAGTTGTTGACGGCCGACAACAAACTAAAGCGAAACGTAAATCTCGCGACCTAAACGCGTAAGCGCCATGATTTACTCGGCGCTTACGACGTTTTGGTCGCGTGGTTCACGTTGCGGTGCAGGCAACTTCATTATTTGGTATGGCTTCTCTGTGAAGTAATAATAGCTCAATGATTTCGACAAGTACTTGGCTTGAGACTCGATATTGATTATATTGTAATAAAAGACATAAAAAAACTATAATAACTTTAGTGGAGGTTTTCAGTGCGAGGCACGACGACGCCTAATATTAGTGAAAAGTTACTACCGATAGCTTGCCTATCTCTTGCTGGTCCCGCGGTCTTGCTGACAAAATGCGAATTTATTCATTTTATTTACTTAATATTTAATATCTGAGGTATTAATGATAAAATATAAACCATACTTTTTATTTTAAATGAGTGAATGTATGGGTGATGATTGATAATAAAATAAGCTCAATAAATGAGTCAATGATAAAATAATCTTAAGTTTATTATTTTTTCTTTAAATTGTGATTACGAAATAGAATTGGTATTCCTATATTTTCCAATAAGCGACAAAAAAATTACTATTTCAAAGGTATTGTATTTCATTATTACGACATGTAGGTACCTACAGTACCTACTTTCATACGGTTTCAGAACACGAGATATTTTAATCATGTACTGTATGGAAATTATTGGAGTTATTTTGTTAGTTGAAAACCTTCCGCGATTTATTAACATTCCGTTTAATTATGCCAGTATTATATATCGTCCAACATTCCACCAATAAATAAGCTCATAAACGAATTAAACAATATTTAAGTTTTTTTCGGACTCCTGCTAAATCACCCGAAAGATTTATATTATATTTTTGGCAGGCGCTATTGGCATCGGCCATGATAATCTACCCGTAAATTTCACTTTTTGGTAATAAAACTGTTTAAAATCGATTAAGTGTTCAAGAAGCTGAATAAATAAAAAAGATAAAAATAGAACAAGATAAAAACAGAAAAAAAAGAACAAGATGAGAACAATGAAGGAAAATAACCCGTTTTTATCCTTAGAGCTCATGGCGACACCCTATCAGAGAAAGAGTTCCTGCAGCGTCGCGCATTTATCCACGAGATCGTATACCCGACGGTCAAGCCGTACGTGCTGGCTAGTGAGGGAACCGATGTTAGTGATCCCTTCAACCGTGAGCTGGCAGTTCGGGAGAGAGCCAACCGGCTTGGTATATTACAGGTGACTATGACTATCTCAGCTAGTGAACCATGTGATTGTATACCCGAAGGTGAAACCATAATACGTGCTGGCTAGTGAGGGAACCGATGTCAGTGATCCCTTCAACCGTGAGCTGGCAGTTCGGGAGAGAGCCAACCGGCTTGGTATATTACAGGTGACTATGACTATCTCAGCTAGTGAACCATGTGATTGTATACCCGAAGGTGAAACCATAATATGTGCTGGCTAGTGAGGGAACCGATGTCAGTGATCCCTTCAACCGTGAGCTGGCAGTTCGGGAGAGAGCCAACCGGCTTGGTATATTACAGGTGACTATGACTATCTCAGTTAGTGAACCATGTGATTGTATACCCGAAGGTGAAACCATAATATGTGCTGGCTAGTGAGGGAACCGATGTCAGTGATCCCTTCAACCGTGAGCTGGCAGTTCGGGAGAGAGCCAACCGGCTTGGTATATTACAGGTGACTATGACTATCTCAGTTAGTGAATCATGTGATTGTATACCCGAAGGTGAAACCATAATATGTGCTGGCTAATGAGGGAACCGATGTCAGTGATCCCTTCAACCGTGAGCTGGCAGTTCGGGAGAGAGCCAACAGGCTTGGTATATTACAGGTGACTATGACTATTTCAGCTAGTGATCCATGTGATTGTATACCCGAAGGTGAAACCATAATACGTGCTGGCTAGTGAGGGAACCGATGTCAGTGATCCCTTCAACCGTGAGCTGGCAGTTCGGGAGAGAGCCAACAGGCTTGGTATATTACAGGTGACTATGACTATCTCAGCTAGTGAACCATGTGATTGTATATCCGAAGGTGAAACCATAATATGTGCTGGCTAGTGAAGGAACCGATGTCAGTGATCCCTTCAACCGTGAGCTGGCAGTTCGGGAGAGAGCCAACCGGCTTGGCATACTACAGGTGTATTGGGTATGACATTTTAAGTTTCAGTGAGATATTATTTTAAACCTTAAGGATAAAAATATCTTGATGCCATGTATACAGTCGACGTCAAAGATATGTTTACATGTTTTGCCTTATTACAAAGGAGTAAGGTGCAAAAGGAGCATTCCACGGACTGTCCCGTACAAACGCATTCTATTTCCTGTGTTGCGACTTTTTTTTGGGCATTTAAAGCATGCGATTATTTTTCTGCCTATATTTTTGACCATTTGTCATTGAAAAGGAAACTCTTATAACTGAAAATCTTCAGAAAATTCGCGTTTGTACGGGACAAACGGTAGACAATTTCATGAAATGCTCCAAAAGTGTAAACATATTTTTGACGTCGACTGTGCAAAGCTATACTAGCCGTAAGCCAAACTGGAGCTTAGCGAGCTACATTGAGCTACTTATTCTTCAAGGAGTGCCACCGAAGGTAGCCAAACCAATAAAAATTAAGTTCTGCGGACGTCTGCTCTAGACTAGTTAGAACTAGTTCTAGTTATAAATGAATATCCTGATGATTACGAAACAATTCCTGACTTCCGTTTCTTATTTCACAGTCAATAATATTCATCCGACACTTCACGAGGGGCGGTTTCGAGATCTCTGGCTATATCGACTACGCGCACCGTCTTATATCGGAGAACTGGGTCCCTTTCTTCAGAGCCAGCAAGATGCTATGGCCAAGGGACAGTGACCTGGGCTACTACCATTGGCGCCATGGGACTGTAAGGAGCAACATGAGCAGGAATTATAAGGTAAGTGATTAGAAGTCAGCAAGAACTTAGTCTTTGTATCGACAACAGGTTGTCATCTTCGGCATTCTATTAACAGAATAACAGGGCGCTATATTGCGTTTATAGTAACAGTATGGAATAATGTGGTTACTATTTGTATAACCGACTTGTACTTAAGTATTTATTAACGCCGTTTAAAATTATTCCGAATTAAAGCTGTATCCTTATGCTTATGTACCTACATTTAGGTTATAAACAACAAAGATGTCATTATTTTAATTGCAATGCAATTAGTGTAATTTGTGGATACGTATAAATTAGGGTGGTTCAAAAAACATTTTTTTTTATTTTCCGACGGGCCATCCCCTTATTTTGTTACACTTATTATGCTGATAAAATACACCAAGTTTCGTAATTTTATCTCAACTACAAGGGGGTGCTCAACCACTTTGAAAATTTTGTATGTTGTATGAAAACCAAAAAACAGAAGTATTTATTATTCAGATTTTTATTTAAGTATCTGTTTTCACATTATTTGCACATGTGATTTATAAGTTTTAAAGTAGAAAAACAGTTTTAATTCTATTTTTTATAATTTTTCGAAAAGTAAGATTTTTAGAATTTCACCTAAAAAATCATAAAAAATAGAAATAAAAATGGTTTTTCATCAAATAACTTTAAAATCGCACTTTCAAATAATGTGAAAACTACTACTTACATAAAACTGAAAAAAATAATAACTTGTTTCTTTTGGATTTCATACAACTTTGAAAAATTTCAAAGTGTTTGAGCATCCCCTTGTAGTTGAGATAAGATTACAAAACTTGGCATATTTAGTCAACAGAACACGTGTAATAAAATGAGAGGGTGCCGCTTTTTCTAGCTGGAGTTTGAATTTTTCCCATACAAACGTGAACCACCCTAGTATAAATCCGTTTCTCTGCAGAAAACCAATTTAGTAACAATTTGAATAAGTGCTTACTAGTTTCAATAAGTAGATAAATAAGAAAGAAGGTGAAAAGATATTCAAAGCAAACGTTTGTCTTTGTACCTACATTATTGCTTTGTTTTCGTTTAATTGAAGAATAAAATAACATTTCGTTTGCTCAAAGAGCGCAACTATTTAAACGCAACGTAATTATATGGACTATACTCGTACAAAGACTAACATTTAAGGGTTTATTTATCCAAACGGCATCAGTTAAAGTTTTTATAATCAGGCGCCCAAACAGAAAAAAGTTCACAGACATCGCATTGTAAGATATGACCTAGACTCGTCCTTTTTAGCCTATAATGGACCCGGAAAAAGGGCTGCTGTTCCAAAATCGACATGACCACAAGATCATCTGGCCTGACCCGCAGCAGGACCCCGGGCAGAACACCATGAAGCAGAGGATCTTTTCTCCGAGATACACACAAATAGAGATTTATGACCACGTTGTTAGGAGAAAAAGTTAAAATCGGTACAGTTTTATTTTTAATAAAAATTGTATTTCCCCCAAACTACACAAGTATATCAAAAATATTCTAAAGGTATACAAATAAATAATCTAACAAATTTAATTAGTTTTATCTCTAAATATAACAGTTCCTTCTATGTTCTTGAAAACAATATTCACTAAATGACAAGCTGAGCAAAGCTCAGTGAGCATGTCATCTTTTTTCTCAACTCAATATATGTTATTAGGATTAATTTTTTCCAGTTATAAAATATGCTACAGTCCTGGGCCTTAGTGTAAGTTTGACACATAATAATAACATTGGAGACATAATGGCTACGTCGTGCGTCCACACAACCGCCGTGCGTGCAAGGCAACATTTGCGCGACCGCGGCGCGGCGCACTGGTATTCATATTAAAGAGAGGCAGAAACATTTTTGAAGACGGTCTAAGGCCTAGGTACTTATTTACATCTGGAACAAAGTTTTGTAGTTCTGTCACGTAGCTGGAGTACACATTGCTACGCACATACGTGTTATTGTCTGTGTACATAATAAATGAACTGTAAGTAATGTTAGATACACAATGTGTAAGTAGGTATGTCTAAACCGTAACAGTACTTATTTGGCTTGCTTCACGCTTTTCAGTCATTGCAATAAAATAAAGCATTTACAGTGCCAACCACTTAAATAGCCTCACCTATATATTGTGAGTATTATAATTATACGTGATAATTTTTATCAATATATCTTAAATTTGAATTGTACGCCCTGACGTTTATCGAGCGACACATTCACAAGTCCGAACTTGTCTGCGCGCGAAACGTCGTGGACGCAAGAGCTAATACGGGTCGTCCACATGAATAGCCTCAGTGTAACATAATTGTCCAAACCGTGCATTTCTGTTTCGCTTTCAAATTTATTTTATTATGATTAGATAATACAGAAGGCATTCTATTAAGTACCTGCAGTAACGCGATAAACACAATGTTTTTGTGACTATAGGACGTGGCAAAAACTTACAAGTTTAGAAATTGAAAAGGTTAATTTTTATTTAACTCATAAATTATCCCATCGTGAGATAGCTAAAAAAATAGGTCGCAGCCCTAAAGTAATTAATAATTATGTTAAAAATAAGGAAAATTACGGCCACCAGTATAAAGGACGCATAAAATTTGCCACTATGGATCGTGAACGTCGACTTATTTTACGCTCTGCTTCAAATTCCACCAAGACCGCCAGGCAGATAGCTAGTGAAATAAATACTAGAATATCTCTCTCTACAGTTCCACGAATTATTAGAACATCATCCCACCTCAAACGAAAAAAATCATGAGTAAACCTCCTTTGCGCGAACAACATGTGGCGGATCGACTGTCTTTTGCCAAAAAATACATATGCTGGAAAACCGAGTGGCGAAATGTGATTTTTAGTGATGAGAAAAAGTTTAATCTAGATGGTCCAGATGGATTTAAATATTATTTTCATGACCTAAGGAAAGATCCGAAAGTACTATCACGTCATCACTCAACTCTCGGATCGGTGATGGTTTGGGGAGCAATTTCTTACTATGGTACTGTTGATTTAATTATGGTAGATGGAAGACTAAATGCTGAAAAGTATTTAAATTTATTAAAAGAAACAAAAAGTAAGATCAGAAAAGTAATAAGTAGAAAAAAATTTTTTTTTCAGCATGATAATGCTCCCATACACACGTCAGCCATAGTTACAAAGTCGTTTGAAGAAAACCAGATTGAAGTTCTAGATTGGCCATCCTTGTCTCCTGATCTGAACATCATGGAGAATGCCTGGGGTTGGCTGTCTCGGCAAGTTTATTACAACGGAAGACAGTTTAGTAATAAAGAAGAACTGATTCAAGATATTTACACTTTTTGGGATTCTGTGGACGTTAATTACATACATTCTTTATATGAATCACTACCTAATCACATTTTCGAATTAATAAGGTCTAATGGAAGGTATACAAAATAATAAACGAAAGAGTTTTAATAACTAAAAAGTATCCTTTAGCATGTGAGGCTATTCAAGTGGAAGGGCCAATTATTTGTTTGACGTTATTTCTTAAAACTTTGATTAGATAACAATAAATATTTTATTTACTATTACAAGGCTTCTTGTTTTATTTCATATTTAATGTTTAATGTATATCTCCTTTTTATATTACTATGAGAAATATTAATTTTGGTGAGTGAGGCTATTCAAGTGGCTGGCACTGTATTAAATAAGTATAAATATGTCTAAGTCTAATTAAACGTCCCTTAATTATTTTAAATAATTTATATTTTAAATCACAACACATTTCATGATTTCAAACGATTCTCCAATCACAAAAACAAATTGAGACTTGTGAGGGACATTAAAAATACTGAACTGAAGACCTTTCAAAGCACCTATATGGTAAACATTTTTATTATTTAATACTGCATAAAATACTTTTTTAAAAATTAATTCCAACAATCAAATGTAAGACTTAATCTAAAACTTAATAATTACATAGAAACTATTTTATTGGTCCATCACTGAATTTTGTTGTGGCTGGAATAACTTGCCATCTTGTGCCATCCTGTTACCATAGTGGAAACTGAAGTGACGCTAGTCGATATATGTAATCTATCCTATTTATTCCGTTAAATACCTCTTACTCAGTAGGTAAGAGAAAGGCTGTAGTACTAATCCCGCTTCTAGTTCTATACCTAAATTCATTTTAACTATAGCATTTCTCTGAATCAGTTTGTAAACTATATATAAACTTTGATTCCCCATAATTTGTTCCCTTACCACAACATAAAATATGCGGCGTGTTAGTTAAAAGGTAAATTAACTAAATTGTAATTGTTTTTAACATTGAGATTGTGCCGATTCCAGTCGGGTTCTACGAGCGGTTTCTCTGGAGGCATTCTTCACCTCAGCCGTGCGTAAAACGATGCCAAATATGTCTTCATGATATCGGTTATCGTCCTGAAACGAATACAGAAAATTGAGTTCACGTGTATTTATAATAGGAGACAAAATTTTGCATTCGCGGAAAATTACGAGCCATTGCGTGCATAGTTAAATACAGTGTGAAAATACCAAACAGTTTCATATTTTTAGTTTGATTCAAAAACTCACAAACGTATATATTATATTGCCCAATAAAATTTGTTTCGTAAAATTAAATAAGAAGCTTCTGAACATCAAAAACGTTCATGATTATTTCCAGTGTTTGTTTTCACTAAAATATTTCAACTGAATTATGATTTGAATCGGAAGGCAAAATCTGATAGGCATCATGGATTTCGAGCATAATTTGTCGTTAAAAAGAAAGAACTCGTTAAAACACTTTAAGTTTATACGACAGTACTAAAGTGCCCATATTTTAAAACCGTACTAAAATAAAGAGCGTAAGCGTAAAATGTACTTTGTGAAACAAGTTACCATTAAGTTCATTATGAAATGCTCCGCCTCGAGCTCCGTGAAGTTAGTGTGCTGTTGCAGTATCTGTTTCAGCGTCTGTTGTACCTCTTCTGCCATCTTGCAGTCTCCGCACACGTATAAGTGTCCGCCCTCCTCCATGAGCATTCTGGTTATAGCTTTGCCCTCCTCTCTTAAGTGGTCTTGGACGTATTTCTGTAATCGAATGTTTGTTGTTGTAGCAATACCTTTATTGATACCCCGTCGGTGGCAATCTAGTAAACGCTCAACTAGTGGTAAGTGGCTACCGATGCCTAAGAACGCTTGGAACTCCAGAACAGTCATCCAGAGTTACTTGTTGCCTATCTTTCAAGAGCTTGTTCTTTAAGAAGATGATTTGTGGCGTTCCATGCCTAAAAAACCCTTCATCGGGCACAAAAACGCTTTAGGCATGGAACCTCACATTTATATTGATTGAAAGGAAAATAAAGTCATTTGAAACATATTTATGGATGGGATGGATTTGGTGTATTCTATTTTTATTGTAGAAAAAGAATCGTATTTGCCTTTTAAAAATCTATTTCGGGCAAGGAAATGCTTTCATAATTTGAATGGCGTGACTTAAGCATTTAGTATCAAGCAATTTTACCGACGGTTTTAACTATGTTATTGTATTAATTACCGAATCGTTACCACCATTTCACATGCTATCGTGTCTCCAAATAGCCACCATTTATTTACCTACATTGCTACCAGTTATGCTACATTGTTAGTGCGAGACAGAGTACGAGTAAGATCATGGCTACGAATAGTGTGTTTGGTTTTCAAATTAAGAGTAAAAAACAGATACATATTCAAAACAGACAAAAAATAATAAAATACAGTTAAAAGATTACCTTGTCCTCTTTTTTTTCTCTTGAAAGGGCTAAGAAGACTTTGTTAAGAGTCCCTTCTCTAAGAGCTTGTTCTTTTTCGACTCTGTATATATCCATTCCCTTAGTTCGACATCCGAAGAATAACCAAACTTGTCCAATCTTCTCCTTCTTACTTAGTTCTTTTATTTGGTATTTTCTGTGATGCCAGAATCCTCTCAGTGGGGCGACACCAGAACCGGGCCCAATCAAGATGAGGGGTACCGACAAACTCTTTGGCAAGTGGAAGGTTGGTGCACTGTAAATAAAAAAAACTTGGATTGATTCCTTAATATTAACACATATCATATTATTTTAGTGCCTTGGTGCAATCATACCTACCTACCTGCCTGTATAAAAAATAATTATGTCGGCAGCAGGTAAGAATTGACACTGCGTTCAAAGTATTTTATTCTTTGTTAAAAAGACATTCATGTTTATACATATCAAATTTTGGGAACAGCATCTTACCGTCTTGTAAAAACGAAGATTTCGTCTTTATTTTCTATGAGATTCTTTAAATAATTTGAGCAAACTCCATAATGGACTGGACCAGAACCATCTGAAATATAACAATAAATTAATGAAAAGGTTAGCGCGATCACAGTGCATTACTGCCGTTGCGTAAACAAGAACTTACTTCGAACTTTGTAAAATACGATTGCTACAGTGAGATGTATACGTTTCGGGTGCGCCAGCGGCGATGAAGAAATAGAATAGAATCTTGGTTGTAAGGCTGGGAGAAGCGCTGCTAGAAGTGAACCCTGAGGCTTGCACGATGGTAATTCTTCCAAAACTTCTCCTAGATGGGGGACGTGGAAATGCTTCCATTCGTCATATTTATCGGAGTCCTGAAATAAAATAAAAAAAGGTTTAATTCCAACTCCTAAAAAGAAATCACTCAATTTATAGGCTTTGCTTTAAAGATGTCTTACCAAAATTAGTTCATTTATCTTAGACGAGTCTTTTTCGTCAGTACAAGCTTTGGCTAAGTACTTCAAAACAGTCGTTGAAGGTGGAGTTGTTATGTCTAGGAAACGAGTAAACAGATCTCGGATAGACACTGCGGGTATTATGCGATCATGTTTCTCCCACGTCTTTGATGAACCTATAAAAATAACCTTAGTTAAAAATAACTCCACAAATGCGTATTTTCATACTTTTCGTTTTATTACAAGTTAATGTCCGATCTTACCAAGAGGTGTAAGTGTTTCCTTCATAACTTGTAGTTGTACAGGGACGTCGAAGTCTGTCTCTTTTAGTCTTTTCAACACCGAGTTTACAATTTCTTCACGGTTGCACGGCATAACTCCCAGATGATCTCCTGGGTCATATTTGACTTCATCCTGTAAGATTTCAAAAATATTTTGTTTTTAGATATGGTATTGCCTAATTTGAAATAAAAGGGTTATTATATGATTAAACTCACTCTTGGTTGCATATCAACAAATATGGTTTCCCGGTCTTCAGTGTGATCGCCTAGACGTTTGACTTTTTTGACCAAACTAGGAATGATTTGTCTCTTATAGGCACTCTCAAGGGCCTCTTTCATAGATACAGTTGCAGACGGTTTGCCGAATCTGACGGTTTCTTCCGTAAGCGGCAGTTTAGAGATTGCGTTTCTAGCATCCATTAGCATATTTTCTTCTACGCAGAATGTTTCGGCAGCAATCTAAAACAATTAGATTTTAGTAAATAGTTCTACAAGGAAGCATGATTTTGGGGCGTCAAATGCTTAGGATCTATTGAATTTTTTAAATTGAATTAAGTATTTTTTAATTCAAAATTAAGTATTTGTTGTTTCTTTTCGTATACATAATGTTATCGTATACCTGGAAGATTTTAGAAGACCAAGCACGAAATTCCTGTTCTTGTGCAAGCATTTCATCACCAGTGGCAATGTCCAAGATCCTTTCACCTCCCAGTTCTCCCAAAACTTTGTCGACAGTTTTGGCAAAGTTCGCAAACTTGGGATAAGCGCTGGATCCCAGACCAAACACTGCGAAGCTGACATTACTCAACGGACCAAGGTGTTCGATCGATGATTCTCCGGTTGTACCTGTGTGTAAAAATGTAAAGATATAAAATCAACTCCTGTTTGAATATCGCAAGATTATGAAAGCCTTGTAATAATATTTCTTACTCCTATTGGATTCCACGCGCGAAAGAGGTTTTTTGGATGTTGGTGGAGGTGACATGACGCTGTTGGTCCTCATTAAAGATTTTGGTGTTGGTGTTCTGAAACTGCAAAATTAAACATCTTAGAATGCTTGATAGTCATAATGTATGGATCTAAATACGTATTTTTTATTTTTCGTAATAGTTACCCTGGGCTGGGAGCGCTTTGAGAACCATCTACATGTAGTTCATTTTCCATATTTTGTATTTGGAAAAGATGATCTATAAAATCCTGTGAAACAAAAAATTCTCATTAAGTAGGTATTTTGAAACGCATGATTTATTTCTAAATCCTACAGTTTGCACTAGTTTCATTTTTTGTAACGATTAAACTCTATAGTTAATTATAAATTAACTACTTTCATCAAAAACAGCATATTGGCGTACATTAACCTGCAGTAATTTTGTTGGTTATTTTTTACATTATGAGTAAAATAAAGAAGCTAGCATATAGGATAGGTATGAATAGACCCGTTAAGTTAAAAATAATGTATAATTCATACCTGGCCGTTTGCAGGAGGCTCTCCATTGCCAAATGTTGAGGTCACGATCAAAATCAGCGTTTCATGTTCAATAGAGAACATGTCATACTCATCCATCGCGAAAACCTAGACAAAAATTAACAATCATAGGTATAAGCTGTCCCTTACTTAGTTAGTTATCTGGTTAGCCAAGATATTATAATTCTGTTCTTCTACTATTGAACAGTTCATCGCGCAGATTATGTTACATAATCATGCTAAGTTACTGTACTGTGTGTCTCTCCAGTGCACTGAAGGGACTAGACCCAATATCATCGTTCCACACTGTTAAAATGTTAAGCTTCGTTTACGAAAAACAATTCAATTTGAAACAGTTAAAAAATTAGTGCCAACTCACCTGAGCATTAAAAGCGTGTCCAAACATAGTTCCTAATTCTTTGGCATATTGTTCAGATTTGCCTGTCTCCGTGGCATAGAGGATTGTGACCTTGACGCGACGGGACAGGGCCGTGGTGAATAGCTTGGACGTGAACTTGACGGCTCGTGCTATTTGCTTGAAGTGGAATTTACGATGTGACTTTTCTCCTGATTTTTCCCAGTTGTATTTTTTCCAAGCATCAGTCTACAAAGAAATAGAATAGTATCAATCACGATAATACAAAAATTAGCTCAGTGCTGGCGTCGGCCAACGCTGATATTTAGATGTGAGATGTGACATTAACGTCGGGTATCAAACAAATATAAAAGTTTAATATTTTGCTAAAATTACTGATCTCTTGCCATAGCTTGCATAAATGCTTCCGAAACCCTTGCTCGATTTTAATGTTTCTTTTCAAATTGTTTATACAACAACGGTTTCGGGCAATTCAAAATATGTCTCACGAAAGTTTAATATCGATTGGTTTCTTTTCAAGTTTGAAGTAGGTAAATTGAAGAAACTTAAATTTTATTAATGAAGCGTTAACTTACTTGATACTCATAAGACGGTTTCATGTAATAATTAGCCATTTCTTGGTGAAAAACTTGTGTTAGGGACGATGAAAGCGGAGGAACAATCCAGACCCAGTCAGCTGGGCAGCCTCCCCTGAAAAAAGAGAAAGTAAGAAATAATTGAGATTACCTTACGCTTTAGGGAATTTGGGAATGTCATGCTTTCTTCACACAAATACAAAGTTATTTCAAATAACAGTAAAGTACATACCCTTACGATCACTTTAAAGCATTGTTTTTCAAACTGTGGGTTGCGAAGCCTCTGCCAACCTTTAAACAATACATATGCGAAGCAATATTTTGTTTAGAAATAGATTTAACCAACCTAGCCTTGTTTTCGTTTTCCAAATGCTTCATAAACTGTTCGGAGGCAGAGTGGTGGTCCACGATGGAAACGGTGTCCCTGAGGAAACTGTGCAACACGGCTTTGTTGATCTCCACCACCGCCTGATCCTTCCAAAGGGATACCGCCGAAGTAGTCTCGAGGCCCATTTTCAGCGCTACTTTCTGCAAATTCGTACACATTTTAAGGTCCGATAGGTTCAGGTTCTTCTCTCAGAGATCGGCGGGGGTGAGCTATTTGCCTTATAAGTAATATGACGTAATACATGTCAAATTATGTGTAGGCCCATAGGTCGGGATCGCGGATATCATCTTTTTGAATTTAGAATTTTGTGTAAGTTTTAACAAAAAGAAAGTAATCTATGAGTTCGGTCAAAAATAAAATTGTTCAGTTTCAGAAGTAATTTCATATGTTTAGCTTGTTATTGCAAAAAGTGATACAAATTTTTAAGGTGCAGTTTAGGCCTACGGTTATGATTTTCTTCTATCCAGCGAAAATGAATAAATCTGTTTTCGAATCGATGAAGTTACTAGAGAAAGGCCTCAAGATTGATAATTATTAAACCGTATTGTGATTTCAAAAAGCTCTACGATTTTTCAAGAACTCTGCTGGCTGGAGTAGTTAAAGAAATAATCGTTTCGAGCTAAGGGTCAATTGCTGGTTAGTTTGCAATAAAAATGTAATAACTTTGATTAAACCCGGAAGTCCGGTTGTAAACCAAAAATTCACTATGCCATTGAGTTACAGAAGGGATTCATTACTGGGCTATTGTAGTAATTAATCCCTTCTATAACCCAACGGCCTAGTGAATTTTAAATTCTATTAATTGCCTTTAACACTAAAAGGTTCTGTTTCTGCAAGCGCTTCATGACACGAGTTGGGACACCTTTACATTTGGTTAAATTCCCGAAATTTTACATGTTGACTTCGGGCTACGGCCTTCGTCGCCGAAATATCCGTGACACCATTATTCCTATTACTAACATCAAAATCTTCATGACTTTCCAGCGTCTAAAGGCCGGACTGTTAATCAGTGGGAACTGATTAACAGTCCGCCGGACGATATCGGCCTGTCAGTTGTTCGGAACTGTCAAAAGTTTGTTCTAACTGACAGGCCGATAACGTCCGGCGGACTATCAGTGGGCCCCTTTATACAGTATGCAACATACTGATTTAAACTTTCACGATTATTAAACATTATCAAACTGCACAACGGGACTAAATCGCGTATTTAAGTTTTAAAATTTACCTCCGACAACAACAATAGCAACATGCAACATGCTGAGATGGGGCCATTTCGTGGCACTTTAATCTTATTTTGTGTTTTCTTTTTTATTATGTATTGTCTCGATTGTTTGTGCTTACGAATAAATACTATTTAACTCTATTCTATAATAGAAGTATGTTTAAAAAATATACGCACTTCCAATATATTATAGCGGCTAGCGTCGCAGAAGTTGCGGCAGCCGATCTCGGTGCCCATGTACCAGCCGTTGAATGCGGTGGCGGTGAACTCGATGCCGCCGCAGTCAAGTCTCATGTTGGCGACGGCAGGCAGCGCGTACCATCGCAGGCCGAGCTCTTTGAACCAGTCCAATCTGATAAAGGAAAAAAACCGGTCAAGTGCTAGTCGGACTCGCTTTCCAAGGGTTCCGTACATAAGTCCGACTCACGCTTGACTGCACATTTCTAATAGGTTTTCCTGTCATCTATAGGTAAAGTCACAAAATTGTTGTGATTTTTTTTTATTTGGGGGGGGGGGGGAATGGTCGCACAGATAGACAGACGCACGAGTTATCCTGTAAGTAAGGGTTCCGTTTTTTCCTTTTGTGGTACGGAACCCTAAAAATAATATTATCATTTGTGAGGGATTAAAATATAAATATTATGCTTCAAAAACGAAGAATCTAGATTTAATGCTATATTTACCACATAAGTTAATTTCACTGCTCAATTTACTACCCTATCGGGAAAAGCATGCAATCTCGCGCGTGGTGCCACAATTGCATAAAGTTTCCTCAAAAGAAACTCGAATCGAATAATTTGCATGTCGACCTTGGCTCACCTTAAGTTAAGGTCCGACATATAAGAACAAGAGCACGTAATATTATTTTTCTCAAACATTGCACGGAAATATTGCCTTGATAAATACTCGTAAGACTGCGAAAGATCATATCGTCTCGAAAACCACGAAACTTTTACTAGACCTATAAGTTCATTTTCTGGGGACCAGCGTCAGGTATTATATGTGCTTGTTTTCTAGAAACATTGAGAAACATATTTTATAGTTGTCATTGAACTTGAAATGTTATTTTCTTGGGATACCTATAATAGACGCAATGTCTCTTCATCGTGGGTTAAGTATGTCTCACGTACTGCACTTTAGAATAAAGATCGTAAAATTCTAGCACGTTTCTCTCACTACCTACTTTTCATTTATTTACCAATGTATAGAAATTGAGCTGAACTTTTTATCTAGTACCCATCTACCTATATTGTAGACTAGCTGTGCCCGCGGCTCCACCCGCGTGGAATTCGGTCTGTTCTATTTCTCTTCCTCTCCCCTGGAGGCGGAACTTGAAGTAAAGTTGACAGATGGATATGCTAGAGGACTGTAGTCCAGATAAAATATTTTACAATTAAGTACCACTAAATAAAACTACACTCCAAAATCATTAGCTTTTCTCGCCCTTATTCAAATTTTACACGTGATTTAAACGACAGAGTAGTAGGTGTATATCGGACGATACAGTAAGGTATACGCGCGCGAGCAAAAGCGAATCGGCTTGCCTGGCGAAAGCGCCACTCACCGTGGTCTTCTTTAGACTCCTGAGGAAAGCCACGTGCCCTTTGTAACCTCAATGCGTTGCGAGACTTTCGCGAATCATTCGATTTTAGGGAAGGCATGGTAATGCGTATAAAATGCGAGTCCCAAATCGTTTGATTCCGCAAACGACCAGTGCCGGATTAAGATATTATTTTGATGCCCTAAGCATTTCTAGACCATGGTGCCCCCTCTCCCTAGGGTCGTCAAGATTATATTGATTTTTTTTTGGTCAATTGAGTGACTGACGTTCATTGCCGCATTACAGCTGGATATGGAAATCAGTCACATCATTTTATCACAAAAATTGAGAGTCCTGCAGCAATAACGTTGCAACAGAGTAATGCTGCTGCAGTCGCCACCTGAATATCACCTTTATCATATCTTAGAATGTTATTGAAAACGCGAGCGAAGCGAGCGCGAAAATTTTTCGATATAAAAACGAAATTTAATAGACAGTTGGTCGTTTTTATTTTTAGTATGGAAATCAGTCACATCTTTTTGCACAAAAATTGACAGTGTTGCAACAGTTACGTTACAACACAGTAATACTGCTGCAGTTGCCACCCGAATATCACCTTTATCACATCTTAGAATGTTATTGAAAACGCGACCGAAGCGATCGCGAAAAATTTTCGATATAAAAACGCAATATGATAGACATACATTTTTACTTTTAGTATAGAAATCAGACACATCATTTTACCACAAAAATTGACAGTACTGCAGCAGTAACGTTGCAACAGAGTTCTATTTTCGATATAAAAAACGCAATTTGATAGACAGTTGTACATTTTTACTTTTAGTCCCAACCAGGCGCGAATCCAGGATTTCATACAGAGAAGGGATGTGACAGTTTTCTATCAGCCTAGTTTCGCATAGGGCTTGATATTTAAGGGTCTCAGCGAGGTTGTTTTCATACAGAAAAGATGCAAGAAAGCAGAGCTTGGAATTGACCAAGTTAATTGTATTGGCGAAATGTGAGCAAGGCAGAAGGCCCAGCTGCGAAAGAGGAAAGCTTGGATTTGGATCCACGCCCAAGTGTAATTAAGGCAGAAGATAATTTTTGCCGTAAGGGAGAATGCCTTGCATAAGACCTCACGCCGAACTGCAAAAGAGTGTCTTGAAATCGAATCTATGCATGTAATCACGACTCTTCTACTGCTCGCTCTTTGGCTTCACTCGAAAGCGCTACTTGATAGGATGCTTTTAGTTTTCGGCTTTCACGGGGCCCCTGAGACCTAACTGCCAAAGAGTTATCACTTTGATAGTTAGGTCTCAGGATCGCGGCTAAGTAGCAACTCGCCTTGGCCGACAAATCTGCCGTGCAAGAGAGCAAAATTCGCTATAAAATCGGTAACCTATGTCGAAAAAATCGGCTGACCGCAAGCCCGAAAGCAAGATTTTTTCCATTACTTTAAGGGCGTCCGCGTAAGGTCAAATCGAATGCCTACGTTGGAAATGTTCATACGTACCCTCACTCTCTTACTTTTAGTATGGAAATCAGTCACACCATTTTATGACGAAAATTGACAGTGCCGCAGCAGTAACGTTGCAACAGAGTAATGCTGCTGCAGTTGCCAACCGAATATCACCTTTATCATATCATAGAATGGTTTTGAAAACGCGAGCGAAGCGAGCGCGAAAATTTTTCGATATAAAAACGCAATTTGATAGACGGTTGTACTTTTTTACTTTTAGTATGGAAATCAGTCACATCATTTTATCACGAAAATTGACAGTGCTGCAGCAGTAACGTTGCAACAGAGTAATGCTGCTGCAGTTGCCACCCGAATATCATCTTTATCATATCATAGAATGATTTTGAAAACGCGAGCGAAGCGAGCGCGAAAATTTTTGGATATAAAAACGCAATTTGATAGACAGTTGTACTTTTTTACTTTTAGTATGGAAATCAGTCACATCATTTTATCACGAAAATTGACAGTGCTGCAGCAGTAACGTTGCAACAGAGTAATGCTGCTGCAGTTGCCACCCGAATATAATCTTTATCATACCGCAGAATGTTATTGAAAACGCGAGCGAAGCGAGCCCGAAAATTTTTCGATATAAAAACGCCATTTGATACACAGTTGTACATTTTTAGGGTTCCGTACCCAAAGGGTAAAACGGGACCCTATTACCAACTATTACTAAGACTCTGCTGTCCGTCCGTCCGTCTGTCACCAGGCTGTATCTCACGAACCGTGATAGCTAGACAGTTGAAATTTTCAATGATGATCTATTTCTGTTGCCGCTATAACAACAAATACTAAAAACTGAATAAAATAAAGATTTAAGTGGGACTCCCTTACAACAAACGTGATTTTAGACCGTAGTTAAGCAACGTGGGGCGGAGTCAAGTACTTGGATGGGTGACCGTTTTATTTTTGCCTGTTTTTGCATTATGGTACAGAACCCTTCGTGCGCGAGTCCGACTCGCACTTGCCCGGTTTTTTTTACTTTTAGACCCAACCAGGCGCAAAAAAGTTTGCCCCTCCTTCCTAAGTAGCGCCATAAGATTCAGGGGCAAACTTAAATCAAGCGAGTATTGTGGCTACCCCCCCTTATATGAGTTGAATTTTTATAGCCTATAACCTGGCCGAAGATTTTCCCGAAAGATTAGTAAAGTTTTCATCAAAATCCGTTTAGCCGTTTTCACGTGATGCGCGTTCAAATAAACAGACAAACAGATAAACAGATAAACAGACAAAAATTCTAAAAACTGTTGGAACGTGTTCTGTTATCGATTCTAAGTATCCCCAGCCAACTTTTTTTCAAATATCTTCCATGTACAGACTTTCGACCGTCTACAGCTTTATTATATGTATAGATTATTAGTGTTATTAGCGACGCCGTTGTTTTTATACAAGTCCGCATCAGACCGGCTGCCAGAAAGGGTCGGAATTAGTTGCTACGATCCTGCATAATTTGATAATTTAAGAGTAAAGTACATTTCTTAAAATAAATATCTATGTAACGCCTCAGCCATGGACAAATTGAGAAATGTGAGGTTTCAAATCAAGAGGCACAAACACATTGACGGTATTTGGTAGGTATGTAAAGTTTGTATCAAAGGCATGCCAGTGGGGCACATCGGGCAATCTGCGGTGCGGTTTGCGGAAGGGTCCGAGAGTGATTCCTTGCGGGATAATATCATTGGCCCGGTTCATGGAAGCTTATAACTTGTCATGTAGTGTAATTGGGATTATATTTTTATTCAAAAGACATAAAAACTTATTATTATAAGTGTGACGAAGTAACGCGTGAGAAAAATGAAATGAAAGATGAAGTGACAAGTGTTTTGCGAGATAGGTAAGAAACAAGGTTCCCACAAAAGTATATCCAAACCATTTGATTTGTAGGTACATGGCAGCATTTCCATAAATGTGCACATGAATCTGGATAATACATACTGTAAAATTGTGTTTACAGTACCGAAATACGCGGAATTCTTGTAAAAGAAAACATCTACAAAATTAATTCCTGAATCACCTTTCTAACGTCAATTTAATTACAAAGTTTATTTACGTACGCGTATCCCGTGTGTCATCACATCGTCATTTCGCCTACGTTTGACATCAATACGTAATGTCTTACACATCACCCATGTGGAACAATGACGTTTCCATTTAAGATCATTGATCCAAATATACAATAATTACCTATTACAGTACTCCTCGGTAGTATAATATTAATATACCTACTATGAATATCTTCCTACACGTCAATAAATTAATTTAACATTTCATCTTATTGTCTCATTAGTTATGAAACTTATGAAAATTAGGTAACAACTTGGTAAGTAACTATAAGTCCTATAACTATTTGAAATATATGTGTAATTTACTTTAGCAATAAAGTTACTGACAAGTCTTAATTTATATTTATTCTTATTTGTTTCTGTTTAACATTATGCAATAAGATGAACACATGTACTTTCCAGACTAGTTATATTTGTATGTCACGCTCGCTGTACAATAATCTTGCGACTACGATTTTAATAGTGGGTCGCTAAACTTAAAATGTATGATATCATATAAAGTTTATTATATGGCATCGTTCACAAGTCTCTGAAATCTAAAATGCCATCGATATGCGTTTTTTATCCGCCCCTTTGCCCTTTTGTGTTTGTAAGAAAAAATGAAGTTAGGGTTTGATGGTTGATCTATCCTCGTGCCGCCCACCGTACAAAATTATAGCCAAGGAAGTTAGAATCTTATTGTATTTTCAATTAGGTTGAATTTCATTTGTACGAAAAATTTTCGAGACAAATGAAATGCTACCTACTTTGTTTTTAATTAAGGTTGACATTCCATCGAAACTAAGTGTACATCCTAATGTACATTGGGCGGCACGTGGCTATACTTGTAGGTACTTACTCAGGATGTTCCATGTGAACCTCCAATACAATATCCCGGGGTAAATCGAAGAACTCTGGCTCTTTGCCGTCGGCCTGCAGGACCAGCGGCAAAATGTCCCACATCGTGTACGGCGGCTTCCATCCCAGCTTTATGCAGATCTAGAAAAAAAACACTTGAGGTTTTGTTGACTGGTCGACAAAAAGTGGATATTACCTATTTATCTCATACCTTTAAACGAGCAATTCTTGTTTATTTATTTATTTATATGTATACCTATATATTTTGGGGATCTCGGAAACGGCTATATGGGGGTTTTCGGGGGCGATAAATTGATCTAGCTAATAGGTCTTATCTCTGGGAAAACGCGCATTTTTGTGTTTTTATATGTTTTCCGAGCAAAACTCATTCCCCCAGATATTTGACACGTAAAAGAGCAAGGTGTACTAACATGAATAAGATTAAAAACGAAACTAATCTAAATTAAAATAAATCTAAATTAGGCCCCCGCGGCATTGTGCCAAAAAAGTTAATATTTATTATTAATTATGACAATTGGCTGTCAAAAGGTTAAATTGCGTGGCATAGACGGATGACGTACAAACGTTGAACAGATTTTGGCTCTTTGCTGTTTGAGTGAGTGTATAACTCAATGTTTACTAATACCGATTCAAAAGTAAAGTTTTACCAATTTGGAGCCGTCACGGTAATGTAATACGGTTGAAATTTTACAAATAAGTAATCGCTTTCTTTTAATATAAAAGTAGGTGGAACTAAAGTCTATTTCAATAGAACTTGCTAACTATGTAAACAAACAACGTAACTTTGTTTTATCACAGTTTCTCTTTAAATTTTCACACCACCTCATCAAATACCATTGAAACCATACACATATACACTATTGAAACGGTCCGTTCCGTAAAATACATAAATATATAACTGTCCCACATCGTGTACGGCGGCTTCCATCCCAGCTTTATGCAGATCTAGAAAAAAAACACTTGAGGTTTTGTTGACTGGTCGACAAAAAGTGGATATTACCTATTTATCTCATACCTTTAAACGAGCAATTCTTGTTTATTTATTTATTTATATGTATACCTATATATTTTGGGGATCTCGGAAACGGCTATATGGGGGTTTTCGGGGGCGATAAATTGATCTAGCTAATAGGTCTTATCTCTGGGAAAACGCGCATTTTTGTGTTTTTATATGTTTTCCGAGCAAAACTCATTCCCCCAGATATTTGACACGTAAAAGAGCAAGGTGTACTAACATGAATAAGATTAAAAACGAAACTAATCTAAATTAAAATAAATCTAAATTAGGCCCCCGCGGCATTGTGCCAAAAAAGTTAATATTTATTATTAATTATGACAATTGGCGGTCAAAAGGTTAAATTGCGTGGCATAGACGGATGACGTACAAACGTTGAACAGATTTTGGCTCTTTGCTGTTTGAGTGAGTGTATAACTCAATGTTTACTAATACCGATTCAAAAGTAAAGTTTTACCAATTTGGAGCCGTCACGGTAATGTAATACGGTTGAAATTTTACAAATAAGTAATCGCTTTCTTTTAATATAAAAGTAGGTGGAACTAGCTATACTTGGTCTAGTAAAAAAAAAAACATTTTATCAAAAGCGTAACAAATTGAAAAATCCAAGTCTCGTAGCTAATAAAGTTGTGAGATCTAATGAAGCCTATATGGGAGCATCTATAAAACAAAGTTATCACAAATTACTTAAAAACATGTTATATTGACGGTATATTTTTTATTTTCAATAGTATGGTCAGACAGAACTAACCATTCCAACAGTGTACAGTCGCCACCAGATATATCGGAGCGGCTAAGGCGCTCACAAATATCGGAACTCGCCTCTATTATCAACGCGTTAGAGTGCGTGTTCAGATATTGTGAACACCTTGGCCGCTCCTATATATCTGATGGCGACTATACTTAAAACTGGTCAGATGATTAGTCATGAGAAGCCGACAAAATGGGAATCCCTATTTCGGTTCATTTCCTAATCCCGAACCACACTGGCTAGGAAATGACCACGTTGATTAGATCACATCCGTGAATTTGACTCATCTACAACCGCATCTAATCGACTTACCCAGCTCATTTTGACGGCTCCTTTATACCAATCTCAACAGTCAACAGTCTTATGTACATAGTTCAAGTTTTTTTCTTTTATAATCTATATTTAAAGATAAGATCCGCTAGTCAACTAAGGACTGTTCAGTTTACTAAGCGGACACTCTTACACCTCTTTTAATCGGCGAATTTAAAATCAATTGACGTACAGCTCATAACAATATAATTAACAATCCCTTATTTATCAATTGCTACATATTTGTTCCCATAATAGTCAAATATTTTTCCCGAAGGACCGAACAAATTTGGAACATAGCAAGTTAGTTCTGCAATAAGGATGCACAGGCTAGTATTCACTGCGAAAAATCGTAAATATGTGCAAATTTTCCAAGTTAAACGTGAATAAAATAATTAAAACATTTGCAGAGCATCATATGCTTGAAGATTTTACAAAATCCCGGCACAGAAGCGGCCCGGCCAATCCAGGAACAAAAGTATTGTCATGCGGCTGTTAAAATCAATAAATTACTTATCGGTTCGCGAAATTCCTAAGACAGCAGGCGTTAGAGTAGGCACAGATTAAAATATAAGAAGTATGTACAGTAAATGGACCCATAGAAAGAAAAAAATGGACAAAAGAATTACAGAGCAGCGAAAGCAATCGAAAAAAAGAAGCGTCAAACTTTACTACATTTTACATTAAGATAAATTTCGTAGCATTTTAATGGACAACGGAAAATGCGTAAAATGTTGCTGTAGTACGTTACCAATGGCCCTGATGCTACCATGCCGTTGTAGAAGATCATATATTCGACGAGGAGAGTAACATCAAAATTGACCAATTCATGAAGAAAGTCCTTGTCTGGCAGGCAATTGGTTCCTGTGGCCTTAAAAAGTTTGTTCTATTTTGCGACATGAACTTTGGTTGCGACATTTACAGAAAATAATGCATCTAATAACGAGTACTTTCCGTCTATCAGACGCATAATGTCACCTCTTCATTTCGGCCTGATTTGGCAAGTGCCCACTATGCTGGTCAGAAAGTGAAGCTACTGAATTTGAAAAACATTGATTTCGTTCAAAAACAAGTCAACTCATCTAATTGCCCGGAGCTCCACTCCATCGAGTGGCACTAGATCAATGTGAAGATGCACTTAAAAAAGGGTAGATGAGAAGCTAAAACATTGAAAGAATTCAAACGAATGTTGTTTACAACTTGTCAAAAAGTGTCAAAAATTGATGTGCAGGCACATGAACGGCGCAACCGTGTAAAAGTACGAAAATCTTACCGATGTTATTATATTATACTATATTTACATTAAAATGTTTTGCGTTGGTTTCCGTTTTTATTATATTTATCTAAATAAAGCGATTCCAGAATTAGAAAAATGTAATTTATACTTTTTTGTGTGTCCGCTTAGTAAAATGAACAGTCCTTATTGACTTTGTGTTACGGTGACATGCAGCGTTCATTTGTATGGCACTGCAATGAGTGGTACATAACTATTTTATAAAAATTGATCTAATTATTTTAGTTCATTCTTTATAGTTACTATCTTCGTTGCTAGTATGTAGAGGCTCGTAAATGTCGAAGTTTTTTGGCTTATCCACTCAACCGTCCGGCCCGTGAGACTGTTTTCCTGTCAACCGTCCGAGGTTTTTTAGCGACGCACGCCCCGCGCAGCGTATTCACAACTTTCTACAAAAATTATAACTACACTGCGATCTAATTTTTTTTAGAGCTAACTATTTAGTTAGCCTACGTTGTCGCATCAAGAGAATTAGTAAATAATGCCCAAATATTCCGTTAGATGGCTCTGAAATCAATTCTTTCTTCCACCCCTTTGGATAGTATGGTTCCCGCGGACGGTTAAGAGCATATTTTTTTCGGATACTATGCTATCGTCGGACGGTCAAGTGGTTATGGGAGTGAAAATATTTTATTCGCAATTCCGAGATTAGTCCAGTTGTCATCAAATATAATATCTGGGAGACCCAGCTTTGTACGGAAAACATATAAAAACTCAAAAATGCGCGTTTTCCCAGAGATAAGACCTAGCTCGATCGATTTTTCGCCCCCGAAACCCCCCAGTAAATTTCATCGAAATCGTTAGAGCCGTTGCCGAGTTATACATATATACAAGAATTGCTCGTTTAAAGGTTATAGTGACGGCCAAAATGGCCAAATATATCGGAACACAGTTTTGTTACAATAGAAATCAGGATGCACCTCGCAAAATATGGCTAAGGGTTAAAATCTGGCAGTATGGCCCTTACTGCATATTATTGTATTAGTACCAATAATAAAATGTTTCACAGATATTGTCACGAGTCACTGATTTAAACTTTCACGATTATTAAACATTATCAAACTGCACAACGGGACTTAATCGCGTATTTAAGTTTTAAGATTTACCTCCGACGTTTCGAGGACGGCGTTGTCCCCGTGGTCTCGGAGAAGACTGGCTCAAGTTGACATCAACATCTTCTAGCCGCGCGAGTTTTTCGAACTACCCGCACTTGGTCTTGTTTATCAGTTTGAACGTTTTGCGCACTAGGGATGTCACTCTGTCGACACACAACACTAACGATATTCGATTTATCGACTGTCGATATTCGTTTCCGCTTACATTTACTAATGACTGGATTCCATGTGGATGAGATCTTAAAACCCTCGTCCCGATTAAAATTGCAATGTTTTTTGATTTCAATGGCTTCCCGCACTTTTCTACTGTAGAAATGGCGATCCGTGGAGAGGATTTTAGGGTTATGCAGCTCAATCCAGTGGTTTGGTCCTGACTCCAGCAAATGCTCAGCCACCGCAGACTTGTTGACCTGACGATTTTTGACAGCTGCGATATGTTCCTTAACTCTTTCTGCTATGGTGCGCTTAGTTTCTCCGATATAGGAACTACCACAACTGCAATCTATTTTATAAACGCCAGGTGACTGGAACGGAATAACGTCCTTCGGTGACCTTAGGCTCCCTGCTACTTTGGATAAAGGTGTGTACACCGTCTTTATAGAGTACTTTCCAAGTACTGTGCCAACTTTATCCGTTACCCCCTTTTACATACGGCAAAAATGCCGGCTGTCTGGAGACATCAGGACGTTTCCGCCTTGCCTTTCGTCTGGGTTGCCACTTTTTTACCTTGTACCCGTTCCTCCTTAGTACCTCCTGAATATGCGACATCTCGCTCTCTAAATATTCAGGGTCACACAGATCATGTGCTCTGTTTACTAGCGAGGTAACCACCGATTGTAAGTGACGAGGATGGTGGTGAGAAAGGGCGTTCAAATACCTGTCAGTGTATAAAGACGGTGTACACACCTTTATCCAAAGTAGCAGGGAGCCTAAGGTCACCGAAGGACGTTATTCCGTTCCAGTCACCTGGCGTTTATAAAATAGATTGCAGTTGTGGTAGTTCCTATATCGGAGAAACTAAGCGCACCATAGCAGAAAGAGTTAAGGAACATATCGCAGCTGTCAAAAATCGTCAGGTCAACAAGTCTGCGGTGGCTGAGCATTTGCTGGAGTCAGGACCAAACCACTGGATTGAGCTGCATAACCCTAAAATCCTCTCCACGGATCGCCATTTCTACAGTAGAAAAGTGCGGGAAGCCATTGAAATCAAAAAACATTGCAATTTTAATCGGGACGAGGGTTTTAAGATCTCATCCACATGGAATCCAGTCATTAGTAAATGTAAGCGGAAACGAATATCGACAGTCGATAAATCGAATATCGTTAGTGTTGTGTGTCGACAGAGTGACATCCCTAGTGCGCAAAACGTTCAAACTGATAAACAAGACCAAGTGCGGGTAGTTCGAAAAACTCGCGCGGCTAGAAGATGTTGATGTCAACTTGAGCCAGTCTTCTCCGAGACCACGGGGACAACGCCGTCCTCGAAACGTCGGAGGTAAATCTTAAAACTTAAATACGCGATTAAGTCCCGTTGTGCAGTTTGATAATTGTCACGAGTGTTGTACAATACAATACTCTTTATTTGCACACCTCATTAGTTACTGAAAACAATACAAATAATACAGGAAGAAGAGGTTAAATAACTTGTGTTGTACCAGGCGTGGCTCACTCCGCGATTTCGTCGCTTTGCTAAAGTACATCCGTTCGGCCCCAATTTTGGGGTTTGCCATAAGCCGCGCGTGGCGCTGCGCAACCTAGCGGCCATATCTGTGCTGATCGTGACAAACGCGTTTTGTTAGAGAGTGAGTCTGTACCTAGTACTTATTTATTCTGTAGTTGTACTTACGTTTGTAAATTCGACTCTGCCAGGGTCGCCTAAGACTGATCCGTCTTCTTGCACGTAGCCCGCGTAGTTGATGAGCTGTGGGTTCCATATCCTGTAGTCATGGTTGCCGTCTGTGCGTTGGGGGAAAATGGTGATTGCCGAACTGTTGACAGATGATAAGGATTTTTAATTTTACGTAAATTTACTAAGGCCTACTGTCCACGGAAGCGTAGCTGGATAGACGCGTATTCTTCATTGTACTCACGCTTGCTTGCAGCCTACATACAAAACCGCACAACTCTGTCCACGGAGCGGCAACGTCGCGTCAGCCGCTCCGTGGACAGAGTTGTGCGGTTTTGTATGTAGGCTGCAAGCAAGCGTACACCAAGCGTACAATGACGAATACGCGTCTATGCAGCTACGCTTCCGTGGACAGTAGGCCTAATAGAAATTTGTAATGACAGTGAACATTAATGGTCTTCGGTATGCCACTTAATTCAAACATGATATTTAATAAAAGTATTCGTCAAGTTTATCATATTTAACTATATATTTAACCATTATAGAAACATTTTGAAATCGTTTGTGTTTATATACCTATTTTTAATGTAGTAACCCCAAATTTAATCAACATTGTCTGGCTTTTAAACCGGAATTACATTATGAAATTGGTGGCATGAAATTGATTTCGTGACATTACTTTTAATAATTTAAAAGTAATTTAATATTTTTGTAATGCATGCATTAATTGCATGAAATATTTCAATCAGAATCGCTGGTTTTTCATTACTTCAGGCGATGGTTGTCATACCTATATACAACATGAAAAACTGATGAAGTAACCCATTAGAACTGCCCAATAAGAAAATCACACCACCTACCAACAAAATCGCACCTACTATCAGGTACTTTGATAAAAAGTTGAATTGACCTTCATATAAAGCGGTTACACGATTGCAATAAAATGTAACACGGCGCAACTCGATACTATCACATTTTTTATCTCAACATGGCGTTTTATCATGATCTCCGTTCGGCATCTTTAGAAGTGATTTGTGAACTGACATTGGATCAGGCGAATGGAGTTCTTACCGAATGTTTCCTTTATTCGTCGCGTATTTTATATGAGTACAAAGCGCCTCGAACATTCCTTTTGCGGTCGTTACTTCTCTACAATCGAACACCTGGAAAAATAAATGTTTTGTAATGTTACATTGTTTATTATATACTGCGAGAAAAATCATTAGTAAACTAAACCAGGAATTAAAAAAACCGTTCTGTACTGGGGAAAAAAATGAAGTTTAGTAATAATTATATACGTTTCACTATTTCTGTAAAGTTTATTTATTTCTACAAACAGCTCAGCAATCCTAAATCATATTTCAACAAAGAAATAATAGAAATTGCAAAAGTCTATTTGTTCCTATTAGTTAACTCTCCTTGTCCCCGGATTAAGTTTATTTTTGTAATTCTAAGTGTGTTTTTGTTATCCTTTTCTCTCAGTGTACATAAGAGTCAAATTAGCTCAGCAGACTCATGACATTATTAATTCCTAGTACAGGTAGAGTTAGGTAAAGGCAGTTCCTCTAAAATAAAAGAATACCCATTTAAAAAATATATATATATTTAATTTATTTTAACAAAAGTACATACACAAATACAATGATATGGTTTCGTCAAACTGCTTGACAGTTTGTTGGCAAAATACAGCACTCTTTACTCATAAAACTGTAACTTATATCTATGTCTAAATTGGGTATTCGCAATTTTTATAACTTCACAAATTTTTCAAGCTGGTTTTACATTTAGTTTGATTAAGAGATCTTATAAAAAGTTAGTAAGTACCTAGAAAATGTCCCATTTTAAACCTTACGCCAGACAAATGGCGTCTCATCTCAGTCTCATTATAAGTTGTCGCCGGACTTTAACTTTGTTACCCTAATTAAAAGTTCACATGTATTCCTTGCGGTGAACTCAAAGAAATATTACGAATGAGTTGGTTTATACTTACGGTTTAAGCGCGCCTAAATTCTACTTGTAAGTAACACTAGGCAACTACTAGCATCAACCTAATCCCGTCGGTTTGAATCGAATATATTTTTACAGTAAGTATGGTCCTATTTTCCCGCACTTGTGCATAAAATAGCACTTTACACTCGTCACCTCGTAAATAAAATTAAGTAAGGCCAATTACAGCACTTCAATAGTTCACAACCAGTTCAAGTCAAGAATTAAATATTTCTAATTAACTATCTCGCTATTTAGGTGTAAATAAAATATCTGGTAGACCGAGCCTTGCTCGGAAAACATATGAACACTCGAAAATGCGCATTTTTCCGGAGATAAGACCTAGCCAGATCGATTTATCGCCTCGCTATATATACATATATACAAAATAAATGAATAAACAAGAATTGCTCGTTTAAAGGTATTAGATTATACACTTTCTGAACTTTACGTGCAGATATTCCTAATCAGGATATTTCTATTCCATTTTACAAAACGCAGGTACCTTTTCGTTCTGCAATTTTGCCTGAGGGCTTTATAAATTTGAATACGTTGGTACCTATGTTACGACTTCACCCCCAAGGCGTTTCTTCACACTACTTATTCACATTCACACAGCTCTCTGGCTGAACGGAAAAACGCCTAAAAATGTTATAATTATAGGGACTTTGATATTAGGTTTTTAAGCGATAAAAACGACTAAGAATGTTATATAGGAACTTAGTCTTTTTTATTTGGATGAAAAAGCTGCAGCGATACCAATATACCATCAACGGTCTATTATTTCTGTTCACGAAGTGCCGATTGCATCTCTGAATTAATCGAGTACGAAAACAACACAACATTAAAACAATCCTTTTTTAAATCCCTAAAGAAATTTACATTTCAAACGTTACCTTGTTTATATCCAAAGAAAATCGGCGCCAGCCAAAGCAAAACACGACATGAATGTTTGAAAAATCAGGTTTTTGTAAATTATGAATGGCAGCGATAAAATTATCTGCATTACGTGATATGCCGAGCTATAAAAAGAGACAGAAATCTAATAACGTTTTAAATTCTCGCTATACCTGAAAGCAAAATAAAAGAAGATCTATTTCTTCGTCTATTTCTACTCGTCGGATCATAACTGTGTATGTAGGCATACTAGTTAAAGTCCATAAAAAAAACAACAGATCATCATCATTTTCCTCACGTTGTCCCGGCATTTTGCCACGGCTCATGGGAGCCTGGGGTCCGCAAATAATCCCAAGAATTGGCGTAGGCACTAGTTTTTACGAAAGCGCCTGCCATCTGACCTTCCAACCCAGAGGGTAAACTAGGCCTTATTGGAATTAGTCCGATTTCCTCACGATGTTTTCCTTCACCGAAAAGCGACTGGTAAATATCAAATGATATTTCGTACAGTTCCCAAAACTCGCACGCTCTTACCACTAGGCCGCTAGCGCTTCAAAAAAAGATCAACAGATATTTAGTAAAAATGTTCTTGCTTAAGTATCTGGTTTACTAGAGAGTACGCCTTGTTTATCTATTCTGTGGAAGTTTGCATAAAATGCGCACACGTTTAGCAACGTACTAAAATACGAATTAGGTACAAGGCAGGCAAGTGCATCTAACAAATGTTGAGATCAACTCGAGAAGTGCTGTGGCTCTAAGGGCCTATCGCGAAAATCGAAATTGGAAGTTGTCACACTTGTATATTCGAGTGAGGGAGAGGTAAATAGACGAATGGGCGAAAGAAATGGTTCGCAGCAGACCCTCTGCTAGTTTACAAAGGCGTCATATATCAGACCGGTTGCCATGATTTGCGGTTAGTGCGGTTCCCGGGTCCTCCTCAGAACCCTTCTGGAACGCCGTTCAAATCGTTAATCGAACATGGGCGAATTGAATCGAACTAATAATAATATTGGTAAGAAATTTATAAAAAAAAAAACAAAAACTAACTATAGTTCGTTTTTTTAGCCTTAGAGAAAAACTTGCAAGAAAGTAAGCGATCTTGACTGGTATTTTAATTTTCTGGTTACGTAGGTACAAGTTGTATCAAATCGAATATAAGTCTATAATAAAAAATACGTTCTAACTATACATAGATGTGCAAGTCGCGGCAAGTTGAAATAGGAAATTTCTCAAATAATTACTTCAGGAAAATTTCACGTATAATTATAGGAAACTTTCGTTTGGGAAATTGTAATTTTCGAAAAAGCCTTTCCAGATTTTTTCCATAGTGCATATTTCGCAATTTTGTAAAATTCGAGGGCACATCAGTAGGTACCGTTCCAAAAATACGGAGTCGATTTGACCAGCGTATTCATTATTGACGTACCAAATATGAGACAAATCATGGTATAACAATATAATCCGCCTGGTACTCTCTTCCCGTCTTTTCGTGGTCACGTGACTGACACAAGCCTACGTCATCATGTGACAGCGCTATATGATAATATGCGATAGCGCTATATAGAGTGTCAATGTTATTGTGACGTAGGCTTGTGTCACTCTGGTAAGAGAATACCATGTTTTATTAGACTATGAGACAAATGAAGTTTGTTAATCATCGGTATTATTTCTTTTATATAATAATAATACTCACGGCAGGTGTCCGCTAGTCTCTCCCATAGCCCATTATCCATCCAACTTTCAAATCTATAGCCCATGACCTTAGTTCCCATCGCAGCACAAAAGTGCTGCACTGTAATAGTCTTTGCACCTGGCGGGGACCATCTCCGGATGTATCACATTACGCGTTGGGGGATGGTATCCGCCATGTGTATCCCTTGCTTTTAGATTAAAGTGTCTTAAAGGGCAACTGCGCTGTTGGTTTCGGCCCCACGTACGCCTCCCAAAGGTCCGGGACCCCATGGTCCCGAGATATGGAAAAGACATACTAATAATACTAACCTGCAATTTCTTCCACTGTATCCGGCCAATACATCGCGTCGCGTTTCGCCACGCTAGCTTAGTCGCGTACACTAGTTCAGGGCTCTTCAAATCGTACGTGCCCTTTTTTTCCAACTGCGCCTTCACTTCCTGCAGCCTAGCTCTGTGCGCATCCGAATTTTCTCTGCAGAAACATGACATTATTACTTATTAAAGTAATTGGAACCTTGTACACATGATTTTAAAGTTGAAAAAGTGAATAACGGCTGCAAATGGTTTCATAAAACGTATTTTTATCACTATGCAAATAGTAGCTTTTCCGCAACGTTTCGCACTGTTTCTTTTAAGTTTTTGCTTTTATCTTCAGCAGTGTTTTAATGGAAAAAGCTTGTGATGATATTTTGAACGTGCGTTATTCCATTTAATCTCAATTTAATGTTGAAATTAAAGCTAGTGCACACGTGCACTAATTAATCAACATTATTCTGTGTAGATGTTGCACTAGGACGCTTCAAGGCATGAACAGATCTTATGAGCCGTAATTGTCACTTTTGTATGGCCTGAAACTATTTTCGTCAAATATTCATTTGTCAGATAGATGCATCATTTCTCAAACGATTTATTTTGCATTATTTGTTTCTTCTTCATCGTGAGCGCTTCCAAAAAACTGTCTCATTACCTAATACTGTTGCATCATCATCATCATCATCTCAGCCATAAGACGTCCACTGCTGAACATAGGCCTCCCCTTTTTTGGGGGGTGAATGCCATAATCGCCACGCTTGGCAGGTGGGTTGGCGATCGCAGTCGAGTACACCGAATTTGAGGGACGCTGCTGCCCGTCCACCGGTGGTCTTGGACGTGGTTTAAGCACATACCCGGGTCCTGGACGTAGTTTAAGGACATACCCGGGTCCTGGACGTAGTTTAAGGATATACCCGGGTGTTGCATGATGCCAAGCAAAACAGTTACATACAACATTTCAACATTGAGTAACAAATTTTCTTAAATTAGCTACTAACGGTACAAAGAACCATTTTCTTTTGAAATTATGAAGTTTTTAACATTGATGTCATCATGATACGTTGTGCCTGAATTGAATTTGATCTTGTTGTTATTCTGTCCCGATGTCCAAGTTTATTAAATGTTGTATTACGTTCTACTAACATGTTTAGTAGATGACCCATTGTGGAAAGGATTATAACTATTAGACAAAATGCATAATTAGTTAATTTAAATATCTGAAAATCAATGTTAGTTACATCCTGTTGTCCTGGCAAACTCGGCCATGGCAAGTAGAGATAAGAATAAGTTGATTCGCCCTACTGTATTTTCTACACTAGGTGCCCGATTCGGATTTTGAAATAAATATCTTTTAGACATCACCAAGATAAGATAACGATATGTTTAAAGATCTAACCTGTCAAATTTGACATTTGCGCGATTCTAGAGATACTCTTGAACGATTTCCACAGGATATGACTTAGAAATCCAATTCACATCTAATAGATATCTTACTCTATCTAAGGTAAAAGTGACATTGGTTGCCCGAATTGCGCTGCAAAAAAGAACTAGTTGATATCTAAACTATAAAGTATCTAGTGCGTGTCGTCTCTTGTGAACATCTTGAAGTTCGAATACGGCAGTAGCTCAGAGGGCCTACCGCGAACCACGTTCGACGTGTTGCCTCTTGTAAATTCGTACGTAAGTGTGACAGGGAAGGCAACATGGTCCGCGGTAGACCCTCAGGGTTGTCAGTGGTTGTCCTACCTGCGTATTGACGCGTAGTATTCGTTGAAGAATTTTTCGGCGTCGCAGTATATCTCGCCAGGGGTGCGCACGGCGTCCGGACGCGGGATGTCGATGATGCTGCCAGAGCACACGACACGGGTGCAGCGGGACTCCTAAAATGTATGAAATAAAAGTCAATGTATGATTTTATCGACATCATAGCCTAGGTAGCAGCGAAGTTTGAGGCCCTGGCTTCAAATTTCGGTCAAAAGTGACTTTTCTTCAACCAAAAACGTCACTTTTGACATTGATTGATCATATCCATATCTATACTGAAAATCATAATTAAGTAGATTCCAAAAAAAGTAAGACAATGTTGCCACTTTTTACTAGCGCGTCTTGTATTTATGTAAAAATAAGTAAATAAAAGTACTTTTTTCAATTGTAGGAGTAAAATTACTAATAAATAAATTATCTTAGCGTGTTTATTTATAAAAATGAATTTACTATTTTACAAACAAATTATTGCAGTGGCAACTTTTTTTGGAATCTAATTACGATTTTGAGTTTAATCACATCCTCTTACTAAAATTAGAATACGTCTGTTTATTATATTTGTATTAAATAAATAAATAAACATTGTACAATTTATTCATAAACGGTTAGCCCGGCCATCTTAGGCCCGAAGGTTAATAAATATTTTTTTATTCATAGAGAAAAAGGTTTGGAATAGATGGCTAGGTAGGACCTACCTAAGGACCTTTCAATGCATGTTTTAATTGAGAAATTATAACTCGACCATTAATAGATGATCGCTGATCAATTATCGTTCCTTTTGCATTGCACGCTATACTTAACTCAATCTCACAAAAACGAAGGAAAAAAAGACGGGCCTTGAGACAATTATTCGTAGATCCATTGTAATATTTTTTGTTGAGGTAGCTGCTACCTGCCTATTGATATGTGCTATTGAACTGTATATTAATTTACGAATACCTACAGTCATTCAACATTGCCATCAGTCTATATATACGTCCCACTCCTGGGCACAGGCCTATAATTCTATTCTATTATAGATGTTGAAATTCTGTGGGCAATGTCATCACTTAATAGTTAGTTTTAGTTTGTTTGGTAAACATTAGAGACTTTATTGGGACAAAAAATACAAATTAAACAATAATAAAACTAAACTACATGGAATATAAAACTTAAAATAATCATATAAATAGACTTATAAATAAACTTATAAATAAAAAATGCTCCCTAGGTCGCTGTCATGTTTGTTTGTTTTATAAAGGTTTTATCTCCTTACGTAAGGATCTTCATACAGTAGGCGTAATGCAATATTGATTTTACGAGTAAGAAGATAATTTCAAAAGCGCTTTCACAAATATAACGAACGTAATAAGTACCTAAGTGATGTATGCTTGTTTGTCATATGTATGTTATACTAAAAATATTTTTAGTTATCGTGTTTTCCAAATGTATTAATCAGTTAACATTTTTTGTAAGAAAAATGTAACTAAATTAATAATAATTTGTAAGTATACAATAAACTAAACCAATAAATTAATGTGGATCAAGAATTCAAAATAATCGAAAACTTTTATGTTAGTCATACATCTAAATAAAGTAGGTTATTTTTTAAACTTTACCACATTTATCATACAAGTAGCAAACCGCTAAACATCAAAAACATATAGTACGCTTATTTAATATAGAATCAATACCTCGGTATTACCAAATCGTAAATACTAGAGCAATAATAATATAACATTAACATAAAATCGAACCACACAAGGACCGTGTTCAAGTATAACGGTATAACTACCCTACCGCAATTGATCACCCGGCCCATAGTTATCCAACAATACGTCACGTGTATTACCGCGTACATATATCGGCCCATTGAAGCCGAGAAGCAGCTTGATTACACGCGTAGTCGGAGACACAATGCCTTCGAACCCCTATCGATAAGTAATTACGGTTAATGCAAATATAGAACAACTGTTACATGATTGCTGTAATTATAAATAGATTGGTAGGAATATATTGGTGAATACATTTATCAAGAAGAATCATTTTCTTAGCGTTGTACCGGCATTTTGCCATGGCTCACTTGAGGCTAGGCTCCACAAGTCAGCCGTCTTCTTCCGCAAAAAGCGATAATCGAAGTTTCGTTATTTGTGTCTATCGTACGAATATGTATGCAAGAGTGATAGAGATGCAGTTAAAGAAATTTTAAATTTCGCTAGGGCACCTCTGGCGCTCTCTTGGCAATCTTACCTCAAGAATTGGCAAAGACACTAGTCATTAGAAATCAAGAATATTAATGATTGATTTCTCAAGAAGTTCTCGTATTATTTTTATAATAGTTGATTAATTGCAAAGCTGTCTTCAAAAATAGGAAAAAAACAACAGAGTCTAGAGTAAATATAAATATTATAATATTGATCTCTTGTACGGCAGGCATCTGCAACTACAAAGTTTAACAAAAGTACATTTACAGCTTTTTTTGAAACCTACAATTTACGTAAATTTATATTGAGTGCATTATCATATGGTATGTCGATTACATTTTAATCTCCTAGTTAAAAGCATTTTGCGGTAACACGAACCGCAAACAAAACGCGTGGTAGATAACGTTGATTATGTTGTTGTTGGTTTAATGATTACCTTCGCCGTGGTACTATAATATATTAACATATTTTATGCTCACTAGTGTTCTATTAAGATGTCAAATCTACGAGTAGATTTATCGCCTATGATATCAGCTTGGTAAAACTGAGTAGACATCTTAGAAAGTTAATATATGTATATTAATAAAAATTACATTGTTTCTAATAAGCTAATCTGTCGTCATGTTGTATCTCTTTATGTATAAGTTTATGTAAACTGACACGCGTATTCGGGAAACGAGATAATCGCAAGATCTAGAGACGATATAGAGATCAACTAGATTTACATTAGATATCGACTAGATGTGACTTGAATATCTAAATCATACTTGTCGAAATCGTTCAAGAGCACCTCCAGAATCGCGGAAACGTCAAATTTGACATATCTATCTTACAAATATCTTTAAATTATCCATATCGTAACTTGTTGAGGTCTAGTAGAGATCTAATTCATTTTCCGAATCGAGCCGTGAGTGTGATCTGTGTCTGTCTGTGGGCGTGTTTTGTGTTTCTTTATTTTTGTGTGTTACATACCTTCCGTGCTTATTTTTCACGCGATGGTCTCATCACTTTCATCGGAAGATCAGCGCTGAAGTCATCTCAACATGCTGAGATGGAACCATTTCGTGACACTTTATTTTTACTATATTCTTTGTATGTATGTCTATTGTCTGTGTGTTTACAAATAAAACCATTCTATTCTAATGATGTAGCTGCTTTGATATAATCAGACAACTGAAAAAAATGTTCTATGATATTAATAATTCATCATCATCATCCTTTTAGCCTTCAGTCGCCCACTGCTGAGCATAGGCCTCTCTTCGTGTACGCCACTTATCCCGGTCCTGGGCTAGTCTCATCCAAAAGTGCCCAGCAATTATTAAAATAATTATTAATACATTAATAATTATTAAAATATAACTAAATCCTAGGTATTGGTACAGCCAGTATAGTAACTGATCTATCGACTATTTTTTCTTCATAGATATACATATTTGCAAGAAATAATAAATTTAATAATGTCTTTATAGTTCTATAAAATATTTTATAATTTCTTAAAAGTTCTCACAGATGGATCTTTTGCCTGTCGGTGGAGAAGTTGCGACCAAGAAACAAGTAATTTACAAGCTTGTGTCTAGAAATTCATTAGTGACTTACCTGGCACTATGTTAAAAGAAGTTTCTTATTTAAATCGAAGTAAAGGGCAGACACGATCCCCAATGGTTCTATTTTTCTTGTCGTTGGATGGCTTGATAACAATGAAATTAAAAAAGGTTGATACCTTTGAATGTCCACTTCCTTGTAATTAAATTACCACTGCATATAATTGTACCTACAAGTGCAGTCACGGTTTAAGATGTGGTTGCGACTAAAGGTGACAGTTCATTTCCAACGACAGCTGTACTACCATTAATTTTACTATGGAAAATGACAATAACACCGACGCATTTAGTACCAGTAGTAGTGCAGCTGCTGTCAGAAATGGAATGTTACTATAATTCATCATAAAATGTGTTTATTATGCGTAATGAATTGTTGCCAATATGTATTGGCACCTATTTTTGGCAAATTGGTCATATTGGTATCTTAAGCTTTGACTGTACGAGGTATAAATGAGTTTGCGTCGGAGAGAGGTTTCATACAGAGTCCTATTAGTCCAATCATCGCCATATCCGCCGAAATCGCTCTTAAAAATTTTCATCCACCCTACAAGCTTTTCCCAATACTTGGTCACCTGTAAAGGTTCGTTTCCAAGCACTATCCTATATGCAACGTACCCACTGCCCCTTATCACCCTCATTAATTTTCCTGTGGATCTCTTCTGGTACAAATCCGCAGAGAAATTCTGAGAATGTATGCTCTACCCTTTCCCACGATATTCATAATTGTACCCACACATCTGATTACCTATCTAGGTAAAATTATTCCTAATCCTGAGACTCAAGTATAAAGTTTGAATTATCTACGATTTCCAGTTCTAGCGTCAACTTTGCCTAGTTTCATAGAAAGAGCTTAGTTCCTCAAACGTCACAACTTTAATGCGGGCACTGCCTAATTATGATTGCTATTTTTTTTAATTGAGCGTAGAGCGTGAGTAATACAAGGTGAACGACTTGTCATCGAACTAATTTTAAATGAAGTCCGGGTGAGGAAATTTCACAGAGTTCTTATCTTGATCGAATTAGAACTATTAGAAGGCATTCAGTGGCATTCGAACTTGAAATATAAACTTGTTTTGATATTGATTTGAAATTATTGGCGGATCTTTTCGCGTGCACTCCTATAGGCGCGAGCCAGCTGCACAGAACAGAGGGTAATATCAAATCATTATCAAATCGAAATCAGATTTTGTAAGAGGGAATGCCGCTCATTGTTTAGCTGATACTGTTGCGCGGACGCAGGGTATTTCCCGTATCCGTCTCGACCCGGCTGCCTGATTGGTTGATCGCTATGCGTGACGTCATATGCAACTCCGTTACTTCGAACTAGGTGGTCTTGACTTTGTAAATGAAACCTGTTGCCCATGGCTTGGTTCAGAAACAATACGAATAAAATAAAATTATACAGGTTAAATATTAATACGTACACGTATTGCGTACACATACATAATATGCTTGATAGAGCTGGCCCAATTAGTAACAGGTCCGGTCATTGTGACTGGCCATATGCCTATTACAAGCTTAATTATCAATATAAAACTTACATTTTAGCGGTGAAGGAAAGCTTCCGGGAGCTTTCTTGCCGGTCGTGTGTTTACGTTCACGATTTTGTTTAAATTTCTAAACAAAGGTAACTAAAAGCACTTGATTTCACGGTCTAGTCTTTATCACATGTATCCACTATTAAATTAATTACTAAACAACTTCATAGAAAGACAAAATAACAGCAAGAATCTATTTGAGAAAATAAACAACATATTTTTTGTTGACATAAGGATGACATTGACATTATTGACAGTTGTGTGCGAGGAGCCATCTAGGTATCATTTTAAACTGTAAAATTCAAAAAGCGTGAGGTAGATAAAAGATTACAATAATTAAATAATTATTTTCTTTTATATGTTTAAAAGAAAATAAACATTATTATGGAGGAAAATACGAAATACTTCAGTATGAACGTAATATTTGGAATCATAAAGGGAAAAATCTTAACTCAAACATACTTTGGTTGTGCATGCGCGTACGTAAATACGATTTAAAACTACCCTCATCAGCATTTTATTATTAGAATATGGATCTTAACATGTAGGACATAAGGTTTAAGTAAGAAAATCATAGATGGCACCGATTAAGGTCATCATGGTTAATCAAGAGTAAACCTTAAAGTATGAGACATAGGAACTACGTGCGAAAACATGTCAAGAGTCGGCATTAAACGGTTTTAAGCTTTAAGTAAAGTATGTAAGACTTATATTTCGGTAAGGTAAGTGGGCATATTAAGGGACGGTGGTTTGTCTTCACTGAAGACAGGGTGAATGACCGAGAACAATGGGTTGTCTTCATTGACGACATTTTTGTCTTCACTGAAGACACTTTTGTCGTCACTGACGACAAGAATAATAGTATAAAAGGATTGAAGAGGGGCGATGCGAAGGAGTCTTTCACTAGCGTCCGGACCGACAACTGACTTTGGTTTTTGTATAGTACGCGGAGATTATTGGTGAGAGTGGGGAAGCTCTGTCCATTTTTCTAAGTGCTTAGCTTTATCGAGATTAAGACGCAAGTCCCAAATCTCATAGAGTAGAACTTGGAATTGTGTCTTTGTTTTGGCATGGCGGAAATATGTGTTTCTGTTATGTTTGAACTTAGATATCATTGAATAGAGTGTGTCCACTTTGCTAATAGTTTTCTATAGGAGTTTTCAATAGAAATGTAGTTGTTTGGAAAGTGTTTATTTGACTTATATCTGAGAACTCCTAATTTTTATTATTTCATATGATTCAAAACCAAATCAGTGCCTAGACATACAGTTTAGTCTAGCCTTTCATTTGCTATCCTAACGGTGACAAACAGCGGATGGAAGGAGGTCTATTTTGTTCCAAGATGAGGGTTGTCTTGGGGTCTGCTTTTTATCAACATAGCAGACTTAAAACGTCTCCCTCCCTAGCTTTTCGATGTCCAACTGTAGAGGAATAGCAAGGGCGTCACGTGTGCGCCATCCGGGGTAACCTGGGCTTGCTTGAAATCTACAGTATTCGAAAGCTTTGTATTTTAAATATATTTATTTATACCAATTATATACACAATAGGGACCTGTCCTATCCATGTTGCATCCCTGCCTTTGTGCAAAACGCCATGGAGGGGGGCAATAACTCGAGTTGATAGGTTGCAATCTCGGAGTCACTCGCCGAATGCTTAGCTTATATCTAATAGGGACACACTTGCGTATATTCCAAAGTACCAGGGTCAATGGTAAGTACGAACTGTGCTTTGGTTATACTAAAGTAGGGACAGAGGATAGGGTTAATAGGGTAGAATCGCACACTATTACTAGGGAATTAGGGTTTCTTTAGAGATTTAGGGTCTAAAATTGAAACGGTTGATATTTTTCCTCGTTTAAAGACTTCAAATATGGTTTCTTCATTATAAAATTATGTGGAGTTAAATGTTACTGCTTAAGAACTTATAATTTATCTGGGTAAAAGGGTATTCTCCATCTTATTCTAATTTTATCTATTAAAATTCTGGTCGTCTGGAGTAGAGATGAAGTACTGAGTAACATAATCAGGTTTCCAAGGTATTTATAAAACAAATTCTAATATATCAAATTGAGTTGCTAGGAAATGCAGTCTATTCTGAGATGGAATATCAAAGAATAGCTGTTTTAGGGGACCTTTGGCAGACAAGAGTAAACCAGAGGATACTTTGAGTGGAATAATACTCATTTTGATATTCATAATTCGTTTTCAGTTTTCATAGTAAATTTAGTACTTTGTTTATACTACTAAGAGACCAGAAATGCAGCTTATATTTAGTTTGGGCAATGGAAATGGGATTAATATCCCTTAGCTTTTGAATGTAAAAAAGATTAATTTTGATGACTGATGAATATTTGGCACTTCTCTTCATAGTCATCTAGATATGCATAAGTTCCGAAGTGTTGGTAAAAGCCCGTCTGGCTAACAAGTTAGGGTAGGTGTTCCGTCTAACCTTGTTGACTGGACTAAGAGCCTTCTTTCCTGCATCGGGCATATGAGTAGCATTTTCGCAAGAAGCTGGTAGTTAATTTATAATCTTGAAAAGTTAGGGTGTAATTGGGCTTATCCCAGGAATGCTACTTATATGTTATCCCGAAGGCTTAATAGGCGTGGCAGGTTTTTACCAACAAAATTTTTAAACTCATTTTATCAAGAATATATAACTTTCTTAATATTTTATATACTGTATTACCATACCATTCTAATATTTTTAGGAATACCATTTATATTTTACCTTAGAACACGTTGAATATGCTGCGACAATAACTTAATAAAATATTCCTGAAATTTTCCTTTAGGTAATAACATAATAAAAAAATATTCTCGGTAATAAAATCTCTATTTTGTGAACTAGGTAATAATAAAATAGAACAGAGTCCAAAATAAGCATTACTCATTAAAGGATCTAGGTTTCCGCGGTCCACTTCGAGGGGTCCTAACTGTTAACTAGACGATTACGAGGCCAAATATTACGAGTAGTTTATTAAGGGGATATTTATTTATTTTATATATATATAGGGGGAGGGTACATCATGAAATTTTATTATTTAAGTTCAGTTCATAACAAAAGGTAAAAGTAGAGTGACGGCACCAATCATGGACATGTTAAGCGCACTAAATTAGAATTTCGTTTAAAAATGGGATGTTTTTTGACGATACAAAAATGGTGATTTTTTTTTCGGCACTTAAATACATGAGGAACATTTAAACAAAACCAAAAATTCTGTATGTTTAATATATAATTAATAAAAAATATATAAATTGAAATTTACGAAATCACCATTGATGGACATCAAAAATTCAGTAATGGACACCCAGTCATGGACATGGACCCAATTATGAACATCCATTAATGGACACTTTTATATTGAACACATAAATGAAACAAATGATGTCACAAATCAACTTTTATTAATACTATTTGAACTTTCATTTAGATTTCTAAGTTATACTATAAGAGTTTTAGTCCGGTTGCCGGCTGCATGAAACAAACCTGATCAAAAAATAGAATATACCTACCCTGTAGAGGTACCTGACATTTAGTAGCTTCCAACGCACTTGTTCGGCCTAGGCTTAACCTGGCAGATTTTGTACAAATGGCAAAAACGTTGGACAAAAATTCATCAAAAAAAACCTCATCGAAAAATAGAATGAAACTTGTATCGTAGGATACCTGACTTTGGGGACAGTAAAAAAAAAGTGGTCGGCCTCACCTTAGCCTGGCAGTTTTTCCAGTCCGACCAGATTTATTGGACCACATGACAGCTACAATTTACTTCATCGAAAAATAGAATTGTTGACGTATGTCTTGGTCGGCCTCACCTCACCTTAACCTGGCAGCTTTTGCATTCCGACCAAATTTATAAAAAAAAACATGAAAAAAGACCTATCGAAAAATCGTATGAAACTTGTATGGTACGATAGCTGCCTTTGAGGACAGTAAAAAAAAATGGTCGGCCAAATCCTGTATTGGCCGGCCGATTGGCGATTGGGTCGATCAAATTTGTGGTACCACGTGAGAGCTACAATTTACCTCATCAAAAAATAGAATGAAACAAACTGATTATAATAGCTAAAATAAACCTGTTAACGTATGGCTTGGTCGGCCTCACCTTAGCCTGGCAATTTTTGCTGTCAGGCTACGAGTTTTTGCAGTTCAACCAAATTTGTGGTACCACGTGACAGCTACAATTTACCTTGTCGAAAAATAGGATGAAAAAAAAACGGATTATAATAGCTAAAATAAACCTGTTGACGTGTGGCTTGGTCGGTCTCACCTTAGCCTGGCAGTTTTTGCAGTCCGACCAAATTTGTGGTACCACGTGTCAGCTACTATGCCTACAATTTACCTCATCGAAAAATAGAATGAAACAAACAGATTATAATAGCTAAAATAAACCTGTTGACGTGTCTTGGTCGGCCTCACCATAACCAGTCAGTTTTTGCAGTCCGACCACAGTTATAAAAAAATCATCAAAAAAATCTTATCGAAAAATCGTATGAAACTTGTATGGTACGATAGCTACCTTTGCGGACAGTAAAGTGGTCGGCCAAATCCTGTGTTGGCAGGATCCTGTGTCCGACCAATTTTGTGGTACCACGTGAGAGCTACAATTTACTTCATCAAAAAATTTAATGAAACAAACTGATTATAATAGCTAAAATAAACTTGTTGACGTATGACTTGGTCGGCCTCACCGTAACCTGGCAGTTTTTGCAGTCCAACCAAATTTGTGGTACCACGTGACAGCTATTATTTGCCTCATAGAAAAATAGGATGAATAAAAAACGGATTATAATAGCAAAATAAACCTGTTGACGTATGGCTTGGTCGGCCACGCCTTAGCCTGGCAGTTTTTGCAGTCCGACCACATTTATTCATCCATCTAAGACAAAACAAAGAGCCCAATTATGGACAACTAAAAATACCCAGTTATGGACATCGTACATTATTGGAAAATGACGGCACCAGTAATGGACACGGCACCAATTATGGACATTTCTTACGTTGATTGAATTTATTAAGCAACTGTCCTAACATTTTTCAACTGGCAACACTAAAGCATAACCAATAGACGTTTGAGCTGTCATTTTGACACACGTCACCAAAATCAGCCGTTTTGTTCTAAGATGGCTGCGAAGTGAAATCTCGTTGCGGGCGCTGGTCATAAAAATCCGTTATTGTTGTTGAAATCGTTAAGGAGGTGAGTACATATTTGTGCATGGTGTTATCTTGTGTTATGTTGTAATGAGATTTGATGTTATTTTTACAGAATAATACTATATTGCAAGTAAATTGAGCTAAGTTGAATATGTCCAATCACAGCAATAAGTTTTTTGTGGGGTTTGTTCATTACTGGATTCGATATTTTATGAAATTCAGTAATGGACAAGTGTCCAAGCTTAAGCTTTTTATTACTTTTTTAGTTTATTGTGTTAAATTATTTAATTTATTGCACTAAACATTTTAGTTGGGTTGATTTTGTGATTGCTCTTTATTTTCCAATAATGTACGATGTCCATAACTGGGTATTTTTAGTTGTCCATAATTGGGCTCTTTGTTTTGTCTTAGATGGATGAATAAATGTGGTCGGACTGCAAAAACTGCCAGGCTAAGGCGTGGCCGACCAAGCCATACGTCAACAGGTTTATTTTGCTATTATAATCCGTTTTTTATTCATCCTATTTTTCTATGAGGCAAATAATAGCTGTCACGTGGTACCACAAATTTGGTTGGACTGCAAAAACTGCCAGGTTACGGTGAGGCCGACCAAGCCATACGTCAACAAGTTTATTTTAGCTATTATAATCAGTTTGTTTCATTAAATTTTTTGATGAAGTAAATTGTAGCTCTCACGTGGTACCACAAAATTGGTCGGACACAGGATCCTGCCAACACAGGATTTGGCCGACCACTTTACTGTCCGCAAAGGTAGCTATCGTACCATACAAGTTTCATACGATTTTTCGATAAGATTTTTTTGATGATTTTTTTATAACTGTGGTCGGACTGCAAAAACTGACTGGTTATGGTGAGGCCGACCAAGACACGTCAACAGGTTTATTTTAGCTATTATAATCTGTTTGTTTCATTCTATTTTTCGATGAGGTAAATTGTAGGCATAGTAGCTGACACGTGGTACCACAAATTTGGTCGGACTGCAAAAACTGCCAGGCTAAGGTGAGACCGACCAAGCCACACGTCAACAGGTTTATTTTAGCTATTATAATCCGTTTTTTTTTCATCCTATTTTTCGACAAGGTAAATTGTAGCTGTCACGTGGTACCACAAATTTGGTTGAACTGCAAAAACTCGTAGCCTGACAGCAAAAATTGCCAGGCTAAGGTGAGGCCGACCAAGCCATACGTTAACAGGTCATTCTATTTTTCGATGAGGTTTTTTTTGATGAATTTTTGTCCAACGTTTTTGCCATTTGTACAAAATCTGCCAGGTTAAGCCTAGGCCGAACAAGTGCGTTGGAAGCTACTAAATGTCAGGTACCTCTACAGGGTAGGTATATTCTATTTTTTGATCAGGTTTGTTTCATGCAGCCGGCAACCGGACTAAAACTCTTATAGTATAACTTAGAAATCTAAATGAAAGTTCAAATAGTATTAATAAAAGTTGATTTGTGACATCATTTGTTTCATTTATGTGTTCAATATAAAAGTGTCCATTAATGGATGTTCATAATTGGGTCCATGTCCATGACTGGGTGTCCATTACTGAATTTTTGATGTCCATCAATGGTGATTTCGTAAATTTCAATTTATATATTTTTTATTAATTATATATTAAACATACAGAATTTTTGGTTTTGTTTAAATGTTCCTCATGTATTTAAGTGCCGAAAAAAAAATCACCATTTTTGTATCGTCAAAAAACATCCCATTTTTAAACGAAATTCTAATTTAGTGCGCTTAACATGTCCATGATTGGTGCCGTCACTCTACTTTTACCTTTTGTTATGAACTGAACTTAAATAATAAAATTTCATGATGTACCCTCCCCCTATATATATATAAAATAAATAAATATCCCCTTAATAAACTACTCGTAATATTTGGCCTCGTAATCGTCTAGTTAACAGTTAGGACCCCTCGAAGTGGACCGCGGAAACCTAGATCCTTTAATGAGTAATGCTTATTTTGGACTCTGTTCTATTTTATTATTACCTAGTTCACAAAATAGAGATTTTATTACCGAGAATATTTTTTTATTATGTTATTACCTAAAGGAAAATTTCAGGAATATTTTATTAAGTTATTGTCGCAGCATATTCAACGTGTTCTAAGGTAAAATATAAATGGTATTCCTAAAAATATTAGAATGGTATGGTAATACAGTATATAAAATATTAAGAAAGTTATATATTCTTGATAAAATGAGTTTAAAAATTTTGTTGGTAAAAACCTGCCACGCCTATTAAGCCTTCGGGATAACATATAAGTAGCATTCCTGGGATAAGCCCAATTACACCCTAACTTTTCAAGATTATAAATTAACTACCAGCTTCTTGCGAAAATGCTACTCATATGCCCGATGCAGGAAAGAAGGCTCTTAGTCCAGTCAACAAGGTTAGACGGAACACCTACCCTAACTTGTTAGCCAGACGGGCTTTTACCAACACTTCGGAACTTATGCATATCTAGATGACTATGAAGAGAAGTGCCAAATATTCATCAGTCATCAAAATTAATCTTTTTTACATTCAAAAGCTAAGGGATATTAATCCCATTTCCATTCCCCAAACTAAATATAAGCTGCATTTCTGGTCTCTTAGTAGTATAAACAAAGTACTAAATTTACTATGAAAACTGAAAACGAATTATGAATATCAAAATGAGTATTATTCCACTCAAAGTATCCTCTGGTTTACTCTTGTCTGCCAAAGGTCCCCTAAAACAGCTATTCTTTGATATTCCATCTCAGAATAGACTGCATTTCCTAGCAACTCAATTTGATATATTAGAATTTGTTTTATAAATACCTTGGAAACCTGATTATGTTACTCAGTACTTCATCTCTACTCCAGACGACCAGAATTTTAATAGATAAAATTAGAATAAGATGGAGAATACCCTTTTACCCAGATAAATTATAAGTTCTTAAGCAGTAACATTTAACTCCACATAATTTTATAATGAAGAAACCATATTTGAAGTCTTTAAACGAGGAAAAATATCAACCGTTTCAATTTTAGACCCTAAATCTCTAAAGAAACCCTAATTCCCTAGTAATAGTGTGCGATTCTACCCTATTAACCCTATCCTCTGTCCCTACTTTAGTATAACCAAAGCACAGTTCGTACTTACCATTGACCCTGGTACTTTGGAATATACGCAAGTGTGTCCCTATTAGATATAAGCTAAGCATTCGGCGAGTGACTCCGAGATTGCAACCTATCAACTCGAGTTATTGCCCCCCTCCATGGCGTTTTGCACAAAGGCAGGGATGCAACATGGATAGGACAGGTCCCTATTGTGTATATAATTGGTATAAATAAATATATTTAAAATACAAAGCTTTCGAATACTGTAGATTTCAAGCAAGCCCAGGTTACCCCGGATGGCGCACACGTGACGCCCTTGCTATTCCTCTACAGTTGGACATCGAAAAGCTAGGGAGGGAGACGTTTTAAGTCTGCTATGTTGATAAAAAGCAGACCCCAAGACAACCCTCATCTTGGAACAAAATAGACCTCCTTCCATCCGCTGTTTGTCACCGTTAGGATAGCAAATGAAAGGCTAGACTAAACTGTATGTCTAGGCACTGATTTGGTTTTGAATCATATGAAATAATAAAAATTAGGAGTTCTCAGATATAAGTCAAATAAACACTTTCCAAACAACTACATTTCTATTGAAAACTCCTATAGAAAACTATTAGCAAAGTGGACACACTCTATTCAATGATATCTAAGTTCAAACATAACAGAAACACATATTTCCGCCATGCCAAAACAAAGACACAATTCCAAGTTCTACTCTATGAGATTTGGGACTTGCGTCTTAATCTCGATAAAGCTAAGCACTTAGAAAAATGGACAGAGCTTCCCCACTCTCACCAATAATCTCCGCGTACTATACAAAAACCAAAGTCAGTTGTCGGTCCGGACGCTAGTGAAAGACTCCTTCGCATCGCCCCTCTTCAATCCTTTTATACTATTATTCTTGTCGTCAGTGACGACAAAAGTGTCTTCAGTGAAGACAAAAATGTCGTCAATGAAGACAACCCATTGTTCTCGGTCATTCACCCTGTCTTCAGTGAAGACAAACCACCGTCCCTTAATATGCCCACTTACCTTACCGAAATATAAGTCTTACATACTTTACTTAAAGCTTAAAACCGTTTAATGCCGACTCTTGACATGTTTTCGCACGTAGTTCCTATGTCTCATACTTTAAGGTTTACTCTTGATTAACCATGATGACCTTAATCGGTGCCATCTATGATTTTCTTACTTAAACCTTATGTCCTACATGTTAAGATCCATATTCTAATAATAAAATGCTGATGAGGGTAGTTTTAAATCGTATTTACGTACGCGCATGCACAACCAAAGTATGTTTGAGTTAAGATTTTTCCCTTTATGATTCCAAATATTACGTTCATACTGAAGTATTTCGTATTTTCCTCCATAATAATGTTTATTTTCTTTTAAACCATTTTCATGTCATCCTCGTTCATACATTTCTCAATCAGATAAGAGTAGTTGGAGAGCCCCATTTTTTCTTGAAGATAATAAAGACATGGGTCCCATAGCCACGAATAAAATAGATGCATAATAAATGTACATTTGCGACCGTTGTAATTTGTGATACTTCACTGTTCTTTTGTACCGCTTTGGTGTCAAGGCAAGAGAAAAAAACACAATGCCACTATTCGGTGCTTTAACCATTAGATTAATACCAGCTATTTATATCAATTATACCACATAGATACAGTCGCCATCAGATATATCGGAGCTGCCAAGGTGCTCAAAAATATCTGAACACGCACTCTAGCGCCTTGACAATAGACCTTTGTACATAACATTTTTATTTTTGTTTTGTTTTTGTCCATTTTATGTAAACCTGTTTATGTGCAATAAAGTGACATACATACATACATACAATAGAGGCGTGTTCAGATATATGTAAGCACCTTGGCAGCTCTGATATATCTGATGGCGACTGTACATCAATGTAAATAAATTTCAGTAACATTCGAGAATCAATACAGTATTCCTACCTAAATAAACAATTTTTATGCTGATTTATATGATCTGCTTCATAGCGCTCTGATCATAAATTCTATCTAAATGTTCAAAAACTTTCAAATTAAAAAGGATATCAAGACTAACAAAATAAAATATAGATAGGTATTATATGACCCGCTTTTTACGCCTATTAACGGGTTATTTGCACTTATTATTCTTATCAAAGTTTCCTTAAACCGCCAGACATTTTACTCAGAATCTGAAACCCACGTGCAAATTCCTCGTACCAATAAATTAATAATAACTCACTAACAAGCCGTTGGGAAACTCGTGCGTATTTAACTGGAACGTTTGCTACAGGCCCGCTTTGTTATTAAATTAACACGTGAACTTCTCACGGCCGTCAGACGACGCCTAAAAGTACTCTATCATCGTTATGCCAACCACCGTTTACCAAAGACACGTCAATAATGAAATGAGGACTGTCCAATACAATTTAATCCAGACATTCACTCCCGTCTGACAACACCCTGGCAGATGAAGTCTCTGAGTGTTCCCAAGGTTACGGACGGCGGGACCAGAGGTCCTACCATGAACCACGTTCGACGTGTTGTGTTGTCTCTCTGTCGCATTTGTAAATTCGTATATAAGTGTGACAGGGAGGCAACATGTCGAACGTTGTTCGCGGTAGGCCCTCAGGACCAAAGTATCGCCTCGCCGTTCCTGTCTCAAGCAGACCGTAGCCTTATACTTCATTGAATTCGAAAATTTATCTAAGTACGTGTTGGTTTGGTTTGATTACGCCTGTCATAATATCAGGTGTACCAATCACCAATCATCCCATACCCGGGAAACATTGGTAGTAACTATTTATGAGTAGGTAAGTAAGTTATGGTTATCATTGTTCTTACACGGTGTCGCGGTCGGTATGAATCAAACGAAAGCCAATGATATAAGAGCTACTGTTTTGACCTCGGCATTGATGTTCAGCGAAAATCAATGATTTCGGAGAAACCTTGAAGATATAAAATTAATATTATTAATAACTCGTCTCTGGTAATTCGTTACATGTTACGTTAATGAAGGGCAGAAAATTGGCCATTGTGGTTAGTTATATGTGTTATATTGACACAAATTGTTTAAATAACTTCTTACATATAATTCCGTACCTACCTTACCTGAAAGCTTAAATTGGTCAATAATTATTTTATATCACACGACGTATTTCGAGCTGTTTTGTGAATCATAATCACGTCTTTACGAATCTGCCTAAAATTAGGTACAAGTACGATATACCGACTAGCGGTTTTTTTTTAATACCAATCAAGTAAACTATGATAGGTACTATTTAGCTAATCTTAAGGCATTAGTAACTGTGGCAAATTTATTAAGAAGTTTTTGCGGTTCTTAACGGATTTCCGACTTGTTTGGAAAAACAATTTTAATTTATGTGAGAACTCGATCAATCTATTTTTACGAAATCATGAAATCAGATTAATCGCAAAAATATACCACAAGCTTACTAACTTGTATACTAAATGGAAATATTATAAACGGTAAGTTCATCTTTATTCATAAACCACTAATGGGTTGTTTAAAATCAATTTATATAATAGTTCACGAATACGAGTATATGCTTAATTACATCATATCAACGCGCTGTGAATACTTAATTATTTTATTAAGTTAAGTATACCTATAAATATTATATCTACCTATTCCCATTTCATCATTACACAGTTTTGCATAGCTCCACGCCTAAGTGGCGAAGCGTCTTGTTTAATTTTTCAAGGACTATTTCTTACATGTTAAATGTAGAAAAGAATAAAAACTTTTTACAAAATAAAAGAAAACCGACTTCAAAAAGGATGAAATAAAATATTATCCTTTTTAAGTCTATGCGTTACCAACTGATATGTTTGAAGTCGGTGCCAAGCCAACTTTTGAAGCATACCATTATTTTAGTGCGATTCGATAAGGATGTACGTTGGATTGCCTTACCATGAACGTACTTTCTGTAGGTACAGTCGACGTTAAAAATATGTTTACACTTCTCGTGTTATTACAAAGGAGTAAGGTGCAAAAGTGTATAATACCTTTCTTTGACGTCGACTGTACCTTAGAACACACCTCAGAACACACGATCACGATCGATCTTCTTGGCACAGTCCGTACCGTATGTTTGTCGGCACGCAAGCGTGGGATTGGAACTGAAGTTATTTCCCGTCCCTTATTCAGAGGACTACATTTCAAAATATAAAACAATTCAAAGAATTTACGTTCTTGCCAAATTTCACCTAAAGCGGTTCAATTGTTTAGCCATAAAAAGGCGACAAAGAGGCAGACAGAATTACTTACACATTTATAATAGTTCTAATGGTACACTGCTAATGGGATTTATAGTCATAAAGCTGATTATTTTTGACGGGTATTCTTTACTACTTGGCTTGGCACCGACTTCAAACATATCAGTTGGTAACGCATAGACTTAAAAAGGATAATATTTTATTTCATCCTTTTTGAAATCGGTTTTCTTTTTTTTTGTAAAAAGTTTTTATTTTTCCATTTTTAGTTTTAACGCATTGTTAATAGCGCGACGCGTGAATGAAAAACAACATCATGATTAACACTAAATTCGTGTATTTACTTTAATAAATATGTAATCTGGAATTTTCTCGAGTCCGTCTGGGAAATTATAATTCCTGTCACTACACTAAATCCATCCTCCGCCCCGCCACTGACCCAATCCCTCAACCCCCCCGATCACTCAACCTCATAGTGTATCAACCCCTGATCCATGTACCCTTCGGCCCTAACCAGCCGCCCTTCAACCACCATTACCCGACCCCTTAATCCCCGACCCCTTAACTCCTAACCCTAACCCCCGATCAGTAGCCTTACCAGCTTACCAAGAGTTTGACATTGATTCATTCGCTAGCGCGTGTGTGTAACTTACTTTCTTTGCATCTCGCTCGTACTGGCATATTAGTGCGAGCGAGGTGCATAAAAAGTAAGTTACGAAGACGTTAGCGTCGCTAACTTAGCGAATATGTCAATGTCAAACTCGTGGTAAGGCTACACTTGCACTACGTCAAATTGGCGGTGTTCGGAAGCAAATGCTCGAGTTACTTTAGAAAACACCGAGATCACTTTACACGTGCCTTTAAAAACTGAGGAGTTCCCTCAATTCCTCATGGATTCCATCATCAGACCAGAACCAAAAATAATACGGAAACACCTTGGAGGCAACTCCTTCCAAACAAAATAATTGGCCAAGCACGAAGTCAAGACTACGGTGTTCAGAGCACCGTACGACACATCCCTAGGTGGTTTTAAGTTTGGATACTAATACTAATTTATCCCATAAGTACATTTTATTGACTAGGAAATAAGAAGGTAATGTCTGGGAGCTCTGGGACCTTGGAGTTTGGACTTTTATTAAAGTCCTCTGGGCTAGGTATAGGTAATGTAGAAGTTACAAAGCTTCTACCTTAGATATATTTTTTAGAGATTAAAGATTTTATTTACCACCTTGTCGGGTTGATTGTATATCCATACCAAATTACAGCTTTCTAACACTAACAATCAACCTCATCTTGGTAGTGAAAACAGGAAAAATCGTAAGTCCCATTTCGGCCAACCGAAATCAAGAACGTTTATATAATATAGGCCTAATACCGTTTATCTAAAACGTTTGGTGAAGGCACATTTCTAGTAGAAACAAATTATTATGAATTTCTCTGTAATTTGTACAAACCATTTCGTAAACTGACATTCCGCTAAACTGTTGTTTTTACATCTTACTAGCATCCATAACATATTGAAGTATGATATTCTTCCACTTGTCTGAACATTTTCATTATTATTGATTCTTTTTTTGTGAGAATGGCTTTTTCTGCCACGGCACTTTGCCAATTATTGATTTTTTCAAACACCAAAATAGTTGACAATTTAATATACGTCAGAGTTGACAGGCAACTTCGAGCATGAAAAACTAAATCCGTCAAAAATACTGGGTATACATACAACCTCATAATCTTTGATATAGTCGCAATTGTTGTATTTTAAACTTGTAGACTGGGCAGGCACGACTCAAAAAGGAATAATATTACAATTAAGTCTGTGATTCGGCATTTCTCGGTTTTTGACGTTAGGCTTGTTTCTGACTCAAAATATAATTAACGTTACCGGACAATTTTGGACTTATTGTACATCAGTTTTTAAAAGCAAAAATATTTTAGTAGAACTGGAATTCATGAGTACCAAATCTTAACTGACATTTTTGTCACTCAAACAAATTTGATCAAGATCGGCTTACTTTATATTTTGTCAACTTTACCTTTGTTTCCAAAAACTGTGAATTGTGAATTTTAATTTTTTTTTCGTCACAGAACAGTATCTAGTTGCTGCTCTCACCAATCGGTTCAAACATATATAGTAACAGCACCAGTCATGGGACATTTAAGAGGGAATTTGGAGTATTTGTGATATTTCCCTAATACATGTAAATGGTCTACCGCTTAGCGTATTAAAAGATGAAAGTCCTATCCGTCTTTCATGTTTCAGGCGTGTTGTATCAAAGATACTGCGATGAGTTTCCATATACTTAACAAATTAAAACTATGCTTTTTTTCTCCAGTCATGGACACCAAAGCTCCAGTAATGGGACCCCCAGTAATGGGCACTGCTCTATCAGTATAAAATATTGAAATAGGTCATCAGATCTGGTCCATGTTATCATAATATTGCATTATCATCCGATTTGCATATTTAATTACGAATACAAAATTTCAACTCAATCGGAAATCGGAAAGTGGCTCAAACTCGGCTACCAAAATTTGACCCACACTAACTAACAGTTGGAAAAACGATATTAATTTATCCGAAGTCCGAGCATACCTCCTGGTTGACATAATTCGTAACTACATTTTACTTCTGTATTGTTTAAACATGATATGATGGCATGGCAAGCATCATTATGTAAATTGTCCCATTATAGGAGGTATGCAGTTTTACAGCTCCTATAATGGGATTGGGCCAAATACCACTATTTTTTTACTTCTGTGGAGTCACAACATAGTATGTTGTATACCTTATCTCATGGTCAATGCAATGAACAAAACACATTCTAGTTTTCATCAAGTATTAATTAATTAAAATTTAATAAATTAACTCACCTCTCTTAGCGAAGTTGTTAAGAATTCGTAGTGATATTTTTTTTCAGTGACACGACAACTTTTGGGTTGACGCCAATTTCTTAAAAAACAACCAAATTTAATAAAAATTCAAACTGAAACAGCTCTAGGACTCTTATTTATGATAATATACAGGCAGTGATTATAAACTACTTTTAGACACTTATTTTAGAGGATTTGTGGTTTTTTGTCCCATTACTGGTTCCACGCCCATTATAGGGTACACTACTATACATACTTTATACAATTAATACATAAATGTAATGGTACTAAATGAAAAGGAATAGGTGCTGTTTCGACGAATCAGCCGGCCTAGCCAAGGTTACAATCGCTATCGCTTCGACAACGAAAAGCATTATGTCTCTCTATCACTCTTCCATATTAGTGCGACAGTGACAGTTGCGTTTCGATCGCTACGGAGCGTAAGCGATCGGCATCTTGGCTACGCAGCCTGATACTCTCAGTAAAATCTATAGGTAGATGACGCCATAGCTGTTAATAAATATTGAATGACTTTATTATCTCTATTCGCTTTACTAACTCTATGTGCTCTAATGTGAAAAAAAAACACAACGACAGTGAAGAACGGAATTCTTAATTTAAATTTGAACTGATAAACTCCAATAATAAATATGATTCTTACTGAGCACACTGCGATAGTCCATTGGTTGGAAAGCCCGTTCGAAATTTAAACTTATTTGCTTTATAATAAGGTTGCATTTTGCAGATCTTTTACTCTCTCATACTTATAGTAGGCTATTCAGAAAACAAATGAAGTATCTCACATAAGTAAGTAAGTAGAATTAAACTTTGTATCAAAGACATAAGTCATAAATTTCAATGTCAAAGTTTTAAGTAAGGATCTTTCTAACTAAAACTACTTCTTAATATGAATGACCAGTGTAAGCATCAGTTAGCTAGCCCTAAGCAACCAAAGATCAGGCTGCAGTTTAAAAACTAATAAAGTTAGAGTTAACCTGATAATTTTCCCGCCGTCTCCATACTCGTTTTAGTTGGATATTGACTGGTCAGCTGCCTGTTAGCTATAGTTTTCCCGAAAATCGCCAGGACAGAGGTGAAAATTTTTGTATGGAAACTTGCAACTTTAAATGCATTTTTTATCGAAACTATTGCATTCTAAAATGAAGTCAAAATCAGTCCATCGACTCAATTTTTTGCAAGCTTTCTAATGGTACCTCACACGATTCTTACAATTGAAAATAAATTTCAGCCTACCCCTCTTAACCCCTAAATTTCCCCCTAAAATCAGAAATAAGCAGTTTCGACTTATTCACAGTGTTAGTGATGGTACTTGCCATAACTATTCCAAATTTCAGGTATTTACATCAAACGGTCTTTGAGAAAAACGCATTTAACCGATTTGCAAGACCGAAGTGATCCCATAAGAGCACCGTGAACAAAGTTTTGTACGGTGCTCTAAAAAGAATTACTCAAATCGGATCACTGGTGCCGGAGTAATCGCTGAACATACTACATTTAATAAATCATCATCATTATCATCAAAACAATCATCATCATCAGGTCTACTTCATCAAAGTGGTGGTTTTCGGGAGAAAATGCTCGAGTTGCTTAAGAAAATACCCAAATCACCATGCATGTGCCTTTAAAAATTGAGGAGTTCCCTCAATTTCTCATGGATCCCATCATCAGAACAGAACCAAATTAAAATGGGACCAACTCGGAGGTAGCTCCTTTCAAACAAAAAAAGAATTACTCAAATCGGACTACGGATGTCGGAGTAATCGGTGAACGTACATAGAAAAAAAAAAAATAGCCACAACCGAATACAGAACCTCCTCCTTCTATGAAATGGAAGTCGGTTAAAAAAGGCAAATCAATTCCAGCTTACATACGAATACTTTTCACGCACCGCCACTACTGCATCAAGTCCTGTATGTTTATATTAAGCTTACTCGTAATTTAGGATATACAGTGTGTTTTCTGTAACAAGAGCAATAAATTATACTGTAGGCTGTACTCCTCAAACTGACCAACTCATGATTTGATTTTTATTACACTTTAAAGTTTATTCTAAGACGCAATGTATTGCAAATTTTGTTAGGTTAAAAGCGTGACAAGTAACGTCAAAGACACTGATGTCAGCGTACATTGAAGGCAATATTTACTTTGTATGAAAAAGAGGAAGTCTAAAAGATTCATAATATTTAAAAGTTGATGAACAAATGTTGGTCAGTTTGGCCGTAAGTAGGTACTTCTCCTGAATTGTTATTGAACTGTAGTTCAACCTACTGAAAACTGTTATAGCTAAGTATTTTTGTCGTTATGTCCTCAGTGGCGGATTTCCCATAAGGCACAGTAGGCCCGGGCCTAGGGCGGCGAGATATTAGGGGCGGCAAATTGTGACAAAAAATTCGCTGATGATAACAAAAACTAACTCAAAAGTAGGCCAGGCAACGAATTCTCAAAAAAATGTACCTATAGAGGGAAATGCTTGAAACACAATTTTTGACTTTGTACCTAACTTTATTTGGGCTATCTAGGAGGTGAACATATCAAAAGTCCCCGGCCGTAGCCCTTGAGCCGGGGGAAGAGAGAGGTTTGAAGGTCACATTTTTCAGTTTTTCGCTTATATCTCGGAAACTATGCGGTCTAACGACATGATCATTATACAAAGTGAAAGTTGGTTAAATTTGCTATAAGCTACAATTTATACGATATCTGGAGGGCTCTCCACACTTGTGCGGGAATCGCGGCGCGAAGCCGCGAACGCGACTATGGCATCGATTTCGCATATTATTGACGTCTTCGCGCCTTGTTCCCCGTTTATAGGGTTCCGTACCTCAAAAGGAAAAAACGGAACCTTTATACTCGTGCATCTGGCTGTCCGTTTGTCACAGCCTATTTTCTCCGAAACTGCTGGACCAATTAAGATGAAATTTGGCACACATATGTAAGTTTGTGACCCAAAGATGGACGTGTAACGTAAATAAATGAATTTTAAATATGGAGGCCATTTTTCGGGGGTAAATAAGAAAATTTCAAAATAAAGTTTTTCAAACTATATCGTGTAAGAAGAGCTCATTGTGTAAGAATCTCAAATATATTTTTTTTGTAATTTTAGGATAAATAGTTTAGCATTAGCAGTTATTCAAGAAAATAGGCAAAAAAATTTTTTTTTTCTTATGTTTCTTTTTTAGATTATTTGAATGTTTTTGTAGGTACATAAAAGTCAATGTTATTGGTAAAACTGTCACTTAAAATGAATAAGTATTTGCTTATTTTTTTTCGTAAAACCTATGTTCCTATGATCATGTCACAAGGACGTATAGTTTCTGAGATATAATAATAATAAGCGAAAAACCGAAAAATGTGACCTTCAAACCAAACCCCCCTACTTTTGATATGTTCACCACCTAACGAGTCCAAAAACGATACTAAGTAAAAAATGTGTCCCAAGCATTTCCCTCTATAATATACAGTGCCAGCCACTTGAATAGCCTCACTCACCAAAATTAATATTTCTCATAGTAATATAAAAAGGAGATAGAGTCTGGCTACTGAAATTTTACCTAAATTATTGGCGGGAAATTCAAAAAATCTTGGGCTGGTCACACTTTGTGTAGTAGGAATTATAGTTTTGATACTAGACAATATCTTTGATATTCTGTGCACAAATAAGGTACCTAACGCTACGTCTTACGTAGGCGAACAACGCGCGAACGCGGCGCGGCGCGGCGCGGCGAAATCAATCCTTTGATGCCCATAGAAGTGTCCTACGTAAGCGATCTCGTTGCGAACGCGGTGCGGCGCGATTTGCACGCGAATGTCAGGCGGCGCGGCGCGGCGCGGCGCGGCGGCGGCCGCTTTCGCCGCGCCGCGCCGCGCCGCGTTCGCGCGTTGTTCGCCTACGTAAGACGTAGCGTTAGGAAATAAGCTAAATAAACGTTTAAGTGCACTCAAAGTCAGCTCACATAATTTCTACCACTATTTAAAGTACAGTCAACGACAAACACACATGTTTACGTTCCAATATTTAGATTTTATAGATATTTTTCAGAACTTTTAATTTATCCGTTTCTTTATACACTTGTCCTATTTATGAGATTCAGGCATTAATAAATTCACGTACTTAATCAAAGTAATCGGCAAATGTTAGAACTAGTACTTAAAGTATCAAAATATTTATAGAGCACCAACCTCGTATTTTGTTTACATTTGGTTAGAAGTTGTAAACATTGCACTTTTTCATTATACAACGCTACACGTCGACTTCGCACATTGTCGTAATTATTTACGAGCTTAAATAATAGTTTGTGAACCTCACTCAGCATAGAAATTATTAATATTATTTAAAATAAACCCCATAAAAACCGCAAACAATTTGAATGAATGACATAAATCGACAACTGACTTTTAGCTTTTTTTCAAATCATAGACAATTGGTGATACAACAACGAAATATCTGTCAACAATTTTTGGCTAGCCAGACTCTATACATTAAACATTAAATATGAAATAAAACAAGAAGCCTTGTAATAGTAAATAAAATATTTATTGTTATCTAATCAAAGTTTTAAGAAATAACGTCAAACAAATAATTGGCCCTTCCACTTGAATAGCCTCACATGCTAAAGGATACTTTTTAGTTATTAAAACTCTTTCGTTTATTATTTTGTATACCTTCCATTAGACCTTATTAATTCGAAAATGTGATTAGGTAGTGATTCATATAAAGAATGTATGTAATTAACGTCCACAGAATCCCAAAAAGTGTAAATATCTTGAATCAGTTCTTCTTTATTACTAAACTGTCTTCCGTTGTAATAAACTTGCCGAGACAGCCAACCCCAGGCATTCTCCATGATGTTCAGATCAGGAGACAAGGATGGCCAATCTAGAACTTCAATCTGGTTTTCTTCAAACGACTTTGTAACTATGGCTGACGTGTGTATGGGAGCATTATCATGCTGAAAAAAAAATTTTTTTCTACTTATTACTTTTCTGATCTTACTTTTTGTTTCTTTTAATAAATTTAAATACTTTTCAGCATTTAGTCTTCCATCTACCATAATTAAATCAACAGTACCATAGTAAGAAATTGCTCCCCAAACCATCACCGATCCGAGAGTTGAGTGATGACGTGATAGTACTTTCGGATCTTTCCTTAGGTCATGAAAATAATATTTAAATCCATCTGGACCATCTAGATTAAACTTTTTCTCATCACTAAAAATCACATTTCGCCACTCGGTTTTCCAGCATATGTATTTTTTGGCAAAAGACAGTCGATCCGCCACATGTTGTTCGCGCAAAGGAGGTTTACTCATGATTTTTTTCGTTTGAGGTGGGATGATGTTCTAATAATTCGTGGAACTGTAGAGAGAGATATTCTAGTATTTATTTCACTAGCTATCTGCCTGGCGGTCTTGGTGGAATTTGAAGCAGAGCGTAAAATAAGTCGACGTTCACGATCCATAGTGGCAAATTTTATGCGTCCTTTATACTGGTGGCCGTAATTTTCCTTATTTTTAACATAATTATTAATTACTTTAGGGCTGCGACCTATTTTTTTAGCTATCTCACGATGGGATAATTTATGAGTTAAATAAAAATTAACCTTTTCAATTTCTAAACTTGTAAGTTTTTGCCACGTCCTATAGTCACAAAAACATTGTGTTTATCGCGTTACTGCAGGTACTTAATAGAATGCCTTCTGTATTATCTAATCATAATAAAATAAATTTGAAAGCGAAACAGAATGCATATACATACAATCAAAAAAATATTTTTCATAATCGGTCCAGTAATGACGGAGATATGGAGTAACAAACATAAAAAAAAAAAATAAAAAAAATAAAAAAAAAAAAAAATAAAAAAAAAAATAAAAATAAAAAAAAAACATACAACCGAATTGATAACCTCCTCCTTTGGGATTTGGAAGTCGGTTAAAAAAGAGAGCATTTGATCATATAAATATAACCTATAATATTTCACGTATTGTCATTGACATGAAGTCGGTATTATATTTTATGTTTGAGAATGCGACCTCAGCTGTGTTACAAATTATGTATATTTATTATTTATTATTTTATTTGATACACTAGCAGCTCTTAGAGCTGATGCGTGTATATCGAAGCACTTGTATTTTATTTTGCACTTTTTAAAGTTCTAAAATGTGTATCCAGTCTATTTTTGAAAGTGTTGACCGACGGTGCACTAACAACAGTATCTGGTAGAGAGTTCCACACATTTACCACACGATTCGGCAAGAAGTGTTTTCTAGGGTTACTAGCACACGGATGTTTGACAAGTTTTTTAGAGTGTCCTCTCAACCTTACATTCTGACTTGATGTGTATAGGTCTTTAATATTTGGAACATTGTAGTGACCGGACAAGATTTTGTAAGTCTCAATAAGATCGCCTCGCTTCCTTCTGTCCTCCAATGTTGTAAGACCTAATTCTTGAAGCCGTTCTTCATATGGTTTGTCTTTCAATGAAGCAACCATTTTAGTTGCTCTTCGCATACTATATTGTTACGGAGAAAAGCTGATGTGATGTAGGTATAATAATAAGGTATTTTCCGACCTATTATTCTAAAATTATTAATAGCTGAAGTTAAAAGTACAATATATGATAGTTTTTAAATTTGGTTTCGATATAGGTACATGCTTAGTTTATAGTTAGGACATACAGTGGCAGATTTGCAGTCTTTGCCGCCCTAGGCCCCAAGCCTTGTAGCCGCCCCTTTCTCAGCATCAGCACCCATCATATTGACTACATTTAAATCAGGCAACGAAAAGATACAGTGCCAACCACTTAAATAGCCTCACCTATATATTGTGAGTATTATAATTATACGTGATAATTTTTATCAATATATCTTAAATTTGAATTGTACGCCCTGACGTTTATCGAGCGACACATTCACAAGTCCGAACTTGTCTGCGCGCGAAACGTCGTGGACGCAAGAGCTAATACGGGTCGTCCACATGAATAGCCTCAGTGTAACATAATTGTCCAAACCGTGCATTTCTGTTTCGCTTTCAAATTTATTTTATTATGATTAGATAATACAGAAGGCATTCTATTAAGTACCTGCAGTAACGCGATAAACACAATGTTTTTGTGACTATAGGACGTGGCAAAAACTTACAAGTTTAGAAATTGAAAAGGTTAATTTTTATTTAACTCATAAATTATCCCATCGTGAGATAGCTAAAAAAATAGGTCGCAGCCCTAAAGTAATTAATAATTATGTTAAAAATAAGGAAAATTACGGCCACCAGTATAAAGGACGCATAAAATTTGCCACTATGGATCGTGAACGTCGACTTATTTTACGCTCTGCTTCAAATTCCACCAAGACCGCCAGGCAGATAGCTAGTGAAATAAATACTAGAATATCTCTCTCTACAGTTCCACGAATTATTAGAACATCATCCCACCTCAAACGAAAAAAATCATGAGTAAACCTCCTTTGCGCGAACAACATGTGGCGGATCGACTGTCTTTTGCCAAAAAATACATATGCTGGAAAACCGAGTGGCGAAATGTGATTTTTAGTGATGAGAAAAAGTTTAATCTAGATGGTCCAGATGGATTTAAATATTATTTTCATGACCTAAGGAAAGATCCGAAAGTACTATCACGTCATCACTCAACTCTCGGATCGGTGATGGTTTGGGGAGCAATTTCTTACTATGGTACTGTTGATTTAATTATGGTAGATGGAAGACTAAATGCTGAAAAGTATTTAAATTTATTAAAAGAAACAAAAAGTAAGATCAGAAAAGTAATAAGTAGAAAAAAATTTTTTTTTCAGCATGATAATGCTCCCATACACACGTCAGCCATAGTTACAAAGTCGTTTGAAGAAAACCAGATTGAAGTTCTAGATTGGCCATCCTTGTCTCCTGATCTGAACATCATGGAGAATGCCTGGGGTTGGCTGTCTCGGCAAGTTTATTACAACGGAAGACAGTTTAGTAATAAAGAAGAACTGATTCAAGATATTTACACTTTTTGGGATTCTGTGGACGTTAATTACATACATTCTTTATATGAATCACTACCTAATCACATTTTCGAATTAATAAGGTCTAATGGAAGGTATACAAAATAATAAACGAAAGAGTTTTAATAACTAAAAAGTATCCTTTAGCATGTGAGGCTATTCAAGTGGAAGGGCCAATTATTTGTTTGACGTTATTTCTTAAAACTTTGATTAGATAACAATAAATATTTTATTTACTATTACAAGGCTTCTTGTTTTATTTCATATTTAATGTTTAATGTATATCTCCTTTTTATATTACTATGAGAAATATTAATTTTGGTGAGTGAGGCTATTCAAGTGGCTGGCACTGTATATTATAGAGGGAAATGCTTGGGACACATTTTTTACTTAGTATCGTTTTTGGACTCGTTAGGTGGTGAACATATCAAAAGTAGGGGGGTTTGGTTTGAAGGTCACATTTTTCGGTTTTTCGCTTATTATTATTATATCTCAGAAACTATACGTCCTTGTGACATGATCATAGGAACATAGGTTTTACGAAAAAAAATAAGCAAATACTTATTCATTTTAAGTGACAGTTTTACCAATAACATTGACTTTTATGTACCTACAAAAACATTCAAATAATCTAAAAAAGAAACATAAGAAAAAAAAATTTTTTTTGCCTATTTTCTTGAATAACTGCTAATGCTAAACTATTTATCCTAAAATTACAAAAAAAATATATTTGAGATTCTTACACAATGAGCTCTTCTTACACGATATAGTTTGAAAAACTTTATTTTGAAATTTTCTTATTTACCCCCGAAAAATGGCCTCCATATTTAAAATTCATTTATTTACGTTACACGTCCATCTTTGGGTCACAAACTTACATATGTGTGCCAAATTTCATCTTAATTGGTCCAGCAGTTTCGGAGAAAATAGGCTGTGACAAACGGACAGCCAGATGCACGAGTATAAAGGTTCCGTTTTTTCCTTTTGAGGTACGGAACCCTATAAACGGGGAACAAGGCGCGAAGACGTCAATAATATGCGAAATCGATGCCATAGTCGCGTTCGCGGCTTCGCGCCGCGATTCCCGCACAAGTGTGGAGAGCCCTCCAGATATCGTATAAATTGTAGCTTATAGCAAATTTAACCAACTTTCACTTTGTATAATGATCATGTCGTTAGACCGCATAGTTTCCGAGATATAAGCGAAAAACTGAAAAATGTGACCTTCAAACCTCTCTCTTCCCCCGGCTCAAGGGCTACGGCCGGGGACTTTTGATATGTTCACCTCCTAGATAGCCCAAATAAAGTTAGGTACAAAGTCAAAAATTGTGTTTCAAGCATTTCCCTCTATAGGTACCTTTTTTTGAGAATTCGTTGCCTGGCCTACTTTTGAGTTAGTTTTTGTTATCATCAGCGAATTTTTTGTCACAATTTGCCGCCCCTAATATCTCGCCGCCCTAGGCCCGGGCCTACTGTGCCTTATGGGAAATCCGCCACTGAGGACATAACGACAAAAATACTTAGCTATAACAGTTTTCAGTAGGTTGAACTACAGTTCAATAACAATTCAGGAGAAGTACCTACTTACGGCCAAACTGACCAACATTTGTTCATCAACTTTTAAATATTATGAATCTTTTAGACTTCCTCTTTTTCATACAAAGTAAATATTGCCTTCAATGTACGCTGACATCAGTGTCTTTGACGTTACTTGTCACGCTTTTAACCTAACAAAATTTGCAATACATTGCGTCTTAGAATAAACTTTAAAGTGTAATAAAAATCAAATCATGAGTTGGTCAGTTTGAGGAGTACAGCCTACAGTATAATTTATTGCTCTTGTTACAGAAAACACACTGTATATCCTAAATTACGAGTAAGCTTAATATAAACATACAGGACTTGATGCAGTAGTGGCGGTGCGTGAAAAGTATTCGTATGTAAGCTGGAATTTATTTGCCTTTTTTAACCGACTTCCATTTCATAGAAGGAGGAGGTTCTGTATTCGGTTGTGGCTATTTTTTTTTTTTCTATGTACGTTCACCGATTACTCCGACATCCGTAGTCCGATTTGAGTAATTCTTTTTTTGTTTGAAAGGAGCTACCTCCGAGTTGGTCCCATTTTAATTTGGTTCTGTTCTGATGATGGGATCCATGAGAAATTGAGGGAACTCCTCAATTTTTAAAGGCACATGCATGGTGATTTGGGTATTTTCTTAAGCAACTCGAGCATTTTCTCCCGAAAACCACCACTTTGATGAAGTAGACCTGATGATGATGATTGTTTTGATGATAATGATGATGATTTATTAAATGTAGTATGTTCAGCGATTACTCCGGCACCAGTGATCCGATTTGAGTAATTCTTTTTTTGTTTGGAAGGAGTTGCCTCCAAGGTGTTTCCGTATTATTTTTGGTTCTGGTCTGATGATGGAATCCATGAGGAATTGAGGGAACTCCTCAGTTTTTAAAGGCACGTGTAAAGTGATCTCGGTGTTTTCTAAAGTAACTCGAGCATTTGCTTCCGAACACCGCCAATTTGACGTAGTGCAAGTGTAGCCTTACCACGAGTTTGACATTGACATATTCGCTAAGTTAGCGACGCTAACGTCTTCGTAACTTACTTTTTATGCACCTCGCTCGCACTAATATGCCAGTACGAGCGAGATGCAAAGAAAGTAAGTTACACACACGCGCTAGCGAATGAATCAATGTCAAACTCTTGGTAAGCTGGTAAGGCTACTGATCGGGGGTTAGGGTTAGGAGTTAAGGGGTCGGGGATTAAGGGGTCGGGTAATGGTGGTTGAAGGGCGGCTGGTTAGGGCCGAAGGGTACATGGATCAGGGGTTGATACACTATGAGGTTGAGTGATCGGGGGGGTTGAGGGATTGGGTCAGTGGCGGGGCGGAGGATGGATTTAGTGTAGTGACAGGAATTATAATTTCCCAGACGGACTCGAGAAAATTCCAGATTACATATTTATTAAAGTAAATACACGAATTTAGTGTTAATCATGATGTTGTTTTTCATTCACGCGTCGCGCTATTAACAATGCGTTAAAACTAAAAATGGAAAAATAAAAACTTTTTACAAAAAAAAAGAAAACCGATTTCAAAAAGGATGAAATAAAATATTATCCTTTTTAAGTCTATGCGTTACCAACTGATATGTTTGAAGTCGGTGCCAAGCCAAGTAGTAAAGAATACCCGTCAAAAATAATCAGCTTTATGACTATAAATCCCATTAGCAGTGTACCATTAGAACTATTATAAATGTGTAAGTAATTCTGTCTGCCTCTTTGTCGCCTTTTTATGGCTAAACAATTGAACCGCTTTAGGTGAAATTTGGCAAGAACGTAAATTCTTTGAATTGTTTTATATTTTGAAATGTAGTCCTCTGAATAAGGGACGGGAAATAACTTCAGTTCCAATCCCACGCTTGCGTGCCGACAAACATACGGTACGGACTGTGCCAAGAAGATCGATCGTGATCGTGTGTTCTGAGGTGTGTTCTAAGGTACAGTCGACGTCAAAGAAAGGTATTATACACTTTTGCACCTTACTCCTTTGTAATAACACGAGAAGTGTAAACATATTTTTAACGTCGACTGTACCTACAGAAAGTACGTTCATGGTAAGGCAATCCAACGTACATCCTTATCGAATCGCACTAAAATAATGGTATGCTTCAAAAGTTGGCTTGGCACCGACTTCAAACATATCAGTTGGTAACGCATAGACTTAAAAAGGATAATATTTTATTTCATCCTTTTTGAAGTCGGTTTTCTTTTTTTTTGTAAAAAGTTTTTATTCTTTTCTACATTTAACATGTAAGAAATAGTCCTTGAAAAATTAAACAAGACGCTTCGCCACTTAGGCGTGGAGCTATGCAAAACTGTGTAATGATGAAATGGGAATAGGTAGATATAATATTTATAGGTATACTTAACTTAATAAAATAATTAAGTATTCACAGCGCGTTGATATGATGTAATTAAGCATATACTCGTATTCGTGAACTATTATATAAATTGATTTTAAACAACCCATTAGTGGTTTATGAATAAAGATGAACTTACCGTTTATAATATTTCCATTTAGTATACAAGTTAGTAAGCTTGTGGTATATTTTTGCGATTAATCTGATTTCATGATTTCGTAAAAATAGATTGATCGAGTTCTCACATAAATTAAAATTGTTTTTCCAAACAAGTCGGAAATCCGTTAAGAACCGCAAAAGCTTCTTAATAAATTTGCCACAGTTACTAATGCCTTAAGATTAGCTAAATAGTACCTATCATAGTTTACTTGATTGGTATTAAAAAAAAACCGCTAGTCGGTATATCGTACTTGTACCTAATTTTAGGCAGATTCGTAAAGACGTGATTATGATTCACAAAACAGCTCGAAATACGTCGTGTGATATAAAATAATTATTGACCAATTTAAGCTTTCAGGTAAGGTAGGTACGGAATTATATGTAAGAAGTTATTTAAACAATTTGTGTCAATATAACACATATAACTAACCACAATGGCCAATTTTCTGCCCTTCATTAACGTAACATGTAACGAATTACCAGAGACGAGTTATTAATAATATTAATTTTATATCTTCAAGGTTTCTCCGAAATCATTGATTTTCGCTGAACATCAATGCCGAGGTCAAAACAGTAGCTCTTATATCATTGGCTTTCGTTTGATTCATACCGACCGCGACACCGTGTAAGAACAATGATAACCATAACTTACTTACCTACTCATAAATAGTTACTACCAATGTTTCCCGGGTATGGGATGATTGGTGATTGGTACACCTGATATTATGACAGGCGTAATCAAACCAAACCAACACGTACTTAGATAAATTTTCGAATTCAATGAAGTATAAGGCTACGGTCTGCTTGAGACAGGAACGGCGAGGCGATACTTTGGTCCTGAGGGCCTACCGCGAACAACGTTCGACATGTTGCCTCCCTGTCACACTTATATACGAATTTACAAATGCGACAGAGAGACAACACAACACGTCGAACGTGGTTCATGGTAGGACCTCTGGTCCCGCCGTCCGTAACCTTGGGAACACTCAGAGACTTCATCTGCCAGGGTGTTGTCAGACGGGAGTGAATGTCTGGATTAAATTGTATTGGACAGTCCTCATTTCATTATTGACGTGTCTTTGGTAAACGGTGGTTGGCATAACGATGATAGAGTACTTTTAGGCGTCGTCTGACGGCCGTGAGAAGTTCACGTGTTAATTTAATAACAAAGCGGGCCTGTAGCAAACGTTCCAGTTAAATACGCACGAGTTTCCCAACGGCTTGTTAGTGAGTTATTATTAATTTATTGGTACGAGGAATTTGCACGTGGGTTTCAGATTCTGAGTAAAATGTCTGGCGGTTTAAGGAAACTTTGATAAGAATAATAAGTGCAAATAACCCGTTAATAGGCGTAAAAAGCGGGTCATATAATACCTATCTATATTTTATTTTGTTAGTCTTGATATCCTTTTTAATTTGAAAGTTTTTGAACATTTAGATAGAATTTATGATCAGAGCGCTATGAAGCAGATCATATAAATCAGCATAAAAATTGTTTATTTAGGTAGGAATACTGTATTGATTCTCGAATGTTACTGAAATTTATTTACATTGATGTACAGTCGCCATCAGATATATCAGAGCTGCCAAGGTGCTTACATATATCTGAACACGCCTCTATTGTATGTATGTATGTATGTCACTTTATTGCACATAAACAGGTTTACATAAAATGGACAAAAACAAAACAAAAATAAAAATGTTATGTACAAAGGTCTATTGTCAAGGCGCTAGAGTGCGTGTTCAGATATTTTTGAGCACCTTGGCAGCTCCGATATATCTGATGGCGACTGTATCTATGTGGTATAATTGATATAAATAGCTGGTATTAATCTAATGGTTAAAGCACCGAATAGTGGCATTGTGTTTTTTTCTCTTGCCTTGACACCAAAGCGGTACAAAAGAACAGTGAAGTATCACAAATTACAACGGTCGCAAATGTACATTTATTATGCATCTATTTTATTCGTGGCTATGGGACCCATGTCTTTATTATCTTCAAGAAAAAATGGGGCTCTCCAACTACTCTTATCTGATTGAGAAATGTATGAACGAGGATGACATGAAAATGTTTCAAATCGCTAGTCATTGTGATACCTACGTTTTGAGTCTGAATTGTCATTGTCATCCAAGAAACTTTAATATTATGCTTAGGTAATTGCTGAGCATAAAAAATCTAGTAGCATAAAAAATCTCGTACAAAATCAGAAAGATGTTTAACCAGTTTAAACAATAATTTTATTGTTCTTTTCGGAAACTGTATACTTTATTGAAGTGAATGAGGTGTGCAATAGTGCATCCAATTATTAAGGTGGCCACTGACGAGCCCTCCAGCAGTCCAAATAGCGTAGCTGCAATCCAAAATCGGTCCGTGAATGTCAAAAACGTACAATGTTTAATCCATTGTAACGGCATCCATTTGGAAGGGTCGTTAGTGGCCTGCTTTAGGTACTGTAAATGAAATATTCTTATTCAGGCAGTTCTTGCGCATCTACCACAAAGTAAACACACAATCCGATACACATACGATACATGCATAATGCGCAGGGCACTCTCCGTTCACTTGGAGCGCAACCAATCCGCTTTCCACAACCTGCATCGTCCATAATGTACACACACGTGACACACAGTTTAGGCTCCTCTCGCTCTAATGGCTTTGGGTAGGCGTAGGCGTTGCAACTGAATCCTAAAGGGACACTATTCGAGATTTTTTGTAAGCTTGTAACATTAGTAAATCTTTTTATGGCTTGAAACTGTGCAATTAATATGGTAGAGGCATAATGGCCATTTGGCAGAATTATTAAAGCAACAAGGGTTTGCTTTTAAAATCCGTGTAGCTAAGTAATGTATGAAAACACACTTTTTGTTTGTATCTATTGTCCCGATGCATTTTAACGCAACTTTGCCGTTTTTTACTACTTGTTGGCAAAATGAGATTTCATTGTAGACCGATATGACATGCAGACCAACGAACTCCTCAATATAATGACACTTAACAACATAAGCATGTCCATGTCAACACATCATTTTTGGTCACGACACTAATACGTAGTTATGCATGATTATTTCCGCCAAACGCTGGACAAATTGTTTGGATTGTTGTGATAACGTTTGAAAGGCTTCGTGTGCGTGGAATATGAATTATCATTTCAGACATTTTAGACGAAACGCACAAGTATGAACATTTTGACATACTTACGTTTTAGTAACAGAGATCTGCGTGTTGTATTTTTACTACAATAAAATAAGATTAAAATCTTCTCCTGTATGTGTATTTGTCAAGTGTATGTGTAAGAAAGGGCCTATTACTACATCTTATAAAACAAAGTCCCCCGCGGCGTCTGTCTGTTTATGTGTATGTATGTTCGCGATGAACTCAAAAAACTACTGAACGGATTTTCATGCGGTTTTCACTTATCCATAGAGTGATTGACGAAGGTTGAGGTGTGTAACTTGTTAAGGATTACTCGTGCGACGCTGGGGCGGATCGCTAGTGATAACTAATCTTAATCCACCGTAGCATATGGACGGTTATAACTAGATACACTGCCGTATTCGAACTTCAAGATATTCACAAAAGACGTCACGTACTAGATCCATTCTAGATACGTTATAGTTTAGTTATCAACTAGTTCTCTTTTGCAGCGCAATTCCGGCAACCAATGTCACTTTTACGTTAGATAGAGTAAGATATCTATTAGATGTGAATTGGATCTCTAAGTCATATCCCGTGGATATCGTTCAAGTGTATCTCCAGAATCGCGCAAATGTCAAATTTGACAGGTTAGATCTTAAACATATCGTTATCGTATCTTGGTGATGTCTAAAAGATGTCTAATAAATGTCTATTTCAAAATTCGAATCGGGTCCGCAAAGTAAGCATTTTCTGTGTAGACAGCAGCAGGTCCGTCGCCATCAGCATAGTGCAATTCAGTCCATACTGTCCAAATACTTAGATTATTACATATGTGATGTTTTCAAGCAAAAGTTACCACATTTTCGCTTACCATAAGATCGAAATTTGCTCGTATCTTTATGCTAATAACCTGTCAGAGCGTCATTATGGAAAGCGACAATGTGGTACATCTTGCTTGAAAACAACACATATAATCCAGTAATCCCATAATCCAGTGTATTTCATTGATGCTCTGAAGTGATGTTTATTATACAGAGGTCTTTTGCAATCAGGGATATACCTAATACCTAAATGTCATGTCAAATACCTATGTTATTTGTAAATAGTTACTGGTTTGCCATGCAGATCTCTAAGTGATATCACCATGTATAAAAGTCAAGTAGGTACTTTATTCTCATTAAAATAGAGTTGCATTTAAGATGTTTTCGGAACAAGACGTCGTGACTACACAACATGTCTTGCTCTTAGGTTAGTATAGTTAATTAATGATAGCACCTTGCGAACTTTACCACAGTAAAATTGATGCAGATACCTAGAAATCTCTAAATAATATACCTAATTTCTGTAAAATAAAATATATAAGTGAACAACACCTATGCATGAAACACGTATACGTACGTACAAAAAAAAAAAACGTAAAATATTGACGTATGTTACAATATTATTATACCTACATTATCGTTGCTTTTCGGTGAAGGAAAACATCGTAAGGAAACCTGCATACATCCGCGAATAAATTCAAAGGTGTATGTGAAATCCCCAATCTGCATTGGGCCAGCGTGGGGACTATAGCCCAAGCCCTCTTGCGAGTGAGAGGAGGCCTGCGCCCAGCAGTGGGACATAACTATATAGGCTGAATTATTATTATTTATCGTTAACTATATCGGTGTGAAATGAAGGTTGACATTCCATTGTTAATATTAATACACAAAAGAAGGAAAAAATGTAATATGAGTTTAGGTCAATTGCGCAAAAAAATATTTTTTTTTGTTTTATTTTTTCAATTTTTTGAATGTATTTGTACATAAAAAATAAATGTTATTGGTAAACTTGTCACTTAAAATTGATTTTTACATTTTTTTCCGTAAAACCTACTTTTTGGAAAGTGTTACTTGTCATTTATTGACATCTATCAATAAGGATATTTAGACTACTACCTGTATTCGGATTTCGAGATAATCACAAGATCTAGAGACGATCTAGAGATCAACTAGATCTACATTAGATATCGCCTAGATGTGACTTGGATATCTAAGTCATAACTAGTCGAAATCGTTCAAGAGGACCTCCAGAATCGCGGAAACGTCAAATTTGACATATCTATCTTACAAATGTCTTTAAATTATCCATATCGTAACTTGTTGAAGTCTAGTAGAAATCTAATTCATTTTCCGAATCGAGCCGTACGTCCCATAGCAGCAACATCACCACCAAAAAGGCCTTTTGCACTATGAAACAATAAACACTTGATTTTTTTTTTATTAATGTTATCTCTGAAACTAGGCGAATTTCAAAAAAGTTTATGGGACATTTTTGTCTCTAAATATGATCAGGAATACGCTGTTAAAATTATTCGGTTTCCTCATGTTACACCGTGTATAATATGTACCTATAATTATATAAATTATAAAAAAGCTATTATTAATATATACCTTTGTTCCAATACCAACGATAGGTAAACAAAGTTGATTTAGCGCATTTGTTAATATATGTATAAATATTAACAAACGCGAGTGGATAAATAACTGAATAATAAATACAGAGTATTTGTATTGTTCATAGGTATGCCATCGCTTGACAGCTTGATGAATTGACTTTTCGGGTTGTCGATAAATGATTCCGTTGAATAATTTTCAACCTTCGGCCTGTATTAATCTCCTTTATTGACTAATGTATATACTCGTAAATTATCATTTCTTACAGACAAGTACGGCTACCATCAGTGCATCTCGCTTTCTATGCATCTCGCTCGTACTCGCATATTAGTGCAAGCGAGATGTATAGAAAGTAATTTACGTAGACGCGAGCGTATCTGTCAATGTCAAAACTGGTGGTAGCCGTAAAGTGCTAGGAAGTACGCTGAACTCAAAATTTATAGATTATTAGGGCGAAGAAACTAATTCGAGGAATTACTTATAATTAAGTACCTTTATAAAGGCCAGACGTCATATTTATTTATTTATTTTGTCTGTTTGACACCACAGGTACATATTTATGACTTACAATACTCATTACTATAAAAGTTGTTATTACTTTCCAAATATTTATTTCTTACTGAAATCAATCATGTGTTAAAATGATATAAAATATAATATCTATAACAAAACGTAAGAGTGACGTCAATTTTTAACCGACCTAAATCTCAAAGAAGGAGGTTATCAATTCGGTTGTATGTTTTTTTTTATTTTTTTATTTTTTTTATTTATTTTTTTATTTATTTTTATGTTTGTTACTCCATATCTCCGTCATTACTGGATCGATTTTGAAAATTCTTTTTTTGATTGAATGTATATGCATACAGATTGGTCCCGTTTTTGTCAAAACCCAGTTCTGATGATGGGATCCATGAGGAATCGAGGGAACTCCTCAAATCTTAAAGGCATACATATAGTGATTTTTGGGTTTTTATCAACAAATCAAGCATATACACCCAAAAAAGTGACATTTGATGAAGTGGAACTGCTGATGATGATCAGAACGGAACTCTTTAACGACGCATAGTTCACGGTTGGCGATTTGTCCTCTTCGTTATGTTTGTTAAGCAAGTTAAGTTTTTAAGCCACATTTTTGTCAAGCTCGAGTTCTGATGATGGGATCCATGAGGAATCATGGGAACTCCTCAAATCTTAAAGGCATGCGTATAGAGATTTTTGTATTTACATCAGAAAATCAAGCATTTTCATTAAAAACTGTTGCATTTGATGAAGTGGAACTGCTGATGATGATCAGAACAGAACTCTTCAACGACGCATAGTTCACGGTTGGCGATTTGTCCTCGTCGTTATGTTTGTTAAGCAAGTTAAGTTTTTAAGCCACATTTTTGTCAAGCTCGAGTTCTGATGATGGGATCCATGAGGAATCAAGGGAACTCCTCAAATCTTAAAGGCATGCGTATAGAGATTTTTGTATTTACATCAGAAAATCAAGCATTTTCATTAAAAACTGTTGCATTTGATGAAGTGGAACTGCTGATGATGATCAGAACAGAACTCTGAAACGACGCATAGTTCACGTTTGGCGATTTTTCCTTTTCGTTATGTTCGTTAAGCAAGTTAAGTTTTTAAGCCACATTTTTGTCAAGCTCGAGTTCTGATGATGGGATCCATAAGGAATCGAGGGAACTCCTCAAATATTAAAGGCATACGTATAGATTTTTTTGTATTTTCATCATAAAATCAAGCATTTACATTAAAAACTGTCGCATTTGATGAAGTGGAACGCTGATGATGACCAGAACAGAACTCTTCAATGACGCATGGTACACGTTTGGTGATTACGAATTTCGATTTTGACTTGGACTGGGACCCGGACTCGGACTCATACCCGGATCCGGTTCGGACCCGGACTTGGACTCGGATCCGGATTCGGACCCGGACTCGGAACCGGACTCGGACCCGGACTCAGATCCTGACTCGGACCCGGACCTTGACCCAGAAAACCACTATTGGTACCTTAACTAAATAAACAACTATGATTACCTACCATAAAATTAATGTAGGTATAAAGTACGATGATGCCAATCTTACTAGCCCCTCCCGCTTAAACCCCCGTACACCGCACGGCATGCGCCATTAAGTGGATTAGGTCAGGTTTGAACTGCGATCCTCACAGAACCGAACAAGGATTAGGTTAGGTTAGAACTGCGAGCCTTACAGAAACGAAATGCTACTTGAAAAGTGGGTTTGATTAGGTTCGAACTGCGATCCGCACAGAACCGAACTGCTATCTGAGGAGTGGGTTAGGTTAGGCTAGAACTACGACCCTCATGGCTCCTCTTCACGATGGGCCAACGCCGGCCACTCCAAGGGACGCATTTATGCGTTAGAGGGAGCAAGTGATATTGCTATCTCATTCTACCGCATGGCTGCGTCCCTTGGAGTGGCCGGCGTTGGCCCATCCTGTAGAGGAGCCATTATACAGAAGCGGAATGCTAGTAGAAAAGTGGGTGGTTTTACCTCCTTTTCTACATAGTGTACCATCTACAATAATCTTTCATCGGCCCCCATGGAAGACGGTTTTTTTTTCTTAAAAATTATTCATTTAAAAATGGACATTAATGATGACTTCTCGTTCCTCTTATGTAAATCATACCTTTAATAGAAATATAAAATTTTACTTAACTTTAAACAACAGGATTTACATGTGAATTAGTTTTTGTAGTTATATAGATAAATTAAACGCGACTGAATGAAGCTGTGCTTTCCGAATGGACCGCCTGTTGCATATTTATACCGTCTTTGTCCGCGAACATTGGAAGTCACCCATTTATCCAAGTGATTGTAACTTTACGATTTTAATATTTACCAAGCGCTTTATGTGGTTGGTTTGAATCTGAATACATGCAGTTAATCACAGCGTCGAGTTGGGACATTTTAATTTATCTAGGTACAGTCGACGTAAAAGGTATGTTTACACTTTTGGACCTTACTCTATTCTCAAAATATAAACATAGCGGAGCCTGATGGTGTACTCGTAATTTATGTTAAATGGTTAGGTTAGGTTATGGCTAAAATCGGTCTGACTTGGATATTAATTTTAAATTTAAATATGACCCGGCAACCTTCAAATCAAGAGTGATCAGGCACCTTCTGGGCGAGCTCGCTCCATCGTAGGCCACGTCTACGCCTCGGCTAGTCTGTGGCCATGAGTAAGCCCATTCATAAAAAAAAAAATGACGTATCGCTGCTTTGAAATAACTATCGGTTGAGCTATGAATCATGATCCTTGTTAAAAATCTTTGATCAATCGTAAATCGTACAAAAAGTAGATTAAATTGTCTTTTACCTCATATATCTATGAAATCGTATTAGCCAGCCACTCTCCATATCAACCTAATCAGCGCACCAGAGCGGCTACCGCGAAAACCGAAATTCGCAAATTGCGGGGATCTTTCTCTTTTATTCCAATGAAGGCGTAATTAGAGTGACAGAGAAAAATCCCCGCAATTTGCGAACTTCGATTTTCGCGGTTATAGCCCAGTAACAGAGTACGAGTATGATCGACAAATAGTGACGTTTTAGACATTTTCTAAACCAATTAGAGCCATCCACAGGCGTTTGCTTAGCGCGGAATGTGTCCATCATACGGCGCGATTCGGGAAATGAATTAGAGATTCACTAGATATGAAATAGTAAAGATATGTGACGTTCCACGACAAAAAGTACCTTATGGCGGTTGGCGCTTACGCTGTCATTAACGCCGCTCCATATTGGGACCTCAATAGGACGGCAATCCGTGGAACGTCACATATCTTTACTATTTCGTATCTAGTGAATGTCTAATTCATTTTCTGAATCGCGTCGATAGTCGCTTGTGTTAGCACGAATGCAATTGGAGTCAATTAGAATCCTGGTTTATACAGAGATCGAGGTCGCTAAATGAACATTTATCACTTGAATAATTACTTTGTCTGGAAGAGATCTCTTTTAGTGATAAGACAGCCTGTTGTTTACCTCTGGTTGAGTTGCTGTATTATCTATAGGTATTATTTACTTGTATTGAGTTGTGAAGAGTATTGAGTCACTGACATTATCAACAATCAGTGGCTTACCTTAACAAAATGAAGTAATTTGGATCATAATTATCATATCATCATCATCATCATACCGTCCTGGCCGGTTTCGACCACGGCAAATGTATAGTACTGATTATTGAGAGCGACGTTCGTGAGAGAGGAACAAGTGTTCATATAAAATAACAAGATTAAATCTGGGTCGAGGAAAAGATGAGAAATACCTTTTTAAATTAAATTCACAAGAATAATGAATAAAAAAAAAAGATTCGCTTGTACACATTAATTTTACAAACATTGTACATCATGTTCAATGCAATGGCCACCAAACTTCGTTACGCATTCTAAAAATTGACATTAATTGACCTTGCCACTGATAGAGCTAGTTGACCTCCCCCGGAAATAATAAACCTCTTATTTTCGCTTATCTATTATGTAATCTGCGCTTCTACACCCAAACTTAAAAAAAAAACAACGGGTGGCACTCCGGGAGTGCCGGCAGAAGTGAAAACTCAATGACGCACTATGTATAATTGAGGTTACCGCCATCTAGCGTTATTTAGTCGCATTACTTGAAACCCCTAAGTATATCACTGATAGTACTCGAGTTATATTAGTACCAGTTAGAGGGAAAGTCACTAGATGGCATTTAAATCAATAAAGAAAAACTCATTGTAACAGTTTTTCGATTGTCCGTCTTACGTCTTACGGTCACGTGACACCGGTTACGAGCTTAACATTTTTTCCCCATTACAAAAAGTGCACAGCGCCGCTAAAGAATTTTTCACTTCAAAAAAACTAATTTTGTTTACATTTAATCTGGGCGTGAACTTACCTGTGAATGCTGATAAGTGGTAACATGACATTATTCTGACGATCAATTGACATACAATGTATATTTATCATCAAGATACAGCCTTTGAAGTCGAGAATAGCCGATGCGGGTTAACAAATCTAAAGCGTAAAATAATTAACAATCAAAAACCAAAACCGACGTGGTTCGATAAAAGTGGTCCGATACGTTAGATCATGTATTTCTAATTATCCCACACCGATCATTTTATTGCTGATATGCCAAGGGCTTTGTTTCATGTGCATGTGTTGTATAAAGTGCATTTTTGCTTGATAACTACATTGTATATGAATTGGTTGAGTAGGTTTTTTGATAATGAACAAAAGTCATGAGATTGCTTTGGCGTTTTTGTTTGAAAATAATGAATCCAATTGGTAATTCTTCAAAGTGCTAATAATGCTTTTATAATGTAGAGCGATTCTTTAGGGTAGACTAAGTACTATCAGCCACAAAAGTGTATGGTGACTTTATCAATGAATTCATTCATTATTTCTCCATCCAATTTCGCAGCTCAGGTACATGTTGACTGATACGTGTTTATTTATTTATTTATTGATAATAGGAAACAAACAGCGAAAAATAACACATATAGATAATTACAATTAAATATTACATAAGCCAAAACAGTTTCCACTAATTAATTAGCTCATTATGGTTGCTCAGACAAGACTTAATTGTTTATACAATTCAATTCAATTTCATTCAAAAAATTAAAATATAAATGTGACATGCATTAATTTAATTTTACAATAGTAAACTATCAAAATCAGTATGGTATTAGTTATGCTCTATTAGCTGTAGAGTAATATATTATTAGTTCATTCGCTCTTAATTGCAGAAACAAATTTTTGTACTGACTTTTTGTTTTTGTGTTACTATGAAATAAACCATTTCATTTAGTGTGTAACGTTTTTTTTTTCTAATTTAGATTTTTTTTATGTTATATCTACTCAGAATCACGAGCTCTCTCAATCCTAACAAGAAAAATCTTAAAAAAAATCTAAAAAATATTTTTATTCTGCCATAAATTAAATTTGGTGTATCGCAAAATATACGCACTTACCATAATATTTACTATACTGCCCGCCGAAGGTTAACCTACACTTCATTCAAATTCTCTACTTCACTTCTACAGTCATTAAAATGCTACATCAATATTATTCGAAACAACACAATCTGTGTGCGAAGCACATTAAGTCGAATACCAATGGTCACTGTTTACATTGCGTGTCATTTGTTAATGACTTATTATTAATTAATTATATTTTGCATGAAAAAATATTTGTTAAAAAAAATACTACACCAACAAAGGCATTGTGTTATCTTATCACTTGCCAAGTAATTGTGAAAATGTTCTAATTTCATACCTTTTTTATTTTGATAAATATTCAAGTGTATTTAATTTCATAAATTCATACCCCCTTATTCATTAATAATTCAATTCATTTCATTAATACCTAATTTCACTATTATAATTATGCACTATATAGAAAGTACGAAATATACGAGAATTAATTCTTACAAAATTAAATATGAATGACGATTACTTAATTTAAATTTAATACTAATTGCAGTTTGGTATACTTGAACTTTAATAATTTAGTAGAATGAAGATGAAACACCTAATAACTAATTGTCAACTAAATAATTTATTGGAATAGCAAAGGAATAATTATCCCGTTTGCTATGAGATTACGTAACTGTTAGCTATTCCATGTTATAATGGAATAGTTACTCAAAGTCGGTTGGAACTAGTTTAGTCTTTACTTTATACATAATAACTTGTAGCCCTATTCTGTTGTCACAATTTGATTTTCTTTTATTGTGTTTTGATATGTCCTTGACCGTGACCACCAAGCACCATTAGGGGTTAGGGCTGATCGGTGCTGACGAAATTAAAATGGGAAGAGAATCGTCTCTCAAGGAATTTTGAGCGCACTTATTAGTGCACGTAAGATACACGATTGTAGATCTTATCAAAATGTGATGAAGACCTTTTTAGGGTTCCGTACCCAAAGGGTAAAACGGAACCCTATTACTAAGACTCTGCTGTCCGTCTGTCACCAGGCTGTATCTCACGAACCGTGATAGACAGTTGAAATTTTCACAGATGATGTATTTCTGTTGCCTCTATAACAACAAATACTAAAAACAGAATAAAATAAAGATTTAAGTGGGACTCCCATACAACAAACGTGATTTTTGACCGAAGTTAAGCAACGTCGGGCGGGGTCAGTACTTGGATAGGTGACCGTTTTGCCTTTTTTTGCATTATGGTACGGAACCATTCGTGCGCGAGTCCGACTCGCATTTGGCCGCTTTTTTATTATTTTAGATTGAATAAATCAGAATCAGCCTTAAAGTTAAGTTGGTTTAGTCGCCGGTAATCCATGAAAACATTTTATCGGTGTTCTGCACGTAAATAATACATTAGTGGACACAACTGCTTCCCATCATTATTAACTTTCATCATAATACCAAAATTAAGCAGACTTTAAGAAGTAATGTTCTTTTTAGGGTTCCGTACCTCAAAAGGAAAAAACGGACCCATTATAGGATCACTCGTGCGTCTGTCTGTCTGTCCGTCTGCCACAGCCTATTTTCTCGGAAACTACTGGACCAATTTGGTACACATATGTAAATTAGTGGCCCAAAGATGTACATGTTTCTTTTTATAATTTTTTAAATACATAGGTTCGAAATTATATAAGAAACTACTGGGTCTAAAATTAAAAAAAAATACAGATTAAATTCATTACCTATATATGACAGGAAAACCTATTAGAAATTTGTATTCAAGCGTGAGTCGGAAGTAAGCCGTCATAAGTACGGAACCACGTTGTCAATATTGAGGCCTTATTATATGATTTTAAAATAGACAAAAATATTGGATGCATATTGATCTTAACATCCTCAGCAGTGAGGGTCCGACTTAGAAGAAAAACATACTTATACTTATAATGCACATATTTTGATTAATATATCACTCATTTATTTATTTTTTATTTCGGTTACATTATATTTTATCTGAAGTTTGGGTTTAAGTATGGACACGTTCGTGTAGGTATTCTTTTTTTAGCCTGTTTGAGTGTCCCACTGCTGTGCAAAGGCCTCCCCCCTTCATTTACACGACTCCCGATTTGGTATACAAATGTATAATAAAATTTGTATGCATCAATAATACAAATTTAATATACTTCCAATTATTGATGCATCATCCAAAAAAGGCAACAAAATACAAAATGCCAAAGGTTTGTAACCAATATGGGAAACGCTGTTTTTTATTCCTATCATCCAATCATCCTTTTCTGCACGACTGACTTTAAGAAACCTACTACTTTAAACAACTTATTTGTCTTGTTTTTGCTGTTATGTTTCCTGATCCATAACTTGGGGAGCGAGTATATTAAAAGTTCAACTACCGGGTACCTATAGGTACTAGGTAACGGTCGGGTGCAAACGGGTCATTAAACCCGTTTGTGTTTCAAAAATAAAAAAAACATTATAAACCTATTTGTTGGCTTTCCTTTTAACTGACATAAAAAAGACGGTTGTGAATCGGTTAACTGAACTCCTAATTACAGATTTGTCCCATTTTCACCAAATTAATAATTTCTCAAATAAGTAATAATACGTCAGTATAATTTCGGTCTTTGTGAAATTTCTTTTAATGTATAACGCATCATTTAGTATAGAGGACCTAATGATAGTAGGTAATTATTTGTGTACAGGGTTAATTGAAGTTTCCATTTGAACTATATATATACAATTTTATAAATAAAACCGGACAAGTGCGAGTCGGACTCGCCCACCGAGGGTTCCGTACTTTTTAGTATTTGTTGTTATAGCGGCAACAGAAATACATCATCTGTGAAAATTGCAACTGTCTAGCTATCACAGTTCGTGAGATACAGCCTGGTGACAGACGGACAGACGGACAGCGGAGTCTTAGTTATAGGGTCCCGTTTTACCCTTTGGGTACGGAACCTTAAAAATGATGGGTTTTTACCAATTTTTGTATTTTCCTTATAAATATCCAAATCATAAAAAATATTTATAATCAAAAGCCACGAACTATTAAATTGCTTCATTCGACGTCTCACATCCCTCTGCGAATTATTCATTAAGTAAATGCTATGAGATGTTTTCCCGCCAGGCTTATTTTGGAATTAAATGAAGGTTAGCTTCCTAATTAACTGTACATTACATTACATGTACCTACATTATCATAAGTGGATATGAAGGTGTATTCACTTATGATAATGTACAAACCAGACAAACATTCCTAATGTTTATATAGGGTGAAATTTTAATCACAAGCCAGACTCTGCGTAGTGACTTTAAGGTTCCGTCACAAAGGCGCGTTATCCGGGCGGGGCGTGAGCGTTTTATATGTGAAAGCGGCGCGCCCCGCTTACGCCCTGCCCGGAAAACGCGCCTGTGTGACAAAGCCTTTATAGGTCATACTGAATAGGACCAATGCCGAAATCGTTAAAACCGGATGTCCCATAGAAATAGCCATCAGATTAGTCGGAATGTATGAAACAGACACATTTTATCGCGGTTTCGGCATTGGTCCCATAAAAAAAGTTGTTCAGTGTGACATATAAAGTCACTACACAGAGTATGGATGGTGATTAAAATTTCATCCTGTATATGCCCGGTTTTCTTATAAGATCTATGAAGTAGAGTTAAAAAGCTCCTACTCGTTTAAGTGAAAATAATGTGTGAATACGCAAGTTGATTGTTATTATTTGATTTTTTTTATGTCAATTTCATATAGGTTTTGTACATAATGACAAACAGGACAGGCACTTAAGTTTATTACTTATAGCATTGTGTATAAGGCCTCAGTTACACTTGTAAGTTTTACTTACGTAAGTAGGGACAAAGCTATTTGTTAGAATGAGATAACGATATTCATCTCTCATTCTGTAGTATAGCCGTGTCCCTACTTACGTAAGTAAAATTTACAAGTGTAACTCAGGCCTAATACTAGTCACAGTCAGTATAGGACTTAGGTACAGTCACCTGCAATAATATGTTATACAAAGAAGGCCGCAAAAATACCAGATACGATCTTATTTGTAGAGCCATAAGAGCGTGTCACACATTTGTGCGGCCTTCGAAGAGTAACTTACTATTGCTGGTGACTGTACCAGTAGAATTATGCTTGATAATTTATTACTAAAAGTATGTAACTATTCGATGTACTTATGCATAATGAATTACGCCCACTTATTCATCAATTACTTACAGTGACAAGAAAATAGTTCAATTACTTCTACAAGATAACTAATAATGTATGTTTTACATAAGTAAATACAATACCATGTTTAAGCACTTCATCGATCATGGAAACCATTTCATCTCGTCGTAAATATAAAGATAATATTTGCTCGTTGCGTAGGTAAGGAAATAGCCACATTCACACTGTAAAAATATATACCTGTTTTGAAATTGATTTGATATTACTCGCAGCGTATATCGCTCTCATCAATGACAAGTGTTGCGAGTAGGTAAGTTAAGATTTACAATTTTTGAAAACAGCTTAAGTACAAAACATAGAAAACTGCAGCCACTGATTTTTTAGAGTCTATATATGAAAGACTAATAATGCATTTCTCAAGAAATAGTCCCTAGAGTCCCTAGCATGAACTTAGCTCTTGTTTTGAAAATTCCTGCTTCGTGATATAGTAACTTTGATATAGGAACCTTTTACACTAGTCACAATGATATATCTAAGGTTTTTACATATGTATTTGTACTAACATTAGCTTTAAGTAAATTTTGTTACTAATAACTATGGATATGGACGTTATGGTTCTAAAATAAATGATTTAATTGATTGATTGATTTCTTGACTGATTGAAATATCAAGAGCCATTCAAATTCACTAAAATTGGAATGGCTATTGATAACTGCACATTTGTAACCAACCATACACACGAAAATTACGATACACGACACTGACTATAGTCAATGTACAAAATGATCCGGTATAATCCTTACCAATACAATATTGTTATTATTTTATACCAACGTAATACTACTTTGGCACGTGTCACGTGTCAAATAGCTTTCCTGTCATAAACTAGTTCGCGTTGCCATAAACTTGAGCTACAGATTTGACAAGTCGATAATCACAATGTGATTAGGCACAATGATTAGCATTACATCATCCTTTGATGGACCGCGGCTGAGACCGTTTTTTATAGATTTTCGGTAGTGTTTCGTCATGCCTAAATATATTTTATGATCTATTATTACACGAATCAGCAGGTCGGTGATTTGTGGCATGAATTTGACACGGTAGTTTTTTTTAGGAAAAATGTAGCGGACTATATATCAGTCAAATGTTGTATATGTATTACTTTTATAAGCACTTATTTATTTAAAAAAGTACTGATAAAAGTGTTGTACTCGTACCTATCTGAAGTCAATATGTTTTTAAGCGACTCTGTCAATATGTTATATCTGTGAATATAATTAACATAAATGGCATATGCACAAATAGATACGATTGTCGTTCTTATAATTTTAATTCAGAATAATTACAAAGGCTTTTGAAAATTAACATGTTTAAATCGTCACAATTTGAAAACTTAACATTTTTATGATATGACAATAATTATTAATACAGCTATGTTCAAATATTTGTGATTAATTTTGTTTGTTCCGATTACTCAGAGAGCAACTCTATTTAAATGCTCGACTGCATGACCCTTGTCAACATAATGTTCAAGTTATTTGTTCAATAAATTATCGTGATCACAAGACATACCATATTTATATCTACTTATTTTTAACCGGCTTTCCCACACAGTAAAATGATGTCACCAATCTAACGAGATTGCAAATATTATTTTAAAATTTGTGACATTAAGTGATTTAAAATATTGTAATACCATATATTTCAATCATTAATTTACATATGTACATAATCAAAAAACAGCAGAACATATATGTTGTCAAAATTGTGGTTAGACATTAAAATCCATCAATAACTTCGGTGGTCATTTAAACGTCAACAGTATATTTTTTTTATATCAGTAAACAGAAAAAAATACTTACAATCAAAGCGATATCATTTTCCCTGGTGTGCAGCGTATCTAATGTCTGCAATGAGCTGTCCAAATAGTTTCGCAACTTCATTGGCTGGTTCAACTTCACACGCAAATTTTTCTTTTCATTCACACTTTCACCACTATTACCGCTGAAGGGACAAACCGCGGGAATGTGATTACCGTTAACAACGGGTTCCATTTTGTTAGCCGATTTTTTATTTGGTTTTAAAGTCTCTTTCTCCGAGTCATCCAGGGCCAAGTGACCCTTACCACAGCAGAGTAATGGATTTGACATTTATTTGGACACCGTTCGCACGTGTGAATTTCTTAAACTGAAAGATGTTTGACTCGGTCATAGTATATATGCTTGCCGGCGTTCGGAGCCATACTGAGTGGACGTTGTCTCGGCAACGCCGTCATTATAAACAGGGCAAAAAATATCAACAAGTTGTAACGTCACTAGTTACGTAGTGCTCGACGGAACTGCATGGGAACTTTAACAAAGTCGTCAAAGCGACTAAAGTATAATGTTTTTAACGCCTAAAACGCCTTTATTTATTTATTTATTTAAACTTTATTGCACAAAACATAAAAATAATGTACAAATGGCGAACTTAATGCCTAATGGCATTCTCTACCAGTCAACCATCGGGCCAAACAGAGACATGTAAAAATGGCATTTATCAATTTATTTATTTTATGGATGGTATTTATCAATTTTATAATACACGTTTCTACTTTTTTGAAAACGTCGCAAAGTTAGCTTAACCTGATGCCCCTATATGCCCTACAAGGTACCATTTAGCGATCAAATGGTGGCTACTTAACTCGTGCGTAGCTCATCTAGTTTGAAGAAAATTAATTAACGGCAAGTACTTTGTGCACTCGAGTTAATTGCGTCTAAATGTGCTAAATTAAGACACGGTTTTTGTCGAAAGAGTTTAGCGTGAGCTTTTAATGTAAGTTACATTAATGTTACTGGAAAAATACAACTTTAAAACTATATACAAACAAGTCTTCTATCTCATAAAGACCAATTTTACTGACTATCATGTTCACGTTTGTGACGACGTGCTCTAGTCTACACCAGAATCGGGCCACAATCGTGTTTGTATGAGATAATAATAATCTTCAAAGATTAGCGGGAGATGATGATACCTGATTTCCTTGTGATTATGATTTATTATTGGAATTTACAGTTATCAAATAAGGCCGTTGAACAGCCAAATGCGGGTTGCCGATAAGAATAGAAAACGCCCGCAGTTATGTTCGGAAGAATTCGAGCAGTATTTGTTTTGACAATTATTCATTGCAATTGTAGGTATGAATTTATTTCTGATTGTGATTCATTGCATACGTTTACATTTAAAAATAGGAGTAGGAATTTAGTACCAATAATAGTAGATTTTAATCTTTATTCTTCTCTTATTGTAACGTAATATCTACACCCAACGGCATATTGTTCTGAAGGTATCGATTATAAAGACGAGTTTTTCTGAAAATATTAGGTAGGTAATCTAACTTAATAACAAAACTTCCGTGAGACACAGACATAATATTAAATATATTAAAATCGGGTCACTAATGTGGGTTTTTCGACTTAAAATACGTGAGTGGCCCGTTCTTAATATATTTAATAGGTAATCTGTCTGACTAAAATTCAATATGAAAGGTCATCACACTACATTTAGTGGTATAAAAATTGACGCAAATATTTTACAAAAGCCATTAACATCTGATCTCCTTAGACAAATTTAGTTTAGTAAACTCTCTCTCTGTGGTCGCTCCCTCATGACTGAGGATCGTGATCATCGGTGGATGTGGATGCTCCACACCTGGTCTTTATGATCTGCCTCCAACGGTGCCTGTTCATCGCGTGTCTGACAACCGAGCAATAGTTGGTTGAGGATAGGGCCCCTTTTAATTGATCGCTCCATCTTGTTGGAGATCGTCCTCGGCTTCGTTTACCCTCCGTGTTTCCAACAATGATCAGCTTTTCAAGGCTTTCATCTCCCCTCCTCATTATGTGGCCGAAGTAGGACAGTATGCGCTGCTGGCAGACTGTAGACAGGCGAGTTCGGACACGAAGCTGTGAAAGGATCGATACATTGGTGCGGATGGCGGTCCAAGGTATCCTCAACATACGCCTTTACCACCACATCTCGAATGCATCGATCCTTTGGCTTTCTCGGGCTCGTATCGTCCACGTTTCCACGCCATACAGAAATATGGGGAATACTAGAACGCGTACTAGCCGGGTCTTGGTGGTGATGGTTATACCTCTCTTCTTCCAGATGACATTCAGTCTGGTCATCGCGTCCTTAGCCATACCAATACGCCACTTTATCTCAGGTAGTAGTTTAGTAATACCACTGTATATATCTTTTATGTAAATAAATGTATTTTCTCTTGACAAAAGAGGAAACCGGGATTTATTAATTTTGATATTTGTGATATTTTTCTTTAGCAAATATCAAATAATATTTCGTAAAACATTCGTTTGGAAGACACCGGTAAAAATAGTTCTCATGAATATTAATGAAGCTGCCGTGTAGGTATAAGTAGGTAATATAAGTATAATAATATCATTAGGTTTGTTATTTATGGTTTTTGTAAATGTAGTCTCACTTAGCACGTTCCATAAAAATGAGGTTCCTTTTTATTCTATAAGAACTCATAATACTAGTATATTTTTCAGTGCCAAACATTTTTATTTATTGTTGTGTTGGTAAGTACAAAATACGGTTGATTTAGGTCATCTTTCAAAGTATTAAAACCAGTGTATGATGGTCGTTCTTGTCTACGTGACAGCGTGATGAAACGGTGTCCGTCACTTTCTATCCCATGGTGTTAAAAGTGACAGTTATTTTATCACGTGGATAAAGATGGACAAAGCCATCCATAATATGCCGGCAGGATAATAAATGATAAACATTTAATTGAAATACGATTTTGTATGGAATAGAATATAGAATAACACAACGAAACACTCGAAATGAAATATGGTTATGTATAATGGGTATAAATCGGTTCATAAACGAAGACGCGTGCTTTGGTTCGTATTGTCATGATTAGGGTTTGCACGACGGATCCGAAATGTATGGGAAGATCCGCGGATCCGGATCCAGATCCGGATAATTTCATACATTTCGGATCCGGATTGCAAACCCTAGTCATGATATTAAAGTTTAGTTATGACAAATCTGCTATCTATATAATGACTTCACACAAAATTATGTTTTACCTTAGTGATTTATTGAATAGAATACGATCATACTAAGGTTCCGAACCTTACTCACATTAAAAGCATAAATTATATGCGTAGAAAAGGTTCAATGGCAAGATATACGAGTAGTCTGGGCTATAACCGCGAAAATCGAACTTCGTAAATTGCGGGCTTTTTTCTCTGTCACTCTAATTACGCCTTCATTGGAGTAAAAGAGAAAGATCACCGCAATTTGCGAATTTCTGTTTTGGCGGTAGCCCCTCTGATTTGGCAATCGCTTCGGCAAGTCGGCAACATAAACGTGTTTTACGTGTTGCTGACACTGTAAAATGTGCCGCACGCGCCGCTGCACCGCCCGCGCACCCCCCGCGCGCGCGACCGCCTCCTGTCCCTTCGAAGTCACGTCAGCGTGCATATGCTGACGTCGCCGGTCAGCCCGTCGCAGCTAACCGGGTCAATCCGCCTTCTAAGGCGTGTGAATCACGGGCTCCCCTTTTGGAGAAGTCCTCCCGCACCAATGTGGATAAGGAGGGATTCACACTGGTGGAAAGGAAGAGCAAGGCGCGCAGGGCGCCCCGTAAGACTCTGTGTGGCACTGCGGAACCGGTTAATTCTGGTCTACGAATTGCGACACCGAGTAAGGCGCTCTACGTGTCTCGCCTGCATTACTCCGCCGGGGCCGACGAGGTGGTGGAGTACGTCCGCCGGAAGACTGGCTACACGCTGAGGGTGCACCAGCTACAGTCGCGTCACTATGTGCACTTCAGTTCATTTGTGGTGCGCGTGCCGCGGCCGCTGCAGGACACCATCGCAAGCGCAGACTTCTGGCCGAAGGGTGTGGTGTTTCGGCGGTACCGGGGCAACCTGCCGAATCCTACACCAAGTCAGACGACGCAACGGAGCCACGCTGTTACGTCGTCCCCCAAATCTAATGTTTAATTTGTCTTTGGTTTTTATTTGTAGTTTATTTGTATTGTATCTTTTTTTTTTTTTGTAGTTTCACAGTGCCTTGGTTTTACTGTAATGCTGTGTTACTTATTTGACTAATAAATAAATAAATAAATAAATAAAGGAAATAACATTTTGTACATAGACAAGACATGCGTAGGTGTATTTTCTATATTTCGCCTTAAAATTTCATCTTTTATTTTTATTCAATAATTTATTTTATCAAAATCACAATTAACCTCTAGGTAAGTAATTTTCAATTATATTAGTATAAAGCTAATTCATTTTCATTTTATTTCAAAATGTGTGTTTTATTATTTGTATAACTGAAGGAATTATTATACTCTTAACATTGTCTTAAAATATTTGTGTTGTATGATAGAGACTCTCGTAAAGTTTTTGAGTAATTGGTGAAAAGTATACCTTTTTTCATTTTTAACCCCCCACGCAAAGAGGCGTATTATATATTTGACGCCAATGACTGTCTGACTTTCAGTCTGTGTGTCTGTCTGTGACTTGGTAGCTCTCCAACGGGGACCGATATCGATGCGGTTTATTAAAGTGAAAGCGAGTCTCCTTGTAGTTTGACAGTAATCGATCCAGCTGTTTGATTTGAAGAGTATGAGAGTTTTACCAGAATGATATAAGGCATAGTCGGCATGAATTTTAAAAAATTTTATTTATAATTTTTGATTACTTTAGCATTTTTTTATTTGCTAAAAACGCTTCGATAATATTTTTCTAGATATCATTCCGAACCCAATTAGGTATCATACGTATTTTTAGGTGCAGTATCTCTATTTTTTTACCATGTTTGTTGTTGTTTGACCGGCGAGTTGACCTTGTTGACTAGACTATGATAATCATCAATTTTACCTTATAATAATAATAATTTAGCCTTTATACGTCCCACTGCTGCGCACAGGTCTCCTCTCAAGCACAAGAAGGTTTGGGCTATAGTCCCCACGGTAGCCCAATGCGGATTGGGGACTTCACATACACCTTTGAATTTCTTCGCAGATGTATGCAGGTTTCCTCACGATGTTTTCCTTCACCGAATAGCTAGTGGTAAATATCAAATGATATTTCGTACATAAGTTCCGAAAAACTCATTGGTACTAGCCAGGATTTGGACCTCCGGATTGAAAGTCGGGCATCATATTATTTTACTATCGCAATTTGATTAAAGCTCCCTGTATTCGTTTCGAGCGTAAATGTCAGTCATTCTGAGTTACATCACAAAGACGTCTATTCAGTTGTAAGGTAAACGTGTACTGGTGCTCGACGCGGTCCCGGTATAATAAGTCATCTTGAAACTTAAGTCTTGTCAATAGAGGCGACATCAAGGTGTCATCTATTGGGCATTAGCATGTCGAGCACTAGTATGTTTACCGTATGTAGGGAAAATCCCGTTTCAGAATATTAACCAACCAATGGCCTTGTGGTGATGAGAAAAACGGGTTTCCTTATTTTTTACCTTAAAGGGATGAATAACTGAGTGCAATACTTACATATACATGGTTTTCCTGTATTCGAGCAGTTCACAAGATTGTATTAGCTTTTATTTAGTTTCAGGTCCCGTTATCTGTGTGTCAGTCTGTAATCAAATCTTGCAAGTTAAATTTTACCCACTTCCCGGTTTTAGGTGAAGCAGAAAATTTGCATACATAATGTAAGTCGGATGACAATGCAATATTTTGTGACCATCGAGCTGATGATAATGGAAACAGGAGATGGCCATAGGAACTCTGTGATAAAAACAACGCGACCTGATAGTGTTAGGAGTTTTTAGAATTGTCTCGATGATTATTAGTTGCATGTGGAAAGAAAAGTACAGTTAGCCATAAAAACTTGTACCAAACATGAAATTTTTGTCAAAGACTTATATTACGATGAAAAATAAATTCTGTCGAATTTTGAAGCAAAAAACCTAACGGATGGCCAAAAACTTTAATAGGAATAATGATCAGTACGTAACTACTGTGGTATACTTATAATGGCAAAGTGATATGTTGTCAAAATGTTACTATGGTATGTAATGGCAAAGTGATATGTTGTTAAAATGTGCTCTTCAAAAGTAGATAATATACTAATACTGTTTAGTAAGAGCTATAATTCAATGATCGTTTGTGCCTTTGGAATTCTCGTTCTAATTAAAAAAATAATTCAGTTTCTGTTTTTGCGGTTTAAAAGCACATGAGTTGATCCTTAAGGAGAAAAATGTCTTGTAAGTATGTAAAAATCGCGATGGATAATTAAAATGAAAGCTTAGGGTAAGATAATTAAACAATGTCGGTATTTTCGAATATGAAGGAACTTTATTTGATCAATTACAGACAAATGTATTGAAATTCAAGTATTATACTCGACAGCGTAACATGTTTAGTAGTCTTTATTATTTCAAATAGTGCATAATTATATTTAACATTTGCGTGATATGATTTAGACAGTAACATTATTATTATTTTATTCGTGCACTCTATTATAAGATATGAACTCAGTTATTTGTAGATATCCCGTTATTACAATAATAAGGTATAATTAGGTATTTTATATTTTAATGTAGAAATATTAGGTATCAGAAAAAGATTTTATTTGTATATTAAATTCTTGGAACATGAATAATAGAAAATATGAATACATTTCTTACAACTAATTTACAAGATCACAAATTTTCAACACTCACACCTAGCATAAAAGGACAGAACTTTTGGAATACCACAGAATGGAGACAATGTCGCAAATATTAAAGTTGGTTAAGTTTCTTAAACCGCCATGTGTAAATAAATACCAAAAGAAGGCAGTACTTATAAGTTAAGTATTGTAAGTTTTGACGTGATATTTTTATAAGGTGTTCGGCAATGACCATTTTTGATATTTTTCAACACATGTGATTATGATATAGTATGTACTATTACCATTTTAAGATATAAAATATTTTCTTCGATTAAATAACAATATATTACGTTTGCGACAAAAAAAAAATGAAAATAATCCCTGACTGCTGAAATAATGTACAGTTAAAATATAAAACTTAACTTACTTTTATTTACATAGTTATTAATAAATTAATATAATTATCTGTACAAAACTTAAAAATAGTAAGACTTGCTTAAAATATAAGTATCGTTGTATTATTCTATCTACGGAGAAAAGATGAAAAATATAATTTGTATTTTAATATTCTAAATGAAATGCAAGCAAGTACTTTGTTGGACAAAATTTTAGCTTGAAACACTTTTTTATTACATTGAAATATTGTTAACGATCATTTTCTATTAATGTTTATAGATCATTATATTCATTATTATGAAAAGTAGATAGCTTTTTAAAGAATATAGAAAATATAATGCATTGTGCGTTATTCACTTACAGACACCCTGCTTTACTTAATTCCAAAATATTACAATTTCACTTAGTAAAATGGAATCTGGTCATTTATTGCTACAATTAGCAAACCAAGTTACAATCACAGGAATAATTGCAAACAACGTAAATTATATTGCAATATAGGATTTTCACATTAAATATATATATCTCATTTTGCACAACCTATTTAAAATAGAGATCATTAAAACATTTGGCCGAAATTTGTTAACTAGATGTTTCTCTGGTGTTTATAATTACAATTGACTTCGCAAACTAAAACTAAAGCTCATCTGATAGCAATATAGCAAACTAAAACAAACGTTTATTATATCAAATCATGGATATAGTTAGGATATCAATTTTAAGTCTGGCTTTCAATATCTTATTACCGTCCCGTTGGGTTCATCACAATTTTTGAAAATTTTACCCATCAAGTTAAAAACCATGAAAGATTTTGCATTAAAATCTCAGCGGGTTTAGAAATGATCAGAGTTGCACGGTAGGAAATTACGAGTAAACATAAAATATGTATTACACAAAAGGACACCAGAGAACGGGCTGATTTGCCACGCCTGTGCTCTCATGAGCTATTTAATGCTATCAGAATTAGGGCAACTTGCACTATCCCACTAACCCGTAATTAACCGGTTAAACCATTAACCTAGTGTCAAATTGTACTGGTAACCATGATAACTCCTGGATGGTCAACGCGGTTAACCCCGGCTTAGTGGAATGGTGCAAGTGGGCCTTAGCGGTTAGACCAAAACCCTCATAATAATTATATGATATACGTATCAATGGAGTTTCAATAATTTCTCACCATCACTGGTCTGAATTTATGTTAAGTTTTCCGTAATCTTTCGATTTGGTATACTATATTGTATTATACTTGTTGTTAGTTGTGGTACTTGCTAGATGAGCGAGTTGGGTCTAAAGCGAGAGGACCGGCGTCAGGGCTGCGCGGCGACTCTGTTACGCCGTGCCGACTCCCGCGACGCGCTGTGTACCTCGGCGGTGCGGAGCGTGATGCCGAAGATGTCTTCATGGTAACGGTTCTCCTCCTTAGGAAGTATAAGTTGACATATGGTTAATAATATATTGTCGTCACCAACAAGAACATTTTTTCGACACCGTATTGTTTTCTCCCTTATTGATAGATTAGTGATTAAAAACCTTTTAAAATCAACTTAAGGTATGTCATAAATTTGAAGCATTTTAAACGTTTGGCCACAGGAATTTACCAACCTTTAACTTAAACATGAAGCTTTGAACTTGATCTTTAGTCATGTTGCTGTACTTCATTATGATTCCTCTGAGCTTTTGATTGACGTCCTCTGCCATTTTGCAGTCACCGCACACGTAGAAGTGTGCTCCCCGGTTTATTAATAAATCGTGAATTTCCTGTCCTTCTTTTTCAGCTAGCTCTTGAACGTACTTCTACAATAAAAAAAAATACATATTTTCAAATCGAGCTAAAACAAATAACATTTTATAAAATATTGAATAGTGTGTCGGTAATAAGAATACCTTTGGAATTTTCTTTTCCCTGGATAAAGCAAGGAAAACTTTGGTTAGGACATTGTCTCTCAAAGCTTGTTCCTTTTCTTCCCGATACAGGTCCATAGTCCTAGTTCTACATCCAAAGAAAAGCCAAACAGGGCCAATGTTACTGCGATTGCGAGAGTTCATGAGTGCTCTTCGATGGTGCCAGAAACCACGGAAAGGTGCAATGCCAGTTCCGGGCCCGATGAGGATTAATGGAACTGATAAGTCATCGGGAAGATGGAAGTTTGGCGCGCTGAAAATAAGTATTTGGTTAATATCTTCATTGAGCCTAGAGTTTAATGAAAATAACTGGGATTTATGATAAATAATACCTTCTAATAAACAAGTAAACTTCATCACCGGGCTTCCGGTCCATAAGGTAGTTGGAGCAAACGCCGTAGTGAATAGGGCCTTCTCCCTCTGTTAATAAATCAAATATAATTAATAAATACTTTTGTAAAATGTTAAAATTATAACAAGATTATTGGATTGATAGAAATTGTCACCTTGAGTTCTATACGTAACGACAGCCACTGTAAGATGTAATCGTTTGGGATGCGCAATAGGTGAAGACGATATGGAATAAAATCTCGGTTGCAGAGGTGACAATAGGGCAGCCAATAGGGATGCGCTTGGTCTAGCTGAAGGAAACTGTTCCAGTACTTCAGCTAATGTAGGGAAGTGGAAGTGCCGCCAATCTTCATATGCTCCAGGATCCTGGACAAAAATAAGTACAAAATAATTTAAAGATCAGGTAACATCTATCAAGCAAATAAACTTATATCATAAGATTAACACACTTACAGTGGCTAATAAATTGAGCTGTGTTCTCTCTTCCTCATTTTCACAGGTCGTAGCCAAATACTGCAAAAGTATCGTGGTTGGAGGAGTAGTAATGTCCAGAAAGCGTGTGAATAACTCTCGTACACTCACTATTGGCAATCTTTCATGTGGCTCCCAAGATTTTACCGGTCCTAAAAATATGCAATCAGTTATAGTGTTTAAAATATATAGTTAGGGAGGCGAATAGGGGAATTTTCGGCAATACTCGAGCGTGGCAGTTTAAGATATGAGAGATACCTTAGACCTAATAGAACAACCTTGTAAAGTATTTAGCTCTATATGTAGTGACGCGCGCCTAGGATAGACGATCAGATTAGTAAAAAAAAATGGATAGTCTGAAATACTCGAGCGCGTCAGATTAAGATATTGGGGGTTGATTTTAGTGTTTAAAGACTAAATTTAACTAATCTGACGATAAGTCCTTGACGCCGCCGAGTTATAGGGTCGCGAACTTGTAAAAAAAAAAACGTTAATCCGGCATTCTCGAGCGCGATTTTTTTTTTTGAAGAATATAATCTAAAACTTACTAAAAATACAAAATCTGCCGGTTTCCGCATGACCGGAAGTGTGGAGGAGCCATTTCGTCTTCCTAAGAACGCGTTGCGGCATATAAGTCGCGAACGATACATTTTACAAAAAAAAAAGTTTAAATAAACAAAAAGGTAATTTTATTTTACACAAAAAAGGTCTTTTTACATTTTTGTCCAAAGTTAAAACTTTTTGACTTGAAGCATCATAAAATCGGTCAGATTAAGAGAACCCACCAAAATTTTTGTCAGATTAAAAAAATATGCTTTCAGGATACCGAGATAAACCTCCCCTATGAAAAACTGACGCGCTCGAGTATTTCAAAAAAACTTTTTTTTTTGCATTTTCAAAAATTCATCGTAACTTATCGTCACGCCGAAATCGTCAGTTTTTTTAAAGGAAGCTTCCTTGGGGCCTACTTAACACCCCTTCCGAAAATCTGACGCGCTCGAGTAAATTTTTTTTTTTGCATTTTTGACTACTTTATTTGCCTACCCCCACCACGCAAACCGGCAGATTAGTATACCGTTGTTATCAGAGGCACTCGGGGCATACGTAGTATGAATATCTGACGCGCTCGAGAATGCCCAAGTAACTGTTTTTTTTTACATTTTTGAAAAACCGTACACGCCAAACCCACCGCTAAAATGGTTTTTGCCATACGAGCTTTTCTTTTCGAAATTATTTTATCTTTCGATTTTGATAGGTCTCGACGGCGCCGTTGAATTACGCCATTTAGCTACCTCGCCTCCCTAACATCATTGTATATGTATAACAGTGTTTTTATTCGTTATTATTTTTCCTCCTCATTTATGTGAGTTATCTTACCAGCTGATGTATGCGTTTCCTTCATAAGCTGCAGCTGCAAAGCTTCGTCGTAGTCATCAATGTCTTTTAAGCGGGCTAGCAAACTATCCACCAGTTCTTTACGATTGCAAGCAATTATACCAACGTGATCTCCAGGGTCATATTTCATTTCGTCCTGAAAGCAATAATTGATTGTTATAAAACTAGCATTGACAAATTACACGTGACATTAATATCTGTAATAATGTTGTTCAATATTACCTTTGGTTCCAGGTCAATAAATATAGTAGATCTTTCAGCTGATTCATCGCCCAAATCTTTATTCGCCCTAACCACGCACGTCACTAGTTGTCTATTTAAAGTCGATTGCAGGGCGACTGTCAAAGTCGGAGCTTTGTTTTCTGGATGTGTAAACCGAACAGTTTGCTCACTCAGTGCTACCGTTCCTAGCGCTCTCTTTGCTTCTTGTAGTGTTTCGTCATCGTCCAAGCAGAATGTTTCACAAGCAACCTACAAATAAGTAAAATATAAATACTTAAAAGTATATGTTTGATTATGGTTTTATATTTTAGGGATAAATTCGTGACAAAAAATACTCACGTTAAACACACTGGAAGCCCATTTCCTAAACGCCTGATCTTGTCCACACATCTCGTCACCAGTGGCCACGTCGTGGATCCTCTCGCCGCCGAGGTCACCCAGCAGTTTGTCCACATATTTACCAAAATTGCAGAAATTGGGGTATGCGCTGGAACCCAGAGCGAACACAGCAAAACGAACATTGCTGAGCGGCCCAAAACTATCAATGGACACCGTGTCAGTGGCGCTTCCTAAAACAATGGTGAAGTTTTTGTGTAAGCCAAAGAACTTGATACTTATAATGAGAACTTCTTATAGTGCTAACTAGTCATCTGTATCTTACCTTTAAGTGATTCCAATCGATTTAACTGTTTGGGATTCCCCACCGTAAATTTTTGCATTTCCATTTGGCTGTTAGCTTTAATGAAAGACTTAGGTGTCGGCATGTTTTGAGCCCTAAAATGTGTCAAAATGATATTATTTTTTTCTACGATAATACCAATGTTAGGATTTTAATACATTAAGGTGGTTCGCCTAGGTTACTCAAAACTTAACTCTCGCTAGATGGCACCACTTTTGCAAAATTTCAGGTTTTATTTTTTTGTGAAATGGTCATGGTATTTGTATACTTAAAAGTATGTTTCGCGCACTCTTTAAATAAATATTGAACAATTAAAGTAAACATTGAATACTTCATTGTGCAAAAACCACCTTTTTAATTCGACGGAGTGTTGCTGTCACGCTTTTTCCTAGTATTACTCACACATGCAAACAGTGTTTCCGTGATCCTTGTAGTAGACAATTTCACACAACGTAAGTATGTTGCATTGCAATAGCGTAACGGTATGTTCGTGGAAATAACTACGTGCAAGAGGATTGGGGTTCAAGACTGGTGCGAGTAGGTAATTTCTTTTTGTTTCTCCTTTGTGCTTACCTTTAAACGAGCAATTATTATATATATGTTACTGTAAAAGCCCGAAGTACGGCAAAACCTAGGATTTACCGGTAAAACCTAGGTTTTACCGATGCCGATCGGTAAAAGCCCGAAATGTTAAATCTTACTAGTTTACTTCGGGCTTTTACCAACACCGATATGGTAAATCCTAGGTCTTACCACGGCAACCGGTAAAGTTTGAATCATGCACTGATTCTTGAGATTATTAGATGAAAAGTAGGTAGGTTTGGATCTCCCGGTTCTGCTGAAGGTGAAAGAGAACTCTACTAGCCTGCATCGTGGCTAGGCACCCAGGTTTAGGTATAGTTAACTTTAAAACCGAATCTGCAGCTGGCCACTTTATTGAGTAATAGAAACGCGTTCCGTATGTGTTTCGCTTTCCAGATGACCAGGGTGCCTAGCCAAGGTGCCAATGGTTTACGCTCCGTAGCGACTGAAGCGCAGCCGTGTCTGTCGCATTAATATGGCAGAGTGATAGAGAGAGGTATTACCCTAACGTTCGCTACGGAGCGAACGACTGGCATCATGGCTAGGCACCCAGATTTAGGTATAGTTAAGATTACCGCCGAATCTGCAGCTGGCCACTGTATTGAGTAATAGAAAAGCGTTCCGTATGTGTTTCGCTTTCCAGATGACCAGGGTGCCTAGCCAAGATGCCAATGGTGTACGCTCCGTAGCGAACGAAGCGCAACCGTGTCTGTCGCATTAATATGACAGAGTGATAGAGAGAGGTATTACCCTAACGTTCGCTACGGAGCGAACGACTGGCATCTTGGCTAGGCACCCAGATTTAGGTATAGTTAAGTTTACCGCCGAATCTGCAACTGGCCACTGTATTGAGTAATAGAAACGCGTTCCGTATGTGTTTCGCTTTCCAGATGACCAGGGTGCCTAGCCAAGGTGCCAATGGTTTACGCTCCGTAGCGACCGAAGCGCAGCCGTGTCTGTCGCATTAATATGGCAGAGTGATAGAGACAGGTATTACCCTAACGTTCGCTACGGAGCGAACGACTGGCATCTTGGCTAGGCACACAGATTTAAACGCTTTTTAAAAATCAAAAAACTATTACTTATGAAAGCAGAAGAATATAAATGATCGTATTTGATTTATAATTGTTACATATTTGCCGTAACTTATTTTTAAAATGTGTTTTTCAATTAAAAGACACGTCAAGATTGTTTACCTTATTTCTAATGCTAAAAAAAACAAACTATAGTAATAATTGTGTTTTTCATTCATAGACAAAATCCATTATTTTATCCACAGGAAATTTTATATATCTCTTTTTTATTGCAGTGAGGATGTCCTGATTGTAAAAATAAGAGAGATTAGGTAGAGTATAATTTCTAATTTTCTTTGTCAAAAATAAACGAATACGTGTAGCCCATACCATACTTAATCAATCGATTTATGATAATAAGAAAAATTAAATAAAAATAAAAAAACAATACGAAATTTAGATGTAACAAAAATACAAAAAGTTATGTTCCAGCATACAATTGACTGGGGATCGAACCGGGAATCTTCCGTTTGTAAGCAAAAAAGCGACTGTTTGCATAACACGCCATGATAGTTCTTAGTTAAGCTGACGAACTTCGGGTATTTATTCTCGCTTAGGTCAATTAAGTACCTGTCAAACGTCAGTGTCAACAAAATTGCACTAAACATGACGGCACTCCAAATTCGCGCCGTGGTCAGCCCGGCAACGTCGGAAATGGTATGGCAACGTCGCAAATGTATCTGTACACGACATTTGTGACACACACATACGTAAAATTGATGAAAATTTAACTATGATTTTTGCATGATTTCTGTATGAAACATTGTTTTCCTGTTAATTTCGCGCAAACGAATATTCGAAGGAAGATAAATGCGGAAATATTTATGTACTAATAGTGTGTAGTTACTTAATGAGCTTTGATTGAATTTTGTATGAAAATCGAACCACCTTAAACTTATATGTTGTGTATTCTTACCCGGCATCTTCAACTTGATCTGCGTACAATATCTCGCAAAGATGTTCTCCGAAAGCCTAGAAGTAAAATATGTATCAACAGATAATGTAAATCAAAACTCAAATGGAGACAACACGTTACGTTGATTAAAATATTTACTTACCACACCGTTTTCTGGAGGATCACCATTTCCAAAAGTGGATGTAACAACCAACAAAAGCGCCTCGTGCTCTATTGAGGTTATATCGTAGTCTGCCATGCAATGGACCTAAAACAAAACAAGTTCTAAAGTTAGCTACTGCGGTGTTTCACTAGTACTTTATCTAGTTAGCAAACTAACAAAGTACCTGGGCGTTGAAGGCATGGCCAAATATGACTCCTAACTCCTTGGCGTATTGCTCAGATTTGCCGGTTTCGGTCGCATACAAAACCGTCGCCTTAATCCTCTTCGAAAGTGCCCGGCCGAACAGTTTGGATGTAAATTTGACAGCTCGAGCTATCTGCTTAAAGTGGAACTTTCTGTTTATCGGCCTTTTACCGGTGATTGGCTTTGACTTCTGCCATTGATGGGTCTTCCACGCTGGCTCCTAATTTACGCAAACAGGGGTTAATAGGTGAAATGTTGGCAAGCTTTTGTTTCTTAATCAAGCAAGATAGTGGTGGAGTTGGCGTTTTTATCTAGAGGAATGGTATGGTATATTTTTCGGAATTGATTAACGTTTAAGAGCCCATTAACGTGCACGCTAGCGCCACTACCAAATAATCGTGATCATTTAAATTTCACGAAAGATATTGAAAAAAGGGGGCCGCTACGTACTGTATTTTGTATTTAAGTAACTTTTGAATACATCAAACTAGTTCTCATGTTGCTAGATTCGTCAATCTATGCGTCCAAAGTTAAAACGGCCGTTTTTGTATTGAGTTCATAGACATGATCGACGAATCCAGCAACATAAAAACTATTTAGATGTATTCAAAAGGTGCTTTTTTTTTACGCCAAATAAACATTTTCTATTTCTATTCTATTTTTAGGGTTCCGTACCTCAAAAGGAAAAAACGGAACCTTATAGGATCACTCGTGCGTCTGTCTGTCTGTCCGTCTGTCACAGCCTATTTTCTCGGAAACTACTGGACCAATTAAGTTGACATTTGGTACACATATATAAATTAGTGACCCAAAGATGGACATATTTTTTTTTTAATTTTAAAATATATATGTTCGAAGTTATTTAAGAAAATAGCCAAAAAATGACCATCCCCCCCCCCTTTATCTCCGAAACTACTGGGTCTAAAATTTTGAAAAAAATACTCAAAATAGATCTTTACCTATAGATGACAGGAAAACCTATTAGAAATGTGCAGTCAAGCGTAAGTCGGACTTATGTACGGAACCCTACAAACGCGAGTCCTACTCGCACTTGGCCGGTTTTTTTTAAAATACAAAATACAGTAAGTAGCGGCCCCCTTTTTTCAATATCTTTCGTTAAATTGAAATAATCACGATTATTTAGCTGTGGCGCTAGTGTGCACGGTGATGTGCTCTTAATGCTGATTACAAAGAGCTCATTTATGTGTCGTTCGTATATGGTAACTATGTTAAATGTTTAAGTGAAACTTTAAGAGATGAAATGTTACTAAAACACCCAAGGACAGACCTGATATTCGTAGGAAGGTCTGAGATAATATAGCGCCATCTCCTGATGAAATACCGGTGTGACGGATGAGGACATCGGCGGAACGATCCATATCCAATCCGCTGGACAGCCCGATCTGCAGCAAACATATTCATGATAAACGGGATGTAATTTTTTAGGTGATACATGTTATACGCGATTGAACTCATTAGTGTGAGAAATTTTTGTTAAAAGAGTAACCCTGATATTGCATAAAAAAAGGTGAGGTGGGTCAATTTCTGAACACGATTTTTTTTCTGTCCGTGATGAAAATCGCGGGTTAGCATCAGATAATACTTACCATTTTTTTTTTACATAAAGAAGCCACACTTTCACACCGGGTTTCATATGAATTCACTGATTAATTGGTTTTTAGAGTACACTTAAAAATACCTAAAGGCTCAAATTACTACTCCCGTGCCCTGTCCGGAATCTACTTTTGAGCATAATGAAAAATCCTACGAAAAATTCTACATTAGTATCACTAATTTAGTGTCAAATACTTAAACTAGATGATATTTACTATCACTGAGCACATACACTATTAACTTCATTGTGGTAAATAACTCGTGATCGAAGTTTAAATTTTGTCCGAGCGCGCGAGTAAAATTTCGTCAGCAAAACTCAAAGGGCTCTGACAGCCGACGTCTGTATCTGAACCGCCTCGTGTCCCGCCTCACCTGTACTGGCAGTATTCGGCTATTTCTCAAAGCAAGCGGATGTACGTCAAGCCGCGGCGTGTTCGAGCAAATCGCATAAGTATTTCGGAATCCGGGTGGGCGACAATTTTTTTCTAATTTCGATGCCCCTTATAAATTTTATTTCCTACATAGCTTTTCAATAATAATTGTCATATTTAGGAGCCCTTTATGTATCTTTATGTAAGCGATAACATAACAGTTTGGTTAAACACGATTTAAGTTTTTGGCGAATTTTTTTATTACGATTTCTAATTTCTGTGCCCTAATTCCCATGGAATATTTACCTAAAACAGCTGATTAAGTGGCACGGGAATTAGAAAGTATTACATTTATTGTCAACAAATTTTTAATTGGGGGCACTGTAAGTTAATTGGCAATGTTTACGTCATATTATTATTACATATATATATATATATATATATATATATATATATATATATATATATATATATATATATATATATATATATATATTGTAATAGGGGAGGGTGAGCTCTGGGTAAGTGGTCCAGAACCCCCAAGATCTACCTACTTAAAAATTCAAAAATGCTTACGGCTAACTACGAGCATAGATAGGGTCGTGGTTTCTGCCACTATGGAGTGAGAATAGATATCCAAATATTTAAAGTAGGACGCCAGGATACTATACTCATCAAACGTATGACATATCCAAATGAAAATACAAATTTATTTACTAAATACTTTTATTCACTTTACATCACAATAAGACCTGCTGCGGCCTCGAGACTTAACATTTAAATTACGTACCGTAACTATTACTAATTAAATTTAACTTAAGTACATCTCAGGCATATTTGGGCCTGTAATACACACAAAATCCTACATAGGAATTGCAGGTTTCATATTAATAATAGAATTTACCATGTAGAAAGTTCACGTTAAAAAGAAATTCAGACTTAAATATTGTTTATCCTTTCCAGCAAAGGAACACAGTCACTAATGTAAATATAAGTTTTTAACTCACAGCTTTATCGAATAAACACTTCACCTCGAGTCCAAAAATTAAGTGGAGAAGACGGCTTCCCCTCTAGCATGGTGCGACACCACCCTAGATCTTCCAAAAGCCATAGGGCCAAGAGCCAAGGGAAGAGATAGGCCCAGCCAAAAGACAGGCCTAGCCAAAAGGACCCTAGAAACAAAGAGAATGTTCTAGGTTTTAGAGAGGTTATGTTATAAAAAGTTATATTTATATTTAATTGGGACAACGCGCGATTTAGCTTGCGGAAATAATGAGATTAAAAAATCCTTACCGGTTTCTAAGCCGAGTCCCTTATATTAGACACCAGACGTGGCGACGTAGGCCCACGCGGTGAAACAAGATGATGTCTCATCTTTGTCAAGGAATTGCTGGAAATTCACACCAAAACACGACATTAGCTAATTGCAATTGACAATAAACCACTTCGCTTTTCCTTCCGTATATTTAGAAAGTGTGGACAACTCACCAAGTTGGTTTGAAAGAGGTGAAAAGGTTATGCCGCCATTACCGTCGCATAGGAAGCTAGGTTAATCATATTTTGGGCCAAGCTGGAACAAAATATATCAACGATTAAAACATTGAACACCGAATTTAACCGAGTTTTAGGAAATATAATCTTTAAATAAAATACATACCCCATGAATTAATTGCCGACCTGATGTACAAATTACGTCTTACATCTTGTCACGCAAGATAGTAGTGATGAAGCGAAATTGAAATAGCAAAGCCACAGACAAAGTGGTGAATGGAAAACCTCCCATTCAATGACATCGCAACTGACCGGATCCAATTTACAGAAAACCGAAGTCACCAAAAATAAAAAGAATTACTAATTTCGAAAGCTAAAAATAAGGACATTATTTATAACTACGAATTGCAAAATATAAAAGAACACATACTAAATGTTTATTCATAAATACTCTTTATGTATGACTGATTGTCTGTGCAAAACCACAGACAACAAACCAACTGTCATTGACGTACGTCAATGTTTATTACGACAATAACAACACCGATTCAACCCGTATTACCAAGTCAAAGCTATTTATATGTAGTGTAACCATGTACAAATGTATTTCAATTGTGAAATGTGTAAACTCCAAAGAAAACAAGGTATTTATGTCCCAGCACAATGCAGGAACGAACAATGGATGCGCTAAATGCGACGATTTATAGATGATTGATGACCTACCATTCCGGTAAGTTTTATCCTCTAAATATAGCCAAAAGCGTATATGTGAGGATTAAAAACAACATTTCTGGTCTCCGACCTTGACCTATCTACTCTAATACTCGTGTAGAACGTATATTAACCACCAAATTCTTATCAAACAAACATCTACTTTTCTAACCTATAAAGTATCTATCTACAATAACATTCAGACGTTTATAACACTGGGTGGCTACCCTAAAGTGTTACAGTTCATCTTTAGTTGGGTTAAAAAAAATTTTTTTTTTGGAAAAAAAAATTTTTTTTTTTAATTTATACGTCTAATATGAAGTTACACCTTAACCTACCAAACTTAACCACGAGAACACAGATAATCCGTAAAGAAAACACCTTATGACAAAAATTATACCTATGACTTGGTGAATGGCCAATTCAACCAAGGAAAACTAACAACTAATTTTGATCCGGGTCTACTTATTCCTAGTGAACACTTACCTAAATCTAGAAGATGATGTCAAAGACGGCAACCCGAAAAATAACTTTCCCTTTATTAAAGAAATTGCCTATCACCGACAAAGGTGGAACTAAGTAAAGAGCTGCATCATCTAGCCAATACACAATTCCTATATCGACAAACAAAAGTTTAGTCACAGTTTATTGAGAACGTAGTCTCGTTTCACGATTTAATAATGTTTTATAGAGTAGTCCCACTTAAGGGTTTATAAGTAAAGTAAGGTTCTGTAGTTTATTCAGATTATTTACTGTTTTATGTCTTTATAAGGACATATCAAAGATTAAGATTGGTCCGTATGCATCCGGTACCAATATATATAGAATCAAATACATGGAACAATTACCCGGTCTGATGAAAACAAGCTTGCGCCAGGCTGCATTCAGTTCAGTAGGTAAGTTCAGTATTTTGTATCATATAGGATATTTCAAATTTAAATATTGAGCCAACAAGTGAAAAGACGAGTACCGCTACGAAGACGGCTCGGCTTCACCAGGACGTACAATATCTTTTATATGAAAGTTACCTAGAAGTTTTCCTTCTAAGGATTTTAAAGAGTATACAAGAGGACTTAATTTTTTATGAATGACACACTTGTCATAACGGGGCGCTAATTTAGCGGAGAAATGTTTTGCTGCATTTGACAATGGGAAACATCTTTTATAAACGATTTGTCCTTCTTCTAGTTCTACGTGACGCTTCCTCATGTTGTAATACCTAGCATTACGTTCATGGGAGGCGATCAACGAGTTACGCACTTTTTGATATATAGTTTTAAGCTCTTTAAGTTTTTCAGAAAACTCACCGCTGGTATCTAATTCGAGCGCGTTTTGATCTATAGGACCTTCACTATTATAAAGAGAACCATCTAGAATCATCTGACGACCATGTGTTAGAAAATACGGTGTATCTTTAGTTACTTCGTGACGAGCTGTATTTAATGCACATTGTATTTCCGATATGTTCTTATCCCAGTTACGGTGATCAGAACGCACGTATGAAGCAATAGTTCTTACAAGTTCACGGTTCACTCGTTCCGTTTGATTCGTCTGAGGATGATATCTAGGGTTATAGAAAATATGAGGGACATTATATTTGGACATTAAGTCTCGAAAGTCTTTTGAAGTAAATTGAACACCATTGTCGCAGAATATATATTTAGGAACCCCATGTATAAGAAATATCCCTTTTTCCATACACTTAACTATAGCTTTTGCAGTTATGTTGCGTAGTGGAAACAAAGTCACATACTTACTGAAATAATCAGCACATACAAAAAGATACTGATTTCTCAAATAAGACGGAGGAAAGGGACCAAGAATATCACAAGATATGGCTTCGCCTGGTGACGATATACGTCGGGGATTACCCATCAAGCCAGGACGAGCTAAATTAACAGGTTTATAAGTTTTACAAATTTCACAAGAATCGACGTATTCTTTCACGTCTTGAAACAACGTAGGCCAATAGTATAAGTCCGCTATTTTGGAATGGGTTTTAGCCACGCCAAAATGACCGGCAGTAGGATCATCATGATACTTATTTAAGATTTCATTTCGGTGCTCATAAGGGAGTACCAGCTTCCAGTCAAATTGAGCTGTCAGACGATACTTATTCTTAGAGTAACGGTAAAGTTTATCATTTTCAATTTTAAAGTTTGGAAAGAGAGAAGGTTTTTCAGATACCTTTTTATATATATCAAGATACCAAGGGTCTTGAATAGTAACAGAATTTATAGAACTGACATGAATACGAGAAAGACAGTCAGGTATGACATACTCTTTGCCCTTCCGATGAATAATTTCAAATTTAAAGAATTTATATTAAAAGTCTTATCCGTTTTGTAAATAATCTCCCTAACAATACGAGATTCGTTAGGAGATTGAAAGTCATCATCCGAACCAGACGACGCAGAAGGGCCTTGCTCATTCAACCGATCCAATAAAGAAGTAATTAACGTTTTCAACAGAAGTACCGCTTCGGTCTTCTGAGGCAACCGTGAAATACGACACAATAGATATTTGCAACGCGAGGATAGCCTGTCGATCGCCGCTGCTGATAATTCTCCTTTTGCTTCTAACTCTATCTCCTCTACCTTATGCTGACAGAGTTCTAATTCGGAAGCTTCATTACTTATTACCAAGTCCTGGAACTTTAGACTACCCTTTTTGGCTAAATCTGCAGTCTGTTTTAACGCTTGACACAGACTGGATCTACGTGAGATGGGATTAACCGGAAGTCTGCGAATCGCTAATTCATGTGACATTTCGTCTTTATGTAAATGGGTGATTTTACAACCAGCTTTTATGAAATCCATTTTTCAAGATTGATATGTAATATCAGAAGTAAGTCAGTATAGAGTTATAATATTTTAAAGATAAGTTAAAATTTTATTAGATTTTAACAGTTTTTAAGTATTTTAGAATATTGAGAAAATCTCTTTAAGTATAGCTAATTATTTAGCGTATAAAGTATAGCTTTATTTATAAGTTGGTTAAATTTATAAGTTTAACCTCCAACACAAACAACACTTTCAAACAACAACTTGCAATTCCCTTTACATATAAAAACCTTAATACTAAAATATTTCTAAAATGTTTCACTTGGAAATGTCATACTCCATAGGCCCCACGTTGGGCGCCACTGTAATAGGGGAGGGTGAGCTCTGGGTAAGTGGTCCAGAACCCCCAAGATCTACCTACTTAAAAATTCAAAAATGCTTACGGCTAACTACGAGCATAGATAGGGTCGTGGTTTCTGCCACTATGGAGTGAGAATAGATATCCAAATATTTAAAGTAGGACGCCAGGATACTATACTCATCAAACGTATGACATATCCAAATGAAAATACAAATTTATTTACTAAATACTTTTATTCACTTTACATCACAATAAGACCTGCTGCGGCCTCGAGACTTAACATTTAAATTACGTACCGTAACTATTACTAATTAAATTTAACTTAAGTACATCTCAGGCATATTTGGGCCTGTAATACACACAAAATCCTACATAGGAATTGCAGGTTTCATATTAATAATAGAATTTACCATGTAGAAAGTTCACGTTAAAAAGAAATTCAGACTTAAATATTGTTTATCCTTTCCAGCAAAGGAACACAGTCACTAATGTAAATATAAGTTTTTAACTCACAGCTTTATCGAATAAACACTTCACCTCGAGTCCAAAAATTAAGTGGAGAAGACGGCTTCCCCTCTAGCATGGTGCGACACCACCCTAGATCTTCCAAAAGCCATAGGGCCAAGAGCCAAGGGAAGAGATAGGCCCAGCCAAAAGACAGGCCTAGCCAAAAGGACCCTAGAAACAAAGAGAATGTTCTAGGTTTTAGAGAGGTTATGTTATAAAAAGTTATATTTATATTTAATTGGGACAACGCGCGATTTAGCTTGCGGAAATAATGAGATTAAAAAATCCTTACCGGTTTCTAAGCCGAGTCCCTTATATTAGACACCAGACGTGGCGACGTAGGCCCACGCGGTGAAACAAGATGATGTCTCATCTTTGTCAAGGAATTGCTGGAAATTCACACCAAAACACGACATTAGCTAATTGCAATTGACAATAAACCACTTCGCTTTTCCTTCCGTATATTTAGAAAGTGTGGACAACTCACCAAGTTGGTTTGAAAGAGGTGAAAAGGTTATGCCGCCATTACCGTCGCATAGGAAGCTAGGTTAATCATATTTTGGGCCAAGCTGGAACAAAATATATCAACGATTAAAACATTGAACACCGAATTTAACCGAGTTTTAGGAAATATAATCTTTAAATAAAATACATACCCCATGAATTAATTGCCGACCTGATGTACAAATTACGTCTTACATCTTGTCACGCAAGATAGTAGTGATGAAGCGAAATTGAAATAGCAAAGCCACAGACAAAGTGGTGAATGGAAAACCTCCCATTCAATGACATCGCAACTGACCGGATCCAATTTACAGAAAACCGAAGTCACCAAAAATAAAAAGAATTACTAATTTCGAAAGCTAAAAATAAGGACATTATTTATAACTACGAATTGCAAAATATAAAAGAACACATACTAAATGTTTATTCATAAATACTCTTTATGTATGACTGATTGTCTGTGCAAAACCACAGACAACAAACCAACTGTCATTGACGTACGTCAATGTTTATTACGACAATAACAACACCGATTCAACCCGTATTACCAAGTCAAAGCTATTTATATGTAGTGTAACCATGTACAAATGTATTTCAATTGTGAAATGTGTAAACTCCAAAGAAAACAAGGTATTTATGTCCCAGCACAATGCAGGAACGAACAATGGATGCGCTAAATGCGACGATTTATAGATGATTGATGACCTACCATTCCGGTAAGTTTTATCCTCTAAATATAGCCAAAAGCGTATATGTGAGGATTAAAAACAACATTTCTGGTCTCCGACCTTGACCTATCTACTCTAATACTCGTGTAGAACGTATATTAACCACCAAATTCTTATCAAACAAACATCTACTTTTCTAACCTATAAAGTATCTATCTACAATAACATTCAGACGTTTATAACACTGGGTGGCTACCCTAAAGTGTTACAATATATATTGGCATTGAATATATATTATATGTAATAATAATATGACGTATATCTTTCTATTTCTATAAGTACTATAGTACATACTTACAGGGTGGACCCGAATAACCCGGGCAATTTTAATACGTAAGGTAAGGTGGGGTAAGACGACACTGGGGTAAGACTATCACTTGTATGGAATCCTCGTACTGTTAGTCTTGCGCCACCTTACCTTATTCATTGATCATATTATAACATTAAAATATTATATAAACATAAAACTATTTTTGGAATTATTACATATTATAATACTCGTACCTAAGGTTACATGAAACAAAATGAATCAAATTTACAATGGTTTTTTTTTTTGTAAATTTGACAGCTGACAGCGTAAGCCGTATAAAGTTTAAATATCTGGGAGACCGAGCTTTGCTCGGAAAACATATACCTACCTAAAAAATCAAAAATGCGCGTTTTCCCAGAGACACCTAGCTAGATCGATTTTTCATCCCAGAAAGTCGCCAAGTCGAGCAAAACAAAGTGGCACGGCCGTAACATCAAATCTCAATAACATTCTATCTAAATAACATTTAATTTGAGCATGTAGTCTAAGAATTAATACACTTTAAAATCCCTTAGTTTTGTCACGGGCACACCCATATAACCATTCCAGTCGCAGAATCATCAAAGTGGTAACTAAATGTCAGATGTGTCGTAACAGAGTCCACACAATGTGTCTAGAATTGTTTCGAAACAAAGTGTCGTCGCCGTGTGTACACTTTTCCGTAACAAGGTGTCGACACATTTGTGTGCACTTTGCGTGCGGTTTGCGACTAAATCTGACAGCAAATTTGTGACAGCAAATGTCAATATAAAATACCTCTTGAAAACCAAGGTTTGTCAAACTACTATTAGTGTCTCGTGTGCTCGTAAGTAATTCTAGTAAGTCATCATGGGCGATGCAAATGATAATAATCGACCAAAACCATATAAACACCCAACACCCGTCAACCTTTTACAGAAAAGTTTTTAAAGAAATGCAATAAGCTACTTAGGTCAGCCAACGAATGCTCCAAAAAGTTGTAGAGGGAAATGCTCGGAACACAATTTTTGACTCTGTAACTTGGTTTGGACAAGTTAGGAGGTGAACATATCAAAAGTCCCCGGCCGTAGCCCTTGAGCGGGGGAAGAGAGGGGGCTTTGAAGGTCCCATTTTCCGGTTTTTCGATTATATCTCGGAAACTATGCATCTTAGCGACATGGCCACTTATACAAAATGCAAGTTAATTTAATTTTTTACAAGTTTATTCAGTCAATTTTTTCGATATGTTGAATAGTTTTTGAGATATCCGCTCTTGAAAGTTTATTTAGGGCTCTCAATTTTATCTTGATATATCTACATCAGTGAAGGTGCAAGGCCGTGTATGGTATCGTTTTCGTATAAATCTGGGTTGCTGAATCCATTTAAGGTATCACATTGACACCATTCCACAAAATAAAAAAATATCTTTTTAGGGTTCCGTACCTCAAAAGCAAAAAACGGAATCCTTATAGGATCACTCGTGCGTCTGTATGTCTGTCTGTCTGAATACACAAAATAGTTCTTTACCTATAGATGACAGGAAAACCTATTAGAAATGTGCAGTCAAGCGCGAGTCGGACTTAATGTACGGAACCCTTAATACGCGAGTCCGACTCGCACTTGGCCGGTTTATTTTAAACTCCTCTTGACGCTTAACCGCTGAATCGATTTCGTTGAAATTTGGTATAGAAATAGTTTGCGTCCCGGAACAGGACATAGGATAGATCTTATAACCAAAATCATCTTTTGAAGGTGTGAAAAGTGGCGTGGAAATTTGTACGGGAAATCAATAACCGCTGAACTGATTTATATTAAATTTGGGATGGTCTACATCTTTGATTTAGTTAAAAATGATAAAAAAAACATGACTTCAAACCTAAACTTAAACAGTATTAACTTCAAGAAGTCAATTCTGAATTCCCCCCTACACCTCATTTCACACCTTTAAAGGATGATTTTTGACATAACTTATTATGTCCTGTCTCGGGACTCAATATATATGTGTAGGTACTAAATTTAAATTAAAACTGTTCAGCAGTTTAAGCGTGAAGAGGAGTTTAAAAGAAAGTATATGTTTTTACTTTGGAATGGTGTCAATGTGATACCATAACTAAATTTGGTACTGCGAATTTATACGAAAACGATACCAAACATGGCCTCGTACCTTTAATGTTGTAGAAGTCAAAATAAAATTGAGAGCCCTAAATTCTTATTACTTGACCAAACTTGTGTAGAAGGAAAAGGAAAAATAAAAGTCTTCGGCAGGAATATAAGACACAGATATAATTTTTTTTTTGCGTTACTATTTCAATCATCAAATATAAACATACCTTGATTATATTATTCTAGTGAGATCCTCACAGATAAACAAAAACATTTACTTAAAAAATTACAAGGTCGAAATGTCACGGAACTTGTGAGAGTAATATGTGAAAAATAAAAACTTTTATGACAAAAAATCTGGACACAATTTAAGAAGCATCCCATTGCGTCGAGGAATCATCTGTATTTTTGCTTGTTTCATTACCTCCTCGCTTCTTTTTTTGTCCTTTGTATTCTGTAGCAATTTGTTAGATCTGAAAATAAAGATAACTTGCGTCGTCACGGATGTCGATTTATAGGTTTTAGGGAGTGCAGAATTCGAAAACGATGATCATTTTATAATCCAAGATGGCGGCTACGTATTTTGTCATAAAAGTCGTCATGAATATCGTTTTATAGGTTTTAGGAAGTGCCGATTTCGAAAATGATGACCAGTTTGGAATCCAAGATGTGTGCCGTGCACTTTGTCATAAAAGTCGTCATGGATATCGTTTTATAGGTTTTAGGGAGTGCAGAATTCGAAAATGATGACCATTTTGGATTCCAAGATGTCTGCCGTGCACTTTGTCATATAAGCCGTCATAGATGTTGGTTTATAGGTGTTAGGAAGAGCAGATTTCGAAAATGATGACCATGACCAACAAAACGACATTGTCGTCTTTTGTCGACTTTTAACATAGTGCATGGCCGCCATTTTGGATTCCAAAATGGTCATCATTTTCGAAATCAGGGCCCCCTAAAACCTATAAAACGACACCCATGACAACTTTTATGACATAGTGCATGACCGCCATTTTGGATTCCAAAATGGTCATCATTTTCGAAATCAGGGCCCCCTAAAACCTATAAAACGACACCCATGACAACTTTTATGACATAGTGCATGGCCGCCATTCTGGATTCCAAAATGGTCATCATTTTCGAAAGCGGGGCCCCCTAAAACCTATAAAACGACATCCATGACGATTTTTATGACATAGTGCATGGCCGCCATCTTGGAATCCAAAATGGTCATTGTTTTCGAAATCTGCGCCCTCTAAAACCTATAAAACGACACCCATGACGACTTTTATGACATAGTGCATGGCCACCATTTTGGAATCCAAAATGGTCATCATTTACTAAATCTGCGCCCCCCAAAACCTATAAAACGATACCCATGACAACTTTTATGACAGTGCATGGCCGCCATTTCAGATTTCAAAATGGTCATCATTTTCTAAATCGGGGCCCCCTAAAACCTATAAAACGATATCCATGACGACTTTTATGACATAGTGCATGGCCGCCATTTTGGAATCGAAAATGGTTATCGTTTTCGAAATCTGCGCCCCCCAAAACCTATAAAACGACACCCATGATGACTTTCATGACATAGTGCATGGCCGCCATTCTGGATTCCAAAATGGTCATCATTTTCGAAAGCGGGGCCCCCTAAAACCTATAAAACGACATCCATGACGATTTTTATGACATAGTGCATGGCCGCCATCTTGGAATCCAAAATGGTCATCGTTTTCGAAATCTGCGCCCCCTAAAACCTATAAAACGACACCCATGACGACTTTTATGACATAGTGCATGGCCGCCATCTTGGAATCCAAAATGGTCATCGTTTTCGAAATCTGCGCCCCCTAAAACCTATAAAACGACACCCATGACGACTTTTATGACATAGTGCATGGCCACCATTTTGGAATCCAAAATGGTCATCATTTTGTAAATCTGCGCCCCCCAAAACCTATAAAACGACATCCATGACGACTTTTATGACATAGTGCATGGCCGCCATTTTGGAATCGAAAATGGTTATCGTTTTCGAAATCTGCGCCCCCCAAAACCTATAAAACGACACCCATGACGACTTTTATGACATAGTGCATGGCCGCGATTTTGGATTTCAAAATGGTCATCATTTTCTAAATCGGGGCCCCCTAAAACCCATAAAACGACATCCATGACGACTTTTATGACATAGTGCATGGCCGCCATTTTGGAATCGAAAATGGTTATCATTTTCGAAATCTCCGCCCCCCAAAACCTATAAAACGACACCCATGACGACTTTTATGACATAGTGCATGGCCGCCATTCTGGATTCCAAAATGGTCATCATTTTCGAAAGCGGGGCCCCCTAAAACCTATAAAACGACATCCATGACGACTTTTATGACATAGTGCATGGCCGCCATCTTAGAATCCAAAATGGTCATCGTTTTCGAAATCTGCGCCCCTTAAAACCTATAAAACGACACCCATGACGACTTTTGTGACATAGTGCATGGCCGCCATTTTGGATTTCAAAATGGTCATCATTTTCTAAATCGGGGCCCCCTAATACCTATAAAACGACATCCATGACGACTTTTATGACATAGCGCATGGCCGCCATCTTGGAATCCAAAATGGTCATCATTTTTGAAATCTGCGCCTCCTAAAACCTATAAAACGACACCCATGACGACTTTTATGGCATAGTGCATGGCCGCCATTTTGGAATCGAAAATGGTTATCGTTTTCGAAATCTGCGCCCCCCAAAACCTATAAAACGACACCCATGATGACTTTCATGACATAGTGCATGGCCGCCATTCTGGATTCCAAAATGGTCATCATTTTCGAAAGCGGGGCCCCCTAAAACCTATAAAACGACATCCATGACGATTTTTATGACATAGTGCATGGCCGCCATCTTGGAATCCTAAATGATCATCGTTTTCGAAATCTGCGCCCCCTAAAACCTATAAAACGACACCCATGACGACTTTTATGACATAGTGCATGGCCGCCATCTTGGAATCCAAAATGGTCATCGTTTTCGAAATCTGCGCCCCCTAAAACCTATAAAACGCCACCCATGACGACTTTTATGACATAGTGCATGGCCACCATTTTGGAATCCAAAATGGTCATCATTTTGTAAATCTGCGCCCCCCAAAACCTATAAAACGACATCCATGACGACTTTTATGACATAGTGCATGGCCGCCATTTTGGAATCGAAAATGGTTATCGTTTTCGAAATCTGCGGCCCCCAAAACCTATAAAACGACACCCATGACGACTTTTATGACATAGTGCATGGCCGCGATTTTGGATTTCAAAATGGTCATCATTTTCTAAATCGGGGCCCCCTAAAACCCATAAAACGACATCCATGACGACTTTTATGACATAGTGCATGGCCGCGATTTTGGATTTCAAAATGGTCATCATTTTCTAAATCGGGGCCCCCTAAAACCCATAAAACGACATCCATGACGACTTTTATGACATAGTGCATGGCCGCCATTTTGGAATCGAAAATGGTTATCATTTTCGAAATCTCCGCCCCCCAAAACCTATAAAACGACACCCATGACAACTTTTATGACATAGTGCATGACCGCCATTTTGGATTCCAAAATGGTCATCATTTTCGAAATCAGGGCCCCCTAAAACCTATAAAACGCCACCCATGACGACTTTTATGACATAGTGCATGGCCACCATTTTGGAATCCAAAATGGTCATCATTTTGTAAATCTGCGCCCCCCAAAACCTATAAAACGACATCCATGACGACTTTTATGACATAGTGCATGGCCGCCATTTTGGAATCGAAAATGGTTATCGTTTTCGAAATCTGCGGCCCCCAAAACCTATAAAACGACACCCATGACGACTTTTATGACATAGTGCATGGCCGCGATTTTGGATTTCAAAATGGTCATCATTTTCTAAATCGGGGCCCCCTAAAACCCATAAAACGACATCCATGACGACTTTTATGACATAGTGCATGGCCGCCATTTTGGAATCGAAAATGGTTATCGTTTTCGAAATCTGCGGCCCCCAAAACCTATAAAACGACACCCATGACGACTTTTATGACATAGTGCATGGCCGCGATTTTGGATTTCAAAATGGTCATCATTTTCTAAATCGGGGCCCCCTAAAACCCATAAAACGACATCCATGACGACTTTTATGACATAGTGCATGGCCGCCATTTTGGAATCGAAAATGGTTATCGTTTTCGAAATCTGCGCCCCCCAAAACCTATAGAACGACACCCATGATGACTTTCATGACATAGTGCATGGCCGCCATTCTGGATTCCAAAATGGTCATCATTTTCGAAAGCGGGGTCCCCTAAAACCTATAAAACGACATCCATGACGATTTTTATGACATAGTGCATGGCCGCCATCTTGGAATCCAAAATGGTCATCGTTTTCGAAATCTGCGCCCCCTAAAACCTATAAAACGACACCCATGACGACTTTTATGACATAGTGTATGGCCGCCATCTTGGAATCCAAAATGGTCATCGTTTTCGAAATCTGCGCCCCCTAAAACCTATAAAACGACACCCATGACGACTTTTATGACATAGTGCATGGCCACCATTTTGGAATCCAAAATGGCCATCATTTTCAAAATTGGGGCCCCCTAAAACGTATAAAACGACATCCATGACGACTTTTATGACACAGTGCATGGCCGCCATTTTGGATTCCAAAATGGTCATCATTTTCGAAATCGGCACTCCCTAAAACCTATAAATCGACACCCATCTCGACTTTTATGACAAAGTGTTTGGCTACCATCTGCATGCAAGACATTTCTATTATTTTTACGTACAAAAATGGCCCCCTGTCAACTTCCAACCGAGATTTAATCGATAATTTATTCGATTAATGTTCAGATTCATTCAAATTCAATCTGTGTTAGGTCGACTAACCTAATCGTGATTAAAATTTGAGGATTAACTTTTTTTATTCCATTAATTAGCGCCACTTGCACCATTCCACTAACCCGGGGTTAACTGGTTAAACCTGGAGTTACCATGGTTACCAGTACAATTTGATACTGGGTTAACGGTTTAACCGCTTAACCCAGGGTTAGTGGGACGGTGCAAGTGGGCCTTAGTCGAATAAACAGTTAATCTATTAAGTCCCATCTCTGACCACGTCATTTTTACACTTTGAGAATATCTGAAAACAAATGAACACAAGGAGCCATTTTGCAAATCGAGTAACTTTGTTATTACTTTTGACAGCGCGTGTCATGTGTCTACACAGAGTCGACACAAAGTCGAAACATTTGCGACTACTTTGTGACTGCAATATTTCTCAGCCTTAAACCATATTTATACATCATAATTAACAAGTTTCGTAGTATGTAAAGCGTTATTTCTATTATCTAAGTATAGTATACGCATCGAAGTACTAAAAATGCATCAAATAATATATTTATGAACACAAGCACTGAGAAGTAAACAATTTCATTTCCGGCTAAACTAAAACAATGTGGTGGCGCGTTGATTATATTACACTTAGTTTATCAAATCACTCGAGCAGTTTAATTCCCCATAATAATTTAAGTCCTATTGTAATATAAATGCAAACAATATATAATTACGTCTTGTAATCCGTTTTAGAGATGGCGTATTAATGTCACTTATTTTTATTTAACTATTTTTCCATCTGACAGTTTCCATTTGACAGGAACAAAATGAACGAATGAACGAATGATTTTGGCATAAAGTAGTCGCAAACTAGTAACAATGTGTGCACACGGCGACCACACTTTATGTCACTTTGTGTCATGTGTCGACCCTTCCCCATTTCTGGTAACTGTGTCGACACGGCGACGACTCTGCGACTGGAATTGTGACCGAAACAGACGGTGTCGACACAAGATGTGTCTACACCGCGTCGTAACGGCGACTGGAAATGGTTGTATGGGCAATCACTCTCAATCAATATTATTTTAAGGTACTTCTAGCATACCCACAAGTTCCAAATTTGAAACGTAATTAGGTTTTAGCTTTTTAAGCCAATAAAAATCTAATAATACTGCAATATTAGTCACGTTCTAAAGATAACTGCATAATTAAGATTGTAATCCTATAGAAATATATGCGATAACAACGTTACCTTTTAGTTCTTACAATTATTAGGGAAAGTAAAGGTACACTAAGATGGACGATGTGAGTATGAATAAAGATGTATTATGATATGTATATACATAGTATCAGTATGGTATGGGTATGATTACCCGAAAAGAAGGACAGCCTACAAAAAGAGATGGGATCCTATCAAAAAGAATTCATGTAAAAAGATGCAAATCTCGCAACGCAGTTCTTCTACTCTACTACAAAAAAGTTTTGGGATGTAATGTGAAACCAAGTCGGTTATTTTAGTCAGTGCCAGGGGGTATTTTTTTAGCAAGTTTTGTTTTAGGAAGATTATGATATTTTTGAGAAATTACTTAACCAACCTACACTTTGAAGATTTTCCCGTAGGGCAGGGACACCCCGTATACCTATGTGTAAAGTAAGGCGGGGTTTTAGGAAGATTATGATATTTTTGAGAAATTACTTAACCAACCTACACTTTGAAGATTTTCCCGTAGGGCAGGGACACCCCGTATACCTATGTGTAAAGTAAGGCGGGGTAAGACTAACTTAGTATATTTTGATCGGGGCAAGACTACCAGTATGAGGATTCCATACAAGTGATAGTCTTATCCCGGTGATAGTCTTACCCCACCTTACCTCATATGTGTTCAAACAATTTTTTGGGTTATTAATTTATGAAGGCAGCATATTCGATTTCTTCAGATTAACTTACACAATAACTTCTTCTCACTGTGCCCCTATTTATTTCTTAGTATCATTTCCTATAAGACCATATACCAGATCATACACCTTGTACCTATCTACATGCAGATACATAATGACACTTTTTAATGAATAGTTTTGTATGTAAAGGCGGACAAGTTTACGAAACTACTCAAAGTATTGTTTTGAAATATGTACATTTTACTAAGAAAGAGAGATTAGTTGCCATTAAAATAAAGGAAAGGAAATTAGTCAAATACGTAGTTTTTAGTGTAACATACTTTCGTAGATTTGTCGTTCGAAACTAAAATTAAAGATGGTAAATATGTCCCATACCACTTCAGTATGGTTGCAGTATATTATTGTAGATTAAAATATACATAAATAATAGTTTTAAGTACCAAAATAAGTTCAGAAAACAATTCCCGTGCCGTGTTTTAATTTTCGTCCTAGTAAAATCTAATTTCCATGGACACACTAATTCCCGTGCCCTGACCAAAATTTAAAATTTAAATAACTTTTATAGTTTTATGAATATTTTTATCCCATAAGAAAATTAATATTTATAATATTTTTTATCAAATTCTCAGCATATTTTTTTTTGTGTAATGTTGGTATTTCAAAATTCCATGGGAATTAGACAAAAATGCTCGTTTGGTGAAATTGACCCAGGTGTTTCTCATATTAAAGTTAAATTAGACTATTGTAAGGAGACCTATAAAATGTCACCCAGTAGATTAGAAAAGTACCTACCTACATTTAAAAAAGCATTATAATAACACTGATTTCATGTCATTATTCATTATATTTACTATTGCCTAATGTTATGAAATTTTCATATTCTTTGATCGTTTCCAATTTTAAGTAACACGAATGCAATGATTTATCACTTTTCAAATTTGTACACATTAATTAGCACACTTTGCGGCCAGCAAGTCATGCGCAGTCATAAAAACCGAATAAGGTGTGAATTATACCTATAAACTATTAATTGTTTCATGGGAGTCATATCCAAATAGGTATAATTCTCAATAGTTAACCAAAACGATCACACGAAATTATGTTTATATGCCAGTTCTTAAACATGTGCATAATGTTATTTTGTTTACAGCTGGCCCAGTTCTCAAGACTGCAAGGACAACCTTAATGACAGGTTTATGGTCTTAAAACAGTGCATCATCTTCCTCGCGTTATCACGGGTCATGGGAGCCTGGAATCCGCTTGGCAACATATCCCAAGAATTGACGCAGGCTCTAGTTTTTACGAAAGCGACTGCCA